>NC_142587.1:58025000-63025000 GCF_965207765.1 Zootoca vivipara
ACAGTTCTGTTGTCCTCTGTTCATGGGGCAGCAGTGCATAAAGGGCCTTACCTGTGGTGGCTCCTAGGTTGTGAAATGACCTCTCCTCTGAGGTGCACCTGGCCATATAATTTTATACATTTCAGTGTCAGATCAAGCCACAAGTTTTTGCACAGGTGTTTAGTGGTGGAAAGGGATGTGGGTGCCGCTGTGGGTTAAACCACAGAGCCTAGGGCCTGCCGATCAGAAGGTTGGCGGTTCGAATCCCTGAAATGGGATGAGCTCCCTTCCTCAGTCCCTGCTCCTGCCAACCTAGCACGAAGTGCAAGTAAATAAAAAGTAAATAAATACCTCCAGCGGGAAGGTAAACGGCGTTTTCATGCACTGCTCTGGTTCACCAGAAGTGGCTTAGTCATGCTGGCCACATGACCCAGAAGCTGTATGCCGGCTCCCTCGGCCAGTAAAGCGAGATGAGACTATCTCTGCCATTTAATATTTATGTAGTACGTGGGTTAATTGTATTGAGCTGTGTGTAACCCACAAGGCAAAGGGTGGGCTATAAATGACTGCAGTGGGGGAAAGTAGCTGTTGATGAAAATGACTAGATTGGAGGGCAGAAATTGTCTGAGGGTTGGAACAGACCCACTAGGGAAATGCTAATCGAGTGTGATGTCAAGAAACAGGACAAATGTGACTCATTTAGGAAAACTGTATGCTTTGCTGATAAGCTGTAGCAGTTGGGTGGCAACAATCAATATACAGTCATACGTTCGCTTCATGTTAAATTTTTTCAGGTTGTGTCCCGCGGCGACCCAGAAGTACTGGAAAGTACTGTGCAGTAGCACAAAATCACGCCACGCACATGCGCAGATATGGCGCTTCATCTTGCGGGCTTTTCACGTTGCAAACGGGACTCCGGAACGGATCCTGTTCGCAACCGGAGGTACCACTGTATAGTAGAAATGATGGACTGGCCAAAATTTGGCCAATCACATGTTTGTACTGGCATTTATTGAGAAGGCAGCTTGAAGAGTAAAAATCCAGGTGTAAAAGAGCTTCAGAGACAGGAGGACTATAGGACAGGGCAGCAAGGGAGCTTTACATTATAAAACTATGTTTCCTCTACATGCCTATAGTTAAAGCTATGGTGTTCCCAGTAGTGATGTATGGAAGTGAGAGCTGGACCATAAAGAAGGCTGACCGCTGAAGAATTGATGCTTTTGAATTATGTTGCTGGAAGAGACTCTTGAGAGTCCCATGGACTGCAAGAAGATCAAACCTATCCATTCTTAAGGAAATCAGCCCTGAGTGCTCACTGGAAGGACAGATCCTGAAGCTGAGGCTCCAATACTTTGGCCACCTCATGAGAAGAGAAGACTCCCTGGAAAAGACCCTGATGTTGGGAAAGATGGAGGGCACAAGGAGAAGGGGACGACAGAGGATGAGATGGTTGGACAGTGTTCTCGAAGCTACTAAAATGAGTTTGACCAAACTGCTGGAGGCAGTAGAAGACAGGAGTGCCTGGTGTGCTCTGGTCCATGGGGTCATGAAGAGTCAGACACGACTAAACAACAAATTAGGGAATTGGAAACTGCAGCTGATAATTGTTGTAAAAAATTCAGTAAGTGTAAGTTCCCTTAATGCATAGTTATTCAGAAGCATAGCAGAGGATCTCCCTAACACAGACAGACACACATTAAATGGCATATACAATGAACCAAAAATTGGTACAGAGAACATAGTAATGGCGAGTTACATAAAGAGCTAAGATGCAGCCCAATGGGCCTATAAACTCCGGCCAGGCAGAACAAAGGTAGAGAGCCTTGCTGGATATTTTTATTGTTCTGCGGTTTGTGCAGGAAAGAGTTGCTTCTATTTTTACAGCTAGATCATGTTCAAGAGAGGTGTACAGCCTCTCTGCAAGGAATGCAGGTTTACAGTATCTGCTTTCAACAAACTTTTTCTCCAGGCAAAACAGACACTTGCTACTCACATGACAGCATAGGGGGAGTGATGCTGAGAAAATGAGACAGGTCGTGGGTAACATTTTTGCTTTTCTTGTAAGAATAATCTGACTAATGTCGGAATGATTCCATCAGTATTGTCAGAAATAGCTCTAAGAACCCTCCAGGTATGTTGTAAGTCTTAGCAGAGGCTACAGCTAAACCAAACTGGATGCCAAATGACTAGAGATTTCTGGAAAGATATAAAGCACAATAGCACTAAGGACCTTGACTTATGCTGATGAGTTGGAAGTTTTCACTTTACTAATTACAATGAGGTCTACTGGAGCTGGACTTTCTGCACCTTCACAAATTGTCTTACACAGTGTCTAATAGTTTCTACGTGACCATACCTAGAGAATGATAAAAAATTGATTGGGTTTTTAACAATTCCAATGGGGCATTATCCCTTATTAATCATTATCTCACTATGCATTGATTAACTATATCCTACTGTAAAATAATGATGGATGTTCACATACTAATGACACCTCTCACCTCTGCCTGAAAGTCACAGAGGTTGTGATTGTGAGCCACAGGCAAAGAACTTTTCTGTTGCTTAAACTGTGTATAGTGCCTAGAATAAACATTAAGCAGCAAACAATAAATAAAATGAAGTCTGAGCATAATGAAACATGTTGCCTCTAAACTATGCCAAAGGCACAGCTAGTCCTGTATATTATGATGTTTGTTAAGAGTAGCTGCAACTTCTAATAGACAGGATAGTTTGCTGTTTAATAGTAGCTGTGTCCTAGCATTAAAAATAGTCGAGTTCTATTTCCACCAACATTAGGCACAATATTAACCACCTGAAAGCTTATGAACACAATCCAGAGATGGTTTCACATGCCTAACTTCTCCCCGCCACCCGGTATGGTCATAGTTGCCTACTTTAGAGAACAATGACAATCCCACCCCATTAATGCTCACAGGATTTGAACATAAATATGGCTACTGTATTTGTAAGTAACCCACTACGCTTATGCCCGTAGCCCTTCTGGCTTTGTACGGTACCTGTTTTTTGTTAAGTGGGAATATAGTTCCAACAACTCTGGTTCCTTGCCTGGAACCTAGTATCTGCCAACAAGAAGGTTCAGTATGAACCAACAAGGGTTATTCCTTATTTGGGCAAACTAATTCAATTGGTTTGTGCATCAGACATTGACTTGTGTAGTATATTATTATTATTATTATTATTATTATTATTATTATTATTATTATTATTATACCTCCCTTCATCCAAAGATCTCAGGGTGGTTCACAACTGGTTCACAGGGCAGTATAAGACGACCCCCGACTTTTGAGAAGATTTCCCTGGGTTAAAAAGTAGTCTTATATGAAGTGGTACATAGTTGTCACATGTCAGCAGTGGGTTGGGCAAGAGGTAAAAGTGTATAGAGCAATGAACACAACAATTAACTCTTATATAAGCTGCCTTATATCAGTCAGGCCCATTGGCTCATAGGATTTTACTCTTAACCCGGTAATTCTGTGCTTAAGATCTCTATGAAATTCACAGATAATGACTTTCACCACTAATAAATAGTTCTGCTTCTTATTACAATGGGAACATAAAAAGATTTCTTACACAAAAATCTTCTGATGCAGTAGGCAGACTGTGGCTGTTGTCTGCGTATCTTCAGATGCTCAAGAAAGATTGCATTCCACTCTGCAGCTAGAAGCCATGTCTGGAAATATCCTAAAATATTCAGCATCTATTAAGTAGGTCAGAGCATCTATCATTTAGAGCTCATCATAAGACACCAATCAACTTCCCATCTCCTTGCTTTTAAGCTGTACATGCCAACACAACTCAAGGTTAATATTAATACACTATAGGGAGAGCAGGGAAACTGGTCGCTACATATGAGCCTTGAAGCTGCCCACTTTACTTTGCGGGGAGGAGGGGAGACCATTGATGATACGGAGAGAAATTGCAAGGAGACTAGAGGTGAGATCTGTAGCTGGTCCCTTGGACATCTCTCTACAGTGGTACCTCGCAAGACGAAATTAATGCGTTCCACGAGTCATTTCGTATCACGAAAATTTTGTCTTGCGAAGCACGGTTTCCCATAGGAATGCATTGAAATTTAATTAATGCGTTCCTATCGGCAAAAAAAGCACAAAAAAGGCGCCAACTCATCTGCCACGGCCGGAAGCAGGAGGAGGGCCAGGGAGAGGCTCCCTCCCTCCTTCAACCAGCAGCCGGACCCTCATGCCTAACCAGACAGACAGCCTGTTCACGCGCAGGCAGGCAGGCTGTCTGGTTGGCCTCTCCCGTTCGCGCTCTCCTGTTCGCACGCAGCTCTCCCGTGCACGGCGGCTTAAGGTGAGAGTGAGGGGGGATCCGGCTGCTGCTCGGCTGCCGTTTCGGTGCAGCGCCGCCAATCGCCATGTCCCTGCGGAAGCCGGGTGATGGCGGCGGCGGAAGCGCAAGGTGGGCGGGCTCCCTGGAGGAGGCTCGGTCTGACTTTCTCCTCCTTGCGGCGCCCTGCTTCGTCTTGCGAAGTTTTCTATGGCACAGCCATAGAAAAAATAGACTTCGTCTAGCGAGTCTGCCAAAAAAATTGCAAAACGTTATCGTCTTGCGATTTTTTCGTTGCACGAGGCGTTCGTCTAGCGAGGTACCACTGTACATCCAAAGTACGTACTGTGGGGAAGAGCAGGGAAGGAGGAGGAAGAGAGCAACTGCTGGGCTGCTGGAGGAATAGCTCACCACCACCACGTGTCTTTCCCTTGAGCAGGTTTGGGGAAACTATGGCCCTCCAAATTGCTGGACTACAATTCTCATCATTCCTGACAATGAGCACACTGGCTGGGAATGATGGGACTTGGGAGTCCACCAACATTTGGAGGACCACAGGTTGCCCATAACTGTCCTGAACCAGTTGTCATAGTGAAACAGTGCCTATTCCCTGCCTTTGTCTCTCCCATGAGAACTTGACTGCTCTCTGCTGGGGGCCTCTGGCATAACAAGCTGCCACAACCACCTTTCAAATCAACCACCTCTGAACCCTGAAGATGCAATTTAGCCTCACCCCCAACTAATCTAAACAGTGGAGCAGGAATAAAAATGAGTTTTTAAAGTGGGTAGGGGGTCTTCCCTTTAAGCTAAAAGGAGAATATTTAACTCTGTCTCTAGAGCAACCCAACCCTCACCATATGCATGCAAGATTCCTGCCAAGTTGAAATACTTTTATAACAGTGGTTGCTGAATGCATCAGGATTGTTTAAAAAGAGAAACCTAAAAGCATCCACCATTGCATAAATTGAATTTAGACACAAGATTCACAACATATGGTTTTGACTGCACTTGTGAAGGACCTACTGTCTTCATGCAATATTCCCCCTGAAAATAACCACTGTGGCTAACATGACGTTAACGTCGTGACTGTAAATGTGAAAATGAAAGAATGGATTTCATTGTCAGCTTCCAGAATGATTTCATAGGAAGGTTCAGTAAATTTGTTAGATCTAGAGAATTAAATATAATAGGCAGAAAATGATGAGGCTTCTTTATGATTTATGCATCTGCAAAAATTTGGATAAAGATTACCAAAGGTTAATATGCTCTCTATGAATCTGAAACACTTCAAAACTGTCCTATCAAATCCGCATCTCCAGCAATATTCTGACACCTAGTGGGAAATGAGTATAACTGCTTATACAGTTTTGACCAAACTGCGGAAGGCAGTGGAAGGCAGGAGTGCCTGGCATGCTCTGGACCATGGGGTCACAAAGAGTCGGACACAACTAAACGACTACACAACAACACAGCTTTCCTGCCTTATACCTTTTTCTCTGTACTTAATGTATGCCCACCAATGTCACACATCCAAAGAAGTGAATTCTAGTCCACAAAATATATGATACAATAAATATGTACGTATTTAAGAGGCCACAAAATTCTTTGTTGTTTCTGGTTCCTAAGACAGTCATAATAGTATGCCTTTGTCCATTGTTTGACAGCTGATTTCCTAAGTTAGAAGGGAGAAAAAAATTAATTGGGCTGGGGTTACCCTCTCCAAAAAGGTGAGGAAAAAATTGTGTGGGTGAAAATGCAATATGGCTACTCCCAGAGAGTAATTTCCAACACAATTTCTCCTACAGAAGCTCCTGGAGGGTGGTTTTGTATCAAAAAGCTGTGCTTGTCAATCTGTTTTTGTCAACATGAAGCATTTCATTGACATGTAAAGACTGCTGTGATGTAAAACTCATTTTAATACCTATATTTAGCCTGTGCAGCCTTAAAAACAGTGATTATTAGAGCACCAGGCTAGAATTTGGGAGACCAGGATTTCAATCCCCACTTAGCCATGAAACTCACCGGGTGGCACCTTTAGCAGCTTGAATATAAAGCTGGGATATACTGTAAAAGCAGTAAATAAATAAAAACACAGAGCTAGGCTTTTCAACGCGTCTGGGAATCCTGCTGCGACCAGGGCTCCAAATCACACGGAAGATGCTACCTACTCACAGGAACAGGCTGTAGCATTCAGCTGCTTCCAAGCACTTCCACTCTCGCCCTCTACTGGCTCAGGCAGCCCACAGCTCTGAAAATGCATTCCCTGTAAATGCTTCTAAGCATCCTCTGAGTCTGGAAAGTCCAAAATGCCTTTAGTCCTTAACTAGGTATTAAAAAGGGGATGGGGGAGTGGAGAGTGGTGGCTGATACAATTTACCAAAAGCAAGCTAAACAAAAACTTTAACGATAAGCATCAGGAAAACTACGAAGCAGCTCAGCTTGCCCGACAAAAGACAACAAACTACCATTCCCGACAGGCAAAGCGCAGGAAGAGCTGTCATAACAGACCCTTCTTCCTCTGTACGGAAAGTTCCTCCCACGTCCCATCAGCCCCTTCGCACGGATTGGGTGACGTGTCTTGAGAGGAGGGGTCAGCGAGGCACGTAAGAGTGCGCGTCGGCGAGATGCGTCGGGCTGGCGGGCATTGTAGTTTCTCTGCCTACGGACTGCGCTGGGGTATTATGATGAGAACTACATTTCCCAGCATGCGCCGCGTCGCGCGAGGTTTTTTTTCCACCCCCCAAGCGGCGAAGGTACAGTCATCACACCGGTAAACGGCCCAGGAAGACGGCGAGTGTCACACATAACAACAGGCGGAGCGTTATAGGACCGGGCCAGGACAGCGAGAAGTTTCGAAGATGGCCGGGGAGATGACGGTGCTGGGTGAGTGAGAGGGGCCGGCTAAAAGCGAGTCGGTGGTTGTGTCAGCCTCTGCTCCGCGCCTCGTTAAGATCCACCCTAAATTCTCGCCTGCCTGCCTGCCTTCTTTCGGGGGAGGAGGGGGGGACCTTGGCCTAGATCCGCCACTGAAACCCGGAATACTCTACGCCGGAATACTCGAAGCTAAAATGAAAGCTTTTGAGTACACGCAGGGCACTGGAGGTGTCTGAAGGGAGCCTCCAGTTCCAGAGGCAGTCTACGTGTGCGTTTGAATTCCAGCTGCTGGGAGGAACGTCGCCTTCATGCGCTGCTTATATGGTGGCTAGAGGCAAAAGCAGGCATCCCCAAACTGCGTCCCTCTATATTTTTGGCCTACAACTCCCATGATTCTTAGCTAAGAGGACCAGTGGTCAGGGATGATGGGAATTGTAGTCCAAAACATCTGGAGGGCCGAAGTCTGGGGATGTCTGGGCAAGAGAGTCTGCCTCCCCCACTAATTCGCTGTGCAGGAAAGGGGATTCTGCACAACTACTAAAAGTGCAGGAGATCTGTGTTCTTATCTCTGGTTACCGCTGTCGGGTTGGACTAGATGGCCCTAGAGTCCCTCCCAACTCTACAATTCTATGAATCCTGAAGGCATCTGGTGGGACCCTTTGGGCTCAAGACGCTGGGCCAAATGAATTTTTGGTCTGACCCTGTAGGACAGTTCTAATGATTTTGTGCTTTTGTATCGTGGTATTTTATGAGGAAAGGGGGAGGGGTGGAGCTGCTGCCAACCAGAAAAAAAGTGATCACCTTAGGTGTCTGATCTTTGGTATCATGAAAAGTTATAAATGGTTTTGTGTGCATATAGTATTTTCATTGCCCAGGAGGGAGAGAGGCATTTGTGGGATTTTCTGCTTCAGGTACCAAAATAATTTGACCGGCGTCACTGCTATTCATTTGCTGCTCTGACTCAGGATGGTCCTGGACATAGGGGATGAGAGTGTTAAAGCACTTCCTTTGCAGACTTTGGTATCTGTAATTTTGCTTCTGGGAAACTGATCAGTGATTGGCAGAGTCGCAGGAAGAGGAGTGTTTAGTGAAGCAGTTGAAGAAGGAGTTGAAGATGAAAGTTATTGGTTTTCTCTAGGAGGGTGCCTTTCATTGTCTTTCTAGTTTGGAGTTTGTTACACAGACAATGTGTGTGCCATCTGCCAATACAGTGGTACCTCGGTTTATGAACACAATTGGTTCCGGAAGTCTGTTCATAAACTGAAGCGAACTTTCCCATTAAAAGTAATGGAAAGTGAATTAATCCGTTCCAGATGGGTCCGCGGCATTCGTAAACCGAAAATTTGTAAACCGAGGTTCCACTGTACTGGAAAAGGCTTGATGGACCTCTTTCAAAGAACTGCCAGTGCCCATGACTCATCAGAAAGATTTTATCTGAGTGGATAGCTCAGTGAAAATGCCAACAGTGAGGCAGCTGTGAAAAAGACATTATGTGCTAGGATTATTAGAAAAGGGATTAAAAACAAAACTCTCAGTATCAAAATGCTCTGATTCAAATCCATAATGCAGCCCTTTTGGAATATTATGTACAGTTCAAAAATGATATTCTAGAGCTAGAGTAGATGCAGCTAAAATGACCATGGAGTGTATTAAAATCTAAATGGTTTGAGGATCTTTAGATTTTTTAAAATAAAATAAAAATAAAATATGAGTGACACAATAGCTGTTCTAAAAATTGTTCCTCCTATGTATGATTTAGCTGAGATTCTTGCATTGCAGGGGGTTGGACTGGTTGACCCTTGGGGTCCCTTTCAACTCTGTAATTCTGTTAAAAAATGGATAGTGTGTTAACTTCTTCTGGGATTAATTTTCTGACTTTCTTTTACTTTTACTTTCCTTTCAGGTTCTGCTATTTTGACACTTTTATTAGCTGGATACCTGGCCCAACAGTATTTACCTATGCCCACACCAAAAGTAATAGGGGTTGACCTTGGCACCACATATTGTTCAGTTGGCGTTTTCCTTCCTGGCACAGGGCAAGTGAAAGTGATTCCTGATGAAAGTGGGCACCACAGCATTCCAAGCATAGTGTCCTTCACGGAGGGAGATATTTATGTGGGGTATGATGGGCTAGAGCTGGCAGATTCAAACCCACAGAACACTGTGTATGACGCCAAGCGATTTATAGGGAAGCTCTTCACGCCAAAAGAATTGATAAGTGAGAGCCGCAGATACCCATTTAAGGTGAGCTTAATGTTTTGTTTACCAGCTAACTGCCAATGAGTGTTTGATACCCACAGTTCTCACTGCTGTGTGATAAGTTAGAAGACCTGAGATGATTCATTTGTTCTAGGAATAGGTGAAGCTGAGGCCTTGAGGTTAGAAGTGCTTTGTACAAATGAGGAGCAATGTTTTTACGTTTTGGAAATATATTTTGTGCTGCTGGGAACTGCTTAAATTTACACCACTCTTAAATATTAATTAAATCATATGTATCATGTGATTTCAGGTAATGTCTAGTTCAGACAAATCATTTTTAATGAAAAATAAAGCCTCTATGATGAATTCTGGCATGTTTCTGTGGTTCCTATACATATGGAGTTTTAATTTTGTTTTAGAGTACACTTTATTTGCTGTGTGAGCCACCCAAAGAACTGTCATGAGGTGGCTATATAAATATAATGAATAGATAAGGAATTTTACTTCTTAACAGCACACTCCTATGCATGTTCACTCAGAATTAAGTGAGTAATTCTGTGTACAAGCAGTTCCACTCACTCATATTTACATGATAGTAGCTTAAAGATTCTGCTTTTATCTTGTTTTTCAGATTATTAATAACAAGGGATCTGCTGAATTTTCCATTGCAACCAATGAGACTTATAATGTAACACCAGAATATATTGGATCTCAACTCCTTTTGAAACTGAAGAGGATATCAGAGGACTACCTTGGAATGCCTGTTTCCAGAGCAGTTATTTCAGTGCCAGCAGAGTTTGATGAAAGACAACGAAACTACACTATTAAAGCAGCAAGACTTGCAGGTGATGCACATTTTCCTTTATATTCTTGCTAAACTCAGTTTATTTTCATAATGCCATACTTGGAGCTTATATTATAGTAGGCCAACATGGACTTGTCTTTGGCTTTGACTTGTGCAGCGTTAGAAATTGTGAATGAAATTGGTCCAGAATGACAAGCAGGGTTAGAAACAACACTAAGGAAACAAAATCACTTACAAATACACAACCATTTGTTGTCTGAAGGAGACTTTTGTAACCATTTGTAACTCTGAAGGAGAGTTAGACACAAGTCTACAAGCTTTAATCATTTTATACTTTCCACTCAGTCGTCATATTTTATTTAGAATCATTCTTTTACTAGATGGAATAGGAGGCAAAAATAAAAATATTGATAACTTATTTTATCTTTTGAAGGACTGGAAATCTTGCGGGTAATTAATGAACCCACTGCAGCAGCCATGGCATACGGTCTCCACAAAGTTGATGTTTCTAACGTTCTGGTTGTAGACTTGGGTGGAGGAACGTTGGATGTTTCTCTGCTGAACAAGCAAGGAGGGATGTTTCTGACCCGAGCCATGGCAGGTAAAGAAAAGTCTTTAAGGCTAGGGTTTGAGTCACTAAAATAATTTTACTTGGCAGTTCCAATACAGCAAGTTGTAGGTTGGTTCTACATCTTCCCTCCCTGCTTGCATACCATTGGATACACTCATGCTTATCACTGGCAGCTGAATATGTGAACTGACTTCATTGAAAAATGCTGTAGTTAAGATTACATGGAAAGATGTAGAAGCCATGTCCGAAGTGTTGCATTTGTGATGGTCTGCCCATTCATGCAAATTAACACTTGATGTTGCAGCAAACGAGTCATGAAACGAGCCTTGGGTCCTGTACTGGAAGAAAGGCAGAATATAAAGGAAATAAATAAATCTGTGAGTCTTCCCTATGGTGAGGTGAACATAGAGAGGTCAGAGAGTCGAGTTATTGGCCTTAATTTTTGTGTGTCCCATTTATTCCTAATATATTTTCTGGACAGTGAGCACCAATGATTTTTTTTTGTGGAACTTGCTTCCAAATAAACCTATACTTGTGACTAGCTGAAGCCAGGTTATGATGCACCAAGCTCAGCACAGCCAACCAGCTGTCTGTGGCAGCCTCTCAAGGGCTCAGTGAAACCACCTGTTTTATGAGATAGCTCATTCAGTGGAGCAAGAGACACTTAATTTTGGGGTCGTGTGTTCATGCAGGGGGTTGGATTGGTGACCCTCAATGTCTCTTCCAACTCCTCAGTTCTATGCTTCTAAGCTATGTATATCATTGTCTTCAATTGCTGTGAATTGTCTGTATGTGGGCTTTGTATTTTAGGCAACAACAAACTTGGAGGGCAGGACTTCAATCAGCGGCTGATGCAATACCTATATGATGAGATCCATCACACATATGACTCGCTGCCCTCTAAAAAGGAAGAGATACATAGACTCAGACAGGCTGTAGAAGCTGTCAAATTGAACTTGACAGTTCACAACTCTTCCACAATCAGAATTTCTCTTACTATGCCACAGCGGAAGGACCAACATGAATCCCTGAAGGAAGACAACAAGGTATACAGCAAACATGTAAATGTCCCTTCAGAAATCGAAACAGGGGTGAATGAGGACCTGAAGGGCAGACTTCCAGAAACACAGAACGTCCCTTGGAAAAAAGTTCTCTTTGAAACAGAAATTTCCCGGAAACTGTTTGAGACATTAAATGAAGACCTTTTTGAGAAGATTCTTGTTCCCATTGAGCAGGTATTGAAAGAAGGACATCTACACAAGACAGAAGTAGATGAGATTGTATTAGTTGGAGGCTCCACCCGAATTCCAAGAATACGTAAAGTTATTACAGAATTCTTTGGGAAGAAACCCAACACTTCTGTTGACCCAGATCTAGCTGTGGTAATAGGGGTGGCCATTCAGGCTGGAATTGTGGGCGGATCTTGGCCCCTCCAAGTTAGTGCTGTAGAAATTCCAAACAGGCATTTACGAAAGACAAATTTCATGTAAACTTCAGTGTTCTTATCCCATTTTATTTTCTTCAATTCCAGAACTAAGCAGGGCTCTATATGTCCTAACCTAAATCCATTAGCATGTTGGACTGTTCAGTGTACATTAGTTCCTCCCCTGAGTCCCTTGTAAGGGATTAGATATATAAAGAAGAAAATATGTTGTTAATGCTTGAGCTACAGGAAAACATGAGCTCATTTGTTAAGGAAAGCCAATGATCAGAAACATTGTTTCTGAAGCATTATTTTATTTTATTAATTTAATAATCAACAGAACCTCAAGACTTCTTTACTTGAAAATGGAATTAAACCATTCTGAAGTAATGAGGGAGATAGTGTTGGCATTGTTTCCTGGCATTTCCCAGGAATATGTATTGACTGTGAATTGGCCTGGCAGTAGCAGTATTAATGCAGATAGCACAGCTGAAGTTCATCTTAAATTACATTTAAAAGCACTTTTCTTAATGTTGCATTCAAGCTTGAATGTGCTTTAGATAGTAGCACTTTACCAAGAGCTGTTCTGCAGATCCTACCAAAAATCTAATGCATTCCTTAACATTAGCCATGGGGAATCATCACTTTTGGACACCTCTTAGTATTTCTAGTGTAAGGTAGTAAGAGGCAAACATTATGGTTTCTACTCATGTGCTGAAGGAAGTTCACAATTGTATGTGTTATCACTGGAAACTCCATGATCATATGGTATGTTGACTTTGTTCAAGCATAATTCTAAAACTATGGTTTAGTGCTATGTGAATGAGGTTCTGGTTTGTGTGCTCCCACTTTCCTTGTTCTCAGGCAGTCGTGAGTAGGTTAGAAGCTGGTTAACTGCAGTTTAGCTTTACACCCAGAACCCAAACTGTGGCTAGTCTTAACTATGGTTTACTGAAAGAAGCCAGCTTCATAAGCCACTATTTTAAAGCTGGCTTGTTGCAATAATCCAAAATTAAGACTAGCCTGTTTGTTCAAGTTTTCTTGAGGGAGTGCATGCGCCTGAGGCTTGTTCACTTAACACTAAACTATAGGCTAATGTTGTGCCCCAAACAAGGCTAGTGTAAAACTTGGATTTTTTGGTTTTGATCAGTTATTACTACTGAAAAATTCCATAATGCAGATAACTCTACCTTTGCTTTAGTTACAGTTCGTGCAATTCAGAGAACAGTCTTTTTAACCATTCCATCAAAAAAGTTGAAGTAGCAATTTCAGTCTATGCTTTTGTAGAAAGTATTGAAACTAAATATTTCAGGACTCCTGAAAACACTCCATTCTTGTTAATAAGAAAACTGGTATTGTCTGGCTGCTGATGTTAGTCAGCACTGAAGTAAACATCTCATTGTTTACTGTTTATTTTAGATTTAGATTTGCTTCTAAATTTTCAATTAATGACATAGAGATTAATCTGTAATCCTAAAGTGTCAAAATGCTCACAGTGTTGCAATGTTAATGCAAACAATACTGAGTGTTTCATCCTCAAATAGGATGTGCAAACCTGAGATACAATGGTTAGAAATTTTCTTGATTATGGTGGTTGAAAATGTGTCATCATTGTTGAGGAGGTAGTTAACAAACATTATATGTCATTGCCCAGGTTTGTCTACATAGGCACTTTGTCAGAGGTCGTCATAATCACGTGTGTAGAGCGAAATGTACTGTACAATGTGGCTCAAAGAACATTGCTGAAACCTAGTTCTGAGTGGTTGTTTTTTGTGGTGGTGGACACAGGGCATGGAGAATGTTTTCAAGGAGCAGAACCAGTTGTGTAAAGAGCAGGATGCCATGTGTGAACTGCCCTGTAGTCTTTGTGTAGGTACTGAAGATTATATTGCTATTAGTAGGACCACCAACTACTTGATCAGGATTTAAAGAGCTGGACAGCTAGTTCTAAGAAGGATCTTCTGACTCCTAACCCATGCTGCAGAGCAAACTGCTTTTAAAATCTGGATTTTGAAAGTAGATTGTCATAAGTCATAGGTGTTCTGAATTCACGGGTTATCGGCTGCTGAAAGAAACAAATAAAAAGAAATCCACTTGTGAGCCTCAGTAGCTCATTGGAACTCGGACCCATTGTTTCTTACTTCAGATATAAAGAAGTAGACCAGTCTTTACTTTTAAAGAGACTTGAATATCTTAGGTGTACAGCAACAAGAGGTGAACCAAATAAATTGAGAATGTGAATCAGAGATAGTTGAAGGAATTGAAGAAAACATCAAACTTATTCTCAGGCTGTCCTTACAGTATCGATAGAATATAGCATTTTATCAGCAGATGGCTGTGTGAGAAATGAACTTCCTCTTGCACAATGGGAATTCTCCTTCCCCCTTTCCCCATACAGCCCTGGCCTACTCCCTCAATCTTCTCTGGGGGGTTGGCGAGGGACAGACCCTTTGTAGCAGATTTTGGGGGAGAGGAAGGTGAAGTCCTGTTATGCAATAGGAAATCCACTTGCAGAATGTTGGAACGCAACCATAAATTGCATTTTTCTCGTAATGAGAGGAACCTACAGCTCACATTTTTTCCTAAACTTTCCAACACAAGGCCAACTCCTGTTGCCTTTAAAAATTGGTTGTAGCACTTCCATATATTAAAGGGGTTACCCTTCTTGCTTAGCTTGGCAAGAAGAGAAAGCTTTGCCTCACAGCTTTCTGTAATCCATTTTTATTCAAGTTTTAAGTTGCCAAGTGATGATTTTACATGGCAAGGCAAAGTTACAAGCAAAAACCGTACAAGTTTGGGTCAAATCTAGGTAAAATTAAGCTCCATGGAAGTCAAACTGTTGCAGACTTCCAGCCGTTGATAGTTTGGGTATATCATCAATTAGGATAGTTTCTAGAAGTTTCTAAAGAGCAGAAAGGCAACCATCTCTGGTGGACCTAGCTCTAAAGAACTGTTTTAAAAGCTGTTAAGGCATGCCTCTGTTTATGGCAAATGAAGCAGACTTGATTTTCTTCCCCACCCATACTGATTTGATTATGCTGGAGCCAGCTTACTGGCATCCTTAACTGCCCCCTATGAGTTGCTGTGCTGGTGCAGTAGCTTGCAGAACCCAATCAGATTTAAGGTTCACTTGAAGATTTAGAGTTGTTTTGCAAAGGAGTAAATGTATTTTGGACATTAACTTCTTATGGCAAACTTGTAAACCATAACATGGCCCCTATTTTTAGACAAATAATTATAGTAAAATATTTTTCTTAATGAAGCCTTGGCTTTAAAACACACGCACACACAGGCATTCAAGTTGTTCTCACAGGTTTCTATAAAAAAAAGAAATAGTCATGAGAAAAATAAGACTTGGACAGGCTTATTTCATCAGTTGGAATCCTGATGGGTTAGCTAAGTAACATTTGTATCAGCATCTCTTGCTGGAACCACAGTTCCTTTCACACTGGCACATAAAACGATTAAGCTGGGTTGCAGGCTACTGTGAAGCAGATTTTCTGTGTGGAAAAATGATAATTTTGTTTGGAGACTGCATTTACAAAATTGTCTTTTTGTATTATCAGAATAAAAGACTTTTTATACTATCTGTTGTGCTTACTTTGAGACTGCCCTACTGAATGTAAATGAGGTCATGGCAATTAAACTAGGGTGTTTATAAGATGGAGGGGAATCTCAGCTACAACATAGCATAGCAGTTTAATAATGCGACTGCAGAGGTATGTCAAGGCTTGGAAGGATTTCCATAATCAACACATACACAGAATTTTCTGAAATATTAAGAGTATTTGCTCTGCAGATTGAGGATTTTCTAGAGAGCATCCAGCCCACTTCAGACAATGGCAAGCCATGGTTTGCTCTGAGGCTGACAGTTTCTCTTCTCCTTGCCCTCTCTGAGTGAGAGAAAGAGAGAAGTTTCAATTCACAGTTCTGAAGAAATTGCAATTTCCCAGTTTCATTCCTACAGAATGGAAAATTGCAGTTTATTGCAAACGCTGGAACAGCAGCTTCCCATTTCTTAAGGCTAACTGCACCTTGTGGCAGTAACAAACCTTGGTTTATCGTTTAATTGAACTGGGCTATGGAAAATGAAGGGCTTGGTGTCACCGGCTAATGAACTTGCTAGATTTTATGACAACAGCAGAAGCATTAAAAAAATGCAGGAAACTTGATTCCCCAGCCCCCTGGTTTTATGGCGGGGAATGTCCAAGTGTGCAGTTCTGTCCTACCTCACTTGCATTTTCTGGGACCATCACAGGATGTCTCTGTCATGTGATGTTTTTGTTGGGAGTACTTTGAGTTTAGTAGTAGCGCGTTATCTGGTCATTAGACAATACTGTCTACCCTGAACCATAATGACAAACTGGCAGGAAGAAAGTGGAACAGGGTATATGTTTAGGAACTAAAATAAAACATTGCTTCATTTCAGATTTTTATGCCATGCTTTTTCAAACTTGTAACAAGCCCCTCCCCCCCCAATACTTGGTGATGATACTGTGTACGCAGGCCTCCCTTCCCTTCCCCCAGTCAGATGTCCAGACTGCAGCTCATCGGTCCCAGCCAACAGCCAAGGTTGATGGGAGTTGCAGTCCAAAATGGACAAAGAGCACCGTGTTAGCAAAGGCTGCTCCAGAGCCAGAGGGGCTAAACTGATTCTCATCATGCTCCTTGTAATTAATAATCTGCTACAAGTTTGCTAAAACATTCTTGCAGAAATAACTTTCATAATGTAAACAGACACATACACCTTGTATTAAAAACATTTATTAATTTTCGTTTTAAAATTTCCCTATAAAATGAAGTAACTATTGCTATAATTCTTGTAGAAGGATTCAGGAAAATAATAAGCACTGTGTTCATATTAAAGATTCGGTGTTTGCCTCCTGTGGTATTCCAGCTTCTGATACCATTTCATAAAATATGCCTTTCTGTTGTAGCAGCCTGGCTGGAGTATCAAATTCAGCAATCCTTCCAGAGTTCAGAACAAGCACCCTGAAAGAGCAAAACAGAATGCAATGGGGAAACCTTTAATCTAGGAAGAGTTAGAGCTGATCAACTAGCAAAATAAATTTTACATTAAGTAGTTCATTTGTTAATTAAAGATTTCTGGGTTGAAGGTTTACTACTTTAAGGCAGGAGAGGGGAACCTGCAATTCTCCAGCTGTTGCTGGACAGGAGTTGGAGTCTCAACTTCTGGAAGGCAAAAGGTTCCTGACCTCCACAGGGAAGAAGGAACAGCTCAGTATAAGAGCACATGCTCTGCATGTTGAAGATTTGAAGGTTAAATTTCTATTTAAACAGAAGATAGCAAGTGATGTGAAAGACGAGAGAACTCAGAGTCAACCGTATTGAGGTAGATGAATAAATCTGACATGATACAAGGTAGCTTCCTTTCTTCCAAAGAACTTTCTATTAAAAAGTGCTGACCTCTCAAGCAAATTTGATTCTACAAATCTGGCTACAAACACACTTTGCCATCAAGCTTTGTGTGTATTACAATGGGCAGATTCTACTGAATCCACTAGTGCTACCTACCTAACATTCAATAGGCAGTAGATGGCAGTTCTTTTTTATGAGGAGACAGTCCACAGAAACTGAGGTGGGATGGAGATTTTGTTTGCAGCAGGCCCAAGCGGAAACCAGTTTATCCCTTTACTTTCAGGAGCTGCATGGAGGGGTGGGAAAACCACATGCCACTTAGAGCAACATACCTATCAGAATCCAGTATGGAATGCAGCCTGTGGGCAATGGTTAGTACTGTGCAATTGTGGAATTCTGACCGGATTGTGGATTGCACTTGATTGTCTGTTTCCATGTCGACAGAGGCTGTTGCTTCATCCAAGATTAATACTTTTGTCTTTCGTAGCAAAGCACGAGCCAGGCAGACAAGCTGTCTCTGCCCCATGCTGACAAAAACAGAAATACAATTTTAATATGTGCTCTCGAATGGCGCTAGGCCTCCATTTATGATTGGGCAGCTGGCGACTGCTGCACCATCTTGTTGAATAGGCATGCAAGTTTTATGTTTGTGTGCGTACACAAAAAAAGATGACTACAAAAGGATCGCAGGTGGCAACAGTGCTAGGAAAGGCCTGTCTTGGGCATCCCATTAGAAAACCACTCCCAGTCTGAGAAGCAAATATGGGGATATGGGGACAGACTCCGTCTAGGGCAGTTTAATGTGTGCAAGAACAACCCCCCTGCAAATCTCTGGATAGGTCTAAGGTGAATAGACATCCAAGTAGAGAATGGTAATGTTTCTTCATCCTTTGTCCCTTACTTTACCCTGCCAAGTAACACTACCTTCATCAGTAGAACACCACTTGGGAATACTAGTACTCCTCTGCTAGGGGAGATCTTTATTCTCCAGGTGACTTAGCTCACCCCTTAACATAGTTTAAGACATACCTCAGGTTTTCACCACCCTCAGAGATCTCATGGAGAAGTTTCTTTGGGAGTGACTGTACAAAGTTCTTCAAGTCACACAATTCCAGTGCATCCCACAGTTCAAGATCAGAGTATCTTCCAAGTGGATCCATGTTTGACCGGAGTGTCCCTGAGAATAAGACCGGGTCCTATGGAATAATGTCTAGACAGTATCTCCATGTAGTATAATATTAAAGAGTTTAGGTTTCAGATTGATATAATTTTTGGAGGGGGGTCAGGAAGGGCTGCTGTTCCTCCCCCTCCCCTCCCCATCATCAAGCTATTAAATCCTGACTGGTTTTGGAGATATTTGCAAAGAAGCAATAGATTGGCATCAACCTCCTTGAGTGCAAATAGAGTAAATGGCAAATTTATTTGTAAAGATAGCTGCATTTGAAGACCAGGAGGGAAAGACCATGGGCTGCTATTCCCTTGTGGCAAATGGATGGCACACTTGGCCAAAGCCAAAGGCTGTTGTCATGCCAGTTATCTTGGAGTAAGCTTTCATCAGAAGGGCACTTGAAAAAAAGGCAGGAGATCAGTGGGCAATGAGAATCCCATGCAACAGGAAATGGGACGGGGTGGAAAGAACTCTGAAATATGCCACTAACTAGGCATAAATTCTTGAATCCCTGGGCAGGCATTCCTGATACATGTTTCATATGTTATGCCCTATTTCCCCCTCTCCTACAATAGTAAAGGACTGGTTTCTTCCAAGACAGCAGGTGGTTAAATGCATTGCAAAATCAACAAGTGGACCTAATGGATTACAATACTTTTTGACAAGTTCATTAAAACTATTGCAAAAAGAATGATGACAGAATTCAAAAGACTAAAGCTTATAAAATAATTGTTATGTGTGGATATTATACAGACACAAAAGAACACACACACACAATGCTAACCTGTGGAATAATGTTCAGGTTGCCACGTAGGTCATGCAAACCAATAGTTGATATGTCAATGCCATCAATGATTATTTTGCCTCCAGCTCTTTCTATTATCCTAAACAAGCTATTTGTGAGAGTCGATTTGCCAGCTCCTGTTCTTCCTATTATTCCAATCTGTAACAAGAGTACTTTTCAAAATATATGTGCATTTTAAAACGACAGCAGTTTCACTATGTTACTTAACACTGTGGAAGGACGTGTGGATCCAGAATGGGCCTCCACAGTTACATACGGACCCATTGTTAAAATCGTGTTTATGGAAGACAATCTTACTACGAGTGATCGCCAAAGAAGAAGAAGAAGAAATTTTTAAAAGGGAAACAGGTATAACAGAGTACTTAGTTTTGGCAGGTTACCTTCTCTTCTTTGCAACTTTGAAAAGTTACATCCTGTAGAGCCAAGTCCAGATCTGACCTGTACCGAGCTTGGAAATTTACAAACTGTATTATTCCTTCCTTGGGCCATCCCACAGGTGGACGATTGGATAGTATCCAAGGGGGCTAAAATGGATAAACAAACTTTGAAGCAGATAAACCAAGCCACAAATTAGTGAGCATCAAAACATGTACTTAAAAGTATTTCACAATGTATAAAATTAGCCCCTCCACCACTGCAGATGATGATGTCATAAGCTGAAGCTGCCTGCCCAGGCTTCTATCCAAGGAAGTGCTAAGCTACTTTTTCCATTAGCACAAGGATTTGTGCTTGCACAATGGAACTTTGCCCCATCTCCTCCCCGTGCACCCCTTAAATCTGTTCTGTGTTTTTTCCCCTCAACCCTGCAAGCAAATTTAGGGCGGGCAAGGGGAAGAGAGGGGAGAAAGTTCTGTTGCACAAGCACAAATCCTTGTGCTGCAAAAGTTTGCAAGTACCTCTGGCCCATGGCTACCTGCCCATCAGCTAACGTAACTGATACCATCAGATACATGGGAACTTCTTGGAAAGCCCACTGCATGCTGATCCTTTCAACCTTTGAAAAGGACCGTCATATTCCAGAACAAGGGGTCTTCTTGCTTTTCCCCAATTTTTGTACCCTTCATCGCTGTGTGGAAAAGCAGCATTGAGCAGCAATGTGGTACAAAGCATAGGGTTCCTTGCTCAGTCCCTACTCCTCTTTGCTTACACAGAAGAGCAGGGACTAACTGAAAGCAGGGGCTCTTTGCAGCAGTTTATCCCAACCTTTTAAAGGCTACTCCGGCAGCAATCACAACCTAAACTTGGGAAAGGTTTGAGCCTTCCAGTTCTCTGCCAATTATTTTTTTTTAAAAAAATTCATTCCTTAATTTCAAGTTGTATGCTTATCGTCTTTTTACAAAAACTGTTTACCTCTTTGTCTATCTTTGCATATTCACAAACCCTTTCAATGGCGATTGCATTGGTTTCAATTTCACATGCTTTTCGGACCCAAAAATTCAAACTCTGAGTTATCTGAAATAAATGAATACTTGTTTATAGAACTTGTTGCAGTGGGTTTAACCTGTTAAAATATGTGTGGTTCTAGACAGTCACTGCATAGAATATATATATATATAGAGAGAGAGAGAGAGAGAGAGAGAGAGAGAGAGAGAGAGAGAGAGAGAGAGAGAGAGAGAGAGAGAGATGGTAGTTTTACCCTGTTTTAAGAAATACTTAAAACCAATGGTGTGCTGCTAGGCATACTGAACGGCTTAGATCCAAAGGTATCTTGTATCTTGTGTGAGCAGAAAGACAATTCTTAATTTTCCTGTCCCACTGCAGCCCCTCCATGCTGTTCCAGAGGGTCCCTTCAGATGGGAAAGGGGAATATAAACTGAATGAGCTAGGGAGACTTGATATGCAAATTGTAGAGCCACTTGCCCTTATCTGGAGACAACCCAATGTGTTGGAAGCTCTTTGAGACTTCTTAGAAGTGCTGGATTACCACAGAGTTTGCCTTACTGTAACATCAATGATTCTACTCCTACTGAATTTGCAATCCATTTTCCAAGTACTGCGACTGCATTTTAAAAAATGCTTACTTACTTACATTCAGTGCATATGTTATTGATAATCCTACAGTAGCAGAGTCCACCTTGCTCCCAGCGAACACTGCAAGCAATGCAGCAAGGAAGACCATCAAGTTTCCCAGAAATTCAAGTCTGACAGCCAGCCACCTGTCACAAATGCATGCCCAGATTAATTAGGATTCAATTACACAGTTATCAAATTAGTTAGAAATATCTGCATTTTCAGTCCTGTCAATTAAAATAAGAATATAGCTTGGTGCTTTGGGGAAGGGCTGTGGCTCAGTTGTAGTGCACCTGCCTAGCATGTGTCCAAGGTCCAAGTTTCAATCCCTCCCCCCCCCCAGGTAGGGCTGGAAGACACCCCCCCACCTGAAACCCTCGAGAGCCGCTGTCTGTCAGTGTAGCCGGTGCAGGTAACTTGCAACTTACAGACATTTAACGTGTGCATTCAGCTTTGTGCGCTTAGAAAGTAAAAGGGGACAGAAGTGGGGCGGGCATCCCGGGAAAAAGCTACTTCTGGGGAAAGAACTTTGACAATCCCACCCGCCATTGAACCCAATGTGTTTTGACTATACTCAATTTTTGATTTACACGCTATCCCCATAACATAATACCCACATACGTTGAGTGTCGCTTGAAATGAACTAGATGCACCATTGGTCTGACTCCGTATAGGGAATCTTCCTATGTTCCTAATCTGTGTATAAATCCTTTCCCATGATAACCTAGGATCATTAATACAGTACCTGTTTGAGATCACATTGTTGTAGAAGCAAACCAGGTTCTCATTGACGACATCTTTGTTCTGATTAAGAAATCTTTCCTGATGTCCAAATGCTCTGATTGTGGATACACCTACAAGCGTTTCACTGAAGTGTGAAATTATTGGTGTTTGTGTAGCTCCAGCTAACCGTCGGATTTGTCTGGAACTAGGAATATAGTATCGCTAATGAAAACAGACAAAGGGAGGGACAGGTAAGAAGTGTGTATTAGGCACTATGGCATTGTTTTGTTTTGATTCAATTGTATTGTTTTATATCATATTGTTGTAAGCCTTTCTGTGGCCTACTGGCAAAGGGCAGCATACAAAACTCTTAAAATATATAATATTGCCTTAGACCAGAAGACCTCCTACATCCCCTACATCTTAGAATAAATATAGGCCTCGGATTACAGAACAGAAACTTTCCCCTGAATTGTGCAATGCAAGTCAACCGCTCAAGAGGAATGAATCCCTCTTCCCTTTCAGTTAGATATAATAATTAAATCAAAATAAATGGGAGTAAAACAAGGATACGTTTTATTACTATTTTTCTGAATGCTCAGCCTGGCACTTATTCAACTTACTTGCACAGTGAAATATAAGTATCCAAGTGGAAGAACCCCCAGTATGAACAGGGGTGATGTATACACAATCACAAGGATCGTTCCAACCACATCTAGTGTACAGTTCAACCAGGTTCGTAGATAATAATGGAAACGTATATCAACTACAAACATATCCTAGGATAATTGGAAAGAGGGGGGTAAGAACATTTTTTTAAAAATCAGAAACAGAAGCAGTAGTGAAGTCCACAGGGTCAAAGCCCAACATCTAAGTAAACCCTGGCAATGCACTCATCCCTCCCTTGCCTTCCAGGAACAGACTTTATTCACACAATTTTCCTAGAAGCAATTAACATGGAAATGAGCACAAAACTGCCACTAGATTCTGCTAGATTTCCAGAAGTAGCTTTTACATGAAACTGAAATATAATGCGGAAAATAACAGTGAAACGTCAGCAAAACAGACCAGCCATGTGAATACAGCCTACATCTCTTTTCAATCTGATTAAGTACACCTAATCAGACACTTTCTAACTTCCAAATAAATGCGCAAATTATTTTAGTGCTACACTGCTATACATAGTTGTGCTTCTTTTGTTGTTGTGTTCTTAATTTTTTAATAAAATATATTCAAGGTCACACTGCAGTTGATACTTAACCTGTCACGGCTAAAAATTGGCCGCTGTTTCTTTAATGCTGGGGGAGCTGAGTCAGCATGAGTCAGCAGCCTGCGGTGACTCATGCAACCTCTCACCTTATTGTATTGTACCTGTATATATAGAGTGGTGTTTTGCTGGGGTGTTGGTTGTTTGGTTGGAGAAAGTTGGTGGTGTTGATGTCTGTACAGTTAGTCATTTTGCAGTTAAAGAATTTTAAGAATAAAAGCAGAATATACTCTGCAAGGACACTCTTTTCGTGGAGTCTTTTGTGCCAGGCAAAGCAGGTCAGAAGCTTTGCCATATTTTTTCAAAACACTGACAGGTTATGGCCCCAGTGTTTCTGAGCGTGTGCAGAGTGCAAAACGACTGACAGCATCTCAGCGGGGAGCTGGTGAGTCCTGGTGGTGCCTTGAGCCAGTGGCTGTAGGTCTCATAAGAAATAAGAAATAGGAAATAGCTGTAAAAGCTGGAATAAATTGACGGGGGTACCACAGATCAATCAAGAGTGAGTGGTGTTGATTTTGTTGCATTGCCTGAACCTTGGCAAAAATTCTCTTGCACATGAAGGCATGTCAACTGCAATGTTCCCAATGGATATTCCCTACCTAATAAGATATTTTTACTGTTTCATTTAAAGAAAAAGAGAATGAGAAAGGTAATGACAGAGGTAATGACAGGCTGCTACGAGAATCTTTCAAGCAGATACTGATTTTAACTGATTGTTTTATTTAAATTGTTGAAAGCTGGCCAGAACAATGCAAACTGATTGGAAGGATGGGGCATACATTTACTAAAGAAATGGGATATTAAAAAAAACTTTACAGAATGTGTTTCTTCTGAGTAAGGGCTGGCATCTAGATGGGGGAAAAATCAGGTGATCTAGCCCTGCTTATGCATCCTTCCAACTGGAAATCATCGTCACTGTCAACATGGAAAGGAAAATGGACCAATGGCTTCTTCCAGTGATGACAGTATGAGACGCATTCACACTGGGGGGGGGGCAGGAAAGGGTGAGTAACTTTCCCATGACCCAAGGATGAGAGTCAGCAGGTTCTGACCACCCTCCCAAAGTTGACACACAAAACAGACAGAGAGTATTTGCTCCTTACCTTTGTGAACCTGTTGATGATTTGACCTACGGGGTTAGTTTCAAAATACTGGAGTGGAAGGTGGAGCACACTGTCTAGCAACTGATGATGCAAAGACCGAGATGCAGAGAGAGATCCTCTAGTGAGCACATATGCACCACAGCAAACCAAAAAACCTTGGATGAACAGTATTAAAGGCAACATTAAGAATTTCATCTTACTTAGTTTCAAAGAGTTCACCACAGCAGCTTCTCCATTCAAGATAGCTTTGTGTGAACCTTAATCCATCCTCTCTGCTGGTCTCTCAAGTATGGAGAGAGATGATGAAGTAAAGAGTTTAACTCAGTGGGCCCTTCAAACTTCCAGGAAACCCCAAGCATCTACTCAACGCTGCTGGGAAGCCTGAGGTACCAGAGCCTGCAGGTACCAGAGCATGCAAAATCACAGTAAGCAGTTCCCAAAGAGGTTCCCTGAACTGTTTGTTTCCTACAAAGCATGCCTTTGGCATACCACCTCCACAGATCTCCCTAGCTTGTGTTAAGTGGCATCACACTAAAGCACAGTTTGTAATATTAATGAACAATTAAATGCCTCCTTTGCCATCTGTAGGTGAGCAGAAAGAAGGGGCCAACCTTGCAGAATGACTGCAAGAATTGACCCCGGATTACATGAATTCCTAGGAATGCCAAGGAAGCTAAACTTGGAAAAGCAAAGAAAATAGTCAGATGCCTCATATGTGTAGGCTTACCCTGTAGGAATCCCAGGAACCCATAGATACTAAGTTTGTAGTTTCTTAAGTGTCTCCATTCTGTGTAGTCTTTGATTTCTTTTGCTTCTGTTGTCCATGTGCTGAGCCACAGATTTTGGCCTATGGCTACAACATTTTGGCCTATGTAAGCTGCAACGGTTAGCCACACCCATGACCAGCCAAATGCTTGTAGGTACTTCAAAACAATTGACATTCTCATCTAAATATAAAAGATGTTCATGAGAGGTACAATATGCAGACAGGATAGTCTTGGTAAATTAAGTAGGTAGAATAAGTGATTTATACTTCTTCAAACCCAATATAAAATTATAAAGCCCAATTTCGAATAATGAGTCTTCAAAAATACATTCTCCCCTTCAAGCAACTGATTTCATGATTGCGTCTTCAGTTTATTTTAACTGCCTGTTGCATTTTAGAGACATGAAAATAACATTTTAAAAATACTTACAGAACCAGTGGCAACTTTTTCTTTCTTCATTAAGAATGCACTCCTTTGATCAAAAGAAGAATTGCTATAAAAGCTGTTTTACATTAAAATAAAAAAACGAAACATAGAACCCATCTAAAAATAAGTTGTGGGTGTTAAAACCTACAGGTCCTCTACAGAATAGGCAGAAACTGTGCCTTCTCTGATGGATGGGAGTACAGGTGTGCCCTAGCCTCAGGCCACTTATATCAAAGGAGGGTTGAAGAAGACAAACCCGCAGTTGTGCGTAAGTGCACAATAAGGAACTGGAGCACAAACAAAGGAGATTGCCACTTGCATTTCCTTCACCAATTCCTCCTTCCTGTTCCAGCTCCCCATATCACATTGCACACCATGGGGGGGGGAGGTGGGGGGGTCCCATGAGAAAAGCTTTTCCATTGGCACAGTGTGCTCCAGTGGGGAATAGACAAAGAGCCCAATTCCACTCATGGGCATTAGGATCTTGCCCTGTGTTTCTATAATATGCCCACAAGAGGGCTGCACCACAAATCTAAATGAAAAGCAAATGATTCAAGAGGATGGAGGATGCATTATTGCATTGTTTTTACTACTTTGTTGTTTGCTGCCTTTGGAAGGAAAGGCAAGACAGAAATTTAGCAAACACTCACTCATGGCGTTGAACTCTTTGGATGTCTCCACTCTAGGAGTGAAAGCTATTAAGAGTGGTTTTCATATAGTACTGAACTGAAAACTCCATTTTAGAACTCCCCCATCCCCAAGACTGGGGCTGCAGAAAAGGAGAAAGACATCTGGGTATTTGCAGGGCTGATGGTTAGTTACAGCTACACTATCCTGATCTCTGCTGCATAATGATTCTGTCAATCTTTAAAGCCGGCTACCTACTCTGCAAGAATCCTCCAATTTCATAACTACCACATATCCTATTATCTTGGTTTGAGCAAGGCTAGAGTTTCTTTGTGTATGCCTTCAGCTTTGGGGGCACCAGCCACCACTGGATCCACAAGATCCAAATTACAGCCAATATATATAATAAGAGATCTGCTGGTCCCTCTTCAGAATGCATTTGCAGCTCTACATTTCTCCCTTTTGAGCTATCATGTATACTTCATTTCATAAAATTCATACACCACTTGCACTTTAAAAATAACAACTTCAAAGCAGCTTACAAAAGATAAAACAGTAAAATAAAGAAAAAAAATACAACCCTACTTTAAAACAAACAAAAGTTTACATTTATCTCATGAAAAGTGGCTCTAGCAGCTGTTTCTGAGTACTCACCTGTCTTTCCCCCCCAGCTGTCTTTTCTTTGGTACGATGTGGTCTCTTGTTTTGATTTTACCTTAAGAATAAGGTTAGATAGGATTTATAATAAATAATAATAATTACCTACTGAAATACCTACGATATATTGGGTTGGATCCAGAGCCACCAGAAATTCTGGCAATGGTACTGTGAGCTGAACAGCACCATGAGCTGTTTTGCAAGATCTAGCAGAAGGCATTTTGTGCAAAATCAAACGACAGCTTATGCAATGACTTGTACAAACAGCAGCATATCTCTGAATTCTCCTCCCTGCTCAGGCATGGAGCTTGTGCAAAGTCATAAAAGAGACCTTGTGTTTTTGTGCAAACACAAAGTTTTTGAATTCAACACACTAAAGTGTAGTCAAATGAACATTCATCAGGATAGAAACTAACAATTTAACTGCTGGTACTAAACATATTCAGAT
Source organism: Zootoca vivipara (assembly GCF_965207765.1). Classification (NCBI taxonomy): domain Eukaryota; kingdom Metazoa; phylum Chordata; class Lepidosauria; order Squamata; family Lacertidae; genus Zootoca; species Zootoca vivipara. The sequence goes on from NC_142587.1 coordinate 58,052,540, forward strand.
GATGTGAACTTAATTTCTATGTTCATTCATTAGTCGGTCACTGATCCCCACCCTCCCGCTGCCCCAACAAAATTATTGCAGCCATCCATTCCACTGGGCACAAAAGAAGTACTGAAATATTATAATATGATATTCCAGCATCTAAAGCTAGCTGAATTTAAGCAAAAGGATTAATTTGACTGTTACAAATGACTTGTTTATACAAGTGATTATCTCTTCACTTTTTTCTTTCCTTTTTCAATCAAAAGGCCCATCAGAGCCAACAACCTCTGACGAGATCAGGGTTGGGGCCCACCTCTCCTTCACCACATGGGAGGGACACACAAAGAATAGTTGGACTGTTATTTCTAGAGAGTTAATCCCATAGACAAATACAGTCAGTTGTGAATAATCTAGGCTAGTCAGAAAGAAGTTCTGGCTAAAATAAACTGGGTTATCTTGTTTTTCCATGCATCAGATTTTAGTAGATCTTGGAATCCTAAAAGGTTCAAGAAGCCCAAAGTGGCAGAAGATGGAATTATTAAACACACACACATACAGTAGAAATGCAATGAACATTCAGTGCATGATGGGGCAGCAAGATCACACTTGAGTACCATCCCACTGCACTTTACATGCTATTTGCTATAAAATCTAAATGGTGAGTTTCATGACAGAGTATGGTGTCATAGGTAAAGTACTGGACTTAGAATGAAGAGATCTGGGTTCAAATTCCAACAACTCACCCATGAAGGAATCTGGTGTCCCTGGTCTAGGCACTCCCACTCAGTTTAACCTACTTTATAAGTTTATAGCCAACCCACAGGGAGACACCCTATTCTGCCAGAGCTCCTTGGGAAGAGAGACAAAAAGTAATTGATTCCTACATGCACATATATACCGTGTTTCTCCTAAAATAAGACACGTCTTATATTTATTTTTCTTTTAAAAAAATACATTGCGGCTTATTTTCAGGGGATGTCTTATTGTTACGTATGGTACGGGGCTTTCTTGCACCGCCCGCTGAGCCTGCTGCTGGGTCCCAGGGCTTCATGCGGCACGGCTGTGGCTGCTGCCGGCTCCTGCCGGCTCCTGCAGCATCGCGCGCCGCCCGCTGCTGGGTCCTGGGGCTTCACGCAGCGCAGCGCGGCTGAGGCTGCTGCCGGCTGCTGCCGGCTGCTGCCGGCTCCTGTGGCTTCGCGCGCCGCCCGTTGAGCCCGCTGCCTGGTCCTGGGGCTTCGTGCGGCGCGGCTGAGGCTGCTGCTGCTGGCTCCTGCGGCTTCGCGCGCCGCCCGCTGCCAGGTCCCTGGGCTTCACGCGGTGCGGCGCGGCGTGGCTGGGGCTGCTGCTGGCTCCTGCCGGGTGCTGCGGCTTCGTGCGCCGCCCGCTGAGCCCGCTGCCGGGTCCCTGGGGTTCACGCGGCGCGGCTGGGACTGCTGCCGGCTCCTGCCGAGTCCTGCGGCTTCGCGCGCCGCGCCGCACCGCGTGAAGCCCAGGGACCCAACAGCGGGCGGCGCGCGAAGCCGCAGGACCCGGCAGGAGCCGGCAGCAGCCCCAGCCGTGCCGTGCCGCGCCGCACCGCGTTGCACTGCGTGAAGCCCAGGGACCCGGCAGCGGGCGGCGCGCGAAGCCGCAGGACCCGGCAGGAGCCATCAGCCTCAGCCGTGCTGTGCGAAGCCCCAGGACCCGCTGCTGGGTCCCTGGGGTTCACGCAGTGCAGCGCGGCGCGGCTGGGGCTGCTGCCGGCTCCTGCCGGGTCCTGCGGCTTCACGCGCCGCCCGCTGCCGGGTCCTGGGGCCCGTTCAGCCGGAGCTCCGTGCGTCACTGTGCTGGGGCTCCCGCTGTGCTGGGGCTCAGCGCAGCGCGCGCTGCTGCGTTTGCCGGCTCGCTCTGGGTCGTCCCGCTGGCTCCCCCAACACGTCTTATTTTGGGGGGATGTCTTACATTTTTTGGCCTTCAAAAGATCGTGCCATGGCTTATTTTAGAGGCACGTCTTATTTTAGGAGAAACACGGTAGCAGATAAGGTGTCATCGCTACTGTTTGAAACTAGGGAAGTCCTACATGTCATGGAGGCAATAAGCATAGCTGTCAACCCCCGGATTTGAAGATAAGGAATCCTATGGGGCTGTCAGCTCCCGGATATGAAAGGAAGGGCGCTGAATAAGGGAATTTCCCGCAAAAAAGGGAAAGTTGACAGCACTGGCAATAAGCCAAATCTATGGAAACCAGGGTTATAACAGGTATGTCTGAAGGGAGGCGGGCACAATACACATGCATTGGCTTTTATCATTTTGAGCACAAGGTTCAAATGTCACAAAACAAAATAACGCAAGTTGGCTTGTACAAATCTATTTTGTTGCCTACTTGACACTGAGGGCATGTCTTCATCTTCCTTTCCTCCGCCAAAGGTTTGAATAAGCTCAGCAAAGTTTGCTCTTTGAGAGAGTAGGTCTTTGTAACTTCCCATTTCAGTAATTCTGCCATCTTCCATCATGACAACTATATCAGTCTGAGAGAGGACTGCAAGGTTGTGTGTCACTAAAATGCGAGTCTTGGGAGAAAGAAAACACAACCATGTTTATATTTTACACTGTTAAATAGGAGAAACACATTAAAAGTATTAATTCCAAAGACTGAAAAGAAGCATCATTACCTACCTTGTTTTTCAATAAGCCTGAGGGCCCGATCACCTTCTCAAAAAGATGCTTCCCAACATGGACATCTACTGCAGATAAGGGATCATCTAGTAAATAGAGGTCAGCACTGCTATAGACAGCTCTAGCTAGGCTGACTCTCTGCTTCTGGCCACCGCTTATATTCACTCCCTAGGAAAAAATAAGGCCAATACTATTCAAAACTTTTTTAAAAAACAATAATGTACTTTCTGCCCCGCCCCCAAATCCTTAATATAACACATTAATATTGATAATATTAAAAAAGAAATGCTCTTATCAGTAGAGTATAAAAACAAGATTATAGAGTAGTTAGAAAATGACCTGTGCTTTGGCCAAGTTTCACTCTTTTACCTGCTGGTGTGTTTAATATTGGGTGGAGAGCATGTGGCCCCCCACATGCTGTTGAACCACAACTTCCATTAGCCCAGCCAGCATGGCCAATGGCCAAGGAAGATGAGTTGTAGTCCAACAATATCTGGAAGGCCACAGATTCACCATATCTGATTAGTATTTACACTTCAGTCCCCAAGGATCTCTGTCAAAAGATGTGTTCTTGTAAACATATAGAACTCCTACAGCAGGCATGTCAAACCTGCGGCCCTCCAGATGTTTTGGACTACAATTCCCATCTTCCCCAACCACTGGTCCTGCTAGCTAGGGATCATGGGAGTTGTAGGCCAAAACATCCGGAGGGCCGCAGGTTTGACATGCCTGTCCTACAGGAAGACCTGTTAAATGTTAAATGTTAAATGTTAAATGTTAAATGTTAAATGTTAAATGTTAAATGTTAAATGTTAAATGTTAAATGTTAAATGTAAATGTTAAGTGACATTTCTTCATGCAATAACTGCACAGGGACATGTCTGTAAACGTGAACTTGAACATCTTGCTACTCTTTCCTGGTACATTTAAATTTAATACCTACCCTGAATAAACATTCCACGTACATGGGCATTTTCACTTACCCTTTCTCCAATTTCTGTTTGATCCCCAGCTGGTAATTGCTCCAAGTCTGGCAACAAAGCACATGCTTCCAAAACCTTTTCGTAGTAGAGCTTGTTCAGTTCCAGGCCAAAAAGAATATTTTCTCGTAAAGTGGTATTCTGAATCCAGGCTTGCTGGGACATATAAGCAACTGAACCCTGAAAGAAAGAAGAAAACACACTAAAGTGTGCAATGCTCTGAGAAGGGCTGAACTCCATGAATGAATATTCATCTTCCTGCAGACACTACAATTCTGGGTCTCTTCAGGCTACACTACTAGAATAAGCCTACAGTAGGACTGGCTCAAACCCTTATCAGTGTAGAGAAATAATGAATTCCTGAGAGTTCAAGAAGAGCCACAGGGTGTTTCTTTTCTTTTCTTTTATATATAAAAAAACCCTGTTAAAAGGTAATATGAAAAAAATGCAATTTTTCAAAGACTCAAACACACAGAAAAAATACACTTTCAAACAATAAACATTTTCAAAATGAAAATTAGTTTAAGCCAAAACAGTCTCATTTTACTTTTCTCTGGGCAATTCCTCCTGTTTTTTCCATTTCTCCCAGAACTGCAGAAAGGAGAGATGATTTTCCAGCTCCTACTTGACCCACAACTGCAACCAGGGAACCTTCTGGGATCTCCAGGTTCAATCTAGAAATATTTAAGTAAAGAAGCAGAATTTCTTTAATGGTTGTTCTGAAGAATAACACTCCTTACTCAACAGTAACCAATATCCTGCCCTCCTTGTACTTTTGGATCACCTGGGTTGCAAAGCTACATGCAGAGGGTCCTAGCGTTTCAACCACCACTGCATGCTGTCACAACAAGGGTTGTCTCTGCTCCAGGGCCTTCCACAGGCTTTACTCACATCATAGCTAGAATCCACCATCCATTCCTCTCAAATTACAATTACCATCCTCATCTAGTTAAAGTTTGTTTCATATGGCCCCTTTTATTAGCGCATGCGTGAAACATGGGGCATGGGGGGTATCCATGGAGAGCGGGTACCCACATCTTCAAATGCTTTTGGCACATTTACAGAGTGCACAAATTCATTTTGTAGCATTAAGTCTCTGGTGAACCTGGCAAATGTTCTACTGTTTACCGGTGGACCAGAGTTAATTTTTTAACATGTCACCCATACAGATTGTGGCAGTTCCTTTATTTTGTTGTGGATGCACACAGACACATGGCTATTATATATACACACACATAATTACTGTTGGTGGCGTGGGAAAACTTAAAGAGTGAGGGATCATGGCTGTATATCAATTATTAAAAGGACTATCACACAGATGATGGAGGAAATTTGTTGGGACTCAAATGAATACTGTAGGTTTGAATTACAAGAAAAAGAATTTCAAGTAAATATTTAAGAACCTCCTGACAGTATGAGCTGTTTGATAGTGGAGCAGACTGCCTCAAATGATGGTGAACTCTTCTCCTTCAACGGAGGTATTTAATCAGAGGTTAGATGAGAGATACTTTAGTAGTGAGTTGTCTGAATCAACTGGGGTTTGAATTAGATGACCTTATATAGGAACTGAGCTTTCACCTTGTTTAATAACCAGCAGACTCCAAGTTAAGGCACAGCTCTGGTGGCTGGATACCCTGTTAGTGCAACACATGATGATTTGCTTTAGGCAGAAGAGGATGCCAGGACCATTCTTATAGCTGTTGTCAGTTGTAGTGCATATGAAAAATGCAGAGCTGCCTGTACTAATGTTGCTTGCAAATCTGATCTTCCAACTATTTGCCCTTTTTGAGATTCCTTCTCTTCCCAATAAGGCTTTTCCCCTCAGTTCCCCCTCACTATAGGATGTATGATTTCTCCATTTCATTTGACCACTCAACCCAGTATCCAGGACATTGACCTTAGCACATGAATACAGATTTTTGCATTAGACTATAAATATAGTTTGTTTCTTACTTATTTAAGGTTGGAGCTCCAATCTTCTCCCAGCGGAATGAGGCGTTAACAAATCTAAATGCATGATCTTGAAGTTCAGAAACAAAACAACTGAAGTTAACAGACACAGACTCTTCAGCCCAAGTTCTCAAGCATTAGTCATATACTGGAAACATATGAAAAGCTTACCCCCACTGTAATCTGTGTGGATGTTTTGAGGGTTGAGGTCTTCAGAAGACAGAAAATCATCTAAACGACCTATAGAAACCTTTGTCTGCAAAAACAGGTACACACTTAGTCCATTTAGATTTTACAAAATGATTTTGAGGATGTTACTCTAATGATCCATGCAGAGATTTTTTGCTATTTCCAAAAGCAAAGTGACGCTGCACAGGTTACAGTTAACCTGAGGCTGAAAACAAATTGTATCTTTGCAAAAGTGTCCCATATGCTTTTCTTTAGCCATGTGGGGAGCTGGTTCTCTGTAGGCTCTAGTAAGCAAAGCAGAGCACACTCTACTTCCTTACAATAAGACAGCAATCCTATGGTGCCTTCTGGGTGGACTAGATGGGGCTGAGAGGAGTTCTAGCCCAAAGCACCTAGAGAACACCAGGCTAAGGAAGGCTGCATTAAGTATTCATCTGTTTTCGTGCTGATTTTGATTTAGTAATTCACTGCTGAAGGTAGCTTGCAGCATGGCTGGCAATGAAAGGTAAAGCATCATGATCACAGAAGATACCCCATTGCAACATCCTTTATAAATCACCTTAGGGCTCTCAAAGTGACTTACAACAGTTAAATGATAAATTAGAGCATTAAAACAAGGCAATAAAAAAAAATCAGAAACAGGTAGGAATCAAAACAGGTCAAAAAGTGGACAGAACCTTAGAAAGCCTTTACTGCTCAGATAAAAATCATCACTGAAGGGGGCCAACCTAACTTGGGTTGCCATAATTTGAAGAGCAGAAAAGAAGACACATATGCCAACTTCTGCTTTTAAGTGTGGATTGCAATGACGACTCTACCCATGAAAAAAAGGATGTGCCCTGGAAAAGGAGTCCATATGGCAACCCTATGAGTCAGGGTGTCACACTCGTTATCACTGGACTCTCTAGCCCTTGCCTAGTTTTCAGGAAATTGAGATCTTAAAGCCAAAATTATTCTAACAGTGGAAGTCATTTGTTTAAAATTCAAACCTACCCCAACTATTTATAAAGTATGTTTGTACAATGTTTAGAGCAAAAAGAGCAACAAGCAGGGGAGGGGGCATTCTTGGCCCTTCCTCTTGAGATTCAATTTTTAGGCAATCTATACCTCTGCCCCACCCTTGATGCTTATTTCCTCTGGCAACTGAACTGAGGGCAGATGCACTTGTATCGGGAGAATAGCAACAGGGAAGAAAGCGATGGATGCCATATCAGTTTGGCTTTCCACACTCAAACATCAAATTTTCTCTAAAATCTAGGGCCGTTACCTTCCTGCTCTATATGCAATTGTTAAGAGAAACAGCCCCAACTTTCAAGATGTGCTAAGAGATTCATCACACACACACCCAAGATAAACTTTGGAAAGGGAATAGTATGTGTTTTAAAGTATGCACATCACTTTAGCAAAGTCCTTTATAATTTTATCTAGCAGCATGAACCAATACATTTTAAATGTTAACTAAAAGATGAAAAACATGCACATTAATAAATGTTATTTAAGTACCACAAATATCCTTTCAAACATACGCTCAAACAGTATATTTACCTGAGCTATTCCAGAAATCACTGTAGGCAAATCGAACAAAGGCAGTCGTAAAATATTAAGCAAAGAGATAGAAGTAAACACTTTAGCAGCGGTTAAAACATTTTCTTCATCCAACAGAAAATAGACTCCAAATGTAGTCAAAGAGACCTTTAAGAGAAAGAAGTAATGGGGTTCCGCCCATAGGTTAAGAGCTCAATTTTCAGTAGTACTAACTGAACAGTGCTTTGGTTTATTGCTAATAAACAGCATGACTGACAAGAAACAACTTGTTCCTTGGCAGAAACCACTAGCAAAAACCAAGCTCTCTTAAGTGCCATTTCACTTAGTTTAGCTTACTTCCAACTGAAAGTTGAAAATCTTCATATTCATAGAGAAAGCAAGCGTATAAGTAATGCACACTTTGGACTATTTGCTATGCAAATAATATTGATTTGTCCTACAGCTAAAGCCAAAACAGCATTAAGCTGCAATGCTAAAATGGAACTTATACATTCAAAATGAACTGCAAAGTTATAGCAGCATAAATGCACTATACGTCTTACCTAACAACTAGCATTATATTCCAAACTAAGCTTAAACTACACCCATTGGGTTGGATCCTAAATTGTTCCTCCATTCATATAATTTCCCAGACTTTCCCTAAAATTTTATTTTGCTTCCACCATGTTTCCTTCAGCATCACCCCACTCAAACTCTTTACTTTCTTGTTACATCAAATTAAAATCTGAGCATGAAAACAAAACCCTACTTTGTAATCAGGAAATTTATTTTAAATAAATTGCTCCATTTGTTGCCCAATGAGAAAGATTGCTTCACACGCTGATGGTTTGTGAACCAGCATGTGATAAAACCTGGATATGTTCCACACATTCTTAATGGTAGCAAAATGGTTCTTAACAGCAGGGTTGTATTGTGCCTAACAAGATGTATGATATATAATTACCCAACTGTATAAATGAGTGCTATTTCATTAAAAACACACCAGGAAAGGGATACAAGTCAACGTCAACATGGAGAATGTTGTCAGGTAGCCAGAGGATTTCAAAACATCAATTTCACGTTCCCGAATGTCCACAATCTTTTTCTGATATGATGGCTCCCATGCGTATAGCTTGAGAATCTAAACAGACATGTACATTTTGAAACACTGGTACCAGTTTGCAATATTGTGAAATACAAATTTATGCTCAAACGTGTGTTATTACTGTATAGTAAATTTAAAGTGCAAACATGCAGCCTCTCCCTCATATCTATGTGAAAAGTAGGATCTACTATATGCAGAGGCAACTTTTCCATTCTATATTGGAGGACACCATCACAATTTGACTATTACCTCAAAGAGAGACCCTGCCCTAAGAGACACAAAGTGATCAGGTAGTCCATTCTTTTTCAGGCAGGGACATTCTACAGTACATCAGGCTTCCTGAACCCCGGCCCTCCAGATGTTTTGAGACTACAATTCCCATCATCCCTGACCACTGGTCCTGCTAGCTAGGGATCATGGGAGTTGTAGGCCGAAAACATCTGGAGGGCCGAGGTTGAGGGAGCCTGTTCTACATGTTAAATAGAAGAACCTCTGCTTGATGCAATTGGTTTTTTCTCTAGCACCATCAGTGTGCACGACACTTTATGGCATGCAAGAGGACAAATTGCTGCGCTGAGGAGCTTGCAATCCAAGATGTAACACAAGAGAAAAAGCAGAAGAAAGGAAGGAGAAGGGAGGTAAGCCTAAACAGGGCTAAACAAGTAATATGTGGCTGTTTCAGTTGCATGCACTTAGGCTTAGTTTTATCAATTAGGGCATTGAAATTTCCTGGTTGTGATGCAGCACACTGTATGGCAGAAGCTTGCCCAGTCCAAACTCTGAATGAGTGATATGAGAGTCACCTTGAAAGAAATATAGTGCACTCTTCCTGAAAACTTTCACTTTTTTGATAGTGAAAAAAGGGAATGAATCATAATAACAATAATTGTTCAGAAATGGGGAAGTGCGTAATCTATTATCAAGTTAGCTCAAAATAATCTACATGTGGTTATGAAATGAGACATATTTTGTCCTCCATAATTAGATTAAGCAAGTATACAGGTTCATTATCTGTCTTACCTTTATTCCATGCAAGATTTCACTTAGGAGTTTAATTTGTTGATCCTTACTCTTCATTTGACTTTTCTGAAAAACGATAAAGTTTATTAATAAAGGTTATAGAATTAAAGGTTCCTTTTTATACTGCATAACCCATATATGTTTAATATCCCACAACTGATACAGCCAATGAGAATGCAAATCAATAATGTTTCAGGCAGAATAACTGTAGTATTTACTTACATTGGTAGAGGACTGGACTTTTTTGTTTATTTTTTTTTAAAAAAAAATAAGCATTTTAAAGACAGAAGATTTGATAAATCTCATTTAGCACCTGATATATTGGATTGTATTAACTTGTGTGACAAACACCCTCACTTAAGATGGGTGCTGAGTAATGTGCTAGATGTGTTATTAGATAAATCTTTCCCTTTATTTCAACAGCAGAGGTCTTCAATTAAGTGTTTGTGGTAGGGTTTATGTTTAACAGCAGTAAGTTATTATAATTAGATGAAGGGGAACCCAGAGGATCTAAGTAAGGATAAGGCACCTTTGGAGCAAAACTAGAACTTTATGTGTTTGCACTCAAAGATAGCTTAGTTGCTACTTTTGAAAGGTGCTGCACTTTGTTTCACATAGACACTCCATACTGAGATATTTAAGATCCTTCTCAACTTCCCACTTCAAACCTGTCACTGGACAGATAAATCATTTCTAGGATGACTACTGTCTTATGCTACACATAGACCAACCCAACCTCTCTTAGAAACCCAACCTTTCCTCAGGTAGCTTCACACTTAGCTTCAACATGTAATGTGCCAGACCTGTTGCATTTGGGAGACCTCCTGCTCACTGTCAAGTGGCATCATGCCCTGAAGTCAATGCTGCTTTTGCGTGGGCATGAGGGGGCAACGGAGGGATCAGGGGCTGGGAAAGCCTCAGTGCTTCTACTTACTTACTTACTTACTTACTTACTTACTTACTTACTTACTTACTTACCTAACTCAGGATGCAAACCATTCAAATTAAAATGATCATCTCCCTATAATGCAACAACTTTCTACAGTACATCCAACTGAAATTCCTTACCTTTAGCTGCTTGACTTTGACAGCAAAAAAGGCATTGGCTGGTAACACCAAAAGCAGCACACTAACACCTGCTAGCACCGAGGGGCCCAGTTCTTGCCAAAGGAAGGTAATGGCCAGGAGGATCTGAAAGGGGGCTGACCATAAGAGGTGGAGGTTGACTGCCAGTTCCGTGAGTTGCTGGATATCTGCTGTCATCAAATTGACAGTTTCCCCAGTTGTATACTTCTTTCTTGAAGAGCTAGATAAATTTAAAGCCTGCAGCCAAGGAGAGACAGATGATATAATGAATATTCTGGAAACACATTTTGTAATAGTCCTACCATTGTGATACAAAACCATAAAAGACGGCCACTTTAAATTATCTGGATGGATTTATGGGAATGCTTTTAAAACTTAAGTATGCCTCCATCAATCTAGTCCAGCAGAACTTTGCATTCACTATTAATATGAATGAGGAAACTTATATACACATTGCACATTGGAACAATAATTTCTTGTTTCCACTAGCAGATCAGGGGTGACAAAACTTCTTTGACCCAGGGGCAGATCTTTATCTCCCCTCAACTCCCATGGGCCAGCTCTGACAGGTGGATGGGGCCATCCACTTCTCAATCACCTGACATCACAATGATGCCAGATGATTGACATAGGCATAGTCCCAACAACTTGTCAAAGTTGACCCATAGGAGTGAAGGGAGATAGCGACAAAGCAGAACTTAACTCCCCACACATCAGCTAATGTGTGGGAAGTTCAAGCTTACTTTCTACAAGGTATGGGTATGTCAGCCACTTCCTTTTGGGAAGTGGCCAGCACACCCTAACCAAGCAGGATGGAATTCCCCATGCATCAACAGATGGGTCGGCGCTCAGTTTTGTTTTCTGCAGGGATCAACTAGTGTGTGCAGCTGAACCAAACAGGACTGAATTGGTTAACATCACCTGATTGACAAGTGGACATGGTTTTAGAATAACAGCCTGGCAGGCCAAACTGGAAGCTCTGGCAGGTCAAGACTGCCCCATGTGCCAAAGATTCCCCACCTCTGATTTATATTATCCACTTTGCAAGAATCTACTGTACTTGATGTCAATATCTGAACTTTCTATAAATCAGTGGAACAGCTCAAAAAGCCTGCTCACCTTCCAGTCCTCATTGTCTCCTACCCACTCCCCAAAGCTGAAAATACCAGACTGAACACCTTTTAAAAATGTGTGAACTTTGGTTTTTAACCAGAGTATCTGCCACTCAGTTCTGAAAGAACTCATGGAGGAGACATAAGGAAAGGAAATTCCTCACCTTCTGTTCCCCAAGGCAGACCTAAGTGCCACCTTGGAAAGGTCTGTCCTGAGGACCCTGGAACCTGAAGGGAAGACCTCAAATGCAGGGCAGGGGGAATTGGGAAGGCAGCTTGAACAAGCTGGATTCACTTGTGCAGGCTGCCTCTTTTCCCTGATAACAGCCTACTACTACGGCCCCCTGCCCACATCCCAAGGATTGGGAGGAATGAAGTGTGGAAGGGGCAGTGGGCGTTTCCCTTCTGCAGGCATCACTGCCCCCATGGCCGCCCTCGATATGGACAGACAGGAGAGATTACCTTTTTGTATACAAGGCCAATGACTGCAGTTCGAATTTTCCCAACAGTAAGCAAGTTAAGGCGCTGGTAGGCCTGTTGGATTAGTGTCTGCATAACAACCACAAGCAGAAGAGCCACTGCATACCCATAGCCATTCCAGAGTGGAGCAGAGGAATGCTCATACAACAGAATCATTTCCCTGCATTGAAAAACAGCGAAGTTTATTTTATTTTATTCTTAAAGCAAATTATGACCCTATTCCTATTCATATAACACAGGGAATAAGCTTTCAACTTTTATTAGATCCACTTGATTGAAAAACCAGGAACACCTGGGTGAAACACTCTTGTTTCTAGAGTGTGGACATTGAACAAAGATGCCAAGTTTCACCCAGGTCCTGACAAGCTGGATGCCATGCCTGGGTGGGTTTCAGTGTGCCAGCCCATCCCCTGTGACTGAGAGCAGATGAAGGCAATGGGTAAGCTAGCTGAAGTGTGGCTACCATCCTCTCAGCCAATATCCTCTCAATCTGGGACACAATCCGTATGATCTGCAGCATCCCACCCTCAACACAGAACCCCTTCAAAGGCTGCGTCCTAAGTGTAGGAAATGCTATGTGCTCCAAGAATGCTTAGCATATACAGTGGATGACTGTGGCCTTTGCATATGGAGGCAGAGGGAACCATCATGTCGAAAGCATAGAAATATGACTCTCATTGCAACATGCTGGCAGCAGATTCCAGAAACTATTTGGCCTCTGATGCATTTGCACAGGCAGCCCAGTCTCCATATGTCACTGACAGGGGCAGGATCATTCCTAAACTGAGCAGCACTAATAGCAGAGTTAACTGTGATAAGGCGGCTGCTGTAGTAGCCTTGGAGTCTTAGCCTTAGCATAAAGCACTTCTGCTTTCACAAGACAAGGCACCTGATGTCACCAACCCTCCCTATCTACTGATCAGCTCTTGATGATTGAAGGATGCTCTGTAACTTTATAGAGAAAGATGCAGTAGGCGAGGGAAATAAGTGAGAGCCAGGTGCTCCACCTTGCATAAACAGAAGAACCTCATTGCTAGCACAAAGTAACCACTGGATACAGCCCACAGTAACCACCTGCAAGCTGCTAACAATTAACCCACAAACATTATCTGACAGACATATGCATGTGATGGCAGTGGTAGCCAAAGTGATAACATCAGGTTAATCTAATGTCTTAAACGCAGACTACATATCTCTGACTTCAACAAACTATGCAAATTCTGCCTGCATTTCATTCAAGCTGAAAATGTATCAACATGCAAGAAGCACAATTGGTAAATCATCTCCTTCAAGCCAAATAATACTTGATTTAAAAAAGCATATTATTTTAAAATCAACAAAGCGGTATCACAAATGTATGTAATTAAACAGCCAGAGGAGGTCAGATTTTACTGTCAATGGTCCAGATTTTCCAGGCCAATTACTCGGAAGAGTAATCCTCCTGCAAGCCAATAGCTGGTTTCCAGCTAATTAATTTTATATATAATTTATGTTCATTTATCTCTCATTTGTGAGATTTTTTGCAAGAAATTTCAACCATGCAACAGGAAGATATGGAAAAGCCCAAGGCACCTGGATCTGCCAGCTTGATATTAAGGCATATTTGCAAACTTACTTCATAATCTGTGGGCTCAGAAAAGCTAAAAAATCAGTTGCAACTTTCAGAATAGCCACCTTGATCAATAAAAATTTAAATGTTTGCCATAGTGGTGAAAGGAGAGATGGCTTTTGGGAAATTGGCTTTTTTGTCACATCTTCATAAGCAGGAGCCTGTGGATTAAACAGATATGAGATCTGAAAATATGGAAATGCTGTTTGCCTACAACAAAAGAAAACCCTTCTAAAACAAATAAATGTACAGTAACATTTAAAAAATGGCTCTGCATACATGTTTACTGTGAAGCAATTAGTATATCCAGTGGCAAGCATCAAGCTTCCAAAGGAACATCAATGTTCATTCCTAGCAACATGCTTAAATCAGTTGTTACCAGATTTCCAGTAGTTGCATAGAGCAACATACATAAACTCTAAGAGGCATCATCCTGCTTCAGATGGTCAGTTCTCACTGTGCATGAAGGGTATAAATTGTATGATTCACCTAAGGGATTACTCATCTAAGGCATTAAATCATGTATCTATTGATGAGATCAGGTGTTCATTCCAGGGAAACATCTTGAGCAAGCATCACACAGGTATTGCAATCTAAAGAGACAGACTGGGTGGAGAAAACAGGTAAAAGGAGAAGCAGCAACATATGCATGTGTCACACAGGAGTTCTTTAAGAGATGAAAAGTCATTCCAGTTCTTCAAGGCCAGGTTATAAATCTTGCCTCTGGAAGCCCATGGCTTCTTTCAGGGACATCTTTTTTATTGTCATCAGAATTACCTTTATGTCCTTGGATTTCTTAAATACTTCCTTTCTCCACTGTTTTTCAAACTCTGGACACACAATGTACGATGAAACACTTTCAGTGAGCTCAGACAGGTCTTCCCTTTCCAATGGTTTCTTATAGCCTAAAGTTATAAATCTGTTAAAAGACAAGTTAATCACAAAACAGTTCGAAGATAAATAACAACCAACAAGATAGTAAAACATAAAGGAATGAGAAGAGAATTGAGAAAGTGCTTATTTCTATAGTTAAAATCTAGTTCCCTGTTCTATCCAACATCTATAAAACACTGTCAAATCAACAAAGTGACCACAGGGAAAATGTTCCATGTGATTTGCTTCCATAATAATAAAAGGAAATAGTGTTGGTTACTCACTCCCCTCATCTGTTTTGTGAACAGTTATGAAACCTCCATGGCATGCTTTAGAAGTATGCAGGAAAATAGAAACAGGGGCCGAACTTGCTCACACAATCCAAAAAAGGTCAGAGGTTCTACATTATGGGTAATTAGAACTGCATTTTACATTTCAGCTTATGAAAATGAAGCCAAAGAAGTGATCAAATGTGAGGGAAGCACAGCACACAAGACAGAAGTTACTGTCTTATCATGGTTTTCTGTGAACCAGCAGTGTGCTGTTGTATGCAGCCCAATTGCTCCCCTTTTGCTACATTCCTGGCACAAGCAGAAGAAATAATACCATAATTCGTTGTTGGCTGATGAATCCTGGCTTGTTTGGGAGCAACTAACCAGGATCCCTGGTTGGTTTACCACAAGGAGCCAACCTAGATTGCAGCTCCATGATTGGTTTCTCCCACAGACGCCAAGGGAGAGGCAAAATGGGAGAGTTCAGGCTACATGTAGCAGCATGCTGTTCATTCACTGTTAACCACAATATTGTGACAAGAAAATATGACCATTCTGACAACAGCAGGGAGACAGGTGGCAACATGGCTCCAAAACAGAACCCATCAAGAAGAGCAGCCTGAGGGAAGTTCCTCAGGGGGAACATCCTTAAAGAATATGTCAAAGGTTCAATACTGTAGCCAATGTTACTGTGTGTCTCCCAACAGAGAAAATTGCCAGTATCAGGAAGAACAGGAAGTTTGAAAGAGGCAGAGCTGGGAAAAAGCAGCACTGCGGCCTATATAAAGAGGAAGTATCTTAAACAGGAGTGACAGCCTGCTGATCATGAAATCATTGTCTGGTCAGTTGGTGGCCATTCCAAATCTTGTACAATGGCCTGCAGTCCTATGTATACATATACACATATGAGACATAAGCACATGATGCAGCGATACAGAAAGTTGCAGCTTATATTAATATCTCATTTGCAGCCAGTATCATTTACATGCTTAGCCGTTCAATCTAGACTTTTTTTTTCAAAACAAGTCCATGATTTAAAAGATGTAAATTGTGCAAAACCATCACAGGTAATTAACATAATACTTCGTGATGACTGACTCACCTAGCAACATTAGATGTTTCAACTTCTCCAAGGGGAGTTCAAAAAGAACATTTAAAAATAATAATCTTAGTATGTTGACTTAGGGAAGTGAGTATGCAAGAAGTCTGTGCACAACAGCTCTCTGCCCACCTGTTGTTCCCTGCAACTTAGTTATTCAGAGGCATAAGGCCTCTGACAAAGGGTGATAAGTCAATGTGGGGCATGTTTCTCCGGTTTGTTATTACCAAAGCTGCAGACCTACATGGAAGTGTGTATTTGTTCTGGGGTGTGTGTGGCTTAAAACAAATAATTAAACCTTTAATCAATTATAAGACAAGGCTTTAAAAGCTTTCCTATCTTTCCAGTTTCTGGTTAAGCACAAGCACCTCTATTGTAAATTTAAAACAACATATAACTCTTGAGAGTCCCATGGACTGCAATAAGATCAAACCTATCCATTCTGAAGGAAATCAGCCCCGAGTGCTCACTGGAAGGACAGATCCTGAAGCTAAGGCTCCAATACTTTGGCCACTTTATGAGAAGAGAAAACTCCATGGAAAAGACCCCGATGTTGGGAAAGATTGAGGGCACAAGGAGAAGGGGATGACAGAGGACGAGATAGTTGGTCAGTGTTCTCGAAGCCACCAACATGAGTCTGACCAAACTGCAGGAGGCAGTGGAAGACAGGAGTGCCTGGCATGCTCTGGTCCATGGGGTCACGAAGTGTCGGACACAACTAAACGACTAAACAACAACAACATATAACTTTTGTACCTGCTATACCAGGAATATGTTATCTTGCTTAAAAAGGAAGCACTTTCTTCAGGACTGCATTTCTGTAAAAAAGCAAACAAGAAAAAACTAGGCTAAAGCCTTTTCACTGTGTCCAGCCTATGTACGGTATATATAAAAAGAATTCAGAAGAAGTGTACAACTTTGCTATCAGATTTATATGAAATAAGAATTACACATACTATTCTAATCTGCATATTATTATTATTTCTGTAGTGTCATCAAACTGTGGGGCACTTCACGGAATATACATTTCTAGATCTTTTATTTTTCGTATGCATGCCAAAAGACATACATACAGTATAGACATTCTTAAACAATAGAGACTGAAGGAACTATGACTGAATCAAGTATTGTAGTTCCAACCAAAGTCACAATGGCTGGTTCTGTAAAGAGGTTTAGGGCAGGCAAAATTTAAAAGGCTTAGGTGACATCTAGTCTGTTTACGACATATATATTTTCCCCCTAAGAAATGGGTGAAACTTGTTCCCAATTCTTCTTTTTTTCCCAAACTCTCTGCTTCTGTTTCTATTCGGAAACCTGCCTCCTTTGTGCATTCTTTCCTTAAATCTCAGCTTCTCAGAGCCCCATTACTTCAATCAGCAGAATTAGTAACAGTTTGGGATGTGTGTACAGATGTGTGTGATTTTGATCAGGACAGTGGAATGGGGCAAAAAGGTTAATTAAGCATCCCCAGCAGCAGCAGCAGCAGCAGCACCTCCACCCCAATTCAATTCCCACCCTTCCTCCTTTCAAGTGGCTTTCTAGATAGGAAATTTGATCACAACTAATCTGCTTCACTTCTATTTCAGCCCTGTGTGTCCAGAGTCAAAGTGACTAAGGGCATTCAGAGTGTGTTGTCCTTTCCACTCCGTACTCTCACCGCCCAGATAGCAAACATGAGAGAACAGGTTACAGGTAGGTAGCCGTGTTGGTCTGACATAGTCGAAACAAAATAAAAAAATTCCTTCCAGCAGCACCTTAAAGACCAACTATTTTTTTTATTTTGGTATGAGCTTTCGTGTGCATGCACACTTCTTCAGATACTTCTTCTGAAGAAGTGTGCATGCACACGAAAGCTCATACCAAAATAAAAAACTTAGTTGGTCTTTAAGGTGCTGCTGGAAGGAATGAGAGAACAGGATCTTCCAGATCTGAGGGTGCATGCAACTTCCAGGTAGTTGTGAGACCACTTCCAAAATAAGAAGTTAGATGTTGATAAACTCCTCTGGGTCTTCATGCCTACAAGCTGTCAGCAGTAAAGAACAACTTTCAGAATGCAAAGGGCTAACCGGATCAAGCTAGGAAGCTGCTTGAGACCTTGATTCATACAGATGTAAGCTTCTGCCTCCAGGCCCAGCCAGTGCAGAGAGGAGCCACTCATTTGCTCCGGCTGCCTTTGACCCCACTTTATGCTTTGCCCAGACGCAGCCTATATCCTAACCTGCCCCCTTGAGCCTCTTAGCATTTTAACCAGAGCACCCTAGAGGTCCCTCCCAGCACCTATCTGAACACAGAGCATACTCAGCTTAACTAGCGCTCCTCAGCATGTGATGGGATGCACAGTAGGAACCAATCCTCCTTCGCACACCATCCCAAGTGTATGGAGCTGGAGGACACACAGGATGTCTTTCTAGAGAAAAACCATATCCACCTTTTTAATTTATTTTGGGGGTCTCTTAGGATTTCCCAGCTCAACCTTCCGCGTGCGTGTGTGTTGGAGCTGGGGCCGGGAGAGTGCTTTTGGAAGCTTAAGGACAATGATTTCCTGAAATAGCCACACCGCCTGGAATCACCTAGTCGGATTTTACGCGTGCGCGCCCCCCCCCCCCGGCGAACACCATGCAAAACCCATCTATCTATGAGCGAGTCACCTTGCAATTACCTTTCGGCTGAAGGGCCGGAGGCGCTCGTAGGAGCCCCCCTTGTTGGCCCACGAGTCCCCCGGCATATCCCCGGCTGATCCCGGAAGCTCAGCGCCCGTCGTCCCTAGCGCAGTTTCAGCAACAGATGCTTTCCGCTTAGCAGCAGCAGCAGCAGCAGCCCCCCCGGACGACGACTGCATCGACAGGCTCGGCTCCTCCGATCGAAAGCGAAAGGAACCAATCCAGCCGCCGCCGGCAAATCGGGGGCGGAGTTCCCGATCTCAGCCGCCCGGAGACAGCGTTGAATAGAAAGGTGAATGGGGAGATGCGCGATTTATCTCCAAAGCAAAAGTCCTGACGTCCACGCCCGCGCGCTCCTCTCTCTCCCGCGTGTGTCAATGGTGACTTGCTTCTGACTTGCGCCTTTCCCCTTGCCTCCAACGCGTTAGGACACAGCCGTGAAGTAAGGGCGAGAGACGGCGATCAGCGATAAAGAAACCTGTGGCACTCCGGATGCTACTGTATGATGGTAGTTCGAGATCACCAAACACCAGGTCCACGGTTTCCTCACCCCGGACTAGACTAAGGTCTGCTTTTGCCACCTGGGGGTTATTTATCCCCCAGCACTTTCAGAGCTTAGTAATTATTTATGATTTGCCCAGGACTCAGAGATTATACTACCTTGCTTAAGACTGGGATGAGTATGAAATAGCATCATCATAGGAGCCTATGCATGCTGGAACACCTTGCCCTGTTTCCCACAGAACTGGACATGTTAGAACCTATGCTTCCAAAAGATAGCCAGCAAGCTTCTGGATCCTTCCCTTCAGGCTAGTTTTACTGCAATGAGTAAGTTCATCTAGCTTTTCTTTTTCATAGTTTCCCAGGCAGATGCCAAGAAACCAGCACAACCTGTTTATGAATACGTGGTTGCACATCACCATCATTGGTCAGTGGAATTGTCCCTCCCAAAGCAAAGAGCAAGGAGGAAGGTGAGATTTTAATTCGGATTGTGGGAGGGTTAAACTCCCCCTCCACTCAGCACAGGTCCAATCCTGCTTGGCCTTAATGGTACTTATCACCATTTAAAAAACTGAATATGTGCATATTAAAAGCAGCAACGTTTTTAACATTTCTATGAATTGGTGTGTAGGAACTTCAGAATTCTTCCTATCAAAAATATTATCCATGACTAGAAATGTACTGATCAGCCAGGAGATCGGTAAGGATTGTTCCCCCCCTCCCCCTACAAGTAATACTTAACAAGCACATGGGGATAAAGGAGGGGTTGCTCTCCCAAAGTTGCAGTGTTTCATCACCATCTTCTGTAATGAAGCCGTGTGGAATCTATGTATATGGCACTTGGAAGGTCAGGACTACCAACATACAGTGTCAGGTCTACAAGAGAAGGCATGTCTTTGTAACAGTGCGATTGAATGCAACCTGTGATGTGATTCACAGAAAGCTGCATGTACTGTACACACCTTGATTTCTACACATAACTGCATGGAACCAGCAGGTGCATGAACTGACATCACGGAAAAACACTGTATGCAACATGATAGAAGTATGAATGTAAATGGGTGACTCTGACCCCAGATTGTAACTGAAATATTAAAAATAACTGAGTTTCTGTTAGTAATAGAAAAGTAACCAATTGTTCTCTCTTGTCAGTTTTACAGGAATAAGACATATCTGCATAGGTCATGAAATAGAAATATCTTGCCAAGTACCAAAAGCAGGTTTTAGCAATAAACTTTATTGTTTACCTGCATCACATTGTGACATCGTGTGAAAATTCAAGCCTTTCAACATTTGCATGTGGGAAAGAACTTAACCAATAATGTGTGCCTATATATACTCTGCAATCCTGAATTGCAAGGCTAGTCCCTTGAATTCATAAACAACTTTGCAAACAAGGCATATCTTAAGAGAAAATTTACTTCATTCTCATGTCTCCTTCAATAGCACCCAGTAATATTCTTATTTGTGTCCCTTGTGTCCATATGGATTTGGCATTCTTTTCATAAATATATTTACTCAGAATGAAATCCTTCTGGTTCCCATACAGTTCTTGGATTTCCAAGTGAGACTGCAATTATATTGCACATTTAGTAGTAAATCCCACAGAATTTCGTGGCACTAGATCCTCAAGCTGAATCAAGCTGAAAGTTGCTTCAGATTGCTTTAAAGCCAATTCAAATTTGCAGAAATAACAAGTGTTATGACCCTTTTGAACCAGTAAGTGAGCAGTTATATATTTGCATGTTTCTCCACATTAATAACAAACAACTTCCCCAAGGAAAGCTAGCATAGTTGAGAGAAGTGCTTAATTTAAGCCTAAGCCTAACATGTTAGATTTCCATGTACACAAGTATTTTGTTTCATTTACAGTACATATTTGAATGCCCCACTCTCCACCATGATGTGGGAAAGCTGAAAAGGGTACCTCCACATGCTATTTATGCATTTCCTGCAGCCATGTAAGGAACCACGAGGACCAAAAACTATATAAACAGTTTCGAATAACTGCAAGCCAGGCTAAAGACAGCCACTCTTTACTGTGGACAAAGTTACTAGATGAGATTACAATGCTTTGTATATATTTTTTCCTGTGAAGTAGTAAGGTAATTAAAAATATATCCAAAAAATGCTATTTCTCCCTTTTAATCAGAGTGTAACTTCTATAATACTTTACCTTAAACCATTATAAATAATCTTATATACCACAATAGCCATGTCCTATTTCTTAGTAGAATGCAAATAGGCACCATGTAGTCAACCCCATTGTACACATATTTATGTCCTTATAATTTTGTTGACTTTCTTTTTGTTTTTTTCCTGTCATTTCCCACACTACTATCACTGTCACTAGTTTCCTGAGACCTTTTCCTTTTAGATGAACCTTCCGTAGCCAGATACTGTGTGTGGTTCTTTGGCTCTGGGTACACACATTCAAAAGAAGTTTGTCCTGGATTCAGATAGGCTGGAACAGGAAGACTTGGAAACAACGGTGGTGATGCCATCTGATAGCAAGGAAATTGCTGTCCCATTGGATTATAAGGGGTATATTGGTGTGCTAAGAAACACGCCATCTAGAAAATAGAAGGTAAATTAATATTTTAAAGTTTGGAAGAGAATTGCTGCATTAGTTCTAGAGAATGAAAGGTACTGGACATGTTTCTGTCGGTATGCAAGCTTTGATTTACACCAGTCCTTTATCAGGTAGACTGTAAAAATCAAGTACCGTAATTCTTACACACACACACACACACACGTTGGTTATAGATATGAATTTTGGCATGACTGTGGTCTGCTCCCAAAACCATTTCCAATTCAAGCACGACACACTAATGTATAAGGTTCTTAAAGGGGGTCTTAACGTGAAATTATGCGTAGCAGACATGCCAATGTAAGCAATCAAAGATTGCCTCCATCCCATTTTATATAATTGAAGTTCACAACTAGAATGCTTCATATTGGAAGTGCTGAGGACATAAATGTGGGGGGGGGTCTTTTGTTTGTTTGTTTGTTTGTTTTGAAGAAAGGCAATTTTTGCTGCAGCTCAATATGACCAGCAAAATGGTTACAAACTCATTGGCCTGGATCTATCAGACATGGCTAGGCAATACTAAAGACAGCCTAGCCTAATGAGTTTTGTTGCAGAGTCCAGTAAATTTCTGTTTCCAGAAGGATGTTGGCACAGCTGGCGCAGAGGGGCAGATTGCCAGCTATAATCTTGGCTTCACTAAGCAGCTGTTCAGGTATGGGTGCAGGTTGATAACTAAAGCCATACAATGGGAAAGGGGGAAAGAGTTTCCACAAGGTATGTGTTTGGCAGCTTCCCCTTCCAGTACACATCCTATAAAGTGTCTCTACACTATCTATTGTTGTGATAGATCTGTGACCATTATTTCAAACTTACCATATTCTGAAAGGCAGAATAACCCTGTGGTAGACTATTATTCACCTGAAAAGGACTTAGAGGTAATGGAGTACCGCCATAAGGCTCTAAATTCCTATAAAAAGAGCAAGTAGGGGGAATATGCTGAGTGAATGCTAATAGATTTACTCATTTTTTCAGTACATACATATACAGTATAGATGTGATTTGGGCTCTTTACAACACAATCCTTTGCATGTTCAGCAGGATTTACTCCCAGATAAATCTGTGCGGATCTGAAGCCTAGCAGAGCAACCCAGCCCTGCCTATTTCTACCAGTCTCCAATGTCAGGGAGTTATGCCCATCAGCAAGGAGTGGTCAAATGCACCTGCCTAAATGGCAACTGCTACAATGGGGGCAGGGCCAGCACAGTGGCAAATGGTGCTGCTTGGCTGCCCAGGGTGGTACATATGCAGTCCGCCCTGGCTCGTGCGTCGTGACGTCACGACGCGGCCTGATGCATGTGTCATGACATCACGACGCACGTGCCAGGATGGACTGCGCATGTCCACACGTCTGTCCTCGGCCAGCGTGTGAGGGTGGCGGCGCACTCGGCCAGAGGAGGTAGGGGCGGGCCAGGGGCCGGCAGCGCTGCCCCGCCCCTGGCCCCATACTGCCCCCACTGGTCTGGAGCCAGGGACTGCCCACCACCGCCCCTCCCTTGCTACGTGCCTGGGCCAGCATAGAATTTGCTGGATCCTGTGTGGACCCCACTGCCATAGTGGGATATTGACCTCTTCACTGTGACAGCCTGGGAGCATTTTGTCTTGCCCATCCCCTCCCACACTTTCTTGCCCTTCCCACCTTAAACGGTGTGGCTCCCTCAGGCCCTGTTACTGCCAGCCAGGGGATAGAACTGGAGTCTGCGTCAGCTTATAGAACTTCTTATTCCTTCAGATGGGAATATACTAAGGCTGTGATTCTTACATACTTACCTGGGAATAAATCCCACAGTAGAATTTACTTGCAAGTAAACATAGGATAGGACAGGTTACAGGTAGGTAGCCGTGTTGGTCTGGATCGAAGTAAAATAAAAAAATTCCTTCAGTAGCACCTTAAAGACCAACTAAGTTTTTATTTTGGTATGAGCTTTCGTGTGCATGCACACTTCTTCAGATACAGTGAAATGGAAGTTTCCAGGCACTGTCTGTCCTAGGATAGGACAGACATTAAGGCTGAACATTATACATTATACATAATTTAGGAACTAATTCAGAATGCAAAAATGATTGGATTATTGCTTTAGGGAGCTAAACTGGATATGGCACTAGAAGCGGGTGGGAAACTGAACATTTTGGAAGGTTAGTCTATACTTTCAGTGCACATATACCACATAATATTGGGTATAAGAACAGAGGTTGTGTCTAAACTAAACTCCATGATATTTTTATACTGGAAAAAAGCCATTACCTGCGTGTTGATGACTGTATATCATGTTCCACATTCTGGCAATGATTGATTAACTCTACACAGTGGGAACTCCCTGTGAATGGAATAATAGTAATTTTTAAATTGATTAAAATTGGTCTAGTCAAAAGTTGATTTCATTTTTCTTTCTGAATGCTTAACATACTTTACAATATAGAAATTAAGTCCAATATAGAAACAAAATTCAGCAATCATACTACAGTACTATAATTAGTTTATTGTAAACACCAATTAAAATTAAAACCAAGTGCATAACCAATCCAATACAATTTCCACCCATCTCCAAAAACCCAATAAATCCTGCAAAACCTCTCCTGGAGTCTTCCGTTCACAAAACCAAATCTACTTTTATGCAAACTTTTTAAATGGAAAATGATTTTATTTAGGGGCACATTATTCAGTAGTTAATATGGGAGACATTTTTATCATAGCAAGCCCCAATGGTAATTTCTTTATTGGTCTCCAAGAATCGGGGTAATATTGAGGCTATACTCAAGAGCAGACCCACTGTATAAATATACTTAAATGTCTGTTGCTTCCAGTGGTTCTCAGATTATGACTTAAACTGCAAACCCAATACCACTTACTGGGGAATACCATTAAGCCCCATTGATTTTGATGGGACTTGCTTTTTAGTCACGGTTAGGACTGCAGCTTTAGTTGGATCCCGAAGAAGAAGAAGAAGAAGAAGAAGAAGAAGAAGAAGAAGAAGAAGAAGAAGAAGAAGAAGAAGAAGAAGAAGAAGAAGAAGAATTTATTATCTATACCCCGCCCATCTGGCTGGGTTTACCCAGCCACTCTGGGCGACTCCCAACAGATTAAAAACAGAATAAAACATCAAATATTAAAAACTTCCCTAAACAATTTTAAAAAGTGGGTTCTAGACTAGTTTTTTCTCAAACGGCAGTCTTTAATAGTGTATGGCAGACTGCTATTGAAATGGCTGAAAGGTTCAAAAACAGTTAATGATTTAGTATGTTGTCCAGATGCGTTCAAAGAACCAAAATTACAAGTTTTCCCAGGCTAAAGCACAAGATCCTTGTGTGAAACCAAGATATTATATAGATCCTGGCCAAGGTAAGTTTCTGAATAACTGATTCATTGATATATTTCAATTTGCAAGTGGTCAGGAAGATTAATAAGAGATTAGCAGTGATAAAAAAGGATTAGCAGATTATAACATAACAGACTGACAACTCTTCAAGGAAAGACTAGATTACTAATTTATGATATTGGTAGCCATTACATATTTCAAGTTTTCTATTGAAAAAAGGGGGGAATTACAACATAGTTTTGATAGAAAGATTACAGAACAATGCGGCATCTATCCTGCTACATGGATATAATAGAGGGAGGGGGGAGTTTTGTACAAAGACATTTTGAAAGTCTGAAGTAAAGGAATTTGAAAAAGACCAGCTGTTTCAAGTGTACACATTACAATGTTGCACACTGCTAGGAGGGTAGCAAAGTACAGACTGTAAAATAATAATATATTTTGTAAGAGTCGGCTCTCATTTATTATTGATTCCCAGAAGAATATATCTATTACCCGATCATATTTTTACTGTGATAAACTCGGGATTTTTTTTTTCTGCCTTGTTGCGAAAGTGGGATGTCTTAAAGGGTAAAAATGCAATATACCAATTAGTTTGAGAAGTCTTATGGTCTCAGATTTGGTTTTAATGCATTAAATATGGATCCACTAACATAGTAACAATCACTTTTCATGTCAGGATTGCGCATTATATGCCCAGGTTTTGTAAAATAAAATTGTTGGCAGGTAGCTAAACCTACCAAACCGATATTGCACTTTAATTGGTCTTCCGTATAAACGAATCCCATTCAGCAAAGCTATGGCATAAGGCACTGACTCTGTGTGTTTAAAGCAGACAAATCCAAAAGTCTTGGGTTTTCCATCTTTGTCCTTGCATATGGTCACTTTGGTTACCGGTCCAGCCTGCAAGAAACTTAAGCATTACTTTCTCATAAATCCCAGGAAGGAAACAGCTTTGCTGATTCTAAGGCTTGCTAAGAAGGGGGGAAAGGAATATAATATGGGTACCAGCTATTTCAGCATTGCAACAAACACATGCCATTATGCTGTAATTTTACTTTAATATACAAAGATTTCCTTGACATATTCATGACATTTTATTCATACATTTTATTCTATTTAGCTTATTAATGCAATTTACATGGACTACGGCAACTAGCAAGGCACTTAAGGATATTTTGGAGATATATGAGGGCAGTCCAAAATACTGTATAATAAATTAATTGTTGTTGTTATTTCTTACCCACCTTTCACCATAAGGTCTCTGAGCCCTACAGCAATTTTAAAATACAATATTAACACTGTTGTAAACCTGTTACAAGGGACGCGGGTGGCACTGTGGTCTAAACCACAGAGCCTAGGGCTTGCTGATCAGAAGGTCGGCGGTTTGAATCCCCGCCATGGGGTGAGCTCCCATTGCTCGGTCCCTGCTCCTGCCAACCTAGCAGTTCATAAGCACGTCAAAGTGCAAGTAGATAAATAGGTACTGCTACAGCGGGAAGGCCAACAACGTTTCTGTGCGCTGCTCTGGTTTGCCAGAAGCAGCTTAGTCATGCTGGCCACATGACCCGGAAACTGTCTGCAGACAAACACCGGCTCCCTCAGCCAGTAAAGCGAGATGAGCGCCGCAACCCCAGAGTCATCCGCGACTGGACTTAGCAGTCAGGGGTCCCTTTACCTTTACCTTTAAACCTGTTCCAGTCAAGAGAATAAGGTGGGTCCTATATATATATAAATCTCAGGTGTCAAAGACCAGTGTAAAGAGGTGTGTCTTCAGCATAACTACATAATGAAGGTGGCTTTCCTTTGGGGGGTGGATTCCCACAGCATAGGGACTGCCACAGAGAGTGCCCTGTTCAAGGCTGCCATTCCGTGAACATCTGAGGCTGGTGAAAATACCAAGAGGGCTCCCTCTGCTGGTCTTAATACCCAAGAACATCTGTAGAGAAAGAAGCAGTCTTTCAAATATTTGGGGATTAAATCATTCAGGGATTTAAACACTAATGTGAGCACCATGAACTGGGCCCAGAAATGAACTGGCAACCAGTGCATGTGGTTTAAAACAGGAGTTACATGAACTCTACACATCTGGCTGTTCATTTTGGAGCAGTTGAAATTTGTTTGCTGTTCATGAGTTATACTGCACAAACAAGAAGGAAGTGCAAAACTGTAGAGGGATCTACAGGTAAATAAATATAAGAGCTATCCAAGAAGAGATTGAACCAATTGTTGGTTAATAGACTGTATGTATCTTGATCTTCTTTTTCTGTGCTAGATTAGCAAGGGAAATAAGATAAAGAAATTCTGACACTCTTCAAACGAGCAAAAGCTCTTGTCAGGCAGAGATGAGTCTACAGCCCAAAGAGCAGAATGATTAATCATGTTTTTTTTTGTGTGTAATCCTCTTCACATTTGCTCCTCAGGCTTTATACGAAATCCAGCAGAATGCTCATGTGAGAACAGGTTTCCCACAAGCATCTGGTTCGCTACTGTGAGAACAGGATGTTTGACTTGATTGGCCATTGGCCTGATACAGCAGACTGTTATGTTTTTTGCTATAAACAGACATTGTTCCTTCTTTTAACTGCTGTGTATACTGGTGAAATATGATTGAGGGATAGGTATATATTAAAAACTGGTAAAAAATGACATTATATGGATCTTCAGCATCTCTTCATTATAACAGATTCAGGCAGGAATTTGTGAAAACAAAGATTTGCTAAATTAATCAATAAAACTCACTTCTGTCTTGATGAAAATGAAAGGGGGCATGTGATAAGAATGTGACAACTCACAGAAAACAAGCTAGATGTCTTTGTATTTTGCCAGTATTCAAAAGTGTCAAATATCAGTTGCTGCCCAACATAATGGCCCTATACATTTTCCAATGTTTTAAAAGGAAACATCACATCTGACAGAGTCATAACTGAAGCCTTCAGCTTTTCCAAGGAGAATCAATGTTTGTTTTATCCCACCGTCCCACCCCAGAAAATAAAAGTTTCACTGAAGCAAATTTTTTCCAGTCTGGTGTTCAAGGTTGCCTACTGCAGATGATGGAGTTCTTCAAGGAGAGGAAGTAGCAAATCAAGTATTCTGGAGCTTGTTCTTTTTAACATGTAGATCTCCCTGTTCATAAATAAATAAAAATATCTGCTCAAGCAAGCTACAAGCACAGCTAGATTTTTAAAGCTTTAAAACATCTAGTTTACCATTATTTCTGTTTTACCAGCTCTAAGGTACAAAGCATGGGTGAATCATATGCATGTAACAAAGTTATCAGAAAGCTATCAGGTGCCAATTTAGTGAAGGTGGGAACAAGCAGGACCTTCCCGTCATTTATTATTTATGCTGTGCTACTGGAGATAAAAGCATTTCTGCTTTATGAAATATAAGTATCCATGTAGAAGCAAGAAAACCAAAACGGGAAGGGTATGAAGCACACAGAACAAAGGAAAATTATAAAATGAATAAAAAAAATTTGAGAGAAAAAGAACAAAGGAAAAGCCTTCCAGCAATATCACTGTAGAAGGAGGGGATAAGTCCAGACAAGATGCTAGCAATTAGCCTGATGAAGAAGTAACATAAGGAAACCATGAACCTTCCCCCATTTATTTTGTTTATTATTAAGAGTGTGGTAAGCTATTATTATCAGTTGCTTGGCATGCCAAAACACAACAAGAACCATGATTAAGTTGTGGTGAAACCTGGAAAGCAATGAATGATACCGAGTATGTATGAATTCTGGCACCTGGGAAACAAAGAGAGAGGCCCTTTTCCATCTAAGATTGCAACCATTCTCTGGGAAGTTCCCAACATTGTTTATCAATTACATCTCCTTCCTTTACTTCCATTCCAATTGCTTTCAGTGGTTGTCTGAGAATTTTTGAGAAGATGGGGAGAACATAAAATAATAGAATCTGAGAGTTGGAAGGGATCCCAAGGGTCTAGTCCAACCCCCACAGGGCTTGCAGGCCACAGGGAAATAAATGTAGCATTTCACCTAATTTTATGTCTGTGCCTCAGAAAGCTTCACTTGTTAAATTTTTGCCTGGTGTAGGGGGGGGGTTAGCACCACAGTCCTAACATGGAGGAAAAGGTGGCAACCTTTTTGGGTTTTAAGAATATGGTTGTAGTTTTCATTTTGTATTGCCTTTACTTTCAGTCACCTTGAGAACTGACCAGCCACCCTGAATGTCAAGCTTCTTGAATATTTACAAGGGGGGGGGACCATAAATAAATAAAGCCCTGTTTTAGGCATACCTAGCTTCTGATGACTATTTTATCTTTCCATTTTATTTTGTTTAAGGCACCTCTTGGTAATTTTCACACATCCTCGATGGAATGGAACAGGACTGAAGCCTTGCTTCATACTGCGAATTTAAGACTACTGAAAAAAATCTTCCATCTGCTGCTCCTTGTAAGCATTCCTTCCCTGCTGCCAAGGGCTCGCCAGCCCCGCCCACTTCCAGATCGCCCCGCCCACCTGCCAAGGTGGCCCCGCCCCGACGTCCCTTGCACCTGCAGGAAAAGCTCGTAGAGAATCTCCTCTTGCACGCGGCTCTCCAAGTTCCCCACGAAAAGCGTCCGGTCCGGCTCGTCTGCCCTCCCTGGGCTTGTCATGACAGCGGCCAGCAGCCCAGCTGTGCGCGAGAGACGCAGGGAAGAGCCAGTCAACGCGGCAGCCCCATCTGCGTGCTGGGATAGCAGATGGAGAACGGGATGGGGAGATGGAAAGGGGCGGGGCTGCCGCGGAGCTGGAGCTAAGCGAGAGAGGCTGTAAAGCATCGGACGCGCGCGCGCGCGCGACGGACAAGAGAGCTGGGCCGGGGCCATAGCTGCCAAGTTATCCCTTTTTTTAGGGAAATTCCCTTATGCTGAATAGGCTTCCTCGTGAGAAAAGGGAAAACTTGGCAGCTATGGCCGGGGCCCTCCCTACTCGGGTATCCTAGCAACTGACTGACGGTGCTGTGAAGAGGGGCGGGGCTTCCCCAGCTGCAAGGAGACCACCCCTCCCTCTCCGCCGTCTGAATTAGCAAAGTCACCCCTGCGCTCTTTTACCTCCTGCGGCGATTCCGTGGTCCAGAGCAGTGCGCAGTGACTTAAACTATATATGTGTGCTTTTATTTCATTTTTGCAAACACATTCTCTTAACTTTTTACAGTTTTATTTCAGCGCCCAAGGTCACCCCCCCTCCGACGTTGTGAACTGCAACTCCCATCCTCCTTGACGATTGGCCATGCTCGCTCGGAATGATGGGAGTTGTAGTCCAAAACATCTGGAGGGTGTCATAGCGCTACCCAGGATGTCGTCTCGTCACCATGCTTGGTATCTCTAAACATCTCGTTCTACTTCCCCGCCCTCCTAACTCGTCACCTATCTGCAGTCTAATTTCTCTTACCTTCTGTTACCCTTCCTTATGGGGAAAAGATCCCGAGAAAGTGAGGGAGGCTGCTGAACAAGCCTCCTCTTACAGCTGGGCTGTTCCTCCCACCAGCTGCCCTGTGATCACAGCCCTTATGATCTGCTATATGTTATTACTTGGTGTATAATGTGTTGGTACGTGCGTTTAATGTTCATTTTTTCCCCTGGGCATGCAACTATTATTAAACATATTTCAGTAATAGAGACACGGGTGGGGTTTTTTAAATGATCGGAGGCTTCCTAAATTTTGTCTGCCATCTTGTGGCACATCTTGATATTGCACTAGGATTTCAGTGAGGTAGAGTTCTAGGATTGAGTACTGTATCAGCAAAATGCTTTGTTACAATGACATTTTTTTTAAATTTTGATCTTTAAAAAGTTCTAGATGACTCTCCCCCACCCCCAACCATCCCAGGAGCTGCAGTTTGTTAAGGGTTCTGTGTTGTAGGAATTTTAAGGTCTTAGATATATAGTGGGTGTTCATAATTGTACAAGGCAAAACGTACATACCGGTAAATATATAAACCATATGTCTGAAACAGTACAGGAAGACACCATTTTGACTCTCACAAACTTACCCCAAGAAATTTAGGGTCCGCCTTTGTTAGAGATTGTTTTGAGACTAGCTATATTTTTGTGTATCCATTTATAAGTGTTGCTCTAAGAAATATATTTTGTGTATCCATTCAAAATGTGTCCCTTTCCCTCGTATCTGAGTACAGTACAGTATGTCCATTTAAATTGTGTTCCTCATTTCTTGTATTCATTATAAAATGTAACCTGCTTTCCTTAATACTTGAAATGTATTCATTTAAATTGTATCTTTTATTCACATAATATGTAACAATTGACTCTGCATTACCTTTAGTTAGTGATTCAACCTTTCAGAATCCTGTTTTGGGTCCTTGGCTCAAATATTTTAAATGCTATTGTATTTCTGTGAATGATATTCTCTTGCTTCTCCTGAAACTGTCATGCTATCAAAGCATGCACACAGCTACGCAAACAAGGAACTTTATTTAATAAATAAACACAGAAAAAGCAGGATTTCACACCGACACTGTGATCAGCTTCCCAAGCAAACCAGTTAAACATTATCTACATACTGATAAGCCAGGAAACTTCAAAGGTCCTTTCCTACAGAGGAAGAGACATAAGATCATTAAAATCAAGGCTTAAATCAAAGGAAAGGCACATTCTTTTCCTTTACCACCCTCCACCAAATGGAACATCAAACACCCACCTTTTGTTCCAACCTTCCGCCAAAAGACACATCAAAGCATGCCCAAAGTTCCACAGAATTTTTTTATTTCCTTATGTTAATCCTTCCTTCCCACCTTTTCTGTATCATTGTCTTGCATGTAGAACAAAAGGTATAAAGGACCAGAAATTCTGTAGTCGTCCTCTCTCTGCCTTCTGTACATGAGCAGGGGACCCTGTTGCAACAGCTTTCTGTCATAAAATAAAGATCAGACTTTGCTTATCGAATCCTGGTTGCGGTCTCTGTCATTTTCTCCTGACCGGAGTGGAGCCTCATCAAAGGTGCTCCTTCCCGGGGTTACGTCTTCCATATGAGGCTGGGACCCCTTCCAGGGAACACATTAATTTTCCTATTTCATCTGAAAGCTATTAGGAGACCACTACATATTCCTTCCATAGAGCTACAATTCTCAGAGTGCTTTAACAATCCCAGGTAACCGTAGGAATTGTAGCTCTCTGGCAGGGAACAACAGTCTCCTAACACCTCTCAACATCCTTAACAAGCTATAGTTCCCAGGAATTTTAGGGGAAGCCATGGCTGTTTAAAGTGGCATGATGGTGCTTTCAATGTATAAAAACTGATTTGAACCTCTTGGACAAGAAACCTGCATCCTCAAAAGACTGGACTTCTTCCAGTGAGGAAGATGGTGGGAAGATGTACTGGAAAGCATGGGAGAACTGTTGCTTAACACATCTCTGTCTAATATCCCCATAAACAAATCAGGGTGAATACACATTAAATCACCAGTGTTGTCTAATTTTTCTGCAAACAGGTTAGGCTGAATGCTCTTTAAGCAGGTCAACTGGAAGTAATCCCTTCTACATCCCACTGAACCTGTAATGTTGCCTCTTGCATTCTGCATTAAGTATTTGCTATCAAGATACAGAATCCTGTAAAACAAGGTTCCAAGAAGTCCAAGAGAGTTTAAAAGGAACAGAAACTGCCTACTTAAGTTAGCTGGAAAGGAGGAGTCAACAGATTGCAAAAGCATAAAGGTTGGGTTTCACTCTGCCAGGTACTTCCTTCTGCACACCACACCCATTTTATCAGTGTCTCTTAATGGAATACTGAAGCAAACGGCAGTATGTTAAAAGGAGAAGGCAACACCCTCCTGAAATGTGGTGGTTACATGCTGCTTTTCAAAGATCACCAGTGTTGGGATTATGTGTCTTCACCTGTTTCATGGCTTGGTGTGTGAGAGCAGGTAAGATAACCAATTAAAAGTTCTTCATGTATTTTTGTTATAAGGAAACGAAGGCATACATTTCAGACTTTCAGACGGTATTGTGTGAGTCATCATTCTCAGTGCCTGTCAGATTAATGTGACTCCTTCACAAACAGTACAAAGGTTATTCCTTCATTGTAAAACAAATAAAGGTGTCTTTGACCTCTGGACAAAAAAATGGCAGCTAGATTGACCTTGTGTGGCGAAAGAGAGGAAAAAATATAATCCCTTGCTGCTGAGATGTAATAGTGTAGCTCTACCGCTGAATATAGTGTATAGTAGAATGGACTGGCTCAGTGATAGAGTATGTGTGTTGCATGCAAATGTTTCCAGAATCAATCCCAGGCACCTACAGTTAAAAGGCTAGAAAGCTGTGGTCAGAAAAGACACCACTAAGCTGGATGGACCAGTGGTCTGACTCAGTATAAAGCAGATTCATACAATTTAAACATCTAAGACCTTGATTCTTCAGAGCATGCTTATTCAAAAATAAGTTCCACTGCATAGAATGGGAATTACTCTCAAACTATTCTCTCATATGAACACGCCCAGGCCCTGAGAACTTCAGGGGAAGCCCTTCTCTTGGTCCTGCCACTCTCACAGGGATGCTTGGTGGGGACCGGAGAGGGCCTTCTTAGTGGTTGCTCCCTGATTTGGAACTCTCTTTCCAGAGAAGTTAGACTGGCTGCCTCCTTGTTGTCCTTCCACTGGTAGGTGAAGACCTTTTGATTCAAACAGGCCCTTAGGAACTGACTGTTTTGAAGGAAAAAATTATTGCTGTGATTTTTTTTTATCATTGGTGCTTTTGTATTTTAAATACATTTTTAAATATTGTTTTAATTTGATTAGCATTTAATTGCTTTTTAATGATTATCCTAATATATTTTTATCTTTTTCTATTTTAACTGTGTTTTATATCTGCCTTGAGTCTGGGGAAAAGGCTGGAAACAAACGAAACAAACCTAGAACAGAAGCCTAAGTCATTATTAAAAAAATATTTACTTCTCACATTCAGACAGATCATAAATTATATCTGTATGAATATATGGGTGTCTCAGACACACAAAATGACAGAAGATCAATGTGAGATTTTGCATTGATGTTGACTGACACTGTGGAACAGTTTATGTTTGCTGTGTTACATTTAACACAGGCATCCCCAAACTCGGCCCTCCAGGTGTTTTGGGACTACAATCCCCATCATCCCTGACCACTGGTCCTGATAGCTAGGGATGATGGGAGTTGTAGTCCCAAAACATCTGGAGGGCTGAGTTTGGGGATGCCTAATTAACATATTCAAGTTGTATATGTCCAATGCATTTCTGTATTGTAGCAGTTACATTGTAGGTATTTTCAGCCTGCAGGCATTATTTTTGACATTATGACAGAAAGATATTAAAAGCAACCATTCTAACTGTAAAAATGCACACATTATATTAAAAGGACTAACACAAGTTAGAGATGGTGGAGTTTTCATTCTTTGTGATAGAGCTTGTTTGAATGACAGTAATTTGAATGCATTTTTAGGTACATAAGATGAGGAAGGTGTAAGCTTGTCATAATAGTAAAACTCATTGAAACATTTGCAAAAAAATAATAAAAATGGTTTGTTTAATCAGATGCAGCATTGTATTAAACAGAGCAGACTTGGACCAGCTAGCCCAGGTTCAAATTCTTTCTCATGTGAGCTATGATGTTTGCTGGGTGACCTTGGGTAAATTGCTGATTCTGATGCAGCAATAAACCACTAGCACATTTGCAAAGCTAAGCAGGGTCCAGTATGGTTTCAAATTGGATGGGAAACCATGTGTTGAGATGCCTGTATTGCAGGAGAATTGGACTAAATGACCCTCGAGGCCTCTTCCAATTCTACAATTCTATGAGGCCAAGCTCCATTGGGAAACTAAAACAGGATAGTAATGAAGTAAGTTTCCCTATACACTTTGTAGGTCGGTGAGGTAAATTGTGGTTTTAAAAAGCATTGTTTTAACTGATCAAGAGTTTTATTTCTCACTTATTTTATCTTTCAGATACAGGACAAGAATGCCCTAAATTTACTCATCTTAACTTAGGCAATGCTCTGATTGGTACAAATGTAAAAGTACAACTGCTTTTGCACACACGGAGAAACCAAAACTGTGCAGAGATTCTCAGTGAAAAAAATCTAATGGCTTCCACACATCTAAAGCTGACCAAGCAAACTATTATTATTATTCATGGTTACAGATTTACAGGTTCCCCACCAGTATGGATTGATGAAATTAAAGAGCTTCTGCTTAAAAAAGAAGACAGCAATGTCATAACGGTAGATTGGAATCGGGGTGCCACGACTGTGTATTATCCTACTGCTGTTAACAATGCCAAGGCAGTAGTAGGAATTTTGAAAAAACTTATTGACAAAATGCTGGTAAGGAAGCCATGGCACAACAGCCTACTTACCTCTATCTAATCCAGTATACTGTCTTATAAGGGTGACAGGACCTTGGTTAATTCTTGGTAAATGTACCTAGTATAAGGGTGTAATGAGATGTATGACTGTTCACTGTTTGCTTTGCTGTTCACATTATGCTTTTGTGTATTTGGAAAATATTCTTATTCAGAAAAATGTGTGAACTCACATGCAATGCAAACTAACACTGCAATAATTCCACGGTTGTATATGTGCCACAGACCCATGGCCAATCATACTTGCCCAGGATTTGTCAACACAGTAAAAAAAAATGTCTGTGCAGGATCTGCGTAGCTTTCACACTTTTTCATGACATGAAATTTCTTGCCCTCTAGGAAAAATGAAATGTGTGAAGTAGCCCTTAGAGCTGACGCTCATCAGCCACAGCAAACTAGCAGTGGCTGCTTTCATGATTGATGATGCAGTGGCTCCAAACTCCTGCTGAAGCATGCTGCTGAACTTGCTACCATGTGCAACACTGAACTTTCTTGTACTCTCCCACATTTTGATAGGTCTACAATTGCAAAAAAATAATCAAACCTGGACAGGCTGTAGCTCATTGGAAGAGCTTGACATACAAAGGGCCTCAAGTTCAATCTTTAGTATGTCCAGCTAGGGCAAGGAAAGACTTCTGCCCGAAATCCCAGAAAGCCACTGCATGTTAATGGAAATTGTAAACAATACAGAGCTAGTTCCCCAGGAAAAGGAACTGATTGTTAAACCACTCTGAAAATTGTAGCTCTCTTTCCTAACAACTCTCAGCCTCCTTAACAAGCTACAGCTCCCATAATTAATTGGTGGAAGCCATGGCTGTTTAAAGTGGTATCAAAGTGCTTTAAATATATGATGTGAATGTGGTCATAGTCTCCTTGTTCCCCTTGCTTAGCTGCACTGAAGAAAATGGTTGCCCATGCTATGTAGAAATAACCAGAAATATAGTCAATGTGGGTAAATATTGCCTAGTATTAAATATATGGCATTTTTGTATTGTTAAAGAGACAACAAAGATATTAATTATCTGTTACAAAGAACTTCCTTTTGAAGTTGCTAGAAAAATTGTTCCATGTCTCATCTCCTCTTGAAAAGCATTTGGACATCCAAAGCTGGAACATGGCCATTTAAGAAGGAAGAATAAAAGCTGGTTTGCCCTCTATGGTTCAAATTCCTACGGTATAACCTTCTATCCATACATTTTTACTGACAGGCAAATGGAGCGTCTCTTGACTCTCTTTATATGATTGGAGTAAGCCTTGGGGCTCATATAGCTGGATTTGTTGGGAAGGCATACAATGGCAAAATTCGCAGAATTACAGGTAAGTGTTAAAAACTTGGACATTCTGGTGTTTTATTCTGCATTCACATTCTTGTTTCCCTATGATGAATTATTCAATTTGTCATAGAAAGCAAACAAAGTCAAGCTGGTTTAGTCACCCGATATAAGGTACAGTGCCTAGGGTAGGTTTAAGTAAGTGACCATAGTCATGCACATAGCTGAAATTTGGAATTTGCTGTGGTCTGCTTCCACTCAAATACTATTTACAGATACGTATGTACATCCATCCGTGTGTGTGTGTGTGTGTGTGTGTGTGTGTACAATAAGCTAAAATTTTCATTTTTCATACCAGGTCTTGACCCAGCAGGACCATCATTTAGAGGAAAGCTGCCCAGTGAAAGATTGGATCACAGTGATGCTCAATTTGTTGATGTTATTCATACTGATACTGATGGTAATTATACCATTTTGGATTTCCGTTATCCTAATGGAGAATAATTACCTGCACCCCTAATCTGGTTGGCTGGGAGAAAAATAACTATTTCAAGTGTTCTGAAAGGCTTATACATAACCACAAAACAAAAGCAAAAACAGTTTTTTACTCTTTTGAAGCAATACTACTGGCTGGTCTTTAATACACACTAGTTCAAACTCAATTCATTCAGTAAGGAGAGCCTTCTGTGCTTTATGTCTGGTTCCCTGAACAATCTTAGAATTTATCAAGGCTGGCCCAATAATGGCATCTGGCAGGTCAGTATGTTTGGCTGAGGAAAGGGGCACCTGCTATTCCAGGGAAAACATGACCAGCCTTGGCCAATTTATAACCCACCTACTCACCCCATGCAAGATACCTATAGGATATTCTAGCCAAAGCATCGTTCACATAGTTGTCACACACTTGTCACTTAGTTATGTGTCACTGAGGCCTGGAAAATGTCTTGGTTCCAGTTTTTCTGAGCCTGCAGGAACATCCCTCCTCACCCTCAACTTCTGTGCATCCATTAGTTACATTTCCATAATATAATCTCATTGGTTGTTGTTATCTTTGTAAATATGAATAATAGTTCTCTTTTATTTGTCGTTTTGAACATTCTGACAAATGCATGAGAAAAATGTTATCATTTATTGTGAAATGACACCTGATTTTTCTTAGGTTTGGGTTTCAGGGAGCCTTTGGGAAACATCGATTTCTACCCAAATGGAGGAACAGATCAACCTGGATGCCCAAAAACAATATTCAGTGGTAAATACAGATAAATTAATTCTGATAGATAAAAACATCAGGAAGGATTATGCTCTGGAGCAGGCATCCCCAAACTGCGGCCCTCCAGATGTTTTGGCCTACAACTCCCATGATCCCTAGCTAACAGGACCAGTGGTCAGGGATGATGGGAATTGTAGTCCAAAACATCTGGAGGGCCGAAGTCTGGGGATGCCTGCTCTGGAGTCAACTGGGTTTTCACAAATCAACTGGCAAATATATTAGCATCATTTTGGCTTTACTCAAATAAATGTATTTCCTGGCAGGATGTCGGAATGGTCCTCCTGACTGATATTCTTTACATGCACCCTTGATGGCGTTATTCTCCCTTGCATGTTTTGCCTCAGCAGCAACTTCACTCTTTGTGGTCTTGAAATGCCTTTCTGTATGGAACCCTGGGACCACTCCTCCTTGCATCAGCTATCTCATATTCCTAGTTACTTTTGAGTTGGCTATTGTGTCCCATGATGGGAATCTGTGAAAGAACTGATTGTAGGAAAACACAAAACGATGCAAAAGTCAAACTCGCCACTTTAAAACATAATAGTGTTCAGCACATGTGCCACCACTATTTGACAGGCAGCCTTTTTTGGTAAGATTCACATTAATTTGGCAAGCTTTTATATATACTTAGATGACAACCTAGTCTTACACTGATAATCAGTGCTTTCTTCCCCTAACAAAATGTTTAGGGATACTCTCATTTTGACTCAAGAAAATCGCCATTTTATAGTTCAAATCGGGAGAAAATAAATACAGTAAATGGACAAAAGTACAAAGATTCACAAAATATTTAGGGGTATGTGTACCCCTGCACGCGCCCCCCCCCCAGAAAAAAACACACTGCTGATAATCTATAAAAGGAAAATATTAGTTGGACTTGAAATGTTGTTGCTTAATAATATTAGTATTGCTTTTATAAAACTAACATTGCATTGCTTCATTCATTCTTTCTTTTGTAATACTTTCTCTACTTTAAGGTGCTCAATATTTTAAATGTGATCATCAGAGATCTGTTTTCTTGTACATGGCATCCTTGAAACAGAATTGTAATGTAACTGGATACCCTTGTGACTCGTACGTAAATTTTAGGAATGGAAAATGCGTGCACTGTGAAGCTTTTCAGCCACTCCCATGTCCAGTTTTGGGTAAGAGTTATTAATTATCCTGCAAGTGGAAGCAGCATGCTATGGATAATTTCCTGGTTGTGCAATAATGAAGATACTGGCTGTGCACAGATAATTAAACATTAGCTTAATAAACCAGTTATATGCATGTATTTCATACACCTGCACAACACCCCTTGGCTTCTGCTTCGCTTCTGGTGCAAACCAAGGAATCAAACCAGGAATCAAACCATGTTACACATGAACCAGGAATTGCTGTTGATGTCTTCCAAATAGGTTTTAAGTTACCTTACTGAAACTGAATAAAAAAATTCCTTCAGTAGCACCTTAAAGACCAACTAAGTTTTTATTTTGGTATGAGCTTTCGTGTGCATGAACACTTCTTCAGGTATCTGAAGAAGTGTGCATGCACACGAAAGCTCATACCAAAATAAAAACTTAGTTGGTCTTTAAGGTGCTACTGAAGGAATTTTTTTATTTTGCTTCGACTCAGACCAGCACGGCTACCTACCTGTAAATAGAACTTACTGAAACTGACTTGTTTTGGGGCATGTTCTTGTCCTTATGGTTTGCACAAGACAAAAGAAAAGCAGTTAAGCCAACTAATTCAACGGAACTGAGGGCAATTGTGGCTACTCTCTGAGTATCTCTTCTTCACCACACTATCTTCTGCTTGGGCCACAAGCTTAGTAAATCAGTAAAGTAAGATGACTAATAGTGACATAAGACAGAAAGGAATGCACACGTATCTTATATTATAGCTTGAGTGACAAAGGAGCCAAAGTGTAATCCATTTTCCTGTGCATAAACCCACTGACTGTAATAGAACTCAGCGTGCATTACTTGAGTCTAAGTTCTTATGAGCTGATGTTAGTTTTGATTTCCCAGAACATTATATAACAAAAACCAATCTTCATGATTTTTATCTTTCCTTTGTTTGTTAATTTTCTGCTGAGCACATTCCAATTTGAATTTCAGGTTATTATGCTGATAAGTGGAAGGACCGTTTAATTGAAAAGAACCCTCCTGTGACAAGAGCTTACTTTGACACTTCAGACAAAGACCCATTCTGCAGTAAGTGATTAACCATTCTCTGTCCTCTTTCTCCAGTTTTCATTATCTAATAACATTATGAACAAACCGCTTTTTGCTGTACAGATAGCACAGC
This sequence comes from Zootoca vivipara, assembly GCF_965207765.1. Classification (NCBI taxonomy): domain Eukaryota; kingdom Metazoa; phylum Chordata; class Lepidosauria; order Squamata; family Lacertidae; genus Zootoca; species Zootoca vivipara. Next base: position 58,092,726 of record NC_142587.1, read on the forward strand.
ACATTCTTGATTAAACTTCGTTCTCTGTTGCTGTATTGTTTATGCTCAGAAGATCTACATGTAGGAAGGGGGGAAAGCCGAAGAAAGGAAATTATCTGGGCACCTGGTAAAAGATGACAAATGAGCTGGAAATGAGATTCAGCTGGATTTGCATTGGATAATCAGAAAAAAAAATATTTTAAGAATTACAAAGAAAGAGAAGAGAGTTAGCTAGGTGCTTGCTCCAATTCATTGCATCATGATTTGTATGTCAATGTGATTTTCAGATGCTCACATTTCTGTTGGTTTTAAAATTTGAGAATTTGATGTGTGTCAGCCAATCCTTGCATGCTATGTGGAGTCTGAAACAGGGATTAGGGGGCAATTACAATATCATCACCACAGTTTTACTTGTACATATGACCAGTGCTATTTTTCTAGAAAAAGAGGTGCCAAAGCTCACCACAAACTTCTCCCTTGTTCTCTTAGAATGGCAATGGCACCATTTACAATAAACAATAATGCATAGTAAGCATAAAACACCACCACATCATGAGCTGAATACTAGTAAACCAGTGATGGACAACCTTTTAAGCTTGGTGTGTCAAAAGTCACCAAAAAAAACGAGCATAACTCGGGTGGTGTGTCGCTTCAAGAAAAAAACCCATAGTTTCGCGATAAAATGTATAATTGGAATATATAACTGTATAATTGGAATATATAACTGTATTTAATAAACCAAAAACTAATCTGTCAGTCGGATCCTTTTTGGTCTTGATATTATTTAACTTGTGTGGGGTGCTGTGAACTAGCATATTATTTTACTGGGGAGGCAGGGGAAGCACACACCCCTCCAGTTTTAAACAGGTATTTTAAATACTTTCTTTTTCTGGAAGAGATGAGTAAAGGGGGGGTTGGGGGTTGGTAACAAAGGGGGGGTCTATGTATTAAAGGTGGGGGTGGGGTAATAATAATGATATAAAAGTGTTGATATGGGGGAAAGCAAAGGGGGTTTAAAAAAGTGAAACTGAAAAAGTAAGAATAAAAATAGGGATAAAAGTAACAATAATAATAGTAGCACAGGTAACAACAACAACAATAAAAATAAGATAAAATAGAAAAGAACGTGTTTGGAATGCTCTTTAAAGACTTGGTCAGCCTACCTCGCACACGCACATTTAAATAGTGGTGGTTTTCATTATGGGTTTTTGCACACAATGCGGGAACACAATGCAGAAATACGGGAAACGAGACTTCAGAATAATAAATAAGTCTGTGTTTGTGCGATATGGAAATATCCGTCGTGTATGCTGGGGGGGGGGGCACGGGAGACGCGGAATGCGTGATGTTTAGCAAAGGCGGCCTAACTGGGGTGAGCAGCAAGCGGGGGGGGGGAAGAAAAGGTTAGCATGGACCTTTTGTGCTAAGAGTAAGGCACGCTTGGCAAATCCACACCATGATCAACTCCTGCCTGAAAACCAATGTCCCCACTGTGGAAGGACATGTGGATCCAGAATTGGCCTCCACAGTCACTTACGGACCCATTGTTAAAACCATGTTTATGGAAGACAATCTTACTCAGCTACGAGTGATCGCCAAAGGAGGAGGAGGAGGAGGAGGACCTAGACCTAGACCTATTATTTCTCTCTTTTTCTTGGCAAACTTGATTGGTGTCTACACAACAAAGGGATTTTAATGACACTCAATAGTCTGGATTTTTTCCCCACCCATCAGAATCTGAGGGATGGACAGTTTGGAGATGGGGAGCTTGGTACAGAACAGATGGTTTTGAACTCTGGCTGAACTGGATGCAGCCTGGGGGTTGTAGAAGTTCATGTTGCTCTCTGGGAATTGAAGGCAAGATCAGTGGTTTGGATGCCTGCCACCGGACACTATTTGCTTCTACTATGCTATGTTTGCAGTGTATGTTTCCTTTACAAATATGCAAAGAGATCACAAATCTCAAGAGTGCTCTCAAACTGAAATCCCTGGCAATAGCACCACTTGGGGAAGGGCAGCCGAGGTTTTTTTTTTTTTTTTTTTTGCTGAGCACAATATTTTATTGCATTAATTTACCTTTCTTTCCTCTTCTCTCTTCAGTGTATCATTACTCTGTGGATATTATTACCTGGAACAGAAATAGTAGGAGAGGTTTCATAAAGATCAAAATAACAGATGGTGCTGGAAATACAGCGGAATCCAAAATTAATAGGTGGGTCTTATTTTAGTCGATCTTTTCTTTATAGAAGTCACTTCAGCCATAAGTATACCTAAGTCTCATGGAGATAAGTGATACTTATTTCTCAGTAAATTGCATTTGGAATGAAGTGCCAGTTTGAAGATAAATATATAGAAACATGGCAAAATACAAATAGTTGTGTCTGTTTTGTCTTTTAATCAGTGTGATGCAATGGCAAAAGTGCTGGCCTAAAGGAAAATAAGCATGTCTCATCAGTGTTGATGAGTTTGCCACCTGGCTTGGTTCCAACAAGTTAAATATGGCAGGTTCAAAGCTAGGAAATAATATCAGGCATATAAGCAGGGGCGTAGGGAGATAGGGGTGGTGGGGGCGGTGTGCCCTGAGCAACTCGATCCCAGGGGTGCCATCACCGCTGCCCACCCCACCCCCAAAACGTGCACCCCGCCCCACCCCAAAATGTGTGCCACATCACCACGCATGGCGCGCCCCACCCCCAAAATGTGCGCCACATCACTGGGGGCAGCGTGCCTGCTCTCCGCCCCCGGTGGCGGAGCATGAAGCCCCACCGCTGCATATAAGGAACACAAAGAACATAACTGGTGTTTTTCACTTATTGATTATGTGTGGATGAGAAAGCATGCATAGTTGAGAAAGAATATACAGGATGCTTGACATTTTCCCCACCTGCTGATGCCCCTCTGTTTTAAATGTCTTTCTTCACCATCACTCAGGCCAGGCTCACTTCCTGTTTTGAAGACTGGCTATTTTTGCTACCTGCCTGGGATTGCAAGAACAAGCAAGGATTATCAACTGGCAGACATGGGTGGCAGGCTGTGTTTGGTTTGCAGAGCCGCAAGTTGTAAAGACGTAGAATAGGTGTTGAACTAATAATGTGTCCTGATATCTCCTTAGCGGTGCAGCTACATTTCACCAATATAGACAAGCCCATTTGCTTGCTGGATTTTACGTGGATTTCAACAATGTATCCAAAATAGCATTGACATTTTCTACAAGGAATGTAATAGGCCGCAAGTACAAGCTTAGGATCCTCAAAATGAGTTTAAAGTCGCTTTCAGATCCCCAAAGGTAAGCATATAGTTTTTCTTGCAACTTAACAGAACTTGCATTGATTGCCTTATTTGGAAGCCTCTGTGTGGACATCTTTTTATGTATAGTCCTTAACATGACTACTAATAATGCCAGCCTTATAAACAAAGAACTGTAGCAGTTTGTATGAGATCTAACTTTGATTTCAGCAGCAGAATTATTCCTTTTATAATGCTCTTTAGCACATAGATCTTACGAGGATCAGGAGATGACTGAAAGATGGAGAAATTTTATACAAATGGGCCAGGGAATAAGTTATTGGGAGTATGTTGCACAATGGCAACAGGAGAATGTGACTATGACCTGATTGAACCTGGAGCTGAAATTTCAAAAAAGATAGCTGAGCAGCCCATTAAGGTCTTCTGCTCAATGACAGCATGGAGTAGGGGGTGCTGTAGAACAATGGCAGGGAACCTGCAGTCATCCAGATGTTATTGGACTCCAAACCCCATGAGCCCCAGTCAGGATGGCCTGTGGTCAGGGATGATGGGAGTTGTAGTCCAGCAGCACCCTGAGAACCACAGGTTCTTAAGTCCTGCAGTAGAGGGTGGTTAGGTAGTATGAGAATAGCATTGAAATGAATAGGCCCCATGCCACCAGAGTAGTATGTGCACATGCATGCACATGCATAACACCAAGCTAAAGACTGCAAGTGGTCAGTGAAAGTATTGCTGCATGCACCCCCATCTCTGAGTAGTGAGGGACTCTAGAGGTTCCAGCACTCACCTGGGGTTCCGTTTCCTTGGAATGAAGGATAGTGGATATCTGTTTTATTTGCACATATATTCGAGTGGAACACAGGATGGAAGGGCTCATTCAGCACAGCAAGGAAGTCAAGTCCTTCTCTCCAGTTTCCAGCCAAACTTGCACACTAACTCTGCTATTGTTCTCCTACTTACAATATGATGTTGCTGGAACCAAGTGAGGGGCTGGGGAAAGATGCTTACTCCCTCTTGAAGAACTTCACATCTCAGTTGTCTTCATAGCAACATGGGCCTGCTCTTTTAGATTCTAATCAGGGTGCTTAGCTGGCCCTAGCTGGGGTCATTAGCTTACGAAGAGTCTGGTTTGACCAGTTCAGCAGTTTCCTAGTCTACTGCGACCCCCATCTCACAAATTCTGCCTCACAGGCTTGTTTGGGACCTACCGGCATCATCCAAACCAACCACAAATCCTATTACAGTATGGTAGCATAAATAATACAAAAAGGGAAGATTTGTTTGTTAATGCTGTCTTGGGCCAGGGTTTCGTTCTAATCCTGACAGCCAGGCTCAGGCCATGGTAGGGGGAGCTGTGACTGCTCGAAAAATAATTTCCTTAGCCAATTACCTTTGCATTCTGCGCAGCATTTTGTATACTCCACTAGACTTGCTTTAGTCCTAACTATTACTTGCTTCAGGCATGAATTCATTGGCCACAATCCAGCAGAGAATTAGACATACCTAAATTCCATTCATTTCAGTGACACTTAAGTGTGCATAGCCAATGCATTGGATTGTGACCCCTAAGGTTTTAGTTCTGTATATGCTTCATATGGAAAGCAGTTGAACTTATTTATCAGTATATTATGTGCTTTGTATTGAGTGTGTGTTTTGTTGTTGCTGCTCATATACAATTATGCAAGTCTGGCTGGAATGACAATTGAATTATTACATTGCACAAAGTTCCTTATTACACAATCATAGGCTGTAATTGCATAATTGCGTCTTGCAGTTGGGTAAAATATGTGAAATTGATGTGAGCACACACATATGGCTTCTGTAGTTATTCATCATTACTGTAATTGCATAAACACTCAGAGATATGTTAAAAACAACAGTACTTAACCAAGCTCTAAATGTTAATTAAATTAGAACAAAAATAGATAAGGAATTGCACTGGCATGAAAGAATAATGCTCCAAAAATTATATTAATTTGTGATCTGCCAACAATATCAAGTACAAAGCGGAAAGGCACTGGAGGAACAGCTAACACAACCTCCCTCCCTCGCCACAACGTACCTGGAAAAATAGCCTTGAGGAAAGGGCCGTTAGGTCACATGACTCCTTTTTGTGTGTGCTTTGTGGAAGAGGCGTTTCCCCAAGAACACTTTGCTATGCAAATATTGGTGGGAAATGTTTGAGCTGACTATCAACACCTCAAAAAATAGTAGTGTGGATAAGCTTTCCAATTGTACAGTGCAGGTGCAGCATTATGTAAAAATCGATATATAAAACGACTCCCCCCTGTACATCCTTGTCATCTTGATTTGGCCCATTGGTGGTGTATTTAGGAGAACATTCCCAGGTGATCTTAAAAATCATGGTAGAGCACGGGGAGGGTTTTTTTTTTTGATACATGGCACTGTCATTCTGCATGCTGGCTGACCTTCTAGTGACCACTCAGAAGCTCAGTTTGAACACATGGGGGGTGGGGTCATTTGAGACTTTGAACCAACAGGTATCCATGAGAACTGACACCTTTAATTAGAAGAATAAAAGAAGGCTCAGATAAAGATTTTCGAAGCCCAGATGGCTTCTAAGTAGTTTGCAGGATTAAGAGCCTCCTAATACCACATACTGTATTGGGACGTGGGTTAAACCACAGAGCCTAGGGCTTGCCGATCAGAAGGTTGGCGGTTCGAATCCCCACGACGGGGTGAGCTTCCATTGCTTGGTCCCTGCTCCTGCTAACCTAGCAGTTGGAAAGCACGTCAAAGTGCAAGTAGATAAATAGGTTCCGCTCTGGCGGGAAGGTAAACGGGATTTCCGTGTGCTGCTCTGGTTCGCCAGAAGCAGCTTAGTCATGCTGGCCATATGACCCGGAAGCTGTATGCCGGCTCCCTCGGCCAATAAAGCGAGATGAGCGCCGCAACCCCAGAGTCATCTGTGACTGGACCTAATGGTCAGGGGTCCCTTTATCTTTACCTTTAATATCTCAGATATTATATGTAAAAGTGCTTTAAATAGGCAAGTGAGCATGCACTATATAATCTTCTAGCAGGTCTGTGTGTGGCATAGTATGGAAAGGGGAAGCAGAAGGGGAATCAATAGGAGCTGCATCCTATTAGAGGATTTGAAGGTGGCAATTTTGCAAATAGGGGGCCTGTGGTGCAAAAGGTGGACAACTGCTGAAGATAGGAAAGCAGTATGAGGGAAGGTTGCAATTAAGAAAGAGGAAGAAAGAGGTTGAAATATACCCAGTGTGAGATTGAACAAAGAGGAAGATATGAAGATGGCAAACAAAAAACTTTTGCAGAAGTCAAACACAGTGCCTAGCTGTTATGTGTCATCCCCATATATATGGTATAGGGAATTTTCTTGCCTTTCTGAGGCTGGAATGAAGACAGCTTCCAATTTAGTTATGGTATAGTAGTTGTATGGGTAAAGATCAGTGCATTTTTCAAAAGCATCTTCAAAACAAAACAAAACAGAATAGGTAGTCTTTCTATTGATAATATCACTTTTATCTCTACAGGATTCAGCTATGTAGGTTTGATTTTGTTCTGCTGGAAAATATTGAAATGACCTTCAGACCTATTCCATGCCATTGATACTGAAGTGTGAAACAATAGCATCTTTCAAACCCACCTGCGTGCATAAAGCACAGACAGCACCGAGAAGTGGCATAGAGCTAAACTTGCTCCCTTCAGGAAGGTTGAACTTTCAAAGACTTTGGCTCAGATTAAGGATCAGAGAACTGCTACAAGAAAATCAAATATTTTTGATGCATAAAGATGTGTTTGCTACCAGCAATCAATTTCTAATTAACAAGAAGAAAATGGACACTGTGAATCATATTCTGTGTAAACCTAGACTACTTTCTTGCACACAATGCTGCTGATGTCCCATTGAAATTATAATTTCATCCCTATGTGCATAGCAAAGTACATGAAAACATTGGGTTGTATCCAGCTAAGTTCTGCTCAGGGTGGATCCACTGAAACTAATGCACCATTCAATGAATTTCAGTGGGTCTTTTCTGAGTATGGCTAACATTGAATGGATTCCCCTTTTCCCCCACAATAAATTTCATGTTGGTAGAGGATGAGACTTTTAATCTCAGGGTTGAGCAAAAGATTCCTGCGTTGCAAGGGGTTGGACTATATGACCCTCGTAGTCACTTATAGCTCTACAATTCTATGATTCTGTGACTGTATGTTAGACAAATGTAACTGCTTTTACGGACAAATGTGGTACAGTAGTGCCAGAAAACAGGAAGATAAAATTGCTGAGATTATTCTTTGGGTCTGTGCATTATTGGAAAAGGCCTTGTTGGTGGAGAGGGCCACATTGTGCACATTGGAGCCCATAACCACACAAAAACCAGCTAAACTGAGACTATAAAATGGATCAAGTTGCTACTTTGGGATATTAGAAATGATCAAAACTAGACAAAGAAGCAAAAGTTTAGCCCCTTTCAGGTGTTCGAAACCCATAGATACGGAATGCATAAAGGTGCTATGTGGAATGCATGTGCTTGTCCTCTTCCCTAGGTGCCAGTGCACATGCCAGCTATAGGCTCTGGCTATTCACCCATCTGGAGGATATGTCCACTGTTCAAGGGTAGGAAACCTTTTCCAACCCGAGGGCCACAGGCAAGAGGAGGGTGCAGTGCAAGGCCAGTAAAAAGAGTGGTCTGGGAAGAGGGAATGTGTCCTGCAGGGAGTTCTAATGGCCAGGGAGAGAGGGGCCTGAAGTTCCCCTCCACTATATGTTCCACGTGTGCAGTTCATAAACAGGCATCTAACAGGGACTCATATATTCTTAAGCATGTGAACATTATTATTTTAATGTACATTTAATAAAGATGTGTTTATTTCAAGCGGTGTGCAAGTTGCTACTTAAAATGTGATACAGAATACATTTCTCTTGGGAACCTTTAATGGAGCACACGTGAAGTACATTTTTTCAGGCATGTGAAATTTTGGGAGTTGTAGTTTGTTTAAGGTGTTGAAAGTTGTTAGGAGGCCCATGTCCGTTTCCAACCCCCCACCCCACCCCAAGCTACCATTCCCAGAGTGGTTTAATAACGAATTCCTCTTCACAGGGAACTCTGGAAATCGTAGCTCTGTAAGGGGGATAGGGGCATCCCAAACTCTCAGCACCCTAAACAAATCACAGTTTGGGGGAAGTCATGACTTTTTAAAGTGGTAGAAAAATGCTTTAAAGATGTGGTATTGATATGACCATTAAACATTTGGTGTTGATTTAACCAGAGCCTCTGTAATGGTTGGTGGGTGTGATCAGGAGTAGGGCAATGATATGAGCAATACATCTGAATGTTGGGCTGTGTGTCTTACGTATGCTCACTTTAGTCTTGTGGCATCTTAATGCTACTTAGCTATGATAATGTGGGAAGTGTGTTTATATATTAGAGTGTTGCTGTGGCAACAGGCTTCCTACGGGCAACCTTTTGTTGCTGTTGCAATATTGTATGCAGCCCTCATCTACAGAATATGGTGTGGGTTTTGAACGATGAAGATTTGACTTTCTTATCTCTTCAGAGGCAGGTAGAATCACAATGCATAGCTCAGGAGCAGAGCCAAATGGAAGTGTGTCCCATCTTTGCTGAAATTCCAGACCACAAAGCTTAGGAGCAAAAACCACAACCCTATCTGGAGCAAAACTGGAATTTGGCAGCAGCCTTAATTCTTAATTGCTTTTTTTTAAAATGAGGTTTCGTTCCATTTTAGCCATAATGGAAGGTGTTTGCTCATCTGAAGACAGTATACCCCAGGAGTAAATGTAGAATCTGTAGCTAGTTTGTTGCAGCAATAACAAAGAGACCTCATTAGCACTTATTTGCAGAAAAGTACTTAAACGTGTTCTGCTTCCATATACTAAAGGGCTTGGGAAGATTGTGGCAGTGATTTATATTTAACATTTTACAAGGGACATATATGACAATATTATTGAAAGTAAACTTATTATGCCAAAATCTCCCCCTCACCTGCAATTTTTTTTAAAAAGAGTCAAAATATAGTCTTAGACAAATCTATGTTTTGTTACAGCGAAAAGAGAACAAAAAGTTTCACAAGAGTTATGAATGAAGCTCATTCTTTGGTTGATGAGTGCTAACTGGCACTGAAAGGGAATTAAGCATAACTAATATATTCCATTGTCTTTGTCCATGGAGTTTCTTGGCAGGGATACTGGACTGGCTTGCCAGTTCCTTCTCCAGGTGGATCACGTTTAGTCAAAACTCTCCACTATGACCTGTCCATCTTGGGTGGCCCTGCACGGCATAGCTCATAGCTTCTCTGAGTTATTCAAGCCCCTTCGCCACGACAAGGCATTGATCCATGAAGGGGCCCTGAGTGCTCACTGGAAGGAGCCCTGAGTGCTCACTGGAAGGACAGATCCTGAAGCTGAGGCTCCAATACTTTGGCCACCTCATGAGAAGAGAAGACTCACTGGAAAAGACCCTGATGTTGGGAAAGATTGAGGGCACAAGGAGAAGGGGATGACAGAGGATGAGATGGTTGGACAGTGTTCTCGAAGCTACGAACATGAGTTTGACCAAACTGCAGGAGGCAGTGGAAGACAGGAGTGCCTGGCGTGCTATGATCCATGGGGTCACGAAGAGTCAGACACGACTAAACGACTAAACAACAACAACAATATATTCCATTAGGATAATTATGCTCCCACACTCTTCATTTCAAGGAGTGGTGCATAGTAAACTGTTTGGCATGATTGTACCACACCAGGTCACAGCTCATTTTGCTGCACCCAGCACATGAACCAGAATTTATTTCCCAAAGAGTCAAAACATGTGTCAGCATTGAGACCAGAAAGGAAGGTGAGACATAGCCATGTGGGAAATTATGATTCGCACTTTCTGTGTTCATAAAAAGGCTATAGGGGGTAAAAAACACACACCCTATGCCTAACATCAACAGTTAGTATGATCAGGCACCTTAATAGGTGGCTCACTATCAACCAGGGGTCAGCAATCTTTTTCAGCCGTGGGCCGGTCAACCGTCCCTCAGGCCATGTGGTGGGCCAGACTATATTTTGAAAAAAATAATGAATGAATTCCTATGCCCCACAAAGAACTCAAAGATGCATTTTAAATAAAAGAACACATTCTACTCTTGTAAAAACATCAGGCAGGTCCCACAAATAACCCAAAGATGCATTTTAAGTAAAAGGACACATTCTACTCATGTAAAAACATGCTGATTCCTGGACCGTCTGCGGGCCGGATTTAGAAGGCGATTGGGTTGCCTACCCCTGAACTAGACTCTGGCTGCTGCTTTATTTTCACCACTCTCACTAATGGATATTCACCTTCTGGATTCAATCCTCAGTATATATAGGGGATGTGAGCCAGGGCGCAGGCAGCTGGTGCCTTTCAGGACTGTCACTGCCCTTCTAACCCTTTAGAAAGATTCCTGTGTAAGCTTCACAGTCATGGGAGAAGTCTTACCTGCTAAGAGGAGATGTCACCTCTCCTCTTATGTGTCAGACAGTACCATTCAAAACAGTCACAGAGCTGTTTAAAATATAACATTGGAAATTCTGCTCGAACATAACTTTCATTATGAGCATTCTTTAAAGCAGGCATAGGCAAACTCGGCCCTCCAGATGTTTTGGGACTACAACTCCCATCATCCCTAGCTAAAAGGACCAGTGGTCAGGGATGATGGGAATTGTAGTCCCAAAACATCTGGAGGGCCGAGTTTGCCTATGCCTGCTCTAAAGCAATACTTGTAAACTGTTATGGGTTCTTAAAAAAACAACACTACTTGATGTCTGAGTGGTTTGATCTATTCTGTCTTTGGTTACAACAAGTTAGAGCAATGGCCTCCTCACTTCTTTGAGACATGATTGCACCTTTTTAATATACTTTAAAAATTGAATTTGATATTTAAGGAGATGGTTAACTGGAGCTAAACAGCAGGGAGTGATCATTGCCTCCGTGCTATATTCATGAGCTCCCAGACACTTCTGGTTGGCCACCATTGGAAACAGAAGGAATAATGATCAAAATGAACATGAAAGGAGGGAGGGGACATAATAAAAGCCCACAAAATTATGCAGGGTGTGGCAAAATTCAATAGAAGATCTTCTTCCTCTCTCATAATACTAGAACTAGTATCTAATGAAGCTGAATGATGGAAGATTTAGGAAAAGCAAGAGGGAGTTCTACATTCACTGTTGAAGGAAGGATACCTCTGTATAGCAGTTGCTGGAAATCACAAATGGGGACAGTGCTGTCACCCTCAGATCCTACCTGTGGGTTTCCCATTCACATCTAGTTGACCACTGTGAGAACAAGATTATATCAAGTGACATCCAACAGCATCTGTCTGCAAGGGGAATAGACTTCCACTCACACAAAATGACTTCTTTCCCTCAGAGGCGTAGCAATGTCAGGTGGTACCCAGTGCAGAATTTTTTTGCCAACCCCCCCCCCCATGACAGCTTGGGGTACACTTGGGAGTCACAGGTGTGCTGCATGCCGAATGTCACCCTCCTCAGTGATGATACCCGGAGCGGACCGCCCCCTGCCCCCCTTCCTGCCCCCTTCCTACGCCTCTGCTTTCCCTGAAACCCTGCTAACCTCCACTTCAGCAGGACTCCTCTTCTTCTTAGGAAGTATTTCTTCACACAGTGAAGGGATTCATTACCACAAGATGTGGTGATGGCCACCAGATTAAATGGCTTTGAAAGGGGACAGGTCCGTGGAGGATAAGGCTATCAAAGCTACTTGCCATAATGGTCATATTATACCTCTGAATACCAGGTGCTATTGCAGGCATCCCCAAACTTCAGCCCTCCAGATGTTTTGGACTACAATTCCCATCTTCCCCAGCCACTGGTCCTGTTAGCTAGGGATCATGGGAGTTGTAGGCCAAAACATCTGGAGGGTCGCATTTTGGGGATGCCTGTGCTATTGTGTGTAGGCTTTGCAGGGTGTTTAGATGGCCAGTGAGAGCAGAATGCTGGGCTAGAGAGGCCTGTGGTCTGATCCAAAGCGGCTTAAATGTCATTGGTCTTTTAATCCAGGGGAAGGATATTCTTGGGAACAAAACATACATGTGTTTTATTCTGTGTATTTAGTACCAAACGCCTCAGAGAACAGTTAAAAGAAGACAATAAGGAAGTTCTCACAAGGCACAGGGGAGGGGAGGTCCCTGCCCCCAAATATACCCATTTATTTTTAAATGTTTTATTCCATAAAAAATCATATGGATAATAAAACATGGACTCCAAAGTACAAATTATACAATGAAAGAGAATGATTCCTTTTTAACAAATTAAAGCTCTTCTGTCAGAAGAGGGCAGCCTTTTCACATATATTGTAAACAAAACAAAACAGAAAACATCCCCTTAAATTATTCCCTTCATTCAGATTCAATATGCAACAAACAATTGTGGAAAGGAGATGATTAGAAACATTAAACCCAATCTACCTGATTGTTAACAGATTGCATTCTTGTTAATTCTTTCTGTTCTCAGCAGAAGACATGATTATAAGTATTCCGCAAGGTGAGTGCATCTTTTTGCTTTGTTCATGTCATAACAGACTTCTTCCCCCTAAAGCTAAACTTAAGGGACAAAGCCATTTTCAGGAAATAGAAGTATAAATAAATAAATAAAAGCTGACATGTTGTGAAGGAATGATCTTATTGCAGCGAAGGCTTGGTGTGGCAAAGCAGATGAGCCTAGTCACACAGCCAAAAGTAGGAGATCAGAGAAGCATCACCACCATACATTACTGGAATATGTACATAAGGGTGAGTGTGTGTGAAAGACAGGTCATTTATTTATTTAATTTACCTTTTTATTATCTTATTTATTACATTTATATGCCATCTTTATACGGTAAGTTCAAAATAGTTTGCATGTCCCCTCCCATTTTAGCTTCATGACAACTCTCTTAGGTTAGGCTGAGTATATTTGTGTGTGTCCACACGTCTATTTATTCATCAGTTTGTCCTCTATTGCCTATTTGCTTGCTTCAGCATAGTGTTAAATAGAGTGTCACCCAGTTATATCCATCTGTGAATGCAGGGCCGTCTCAAGCATGTCGGGCGCCCTGGCGCTGTGGTGCAGAGATCGCTCCGGCGCCCCCCGCCCTCGTGGGCGGACGCTGCGCACCGCACAGCACCTCTCTGCCGGCCCAGCACCCTGGCGCCCCACGCCACCCAGCCTACCCCTAGAGCCGGTCCTGTGTGAAAGGAACAGACTTCCGCTCACACAACAGGAGCTATTGAAGCCCTCATCACCTCCTAAGACTTCTTCAAAGGCCTCCCCTCTGGATGAGACTTGGGAGGTGAGACAAGGGCTGCAGCATGAAGGAAAGGAAACTCTCATAGTACAAGCAGAGGTCCATTTCCACAACACTGGATATCACCCATAGTATTTCATACCAAACAAAAACATTTTACAATAATTTTGCACCTTAATTTGGGATCCATAACTCAGGTATTGACCTTCATACTTAAAACCATACCCACCCTTAGGCCCTAGTGGTTTCTATAGCAACTAATACACTTCACACAGAAAACAGCAAACTAAAATTAGAATGGAAGGGAAAGGTATGTTTTAGGAATTTCTCTTCTGCTTGTTTTGAAAATGTCTCAGCAGCATATGTATAAGGTTTAACCCAGGCATCCCCAAACTTCGGCCCTCCAGATGTTTTGGTCTACAATTCTCATCATCCCCGACCACTGATCCTCTTAGCTAGGGATCATGAGAGTTGTAGGCCAAAACATCTGGAGGGCCGCAGTTTGGGGGTGCCTGGTTTAAGGAAAGGTCAAGATCAGGAATTTTTTTATTTTACTTCGACCCAGACCAACACGGCTACCTACCTGTAACCATAACTTTCATTATGAGCATTCTTTAAAGCAGGCATAGGCAAACTCGGCCCTCCAGATGTTTTGGACTACAATTCCCACCATCCCTGACCACTGGTCCTCTTAGCTAGGGATCATGGGAGTTGTAGGCCAAAACATCTGGAGGGCTGCAGTTTGGAGATGCCTGCTCAAGAGCATGTCCATGCTGACTGTTGTGTCCATTTACAATGGCTACATTTAATGCTTTGCCATTGGCAATGAAAGAAGGTCGATTTACCTTGACATTTGAGAGTTTGTCCTTGCAAAAGTGGCTCAGCTGAAAGCCCATGCTCTTCTATTTTGTAATTTTTATAGGGATATAAGAGCCCGATTTATCTCCACAGTATATTCTTTACACTTAGGGAATTGAGGTGAACTTTATGTTCCATTTTAACAGCAGACACCAATCCTTAGACTACAGAAAATAATAGCCAATTTCCTTGGTATAGCCAAGATTCGGAGACACTTGTTAAAGGGAGGATGAGTTCTGAGTCAAAATTGTAGGTTTCTTTAAACAAGTTTTGATCATGCATTTTGTTATCCTCTTGAGGACCCAGGCACTGTGAAGCCATGGGTAGGGAAGCAAGTTTCAAATAAAGACAAGGAGTCCAGTGTTAAATTTAATTCGGCCACAACTTTTTTGATTACAGAAAAATAGGTTTGACATAAACATTGGACATATATCCATTGATTAATCAGCCTGCCTGCTATTTGATAAGCTGTCAGCTGACAGCTGGGGTTGACCAATGCTGAATTCTTCCTTCCCATAACTTTATGTAAAAAAATTATTCATCACCATGATATCCTAACTTTGCTTCAGCCATGGATCATTTGATGGAACCATATTTGTTCTTCAGGCTTTTTTTATGACCAAGATGCAAGCAACTTTCAATATTTGCATTAAACAGTCTGATTCGTTCTCTGGCTTTTAAATATAACCTGAAAGCATTGTGACAGGATTCATTGGTAAACTGGATCCTGTAATTTCTCTAATAATCTGACACAGCCCCGCACATATTGTTTAATTTGAGTACAATTCCACAATATATGAGCAAAATTCTCTTCAGCCTTGTTACATTTCCAGCATATTACTGAGGTTGATGGGAACATTTTTAACAACTTGCAACCTAATGAATAGCAATGGTTCTTGCACACAGTGCTATTCTTATAACACTGGTAATCCCATACCTAGCAACAGACAGAAGGACTGGCTTTAAAGGATTAGGTCCCCCAAAATCTGGTATCTGGAGCTGCCCCGACACATGTTCTGATATCCAGGCTGGATAACAAGAGAATGTTTCCAAAGGGTGTAGAGATTGTGAATGTCCAGATAATTAGCCCATCTCCTAAAAGAAGACTGGTAATAGTTTAGTGTTGATAAGTGTTGTGATAAGATTTTAGCTACCTACACTCATGCTGGTATTCAAGTTGCAGTGTGGCAGTCAACAAGTCTGGCTTCTGGAGATTCAGAGAGAGATCATGTTGACACCAAATACCAATCTGAAACCAATGAAGGGGAAAAATCCATAATCACTTACCAGCATAGACTACAATGCTAATGAAACTTTGAAAACTCAATCCATCTTTTAAATAAAAATAAAAACAAAGCTCTATCCATAGCCCTCCTAATTATATCTAAGGCCATAAACATTACTTGCAATTTCTGTTTCACAAAGGATTTTCAAAAAGAGGCAGTGCTTTTCAGCATACAAATTATGATAGAAAAGGACATGAGATTGAAGACAAAGACACTTGGAGTGATTCTCTCTAGATGAAGGCACAATCCCCCCACCCACCGTGCTAATGCATTACACTTTGGCATTTCTAAAATATAGCTGTGAAGAATTCTGTGAATCCACTAATTAATATGACTTTTTTCATTAGACATTTCATTAACCCACATATTCAGGTTTGCATGTCAATTTTTTAACCTCACAATGTTGGCTCTTAATGCTATAATTCATGGATTTCCCACAGCAGTAAGACAACAATAGCTTCTATACACATATAAAATAAATATGCATAATGTATACTAAATACATTATCTAAAGGGTTTGTCATTGGCTTGTGTGTACTCTGTGTACTGAAATATAACTGTCTTCACAAAATTATCACCAGTAATTTAAACAGGGAATGTTTATTTGTCAGTGCAGCGGTAGAAGGTCCCTCATACTCTACTGGTAGAATGCTGGATAATATGCAACAGTTGGGCAAGCGTTTCTGACCAACAAAACGTCTCTTCCCCCCTAACTTAGGCTATTATATTCACTGCTCTGCAATAACTCAGATGTCGATTTGTGCTTGAATATACAAATCATGCCTGTGTAGGATACAGTAGGTAATTGACTTCATCATCTGAGCCACCATTTTGTATTTGGCACCAGTCAATGGACCTTGGAGCTCAAGTAAAAATCAGAGTAGATTCCACAGCCCTGTAGTCTGTTAGCACCTGGCTTAAAGACTTAAAGAGCAACAAAGGGCTGATTGAAAGCCCTTTTCCTGGCAGACTCATGCTGCTCCTTAAACTGCAGAGAGGGGTGTTTGGGAATGGACTTTCAAACAGCTCTGCTGTGCTGGGATGGAGAGGCAGTTTCTGTTGAACAGAAACCGCTTCTACCTCATTGAGGTGCTGCTACTACCCATCAGCCTTGCTCCAACAAAGGAACAGTTGAATGCTCACTTGAAGCTCTGAAATATTCCTTTGAAGCCCCGCAGCACACCAGACGTCATGTATTATGCCAGATGTATGGCAGGTGCATGTGGCTTCCAAAAATGGCCTTGCAGTACAAATGGGAATGCCAGGCAAGCCAAGTTTGGTCCACAGGCCAGAGGTTTCAGACCCCTAACTTAAACAGTGGTGCACACTACATGTGGCCTTAGTAAAAAGCTGATTTGTGTGAAGTACAGTATAACTAAGGTTCAACAGACTTCCATCTGTAACCATACTCTCCTTTTGTTCAATCCAATGCTTCTACAGACAAGTTGTATAATATATCTATAGCCTAGATCTAGTAATACTAGATAAACAAATGGTCAACAGTCTTTTGACTTTCTGTAAGACACTTCAGCACACTGAATTTTAAGAAGCTGAATTCAGTATGACTATCCAGTGACAACATTCTTGATGTTCAAGTGTTGTTTTTTTAAAAAGTTTGTGATATGGTAATAGTTTGTTGTCAGAGGGATTGAGCTTGCAAATATTCATCTGCTTGTGCACCTTCCCTTCCTCATGCAGAACATTGAAGGTGCACTGGAACACGGGGACATCATTGCAATGTGCACTGTGAGAAAGAGTACATCTCACAGGAAATTGTCACTTTGCCTAGGCCACTATTTTCTTGTGAAGAAAGACTTTTAGAAGACATCTGAAGGCAGTCCTGTTTAGGGAAGCTTTTAATGTTTGATGGATTGCTGTATTTTAATATTTTGTTGGAAGCCACCCAGAGTGGCTGGGGAAGTCCAGCCAGATGGGCGGGGTATAAATAATTTTATTTATTTATTTATTTATATTATTATTATTATTGGGATGAAAAAGTGCTATATTGTGACACAGCCTGTGATACACACAGGCTGTGCATGTTTCCTTAGAAACAACTGTGAAATCAATACAGTGTGCTATCAAATAACAGCACACACCTATCCCTGTCTACTCAGAAGTAAGTTCCACTGAATCTTAGCTTAATGGGACTTACTCCCAGGTAAGTGAGTATGGAGTTGCAGCATTGGTGTGCTTTGACTGTAAGTCAGTGTGGCATAGTGGTTAAAGTGTAAGACAAGGATCTGGGAGACCAGGGTTCAATTACGGCCTCAGCCATAAAGCTCTCTGGGTGACCATGAACCAGTCACGGTCTCTCAGCCTAACCTACCTCTTGTAGGTTAGGCTGCGTTATTGAGGGGATAAAATGGGGAGAACCATGTACACCACCTTGAGCTGCAGGGAGGAAAATGGGATAGAAATGCAATTAAAAATAAAATAAAAAAGTACTTCCACATTGAATTTCTTTACGGCCAAACCATTCTTCTAGTTTTTCTAATTTGGCATAAATAAACATTGAGCCCTGTATATATTCATGAAATGTTCAGAATGTAAATGTTTCAGCATTTCTTTAGCATTTCACCTTCTAGTGTTCATTCTGCTATTCCCTCTGTAATTGTTATGACTTAATTGGTGTTTGTTCTATAGTTTCCTACTAATTTATATGCTTGCATAATTGCCAAGTTTATATTTCCAATGTCTGCTATGTGTCTGCTCTACAGCTCTTCATTAATTTTTGCAATATGCTTTAACCGAATAATCACTCCGGAGATTGCCCTTAAGATTACTGATGGAATCTTTTAGTATTTTTTTTAATGGCTCAAAAACATACTTTTCCAAACACATTTTCAACTTGGAATAGATATGGCATAATATTAAGGCTGCAATCCTAAACATATTCACCGAAGAGTAAATCTTACTGAATTCAATGGAACATACTTTTAGGTAAACACAGGGATGGCCAAATCTATCAATTTCAGTTTCCCTCAGTTTTTAACTTTCCCAGTCACAAGTTCTTCACATTTCTGCATTAGTTTGTGTTTTCTAAAAAGTCCTCATGAAAATTCATCAGTAATTTCTCATAATATGAATGTCTGTATGTAATTTGGCCCCAAATACACATCTTAATGCAAAGCAATTTCCACTAATTTCTAATGCTATTTTCACAAATATATGAATTTTATGCACAGTTTACCCTAGTATTTACATTTTTGTGCTAACTACAGTACTTGGATGGAGAACTTCATTGCAAAAATTAGCAGAGTATCAATTTCGAAGGGTGGTTGTCTCAATCTGTGTATTATTTGGAAAGTGCAAACTGGGCGGGTTTGACTTAAAATGTGAACTGAATTGAATTTCTCTTCATCCCTATGTAGACATTCACTGGTGAGTACAGGGAAGAAATGAGCAATTGGAGATCTTTGCGATGTCACAGATATTCATAAGGGTCCAATGATGGTTCAGTTCTTTGACTTGTAACAGCTCTTGCAGCACCTGCCCTATTTCTTGGCCTTCTTAACTTCACATTATTTCACCTGATCATTTCCTGGGGCTTGTACTGATCATGCGTTACTGGGATACTGTATCTATTTAGCCCTGTTCATGTATACTTGGAAGCTGTGGAGAAGCCAAGGGGCTGCCTGTACCCAACTTTCATACCCAAACCAGCTCTACCTTGATCTTATACAGAGGTGAGAGGTATGAAAAGTGATTCTTTGAACATTGAGTTAGAGATCTACCCATTGCTGGAAACCCTGAAATATCAGAATTCCTGATTGTAGAAGATTTGAAGGGCGTTCTGTTGAATGCACACAAAAAAATCTCCTTTCAGACTAACCCTACAGGAGTAGAGTTGAAGAGGTCAGAGATGCTTATGTTGAGGGTGGTGTGCATAGTCCCATGTCCTTCCACAGTTTTGCCTTCTATTCTGTTCAAAATCTGTGGCCTGGAATGGCCAGTTCATATATTTTCATGGTAGAGCTAACAGTGATTGAGACCAGTCCTGTTATCTGGCTATATTATTCAATGAAACCTCCCAAAGAATGGAATGTCCAAGTGTGCTGCAGTAAGGTATGCCCTTTCCAGTGGTGGGCAACTGGCTGCAATCCTGCACTTACCTGCTTGGGAGTAAGTCCCCATAGGACTTAATGAGGCTTACTTCTGAGTAGACATGTATAAGAGTTCCCTGACTAGCAATCAGCTACAGTTAAAATAAGCCTTAATGGAAAACCCATCAGTACAGCAGTCACCCACGTTTATCTTTCAGATTTCTCAAGGTAAAACAGTAATTTTAATCACTTGCTCATGGTGCATTGAAGTTTCTTTAAAAAAAAGCTTGGTTTTTTTACTTCTACTCTTTGAAGTGAATTGCTATTAAATTTGGTTATTAAAAGTTGGTGCCTTATAAAAAATGAAAGATTTACAAAATATCAAACAAGAGCCAGGAGTCTAATCATTATAATCATTTCCCCTTGCACTCAAGTGTTAAAATTGCCAGGGCAAGTGATTGCAGACACTTCCATTAAGAATTCATAAGGAGTCCTTTTTAATAAACATGGCTGAATTAAATAGGCAATATCAAATAAATCGTAAATTACATCTGATTTGGTTAGTTTCTTTGGTCTTTCTAGGCCAGATAAAAATCTTTTTTTTAATAGAAAAATCAAAAGAATGTTTATATCAAAGAACTGATGGAGATAGAGATTCAGAAGCATAGGTCTCAATTGAAGAACAAAGAAACCCAGCTGCTTGAGATTATAAGGGGTTACTCCTAAATTCCTATGACAGGTGGAGCATTTTTTTTTAAAAAAAATACAGAAGCATGCTAAGCTAGCCAGAAATCTAAATCATATTTGATCATTTTCTGTCTTACTAGTTTCATAAAAAATATAAGGCAAGGACCATGTGGCATTATTATTATTATTATTATTATTATTATTATTATTATTATATCTATACCCCAATTTTCCTCCAAGGAATGCAAGGTGGCATGCATGATTTCCCCCTTACCATTTTAACCTCACAACAACCCTGTGAAGTAGGTTAGGCTGAAAGAGGATAATTGGCTGAAGGTCACCCAGTGAGTCATGCCTGAGTGGGGATTTGAACTCTGGTCTGCCAGGTCCTGGTCCAATGTTCTATTCACTACACTGGCTCTCAAACACATGATTTAATGTTGCAGTGCATGCATTTTTAAAAATGCAGATAGAAGCTGGGGTAGGGGGCAGAGCAGCATTAAGGCAGCAGTGGGCAGAGAAGGTGAATTTAACCCTTTACCCCACCACAGTCTTGCTGAAGGTCTCTCCCCTCATGGTCTTCATGAAAATTATTCTCCCCCCAGCTGCTATTTGCATCAGGAATGAAGATCTCATTGGCAACAATGGTTAAATTCTCCCTTGACACCTGCAGTAGTCCAGGTCTTGATCAATGTCTCTAGCTATGTTAACTGCAGTTTTAAAAATATACATGAGATATTAAATCATATATTTAATGACACATCGACTGTGACAAAGAAGACAAGCTGGAGATTATTTCACACAACTTGGGCAACCACTAAGGATGTCACATATTAGAAGCACGACAATCTAATTTTCTGGGTGGAAAGAAGCTAGATAGTGATGCTAAATTTGGTCCATATTGGGGGAGATACTCTCTAAGATACATTGGTCCCAGATCATAAAGCGAGGTTAAATGTAAGAACCATCATTTTAAATTGAGCTGGAAGCTTATTGGTATGCAGTGCACAAGCAGAAGAGAAACATCATCATTGCATGGCTAATCTGGTCCTATTTACACAACTACAGTATTCAGATTAAAAATAAATCTGACTCTAATGTAAATAGGTTCAGTTTTCCTGAAACAAAAGGTCATTCAAGACCCAAGTTGAACAAGAATCAAGCAGTGCAATTCTTCACAGAAATAAGTTCCAGCGAGTCCAATGGGCTGACCCCCAGGCAAATGGGAGACGGCAATCCTATGGACTTAATTTTGAGTAAACATGCATAGGGTTGCAGAATAAGACAGGGTGGTCTCTTCCTCAAGGTTCTGTGAAGGGTTCTGCTGTCCCCTTTCATTTAAGTAGAAAAGGCAAATGGTTGCATCTAGAGATAATTGAGCATAATCTGCTTGCACAGTGGGGTTTTCTTGGCTCTTCCCTCCAATCCTTCTCTCTGACCCCCCCCCAGGTGTTCCCATGGGTTGAGGAACTCTCTGGTGACAAGAAAGGGCAGAAATGGCTGCAGCAAGGTGGGGAATGGGGACAATCCAGCTGTGAGACTGGAAGGTTCACCCATGAGGAAGTTTCTTTAGCTCCTGCAACTTTTCCATGGAACTACTGAAAGTGGAATTGAACAATTACTACTGTTGTTCTGTACATAGCACTATAAACTTCAGTTAATGCATCGTAACCATAAATTATAAGAAATGCTTAGCTGTTAACATAATGAATCAACACAGTGTTGCCAAGGGTACTTTATCACAAGGTTTAACTGCAAGTAGCACCCCTGCCTTTGAGCTCTGACAAAGATTTAAATATTGGAAAACAAACAATCAATTCTGCTGCAGTGTGGCTTATTTATTTATTTTTTGCAGGGAACATTAGCACTTGAACTGCTTTTAATTAAAGATGTGTATTTTCTCGTTTGGTCCTTTCTTTGTTGATTCAAAGCATCACACTCCTTTTCTTCAGAAGCTGATCTGGCAAAATGTGAAACTTATAGAGATTGTATGTGGGTGATAGGGTGTTCATACACACACAGGATGCATATAAAATGTTTGCTTGTTTGTTTAAAAGATTTCTATGCCACTCTGCATTGTGGATATCAATTCCATATACGATTAATAAATACTTAAAATTTCAACATAAAATAAATATAAATAACATACAATACAGGTAGATGTTAAAATCAGAAAAATGCAAAAAGCTGCAGGAAAAATAGAAGATATGATGGGAAACTATGGTATACAGCTAGACGAATGCCCTGCTAGACGAATTTTTCGCTAGACGAATGGGTTTTGTGATCGGAGGTTGCCTCGCAAGATGAATTCGTTTTGTGAAAAATTCGTCTACCGAATTGCGGTTTCCCATAGGAATGCATTGAAATTCAATTAATGCGTTCCTATGGGTAATAATAATAATAATAGTAATAATAGTAATAATAAATTATTATTATTATTATTTTTTAAAAAAATATTTTTATTAATTTTTCCAATTAAAACCAATTATATCACATTCAATATTTCAATATTTCAAATTATACACATATATATATCAATCAAACCGAATGTTATGCCAAATCATCTAAAGAATTTTTTATTTGGGTTCCCATGCTTCAAGAAATTGGGAATTCCTCGCAACTGTCCACTGCCGTCTTTTTTCTAAAGTTCAAATCGTCCTCCAAGTTCATAATAATCCAGATCTTCCCCTTACAGTCACATAGATGTTTTCCACTTTCATCCGATTGATATTTATCTCAGCAGCTGGGAAACAAACAAAGTTTCACAGATGTTCTTTCTCCTGTGTGAGTTAATCAGTCCAGCCTCCCCATAAATCTTCTTAATGGAGCTCCCTGTTGCGTCGAAGCAGCTCGAAGTAGCGCCATCTTAAAAAGCTCAAATCACTTTCGTTTTCTCTCATAGCCATGAAGATTTACGATCATTATAGAATTTACAGCTTTTCCAGGCAGGAGACCCAAACATCAAACCATAAACTCTTGGTAAATTAATGGATCTCCTTGCCCTATAGCTGAACTTAGCTTCAGGTCGCTGCTCCAATTTAAAGTGCATCTGTGACGACCCTGGTCCCACTCTGCCTTACTATCACTGCGACACAGGAATCCAGAGGGGAAAACACCCACCCTCTGGTCCTGCCGCCTCAAAAATAAACCCCTTTTACTAATGGGTTTCTAAGTAAGGAGAGCCTTCCAGCCTGCGTGACCTGGTACCTTAAGAAACTCTAGGCTGTCCCCCAGGAATAACCCCTTGCCTCCAGTAAAGGGTCTCCCTCAGTTGGATTCCCCCACTGTAGAAGTTTGCCCTATGCACTCTGGCAACTTCTTGGCACCTCAGGTTACCCTTCTAAGTCTCCTCCGTGTAACTTCAGGACACAAACCACCACCTCCCTGCCTGAGGTGAGTTTTGCCCTCTCTTGAGTTACCACGGCTGTGAGTCCTGGTACCTCGCTGGAAAAATACAGACGGACCTCTTGTTGGCAAAAACAGAGATGAAGTTTTATTGTGTTAAAAACATAAGTGATTCTTTAACATGTCATTTATTAATTAGCTTTGTTCCAGTTGTACAAAATAAACTCAGTCAAACATTTAACTTTAAGTTTTCCTAGCCTCTTAACTGTCTTCATACAAGCCACCTCATAACATCACACCTTCCTCCCTCTCCCCCCTAACTCACCAAACCGACACTCCCTCCTTTCAAACCCGGGCACAGTCCCGCCCCCATCAGAGTTCTATGTCAGTCAGGCTAAAGGTGGGTTAACTCTTTGCCAGCCGGACAGAAATAAACATTTCAAAAGTGCTTCAATTTGTCACATATCTCCCCCACCACAAAGACATTGCGTCGGCTTGCTCTTAACTAACTAGAGCAATGCCAAAGCAATGGGCTTGGGGTTAAAAATACTTCAATGCATTCTATAACATTCATATTACAAAGTCAACTAAATTAACATCTCATAAACTTGTACACAGATAAACCATGTTTGGCATGTGTCAGACTATAATGCCTAAGCACAAATGTTCTGCTAGGGTTATTACCGTTTCATATAATAATTTGCACCATCCTATACCTCTCAAAAATACCTGGATAAGGCGTCGGCTATGATGTTTTCCTTCCCACTTATGTGCTTACCCTGTGTCTATTACATGAGTTGCTAGGCTGGTCCTCCCTGGGATGTTTGAGAAGATCTGGGCAAACTGAGCAAGGACTATTTTTAACTGCTCCTTTTGCTCTGGGGTCAAACTTTCATCGAATGACACCTCTGCTAGAGTTGTGCCCTTACTCAGCTCTCCCCACCCAGTTAAATGAATTCCTTGTGTCACCTTCCCCTTTACTTGTAACACCCACTTATTTCTGTCAAAATAAGGCTTAAGTAAATTTACATGAAAGTTTTTACATCGGTTCCCTTCCCCATCTAACTCTACCAAATAGTTCACCGCTGATATCCTCTCGACCACTTTGAAGGGACCGTCCCACGACATCTCCAACTTCTTTCGACGTCTTGTTCTTAACACGAGCACACTGTCACCAGGCTGGAAAGTTCTGTCTCTTGCGTGTGCATCATACCACTGCTTCTGTCGACGCTGTGCCTGTTGCAAGTTGTGAGCAGCTTGCTCCCGTAACTCTTGAAGGTCGCTCTGCAGCTCCTGTAGATACGTCACAACATCAGGGCTGTCGATCTGCTCCTCCCCTGACCACGCTGCTTTCATCAAGTCTAGGGGTCCTCGTGGCTGTCGTCCAAATAGGAGTTCAAAAGGACTGAACCCTGTGCTCTCCTGCGGCACTTCGCGATAACCAAATAGGAAGTGTTGCAGCCTCTCATCCCAGTCGTTAGGATGATTGATGGAATAGGTTTTTGGCATCCGGCTCAGGGTCGAATTAAATTTCTCCGTCAAGCCATTCGACTGTGGATGATAAGCCGTAGTTTTAACATGCTTAATTCCACAAAGAGTTAAAAGCTCTTCCATGGTCTTGGACGTGAAGGATGTCCCTAAATCTGTTATAATTTCTTTGGGGAATCCCAGCCTTAAGAATACCGACATGAGGGCTTTTGCTACAGTCTTTGAGTCAATGTCCTTCAGAGGTATTGCTTCTGGATAGCGCGTAGCATAATCCACGAGGCATAAAATAAATTTATTCCCCCTTTTTGTAACTCTGGATATAGGCCCGAGGATGTCCACTCCTACTCTGGAAAAGGGCTCAGTAATTACAGGAATAGACTGTAACAAGCCTCGCGTTTTGTCCGCTCTTTTGCCTGCTTTTTGGCAGATCACACAGGACTTGCAATACTCTTTGATGTCTTTGCCCATCCCAGGCCAGTAAAATCTTGCTTGGATTCTATCACTAGTCTTTCTAATGCCTAGATGCGCTGCTGAGGGTGCGTCGTGTGCCATTTGTAGCACTTGCAACCGGTAAGCTCTTGGCAACACTAACTGTTTCTTCCTTTCCCAAACAGCAGCAGTTTCCCTCCTCCTAGAAATTCTATACAGTCTTCCCTCAATGGTGGTAAATAAGCAGGGGTTCTCCACAGTTACTTCTGCAGTAGGACTTTGTGCTTTACCCCACAGCTCTTTTATAGTTTCATCCTCTTTTTGATCACTCAAGAATTGGGCACCGTGCTCCTGGACCACTGGCACGCTAATCAGCCCTTCATCCTCACCAGGCTCTATGGGTGACTCTATAACTGCAGGGGGATTACTCTCAGTGACTTGAGACTGTGACCTAGTTATCACTTGAATACGATGCTTCTGACTAGCTAGGTCATTCCCTATTAAAAAGGGTACCTCCAACTCATTTAGGATTCCTACTCTCCACTTGCCACAAAATCCTTTGTAGGTAATATCAACTTCAGCTAATGGTACTTCAAAATGTGGGCCCCATATGCCTTTTAAACTATAGGACTGACCCTTGAGGTACTGCTCCTTTGGAACAAATTGGGATTTAACAAGTGAGACTTCTGCTCCTGTGTCCCTCAAACCTAAACAAAACTGACCATTTAATTCAATTGGCTCCATGTAATCTTGGTTGCACTCCTGCTCAGCCCTCCAGACCTGTAAGACCTTAGAAGTAGTCTCAGCTGAACTGTCTGCTTTCTCTGAGCCTTCTGTCTGAGGCGAGCTATTTTCCTGTGACTGCATTACCAGTTTTACTTGTTTAGCTGCAGTAGGTGTAGTTTGCGACTTAACCAGCAGGGGGCACCTGGCACGTACATGGCCCTCACGATTACAGAAAAAACAAGTGATTTTCTTAGACCCTGTCTTGTCAGAAACTGATTCCCTGACAGGAAAATTTTCTTGCCTGTCTTTATTTTCTCTGTTTCTCCATGGATTACCCTTCTGTGAGTGTTTTGGGAATGCTATTTCATTGAAATCTCCTTGTAGTTCGTCTAAGACCTCAGCAACCCGTGCCACAGTTTTCAGTTTTTTATCCCTCAAGAACCAACGTAAATTGCTAGGGATTTGCTTAAAAAATTGTTCTAAACAAATTAATTGTTTTAACTCATCAAAGTCCTTCACTCCACTCCCTTGAATCCATCTGTCAAGTAATTTATCTAAGCGGCTAGCTAGTTGGGCATAAGTCTCTTTATGCTCCTTTTTTGCCTCACGAAAAGCCTTTCTGCTTTGTTCAGCCGTGAGCCCACATCGAACCCTGACTCTTTGCTTAAATACTTGGTAACTTGACAGCTCTTCTTCCCTCAGGTCAGCATAAATTTCACTTAGTATCCCACAAATTTGAGGTCTTAAATAAAGCATCCAGTTCTCCTCAGGTATTTGAAATTCCACACAAACGCGTTCGAAGGTAAATAGAAACGATTCGACATTATCGTCTTTTCCAAATTTGGGGAACCTTTTTAAATTAATTGCGATACTATCATTATTAACTGGGCTACTAGTTAATTCTGATCGCAAACGTATCTCTTCAAGCTTCATTCTGTCCTGTTCTAATTGAACCCTTAACCTCTCGGACTGCATTCTCTCCTCAGCTTCCATTCTAGCTTTTTCCCTCTCACTTTCAGCTTCAATCCTAGCTCTTTCTCTCTCACTTTCAATTCTAGCTTTTTCCCTCTCACTTTCAGCTTCAATCCTAGCTTTTTCTCTCTCACTTTCAATTCTAGCTTTTTCCCTCTCACTTTCAGCTTCAATCCTAGCTTTTTCTCTCTCACTTTCAGCTGCTATCTTTTCCCTCTCAGCTTCAATTCGGGCCATTTCAATTCGTAGTTTCATCAGTTCTACCTCAGAACCTGGGCTTCCCTCAGCCCCTTCCGTTCTTTCATCTCCTTTTGCCTCTCTGGGTTTTCTTACGTGAGTCATTTTCCTCACAGGAAAATCCTGACAGACTCAAACCAAACTAGGCGCGTGAGCTTTTAATTTCGATCACGACGCTGCCACCAAAAATGTGACGACCCTGGTCCCACTCTGCCTTACTATCACTGCGACACAGGAATCCAGAGGGGAAAACACCCACCCTCTGGTCCTGCCGCCTCAAAAATAAACCCCTTTTACTAATGGGTTTCTAAGTAAGGAGAGCCTTCCAGCCTGCGTGACCTGGTACCTTAAGAAACTCTAGGCTGTCCCCCAGGAATAACCCCTTGCCTCCAGTAAAGGGTCTCCCTCAGTTGGATTCCCCCACTGTAGAAGTTTGCCCTATGCACTCTGGCAACTTCTTGGCACCTCAGGTTACCCTTCTAAGTCTCCTCCGTGTAACTTCAGGACACAAACCACCACCTCCCTGCCTGAGGTGAGTTTTGCCCTCTCTTGAGTTACCACGGCTGTGAGTCCTGGTACCTCGCTGGAAAAATACAGACGGACCTCTTGTTGGCAAAAACAGAGATGAAGTTTTATTGTGTTAAAAACATAAGTGATTCTTTAACATGTCATTTATTAATTAGCTTTGTTCCAGTTGTACAAAATAAACTCAGTCAAACATTTAACTTTAAGTTTTCCTAGCCTCTTAACTGTCTTCATACAAGCCACCTCATAACATCACACCTTCCTCCCTCTCCCCCCTAACTCACCAAACCGACACTCCCTCCTTTCAAACCTGGGCACAGTCCCGCCCCCATCAGAGTTCTATGTCAGTCAGGCTAAAGGTGGGTTAACTCTTTGCCA
Source organism: Zootoca vivipara (assembly GCF_965207765.1). Lineage (NCBI taxonomy): Eukaryota > Metazoa > Chordata > Lepidosauria > Squamata > Lacertidae > Zootoca > Zootoca vivipara. Next base: position 58,121,211 of record NC_142587.1, read on the forward strand.
GCCGGACAGAAATAAACATTTCAAAAGTGCTTCAATTTGTCACAGCATCACAGCTCATAAATCCTCCGAGCGCGTCCAGAACTCCTTCCGTCTGACTAGGGGGGGGCTTTTCTCATCGGCAACTCCACATCTTTAAAAAATATGCTCAGTAACAACAGTTATAAAGTTCAACTCACACAGTCTTTTGCTTCTCTTTCACTCCAAACAAGCCAGGACATCGCGTCCGGGAAGGTACGAGGCAACAATATGAAGAAAAAAAAATAAAAACTCACTTCCCTTATCGCTCCGTCCCCATCAATCCTTCTTCCAGATGCAGTACAGTCTTTGACTCCTCTCCCTCAGCAGCATAAATTTCTCAGCAGTAAACAGCGCTTCTTCCCCTCCTTCTGAAGTATGTCCATAGATTTAAGCCTAATTATCTTCTTTAACCATGGAAATCCCCGCCATGCAGATTAGCGTCCGGGAGTCCTGGCCCTCGTAAGTGCTCAGCCCAAGCTCCCCCCACTCCAAAAACAGTCGGAGTGGGTCTGGGGGCATCGCGGGCCAGCGGCCCCTCTCCGTAACCCCCGGAGAGGGTAGGGGATTGCCATTTACTCCCCTAGCAACCGCCAAATTCCTTACGAAGGTCAGAGAGATGGAAAACAGGTCCGCCATTCCTGCAGGCGGAAACCGGAACCTGAATAATAGTAATAATAAATTAAATGCATTCCTATGGGATTCGCAAGATGAATTTTTCGCAAAATGAATTGACTCACAGAACGAATTAAATTTGTCTTGCGAGGCACCACTGTATCTGCTTTTAAAAACCAATGTAATTGGATGTGGGAAGCTAATAGGTGGCCAATCCAGATACTAGTTTCGTAGAATTGTAGAGCTGGAAGGGAACCTGAGGATCATCTAGTCTAGTCCAACTCACTGCAATGCAGGAATATGCAGCTGTCCCATAAAGGGATTGAACCTGCAACCCTGGCATTAGCAGCACCTTCTTCTCCTTTGGCGATCACTCGTAGCCGAGTAAGATTGTCTTCCATAAACACGGTTTTAACAATGGGTCTGTAAGTGACTGTGGAGGCCAATTCTGGAACCACATGTCCTTCCACAGTGGGGACATTGGTTCGTGGGCAGGAGTTGATCACGGTGTGGATTTGCCAAGTGTGCTATCCTCTTAGCACATTTCTCCCTTGTGTCTTGAATTATCAGCACCACGCTCTAACCAGCTGAGCTACCCAAGCTCACTGCAATGGGAAGAGCACCTTCTGTAAATAGGAGCACCCCCCACTTATCGGTGCAATCATGGGTCTACAACTGTTCTTGGCAGCTTCAGGTTCTTTTCATTCACACCACCTGATAAGAAGCCTACATTTGCTTATACAAAACGTCTCTGTGGCAACCCTGATTCATATCCTCAAGAACCTCAAAGCTAAGACACTGCTATATAGCCTATTCCTGTTGTGGTAAAGACAGCCTGCAGATAGCAGGTAACATCTAAGCAGGCTAACTGTGTGGAGGTATTTAGCGGTAATTGGAAAGCAGCTACTAATGAATCATCAGCTGCTGATAGTAAATAGGAAGGTAGCTAAGGAACAAAACAGTAAGTGACAAGGTGGTGCAGTGTCTTATGCCTATAACAGCTGCAATTTTAAAGATATCTATCTCCCCACTCAAATATTGCAATGCTCCAGTTGTGTACACTGGAGTTGATCAGATTGGCCATCGTGGGGGGAAGTTCTCCAGTCAAACTTGACACATTCTACTGGACTAAGCAAATACAAACTTGCCAGTTTTCAAATTAAAACTAGGCAAAATCTTTCACTTTAATGAGCAGAAGGTCCTCAGAGTTTCAGCAATATAATATTAAAACTTTCACACAATTGCACAAAGCCTCACTCATTTACAGCAACTCTTTGAAGTGTAAATTGTATGTTTTCCCCTAAACAATTAGAGCAAAGAACAGGAAACAATAATTCACACTACAGGCAAAAATAGAAAGACGACCACTATTTGTCACAAGAAAAAAAGGGTTTTTAATTTGCATGTTTCACCCACGTGGCGAGGTGTAAATGAATTATATTTTTTATCCAGATGGGTATGTAAATTTCCCTGGAGCTTGTTACAGCACAACTGTACAAGTACAGTATAAGCAAAAAAGCAGCCTGTTTCAAGGTCATTTTCCATGTTGTGATTTTACTAAGATTTATTTTAGTTTGTCACATCTTACTGTTTCAAAGCTTATTGAACTCAGTGCGGCAATAATTCCAATAGCTTCAACAGGCTTTGGAACAAACTGATATATTTCAGTTTTCCTACCACAGAATTTAATACAATTATTGACTGGTTGAGAGACAAACTTAATTTCTAAAAGAAAAGCAGTGGCGGAGCTAAAACCTGCTGAATAGTGAAGCCCTTTAACCTGGGAAATACTATAATTTTAATTGTGTGGGAACTAAATGTAGGCCTTTTTATTTTCTTTCTTACTGGCAGTAGGATATTTTGTGGAATGCTCTCCCCAGAGAGGCTCACCTGGCAGCACCGTTACAGGTATTTAGACGCCAGGCAAAAACATTTCTCTTTACCCAGGCCTCTGGCCTGTGAAAGTCGGGGGGGGGGGAGGACTGTTATTATTATGATTATTTTACGATTCGGCTTTCTGTCAGTATACCTTTTACTATGTTTTTATTTTGTTTTCATCACTGATGTTTAGTAATGTGTTTCTAATGTTGTACCCTGCCCTGAGATCTTTTGGTGAAGGGCAGTATATAATTGAAATAATAACAACAACAATAATAATCCCAGCAGAAGAAAGCAAATAAGGTCAATGTACAGTTGAACTGCAGACCTGCCTTATAGCTATTTAAAAGTCTCAAATTTCAAAAGGCAATTGCATACCAAAAATTGCATGCATACAATTGCAAAATGCATGGACTGCTTTTTATATATTTGCAAGGAACACAAATTTGCTGAAATATTTCCAAACACCCTTGTCTTTTATCACCTAGCACGGCTTTTCCTGCAGAGGAAGGATCTGCAACTGCACATGTCCCACTGAACAGCTGGTGGTTGGGAGGGTCCCCAGAAGGCCAGATGAAATCTGGCTCTATTTCACGTCCAGTGTGGGAGCTTACTACTCCTGATTTAGCAGAAAAACTCATCTTTCAATTTTCCTGTTATCTGTACCATCTGAAAAGGAAATGTTTTCTTAAAGCAGGTTCTACCCTTAAAGTAGAATATGGGTTGCGGAGAGGCGGGTCAGTTTGGATGGCCACATGGGTGATTGGTGGGCTGAACTGCTGCTGGGGAATTTAGCATGTAGCAAATGATTGATTGACAGCTTCTGTGCTTAAATAGGCTTGGCAAGCAGCATTTTTTCTCACTTTTGCTGCTTGCAACAAATCTCCTGCCCGCTCTCCTCTAATTTTAGGTGTTCTTGCTTTGACCTTGCTGCACCTGTCATAGGGTCGCCTGTTTTGGATCAGGGGCCTGGTAGGAATTTTCCTACTTGGCTAATTGGCTTGTGCCAGGTGGGTTTTTTTGCCTACTACGCTGCAATAAGTCACAACTTGTAAGGTTGGCTGTTAGGCATTGGTTCAAATTGGATGGCGGAGGGGTACGGATTTTGGCTGGGCCTGCCCCTCATGGTTGCTGCTGCCTTTAGGGGTATTCTGTTAAAGGGATCCTGGGGCTCTACATGTTTGTCCGTTTATCCCCGTTAGGGGCCAGGGCCTCAGGGAGCATCTGAGGGATGAGGTCAAGGGCTTGGGCCCCTGCCCCGATCTCTCCCAGAGGGTGCTCACCTACTGGCTCCCCTACTAGGCTAGTGGGAGTCAGATCTGTCCCAGGAGGGGGACAGATGGCAAGAACCAATGCCTAAGCAACCACTCACATTCAGTTGTATTTAAATAAAGTTGTGGCCAAAATTAATGCCAAAAACCTCAAACTAAAATTTCGTGTAATGTGTGAGTTATTTTGGGGGGGGGGATATCTTGGTACCTCGGCACACACACACACACAAAAACCCTATTGTCAGGACTATCCTATTCTGCCTTCCTTCTACCCTGAACAATAACCTCTTTCTCTTCTCAAATTCCTGAAATAGCTTTGGAAGAAAACAAAGCATTAACATGGGAGCTAAGCTTCCCAGGGCATGATCCATTCTATGGTCTAGCACTTCCATGACAGAAGACAATGATATACTGTGCCCAGGATGTAAGTAATATCTTCTCTCTCTTGGGTATCATCCATGAGAGCCAGCTGCCAACCATTCTTCTTTCAGGTAATCAGCTCAGACATGCCATGTCACATCAAAGGTAGCAGAAAATTGCAAACATAGCATGCACCACATGGAGAAACTGTGCCATTAGTCCATCCATCATGGAACACCACACTCACTCACGTCTGTCGTCAGTTCCATCACATACAATTCTGTACATTGGATTATAGTTCTCTTAAGCAAATTTATGTTTCATTCCACACATTAATCACAGGAAGCTGCCTTATACCAGTAATTCACCTGTTGTGATCTACTCTGACAGGCAGCAGCTCTCCAGGCTCTCCAGCAGAAGTCTTTTCATCATCTGCTACCAGATACTTAAAAAAAGAAGAAGTGAAGATGCCAAGAACCGAACATTGGACCTTCTGCACTAAAAGCATGCACTCTCTCTTACTGAGCTACAGTCCCTCCTTAGTCATGAAACAGTAAGGACAGAAAGTGTGGCTTTATTACAAAAAATAGGTTCCGACCATGGACATAGCAAGGATTTATTCTAGGGGGAGCAGGCTTTATGTTGTGGGGAAAAGAACTGAGTTATCTGTGATGCAATTGGTCAGTTAGTTAGGTATTTTCATTTATTTACTTTATTGGGGGGCACCTGCCCCCTGCCCCCTGCCCCCAGCTACGCCCATGTTTGGGACTGCTCCAGATGTCTTTTTTATTACACATTCATGATTATTTCTGCTCATTATACTATTGGGATGATCATGCTGTTTGCACCAGCAAAGTTAAGAACAGAAGAATGTAAGGAAAACCTGCTGAATCAGGCTGATGGCCCATCTAATCCAGCATCCTGGACCAACCAGATGCAAAGCAGGACTGAAACACAAAAGCATTTTCCCTTCTTGTAGTTTCCAGCAACTGATATTCAGAAGCATTTCTGTGTCTGACTATGAAGGCAGAACATCTCCATCATGGCTACTAGCCATAGATAGCCATGTCCTCCATGAATTTGTCTAATTCTCTTTTAAAGCCACTGAAGTTGATGACCATCACTGCCTCCTGTGCGAGCAAGTTCCATAGTTTAACTATGCACTGCATGAAGTTTTGGGGTGGTCACACTGCTTAGTTTCTAATCAGTGCATATCTGCCCACTGAAATCCTATAAACTTTTAAACCACAAATGTTCCAGTTTATTTTTGCCCTTCTTTGTCGTGCTATAGCCACTCTGGAAAACAAGGATGTGGAAGCACTACAGAACAAACTAAAACCGAGGTTTGATCCAAGGCCTTCCCAACTGATAAGTCAAGTGCTTAACCATTATGTTATACCAGTCATTAGTGAATTGTAATGAGATTTCCTCTTTGTTCAACTTATACATGTGACTGTTGGATATGATAATAAAGTGGTGTGTTTTTCATACACCGTATTTTTGCTGGTTGCATATTTCTTTCATACACAAGGCCATCCAATCTCATTAGACCCCAGATTTCTTTTTTACATGAGAAATAAAATTAACGTATGCATCGTTCTTGAATCAAATGTCAAAACTACAATGCAGACTTTTGTTTAGCTTGGAGTCACGTGGGTCTGTCTAATCTAATTGCAGCACTTCAGAGATGCACAAGGGTCAAGGATAAAGAAGTAGAATGAGGGAACAGCAGCAGAAAGAAAAGTGCCCATTAACTAATTGCAACAGAGAAGTGTCCGTTTTATGGTCAAGAAGAAAGTGACCTTAATTGTGATGTGAAGGATACAGCAAAGAAGCTTGAGAGAATGACTGAGAGAGAATGACTTTCCTGACTAAGACTAGTCTGGTTACTCTGTAGTGATCACATACCCTCTAACATTTCATGGATGAATATAGGGACATTTCTTTACACAAGTGGGTGGGGCTAGGTGTAAAAGTTGTCAGTCAGGTAGGTACACAGCCTGGTAGTGGACATTGAGAGTTTAAGTACAATCTGCCTAAATGCACAAGTAACAAATTGTATTTTAATTTATTTGTTTAAAACTAGGTGCCTTGTAGTTGCACTGCTTGGGAATTTTAAGCAATGAAAACAATCAGTGCAGTTTTGAAATCTGTGATGAAAATCTAAAAATTGTTCCTTGGTGTCATGAATCATCATGCAAAATTTGGTTAAAATTAGCACAGTTTACTCTGTTATCCTGTTTCAAAATGCCACGCCTGCTCTTTGATCTCAGGAAATATCATGCAAAATTTGGACATCTCTTAAGAGGTACCCAAATGCATAGCAAGCAAGCAAACAAACAAACAAACAACTGCCAAAACTATATAGTAATTTTTACTAGACATTTAAAATACATAGCACCTGCCCACCGGCTCCCACTATACATTTTATTTGCAGCATACATTCAAGAAATGCATTAATAGGTCTCATAGGCCACAGCCACACAATACATTTAAAGCACTATGATACCACTTTAAACAGTCATGGGCTTCCCAAAAGAATTATGGGAATTGTAATTTGTTAAGGGTCCTGAGAACTGTCAGGAGACAACTATTCTCCCAGTTGCAGTTTCCAGCGTGGTTCACAGGGAATTGTAGCTATGTGAAAGCAATAGGGGTCTCCTAACAAATTTCAGCACCCTTGACAAACTACAGTCCTCAGAATTCTTTGGGGGAAGCCATGACTGTTTAAAATGGAATCAAAGTTCTTTAAACATATGGTGTGAATATGGGTATAGTGTCATTCCTGGAACACGGCTATGTGGAATTTGCCTTATCTGAAAGACGAAAGAAAGGAGCCAGTAAATGCAGGTTGTGCTTTCAAAAGTTTGCTGCCCCTATCTTTTATTTTCATACTTCCTGAAGACTCACAAAATGAATAGTGCTGATCACATTTGTCTATCACTGTTAGCCACTGTAGTGGCTCTGATAGTTTTTGGCATGCTTCGGGATTCCTAAGTGAAAGTTGTTAGTCTCCAAATTTCAAGTTTTTGTGTCAACAGTAATATTTGAGGGGAAAAGAAACTAGATCTTGGGAAGAAAGATGTATGAATCAATATGACCCAGCCTCTAAGGCTCAACTCATTCACACTGCCCAAGTTTAATTAAGTCAAATTTTTATTTAATAGGTTCTGTAAAATGTGGTTGGCTTGATTTTTATTAATTCTGATTGGAATGTCATAAAGGAAGCATGTTTATCCCGTTGTTTTCACATATAGTTACTGAGATGCTTATCAAGCTATGAAGAAGAAAGAGCAAAGCACAGTGACAGCCTTTGAGAGGTGGTTCCTTGTTGTCATGGCAATGTCCCTAATTCTGACAGGAAGAGAGACACCCAGCCCAACAGAATCATGGGAGCAGCCCGAAAATAAGGTTCTCCCCCCCCCTCCCATGGCTAATGTGACTTGAACGATCCCCTTATACTATATTTGTCCACTCAACCATTTTATTCTGCAGAACTGGCCCTATTACTGGTGCCATGCATTACTCATTCCATACTAGTAAGAAATTGTTCTTTTAGTGTGGCAGCACTTAACACTTTGGAACTCTCTGACTATTGACACCAAGCAAGCAACTTTGCTATATTCTTTATTTCTGCTTAAAACATTTTTGTTTAGGCAAGCTTATCCAGGCACATAGACATGTTTTAATGTATTTCTGGTTTACCACTGACTTTTATTTCTTTAAAGTGTTTTAAGTACTTGTTTTAACTGGTTTTTTATTGATAGTTTTAATATTCCTTTTAAACTGCTTAGAGGTTTTGTTACAATCAAGTGGAATATATATTTTGTTAAATAAAGTATTTAAGTGTGTGTGGGTTTTTTGTGTGTGAAAGATATATAAAACCTAATATTCTCTTTTACATATTTTAGTTATGTTTGGTTTAAGTGTATTTTTAATTTGTCAAATTGTATTTTAAAAATTTAATATTAGCTTCCTTGAAGACTGAATTAATTGAAAATAAGTCTAGAAATAAATACAACAATGTAGTGAGTATTAGGGTACTGAAAATGTGAACAGTTTTTTATTATTATGAGCATATTTCAAAGTTTTAACCCAAGTTATTTTTTAAAAACATTGTTTTTATGCATCTGTCTTTATAAAACATTTCTTGCCTCTATATCAGCTTTATGCTGCTTTTCTGAAATTGTTGGGGATTGTTTTAAAAATTGTTGTTTACATAGTGATTTATTATTTTATGTATGTCCCCTTGTGAGCATCATGCCCTAAAATGCAACCTATAAATACCTATATAAATAAACAAAATAAAAGTAGTTTCATTTGGACCCTGGATCCAAAAAACTGTCAATCCAAAAACTGCTTGGAAGGGTGTTCCCCTTATGTTCATGACACACAGTATATTCTACTAATTTCTTCTCAAACTGGATAGTGTATTCAGACTGATGCATTAAGAAAGTATGACCTACAGATGGCTAATCATCTGTAATTAAGTACCAGCTGGTTGACTGACATGGATGATCAATGAAGCAAATGAGGTGACACCTGCTTTGTAAAAAAAGGGAAGCATCTCAGTGGCAGTGAAGAAGGAATTACTCGGTCAATGAAAATGGAAGTTGGTCAGACCTTCTGCCCTCAAAGAAAGCCTGGCTGAATTGACAACATATACCCTTCTGAGGGACCCAGGTGGCGCTGTGGGCTAAACCACTGAGCCTAGGGCTTGCTGATCAGAAGGTCAGCGGTTCGAATCCCTGTGAGGGGGTGAGCTCCCGTTGCTTGGTCCCAGCTCCTACCAACCTAGCAGTTTGAAAGCACATCAAAAATGCAAGTAGATAAATAGGAACCGCTATAGCGGGAAGGTAAATGGTGTTTCCATGTGCTGCTCTGGTTTGCCAGAAGCGGCTTTGTCATGCTGGCCACATGACCTGGAAGCTATACGCCGGCTTCCTCAGCCAATAATGCGAGATGAGCGCACAACCCCAGAGTCGGTCACGACTGGACCAAATGATCAGGGGCCCCTTTACCTTTACCCTTCTGTTAGGCGCACATAACCAGTACTCAGTGGCCACATCATATATCCCCTCCACCTGTTCAGTATGCCTCCCTTTCTATTTTGATCTACTTCCCAACAATGGCTGCTTACCGTCTCTCCCCGGTGAGTGAGCGGCAGTTGCGGCCCAATGCGGTGCCTCTCTCACTGCTTTGACCATTTCCTTTTCAGCTAAGAGGGCTTTGCTGTGATATGTTGACGGTCGCCATATTTGCCTTCCCCATAGCACTAGTCACAACTCTGATGGTTTAGGCCTTGGGCGGAATCCTACAGTCTTTCATCCAATTGGGGTGTGGTGAAGTGGTGACTCACCCACCCCTTGTTCTCTGCAGCAGCGATAACAGGGTACTCTGTTAGATGGGTTTGGAGGGAAGTCTCTGTCCAAAGTGCCAGTTGCGGAGGGCTAGCAGGCCATAGAGCTTCCCTCAGCATTTGGGGGGCATCTGCATAAACCTGCTTTTTGCAATGGACCCACCCCTGAATTGATCCTGTCATGCTTCCGTTCCCCAGCATGGGGCTGAGAGGGACACACACACACAATGCCTATGCCAAGGCTTCCTACACCTGAAATCAATAAAGTTGTGGCCATTTTAACTCCCAGATGCTTGTCTTGTCCATTTATTTACCCCCTTTTCCAGTCAGGCACACCAGGTGGGGACTCTGCGGCTGGGCACACAATGTTCTTACTAGTGAAGCGCTTCCCCCAGAATCCGAACTAAAGACCACATCCTAGCTTTTTTGCAGTTACTCAGATTGTGACTGTATACTCACAACAGAGCTTATGTTTAGGTAGACACAGTAAGGAATGGACTGATACTCATTTTGATGTTTCTAAGACTTTACACAGCTGCTTACTTCAAGGTGAAGCATCCCCCCTTTTTTTACTTCATCTAGCCCTCAATTCACTACTTGTCATTTCTACATCTCTCCTTTGAACCCTCTCCCATCTTGAAATGGGCTTTAAGGTGCAGAGCACAACCATTTTTTCCTATCTGAGAGTCTACTTTCAGTTAACACTGAAATGCCATTTATTCTTTTTGTTACAGAATCATGTTGTTGCGTAGTTAGGAACGAACAACAGAGAGTGACAAGGGTAAGTGCAGGGAAATGACTTAAATGTATATGCCTATGTACAAGGAAATCTAGTAGGGATTTTATGCATCCAAGAACCTATCATGGTATTTCAGACATTCAGAAGAAGTTATATTAAGACTGCAAGCTTAACCATGTATACAAGCTTAACCTATTGAATTAAATGGGGCTTACTCCTGGGTAAGTAGGGTTAGGATTACAGTCTAGATTCTGCTTCCAGTCTGTCTGAGAAAATATAGAGTTCCATCTTTTGCAAGTGAGCTGATGGCTTCCCCCCGCCTTCCCTAGTTTTTTTTTCCTTTTTTCTTCGTCAAATTAAAAATCTATTTTTTAAAAGAACAAATAGGTGCCCCCTTAAGATTCCAAAATAATTTCCAAAAACAAACAAACCTAGACTTGTATGAATTGATTCATCACATTCTATATTAGTTTAAGAAGTTCTTAATATGCATCATACCCATGCAAACTGCACCAGACTTGTATACACAAGAAGCATGGTCATCTTAATTCAAATTCTGTTGTTGAAAGAGGGCCTATTTTGTCAAGAATCTTTTAACTTTGCTCAGCTAGCAAAGCTGCTGCTACCAGGACAACTCTCAAACATCAAGGCTTCTCTCATTCTATCAAAGTCATCAGTGTGTTCTTGAATGGGGCATTCCGTGATAGTAATTGGATAGTTGCCTTGGTACTGTTTGCCATGCATAAACTATTACACAGTTTGAAATATGCATTCATTGCTTCCTGTGGTACCTTGTTCAAAGCATCCTATTGATTTCTTCTGTTTCATCTGTCAGTCACATACAAACCATTCTGGTGCCTGAGATTCTCTGCAGTCTATTCCCTAAAGTTCCACCTGACATTGATTTTTGACTTTTGTGAGTGATTTTCTAGAATTAGACTTTCTCTAACAATGTCTGTAATAGGGAAAGGAAAGTGGAAGAAATCACTTGAGGCTTTACAAAGGATATGACCTGCAACTTTATAGTTCTCTTTCAGCTTTAGGGGGGAAATATAGAGATGCTAATCACTTTCTAGTACATCTAATAAGAGAATAAAAGAGGCTTTTTGAAAATTCATATTGAATTTCTTTCTTATCTTTGTCTTGAAATAGGTTTGTAAAAGTAATTGAAAATGTGATTTTACATATATATATTTCTTCTATTTGGTTAGTGGTTCTTTCCTTCCCTTGCAATTTACTGAATATCTCTTACAATGATGAATTCATTTCCTTGTTATGTAACTAGGAGGCCGATAGAATAGATTGAATTGAAATGCTGCATTTAAATTCTGTATACAGTAGTCAGTCTCTCAGATAACAGTGAATCTCTCTGGGCTCCTTGTCAATTGTAATGTTTCCTGGTTTTCATGATTCACAAAGCAACTGCAATACTTAAGAAATGGAAGCATCATGTACCGGAATGGCATCTAAGTGAAGAAACTAAATACAACATTAGATATTTCCAAAGTTATGTTGTATGCTAGGGGGCTGCTCATCCTCTAGCCTTGGTTGCAGAGGTTGCTTGTGACTGCCTAATAACTGTACATTTGTTACCTTATAATTTGAAAATTGTTGATTTCGGAGAAAGAAAGTTGTCTTATCCATAAAAGCTTAGTAATTGTAAAACAGAACTAAACAAATATCTCCCACTCCCAGGTGAGTTGTCATGCCAGCAAATAGGTGTTCAGGGGAGGAGTGTAAAGACTGCTGTACTATCACTATGCCATTCAAGTGGCCTTGCAAAACACAGTGTGTGGGTTGGTGTATTGTAATAGCAAGAGCTGTTATTGCTAGGTGCAGCATTGTGAGCTATTGTACGCTCAGAGCTATTACCCTGCATGGCATTAGCAACAAAAAGAAATGTTAAAGACAGGACAACATACTCACACAGTATCCTAACAACAATCTGGCCACTACAAAACCAGCTATGACGGAGAACAAATGAAGACTTAACAGGATGAGCATACTTTTCATACACCCAGGTCAATTATTTGTGGGATAACCAGCCTCATATAACCAACATGCTTAAGTCTACTTAATGGATGAAGGGGTTAATACCATAGAGAAAGCTATCCTGCTGGGCTTAGCTATATATAGTTCCTCTCACCTATAATTTAGGGTATTTTACCACTTTAGAACTAAACTAAGTTTTACTGCTTGTGCAAACTTTCTGACTGATGTATGGAAAAGCGCATGAACCTGACCTTTGGAGAGTTTGTAAGTAAACCATTTTTAACTTACGAAATGTGTGGTCTTTTCCTATGCTGGGGGAAGATTAGACTATTTTGGAACTCACTTGGAAAAAACATATTTTAAAGTTCTATCAACCTTATACTGTATTTCCATGTGTTATTTTGCTACATATTTTGTTATTTTAAATCTCTTCAGTGGTCCTCTCACCAAAGAGTACTTGCCCCAAACTTGGATTTTGGCATCTAGGAATTTTCCTTTTATACCCAGTGCTTTTTTGGGGGGGGCGTGGGGGGACACATACCTCTAAACATTTTGTGAATGTAAGTTTGTCCTCATTGAGGAGCAATATTCCAAATGAGTAGGAAAATGAGAGCACCCCTAAACATTTTTTAAAGAAAAAAAGCACCATTTATACCTATTTTTTCTTTTGCTCCAGCATTCTGTTCAGCCTGTTCTAAATGCTGCTATAAAGCAACAAGTGGAACCCTTAAAGAGTGTTCCAGATTGTTCCTCTGTAAGCATAGCTTGGAATGGGTGACTTTCAAGTTTGGCTCCAAATGCAAGGCCAACTTGGATTGGCCCCACTCAGGAACTCCCAATCAGAGCACCCAAGTGCAGTTGATCCCTGCTACAAACAAGGTTTGCATTTGGCACCGAATGTGATTTTTAATTCAAGCTGGTCTGCAAAAGGAAATGCTTTACCTGATGTCAGGTAATGATGTCCACCTAATCAAGTGGTTTGCAGGCTTGGATTTGCAGTATGACCCAACATTGTCACCAGAGACTTAAGAGCCATCCAAAATGTTACCTGGATTGGTTATGATTACTCATCATACTCAGTCAGCTTCCCATTTTGGCTATTGTATTGCACTGAGCATGAAACTGCTTTTAAAAATGTCCCAGGAACTACAATTGTACCTTGGTTGTCGAACGCCTTGGTAGTCATCTGTTTTGGCTCCCGAAGACCGCAAACCCATAAGTGAGTGTTCCAGTTTGCAAACATTATTTGGAAGCCGAACCTCTGACACGGTTTCTGCAGCTTCCGATTGAGTGCAGGAAGCTCCTGCAACCAATCGGAAATCGCGCTATGGTTGTTGAAATGGTAGTCAATTTCAAAGCTCAATTTAAAGTTTTACCTTTGCAAGACCTGTAAATGGACTGGGAGCAGGCTATCTGAAAACTTGCCTTTTCCCATATGTGCTTTCTTAAGATTCTCTTAAGATTCTCTGTTCCAGCTGCCCCACTGAATCTATGCTTAATTTTGTGGACATGATGAGTTATATTTTCTAGTGAGGCTTTCATTTCTTTTTAATAGTTCTACTTTATTATTTCAATTCTTGTTTACTTCTCAAACTTTATGTCATGGGGTGGCATGCAAATGTCATAAAGAAAAGAAATGATTTCAAGCTTAGCTATCACAGACCCCTCATGTTTAATACTTTTTCTAATAGCTTGGCACAAATGTGCAGGCTCTAAACATTGCATCAAATGGAAAGATAGTAATTCTGTTTGAAACAAAGGAGGTTTTAATATTGAATTTGATCTTGTCTCAAAACACAATATACTCTAAAATGGGTGCTGATATAAGAGTCTTGTTTTTTATGAAGTGATAGTACTGTTTCTGGCATCTGGACTGTGTTGTGTACATGATGGCATTTTACATTACTCATAGCGTAATCCTGTGTTTACCTACTCAGAAGAAAATCCAATTGAGTTTAATGGGACTAAACCCAAGACAAGATAATACCAGCATGACTTTGCAGAAAGGCTGCTGATGCTAATGTAGAAATAGAGTTACTTTTCCAAATAAGTCATGGTGAATCATGTATCTGTATCACTGCATGCTGCTTTTATTGACACTGAGGGTTCAAAAGCGAATGGATGCTACTCAGGGGTGTAAGCTAGCTGCTCCAGCACCCGAGTGGCGGGGTGGGGCGAGCTGCCCACAGAGTCTGCCTGGCAGACGCAAGCCCCATGCTGCCCCAAGCCACCGTGTCACTCCCAGGAGAGATGCGTGGCTCAGGCGCACTGCAGGCTAGGCCCTGTGGTAAGTGCCGCCCGCCACAGTGTGCCATTTTGTCACCTCCTTAGGGATGACACCCAGGGCGGACTGCACCCCCGCGCCCCCCTACCTGCACCCCTGATGCTACTGAGTTTTGAACTTTGAATGGTATCACGTCTGAGGAAAGCTTAGAGCCTCAGGCTCACTGATCTGAAAACTTTAAATGTTTTTCAATACTTTGAATTAAAAAGAAATTAGATGGCTTTTAAATTGTTTTGAAGTGTTTAAAATATGTTTTTTTTACTTTCATGGAATCATACAATTGTAGAGTTGGAAGGAACTCCCAGGGCCAACCAGTTCAACCCCCTGCAATGTAGGAATCTCAACTAAAGCATGATTTTAAAATCATATTAGTTTGCTGTTTGCCACCCTGGGCTTCTGTGAGAGGAAGGGTGGAATATAAATTTAATAAATAAGATAAAAAGTATAGATTAATTTTTTTTAAATGATTCCTAATCTGAGCTGTATGGGGGCTGGCTAGGGCTGCTGGGTAGTGTTCAAGCTCTGTACATGCTTGTGATGCCTTTTTTGTCGCTCAGCCGAGCTAAAACATGCCTGGGGGCATGTGAGCCAAGCTCAGATGACGTCCTGCATATTAACCAATGCCATCTAGCAGCTTACAGATTGAATTCAAATACAGTTATTTTAAAAAGCCTATCTTTTTACATTTGCGTCACTCATGCATTTGTGATATAATTTCCACCGTAACTCCATTGGAGAAAACTTTGTATGATAATAATCAAACTTGATATAAAATCAATTTCAGATTAGTCTCATTATGGACCTGATATGACGGATCAGATTCCACCCATCTAAGTGTTTAACATTCTAAGCCACTGGGGTTTTACAATGTTGCTTTTCACCTAAAAGCATGATTACATTATCAATTACGTAACAACACTGCTGTGCTAGTATACTTGGCATATGCGATGTTCTCAATTCAATTTGCCAAACTGTACATTCTTATAACTTTTTTAGTAAGCACATTTTAAAAAGTGCATACACACATCACTAAAATAAAAAAATAAAAAGCATATTGATGCACTCTCAGACCAGGCTTAAGTTTGCGTAAGGTTTTGTTGGGGCTCAGTTGCGCTGATTTATGCCTGGTCGGCTATATAGTGATGAATGCAAGCTACATAAGGGTTATGGCAATTCCTACTTCACTACATGAGAGAAAGTACAGTTCTGGGTTCATTGTGGCTGCACAGACTTACATGGAAAACTGTTGCACAGAACTCCTGAATTTAAGGGGAAAGGAAACTAAAGCAAATGGAAACACACATGTAATGGGAAATGTGCTTGCTAGCAGGAAAATGATTTGGACTTGCGATTTCATAACTCGGAAATAAGCCCAGTTCAACTGATCTGGTCACAGATTCCCTATTCCTGAAGTATAGGATTGTAGCTTGAATAAATATATCCTGCATGTAAGATAACCCTTTGACAATAATAGGTGTTTGTAAATAAGCAGAGCATTGAATGGGAGAGGGGAGGGGGAAACTTTTTGGATGGACAATGCTGTACAATGTACAGTAGTAACCAGCTACCAAATGGCTTCTCCATTTTCTGAGAGTCATACAGAAAGACACATGTGAAAGCTAACAGACCATGGAGGCAGTTACTTTTGAGGGGAATAGTTTTCCAGATGCAGGATTCACATTCCTTGATCAAATCACCAGTCCATTTTCTTGCTGTAAGCAGAAATGATAGTGCTGTTTCGAAGTACAGAGCACATGGTACATTCTGAGAGTTAGTGTAGCAAAGTGTCTCACCTATGAACTGGCATGTCTCTGGTTCAAATGTCTCTTCAGCCATGAACTTACTAGGTGGACTCAGGAAAACCATTACTGTATATTGTGCCTCAATCCCTCATCAGTAAAATGGGAATAATGCTGATCTACATTACACAGTTTTGCTAAGAGTTATTGAGATCACATTCATGGCACTTTAAACAATATAAAATGTTTTGTAAGTGCTAATATACTCTACATTTAATTACTAGGTGTGAATACTGAGGGTTGGGCAAACATGTTCATGTTTTGAATCTCTGAGGGATAAGCTTCACTCTGAAATTATCACACAATGTAAAATATTGGCACAGCTCTGTGCCCAAACCCAACAACAATATGGTCTTCTCTATGAAATGAGTTATTACCCCCCCCCCCACACACACAACCTGGAGCAGTTGTAGCATGGCTGAGCTTCCTGAGATCATGTATCTCAAAGTCACTGAGAACATTCAATATAACTAAGTTCATGGCTTTATCCTCCAGCACAGAAGCTATCTTAAAAAAAATCTATCTTTTTCCATGCTTCATATCTCAGACCATCTGTACACCTAAGTGACCTCTCAGTACAAAGCCATGACAGACTGCATTTCAGCAACCATTCTGAATTGATATGGGACAAAAATGATAAACTGAAAGAAGAAAATCTCAGTCATTTTGTATGTGGAATTGACACATAATTTGTGAACAGCTAATAGAAAAGAGCCCTCCTGTAAACTAATGGGGACGATTTACAAAAAGGCATTCTTAGGATTCCTTATTATGCATAACCTTAATCCCTTTGTTGTCAAGCATAGTGGCGAAAGTGTGAAGGGAGGGAGCTTAGCTCAGTGGTAGAGAACATGCATTCCATGCAAAAGGTCCAAGGTTCCTGGCATCTGATGACCAAGATTTTCTTTGCAAATCACTTTGACTTTTTAATATCTATACATGATCAAGCAGTGTATAAATTGTCTGAAATAAGAATAAAATAATCTCCAGTTGGGCTGCTCCAGTTGGGCTGTCTAAATCCTTGGAGAGCTACTGCTGGTCTGTGTAGTTAATACTATACTGGGCTAAATGTACCAATGATCTGACTCAGTATAGGACAGATTCCTGGGACCCTTTTGACCTCAGACACTTCATGGGCTTGCTTGTTAAATTTGTCTAAAAATTTAGCAAGCATCTGTTAAATATGTTTTGTATGAACTGAATTATAATTCGAAATCTATATCTATATATCACTGCTTTATTATCATGCTGCATGGGCAAGTTCATTCAATGGTAGCCTAGTCCATATTGTTACCAAAATTATATTTTTTATGTATCTCTGAATTTGAAGCAAAGCAAACAAAATGAAGAAAGGAATTTGGCTCCAGCTAACCTGCCTATTCAGTTGCTGTTGCTTTTTTTTTAGTAGAGAGTTCGGGTGTAATGTTGTATCTTAGAAATAAGGACTAGTGTAACACAGATAACCTAGTACTGACTTGGCTACAGATTCCATGAAGACTTCAACAACTTCAACTAGATTCTCTAGACTTAGATGCCCATTGTAGCAGCCAAGATGCGCTGTAACATAATGGCATGAGTATAAGCTGGGCCATAGCAAAGCACTCTTATCTTTTGGCTTTCCATTGGTGATAATAATCCTAGCCTACCTAACAGGATTATTGAGTTAATGTATATGAAACACTTTGTAACCCCAAAATGTACTGTACTAATGCCACATATATTGTACACCAGCTCTCTGAAGAAATGCTGTGGCAGGAACAGCCTCATCCATCCTTCAGGCTCTGCTACCCTTATGAGCTCTACTTCAGCTCTGATCTTGGCAGTGGCAGGGTGTGTGTGTGTGCACTTTCAAAGAGGAGATCTTCTTTGCCAAGGCCAAATCAGCCAGAATTGCGACAGACAATATCCCATTGAGACAGGAATAAGGGGATTCAATCTGCCATCACGTCAACTATCTGAAGGAAAAAGCTCTGTGGTAGGTAGTTTGTTATCTGCTCTGCTCCAGTACTGGTAAAAGGGGAAAATTCTACCAGATGTTTCTGAATTACAATTCCCATCAGTCTCGGCAAGCATAGCCAATAGCCAGGGAAGACGTGAGTGTAGTTCAGCAGCATCGGACGGGCCAAAGGTTCCCAACGTCTGTTCTACCAATGCTTCCACTGTATGCTGCATAGGGCACTTTCTAAGACTGGAGACAGAGGTGCTCAGCAGCAAATGAAGTCACAAAATAGAAAACAACAACAACAACTGGCAGTGAATAAGTACATTGAGTTGCTGGTTACAGCAAATATAAAATAACTTCTACAAGCAGAAGGAAAATCAATATAGACACTAGAGATATGCAGCCAAAGATTTGGCTTGTAACTTCAAATCAATAGGTGAAATTAAACCTATAATATCTATTTAGTCTACCTCCCCCCTTGGTTTCCTGACCCACAGCTCCCCCCCTTTCTCTTATCTTTCGTGTATTTAGAGTATCTCCTGTCCATAATCTTACAAAAAAAACACCACAATGACCCCCCCTCCTTATCCTTACATCCTGAGATACCCCATATACACAAAATCTCATTCTTATATTCACTCCACAAATTGTTCTGGAAAACTACCATTCAATGGATTCATATAATTAGACTACAAGGGTTAGGATGGCACCAGTAAGTATGCATTGAAAGGCTTTAAAAATCTACTTTTTATTGCTCTTTAACTGCAAAGTAATTAAACTATGCTAACAAGTTGCTAAGCTCTATTAACAACCTTGAATGTGTATTCTGAGGTTGCCCCACCAAACATACCTTTTGCTTTCCTATAGTTTGATGAATCAGTTAAATTCAATATATTTAATTTTGTGCAATACTCAAACCCTGAAACTCCTTCCATTTTTAGGAATAGGTAGCCTTGCCACCAGTAATAAACCTTAATAAAATTAAGTCCTTAATTATAATATTCTCATTTGGCCCTTCAAATGTAGAAAACAGGAAAAGGATGTGATACGTTCCCCTATGTCTGCACCAACAAAATGTGCACCCAGGGATCATATGTGCCCCCAAGGCAGGCATCCTATATCATCTATGCAGAACTTTAATTGTATTTTCCTTCATATGGGCAGGTATTGTTTTAACTGATTCATCAAACCATAGGGATTTCCATTTTTGTTCCTATCTCTCACAGTCCAGATCAGTTTCCCATATACCTTTAAGTCCCATCAATGATCCTGCCAACATCCCAGACAGTTTTTTTATAAACTCTTGATACCATTTCCTTATATTCTGTAAAAGGCAATAAGTGCATTCTTTCCAACCACGTTATTGTTATCTCAGCATGTATCTCAACGTATCTCTAGAAAAAGGCAAAGGTTTTATACAATCTGAAGAGAAACCAGGGT
The DNA here is from genome assembly GCF_965207765.1 of Zootoca vivipara. NCBI lineage: Eukaryota > Metazoa > Chordata > Lepidosauria > Squamata > Lacertidae > Zootoca > Zootoca vivipara. The sequence continues at coordinate 58,140,905 of NC_142587.1, forward strand.
ATCAATCTATTTGATTCAGTGAGCATATTCATGACATCACAGAAGCTCAACCAATCTATTTAGAAGTTGAAAGGTAGCTGGTTTTAATTTGTGGCATGCACTGTACCCATGAAAATGTATATTTTTAAAAGGAGATAAAAATCTGCTTAGACAACTGGGGGAGTAGCAGTAGTAATGTCGCTGTAACGGATTAGCCCCAGGATGAAAGATTTATTACACCCTGGATTAGAAAGAGTTAATCCACCTCCAGCTTAACTGACAGCGCATCTTTAGGATGCGGGGCCAGGTTTAAAAAGGAGGGAATAACTGTTTTGGCAGTTGGGAGAGTGGGAGGGTGGTGACAAAGAGGGAAGAAGAAGGTTGTGGGGCCAGGATAGTGGTGGTTTAGGTTAGGGTTAGGATAACTTGAAGTTAAAGTCTGACAGAGTTAATGTATAACTGTAACTAAGATTGTAAACTTATGCATCGTTAAGAAAAGAAAAACCTATGTTCTCAATAAAATAAAATTCATCGTCTTGGTTATTCCAGCAGCGTATTAAAACTGACCGAGGTGGAGACTCAGAAAAGGGCAAAACTTACCTAAGGAAAAGGGGATAGTTTGTGTCCTAGAGTCACTCAGGAAGGGCAGTATGGTGAAAACCTAGAGGGCCACAAGTTTGCCAGGGTGATATGGCAGACTGATACAGTAGGGATCTGAGTTGAGGGAGTCCCTGTTCTGTAGGCAATAGGTTGTTCATTCAAATAGCCCTGAGTGTTTGTGAGATCAGGCCACGAAAGCTGGAATTGGACTTTCTTTACTGAGAAGCCCAGAATTGAGGGGTTTATTTTAAGGTGAAATGAATTGAGTGGGGATTGCTTGACCCCTGTATCCTTTCGTTTCATAATATATTGGCAACATCGGCGAGAGGGTTCGTCGCAGTCACCACCACAGGACAGGAGACTTGCAGAGCTGGTTCGAGCTCACAAATGAATGGGAAGGTGTCAGAAGGGAGGAAAGGGAAAATGGCATTTAAAAAAAATCCCATCATTTGTAACTTTCCCCAGCTGTGTAAAGGTTCAGGGCTGACTGCCATCTATATAGTAGGGAGGGAGGTTTCTGAAGTGGAAGTGTCCTTTTTAAACACACACACAAACACAAACAAACCCCACTCTAGCAATGGAGAGGAACTTGTGATCCTCCATATGTTGTTCAACTCCCATCAGCCTCAGTCAGCATGGCTAATGTTCAGGATTGGTGGGAGTTGTAATTCCACAACTCTGCTCTAGAGAATATGGAAGAAAGCTTTTAATATAATGGGATATGAGTCTGACCAAACTGCGGGAGGCAGTGGAAGACAGGAGTGCCTGGCGTGCTCTGGTCCATGGGATCACATAGAGTCGGACACGACTAAACGACTAAACAAAAACAACATATACCTGTATGTCTCCCAGCCCTAAATCATCCTTCCAGGATACTGTAAAATGTTATGGTAGGCCAATCCCCGCCTACCGACACCTTCAATTTGTAGTAGTATAGTTGTCTTCAGTATTTGATAGATTATAGGAGGTTACTGAGGATAACTCTTTGTTTGGCTTTTTTTATAATGCCATTTAATTTCAAATTAATTTATTTCTGCATACCTATAGAGTTTCTTCAATATGCAGAAACTCTTCTTTTTGGGTGTCCCATTTCAGTTCCAAGCTAATAAATCATCTATCATTCAATCTGATGTTAGAGGGAATAAGTATATCTTGGTGGGCATGTATTGAGTCTGGGCTAAGGCAGCGTGTAAGCTCAGGTATGAAAGGATAGTTTTCCCTCTGTGAAAGTATAGCACCTAAGGGCCTTATTGATCTTTGAAGGTTCTTGTTTTCTCAGAAGAGCTGCACTTTATTTATGATCCTTAATTGCATTGTCAACAAGTGCACTTACATTAGAGCTTGTTCAGTTTTGAATTATCTTGCTTTTTGCCCTTTTTGTTTTTGTGTCACATCTTAACTCTTCCATAGCTAATGCATAAGATTGAGACTCTTCATTTCAGATTCATTTCCATGCATTTACCAATCAAAATGTACCTTAGCAATTATCCAAGAAATCAGGTTTGGTGAGCCCTAGGTTCAAGTGATCAGTCTGATTGTGCCTTATATTGAGAGGCAGGCTGATGTAGTGGTGAGAGTGCTTAATTAAGGCCAGATAATCTTGGGTACAAATCTCTAGTTAAGGTAGGTAAAAGTAAAGGAACCCCTGGACAGTTAAGTCCAGTCAAAGGCGACTATAGGGTTGCAGTGCTCATTTCGCTTTCAGGCCAAGGGAGCCGACGTTTGTCCACAGACAGCTTTCTGGGTCATGTGGCCAGCATGACTAAACTGCTTCTGGTGCACCAAAACACTGCGATGGAAGCCAGAGTGCACGGAAACACCATTTACCTTCCCGCCACAGTGGTACCTATTTATCTAAATGGAAATGGGAAACCATGTAGGTTGACATGAGAACCCTTCACAAACAGCAGGAGAAAATGTAATGAACACAATAATAATTAATAATAATAATTTATACCCCGCCCATCTGGCTGGGTTTCCCCAGGTACTCTGGGAGGCTTCCAACAAAATATTAAAATACAGTAGTCCGTCAAACATTAGAAGCTTCCCTAAACAGGGCTGCCTTCAGATGTCTTCTAAAAGTCTTTGAAATAAGTGTTTGTGGGTGTATTTCTTCAGACTTCACAAAAGCAGATAAGTGCACAATCATTTCCTCTACTTGGAAATCATAGAATCATAGAGCTGAAAAGAATGTTAAGGGTCATCTAGTCCAACCCCCTGCAATGCAGGAATAACAGCTAAAGAATCCCTGGCAGATGGCAATCTAACCTCTTAAAAAACCTCCAATGAAAGAGACTCCACCACCTTCTGAGAGAGTCTTTTCCACTGTCGAACAGCCATCATAAAGTTCTTCCTATTGTTTAGTCAAATTCTTCTTTCTTGTCATTTGAATTCATTGGTACTTTGGCTCATATTTTGACATTTGAAGTTAAGATTGCATCATGCATTTTATACCTACTCTAATGAGAAATGCTTTCTTATTTTAACGTATCACCATGTGACCATATTTTTAGGGTTGCAATGTTTTGTTTCTTGTGGCTCTGAAGGTTTACAACACTTTTTCCCATTAGTGTTTTGCTGTTGTCTATGGTACTGAAATATTTTTGGACTTCTCATCAATTTAAAAAATAAACAAATCTCTGGTAGTTAATATGATTTGCCTGTGTATGCTAAAGGATATCCCCAAAGAACATTCCTTGCATTTTTAGAAGCTTATGTGCCTGGAAAAGGCCAGCTTTCCAGCTATTAGGTATTCATATATAATTAATATAAACCACTGAATTAAAATGAACTGCTATTTTAAGTATATTTGAATATCAATAAGCTCCTCCTTCAGCTGCCCAGGATGGTGGCACACCGTGACAATAAACTTCCCCATATAAACTTCAAGCTGAAATAAATTACCACTAATTTTCTCCTATTATTTCCCAATATGTCCCAGCTAATTAGCTGTTTAAGTCTCTTAATGTGAAGTATGGGCAAGGCCAATTGCGCAACTACTTGAAACATTCCAATTAAACTTTCCCACACAAATGATCTTGTTTTTATTAAAGCTCTTTGCATAGTTTCCCCACAATAGATTATTAGGACTTTGAAATTATGATTGCTTTCTTTGTATTCTTCAAAGTGCAGCACTGCAATAGCTGTTTGAAAACCACGATTGCACAGTTTTGGACAAACGATGAGTGACCATTTTGTTCCATCAACCATATCCCATATGCCTATGATGTCCTGACATGCCATAGCAAATCAAGTTGACTTCAAGCTGAATTGTTCCAAGCTGAACCATTTCTTAGAAACATTAGATCTTTTAAGAGGCAGTTATATATCCAGGACATACCATAATTTGAATCAGAGCTCACTATGGCTCAGTCTTAACCTTCCTGTTCTTATTTTCAAAGCTAGAGAAATGTACTGAAAGCTATTACTGAAGCATTAAAATATATGGTCAGATAGAGAGGTCTTCTGTGCAGCTGCAGAGTGCCTTACCTTCAGCACAGAGTAACCACAATCAGCCTCCACATATCCTTCTGACAGAGTTCCACAAGAGTGTAGTGGCTGAAAGTGATATCACTGAGCTCATATCAATTGCCTTTAGGATAGACCTCCCTGTGGTGCAATTCCATGTTGGACATAGCTGCCAAGTTTTCCCTTTTCTCGCGAGGAAGCCTATTCAGCATAAGGGAAAATCCCTTTAAAAAAGGGATAACTTGGCAGCTATGATGTTGGAGAGTATGTTCACATTTCAGCAATGCTGATGGGTCTGGCCCTGATTCTTAGGATCCAGTGTGAACTTGTGTGGTTGCACCACAGGGGAAAGGGACTCCCGAAACGAGCCCAATTAGGAGAAGTGAAGGAACAGCAAAAACGATGACCAGAAGACCAGGGCTGGATTAAGACCTTTAGAGGTCCTAAGCACTTAAAAGATTTGGGTGCCCCCATATATATCTAATTTAAAATATAAACAACAATAAACCATAAAAATGAAATAAAACCTATAATAATATGGAAAATAATGTATACTTCCACTTTATTTATTTTTTCCTGTAGAGCCCCCTTCCCTTGATGCCCTAAGCACGTGCTTATTTTGCTTAATGGTTAATCCAGTCCTGCGGAAGGCCAAGGTAGGATTGCATTCAGGTGGCACAGAATCTTTTCACCACTTTTAATCTGTTTTCAGTCTATTGCTATTTTAACTTTTTGAAAGTTTTAAATTCTTGTTAACATTTCTTACTGATAATTTTAATTTTTTTTTTGGGGGGGGGTTGTACACTGCCTTGAGGGTCGTTGTTGTTTCTACAATCAGCAGCGTACATATTTTATGAAATAAAGAAACATAGTGCTGTCGTTCAAAGCCTTGGAGAAGAGACTCGGCTGGTGAAAAATATGAGGGTGGGGAAAGGCAGTAGAAAATATTTGGGGAGCATCCATTACATCTGTCTTCTCCTTGGATCCAGGCAACCCAGAGTTGCAGTACTCGCACAAACACTCCTCAGTGGCACACGTGAGTGACGCCCACCACACCTGTGCGCGCGCGTGTTTGTGTGGGGAGCATTCTGATTGGCCCGGGTCAGACGTCGTTTGCTCAGGGCAGATGCCTCTATTCCCCTCAGGTCTGCCCCTCTCCAATTCCTCTCAAAAACAGCTCTTGTGGGCGACCTCTCCCTGGCACAAGAGAGGGTTGCCTGTGAGGGACGCCTCGAACCCAGAGGGCTTGTTCCGCCAACCCCGGAGGGAGAGGGGAGAGCTTCTCGAGTCGTGCGTCCAACGTGGGGCTGCCAGGACTCGTGCGTGGAAAGTGCTGCTGGACCCTTTGCAGAGAGGGCGGCGGCGGCGGCGGCTTCATTGCGGCTCCTCCCCTTCAGGTGGAGGCGCAGAACCAGGCAACGAGCAACGGTGGCTGCAGCAGCAGCAGCAGCAGCTGAAGAAACGGGAGCGGCTCCCGTTTCCTTCCTCTTTGCTGGACCGCGCTTCGCTTTGGGCTCTTCTGGAAGGGCGCCGGGCGAGGAAGGTGGCTGAGGTGAGTTCTGGGGGGAGCCTGTCGAGGGGCAGGCGGGGCTCGGGAACGCCCTCGGCAGCCAGAGAGAGAGAGAGAGAGAGAAGCTCCCCTAAAGTCTGCTGGTGCTGAAGTCTCCTCAGCTCCGTGGTCTATTTAGGGAAGGGCGGCAACGTGGGGCTCGGAGTAACTTTGACTCTATTCGCCAGGAAGGTGAAGCGTCCTGTTTATTTCTTGCATTTATATCCCACCTTTTTCTCCAAGGCGCTCAAGGTGGCGGACACGGTTCTCCGCCCCCCACTTTCCTCATTTAACCTCCACAACAACCCTGTGAGGTAGCTAGCTGAGAAGCTAGCTCAAGGTTTCCCAGTCAGCTTCATGTGGGGCTGTGAGGACTCTAAGCCTGTTCTCCCAGGCTCTATCCCGACACACTAACCACTATGCGACGCTGTCCCTCTCTGCCGTTTCCCTGGTTTTGTAGGCTTGTTCCTTACTAGGGTGGGTGGGTGGAGAGCAGGTGGGAAGTGAATCCAGAAATTGAGGTATTTTCCCAGTCCATGTTATGACCAAGCGCCACTGAATGTGATGGAGAAGACGTTCTCAGGTTGAAAAGGATGGAGGAGGATCGGAGGACCCCATCAGTCAGGCGGGCAGTCCTCGAAAGAGTGTCGATTGCATTTGGCTTGGAAGTCGTAAGGGACTCGCTCCATTTCCCCTCGCTGCGCGGCTCCGAACCCCCTTGAAACTTTACCAACTTGCAATTTCCGAAGCAGTAAGGCAGCTCAGGGTGGCAGCGTGGGTGATGAAGGGGAGGGCGGACACAGCACCGCCAAAGTCGCCTAGAAGGGGAAAGTGAGGGACCTGTATTATGCTGAAATAGCGAGGCTTTTTGTCAAACCTCCAGCTTCTTCACAGCTCATTGAGGAACTCAACGAGTGAGTTAATGGGGGGAAAATGTGATTGTGAAAGGATTAAAACAAGGGCACATGCACCCTTTAATCCTCATCTGCTGCAAAATTGCATTATGCACACTCTTGAGGAAATGTCTTGAGCTTGGATGCAATAAAAGTCATAAAACAAGCCCTAGAATGTGCACCCAATACAGTATATATATAGGACTTGCATTATATATCATGGCAACCATCCAGCAGAGGTACAGATGCTTTATCTTGCTGAAATTAATAGGCTTAAACACAACTAACTCTGAGTTGGAATGTGGCCTGTGTGTTTGTGAATACCGTAGTACCTACCAAGCTGTGGCATTGCACAGATTTGCTACCAGTAGATAGTGTACAATGCAAATTACAATAAAGGATTTGGTTTCCTGGATCAATTCCAGCAGACTATCCAGTCAAAGTTGTTAGCAAACCCTGTGAACAGGATTCCTTCTTTTTTTTGTCACCATTGCAATTTGTCTTAATGGGGAATATAAGGCTTAGCAAACAAATATGGCCCTCCAGGCTCTCTGTCTGGCCCCCAGAACTCTCTCCAGGCTTCACTCCTCACTGCCCCACCTCACGCCCAACTGTTTTTGCCTAGCTGGAATGTGTCCTTGAACTAGATACAATCCCTATTGCTTGTCTGGATGGAGGATAAAGAGGGGTGTGTAGAAACTAGCCCACTGTACAAAGGCCAAATTTCTATTAATTGTTCTGCCTACTTTTGCCTCTGACTCCACCCACCACTGGCATATGGCCCTCAGAAGGTTGCCCAAAGGCCCTCACAGTGAAAAAGGTTCCCACACTTGGGCCTTAACCCCTTGCTGTCACCCTCATAACTCTCAGGCTGCAGTCATATGTACACTAATGAGGGATTACAAATGAGACTTACTTATGAGTAGCAATGCAGCAGACTGAACAACATCTCTGTCTGTTCAACCATTTCTAATGGTTGTTATTTTGTGTAATGATAGAGTGAGTGGCTACAGTTATACCCAGCAGTCTGACTTTTTTGACCTAGTTTGCAGTTTATTAGAGTTTAGTAATACAGAAGTTACTTTTTAGTGCAAAGGGCCAATCCCACAATGCTTTGCTGTAACATAATCATGGAAATGCACACACATACACACAAAACATTCTTCCCAATGAGCAGAGATCTGCTGGAGGGGATATGGAAATGACACTTATCTAAATACTGCTGCTTCTGATGATGATGATTTTATATGGAAGAATTGGAAATGGCTTATAAAAGAAGTAAACAGCTCTTCTTTTTTCCCAAGGCAACGGGGAAAGTTTGAGTCAAATTGAAGCACTCTGCCTTTGCCCAAAGTCCCAATTAAGACTAGCCTGAAACTGGTTATCCCGACTTGGTATCCAAGGCTGCATTCACACTGCAGGAATAGATGGAAGGGTTTTCTCAGTTTCCAGCACTGTATCATTGCATGTACTTCCATTATTAGGGAACAGGAAGGACTAGCAAATGAAGGACAGTAGGCCTGGTTTTACAGGGAAGCAGGGAGAAACGTTTAAGTGGTTATGGGGAAATAGGTAGACAATAACTTCAGTATGTTCATATCCCAGACTGAGGTGCAAGTGAAGGAATGAGCAGTAGAAGTGGAAACCAAAACTCACTGATGGACATGATGCTCAGGGCATCATTAGAAACCACATCAAGTACTACAGCATGCAGGGTGGTTTAATTCTTCCCTCGTGACTAAACCATTATCCCAGCAAAAATCACCCCATGCAGCCTTTGGGTGGGAGGTTACCATTGGAAGCTTGGTTTCTAAGGCAAATAGCACCATGGGAGACCATTTTTTGTTCAGATCATCGCTCCACAGACTGAGAAATATATGGGGGAATTGAAGTAGGGGTTTCCAAGCCCTAATAGATTTTGATGATTCTAATAGCCAATGGGGGTGTGCCATATTACCCTCTCATCCTGGAAGGATACTATGTCATGAAGTCATGTTATCTTTAGTGAGGCATTGTGGGGAAACATGGTGGCCCATTGGGCTACAAATTGTTGCACCTCTGTTGCTGCTTATGAATGCAATTAAGTTTAAGCATGACCAGGCAGAAAGCTACCATAAGCTCCCCCACCCAGAAAAAAATCCTAGAATTTCTCCACTGAAATGCCTCACCACCCTTGCAGTGTGAGAACAGGAACAGAAAAGCAGAATATATTGCTATCAATTGAGGACAAGGCATTAAACGACTACTAGGTACAACAGCTATATTCTACTTCCACAACACTCGTTTCTGGGAATCATAAGTGGGGGAAACACTGCTGAGCTCAGGTTCCTCATGCAGGTTCCCTATGAGCATCTGGTTGGTTAGCCTACTATGAGAACAGGATGCTGGATGGTGCTTGTGTCCTTATGAGGAAGCATTTTTGTTTCAGTGCTAAGTAACACCCACTGAACTGTATGGGATTTTCTTCTGAGCAGACATGCTTAGCTGGACCTGTATTGGACACTATCCAAACTGTCTTATGCCATGGTCTAAATCGGCACACGATGGAGCAACCTTGCTAAAGCTGAGCAAGTCTGAGCCTGGTTAGTTATATGCACATCTCAATTAAGAGCTCAATTCTTTGAAGGGCTTGGTACTCTTATGGATTGGATGAGTTAGCAAGTAAAATAGGAGGGGGAAGAAAGTTTGCATATTTGGTCCTTATGACTTTGTTCTAATGCATAGGATCGGAAGAATAAATATTTCAAAATTATTGGGGAGGGGGACAACTAGGGAGAACCATTATGTATATAAAAACCTATAGCTGAAGAATACAGTGTTGAGAAATGACTTTTGCACTCGACCTCCTGGTCTATTACTATAGAATTTTATTGTTATGATTTATTGAGAGGATAAAATTTTCTAAAAGCGCACACGCAGACTAGAAGTGGAACACTTGATGTCAACTTGAGGTGTAAAACTTGGCATCTCTCCTCATTTGTTGTACATCATAGTACTGCAGGCAATGAAACCATAGTAACTTTTACAAGCTTATTTCCAGGTCAATTTAAAAAGAAAAGATGCAGCATTTCTTTTATGTGTGCTTGGTTTTAGTGTTTGTGTTGAAATGAAAGCTGGAACCAATACTGAAATGTTAAGCTATGAAATATGTAGTTTAATCTTACTTTATTTTTGACATTATATTTATGATTTTGAGACCCCTTTCTAAAACCCTGGAGACTGGTGTCAGTCATTGCTGATGGTACTAAGGTACCAATGGTCTGACTCATATAAGGCAGCTTCCTGTGCATCATACATTTCAAAAATAATTCTGGAAACTAGTTTAGCCACACCAAACTACAATTCCCAACATCCATAACACACACACACACACACACACACACACGCACACACGCACTTTAAATATATGGTGTGTATGCAGCCAGAGTGACATTTCCTACTTTGGAGCTTCTTCTACAATGTCTGAGCAGGGAGCTTTCAATGTACAGACAACACACACATATCTCTGTAGAGTGGAGAAAACGTAAGCTCCCATTTCCTGAGTGTCAGGAGCTGTAGGGGCTAGATTGGGATGTGGGGAATCTATCAGCTCTGTGTGCGCAGCTATCCTGTATAGTAAGGAGTTGGAGCACTTTCTTATGCAGTGAAGTGTTCCCAGGCTCTGGACTGGTTCTGCGCACTCAGACTAGTCATTCAGTGTGCAGAAAGGTTTTAAAGGACTCCTGGTTTGGGCTAGGGCTTTGCCTAAGCAGCAGTGGTCTTCCTGGATCTGGTGCATTTTGGTCTGCACCTCAGTTCTGACGCCTTAGTGCAGGCATTCCCAAACTCGGCCCTCCAGATGTTTTGGGACTACAACTCACATCATCCCTAGCTAACAGGACCAGTGGTCAGTGATGATGGGAATTGTAGTCCCAAAATGTCTGGAGGGCCGAGTTTGGGGATGCCTGCCTTAGGGCTACAACTTGTTTCCACCTCCTGACTGACCCACAGGCTCATTGCTTACAGCAACATCAGGGAAGAAGTGTAGAAACAGGAAGCACAACTCATGATCATCAATCAGTGGTTTTGGATGAAGAGTCATCAGTCAGCAGGTGGTACTTACTGATGCCTCTTCTTCACAATATGAACAAGAAATCATAGAATCATAGAGTTGGAAGAGACCACAAGGGCCATCCAGTCCAACCCCCTGCCAAGCAGGAAACGCCATCAAAGCATTCCTGACAGATGGCTGTCAAGCCTCCATTTAAAGACCTCCAAAGAAGGAGACTCCACCACACTCCTTGCCAGTAAATTCCACTGCCGAACAGCTCTTACTGTCAGGAAGTCCTTCCGAATGTTTCAGTGGAATCTTCTTTCTTGTAGTTTGAATCCATTGCTCCATGTCCGCTTCTCTGGAGCAGCAGAAAACAACCTTTCTTCCTCCTCTATGCAGTAAATGCAGTAAAACTGACGAAAGAATGTGGAGCTTTGTTGCCACGTCAAGTAATGGCTAGGCTGCTGTGGCTAGACACAGCATCACTTCAAGATATATTATTGAGGGAAAATATGTCACCCCCAGTGGACACTCTGAATGCAATGCCACAAGGCTGATGGGGGAGTGGGGGCAACCTAGCCACCTCCTGAAGTGCCTGCAAATCTATTTCCTGTAGAAGAAAGAACCTCACCACCCACTTATCTTTAACATTCTAAGAAAACCCCTCCAAGATTAAATGCCCTGAATGCTAAAAAAGGGAAGTGTGTGCTAATTATTTAAGTTCAACACTGAAAGATTGAGAGGCATCAGTAGAGAGTGTGCTTGCCCATCTAAACCACCACTTTTCTTGATAATACACAGGGAAGAAAGGGCCTAATCCTTTCCTAATAACCAGGCTAGGATTCTGCCAAGAGGCAATTTAAGTGATTTATATCCTTTGGATATGTCACTGCACAACAGATTGTGGAGAAATGAAGGTTACAGGATTTTTATGGACTTTTGAGGTTTTGCACTTTGTCAACAGTGTGAATCCAGGCTAACCTGTCCTCTTTGCCCATTAGAGTTACCTTAAATTAACCAAGATGGAAAATAGTTAATTTAGCTTCATGTTATTAATTATATTTGTTGAGCACATCTGTTGCTTTTGCAAACCAAGGTTTATAGCGACTAAAGTAGTGCACCGACACTAGAACAAAGGAACTTGAACTGCATTTTATTATTTGGTGTCAAGATCATTTAGAACATTTCAAAGAGGTTTATGACCATTATGATTTGTGGCAATTATGGGAGGTGAAATCTTTGGTGGTACGTTGCTCTTCTTGTCCTTCATTGTCCTTTTATTGATGCCAGGCCCAGTGCTGCACATATGTAGCTCTAAAGACGTGAGAGGTCACCAAGTCTTCCAGCAACTGAAAGCTTCTAATAAGGCTGTAAAATTGGAGATTACTCTTTTCTTTAGAGTATTTCTGAATGGGTGCCTCTCTTTCCAGCATGCTGAGCAATGCAAGGAAAGGTTTTCTGATGTCAGTTCCCTTGGAGCATACAGATCGTTCTGTGAAGTAACAGATTTGAACTATCTCAGAAAATTGACATCAGATTTAACCTCTTGCCAGAGTCCAGCTCACTGCAACAGTTCAAAGCTTCATCATCCCAGGGAGTCAAGTTGATGAAAACTTTGAGGACCTCTTACAGTAGTCAAATGAAAATGGTAAAATCTACTTCTGGTAGAGTTTCTTCAGCAGTCATTTGTAAAGGAGTGGTTTCATCTGTTTGCTCCTAAATTGGGATGGGGAATTATATACCAAATGAGATGTTCACCAGAGGCTTTGCAGTCATTTCTAAATATCAGGGATGGGAGTCTGTGGCCTTCCTGGTTTAGATAGAGTACAACTCCCATCAAAGCTGACCCCTGCTTATGCTGCCTGGGGCTGGTGAAAATTTGAGTCCAACACCCATTCTCAGCTATGTGTGGATTCACTTCTTGAATTATGTGTGCCTCTGTGGTATGTGTGAATAAGATCTAGAATAAGTACGGTAAGCAAGGAAATGCAGCAATAATGCAATTGTGCAGATTTTATTGTTTCACCTACATTGGTCTTTTGAAGGTGAGATGTAGTGATAAAGTTAACAATTGTTTGACAAATGGATGACCGTGTTAATATTTCTATTAATACTAGTCAATTAACAATGTATTAAGGCAAGTGTAGCCAGCGTGGTGCTTTCAAGATGTTGTTGGACACCAACTTGGATCATCCCAAGGCAGCATGGTTAGCGGTCAGGGATTTGGGAGTTGCCATCCAATAACAATTGGAAGGCACCATATTGACTACCACTGTGTTAAGGTGTATCAAGGGTTATGTGCTAAGATTGTCTGGCCCTGCCTCATTTGGGGTTTGGTCCCACCCATTACTGGAATGCAGCCCCTATGAGCTTTTCACCCAGTTAATACAAGCCTCAGGCTGAAAAAGGCCAGGTTTTTAGGATAATAGATTTCTCCATTGTTTGGAGCAGCTCTGTCCTTGACAATGTTTTAAAGTACAGTAGCTTCTCTGTGTGAATCTGGAAATTACATAATCAGACAATGATATTGTCTATTCATCTTTATATCTATATTTCCATTGCTCCCTCCTCCCATTCAAGCTTCTGTATTCTATTCCACTCCCACCATTCAGGGCATTACAAAGGCATTACAAAGTTTTTTGCATGAAGGCCTTGTGTGTTGCCTCAAACTTTCCACCCCAGCCTTTGCATAAGTTCCAATAAAGCAACTGAACTTCTGAATAACGATGCTTAAAACTATGCCATGCTGATTCTAGGGCAGATAGTGTTAGGATCAGTTAGTGCAACTTGCATCTGCAAGTTCAGCTATTCTGCTTAAGATGAGAAGTGTTTGGCTGAGACATTCTTAGCTGAAGGCTTGCATATCAACACTTGTTTTTACACAGTGTTTTTAGAAAACACTGTGTGGACATATCTTACTAATAAAATGCTAGATAATGCTTTAATTGAGCATTATTATATATTGGACTCCAATCCTCAGTGCCTTTTCAGGCATTCGTAATGCCTAATGACTCTTCTTCTGCACCCACCACTGCATCAAAAGCAGCAAACATTAATCTTCACTGAAGTTGAATAATACAAGAAATGTTAAAGGAATAAGTAGCACAGAGCACTGATGGCACATTGTCACAGTGACTGATTTTATCCCTTAAAAAAACAACAACCCTAAGACCAAGGGCAGCATCTATATTGCATACTTTTTTAGTTCGTTAGAGTCTGGAGAATGCTGACAATTCTGTATTTGTTGTTCAACAGCATGGAATATCTATATGCTTCTACCCAGAAGCTGAGATATTTTATCTGTTATTTGAAGAATTTGTCACTTTCTTGTCAGATTATTTCCCATACAGTTCAACTGCTTGTTTGATTTAGAGTCAGAAACTGAAGTTTGGGAGGTTGGGAATGGCATAATCTTCTTTGGTCTTGTCTAATGAGATTGGTTTTGTGGTGGTCTTCTAACCAGAGAAACTCCTTAAAAGGCTTGAGGGAACAGGTGTGACTTGACTCTCATTTATTCATGCTGAAAAATCCTAGCTTCGAGACATCAAAATCTTAACAGGCTTTTGTGCTTGGAATCAGTCTTCCATGTAAGATGTACTGGATCAAAATCCAGTTTCATTTTATCCATCATAAAGTTATATATCAAAACAGTGGTCTAGATGTTCAACGCAAAGTCTGAAAATAATAGAAAGGAGAAAGTGGTCTGAAGTACTAGTACATACCTCTGAGCCAAAATTTGAAACCAGACATATTGAATATATTGCCATGCTGCCATAGGAGGCAAATTTAACTCCTCCCAAAGCAGAAGAAATATATTTCTCAATACAGTGAGATAGACAACAGATTCCTTTGGCTATTCAGCCCTATTCAACATTCCTTAGGAATTTCTGGGTTATTACATAGAGCCAGCCCCATATGTGCAAAGAGATTCAAACCCACCCAGGCAAATATGGATCGATTTCCATGTTGTTTAAGTAATTTTGGGTTAATACTTGTCTACATGGGCTTGGGTCTACTTGCGTATATGGGGCTGACTCTGTGGAAAAACTTAGGAGATTGTGATCAGATAGTTCTTCTGATGGAAGGAAACATGATGATCAAAGTTCCCCAAATCAACTGGCAGCTGGAGATTTTGAAGCCTAGTTGCTGGTATTCCTCAGTGCCCCATTTATGAGGTAAATTATGGTAACATATCATCTTGGATTTTCCCATGGTTCCATAAACTGTAAAATGACTGAGCATTTGATGGGAATTTGTTGAGTGATCACACTTACTGTGTTTGTCCACTTTGGCAGGATCTTCTTCATGAAGTCCTAGGAGAATTCACTCATGCGTCAGTTTAAATGTGCATTTGAGGCAACTGCTTGATACATGTCTCAAGGAAGGCCATAGCTGGACTAACAGCTTCTGAGTTGGAATAGTGTAGTTCTTTTTTTATACAATGTTTCACTGGCTAATCATTAAAAAAAAATCTAATTAAAGTAAGTGGAAAGGCTTAATTCTTGTGACTGCACAGTTGCTCCACCTCCATGCCAAACTCCACTCTCAGTTACCTAACAATACATATCTGTAATGTTTGTGTGTTTTGAGGATTTAAGAGAATCATGGGTCCCAATAGATGAGTTGCAGCTAATAAAAGGGTTACCATAAGGGACAAGAACATTTCCCATATGCAGTAGACTAGATATGTTTCCAGCCATTCTAACTTAAAATATACAGGACTCTCTGAGACAGGTTCACTTAGAAATCTGGTGCAGAATACTTACTGGGCTAGTGAAAGAGTAAGTGTATGCTGGTGTGCTGCTCAAACATTCAAATGAAACTTGGGGAAACAATGTTTCCAATAAACTTCTGTGCCCTAGATGGGTCCAGTTTACGGCAACCTAAGCACATAATCACTTGTTGCTCTAAAACATTGCTCTCACTGTATTCTTTGGGGTGATAGTCTAAGGAGATTAATTTTCTCTTGTCACATGCATTGATTACATCAAAGTGTAAAATGCACAGCACAGATTAAATTTATGCAAATATCTTGCATTGTAAAGTTTCCCCTTGTTTTTCTTAAAATGACATTGCAAACTAAAGTGCTTTGTTTTGGGGGTGGTTGGGAAGAAAGCATTATCCTTCTTCAGTTCCTCTCATTTGTCAAAAAGAAGACATTAAGGGAAAAAAAATAAATTACCAGATCTGATCACAGCAGCGAGAGTGACCCTTGCATCTATAAATTTTTATCAGGAAAATTGCCCCTGCAGGGAGTCATATTAAAGGAGGAAGCTTAAATTCACACAGGATATATTGCATTTTCTTTACATTGATAATTGTACTGTTCAACGTGATATAGATCCCAACCGCTGAGTTAAGTGTGTGCCTGTTAGAAAAACCCATTAAAGCAGAATAGTAAAAAGCATGGGCACCAACCCTGTACACAGCGTGGCAGCCGTGCACTGCCAGCTGCTAGGAAAGCCTACTGATTCTGCAGCTTGTCTGGACCTGGAAAGACAAGGGATCAAGTATGTGGATGCAAGGAAAAGCCAGGTACAGAAGCTGCTAGCTTGACAGACTTGTGCAGGAATAGTTTGTTAGAGCACGTTCACTCAAAGCCATGTGCCATTTGTTTATACTACTTTGATTGATTAATGGTAGGCTGAGGGCGGGCGGTGGTGGGTGTCTTGAGTTTCATAAAATGCTCGAGTTTTTACAATTCTAAAGTGGGATGCTGTGCAGATACGTATGGAGGAAAGCATCTTATGGTGGAAAATGTAGAAATGAAGAATGGTGAGCATAGCACTAAAATGGCACGTGGAAATTGTTTTATACCTTGTTGCTTTAGGATGATATCTTCCCTAGCAACTCATTACCTACAGCTGTTTGGCAGACCCATGGGAAGTGCAGCTTAACATGGGTAGGGCAGCATGTGGAGAGAAATTACTCTCCCTGTGCACTACAGACTCTATCACAATTGTTTCCCCTTCATATTTGCACTGCAAATTAGCTGCGGTGGAAGTTTGAGAAGCCACAAGGAGAACCAAGTGAGTGGCAGGTGGCCCACATGTTGCCTACAGAGTGCATGCAGTGGTTATATCCCCCACTCTCTGTACTCCCCAGCACCGCCACCTGCACATTCAGCTAGGATGCAAAGGATACTCTGTGCACACAGTAAAAATCCTTCACATGTCAGCTGAATGCATGGATGGCAGGAGTGTGTCTTCCATGTGTGGTGAGGGGAAGCTAGTCTCATGGCCCCCCTCACATTTGAGGGCATTCATCTGAACCCCTTACTGATAGCATAAAAAGAACCTCCCTCTCACAAATACTTAAACACATATGCACACAATACCCAGAGTTGCATGTGTGATGGTCTGATCCTACACTCACTCATTAAAAAACTGCCTCTGCTCGATCTCCTCTTTGCATCTTGATCCTCAGAAGCTTTTGGGTGGAAGCAAAGAGTCTGCAGTAGGAGAGGAGGGAATGGGGAATTCCTCTTCTGCAAGCATCCTTGCACTCATGCAGAATTGGATCCCACTCATGTTAGGCTCTTTTAGT
Organism: Zootoca vivipara; assembly: GCF_965207765.1. Classification (NCBI taxonomy): domain Eukaryota; kingdom Metazoa; phylum Chordata; class Lepidosauria; order Squamata; family Lacertidae; genus Zootoca; species Zootoca vivipara. Next base: position 58,157,973 of record NC_142587.1, read on the forward strand.
CCCACTGTGGTCATCTGAATTTATGCAAGAGTTTCTTTTTCTTCACTTGGAAGTCTGGGCACATTTATTCTAGTGGTATTCCCTCTACAGTATTTCCTTGTGAAGGACAGCATCAAGGTCTTTTCAAAACAATGTAGTTAATATATACATTACCAGCTATTTTGTTTCCTGGCTTTTATTTTTTAAGTTTGCTTCTACTTTGTTGACAGTGTTATGTTATGTTGATTGCCCTTCTAATATGCCTATTAATCATTGCAAATATTATGCTTGAAAAGACAAAAAAAAGTAGTTATGTCTTCAGTGATGATGGCTGATACACAGTTTAGGACACTATTTCATGCACAGACTCCCCAGTTCACTTGTTTACAGTGTCTAATGCAGGGGTGTCAAACTCAAATTCATCGGGGGCCGCATCAGCAGTTTGGTCACCCTCAAAGGGCCGGTTGTATCTGTAGGACTACGTGTCCACTCTTTATTCTCATAAATTATTGTCACTGCATTCAATTATTACTGTTTTGTAATAATGTAAGTAATAACTAGCTCTGAAAGCAGAAACATAGTCAGAATAATGGCAAGTAGATATTCAAATGTACAATTATTGTACAATTTATTGAAAAATGATTTTTGGTAACTGCACTGGGTGGTGGAGGCTCGCTAGGGTTTCATGCAGGACCTTTGCAGAGCTACTAGTACCTGGAGATGCTGGGGTCCTTCTGCATGCAGGACAGATGTTCTGCCAGTGAGCCACCACCCTTCACCAAAGGGACTGGCTGAGGTTGACTCACTGGAGCTGCTCTCCTGGTTCCAGGGTTTAAGGGCCAGAAGTATAAAGCAGCATCCTATGTTTCTGAGCAGAGGGAGAGGGAGGGGAGGAAGGAAGGAAGGAAGGAAGGGGGAGTGGGAGGGAGAGAGGAAGGAAGGAAGGAAAGAGGGGAGAGAAAGAAGAGTAGGAAATAAGGAAGGGAATAAAGAAGGAAAGAAAAAGAAAGAGGGAGAGAAGACGGAAAGGGAGAAAGAAGGAAGGAAGTAGAGGGAAAGAAAGAATAAGAATGAGGGAGAGGAAGAAAGTTGGGAAGGACGGAAGGAAGAAAGGAAGGAAGTAAGGAAGGAATAAAGAAAGAAAAGAGGGAGCAGGAGGGAGAGAGGAAGGAAAGAGGTGAGAGAAAGAAGAGTAGGAAAGAAGGAATAAAGAAGGAAAGAAAAAGAAAGAGGGAGAGAAGACAGAGATAAAGAAGGAAGGAAGGAGAGGGAAAGAAAGAATAAGAATGAGAGAGAGGAAGAAAGAAAGGGAGGAGGGGTCGCCGCCTTGATTCAGCGCCAGAAAAGAGCGCGAAGGGACCCAGGGGCAAAAAGCATTTCCCCGGCCCCAGCTTTGTTGGCACGGCGTTTCAGCAGCAAGGTCCCACTGCTGGGTCCTGCTGGCTGGGGCGCTCGGCGGGCCACATGACGAGGTCTGGCAGGCCGGATTTGGCCCCCGGGGTGTCCTTGTGTTTGACACCCGTGGTCTAATGGGTCATGAAAAATTTATCCTACTCAGCTATTCTTTTCATCCCTTCATCTCATATTGACAGTAGTTGGTAGTCTGAAATTTTCTTAGTGTATTGTTATGCGATTGATTATTGCAAATGATACCCTCCAAAAAGAGCCAGCATGGATGCGAGCAGTTGTCAGATTTATTCTTTTTTGAAATAATAATAATACGGTAATAATAATAATAATAATAATAATAATAATAATCAATGCACATATAGGCTGAAGAAGGAGACAATGCGAGACAATGCTTATAACTTCACTCTCAGAAGAGCATACCAGGAAACCAAATTGTTCTTTTGCCTGTCTTGTCCAGTGTCTCCAGTGGACTCCTGCTTCCCTGAGTAGGTTTGCATCCTTGCCATTATCACCATTGTCCATGCAGTTGCCCTCTCTCTCTGGGTGCAATCCACAGCACCACCACTCACTTTTCTTGTTCTTTTCCCTGATCATATACCAAAGGCTGTGCTTTGCATTCAGAAGGTCTCAGGTTCAATCTCCAACATCTCCAGATAGGGCCGGGAGAGACCCTTGTCCAAAACCCCAGAGAGCTTCTGCCAGCCAGCATAGCCAGTTGGAGCTAGATGGGCCAATTGTCCAATTGTCTGACTCAGTAGAAGGCAGCTTCTTATGTTCCTATCTGAGTGAATAAGCAAGATGGGCTTACACTGCAGCCAAAGAATGTGTCTTTGGTTTATCATATAGCTGTGTCAGATAAGTAGGTGCAGTTGGAGATCCTGGTTACCTTTCTATATCATTCTTGTTTTTTAAAATGTATGTGCCTTTTTCGGTGGACATAACATTCTTATATACAGTTCCATTCTTTTATGGAGTTGCATGCAAAAGGTGTATAGCCATTGTGTACTACCAGGGTAGGCAGAAAACAGAAAAGTTAAGAAAACTTTTCTAAACTTTTACCCCTCTATATTATCCTATATCCTATATCTCTGTTGTAGGTTAGGCTGATAGATGGCGACTAGGCTGAGGTTACTTAGTAAGTTTGGTAGCTGAGTGTATATTTGAGCCCTGACTTTCCACATTTAAGACTAGTATGCTAACTGCTACATGGAATCTAACTTGGACCACAGCTGCAGGGAAATACGATGCAGATAACTTATAAACTGAATGCATAAGGCAGTCTTTACCAACCTAATGCCCTCCAGACACTTTGGATTATAGTTAAAGCCTTGTAAGTGTGGCTTTTACAATAAAAATAAGACAGCCTTTTTAAGAAAAACTAAAAGACATACTGTGATTGTCCTGGACTTTTATGTGTAAGGCATTGATGAAGTATTGCCTTAAAGAAAATACTTCTTTTTATATCATGAAAGCTTCCTTGCTTCCTGATAAAGTGAAAGTTGGAGTGACTGAAAGTATCAAATGCTTTATTTTGGTACCATGTATGATAACTTGGCAGTATTATTTGATTATAAGCCTGACTGCTGTCAACAAGAATTGATAGTGTAAGGAACACAAATCTGAAGAAACACAAAAGCCAATTTCCACTTAGGCTGAGTATCTTGTAACTTAGAATAGATGCCTTGGAAAGCACCAGGATAGGATACCTGGGAGAATATTCAGATACTGACAATGCTCATAAGCAATACTGATTCTGCTGGGAATAGTGTAGCTATAAGGTTTGGAGCTTTGAGAGAAAGGATGATAATGATCAAAGCCTGAGAGCCCCCATGCCCCCAAGTGTGTGGCTTAATCCCAGTCCACTGGCTGGTTAGTTTGCTCAAAGTCCCTGGGACGACCTCTGCCTGAAGCAAAATACCAGTTTTACCAGCAATATAAAGTCACACCTCCAAACTTGAACAGTATGAGTGGGGTCACTATGAAGAAGGTGAAAACATTCATCCAGCCAGTGTCAGTAGGAAGCTTAGCCGAAAATGTATTCCTGTCTCTGAAACCAGCAGCAGCCAGCCCAAGGATTTGTGAATTAGAAGTACTGTATATCACAAGGATGAAAGTCAGTGAGGACTGAGGTCACTCAGAGGCCTTAGGCAGATTGAAAGGAAGAATAGTTTCTTCTGGTGTTTCCCCAGGATCTCGTACCTTCCCCTTCCCCAGCCAGGGCCACTTGAGGGCAAGGCAATTCTGTGCAATATAATCAGCCATCCCTTCATTCCCAGAAAGCCCAGAAGTTAGTCAAAGATGAGGGAAATCAGCCCAGCTGTTTCTTGCTTCTCTCATGTGCAGGAAACTAAACTCCCTCCAAACCAAATGAATGAGGCACTCATATAATTGTTGACATCTGTCTGTCTCAAGAGACAATGTGTAGTGCACCTCAGGAAGTGAAGTCAGACTGCTGCATTAGCAGCACCAAAGTGACCTCATTGGGGCACAAGCCTGGACACTGTATATAAAGGTCTGGGGCTGCCCAGATGACAAAACCTCCCTCACAGCCTTGCTGATGTGGTCCAAAGGAAAGCAGAGCATTACGTTTGGCACCAGCTTGGTTGCAGAAATTGCCGGAAAGAGGCATACAAGGCACCATCCAACTGTCTTAGGGATTTCACTCTAGATCTGCGTAGAGTTTACTCCTTAGCCTTTTCTTCTTGTAAAGATATCCTATAAGGCAGCATGGGTTTAGGATCAAAGTTTTCCTTTCCAGGTAGATGGACTACCTTTCCAGGTTGATGAGCCCTATCTACCCCTCACTTCCCACTACAGCATGTGCAGAAACAGCCTTCTTGACCATTGGATCTATATTATTGGTCATGTCTGCTCAATGCACCAGAGCCTGCTTTGCATGCAGGGAAGTCCTTAACTCACTGAGTGTTTGAGACCCATCGGCTTCCCTCACCTGGTTTAGCTGCCCAGTCAAAACCATTCCTGGGGTGTGGCTGCTATTGCATGCTGATAGCTTCTAGGAGCCACAGGTAAGAGCTCAGTGCAGGATGGGGACCAAAGGTAGGCAAAATACACCAGAAGGAGCATGATGTCCTGCCCACCAGAGGTACTACCCCTCCCGTAACACCCCAATCTTATATACCTAACTTGGGGAAAGTAGTAAAATGACACATTAAAGATCTGTGTGGGTTGGGGCATTGCGAGGTACTTAAAAGACTTGGGCGATATGCCCATGATACATGCTAATATATATATATATATATATATATATATATATATATATATATATATATATATATATATATTAAGCTAACAATCAGGGTGCAAATTCATAGAGGGGAAAAGCTCTTGACTGTAAGGGCTCACATTCAGCTGTGGGCTCCTAAGAGGGTTTTTTTGAGCCCAGTATGCTATGTCCTCCAGCCCACCTGCAATCTGTTGTCAAGAACCACTGCTTGCAGACAGAATGAAACTGAAGGAAATGCCTCTAGGCACAAATTAAGTAGCTGGATGGCTGAGGTTTTGCCCACACTGTGCTTTGTAACACACCCCGTAAGCAAAGTAGGTAACATAAACAATGTTAAGTTTTTAAAAAGGAGAGGCTGGAGATCTGGGGCCCAGCATGAAAGACTTGGGGCTCAGTCCCCCCTGGGCCACCTCCTCTCAATGCCTCTGTTGCAAAGTTAGGGGAAAATGGTTTATTTGTCCTTCTGATGGAGTCTACTTACATTGATAAATGGTAATATATAACTTTTAGCAATGCATTAATAAAGAAACAAAAACCATGGTGTATGATTCATTTCAGGCTTCTGTGTAATGAAAACATACAGAAACAGAGGAAAATTGAAGATGTTAATGCCTTAAACATGATTTGAGGTTGGTTTTCTAAATAGTTGGTATTGGGAAAACTAATTTCCTCCCTGTTGGTAGCAAACACACCCCCCCCTCTCTTCAATACCAAGTCAAAACTGCAATATGCATTTATGTGTTTCGCTTTCATCCCCCTTTGCTTATTCAGTTTGGAATTTATATTCTAGGCAGAAGCTTCTCTCTAACATTGACATTCCCTTAGGCACTGCTGCTCTGATCATGGTTAACCTTCAAAATGTTTTTAAAGATCTGATTTCATATTTCCTACAACTGTGTTGGTTTTTAATACTTGTGTCGAGAGGTGAAGCACACTTTTTTTTAGGTTCCCTTTAGGAGGGCAAAATTGATTAAGAAGTTTTATCTGAGATTGTATGAATTATTGGGCTGAATTGCAAAATATTAGTGCAATAGAAATAAATAAGTTAAAAACAACCATCACCCTTCTGTCACATTAAACATTAAAACAGAAAAAATAGTTGCTCTTAAAACAAACTCTGTCAGCCAGCAACACTGCAATGAGGAAGGCTCTAAGGCCTGAGTGAATAGATATATCTTTGACTTGTGTCAAAAGCGTTTTATGCAACTCAAGGGACTGGGAGCTCCATGTTGGGATCCACAGAATGCTGTGTGAAATAGTAAGTCTGCAGGCCTGAGTGTACTAGTAAAGTGAAACTGGCTGATGCAATACTTTCTGTAGAAGTGCTGGGTCAGAATGACTCAGCAGTAATGTGCTGTCAGTTGATTGGCTGTCAGTGGTTTAAAAGGGAAACCTATCCAGCAGTGTGGTGGTGGTGTTGTAGAAGGGCGTGGTCAGTGAGAGGTTTAGAGAGTGTATGAACTGCTTGTGTATGAACTGCCTGTAGATATTTGTATATAGCTCACAATAAATATATTGCACTAAAGAAACTGGAACTCTTAACATCTCTGCTAAAGCGCCGTGAAGGAATTCGCGAGACTCCAAACATGGGGTGCTATAGTTCTATTAAGTTATTCTTTTCCTCAAGCAATGATGGGGAAATCAGGGGCATACCCACTGGGCCTCCTCCCTCTGTTACAGCCCTGTTACTCACCCTCACCACAATGTGGTACCACAGTGAAGGTCTGCAGACTTTTGCCCTTCGACATATGGGTCAGGCAGTGGAGCTGAAATGGATGGAAAAGGACCAGCACACCCACCCTTGCTCTCAGCCTCATGCAGTTCTAACACCTGCATAGGGCTTGTGGCTCTGTTCACACAACCCTCCAAAACACTTGGAGAACTGGAAACAAACCATAGGCTTACACACTCCCTCTTCATTATGTGTGGTTTCACTTTTAGCTTCCAGTTTCCATTCACCTCCATTGTCAAAATACAGTAGGTGCTTTCTCCTCAAACCAAAATGGGAAGCAATAGTTTGAAGCTGGTTTCCAGTTCTGGGTTTGAGTACAAGCTAATGTTAGCGTTAACAGAAGACTGAAAGTGAAGCTCAGTGAGAGGAAAGGACCTTTCAATGAATCCTCCACAGTTTGGAGGTTTGGCAGAATTGAGCCACTGTATGCATATATTCATATAGGCATGACATGTACTATGAAACTATGTTTTTGCTGTTGTGGGCAGTCACCTACTTCCTCTGTATAGCTGGTGTAGGCTCCTTTTTCTAGAAGACCATAGCCCATGCTATTTTGTTGCTGTCCCAGGGCGACAACAGAAAAACATATCCTAAGGGCACATGCTAAAATATGAATCTTTCAGAAAAGCAAAGGAGATATGGGTGTACACACACACACACAGGACTAGGAAGCAAACTAGATGATGCTTTGAAGGATTGTTTATAGCAGATCATTAACATTCCCATGTGAAAGATATGTTTGACAAAATCTAGACAGTGAATCCCATGTAGTTTTAATAATTAATTTTAATGAATTTGAGGTTTTGATATTTATAGAAAGCTGGCAAGGATGTAGAGACAGCAATTTGGCATTTATGAAATATCAGCTTTCAGCAGATAAGGAGAAAATTGAAAATTATCTGTACCAGCGTTCATTAAAATCCCAACGTAGGTAAATAACTAATTGAACACCATCTGTCTGTTTATACTCCTCCTAATAAAAAAAGCATCTGTCTGAAACAGATTAATGAATTTGTTCTTATTTCTTTGAAACCAACAATTTTCTGAGAGTTTATTGACACTGTTAACATAGTGAGTTCAGAAATAGTGTCACTGAAAGACCACCTGTAACTAAAGACCACCTGGCCCGATTAAGAAAACAGGTTCTATCGAGCTGTTCTGGCATATGATGATCAAGTTCAGCCATGCATTTCACTTTCGATTTTGAGAACTCTTATTGAGAAATTAAAGTCAGGCCAGTGTGACTCTCCAAGAAGATGGAACTAGTTCCCTCTACCGCCCTTGACTTAACATGTGGCTCATTTTTTAAAAATTCCGATAATTATTGGCCTAATTTAAACCAAGGGAAATCAAAGTTCTAAAACTCACAGTGAGCTTCTACAGATACGAAAGCTCCAAACTTCAGAAGTTTACCTTCCATGAGCTGGAAGACTACCAGAACAATGACAGGATATCTGTTATGCTCAGCCCGGGGCATTACTATGCTCATCCCATTGCCCCCTCATATGTTTAATATTTATAGTCCTGTCCCTAGAATAGACCATAACAGGAAAATCTTTACTGATAGAATTTCCATTTGAATGACAAAGAAGACACTGTGTGGAATGGGGGCTGGGGAAATGGATAGACACCATGTTGGTCTGATGCCAGATTTCATGGAGAAAGAGGCAAAACTGAAGAACCATGGACAGTTCCAAATGAGTTTGGAGCTCTCGGAGGCCTGTTAAGCCTCTGTATCCAAACTATCTCCTCCATGCTCCATACCCTCCAACAAAAATAGGGATGTCCTATTACTTTATTTATTATACCCCACCCATCTGACTGGGTTGCCCCAGCCACTATGGGCAGCTTCGAACATATATAAAAACATTATACAACATAAAACAGTAAAAAAAAACTTCCCTATACAGCGATGCTTTCAGATTTCTTATATAGTTGCTTATCTCCTTGGCTTATAGATCACATAACTCCATACCTGCCAACATTTCTCTATTGAAAATAGGGATGTTCTAAGGAAAAGTGGGACATTGCAGGATCAAATGAAGAGTGTTCTCTAAGCTGGCATTGAGTTGCATCTGATCCAGAGCTTCAGTTGGGTATATGGCACTCTCATGCATAGCATTCTCATGCCAAAATAGGCAAGGATAAGGAGCTGGGGTGTCCACCTCAAAATATGCTTTGTGCCACCAGAAATGATATAATCTATACTTCCAACAGTGAGTTGTGCTTCTATGTTTTGTTCTTCACAAAAGGAACGTAATTGGCACATGGGCACCACTTTTGACACTGTGCCACTGTGCCAAAACAAAGTATTGAAAATAAGAGTCCAGATTTTAAATTCCTCATAGACTTAAATGGGAACATAATTTAATTATTATCTTATTCTTCCTGACAGTTATATACAATCTAAGAGAACGATTTATCTGCTTTTTTTTAAAAAAATGTTTTTGTAGCAATCTTAATGATAACACTTTGCCTTCATTTCTACTATTATTTCATTCTATGTATTGAAAAATCTTTTGAAATTACGGAAAAAAGGACGAACAAGCACCCCATAAAATACTGTAACACAGACTGACATTTTGAAATACTGTAGACAAATAGATGAACTCTAAGGATATAGTTTCTCCTTAAATGTATAATTTCTACATGGGTGTGATGATCAATTTGTGGTGATTTCTTTTCTTTCTTGCCTTTGTAGAGTCCAATAATGCAATGGCTGAAGAACAAGGGTGTTTCAGAGTAGCTGGATGGAAGTCTTGGATTTTAATTGTAACTCTGATGATTTGGAGTGATCGTGGTAACGGACAAGGTCAAGGTAAATGGAAGGATTTTATTATTGAGAGGAAATATGAATGTCGTTTGGATTATTCTGCAGGTGTTCCTTTTTTTTAGTTTTGCTTGACTATGGATGAAATAGCAAACAGTTGTTTTACCCTCTGTTTTGGTTCTTTTAGTCACACAGCTGTGGAAATTAGGAGCGTCCAGTGCAGTGCAGTGGTGCTGGACCGCCATCTCTTGTCACTGTTGTTATTGATGCTTATTAGAATGGTGAAGGGATGAGTGGGAGCAAGGGCAAGGTTGTGCAGATTGCTATATTGCCTCACTGGGGCACCCATACAGCCCCAACTTTGCCGCTTCACTTTCCTGCTAGGCTACAGTGCTACCACTGTAAGGAAACTCCTGCTGGAAGTCTTTGAAATATTAAATGTTTGTGATGCTATTGAATGTGAAACGGTGTATAATTTAAAGTAGTAGAAGTCATTCATTATTATTTTTCTGGCTATATAAATTATGCTTTGCATTCTCCATGTGATTACTCGGATGTGTGAAGGGAGGCATATGTTCTTTGTTGTTTTGCCGATTTTTCTTATTGACTGTGCAAGCTCAGTTACATTTTCAAGAGGCTGTTTTTGTCTGAGGGATGTGCTGTCTTGCTTCTGTGCCTGGCTTTGATTGTTTTCAAAATCTCTGTACTGTTGTTGGGGGGGGGGGAGTAAGAGAAGAAATGGCTGAATAGCATGTATATTCATAGCTTAAATCTGGGAGGGAGAACTTGTGCCAAAAATGTTCTTCACCTCCAAATCCCATCAGTTACAACCAGAATGGCTAATAGTCAGGGATACTGGGAGTTGAAGTTCAACAACCTTGGGGGAGTGGGGTTGCAGTTTCCCATCCCTGCCTTAAGCTATGAAAAAAAATAGAAAAGGAGAATTGAAGAAGTGCTTGAAAGTTTTGAGATAATTGGAGGTATGATTTTTAACTGATGGTTTATATTTTTGTTTAGGTACAAGTACTGTACATTAGTCAGATGACTGTATTTTACATTGCTTAAAGGTACAAAAGGATTTGAATTGTGTCTGGCAATTTAAAAATGGTTTTTCCTGATGTTTGTTTCACATTTGTTCGAACATGATGCAGTTATGTGTGACTTCAAAGCTGACTTTAGAACCCGTCTTACTGAACTAGCAAACATCTATATGGTGTACAATATATAAGTATATTTTCAAACTTCTGCTAGCCTGAGTTGCATAAATAAGACTCATACTGTATACTCACTAAAAATCTCTGAAGTTGCAATTTCTGTTGAAATACAGTCTTGTGCTTTAGCAAATGTTGGAATTTATTCTGGTTATGTTTTTTATACCAAGTCTTGGCTCTGAAAAGAACCAGCACCCTTTCTCCAAGGTGAAGGAAATCAGTCTAAAAAGGATTCTTAAATCTTGTGCTAACACCAGTAATATAATTCTAGATTCTGTTATTTTATTATGAAAATTGCAGAATGTATAGTAGTGTGAAAGGGATAGAAAGGAGAGAACCTAGATGTATCATTTTAAAGTTCAGACTACATAACTATTCCAGCTAAATGCAATGTATACTATGATTGTGAAGTAGGATCCACCAGAAGCCAAACTAAGTTTTCAGAACAGAGGCCACAATGGAATTACAATGACAAAATAAATTCTACCTCCCCCCTCCCCCATGGAAATGTAAGAATGTTAAGCAGTACTGCTTTGTTCCCTTTTCTTGGGTAGGGAGGGGAAGGGTTGGGGGAAGGCTACTGCCAAATGCTCTTATGCCCATTACAAATTGCCCATTGAATTTTGTTTAGCACAGAATCTGAATTTCCTATATACCTGTAGTGTATTATCACACAAGGCTGAATCATGACACTGGGGGTGTACCTGTATGGGGTTTCACATGACTGGCACTAGGAATGTGACAAGTGATGACATGAGACTGAGTGAACTTTAAATGCAAACTCTTCCAGTTCCTGTTCTTGTTTTGGGCTGGGTCTTTGAGATGGGTCAAACTTGAAAGGAGCTTCATAGCTTGCTTCAGCTGCCAGTTTCTCCTACCTTTCTCCCCTGAGGAAAGGGGGCAGGTAATAGGAGGCAGGGAGAGCTGCCATGTAAACAGGAGAGGCTCTACAACAGAGGTGGGAAACCCGTGGCCCTCCAGCCATTATTGGACTCAAACTCATACTGTATTAGCATCTCAGGGATTATGGGAGTTATAGTTCAGTGGAATCTGCAAGACCACATGTTCCTTATCCCTGCTTTACAAGGTCACTTGTGAGCTGCAAATGACATACAGAGCTAGAGGTCATGCAGCCTAGCATGCCACCTAGGCAGCATCATAGCTGACATACTAACTGCATGCTGATGATCTAGTATAAAAGTGAACCAGTCACATGGAATTCCACATGGTTTTGGTTTTTAAAAAATCAAGCCTTGTGTCACATTTAAATTGGGTCTAAATATAGCTCCTATCATTGCAAATGTAGCCATGGGAAGTTAAGAAGCAACCAGCTGATCATTCTAAACAACCCATTTTGTTCATTCAGATTCAAAAGTGAAAGCCTGCTATGTTGTCATACTGTTTACTTCATTGAAACTCCTCTGAAATAACTCCACTGATTTAATTAAGATGTTGGAAAGGGCAGATTTCACAACTTATTGTCCGGGGTTGTTTTCAGATGACACAGTGGCTTGTGCCAGCTGTGATCATTTTGGGGCTGGTTGTGTGTAGTGACTGGGCATGTGGACAAACAAATCATAAGCACCCTGTCTTACATCATGGAAATGTGGGAGCTATGGATCCATGTTAGGGGTGGCTTCATGACCTGACTAGTTGATTAGCTCCCATGTGGATACACCATAAGGCATATTGCTTGCCTTTTCTTTTTTAGCAATGTCTTTGAAATTTGTCTAAAGATTAAGGGCACAGCCCAAATGAATCATACCTTAAATAAAGATGCAAGGTTTCCTTTCTTCCCTAACTGATACAGTTCCATTTCTCCTTTTTCCAAGCAATTTCATACAATCTCTTACTCTTCCAACATGTAAGTGTTGCTTGCATATACATTTGTACTGACTTCACTTAGAAAATGTTTAATATTTTGCAGATTATTCATCTTCTGAATTGAAGGCAAGTAGAACGAAATTCAAATAGGCTTTTAATGTGTCAATTCAGATTCGTAAACCTAAACTACTGATTTAGTAAATAATGTGGGTATGTTCTCTCTCAGGCACCACTCCATAGTGCTTAGGTACAACTTTGGTTGAGGGCCAGTGCTGTATATATAAAACTAAATTATCGTGTATTTACATGAACGTATATTCTGTTAACTGCCTTAGAAGGGGTTTGCTCTGAAAAACTGCATTTAAGTATTAAGAATGTATAAGGACATATTGTATACAATTTGTAACAGTACCATCCAAAAATTGTTTACAACAAAACTTCAGCTACAACATGTCTCATTGCAAATGTTTAGTTTTTGAAATGTAACTTTCACATTTTTTTTTTTGCCATAGAATGGGTGTTGCAAGCCCCTGTTGTGTGCCTAAGACTGTACTCCTATGTATATATTTACCTGGGAGGAAGAGTTTGGATTTGGATTTGATATCCCACTTTATCACTACCATAAGGAGTCTCAAAGTGGCTAACAACCTCCTTTCCCTTCCTCCCCCTCAACAAACACTCTGTGAGGTGTGTGGGGCTGAGAGACTTCAAAGAAGTGTGACTAGCCCAAGGTCACCCAGCAGCTGTATGTGGAGGAGCAGAGACATGAACCCGGTTCCCCAGATTACGAGTCTACCGCTCTTAACCACTACACCACACTGGCCCCTGCAGCAAAAACACACACATTGTTCTTGAGGGATGTTTCCTTCTTAATTAAGCCACTGTCATTACCATGTTAACTCTCCTAAATATGGGATCTAGATCTGTGGTGTTTACCATACTTTTGGAGAAGGCAGAAGGTCTGTTAGTAGGCTGCCTTTAATTCTCCTTAAATGTTCTGAACATGGACGAAACGCTAATGCAAGTGAGTGGGACTATCCTCTGGCTAGACAGAATCAACTGCAGGCTTTTGATTTGAAGTATTTTTTAAAAAATTGAAGGCTTCAGGGAAGTGAACAGATAAATAGCAGGTTGCATTAAAATAAATAGCAATAATTTCAAACACTAACTGATCCTAGTTTGATATAGTTTCTAAGGAACATCCAGGAATTTACAAGCCAAATACATTTAGCTTCATCCAGCATGGGAGTTGTCTGTAAGGAATGGCACAGATTTCTCAGGCAGAAGAAGGCAAAGAAAAAAGCACCCCAAATTTATGGTGTCTGCAGTTAGACTGAATCCTACAGAGATAGGTGCTTAGCACTTGCTGTTCATGGAAATCAAGGAAAGAGAGCTATAAATTGGGGAGGATCTCCCTTTGGTTCTTGTGAGACCTTGTATATATGCTTAGGACTCTGGAGGAAAGGAAAGAGAACTGAGATGTCATATACCTTCCCAGAGCTAGTCAACTTCAGCACCACGTTTACCTTTTGTGCTTTGCCCATTTCTATCTGATAAGGAAGAGAATCTGAAGGAGGCAAAATATTGGGGGTTTGACTTTTATCACAGAGACACTGAAATACATTGACAAATTACCTTTTGATTTCTGAGATGGCAGTTCTTCAGTCCTTTTTTTAAAAAAAAGAAAAAGAAAAATTAAAAGCTTTGAATTCTTCTATTCTACTGTTCAAGGGCTGACTTTGACCAGCAAAAAGTTATGCATAGATTATAAATCTCATGTTTCCATATTAGAACATTGCAGAAACACCATCAATTTAATTCCAGATTAGTATATGAAAATGCTCTTATTCAGTCCTTTTTTTCTATTAAAAATGTTTACAGGTACTCTCATTTTCTATAAATAATGTTTAGGGGTACTCTCATTTTCCTACTCATATTGAAATAATGCCCCTCAATGAGACCAAACTTAAAGTCACAAAATGTTTAGGGGTATGCATACCCCTGCATATCCCCAGAAAAAAGCACTGCTCTTATTGATTCTTGTTGTATGCTTCATCGAGCTATGGAACTGAAAGCTATGGAAATGAACAGATTAAATTGTGGTAAAGAAGGTATGATTGATGCCTGTGAAAATTTAGGGGGTGGTTTTTAGACTGTTGTCTGTCATATAGTCACTGGCCAAGTAAAGGGCTTGATCTTCAAATACATATAATACTAAAAAAGTTTAATGTTAATCCAACGCTTGTTGAATATATAATTAAAATAATGTTTCTCAGAAGAATCCTTCCCTTATCCTTTAAAATATGGCACATTCAAAGGGAACAAAATAGATGAGTCTCGTCAGACATATTTTTGGCAGCCGTATTGGTATTAATCAGGAAAACTTCATAGAAGAAATAAAAAGAATTGGCAATGGAGAGAATGATACACTGATGCATAAAATATAACAACATTTAATCTTGGAGTCCATACAAGATCTAAGTGTTCTAATGTACATTTCTTGAAATACTGCTTGACATATCATGTATATTTTACACTTCAAATCAGCTCAATTCAGAAATGAATGTAGCCTGTTTTGTTTACATAGATCTTTCCCCCCATTTTGCATGAATTTAATGGAATCATGAAATTTTAAAGCAACTGAACATATTTGATATTCTGTATTTAGTTACAAATATTTTTGAGGATGAACAAGTCTTCAAAGCCAACTTATTCCCATTGATTGACATTCCATGATGCCTACCCTGTTGTGCAATGCACTTCCATTGGCACGGGGGGGTGGGTGGGTATCCTTTCTTGTCTCCTAGCCTTCTGGAGCAGATTTTCAGGGTATGAGAGGTGGCACAGGGTGGGAGGTCGTACAGGAAAGGAAGGGAAAGTCCCATTGTGCAATAAGTAGTATGCTAATCAAACACTGTGTGTGTGTGTGTGTGTGTGTGAGAGAGAGAGAGAGAGAGAGA
The DNA here is from genome assembly GCF_965207765.1 of Zootoca vivipara. Lineage (NCBI taxonomy): Eukaryota > Metazoa > Chordata > Lepidosauria > Squamata > Lacertidae > Zootoca > Zootoca vivipara. The sequence goes on from NC_142587.1 coordinate 58,173,103, forward strand.
GAGAGTTTATTTATCTGAAAAATATATACTGTAGTCCATTTTTTTACAGTTGTTTTCCAAGTGGTTTCCAGTGAAAAGGTGATGCTGGTGGTCAGTCTCCAGCTTTAGATTTTAGGGCTGAAACTGGAAAGTTTTTTGGAATCTCACATTCCTTAGAATGCTATTTACCAAACATGTTTGTTTCTAGTTCTCATAGGTGAAGGCCTTCCTTAATAACTGTGGGAACAATATTCAACCAACTAAGCACATGTGATTTTAAAAGGAAGCTTTTAATGGACAAGGCCACGGAGTTAACAGTGGTGGCAGAATGTCTGGCTAAACTTGTGAAATAACTAGTGCACATGCCAAAACAAAACAGAAGCCTGAGCTCTATTAAGTGGAGCCAGGTGCAATAGGCTTAGAATGAAAGAATTCAGAGCGAAGGAAGTTGTTTTGCATTCCAGAACTAAACTAAGCTCTCAGTGCTTTCACACACGCAAAATCACTCTTGATTACTCCCTGTCCCAAAATGTATTCATTTCAGAAGTATAATTTACAAGTGGGGAGGGAAGAGTAATTTTGTTGCCATTGCTGAACTTTAAAGCATCCAAGATCTACCAGTAAATCCCAATGTGTTTTCTGCTAAACTGCAGTAACAGTACCATCCAATAAATTATTTGCTGTAAATTATTTGGGGGTAATTTAAAAGGATGTTTAATCATTTCTTTTACAATTGTCGGTGGCTTCAAAAATGTTTGCAAAACCAGCCAGAAAATACTGTCAATGATGACTGTGAAATATGCATTTGCTATTTAGATTGCAATGATTAAATGTTTAATAACAGTAAAATGTTCATGCAAAGGATTTTTTAGGGTAGGGAGGTTGGGGAAATGCAAAAAGAGAGACCAAGAAATCCAGATTGCAAGCCCACTGAATGAAATGAAAAGAAGTAAATTAATGGTCTGAGAATGAGGTCAAGCCCAATCACAGAGATGATAATACTAAGGTTAATTATGTCATCATTTTCCATTGAAATTCAGCTGATTATTTTTAAAGAATTTAACATGAGATCAAATCATTTCTGTGGAAAGGGAGAAAAGGAAAACCTAAGACAGAAGGATTTGAAATTAATCTGTTTGAGGTATCACATTGCAGGATATGTAGTATGTTTCCAGTAGTCACTTAAAACTGCACTTGTATTTATTAAATTACTTCATGCATAAATGCATTTAATCACTCAAGAAATGGAACCTTTTCCTATTGTATAGTCCAAAACCAGAATCGCATTATATCCTCCAAATAGGCTACTTCTGTTACAAGTTGCTATGCCAAATCAAGTCTATGGTATGCTGATTCAAGGAGAGATATTAAAATAGTGAATCCCAATCCAGTATTCAAGAAAGACAAGATTATATTAAGTTTTTTTTTCTACTACCCTTGCAAAGGTACAATCACTTAAATCCCCTCCCCATATCTAATTGGTTAATAATGACTCAGTTGGGGGACGACGACGACAATGACACCTGTTAGATCTGTTTAGACTGCTGTTGTAAAGGGCATTAGTGGCAGATTATGCAAAGTGGAGAAAGAAATTTTGGCAAAATAGCTGTTATTTGACTGGACTTGATGCAGAAAAAACAAATGTATAGTGTGAATAAGAATTTTGTTTCATTTGCTCACCTGTGATTGGCCCCACATTGATCTGAGTATATGTAAAATATTTTATTCTTACATCTTTTCCCTATAGCTTGTCTAGCCAGTCATTTTAATAATTATTTTGTATTGTTTCCATTGTGGTTTATGTTTTGTTGTATATATTGTACACCACCTTTATAGTTCACATGAGTTGGCGGCATAGAAATCCTTTTATAGATAAAGAAATAAGGCAGATGTTGCTGCTCTAGCTTCTATCAGCTTCAGCCATCTTTGCAAGTGGTCCTTGGATTATAGGAGTTGTAATCCAACAACATCTGGAGGGGATTGTGTTGACTGCCACGGATTTAAGGCATTGATTGTCTTGGCAAAGAAGCTATAATATTCAGTTAAAGACAGACCAGTCCTGATACCTAAAGCATCATATAAGAGGACCACAGTTATGGCCTTCTAGTCCATGGAAAGAAGAAGGGGTGTGTGGTTCACCAAAATGCATAGGTGTTCTCTACGCATGATCCTCAATCCAGCCTGTAATGATAAACAGTTGCTCTTTCAACTGACCATTCCTTGTTCCTCACTTCTATCACTTGCGTGGCAAGACCCTCAGACCAGCCCCTTGTTAAAATAATTCACACGGACACAGAATTTTAAGTTTAAGATTATTGGGCAAAATTTTTAGGCCACAACTTTATTGAATTACAGAAATGTGAGCGGTATTAGCTTAGGCATTGGCGTAGACTATATTAGATTCCTGCCGCCTTTGCAGGAAGTCATAAGGGTAAACCACCCAAAGAGGAAGCCACATTGGGGGAAACCCACCTGCAGCTTTCGTTGGTGTTCCCAATTGCTGTGAACAGTAAAATAGCTTGGTTTGCAACTGTATCAGTAATTATTTAACTCGCCACCAGGTGGTGCTGCTGAACCCCGTTGAGCAAATATGCAAACCCACTGAAATGCAAGCCTTGTTAATAAAGGAATAACAAACTCCGAAATTCAAAATACTAAAAAGACTGAAATAAAATTACTTGTAAAATGTTAAGAAGGAGCAGTCCGTCCTGCCCTCAAATCATGAACAAATATACTGTCCTATAAAATGGTGGTCAACAGCAAAGTACAAGTAAAATGGCGGTTCCCGCCAAAATTAACTGCCCAGAAATGCAGCTCTCAACAAGAATTGCCCCCTCACAAATTAGTGTTCCTTGCCCAGATCGCATTAGAGTTTGGCCCAGTGCTATCCAAACATGCAAGGAACCGCTGGGGAGAGCATCAACCCCTACAAAAAGCCGAAACCCCCTCCCCCAGGGTACGTTCCCCTTGCTACACCGACGCACACTTCAAATAACAGAAAGGAACCTTGCACAACCAATTTGAAAGTGAACTAAATTAGCAACAAACCCCTGCCCCCAAAACCCCAAATCCCCCCACCCCACAAAAGAGACTCACCCTCCCACTTCTCACGGCCCCCAACTCTCAAATCACAGCTACTATGACGCTACTATTCTTAGTGTTCTACAACGACAGTAAAACTAAGGCAAGGCAAAACCAAAAGCACAAAGCCTTAATAGAGAGAATCAAAGATAATAGACAGAGGGCAACGGAGAGCGGGGGCGTAAGTAATTTACGAAAAGCTAGGCAGGATAACTAAAACACACATAAGACAGGAAGGGTGGGTGGGTGTCCGGCAGCACAATGCAGGTGCACAGCATGCGTTGCGCTGCCGCTTTTAAACCCCCACAATCAGCCCGCTCAAAATGATTGGCCTGGGGTGATCATGGTGCCACCCTGGCAAGGTTTTACTCCGCCCACGCAAGGGTGGGGGAGGAACTGGGTTGGGGGCCTGCCCACAACCAGGACCATTCTAAAGATTATCCCACTTCCTATACTGACTCTCCCTATGGTGGTTGTGGTGAATAATCTGGTGTCATCGTTAGGGTTTCCTATTCTGTTGTAAAACACATGTGTGAATCAGCTGCTGGGGAGTCCAGAGAGGCTCATTTGTTTCTTTCCTGTTTGCTGCATGAATAAAATTTATATTCAGCACATTACAGATTAAATGGGATATCCTAATCTTTCAGCACATGAACACAGACCATCTTAAAAACAGAATTAGCATTTAATTCATAATGCATGAACTACATTTTTGAAAAGTAGCTGCTTAGAGGTGAAGGCCTGCCGTACCAGTTTATGTATGGAAGATAGGGAGAGCCTCAGCTTCAAGTGTTTTGGCATGGGCCCAGTTGAACATTACTGTCACATTTGATTCTTTATTGGGCTGAATAAATGCATGCTGGAAATCTGAGAAAATAAGATCTGCCCTAAGTGCTAGTCCAATATATGCATGGTAAGTAGGTTTATACCACATTTTGGCTTGTTTAGCTTCAGTTAGACACCATGTAATGTAAAATAATGCATCGTTAATGCATTCTGATGACCTGTGAGGGTAGTATCTGCTGCACATTAATTAATGTAAATGGTGGTAATTGTACAAACAACTTAATTTATTTGAGTCTGCCTTGGCAGAATGTTCTAACTCAGAGAATATGCCTTGATTGTCCCATGGTTGATTTTGCTCTACTTCTGCAAGTTCAAAAACAACACATTATTTGACATTCAGCTGAATGTCAATTTGCAGTAAGCAACGATTAACTTCCATGGCTTAACTTGAGCCAGGCATTAGAACAATCACAGCTCCGTAAACTGATGTAGATGACGGCACTCAGCTAGAGAAGATCTGAAGCAGTTCCTTTGGTTCTGTTCACAACATGTACAAATATTTTCCCTTTTTCTACTATCACACCCAATCCACACATTTTGGAGACTAAGGAGAAGGGTGTCCTTCCTTTTCAGACTAAGGGGAGGGGTATGAAGTTCAGACATACTTATTTTTATAATTAAGCATTGCAAGGTGCTCATGGAGAAGAACAGCTTACTAACATGTTTTGTGAGACTAAAAAAAAACCATTGCCATTTTTTTTTTTGTCTTTTTCAACTTCTGCATGGCCTTGAAATAACCTTGAAACAAGGGTGGGCCAAGTAGAATGATGAAAAGGCAGTGTTCTGTTGAAGGGTCCATTGCTCAATGATTCCCATTCATGGAACAAAAGAAACAGGGCTATCAATACTCAGCACAATTATTAGGAAAGAGGCAAAACCTGCTCCCCGCACCAAGCAAGCCATCAGGGATATTAACAGGAAGGTTACCTCTTAGCCCAGTGATGTTCCTGCACACATCCAGTTATTGTGCCCCATACAAGTGAATGGCTGCCATTCACTTTGCATTTAGAATGTAAATTATTGTAATTAGCTTGAGCACACCAATGTAATATGAACACAAATATAGTTCCTGACCTTAGTTAAGTGTGTCTTTGTGTGTGTGTGTGTGCACATGCTTGTGCATTTGTGTCTGTATGTACAATTTAACCTTTACTCATAGCTCACAGAGACCTGCGCAGTATAGGAATCTTCTCTCTGTTCATCATGACAATGGAAAATTGTCTTAGAATTGTATGATACTTGTATTTGCTTCCTATATGTTCTATGACAACCAAGAGCTGCAAGGAATTTCAGTGATTACTTTTAGCATGCAGATTGAATAAAAGAAATCTAACTGACTTAGCAAGTCACAGTACTACTGGTAAAGTTCATTGTAATCAATGGACTGTCTCCAATGTTCCATAAATCATGTATTTTATGTATTGTAATGGGATTAATTTTAGTAATTACAACAGTCATTTTCCAAGGTTTTCTTTCAAGAAAGATTTATTGAAACAAAAAAGTGGTATTTGATTTGCTGTTAATTCTATCAAATCTTGATTGGTAGCTCATCAAAGTAATAATGTGCTTGCTAAATTATAGATGACATTCGATGTAAATTACTTTACATATATAATTTGAGGGGGGTGTTGCAAAAGTATTCATATATTATGAAAATAAATTTTGAGACAATTAAAGATTATGCCATAATAGGAAAGTGCCCATGTCAGATTTATATATGATTCATTTTGAGTGCTCAGTGTTTATTATTGAACACAACTATGTAAAGCTAGGGTAAAGGGACCCCTGACCATTAGGTCCAGTCGTGACCGACTCTGGGGTTGCGCGCTCATCTCGCATTATTGGCCGAGGGAGCCGGTGTATAGCTTCCAGGTCATGTGGCCAGCATGACAAAGCCGCTTCTGGCAAACCAGAGCAGCACATGGAAACGCCGTTTACCTTCCCGCTATAGCGGTTCCCATCACAGGGATTCGAACCGCCGACCTTCTGATCAGCAAGCCCTAGGCTCAGTGGTTTAGCCCACAGCGCCACCTGGGTCCCTATAAAGCTAGGGTACTATCCTGCATATAAGAGGCTGTTGTGGATTAAACAGTTTAGGCACAATCCATCCTCTCTCAGGCATGTGGAAGGAGAATCTGTATCTATCATCCTTCTTTCTTCCTCTTGCTGGCTGTGCCAGCTTGCCGTGTGTTTCGCCTTTTACATCTGACGGGTCATCAATATGAGGTTTTCTGGTTCAACTGACATGTGATGTGCAAGCTAAGCTGAAAGACTTCCTCTTCTGCCATTCACAGCCTGCTAGTGGCTGTGTGTGTTGTGTTGCTCTACACAGGAAGCTGTCTTATACCAAGGTTATTTCTCCATCTTGCTCAGTATCATCTGTGCAGACTGGCAGTCTTTAGTGTTTCCGAAAGGAGTCTCTACAAGTCATACCTGGAGATGCTAGGGATTGAATCTGGGACCTTCTGCATGCAAGGCAGATCCTCTACCACGGAGCTATGGCCTTTCCCCAAGATGCTGCCATCACTTTAATTCTTTCCATGGGTGGGTTGCTCCATGCTTGCCCCTGATTATGAGGTCCTCCAACTTTTCATGCAGTTGAGTAAACAGCCTTGAGTATTTACAAAGCCACAGTTGAGCAGACAGCCAGGAAACTACATCAAGAAACTAAATTGAGTGGCCATGTATTCTCCACAGAGGGGTACATTGCACTAATGGCATTGGAGCCTGCTAATTTGTTTTGGAAATCCCTGAAGCAAGACTTACAATTATGAACATGAATTTCTCTCTTTGCTACGCAGTCCCCTCCCAGCCACAATTGAATGCCATGAATAATTCAGGGAATCACAATTTTCAGACTTTTCTGGCATGTATTTACCCACTTACTTACCTTTCAGCGCTCTCAAAAATCCAATCAGGTTAAGAGCATTTTAATGCACCCATAATATGTCCATTGCTCCAGACTTTGGATTAAAGGAATAAAGAGTTCTTGTAATAGTTTGGAGGGATGTTGAGGTTACTCCAGCAATAGAAGCAAAATTTGTTTCATTTACCATGCATTTGATTTTGAAATACTTTTTAATTTAAACTGAATATCTTCCAGAATACTTTGCACACTGGAAAGGTTATATGAAGTACATTTCAGATGGGCAGTAGTCTCGGCTCAACCACACAAAATTAGTTTGCCATCAATAATCATGCAAATTGGTTCACCCTATCTGAACATCATCAAGATTTATAACCAAGGCTTCAATAATTGCTATAAATAGCAGCTAGCTTTGAAATACATCACTGTTCTTATCTCAAGGGACTCTGTCGGTGTTATGGTTTTTGTGTTAGCAAAACAGAACTTGTTCCTTGCCAAACCTTCCGTGGAATTCTTGCATGGTTTTGTTAAAATTGGTAAAGCAGGTTAGTGTAAAGGCATTTTGCACTGCCTCTACTGACCCTTTTTCAAATTTTGCCTTCTTTCATAGGAGCATAGGGGAAGATAGGAAGCTGTCTTATCCTGAGTCTATTGGTCTATCCAGTGTTGTCCATGCTGACTGGCAATAGCTTTCTAGGGTTTCAGAGGGTTTCCCCAGCCATGTGTGGACATGACGAGGGTGAAACTGGGGACCTTTGGCATGCAAAGTAGATGCTGTACTGCTGAGTTATGGTTTGCAGACTGGTTTTTGCAGGGCTGGCCCAAGACATGGTGTGGCCTGAGTGCTAATGACATCCTATCTCCCCCACTACCAAGCCAAGGTGCACAATATCCAAGCTTCCTCCCCAGCTATTGTGACACACAAGGGAACAAATCTCATAAGAACCTAGCTAATGATATGCAGTAACTGAAAATTAAATAACTAACAATTTGCTGCCATTTTGTGATGCTTCAACTCTGCTGCCTGAAGTGGTAGGTCCCCTTGCTCTGCCCAATTGTAGGGTTAGCCCTGCTGAATTACAATCTAGGCACAACCTTTGGATGTCTCCAAGGACAGAAAACTGAATTGCCAGCAAAGGACGAGGCAGGAAATGCAGTAAGAGTTTAGTGAAACCAAGATACTGAAATGTATTAATTGGAAATGAATTAACAAGTTAAAATGAATTCTACCCATGTAAATGGCCAGTAGCATGCATTCATGAGCGAAATGAGCAGTTATTTATTTATTTATTTATTTATTTATTTATTTATTTATTTATTTATTTATTTATTACTAGCTAAGTGCTTGTCAGTTTGACAGGCCGACTTGGGTAGGACTTACCTTTGAGGGAAGTAAGGGAAAAGGCAGGGCTTTCCCCCTGGTTTATGAGTTGATGGCAGCAGCAGCATAATCACAATTTATAGGGAGACTGCGGGGGGGGGGAGCCAATTTCAACACCCCACCTCCAGGATTCCTGTTGTCAAACATGGCTGCTGCTATCATTTGATAGGAAATGCAGCAGTGTTGCTGCTGATAGCCTCCAGTCTATTTCCAGCAGACAGGAGTGACCATTTCAGGAGTGGCACAGCCACCACCTCAGGACAAAGGTATTTGGGAAATGAAAGCGCTGCTTCTCCCTTCCCTTGCTTCTGAGGTGGCAGTAATGATACCCTTCACAGCATTACCAAGAAAGAAAGTAAAGTCAATTAGGGAGAAGATCATCTTTTGTGTGAAAGCAGCCAATTGCAAGCATTTTGTTACATATGTAACTGCAGAGGTTGGGTGGGATAGAGGTGCTACATTAGCTTCCAGGTAGGTAGGTCACTGCTGCTTACTGGGAGAGGGGAGGAAGGAAGGTTGGTGTGGCGAAAAGGCACCAGCAGGAGCACTGGATTGGCTGCACCAGTGCATTTGCGCCAACACTGCCTTGTCCTCTCCCTCCCAGTAAGCAACAGCAACCCACCTGCTAGGAAGGTAGCATGGTAGTTGCACCCCATCCATAGCTGAAGAGATTCTACCACCAACCCTGGTATTAAAAGAGTTCAGTTGCTTTAGTAATGGAAATGAGACAAAGTACGTCAGTCGGCTTTTCTGATGTCTGACAATGTTCAGTTAAAGCAGAAGCCCCATTCCCTACTGGGATTCTGCTATCTATTAACTGTGTGGGGGTGTGGGGTGGGGAGGCCAGCAAGAAAAACCTCTGATAATTAAGTTAGGACGACTGCCAAGATGTAATGGTTTTCCTGTGTATGAAAAGCGTCATGGGCAAGGAGTTATTTTTCCTAATTGTAAGCACTGGTGTACATATTTCATGAATTAGAACAAGCATTATATTGATTAAAACCTTTAAATCTTACTATCGGTGCAAAATAAATATTTAAAATGACAACAGTTCCTCTGGGATTTGGTACATTTTTCATTGTGTTACAGATTTATAGAATAATATGTTGCAAATAGATATCCACCACTGGATAGTGTGTGCATGCATGGGGTGGGGGGAGGATTCTTAATTTTGAAAGGCTGCACTTTGTTTATCGCTGAAATGGCCATACTGAATGTACAAAATAGTCTGAATTAGCCAAATGTCTGCATCACATGCTTTTACTAAATCATTTCCAAGCAAAGCTGAATTGGCGACTCATTCAAAATGCATGATTTACAACATTATGTTTGAAATTCTCTGTAGAGATTTAAAAGCTTTATGTACCTTTTTTCCAGGATAATTTCTAGCTATGAATAAGAGAAAAGACGGAAGGGGAGCTAGAGGCATTTAACATTTTCTGTAGCATATCTGTATCTAGTGTGTCTACTGCCTGTCACACAGTCAACACCATAATGTTTGAAGGGCAATAGGTGTCAGTAAACACGTAGGAGAAACTTGTTCCGGCAACTGTATTTATCTTGGGCATTGTGGCTTTAGAGTCTGGGCTTTCTCTAAATGATATGTGGGACTCTCAACACTTCAGAGTCTGCTTTGCATTCTCTTTTCTTGGTGGAAATGTAAAAATGAATAAAAATCTGATGGTGCTCTTCCATGCTTATGTCTCAGAAGTGCGGCTCCACCATGTGGTGAAATAAAGAGTGAAAAACAGTTATATACTCAGCATCTTCACATGAAAGCATATTTCTGCATCTAAAATATAAGTTTTAATTCAAACATTTTCATATATAAAATTGACCTGAGAAATCTAGAACTTTGCCATTATGCTTGAAGATAAGGATCCAGCGATTGAGTTGGTCTTGGATTTATCGGCAATAACTTTAAAAGTTGAGGGGAATTTAATTAGCAAGCAGTTTCTGCAGTGTGGGCTTTATTCTGTGTGCCGTAGAGATCAATGCACCAGTGTTTTCCCTGCTTTTTTGTTACTGTTCAAGGTAAAACAGTGATTTGTGGGCAGATGCAAGCTTTAGTAGGTATAAAACATCAAGGTGAACATTTACAGCAAAATGCTTAGTCCATCTGTATTTGGAACAGGGTTCATAAAAGATATGTGTACATAAGACAGCTGTCCACATGTCAAACTGCTTTTAAAACTGCTGACAGTAAACAGTATTTCATTTTCATTTTCTTGATTTGCAGCATTTAGGACCCTGACCAGTGATCCCAAGGTGGTGTACATCCATAAATCAGTAGCACCTTCACACTGAATAGGCCTGCCTAGCTAAGCTGAATGGCCTTCAGATATCTTCTGCTACCAGAGGAGGACACCTCCTCCTTACGCTTTCTGCTGCCTCCTTAAGGGCAAGACTAGGTAATACATTAAATACCTGGATGCACATTACCGGTATGTGTCTTCCTTTTTTCTTTAAAAATAGCACCTGGAAAGAGTTCACTCAGGATCAGGAGGACTATGGTGCACACAGAGGCTTTTTAAAACACCTGTTATTCCTCACCACCCCTGCTCTGCCCTGCCCAAGGAAAGAAGCAGCAGCTCCTGCAGAGGAGGATTCCTGACAGGGACCACTGAGCAAGAGGAGAGGTTAAACCTAAATTCTTGCCCTGGTCCTGATCAGATTCTACCATAGCTGCTTTTTTAAAAGAAAGAAAGAAAGAAAGAAAATCAGGCACAATAAATAGAGTCAAGCTTTCTGTGCATATTACAATTTGACCACAATACTGTGGCCATTCTTTGACTTAGGTTAGCCCACCACGCGGTCCTCTACTGATCACAGAATAGTGAGAGAGGCAGAGACGACAAGAATTAAAAATGCCAGTGAAAAGGCAAAAGAAATGGCATGTCAGCAGTTCACAGGGCAGCAGAAGAGATATCATTTACCAGTTCCCTTTCCATGGTAAGATATCATTTACCAGTTCCCTTTCCATGGTAAGCAATGACCAAGGCAACATACAAATAAGTAAAGTTCCTAAATATGCAATTATTAAAAACCATTAAAACCACAGAGATTGAAATAAGTAAGCAAAAAACTTAAAAACGATGATTACATGAAACAATTTAATTCGTTAATTAAAAACATATTTTTGGGAAGGTGGGGGTTTTGTGTGCTTTATATGGCTGATATCCAGCTGACTCAGAGAAAACCCATTGAAATCAATGGACAAATTCATCCGCTTGGATCGCCGTAGAAGATGTCTGAAAATACCATCTCTCTGGTTCCCACGGGGTAATTTACGAGGCTGTAAATGGGAGTATGCAGCCTCCCGAAGTATTCCCAGGAGGTACAAGAAGATGCAGTCTCATCCACAGATGCCCACCACCAGCTTCGACTTCAGAAGGAAGGAGGGGCTGGGGGCACTGGATGGAAAGCCCCCGTGGGAGCCTGGATCTCCCAGGATGCTGATTCTACGAGCGAAAACAGGCTCCATGACAAGGGAAAGATTGGATATAAGTTGTGGGCATGCTTCAGACAAGGAAAGAAGATTTATTCTGCTAAGCTCAGCCACTGAGAAAACAAAAGATAACAGAGGAATGTACCCAAGAGCAAGAAATGGTATGTGACAGAGCTGAAGAGGGGAGAGAGAACTTTATAACTCTGCTTTACTGTGCCTTACAATTTACTTAACAAAACTCCCTCCTGAAGAACCGTAAACAACATTTATAAAGCAAGCGAGATCGAAAAGTGGGAAATTTATTGAATTAATATGGTTTCTTAAAAATATAAACTGTGTGAATTGAAAATATAAATAATCAAAGTATATATTCTTGGATTCACTTGGAATGTGGTTAAAGATTCCTTAAAACATGGACATCAAAGAGAAGCAATCTCATTAGCGGCTGGAAACTTGTCAAGAAACTTCTGAGTTATGACACAGTTATAATTTAGATTCCGTCATATTGGAGATAAAGCTGGCTATGATATTAGTCAAAGAGGAAGAGAGCCATAAATAAGACATTAGATGTGTGTTTATAGTTCTGACCTGGCAAAATCTCCCCTGAAAAGGCTATATTGAGTAGAGTTCTGGAGCGATCTAGAGAAATCATCACAGATGCTTAAAGATTTGACTTATGGGGACTGCTCGAAGATGGCGGCTGCTGGCTGTGAGAAGGATCTTTGGATTTCTGGACGGACTTGGCAAGATACCAGCGTGTGAAGAGACAGTGCTAATTTACAGAGGAATCATAGGCATAAATTCACGCAGAAACATACCTTGGTTTAAGTATGCCTCGGTTTGAGTATTTTCAGTTTAAGTACTCCGCGGACCTGTCTGGAATGGATTAATCCACTTTCCATTACTTTCAATGGGAAAGTTCGCTTCAGGTTAAGTACGCTTCAGGTTAAGTACGGACTTCCAGCACCAATTGTGTTTGTAAACCGAGGTACCACTGTATATAGTTTGGTCAAACTTGCTTGCTCGAATAACTCAGGGGCTTGAAAGAAGATAGAAGGATTTTAATAGATTATTGGATAAGATCTGGACTATATTGATTAGAAATGCAGTGACTATAAGAGGACTAGGCTTTCTGAGTCTGAAGCATGGGAAGACAAATTTAAATTTGTATAATTTGGCAGAAGATTTGGATTAATTGTTTAATTGATATTTGTATAATTTGAAAATGGATTAGATATTTAAATTGGAAAATCTAATAAAATGTTTATTAAAAAAGAAAAGAAATCAATGGACAAATTAATTAAATCCATTGATTTTCAGTGGGTCTACTCCTAGCATGTTTAACAATGGATATCACTGTATACTTTGATATGGACATTTGTCTCAGAAAATGGCATTTTTCAGTTAGTAAGTGTTTACACTGGCACAGATTCTGATCAGCATTAGGTAGGAAAATTATACCCCAATGATTGATGGAGGAAGAAAGACTTGTCCAATAACATGGTAAGTAAGAAATTGGATTTTGGAAACTTATAATATAGAGAGCTTTGCTTCCTGCAATACCCAACCAACATGAAATTTACACTTTCAAAGCTGATTTCTTTCTTTAGTTCCACTTGCCAGTGAGCAGACATGACAAGGCTAGGAGGTCCAGGAATGTTCATGTTCTTATGGGTTTAACTGAACTTAATAACCTGGAATAGGATAAGCAGGAGCTGTTGCTGTCATATAAAGGTTGATCAGAACAGTTGAAAGTGTTAAGAGCATCTAATATTTATGAATACCAGTTGTTAAGCTGCTGACACTACATTAAAATATGGAGCGAGTTACTTGTGCCTTTAAAATGCTGTGCGACAGGGGTGCTTTGTAGTTCACCTTGACTGAGAAATTCCCAAGCAAGCAAGTCAGCAAATTTATTTTTCTTTATATTCAGTGTCCCAGTTCGGTTGTGTTCTATAACAGTGCTTCGCATCAGCCTTTCAACTGGGTGCCGAATTTGACCTAACAAGAGGTTTCTTTGCCAACAGAACACTGTTCCGTAAACAGACCCCTGTGTTGCAATATAGACAAGCTGAACAATATAACACAACACGTTGGCCAATAACAATGGCACTAAACCTATTTATAGACTAATACAAATGATCAGAAATTACAACCAAAGCGAAACCCAGAAGTAAACACGTCCGGGTTTGCCACATTCTTAACTTTAAAAGACGCAACCTGAAGTGGACGCAACATGAGGTATGACTGTATAACAAATCTGAAATTAGTATTCTCATCGTAAATTTCTTTCAGTTGTAATGAAAATGGGCAGGAAGAGCATCTGTCACACTTATAGTGACCCGTACGCCCCAAATTACCAATGGTCCAAGTTGTAAGTCTGTCAGGATTAATGTCTGTGTGTACCAACCAGGGCCGTCTTAAGCGTATCCTACTCCATGGTGCAAAGATTCCTCTGCCCCCCCCCCCGAGTTGTTGACCTTTTTAAGGGAGGAACCCCCAAAGTTGTTGACCTTTTTTAGGAAAAGTTCCCCAGAGTTGTTGATCTTTTTTTTTAGGGAGCTGACACCATGCTTACACTACGGTATCTCTATCTCTAACAAGCCCTTAGAACAAAATAACATGAAAAGGCAGAAGGAAATCTAATGAAGTCCTCAATTCTGAAGCAAGATTCATTCAAGACTCAGCAGTTCTAATTCATCCTCATGATTCAAATCACCACATATCAAAAAGTTAAAGCAGTCACCAGTTTGTTCTTGTTAAATTAATAAAGACACAGATAATGAAGTTCCCGGCCAATTTGTGTTTAAGTACAAAGCTGACATTTTCAAATACAGTGGTACCTCGGTTTACAAACAGTCCCGTTTACAAATGCCCCCGTCTTGTTCGGTGTTCCCCGGACTCTCACCTGGCACAGCGCCCTCCAGAACTTTGCACTGTGGTTCCCTGCGCCACTAGCATCTTTGGGTAAGACACCCCTGGTACAAACATATCCTTAATAGATTTTGTCCTTCTAAGGCCAATCACGGGGAAATTATGACAGCCGGGTACATTCCACAGTACATGCCAATGTTTACGTATTATCCTAATAATTCTGTCTGCATGGGTCGTGTATGCCAATGAACCCATAATCCGGTTATTGGACAAGGGTGTGCTTTTAGGGCCAAAAAGAGAAGACCAGTCCTTAAGAAGTGATTTTTGTTTGGACCTGTTGACGACAATAGAATGGTAACCCCTGGAACAGAGGGAATGCTCCAGAGCATCCACACTATTGTGAAAATCAGAATCAAAAGAAAATTTTCTTTTTTTGTGCTTAAATACTTACAATTTAAAAAATCAAACTATTTTAAACTGCATTTTAAATTGTCATAACCTGCCCTGGGACCTTAGAATGAAGGGCAGGTAGTTGACAAGAAGAAGAAGAAGAAGAAGAAGAAGAAGAAGAAGAAGAAGAAGAAGAAGAAGAAGAAGAAGAAGAGGAGGAAGGAGGAAGGAGGAGGAGGAGGAGGAGGAGGAGGAGCTGTATATAATTTTAATACAATTTTAATGCTTCCTTTTAAAAATGCAAAAGACTAGCCACAATTCAGTAAATCAGAGGGGCAGAAAGTAAATCAGGATCTACCTATAGATCTTGGAGTAGTTTGCAGTAGATCAGCAAGGATGTCTGACGTTTCCTTAGAAAAGGATGCTGTGATTACTAAGACCAGGGGTCCCCAGACTTACCCGCCTTTGGGCTGGTGCCTGCCACGCCGATCGCGCGGCGGGCCGGAGGGTGGGGGAGTGCGCGCGCAGTGGGCCGGAGTGCGCGCCAGTGCGCGCCAGTGCGCATGCGCACACCCATTTACTGGCGCGGTGGCGCGCTTCCAGACCGAAAAAATCGCCGAAAATTGTTTGTGCGCATGCGTATGGGCCTCCCCCGTCCTGGAAGTGCACCTCCCCTGACCTGGAAGTGCACCGGAAATGACCTCTTCTGGGTCGGGAGAGGCCCATACGCATTTCGGCGATTTTTTTCAGATTTGGAATGGCGGCGCCGCGCAGCGCGCCGCAAGAGCGGGTGGCGGCAGTGGGCGGCGGGGGTCATCGCGGGCCGGATTGGGAGGCCAATTGGGCCGCATCTGGCCCACGGGCCGTAGTCTGGGGACCCCTGACTAAGACCCAGCATGGGTTTCTCAAAAGCAAGTCATGCTGGACTATTCTCATTTCTTTTTCTTTTCTTTTTTATAGAGCCACAAGTTGGTGGATTAGGGGAATGCTGAGGGCATAGTGTGTCTTGATTTCAGTAAGACTTTTGACAAAGTCCCCCATGATATGTGTATACACTGGTACCTCATGTTGCAAACAGGATCCGTTCCAGCGGCCCATTCGCAACATGAAGCACCGCATCTGTGCACGCGCATGATGCAATGCGGTGGTTCTGCGCATGCATGCAGATTATGGACGCGCCGAACCCAGAACTAACCCGTTCCGGGACTTCCAGGTTCGGCACGTCCGTAACCTGAAAAGACGCAACATGAAGCAACATGAGGTATGACTGTACATACATGCCAACCTTCCGATCAGTAAGCCTAAGAGGCTCAGTGGTTTCGACCACAGCGCCACACACGTCTGCCACCCATTTGAATCTGCATAATGGGGTGAGCTCCCATTGTTCTGTCCCAGCTTCTGCCAACCTAGCAGTTCAAAACCACACCAGTGCAAGTAGATAAATAGATACCACTGTGACGGGAGGGTAAACAGTGTTTCTGTGCACTCTGGCTTTCGTCACAGTGTCCCATTGTGCCAGAAGTAGTTTAGTCATGTTGGCCACATGACCCGGAAAGCTGCCTGTGGACAAACGCCTGCTCCCTTGGCCTGAAAGCAAGATGAGTGCCACACCCCATAGTAGCCTTTGACTGGACTTAACTGTCCAGGGGTCATTTACGTTTACCTTTTACCTACATACATGCACATACCTGTATGTCTATGTAATACATATTTTTATATAGATAGAGGGATGCTATTTAAATGTTCAGAATAAGGATGATATTGCAGTCAGTAAAATGACTCAAGCAAGCAAATGTCTTTGTTTGGAGCAATTCCTGTTCTTTTGTTGTGAGATTTACTTGGGCCAGTAGATGGCACCATTTCATTTTGCTTTTTGCAATCTTGCAATTTAGATTCTGTTACATGACTGAATCAACATATACTTCCATCGCAGGGGAACGGGACCAAAAGTCAGAATCCTAAACACACTTACTTGGGCATTAATTTCATTTAACTCAGCAGTCCCTTTAACTGAGTTGAAATTCATAGGATAACACTATTTCAATTATTATGAGACATTTCTTTTAGCAGTCATTTATAATCACTCACGAGGAAGGCCTCAGTATTAATATTTTTTAAGTGCATGGGAATTATTTTCCCCCTCTCTAGCATCCCCCCCCCCATTGTGAAGCATGATCACTATAACTAGTAGCATTTTCTCTACCAGCTTTAGATATTTCCTGGGATTTGCTTTTGAAAGATGTGTGCACAAACACAGACACACAGACACAGACACAGACACAGACAGGCCATAGAAATACTGGCATACTTGGACAGAAAGGAAAAAGGTTTTGGAATACAGGGGAGGAGTGTTTGAGGAGTGGGAGACAAACATGCACCCCAGATTCATTACAGCAATCTCTGCCCATGCAGGTAGTGGCAAGCAGTGCAATAGCAATGAATATCCATGACTGCAAATAATGGAAATGTGCAGAAGCTGTTCTTCCAAATGTGCTGTGAAAGTCAAACTTGTTCTATGTTACCTGTTTGTGACATAAGGCCCTTGTCTAAAACAACATAAAATATAATGAATGCTGATGTGTTAGCAAAGCTTCTGAAGAATCTGTGCCTGGAGCAGCGGGCAGGGGTAGGAGGAGATATGAAACTGCCATTTAACACAGGCGACTGCCATTGAAAGAGTGATTGCTTCCTTCTGTAAAAACTCCCTGCAGACTCAAAACTAGAACACCCGAGAGAGAACTAAACTAGATCTCACCTTCGAAATTCTAGTTTTGAAGTGAGAGGGGAGGTGTTAATGTTTTTTATTTTTATAAAACTGGGACTAACATCCAAACATTTGGTGAGACAGCAGGAAGAACAAAGAATTTGAACCAGATTTGATGCATGCATGACATGGGGCTACTGCTCATGTATAAAGTTTGGAGATGGGAGGAAAAGGAAATTCAGGACTGAGTGAACACAGGGTGGGAGAATAGGAGAGAAAGAACAAATAAATAAATAAATAAATAAATAGGTGAATGATAAGAATGGAAAACTAGACATAAGTGGCATGGCCAACCCATTAGGGAAACAGACGTGGTAGATACTGGGGCTACGGGTAGAAGCAGAGCCCTCATTCGGTTCATCTAGTCCAACACTGTGCAATGCAGAAATCCTTCCCACAGCCATCCCTGGGTGGGCTCGAACCAGCAACCTTCTGGTAAACAGCCAGATGCACTGACCCATCACAGCACAGAGGCCCTGGGAGAGGTGCCACCATCTTACCCTTCTGGTAAACAGCCAGATGCACTGACCCATCACAGCACAGAGGCCCTGGGAGAGGTGCCACCATCTTGACCTTTGCTTCAGGGCCAACAATCTGCCTTGGGTACATTATATGTGTGGCACCCACAGCTCTTCACCCCAACAGAGGTGAGGGGATCAGGAGGAATGGCAGAGGATCAGGGGGATCAGAATGGCAAGTGGATGAGGAGGCATGGCAGAGGGTTCTGCTTTCTGGAGCCATTGAATCACTCAGTCTAATGGTAGGGCCAATCCTATGAAAATAATTCCTAGGATGGGAACAGTAAGAGAGGGTATATATTTGGATTTGTTGGTGGGGCTTCAAAGACACTGAAAAGAGCGGGTGGAGGGACATCAAGAACACTGGATTTCAGCAGATATAAATTTGGTGGAATGTGTGATGTGTTGGATGGAACTGAATAGGCGGAAGTGATGTGGGAAAAGAATACTGAGGGTAGTGGAAAGTTTTCAAAGATAAATTAAATGCCGTGCACAGCCAGGTTATGCATGTCAGATGGCAATAAATATAGCAGAAGTGAGGAGAGAGGCCAAGGTGGAGAACAAGTACGTACAAAATGCAATCACGGATAAGAAAGAGAATATGAGGAGTATAAAACATCAGGTACAGAGAAAGGCTGATAAGAATGCAGAATGAAGCTGAGGGAGTGTAAAAAATTGATAAGAAAAACAAAGAGGGGGAATGAAAAGAAAATGGCACAAAAGGTAAGATAAAATAAGTTGGTTTTTTTTTGTTAAAAGGGAGCAGACAACAGTTGTTTGACACAGTAAAAATAATTTATTGGGAGGCAATGGAAATATTTCTCAAACAGTTGCATTTTTGGCCTTGGTACTCAGGAAGAAAGATGGAACAGGGATGCCAGAAACATCTATAAATGTGCCAGGGAGTGAGTGGAGAGAGGGGAAGAGAAATAAGATTGTTCCAGAGGAGGTGGCTGCAAATTAATATGGATGAAGAGTTGCAAAAGTTCAGGACCATAAGGGATTTGTCAAGAGTTTTAAATGAAGCTGCGGATGAGTTTGGTAACAACTTAGCACAGCGATGGAGGCAGCCAGCCTGCCCTGTTTCCTTATAGGGATTTTGTATTTTAAAAGGGAATGCTCCTTGGAAAGGAGGCTGAAGCAGAATTGGAAGCTTTGCCATCAAAGGCAGAGAGAGCGCTCTCTCTGCCTTTGATGGTTTTTCCCAGGTAAAAATAAACAAACAGAATCCCAACCACACATGATCCCCCCCCCCATAGAAAATCTAACAGGAATTTACTCATCGAGACACACAGTTTATCTGCAGTTTCTACAACAATCTGTTTCTTACAAAATGATTATATGGGCCTGGAAACCTATTAAGATTGTGCCTTTTAGCTTTTATTTTATTCATTTATTTATAAAAATATTTATATACTGCTGCATCACAAAGATATATCACAGTGGTTTACAACAATATAAATCATAAAACCAGACAAAATCATAAAAAGTTAAAAACAAGTTAAAAACAAAAATAAAATTAAAACAAACATCAATAGACCCTTGTGGAGGTGTACTCAGCGCTTCCCCAGGGGGTACTCAAGGGTACTCAGTATCAGCACCTCTTTGGTTGTTGTTAAACGTGTGACACTTACTGTAACAACTTCATGGTGAGTACTGACACCTATTTTCCTAGGGGGGGGGAGCACTGGGTGTACTCATAATTGCTTGCATAGGCTTGATGGAATAGAAAAGTTTTCAGCATGTATTTAAAAGTGGGCACCAAAGGTGCCCGCTGAATTTCTATTGGCAGAGTGTTCCACAGGACTAGGCCAATGACAATAAAGAACCAGTTTTTCATTGTGTCCAATGAGCTTAACCAACTCGGGGAATGATGAAAGATGCTCCTGCAGATGATCTTAGTGATCAAGCAGGAATATAAGGGTTCAGGTGATTCCAGAGGTCACCAATGCATGGACTAGTGGTCAGGCTGTCCCTGTCAAGGAATTACCATAGTTGGTGAACTATTCAAAGCTGGTGAAAGGCACCCCTAGATGCAGAGGACACATGGGCCTCTAGCAACAAGGATGTGTCTAAGACTACCCCCCAAATACGCACATGCTCCTTCAGAGGAAGTGCAACTCCATCCAGGACAGTTAACTCGCCAATTTCCTGATCATGGGAAGCACCCACCCAAAGAGCTTCTATCTTCCCTGCATTCAAACACAGCTTATTGGCATTCATCCAGACCACCACTGCATCCAGACACCTGTCTAAAGTGTTCTCAGTCTCTCCTGATTCAGATGTTATGGGGAAGTAGAGCTGTGTGTCATCAGCATACTGGTGATGCCTCATTCCAAAACTCTGAATGACCACACCCAATGGCTTCATATTAAATAGCACTGTACCCTTTGGTACAAATACCAGGAGGCAAGTAACACTCACCTAGTGCTACTCTCTGGGCAAGAGCCTGAAGATATTAATGGAACCACTGTAATACAGTGCCTCCGATACCAATCACACTAAGTCTGTCCAGGAAAATACCATGGTTGTTGGCACCAAATTTCATTTTATCTTCAGAATGCATTTAAAAAACTTGGCTAGCCCTCCTGGATGCTGAATGCAGTTACTTTTCGAACCCATTCCCCAATTTTCTTGGGAATTGATCTTGGCAGACCTTTCCAAATCAGACTGTATCCGTAGGATCATCAAGACATGATCACAGGACCGGCTCTAGGTAGAGTCCCAGTGGCGCGGGGTGCCAGGGCGCCGGGCCGGTAGGCAGGGCGCTGAAGCAATCTCCGCCCCTCAGCACCAGGGCACGCGACCTGCTCGAGACTGCCCTGCATGGTCGTATCTTTCTTTTCTCCTTTTGAGTATTTTAAATAGAATTTTTGAGAGTTGCATATTCTATGTGTGCAGCTACATTAATTTTTCCAAAGCTTGGGAAACTGTATGTGTGCTTTAAAAGGAAAGCCAAAGGTATATTCTTCATGCTTCAGCCTGTGAGACTGCTCTTGCTTTTCAGAGATGATTTCTTTTGACAAGGGCAGACAGCTAGATTTGTGAATATTCTACATCTTCTAGACCTTGCTGCGTTTTTCTCTGGGAATCTGACCCTGAATTCACAGGCATCTAATCTCCTGGTAAGCCATTGCCATAGACTGATGAACAGGAACACTTCCACAATTTCTTCTGAAGTTAAACCGAACTGTTAAAGGCGCTCTATGCATTTACTAACACATAATACCCACTAGGATGGTCAGGATAGTCAGAAAACAGTTGAAGATAAACAGATTCCTAGAAAACAACATGTTTCTTTTATCTACCTGAATGGGCTGGGTATCTTTTTGTCTAGGAAATTCACATACAAATAAAGCACAGAATTAGTACAGTGATACCTCGGTTTATGAACACAATTGGTTCCGGAAGTCTGTTCATAAACTGAAGCATTCATAAACTGAAGCGAACTTTCCTATTGAAAGTAATGGAAAGTGGATTAATCCATTCCAGATGATGAAAAACACCCCCTAAAACAGCAATTTAACACAAATTTTACTGTCTACCAAGACTATTCATACATAGAATGAAGGCAATAATCAATGTACTGTACTATAAAATAATTAAGACAGTATTGTAGATGAAATAAATTAACTTTTATTTTTTTCTTATGTTCACTGATGATTGATAGTTTGGATGGGGGCGGGGCTTTTATCCATTTCTGCAGTCACACAATCAACCAGTAGCTGAACTGGGTACCACGCAGTCACAAAAACAAGCCACAAAAATGAAGTCACAAGCCACAGTGACAAAAGCAAAAAAACAAAACCTCCAAATATAACTGCTGTGTTGTGTGGGTGCTTGGGACTCAACAGCTAGCAGACTCAACAGGAACCCTCTGATTAGCAGCAAGGGACTCATCAAACGAAACACATTCAGCAGGAACCAGGCGATGAAAAGCGAGCCCTAAAACAGCAAATTTACATGAATTTTACTTTCTAACGAGGCCATTGATCCATAAAATGAAATCAATAAAACAGTACAAAATGAAATGTGATTTTTTTCTTACCTGGGCTGATGATAGTCATTGTTTGGATGGGGGCTCAGGGTCGTCTTCCACAATCACAATTGGTGACTTCTCTCCTGCCATTTCTTCCCTTGCCTTTCTTACACCACTGCCACCTGGTTCAGACTCACTGGATCTTTTCCTCACCAAAATTTTTTCAATTGAGACTTGCTTTTGTCGTTGTTTTAACATTTGTCTAAACTAAGTGAGGGATTACGTGATCATTGAAGGTGTTTGTGGCATAACTAACAGCAGCTTTATCTGGGTGATATTTTTCGGTGATAGCTTGCACTTCAGCCCATTTTTCAAGCAGTTCTTTGATTGTTGCTGTAGGTGCAGTTTCCCTCTGCTCCGAAGAGGTTTCCTCAGTTGCCACCTCTTGCTGCTCCATCACAATGTTTTGGAGTTCTTCTGTGGTGAACTCAGTCCTATGGCCCTCCACTAACTCCTTGACATCAGCACAATCCACTTCCAAGCCCATGGAATTTCCCAGAGAGACAATTTCCTCAACAATAGGAGCATCTTCTTCAGCACCCTCTGTTACATGTTCTGCGACACTTTCTGGCAACAATTTCTTCCATGCTGCCTTCAGTGTTCTCTGAGTCACACCCCTCTATGCTGTGTCTATCATATGCAAGCAATGGAGGATATTAAAATGATCCTTCCAGAACTCTCTTAGCTATATCCCTGTGTCCGAGGTCATGTCAAAGCACTTTTGGAACAGTGCTTTGGTGTAAAGTTTCTTAAAATTAGATATGACCTGCTGGTCCATGGGCTGGATGAGAGAAGTTGTGTTGGGGGGCAAAAACTTTACAGTGATGAATGCAAACTCATCTGGCAACTCGTCCTTCAGGCTTGGAGGGTGACCTGGAGCATTATCCATAAGAAGGAGGCATTGCATTGGAAGATTTTTGTCCTGGAGGTAATTTCTAACACTTGGCCCAAAAACTTCAAAAAGCCACTCATTGAAAAATTGCCTGGTTACCCATGCTTTTCTGTTTGCCCTCCACATCACATGCAAATTGTTTTTTATGACATTGTTCTTCTTAAATATCCTGGGGTTCTCAGAATGGTAGACTAACAAAGGCTTCAACTTAACATTCCCACTTGTATTTGCGCAGAATAAAAGTGTTATCCTGTCTTTCATGGGCTTGTGTCCTGGCAATGCTTCCGCCTCTTTTGTGATGTAGGTCCACTTTGGCATTTTCTTCCAGAACAGACCTGTCTCATCACACTTAAAAACTTGCTGAGGAACGAAGCCCAGTGACACAACATAATCTTTAAATTCCAAAACAAATTTGTCAGCATCTAATTTGTTGGCACTGGCAGCTAGCTTCACCATGTCTCAACACACTGTGGATGCCACTTCTCCTCTTAAATTTTTCAAACCATCCATGGCTTGCCTTAAAACGCTCAACCTCAGCAGCTTACTCCAGGGGCATTTGCAATGAGGTCAGCATGCAACTTTAAAGCTTTTTCACAAATTAGGCCTTCAGGAATGCTGTCACCAGCCTCCTGTTTTCCAGTTATCCATATTAAAAGCATTTTTCCATTTCTTCCATTGTCTGTGACTATTGGCTTGAGAGTGTTTTAACACCCTTTGCAACACTGGCCCCCTTAATAGCATCCTTATTTTTTAAGATGGTGCAAACTGTAGATTTGTTGACCCCAAACTGCATTGCCAGATCACTTACACGGACCCCACTTGCATGCTTGGAAATGATTTCTTTTTTACCTCAACACTTATGATGGTTCTCCTGCCTTTGCTGCCTTTCAACATGTTGGCAGTTTTAGGAACCTGAATTGAGGATCCCCCAAATGAATGGGAGAAGGTAGAGTCCCCCAGAAGACCCCCAAATGAAGGAACAACACTACAGGGCAGACTCACAGTGAAATCCAAAAACGAAAGTGAAATTTTACACTCCCCCCCCCCTTGGGGCTGGGAAGCCTCCTTTCTCTCGCTGTCTCAGAAACCTTGGAAACCTCGGGTTACTTACTTCCGGGTTAGGATTGTTCGTAAACCGAAAGTTCGTAACCCGAGGTACCACTGTACTATATACATTTAAGGCCCTATTATGAAACTTTGCAGGCACACACAGAAACAATGAGAATCATTGCACTGAAAAAGTTGAATTGCAATTTTATATGGCAAAACCAGTTTGTGTTGTAGGTAGAAAAGAGTAAATGAGACTGCAGTGCACATCCACATATTGGATTGGAACATGATGTTCCTCTTCACACTCTCATGTTCTTAATTCAAATCTATATATAATAAACAAATATATCAGAACAAAGAATAGTGCAATATTTTCAAAGGAACCTGATGAGCTGTGTTTGTTAACACAACTTCCTAATATTAGTGCTTTTATATTGTGGCATCTAGTCCTTTTTGTTTGTGGAGGGCAGGCTTCCTCAAACTCGGCCCTCCAGATGTTTTGAGACTACAATTCCCAGCATCCCTAGCCACTGGTCCTGTTAGCTAGGGATCATGGGAGTTGTAGGCCAAAAACATCTGGAGGGCTGAGTTTGAGGAAGCCTGGTGGAGGGACTTGTAGCAGAATGCACAATGCTGGTTCTGCCTCAGGGGGCAGCATCAGAGAAGAAGATTAGATGAATGGGGGAATTTGGGTCTGTGGTATCCAACATGGATGGTGCCCTCCTGCTGTTGCTATGACTCCCATAAGCTTTAGCCAGCTTGGCCATTGGTCAGGAACAATGGGAGCTGTGCACTTCCCAATGGAGGAAATGGGGGACAAGTTTTTTTCAGGGAGTACTCAAGGGTGCTGTGTACCCCCTGTTGTTGTTGTTAAAAAGTATGACACTTACTGTAACAACTTCAGGGTGAATACCAGCACCTATTTTTCTAGAGAGAAAAAAGCACTGGGGAGAAGGACACGGGGTGCGGCTTGCACCCTACTGCCTTCTTCACGCATTCACTTTAAATGTATGAAAAGGCCTGATGCAAAATCTGAATTGCCTCTCCTTCCCTTTTGGAACCAGATCATAGGAGTTAATGCTATTGTAGGATATCTGGGAAAATGAATAAAAGTGGTTGTGGGGAGACTATTGCCTCTTCTACTGTTTATGTTTAGTGTTTTACATATGCATCAAGATGCTATACCTAAATAAAAATGCAGATGTCTTCCCATAACCATTTATTTTTTCAGAGACCGAACTTATGACCTTGCAAACCATAAACATATTTCAGACCCACCATGCTTCTGAATGTGATTAAAGGAGAGTCATCATGTCACTAGCCCATAATGATGAGAGTCACAATGCAGACAGAGATTAATCGGCATACAGGGATGAAAAACGGGAATACAGCCCCAAATGTGGGCTAATTATTTGTGTGCATGTCTTAGCTATGCCTTACAGCAAAGTTGTTTTGCTTTACTTCATCTTGATATGCTGCAGCTTATTTACTAGCAAACCAAAGGAAAGCAGATGAAGAGTCTTAATAACAAGGCAAATCAAGTGCCAAATTTCAAATGCATAATTTCTCTTTAGGAATTCATTTTAAGAATATGTGATGTAGGCTAATCCTAAATTAAGTCATAGGTCACATTGAGACTATTGTGACATTTAGAATAGCTCTCACCATGGCAAGCTTACAGGGTGACATTTAGATGGAACTTTTTAGAAATATATCACGGTCTACAGAAAGTACTGCAGAGGGAAGAAGATTTATAGAGCAGTGAGCCTATTATGCAGAACTGTAGATCTCTGCTGTCTACCAATGAGATGAGCTTTTTTGCTAATATTCACCAAGTGTCCTTTTGTCTTCCCCCTCTCCTTGTTGAAGTAACAATTCAACTTGATGGGGTCTTTTTTAATAGTTTGAGGGGAATACTAACATTCCCCTTTTAATCATGTTTTGCAGCTATTTGATAGTTAGAAAGACAGAGTTCCATTTTTGCTGCAAGCAGCAGATTTGTACCAGAGACTGTTGAAGCAGCACACTCCTAACTATAATAATATAGTTAAGAACTGAATAAGACACCCCGGTATACATTTACCATATGCTTGCATAGTGTATTTACACAGGAGGAAGGACAAAATAAATCAATGCAAAGTAATTTCAGGAGTGTGTTATTACTCCTTCGAGTGCACTGTTATCCAGAGACAAATCTACTCTTTGGAAAGTGGAAAACATAAAAAGAAATGTATCAAATGCCTGCAGTTAACTTGTGTGTGTGTCAGGCTCTGTGAAATGACTATTATAAAACATTTACATGGTGCTGTAAATTTGCATGGCATTTTATGTAATGTAGATAGCAAAGCTTCCTTGAACTGTTACAACTTGAGGATCCTGTATAAGTGTCTGCCATGCTGTAATAAATTTGTGGAAACCTAGAACTTCTCACTTCCTGAGAGCATGCATATCGTGTTCTTTTCAAAATATTTCAAAGACTATGCTGCGCACAGCTTCGCTCAATTTTCTTCTTCTGAAGTATCAAATAATGGCTTTTGAATGTAATATTTTTTGGCAAGTGCCTTAAATACCAAACCCAGCAAAATACTTGAAGCTTTCAAACAAAGCAGCAGCAGTCAACACCAAGGACAGAGCAGTGTCACTGATTTAAGCAACCAGTCCCATTTATATGATTTTTATTTTGGTATTAGGGACCATCTCCAGATATACTCTCAACAGAAAACATACTTTCCTCCATTTCCCTGCCCACCAATTCTAACCAAGATGGCATAAGGCAGGTACCAATGCTTTAAATAGCGTTTGAAAGCAGTTAAGGTTGCATACTATTTAAATAGTATACAATAGAAATATATTCTGTGTGGAGGGCCTTAATCTATCAGTACCAATATAGGGGGAAAGGAGCTCAATGAACGTAGGATACTGCCTTATAATACAGAGGTTTCCAACCTTTTTGAGTCCACGGCTTCCTTGACCAACTACATTCTTTCTGTGGCACTCCTGCGGGGCTCACATGCCCAGTTATGCCACCCCTTGCCTGCAGAGCTGGCAGCCTCTCTTTTTTCAAACCTTCATATATACACCAATAAGTAGAGGCGCTAAGGCTGACATATAATATTGACTTGATTATTTCTGCTGAATTCACTTATCTCTCGGTGTGTTTGGAAGTTAGTATATTGTAATGAGTGCAGAAGCAGAAGCACCAGCCACTTTGCAGTGTTGTTCCATATCTTTAGTGCTTAGCTAAGGTTCTGTGTCTTGTACAGTAGTTGTTGTTTGTTACCTTGGAAACATTACTGTAGGAAGCAGTTCTGCGTTGGAGGCCTGCCCTGCAAGTTCCACTGCCAGATCTCTAAAACTGTTTTTATTCCAGGCCAATATTGCATACACATGGGAGGCAGGAAGAATTAATTGACCTTTGAAATGAGAAGGAGTGTAGAGTAAAATATGTGAAAAATATTTGCCATTTGCGTAAACAGTGCAAAATGGCCTGTTAACAGAATGTTTTTTTCAGGGCTGTGACTGAATGAAATGTGGTCATCCATGTGTTGTGGCCCTAGACAAACTTCACTAGCCACACATCCTATTATTATTTTAAGAAGCACAGGCCGCTGGGTTCAACTAACTGGTTCCACCAGCAGAAGCCTGCACAAGGACGTCCTCTAGAACAAAAGGACTTTCCCCTCTCTCCTCCCACTGTGTGCTCCCACACCCAAATTAGCTTGGAGGGTTGGAAGAACCCCCAGAGCATCATGGAGGGGAGGGTGGATTGTTCTATCAGGGAAACAAATGCTTGCACCAATAGAGCAATCTGCTTACCGTTATGTTTAATTCCTCCCACAGACTTGACTGCTAATAATGCATTTAGCTTCCCATCTAGTTTGGCCCTCAGGGAGCTATCCAACCTGTGCCAGTCTTGGCTAACCCCTCAAGAGTACTGAGTAAGTCTCAAACCAAGCCACACCATTGCCTGTGTAGCACATTATTAGATGTGTTCTCAGTTCATTCATGGAATCAGCGGGAGTGATGCAATTTGGTCAGCTTAATCAGGAAAACTTCTCTTTTAATATTTGGAAAGTTCCAATTCCTCAATTTGTCACTTGGCTTTTACACAAATGTGTCACAATCTCATTAAATTTCTGCCACTGGACTTTATTGCTTTAATAATCTCTTGTAATATTTATGAAATGCTTTGATGGATCTTATTGGAGCCATCATGTTATCCATCACAAAATACATTATATTACAAAACAATAAATCAGTCACTTTGAAAAAGGCTAAAACAATGAAACTAAAATTTGAGATGCACATATTATTAATATGAAAAAGATTTTAGCTGGCTTGCAATGAAGGTTTTTTTTCTTTTTCTTTTGGTTCCTGATGAAAATCTAACACCTTTTGTTGTCATAAAAAGCAATCTTAACTTTCTTTGCCTTTACAAATACCTGTTTTCCAAAGCCATAAAATTCTGTGATATAAGACTACTCAGGAAGGAATAAATAGAATTAATTGTTGTTTGGTTAAAGTTATGTTCCATCTTTCTCCCATCGTAGAACTCAAAGCAGCATAAACAGACCCACACCTGCTTATATTCAGCAAACCTGCTGCCTTCAGATAGCATTCATAAATATATTTCCACCACCCTATCTTGGGAATGACTTCAACTGGCAGTCTAAACCAGGTGACGATAGCCAGTGGGTCTCAACCCCTCAGTGAGTTAGGGACTTCCCCTGCATGCAAAGACAGGCTCTGGCAGATTGACCAGATGAGGCCAATACTGGGTCCAACGGTCAAGAAGGTGACTTATCAACCTGGAAAGGTAGTCTATGTAGGAGAAGGAAAACTGATGCTAAACTTCCTCAGATGACATCAGGGAAGCATACATTATATTCTCCCACCCACCCACCCTGCTATTTTAAGCAGGTAGGTTAGGCAGGGAGATAGTGATTAGCCCAAGGTCATGACCTAGTATGGTATTTCCAATATGATAGCTAATCACAAATGTAATTACTAACTACGTGGTTCTAAAATGATTGAAACTGGTTGAGACTCAGACTAGTTTTTATATAACACTGAAATTAAGCCTATTATGTTAATCAAATTATTATTTCATTTTCTTCGCATAACTTTCTAAGAGTTAGGAAACACAGTTGATGTTCAGTAATTGAAATAAGTAGTACCAGCAGTAGAACTTGAAATAATATGAAACAGAGAGCTCCAGTTTCTATCCTAATTATGCCAAGAGAAGCACATTCTATAGCTGTAAGTAATAAGAGGGTTCATGGCATGAGCTGTAAAATAAGTGAAATAAAAGGTTTAAATGAATGTCAAAAGCAGTCATAGGTTAACTTTTATTACTGCAGACTATTAATTTTAGTACTGAAACTGTGTGCTATAGCTTAGGATTTCCCCCCACCTCCACTTTCAATATGATCGGAGGGATAAACGTGTTCTAACTTTGTCAGTAGGTAATGGGGATAAATTCAGTTTGGTTTTCATTTTAATGTGAACCTACTGAATTCATGTCACCCAAAAATACATAAACTAAAACACAACTGTTCTTCACAGTTTGCACTTCTCTGAATAATAACTAATAACAGATTGATGCAGAAATGTTGTGAATGGAATTCAAGATTTAAAGGGGGGGCAGAGAAACTAAGAGAAATTGAAATTGGCAGGAGGGGTGGGTTTTGTTTTTTATTGCCCATCCTACTTGTCCAAAAAGTCTGAGGAGAAGGTCAGACTCACAGTTTGCGGCAGTTGCTACACTTCATGCTACACTTCTGCATACATTTTCTTTGCATGTCTCTTGTTAAACAAAACACTGCATTTTCTTGAAGATGGCCATACGCTTTTCCAAGTTGGCTTCAACTACTATTCTTTTGGCCAGGGACATTTTGGGCATAACCTTTGGGAAATAGACACTGTTGATAGCCAGCATGCTCCTGTGGCCATTCTCCTCTAGCCTTGGCCAAACACATGTTGTGCAAACACAATTCCTAAAAACATAATAGGGAGCAGGCACATCCCACAAAGCTCTTTGTTAAGGCTTTCTATTGGGTCCTCAGCTGAATTCCTGTTCAAGCCATGACAATAAATTACAGTGTTGCTTTTTGGCATACACATTTTTTTTAATAGAAAAATGGACCATATTTATGTTTTCAAGCGAACAAAATGTGGTGAATCATATTGAGCACTCAGTCCTCATGAGTACTGGGCCATACCAGTGCTTTTATTAAACTTATTGCATTCTACATAACAAGCTAAAACCTTACATTATTTGTTTTTCACTGAAATTACTTTTTCAGATTAAGAAGCAATAACCAAGATGAAGAAGAAACCCAGAAATGAGAAAGGTTGACAGCTGGGACAATAGCTGTAAAGAATAGAGATGGAAATGCAGCATTTTTCAGTTAATGCCTGTATTGGATAGCAAAGTTTAAACTGTAATCCAATGGACAGGAATTGTTGAAACTTCATCATTTTGCAGCTTGGTTGGGCTCAGCTGCCAGGCTGTCTTACCTGGTTCTGTAACTTACAGCTGTTCCTTGGTGTCTCATACAAGTCTCCACATATGGCCTACATTAATCATCAAGACAGATTATGGAATTCATGTACAGATATTAGAAAAGCCAATACTTCTGTCAGGTCCAATCTGCACACCTGTTTGCTGCAATTTGTTATCACTGTTACGTGATGATTAATAACACATTTAAATTGCTTTGATAACATGTCTAAATTCATAAATCACCTGAAACAATGGCAATGGGGAATTAACAACAGAACTTGTTAATGATGTGATCTATGGTGTGAATCCTTTCCAAACCTATATATTAAAAGGAAGTCAGAAAGAAGACAGAAAAATCTCTGGTGACACCTTGAAAACTCTCTGGTTTTTATGTGCCATAGAATCCCCGGAACAGTGCACAGGGGGAGGAAAGAGGGCATTGTTTCATTGGGCAAGCTGCAAATGCTTGCACAATTCTAGCCCATAAATTGAAACTAAAAGGTAGATTTTTAAGTTAAGCCATTCTATAATGAAAATATATGAAATTTCTTACATATTTCAGCAGTGACCACATTCAGATGTTTCACAGTATATATAACAGAACTAGATAATCACATTGGGTTGGATTCAGACCAAGTTAGTTGAACTTGTTCCCACTGAAATGAATGGGACTTAAAGGAAGCCACGACTAACCCAACCAATTGATTTCATTAGGATCTAGGGAGAATTAACTAAACAAATGTTTTTCTTCGTAGTGATCTAGCACAGTAGAAACCTAGGTCATTCTACCCAAATGCAGTCCCCCAATATTACCAGGGGACTCAGGTTTGACTCTTAACTGGATTTTTGCTTAGTGGAAGATCATCACCACACTTTCTCCCAACACAGTGGTGATGCCACACATGAGTAACGCATACCACACCAACACTAGATCACGTAATTACCCAATTCAATAATTTCTTTCCAACAAAGCTTGGTTTAAGTGGGATATTATCTGTGAAGTTAAGAGGAACATAGAAAGCAGGTGTATACCGAGTCAGGCCATTGGTTTATCTAGTCTACACTGGCGATGATGGTTTCAGACAGGAATTCCTCTCCCAGATGATAATGCATTTACTTTCAACATTTCTAACTTTCCCTAACCAACTGGATAGAAGTGCAGCAATAAAACAATAGAACTTGGTACCTTTTGCATGCAAAAAGAGTGTTCTGCCACTGAGCTATATGGCCTTTCCTCATGGAATGAGATAAGGAAATGCCATGCTTCCCCTCTGCATAAGAAACAAATGAACTGGTATTCAGACTTGAGCCTAATGTTGTTCAACCACTAAAAGATGCTGCTTGTGGACAAAAGCCTGACCAATGACCTATCATATAAATATGCATTTGTAGCCATTTTGTGGGCATGTTCAGGATGGGTTAAGGAAAAGTAAACTCAGAGGCATCTCTAATTTGAGTGCAGTCTACCCTATTTCACCTCTCACTGTGTCACACAGATTTTACTTACCAGCCCCACCCCTTTCAGGTTGGCTCTATCCAATTATGTAAATCTCTTGTGATGCAAACTAGGGGTTTTCCAGAAGCCTGATCTTTGAAAGCACTTTGAGATGGGAGGGTCTGTCCTGTGTATAGGAATGTTGCTTTGGTGTTACTGGATATTTCTGTTCTCCAAATGCCATCTGAGCTTTTTGACATTTTGGCTGCAATCTATTCAGAAACAATTAGCCATGGAATGGAGACTCTGAGTTTTAGCTAAATGCATCATTAACCGCCCTGAAGGCAGTAATGCAGCAGTACTTCGCTGACTTTTAAATTACCCTGTGAGCAGCTATGAAGATGTCTGAGATAGCATTTTTCCTAAACTAATTTCCTGCAGACACTCCTTTCACTGTCTCATTTCACTCCATCACTTCCCCTTTCATTATCAAATGGGTTGAACTAGGCTTGAAATACAAACTACCAGAAGACAGATAAGTGCTGTGGGAACTGCTGAAGTCTACATGGGAAAAACACATTACAGCATTGATTTTGCAGATTTCAAAGGGCATGTGGAGTCAGCAGGTTTAATTTCATCCTATAAACATATTAGTGACAAGACTAGGAGTATTTAGTGTTCTGTTCAGAACACCAAGGACTTTCTTTTCTTGGGGATGTGAAGCTTCTACTCAGTAAACTCTGAGAGACAAATTATTTTTTTCTCCTTTTACAGTAAGCCATTAAAGCACTATCTGTGAGAGGCATCATGTCACATTACAATTAGGAATGAGAGAATTTCCCCCTGTTCCGTTCATTTACTGTCCCTCTAGGTCACTGGGTCCTGCGTTCATTCCTCCTGAATTCTTGTTTAACTAGGAACTTTTCTAGCTAAATAATTGCTATAATTGGGCCATAAGCAGTTTACCACATTGTTACCGCATGCTCTCTGTTACACGCCCCTCTCTGTTGCCAGGGCCCATATCTGCTTGTGATGTGATCGTATATCTGGTTGCATCTACTGTATATTTTTCTGTTTGTTTGGAGTTTTACTGATGGGGGAATTGCACTCCTGCACACTGATAACCCAAAGAGAGGTTTGATAAAAGTATGCACAATCACCTCAAGAGTTCTTCTCATAGTGTGTTATCAATGCACACAAATGCAAATGTGCTTTGAGAAAACACCTGGATACAATTGTTCTAGTAACAGAAGATTTAGGGAAGCTGCCTTATACCAAGTCAGGCCATTGGCCCACCTGGCTCAGTGCTACTGCACTAACTTGCAGTGGTTCTCCATGATTTCAGATGGGGACATTCCCGGTTTTACATTGAGGTTGTGGGGCTTAAAGAGAGGACCTTCTCATGCAAAGCACAAGCACTTCCACAGAACTATGGTTCTTCTGATCCTTGTGAACGCATCTGAATTGTCTTTCTGTGTGTTTTAACAATGTGGTAATGTAGGAAGAGAAAGAAGCACAGCAAATGAAAGAACTCATTGATTCCACTTTGGAAACAAGAGCAGATAATTTGGAGCTCCAAAATCCAGGCGGAAATTTGTATCTGGGAAATTTTGTAAGCATCCCCCAATGCTATGTAATTTGTATCTCTTACAAAATGATGGAAGGGGATCAAGAAGGTGTTTGATAGTTCTTTGTATGTACAGTATGCACATCATACTTCACTATGATTATTTTGATGCTGAACAGAGATACTGCATTGTGTATTACATTTTCTCAACAAGACCATCTGAAAACAGCTGTTAGAGGTTAAGCTGAGGCTTGAACTTGAATGGTAGAATTCTATCCTGAGTTGTTGTTGTTGTTGTTGTTTAGTCGTGTCCGACTCTTCGTGACCCCATGGACCATAGCACGCCCTTAATGATGTATTTTCCAAGCCTGGATAATTAGAATCATAGAGTTGGAAGGGAATTCCAACCCTCTACTCAGTGCAGGACCTGTGATGCAGATACAGTTGCTGTTTCCTTGATAAATATCTTCGTAGCCCGTGACTGAATACATCTAAAAAGGGAGAACCCGCTACTCTTACTATGAGGATGTATCTCTCAATGCTTCACTAAAAACTGCTTTCCTGCAATTTCCAGCTATTAGTTCTAGCTATGCCCTCTGGAGCAACAGAGAACAAGTCCACTCCATGTTCTGCAATAGAGAGAAAATGTCACATTTTTTTTTAAAAAAAAACATACGAGCTCCTTCAAAACAAAAAGCAGCTGCAGGACTCTGATATGGATCAGGGAGCCACACCACCAGTTTCCTGCTGAACATTTGCATCAGCTACTGTTTGTGGTAGACTCTACAGCACCTTTCAGGGCCAAATAGCTGGTTGGTGGGGAAAGGGCATCTGGTAGGAAACTAAAACGGGTGCCCAATCCAGACTATGATTGCTTCCTGGCTCAGGATCCCAATGGTTGCTTTTCATTCAAAGTAATAGTGGTCTGTTTAAGCATTCTTTCCCCCTCCCTTTAAGGGCATATAATGTACGATGTGCTTTGGCTCATAGTACAAAAGAGGCAGCTTTTACACCGGCTTCTTGGCTCTTCCACGCTTATGGAGACATGGTGATGTTCTCTCAATCAATTATATTTTTTCCATTTGTGATTCTGATTTGTTAGGGCTCAGAATGGTGTTCTGGATTGTTTCCCTTCAGACTTACTTGGAGATCAACTTACTATCTTCTCAGTGTTTCCTTACCAGTATTTACTTCATTTTAAATAAGTTTTAACATATTAGATCAGCCATCTGTTGCCTAGAGGCTGCAATCCTATAAATATTTGCCTGTGAGTAAATCTCTTTAAATTCAGTGGGGTTTATTTCTGAGTAGGCTAGCATAATATTATATTAGTCCTGCTTCCAATGAAAGTAGTACTGTATAGGTTTGCACCATTATGGTTTCTAACACTGAACTAATAAGTAATGTTTACAGAGTTAATATGCCAAAAGGGCCCCGTGTTTGGCAAAATATTTGAAAATAAGAGACACCCATAGTAAAGAAAAACTTTATGACACCAGAGTTCTTAAAACTGATTTAAACACCCCTTGGTAAACTGTAGCCTCACTTAAGCTAGTTTATTTCTATAGGGGGAGCCTGTACTCCATCTGATGAAACAAGCCCTGTTGTGCATTGAATTTAAAAGAAATATGTGCACTTCTACTGGCATGACAACCTGAACCCCCTGGGTGACATCCAAACTTATGTAATTGCAAGACCTCGATGACATTAATCATTCAACCACAAATTGAGTTTCAAACTTAAGAAGTATTTGTCTTCCTTTCAACAAATATAGCACTCCTGAATACATAATGACCTCGTATGTTTGCTGGCCTTTGTCAGAAGGGGGAGCTATGTGGAAAAGGAAGAAGGAATACTCTGAAAATAATTCATGGCAGTAGGATAGACCAATAGCTCCTTATAACATAAACATTCATTTCACTGAATTTAAACATTGTAATTTCTGGTGAGGCAACTTTTCTGATGTAGGTTTTACATGTTTCCAGTTAAAATTGTAGCAAGCCTGTATGTTATGAAAAAAGGGTTGCCAAACACACAGTATTCCAAAGACAATTGAAAGGAATCCTTTAGCATTACAAAATATGTATGTACCTTAAGAGCATGCATGTGACTCATGAATGAGAAATCTTCTCTGAGAAACATATGGCGGCTGATAGACTTCTGATAAATGGTCCCATTCTGAAATAAAGATCTCTTGGGTGCAATTCAAAATTAGTTTAGGAAACAGACGTGGTTCTTGACGTAAATCTATTTTCTACATCGTGAGAGATTATCAGGATGCATGCAAGAATTTCGATGTGTCTTCCAAAATGTTAACAGCCTCCTAGGGGAATTATTTGGGTACAATGAATAGTATTCATCAGTTGAAATTACGAACCAGGGAATGATAATCTGCATATTGTGCTGATTTTGTGGCTGGCCATTTTCTCCAGTATCAACACAACACTTTCACTCGGAAATTCCTGAGAATACAATACAGTGGTACCTCGGTTTATGAACACAATTGGTTCCGGAAGTCTGTTCATAAACTGAAGCGTTCATAAACTGAAGCGAACTTTCCCATTGAAAGTAATGGAAAGTGGATTAATCTGTTCCAGACGGTCCGCAGAGTACTTAAACAAGTGTTCATAAACTGAAGCGAACTTTCCCATTGAAAGTAATGGAAAGTGGATTAATCCGTTCCAGACGGGTCCACGGAGTACTCAACCTGAAGCGTACTTAACCCGAAGCATGGGTGTAATTGGTTCTGGAAGTCTGTTCATAAACTGAAGCGTTCATAAACTGAAGCGAACTTTCCCATTGAAAGTAACGGAAAGTGAATTAATCCGTTCCAGATGGGTCTGCGGCATTTGTAAACCAAAAATTCGTAAACCGAGGTGTTCGTAAACCAAGGTTCCACTGTACAGACAATGTTCACTTCTGTATGTTCTCCATTGCTGTCATATTTTTTTTATATATATAGCATAATATTTTAAGGTTTAATTGCATTACAACCCTTCCATGTATGAATTCACTAATAGCACCATTGTCTCCTGCGGTTGAGCTATGGGCAGTGGTGATTGTGCTATCTAGTCCTCTCTAGTCCTAGTGGAACTTGTTGCCCTAATACTTTTCTCCTCCTCCTTTTAAGGCAATGCAGTAGGGAACAGACTTGTAAAAAAAATGCTGCATCTTTATTAGCGCTTCCTCTTTGTTTTAGATTAGAACATAGAAACTCAGCAGAAAATTTTAAATGCAGACACTAGCACACAAAACAAAGAAACAAATAAGCATTTTCCTTAAAGAAAAAAGGAAGCATGATATCAAGCATAAGGAACCTGAAAAGATGTCTTATACTGATTGAGACCATTGGTCCATGTAGCTCAGTATTGTCTACACTGACTGGCAGCAGCTCTCCAGAGTTTCAGAAAACACTCTTAGCCATACCTAGAGATGTCAGGGATTGAAACTAGGATCTTTTTGCATGCAAAATATGAAGATCCCTAAATGGGTGCATTTATATGAAGCCATCATTTTTAAGACACCATAGTCATTGAGAATTAATGTACAGTATGTTTTCTAATTTGTGAGATACTTTTCTTTTCTTCTTTCTACTAAAATAAGCATCATCATTTGAGATTGCTGCTTGAAATGCCAGTGCTGTAACTTAATTATTCCTTTGCACATTAAATAATGATTTTAATAAAAGTGTAGAGATCATGTTCCCTTCTGAAAGCTATTACCTTTCAACTGTTGGCATATACCTCTTTATCTTCAAGGGAAAGTGAACAACATCTCATATTTTTCTTAGACGTTATATGAAAGCATTAATTTCCTTCTGCTGCCTTGACAGGACTCCAGTGCTGTGGGGCAACTTAATGCAAAATGATCACATTTTCACTCATAATCAATACAGCAGTGTGGCGGTGGGCATCTATTTTTCAATCCAGCACTCAGTAAAGGCAGAGGTGGCAGTAGGTTTTCTTCAAAAGGTTTTGTTTTGAATGCAGATATGGATATAGCAAGTGACTGACTAACCCAGTGATTACTCCAATCCTGTGGGGGCACTGACAGATTGGAGCACACCAGATATTTGTGTGTTTTTTCTTGCACATCCCAATGGGATAATTTGGCAAACTGTCAATTTACTTAAAAAGCAAGCTATGTAACATACACAGAAGGTTCGCCTGCATTATTCAGTTCTTGTAATCTCTCTCTCCTGTGGCTTCAGCTTCCAAAATACCCATGACATTAAGCAGGGCAATATAGGCTGGATAGGGCATTAGGATGGAAAATGTGTACATTTTAAAGGCTAACATTCTGATCTCATAATAGCATTCATTCATTCATTCATTCAAGAGATTTCTGACCTACCATTCACCATAAGGTCCCAGGGTGGGTTACAGTCATAGGGTCATATATACAGTATATTAAATCTAATAAAACAAAAAGCAGTATGTACATCAAAAAGCATAGGTGGGCCCACAAAAATCTCACAAATCCATAGCATTTGAATGAATTATAGAGGAAGATTTTGCCTTCTTTTAAGATACCACTGATAATTTGCAAGTCACCATCTCTAGTCAGGACACAAAGGTGAGATCTGGAGGGGAAAATCACATTAAAACAACATCCACAGTCTAAGACAAATGTTTAGAGTTTAGCAAAACTGGGGAGATGGGAGCAGGATTACACAGGAACAGAGAGGGAGAGAGAGGGAGAGGGATGAGGGATTTGTGCTTGTAGTGCTATTGGAATGTTACATGCAACCCTGCTTCCACCATTGTTTCTGCTTGCAACTGTTTTGGGGCAGACATACTGTACTGCTTTATTTCCAGTTATTACTTGTCCAGTAATTTCCTGCTGAAATTCTGTCAGCTTTTGTAGCCCAAATCTTCCAGGGTTTTTTCATCTCACTTTTTGTGTTATAGTGCTAATAAAGCAGAATTACGTGTGGAGAATCCAGTATAAATCTACAACTAAATCACTATTATTGCATCAGTCACATGTTGCAGAATATACTTGTGAGGGGGGGGGACCCACCAGCAGTCTAGAGAGGCACACAAATTGGTTGACTCCATTGGTACCCATAGATGATTCCCTTGAAATGCAAATAGCCTTGGAGAGGTGGCCTCTGTTGGGACTGTGATGGCAGAGAGAGAAAGAGTTAAACTCCTTTCTCTGCTTTCCAAGGTCCCAAGACTGCTCAGGCTGTTATTTCAACTTTGAGACTATTCACTCTTTGAAAATTAAGTTCAAAATGGCTTTGGCTTTTCTTCAGAAATACAATTGAGCATGGAATGTCTCCATAGAAGGAATGTCTTCTCTCTTACTGGCTTATTAATTGCTTCGTCAAAATAGAGAGGAAACAAATGCTTCAACAATTCCTGTTAAGAAGAAGCATGGTGTTTATGCCATCTGGATGAAGGGCCAGCTACTGCAGCCTTTTTGTGAAGTAAGGTAATTTCTGTAGTTGGATTTAACTGTCCATTCTTGTAAAACAGTAGTCAAAGTTCCCTCTTCTAGACATTTGCAATCTAGTAACCAGTAGCAGGTATATATCCCAGAATAGTTTGGTCAATTTAAATAATAATTTTGCCGAGTTTATGCCCAGCAAAACCTGCTGGGTAACTTTTATCTTGCAGTTCTCTTTTCCAATATTCTGTAGAAAATCTGGCACAGTTATCACAAGAATGCAAATAGCTTGGCTCAAAAAGTTGAAATATCAGAAGAGTGCAGATAAAAGTCTGTTTGTGTGCATTGACTTATGAACAAATTTGTCAAAAGCAAAGCCAATTTAGGGATGTCTGCCAAATCTTTTGGATTCAGATTCAGAAGTGACATAGCTGCAATTAAAGGTGGCCGAAGTTCAGTTCTTTTTTATTTTATCATTACAGGGCTTGATCCAGTCTTGCAATCTTTTCCTTTGTTTATAGGAAGGTCACTACTGTCGGAAACAGTATGCTCCAGTTTCTGGGCATTGCAGTGGGGAGAGTGCAGTTGTGCTCAAATTTTGCTTGTGGACTTTCCAAAGGCATGTGGTTGACCATTGTGAAAATAGAATGCTGGACTACATGAGTCTTTGGCCTGATCCAGCAGTGCTAGAAAATCGTCCAATAATTAAGTTGTGAGCAATAGACATTTCAATAGAAATAGCATATTTTTGGCAATGCATTTGGATCAGCACCATACATTTAAAGCACTCCGAACAAACATTTAAAGACTGTGACTTCCCCTAAATAATCATTGGAAGTGTAGTTTGATGAGGGGAAACAACAGGAGTCTTTATGAATCTTTAGGAGGCAAGTGTAGAGTTCTCGACCCCAGGAATGCCTTGAAATGGTAATACTGGAATGGGGTGGGGGAATAATCAGCTGAATCAAATCTTTAAGTGAAAGGAATTTATTTCATCTGCAAGTATGCCCTTCTCTAGCTAGGATTTTAGGTCCGTTTTCCCACTCCTAGATATACCTGAGAGTATAAATAAACCTGGGAGGTTTTTTTTTTATAAAAAAATCTTAAAAACAAGTACATTATATGTCAATGTAGCATTTTCTCTTATCGCATAATATGACCATCAAAGTCTTCAGGACCTGTTCTGAAATAAAAGGCAGTGTTGTTATTGTTGTTGTTGTTTTTAAAAAGTCATGAATCACAGAATCATAGATTTGGAAGGGATCCCAAGGGATAAGGAAGATAAGGTTATTTCTGGAGGAACAAGTAAAGTAGAAATGCTGGAAGATTGTTGTTGTGTCTGAAATAACAGGTTGAGGAATTCCCTTTGTATGTTTGCCAGTTAACAGAGAATATTAATATTTCCTATTTATTTAACTTGATCTTTGTAATATAAACTAGGTGAGGGGAACCCTTTTCAGACTGAGGACAAGCTTCCAGGAGCTACATGCCAGTGGTGGGTGGGGCCAGAACAAAAAATGGGTGGAGCCATGAATGCAAATTTCCCCCTATTTATGGTAGGGTTTCTACATGTACTCCTCTATCCCCTATACTCTCTCTCCTCCATCCAGGTAAGCAAGAGACATTATTGGAGTTCAAGGCAAAAACATGCAAGGAGTGTGCAAAGCAGGGCCACTAAAGAAGCATTAATCCCTTGAATTCCAGTTGCTAGGAATAACATGTAGGGCAGGTGCTGTTGTGCTCAAATCCCATTTGTGGGCTTACCTTCCCAGTGGACATGTGGTTGTTCACTGTGAGAACAGGGTGCTAGACTAGAAAGACCTTTGACCTGAGCCAACAGGGCTATTACTGTGTTCTTAGCATTAAGACCTTGTGCCTGAGCTTGTTTTCTTCATCTTTCCTGTTTCCTTTTGTGTCATGAGAGAAGGAGGGCAGGGACACTGGAATACTATGAAGAATGGATAACTGCAGGGAGATGGGGAGATCAGGAGATGCTGATGGGGCAGTTTTGCACAAGCATAAATGGTTTTTCTACTTCCACTAGTCATCTCTGGATCCATGCCACAGCGTTTAATATTTGCGAGTATTTGATAGTTGATAGTCAATGGTATTTTTGCATTTTGATTGCAAAAATGCAAGCATTGAGTTTGATTTTTATTGTACTAAAATATACTGTAAAGTTTTGAGCTTTTATTCTCTTTCCCCCATGTTTTATGATGGTCTATGGTAGGAACTGTTAGGATCTCCTACTCGCAAATAGGACCCTGGCAGAGACACATGCCCGACTGGCATGTTCTCTCCTTCCTGGTCGATCGTTCGGGAGCTTCAAACACTTTCTTCAGCCCAAACACCACAGTAACTGATGCCAACTGACATCAGCACACTTACAGATCCACAGAGTTTCAATTGTGTAACAGACCTCAGCAACAGACCTTGGCTACCGTAATCTACTGTATTTACATATACAGTCATACCTTGGTTTAAGTATGCCTCAGTTTGAGTACTTTCAGTTTAAGTACGCCACGGACCGTCTGGAACAGATCTATCCACTTTCCATTACTTTCAATGGGAAAGTTCGCTTCAGGTTAAGTACGCTTCAGGTTAAGTACAGACTTCCGGAATCAATTGTGTTCTTAAACCAAGGTACCACTGTAATACACTCGGAGCACTGCAACATGGCTCCCTCTCTCTCTAGCATCAGGCAGCAAAGAGAGTGAACAAAGGACAATAATCCCACTTCACGGCACACAGTAACACAAACATCCTGTCTCCGTCACTTCCCACTGTGGAACGTAAACATATACTGTCATAGTTACAGGTAGGTAGCCATGTTGGTCTGGTGTAGTCACAACAAAATATAAATTTTTTTTTAAAAAAATATTTCAGTAGCACCTTAGAGTCCAACTAAGTTTGCCATGTGATATACTGTCATGTGATAGGCAACAATCCCTTGACTGCAAACATGGGAAATGAATCTCCAACAGGAACTAGATTGGATTGTTTTT
Source organism: Zootoca vivipara (assembly GCF_965207765.1). Taxonomy (NCBI): domain Eukaryota; kingdom Metazoa; phylum Chordata; class Lepidosauria; order Squamata; family Lacertidae; genus Zootoca; species Zootoca vivipara. Next base: position 58,215,137 of record NC_142587.1, read on the forward strand.
AATGTAGGGCATGCAGACAGACAAGAGATGTCAGGAAAAATCACCAGGGGCCCTTTCATGAGCAAGAATGCATTTGGTCCCCAAAACCTGTTTTTACTCATGCAAAATATATTTAAAAGTTTACTACCTGAAACCAAATAAAAATTGAAATGAAAACAATGCAATTTATTTATCATTTCTCCTGCTGCTGCAAAACATGTCTAAAAACCTTCTACAGCTGGAGATCTAGTGCTTTCTTTCCTTAAAAATGTTTAGGGGTACTCTCATTTTGACTCAAGAAAATCACCATTTTATAGTTCAAATTGGGGAAAAAATACAGTAAATGGACAAAAGTACACAAAATGTTTAGGGGTATGTGTACCCCTGCGTCTCCCCAGAAAAAAGCACTGTGGAGATCCATCCTGTGCCATGCTGCAGTGTTAGTCACTGAGCTTACATGAATAAACTTTTTAGTTTCCTGTTCATTTTGTAGAAGGTATTTTTGTGTCACATCTAAAATTGCCTTGTCATTAATGTGGACTAAAGGTGGCTAAAGAGTTTTATTTATTTCCATTTTTTCAAATTCCATTTGCTTTCCTTCAAAAATTACAGGTTAAATACTTTACTTTCTTTTTCTTTCTTTCAACTTCTGTGAATAATTAGGTTTTCTATTTGCAAAGAAATGGCATCCTTAACTTCTTTGTGTTTCAGGAGTGTAAATTGCAGAGTTTTATTCCTAACTAACCCATAATCTGTCTCATATTCTATGCCTTACTGTGCATGATTACTAAATCTATATATAAGGGCATGAATCAATTTTTGACTTACAAAGCGTATGTCATGGCACATGAAAATATATCTGTTCCTAATCTTATTTTGAAGGTGACCTCAAATATTTTGATTGCAGTTACTGTATAGCAAAACAGAAATAATGGTGTAACATGATTATTGATGAAGGAGTGTGTGTGTGTGTGTGTGTGTGTGTAATTATATATATATATATATATATATATATATATATATATATATATATAATTGTCTGCTTTACATATACACGTATGATATTGATGTATGGTCCCTGGTTGTTTTAAATTGAGTAAGTGTTCTAAATATTTCCCATGGATATTGCTGCCACCTGCTGGACACAACAAAGAGTTGCAAACATTCACAAAACAAAGATGCCTCTTTTTTTTTTTTTTTTAAAAAGTGGTTTATATGGGCAATGAAGACAGTTTACAGGACTGGCCATGCACAAGTAACATAACATGCAGCATAGTCCCAGGCATGTTTACTCAAAATTAATTCTCATTAAATTAAGTGGAATTTATTCTCATGAAAGTGTGCTTAGGTTTGCAGCCTTATATGGATATTTTTATTGGGAACTGGAACATGAAAGGTCAAGACAACTTTGAATCCAAATACTGCCATCTATCAAACATTTGCCTGATAATTATATCTCACCCCCCCCTGTGTTAATATATATATGAGATATCCCATATATTTCATTTTGGCATTTCTGGAACAACACTGCAACATTGGGAGGTATATTTTTCCACCCTATTCAAACTAGTAACATGATCCAATCATCTCTTTTTTTATCATCTATCAGTCAAGACTATGTTGATTAATGTATTTGGAGACAGAAATGGACAACATCCAAACAAATGGAAAAGGCAGGGGAAATATTACATCTGCTTCCATTGCAAAGCATTTGAGTTCCTGTATGGGAATTCCAGAATAACATGCAGTCTCCTCTCATCACCCATGTCATTCTTAATATTGTGAAACCCCTTGATGATCTCAGGAAGGCAGGATATGACATAGGTGAAAACCCATCCCCGATCTCAATAAATTGTTATTTTTATAAATTAATTATTGTTATAATTTGGCTATTATTGGGGGTATATTGGAAAACTAATAATAAAAAATTATTTTTAAAACCCATAAGCCCAATCTCTTATATTATAGAGTAATGGTCCCTCCCTTATAGCATCATGAATGAATAAGGAGCCGGGGATAACATTAGCATCTCTATCTAGTCTGCAAGTGTACATAAATTTAATGAATATGGATGACATTGTTCATTGATGGCTTCTGGCATCATCTAATTGACAAAATGGTCATCTGAGATAGCATTTGCAATGAAAAAAACATGGCACTTGTATTCTTCTGTCTGGATATTTGCATCAGCTTTTTTAAAAAACAAACAAACAAACCACAATTATAGAAATGATGTAGCGGTTCTCATTTACTCAAAGAAAAGGAAAAATGTTAAGAATTCCTTTCAACTTTCAATATGTGAGTTGCATATATGAGGAGGAGAAGATGAAGATGAAGATGATGGTGAAGAAGAAATTACTTTCTGACAGTCCTACAACCAGGAAAGGAATGACTAATGCTTAATTGTTGATATGCAAAGACAGAGATAAAGGAATAAGAGCAGCCAGCTCTTATTTGGATATTTGGATATATTTGTCATGAAGGAAAAAGCAAGACCTTTTATTAGAGGAAAGGTTTTCCCTCCTCTCCCAAATACCACTTGGGTCGTCAAATATCTTGACATGTTGGTGGAAGCATAAATGGACAAGAAGGGATCATGGATTGGCATGTATCACAGTATACCTCTGCATAATGAGGTCCCTTCTGGAAAACAGATGCTTAACTGTGGCCTCATTTATCATGAGGATAATGACATCCAACAATTCGCTAGCTTCTTTGGAGACTATTTAAACAAAAACATGGAGTCAGAGGAACCAATTAGGAGGGAGTGGTCCCTTTTGGCCCTCTGACCTCTAGCCTTTTGAACAAAGTTTTAAAAAATGTGAGACAGGCGAAGAATAGGTTGTGCTATATAGGGTGGTGCTCTACCACGGAAGAATAGGTTGTGCTATATAGGGTGGTGCTCTGCCATGGAAGCTGAGCGGTATTAATTGACTTCTCTTATTAAGGTTATAAACTACTGAAATAACCACTAACCATTAAAAAATAATCATGAATGGCTGCTAATATTTCAGAATTCAAAGTAGGGTTTTAAATTATGTTTGGTGTGCTCTTTCTATTGAAAAGTGTCACCCTGGACAGCCAACCGGATAATGCAATAATGTTTCTATGAAATTAGTGAGGAGCCTCCAGAGGCTGTATAACTACATCTCCCATCATTCCTGACCATTGCTTATGCTAGAGAACAACAACATCATATAATGTCTGATTCTATGAGTTCTTTGAATACCACAGGTTAGCGATTCCTGGTGTAACCAATTGTTTCGGTTATCTCCTATGGCATTTTAATGTGTGTTTTTTAATTATACAAAGCTGTGTAATTTAATTTCTAGATGCTCTAGTGTAACTTATCTTTCTAAACCAGTTTTTTAAAGCTAATTTTCAAGTACTGCTGTGAGCCACATCGAGACATGAGCACTAACCTATCTGCCTTTGTTTCCCACTATGTTGGAAGTTTCTGTTCCAGTTACTGTTAAAAAATGAGAGTAAGCATTGCTGGAGGAGACCTGGAAAAGCTGGTGCCAGTCAGTTTGCAATAGAGTAGGTAGATCAATGATATCCTTTGCCTTTTATCTATTTAGATGAGAAGGTTCTGGTTAGGGAAGTTGGGCAGGATGAGAGCCCTGAATGGGCAAACACCTGGTCAGTTCCAACCAAGAAGCTAAACAGACAACACTGCAAGATTGTGGAGATATTCCCTAATAGTTATATAAACCTCATTGTAAGGTCGTACCTCTAGTTGTGTTAGGTTCATGTTGCGTTTTTTCTGGTTTCGAATGTGGCAAACCCGGAAGTGTTTACTTCCGGGTTCGCCATTTCACGGATGCATAAGAGTGATCTGCGCACTTCGCACATGCACAAGAGCACTCTATCGCATCACGCACATGTACAGAAGTGGTGCTCTACTTACAGACTTTTCGGGGTGCAAACGGCACCCAGGAGCGGAACATGACCGTAAATAGAGGTACCACAGTACACGTCCCAGAAATTATTGAATTTAAAATATTGCCTTTAAAAATGAGTAATTATGGGACAGGTTCATATATCACTTTGACTGAAAATGCTTTTCCTGGATTTAATCCCATATCACAACCTGCTATTCTGCTGTAATTTTATGGGATATGCACCACCCATTAACCACATACCCCTTTTCAATAACAGTTGCAGATATTCTGTCTGACTGAGTTCCTCTAGTTGCTATTTCATTTATCCTGTGGTGTGCATAATTGACTAATAATGCCTGTAATCTGCCTCTGTGATTAACTCATTTGAAACGATAAAATATTCCAGATCACATTATGCTAAAGGAAAGAGAAACACTTTTTTTTAATCTGTGTGCTGATTTCTTGATTTCAGAGGTAACCAAGTACATCTTTCTGTATTAAACCAAAAATATTCCAGTAATGAAAATAAAGAATACGGCTTAATTAGCAAAAAAAGAAAAGTACCTAGATTAGCTAGGTTCCTTAAAGTTGGTGCAGTTGTTGTTGTTTTTTTATAGAGGAAGGGAAAATCAGGTAATCATGTCACATAATGAGGACTGGGGTACAAAGAAGATAGGGCAGCTTTGCCTTATATTTCTTCCATCTTTTTATATTTTTAATTTTAGAAATATTTAGTAACATCTAAGCACTAATAAAAACCTTTGACAAGAGAAATGTGGAAACCCGCAACTGGGGGTTTAAATATCCACTGTAGATCCTATGATTATGAAATAATTAGTTGCATATATAATTAGCAGGACATATTTTCAACAAGATTATCCATTGCAGAGAGCTAGTATTTATATAATTAGAAGTACATGGAAGATTTGAACTGAGTTTAGTATCAACACTATCCTACTCATGTCTAGAGTAAACTGTCATGTGAAAGCAGCCTTATTTTTTGGGGGGGAGGGGGGCATTTTCCAAGGAGTTCAGATAGGCCATTAACAGAAAAGTTTATAGAAAGCAAGTCTTTATATGTTTCTGAAATAGTAAATAATTTATGCATCCTCTCAAAATCTAATCCAAAGTGTTGGGGGAACCCACAGAACAGATTTAGCATCTGCGTGGGGACAGGAGAGGGGCAGAAAGTTCCATTGTGCAACACACATCCTTGTGCTGGCGGAACGAATGGATTGGGCTGTGATTTCGTATAATGGGTTTCTCTTTATGCCTATGCTTGTTGTTAACTATATTACATAACTATCTGGTCATAATTACCTGGTTACAGCAGTGACCAGAGGAGGAATGGCCATGGGGAGGGACGCCAAGAGAAGAAATGCCATGGTACACTTGCAACAGCAAAACAGGATGCCTTCATCGGGGGCGGGGGGGGGGCGGGGAGGGCATGACTATCCCATATAAGTTTCAACAGACCCAGCAGGGGTTGGAACTCTCCACTGGTTCGACTTAACCCCCAATGGCACACTTTTCTGTTGTCTTCCGAGGCAGATGGTTGCCAACAACAACATAACTATCTCATGAATAAATTTAATAAATCAGTATTAACCCATCTTTTAATACTAATGGAAAAAACAGGGAGGGGAACTCATAATGCTGTTGTTGAACAGCATCTATTATTAGATAGCCCATTGATATTAGGTGGAAGGCCTGTTGGGTTGCAGTCTAACTGGCATAAGCTTGATGTGGGGACCCATTGGCATTGTTTAAAATGGCCACTTTAAGTATAAAATGAGATTTTATAGCCCGTTTTGGCTGTTCAGTCTGATGGAATGTTTTTTCATTCCTAGATGACATTGCCAAGCAAAGGGCAAGCTGAGGAAATGCTTGTTTAATTTGCAGTGAGGCAGCTTGCTGATGGAAAGACTAGTAGAAGCAGTTCAGTGTCATGTACTCATAACTTGTTAAGTCTGATATCTTCAATAGTTATGTTCTGAACAAGCCAAGAATTTATGCTGCAGTCTGTAAATTGTTCACTGGCTAATTACGATTGCCATGAAACTTTTAGGGTAAGATTCAAAGTTCTACCCAGGCCATTAACTGTATGACACCATTGTGATGGAAACACAACATTATGACAGAAGAATTACGACCCTAATTGGCACTGCATTTACGGAGCTTAATATTGACTCTTTATAAATTCATTGTTCCTGTACCAGTTATGTGACAAGCCTTATGATGAATAGATTTGTTATTCAGAATTGTCAGATACAACTTTGTTTAATTTAATGGCTGTTTAACATGCTAGCTTAAGTGAAGCACAAAAGGGTTAGTTCAACAATATCCTCTGGAAAAACAAAGCAGAGTCTGAAAATGTATTGGAATGAGGAAAGAGCCTGATAAATATTCATACTTCTGTGTGTTTACTGATAAGGAAAGCATGTACGTTGTATTTTCACCCAGATGCATCTTATGCATTGGCAACAAATATTGCCTGTTATAATTTTAGCAGTTATTGTCCTACAATAAATATATTTATACAGCAAAGTATTAATTCCTTTGTATGATTCTTAGGTCCTCTTAGGACTGGCACAGAGAAGTAAGCTCTTTAGCAAATGTTTCTTTCACATGGTAGGAGAAGTAAATACTTAAATAAATTCTCTAAATTGCTCATCTTGCCAATGTCAATGAGAAATTGTGTGTGCACATTTGAGGTTTTAAGTCCATCTGTGGCTCTTATTTAACCACATGCTCAACACTCAGGAATCCCATATTCTCTGAAAGAAAGGTTCACTTCATACCCAGAAATGCCCAGGTATGATTGACAAAAAGCATTTTACTTGCCAGCTTATATTTATCTTGGCTTCATGCAGTTTCATCTCTGTTAAAAAGTGTGGAAGACATACTAATGTGATAAATGCCTTCCTCTTCTCTTTTGTGGCTTGCTTGGGTGCTTAGGAAGTCAATGAGCAGACCAGGGGAGAATAGATAGGTGCAGGTGGGGCAGTGCCATGGACATGCCCACCTGACAGGAGTTTTGCTGTGGTTACCGGGATAGTACAGGGATGAGGCATTGGGGCGGAGAGGTCAAGGTGCACAGATACTAATCTGCTAGAACACAGGCCCAACCACACTGCTGGCCTGCACCAGTAAGTGACAGTGGCACTAGTATCTGTGATGAGAGAGCTGCTTCACAGCACCACCCCACCCCCTATCCCTGGCTGCTCTTGGGCAGGTAGGGAATCAAATCCTGACTCAAAAACACCTTTGTCTTCTCTCCCTTCTAATTGCCAGAAATGTCCCTAAAACCCCTAAAAGGCTTAACTAGCACTTTAGCAGGGACAGATAATAAATTATCCCTGATAAATAGGGATTATCCCTGATAAATAGAAAGTTGGAGCATGTGTTGGGAACACTCTGCTCACATCTAGAAAATGCAGAGCATTTCATACTTTCACAGTGGTTGGTGTTTCACATCAATCAACATGCATTTTGTTGTTGTTGTTTAGTCGTTTAGTCGTGTCCGACTCTTCGTGACCCCATGGACCACAGCACGCCAGGCACTCCTGTCTTGCACTGCCTCCCGCAGTTTGGTCAAACTCATGTTCGTAGCCTCGAGAACACTGTCCAACCATCTTGTCCTCTGATGTCCCCTTCTCCTAGTGCCCTCAATCTTTCCCAACATCAGGGTCTTTTCCAAGGATTCTTCTCTTCTCATGAGGTGGCCAAAGTATTGGAGCCTCAGCTTCACGATCTGTCCTTCCAGGGAGCACTCAGGGCTGATTTCCTTAAGAATGGATAGGTTTGATCTTCTTGCAGTCCATGGGACTCTCAAGAGTCTCCTCCAGCACCACAATTCAAAAGCATCAATTCGTCGGCGATCAGCCTTCTTTATGGTCCAGCTCTCACTTCCATACATCACTACTGGGAAAACCATAGCTTTAACGTTTGTCGGCAAGGTGATGTCTCTGCTTTTTAAGATGCTGTCTAGGTTTGTCATTGCTTTTCTCCCGAGAAGCAGGCGTCTTTTAATTTTGTGACTGCTGTCACCATCTGCAGTGATCAAGGAGCCCAAGAAGGTGAAATCTCTCACTGCCTCCATTTCTTCCCCTTCTATTTGCCAGGAGGTGATGGGACCAGTGGCCATGATCTTGGTTTTTTTGATGTTGAGCTTCAGACCATATTTTGCGCTCTCCTCTTTCACCCTCATTAAAAGGTTCTTTAATTCCTCCTCGCTTTCTGCCATCAAGGTTGTGTCATCTGCATATCTGAGGTTGTTGATATTTCTTCCGGCAATCTTAATTCCGGCTTGGGATTCATCTAGTCCAGCCTTTCGCATGATGAATTCTACATATAAGTTAAATAAGCAGGGAGACAATATACAACCTTGTCGTACTCCTTTCCCAATTTTGAACCACTCAGTTGTTCCATATCCAGTTCTAACTGTAGCTTCTTGTCCCACATAGAGATTTCTCAGGAGACAGATGAGGTGATCAGGCACTCCCATTTCTTTAAGAACTTGCCATAGTTTGCTGTGGTCGACACAGTCAAAGGCTTTTGCATAGTCAATGAAGCAGAAGTAGACGTTTTTCTGGAACTCTCTAGCTTTCTCCATAATCCAGCGCATGTTTGCTATTTGGTCTCTGGTTCCTCTGCCCTTTCGAAATCCAGCTTGCACTTCTGGGAGTTCTCGGTCCACATACTGCTTAAGCCTGCCTTGTAGAATTTTAAGCATAACCTTGCTAGCGTGTGAAATGAGCGCAATTGTGCGGTAGTTGGAGCATTCTTTGGCACTGCCCTTCTTTGGAATTGGGATGTAGACTGATCTTCTCCAATCCTCTGGCCATTGCTGAGTTTTCCAAACTTGCTGGCATATTGGGTGTAGCACCTTAACAGCATCATCTTTTAAAATTTTAAACAGTTCAGCTGGAATATCATCACTTCCACTGGCCTTGTTATTAGCAGTGCTTTCTAAGGCCCCTTTGACTTCACTCTCCAAGATGTCTGGCTCAAGGTCAGCAACCACACTACCTGAGGTGTACGAGACCTCCAGATCCTCTGTGTATTCTTGCCACCTCTTCTTGATGTCTTCTGCTTCTGTTAGGTCCTTACCACTTTTGTCCTTGATTATGGTAATCTTTGTACGAAATGTTCCTTTCATGTCTCCAATTTTCTTGAACAGATCTCTGGTTTTCCCCATTCTATTGTTTTCCTCTATTTCTTTGCATTGCTCATTTAAGAAGACCCTCTTGTCTCTCCTTGCTGTTTTTTTTGGAAATCTGCATTCAGTTTCCTGTATCTTTCCCTTTCTCCCTTGCATTTTGCTTGCCTCCTCTCCTCCGCTATTTGTAAGGCCTCGTTGGACAGCCATTTTGCTTTCTTGCATTTCCTTTTCCTTGGGATGGTTTTCGTTGCTGCCTCCTGTATAATGTTACGAGCCTCCATCCATAGTTCTTCAGGCACTCTGTCCACCAAATCTAAGTCCTTAAACCTGTTCCTCACTTCCACTGTGTATTCATAAGGGATTTGATTCAGATTGTATCTTACTGGCCCAGTGGTTTTTCCTACTTTCTTCAGTTTAAGCTGGAATTTTGCTATAAGAAGCTGATGATCTGAGTTACAGTCAGCTCCAGGTCTTGTTTTTGCTGACTGTATAGAGCTTCTCCATCTTTGGCTGCAGAGAATATAATCAATCTGATTTCGATGCTGCCCATTTGGTGATATCCATGTGTAGAGTCGTCTCTTGTGTTGTTGGAAGAGAGTGTTTGTGATGACCAGCTTGTTCTCTTGACAGAACTCTATTAGCCTTTGCCCTGCTTCATTTTGAACTCCCAGGCCAAACTTGCCAGTTGTTCCTTTTATCTCTTGATTCCCTACTTTAGCATTCCAATCCCCTGTAATGAGAAGAACATCCTTCTTTGGTGTCATTTCTAGAAGGTGTTGTAGGTCTTCATAGAATTGGTCAATTTCACTTTCTTCAGCTCCGGTAGTTGGTGCATAAACTTGGATTACTGTGATGTTAAAAGGTTAAAAGGTCTGCCTTGGATTCGTATCGAGATCATTCTGTCATTTTTGAGATTGCATCCCATTACAGCTTTTGCCACTCTTTTGTTGACTATGAGGGCCACTCCATTTCTACTACGGGATTCTTGCCCACAGTAGTAGATATGATAGTCACCTGAACTGAATTCGCCCATTCCCTTCCATTTTAGTTCACTGATGCCCAGGATGTCAATATTTATTCTTGTCATCTCATTTTTGACCACATCCAGCTTACCTCCATTCATGGTTCTTACATTCCAGGTTCCTATGCAATATTTTTCTTTACAGCATCGGACTTTCCTTTCGCTTCCAGGCATATCCGCAACTGAGCGTCCTTTCGGCTTTGGCCCAGCCGCTTCATCAGCTCTGAATCTACTTGTACTTGTCCTCCGCTCTTCCTCAGTAGCATGTTGGACGCCTTCCGACCTGAGGGGCTCATCTTCCAGCGTCATAACTTTTATATGCCTGTTGTCTTTGTCCATGGAGTTTTCTTGGCAGGGATACTGGAGTGGCTTGCCAGTTCCTTCTCCAGGTGGATCACGTTTAGTCAAAACTCTCCACTATGACCTGTCCATCTTGGGTGGCCCTGCATGGCATAGCTCATAGCTTCTCTGAGTTATTCAAGCCCCTTCGCCACGACAAGGCATTGATCCATGAAGGGGCAACATGCATTATGTCTTCAAAATAAATATTCATTATAATGGGTCATAGCTGAATTTTAGTCTGCAGTTCTATAATTCAGAATGGCTAGACAGGGTTTCACATTTACTCTGTGCTTGGTTCTGTCACTGTTTCTGTAACATTTGGATGCTCAGAGGCAGACTTGCATTTCTCCCCATACTTTTATTTTTATATTTTGCCTAAGCAATGATTACAAGCCTAGCAAAACAGCTGGCTGAGGAGGGAAATGCTTTTGGGATTGAGGCTAATGAAGAAGAAATAACCTGGAGGTGATAAATAATATGAAAGGTGAGAGATTTAAAAACCACAACATTACTGAACAGCCCTGCATCCATGTTTCAGATAAAATAGCACCCTTTGGTATAACAGCTAGCACCAGTGCTAGCTGCTGATCTGATTTTAGTTTTGGATTGCCTCTTTCATTTTGCATGTCTATTTAAGTTCTCATATAATCTATTTTAGACATGTTACATAATCTGCATTTGATGTAACCAGGCATGAAAACTGTGTAACATAGTTGCCAAGTTTTCCCTTTTCTCGCGAGGAAGCCTATTCAGCATAATGGAATTTCCCTTTAAAAAAGGGAGAACTTGGCAGCTATGCTGTGTAAGTCCAATGTTTAAATGCAAACTTCAGGACTCTTTTATATTTAACAATGTCCCTTTAAATCTTTTGTGGAACAAAAATGGGAAGATTTTTTTTTTTGCTTCATTCCTCCCTTACCTCTCCAAGGGGTATCTAGGTTGTAAGCAAAATTACAAGATTGACCTATATATAGTTGGTGCACACTTCTTCAGATACACAGAAACAGAAGTCACCAGACCCTGAAATTCTTTTGTAATAATTACCCTGGATCTGAGTGTCATCATGTTATGTGTTTTCCACTATCTACTACACACTATTGACTGCTGCTGGAGGATATCACACAACATAGAGTAAGTGAGCATCCATGGTACAATAGAAAGGAGGGAATTTGACCCAATGGCACCATTTAGGGTGACTGACATCTCCATGATGCGCATAACCTATAGTTCTGTCTCAAAATATCACACTTTAATCACTTCATAAAGCCATACTGAATGAGTTTTAAACACTGGCCCTTTATTCAACTTTTCTTAAGTCTAATTATACTTGGGTTTGCTATTACAGAACCACCGGAAAGTGTTATAAAACTGTTAAAATCATGATATACTTTAAGAAACATTATACAGTTGTTTGTTAACCTTTTAAATAAGGAAATGGAACTATTTACTTGTTATGTAGGTATTTAATTAGTTAATTACTATGCTACTTTGAAATATGGTTTATATCCTAGAGGGTGGACTTTGTTAATGAAATTCCATCCCCCTTTGCACACTCTCACATACTCTTAATTTCCAGACGGTAACTGATGTAAACTGAATCGTGAGAGACAAATAAAGATCTATGCCGGGCTGTATTCACTGGAGAGGACAGATAAATCTTTACCCTCAGCCTCTTGACATCATCTCAATTCTATATAAACAATTTTTCAATTTCAGAAATTTCCCCTGGGAAACTTTTCGCAAATTCATTCTCTTGGCTTCATAGGGGGTCAAAAACAGCAAAATCTTGTGCTTAATGAATGATGATTTGGATACCTGTTCTATCAGAGAAAGCTGCATTTACAAATGTAAACTTACTATTTGAAACAAAATTCCTTTCTGAAGCATTCCTGAAAATACATCGATAAAAGTCTCTTTTTTTAGGGGTTTCCCTAAAGGAGAATAAGTTTTCAAAACAGGTTTTTAAATATATATGTTTGATAATGCTTCCATAATGATAAGAGGTGATTAATAAATACCAAGGACATTTTACAGACCAAATGATAATAACCAGTAACACTTTTATGAAACCTTTTTCGAAAACAGCAGTTGAATATCCTGGAGGAGATATTATTATTGTAAGACACATGGATATCATTTAAAAATCCAACTAATACAAGACCAATAAAAATAAATGTTTTGAGAGAATATTACTGTTGTCATCCGACTTGTGTGTGCTGGGAGTGTCATTGACTGGATGAGAATGAACACATTAACACTCAATCAAAACAAAATGGAAACGATGACGCTGTAAGGATCAGGACGTGTTGGAAGAGGAAGGCCTGCATTGAGAAGAATTGCATTCTCCCTGAAAGTTCTCACAGCCTGGGGTTTCTTCTGATCCCAGATATAATCTGGGATTTTCAAGTGATAGCTGTGGCCAGGGATACACCTTTTGTTGGAGCTGAGCTTAAAATGCCGTCTCACTTCAGTGACCCATATGCTAGCTGTAGACAGCGTTTTCACTATTTGCGTGTGGAGACGTTATAATCCGACCGAGAAATAAATTCAGACAGGACTCAAATTTTATGTTTGGTTTTTGGCAGAATTTAGGCCACAACTTTATTGATTACAAATCAAGTGAGTGGTTGCATAGGCTCTGGTTCCCAAAGCTACCTAGGGTAGTGCTGACTCTGGGTGGACCATGAGTCAGCCAGGTCAACATCTGGGATGGGAGCCATGACTAGCCCTGGTTCCCCCAAATGTGCCCTGAACTCTGGATCAGGGCACAACCCCGCTGGGGGAAAACCAACCAATGAGTTCTAGGATTCCATTTAAAGGAATACCTATGTATAGGGTTGGCTAGGAATCCTGCCACCCCTATCAGCATGAACCAGAGCCTATCCGCCAACCTTACAAGTTGTGACAATTTGCTACACGGCAGGCAAAACCCAAGTGGCAACAGCCAATCAGCCAAGTGGGAAAATCCCTACCATGCCCTTGCTCCAAAACAAGTGATGCACGATGGCATAGCAAGGTCAAGTGCAAGCCCTAAAATTAGGGAGAGGTGGGCAGGTGTTCTGGTGCACTGTGACCCAAAAAGAAGATTTCTAAGGTCACGTGCAGCAGTTAAATAGTGGTCCCTCTGACCCTTGACTGGCAGGCTCCTAGCCGAATTGCTCCCAATAGGGTGTTGTGGCCGTTCCAATTGACCCCGCCCCAACACCTAGGCCTGATTGTCGGGCCCCACCACAATGCGTGCCCTCTCTTGCAGGGAGGACCCGATTTATAATGGAGGGGAGAGAAGTTCACCATATTTTGGGGGGTGGGGGCTTAACCTCTTACTTTCTTTTTTAAAGTGTAGCCACCAGCTCGTTCCTATTCCCCAAAAACATTTCTATTTGGTTCAGTTTCATCTACTTATTTCCATAGTGGCAAACAACAGTAGCACAAATCTGAAGTACTTTGCCAGCTTTTGTTAATCTGGTACTTTTCATATATTTTGGACAATTAGAGTCCCTGACCATTAGCCATGCTTGCTGGTTGTGATGAGAGTCCAAAATGTCTGGAGGTCACCAGATTGGTGAAGACAGTGCTTCCCAAAGTAGGAATTATATAAATATTTATTTTATTAAGTGTCATACTATCTAGAGTGGGATAATACACTCTGTAATATTGAAAAGTCTAGTTATTTATTTATTGCATTTATATCCTACTTTTTTTCTCCAAATGGCTCAATGTGCCATATGTTAGGGCAGGCATCCCCAAACTTCGGCCCTCCAGATGTTTTGGACTACACTTCCTATCATCCCTGACCACTGGTCCTGTTAGCTAGGGATCATGGAAGTTGTAGGTCAAAACATCTGGAGGGCCGCAGTTTGGGGATGCCTGTGTTAGAGTCTCCCCTTCCTAATTTAATCCCCACAAAAACACTGTAAAGCAGGTTAAACTGAGAGGCAGTGACTGACCCAAGGTCCCCCAGTGAACTTTATGGTTGAGTGGGGATTTGAACTCTGGTCTCTCAGGTCCTAGACCAACACTCTAACTACTACACCACACTGGCTCTTTATTGAGGATAGATTTTGTTTTTTGTTGCATTATAAATAGGTCTATAAGCATACATCTTTTTGCCATGAGAAAAAGATTGGTTTGGTTGCATTATTCCAACATGCACATAAAATAATAAATCATTTTCTCATGCCAATAAGTTTCATTCCAACTACATATTGGCTGGGGATCTGAAAAACTAAGTCTTATCACCGCCTATGACTTTTCTTTGTATAATTTAGGAGCTGGCTTGTAACCATGTATCAGAAGGTTTATATTATTTTGAAGCCTAGTTCATATATCATAAGCCTATATTTTGAACCTTGCCATATTTGTATCATACTCATATTCCTGTCAGCAGCACACTCTGCAAATGTAAAAATTATAAGGGTTTGTGATTAAGGTTTTCTAAAATGCATTCTTTTTCAAATTACTTTAATTTCAGTGTCTGGCTCTTTAAAATAATGGATCCATAATTTTAATAGACAACACAGCCTTTAGACCTCCCACATATCAAAAGCTTATAATTCAAGCTGTTGGCCAGAAAGACAATCAGACTATGCATCTAAAAGTTTGAACAAGAAATCTAGTGAAATAAGTTGTACCAGAGGGATTTTTTAAATTGACAAATAGTACTTCCCTTCTTTCACCTGGGTAAAGAGCTTTACTTATTCAGCTGGAATTAGCACCACACATAAACCACAAGAGAATGTTTTGGCAAGCAATGAGGCTTGTCGTCTGATTTCCAGTAAAGATTTGAGATGAAACAGTGTGTGATCACTTAATCTTGTTAAATGTAGCACAAAACACTAAGTGTATTAGAGCATGTATTTAAATGATAACAAACCCTGCTGTTAAAGCTAATAGGAAACAGCTCTTTTCCCAATTCACCTGACATTCTCTGAAAGAGTTCCTTCCTTCCTATATTTGAGCTATTCACTTTTTGCAGTTGACTAACATTGTGCTTTAAGATATGTTCTTTAATTGTTTGGCTTCTTTTTTCATTGTTAGGTAACAACCCTCCCTTTTTTTTTAAATCATAAAGATTGAGAGTATTGCTGTGCGTTAAAATAATGCTTGATTGTATCATGGAGGGAATATCTATACAGTGGTATGTTGGGTTAATTTGCTCTGGAGGTCCGTTCTTAACCTGAAACTGTTCTTCACCTGAGGTACCACTTTAGCTAATGGGGCCTCCTCCCGCTGCCGCCGCACCATTTCTGTTCTCATCCTGAAGCAAAGTTCTTAACCCGAGGTACTATTTCTGGGGTAACGGAGTTTGTAACCTGAAGCGTCTGTAACCCGAGGTACCACTGTATTGGTATATTGATTTAAATCTCAGGGGGCTCAGTTTTAATACTGGAGACAAATGTCATAATTTGCAAAGCAGGTAATTTTACTGGGTTGGGTGAGGTAAAGAGCGCCATTGTAAAACTGATAAGTCAAATGTGCAGTTAGGACTCTTCTTTATGTAATTAACAAATATAAAAATTAATTGGAGTTTGCATTTATTTTTTGACAAAAAATTGAAATGAAAGGAGTCATTCAGTTCATTTGTTTCTATTAAATTAATAAATGCTAGAGTTTAAGTTCTTCATTAGCTATGAAATGCATGTCATGTCATCATCTGGAACTCACTTAAAGACATTTTTAGCTTTCTTTTTCACCTTGGAGCCAGAATATCTGATATGGGAAGCAGGTGGAAGAGCAGGGTCAGGACAATTGTCCAGTTGTCAGCTCAAACACATTTTAGAGAAGTGTTTAATGTTCTGTTAGGGATTCTTTCTGTACAGAACCTTCCAATTACAATGGCGGGGAGGTATTTGTGGACATCTATAAAACAGGGAGACAAATGCTTGTTTTTTGGTAGGCCATCCTTTGACCCTCCTGTGAATGTTTAACCTTCCTGGAAAGAGAGAGAGAGAGAGCAGTTTTATAAGGGGAAAAAACCAATTATTTGATTTTTCAACTTTTTTGTTTTTTCACTTTTTTGTATTATACCACATTTCTTTTTCCATTTCACACTTAAATACATTTAAAACAATTTGATGGATTATGCCTTAGATTCGCAAGCTAATGCAACAGGTCAACCTTACAGTGAAATGTTTTGTACTTTTCATGTTAGGCAAGTAATTAGTTGCACTTTAGTTCATTACTTCATAGGTGATAAATTACTTCATGGAAAAGAGCTTTAATATATTTGGCACCTTCAATTAATTTATTAAAATTTTGACCGTAGCAGATATTTGGGAGAGAGCTTTCTTTGTTTCAAGGGTAGTTAAAGTACAAATGGAGACATGAAATATGTGTCAAATACAGAGACTGCCGCAATATTTTCAATTAATATGTAAGGTACTTAAACCCCGTAAGTGTCTCAAGTCTCTAGTTTTAGTAAAAACCTATTGGCTTTACTGACCGAGACTGCTCTAGATAAGTGATTTGTTCTGAAAAAGCAGAGAAATCATATAACTTGCCTAAAATCCTGCAGGATGTTTCTAACATAATAGTGGATGAAACTGATGTACTTCCCAGGGTTTTGTTTTGTTACATAATTCAGATAAGTAAAACATCATTGAGTAATCTCTTTCAGGGAAACTGGACATTTTATGAATGACTTGTTGAAGAAAACAATACCCTGTTTCCCAAAAATAAGACATACCCATAAAATAAGCCATAGCAGGATTTCTAAGCATTTGCGCAATATAAGCCATATCTCAAAAATAAGACATAGTGATAGGCGCAGTTCTGGAGGACACCAAGGAAGAGGCGAGGCTGGACGCTTCACGTTTTGGTTGCATCGTAGCATTACCTTTGGAGCTGAAAAGCAATTAATTTTACGTGCTTAGCATTGCATATGATTAATTAATTGGTTCAATTAGTCTAGTTGTACTACTATAGAGACTTTACTAATGACTAATTTTTTTTCCTGCTGCCCTTTGCTATCCTTTGAACCCAGAGGGCCTTTGGAAAATGATTTAGCTGGGAAGGAAGTCTAAGGAGGATAGTTTTAAATCCAACTTCCCTCAAGTAGAAGTTGCTCAACCTTGAACTTTGGAATTTGTGACCCATTTTCTGTCAATTTATTTGCCAAATTTGTATGCCACCAAATAACATAGTTCTTTCTGACTTTTGGAATGGCAGTTTTAATTATTAAACAGTGTGCTTCTAGAACTCATGGTTTATAAGAAATGCTTGAAAGTATCTGATATGCTCAGTCAGGATCTGAATACTTGAAATGGTCAGTGATCACAGACATTCTTCATCATTGTGGATACACCCACACCCCAAAAAGTACTATGAGAAAAATGGCAAAGTAGCTTTTGCTTCATGAAACAATTTCATCAAAAATAAATACTACCATGTTTCAGAGCCTAATTTATCTGTGATTATCATTGTTCTTAAATTATTGCTTTTGACAATTTTAGCAACTATTTAGATTTTTAAAATAAGAAAGCTAAATAAAGCCTTAAGATTTGATCTTCCTGACAAGTCCAGTTTTCCCTGAATAGTCTCTTTTTTTTTTAAATTTAACAACAATCTTTATTGAAAATCTTAAAAAATTCAACATATAGAAAGAATAAAGTATAAATAGCAAGTATGACAGACATAACCAAACAGGAATCAATATCAATTCAAAATTACTTGAAATGAAATGAAAGAAAAAGAAAAGGGGAAAAAAACTTAACTTAAAAAAACCTAACATAACATAACATAACATAACATATAACAATATTTGGCATAACCTAATATAACTTATATAATCTCAACATATCTTAACAAATACAATTTAAAGAAAAGAAAAAAAAGGAGAAGAAAAGGAGAAAAAGAACAAAGAAAACATATATATTTCAAAACACTTTAACATTTACACTTACTAAAACCTACTGTCCCCCCACCCTTTCCCCCCTCCACCGTATCATGACTTCCAACCACTCCTGTATTCTGATTTTGGTTTCACTGATATTCCGCATACCTTTCTCTAATTTAATTTATTTTCTTAATATTGTGCCCCTCATGAATCCGCTATTAACTGCGCCTTTTCCACTTGTTTTTGTAAATAAATCTTGAGTGGTTTCCATTCTTCTCCTGCTTTTTCTTCACTTAAACCTTTAGATATTCCAACTCTAATTGCTAAGTTCCGATAATTTATTAATTTGGTCAACCACTCTTCTTTATTTGGAACTTTTTTACTCTTCCAATTTTTAGCGATTAAGAGTCTACCCGCTGTTGTCGCGTGCATTAGCACGCATCTGTCCCTTGGTTTAATGTCTTCCTTCAACATGCTCAGGAGGAAGATTTCCGGCTCTTTTTTAAAGGAGTATCTAACTATTTTTTTTAATTCTTTATATATCTCGTCCCAGAACTTCTTAATTTCTTTGCAGCACCACCAAATATGTAGGAAAGTACCTACTTCTTCCTTGCACCTCCAACAAGTGTTACTGACCCCTCCGTACATCTTAGCTAATTTCGAGGGCGTGAGATGCCACCTAAATTGCATCTTGAGCACGTTTTCTTTTAAATCATAATTTGAAATATAATTTGAATCTCTAATCCATAAACTTTCCCAATTTTCAACCGTAATTGTTTTTCCCAAATCTTGTGCCCACTTTATCATAACAGCTTTGGTTAATTCATCTTTTGTAGCCCAATCCAGCAATAATTCATACAAATTTCGAACAAATTTATTTTCCCCCTCCAATAATATTTTCCCGAATTTGGATATCTCTCTTTCGAAGCCAATTTTTTTATCTTCGCTGAATTTTTGATTTATTTGAAAGTATTGCAACCAGACATTGCAATACTTTTTGACTTCATTATATTCTTTCAATTTTAAATTTCCATTTTCTTCTTTTAATAAATCTTTATATGTCGGCCAATCTTTATCCATATTAACCCTTTTGACTGCTATTGCTTCTTTAGGTGACAACCACCATGGTACTTTTGGTTCCAAGACGCCCTGATGTTTTTTCCATGTTTTAATTAAGGATTTCCTCACAATGCTGTTCCAGAAGGTGCTGTGCTTCCCCGGTTTTTCTTTCATTAGGTAGTGGTGCCAACCAAACCCTATTCCAAATCCCTCTAAATCTAAAATTTCAGTATTTTTCAATTCAATCCAATCTTTTAACCATGACAGGGCCGCCGCATCGTGGTACAATTCAAGATCGGGTAAACTAAACCCCCCTCTCTCTTTTTTTTCAATTAGTAGTTTGTGTTTGATTCTTGGCTTCTTGTCATCCCAGATGAATTTCATTATGTCTTTCCTCCATAAATCAAAACAATTTGAACCTCCCAAGATCGGAATGCTTTGAAACAAAAAAATCATTTTTGGGAGGACACTCATTTTTATCACTGAGATCCTACCCATAAAAGAGATTTTTAGTTTTTTCCAAATTTCCAATTTATGTTTAATTTCCTTCCACTTTTTTTCATAATTTTCTTGGTACAGGTCAATGTTTTTATTTGTCAATTGTATGCCCAAATACTTTATTTTCTTTCTAATTTCAATACCAGTTTTTTCTTGTAATTCTCTTTTATCTCTTTCTTCTAAATTTCTTACTAACAAACTACTTTTTTTGTAATTTAAATTGAACCCTGCTAATTTCCCAAATTCGTTTATTCTTTCTAATGCTCTTGGAACACTTTTTAATGGGTTTTCTGTCGTGATCATAACATCGTCAGCGAAGGCTCTGACTTTATATCTTGTGGTCCCTATCTTTATCCCTTCGATTTCCTTATCCTCTCTAATATTTTTAAGCAAAATCTCTAGTACTATTATAAATAATAGAGGGGACAGGGGGCAGCCCTGTCTCGTACCTTTTTCTATATTAATTTCTTCTGTTGTTATTCCATTAATTATTATTTTAGCTTTTTGTTTACTATATATCGATTCGATTGCTCTATTCATTTTTTCTCCAATCTCTAGATGTTGCAATGTTTTTTTCAAGAAGGCCCACGACACGTTGTCGAAGGCCTTCTCGGCATCAATTGACAGAAGTGCTGCCTCCTTCCCTCTATTATTTTCAAGACATTCAATTATATTTATTATGTTTCTTATATTATCTTTTAGTTGTCGCCCTTTAACAAATCCAGATTGATTTTCATGTATTATTTCTTTTAGGAACCAATTGAATCTATTTGCCAAAACGCCAGCGAAAATTTTATAATCACAGTTTAATAAGGAGATGGGTCTGTAATTTGTGGGTTGATCTGGGTCGGCATCTTGTTTAGGTAGAAGGGTTATTATGGCCTCTCTCCAAGAATCTG
Organism: Zootoca vivipara; assembly: GCF_965207765.1. Lineage (NCBI taxonomy): Eukaryota > Metazoa > Chordata > Lepidosauria > Squamata > Lacertidae > Zootoca > Zootoca vivipara. The sequence continues at coordinate 58,235,817 of NC_142587.1, forward strand.
GTACCATTCCTCCCATTAATATTCCATTCATAACTTTCTTCAATGGGGCTAACAATAGATCTTCCATACTTTTATAAAACTCTATGGGGATCCCATCCGGGCCTGGCGATTTGCCAATTTTCATCTTTTGTATTACCTCTCTTATTTCTCTATCTGTTATCATCTCATTTAATGCTGTAATTTTATCATCCGAAATTCTGGGTAACTTATATTTATTTAAAAAATTCTCTATCTCTTCTTCTTTTTCCCCTTTGTTATGATATAAATTTGCATAAAATTTTTCAAATATTCCTCTAATTTCTTTAGGTTTTTCAATCAATTTTCCTTCTACTTTTAATCTATTTATCCACCTCTCATTTTTCCTTTTTTTTAATTGCCAGGCTAACATCTTTCCCGGCTTATTCGCCCACTCGAAATTCTTATATTTCCAGAATCGGGTCTCCCTTTCCATTTCTTCTTCCACCATTCTCTCATATTCGCCCCTTAAAATTTTAATCTCTTTATTGAATTCCTCTTTCTTGGTTTTATATAATAGCTTCTCCTTCCTCTTAATTTCGTCTTCCAACTGTTTTTTCTTTTTCTCTTTAGCCATTTTATCGATCTTATTTTGTTGTAAGAAATATCCTCTTGTCACAGCCTTCCCCGCATCCCACACTGTTTTTTGGTCTACCTCCCCATTATCATTTTGTTCAAAATATTCTTGTACCATTTTGCGAGCCCCCTGTAGAATTTTTTTATTTTTCAATAGAAATATATTCATTCTCCATCTTCTCTTTATATCCTGTTCTTTTTTTTCTATGTTTAACATTACGGGATTATGATCAGTCATTGTTCTGGGTAATATTTCCGTTTTCCCTATTCTTATTATCAAATTTTTTGAGATCCAGATTCCATCTATTCTAGTGGCCGATTTATGTATGGAAGAATAAAATGTGTATTCTTTTTGTATCGGATGTTTATATCTCCAAACGTCAATCAATTCTAAATTTCCCACCATCTCTTCAAAACTTTTTGGTAATTTGCGACCCTTTTCATTCTTCCTATTTACTGATTTGTCTAATTCTGGGTTTAAGACTCCATTTAAATCTCCCATTACTAAAATTGGCTTATCTATATGTTCTAATAATTTCCCTTCTAATTCCTTAAAAAATTCCATTTTACTCCCATTAGGCGCATATATCCCCACAAGTAACCACGACTCTCCTTCCACCTTTATTTCAACCATCATTATCCTTCCCTCTGTATCTTTCCAGATTAGCTTTGGTTCCCATTTCCCTTTGACATATACCACCACTCCTCTCTTCTTCTTTTGGCCTGCAGATATAAACTCTTTCCCCAATCTATCATTTTTTAAGACTCTTTCATGTTTATTATTTATATGGGTTTCCTGAAGGCAAATTATATCCCAATTTGATTTTTTCAAAATGTGTCCTAATTTATTTCTTTTTTTCTTATTGTTTAATCCATTCACATTCCATGATATAATCTTTAATTTCATTTTGATTTATTTGTAATTTATTAGGAATTTTGTTTTTTTTAAAAAGGAATTTTTAATCATACACAACTGCAAAAAACAACAAAAAAAAACAAAATAAAAAAAAACAATCTAAATATGGTGTGTCTGAACATCGGAAGCCTGTTTCAGGAGAGAGTCCTTTTTCATTTAGTCTAATCATATTGAAGCGTTTAGATCCTATAACCCCATTCCTATCACAATCACTGTCTATCCCTTATAACCTTATTTACACCTTGTTTGACTTAAAGTTCTTATGTTGTCACTGCATCTTGATCTTCTTTTTCCTCGTCTTCTTTCTCTTCCAAACCAATGTCGTCATTTTCTTCTTGATTGCTGTCCTGTGGTTCGTCTATCGGCCGGACTTTTTCACCACCCAGTTCCTGCCAATACTTTCTCCAAAATATATCAGCCTGGCCTAAGTTCTCAAATTTCCTCCGTCTCCCTTTATAGAAAAAAGACAAGCCTTCTGGGTATTCCCAGCGGAAGGGGATTTTTTTAGCATTTAGAATTTTAGTAAGAAATCCATATCTCTGTCTTTTTTTTATCAGTCTTGGTGGCACTTCTTTTAATATGAAAATCTCTACTCCTTCTATCCTCAATTTCTTTTTTCCTTTTGTCTGTAGTATCTTCTCTACCAGCCAGCTTGTATTGAAACTCACTATGCAATCTCCAGGCCAGTTGTTTTCTCTCGCCTTTTTCGAATTTACTCTAAAGATTTTTTCGACTCCTCCTTCTATTTCTTCAGGTTCCATCTCTAGCCATCTTGCTAATTCATCCATTAGCCATTTTTCTATATCTTCATTATCTTTTTCTGGAATGTTCCGGAACCTCAACGTCTTTTCCCGGAGTTTAAGTTGTAACATGGCGAGGGCATCAAGGGCCACCTCTTGCATTATTCTTTGTTCTTCTAATTCTTTTTTCATTCTATCCATTTCCTTTTTCTCTTCCCTTTTTTCCTTGGCTGCTTTTTTAAGGTTGTTTTCCAACATCTGGATTTTTTCCTTCATTTCTTGTATTTCCAATTCTGCTGCTTTACTTCTTTCATCCATTTCCCCCAGCTGGGTTTTCATTTCATTCCTTTCTTTCTCACCAGTCTCTACCCTCTCCTCTATATTATCCATCTTGTCTTCCACTCTTTTCACTCTATCGCTCATTTCTTTTTTAATCTCTGACAGTTCTTTCTTTACTTCCCCAATGTCACCTTTCAAACTCCAAATAAGTTCTTTTAAGTCCATTTCTTCTATTGCGGAGTTCCTTCTTTGCTGGGAACTCCCTGTCCCTGTCCTTTTCAATCTCTCATTCATGGTTGTCAGTTATATTCAGTTGTATTCCCAAGCTGCAGGATCTTTCCTCCCCACACGATGGCGCTGCACTTGATTTCGAGTAGACTTATAACTGTATTTTATTTTGCCACTAGATGTCCTTCTTTCCCTCTGCGTCGGACTTGGATCCCTCTTTACTCGCTTCTTTTATCTATGTTTCTCTCCTTACTTCCGGCTTCTTCATTCGGATTTTTGCTTCATCATTTCTGTGGTGGGGGTGCCCGCCATTTTAGATAGCCCTACTCTCTTCCACCCTCTCCCACTCCGTTTTTAAAATCGTTCTGCCGTTCACCGGGTTTGCGTTTAATTGGTAAAATTAGTCTCTTCCCTTTGACTCTCTGTCGCAGCGCATAAGCGGTTGCTCAAGTAGTTGATCTTTTATCACAGGCGCAATTTATTGTATGCGTATTGTTTTTATCAGAATACGGATGGTTTCAAGAATAAAGTCCTTAATTTAATGTCTTTTATCTCATTCCTTTTGTTTTCCAGGCGGCGTCTCTTAAAGTGTTAAAAAAGGTTTTTTTGTATCCGCACTTCCATCCTCCCCCTTCAGCGAGTAACTCTGTTTCTGTCTCTATTTTAGCTCACAGTTCAAATGGGGGGGATTTTCCAGTCTCTCTCCCTTCTTAATTTCACGCCCCTGGGTTAAGGCAAGGTAACAATGTAATGAAATTTTACCGTCAGGAACGCGTCGGAGACACAGCTTCTTGCTGGAAAAGTCGATCGTGTCGTCTTAGTGCTCTGGGTTCTCCCCCACCTCTGCTCCTCCAGCGGGAGGGCGAGGGGTGCCGAGACTCCTCCAAACACCACCGACGCTTTCAGGTCGAGATCGCCTCCCGACCCTTCTCTTGGGGGTGCGTTGAGCCTCCCGCTACCCCTTTTTTTTCCAGCAAAATACCCCGGGGGTCGGAGACCTCACGGAGCGCGTCCGATCGCGGCTGCGGCGAAAACCGGAAGTCCGGCGAAAACCGGAAGTCCTGAATAGTCTCATTTACAACTGGAAATGGTATTTAATAGGTGAACACTTGAAGGTGCTGACAACAACATACAATTCAAGCAGTTATATGGTTGGTTGGCATGTGTATGCCTTGGGAGACAATGGAAAAGTGCACCTTTAGGGATGAATTCAAACCATTGGAGAGTTACAGTGCTTCTGTGGCTGCAGAGACCATTACGGAGACATATTTTGTTGCAGCTGGGGCAGATGAAGGTGCCTGATTGTGCTGATGCAGATATATCAGGCATCCCCAAACTTCAGCCCGCCAGATGTTTTGGACTTCAATTCCCATCTTCCCCAACCACTTGTCTTGTTAGCCAGAGATCATGGGAGTTGTAGGCCAAAAAATCTGGATGGCTGTAGTTTGGGGATGCCTGAGATATATGAACTATCTTGTAAATGGGATAGATATGGCATCACTTGCCAGAATCTGCATGACAGCGATCTTGTTTCATTTGAGTCAACAGCAAACTTCTTGTTGATTTTAAGAAAATGACAATTTGAGGCCGAAGGAGGGAAGGGGAAGAAATTCAATATAAAATAGCTCCATTTTTTAAGAAAGAAGTATTATTGCTTAAAGATTAAAGTTTGGGTTACTTGGAGGTTTTCTGTTGATTTTAAGAAATATTTGAAAAATACAATGTGATCACATTTAATATCAGTCACATTAGAAGCTGGAGAACTGGACTGTCAACTGTGCCTTATGCCTTATTTCAGGATAAAAATCCCATTTGAGCACACTTGTTTTCAATAGTCCAGAGGGAATGCAGCTAGGGACCACTTCTAAAACTGGGAAAGGCTTTAAGTCTTCATTGTCCTTCTGCTCAGATTATCACCAAGGGTATTGATTGCAACTGTTATGTGGTCCCTTCAGAGACAAGCAACTCATTCTACATAGTCCACTGAACAGTCACCAGAAGGTAAACAACACTCAATTGTTACTAATTTGGCATCATTCAGACTGTCTGCCTGCTGGTGAAAAACTCTGTAGTTTGCTACTAATCCCCTAAACCATCATGTGGCACACTAAACTTCTGTACAGCAATTACTGTAGCTACCAAGTCAGGGGTTGTTTGTTTGTTTGTTTGTTTGTTTTGGGACTCTACTGTGCTTTGATCAATGAGATTATTGACATGCTTTAGCCAATTATACACCAAACTTAAGTGGATTAAAAACTGACAAGATCCTTGGTGTCTTTCATGCAGAAATGCTGAGCCACCCCAAAACTACCTCTAATGATTGAATTAGATTGCTTTAAAAAGAAAGTAATTCTTGTGTTCTCTAGTTTTCTTACATGTCAGCTCTATTCTTTACTGGGTTTTGTTGTTGTTGTTGTTGTTTATTGAATTTTACATTGAGTTATCAATACTAGAAAATTACAATAAAAGGCAAGAGAGGTGGTCACTGACTTTCCCTTCATAAAACGGCCCTTGTACCTATGGGACGGCCTCCCCTGGTATGCCCCACGGAGGACATATGGTATGCCCCACGGAGGACCCATGCCAAGCCTTTGGTTCAGTCAGTCTGACTTCCCCTCCCCTTCATAAGAACTAGGATGAAAGTGCCTTCCCAATTTTTTTCACAGGCTCACACAAGTTTAGCACAAACAGTTGGGCCTGGTGAGCATTTGTGTGGCAATACCCTGACGCCTCCCCGAGAAATAAAGACACAAGACACGTTGCATAAGGTTAATGGGCGTAGAAGACCACAACTTTATTGATTACGGATGTAGAGAGGTATTGGCCTAGGCATTGGATCTAACCGACTATATCCGACTCCAGCCCGCTCTGCTGGCAGTCTGTGAAAGGTTAACCACCGTTGAATGAGTCCTGTGATGCACATCAACTAGGACTCATCCTGGGGCCACCGCTAGGGTGCGTGCCCTCTGGCCCTCACCTACCACGGCTTCGGACTTGGCAACCTCCCTCCCCACACCTGTACCTTCTTGAGATAATCCAATGCCTACCGCCAAAACCAAAGTTGTGACAAGCTGCTACGAGGTAGGCGAAAAACCACCAGGCCTGAGCCAATTTGCCAAGTGGGAAAAAGTCCTACCGGGCCCCTTAATGGCGACCGACCGTAGTCCATAGCAATGTCAAGGAAGAACCCTGCCTAAAAGGGGGTGTGGGCGGGAGAAACTCAGCAGCTGGGTCCGAAGGAGCGAGGCCGATTCCCTGCCGCTCGCTCACTTAAATAGACGGGCCACGCCCGCTATCCCGTGGCTGGGAGGGCACCCTCCCTGCCCCTCGAAAGTGTGCGCCCGTGCCCCTCAGGAGCGTGCCCCTGCACCCCTGGGGAACGCGCCTGCCCTGAGCAGGGCGGGCATATGCTCCGCTACTGGCTCTGTCCCCGGGTGCACAGCATGTGCGCTGCGCCGCTCCGGGTGCCGGAGCAGCTAGCTCCGTCTCTGCCTGCAGGTGGCTGTTTCAGGCTGTAAAAAGCTTCCACTTGGTTAATCTGAGCCAAATATATCCTGTGGTATGGGATAGGAGTAGTATAATTGTTGGAATGTGGTAAACATTCAATGCAATTTCTCCACAATTGTGCAAAAAAAAAAAAGCTCTTAGGAAGATAGGAAGCTGCCTTAGATTAGGGTTACCACATGTCCCCGTTTTCCGGGGACAGCCCCCAGATTTGCGAATAAGTCTCCAGATAAATTCCATCCCGGAATGTCCCCGGATTTCATCTAATGTCCCCAGGAAACGCAGTAGCGACAGTCTCAGCAGCCGGAGCATTGGGCTCTGGCTGGCTTCAGTCCCCATATGATGTTGGTGCAGGGGCTCCAAGATGCAGCTTCTGGGCTGCCTCCACCTTCCCTGACCCCAGCAACTAAGCTGTAAAGAGAGGCTTCATGCTGCCTATCGGAGCTTGTGTACAAGCAGGAGGGGGCAGGGATCTCTCAGTTAGGCAACGGGAAGGCTCCTTTTCCAGCTGAGATCCTTCCCCCTCCTGCTTGGAGCTGCTCCGATGGAAAGGGAGGCATCACGCTGCCCCAGCTTTACTGCTGCCACCGCTCTCGGCTCTCCTTCTTCGCCTTCCATTCCTGACCCACCATGCACCCCTTCCCCACCACCACTACCGAAGAACCAACAACTCAGGGGCTGCCCAGGCTCATGGAGAAAGGAGATAGAAGCCTCGGAGAAAGGGGAAACGTGGCGGTTGAGGTCAAGGTGGCGGCCGCCCCTCTGCCACCACCATAGCTGCAGCACCAACATCCCGAACGTGTAGTATTTATTTATTTATTATTTATTTATTTATAGTGTCCCCAGATTCATAGAAAAAAATCTGGTAACCTTACCTTAGATTGATCCATCTACTGTGCCATTGTCCACACATTTTCAATGACTGCTAGTAGCCAATAGGGCAGGGCTGGGGATCCAGAGGCCCTCCAGATGATGTTGGACTCCCAACTCCCACAAGCCCCAGAGAGCATTGTCAATGAGCTGGGATAATGGGTGTTGTAGTCCAGAGGCATTGGGGGCGGGGGCTGTAGGTTTCCTGCCCCTAACCTAAGGTTTCAGTCAGGGGCCTTCTAAAGCCCACATAGAAATTCTAGGTATGCAACCAGTGACTTTTAGTGTGCAAAACATGTGTTCTGCTACTAAGCTGCGGCCCATATATTACTGGGGTGTAGTACACAACATGTTTCTGTAGCTTTTATTTAAATGGTTTTATTCTTTTTCATGTAAGGTAATTCGTTTATTGTGTGGTAAGTGAATGGTGTGAACTATGGTTGTGCATTTTTTTAATAGGCTTCAATTCATATGGACCTGGAAATATATACATACAGATGTTTCTACTTTAATGGTGCATTATGTATCTTATCGAAATCATCTAGGATGCAGGGAGTTATTGAAACCATTAAAATTTGAGTAAGCAATGTAAATTCACTAAGAAATGCTATTCTTTCTTGGTCAGTGACTAACTACTCCAAACTTACAATTTCCAGTAAAAAATGTAATAACCCAGAGATTGACCAAAAAGCATATGTCATATATGGAAGCTTTTAATAACTAAGTGACAGCCTTTAACCTATTCTCCTTATCTTCCTTTCCATGCCCTAAGTCAAAGCTAAGATTTGTGTAACATATTTTTCAAAGGTTGTTTTTACTGCCCTTCTATAGTGTTCACCCTCCAAAAAATAACATCAATTTTGATACATGTCTGGTGCAATTTTAGCAATTTTATGTAGTCATGTTAAAACATAGTCATGTTAAAACATTGTTCAGTGTTTAAGAGTCACAATATTTCTTACTAGCGTTCCCTAAAATGATCTAAGTTACTAGAAATGTGAAAACAGAATTATGCCGTTTTATCATTCTTTGCAGTAAATGATATCACTGGCTTTTCATATTTCCGCTTTCAAAGGATGAGAGGTTTCAAGTCTTACGAACAGGGCAAGTTTTTCTTTTTTCATCCATTAAGTCAGAAGGTCGCAAAGATTAAAAGCTAGCCAGACTGAATGAGAATGCTAATAAAAGTAAGATACAGCTTTTAACCTTTTCTAAATGCAGCTGCCTAATCTTTACTAATTTCTCTTTCAAATTAATATGATAGAAGAACAGAAAACATCTAAAAAGTAGTTGGGAAATATAATGATAAAAACTTCAAAAATTATTAATATAATAATTACAAATCTAATATAAATCTAATCATTACAACCCCCCTCAAATATAAGCATAGAGCAATGCAGTGAAAAATGTATCTAAGATTACTTGTAAAACTACTTCAGTTGGTATACCAACCAGGTCCTTTCCTGGACAGGTGTAGTAGAGCTTTGGTATCTGTATGTCTGGATTATTGTAATGACCTCTGTCTGGGACTTCCTTAAGACTGGTCCAGAAGCTGCAGCTGATGCAGAAAGTGAGGCAGCTGACCATACATTCATTATACCTGTGCTGAAGGAACTACACTGACTGCCTGTTAGCATGATCAAGGTCTTGCTGTTAACATACAAAGCCCAGCGCAACTCAGGACCAAGTTAGTCTGCATTACCCTTTGCAATTATCACCCTTTGTGATTATCGCTAAGATAACCAGAGGGGACTGTATTAGTGATACTGTGAGACTAGCATAGGATCCAGAGGATTATAGGCCAGTTGAGTTCTACCTTCACCCTACTGTTGGGGCACCTTGTTTCAGTGCTTTCTGCTGGGCTCCACTTTTGGGTAGGACGTGTGCACTGATGCCACCACTCCATTGACTGTGGTTGTTGTGAAGTCAGGTAACCTTCACAACAACCTCCATTGACTGTGGTTGTTGTGAAGTCAGGTAATGCAAATCTTCCACAGTCCAAATGTATTGGGAAGGTGAATTAGAAATGCAGATATTGAGTGGGAAAATATTCAAATACATATATGGACATGTGATTTTGTTCCCTGCAGATCCTTTTTTAGAACTTAAAGATATGCAGATCCAAGTGGAAAAAGGGTAGAACAGGCTTATAGATCTAAAAAACATAAAACAAACCAAGAGTCAAATAATAATTTTTCAGGTTCAAGCTGAAGGTTGTATTTATAGCCTGCGGTGGAAATAAACTGACAGCTTTGCTTTCCTCATATTAAAATGTCCCTCTTGACATTTCAAGGTTGTTCCTAAATTCCAAATATCCATGGGCTTTTAAAATTGTTCCCTCCAGTTGTCTCTTCTCCCCCTCCCCCATTCACCTGAACTGGCAGCCACAGCATGGTCTCTTAAGTGCTGTATGGCTGTAGGTGCAGGAGGTGCCTCTTGTGGAATTATTTGCCACATTGCAAAGAAATGATGAAATCTAATTTTGAGATTATGGGCTGATTGGAAATGCCCAGCATTCTCAGCAAAAGGACTATTATAGAATCCTTCTGATTGAATTGCAGCCAAATTTCCTTAAAAACAACACCATATTCTTTTACTAGATAGATGTGGTAGGCATTCAGGATGTGGGAATCTGGTCTGCGGCCTTTTAGTAGGCATTTCTAGGTCATTCTAGAATCCTACCATTGCATCCAAAAGAAGAGATTTGCTAGATTAGATCAAAGGTCCATCTAATTCACCATCCTGTTTTCACAGTGGCCAACTAGATGCCTGTACAAAGTCCAGAAGCACAACAGCAACTGGTTGTCAAAGGCACACTGACTCTGCTACTGGAGGCTAGTAGCCATTGATAGCCATCATTAATTTGGATAAACTCATTTTAAAGCCATCCACGTTATCACTATATCTTGTCGTAGTGAATTCCATAGTTTACCGGTAAATTGGCCACTGTGTGATGAAGTACCCGTAGTTCCTTTCATCTGTCCTGAATCATGAACATTCAGCTTCACTGGATGGTTTTAAGTTCTAGTATTATGAGAGACAAAACAAAGACTACTTTACTCACTTTCTTTACACCTTGCACAATTTTATACACCTCTGTCATGCCTCCCCCCACCTTTTTCTATAACCCCAACAGTCTAAAATGACTCAACCTTTTTCTCATAGCTGAGTTGTCCAGCCCTTTGATAATTTTGGTTGCTGTTTTCTGAAGCCTTTTGAGTTCTATGATATCATTTTTAAGTCCAGCAACCGGAACTGAACACAGTATTCCAAGTGCAGTCATAGGCCATAGATTCAGTACTGAGTTAGGATCAGCACATTTGGTGGGCCTGGTCAAGCAGTACAAGAGCTACAGCCAATGATGGATTGGCTCAATATACCAATTTCTGTGCTGTTGTCAAATTTAAGCATGCCAAAGAGAGCCAATGCCAATTGAAAGTACATAATACCACCTGCTATTTGGGTTCCAGGTTTCAAACACAAATAGTGATAGATATATGAACTGGCTTTATTTGGAAACCAATTATACAACCCAAGAGAAATAGGCCATTATAGTCAGGGCCATTATTTTCTTTTTTATGACATTTTTATTCCACTTCAAGGAATGCTGGATAATTGGAGACAATTTTATTACCACAACAAACCTGTGAAGTATATAAGAAAACTTCTCTTTTTTCAAGTTTCAGAAGTAAACATTTAAGCATTGTACTGTGTTGCATTTTTTATCCCCCCCCCCCTTTGCTCTTAGTGTTTTTTAATGTCTTGCTTGATCCATTTGATTTTTAAAACTTTATTTGTAAATGTTCTTTTTTTAAAAAAACACATTAAAACAATGTAAAAACAAGGCATAAAATAAACGTAGATAGCAAAAATAAAACAATTGAAGCCTAAACATAAAATAAACAAAATCTATTTCAGAGAAATTGGGAAGGAAGGAGAGAAAAATAAGTGGGAGGCAGAGAATAGTGCACTGGTGCTTTCCAGGCTCCTCCCTCTCAATAGCCTCCAGTGCTTTCTCCGCCCACCTGCTGCTGGAGGAATCCCCTGGACAGCATGAGATTTAGCATGCAGGGGGTGCTGCAGCAGATGGCAAAATCAGGATAATTCATCAGGGCTGCTTTGTGCAAGCAAAAGTCTGTTTCCACTCACACAAGATACCTTCGGATCCAAGCCAATAAAACCAATGCCATACATGTAACTAACGAATGTGATGGATAGTTGTGGCACTGCATACAGTGTTGCTTTGAGCATTGTTAAGAGAGAAGTGACTCGCATTTTAAAAATATAAATAAACAAATGTAGCATTTGTTTTCTTCCATTCACCCCCCCCCCTCCATTCCTATACATTACTGTTGGCTTTGCTTTCATTCTTAAGTTCCTTACTACTGCAAGATTTTGTATCAAATATATATCCCATATATTCTGTGTTGCAATAGTTTTCTGAATATAATTTAGACATGTAACATGCAAGCATTGGGAGGTGTAGGGAATAAAATTGATACATTTATAGTGAATCAGTCTTTTTAGTACAGTATTGTATTTATTCTGGCAATTTTCAAGTGATTATTTAACGAATTCAGTCCTTCCGTGAGATGTGTTTCACTTTGCTAAAAGATTTTCAACTTCTGCATAGTTTTGATATATCTACCAGACCTTTTTATTTTGGCTAGACCTTTTTATTTTGGGGGGGGATGTGTGTCCTCTTCATCCTATAACAGAACTTCTAATTTGTTCTATTAAAATTATTTCACGTTCTTCTTCACACTTCTTATTAGACAATGGCTTTTATATTCTCTGTTCCTGAGGATAAGTTTCCCTAAAGTTTTGCTTCTGTTTGGACAGATCTTGCACAACAGGGAATGATCAAAACTCAAAGTCATTCCATAAGAAATAGCACAACAAAGTAGAAATGTGCCAAATTGCCCAGAAACAATTTGGATAGCTGGCAAGCCGGGCTGCCTGCTGGTTTGTGAACAGTGTAGGTAATTTGCCACTCAACTCTCTCCTATTTGCTTCAATAAATTGTAGGGTACTTAGTATCCTTCTATCTGTTATCCATCTGTCTGTATTTCTTTGCACTGTCAGTGTCTGACAGTAGGTCTGTCATCTTAACTATGTCTGGGTTTCACACCACTGAATCCAGGAGCCATACAAAATGGGGCATGCTATTTTGGGGTTGTAAGTTATAGTACATGGCGCACACAGACAACAGTGTATCTATGTAGTCTAATAATAATTTTTAAAAAGCTGTAGATGCTAATGAAAATGGCATGGTAAATTTATTGTATCTAAGTGCATCTCAGTAACATGGTAAGGATAAATTGTGATAAGTTTTCACAGCAGGAGCACCTGAAGTGCTTAAGATATGTAACTTTCAATAAAGAGCTTGCCATCCAAACAAAGTCCCAGCAGTACTTGAACTGCACTGTTCATTAGGTCTGAATGCCAACTTTCATTTAAGCAGGATTCATGTCTATTTGATCAGGATGATGGTAAAGTGTAAAGGAATGGGCCTTTTTTCATTGATTGCAAATTGTAAAATCTGTCCTTTAAAACTAGAGATATCCAGAAATATTGTTATGCAGCTAGTAGCATCATCTAACATAATTATTATGCACCTGTGTTTGCTATCATCATCATCAACAACATCGACATTTTCACTTACATCATCCTTTTATCCACGAGGTGGACTCAGAGCAGCTCACAAGCAGCTTAACAACATGTCAACAATATGAACAGAAACAAAATAAAATAAATTGATAAAAACAGAATAATCAAACAACCCATGTAAGAAAACTGAAAGCTAAATCCATATAAGGGAAGATATATCAGACTAAAAACATTCATTGAAATGCCTCCTTAAAACAGCCAAGTTTTAGTCAAATACCTAAAGGTCTAAAATGTCAGGGTGTTATGGATCTTCACTTAGAAGGCAGTTCCATGGGGTAGGTGCCACTACCAAAAAGTTTCTGCTTCTAGTAACCATCCTTCTCAACACCAATGGGCAAGGCCTCAAACAGGGAGGAATATTTGGAACAAGATAACCAACCAGCATGAGGCCCCACTGGCAGCCAATATAGCATGAACCAAATATGTGTAGCAGATCAGTCAACAAACTGCCAATAGCATTTCATATCAGCTAACATTTCTAGACTAAACCACATTACATTGTAGGAAGCTGCACTTGTCCATCTACCTCAGTTCTAAGCATCATTTGGGTGTTCAGGACACATAGTGCTGAGTATGTGAGGCAGGAGACCGAGGATGTGCACATTTCCCCTATTCTATCCCTCTGTTGGCCCCACCCCAAAGCTGCCTTGGGAGAACCTGCACATCTGCAGTGGGACAGCTATCTCTGTGAGCTGGAACCCAGAACACTCTTAAGAATACTGAGGTTTTAATGATTCGAACAGGTGTAAATGGAAGTAGGCAATCAATTAACCCAGTTCCAAGCTTTTATGGCTGTTAAGGTTCATAGCCATCCTTTGAACTGGGTCCAGAAATGGACTGGAAGCCAGTGTAGCTGACAAAACAGCTGATACCTACAATTTTCTATCAATAATCTTGTGGCCAGTTTTCAGCCAGCTGATGTTTCTGGATCTTTTTCAAAAGCACTCCCACGTATTGCGTGCTTAACCCTCATGTGATACTGCTGCTTTACATAACACCCAGAAGGGCACTGCTGATGGACAGAACTCCTCCTGCCTCCCCCACCCATGTCTAATGAATGGAAAACAGTTCAGGCCCCTTATCCACAATTAAATCATATTTATTACTGCTTAGCAGTACCCCAATATAATTTTGGTGCTATCACTACTATTAGGTCAAAATCTATAAATGTAGCTGACATACAGTAGTGATAAGCTCAGTTGTGGTCAGAGAGGGAACTAATAAATTCTTGTAACAGTTCAAACTTCTAGACAGTCATCCAGTCCAACCCCATATGCAGTGCATAGCAGTAATCAAGTGTTTAAATTTTTAAGGGGTAAATGTCAGGTAACAGTGGAATATTTAATTACTGCAGGTATTCACCTAGGTTAAATGGAACAGGCACAAGTCCCCTGAATTTTGAAAATGGTCTAGTATGAACAATAATGTAACAGCTTCCCTGAGTTGAAGGGCTAATTGTTCAAGGACGCTCTTGACGGTCATGAACCTCTGTTAAATAAACATTGACATGCCAGTTTGAACAGTAATAAAAATCTGCCTTTCTAGAAGTATGCCGCCATAAAAATAAAGTGTATATTTTTTCAGTAATACTTTAATAGCCAGAACTGAAACTAAAAACAGTAGATTGTTAGATTTTACAAGCATTTTAAATTATATTACTCAGCAATTATTGGCAATGTGGAGCCCATGCCTGCAATTATCTAGTGCTTTAAATTATATGAAATCAATATAGAGATAACTTTATGCCCTATAATGGTATCCATTTAATCTGGATTCCACACATTTCCTGCAGATGACACCACACATGTAATTGTCTTGTAAATGCAGCTATTTAGGAGACATTTAGAGGTATTCCCATGATCTGATATTTGAGTATAACCAACTGGCAAAAATATCATTCTTTCAATTGAACGACGACACTGGTTCAATGCTGTGGGTAAGCAGCCTTTTCTCAATGTTATGTTATTCAGAGGGGAAATTTGTGATATAAAAATAATGGAAACACAATGGGTTGTATCTAAAGGTGTCTGCACATAAGCTGAATGGACTTCTTGTGCAATGGGACTTTCTCTTCCTCTCTTGTGCCCCTCCAAATCTGCTCTAGATTGTTAGGGGATCCTATAGAGCAGATTTGGGGAGCACAGGAGAAGCCAAGAGAGTGAAGTCCTGTTTGGCAACTGCAAGTCCACTTGTACAATGTTGGATTCTAACCCATAACCTTCCATGTTACCCAATGAATGGCACTTGTGGAAATGTTCTTTCAACAAAGAGCAAGTGGACAGTTTATGCATGCAGTGTTTTGGTGTTGTTTTATTTAAGAAATATTGATCAGGCATAAGTTTCATATGTTTGTACTTAGGTTGGCACAAATAGTATTTGTGATTGCAGATAAAAGGAAGAAGAGATCAGCAAACTGAAACAAAGGGGATCAAATTATTATTGGCATGATGCAGACAGGAATGCTAAGATGCATTTTGGGCAGAAAGTTCTTTCTGCTCACTATATAAAATGAACAGAGCAGAGTTTCTTACCCTTTTTGAAATTCTAACAGTAATTTGTGTGTATCTTCAGCTAAAATAAAATAATCAGTTTTTGAAATAAATTTTGCTGCTAACACTTTTTGGTATTCAAACAATATTTTTCATCTCACTGCCATAGCAGATTTCTCCTGTATTGCGAGCAAACTGAGGAATTTGATAGAAAGGGCCACTCGCTCCTTTCTCAGGTGAGTGGCAGTTGCCGCTCCTCACCCTCAACCACCATCCCCAGCAGCCAGAATGCACGGGTTTGCCAGCCATTTTGGATGTTTGATATATTTTCAAAGAAAGTATTTGGAATGGCCTTTTAAAAAAACCAAAAAAAAAAAAACCAACCACTGTATTTCCTTTCGCACCAATCCTTTATTGTCTACTCTATGGGATTATATTTTGTAAAATATTTTTAAAATAAAAAATTGAAAATTAAATTATTGGCCTTACCTTTCCAAATTGTGTCTATTCCAAAGTGCTGTGTCTCCTCTGAGTGTACATTAAATAATGATCTGGCTGGAAGTAACTGCTTTTAAAATAATTTTTCTGCTGTAGCAATCTTTAACTGAGCAGTTAACTCTCCATTTAGTATGGCCAAGAGAGTAAGAAATAATCATCTTCTTTTATCTGAGTGAAACCCCAGAGGAAGATCCTGTTGCTGATGGCCTATCAGCATGGGCTAGATGATACTAAATGGCAGAAAATGTGAATTGATCAGTAAAATTTAAATTTTTATGGTCACTCTGAAAATACAGTGATCCTATTTGGGTTATTGCACTATCCATCTGTTAATTTTATGCTGTTGCAATCTGGATTTCTAGATTAAGCAGATGGTCATAAATTGCAGTAGGTGTTTGCAGTTTAGGATTGTCCTTTTAAATGCTAAATCAGAAGAAGCTAAAGACCAGGGTGATGTAGAAAATTCAACTTCTATTGTTGAAACCATTCTCATTGTCTCTGTCAATAGAGTTCTAGGCTTTTCTGAATGACATTGAAACACAACACATGTAATTGGTAGAATAATTATTAAAATAGCTGCCTAGCAAAATAAAATAAAATGTGAAGAGGTCATGGATATAATGACACTATTAAAATTATTAGGACTTAATAAGTAGCATTGTTAAGCCAACAGGGAATTGATTAGCTGAACTTACAGAAATCAGATGAAACAATAATTGCTGAGCAGCATTCTGTTAGTCTGATTTGGAAATTACTGAATGGGGGAATATGCTGTTGATGATTATAATAATTATATGTCCTTTTTAAAGAGCCATCACTGTTCATAGTGTTTTACAATGAGACAGGTCTATGATACATAGGAGGCTAAAGCCTAAAGTTTGACAAGTAAGCCAAAGAAAGTTTGGTTCACTGAGTTACAATACACAGATGATGAAAACAAGAACGAGTCTGAGAAACAGTTGCCAAAGGGATTCACATACACTTTCCAATCTGTCTGAGCTCCTCAGTTTATACAGCAGGCTTCATGTGATACTAAGGCACCTTGAACTCCTTTATTTAGTTAGAGAGCTTCTTTATCAATCCTCCAAGAACAGTCTCATGAAATGTTTGCTAGGCCCACCACTTCATAAGCTACTAGAAGGGTGTCTTATTGCTGCTACAGTACAATTGGCTCAACTTGTTTGTCTCCAGGGATCAACGTATGACTTCAAGATTGTTAGAGATCAGGAAACTTGATAATATGTATTCAGATACTCCAAAGCTCTGGATAAACTGGGCATGGATGCAAATGAGAAAAGGAGTAGAAAGAGGAAGGAGGACAGTGGATTGGAAAGTAACAAAAAGTTTCTTCCCTTTTGACCTCATCCCCTTTATACATTTCTGGAGGTCCCCAAGTGTTGATATATTTTATCATTTTAGATGGAAATCTTTCCTTAATAACAGCCTGAAGAGTTAAGTGGAAAGTTTTAGATTCAAGCACTAGCACATAAAACATAGAAGCAAATGGTCATCCTGTGGAAAGGAAAAACAAGGAAATATGAACCCATAAGCATAAGCATTTATTGTACCTGCCAACCTAGCAGTTCGAAAGCATGTCAAAGTGCAAGTACTGTAGATAAATAGGTACCACTACAGCAGGAAAGTAAACGACGTTTCCATGTGCTGCTCTGGTTCGCCAGAAGCGGCTTTGTCATGCTGGCCACATGACCTGGAAGCTGTACGCCGGCTCCCTCGGCCAATAAAGCGAGATGAGCGCCACAACCCCAGAGTCGGTCACAACTGGACCTAATGGTCAGGGGTCCCTTTACCTTTAAGCATAAGGAACATATGGCACTGCCTTCTACCCAGACCATTGATCCATCTAGCTCAGTACTGTCCACGCTGTGGCAGAGGCTTTCCAGAATTTTAGGCAAGGCTCTCTCCCAGTTCGACTAGAAGATGCTTAAAATTGAATCCTGGACTTTCTGCATGCAAAGCAGATACACTACTACTGAGCTATGGTCCTTTCCCAGATAGTAAAGTACCTTATACAAAGTCAGACCATTGGCTGATCAAGTGCAGTATTGCCTATCACTGACTAGCAGCCACTCTCCAGGGTTTCAGTTCCAGCTGTACCTGGAGATGCCATGAACTGAGCCTGGGACTTTTTCCATGCAGGCGTTCTACCACTGCTTTGACTGAGAAATTCTAGTTTTGAGGGAATAGACCATTTTATAAGCAGAGTTTTAACAAAATGAAGATTGCTGGAACTTTCATCACAATTGCTTATGGATTTAGCTATATGCTTGTACTTGATCTTTCCCCATGGAAAGCTTACATGTTCTTTTCTGAGTGTGTTTGCATGAACTGACAATAAGTTTTATATTGGATCATCCTATAATACTTTAAAGTCTGACAATATGTTTTCATCTCATATGGCAGGAGATCCACCTGATTTCTTGCTTGTGGCTGCATGGATGGTATATCTGTGCTTGATGTCACCAATAGCTTGTATCGCATCTGTTACAGCCGTGTGCTGTCATATTTCTTCATTTTATATACCATCACAAAGTGAGATATTTCACATGTGTCATTTCATAGCTCTTTGTATAACACCTAATTTTTCTTCATCAGTTAATGTTGTCAGCCAGTACTCCACACTGTATATCATAGCAGACATGTTGGTTAAGCTCTAAAGCTGGCAGTTCATTATCAGGTAATGATGGCTTTATTTTGTCCCATGTTGCTTCTCCTTCCTTGTTTTTCTTTTTGCTGCAGCATTAACCCCCCCCCCCAAAGTATAGATATTAGTCATGTGTTGACCAAAGGTGGGCATAACTCTCCACTTCTCTCATTACTTGACCACTGATTTGAACTGGACAATACTCATTCAGCAGCCATTGCATGTTGATCCTGTTTTGCATTATTTTTGTTCCAGCTAGTTTATCTCTCTAATTCATTTATATCATTAGCAAATATTATACAGTCATCAGCAAAAGGTAAATGCTTTAGCTGTTCACTGACAATGTTTATTTCATACTCCCAGAGGATGGTGTTTCCTGCTTGGCAGGGGGTTGGACTGGATGGCCCTTGTGGCCTCTTCCAACTCTATGATTCTATGATTCTATGACTTGATTGAAAAGCAATTTCAGAACTGTAGTGAACAGTTTAAGAGGATTTGTGTCTTGTGAAACATCCAGTGTTTTGAAAACTTAGGGTTGTCCATACTTCTGCTTGTCCTGTGTCTAGAAAGCACAGGGTCTGAGTGGTTTTAAGGGGAAACGGGTAGGACAAATGGAAGTCTGAATAAGCACTTAGATGCAACACAGAAATTAGAAAAAGGAGAAGTCAGCATGAACAAGAATAGCTGTTAAATCCTATGCATGTCTACTTAGAACTATGTTCCACTTAGTTTACTGGGACTATCTTTGTAGTAAAGGTAAAGGTAAAGGGACCCCTGACCATTCGGTCCAGTCGTGACTGACTCTGGGGTTGCGCGCTCATCTCGCATTATTGGCTGAGGGAACCGGCGTATAGCTTCCAGGTCATGTGGCCAGCATGACAAAGCCGCTTCTGGCAAACCAGAGCAGCACAAGGAAACGCCGTTTACCTTCCCGCTGTAGCGGTTCCTATTTATCTACTTGCACTTTGACGTGCTTTCGAACTGCTAGGTTGGCAGGAGCTGGGACCAAGCAATGGGAGCTCACCCTGTCACAGGGATTCGAACCACCGCCCTTCTGATCAGCAAGCCCTAGGCTCAGTGGTTTAACCCACAGTGCCACCTGGGTCCCTCATCTTTCTAGTAGGCAAGTGAAAGATTGGAGCCTAATAGAGATTTGCAACTCAACCTCATACTTCCTATGATCTGCTCACCTAATTGATCAGAACTATACATCTCAGTGACTTCAGCTCATTCCAGGATCTGTTGTTTAATACTTGGCTAGAAACATTGATCCAAGATGTCCAACACTAGGAATTTATATTAAATATTTGGACACTGGATATTTTTTTAAGGAGCAAGGGCTTGAAAATATCAAGTTGCCCAAATGTTCTTGCTTGCTTTTACTCTTGAGCTCTTTGCATGGTTTTGGGTTGGCACTGGGAGAGAGCAGCGCTCTTGTGCCATTAACAGCTGTGTAGCAGGCAGAAATTAAGCAGGGTTTTTGTAGTATGAAAATAGTTATGGGGAAATCTTCATCAGTTGACATTCTTTCTGTTAGTCAAACATCTTACTGTGTGTGCCCGCTGATTTACTTTGGAGCCCTACTCCACCTCCTGCAAAAGGGGCACAAATTTGCATATGCCAAAATATCTGCAAATTCTGTCTCTCTTTGTGTGAAGTCAAGAGCTGAATCCACTGTGTGTATGTGTGCTAATGTTTTCCTAGTCCTCGTAAGTACATTTTAGACTTCAGCAGCTGAATGATGTGGGGTTTTTTTTTGCTTGTTTATTAGCTTTTTTTTTTGTAAGGATGAATTGGAATTGAAGCTACGGTAGTTTCTTTTTGTACAGGATGAACTTGAACTAGTACCTTTTTAAGATAAATTTTCCAAGCACTGATATTTCATCTGTAGAAATACAGAAGGTCACAATATTCTACTACCATAACATTTGGCATGATACCAACCTAACCTGGTTACAGTTATTCTAAAATTATAAAATACCTCCCTATTCAATACAGTGATTTGTTATATTTAATATATGGTGACATGAGAAGAATTACCCTCATGCTTGTGGGGTGATCCTGCAAGAAAGGAGATAGTAGAGATAAAATTCTATTTATTATCCAGGTTTTTGTTCTATTGGCAATCTTATTGGGGGATAAGTTCTACCTCTCTTTCAAATCAGAACCAGTGAAGATGGTGAAGGTCCTGTGTGAGTGCCTGGAGGCGGTTGAAGGGTGGATGGCGGCTAACAGATTGAGGTTGAATCCTGACAAGACAGAAGTACTGTTTGTGGGGGAAAGGAGGTGTCAGGAGTATGGGCAGGAGTCAGGCGCTGGGGCCTGTAGTGCTTTGCAGGTCTGGGGCCTGCCTCAGCTTGTGCTGGGGAAGCAAGGCGTGGCCACACAGGTGAAGACATCAGCTTGTGCTGGAGAGGCAAGGAGTAGTCACCCAGGTGAGGCCTCTTGAGATCTCACTGCACCTGGTGGCAGGAGCTGGGAGGGATAAAAGCCCAGCATTTCCCTTCAGCTCTTGGCCAAAGCAACGCCATCCCTGCCTGGTTGCCTCTGGCCTCTTGCTCCTGGAACTCTTGCCTTGTCGACGCCTTGCTCCTCGACCCTTGGACCTTCGCCTTGCTTCCTGTTCCTTGGACCTTCGCCTTGCTTCTTGTTCCTTGATCCTTCGCATTGCTCCTTGCTCCTGGGACCCTTGCTTTGCCTTCGCCTTGCTCCTTGACCCTTGGACCTTCGCCTAGCTTCTTGTTCCTTGGACCTTCGCCTTGCTTCTTGTTCCTTGAGCCTTCGCCTTGCTTCTTGCCCCGTGGACCTTCATCTCTGCCTTGCTCCTTGACCCTGCAACTGCCTGCTGCTGGACCCTCAGCCCTGCACCTGTTCCTGCTTCTTCACCACCATCTTGCCTCTGGTCCTGACACCCGCCGACCGGACCATGACAGTTTGCTGTGGCCAAACCCCGTCCCGGCCAGGGTGCAAGATGGACGTAGCCTGGCCTACAGACCTCACCGCTGTGCTGCTGAATCTCCACACGCAGGTAGCTACACTTCAGGGGGAGGTGCAAGGACTTCGAGCGGCCCTTGCTGCAGCCCCAGCCCGACGGGCTCCCCCCGGCCCATTGCCAGAGAGGTTCGGGGGAGAGCGTGGCGCCCTGTGGGGTTTTGTAAATCAGTGCCGGTTGTTGTTCGCCACCTGTGCTGCGGACTTTCCAACCCAACGGAGCCAGGTGTGCTTTATGGTGGGTCTGCTCACGGGCCCGGCCCTTGCTTGGGTTACACCATACCTTGAGGCTGATGCCCCTCTGCTGGGGCATTTGGACAATTTCATTGCCGCCCTGGAAGGCATGTTCGGGGAGCCGAATCGTGCTCAGACGGCGGAGATGGCCCTGCAGAAACTCCAGCAGGGGGCCCGCCCGGTGGCTGAATATGCTGCTGAGTTCCAGCGCTGGGCTGCGGACACTCAGTGGAATGAGGCAGCCCGTCGGTTCTATTTTCATCAGGGACTTCATCCCCGCATCAAAGACGAACTGGCGCGGGTGACCTCCCCGGCAGCCCTGGCAGACTTTATCACGTTGTGTATTAATATTGACACCTGCCTTTCTGAAAGGGATTCTGAATGCGGGGCTAGCGCTGCAGGAGGGTTGGAAGAGGAGCCCATGCAACTAGGCGCAGCCCGCTGTTCCCTCTCTAGCCAAGAGAAGAGTCGGAGGCGGACCCTTGGACTATGCTTGTATTGTGGGGAAAGGGGCCATTTCGCAGCAGAGTGCCCGGCAAAGAGGTCCGCGCCGAGAAAACGTCAGGCCCCGGCTGAACTAGGAGGGGTTTAGTCAGGACCCAGCCTTCGTGCACCCCACTTCCTGCTTCCTGTTTGCTTCCTCCTTCCCCAGGGAGGCACGCTGACCCTGGAGGCGATGATCGACTCTGGAGCCTCTGGCGTTTTCATGGACATCGCCGGTTCCAGTGGTTGGGTTGGATGGAACTCCCCTCACTTCCGGCCCTGTTACCCGTGAGACCTGCCCGCTGGCCATGTTAGTGGCACCCCGACATCAGGAACTATTAGTCTTCGACTTGATCCAGACGCCTAATTTCCCGGTGGTCCTGGGTAGTCCCTGGTTGATCCGGCATGACCCCGCCATTTCATGGGCACAGCGGACACTGTCTTTTTCATCATCCTTCTGCAAGGATGTCTGCGCTCAACCCCCAGTGTTACCTCCATTGCCACAAGCGCCGGGGGCGTCTCACCAGCCGACTCTTACTCCTTCCACCTTACAGGGGACTGCCCCTGACGGAATAGCATCTCCGGATGTCCGGTTAATCCCGGAGCCCTACCGGGACTTGGTGGACGTGTTTGAGAAGAAAGGGGCCGAGACTTTGCCCCCCCCATCAGACTTATGATTACCCCATTGATCAGCGGGTAGCAGAGATTCCCTTTGGCCGCATTTATGCCTTGTCGGCCCCTGAACTTGGGGCCCTCCGAGGATACCACCCACACAATCATTCCTGCACCCCCGTGGCTTCTCTCGTGCCTTCCGCCAATGATCGGGCCGCCCACATCCAGGGGACCCAAGCCGACCTGGCACAGCACCTAGAGAGGGCCAAAGTGGACTATAAGGTACAAGCGGATCGACGGCGGTGGCAAGGACCTGTGTTCCAGGTTGGGGATAAGGTTCGGCTGTTCCTGGAACGTCACCGCACCAGACGTCGGCCCATGAACTTGTCGGTCCCTGAACTTGGGGCCCTCCGAGAGTACCACCCATGCAATCATCCCTGCACCCCCGCGGCTTCTCTCGTGCCGTCCGCCAATGATCGGGTCTCCCACATCCAGGAGACACAAGCCGACCTAGTACAGCACCTAGAGAGGGCCAAAGCGGACTATAAGGTGCAAGCGGATCGACGGCGGTGGCAAGGACCTGCGTTCCAGGTTGGGGATAAGGTTCAGGTCTTCCATAGGAGGTTCCCAGGTAGCCTGGGCCATGACCGGGGGTGGAACCCCGTTTTCCCTATGGGGGGGGAGTACTGTCAGGAGTATGGGCAGGAGTCAGGCTCTGGGGCCTGTAGTGCTTTGCAGGTCTGGGGCCTGCCTCAGCTTGTGCTGGGGAAGCAAGGCGTGGCCACACAGGTGAAGACATCAGCTTGTGCTGGAGAGGGAAGGAGTAGTCACCCAGGTGAGGCCACTTGAGATCTCACTGCACCTGGTGGCAGGAGCTGGGAGGGATAAAAGCCCAGCATTTCCCTTCAGCTCTTGGCCACAGCAACGCCATCCCTGCCTGGTTGCCTCTGGCCTCTTGCTCCTGGAACTCTTGCCTTGTCGACGCCTTGCTCCTCGACCCTTGGACCTTCGCTTTGCTTCTTGTTCCTTGGACCTTCACCTTGCTTCTTGTTCTTTGAGCCTTCGCCTTGCTTCTTGCCCCGTGGACCTTCGTCTCTGCCTTGCTCCTTGACCCTGCAACTGCCTGCTGCTGGACCCTCAGCCCTGCACCTGTTCCTGCTTCTTCACCACCATCTTGCCTCTGGTCCTGACGCCCGCCGACCGGACCGTGACAGGAGGCGGGCAGGTGTGGAGGACTCCCTGGTCCTGAATGGGGTAACTGTGCCCCTAAAGGACCAGGTGCGGAGCCTGGGAGTCATTTTGGACTCACAGCTGTCCATGGAGGCGCAGGTCAATTCTGTGTCCATGGCAGCTGTCTATCAGCTCCATCTGGTACGCAGGCTGAGACCCTACCTGCCTGCAGACTGTCTCGCCAGAGTGGTGCATGCTCTAGTTATCTCCCGCTTGGACTACTGCAATGCGCTCTATGTGGGCCTACCTTTGAAGGTGACCCAGAAACTACAACTAATACAGAACACGGCAGCTAAACTGTTTAGGGAAGTTTTTAATGTTTGATGCTGTACTGTTGTTAATATTCGGTTGGAAGTCGCCCAGAGTGGCTGGAGAAACCCCGCCAGATGGACGGGGTATAAATAATAAATTATTATAATATTATTATTATTGACTGGGAGCAGCCTCCGAGACCACATAACACCGGTCTTGAAAGATCTACATTGGCTCCCAGTACGTTTCCGAGCACAGTTCAAAGTGTTGGTGCTGACCTTTAAAGCCCTAAATGGCCTCGGTCCAGTATACCTGAAGGAGCGTCTCCACCCCCTTCATTCTGCCCAGACACTGAGGTCCAGTACCGAGGGCCTTCTGGCGGTTCCCTCGCAGAGGGCCTTCTCGGTGGTGGCGCCCGCCCTGTGGAACACCCTCCCACCAGATGTCAAAGAGAAAAACAGCTACCAGATTTTTAGAAGACATCTGAAGGCAGCCCTGTTTAGGGAGGCTTTAATGTTTAATAGATAATTTTATTTCATTTTTCTGTTGGAAGCCACCCAGAGTGGCTGGGGAAACCCAGCCAGGTGGGCAGGGTATAAATAAATTATTATTATTATTATTATTATTATTATTATTATTATTATTATTATTATAAAAAAGGAGAATATTGTAAGTGACCAGTAGGATTTGTTTGCTTTTGTTGATGTAGCACCATTTCCATTTTCTTATATTGGTCACTATGTAACAGACAAGGTCACTGTCTTAATACTCTCATTTTGAAGTCCAGAAATATCAGTACCAATGGTAGTCACTGGTATAAAATATGAAAGGTGAAAGAGGAAAGCAGAAAAATACTAGAGAGTATCTTTGTTCTTAGATGTAATACTTTCTTTTGAAGTCTTAATTTAAACACAATGGCTAACACCCTGGCATTGCTTTCACAATGAAGCTTGTGCTGTTTATCTGCTAAGAGCTGGATAGATCCTGGACCTTGGCTCTTTCAAACATTCACACATACCCCTACTAGGCTGAGCCCAAACTACAAGCATTGTGTATTTTCCTGGGAATAAGTTCCAGTATTGCTTCCTTCTGACTAGATAGGTTCAAATTATAATAATACTGAGTTTCAACAAAGTACATTCAGCCATCTAAAATACAATCTTTATTTGTAATCCCTCTTTTAAACTAATCTTGAAAAGCAAGGAGAGAGAAAGAGGTGCAGTTTGAAATAACACAATAAGGAAAGTTCTCCAATGTTCAGTCTTTGCTTGAGATCAGGAATTTAGGCAGAGACTTGAAAACGCCTTTATGAGCCCATTTGAATTCCCAATCTCACCCCCATCTTTAATTTCTGCTCATTTGTGATGAATGTAGAATAAATCCTTCTGCCCAGGCTGTACAATCCTGTACTGTGCTGGGAATGGGATCACACAGCCAACACAGGATTAATTTTTTAATCCCCCTGCCTATTAGCTACCATCACCAGTGACATCAGCTGCTGGATGGGTGGGCATGGTTTGGGGTGAAACCCTGGTGAGCAAAGTTTGGCCCATGGGCTGTAGGTTCCCCACCACTGGTTTAATTAATATATACTGAATTTATATTGTCTATGGCAGTGTTTTTCAACCTTTTGGGGGCAAAGGCACACTTGTTTCATGAAAAAAATCATGAGGCACACCACCATTAGAAAATGTTAAAAAAATTAACTCTGTGCCTATATTGACTATATATAAAGTATATATATATATATAGTATATATATCCAGTTCTTTCCTTTTCAAAAACTTGTCCATCACTGCAGTATCTCACTGTCACTCAGTACTTACTGCGCTTTTATTCAAGTGGGCAAACCTGGCTGGAAATAAGACGGCAAACGCATATTTTCTCAAAGTGCAACCCAAACTCCTGCAACTCGAAAGCTCGCTCGCGACCTGTGCGAAGGTTTTGGTTGCTTCCCAACTTCCGATTATTATTATTTTGTTTGTTTGCTTCCGGACCCCCCTCTCGCCAACTGTCAGGAGAGGGAGGCCAGAGGAGGAGGCAGCAGCAGCAGCAGTGGGCGGGCAAGCCCGAGGGGAAGCCGAGCCCTCACACATAACGAGCGAGGCGTCCGCGGGTGAGACCCAGCGCTTGTGCAACAGCTGCGGCGGGTGAAGGTCTGCCTCTCGCCGGGGCTTCAGGAGATGGGCGAGGGCGCTTTGTCGCCCTCCCGCCAAATCCCAACCGCCTCGCTCACACCTTTTCGAATGGGAACCGCTCGCGAACACCCAGCTTCCGCGAGCCGCCTCTCCCTCCTCCCAAGGCGTTTCCCGACCCGACCCGCTCTCTCTCTCACCTGCCCCCCTTCCCTTCCCTCGTGCTTGTTGATTCGGCCGCGTCCGCCTCGCCTCGCACCCTGATTGAGTCATGGCCGGTCGCGCCCACTTTTACCTCAGAGAGACGACACCGCAGCCGGCTTCGCCTCGGTCTCACGCGGCGCCCGTGGGGGGGGGACGGAAAGCGATGGCGGCGGAGGCGGGGACGCCACCGCCGCCCTAACGCCTCAGGGAAGCCAGAGCCGCCGCCAGCATTGTCGGGAGTAGGCCCCGCCAGAGAGAAGAGCACGCACTCCCTCGGACACGCACACTCTCGCTCTAGAGCTCGGGGTGGGCGGGTTGTGACGATAGAGTGCGCCGGAGGCCAAAGCTAGAGAGGGCTGCAGCCTTTGATGATAGAGCCGCCACCTTCCCTGAAGCCTAGAGTAGCCGCTGCGCGAGCGCTCAGGGAACCACTGAGACGCAGGCGTTCAGAGTAAAGAGTGGCGGGGCCGTGAGTGCGGTAGAGCTTTAAGGGCGCCGCTTAAGATCTTGGCAGTTGTGAAGCTGCGCAGCCCCGCCAGTTATCATGCGCCTAGTGACAAATGTATTTTAATTAAATTTATTTTTTATTGAATTTATATGCCGCCTTCCCACGGCACACCAGGCAACATCTCGCGGCACACTAGTGTGCCGCGGAACAGTGGTTGAAAAACACTGGTCTATGGCACCAAATAACTGACTGAATCTGATCTATGTCTATACTGACTCTGCTGTTGTCAACTTCGTATTTTTAATTATTCTTTTGTGCTTTGGTTTTCCATTTAAGTTTTGATAGTTTATTGATCTTTAGTATAAGTAACACCTCGCAAATTGTTTTTACAGTGCTGCATATTATTACTATTATTATGGTTTATTATTATGCTGGTTACCAAATCTTAGCATAAATAAATACACTGAAAATCTGCTTCTTGCTTAACTGCATTATAAAATAAAATAATTTTATTTTGAATATTTTCTGCCAAATTCCTTCCAATGGTCCTTTGCTCAGTACATCTTGAATAATGTTTCTACATATCGTTTGTTTTGATTATGAAAAGAGTTGAATAACACTAAGTGATCTGAGGATCTAATATTTCTCGAATCTTTGTTTAATCAAACCTTTAATTAATTTTTGTTTTGTTAACTAATGAACATTTACAGAAAGGATTATTTGTGTAAATAATGGGCCGGAGACTTCACTGCAACAATACAGTCATTTCTAAAAGAGGGGGGGGATGTATTTATTTAAGTCTGTTCATTTAAGAATTTTTTTAGTAATTTGCATAGTATTTTATGTCCAGATTGTATTTAAAGTCCCAGTCTCGCCTTCATTCGAAAAGCTCACCCCACTTATCAGGAAAATTAAATAAAGCAAAGACCAAAGGAAGATTATTTTGCAGAGATTATATTCAAGCCTGGCATTGGGAGAATATGCAGAACCATTAGTTTGCAGTATCAAGCTTTGTTCTTTTTAAAGATATGCAAAGCACAATTGAGGAAGTAGTTTGTGCATTTGTTTAACATCCAGATTATCCTGTATCTTGTGTTACTGCCTTTATTATAATGTTCAGTGCAGACAGGGCTGGCACAAGAGATTGCACCTCCCGAGGCCCTGCTGCATCCCCCCCCCCCAACATGCTTACTTTCTTCCCTTTTACCACTGTGTTACCAGTAGCAATACTGGCTCTCCCACAACATCCTCCCTTGTTCTAGAAAGGACTATATGAAAATGATGCATTCTGGGTGAGGTGGTTTGCAGAGTGCCTGTGCTGCTGCTGCAGTTTGCCGCAGCGAGTGGAAATGCTCTTTAAACTTGGGGTGGGGGGAGAGAGGCTTATTTTAAGCTCCCCCCCCCTACATTTAAAGAGCATTCCAAGCCACATGGCAAACCGCAATACAGGCACTCTCCTTGGCACATCACACACAATTTATCACTCCAAAAAAATGCCTCCTTGCTGCACAGGAGGATGGAGGGGACAAAAGAGGTTCTTACTGAAGCAGCAGGGTTGGCAGGCAGGGAAAGCAAGCAGGGTCCTGGGAAAGGGCAAGCTGCTAATCCATCATGCCTACCCCAATGGTCTTACCTTGCTCCTTGAGGCACTGCGAGCTGGCCTCCAAAGTATTGAAGTATGGACCTACAGTATCTAGTGTCAAGCTCCTGCAGTTACTTTACCCCCCAATAATATTTGCAGTGCAAACTTATGCATGCTTACTCAGTAGTAAGTCCTACTTTAGTCCATTTAATACAACAGTTGTGTATAACCTTTAGCCGTGCAGATTTTGCTGAATGACAACTCCATCATTCTGGTCCATTGGCCATGCTTCTTGGGGCTGGTGGAAGTTGTAGTTCAGAAATCTCTGGTCCAATCTCTGTAGTTCAGCAATCACTTGTAAAACAGTGAGGCTTACGGTACTTCCCTAGTAGGAATGGGTAAGGAATTCAGTTCAGTTCGCATTTAAAGGTAGAACTACTGAAATTAATACGCAAAGCAAAACATAGCTGTGCAAGTAGATAAATAGATACTGCTCCGGCGGGAAGGTAAATAGTGTTTCCTTGTGCTGCTCTGGCTTCGCCAGAAGCGGTTTAGTCATGCTGGCCACATGACCCAGAAAAAGTGTCTGTGGAAGCGAACAAACGTTGGCTCCCTTGGCCTGTAGAGCGAGATGAGCGCCACAACCCGAGAGTCGTTTGTGACAGGACTTAACTGTCAGGGGTACCTTTACCTTTTTAAATGTGTACAAAACAGCATATATGTACTAGGGCAGTGTGTGCATAAAATGCATGTATTAGTGAAAACAACAGAAATGTTAGGGGAAACTGCTTTGCAAAAATGTGCATATTAGGCAAAATTGCATTCAAATGGCTACCGGTATATTAGGAGAAATTTATATGAGAATGCTTATCAATTTTCATGAGGACTTTAAAGAAACATT
Organism: Zootoca vivipara; assembly: GCF_965207765.1. Taxonomy (NCBI): domain Eukaryota; kingdom Metazoa; phylum Chordata; class Lepidosauria; order Squamata; family Lacertidae; genus Zootoca; species Zootoca vivipara. The sequence continues at coordinate 58,265,335 of NC_142587.1, forward strand.
TGCAAATTGATATGAAAATGTGGAGAACTGAACTTAAAACTGGAAATATGAAAATGTGAGAGATACCAAAACTGGCGGGTTAACCTATCCTTAAAAAGGTAAAGGGACCCCTGAACATTTTAGTTTGGGGTTTGAGCATGGAGACCTAGAAATATGATTTGTGTTTTAGCTAATGTATTTTTTAAAAAATAAATCTGCAATTTTTGTTTTGTTAGGGATAATTTCCTTATGGTGCAATCTTGTGCATGTTTACGCGGAAGAACCTCCCATTAATTTTGCTGAGACATATTTTCATGTCGGTGGGCACAGTGCAATCCTTTACTCAAAAGAGAGTCATGTTGAATTAAATGGAGCTTACTCTCATGTAAGAGGATAGAGGATTGCAGGCATTGTTGCCATTGTACAAAGACAGTTTAAATATTTTTTCCTTCTTTAATATATTCTTAGAAGAACTGTGCACAGACAGTTAACAATTGTGAAGCCTCATTAATAAAGTTAATGAATTGATTTTGCTGTTAAGGCGTTCAATATTCCCTGCAACTAACATCATGAATATTTAATCAAACATTGATCTCAATCACTGTCTTCAAACATCAGTCAATCAGGCATGATCAATGCTGTTCATTTAATTTGGCTGTTGGTTTTTTTCTGTTGTTAAATCCAATAACGCTATACTATTATTTCATTATAGGAACTTTTAATACCAGACTTACTGGAATTTCCTTTATTTTACACTAAAAAAATTCAGCTTTGCTTTATTATGTTACCTGCTTCATGAGTCAAGTAGCCCGCACTGCTAGAAAGGGAATTTCATTGTGAAATCATCTGCACAGTTACTCAGGTATAAAGTCCATAGAGGTTCTGTGCATAGTCTATACCAGTGGTCCTCAAACTTTTTAAACAGGGGGCCAGTTCACTGTTCCTCAAACACTGTTGGGGGCCAGACTATAGTTTTTAAAAATATGAATCAATTCCCATGCACACTGCACATATTTTATTTATAGTACACAAAAAACAGGACATAATCATTTTGACATTTTCATTTTTTCATTATTTTAAATGTGATGGATCTATGCCTTTAATGATCTTAATGAACTGAGGTAGGAGAGATGTGAAGCCACCGGCTTCTAAGAAAAGGTGGCTGAAGTTCCTGGAGCTCCTTCGCCCACGCCATCCTGCCCCAGCCGTGCTCTTAAAAAAAAAAAAAAAAAAGCTGACTGCTAAATCTCCAGACTACAACTGTCAGCCTATACTCGTGAAATGCGTATTTATGTGGAAGTTGCTCCCCTATTTTTTACTCAAGAGTAAACCCATTGACATGAGTGGCCATGCCTAACCCGGGTCCATTCATTCCAGCGGGCCTGCCCTCTGTGTAAAAGTTAAGTTGACATCACATCCCACCAGAGCGCAACAACTCCTGGGTAAGTGCGCACCATGCAAGGACTCTGTGTGCATGCGTAATGGCCGGATCCGTGCAAGTGCCACACAACTCTTCTTGCAACGATCATCCCCTCCGCTTTGTCTGCTCCGCTTTGCTGTGGGGAAACAGAGAGCAGCCCCCCGCCTGAGGCCCAAGCCCGGTTACCTGCAATGGCAGCAGCACCTCTTTCTTCCCAATATCCTGCCCGCCTGGAGAGGGGCTGCAGCCGGTGCAGCGGCGTCAGGGAGGAGGAGAAGCAACAGGAGCAGCAAAGGCAGATGAGGAGGAGGCCGAGGCGAAGCCAAGGGCCCTTGCCAAGTGTACACCGTCACCATAGGGAAAGTCTCGCTCCCCTGCACACAATTCCAAACGTCATGGCTTTGGATAGGCTGCAGGAGCTTCTGGCAACCAACCCAAAGCTGCGCCAGTGTCCAGTGTCATGGAAGTCAGTCCCCACATGGCAAGGCGTCCGCGGCTTCTTCTGAAGGAAACGCCACACCACACCAGCTTAGCTCAGCGCGCGGGGACTCACTGAGTGCGTGGCAGTGTCTGCAGGCCAGATTTATGAGCCTGGTGGACCGGATCAGGCCCGCGGACCTTAGTTTGCCGACCCATGGTCTATACAGTATAGGTAATGCTGGCAGCCTGGGCCACAAGAGCCACATGTATCCCTTGACCTAATTCACCAAGAGAATATAGAGAAATGAATATTTGGTTGAGAGAAAAGGAAATGGCAAAGCAATAGAGAGAAGCTCACTCTTGGCTTGGCACTTTCACATTTTGGGCCCACCAGTTCTGACCTCTGCCTACTGGCAGCATGTTATCCTCTGCATGCAGCCTCAGTCTATTTATTTCCCCTCTGAGCTAAATAGGCTCTGATCTCAGTTCCATTTCTTTCCCTCCTAGTTTTTGCAGAATTCTGTAAGATGGGGGATGGGACAGGTAACACACCTACAAGTGAGGAAAGTCTACTCCCCCCCCAGCTGAAGTTGTTCATTAACCTCTCCTAGCTTAAGTTGGGATCACAAACATAAGGCATACACCATTACAGTGCTGTCTTCAAATTGAAAATTTTTTTTCTGTGTAACTGTGGGAAAGGAACACGCTTTGATAAGAAATGCTGAGAAGACATTAAAAACATGAAAGATTATGAAAAAGTGTCAATAAAATTTCATGAAAAAAGCTAAGATTTGTGTTGCCAATTCTCCAATCTACAGCATCTTGAATGAATAATGATTATTATTATGCACCATGATAAACACTCTCATAAAATCTACTGACAATCAGCTTTGACTAGTTATCAAATATAAAGCATGCAAAAGTATGTGTTAAGCAACCTTCTGTCTTAGCATATTCTTCAATGATAATAATACAATGGGTTTGATCCAGGCTTTATTCTTGCTTAGAGTAGATTCATTGAAAACAACAGAACCAGTTAATCACAACCAAGTTACAGTGCATTGATTTTACTTGGTCTGCACTAAGAATGACTAGGTCCAGACCCAATGCATCGTGAATAGTTTAAAATAAATGTTGCAGTATTGCCACATTTTGAGGTTTTCTATTTACTTGTTTATTGTTATTGAGTTTAATAATGTGCCAAGATGAAACCTATCTTCCACTGAACACCATCAATTTGCTGAATTCCTGAACACACGCATCTAAGGAAACGGGAATGACAGACAAGTTTATAGTAATATAGCCTCTTCTGCATCACTGCAGTGAAATACTGTTTGAGGTTCATGATGGAACCTGGATTTAGAAAGAGAAATCAGTTCCTAAATAAATCAAAATTTGCTTTCATTTGGAAAACCTTTGAAACTGAAAAGCTGATAAGCCACTGGGGGCAGAAACACTTTCTGATAAAAGGAATCCTGTAAGAACTAACAATTGCATTTTGAAATTCCCATTAAAGAAAGAAACAATTCATACTTAAGCTTGAAACTAAGAAAAAATGAAGTTTGGTTCTTTCATGAAGATTTGAGGTTCATATATTATTATCTAGGGTTTCCATATCTTAAAAGCAAATAAAAGAACAGCACGAGCCGCTGCCAGCCCAAGTTGGGGAAAGAGGCAAGTGGGTGCACCCACATGGGGCTGCCGCCGCACCTGTATACCCCTTTCCACAGCTCAGGCCGCCAGCAGCCACGATGTTCAGAGCAGCCCAAGCACAAGCCTAAGCCTAAAAAACACCCAAAACCTTGACATTTCCTTTAAATGTAAAAAAAAAAAATCACCTGGAAGGGTGGCTCCCAGAAAGAGGACATGTCCAGGTTTTCCTGGACTCTATATCTTACAGTGCAATCCTATGCATTACACTGAATATCATGGGAGTTGTATTTCAACTACTAGTTTGGTGGCATGCATGTTCACACACCAGTGGCATAGTGGTAAATTGTGATGTGTAGGAAATCATTTTGTCATCCGCCACAGGCATGTCTCCAGTAAGGTCCAAAAATGCAGGCAGCTGTGGATCTATATACATGTGTGTATAGCTTTATTGATACATACCAGCATACCAGAGAGCAGTAGTGTACAGTGGTACCTCTGGTTACGAACTTAATTTGTCTCGGAGGTCCATTCTTAACCTGAAACTGATCTTAACCTGAGGTGCCACTTTAGTTAATGGGGCCTCCCACTGCTGCTGCTGTGCCGCTGCCACACATTTTCTGTTCTCAACCTGAGGTAAAGTTATTAATCCGAGGTACTACTTCTGGGTTAGCGGAGTCTGTAACCTGAAGTGTCTGTAACCCGAGGTGTCTGTATCCCAAGGTACCACTGTATAGCAGATGTAATTCATTAGGAGCACTCGAGTAAGAGAATAGTGAGCTGAAAAAGCATAGTATATACAGTAATCCTACTGTGGCAGGCAGAATGATGGGCTTTGAGGAGAGCTGGTTTACAGCCCTGATCAGCTAAGAAATTCACTGAGTAATATTCAGCCAGTCTCAGTCTGAGCTGAACCTACCTAACAAATGTATTATTTGCTAGGCTAGACCCTCCAGTAAACTCCATTATCACTCTGAAGAAGGTACTGGGGTACTAGATGAAGTGGCTACAGAGCTTAGAGGTAGAACATGCACTTTCATGCAAAAGGCCCCCACACTGTTGCTCCACTGTGTGTGTGTGTTTGCCTGCAGGCTGTGCCACTCACCCAGAAGCTGACAGCCGAAAATTAGAAAACTCTTCTTCTTTTTGTCTACATAATCACTCAGTCTTCTCACAACATCCCATATCATACCTCTGGCAACCTGATTGCAGGAGGTGAGGGCTCGGGGGGGGGGGGACATATTTGAAGGTAATCTTACTAGCTAGGCATGTGGGAGCAAATAGTCATTAAGATACCTAGTTCTATGACAAGCTTTAAAGGACCACACTAGTAGCAGATGAGACACCTTGATTTGAAATATTCTCTTTTAATCCACAAATAATTCAAATTCTTGTTTTAATAATTTAAATTCTTGTCCATGACATAGCTGCCAAGTACCCTGTTTTTCCTGGGAAACCCCCGTATTTTCTTACCATTTCCCGCTGGTCTCCCGAATGGATTTATAGCCTGTAAATCCCCCGGAAAGCAGCTCCTGCCGGCGGCCATGTTTCTGGTGCCGCTCTGCCCATGTATGGGCACCGGAAATCTGGCGGCGCCGGCATCGGAATTTGCTTCTACACATGCCCAGAAGTGCGTAGAAGCGACTTCTGGCTCTGTAGGCATTTTGGAAATGGGCAGAGCAGCGCTGGAAGTCGCTTCTACACACTTCCGGACATGTGTAGAAGCGACTTCTGGTGCCACAGCCATTTTGGAAATGGGCAGAGCAGCACCGGAAGTTGCTTCTACACATGTCCGGAAGTTGTGTAGAATTACTTCCAGTGCCGCGCCGCTGCTGGTCCCGGATTTTTCAATCCGGAACTTGGCAGCTATGGTCCATGTAGCACTTTACATGTATGGTATGAATGTGGCCTACTTCCTGTCAGACTCTTTCTTTCCTGAACTGGATCAACAGATCAAACTGACCCTGAACAATGGTGTAAATGACATTTTATACAGTCTCAGTCAGGATCCTCTGGCCAGTGACCTTACCTTTAATCAGTCTAATGTTCACTTCTGTGCATAGCCGTGAAGCCATTTCCCCACCATTGGTATTGCAGCAGCTTACTGGGATGGGACAGGGCAGTCAGGTCAGGACTCTGCTGGTACACTGGTGGGAACACTGGATTGGAAGCGTTTAACTACTCTATTCCCTTATATTTAATAGCCAATGAGAGCCAACAGAACAGTCATTAATTTACCTATCAAAACTTGACCTTTTGGATTCTTCTATTTAGTATGCAAGCTGGCAGGTCAAGTTGGGACCCAGTAAGGGCACTAGAGGTTTCTGTTGTAACTGTAGAACTTGAAATGTCACCTGCAGATGTATAAGGTAAAATAAATATAAATTAGAGATAAGCTTTTCACCTCTCACTGTAACGCACCTACAACAATACTATATTCACAACTATTCCTATATCTCCTATATTTATGTAAAGAAAACAACAATATTTTATTTCAGATTTTACTAAAATCAAAACTCCTAAATCATAAAAAAGAAATTTTAGTCTAGATCAGGATAACTTTAAATTTAGCTTCAGGTGCACAAAGATATGAAAATAGATTATTTTATTCAGTGAAAGAATAGTCAATTTAAACAAAACAAAACAAAACACTTTGCTTTGGTAATTTCCGAATAAAAATGAAAGTTGATAAAGATTTACATAATCAACAAACTCATCCATGATTTATTACTTGAATCACTATATCCTTACTGCACATTTTGTTTTAGAATTCTACTGTTGTTCTTTTGGACCTCATCATTCATTTTTCTCACCGAGCCATAAGGGATATAACTTTTAGAACTGATTAACAGAACAATTTTGGCCCATATGGCATGTGAAATGCTTCCTAAAGGAGAAAGAGATGTTAGCCACAGCTGTATCCTTCCTATTTTTTTCCTTTCCTTTTCCTTTTTTTTGGGGGGGGGTGTTAGGAATTATTGGGTTACTTTTTCCTCTTAAAATATACAGCTTTGCAATTAATTTGACCTCTTTTCCATTTTCAGCAAATGAATGACTTCAGCTGAGGAAAGCAGAACTCTTCCGTGAAAAATGTTGCCATTAAAAGCAGGAGAGCAAACTGCATAAATTACAAATGAACTGCTGCTGCAGCAGCAATATACAAGCATGTTACCTGATTATACATGCATGTTTTATTTGCCATTAATCCAAGAAAATAGCATGGCAATGCATGAACCTCATTGCAATCCAGATCTCTTTGTAAAGAAACACCAATTTTAAATTAGCTATGAATTTATGGGCTTTACATAACAATGAAAAGTTATAATGCTGATTTAATAGACACATTTATTTGGTCCTTTGCTTTTGACATGCCTAACACTGGCCTTTAATACTAATAGAATGCAAATAAGCCAATCCAATGAAGGCAAAATGTCCCAGGAAGTAGGTGAAGGTTTGCTTCTTCTTTTTTTCACTGCCTGCAAATTTTCACATAAATGCTTCTTTGCACTTATCTGGATTCAGCAGAACATACTGGAATGAGAATGTTTTGTTTTTTGAAAGTTTTCTTTCTAAAATTGCTGCAAGGGCTAGAGGGAAACAGCAGCAGTAAGCCATTTGTAGTTTTTAAAAGGTCTCTCCGCTGGGAAAGAAATATGTTTCAGTGATTGGAGTAGGGTCCCATCAAAATGTGGAGGACATCCAGCTATATTTCTCTTTCACATCAGGCATATCTGTGGATACACTAGACAGGTGCTTCAAATTAGTAAGGGCAGGATGAGGTCTATACACTGAAGGCCAATGGTCTACCAACCCAAGGGAGTGATATTCCAGATGGGGTCATCCTCCAGCTTGGGGTACTGCATTGCTGCAAGGTGCCCATCTTCATCAGGCTATGATTCCAGCATGGGTTATAAAAATCTAATAAAACTGCAATAAAATATGCAAACTTTAAGCAAAGATAATTAAAACATCCATTAAAATTCATTTCGCTTGTTTGCAGAGTGGAACAACTAATAGAGAACTACATATCCCCCAACATTCCTCCAGTGAAAATAAGGACATTCTATTCTACACCAGGAAGCTTCTCCCATGTTTGATCTCACCGCACACATGTACTTCATATACACATACAGTCGTTCCTCTTGTTACATCAGTATTCGGTTGCGTTTTTTTCCGGATACGAACAAGGCAAACCCAGAAGTGTATACTTCTGGGTTTCACCCTGCGCATATGCGCAGAAGCGCTCTGCGCACCTCTTGCGTGTGCAGAAGCAACACTCTAGTTGTGGACTTTTTGGTGTACGAACGGCACCCCGGAATGGATCGAGTCCGTAACTAGAGGTACCACTATCTGTCACCTTGAGCCTAACCTACCTCACAGGATTGTTGCAAAGAAAAAATGTGAGATAAGGGATCATGTACAACAGATAAATGGAATGGAATAAAATTTTAGCTGTAAGCTGCCTTGAGTCTGTCAGGGGAAAAGGTGGGTGGTGGTGGTGGTGATTATGAAATAATAATAATAATAATAATAATAATAATAATAATAATAATAGAAACAGAGCATGCCAGCTTCACTGTTTCCTTTATTTGGTGCATGAATTTTATTTTTAGTATAAATAGGACTCCAATTTTGCACCTACACACAGAGAGAGAGGGACAGATGGAGGGGAGGAAAAGGAAAACTGGGACGTTCTGGAATTAATTCAGAAAGTGGAATGACTTCCGTAATCCCGGGACTGTCCCTGGAAAATAGGGTCAGGTACCTGCAGGTATATAAAATTCAATAAATAAATGAAATAAATAGGGTCACTTGGAGGGTATGCAGCTGTATGGAGTAAATCAAGTCCCTATAAAAACCTGTTTGATCCTGGTTTAGAGGGATCACTCAAACGACAGCTCAAATATGCAGGAAATGCTATATTAAGGGGAGAAGAGAGTGCAGAGACACATGTTCTTAGTCCTTTAATCTGTAGTTTGGAGGATTAGACAATGTGACAAATGAATGCAGTCAACGAGTGATTGCTAGTTTCAAGGCTCACATACGGTAGTAGAATTCCTGGTGTTTGGCATTTGTTGAAAAGAGGCTGCTCTACTTTTAAAACGAGCAAATTGCAAACTGTGGATGGGGAGGGGCAGTAGTTGAAGTTATCAGAAAGGGAGTTCTTAAGAAAACTTTTGTGCATTCATTTTTTTATTTGCCTCTTTGACTCATGCCTCTATGATATGGCTGTGATCCTGACTCTCGAACACAAATGGCATTTATTAATTTAGCAGTTCCCAAACTGTGGTTCGTAGACCACCAGTGGCCAGCAAGCTTCATTCAGGTAGTCCATGGTATGTTGTGGATTTGTGGTTGAAGAAAGCACATCTACCATATTACATATTCATATTGATTTTAATTATATTTTACTGCTTCTTTCATTTATCATATCGTATATTATTGTACTACAATTTGAATTCTATGGAAATGCAATGCTGCAACTGGCAGAAAAATCATTGAATTGTGCACTGAAACCCTCAGCAATTTTCAAATGGTCTTGTGAGGGAAAGTTTGGGAACCACTGATTTGGAACTTACAACTAATAATTGTGTTGAAGGACAGCATACTAGCATATGTCCTTTGCTTAGGACTTTCCTGGCTGTGAACTTTGGGGGAAAAAATCATTCTCTCTTCTTTTCACTATTATTAAAGATATATTACCTCAAATTTATATGATTGGTAAATATTACATGCTATTTTTATTAATAAAATTAATCTTTAATGCATTGAGTTTGGATTCCCCTAGGGTAAGCTGATAAGATATTGTGTGCATCATTTAAGTAGATATTGGAATTGCAATTCTGTCATTTAAAATTTAACACTGTATCATTCATCTAAAACTGCATTAAGGAAGAACAGAAATTAAAAATAACATTTATAACATTTTAAATCTTGCACAGGTTCAAAGGTGGCAAATTCTAAGGAAGCTCCTTAATTGAAGAATTCATTATGTATGCCTGTTTGTATTAAATTAATTAAACTTTTATTCCAGATGTAAGCAAAAGGCTAATTTCTGGCTAACTGATGTAAAGAATATGGAGTCTGACATAGGCAATGTACACTAATCCATCACTGAAACAGTAGTAATGCATAATTAAAAGTGTATCCAACAGTATAAACATAGATAATAGGATGATAGTATGGTATCATGAAATTTGCTCATTTCCATGTTAATTTCAAAGAAATATTTTACTTGGTAGTCTAATCCCACTAATATAATTTGGATTTCGCAAAGGTAGTGGCTATATAACTAAAGTGAGTAAAGTATAAACTATATACTTGGACAAAGCTAATTTTCTAGAAACATTTCAGTTTGCCTTCAGACTTGGTTTTGGCACTGAACTGGCTTTGGTCACTCTGATTGGTGACTTGTTTGGTGAGAAGGACAGCAGGAATGCAACCCTATCTAGTCTTATTGTTTTCTCAGTGGCCTTTGATACTTTTGGTCATGGTAACCTTCTGAACCAACTTGGTGGGTTGATGATCAGATGGATGGGGTCATAGTGCTTTCACTCCTACTTACAGTAATGGTCCCAGAGGGTAGTACTGCTTGACACCATGGTAGTTGTGCTGTGGGGCTCTACAGTGTTCCATATTCTTCCCTTAATATCTGTTTAATATTTAGTCATTGGCATTTCAAGCTATGGATGGTTGGAAAGCTAAGCCATTTCTGGGCAGGAATAACCTGGCCGCTATGATCCATGACATTGTAACATAGCATTTAGACTGCCCTTGAGATGGTTTGGAGATTCCAGGTACTGCAAACCACAGATTCCAGAGTTTTGGTGGGTTTGATGATTAGAGCCAAAAAGTATCTGCATTGCCTATTGGCTACTGAGCCAATTTCAAAGTTGTGGTTCTGACATATTTAGAGATATCCCACCTAACATCTTTATTTCTTGGTACAAATGCTCTGTACTGTATCCTGAAAAGGTCATCACAGTCTCTGAAGAGGCATTAATCAAAGCACCCAAGGATCAGAGTTTTAGGAGTCAGTCTTCTGAAAGTCTGGTAGAAGGCAACACCTAAACGTTGAGAGAGCAATCTCAGCTGCATTACCAGTCTGTCTAGGGATGCAGCCGTTCTAGGGAAGAGCCGTTCAGTCTTCACAAATTCCAATATGAAATAACCTGATCTATACCTTTTGGGTGAATGTGCAGATCAGAATTAAGTTACCTCATGCTTGCCAATTGCTCTTTTGCAGTTCTTGGGTAGGAGGGAAGAGCTAAATGAGCTAAAAGAACTAGAAGAAAGATAGATGCAGTCTTTAGCCAAACACTCCCTCTCTCTGCTCTAGGCAATGGTCCCAACATTTTCAATGAGAAAGTTCAGTTCACCTCACTGAAATGGAGACACTGCCTTCTACAATATAGAATTCTTTAAAATTATCCAAATGTGAGTTCACAAAAACTGAATCAGGTGACAACTTGCATTTTCTGTATATAAGATCAGAAGCAGGGGTTCAAACACCTGGGAGGTAGCAAATAACATTGACTGTTGTTGTGTCATTTAGTTTCTAGTAATGTCAAACACCTGTGAAGTGCTGGACATGATGTGTGGCACAATCCAGTTTTCCTTTTCCTTGCAATCCTCGGAAATGGAGACAAAACAGAGTATAATGAAAACATAAAGTGATTACTGTAACATTTCAAAACTAGTTCTAACAGCTCCATCGCAAGATAATGCCTCAGTGTTCTGTTTTGTTTTAAATCTTTGACCAAATGTGTATACTGCTGGTGTTAAACAATTTAGCTGTGGCTTTATTGAATTTTCCTTTGGTAGTCTGTTATGAATTTGGTTACTTAAATGGTAACAGGGTTATAGAAATCACTTTAACATTGCTTTACCTTTGATATGGCTGCCAGGTGTTATTCATATGTGACTACGTGTTCAGTTTGTACTCAAAGGTTTCATATGCTTGGTAATGATGGTATGTCTGTGATGTATGTTTGTATATAGCAAAGTTGGGCAAGTTGATGAACCTATAGTATTAATAGCTTCTAAGAGTGCAGAATCAGACTGTATGGTATATAAGAATCATGAAATTGTAAGAGCCAGTCATCCATTAACCCAGCAAATGGAACCTTTGTTCAGATTCTCTTTCTTTCAAGGTAAAAGCCAAAACAAACAAACAAACAAATAAAAACTTACTGGAGTAGAGGATTTTCCAGATAAAATCATTTCCCTTTTAGTTTCTAAAGCTTTCAGTGAATTTCTTTTTTGTTGCCTGCCTTTTTCGCTGCTTTCCTATGTAATGAGAATTTTTCTTTTTTGGGTCATCTCAGGTTGCTGAGCTATCCCTCAAAGGAAGCTGGTAGGCTTTGTGCTGTTTGTCATCCTCCTATATCAAACTTGTAAAATGAACCTTTAAATCATGCAGAGTCTCTGATTATCGAAATAAGCAAACAATGACATTGCCGCCTTACCTTCAATGTTGCATTCCCACACAACCAAGAACCAATAAAAAAAGGAAGTAGAGAGTAGATTCACCTGGGTATGCACGTCAATATTTGAATTGGGGAGAGTAGAAAAGAGGACAGCAAGGAAGGGCATCAGCTCTAAGGCATACTAATGTTGTTCATGAGTAACAGCAGCAATTTCATACACAATAGCTGTCCATACACAATTCATTGTTCTAGAAATTGAAGAGATGTCATTTCCCCCTAAGACTGGAGCTCTTTACAAGCAACCACTCTCATATCTCACTGCATTCAAGAATCCAAGCTATCACAACATAATTGTGTTACATGCTATACAAAGCCATCGTAACTTTTTTTTAACACATAAATATGTGAAAAGCAATTTGAAATCTTTTATGGATTGTCACTGAAGAACAGTAGCATATATTCCTATTGTAATTTAAAGTTTTACATATAAAATTATGTCTTGTGCATAGATACTTCTTCACATTCTTTGGTATTCAGCTGCTTATGTATAGGAATTCTATATTTTGTTCATTCTTTTGTTTGCAAGGCAAAATTGGGTTACTTAGATTGCAATCATAACCACTTTTACTAAGCAGCAAGTCCTATTGAATTCATTGGGGATTACTCCAGGTAAGTGGAATATTGCAGCCTTTGATGCTATTTATTTATTTGCCATGAATCACCCTGAGATCTACAGGCATAGGGCAGAATACAAATTTAATAACAAAATAAAAATAAATGGTTTCATATTCATTTCAAAATCCTATGTGAACAGCTCGTGAGCTGCTGCCACTGGTAGAAAGGGAACACACCTACATAGTTGAATCTGCCTTATATTAAGTAATTGGTTCAGCAAGTTCAATATTGTCTCCATCTGCACTGACTGGTAGCTGTTCTCCAGGGGTTATGTAGGAGTCTCTGAGGCAGGTTCTACCTGGAGATGCCAGAAACTGGAGCCTGGGACCTTTTGTATGAAAAACATGTGCTCTGCCACTGAGCTATGCAACCCTTCCCTTTCTCATAGTTAATATGGTTTTGGAATTTTCATGTGTTGATGTGCTTATTTATTTAGAAAAAAATACAAAGGAGGAGAATATATGTTAAGTTGTGGGTAAGCATAGCAGACGACACAGCAATCTCTCCAAAGCAGCTCTTTATTTGGAAGCTGGAACAGAACTGAACTGCATTGCCGAGCTGGCCTACTTTTATAGAGGCTGGCTCAAACAATGTATCAAACACAATTCAAAGTTCCCTCCTAAAGTTCCCTCCTAAAGTTCCCTCCTAAAACAACTGTCAAGGACCTGAGGGAAAACTATATACACTAATACATAACAATATATATATATATATATATATATATATATATATATATATATATATATAGGATGAGAACCTATTCCAGTAGGCATATTGAGTGAATTCTGATTGTGTAATTGTAATTGGTTTTTATTTTCATTGTACTGTACTGAGTTTCTTGTACACAGTTTAGAGATGACCGTAATTAAGAGGTACACACACACAGCATCTTGAGCCCCTTGAAGAAAATGTGGGATACAAATGTAATAAGAATTAAGATTAAAAAAAAAACAGCAGGAGAGTCTCCAAACACAGTAGAACTGGCTTACTACATTTTGAAATTAGACATATTACCTGCAATAGAGCGTTCCCTTTAGGACCATTAAACCCTTGTTACATTAAAAATACTTTTAAGGCACATGACTTTTCCCATATAATTCTGGGAACTGTAGTTTGTTAAGGGTGCTTGGAATTGTAGCTCAGTGAAGGGTAAACTTCAGGCTGCTTTAGGGGAAGCCATGTGATTTAAATGTATGATGTGAATGTATTGTAAATTTACAAACTACACCAGCACTATAACATCCACACACACAAAAAGATCCCAGGAAGATACCTTAGGGAATGTGTTGTGGAAATGGTACAGACCATGGAAACTGGTTACTGGCAATTATCGAGATAGGAATTTACTGAAACGTCAGTCTCTTTTCACTGATAAGGCCCACATGCCTATGCTACTCCTACAATATCATTTTCAGGTTGTTCCTAGAGATCTTCCTCTTCTGGGAAAATGTGTTGTGTCAGATGTGAGTGAAAGGATCTGTGAAGATTCTGATTTATTCTCTGCCATGTTGGAATCTTGCAAAAATTCTCCACTGTTCAGAGTTCATTAGATGCTAGTTACTATGCTCACATTACAGTGTGGGAAAAGGTCATATGCCTGTTAGAGTACAGTAACCATAATTCCCCTTCATGGATCAATGCCTTGTCGTGGCGAAGGGGCTTGAATAACTCAGAGAAGCTATGAGCTATGCCATGCAGGGCCACCCAAGATGGACAGGTCATAGTGGAGAGTTTTGACTAAACGTGATCCACCTGGAGAAGGAACTGGCAAGCCACTCCAGTATCCCTGCCAAGAAAACTCCATGGACAAAGACAACAGGCATAGAAAAGTTATGACGCTGGAAGATGAGCCCCTCAGGTCGGAAGGCGTCCAACATGCTACTGAGGAAGAGCGGAGGACAAGTACAAGTAGATTCAGAGCTGATGAAGCGGCTGGGCCAAAGCCGAAAGGACGCTCAGTTGCGGATATGCCTGGAAGCGAAAGGAAAGTCCGATGCTGTAAAGAAAAATATTGCATAGGAACCTGGAATGTAAGAACCATGAATAGAGGTAAGCTGGATGTGGTCAAAAATGAGATGACAAGAATAAATATCGACATCCTGGGCATCAGTGAACTAAAATGGAAGGGAATGGGTGAATTCAGTTTGGGTGACTATCATATCTACTACTGTGGGCAAGAATCCTGTAGAAGAAATGGAGTGGCCCTCATAGTCAACAAAAGAGTGGCAAAAGCTGTAATGGGATGCAATCTCAAAAATGACAGAATGATCTCGATACGAATCCAAGGCAGACCTTTTAACATCACAGTAATCCAAGTTTATGCACCAACTACCGGTGCTGAAGAAAGTGAAATTGACCAATTCTATGAAGACCTACAACACCTTCTAGAAATGACACCAAAGAAGGATGTTCTTCTCATTACAGGGGATTGGAATGCTAAAGTAGGGAATCAAGAGATAAAAGGAACAACTGGCAAGTTTGGCCTTGGAGTTCAAAATGAAGCAGGGCAAAGGCTAATAGAGTTCTGTCAAGAGAACAAGCTGGTCATCACAAACACTCTCTTCCAACAACACAAGAGACGACTCTACACATGGATATCACCAAATGGGCAGCATCGAAATCAGATTGATTATATTCTCTGCAGCCAAAGATGGAGAAGCTCTATACAGTCAGCAAAAACAAGACCAGGAGCTGACTGTAACGCAGATCATCAGCTTCTTATAGCAAAATTCCAGCTTAAACTGAAGAAAGTAGGAAAAACCACTGGGCCAGTAAGATACAATCTGAATCAAATCCCTTATGAATACACAGTGGAAGTGAGTAACAGGTTTAAGGATTTAGATTTGGTGGACAGAGTGCCTGAAGAACTATGGATGGAGGCTCGTAACATTATACAGGAGGCAGCAACGAAAACCATCCCAAGGAAAAGGAAATGCAAGAAGGCAAAATGGCTGTCCAACGAGGCCTTACGAATAGCGGAGGAGAGGAGGCAAGCAAAATGCAAGGGAGATAAGGAAAGATACAGGAAACTGAATGCAGATTTCCAAAAAACAGCAAGGAGAGATAAGAGGGTCTTCTTAAATGAGCAATGCAAAGAAATAGAGGAAAACAATAGAATGGGGAAAACCAGAGATCTGTTCAAGAAAATTGGAGATATGAAAGGAACATTTCGTACAAAGATTACCATAATCAAGGACAAAAGTGGTAAGGACCTAACAGAAGCAGAAGACATCAAGAAGAGGTGGCAAGAATACACAGAGGAATTATACCAGAAAGATATGGAGGTCTCGTACACCCCAGGTGGTGTGGTTGCTGACCTTGAGCCAGACATCTTGGAGAGTGAAGTCAAATGGGCCTTAGAAAGCACTGCTAATAACAAAGCCAGTGGAAGTGATGATATTCCAGCTGAACTATTTAAAATTTTAAAAGATGATGCTGTTAAGGTGCTACACCCAATATGCCAGCAAGTTTGGAAAACTCAGCAATGGCCAGAGGATTGGAGAAGATCAGTCTACATCCCAATTCCAAAGAAGGGCAGTGCCAAAGAATGCTCCAACTACCGCACAATTGCGCTCATTTCACACGCTAGCAAGGTTATGCTTAAAATTCTACAAGGCAGGCTTAGGCAGTATGTGGACCGAGAACTCCCAGAAGTGCAAGCTGGATTTCGGAAGGGCAGAGGAACCAGAGACCAAATAGCAAACATGCGCTGGATTATGGAGAAAGCTAGAGAGTTCCAGAAAAACGTCTACTTCTGCTTCATTGACTATGCAAAAGCCTTTGACTGTGTCGACCACAGCAAACTATGGCAAGTTCTTAAAGAAATGGGAGTGCCTGATCACCTCATCTGTCTCCTGAGAAATCTCTATGTGGGACAAGAAGCTACAGTTAGAACTGGATATGGAACAACTGATTGGTTCAAAATTGGGAAAGGAGTACGACAAGGTTGTATATTGTCTCCCTGCTTATTTAACTTATATGCAGAATTCATCATGCGAAAGGCTGGACTAGATGAATCCCAAGCAGGAATTAAGATTGCCGGAAGAAATATCAACAACCTCAGATATGCAGATGACACAACCTTGATGGCAGAAAGTGAGGAGGAATTAAAGAACCTTTTAATGAGGGTGAAAGAGGAGAGCGCAAAATATGGTCTGAAGCTCAACATCAAAAAAACCAAGATCATGGCCACTGGTCCCATCACCTCCTGGCAAATAGAAGGGGAAGAAATGGAGGCAGTGAGAGATTTTACTTTCTTGGGCTCCTTGATCACTGCAGATGGTGACAGCAGTCACGAAATTAAAAGACGCCTGCTTCTTGGGAGAAAAGCAATGACAAACCTAGACAGCATCTTAAAAAGCAGAGACATCACCTTGCCGACAAAGGTCCGTATAGTTAAAGCTATGGTTTTCCCAGTAGTGATGTATGGAAGTGAGAGCTGGACCATAAAGAAGGCTGATCGCCGAAGAATTGATGCTTTTGAATTATGGTGCTGGAGGAGACTCTTGAGAGTCCCATGGACTGCTAGAAGATCAAACCTATCAATTCTTAAGGAAATCAGCCCTGAGTGCTCCCTGGAAGGACAGATCGTGAAGCTGAGGCTCCAATACTTTGGCCACCTCATGAGAAGAGAAGAATCCTTGGAAAAGACTCTGATGTTGGGAAAGATTGAGGGCACTAGGAGAAGGGGACGACAGAGGACGAGATGGTTGGACAGTGTTCTCGAAGCTACGAACATGAGTTTGACCAAACTACGGGAGGCAGTGCAAGACAGGAGTGCCTGGCGTGCTATGGTCCATGGGGTCACGAAGAGTCGGACACGACTAAACGACTAAACAACAACAACAAAACCATAATTACTCCAGAATCATTATATGGTGGGATTTGCAGGACAGAGTTTCAATTTGCCTGCTGTACTTGTGCCAAGAAATGTAGAGGGAATTGTGATTCACATGAAATGATTTTTTTCTTTTAGGGGGAGAGGCTACTCTTTCAAACCACTCCCCCCCACCCTTGTAACTTCTTGTTCCGTAATTAAGCTGGATCATTTATAAGAATTCTGCAAATGGCTTTTATCTTTTGTAATCAATCATTAAAACTTGGAGGCAGCAACGCTTCTGAATACCACTAGCTGGAAACCACAGGAGGGAAGTGTGTTCTTGCACTCATGTCCTGCTTGCGTGTTTCCCACAAGCATCTGCTTTGCCACTGTGAGAACAGAATGCTGAACTAGATAGAACATTTGCCTGGTCCTTAGTGTGTCTCCATAGAGGAACCATAGATACTGGTTTGAAATCCATGTTCCCTGCCACTTAGATGGTGACACAGGAAACAGTTCTTTCCATATTTTGAGTCTTGAGAAGGCAAATGAGTTTAAATCATGATTTCTTCCTTCATCATCAGATCTTTGAGCTTGTGTCCATTGCAGACTGACTGAGGATTCACTTTAAGCTTAACATGAAGTAAAGACATCTATGAGAGTTCAATTTATAAAAATGCAAATTTTTTAGCCTGGATTTATTTTTCTAAAAGGATTGCAAATCCTAGATGTCAAACTATGCACTAGGCATTTAAATAGTTCAAACCGGAAAGCTTCTCGTAATCTTGAGAACAAAAGCTGTGCATTAAATTTAGTACTTCAGAAGTTCAGCAGCATTACTTTTAGATGTTTAGCATGAATTTCTTATAAAAAGCTAATGTCCAATTTCTTATTGTGTGGATGGGTGTATCCATACCACATTAATTAGCACAAGCAGTGTGTGATCTGTATACAGAGAACTAGGGATGAATCCGAAACCTAATCTAGGATATGTGTTTTAGTTGAACTTTTCTTTGACATAAGAGCTACAAGGTACCCAATGCAATGCTCTATTAGGCCAAATATCTTTGCCCATATATTCAAATGAACCACAGAGGTTATTAACTTGCCCTTGGCAAAAAGATTTAGTTTTCTAGGGCAAATGCTTTTTATAAATTCTACATGTGACAGTTTTATTACATATTGTAAATAGAATAGCTTGCCAGATTTTTATGACAGCCATCACTAAGTCATTCAGACCTTATTACTTTTCAACCCTTCATGTACCTTGAATGTTCTTTTAAAAAAGAAAGGGGGGGGAGACATTTTAACGTTGCAGTTTTTGCATATTGGAGGGTAGTTATGCTTGCATGCATGATTATTTAGATAGTTTTAGATTATAGTCAACTCATACATCTTTTTGCTTAAAGGCTACATGATAATGATGCAGACAGACATTAATTTACGTGTTCTACATTTATAGCCATAGACTCATTTAAGCTTGTACAGTTACTGATAGCATTTATTTTAATGGTGTCTGTACCCAGCTGCATACCTCTGCTGAGTCTTCCAAGCTGTAACCAGTGGGTGTTCTTGTACCTACGGAGTTGGTGGTTTAACTTCAGTGGTTCATATTTCATAATAATGTACAGGTTTTATTACACTAAAAAGAAGGGCTTGCCCAGTTTTCATATTAACCAACATAGAGCCATATATCAACTAGATGTTTATTCCAGGTTGGTTTTTTCCTCTTCCAGGTTGTTTTTTTCTTCCAGGTTTACTCTCAGATATCTAAATGTTAATTTTTTTTAATGTATCACCATTTAATTTTACATTGAATTAACCTTTTCAATTTTTATCAAAACATGTTACATTATGCCTGTTATGCTCAGTGCCTTTCACACCTGAAAGCCAAAGATACCAGCAAGCTTTCCAGCAGCAGCCAAAATTCTGCTCACATTGCTAATATTATTAACATTATCCATGTTCCTCTAGAAGTTACTAATAAAGACTAAGATAGTCCTGACAGGTTTTCAGATACACCTTATATGATGTGCACTATTTGCTTTTCTGAACAACTCATGATGTCATATATGAGATAAAACTTAGAATGGTTTGAAATGAACCCTTGGCTGAATCTTTTGCAAAGCATTTTGATTCTAAGTAAAACTGACCTGCATTATTTCCATAAAAAGCTTATACCAAGTCAGACCAGGTCCATTGGTCCTCTAGCTCAGCCTTTGCTAACCTGGTGGCCTTCAAATCCCGTTAGTCCCAGTGAGCCCCAACTTGGTAGAAGCAGCTCCAGGTCAATACTGTATATAGCTTAAATTGTACTGTTTTGCTACTTGGTTGGAATGAATTACAGTATACTGTATTATCTACAGTGATTGTTAATGGTGCTTTGGCATTTCAGACAGGGATCTTTCCTAGTCCTACATGGGATTTTCTGCATGCAAAGCATGTGCTCTACCACTGAGCCACACTTCTTCTCCATGATACTTTCTATAACATGGACTTGTTTCCACTGCAGTGGCATGCATATGAATAATGTGATGCAGGAGCAGAGCCAGTCAAGTTGGAACCTTATCTTGGTGGGCTGCCAAATCATGGCAAATAATCTTATTACACACCACATGAAAGTGGTAATCCCTTGGGTCTTATTCTGATCAGAAGTAGCTCCTGTGAAGCACTTTCTTATTGTTTATTTATTATGACATTTATATTGCCCCCAATACCACAATAGAGGCTAAAATCAATTAAATACAAAAATAAGACCATAAACATGTAAAATCGAATGCAGCATAACACTAATGCATCATAAATCCTATAGCAGAAAATGAATACAACAAAGCTCACTGCAGCACCAAAGATTCACAGATGTTAGTTCTCTACAAGTATCCAAAAGGTTGACAAATCATTAAAAAGAATAAAAAGGCGGGGTGGGGAGATAAAGTTTTCAGTTGGTACTGAAAGGATGACAACATGGATGCCAGGTGAGCATCTCTGGGGAGGTCATTCCATAACAAGCATGCAACTAGTTGTCACCTGCTTCCATTTATTTGCTGTAGACATCTGAAGAAGGGACTCAGAAAATGGCTTTAACTCCACATAACTTTGAAAGAGATGATACTTCTGAAAATCTGGTCAAAATCCATTTAGAAATGTAATGGTTATTGATAATATTTTGAATTAGGCCTGGAAATGGGCTGGAATTGGATCTGGAAATTGTCTGAATGACAAAGCACTGGCACAATATGATTTTACCCATGACAGCCATTTGTGTTATGTCATGCCTCCTCAATGGCGACCATTTTGTGACTGGTGCCTCCAGCACTCTCTCAAAATTCAAATGTGCCCATTGGTGGCCTCTGCCTGAAGGCATTCACAGGCTAGGGTCCTCTCATCTTTATTACAATTGAGGGATCTTTAGGATGGGTAACCTGTGGTAAAACATTTTTTTAAATAATATTTGGAATTTTTGCATTTTTTTGTAATTAATTTTCATGTTGTAATGTTTTGTTCTAATGTTTAAGAGGGTGACTTATTTAGCTGTTACTTGTGTCCAATAATTGGGAATTTATTTATGGTGTTTTTTGTTTTTTATCTTTATGATATTTTAGAGGTGTTGGAGATCTCTCCCTAAAATATAAGCAATTGTCTAAATAAATAAATAAATCTGTGGTATTTTATCTGCTGGACCATGGCATATGCAAAAACACAAAAGGAGTCTTCTGACACCTGGAAGACTAACAAATGCTATTAAGGCATCAACTTCTGTGGTGAAGATTTCATCAAGTGGTCTACAAAAGCATGTGCCATAATATATTGGTTTTTAAGCTGCTACAAGTCTCTTTGTTGTTTCTTGCTGCAGCACAGACTAATACAGCTGCCACTTTGTACATTGTTGCACATACAAGAAAGACATTTCTTAGAGCAGGAGATCTCAAGTGATGAACATATATGTGCAAACTGGCTTACACAATGCTGTGCTGGTCAATAGAAGCATGGAATACTGGTACATACAGTGGACATTTGAAAAATTCAGGAGCCTCAGACAGAAATACTGTACATAATGTGAGATTCAGCCCATCCCTACTGTTATTTTTCCACTGTGGAGATGGGCTACAAAACAAACCTAATTCATGATTGCTATTGGAAGTGGTTTGCAATTATTCTTTTCAGGCAAAAAAACATTACCTTGGGGGACTTAGCTTTCTCATACATCAACATGTTATTGCATTTGTGAGAGTATTTCCTTCCCACCACACCTCACTTTTTGACTGACACAGCTAATTAGAACAGTTCTTGATCTTAATGTGATTTTATGGCTGACAATGACCATTCCAAAAGGGGCATGAATAAAACAACCTGGCTTTAGGAGATACTGGGGTTTTAAATGGCAGCTTCCTTTTCTGCAGCATAAAATCAAAACATATTTTGGCACAACAGAGTATTTCATATAATACCTTGAAAGCAAGCCCAGAAGGTGTGGTTATCCTGAGATAATCACCCTCAGGGGGGATTAGAAGCAATCTGCTCATAAAAACACGTCAACAAATGGAAAGGTCTGCAAAGAAGAAGTGGGAGGGCAATGAGAAAGAGTCTATGTCCATGGGAACTGTTGACTGTAATTACAAATAATTCATTGATAGCTTAATTCCAGCTACTGATGTCATGGGTAGATGAAAATGTAGTTTTCAAATTGCAGTTTTCTTCCCTTGTTTTCCTGGGAGTGCAGTCCTTATGCGATGTATGAAACAGAGTACCAAGCTGGAGCATATCATGGGATTGTTTTCACAATGTCATTCCATCTTACCACCATTCCCTTGTCAGCAAATGTAATTCTGTGGCGTAGCCATGGTTCAATTTTATTAAATCAGATCATACAGATTTTGAATTTTGAACATGGGAGACTAATCTTTGGCAAAGTGGAATCATTTAAAAAACAACATGTTACCTCTGAAGAAGTGTGCATGCACACGGAAGCTCATACCGAAATAAAAACTTAGTTGGTCTTTAAGGTGCTACTGAAGGATTTTTTTTTATTTTGCTTCGACTCAGACCAACATGGCTACCTACCTGTAACTAGAACAATGTTACCTAGTTATTCAGTTAAACAACATACTTTAGTCAAACTATGCCTGTTGCAGATCTGGTGGGATGGTCCAGGGTGTGGATTGGCAGCTGGCTAAGTAATTTAATTTGTCACCATGACAGGTGATGTGGGCAGGGGTAGTTTAGCTGTCATAGTGAACACTCAGGGGCACCAACTTAGTGAAGAGATGTTCCCCCAACCTACTACTCATTGCCAGCCAGCTTGAGAGGAAATTGTGAGGGAGCACAGAACTTGAGTGCCTGGATATTTCTCTGAACGATGTGCCAGTACATGCAGATCTCAGATGTTGCCCTGGTCTCATCTTTAAGGTGAGAAGGAGAGGATGGACACAGGTCAGCTGACCCCCTGAAATGGTGCCCAAAGCTGGAGTGGTGTTGTTCAGGTAACCAGAGCAGAAGTTTCTCTTAAGCCTTTCCTTGGTTTTAATGAAGTTGCGACTTTGTTATATGGCTCAAATATGTATCATATTTTCATTCCTTGCTACTGTATAATATTTTATATGAATGGTATAAAAGACTAAATAGGAGGTGTGTTTTCCCAGCAAATTATCTTTATTGCACACATTGTAGATTAGATGTGTCTAGGTTCATATAACTTTTTATCAAAATAAATATTTCAAAATGTATTTTCTAAAAAATTCAATACATTCTCAATCTGGCATCAGCTTGAGGCTTTTTTCATTCTTACGTTCATAAAGAAGCTGATATATACAATTAATGTTGCTTGTTGCTGCATGCTAAAATATATGAAGGGCTTATATAGTATTCTGATCAGATACTACTACCATGATACCTTATTACTGAATACCATTTAGAGAGAAAAGTCATCTACTTGAACAGTAGGGTTTTTGGTCCATACTCTGTCTAGTGTGCCTACACCATCATTTTTCAAGTATTGCATTCATAGCTTATGAAAATTGATCTTTATATGTAGGAACAGTACATTTAAAATGACATATTTATGAGAAATGATGACATACTTTGATAAAAAAAGCATTGTTCAGAAAAATGGTATATGAACATGGTAGTAACTTGCCAAGTCTGGATGTGCTGAACAGATCTGAGAGTACAATTATTTGTGACCCCCATAAATGACTGACTTATTCATTATTGCCATCCAAGGAAGTAGTGGCTGGGTTCTGCATGCTGAAATGCATACTTGACGCCAGTAATCTTTGGAACTCATTAAAGAGCAATGCAGATTTAACAACATCCTCTTTCTGAAAAGGGCCACTCTCTGATTTGTTTGTCTTGAGGATACTGTATTTATCTCATGAACGGAAAAAGTTTATTTAAGGAGAGAGATATACAGTAGCCAAATCCATGTAATTACACCAAAATTTTCTCCTTTTCTCAAAAGATAGTTGTCGATGATGTTTTCAGATTCATTGATGTGTCCATATGTACCTCCATTTTATTTTATTTTTAAATAGAAAATTATAAATGTACAAAGCTCCTGCTCATGATTAATTGGGAATGATGCCTGACAGATCTGTGATCTTGAATAGATAGATATCTTTATTTCGGCTATAAGCCCACAGAAATAAAAATAGATCAAAAACATAAAACGCACATACACATTTCTGATACATAAATAAAATGTAACTATAAAATAATTACACCACTACATATAGGGGGCGCAATCTTTAAATATCACATATGATTACTGATAATAAATCAAATAATGTGTTAAATTAAAAAATTGTGGAGCATTCCAGTTCGCCTTTTGTGTGATAGAACGGAAATCAGAAATCTTGCTACCTGCAATGTTCTGTGCGGGTCATTGTCTTGAAGCACACATGCTAAATGGAACTCAGATGGTTTATCCGCCATCTCCAAAATTATTGGATTTAGAATGCTGGTCCGAGCAACAGTGTGCAGGGGGCAATTAAGCATTATATGGTAAAGGGATTCTATTGATTTATTATCGCAAGCACATAAAACGGAAACTTGGCCTTTGGAGAACCTGTGGCTCAATACATTAGGTGGAAACACATGATGGAAAGGGAGGACAGATATGATGGAATCTGAGGCATAGGAGAAATGCCAAGGTTCAACGGAGAACAAGTTCCTCGTCCCCCCGTAACTTCAGCTACGGGCGCTGCCACCGCCATCGCTCACTCGCTGCAGCTGCTGAGGAGCTCACGGCGTCCCCTCCATGGGCGGGAGGAGCGCGAGCCTTGGGAGGAGGGCGGTGGCACGGGGGTTTTGCGGGGCAGGCTCGCCAGCGCCCCCTCCATTTTCGTGCCCTAGGCAATGGCCTAGTCCGCCTAAATGGACGCACCGGCCCTGTGTGTGTCTGAAGTGAGCTAGGAATCAGTGTAGTTGTCCTCTTCCCCATCCTTGTTGTTACACAGGACAGAAGTTGTTGGGTGGCTGGAGGGAAAATTAATCATGCGGGCTCCAAGTCTGATGTATTGTCTCTCCCTTACCAGGATATGTCAGAGGAATGGGAAGGTATTGGATCCTGTGGATACAGTGGATCCAAACATGTTCCCTTTCCCCTCTGCTGCCATTGAAATGCTGATGACAGAAGTAAGCCAACCATGGAAGTTTCTGTGGGTACAAAAAGGAAGCCTCTGGGAGTGTACTCCCTATCCATGGCCCTTCTTTTCCATCCTCGGAAGGGAAGATCTGCAAGGGCCCCTAAGACACTCTACAAGGGACCATAGGATCACACCCTTAGCCTTTACACTGTAATGTTAAACCAGAGTGAGGGATATTACATTATTCTGATACATCATGTTTTAAGCAGTTTTTAAAAAGGTACTCTAATAACAGCATGAGTACGGCTGTACCCTTCACCCAGATATCCAACCTATGCAAGCCATTTGATATATCTATGTAAACAATTATGGAGTGAGTATAGTGTGAGAGTGTCTTTTAAGTAGTAAAGAGTATTGTAATGTGATTATTCAGTTTATGGCTGTGATCCAGAGAAGCTGCTGCCAGGTGACAAGAGGTCTGCATTTGCAGACAAATTGCTTATGAGAATGTAAATTGCCACGTGCAATATTCTTCGTAGCAATGATCTCAGGCATTTACAGGGCTCACAGCCATCATCCACATCATGCCAAATTGTACACTTATAGAGGTGTTGCACTTTGCATAACTATTTGGTTAAGTGTGGCGAAGAACAGCCTGCCAATTATATACTGCCTTTATTTACCTTGGTGTAGCTCCTGATCTCCAAAGAATAAATGGATTTCAGGCCTGCTGGATCTTGAACCAGAAACCTGCTCTTTATACAGTAGTGCCCTCTCAGTTGCCTTCTGATATCTTATTTTCAAAGTATCTCCACTCATCAAGCTGCTTCAAGCTGATTGAAATTTTAACCTTACTGTCTTCTGTGAGCTACAAATGTTCATGCCGTAAGAAAGAGCAGTGCATGGCAGGAAAAAGAGGAGACACAGAGAGAAGCAAGTGGAATGAAACAGGCCATAACTTTAATAGATACATACAACTTCAGAAAAGTATTGGTGCACCATGCAGGATATGGACTGATTCAATCTGGCTGTTATCTGAAATGCATCAGCCACCCAGGCAGCCTGCTTAGGTGGATATGGAAGAAGAATGGTGCAGGCCTTCTGTCTTCTCCTGGTGGGCTTGATCCTTCTGGAAAAGCAAGTTGGGCAGTCATCCAGAGGTGGTAGTAAGAGTAAGAGGCCAACAGTCACAGTGTATGCAGCCACTTAACAGGTCATGAACCAGATCTGGAGAACAAGAGTGGCCAGAGGCAGGTCCTTTAGAACATTGACAGGTCCCAAGGAAGAAATGGCTTGGTCTAACAAAGGCCAAATGAACACTTGTACCAGGGGTGGACAATCTGTGGCCCTCCATACATTCTTGGACTCCAGCTCCAGCCATAGCTGCCAAGTTATCCCTTTTTAAAGGGATTTTCCCTTATGCTGAATAGGCTTCCTCATGAGAAAAGGGAAAACTTGGCAGCTATGGCTCCAGCCACCATGACCAATGACAAAGGATAATGGGAGTTGTAGTCCCTTAGACTGTGACTGCTCCTTGAAGGCTCAACCCCCTTATATAGTTCCTTCAACTAACTGAGCAACTCTCCACCCCATAGCTGGAGAATAGGGATCCCCCCCCAAAATAATATTTATTCATTTTATAAAAATACAAAATACAAAAAATTAAAAAAAAAACTAAAAAATTTAAAAAAGAGCAACATAACCATCTTACTTTTTACTTAACATTGTAGACTTCCTCGATTCCCCCCTCACTGGGTCCATTTTTAATCCATTTTAGGCAATTTTCATATTATATCTTAAATCATTTATATATGTCCATCTTCCTTAATTTGTTTAACATTTTTTCCTTCAATTTCTCTCAATTATTCCTAATCTATAAACACCAATTATCCTTAACCTATCATCATCAATTATTCCTAACCTATAATTAATCTCCCAACCATCTATCTTCTGTTTCGCCCCTTAGCCTAAAATTAATTCCCCAAAATATCCATAAATTCAAACATTACCTCTTCTATCCTAATAACATTTAAACACTTACATCTACTTCAGCTCCCCCTCCCCTGGACTCAGAATCTCCCAGAAGGACAGCCAGTTCCATAAGTCAATCCAGTTTCGAACCATCTTGATCAGTCATAAAATAATCCAATATAACTCCTCACCCCACTCCCACTCTGTCACAACCTAACAGCCACACTTCCTTCTTCTTCCCCTTAGGTTCTGCCCCCAGCATGTATCCTGCTCTCCCTCTCTTACTGGGAGGGCATTATTCCATACTGTTTCTTCTTTAAAGACTTTTTGAGTCAAACATGGGTCTTGTTCCCCACCCTCTCACTGGAAGAACAATATTCCATGCCCCTTCCTCTTCTTGTTTAAGATCATTTGCATTGTCCAGGACTGATAAATGTTCATTCTTCTTCTCTGATGTTTCCGATGAAACCGTTCTTTTTTTGATTTCCGCACACATCTGGTTTATTTTTTCAATCTCTATTGTATTCTGATGTACTTCACTTCTTAATTCCCATAACAATTTTAGAAGTGCCTCTTGAAAATCAGAAAAGTCAGGTGTTATTGTGTCTACTGGCATCTTGGACGTCTCAGATTTCATGGGCACAGCCAGAATGGCAAAACAGGAAATGGCGCAGTTTATATCTCCAATCTTCAGAAACAAAAATTGTGTCCAAACTGGTTGTAATTTAGCATTTTGAATTCTTGTTCATACATTTATACTTTTATATACCTTTGTGAATAGAGCATTCAGCATTCACAATCATATATTTTATGGTCTCTTCACTCTTCCTCCAGGCTCCCAACTCCAGCATACAGGGGGACTTTCCCCAGTCCAAAATAAATATTTTACAGGGATTTCTTAAAGTAAGTCCTTCTTCCCTTTACCCTGCCTCAAGGGGAGAATTTAAGCACAATCTTTGAGAATTTAAAACTTCCATCTATCTTTCCAGCTTCTGTTAAGTTAACTGCTTCTCGCTTCACTTAGTGGGGGAGATCGGCTTCTATTTTTAAACCTCCTCCCATGGCCAATTACTTTAAATTTGTAATTTTTAAATCCCTTTTCTTTTACTCACGGTATCCAAAGTCTTCGAATCTTTTAAATTTGGATAGAATCCACCGCTCCACAAGCTGCCGGCACGGAGCTTCACACTGCGAGGGTAGCAGATCGACTCACAAAGGCACCCACGTCTCCACTCCACTCACTCTCGGGTCCCTTATTAGGGCTTACTGGGGAGCAGAGGAAACGTTTCAGGGTGCAGCTGAGTCCCCACATCCCCAGAAATCTCAATCTGGGGCTCTTTTAGGATCCGTGGCACTCTCGTGGCTCCCCCCTCCCTCACAGTGCCAGGGAACCTCAGGGCTTATGCATGAAAAAAACCCCACTTAGCATAGAAAGTCCATAACATGCTGCTTTTCTATTTTCATGAATTCTTTTTGCACTGGGCAGCATTTGCTTATATGAGACTTCAGTCTCAAGTAGTACAGCCCAGTCTCGAATTTACCACCTCAATGAGAACTTGGCCATTCTTGGATGGTATTTCTGGTAATTATCAGTACTTGTGCTTAACTAAATTTCTTTGCCTGTTCTGCAGTTCATGCTGCAAACACTTCAGTTGTGTGATGCCAACCCACTCCTCAGCAGCAGATGCTCAATTCTCAAGCTACAATAGCCTTCCAAGGCAGATCAAAATACATTTAACCTATATGTGATGCTTTTTGGCTCTGGCCCACTGCCTGGAGCAAATTGTATCAAAGCAATGATTTCTTCAATAATGCCAGTTGATGTGTTGAAAACTGACATGTAGTAATGGGTGTCACATTAAGTGGTACCTTTGGTACAGAACTCCAGTGCACTGAAGAAAAAACCATAAAGAAAAAGAAAGAACTCTTTTGAATACCTGAATATTAGCTCACTCAGAGTGTTCAGAGTTATTCAATAACTTTAAAATCCCACTGAAAACATAAACTCCACTGTAGCAGGGAAGTGTTTTATTATATTTGTTTTGTATATATCTGTAGAATATTTGCAATGGATATTACTTCCATATGAAAAGTTTGGCTTTCTGCTTCAAGGAGACTGGATATTTATAATAAAAAACAAACAATAGTGTGTGCATAGAGCGCTGGATTCTATGAACCAAGGGTGAGAGAAACAGTGGCACTTTGTATGTTGTTGAACTCCAGCCACATGGACAATGGTCAGAGATGATGGGAATTCATAGAATCATAGAATTGTAGAGCTGGAAGGGATACCAAGGGTCATCTAGTTCACCCCCTGAAAGGCAGGAATCTCTCTCCACAATAACAGATGACCATCCAATCTCTGATTTAAAAACTCCAATGAAATAAAGTGCAACACCCTCCAATGGACTCTATCACTGTCAAACACCTCTTACTCAGAACTTAGAAAGTTCTTCCTGATGTTGGAATCTCCTTTCTTGTAAATTGGAAGCTTTGGTTTGAGCCATACCCCCCAGAGCAGGAGAAAACAAGCTCGTTCCATCTTCCATATGACAGCCCTTTAGATATTTAAAGGTGGCTACCAAACCCCCTCTCAGTCTTCTCTTTCCCAAGCTAAGCATACTCAATTCATTCAACTGTTTCTCATAAGGCTTGGTTTCCAGACCCTTGATCACCTTGATTACCCTCCTCTGCACACGTTCCAGCTTGTCGACATCCTTCTTAAATTGTGCTGAATCGCCACATATCAAATCACATGTCATTAACTAGATCAAATGCCTCATGGTCAGAATGATTTTACATTTTTTGTTGCAAATTCCTAGAAGCCTTTTAAAAAGACACCTTAACTAGAATAAAACTTGGTGCATTTTCATTCTAGATGGTTGTTGCTGTTGCCCACTTGATCTTATCACTGTTAAACATGCTTGGTAACTTATTCACTGGGGTACTGCACTGCACTGCACTCTATAAGATGGTCCAGTTACCAATTTTGCCTTATCTGTACTTGCTTCTGATTTTTTCCAAGGCCAATTAAAGATGTTGGTTATTACCTATGAAAGCCCTAAATGGACTGTTCTTCGTGTAGCTTAGGGACTTCATTTCTTGTTCGTGCTATCATGCCCTTCAAAATCAGAAAGCATCAGGCCAGGCCTTACTTTGTACTTTCATTCACTTAAGATGACATTTTGAATGGGACAGTACCTTTTTGGGAAACCCATGCCCATGAAGATATTACCTGGCCACTTCTGCCTCTACTAGCAACTGATGACATGCACATCCCGCAAACAATACCAGCAGCCTTTTCTGGGCTTCTGATGGTGTTCTGTTTTCTCTTTCTTCAATATATTAATAATCCACTCACTTCACATTGCTAGTGACTCTGGGGTTGTGGCGCTCATCTCGCTTTACTGGCTGAGGGAGCCAACGTTTGTCTGCAGACATTTTTTCTGGGTCATGTGGCCAGCATGACCAAGCTGCTTCTGGCGAAACCAGAGCAGCACACGGAAATGCCGTTTACCTTCCCGCTGGAGCGTTCCTATTTATCTACTTGCACTTTTGGTGTGCTTTTGAACTGCTATATTGGCAGGAGCTCAGACCATCAATGGGAGCTCACCCTGTCACGGGGATTCGAACTGCCAACCTTCTGATCAGCAAGCCCAAGGCTCAGTGGTTTAGACCACAGCGCCACCCACGTCCCAATTTTAAAATACGAGAATTTAAATAGTGGCTGTGAAAGGCAAGTTTGGAATTTCATCTGTAAGACTGTTTATAATGTGGTTACTCCACTCATGGTACTCCTGCATTAGTCTTGATAGTTCAGTTGTTTAGAACATGGTGCTGATAATGTCAAGGCTGCAGGTTTGATCCCTGTATGGGACTACTGCATATTCCTGCACGGGGTTGGTCCCTTCCAGCTCTATGATTCTATGATATAGAGCCTTCAGCTGAAATAAATATGTCTCTCCAATATTGGTCTCTATAGCCACAGCAGGCACTATAACACTCCCAACAGTTTGACTTCACTCCCAAAGGCACACTCTTCCATTGTCTCTCAAGACAGATGGATGCTAACTAGCTTCGCATACCACAGACATATCAGTTAAGTCAAAATTCTATATTTCAATAACATGAATGAAAACAATTCATGAAAATGGTTAGAAATAATTACACATATAAAATAAGAATTAATATCCAATTAAAAAAAATAACAAACAGAACTACCAGCTAATCAAATCCAATGACAACAAAAGCTTATATTGAAGATACCCTGCTATTTAGCAGGGGTGTGCATTTGGCTGAGGCAAATCTTGTTTCCCAAGCCAAATTGGGCAGATTTGGAAAGATTCAGAGCAAAGTGGGCCTTACCTACACCACAAACTGTGACAAGCTGCTTCTGATTCCTCAGGTTTGCCTTGGAATAGGCATCCCCAAACTTCGGCCCTCCAGATGTTTTGGACTACAATTCCCATCATCCCTGACCACTGGTCCTGTTAGCTACGGATCATGGGAGTTGTAGGCCAAAACATCTGGAGGGCCGCAGTTTGGGGGTGCCTGCCTTGGAACTTTGGCAGCAAACTCAGACAGACTCAGACTCTATAGGACTGCAGTCTTAATAAATTCCAGTGATGTTTTTCCCCATGAAAGAATTTGGATTTAAGTGTGTTTATTTCAAACAGCACAGTAACTTATGCACTTCCAAATAACATATGAACTAGATTTGCTGTTTCGAACCTGAATTATGCTTTGCATTTCCCAGATGTAATGAAAGAAATAATCCAGACTGAAGGGATTATAGTTATAGCAGAGTGAGGGGCGGGAACTGAAGGAGGGTGGTGTGACACTGATTCAAAAGCAGCTCAATTACTACACAGAGAATTCGCAGAATAACTGAAGTTCCATCGTCAGCTTTTGACAAGCGATATAAATTTCATTTGTTGCACTTTCTTGAAACATTGTGCCATAAACAGAATAAAATTGCAGGCATATAAGATTTCCGATTTGGACAGCCAAATTCAGTTTACAATGCATGTATGGTGACTGTCAAAGAGCTCAACCTGTTTTATTTGCTGCCTGCCTGTGACAGCACACAGTTGTCCAGCACTTGGAATGTCACAACACAAGGCTGGAGGGTTGCATTTGGCTTGGGGGTGGTGCAGGTCACAAGCAATGCAGGCCTGTTTTTGAAATCGAGTTGTCACTGCCAGTGCTGAAACCTGAAATGCTTGAAAGCCACTCAAACTCAAAATTGTGTTGCTTTAAAGAAATAGTTACCCTTTTATAATAATAAAAACCCAGTTGAGTATAGTTCCATTCCAGAAGAGCAACAGATGAAAAAAAAAATCTATACATTTAATATATTTATATTCCACCCTTCTTCCCAAAAGATCCCAGGGCAGAAAACAACAAGCGATGAGGCAATGAAAAAGTCTTTAAAACATTTCACATATTCATTCAAACATAATGACCAATTGCCCTTAGATATTGTTTTCAGTGACTAGTGAGCAAATTCACTGGAAGTATAACAAATTCAGTGTGTGTGAGTGTTTGTGTGTGTACAGGTAACTTGCATCACACTTATTAAACATACACTCTCACAGCCTTATGTGCATTGCTAAAAAAGGATAAGTGTGTGTGTGTGTGTGTGTGTGTGTGTGTGTGTGTGTATGCCACAAAAATGGCCACAGGGGGGAAATAGAAAATGGTGTGAAAACTGTAAGCATGGGGGCAAGGGGGTGGCAGGAGAGCACAATAAAATGGCCAGCAATCCCAGCAGCCTTCATGACAGTGTTTGGGTGTGGATAAGGTGGTTGGAGACAGTGAACAGAGGAGGCCAGAGAGACTTGCAGAGGGGTTTGGAGTAACATCAGTAGAGGCTGGTGTGTGGAAGAGGTGGTTGGAGAGAGTGATCAAAGGAAGCCAGAAAAAACATCAGAGGGGTTTGGAGTGTGGAACAGGTGGGTTGGCAGAGCTTCAGACTGCAGAATGGCACCTAAATGCAAGGCATCTACAGCTGCTGAGAAAACAAAAAAGTGGAGGGTGGCTGGATTGAGTTCAGCATCCATGCCATCAAGGTGTGTGAGGAGATCCATGGGACTGTGGCAGCAAGCACACCACTGACTACAAAGTTGACCATGACCAGCCAAGTGTGGAAGAAGGCTTTGGTGAAGACGAATAAGGTACTGAACTTGTGGCTGGAAGATATGAACTAGAAATGTGTTTCTGTGGATGGCAGCATCTTCTGCCAGAAAGGCTCCGAGCCTCTGTGACCACTTCAAATTTTCCATCACAGATGGGGACCAGTCTGCCAAAGAATTTAAAGCCAGCTCAAAATGACTGAATTACAGGGGAGGTTGCATTTATAGACAAATAGGCTTCAAAAATGTACACTGCCCAGCTGAAGTGGCTGTTGGACAACAAGGCATATCTTCTAGAGCAAGTATTCAGTGCAGAAAAGATGGGGCTTTTCTGGAATAAAATGGCTGAGCAGACTTAACATTGCCAAAGCTGAAAAGCATACTCCCCTCTTCAAAGCTCCCGAGGATCAAGTGACTGTGGCAGTGTGGTCGGACACTTAATAAACACAGGCTTGTTGTACAGATCTCCAGCTCCCATGAAAAGAAAGTTTAAAGTGATGCTGTTTGTGGACACTGCTCTGGGGCATCCTGAGGGATTCCACTTTGCACATGGGGAGGTAGAGATTGTTTTCCTCCCCTCCCCAATACATCTTCCCTCATCCAACCTCTGGATAAAGGTGTTATTGAGTGCTTCAATACTGCTCACATGACACACACACACACACACACACACACACACACACACACACACCCCTTTCTTATGTATGATCTACATCAGGCATGTCAAACCTGCGGCCCTCCAGATGTTTTGGACTACAATTCCCATCTTCCCCAACCACTGGTCCTGCTAGCTAGGGATCATGGGAGTTGTAGGCCAAAACATCTGGAGGGCCGCAGGTTTGACATGCCTGATCTACATGATGAATGCTGGTCCAGATCTTGACCTCACGGCATCCTGCAATTCCTTCAACATTGCTCACTGCATCATCTATATCAAACTGGCAGTGGATGCAATCAATCCTAAAACAGTGAATGCACACTGCCATAATTTATAGAAAGGATGTGTGCATGATTTCAAGGGATTTCCAAGCATTGCCACTGAATTAGAGGACACTGTGAAGATGATCAGGTAAGTGGGTGGTGATGGCTTTGTTGACCTCATCCAACAAGTGGAATAGCTAATTGAGGGCCAATAAGTATTGAATAACTGGAAGAACTGGTCAGATCAAGTTCAGAATGTGAGGAAGAGGATGAAGATGGCACATGAGCCAGCAATCTGGAACCTGCAGAAATTTTCTCAACTCTTCCACACCATAAAGCATGCAAATGGTCTGATTGTAGAGGTTGACGCCTCCATGGAATGCAGCCTCAGAATAATCCATGGGATTACAGACACTCTGAGGCCATATGGCAAGACACAACAGTGGCAGCTTCCAACCACCAGGTTCCTCAGAAAGAAACCAGCAGCAGCACCAAATGTGTCCACGCACAGCACCTCTGGCTACTGGTCAACCCCCCTGGTCCTCACATCATCAGTAGCATCACCCAGCAAGGGAGAGAAGGAAGAAGACCAAGCATCCCATTTACCCTGATGGACCAGCTTCTATTGTATCTTTTACATTCTCTCATCATATATCAGAAAAGGAAACCAGGGATGGTGGTGTCCTAAGCATTTATAATTCCCAACTTTATATGATTAATTTGCCCTACCTGACAGTACAAGCAGGCTAACAATTATATGCTGTAGTACAGAAAATATTTTCAAAAGTTACCATAAATGAGTCAAATTGATGGCAGTCCTCAGAGACAGGAATGTAATTATGACTGTCAAAGTTGTATTCGCTTCACTGTCAATCACTGTGATGGAGCAGTACTTGGCCCTTGAGGATGCTTGAAATGCAAAATGAGCCATGGATTGGCCAAAAATCATCTAGAGGTTGCACCTGTCATTTCATGACCTTAAAAATAGATGAGAGGCTTTAGAGGAATATTAGGGTTTGGAACTTGATACCATGCACCTCTTCCACTAAATAATTTGGCAATTAAGAAAGAGTTAGTCAGAAGACTTGATTTACCCATTTTAGGATAAATAATTTGAG
The DNA here is from genome assembly GCF_965207765.1 of Zootoca vivipara. Lineage (NCBI taxonomy): Eukaryota > Metazoa > Chordata > Lepidosauria > Squamata > Lacertidae > Zootoca > Zootoca vivipara. Next base: position 58,300,454 of record NC_142587.1, read on the forward strand.
ATTGCAAAAAGTGGTCCACCCCACCAGATATTAGGGACAGCATTGGCAGAAAACTGCATTTTCCAGGATTCCAGGATTCCTTCCTCCTGGAACACTGCTGTAGCAGAACCCTAGGTGCAAGAGGGAGTAGGAGGCAGAAGCTTTAAAAAGAGAGAGAAGGGTCTTAAGGCCTTTCTGTCATGATTGCCAGTTTAGTTTGGAAACAGAGAATGAAGTAACAGGGAAGAAAGGACTAGAAACTGGTGGTAACGGGTGAAATTCCACTACAATACAATGAGCACAAGCCCAAATTTATAAGGCCCTAGACTCAACTTTCATTATGGAGAAGCATTTCCCTTGATGAATTTTTATTCTGAACTCTCTGAATTCAAACATTGACTTCATCATGACCAAGAACCTGTTGGATAATGGAGCCTCTGACAGATATAAATTTAAATTAACAAGTATGATTATCCTTTCTCAGTTCACGTATGTTATAATCCAGGAGTAGCCAACTCTTAAGAGACTGCAATCCACTTTCAGAATTAAAACAGGCGGTGATCTACCCCCGTTTTTGGGCGGTTCAGCTCAAAGTTCAATAACTTCATTTAGGGAGGAGGAGAGCCCCATTTTTAAGGGGTTATGTTCTATTTTTTTGGAGGGGTTAAAGGCGAGGGACAAAGGGGTAAAGTCACTCACAAAAAGTTCGCTATGGATCAAAACAGTGGCACAGAGAATGGTCCGTCTCCTCTTCCAGAGATCATACATGCTTTACTGACAACAGGATTAGATAGTAAATGGCAGTCAGGGGGAATAAACAATCTAATAATTGATAAGGAATTCACTTTCTCTAAAATATTTTTCATTGCTTAGAATTCCTGATCTTTTAACTAAAAAATTGTATCATACCATGCATCAGTGGTAATTCACTAATGCAATAAGTATAGACAATCTCAGATAATATAATGATTAGGGTCCATTGGATCAGTGTGATATCTAGCTATATCTAACCCAGAGATGGCATATTGCTTTCAGGAAACTGAGCTTAAGAAAAATACAGGAGGTAAATGCTGGGAAATGACCCCTTTATGTAATCTGTTTTATGCCTGGAAGAAGGACAGGAGAACAGAATGTGCAAAAGTCTGTAAGAGAAAGTAATTGTAGGCCTTTGTGGGTCATTGAATTTTAAAAGAGAGTTTTATAACTTACAGCATCCTTCCAGACTAAAGAAAGGTTATGCAATACGCAAGGGCAGAAAAGAAGACATGAAGCGAAAAAACCCAAACAGGCAAACAAACTGCCAGACACAAAGCTGCTTATAAGGCTGCTTTTGTAGGTGAATTGAGGGGAGGGGATCATGAAATCTGTTTTAGTATCCCCAAATTTCTTGCCCTACAAAGGTTGTTGGCCAACACCTTGCATCAGCTCCAGCCATTGTGGCCAATGGTTAGGTATGATGGGAGCCGCATTCTGAAACCTGTAGAGAGCATGAGGTTGGGGAAGGCTGGCCTGTTGCTTCTGGACATATATTTTATATAGCATGCAGGTACTGTCAATGGAAATGGGGATCAGAATACACATATAGGACTGTGTCCAACATTCTTTGTCCGAGGATTCTTGAGCTAGTGGACCGATAGGTTTTCATGTGCAACAAAGAAATGAACCCATTGCAGCAGCTGTGCTAACGGAAACTCACTGTGCAACAGATTGTGCAACAAAGCTACCAGCAACCAGTTTATCCATCCTCTTGTGCAGCAATGTTCTGCTGATGAAAAGCATTTTGCCTGTAGAACAAGCACACCACTTTTGCACTTACGATGACCATTTTTGTGTGGGAGTTCTGTTTCTGACCACCACACACATCGGTGGAGGATGTATGTGCACCCCACCCTGTTCCACCCTTTTAGTGGCATGCTTTGTGGTGTCTTCTGTCACTTCTGGGTTCAGTGTTGGGTGTGTGCGCACGATTGCACATCTTTTGGAGTCCTTTTGGACTATGAGGACTCCTTGTCTGCAAGTATTATATAATTGGACGAACATTGGATATAATTAGAGATCTATCTTTATGAAGAACCATCTCAAATTAACTATTGGCTAGTGAATTGTAAATAAGCATTTAGATGCTACTATGTGCACCTCACCTTTGGTTCCTAGTCACAATAATTTACTGTCTGTTTAAAGTGGAATTGAAGACTACACAATTTAGTTCACATTTAGATTACCTCTCAAACAATATATGTCCTAAACCTGATTGGTAACCTGTACATCCTAACTTCTGGATCTTGCTGAACACAGGATAAATCATATCCATTTTGCTTTTAACTGTCTATTTTACTTTAAAGGGATAGCCAAAGACCTAGAGTGAGATTCAACACAGTGCAAGGAGGCACCTGCTCATGCAGTGGGGCATCTTCTTCCTCTCCTCCCAACCTGCAGCCCACCTGGCACCACCAAAACCTTTTCTGGAGAACTGGGGCTCCTTCTGGACCAGTTTTTGGCAGAGTCTGTCTGTAGGGTGCAGAGGAGAAAGCAGAAGTCCCATTACATAAGCAGATTGTGCAAGTGCGTAGACATCTTTGGATTTGGACCCTAGTTTATAAGCAGGACCCCCAGGTTTGTATTAAGAGTTATATGAGCGAAATCCATTCCTGAGGGTTACAAAAACTCTCCAGAAGAGCATGTAATACACATACAGCATGCTTACTGTGTAACTTGGAACAACTAAACTCACAGGACAGGAGAAACACCCTGAATTATTTTCCTGACTTACTTGCATTTTGCTTTTGGTTTATTTGGTCCATTTACCCACTTGAATTAATTGTAGTTCTTGAAATCATCGCCACAGTATAGATGCTTCTTAGAAAGATGTTTTGTGGGTGCGTCATTCAAAAAAAGTGGTGAGCCTTTGATCTCCCCATGAAAAAGGAAAGAGCTGCCCAGGAAACATGTTCCCTCAATGCAAGAAATATGAAAGTAAAATGAAGATCAAAAAGGTAGAGTGCAAATTTGTAATAACATCTACTTGTAGCATTCAATACTTTTTTTCCTTCCAAGGTTTCCAGTTACTTTACAAGTGTTAGTGTTAATTAATAATCTCATGTGCATGTATTAATTCCATAAGCAGGTGAAGTTTTTTACAATAGCAACTTAAGATGGGGTTGTTAGGTTTATTGCTAAATAATGTTTCCCTAGATCATCAGATAGCTGACAAAAAGAGCACAGTTGAATCTACCAGCAAAGCAAGCAAAGCCTTCCAAGCAACAGACTGCTCAAAGAGCCCAAGTTCAGAGAAACCCATTGATCAATGGGACATTCTTATTGCAGTTTGTATATTAACAGTTATTACTTATTCAGACTTGAAGGCTCTCTCTCTCTCTCTCTCTTTTTTTTTGCTAAGTACAGATAAGAGTTCCTTTGTTTTCTCCTAGAAATTCAGCAGCTGGGAGGTTGAAATGAAAATACTGATGGCAGACAATCTGATACAGAAATTGGGGTGTTAGTGTTTTCTCCCATACTCCTATTGAGATAAGTTTTATCTGCATGCTATATGCAATATGAATATTTAATCAGGGATATAGAGTATAAAATCTCAACGCACTAGAAAAGTGGAACTTACATACAGTTACCCATGGGGGTTGTACCTGAGTAATCTCAAATGAAAATCTTTAAATATTCTTCATTGCTGCTACAGTGAAACCTCGGGTTAAGAACTTAATTCGTTCCAGAGGTCAGTTCTTAACATGAAACTGTTATTAACCTGAGACACCACTTTAGCTAATGGGGCCTGCCGCGCTGCCGGAGCACAATTTCTGTTCTCATCCTGAAGCAAAGTTCTTAACCTAAGGTACTATTTCTGGGTTAGTGGAGTCTGTAACCTGAAGCGTATGTAACCTGAAGCGTATGTAACCCGAAGTACCACTGTACTTGGTTTTGTTGCGGTTCTAGTAATCATACTTATGGTGGTTCCCATATAAGTACAAAAAACACAAGGTGGCATTGTACAGGGAGGTTTGACTACTTAAGAAAGAAAATAAAGTTTTGTTCTTTCATAGCATAGACGTTTGAGCCCTTTAAAAATTCAAAATGGTGTTAGATAGTGGAAAGAAATGGCAGCTTCTATGGGTTGAGTGAATGGAATGTTAGGCTGAATGGGAGGTTAAGGTTGAGTTAGACGCTGCCTTCATGCTGCAGTTTTTCCATTCTCCTGAGATTTTCCTACTTGTTGTTTTGTGCATTATATTTGAGCATTCACAAGATATAAAAGCCACTTCTAGAAAACTATTGGAATGGAATGGAATATGGCACAAGTTTAGCACCTGTTTCTATTTGATTCTGGGCAGCAGTCCCCTTAACTCAGAAAATTGTAGGAGCTTTGTGTGGCAATTCCCCCACCTTTTTCACAGGTTGATGCCACAGTTGCTCAAATGATAAGCCAAGAGGCAGCATAAGAGCACTGCCTCCCTGCCTTTTTCAACGCTCATGCCAAAAAGGTAAAGCCTATGTTGGAACTCTGGCAATGTATAGCATAGAAAGAAAGCAACTGGAAGCAATTGGAAGGGGAAAATAGCAGGTGAGAGAAAATTATGAACCATCATCCTACCTACTGTAGGGATGGAAGAGAGTTTAAGGCAAACCATCCAAATTCACAATTCTTGGTCATATATGCAGCTCGGAATGCAATTATTGGATTATTCAAAAAGGGATATTTTACAAGGGTTTTATGGCTAAATGCATAGAGAAGCATACATAAGGATTGGATAGTGAGTCTGAAACTTGTGTGTGGCTTGTGTACTTAGGAATCTCATTGGTTTTACAGTACTTAGCATCATAAAGAGATTCTGGATTGGGGCCAAAAATATATCTTTAGGAAATACTCAGATCCTTTTGGTATTACACATTATGCAAACTGAAGGCGCTATTTATTTTAGGTAGCCCTAAATCAAGATGTGGCCAACCTCATGAAAAATAATGTTGCCTTCCCCTTCCTTCCTTCCTTCCTTCATTGTGGCCACATTGCCACAACAGGTGAAATGAAGGTGATTGTCCTGAAATCATAGTGATTAGAAGAAATACAAACTATCCAAAGAATGTAGGAAGTGATGAATTGTAGGACCAAACGCAAGTTCAAAACTGAGGGGTGCTTGGTGATCAGAATGTTAGTGGAGGAAAACTTACAAGCATCCAGGAACTTGCAAGGGATCATTCACAAACTTAAGATCATATACTTATATGCTAAAAATACAAGAAAATGATTCTTTATTAATCCACTGGGAGATGTCACCAGGAGTCTGGGAGTGGGGTTTCTCCACCCAGCTCAGAATTCCATCCTCAGTGAGGTGTGCCTATCTTTACAGACATCTCTTTACAGATTTCATCAGTTGCCGAAGATGCCCCTCTTTACCCTAGCCTTTGAAAACTGAAGAATCGATTTTGGTGTCTTCCCTGTAATGTGTTGTATGAATTATTGATTTTGGATTATGGATGGGGTTATTGTTTTCATTGTGCTTTTATATGCTATAACCTACCCTGGGGCCTTCTATTAAAGGCTTAATAATAATAATAATAATAATAATAATAATAATAATAATAATAGCAGCAACAACAACTAGACACTCACCACACATGGCACACACATATGCACACACATTCAGACAAACACAGTTACACATATTCAAACACACATATTGTTTTCTGGGGTGGAAAATTAAGGAAGGGAAACTTCTTATCTTTTAAAAGGGCCTCTACTCCCTTATTGGGCACAAAGACTCAAAGAAGACCTTTGCAAACAGGAAGCAGAATTCCCACCTGTTTACTGAGCTCTAAAACCTTGCAGTGCTGCTGTTATTGCAGTAACCTCTCCTTTCTGTTTCCTGAGCTACCTGGGAGGCAAAAAGGCCCCATTTAAAGATAAAAAGTGGGGCTCAACTTGAGGACTGAAAACATTTTGGAAATCTAGAAATACCAGAAAACCTATTTGGGATGTCTTGGAGGACCACATAGAAATATTTTGGAGGACAGATATATGCAATGGGTAGGGTTAGCAACCCTTGATCTAGGTAGAAAAATGTAAGCTGATCAGATCCTAGATCTGAAAAAGTTGATGGCTGTAATGGAATATTAGAAGTAATGTCCTCTGTGGAAGAGAGAAGTCTTTCTGTTCCACTTCAAGATTTGGTTAAAAGCTGGCCACATTTTAGATGCATGACTTGGATATTTTAAGCTATTATCCCATTCCATATTCAATGACATGACACTTTTATTTCCCCAATTTACATACATAGGGATTTTTTCTAATAGAATTGGCACACATATGCATCTTCCTATATAAATAAAAATGTAAATCTGTTGTCATGCTGCAGTTTGTGTGACCACCAATAGGTGGCCACACCAACTCCAGTGTGACAGCAAGCAGCATGGGCAGCAGGTGATCTAGGCAAGCTGTTTAACATGAGGGGAGGCACTTCAGAAAGCAGTATGGCAAACTGCTTTGCGTGCAGCACCTGCCCCCCCCCCCCAATTAAAAATGGTTTTAATTTTATATGCACAGAGAGATACACTACCTGCTTTAAATATGTAATTTTATATCCAACCCTATCCACTAGTTCCACTCTAGGGTGTCATGAAGAACCACATAGCTGTATTTTCAAACCTTCAACTACTTAATCCCAAAAGTTTGACCGAGGAACATGAAATTGAAAATATCTACACTACATGCACACATTTGGGAAGGAAACATCTTTTATGATAAGTTCAAGTTCTTTGAACTTTTCCCTTCTGGAAAGCTTTGGAGTTGGGGGGTAGGCGAAGTTCAGACAAGATTATTACTTAATTAACTAGGAGCGATTATTTGGCCACAAATGGGGAAGGAATCTTTTGTGGGGGTTTTTTGCTGCAACTTCCCCCAAAATATATGGATGCAGACTCTGTTTTTACCTCACAACCTGTTTTATAAAAGCATAGGTACAAGCAATATCAAAACATAAAACCAACAGACCAGAATCTTAGTAGCTGGTAGCTGAACAGCTATAACAAGTCTCTCTCTCTCTCTCTCTCTCTCTCTCTCTCTCTCTCTCTCTCTCTCTCTGTGTGTGTGTGTGTGTGTGTGTGTGTGTGTGCTCTTTACTTTCTTTTAAAAAATACAGAAGCCTGTACTTTTCCATCTCATAAATATTTCAGATAAATCTATGAATAATTAGTGCAACAAAGATTAAATCTTCTAAAGATGCACGGTGAATGAAGTAAAGCACTGCTAACATGCAGCTAAGTCTTGAGCATTTATACAGTCTGAAGCAGGAAATTTCTCTCACACAATAGAGATTAAACACACTCGGTGCATACAGTATTCTCCTCAGCATTCTGAATTGGGACTATGGCGTAGCAGTTGTTGTCTTGAGCAGGTTTCTCTTGGTGATTTTCAAGCCCGATGCTACCTACCCAAGTGGCAGTGACACCAGCTTTCACCGAAGCCTTATTACTCTTAAAAGAGCAATTTGGTTGGTTGCACGGCTATTAGGATCAGACAGCCAAGCTTAAAGCTGTCAGTACAACTGCTTCTCATCTGTTCTCTCTCTCTTTTTTTTCTTTCTCTCACCCCCCACAATCCTGACATCTTTTCTCTGTTCTGCTGGACACAGGCATTACTGTTTTTATCATTTTCAATCACGCTCACACTGAAAGCTGACGAATATATTCCCACTGAAGCCAAAGTGAGGAGCACGAAATTCTTTTATAGCTCCTATAGTAGCAGCAGCAGCAGCAGCAGCAGCAGCACTGACTGCATGTTGTGTGTGGGAAAAGCTGGATCACAGAGAGATGTGGCGTTCCTCAGGGCTACTTCACTAAATATTACTTCAGAATGGCAAAGCCGCTCCATGTACTGATTTTTCAATGATTAATGACTCCTTTCCAAGCAAAGACTGAATGGAGAAAGTGGGGAGAAAGATGTAAGGGGGGAGGGAGAGAAGACCTGTGGAAAATAACTTGCGGAAATGTTATCATCAGAGAGACAGAGGAAAATTACAATGCTTGAACTTCTTTTTATTTTGATGCTGCTCTTCTCTGGACCAACTCTAAGCAAGCTAAGTAGGACTAAATCAGGCAAACACTGGAAGGGTGGTAAGTGATAAAAGTTTTATAAGGAATGTCAGTTGGAAACCCTGAAAAGCAAACAGGGCTTATATTTGATTTCTTGGTAATACATATTTTTTTTAAATGATTGAGGTTTTAATTAATGCATTGAATTCAAATAAATTCTGAATGGAATATAGAATTGAATCTAATGTGTTGCTTGTACATTTTCCTGTGTAAAGCCTTTCCTTCCAAAAGGGAAGCATTGACTTAAATAAGCATGCATGCATAAGAGATCTTGGCATATCTGGATAAAGCTTTTGCCATGTACATATTGTATACAGGTGATTTGGAAATTGGTGCACTTGTGATTGTGATAGCATTGTTTGCTTGTTTCAGAATGGATATGGGAGAGGGGGAAGGGAGAGAGGGTACAGATGCTTGTGTCTATGTTGCCTGTAAAGGCACTGTAGGCTTCCGAGATTGACCTGTTTTATATATATATGTACTTCACTCTGTTCAGCGTACACATTATTAGTACACATTATGAAATTATTGGGCAGACATTTTTCAGAACATGACTGTTACAGAAATGCAGTGCCAGCATCACTAATGGACTGGCTGACTGTATCAGTGTTGATGTGTTAATAATGAATAATTGCATTAACTTTATTGAATTTATTTTATTGTGCTAAGAAAAAAAAACCACTTACGGCTTTTGAAGGCTGCAATCTATTTCTTTCCATACTCATAAATTCAGGAGGATATGTATGCTACTTGTGCTGGTAACGTTCACTAAATATTAAAGTTTGCTTTGTTTTGCTTCTGGAAAGTAATAAATTGATATCTATGGGAAAACATGGGATAAAAATAACTGACAGTCAAATAGTAAATGAATATCAATGATTGGGGGGGGGGAAGTGGTTGTAGCAGATTCACCTTCTCTTTCACCCCAGATGTTTCTTGATATTGTTGATTGGAAGCACCCCAGGACTTGTGCACCTCTCCAGTTGATCACTGCTTCAATAGCACTTTCTGGTATTTTTATACTGTCAGTGTTGTGATCTGAGGTTAAAGAGTAACATCAACATTAAGAAGAAGTTTTAATAATTCATCACAACATCTCAGCAGGAGACTCTCATCCCATCCCTCCCCCCCCCATATCTCATTGCATGAAAGACTTTACAAACCATCCACGTGCTGTATCTTCAAGGGAAAAGTTCCAGCAGGAAATTAGCCTGAAATGTGTAAAGCACAAGGTAGCCAACTGATTATGAATCTGTCTTCTTTTGCTTTTGCTTTATTTCATTGAAAGTTGTGGCAGGTGAACATGACTGGCTTGCTTATGACATGTTTTATTTTTCTTCTTATGTGTGCTTGATACCCATGCAGAAGAACTTGCTGTACTTCCTGCCTGCCAGTGTCAATGGAGGCAGGGAATGTGGTTCATGAAATGCAGATGATGTGAAGCTGAGTTGTGACAAAGGCCTACAGTGAATTTGCAAACTAATCATGTCAGCTTAATAGAAAAGATCCCTGCCTTCTCTGGTAGCTATAGGTTTCTTCACACAGGCACATCACTACATCACCTCCACTACATGAAACAAACTCTCTCTCATGGTTACTCAATAATGTTATGGTTGATAAATGAGCAGAAACTCCTAAGCAGAAACTTGATGGTTGTGGCAAGGTGGAAAGCAGAGTACACATCCCTGCTTGGTTTATAAGTAGTTGTTTCTTGATTGTGTGCAAAAGGTCAACTGACTGTTTTGCGGTGAATAAAGTTTCCAATTTCACAAGCCACCACTCAAGGCATATTGTGGATGTTTCTGGCAATGTCTGACAATGGCAAGTTAGGCATTGGATAAATGCCTTGTATCTCATTAGTAGGAGAAGCTGGGATGAGCATAGGGAAATAAGAGGCTGCCATAAGCAGAGTACTTGTGCATGAACGGATCCTTAGGTATGAAACTGAAGTGCTTTGCTTTGGCTATACAAACATTTGGTAACAAACATGTACTGTACAGTTTTCAGAAGTTATATGGACCCTATACAGAGGGAATGCAATGACAGAACAGATTACATTAGATTCACTAGACAGGATACAGAAGAGGGCAGAAAGAATATTCAAAATTGACATGTCCGTTTGGGACATATATTTCTCTATATTCTGCCTCACTTCCACTTTGGCTCTATAAATCTGGAAAACCATGAGCACATGGGTTTTGTAAACATTTGTACTTGTACAAATATGTTCAGATACTGAAAGTTCCACAGGTGACAAAGAACCTGTCAGGCTTTTTCTTTGTTGGCTTACATCTTATCTGTGTGGTGTTTTTTCTTTTTTTTGGTTGGTTCTCTATCTCCCAACAAGGGACTGATTTTTCCAGTAGTATCAGGGGACAACATGTTTACTACTCATAGTTTGTTTCTTGTTCTGAATACATGGTAAGTTCCAACTGTTCTGAATGCTCAACATTTTGTTGTCAGTTACTGTTGTTGAAAGAGGTGCCTTAGTTCTTCTAATAGTTCTTCCCAGCAGTTAGTACCAAAAGAATTACACTTGCACAAAACAATATGGGTATGATAAAATATTGTTTTATTTGAAGTCTGGCTTGATGAATAAGGATCTGCCAGCAGCATAAGTAAGAGCTGCTGCAGCATGTGTTTCCTCCACATCTTTCCAATAATGTTAGAATGTCCAGGCACATGGGGACAGACCATGAAATGGGTGAGCTCCCATTTCTGGGTCCCAGCTCCTGCCAACTTAGCAGTTCGAAAGCATGCCCCAAAGTGCAAGTAGATAAATAGGTACGGCTCCGGTGGGAAGGTAAACGGCATTTCCATGCACTGTTCTGGTTTCGGTGTTCCGTTGGGCCAGAAGCGGAAGTCATGCTGGCCACATGACCCAGAAAAACTATCTGCGGACAAACGCCGGCTCCCTTGGCCTGTAAAGTGAGATGAGCGCAACAACCCCAGAGTCGTCCACAATTGGACTTAACGGTCAGGGGTCCTTTACCTTTATTGTAGGATAGGGAGTTCTGGCACTGAAAGGATCCACAGGTGCTGCCCAATCACCTGGCTTCTAAGGTACTTTGGGCCCTAAACAGCATGGGCCTAAAGGCTTATATTCAATGCAGCACTAAGTAACCATCCCATTAGTGCAAGGATTTTCACTTGTCAGCAGGACTTCCCCACTCTTCTCTTCCTGCGCTTCCCCAAATCTGGGAGTTCTTACAACCCTATGGAGCAGATTTGTGGACATAGATGTGCATAACACACTTCCTCAGGGTGAAGCCAGGGAATTTGTCTTTGTGGAAGAGGAGATGACAGCGCTCAGGGGAAATTACCTTGGCACCACTTGGAGGGTTCATGCTGTTGCCTGATGTTTTGCAACAATGCAGGGCCCGCATGTGTGCACACCACAAATGCAGTCCCTCACCATCACAGATCTCTCTCTGCAAAAGGTGGCAAGCAGTAGGCTTTTTGCAAACAAACTAAAGTACACTCCCACCATTGTGCAGGAACATCTATCCCATCCTCCTTCAGCCTTATCTTATCTTATCTATCTTATCTTATCTCTTCAAGCACTCATGACTTGGATGGAGGTGGGTACCATAACCTGCTTGAGGTTGTGGGACATAGCTCATTGGAAGACACAGAGAAGCAACCTGGTTGCCATTGTGTAGCTAGTACTCTACTGCAGCTGAAAAAAGATCAGGTACTCACAAAGCCACATTTTAAAAATACATTAATGTGTGCCTGGGCACACCTGGCACACCCTGTACACATGCTTATATTTGGAGAGTGTGGGGGGCAAGTGTGGAGAAGGGAAAGAAGTCCAGATGTGCAAGTGGAAATCATTTTCATGGTTCCGCCATGCCCCAGAGGTTCAGTTCACCTTTACCAGGGCCTGAGTCTTTAGTGTTGCAAGCCTTGTGTCTGGAAGGAAACACCCCCACTTTCTTTTAGGTGCTTTAAAAAAAAAAACCCTAGACAGTTCAGACAGGCCTCTGTTGAATTGGATTGTTTTTGTAAACCAACCATTTTTTATCAACATGCTACTAATACTTTTACCAATGTTGTTGTCATTAGATTACATTTTCCTGTTGCACACCACTTTGCTGTATTTCCTATGAAAGCCTGGTTTATAAATATTTAAATAAATAAATAAATAAATAGTGCCGAAGGAGCCAGGGGTTGGGGAAGGAACCACACTGCAGCATCTCCCCTCTTGCTAAGATAATGTTGGAAAGCGCCCTTAAACACAATGGATATGAACTGTGATAATAAATACCTTCTGCAAAATCACCAGTGTGCCTATTGTGCAACATCTTAAGAACCTTGAACATAGTAACTGTGCACTACTTTTATAAAGCAGTTGCCCTGAACATTGTCTAGAAGATGCTGCAGTTGTAAAGAATTCAAACTGTTCCTTCTTAATTTATATGTATGAATATTCAGTTATGTAGGGGACATATCAAAGGATGTTGAGTGTTGGCCCCAAATCTTTTTTCTGAGTGTCCTGGGTGTTTCTGGGTAGGTAGTGAACTCAAGCGAAATAGAACTGTGGTGTGCTTTTGGATTCCAGGTAGGCTATTCACTTAGAAAAATTAATTGACTTATTATTATTTATTACTTTATTTAGAGGTCGCTTGGAAAGTAATAAATGGGGGCAATTAAAGAGAAAAGTAGATTTATTTGGAACAGGATCTCTTGGGAAATTGATCGAGGTCAAATGAAGTGAAAAGCATTTACGGTGATCTAGAATGGAGCACAAATTAATTCAGGACTTGTGCCCTGTATCTTTTAAGTACACTGCTAGATATATCTGATCTTGAGATTAATCATAATAATCTATGGAAATCACATCTACTTCTTTCATATTGTCAAGTCTTTTCTCAATATGCACATAAAGATTTGATGTGGGTTGGAAATGGATACAGTGGATCTCATGTATAGACCGGTAAAGAGAAGATGTGAAAGCCAAATTGGCCAAATGCCATGAGAAAATTGGGCATCTATTGACAACTAATGTCAGTAAGCCATTGAGAATATAGGTAGGTATTACTGAGGAAGTTGGGAAAGTGCTAGTCTTCACTTTTGTTCAGCATACACAATTAATAATTTCTTAGAGGGAAAACTGAAGTTGTTCCTGCTGGCTCCACCCTCAGCCTCCACACAGGTACATTGTGTTGGCTTCCTAGACATTGTCCAATGCCTCAAAAATTGGAAGGTACAGATTGCACCAGGGAGATTTGTCAGGTACTAAACAGTGGCTAGACAGCATCTTAAAAAGCAGAGACATCACCTTGCCTACAAAGTTCCGTATAGTTAAAGCTATGGTTTTCCCAGTAGTGATGTATGGAAGTGAGAGCTGGACCATAAAGAAGGCTGATCGTCGAAGAATTGATGCTTTTGAATTATGGTGCTGGAGGAGACTCTTGAGAGTCCCATGGACTGCAAGAAGATCAAACCCATCCATTCTTAAGGAAATCAGCCCTGAGTGCTCCCTGGAAGGACAGATCGTGAAGCTGAGGCTCCAATACTTTGGCCACCTCATGAGAAGAGAAGAATCCTTGGAAAAGACCCTGATGTTGGGAAAGATTGAGGGCACTAGGAGAAGGGGACGACAGAGGACAAGATGGTTGGACAGTGTTCTCGAAGCTACGAACATGAGTTTGACCAAACTGCGGGAGGCAGTGCAAGACAGGAGTGCCTGGCGTGCTATGGTCCATGGGGTCACGAAGAGTCGGACACGACTAAACGACTAAACAACAACAAACAGTGGCTAGGAACATTACAACTTCTTTCAATCTATAATTTTTTCCACCTACAAATCCAGGTGGAAATCCAGGCAAGTCATTAGACATTTAAAAGAGAAATGTTGCTGTACTAATAGTTACCCTGTGAAAAAGTAGCAGTTTACTTCCACATTGTTTTCAGTAGTAAGGTACAGTTTAATCTCAGCTGTAACAATTTTCATGTCTTTGTCTGACATGAAATACTATACAGTACTATACAAATACTATTGCTAAAGAACCTATGTAGGCAAAGGTTATTCGTCAAAATTGATGTGTCGTTAGCATGACTTACTTTTAAGAGAGAGCTTCATATCCGGAAGCATCATTATTATTTATCAGAGAAAATCATACCAGCCACAGTTTTCGGTACATGTGTGAGTTAAAGGAGCACCATTTGTCGAAGTTACAGTATCTGTGTAAAGTTTATACAGCAGCCGATGGGCAAACTGCTTTTCCAGTTAACAGTGCTTACATTTTTACTGTTTTCTTGGCTACTTTTAGTACAACTCCTCCAGCTGGAACCCAACCTCTTCTATACCAAAGTATATCTAGAATTGTCTGGCCTTGATTCACATCTTATTATCCTGTCCATTCTTTCCAGTGCTTTTTCTTGGTATAGAATGTTGCCCTTTACAATGCAGTACAATTCATAGGTCCCAGTGTCTGTTGTCAATTATTTTATTTGCAATGCGACTTTCCATTGAATTTCTCTTTGTATTAGCTTGCAGTGGCTGCTGTTAAAAAACCCCCACACATCCCCCAAAATTACTTGTCAGAAAGTAGATTTGTGATTCTGAAGAGAAGATTCTTAAATTAGAAGCTGAGCAAATTCATTATGGAAAAATAGATGTGAGGAAAGAAGCTTTGGAACAGTTGTGAAGTATTGTCAACATTAGAGAATCAGCAGGCAAAACCAAAGTTTTTTAATTAGCACTACAAATAGAATGAACCCATGGAAATTGCCTGTTAAATGTTCCTAAGAGATCAGATATTCAGAGATATTAAAATGCTGGCTCTTTTTTAGGAGGGGGGGTAATTGTTTTGATTTTATGTAAGTGATTTTTAATGTGAATCGCCCTGAGACCTTCAGGTCTAGGGCGGTATAGAAATGAAATGAAATGAAATAATAAATAAATAAAATTCCAAATGATGAACTACCCCACATGCATACTGTATTGAGGTGCCTAAGAAAGCTATGTGAGTATTTTGGCTTTCCCCATTTTAGTAATTTTTTAAAAGGCAGTTACATGTCTAATGCTAAATACCATTGATTTTAGACTCTTAACAACTCAAACAATTTTCTGATAAATACTCAAGGACCACATTATAGCTTTTAAAAGCCATTTGTAAACACCTGTAGGAATTCTTCAGAAGAAGGGAGTGGAACTTTGGTTTCACGGTTTAATCTTTAAAAAATGAGGAATAAATTGTAAGTAATGCTAACCTTTTGTTATTCCATCATTACTCTTCTGAATGCCATGCAAATCTTTTTACCCACAAGCCCATTATAAAAAGCTTTTTCTAAGCATTATGCATCTTTCAGACAGTTTCTGTAGATCAGGTGTGGGGAATTTTGGTCCTCCAAATACTTCATGAACTACAGCTACTGTCAGTCCTAGGAAGCATGGCCCCAGATTATGGAATATATAGCTCAGCAACATCTGGAACGCCAAATGTTTCCACACCTGCTGTAAATACTTTGTATGAGCTGACTGGAAAAGACCCTGATGTTGGGAAAGATTGAGGGCACAAGGAGAAGGGGACGACAGAGGACGAGATGGTTGAACAGTGTTCTCAAAGCTACTAACATGAGTTTGACCAAACTGCGGGAGGCAGTGGAAGACAGGAGTGCCTGGCGTGCTCTGGTCCACGGGGTGAAGAAGAGTCGGACATGACTAAACAACCAAACAACAACAAGGATGCCATCCTAAGCGGGCAGGAAATTGTGTTGTTCTCCCTAAATCCATAGCAGAGGAGCTGCCAAAGTAATGACTCAAGAAACGTCTAAATCAGGCATGGCCAAACTTCGCCCTCCAGCTGTTTTGGAACCACAACTCCCATCATCCCTAGCTAACAGTTCCAGTAGTCAGGGATGATGGGAATTGTAGCCCCAAAACAGCTAGAGGGCCAAGTTTGCCCATGTCTGGTCTAAATAAATAAACAATGGGAAGATCTGGGAGACACTATTCCTAGTTCAAGATGAAAACCTTAAAAACTGCTAGAATACACAATCTGATGTACAAGCAAATTCTGACGGATTCCACCTCCCCCATAAACCTGTAAAATAAATCTCAAGCCATGGGAATCACATTTTACAAGTTTTACAAGTTTAGGCTCCGCTGTGCAAACGTGCAGGCAAAAGTATTCTGACATTTTTTGAAGGCACTTGGACTATATTTGGCACCATGGTGGAAAATGAGTGATTGGTGAATAAAAGTGAGCGCAGAATGTCTGAAAGGAGAAACTAGGATGTTACTCGTATCATTCAGATTCCATGGTTCTGCTCCTCCAAACTAGAAACTAGTTGTGTGTTTATAGCCTCATTACTAACTAATACTGCCAAATAAATGACTTCCTGGGTTAATCAAACCATAGTTTGTCATTCTGTGGTTTCAGCAAGCCCTCACACCCCAGATAGCAACCACAGTTTGATCCTGGTATGTTTTCCAGCTTTTATTTGCTCGTTCAAACCATATCTTGTCAGTTAAGACAGACTATAGTTGGATTATGCTAGCAAGTTATTTACTAAGCCACACATGAGGAGAGATTGCTAGGGTCATTTCCAAAATATGCCTGAATGTAGCCACTGTGGATGTATATGTTCCATATGCTTCCAGGCATGCAAAATACAGTGGTTTATGTTGAATCTGTGCTAGGTTTTAGCAGGGAATGATATTTTGTGAAGAATGATATTAGTTGCAAAATAAAAGAGTAATCTTTACTATGCCTATGTAATTTAGCATATGAATTTACAACACTGAATTTTTTTGGGGGGGAGAGATGTGTGGATTTTTATTATTATTATTTACTGTGGAACATTTAAAGTAACATGCTAGCAAAAAGCAGCTCTGTGGCTTTTCAATATGTGGTAATAAATTGTCTGTGGTAGGGAAAGCTCAGACATCCCAAATCAGCTGACTTCACTATGGCAATGAATATTTGTGCAAAGCCACCTTATTCTGAAGACTTATTTGAGGTCTGAATGCTTGAGACACAGAGTTACTGCCAATTTTATTGGCTTTATGTGGAAATTAATTTGCTAAGCATGACTCAAAATCAGGTTATTCTAATTGGTTAAATTTTCTTTTTAAAGAGTTCTTTTATTATAGTTCTGTGTTTGAATATGCTTCCTTTTCTGATTGTCTGATTAAATTCTGAATCCTTTTCTGTGTACACTTGAGGAAGATGTGACCAAGAGGCTAATTCTTTATGCTTAATGGTAATGAGCTTTGACCCTATAAGCTTTGAATTCAAAATTATAAATTTGGAAAGTTATCGTGTGTGTTTGCAGAAACTTTAGTAAATATGCTGTGTGCAAGAGCCTCAAAGGCTCAACATGCAAGTAATCAAGATTTTTTGACAGTTTATACATGAGGTTTTGTTCAGAATAATCTGGAAATGTAAATGATTTCACAATATGAAATGCATATGATTCATTGATTAGGAAGGTTTGTAGGACCTGGATTTGTATCAAATAGGGTTTCTGATGGCTAGCTTTAAATTGGACCATTTGACTGAACTTCCAGGCTTCTTCTTTTTCAATGTTGGCTTCAGTGGTTGTCAATTGACAACAGGATTCAGTGTGGCATTTGTGAGAATTTAAATGTAAGGAGTGGCTCTCCTCATAACAATTGTGATTTTTGTAAAAAGTGAATGTTACACAGCAGAAGAGGGTTCAATATGAGAAATGAGGACAAATGGACTTTGTCTTTCTGGAACTAACATGATGCTTGTCTGTTCACTTTATAATCCATTCTATCCTGTCAGCATATCCTTATGCATGCATTTAAAGCCCCACACAATTATAATGATGTGAGGTTAGAGTAGAAATATGGTAGCTGCCTTCTCTGTCACATCCCCATCGCCTATCTCCACTGCCCTTCACTTGTTGGAAGGCAAAGGTCTGCAGCAGGAGGTCTGCTTTACTCAGGTCCCTACGCTTGTGTGAATTAGATTCCTGCAGAGACACACTGAATTTTTATTGATAGCATCAGTGTGACATCATTAACCCTCTAAACATGCTAGTTAAAGCACCAGACCTGCTCTATAAGAGCTATTCCATTCAGGGGGAAACTCCTCACAAGTACACTTATTTGTTCAAAACACCTTTTTAAGAGTGACCATTTCTGCATGATAAAAAAATGGCTGAGTTCTGGTTCCACCAGCTTCTGCTTCCTTTTCTTGACCACCCACTCTTTAAGGACAAAGATAAATACAGGCATTTGAGTAATATGAAACTAAAGGTTTATAAAGCATTTATAAAGGCTCCTTAGATTGAATAAGGGACTTAATAAAAGGCAGATAATGGGTTGCTTTTGGGGGGGGGTTGTTTTTGGAGGGGGAAGAGTGAATGCTTCTTTTTTGGTTGGAGACAGACCGCTTCCAATAATCATTTTTTATTGGATAATCATTCTATGTCAACACAGTGGAGACAAATTACAAATGTGACACAACTCTACTGGACCTTTGGTCAAAATTCTACAAATATGTGTCAATGTGTCCCACAGCAAGCTGTTAAAAACTATTTTGGCTTCACATGTCAATCCAGTCACAAAATTACCTGACTGGTCTGTCAGTTATGTGGTTTCAACCTAGGAGTTGCTTTCTATCACATAATTATTAACAGAATGTTGTTTGGCATGGACTCAAATTCCACCTTAAATAACTTTTGATTTTTTAAATCTGTTAAGCATGATACGTACAGTATTGGCTTCTGAGCCAATAATGTTGTTATTTCGAATTTGATAACATCTGTGAATTGGTTCCTTTGAGTTTATAATATGAAAAGGAAAATAATAATAATGTGCATTTGTGATTTATATGTGCAAAATAATCACTCTCCCCCTGGGCTTTTTTCCAGCCAGAACTCACCAGAACTCTGTTCTGGCACCTCTAAGGTGGACTCCATTTCCACTACAGTGGTACCTCTACTTACAGACACGATCTGTTCCGGGGTGCCATTCACACCCCAAAAAGTTCGTAAGTAGAGTGCCGCTTCTGCGCATGCACGTGATGTGATAGAGTGCTTCTGCGCATGCGTAAAGCACACAGATTGCTCCTGCGCATGCACAAAGTGTGCAGATCACTCCTGCGCGCTTCCAGTTTGCTGCATTCGTAACCAGAAAAAATGCAACGTGAAGCAAACGCAACTCGAGGTATGACTGTATAAGACAGCAAGGGTGAGTTTATGGTGAATTCCGGCACCTCTTTTTTCTAGAAAAATAGCACTGCTCTCTCCTGTATTTTTATGGGCAGAATCCAAAATAAAGATTATATTCTCTCATTTGTTTCAGTGGGCAAGGTTTAAGCATGTTAAACTCTCCTGTTAAAATCAATTAAGCTACCATCCTGGCTCTAGAGGAGCCAAGGCACAAACCAAAGAATCACAGAATAGAATTGTAGACTTGGAAGGTACTCCAAGGGTCATCTAGTCCAATCCCTTACAATGCATCCATGACAGATGGCCATCCAACCTCTGCTTAAAAACCTATAATGAAGGAGAGCCCACAACCTCCCAAGAGAGTCTGTTCCACTGCTGAGCAGCTCTTAGATCAAGCCAATTTGGGTGTGTTTTCATTTCACAAAAGGGGGGGGGGTCGGTTCTTGCTTCAGTTTTTTGTACACCCCTACAGAAATTGAACAAGAAGTATCTTTCCTTCATTCTATAACTTTATCAAGAAGTAGAAAATCTATTCTTAAAAATAAAAAATTAACATGTAATTTTGCCAACACTATGAGCAACTCAGCTTTTAAACTACTCTAGCATTACTGTGTGGAGCTGCAGTCTGTTGTACAAAGGATGCAATATTGTATCAACCAGCCTCAGCACACCTCTTTCTGTGCCCCAGTTAGCAAGCTTTCACCACACCAGTAGAGACATCTTCAGCCTGAGACAGAGCAGTTGCCTCATAGCATCCACTAAGGCACCAATCTTCCTCTCCTCATTTCCCATGCATATCTTGCCCCCACTATGTCTTGCTGTGACGAACGTAGGGTCCTTCCTCAAAGTTAGGCACTGAGGGAGAGATGGCTCCAGAGAGTGTTGTTGTTGTTGTTGTTGTTGTTGTTGTTGCTGCTGCTGCTGCTGCTCTAAAGTTTCAAATTGCTTCACACCTTAAACAGTAACACTTTTGTGCCACATCACCCAAAATGCCTCACTGTGTCTGAAGACCCTGGTGACTCTGAGTGACCTTAGGAGGAGTTGTGATAAAGTGGTGACATCACTTGTAGGGTTGTGTGCAATGGGATAATGGGACAGCAAAAGGCAGCAGCCAGAGAGCAAGTGGAACAGTAGCAGGCAGGCCTCCAGTTGGCTGGGGCAGGAATACCAATCTACTTCCCTTTCTTATCTGCAGTCGGAGAGGGAATAGCTCACCTTGGTGAACTGGAAAATCAGCCCAGGCCAAGTACTTCCCACACTCTAGTTGTCTTAAGTCCCTCCAGATGTTTTGGCCTACAACTCCCATGATCCCTAGCTAACAGGACCAGTGGTTGGGGAAGATGGGAATTGTAGTCCAAAACATCTGGAGGGCCGAAGTTTGGGGATGCCTGCCCTAGACCTTAGGGATTTTCTTTTATCTTTTTCAACCCAACAGTCCTCAATTGCATTTCCACCTTAAGCCACCCTTCTGAGCACTCTGAGAGCTTGAAAGTGGATTTGTGCTGAACCCCAGATACTTTGGGGTGGATCCAATAGATCACTTCTTCATTTGATGGAGAAAGCATTTTCCACTGGATGAAGTTAAGTTTTGTTCCAATCCTTTCTCCGAGTGCATATTATTATCTATAATTACTCTTATGTTTAAAGACCAATGATACACCATATAGACTATCCCCTTGCCTGGCAGGCACCAGCTGGGAAGTGCTATGGATCACATCCTCAAAGCTGAAAGGCCAGCGGTGGTATGTTAACCATTATTCAATAACTGTCCTTTGTGCAATCCAACAACATGCTGACAATTGCTTTTAATTGGCAGCACTAGTGGAATTCTTGGCTGTGGGGGTTAGAACACTCTCCAGGTGATAGAAAAAGTGTGCTGAATTAACCTACATATAGATTCCATAAAGAGGCCATTTGAAGAACTATATTACCATGGTGCTTTTGATGGCAGGGAAAATGTTATTCTCCACTGGCATTGTTTGTACTCAGTGATGTTTAGTGGAATTGTTCCTGTTGCAAAATGCCTTGTTGCATCTCAGTGCCGCTCATCTGAAAGAATATATGTTGGGATCTTTCTGCATTTTCAGTGGAAAACGTTTTGTAGTGGCTTTTCTTTTCCTTTCCTAAAAAAGCATTTTCACTGATTTTGCTTCAAATGGGCCACAAACCATTCCATTCCAAACTCTGGAGAGAGGCAACTGCCTTCTGGGTCCATGCTCAGCTAGGTTGAGGGAAAGTCCCAGGTGAGCTGAGCCAGTCCAATATCTGCCTTAAACTCACTTTGTCTCAGCAGGTCTTGGATCTGGATTGTGCCTTTCTGAAGGGGAAAAATATTGGTTAAAGCCTGGTTAAATAATTTCAAACTTTATTTATTTTGTACACAAATTTCAATGCTGGTAATTCAAAGAAAAATATAAACATTAAATGGGTGTACATAGTAAAATCAACATAACTTAACGTAACAGGTAAAAGCATAAAAATACAAACATCAGAAAAGCATAGAACTGTGCCACTATTTATTTATAAATAAATTTCTGTACCTGCAAACCAAGGTATTTGATTCTGCCAAACTTGCCAGTGTTATGTAAATAACATGATTCCAGCTCAACAGTAGGCATTCCTGTGTAATTCAGACATTTGGGCTTCTAGCCTGACTTTGACACTACAGCAGATTTGAATAAATTGAATGGATTAGTTCTCAGTGAATTAGTTATTGGTATTGAGCAAGTTGTGGAGATGTGTTTAAACAGGATAGCGTATTGAACTTAGTTGGTCTCTAAGGTGCTACTGAACATTTTTTTATTTTTTATTTCGACTGTGTCAGACCAACACGGCTACCTACCTGAATCTAGAGCCAGTTCCTGTATTTCTTGTCTTGTTAGTCCCACAGTATTAAGTGGTTTTAAATTATTTTTATTTCCAATTCCATTGAAGTTATCCTAAGAAGTTCCATAACCTTTCATTTTATCAATACTATTGTTTAATAGCAATATAAAACCCTTGGGGTTGATTGTTCTGTGATTAGAAGTGCAGTATTTAAATATGCTGCATAACACCATACAGTACTCTGGTGTAGAAGCAATGCTTTGGGAGGCTGAATTGAAGTTTGTATTTGACTAAATGAGAGCCACAGTGAATCTAAACAACATAAGATGGAGGTTGTGGCTCATGTAACTGAGAGAGGATTTCCTTTCTAGAGATAAGTCATAGCCTTTTGAAATTACATAAGCAAAAGGAAATGGATTATTGATTCAGTCTAAAATTAACAGAGTGAAGGAGGAGTCTTTCTGCCTTTAGAATACCAGAGAATGTGATATGTTTTCTCTATATCATATTTAGTGCTTGTATCCAGTTTATAAATTCACTTTTACAGCCAACACACCCTTGGAAATGCTTACCTGTGCTATAAAAAGTAAGGCTCTTGCAGAATAAGCTACATGTACTGCGAATATGGGATAATATCATGTATTATTCATGCAGATTTACAGTATCTGTATTACTTTTTCCCATCCCTTTCCCAAACAATGAACACAGTAATTCTACTTTGCACGTAATGTAATATACGAAGTTATTTTTGTTTTAAAGTGAGTTGTAAAAGTCAAATTTCTCAACATGTTTTAGTCCAACTGCAACATCA
This sequence comes from Zootoca vivipara, assembly GCF_965207765.1. Taxonomy (NCBI): domain Eukaryota; kingdom Metazoa; phylum Chordata; class Lepidosauria; order Squamata; family Lacertidae; genus Zootoca; species Zootoca vivipara. Next base: position 58,323,321 of record NC_142587.1, read on the forward strand.
AAGAAATATGATTGTATTTTTTCAGGAGCAATTTTAGTGATAAGTTATATTTACAGCATCCATACATGAATGTACAAAGCAGAAAGTCAGGTTTGACATATTTTAGTCTAGAACGTGAGTTCGGTGGGGGGGGGGGGATGATTTAGAGACCTACTTTATGACAAGACCTGGATGTTGGGTTACTAAAAAAAGTGGGCTTGATGCAAGACGAAGCTGCTCCTTCTGAACATCATTGGTTAGCTCCAATCACCCAAAGCTATTCTTACCTGCTTTGCCATGGAAACCCCACCTATCAGCTATAATAGCTTATAGAACCTCCATGCTCAGAGTCAGTATACCTCTACTGGGAGCAAGCAAAAGAAGAATATGGTTGTCTACATGCTGTGCTGCGTTGGCTGCTGTTGGAAAGAGAAGGTTTAGATTAGACAGAAACAAGTGCCTTAAGGGGAAAAAAACCACAAATTGAATACAGTGTAGGGGATGAGTATGAGCTTCAAACACCGAGCCACACATTTAATTTAACATTTGTTCCTGCAAAATGTATTTAAGGAAGTCAAATTAGTAAGGCCTCTGAGATCAGTGCTTTGTCAAAGTGCTTTGTCCAAGGAGACAAAAAGAATACAGGGCAGAGGAAGGGCCAGGTATACCAGATGCAGGATACCTTTAATGCTTTTTTTGTGCTTCGAGCCCCCAAACACCCTCCCCAATATAAATAAAGACAAAGTGACAAAAAATTAAATTTAAACGTTTTGGGGGAATAATTTTGGCCACAACTTTATTAAAATACACCAAGTGTGACTGGTATTGGCTTAGGCATTGGTATTAAGTTATATCTGGCCCCTGACCCAAAGTAGGGAGCCAGGAAAGGTAAACATCCAACAGAGGGAACTCCATCAATATGTATCGACTGGGCGTCACCCCTGGGGTTCCCAGATTCTGATATGGCCCTCACCCCTCTGTCGGGTTTCGGACAACCCAGAACCCGGATTCCTTTAACAGAATACCTTCTAAAATTGGAGGGGTAGGCGATGGCTGGACCCCCCTCCCCCCATATTCTTTTTTTACCAATGCCTAACCCCCAAACCTTACAAAGTTGTGATGATTGCTAAGGAGTAGGCAAAAACCAAGTGGCTACAGCCAATCTGCCACAATGGACAAAATTCCTACCCGGCCCCTGTTCCAAAACAGACGACCAACCGAAGTCCAAAGCAAGGCCAAAGAATTCCTAAATAATGGGTGGGTGTTCGGCAGTTCGAAGCAAGATACGATCCCCACGTCGCACTGCTGCATATGTTAACCCCCAACCCCCAGACCTTGCCACACTGCCTATTGGCTAAAGCCATTGGCAAATATGACTCCACCGGCTGGTTGGGGAATGACGTTCCAGGGCCGAGCACAACATGGCCCCTCTGTTAAGAGGATCCACCTTGTGCGTCAAGCCCCAAAACACCCTCCCCAATATAAATAAAGACAAAGTGACAAAGAATTAAATTAAAATGTTGTTGGGCATAATTTTGGCCACAACTTTATTAAAATATACCAAGTGTGACTGGTATTGGCTTAGGCATTGTTATATCTGGCCCCTGGCCCAAAGCAGGGAGCCAGGACAGCTTCAAAAAGCATCTGACTCACCACTGTTGGCAATATAAAGTTGGCATCAATAATAGCCCCCTATATTGATGAGCTAATCTACTAGAACTTCCACTATTGGCCACTATCCTTGCTGCACAAATAAGAAGAGTTCATATTTCTCTGCTATGCTCCAGTCTTGTATTGAGGGACAGGCAGAGATCCTTTCTGCGACTGCAGCAGTATACTGTGCTGGATCTTTAGAACCCCCTTTGGACCAAATGGCTATCTAGGTCAGGATCCTGTTTCACACAGTTGCCATCCAGATGCTTATGGAAAGCCAACAAGTAGGGAACGAGCCATTTCCCATTGTTTCACATATAATTTTGCAAGTGTGTAAGACTGCATCATTGGGGTTTCCAACCTGGAAAGTCTAACTGCTGTGTACACTCACTGAATTAAACTTGCAATTAGACTTCATTGTGGTCTGTGCTGATTAGCTTGGGGAGCCGTGTATGAGATGGAAAGATTGATCATGTATTTATGCTTCTGCAGCTCAACTTACATACGACACTCACCAAACCACTCACCAAACCAAAGGTACCTTTTCCCTTCAAGGAGTGCAAAGTATTCCTATTCAGAAGAATTCATAGGCTTATTAGCAATAATGGTCAGATACAGAGCTGATTTATGTAATACTGGAGTACCACAGGTGCTGATCCACATGGTTCTGCCCACATGGTTAGAGCAGATTATGTGGTTGCACACCATGCAAGAGAAATAAGAATTTATATTATATATTTCTTATCATACTATAAACTCTTCCATCATGGGAAATAGATGTGGTCATTACCCAGTGTGGAAGAAGATCAATTATTGAGGTGGCACGAATAATACCACTATAGCTAACATGTTAAATGGTATCCCACTTTAAAAACATTTGACAGAGTAGAAACTTTGAACATAGGAGCCTATATACTGAGTAGCATATGGAACCATATCTACTGCATGGGCTAAATTCAGAAATAATGCTTTCCTAGAATTGAATATATCTAATCACGTCTGTCGTTCTGTCAGGACGATGATGCTAAAATGGCCTTAAAACAACATCCCCTCACTTTGCATTAAAGCTCTGAGACCAGCACTCAGCTCTGTGCATTTTGAACTCTCTGCAATAAAAGTTTTAAGAGATAAGAAGCTTTTTCTATTTCAGGGTTGCCATTAGTCTGAATAATGCATAAACAAGGGGAAAGGTTTGAAGTACTACTGAGGATCACAGTATAGCTTCAATTAAATTATACATCATTATCACAGCTGCCAAGACTGATGTGGGATTTTGGCCTCGTATATCACTAAATGTTCTATGTAGCTGTCTTGTCTAATTCTTTATTTCAAAGCAACCAACAACTCTCTTAGCAAAAGGGGGGAAATGAAGTTAAAAACCCAGTTTCAGAAACATGCAGGACATGGCATGGTTAATTATGATGGTATTTTGATGTGTCAACAATCAAGCACTAAGCGGGGGGAAGTTCAACCCTCTAGCATCAAAATAAAACACAAGGGAGAAATCAAACACTACTGAGTCGTGACATATTAGTTCTTGATTAAACAAAACACTGCATGCTATCTCAGTCAGTGGAGCGGCATCCTTTATATCAGATAAGCAAGCCCTTTGTTAAACTCATGGTTATTATTCCATAATGTGCATTTTTCAAACTGCTCCTGCGTTGTCCAACACCATCCAGAACTACAAATTCAAGTGTTTATGATTAGTTGATAAAAATTAGATAGGAGGAATGGTTGATGATAAAATAAATGGACAAATTGTTTGCCATGAGTGAAAACCATATTTTTTGTACCATCTATGCAATCCTGTTGATGGTGTCATATGAATTGGCTATGCATTATAGTTGTTGTTGTTGTTGTTTAGTCGTTTAGTCGTGTCCGACTCTTCGTGACCCCATGGACCATAGCACGCCAGGCACTCCTGTCTTCCACTGCCTCCCGTAGTTTGGTCAAACTCATGTTCGTAGCTTCGAGAACACTGTCCAACCATCTTGTCCTCTGTCGTCCCCTTCTCCTAGTGCCCTCAATCTTTCCCAACATCAGGGTCTTTTCCAAGGATTCTTCTCTTCTCATGAGGTGGCCAAAGTATTGGAGCCTCAGCTTCACGATCTGTCCTTCCAGGGAGCACTCAGGGCTGATTTCCTTAAGAATGGATAGGTTTGATCTTCTAGCAGTCCATGGGACTCTCAAGAGTCTCCTCCAGCACCATAATTCAAAAGCATCAATTCTTCGGCGATCAGCCTTCTTTATGGTCCAGCTCTCACTTCCATACATCACTACTGGGAAAACCATAGCTTTAACTATACGGACCTTTGTCGGCAAGGTGATGTCTCTGCTTTTTAAGATGCTGTCTAGGTTTGTCATTGCTTTTCTCCCAAGAAGCAGGCGTCTTTTAATTTCGTGACTGCTGTCACCATCTGCCACCATTATAGTACAATGCTGTATTATTCATACATCATTAATAGGTTTAATAAAGGGGTGGGTGGCACTGTGGTCTAAACCACTGAGCCTCTTGTTTGCTGATCAGAAGGTCAGAGGTTTAAATCTGCATGATGGGGTGAGCTCCCTTTGCTCTGTCTCAGCTTCTGCCAACCTAGCAGTTCTAAAGCACACCAGTGCAAGTAGATAATAAGTACTACTGTGGCGGGAAGATAAACAGTGTTTCCATGCTCTCTGGCTTCTGTCATAGTCCTCCGTGTGCCAGAAGCAGTTTAGTCATGCTAGCCACATGACCCAGAAAGCTGTCTGTGGACAAATCCTGGCTCCCTCAGCCTGAAAAGCGAGATGAGCACCACACCCCATAGTTGCTTTTGACTGGATTTAACTGCCATGGGGTCCTTTACCTTAACCAAATAGGTTTAATATTGCTAATCTTGGCATGAATTCTGAGGGTTTAAGTATTAAAATCTGACAATACTTTGAGCACAGGGTTGGGACTGTGTAGTGCATACCTCCCCCCACACACTTTGTGTACAACAGTGGTGGAAAGACTTCAGGCTCAGAGGATCTATTTTGTTTTTCAGTTGAGCCACAAGGTTTTACTGAATAAAAAAAAATTATCCCAGGAATTTGGTTTGAATAACAGAAATGAACAGAATTTTCAGTCCTTCCATAATTTTTTTTACTCTTGGTTACCCCAAGATTTATTCAATTCAGCCATATGATTTGGAAGAGAGCCATTTTGTTGGTGCTATTGTTAAACAACTGGGAATCAGAAATTCTTGCCAATCTACTACAAATCACAGATATCTACCTTCTGCCCACTGTGGTGTATAGGATTCTGTGTTTATCTGTAAGTGCAAGTGTCTAATTTCCATGACTCAGGAGAACATGACTGAGGACATGTACATGTACAGACACATGCATATAGTCTCACATAATATGATGATCATAACAAGAAAGGGCCATAGCTCAGTGATGCACTACATACCTTGCACACAAATGGTCCCAGGTTTTAATCTCTGGCATCGCCAAGTAAGGCTGAGGAAGAATAATCTCTGAAACCCTGGAGAGCAGCTGGAGTGTAGGCAATACTGAACTAGATGGATCAATATCCTAATGCGGTATAAGGCAGCTTCCTGTAAACATACACTCAGTTTAGACATGCACGGTGGCCTATTGTTCCACCACTCATACCATAGGTGCCAACTGCCTGGGGCCCTGGGGACCCACAAAATTCCCTGTGAAGGGGTCAGGCTCCCACAAATTTCAGTGCCAGGGCCATGCACACTGCATGGCACCCATGGCCCTGGGCACCCACAGTCTGGGGCCAGGCTGACACTTCTGACTCATACGGTATTGCTGTATTTCAAAATTGTGATATTACACTAATGCTTATAGATAATGCTATTGCCCATATGGACTTTTAGATGTAAAATGTATTCGAAAATGTTGTACCTTCAGTGGTTAACTAACCTGATGCGTATACTGTGTCTTAGCAATGTGCCAATATGTTGTTCTTTAAGTTTGCCTATTGAGATTGCAATACTGTTTACATTTATACTCTTTGTAATTTTGCAGTACACTGGCACACAGAACTGTTTGCTTGTATCCAAACTGTATAGCTACTTAAAAGATTTGCTTATTGGTAGGTGCTCCAACTTGCCTTTTAAAACAGTAAGGAACAATGGTTTTGTTTTGGTTTTATGTCTGCCAAGACTTGTATCAGAAGGATGACAGGAAAGTTGCTACCCCTTTAATGAGGCCATGGCTTTCCTGATATGAAACTTGGGAGGTAATTCCTAATCAGACAGCCTGCCAGCTGTTTCTTCTACATCTTGGTACATATCTTCGAGAAAACAATGGTTGACTTAATTTCCATGTTGTTTTTGTCATATCTTTTCCTTGAGAAGTTATCACGTCAAAGTAAAAATTAGTACTGATAAAGTAATGGCAGAATTTGTCTTTAGACACTATTTTACTATTTATTTTTTATTCAGAACAATAGACTGCTTTCAACAGAAACCTCTGCATTAAGATCAGTGGCATAGTAATGCCTAAAAATATGTCAATGATTTGATATATGAGAGAAAGAAGAACAGTGTACTCAAAAGGTGTTCTGCATCCCAGCAGAAACTTTTCCGTCACAGGATTAGAGAACTTTGAGAAGTGCAGGCAAGGCGATGTGAGTGTGTCGCGAGTGTGTCGCACCCTGAAAACTACTTAATCCAAGCAGTGATAGAGTGCGTGTTTGAAGTGCTGATAGAGCGCTTCTGCGCATGTGCAAAGTGCGCAGATCGCTTCTGTGCATGTGCATGCGGCGGAACCCGGGTTCACAGAGTACTTAAACTGAAAGTACTCAAACTGAAAGTACTCAAACTGAAGCATACTTAACCTGAGGTATTACTGTACTAGACTTTCACCTAAAATATCTAATATAGTGAGATGAAGTTGCTGTTGTTTTTAGATTAGAACCTTCTCCTGACTGGAAAGCAAATCTCCTGAACTGGGATCTGAGCTAACATTTTTCTATCCTTTGTTGTTTCAGACTTATAGGATCGGATGCAGTGTTCTAACATAGCCTAGCCGCTAGAGTGGACTCACATCTAACCCATGTGGCAGGGAGGATGAAACATAGACACTTCTCCATCCCTGCACTGGAAGCCTCTCTTTTGTTTCCAGATTAGATTTAAAATCCACTAAAAACATTGTATGGAGAAAACTGAATTTCCTACATCTTCCATACTTGAAAGCATGAGTTGCTGGAACCATTAGTAACTGAATTCTAAAGATCTAGACTTTTCTTAAAAGAATAGGTATCAGTCTAGATCTTTAGAATTCAGTTACTAATCTTAAGCCACCCTTCCCACTATCCATGCAAAAGATCTCAAAAGCAGTCAGCAGGTTTCTACTGGGAAATTAACAGAGTCGTGGGTTTCTTAAACAATAATTTGCAGTCAAAAATTGTGACCAATATATGTATGTGCTGAGTAGGACAATTTTGAGATGCATCAAAGACTAGAAATCACAGAAATCTAATTTTACTTGAATGGAGTTCTTAGATTCATTGAGATATTACACGTAAATGAAAATACCAAGTGTCTTTGACTTGTCAGTGAAAAAGTGCCTCGAGCTTCTTAACAAATGGAACTGTGATGTATATTTGGAAGCTTCATGACATATTAAAGTAGTTTATGAGGCACAATTTGTTTTGGTGGTCTGCACTGATTGATGGCATGCTATCTGCCATTGCTTCATCTATTGTGGAATTTCTGTAATAAATGTTGGTAGCTAGACAGTGCTAAATGTGTTCCATCTAAATCATTCGTTACTTATAACAAGTTTCAGTGTATATGAATCAAAGGTTGTTTATACTTGCCTTCAGATTAATTCATCATTTGAAGCAGCTCTATCATTTCAAATGGGATAACTGAGACACGTGTCTCTTGAGTAAGTGTCTTGAGCGTCAAGGTAATATATTCTTAAAATGTTAAAAGTTCAGCAATTAAAACTTCACTTGTTTGAAATGTCCATAAAAAGCAGACAATTAATACCTCACAAATAATCATGAATAAAACCATTTTAAAGGACAAAACACCTATGAAAAGATTTTTAAAAGACCAGTTCTACAATATGCTCACTTTGAAGTAGCTTTATATAAAATATAGTCTAAAGGGAAAACATGAAAGCTGGAAGTCCTTGCAACAAGGCAACCCAACATCCATGTACACAAATTGTACCTTTTACAATAAGAAAATAACAGGAATACTGAACAACCGGAATAGTTTTTTAAAAAAGAAGAAGAACAAACAAACAAAACAGACAATAATAATTGTCGCCTAATTTTGATGGCTATAGCAAGGACCTTGGCTGTATTTTTTGTTATTTTTGGTTCGGAATCTGCCATAAAAATTGAAACACAGAATTCATCTGAGTTCCCCATGGGCAAACTAGGTACTGGAGAAATAAACTGGGCTTTATTTTCCTGTAAAAACTGCATTATAGAAGAACATGGGCTAATGAATGCAATAATTCATGCCACAGCTGCAGCTGTGAGCAGAGGATCCCGCCCCTCCCAGCCTCCCTCCCTCCCTGGCTCGTCATTAGCGGCTCCTGCTTTTCCGTTTTACAGTGAGCCAGGGGAGGGAAGGAGGGGGACGGACAGAGCCGTGGCTCCCAAGAGAACACAGCTTTGCTAGCACCCCAGGAAAGCAGCGTGGGGTGGGTGTGTCAAAATAAATTCCGCACTGGGTACCACCTGGGCTTGCTACACCTCTGGCAAAGAGTAGCTAGCTGTCCTTCCTTCAGCATGACCATAGCCTTATCAAGAAGGGACATAGTGACCAAATAATGAGCAAATGACAGAAGATAAAAATAAATCACATTCCTTTCCTTACATATTCTGGATGCTTTAACTTGCCACTAGCCCACTAGGATGCATAAAAGCCCAGTTTTAATTCCTAATTCCATTGCTTGTGGGTGGTTGCCAGCTATGAGCATACAACATGAACATTTCGCTTTCATCCCAACCTGCTGGTTTGAAGGATGCTGCAAAGCAGAACATTGTATAGTCTTTGGTCACTCCTGATTTGGGCCCCGGCCACTTGTCAGTCACCCTTGGAATGAAAGAGCTAGCTAGTCCCCAGTAACAGTTTCTTTTCCCATGAGCTATGGTATTTGTGTTACTATCTCTGTTCTCATCACTCTGCGCGCAATTGCACTCTGCAGACGGTTCTCCTTTGTTGGGCATTTTTCAAGCAGGTTAATAGTGCTGGTGTTCCAGTGTACAAAGCCATCCTTCTTTACCTGACAACTTTCCTACCACTGAACATTCCACAGTATTTAGAGAGGGAGGGGGGAATCTATACAAACAATGTTGGGTCTTCTGTTCAGTATGCTTGACAATGATAAACTCTGTTCAAGGTGTTTTGTGAGAAAAGCACATAAGTCTGCCTTTTATCCAGTTATGCACCCATTACTGCAAGAGCAGACTGTGTTTGTTTCATGCTACATGGATTTACCGTTTGACTATGGATACATTTGTGTTCCTGAGTTTAACGTGTATGATAACTCTAATTAAAACAAGAGCACAAAACACTAAGAGTCAAGTCAGACAGTGCAACAAAGCCATAGCTATTATGCTGCTTAGCCATGTTTTGGTTTGACAGCTGATCTGAACCTCAAGTGCCACAGAAACTATTTCTGCAAATAAGACTTCCTGAAGCTAATTCCCCCAAAGGCCTGTGAAAGTTTTCCATTTCCCCCCTTTCTCAGTGAAGCCTGTCGTTTTTGATGATAGCCATCATAAAATTATGATTATCATCTTAATTTTTGTCCTGGAACTAACTAATTGCTTTGCATTCCCCCCTGAATTAATTAGAATTCATAATGACCCTGGGAAAAGTGGGGGTGAAGTGCTAGGAAGTGGAGTAGTTTGTTCTAGGTTAGTAAAAGAATGAATAAAGATCTCTACCTTTAGTATAAGAAAGTATTATAATTTCTATTTCTCTGTCCATACTTTTTGTATTTCTCATTTCATTCATATAGGTAGCACCGTATCTTACTTAAGTATTTGCATTTGCCTACTGATTATGTTTTTTTAGAAACTATCTTTCACCTTGGGTTGGCCACTGTGGGAAGAGGATGTTGGAATAGAGGGCCTTTGGTCTGCTCAGGCTTTTCCTGACCCATAGAGTTGGACCTTGTTTTATATGCTTTCGTCTTTTGAATTTTTCTTTCATCTTTTATACTGCTTTTTTGTTTCATGTTGTGTTTTTGTTTTAATGACATTGTTTCTTTTTTTAAAGACTGCACAACCTCTGAGATTTTTGAAATATTAAACAGTTTATACATGCTTGTAAATAATAAAAAGATTTTAAAAGTCTAGCAAGGTTCCTTCTTATGTTCTTAAGTTTATTTTCTTTATATTTAACTTACTGTAGCTTTGTACATAAGTGCTACTGCTGTGGTGGTGGTGATGCACTTAAATTCACTAGAAATTGTACAACAAATGATCAGGAAAGGATGCTGCACAACTACCTGCATGCCAGCATAAAACCACAATATGGGTTGGCATTACTATGTGCTACATCTACCAGGTCCATCTAAAGCATGGTTATATGAGATAGGACTAAAGGATAATCACCTAGGTTCTGTATCCTTTTTTAAAAAAATAAAAAAAGTTGTATGATCACTACAGTTGTTTTATGAACAGGAAGCTTTAGCAGCAGAGAGTCATAAAGTTTCAGAAGCAAAAAAGGTACTTTGAAGAATTTACCACATTTGCAGATTATATAATTCTTATGGGATAAGATAGCTTTGATCAAGTAATATGTTGAAACTCCTTTCCCTGTTTATGAGCAGAAAAATTTGGGGGCCCATTTGGCCAATTTTTTACATGGGGCAAAGGAATCCTCTCAACAGTTTCTTGGAGGTGTAACTTTGTGCTTAGAAACCAAACACTTACTTGCATTTATGCAGGTGTGAGAACTCCCTGGTCCTGAATGGGGTAACTGCGGTATCAGCTCCATCTGGTACACAGGCTGAGACCCTAACCTGCCTGCGGACTGTCTCACCAGAGTGGTGCATGCTCTAGTTATCTCCCGCTTGGACTACTGCAATGTGCTCTATGTGGGGCTACCTTTGAAGGTGACCTGGAAACTACGACTAATCCAGAATGTGGCAGCTAGACTGGTGACTGGGAGCGGCCGCCGAGACCACATAACACCGGTCTTGAAAGATCTACTTTGGCTCCGAGTACGTTTCTGAGCACAGTTCAAAGTGTTGGTGCTGACCTTTAAAGCCCCAAATGGCCTCGGTCCAGTATACCTGAAGGAGCGTCTCCACCCCCATCATTCTGCCCAGGCACTGAGGTCCAGTACCGAGGGACTTCTGGCAGTTCCCTCGCTGCGAGAAGCCAAGTTGCAGGGAACCAGGCAGAGGGCCTTCTCGGTGGTGGCACCCTGTGGAACGCCCTCCCATCAGATGTCAAAGAGAAAAACAGCTACCCGATTTTTAGAAGACATCTGAAGTCAGCCCTATTTAGGGAGGCTTTTAATGTTTAATAGATTATTTTATTTCATTTTTCTGTTGGAAGCCGCCCAGAGTGGCTGGGGAAACCCAGCCAGATGGGCGGGGTATAAATAATAAATTATTATTAGTATTATTAGTATTATTATTCATTATCTATGAGAATAGAGCTTTTGGCAGCTGCAAAGTAGATGGGATATAGGCCAATGAGCTGAAATGCCGGCTTTGGAAAGACAAGCAGAAGAGGAACAGATAATGGTCTTGTAGACAGTGTTGGTTAATTCTACCACCACCAGACCTTAAAACTGAATTCAAATACATTGTTGATAACACCTTTTGTAGAATGCTTTTTTTCTTCCCAATAATACGTGTGGAAGCTGTGGTACTATTTCTTCCCCCTCAAAATTTCAGAGCATTCATGAGTTCTAAGAGTACATAAAAATACTTAACCAATGCAATCTATTCAGTCAATAATTAGAATTGTGAAATCCTTCCCACCATTATGTACATATTTACCCTGATGAACTATTCCATTCTAAAGAGTCAATAAATCTTTTGTTCAGAATATACTCCAGTGTGTATGTGAATATAATCCACCAATTAAAAAGTCCATAAATAGGTATTTGTACAATAGATTGTAATGGCTCCAAAGGGAGTAATTTGGCTTTCAAAGTCAATTCCTGTCCGCTTGAATGAGTGTTTTAATTTCTTACATGTGCAGTCCCATGCACACAAACCATATTTGAATAGCTAAATTGGCATTACTATCAGCAAGGACATATACAGTTAGAATTGACATTTTATTAGAAGCTGTACATGATAAGGGATCCATGTTCTCATCTGGTCTTGTATATCGAAAATTATTCAGATCTTGCAAGGATAGTAAGGAGTTGGAGAAGGAAGGCATATTTTACTGCAAAATTCAAAGTATTTCCATATTACAAAATCCATCAATTCTCGTCTAGAATTTTGTAAGCTTTCACATTAAAATTTACCTTTTTCTTCCCCAGCTTTGAATGTGTATAAAACATTATGCATCCACTAACAAGAAGCAGATTTGACTATTTCCAGACTGTACCATGTTTACAAGTGTTCATTCATAAGTCCATTCCATCCTGTGTCTGCATCATTCCCCCTCACCACAAATTTGCATTTTAGGTATGCATGTTATCTTAAAATGCACATTTCTTTGTATTCATTTGATCCAAAAATACACTTTTTGGTACACATTTTATCCTATAATACTTTTTTTTGAGCTGAGAACTGTACTTCAAAATTCTGAGATGAGTGAAAAGCAAAGGATAACTGTACTCTGACCTGGGTATTAGTCTGGGAAGTGTGAAAGAAGCCAGTTTGCATTAAAATGCAGAAGAAACAAAACCCTTCAGCTTGACTACAACTCCCATACCAGATGGATAAAATTTCTGAAGCACACCTCCCCCTCACCTTAAAATTCAGTAGGACAATTTTTGCTAGCTGAAAATCTAGGCAATTGTCTTTACAAATGAAGGCAATCAATATCTGCACTAAGCTTATCTCTTTCAGTTTACAGATTATACATTTTGAATTATAAAAAGAGAAGCATACAGATGTTTCTATCTTTATTTCAATTATTGATGACATAGGCTTTCTTATCTGCTCCTGCAAATGTGTATTATTACCCATTAGTTTCGGATTCTATTGAAATTCATCAAATTAGGAGGGGATAATTAAAAGGATCGTGGATGTGTATCAAAATATAATTGTATATTTTCACAGTTAAGAAATTGTACAGCACGACAGCTAGTTATTCTTGCTAGGTAGGACAAGGACACAGGGTGAAAATTGAAAGTTGAAGAAAATACTATGAATATCATACTAATAACAGTGTATGTACCTGCCTGCTGTTCTTCTGGCTCCCCACAGACACTGTGAGTTTATGCTTCTTTTTGTTCCAGTTACTATAACCTTGGGGGGAAATTACATCCCTTTTTCAACATATGAATATTTTGTTTTTAATGTTTGACTTTTTTACAAGAAAACCAGGTACTAGTAGGACATAATTAAAGTAGCCATGAATTTTATAGAATAGCAATCAGTTATTTCTGCATCTTCTTGAAGAAAGATTGATCAAAATTGGTACAAAAATTATTTACACTATGGTGCCATCCACCAATTTTCAAGTAATTGCATATACTACAAAACATAAATATATCTTTGAGAGGAAAGGCACAAACATCAGGCATGTGAGGTCTCACATTTGTAAATGGAACTGCTTTTCTAGGATCATAGGTACTTCCATATGTCTAACTACCTGTACCCAGCCATGTGTTGCTGTGGCTCAGTCTGTTAAATATAAAAGAAAGAAAAGAAAGCATATGTTTCTAATATGTTTAATTATCACAATGGTTGTAGGTATGCAATATTTTTTGTTGTTCCATTGTCTGTGGAGATATAGAGATTGTCTGGTTTGCCGACTCTAGAAGACGCAACATAGAATTGTCCATGTGAGAAGTAATCCGTGTCTAGATGTAAACCATACAATTCCAAAGACTGGTCCTGAGCTTTGTTGATAGATAAGACACACACACCAGGCTTCCATTGAAAGCAGAGAGTGCCCCCTCCCCCCCCGACCTTCAGAGTCCCCCGTCATTTCGCAGACTCCTCCACCCACGCGTGTTCTGGAAAATTCCCCCACCCCATTCATCCTCCCCAAAGCCATGCCCCTCCACTCAGCGCCCATGTTCCCCACCCCAGACACCTGATGTAATGGCACCCCTCTCTATGGTTCCCCCAGCGGGTGACGTCATTTTCTTCATGTGTGGCATCTCCTGCCACTCCAACCCCCCTCTCCCCCTCACACACCCCATGCACATCTTGGGGAGGGCCTGGCCGCTTCCCCCGGTGGGCAAGGGGGAGGCAGCCCAGCTGCAGCTGCTTCTCCAAGGCAGACATGGCAAGGGCGGCGGGGAGAGGCGAGGCGGCGGTGAAGGGGCAGGATCCGGCCCCCGCCCATGGGCCGGAAGGATACCACCCCGTGCCCCAAGGCGTCCTGAGAGTAAATTATTTAGTACTGTATAGCGTGTGTTGCTTTGACGTCCAACAGATGACGCTGTTTTTCCAGAAAAGTGTGTTTTTACCTGTCACAGGTGTGACATCTATATAATATACGTAGCACAAACGAACATTTACATTTTTATTTATATAGATGATCAATGGTAGAGAAAGGTGAGCACCATATCTAAACCATATCTGGGTTGAAGGCTGGTGACCTTTCTTATCAAGATAAAGGCAGCTTGGGGCATGAGGAGCTTTTCAAGAGCTCAGAATACTACAAAAATCTATGCAAAGAGATACCATCACCCCTCATCCCTTTCTCTCCATCACCACTCTTCCAGTATTTTTGTTGTGATCTTCCCTTCCCCCCCCCGATGTGTGTAATCTGCAATATTGCAAAAATAAAATAAAATGTAATTACCCCTTACGCATAGTGGGGCCCCACAGCTCTGTAGTGGAGGATCTTTTGCCTGTGATACTCCACTCCAGGAAATGTCTTCTGAAGCCCCTGGCGTATGTCCTGTGAGAAGTAGCATTGACAGTAAAGAATATATATGCCACCTCAAGTGTCATACAGCTGAAATATGCTAATTTGTACAGATTTATAAACTTGAACTCTCCTCTCCTGAAGTTATACTCTTCCTGTTGTGCTGGTTTTGATCTCTACAGACTGATGTTCATATTTGATACACTAGTTTTATTTTGGGAAGTACAGAGGCTCAATCTTAGCTCAGGTAAGGTTCCTTGATCCTGCTTCCTTTGACCGATGCTGTACTGCCAGCTGTTTCAAAACCATTAAAAGTCAGTTAAGAAGTCTCCATATGTTTGAAAGAGTTTTTGAGTCTATCTGACTTAGGCTAAAAGGAAAATAATCAAAATCTCTGAATTCTTGCGGGAGTGACTGAAATAAATAATCACCACTAATTTGTGTCACAAATTGTTGTTAAACCTGATGACACACAATATTGTGTCAAATTATATGTGCAAAGATAGACTTATGAACTTCCTTATTTCTTATATATATTTTCAGTAACTGAATAAAACACCGAGGAAGAGATACAAAAAAGGGTGAAACTTGGCCTTCAAAGACCTGTGCCTGACACACAGTGAAATGAATGTGACTTTACTGGAAAAGTGGTTTTGCGTTGTCAGGCTGAACAGCTTGCATTTTCATGGCAATATTAACACTCTTTGTGAACTTGCCCTCTCATCCAGCTAGGCAGGGAATGCTTAAGGTGTCACGTCTGTCAAGTTAGGTTTGGCTGTCCATTTTAATGAATAGGTGTTCAGAAATCCCATGGGTCAAGTTTAGAATGTGCAATGGTTGTTGTATGGCTTTACATTTGAAAGATAGGATCTAGAGCATTCACGTGAGGCATACCAAAAACGCACTGCAGAGAGCAGCTGTCTCTAGGGCTCTAAGACATGAATTTAGAATAAAAAAAGCTGCAAATATTACATACTTCAAAAACAAATGCTTGTACAGAACAGGATGATTTGACACAGTCACCGGCCCTGCAGCCATCTAACCCTGAGTTACACAGTCTCTGAAACTTTCAGTAGTACTATTTGGTTACAGTGAAGTTGCTGCTGTGTGAAATGGGATGGCAATTGCACTTGAGCATGAAGTCAAAGAACTGTCATGCACAGGAAAGCATTACAGATCCACCTTCATCTCTGCCGCAACTGTTGCCACATAGTGCTTATTCAGGAGCAATTGTTTACCAGACTCAAGTTGATAATAATAGTGATGTATCACAAGCACTAGACTAGATAACAGCAGGCTCTGTGTTGTTGGAATGTGGTCATTTTAGAATGTGAGTGAATATTACCAGTATGATCAAAATTCATGATACATCCCATTGATAGAAATTATTGAAAAATCCATCTTTATGATGATTTCGCAAGGAGCACCTAAGGTTCACATTTCTGTGAGATTCTAGGTCTACAAAAATAAATACAGATAGTACTTAAAGGTTCAGGAGCTGAAATATTACAGGGTGAATAATCAAATTAGAAAGGCATGGATATTGCTACACTTGCAAATTTATTCATTTTAACTTCATATACTGCTCTGCCTCCTTATTACCACTACTTCCTCTAGCAGAGTTAATACAAACCAGAAAGACTTCAGTCAAATAACATTGGCCTTTCTAAAGCTCAACAAAATGCACAGCACATCCTATATTCATCTTCCTGCAAGATTATATGGCAGGCATGAAAGTGGGTAAAACATAATCTTTATTTATTGGTGCCAAACTTCCGTTTTTAAAACTTGGTGACATGAACTGTAAGATATTCATGAAAAACTGAAGTGCTGTAAAGTTTAAGATATGCCAAGGATGTTTGAGGTAGAAATGGAAGGGAAATTAAGAATAAAAAAATGATTCTGAATTGATGGATTTTTCTGCAGGTCAGGGTCTGTGAACGTTCATCTACATGATCAGTTAGGTTCCTAAAATTCATCACTCTACATAGCTCTTGCCTTGTGTTGTAAATAACTACTTACTTTGAAAGGACCTAGGGGAGGGGAAGAGAGGGGATGGTGCTTGCTTCTTTTAGTAAGAATTCCTTATTCCCCTAAAGTACTTGAAGCAATTTTATTTTTCATACAGTTATGAGTTTGGGTGCCAGACCCCTCTAATTAATCCCTGGAACCAACAAGTGTTAAAAGCTAATAAAGCCAGGCTAGCTTCCTGTAAGTTGTTCGCCTGGGTGAACAGTCATTAAGGAAACAAAGGAATAAGGAACTCATGCGAGATGAAAATGGGTGGGGTATTCCCTCAGCAGATAAAACCAGAGGGGTGTGTGGGTGTGTCCATTCCAGTCCAGCATAATGTTATTACAGTGGCCAGTCAGTGTAAGAAGATTCCTGAATTTCAGGGGATTGTACTAGATGACCTTTGTGGCGTCTTCCAATGTTATGATTCTATAAGTTGGACATGAGCAGAAGAGCACTCTCTCCCTGTGGGCTCCAGCAACTGACACTCAGAAGCATTGCTGCCAACGAACTTGAGGCGGAGCATAGACATTATGGCAAGACCTCTCCTCCTCACAGAGGGGAGGGGTTGTGAGCGGCAGCCGTTTCCTGCACTTGCAGCGGGGCGTATTCGACCCCCTGCCTTAGCCTATCCCTACCAAGCCTCCAGCCAGCCAATGGAGCTGGCTGGGGGGGTTGGGTTTAGCTGCATTCAAGCAGCTACGGCAGCTCTCCATCCCCAGTCGGCTTCCTGCTTTCATCATGCATTCCATGCTGACATGCCTTCTTTTACTTCTGCTACCCATCACAAGTTCAACGCTGCCTACATTGTGGCAACCTGGGGAACATACTTGATTTAGTTTGAATATGGATAAAACTCTCAGCCTGAAACACGAAGGATACTTTGCTTTTAAATGATGAACTTTTAAGTCTTAGCAGGCATCATCTTTGAAGAGACATCTTCTCCTATGTGAAACAATAGGATACTTATTATTATAGTGCTTGCCATTCAGATTTTTTAAAACTACTTGTATTCATATTTTTATTATTTAAAAAAATCATGAACAAATTTAGTCAATGAAAAGTGTTTTCTGTTTTGTTTAGTCAATCTAACAATTAAACCAATTAAAATTTGCACCGTGATTAAGTCTTGATAAGTGGCTAGTCATGTTTGAAAGCATACCAGTGCAAGAAGATAAATAGGTACTGCTGCAGTGTGAAGGTAAATGGCATTTCTGTGCACTCTGGCACTCATCACGGTGTCCCATTGTGCCAGAAGTGGTTTAGTCATGCTGGCCACATGACCTGGAAAGCTGTCTGCAGACAACCATTGGCTCCCTCGGCCTGAAGCGAGATGAGCGTCACACCCCATAGTCAAGTTTGACTGGACTTAACCTTCCAGGGGTCCTTTAACTTTAACTTTACCATGCTGGGCAGTGGAATGGATAGCATTTTGCTCACTGTCCATTCTATATGATTCCAGATATATTATCTAAGTCAGTTTAGAACTTTTAAAGGCAGACTTTTCTGTGCTACACTAGATCCAGGTCCCAGCCACCAGCTATATTACATTATGTAGACTGATGTGTTGGATCCTTTAGAATTAATGAGAATTTTATTACTGACTTGAGGGTTGGACCTTTGATAATCTAGAAGCTATGCCACCCTTATTTTTTAATATTGCTTGACTCACAGTGCATGCATATTGAACTGCCTGTCATGAGGGAGCCAAATGCTCATCTGGCATGCATAAATATGTATGGTTTCTGTCTGAATCACACCATAACTTAACAAGGCATAGGATAATAATGGGATTTTTGAATATACAGGATAGTGTTGAGTTTTCACAGGGAAATGTATTTGACATGTACTGTATTTTTCCATGTATAATACGGTGTTTTCCGCTTTAAAAAATAGGCTTGTTTTATACACAGCTAGCTAATGCAGAGGGTGGCGGGCAGGTGGTTGGTTGGTCAGCAATGGCAATCTTTGAATACTGTTTGCCTCTCCAAGGTTGGAGAACAATACCCAATACTTACTATGTCCCCATGGTATACTGTCCCACTAAAAACTGCATTTCAACATTTGCAAAAGTGCAAAGTTTGGTGGGTAGCTAAGTGCTAATCCAATATTAGTCCAAGGGGTAGAGAATAGGTCACTTCAGATAGGAATTCACAGAGATCAAATGCCTCACCCATTTGTCTTCAACCTGATCCCTTTTTGTGGAGCAGGAAGAGCAGGAAGGGGATCAGGCGGTTAACTTTCATTCTAGCACAGCAAAATGGAAACTGAGTTCCTGCCAGACTACACTTCTATGATTTTACTGCCATTATCCTCTTCATTTTATATTCTTTTTCTCAGCTTCATTACATTTTCTCCTTAAATTTCTTATGGCAAACTCTACTCCATTTATTCTTACATTTTCTACCTGCATTTTCCTTCCACATGCATTTACCTTAGATTATCCATCTCCACTATACTGCTTCCTCCCCAATTTAAACTCACACATTTCTATTTTGGTTTATGATGGCCATCTAGCAGCATTAAAATCAATGGAAATTTTGCCACTGGCTTCAATGGGAACTGAATTGTATCCTATGTGTGTGTGTTTGTGCGTGCTTCTTTTTGCGATAGATTGCATTGAGTTCCTTTTAGTATCCCTGAAAGGCATTGCTGCTAACCTTTTTCTTTTCTGTTTAGAGCTCTGAATTGCCAATTTTCCGCTTTTAGATATCATTCAGGGTCCCTCCCCCAAAGTCTTAAAAGTGGGGGTCTATACAGCAGTGATTCAGAAACCTATGTAGAGAAAATCATAGCTATTTCAGAGAAAAATGGCACACTAACAGCTTGAGCCTTCAAGGTCCGCTAAACCTATACAGTTCTTCATGAGTTTATACTTGCTTATACATTTCACATTGTGTAACATTAAGTAATTAACTACATTCATGCAGTTATTTTTGTACCCCAAATATAAAAAAATGTGCTATTTCTTACAAATTCCTGGTAAAGTTCATTAATGCTTCTGATAATTTAAATATGTTAAAACACTTATTCTTAACTTATCAATAATTTTAATGCTTTATTAATTTTTTTTGAATACCACTTATATGGTTTTAACAACAACAACAATGCATCATATAATTAAATAAATACAATTTAGGACATGGTTTGGATATTGCCAGAATATGGAATGCATTTCTCCCAAGGAAATCAAAAGGGCAGAAGGTCCTAGGTTCATTCCCCAGTATCTCCCAGTAGGGCTGGAAGAGAACCCTGTCTAAAATCCTGAAGAGCCAGCACCAGTCACTGTAGACATTGCTGATATGGATGGACCAATGGTTTTACTCAGTACAAGATAGCTTCCTATGTTCTAAATACGGAAGCCAGGAGCAGAGCCGGATGAGTAGTCCTGCCCACACACTGATGTGGTCCTCCCTGAGTGTCTGCATATACAGCACAAGCATGAGACTTCCAGACTATGAGAAAACCTTTGCACATACACCTATATGTGCAAAACACCCCTTTCTACAGAGGTCTGACATACACATGCAGACATATGGGGAAACGCACATAATGCCATGCATACACCTGAGAAGAAGCACAACCCCTCTCTTTGCTCCCAGATACACAAGTGTTGTTTTCTGGGATGTTTTAACCATGTAGGACTGGCTTCCTAGATGAGGTATTCATTTTTATTTAGAATATTTAAGAGTGATGTATAAAAATGTGATGACCCATAAGTGAGTGACAGTTTTACAACTTTTCTTTGTAGCAAAAGGCTTCTCCCAGTATGAGTTTTGCTCTGTTCCAGAACTCCCAATAGGTTCTCAAGTTGTAGGCATGTGTGTGGTGGTTGGAAGTACTGATGGAATGTGTAAAAATCAGGGGAGTGGAATATGTGCATAGGAACTGGCTGGGTAATAAACAGTAGTGTGTTTGTGTGTGTTAGGTTTGTTAAGTGTACAGAAGATAACTTTACAAAGAGGGTGCTGTGCAGTATTATTATTATTATTTTCAATATTATTAAACTGTGCGTGCATTTTAGGATTGCAATGCAATGCACATTGTAGATCCATGGAGCTGTTAGCCCTTGTGCCCTATTCATTCTTTATGTAAGTCCTTCATACCTGCAGAAAACAAAGAGCAAAGACTGGCTAAGAGTAGACTTTTTTGTGGAATAAGCTGTTGCTGCTGGAACTGAGTCTGTAACTGAGCCTGACCATGTTTAGAGTTTTGTCGGATAGATCTTTTGATCATTGCTCTAATCCAGCCCTATCTCTTACTTCACTATCTAAAGCCCTGCATTTCTCATACTGACTATGCTGTATCTATTTCTGTCTTTCAAAGTTGTGCACTGCAGGCAAGGGTCATGTAGCATTTCTTCTTCCCTGCACCAAGAACTGCTATTGCTCTCAATATTGTCCTGTAAAATATTTCTATGGTATGTTGATTATAAATGTAAGTGATTGAATAATAACTATGGCTAAAACTTTTACACTGCTATACTAGCTGTTTATTGCATAGGACACCCTCTCTGTAAACCAAGGAAGCCTGAAATATTTCTAGCTCCCCCTGAGGTTTTTTTCCTGTCTCTGCTAGGTGTAATGATTTTTATTGTGCTACTGCCATGTGGATTTAAAGGAAAACTGCTGTTACTAAACCTGCTATTTATTTCGATTTGTCATTTTGGGATTGTACCTTCATGGACAGAATTTAAAATGTCAAAAGTCCCAAGGGTATGAAAGACAAACCTAAGGGTATTGCAAGTATCAGGAATTTACGTGTAGTTCTTCCTAGTGATTATTAGGAGACAATACCTTTGCTTTCCCTGTTGCCTGGGGCTTAATCATTCTGCGCTGTCTTTGGACCAGTTGAAGAGAATACTTAGAGATACAGATAGATGGATAAATGGATGCATACTTTTCAGCTTAAATTTGATTTAAATATACTCCCCTCTAAACGTACATCCACTTTGTTATGTATGAGTACTGTTAATTGTCGAATTTGACAATGGGTGATGTTCAGTGTTAGTTTAACTCGGAGTAGAGTCATTGAAATCAGTGGACTGCAGTAACTGGAGTCTGTTGATTTTAATAGGTGTATTCTATTATTTAGTTGGGACATGGGTGGCGCTGTGGGTTAAACCACTGAGCCTAGGCCTTTCCGTTCAGAAGGTCGGTGGTTCGAATCCCCACGATGGGGTGAGCTCCCATTGCTCGGTCCCAGCTCCCGTCAACCTAGCAGTTCAAAAGCACGTCAAAGTGCAAGTAGATAAATAGGTACCACTACAGCGGGAAGGTAAACAGCGTTTCCATGTACTGCTCTGGTTCGGCAGAAGCGGCTTTGTCATGCTGGCCACATGACCTGGAAGCTGTACGCCGGCTCCTTCGGCCAATAACGCGAGATGAGCACTGCAACCCCAGAGTCGGTCACGACTGGACCTAATGGCCAGGGGTCCCTTTACCTTTACTATGATTTAGTTGGATATCACCCAGTGTTTCTTTACTGAAGTGTGTGTGTATTATTAGGCACTGTGTGTATTATTAGGCACTGTTCCAAAGGAACACAAGCGAATAGCAGAGAACCTGCACAAGCGACGCTGACATGAAACCCCACACATATATTAAGTAAGGCGCCCCTTGACCCCACCCCCACTCGCCTTTCCCCCCTCCATCTCTCTCCTTTTCTTCCTAATGTAACACTAATGTCTCAACAAATGAAACTGATCTGTAAAAATGTTACTTGGAATAAAAATTTACAAAAAAAGAAGAAGTAAAGAATAAATTCTATCCCATTTGCTTTGTTTTGGTTTTTCTGCTGGTGCTCACTTTTATACAGGAATAGTCAGGAGCGGCCCATCCCATTTTGCTCCCTGAGGTGAAATGTGAATGTGCTGCCTCCTGCCCCCCCCCACTGCACACACACACCTGCCACCCTACTGTGCCTACTCCATCACTTCTGCTGCCGCTTGAATGCCCTATCACTGAAATTTGGTGAAATGGGGTGGGGGGCGCCTTCCACAAGACCTTGCCAGTCATCAGAATTCATACTCTCACTGAACTTAATGAGAGCAGGAATGTTTTGCAAGACCTTGGTGCTCATCTTCCTCAACCCATGGGCAGGGAAAACAAGCAGCAATGCTATTCACTGGAACCCCTTTGGTAAAACTTGGCAGGATAGGACAGCAGTGGGATGGGTGGGGCACCACCCGAGGCAACTGATTCACCTTGTAATGGATGAGCTAGCTCTGGGAATAGCCTTAATTTGCTCATTTAAAAGTTTCCACTGTTACACTGAATTTCAGTGGAATAATTGCTCTTGATGCCCATATCCTAAACCGGACTCTGGTGCAGTCAAGTTGGGCACTACCTATTTGCTTAAAAGCTTCATAGGAATTGTTTTGGGATGAATTTATTTAGACTAACAGTGCAATTCTAGACATGTCTGCTCAGAAGTAAGCCTCTCTGAGTTCAGTTGGTGTTACTTTTGGTACATTTGTACAGAAAGTACAGCCTAATTATATTTCCCTTTGGCCAGGGCTTTTAAACCTTGGTGCTGCTGAGAGCATTTACTTAACAAATGAGTACAGATGTGCAGAACTCTGCCTGAGTAATCTCAGTAGGTTTATCTGGAAGTTCAGGAATGTGCTTGGTCTTCTAGGAAATATCAGTTTTACTCTTTAGCCTTAGTGTCTTAGGGCAGGCTCCTGTAGAATATAAGTTCATATGGTCTTGTTAACACAAAAGGTAATGAAACCATGTCCACCTATCTACTCTCCCATTTCTCCCACCTCCCCTCCCCTCCTTCTCTCTTATATGCATCATTTCTCAATCTGTGTATCAACAGCAAAATATTTAATAGTAAGTAATATCAAAATTACTTCCAGTAATTAAAATCTTTCAATATTTATGAAACTGTAATCCAATAGCAAAAAACCCCAACAACTTAAATTCTTGTTTGCAGGAGTCAAAATTAAAGCAGAACCCCTGAGAAAGAATATTAAAATGAAAAAAGAAGATTAAAATATAATTATTTTAATTGACTATTCAGCAATTGGGAATCAGACTTCTTCAATATGTAATGAAGGCATGGCAGTAAACAAAAATACCTTAAGGAAGAGTGATCTTCTAGTGGATAATGCTAGCATAAGTCTATTTGGTACTGCAGTATGCCAATATGGGTTTCTGGGCTGGCAGTGGAAGTCTTACATCTCCTTTCCTCCCCAATCTCATCCTTGAAGTCTTCAGAATGAGATGACCCTGTCCTGTTTCTGGTCTGTATTATTTTCACAGGTTTTTGCCAATGATTCCATTCTGTTCCATTTCCAAACCAAAACATTCAAAAATTTAAAAACAAAGCAAAGCAACGAGTTCTCTAAAAATACATATTTAAATATATATGACCCCCCCCCCTCAAAATAAATATTTAAAGGTGGTTCAATCAGATTGCAATATTTGGAAAACTTCATAATCTGGTAGTTAGATAAAGTCTAATATGCACACAATTCCAATATGTGTGGGCACATAGGAATTCACATATTCACAAGGTGTATTCCGAACCTGTATTCCGATCAGGCTTTGTGGCTACAGACAGGCATCAGGCTGCTTGCTCCATCCCACTTGACATCACTATTGCAGCAGTTTTGTTAGTGTCATGGTCAGCAACCCCCTTCCCCACAAACAGAACAAATAGAGCTTTAGTTGGGCTCTGGGGAATGATGTCACAGAATGGTTATGAGCTTTCTGACTGCTGACAGAAAATGGTGTTTCAACAGAAGTTGACAATTTTTGTAGACCAGACCTTCAGATTTACACTAACCCTGTTTGTTCATCTGAGTGTTATTTAATTGTTTTACTAAAATACTGTAAATAAGTGCTAAGCTGTTTCATCAAAAAATGAAAATTGTCAGGTATCTTGGCTTTCTGAAATAGATCATTATGGCAAAACAGGAGCTGTCAGATTTGTCATAGCCAAGAAATCTATAAAAGCTTTAGATTATAAATTGGATTTCTCTAGTGTGTGTGACTGAGATTTAGTTGTTATTCAGAGGGATGTAAATAAGAAAGTTCTAGCAGCTGAGGTAGTGAGGATCAATTCCAGGGGATGTATATAATTGGGGCAGAGGACTGAACACCAGCAGAAAACACTAAATAAAGAGTTATTGCAACACTGAAAAGTTTGGTATATGCTGGACTTCTCTGGCATATAAGAGTTCCCTTGTTCCCTTTTTAATTTTAATTTTCCTAGTTTTGTAAGATCACTTACAGTGCAATCATATGTATTCAAGTTCCCTCTGAGCTTACTCCCTAGTGTGTTTAGGAATGGACTCCCACCTTAATTTAATAAACTAAAATGTGGCACATGCGTTTTAATAACTGATCAGTTCTTTGTGAAAAATTCTGACCCAAGTGAAAGCAATTGCTTTTAATGGAGTAATTCGTTCACCCTCTGCATAGAACTAGGCCTTGAGATATTTATTAGACTATTTCTGTATGTTTAATAATTAACCAAGACATAGAATTATTTATAAAGACAGCTTTTTCCAATGTACAACCCCCCCCCCCCGAGAACTGGGCTAAGAGCTTGAAAATGCCTTACTGTGCTTGTGAATATGAAGGCCAGCTTTGGTCACTTAGAGTTTGGAGAGTTATTGGTCTTTAACTAGATAGTTGTGCCCCAGCTTTAGGTGGACCACATTAGTGGCACCACAACCCTTTTATTCTTGTTGTTACCTCCTTAAAAAAAACCAGAAAAGAGGAGTTGGGGTAGACTACCAGTCTTGCGCTTCTAAGAGGTGTGTGCTGAGATTCAGTAGCACATTTTTATCCATAGGTGGTCCTAGAGGGGGGGTGGACACACCCTGATAAATAGTTTATCACCCCTCCAATGGTAGGATCCCTGTGGTTTTTTGAGGGAAAGGCTACCTACTGCAATTTCCTTCTGAAATTACCTCTCTTTTTTCCCTTTCCTGCTGCTGCCACACCATCTCTCAGCTCAAATAGCAAGCTGGCCCTAAAATTCCTTGTGATCCTAATTATAGAAAGCTAGCATAATTTACACTGGCATCAGTTACCCCTACTCCAAACACCATTCAGGAGGAATTTGACATACACCAACCTTTTTGCTGGCTATTTTACGCCAGGTTGCAGGATCATGTGACCTCACCGAAAGGGGTTTGGAATAGGTGCATGTCCTTTGCCTGTCTGCCCCAACTACACTGCCAGAACACCCCTTTTGAGGGACTTACACAGGTGTAAGTTCTCAAGGCTGAGCTGCAGCTGACTCCAGGACTTATGCCACGATATTTCTGGCTCATTTGGAGTTAGGGAATTATGCCAGGAAAGCCAAGATCCATCAAATCCAAACTCTCTCACAGAGAGAGATCTTGAGTTTGGATTGCAATTAGATGGCAATCCTATTAACACCACTTGGTTGTAACCTTTATCGAACTCAGTGAAATTTTACTTCTGAGTAAACATGCACTATATTATTTGTCAGTGAATTTGTAAGAGTCATACCTACTCTTTTAAACCAAATAAGCTTTGATCCTAGAATTATATGTTTATTTGCTGCAACCTATGTGTTAAGGCAAAGTGTGCAAGTAGTCCATGCATTTTCTTTGCAAGTGTTTTGTTACTAAATGAAAATGAAACCCAGTTAATTAAAGAAATAAGTTTTTTTTCTAGTATGACTATTTTTCATCATAAGTCCTTTTCTCAGTAGGAATGATATAGGGGCCTATTTTGCCAAAAGAAATGAGTGAGATGAATTGTATTCTCTGAAACCTGGTTTAGTACCTAGAGCTCTGGTTCACTTCAATTTTCTCTGCTTGGCAGAATTACTTCCTACATCAATGAAGTGACTGTTTGACATCATGTGGTTTTATTCCTTTTCTGTATTCCATCTAAATCATAATAATTTCATAAGAAGGTCTTTTTACTTTCTTTCTCATTTTGGACTTTGTGGAGGATTTGGCATATTACAATCATTTTCAAATGGTATGTTGCCATACTATAGTAGGAAATGACTTTATAATTAGATCATTTCTCAGTGTGTAAATGAGCTCTGTTTTTCTTCTTGGTATCTGTGAAATGGTTTACAGGAAACAGAGCAGGTGGGTCTTTCAAAACATTGCTGAATATGTGTTTTACGTTAGGAGCCTATCATTTTTAGGATAAAGCAGGGTACCCTCTAGAAATTGTTTCTTGTGACTTTGATAGTTTTTTTTCTTCATCAGGCACTTAAATAAAGAAGCAATCTGGGATTATTATTTAGAAATAAAGGACAAAGTTATCAACTTTTCAGTAATGCAATAGAAGAGGGGATATTTCTCTGTTCTTAAGAATTAGGGCATCCAATAAAGAGCTTTGCAACTTGTAGGATGGAATTTACATGGAAAAATACAAATATAAAATAAGTAATAGAAAAACAGAATAAGTAAGCATTGCATGTAGCTTCTATTGAGCTCAAGCCAATTAACAAAAAATAAAATATTATCTTAAAGATTTCAAAATAAACATTGCAAATGTGGCCAACTACAGAATGCACATTTAACACTGCAAAGTAAACAAATGTTTTAACTTAAGCATTTCAAAAGAAAACTACTAAAGGCAGTCCAATATAAAATGCAAATTTGAAGCAACATAATTAACATAATTAACTTAAGCATTTCAAAAGAAAACTACTAAAGGCAGTCCAATATAAAATGCAAATTTGAAGCAGCATAATTAACAAGATAATAGAATATTATCATAAGCATAGAATGCATCTGCTGCTGTTGCTGCCAATTCTGCCAATGGTGGCTCAGAGCTGGCAACCAGGAAAATGATGCTTGACCTCCACTTGACATAAAAAAGTGGCACCCTAAAACCCTAAGTGACCTGGGCTATGGAACTCTTGGATGCTCAAAAATCCCCACATCCTAATGCAATTGGGGAAATATTCTGCCCTTTATTAATTGACAAGACTTAAGACATTCCATATAGTATCAAACATGTGCCAGCCAGTATTTTAATAAAACAGCCTGAATATATCTAGCTATCCATTAATTGCTGGATTACCATTGCTTTCTTCAGGTTGCTGAAATCATGCACTGTTGACTAGTAGGGTATCTTCTCACATAAAACATAATTTCATGTAAACCATATGCAAGATAAATTGCTCTTACGCAAATGAATAACTAAGATCCAAAGGACAGTACATTTAGAGGTTGTATCTTCATAGTCCTATAGTTCTTTAAAATATGTATACCCTTATAGTTACAGGTAAGTAGCCGTGTTGGTCTGCCATAGTCAAAGCAAAATAAAAAAATTCCTTGCAGGAGCACCTTAGAGACCAACTAAGTTTGTCATTAGTATGAGCTTTCATGTGTGTGCATGCACACGAAAGCTCATACCAATGACAAACTTAGTTGGTCTCTAAGGTGCTCCTGCAAGGAATTTTTTTTTATTTTGTACCCTTATATTTAGTGACTCAAACAATTGCTCAATCAGCCACTCAAGGATTTTTTCTTGGAAAGTAATGAATGGTGAAAATGTAAAGAGAGAGAGAAATAAGATAATTTAGAGTGTCTGGTGTAGACCTTTACAGCCTACTCTTATCAGAAACACGATGTTAGGCACAGGTCACAAAGCAAGCAAGCAAGCAAGAACCCATGCATTTAGAAATACTGCTGCAATAAAAGTCTGTCTGCACAAACTAAATGAGAATAACTGACCTGAAAACCTAAGATGAAGACCATGTTTTGTGTACTGTGTATAAGATTTCACTGGAGAATATGAGTTTTCAAAGTGTCAGAGAAATTTCTTTTCAGGCTATTCCCAATGGAGGCGGTGGTTTAAACTTAGACTTCATAATGGTACTGACTATAGCAGAACTGGCAGATGTCAGAACATGTGACAAGACAGGCCAGTCAGAACTGCAGGAGAGTATCAATTATAAGAAGTGCAGAAGAATACCCACTTGTCTGCTCATAGAATTTAAACTGACCTATCATTATTGAAACCTTTTTGCATTAGAAATACAAATTTCTAAATGAATGTCAACTTTCCCAAGAAAAGAAAGTTTCTAAAAGATTGATAAGTTTCTAATAGACAGAAACCATCTGGATCCCAAACACTTTATTTATATTTATATTTATATTGTTCCCTATTTTTCATTTAGTCCTGCTGTATGTTGCAGCTGGGATGAGTCATAGCTGTCAAATGTCTTAGAGGCAAAATGTAAGAATCAGTTCAATCCAGTTAAACCAGCTGAAAAAAATCCTTTGGGATCCTGACAATGGCACAATGAAAGTAAGGCTTGCACGTAAAATGCAAGCATATTTAAAATATGCAATGTATACCTAATTTACTAGCAAAGCATTGCTAAACATTTAAGAGTCTGATTTTTTTTTTTAAAAAAAAACATATGCAAGTGTCCTGGGGAAAGATTGTAAGGTAAAAGGTATGTTGGGTGGAATATTTGTGTCTCAGACCTGGGGTGATATTTTAGCCAGGTTTATCTGGCAGTTTATTGTGGGGAGAGGTAAAAAGAAAATGTCTATAAGGATAGGGAAGGGACAGGAGAGAATATTCAAGTGTGTGAAATCTACTTTCATTTTTAAATGTAGTGGTTGATGGGGACTCTTTAAAAGGACAACTAAAATAAAAGCCTTGTAGTGTTTCAGAGCAGCTACCATGATGTTCTCTGCTTCTTTCCTGACACGTGGAAGTTGGGGGAGGGGTGTTGAATGAGATTGGAGTCACTAAATATTTCTCTGGTCCTTCCTTGCTGCTCCAGGTCCAGGATGCCAGTTGAAAATTTCGCCCACCCAAGCAGCTCTTTAGAAAAAAGATAAACAAAATGCACCCTTGTAGAAGTAAACCCCCCCCCAAGCAGCCCACACACACAACCTTGGCGGGAGTCCTGTAAATGTGAACAGGGTTTCCAGCATGACTTCAGTTTGCAGAAACCTGCGGAGATTTTTAGGCTTGAAATGCAGAAAGCATTATCTCTAGATTGTTCTTGAAGTTTTATATGGAATTTCATTGAGGTCATTCAGCTATATGTAGCTATATGTAGCTCTGGGATTGTAACCAGTGTAAGAACTGCAGGACTAAACTGCTCTCTTCTCCCAGTTTGATTTGTAACTTGGTAAACCAAGCCATTCCCCCAATGTGAGGAAGCATTCTAATGATGGAACTAAAGCAGGCCACATCATGTCATGGGCCTCCTTCCCTCACATATAATCAGCTTCCAGCCCAAATCTAGTCTGCCTTCCAGGACAGAAAGAAGCAAGCAAGAAGAGCAAGAAGAGTTAATTAACCTTTTTGGTTGACTGGAGCATGTGGCTCATTACTGGCAATGAGCTACATGCCAACAAATCTGGAAAATGAATTCTGCATTGGTACATTTCAGAGAGATTATTGTGCTTCATTCACCAGAATAGCACCCTAGAGGAGAAGGGAGGGGATAGATACTTTGGCTGGCCACTCACCACTCTTGGAACAGCAGCCAGGGATGCAATGAGAGAGAGAAAGGCAGCTTTGGAGGCTGATGGGTGGGTGAGAGGGAAGCAGGGGATAACTGTGTTCTACTCCAGCTTAGATTACAATTTGAGCAGAAGAACCATGGGTAGGTGGATGTTATACTATCTGCCCCATATGTAATGCAAGCCTTTCAAGTCAACTGATCTTGCATTCTGAGCCAAGGAAGTATGAACTTTGTTACCTTTCTATTTGTTTGTGCAAGTTATACTTTTCTTTTCTTTTTTACTGTTGAGCTAATGGGGATGTACTGCTTTTTCACAACTGTGCAGTCCCAGAAGGAATGAAGTGGCCATCTTTTTATTTAATCCAATATTAAAATCATTGGAACACATTTCACAAAGAATTCCTGACTGCAGCTCTTTTCTCTACTCCCCCCAAGTCCTTTATATTTACTTCATTTTGAATGGTACTCTTGGTTCAAGAGTGTTCTGAATCTATTATTCTGGATTTGAGTAATCCTGTTTGTTTGATAAATAGAAGCATCAGCTGCATAAGTAATCAATCACATTGCTTAGACAACATAAATATTTAGATTTTTTTCAGGGTGCACCAAGGAGCATTTTCTTTGCACTGAGCTAGTGGAACACTTTTGTTGAATGAGTAACAACCTTGTTTTAAGAGATGTCTGCTCTAACCTTCAGAATTTCTGGTTTTCTTGAGAGGCACTCAGGACTTTTTTAAAGGTGAAAGTCTATCTATTCACTACATTTCTATCCTGCTTTTGATCCATTGTGGAACTTAAGTGACACTATCTAGGTTTTCCAGTTGGAGGTCTCAGACCCTGACCTGCTTAGATTCAGCAAGGTTGTTGTACCATGCTCTGCAATGGTTTTGTGTCCCAGTCAGTGGTCTCCACTGAATTCGGTTTTAGTCCAAGT
Organism: Zootoca vivipara; assembly: GCF_965207765.1. Taxonomy (NCBI): domain Eukaryota; kingdom Metazoa; phylum Chordata; class Lepidosauria; order Squamata; family Lacertidae; genus Zootoca; species Zootoca vivipara. The sequence goes on from NC_142587.1 coordinate 58,354,346, forward strand.
GGGAAGATGCTTGATATGAGTTTGGATTCTAGAATGGGAAGCAAAGCAAGGTTCAGATTTTTATTGTCAGGCTCCAATAAGGCAAGTCTGGTAAAGCAGATGTCAGGTTCTGGTAAGGTGGGAAAGGCAACATAGTTTGACAAAGCAAACAGGACCCTGGATAGTTCCATGCAAAGCAGAATCTCAGGAATCAGGCACAGACTCATATACAGTACTGCTTCAGCAGCAAGTGTAGCAGATGGAGTCTTGAATTAACTAGCTCTAACTCTGACTCAGATACCGGTAGTACAGAGTGTGTGTTGCTACTGGCAGTCAGATGATGGCAGCATAACCTCCTTTGGATAGAGAGGTGTGGCTCAAAAGGGATACTTATACACGGGAGGTACGAGGGTACTGAGCATACACATACATAAACATTATACAAATAAATTGTTTACTATATGAATGCTTGCTTATTAGCTCTTCTTCACAGAAAACATTCTGGGGTCTCAGTTATTCCAGTCATTCTCTGGATGGAACTATGACTGGTTACCTTCCAAATTGGCAACCTTATGTTGACTTGTCCCAGCTGTCTCTATAATGTGTAACTTATAAAACCTGTAAGGTGACATAATCACATTGTGTACTTCTCTGCCTCCATTCCACATTTATTTTCTGACACAGGGGGCAGACATGGTGAGAAAAGGCACAATATGATGTTATCTGTTTCCTTAACCACAGAGAGAGAAGGGTCAGCTAACCACAGGATTGCTGCATCTAGCATCAAAGTCTTTGCTAAGAAATATATCTAGTTCTGGTTTCAAGATTTTAGCAGAGGTCTGACCTGTGACAAAGGCTTCCCTGTCTGGTCCGTGGGGTGATGTACTTTGGGGTTACAGTTTTACAATGGAGTACATTGCTTAAAATGTGCTTTTAGTTTTAAAAATGGCTTCTCCTCCTTTGCTTTTCACACTCAAAAACAGAAACTGAATGCATTAGACAACCTAGTCCTAGACAATCTAGTCAAGGTCTGCTGTGTCTCATAAAATACACTAGATTTTTTTCAATCTGTGGAACTGCCACCATTACAGGTGGTACATAATATTCATTCTGCACTTGTAAGAAAGTAATATTTTAGTGTGGCAAAACTGATGCTTTGGAACTCCCTGCCTATTGACACAAGGCAAGTGCTTTGGCTGTACTCTTTGTCACTTGCTAAAAACATTTTTGTTCAGGGAAGTCTTTAGAACATTTTTGTTCAGGGAAGTCTTTAGAAGTTCACACATGTTTTAATATATGTTTAGCTTGGCTGCTGATTTTAATTATATTTTGATTTTTTAAAAAACACCTGTTATTAATTTTGTCTTTTATTGACAATTTTATTGGTAAACCACTTAGAGGTTCTGTTTACAATCAGGCACTATATGAATTTTGTTGACATTCACATCGTTAGTTATTTGCTATTAACTACAACGGAAGCTATTCATGAAGACCCACTTATGAACATAATGTTAGATTGACTTAGAAGAATCTGCTTTTCAAGCATGAAAATACAAATTAGGTTTTCAACATTTTGCTCCAATAGAAACACAAAGAAAAACAGGACAGTTACCAAGCCCTGGCAACTATAACTCAGTATTAGGCAATGGAATTTGTGTCATTATTTACTGCAACTTCTTCCTTACTGTGATAAAAAACTGAACAGATTCATTGGCTAGCAAGTAGGATATTAATAAACCATAGAAAGATTATATCATGGACAATGACTGTCCATTTATTAGTTATCATTATTCTCCTATTCTGCCGCTTACTGTGTGTGCCAAGCATGCTATGTATTTGCTTTCCAATCTTAGGTTCATATTACTGTAGATAAAATATAATCCAATATCACTTTGTTTTTCTTTCTATTTATCTTATTTATAAAAGTAATAAATTATTTCATAAGGCAAGGGTATTTTCTGTTCAGAAGGTTCTCCAGACGTGTACAAATAGGAACTGCTGAGCAACCTTTTAAAGTAGAGCCTTGTCATTAATCTACTCTTTCCTTTCCCCACTGTCACTACACATTTATATTAAAATAGATGATCTTAGACGCTATCTGGAGAATAAGAAACTGCATGCAAGATTTACTTTCATTTTGAATGGGATCAGGGGCTATGAGAAAATGTCTGCTCTACTTCAGGCTGATCCTTGTCATTACACGGCTTAGTTATACTTGTAGATTAGTTTTAGACAACTTTTCTCATCAAACTGGGGCTTAGTTCTGGTTTGTTATGGAAATAGAGTAGATGTGGCAGGAAGACGACTTTGGGTAAGAAGATCAAGTTGTTCTAAACAACCAGTTCCAGAAATGGGTGACAAGGTTTGATTTTAAGTGCTTCTTCACTTAGTCCTGTCTCAAAAATTATTTATAGACCCTGATACATCCTTTCCACTCAGATTTTACTATTATCTTCCTTGCATTTCTCATGTGTGCTAAGAATTTTCTCACCACAGTGTCCAGTGGGAAGAAGAAAAAGTGTAGTAGTTTAGTCAGACTAAATAATGTCTACCTCTAAAAGACATGGGTTGACAATAAAGCCACCTGAAAAAAAGTGGGAAGGCATCCTTCCCTACTCTGAACATCACCTCACTATTTGGTAGGTTTATAGAATGTTTTACCAAGTGATCAAAACAGAGATGCTTTAGGAATTTGATGGTTGCTGATACGAACTGTCCATATCTTCAAATGCAACCCCTGACTAATACACAGATCAGAATTTACAGTGCAATCCAACTATTTGTTGTTGTTGTTTAGTCATTTAGTCCTGTATGACTCTTTGTGACCCCATGGACCAGAGCACGGCAGGCACTCCTGTCTTCCACTGCCTCCTGCAGTTTGGTCAGACTCATGTTGGTAGCTTTGAGAACACTTTTTCGTCCCCTTCTCCTTGTGCCCTCAATCTTCCCCAACATCAGGGTCTTTTCCAGGGAGTCTTTTCTTCTCACGAGGTGGCCAAAGTATTGGAGCCTCAGCTTCACGATCTGTCCTTCCAGTGAGCACTCAGGGCTGATTTCCTTAAGAATGGATAGTTAAGAATCCAACTATACCATTGCTGGTACCTGAGGCCTATGAATCCAGCAGGATCTGCTTGCCAATCACTAGTTATACACTTATAGCTGCATCCCCACAATCACTAATAAGGCATGCCTTTATCTTCTCTCTCAGTTGCTTCACAATGTCTGTCCGGTAAACCTGCTAGTGAACCACCTCACTGGTTGCCAATATATTGCGGCATCCATTAACATTTACAATGACCTATACTAGTATTAGCCAAAATAAGAACAAGAGCATACTACAGAAGAATGGTCTTCCTTTCTTGCGTTTCTGATTTCCACATCAAGTGTGTGGAGGGAAGCCCACTCTTCTTTTTAAATGCCTGAAATCAGGCTACAATCAAGCTGTGTTCTTTGTTTGTCACACACCATCACTGCTATTATAGTTAATCACAATTATGTATGAAACCTTCAGGCAGATTAATTTTCAATTCCATGTTTCAGGCCCTTGAATACTGAGTAGTTTTCTGTATGAAGTCCATCTGGCCAGTTAGATTTCATCCAAATCCATTTGAGTTGTCCTTCATGCAATATTGTCAATTGCTTACTTTACTAGAAAGCATTCTGTGGATACTCATTGTTGTTGTTTAGTCGTTTAGTCGTGTCCGACTCTTCGTGACCCCATGGACCATAGCACTCCAGGCACTCCTGTCTTGCACTGCCTCCCGCAGTTTGGTCAAACTCATGTTCGTAGCTTCGAGAACACTGTCCAACCATCTTGTCCTCTGTCGTCCCCTTCTCCTAGTGCCCTCAATCTTTCCCAACATCAGGGTCTTTTCCAAGGATTCTTCTCTTCTCATGAGGTGGCCAAAGTATTGGAGCCTCAGCTTCACGATCTGTCCTTCCAGGGAGCACTCAGGGCTGATTTCCTTAAGAATGGATAGGTTTGATCTTCTAGCAGTCCATGGGACTCTCAAGAGTCTCCTCCAGCACCATAATTCAAAAGCATCAATTCTTCGACGATCAGCCTTCTTTATGGTCCAGCTCTCACTTCCATACATCACTACTGGGAAAACCATAGCTTTAACTATACGGACCTTTGTCGGCAAAGTGATGTCTCTGCCTTTTAAGATGCTGTCTAGGTTTGTCATTGCTTTTCTCCCAAGAAGCAGGCGTCTTTTAATTTCGTGACTGCTGTCACCATCTGCAGTGATCAAGGAGCCCAAGAAAGTAAAATCTCTCACTGCCTCCATTTCTTCCCCTTCTATTTGCCAGGAGGTGATGGGACCAGTGGCCATGATCTTGGTTTTTTTGATGTTGAGCTTCAGACCATATTTTGCGCTCTCCTCTTTCACCCTCATTAAAAGGTTCTTTAATTCCTCCTCGCTTTCTGCCATCAAGGTTGTGTCATCTGCATATCTGAGGTTGTTGATATTTCTTCCGGCAATCTTAATTCCGGTTTGGGATTCATCTAGTCCAGCCTTTCACATGATGAATTCTGCATATAAGTTAAAAAAGCAGGGAGACAATATACAACCTTGTCGTACTCCTTTCCCAATTTTGAACCAATCAGTTGTTCCATATCCAGTTCTAACTGTAGCTTCTTGTCCCACATAGAGATTTCTCAGGAGACAGATGAGGTGATCAGGCACTCCCATTTCTTTAAGAACTTGCCATAGTTTGCTGTGGTCGACACAGTCAAAGGCTTTTGCATAGTCAATGAAGCAGAAGTAGACGTTTTTCTGGAACTCTCTAGCTTTCTCCATAATCCAGCGCATGTTTGCTATTTGGTCTCTGGTTCCTCTGCCCTTTCGAAATCCAGCTTGCACTTCTGGGAGTTCTCGGTCCACATACTGCCTAAGCCTGCCTTGTAGAATTTTAAGCATAACCTTGCTAGCGTGTGAAATGAGCGCAATTGTGCGGTAGTTAGAGCATTCTTTGGCACTGCCCTTCTTTGGAATTGGGATGTAGACTGATCTTTTCCAATCCTCTGGCCATTGCTGAGTTTTCCAAACTTGCTGGCATATTGGGTGTAGCACCTTATCAGCATCATCTTTTAAAATTTTAAATAGTTCAGCTGGAATATCATCACTTCCACTGGCCTTGTTATTAGCAATGCTTTCTAAGGCCCATTTGACTTCACTCTCCAAGATGTCTGGCTCAAGGTCAGCAACCACACTACCTGGGGTGTATGAGACCTCCATATCTTTCTGGTATAATTCCTCTGTGTATTCTTGCCACCTCTTCTTGATGTCTTCTGCTTCTGTTAGGTCCTTACCACTTTTGTCCTTGATTATGGTAATCTTTGTACGAAATGTTCCTTTCATATCTCCAATTTTCTTGAACAGATCTCTGGTTTTCCCCATTCTATTGTTTTCCTCTATTTCTTTGCATTGCTCATTTAAGAAGACCCTCTTGTCTCTCCTTGCTGTTTTTTGGAAATCTGCATTCAGTTTCCTGTATCTTTCCCTATCTCCCTTGCATTTTGCTTGCCTCCTCTCCTCCGCTATTTGTAAGGCCTCGTTGGATAGCCATTTTGCTTTCTTGCATTTCCTTTTCCTTGGGATGGTTTTCGTTGCTGCCTCCTGTATAATGTTACGAGCCTCCATCCATAGTTCTTCAGGCACTCTGTCCACCAAATCTAAATCCTTAAACCTGTTCCTCACTTCCACTGTGTATTCATAAGGGATTTGATTCAGATTGTATCTTACTGGCCCAGTGGTTTTTCCTACTTTCTTCAGTTTAAGCTGGAATTTTGCTATAAGAAGCTGATGATCTGAGTTACAGTCAGCTCCAGGTCTTGTTTTTGCTGACTGTATAGAGCTTCTCCATCTTTGGCTGCAGAGAATATAATCAATCTGATTTCGATGCTGCCCATTTGGTGATATCCATGTGTAGAGTCGTCTCTTGTGTTGTTGGAAGAGAGTGTTTGTGATGACCAGCTTGTTCTCTTGACAGAACTCTATTAGCCTTTGCCCTGCTTCATTTTGAAATCCAAGGCCAAACTTGCCAGTTGTTCCTTTTATCTCTTGATTCCCTACTTTAGCATTCCAATCCCCTGTAATGAGAAGAACATCCTTCTTTGGTGTCATTTCTAGAAGGTGTTGTAGGTCTTCATAGAATTGGTCAATTTCACTTTCTTCAGCACCGGTAGTTGGTGCATAAACTTGGATTACTGTGATGTTAAAAGGTCTGCCTTGGATTCGTATTGAGATCATTCTGTCATTTTTGAGATTGCATCCCATTACAGCTTTTGCCACTCTTTTGTTGACTATGAGGGCCACTCCATTTCTGCTACAGGATTCTTGCCCACAGTAGTAGATATGATAGTCACCCGAACTGAATTCGCCCATTCCCTTCCATTTTAGTTCACTGATGCCCAGGATGTCGATATTTATTCTTGTCATCTCATTTTTGACCACATCCAGCTTACCTCCACTCATGGTTCTTACATTCCAGGTTCCTATGCAATATTTTTCTTTACAGCATCGGACTTTCCTTTCGCTTCCAGGCATATCCGCAACTGAGCGTCCTTTCGGCTTTGGCCCAGCCACTTCATCAGCTCTGAATCTACTTGTACTTGTCCTCCGCTCTTCCTCAGTAGCATGTTGGACGCCTTCCGACCTGAGGGGCTCATCTTCCAGCGTCATAACTTTTATATGCCTGTTGTCTTTGTCCATGGAGTTTTCTTGGCAGGGATACTGGAGTGGCTTGCCAGTTCCTTCTCCAGGTGGATCACGTTTAGTCAAAACTCTCTACTATGACCTGTCCATCTTGGGTGGCCCTGCATGGCATAGCTCATAGCTTCTCTGAGTTATTCAAGCCCCTTCGCCACGACAAGGCATTGATCCATGAGTGGATACTCATACATGCTTACATTTACACTATTTCAAGGTTTTGTAGTCTCAAATCCACACAAACATGCATTATTGTGATTTCTTCACAAGAATCTATATGGTGAAAAGGCTGAGATGAGAGAGAGCAGATATAGCAGCCATAAAGATTTTTGTGGAAAAGTACAATGTCTAAAGTGCTATTTCAAGAACATGATAGATCTGTGAATGACAGGCAGAACTGTCAAATCAGAATTCATAAGTGATAAAACAGCAGTTTAAGTGTCAAATCAGATTTGTCTCATTTAAATAATAATTTTGACACATTGAGTATATGTGCATGTATATAGAACTGTAGAGTTGGAAGGGACACTAAGGGTCATCTTGCAATGCAAGAATCTCAACTGAAGCATCCTTCCAACCTCCACTTTAAAAGTTCTTAAGAAGGAAGTCAGTTCCATTGTTAAACAGTTGTTGCATCAGAAAGTTCTTCCTCATGCTTAGTCAGAGTCTTCTTCCTTATAACTTGAAGCCATTGGTTCAGCTCCTACCCACCAGAGCAGGACAAAAAAAAATATCTTGCTCCATCTTGCATGTGACAACCCTCTCAGTCTCCTCTTTCCCAGGCTAAACATACCCAACTCATTAAACTGTTCCTCTTAATGCTTAGCTTCCACATCCTTTATCATCTTGGTAGCCCTCCTCTGCACATGCCCCAGCGTGTCAAAATCTTAAATGGTGGTGTCCAGAATTGGACACAGTACTCCAGGTGTGGTATGACCAAGGCAGAATAGAGTGGGACTCTCCCTCTCAGGATTTATTTTGAAGCTCTTGCAGATTAATTCCTGTCAAAGAAGTAGTAAAGAAAAGTCCAGAGAGCAATAGAAGCATCTGTTGCACACTGGGAAATTGTCTTGAGACACTACATAAAGTAGGAAGAAGAGTTTTAATGAATAGAGCAAGGAAACAGGAGGAGGGGGAAAAATTTGTAGAATATGTCTATGGCATATTGTGAGTAGATAGTAAACACCCACATACCCACAAAACACCAGGTGATTGATTGCACAACTTTTTTTATTATTAGTATTCTCGTGGCATGGTCTCTAATGTTATGAATTCCAGAAAATGTCGGGCTTTATTAATTGAAGACTAGCAGCAACCTGATGAGCTGATAAGCACCTTCATTACTGAAATCCAAACATACTTTGGAAAGACCTTGATATTATTGCAACTGAACCTGTAAGCAGAAGGTTGATAAAAATTAACTGTCCAACTAAAAACAACAACAGCAACTTGATGGTGACTTGATTAAAATTGTATATCTAATTTTGGATTTGCTTTGCTGAGAAACATTCTAAAAATGACAGTGAATTAATGAAGTATAATATTTGTCATTCTTCATATTTTGATACAATGGCCACAATCCAGCTCTCCTTTTATGCACAACAAAGGCAATGTGATGAGAGTCTCCTATAGGGTCCTTTGAGCTCATTAGGATGGCTGAAAGAGATAGAATCTGATTGAGCAGCAGATTTAGGACTCCTTGGGCTCCAGTCCTCCTGACTCATTCTTTCAGTGTTCCAGTTTGCCAGTCCCAGTGGATGGGATACACAATGAGTTTGGGAGGATCAAGCAGGGGTAAACAGAAGCAGATCATGATACCTGGCCACTAACGGCATGGGCTGAATCACATCAAACCTTACGAAGAATTCACATGATGTGCAAACATTAAGTGCCTTTTAAAAAACAAATCTTATCATTAGCTCTATTATCTTCTTGGCTTTCTCAAGGGTTGAAATATTTGGACACCAGCATTTTGAGAATTTCAGGTTTTGTTATGTAAGTTCTTCCTAGCTGTATGACTTAAGCTTTATACATTAATTTTATGAACCATGAGTAAAAATAATAACCTTGATTCATTAATTCAGGTATTTCTATACCATTGCTGTGGGTTTTTTTTTTAAAGAGTAATGTAGTTTGTGCATGTTAACTAATCTAAATATACTTCTTGGGTAAATATTTCATTCTTCTGTTCCTTTCTTCTTTACAAAAATGAGAAACATGTCTCTGTCTAAATTAAGGTGAAGGTAAAAACCATGCAGATTCTCTGTGGATCTGAACATTCTATTTGTTAGGACGCCGACAAGTTGGCGCGCTGAAGAGCAGCAGTCAGGGCCAGATGAAGCCAAGGTACACAGTCCAGGTCAAGCCAGCAGTCAGGGTCAGATAAAGCCAAAGTACACAGTCCAGGTCAAAGCCAGCAGTCAGGGTTAGATAAAGCCGAAGTCCGTTCAGTCAGGAAGCCAAGGTCAGGGTTAGCCAGGAGTCAGAATACAGGAATACAGTGGAACCTCGGTTTACGAACACAATTGGTTCCAGAAGTCTGTTCATAAACCGAAGTGTTCGTAAACCGAAGTGAACTTTCCCATTGAAAGTAATGGGAAGTTGATTAATCCGTTCTAGACGAGGAAAAACACCCCCTAGAACGGATTAACCGCTTTGCTCCGATGCCTTCGCGGAGGCCGGGGAGCGTTTCCGCGACTGGGCTGCAGCCGCGAAAGCGGTCCCCGGCCTCCGCAAAGATATCGGAGCAAAGCCCCAGCCTCCGGAAGGCATCGGAGCTGGGACTTCGCTTCGATGCCTTTGCGGAAGCCGGGGAGCCGCGAAAGCGGCTGCAGCCCAGTCGCGGAAACGCGGCCGGGGACTGCTTTCGCGGCTGCACAGCCCAGTCGCGGAAACGCTCCCCGGCCTCTGGAAGGCATCGGAGCGAAGTCCCGGCTCCGATGCCTTCCGGAGGCTGGGGAGCGTCGCGAAAGTGCTCCCCAGCCTCCGCAAAGATATCGGAGCGAAGCCGCTCCGATGCCTTTGCGGAGGCCGGGGAGCACTTTTGCGACTGGGCTGTGCAGCTGCGAAAGCGGTCCCTGGCTTTCGGTTGCCGGGGACTGCTTTCGCGGCTGCACAGCCAAGTCGCGGAAACGCTCCCCGGCCTCCGGAAGGCATCGGAGCGAAGTCCCGGCTCCGATACCTTCCAGAGGCTGGGGAGCGTCGCGAAAGTGCTCCCCAGCCTCCGCAAAGACATCGGAGCGAAGCCGCTCCGATGCCTTTGCGGAGGCCGGGGAGCACTTTCGCGACTGGGCTGTGCAGCTGCGAAAGCGGTCCCTGGCTTTCGGTTGCCGGGGACTGCTTTCGCGGCTGCACAGCCAAGTCGCGGAAACGCTCCCCGGCCTCCGGAAGGCATCGGAGTCGGGACTTCGCTCTGATGCCTTTGCGGAGGCCGGGGAGCGTCGCGAAAGTGTTCCCCGGCCTCCGCAAAGGCATCGGAGCGAAGCCGCTCCGATGCCTTCCGGAGGCCAGGGAGCGTTTCCGCGACTGGGCTGTGCAGCCGCGAAAGCGGTCCCCGGCCTCCGCAAAGGCATCGGAGCGAAGTCCCGGCTCCGATGCCTTCCAGAGGCTGGGGCTTTGCTCTGATGCCTTTGCGGAGGCCGGGGACCGCTTTCGCGGCTGCAGCCCAGTCGCGGAAACGCTCCCCGGCCTCCGCAAAGGCATCGGAGCAAAGCCCAGCCTCCCCGAAGGTATCCGACGCTCCGATGCCTTTGGGGATGTTTGGCCTTCGCTCCGATGCCTTCGGGGAGGCCGGGCCTTCGCTGCGGGCCTCCAGGAGGCATCGGAGCGAAGGCCTGGCCTCCCCGAAGGCATCGGACGCTCAGTAGACCTCCGGCACCTCGGTTTACTAACTTCCGGGTTAGGATAGTTCGTAAACCGAAAGTTCGTAAACCGAGGTGTTCGTAAACCGAGGTACCACTGTAAACACACGGTGAGCGTTTCAGCTATGCCTTCAGCACGGCAGTTGCAGACGCTGAAGAAGGGTTATCTGACCTCCCCTTAAGTATCTGATTCACTCCCACGCTTTCTACGAGCTGCAGCTGTTTCTAATTGCAGTCTTCTTTTCTCCACTCTGCATTGTCGAGCTGTGAATGGGGGGGGGCGAGGGAGCTGGCTGATCCCCTCCCTGACTGGGGCCTGCTTCTGACCCAACTTTTCCCAGCTCTGATCTTTCTCCTGATCTTTCTCTGTCAGATTCCTCTTCTTCTGAGGAGTGCCTCCACCAGTCTTCTCCTGGCATGAATTTCTCACATTCCTCTGTGGGTGCCTCCTTGTCAGGGGGGCTGTGCCAACACTCCTCCTCATCTGTCTCGAGCCTGACACTACTTAATTTTTGTAAATTTTTAATTTCCCTACTATTTAATCAATCAAGCTCTAGCTTTCAATACTAATTACTTGCACACAACTGTGTATGCAAACTTGTAGTAGTAGTAATGATAATAACAGCAGCAGCAGCCACTTTTAAGTTCTGTGACTGTTGGCTCTGTTGCTCCATTCATAGACATGTATACATCTAATATTTTAAAGGACAAATGTGTATTACTCTTGTACTTCAAAACCAGACAAATATAAGTAGGTAAGCATATGGGACGTGGGTGACGCTGTGGGTTAAACCACAGAGCCTAGGGCTTGCCAATCAGAAGGTCGGCGGTTCAAATCCCCGCGACAGGGTGAGCTCCCGTTGCTGTCCCTGCTCCTGCCAACCTAGCAGCTCGAAAGCACGTCAAAGTGCAAGTAGATAAATAGGTACCGCTACAGTGGGAAGGTAAACAGCATTTCCGTGTGCTGCTCTGGTTTGCCAGAAGCGGCTTTGTCATGCTGGCCACATGACCTGGAAGCTGTACGCCGGCTCCCTCGGCCAATAACATGAGATGAGCGTCGCAACCCCAGAGTCGGTCACAACTGGACCTAATGGTCAGGGGTCCCTTTACCCTTTACCTTAAGCATATGCCAAATTTAACAAACTATGGACTGATGTAGTTTATTAGCCATTGAAAAACTGTTATTAAATGGAGTTGTTGTTTTTTTTACAGTTAAGCGTACATTAAGAAAATACAAAATGTATAATGTAATGTGAGAGAATTCCACCTCTTCCTTTTAACTGATGATTTAGTAACACTGGCAAAATGTTAACTCTCCTCTGAACATGACCTGGTGAAATATGTAAAACTTAAGGAAATGTAAAATGACAGAGGTTTCTTATTAAAAGAATATTGATTTACTTTAAGTTCTTTTAATTACTTTGTAATATTTAATGTTTAAAACTTAAAAGTGATGAGTTAGGAAGAATTCAAAATAATTCCACAGCTGTAAAAATGGCAACTTATTTAAAAGCATGAACTGCATGGCTCCTACATAATACTTTCTCTCTTTCTTTATTACTGTGTTTATATGTGGCAGCAAAAAGCATGGTGTATCGCAAGTGGAATACCTGAATATCTGAGAAAATGAAAAAAAAATCTATTCTAGTTTACAGAAGACAAAACTGAAATAACAGCCTTTTATAGCTTGGTGAACCACAACAGTGTAGATCCAACTAGATATTTTATTCTTTTATTCTTTGACAATAGGTGGACAGTGCTATTCAAATAAAGTTAGGCCTAATGACTTAGCAGTCAAAAAGCTATGTAATACAAACCTAATCCTCCATAACACACTAGTGATTGCAGTAGATTTGCAATGGTTTACCACTAATACAGACATTTCAGATTTGTGACATTTCCATTTCTTTTCTGTGAATAAAGTCAGTTATCAGAGAAGGAGCATTTGCAAACATGGTGAGCTTGGAAAACAATTTGAATCTCGCATACATTTGCAAAAATATTTGTCATCCCTTCTCACATCTTCCAGCTCACCCCTACTAACAGCACACAGCATATTTCCTCCGATTGTATTAGCAATGATGAAACATAAATGCTCATAATGAAACACAGGACAGTTGAGGGGTTCAACCTGTCAGGTTGCTGTGTATTTTATTTCCTTCCTCAACATCATAGAAATTCTAATTCAGAGACTCAAGGCTTAAGGGAGCTCTTCTCCATCTGCTATATTTCCCAAGCTGAGCCTTTTTAAAATAAATCATCATTATGATAACATGCTGCATTTTGCCTTGCTGTCTATATCAGCTCTTGTTTGTAAAGGGATGTGTTCAATGGCTTATGTGGATAGCATTATTCAACTCCAGACCAGTGCTGAAGTATCACTTCCAGCTACTTGCTTCTCAGTGAGTCAGAACTGACATATTTCACTTTGGTTACTGTCCATGGTCCTGACTTCCAGGTGTCTGACTTGAAGCACCTTGTTATGCCTGGCTATAATATCCCTTCCTACTCGACAATGTTAGTTGATGGATCTAACATGTAAGAGGAGAGAAATCTACAGGTGGTGCAGTGTGTGTGTGTGTGTGTGTCTGTGTGTGTGTGTGCGTGTGTGTTGGGGGCAGGAGGAATCTAAGGCATAAGGCAATGTTAAGAAACCTTAACAGTGAACTAAACTGAATGCCAGGTTTTTAAGAAGATAGGGAGATGTCACATATATCTGTGAATTATACCTTTAAAGTGTTTGTAAGAAAGTAAGGTGACAAATACTTTGGCCATCATTTAATGACAAACAGTATATCACAGAAACTAATATTTCCTAAATTATATGTTATGCCATAAATATGTCTATTTTAAAACTTATTTTCCAAAGTGATGAATGTTTTTGATAAATGAAATTGAGTATGTAGTAGATTATTACATTTTATTTAAAAATGAATTATGAACTTGCCAATGTGTGTTCTTCAGTAATGTCAGCTGAAACTAAAATTGCTGGTTGATATTTGTTCACAACACTCATTCTGAAATGCATGTTCTTTTATAATGATCAATTTGTACTCAAATATGTCTAACATGAAGTGCAATTAAACTGTTATATATTATTCAGAAGAAAGGGGATAAAATTTGTGGGAAAGTGTGAGATATTTCATCTTTTAATCTGAATTTGTTATCTGAAAACTGAGTGATAGAGTATATGTCTGAGACATGGGCGTACCCAGGAACAAATCTAGGGGGGGGGGGCAAGCCATGGTCATCCAGGTTGTGACATTTCAGCACGGAAAAGGCGAATGAAACCAAAATTTTATTATATATAATTATAGCAGTGTTTTATTACGGTAGTTATACGGTAGTTATTACAATTATTTGCTTGAATTTTTTAAAATTTCTATTCTAATTACATGTCTTATACTAATATCATTTTTCTTGGGTTTGAAGAAAATGTTGAGGTTTGTTTGGTGCGGCCTTTTTACGTACCTGGACTAAACAAACCGGCAGTTGTGTGGTATAGTAATGCATATACAGTCCTGCCACCATGTACACTGGTTAAAGCAGACTACTGTGCTACACAAACTCTTCACCGGGAACAAAACTGAATTCAATAACCACATCTTTTAAAGATGTAGGAAAATTAAGGAGTACTCTCACCGGAGGAGAGTATGGTAGGATGCCCCTCTTTCCCTCAGATTATGGTGTTAAGCGACCCCCAAGCTACATCTGCTCCTGGTGGTCATCTAGTCCCACCCCCTGTAATGCAAGAACATGCACCTATCCCATATGGGGATTGGGCCTGCAAAAATTTGGCTTTATCAGCACTACTATCCTGCCAACCAATAATATGCAGCTTGCCCAAATGGGGATTGAACCTGCATCATAGGGGTTATCAGCACTATTATCCTGTCAACCCAGGAATAGTACCTCAAAGTTTTGATGGGACCCTGGGGGTCATCTAGTCCAACCCCCTGTAACGCAATAATATGCAGCTTTCTCATATGGGGATAGAACCTGCAAACTTGGCATTAATAGCACTACTATTCTGCCCAGAAAAGTACCTCAGAGATCGAGGGGTCCTAGTGGTCATCCAGTCCAACCCCCTGTAATGCAATAATATGCAGCTCTCCCATATGGGGATTGAACCTACAAGTTTCATAAAGAAGATTCCCAATCCTACCTAGAGATGCCAGGGACCTTTTGCATGCAAAGCAGGCTATCTTAACTGTGGTACAGCTCTAAGATTAGTTTAAGTAATTAGGCCAAAGGTCATTTAGTAATCTCGATAATTTAGTGGAGATTTGAAGAATATAATTTATTATTGATAGAATTTTATTTATTTATTTTCTATATTAATTATTATTATTATCATTATCATTATCATTCTTACTACTACTACTACTACTACTACTATTACTACTACTGATTATTATAGAGCATTATTTACTCTTTATGCAAGGCGAGCATAAACTAGCAGCTATGAGAGTAAAATAATCAAGCAACAATAACAAAAGCAAAACAATGTAACTAGGATTAGAGTGATTTAGCTGCTGGCTAGAAAGGGACTTAGAGGGAACCGTTACGATGCAAAAACCAACAGCGGTGACCCAGCAATCCTTCCCTGTCCCAGGGAATGGTCCACACTGAGGATGAACACTGCAACTCCGCTCTCCGCTGCCGGCTGTTTGGTTTTTTTGCTGCGCAGGAGCTCCCCCCCCTTTTGCTTCTCTAGGGAGGGGCAGCTGCCCCCTCCTGCCCCATGCTGAGATGTAGGGCCAGGTCCTCATGTCTGAGATGGAATTTTATCAAAACCAGCTTTTTCATTCCATCTTTCATTTGGTAAAAATCTTCACTTAGCTTCACTTGTCATCATCTCGGATTAGCTAAATTTTTAACTAGTTACTGCTTCCCTTACCATAATAAACTCCCATGCTTAGGACTTAACTATAATAAATAAATATTTATTTTAAGAATTGTATATCTTGCTTTTCACTATGCACCTGAAAGCTGCCTGCAGGAAAATAAAACATGCAATTGACATCCGAGGGGGAATTTCCAAAGTCATAGAATCATAGAGTTGGAAGAGACCACAAGGGCCATCCAGTCCAACCCCCTGCCGAGCAGGAAACACCATCAAAGCATTCTTGACATATGCCTATCAAGCCTCTGCTTAAAGACTCCACCACACTCCTTGGTAGCAAATTCCACTAAGTGTAGCACTTTGTTCTGGATCTTAGGCAAGTCAGCTGAAAAATTTGGGATTTGTCTTAAAAAGAAAGGCCTACAATTTTCGTGTTTCCTTTTTTTAAAAAAAAAAAGCTTTGGTTTTTACTTTTTGAAATATGGCAACCCTATGCAAACTTAAAACTTAAGCAGAAACCTCAGAAAATACGAAATATTTGAACAATGTTCATTGAACAAATGTCCCCTGAAATAAGATCATTTATTTCAGACATACCATTTGTCTGAAACTTAGCAGAGATGGTACTTGCCTGGTTTCTAATGGGAGAGAATTCCATCGTGTTGGGTCCACTACACTAAATGCATGACTCCTCGTTGACATGAGTTGTGTTTGTGATTGAACTGTGCCTCCTCAGATTTTCTAAGTAATTGACTGGGACATACAGCTAAGGCAATCCTTAAAGCATCCTAGACCAGTGTTGATTTGATTGCTTTGATTATTTAATTTCTATACCATTTAATTTCTATACCATTTTTAATATATTAAAAATGTATCTAAGCAGTGTACAGAAAACTGACACAACAACAGACAACTTAAACAGAATATTACAAAAATACACAATTACATATAAAAATGTTCTGACTTAACTTCCTGCTTGGCCTCTGGGTTCTCACCCAGGGTCCAGACAAACTCAGCTCACCCACAAACGGCGCACAACAAGAAGAATTCCTGGAAATAGCAGACATTACTCTAGTATCTCACTCTAGACTTGCTTTTTATGAGCAGGCTCATAAATGATGTTACTTCTTCAGGCTGCCCACAGCTGTGTCCCATTCAATTACACTCTCTACACCCACTTACATGTACAGCAGGTTTGTTGAGTTTCCCTGGGGTCCAATAGATGGCAAGAGGGCCCACCTCTGCTCATAGCTCTATCTTCACCCTCTGCCCTTTCCTTCTCCTCCATCATAAATGTAAATAAAAAGGAAGTCTGGAAGGACTCAAAAGCTCACATTGCTATTGTGGCTTCTTTAGATAGCCAGTGTCATCATATCCTTAGAAAGTTACTAACCTACTGATACAATTTTAAGTCCTTGAGTTTCTCAGTGAAGTCTGTAGCAATGCCCCACCCTCGGCTGCTCTCCCAAATCCACATTCCCAAGGACCTGCACTGGCCATAGCTGCCAAGTTATCCCTTATTTTAAGGGAAATTCCATTATGCTGAATAGGCTTCCTCGCGAGAAAAGGGAAAACTTGGCAGCTATGGCACTGACTTACACAACACTGGCTTCAGGCACCAATTGGCAAACCAACTCTGTGTTACAATGATGTCTGCAAGCATTGCATGAAAGTTGGCAACATTAACCCTGTCACGTGGGACTACAGTGCCTGAAGACAGTCAGGTCATGTATCCACAGCAGTGACCAGAGGAGGGATGACCACTCGGAGGAGTGCTGAGAGAAGAAACGCTATGGTATGCCTGTATCAGCACAATCAGACGCCTTTATCTGCTCCATCTGCAACTAAACATCTCTCCCGTATCACTCTCTATAGCCATAGAAGACACTGTTAACTCTCTAATGGCAGATAGATGCCAATCAAATAAACATATATAGGGAGAATAAATGTAACCAGAAAAATGCTTGGAGTAGTAGAGGAAGAGAAATAGGAATGTGGATGATGTTAAAAAGCAGCTTGCAAATGTGTGGTTTGTTGCTGAAATCCACGCAGTAATAACTATGACAGTGGTTAGATTTATAGATGCATAGAAGGTGTCGAAGAAAATATTGCAGTGTTTATTTCAGGATCAGATGTTAATTAAAAAAGTTGCCAACCAAAATACATTAAGTTTCATTTATTTCAGACGGCTGACTCCAGAAGCTCTATTGCAGGTTAGGTGTCATTTTATTATATAAATTTTGTGACATAAAGTGTTTACTTAATTTTCCTATTTTTAAGAAGAAAACCCACCAGCTAATAAATAATGTTGTAAACACATAGACTTCTGTAATATTTCTCTAATTATTTCTGCAGTGGAAAACTAGATTTTACAATCAAGGAAATATTCTTCGATTTCTACTACTTTCCATGTTGACTGAGATTTGCCTGTAAAGTAAATACAGAACAATATCTAATTTGTTTTTGGCTGTGGAAATTCTTATTTTGCTGTTCTTGGGACATGAGTATACTCATGCCACATGAGTATAGTGATGCAGAAAAAGTAGAATAAACTCTGCTGCCATCTAGAATACTTTGAAACAGAATGTTTCTGGAAAGAGGGCAACCATTTGCCTATTAGATATCCAGAAAGTCAAACAAATGGTAATCCAGTGTGTAATGAATTACTTTGGAACTTCTATATTAAACCTGCAGGGAGTAATCCACAAATGCTCCTGGCAGGCCAGGATGTTACATCTAGTGCTTACAATATTTCTGGTATTATTCAGGTTTTGGTTCTCAACTGAATAGTGTGATCCCTCGAGCACCGAGGTTCCCCTCAGCATCTTCACAAGGCAGATCTGGTATCTGAGATACTGGGCAGGCCAATAGATAAATGACCACAATGACTCAAACTCTGATTAGAGCGCTACCTCTCTGCAAACAGGCACTAGCTGCAATTTCCCTAGTTATAGTATAAAATAAAACTAAAATTATTCATTTATTTATTTAATGAAGCAATTTTCACAACTAACTTCAGGTGCAATGAAAAATGATTCTCTTGACCCGTGGCTTTTTGTACCCTAAGATTATTTCTATCAAACTTTTCTTCTACGTTTTGTCTTTAGGGGAGGAAAATAGATTTATTCTTGCAGAACGCCTAGACTTTTGGCACATTTGTACATTATGCAGGTCTCCTGCATAATTTTTTTATCATTTCATGACAGCTGTTCTCTAACCTGCCTTGTTATTCTTGAACAGTAAGTTCTGTTTTGTCTGAGCAAAAGAAGTGCTGTGCTTTCTGGGATTTTATTTTTTTATTTTTTGGTCTCTAGCTGATTTGCAATTAGTGAAAACATTGAAAATTAACTTCAGATTATTTGCTTCATCCTGTTGATATTAAAATAGTTTTGTTGTGATATAGTTTTAACACTACAAAGTGCTCTGCTCTAACCATCATGCTGCACTGTATTGAACTGAAGCTACCTGAGCAACTGTGCATTCTTCATATTGCTTATCACTAGCAAGCAATGGCTATAGATAGTGTTAAGCAAAAAGGAGTTAAATAACATTTTCAGTCAAGGTGAGACATAGCTGTAAGGTAAATAGTTGGTGGATAAAACATTATTTTATTACACACAAATACACACACCCACACCCACACACACCTGTCATAAATGCATTTCATCTTTAAAATGTTTGTTTCTCAGGAATAAATGAGCACAAGTAAGATTTGTGCATTTCAGAAGTGGTGCTGTATATTGCTGTAGGACTAACAGCAGGCCAAATTGAATGCACCAACGGGATTGTGCATAAGTTACTAGAGCCCTGGGGCTCCAGACTTTGATATGCATTCCCCTTTTTATAGTTTGTGTAGAAGTTGAAGTATTATATTAATAAGTTGCTTACACTCTCCTTATGTTCAACAAGTTTTTAATTCTTCCTGCAATTCCATACGTAATATGGGGGGGGGGGGCGTTTCCCTGTTTGCTGTGGTAACAGAACAGGAAGCAAAATCAGAACTATCACAGTTCCTTCCAGATCAATTTAGGATACATCTCATGATCTTTTTTTGTACTTTTTAAACTGAACTCTGCATATAGAAAGACAAGCCATTTACAGTACAACTCCTTCCTTTCCATTTATATGATTGCATTATACATTTCTGAATTACTGAATGCAAAACTTTTTATAAATGGGGGCCACATTTTGTTCTGGGAAAACCTTCCAAGGGTCACATGTCATTGGAGGGTGGGGCCAAGGGCAGAAGTAGGTGGAGGAACAAATATAAGTTTTACCTTTGTTTCTACAGAACTAATATATCTATATATCTTCCATCCAGGCAACCAAAAGGCATTACCAAAGTTCAATGACACGTTCCAGCCAGGCAAAAACACTTGAGGAAGTTATCAAGTAGGACTGCTGAGGGGTATGGCCTGGAGAAAGTCCAGTGGGCCTGATAGAGAGTATTTGGGCCATCTGGGTTCCCTACCCATGCTCTATATGTTCAATGAACATAAGGCATAGGGTATAATTCTGTAGGTTCTGGTATCTGAGGCTACAACTGTTTCTTTCTGAGAGTAAGTCACACTGAACTCAATGGAACTCCATTCTGAGTGCACATGTATAGAATTGCATTATATAGTTAGTATTCACATGTGGATGTCAACAAACAGAACAGATTTCTAAAAACAGATTTTTTAAAAACAGACTATCCCTTCTTCCCCTATCCTCTGCAGCCCCCAAAACCTGCTCCAGGGGTTGGATGGGCCTTCTAGAACCTGTTCCATGCTGTAAATGCAGGGCTTTCAGCTTACCTGAATAACAAAAGGTTAACCTACTACTTATGGAATCATAGGAGTCAGCTGCAAGCTTTTCTTTCATGTAAATAATGGGTCTGGCACAATTTGCATGTTAGAAAACACTGTGAAATTTAGAGATTGAACATCTCTGACGAGGTTTTTTTAAAAATATTGATAATTTTTGTGTTTCAGATTAAATACAGTGACAATGTATTGTGGTTTACAATCTGACCCACTTTTAAAATAACTGTCAGATTGCAAAGATTTAGAGTGCAGCCTATGACATACAGACTATCTACTGGTTGAGTGTATCTTCAAGCATCATAACTGAAAATGGAACTTTCCAGATTACTTTAAATTAAATTGATTAATAATACATTATGTGGTGATGAATTTTTCATGGTTTGGGAGCTAATGTTCTCAATTATTTAGCAATGCAAAATGTAGGAAATTCACATACAAACAGCACACAGGAGCTGATCCGTGAAAAATTTCCCCAAACCAAAATGATAAATGACCTGATTCTTTGAACTTTTTATTTTGCCTTCTGAAAGCTTGTCAACATATGACTAACCCAAAGTGGGTGCAGTTGAATAGCTCTTTTTACATATTTAACAAAGGTAGTTATATAACACAGCACAGGAAATTCCTTTTAAGAGCCTCCAAGGTAGCTTCCTCCAAAATACTGCTGGTTGCACATGACCAGAGATTAGGAAACTTGGGTTTGGTGAAATCATCAACATGTGTGCTACCTTTCTCTCTCCCAAACCACCACTATCCCTTTCAGACTTGGACAAATGAACACTTACACATTGCTATTGTACATCATCTTAAAACTGACATCTTTTGATTTTTCTGTTTTATTATTTCATCCTTGGCACTATCAGACCACATCTAGCAAATGTGGTCAGCAGAACTGAAAACATAGCCTTTAGGAAGAAGCAGGAATTGATGAGAAAATGAGGCTTCAGGGAACAGAATAATAAGCTAGGTTCCAATATGCTTGTGCTAAAAGGTAGTGTCAACAAACCTGGAGTTCTTCCACCATGTTTTTAAGAACAGCAAGCAGTTTTTCAGCAAGAACATTAAGAAAGCCCTGTTGCATCTGGCCAGTGACCCATCTAGACCAGCAGCCTGTTTTCACAGTGGCTGGCCTATAAGAAGCCCACAAAAAGGACCTTATTGCAACAGTACTAGTTGTGTATATATGAGTCTTGTCTTTTGTACATTCTAATATGATTGTGTTAGAAAAATATGAGCCTGTAATAGTTATCTATGAAAACAAATGTCAGAATTTGCTTTTTTGGAAGGGATTTTTCTCCATTCCTCAGCTCTTTCTATTGGAAAGTTAGAGTTGGCTCTAACTCTCATGAAAGTTGGAATCCAAATGTGAAGGGGCTTGGTGCGGTCATTCCTCTTCTGCCAGCTCTCCTCACTATCAACCACCACGTTTCCAAGCCTATCCTTTGAGAAAGTTGCCATCTTCAAATATCATAAGGGCTGTCACTTGGAGGATGGAACAAGCTTATTTTCCCCTGCTGTGGAGGGGAGGACTTCAATGGCTTCGAGTTTCAGGAAAGGAAATTCTGACTAAACATCAGGAAGAACTTTCTGACACTAAGAACTGTTCAGCTGTGGAATGGACTACCTCAGGACATGGAGGTTTTTAAGCAGAGGTTGGATGCCCATGTGTCATGGATACTTTAGTTGAGATTCCTGCATGGCAGAGGTTTGGAGTAGATGACCCTTGAGTTCCCTTTCAACTCTATGATTCTATGAAAGTTGGATACATTCTCCATGAGTCCAGGCAGTAGTGAAAAATCATCCAGGCCTTAAAGCTGGGACTTCTGGTACAAGGAGGTGTCTCTACCAATTCCATCCCAAAAAAGCTGCCTTGTTTATATCCCTGAACAAGACTCAGAGGCAGATACTGCAATATATTTTCTGACAGGTCTGGGTCTGATCTGTCACAGGATAAGAGAGCACCTGGGAACCCCAAGTATACTTGAGTTCCAAGATTGAAGAAAGGCAGAATGTGAATGTACAAAATGAAAATGGATGGATGAATGGTCATTGTGAGTGCAAGAGCCTTAACCTGGAATAGCACCAAGCATAAACAAACAAATGTGAGTCTGATACAAATAAAACCTTAATTAACTTGCTTGAGTTAATCAATATTGCAAATTGATCCAGGGGCCTTGCACAACAATTGCAACCACCTCACTGCCTTCATGAGTGAAGATGAAATAGCATATTATACATGGTGTCCACAGTCTTGACAACTGAATTTTTTTCATAACCCAGTTGACAACAAATGGTGCATGTTGACTCATCCTACAGAGTAATAGCATTGAAGTTGTTTTCATAATACAACATAGGGGTTTACCCATGTAAAACTATGAGATGCTTAACAATAGGAATTGTAGAACGCAAGAGCAGGATGAAGTATAAAAACTAGCTCAATATTATTTGTAATTTCACAGTCCTGAGTGTTAGATCAAAGATTACCACTACGGTATGTGCCACAGATAACACCTGCTCTTCTCCTCATGCTAACAGAACCCCCCATTATAGCAAATTACTAAGAGGCACAATGACAGATATTATATTACTATTTCACTGAAAGTGATGTTGCTTTAGGAAGTGGAGAATTGGAACCTCCTCAGGGGTACATATTCTGTATGATTTAGCTAACACAGGGAATCATGCAGCTCGGAGCCCTTTGAATTGTACTTAATGGTTACCCCTGGTGTCCTGCGAGTATCTAAATAATGGGGCATTCATTTGATATTCATTGTGGTGCCACTGATCGTAATGGTCTCATTCATTATTAATGGACATGTACAGGGTGTTAAAAGACCTGTTGTAGAGTACACACAGAAGAGGGACTCTGCAATGGAAATATTCAAATCAGCACCAGAGGAGAAAGACTTCTTTACAGTGCTCTGCATTATTATTAGAGCATTCGTCAAAAATAATGGTCATACATTCCATGAGACCTAAGCTGCATAAATAATACTATGGTGTATCAATCTTCCATAACAAATACACACACACACACACACACACACACACACACATTTTTAAAAAGTTCCCATTATGATCAGTGATTGCTCTTTTGAATATGTTGAGGAAGCTTTGTATATGCATGTGAAAGAACAAATTTTCATAGCATCGATATTTTTGTGGAGCATTTTGTCATCCATTTCAATGTGAGTTTCGCTATCCTTATTATTTGTTGTTGTCACATGAACATATCAATATCATATTCCAAACCTTCCTATTTTAATCCAGGGAAGTAAAGTGTAAGAACTTTCACAGGTGGTTCACATAGCCTCAATATGAGTTGTTCATCTAGTTCTGTGATTCTCTGTTTCCCATTAAGTTTTTGAGAATACTGCATCATTCTACTATAATGAATATTCAGGAATTTGCTTGGAGATATGAATTCTGTATCTGTGAACAGGGGCATACATACAACACCCGCACACACCCCATATCCTTGTGTGCATTACCCCCCCCCCCAGTTCAGTCCCCAACCACTTCCTTGTTGAGGCCTGCAAGGAATTTCTACTCATGCTTGCACCAATTGAAACTCCCGTAGACTTTGTCTACTCAACACAAGTATGGACAGGGACTGATGAGGGTGGATGAAAACATTTTAAAGTGGAGAGTGTCTGTGTGCTCAGATAAATGTTTGGCTGTGCCTTATGTACAGCTGTATGTTAAATGGAGAATAAGTCTGTCATGGAGGAGCTATCAACTGCTACTCACCATGTGGCTATGCTCTGCCTTTACAGTCAGAGGCCACTAGTGCTTCTGAATACCAGTTGCTGGAAACCATGGGGTGCAGGTGGTCTTGTGCAGGTTCCCTACAGGATTTGGTTGGCCACTCTGGTAATAGGTTGCTGAACTAGGGAGTAAGCCTCACTGAACAGTTTCAGGATTGTTCTTTATGCTGAAACTACTGTAAATTATTTTAAATTAAACTACTTTAAATTATTGCTGTCCAACCTCCCAAATATTTTTTCCAAACTAAATTGTGAGAAAAAGCAATTAAGGGTTGAGAGTCTGGCAGCCTATCCTATTTATAATGAAGCTGCTAAAAATTGTAGGGCTTTTGTAAATTTTGAAATGAACTCATTATCTGCCTTCGCAAGATTCAGTTTAACGTTGCCAAATAATTTTAACAATACCATGTGGACTCCATTAAAAAAGGAGGTCTTGCTGCTCGCAGATGAAGTCCATCTTGTTTTTCTTTTCCATCCTAGTCTCCCACTGGATTGTGAGAGGATTGTGGTAGATATGTTAGAGAAATGTATTTTTTTTTAAAAAAAATAAACAGCTATCAGAGTACTGGCTATATTTCTATGCAGCTGTTAATAAAGTGCAAGATACTGAATTACTGTAGTCTTAAGTGAAACAGATATTAACCCATACAGTAAGCCCACAACTTACATGGGCATTATGTTCCATGGATCGCGCCAAAAACCAAAACCACATATAGTTGAAATACATTGAGTTCAATGGCAGGTGGGATTGCCAAACCCATCTTTCCAGAAGCCCCACCCGTTTGTTTATTTATTTATTTATTTATTTATTTATTTATTTATTGCCATGCACATAAAGCTGAATGTGCATAAGTTAAAAGTGCATAAGTTGCAGGCTTACTGTACTTGGACAGCGTACTACATATGGTTCAAAGAATCATGCTGTACTCCATATTCTGTAGTGCAAGGATATAACATATATAGATATACCATACAGGTGAAACTCGGAAAATTAGAATATCATCAAAAAGTTTATTTATTTCAGTAATGCAACTTATTATTTTTTCTTTTCTTTTAAATTTTACAAATGCTTTCTTTTGGAAATTCCACAGTAATAAAACAAATAGTTGCAATAATACAAAAATAAACATCACTATTACATTTCATTAATTACATTCCATTTATAACTCACCTGCCTAATGACAATTCATTACAATTACAACAAATAAAGGCTTGACATATCTTGCTTTGTATGTCATGCATCTATCTCATATATTGGTTTCACATTTTAAGTTGCATTACTAAAGTAAATGCACTTTTTGATGATATTCTAATTTTCCGAGTTTTATCTGTATATACTCGGTTATAGGCTGACTTTTCCAGCACAATAAATGTGCTGAAAAAGCTGTTCTCGGCTTATACTTGAGTGAGGCGGGCGAGGCAGTGAAAGGACTGGGGGTTCGGAGAAGTGTTGTGCTGCGACTCTCTGAACCCCTTTCCTATGCCTGCTCTGTGCGAGGCGGCAGGGAGGGAGAAGTTGCGAGGAAGGGATCCTTCCTTGCTGCTTTCCCCCCCCCCCGCCAGCAGCTGGGAAAGGCATAGGACGAGGGTTTGGAGAAGCGCTGCACTGCGACTCTCCAAACCGCAGGTCCTATGCTGACACTTCCCACTCCTACCTACCTTGAGCCAGCAGCCCTTAGCGCCCACATGGAGCGCTGCCAGCCGTGATCCTCTCGGAGCGCCCTTGCAGCCTGCCAGCCACCATCTCTCCCTCTCTTTCTCGCCTTCCCTTCCACTTTCCAGCGCCCCCGCACCGCACCACAAGCGTCACTTCCCCAACTCAAACCCATGATGGGCACATTGCAACACATTCCCTCCCCTCCTCCTCCTCCTCTTCCAAGCCGCCCAACTCTCGCTTCGCATTGGCTGCCCTACATGCGCCCACTTCCCGATCAGCCTTAAGCACCATCTGGAGGGGGAAAAGCTTCCTTTTCATTTCCCACTGCACATCTAATCCTGACAAGCAGAAGTACAGTATTATCTTGGATTGTACTCATGCACACTGAGTCTTGAGTATGTTCACAGTAAAAGTAATGTCTCCCATGTAAAGTGACAGAGCTTCCTTGCTCAGCTGACACCTGCCAGATTCATGGTATCCAAAATCTGCATCAAGACATCAGTGGCATTCAAGCAGCCTGCCTGCATTCAAGGCAGAAGTCATACTTAGGATGTGTAGCAAAAATGAGTACAATTCTCCTACTCATTCATACTCAGCATTTACTTGTGTATAAAAAATAAATACTGTAAAAAACAAAAAAAACGTTTACTTGTGTCACACTGTCCTAGCAGCCATTGTCATCATTCTGGCAATCAAGTTTAAGGCACACATGTTTGGCTGATGAGTCCAAGCCATCAGTTGAAAACCACTGATGTCAAACACTGCTTCTGTCTTTTAAAAATTGATTTTAACTTTTAAAAATTGCAAACCCATATGTCAAATTTCCTAATAGCTCCATTCAGTGAAATAATGACACTTATGATTTTGGCTCTTAAACCATCTTCAGTGATTAGTTTGCCATGAACTGGGTGGAGCCCAGAGTGCATTTCAGTTAGAATTTGGACTCTATTTACTATTTAGAAATAGTCTTGGTGTCTGAAGGTTGTGGCAGCATTATCTTTAAGTTAAGGCAGAAGTATTGTGTTATTTTATGATTCAGCATTTCAATATACAGAAATACTGTAAAAGAAAACCTTATTTTTTATTTCTTTTGCTTTAGATAAGAGGTGGGAAGGAAGGAGTTTGGGACATACTGGTAGATCTCTGTAGATTTCAGCAAGGACTCTAAGTTAATTTACTATGGCAACAACAAAAATAAGAGATGTTTTGAGCATTACCCATAAGTACGGTAATATTATTTATATTAATATTATATTTATATTAATTTGTTTAATCTCATTTCAGGCTGCTCCTTCCTCCTCCTCCACCTTTGCTGCTGTCGGCATTTCCTACCCTAGGCTTATACTCGAGTCAATAAGTTTTCCCAGTTTTTTGTGGTTAGATTAGGTCCCTCGGCTTATATTCGGGTCGGCTTATACTCGAGTATATACGGGTAGATATAGATATATCCAGTTCTGCCTTACAACTGTATAATATGTTATTTTTATCCAAGATACACATTTTTAAACACAGTGTTTTGTTTTGTTTTGTTTTATAACGTCATTAAAAATCACTTAAAGTACCAACATATCTAGAAAGTTTTTAACAGAGCAGTCTGTGCTTTATTTGCATAGGATAGATAGATGATAGACAAACAGACCGATAAACAGACAGACAGACAGACAGACAGATGATAGATAGTAGATAGATACAGGATGCCATATTTCAAAAAGTAAAAACTAGGAAAACCCTAAAAAAGGCCTGAGCACCTTTAATTAACACAGGAAACCTTTATTATCTCTGTAGCCATCAATTAGACAGATGTCAATCCCAAGGCTCAGAGGGGAGGGCTTCTCCAGTGGTCATGGAGTGAAAGGGATCATTAAAGACATCTTGGAAGAAGGTCAAGAAATTAACAGCCTAATAGTAAAAAATAATTCAAAGGTTTTATGAGATGTTGTGGTTTGTTTGTTTTTTGCTTTTGCTTTTTAAAGATATTTTAGAATAATACATGAAGGTTGCATTCAGATAGCATTTTATTTTGCTTGTTAATATATCCTTACCTGAGAATTTCTGCATTTTATGTGATATTTCGTATGCCATAAAAGGTGCTTCTGGGAATCAAGCAGAATCTTATGAAAGTTTACCTTTCATTTCTGTGTTAATTGCTTCCAGGAAAAAAATTTGCAACCCCATTAACCCAGAAAATCATGGAAGGTTTGCACAGTGTCCCCCCCCCATAGTTTAATAGATCACACCCCCACCACTGACATGATGAAATTTGGGACAGTATTCCAGTTAGTTCCCATTTTCATGGGGGAACCATGGAGGAACAGAAGCACACATCCACGTTAAGGATGACAGCATGTGCAATGACATCTGCTGCTGTGTCGCACCACACCCACCGGTGTGAATAAAAAATTAACATGACATAGCAGTATGTCAATCAAGCCACTTTTCCATAATGCAACAAGTAATGCAGCATAAAAGGAGCATTGGAAACTGAGATAGAGGTGCTAGCTTTATAAACAGGAAGACTAACACATCTGAATGTACCTGAAGAATCACACTGACAAAAAAGGAAGGTATTTTAAAACTGTGCTTGAACGAAAGCCCATTACATACAGTGATGGTGGTGAGAATGTTAAAATGCTGGAACTGTTCCAAATGTGGTTGTTTTGATTGTCAAGATCATGACTGGCTTTTACAAGGGTTACTCAGTATTTCAAAGCTCTTTCAGGACAGGGTGAGTCAGTGCCTTGTCACCATCACATATATCACCATATTACACTTTAGGGGTAAACATCTGTGCCTCAGGCTAGCAAAGACAATCTGAATGTAGAAATGGGTGTCCCTTCTACACATGGAAGAACACTTCTATGATAGTTTGCTACTTTTATATATAAATATAGATTATTGTATTTTAATGTTCTGTTGGAAGCAGCCCAGAGTGGCTGGGGAAACCCAGCCAAATGGGTGGGGTATAAATTATTATTATTATTATTATTATTATTATTATTATTATTATTATTATTATTATAATATAGAAACACCTTATTTTGTATATGAGAACAAAGAAAGTTGCCTTATACAAGGTTGACCATTTTGGCATCTACTCCAGTATTGTCCACTCTGAGTGGCAATGGTTCTCCAGGGTCTCAGACAGAGATCTTTCTCATAACTTGGTACTTGGACCTCATAACTGGAGTTGCCAGGGTTTGAATTCTGAATGTGCTATACCATTGACATTGGCTCTATTTTCTTCTTAAATGGTATTTTTAATGAACATAGTACATCTCTCTCTCTCTCTATATATATATATATGCAGTCCTCTTAATTCTGAATTACCATTAAAAATCCATATATTAGTACACCTGAATGAAATTTGCTGATAAAAATGCAAATAAATATTTATTGGTCAATGAAAATAGTAAATTTTTGCTAAGTATGATAAAGTAAGGAGCCAAGCACAGTGGAAATCTACCATAGTTCATTCTAACACTTAATCTTGCTAGTATCCACTGAATTTCAACCTTCTCTAATTATTTATGTATTCAAGGTTGTAGTCAAAAACTTAAGTGAAGTAGAAACTATGAGTCAACCGATCCCTGAAAAAATCAGGATCCCCCCTCCTCTTTAATCATGCAGAGCCTGAACTTATGAATAGCTGAGTAGATAAACTGGATCAGTTTTACAATTTGAGGGATGAATGTGGGTGGAAGCTAGATGGCAGCTGATGCATGACTGGTTTCCAAGCAGCAGCCCTGGGCCTCCTTGTTTACTTCCTCTTGCAGTGTTTAGTAAATGAATACAAAATACATAATCAGGTTGTTAATTTCTTTGTCCCATTCCACTTCATTGTCTGCCAGTTGTGGGGATGAGGAAACTTGTAACATGGCAGAATTGTGTCACACATTCTGAATTCATTTATGAAATGCACCATGGGCTTTATCGCATTAGAAATAATGACAGTTCTGCACAGACATCCTCAAAGGGATTATTAGGGGCTATTTCCACTTGACAGAGAAAGTTTGTTCCTCATCTGCAATACTACACTTCCACATTTATCACCCTTCTGCAATTTAGTACCAATAAGAATGGAACCCATGGATGGCTGCCTGAAGAGGGAATCAACTGCAATCACACTGGCATGTTCAAAACCAGCCAGAAGTCCTGTTCACACATTTATTGAACCAAAATATCAGGCACACTTCATTCTACTTTCACCTTTGTATGGCTGCAATGGGAGGTGTGAACCTTTTCTCTACTGCCCTTTGCCATGCAATGTTGCTAAGAGTGTGGCCTAGCCTTTAGTGACCACCAAATGACCATAATTATTAAGAAGAGTGCTATGTTAATCCTGTTCCCCAAGCAGTTGTGTGACTGATTCCCCATAGAACTTCTTGTTTAATGGAAAGGAGTCATTTCTGAACAAAAAGCCAAGTAAGCATTCCTAAAATAATGGTCAGTTTTAATGTGATGCCACTCATAACTTTTCCTAATAATAATAATAATAATAATAATAATTTATTATTTATACCCCGCCCATCTGGCTGGGCTTCCCCAGCCACTCTGGGCGGCTTCCAACAGAAAAATAAAACACAGTAATATATTAAACATTAAAAGCCTCCCTGAACAGGGCTGCCTTCAGATGTCTTCTAAAAGTCTGGTAGTTTTTTCCCTCTTTGACATCTGTTGGGAGGGCGTTCCACAGGGCAGGCGCCACCACCGAGAAGGCCCTCTGCCTAGTTCCCTGCAACTTGGCTTCTCGCAACGAGGGCTGCATTTGCTCCTGGGCAACCTTCCAGGAATTCTGGTGGTGGCCAGAAGCCAGAGTGGGCAGAACAATGGTATGAACCTTACCTTGGTACAGTAGGATATATTTCAGTCAAACAAAAGTTAGAGATTCTATGCACACACTCACATCTGTTCATCTAGGTAAGCAACAGACTATCATCACAGTTCAAGGGTACGGAGCAGAGCCAGTGAGGGGTATAGCCTAGGAAAATAGAGAGGGTTGGAGCCATATTTGGTTTGAGGTTCCCCACCTCTGCTTTAGGGTCATGCATGAACCATGGCTTAGTAATATATAACTGACAAGAAGGTCCATTTGTGAGGGTTTACTGCTACTTTTGTCAAGCTCAGTTCCCATAGACTTTGTTGACAGAAGGAGTAGGCACTATATTCTTGTTACTACACACACTGCTACTGACTATGTCCATTTCTGTATCTTCTATAACTGCTGCTGGCAGTTTGTGTTCCTTTAATGTTTTATATTGTGATGTGACTCTAGTCTGCCCTTGAGTGATGGGACTATACAACCACCTTGAAGAGAAGATGAACACAAAACAATAGAGAACAAAATGCTATTTGACTTCAAAGATGCTTACTGAATGCCTGTACCCAAGAGAGTGTTACTTTAAGGCAGCCATTATATTTCACAATTGCCTGTGAATTATCCCCCC
Organism: Zootoca vivipara; assembly: GCF_965207765.1. Lineage (NCBI taxonomy): Eukaryota > Metazoa > Chordata > Lepidosauria > Squamata > Lacertidae > Zootoca > Zootoca vivipara. The sequence continues at coordinate 58,385,417 of NC_142587.1, forward strand.
AATGAAGGCAATTCAAATGCACACCATACACTATTGTAAGGTTCATTTTCGTATGCTCAGAAACTTCACACAGCCGATTGGTTTTTTATTCATTACTAGTGTCGTTCAGCTCATTAAATAAACGGGCGCTAGAACATATGTGAGCGCTGCGCGGAGCACCGGATCGAGGAGCCGGTCTACAGAGTCAGCGTCCAGCAACGCTGTGCTGGATTGAGGATGCGATGCTATATAAACTATATACTAGATAGTAGTGAGTCATGAGAAGACTGCATCTGAGCAGTTACCAGTTAACACAACTGACCAACTGACAAAACTGCCTGCCACATAGAGGCAGTTAGTCCTATCAGAATGTTGGACTTGACTAACACAAGTGTTCCTATTTTCCAGGGACATCCCTGATTTAGAGAAGCCATCCTGGTTTCTGATTTGAACATAGAATGTCCTGCTTTTCCTTAGGATGTCTCTATTTTCATTGGAGAAATGTTAGAGGGTTGGGAGTTATCGGATTCCCAAGCCCTCTGAAGGCAATCCTGTATAGGGAAGGGTTTCTTTTTAATGTTTAATGTTTTATTATGTTTTTATATATGTTGCAAGCTGCCCAGAGTGGCTGGGGCAACCCAGTAAGTAGTAAAATTATCATTATGGAATGTGGTGTCCCTATTTTCATTGGAGAAATGTTGCAGGCTATGCTATTGAGCCAGTTGTCAAGCATGCTACAAGCATTACAGGCTTGGAAGTGTTTTTACAGAGGCTGCATATTTTGCTGATTCATATATCACAAGTTGAAATCTGCAAGACTAGTTGAAGGGCCGCTGCTCTTACATTCTCGGATCGTGGTGTGACGCGAGGGGCTACCCGATGATTGCATAGCTCTCAACGGAGTGCTGCAAAGCCACTTCCCTAGTTCATCACTGCTCTCCTCTCCAGGAGCAGCACATAAATTATTGAAGCAATAAGACACAACAGGCTGCACAGGCAGGGCTGATTAACGCTTCACCTGGGTGTTTGTTTCATTCATTCCTCACATGTGAAGGCTGCATTAATCAGTACTAATGAAAGTCTGGATTATTTTATGAAGATTTCATTATTGGTACAAATCGGGGGGCCTAACTTTTGCTGCTTCTGCTGCTTCATTTACTCTCCTATGCTCAGAATAGTTAGATTAGGGATACAGTAATCTAGTTTCCAAAGCTTTATTAGGCCCCCAATATCCTGTCCCTAAACACACACTCTTTTGCACCAAAGCCCCCACCTGCATTATAATTTTAAAGCACTATTATACCAGTTTAAGAAGTCATGGCTTCTTGGGAACTACAATGGATTAAGACTTATGAGAGTTGTTAGGAGATCTCTATTCCTCTCATAGCTACCAGCCACAGATTCCACTTCAGGGACCTTCCATGGAGTCCTCTCTCATTTTCTGCCCATTCTATCAACCATTGGATATATGGCCACAGTCTCGTCTTAGCAGGTGGGGAAATGAGGATGAGGTGCAGCTTTTTCTTCCTCAGTTAAGGAGTGCAGTGTGATTTGAATCTGCCTACTGGTTCAGTAGCCCAAAAACATATTCTTAGTAGATGTAGGATCACTAAAAGATATTTCTTCCCAGGACTTAATTAAGTGGTTTCCCCCCTTCTGCTCTTGGCTTTCTTCTAACCTTTACTGGGCAAGTATTAGTCTTGGGATTCCAGGCCAATGTCATCACAAACCTCTCCATCTATATGTATTCAAAAATAAGTCCCATTGAGTTAAATGTGGCATACTACTAGGGAAGCCAGTACAGGATTACAGTCTTAGTGTCCTTGCCTATCTTCTGCTAGCTTTCTCATTTTGTGGGATTCACTCTTTTAAAAAAGCAACCCTTATTCCTGGACTTTAGAACCACCCCTTGTGTGTGAAATGTTCATGGTACATCCTAAACCCTTTACTAGGAGTGTTTCCAGCTTACAGTATTTGTTTTTTGTTCACTTCCATTGCCCACAAATAATGATCCAGCTTTTTTATGTTCATCCCTTTGTTCCATATTTCTTCTATCTCTTCTGACAGCAACCTGGGAAATTAATATAAAATCTCAATTGTTCTACCCTTTTAAAATCACTGATGCACATATGTTATGCCATATCTTATGTGGTGGTTTTTTTATATAAAGAACTAATCTTCTTGCATTCAAGGCAGAATTTAGTGTCCATGTACATTGCACGGTAGATGAACAATCTGAAACCATTGCTCTCTACCAAAGTTACTGGGGAAAGTGTAATTGAATTCAATCAACTCAGTATTTCATGCTCATTTATGGTGCATCACTTTTCGGCATCTTGGCATGATAGCATTTGTTGCTCCCATGCAGCACTATAAACAACAAGAAGCACTGCTGGAAAAGACTTTGATGGCTTGCACTTGACTATCTCATGCTAAAAACTGTGCTAATGATCATTGTAAATCAGGAATAGCATTTAAAACATATTGAGCTCCTATGCTGACTGGACATTGAACAAGCAAGGATATACAAACATGAGTGGGACCTGCAACAAAATATTGCAGCATGGAATGGAGTGCTCCTCTTTAGAATTTGAGTCAGGCAAGGCAACCATACACATTTTCTATTTCAGCTCTCTACCCCATTTCCCCCTCCAACAAACAGTCGGTATCCCATAGCCACTGAGCATACTGAGTCCTCAATGAGTTCTTGTCGGGGGTGGGTGGGGTGAGGCTGTGTGTGTTTACAGAGAAGAAGGTTAGTTTAATTACAGCGAGGTAGAAAGGGAACAAGGAGCTAATAATGGAAAATCCACAGCTAACCTAGCTCATTCTAATAAAATCAAATACAGATGTGTGTGCTTTTTCCCTGTGAGACAGCAGTGATAGGAAGTGGGGAGAAACATGGAAGGCTTAAACAATTATAAATTCCTCAGTTTCAATGACTGCATTTTGGTAAAAAGAAAATTAGAGAAAAAGCAGCTATGAGATATCTAAAACATGTTTTCATTTTAACGTGTAGTTTAACCCTATTCTTCACCTTCTTTTAAAATCCATGTAGCATTTTGTGTTGCTATACACCACCCTGATATTTTATGGTGGGGCAGTGACCCATGCAGTTATTGGGATCCTAATTGCTCATTTGTCAAGTCTTCTGCTGAGCCCCCACATTGTCCATGCATTGTGGGAGAAGGTCGGAAGACAAAGGACAATTATATGTCCAGAGCTCCCCTTTGCCACTAACCTCAAACCCTTTCCACCAACACATAATGTGAGGGAGCAGAACTGGTGGAGGGCATGGCAGTGGCTAGCAAGTGCACCCCCACTTTCCTATTTATACACTTGTGGTCACATGGGAAAGAATGCCTAAAAAGGGGCCAATGTCAGACACATCTTAGCAGCTGCTCTCATTCTAGCATGTGAATTCTAGTTCTGCAGAAGCAAATAAGGAACAACAAGGGGCCTTTCCTACTTGAGCCCACTCTACTTCTTCCCTCACTTTATTCTGCAGCTATTCTGTATGGTGGCTGCCTTTTGAACACTCTTGAAAACAGGGAATGAAGATGTCTGAACAGGCAGCCCTGTTTAGGGAAGCTTTTAATGTTTGACGGACTATTGTATTTTAATATTTTGTTGGAAGCCACCCAGAGTGCCTGGGGAAACCCAGCCAGATGGCAGGGTATAAATAATAATATATTATAATTTATTATTATTATTATTATTATTATTATTATTATTATTATTATTATTATTATCATCTTTCAGAAGAAATCTTACCCACAGCAGAAGAGTCAAGATCTTATTTCTATCCAATATTATTGTTGCATCTTACCTGTACTCATTCGTGGCTGTCAGGAAGCACCATTCCAGGAGTCCTGTAAGCCCTATGCTGGTGTTTAAAACTGTGTTAAATAAACATGTGAGGAAAGGCATAGGAGCAAACACCCTTGCTCTGCTCACCTGGCTGCTGTTCCGATTGACTTCACGCTCTTTCCAGGCAATGTTCTGAAGTCCCTGTATATTTTAGGATCCTGGTTTTCAGAAAGTCATCTTTCAGAAGTTGGAAGGTGACTAGAACACCAATGAAGTGTGGAGCCAGCATGTTCATTCCATCAGCTTTGCCTTGTGTGTTTACTTAACATGGTTTTGAATGCCTGCATGGCCCTGCAACCTTTTCCTGACAACATCTTTAAGTCCCATGGAATAAAATTTGGTGCTTTAAATCCACAAGATGTTTCTAAGCCAACTGTGTTTAAGTTCCTCCTAGTTGGTGTGATGACCTCTCTCTCTCTTTCTCTCTCTCTCTCTGCCTGAGGTGGGCAGGATAAGGGAAATATGCTAGTTAAAAATGCCTACAGTCCCTCAGAGCAGAACATTTCTGTTTAAGTGCAGTAAACTTGAATGGTGTTTTTCAATCGAAAAAAATAATTTCAGGATGTCTTTTGTCCTACAGATCTATTGTAGTTTGCATTTCTAGAGGTGTTTTTCCACTCCATAAAAAAGCAAACACCGAGGATCAAGTTCAATACCTTTCTGGTTGTTTGCAAGTTCTGCTTTAACATACCTAATACTGTGATCCAAAGCCACTAATATTTCCCCCTCGTCTTTTAAACAAAAACATAAATCAGAAGACCCGAATGAAAAGCCCTTTGAATAATGTCTGCTTGAGCATGTGCAGAGGTGTATGCCAACTATCAGGAAGGGGGAAAAAAAGATGTCTAGATGGATGCTTGTAATTTTAATGGTGCCTCTGAGCTAGGAACACTTCCACTGCTCATCAGAGTGAAGGACCATCATTTTAATATAGTCTTTCTGTATGCTATCACATTCTTTCCAATCCATTTCACAAGGAAATTGTCCAGTGTTAGAAAGATACAGTTTGTGTGGCTTTGTACATCACTGTCACACTATTAACCTTCAAATATTATGCATACAACTGGCATACAAGGGGGAGGGGAAGAAATCAAATCAAGTCATTCCCACTTATTTTTTTTCTTGCCTGTCCAGTATGTGTTAATTAAGGTGCTTTTAATTTAAACTGATAAACACAAAACAGAAAGGACAGCAGTATGTGCACATTAGAGAAATACCCTGTGAGGAGGTACTTTATTTTCTTCAAGTGACAATATCGAGTTTCAATACTGTTCCCCACCCCCTCCTCTAAATATAATCAGACATTAACCTATATTTTAGCCTTTAGTGGAATAAAATGGCATTTCCGTATGCCCTCTGAGTAATACTAAATCTCTCCAAACAAGATCATTCATTGCGTGGAAGAAACCATAGGCTAAGGTCTGCCGCTCCCTATCATTCTTTTATAAGCTAAATTAAATATTAATTTAAGCAATGGAAATATGCATGCCCTTTTATATCAAAGTCGCTGCTGTTACCAAGATAAAGAATGCTTTAGTTTAAAGTGTATGGAAGCTTCCAAAAGACCTCCCTCCCATTTCAGATAAAAGCTATGTAATCCCAATTCACTGGAAGAATTGATTGTTTTATTTTCCAGCAATCTAAGTGTCTGGGAGATCCTCAGAGAGGAAATGATTTGCAGGGGGAAGCCAGTTTTCTTGAGAAACAAAGACTTTTTCTCCATTGTGTATCTTCTTTTAAAGTAATGGGAATGCAGGAAATGGAAAAGGTTTGTAATTCCTTACAGTTGCTTTTCTGGGTTTGACATTTATATATATATATATATTTTAAAAAATTATCATCCAATAACAAATTCATTCTGCCAGAAGTGCATAAAACCAATTTTTAATTGATGACTATGATTGCCAGATTTTGAAAATAATTAAATAAAAAAGCATTGCAAGAAAATGCTACAGAACTCATTATACCTCCCATGCCTTTATCTAAAAGGTGCTCTCTCTCTCTCTCTCTCTCTCTCTCTCTCTCTCTCTCTCTCTCTCTCTCTCTCTGTGTGTGTGTGTGTGTGTGTGTGTGTCTGATTGGACCAGGAAAGGAAGTTGGGGAGTTGGAGGAGTTGCCTGCTGATGACCCTGGGGAGGGGCCAAGTGGGTTGGGATGGGCTGCTGCTACAGGAGGGAACTCAGAAACTATTCCAGGTTCCTAGATAGATTGGTCTAAACCACTGAGCCTAGGGCTTGCCCATCGGAAGGTTGGTGGTTGCTCAGTCCCAGCTCCTGCCAACCTAGCAGCAGGGCCGTCTTGAGCAGGTCGCGCGCCCTGGTGCTGAGGGGCAGAGATAGCTGTGGCGCCCCCGCCCTCACAGGGTGCAGTATGGCTTCCGCGCGGTTTCGCCGCACAGCGCCCTGCCTACCGGCCCCGCGCCACCGGGACTCTACCTAGAGCCGGCCCTGCCTAGCAGTTCAAAAGCATGCCAAAAGTGCAAGTAGATAAATTGGTACCACTCCGGCAGGAAGGTAAACGGTGTTTCCGTGTGCTGCTCTGGTTTTGCCAGAATCAGCTTAGTCATGCTGGCCACATGACCCCAAAAAAACTGTCTGTGGACAAATGTCGGCTCCCTTGGCCAGTAAAGCAAGATGAGCGCCGTAACCCCAGAGTCGTTCGCGACTGGACATAACTGTCAGGGGTCCTTTACCTTTACCTTACCTCTTGGCTATAGGTGGCCTCTGTTGCCTATAGCATGCTTATCGTTTCCTAATAATTACAGCCAATACTCATTGAGATCTAAAACATGGTCAGGATATGCCATCAAAAGAGGCCTGGAAAGACTTTCCCTTTCCCCTTGGTCTATCATATTTGGACTCTTTAGCCTTTACCCATGTGAGAAAAGGTAGCCTATGAACAACACTTAACAGCTGACTCAACTGTATATGAGGATGATAGCATGTCTTGCTCAAAGCCATCTAGAGCAGAATTTGAAGAAGGCCACCCCCTCACACACACTGGATCTTTACTAGCTTGGTTGTCATACTGTTGCCAGTGCTGCAAATATCTGTGCTCTGTAGTAAGAAAATTCAGTTCCTCAATAAGCCTGTGTGGAATTGCTTATAGGATGTGAATTGGCATCCACTATTGCCATAACCAGTTCCCCAAGATTAAACCAGATAGTAATGCTGAAGTGCTCCATGTGAATCTGAGATGCTCCGGTTCTTCTGCGTTTTAAATGCCAATCAAAAGGAGAATAAATTTCAATTGAATCTCTGTAGATCTCATTTAAATATGTGTTTAATTTTGTAAAATAATAATAATTCCAGCTGATTAGCAGCTACCTGTTGTAATACTAAGAACAAAGAAAAGCAAAAAAGCAACAAAAAAATTAAGGTCACAGGTCAGTATTCAGACAAAGCAAAGTCAGGCTACCAAATTATTTCCCATTATTAAGCCAATAAATCAGGAACATGTTGATGGATGCTAGTGCTGGGGCAGTGTCTCCGCCTCGTGGGGGGAAAAATGTTTAACAGATTCAGGTGATCAGGGCTGTCAGAGCCTTGCAAATAGTGAGGGGAATGAGATGATGAACAACACAGCGAGAAAATGACTGGCAGAGAATGACTGGCTTTGTTACAGGGACTCAGACAACTTCCCCACTTGATCTCTGTGTGCCTTTGAGCTCCTCTTTAAAAGGAAAGAAACAAGTATGTCTCCAGCTCTACATGTCTTATGAAAAGAAACCAAAATGGGCAGAGGAGCTAATGGGTTTTTCAAAGTGAATTCAAGCCACTGCATAAACCTGATTGAAGAGCTCTGAAGCAGAAGAAAATATTGGATATGGGTGGTATTGAATTATTAATAGCCTGTATGAAAGTGGTCTAATTAGATCTAAAGAGGCATCACATTTTATTAATGGGCTGATGAAAACAAAGATAACTCTTTGCACGTTATTGTGAAATAGGGATCTTTTAACAAAGACTAAGGCCTGTCAGGGCTAAATGGCACTCAACTATATTTATCATCTAGAAGTACTTTCTTTTCTTTTTTTAACACATAAGTCTGCACATGGCAACCAAAACAGCACTGTCTTTTTAAAATGACACTTTTATTGAGCATACCAAAGGAGATTCCACTAACTAGGTTTTCTAGGCAACTGCTGCTTCTTTAAAAAAATAAAAGCAAGACACGTGAACTCTGTAAATGGATTTGAATTATATAAGGATTTTATCTGTCAAATGTATGCTCCATCTTATTCTCTATTTATTATTGCATTTATATCCCACCTTTCCTCCAAGGAAGTCAAGGTGTTATTCTTGGTTCTCTCCCTTCCCATTTTATCCTCACAACATCCCCATGAGCTTCATAACTGAGTGTAGATTTGAAGACCTATAAAATCTGCACTTTCCGTAACATAATGTGAATTGAAATGCACACATCGCCGAATTTTGCAATGCAGTTCTCCAACCAAATAATCTCTTCTAAAAAATGCATACTGGTGTAAAGTGTGCATGAGAATTTGTGTATCAGTGAAAATGACACACAAAGAAGCATTATATTATGGGAACCTGCGATGAAAAATATTGTGCTTAGGAAAAATTACTTAAAACGTGTTGATGAATTTTCATCCGTGTTGTTTTTTTAATTAAAAAAAATGCAGATGGATGTGGAAATATGAAGAAGATTGGGAAAATGGCAAACTCAGAGAAACCAAAATTGGCAAATCCACTCATTCCTAGCGGCAAATTATTTCTGTTTTCTCTTGTTTGTTGATTTTAAGGCCCTTTGAGACAGAGCCTTTTGTCTTACAAAAGAACACAATAAGAGTTTGCTGGATCGGGCCAATGCCCCATCTAGTCCAGCATCCTGCCCTCTTGTGGTTTCTGGCAACTGGTTTGGTGAAAAGAGATACAGTTATGTATTGTAATGTTGAAACTTACTTTTTCATTCAGTTCCACCAGTGCTACTTTCTGAGCTATTACAAGGTTTTCTTTGCATATATAAAAATCATCCTAATTTTCTGTAGGATTTGATTGGGCAATCTCTCAATCATTTTATAGTTCTTGGACTTGGCTGTTAGAGTTTGGCATGAATACCTCCACCCCCCTAGTGTGTGATAAGCAGTCTCTGATCAGCAAGCAAAAAATTCTAGTTAGCAGCAAGGGTGGAAGGAATACCATGCCACAAAGGCCTAAGTAAAGAGCTAAGAATAAGTGCCTGTTGTTCTCACCTTGTAAAACTGATGACATCTGTGACTTTGGTCAAGCTGTTTAAGTCTAAGTTTGGAAAATATTAGCAGCTTCTCAAATGGAAAGGAATGCTGTTGATAGAGCCCCCTGTACTGTGAACAAAAAAGTACCTCACTACAGCAAACCTTAGGTGTGTTCTAAAACCCACACATGGTATAAATTCCCCCTCCAAGGTAAATGCCATTAAGGGAAATTGGCAGGTAAAACAACCCTACAATGGCTGCAATCAAGACACATGCCTAACAATACCCTCAGCCACCCTCAAAGATAATCCTAAAGTATTTCTCTGTCTTTAAAATGCTGCTGGTATAGATGACCACCTGTTCTGTCTTTGTTGCACAGGTGGCTCAAAATGCCTTTTGCATAATAATCCCACAGTTTAAGTACCAGTGAATGTTTGCCTTTTCTCTTTCTCCATCATATGTAGGAAGCAGAACTTCTGTAGGTATTAGACACACAAATACTAGGGTTAAGTTGCTGTTACCATATGTAGCATACTTTGAAAATGGCCTGCGGTGATGGTACATTGGAGTGACATCTTCACACATCTCCCACCAGCTGCCTCTATGAAAGTTTTAAATGGTGCTCATTTTCTGGATATTTTGAAAAGGAGTATGTGTGTCAGACTGCTAGATTTCACAGATATCCCTGGCTTTCTACCCAAACTTTTATCACACGTGACTCCAGCTGCAAGGCTGGAATAGCAGGCTTGTGGGAAGTCAACTCAGAGCACAATGATGTAACATCATTGTGCTCTGAGTTGACTTCCCACAAGCCTGCTATTCCAGCCTTGCAGCTGGAGTCACGTGTGATAAAAGTTTGGGTAGAAAGCCAGGGATATCTGTGAAATCTAGCAGTCTGACACACATACTCCTTTTCAAAATATCCAGAAAATGAGCACCATTTAAAACTTTCATAGTGTATTGAAAGTACAAGAGGCAGTTGGTGGGAGATGTGTGAAGATGTCACTCTAATGTACCATCACCGCAGGCCATTTTCAAAGTATGCTACATATGGTAACAGCAACTTAACCCTAGTATTAATACTAGGAGAATTAATACAATGAATATGGAAGAAAACCATAATAATCACAGCTATCAAAATAAAACAAAAAGCCACAGTGAGCTGACTGCTTGCATTGCTTAGACCAAATAATTTTCATAGGACAAAATATTATAAATCCATATTTTACATCTGGACAACATAACATGCCTGGCTCTTACAAGTACAAAAATAGTGCTCACTATTACAACATTTCTGGCCCCTATCTATCACACTACTTGTTCATATTAGCTAAATTTGAAGATCAGAGAGTGTAGACCATGCATCCCCAAACTTCGGCCCTCCAGATGTTTTGGACTACAATTCCCAACTTCCCCGACCACTGGTCCTGTTAGCTAGGGATCATGGGAGTTGTAGGCCAAAACATCTGGAGGGCCGCAGTTTGGGGATGCCTGGTGTAGACTGATCTTATTGAGTAAACAAGAAAGGGCTTAAATATTATTGCCTGGGTAGTTCAAATGAAGGGTGATGGCTGGAGCCATTCATCAACCTCAGGAACCTACAAACTCTTGTTTAGCACTTGATATTCATACACTAGTGAAGGCAAGTTACAGTAGCATTATTTAATCACAAGCCCTGATCCTGAGACAGATCTTGGATAATATGCTCTGCATATTATTAAGGACCTCACTGGTTTTACTGAGTGGGACCTGGACTGCAAGCTTTAGGCTTGCACCTGTTGTAAATCCCTTAATAAAGTTATAGTTGTTTAAAATCCAGCACTGCTGTCTGATCCTTCCCTCCAGCTGCCCGTGCAAGGAACAGATGGCAATGTCGTCACTACTACTCAAAGGCCAGCCCTGACTTTGATTCATTGTCCTAGGGATCATAACCAAATTGCAGCTGTATGCCACTTTATTTTAAAGGGTTTCACCCCATTCCACAACATTACAACACCAGCAGAACATAATTAATGTATCTTAGTTCAGAATGTATCAGCTCTGAAAATGAAATCAGAATAGACATCTTAGCAAGAAATGAACCAGTGACCTTAATGTGCACCTTGTCATTCAAATTACCATTCCATAAGCAAACTAGTACTTCACATCTTCCACCCATCTATCACCGCATGTGGCAAATACTGAAAACAGAATACTTCAGAATTTTTTTTGTCCCTGAAGAAAGCAACAGATACCAGAGAGAGCAATCCCATCCTGTCAGATCTCCAGCAAGAGAGGAGCTGAGCTCTCTGTCCTAAAATAGTTAGAGAGAAATAATGCTAGAGTGTGCTGGGGTGAAGTACTGGTATTTGGTGAAGACTTCTTTGCCAGTTCCAATGGAGCCTGTGGTGAAGGAAAATGGTCCACGAAGGCTGGAATAATGTTAAAGGCTTGCAGAGGTGTGCCTTTCTGAGATGACCGAGGTTTCCCTCACCACCACATTAAATACATTGCTATTCCAATTCATGCAGCAACAGAGAAGCACAACAGCTTTCCTTCTTCATTTTGAATAGATATTCCCATGGGCACAGCCATCTTTTCACCATCACATGTCCCTGGGAGTGGTGATACATCATGACGCAGCATTGTTCCCATTGGCCTGTCTATTGAAAATGAATGAATGCCACCCCCAGCCGAAAATTATAAAAATTTATGCAAGGCCCATCCAAAAGTTGTGTCTTAAACTGCTAGGGCTTTAAAGGTATGAGAATAACAGAATACAAATGATTTAATAAATAATCAAACACATAGCAGGTAAGTGCAAATGCTGCAAAGCTCGCCTACACTTATGATATACACTAGCCCCACCCCCCACCATGATCCCACAATGCCTCACTCATCCCAGTAGAATGCATTGATTCATTCCACTGAATTCAATGGGTCTACTTTGAGTGTAACTAATGTTTGTTATCAGCATGGCAGAGGGTGGAATGGGTATATTTTTCATTTCATTTCAAAAATCAACTGAATCAAATTATTCTCAGCTGGATTTTGAAATGGCTCTTTAAAAAATAAAATGAGACCTGCTGCTTTTATTAGCCTTATCTTTCCCATCTTTGAATGCACAACACCCTTCTTCATGCCTTTGCAACTTTTAGATAGCCCCCAGAAGGAAGAAAAGGGGAAGAAATTGTTGTGAAATGAACTGGAGGAACTAAAATTTTTAGAATGAGTGGATTTTTACTCTATGATACATTTCAGTGGAATTCTGAATAGGTTTCATAAATTGTACAAAAAATACAATTTTGCTAAAAGGACATATTACAAAATAAATAATATTCAACCATTCATGGCATCAATTGTATTTCGGCATAAAGAAAAATTGCCAAGATGAAATTCAGGACACATTTCTTAGCACAGAAGTGAAATGCCTTCCAGAACCGTAGACTTAAGAAGCAGAATGGCTTTCCCTTTACCTAACAGCTTTAATTGCAAGCTAAAATGCTTTCTTTTAAACTTCCATTTTATCAGTTGTCTGGAACCTGTCACACTGTTCCCAGTGCTTGATGGTTATATTGTCTCATTCAGTTCCACCTCAACTGATTTGTGACAATACAATGTGATTGTTTTTCACTCTCCATCAAATATGTGATTTTTCTTTCCATTCAGCAATAGCACTGAGCACATCCATTCTGTTTTTAGTTTCATGTTATTAACAACTTAAAAAGAGTAACGTACTTAATTAGCAGCCATAATGCATAATCCTCACTAATGACAGACATAAATGATTAAATATTTATATAAGTTTAATTAATTTAGACTTAAGTATGCAAACATACTTAAACCACCATTTTTATGTATGGTTTTGAAACAACCATCATACTGGCTAAGTTGCAACTAAAAAAAGGCACATCTATCCTCTCAACTTTATTCAGAAGGGATTTGGGCTTTCTGAACTTTTTAGGAAGTAAAAACTAATTCCAAAAGTTTGCTGGCATCATGGAATGATCCTTCACTATTACCAAACTTCCAAACAAATAGTTTTTGAGTGCAGATATCTGAGAAACTGCTATTAACCCATTAGAACCAGGTACAGGGGTTGGTTTTTATTGCTACCTTTTCCTGGGTGTGCCTTGTGAGTTCGTTCCTCTTTTGATTTTCTCATTGCTTCTCTTTCATTGCAATGCTGGCAAAAGGACCAACAAGGGGAAATGGCAATGTTAGAAGCCTGCCAAGGTGGCTGGGATTTCTTCTCACCTGAGATGGAGGATAGTGGGATGCTCACACTGAAATGGGACTGTTGACCAGGGCAGCCACAGTTTTTAGACAACTCATGTAGTGAAGCTACTTTCTGTCTACTATTTCCAATGAGGAGAGGCATTGATGAGGGCAAAAGCAAGACCTTCCACAGTTCATTTCAGAAATTTAGGATGAAATCACTAATTTACTCAGATTATTATACATTTTTCATTTGCTGGTGTTAATATTTTCCTCTTTAGCAGTATGAAAAGAGAATTTTTTACTAGTGAAATGAAACATGGCATTTACAAGATATGAAATACTAAAGGAAACACTACAAATGAGGTGAGCAGTGTTAGGTACTGTAATCCAGTTTTGATTCTTACTCTCTTAAATCCTCTATACCAGAAAATTGCCTTATTCTTCCTCCATACCCTCAGTATGCTGCAGCAGTTGGGAATCAGCTCTGCACATGTGCAGGGTGCATATTCTTTTATGCAAGTATTGAGAATGGAAGATTAGAGTTGAACAAATAAGCATAATCCCAGAATAACCTAAAGAACCAGAGAGCTCCCCAAGTCAAATAGAAGGAACAGATCTAATGGTACTAGCTAGAGTACTCTAGCAAATCAGGGGTCCAGCAGAAGACATACCTTAAAGGGCTGTCACATGGAAGATGGAGCAAGCTTGTTTTCTCTTGCTCTGGTGGGTAGGACCTGAACCAGTGGCTTCAAGTTACAAGAAAAGATATTCTGACTAAGCATCTGGAATAACTTTCTGATGGTAAGAGCTGTTTGACAGTGGAATGGACTTCCCCAGGAGGTAGTGGACTCTCCTTCATTGGAGGTTTCTAAACAGAGGTTGGATGGCCATCTCTCATGGCTTCTTTCATTGAGATTACTGCATTGTGGGAGGTTGGACTAGATGGCTCTTAGTTTCGCTTCCAACTCTACAATTCTGTGATTCTATGAAATACCAAATACAGTGGTACCTCGGGTTACAGATGCTTCAGGTTACAGACTCTGCTAACCCAGAAATAGTACCTCGGGTTAAGAACTTTGCTTCAGGATGAGAACAGAAATCGTGTGGTGGCAGTGCGGCAGCAGCGGGAGGCCCCATTGACTAAAGTGGTACCTCAGGTTAAGAACAGTTTCAGGTTAAGAACAGACCTCCAGAACAAATCAAGTTCTTAATCCGAGGTTCCACTGTACATGAGAAATAAAACCTGAATTCTTCTACAAAACAGGTCAGCAATTGTCTTTTGATGCTTCAAAGATCCAATTTACACGATGCCCCCCACATAAAAAGATCCAGGCCCCAGTGCCAAGCAGTGCTTTTCTAATTAATGTTTATAATGCCACCAAATACATAAATTGGTTGTTTGCTTTTGTTGTGGGCCTCAATTCATTTATTTTTAGTGTTTCTATGAGCATCTGTGTAGAGCATAGTTCTCAAACTGATTCTTAATGCTGTAAAACATCCATAGAAAAAGAGACATATAAGAAAAACCAGCATCAGAACATGACAATATGATTTGCATGATTTACAGAAAAGTGCATGAAATAATACCAAACACAATGCATAACAGGATGCTTGATTTGGATTAAACAAGGCAATGAACTCCAATCTTCCTAGTTATTGGGTTATGAGGAAGCAAACAAGATAGTATCCTAAATGTTTTTGCACTGACTTATGTCTCAATCATTTTGGTAACAATGTTACAGATATAACATTTCTGTCAACAGAGGCAGTTGAACATTTTGTTTCGGAAAAAAAAGTATATAAAACAGACTGTGATGTTTTGTTACATATATGCAGCAGATTGGTTTAGCTGTAAAAAATAGGAAAATTAGAATTCATTTTTCTTATAATGCAGTTTGTTTTTATATGTGTTATATTATTAAACTGAATTCAATACATTTTCAGGGGTGAAAAATATAATTATTTTGCACAAATTTAGCAATCATTTTATATCAATATAAATGTCTTTATTAAGGAAATCTGGTCATTTCCCATCTTAGTCTATGGAACAATTTGTACCAATGGCTTAAATCCTGAGCAATGCTAGGCTACCTGACCATCTCATTGAGGTCAATGTCATTTAAGCAGTGTGAGAAAAGAGAGACCACATGGTGTCTTTATAACATGCACATTTTTCTCAACACTTTTTCCTTTCCTCAGTCTGTAGTAGACACTCACTGGTTATGAAGCAGCAGGGCTGGCCCACCCATGAGGGCAAGGTGAGAAGTCTGCCTCAGGCGGCAGGGTCCACCAAGGCAGCAGGTCCCAATGCCAGTCTTTTGTTCCTGGCATGGAGGGAGTGTCATTTTGGGGTCTGCCTCACGCGCCAAAATATCTAGGGCTGGCCCTGTGTAGCAGCCTTGATAGGACCAAAAGGTAACACACTTCCCACTTACAGAAAATATCAGAAATGAGAAAGCTCAGTAAGGGAGAGTAAAAAGCAAGCTACTAACAATAAAGGATGGTTGGTTGTTTGGCACCCATCTGTCTTGGGAGAATATGGACCAGTGAAGTCAAACTGTTGGAAGGTTACAGCGCCTGCTGTGGGAAAGACGGGAGAGACATGTTTTGTTGCTGGTGGGGCAGATGAAGGCATCTGGTTGTGTTGCTGGAAGTACACCACAGTATTTCTTCTCTCTGCACTCTTCCTTCTACTCGTCCTAGCAGTCATTCCTCCTCTGTTCACTGTGTGGATACACGACCTGGTGGTCTCTCTCCAGGCACTGTGATTATCTGCAAGGGATTCCCACATGGTGGAGTTAATGTTACCAGCCTTCAAGTCACATTTTGTAGACATCTTTGTAATGCAGAGTTGGTCTGTCAATTGGCCCAGTGCCTGATGCCAGCAATGTGGTAACTAAACAATGAGTAAAACTGCAGATGTCCACAAAATATTTCCTAAAGCCGTCTATACAGTGATCTTCCGGTGACTAGTAAAATTTCCTTTGTTTGGGAGTTTGCATTTTATTTTGTCCTGTGGAGAATGATAATGCTAGAAAGCATAGCTGCCAAGTTTTCCCTTTTCTCGCGAGGAAGCCTATTCAGCATAAGGGAAAATCCCTTTAAAAAAGGGATAACTTGGCAGCTATGCTAGAAAGGGAAGCTGTCTGTACAGCAGCTAGAGAGACAATAGGCTATGAGAGCCTTGATTTAGTTCAACAGGATTTATTTTTAGAAAAGGAAAAGTGGCTCAGTCATGCCCTACACTCATTGTGAAGAAGGCTGGTTTTCTCTAGCACTTTGTGTGCTAATGCAGAGCCCCATCGCTCCTAAGAAAGCAACTTTATCAAGAAAATGTGCATTTTCAAGAAACAGCAATATGAATATTTCATCAGCCTGCAGGTCTGCAAAGTCTCCTGAGGCCTGATCCTCCAGTCATTTATGTATGTGTGGTAGGCTTAAAACTGTAAGTGTTCCAACTGGAACACAAGTCCAGCATCAGAGCCAAAGTCTTAAATACCTAACAAAGCCAGGCTCTGGCAGAAAGGTTCTTTTTCCTCCAGCAAGCAACACATCAAACTGGCATACTTGCAGTTGGAGAGAATGCAATTTCTGGCTATGCTGTGAGAGCCAGTGTGCAATCCAGTGTAATTAAGCTGGATGTGCTACCTCATGGATCTTTTATTTACAAGTAAGTGGGGCATCTCAAACTTTCACAGTCTACATTTCAGCAACATCTTCCCAATCTGTTCTCCCTGCGAAGCAGCAAAAACCCTACAGATTCTGAAGACAGTAATCAAATTAATGACAATGGCCTAATGGGGAAATGGGTGCAATATGCTGAAGCATATGAAGATGTGAGTTTTGTGACGCAGGGGATGCAGACCTCTCTTTGTGCTCACCATTTCTCTAAGCCTATGGACAGGGACAGGTCCTCTGAGCATTCAAAGGTCAATTGGAGCTGGGTGTGTTCGGAGCCTCCAGAGAATAAGCTAGTTAGTTAGTGTGCCTCTTTCTGCATTTAGATGTGTAAGTGCAGGCTCTTATATTTGAAAATGTTGTTCTTGTGTGAAATGACAACAATTTTTTTGTATTCACAATGTCTTCAAGTCTTTGAAATGGTGTCTAGTATTATGGGCAATTTATCTAAGAGGTTTTTTTGGGGGGGTTGTTTTTGTTTTGTTTTTTTGCTTTTCACTGGAATGAGAAGTGTTATAAAAGTCATAAAAGTGCCCTTTCTGCCCTTTTTGCTTTCATCCCTACTTTAACTGAACATTGCTGCAGCTGTCTGTCAAAACAGCTGTACAAATTGCAATACTAGTGCTTTTGAGACCTTGAGGAATAAAGCATCCACGGTAACCTTACCTTGTAAGATGATGCTGATCATAACTGCGTGTGAATGTAAACTATTATTCTGGAAGATTATAACCTTGTGTGAAAGAAGAGTGATACATTTGAGTCCTATGAACAGCTTATAGTCAGAAGAAAATTAAGCCTGGGACAATTTAATCTGATTATAAAAACCAGCAGGTGGCCAGGGTGAGGTGGGGGGGGGGAGAGAGAGAGAGAGAGAGAGAGAGAGAGAGAGAGAGAGAGAGAGAGAGAGAGAGAGAGAGAGAGAGAGAGACCACACTTATTGTTTTAGCTGCCATAACAAGAAAGCCATATAAGAGCCTGAAATGGTACTTGCCAATTTGATAGCATAAATGTTAAGATGCTACCGAACCACTAGTCTAAGGGATTTTGATTTCTGAATAAATTGCTTCACCACAAGGTTTTCAATTTATCTGCAAGGAATTATGAAAAATATTAGCTGGCACCGTGACAGAGATGCAAGACTCCTGGCTGACATTAATATACAGCGATTTGAAAATCGCCCCATTTAGGTGGAGTTAAAGGAGGAGACATACTGGGTCCCATGAGAAAATTTTCTAAATTTTCAGATGCAGTATCTATATCGTTATTGCTCTTACTATTCGTAAAGTTGGTGTCTTGTGTGCAGTAGACCCACCGAGTGCTAAAAGGAGCCTAAGGAAAGAGAGACAGTGAAATCCTATATAATAGGGGGGCTATTTGAAAAATAGTTCCCCAAGCCCAAACCAGTAGGGATCAAGGCCAAACATATGCATGCTCCTTGTATCATTGCTGGATGTGGGCAGCAAACAACAGTGTGCAGGTTCCAGCTTTGTTGCTAGAAAGAATAAGCCAATGTGGTGTCCTCCAGATGCTGTCGTCCATCACCCCATCCAGCATGCTGAATGGTCAGGGGTGATGAGGTTTAGGGAAGTTTTTAATGACTTATGTTTTAATGTATTTTTAATATTTTGTTGGAAGCTGCCCAGAGTGGCTGGGGAAACCCAGCCAGATGGGTGGGGTATTATTAACCACCACCACCACCACCACCTACTGATTCTGTCAATAATTCGGCCGTCCCGGGGGCCAGCTGTTAGACTGGTCCCACAGGCCAAATATGCGATTGCTCTCACAAACGTGATGAACAACCCACAAGTCAGTAAATAAGGCTTAACTGCTTTATTTACATATAAACAAACTGGGAGCTCTACATCATGGCTCCCTCTCTCTGGCAACACAGCCAGTAAAGAGAAAGAAGGAGGAGACAACAGTCCCACTTGGGAACACAGTAAGACAAACATCCTGTCTACGTCACTTCCACTCTGTGGGAATGAAAACACATACAGTCATATGATACACAATAACCCTATGACTGCAGACGGAGAATGAATCCTAACAGATTCATCCAAAGTCCCTGCAGTTACTGTACTTTTGAAGACCAGGTACACACAACATATGGGCAGGGCCAATGTTGTGAGGCCATGCTATCTGGCTGTTGCCTGTGGCACTGTAGCTGCATATTATGTGAAAGAGTTCTTTAAAGGAATGTGTTCTGCAGTTGTACTTTTTTATTAGAGGGCTTCTATAACTAACCTTTCCAACCAATGCGCATCTGAGTGGTTTATGCAGCACACACCTCTTCTGAGTTTATCTGCACACTACCGGTAGTCACAGTTGGGATGGTGCAATGAGAGCAGCTAAGAGTTGGGTCAATGTGGAATTAGCAGCATTTAAACGAATCTTGCATTGCATGAGGAATCTTTCTTAGAGTTTTCAGTCTCTTAAACGAGCATCCTGTTGTGAGTCAATGCAACAAAAAAAGTTGTTGGAATTCTCAGAGGTGGATTTGAAATGCTGGTAGATACTAAAGAAAAGTATTGTTTTTCAGACTTAAATCAAGAGCAATGCAATAAAGGCTAGGCATTTGTGTTCCAGTGTTCCCTCTCCTCCAAATAGCAACACCCTGGAGTGCTTTCCATCTTCAGAATGCTTCATGAATTAAAGTAATCTAATATACAAGACATCTGAAAGTGGCATATTACTCTAAACTGCCATTATGAAGAAAGGATTCAGAGGTACATATAGATTGGCTTTGTCTCTAATTCAGTAGTTGAAGTAAGAAAAAAAAGGTATTATAGGTAGTAGTGTTAGTCTTTGTCTTGTGGGCTCACTTTTCTTCTTTTAGCCCAAGCCATCTAACAGTTTTTTCTCCATCAAAAGACAGTTGCAAAGCAGCAGTATATAGCAAAGGAAGATGCCTCTCTTTGCTTTCCTCTTGACTGATGAGAAACTATAGCCTCTCCCATACACTGGATGTCATGAGCACACTCTGCCCAAGAAGGACTAATAGCTGGTAATTTAATTCTTCATTGATAAAGCATGCAATTATGTTAGCTCCTTCTTCTTTGGCAATCACTTGTAGCCAAGTAAGATCGTCTCCCATGAACACGGTCCTAACAGTGAGTCCGTAAGTAACTGTGGAGGCCAATTCTGGATCCACACGTTCTTCCACAGTGGGGACTTAAGTTTCTGGGCAGGAGTTGATCAAGGTGATGGTTTGCCAAATGTGCCTTCCTCTTAGCACGTTTCTCCCTTTCATCCTGAGTTCAAGCGTCTTCAAAGTCCACGGCACCTTTGGCAAAGGCTGTTCTCCAATTGAAGTGCTCACAGGTCAGTGTTTCCCAATTGTCGGTGTTTATACTACATTTTTTTTATAGATTTGCCTTGAGACAGTCTTTAAACTTCTTTTGTTGACCACCAGCCTTACTATTTCCATTTTTAAGTTCGGAAGAGAGTAATTGCTTTGGAAGATGATAATCAGGCATCCACACAACATGACCAGTCCAACAAAGTTGATGATGTAGAATCATTGCTTCGACACTGGTCTTCATTGCTTCGACACTGACTTTACCAAGAACCCTGAAGCTAATAATATGTACCATCCTAAGCATACCTACAAACTTTCACCACTGTACAAAACCAGATTTTAGAGTGACGGCAACAGAAATGATAGTAAGCAGAATCCACAGAGCAGCCTTAAGCAACATGGTGCCCTCCAGATGATTTGAACAATAACTTCCATAAGCCCCAGCCAGCACAAGATGGGAGTTGTAGTCCAAAATGTCTGGAAGGCACCAGGTTCCCTAAGGCTATCCTACAGAGAGGCAATAAAATATTCCAGGGAAGAACCAGAAGAGTGATATTTAACTAACCCACCACAGAATAGGAGCAGAAATATATTTTCTCTAAATTAATGCTAATGGAGGATCTTCAAGGGTCCATTCAGTTTGGTCTGGTACACTTTTAGTGACTCATGGCATTGCCACCCTTCTGTGCCTATGGTGGCTCAAATTGTTCAATATATATACCACTGAAAACTAATAATAATAATAATAATAATAATAATAATAATAATAATTTATTTGTACCCCATGCTCCCTGGGCAGAGCTGGGCTCAGAGCGGCTAAAATCATAAAAATAATACAATATGCATAAAACCAAGCAATCAATTGATTAAAATGCATCCCAAAATTAATTCAAATAAATTAAAATTAAACTGGACAAATGACAATCTAGAGGTTAAAATTGAAAGTGGTTAATATTCGCCAGGACCAACTGTTTCCACTGATATTATAAGGACCTGTGAGCAGGCTGGGAAATCTCCTTCATGCTTGTTCTTATACAAAGAGAAAATGAGTCAGACTGAACCCTGACCAAAGGCCTAGCAGAACAGCTCTGTCTTGCAGGCCCTGCAGAAGGATGTCAAATCTCGCAGGGCCCTGGTCTCTTGTGAGAGAGTGTTCCTCCAGCCTGGGGCCATTTTACTATGTAAACTGTCATCATACCAAACCAGGCATCACCTAGCAACCTGATCCTAAGGTCCCGAATCAACAACCCCAAAAGTGGATAACATCGTGTGCACTTGTGAAACACTGATGCAGCATTTCACTACTATAGCAAAAATCCCATGTACAGTATGCAGAAACTTAGGTCATCTGCTGCAGATGCCCCATGCATAGTTTTTTATAAGTCGGATACTGGTGGAAAGGATGTATGGGAGGGTCAGGATAGTGGCACATCAACTAACTCCACTTGTGTGAATGTACCACTGAAGTAACAAAATCAGAGTATTTACCTTGCCTATGATGACTGCCTATGCAGCAGGCATTTCATCAATGAAACATGCTCCCTTGTTCTAAGCATGTTGCCTAAAATTATGAGAGATGGTTGCACTGAGTGTTAACAAAGATCTTCACCTTTTCCCTGCAACCCAGAAACAAAAGCAAAGGGAATTCAAAGAAAGAAAGGTCACTTACCTGGGTCCTGCACATAGGACCCAGTCTATAATCCACAGGTAGCAAGGAGATGCACGGAGAGCAATCTTGGCCTTGGTGTGCTTTCAAGCATTTGTGGTGTGTAATCTGATATTAATCCACCAACTATGCAGAAATTATCTATAATGAATATAAAAACTATTTAGAAATGATGCAAAGGATCGTAGTAGCAACTCTTATACATAGATTCTCTATAGATTTACATTGCTTTATATACATCTAACAATGCTATTAGAAGATGTGGTTCCTAATTAGCCTGGTTCTATTTATTGCTTTACATTTGGTACCATTGCTTATCTCATGAGTGCAGTAGGTTTATGATCTGATGTGATATGTTTTGAGTGGAGGGTTGAAACCTTATGCAAACTTATTTATTATTATTATTATTAAGGATTTTCTTGGTTTACAGAAATATGTGCAATGTC
The DNA here is from genome assembly GCF_965207765.1 of Zootoca vivipara. NCBI lineage: Eukaryota > Metazoa > Chordata > Lepidosauria > Squamata > Lacertidae > Zootoca > Zootoca vivipara. The sequence continues at coordinate 58,407,754 of NC_142587.1, forward strand.
TCTCAGTTTCATTTGTTGAGACATTGGGAAGGAAAGGGGGGGAAAGAGGTAGATGGGGGAAAGGTGGGTGGGCCAACCCCATCTAGGAACACAAGCAAACAACAGAGAACCTGCACAAGTGACGCTGACAACTCCCCTCCCCGTATATTCAGTAAAATAGAAACACCGTCACCTGAACCTTATGCAAACTTATGAATAATAATGGCTAAATGACTACATTGTAATTCAGAAAGCAACCATTATGCCATCACACTCCTGTTACTTTATAATTTTGATAATGTAGACATACAATTGAAAATGCTGTTTCTTGTTACTTACTCAATTTCGCTGGAGGTGTTTCTAAGGTTCCTAAAAGGCTGGTTCTTCTTTGAGTTGGCAATGCTGATAGTTACAACAGGACATAAGTTTTTCAGGAAAGTCTGATTGATGCAGCCATTACATATATCTCTTGGGCTTGCCAGTCAGAAGGTCAGCCATTCAAATCTGCGTGACAGGGTGAGCTCCCATTGCTCTGTCCCAGCTTCTGCCAATCTAGCAGTTCAAAAGCACAACAGTGCAAGTAGATAAATAGGTACCGCTGCAACGGGAAGGTAAGCAGTGTTTCTGTTCGCTCTGGCTTCCATCATGGTGTCCAGAGGTCCTATACCTTTTTTTACCTTTTACATCTCCATCGTAAGACTTTTAAGTGTGGTGGAGAACAGGAGCAGATGAAAAAAATAAAACAAGATGGAAAGTTTCTACAAGGGGGAAACTGCTTAGCTGAGATTGAAAAAGGATTTATGAGGGGATGAATTGGCATTTTAAAGTTCAGACATTCTAGGCACACTAGGGATGAATTTGTATGGACACTGGCAACTCAAAAAGTATGCCCCCCCTCCCCAATGCTCATGTTAGCATTCCATAGCATGCTATACTATGAATCAATATAAACATCTATGGGCATTGCACACTACTGAAAAACAGCCTGATATATCACATCACAAGGGGTGAAAGAAGCGCAAATGAAGACAGAGATTATAAAGCCAAGGTGGTAGAATTGATTAATTAAATTGACAGAGAAGGGGGAAATAATAGGGCTTATTCAGGTAGCATTTCCCACGCTTTTCTCTCCAGCACTGTAGCTGGAAATACCACAGGATGTATCACAGCTGGAACGTTTTACCAATTATATGTGCATACATACACAGTTCCCATTTCCAGAGATGTAGCTGTGTTAGCCTGTTGCAGTAAAAATGCAGAGTTTTGTGTGGCACCTTAAAGACAAACAATGTTTAGCATGGCAGAGGCAGAAGCTTATTATACTAATACATGTCTGCATAAGCATCAGATATAGTAGGATAAATGGATAGTTCTTGAAATGGAGAAAAGTGGAGTCCCCAAAGGATTTGTATTGGGGCTGCTGCTTTTTAACATGATGACAAAGATCATGAGTTAGAGGTGAGCAGGGAGGTGACAAAATTTGCTGCTGACACCAAACTGTTGAGGATGGTAGAACAAAAAGGTATTGTAAGGAGTTCCAAAAGAATCTATCCAAACTGGCTGGCAAATGTGATTCAATGTAAGTTTTAAATAATGCACATTGCGGATGGGTGTGTGTGTGTGTGTGTGTGTGTGTGTGTGTGTGTGTGTGTGTGTGTGTGTGTGTGTGTAGAAGGCCTAACTCACATATACTACTGGAGTGTGAACTAGTGGTGATTGGCTAGGAAAGAAAGCCTGGAGTCATGGTGGATAGGTAGATGAAAATGTCAACTCTAAATATAGTAGCCGTGAAAAAGATGGATTTTGGGTGAGGATGCAATAGGAAAGAAAAGCTGTCAATATCATAATACTGTTATACAAATATACGGTGCAACCATATTTAAATGCTGTTTCCGCTTCTGGTAGCCTCACCTCAAAAAGAAGATTTTAGAGCTGGAAAAGGTTTAGAAATCGGCAACCAAAATGATCAGAAAGAAACATATTAACCTCAATGCATATCATGCCAGCAAAGGTTCATGAATACAACCCCATGGTTGAAAGGCACTTATTGGCCATCTTGATCTGCTTATTTCCCTTTTGGTTTCCTCTTGTTTTCATTTTAACTTTTCAGTCCAGACCCTAATTAAAAGTAGTCCAAGAATTGCTACTTAATTTTCCAGTAGTTTATGTGTACAGTAGTCATAGCTTAAGTATAATTAAGACTGTACAGCTCCCATTAGTATTTTTATGCACTTAGAATGCAGCATAATGGTCAAAGATAAAGTTGTCATTAAAGGACCATTGCTATTTATTATACTCATAAAAGAGCCACTTTGCTATATATATATATTTGTTAGAGCGATAGAGAGAGAGAGAGATTGGTTCCATTTGGAAAGCAGTAACTGATAGCAGCATTAGTTATGGCACCCCAGGGATAAAAGGACTGCTTTAAATTGATCCAATTCTTATTCCATCCAAAAGTCAATAGAAAAATCTAAAAGCAGGTGACAAATCATTGCATTGCACAGCATAACTCTGATTACCAAAGTTTTTTTTAACCATCAGTTGTTTCCCTTAATGCTCGCCATTGTATTGTACTGTCAGTATTTTTATTTAATTGCAGGAATATTTCATAGTTTCAGTTTCTGCTTTCCATCTCTGTTGCTGTTTTAAAGCAATTATATAAAAAAGGGCAGAGGAACCAGAGACCAAATAGCAAACATGCGCTGGATTATGGAGAAAGCTAGAGAGTTCCAGAAAAACATCTACTTCTGCTTCATTGACTATGCAAAAGCCTTTGACTGTGTCGACCACAGCAAACTATGGCAAGTTCTTAAAGAAATGGGAGTGCCTGATCACCTCATCTGTCTCCTGAGAAATCTCTATGTGGGACAAGAAGCTACAGTTAGAACTGGATATGGAACAACTGAGTGGTTCAAAATTGGGAAAGGAGTACGACAAGGTTGTATATTGTCTCCCTGCTTATTTAACTTATATGCAGAATTCATCATGCGAAAGGCTGGACTAGATGAATCCCAAGCCGGAATTAAGATTGCCGGAAGAAATATCAACAACCTCAGATATGCAGATGACACAACCTTGATGGCAGAAAGCGAGGAGGAATTAAAGAACCTTTTAATGAGGGTGAAAGAGGAGAGCGCAAAATATGGTCTGAAGCTCAACATCAAAAAAACCAAGATCATGGCCACTGGTCCCATCACCTCCTGGCAAATAGAAGGGGAAGAAATGGAGGCAGTGAGAGATTTTACTTTCTTGGGCTCCTTGATTACTGCAGATGGTGACAGCAGTCACGAAATTAAAAGACGACTGCTTCTTGGGAGAAAAGCAATGACAAACCTAGACAGCATCTTAAAAAGCAGAGACATCACCTTGCCGACAAAGGTCCGTATAGTTAAAGCTATGGTTTTCCCAGTAGTGATGTATGGAAGTGAGAGCTGGACCATAAAGAAGGCTGATCGCCAAAGAATTGATGCTTTTGAATTATGGTGCTGGAGGAGACTCTTGAGAGTCCCATGGACTGCTAGAAGATCAAACCTATCCATTCTTAAGGAAATCAGCCCTGAGTGCTCCCTGGAAGGACAGATTGTGAAGCTGAGGCTCCAATACTTTGGCCACCTCATGAGAAGAGAAGAATCCTTGGAAAAGACCCTGATGTTGGGAAAGATGGAGGGCACTAGGAGAAGGGGACGTCAGAGGACAAGATGGTTGGACAGTGTTCTCGAAGCTACGAACATGAGTTTGACCAAACTGCGGGAGGCAGTGCAAGACAGGAGTGCCTGGCGTGCTATGGTCCATGGGGTCACGAAGAGTCGGACACGACTAAACGACTAAACAACAACAACATATAAAAAAGGGTTTTTGATAATCTCTTCTTCATTATATTTTTTAAAGCATATTAACTCTTGCTTTCACAAAAAATCATAAACTATTACTAAGATGCATAGGGTAGGCTTATATTTTGAAAAAAAATATTTGATGGCCTTCCTTCTCACTGCTAGAATGTAAGGATAGCTATATTGGAACATGAGTGTTTAGAATGTTTTGTGTAAAAGTGATTACAAAGCCTGTGACAATTTGCTTCCTAAACCTAATAATAACAAGTCAAGTCAGACTGTTGCAGGGTTCCTGAATTATGCTGCATCAACAAAGATGCAATAACCACATGTTGATCGTAGTGTGGCATTGTGCTGAATAGGGGAAACATAGTGGGGCAGGATGAGACCAGGATGGGATTTGACTTCAGAATATGAAAGGTGCTTTTCTTTGCCTCATTTCACTTCATCTGTCCTGTCCTACTTTGCTGGAGCATCTCATCTGCTACAGGGTTGAGTAATTGTGCAAAATAGTTGTAGTAATTTTCTTTTTCTGGAAGATTGTAGTCCAAGGCAGGATGGATTTACCCAGTGTCACGAACATAGTCTGCTACTTTAGCTACATTTGCCCCTTTGGGTACCATTGCCTGCAGACCTTTCAATTTTTGTATGCAGATTAGCTACCATGTCTGATTCATACATGTCTGCAAGTGATGTTATAGGGATCACAGCAGGAACATACCACATCAATTTCAAATCATTTTACAAAAAAAGCACATTAACTATGCTTCAGAAGTTTATCTACAGTCAGGGCCATCTCAAGCAGGTCGGGCACCCTGGCGCTGAGGCGCAGAGATCGCTCCGGCGCCCCCCCTCGCATCGCGCAGCGCCCCCACTGCCAACCCGGTGCCCTAGCGCCCTGCGCCACCGGGACTACACCTAGATCCAGGCCTGTCTACAGTGTGGTAAGCTCTATGATTTTTCTCAATGAGGCACTTTCAGACAAATGTTGCTCACTTGATTACTTCATCTCCACATGTGGACTGTACCAACTCACAAAGGTGTTGGTACAACCCTTACTAGCTTCCCCCCCCCCATAAGCAGAGTTGCTTTGTTATGATGGTTCTCCCCTTACATATGAAGTAACTACTATTTGAAAAATCAGGTTGGGGGTTCATTTTAGTCAAAATCCAATTGTTAGAACACAACATGACCCTTTTTATAGTAGTAAACAATTATCACTGAAATGAGATAACAGTTTAATGGGTTTGCATGATTCATGTCCTACATAATTTTTTTATGACAAAGAATGGAAAGAAGAGGTTATGAATGTATAATAGGAAGTCAACAGATTGTGTCACCTTTTAGATTAGTTTCTAAGGAAACAGGCCCTGCAATTAGAGTTTTCATAATGGTCAAGGGCTCATAAAACTATCAAAGACATCCTCAGTAATTAAAAATTCCTAAGGTGCAATAATTTGCTTCTCTGAACTTATTGCCAATTATGCTTACTGGAGGTCAATCTGCATAATTGCTTTTTAAAAAAAATTCTGGTGAATCAGGTCCAGTGTTTTCAAACCGATTCCTGAAGTGTGGCACTTGAGAGACAGAAAAGGGCTTAGCTTTCTTGCTGGTTCCAAGGACAAATTTGTTATTCATCATCTAATCTAGGAGAAAATGCCTTTCCTGTCCAAGTATGGTGATCAGTCAGATGTGAGTAATATACCCAACCACTGATGTTACCACTCTGTTTCAATCCCCTCCTCATATTTTCTTTGGGAAGACAAATAATTTATCCACACATTACAAAGAAACAGAGACTACACATGTTCAAAATGACTCATATCTGGTGAGAGAAAGAGTAGCTGATACAGAGAGAGAGAGAGAGAGAGAGAGTTGGGATATGATCCTTTAACCCAATAGTGGGGAACAGCCAATTAAGAAAACTTTCCATAGTAGTTAGCTGATGGTCTTTGTATTTAATTGACATGGACATTCTTGTATTAACCACTTCAATATTTTCTATGATGTAGCAGTATATCAATATTTTAATGCATAAATAAACCTCCCTCCCCCTATATAATCTGATTGCCTTGCTCAGTGGGGCTGCTGGGAGTGGTGCTGAACATCTTTAGAGCCACAGTTTAGCCAGCCCTTAGTCTATTCCAAGCACCTCTTAAAATAAAAAGTAAGAGTCACACAAGAATACCATGACACCTTAAAAAATGTTATACTAATTGAGACATAAGAAAGCATGGTGGTAAAAGGCACACATCCAGACAATTTCACATGAGTTTAGAACATGGCTATTTATTCAAAGAAGCAGATGGTCCTCTGTGGATGCCCATTTACAGCACTTTTAGCATTCAGATAATGCTAATAACACTTGCGATTAAACAGCTTTACATTAAGCTTATTACCTGCTCTTCAAGTACCTTTGTTGCCTCTGATCTCTGCCTCTGGTGCAAAATAATTTGCTGGATATTAGCTAAAGCTGATACAAGAGTTTAGGTTCAGGAAGATGATTGCTTCCTGCAGGACTGGCCTAGGTAACAGCACTTTCCTTTTGCCTTGCGATGTCATCAACATTTAAAAATGGCCTCTATTGCACTAATATAAGCTAGCCTTGCATTGATTGAAGTAGTATGTATTAACACACTGTTCTAGTTAGCCTGTGGTAGCTTTTATGATACAGGATTAATCTTCTTGCTAAAATCTATTCTATATTTATTTAATTTGAAACAATACATCTGTGATCATCCAAATAAGACATACTAAAGCCTATCTCTAGGCTGTATACCAATAACAATTAAGGGGTCAAGCTTCACAGCCACTGGGGGAAAAACAGCAACACATGATATCTTAATAGTTTTCTTGCTCTGAGGGTTCCTGTAATTAGTTTGTTACTTATTTGAAAGTTGCTACTGTCATTTTGTAGCAATCATTTCCTTTTGCTGATTCTCTTTGGGTATTTTCTAATGATTTTTTTCAGACTCAAGTAGAAAACAATAAACTGAAAGGTTAACATCATTTTAAATCATTGTAACAAGCATCTTGGGGGAGGAGAACAAGGAGCTTATTATACATGTAATCCTTCAAAGTTAAAAGAGGAACCTATTTTGTGCAGCGTGGTAGAAGGGGCTTCCTTTTATGGATATATGCTATGTTCACATCTCTTCCAAGCAACATTTGTATTATGTATTTTAATGGTAGTCTTAGTATCATGTCTATCTTAAAGTCAGATATAAACTACTTCACTTTTATACACTGTCAATGGTGATAAAACTAGTACAGTTCTTCTCTGCTTTGACTTGAGACAGGGGTGGGGTGGGGATATTGTATCCAGTTGTGTTCCTCCACTGTCTGAAGGTCTTTGATCCAGCAGAGGCTTCCAGGAGCAAAAATGGAGAGGAAGCAATTTTCACAATTTTCTCCTACAGCTTCCTGCACTTTTAGAGTTCCCCAACCCTTGTGAAGCAGAATGGGGATGGAGGAGTGAAGGAGACTGCAGACTGCTACACCTTCCTTTCTACTTATTGAAGCCTTCCTTGAATAAAAGAACTTTCCATCAATGGAATAACTTAATAGGATACAGTGCCTTCATGACTATTCTACACTCCCTTGCATTGGCTTATAAGGGTGATACATGACTTCAATAAAAGGACCCTATATACCTATTCCTGCCAGGTGGACAGAAGTAGTTCCATTTCTTCTTCCATCTATACTAAATATTTCATTTAGTCTTGGGGAAACAGCAACAAAGTAATGTCCTCCATGGCCTAACATGCCATACAGTCACTTATCTTTAAGATTATATTGTTTTCACACCATGTACATTTTTGTGAACTTCTCCCTCTGAGAATCCAAATATTAGAATCTTGTCTAAATCAGTCACACCCCAGGTTTTCTGCTCTTTGTTACTGCACTTGAAGTAAACTGGTGAACTTTTAAAGTAGAAATACTTCCCTATTACTATGCATTATCCAGTGTGGTAAAATTCCTCAGAAGCCTCTCCAGTATTATTTTCTGCTCTTTCCATCTAAATATTTTTGTACATTATTGAAATCATTGGGAGCAAACATTTAAAACTCAGGATTGTGTTGATCCTGTGGCTTCTTTTAAAAATAAACAAAGTCCAAATTACAATTAAAATTTAAACTAGTATCAAGGTTCCTACCTGTTAGATCTTTGAAGGCAATTTAGGATACCTAATGGGAGATCCTTCCAAGTAAGCGAGGATAGGATCAGGTTGCATTTAACTTTAAGGTGAGATTATGCAAAATACTGGGTTTATACTTAAAAGTTTTCTACTTTTCAAATTAGTATCTATGTTGGGGAAGATGACAAGTTTAGGGTTTAAGTTTTGAGGTATAAGTACTTTAGTATAAACAAAATTAACTTATATCAAGTTGATTTAAATGGGTCTTAAATAAATTTAATCTGCTGTGCTCTGTGCCTTATGGGATATTCCTGCAGCAGATATTTTTCATGAAAGTTGTATCACACCACTGCAGACATACATTAAGCTCTCCTTTGATAATTGCTTCAACTGGAGGCCACTAACACCATTACACTGTGTGTATCTTCTGTGCTTGTAGGACTTTTTTTTAATTACATGAATTAGCAGCTGACTATGTAATGCGATCAATATGAGGATAATCTCCATTTCTCCATATGAATCTTACTTTTTTTTTAACTCACAGAGGCACCAGTGCTTAAGCACAGATTTAACCAAATGATAGCTCTATCTTTTTCAAGCAAGGCAAACTGAGAAAGACTACAATCGTTACCATACTTACCCAAAGGTAAGTACAACTGAACTAAGTAAGGCTTGTTAGGATCTGGCTGTAAGCAGCACCCTGGCAAAGGCAGCACTCCCACCTCATACCTAGTTCAATTACTAGCCATACTTCTACATAAAAAATACATCTTCAGTAAGAAAGTAATGCCTAGAACCCATGGGAAAGCGTGAACTGACTGAATCTGCATTGAGACAAACAAAGGCCATGGGGGGGGGAGACCACCTGTGATCTAGAACTGATTGATTTACCAATGATAGGCACCATAATTGCTTATCTAATCAGGGGCAAATGTTTCTATTTTACTTAATATGTGTGTGTGAGGGGGGTTTGTCAGCGTTGCTTGTGCAGGTTTTCTGCTGTTTGCTTATGTTCCTTTGGTAGTGAGAGATGTTGGGGTTGGCCTAGGGCAGGCATCCCCAAACTGCGGCGCTCCAGATATTTTGGTCTCCCATGATCCCTAGCTAACAGGACCAGTGGTCGGGGAAGATGGGAATTGTAGTCCAAAACATCTGGAGGGCCGAAGTTTGGGGATGCCTGGCCTAGGGTATGGTTGTTCATTTGTGGTTGGCTGTGGTGATCTTTGTTTCATGTGTGAGTGGGGTGGGTGGGTGTTTTGGATCAGGTTAGCCACATTGGTGGGTTGGTGGGTTTTTGTCATTGTCTTGTTGGGCTATGTATGTGATAAAAGGGAGCCATGCCGGGGTGAAGTTATCTTCTTCTATTTGTCCCCGTGTCAGTTTCAGCTTTTGGGTTAGTTTTTCTAGTAAGGCTGTTTCCCATACTATTTGGCACCATTGGTCTAGGCTTACTCCTGACAGGTCTTTCCAGTGTCTGGTTATGGTGCTTCTGGTTTCTGAGAGTAAGTGGGTTATGAGTTCTTTGTGGTGTAATTGGGCATTATTGTTTTGGAAGATGTTTAGTAAGGCCAATTATGCGGTCATTTCTAATGTTTGCTTGGTTATTTTGCTTATTTCTTGTATGGTTGTTGTCTAGAAGACTTGGATTTTGGGGCACTCCCACCAGAAAAATCATTTTTATTAAGTCAGTGTCTACCAGGTATTCTGGGCCATTCACAAGCATAAGAACATGAAGGGGGCCTTGCTGGATCAGACCATAGAGACATCTCATTCAGTATCCCTTTCTCACAGTGGCCAACCAAATGGGAATCATATAAGCAGATCCTGAGTACAACAGCACTCTTCCCACTTGTGGTTCCCAGGAACAGGTATACAGAGATCTATTGTCTCCAACAGTGGAGGAAGAATAAAGGATGATTGCCTAGTCACTGTAAGTGTATTCATAAATACCAGTTGAACCAACTGATTGAATATGAGAACTATCCAGAAAACCACATAATATAATAAAAAATATAATATACTCCGCTTGCCAATAGGTACTAATTCCAGATGTCCATGGAACGAGGCCAGTTCACTACTTTCCTCATATTACTACCCAATTTTTAAAACCAATTTACTTTTAGTTCATGCCAACAAACATAGTCTGCAAACCATTTGCTCCAGAGCAGTTAAAGTACATCCTTAAATGCTTTCCACATTGTGCACGTATGCATTCAAATGTATACATCTCCATGTCACTTACAGTAAGCATGAAAATGCTGGGTTATCGCATGCACTTACGAAGAATCTGTATATATATAACAGATTTTAAAAAGTTATGAGCAAAAGCTTACACATCTACACAATCAAATAAACCTTAGTGTGGAAGATTGCTTTGTTTTCTCAAATCCCAGGATCAGCAAAAGTAAATGAGATTGAATGTCCTCATTTATTGACCTCTCACTCTTCATCCAAGAAGCTCAGGGTCAGGTGCTGCTCCCTTTTAGCCTCAAAAACAATTTGGGGAAATATGTTAGGCTGCCTAGCTGAAGTTCACCAAATAGAATTTCCTATATCATCATTCCATCCTTCCTCATTAGAATCAGGAAGACATACATGGTTCTCCCTTCTCATCTATTTTATCCTTACAACAACTCTGCAAATTATGTTAAGCTAAGAGATAGGTCCAAGGTTATCCACTGAGCTTCATAGCTGAGTATGTGTGTCTGTGTATGTGAACTACAGAAGTGAAGGAAAGGGCACCTTCAGGAAAAGCCCCAATGGTGAACATATACTGTAACAAGAGATCGGTGAAATGGAAGGAAAGTAGAAGTAGGAAACAGGATAAACAATGTATTGATATTTTGCTGTTGGTGGAATGGGATTGGGATGGGGATCATTTAGAAAAAAAATGTTCCAGAAAATTTGTGGAGGCTTTCACTTGTTTACTCTGCAGCCAAAAGCAAGACCTATTCAAATTAGTGGGAACAGTGCCATTTACTTCAGTGAGGACAGATTCATTTCCTATTTGGAGAGAAGTTTATAAACTGAAAGCATTTCATAAGTAAAAGAAAGTGAGTTTCGTAAAAACAGAAACATAACATTTTTATTTAGATTTTATGGAGGAATGAAAACAATCTGTAAAAGATTCAAAATAATTCCCATTTCCTTTGATATAACCTAGTGTGTTTGGAGGGGTATTGTTAATCTTCTAATGTATCAAACTTCTCATATATATATTTCCAACTTTGGTCTATAGGCAATTAAGATGCAATTTTAGTTCCAAGAAGCTAGCTTTTCTTTTTTTAAAAAAGAGCAAAGCTGTGGTTTGTAGACATGTACAGTTACAAAGCAAACCAATCTGGTTTTAGTTCACAAAGCTTGTGCCACTTTGCCCTTTTTAAAAAGAAATGCTGCTGAAGTATAAGGTGACACAGGTTACAATCTAGAGGCATTTCTTTTTGATGTATAAATCTCAATGAAACAAATGGGATTTGAGTGCACAATTGAACTGTATTTAATTCGGTGAAACTTGTAGCCCAATTCTAAAGATGTCTATTGATGAATAATTCCCACAGTGTTAAATCAAACATTTTTAATAGTAAGTATGCCTAGCATTAGGATACGGGTGGTGCTGTGGTCTAAACCACTGAGCCCTGGGCTTGCCAATCAAAAGGTCAGCAGTTCGAATCCCTGCAACGGGGTGAGTTCCTGTTGCTCGGTCCCAGCTCCTGCCAATCTAGCAGTTCGAAAGCATGTCAAAGTGCAAATAGATTAATAGGTACCGCTCTGGTGGGAAGGTAAACAGCATTTCCGGGGGCTGCTCTGGTGTCGGTGTTGTGTTGCGCCAGAAGCAGCTTAGTCCTGCTGGCCACATGACCCGGAAAAACTGTCTGCAGAGCAGACAAACGCCGGCTCCCTCGGCCAGTAAAGCGAGATGAGCGCCGCAACCCCAGAGTCGTTTGCAACTGGACTTAACTGTCAGGGGTCCCTTTACCTTTACTATGCCTAGCACTGTAGTTTTAAACATACTTAAGCATATCAAATATTATGTGGATTGCATCCTTTGAACATAACATAAGCTTCACAAGGTTTCATGGACAGTTTACATTGTACACAATGACTTCCATGTTCTAGTCTATATAAGTGAATTTCAGTGCATGAAATTCAGAGTATCACTGGTATATATTTTCATCAGACTACAGCTCAAACTATTAGGGAAAAAATAAAATTGAATCAGGAATGTTTGTTACTGTTCTTATAGAGCTGCTTATTTTCATTCAGAATACTGTACTCCAGTGATTGTTCTCCCCAGTCCTCCCCTTTTTGGGGCCAGTATTTTCACCAGGTGCATGACAGAAAACTCATTGAACCTGATAGAAAATTCCCATTGACTTGGTGAGCTTTGGAACGGGGGAGACGACACCACTGGATTCTTTATATAAACAGAAAATCAATGTTAATTCCCGCAGGACAGAATCATTGGTGTGGAAAGCTATTAAGTATACTTGTTGCTCGAAGGCATCCAAGTATTGAAGAGGCATTTAGGAAACACAGACCTGGCACTGAGGCAGTGCTAGGTTGATCAATCTCCTAATGGTTCCAGTCCATGTATATATTCCACCATTACTGGAATTATCTGTTCAGTTTGCATCGACCAAGAAAATGGAATTTGTAGTGTAGGTGATGCACATTACAGAAAATATAATCTAGTATTAGTGACTGGTTGATAAAACATACACTAAAAAAATAGTAGAAGTGTAGACACTGAAGGAAAGGCTATAAAGTATAGACAGAAACTGCAGTCCTAAAATGCTTCCTTTCTTCCAGGTAGATTTATGTAAGACTGAGGAGCCATGCACTAAAACAATTAAGTGACAATGGCTGATGAATGAGATAACCCATATAGTAGAGAAACAAATTAAGTGGAGAAACATAACTAATTTGAAGCAAGGCAAAACATTGAGTAGGGTGTAATACTAGGCATGTTATTTCTCAATGCTTATTAGTTATCTAAAATGAAGGCAGTGAATAATGAGGTAGAGATGATAAATATGAAGACTAGATTGTATCAGGCATTTCAGAAGGGCTTAATAAAGCAAAGTGAATAGGTATCAAAGAAGGATGGTAAATAGGGGAGAATCAATTGTGACCAAACAATTCACACTATTGAAATAACCTACTGAAATTATTGGTTTCAATTTGTAAACAAACAAACAAACAACCCCAGGTAGTATAGTTGTTGCATTTCTTTGTAAATTTGAGATTCTCCACCTTCACTAAAGTAAATGCTTTGTAATCTGTGGTATCCTGCTGTAGATAAACAGTGGAATTGTGGCACTATATGTCTGTTCTGCCTTCATTACACTGAATGAGCCTATTGTTAATGTGACCAGGGATTCAGGGATCTGACACAAAGTGATGTATTTTAATGACTGTAGTTGTTTATTGAACAAGCAATGCATTTGCAGGGGTGGAATTTGAAACAAGAGCTCAGTGGTTGAACAAATGCTTTGCATGTAGAACCACCCAAGTAAATCCTTTGGAGTTAGAAGAAGCAGCTACGTAGTAGGTGATGAGAAAGACCTCTGGCTGGGAAACTAGAAGACTTCTACCAGACAATTTTCGGCTAGATCCAATAGTATTATCTTGCATAAGAAGACTTAAAACAAAACATGTTTCTTCATGGCTATGGAGAATCATAGACTACAGTTTAGTGGTTGGATTGCAGAGAGACAGACATGAGTTGCCTGAGGGTGAAATACCTTATAATGTAGGGTTTCTACATTCCAATGTCCAGAGGATACAGATTTTAACTCAACTTAATTTTACTTAACTTATAATGCATGGGGCAGATTAGCATATGCAGAATATTTTAGTGAGAAATTCTTCTTTAAACCAATGGAGTCAAATGAAATGCCCACATAAAACTTTTTAATTTGTGATCCACTCCTCACTGACATCAGTGGGCTCTGCAGACAACCAGAAATTTATTTAAAGGTTAGATCCACTTTCCTAATGACTCCAAGCTTCCATTACAGAAGGATTGGCCAGGTCAGACATGTCAAACTCTCCTTTAAAATGACTTAACTTGAGGGTGTATGAATATATAAAACAGTGGATAACTGTCTATTCAGGGTTCACAGTGTGTGTGTGTGTGTGTGTGTGTGTGTGTGTGTGTGTGTAATTCTAGACCAGGCATCCCCAAACTGCGGCCCTCCAGATGTTTTGGCGTACAACTCCTATGATCCCTAGCTAACAGGACCAGTGGTTAGGGATAATGGGAATTGTAGTCCAAAACATCTGGAGGGCCGAAGTTTGGGGATGCCTCTTCTAGACACTCCAGGTGGTACATTGAGCTACATCAGAATATATTGGCTATACACCAAATTAGCATCTCTTGGAGGACAGGTGTGCTAGTCCTGTCGTCCTTACCAAGTTGGAGGGTGACCATCTGCAGAAGGGAGCATGTTCTGCAACTCAGATGTTCCAGGTTCTAAATTGCATGGGGAGCATATTTGAGTAGAGGAGGCTCATTACTGGAGACAGTCAGGTCATAGTTCAGCTTTTTTTAGGGAGGAGGAAAATTTTGGGTGAGCTTTTTTTAGGGGTGTCAGTGATCTAGCAGTTATCTACCACAGACATCCAGTGATCTACCGGTAGATCACAATCTACCTGTTGGACGTGCCTGCTGTAAATCAAGCAGAGAGAAAGCTGCTTACAAGGCTCCTTCCTCTTGCTGCAGAGTTCCAGCATCACAGCATCACCCAGAGGCACCCACAAATGTGAGATATCCCCCTCTCTATTTCTTCCTTCCTTCCCTCCCTCTTCCATCCTTAATAAAATACTGGGGGGTGGGTCGGATAAGCCCCACATAGAAAGCCCATCAACATGGGGGGGATGACTCTTTCTTACAGCATTTACCAGTAATTTGGGGGGGGGGTGCCTAGGCCTCTAGGAGTTGGCTGCTATGCCTAGGAGTAGGACAATTCAAGAAAGAATAATAATACATATGCTATGGTAATATATCAATAGAATCATAGAATTGTAGTCGGAAGGGACCACAAGGGTCATCTAGTCCAACCCCCTGCAATGCAGGAATTTTTTCCCTAAGGTGGGGCTTGAACCCACGACATGGTTGAAATAATATGCTGATATGCAGCAACGCCTCGGAGCCATCGTGACTGTGGCCGTGCCGTGCCATTCCTCGCCCTCGCCCGCCCTGCCACCCCCTCTCGCCTGCCTGACCCTCTCGTCCTCTCCAGCCAAGCAGGGTAGCTGCTGACGCTGCCAGCCCAGAAGCACAAGGTGGCTGCCGCCGCCACGATGTCATCTGGCCCGCTGGCCCTGTAGCCCCGCCCACATTCCCACTTCGTGGCCCCTCCCCTCCCATGCCTTGGCCCCGCCCCTGAACGACCATGGCTTGCCCCTCCCCCCTAGTTTTGATCCTGGCTACGCCCCTGAAAAGCAGCTTTTAAAACAAAAAAGGACCATTGGACCAGTGACGTGTTTACAGGCAATGCCATTTGAGGCTGGCAGTGCATGTCTACACACCCTTATTTCTCTGTAAAACCGACTGAACATAGGGGGACTTACTTCCAGTTAAATGTGCATAGGATGGACTGTGAATCTTGCTGAAATCAGACCAGTGACCTATAGATTTTTATTTAAGGAGGATTGAAATATAATATTATCTTTACAGTCAGCTGATCCTTCAGTTTCTGTGTGCTGCCCTAAAGGAATCACAAACTGATTTTTTTTTTAAAAAAAAAACACCAGTCAATAACACAGCTCATTATCTGTGATACTTCTAATTACCCTTATACTAGTACAAATGCTTTGGCTTAACAAATGCATATTAGGAAAATGTGCTAACAGGACATCTCATTATCACCCTAATTTTTGCAGGGCAGGTTTATTAGAAAATCACGCTACTCATCTGAACTGCTATAACAGCAGCAGCATCCCTTGGGCTTTTTTCATATCAAGGTTAATTTGCAGTGATTAGCATAAGCAGTACAGATGTTACTATGGGGACAGGAAATTCACATCTACCATGATGGACATTGTATGCCTGTTGTTGTAGTTCCAGCATGATTGGATTATTTGTTTTAATGTCATGTGAAACACATCATGTGGTAACAGTGAAAATCTCTTAATATCATTTCGTATTCACCTAATCAATCACCTGTTTCTTTCTTCGGTATTAAAAAATGCCATGAACAGTACATTTGCAAAATACTTGTTGTTGGTTGCTATCATCGTCATTTGAATCATTTTCTGCTTGTGGTGTGTTAAAAGAACAGGCTCAAGATTCTTTACAAGGTTTACAATGCATTTCTATGCATGTCTGCTTGGAAGTATATGCCACTGAATTCAACAGAACTTGCTTTAATCTCAAATCTGATGCCATCTACTTTAATTAAGATCTGTATGATCTTAATTAAACAGATACAAGTCCCAGTGAGGCTGCCATCTTTTCCCCCAAACAGTGTATCTGGAATCACACATTATAATGTACTGTCATTCTAACTGAGACATTGTGGGGGCCATGGCAGCCCATCTGGCTGCCAACGGCAGCTGCTTTGTGGCACTTGAAGCAGCAAGGGAAATTTCTATTAAAAGAAGAAAAGCTAAAAGCTAAGCATTGCTTAAGTGAAATTAATAGATCACAACCTGTGCTGCCTCACCAAAGTCCAAGAAGGTACTAAAAATGCATAATTCCAGGTTTGACTGGTTTGTAGACTGGATGGTATGAAAATTTGTAGAATTGTGAAATGTAATTTGTAGCGCAACAAGCAAATGAGCAGCAGCTATCCTTGATCATGCTGGGATGCTACAGAGATATGCCCTGGGCCCATTGTTGTTCAGCATCTTTATAAACAACTTGGATGAGGGTATTGAGGGAATTCTAATCAAATCTGCAGATGATACCAAACTGAGACGAATAGCCAATGCCACAGAAGATGGAATCTGGATTCAAGATGACCTTAACAGATTGGAGAACTGGGCCTAAATTAACAAAATGAATTTCAATAGGGACAAATGTAAGGTTCTGTACTTAGGCAGGAAGAACCAGTTTAACAAATATAAGATGAAGGACACCTGGCTTGTCAATTGCTCATGTGAAAAGGATCTAGGGGTCATAGTAGACCACAAGCTTAGTAGACCACCTATGCGATGCAGCAGCAAAAAAAGCTAATGCTATTCTAGGCTACATCAAGGGATGTACTTCCCAATCAAGGGAAGCAATAGTCCCACTATATTCTGCCTTGGTAAGACCGTACTTGGAGTACTGTGTTGAGTTCTGGGTGCCACAATTTAAGACACACTTCAATCTCCCAGGACATTCTATACAAGATCTCAAAGTAGCTGTCTTACTACAAAAGAATTTCAGAAATAGACTGGAAAGAGAAGTTGCTGAATTACAACTTATCACCAAGCTCAAAACCATGGAGGGACCTGGTTTGAACAGAGACATAGGATTCTTATCTCATTATACATGATAAAGCGATCTTCAGCCATCTCAACCCTTGCTTTTTCATGCAAAACCATTTGCAGTCGTTTTCAGTCATCAACAGCTATCAGTCAGTCAATCACCCACTTCCACCACCCTTCTGAGTGATGCCCCCTCCCCACCCCTACCCCTCCCCACCCCTTCTCCACATAAGTGCCTGGGGACTCCTATTTCAGCGTATCTGAAGAAGTGTACATGCACACGAAAGCTCATACCAAAATAAAAACTTAGTTGGTCTTTAAGGTGCTACTGAAGGAATTTTTTTATTTTACAATTTAAGAAGGATATTGTCAAGCTGGAACATGTGCAGAAGAGGGTGACCAAGATGATCAAGGATCTGGAAACTAAGCCTTATGAGGAACAGCTAGGGAGTTGCGTACATTCAGCCTGGAAAAAAGGAGACTGAGAGGAGATATGATAAGCATCTGCAAATATCTAAAGGGCTGTCATATGGAAGATGGAGCAAGCTTGTTTTCTTCTGCTCTGTGGGGTAGGACCCAAGCCAATGGCTTCAAGTTACAACATGGGAGATGTCACCTAAACATCAGGGCCAGCAGAACTGATTCCACTTCTTGCCTATGTGATAATGTCTGCATTACAGCACATTCTTCACCATTGTGAGGGTGACCTCACAAAGACTTTCCTTTCCCTGTTGACAATTTCCCAGTGAACAATTAAAACATTCCTTGATATTACAGCTTTAGATGGAAGATGAAGGGAGGGGTAGCAGACCAAAGCAAGCTTTGTATAAGATTCTTATTTTCCTAGCTTCTAAAGTGGAACTTTCCATCAATTATATTTCTATAGGAAAGAAAATGTATTAGGAGTTTACTCTCACCATTTTTCATTATTTAAATAAAGTGTGAAAGGGCCCTTTTGTTTTGCTTCCTGCCTTAGGTACTATTTGTTTTCTCAAAGTAATTATACCATCAGCTTGATAAAACTTGTTGGTAATTTTGCTGAGAATTTTTAGCCACAGAGCACAGTAGGCTTAACAACCACAGGGAATTGTCTTCAGAATGTACTGCACTCCAGAGACTTTAGTATTGCCCATTAGGAATTCTACCCACTATAATTAGCAGCAATTTGTACTATCTCTCTGCACTAAGAAGGGGGATATATCTTCACCTTGTTTCCTCTGCAATGCAGGCTGTGAATCCAAGTGAAGCTTGCACAACTGATCCTCTGTAGCTGTACCAGTAGATGGAAGATCTGGAAGAAAGCAAACAAAAGGAAGTGAAATTGGCATATTTGGGTTTGAATTGACATTATTCAGTGGAGTTGTTGCCAGATGAATATCTCTGGTTTAGCAAGAGATTAGAGTGGTAACATGAGCCCTAAAGAACTGAGCTCTTGTGAGCTCCTTACTTGAGGACTCACAAGCCCTACCCCTTTTTGCAAGCCCTTTGAAGGATCAAGGAATGAAGACCCTACACACCCTGCAAAGATGGCTCTGCCTGCATCATTCAAACTGTGGTACTTTCCTCTTTGAGTGCTTGGATTTAAGCTGCTCCTGTCCTAGTGGCGCTTCCAGTTATAACATGATTATATCCAGACACACAGTTACAAGACAGCTACATAATAAGGAAAGGGAATAAAAATATTTCTGGCACTGGCAAAAAAAAACAACCAAAGATACAAATGTGCTTCTGAATCAAGAAATAGGCACATGTACATTTAAAGCAAAATTGTAGCACTATATTTACAATTGTTGGCTTATTTGCAAAACATAGTGTAACTATTATACAAGTATTTTAAAAGATTAATGGTTATATATCTTCATTATTATAATGGCAGGTGAAACATCAACTTGTGTATGCTGCCACAGGCAAGTTTGACACGACTTAAAATAGTACAAGTTGATGTTTCTTAAAATGTTGCAGTGTGAGAAAATGGGCTGAGTTCCACAGAAGGTGGGTGGATGGGAAAAAAACTGCTTTCATATGCCTCATTTCTGCCAATGATATTCACAAACACAAGTCTAGTACTGTTTTTTTTATGCTGAAAAAAATTCCTGGTCTATAATAGAGTACTCTATTATTTATATGTAATCCATTCATTAAAATAACAGCTATGTATTATGATTGAAAGATAGATGAGTAGCTTCATTCTAGCCCCCAGGATCAATAGGACTTTCAAGCATTCAAATGCTTGAAAACACTCCTAACTTTAATGCTCTCCCCCAAGAACCTAAAGTATTGAAAAAGAACCCAATTTCCCCTGCTTGGTGGGGAGGAGGTGCTCACACTGGCATCCATGATGAGGAAGGTGGCAGCAGAGGCAGATGCATTGAAGAAGTGAGAGAACCACTAGATCAAGCATGAGCAAACTCGGTCCTCCAGATGTTTTGGGACTACTACTCCCATCATCCCTAGCTAACAGGACCAGAGGTCAGGGATGATGGGAATTGTAATCCCAAAACATCTGGAGGGCCGAGTTTGCCCATATCTCCCCTCTTTCCCTCCCAGTGAAGATGCTGTCAGCATAGTGAAACTGCCGGAATATTTTGTTTTCTACAAAGGATAATTGGGATTGGAGTTCAACACACACCATAATACCCAGATGCAGCAGCTTCACTTTGCAAGGAGGAGGAAAAGCCCAGAGAAGGAATTTCAAATCCAATTTCAAAGGAATCTCTCCATTAACTTCCATGCCATCACAAGGGAAGCTATTTTGTTCCTTGAAAGATGAGGAGAAATGCATAGGCAGAGAGGGGCAGCGTGTGCAGAAATAAGGGTGGGCTCGGGCCATGTCCACCTTGATTCTGCATAGAGCATGGGTGCTTGTGTGGTTGAGCAATGTGGCTGAAAAAAGGAAAGTTTGTGGAAGGAAAGTTTCCCATCTCTTCATTCCCACAGCAGCTTCTCACATCCATTTGCACATTTTACTGCCCTTCTGAAGAAACTTTTAAGGAATTATAGGTTGCCACAGGTGAGAGGAGGGACTTTCATTTCTTGATCTTCCTTATGTTAACTTTTATTAGCATCAAAGTCATTATGCTCCCAGTTTGAGAGAATAGAGTTCTGGTTACTGGGCATGTGAGACTGAACCAGGACTGTTACACGTTCATGCTGCTAACTATAATGCTACTCTTGGTTTTAACTGAAGAACGCCTGGCCAATTTTTATGTCTTTATCAGAGTCTGAGGCTTGGAGATTAAATAACATGAAAGTAAATGTGATCACTGAAAATAGTGGTGTTTGTTTCATTTAAGTTACATTTTCTCAGTACACTTACTTCATAGTTCCTTTCTAGCATCCCAACCTGTCCATTGTTTTGCATCTGATTAGAGAATTTCTCTCACTTTTTTGTGTTTTGTGTACTTTATTTTCATGCTTGTGCCATAAGGCATTCTAGCTTTTAAATGTTGGTGGGACTAAAGTCTAACGTGCCAACATCACTTAACTCACAGCTTGTGTTAACTATGGACCAGCCGGAGCATAAATATTACATATCTAAAGTCCCTCGGTTTCATTTTTTCCATATGGGTGACTTCATCTTACCTATGAAGGTTGTTTCAATGAGGTCATCATACAGCAATATAGCATTTTTGTTGTTGCTGTTTTCATCAAATGAAATGATAGTGAATACCTTTGTAATAAAACATTTAATTTTTAATGTAAGATCAGACCAAACAATTTCCGGCACCTGTTAAATCTTCTGCTGTTAAAAAGACACACACTACTTATAATCAATCAGGTAATCTGCTACCTGATTACCCTGGGAGGAAATATCCTAACTGCACATGGCGACTGATGACAGTTGAATTGGCTGTGACTAGCCTGAGAAGGGACTTGGCACTGGCATGAAAAGCTCCTTGAAATGTCAGCTCACTGTGCAGCATGAAAAGGGCATAGCTGCCAAGTTTTCCCTTTTCTCACGAGGAAGCCTATTCAGCATAAGGGAAAATCCCTTAAAAAAAGGGATAACTTGGCAGCTATGGAAAAGGGCAGATTTAATACTAGAAAATACAAAAAAAGATAAAAAAGATTCATAATAAAATCCCATTATATAAACCTTTTCGTGCTTACTTATTTAAAATGCTGTGTTCTGTCCAGGATACAGTCATGTGTAGGGTTCATTTTGTTAGTTTTACTTGTTATAATGCTAGAGATTCTGGCCTCAGCTATACAGCTGCAAGTAAAAGGTTTCAAATGTGTTTTAAGTGCAATATACAATGTGACACTAGATGGCGAGCATTATGGAAAATTCAATGTATTTTTAAAAACACTTTCAAGAAAAGAATTTTCAGAACTTTTTTTACGTGTGTGTAGATTCCACCTCTGTCCCGATTTCTAACATTCCTCTTGCACTGCAGTGCCTTGTTTTGCTATGGAACTGTGGCTTTTTGATCAACATACCTGCATGTCATGCTAAATTTTAAATGGCAAGAATGAATTGTATGCCAGTATGTCACCACAAATTCCATCCATGTAAATCTCCCATGATTTTTCATATTTGCAAATGGATCCCCCCCCCCCGAAAACAATGATCACAACACAGAAATGAGTACTAAACGTCTTCTAGTTTCCACTAGATTTCCAGAAGCAGTTTTTACATTGTGTGGAAGTTCACATAAAAGGTAAGGAAGCATCATGAAGATAGAATAAAGTGTCACCTGAATTTATCCCTAGTCTCTCCAGCTAATAAAATATGTCAAAGAACTGGAAAGTGTACAGAAAGGACTGTAGAAATATTGAGTCGGAGCTCCTTCTTTACACAAAATATAATAAAATACTAAAAACTTGAAATCACTTTTTTCTCTAATGTTTTGCCAGTAACGTTCTATATTGTAAGCTCCTTGGGTCAGAAACCTGTCCTCTTATATAACTCCATAGCCCCCACACCCACAAAGAAGATTCATGAGACAAAGCATTGGTAGAATGCTATATTTATGAATATAACAAGACTAGAGGAATTGCAAATCAAATTAACCAGACTAACCAAATGCAAAAAGTACAGTCACATGTGGCTTTTAATTAATTCTGGCAGGAAAACATCCCTCCCAAACCCTTGGTGTGAGATGCAGCAAAGGATGGGGAGGAAATTACTCCTTCCTTGGGTGTATGAACACAAGACACACATCTAGGCTCAACTGTCCAGCAGTCAGCCAAAATGCTCATGTCAGACCTAAGGGACACTCCCCAAGTCCCATCTGACATAAGCACTAGGATCCCTAAAGGTGCCCTTAACCCAATATTGCCTCAATATCCCTAATCTTTCTGTCTTCAAATTCATTACCTGCCTGGAGTCAATACTCAAAGGGCAACCAATGCATGCCACTATCAAACAGTAATAAAATTCTTCCCAACTATGTGGAGCAGGAAAAAAAGAAGGGATCTTATGACCAATTAAAGGATTGCACTTTGCTCCTTAAAACATGGGCTGAGCAAAAGGCCACTATGCATTTAGGTGCAGCAAAAAGAACAGGAGGAAGAATCTGGGAGTGTACTTGGTTTATAAAGCCACACCCAACCCCTTCCCTATTGGCCCATGCTTTCCCTATTTGTCCATGACTTTCCTACTGGGAGTTAATTTCCCAAATCATCTTTGGATAAAGGGGGAGTCTGGGGGGAAAGCATCCCTGAAAGCAGGAACAATATTTTCCAAAATTGGCTTAAGATAAAGAATGTGTTCAAGCACTTCACTCAGCCATCAAAGAATGTCTTTGAAAAATATCTGCCAACAAGATGCAAGTCCAATGGACTGACAGGTGAAGTTGTTTTTTTATTTCCGCAGGTCCAAACTTGGTTTTTTGTTATTTAAAAAACACATATTACAGAAACACATATTTCCACCACCCTTCTGAGTGATCCCCCCTCCCCCTCCCCACCCCTCCCCACCCCTTCTCTACATAAGTGCCTGGAAACTTCCATTTCACTGTATCTGAAGAAGTGTGCATGCACACGAAAGCTCATACCAAAATAAAAACTTAGTTGGTCTTTAAGGTGCTACTGAAGGAATTTTTTTTATTTTACATATTACAGAGAAGATTTCATTATTAGTTTTCAGCTCATCATTTCATATATTTCCCAGATATGGACAGAACTAAATAATCCCAATTCTATATTCCATCACATATTCACATGTGCACAAAACAGTAAGCATCCCATTTTCAAAATAAACACTTTACCAAATTAAAATCCCTAGGGTTATGAATCACAATGAAGTAAACATCAATGCAGTCACTTTTTGAAACATTATAATGAAGAATTTCAGGTCCCCCCACCAGGAAGCAAATGAGGAAAGCACTAAAACGCAGATACCTTAGAAAATAATTCATTAAAACATATCTATCTAGATGGATGACAGAAAAATAAAATCAACAACCTTTGAAAAATAATATTGAACTTATTTATTTTACGGTATCCCAGCAGGAGAAAAAGACAAAACAGAAGCTACTATAACAAATCATAGCACTCCAGTGTAGGAGGAGGAAAAATGAACCAGGGGGAATGATACAGCATTGCTAGTTCTCTTCCTACTTGTGTTGATTATTAAGCACATGATCTGAAACTCAAAAAAGGGCTTGTTCCTTCTTGGACCTCATTTCATTTTTCCTGTTCTGGGCCTTGCTACCTATTGCCTAGCCTCTGTATGAAGGTTTTCCCTAACTGAACTGAACCTGCTCAGAGTTTCATTCCTTCAGCTAGTAGAGTTTTTATGAACATTCTGTGACACCACATAATTCCTGATTAAAATCTCTTGGCTTGTGACTGTTGAGGGGGATGAAGTGGTTTAGCAGTTCAGGGAAATAAGCAGGCCCGGCTCTAGGTGCAGTCCCGGTGGCGCGGGGTGCCAGGGCGCCGGGCCGGCAGGGGGGGGGGACTGCACGGCAAAGCCACGCAGAAGCCGTGCTGCACGCTGCGAGGGCGGGGGCGCCGGAGCGATCTCTGCGCCTCAGCGCCAGGGCGCCCGACCTGCTCGAGACGGCCCTGGAAATAAGCAACATCTAACAGCACCATTGTACCATATTTATAAAATCTACAAATGCATGCAAAACAGAGCTGAGAATTACATATTATGAAATTCCAAAGGATCTTCCTTTGTCTTGTCAAAATGCCCAAAACCTGTATTTCACCATATAGGTAAAAACTGTTGTCCTTCCACAAAGCAATTGGAGCTAAATAAAAATTAATCAGACAAACTTGGACTTTAAATCAGAATTTCCCATTCCCTTGATTTATTCTGTGGCAATATTTGTATAGTGTATTCAGGGATATGCATGTATGTGTATCAGATAGGTTATCAGCAGCTGCTTTATTCAGCAGGAAAATAACTATAACTAGAATGTAACAATTTACCAGGTATATCACACAACATAAATAATTGCTGATATTAATAATTTCATAGAGAAAAGCAGAAGATGGATTTGCATTGCATTATCCATACGTATAACTTTCCAGCTATTAAATTCATATATATATATATATATATATATATATATATATATATATATGTGTGTGTGTGTGTGTGTGTGTGTGTGTGTGTGTATATATGTATATATGTGTATATATATATATATATATATATATATATATATATATATATATATTGGGGGGGGGGTTGGAAAGTTTGCTCCTATGCAAAAAAATCACATTCTTCAATTTAAATATGGAAGTTCTTGAACTCAAACCAACAGAATTACCCAAAAGATAAAAAGTCAGTTCATAAATCAACCTGACTTGAAGAATTGATCTCCAAGGAAAGAAAACAGCTTGGGTCCACCCGCCCCCCAACCTCCTTTGGATTTGTTCATCTGCCACATTCCCCATTTGCTTATAAAAGCTGCCTAGCAATGTATAGGCCTCTGAGTCAGGAATAAAGACATTTTTTCCCGTGACCTCTTCCTACTTGGTTCTCCTTTAGTTATCAGTCTGAGAAATGAGTACAGGACTGGCAGAGCTAATGAAGCAGAGGCAAAGCTAATGATCAGCACATTTTATATTTGAAATCCATGATTTAAAGGTTTCTCTGAGCCCATAATAAACTACAGAATGAGGATTATCAGAAGATAGTGACCTAGCTTGAGGTCTGTTGGCTGGGAATTAGGGTATGTAATATTTCCTAATGTATGCAGATATAAGCTGAAAAGATGGATTAACGTTAAGAAGCAGTTGCTGTGGAAAATATGATTCAGTGGATAAAAGCTCAGTTATCTTGGGTGCTAAGACCAGAAATAGTGAGCTGATGCAGAGGAAAGAGCTAAGTGAAACAGTTGGTATAAGCACTTTCTTTGGAAAGCTGGCTTCTCTGCTTAATTCAAGGAAAGAATTATAGAATTGTAGAGTTGGAAGGGACCCTGAGGCTCATCTAGTCCAACCCCTGCAATACTGGAATCTCAACTAAAGTGTCCATGACAGATGACCATCCAACTTCTTCTTAAAAACCTCCAAGGAAAAAGAGTCCACTACATTCCAAGGGAGTCTGCTCCACTGTCAAACAGCTCTTGCTGTCAGAAAGTTCTTCCTGATGTTTGGCTGGAATCTATTGCCTTGTGACTTGAAGCCATTGGTTCTAGTCTTGGCCTCCAGAGCAGGAGAAAACAAGCTTGCTTCCATGTGACAGCCCTTTAGATATTTAAAGATGGCTATCACATCTCCCCTCAGTCTCTTTTTTCCAGGCTAAGCATACACAACTCCCTCCACCATTCCTCATAAGGCATGATTTCCAAACCCTTGATAATTTTGGTCACCCTCCTCTGCACATGTTCCAGCTTGTCAATACCCTTCTTAAATTGTGGCACCCAGGACTCAACATAATTTTCCCAGTGCAGTCTTACCAAGGCAGAATACAGTAGGACTATTACAGTCATAAAGGGACCCAGGTGGCGCTGTGGGTTAAACCACAGAGTCTAGGACTTGCTGATCAGAAGGTTGGTGGTTCGAATCCCTGCAACGGGGTGAGCTCCCATTGCTCGGTCCCAGCTCTTGCCCACCTAGCAGTTCGAAAGCACATCAAAGTGCAAGTAGATAAATAGGGACCGCTCCGGCGGGAAGGTAAATGGCATTTCCGTGCGCTGCTCTGGTTCGCCAGAAGCAGCTTTGTCATGCTGGCCACATGACCTGGAAGCTGTCTGCGGACAAACACCGGCTCCCTCGGCCTATAGAGCGAGATGAGCACCGCAACCCCAGAGTCGGACACAACTGGACCGGATGGTCAGGGGCCCCTTTACCTTTACTACATATAGCTATCTCTCCCAGATGAACAAATATGAGCATCCCCTCAATTTCTTCATCCAAGTTACTTATGAATACATTGTACAACTAACCCGATTTCAAAAATATCAGGATACATTACAACATAGTGGGCCTCTGTTTGAAGAAAAAGAGTGATAACAATTGTGCTCAACATACTGGATTGTGCTATCTTTGGAAATAGATTAAACTGGAGTAAACTGGATTTTTCTCATCCTTCTTCCTCCAATTGCCTATATTAGCCTTCACCAACCTAGTGCCTTACAAGTGTTTGGAATTACAACTTGCATCACTAGTTTTTATCCTTCATTTATTTCAAATTTTAAAAAAAGCAGGCTAGCTATTTTCTTTGAGAAGCCCTAAAGATCTTCTCCAGTGTGACAAATCTAAGCCGTCAGCAGTTGTGGAGTTTCTGGCTACCTAAAACAGAGTTTAACTCATCTATATTAACCAGATTATATTATTAGAGAATTTTATCATGCTGTACACACCCACAAAGAATTTTGAAAAATCATTTGTTAGTTTCCTTGCAGGAACCTAAGAGACTGAAAGCATGAAAAATTGCTGCACAAAGATAGCTGTGCTTGTTTGTGCGCAACACAGCCTGAGGACTCTTAGCTGGATAGCACAGAATAGGATTTGAAACCAGGGACGGAATAAGATTTGAAACCAGGGACGGAATAATTTCGTGCCATCTCCTATGGGAAAATGGCCACAACTCTCTTGATGGCTATTCCAGGTGTTTGCCCTTACTATTTAAAGCCAGGGCTAGAAGGATGAATTTCTCTGCTCATAAGTTATTGACCCGGAAATAGAGCACAGGCCTGTTTTTTTCTGGCTGGTTACATAGCATTCTTTGTTTCCCCTCAGCAAGAACAGGGAGGTGAAGTGGATCTGCAGCTCCCATAGTGTTGCTTTGTTCACTTCACAAAATCTCTGGGCCTATGTCAACTGTAGATGGAGTTCTTTCTCATATTGGTTCCCCACCCCATCTCTTAAAGAGACGGAAGAGAAGGGAAACAAATTCACACACGCACATGTGCACACACACGCACACACACACACACACACACACACACACACACACGCACACACACACACACAGAGAGAGAGAGAGAGAGAGAGAGAGAGAGAGAGAGAGAGAGCCAGCCAGTGGGGCATTGTGCTATATTTATGGACAGGAGACTGATCAGCGAGCTTTAAACAGCCATAACATGCTCTTGGAAGAAGCACAGAAGTGCAAAGGAATATTTTTGTGTGTGCATTTCATGAGTTATGATTTGCATGCTTGTTTCATTTAAGCCAAAGCCCTGGTTTGGTTGATTTAAGGGAAATGAAAATATTCTGAAACTACGGCATTGTTACCTTTCAAAGGATAAACTGAGGTTAGGGAGGTTTCAGTTAGAAAAAACATCATTTTCTGTGAATGGTACTACAGTTTAGGACATAATTGAGTAGGTGATTGTCATCAATAATTAAAATTCCAATTTACTTCCA
This sequence comes from Zootoca vivipara, assembly GCF_965207765.1. NCBI lineage: Eukaryota > Metazoa > Chordata > Lepidosauria > Squamata > Lacertidae > Zootoca > Zootoca vivipara. Next base: position 58,435,894 of record NC_142587.1, read on the forward strand.
CAAATGAAGTGGAAGTCACAATCAGGGCTTCATCTGCAGGATTTCCTCCACCACCCTATCATATTTCTGTGTTTGTGAAGTGGGTGAGCATGTTCCTAAGCAATTCCCCAGTCCAAATGGTATATAGGGACATAGGAATAGCACTGCTGTATCAGACCAAATACCCATCTAATCCAGTATCCTCACAGTGAGCAGCCATGTGCCCATGGGAAGTCTGTGTTTGTGTGATAATTGCCAGCTGTTATAAAAAAGATCCTTATGATATCGAGTTCTTCAAGCACTCTTGAATTTTCTAATTCACATCCAGATACAATGCCTGAAAACCAGTGCTTTCCCAACTTTTCACGTTAGTGACACACTTTTTAGACATGCATCATTTTGCGACACAGTAAATCACTTTTACTAGCAAATAAGAGGCACTCTCCTGCAGCAGTGTGTGTTTGCAAGCTGCCTGTGGCGGGTGAGTGTGCGCGCCCAGCCCTGCCACCACGAACAAACAGGAGATTGATGGATACCCAGTAGAACTAGAAATGCTGTATCATTCTCCCTGGTTCAATTTGTAATTCAACTTGGCAAATAGAAGAATCCCCCCCCCCCATGTAAGAAAATATGTTGGCTTACTCCAAATCAAAATATGGTTTGGAATCAACCCTACCATGACTCGGATGACTTGAACAAATCCCTTCCCACCACCTACTTGCTGAATCTGTCCCATGATCAAAATCTGAGCTGGATTGTAATGCCATTTTGAAGATGAGCACTACAAGCCAACAAAGTCAGATAATCTGATCCTGGAAATGATATACTTTGGTGGCATCTCTAAGGAGAACAGTGATTTGAATTGAGCAAATTGAAAATAATAGTTATTTATAATTGGGCATCATTGTTAAATACCAAAGAATATCTGGTATTTGGAGGAATGTATACAAGGGTTGGTAGGAAAAGTTGAAAAAGCTTGAAAAGCCCTCTGGAAATAGTTGTACATCCATAATGTAATGATGTGAATAGCGCTGGCTTCTTCCCATATTTAGCAGAAGCAATTATTCTTTCATTTTTAGCCTCTAAAAATTAAATCAAGCAAAGCAAAACATGAAACAGTGTTCTAAATCTGTGCAGTAATGCATGATTATAGTCACCAGTCAAATGGAATAAATACCTCCATCAGTTTCCCAACAGATTAAAATTGGAACCAGTCCAGTCAATCAACCTTATGCAAAATCCAGAATCTTTTCACCCACACAGTTGATGGGCTATGTTGACGTATAACACAGGTACAGACATTGACAGCTAATAATACTATTTATATGTATAATTACTGAAATTACCCTGACCTGCTTGGTTTAATGGCATTCACTAAATTGGCATGCATAATTTATTGCACCATTGCTGTCAAGCATCAATCCAAATGACACAGTAAGGCATAAACTGAATCACCAAATAAAGTGTTTATGAGTTTTTCAGGACAAGATCACCATGAATGATGGTACAGGAAATGTTAATATCATTTCCTCGGGATCTGCAGCACATTATTTTCAATGGGCACTTGCAATATTTCCAAAGAAACCCTCCACAATAAGCAGTTTATCAGCCAGTAACTGTAATACTTTGCAAAGGGGCCTGGAGGGTAGAATTTTTAGTTGAAACCAGTAGAAGCTTCCTCCCTTACATAACAGGCTTAAATTTTTAGCTTTCCTTTGGCAGGCAACTGCTCTCATGGAGAAAGAGTCTAAAATGTTAACACATTCACTGCAAATCCATCAAGGAACCTCCTAAGGAATGCAAAATCCTAACAATTTTAATGTTGATGTAAAATACTAATTAAGGCGTTCTAAACTGAAGATGTATAAAAATGGATTTTTAAAAACTTTATTCCACTCATCTGAATAATGACTTGCATTCATTTTCATAGCTTAGAGGTATTTTAGAATTCACAGTATTAATCAAAATGGCAGAGAACATTATACAAGGATTTAACTGTCCCAAATCTCATTACTTAGGATTTGCTACACTGAGATATCTATGGTATGTTTATACTTCTGCAGTCTGAATGCCGTAAACAACTAATAGATGGCAAAGTACTGTAGATTTATTTTACAAGGTGCCATGCAATTGAAAGAGTGGAGATTAAAGCAAAATGAAGTGTGGGAGGAGTGTCTGACCTATTTTTATTTTTTTGCATTGCAGTTCCAAACATAGTGATTCTGATATAGTCCTACATTTCTTTATCCATATTCAGCCATCCCTTTATCAGAGGGAGAAGTAATTCTGACCTCCTCCTAGATGATGGAAACAGATATGGGTCAGGCCTAGGACAACTGCACAACTTGGAAAAACCTGGGGGATATTCTGTATATGTGTAAGGTGATGCATGATGTGGTGGTCACATTTTCTAACAAATAAGCCAGTAGCTAGGAGTGCAAAAGTCTCCCTGTTTCATCTTTTAGTTTCTCATTTTCAGACCTTAAGTATTTCACTTTTTTTGTCGCCACATAATTTCTCAGTATTCTAGTGTGCCTTTCTCATAACATACTCATTTTTGTAAGCAAAGGGATACACACACACACAGAGAGAGAGAGAGAGAGCGAGAGAGAGAGAGAGAGAGAGCGCTTATGCACCACTGACAGCAGGGGTGTAGAACCCTGTGGCAACTTCTGGGAGTGGGGCTATGCTAGTGGTGAGTGGGACCAGAGACAAAGGTAGGCGGGGCCAGAGGTGGGTGGAGCTATGGATACGTTTCCCCCTCTCTGTACCAGACATAGAGAAGTCAGAGTTTCTAACACATACACATCTCTCCAGCCTGGCAAGCAAGAGGCATTATCACACTTGAAGGACACATTTCAGCCAGGCAAAAGCAATTGAAGTGAGTGGAAAGCTGGTGAACAGTATGACCTCATCAGGAGAAGTGGCTTAGGAACAGTATGGAGGCCTGAACAGAGAGGTACAGAGGGCTGCATTCAGTTCCTAGGTCTGAGGTCTCCATACCTTACAGCATTGGAACCTACATGACATCAGCAGCAGGTGACCATCTCCATCAAGTCCTGCTTGTGAGTTTCCCACAAACTTGGTAGGCTCCATTTGGAGACATAGCTTTGGTGTGATACTGCAAATCACCCATTGGGCTTTTGTGCTCTTAGTATTAGAAGAATCAGGTGTATTCAACTAAGGTTTATGCAGAATAGACCCATTGAAATTAATGAACTTGATGTAGTCCAGTTCATTACAGTGGGTCTACTTTGAATAAGAGTTGAATAACACCCATGGATAGTTGAACAGCATTATTATGGTAGGAACCAAGGGGACTCAATTGGGAGCCAGTGTGGTGTAGTGGTTAGGAGCGGTAGACTCATAATCAGGTGAACCGTGTTTGCATCTCCGCTCCTCCACATGCAGCTGCTGGGTGACCTTGGGCTAGTCACACTTCTCTGAAGTCTCTCAGCCCCACCCACCTCACAGGGTGTCTGTTGTGGGAGAGGAAGGGAAAGGAGATTGTGAGTCGCTTTGAGACTCCTTCGGGTAGTGATAAAGCGGGATATCAAATCCAAACTCTTCTTCTTCTTCTTCCTTAGGGTAGTGATAAAGCGGGATATCAAACCCAAACTCTTCTTTTTATTATTCCTTAGGATAGTTATAAAGCGGAATATCAAATCCAAACTCCTCCTCCTCCTCCTCCTCCTCCTCCTCCTCCTCCTCCTCCTCCTCCTCCTCCTCCTCTCCTTGGTGAATTGTGCACATTATACAAATGACTGCAGAGATTTCTGGATAGACTAAGAGTGAACCAGAATTTTGAAACAGAATAGAAGCCAAAGTCTGTAGGAAAAAAGCGATTAAGTTAATAGTTGTTTGACCTTTTAACAGAATGTGTGTGTTGTTTTTCTTCTAAGACATGCCAGATATGAAATGGATTTGTAGTTTCCCCTAACCTTTAGGAATTAGAGATCATATTAAACAATACATTTAATGGATAGTGAACAGTACTTAGGAAAATATATTTTCCAATACATAAAAGAGTAATAAAAGATGAATACCTGACATTATGGAAATGTTAAAAAAATTATTAGACTACCCAACATATCTGAGAATAGAGCCTTTCTCATTGAGCGAGGAAGAACGAGCCCTATATTTATTGTGTTAAAAATCTGAAGCCTAATGAATGGCTAGTCCACTTGGTGAAAGTTTTAAAAATGATTTATTGTTTCATTAATATCTGAGGATGTTTTGGTTGTTTTGATGTACCTTCACCTTCCTTATGCACAGGAAGCTGTTTATTTGGCAAACATTATAAATAAGGAAAGGAAAGTATACTTTGTAAGCATTAGACAATTCATTTGCATTTTTCCAAAAAAAGAGTGTGTACCACTTTCAAGGGGGGTAAAATCTGCCTAAGCAGTTTACAAGCACCATGTCAAACACACTATAAAATATAATTTAAGGCCACAAAAATATCAAAACAATTTATCAGGAGCAACTCCATTTTTGTCTAGCCCATTAGTTCTATGAACTAAATGAATATTGTTAATATAAACCATAAGATGTGCATATATGCCAGGGATGCATCTGAAAAGCAGAGGTGCCAGGTTACTCCCCAAAATTGAGGGTGCCCAGCTTGCATTGTGTCCTCTGGAGGAGACTGAGTGTGTGATGTCATGCGTGCACAATGCACACCAGTCCGCCTCATGGAAGATGGCAGGATCCCCAAGGATGTATTCTACAGGGAGCTGGCACCAGGCACCAGGCCTTTTGGCAGACCAACCCTGTGCTACAAAGATGTCTGCAAATGAGACATGAAGGCTGACAACATTAACACTGCAGCGTCTGGGGACAATCAGTCAAGTTGTGTACCCACAGCAGTGACCAGAGGAGGAATGACCACTGGGAGGAGCTGCAAATGCAGCAGCACAACCTGCACCATCTGCAGCAAAGTATGTCTCTCCTATATCGGTCCCTGCAGCCACAGCAGGCCCAGTAACTCTCCAGTGGTTTGACTTCACCTGTAAAGGCATACTTCTCCATTGTCTCCTGAAACAGGTGGGTGCCAACAACTGTAGCACATGGAGTTTTCTCCTTTCCCTTCTTTCATTAGGCAGCACCTGGTGCCTACAACTGAAATAAATACCTATTTTAGTCCGATTCATAAACTAGGGTGGTAGAATAGCATCGGGTACATATCACCTAGGGCAGAAAGAGGCCGTTAAGCACAGCACTAGGCACTCAGTAGTGCATAGAAGAGCAGTGGCATTTGCAGCAGTCAGAGGCCCTGGTGAGTATGAGTCTGTTATAACATAATGCATGGTGTAATCTCAATGGAATTAGAGCTTCCCTTATAAGACTTCTCCTATCTTCTGGGCTTTATCGTCTGAGAAAAAATGAAGTAAATCAGCCTAGTTCAGATCATTAAAATGGCAAGAATGATAAAACTAATTTTTATGCTAAATGGTGCTACAAAAATTATGATAGCTGCAATGGTTCGTTTGTATTCATTTCTCATGAGAGTGTCAGAAGGAGAATACTGGAAATAGCTTATTGGTATGAAAATCTACAATTTTGCTACAGTTTTCCCCAGTCACATCAGCTCCATACCGCTAGGCTTTTCTGTTACAAGAGGAAAATAATTCTGTTTCTTCATTAAACTTTGTGTAAGATACTAAATAGTTTCAGACACATCTGAATTGCCACAATGCAGAACTTCAGAGCACAATACAGGAGGCCATGTAATCATCTGCTTTAAATTGGCATAGCTGTTCGCCTAAATAGAGCCATAATATACTGCCTCAGCTGAGCATATCAGACCCATGTTTTGAAATATTGCATCAGTTCACTGTTTGCCAAGATTCCATTATTTAATAATCTTTGGGATAACAACCTGAAAGTGATCTTGTTAAGAGTAATTGCAGTGATTTCACTACAGTGTACAATGATTTAGAAGCCTGCCTACAGTTAATGTCAATAGGACCTATGTGGCTAAATCAATGTTGTCTAGCTTGAATAAAATATCCCTAATGACTTTGTATGTGCTTGGGGCTGTGGGGAGGATTGGCATGGGGTTTCTACAAGACGGAGTTTTATCAGATCTCTCAAGTCCTCATTAATTATTCACCAATGAAGTGTGAGGCATTTTAAAGTGTAATACGCAAGGAGACAAACATTTCCTTAATTTTAAGGACTTAAAGAACATCCTTGAATAGTAATGCAGGAAGGCAAATGTACTTAATGCATTGTTATGAATCAGAGCATTAAAAAAAATCAGTGAAGACTTGTGACATGTGAAATCTTAGATCTGCCAGAATAATTAGGGAAAGGCCATTTATATCTTCGAGTGCAGATTTACTGTTACATAGGGGTTCTCTAATTAAAGTGTAAATAGAAATTCTGAACCACTGACATACTTAATCCCAGTTCCAGTGGAATGATATACTAAGTGGAGAATGCAAAGGGTGCACCCTACTTTTCACTACCAGTGGGAAAGTAGCAGTTTAAAACAATTAGAGAGGTACTTCACAGAATGTATTTCACTCATGGTACCATGTATTGTATGAAATTCCAGATTCAACATAATAATTTAGAGCAGGTATTTTCTTAACAAGTGAACACCCATATATCTAAAACATCCACTGATTGAACTTAACCTTCTCTAAGTCTTCTTTACTTTATTTTTCAGATTCTAAAAATACCTACCGGTATAACAAACAATACCCATAACAGACTCCTGAACAAACTGTCAGGCCTTTGCTCTTAAGATTATGTTCATCTTAAAGATACAGTAATATATATCATGAGATTGGTGGCAAAAGGGGTCGCAGAACAGGAGAGAGGAGGAGGCATGGAATTGGGGGGGGGGGATTATGATATTGAGAGTTTTATTTTCAATTCCTTTCCTAATGATCCCTAGCATGGAATTTGACTTTTTCACAGTTGCATGTGGAGACCCTTTAACCACCCCCGAAATAAATTCAGACAAGACTCAAATTTTAGGTTTGGTTTTTGGCAGAATTTAGGCCACAACTTTATTGATTACAATCAAGTGAGTGGTTGCATAGGCTCTGGTTCAACTAGCTCCCTGTAGTCTTGCAGGTAGCGTTGGCCCTCGGCACCAACCATAAGTCAGCCTCAGGTGAACACCTGGGACAGTGGCAAGCAGGGGGGTCTGCTAGGCCTCCACCCAGATGTCCCCTGGACTCAGGCTCTGGGCACAACCCCTCACAGGGAAGACCAACCATGAGTCCATGGATTCCTTTAGCAGAATACCCAACGCATAGGGATGGTTAGGCATCCTGCCATTCCTATCACCTGAACCAGAGCCTATCCGCAACCTTACAAGTTGTGATTATTTGCTACGTGGCAGGCGAAACCCAAATGGCACCAGCCAATCAGCCAAGTGGGGGAAATTCCTGCCATGCCCCTGTCCCAACGACAGGTGACACACGACGACATAGCAAGGTCAAGCGCAAGCGCTAAATATAGGGAGAGGTGGGCCGGTGTTCCGATGCACTGAGCCCAAAAGAGGAAGCTCAGGGACACGTGCATGGGCTTAAATAGAGGCCCCTCGATCGATTTGACTGGCGTCCCTCTGGCCCAATTGCACCCAGGATCAAGGGACCTCCAATAGGGTGTTGTGGCCATACAAACGTTCCCATCCACAACACAGGTTCTGGTTGCCAGGTCCCAGCACAACATGTGCCCTCTTGTTAGGGAGGACCCAATCTGCCACACATTGAGTTGACCTCTTCATTGAGCTATTCACTATGACCCCAAAGGCTCATTCGTAGTTTATCAGCACCTCATGAGCACATATGTGATATCAATATGTTTTGCCTTGCATTGTATGCATCCACGCTGATTTACATGTGCCATTTTGTTGCCCACTTACTCAGCTTGGAGAAGTTCTTTCAGAGCCCTTTTTGTTTTAACCACCCTGACCAATTTAATATCATCAGCAAACATGGCTACCTCACTACTAACTCCTAACATTAGATTGTTTATGAACAAGTTAAAAGGTACTGATTCTAATACTCATCCTTGGGGAACACCACTTTCTACATCTTTATGTTGCAATAACTGTCCATTTATTCCCACTCTCTGCTTCCTGCTATTTAACTAATGAGAGGCACCTCTCCTCTAATTCTATGATTACTACCTTACTTAAGAGTTTTTGGTGATATACTTTTCCGAAAGCTTTCTGAAAGTCCAAGTACACAGTGTCAAGTGAATCACCTCTGCCTATATGCTTGTTGATATTCTCACAGAAATCTTATAGGTTAGTGAGACAGGACTTACCTTTGCATAACCCATACTGTTTCTGCTTCATTTGAGTTAGAAGATGGACCTTTTTTTGTCTTTTATTTCCCAATATTAAGGAGAATATTTTCATGGGAAATCTTGCACTACATATTGGGCTTTGTAATCTACTAATGCATAACTGTAATTTTTGCTCTAAATTCTGCTGTGTCAAGGGTTAAAATGCCATAAAAAATAAAGATTGTAACCATTAAACCATGGCAGATTCTTTTTTTAAATAATGCATATAGTTTGTTGCCTCGAAATTGACTTCTGAAGAATTTCAGTAGCAAATCAATTAATTTCTGCTTTATTTGCTTCCCAACGCTGCACAAAAGAGTTGCTTAAGAGATTTCTTAACTATAGTGGAAAAACAGTGTTGGGAACGATTTTGATTTGCGTCAATAACTAATGTTTGTCTTATCAACAGCTATGTGGTTTATTTGTCATCTTACATAATGCATATGCAATAATAATGCCTACTTTGATAGATAAATGCTTAGGAAGAAATCAAATTGGCTAATAAATAATACTAAATTTAAGGATTTCATTTGGAGGTAAATTATCATGGATTATTAACTGTACTAACTAATGGCTTGTTTATGTTACTGCTTAAATAATTAAAAACCTTTTTTAACAGTAGTACAAGATGACTTAGAGATGAATGGACATGCATATAAAAATGGACTATTTTACCTACAAAAGGACATTTTGGGAAGGGTGGCTTTTTAACATTTGAAACTTGTTCACCAGTGATGAGGAAGAAGATGGCTCAGTATATAAGGGTAGTTGTTTGTTTACCTATTGCTAGCTAAGCATCCTAGCAACTGCTATTTCCAAAGAAAGTTATTAAGAATCCTTGTCAATTATGTTGGAGATTCATTCCCTGTGTCTGCAGTCATGGGATTGTTGTCTATCACATGGCTGTATATGTGTTTACATTCCACAGAGTAGGAAGTGATGAAGACAGGATGTTTGTGTTACTGTGTGTTCCTGGAGTGGGACTATTGTCCTTTGTTCTTTCTCTTTGCTGTCTGATGCTAGAGAGAGAGGGAGCCATGTTGCAGTGCTCCGTGTGTGTTTATATGTAAATAAACGTAGATTAGCCAAATACTGTGCTACTGAGTTCTGTTACGCAATTGCACAAACTCTGCGGATCTGTAAGTGTGCTGATGTCAGTTGGCATCAGTTGCTGTGATGTTTGGGCTGGAGAAAGCTTTTGAAGCTCCCGAACGATCGAACCAGGAGGAAGAGAATATGCCAGTCTCTACTCAAGAGTAAGAGATCCTAACAAATTATAGGTTCAAATTTTCTGCATGAAAGCTAAGGCATGAGTAGTTTGGATTTGATATTCAGCTTTATCACTACCCGAAGGAGTCTCAAAGTGGCTAACATTCTCCTTTCCCTTCCTCCCCCACAACAAACACTCTGTGAGGTGAGTGGGGCTGAGAGACTTCAAAAAAGTGTGACTAGCCCAAGGTCACCCAGCAGCTGTATGTGGAGGAGCGGAGACACGAACCCGGTCCCCCAGATTACGAGTCTACCGCTCTTAACCACTACACCACCACTAGAACCACACTGAGTGTCTATGAACTCCACAGTAATTCACATACAGTATTTTTATAGTCCTCCCTCCTCCTGTCTGTCTGTCTGTCTGTCTGTCTATCTGTGTAAAAATAATTTCCCCTTAATGCATGAAGGTTGGAAGCAGGGTCAGCCAGAATGACTGTACTTTGTCTTCATGTACAGAATGCACCAGGTATCCATGAGAAAAGTGCAGAGGTCCTAAGAAATAGAGGGCTCTGGATTGTGTATATGTGAGTTTATCTGTATATAAGTGTACAGAACTTTAAATAATAATAATAAGTTATCTTGTACTCCAACAGTGCTTCCAACAGTATTTACAAAACACAATTAGAATATCACACATTAAAAGCTTCTCATGAGGTGGCCAAAGTATTGGAGCCTCAGCTTCACGATCTGTCCTTCCAGGGAGCACTCAGGGCTGATTTCCTTAAGAATGGATAGGTTTGATCTTCTTGCAGTCCATGGGACTCTCAAGAGTCTCCTCCAGCACCATAATTCAAAAGCATCAATTCTTCGGCGATCAGCCTTCTTTATGGTCCAACTCTCACTTCCATACATCACTACTGGGAAAACCATAGCTTTAACTATACGGACCTTTGTCGGCAAGGTGATGTCTCTGCTTTTTAAGATGCTGTCTAGGTTTGTCATTGCTTTTCTCCCAAGAAGCAGGCGTCTTTTAATTTCGTGACTGCTGTCACCATCTGCAGTGATCAAGGAGCCCAAGAAAGTAAAATCTCTCACTGCCTCCATTTCTTCCCCTTCTATTTGCCAGGAGGTGATGGGACCAGTGGCCATGATCTTGGTTTTTTTGATGTTGAGCTTCATACCATATTTTGCGCTCTCCTCTTTCACCCTCATTAAAAGGTTCTTTAATTCCTCCTCGCTTTCTGCCATCAAGGTTGTGTCATCTGCATATCTGAGGTTGTTGATATTTCTTCCAGCAATCTTAATTCCGGCTTGGGATTCATCTAGTCCAGCCTTTCGCATGATGAATTCTGCATATAAGTTAAATAAGCAGGGAGACAATATACAACCTTGTCGTACTCCTTTCCCAATTTTGAACCAATCAGTTGTTCCATATCCAGTTCTAACTGTAGCTTCTTGTCCCACATAGAGATTTCTCAGGAGACAGATGAGGTGATCAGGCACTCCCATTTCTTTAAGAACTTGCCATAGTTTGCTGTGGTCGACACAGTCAAAGGCTTTTGCATAGTCAATGAAGCAGAAGTAGACGTTTTTCTGGAACTCTCTAGCTTTCTCCATAATCCAGCGCATGTTTGCTATTTGGTCTCTGGTTCCTCTGCCCTTTCGAAATCCAGCTTGCACTTCTGGGAGTTCTCGGTCCACATACTGCCTAAGCCTGCCTTGTAGAATTTTAAGCATAACCTTGCTAGCGTGTGAAATGAGCGCAATTGTGCGGTAGTTGCAGCATTCTTTGGCACTGCCCTTCTTTGGAATTGGGATGTAGACTGATCTTCTCCAATCCTCTGGCCATTGCTGAGTTTTCCAAACTTGCTGGCATATTGGGTGTAGCACCTTAACAGCATCATCTTTTAAAATTTTAAACAGTTCAGCTGGAATATCATCACTTCCACTGGCCTTGTTATTAGCAATGCTTTCTAAGGCCCATTTGACTTCACTCTCCAAGATGTCTGGCTCAAGGTCAGCAACCACACTACCTGAGGTGTACGAGACCTCCATATCTTTCTGGTATAATTCCTCTGTGTATTCTTGCCACCTCTTCTTGATGTCTTCTGCTTCTGTTAGGTCCTTACCACTTTTGTCCTTGATTATGGTAATCTTTGTACGAAATGTTCCTTTCATATCTCCAATTTTCTTGAACAGATCTCTGGTTTTCCCCATTCTATTGTTTTCCTCTATTTCTTTGCATTGCTCATTTAAGAAGACCCTCTTGTCTCTCCTTGCTGTTTTTTGGAAATCTGCATTCAGTTTCCTGTATCTTTCCCTATCTCCCTTGCATTTTGCTTGCCTCCTCTCCTCCGCTATTTGTAAGGCCTCGTTGGACAGCCATTTTGCTTTCTTGCATTTCCTTTTCCTTGGGATGGTTTTCATTGCTGCCTCCTGTATAATGTTACGAGCCTCCATCCATAGTTCTTCAGGCACTCTGTCCACCAAATCTAAATCCTTAAACCTGTTCCTCACTTCCACTGTGTATTCATAAGGGATTTGATTCAGATTGTATCTTACTGGCCCAGTGGTTTTTCCTACTTTCTTCAGTTTAAGCTGGAATTTTGCTATAAGAAGCTGATGATCTGAGTTACAGTCAGCTCCAGGTCTTGTTTTTGCTGACTGTATGGAGCTTCTCCATCTTTGGCTGCAGAGAATATAATCAATCTGATTTCGATGCTGTCCATTTGGTGATATCCATGTGTAGAGTCGTCTCTTGTGTTGTTGGAATAGAGTGTTTGTGATGACCAGCTTGTTCTCTTGACAGAACTCTATTAGCCTTTGCCCTGCTTCATTTTGAACTCCAAGGCCAAACTTGCCAGTTGTTCCTTTTATCTCTTGATTCCCTACTTTAGCATTCCAGTCCCCTGTAATGAGAAGAACATCCTTCTTTGGTGTCATTTCTAGAAGGTGTTGTAGGTCTTCATAGAATTGGTCAATTTCACTTTCTTCAGCACCGGTAGTTGGTGCATAAACTTGGATTACTGTGATGTTAAAAGGTCAGCCTTGGATTCGTATCGAGATCATTCTGTCATAAAAAACAGCCCAGTAGCTGGTAAAAAGCACCTTCCATAACTATGCTTAACAAATAAGAAACAATACTCCTGCTTCACAAGTTTCATATTAAGAACCACACTTTCATACATTTCCCTAACTCTTGAACTTCATGCATAAACCTAGGGCTTTTAATGCATGGATTTACAAGTTTTAGGAAAATATTGGCTGACTTTATATTTTCCTGCATGGGATCAAATATGAGGCACATCACAGTTCAACAAAAGTCCCACCTCACTGATACCTGACACCTCACTGAAATTTATTGGAAGGAATCTACAAAAAAAGAGCATATTTTCTACAATAAGGTACGCATATATAAATACCATTCTCAGAAAACAAGAAATCTTTAGGGAAGAAACAGGTTTGATCTGACAGGGTAGTTAAAGATGGAGAAGGAAGGTGAGGGCAGTACAGTTTCTGGTAGCTATTCAAAGACATTATGAGACATAGAATATAGTGAAATGCCTCTGTACCATGATACACTGGGAAAAGAAATAGGAAATAGCTTTGGGGGTCCTAGTAGGCACAGAAAGGAAGGCCTGAAAGATTAAATAGACTGGAGAAGATTGAAAGAACCACTAACATGGAAGAAGCTCCTAATTACCATAGTGGCCCTAATATGATTTGAGCTTATTAGAGTTTGCATGTCACATGTAAGAAAGGGTTGTACCTTTTGTGCATGTCATCAATCTGCTCTGAATTATTCCATTCCAAAATGGATTTCAGGCAACAACAAAAGGCAGTTTGCTACAATAATGCCCATTTGTATGTATGTAAACATGAGGTACTCAATATAACAGTAGCTGAAGTAAATTTCCTTTGAAACATATTTTTACAACTTATTTTTATGAGATTTAGGTATGTTGATTACTCATTCTCCCTCCTTTGACCTACTTTATCTGACTGCAATATTCACAGCTTCAGCTAACCGATGCTAAATATCATAGAAATAACCTTAATATGATGGGTTAGTGATTTTATACCATTGTCTCTAACCCAAAGAAGAACATTATCATTACAAAGTAACACACCTCATTAAAGAAGGGCTCCATGAAGAACATTATCATTTTGCAGTGACACACATCATTAGAGAGGATCTTTAACTGTGCCGGCCATAGAGTAGGGTCTGTTCATTACATTATGGATCTCAAGGGTGACACATAAGTCACCAGTGCCATAGCTTCCAGCTGGGATCTCCTTTTACCCACTGGTTGATTTCTTCTTAGACTTGAAATATTAAATTATTTGAATATTTCCCTTAGACTGAAATATGCATTGCAAGTCAAGTCATTGTTTCCTACTTTTCCCTCAAGACCTCCACTTCTGAATTCTTTGTTATGTGGAAGATCACAGAACCTTTCCTAGTAGATACTTTACTAGCATATTGGTGCTTACCTGGAAACTATCCATGTGATATTAGCTGGAATGTGTGTAGACCAATCTGCATGCTATGGGAATCCAGTAATAGAATTACAAACACAGAAGACATTTCATGAGTTTCCATATGATGCCTGCAACCAAAACGTACTGATAAACAACAGTCTAAATGTATCTGATGATGCTGTTGTCCTATTAGAATATGGCCCATTGGATCTGTACTGTGCTGACAAATGAAATACATTGAGGGTGGATCTAGACACATTAAAAAAAACGTTTCAGGAAAATGTGTTGTAAAGCTCATACTGTAATGGGAAATCACATTACCAATGGATGAAACTCTACAGTGCCATCTGGTGTCACAGGGTTATAACAAATTTTTTTACTAATGTAGTGGAGTACTTAGTTACAATACTTTGGCCACCTCATGAGAAGAGAAGAATCCTTGGAAAAGACCCTGGTGTTGGGAAAGATTGAGGGCACTAGGAGAAGGGGACGACAGAGGACAAGATGGTTGGACAGTGTTCTCGAAGCTACGAACATGAGTTTGACCAAACTGCGGGAGGCAGTGCAAGACAGGAGTGCCTGGCGTGCTATGGTCCATGGGGTCACGAAGAGTCGGACACGACTAAACGACTAAACAACAACAACACTTAGTTACAAACCAAGATGCCATTTTATGAACAAGGAAATCTTAGCATTCTCCTGGCTAGGGCCGGCTCTACATAGACCCCCAGTGGCGCAGTGCACCACGGCGGGGGGGCTGGTAAGCTGGGCACCGGCCTGGCAAGGAGGGCGCCGCGCGGAAACCAATTGCGCCCTGCGAGGGCGGGGCGGGCGGCGGAGTGATCTCCGCCCCTCAGCACCAGGGCGCGCGATCTGCTCAAGACGGCCCTGCTCCTGGCTGCAAAACATAGGAGTATATGAAACATAGGCTCTCTTAAACCCTGTTGATTTTAATTGCAGTATTAATTTTCTGCCTCTGAAATCTTATTTACTCTTTTTGGGAGCTCCACTGAACCCAGAAAGATTTCTGAATAAAGAGGCATTGGATTGGCATACACAAGCCTTAACTGTTGCTTGTAGGGTTGCCAGACTCAATAGAGGACAGGACTTCTGTGCCTTTAATTGCTCTCTTTTGAGTCTGGAAACCTTAAAGAGAAACCAGCAGACCCTTTGTTTAATTTCCAAGGTTTCCAGACTCAAAAGAGAACAGGGCAATTAAAGGCACAGAAGTCCTGTCCTCTTTTGAGTCTGCAACCCTAGTTGCTTGACTGCCTCTACTTCAGTTTCTTCCACATATTATATGAACATAGGGAAGGGGTCAAAATAAGGACACATGAATGTATTCATAATAAGGCATACCCTCCAACCGCCTCAATTTTAGTGAGACATTCTAGAATCACAGAATCATCCCTGGCTTCCATTTGGATCCAGGAATGTTCCATTTTCCTGCTCCAGAACCGCCACCAAGCTTGGGGAAGAGAATGATCCTCTCCATGGCTGCTGCTGCTGGCCTCCTCCCTTTGGAAGCTTGTAGCAACTGCTGGAGAGCAGTTGGAAGACGAGAGGCTCACTGCCACCACTGAAGCCCAGCCTGAGTGACATGTTGGAACCAGCAGCTCAAGCCTGCCAACTGCAGGAGCTGCTAGAATAGCCGGTGCTGCAAGGATGATCTTTCCGCAGGGGCTGTCCTTGCCTCCTTTGCACACTGTAGCCCAGTGCAGGAGAGGTGTGGCACTACTGCCACCGTTCCTTTTCTCTGCCCCTGCTGTCCCTGGGTCAGACTTAACCCAGGAGAGGAGCTGTGACCTGGTGATGCTGGGCCCAGTGGAGGAGAGGCACAGTACTGCCTCTGCTGCCACTCCTTCTCTCCACTGCTGCTGCCCCTGGGTCTTGACTGACCCAGGAGAGGAGCTGCAACCTCACAGAGCTTGTACACTGGAGGCTAGGGGAGGAGAGGCATGGCACTCCAGACGATGTTCCTTCTGTCCACTGATACTGCCCCAAGGTCAAGCCTGACCTGGGAGTGGAGCTGCAGCCTAGCATCACCAGGCCGGCACTAGGGAAGTGGACTCCACAACTCCTTATTGTGCCGGACACCAGCAGAGAAGAGGCTTAAATCTTACAGAGTGTGTTAAACTGGACATTAAAGCCAACTCCCACATTTTCCTTATCCATTGTTTATAAGATGGTATTAGTGATGGCCTCCATTTTCCAACATAAAGAATGCTTGCAGATACATGTATATATAGGACACCAGTATTGCAGTAATTGAATATGTTTTGGGGCTACTTGTTGCGGTGGTGGAGGAATGATTGTTTAACCTCCTTTTTGTCTGCACTGTATCAGTGTCTAACGTTATACTCCATATTTGATTTTTTATTCTCGTAAATCACTTTGAGTCTTTATGGGAAGTAAAACATTGAATAAATGAAACAAAAGCAACAATAATATATAAAGATCACCTGGATCACAAATAAGTGAGTTCATATTTTCATGGTATAAAAGTGGCAAAAATCAGGATATTAAATGTACTTGCATATGCACTTTATGCCTCTCCCTGTAACATGCAAAAGTGATCCTAACAGCTACTCTTTATCATATAAGTGCATGTCAGAATATCAGCCCTAATACATTAAAATGTGCAGTGTAGTGTATCAATAGGGCTAGCGTAAAAAAATGCACTAATATCACTATTATGCTTGCCATTAATATTCTAGATATATTGTTAACATTGTATATCATTTTGCAGTATATGGCATAGTTTATTTTGATTGTATTCTTTATTTTATTCCAATAGTGTTCTTATGATCTAAGCCAGGGGTCCCCAAACTTTTTCAGCCGGGGGCCGGTCCACCGCCCTCAGACCCTTCGCTGGGCCGGACTATATTTTTTGGGGGTGGGGGGAGCCGAAATCCTATGCACATTGAACATATTGCATTTGGTGCACAAAAAACAGAAAAACAATACAATATTTAAATTTAAAATAATGATTTTAATCAACACAAAATAATATTTTAAATAAAACAACACCATACAATATTTAAATTAAAGAATGATTGTAATCAACAAAAACTTCAATGGGAAGAATGGGAAGAATGGGCCTGCTTTTGGCTGATGAGATGGTCTATATCTGGTTCCATATTGGTCACTGCTAGTCTTAGCAAGTGATGTAAGTGTTCATCTGTCAGTCTTGATCTCGTGGGAGATTTCAGATGTTTCATCCTAGAGAAAGTTTGCTCGCAGACATATGTGCTGCCAAAGACCGTTGCAAATCTGAGTGCATGGTTTCTGATGTTTGGATATGTCTCTGAGGGGAGAGATGCGTAGAAATCTGCAAGGCTGCTTGTCTTGAATGCGTCTTTCAAAGCATCACAAGTTTGCAGTTCAATCAATTCCATTTGGTGAATGGGATCTGCAGTGTCAATGTCCACACAAAAAGGGTTTCGGAAAAGATGTATGTCCTTTTCATGGATGTGAAGCTCCTTAAATCTTGTTTGGAACTCCTTTTGCAGACTCTCCACTAAATCCACACATGCTTCTTTTGGGAATGGAACTGTTGGATTTCCCAATGACCGGTTTTGAGTTGTGGGGAGATGAAAAAAGTTTTTCTCCTTCACATGTCTAACAATTAAGTCTAATTTCCCTTGGAACGCTTTCACATGTGCAAACATTTCACCAATGAGCTTCCCCTTTCCTTGCAATTGAATATTGAAACTGTTCAGTAGCTCGGTTATGTCAGTCAGAAAGGCAAGCAGCCATTTCCATTCGTCATCTTGGAGCTCTGGCACTTCTCTGTCTTTCATCAGCATAAAATCATAAACTTGAGGAAGTAATTCGTAGAAACGTTTTAAAACTCTTCCTCGACTCAGCCAACGGACCTCTGTGTGGTATGGTAGATCTTCATGCTCAACATTTAACTCTGACAGAAATTCTTGAAACTGCCTGTGGTTAAGTGCATGAGCTCTAATGAAGTTCACATAGGACACCACAGTTTTCATGACTGCGTCCAACTTCAGCGATCTTTTGCAACACAGCACTTGTTGGTGGATAAGGCAGTGTATTGCTATTGGATGTGGCTGATTGTGTCTGTCCATCTCTTGGTTGATGCGTGCAACCACTCCTCTTGTACGCCCCACCATGCTAGGAGCACCATCTGTTGTGATACTGGCAAGTTTAGCCCAGTCCAACTTCAAATCATGGATAGTTTGCTGAACTTTTGCAAAGATATCCTCTCCAGTCGTTGTTCCCTTGATGCTTTGCAGTGCAGCAAGCTCTTCTGTGAATTCAAACTTTTCATTTGTTCCACGGATGAAAATTAGGAGTTGCGCAGAATCACGGATATCTGTGCTTTCGTCCAGTGCCAGCGAGAAGTAACGAAGCTTTTCTGAGGAATTTTGCAAAAGTTCATGCAAATTTCCCCCCATTTCTTCAATCCTACGAGTCACTGTGCTTCCAGAAAGACTCAATGTGGAAAACAATTCAGTCTTCTCCGGACACATCTCTTTGGAGGCTGTAAGAATACATTCTTTAACAAATTCTCCCTCTACAAAGGGTTTTCCATTGCGGGCTATAAGCCTGGAAATCTGAAAACTTGCTCGCAAAGACGAAATGTTCTCCTGCTTCCGCTTCACAAACACATTTTGTTGAGCTGTCAAGGCAGTTTTCAGTCTCGCTATTTCATCTTTTCTTAATTGTCCTGTCAAAGAAGAATATCTATCCTTGTGGTGAGTATTGTAGTGTCGTTGGATATTGAATTGCTTGAAGACAGACACCGTGTCGTGGCAAATAAGACAAACGCCTCTTTCTTTGTATTGGGTGAAAAAGTAGTCGTATGTCCACTGTTCGTTGAAAACTCTGCACTCGGAGTCCACTTTTCTTTTACGTGACATGATTTCCTATGGATGGAAAATTGGTGTCAGTAAAATACCAATAAACTTAGAAGAGCAAGAAAAATGATAATGGCAACAACTGATTATTTGCCATCACCCTAACTATTTTATAACCATTCAGGGCTGTCTTAAGAGAAAGCAAAGCAGCGAATAAAATAAAATATATGTGTATTCTAGGCCCGTCTCTGAAAACTAACTATGCATTGCTAAACTAACACATTATTTCCACTCTGTACTGAGTTAATCCCTGTGCATGAAAATGTGCATAAAAATGTGCACTGGATATGGCCAAGGGCCATTCCACTGTGCTTGCTTACCTGGTGCCTTGGCGTTTCTCTCTGGGTGGGCAGCAGAGAGAGAGAGAGTCTCCTCTTTTTAAAAGGTGGAAGGACTGATGGGACGAAGAAGCTGGGGGTGAGGCCTGTGGGAAAGAGAGAAAACAGCTAAGCAGGAAAGAAAGGGGAACATTAGTCAATTCTGAAGATCTCAGATTTCAAGGCTGCAACTTTAAGTTCATTTCTCAATAAGAAATTTCTTCTCAATTCAGGGGGACATACTTATGAAAAAATATACATTTGGCAAAGCAGAAAGTGGTTTGTACAAGAGAGAACAGCTCTACAGGGCTTGGCCCTTCTAGAACCAAACAAGTGACTTTTAACATGAAGAAAGCGAGAAAATACACAAAGCATCTTTTGACAGATGCGCCTACCCGTACCCAAAAGCTTCGCACTGCCGGAATCTCAGAAGAAGGAACTCCTGTTCCAAACCTGGGCTGGAACTCCCAAAGGAAGCCTGGAAACAAGCAATGGGAGAAAACTGGTTAGAGATGAGGTGGCATGGGGTAATTAATAACAGTTGTCTGCTGTGTCTGTGCTTGATGGGTGGTAACAATGCTAAGGCTTGCTTCATGCATGTATCCATTCATGTTGGTGCTGGCCACAACTCAGGCATGTGGAGGAGCTCCCCACGGAAAAACCACAGATGTGGCTTGAGTATATGTAAGCCAAGTCTAATGCAACACCCTCCCCCTGCCACACTTGAAAGGAAAGGGAAATGGTGTGCTCAAAGAGGGCTGGTGAGGAGGACATCAGGGGAAGGTTCGTGGGTCGGTGGTGGTTAGAGAACATACATTGCATTTCCATGCAGAACTGGGAGAGGCCTCCCCCTGAAACCCTGAAGAGCTGGGCTGACAAAACTGGGCTAGATAAATAGTCTGATTCAGCATAAAGAAGCTTCTGTGCAACTTGCAGGAAATTGAGAACCTTGTTCATAAAGTGGCAAGTCAAGAGTTGCAAAGAAGCATCTTTTCACTAACTCCCTTTGAGGGTATATATGTGGCAAAGCAACAAAGCTCTAACAAACTTAAGTAACGTGGTACCGGCTCTGAGCGAGGCATGTGCAAAGTGCCTTTTCCTCGCCAATGAGATGAACCCTCGAAAAGATCACTCGCCCCTCTGGTTCGGTTTGGAGAGCTTGCGCTCAGTTTGGGACGGCCAGGTGGGCAAGCCAGCGAGGCTTTGCTTGCCGGCGAGCTTGAGACTCACCCAGCGCCTTTAATTGTAGAATTTGGCCAGGTGGCGACGGAGGGGGCCATTAAGGGGACCGCGGCAATGGCGGCGGAGGAGGGAGCCACCAGGGCGGCTGCGGAGGGGGCCATTAAGGTGGCCGCGGCAATGGCGGCGGCGGAGGGGGCCACCAGGGCGGCGGCGGCAATGGCGGCGGCCAGGCGGCGGCGGGGGCCATTAAGGGGGCCGCGGCAATGGCGGCTGCGGAGGGAGCCACCAGGGCGGCTGCGGAGGGGGCCATTAAGGTGGCCGCGGCAATGGCGGCGGCGGCAATGGCGACGGCGGCCAGGCGGCGGAGGGGGCCATTAAGGGGGCCGCGGCAATGGCGGCGGAGGAGGGAGCCACCAGGGCGGCTGCGGAGGGGGCCATTAAGGTGGCCGCGGCAATGGCGGCGGCGGAGGGGGCCACCAGGGCGGCGGCGGCAATGGCGGCGGCGGCGGCAATGGCGGCGGCGGCCAGGCGGCGGCAGGGGCCATTAAGGGGGCCGCGGCAATGGCGGCGGAGGAGGGAGCCACCAGGGCGGCTGCGGAGGGGGCCATTAAGGTGGCCGCGGCGGAGGGGGCCACCAGGGCGGCGGCGGCAATGGCGACGGCGGCCAGGCGGCGGAGGGGGCCATTAAGGGGGCCGCGGCAATGGCGGCGGAGGAGGGAGCCACCAGGGCGGCTGCGGAGGGGGCCATTAAGGTGGCCGCGGCAATGGCGGCGGCGGAGGGGGCCACCAGGGCGGCGGCGGCAATGGCGACGGCGGCCAGGCGGCGGAGGGGGCCATTAAGGGAGCCGCGGCAATGGCGGCGGCGGAGGGAGCCACCAGGGCGGCTGCGGAGGGGGCCATTAAGGTGGCCGCGGCAATGGCGGCGGAGGAGGGAGCCACCAGGGCGGCTGCGGAGGGGGCCATTAGGGCGGTGGCCAGGCGGCCCAGGCCAACTCCTCTTCAAGCGGCAGGTCGGGCCAGCCCAGCTCCGGCGGCGGGAGCGGCAGCGCGGCTAAGCAGAAACACAGAAACATACACACACACACACACACACACACACACACACACAAACCACGTACCTTTCAGCAGGGGCTGCTTGCGGCGGAGGGTGGAACGGCAGCAAAGAAAGGGGTTTCTCCGGCTGGCTCTGCTCTGGCTAGAAGCGGCTGCTGAAAATGGCGATCGGCCAGCTTTGCACAGCCCCTTTCCTCCTGTGCACGTGCAGCTGCTGCCCACCCATTGGCTGAAGCACTCCGACTTTTTGATTGGCTGCTGCTGGCCAACCACGATGAAGGAGAGGGGGGAAATGGCGACGAAGGAGGAAAATTGCTCTCGGCTTGGCTCTCGGCTTGAAAAAATTTTTTTTAAGTGCGGGATGGCCATGCTGATCCCCAGACCTTTCGCGGGCCAGATTGGAAGGCCAATTGGGCCGCATCCGGCCCGCGGGCCGTAGTCTGGGGACCCCTGATCTAAGCTAAAAGGATGTGCTTTTCTCTGTAATGGAAGTCATTTGTTGCTTAGGTTTCTATGGCATACATTTTCCTTCAGCTAATAAGTGAGATGAGTATTGCACTCTTTCACATGAAGGCAAGATGGATAAAAATGTGAAAATCGGTATTCCAAGTCAATGGTTTTTTGTTTTTTTTTAAAAGAACTATGGAAATCTTTTCTTAGAGTATGGTTTTGTGTTGAAAAAAAAAAGATCATGTAACATTCTTCTAACAGCCAGCAGAGGGTGTATTTTACATAGTTTAGGGCACCTCAATCTGAATTCTAATTTAGTAAATCAGTTTTATAAGCTAAAGGTAACACACAGAAACACACACACACACACACACTTGAAAAACAAATTAAGTAAAACAAGACTGAAACTATAAGAGAAGTATTTGACCAAATTTAACTGATTCAGCATTGACATTTTGATGAGCTGACTGATGGAACTTAATTTACTCTTTCTTCAAGTAACAGAGAGAGAGAGAGAGATGCTTACTGCTTAATGAATTTGTCCAATTGCCCTGACATATGGATAGACATTTCCTGCTGTATTTTACAAAAAGTTGAACTATTATAAACTATATGAAATTCTGTTTAAACTATCCAGAATGTGGAGAATTTGCCCCCCCAGTTTAAATACTTTATTGAAATTCATAGATAACATACACAATATACCAAGATGAAAACAATCATGTACTAATAAATTTAAATTAAATTTATGCAATCTCTTTCTTCCGATCTTTTTGCTAACATAGAATAGACTTCCTATCATTTCCCGATGTGTATAACCTTTCTGGTGATGAATGTACTTATCATCATTACCTTACTCTTTCTGTACTTTCTAATACTTTCTTACAACAATTCATACCTTGAATGTGTAGGAGAATTTGGGAGTGTTGAAAAAAAACCACCGATATAAATAACCATAATAAAAAAGTTCCTTCCAGTAGCACCTTAGAGACCAACTAAGTTTTGTCATTGGTATGAGCTTATGACACATATAACCATATGACACATGCTGGATAAAAGAGAGAAGGAAAGGAAAGAAGAAAGATGCTACTGAATAAATTAAGCCTCGTCAAATGCTCATCTCACTGAACATATATATTGGTTTCATTTTTCTGTGTCCCTTTGTTGCCTTTTCTGAATCTTCTGTGCATTGCCAATTTACTTGGGCTAGCTCTACCATTAGGCAAAGTGAGACAACTGTCTCAGGCAGTAGGTGTCAGAGGCAGCAGTAGCTCCTGGCTGTTCCTCCTGAGCCTCCAGCCATTCCCAAGGGCCTCTAACTGCTGCCTTGGGTGTGGTTGAAGATGCTATCCTGTCACCAATGTTGAAGTCAGATTCAGCTGGCAGCAGGGTTGGACTTTTATAAATTTTTGTAACATGGCATCCTTTGTAATGCAGATTTTGGCACCCCCAAATGGATCTTCTGAATTATAGACCTTTTTAATTTTGCGCCCTCTTAGCTCCACGCCTTGTGCAGAGGAACGTCCCGCACTGCCCTAAATTTGGCACTGTTGGCACCCCAGCTGGCTTCTGTACATGGAACTAGGAATGGTCACCATCTTGTCCTTCAATTTTTGCAGCAAAATTTATGCCCTGCAGTCTCCTTATGCTTTGACCTCACCATCCTCAGCCTTCTTTGCCTACATTACCATTTTATTTACACTTAACCATGTTGTCATCACTTCTAATGCAGCATCAACAAAAATCACAGCCAATAGGATTATTTGGGATTGCAGAATTATGAGAGTGAATGAGAAGAAGGAAAGGGGAACTCAGAAGAATAGCCCTGAAATAATGCTGGTGCCTTTGTAATGAGTGCCACAACATGCACAAACAGAAGGCACATTACTGTGCTAAGAAAAAAATGAAAACACAAGTAGCAATCTGCAGGTTCTTATCCCATTATTTCTGCTGTGGTTCTAAAATCGGTGTGTGGACTTCCAGGCATTCTGATTATGCAACCATGCCTGTAACAAAAAGTAAGGTTAATAATGCACATGTATGCACTTAAAATTTAAAGTGCAATAAGTGTCAAAGAGCATCATATTTCCATTTGGCCATCATGAAATAAAACTGACTCTATAACTCAGTTTTCCTGCACTTGCATTTACTGCAGCTGCCTCTTAGAGGAACAGAAGAAATGAACTGTGCACTGAAAGTTCTGAGACATTATTATTGGTTTGGTACAGGCTGCCTGCCTTTAATTTGTATGTATGCTCATTGGTCCTGATTAAAAGTAATTTATAAAAATGATGATCTACAAGAGATCACTGGGAGGATACCACATGGTACATGTCTGCAATTTTACAGTGATGAAAAAGATAACTATTTCTGCATACAGCTTTTCAACCATATGCCTACCTAGGCAAATTATGTTTCCTTTGGCCCAACTTTTTAATTTAGGTTTTAATGATAAATAAAGAAGAGAAATCTATTCCTGTTGTGAACATCTGTGCACCTGCTTTGCTTGCAGCGAAGTGAGCCTCAGATAACACAGAGACCTCGTGGCTGGGGAAGAACCCTTTGCCACCTCTGCCTGGGGCCTGAAATCAACAAAGGAAGATTGTAATCCAGGAGAAAGTAATCCTGTTTCCCACAAGTGGAAATAGTTAGTTCCCTATCGTTGGATATGCTGTGAAATACCATTATACAGTTCATAAGATGTGTTCTTGGCTTGGTTGATGGGAAATGCTCTGCTTCGCTGCATTTCAAGTTCTGTAAAGTGATATGCAGTGTGGACCATATTGAAATGCAATTTAAAAATCAAATTGAAACCATTCATTTTTCATAGGCAGAGCTCAGTTTGTCATTGACTAACATTACGTTTCTGCCAGGCTTAAAGAATGTAATGATAAAAAAATAAGAAGTGAGTATATAAAACACCTCACAGTTTTAAAATAGTTGAACATCTTTTTATGTGAACATATTTTATTATCTTCTGAGATTCAAAGAACAGCTAGATATAGAATTCTGGTACAATGAACCAACATCTACCCAAACATATTTAGATATATTTATCAGAGGCAAAATGCAGTCAGATTAAACACTTTTGTTTTCAGTGAGAGAATTAAATGCATGTTAACAGATGTCATCCTGTGCACATTTATCTAGAAGTAAGTCTCACTGAGCACAGTTGGGACTTACTTCTGAGTAAATAGGCACAACATTGTGCTGTATTCTACCCTATTGAAATCAATGCAATGTACCGTATTGGCCCAAATATAAGTCGCACCTGCAAATAAGTCCCACCTTTAAAATTCAGCGGCTTGGGGGAGGCTTCGGAGCCACAGATGGGACAGGTGCCATTGCCCTGTGCTCCCAGGCTGCTCTTGGGTGTGTGTGTGTGTGTGGAGCTGTGCCGCTTTGCCGGTGGCCTCCTCTCCCCACCTTTGTCTCCTTTGTTCTGGGCGCCATTGCCTCATGCAAGCGGCTGCTTCCTGGGGATGGGGAGCTGTGCCGTTTTGCCGGTGGCATAAGGTCGTGAATATAAGCTGAACTTTAACTGTTCACAATCAGAATTTGGGGGGGGGGGAGAGTGCAGCTTATATTCGGGCCAATACAGTAAATGTGTTTTATTCTGTCTAGGTTGCTTTAGGATGCATGTTGTTACCTGGGAGTAGCTCTGCACAGAAGGACAACCATCTTGGTTTCTCTGAATGCTTATATGTGAATAAAAAATCTGTTAGAACATTTAATTTAATCACACTCACTCACACACACACACACTTAATTTAATATATCACACACACACATGCCTCAAGGACCACCTCTATCCGGACCCTGGGATCATCCTCTGAGGCCCTTTTTCATGTGCCTCCTCCACAAGAGGTTCAGAGGATGGCAGCGTGAGAAAGGACCTTTTCTGCAGTGGCTCCGTTCATGGAAAGCTCTCCCCGAGGAGGTTCGGCTGGCGCCTTCATTATACACTTTTAGATGCCCGGCAAAAATGTTCCTCTTCAACCAGGCCTTTGACTGATTGACATCAAATGCCATTTTAAATGTTTTGTGGGATTTCCCCCCCCCCCCATCAGTCATGAATTTGCTAGGTGCCCTTGGGTAAGGCACTATTTCACTCACCCTTCACAAGGAATATGAGGCTATAATACCAACCTTAAGAGTTTTGTGCAAGAATTAATAAAATACCTGTAATCCAGTTGGCTCTAGACTAAGGACCCACTTGTGCTATAATTTAGCATGCCACTTTAAACAGTCATGGCTTCTACCAATAAAGCTTGGGAACTGTAGTTTGTTAAGGATACTCAGTTGTTAGGAGAGCCATATTTGCCTCAAAGAGTTATGATTCCCAGAGTTCCCTGGGAAAAGGGTATTGTTAGACCACTCTGAGTATTGGGGGGAAAAACCATGAACAGAAAAATACTCAGCACTATATACAAAAAAACCCCAAAAACAGTTCCTGTGCTTTTCAAATTGACTGTGGACTGGCACTTTATGTAAATCAGTTTATTTTGAGTGATTGATGGACCTATGCCATACTAGAATCTGGACTATTATTTTTAAGGTGTTTTAAAGATTTTTTTACTTTTTTTAGAGTTGGGATTTCTTTAATATCTTGGATTCTGCAAGAAATTTTAAAATATTCTGAGTTCTCAAACATTTTCAAATATGGAATATGAATTTTCATTTCAAGGGTTTTGTTTTTTTATTTTGTGAAGTATAATAAATAGTTGTATTTTGATTCATTCATTGTATTATTGGAGAGTGTTCCATTGTGCCAGTTTTCTTACTGATTTTTTTACATTTGAAGATAACAGTGATTCAAGGGTGAATAGTCTGGTTTATACACACAGTCTTAGACACCATGTTATGCCATGTACAATATATGGAAAGATGAAGATGACAATCAGGTGGATTGAGGGTATGAGCAGTGCTGCAAATTGGTGGTTTTTTTTTTTATAATATCAGTGGAAACAGCTGGTAACCGCCTTCAATTTTAACCTGAAGATTGCCACTTGTCCAGTTTTCATTTTAATTTGTTTGAATTAATTGTGGGATGTCTTATTTTATTGATCGCTGTTTTTATGCATTGTCTTACTTGTATGATGTTAGCTGCTCTGAGCCCAGCTTTGGTTGGGGAGGGCAGGATATAAATAATATTTTTTTTAGTAGTAGTAGTAGTAGTATTTATTATGAGAGATAAACAATACCCAATTGCTATCCTTATTTGTTAACAACCAGAGGGGGGGCTAACCATTTGGCTGATGTTTGTTGTGAATGGTTCATGAGGGGAGCTTATATTCCAAGTGGGTTGAAGGAAGCAGTTCTAAGCACTTATAAGACCATTATTAAAGTAAACCTCATTGGAACAATTCCAAGGAATTACTAGTCTCTGAAATTTCATATTCTTCAGCAGTGTCTGAGCTGGTGATAGCAACTTGAGGGCTCTCTGTGTGTTTTTCTTAATGAAACTGATCCTTATCTTGATCCTTTCTAATTCGGGTTTAGCTTGTTTTGGAAACAGAGATGGCATTGATCAACCTGGTAGATGATCTATGTCAGAAACTGAACAGACAGGTTCTGCTGTAGCTTTCCCTACCATGGTATGCTCCTGAGATATAGCACAGATAAACTGTTACGTGATACCTTTAGTCCTACCTAACTGTTATGTTCCAAAAGCTGATGCTGGGAGACTGCTGTTCATCCTTTTGGCAGCTCACTAACAGAGTTCCAGCATGTCTTTCATTTTATTCAATGTATTTACATAAAATCTACTGCAAGATAAGCATTATGTCTCTCTTCCATCTAATTTCAAGGAGGCTGTGTAAATCTGGAACAAATGTCTGATCACAAACACAATGAAATATTGGCTGGAGGCTAACCATGTGTGTTTTATATTATTAAAATATATTGTAGTAGTGGTTTTTAAAAATTGATCTGGAAGCCACTGTAGGACCACTATTGGCTTCAAAAGCAGTGTTTAAATAGAATAAATAAAGCTAAGACATAATCCAATCAAGACAGAGGTGTGGTTGGTCAGTTGGAAGTTCAGCTAACTGGAACATGGGATGGGACATTCTCAGCTGTAGCACCCAAGTTTTGAAACTCCCTACCTTAAGATGCCCAGGGAATTACCTCATTCATTCATGCAAGCTGAAAATACATTTTTAAAATTTCTCTGGGTATTTGGTATGAATGGCTACTAGCCATGATGGCTATGTTCTACCTCCCCAGTTGGTGGAAGCAATGCTTCTGAATACCAGTTGCTGGAAACCACAGGAATGGTGTGTAGAGAGCTTTTGTGCTCAGATCCTGCTTGCAGGTTTCCCATAGGCAACTGATTGTCCACTGTGAGAAGAGGATGCTGGGCTAGGTGGGACCTTGGCCTGAACCAAGGTCTTATGTTCTTATGGTTTGAGTTTTCACCTGCTTTATGGTTATCTGACTTATTTTAAACGGGGGGGGGAACCTTTTGGTTTACACTGTTGCATTTTAATGCAATTTCTTTATAAATAAATGAATAAATATTTTACCTTTTGTGAAGATTCCACTTCTCAAGCAAAAGTTCCTGAAATAGGTATTTCGGCTCAAGAAATGGAAATTACCTATATATTAATAGAAAACTCCATTTTCTGAGCACCAATCCTTCTGTAGCCAAATCAGAAGGCATGGCTGGGTGACTAGAACCCTGATCATGCTTTGATAATGTGCTTCAGGTTTTTTCATAGAAATTCTGCCTTGCCTGTAGAAGACAACCTGCTCTTCTATTGATAAGGTGTCTTGTTCCTTGAGCAGTGGGAGTCACTAGAGAAAGTGTCCATGAAACCTCTGGAAGGCATGGTGCTCTTATTTCTACAGACATGATTTATGTGAACTACAGCCTGCATATTTAAGCTGCTATACTGCAGTTACAAATGTCACATATAGTTAAAATGGAAATTACAAAATTGTCATTGGCTGATCGAGAAGAGAGAAAAAATTTGCAAGCAACAAATTTAGATTCAGACTCAGGTAACAGATGTTCCTGTGATAGAGTAAACAGTGTCTGGAATGTCTATAATGGAAGCTCCTTTTTATAGTTTCAATAAAGATTAGTTTTTATTGTTACAAATTAAAATGTGTGCATTTCTTCCATCAGGAGAGAGCTATAAAACCATGCTGTGTTGAAAGAGTTGTTGCCCATAAGGAGTGTACAGATCTCGCCTTTTTCTTCAGTTTCAGGAAAAAAATGTTAAAGCAATTATTTCCTTTCATTTTCCAGCACCTGTATCAATATATAATTTAACTCAAAGAGTAAGGGGGGGAATAGACATTTTGCCTTATCCTGGATTTTATACCATACTAAAATTCCTGTGATTCAGCCAGCATAACTGACATCCCAAATGATGACTACATAAATTTTCTCATTTTACATAATTGCAGTAATATTAACATTTGAGCGTACAATTTTGAATCATGGCTGCCTCCTCCAGTTATATGCCAGGTTTCAGTCCATTGGAGTCAATTGCAGGACACTGGAGTGAAACTGGAAAAATGCCATTGGTATCAGATCAACCCTACGAAGCCAACTATTAGTCTTCTCAGACAGATATTGTTATGCCTGCTGGGCGTAATGTCAGAATTTATTTGAAGTGCTGTTATATTCTTAAATACACTCGTTAAGCTGTGAAAAACACAGCACACAGGCACAGTAGGAGCAAGAACAAATAAAGCAAAAAGAGAGAAATGCAATGCAACAGTGTCAATATACTATACCACACAGCCTAATGCGCAAAGGGAAGACCTCAGCATCAAGCTCATCTATGAACAGGGGGGAGCCGTGAGTTGTGTGGCTCTTCTATTTACTTCAGTGTCTGCACATCAGGGAACAGTATCGCTATTCTGTATTCGGAAGTAGACATGAAATACCTCCCATCTCCCTTGTATTTGAAACAGGAAGCACCCCATTGGGGACAGGCTGCCTACCAAGCAGAAGCCAGCATGTACAGCGGTAGTGGCAAGTCAAGAATCTATTCAGACATGCAAAATTGCAATGCAGAACCTGAAAAGAAAGGAGTTAAGTGATTAAGAGTCATTGACTGTCCCTCGACTGAGAAATACCTGGTGTGAAACTATGAGAATCACAAACAGCTGGTGTTGTGCCCTGGCCCCGCATCCTGTAATTGAAGAGCCAACCCAGCTTTTATACTCTATTGAACAAACCATTGGCATTTGCTTCACCTTCTATCAAAAAATGGAAAGCCATTATTAGGAATAAAACACTTTAATAGGCTCTCACAGACCAAGATGGGAAAGATTTTTGCTAGGTTAACATTTGAAAGTTATGTAATGAGACTATGGTGCCATTTATCCAGAAACAACTCTACACAAAGGTTCAGTCGAATAAAGCAGTTTGATAGCAGCTGAAATCTTGCAGTTCTGTAGGCTACTTAATAAATAATAGTTCTGTACTTCCTACATTGCTCACCTATTTAGTTGATTGTAGTACTGTATTATCCTTTAATTCAATCTGGGACCATTGTGATTTAGCATAAAAGTAAGCAATGGTAAATTCCTTCTCACCCCAGAAGCCTATACAATAGTGTTGCTGCTGTTTTGCCTAAGCATCCTTGCTCTCTATATGTGATGAGTTTTGTTCAGTACAAGTGTTAGAGTGCATGGCAGGAGAATAATCTCCTCCCACCCCACAAAAACTTTGCTGTTCTTATTTTGTGGGGATTTTTAAAACAAAAACAAAAAAACCTCCCACTTTCTCAAGTAGTAGATATCGCATATGGATCTGTGTTTACAATGTGTATTATTTTACAGCCTATAGTTGACATGTTGGTGATTTGATTTGGGGGGCGGGCAGCTGATTGATGGGAATCTATGAATCCACCATCTAGGATTTTGGAACTGGTGGTATCATGGGGTCTGCAGAACTATTGCAAATTTGCCTCCAGGTAAGATGGTTTTGCTATACACTGGGTAATCTAGGTAGGTGTTCATTGCACCCATAAGACCAATGGCTGTATAACTTGAAAAGGTACTTATGTGATTTAGTGGTATCTATGAATATATATGTTTCTAAGCAATGGCTAATATTTACTTCGGCTTCCTATGTTAAGTGATGAACTCCTTTAAATACCCACTTTGATAAAGCTTCCATTTTCTTTGTCTTTATGCTTATCTGTGTAATCAGTGTAAGAATGCATGGTTTCATCAGTCATGGACAGTAAGAGCAGGTATGCTCCTTAGGCTGCAAGGATCCCACTTACTTGGGACTCAGTGGAGCCTGTCTGGCAAGCAGATGAAGGGAAGAGTTATTTGCTGCTCTCTGGTCACCGGAAGACTGTACAAGCCCTAAACCCCATGTCCCTTTCTTTTCCACTGTGTGTCCCACCTAGGTCTCTGCAGTGTACTGCTGAGCTGCTAACAGGCTATCTCCAAGATGCCACTTCTTGGTGTAGAGACACTGCCACAGCACAAAAGATGCATAGTGCACAAGATGCAGGACTTAATTAGCCCCACATTTATTATTTGAATGATGAAAAGTATAGGCACTTTAAAAGATTCACATAACATCGGATGAATATGCTCTGAAAAACCTTTATCACACAGCTTCTCAGAATAACTATGGTGTTATGCCAATACATGTGAGGTCTTCATTAACACCATGCAGAGTTATTAAAGTGACACCTCATGATTAACCCCAAAGAAATGTTCTATTTAAAAAGAGCAGTTCATTTTTAGTTCATTAAAGCTGTGTTAGGTATGACAGGTGTGAGTTACTTTAAAAATCCTTTTCATCCTGTGTTCAAGGAAAGGAGGGAAAAGTGTGAGAAAACCTTTTTGTACTTGCTTCAGAGGCCAGTTCATATATTAGTATACCAGAACAGATATGCTGAAGTTCACTAAACTTAGCAGCAGTCAGTTCTAAAGTCCAGTTTAGAGCAGATAAAAGAGGGCGCCCAGACTGATTTTCAGAAAATCAGTTGTGGGGCACAGAAAATGTGACTTTCACACTTACAGTGCCCAGGCAGTTTTTATTCCATGTGTCTTCACAGCAGCATGTCAGAAAGCAGAAATGGCGGCATTTTGTGATAATTTGAAATGATGGCATCAGTTCAATGTTTCTGACTTATTTCATTTTGTCTTGTTTTGTTGACCTGCTAGTAAACATTAATAATGTTCTCCCTTTCTCTTAAGTGTCCATTTCTACATCTACCACTGATTAGCTTTGTAATCAAGAATGTGAAGTGGGTTCTGGGTGTGAACACCTGTGTATGGGCTCTCCACAGGAATATGGTTGGCCACTGTTGGAAACAGGATGCTGGGCTAGATAGAGCTCGTAAAAGTTCATAAAATACTCAATATCTTAATTTTGCACTTCACTAAAGAGCTCTAAATTCTGTTGTCACAGTGCTAATGCCAGTTTTATTTATCTATTTCTTAGTTGCCTAGGCATTCCAATAATAGCAATTGAATTCATCCTGGTTCTTGAATGAGTAATTCTAAATAGCCTCCTTACTTCATTTTCATTTGCTGTTTTAGATATTTGACATGCTTATGGTATTAATTAAGCATCTTACCATCAGCCTTGCCATTTATAAGTTATATAGCATTTACATTTCAAGTTAAATTGCCTCTATACTTTTTAGAAGATCAATTTTTCCTTAAACATTGTTGCTTCATCATTTTTAATAGTATTGTAATCATTCTAAAATAATTACCAAAGTAACTGGTATATACTAGTTATATTAGTAGAACTTTAATAGTTTTCATCTTTTTATATTATTTCGTAGGTACTGTATAATTAAAGTTGACATTTCTTATTTTTCTTCCCTATTAGCTTTATTTGTTTCCAGTTAATTTTTTTAAAAAAACAAACAAACATTAATGTCTAGAATGGAGACTTTTAAAAAGTTACTTGATACTCTATTTTGAAAATGAATTTACTTTAGTTAATATTAGCAAAATATAAAGAACCAAGTTTAATCAAGTAATGAAATTAGCTACATTTAATAACCGTTTTCCTGCTTACCAACTGATCATGAATAATTTCTGCAAATCAGTCTGCAATATGTAATTATTCTAGGCTTGAAAATACTATAATTTGCATAACATAATTTTTAATACAAGTGAGTGTGTGAACTTTTTCTCCCTTTTCCCTTTATTTTTGGTAGTCCCATTCTTTCTACATATTGGAGAACATAACAGTTGCACTTTATTTTGTCCACATCTACGCCATAAAGACACATATACACACTTAAGCCTCAACGGTGCCCCAGAGTTCACCTCACTAAACACCTCCAATAGATTTTTTTAAAAAAATCCAACCACTCCCATCAAACGTGGAAGTTCGTATCCAGCTAATTCTAATAGCTCCTTCTTGATGCCACTATAGGGTACACAGGCACTCAGAGCTTGTTTTTACAGAGTTTGGCTTGTTTCTTCTCTTAATACACCTGCTGGTTTCAATTCTGCTTCTACAGTAACTCCAGATTCAAAATATAATCCACAAAGAAAGAACAATGCCTTCCACCTTGTCACATATTTCAGACATACTACTTTGCTTTCTTAAGTGTTTTGTCTAACTTCCTCAACACAGACGGGGGTGAAAAACTCTCATACAAGTTCAGCCTGCAACTCCCCTAAAGGCAGTTACAAGCTTGGTTTTTGTATACCCAAAAGACAAAACAGTCCACTGTCCAGTTGCTTTTCAGAAGCATGTAAGAAAAGAAAGCAGTGCTAAGGCCCATAAATGGTTTTCTGTGTGTACTAGCTGAGCAAGACTGATTTGTAAACAATCCATCCTGATTCCTAAACAATAACAGCATTGGCAATGCCTCTTGAGTACTTTCAGGGTCTCAGGAGTGGCTCAAAACTACGACAAGAATCTCTCTATATAGCTCATCTAAAAGTAAAATGAAAAATTTATTGGACACATGCAGAGCCTTGCCATGAAAGCACAACATTGTTCATTTATCAGAACAATGACATTTAACTTCAAAACTACAAAGGGCAGCCTAGAACTAGGGATATGCTGGCAAAGGTCAACTGTAAATTTCTTTTTTAATCGATCTACTACAATTTGTGTTTCATGTATATAGATACTATTTTATTGTATTTTCATCCATATGTTTGATGTATATTAACCTGGGCTCTCTTGAGGAAAGGTAATTTATAAATAAATATATAAACAAACAAACAAATAACTAGCATGCAATAGTGGCGTCTTCTTATTTCTACAAGAAATAGAAGAGAAAATTGCTCTTAGGTAGAATATAGACCGGTCCCAGTTGCAGGTGGGAAAATACACCTAATCAGGGACTGGGGGTGTTGGTTGTCATACCTCTTCTTCTGCACCCAGGTAAATTTATTGGCCTAGCTGCAGGGCAAAAGGGCAAACAGAATGTTCTGAGTCAGGGCTGTCTTAAGCATATGAAGTTCCAGGGTGCAAAGATCCGCCCGGCATCCCCCCCCCAGGTTGCCCAGTCCCAGGCGTGCAGGGGGCAGAGCTAGCCGGCCGCCTCAGCATCTCACTGGCTTGGTTGCCCCCGAACTCATGGTGCAGAGCCGCCCGCAGCAGAAGAGCCTGGCGCAGCGCTCCGACCAATAGGT
Organism: Zootoca vivipara; assembly: GCF_965207765.1. Classification (NCBI taxonomy): domain Eukaryota; kingdom Metazoa; phylum Chordata; class Lepidosauria; order Squamata; family Lacertidae; genus Zootoca; species Zootoca vivipara. Next base: position 58,470,365 of record NC_142587.1, read on the forward strand.
GGGCACTTCCCCGGACTCTGTTAGGAGTGTCCTACTCTCATGTAAGACCCTGGTAGAGACACATGCCCAACTGGCATGTTCTCTCCCTCCTGGTCGATCGGGAGCTTCAAAAGCTTTCTCCAACATGAACATCACAGTGACTGATGCCTTGGAGATATCAGCACACTTAGGGATCCGCAGAGTATTCGCAGTTTGCGTAACAGACCTCAGTAGCACAGCATTTTGGCTAACCTATGTTTATTTACATATAATACACTCGGAGCATTCTGACTTAGCTCCTGCCTCTTTCTCATCAGAGAGCAAAGAGAGAAAGAACAAAGGAACAATAGTCCCACTTCACAGAACACAGTAATACAAACACCCTGTCTCCGTCACTTCCCACACTGTGGAATGAAAACATACACCGTCATGTGATAGACAACAATCCCATGACTGCAATCACGGGGAATGAATCTCCAACAGACTCTTGGCCTGGCGCCCCTGAGAGCCTGGTGCCCGGATGCCCCATACCCCTAGCACCTATGGATAAGACGGCCCTGTTCTAAGGTGAGGGAACTTCTTAAGTGTCCTCAAGGCTTTGCAAAACATGCATTGATGCCTTTCAAACATTTGCAAAGCGTCGACACCTTTGGTGCTAAATGGAAGTACAATCACACATTCCTACTCCATTTTCAATCAGGAAAGGGGAGTATCATATTTTTCCACATGAACACGACAAGGCATCTGTATGACCACTTCATCCTGCTCCTGTTATACCATCTGCTCCTCATATGGCCTATTTGAAGACAATCCTGAGGTTAGATAGTGCCACAAGCAATAAATACACTTTTGGACCTCTCTCACACAATCTTTTATTTTTCCACACATCTCAGTGCCTCTGATCTTTTTGATTACTATGGAAAAGCAGTAAGGGCACCACCAAATACAAATGTGGAATCCTTTCGTAAGTATGTAGAGACTTCTGTGAGAGTTGCTTAATCCAAGGTCAAAATCACATACCAATAAAAGAGAAAGAAATCTGGGAACCATATTTCATAGGCAGATAATATGTACATTTGTAGTTGCAAAGGGGATTAATGATGTAGTCAAATCTCTTTATCATACTAGCAAGCATATCAGTAAAAATCATTAGTAATAAAATATGCAATGACAACGGAGAATTGTTACTTTCGTAGTGAAGTATAATGAAAATTGACAAAATGATAAGTTATCTTAAATGGGGGGGGATTCAGGACCTCATGAAAAGGTCAATTTTATTCTTCATAATTTATAATCAGCATTCTAAAATAGTTGATATAACTAAGACCATAATTTAATGTTATTTGCACCTGCAACATGAACTCACATAAACATCCTTGCTTATAATTGATATAAGAATTAGAAACATACCAGGTGTATGTTTTTCTTTTTAATAATGTTTCAATGTTTCACTTTAATTGCATTTAACCTTTTAGAATATACAGTGGTACCTCGGGTTACAAACACATCGGGTTACAAACACATCGGGTTACAGACGCTGCTAACCTGGAAGTAGTACCTTGGGTTAAGAACTTTACCTCAGGATGAGAACAGAAATCACACGCCGGCAGCGGGAGGCCCCATTAGCTAAAGTGTTACCTCAGGTTAGGAACGGTTTCCGCTTAAGAACAGACCTCCGGAACGAATTAAGTTTGTAACCAAAGGTACCACTGTATTAGGCTTGATTTTTGTGTGTTCTGCATTTGTGAGTCTCCCCCTCCTATGCTGCATTCCATCTCTTCTTATCAAGCCCTGAAAGTGGTACAAATGGCAGGATGTTTTACCACCAGTGTAAATCAGCTATCCTTGAAACATTCTGAGACCCAGGAAGAGGATTTTATTATGCACTTCCCTCACTGACGGCTAGGTTGCCAGGGTAACGCCAGACACCCAAGACCTAAAATGCTCAAATGGTCTGGGCACATCTGGGCCACACCAAGGTGACTGGGGGTGAAGATACCAGCATTAAGCCATGTTTTACTTCTCATGACCTGTAACCTTTGCTGATGTATGTGAAGATGTTTTATGACTCTTTGTTTGCTGTGTATGAACTACTATATAAGCTTATGTTCTGAAGTGCCTCGGGGCAAACCTTCTCAACTGGCATATTGAGTTGAGTGAGCTCTGTCCTATTGCAATAGCTATAATAAATGCTGGGTCCCTAAATCTGGATCCTGGACTTGAAAACAGTTTCTTTGGTTCTGCAGTTTATTCAAAAGGTGGTTATTCCTCACCTGGGTAACAAATAAGGTGTTGTAGAGGTGAATTCTTACCACATAACCTCCCAGAACCAACTAATGAAAACTATTACAGTCCACTGCTAATGGTGGGGCAGTCGGGGCCCTTCTCACACCTGCTTTTACATAAACTCAGCCTATTCTAGTTGGGTTAACCACTCAAGTTATTTATTCAACTTATACACCGCCCTATACCCGAAGGTCTCAGGGTGGTTCACAACAAGACAACATATAAAAACCAAAAGCAGAAACCCAATACCCCCCCCCCAAAAAAACCCCACCACATTCTAAAAGGCAGTGGCGGAGCTAGCTGCTCTGGCACCTGGAGTGGCATGCACACAGGGGTAGGGCATACAGTTAGAAGGGTATGCAAAGCTCATACAATCATTTGATGAGCTGGGGCAGGGGAGTGTAATCAAAATGTGGATCAGTTTGGCTCCCTATCTCTTAAAAATATGCTCCAAACAAAATCACTGTATTGCTGCTATAGTCAGATTTTTAATTTTTTAGTAAGCAATATGAGGGACAAAACTCTCAGGAACCAGTGCTGGTCTCTTAACGGACAAAAAAAGTAAATATAATTTATGCCTGTCAAGGGCATGATTAAACTTCAATTCAAACTTGTCCTGACCAGAAAATAAATTGCCCAGCAATCTTGAACAAGGCTTTCTATATATTCTCTCCCTCCCTCCCTCTCTTTTTGAAAAGTGTGAGAGAGTGCCTTTCTAAATGGAGAAATATGATTTATGAAAGTATTGATTTCTTTTGTTAAATAATTAATTAGCTGTCCCACCACAATATTATTTATCAAAGATTTTTGGCATATAATTAAATTGTCACATAATAGATTGCATCCATATAGATTCATTAAATATTAAAACACACATGTGACATTGCTCCCCTTTTCTTTGGTTAACAACATATTTTCTCTGTTCTTTTCCATTAAGGTCAATAATGATAGGTCCCCACCCTTATCATAAAAGCTTTAGTGGCTATTTGGCAAGATTGAGGAACTCATCAAAAGCACCCTCTAAAGGTTATAAGTTTACTGCCTTTCAGTGAGTGACTTTGATCTTTTATCATCAACCAAAGTCTCCCAATCAACTCTTTATAGCAATGGCTAATGAAACTTTTGCCACAGAGCCAGGTATTCCATCAAGCTTTTGAAGGTGCCAAAGAGTCTGGTGGAATGTAAGGAAATGATCAAAATAAGATCAGTAGCTTGAGTTTTCATTACATCAAGGGTTTTATTGGGTCTTAGAATAAAACAATAGGGGATCACCAAATCACTGGTAAGCACCAGTGTTATCTTTTGGGAAAGAAAATGAAAAGATTACACAAGGATAATGAACAAAGAAAATATGATGTCTTCACTGATCATATTTAAAAGCTAAATTTTCCTTACTCCCTATGAACCTAGTATCTGACAGAATAAAGGTCATGAGGGAGATCACCCCACAGAGATTATTCTTCGCTGTGTGCACCACTCCCAGTATTTAAGAGGAAGAAAATGAAGAGAAAGAAAAGCATTAGAGTCACATCAAGAACATTACTCTTTAAGGGAAGGGCTGTTGTAGTATGGCCCATGCTATGTATGTAAAAAAATTCCCACATCCAATTGCCAGCAAATCCATGTAAATCTTGGAATGACCTATGTCTGAGACGTTGGAGAATCACTAGCGGTCAGTTTAGACAATTCTGAGCTAGACTGAACAATGGCATGACTTTTCCCCCCAATTTATTTAATCATTTTTTCAATACAAACAACAACCGCAAAAGACACACACAACAAAACCAATAATAACACAATTTGACAATTCAGATTTGAATACACTGATATACCTATGACTACAACTTTTTAACAATATTTTCCCACCTCTGTCTCCTTTCCCTACTTCCCACCACTATCCATCTTATCGCTTAAATATTAATTCCAGATTTCTTCATATTTATCCATTCTTATTTTGCGTCGACATGCAATTCATTCATATGTAGTTAATTTGTCCATATTATTAATCCATGTGCTCAATGGAATCTTTTTGCAGCTCTTCAAATTTCCAATTCATAAAAACAAGGTTTTTTGCTTCTAATATAGCATGGTACATCCATTATTATTTTTTGACCCCTTGAAATCTCCCACGTTTCCAGAATACAATTTAGAATTAAATTTAGTTCCCCTAAATAACAATTTCTTTTTATTACTTTTGCTATATCCTCACCTCACACTAGAATGATCTTATCATCGGGCAGTTAATCAACATATGTACTAAGTTCACATTTTTACTCCCACATCTCCAACAGTTGTCTGCACTTGTTATTTTCTTCTGGTATAGTTTTGCTGGAGTTCAGTGGACTCTGAATATTATTTTCTGTTGAATAAGTCTTAGTCTTAGATCCATAGAGGCTATTTCTGTTGATTTTATACTTGACTCCCATATATCATTTGTTATCTGTACCCCTAACTCTTCACTCCATTTTTGTCTATCATATTCTAAATCATATTTCTTCCTGTTGAGTAGGGTTTTATATAGTGCAAGTGTAGAGTTTTTTGTTTTTGTTGCAGAGATTAAATCTTGTAGCAGCATGGGTGTTTCCGATGCTGCTATAGCATCAGGGCCAAACTGCCTTTCCAATATATGTTTCATTTGGATGTATTGAACAATGGCATGACTTAGCATTAGACAGCTTTTGAAGTTTTAAATGTGGCTTCCCATAGCAGAGTACTTTTACAATTAGGATTTTACCAAAGGACCAGGAATTTTTGTTGTTGTTGTTGTTGTTGTTGTTGTTAATTTTATATGTTATCCATCTGACAGAGTTGCTTGTTTGAGCAGTAAGCATTGCTGATCTACTGTGTGTTATTCACTGGTGAAAGAAAATATGTACAGAAACACCTAGAAGTCCATCTGCTCCAGATGTGCACCATACCAGCCTGAGGAATGACTAACTGTAGCTGAAATCAGCCGCTGATATTAAAGAATTCAGAAAAAAGAACCCACAATGGAATGGCTTTTTAGATTTCTCATTTTGGGGTGGATCTACACACAGGGGGGGGAAGGCTATAAATAAGTCAGAAATTAGATCTTTTAACAAAATAAAATAAATAAAACCCTATGGGGAAATGTGTATAAACTTCTTCTACTCTCTGTCGCCATCTGGTGTTTCATGTTTATAGCACATTCAAATTACAGGTAGGTAGCCCTATTACAGGTACGTCAGAATGGTCTGACGTAGTCGAAACAAAAAAAAAATCCTTCCAGTAGCACCTTAGAGACCAACTACGGTAAGTTTGTCATTGGTATGAGCTTTCGTGTGCATGCACACTTATTCAGATAGTATGCAGGCACATGAAAGCTCATACCAATGACACACTTGGTCTCTAAGGTGCTACTGGAAGGAATTTTTTTATATTTTGTTTTGACTATGGCAGAGCAGCACGGCTACCTACCTGTAATTCAAATAATTGTTTCTTTGCTAATGTAGCTGAGTCCATAGTGACTGGGGCACACACAGCTTTGCTTTTACAGAGTGGCTCAGAACACAGTTCAAACTGGAAAGAGCAGAGAGTAACTCAGAAACCAATTGGGTTTTATTTATTTTTTATGATATATACAGATCCAAGGTGAATCTTGGCATCCATTCAATTGCCAATTTTATATCCTTAATCTGCACTGACTGAACCTAGTTTGCTTGCACAGTATTCCACTACAACTCATATTGCTTTGGGTATTAAGTGATTCTTTACTAGAATATTCCATGAATGTGCTTCTATGTGCCGAAATTACTTATCAACAAGTTATTCACAAGCAGTACACTAATTGAATTAGAACAATAAAGTTAAGCATATGGTTAAGATACTTTCCAAATTGTGGCCTTTGTAAAGTTAATGTGACAATTGGCATATTAAACACCAAATTAGCAAAATAATGGTAGGCAGTAATACTAAAAGCACAAAGCTGAAGACAAAGACTGTGCACTAGGTTGTAAATTATTCTCAAGTCTTGTGTAACAGACATAGAATGTTGTGTTATGCAGCTTCTGTGAGATACAGTAACTCTGGATGTCTCAGCACATCCTTGATGAAATGTATCTATTTTGTACTGGGGAGAGGGAGCATATGAGTCTGGTACACACTGAAGCATATTCATTTCATGAAAAACCATAGCTAATCAGTTCATCCAATATGTAAATAATCCCACTCATTATTTCCATATCTTTAAATTTCTCAAAGTTATAGCTTTCAAGGGGAACTGGCAAAATTCTGGAAGAGAGGTTTATTGGTGGATATTTCTTGTTGTAGTAGTTTAGTCGTTTAGTCGTGTCCGACTCTTCGTGACCCTATGGACCAGAGCATGCCAGGCACTCCTGCATTCCACTGCCTTCTGCAGTTTGGTCAGACTCATGTTGGTAGCTTTGACACTGTCCAACCATCTCGTCCTCTGTAGTCCCCTTCTTCTTGTGCCCTCAATCTTTCCCAACATCAGGGTCTTTTGCAGGGAGTCTTCTCTTCTCATGAGGTGGCAAAAGTATTGGAGCCTCAGCTTCAGGATCTGTCCTTCCAGTGAGCACTCAGGGCTGATTTCCTTAAGAATGGATAGGTTTGATCTTCTTGCAGTCCATGGGACTCTCAATAGTCTCCTCCAGCACCATAATTCAAAAGCATCAATTCTTCGGCGATCAGCCTTCTTTATGGTCCAGCTCTCACTTCCATACATCACTACTGGGAAAACCATAGCTTTGACTATACGGACCTTTGTTGGCAAGGTGATGTCTCTGCTTTTTAAGATGCTATGTAGGTTTGTCATTGCTTTTCTCCCAAGAAGCAGGCGTATTTTAATTTGGTGACTGCTGTCACCATCTGCAGTGATCATGGAACCCAAGAAAGTAAAATCTCTCATTGCCTCCATTTCTTCCCCTTCTATTTGCCAGGAGGTGATGGAACCAATGGCCATGATCTTAGTTTTTTGATGTTGAGCTTCAGACCATATTTTGCTCTCTCCTCTTTCACCCTCAGGTTCTTTAATTTCTCCTCACTTTCTGCCATCAAGGTTGTGTCATCAGCATATCTGAGGTTGTTGATATTTCTTCCGGCAATCTTAATTCCAGTTTGGGATTCATCCAGTCCTGCCTTTTGCATGATGAATTCTGCATATAAGTTAAATAAGCAGGGAGACAATATACAGCCTTGTCGTACTCATTTCCCAATTTTGAACCAATCAGTTGTTCCATATCCAGTTCTAACTGTAGCTTCTTGTCCCACATAAAGATTTTTCAGGAGACAGATGAGGTGATCAGGCACTCCCATTTCTTTAAGAACTTGCCATAGTTTGCTGTGGTCAACACAGTCAAATGCTTTTGCGTAGTCAATGACGCAGAGGTAGATGTTTTTCTGGAACTCTCTAGCTTTCTCCATAATCCAGCGCATGTTTGCAATTTGGTCTCTGGTTCCTCTGCCCCTTCAAAATCCAGCTTGCACGTCTGGGAGTTCTCGGTCCACATACTGCTTAAGCCTGCCTTGTAGAATTTTAAGCATAACCTTGCTAGCGTGTGAAATGAGCGCAATTCTGCGGTAGCTAGAGCATTCTTTGGCACTGCCCTTCTTTGGGATTGGGATGTAGACTGATCTTCTCCAATCCTCTGACTACTGCTGAGTTTTCCAAACTTGCTTTTTGGCATATTGAGTGTAGCACCTTCACAGCATCATCTTTTAAAATTTTACATCACTTCCACTGGCCTTGTTATTAGCAGTGTTTTCTAAGGCCCATTTGACTTCACTCTCCAGGATGTCTAGCTCAAGGTCAGCAACCACACTACACTATTAGCTATTAGCTGCAGTGGTTAAGTGGGACTTTCACAGGCAATATGCAACTGAATGATAGTTATGCTGGGGAATAGTGGGAAAAGGCTATTTCATTCTTGTTTGTAGGCTTCCACAAGCATCTGTTTGACTACTTAGAGAAGCAGGGTACCCAACTCAATGTGATCTAGCAGGACTTTACATTACTGAGTACCTGTGATAGAAGTGGCTATATTGGCTATGTTTAGACATTCTCTTTATAGAAGATACCATCATATTAAGGAAAATCGACAGTAAATAACAAAATTTCAAAACTGAACTCATCAAACCTGATTGTGCTGTGTTTATAAGTATGTAATGTCTTCCACTAAAAGACAGAATACAGTTTCAACTGAAGTAACAGTTAGTCAGATGTTAAGCTAAATTAGAGGGGAGCTCGTCTTGTGAAAGCTCATGAAAATCTTCTCACCATTTTGTACTGAATGCATAGCAATTTTGAAAGAGGTTAAAATAGGGTAAAAGAATAAGAAAAATCAAACACTAGAGACAGAGCATGATGTGTCCATTCACAGCTCACTGAAGGGAAGAAATCTGACAAGTAAAAGAATTGGGATAAAACTGTTTCTTAAATGGATGAATGGTTTCAACAGAGCCACGTTAATTCTGAAAAAAAGAACAGAAACAAGGAGACTTTCCAGGATTACTGCACTTACTAAGCATATGAGAAACTATTTGTTGTGTCATATTGTAAGTACGGTATATAGGAAACTATGTTTGTGGCTTATTTTTTACATTAAAAAAGCACAAGAGCAGGATTATTTTGAATGTTAATTTCTCCACTGCTTCAATATTTTATTTTATTCAGTCAGTAATAACTATTAATAATGTATTGTTATTTCTTTATACTTAAGTCCATCTTATACATTACCTTTGTAATTAGAACAGGTTGGACTGCATATACCTTAGGTAGATAAACCACCCAGTAACAGTGTCTCCATCATGTCTGAATTGAATTTCAGTTTACCAGCCTTGTCCAATCCATTACTACATCTAGGCACTGATTTAGGACATCCTCAGCCTCATCAGAATTTGATGAAAGGCATCTGAAAAAAGGGAAACACAAGTTCCACCTCTTCCTGGATATAACTTCCTGTTATAATATCCTCTTTCTCCAGTTCAGGATCCCATTTTACCACCAGTATGATAAATATATATATTCTCCCTTTAAGATTTGTTTACTGGCTAGCCTGATAAAGAGTTCTGGAGAACTCAAAAGCTTGCACACTATGCACTGACAGGGAGAAGAGAGATGCCAAAATGATGAAGATACTGAAATGAAATGATCTGGTATTTCAGATGTCAGATCTTATTATGTATAAAATATCCTCTGTAAAAATGGAAACAGCTGCAATCCATACTCATAATAGTATGTTTCTAGAGATTCTGCTGCCTGGCTTGCAGTATGAACAACCTGGGGTGAATAACTGGTTCTACTCTGAATTTCCACTTTCCTTCAGTAATTTACTGCACATTTCTCTGCTACCAGTTTCTGTCAGTGAAAGCAAAGTGGCAAAGTAGGTCAGTGGTGTAACCTTACCAACCCACTTGACCTACTTTCATTCTCTGTAGCAACAGAAGATCACAGCAGCACTGCAGGCAACCAGTGCAAAAGGCATACATATGCTAAGACAGAGATGATCATAGAGCTTATTGTCCTGAGTTCTTAAGAGAAATTGGTGTCCCTTGAAAGCTAATAGTAATTCTTCCCTATTTCTCTGTCTCCTAGCTGCCAGGCAGCCCAGCTTCCCTGTGGCATCCTTTTGTTAATTTCCAGGCCTTTCTGAGTTCTCATTTTACCATTTCTTGCTCTGTGCAGAAGCAGGGATGGCCCAGGACATTTTGCTGCTTGAGGCAAAGAACAAGACAGTGCTGTTTCCTCATTCCATGAACAGAAGTTGACTGGGGTGACAATTAAACGTCACTTCAACACTCAGGATGAAATAGCATTCTCCACTGCACCTGAGGCAAAAGGCAAGTTCAGGGTCCCAGGCTCTGTGAAATATACTGTACAGCTATGTCCTCCAACAGAGGGCAGTGGCTAGGGGACCAGTGCTGTTGCCCAGCTCCCCCAGCATCTGCCATCTGTGGTGATTGCCTCACTTTGCCTAAAGATAGGGCTGGCCCTGGACAGATGATATTCCTTTTTAAATTGCAACTTCCCAGATCTAATATGGAAATAGGAACAGGAAAGCATTTCCTTAGTATACTTTTTAAAAAGTCATCAGGAAAGATAAGATGCAGGGGTTACCATATAAGGTAAGGCTGGTTCTCCAGAATCCTACTTGCCAACTCTGGCCTTTCAAAGACCTCTTTTACTACTATCATGGCTAAGTTTGTATAAGACCTAGCCAGTGAGAACTTGTGATGGGTTAAAGACCACTGGTGGACCACATTTCCCGCAATTTTTTTTTGATAATTTCTAGCTCTCAGACTGAGCCACCTGACAGACTCTAAACAGTTGAGATGTGTAGGGCAGGTTTAAGACACATGGATGAGGACTTCTTCATCTAGCCCAGCTCTGAGGAGAGGGATATTTAAAAGAAGCTTTGGTTTATCCTTCCAAGGCCCAGAGGACAACAAATTCTGCAGAACCTTATCCTTGGAACACAAAGGGTGGTTTTAAAAAAACATGCAGTTCAGCAAATGAGGAATGTTATAGTGGTAAATCCATGAGAAATATATTTTAAAAGAGGAGGAAAGGAGCAAATTTCATACACAGATTTTAAAAAAATCCATCTTAAGTTACTTACATTTTGCCTACTTGAATAGGATCCTGGATTTCAGAGCACACATCAAATGCCGTCAAGAGGCTTAGATATACTGAAATTCCTTACAGAGCATATTTGGTCACCTGATTTGGATTGTTGCACAAAGAACTGAGGGGATGCCTCACATATTCATTGAAATTTGAGCCCATTAAAAGATCCCTGTCTTCTTTAAATTGTGTGTAGGGCGAACCAATTGCAAAAGACTAGCATCTCTAATGAAAGTGATCTAAGTAGCCAATCAGAAATATTCTTAGAATCTGGTTCCACCTTCTTAGTGGTACTGATTAGTTTCTATTGCAAAAGAACTAGCCAGTTCAGATCACTTGAGATTAAACTGGGAAAGTAAATCTATATATATATAAATGTAGAGGGTGCGTGTTTGTTCCAACGAACCTTTCTCCACAACTGCTTACCCGATCATCCTCAAATTTGCCCACAACATTGGGAGCGCATGTGAGAGTGTCTCTATCTACTTACATTGTCCATACACACACCTAGGACAGGTAGAAACCTGGATTTGTATGCAAAAATTTGCCCCCTCCAGTGGACATCCAACAAACAACATCCAACATATTGCCAAAATCCTGCCCACTCCCATAGCTGCCAAGTTCTCCCTTTTTTAAAGGGATTTTCCCTTATGCTGAATAGGCTTCCTCGCGAGAAAAGGGAAAACTTGGCAGCTATGCCCACTCCCCATCCACCCCACCAAACAAAATCAAACATACACCCAAAATCCCACCCACTGGCAAAATAACGGCCACTCTCCATCCACCCCACCACCCCAGGACACAGCCCACCCTGGAGAACAGACCTCTGCCAGGGACCAGGCCATCCCAACAGTAGCCCACTCCCCAATGACCCCCTCCTACCATGGAGTTCCCTACTCCAGAGATCCCCCCACTCCCCAGAGATCCCCCCCCCTAGGTCTCGGCCTTCACCATCCTACCCAATCCACAATCCGTGCCCTCCGCTCATATCTCGCCCCATCCACAATCCCCGCCCTCTGCGGAGATCTCCCCACCAACATGAAACAGCCCAGTGGGGCCTACAGGGGAGTCTGAAGGAGGACTCTGAGGGCCCATTTCACAGACTAAGCCACAGCAACACATGGCAGGGCCATCTAGTTGGAAATAAAAACATTTCTCTAGTCAGGAGTTCTCCATAGGGATTCAAAATTCCAGAAGCTCTAGATGGTGCTGTTGGTCTATCATAAGAATACAGGGGTTTGTCACAGAACTTTTCAAAGGGTTTCCCAGAAATAATGGGCTGTAATATCCACTGATTAAGCAGGTCTTTCAAACAAGATGTGATAGATTCATTTTTTTCTAGAACTAATCTTCTACCTGCTGGTGAAGTTTTCTTATTTTCAAAAGTGAAACACACATCCTGGTTCTGGTTACAGGTAGGTAGCCGTGTTGGTCTGGATCGAAGTAAAATAAAAAAATTCCTTCAGTAGCACCTTAAAGACCAACTAAGTTTTTATTTTGGTATGAGCTTTCGTGTGCATGCACACTTCTTCAGAAGTGTGCATGCACACGAAAGCTCATACCAAAATAAAAACTTAGTTGGTCTTTAAGGTGCTACTGAAGGAATTTTTTTATTTTACACATCCTGGTGACATCCTAACAAGTTATTTTGAAACACTTGAATGATTTGTGGATATAATCCCATTTATTTTGAACAGAAAGTAGAAAATGGCACATATTGAAGAAGTACATTTTAACGTATGGATTTCTTCAGGTTTATCAACAACTTCTTTTCATTCCATTTCTGTGAAAAGATCAGCAGTTCTTGTGGGGTGGTTTTATTTCAACATCCATTACACATGAGCTTCACAAAATAGCATGCAACATTTTTATTTGCTAAGACAGAAGCTGTGCTCATTTTACATCTGCCTGATACTGAGACTTCAAACTACTGACATATTTGTGTGGAATTAAGACTTCATCTGGAGTAGTTTTTTAATTTAAAAAGTCTACCAAAATAATTGATTGATGAGAGCTAACAGTAGAGGTTATGCCTTAAACTTTGACAAATGCTTTATTAAAAGCAGTCAGACTGAGGATCATAATTTGACGTTGTGAACAAGAAATGTTTGTGGCTTTTCTTTTTGATTGCCTTTTATGAAATACAAATGTCCTGTGTATTTTTATAGCTCTTCTCATACAGAACTTTTCTAAAAGTTCTTTAGAGCTCTCTGTATTTAATTCAAGATCTACAAAATGGGGTTCACCAGCTTAAGTCTTTCAACAAACTGGAATTACCACATACCCTGGTATTTCTGACCACAAATCTTCAAAAGCATGGATCAGCCTATTGGGATCAAGAAATGAACTTAGAAACACATTGATTTGGAAACTTCAAAAGCTGGAAGTTCTTTTGCTGCTGTTTGCTCTAGAGCTTTAGGGCATGCTTCCACCATGGTTTCAAGTTTCATGTTTTGCCACAACCACAAAGGAACGAAACTGAGATTTTTAGGATTTATTACAATAATATAAAGGCTTCACTTAACAGCCCTGAGGGCTACCATATGCTACCCTATCTCATACCTTTTTTTGCTTCTTCTTCTTCTTTGTTTCCTATGAATGCTGTATCAAATCATATGAAATTAGGATACGAGGTCTCATGGGAAAGATTGCTATTATCACTTTTTGAAACATTTTCAAAAAAAATATGCAGGTAGTCAAGCAGAGTATGTTTTCTTTTACACTCCGTACAATTGTCTCCTTAACAGAAAAAGTAAAAAATCAGAGGGAGAGGGCATGTGAAACATTTTCCTTTTATTTGCGGTCTTCTCAATTTCCTGAATGAACATATGCTAGTACTAGTACTACTAGTAGTAGCAGTAGTCAGGGCTTTTTTCAGCTTTAACTCACTGGAACTCAGTTCTGGCACCTTTCAGGTGGGCACCATTGATATTCTAAGAAAACAAGGAAGGCATTCGTGGTGTGTTCCAACACCTCCTTTTCTAGAAAAATAGTACTGTTAGTAGTAGTAGTAGTAGTAGCAGCAGCCCAGTCAATGAATTTTGATGATATAAATAGCTGAGTTTAGGAAGTGGTGAAGTCTGCCAATTAGCCAATGCTGGTTCACTCATCTAAATCACATTGGGAGCTTTGATAAGTACAGAAGCTACCTACTTCAGAAGTTCAGCTGTAACTATTGGTGACTAACATGGGTGATGGTAGGGGTTGATTAGCGTACTCATCCTCAATACACATGTTGCTATTACGTCAAAGCAGAGCACCTGAAGAGGGCTAGTGTGTGTAGAACTGAGGTCTAGCATAAGCCTCATAGACTGATCCTTGTAGTATCTTACAAAAGACCTCTAGTAGACGGAATCACAACAGTGTACTGTGAGCTTGTGGTTCCCATGTCTGGGATTTAGGAAGATGGTCTGTTCTTGATGAGTTTGCACTCCCTTTGAAAGGGCAGGTGCGTTGTCTGGAAGTACTTCTAGATCCAACACTTTTGCCAGCATCACAAATGGTATTGGCAACCAGTTCACAAGTGGCAATTATTCACAAATGGCAAGTTCACAAGTTATGGCCATTCCTGGGCAGAAATAGTTTTGCCATAATGGTCCATGTGCTATTAATCTCCCAAAGGCTTCTGTGCTATCCAGCTCTATGGGGGGCTGCTCTTGCAGATTGTTCCAAAGCTTCGGCCAGTGCAAAATGCAGCAGCTAGGCCAGGCATCCCCAAACTGTGGCCCTCCAGATGTTTTGGCCTACAACTCCCATGATCCCTAGCTAACAGGACCAGTGGTCGGGAAAGATGGGAATTGTAGTCCAAAACATCTGGAGGGCCGAAGTTTGGGGATGCCTGAGCTAGGCTGTTCAGTGACTGTGCCTATTGGGATCACATTACGTCAACCCTGAAAGAACTGTACTGCCTGCCAATTTGCTGTTGAGCCAGTTTCAAGGTGCTAGTAATGACTTGTAAAACCCTGAATAACTTGGGACCTATATATTTGAAGGAACATCAACCTGTCCGTGAGCTGAGATCAGTGGTTCAGGCCCCACTTTTGATTGTTCTGTAGCCCATGGAGATCTGTTATGTTGCAGCCAGGAAAAGGATATTCTCCATAGTGGCACCCCAACTATAAAATGGCATATCCCTTTCAATATAGGTAGCACTGAGTTTTATTAATTTTGGATGTCTGCTGAACAGGCCTTTATAGGATATTAATGGTCTGTCTGCATATTGGCATTATTTATTGTTCCTATTGATTCTGCTGGGGGGGGGGGTTCTGCTGTAGTTTTTATCAGGTTCATATTTGTGGTTTTGATTTATTTTCCTTTATTGACCCCCCCAGGTGTGCTAAAAAGAAACTTTAATTAATGAATTAGCTTAACAAACTGGTCATTAAGATAATGATGATGTCACTGGTACTTATTACTCCCCAACATCAAATCCACTTCATCAGGATTGGCCTGGATCTCTATCGCAAGCATAGATCTAGCCAAAATAATTATTGGTCATAAAAGTAACACAGTGGTTTTCAATTTAGTACTGAGCTAGAAACAGGTATCTTGGTTGTAAGCAGTGGCTATTACATTTTTAGTATGATTACTTCTTTTGCCTGTGAAACATTGGCCTTCTTCATTATGACAGACCACTTATGATGATCCACACCACCAGTGTTTGTGGAGCCAACTTATTAATTTATTTAGTAGTATTTCTAAAAAAGACTCAAAGTGGATTAATTTTTTTTAAAAAAGTGCATATTAAAACTAGATCCCACAACTGTCTGTGAGATCTTCCTCCAAACTTGATAACTGGTTTGTTAATGAACAGTGCAAATGGTAGAATAAATTTAGCCTTTAGCACCAACCCACTAGTTTATAGGTATCCTCTATCTACTAGTTCAGTTAATTCAACTGATATGTCACATGCATATTTTTCACTTGTAATATCAGCAGGAAATGAAGTTAATTTTCAGTTAAAATAAAATAAACTTGCTGCAAGCTGCCTTCAATAAATATGGGCCTGTTTAGTATGAACCTTCTCCTCCTCTTTACCATCCTAACGTTCAAAAAGTTATTATTGAAATTTTAGTTTTCAGTAATTAAATTCATTATATCAAGGTTTACAACAATATGCTAATAACTCCATTAATCTTCTTCCTTTATATGCAAATCTGGAGCCCAGATGTTGCATCATTTGCAAATATTGCAATTAAAACATTTTATCACTTGCAGTTATGCAAAAGAGCAGCAGACTGGAAAATGGGTAAAATTGCTTGGCTAGGACATTACCATAGCAACGTACTGACCTCTTTTGAATTAGTTACAAGTAAAGATTCCGCTATTAATTATAATGGTCAGAAATGGATGTAATCTGAATCTTCATTTTACCTTCTTAATATGGACATTTCTCAGTCATCATAAATCTCAAATTTTAAGAGTCAAGGATCCAGCCCCGAACCATTAAAAGCCATAATCCTTAAACACTGATGGAAAGAGAGGGACAGTGGAAGATTGTCATTCATCAAGTCTGCTCAAGGTACTTCTTTAACTTTTTGTAGTCTAAGCACTCTGTCAGGCATGCTTCAAAGTGCATGCTCATTATTGCTCATTTTAGCTATTGAACTTTCTGCATTACGTGTGTCAGCAATTATCTCTCACTTTAGAAAGCCATCATTAATTAGGGCCAAACTAATCACCACAGGACCTCTGAAACAGATAAATGTCTTTCTTTGTCAGAGTTTTCACATTTTTTGCTGTGACAAAGTTATTATTTTCTTGGCATTCTATCAAAGAAAAGTTGCTGCTTAATTATAGGAGACACTTTACATACTGACAGAAAATAATCCCTTACAATGAACACTCTCCTGTAGTGCTGTGCATGCATGGGCTTACTAGGATTGTATATTGGAAGAGAAAAAGTAAACTATCTTGTCACTTAGCAGTATAATAAGTGTAATATTTGAATCGGCCATTGTTTATGGAAATTTTCTGGCATCTCAGCATTTCAGCTTCCATTAATCAGATGCATTACAATTGCCTTCATGCACTGCAGGTCAAAAATACTCTTTATGTTCCAAACCTCTGGTTTCCAGTATTCACTAGTGTTTCTTTTTTAAATTGCATGAAAACCTACATAATTATTTAAGAGCTCTTCATATATATTCCAGTTGCAACCACAAAATACTTACAAGGGGGTTAGCCTCACTGATACCAGTGAGATTTACTGTTAAAATTTTTTCACCCACAATATAATTCTGTCACATTGGCCTAGTTGGGACTTAACACTGAACCACAGCTTTGCATTCCTCCAGTAAGCATCAGGAAATTCTTCCAGTAAGCACCCACATTCTAATTTAGACTAAACTGTAGTTTGTCCCAAACTCACAGGTCAGCTATACTGTAGCAAATGGTAACTTCTAAATTACAGTTTGAAGGATAATACACCAGCAATCACAATAAATAATACCAGAAATTATTTCTCATACCCTAATCCAGGCTTCCTCAAACTCACCCCCTCCAGATGTTTTTGGCCTACAACTCCCATGATCCCTAGCTAGCAGGACTAGTGTCAGGGATGATGGGAATTGTAGTCTCAAAACATCTGGAGGGCCAAGTTTGAGGAAGCCTGCCCTAATCAACTAGGCATATTAAGTTTACATTGTACAAGCTGATGGGAGCTCAAGAATATTATTCAGATTTCTAGCAAAACAAACTCACTCCCTCTCTCACCTTTTTGGCTTTGCTCTGTGACTCGCTCGCTTCGGGATTAAACCATTGGGTGACTGTGCATACATTTTAAATGTAAAATATATTTAGTGAATATAATGTAAGTAAATTTATATTCACTAGTTCAAGCTGGGACTTTTTTGGTATAGTATACTGTTGGAGGTAATACCAGATTTGCCACCATATAATGTTTGGAGTGTGTTTCTTATATGCAAGGCCAATACTCTAGCCCAGGATTATAAATATGTGGTGCCCCAGTTGTGTTGGATTATAAATGCCATGATCCCTGACCACTGGCCAACAACATCTATGAACCATTGTTGTGTAGTTCCTCTTTAAGAGGCAAGCCCAAAATGCTTTAGAGACTAACAAGCCATGTGAGATTAGTAGGAGACAGTGCTTTCACTTTTGAGCAAGAAGCCAGGGAGAGCTTGGGTCGGATTTGCTGCTAAAAAGTGGCCTGAGCAATTTAGTGATCAGGATTATTTAGTTGTTCATGCACCTCTTACAAGTTAAAGATGAATGATCTGCCTCGGTCCAGTATACCTGAAGGAGCGTCTCCACCTCCATCATTCTGCCCAGACACTGAGGTCCAGCACCGAGGGCCTTCTGGCGGTTCCCTCGTTGCGAGAAGCCAAGTTGCAGGGAACTAGGCGGAGGGCCTTCTCGGTGGTGGCGCCTGCCCTGTGGAACGCCCTCCCAACAGATGTCAAAGAGGAAAACAACTACCAGACTTTTAGAAGACATCTGAAGGCAACCCTGTTCAGGGAGGCTTTTAATGTTTAATAGATTATTGTGTTTTATTTTTCTGTTGGAAGCCGCCCAGAGTGGCTGGGGAAACCCAGCCAGATGGGCGGGGTATAAATAATAAATTATTATTATATTATTATTATATTCTGTAGGTTTTTATAAATTATTATTGAGTGTGATGTGCTTCTCATGTACAAATGATGCTGCATTGGCTACTCCAGGTATGACTGCTGCTTGACCATTGAGCATGCCACCACAACCACTTCTTATCAGTCCCCAGGGAAGCCACAGCTGTTTAAATGGCATGTTACAGTGGGATGTTAAGAGAAGCTAAGGCCGTCATCTGCACTATACATTTAAAGCTATGGTGCTTCATAGCACTTCACCGTAAGCAGCTGTGGCTTCCCCTGGGGACTATAGTTTGTTAAGGGTGCCAAGAGTTGTTAGAAGACCCCCCATTCCCCTCATCGAGCTACAGTTCCCAGTTTCATGGGAAGAGGGATTGACTGTTAAACCACTCTGCTGTAGCTTTGTGAGGAGAATAGGGATCACCTAAAAACTCTCAGCACCCTTAACAAACCACCCTTCATAGGAATATTTGGCCATGGTATTATACTGCTTTAAATGTATAGTGCAGATGAGGCCTGAGCCTCTTGTGAATCAGCTCCAAGCCCTACTGCTCTCACCATTTCCATTTATCCTTCTACTGCTTTCCCACTGTTTCACTCTCTTTCTCTTATTTATCTTCTCCTCACTGAAACACCAGAAGAGAACTCGTGGTCGGAAACAGCTATCTGCCACATAAGCGATGGAGCAATGCTTGTTGACACTTCATCTTCTGTTAGTTCAAGGCAATTAAATAATGAGGTCCTTTTTGTTTCACTCCTAACGCAATATGACAAGGCATAAATTATTCAGAGAAATAAAGGAACTAAACTAGGACACCTGCTACGGAAGAAGATGCAAATCCTCTTGGACCAGCAACCAACCTGACCTGGAGGAAGATTCTTCGTAGCCCGTAGTAATCATTTATCCTCTAAATATCTAAAACTGAAAATCTATTGCCTAGACTTCCTTAAAATGTTATTTATCCTCCATCACATCCCCATGCTACAAGATGCATCAGACAAAATCTAAAAGAGATATTTTCCTTTCAGTGAATTTTGTCCTGTACTGTGAGTAGTGGACATGAATATTGCATGTGATATGAACATAAAAATATCAAAATAGAATCCTATCAGTCTAGTACACTCTAGGGGTTGTACACAGATCTACAAAATATGTTGAAATATGAGCTAAATGATGACATACCTGAAATGAGAGTAAGGAAGTCCAACCTTGTTAGGTAAGGTCAAATCATGGTGACCCAAATATCTGACCCAATATATTTTCCGCTGGTAACAGTAACCCTAAAGGCATTATCAACATAATTTGAGCCATTTCATATTTAATTCATACTGTCATAATTAGAACTTTAGTAAATTTAGGTAGGTAGCTAGGCATTAATAGTCATTGCATTTGTGTGCATTAACAGGATAGCAACAGTGAAGGAGAAAAAAAGTGGAGTTTCATTTATTGAGGTATTATTACCAAATGAAAAATCCCATTATGTTGCCAGTGAACATGTTTATGCTTATGCTGTGAGCACTCTAAAGCAAAGAGAACTGTACAAAAGAACTAAACTGTTGATTGTTAGATCACTTTGGATATTTTATAGGAAGCAATTCATAAATGACATACATATATACAAACATACATGCTCAGCCTTCAGAACAGACAATGCCATTTATTTATGACCATTAGCAGACATGACTTCATTCTGTCAACTTCTTACAAAATACGGTTTTGATAATATTTCCATTTCCAAACATGAAGAACGTTTAACAAGGAAAGAAACACTACACACCCCAAATTCGATAAGGTTGTATGTAAGCAAATTCAGTTCTAATAATTTCAGGGGGTTGAACTAGATGACCTTCAAACTCTACAATTCTATCATTCAATGATTCCCATGATTGTCAGAGTTCACCAGAGAACAGGAAAAAACATGAATTGAAGGGTTGAGGAAAGAGGGGGACAAAGTGCAGAAGTTTGGGTGGAAAGTATGAGAATGAAATTGAGCAGAGGTGAAATTAATAAAGATATGTCAAGAATGTAGGATTTTAGAAAATCCATAGGTGAAGAATAAAATGGGAGTAGGCAAATGCATAAGGAAGAGGCCAAGTTGAACTGTGGGAGTCAGCAGCTGGCAGTCATTGGGTCCTCAAGGGAGTATTACAGATAACACATTTATGAATTATATTTACAACTATTTCCATGGACATAATGCCATCCCTACAATTACCCCAACTGGAATTAGCAATAATTTCCTCCTCATGGCAACTCTCCTCTTTGCTACTGCTATAACTGATAATGTATTGCTATCTATGGCACTGCACCAATAAGAATAATGAATTGGCAAGCTAATTGAAGATACATTTAAGACTTGAGAATTTTGGCTGGGCTAAGAGCCAGTTAAGGAAAGATGCAAGTGAAACATTCATGAGCTTAATCCTAAAGTGGGCTCCAAAAAGGATGATGCCATGTGGAAATCTAATCTAATCTGGTCAGGCAAGCTTTTGCTAAGATGACCTAAGGATAAGATGACTATCCCTTCTTCAAGTTGCAATGGCTACTGTGTAGGGCAAAACTTTAATATTGATTCTACAGCCTGCCCACTTCTGAGTTAGGTTCTCTAGTGTAAGTAACTCAAACTTTAACACTGATTCATTAACTTAATTGTGATGTGTGGTGATGTTTTGTTGTTGTAAGAATAGCTCCAACTATTTTTCTACTATTCCAAAATAATAGACTGTGATATGCAATCAATAGCATAATTTAATATAATTTGAATTTAAATTTAGTCACATATTCCTCTCAGAACTTCCAAAGTACACCTTCAGCTAATAAGTAGACTATTGGTACTTTACAGATTAGGTGTTGTTGTTTTTAAAAGCATAAGGAAAAATATAAAAACGTATTGATATAATACTCATATCACCATCATATGATGTGGATTTTTCTACCATTGTTATTTGTAGATGAAATACTCTTTTAGCACACACATTTTCATGAAGTCGTCTACATTTTCCCCCTATTTTTCCTGAAACTTTAATTTTAATGCAGGTTACCATGTTGCTTAAATTGTTCTTATTCACTTCCATTAATGGTAAGTGAGACTTCCCTCAAGGGATTAGAAGCTGAGTTCATTTAATTTTTTTTCAAAGGATGTTCTGATGGACCATGGAGGTCTTCCCACAACCTCTCACAGAAGCACTTGCAATTCCCCACCCTAAGCAATAATGAATGGTGTGAGCAGTCATTCAACATGGTGTGCCCTATTGCACATTTTCCATCCTAAAGAAATACCTGGGTATTGGCGGCGCTGTTTTCCAGTGATTCCCATCCCTCCATTCAGAGGCTCTGAAGTCCAGTTCAGACCCATTCAGGTCACAGTGATACAGTGAGGTATGAAATGGTTCTCACTTTCTGCCTTATTAGCCTTACCCCTACCACTTTCACATACTAAGGTGGGAAAGCAAAAATCCTTTACATTTGTTTCTGCAGGGGGAAGTAACTACTGGTAGTGGTAGAACGTAGCCCATTTAACTTGCTGGGAAGGCTCTCACTGTGTCTGCCCTGCTGCAGAAGTTGAAACTACAATTTCCTGATTTTTATTTTCATAAAAATGCTTCACAGCATGTTCAGAAACATCATTTCAATGTCAGCAGCTGGGGAGACAGATCAGAGGCATATCCAACTAGCAATAAATGGGTCCGCTCTCATCACTGGCCCCCCTTTTTGCAGGCCCTTTTTTCTATCATCTTAGTTTGTGGAGCAGGGAAAGAGACAGTTGAGGGTCTTGTGGGCATTATTTGTGTGCTTGCAAAAGCCCTTCAGGTTCTGTGAGTACACAAAATAATATGCGCAAAACCCAGTTGTTTTGAGGTGAATCTATAACCTGGATAGAAAACTGTTGAATTCCACAGGGAGTTGCAATTTGAGGATGGACTTGGAATTATCTTCAGGAATATTAGCTTGATATATATACCAAAGTGTCCCGTCAGCATCCCATTCTGCTAGCCAATGAGTCCTCGAGTCCTTTTACAAATGGCACACTATGAACAATGCCATCTTAGGGACAGAGCATTTAAGTTGTTCACTTGAATATGTTCTATGACTGTATACCAGCACTAGATACATTATAGGACAGAGTTCCTTTCTGTAAAATGTATGCCACCACCCAAGATGGCATAACCCTTGCACCAGTAGTGGATTTTGGTGACTCAAATTTCAGTGGTGCCCTATGTGACACCAAAATCTGGCATGCCCCACCACTCACCCTGGCACCTGCTGCAGTGCACCAGAACCAGCTGTGCTCCCCTAGATCCACCTTTCCATGCAAATCCCTTCAGTGGAGCTCAAGACAACAGATTGTGGTCAGGAGTCCTCACACCATAGTGGCACCTCCTTCCAGGCACATTCCTAAAGTTGATTCTGCACCTCCCTAGTTCTATTGATAACTACCGGTATGTTGTCAGAGAAATATAATTGAATGTGGACAGGCTAGATCAGGCATCCCCAAACTTCGGCCCTCCATATGTTTTGGACTACAATTCCCATCATCTCTGACCACTGGTCCTGTTAGCTAAGGATCATGGGAGTTGTAGGCCAAAACATCTGGAGGGCCGCAGTTTGGGGATGTCTGGGCTAGATGTTCCACTGCATTAAGTCAGTCAACCAAAATGTATAGGGATGGGGAGGGGGAGGGGGACTACATACAAAGGTCAGTGTGCCCTGAAAGGTGGAGTAGATTGCTTTAAATAAAATAAACAAACTGCACTGTATTCTTAAATATACTGTACATCACTTGCTGGTGTATTCTCTCTGTGCCATTAAAATGTGTTTCCTTCTTTGTAATTCCCTCCACCCCAGCAAGACATCTCTTTAAACAAAAAGGTTGATTTATGCTCTCTAGAAATCAGATACATTAAAATGTTACACATTGTTCTGTGCCCTTTGCTCTTTAGAGAAATGTGAAAACAATTTCCCTAGCAAAATGCTACATGAGCTATATTAGATATATTGGGTGTCTTTGTGACCAACTTTTGGATTCTCCTTGCACTTACAGGGATATATAATATGAAGCATGCAGATATATTTTAAATGTTAAATAGTCTGAAGCAGGCTCACTTAATTAAAGTCTTTAATGACTGACGTTGGGTTTTTCTATGGTAATTAGCATTTGGGAGTAAAGGACAATTGGTATGATAACCCCTTCCTCTCATAAACATCACCCAAGGTATGAAAAGGATAAGTGCAGTTCCATCAGCATTAATCCTACAAAAGGAGAGAGAGAGAGAAAGAGAGAGAGACAGAAAGAAGCCCATTTAGAAACACTTTACATTCTTTACTCCTACTAGAAATGTACAGCACTAATTGCTGGTTTCAGAAATGTCCTTATTATCTATGATGGGAGCTTTCCCCTTGGCATAGTCTACCAGTCCTTCCTTAATTTGAAACTATTATTAGTGTCTGAGATAGTTCTCTAATGTATCACTTAAAAGAGTTGGGACATATTTCACAGTCCTTTTTACTTCAGATTTGTGAAGCCCATGTTTTCTGCCTAAAGCACCATGGAGCTTAGCTCCCATTACAGAAGATCATTGTAGACATTATATGGGGGTTGAGGGGAGGTGTAACAGATTTCAATAGGCTGGAACAGGAGCTTTGTATTCCAATTAATTGTAATTTTAATGATCTTTAAAATTCATTGAAAAAAATATTAATATGCTAACCATTTATATTCTGATAGGTACTTCCAAAAGCCATTGTGTATGTCCTTTTCAGAGTCTTAACTTTCAATTGGGGATATTTTAGTTTAGAGTAGTGATGCAAACTTTCCTTGGCTTAATTCAGCATTGTCTGTGTACTTACAGGTGAAAAGCAGGCAAAGGCCTGCATGTAACCTTCTGCTCTTCCTGGTTCAATCCTATTTTATGGTCCTGGCAAACAGTGGAGCAGGAGAGGTGGGGGCAGGAGGAGGAGGTGTAGAAGCCCTTGACTCTCCACCAGCCTGACCTACCTCTCCCTCCTCCTGGGCTGGATCTAGACACATCAAAGAAGCGTTTCAGTTAAACACGTTGAAAATGCATAAGGGAAATCCAGCTGGGAAAGACGGGAGTCCACAGCACCATTTGGTGTCACAGTGTTATATCACAAATGCAACACATATAAAATGCTTTTTCTTTACTAATCTAGCTGAGTCCCTTCACTTGTTCTTCATTGTCCAGTCCTGCTGCTTCTCCTGATTCCGACTCATTTCCTGGCTGTTATATCTCTCCCCCCCCCACCCCAGTTCACTTATCCTTTCTTCCAAGTCATTATCCAACCCCCCTTCTCCTGGTGTCCACTCTTCAGAATCTAGCCATCATTCCTCAGTCCCTGGCAGCTGCTCACATGCACCTTTGTCTATTACTGCTCTGAGGCATTGGATTAGAACCTCAACAGTTTCTCAGGGTTGAGATGGGTAGAAGAGAGAGGGTTTAGTCCCATTGTGATGACATCTTGCTCCACAATTACCTTTTCCAGTGATTTCATGTAGATGTTAATGATAAAGGAAACAAGGTGGGGCACCAGTGGCCAATGTGTCAAATAGGAGTCCCACAGATGGTTCTCCAAACAAGCCAAATTCCTAGTTTTGATAAACCATAGTTGAACTAACTTCAGTTCCTGGTTTGAATGAAACATCAAACTAGGGTTAGTAAAAAATGGAAGCAGGTACTTTTGATTTCCTGGTAGCCACCCTGGAGGAGGTGAGGTGGTCCAGAGCCTTGTTCTTGTGACACTAAACTGTGGTTTAATGTTATGTTTAAATGCAGCTGCTGCATAGAACATCTGGAAATGCAAGTATGATATTTCATTGATGTACATGTTCTCCAAAACAGTTTCTAGATTCGCCCCCCTCCAATCTTTTCTAGGTCTGCAGACCAAAGTTGTGGTATAAAACTTGTCCTAGCTCAAAGACGCATATGAAAGGAAGCTTGTACGGGATTTAGTGCTAAAGCTCATATCTAAATTTGGAAAGAATTAGCTTTAGTTGCTATGGAAACCTCTGATATTTCTCTATCCTTTTTGGAAGTGTGCACATTGCAAAATGATAAAAAGTAACACTATCAGTCCACTTGGTGGGGTAGGAAGCATTAGAAATAATTTAACAATGCAATCTAGCTAGATAACAGTGCTCTTTGTTTATAATGTAATTATTTTTAGAATGCTTCTTGTCAGCTCAGTTCTTCATAATCTTTATGTGTATCTGTCTATGCATATAGCTCTATACAGTATAGTGCTGTACAATTAGCAATTTTGAAGAAGTTACAGTGCAATGTTAACCATGTCTACTCAGAAGTAAGTGCTATTGAATTAATTGTGACTTTCTCCCCGGTAAATGGGGTTAATTGCAGTCTAAGCTGTTTGCTAATTATTTTTCTTGCTCTTAAACCTTTAGAAAGGTTTTATACTATAACAATCTCACAATATCTATCTGCATATTTTACACTGGTCAAAGTTTTTAAATGTGATTCCTTGTTGCAATGTGTATTTGAGAAATGCACATGAGGATCTAAATATTTTTGTTGTTTGATTGCCTAAGGCTGCATTCAGACATGGGGTTTATTGAATTAATTTTAGTGATTCTAATGGTAATGCTTCTGTCCCAATTTCTAACCTCCTTTTCAAACTGCAGTACCTATTTGCCACCAAATCATGCTAAATTACATTCACACCAATAAGTACAGCAGTGTGAAAAAATGCTAGATATCAGGATTGTCCCTCCCACTCAACTGCTGTTGAAAAGAGGGGACAATCCTGGGGAGTAAGGCTCCGCAAGCTGCCACCTATAAGGAGGACTGAAGCAACTGCCTCAGATGGTGGAATACTGCAGGGCAGCATCCCTGTGAGAACTCCTTCCACCCCGGCAACTGCATGTCATGTGGCTGTAGCAGCAGCAGCTTCTAACAAGATCATGCAAAACTCTCATTTTATCGTTATGGAAACTGTTGCTGCAGCCATGCAACCTTAGTAAGCAAGGCTGTGGCAGGGCTCCTAGGGCCGGATAATTATAAAGACACAAACTCAGCTGATTTTTTGACATAACTTTGTAAAGCCGATGTCATGTTTTTGGGCTATCCTCATCATTCTATTTAACAAATGTGCAGATGGAGTCTGGCAGTAGACACCCACATGCTTTCTGCCATAGTAAGGGTAGTATGTTGCAGTACATTTTGTACATTCATCTATTAGACACTTGCAGAAGAGTAAGTTAGAGATAATTAGAATGCACCTTGCACACATTAGTTGACATACTGCTGGTGACAAACAGTGAATTATTGACTAAAACTTCATTAGACCCAGTTACAGGTAGGTAGCCGTGTTGGTCTGCCATAGTCAAAACAAAATTTAAAAATTCCTGGTATCTGAAGAAATGTGCATCCACACGAAAGCTCATACCAGTGACAAACTTAGTTGGTCTCTAAGGTGCTACTGGAAGGAATTTTTTTATTTCATTAGACCCAGTTATTTAAGGATTTCAGTTGCATGAAATCTCTAACTTTGTTTCACTGAGTCATCAGCATGTTTACTTGGAGTCAGCCCCATGAAACTCAGGAGGATTTATTATTAACCATGCAATTCTATGCATGTCTAATATCAAATTCCCCTTCCCCATCCCCTTTAAAAATTCTGCATAGAACACCTTTAAACCACTATGTCAGCTGTCAAAAAGAGCTTGCCTTTTCGTTGAGTTGTAGCAACACATTTTGTTGTGAATGAAGCAGCTTCAAAATGATGGTTGTCATCTCAAGCCTGCCCTAGTTAATCAGTAGCACTGATTTTGGACATGTTCAGAAGTTAATGAACAGCAGTATAAATTATAGCAACAGACATAATAAGGCAACAGAGGATGAATAAAATATAATTAATTTCTCCTTCAGTTTAGGAGGAGGAAGCAATAGGATTGAGAAGGAAGGCAGAGGGCTGAGAGAAGTTCTTGCTTGCCATTTCATACTGTGAGCGGCTTAATCTTGCTTGGGGGGAACTGCAGGTGGTTTTCCATATCTGCTCAATAGCCTAAAGCAGGGAAAATAAGAATTGGCAGAGGCTAATTTACAAAGAATGTGAGCCTGTTTCAGATTTAGAAGAGAGAAGCCACGGGTCTTAAGCCATTTCAGTTACAGTATTTGCCACACTTGCATCCCTTACAATCTGCTCTGCAGCTTTTCAGCCTTTCCCTTTCTTTCCCTCAATCTTCAAAGTTACTCTCAGACCTCCAATTTATCCCCAATGAAGTTTTCTTTCAGATTGCTTAGCATAAACTAAAGACCAAACTACATGATCTGTTAATCATATTTCCCTAACAAAACACAAAAACAGCTGCAGGGCACCAATTGGACAAAATGATTCGCACTGATTTCCCATCAAATATGTCTTAGTTTGTTGCTGTTTTACACTTCCAAGGCTGTTTACAAAAAGTAGTTAATAGATATGTGTAGTCCCACCCTTGGATATTACCTCTCTTTTTTAGAATCAAGCATTCAAATTAAAAGCCTGATCAATGACCGATATATTTACCTATGTATTGCTATTTCCTACCCACTAGGTAGTTGCAGCTTTGAAACGTGACCCCCATCCTTCCGTTTCTTCAGTTTGCACAACATGTTTAAATTGGTGCCAGGAAAGGAGAGCACTCGGGAAGGGTGAACTGTTGTTCTGCTTATTAATCAAAACTCTGCTCAGCACAGTTTTAATGGTATAATAATAATGACAAAGCAATGAAATGCAAATTTATTTGCTCTTAATGACCATACACAGTACAATACATGACAAGAAAATCAAACCAGATCATCAGTTATCTAGCTGTCTGCCACCTTTTGTTTGTAGGCTATAGGTTGGGCTAAATAATGTTCAAAACAATGGATATATAAAATTTAACACAAATATGCTTTGGCCTTAACTATGCAATGCCCCCTACCACTGAATGAGTGTTTTTTGCAGCATGCCCCAATCTAATTTGCTTTTTGAAATGATATTTGTTGTATTTTTAGCACCACAACTGGTTTTCATTTTCCTGTGTTCTCTATAACCCATAATTCACACCCCCCCCAATTCAGTACAGTATAAAGAAAGTCTCTATGAGAAAAGAAACAGTTGGGCTCTAATGTTAACCTCTCACTGTTACCTCATATTGTGTCAATATGTTCCGCCCCCAATGATCTCCCCTTTCCACAAATATTTGATGTGCCATCACTGATGTTACTGAATACATTTCCATTATGTTTTCTGTTGTAAATAATTATGGTAGATATGAGTGAATTGTAAGGCATTTCAAATTCATTGCATGAGTAATTCATGTGTCCATTATTCAGGGGTTTTAGCATATTGTGCCCATTTGGGCATTCATTGATAAGTTTGGATTAAATAGAAAGGAAATGCAAGTGTTACTGTTTCCTGATAGAGCCATCACTGTGCTTTGCAAGTATAATTAATTTGAGTTCAGGAAAAAGTCTTTAAAGGAGTAATGAAAGGACAACTTTTTTAAAAAGATTCACTGCAGAAAATGACTGGGACTCTCTGATAGCAAGGTCGTAGATTTAAGAAATAACTCTTTCAATCTTTTCACACTATGAAAGACATTACTTCAGTGTTAGAGGGCTTACAGATTTATCTATGCCATCATCTACAAAAGAATAAAGATGAACTCTTGTAAAAAAAATACCACTTTCATAAATTCTTAGGGGGAAACTGATTTGAGAATTAGACAATTAAATCCAGATAAAATTGCTTTTGAGATGTGCCTGATCTGAATGGTCAAACAGAATATTCTGAAAAGCAGATAGCTTCAACATTTCTCACTGAAAAGAATTATATTCTGTGAAATCAAATCCTGTGTTCAGACTTTATTATGCAAACCAGTCAAAAATATGTAAATATATTTCTTTCTCACAAAAGTTTTCTATGAGCACATTTTATTCTAGGAATGAGGGAGAAATATGATTTAGTTAAATTTAAAGCATTTTTTTTAAAAAAAACACATTCCAAAATGATATAGGAACCAAGGCGTAGTCATATTTTTAAATTCACACTTTTCTGAATTTTGCAGCATAGTTTTTCAGGCATCCAAAAATACTCGGCTTTGGAGCCAGAAGAAGTGTCTCTAGGAAGGCTATTTAATAGAGTTTGTGTCTCTACCAAAAGCACCTGTTCCTCATGGACATCCACCGCACTTCTATTAGTGTGGGAACATGGAGCAGGGCCCCGTATTTTGTTAAGGGGCCCTGCTTGTTATCTTCAGTTGGCAATGGTCGCTCATTTTGGAACAGAATGCCTCCCCCCAAAAAAAGAAGGATTGTGTGGGTTTCTATGCTCATTGCTCATTCTAATGCAATTCTGGGCTGCATCAACAGTGTCAAGTGTCAAGATCAAGGGAAGTAGCACTCTTTTCTGCCTTGACCAGACCACACCTGGAGTCATGTGTCCAGTTCTGGGCACCCCAGTTTAAGAAGGATGTTGACAAGCTGGAACATGTGCAGAGGAGAGCAACCAAAATGTTCAAGGGTCTGGAAACCAAGCATTATGAGGAAAGGTTGAAGGAGCTGGGCATTGCCTGTAAAAGAGGAGACAGAGGAGATATGATAGTCATCTTCAAATATCTCAAGGGCTGACATGTGGAAGCTTGTTTTCTCCTGCTTTGCTTGGTAGAACTCAAACCAATGGCTTCAAATTACAAGAAAGATGATTCCAACTAAACATCAGGAAGAACTTTCTGATGGTAAGAGATGTTCAACAGTGGAATTGACTCCCTCGAGAGGTGGTGGACTCTTCTACCTTGCAGGTTTTAAAGCAGAGGTTTGATGGTCATTTGTTGTGGATGCTTCAGCTGAGATTCCTGCATTGCAGGGGGTTGCACTAGATGACTGTTGGGGTCACTTCCAGCTCCACAATTCTATGAGTCCATGATTCATCATCTCTTATATCAGTCTAGCTGTTCATTGGCAGACTGCTACCTCAAGAACCCTATGCTTTTTATCACGTAGGCCTCTGTTAAAAATAAACTATTGATCTTTTTCCATCATGTGGTTTTCATAACAGGACAACATTCTAATCCTACAGCTTCTCCACATACACTGGTGGATAGTGGCCTATTCAGTCACATATTTTTAAATCTCCACATCCAGGTAGGTTGCCTCCTACTGTAGATCTCAGCCCTACTGTGGTTTAAGATTGTTTCATTTGACAGTGGCAGCTGCTCTTAGGTCCAGATTATCTTCAGGCTCCCCTTCAGCCTCCTATAAGCAGGGCCGGCTCTAGGTAGCCCCGCCGGTGGCATGGTGCGCCAGGGCGCCAGGCCGGTAGGCAGGGCGCCGTGCGGAAACCATGCTGCACCCTGTGAGGGCGGGGGCGCCGGAGCGATCTCCGCCCCTCAGCGCCAGGGCGTCCGACCTGCTCGAGACTGCCCTGCCTATAAGTGTCTTTCGCAGTCTTTCTACAGCCAGCTCTTCTCTTCCAAACAGCGCTGTGCCTGCCCTTTTGCTATCTCCAACCAGAACACTTGGCAAGATTCTCTCTGAAACCTACAACTAAGAACCAATGAGTTTAAATACAATGTCCACTAAAGGACTTATCACAACTTGACCTTCTTCTCCTATCACAACTTCTTCTATCACAACTTGACCTTGACAACAGACCCCTATAAAAGCGGAGCTCTATTTCCAACTGTCATAATGGAAAATCTTCCTGTTACCAAAGAAACAGCAGCTCTGTCACTTATACCAGACTCCCTCTTTCTGGGCAGATTTCCAACTGAAGATCACACACACACACACACACACACACACACACACACACACTAACCTCCAGGCTTCTATTAGAAGTCCTTTATCCTTATTGGTTAACTCTTTGCAAACCAAACAGTTCTTATAACACAACTACACTCTTACATGAATTTTTCTTCTTCACAACATTGCAGTTTATTCACAATCTATACAGGTATTTTTAGTGCATTCCCTGCATGCTATTCAAGTTGGTGACAAATAAAAGAAACAACACATCCATCTTTCGGCTTCATTTATAGTGTATGTAATTTTATAACTGCTTAACAAATTTTAGTAATGTAATATGTGTTTAGTTACACATATACAGGCTGAGCAGGTAGGAAGCAAGTAGGCAGATAGACGGGAATTTATACTTTCCCACAAAAGATAATTGTTTTCTAAAAGCAATAACATCACAGCTGAAGTCCAACATTATAAACAAAGAAGTCCAAAAAACATAAAATCTGTTTTTCTCTAGCCAGATTCAAGCAGACAAAACTAGTCTTTCAGCCTCATACCTAGGTTAGGTAGAGCTTCAAGTACTTCCCATTTTGGCTTCATCAACAATCTTGGCTGTAAGGAAACCCTTGTTGTTCATAATCAAGTTCCAGCTTTTTCTTTTTTCTTTTTAGAAAAAAAAAACTTTGAGAAAGTGAGATGGCAAATCTGCATAATAAAAGAGAGGTATGCCACAATTATTTTTGAGAGACACATAGAGACAAATACAGTCTCTTCCTGTTAAACAATTGGCAAAACATTTTCCTTTGTTAGTTTGACAACCCACATTATTATTTATGTTACACGGAAAGTTGCAATTACACCATCAAATTAGTGAGTGTGAAGATATACTCAGGTAATTAAGCAAAACCAAAATAATTTTAATTTTAATTAATACAGGAAAACTCCATCTACAGAATGCAATGTTCATTTGGAGGCCCTTGAAGAGATAATTGATAATGTCATGTTTATACAACTTTCCTTTCCGTAGTAGAGATAGGGAAATTATTTGCTGCAAACAAAACACTCAATCCTGTTCTATGAAAAGGCCGTTGTTAGAAACAGAATGTGGGGGTGGGGGAACCCAGCTTTCCCTCCTTCTAAAATCAATATATGAGCTATCACAAACAATTCTAGATGCTGTTAAAAACAATTCATGGAGGCTCTTTTTAAGGATCTTGAGTGAAAAATATGTAGATTTTCAATGTTATTTCCTGTAACCTTTTCATACAGGGAAAGGAGTCCTTCAATATTAAACATTGTTCAACCACATCAGAAGCATTTTATCATAGTTCACATTCATGGCAGTCCTCATTTCATACACATGGAGCCAAGCCCTCTCGGAGATCCAGGGAGGCCTAGGCCACTTCCCGCTTTTGAGGCGCCTAGCCAGGGTAAAGATTAAAAAAAGGAAAATGACAACACAAAACCAAAATAAGATATCTTAAACTTGCAGTTCTGAGCTGACACATTGTGACACATGTCCTATGTACATAAAAACAGGTTGCAAAACAAACAAAACAAAACAGTGCCTAAATTTGAGCTTGAGATCCAGGCCAAGTGGAAATGGCAGGGAAGTAGATTTCACAGTAAGAGTTGTTCTACCATGAAAGAGTCTGCCTTGGGAGGTCATTGTCTCTACTTTGCTGGAGGTATCTAAGCAGAGGTGCTGTAGTTCCATCCTCCTTTGCAGATTCTGTATTGAGCTGTGGGGGGTGGGGAATGGACTGGATAACTTCTAAGGTCCCTTCCACCATAGTTTAAATAGAAATGTGCTGCATGCTGCTGAAACTGCTGGCACTTCACTCCTCTCTTTCTCTTGCTGCTGCCAGGAAACAAGCCATGGCTTAGCATTACATCCAAACCTGGGGTAATGGTTTGTTTCCCCACCCTGAAACAAATCAATGAATAGTAAACCAAGAACAAACCTTGGTTGCAACACATGGTATGTTTTGAGAGAATCATACCATAACCCCAGGTTCAGATATAATGCTGAGGCATACCACAGCTGGTTTCCTGACAGCATGGCTGGAGCAGGGGTGAAACACTTGTGGCTTCAGCGGCATGCACTGCACGCTGCATGTTTATGATTAAACCATAGTTTAAACGAGAATTATAGACGGAATGGCATATTTTAGCCACCGTATTGAACCCTAAAGGGGAAGAAAAGGATGTTAACATCATACCTAGTTTTCTCTTTTTGTAAGATCAATTTCTACAAGCTTCTCTTCCTCTGCAAACTGGCCATTCAGGGAGGAAATGCTTGGTTTCAGAAGAAAATGCCAGTATGCTAAAATGAAATTTGGCACTGTTAAGAAAACACTGAAAAAAGGTTGAAGTAGAAAAGTGACAGAATAAAAGTTGCAGCATGAGCATACTCATTGTATTCGCTGTTTGTGATAGACATTTCTTCCCTTGCTGGATTCAGGGGTCTCCAGGGTACACTTTAACAGCTATTAGCAACACACAGAGTAACAATCAGCCACCATTTAGGACAGGAGGAAAAGAATTCATTATTCAGCTGAAACTGGATAGAAAAACCAGTGCAGCAGACAGAATGTAATTACTGTTGCTGGAATTTGGCCAGGTCACTCCATTAACATTCCAAAATATCCCATAAGGATCACAGGAGATTGTCAGCAAAAGTTTACTGTCTTAAGACTTTCATTTTTTAAAAAAAACACTTTTAACACCGAGTAATGTTTAGTCTAGCCTTTTCTCTTTGCTATGTTAGAAAAAATCGAAAACATGTTTATTTAATACTATATAATGCAAAACAATATAGGCACTATGAATGCATGATGATGATGATGATGATGATGAAATAATAATAATAATAAAGTTCATTATAAAGTTATGCATATAAGAAAACTTGGAAACCTTTGTTCTGCCCTGTTTATATAGTATTTTTCTTAGTACGGTAGATAATACAATTTTGTCTGCATTCATAAAAGTAGAATTTTGTAGATGATTTCACAAGATCAGAATACAATGTTGCAATTATATTTTACATCTCCAAGTGGAATTGTGCAATAGGAATCAAAATGAAAAGGACACCAAAATGGTAATATACCTCATATATGAAGACACTATTTCCACAATTCTATCAGAGTTACTCTGTGTTTTAGAAGAATGGACACTATTTCCACAATTCTATCAGAGTTACTCTGTATTTTAGAAGAATGGACTGATGTCACTTCATCATTGTTCATATCCCATTGGTTTGTCTCTGGAGTTAGAAGGCCACATTTTTATATTTCCTTGACTCTGTAAAAGAGTCTAA
The DNA here is from genome assembly GCF_965207765.1 of Zootoca vivipara. Lineage (NCBI taxonomy): Eukaryota > Metazoa > Chordata > Lepidosauria > Squamata > Lacertidae > Zootoca > Zootoca vivipara. The sequence continues at coordinate 58,504,878 of NC_142587.1, forward strand.
ATGCAGTGGACTCAGTTGACCTTTTCATTAAGCTGTATGTTGATTGGTGGGCCATTCTACCTCTGTCCTACAGGTTAATGAGGCTATAAAAAGGAAGGACTGAAATGGCAAGCCAATCAGAAAGGTCAAAGTGGCACAGTACACCGCTACTGCTGACAAAATATATGAGGCATTAAAATTTGGATACCTCATTCTTAGTGACATGTAATGAGAGTAGCAAAGGTAAGCCCATGAGTGCCTCCACTTCTCAAAGAATGCAATGTGGACAGAGATATCATACCACTGAAACTCAGTTGTGTTTCAAGGTCAAGATATATTGCTACTCTCACACCTACTTCCCCAAGTGGTGAGAAATGCCAGAAGAGCAGTGCTTCCCTGGGTTTGGTTTCCATTAGAAGCAGGTCACTGATGGCTTATGGTGTTTTGTAATGTTTAAATTTATTTTAAAATATACAAGTTGTGCATGAGTGGTGGTGCACAGCTTGAAATTCACTGCCTCCCATGAGATGTCCAGAGAATCAGGCAGCATACAAAAATGCTTCCAGAACTTCCAGAACTCTTACAGAGCTCTTTCTCTTGAATTTTCTCAGTTACTTCATCAGCAGTCTATGATCTCTTTCTGAATACACAAATATAGATCACATTGTTAGCTAGGAAGATGAAAAGTCTGCCTTTGCCCAAGGACTTAAGAGAGATTGAACAATCAGCCAGCAATACCTTTGGGCTTCATTAACTCTCTCTCACGGCACCATGGACTTGTGATCTGTGCAATGTGTCCTCCTATACACATTAAATTAAGTTTTAGACTCAGTTCAGTGTTCAAGGCAGCTTACAGACTTTTCAATAATAACATTTAAAACAATGCATTAAAATACTGTACAAAAGTATTTTTTCTATTTAAAAAAAGAGAAAGATTTTCAAACAGAAAGATTTTCAGAAGTATTAAAATATGTTCTGTGCTGAACTTCAAAGTTTGTGCTGTTTAGGACTGCAATGATGTCAATAATCTAAAGTGAAAATAAACATGAGTATAAGCCTCTCTTTGGAAAGACATCTAGTGCAGCTTAAGAAAGATTACCTCTTTCACTTCATTAGGTGAACCATTCTACTTGCCTATAGGTGTTTCCAATTAAGTCTTATACTGTAGCAATACTTTCTGGCACTATAAACATTGCAATGCAGTGGAAATCCCCAACACAAATTCTTTAGAGTCTCTCTTGTTCCCTTTTTAATCTGTAGTCTCAATTAAACGTGAAACGTGTACCTCAGCCAAATGTGGTAAATAAATGTCACTTTGGCAACAAGGAACACTAGAAGTTGCTTTAACAGCACCAATATTTCCTCACATGATTTACACCTCCATTCCTCTTATAGGAGGGGTGTGGGCCACACTCAAAATATTTCCCTATGAAAAGAAGGCACCAGCCATTGATGAATGAGAGGTATGTTGCTTCCAACTGTGGCATATAGTATTGATGTATAGCTCTGTGCTTTTTCTAAAGGCACATTGCCCAATGTTGTTGTGACTGAAAACAGACGCTCTTTGTTTTGAAGCAGAAGGACTCAGCTTCAAAACCTACTTCCATAAAAAAAACTCCTTACTGAACAGGACGAGTTGTAGGGCAATGCGCCAACAGGTGCCTTCTGCCACTCTTTATCTCTACCCATAAAGCAACTGTGTGAAATTCTGCCAAGCTAATTATCTAGTTCAGTGCTGCTTCTTTCAAGACCCCAAATAAGCACAAAAAAAAAAAAGGTCACACGTAATATAAAAGAAAAGCCTTTAGAGTCATCTGTTTGACCTTAGGAAAGTAAATATACCACCTGTGTAGTTCAAATTTTAATAAACCCCCTACTTCATTATGTGATAAAGAATCTTTTGTATATTCATTTTAAAAAATGCATTTCCATGCTCAAAGAATAGCCTTCAGGTCACCTGTATGGTGGTGTGGACAGTGGCTACACTAGTCATCTTTTGTTAATTTTCTTCCCCCTCCCCCCCCTCCACCGTGAACTGATATAGCTCCAGGAGCTACCCCAAAATCGCTTACTATAGAAAACTGAATGTCATATATTCAAGGCAAGCTTTTCTATGCAAATGAGCCATCTCATATAGTTTTCAAAGGGGAAATTAAGGGAGCACAGGATCTCTTGGGTTCAGTGTCTTCAATCCAACTGGCATGATGAAAGCTGTCTAGGTTCAAGGCTGGGCTCAAGTCTGCCTAAAGAACATCACAGCTGCTGAATATTTTACTTCTTGGATAATAGACAATTTCACAGCAGATCAAACTCTGTGTGCTCAGAGCCTGAAGTAGACATGTAGTAGATTCATAAAAATGTCTCCTGCTGGGTTATGTAAGGCTGGTGAAATCAGAGAAGGGGAGGAGTGTCTGTGGAGTGATGTCATTACATTACCCAAAGGGGAGAGTTTTTCTTCTTTTTGCTGCTTATAAAGTGTTGGTGCTGACCTTTAAAGCCCTAAATGGCCTCGGTCCAGTATACCTGAAGGAGCATCTCCACCCCCATCGTTCTGCCTGGACACTGAGGTCCAGTACCGAGGGCTTTCTGGCGGTTCCCTCATTGTGAGAAGCCAAGTTGCAGGGAACCAGGCAGAGGGCCTTCTAGGTAGTGGCGCTCGCCCTGTGGAACGCCCTCCCATCAGATGTCAAAGAGAAAAACAGTTACCAGACATCTGAAGGCAGCCCTGTTTAGGGATGCTTTTAATGTTTAATCGATTATTTTATTTTATTTTTCTGTTGGAAGCCACCCAGAGTGGCTGGGGAAACCCAGCCGGATGGGCAGGGTATAAATATTACTGTATTATTATTATTATTATTATTATTATTATTATTATTATTATTATTATTACATGCATTTAACTCCCTTCAAAATTCCCATGGGTATTTTATTTGAACAGAACCCTCCAAATAAGCAAAACTTTGGGGTGAAATGTGTGGAAAACATCCCAGATAATTTTTCTTAGCGTTCTCAACCTTGCTGTTGGCAAAATTCCTCAGCAAGTCTGAATAGCTGACCATTGGCTCCTGGTGGCAGAGTTATAACACAGCTAGGAGAGGAGGAATGTTTGTCAGCCACTTGTCATGTTTTTTTCCCAGAATGAGTATCCAGGTTCAAGATGAAGCATTAAGAAAAGTGGTGGTAACTGTAGCTAAAGAAGCCCCACATCCACATGGTTTAAAGGAAAAGGCTTAAGGAAAGTACTTTGAAGAACAACAGGAGACAAAGGTCAATATTCTAAAGCAGGAGCAGATGCAACTACTACTTGGAAATGGGAATGTCTCAGCTACATATATTGCTTTTTCTCACCACGTCCGACACAGAAAATGGAAGTGGGCCCCATCTGCACTGTGAAGATAATGATGAATTATTAAATTTCTATACTGCCCTTCATCCAAGGATCACAGGGCATTTTACAATAAAAAAACACAAAAAGACACAACATAATAACAAACAAAACAATGCCACCACCCCACCCCACAGTTTAAAAGGCTATATATTGTTTAGTTGGCCAAAGGATAAACATTTCATTACACATTTCAAGTAGTATCATACCACTTTAAACAGTTCTGGCTTCCCCCAAAGAATTATGGGAACTGTAGTTTGCTAAGGGTGTTAAGAATCATTAGGAGACTCCTCTATTCCCCTCATAGAGTTACAATTGCTGAAGTTCCTTGAGAAAAAGAATTGACTAAAAAATCATAGCTCTGTGGGGGGAAGGGGAACCTCCTAAGAACACAGCACCCTTAACAAACTACAGTTCCCAAGATTCTTTGGGGGAAGTCATGAGTGCTTAAAGTGATATTATATGGCTTTTAAGTTATAGTGCAGATGTTGCCTTAGACATTTGTTACTGCCAAAACCTCTGATCTAAGCATAAATGCTGCTGAAAACCTGCATTCACCAACTTTTTTATTTAAAGGTCTTACTCATGCATAACTGCTTCTGTGTCAAGAGTTACTTCTGCTTGTTTTGTAAATTCTGAGTGCTTTTAGCCATGATTTCAGATTTGTTCCCATATTTCACCTCTTTTGTGCTATAGCTAATCCAAGAATGATTTATCAGCCACATGTGTTATGTGGCTATACACAAGTCATTCTAACCCTGCAAATACAATTGTGTAAATGTCGTCTCAGAAGTAATGCTCCATTTAGTTCGTGGCGCTTATTCCCAGGTAGGTGGGTGTTGGATTGTAGCCCAAGAAGCATTTTTAACCTTAAAGTGAAAATAAATCCAGGAATGTTCATTCTGAAGTGGAATACTAGGAAATCATATTGATTTCAGTGATCCCATAATATTATCATTTAAATATTCTTGTCTGCTGATATGTAACCATCTGGAGATGTTAGTATTACTCATGAAAATAAATCAGGATTAGTATGCAGTAAATCCACGGCCTGATTTGGCTATCGGTTTTTCATTACAATGTACCTGCGATTTCTAATTGTGAACACAGATTTAGGTATGTAGCAAAATTCTCATTTTGAGAAGTGATGGTATTTAACCAGTATAGGGGATCGACTCAGCAGCTGAGCTGAAAGTAAGTTAATTTGGTTATTGGCAAGTGCATGTGGCGATCCTTCTCCACTCATTCAGAAAATAGGAATTAAGTTGATTTGACAGCCCTCCAATTTTGCTTTCAGTGGTATTGATTCCCCTCATCCAGGCTGCACTATTTCGAGGGACTGATGGGCTCACTTGCTCTAATCACATTTCATTGTACATTCTCTGCATGTAATAATAAATTTGACTATCCAGATCAATTCTGACCCCATTTCAATTCAAAGGATGTGAAGTGCTGATTGCTTTCCAGATTTTTAAAGCAACAATTTGTGATGTATTTTCTTAAAAAGGAGAGGAGACTGCTTTATGCAACTGTATATACTTCTTCAGTCTGTGTAGGTAGTGGTGTTGTTGTTCATTATCATCTCTGTATTTCCAGAGCTCACTCACATGGATATCCCAAGCCTTTTTCTAAAAGGAGATAACAATAGCTTCATAGGAATGTCCTGGTTTTATGGCAGATCTGGAGAATCTGCCTTTGGTGCCATGGAACAGTGGCACAGCTGTGCTCCCTAAGTGTTGCTTCAGTGTTGTTTGAGCTGATATTGATATGAATTATCCTGACTATTCAGATGTGCTTGAATAGCAAAGGCTAGATATTGGCTTTTTCTTCTTATTTCCAGCGTAAAAGTTTATTGCTGGGGAGAGTGGGAGAATTGTGTTGGGGAATTGTGTGTTTTCTTGTGCATTGCTTTATCTGTGCTTATCAGAATACACGATGTTGAGAAACTTTGCAGCCAATCATCATACACCAGGTGCAATATATATAAGCCTGAAGAATATTCAGTTTCAGGGGTAAAGCAACGAGCTCACTGTGGTTTTGTTCAGCTGTTGTGCCAGTCTCATTTCTGTTGAGACTCACTTCTATTGAGACTGGCACAACAGCTAACCACAACCACACTGAGCTTGATGCTTTACCCCCTGAACTGAAAATGTTAAAATGTACACTTGATAGTAAAGCTTATAATGGCATTTAACGTGATGAGTATTAGTGTTTCATGCAAGCCTTCCTGCATATGCAATTAATTCCAATGTAAGTGCCCTTTCATAAATGGCAAGTGAAAAGGGCCTACTTGCATAATCTTCTTATGCAGTGTTGATGTATACCAGAAAAATCTTCTGGACTGCTCCTATAATGACTGTTATTTGACAGAGCAAATGAGATTGAATTATCTTCTTCAACTTGCAAACATTAGCTCAAGTCTCTTAGCTCAGTGAGCCCCACCTAGCTGCAAGCTCCCTTCAACACTTGACTCAGTATTACCGCAGAAGGAGTGGATGAGCAAAATGGTAGCATTACACATGCCAACAACAGTTATTTATTTATTTATTATGACATTTATTTGTCATTGGCTACATAAAATGTCTGAAAGCAATTACAAAATGTCTGCCAAGCTTACAAAAAGGACAAATCCTACCCCATCCTACTAAAACAGGCAGAGTTGTCACATCATATGTTCCTAATTAAGAACCATATGCCTATGAAAGCAGGAACATCTTCATCTTGTGCCTCCAGGTTTAAAATGATGGTGCCAGATGTCCCTTCTATGGAGATCATCCCACAGTCAGGGAGCCACCAAAGAGTTAGAAGTGAGCCACAACAGGAAGAGCCATGCAGCACATTCCCGAACAGAATAGACAGCATCCAGCCACTGGGTTGTGGAAAGCACAAGTACCAATATCTGGCCTGCCCACTTGCTGCATCATCCTCACTACCACCAGTATGTTCACAGGAGGACAGAACATTTAAATGTTTATTGCATGTAAACTCTATTGCGATTATGCTAAAACAATGTACTGTATCTTCCTTCTTGAACACCTGATTTTTTTTATTTTAAAAAAGCCACTGCTTTTAATCTATGCACCAGATGCTGATTTAGAGCAGTGTGACTGGTTCTCCCATAGTGGGTGCCAAGCCTAAGGGATATAACAACAAGGATGTAGTGAACTGAGCAGAAAGGAAGGTGTGTGCATGCTGAATTTGGGGCTTCCACAGGCCACCTCTGAAATTTGAAAGACCAAAGTTCGCCTTCCCACCCCACACCCCACCCCGTATTCACATTGGGGTTTATGCCTTGAGTGGAATTCACCCATTCTGTCCAACCTGGCAGGTGGGTGGTAATGTAGGCATGCAATGGATAGATCAAGGCTGGGGGAGAACATATCCATAATATTGCTCCTGAGTTCCACAGGTTTCCATGAAGAAAGAGATGTGAGTTTTTGTTTCCATAGGAAGGAGAGGGTTGGTCACATGGCTCTACTCAGCCAGTAGAACGAGGTTTGGAGGCTCCTCCCCTAGACCTCAAGCCTTTAGTCATGTCTCTCTTCCAATCATGCAACAATGCCAAATTATCTGGCCTATTATTCCTGAACATCTTAGCTGTGGCAGAGCAAGGAAGAATATTTCAGCACTCTTTACCATACTGGCTGTTTCTGCCGCTGCTCTGGCCTACAACTGGAAGGCAATTTTTATGTTCTTGCTTTCTTATATATTCTTTTTCTGACATGACAGAATGCCTATCCTTGCCAGGTAGCTGTTTTGTTTTAGGCACTAGCTGCCAAAACAATTTAGACTTTAATGAGGAAACCATCATAAACCAAAAGCGAACTCTTTCTAGTTGCACTGAGAAAACAGTAGTGTGTTTGGAATGTATAAATGCTGCAAAATGTCTTAATGCATTCAGACACTTGGACAATTATCAATACAGTCAGCTGAAGAACAAATGCATAGAATGTCTCATTTAGCTTTAAGGAAAATTAATACAAAAGGTTAGAAAACTATTCCCAAGGAGCAAATTAGTGTGACACATACTAGGACATGAACAACTGATTTCCACATTATGCCTTAATGTAGATATTATTCTAGGGGCAGGGGGAGAGAAGGGTGGTGGGGAATGGAGGTTAAGAGGTAGGTCACCTCGTAGAATCTACAGTGCAGACAGAGGAAGAAAATGTGTGGTGGTGTTTTTTCCTTTTCAAAAATTTCTTCAGGTAAGATAGTGCTTGTCACTATAAATGTTCCCAAAACTGTTTTGGGCAGTTTGTTCCCTGAGTTTTTAATTGCATTTGGCATTTCAAAACACAGTGCTGGAGGCAGCCAACTTGCTAAGAGTTATGCTTTATGACACAGGCAGTAGGAGAGCTCAGTGGAGGTGACTTTATTTACTTACTTCTTAAACATTTGCATACTGCCTTCCATATTAATCCCAAAGACACTTCAATGAACAAAATTTAGCATTGACAAAAATTCACTATGTTAAATATACTCATCAACTCAGCAGCTAGAACAATTATAAAGGCCAGGTATCAATTGCCCTGAAAGGTATGGGGCAATCAATTGAATCTGAATCCCAACAAGACACCCAATCCCTTGGGTGAATACGGTGTGTTTTAAGGAGGTGCCGAAAACTCAACAAGGTTGGTACCCACTATAATCCAAGTGGGGTTATAATCCAATCCATAAATTGAATGACATTACAGAGTATGCCCTCTCCCCAGAACATAGGAAGCTGCATATACCAAGTTAGGTTATTAGTCCATCTATTACCAACACTGGTTGGCAACAGTTCTCTAGAGTTTTTCTCTAGGAGTATTTCCCAAACCTATCTGGAAGCACCAAGGACTGAAACCTGGAACATTTTGCATGCAAAACAGATGTTCTGCCACACAGCTACAGTCCTTCTCTTAACTAAGCTATGACCATCTTGCTTGCTGCTCGATGTATTTCTACAGGCTGTGGCACAACCAAGAAGGCCTCATCCTGAAATCTCATTAGCTGAAATGCTTTATATGGGAACAGGTGTCCCCTAAGTAACCTGGTCCCAATTGTGTTAGGTCCCAATTGTGTTTGGGTATCAACTTGATATCACATTAACAGTCAGTGCTGCCTTTTCAGTAGAGATGACGTGATTATGGTAAGTTGCTCCCATTAGAAACCACTTAGTTGACACCCATCTGTCTCAGGAAACATTGGAGGAGTGTGCCTTAGGGGGCGAAGTAAAATTGGTGGAGGGTTACAGCACCTTGGACTACTGCAATGCGCCCTACATGGGGCTACCTTTGAAGGTGACCCGTAAACTAATCCAGCTATACTGGTGACTGGCAGGGGGTTGGACTGGATGGCCCTTGTGGTCTCTTCCAACTCTATGATTCTATGACTGAGAGCGGCCGCCAAGACCACATAACACCGGTCTTGAAAGATCTACATTGGCTCCCAGTACGTTTCTGAGCACAGTTCAAAGTGTTGGTGCTGACCTTTAAAGCCCTAAATGGCCTTGGTCCAGTATACTTGAAGGAGCGTCTCCACCCCCATCATCCTGCCCGGACACTGAGGTCCAGCACCGAGGGCCTTCTGGCGGTTCCCTCGTTGCGAGAAGCCAAGTTGCAGGGAACCAGGCAGAGGGCCTTCTCAGTGGTGGCGCCCGCCCTGTGGAACACCCTCCCATCAGATGTCAAAGAGAAAAATAGTGACCAGATTTTTATAAGACATCTGAAGGCAGCCCTGTTTAGGGAGGCTTTTAATGTTTAATAGATTATTTTATTTCATTTTTCTGTTGGAAGCCACCCAGAGTGGCTGGGGAAACCCAGCCAGATGGGTGGGGTATAAATAAATTATTGTTGTTGTTATTATTATTATTATTATTATTATTATTATTATTATTATTATTATTATTATTATTGCGGCTGTAGAGAGACAGATACAAAAGAGACCTGTTTTGTTGCAGCTGGGGCAGATGAAAGTTTCCAGTTGCACTGCTAAAGATGTACAGTGGTGTTTCTTCTCTCTGCACTCCTCCCAGTGGTCATTCCTCATCTGGTCAATGCTATGGATGCATGACCTGACTGTCTGTCTCCAGCCACTGCAGTTGTCTGCAAGGGATTCCCATGGGCAGGGGCGTAATGTTGCCAGCCTTCATGTCATGTTTGCAGACGTATTTGAAACACAGAGTTGGTCTCCCAATGGGCCTGAAGCCATCTTCCATTCTGTGGACATTACCAAGCCAGCATAGACATTACTGAGACAGGAGTGCAAACATGCAGGGAATGTGGGTTTGAGAGAGCACATTGTTGTCTGAGACCCTGTCCTGCCATGTGATGCCCAAAATCTTCCTGGTGCAGCACATGTGGAAGGCACTGAGGTGTTGCTCCTGGTGGGTTTAAGTTGCCCACAGCCCACTTCCATAATGACCTTCATCTAGGTATTGGACATTAGCATCCTAATGCATTTTTCACAATCTGCAGCTTCTGGCCCAGTTTTCAAGGCAGACCTACATAGAGCACATTACTTAAGGTTGGCAATGCATGGATGGATCTTTGTGGCCAAGCTATCCTTGGCCAAGAATAGCTGTATCTGACTCAATATTTTATAGAAACCCACATCATCACTGAGCTAGCACATGGCTCAAGCTACAGCAGAGCTCAACTGTTTCAGCAGTGGTCAATCTGCCTTACATAGGAGCTTAAATAGGTCCTCTTAATCTTAAGTGGCTCTACCTTCTTTGAGACAACCCTCTTAATTTAAGGGGACCTACTTTAGCAGTCTAGGGACCCAGGTGGCGCTGTGGTTAAACCACTGAGCCTAGGGCTTGCTGATCAGAAGGTCGGCGGTTCGAATCCCTGTGACGGGGTGAGCTCCCGTTGCTTGGTCCCAGCTCCTGCCAACCTAGCAGTTTGAAAGCACATCAAAATGCAAGTAGATAAATAGGAACCGCTACAGCGGGAAGGTAAACAGCGTTTCCATGTGCTGCTCTGGTTTGCCAGAAGCGGCTTTGTCATGCTGGCCACATGACCTGGAAGCTATACGCTGGCTCCCTCGGCCAATAATGCGAGATGAGCGCGCAACCCCAGAGTCGGTCACGACTGGACCTAATGGTCAGGGGTCCCTTTACCTTTACCTTTACTTTAGCAGTCATGAGGTCCAACAGAGCAGGGGAGACTATGGTTCCACTAGGACTTCTGATATTGATTCCTGGCAGTTTGCTACTAACATCCAAGAACAAAATCCAGATTGTATTGATTCTGCATCTAATCCAGTTCCCGCATTGGTTGTGATAGGATGGATTAGGTGAGCCAATATCAAAATTTGCATTTGCTAAAATTCCTCTGCATCCCTATGTGTTGTGCCCCTTCCATGGTTGAAAACTTCCTAAAGGCAGGCAAGGCAAGGCAACAATCACATTTCACATTACATAGATGGCATACTTTGCTTGAAATGTAATCAACTAAGAGTCAGTATGGTGTAGTATTAGACTGGGGTTCTATTCCCCACTCAGCCATGAAGCTCTCTGGGTGTTGTGAGGATCAGATAGGGAGGGGAAAAACCTTGCACACCACTTAGAGCTCTATTGGGGAATGGTGGGATATAGATATACAGTAGCTAGAGAGATGATAGATAGATAGATAGATAGATAGATAGATAGATAAGAAAATAGCCACAGGAATTGGTTTTCCGTCAAAGCGATATCCTCAAATTTTACTTTACTTCTCCAAGCCACTCATGATTACTCCATAACAAAAGATGTCCCTTACTACACACACAGTTGCAGATGACCTGCAAATTTATGACAATGTCTAGGTCTTGCAGAAATAGGTTTAAACTTGAAGTAAGGCCAACTTTGCTGGTTGTGCTAAGTTATGTACCCAAGACTGGAACTTTGTGTATGTTCCTTCTCAGGAGCTGTCAAGTGACATCTTTTTGCGGTAAGACAAGCGCTTCAGGCTGTATGCTCAGAAATGTCAGCTATAATTAAAAATAAATTTCACAGCTTATTTGTGGTGATAACTAAGCAACTTCCTTTGCCAAATGGTGTGCGGTTTTAAAAATAAGGGTGGTTACCATCTGAAGGAAGCAGCACATTAAAATTCATAGTAAAGGTACCTGGAATTTCTATAAATATTATTCAAATGTGAGCTTACAGATAGCAGTATATTATTTTCTGAGCAAAGTGAAGAAATGTTGGTGTAAAATAATAGTCATATTAACTAGATGCAGACCTCAACTCTGCCTCTTCATGTCTTCTTTCCTCATACTCTATATAATTTTAGATTTATGACCTATGATCTTGAATAGATTTTCTGACAATAATGATTTGGATAGCGGATGAGCTACATCAAATTATCGATGATCTTTTTTTCCTGGTGGTCATACTAATGAACACTTTTATCTAAAAGGCATATTCTACTTAAAATATCGACTGCTAACCATCTAGCACATGCATCATATTGCTACAGTCTTTTTCTTGCAAAGGATATACAACTGTGAAAACAGGACAGTTGAAAGTAATGTGGGGTATATACGTTAGTAAAGCCTCATGCTATTTAACTATTTGAGGTTATAATCCTGCATGTTTTACTCAAGAGGAGACTCATTGAAATTAATCAACATGACAAGTCAGGTTCCTTGGATTTCAATGGGTCTGTTTTGGGCAAAACTTTGTTGAATACCACCCTTGGTATTTGAAGAATACTTCATATTTTTAAAAAGTGAAATACTTCTATTAAAACAATCTGCAGACTTTTTTTTTGCTATGGTATGCATTTTTGTGTTTTTATATTATAAACCACCCTGTGATCTTCAAACAAAGGTTAGTATAGAAAATAAATAAATAAATAAATAAATAAATAAATAAATACTGTAAGTGACTATTCAACATATAAACAAATGAAGGTGTGCATGCGCACATGCACACATACACATGCTTTGGAGGGGGAAAACAAAACTGATCTGGCTCTGCATTTCAGTTTTCAAAGGCTGTCACAGATCCCCCAAAACAGACATAAAAAGGAACTCTTAGATCAGAGCACCACATTAGTTTCAAAAAAAATATTTTTAAAATGTGTAAATGGCTGCTATGGAAACAGAAATGTGGCCTATATTTCAACACTACATGGAAATCAAAACCACAATAAGATCAAATCAGTCATTAAACTAAAGCCCTGTCCACACGTTATACATATGTAGGACTTCCATATTAATAATAGGAAGCATATTATTAATATTATTGCATCCCTGATCCTGTCCTGATTTTGAGAGCATCCCAACTCCCACCTCAAAATCCACCTATGGATGTCTGCAAAGAGTGCCTAATGATAATGTATAGGTGAATATTCACAGGAGCTCCATGCAGCTGGGACTTCGTCGCAGGGTGGTTTATAACAATTATACATTAAACAATACAATAAAACCAATATATAAAAAATTAAAATAAAACCCGGCTAACTAATGTGGAAATATGTACTCTTAATTGCCCATATAAGCCTGACAGAATAGAAATGTTTCCAGCAGGCATTTAAAAGTTGAAACAGAAGGTGTGGCTGAATACTTGACTGATGACACTGGGGTGATGACTGAGCAGGGTGGTCCCCGAGGTGCCCTGGTCCTACTTTATTCAGGGCTTTTTGAATTAATACAAGGACCTTGAACCTGGCTTAGTAGTGGATGGGCCTCCAGTGTTGATGTTTTCACAGTTTTGTTACATCTTGTTGGCCAGGTGCTCCCACCAGCAATCTGGCCACCATATTCTGCACCAACTGGAGCTTCCAAACCAAGCCGCAGGGCAGCCCCACATACAGTTCATTGCAGTAATCCAACCTTGCAGTTACCAATGTATGGACTACAGTGGTTTGGCTATCCTTGTTCAGGAACAGTTGCAAGTGGTAAATCATGTGAAGTTCCTATGCTCATTCACCTACTTACACATAAGTGTTCCTTTGCAGATGTCTATGCAATGTCAAGAGGATGAGGCTAGTGAAGCCTATGCCAAGGATGGGATAGTCCTACATCAGGAGTGGGAAACCTTTTTTAGTTTTGGGTCCTGTGGAAGCCTTGCATGTGTTTGAAAGTATGTTTGAATATTCCCTCAGTACCATAGCTGCCAAGTTTTCCCTTTTCTCGCGAGGAAGCCTATTCAGCATAAGGGAAAATCCCTTTAAAAAAGGGATAACTTGGCAGCTATGCTCAGTACAGTCACAGAGCCCATATGCAGCTACTCAGTATGCCTGCTCCCTGCTCCCACATTGAGTACAAGTATTAACACTTTAAGGGGGGTTCCATCACCCAAGAATGAACTAAATTGGGTAAGGACGTTGTGCCTTCTTGTCCAAATGTTTCTCCTGTCCATCTCTAAATGGAAGTTGCCAGTGATAGGAAGTCAATATATTTTGTGGTAGTAAGACAAGAAGAGATGTGCTATAGGTAGGTAGGTAGGTAGGTAGGTAGATAGATATCAGCCACAAGCCATAGCAGATCACATTGATCACATAATAGGTCCTAGCTTTGATATCTGGGGAAGTCCTTTACTTGAGGGTAGCTCCATGAGAAATCACTGTGAAAAGATGAAGAGAGAGCTGCCACAAGCTGAGGGAAGCTACCGTATACTAGCATATATTGACAATTGGTCTGAGCCAGAAGGTAGTTCTTTGTATCTCCTTCCCTCCTTCCAAACCTTGTAATGCTCAATCTGTTCTTGCATTCCTGTATCATACTTATTCACTCATTGAAGTGTGACCAGTACTTTGTAAGAATCTACCCAATATCAAGTCATTCTTAGAATGAATCCTCTTTGTTCAGGGTATTGAGTTAAGCCCTACTGTGCTGATGATGTCTGACCCAGTGCTTAGGAGGAGCTGATTGTCTTAAAAGGCTTGATGTAGCACAGCTCATCCTGACACTGAGCTAGACATGTTTATTTTAAATAGACTGTCAAGCTTTAAAGCAGGTTCTTCCAAGCATGGCAGCAAATGCGGAAAAGGAAGGAGGAGTACATAGAAGGGAATTTGACAGGCTAAGTAGTGTAAACTAAATCCATTGCATTTGAGCATTATTAAAGAGAACTTGATGTTAGCTCACCAGCCAGAGAAGGGAAGATGTGCTGCATGCTGACAGAGGTAATAAAAGGAATAACACATTTTTATGGGGAAGGAGATTAATAATGTAATAGCTGACTATTACTAAGAGTTATCAACTTTTCCTAGGGGAATACTTGGCCCAGTTATTGAACAGAGCAGACAACTCTATTACTTTCCTCATAATTTATGGGTTATTGAAAATGAATTTCATGTACACAAACTTATGTTTGTTTAAAAAAATTCAGATGAAAATTAAAAAATATGAAATTAAAATGCAGATAAAATTAAAAAGTACAAAACACAAAAGGCAATCATTGTACTGATTTTTGAGAAGAGACATTCAGTATACACACTCTAACATTTAAGCCTCCACTCTAAAGTACTTCAAACATCGTGCTCCACCCACACAGATAGAGGGACACCTTTAGAATTTTCTTAGTATGACATCTCTGCCGCTAAAAACCACAAAAACAGTGAATCTGGGTCATACTCCCTTGATATAATTAAGCATCCTTTAACTCATAGCTGCCAAGTTTTCCCTTTTCTCGCGAGGAAGACTATTCAGCATGAGGAAATTTCCCTTAAAAAAAGGGAGAACTTGGCAGCTATGCTTTAACTACCAACTGCATTGCATACATTAGTCAACATAAAACCTCTTACTTCCCCACAACTTTCTGGGCTGATATTATAGGACAGATCCATCTCTACACAAATGATTTAGCAGCTATGGGAGGGACTTTCTGACTTAGGAACAGCGCAGACAGTTTTGGTTCAGGACTGACCTGATTTACATGTATGTTGACATGCCCCAGATTTTTCAGAGTGCTGGTTTATATCGGTCACATACTGCAATACCATGACTTTGGTCCATGCCTCTCATTACATCATCAATATTTCAGCTCTTAAGCTGCAAATCACACAGAAAAAAAATCAGGATTTCAGAAAAGAACTATCTTCCTTTATAGTACAGTAGTACCTCGAGTTACAAACGCTTCAGGTTACAGACTCTGCTAACCCAGAAATAGTACCTCGGGTTAAGAACTTTGCTTCAGGATGAGAACAGAAATCATGCTCCGGCGGCGCGGCGGCAGCAGAAGCCCCCATTAGCTAAAGTGGTGTCTCAGGTTAAGAACAGTTTCAGGTTAAGTACGGACCTCCGAAACGAATTAAGTTCTTAATCAGAGGTACCATTGTATTGTAAGAAAATAGCATAATTGTTTGTTCATACAGTTTTCCATAACCATTTGAAAAGTCAACAAGTACATTACTACACAAGCTGAAGAATGAAAATTCAGGATGATCCAATAATGAACATTTATGCTTCTGGTACCCACCATACTGCTGGAATATGGGCAAAAAGGATTACAGTAATTTGTTAATCTGTTACTTATTTGCCACAGCAGACTAATAAATGATCTGGAATATTAGAATACAATCACAATGCATAATGAATGATATCACTACAACATAGCACTAAAAATGATAATTAGCAGTTTAATTTAATATAAACTAAAACGTAAGCTAGAGGAAAGCTCACCAGTGGAGTCAAGTGAAAATATGGTAACATCGCATCCAAAAGCAGCCCCAAAGCTGATGACATTAGTGCCTAGCAATCCCATGCCTTAATCCTCAAACCTGAAAGTCAGCTTCCCACCC
Source organism: Zootoca vivipara (assembly GCF_965207765.1). Lineage (NCBI taxonomy): Eukaryota > Metazoa > Chordata > Lepidosauria > Squamata > Lacertidae > Zootoca > Zootoca vivipara. Next base: position 58,520,961 of record NC_142587.1, read on the forward strand.
CCCAAGAGGCAGTTCCCTTATGAAGGTTTTCACCACTGGTGCAAAACAGGTGGAAACAGCTGTGAGGAGTAACAAGTAACCAAAGAGTTAACTGTGTACTGTCCACCTGACCACTGAGGAAGATATCATGTTACAGAATGTACTAGAAGTGTTTCTGTGTGTATCAGTTGGTTTCGTTTTTGCCTGGGAGACGGTCGCAAGATGTCTGCGAGCTCACCAGGTTGTTTGTTGTTTTCTCTGTAAAATAAACTTCAGTAGTTATTAGAACACCTTGGACTCTGTGTGTTCTTAAGAGGCTTTTTATCCAACGGCTATACAAGTTTCCGTTGTGTGTGAGAGAAGAAGAAGGCTCTGCTGTATGTTTTACTGCCAGCCCGGGTCTACGGAGCAGAGGCGCTAGAGAAAGCGTGCCGGGCGGTAATTAGTGGCTCCTAATTGAGTCATAAATAACTCAAAGGAGTCCTATATTCGTCACAACAGCCACCCCATAAGGTTAAACACAGAGCCTCTCTCCTGAGAATAATGACATGAGAATAATATACTAGATATGGTTACTTCACTATATAAGCAGGTGTGGGTCCTGCTTTTGGTCCTCGAGATGTTGTTAAGGACATCTCCCATCAGCCCCAGGAAGCATAAACAATGACCAGGAATGATGGCAGTTGTTTTCAGCACCATCTGGAGGTTCTCCACACTTGATAAAAATGTATTATTATATTACCCATTATTTTGATTTGATTTCCGCCAAATCCCAACATGAAATTTGCCTTCCTCACTGCCTAGTCAGTTACCAAGTGAGTGCATATGCATATAGACAAAACTATGGTCTATCAGACTAGTTACTGTTGTGAAATCAGGGCATACGTCGTGTTGCAGCCAAGTAAAGATTAGGACTGGGTCCCCACACTAAGGCCCGGGGGCCGGATGCAGCCCAGTCGCCTTCTAAATCCGGCCCACGGACGGTCCGGGAATCAGCATGTTTTTATGAGTAAAATGTGTCCTTTTATTTAAAATGCATCTGGGGTATTTGTGGGGCATAGGAATTTGTTCATATTTTTTTCCAAAATATAGTCCAGCCCCCCACAAGGTCTGAGGGACAGTGGACCGGCCCCCTGCAAAAAAAGTTTGCTTACCCCTGATATGTTCCATTTCATTCCTTGTGTACTGATGTAAAGAAAATGCTTGCTCAATGAAAGCTACTAGCCAGAAGCAGGACTAGGATAAGAGCCATAGGCTCAAGTTTTGGGTTGGAATATAGTGACAAAAAGAAAACAATGTATGAGTTTTTAACCTGGGAAAGCAGCAAACTGGGAAAGCTGAAAGAACTGCAGGCTGTTGGATTTTGGAGAACTATTGCTGCTCTAAGGACCAGCATTATCTGTTCAAATGCTCGATATCTATTTATCAATCTCAAAGAGCACAACTTTATCTTACTTTCTCTGCCTAATCACATCAACTCTTTAAAAGTCTACTCCTGAAATTCCATAGTGCTAAGGATGTGGGGAGTTTGCATCAATATGTTTCTAATATGGAAACAATAAGCTGGAAACAACTTAAAATAAGACTCAAGTGTGAAAGCGCAACAGATGACGTTAATTATCTTCACTAGAGAAGGCGTCTTTGAGGGTGCAATCTTGGAAATCTTTTCTTTAAAGCTGAATATATTTTGTGTATCTGTGTATAAACATCTTGTGAATACAGAATGTGGTTAGCCACCCACATGAAACAAAACAAAAAATGTGTTAAACAGAATGAAGCAAATTGAACAGGCTTTAGATAACCTTAGCTATGGTCTAGGGAAACTGTAAAAGCTCTTAAATGTGTTTTTAATGTATGTAACTGAGCTGTTTCAATAGATTTACTGTTGGAGATGCAAGCCTATGAAATGCTGTTTTGTTGTTATTTTATTTTATTTTATTTTATTTTATTTATTTTATGGACTGGCTCATTCTACAGCCCAGACAAGCCAGAAGTCAGGATAGCATCAGCATAACTTACACAGCAATCCTAACCATGTCTACTAAGAAGTTGGGATGGGGAGAAATTCATATCTCATTTAAAGGTGAACCTATGTATCTCACATCATCATGAGAACCTTTTGAAAGGTGTATTTCAAAATTTACACTTCTCAGACTAATGTTTTTTTTTAAAATGCACTCATACAAAAATGCATGTTAGGGGAAATGTGCTTGCAAAATGTGCTGATTAGTCAAAACTGCATACAAAAATGTTTTTATTTGGAGATACTCACACTAAAATGCTAATGAATTTTCTTTCTTTTTTTTTAAAGGCAAATTACTGTAGAAATGCAGCAAACTAAAGTTTGGAAAAATGAGAATCTGAAAGAACCAAAATTGACAGACCCTTCCATCCCTACTCAGAAGTTGGTCCTATTCAATTTAATGGGGCTTACTCCTGGGTAAGTGGAGTACTGCCTGAGAGTAAGACCCACTGAATTAAATGGGACTTTTATGTAGGAATGGTTAGGATTGTATGGACTTCCAACACAAAAGCTGAAATTTTATTTGTTAGAAACTTTATTTGTGGGCCTTGGAAGTTCTGAATGCCTTCATCCATCAAACAATTTTTTTTTTTTTTATGAATGGCTCTACTCAGCAGAATGTGCTTCACAAAGAGGGTGATACAACTGAATGATACAATAGTGCAGGCTGTTAACATCTGTTACCATACCATTAGCTCATTTAGAGTCAGAAGAAATCACCTGCCAATAATAACTAGCAGTTTAGGTCTGAAAGTATGTCCTTTCCCAACTGTATGGGGCTTGGCAAATTTGCTCGGGCCATCTGAATTATTTTGCGTAACTGTCCCATTGTTCTGGACACCTTTGTCATAGAGCTTATTGTTTGGTCATGCTTATGTATGTTGTTAACACATACAAAACTGGATAATGTTTCAGATATATTTGATGTACTTCCCTACGCAGGCAAAGCATCTATGTGTAGCAGGATCACCATAGGAGAGGATTGTTCTGGAATAAAAATATAGATAGTAATGGTTTCTTGCAGTCTCTGTTTCTCCTTTCTGACAGACCAGGGTTGTGAAAGTTTGCCATGGCCAACATATCCATCAACCTCAGGGAAGTGCAGTGGTGTAGCGTGGGCAGGTCCCTGGGTACAAATTTCTGATAGGAACCAACAAGATGCCTCCATGACGTATATTGTGCTAGGAGGCTTCAGTTTGGTATACACTTCCAGAGTTCATACTCAATATGTACATTACTAAATGAGCCACCATAGCCACTAGAGGGCCATGGAAATTTATGTCCCAGGTTTTTTAGGCTCGTCTACCCATGCACTCATGTACCCATGATGTATGGAAGTGAGAACTGGACCATAAAGAAGGCTGGTCACCGAAAAATTGATGCTTTTGAATTATGGTGCTGGAGGAGACTCTTGAGAGTCCCATGGACTGCAAGAAGATCAAGCATATCCCTTCTGAAGGAAATAGCCCTGAGTGCTCACTGGAAGGACAGATCCTGAAGCTGACGCTCCAATACTTTGGCCACCTGAGATTGAGGGCACAAGAAGAAGGGGACGACAGTGGACGAGATGGTTGGACAGTGTTCTCGAAGCTACTAACATGAGTTTGACCAAACTGCGGGAGGCAGTGCAAGGCAGGAGTGCCTGGCATGCTCTGGTCCATGGGGTCATGAAGAGTCGGACACGACTAAACGTCTAAACAACAACAACCCATGTACTATCTGAAACCAAAGGGGTACATTGGTTTCCAGATGTGAAATATATTGGCATTATTTTCAGCTCTCCTGAACTAGGCATCAGTCCAGAACTTGCACGACCACACCCGAATCATTTTGAACTAAATCCATCATGGATGTATCACAGGTGGAGCAGAAACAGACACAATGGAGAAAGTCACTTTCTACAGTCTTCTGACTATGTTGCAGGAAGGCAGAAAGTTGTGCGTGTTGGAATTTAGCAGCCAAAACATTGGCTTCAGGCCTGTAGTGGAGATTTAATTGCGCTGGCATTTTCAAAAAATGTTCTGGAACAGATTTACTGCTGTCACAAGTAAGCCCAAGTCCATTTATATCAGCTTTTGAAAGGGGAAAAATAGTTTCAAGTGGGTAAGATTGGGCAGAATCCATCTTGACATTAAGTTTGGTGACTTCTCATTCATAACAATGAAAGATATTATAGTTATCACCCAAATAATTAGAAATATAATCTTCTTAAAATTTAAAGTGTCTGCAAGACTGAAGTTCGAAGCACAGAAGCAGAGTAATGCTTCTAATCCTTTCCTGGAAACTAGACAGATAACTCTCTAATAATTAAACCTTTTCTGAAATTAACCATAAATATAATGTTTAATGGCATGGTTAAAATTTTAAGAGAGCAGATGTGTTCTGACATTTATTGGAATCATTGTACTTTATGAAGAGTTTAGTTCTTTGCAGCAATTTGCCTGTGATTTGTGTTGACAACTGCCAATGGCACGTTAATGTTTGTGAAGCAACAGAACTCTCACCTGAATCTCAGTGCAAGCCTCACTTTTAGAATGTCTACATCTGGGGTTTTATGGTTATCAATCAAGGCTGCAGTACTATACTTACCTAGGAGCACGTCCCATTTAATTAAGTTTGACTTACTTCTGATTAGACATGCATAGGATTCTTCTATAAATGATTCTAGGTACCGTAGTCCTTAAATATGTCATCAGTTTAATAATTATGCATCTTCCCCAAATATGGGAAAATATTAGGAGAAATCCATATGTTTCTAAACCAAATAATCAAATTATGTCAATATGAACCAATTTGTACACACTGACAATTATTTTACAGGCCACTGTGGGAATGATTTTTTTCATCTATTACAGCATTTAGAATTTAAAAATTACCCCTCTGACTAGGATGTTTCTGATTTGATGTAGCACTGATCAAAAACTAACATTGATCAAAATTTAATAGGCAGAAGCTGTTTTTGAGACCATTTCAATTTATTCCAGATCGCTCTGAATAGAATACTAATATTGAACTATAATTTCCCATTCCATTTAAAGGGATTTAAGAATTTAGGCCATGTAGTTCTACAGCACAATTTGCAGAATATTTCAAAAGGTTTATCCTACAGCACATGTCATGCTGAAAGCTTTGAAAGTTACCATCAAAAGCTCTCTTAGCACTTGCTATATAACTTGCAGTGTGCATAGCTGACCCAGTTTTGCTCTCTTCGGGGAGAGCATACTGTAATACTATCTTATGCTGCCCTCTCACTGACATGGAATAGACCTGGATCAACCATATTAATTGGAAATCTTATGCAACCTACATGTGAGAAGCTCCCCAGTATTTTCAGTGCACAACTAGACAGACCAAATATTTGACTATGCATTGGCATTCATATGAAATTCAATTCCCTAGGAAAAGTGACACAGAAATAACCAAATATGGGTTAGGACCAAGATTTCTGACATTTGAAGCACACTTCCCAAAAAAGGTCACAGCAGCTTTACAGGGATAAAAAGCTCCTCCAACAACCCATGTACTGTATTTACAACATATTATGTACAAATATACACCAATTCTGTCTCATGCTTGTCTAGGGAACACATAGACATACAGAAATAGCAAAGGACACAAGCACAATTTTTACCTCTCCTTCTCTCTAACACACACACACACGAAATTGGGCCTGATCTGCTGTTGTAAAAATGACTCATCTCTGCCTCCTGCTGAACTCCTCCACGATCTCCAGAGCAAGTTTTTTAAAATCCAAAAAAGGTGGACTAGAACTACACCAGGTTGGCCAGGACAACATGCTGGTGAGCAGGCAAGCTAGCAGCAAGTCAGGAGATTCAGGTTGTTTGACAGCAAGCCAGATACAGTGGTACCTCTGGATGCGAACGGGATCCATTCCGGAGCCCCATACGCAACCAGAGCAGTACTCAACCTGAAGCATCGAATCTGTGCATGCTCGCTGCGCGATTCAGCGCTTCTTCGCCAAACCGGGAAGTAACCCGTTCCATTGCTTCCGGGTTCAGCGCATTCATAACCTGTGTTGTACGCAACCTGCAGCATTCATATCTAGAGGTATGACTGTAGATTGGTTGCTTGGCCGGTGGGCTGGGCAGCTGGTGGGCACACACTCTGCCTGTGATCATCTATATGCTTTTGCAATGTGAATGCAACCTGCAGGTAGAAGGCAAGGAGGATGGAGCCTTGTATGAGCACATATCAGTACAGTAGTTAGCTCATTAGACCCACACAGGCGATAAATATTTTCTTACATATATATGCAAAAAGAAATACTAAAAATAATGTTAAATAAAATGCTATTCGCATAAAACAATCTAAAGACTATTTTTTCCCTTTGGCAGGCTATGTTTTTTCTAGAGTTGTTTGCATTCTTAAACCAAAACCAAACAAAGAATAGAATTTCAAGATAAAAGCATGGAGAACCCAAGAACTTGAATTAAACGAGTAATAATATATTTTTGTACCAACCATGTTTGTGTGTTTGTTTGTTTGTTTTTAAAAGTAACTGTGATATCATTTTCACAGTAGAACCGCTGATAGTCGGAGTCGGACATCACCCTAAGTGTTTACAAATTCTGGAAGCTATTTCTCAGGTTTTTTCCCCCTTTGCTTTCAGCAAAGTAAAGAAGCCATCCAGCAATTGCAGTTTCCAAGGCACTGAAGAGATCATCACACATATTGCAGAATAAGGCAGCAGGAGGCATCTGGTAATTTGTGAATGAGTTGCATTTGTCATTCACAATGTCAGATAAGAGGAATCATACAAAATAGTCTAGAATTATTTGAGACAATATGTATTCAAGGTAACAAGGACATTATTGCTCATATAAATTATGTAGCCTACAATGAAAGATAACTGTTAACTGGTAGGTTGAAGTAGTGGCAGAAAAACTGCATCTGCCAACTGGAACTATAAAACTGTGTCAGTACAAGGAAAAATCTATGGACTGTCTTGTTCTGGTTCTATGGCCCAGTGTGCACATCACGCTAACGCAAAATATGGCTTAGCAGGACTTCATAGTTTCCCAGAGAGGAGCTTACAGCTGCTGTTCCCATCCCCAATCATTTTGCTTCCACACTACAATGGTACCTCGGTTTACAAACACAATTGGTTCCGGAAGTCTGTACTTAACCTGAAGAGAACTTTCCCATTGAAGTAAAATAAAAAAAATTCCTTCAGTAGCACCTTAAAGACCAACTAAGTTTTTATTTTGGTATGAGCTTCGTGTGCATGCACACTTCTTCAGATAAGTATCTGAAGAAGTGTGCATGCACACGAAAGCTCATACCAAAACAAAAACTTAGTTGTTCTTTAAGGTGCTACTGAAGGAATTTTTTTATTTTACTTCGACCCAGACCAACACGGCTACCTACCTGTAACCAGAACTTTCCCATTGAAAGTAATGGAAAGTGGATTAATCTGTTCCAGACGGGTCCGCAGAGTACTTAAACTGAAAATACCCAAACCGAGGTGTACTTAAATTGAGGTATGACTGTACACTGATCTAAGTCAAGGTTTGGCTTAGCATTTTGCCCAAATGTTTAAGCTCTTTCCTCCCTAAGAATAAGTTCTAGCCAAGGTTTATTCATGGCTACAGCTTGTGGTTAGTTGGGAAAGAGCCTAATTACAAGTCATCCATGCTGTCATGGTAAACAGCAGCCATGCCAGTGTTGGGATGCCCTTGGCGCATCCAATTAGGAGGTTCCAAGGGGGCGTGGCTCACTGATTTAAGCGAGCACGCGGCAGGGAATCAGCCTCGCTTCTTTCAGACCCCCAGCTGCTGCCACACAATTAAAAAAACCCACCAACCAGTGATTTTGCCATTGTAAGTTTTGAACATTATATCTATCTACTTGGAATAATTTGCAAAACATCGTATCTATTTGTGGGGCTCTGTCACTTTCTGAATGGAAGCCAAACAAGTCTAGTCCTTTCTTTTTGCAAAATATAGCATATTGTTCTAGCTTCATCATATACAAAATAGTTCCTCTGTGAGTCTGAGGACCTTAACAGGAGGTTAAAGACATAAATTCAGATTATAGACATTCAGCAAGCATTGTCTTCATTGAATTCCTCAAAATAAAATCCTCCATTGTGTTTTTGTAGTAGTCAGTAGGCTACCATCCAGCTGCTAACATTATTACTATTATTATTTTTGTGTATTTAGAAAGCTGTGATCCTGTTATTAACACACACATGTAATGGAAGCAATGTGGGATGTTCACTTACAAATAGTAGGAGGTGGGTGGATTAAAGCCTTAGAAAAGCAAAGGTATTGTGCTGCTTCAATTGATAATGGAATTCATGTAATACCTGACATCTATCAAAACATTTCTCACTGCTTAGTCCAAATCTTAAATTCTGGTTCATAGACTAAAATTTGGAGCATTAAATTGCTAACATTATGTTTTGTGCTTTAGGATAATGATACTAGTAAATATTACAATTGAAACTAAATCCATAATTACTTGTGGTTATATTATTTCTTACTCCAGGCCCACTTGGCTTGTGTCTCAATTCTTCCATTTCTGACTCATAGGAGGACTGATCCAAAATCAAATGACTAAACAAACATGCTATTAAAATCAATGAAACTTGTTGTTGTTTAGTCATTTAGTCGTGTCCAACTCTTCGTGACCCCATGGACCAGAGCACGCCAGGCACTCCTGTCTTCCAATGAAACTTACTTCTGTGTAAATACAATTACAAGATGAGGCAGGTTCCTTTTTGTGACATTTATAGTCTGCCTTTTTGTCCCAGAACATTCAAGGAAGCTAACAAATTATTAAAACATGCAATAAAATCCAATACAATATCAAAAAGAAAAGAAGTAATCCAATAAATGAAGAAAAACAGCAGCAAGAAAAGAACCAGTCCTTCAATCTGTGATCAAAGGCACTGAGAATTATCTAGTGCCAAAAAGACAAGTCAGAACAACAGGGCTTTTTCAAGCAAAGATTATCTGCCATTGGACCAAGTTAAAGGATTTACTATTGATACACAAAACCCTTATCAGCTTCGAACCAGTTTACTTAAAGGATTGCCTTGTCCCCATACATGCTTAGTTGATCACTTTGATCTGCCAAATTTGCACTTATAGCAACTACCACATTATATCCATTCCACATTTGTGAGCAGTCAGTTCTTTAGTGTGGCAAGACCCTGTGCTTTGCAGACATATTTATGTATTTATTTATTAAATTTATACCCTGCCTTTCTCCCAAGGAGGCACACATACTTATCCTTCTCCACACTTTATCATCCTAAAAATAACCCTGTGCTGAGAGTGTCTGACCCAAGGTGAACATTGTGGCTAAGTGGGGATTTGAACCCTGATCTCTCCAGCACTCTTTTACACCACGCTGGTTCTCTGGAGTCAGCGTCCATTGACAGCAATGTTGGGAAGTATCATTGTGGTCCTAAGTTACTTCACCTTATTTTTATATGCTATGAAAAGAGAAAATTCTAGTGGTCTGAAGAGGAGGTCAGGGGACTATTAGTAAGGGATGGACAAGGGAGTTATCAGAGATGGAGATTTTTTCAGGATCAAAGCCGACTCTAGCACTTCAAGAAGAATTTTTGCTAGTCAGATGGAACAAGAGTAGTCTTTTACTGAGTGAAAGGAAATAGAAAGAATAGCAGACAGTTGCTGAGGAAGACTGTTGTCTGAGACAGATGCTGAGGGAAACTATTGTGCTGATGCTTATAGATTAATAAGTGTTATGTTTACTGACCGTTTGTTGCCCCAGTAATTATTTATATGTTTTATAAACATCTGCCTCTGGCTTTTCTTTTGGAATGCAATTAACACTTATTGGGCAGTTGAGGAAAAGACCTCATGCAGCTGTTCCCATAGCTGCCAAGTTATCCCTTTTTTAAAGGGATTTTCCCTTATGCTGAATAGGCTTCCTCGTGAGAAAAGGGAAAACTTGGCAGCTATGGCTGTTCCTCATCAGGAAGAAACAGCTGGTAAGAGCTCCTGAAATTGTATTACCCTTTCATATACCCTGTTTCTCCGAAAATAAGACATACCCATAAAATAAGCCGTAGCAGGATTTCTAAGCATTTGTGCAATATAAGCCATACCCCGAAAATAAGACATAGTGATAGGTGCAGTTCTGGAGGCTGCCAAGGAAGAGCCTAGGCTGGACACGTAACAAAAATAACATCTCCTGAAAATAAGCCACCGTGTTTTTTTTGAGGAAAAATAAATATAAGACGGTGTCTTATTTTTGAGAAACACGGTATCATGGAGGTGCCTCAGAATATTAACATTCTGGAACTGATTGTTGGCAACAGCACTGATGATTGTGTCACTCTTTAACTACTACTCTGTATGCCAAAACAAGCATTTTTTTTCAGGAAAAAACGGCTATGGGTAGCTGTCAATCATGTTTATATTTGGAAACTTTTTTTATTAAAAATTGGACACTGGGCACATTTCTAATTTAAAGGAGTAAATAGTTATTTACATCCCCATCTGGAACTTTTATGTAAGGGCATGTTTATACCTTATTTTCCTGTGGCCTTTGATTTAAGGAACCGACTCATCGATGTTTGCATTAACGCAAGAGCAAAATGAAGATTGACAAACCATCATGGCAAAGCTGTAAAAGCCACACATTACTGCATTACTGTCTGTCTCTACCGGAAGAACTAAACTACAACCTCGCCTTGCAAATTGAAGGGATTTTTAAATTAAATACATATATTTTGCTGGCAGTTTCCTTGGACACAAATGACCTTTCAAATGACACTCGCCAAAGATCAACGGATGCAGCAAAGCTCGTACAGAGTTTTCTGATCTTTGATCTCGGTATGTCTCTACTGTGCCACCAATCATTGTTTAGGAAGGCTTAGAATTGTTTAACAGCATTGAATGCCTTAGTGTCGCACAATATTATCATAAAATTGTGGCAATATTTTAAAGTGGTGTATTTTTGCCACACGATCTTACATTGCATGCTCTCTGACTTCAATAATTCTTCAGCTACTCTCCAATGGGATTTGTTGTTTTATGAGATGCTCTTCCATGAATATGGGACTTCAGCTATCTAAAAACAATTGCCACTTCAAATCCTCTCAACTGGCTATAAGCAGCTGCTCTATATTTTTCTGGAGTGGCTGTTTAGGGTCATTTGAGTGGCTATCAGAAATTGTTTTCAGTCAACTCCAAGCCTATGTTTATTTAGCCACATTTATTGTGGTAAAAAATGCCACCTGTAAGTCACTAATACTAAAGTTCTACATGCAATTAGTTTGCTCCGAAGATTTATTTCCATAAATCTTCCATATTTCATATTGGGCATGGTCAGCAAAGGCTCTGATGTATTCATATTTTTCATATAGACGTGATATGAGATACATATCTTGGCCACAGGATGTTCACCAAATGGCATGAATATTTGTTTGCCGATTCCATTAGAGATACACAGGATAGAATATGGATTTTTCCAGTGTGTAAATAGGAATATGTATATGTATACATTTATTTTCACTTGTCAAATACCTTCTACATGCACAAAAATGTAAATAACATTTTCTCTCCTTTAATACTTTTTTACATGCCCACAAGCATTCATTTCATATTTGATGAAAAGAAAACTGCATAAGCTTAGATTCTGACTCATATTGTGCATAGGGCTTAAAACACACACTTTACACATTACACTTTCCAGGATTGGGAAGAGGGGTGTCTTACACAGATTATTTTATATCAGAATATAGTGATTTTAAACACACACACACACACACACACACACACACACACACACACACACACACCACGCTTGTTGGGGGGGGATTAGGTGTGTTGACAGTGTGTTAATTATCTTCCTTTCAGTGTCATACAGTCATAATATAGGGACGTGATCAGGCACTCCAATTTCTTTATGAGCTTGCCATAGTTTGCTATGGTCGACACAGTCAAATGCTTTTGCGTAGTCAATGAAGCAGAAGTAGATGTTTTTCTGGAACTCTCTAGCTTTCTCCATAATCCAGCGCATGTTTGCAATTTGGTCTCTGGTTCCTCTGCCCTTTCGAAATCCAGCTTGCACTTCTGGGAGTTCTCGGTCCACATACTGCCTAAGCCTGCCTTGTAGAATTTTGAGCATAACCTTGCTAGTGTGTGAAATGAGCGCAATTGTGCGGTAGCTAGAGCATTCTTTGGCACTGCCCTTCTTTGGGATTGGGATGTAGACTGATCTTCTCCAATCCCCTGGCCACTGCTGAGTTTTCCAAACTTGCTGTCATATTGAGTGTAGCACCTCAACTGCATCATCTTTTAAGATTTTAAATAGTTCAGCTGGAATATCATCACTTTCACTGGCCTTGTTATTAGCAATGCTTTCTAAGGCCCATCTGACTTCACTCTCCAGAATGTCTGGCTCAAACATGTATGTATTATACATGTTCCAAATAGCCACATCTTAAATTGCAGGGCAAATCTTTGGCCTCTGGTCTTCAGTTTAAAGACATAGTATGGAGAATGGCACTAAATAAATACTCAGGGTGGGCATGGGTACAATTGCTGTATTCCACTGTCTGGAAAGTGAATACAGTTTTCTCCAGAGTAGGTGTGGGATTCCTATCAGTTCTCCATTTACCACATCTAAGTATGATATGCTGCCAGGTTTCTTATGCAGGTTATACCACGTAACTTTATATTTGGCTCATCAAATTCTTCTTCAGTACTTATTCATTCCTCATATTCCATAAAGTACCTAGATAGTGCCTAGAAAGGGTTTACAAATATAATACAATTTGTCTTTATTTCCTTTTCGTCATAAGTGATGCATGCAAACTAATTTTGATTTTATTCACTTTTATATGCTTTATACTTTATGGTGCACAGAGCTATGTGATGGAGACTCATCAAAGTCATTGTTGTAATACATTTGTCTGCACTGAACTGTCTTTTCCATCTATTAATCTTTTAAATGTTCAGAGACATTCTTTGCCTGATTATATAGTGCATTATTTACTGTGAGGCTATGCTTTTTGCTAGCAGTACATTTGCTTTGTTTCTGATTTGCTGCCATCTATTTCCTATCTTTATAGCCAATATTGCTATGCATTTATTGTCAGTTGCCTTAAATTTACTGATTCTAAAAGCCTGAGTGGACTTTATCATGCTGAAAATCATGTAGTTGTTTTTAATCACACTTCCTCTTTTAAAAAGCATTTGGTAGATCAAAAATATAGATGATAATGCAAATGCACATCTTGATAATCTATGGAAACATCTTTCATCTTTTAAAGGATTATGGTTTGTGGTGGTGTTTCCCTGATACTTCCTATATTTCATAATGAAAGAATAAAAGCATTTTTAATGGTCCCAAATACTCATGTATGAGAGTTAGGGCTGGGTAGTCTGCTTAGGCACAGCCAAATTTTATCAGTCTGCTTGGAAAGGTTCCTACACAGCTCTAGAGATGAAGTGATTTGGTTTTTCTGAGACACCTCCTGGCTAAAACGTAGAAGTGCAGGTCTTATAATTCACATACAAATAAAGCTACTAAGACTGTAACAGCCAAAACCAACCACGCTGTGAAAGACTACATGTTTTATTTATTCTATGTATCCCAGAGAAGGTTTTGGGTACCCTCCAGCCAGGCAAATAAAGGGCTGAGACTTTAGACTACCTCTGAAAATGATATAATAAGTAGACAGTAGACAGCTGTTACAACATTCCCTGCTACTCGCCAATGATCAACTTCAGTGAAAATAGTCTGTCTGCTCTTCTTACTGTAAACACTACATTCCCTCCTCTCTCTATGGGGAGTGTGGCTTGGATTAAGAAAGGAAAATACAGGCTCTAATTCAAATGAATGAAAGTGTTGCCAGTGACAATCATTCTAACATATTCTTTCAGAAAATCCAGTACTTAAAAGCTCCTGTTTCAAGAGAAGCTCAGCATGAGTATTATTTTTGTAGGCATGATAGATGACTAGTTAGGTAGACTGACCTACTTTTTTTACTTTTTTGTAAAATCACTGTTGCCTAGTACTTTTAGGATGGAACGGAATCCTTACTACTGTTTAAATATTTGACTATTGAATGGGATGGTAGTCGACTAAGTTTTATTCAGGACAGACCTATTGAAAGTAATGGACCTAATTTAATCATGTTCATGAATTGCAATGGGTATACTCTGAGTAAAATTTAGTTGCATACCATCTTTGGATTCAAGTAATAAGAAAAATGCCTATTATCTTTGCAAGTGTAAAACAGCCTTACCAACAAATGTTTTGAAGTACAACTCCCATCCACCCTAGCATGGCCAATGGTCAGAGCCAATGGGAAGTATACCCAAAACGTTTGCCAGGTTGAAGAGAACTGCTGTGTATAAGCATGGGGTCACATCCAATGCTAGTCCTGCTCAGAGGAGACCCTTTGAGATGCATGGCTATGACTACCTTAAAAGGTAACGGGACCCCTGACCATTAGGTCCAGTCGTGGACGACTCTGGGGTTGCAGCGCTCATCTCTCTTTATTGGCTGAGGGAGCCGGCGTACAGCTTCCAGGTCATGTGACCAGCATGACAAAGCCACTTCTGGCGAACCAGAGCAGCACATGGAAATGCCGTTTAGCTTCCCGCTGTAGTGCTACCTATTTATCTACTTGCACTTTGATGTGCTTTCAAACTGCTAGGACCGAGCAACGGGAGCTCACTCCGTCGTGGGGATTTGAACTGCTGACCTTCTGACCGGCAAGCCCTAGGCTCTGTGGTTTAACCCACAGAGCCACCCGCACCCTATGACTACCTTAGATTCATTAAAATCAATGAGTTTGCTCTGAGTAGAACTACCGTAGGTTGGACACAACTAATGTTGTCATAACATTAAAGCACATAAATAACACTATTACAACAGCAGATTGAAACAGCAGCTAAAACCATTGAAAGGAGCCCAAATATCACTAAAAGCACCAGGAAGTAGCCTCCTACTTTGAGAACTGTGTCTGTAGCAGGGATGGAAAATTGATTAAATTAACCAAATGTTTAAATATTTCATTACCTCGGACATTATGTGAGTGATTATGTTTGTTCTTCACAGGGGGGCACTGTATATTTTTATGCACACATAGAAAGGGAATGATTTACTTATTAATAAAAAAGTACTTAATTTTATAAAAAGACAAGCAACTTTAAATTCCTGCCTATCGCCATTCTTAGTCTAAAAGTTCTTGCTGTCAGAATGAGGCACATAGAATTAAAATCCAATTGATACTGACACAATGCCTGAATGAATAAACAGCAAATGTCTTTGCACCTTACTCATCTAATTAGCAGAGTCCCCAGGATGGGAGATGATTAGTTATTTATGTGACATAGAAATAGATGTTTATTCTGAATCTGGACTAAGTGTCCTTCTTGTATTTTGTCAGGTATAAACAGTACTGCAAACCCAGAATTCTATGTTTGTTATGAACAATCAAATATACTTTTGGGGGGTTGTTATTGCATGCAACTTCATAATTTGATACTTGATTCTTGGATTAACACATTCATTTTCAGGGAACCTGTCAGAATGCTTGCTACTTTGACACTGTCTTACTGCCCATCTGCAGTATCAGACCTATCTTAAACGTCAAATAAAGTATTGAAAGGAACATGCTGGGTTTCAGCAGATGATAAATAAATAATCTGTTTTCCTCCCTAAACTTTATCACTGTCTTCAGGCCCATTTCCCCACACATACTCCTCCCACAAGGGAGTTATCTTTAAAAAAAATGTATAAGGCAATGGCACCCATGGAGCCCAAACAGGACCTCCTATGGAAGGGTTAGCCTTCACAACATTTCCCCTCAAAATTTGGCCACACAACTTCATTAACTCATTCTGCATTTTTGAAGATGTATACTTAATGTGTCCTAGTTTCTATTTATATATATATAAAATCACCCCCTGCTTCAACATGAAATAGTAAATGTCTATCATGTCACCTGTAGTACTGATCTTACAAAGAAGAGCAATGTCATGTGACCCACAATACATAATTGTTGGTATTATAGGGTACCATTTATTTTACTCTATAGCTCTTGCTATAGCACCTGTTCCAGGGCCTACTATTTACACTTGAAGGAAAGCTACCACTCATAGTGATGGGATTCAGTCCTAATTAACTCATTATCCCCAACAGAGTCTATGCATGTATACAGTGCTTTTTTCCTATAAAAAATGTTTAGGGGTAGTCTCATTTTCTTACTCATATTAAAATAATGCCCCTCAATGTGGCCAAACTTAGATTCACAAAATGTTTAGGGCTATGCGTACCCCTGTGTCGTCGTCCCCCCCCCCCCGAAAAAGCACTGCATGTATAACTGACATGAGAGAGAGAGAGAGAGAGAGAGAGAGAGAGAGAGAGAGATTTTAAGAATATGGTCTAAGGGTATTCAGATTGTCAACTTGTAAGAAAGAAATATATAACCATGACTCCCGCCTATCATTCTGCAATCTGCGTTGATGTCTTAAATTCTCTCCATGTGGCTGAAATACCACAAGAACTTTCAAAGCATGACATGACATTTATGTGTTGATCATCAGCTGACAAGATGTTTGACAACGATTTGCAACTCAGCAATCAGAGCAACTATATTTTTACACACATTCCTTTGGCACACTCCAGTCATTTTAATGAGTCACATTCTTTTGAATTGGAAAACAGCAATTTAGGACCCAGAGCTTCACTCTGAGGCATTCTGATAATGTCACAGGGTTTTGTTTTTGTTATAATCATTACTAGCTGCCATAATTTGGCACATGCTTCACTGTAGGGCATTACTAATCCCAATTGCTCTGGAAGTGACTCAGCTGGTAGCTTTTTTAGCGCATTTGAAGGAACTTCTAAGAAGCACTTTGGTCTCCATTATAGGTGCCTCCATTTATCTACATCTTTCAATTGTGTTTAGCTCATACTCGGACTCAATGAGAAATTTCACTTGTGTGGTAAATTAAATAATAGATACAGCAAATGAAACATGCTCACCTCTATGCTGGACTTAATCCATGTTAACTTTTAAAACATACTGCAAGCTTTTAAGACTCCAAGGCTTCTTAGAGTTGGATATATATCCATAGATTTATTTATTTATTTAAAAGCATTTAAAAAGTGCTTAATATTTTAAAAATCCCCAAGGTTGCATTTGTGCATCTTTTACTCATGCCTGCAGGGCAAGGTTTAGCACAGATGTGTCCCAATTTTTCACTGACTACATACAGGGGAAAAAAATATCTGTTTTTCCTCTTGCTTGGCCTGATTTACCACAAGCTGAAAGTAGTAAACAGAGCTAATGTAAGGATGTTGAAATAAAGAATACTTCTAAAGCACCTATTGTGAAACTTAAATTGTTATCCAAGAAGGATTCAGATGAGGTAGAAGTAGTTGAATAACTGCAAATCAATACTGATTATCCATGCTTTCAGTAGGTCACTGCCCACATGTCTTCTGGGTGGCAACAACTTGGGCCAGGAAACTAATTTTGTCCTTTTGGGGGATATAGAAGGATGCATTATTTACAACATGTAACCCACCACAAGTAGCTGTTTAAACGGAATGCTGAACTAGATAGGCCTTTGTTTTGAAAAACAAATGCAATGGATTTGGGTCCTTACCACCCACACAAAAAAAATCCTTAAGCTACATCCTTTGCCTCTTTTGAGCAATATTCTGTACCAGAGATGGGAAATTTGTGACCCTCCTGATGCTGTTGCACTTTCTCCAGCATCCTAGAGAATCAGTGTGAATGGGAGCTTTTTAGGCACTGAGAAATTTTCTCACCCTTTAGGCTTACAGGGGCGTGACTGTGGCTATCAAAAATGGGACCCTACGCTTCTCATTTTCCCACTACACCCTTGACACTCTCTGTTAGCTCCTTATTCATAATGAGAGAGAAACTAAGTAATGGAAAATCTCAGAACTTTGAAACAGGCTGAGCTAACAGCTCTAATTTTAGCACTCTCATTTTCTGAAATAAGTGTTGTCAGTATAAGTGATTTTCTTTAACTTGGCTACTAACAAATTCTTCTTCTTAAAAAGAAAATTATTCTCTCTCTTTCTTCTTATCTTGTTCATAAAGTATAATCAATATATTTCCTCCAGTTTGCTCTTCTCATTTTCTCAATCATGTTTCTCTTTAGCCTTTGACTTCCATTTCTGTGGTGATGCCTATCTCAGTTTGCTTAATAGAAAAAGAGGATATCCAAATAAAGCTTTATATTTCTTTGTAAAGCCACTCTACCCAAAGAGATTTGTTGGATTAAAGTTATGGAACACAATGGGTTGCAAAGTGCTAAATGTCAATATTTATTATTCAAAACATTAGCTCCTAATACACATGTGCATATAACAAAATATAAAGTACCGTACTATGAACATTACATACATTATTTTCTAAAAAAAAAAAAAATGCAGGTGCTTCAACACATTTTATACAAAGTGTAACGTAATGCTGACATATAACTCATGTAAAAATAATAACAGATGATATTGGTCTTCTTGCATTGGTTCCTGTAATAGAAAAATGCAAATAAGATTTTATAAATCTTGTTCACAAAGTTCTTGAGCCTATAAATTTAATGAAAGAGACTATATCACTGCTACCCTTTAGGAAAAGTGTTTGGATTGGTAAATGTATGGTTAATATTAAGAACAAACATGTACTTTCACTGAGTGATGTTACAGAAAGTAGCAGATCTAAAAGGAAGGAAGGAAGGAAGGAAGGAAGGAAGGAAGGAAGGAAGGAAGGAAGGAAGGAAGGAAGGAAGGGGGAATGAACCTCATAAATTAAGTATTGCAATGGGCAGGAACATAGGATGTAAATAGCTAATTCAGAAAGATCCAAAAAGTATTCATACTCCAAAAAGAACTGAAATCAAAACTCTTTCTCTTCACATAGACTCAGGGGTGTAGGAAGATAGGGGCGATGGGGGCGGGCCACCCCGAGCGGCGTGATCCCAGGGGCGCCATCGCAGCTGCCTGCCCCACCCCCAAAATGTGCACCCCACCCCAAAATGCATGCCCCGCCCCCAGAATGCGCGCCACATCCCTGGGGGCAGCGCGCCTGCTCTCCGCCCCCGGTGGCGGAGCATGAAGCTCTGCCGCTGCATAGACTCCATTCCAGCCTGAGGCTGTTCTCTCCAGGAGAGAATCATGTGCACATCCTTTGTCTTCAGTGGCATTGGAACAAAGGCAACTACCACAAAATGGAAATTTGCAACTGATACCCCTCCCATGTGATCTAAAGTTAAATTCTGGTAGACACATTGGCCCTGTCTGGGTGGAGTGTGCAGACAAGCAATTTGGCAGCTTGAAATATAGTCGGTCACAAAGGCAGGAATCTGAAGTGTTTGCAAGATGCAGAGTAATGGGGCTCCAAGTACAGGTGGTTTGCGTTGGGAAAACTAGTGATACACTTTAAGCCAGGAAAGCATTGTCTGGCGCCAGTGTCCTTTCATCCTGCGCCACAGCCCATGTTTATCCAGTATTGTTGTTGTTTAGTCATTTAGTCGTGTCCGACTCTTTGTGACCCCATGGACCAGAGCACGCCAGGCACTTCTGTCTTCCACTGCCTCCCGCAGCTTGGTCAAACTCATGTTCATAGCTTCGAGAACACTGTCCATTTGTATCCAGTACACACACAAATGAAAAGAGAGAGAGAGAGAGAGAGAGAGAGAGAGAGAGAGAGAGAGAGAGAGAGAGAGAGAGGTATAAAACTGTCTGTAAAATGCTTTCACTGCAGCAGTTCAGAAGTGGAGAGCATGAAATATTATAACCTGGGCCTCAGTGAGAAGAAGTACAAGACTTGAAAGTAAGTTAATGTCTTGTTAAACTGAAGTGACTGTTTGGATAAACATGGCTTCCTTTCATCACTCATAGTAAACTAGATGTGTGCTATCACTTCAGTAGCAGCATTAAAATCAGGAATGAAACCGTTAAGAAGGACTTAAAAACTGGTCAGAAAGCAAATGTGCTTAATGGTAATGACAAGTGCTTATGCAAATTAACTGTTAATACTTATTCAACCAGAGGTGATTAAGTCTTCCAGACTGACTGGAGATTTTACCCAGCAGGAGTTGCTGAGGAGATAATAACTTCCATATGATGACTTCAGGGTACCTAACTCTCCATTAGAGGTAAGGAAGCCCCAAGGAGGTCATCATGTGAGTCACCAAGTTCCATTCTCTAACCTAGGCACTCTGGAGGCGAATGAGAGCCAGAGGACCTTATCCCAGAGTAACATACTGGCATTTAATAGATTGAAATAATGAGAGGACCTGAGGGACTCACTACAGTAATGCTTAATTAAGTAAGCGAGAAGAAGGGGAGAAATGAAGGAATTATGCCTGTCATTAAATCACATAGTTAATCTCCTGAATATTCAAGTGTGTGAGAATTAGGTTGTGTGTGGCTGCTGCTCCCCAATGGCTCCATCCTATGCCACCCTAGAAATACAGAAATGCAGAAATCATGTGAGAGGAATGTGATCAGCAGGAAGGGAATCATACCGGTATTACTGTTGTGCCTCTTCCCAAATGGGCCTCTGCTGTTGCTGCAGTTCTTCTCACATTCTTTCTTTTTTCATCCATTGCTAGACAGGACTAGTAGCCAAACTAGACAGGAAATGCTTGGTCCACATTTCTTGTATCAGATTGGCCCACAGTTAATCCTATTTCATCTCTTTTGAGAATAATTTCTCTTCCGACACACAGCTTTGAAAGTTATTAGTAGGGGTTGTACAATGGAATGTATGTATTTATTGTTGTGCTTATTGTTTTAATGAACATTTTCATTTCATTTTAATTTATAATTGTTAATAATCCTTCTGACCACATTCATCCTTCTGATGACCTCCTCATTCCTAGATCACAGAGGGATTATCATCTTTCTGTACTGGTTTCAAAACATCATAACATCATAGATATAGCCTATTCTCCCTAAAAGTCTTGTATTCAAACTTAATTTTTCATCTTCTTCATAAAGCAGGTCCTCCATCCTGGAGGGCACGTGTTGTGGTGAGATCACCAGAAACTGCCTCCCTGTTGTGAGGCAGGACCATTTGGATGGCCACAACACCCCATTGGTTGCCCCTCTGTTGCTCGGGCAGAAATTTGGTCAGCTGGGTTGGCTATTGGCTGCTGAGGGGCTACTTATAGCTGCTGCACATCGCTGGAGAGTTTCACTTTCTTGCGGCATACAGCGGATCACTCACCCTCCTCTCCCTATGTTTTGGGTTGTTCTTATGGCCTTGCTATGCCTGTCTAGGGGTCGTCTGTTTTGGAGCAGGGGCCCAGTAGGATTTTTGCCATTTGGCTGGTTGGCTGGTGCCAGTTGGTTTTTGCCTGCTGTGTAGCAAATCATCACAACCTTGTAAGGTTGGCGGTTAGGCATTTGGTTCAATGTTTTGGGGAGGGGATGTGGTTGACTGTGCCTGCCCCTCCATTGCTGCTGCTAGGGAATTCCGTTAAAGGAATCCAGGGGCTTGCCTTGCTTTTGTCCGAACCCTGTCAAGGGACTAGGGCCATGCCAGAGCCCCTGGGAGCATTTGGGGTTCTTGCCACCATGCAGGTTCAGGTAGTCTGGAACCAATGCCTAAGGCCCTAAGCAACCACTCACATGCTGTAATCAATAAAGTTGTGGCCAAAATTTAATGCCAAAAACCTTAAACTAAAATCTGTGTCTATTGTGTCTTCATTTGGGGGTGGTTTTGGAGGTCTTCACACACAACAAAGCATTCATTAAAAAAACAATAATTCCATACTTTCTGCAGTCAATTTTGGATTATCAATAGATTAGTAAACACCAGTATGTAAAACACTTATATCTATTATCCTTTATGCCAGATTTTTTTTCAATAACCTTTTCAGTACAATATATAGATTCATTATCATCTTAATAAATAATAAATAATATTTCACATTCCTTCACACAATTTCCTAATCTTAGAAAACCTGAAACACAAAAGACAATGATTTTTAACAGAATCTCTCACTGTCAATATTTTCAGTATCAACCACCTACACCTAGAGATATATTTAATTTTCATGTGCCAATATAGTATTGTGCAATCACCTTAATAATGATTCTGAGCAAAAGCTTCACATTAGGACATCATAGTACCCATTTTCAAGGATAATTTATGGACATCTCCCCTCAGTTGAGTGTCCACTTGATCGTATAATTACATTCGCTTCCTGACACATTACAACACAATAAGTGCTAACAAAAAAAGGTGGGGGAGTAGAGGACTTATCCTAAATGCTAATGCTTTTCATAAGAGGTCACTGAAAAATTAATTGCATTACTCAACAAGAGTGATAAATATCTACCTTCAATTAAGTAACAGAATTACAAACATTTATGAGGCAGTAACCTATTTCTCTCAATGATAGGTAATGAGCTAATCTTGATCTTGATCTAGATAGTAGTGGCTTTAGAAACAAGCACACGGACAATTTGCATGACTGTTATTTGGGTGATGGGGGAGATTTACTAGGCATTTTTTCCTGTTAAATGTGTCAAGCTACTTCTTTGCCTTACGGTTTCAAGACAACATTATTCATTATTTTATTTTTTATTAAACTACTCTTTGTTGTAAAGTGAGAACAATTTATGTAATTATTTAGGCTTCAATGGAGCTGTGGTTATATCTGCAATACTAGCAGCCCCAAAATTAGGCTGGATTCAAAGGACCTAGAAATATTATGCTTGCGGGTGAGGATTGTGTTCAGAGAGCTTACAATCGGTGAGACTTCATATGTCATAGGTGTAATTGTTGTATGAATACATCTGACCAGTGATGGACTTTGGGCTTTAAAATTTCAACAGTGACTTGTGTAATGGCAAAATTCGGCCCGCCCCTGCCTCTTGCCTTCCATTGCAGCATCCCCTGTAGTGCCCTCTCAGCTTGGCGGGCAAACCAGTTGTGCTCCCCTAAATCCACCTCTGATCTGGTACGGGGAAAGTGAGCGGAAGTCTAAATGAACAGTCCATGCTCACAGAGCAAACGTATTGAAACCCACTGAACACAACTCAGGTCTGCATGTTGGTGTTTGACTGAGGTGGCCAGGATGGGCTCGCTCACATCCTGCTGACTGAACACTGTAGCTGCATTTAAATGTTAACGCTGGCCACAAATCATAGTTACCAGAACTATAGTTATATCATCCTCACTTCTCCCAGCTCTTCCTACAGTGGGAAAACAACCCATGGGAGTGGCTGGATAAGTTTTACATCCAAACTAGCATGTTTTGGTTCACAAACAACCACTATCAGGTTTCCCAACTATGCTTTGTTTGGGAGAGGTGACATCTCCTTTCTGGCACAGATCAGAGCACTGCTGCTGCCACTGGTTAATTTTACAGGGCTGCACTACATGACATTTTACTGAAATGTGGAGCCATTTTTCATTAAGTATAACTGAAAAATATAAGCATGTTTTGAGCAAAGGAAGCTGCTTGTAGCAGGTCAGACTATTTTTCCATCAAGCTCAGTATTGTCTACTCTGACTGGCAGCAGGTCTCCAGGGTCTCAGAAAAAGGTTTTATACATCACTAACTATCTGGTCTTTTAAACCAGAGGTGCCAGTGTTGACCCCTGACATTCTTCATGCAAAGCATTTGTTCTTCTACTAAATGAGGGGGTCTCTCCCTTGCAGTTTGAAAGGTAACTTGTTTGCTCATCTTAAAATATTTTGATTTTAAATCAGTGGCTAATTAAATGCAAGTGATTTAAAGCAATGCTCTCATCCCTGGGATTCTGGAAAGCACAAAGAAAACATAGCTGCCAAGTTTTCGCTTTTCTCGCGAGAAAGCCTATTCAGCATAAGGGAAAATCCCTGTAAAAAAGGGATAACTTGGCAGCTATGCAAAGAAAAGCACCTGATATTAGTAGTACCATATAAAAATGTATGGAAAACTGAGTTGCACATTGACTTCATTGTACTTGGAGCGAATCATTTGGCACTTTGCATTCTCGGATGACATTAAAAGACTCTTTTATGTGCAAAGAAGTATTTCAAATGAGAGAGGATTCTTTTAAAGATTGCAGGTGGTGCTTTTTGCATGCCACTCAAATGTTTTCTAGCAATAAGTGGAACTATGCTTTTATTTATTATTTAATATAAAAATTCTGTACACTTATCAGAGGGATTAAGTGATTTTGTGGAGTTCACAAAGGTATGCAAAATAAAAGCTGAAAAGAGGGCAATCATATTTAATTTAAAGCAGTTTTTATATGCTCCTGAAAATTTCCCTTTGGCTTTGCATGAATATAAAGTGCTTTGACCTAATTCCATAAGTAAGTGGCTTGATCTTACTTTCAGAATAGACACTCTCTGCAGTCGATGAGAACTCTAGGTGCCTAAAGAATGAGGCATCCCTATATGGGTTCTGTAATTGTGCACGGATTTAAATATTGTGAATAGATGACATGATCAATATCGAAGGACAGCTGATCCAACAATGTGTCTGTATTTTGCATTAATTTACAAAGATCATACAATAGTTTTAAAATGCAAATCACTGAAATCACCTTGGCAGGCATATGGATGTAAAGCAGAAGCTGTTATAATGAGGAGGTTGTAAGGTTAAGGGTGAGGACGGAGCCATCCAGAGACAACATAGTCCTCGTTTTAAAAAGAAAGCAGAAATGCATTGCTTGATGAGAGAAAACTTGCATTTTAATAAATATTCAAGGTTTCTGTGTATTAAGAAATGGAATCTGGTGTATGTGTGATGTTATGAGATGGATGTGTGATGAGTATGAGCATGTTTGAGCATGGCAGTTAAAATAATTTAAAGCATTAATGAAATATTGCATTATTGAAATAACTTCTTAGTTTATTTTCTGTGCTTACATATTCTTTAAAAAACATCTTTGTATGATAGTTTGTGAATTTTATCCTTGTCATACTCTAGCATGGCTAAGAAATAGGTTCCCGGGTGGGGCTATGCAGAAAGGACCGATGCCAGGGGTCAGCAACCTTTTTCAGCTGTGGGCCGGTTCACCGTCCCTCAGACCATGTGGTGGGCCTGACTATATTTTTGGGGGGGAGGGGGGATATGAACGAAATCCTATGCCCCACAAACAACCCAGAGATGCATTTTAAATAAAAGCACACATTCTGCTCATGTAAAACCACCAGGCAAGCCCCACAAATAACACAGAGATGCATTTTAAATAAAAGGACACATTCTACTCACGTATAAACACGCTGATTCCCAGACTGTCCATGGGCCAGATTGAGAAGGTGATTGGGCCTCATCCAGCCCATGGACCTTAGGTTGCCTACCCCTGACCTATGCAAATAGGGGAAGTTCAATTCCCACTGATTTCCACTACATAAAAAGGAGGAAAACAAATACCTGGCACGGGCTCAGGACAAACCTCTCTGTGCATGTGCGCATACACACACACACACACACACACACACACACCTTAGGATAACCCAGTTTTATTTATATAAGACGACCCCCAACTTTTCCAGTCAAAATATAGAGCTTGGGATATACTCGCCGTATAAGAAATACGACCCGGTGTATAAGACGACCCCCATCTTTTGAGAAGATTTTCCTGATAAGCTGGTCTGTGACCGTAAGAATAAATTAAATTAAATTCAAAGATTTTCCTGGGTTAAAAAGTAGTCTTATATGCAGTATGTCAGACAGCTGCAGCCTTGACCTTGTCATGTTCGGTCTTCTCAAGCTCAGAGGATGATATGGAAAAGGAGTCTCCTTCCTCCTTACCAGGTTCTTCCAGACCAGGAAGCTTATTTTTGCCAGACTCCTAGAATTCATGTGATCCACTCGTATGAAAGCCCCCATCAGCCCCACACTAAAGGAGCCAATGGCTGCAAAACAAGGCAATGATAAGTTTAGGAAGGTATGGCCAATGGGAGGACTAGTCTAGCCTCCAAAGGCCTTTGAAAGTCACTGAAACAACAGCTCTACTCCTGCAAGTCAGGGTTCCGCCTTGCATTAATGTGACTATATTTCTCCGGAATGTTGCTCTGCCGAGTTCTCATTCCACTAAGAGATATGGCAAATGCAGCTCATTTCTTTGGGTAGAATGCAGCAGGGTAGAAAGACTGGAGCTTCACTTTGTAATGCAAAATCAACCCTAGTAAATATATTTTATTGAAGAAAGAAAAGGAGGTGTTGATGCCTGGCATCAGCTCCGTTGAACCCTCCTGAAGCCTTTGCCCTGTCCAGACAGCTGCTGAAGCCAGGCCTGGCATGTGCAGTAACTAGCTTAGCTTCCAGATTCAAAGTAGAAGGACTTTTAGATGAGAAGAAATCACATAAATGTCTCCAACTCCTGCAGATGAATTCACTTTTTCAACTGGATTTTTAAATGCTTCTGCATACATGTATAGCCTTTGAATATTAGCTAAATGTTTATCCTGAAAAGCTTCTGGCAGCAAAATTCTTCCTGCTGGGTGGTTTGTTGCAAAGCCAAACAGATTAGAAAGGAAATGTTTTAATATGTATTAATCTTCCTTGTCTGTTTGTTTGTACCATAATACTTTTGGCAATGCTTCAAATGATTAATCCTAGCAGTGCAGAAAATAAACTGTGTTTATTTTTGTTTGGATCAATTTAGTTTAATGCCATCCATACTATTAACATTTTGCAGAAATAAAATAATTGATGAGAGTTATTGATTTTTAACATTTCTTTCTTTTTAACAAACACTATTGCACAGCCTATGTTGATCCTTTTCTAATTGCATGGTCATCAGCTGTGAGGATGGCTTTTATAGATGTAAATATAACACATAACATCAGAGTAAACGGAATGGCAATAACAATCTGAATGGTGGGGAGAGACAATTGTGACATCTATATTTCCTTCTCCCAGCCCTTTCCCTACCAAGTTAACCAGAACTAGAGAGTGTTAAATGTAGGCAAAGGCTGGCTGCAATAGACAGGCCCTTGGAACAGCTGTTTCTGGCACTATGAAATCTCTGTGTCAGCACTTTGGCCGGCGATATAAGGAGGCACCAGTCACCACCACTGGTGCAGCTTCACAAGACTGACTCCAAAAAAGTGACACTCATTTTTTCAACAGGTGAAAACACACCTCTTGCCCAGGTTTATAGAGGGTAGGTGGGGGGAAGCTGTCTATTAAGTTGCCTCTGTTTTTTTGTATGCCATCATCCTTTTGTTTTCCTACCAGCATTTCTCCATTGAACTGATGTAAAAACAACAGCATGATATTTGGGGGTGGAAATGTAATGTTTTGAGCTTTCTCTTTAAGAGACATTTTCTTCTACAGAAAAGTTACTGAATTTATGAATGGAATAGATACTTGTATAACTTACGAAACACCACAAAGCTCTTAGCTACTAACTATCCAATAAGGCAAGTTAGCAACAAAGCAAAATAACTTTGTATCTGGCTTATATATACATCAGTAAGATTACTTAGCATTTTCAAACAATTCACAGTGAATGTTCAACAATCCATTTGCCCTCGGCTGTAAGCAAATATAAACAAGGTCTTCATGTGCATATCAAAGTACTATTTTTGCAAATCCAAAGATAGATTTTCAAGTTTTTCTTGGTACCCACAAGCCTGCTAAATAATAATAATAATAATAAAACATTTTGTGGACACAAAGATTCACTTAGAAGAACACTGCAAAGGATTGTCATGATAATGCTGAAAGGCAATACCAAGCCTGCTTTTATGAAAACATTAGGAGTCTGGGCCAGCCTGCAACCCTTGACAGTGTTTGGAAGAAACAACTCATCAGGGTTTATTATTCTTTTAAAATACCTGCTTATATCAGCTAAACCTGCCTTATCAGCAAAATAA
This sequence comes from Zootoca vivipara, assembly GCF_965207765.1. Classification (NCBI taxonomy): domain Eukaryota; kingdom Metazoa; phylum Chordata; class Lepidosauria; order Squamata; family Lacertidae; genus Zootoca; species Zootoca vivipara. Next base: position 58,548,794 of record NC_142587.1, read on the forward strand.
CCATATGACTTGATTAGTCTGAAAATCCCTTTTGCATACCCTGTGTGTATTCTGGTATCCATAATATGATACCAAAGAAGGCATAGATTTACACTGTTCTTAGTCTTTTATTTTTGAATTGGTCAGAATTGGCTCTAACCAGGCTACTAACCTTGATGTCTATGTTTTGCCTCCACTGTCACAGATGGTATGCTTCTGAATACGTTTCTGGGAACCACAGGAGGGGAGAGTGCTGTTGCGCTTAGGTCCTACTTGCAGGCTTTCCAAAAACATCTGTCTGGCCACTGTAAGAACAGGATACCTGACTGGAGCAGCCACTGGCCTGATCCAACAGACCCTTCTTCTGTTCTTATGTACAAACAAAGTTTATTTCAAGGACTTGGATTATTTGCTTGATGTCTGGCTAAAGTACAATGGAATACTTTTGTGAGTCACAGCAGATATAAACACGAAATGAACAGCTTGGAAAACTGATAAGTAGTAATACTGTACATATCCTTTAGTGCACGGGTGAGGAATATGTGACCCTCTAGATGTGGCTGAGCTAGAACTCCCTTCTTCCCTGTTTGCTGGGACTTATGAGAGTGGAATCAAACAATACTTGGAGGCCCACAGATTCCACACCTCTGCTTTAATGCCTATATCATTATGGTAAACTATGGGAACACTGGAGTACTGCAGGGATCAAACCATGTTAGGAAGTATCCACAAAAATAGTTTTAGGGGTACACTGAGGAAAACCATTGGTTTCTAAATACAGCTCAACATTTCTCCATTCCTCACCATTTTTTGCATTAATAGCTTCATTGCATATTCTGATAATCAATGGATCATTATTTCATTAATGAAAAATTTAAAATGTTTAATATTTAAAATGTTTAATAAATAATAGTGCGGTGCATTTTAAAATCAACTTCTCCAAGCTATACAAATGTTCTATACAAAATAAAACTATGAGAATAATTGTGACATTCCAACATGTAAATCTGTTTCTAAAACACTTTTCAGAGATTGAGTCAATGTATTTAAACAGCCTACTTACTGATTGGAATGAGCTATTTACATTTAACAAGCATAGTAAAACGTTTCCTGTTCAAAATGGGAATTTTTATTCATAGTAAAGCATCCATATCGACACACTAACTAGAACACCTTTACTTCTATCCTTACAATAAATCCCTTAATCTGGAAAGATGGATTATGATTGTCTTCTGTTTTGTAGTTCAGACACAATCTGTCAAGTCTTTTAATGGAAAGTAATCACACTTTTGGCATAGAAACATAACATTAATTAAACAGAGCAATGCACACAAGACTCAAATATGTGTAAACCTTCCATTTGTCAGTGATTTGAAACATACGTTCTTCATAGAAGACACTATACCTATTACGTAGAATAAACGAAGTCTTTAAAAATTCTGTAAATAAGTTATAATAATAATAGTAATAATTTTATTTATATCCCGCCCTTCCCAGTCAAGACCGGGCTCAGGGCGGCTAACAACAAAAATATCAAAACAAGCATAATAATTTGTTAAAAAATAAACATAATAACTGACTTTTTGAGGAAGATATTAAAGAACATAATGTTTGCCAACCAGTTTTATGGAGAGAATTGTTTATGCACTACTTAATCATTTTAGTTACAAGTAGGTAGCCGTGTTGGTCTGACGTAGTCAAAACAAAATAAAAAAATTCCTTCCAGCAGCACCTTAAAGACCAACTAAGTTTGTCATTGGTATGAGCTTTCGTATGCATGCACACACTTCTGTATCTGTGTATCTGAAGTATCAGTGTATCTGAAGAAGTGTGCATGCACACGAAAGCTCATACCTATGACAAACTTAGTTGGTCTCTAAGGTGCTGCTGGAAGGAATTTTTTTATTTTGTTTTAACTGTTTTAATTATTCAACCACTGAATACACTGATTTACTTTAGATATAGAGAGTAAAATTTGTAGATTTGCTTAATGTAGTATAAGCTCTGCGATCGAAGAGGAATTAGATTCCAATGTGTACCATAAAGCATGACTCTGCTGATATGCGAACTCTTGGCATTCAATTTTTTTTAGTTCTTTCCCCATGAATACAAAGGGGAGTCTAACCTTGACAGGAGCTCTAAACAGTGAAACCAAAGTAAATTGTTCATGACTAAGTGTCAAAAGCTGATCCATACCGACTCTATAGCCTGGTGCCAGTATGCACATAACTGCCTCAGGCAGTGGTACTGGGGTTCAAACCCATATGGGCTGACCAAAAGCCACAGCTGCTTTTTAGTGGTCTTATGACATATAATTACTCACACTCAGAGATAGTTCTCCTTAGCCCCAGTTGGATCCTTCCTGAGAGTTTGGGAGTTATGGGCAGTACATACGAGTCAGTTCCAGGCTGACTGGCGAGCTCCCCAAGTCAAACAGAAGAAACAGATCTAATGGTACCAGAATAACAGTAGAAAACCAGTCATCAAGCAGGATAAATACTCTAAAGGGCGGTCACATGGAAGATTGAGCAAGCTTGTTTCTCCTGCACTGGTGGGTAGGACCCAAGCCAATGGAGTTAAGTTACAAGAAAGAAGATTCTGACTAAACACCAGGAAAAACTTTCTGACAGTAAGACCTGTTTGACAGTGGAATGGAATCCCCTGAAGGTGGTGGATTCTCCTTCCTTGGAGGTTTTTAAACAGAGGTTGATGGCCATCTGTCATGGCTTCTTTAGTGGAGATTCCTGCATTGCAGAGGGTTGGATTAGACAGCCTTGAGGTTCCTTCCAACTTTACAATGATATGATTCTACAATATAGGATTCTAGATTTGGGTAGAGAGCTGAAGGATCATTTCCTTACCATCCAATTGAAATGAATTTTCTCATTCATTCTGATGTGTATATGGGACAAACAGATTTTTGACATTCTTCCGAGAATGCAGCAGAAATATAATAAATAGACTGACCTTTACACTTCTGTTGTGTGTAAGTGAAGAAAGTGGCCTTTCCCCAGAAGAAGTCACTTGATAAAGATGCCCTGCGGTGCAGGCAGGGTGCTTTGTTAGTATGAAGCACATGCTTGACTTTTTCTTTTAATTGGTAATTAATGACTTTGCAGAGACAAAGAGGGTCAGGTATGTAGTAATTGTATAAGTCTTAAGACTAAATGTTAGGATTCACGCCACACACAAAATGCAGACGGAGATAAGTCTTAATGAGTGAGTGCCTCTAGGTTATAAAACAAAGCAAAATTGAGCCTTTAATGACTGAGAATGCCATTTTACTAGGGTCAAGGCTACACAGGCAACTCCCAATTAAGCTGCAGAGTCTTGAGAAGTTAATGGCTGGTGGCAATGTGTTCTGTGCAGATCCCAATCAGCCCGAGATAAGGAGACATCTTTACTTGCAGGATGTAGTGCAGACAAAGGCATGCTGTCTGATTGCCTTTGAAAATGAATGTTTAGCTCTGCTTCCCTCTACATTTGTACTACAGATGTTTTAATTAGACCTGGGAGAGCTGGGCTGGCAAGGAAACACGTTTACTGTTTACAAAACAGTTTCCTTGGTTCATGAGCCTTAGGAGAAATTTATCTGGGGAGAATTACAAGTGAGAATTAATAGACTTGACTTTGAAAGAATAATAATAAAATACTCAATTTTATTTGCTTTGTTTTTAGATTAGCAGGGCTGAAAGCAAAAGCCTTGTATTTTTTCCTCTTCAACAAGTACATAGCTGCCAAGTTTTCCCTTTTCTCGCGAGGAAGCCTATTCAGCATAAGGGAAAATCCCTTTAAAAAAGGGATAACTTGGCAGCTATGAACAAGTATGTCTTTCAGTAAAAGAATCAGAGACTTATAGAACTACATAGTTGGAAGGGCTCCCAAGGGTAATCCAGCCCAAACCACTGCAAGGCTGGAGTCTCCAACTTGCCCTGGCAGAGCAGGTTTTCTGGAGGCTTAGAGTGCATGTTCTCTCCTTAAAGCTGGCTGGTGGTGAGGAATGCAGCCAGTCAGGAGGTGGAGAGGAGAAATGGAGGAAGCCAGAGTGGGAGTCTGCCTTCTCCTCCTCCAACGTTAGTCATTGTTCTCTAGACAGGGCTGCCACCATTGCCACTTGGGGAATCTGGGGGCCGTCTCGGTCACTTGCCTCCCAGCCAGGACAAGGCCCACATTGCAGCCAAGCACTGTTTGCCTCCCATGACCACAGACCCCTCTCTGCTCCCTACCTCGCCCTTGGCATGCTCCCACCACGGTGCTGAGGTGGCTGGTGCACTGTACTCTCAGGGACACAAGTGCCTGGTGGCATCTTGAGGAGTTTGGTAGTATCTGCTGGAGTGCAGCGCCACTTGAAAGTGAGGACTGTCAGACCAAAATCCAGGATGTCCAGACAGCTTTAGAAATAATGAACAGGGAGTATAAACAAAGGAGATAAGAGAAGAAAGCTGTTATAGGAGAAAGAAATGAAGGTAAAGTGGCTCCGAAGCAGGTGTTGTAGCCCCATCACCAAGCAACAGAGTGCAGAGCTGGGTAATATGTGAGACCAAACAGACAGGAGATAAGGGTCTCTGAAATATGCTTGCCTCAAAGATGAATCCACATGTGAGGTCCAGTCCATTCCAAGGGTCGGGCAAACAGCAATTCATGTAGTCAAACAATCCAGGGGTCAGAAAACCAAGAATCCAGATGGAGAGCAGGAAGCAGTAAGGTATGATCAGGAAGCACAGGCATTGCTTCCAAAGATGGATTAGATATCATCTGATTATGCCAAACACTGCCTCCACTGGTCACCATTTTGTGACTGACTCTGCCCCTTCACTTCTATTTTGTGACTAGCTGGCTTAGTCCTGTCTACAGAGTAGAAGATGGCAGAATACCCAAGGACGTGTTCTACGGGAAGTTGGTTTCAGGCACCAGGCAACATTCACAGACCAATTCTGCATCTGCAAACATGACATGAAGGCTGGCAACATCAGCCCTGTGGGAATCCCTTGCAGACAACTGCAGTGCCTAGAGACAGACAGGTCATGTATCTATAGCAGTGACCAGAGGAGGAATAACTGGTGGGAGGAGCACAGAGAGAAGAAACACAATGGTGCAGCAGCACAACTGGATCTGCCCCAGCTGCAATGAAACATGTCTCCCATATCAGTCTCTACAGCAACAGAAGGCGCTACAATCTTCAAACAGTTTCACTTCACTGCCAAAGGTGCACTTATCCATTTTATCCCGGGACAGATGAACATAGCTGCCAAGTCCCGGTTAGAAAAATACGGGATCAGCAGCGCCGGCACCGGAAGTTGCTTCTACGCATGACATGCGTAGAAGCGACTTCCGGTGCTGGCGCTGCCCAATTTCTGGTGCCCAGACATGGGCAGAGCGGCACCGGAAGAAATCTGGGGCAATTACGGGATATTTCGCCATTTGGGATGACAGCGGGAAACGACTTTAAAAACGGGGGTTTTCCAAGGAAAACGGGAGACTTAGCAGCTATGCAGATGAATGCCAACTAGGCCACAGTAATTTTTAGCCATCTCAAGTGAGCCCTGGAGATAGAAAATTTGAGAACTCTCAGTCTGGGAAATGAAAAGCTATAATCCAATGCTGATTTTTTTAAAATCAATTACTGGAATTTTGATGATATTGACTGTAGAGAAGGTCATTAAACTTGATGAAGACATTAGTGGTTGTTTTCATATAGTGTGCAAAGTAATTGTTTTACTACTGGCAAGATAAACAGTAAAAAATAATTAAAAACTCTGAATTCCTAGTTGAAGATGTAATTGAATGTCTTATAATTCATACTTTCTAGTCATCATAACTCAGATCTCAAAAAAATTGAAACAGAAACTTATGCCATAGGTCAAGTTAAATTTTAAATAGATGTGATAAGCTCTATTTAAAAGCAATCATTTTAATAATTTTTCTCAAGAAGGCTTAAAACACTTCTATCTCCATAAAGATTACTACCAGAGTTCCATTTCTAGTTCCATCCGCATGATAGAATTTGTCTGTAAATTAGCATAAGGAAATCTTTGCTGTAATTTATAACTCACTTGAATACAATTGGTAATGTTTGCAGATGATATTCTTCTGTTTAATACGAAACCTCATAGTACTGTTCCAATATTAATGCAAAATATAGATGTTTTTGTCAATATCTCTGGATATACTATAAACTGGCCCAAATCAGAGTTGATGTTAATAGGAAATAACTTTTTGGTTCAACCATTTAAACAATACCAATGGATTAAATATATAGGCATATTAATACCACAAGACTTATCTAAATTAGTATCATTAAACATCAACAAAATATATAATGAGGTATCAATGAATCTTGACAGATGGGAGTCATTGAACCTGACCCTGTGGGGGAAAGTCAATGCTCTTAAAATGAACATAATACCTAGACTAGTTTATATCTTAAGATGAATTCCAATTCACATACCGAACAAATACTTTCACAAAATTAAATCTTTGTTTAGAAAATGCCTTGGGACTCCAGTTTCAAGAATATATGTGCAAAAAATGCAAATACCGAAAAAGGAAGGACGATTTGGGATCCCAGACTTAGAATTATATCACCATATTTACCCTCAGTTACACAATTCTGGAGATCCACAACTGAAGACAACTGTCCAAATTGGGCTACTTTTGAATATTCCTATGTAGCACCTTTAGAAAGATGGACGGCACTTTAGTGTAAATACATTAATATTTGAGGTGCAATTGAAACGATAACATGAGTTCAAATGATATGGCACCATATGTAAAAAAAAAAACACTGACCTTTTCTCCCACAACAAAATAATTTTGTGAGGAAAACCATCTTTAAAAATCAGGAAAGAAATGGTCGTATGGAAGAGGTGGATGAAACTAGGTATATAAATGTTAGACCAACTGATAAACAAAAATGATGAATTTTATACCTATTCTGTTTTAAGAGACAAATACCGATTACCTACAAATGTTCAATAGCAGTACGTCTCTCCAGATTAAACACTTGCTAACCACCATCTACGGACCAGCAGCTTTTACAGCCTCAGAGACTCCAGATATATTGAAGCAGTTGATTAATTCTTACGCCAAAAATAAAATAAAAAATGGCCATCAACATACAGTATATAAATCTTTGTTTCTAGCAAACCAATTTGATATACAGGTATTGAGGGAGGAATGTAATAAAGAATTAGAGACATCAATTTCAGCTACACAGTGGGAAAGTGTTTTAAGTGCTATAACAAAGGTATCTCTGGACCTTAAATTGAGGCTCATAGAACAAAAAATAATATTTAGATTATATTAGACCCCATTGTGTTTGTTTTAAAAAGGGCTATCTAAGATACTGGTATCTAATTGTTGGAGATTCAATAGGAATAATGCTTCTCTAAAAAATATGTTTCTTTCATTGTCCTGTACTGAAAGATTTTTGGAAGAAGGTAACTGAAACTATCAACAGAACAGAATGGAATAACCTTACATTTACAGAGCAAAATATCCTTTTGAATTATATACCCAGCACATGGAACCTTACAAAAGGACAATATGAGTGGACTCTCAACGCTCTTAAATGTAAAGGTAAAGGGACCCCTGATTGTGGATGACTCTGGGCTTGCGGCGCTCATCTCGCTTTACTGGCCGAGGGAGCAGGTGTACAGCTTCCGGGTCATGTGGCCAGCATGACTAAGCTGCTTCTGGCGAACCACCAGAGCAGCCGTTTACCTTCCCACAGGAGCAGTACCTATTTATCTACTTGCACTTCATGCTTTCAAACTGCTAGGTTGCCAGGAGCAAGGACCAAGTAACGGGAGCTCATCCAATCACGGGGATTCGAACCATCAACCTTCTGATCGGCAAGCCCTAGGCTTGCATCCCACTCAGCACACTTACCATGGCAAAAAGACTGATACAGTGGTACCTCGTGTTATGAACTTAATTCGTTCCGGAGGTCCGTCCTTAATCTGAAACCGTTCTTAACCTGAGGTGTGCTTTCGCTAATGGGGCCTCCTGCTGCCGCCACGCTGTCTCCTCGCGATTTCCGTTCTCATCCATTCTCATCTCATCCTGGGGCAAAGTTTGTAACCCGAGGTACTTCTGGGTTAGCGGAGTTTGTAACCTGAAGTGTTTGTAACTCAAGGTACCACTGTACTGATGAATTGGAAAAATAAAAAAGCGGCTGCTTTCTGCAATTGGATTGAAGACTTATACAAACATATGAACAACATATAAACACAGACTTGCCATGGACAAATTCAATTATATTTGGAATACATTCTTACAAATACTATAATAGGTTAAGATCTGCTGATTTACAATAATAACTTTGTAAAGTATGCAGTTTTGGGTTCCCCCCATCCCCCTTTACTTTCCCTTCTATGTAGGTGCTGTGGTTTTCTCTCTCTCTCTCTCTCTCTTTATTTACATCTCATGATGTTTAGTGCACATATAATTATGTACTTTTTGACTTTCAATAAGGTAAAGGTAAAGGGACCCTTGATCATTAGGTCCAGTCGTGACTGACTCTGGGGTTGCGGTGCTCATTTGTGTTATTGGCCGCCTGGTAAAAAGAAAAAGAAAGAATTGCCTGCAAATTAGTTCTTGTGGCAATGTTTCCCAGCTTCAACTGTGTTCATCCTTGAAATTAACCAACTAAATATAAATATCTAGGATGGGGATGTGCAATTTCCTTTTCTCTTTAATGAAATACTGCAATCATTTTGGTCTATGATAGACCTTCAGATGATTATACACATTTCAGTTCAGCTCACTGATAAGGATACCTGCTGATGAGTTTTATTTACCCCCTACTCTGCTTCCTTATTAGATAATTAAAATAATGATGCTCCAAAAAAAGAAAGAAAGCATGTCTTAAGCAGATCTTTTTACTTCAAAAGGCACTGATTATTCTGATACTGTTCTAGGTCTTTCTTGTTAGGTAAGGTTGCAGAGTTCAAAGGAAGAAAGAATATGTGATGTTCCAGCTAATTATATATGTCTGTTAAAGTGTTAAGTTTACATGAAAATATTCCGCCGTGCAGTGTGTGAAAGGATTAGCAAGAAAATACATTTTTGGAAGTTCGAATATCAATCTTCATATTGAAATAAGGATTCTTTTTTAAAAACTGTTCTTCTTGAAATAGGGTTGCCATATTTCAGTGAAAATCCAGGCCATTTTTTTTAGTTTTGTTGGTTTTTTGGGGTGGGGGGGTGGGCAAGCAAAGTTGTTGAGCTTTTTTGGCAAAATTGTGAAAAATGACCTTGGTGCTGTAAATTTTAGAGTACCCTCACATATCCTTCCTCAACCTGGTGCCCTCCCCTCCATATGTTTTGGACCACAGCTCCCATCATCCCTGACCATTCACCATGCTGGATAGCACTAATGGGACTTGTAGTCCAAAACAGCACTAGATTTGTGTAACAAAAATCTGTTGGTTACACAACATGACAGGAGACAAGATTTGCACTAAATAATGTTTATTAGGTGCAGGAATGCACCTTGTAATTTCATTTTTGATCACAACTGTTTTTATAAAGAAAATGAATTAATATACAGTGGTACCTCAGTTTAAGAACAGCCCTGTTTACAAAATCCGCAAAACCGGAAGTAGTGTCCCAGTTTGCAAACTTTACCTCGGTCTAAGAACGGAATCCGACGGTGGAAGGGCACCGGCGGCTGGAGGCCTCATTAGGGAAAGCGTGCCTCAGTTTAAGAATGGACTTCCGGAATGGATTAAGTTTGTAAACCAAGGTACCACGGTACACATTTTAAGAGAAAGTACATAACTTTGGAATGTTAACCTCATTAATTACCTGGAAAGATCAAGGGATGGTTGAAAGACTTTGGTAAAGAATTCCAGTTTTACTGCTTTGCTGCTCAAGCAAACAGTGATCACCGTTGTCCTCCTTTCAATCTTGGTGTCAATGCAAAACTATTGTCTTTCAGGTTATAATTTATCAGGAATTCAATGTTTCAGCTAAATAACAAAAGAAACTTGGTTCTAAACATTTGTGCTGGCATATCTAGTTGTAGCACCATTATAGCATCACTGCAACACAAGCATAATGTCATTTCATGATGAGCTGGTGTAAGAATCATTAAGCCTCTCTCTTAATTACTTGCAGTCTGATGTTGTAGCTCTGGAGACTGGATGGTAGGAAAGATTGTTTTATGATCTGCTAATTGATTAGGAAAAGGCCAGCAATTAAGTGGAAAGAGATAAATTAACAATAGGGGCTACCAAACACATATCTGTAATCAAGAAAACATTTGGACAACATTTTTTAACTCTACAGCCCTAGCAGATCAAAACTGGAAAGCAATTTTAGCAAGGTGTTCTAGAAGCTGGTAAGTGGATAATAAAATTCCATGTAACCAGGTAACACAAAGCTTAAGATTTCTAAGCTAGCTAAGTAAGGAAACAGAGAGGTGAGTCTTAAACTTAATTAGATATTACGGAGGGAGAATGGAACATTGTAAATTATCACACCAGCAATAAACCCTAAATAATAAACATTCAGTTTTCAGTTTTGAAAATAGCTTTTTGAAATGCAAATGAGCCCTGGAGGTAGAAAGTTAGTCAAAGAAGGCAGTGGGCTTCTCTATAGTTTAGGAATTCAGGATGTTTGTGCATCTTTTATAATTGAAAGAATGGACCTGCTTTGAAAATGCTTACAGGCGTCTATCATACCAGCCAACTGTCCCCCTTTGAATATGAAAAGTAAACCTCATTCTATTTCTCTCCCATTTTTCCTACGGTGATGTGTACATGCACAACGCAAACAAAAATTCCTTTAAAAATTTATAACACCTGGCAGAGAGCCTGTTAAATATACAACATATGTTGCACAAGAAAATTTACAAAACTCATGACCTAACTTTGGTTGCCTTTTTTATGCAGACTCCCAGTCAGTATGTAAGAGAATCACAGCAATGAGAACCAACAATGCAATCTTATTTTATTCATTATGTTAACCTATAACATAATGTTTATTCATTATGTTAACCCAGCCAGATGGGTGGGGTATAAATAATAATAATAGTAGTAGTAGTAGTTATTATTATTACAAAGCTTTTTAGAGTAGCTTGTCTCATTTGGGCAAATTCATATTGGAACAGAGCAATTACAAAATCTTATTGACTACTTCATAGGTGAAAAATTTAATTTTGGCCAATTCTATTTGGAGCCAACATTACCTTTAGGATCACAGAACATAGGAAGCTGCCTTACACTGAGTCAGGCCAATGGTCCATCTAGCTTAGTACTGTCAACACCGACTGGCAATGGCTCTCCAGGGTTCCAGGCAGGAGATATTCCCTGCCCTACTTGGGGATTCCAGAAATCGAACCTGGAACCTTCAGCATACAAACAGGTATCTTAGCCCTAAGCTATTACTCTTATCTTAAAAAATTGTATTGGTTTTTATTTAGTACAATTATATCCCACATTTCTTGCATCATCAAGGAGTCATCAGGAAGAACAGCAATAGCCATAACTGATTTTCAAGGTAAGCACATTGATGATTCTAGTTTATGATTAGTGTCCTGGACTGCACAAAATTTACAGAAATCCTTCTGATTTCTGTACAATTTCCTTAGGTATTTGCCAAAAGGTTCACCACTAAATGCTCTGTCCCTATTTGCGCCTCCCTGAAAAATTGCTAGGAAAATGCTTTCTTCTTTTTATTATAAGATACCTTTTCTGTTTAGAATCAGTATAGTCTACTGATTAGCTTTTGATTAACTAATGCATTGCTGATAAAAATGGCTAATTAGAAGCCAAATTTTATTAATGGATTCAAGTTAACTTCCTCCTAGAAAACAACATGAAATACTTTAGTATCATATGTCAGCTTTTCATGCACTGACCTAATTCTGTAATTCAAAATGGATGCATTGTGATAAAATCTGTGTCCAAACACACCCAACAGAATGATACCAGAATTCAAAGCTGTGTGCGTGCATGCTTGTATACATCAGTTCACCATATATAATCAGCTGGAACATTATTTTTCAGAATATGCTCTTTGAAGTATCTGGGTAAGATCCAGCTCCTTAAGTCTCAGTGAAATCAGTAGACTGTAACTGTTCAACCATAGTGAGATTGTACACATATTTATTGTAAAACATGTTTATTTTTTTCAGGTAATGCAAATAGATATATTATTGCATGAAATATTCCAGTAATGAATATAATAATAGTAATAATAATAATAATAATAATAATAATAATAATAATAATAAGGTGAAAACGATACTCTTCAACGATCCTCTTGAGCTGATTATTAGTCTATATCCTTTTAAATATGTTCATGGAAGAGGGGCTTATTGGTTTGCTTTGTTCTATTATGTACTTTGTGGTTTGATTCTGTATTTTATTCTGTGAACTGCCATGAGATCTTTGGATGAAGGGCAATGTGCATTTTTTTAATTTAACAACAACAACCATTTTATTATTATCCTTTAATACCAAAGCAGATGTTAGATATACAATGAATTTTAAAATTAGTATGTGCAGAAAATCTCTATGTGCATCACTTTTAAGAACTGCCCTGTCTTTTGTTCTACTGAATTGCGGCATGGGGGGGGGGGGCGGAATGCCACAAGTGGTTCTGGGAGAGCAACAAGTTGATATAGATATCATATTGTGATCAAGTACAGTCTGTTTTAATTGTCCAGGAAATGAAGGTAAATTAGAAATAGTCTGATGCTATTTCAGGGCCAGTGCTTCAATACATAAATAGTTGTGCAAGCAAGCAGGGAGAGGGAAAATAGCATTTTTCTGGGCAAACATACACATGTGATTTGCATACATGTGGGCACAATGCCAAGGTGCTGATTGAAATCACAGGATTTCAATGGCTATCTGACACAATGGGGTTTGATAGTGGAAATGCTACAATACGTAAGTAACAAACATGCAAAGCAAAGAGAGATTAAAACCTTATTTAACTTTCTAGAAAGGAGATTTGTTATGTAGTTTTCAAAATTAGGGCAATATTTAAACTCTCTTTAAACTGTAGCAAGAGTTTTGAAGGTTGATTAGCTAAAATTTTCCTGCTTGAGATTAGTGTCCAGCTTTTTAATCTGTGCCTTTCTTCTCCTTATGCGATCATTGTTACCAGAACTTTAGTTTTTCTAAATCTTCTGAACGGTTTAGGGGATAAAATCGGTGCATAGGAGCATTGATCCATCTACCGGTGGCTCAGTCGTGTTTACGCTGACTGGTAGTCGCTCTCCCACCCACTTCCTTGAGCAGGAGTGCCCTTGGCCGAAGTTAGGTCTGTGTGAGACATGCTCATGTACTGGGCACTGAGCCAAGTGGGGGCCACCTCAAAGCCTGGTTAGCGAGGCACTGGGCTTTGGCAAGGAGGCATGAGGCTCTAACAGGGTCCTAGAGTCCTCCTTCCTTCTTCCCAAAGCCTAGTTAATACTTTCCCAGCTTTTGGAAGGAGGTAGGATGGATCTAAGACCGTGCCATAGCTCTCATGGCTCTTTTGGAAAGCTGGAAGGCTCCTTACCCACCTTTGAGAAGGCACTGAGAGGGCTGGGGGGACGCCATACATTGGCCTCATACAGGGTGCCATATCACCCAGGTCCACCACTGCCCCTGAGCTTAGTTCCCTACACAGAACTCAAGAGCTATCAATCCTGTCATGTAGACACAGAGGTGGAACTAGCTGCTCCAGCACTCGGAGCGGGACGCACCCAGGGGTGGGGCAAGCCATCCATTGGGGCAGGGCAGTGATATCAACCCCCTCAGAGATGACACCCAGCGCAGGCCGCACCCACTGTACCCCCTTCCTCCGCCAGTGTGTAGACATCCTTCTCTTACTCATAAGGTACACAAGTTCCCCAAGTAATTTGCAAACATTTTATCATTAATGAAGAGTCCAATGTTGCAGGTTCACCTTTGTGGGTAGAAGATGGATCAGACCCCTACAGTTCAGATCATGTAATTGCAATGACAATAGGTGAGTGTGTGTTTTTAAGAGAATCACATGATATGTTTCACTGAATATCAATTATGATGTGTCATTTAATTATGAAAGTCTAATTTTCTAAACATGCTGTTTCTTTGTAGAAACCACACAATTTTTCTGAGCTACAGTGGTACAATGGTTAATAATAATTGTTCTTATTGCCTAATGGCATGCAAGAGAGCTCATTGAATCCCACACATGTGGATCAGTGCCAAATCCTGGCTTCTTTATTGCAAGCACATTCTTTACTATTGTCATTAAAGCCACATATGTTGGCCTCCCAATTTGTTCATGGGTGTTTTTAATCTAAAATAATGCATGCCTTTGTGTTCAAGACAGAAAGGCATACCCAAGAGGTGTGATAAAGAAGTGCATAGTAAATTGTAGGCCAGTATAAAATTAACAAGAAGTTTAAAGATGTCAATTTATCATGCATATGTAGCAGCCAAATTATACACAGATTTAGGAGTCCCTCAGTACCTGTTCATGTGATGCATCATAATGGCTCTCAGGAGCTATTAAATCCTGCAGGGCAAAAACCTATAGAATTTTACACCTACATTAAACTGCCTGGAAAACTTCTCCACTAAGCAAGTTGCTTCATGGGACCATATTACACAGTTCACATTGGCTCAATAGCAATACACAAATAAAAACTCCAATTTTATGTCATCACAGATGTTCATTTGTTAAACTACAGTAGGAAGATTGAAAAAATGTTCTTATTAGAATGAAAAGTTAATTAGAGGAGGATTAATCATGCAGAACAAGAAAAGTGTTACTTATTTTTAGTGTATAATTATGGGTTACGCTGCAAATTTTAAATTTTGCCAGCAACCTGCATCATACAACAGTGTGATTTTTTTCTGCTTCCATATGCATGTATTTATTTATATATCTTTGCCCCAACATGCATGCAGAACTATTTATATTTTCTTTCTCTCTAAATGTAGGTGTAGTATGTCTTACAAACACTTTAAGTGGGCAATCCTATGACAAAATCTGCTGTGATGAGCAGGTTAAGTTACAGTGGATCTCTATCTTAGCAAGTGGATTCCCATCTCAGATGGTCCCAAGTCCCCAAACCTGGCTCAGCCAAAGATCCGCTGGTGTAACTTGCTTATGCTGGCTCAGCTAAGGTTCAGCCAGCCTAGCTAAGGCCAGTGTAAGTCAAAAGGCCAGGTAAGGCAAAATAAGAGGGTGTTTCACTTGTTTTTTAAAAAGTTAAAAACAAAGTACAGTGATACCTCTGTTTAAGAACACTCCGGTTTAAGAACGATTTGGTTTCTAAACTCCGCAAAACCAGAAATAGTGTCTTGGTTTGAGAACTTTTTGTTGTTTAGTCGTTTAGTCGTGTCCGACTCTTCATGACCCCATGGACCAGAGCACGCCAGGCACTCCTGTCTTCCACTGCCTCCCGCAGTTTGGTCAAACTCATGTTCGTAGCTTCGAGAACACTGTCCAACCATCTCGTTCTCTGTCATCCCCTTCTCCTAGTGCCCTCAATCTTTCCCAGCATCAGGGTCTTTTCCAGGGAGTCTTCTCTTCTCATGAGGTGGCCAAAGTATTGGAGCCTCAGCTTCAGGATCTGTCCTTGAGAACTTTACCTTAGTCTCTGAATAGTGGAAGGGCACTGGCGGTGGGAGGCCTCATTAGGGAAAGCGTGCCTCGGTTTAAGAACGGTTTTGGTTTAAGAACGGACTTCTGGAACGGATTAAGTTGATAAACCGAGGTACCACTGTATTTAAAAACATTCAAAAGAATATTAGAATCAACAGTAGCTAAAAAGAGATAAAATACGTATAACATTCTACATGTCTGAATAGGCTTTCCTAAATAAAATAATAATAACCAGGCACCAGAAATGGTACATTTAAAATGTCTGCCTAATGTCATTAGGCAGGGAGTCCCAGAGTGTAGGTGCCACCATTTTAAAATATCAAGGAACGAGGATTGTGCAGAACGAGGACTGTGTGGCACAAGCAATCGGAAGAAGGAGGGAATTACAATTATTGTTCAGGATTCTTCTGAAGACGTTATAGGCGAGAGTAGAAAAATTATGAATCTCTAGAAGCAAAGGCAATAAATAACCAACAGCATGAAATTTCATTTAAAAATGTAGAGTGCAAGTCAAAACCTGCTCCTCCAGCATCATCACCCCTTTCCCCTATTAGACACATACTGTATATCACAGCTTGGAGGACTCTTGCATTGTCTGTCTCTTTTGTAACCTCTGCACTGAGTAATGTCATAGAAAGAAATGAAGGGTCAGAGTAGAGCACCATTGATAGCACTGCTCAAGGCTAATTTAGCAACAATATTCTCTAAAGGATATATATATAGAGTCCCCTACTTTAGCAGAGACTGACAGAATGAAACAAATCACTGGCACCTTGGGCAGTCGAATGAGGTGTCCCCCTGCACTGCAATTTATTGACTATGACAGCAGAAGACTGGGTCAAGTGACCAGGCTGTTCTACTTACTCTGTCAAAAAGCCCATGGTAATAGCCAAACTGCCTTACAGAAATGCATTCCTCCTATGTAAAATGAGAACAATTCAGCCTCAGTAAGCTCCTGGGGTGAGTTAAAGAATGAAATGAATGGACAAATTTGGCATGGAGAGAAATACATATAGGTTTTTTCGGAAGGTGTTACCGTACATCCTTGCCCAATTCATTGTGTTCTAGAGTATTGAGAATGGACAAAATATGCAATAGGTGAAATGCGCAAGGATATAAGATGATATCATGACATATATGGAACAACAAATACAAACTTTTGTTAACACAACAAGAAACAGAATTAGGTTGAGAAGATCTCACTTGCGTGAAGCAAAGGAACAGGAATGGGGGGGAGGGAGGTATAGGGCAGCATTTGGAAAATTCTTAAAGATGTACCTGCGGTATATGTGATTTAAGAGGTTAAGAACAAGAAGTTAAAAGAAGGAGAATAACATGAATGAAAAGCAAAATCATGTTCTTGTTTGTATTATGGTATATTTTGGTTGTAAAATCCTCTGATGTAAAGAGTACAATTTATTTTTTTTAAAAAATTAAACTAAAAAAAAGAGAGAGAGAAAATAGACAAAAGGGTTTTTTCCCCCCTTCTAGTCCAAATAGCTGGTGACCTATGATTTTTTTCGAAAACCTCTAGGGTATGAGACCTAACTAGTTCTACCCTCTCTGACTAATGGCTGATACATCATATGCTACAATGTTTGAAATGATCTCAAAGTTTTACAGTACTTTACACTAAGTTAAAGCAAAATACTGTATAGTTTAATAAGCATTGTATCTTTTTGTTACGGTGTGTGTGTGTGTGTGTGTGTGTGTGTGTGTGAGAGAGAGAGAGAGAGAGAGAGAGAGAGAGAGAGAGAGAGAGAGAGAGAGAGAGAGAGAGCAATGCTGAGTTTGCTGATAAGGAACTCATTTAAGATTTCAAGCATGTCACATTTTCTACCAACCACAGTACAAGTTGATATAAACTAAGCTGGGAGATGACCATTGCCCTTTTATGAGAGATAATTATGTGAAAAGGTTAAAAGTAGAAGAACTGTGCAACTTGCATAATTCCTGACCATTGGTCAGGCTGGCTGGAACTGATGGGAGTTGTAGGCCAACATCATCTGAACAGCTACACATTTCCCATCCTTGCTCTAAAGCAAGGGTCGGCAACCTGCGGCCCATGGGCCACAAGCGGTCCACAGGGGTCGTTTAAACAGCCCCTGAACCGCCCCCGAACTGAGCCGCCCGCTCAGCGAGTCCCCGCACACTGTGCTAAACTGGTGCAGTGGGGAGCGGGCACTCACTTCTGCGGCACCAGAAATCGCGTCTGTGCATGCGCAGATGACGGGAATCGCATCTGCACAGATGCCGATGCCAGAAATCGTGTCTGCGCAGATGCGATCCAGCCCACGGAATGATCTCCGCGGGAGTGAACTGGCCCAGGCGAGGTAAACCTTGCCGACCCCTGCTCTAAAGGCTCAAGCAGACAATCTACTTTCCCCAGTTTTCCATTCTCCTTTTCATACTGGCACTCAGCATAACATAACTCTTCTGTTTCACAGTCTGCCATCCTTTCGATGATGGCTTTTGATACTGATTTATTCATTTATTTTAAATTCAAGGTTTCTAAAATTTGAATTCAAGGTTTGGATATGTTGGTGGTAGAAAAAAGTAAACATAGATGGCAAATTAGATAATAGAATATTGGTGAATATTGTTGGTGAAGAGAAGCCCATGGCACACTGGGATGTGGCAGTAGGTACTGATTTCTCCAGGTGTAATGATGTCATGGATCTAAAACAATCAAAGCCAGCTTCACCTTCACAAGTACATGGTGCTTCTCTTAATTTGAAACTTAGAAGCACGAACTATGTTCTAAGTTTGGCTCAGAAGTTCTATCTAAGGTAGCAGATGTGCTTCTGGAACCATCTGCTCCTTATGAGCAGGAAATGTATCCCTATAAATAATTCTCATGCATATGTTCTGTATTTGGGGAAATGTGTGTTCCACATCATTATTTAAGTTCCGTTTTTTCTTTCTTAACTTGCAATGTGTTTCTGCCATGCACTCTTTCTATCACCCTGGGGTTGTGGGAAGGGACTGAGTGATTTTTTTTTGTTGGAGAGAGAATCCCTTTGTTTTATTATTCTTTCCAGAAAGGATCAAAATCTTTGTAAGGCTGCTTGTCTGCTTATTTGTTACACACAGATCTGGCTGTTTGGAAATCTGAATCTGTGGTGTGCATAGCAAGATTTGGATACTAATTGCTCATGTTTGGGTAAATGAATAATTTGTATAATGAATGTTTGGATAGCGGGACCTGTGGGTATTACAAAAATGACCCACATTTCAACATATGCTGATATTACTAGTTAATCCTCATTTTAAACTTCTCAGTATACCTTTTCAGTTACACTCAAAATCTCTGTGCTTTCAAGTAATAATGGGGTGTATGTTCCGATAAATGAGTTTCATATTGAGTTATCAAGCTTCATATGACTTCTAAAATTGAAATATAAGCTTAGATGTTGAATAAAGGTTTCATCTTTTCCATATGGTCAAATGTACCGCCATTCCCAGGATGAAACCCCTACTTCGATCTGTGTAAAATAAATTTATGAGGAAGCCCTTCAGTGTCAGAACTGAAGATTTACTCTAATTTGGATTTTAGCCAGAAACGAACAGTTTTACAAGCAAACACATTTATTTGACTGCTATACGTCAAAATGGCTGTAACAAATAAATCTTCAGACAGCCATGGTCTTATGCTTCCACAATGTTGAAAGTACCAATCTCATGACATATGTTTGTAGTTTGAAGCTTGATATAAACTTCTGATTTAATATAAATTTTACCTCAGAAATACAGCACAATAAACTACAGTACTGTACTATTGAGCACTGCTGATTTCAACAGAATAATTAAACTTTATTGGACTGAAATCAAGCACATACCTAATTGTGTCTGAATTGAGCTTAATATTTTCATACCTTTTTTTCAAATATTTTAGCTTTTAAGCAATCCTCTCTCAACATTCAATCTAAGTGATCATCAGTTGCTTGGGAGGGGGCAGCTTTCATGTACTCCTTTGGGACTTTTGAGAAGTTGTTGGGAACTCTCTGTTGGAAACAGGGACAATGCACTTCACATGGACCCTTGATCTGAACCAGAAGGGATCTTCTTAGTTTTTGCAGAAAGCATCTTACCTCAAAGACACTTTGTACATTTTTTTTCTTGTCCAGCCTGTTACCAAACTCATTATTCTCATTGGAAGGATGAACATGCAAAGAAATGAAATAAGAGGCAGAGTACAGTCAACTACACGTGGATACTGACTGGGCACTTTCAAAATATAGTCATAGCAGTCCAAGCCATTTCAGCTATTTTAATGCTTCAGAATTGCCTGATAGACAAGCATTCTCTTATGTAACTTTTGCAAACCTTTATTGTCAATAAACGTGATATCCAGTGGAGGCTAGTCATTTAGGGCACGTGGGGCACCTCCCACTACTCTCTGTCTGCCCTCACCTGCCTGCCTTCTTATTTACAGCCAATCAGGGTGGCTGTGGCTCTGCTGCAGCTTGTTCTGGCTCCATCTGTTGTTGGTCTCTCTGTCTTTTGTGCTATCAGGGCCGATGGGCACCAGGCACTAGTGGCGATATCTTTTAAGCTATTAACTTCAGAGCTCATTTCTTAAGAGAATCAGAAGCACTTCAAGCAGCTGCTGTATGTCCTTGAAAGTAGCTTTTACACTTTCCCCCACTGATCCTAAGTGAGAAAAAACTCCTCCATGTCAGTTCAAGAAATCCTCTTGAACAGAAGCTGAAAAGACTAAATCCTGTTTCCTCAATTTTCCTGCTTTATGTTGTCAATGAAATTACTCCATTCTTCACTGCCTTTTCAAACATCTCTACACCACTTGTGAGATCCAAAGATTTACTATATAAAAAATCTTTCCCTTTTGTGTTCCTACAGTAATTTAAAATATTCAGCTTGGTTTTTATTTTCCTTATCAGGCGGGTGGTCAGTTTGCTTCTTTCTTGCATTTATTTTCAAATACACAATAGAGTTATTGCCTCATCTTGCAGTTATTGCCTCAGTTTATTGAATCAACATGTTTATTAATAATTTACAGCTACCTGATGATAGCTGGAAATGTTTGATTTCCCCAGAAATATGATATCTGGGACAGCCAATCAGTGTCAAATTTTACAGAGGTTTGATTTCCACTGCTAGCATTGCCATTTGGGAGTATGGATAATATTCACAAAGAACAGCCACACCCCACTATGCCACCTCTTTTGTTCATGCCTGTCACATCCATTGTTTCCCATATGTTCTTCCTTGAAAGATTCTAGCCCTTCAGATATCATGCAATGAACATAAGGACATAATAGAGTCACGTAGCAGCATTTTGCTATTCACTGAGGACATGGATCGATATTATTGTCTTGGGGGTGGAACATTGCTTTGCATGCAGATGGTTCCGTCTTGGGCACAGCACCTGTGCTTAAAAGGACTGGGTAGCATGTGACATGAAAGACTCAGAATAGAGTGATAGTGGGCAGCTTCCAGGATACAGCCCTAATAGGTCCACAAGGCCTCTGAATTTTGCCTGCTAGGCCATTTGGGGCAAACTACATTCACTTTTTTTTATAATAATATTTTCATTCATTCATACATTCACCTTGTGTATGGAAGTTCAAGCCATGACTGCAAGGAAGGAATGGGGAATGTGCGCTCCCACTTCTTCTTTTACACCCATGCTTTAAATTCATCACTTTTTTATCCATCCTTTGCATCTGTCTCTTGGGAAACAACTGGCATCATATGATGTTGCCTGATGCCATATAATGTTGGGTGATTGACAGGTCAGAAGTCTCACCCACCTGTCAAAATGGATCAAGGAGGGTTGGCCATTTATGAATCTGGCCCTCTGACCCAACAAAAAAAGTGGTTCCCCATCCCTGGAACAAAATAGTGAACTAGGTGGAGAAGTAGCTGATAGGCAGTGGCTATTTGCCTTGCCCCAGTATCAGAGGGGTCTGTCTTGAAACCCATTAAAATGGAGCAGGAAACAACATTTTATCAGGGGTTTCAATGCAAAACGCTTCATGATCTTTGAGTAAGCCTGTGCCTTCAAAAAGGCTCATCGCCTGTCATTGTTGTATCTCAGGTGACTGACAGATGGACAGCACTGACAACTTGTCACATTTGGACCATGCCAGGTAGGGCAGGTACAGAATTGGCCCACCAGGGGGGAAACGTTCCTCACCTCTGCCTTATATAAATCCATAAAATATATAGAAACACAAATGCTGCTGTTCATAGTTTGTGTTTCGTTTTGGAAATCAGGCACAGTGGAGATTGTAGTGTCTTTATGGTACCTGGTATATTTATACATATATATAACATGAACCTACAACGGAGGGGTTCACAGCATTAACCCTCCAGAAGTGTCTTGTTTCTCCTGTAGGCAGAACCTTGGATGCAAACAGAAATCAAACATTGTGCTCTGACTTTCTCTCCAGCTTCCTGCTTTGCTTCTAGGTCATATCCCTCCAAACTCTACTCTTAAACTCTACCTTTTATCCTCCTCATTAATGGTGGGCTGTGGGAGGGGCCCCACTCGTTTGCTGTTTCACACAGAGCTCCATTCCTTTGTTTCCATTAATGACCCATCCCCCAGGCGGTAGCCTCATGAGGAAGCTAGCTGAGCTCATATTTCACATTTGATGGATCCAGGGGTTCAGGAAGCTTTCCTGTCTTGATTAGCTTTTAACACTTGCTGGATCCAGGTATTAGAGGGCTCTGGCACCCACAAACTCACAGCAGAAATGTTGCCTTTGAACATTAATAATACATTTTGCTTATCTGGATGGAGAATAGTGAGATGGGGGGTGAGCAAGAAATGTGACTGAAACGTAGCCTACAGTACAAAGCTAACAGTCACTTCCATTGCTCCAGACACTTTCACCTGTGGCTGCTCCACTGACATGTGGCCCCTGGAAGTTTGCTCGTAAGGGAATGTGGCCCTTAACCTAAAAATATTATTCATCCATCCATCCCTGCTATAAATGAACAAACCTTATGTGCATGTGTGTGTGTGTGTGCGTACACACACACACACACACACACAAACTCCAGCAGCTATGAAGTTATGAGTTGGGGTTACAAAGGATTACTATGACCTTTAAATCATGCTGATTTAATTACTTCTGTTTGCTCAAAGCATTCATGTTGCAAGGAACACTCTTCTAAGGAACAGAACAACATAGACTGTAAAGTGAACAGTTGCATTTGAAGTGTTTACAGTCATGGGCCCCATTAGGATTGTGGCCATTTTGTCATTTACCTCCTGATGTTTTCAATCACTAGTATCTCTGTACCACAGTCTCCACTTCATTCGCTACCTAAAATGCTCTACTATTTTCCAATTCCTAATGGGTTCCCCTCCCCCCTGCTGTTTTGGATTCAGCTCCATTTATCCTGTCATTTTATGAGAACTTCTAGAACTGTACATTTTGGAAAGAGAGACTATAGCTGAGTGATAAATTTCTAGATCATCAGACATTATGTAAGTTCAGAGAACTGAGGAAGATTCTCTCTCTGTGTGTGTGTGTGTGTGTGTGTGTACACACACACAAAATTTGCATCTCATCTGTTATAAATAGTGTATTTTGTCATTTATGTTTTGCATTGTTAAGAAATGCACGGGGGCGGGAGTTACCAAAAAAAAAAGGTATTTAATTGTAACAACAAATGGCAAAGCCAGCTTGTTAAGTGACTTTAGGAAGAAGAACATATGGATCACTGTGTATTTCTAAAAGTGTGAATTTATCTGAAATCTCATTTGCCTTAAGTATAACAAAAGTAATTCCCTTCAGTGAAAATTTTCATTTCTTTTTTGGTCATATTATATATATTCCTTTCCCATGCTAGCTCCCATCTGTATATGATTATGCTTTGTGGTGAGGAGCATAGCTGAAATACTGTAAAGTGTAAAATATATACACCGTGTATGTACATTGAACATAAAGGAAGAAATTCTTTCAGCTCCTATTTAAAAAGCTTTTTTTACTTTTTAGCTTTTTGAAGAAAAATTAACAGACATTTTCTTTTTAAAGTATTGTGTCCTTTTGTTGCTGTCTACTACTTAGAATAATGAGGCAGAGGGGATTCTCCAGGTAGAAAAAAGAGTTTTGCAGGGACAAGTGTCACATTTACTGTGGAGGCTCCTGATAATGGCGATAGAAAGTTTTGTGGGCATATTTTCACCGACTGTAGCTGTTTTAAGCCCTAAAACCCAGCTAATCACACTAGCTTAGAGCTGGCGTAGTTAATTCTCTACACACAGTGCTTTTGGGGGAGAGGGCTTACAAAACTGGTGAAAGGAAAGCAAGTACCTCCCACATCCCACTGTGGCGAATACAAGTCAGTCAGACTTTGGAAGCTGTAGAAATTAGATTTTATCAAGATTTAAAATTCAGTATGAGGACTTGGCCTTGAAGCTCCTCCAGTCTCCTCCAATTAATCCCACTTTCCCCTGCAACTTTATTTACCAGTGGGTGAACATAGCCTTAGGGACCAGAAAGGTTAATCTGGTTAATCAGAGCAGCACACGGAAACGCCGTTTACCTTCCCGCTGGAGAGGTACCTATTTATCTACTTGCACTTTGACGTGCTTTTGAACTGCTAGGTAGGCAGTTTAGAGTTTAGACCAGGCATCCCCAAACTTTGGCCCTCCAGATGTTTTGGACTACAATTCCCATCTTCCCTGACCACTGGTCCTGTTAGCTAGGGATCATGGGAGTTGTAGGCCAAAACATCTGGAGGGCCGCAGTTTGGGGATGCCTGGTTTAGACACACATGGAGCTTTTCCACACTTCTTTTTGTGCCAGTGTCATGCATGTGTAGGCCTACACCCCCAGGTCCCCATCACATGTTCTTCACATAAATTCAATGTTCCAGGATGTCTATTTGGGTCTCCCTCTCCATTACACACTACCTATCCATGTGCAGAGCACCTTCTCAGAATACATTATCTTTCTCCCTATCTTTAACCTTTTGACAGTATACACAGACTGGCTTCACTTCTGTACACTTGACTCAGCCTAACTGTAATCTATATTTCCTGTCAGGGTACATCTACCTTATCTCTGTGTACTCTCTGTTCATTAGAACATTGCACAGCACTACCTTTATGCTCCCTAGCTTGCAACAGTCTGCTATTCATTTATCCTACAAAGCAGCAGACACTCCACCTCTTCACTCACTCCCACCACCGGTACACTTCAGATTGCTCTGCCCATCATTCTTAAACAGAAAGCAAGGACTTCCTTGAATACTTTAATAAATCTTTTATTATTTATTCAGCTATTTCCAAATGTGATCCCTGTTCTCTGTTTATCTTGGCTTACTGTTCTGATGAGCTGTGACAGCTACCTCAATCATTTCCTTATTAACCTCTCACATTACAGTACATTTCTCCCTATTGTGTAGGCTTTGTCTTCCATACATATGAGTTTTGGGGTTTTTAGTTTTTAGTTTTGGTAAATGACAATCATTGATCATTCTCTCTCTCTCTCTCTCTCTCTCTCTCTCTCTCCCATCTCCTACCTTTCAGTACAATTGTGCTACCAATTAGTATACAAAGTTTGTCATACAACAAAAAAACAGCATTATTTATTTATACAAATATTGATATACCACTATGGATTTTTTTAAAAATCAAAGTGGTTTTACAACAACAGTGCATAAAACCGTACAATTGACAGCATATTAAAAGTTAAAAACAACTCCATATGTATATAAATACAAATTTTCAATTATACTTGTTTAAAATGAACAGTAAAAACATGACTAAGAGACAACCATTAATAGAACATGGATCAAAATTAAAAATGCATTGACGCTGCTTTTCAAAGCCACTAATGAAGGAGTCATACATGTACTTTATGGGGGATCACATTCCATTAAGTTGAAGCTGCTCATACCTGGTAGTCTAACTTCTATTGCAACAGGCAGACAATAG
This sequence comes from Zootoca vivipara, assembly GCF_965207765.1. Classification (NCBI taxonomy): domain Eukaryota; kingdom Metazoa; phylum Chordata; class Lepidosauria; order Squamata; family Lacertidae; genus Zootoca; species Zootoca vivipara. Next base: position 58,574,292 of record NC_142587.1, read on the forward strand.
GACTACTGCCATAGATGGAAAGGTTTAGATCAGTGCTCCAAGTACATTGATTTTATAGAGTTCTGTTTCTCCACAAGATCTGAATGAGAGGACACAGTGCAAACCCTGGACCAGTGCCTTAATGCAGTGGCAGACTGGATGGGGACTAATAAAGTGTGTTTGGAAGTTAAGCCAGTTGACTTTTCTGGGCAGGACTGCACTCCCTCTAAGGGAACAGGCACAGACCTCGGGGATATTTGTGAATACCTCTTTTTCATTAGTGAACCAAGTCACCACTGAGGCTAGAAATGCCTTTTACCACCTTCATCTGCTATACCTCCTACATCTGGATCCGGATAACTTGGCCATTGTAGCCCATGTGTTGGGAACCTTGAGACTGGATGACTGTAATGAGCTATATGTGAGACTTGTTAACGTTGTAAATTTAATGCACATAAAATGCTGTGTTTAAGTGCATTGTGGGGGTTTTCTTGTGTGGTGACAGAACTTGTGTTTTTCTACTGGGTGTGGTAGGTTTAAGACTGGACTCAACAAATCCAAGTACCTGTCTATTTGTATATATAAAAATGAGGCTGCTTGTAACACAGAAGGAGAGGCATTGTGAGATGCCAGCATGCAGAGAAAGGAAAGAGATCCATTTTGGTTTTAGCAATGAAAACTATGTAAAACTTGCTTAAATTCTCTCTGTGATCAGAGGGAGAAATAGTGTAAGGACTGAACCACTGCTAGTTCATTTTCTGCCATTTTGTAACATTTTCCCTGCAGTATAAGCTTTAAAACTCATTTCTTGTGGTAAAGAAAATTTATTCCTACACAAGAGTCGAAATTCGAGACTTCCATTGTATAATATTTTAATGGTTTCCATTTTGTATTGTTTATATATTGTTGTACACAACTTATTTTATAAATAAATAAATGTTAACGCCGACCTTGATTTTACCAAGTGAATCTCAAATCATATCTAGTGAATCTCAAATCATATCTAGTCTGATATGGATCTGAGTATTGTCTATTATTTGCCACAGGAATTAGAGCACCATGTTGTTCATCTGTTTTCTGTGCCACATCCCACCATTTTAGACAAGTATTTCAGTTCCTTACAACATAAAAATATCATGCTGTGTTCCTTTTGAGGGCCACATTTTCTGAGTTTGTGAAAAGTAAAAACTTCATTCACAATTTTTTACATTAAAAGCTACTTAAAAACATGAAGCCAGTATTTATGACAACTTCAGCAGAACACCTTGTTTTAATTCATATTTAATTGCAAATAATTCTGGTTTCTTTCGACTCTGCCTTAATATGGGATTATTCTGACATTTCTCAGAACCTGCTCCACAAGCTTCAAGATATTTCCTGTATAAATATTTTTGTCTTCAGTTCAAAAGACTGGCACTAAAGGGAATCGTTTGCTGCTCTTTATTCATTTTTATAATTTCTACTGCACCTTATCTCAAAGGCCCAGGCAGCAGCATTCTTTGGGTTGAACTACACATTACACATGCATATGCATCTAACAAAAGGCCATTTTTTGTTTTTGTTTTTCCTAGGGAAAAGCACTTGAGAAAGGGATAGTTTTGCATACAGAAATTGCAGAAATGAGTTCTTAATTCTTTCCTGCTTCTTCAGTCAAAACTGCTTCCTCCAGCTGCTTTCCCTCACAGCATTCCAAACATGCACTTGCTATAAACAAGCATGTGGAACACCCTGGGTGCAGAAGAGAGTGATTTGGAGCAGTGTAGCAAGTAGGGAAAAGTTTAATATGAGCATCTCCAGAAGGCAGCAAAGAGGGTAAATGCTCTCCATGGAAGTAACTCTTCCTTACACACCTGTTATGTTGGACTTCTGAGGCTACTTGAAAGAAAGGCACCTTTTACAGACACAAATCATAAAGTGGAATATAAAATCAAGACTGCAATCCTGAGCATGTGCTTCCTAGAAAGAAAGTTCCATCAAAAGCAATAGGATCATCTTCAGATAAAACCTCCTTAGGAGAGGACTAATATTCCTCCTTCAGAAATCTATGTGTTGGGCAAAACTCTTATCCCCAGAAATGCACTTAGGTGTCTACTAATTTTTTTAAAAAAAAAAAATCTGATGACACCACTGCTTATTCACCATTACTCCTTTGCAAAGCTCTTTTTTCCCTAAGAAAAAGCATCCATCAAGCTAAATTGTTACAGATGAAGACATTTAATATGTAGTTTACATGTACTGTCATGTCCCGCTCAAAGCAACTCAGTCTCCTCCCCTCCCCTGGCTACCATAGCATTTTTTTCAATCCAGTTTCCTGAAATTAATTGCATGTGTAATTGCCATCAAACCACAGAGCATGTTGTATCTTGCCGAAAAATGTTTTCCAGGTTCCCGGATCTGTTTTTCACAAACAGTAAGACTAGCTGATATTAGATGGTGCAGCTTTAGGAAAAGATGGCTGCAATTGGTTGCTATTTTGGTCACCAGCCATGGATGGTCTCCATTTCTTCTCCATCTGGTTTCCAGATGCTGGAGGACAGTGTGCTGAAGACAGTTTTGGTTCCATCTGAGGTTAGACAGAACCAGGAAGCAGGCAAATAGTTCAGGAGTTCCCTGTTTTTAAAACTTTTATGTAGCTACCTTGCAGGATAATCTTGAGAACATTTACTCAAGAGGAAGTTCCATTCAGTCCAATAAGGCCCTGATAGGGCATCAGATTGCAGCTTTAGTATATATATCAGCACTTCAGTAAAGTTGTACCAACATTTATATTTATCTACATGTCAATATTAAATGTGAAAGCCTTCCTTTCAACATCATCTTCCATTATACCACTTCTGCTTAAGTGTTTGTCATGTTATGAGATATAAGAATGAAAGGTTATTTAAGTTTCAGAATAATTTCCATATGAAAACGGTTTCCTTTTTTTGTGTAATTACATACGTTGTCTGTATCAGATTTAAGTATGCCGAGTTACTCAAATTATGCCTTCAGAGTTTCATAGTTAATTATGAACTTTTAGTGGGTGGGTCATCCTTGGATTTCATAATCACCTGAGAGTAGAGAAGATAATGTTTTAATTGTATATGATTAAAAAATGGCATTTTATCTAAATTAATATTTTTTCTCATGTGCCTGGATACAGCATGTTCTTCTCTCTAATTAAACCGCATGCACTTTTACATGTCATTCTCTCCTTTTCTCCTTTCCACTTTTTAGAAACTGCTTTTTTTTCTTGTTGCCTAGGAGAAAATTCTGGATTGTGTTTGCATGTATTTCCTAGGTTGTTTCCCCCCCCCCCCAAATAAAAGATATACAATTTTTAAGAGCTCATGTTCAAATGGGATATTTAAGCTTTGCCTCGTAGTGTTTTAAGACCAGTTTCTTAAGTTGTATATCCCGTTGGATTGGTTGGCTCATATGTCATGAAATGCCAGAACATGATGTGGTGTTGTTTTAACAAGCCTTGAGTATGCACAGTCTTTTTTTAGGCATTCTTCCAATACATTTCACATGACCTGTTTTAATAGGATACTTTCACTTTAGTAGAAAGTGCTGTTTGCCATTGCGTATGAACTGGCAAATTCTGCTTTGAAATCCTGGTTTAGAAGTTTGCCAATTGTGTGTATGCAACAGCAAACTGTGTTCCTTCAAAATGTGTTTCTTTAATCAGAAGACTGATTAAAGGGGAGGAGAGAGTACATGAACACAAGTTTAGGTTGTGCAATGGCAAAAAATGTAAGTGGTGTGTGTTAATATCATTTAAGTGTTCCTTTAAAATAAAATCTCATCTTTCCATTGGGAACCTGCAAGGTGACATACAAAATACAGTAAAAATAAAGATCAAAGAACTCAGGAAATACTCTAAAAACAAATCATAATTAAAATTCAAGTTGGTAAATAAAAGAGGCTTTCCTTTGATAGCTGGAGAATAACCTTGAAGACACCTGCACAATATAAATTTTGCCAGGTAGGCATTAGTTTCATCTGGAGCAGATGAAAAAGACAAATAGAATCAAGTTTCATCAGCCCACTGATAAAAACTAATTTCATATATTTGATCACTGTGCATGTGAAAAATCCTCATGGAACACATAGCATAAGTGCCAGTAGCCCCGGTTCATATGTACAAAAGACTTCTAGACAGAATAACATCACCACGTGGAGAAATAATATATGACCTGTGACATCCATTCCAATGTGCCATTCATTGGATGCCCACCCATGCACACACACCCATCCTTATGCCGGAGACAAATCACATGAGTGGGGCTTCAGGAGCACTGGGCATGAGTGTGCATCCCCAGAGTCATATCTTACTTTTCCATATGGCTGCATCAGTGCTGACAGTTCACATGGGGGCACTTCTAAACATATTAATCGGAGCACTGGCTCTATTACGGTAGATGTCTAAAGCAAAACAGATCACACTGCATTGCAGGAGGCATGTTTGAAATGAGACTAGAGCAGAAGGGAGTTGTTTATTAAGAAAATTAGCTTAAGGCTGTAATCTCAAAATAGTTTTGCAGTGCTTTTCAGTTTCAAAAGCTTTTTTCCTTGCTATTCAGCATCTGGCCCTGCGAAGGGCTGTTATTTTTTATTTTTTTAAGGAAAAAGACAAGCTGTGAAACTGGCTGAATGTTATTTGGATCCAAGAAGTGTCTTGGGATTTCAGCTGTGACCAGATAAAAGTGGCTGTATGTTCATAAGAAAGCCACAGAAACGGTATACTTACAAATCGGCATTTTATGCAAAAACAATAATAGCTGTGATTTATGCATTTATTTAATCCATTTGCTGTTATTATTTATTAGATTAATATCCCAAAGGAGCATAGGGTACCCACATAGCACCTCAGTTTGAAACCATACAAAATTTAAAAGTATTTAAAATGTAAATAGAGCCCTGTCTGTTCTAGAATCACTCCTGGTGAGAGCAGCCAACTTGCGAGTGCTCTCAGAGCTTCACAATTTCATCTTCCAAGAGCTCTTGGTGAGCTCCTGACTGTTAGTATATAGGAGAACTCTTCTCATCATTGAGCCTGGGGTTCCTGGGTAAAATTCTTCCACCCTTCTCTTCTCCCTGAATACCCGTTTCTAAAAGGAGTTTACTTCCCTGACCTGCCCCTGGTTTTAATGAAGGAAGAGTTCCTTGTTGCCTCCTCCTACTGAATCTCCAATGCCAAAGCAATGCTTTCCTTTCTAAATATCTTGTCTATTCAGACCTATGCTGCTCTTGAAGCTCCTCTTCCTCCTCTTTCTCATATGCAGAGGACAGAAAGTGCAGGCTTAAGGCTCAGCAGAGACAAGGTCCAGCAGTGTCAAGCCCCTGACAATTCCCAGCTGCAATCAAGCTCTGACAATACATTTCAAGATGACTCAACTCATCCCATTGCATGCCACGTCTTGAAATCCAGGAAACACGAATGCCTGCAGGCAAAGCAAGGTTGTTGCCCATGCCACAAATGCTGGCTCAAGCAGGAAGCCGAATGTAGACCCCAGCACTGCCACAGCGGCTTAAATGCAGCCCAGCCCTGCCCACCAGCCAGCCCTATTGGCTAGCTGAAGGGGCCTGGCGCAGCAGCGGAGAAAGGCTGATACAGGGGGCCGATTATGCCCCCTGCCAGCGCAGGAATCGGCTCGCGCTTGCAACCCCTCCCCTCTGCAAAGAGGAAAGGCCTTCCAGCACTTTTATTAGTCACCTCATACCAAACGGGGTCTGGGTGACGCACACCAGTTTTTAAAAACATGAAATGTAAAGCAAAAACCATAAATAATTGACACCATAACGATTCTCCAGAAGAACAGGGTCAGAAGATATCTTGTGGCTAATGGTCAAGCAATATTTTGCAAAAGCATTTCACAAAGACAACACATTTCATATACTTGCAAACCAGATATGGCCCACAGCTTCACTCCTTGCTGCACAACAATTAAGCTGAGGTATGGGGAGCTTCCATTCATATCCATCAGAAAATTTCCCCTAAACCTAATTGCCATGTGAGTATGTGCTGATGGGGGTGGCAGCTGGGGAGAGAAGATTTAGTTCAGTCCTCCCCACGTGCCATGAACCTCCCCTACCACAAAAAGGCACATCTCCCCAAGTGGTGATAGGATTAAGGGGGAAAGATTTCATTGGTGGCAATGGCAGCTTTTTTCCTAAGCCTAATTGCTCTATGGTGCTGGAGGAGACTCTTGAGAGTCCCATGGACTGCAAGAAGATCAAACCTCTCCATTCTGAAGGAAATCAACCCTGGGTGCTTACTGGAAGGACAGATCGTGAAGCTGAGGCTCCAATACTTTGGCCACCTCATGAGAAGAGAAGAATCCTTGGAAAAGACCTTGATGTTGGGAAAGATGGAGGGCACTAGGAGAAGGGGACGACAGAGGACGAGATGGTTGGACAGTGTTCTCGAAGCTACGAACATGAGCTTGACCAAACTGCGGGAGGCAGTGGAAGACAGGAATGCCTGGCGTGCTATGGTCCATGGGGTCACGAAGAGTCGGACACGACTAAACGACTAAACAATTGTTCTATGGGTGAATGAGAACATGAGAGAGAGTGGGGGAGAAAGAGAGAGGGAAGGGAGAAGAGAGAGAAGGGAAAGCAAAAGAATGGATGTTTGTAGCTGAATGGATGAATGAGGTAAGGATGTGTGTAAAGGTACATTTAACGCCCCCTCCCTCCAAAATCTCCTGGGAACTGTATTTTACCCATCACAGAGCCATAATTCATAGCACCCTTAATAAACTACAGTTCCCAGAATTCTTTGGGGGAAGCCATGTGCTTTCAATGCAAAGTGTGTGGCTGTGACCAGGAAGAAAGAGTACAGGTGGACCTACCCACCCACCTTGCCCCACATTGGCATGTGGGATCTGTCAAGTTATTCCCAGGGGAATGCACCCCTTGCGGGGGGCAAAGCTCCCCACCTATGTATTGAATGATAAATTAAGCTTATATCTGTACTTTCATAATATACTTTCATAATATAATAGAAAGGACTCTGTGCTTTGTCCAAATGGAGTATATTTCTCTTCTAACATTGCAGCGATTAAAATGGTTCTGTGCAATCATCAGCCAGACATTTCACTGCATGTGGCCACTTGATATTTTCATTTAACTGAGTTTATATGATTATAAAAGTTCAAACTGTTCAACATACATCTGAACAATGCAGTGTTTTATCATAGCAGCTAATTGTTTTCAAAACACTACAATTGTATCAGATCCCCTTGGGATCTGCTACTAATTCCTCAATTCTAAACAGAGGGCTAACATGTTGCAGTGAAGCTTTGTCTCCAAGTAATCTCTTCAGGATTTGGATTTAAGAAATGTGCTTGCATGGTGTATGTGACATGCTTCCCTATTTGTCATTTACAGTCAAACCTCGGTTTGCGACCGCCTCCATTTGCGACCGCTTTGGTTTCCGACCACCGCGGACCCGAAAGTGTTTACATCCGGGTTCCGTGGCGCTCGGATGTGCAGAAGCGATCTGCGCAGTGTGTGCGCACAGAAGCGCTCTATTGGTGATTCGCGCACGTGCAGAAGCATGCCTCAGGGAGCAATGAACTCGCTTCCCGGAACCAATTGTGGTCATAAATGGAGGTATGACTGTACTCCCAAGGGACATGACAAGTGATGAGGGTGGCCTTCCTGACCGCCATCCCCTTCAAAGCCCCACAACTTCATGTAGACACTCTAGAATGCTCAATATCCAGACTAAGGGTCCCACAGCTCCTAGCAGCTAGCTTCTGGATGAGCATTCCTGAGAATGCACCTTCCTGCCCTCTTGTTCAGCATCTTATCTGCATCTGGCCTGTAAATGATGCTTGCTGGACACAGCATTGCAGGGCCCCAAGGAGCAGCATTGTTGTAACAAAAGGGCCCCATGCCCTGTATACCCTGCTCCAGTTAGCAGTTTGGCCATGGTTGCAGTTTCTGATAAGTTTTCAAAGACAGATTCACACTGAGCACATTGTAGTAGTCCAAATGAAGAGTAACCAGAGCATAAGGTAAAGGTAAAGGGACCCCTGACCATTAGGGTCCAGTCGTGACCGACTCTGGGGTTGTGGCACTCATCTCGCATTATTGCCGAGGGAGCCGGTGTACAGCTTCCAGGTCATGTGGCCAGCATGACTAAGTCGCTTCTGGCAAACCAAAGCAGCGCACGAAAATGCTGTTTACCTTCCTGTTGTAGCAGTACCTATTTATCTACTTGCACTTTGACGTGGTTTTGAACTGCTAGTTTGGCAGGAGCTGGGACCGAGCAATGGGAGCTCGCCCCGTCGTGAGGATTCAAACCGCCGACCTTCTGATCGGCAAGCTCTAGGCTCTGTGGTTTAACCCACAGCACCACCCGCATCCCTAACCAGAGCATAGTTTAACCAATTTGCATTTAACTCTATTTATTTTTAAAAAATAGACTGGTTAATACGGTACTATAAGAAATACGTTAAAGTTTTATATATACGGAGAATATGTATCAAAGCTAGTCATGTATTTGTCAAGCATATGTGTGAAAATAAGTACAAACTGTATTGGCAGGAAGCAAGGGAGGGGAATGTTGATGAGCCTTTTTTTTGCCTCTACCGCAGTTCAAAGATGTGGGCCTTATTGACGTCTAGCACAATGGAAGCAAAGGCTCATGAAAGAGATGGCACTACATCAAAACCCAGACAGAAGCATGTGCAACTAATTAGTGTATATTCTGTGAAGCTAGCAATTAAATCCAAAACAGACAAAAATGAGCTACGTTGCAAAAGTGCACCCTAGCAACTGTTACGTAAGACAGGAGGCTGAGCATTACCTGTCTTAGCAAAACAAAAACAAAAAAAACCTTGTGTGTCATGTTTTAAACTACTGTTCACCTATAATAATTTGCATGTCACATCAAAAAGATTGCTTTTAGCACACCACTTCATAATGCTTAATAGTTGAGTATCAAAATTAAAAGGGTTCTGCTTTTAAAAATGATAACTGAGTGTAAGGCTTTTGCAAATTATCTTCTGTGGAGACCATCTTATTCCTTTTCTCTGTCATTGTGCATCTTAAGTCTTTTCCAATTCAATACAAATGTGTTCTTGCATCGTACTGCTACATTCATTTCCATAATATGCACTGCTTGAAAGCTCTGTGCATATATAACTCTCTAAAAATACACCCAAGCCAAAATCTGGGTTTGAAGCAATGTTTCTGTTTTGTTTCCTAGTTAATAAAATAGTTCAATACAGTTTGCTGCTGTTAAGGCAGCTGTTCAAATTTACTCATATAACTCCAGTGGTTTAGGATTGATTGAGATAAGTAAGGATCAACCTGTGAAAGAGAATTTGGAAAATAAATTTGCGTGTAGAAAAGATTAGCTAATGGGTCCATCATTTTGGCTTGCAAAGTGCTTCCACATCTATGGCGAAACATTTCCTATGAAAAAAAATATGAAATGGCATAATGGACAGCTGGATTCATACTGCAACAAGTCAATAGAAACGACATTGAAGAGGCTGGGATGTTACAGCATTGAATGAAAATAGGACTGTGATGGAAAAAGTGGGCAGCAACTGGCATCCTAACACAAAACATGTTGCTTGTTTCAATACAGTATACTGTATTGTAATGTCTCAGAGACAGAGATGTGGTCATAGTCTTTAATTTAGGTCACTTTGAAAAGTGATTAGGCAAATTCATGGCATAAAATCTACCACCAACTACTAGTCGTGGTGACTTCATTGCAACTTCCAGATTCAGAGGTGGTTTGCTACTGGATACCAGCTGCTGGGAGCAGCAACAGAAGAAGGCTATTGCCTTAATGTCCTGCTTGTGGGTTTACCAGAGGCAACTAGGGCCAGGATACTAGATGAACCAGGTTTGATAAAGCATGGTTCTTATTATGCCTTTACATTCTTAGGTATTATAGAGCTGTTTTTGCTAACAGTACATAAATTTATTTTTTTGTAGCTTGCCACAGGTGCTCCTCAAACCAGTTTTGCAATCTCATAACATCCAGGTTGTACCCTGGAAGAACTCTAACAAGTTCCCAGAAGCCTGACTAGAACTAGGTAATAGATACTAGATATAGGTGCAATGGAGAGTGTTCATTATGAGTAACATACATAGCTGCCAAGTTTTCCCTTTTCTTGCGAGGAAGCCTATTCAGCATAATGGAAAATCCCTTAAAAAAAGGGATAACTTGGCAGCTATGGTAACATACCTAACTATCACCACTCCAGTTCCTAAAGCTCTTTTATAATTGCTTTTAAAACATTCAGTTTAACTTGGCATTCCATGTGCTAAATTAAAAATTCCTCCATTTCATTTCTACAATTATGAAACTGAGTTAGAATTTGTGCCACAGTAGCAGTAAGAGTGATGTTGCTCATGTTGTTCCAGAGAAATGTGTATGTGTATTTTAATGAGGTGATTATAGTACTGTATCAGTCAACTGAATATAGAAAGTGTGTGCATGAACTTAACAGTGCTTAGTTTATTTATTTTTTGGTTGCAATTTTGTTCATGTGTATATGTGCTGTGTTGATTTGTTATTCATATGACTTTTGCTTTAATTGTGATGTTTAGCTTAGTTTTTAGTTGTTGCTTTGCTGACAGTGGTCTATAGATGTTATTGCTTCCCTGATAGTTTGTTATTATTCTGTATGATTAATGCTTTATTATGTTCTATCATGTTCTTGTTATTTATTGTTTGTAGGCTTCTTTGGGATTCATTTGAATTAAAAGTAGCATAGAAATATAATAAAGCAAAGCAAATCAGTTAAATGTTCATCTGTGGTATGCTGTATTGTAGGCTGACACCTGGAACCATTCCGTGGGGAAGGGTTCATGTCTCCTTGCTAGGGTTGCCAGACTCAATAGAGGACAGGACTTCTGTGCCTTTAATTGCCCTGCTCTTTTTTGAGTCTGGAAACCTTAAAGAGAAACCAGCAGACCCTTTGCTTGGAAATTAAACAAAGAGTCTGCTGGTTTCTCTTTAAGGTTTCCAGACTCAAAAGAGAGCAGGGCAATTAAAGGCACAGAAGTCCTGTCCTCTATTGTGCCTGGCAACCCTACTCCTTGCTCTTGGCCTCCTGGGACCTTCTCCAAATTCTCCATGAACAAGATTATTAGGCATAATCTACTGAAAATAGAGCATATTAATGTCCCTTGGAAATAATTGTGTCCAATCCTAAATGTGCTTTCTCAAAGCAACTCCACTGAATTCAACAAGATTTAAATCTTAGTCAGTATGCTTAGGACCTTATGCATTCAAATATGCACCATGGGATTCACCTAATGAGTCCTGTCAGTGTGTCCACTTGTGCAAGTGGAATCCCCTCCTTTCCCCCTTACACCATGCCTACCATGCCCCTGAAATTGGCTCTGGGTAGGTTGATAGAACCTCCAGAATAGCATGTGGGGGAAGAGGGGGATCGTTCCATCTGGCAAGCTGCAGTGTTTGCACAGATGGAAATTCATCATAGCATCATGTTTCAACCATATTTCCACCCATACTCCAGATCACTGTCATTATTTACAAACAAGTCTCATTTATTCCAAATAGATTTACTTCCTAGTAATATGTTTATAATCAGGAGTTATTCTGATGGATGGCTTCAGTTCCGATATATATATATATATATATATATATATATATATATATATATAGTATTTGCCACCTTAATAAAAAATAAATAAAGAATTAGAAATACAGTAATCTGCAGATGACACCTATTTGTGTCAGTAGGCTAGGTATTTTCATGGTTCTGCAAGTAGCTGAAGTGAATAAAAATTATTGATGGACTACTTTACATGAACTCTGACTTTTTAAAATGCTCATTGGTATATAGCCAGACACAATTCTCTGTTTTTAGCTAGTAATCATCCACTTGGACATTATCCAATGTATTTTGTTCCTCACTTTTTTATATATACCCCAAAAGAGACTACCCACCTAGTTATACATTGTTGGAATATTCTGTTGTTATTTTTTTTCCTTTTCCCTTCCCCCCATTCTAACTCAATGTAATCCTGTACTTACAGTATTTTGTATCTTAGCCATATATATGAATAGTTTACATCAGTGGCTTGTATCTCCGGTTACGAATTTAATCCGTTCTGGAGGTTCGTTCGTAACCAGAAACCATTCTCAACCTGAGGCGCACTTTCACTAATAGCACCTCCTGCTGCACGCACTTGTAAAGATAAAGAGACCCCTGACCATTAGGTCCAGTCGTGACTGACTCTGGGTTGCGGCGCTCATCTTGTGTTATTGGCCGAGGGAGCCAGCATACAGCTTCCAGGTCATGTGGCCAGCATGACAAAGCTGCTTCTGGCGAACCAGAGCAGCACACGGAAACGCTGTTTACCTTCCCATTGTAGCAGTACCTATTTATCTACTTGCACTTTGACGTGCTTTCGAACTGCTAGGTTGGCAGGAGCTGGGACCAAGCAACGGGAGCTCACCCCGTTGTGGGGATTCGAACCGCCAACCTTCTGATCGGCAAGCCCTAGGCTCTGTGGTTTAACCCACTGCGCCACCCGCTGTCCCACTTGTATCCAGGGGCAAAGTTCACTTCCAGGAGCACGTACTTCCGGGTTAGCAGAGCTCGTTACCCGAATTGTGTGCAGCCAGAAGCATTTGTAACCAGAGGTACCACTGTAATAGAGACAAGTAGATCTAAATGGATTCAGAATGTTATTTCCTGTTTCCTTTTCTGATGCCTCATTGCTTATTTTTCATCTAATATGATTTGGCATTCTTCAGCTTCCCCATCAAAATATTATTTTTTAAAAAAACCAGCTTCAAGTAGTTGCCCTGTAAATTAAATATAATAGGTGTTTTCTTCCTAACTCATAAGGACAAAAGCTACAAGCCCACTCATGTTTACCCTATTACTTCTTCTAATCTAATGTAAGCAAAGGAGGGAAAGGTATTTTCTGCTAAACCATTTCTGGTGCAGCTGCCTTTTGTTGTTTATAACCTGCCAGCATCTGGAAACAAATTGTTTAAATTGCCTAGCAGGTTTGAGTCTACAGTAAAATGGGATTCAATAAAACAGAAAACACATTTCACAGGGGGCTAACATGTGAGGAGACTCTTGTCAGACAATGGCAAGCACTTTCTTCAGAATGCAAAATGTCCCTGTGCTCTGTAAGAAAAGTGTAATGATAAAAGTTTTAATAGTAATAAAGTTATATAGTCCAAGGGTTCTATTAGTGGGAAGTTTGAAGTACAGCTACTTTGCTTCAGCACATCCTGAATCAATTTGCATTATAATTATCCTAGCCTTATATGCTTTCTATTCTAGTATGCTACATTTTACAAGCTGCTTTTAGTCTAGCAACTTATTAATATACATAAATAATAATTTCAAAATCAAAACTTTATTGCGGTCCAATGACCCACAAAACAATAATAATATCAGGATCATGTTGTTGTTAGTTTTAAACTATACCTTGCTATCTTTTTTAAAAACAAAAAACTCCACAGAGCTTATTGGAAACTGAATATTGATACCCTCAGGCTTTCTTGAGTGAAGTATTTGGGACAGGTCAGTTATGTGGACGGCAGGGGGTCAATCAGGCAAAACCTAGGATGGCTGTAAAACAGGATTGGACAAATTCATGGAGAATAAGGTGATCAATGGCTACTAGCCACAAGGGCTATGTTCTTCCTCCACTGTCCAAAGCAGTATGCCTCTGAATTCTAGCTTCTGGGAACTGTCAATGTGGAGAATGCTATTGTGCTCTGCTACTGCTTTTGGGCTTCCTAGAGACATCTGGTGGAAGCAAGATGCTGGACTAGATAGGCCTTTGGCTTGATCCTGTAGGGCTTTTCTTATATAAATCAGCTGGCAGCCAAGAACCAGTAGGGCAGGGGTGAGGTGTCAGTTAGCAGCAGTGGTCAGTGAGCCCATTTACTAGGCAATCCTGCTAGCAGTCACTAAGTAAGTCTAGAGGTGATTTATTTATTTTTTACCTTAACTTTAGGTGCTCAGAACCTACAATAGAGGTAAGGAATGCTGCTGCCAGAATCATGCAAGTGCATGGTTGCTAAGCAGAGGTGCAGGTTGCTGACCAATAGGAGCAGCATTGGGCTGGCTGTAGCACCTCCACTGCCGCCACCTCCACCAAAAGTTAAGGACAGAACTTCCCCTCCTTCCCCACCTCAGGGGGTTTCATCTAGTGAACTACATCACTGGTCACCAAGGTATGTGATACACTAGGAGAGAGCCTGATGGCCTCCCACAGTAACGAAATGGCCAGACTAAAAGAGTCTGGGATCAGTTGCGGAAATGTTCTACTATCAGACCATATCATGGAACTGGCCATCTAGTGTCATCTGACCTCTAAGGCCAGGAAGATTCTTGCACTTCATATAAGTGTGTCATGCTAAATGAGCTATATGGTAGTTCTCTTATTCAATCAGCACTGCCAGTGTTTCTGAGAGCAGGGAAATAGTGCCCAGTTTGAGCACCACAGTTTTGACAGCAGCTAGGGCCATACAAGTAGAACTGCAGGCTACTGTGTCCCCATCTTTAGCAGCACAAATTACTCTTGGATTAACAGGTGCTAACAGGGCCCATCCAGTAGCTGGACCTTGAGAAATAAAGCCTTGTTTTAAAGACTCAAAGTCCAAATAAAAATAAAAATCCAAAGTCTCCAAATACCTCCAAATCTTCACTTGTTTGAGTTGAAGGCACTTTTGCTCCCATAAGGCAGGATACCTCAAATTTTCACTAATTTCTCACCCCACTGCTGATACATCTCAGATTACTTCCATTTCTGTTGTTTCAAAATAGTTCCTTTGACCGAAGGAATATTGATGCTCATGGCAAGGGGAACTTGCTTGGTCAAGAGTGATGGGCATGATGATCCAACAAAATTAAATACCCTTAACCCCATTGATTATAATTTCATATTAAAACCAATTTACTTAGTAGTCTCAAATTTGGCAGGATGATGCCCAGTATTATTTCCTAGTTAAACTGAAAGTTCTTTGTCCAAGCATTGTGTGCAGTAGATTATTCTCTTTTGTTCAAAGAACTAATGAGAATTATCCGTACAGCATTGCAGTCTTGAAAGATATATTTTCCCAGATGGTTCTGCAATGAGGTGGTGATTAGGTAGCTGGGTATGTTTCTTCACATAAACTAGTAATATTCTCTTGAAAGTATTGCATGATGATAGTGAGTAGTCCTGAGACCTTCACAGTTTGCATATATAAAACAAATGTTTTCATAAAGTGAAACAATAAAATCATCCTTTTCTCACAGGAATGTATAATTCCGTGATCATTACCCCATATGTGTATATGTATATATGTTTATTTCCTCCTTTCCAGCTTACGTTAATAGCATTATTTTGCAACTTAATGTTTTTTCGTTTTCAGCGCTGCAGCAGGTGAAAGCATTCATAAATCTGCCATGAACAGTTGCCAATGAATATTCATATTAGACATGTCTGATTGCAGTGCTTTGACATTTTTATTTGATTCGAGCAGGAGAACAAACTTCTTATTTCATAATGTATTCCAATTGGTACATCAGCTGCCTATTGCTGGCTATGCTATAATAATTGGTGACACATCACATAACTAATTTGGAAAAAAGTGTGTGAGCATTATATGAACTAGGTAACTGGCAAGAAAGAAAATAAGACAAAGAAAGGTAGTAATACAGGTTTGGCTTGTGTCTATCATGACAACATGGCAATCTAGAGCAGGGGTGGCCAGATTGGGATCTACGGGTTGATCTATGGGTGAATGGCAGTAGATCAGCGAGGTGTCCTTATTCTGAATATGTGATAATAATTTATCATCTGTAAAATATGTGTATTAAGTGGTTGCCTTTGAACAGGTGTTCCTGCATCTCTGGTGGGCAATTTGAGTCTGGTGTTTTACCTGATCCGTAGATTTTAAATTGGGATCTTGGCAAACCTCAGAATTCTAGTTTATGTTTTTGTCTTGAAAAAGTATATCCTATAAAACTAAAATCTTCCCACTCCTGCTATAATGCAAATGAATTCGTGACACATATTATAAACATATGTAGGCAGTGTGAGACAGGTAGGATTCTACATTTCCCCATAGGGCCCCATCCACTTGCAGTTCCACACAACGTTCGCTCACCGGAAAAGCAGATGTAGAGGGGCTTTCCAATGTTTTTCTTATCCAGTGCTTTCTTTCCATTTCACTAAAAGCACTGAGAGACAAGGAATATATATTATTTATAGACACATTTACTCTGTCCCTCTTTTAGCTAATAGTCAACATGTTTGCTTTGACAAAATCATATATTTATGAGAACAACCTGTAAGCAGATGTTATGGGAAACTTAAGGCTGCTCTCCAAAAGTCAGTTTTAGAGTTATGTGTGACAGTTTAAATTGTGAAATTTAAGCAGTTATTGTTGTTTCTTTGAATTGATCATATTGTTTTTATGGTTTATGCTATAACCCACCATAGGATTGTTAATTGATGAAAGTGGGCTAAAACAACAGTCCTCTGTCTTCTCATACTGTCTCCCAATAATATCCAGCAAAAAGAAAATAAGTGACATCACTAGCAGGGAACAAAATTTGAAAAGGTGAGGAAAATAAGAGTATTGTGATGTCACTAGAGGTATAACCAGGAAAGGGGGTTACTGTTCTGTTGGTGTTTAAGTAGTCTGATTGGTGGTTTGGGTCAAAGCTGTACAGCAGCTGCCAAGCCAGTTGCAAGCTAGGTATGTTTGGACTCAGTGTCAACCTGAGTACTGACAAGTAAAATAAGGGAATTAAATCTGCTCAATGGTGCTCAGCATCAATGGAAAAGGAACTTGTTTTTTCTTGTCATGGAACTGTGCGTGTAGCAGAGAATCTAATACTATCTTAATGCTAATAATATTTCCTTTTTGCTTCCACTGGAAAATGCACTACATTTTTTCAACATATCCTTTCTTTTAGGCTTCACCAAGCAAATTGTGCTATAATAGCTTCTTTCTATACCTTAAAACTGCCTAGAGGCTACATGTTTCAATCCATTCCATCAGATCAAGGAAATGAAGTCTAAGGTTTTGTTTTGTTTTTTCCATAATGCCTCTGGATTCCACTTGGTGAGAAATGGTCCTCTGTTTTGTTTTTTATTACCCAGTAAAAGGGTAAGTTTAGCTTGAGCATCATCATTCACAGCACTATATCCACATCCATAGTGTGAATGTAAGAAGAGTTTAACAGATCGGAGCAAAGGCCCATCTAGTCAAACCTCCAGTTTTGCACCTTTGCCATGCCCCACCACCCCACCCTTAGCTGCTGTTTGTTTTTCTAAACTAAGGAGACCCAGCCTCTGAATCACTTTGGTTTCCCCTTTCTGAGGTGCAGCAACCAGAACTGTACACAGTATTGCAAGTGCAGCTACTGGCTATTTTGTTTCCAAACCTTTTCCTAATGATCCCTAACATGGAGTTCACCTTTTTCACAGCTGACATCACTGTGCTACCCACCACGACTCATATAAACAAAGTGCTTTTTTTCTGGGGAATCGCAGGGTTATGCATACCCCTATGTTTGGCCTCATTGAGGGGCAGTATTTCAATATGAAAAAGGACCCAGGTGGCGCTGTGGGTTAAACCACAGAGTCTAGGGCTTGCTGATCAGAAGGTCAGCGGTTCGAATCCCTGCAACGGGGTGAGCTCCCGGTGCTCGGTCCCAGCTCCTGACCCCCCAAGCAGTTCGAAAGCACATCAAAGTGCAAGTAGGTAAATCGGGAAGGTAAACGGCGTTTCCGTGCGCTGCTCTGGTTCACCAGAAGCAGCTTTGTCATGCTGGCCACGTGACCCGGAAGCTGTCTGCGGACAAACGCCAGCTCCCTCGGCCTATAGAGCGAGATAAGCTAGCAACCCCAGAGTCGGACACGACTGGACCTGATGGTTAGGGGCCCCTTTACCTTTACCTTTATTTCAATATGAGTAGGAAAATAAGAGTACTTCTAAACATTTTTTTAAGAAAAAAAGCACTGTAACAGATCTGTGAAGTTAGTACCTATGTGCCACACTTTACACTGAATCACATTTGCCATTTTAATGCTCATTCACTCAACTTGGAAACATTTTTTTAAATATACCACTTAGTCCCACACAACAACCTTTAAAACTTTAGAATCTTTGAAATCCCTTTTTGATCTTACCACCCTGAACAATTTGGTACCATCAGAATACTTGGTTATCTCACTGCACACCTCTGACTTCAGATCATTTATGGAAAAAATTAAAAAACACAGGTCCCAATACTAATTTTGGGAGGTTGGGCTCAGTTCTTACATCCCCTCATTATGAGAACTGACATCTACTGATATTTTTAAGAGCTGTTTGTAATTGATATCTCTCTCCATATCCCCTGGTCCTGTTCCCTCCCCCTCCATTTTAATGTTTTATGGCTCCCTTTTGTATTTTGATTTCCATACACACTTCCACAGTTTACTTCCCAGGGTCTAGTTATACTATACAGCTTTAAACTAGGAGTACAAGTAGACAAATCTAACATTAAGTAGTAGTGCTTTAACTTTTCTAGCCCTGTTTTGCCACCATACTTAGTGAAATAAATTATTTAAAGTGTGTAATCCATTGATTCAGACAAGAAGCAAAATACCAAAGTCCAATCAATTCCCAATCCCTCATCTTCCAACCAACCTTTTCCCCCTTGAGGAGATAAGTGAGGAGGAGAATATAGGATAACTTTGATATCTATTTTGAAAATTATGCAATGGAACCTGAATACATGGTAATATGGAAAGAAATTATTTATTCATTAAAAGACAATGAAAAATAGCAGGAGTTGCTCAGAATCTAAATGTTTAGTTGCATGGATTCCTGGAACCTTTCTGACTATATATAATTCATGAATGTGTACTTCTGAAATATTAAAATTTCTTTCCTTGGGTGGTTTTTTTTTAAGTGGCTGGATTGTATGGCGGAAAGAATCATTTGATGTCTGTTTCAATTTAGCATATTCATTTTGCTGCAAAATATATTAGCTGCCTTATATTTTGCACCTGGTTTTCCAAGAGAGCTTTGGAAAGATTGAGCAGAGCAGAGCATTAATTGCATATTAACTAGGTGGTGATAATTTAACAGTAAAGCTGCTTCTATTATTTATTCATTATTAATTTTATATCCTATCCTTCCTCCCAAAGGAACCCGGATATCTTTATTTTAAAATCATTCTAAGTGTATATACATAATCATATGACGCAATAACTTCTAATCTTAAGGATATAACAGGAAATTAATAAAACCATATCCAGCCATTTTTGGCTTAATTGTTTCTGTTCTTATTGTATTGCTATTTGCATGTTCAGACCTTTAAACCTTCCCCTTAAATGAATTCACACAAGACTCATAATTTTGGTTTGGTTTTTGGCAGAATTTAGGCCACATCTTTATTGAGTACAGCAAGTGAGTGGTTGCATAGGCTCTGGTTCCAGTAGCTCCCTGCCATGCAGGTAGTGTTGACCCAGGGTTCCAGCATAGGTCAGCCAAGGGTGAACACCCAGTTAGGCGGAAAGCCGGGGACATGCTATGTCCGCCACCCAGATGTCCCCCTGGACTCAGGCATGGGCACAACCCCTCTCAGGGTTGACCAAACCATTGAGTCCCTGGATTCCTTTAACAGAATACCCTTCACATAGGGATGGCGAGAGCATTCCCCCATCCCTATCACCTGAACCAGAGCCTATCCGCCACATGAGCACCGCACTCACCACCAACCACTCACACCTGTAACCAATCCCTTAACCCCACTGACACGGCAGTCAGCCATAAATCATTCCCAGTTACAGACAGATGGACCCCGTCAAGCCTGTAAAGGGACGCATCACAGAAGGTAATGCCCAGGTGATGGATAACCATCCTGTCCAAGGCCAGAACCTTCTTGGCCACTGCGCTTTGGACGTGCCTCCTGGCCCTCTCAGTGACAGCTGGGCAATGACTTCCTCTTCATTCGCGTCGCGGCAGCAGTTGCGACCAGAATAATTTGACTCCAGGAAGAGCTGCTTTCAATTCTTCCAAGTCCTCCTGCATGTGGGTCTGCAGGCGTAAGCTGGGAGCTTCCAGCAGGTCCTTCTCCCCCAGCTGCATCACCATCACCATATGCGTACCTTCCGCAGACACCTTCACCTGCACCATTGGAAGAAGCTCCTCCCAACGCATTCCTCATCTGGACACCCAAGAGACACTCATGTGGTCTGGGAGCCCGAGCCTGCGTCCGAATCCAGACTCCGCTGCCCTCTTGCTGGCCCAGTGGACAATGTTGTGCCCGACTATCCAGATGTACAAGGAAGAAGGACCCAGGAATGAACAAAACAACATTAGCAACTGCACCTGAGCGCCATTTCCGAACATAATCCATGTATGCTTCAGATCTCCAATGGCCCAGGTCCTTAATCCTGTTGACTGACAGGCCCCAATGTGCAGCATTGGTAGCTGCCCCAATACAAAATGAATGAAGTGTGAACTCACTGGCCGACAGCCTGCATGCTGTGATCGCCTTACGCATAACTGCAGCAAATTGATGCCTCCTTAACGAGGACCCATTCTCAGGAACCAGAAAGGGACCATCCCCAGGCAGGCAAAGTGACAGATATTTCTTGGCATCCTTAACTGGACAAGGGCCAGGCTTACCAGTGGCAGGCAGCCTCTTCAAGGCACCTCTGCCCAGCTGGTCAGTTTTTGAATTGTGAATAGTGAGCACCAGCTCAGCATCAGAGAGCTGAACATCCTTCAAAAGTAAGCCCCTGGACACTTTGCCTCGTGCTGACTCCAGCACCACTTCACTCACACGCAGTGCACCAAAAAATGCAATTGAAAACACTGCAGAAAAGAGTCTCGCCTCATAAGTAGACTGGCAAATTAGCCTCAGCTTGCCGCGGATAGTGCACAAAATGTCAAATGTGACCAACCTCCTACCTGGCGCCCTAGGTGGCTGCAAACTGGCCCAGCCCTCAAGGGCCCTGCACACAACAAATTTAGCACAAGGATCTCTAGAATAAAGGGACTTACGGAAAAAGGAAATGGCAGTAGACTGAATTCAGATGGACTTCACTGCATGACCCATAAAACACAGGTGTGCTCTGAAAGCTAAAAAGTCCATCCAGGCTTTCTTATAAAACCTCAAAGTGGAAGGAGAAATAGATGCTACTACTCCCTGCAAAACTAGTTGCTGCCAAGGTTCCAAAGTTGGACTGGGAAATATTCCGGAAGTTTCTGGGCACCTGGAGCCAGGGATCCATCTGTAAATGGGATAGGGCATCAGCAATATCATTATTAATGACAGGAATAAAACGAGCAGAAAACACAATATTAAATCTGAGACACTGGAGCACAAATGTGCGTAACAAGGCAGAGACTCTACTGGAGAAGGGTGACTGCTTTGCCAAAACGCTTGCCACAGCCTGGCTATTGGACCAGAAACAGACTCGCTGGTCCTTGAACTCCTTGGTCCAGATGTGCACTACTACAATGGGGGAAAACTCAATAAAGGTTAAATCACGGGTAATAGCTATACCCTGCCAGTGCTCAGGCAGGTCACCTCTGAGTGCACCAGCGGCCACAGAAATAAAGCCCAAATAAAGCCCAAAGCCCAATGAGCCAGCAGCATCCAAATGGACCTGAAACTCAAAATGCAGATTCAAGGATACACCATTGAACTACCTCAGGAATTCCAGCCACATCTGTAGGTCAGCTTTGACTTCACCTTTTGTGCATACTTGGCCAGGCTTTCTGCAGGCTTGCGTTCACCACATCATGTGAACGCAAGCCTGCAGAAAGCCTGGCCAAGCGTGCACAAAAGGGGTGACCCAGTGCAACCACCCTGCAGGCAAAATTAAGATGGCCTAATAAGGACTGAATCTGTCTCAAAGTAACTTTCTCTCGAGGCAAAAACTGCACAATTAAATCACGCCAAGCCAGCAATTTTAACTCAGGCAAAGCAGAAGTCTGCTCCACAGTATCCAGCTGTGATTGGGCCTTCAGTGTTATCAGCTGCTTGCATGGAGCCCCAGACCGAGGGAGGTTGACAGTTATTTTGTGTTTCTTCCATTTGCAAATTAGTGCACCAGCTGTTGTCACCTTCTCACCAAGATGTTTAGCAATAGTCTTGTAGCCCAGTCCAGCCTTGTGCAGGGCTGCAATCTTGTCCCTGACATCCTTGGACAGCTCTTTGGTCTTCCTCAAAGCGGCTAGTTTGGAATCTCCTGGATTGATTGCTTCTGTCAACAGGTGTCTTTTGTACAGGTTCTGTAACGAGCTGGGATTACAGGTAAGACCTCTCCCTTACAGCAGGGGCTTCTAATGTCAGCTTGTTACATACAGTGAAGATACCAGGTAGCCTGACATCTGGCTTATTCTGTCTCTCACAGCTAAAATAAACCTACGATTAAAATTATGGACTGGTCATTTCTTCATCAGAGGGCAAACAGGAAAATTTAGCAGGGGATCAAATACTTCCCCCCCCCACTGTAAGATGGTGCTCCCGCCAAAACTAAGATGGCACTCCCACCTTACAAGCGACAACCTCCGTAGAAGGTACAAAAATGGTGGTCGCATTCACCAGAGGGGGGGGGGGAGGTTCCCAGGCCGGCGAAATTCCCCATGAACCGCTGAGCAAACTCAAAAACAGCCACTATGAGAGGGAGCTCTCCGATTAACACAAGTGGCTTCGGAATGTAAAAAAGCCCCGACAGTGGAGCTGCAGCCGGCAAAGGAGCAAGCCACTGCGCAAGGCAGTCTGGCCAGTTAATGCAGTGGCTTTGGAGGCCCCTATAGGGGGAAGAGAAAGGCAAGGCAAGGAGGGAAATTAATGAGGGGGTAAACGACTAAAGGAAAATTAAGGAAAAGAAGGGAATAATGGAAACAGATCACCGTAATCGTCAAAAGTAGATCGCTCGCTCTCTTGGCTCACAGTGGACACGTTGTTGGTGTTCCGATGCACACACCAAAAGAGGAAGCTCTGGGTCATGTGCATGGGCATATATAGGTCCCTTGATCCATTTAACTCGTGTCCTATTGGCCTGATTGAACCCAGCATCAAGGGACCTACCAATAGGGTGTTGTGGCTGTCCAATCCTTCCCACCCACAACACAAGGGTTTGGTTGCCAGGTCTCACTGCAACACGTGTCCTCTTTAAGGGAGGACACAATTTATAGGGTTGTTGATTCTTTTATATATTTACTGTTGTAGTTTCTGCTTAGGACCAAGGATGGGTCCAAAGTTAAACTAATAAAATCAAATAAATAAATAAATAAATACCAGATTTGTTTCTTTGATAATGTTTTTAGCAACAGCAACAAAAGCCCAATCATGTCTTCTGCTTTCTTATTACAGCAACCACATAGGCAAAAGACACTGGCATTTCCACAATTTCTGATTTATAAAGAAGTGCCCTCTTCACAAAGGTATTATGGGTAATTTAAACAATGTATAGAGGGAACACCTAATGATTACTCAGTGAGGATAATACAATACTTAAATGCATAATTGGGTTTCCCGTGTAGAATCACCTTTTTCAACCACTGAGCTTTTAGATACCCTACCCAGTTGTTCATCAGAATAGCCATACAGCATCTTTACTTGGATTTTAATGGAATAAGGGCTATAAATATCCTCTTGTGCTACCTAGGCTTGCCATATGTCCTGGTTATTGGGTGAAAAAAATGGCATTGGGGCAATGTATGGCAATGAGAAGGAAAAAGCAGCAGAAATAGCTCAAAAAGCTTAAAATCACTATTTCCCCAAATAGTGGTTTCCTTATAAAAAAAAAGGCTAAAGAACTTTGCAGGAATTTTGCAGGAATTTAAGTTATTGAAATATGGCAACAAGTAAGAGAAAGCTTGTGGCAGCTTTTTGTGGGACAGAGTGTGTGTGTTGGACAGATATAATATCTTGGTATTGTGTTTATCTACACATCTACAGGATGGCACTCCAGGTGAATGAAAACAAGCTTGCATAATAAGCTGCATACTTCACAATATGGATTTTTTTTCTAGACATGGGGATATTAAAAGTGTATTTAAAACAAAATCCTTTTCCGCTGGAGAATATTCTTATATTAATTGCTTTTGTCCTTAGGTGACTCTAATTATTATCCTGCAGGTGTGTTTAATTACAGTGTATTCTCACAGGGTTTAGGTCAAGGACCATTAAATGTGATGGTTAATTACCAGGAGTGTTTTTTTGTTTGGTTTGGTTGGGTGATTCCTCCCCCCGCCCTTGTTTAAAGGTTTTCATAGAATCTGGAATATAGTCGCCACAGTGGTTTTAGCTAACCACATTGGCATGTATCAGCTCGCATTCCAGTTTCTGCTCATTGTTCTCTAGGAGCATTCAAATGCATTTTAGAAACATTATTTCACAAATTCTCACAAAGGCCGCTTTATGCAATTCTCCAATATTTCTTGCCAGTAAAATTGCCACAATTGTCATGTTTTGAAGCAGGCATTGTCTATACTACAGATATTTTGTTGACCTAGAAGCACATGGATTGTAAGAAAAGCAGTAGTTTCTGTATTCCTCTGGGTAGGGCTTTCATAATGTACTCAGTAGTACAATTGTATCTAATTATGTTGGTACTAGATTGAATTTTTGAATTGATTAATTATAATTCATATGCAGATTAACAGCTTTTAAAGGTCAACACCTTTATAATTGCACTGAGTACTTGTTTGCGTCTCTGTGTGCTGTGTAAACCAGATATTGAATTGATGTCTGAGTGGAATTCCATAATTACTGTTCTGGAGCATGAAAAAATCAATTAGTACCAGAATTTGGTTATAAACACGCACAATATGGTAGAGTTGCTCTTCTGCCCTCTTTCCTAACTGGTTTGAATTAGATCTCTATATTACAGTAGAGTGTGACAAGCACAGCAGGACCACAAGTCCCACAATGATCTCATACAGGCTTTGAATCAAGTTACACAATGCTACACTCTCATCCCAGTGAAACATTCCAGTTCTATTCAATTCAATAGAGCATGAGCTCCTGGTTTTCTTAAAATGATTTTAAAAAAACAACAACAAGGTAGCCATTGAAGAATGATCTAAGTCATTCTCCTGAAGACTCTTTCATACCCTGAAATCAGTAGGATTATTTTTCATCTACATACATACATACATACATACACGTGCATACATACCTGTGACTGTTATGAAAATATGGCAGTGAACTTGTAGCCACTTGCCCAAGATGAAGAACACAACAGGACTTACATCTGGCTAGACATCTCAATGACATTGACAATACTGGATAAGCATGTGGATTAAGACTGCTCTGATTGCACTGGGGCATTGGGGCAACACTGAAGGCACTCTGTATTATATTTTCAGTTTAGATGTGATACGAGGATCTTAAGGCAAATGGTTGGGATAACTTGGTTAGGTAGCTAGAACTAAGGGAAGCTGTTGGAGAAGTGGCCTTGAATAGTATCAGGTAGGCTGTGTGGAAAAGACAGACGAAGGATGAAACCAGCTTAATATATACATCTTGAAGATATGCTGGAGCAGTAAGAAGAAGATAAAAGCTGTGCTATGGTAGGTTACTCCTCACTGTTGCATAGTTTTAGAGTCCCAGTGCATATACAGAATGAAGAAGAGCTGGTGCTGCAGAGTGTGGGGGTGAGGCAAGTGAGTGTGCCCCCCACTTCTCCTCCCTTATGAAATTATAGTGATGATGAATGCCCAGATCAAGCTTTGGTGGAAGTCAAAAAATTATTCAGATTGGAAAACAACTTTATCTTCAGAAGGGTTTGGAAACTGTATAATCATTAACAGATGCACAATGGCAGCTCTGCAAAAATAAACTGACTTCTGGTTCCAAGAGACACTGGAAATTGAAACAAAGCATCCCAAAAGTCTGTATATTTTTATTCCATGGAATACAATATGTGATTTTAAGAACCTTGTGAAAATGAAATAATCTCTCTAAATTAGACATTCCTATGCAATCAGAAATGCAAGGGAGACATTAGGAATGAAGCTAATCAGCTTTGCCTAATTATTATTGTAGTGATGTATGCCTTTAATTAACTTTTCAATTGACTATGATGTTTACATATTAATTTAAACAATTTACATTACTATTTAATGGAAACATTTTCATATTAGTTATACTTCCTGTTTTTTTTTTTCAGAATTGATGTCCTAATAGAGCAGCCTTGGATGATAAGGCTTAAATAGTCTGAACTGGGCATTGTAGTAAAATCCTTGCATGGCTGAATGAATAATTTTAACAGGCCTGTGAAACTGAAGATGCCCATTTGTTAGATCTTCACTTAAAGTGATTCCTCCTTGGTTATCTTCATTTGCTTACACTGAAGCTGAACTTGAAGACATTCAATTAATTTCAACACCTTTAATGTTATACCTTATGCATAAGTTTAAAGATAAATATATAGACATGATATATGCTAACCAAAGCCTCTCATATCACCTTGTATTGTAATGTTTGTAAGGAAGCTAATAAGCCTCAGAGGGACATAGGAAGCTGCCTTACTGAGTCAGACCAGCAGTCCTCAGAGCTGCAGTTGCTATAGGACTCTGCCTCCAAAGAGTCCTGGTCTGGGACCATGTCAGGAGAAGGCTATTGTCCACACATCCTGGCTGTGAGCATCCCATAGGCATCTGGTTTGCCACAGTGGGAAATAGGATCCTGAACTAGACTGCCCTTTTTGTCTGATCCAGCAAAGCTCTTCTTATATTCACAGGATCCAGAGTCTCATGTAGTACAGGCATATGGTAATGTTATTAATACAAACTGCCATTGGGAATATCCCTGATGAGAACCTATCAACTTATCCATGTGAACTTCCCAATTGTCATATCAGATATTAGGATGCAGAGGGTGGTGCAAGAGGAAAGCCTGAAAGCAGTTCAGGCAACCATGCCTCTTACACAGGAACTTAAGCAAGTTCAGCAACACCTTATGCCATACTACTTATGCTTTCTCTGCTGCCATTTCTGAAAATGCACCACTACCACAATGTCTTGTCATATTATCCGTTTCCAGTGTATCCGTTTCCAGTGTATCTGAAGAAGTGTGCATGCACACGAAAGCTCATACCAAAATAAAAACTTAGTTGGTCTTTAAGGTGCTATTGAAGGAATTTTTCTATTTTGCTTCAACTCAGACCAACACGGCTACCTACCTGTAACTTGTCATATTAATATTAGGGATGCCCCCCCCAAAAAAAATCACCATCCACTGTGGATGTTTGCTAATCTGATTTTAAACAAACAAAGAAGCAAAAAATCATGGACACTTCTGCAGATATTTTGACTGGGCGGACTCTGTAAAATCATGTTCAGTTGCAGCACTAGATGTTAAAATAGCCTCTGTACATAAAGCTGGTGGCACATTGGTGCATGCAGGCATTGTGAATGACAGCATCAGCAATGGCCAGCAAATACAGAGGCAGCAGGTGGTGAAACAGATTGCTGCAAATTAAACAACAGTAGGTGGAATGAATTCAGATGTCCCTTATCATGTGGTAGCTTACCACCATGTGTACATAATAAGCCTTCCAAGTGGTAACGAACAATTGACTACACATCTGAACCTGCTTAGAAATAATGGAGAATCAGAGAAGTGGTGCGTCCCACTTGGCAATACATTGCACACAAACATACTACCAAGTATATACACACTCCATAATAAGCAATCACTTAGTCACCTGGGTATCAAACTATTGCCTTTGATTAGAAATTTGGGAGACTCTCATACACAGGTAAAAAAAATGTGATAGTAGAACACATTCACTGATCATCTGGATAAGCTCCTTGGCTGCTGGCAGTTTATTCTGATAACTGGCTGCTTTGTTTAACATGAGTGTTTCTATTATTGACAATTAGTTCCCTGCTCTAGCCATGTTTTGCAGACACAGCAAGCAATCCTATTTCTGATTAATGATCTGGCTGAGTGTACAGAGCAGTCTCCTAGTTTGCAGCTGTGTGTGGTGCGTCCACTGTGTCTGTGTCAGCATAACTGCAGGGACAAGGATATGAAAGACTGCATAGATCAGGAGGGAAAGTGGCAGACAAAGCTGAGGAAAGGAAATAAGATTCCTTCCTGGCCTCAGTTCAATCAAATTCATGCCCCACGCTCATTGCTTCCCCCACCCCCGGCCTTGTATTGGAATAAAACAAGCCTTGGTAACGTCATCAGCAACATAATCTGTCCTTCGTAGCTAGCAAACAGGATGAATGCAAAGCAAACATAACACTAACATTTCTAGTGAGCCAAAAATGTGTGCCAAAGAGATTCAGATAATTACTTATGTCATATCTGTCACGTATTAGTTGGGACACCAGTGTCTAGCCTCATGCCAGCTTATTCTGAACACCTAGGACATGACTGTGATTTTAAAATGAGATCATATTCTTCACAGTTTATAAATCACCATCTGGACCTCTCTTGATGACTTTAGAAAATGCCTTTGTCTCTTGATGTTGTGGGAGGGTGGGGAGAAGAGAGACTTGGCTCCGATTTTAATTACCACCAGAATATCTGGGGGCATTGATTTATTAGCTAACTGTTGAATGTGGATGTTCATGTATGTGTCCTTTCTAGTCCTTTGTTATTTTTCATTGCAGGGATCCTTTCCATTTATTCTTTTAGTTTTCAATTAAAAACTCCCTCTGATCTTTTGCATTTAACGTGTCTAAACTGAAACATTGGCATATTCAAATCATATTCTTGACTGCCCTATCCATAAGCATCTTATTTGGTGCAGGCAAGCAGATTGAGCCTAGGTATGTTTACTCAGAAGGACATAATATGTGCTCCATAGAGACTTGGAGCCAACCATCACTTGCTCATCTGTGAAACTCTCTGCATAGTATGGTCTGCCTGGCAACTTCAGTGACACCTTTTCAGTGCCAGGTAAAATCTTAATTTACCTCATAGACTTTTGTGGATTAGGATAGTTATATTTTTGCTGTTAGTGTGCTGCCAAAGCTTCCTGTAGCTGTTCTGGGTGGCAGGGGGGGAGATGGTTGCATAGAATGCCAGACCTCTGAAAATGCTGCACTCATTGAATGGTAGTTTGAAAAGTTATCCATGCAAGAACCAGTCCAGGAAGAAGTAAGATGAGATCAGCCAGGCTTTTGGTGAGGGGGGATTTGGTGAGACTGGAATAGAATAAGGAAGAACAATCTGAGTCAAACTGCAGTGTTCCACTGGTTGTAAAGTTTCACAGACTCCATAACTTAGTCACGCCTCATTTTTGCAGGATCAGTTTCAGTATACCATAAGGCCTATCAACTTAATAGAAGTTCCACAACTCCTATCAACCACAGATAGCATTGCCAATGGTCAGAAACAATATTGTTGTCTACCCGTGTTGGCTACTCATGTCTTAGGAAATCCATTACCCGTTTGATCATTGTTGTTTATTGGGCTATCACTTTGCTTTGTCTCTCCTTCCAGCACCAGAACTCTGGACTGGGAAACACAGCATGCTTCAGATGCCTTTGAAGGCATAACAACCCTCTTCCACTTCATATATGATGGGGAAAGACTTGAAAACAGCAACATGGTATTGGCATCCAGACTCAGTAAATGACTGCTTGCCCCCCCCCCAATCCAGTTTTGTTAACAAAATAGAATATCAAAGCAGAATTGATATCCTTGCTTGTTAACTGTGGTTTGAAGGGAGAGGTACATCGCTTGCCAATTTTGATACAACCAGGAATAGAAGCTTTAAATGTGCCCTCATGAGCCAAGCAGAGTGGAAGAGCATGAGAGTGACATTTGTGTTTGACGTTTGATTGTTTGATGTTCTGTATGAACTGAGACATCATCTTCAGTTACCTGTATGCATGGGAGCAAAGGAATACCTCCTATAAGTAGGAAACTTAACAATACAACGTTTTCTTATTTGAAATTATTGCAATAGTATATTTAAAATATGTATAATTCTCAACTAATTACCTTTGTTTGCTCAACCTGGACTACGCTGTCTCTTCTTCTTTATTTTTCTGAAGTTCGTGATCAGTAATTCAAACACCATCCATTTTTTATTAAGTAACTACTTTGAATTTTAGGAAAAGGTGATTTGGTGTCTGTATTAACTACATCCCCATATTTGCCTTGAGCAAAAGTTGATATATGAAAGGTAAAGTGACACATTCATGTGCACTTTTAGTAGTGTGAGCTGCCACATTTAAGACCTAAGTTGAAACCATCAAACTCATTTTAATTAGGACTACTGATTGGATTTCTGCCAAGGTTCCAAAGCACATAGATTTTCTATTTTCAGTCACTAAAATTTATAATTGCCTTCACAGATTTCATCCCCTTAATGTTGCATTGTTCATTTTTTTCCATTTCTCTGTGTGTGTGTTTTCTCTTTTTGTAAGAACCTAGACAAATTTATATACATACTAAAATGCTAACCACATTCCATTATTTCAGGCCTGACATATGGCGTTCCATTTTTACTCTCAGGCAGAAAAGCAATTCTGCCTCAGCCTCACATTTTCACTCAATGCATTTTACTCTTAATGAGTTTCAGAAAAGCTGTATCTTAAGGCAAATTATTACCATCATGTCTAAAGTAATACAAACTAATAAGAAATGTATATTTATCCAGTTCATTGTTCTTTGTAGTTGTGAAGTTTTCTAAAGGAGTCATTCCTGGTAAAAAGAATTTTCAAACTGTACTGGATGCTCAGCATTAATTATTTGTGTGCACAAGTACCCCCAGCAAATAAATTAATTTTGCAATCTCCAGTCAGGATTAAAAATATATAGACAATTCTAAAACTGTGATGGCTTTCCATACTGTTTTCTGTACTGCAGATATGTGCTGAAATACATATACAGCCAATTTGGAAATGATTTCATATAGGAAATAGTGGTTTTGCAAAAGCGCAGGAGTGGGAAATCTCAGACTTGGGGATCACATGCATCTCTGGCCCTAGACCTCACCCTCTCCCCAGATCAGCTACAGGGACCTTGCTTTCAATAGGGAGCTAGCTCTGTCCATGCAAAGCAGTGGAAAGAGTTGCTGGAGTTTGGTATGTTTTTGGACTATAAAAGAATTGTTTGATCCTTTGCTATACCTTAAATCCAGGCATGCATGCCTCCCATCCTTTGGGCTGTCATAAAAGTGGATTCATGGCACAATATAATTTATTCGTCTATTTAATGCTGAAGTACTGTTCAGATTTCTCATGGGGTTTTGTTTTTGCTGTTATAGACTAACATTGCTGTTTTCCTGCAAAAAGTATTGAGCATTTCTGGAGGAGAAACTGAATCACACTAGACACCTTCAGATGAAAACACCCACCCACCCAAACATCAAATCATCTCTACCACCCTCCAAGTGCTAGAAAACCCTTTTTAAAAAAATTAAATATCTGTAGTATGGACTTGTTCTTCTGCCTTGAAGAAATTGGTCTTTTTAAAATGTGTTCTCTTCTACTCCATTTATAGGATCAGATAAGCCATTACAGCCAGTTTTGTGATAAGGTAAAGGCATTTATAAGCATGAAATGTTAGTCAATAAAAGTCACTGTGCAGGGAAGCTGATTTCAAGGTATGAGTTTGAGGTCAAATCTAAACCCCAAGTAATAAGGAACGAATGTTCTCAGCCCGTTTCTTTTTGTCAGCATCCTATAAACTGGAAGAAATTCTGAGCATAAAAGCTTTCCATTGCATCTTTTAATATGAATTGTCATCACAAATGAAATCAATCAGCAAGTCTGGATGCTGGCTGTTATTATTAATCACCATTTTGACAATTTGTCTAATTAATCAGCCAACTTGGGGAAAAAAACTAAAAAGAAGACTAACATTCTGGGTAGAACACTGTGTACTTCAAATGATCTAAAACAGGAGTTTCTAAAAAATCAAATATGGAAATTGGGACAGGGGGGATACGGGGTGGGTGGGGAGAAATACCTGGGAGACTGAAGATTTCTGGGCCTCCTATAGAACCACAAATTGAGTTGTGCATAAAGAAAATATATCTCCACTGTCAGAGGCAGAATGCCTCTGAATACTGGTTGTTGGGAATCACAAATGGAGGGAAAGGCTCTTTTGCTCAAGTTCTGCTTGCAGGGTTCCCATTGGCATCTGGTTGGCCCCTGTGATAACTGAGTGTTGGACTAGATATCAGGGGTAGTCAACCTTTTTATACCTACCTCCCACTAATGCATCTTTCTTTAGTGCTCGATGGAAGGAGGATTCAGCTTGTGCCGTAGAACCCCCCTACCACCCACCTAGAATCCTGAAATGCCCACTAGTGGGTGGTAGGGGCCAGGTTGACAACCCCTGGACTAGATGGATCTTTGGCCTGGCCCAACATGCTCTTCTTGGGTTCTTAGAAAGCAAAAATAAAATGCTTATGCTGAAAGTGTGGAGCCATGACAGGTTTCCATCTTCCCTCCACAGTACTCATTGGAAGGAGGCATAAGCATCTAAACAAACAGTAGTCACTGGTGCCATACTGTGGTTCCTGCAGAGATTCAGCAGGCACCTTGCTCTTGACTCTCAGAAGTCTCTTCACTGCCAACAGTTCTTGTAAACTATTTGGAGTGTCATCATGGAAAAACAGGGCAGAGGAATTTAAAGTAGAAGCAGGCCTCGATTCTCCTTTTGGTATATCAGAGTCTCTTGCAAGAAAACAAAGGGAAGGCAGGCTGAGTGGAACATCATGAGGAGGCAGATGAGGAGGGCAGAGAACTTAATATAACTTAATATAAACTTAATATAATTTCATGGAACATCAATGGGTTGAATTGTAAATTGAAAAGAAACAGGGTTGAACACATTCTAAAGAAAGATAAGTGGGACGTAATTTGCTTACAGGAGACGCATGTGACCCAAAAACATAAAAGAGTCTTGAAAAATAACAGGTTAGGAACTGAATATATATCGGCAGATGTAAAGAAAAGGAGAGGAGTGGTCACATACGTGAAAAATTATCTGAAAGCGGAAAAAGCCTTCCAAGATGAAGAAGGGAGGATAATAGGAGTAAGGATATACACCTTAAAAGGGAAGGTCATGGTGGTAAATGCATATGCCCCGAATGGTTGTAAAACTAATTTTTTTAAAAAATTGGAAAGAATCCTAAACGAATGTATTGAGAGTGAAGAGATTATCCTGGCAGGAGATCTCAACGGAGTGGTCTTACCCAAGATAGACAGATCAGATGGGGCCAGGAAAGAAGGAGGGAAGCTACCCGGGAGTTTCTTTCGATTAGTTGATAA
Source organism: Zootoca vivipara (assembly GCF_965207765.1). Lineage (NCBI taxonomy): Eukaryota > Metazoa > Chordata > Lepidosauria > Squamata > Lacertidae > Zootoca > Zootoca vivipara. The sequence goes on from NC_142587.1 coordinate 58,607,494, forward strand.
TTATGAGCTAAAAGATGTTTGGAGACTGAGGAACCCATCAGAGAGAAAATATACATTCTACTCTGGGGCGAGAAACTCGGCCTCAAGAATTGACTCAATTTGGCTCACAGGGGGCCTAATAGCGATGACTAGGAAATGCGAGATCTTGGCAAAGTCCATTACAGACCACAATGCGATCATGGTTAGGCTAAAGGAGAACAATCTAGATAGAAGAAGGTGGCGTATGGATGATAGAGTATTGGAGGATGAATTATTTGTAGGCAAGATGAAGGAATTGATGAATGAGTTCTTCCAATTTAATGTATCCCATGAGATGGAATTATCAACCGTCTGGGATGCGAGCAAGGCATATGCTAGGGGAATATATATTCAACAGAAAAGTAGAATTAAAAGAGAGAGGGGGGAAAGATTAGAAAAGATAAAGAAGGAAATAGAGGAAAAGGAAAGGGAATTGGGGAAGAAACCCAAAGATAGAGAATTAATAACACAACTAAAAATTTTACAGGAAAGGTTGACCCAGGTATTGGATGAGGAAATAGTAAACAGAATCAAATGGTCCAAGCAAAGGACATTTGAATACGGAGGTAAAACGGGGAAGCTACTGGCTTGGAAATTGAAGAAACAACAAAGTGAAAGATTAATAACAGCAGTGAATGAAGGGGGAAAGAGATGGACTAACTTTGAAGACATAAAAAACTGCTTCGTCAAATATTATAAGAAATTGTATAAAGGGAGAGAGTTAAATGAAAAGAAATTGGAAGAATATTTTAGAAAGTTTAATGAGAACCCTATTACCTCAGAAGAAAAGGAGATGTTAAATAAAGCGGTGTCAAGGCAGGAGATAGAGGAAGCCATATCCAAAATTAAATTGGGGAAATCACCGGGGCCGGATGGCCTTACCGGCGGTCACTATAAAACCTTCAAGAATGAGTTAATAGAGATATATCAGAAGTTAATGAATGAAATATTGGAAAAGGGGGCACTCCCAAAGACATGGCAGGAAGCATTCGTAACCTTAATCCCCAAGGACAAAGGGGGGAAGGAGGAATTAGGAAATTATAGACCCATATCACTGTTAAATGTTGACTATAAAATTTTCGCAGACATCTTAGCCACCAGAATAAAAGGAATATTAAATAGACTCATAGGACAGGAACAGCAGGGTTTTTTACCCAAAAGGAAAATGCATAATAATCTAAGAGTTCTCCTAAACATATTCGAATATATAGATTGGAACCCCAGTAAAAAAACTGCATTCATTTTTTTAGATGCCGAGAAGGCTTTCGATAACCTAGAGTGGGGATTTATGAAAAGAGCATTGGGAAAATTGGGAATAGGGGGCAAATTTATGAAAGCAATTGAGGCAATCTATAATACACAAATGGCCAGATTGATCATTAATGGAAAGTTATCGGAAGAATTCGGAATATTTAAAGGAACACGCCAAGGGTGCCCTCTATCGCCGCTATTATTCATTGCAGCATTAGAATTTCTAATCTGCGATTTTAGGATTGATGAGGAGTTTAGAGGCATCTCAGTAGGGAAAAGGAGTTTTAAATTAAGAGCGTTTGCCGATGACATTATTGTAATGATGGAAGACCCAATTGACATGATGGGAAAGTTAGAACAGAAATTGCTAAATTATGGAGAATTAGCGGGATTTAAAGTAAATGGGGGGAAAACCAAAATAATGACAAAAAATTTGAAGAAAGAGGAATTGGACAAACTGAAGAGTATTACTGAGTGGGAAATAACGAACAAAATAACATACCTGGGAATAGTAGTAACACCAAACAATGTCAACTTATTCGAAGACAATTATGTTAAAACATGGAAAGCGATTAGAGAAGATTTGGACAAATGGGGAGGGCTAAATTTGACTTTTTCAGGGAGAATAGCGGCGACCAAAATGATGATTTTACCCAAAATTTTATTTTTATTCCAAATGATACCAATTAGAATAAAAAAAGAAACATTTGACACGTGGCAAAAAGATATTAGTAGATTTATTTGGCAAAAGAAAAAAGCCAGGGTCCAATATAGATTACTGACAGATGCAAAAGAGAGGGGAGGATGGGGGGTCCCCAATTTGAAGATTTACCACGCAGCAGCGTGCTTATGTTGGATGAGGGAGTGGTTTTTATTAGAAGATCAAGATCTATTAAATTTGGAAGGCTTCAGGAATACACGGGGATGGCACTCGTACCTGCTAAAAGAAAAAACAGGAGATTATAATTCCTTCTCAGACCATGTCTTCAAAAGATCTTTATACAATGCTTGGAACGAATATAGGGAATTACTAGAACCCAAAGTCCCCTGGTGGGCCTCCCCCTTAGAGATGGTCTCAATGAGTAAAGAGCCCAAAGGAGGAAAGTGGGTAACATACAAGGAATTAGTAGATAAGGCTAATGACCAATATGTATTAAAACCCTACCACCAAATAGAACACTATTGTCTGAGCTGGCTACATTACTGCCAGGTGTTGTTGTTGTTGTTGTTTAGTCGTTTAGTCGTGTCCGACTCTTCGTGACCCCATGGACCATAGCACGCCAGGCACTCCTGTCTTGCACTGCCTCCCGCAGTTTGGTCAAACTCATGTTCGTAGCTTCGAGAACACTGTCCAACCATCTCGTCCTCTGTCGTCCCCTTCTCCTAGTGCCCTCCATCTTTCCCAACATCAGGGTCTTTTCCAAGGATTCTTCTCTTCTCATGAGGTGGCCAAAGTATTGGAGCCTCAGCTTCACGATCTGTCCTTCCAGGGAGCACTCAGGGCCAGGTGTTAAGCATCTTCAATAAACACAAAGCGGTTGGATTTGTTGAAAATAGATCAAAGTTACAGGAACTACTATTAGATAACCCCATAAAATCTTTGGCAAAAATTTACAAATATTTACTTGAATGGGATATGAAAGACGAGATGACTAAACACGTAATGGTAAGATGGGCACAGGACGTTGGAAGAACGATTTATAGCTCTCAGTGGGACAAATTGTGGGGGGAGGATATTAATTTCACGGCTTGTATGGGGATAAAAGAAAATATATGGAAGATGGTATTTAGGTGGCATTTGACACCGACCAAACTAGCCAAGATATACAAAAAGGAATCTGATAGATGTTGGAAGTGTAAAGTAGAAGCAGGAGACTATCTCCATTGCTGGTGGAATTGCAGCAAAGTGAGTATATTTTGGAACAACATATACGAGAAATTAAAAAAAATGCTGAAGTGGACTTTCGAAAAAAACCCCGAGATTTTCCTCCTAAGCCTTCTACCTGAGAATACCCCCAAAGATAGGAGAAGTATCCTTCTATACGCATGCGCAGCGGCAAGAATAGTGCTAGCCAAAAACTGAAAAGGAGATAAGGTTCCATCACTCGAAGATTGGCATTTAAAATTAGTAGAATACATGAATTTAGCCAGAATAACAGCAATAATTAGGGAAACTCCTAAACAAAAATTAAAAACGGAATGGAGTTACGCAATAGAGTATTTTCACAAAGAGGGATTAAGCTCAAAGTGGGTGATATGCTTAGAATAGAATCAACAAGTTGTTAGATAAATATTTAAATAAGGGAAGATGGAAATGAATAAAATTAAAAATACAATTGAGGAAGAAACATAATGATATAGGAATGATGAAAGGAAACCGATCTCATTATCTGGAAGTTGCTTTTTATTGCTTTTTTTTTTATGGTACCTCGAATTTGTATTTTCTTTTCTTTTTATTTTCTTGTTTTTTTTCTCTTTGTTTTTTTTTCTCATTCTTTTTTATTTCTTGTGTTTTTCCTTTTTGCATTTTGTATTTTGTATGTCTTGTGCTTATGATTTGTCTGTTACCATTTTATCTTTTTTGCTTTTCGATTTTGATTATTATATGTAAATTATTGCTATTCTATAAGTTACTATTTGTATGACCTTTTAAAAGAAGAAATAAAGTTATTTTTTTTAAAAAAAAAAAAAGAGGAGGGCAGAGAAGCTAGCCTAAGACTCTTAGGATTCAGGGCTGTGTCCGCTTGACTCCAGTAGCCTGCAAATGTTCTAAAGGATTTTCCAGGCTGTACACCATTCAGAATCTTCTTGAGTAGCCAGTCATTTTAATGATTGATTTGTACTGGTTTTATTAGCTTTTTGTGTTTTTATATTGCTGCATACCACTCTGATTTTTTATGATAGGGTGGTATAGAAATACTTTTTATGAATAAATCAAGATAGTGACTTGGTCTGAGAACCTCTAGCATTGAAGGCTATGTAGAAAAGCAGAAGGAAGGCTGTAACTCAGTGGCAGAGCATCTGCTATGTATGTAAAAAGTGCCAAGTTCAATCCCCACCATCTCCAGGTGGAGCTGAAAAGTACTCCTGCCTGGAACCCTGGAGAGATGCTACCACTCATTGTTGGCAGTACTGAGCTAGATGAACCGTCTGACTCAGTGCACAGCAGCTTCCTATGCTCCTAAGTGGACGAGTTAGCCTGTAAAACATGCCCTTCACAGAGGAATGCCATGCATGTCTATTCAGAAGAGTCTATTCACTGAGTTCAATAGGTCCTACTCCTACTTCTAGTCAAATGTGTAAAAGGAATGTAGTCTTAATGGTTTTCAAATATTTGAGAGGGTGCCAGAAAATAGGTGACCTCGAGAGGCTAATGAACAATAGAGTTAAATTCCAGGAAGTCAGAAGTTGGCTAAGCATTGGAGAAGGGAAACATGATCAATTGGATCTTATTCCTTAGGTTTTTCCAGAGTACTGGCCAGAGATTTATATGATTTAAATATATTTCACCTTGCCTACAGAAGTGACAATTCTGCTGCTTTAGACATTACCCTCTTAAGATGTACTGGTAGGTGTTTTGTTATGGACATTAATAGGCAATACGTGATCAGCTGAAACTGGTAGGATACTATAATTGCCAGATTATAAGAATTAAAAATACCCACATATATCTCAAATGGCTGTGTAGTCAAATGGGTGTGTAGAGACTGTGGGAAAGACAAATCAAATGTTCAAAGAAGACAGCAGCCTTTAAACAAAATGAAATATTTCACTGAACCTTTGATTCAATGGCAATTCCCTGCCCCCAACTGCTCTGACAATTCTTAGCTGAAATGGGAAAATATTATGATACACAACAGACCACAACCAGCTACGATTACTTCCTTTATATCATGGAAGAAGGGGAGGGGGAGAAATATCACATTTTGTTGAGAGCCTAAAGGGCACATTGAAGCAGCCTCTGAGTAACTCAAACATAAACAGGAAAGAAATCTGATAGAAAGACTTGGCACTGTTCCATTTCAAGACTAATTACTGCCATTGAGGCAAAGTTTTGAATCGAGTAATGGGGAGACAGTGGAATGAAGAAGAGTTGTAGCTTACTCCTTCAACTCTGACCCCGTGATAGTAATTTGTATGCATTCTGCTGCTCTTCTGTAAAACAAATGAATGGAAGCTCACTGGAGAATTTGGAAATATAAATTATGAAGGCAAATGCAAATTGGAAACTTGGGTTCACATCTTCTCTTGCAGAGAGCAATGCTCAGCCCAGCAGTAAGATGAATCAGAGGGGCAAACTGACAGCTTCATCCATCCCCTTTCTTTTGGCTGATGCAGCTGGGCACCCCAGTTCAGGCCCTTTCAGGAGAATGGGGCTGCTTAGGCTAAAAAGAGCCATAGCCAACTCTGATCCAACCCCTTAATGACTTGCTTTAGGGCCTTACACAAGCTACCATTGTTGAGAATACTGCTAGTGGCAGTGTGTCATCTGCTGCACTATCCATACCTGCAGTGGGGTATGCACAGCTATGCACCATCAGCGGAAACTAGGAAAAGGGCACATCTATTACAACCTAATGTCTTCCAGTAGCAACAATTAAGGGGTTCAGTTTGAATTCTTGGGCTGCAATTATAACATACATGTACTTGGGAATAAGTCCCATTGAACTCAAAGGATGTTAGTACCCCCACTGCATCCAATGTAGCTTACTCCAATGTAGTGTGTATAGCACGGGTTGCTAACCCAGACCACAGAGACACCATGGCATAGGTGAAAGCCTTTATTGGTGCCCCCAAGCAGGGGTGCCAGACCCCATGTTTTCATTCTTTTTTAGAAAAGTAAGTTTCTGGCCAACCTAGAAGGAAAGTTATAAAGCAAAATGTGCAGAAATTCTAAGCAATTTCTGTCACTTGAGCCAGCCTGTTTACTCTCACCTATCAGTGCTTTTTAGCCTATGAACTATGAGTGAAGTAAAACTAAAAATAAAAACATTCCTTCCAGTAGCACCTTAGAGACCAACTAAGTTTGTCATAGGTATGAGTTTTCGTGTGCATGCACACTTCTTCAGATACACTGAAACAGAAGTCACCAGACCCTTAAGTATAGTCAGAGGGTGGGGAGGGGTATTACTCAGAAGGGTGGTGGGAATGGGTGATTGGTTGATAGGAGTGGTAAACCAGTTGACGACTGTTAACAACTGCAATTCGTCTTGCAGGAAAAAGCAAGGGGTGAGATGGCTAAAGAAAGCTTTATATATAATGAGATAAGAATCCAATGTCTTTATTCAGACCAGGTCTCTCCATGGTTTTAAGCTTGGTAATGAGTTCCAATTCAGCAACTTCTCTTTCCAGTCTGTTTCTGAAAAATTTCTGTAATAAGACAGCTGCTTTGTATAGATTGTCCTGGGAGATTGAAGTGTTCTCCTACTGGTTTCTCTGTCTTGTGATTCCTGATGTCAGATTTATGTCCATTTATCCTTTGGCGTAGGGTTTGGCCTGTTTGTCCAATATAGAGAGCTGAAGGGCACTGTTGGCATTTGATGGCATACACAATGTTAGAAGATGAGCAATTAAATAGTCCTGAGATGGTATGTTTGATGTTGTTGGGGCCAGTAATGGTGTTGTCCGGGTGTATGTAGCAGCAAAGTTGGCATCTGGGTTTATTGCAGGCTCTGGTACCAGTGTCCATGTTAAGTCTGATGGTGGTATTATTGTGGGTGAGGAGTTGTTTAAGATTGGGTGTCTGTCTGTAGGCAATGGAAGGTCTTCCTCCCAGAGCTTCCCATGCTATGAAGCAGAACATAACTCTATAATGAAGAGTAAGTTAAAGAAGTAAAACCGTGATGGATAAGTGAGTTGTTTGGACACCAGACAATAGAAATGCCTAGGGTCCTAAGGAGTTGCTGTTTTCCCCTCCCCTTTTGTGTAGTTTTCCTGTCTTTTTTTTGCCCTTGGAATATCTGTACTTTGCCCTTCCTTTCCCCCCTAGCAACCAAGATGCACCTTTCCTGTGGTGGGTTTAACTGAGATCAAGTAAAATAAAAAAATTCCTTCAGTAGCACCTTAAAGACCAACTAAGTTTATATTTTGGTATGAGCTTTCGTGTGCATGCACACTTCTTCAGATACATCTGAAGAAGAATATCTGAATATCTGAATATCAGATACACTGAAGAAGTGTATCTGAAGAAGTGTGCATGCACACGAAAGCTCATACCAAAATATAAACTTAGTTGGTCTTTAAGGTGCTACTGAAGGAATTTTTTTTATTTTGCTTCGACTCAGACCAACACGGCTACCTACCTGTAACTAGAACTAAGAAATGAGATCAAGTAAGACCAAGAAGTTGTTTTCTGAAAATAGTACAGCACTACACAAGAAGTGTTAGTGGATATTAAACAATCCCCCTCCAGCCTTAAAAGGCAAATGTGAAAACTTTGCAAAGAAGAGTTAAACAGCAGGCACTTATTAACATTGCACTGTATAGTAAACTCACAGTACAATGGTATACATGTCTATTCAACTCACTTCCTGGTGAACTAACACTATTCCACATCATGTGTTTCCTCACACACTGCAGCAGCCGTAACCAATGGATAGTGAGTGGGGAAACACAAGGCAACAATGCTGTGTTATCAATAATGTGATATAAGAAGCATTTTTTATGATGATCCCGTGTCTGCTATGATATATGCAGTCTGCCATTAAAGGAATTTCTTTTGTTAACCTCTAGGGATAGCACCATACACTGACTATATACAAAAGAGATAGACTATTAAATAGAGTTATGTTCTACTTCATAGCATGTCCAACAATTTGTCAGTAATTAGTGAAGGGTGAGCTTGGCTTGCCTCAGTTCAGAAGTAGCTTGGAAGTTACAAATTGTAACAAGTTGAGGGAAAAAACAGCTTGTCTTGCTTCTGAGGTTTCTCTTATTGCATTGTCCCCTCAGCAATGGCAGTTTCCTGCTCCTGACATGGCTGTCAGGCACTTGGAAATGCAACTGCCCCCACCCTGCCTGAGAAAATACTCCAGGGAACAAAAGAAGGTTTTCGATTTTGATGGGAGCAAGAAGCACATAAAACATTTTGTAGGAAAATAGTCAAGAGAATTGTCCCAAATAGAGAATATATATCTGCCAAAGAAAAACGTTGCTTGGTTGGGTAGCTCAGTGACATAGTTCACAGCAATCAGTGAGAATTTCTCTGGGACGAAGGGGTCAAGATTAAAGAGGTTCTGTGCAGTTCACAGGTTTCAGAGCAATCGGGGGGAGTATTTATTTCACCAGTTTTATAAACCACTTGATTTCAATAAAACCTCAAAGTGGTTATGAAAAGAATAAAACAATAAAATTATCAGCAAGAAACAATTTTAAAAGACTGTTTAAAACATGTTTTATATATATAAAATTAAAATCCACAATCTGGAAACCAGATTGAAACACACATCAACATAATAATAATAATTTATTACGGTCAATGACCAGCACAGCATATTAAAAACATAAAATCAATCAAGAAGAATACCATTTAAAATACATTCTAAAAATTTAAACTAGACAAGATTTGCCATCATTATTCCATTAGGTACAATATGGTTGGTTAATTATTGCACTACGTAAATTAAGGCATCGGCAAATCGGGTTCTTTTCTAGCTCAGATCTAGAATTGATTTGAATTGATTGATTGATTGATTAGAATTGATTGATTTGATTTGACCACCAAATGTGTGGACCAAATCTTAATAGCGTTGGCACAAAATTTTGCCATCAACATTATATACATATATGGCTAGGCTTCTCTAAACGAAAACATTTTTAGCAGGCACCAAGAGAGTACAGTGAAAGTGCCTGTCCGATGTCAATATGCAGGGAGTTCCAAAGTGTGGCTGCTTCCACACACTCAAAGATGGATTTCTTACAATTACAGAACAAATATTATGTGGCACCTTTAGCAATGTCAGTTCCACATATTGAAGCTGTGGAGTAGGTACCTATAGGGAAAGACAATCTCATAAGGAAACTGCTCCCAAAGTGTTGAGGGTTTTATTTCCTACGGTAGTAGTAACACCTTGAAAATTGGCCCAGTAGAAAATTGGCAATAAGATTCCTTGAATCCCAGACTGGGATATAGGCAGGATATAAATAAATATAATAATAACCAGTGCAGGACTCTGAGTAGAGAGGTTATATGCTGATAGGGTCTTACTCCTTTCAGAAATTCCATACTAACTGCAGCTTCCAGGCAGGTCAAGGACAAGGGAAGCCCCACATACAACATATTGCAGTAATCCAATCTTAAAGTCACCAGTGCCAGAACTACTGTAATTTTGGGGGTATGTGCACCTGAACTCTGGTTATGTAAATTGGAAATGAACTATAGGCAATATAGGCAAGCATTATGAATAGGACTTAGCAATATTTCTGTCAGTAATTAAATAAATAGCAGAAGACTTACTCTATAATTGTTTTTATTTTCCAGCAATGATGATTGCCACTAAATTAGTGGGAAACAGTCCGGTACTGTACATGGTCTGATGTATTTTATATTATAATTTATATGAGCAAAAGCATAAGACTAGCTGATATTATAAAAGTACTTTGGTGCTTCACTAAAAAGAGAATATTTACACCTAGAATATATTAGTTTCTACAGAGTGTTATCTGTCTGACTTTTCATTGAACTTAATGTCAAACAGGAGAAAGTCCATGTTCTTTCAATAGCTCTTTGATATTTTATTGATTAGTTTGTCAAAGTTTCATGACTGTAGACAAGAAACATCAAAGTCTCCAAATAACTTTGAATGCCATACATGGTTTCACTTCAGTCTGGACTTTGCATGCAAGTCTTCTAGTGACCTAAACTACTCTAAACTTATTTTGTAGGCACATTCGTATACACCCTTACATATTATGATCATTAAATAAGTGTCAGTGTATCTTAGAAATATATAGGATTTCATGGTTAAAAGAGAGTGACATAAACTACCGGTAGTCAATTTAGTCCATTTTATCTTGAGAGTATAAAATTCTATATTTTTCAGCATTCATTGGGATTTTTGTTTTAAAAACTGGAAGAAACCAAAAAGAGAATAATTATAATATGTCTAGAACATGGCTCTGTACACTTTCCCACTTATACTTCACAATGCAAAGGCTTATGTTTAGCACCTGAAAGCTGGTGGTGGTCATAGATAGATAGATTCATAAAATATAGAATAAACTTAAGACAAATTTTGTCCATACACTGCTCCCCATATCTAATACGGCAAAAATATTTTCAATGGAAAGTATTTTCCATTAATCTTATGCAACATTCCAGGGCTCTCCTACTAGTCACTAGTCCCCAGGAATCTTTAGGTAAGTCTCCCATCCTCTCCACTGTAGCCAGAGGTTCCTAACCTTTACCAAAATAAGCTGCTGTTACCATCTTGTTGTTGTTGTTGTTGTTGTTTAGTCGTTTAGTCATGTCCGACTCTTCGTGACCCCATGGACCAGAGCACGCCAGGCACTCCTGTCTTCCACTGCCTCCCGCAGCTTGGTCAAACTCATGTTCGTAGCTTCGAGAACACTGTCCAACCATCTCGTCCTCTGTCGTCCCCTTCTCCTAGCATCCTCAATCTTTCCCAACATCAGGGTCTTTTCCAGGGAGTCTTCTCTTCTCATGAGGTGGCCAAAGTATTGGAGCCTCAGCTTCACGATCTGTCCTTCCAGTGAGCACTCAGGGCTGATTTCCTTAAGAATGGATAGGTTTGATCTTCTTGCAGTCCATGGGACTCTCAAGAGTCTCCTCCAGCACCATAATTCAAAAGCATCAATTCTTCGGCGATCAGCCTTCTTTATGGTCCAGCTCTCACTTCCATACATCACTACTGGGAAAACCTTAGGTTTAACTATACGGACCTTTGTTGGCAAGGTGATGTCTCTGCTTTTTAAGATGCTGTCTAGGTTTGTCATTGCTTTTCTCCCAAGAAGCAGGCGTCTTTTACCATCTACTGAATTACAAAGAAGAGAATGTCTTCCTCTATGTGCTTAACTGTATACAGTCATCTCCCCTCTTACATGGGGGTTACATTCCAGGGGGTGTATATGTGAAATTGCATATAGTGCAGAACACCATCTAAAAAGCCACACTCCACAAAAAATCCACAAAAAATCCACCACAATCACTCCCTCCAAACCTCCTTTCTCAACCTCCAAGTCTCCACAAGCCTCAAAGGTTGATGCAAAGACTCAAGGTATTGCCGTTGCAAAGGCACTTGGGTATGCTAGCCATTTCCCTGCTCTTTCCACACAATTTTTTTTTTTTGCAGTTCTAAGTCTATATTTACCCAAAGCAAATGTTTCACAAAAAACTAGAAAGTGCTGCAGTTTTAACTCAAAAATACATTTTAGGCTATTAACCATATGACTATCCTGATCTTTTGCACCATTTTTGCCCTTTTCAAGCCTTTTTGCAGTTTAAATCGATTTATTTAATTATTTCCTGGTGCCACACATATACCTGGTTGAGCAAGTCAAACATGTGTAAGTTGGGAGACATCTGTGTATCACAGCTAGTATTTGCTGTGAGACATGTCATTCCTAGAATCCCCAGAACACTATGATGAATTTAAAGCAATCAGTATATTTGCACACTATTTGAGCATCTGCTTTAGTTTCGTAAATGCTGTTTAGCTTATGAAGTTTTAAATACAACTGAAAGAGTTTTGAAGTCACTGTGTTTCTTGGCCCCTTGTACATTACTAGAGGTGCTGGGAAAGTTATCCTAAGACAGGTTCAGAGAATATCATTAGTGAAGAGGTCAGATTTATAAGCCCCTGAATTATTCTCCAGCATGGATTGAAATCCAGTTTGGAGGGGGAAATCCTACCTCCTCTCGTCCTTCCAGATTAATTTCCCCATTCTTGCCAGCTCTCTGCATCTCCCAAATAACCTTTCATACTTTCCCTGGCCTGCCACAGCAGCAGTGACATGTGTAGTATCGCACGTAGGAAGGGAAGGGTGGAGGCAAGTTTGTTCCTTCCATGTCCTATTTGCTTATTACGCTCATAAAAAAATCTAGCCTTCCAATAAGCCACTTCCTTGAGAACAGTGTTTTTTAGAGGCCCAATTATTTTCTGGAAAAAGATTAGATCATTTTCAATTCAATCTAAGGTGAACAGGAGAGAGCTTTCCCCCCTCTCTACATAACGTACTTTATGTCAACCCATTATCATTATGTTATATCAGCATTCAGATCATTTCTTCCTTTTTCTTATCTTGAAGTCCAAATGATTATAGTTTTAATGAAGAAATATAAACCATTGTTAATACAGTGGCACCTCGGGTTACAGACGCTTCAAGTTACAGACTCCGCTAACCAGAAATAGTACCTCGGGTTAAGAACTTTGCTTCAGGATGAGAACAGAAATCATGCCACCGCGGCGTTGCAGCAGCGGGAGGCCCCATTAGCTAAAGTGGTACCTCAGGTTAAGAACAGTTTCAGGTTTCAGGACCTCCAGAACAAATTAAATTCTTAACCCAAGGTTAGTCATTTGTAGCTTTATGTTCTTCACAGACTAGTTCCAGCCTGCAAAGAGCTTCATTATTATGTTTGTATGCATATGAAGCAAGTGGGGGCTAAAGTTTTAGGGAAATGGTGGGTTTGACTCGATTTTTCTATATACTGTACATCATGGAAAGACAGGCCTAATCTGCAAAGGTCACATAATCTGGAAGACCATGTAAAAATATTTTAACTGCAAAAACACTGCACAGCTTGAAAGAAAATAAAAGCTAGTTTTACTAAAGACTCATTAAAAACTGTGATTTCTGGCAAACATATTCTTAACTGTGTTATATTCTAACAGAGGTATCTTTAACTGAGAAACAGTATCCCTTTTGTTGAACCAGAGAGGAAAATCTTGTTTCCAAGACACACATTACACATTCTTACTAAACTCTTTCAAGCAGCTTGCCAAAATGTTAAAACACTGCTAGTACAAATTTAGACCACTGATTCATTCTTAATAACTTGATTGATATTGTAACCTAATATGTGATCTGTGTTTTATCTTGCTTTTGGGGAGCTGCATTTCTGATAGTTTCTTATATAAATTACATCTTAATTACTTTTTTAAAAAAACCAAGGTGGCACTTACATTAGAGTCTTGAATGTATGGTCATGTTTAAAGTATGACACACTTTTTCCACTCTTGAGAGCCTGAGAAACAGCAACAATGACGTTATCATGTATACTATTTACCATTTTTGACAGATGGAGTGGGTGAGCTGTATAAGGTTTATAACCACTCACTTATTTTTCAGTGCTTTTAACCTTTGGTTAAAAGGGGATTCATAGGAGGATCAATGCTTTGAATGAGCACATCCAAGTTTAAAGACTCAGCTATGCATGCTGATTTTCCATATGATCATATAAAAGATTATCAGGTCAATTTCAGTTGATTTTCTGAGACATTACAAGCAACAGAGGTTGTGCATACATTTGCTAAATTCACTCAACCAGCATGAAGAATGGGGGGGGAATCATTTAGCTTGTACGATTCCAATAAATATCTAAAGGCACACAATGCAATCCTAATGTATCCATTTTGAGACTAGCTGGATGAATTTAATGGTTTCCCCTTATGCATATAAAATTGTGAAATAACTTCTGAAGCATTGTTGAAGACATCGTTAGTAGCACAGTGATCCTAGTGTTCTCTCTCCAACGCACCTACAAATCTGGAGGCCACTCCCTACCACCACTGCCCATTTTGCATTATTTTCTGAAGACAGAAGAGCAGTACAGGGGTTTCCATTCAAGACAGAAATGGTGCTGCCAAAAAGACAACCAACTAGGCACCAGGTGATAATAAAAGAACAGCAAAGGAGACAGTCCAAGGAATGTAACAGAAATATGAGTCTCGGTTGGAATAAGTGAGATATATTTGCACCACTGTGCTTGCAGCTGAATTAACTATGGAAGAGAATGCTCAGAAATGCTTGGTCAGATGAATTTGGCTTGATTCCAATCCACTTATGGTTCTTTGAAATGTCAAGTGATTCTATATATCACTTTTGTGGCAGGAGCCAAAAATAAACATTGCTTCAAGGTACAACTAGTTACAGTGGAACCAATTTATCCATAGTCCCTGCCAGCCATTGTAGCTTGTTATTAAATCTCACTGACAGTTGTTCAAATGTTTTTATTATATTTATGTCATGATATGTTATCATTGAAAACATCAACATTGGAAATTAAAAATTGGTTGGTCCATTCAGAATCTTGTTCTAAGTCTATATTTACCCAAAGCAAATGTTTCACAGAAAACTAGAAAGTGCTGCAGTTTTAACTCAAAAATACATTTTAGGCTATTAACCATATGACTATCATAAAGAAAGTAAAATAAATGACCCAATAATTAGCAAATTAATTAGTTTCTAAGGAGAGTCTTCTTCCCTTCCTTTAAAACATAAATAAAGAAAATTTATGGACCACCAAAGACTGAGAACATAAAGACAAAAAGTGGCGAGCAACAGTAGCTTTATTGTACAGTAGATCCTTGAACACTGCTAAGTAGTAAGGTCTGTAGTGTTAAAACACAACTGTCCTGGTAAATCAATCTGCAATAGATTACAGAAGAAAATAAGTATAAAAAAGAGAGAATATTAATTTTAAGACAGAAATATATGTACCCTTATCAGTTTAAGAACACTGTTGACTAATTATAGCTTTATGCATGGATATTTTAGAGGTATTTTATTGTTATCAAATCTTTGGAGAGAAACATTACATGGCTCTTTTGCCAGCTCTTGCAGTGGGAGCACTTTCTCTGGAAAATACATTTTCATATCATTTTAAGGTGTGTTCTTATTGCTGATTGAAGGCAGGGGAAGGATGCTAGGATGCAACATATGTGCCCTTCTACTACCAGAATGGGAAGTCCACTAGTCAGACAACTTTTCCATTGCTGATGGTCCCTCAGTAGGCTTGTGGAAAGCTCTGAGGCAGGCACAGTAAATTCTTCCCATTCCAGATGGAGTGGGGAGGAAAATATCCCCTCTTCCCACCCTGGTGACAGTGAAATAGCAGGGCAAAGGATGAAGTCATTGAACTCTCATGAAAATAAATTTCCCCCCACACCACAATAAGGTAGGATTGCTCATTTTACATCATGAATCTGCAAGGCTGGTGACAGAATTGCCTTTAATTCCCAAGATAGCTCCTGTATGCTGAAGATGAAAAACTGAAAAGAAGTGTGTGTTTAAGTTTCATCTGATTGTGCACAAGTTAAAATTTGTCCGTATCACTGTTCATTTTTGTTTATTTATTTTAAAACATATTTACACCACTTAATGCTATATATCTCTAAGTGGTTTACACAATAATAATAATAAAACATAGCAGATAATGTTCCTAAAACCAGGTAAAAACATAGTGCACCTGTGTTTCACAGGTATAACTCAGTAGTATACAAAAAATTAAAAGGTTGGAGACCAGGAAACCATATATGTTTTTAAAAGGTGTTTCAAATCCACTACAATCTCTGCTTTGTGAAAAACTCAAGAGAGAGCATCCCAGAGGGTAGGTGCTGTTACTAATAAGTCCTACTTCCATGTTAACACCAAATGACAATTCACTAGTCATGAAATGACTGCCTGGGTCGCCTCAAATGACCTTAAGATCAGATTGGTCTATATCGTTGGTGGTGGTCTGCATTTTCCCACAAAATACTGCATAAATCTTGAAATCTAAATATTAGTGGCATGTTCCATTTCCTTCCAAACTTATTGTTTAGATACGGTAATCCCCAAAGGGCTCAAATAAATGAGTAAATAAATAAATAAATCTCTTTTGAAATATCTCACTGTGATCCAGGTGGCTAACTGACAAAAGAGACTTGGTATATGTAAAAATAACCTACATAGATGTTCACACTGTTGATTCCAATTAATCTGGGAATATTTTTTCCTGTTTGACCAATCTAAGCAGCTAAATCAGAATAATCTGATTCAAAAATAATTACAAATAGGAAGAAAAATGTTTGCAGCTGCAGAAAGAAAATGACAATTTTATGGAAATGCATAAGTATTTGTATAATTAAATCTCATATGCATTAGGCTGGAATCCCTGCCCACAAGTTACTGCTAATGGTAAATTTTGTCTTGAAGGTGGAAATGTTACAAGTAATTTGGTAATTTGAAGTCATGGCACATTTTAATAAGGTTTGGTAATAATATTCGATAAAAGAGTCTGTTTTTGTCAGTGACATTAATAGAGAATTATTAAAGGTTTCTTTCCCATGTTTGTATAAAATAATCACAATATTTAAACTAATGTTTAAATATTAGACTGTCAGCTGGTAAAATAGGAGAAGTTATTCATTAGAGTTCCTTACTGCTGCATATGGTGTTCTGTATGTGTATTAACAATTGAGAACAGACTAGTGATATATAGTAAATATAATAACATTTTTTTACATAGAATTTGTATGATTCTTAGGAATATAGTAAAAGCAACTGATTATTTCACTATAGACTCTATGGGTGGGGCCATGTGTTACAAAGAATGCAGATATGTTATTGTCAATGACCGTCCCAGCAACTTTTCCTATCTTGGTCTATCACATATAATTTAATTGGATATGTGTCCACAGAAAATTCCCTCCCCACTGAAATTAGACTTGAAAGAAACATTTTGTTGTACCCAGTATAATAGGTTGTGGTGTGTGTAGTGTCCATGGCAGTTCCTCCGGTTTGCAAATGTGCCCATAGGCCTCCCCATGTAAATTGGCATCCCCTGATCTGATTCTGCTTTGTGTTTTGACATCATTATGTACCATATTTCCTACCTTATCAGCTTCAGAAAATGATGTTGAATTATGTGGTTGATAGAAGTGGTGAAGCACATGTTGTAATGGCTGCATTTTACAGGGGAACAGTGAAACTTGGCTTGGGGTGTTCTTGCATCAGCAGCAAAATTATTATTTTTAATGCACACTTCTACTTTTAATTTGTCATTTAAAAATTAAAAGCTTCGAAAGCTCACACCAATGACAAACTTAGTTGGTCTCTAAGGTGCTACTGGAAGGAATTTTTTTTTTATTTTGTTTCGACTACATCAGACCAACATGGCTACCTACCTGTAACTTCTACTTTAAACTTAGCTGAATCTTTCTACCATTACAATCCTGATTCTTAAAAATGCAAAGTGTTCCAATGCCAAAGTCATCCAGTGTTAGCTGAATTCCCTGTTTTTCATACCTACTGAAATGTATAAACCACATGCTAGTTCTGGGATGTTCAACCTAATAATCACAGAGTCTATCGGCACTTAAGCAGTGTATTTTTGATTTAACAAAAACCAAGAGGTTATAGTAAATGACAGTGCTCCAGCTATAAATATAATCTAAAATTTTAATATGGATAAGGATGCTGGGAGCATTCTCCATTGCCAGAATCAGAAAAGAACTGAGGCTGGTAAAAGTCTGAAAGGAAATAAAGTTTTTAAAGCACAAAATTCTTCCATTCAGAGTGAAATCTGAACAAGAGAAGAATTGCCAGCTTCCGTTACTAACAAATGCTTTAAAGTGCCTAAACATAGACTTTGCATGCCAAAGATCTTGGGGACTTTGGCAGTCTAAGCTGAAATTACATTGGCTGTGAAAGCTCTGCCAAAGCTCTTAAAATAGGGCCTGTGCAATTCCAGGGAGCTAGATTTCCCCCGTACATTTTCCTCTGCATCACCTTTTTTTCCTGCTCCTGTGGGAAGTAATACAGTCATTAGTTCCCATGGGATGGAAAAAGGGTTTCCCATACCAGCCAGCCCCTTGGATTAGCTCAGAAACGATTACCTAAGGAGAGCTTTGGGGAGCTCATTTATCTATAATAATGGAATTCATTTTAGAGATAACATTTGTGTTGGTTTATTTTAAAAAAAACCTCAAAATGATTCTGAAATTTCTGAGCAGTCTAAGATTGCATGTAAACTAACTGAACTTAGTGTGATTTACTTCTGAGTAGAGATGCATAGGGTTGTGCTGAAACATGATAAAATATCTGAAGTATTTGTTTAAATACTGTTAATGTCCAGTGACCTTGGTGAATTAAAAAGTATTAGGAGGCCCAAGAAATATCATAGAATCAGAATCACAGAACTGTAGAGTTGGAAGGAACCATGAGGATCATCTAGTCCAACTCTTTGCAATGCAGGAATCTTTCACCCAACATGGGGCTCGAACCCACGACCCTGACATTAAGTGTCTCATGTTCAACTACATGTGAATAATTTCTGTTTCTTAACAAATCTTCTCTATTGTCAGAATTTAGTAATCAGCTAGAGTGTGACCACAATTTGTAAACACATGGTATCCTTAAAAAAGGACTGCTCCTCAGTTGGTAGTGTGCCTTGTATTTCCATAGCTGCCAAGTTTTCCCTTTTCTCACGAGGAAGCCTATTCAGCATAAGGGAATTTCCCTTAAAAAAAGGGAGAACTTGGCAGCTATGGTATTTCAATGAGAATAGCTTCCAACAACCAACAAGAGAAGTAAAAGTACCTGTTCCGTTGTGCAAACAAAAGAATGTAAGTTTTCTGTTTGACTCATACATAATGCATACTCGTTAATAGCCTGAAAATCCAAGGGATGGCACTTGAAATTGATGAGGGTGATATATTCATATGTAGGATGAATTAGTTTAAGGACAAATGAAGAATAGATGTGCAGCCTGGCTAGCATGAACTGCTACAATTATAGTCATTATTATAACTGCAGTCTAATATTGAAACATCAGATACAGTTGTCAGAGTTATGAACATATTCATGCTGGCCATGCGTTATATCTAAGAGTTATGTCTACATATTCAACATTGGGACCACTATGGTGAGTGGTATTAATCTCAGAAACACATAATATGCTAAAGATTACAGTGTATCATATGCAGAAACCTTCCTAATCGCAGTGTAGTATAGTAGCTAAAAGACTGAGCAGCTAATCAGGAATTCTGCAGTCAGGGCTGGCCCAAGACATTTTGGTACCTGAGGTGAACTACAAAATGGTGCCTCTCCCCACCAGGGAAGAAGGGGTGAGTGAAGATCTACAGCAGGAACAAGGATTGGGGGAGGAGACCAGCAGTGCCTCCTATTCACCAAGAGGCTGATGTAAGCATGTTGGGGGGGGGAGACTGCTGAGGAGGCAGAAGATCTGGCCTCCTAGGTGTGCATCCCAGCCATTGCTGCAGCAGCAAGTGATGCATTATTTCGAAGCTGGGTCTGCTGCCCTATGGATCCTGACGCCTGAGGTGGCCACCTCACCTTGCCTCATGGATAGGCCAGCCTCATGGATAGGCCTGTCTCCAGTTCATGTCTTGCCTAAAAAGTCTTAGGCAAGCCACTTTTTCAGGCTCAGGCCTCCATCTGCAGTGTGGCAATGATAATACTATTCATTTATTTATTTTTCCCAAAATGGATATGAGAAATGCATTCATGCATTTCACATATTGTCTATTGTGACCCACACTAAAGTTTATATGATAAAACAGGAAAAGAAAACTGATTTCTCTGCCTAGAATCCCCCACTGAGTTTAATAGGATCTACTCCAAGGTAATTAATTATAGGACTGCTGCCTAAAACACCCTTTTCAGAAACAATTTTTACTTTACAGTTTCACTGGGCGATGGCAGTGGGAGTGGGAAGCAGATAAGCAGATAGCATTTGGCTATTTAATAGCATTTGGCTATTAAAACTTTTCCTGTCGTGCTATAATTTATTGATGCCATTTTTGGCCTGTTAGTCACGTTCCTTTGAGGACAGCTCAAAGGCTGGATAATCTGCACTGTTAAGTGCTGCCTTCCTCCCAGGGGATTTGCATTTGGGAGATTCCTTTCCTGGGCACTCTATCCTCCTTATCTTGAACTAACACTGCAGGCTGCACATCACTGTCTTGTCTGCACCAGAAACTTTATCAGCGTTGCTACCAGGAACAGCATTTTTATGGATGAAGAAGACCTGTGTTTACAGTTAAGAGTGTCAATCATTCCATTCTATATTCCTAGTGTTGCTGACTTGTCTGCCCATGAGCAGCAGCCTTCTCAGCTGTACATAGAAATAATGTGTTCAAGCTGAGAGCCAGGAAAAGGGCAGTCTAAAATACTTGACAGAAGCAGGGATGAACATTAAGGCAAGATGAACCTTTTATTTCAGAAGTCAGGTCCAAAGAGAATTGTCCCACTGATTAAAGTTCTTGTGTCATGTTTCTGGCCATAGTGTTGCTTTGGCACTAAAAACCAGGAAGTCCAAATCTCTGTGTAGCAACATATGCAATAAGCAGCCTTAGGCAAACTGCTGTTATCTTCACTTCCTCCTACACTCTACCAAGCCCCACCCAATGCCATGGGTAAAATTTCAACCCTGCTAGTATACATGTCTGTATAATGCAATTCACCCCCTTTAGCCTCCAAGCAGGCACACTCCAGAGAGGCAAGGATCAACTACATCTCTCTCTGCAGGAATATGCAACACATCAATCACCTCTAGACCAGTGCTGGATCAACACTACCAGCTCTCTGCTTTTCAGTGGGAGTGTTTGCATTTCATTGAAAGCCAAAAATCCTGACTTAATAAACCAGGCTATACATGATTGGTACACACCCATAGGCAACTCCTTTCATGCCACTTGACTTCTTCCTTCACATGAGCAGCAAAACAAGCCAGGAGTCAGTACTTCTCATTATGTGTGAACCCAGAAACCATAATTGATTTCAAGCAAGCCAAGACACTAAAGCAACTTTAAACCGTGTCTTCATACTCTGGCTTCTTTTGAAGACATTAACTGTAATTTAAGAGTTCACACGTGGCAGGAATCTACCCTGCTGGCTTTGGCACTCCCATGAATTCTGGAGCAAAGCTTTGTGAAAAGAGCTGCCCACAATTGTATGCCACTCATGCATACCTTGGCTTATTTTGCTACGAGTTTTCACTTACCATGACATGTGCATGTGGTCAGTGAATCTGGAATCTGGCCTAACCCTGAATCTTTTTCCATAGGAGCTCTCCAAGGTCTTGACTCAGCTGCCTGACCTGCATCTTGCCACAATTGGCCTACAGACCACTATGTACCTCAGTCAGGAACATGAGAATTGCAGGCATGTCAAACCTGCGGCCCTCCAGATGTTTTGGACTACAATTCCCATCTTCCCCAACCACTGGTCCTGCTAGCTAGGGATCATGGGAGTTGTAGGCCAAAACATCTGGAGGGCCGCAGGTTTGACATGCCTGGCTAAGATCATGTATGTGAGGTGCTTTGAACACTAGATTTATACACTATAAATTCTACATATTATGATCATTATGCATACCCTGAAAACCTTCCAAGTTATTCAACCAATGGCATGCAAAATGATAGTCCATGCCCATGACAAACTACTGACATTGAATTTAGTTTGGGCAGTTGTGCATTGCCATAGCTACAAGGAGTATATGAAATGAGCCCAGGTTCCTCTAGTTACACATGACTTTGTTTTAGAATCAGTCTGTGAGAACATGTCAGATATGTATTGACCATGACTTTGCTTGGCAGTTTTAAACACACTTAATAAAAGTGTATAATTTTAGGGCTATAAAGACATAAACTATTGATATGTCATGTGCTGTTACAAATAGGCTGAAGTTCCAGAGGTTTTTCTAGCTGTTTCCTTTCCAAAGAGTAAATCTGTTCCTTTGCATTATGCTCACACAAGGCTTCTTTGTATGCAAGCACAGACTTTGTGGCTCTACCAGCTTTTGGAACATATGAAGATGAGAATTCCGTTGGGTTGTCACTTGCTATTTTAATCCATGCAGAGGCAGATTGTTTTCCTCATACCATTCACTACAGATTTTAAGGGTCATTTCTAGTTGACTAAAGCTGGCAAAATTCACCTCACCCACACGAGGTTTAATATTAACTGTCATTCAAATATTTTAATATTAACTGTCATTCATGCCAAAGACTGTGCACGAGCAAGTCTGCAAAATACAGTCCATATGCAAATGTGCCATCTTACACCTTTCTCATAATTTATTTAATTGATACTGATAAAGAACCAAGGGAAATGGAAACAGAACAGAACATAAGTTTATTCACACATTTAGTGAGCCTTTCAATGTTGATACTATTCTGGCATTTTCATCAACAATATCTGTTTATCTCATATGATAAATGCATCTTGCTCCAGGAAGACAGGTGGGATTTCTAGATTGATGAGACTGATTCTGATATACAGGTTATAGGACAATTTTCGATAGGTGGATTGCTGCTCCCCAACTTCTGCTGGCCAAAGACTTCCACTTTGAAAAGTGACACTAGACACGAGTGGTACAGTGGGATAGAGATGGGATGAAAGAATCATGTTGTTATACCCCAAGGAGGCTTGAGCTGGATGATATCTGAACATCTCTTCCAGGCCTATGGTTCTGTATCCATACATTTATTAGAGCCTGCTGAACTGGTGAAACTAGTTTCTTTGTGAGACTAATGGTTCTAGCTTGGGCCCAGTTAAGCACCTTCATAAGCATCCTACAGAGTGAGTTCAGTTGTCATAGATGCAAATAGGTGGGGCTTTTCCTACTTCACCTGGCTAGCTGCCATTTCACTTTAGGAAGAAGAACAATAGTCCAAGCAGTGCTGAGTGTGTGAGAGTTTTGTATAGTCTGGAAGCTAGAGACTCTCTCAGCTGTACTAAATCCAAAGCTATCCCCTTTGCCAGTGAGGTGTGTGAGAGAGGTGGCTAGGAACCTAATAGGGAGGGACTGTTGCAGTGTTAATGCTGTGAGCCCATCCATCCTATTTTTAGGCTGTATATATGTGTGTAAATTAAGCCATATATCTTAAAGACACGACAGTCTCCATTCACCTTCATTCCAAGGAAATTGAACTCTGGGTAAGTGTTGGAATTCCTTGGAATCCCTGGAGTCTCACAGCTCAGAGTTTGGGGTATTAAAAACACAATTCTTAGCCTTGCAGGGAATCTGCTCAGAAAGGTAGGCTGGACTTTTCTCTCTAATAAATGTTTCACAAATCTTATGAAGCACGAGATATCTTGCTTGAAATCTGTGCTGATACCAGCACTGCTTCTCCATTAGTGGTAGAGATGGTGTTGCAGGTGGCATGACAGCAGTGCTGGCAGAGGACTGGCAAAGGTGGGGAGCAGGGTGGGCAGCGGGGCTGCCCCTAATGTTATGGTACTGGTACAATCAATACCCATAACTCAAGATATAGTGTAGTTTATTGTCCTACAAGTTTGTACTGTTCATCCCTTTATAGCCTGTTCTGAGCAGTAGGTCCCAGTACCTACTGCTGATGGGGACAGGCTGAAATGCAGTTGGTCCATAAAACCTATCAATTGCCTGTACTTAACAACTAGCTTTCCTGGTTCCTGTTTGCTGTCCCACTAATAACTTGAATCATTAGAGAACTCAAGAAGTTAGGTGCTCTTTCACACAGTGCAACTGCAACATTTTTACTCTCATGATGAGGTGTTGCTATAACCTTAGACTGCTGGAAGCTCAGAGTGAATAACGAGTGAAGGACTGTACCATCAAGGTCCTTAGGAGGATTGATACTGGCTACTTTCACAGATGCTGTGCTAAGTAGACTGCTGCTGTAAAAATACTGCATCCAAGCATACTGCATTTCCAATCATACTAACTTTAGTGGCACAGAGTTATGTCAGGTCTCCCAAGTACAATTTGCTAATAATCTCAGAGAACTTGCACAAAATTACTATGTCTGCTTACTCATCTGTAAAACAGGTATGCCTGTTGTAAAAATGCTTAGATCAATTGCTTTCAAGATACCTTGCAGTGCCTGGATAAATAGGCCCACAGCACTCCTGAGCATTATTAATTCCTATTTATTTGTTAGAATTAACAACATGATAGATCTTTATTTTTCCCCATTAGCCATTTGCTTTGTGAAACAGAAAAGTCAATTTTATTATCAATCAGTAGCTAAAACGTTAGAAAGCCCTTAATTTCGAATCTTATGTATAACATTTCCAGGTTTCTCAAAGTCCCAATGCTGGCAAACAAAATACATGAGTATAACTAGAACAAGGTAGTGTGGATCCATCAGAAGCAAAGCCCTCCCAAGTGCACCCCTTCCCCTCCCCACCCCACTTACCTACCCCCCCCCACTTCTCTTCCTACCCCTTACTGCTCTTGGAACAGCACCAGAAAAGCAATGGTGGTGGCAGAGCTTTGGGGTGTCACAATACTTGGGCGTCCTGAAATGGACCTCTTTCGTCACCTGGAGGGGAAAATCTACAGGCAACATTGAACATCCCCTCAGCTGTCCTCTCCGACAGCTTAGCATTGCTCCCTAAGTTTATTACTTTCCCTCCACAGATAAGACTATATTTATATGCCTACTAAACAAGAACCATAGAGAGGGAAGGTAGACAAAAAAACAGTAGCAGGTCCAGCATGATTCAGAGGCTGGTAGTGGACCCTATACTGAGCCATTGGCCTCAGAGGTTTCCTGATAGTACCATCTCCTGATACCAGCCCTGATATTGAAGGAAGTGTGAAAAATGAACTACTCGTAAGAAAGAAAAGCCTTGTTTGCTACTTTCTCTTTGCTCTGAGAAACAACGCATCAACTTCAAAAGATGATGCACACGAAAGCTCATACCAATGACAAACTTCGTTGGTCTCTAAGGTGCTACTGAAAGGATTTTTTTTTTCACTACAGCAGACCAACATGGCTACCTACCTGCTCAATTTATGTGATTAAAGCTTGTACAGAGATGGGGAAAGAAAGGAACTTGAAAGGCAAATCCACAAATAGAAATAAAGATGTTTAGTATTAATCCATATGGATACTGAGCAGTACAGTAGATTAGTTCTTGGTCTGATGATTAGTCCTTTAAAGGCATGCTGAAATGAATGATCAACCAAGGTTGGAAGGCATGGAGAAGTTTGAATCTGATTTATTGTATCTTTGCCTATTCTATGCAAATTGATTGACAAAGATACAATAAATCAGATTCAAACTTCTCTATGCCTTCATGGAGGTTGAACTTGAACTCCAAGTGGTTGAACTTGTAAAATTATGGATTGTGCCGCTTCAGACTGCAAAGGCATACCCTCCCATCATTTCTCTGATGAACATAGGGACATCCCATTCCATAATGATAGTTTTACTATTTATACCCCACACATCTTACTTTGTTGCCCCAGCCACTCCGGGCAGCTTCAAATATATATAAAAACATGATAAAACATTAAACATTTTTTTTTAAAAAACTTCCCTATACAGGATTGCCTTCAGACAGCTTGGGAGTTGGATAACTCCATACCCTCCAACATTTTTACAGTGAAAATAGGGACATCCTAAGGAAAAGTGGGGCATTCCAGGATCAAATCAGAAACTGGGATGGCTTCTCTAAATCAGGGACGTCCCTGGGAAATAGAGACACTTGGAGGGTCTGCAAAGGAGAGGATCTCATTTTTAATCATTCCCCAAATCAAAAACTCCATGTTGTAGACTAGCACATCATAGACAGGCATTTAGTATAGTATTTAGTACAGTACAGTGGTACCTCGGGTTACCGACTCTTCAGGTTACAGACTTTGCTAACCCAGAAATAGTACCTTGGGTTAAGAACTTTGCTTCAGGATGAGAAAAAGAAATTGCGTGGCAGCGGCATGGCAGCAGCAGGAGGTACCATTAGCTAAAGTGGGACCTCAGGTGAAGAACAGTTTCAGGTTAAGAACGGACCTCCAGAATGAATTAAATTCTTAACCTGAGGTACCACTGTATATTATTCTCACAGGCCTGTATTATTTACTGCATGCAGGCAGTTTTTTATGTGGAGAAGCACTAGGAAATGATTCCCACAGTAACCTGTAGTCAAAAATTCTATGACTTGGGTTATCATTCTTTTCCAAATAATTTGTAGAATAGCTCTCAGCTATACATGACTGTCATTAAAATATGATAATGTTCAGACTGTGGCTCCCAGAATCCATGTCTTCATGTGATTCTATATATGTTTTTATTATGCATGTGCTATTATATATAGAATCCCACTGTATATGGTTCAAACACTGCTGTGATCATTTTCTATTCAGCCTCTCTTATGCTGAAATAGATTCATCAAGACATACAATTTGCACATGTTGACCCAGCAGCCCTGTAATAAGCTTCCTTGAACCCAAATCAATTGCAGACTTAAACTGAATGGTAAGAAACATGTGGAAATGTTTATGAACCCACATACAGTACGTTCCCTGATTTATTTACTTATTTATTTCCAATACTTATAGACTGCTCTTCAACCTAGATAGCCACAAAACAGTTTACATAACGACCAATAAACAATCCATCAATCCAAACAATGTGGTGTTTAAAACAAACAACAACATAACGCACAAGTGGGATCTGCAACAAAATATTGCAGTGTCCTCACCTCCTAGCAGAAATGTTCTTGCTCAGCCATGCCATCCTCCAAACCTCTTTAAGGTGTGGGGGGGGGGGAGCAGGACTTGAACTCACCTTCCTAGGTTTCCATTTTTCTTTTCCAACTGATGCTCAATATTCTGTGGCTACTGAGCATGCTCCATATTCGCTGGGTTGTATTGAGACAGCAGTTGCTCCCTTAAGGTTTTTTGTAGTTCTGTTTCTCGATGCTAACTGAAAGTGGGTAGGTCTGTATATAAGGCCTTCAACAGTTAGGACCCTTGCACAGAATCCTAGAGGATTATGCTTTCAACAGAGATTAGTCCATTAATATAAATGTATCCTTTTAAAATATTGAATTCTGAATATCTTTTTAACATCCTTACATGATTTTTATCACCGTAGTTTTGCTTTTGTTGCAAATTGTTTCAAGACCATTGCAATGGGAAGCACATAACAAACCTATACCTAAATATTCAAAAATATAGTTTCTAATACTGTAATGTGCTCAGTTACTTTATGTTTGGACAATATTCTAATCTCAATTTTTTAAAGTGGTGTTCTTTGTTTTCCCCCTCCCCCACAAAAAATATTACCTATGACTGACAATCTAGGATCATTATAGATGTATGGCAGAAAGCAGAAATATTAAATAGCCAGCTAACTATTAAGAGATAAAAGTGCATTGAGATTGATTAATGCAGTTTTCCTAAACAGTGTGGATCAAGTGCTTCCTCTTTTCCAAAGCCTCATTACAGCTCCATTAGTCAGACCTATTTCACTAGTTAATATCCCATTTCCTTAATTTGGTGTAGAGTAGTTCAGTGCAAGGCACCTACATAGCATTGGTCAGGGTAAGGAACCTCCAGAATAAGTATCCTCTGGTCTCACTAAGTGAACCGAATAGTCTTTCATTCTTATATGACTTCAGCACCTATATAGAGCTACAAAGGAGGCCAGGCTGTTCTCTTAGAGGCATCAAAGATAGGCAGCCCTCCCACTGGCAGAGGAAGGGGGTGCGGGGGTGCAGGCCGCCCCAGATGTCATCCCTGAGGGGGGGTGACATCCCCCTGAGACGCTCACCACTCACCACGGGTGGCACTCCCCTGGGACCCTAGCCTCCCCGTGGGCTAGCCCCGCCCCTGAGTGCACAGCATGTGTGCCGCTCTGGGTGCCAGAGCAGCTAGCTCTGCCTCTGAGCCGTTCTAACCAGCCTTAAGTTACTAAAGTAGCTGCAGAAGTCTTTCCACCACCAAAGCCACACAAGCTAATGAAAAGTAGGTTGCAAATCAATGGTTGCACTGTATTATATCAATGGGTTTGCCATATAGTTCTGTACATTTGAGTAGGATCAGAGTATATGTCAAGTTATTTCCTTTATTACAAAATACAAAATCAAAGTAACTTCTGAAATGCACAGTTTGCTTACATACCCTCCCCCAAAAAACCCACAACTTTTTTGTTATTATTTCTTTTGAACTAAATGATCTTGGGTTTGCTTCTATTTGTATCAATTATAGGTTTGCCATATTTCAAAAAGTAAAAACCAGTCCACCCTGAAAGCTCTTGAGCTCTTTTTTTTTAGACAAACCCCCAAAGCCAGATTTTTCAATTGACTTGCCTAAGATCCAAGACAAAGCACCACATTTCGGAAATTCCCCCTATACAGTATGTCAATTCCGCATTTGAAATCCTGGCAATGCCCGGGAAAATCCAGACGAATAGCAACGCTAACCATTTACATTCTTTCTTCACTTCCTCTCCCCCAGCCTAGGTCACAGTTTTACAATTATCACCATAGCAACGTTCATGCTCTAATAGGGAAATACATCTTTGAAATGGCTGGCAATACAACATTAACTGTTAGAACATAACATTTTTCATGTTTCATGTTGGAAACATCTGGAATTCACAATCAGCAATGATATGTAAAAATGTCTGTGGCTTCTTAATAATAACCCAAGGCAATGCAGGCATGCACACGAATTATTATAATGCATTTTGGAATATTCCTTATTCACTAAGTATGCTGAGTGATAAAACTAGAATTTATTTCAGCATTAAGTTCAATTTACAAGTTGGAGTTGTTGTTGTTTTATCATGTGATGCCCTCTTTGTAGAAAAGAATGTTATAGCAGATCTGGGCCATATTCTTTTGCTCTCTTATTACCAACCTATTACCTAGTGCACTAATACTGCTATTTACAGGCTGATTATATCCTCCAGCAAGATACGAGACTATGTCAACTTCCCTGCTGCAAACTAATCAGTTTTCAAAATTAGTTATTGATCCAAGTCCCATTGTAGAGGACAAATTTAGTGGGTGTTTCATTGAGTGCCAGCACTCAGAGGTATATTTTGTGTGTGAGAGAGCTCTATATAAGTGGAAATAAATAATGCATTCAAACTTACATGCATATCCACTCATCTAGTAAGGGAGCTGAGGCAAGTAGGCTATGGGAAAAAGCAAGCATTTGGGTACAAATATGACCCATGTGACTCCAGCACAGTAGCAGTATGATTCTTTGGTACTGACACTGCATGAGGCTTATGTAACATAACAGAATATGAGTGATAGTATTGTAGGATGTGTTGTCGCCATTCCAAAGTATTACAGTAGGATACACCTATGCATGAATGTTAGTTCAGTATTCCCCTTGTGAATCAGGACTGAACCCAGTGGTTCAAATGTGCAGAATTTGTGACCAAATCCCAGTAAGTGTAAGCCACAATAACTTCAGTTGCAACTAAACCCAAGCTATAGTGAACTAACAATGTACCAATGAATGAACCAAATGAAATGGTTCTGTCTGATTCTGTCTCTCTACATATCTGGCAGGCATTTGGGAAAATACAGCTAATCGTAGGACTGAATGACATAAACAGGTGATTAGAAATCTTTTGTAAGTGAAGTTTATGGATTTATATTGTAAGCAAAATAATACGCAGCTGACAAAATTATCTATTTAGACACCTTTTATCTAATTTCTTGAGCACAACTGACATTATTCACAAACAGCAGCAAATGGTATGGCATGTATAATGAATCATGCTGCACATTTCTATGAATAAAAGGAGTTAAAAATGAAACAGTGCAGTGCTCAGACCATTCCAATTACTTCAGAATGTCTGTTTTACCAAATTCCATTCAACAGTAGGCTAAGGATGATGGCTATGGCCAAAGTTGTTTCTATCCAATGTGATTAAAGAAGGATACAACATCCATGAGCTACCCCTCAAGTTCCGCACCTCCGACCTATCCCAAGAGTGATGTTATGATGAAGAGCAGGATTGCAATTATAATTTAGGAAATAAATGCTTGCTACTTACATAAAGTATGGTCAGTTGTCCACAGTCTTTTATATACATTGTCTGACCTAAATACACAATTAAACATTGCAATATTGTGGAAAACTACTTTGCCCTAACCACAGCCCCCTGCATATGTCTTACATTTTACTAAGTTCACATATCATTACAATGCAATGCAATAACTTGTCAAATTCAAAGTTTGAATCCTTCCTGTACCATAAACTAAAAAATTACTGAAAGGCACTCTTTCGCATGTCTTTTGCTGATTCTGCTCTATGGGGAAATATTAACCTACTGAACAGGATTTTTGTTTCAGAATTACATACGGTATCTACCGTATGTATATGGTACATATACAGCAAGAATAAAGAGCAATGCTTCACCCGTTATCATCTTGAGCTAAGCACTAAATGACCTTCAAGGTCACTTCCAACTCAATGTGGCCAGTGCTAATTACCAGCTGAATACTTGTAACAGGCAATATCCAATACCCTTGTTCCATTTGCACAATGATTTGTTCTTACATGCAGCCCCAACCTTGCTGCATGCTTTTCCTTGTCCCAGAAGGCGGCAACAGAAATGGCCCTTGTAGATCCGCCTTTGCAGTGATTCAATTACAGTAAATTTTGAATGCAAAGTTAAAGAAATAGCACCGGATATGAAACTGCCAAGAGATTTCCCTACGTGTGTTCCTGATTTCACACACAGAGTCTATGTCTGCACAGCTGTTCATGTGTAGAATTCTGTTCAGACCTCCTGCTGGATTCTCTGTTGATGAAGCCAGTGGGCATAATCCTGCTGCCCCTTTAATGTGTTTTGTAAATACAAGTACTGAAGGTGATAACAGATTCTTTCCCCTATCAATTTCATTTCCTATGAGCATCCCTCTGCACTGACTGTGGGCCAGGTAGCCAGTTCATCTGGTGCAGGTTTAGAAAGGGTCAAGTGGCATAGACCCCTCCCACCCCCCGAAATTGCATGGCCATTACTCAATGTGTGCCATGACACTCACCATGCTCCATTGGCAACCTATGGTGATACAAAGAAAAGGAGCCCCAAATGTATAGCAAGGGATAGACATGTGCCTGTTGCAGTCTATGTTTCTGTGAGTGCATCTACTCTTGAATGGAGTCCAGGGAAGACTGGTTTGTGTTAGTCTCAGGAATGGGCAAAGCCATTGAGTCAGAGTACACCAAATTGCAATGGATCCACTAACAGGGGGAATAATAGTTGCATTTGTATAACAAAAATAAAGCACAGTCTTAAGTGTTGGTTTTTTTAAGTTTTGAATCGAAGGATAATATCTGAAGCCTGCACAACAAGCCAGCAACACCTGTGCAGTTGCATTAAAAGCTAATCACTTGGAAAGCTCATATGAAGGCATTGAGAGGGGGCTAAAGAAGATGAGGGGGAAGATCCTGTATGCTCCTCCACAGGCTCAGATTTCAGTAAATTGCTGTTGATATATATATTTTAAAACTTGGCAGATATATACTTCACTAACTTCTCTGGATTCCCATGCTGACACTAATTATGGCTTTTACAAAAGACAAAGCACTTAATTTTACAGTAAGAGATATTAGCATAATGGGTCATCCAGCATTTCTGTCTGCCTATGATTCACTGTCTTTTCTCAGAGCCTTTGAAGCAAATTGCCTCTTGAAAGTAAGTCTTACGCCGTTCCCTATAAAATGCTAAACATGATAATGTAATTATGAATGAAATATTAATCATTTTCAACAATAAAGTGAAATGTATGTATGTGTCATCTGCACAGGGACTAGCCATTGAATCTCTTCTTTTTCAAAAATATTTTTCTCCAGATAGAGCAAAACTACTTAAATATATTGTGCTTCTAAACTGGCCACAGCAATGAATTAATCTGAATTGCTGTTTTTGATTCTTGCATGAGCAAACACATATGGTATAAGTCTGCCTCTGTCAACGATTCAAGATCTCTAGGAACCGGATAGGCAGAGTCAGTGGCACAGTTCCAGCTCCCACAAACAGATTACAGACTGCCTCTCCTGTGCTGGCTCCTCAAACTAGCTCTGCTCTTTTTAATCAGGCTCTGTCTTACAAACTGCATCAGTGCAGGAAGTTAAAACTGTACCTGCCACAGGCAGGCCCTTTACAGTGGTGCCGCAGGGCTGTGTCAGGATTTATTCTAAGGTAGAACATTTTCAAGCACAACCTTTTTTAAAACCAATTTATTATTTTTGGCTGTGTTCTATGGCAATGGATTGTTTTCACTGTGTCTCGTGACCCATCCTGAATAACTACATTTTAAAGGCTGAATATAAATGTTTAAACTAAGTAATAATGAACGTGGTGGTTTTTGACTGGCTTTTGGGATACAAGGCTAGGTATCAGGAATTCTGTCAGGTAGGTTTTTGTGAGTTTGTGGCGACTGCTTATTAATGTTTTTTATTATCTCTTTTTATTGCTTGCTTTTACTGTTTTTGAAAACCACTTAACAAAAGGGAGCTTACTGGAAAAGCATACGTAATTTAATTTAAATAAAAATAACAATAAAACATGTAATGTATGCAGATCCTCTCTCCGATTTTTGTACAATGGCAAGGTCAAGCATAGTAAAGATCACACTAGACATCTAGCACACATAACACCCCACCAAAATGCACAACTTTTGACCGCTGGTGCAGCGGAGCAGTGTTTCAGAGCTAGTATCACTACAGCTTAGCTGGACAATGTTGGGTTGAGATAGGGGAGCAATGTGGTCGAGGTTGCACAGACACCAGAGCTTGTCTTCACATGCAGGGCAAGTCTCTAACTCACTGGGGGTTTGAGACCCATTGGCTACCCTCACCAGGTTTAGCCAGCCAGTCAAAGCTGTTCTCAGGGTATGGCTGCTGTCGCCTGCTGACAACTTCTAGGCTAGGTAGTACAGGTGAGAACTGAGTGCAGGGTGGGGACCAAAAGTGGACAAAGTACCTCAGAAGGACTATGACGTGTCCTCCACCACATCAGAGGTACTACCCCTCCCCTAACACCTCATAGATCCAAATTTTTGCTAACCCCCTTGTTCCTAATGGCATATCTACGCTCACCCCTTCTTCCCTGGTGAGGAGGGGACACCATTTTGTGGTTCATCTCAGGTGCAAAAATGACGGGCTGCCCCTGACTTTAGAGACTGACTTGGGGCATATTCTGAAGAGACACCTTACTCTGCTCGTCAGTGCCTGAATATTTGAGGTTGGCTCTTCATGCAGTGCCATCACTGAGTGAGGTCAAAAGTTCAGAGGGTCTCTTCATCAAAAACTGCCTGGTTGCAGAACATCCCCCCTGCCCAAACTTGCCTTTTACACCAGATCTTTTGAATTCACTGTATGCCTGTGATGCATGAACCTATATGGCTATACTAACCAGAATATATGGCAGATGGGTTGCATAGTGTGGGTTTTAATTGCATTGTATTTCTTGTATTTAATTGATACATTTTCTGTGACCCACCCCAAGAATACCTGTGATGTGGGAGAGGGTATAAATTATATAAGTAAACAAACTTAAGGCTGCTAAATAAATACACTTGAAAACAGGATCATCTATTTCCTGTAAAAGCAAGTCAAAGGATTTTTAGTTAATTGTGGCACTGACTGATTCTTATCTAGACAGTGCTTGACGCTGAAATTAATGAAACATTTGTGCATGGTATGCCTTGAAGATACCAGGGTCTTCCTTTTAAAAAATTCAATAATTTTTTTTCTATATAACATTTATTTTTAAATAAAAAAACTAAGGTAAAACTATGGTTTTTTTAATAAAAAAATTGAATGAACATAGTTCAAAAGCCAGACTATATTTTTGATCTCTTTCTGTCATATTTTAAGACGTCTTTGTGCTATCCTCTCTTATTTGATTTGCCCTCTGATTTCCACCCAACTGCTCTTTCTGTAGCTCAACAAGAAATGACCAGAGAATGAACAATAGCCTATAAAATGAATTATATTCTTCCCACAGAGGACTTTTTTGTAAAGAAATGTACCTTGATGAGCATGTCCTGATTTCTGGTGTAATGCTTTGCCTTTCAATATAAACCAAATGCATAAAGAGTGTACTTCATACTGTCTTAAATATATTAATCAAATAGATTTTTTTTCTGAAAATATTATCAAAATCTATCTCCATGCATAGTGATTAAGTCATTAAGTGGTATTCCTAACACATTTAAAATGTAAATCTGCAAACAATCTTCCAAGCAATTGTTTAACACACTTCCGTAAAAATGCTCATATTGAAATTCATTAAATCTGGACTATTCAGTTAGAAAGCTCTGAGACTTTTTTACACAATGTTTAGTTAAAGGCAGCATTGCTTTGCTGATGATAAAAATGTGCCCAACCCCTGAGCTGTCTGAAGGCAATCCTGTATAGGGAAGTTTTTTAATGTTAAATGTTAAATTATGTTTTTATATCTGTTGAAAGCTGCCCAGAGTAGCTGGGGCAACCCAGTAAGATGTGTGAGGAATAAATAGCAAAATTATTATGGAATGTGACATCCCTATTTTCATTGGAGAAATGTTGGAGGGTATGTGTCTTCGTTCCTTTGTCCTTCAGCATAGCTGTGGAGGGGATAGGTCCATGCTGTGCTAGAATGCATATTGACACAATATTGACTCCGGACTCAGTATAGTCAGAAGGATTCAACATTTGGGAATCATTCCGCATTGTCTGATATCAGGCTCCTTTGCTGCCTTTAAATCTTTTGGAAAAGTTGGGATTTTTCTCATCAATATTGGCTTCTATCATACTTAAGCCCATCAGCTGGAACTTTCTGGCTTTGCTTATCACCACCTGGTGTTTATTGACTAATTTACACCCTGTTTAAAAATCTCATTGGAACTCAAAGCAGGCATCAGATAATCAAACACTTTTCAGAAGTCTGGTGTTGTTGGGCAGCTGGCCTGTTCTCCATTTTGGTTCTGTTCTGTTGGAATTTTGCCTCTGTCAAGGAAATTTTTGAGCAGTCAGATAGCTGGACAATAACTTTAGTGCCTCTTGTAAAAAGCAGAAACCTTCTAAGTCCATTGTCATCTGGTGACCAAACCACTGCATGACACTATACACAAATCCTTGATTTATTATATATGCATATATCTTTATTGGATTCTTGTTTGTTGGTATCTTAAATTCTGCATGACTGCATTTGGGGAACTTATCTTCCCACCACCTGGAAATCTTGTTTCCTGGCACCCCCCAATCCCTGGACCTTCTTGATCCATCTTGTTTGTGCATCTGGACATTGTTGGACTGAAACCTGAGCCTGAATGGATTTATGAACTATTGTGGATGAGAGGAATAATATCTATTACAGCCAACTGGTTCTTGGCCTCAGGATTTAATCCCACCAGCGTCATCATGATAGTATATTAGCCAATTAGACCCACAGTTTTTAATATTCTTCTATTACATAAAATCTGTAACACAGTAAAAAAAAACCAACAACATTAAACAGAATTTGTAGGAAATCAATTGATCTTATTTTATAACAACCTAAGATCCCACAGGATCAGGCCAAAGTCCCATCTAGTCCAGCATTCTTTTCTCACAGTGGCCAACCAGATCTCTAAAGGAAGCAAAGTTTGAGTATAAAACTGCATTTTCTCCCCCCCCCCACACCCCAGGGTCTATTGGCGCAACCACAGCTTAGCCCTGCTAAGTAGGGGGGGGGGAAATCTCCCTAAAGCAGTGTTTCTCAACCAGTGTGCCTCCAGATGTTTTGGGACTACAACTCCCATCATCCCTAGCTAGCAAGACCAGTGGTCAGGAATGATGGGAGTTGTAGTCCCAAAACATCTGGAGGCACACTGGTTGAGAAACACTGCCCTAAAGCTCTGTCATACCTTTTCCTGTTTGATACATCATGGCATAATACATTTGAATAGAGAGGCTCTTCCAGGAAACATATTTTTCAATCTCCCATTCTTCTCAGTTCAAAAGTATTGGTATGGCCAAGAGGTCCCACCCATCTGTCTCCAGGCAGAAAAACATTGTGATAAGGAATTTGCATCTTACCAGAGCTATTGGCTTTTAGTCCTGGTTGTACAGTTTCCCCATTCCTCCTTTTATCATGATGGCAATCTTATGACGAATCTAACATTAGCTGGTAGGTGCATGGCACAATACATCTGTTCTGAGAATGGTAAGAGCCATTTTCTTGAAGGCCAGACCTCAAAACATCTCAAAGCACATTATTTGCAACTAGCTAGGAGAAGGGTGCAGGGACCCAGGTGGCGCTGTGGGTTAAACCACAGAGTCTAGGGCATGCTGATCAGAAGGTCGATAGTTCGAATCCCTGCAACGGGGTGAGCTCCTGTTGCTCGGTCCCAGCTCCTGCCCACCTAGCAGTTCGAAAGCACATCAAAGTGCAAGTAGATAAATAGGGACCGCTCCGGCGGGAAGGTAAACGGCGTTTCCATGAGCTGCTCTGGTTCACCAGAAGCAGCTTTGTCATGCTGGCCACATGACCCGGAAGCTGTCTGTGGACAAACGCTGGCTCCCTCAGTCTATAGAGCGAGATGAGCGCCGCAACCCCAGAGTCAGACATGGCTGGACCTGATGGTCAGGGGCCCCTTTACCCTTTAGGAGAAGGGTGCAGTATCTAGTTGTAGCAGATTGTTTTTTAATTAATATTTATTAAGAGAGGTTGGTGGTGGATGCAGTGAGCTGGCCACATGTGACCAAGTGAAGATGTCCGGGCACCAGAATTGCACCTGACACCTTCACCATCTCAAGGTGCATGCCTGGGGACCCTTGTATCTTGACTGTTTTCACACACTATCAATGCATCCTGTAGAATTAGATCCATTATATTTTATGTGCACAATCAGACTGAATTTCAGGAACCAAAAAGTGATATTGAAAAATATGACTTTTGAGCCCTCTGGCCCAAAAAAATGGCAACTAGGCATTCTGTTTTGGCCACTGTAACCCAATCTTTAAGGAGCCATTTGGTATCTAGTATATATATATATATATATATATATATATATATATATATATATGAGTTTCTCCATGGGGTCACGAAGAGTCGGACACGACTAAACGACTAAACAACAACAAAATATATGAGTTTCTAGCACCGAGTGGAAGTCTCTTTCTAGAGTATCTATTTTTTTTTACTTAATCACTTGCATTTATTTTCCTGAATGAGGGTGGGAGATTGAGAGAAGAAATGCTGGATGGCTTTTGTGTGTGTTGCACCTTTCAACACTTTTGTGTTATTTAAACTATAGGGATTCTGTGTATTTCTGTGTCCTGAACCCTAGGCCTACCTGGCAGAAGTCAGTATGTCAAATCCCAAATTCAAAGACCGGGGCCACAAAGTGCAAAGTCCAAGGTCAGGAAACACAGTGCAGGGTCAATACACGTCTGAAGTCTAGGAGTCAGGATACAGTCTAGAGTCAAACCAAAAGTACAGTCCCATAGAAATTCAGGAGCATCCAAGCCAAGGTCCATCAACCTGGGCTGTTGAATAGACACAGCGCCTCAGCTCTGCTTCCCATTTGTACTTTGCATGTTGATTGCAGCATCTGGGCCTGATTCCAAGCCTACTCCGGCTGAGTAAACACACACCTCCTCCCAGAGCAAGTGAGCCCCACCTGGCCAGCTAGTGGGTCCTTGTCTGCCTCAGCCTCCTAGAACTCCCCTCCCAAGGCTCTCTACACCTTACAGACTGCCATGTTCATGGAGAATGGGGCCCCTTTGGCTCTGGTGATGGGTCTTGCTTCTCTGGTTCCTGTGTATTGACCCCCACCCTCTCCCCCCCCCTGTGAGTACTTACTTCCTATTCCCTTCTTGCCTCTGTGTGTCCCAGTCCTGGCTCCACCCTTCGCCGGGATCTTCTTTCCCCTCCCCATCCTGCCAGTTCTTGACAGTCTGATGAAAGCATGAAGGTTTTGCATTCCAGATTTCCTCTAGGTTTAAAAATTCTCTGTATGTCGATGTGCTGTTTTTAAATTTGGATGATGTGTGTCTGCCTTTAGGTTTGAGATATGTATAGAGATTTGCATTCTTCTTTTTATTTAGGCTTAAAAATACTCTGTGTGTTGCATTTAAGTTTTGAACTACTGCAGGCATAAGTTGTGTGTGTGTGTGTGTGTGTGTGTGTGTTAGGTTACAGAGAAGTATTGAATTTTTTGTCATTCTTGTTTTTCTTTAGGTTTAAAAATGTATGTGTGTTTGGTTGGGCTGTTGTGAAAACAGATGCTGGACTAGCTAGGCCTTTGGCCTCATTCAGCAGGCTCTTCCACTGTAGTGATTCTAAGATGTAGATGTACAATTTATACAAAGGACACTTTTTCTCATATTTTACTGTGATCTATTTTATATTGTTGTTGTGAGGATAAAAAGAATATAACATACTGGAATGTTTCAGATTAGGGTTGCTACCCATCCCTAGAAAAATGGAATTGTCTTCTTCTTCTTTTTTTTAAAGTGCCCCCTGACCTGTTTGGACTTCAGATTTGAGCTCCTCCTCCTCCTCAAAACTGTGTGGACAGAGGGTGGGTCCAGTGGGAAGAGAGTAAAAACCTAAGCAGGAGTTTATGATAGCCATGTTCAAATATATAAAATGATGTCATATAGAGGAGGGAGAAAGGTTGTTTTCTGCTGCTCCAGAGAAGCGGACACGGAGCAATGGATTCAAATTACAAGAAAGAAGATTCCACCTAAACATTAGGAAGAACTTCCTGACAGTAAGAGCTGTTTGACAGTGGAATTTGCTGCCAAGGAGTGTGGTGGAGTCTCCTTCTTTGGAGGTCTTTAAGCAGAGGCTTGACAGCCATCTGTCAGGAATGCTTTGAAGGTGTTTCCTGCTTGGCAGGGGGTTGGACTGGATGGCCCTTGTGGTCTCTTCCAACTCTATGCTTCTATGATTCTATGCTTTTTAGTCATATTGAATTTCTTGTGGATTGCAGTATTTAGTGTTGTTATGGTTAGAATCACCTGGAAGACCAGGGTTCAAATCTCCATGCAGCAGTGAAGTGGGTGACCTTGTGCCAATCACAGTCTCTCAGCCTGACCTACCTCAAAGGGTTGTTGTGAGTATAAATGGGAAGCGGGAGAGCCAATTATGACACCTTGGGTCCCTCATGGGAAAGGTTGGGTATAAATGTAAAAAAACAAAAAAAAACAAATCCATAATGAGGACTATTTACAGATAATCATTCCAATCAATAAGTGTACCATGATAAAGATCTAAAGCCACTAACAAGGACACCATCCTCTTAACCACTGCCCAATAGTTGTCAGTCATCAAGGCAACCTGAAGCTAAACTGAAATAGATCTAGATAATCCCTATGAAGAGAAGAAGGAAGCAAACAGATGGCAGTGAACAGGAGTATCTCAAGAGATGAGAGGGTGGGAAAGACAGATAAGGGGGGGGAATCTGATTCTATATTGTCACTTTACTGTACACATTTCTGACATTTAGCAGGCACATCATTTTTAAACATGTATTTTAATGAGAATTGGTTCAGGCACATTTTAGTACAGGATCTATTTTTGCTTCAGAGGTGTTGAAGGTACTAAAACAATTGAAGCTTTTGGTATGCCATTTTCACTTGGCAAATTCCTAGCTGGTGGGAAATCTGGCTCTGTCAAGCAAGAATATATAAGACTACAGCCTAATGGAGAGGAGGCCTGTGCCTTTAGTAATATGTCTTTATGATCTCTGTAGAGCTGCACACTCCATGATACATAGACATCTGTGACTGAAAGTGGCAGTCAGTTGGAAGAAGCAAAACATGAGGATGGAAATGGTTTGCTCACATAGAACTTTGATTTGGACAATTGCCTGATCGACATGTTGTGGTTATCATATG
Source organism: Zootoca vivipara (assembly GCF_965207765.1). NCBI lineage: Eukaryota > Metazoa > Chordata > Lepidosauria > Squamata > Lacertidae > Zootoca > Zootoca vivipara. The sequence continues at coordinate 58,647,341 of NC_142587.1, forward strand.
GTGCAGTCAGCAACATGACACCCATAATGAAATCAGGATTGAAAAAAGGATTCTATTATAGCTCACAGAACAATTTGGAAGCTCCTCCCCATTACATATCAGACAGATGCCACCTCTGTGGTCTTTTTTGACACCTGTTGAACACACATCCATTGTTCTTTTGCATTGCACATAGATGTGGCACCTGTACTACTGGTTCTGTAGCAGCACTTAATATTTCCAGCAGTGTGTACTGCATGCTCTGAGCATCTCCATATAATGTGAAACTATGATATGGTGATTAATTCCACATGGTACGATGGAGGGAGGTAAATCATCATGCAGAGAGCACTTCAAGTAACCTAGGATTGTACCAAGTAGACCAAATCTTCCATTTCAGATTATTGAAGCCGATTTTATTTTGTGAAACTGCAAATACTTTTAGGTTACGGATTCATTGAAATGTCATTGTAAGAAAACAACAACTCTGGCTTACATTTGAGGACAACAGGTCAATGCTGTGAGGTAGTGTTAACAGTTGCTCTGTGTATACAGCTTTGTAGCTGGATTTGACAGTGCTTCCCCTCAGAAGGGGAGAACTAAATTACCATGGAAAATAACACAGTTTGATTCTGCTACAGGGGTTATGCTTGACTTGAACACAGTTTAAATTAAGTGGCAAATACTGTAGGAAAGCTTGCAGTGCATCTGCCAACTTTGGACATGTCAGTTCCAGATAAACTGACATCCATGGCTTTGCTATTTCGAGACACGTTGTGGGATTTCATACCTTCAGTTCAGGAAAACAAACTTAATTGAAATGAACTTGGTGGGATGCTTTTAGGAATATATGCTGGAAATAATGCTTCTTTACCACTCGGCCATAGACTTGGTATTGAAAGAAGGGCATTCATTGAAGCTTTTTTAAAAACAAAAACAGTACTTTGACGGATGTAATAGCATCATTTACATTAAAGGCACAATAGAACTTGCACCAGAGGGGCAGGTGTGTTAGTTTGTTGCAGGAAAAATAGCAAAGAATTTTGTAGCACCTTGAAAACAAGGGGTGCCCAAGGGGTGTAAATATTAGCATGTTTTGGGCACGACAACCCAAAAATAATAAAGGAAAATATGGAATATCTTAACTCAAGATATAGATGTAGCAAGCTATTCACAGGATCTAGTACAGATTATAACATCTTGACACCCAGCAACAACTGAGCAGCAGTCACCCATCTTGTGTCTCCAGTACTTGCTACTAGAGCCAGAAGAGATTAAACACAAAGAGGTAGTTTCACAGACCCAAGTGATAAACGACAACAAAAGAGTAGCCCACGGCAATTTTTTTAAAAAAGCATGAAGGAAGACGAAGAAGAAGAGTTTGGATTTGATATCCCGCTTTATCACTACCCTAAGGAGTCTCAAAGCGGCTTCCTCCCCCACAACAACACTCTGTGAGGTGAGTGAGGCTGAGAGACTTCAGAGAAGTGTGACCAGACAGAGGGCCTTCTCGGTAGTGGCACCCACCCTGTGGAACACTTCTCCCAGCAGATGTCAAGGCAATAAGCAATTATTTTACTTTTAGAAGACAACTGAAGGTGGCCCTGTTTAGGGAATTTTTAAATGTTTGATGCTGTACTGTTTTTAATATTCGGTTGGAAGCCGCCCAGAGTGGCTGGGGAACATAGCTGCCAAGTTCCGGCCTGAGAAATAAGGGACTGGACTGGAAGTAGCAGACCAGAAGTAGCGCTGCCGCCATTTTGGAACTGGGCGGAGCATGCTCAGAAGCTACTTTTGATGCTGCTCTGCCCTGTTGCAAAATGGCCGCCGCACCAGAAGTCACACTGCAGCCATTTTGGAACTGGGCAAAGCAGCATCAAAAGTCGCTTCTGAGCATGCTCCGCCCACTTCCAAAATGGCCGCCGCGCCAGAAAAAAATGGGAAAAACCAAAAAATCCATTTTTTTCGGCTGGGGACAGCTGGAAAAATGGGGGTTTCCCGGGGAATACGGGAGACTTGGCAGCTATGCTGGGGAAACCCAGCCAGATGGACGGAGTATAATTAATAAATTATTATTATTATTATTATGACTAGCCCAAGGTCACCCAGCAGCTGCATGTGGAGGAGCGGAGATGCGAACCCGGTTCACCAGATTATGAGTCCACCGCTCTTAACCACTACACCACACCACATGTTCATGCAAACTATAATAGATAATAATTGTATATAGGATGATAATGCTAAGTCACTGGTGATTCAATGGGAGACCAATAAAAGTCATTTCAAATATGAGGTTATTCACAAGTATAAACTTTAAAGCAAAAGTCCTTTGAACATGAGATGAAGGACTGTAATTCGGTGGTAAAGTAATTGCCTTGCATGGAGGCACTTCCAGGTTTGATCCTTGACATATGCAGATAGTGCTGGAAAAGACCCTTCTCTATAATTTTGGAGTGCCACAGCCAGTGGGTAAGTGGACTCAGTGTAAGGCAGCTTCCTATTCTTCTGTGATAATTTCTACAATTAATTCTAATTACTTTTTCTTGAAAAGACTATACCCCTGCCTTCATCAAAGCTTATAACACCTTTCCCCTTTAGGCCAGTGTAAGTTGGTGGTTTTTATTTGAAGTCACTTTTGTCAGTATTTCTGTTTTAAATAAGTGTTTCTCACACTTTTCAGTTTTATCAATTCTCCTGTGTTTTACATAGATATTTGACAGCTCTGACCCAAGCCTAGAAATCATGCCTGTCTAGTAGTGTTAATATGCTACATAATTATAGACTATTTGAGGGATGGTTGGGAGAAAAGTATAACTGATATGTCACATTTAAAGTTAAGGGTATTCATGTTTTTAAGACCCATTGCATTATGTTGAAGGCAATTTGCTACTAAGTTCTTTCTTGTTTTTGAGAGTTTTAATGGGATTTAATAAAACTGATCTCACCAGTAGAATATTGTACATACAGTGAGAAATGACTCTAGGCTACTTTACTTCTAAGAAATGGAATGAAATCCATACTTATAGTTGTAGTCAAGAGAAGCTGGAGTTTAGAGTTTGCCCAAGGCAAGAAAAGGACAAAATGGAGAAATGAAAGCCACCACGGAGAAAATTAAAATCAATTTTAAAGTCTGGGGGTTTTTTTAAAGAAAGATTTGAGACTACGGCTTAACTATACCTGTCACTATGTCCTTCAGCCACAACACCATAAGCAGTAATACACTTCAGGCAATATATTTCCAGGTAATTGTAATACTTGAATGATTAAAGTAAATCTAGTTTGGTGACCTTGTTTCTGTCATATAGCTGAATGCATATTATAATCACAGAGAAGAGTATTATCTTATTTCTTATTGATAAAAGTTTTCTAAAAAACTTTGTAGATAGGAATTGTTACCATATTTGAGCTTAGTTGAAAAAAAGGATCATGTGTAATATAATAAAGTAATGTGTATTAACCAAAGTAACCAAAGAGAAACATGCTAAATTGCTATACATTGCTATAAATTGCTATACATCATGCAAAACAGCTTCAGAGTATTTAATGAAACTGGTTTAGTCAATAATGGGGATACAATTACTAGGCTTCAGCAAGAGTTACTGTAAACAGTAAGGAAGTATGCATATTAAGTGACCATGCAAAACATTTATTTAGGAGTAAACCTCACTGGAACTCAATGGAACCTGCTCCCAACTAATTAAGTGTAAAATTTTGCCCCCTTCACACCATTTCCTCAGAAAGCGTGAAGACCATAGCTGCCAAGTTTTAAGACCATAAGACCATAGCTGCCAAGTTTTCCCTTTTCTCGCGAGGAAGCCTATTCAGCATAAGGGAAAATCCCTGTAAAAAAGGGATAACTTGGCAGCTATGCTTAAGACTGCAGAGCACAATCTTGAACTAGATGCATTACTCCCTAAAAGTTGCAACACTTTTCCCAGTGCTGCTCTCAAGTGCCAACAGCTACATTGCTTATCTGAAAGACCATCTCCTTCTCTACAGACCTTCTCAGGTATTAAGATTTGGAAAGCTGCACCCAGTTTTTGTGATTTTCAGTTGTTTTATACTGTTTTTAATGTTGTATTTTGAATTCTTGTAACCTGCCCAGGAAATTTAAGGTGAACAATGGGTAATAAATTAAAATATTATTGATGATGATGATGATGATGAAAGCTAGGGGCCACAGAGAAAAAAGAGAGTGTTATATGAATGCTCAAGAAAACCATAAGGATAGAAGAGATAATAAAGAAAAGAAAGAAAAAACATAGGTTTGTTTGGTTTTGAAAAAGAGGAAGAACTGCTGTTAGGTTAGGAGTCACCAACCCATCACCCACAGGCACCATGCCACTCATGAAGGCTTCAAGTGGTGCTCCTAGGCAGGTGCCCTAGACTCTAAGCTTTCATTTTTTTAAAAGTACAGTGGTACCTCGGGTTACAAACACTTCAGGTTACAGACTCCGCTAACCCAGAAATAGTACCTCGGATTAAGAACTTTGCTTCAGGATGAGAACAGAAATTGTGCTCCAGTGGCATGGTGCTTCAGGTTAAGAACAGTTTCAGGTTAAGAACAGACCTCCGGAATGAATTAAGTTCTTAACCAGAGGTACCACTGTAAGTCTCTAAGCTTCTAAGCGATTTCTGTGAAATGAGAGCAGCGTGGCTTCTTTGTAGATTTTTGCTCATACTGATGAATTAGACTGTTTTTATTAGACTGCAACAGCATACCTCTCTCTCTCTCTCTCTCTCTCTCTCTCTCTCTCTCTCTCTCTGTGTGTGTGTGTGTGTGTGTGTGTGTGTGTATGATCTCCATAATCAGAACTAGCGAGACATATCTTACTTCCCATGGTTTGCACAATGTTTTCAGGGGTGGTTTTCTCTTTCTGCCCCCTCCATGGTAGCCATTTTGTGACCGGCACCCCCTGCATTTCCTCAAAATGTGTCCACTATTCAAAAAAGGTTGGTACAGTAGGAATATCTGTGGTCCAGGGAAGAGGGACACAGAAGTTGGAAGAACAGGGAGCAATTGCATGCATATCCCTCCATTTTTAAACATCTTTTAAACTTCAAATACATATTTAATGAACAGATATTGTTCGGAACTTCAGGTTGAATTCCTTCAAAACTATCAATCTGTCACAATGTGACATTACAGTGTTGCAGTGGTAGGTATGATGCTGGAGATTACTGGAATATATTCATGCACAAGGGAAATGTTTGGCATACCCCAAATAATACATAGGAAAACGTGAAATACACAACCAAGTAGCCAAGAAGCCAAGTGATGTCACCATAACTCTGAGACAATTAACTGCTGCTTAAAACAAATATGATACTACTAGATTGCTTGGGCAAGGAGCTAGTCACATTTTACTGCCAATAAAAGAAGTATTGAAAACATCCATATTAGCTTAGAGCTAGTCTAATTGGTGGATATGGGTGACTTGAAGTACAGTAATGTGAGCAGGCAGTAATTTGTGTCATGATACACCATGTCACCCCCCACTTGGAATGGGTAATATTAATTCAAACAGAAGTCTATGCCACTAATAAACTGAATAAATTGAGTCAATTACAAATTTCATGCTTTTACGACTTTTGCTTTAGTTAGATAACATCTCCAATTTGAATGCCCTGCCCTCCAGAGATCTTGATCACTTACAAAGAACATGTGTTTGGGCTATTATTCCCATTGCTCTTTTTTTAAAGTCCTTACACCATGAACATCATAAATACCCAATGTAAATTAAAAACAGTGGTTTTGCATCTATTTTCCCTATATATAAATATAAATCATTGCTGATAGTTTTCAAGTTGTTCCTTATTTTCATTTTATCTCTAGAAGCATCCTGCACACAAGTTACATTTACTAATAACTTTATGTTCTGCATTCATATCAATTATTTTGACTTTTAGCTTCTCCTGGGATTTCTGCCCCATTTTATTAAAAAGAAATACTAGTTTTTTAAATTATCCTTAAGCATCTGATCCAAGCTTGTTGTCCTCATCTACATCTGTGTTCTTGTATTGGCAAGAAACACTTACTTGTTACGAGAAGGGAACCTTTCCTAGCTAACTTACTGCCAGTATATGCACTTTAAATATATCTGTCCACATGGGTGGTTGTCTCTATGTAACAAGCCATTTGTGTACATGATCATGTAATGGAAAAAAACACAAACCAAAGTTATTTCAGTTCCAAAACTATCCCTGAAGCCAGATTGAAATGGAAATATATAACCAATCTCATCCTAGAACTCATTTTGTACAGGAATGCCTCCTTTTGCAAGGAGGTATTAATAATCTCCTGGATCCAGGCAGTCAATTCAATTCTCTTACTGGATGCTATAAGCTAGGAAGGCAAGATACAGAAAACAGATAGTAGGCCACAAATATATTGCCCATGTCCTCAGTCTGCAAAAACTAAAATGTATTCAACAAGAGCAGCCAGTGCTCTAGACAGATCCATAGACTGAATTGCAAAAGTAGTGTCAACTAAACCAAGGCTTATGTGAACAACTTGAAGTACTTAGCAGAAAGTCACAGCATGAGGGTTCTACACCTTTGTGGGTCATGTTGAAAGAAACCCCTATTTTGAAATGATGTACTGGATGATAGGCGTGTGCACCAACCACATGATTTGGTTCAGATCCCATTCAACACTTTGTAAAATAGCTTGATTTGGCTTAGAACAATTCAGAGGCTATTTGAATCCACTTCCTTTCTCCATCCACATGTACTACTGATAAATTTTCAGTTGCCTATCACTTTTTTTTTCATTTTGACAAAAGTGAATTAAATTTAGAGACATACTAGCCACTTCAAATTACAGGTATATAGGTTCAGGGACTTTTGTGCTGAAACCCTCTAAAATATTATTCTCTCTCACCCCAAAAGGTATCACATATACCTTTTTAAAATTTTGGTAGACTTGATTAATTTTGCAGGCAAAAACATCCCTTTAGAGGGCATGAATTCTGCCAAATTTCAGAAGGCTATCAGAATTGGCTGTCTTGCAAGGGTAGCCATTACAGTCTGGTGGTGGATGACCAAGGAAACTGTTAAATCTCCCTGAATGTTTTGTGAGCAGATATTTCAGTCAATTTTCTTCATCTACCCCAAAAATAAAAATAAAAATCTGACAGGAGCCTTTGTGCTAGGTACCTCTAAAGTTGACGTAAAGGTAAAGGGACCCCTGACCATTAGGCCCAGTTGTGGACGACTCTGGGGTTGTGGGGCTCATCTCACTTTATTGGCTGAGGGAACCGGCGTACAGCTTCCGGGTCATGTGGCCAGCATCACTAAGCCACTTCTGGCAAACCAGAGCAGTGCACAGAAATGCCGTTTACCTTCCCACCGGAGCAGTACCTATTTATCTACTTGCACTCTGATTTGCTTTTGAACTGCTAGGTTGGCAGGAGCTGGGACCGAGCAATGGGAGCTTACCCCATCACGAGGATTCAAACAGCCGACCTTCTGATCGGCAAGCCCTAGGCTCTGTGGCATTCACTTCCCAGGTAGATTTATTCACTCTGATTGCAAATAGACCTGTCAATCATCACCGTCCCTTGCCTCTCCCAATCTTAGTATCTTCCTCAAGTTTGAAGGTGTATGTTTCATTCTTGCAAAGCTGTTCCATCCCTCAGATCAATGAGACTGGAGAACACCAATAAACTAGCTATTTTTTAGAGATCCTCTTGTTGAATGAACTTTTCATGGTCAGCAATGCAGTGTCCCATCAGATACATCAGATATCAGGAATGTCTAGTCTACAGTGGAACCTCGATTTATGAACAACTCGGTTTACGAATTTTCGGTTTACGAACACCGCGAACCTATCTGGAATGGATTAATTCACTTTCCATTACTTTCAATGGGAAAGTTTGCTTCAGTTTATGAACGCTTCAGTTTATGAACAGACTTCCGGAACCAATTACACTCAGGCTTCGGGTTAAGTACGCTTCAGGCTGAGTACTCCGTGGACCCATCTGGAACGGATTAATCCACTTTCCATTACTTTCAATGGGAAAGTTCACTTCAGTTTATGAACGCTTCAGTTTAAGTACTCCACGGACCGTCTGGAACAGATTAATCCACTTTCCATTACTTTCAATGGGAAAGTTCGCTTCAGTTTATGAACAGACTTCCGGAACCAATTGTGTTCATAAACCGAGGTACCACTGTAGTTGTATTTTATGAGCACAGCAATGGCCAATGAAAGAGTGAGGCAATTAATTTGTTCAACCAGATAAAAGCATCTAGTTATTTTGAAAGAAACAATAAATGGGATATGCCATTTTGTTTCCCAATTAATATGTACAATTGCTATTGCTGATTTTTAAAGATGTTGATACCTTAAGAGTGGATTCATCATTGTCCACAAGCATAGGAATGTTTTAAATATTTGAGGAAAGACACCAAAACTGAATTATGAAATAAATTATATTTCCAGCTAGATTTGTATTTTGCCTATATTTTGGGAAGCATTAACCTTGGTATGGGAGTTTTATGTCCCCTAATTACCCAGTCAACTTATTTTCAAAATCTTCTAATCAGATGTTCACATAGCAGTGAGCATGGAAAACATACAGATAAAAGGGGGGCATGCCTTTACATTTACATGGACAAATAGTACTTTCAAGCCTTCCACACAGATTTTTCTGTTGACATTGTAGATGGGAGGTTTATGTGATCTAGGTCAATGACCTCCTTGTTTCAAGAAAAATGGTTTCTTTTCCTGCAGTGTTTAACAGACATTGGTGAAGATTAAACACAGACTCTTACATAATCTTTTCATTTATATGGTAAGGAGAGAAACACAGACAATGCATATAGAATGGAATTTGAAGGTTTCTAACTGGTATGTTAGTGGCAGTAGAAACTTAGAAAGCAATTGCTGTGCTTATACTGTATAGCGATTTGTGTTTAGTTTAAGTTTAGCAGGCTAAAATGCTTTTTCAAGTATTTCCAGTATCAGGTTTATGGAAAAAGAAAATATGTTGCAAATCTCATTTGACCATTGAAATTTGTCTTATGTAGTCAATGGGAAATATTATCTTTTAGTGGAAACTAGGCCAAGTTAAGGTCAGCAGAATATCACAATGTTCACAGCCATGGATACCAATCATGATCCTTTAGGGAAAATGTCTTCATCTTGCTGTCTTTGTGCTGTTAGATCTTCCACTTTTGCAGGTAGAAGTTTCTCCACTCTTTGAGATAAATATTGGCCTGATCAGTACAAAGATAAAAGCTTTACATTCATAATGCCACTGTTATTTTATTATTTTTATTTATTAAATATTTATACCACCCTTCGTCTAAAGATCATAGGGTGTCTTACAACATAAAAATACTGTACAAAATACATAATAAAACAAACCAATAAACTTCCTCCCACAAACACAAAACGTCCATAGGTGTTAATCAGCCGAATGCTTGGGTCTAGAGAAACATTTTCACCTGACAACTAAAGATATGTAATGAAGGTGCCAGGTATGTCTCCCTGGGGAGAGCATTCCATGAACTGGAACCTACTGCAGAAAAGGCCTGTTGTCATGTTGCCAAAATGTTGCCTAAGATGATGATTGCAAGCCGCCCCTGAAGTACTGTGGTCATGAGCCATTTATAGGTCAAAACCAGCACTTTGATTTGGGTCCATAAATTAATTTAGAGCCAGTATAGCTGGGCCAGGATCAGTGTAATATGCTCAAACTGTCTTGCCCCAGTGAGCAACCTGGCAGTCCATGTGCGTATAATACATTGCAGTAATCTGAGCATAGACAACAGAAATTAGGATATCCCTGTCCACATAGGGATCAGCTGGGCCACCAGCCGAAGCTGATGGAAGGCACTCACCACCAAGGCCACCTGAGCCTCAAGTGACAGGAAAGGATCCCAGAATACCCCCAAGCTATGTACCAGCTCCTTCATAGGGGGCATAACCTCATCAAAGGTAAGGAACCTCCCATCAATCCAGTCTAGGGAACCACCTACTAACAATGCCTCAGTCTTATCTGGATTGAGATTCAGTTTGTTGGCTCTTATCCAGTCCATTACCAAGGCAAGACAATGATCCAGCACATCCACTGCCTCACCTGCAGATGTAAGGATATTTAGAGCTCTGTAATCAGCATATTAGGGACATGGGTGGCACTGTGGTCTAAACCACTGAGCCTAGGGCTTTCTGATCAGAAGGTCGGTGGTTTGAATCCCCGCGATGGGGTGAGCTCCTGTTGCTCAGTCCCAGCTCCTGCCAACCTAGCAGTTCGAAAGCACGTCAATCAGTTTCTATGCCAAAACCAGGCCAAGGACCAAAGGCCTTTCCCATCTAACATCCTGTTTCCTGCAGTAGTCAACCGGTGGCTTTGGGAAGCCCACAAGCTGATGACCTAAGTAGCTGAACTCTCCAAATTATGGGGAGAAATTTAGATAAGTAAGCGTTTCTAGTTCCATCCCACAGGCAGGTGCATGGAATTTAGCAAATTTGGGTATGAGTATTTTCTAGGAGCTACTGCCCAGAAAACCATTCTATGCTGAATATAATTGAGACCATTATTCCCCAGTAACTGTGTCTCTCTGTGTGTGTAAAGTAAAGAAAAGAAACAACAAATATTTAAATAAAGCTGCCAATATTTTGTGCCGCAAACTCCTGATAACCAGGAACAAGAACGTTTGGTGAGTGTGCTGTATTTTAAGTAGAAAGCCTGTTGATTCAAGAAACTTACACTGAATTACAAATGGCTCAATGGGTTATCATTAAATATCCTGACGAGCTTTCTTGCTTACATGAATGTGTCATGCAAATTACATTATTAACAGCACAGATTTCTTTCAATCTAGATACTAGATTGGGCTGGGGGATGGAGAAGTACTGATTTAGCGCACACTACCCCTTTTGTTTCTTTAACTGGACAGCTCTATTTATCTGTATTTTCAAAGTATTCCATAGTGCTTTACCTCAGCAGTTCTCACTTAATCAATGGCAGCTAGAGGTTAGGACCTCTGCTTTGAAAATGTACTTTGTAGATTTCATTTATGTGTTTGCCAACTCCCCCCCCTTTTTTTAAATGCTCATGGATTTTGCTACAGAAAATGCTGACTTTTCTGTCATGGGAGTGAGAGAACAATGCAAAAATATATGTCTGCATAAAGGTTTTCCTTATGGATAATGTTGCATCTAGGATAAATGTCAATTAAGTAAGATGTTATAAACTGTTTAGAGAGCCTCTAAATGGAAAAGCAGCCTATATATTAAATTAAGAAGAAGAAAGTGATATGACTGTGGGACTATTTCAAACCACACTAGAAATGCCATCTTAAACCAAGGGATACCAGGTACTGCGATGCATATTAAAATGGACTACCACTGCATCTGGAAACTCTGTTATAAAATGTGGAGAGTTGTCCACATTATGAAACATTATAATTTTATTTTAGTACTAAAATTTCAATTAAAATTACCAAATACTGTTTTCTACAGACATTTGTGACACAATATGTTTAAATGTGTTGTGCTGGCAATAGCAAAAGCAAAAACAAAAAGGCAATGTATTTTTTAGCTAATAACTACTTTATTATTTGCTATATTTAAAATGCCCACTATGCTTTTAATTTTTTTTTACTACTGTATATTTGTTTTATTAAATACTAAGTGCACTTTCATAACTCACAATTTATAAAGTATTCTGTACATGAACTCTCTTGGGGGAAAGTGTGGAATAGAAATTTAATAAATAAATATATTATAATCATATTGATTTTCAAAATATCACCATACAAACCCAATATACAGAAAATATTGACAAACTATACATTCTTCTATACTCTCATCTAGAATAATGTTATTTATCCATTTCCATTGCATGTCACATCTTATCAGATATTCCTTATGATATAATACCAAATTTGATTTACAATGGCATAAGCAATTGTTGCCACTGAGAATAAATGTATAGTTTAAAAGTGTACTTTATTGATAGCCAGGAAGAATATCCAATAAAATCTACTTCATTTCCTTTCTGAGCCTACAATATGTCAATTATTATTTTCCATAATAATATCCTAAATTCCTGAAATATGTGGTCCTGACTGCCATATATTCTCCAGTATGTATTACTTATAACATTTTTTCAGTTGTGAAATGCATTCTGACTTATGAATCCTATTTCATTGTTGTCACAGAAGGTACCAACTCTAAATAATCTTCAGCTGAGTTTTCTTTAAATGTAGAGAACTTGGGTGAACCCATTAAAAGCAACGGACATTACTAAGATTCATTAATCTTAGTGGGCCTACTCTGAGTAATACAAATACACTTTATCTATGTTAGGAAGGCAAAGCTTCAATTTCTCTGCTCTCACATCATAATTCTCATACAATTGTGCAAAACCCAGTATAGCATTGTTGGAAACTGCCCAGGGTGGCTGGGGCTGGGGCAACCCAGTCAGATGGTGTGTGTGGGTGTGTGTGTGTTTGTGGGTGCGTGTAATTAAACTTTATGACTTGATAGTGAACCAAATTATGTGTGTTGTATACCATTGAATCTGGCCACCATAGTCCTGTCTCTTCACAACACAATCTTCACAAACACAGCAATCTCCAGAGGAATAACCATGTTAGTCTGTTGTACCAAAAACAACAAAGAAACTTGTGACATCTTGAAAGACTAACAATTAATATTCTGTAGTATAATTGTTTATAGGACATTTCACCCTGATGTCTCACTCAAGGTCGCCCACGTTAATTAAAATTACAAATTCACAAAATCACAGCATCAATAAAATGCAATAGGATCAGGCATGAGAGTTAGAAACATCATTCCAATCAAAATATTATATACCTGACAAAAGCCTGAGGGAATAGAAAGGTCTTCACCGGACAGCAGAATACAGTGAGGTGGTGCCAGCCAAACCTCATGAAGCAACTTGATTATATCCACTCCCTCTAGTAATGGAGAACAGCTTTCACCATAAGTGGAACACAGAGAAGGGCCTCTCCACTAGATAGGAACAAGTGGATGACTGGCATGGGAGGAGGTGGTTCTCAAATTGCACCCAGGAACATCCATTAGTTTTAAGATGAAGTTATCTTATATCTGAAGATGTGGACTCTACACCATGCAAACTCATGCCACAGTACATTTGTTAGTCTTTAAAGTGCCACAAGATTCTTTACTGTTTAAAATACAGCATTATTCCTGCTGCTTAACAGTCTCACTGCTTCACCTTAATTTTATTCTACAGACATCACCTCTAGAGTAGAGAGAGACAGTCTTCATGCATTGTCATATACTTCTGTCTGTCAGAACAAATGGTAAGTATGGCCTCTAGAGATTTCACTGAAACTATTAATTACTTTCACTTTCCTCGTGTAATTTTCATCACTGATAACATAGTTCAGCTAAAAAAAGAGACTCTAATCAATACAACACAGACATATGAAATGGGGTTGCTTGTTTTTAGTTAAAGGGTTTCATAAAATGATCTTGTAATTCTTGAGTTTACGAAAAATGATCTCGTACTTGGGGTTGCATAAAAATTGTATCGTATACCCCCCACCAAAAAAAGAATTTCAAAGAACAGCTAGGCAAGGGGACAGGAAGAGTGTGTGTTTGTGATTAAAGGTATCAAATGCTGGAAAGTCTGTTTAGAGGAAAGGCAAGTAAGGGGTAACATGATAGAAGTGTATGAAATCATGAATGCCATGGAGAAAATGAAAATGTTTTTTTCTCTCTCTCTCTTTCATAACATTAGTACTCAGATATCCTATGAAACTGAATGTTGAAAGATTCAGAACAAACCAAAGAAAGTACTTCTTCACACAGCCAGGGGTGTCGAAAGGAGGATGGGGTGTGTGGTCCCCAGGTGTCATCCCTGAGGGGGTAACAAAATGGCACTTACCACAGGGGTGGCACTTACCGTGAGGCCTGGCCTGCAGCACACCCAAGCCATGTGTCTCTCCTGGGAGTGATGTGGCAGCTCGGGGCCCCATGCTGCCCAAAACGGCATGGGGCTTGTGCACACCAGGCAGATGCTGTGGGCAGCTTGCCGTGGCGCCCCCCGTGTGGATCACCGTGGCACCCCCTGGGCCGCTCACCCAGCCTCCATGGGCGGCTCACCCCCCCCCCCTCCCCCGCTGCTCTGGGTGCCGGATCAGCTAGCTACGCCCCTGCACACAGCACATAGTTTAACTATGGAATTCATTCCCACAAGTCTGTGATAGCCACATTTAACATAAAATTAGATAAATTCATGGAGGATGAGGCTATCAGGGAACATTAAACCTCAAGGCTTTGTCTTACCTCCACTGTCAAAGGCAATATGCTTTTGCATGCCACTTGCTGGAAACTGCAGGAGGGAACAGTGTCACTGCACACAGTTCCTGCTTGTAGGCTTCCTATAGGCATGTGGTTTGCCACTATGAGAACAGAATGCTGGGCTTGAATGGGTCAAGCAGGTTCTTCTTACGGCCTTTAATAGTACAATTTAGGGTAATGTCATTGTATGGAACCCACTGCCAGTATCTCATTGACATTGCATATCCATCCTCTAGTCAATATAGATGCTTGTGTTTGTGTATGCATAGATGTGTTCACCAATATAGCATCAGTCTACTCTCTGTACCTGTAATTTCAAAAAGTTGATGGTTTAGCAGATAAAAAAAGGTGGAGAGGCGGGCAATAACTTTGATTTCTATTTCCTGCTTCCTTGAAGTGGTTTTGTTACTGTTTGCCAGATTTGGTCAATCTACCTGGTACTGTGTTGTACATGTCAACATTCCAGAACCCCACACGTTGACCAACTCCTTGGGATACATATGGGGTAGATTTGAAGGCTTTTCTATATAGGAATGGCATAGCTGTAATACAGCAAGTGAGAGATGGTCTTCTTGTACACATGTACTTCCCATCACTAATTTGTATTCAGACTTTTTTTTCCTGTGTCACACCAGCTGCATATAAATTTAAATTACGGTATACTATTTCAGTTACATTTTAGCTTAATTATGTGCTAAGTGCAAGAAAGAAAGAAAAAGTGCTAGGGCAAGTACTGTCAAATTTAAATTTAACAAGTCAAGGTGACTACAAGAGTATTATCTGCAATGGTTCCCAGCTCTCAGTTTTTTTAGTGACTTAATCATGAAATATTAAGCAAATGTTATTGGGAATTACTTCGAGCTTTGGAACACCTCTGAGACTAGTGAGGCTTTTTTTACCTTTCATTGCAACTGCTTCTTAATAATTTTACCTTATGGCTATTCATTATAGGTAAACAAAGAACAATGTCTACTTTTGCATAGTGATATAGCTTAAATAAGCATTTTCTTGAAATATTATGATCAATTATACATATTTTAAAAGATCCGCTTGTAGGGGTAGAAATGAACACATTTCCTGGAATGCTGAGAAAGAGATCAATCTGCTCCAGTAAGATTTGAATTTTTGATGAACGATCTGTTTTTAGAAAAGTGATCAGCATATATTTAGACACTTTTCACAAACAGTATACAGGATAAGTCCATGTTCCTAACTTTTTTGTTTTCAACTTGGTGCAGTGTGGGATATAACCAAGTAAACTGATGTTCTTAAACATAGCCAATCACCTTTCTTGCCATACAGAAACATAGTATGCAATCTTCACACACTCTTCAGCAGGGGAACATAGACACTCCAGTGTTGGAACATGGTAGGAACAGCTTTTGATGAGCATAGCATTCTTAACATTTAAAACATTCCTAATATGAGTCAGATGTTAAGATGCAGGTTAGTTCTTTTTTAGCTACATTTACTTAGCCGCAATCCTAACCATGTTTTTGCAGAAATAAGTCACAGTGAATTCAATGGGGCTTACTCCCAGTCTGAATCTAACTACATTGGCTTGTAATTGTTATCAAATGATAACTGGTGATAATTGGCTTCATATTATCAAGTGATAAGTCTACTTACCTAATAGGGCAGCATATAACCACACATAAACAACACTTACAGAATGTGATATTATTTAGGTGAGACTGTTAAATAATAATTCAGTGAAACATTACAGAAGATTATGGTAGACACTGTGACTGCATTTTGACATTTTTTAAAAGTGCAGATCAATGTGAACTGCTACATTTAACAGTTAGACATATTGTAGTGGCTCCCAATAAAAAGTATTAAAAGCTATCTAATTACAGATTTATTGACATGCATTCCCTTAAAGCATTCATTTGCCACTGAAGAGTATATTCCCCACCTCCTTTAAGTTCCTGAAGTGCATGTGACATGGTTCCTCCTGATTCACTTAATGGGTCCAGACTAGACACCCCCAAACTCAGCCCTCCAGATGTTTTGGCACTACAATTCCCATCATTCCTGACCACTTGTCCTGTTCGCAAGGGATCATGGGAGCTGTAGTCCCAAAACATCTGGAGGGCCGAGTTTGGGGGTGCCTGGTCCAGACTATTAAGCAACCCTTTAAGTCCTGTTTCCCTTTGTAATACAAAGGCAAAGCGACAAAACTAACAAGAAATGTTAGTTCCGGTGTTTCAGGGTTCAAATATAAACATCTGATGTATAAAATCTCATAACTGCAGTATGCAACATATTATATTGTACTTTACAAACATATGCCTCTGCTTTCTTGAACAAGGATGTGGTGTGTGTGTTTGTGTGTATGTGTGTGCAAGGGGGCAACTGTCCCCCAATCAAGTAAATAGATAAAAAAATACTTAACTGAACAGTTGTGTCACAGATCCTCAGTTCAGCCTCCCCTAACATAAAGCCTGGCCCCACAATAAATCCTGGCTATGCCCATGCTCATTATATGTAAACTATGAGGTCCTTCAGTAATACTTGTGGGATCAACTTACTCCCTATGTGTCCACTCAGCCGCTTCAATCTAAGCCACAGGCATGTTTACAGGTGCCACATGATAGTCATTCTGCACCTGTGAGAAATTGATATTTTAACATGGCAGCACTTTGGAATTCACTGCCTATTGATATCAGGCAGGTGCCTTCACTTTTCAGCACCTGCTTAAAATATTTTTTAAGCAAGCCTATCAGACACATAGATGTTGAGAGGTTTTAATTTTTTTGGTCTATATATCAGAGTTTGTTTGCATTGGTGTTGAGGGGGGAAGCAGAAAAGTAGACAGACTTTGATAGAAGAGACAGAAGAAATGAAGATGGTCTTACAACAGAAGTCTCTGGAAGTGGTTTCATAAACAGCAGCTCCACATAGTAGCCATAATAATGTATAAAATTGCTTGAATGGATAGTCTCCATGCAAATGCCAGCTATCATTCAAACCTACAAGGCTGCTGTGGAGACTCTCAACACAACAGGGTGATCTGCATGGTGAACAATTCCCCAATTATGTTTTTTAAGAAACATTTTAAATGCTTAATTTGTACTCTGTGAGAAATTGGCCAGATGACTTTATTGACTGGGCAGTCGACAAATGTACTAAACACAATCATTGTGTGGGGCCACCAAAAAGAGGAAGCTTCTGCCTGGCAGTACTAATACAAGGACTAGTGTGAAGCCTTGTCCAGTTCTAGAAACTTGGCTCCTGGCCGCATTACTCACCAGCTCAAAGATATGGAAAACATGCACACACACCAGAAGTCACAGTCCAGCTGCTGCCAAAGGCCAGGCTCCCTTCCAGTGACTTCATCATTTCCCAGAAATAAGGTAACTGGTAGCCTGTAAGGGCTGGCAAAGATAAAGGAACAATAATGGAACTTCTAGGCCCCAGGAATTAAAACATCCTTTCTCTTTGAGAATAATGGCAGCAGGAGCCACAGTAGCAGCAGACAGCAGGAAATGAGCTCCCATTTAACATGCTATAGGAAGCAAATAGGGGATAATAATCTGTGTTGAGCAGCAGTGCCACGCCAAGAATCTGACTGCATCTTACAGCACTGCCTGACAGCTCTGCAAACCCATATGGCATTTGCCCTGCAAGGTTGGATTTTTGAATCCAGGTTTTGTGGAACTGCTCATATTGCCCTTTTTATGGCATGACTGTCAATCTACAGAAGAAGGAAATTTGTAGCAGAAGTAGCAAGAGTGTGTGAGTTACAAGACAAAAGATAAGTTCACAGTTATCAGCTTTTCCCCTGAAATATATTCCAGGGAAAGCTGGCATGTGCTTGATGAATTACTTGGATGAAGGAATAGAGGGCATGGTCGTCAAATTTGCAGGATAGCAAACTGGGAGGGGTAGCTGATACTGCAAAAGATGTGACCTTAACAAACTCAAGAACTAGGCCATAACTAATAAAATTAGTTTCAACAGGGACAAATGTAAGATTCTGCAATTAGGTAGGAGTAATCAGATGCACAAATAAAGGCTAGGGGACACCCAGCTTGACTAGTGTACATGTGAAAAGGATCTAGGGGTCTTAATAGGCAACAAACTTAACTTGAGTCAACAGTGAGATGCAGCAGCAAAAAAGCTAATGCAATTCTAGGCTGTATCAACAGAAGTAGTGTCCAGATCAAGGGAAGTAATAGTACCACTCTATTCTGCCTTGGCCAGCATGATGGATAGGACTCCAGCCTCCTCCTTCACAGTTTGGCCAGCATGATGGACAGGCCTCCAGCCTCCTCCTTCACAGTTTGCAGATCTGCTTCCACCTTTATTGAGATCCAGTATTTCTACTGATGTCTGCAGACGTTTCATGACATATTGCAAATAAAGTAAATACTTAAGTAACTGGGAACTAATTTTCCAACAAGAATACTTGGACATGGAGCAAAACTGAACAACTCCACCCATAATCATAGAATTGCAGTGTTGGAAAGGACATAAAAGGTTATATAACCCAAACACTTGCAATACAGGAATCACAGCTAAATAGTTGCTGACAGATGGCCATCCATCCTCTGTTTAAAATGAAGGAGAGTCCACCATGTTCTGAGGTATTCTGTTCCTCTTCCATTGTTTAGTTGGATCTCTTTTCTTGTAATTTGGATTCAGTGATTCAGGTCCTACCCTCTAGAGCACTGCTATTGTTGCTATTAATTTCTTATATCCCTCTCATCTGACTAGGCTACCTGTAGTCAGAGATCCAGAAGAACCAGAAAACAGCTTTTACCTCTGTCACTAGCCTGCCAGAGCTCACCAACCAGCATGGCCAAGGCAGTTTTAGTCCCATGGTGGTGCCTTAATCCTGACTGGAAGGGATCTAAGCTTGCTGCATCTTTAAAGGGCTGTCACCTGGAAGATATTTGAAGATGGCTATGATATAACCTCTCAGTCTTCTTTTCTCCAGGGTAGGCATATCCAGCTCCCTCAATAGTTCCTCATAAGGCTTGATTTCCAGACCCTTTATAATCTTGGTCACCCTCCTTTGAATATGTTCCAGCTTGTCAATACCCTTCTTAAACCATGATGCCCAGAACTGGCCACAGTACTTCAGGTGGGGTCTAATCAAGGCAGAATCAAGCAGTACTATCATTTCCCTTGATCTGGACACTATACTTCTTTCTCTGCCTCAATACAGGTCATTGTACAGGGCATCCAAGGATCTAAATGAAAGGTAATAAATAAATTACAATAAAACCCCTTTAGTGTTTTTCTCACCGAGAAATAAATATATTGTACCATTTTGCAATGAAATTTCCTACATTTAAATAGTTATAGGCTTCCTGATTACTTCAATGATTTGTTTCTTTAATTTTAACAGTAATTAACGAAGAGGTATTTTTTCCATTTGTGAAATTAAGCAAGCATAATTTATACATTTATTTTCAAACAGCTAAAAGAACTTTAAATCTCATCTCCCTTCAGAAGTCAGCGTAGCTTCCTTGATTCATCTTAATGTTAATTTAATTTACTGGATTGCTCCACCTGGCTGATTACAGTTCCTTTTCTATTTCAAAGTCAGGTGCTCTAGGATGTACCGGTATGGCATTGCAGGCTTCCCCTCAAGCTGTGAGACTTTATGCTGTTCTGGAGGAATATCCTCTGAGGCTGTTCCTCCAGAACAGCATCTTGCTAGCTGTTCTTGGCATCACTGACTACCATGTTTCCAGAATGTAGCTTACTTCTGTGAAAGTTCCGAACTAATTCTTAACTGAAGGACATTTCTCACCACAGTACTAGTGGACTGATTACCATGTACCTCTGCCTCAAGTCAAGGACTTACATATGTAAAATTAAGTGTGTTTCTTACAAGATGATCTGCCCTTTGAGAATGCCAACCCTTTCACAATTCTTACTTCTGAGTATTTAAAAGGGTTACATCTTGGTTTATAGATGTATGTCCTTCAGATTTGATGAGAGGTATGTGCTTTGTACCTCTGTATAAAAATATAACTTGAGAACCCATCCTGGAAGCCAATAAAACCTGGTGGCACATTGTTGAATCAACATTCAAAAATCTGTCTACTACCAGACCTCATTGGGTTCACTCCAAGGCAACATGGGTTCAACTCCCTTATACAGAGTCAGTGGATAACCTTAAGAAAGTTACTTGAAAACCACAATCTTATTGGTCGTTGTGTGAAGATAAGTAAGATAAGACTTACAAAGCATTTTATGCTTTAATCCAATTCCAAATATCCTCCCATGGTAGTAAATTTGACTGCTACAGTCAGAATGAGTAACTTCCAAATAAAACTTTATGAAGATTTGGCTACCACGGTGCTATACACAAACATTTCTCAATTAAATTGCACATTGCCCTTTTAAACTAAATAGATATCCTGTATGTCCATCTTGCCTAGAAGCTTCACTGGGTTTACTTTCTGGCTATTACATTAACACTGTGCTCCCTCCTATACAAACATGCACCCGGTTTCATACACCCCTTCTCCTTTTACACTTTATTTACAGCTGTGGGAAACTTAGACTAACAAAATTTGAGGACTCATAATCCCACTACTCCATAACTGACAATCTTTGATTATCCCTAGACTGTTTTTTTTAAAAAGAAAAGCCAAATAGCTTAAACATACACATATAACAGGCTAGCCTCTCATGGATCTGCCTGTCTGCCAAATGTAAAAAAATATTACTATAGAAAATAAATTGTGTATCCTGCATGAAGAATAAATGTTTTGTTCAAATCATGGTACACAGTATTTCTCCCTTCACTTGTTTTTAGTGTCACAGTTTTTAAAAGATAAATCATAAAGTCATATAAAAAATTTAGGCAGAAAACCGAATTACAGTGGCAGTGAAAAATGGTATGGCCAACACATCGATTCTAATTTGAAAGCATTTCTGGAGACAATGCAAAATGTAATTCTATTGCTGAAGTGAGACAAGGCTATTCTCAGACAAAACTAATACAGAAGTCCTACAAATAATATTGTTAATAATCCACTGATATGTATAACTGATGACAATAGTGTTGACAGCATTATATTGGAAAAAAGAACCAAAGCTTGATGGGAGCATTCAGTTGACTGGCAGAGGCAGAGCAGCAACTCTAATGCTGTTAGAATTGCAACTGCATTGTAGGAAAAATTCATATGAACTGACATCTTCATAAATCAGGAACTTCATGGAAGAGCACTTGGGCAATAAACTAAGGAATTAAGGAATTACCACCAAGAAAACAAAAATGAAGTGAACACATATATGGCTGCATAAATATAGCTATGAAAGCAACAGTGAAATACAGGTGGTTAATTGTTGTTACATAGAAAGAACTACGCATATCAGAACTTATGTATCATTTCACAAAACCTTGTCCAGTATTTCTGTCTACTTTTGACTTTGCTTACCACTGAATTGCAACTTAGCAACCATAAAGCTCACTGGGGTAGGCTTGGGCCAATCACAGCCTCTCCATATACCCTACCTCACAGTTGATAATAACACAGGAAGTAAAACCTGAGTTCCTTAGAGGAAAGGTGGGTTACAGATGTAATAAGTAAATGGGAATCTATTTTCACAGCAGCACTTACCTCTTGAGACATGTGAAGTAAAAATGACAGGAAATGTCTCTGAGCATGTGCATCACAATATCTCTTATTTCTCTATATCTGCAGTTAGGGGCAAGAGCATTTAGGCTAGAGTGTCATATCCAGGAAGTCTCACTGTTTTCAATGATTCATAATTTTAAGTACATCCAAATGAAATCAGTGT
The DNA here is from genome assembly GCF_965207765.1 of Zootoca vivipara. Taxonomy (NCBI): domain Eukaryota; kingdom Metazoa; phylum Chordata; class Lepidosauria; order Squamata; family Lacertidae; genus Zootoca; species Zootoca vivipara. The sequence goes on from NC_142587.1 coordinate 58,669,398, forward strand.
GATTACAGGACTATTTTCAAGAAATGGTTAAGAAACTATGCCTTTTGATTCCATTCTGCAAACTTCTTGTACTTATGCTAGGGTTGTCATATTTCAAAAAATAATAACCAGGACACCCCTAACACATGCTGCTGAGATATTCATAGTCCACATGCTTGTACAGTCATACCTTGGGTTAAGTACGCTTCAGGTTGAGTACTTTCAGGTTAAGTACTCTGTGGACCTGGAAGTGTTTACTTCTGGGTTCCGCCACACGCGCATGTGCAGAAATGCTCTATTGGCGCTTCACACATGTGTGCTATTGCCACTCAGGTTAAGTACATTTTGGGGTACGAATGGCACCCCGGAACCAATTAAGTACTTAACCCAAGGTACCAGTGTAAGTGTTATTTTTTTCATCTACAATACTATCTTATTTATTTTATAGTACAGTACATTGATTATTGCCTTCATTTTATGGATCAATGCTGTTTTAGGGGGGTGTTTTTCATCATCTGGAACAGATTAATCCACTTTCCATTACTTTCAATGGGAAAGTTCGCTTCAGGTTAAGTTCGCTTCAGGTTAAGTATGGACTTCCGGAACCAATTAAGTACTTAACCTGAGGTACCACTGTAATGGGTTCTCTGTTTAGTCTATATCAGTTTACACTGATGTGCAAATTGTACCACTATGCTGAGTTGCAAAGTCTGTGCAACACAACATTGATGTGCATATCGTAGCTTTTGTGTTCTTCAAAATAGAAGCTATACTAAGGTTTGTTTTGAATTACGTTTTACTCAAAAAGACCCATTTGAATTAATGACCTAAGTTAGCCATGTCTATTAATTTCAATCGGTTAATTCTAAGTAAGACATACAATGAATACAATCCTAAGTACTTTTAACATATTTGAAAAGTTCAAAGATGCTATTTCATTACATAAGCATTTTATAAAATGCACATTAATAAACAAGCAGTAATTGTCACATATACTGAATCCTTGAAATGTCTACTATCCAAGATAAATATTGCTTAATATTTCACATCCTGTTATGCATATGCCATTATGAATTGCTAATTCATAAGAACATGAACAAAGAGGGCTATTTTGATCACCTCACCCTCATTATCCTTAATTATAACCTCCTATATGAAAAAGTCTGTTAGATGTATTAGAAATATATTTATCTGTGGGGCATATTTTGAAAAGAGAATAATATTGCTTCCTGTTTTACATAAAACAAGCTTGGAGCTATTGTACAGCTATGCAAACATTGACTAACTTGTATAGAGAAGGTAAATGGAAAGAATTATATTGTAAATATATCTACAATATCACTTTCTATAGCTGTTGTATAGTTGTTACTGTAAATCTAGGTTGTGCTTTGTCTAAATCTTTCATTAACAGATCTAGTATAATTTAATAAAAGAACAAATAATATTAAATATATTTGACCTGAAAAGAATATTTGTGGGGGGGGTGAGGGGGGAGATAGCTACTTAGGTAATTTGTATAAAATACACAAAGTGCAGTATACTGTGTATGATTTCAATACACTGGCAAGTGTTGTTGTTTTTTTATTAGAAGGCCTTCTCTCAAAGGCACTATACAGTACATAGAACAACACAAACAAAAAACTAAAGAAAATCAGAAAACAAAAACAAAACAAAAATCTGAGCCACAATTTTTATTTAACAATTTTGAAAGCCTAGATTTGCTACAAGTAAATTTACTGGGAGCAAATTCCATTTAACTCAGTTCTAAGAAACATACTGCAAAACAATGTTAAATAATTCTGAGCGATCAATAAGAATAATGAGCAAAATGCACATGTTTCAACTTCAAGCAGTGTTTGAAAAATAGGCTGAAAGTTCAGAGCAAGTGGTCTTAACAAAACACAAAAAAATAGCTACCGGTATATAACAAACCAAGAACAGCTGTTTCCTGTTATATTCCAGTAGGGGGAACTAAAGATTCACCATCTAACATTGCTTTTGGCTTACAGGCCTCTGTATATTCCTCTAACCCCCTGTCTAATCATCAGTGCTAACATCAAATAGCTAGTAGCTACTCTTGTGATTACTCACGGCCTCAGCTGCACTTTATACACTAAAGATATTGCAAATATTCAGACATACACCTTTGATGCAGCTTATTCCTCTACCTGATCATCCTCTTTATGCTTATTCTTGTCTGTGCAGTCTCATTTGTCTTCCCTTGTTATGCTTTCTCCCCAACACCCCTACACACAGAATATTCCTCCTAGCTGAACTGAAAAGGGAAAACTCTTTCTCCACAGCTCTTGCTGTAGACATCCTTTTTACCTCATGAGAGACCCCACAAATTCTATCTTCTTCATGGATTGTATACATTGTAAGGGCTTCAACAGTTTAGAAAGAAGGTGGTAAAGGTGTTCTTTTTAAGAGCTTAAGGTTGAAATGAAGAGCATGGAGTTGTTTATAAAATACTGATGTGATATTCTGTGTTGTGTTTTGTGTTTTGTTTTAGTCAAAACACGAAAAATGAAAAGTCAGGGAAAGAGAGAACAAAACAAATGCTTATGGTTGACCCCAATTTACTACAGCTAATTTATGGACAATGCAAAACATGCTTACACAGAAGAAGGGCTCATCCTGCTCAGGTTAGCTTACCATTCCGTAAACATGAAGAAAGGGCTGCAACCACAGTCAATGTGCATGCAAGAGAGTTGCTTGAAGAGCTTGTGAATGGCTCTTCTATGTCAATTCCATGCATGCACTCTTCTGAATGTGCAGAGTAGATCACATCATTGCTTTCACAGATGCAGAAACTAGAATTCTGCTCAATTTGCATTCTTGGTAGAATGCACATTTCGAACTAGTTTGGGAATGCCATAAGCTTTGTCGGGTAGCAAGGTGGGATAGGGTGGTCACCATGGAAAAGAAATTACAGGGGGGGGGGCTTCCCCCCTTACCACAGTGGTATCCTACGAAATCCCATTGTTGATAAACACATACATATAACCTGTGTATATGTATACATAATTAAGTCAACTCAATTTTGAAAGCCACAGTGCACAAGGGCAGTGCAAATAAGCACTGAGCTGATAGCTCTGTCCTACTCATGCTTACTCAGAAGTGTCTCACTGTGTTCAGTGAGCCTTATTCCCCAGAAAAAGATGAATAGAATTGTGTCTTTAATCTTGCATATGATATGTGCACATATATGGTATATGGCATCTGCATATATAAACACGTTCCAGGCAGCCACAATGTGGCATCCTTATACTGGAAGGAGGGTTGCATAAATTGGTTGTACACCTGTCATATCTACAGAGCCCAGCTCTGGAATCTAAATGCAACCTTGTATTAGAATGCACACTTACTCAGGAGTAGGTCTGACTATATACACTGGAACTTGTGAGAGTAAATAAGTATACTGTAACTTGTATTAGCATAAGGCAATGCTGACTTGCCTGCATTTTCCTTTTAAAAGTTTTAAACCAGGCATCCCCAAACTGCGGCCCTCCAGATGTTTTGGCCTACAACTCCCATGATCCCTAGCTACGAGGACCAGTGGTCAGGGAAGATGGGGATTATAGTCCAAAACATCTGGAGGGTCGAAGTTTGGGGATGCCTGTTTTAAACTCTTGTTTTTAACATGGTACCTTTTTTTTGTTAGCCATCTGTGGCCTTCCTGAGTGGCTGGGCGGGCTTTAAGCAACTACAAATATTATGCCATAATCCAGGAGAAGGGGTCTTTGAACATGTGCAGAATGTCATAGTTCTCTCCCTACTAAGCAGCAGCTGCGTATCACTACACACCTGGAATTAGGCAACAAGGTTGCCTTCTATGTACAGTTGAGTCCTGCACCTCCCTTTTTAAGAAAGCACCAGCACATGAAAGCTAAGTGAGAAGAAGAGGTTGAAATTGCCGTCTTCTTCCAAAGGGCTCCCTGTGTGAGAGAGAGAGAGAGAAGAGACGAGGAAGACTGAATAATTAGGGAAGAGACTTCCATGAAATCGCTCGTCGAGAAAATTACCTGCCCATTAAATGAGAAGCAGTGAGAAGCAATCATGTTAATGTTACCTATAGCCAACAGTAAAGAGGGAAAAGGGGGCTTGGGAGAGAAATGGGATGGGCGGTGGGGGGGGAGAGAAACAACGCTGCTCTGCGCTTCTTCTTCTCTTCAATCCTTCAGCTGCCTCGCGTTCTCTCTCCCCCCCCCCCCGCCCTCCCACCGCGAACCCTGAGGGGGACGTGAGAGTGGGTGTGGTGCTTTACAGTGCTTTAATCCACACCCCAGCTCTTCCAATTCTGGTTCTCCTCCCCCCCCCTCCGTGTTTGTTCTAGGAAGAGCAGCAGCAGAACGAGCAGAACGAGCCCAGGCTGTGGGAGGCCGCCCGGGCGAGCTCCAGCAGGAGGGTGCTGCGCTCTCTCCCCTCCTCTCCCTCGCGCGCGCGCGCACCCCACCGCGCCTGCCGCTTCCCGCCTTGCTCGACTCCTTCCACAGTGGGAGCAACACCCCCCCGCTCACCACTGCGCGCGTTTACACGGCAGCGGCGGCAGCCTCAGCCAGCAGCAACAACCGTGCCCACCACCGCCACCCGCTCTTTCCTCCAGCCCCAGCGGCACGTTGGGAGTTTATTCTCCTCAAGCAGTTTCTTCCCGCTGAGGGTAGGGGTTGGGGCTGGGTTGCCTTTTTATTTTATTTTTGATGGAGAGGGAAGCGGGGGTTTAAGCAGCTCGCGCGCCAAGATGTTGCTCAGGCGTCCCTCTTATGGAAGTTAAGGGAAACAACTCCGCAGCTTGAAGTGATTTTGAGGAGGTTGGGGGGGAAGAGGAAGAGGAAGAAAATGAGAAGCAGAAGAGTTAAGCCAAGCCCATGATTTCGCTCCCTCCTTCCCCGCCTTTTCCTCAGAGCGCCGAGAACTTTGAGCGAGGTGGTGGCGGCGGGAGGGGACGCACTTTCTAGGAATCGTATCTGCTTTCAAAGTCTCTCTCGTCTGCCGAAGAAATCCCCGGGCTCTGGATTGCAATGGAGAGTCTTAGCCACACTTGAACAATTCCTCTGCCTCCGCTGGATTGGTGGGAATTTCGGAAGCGGAGCCAGCTCTCCCTCGCTTTCCCCCTCGCGCTGCTAATCTGCATGGAGCTCAAAGTGTCCCATTCAAGCCTCTTTCTCGCCGCTGCTCTCCAGGCTCCTTCCACGTATCCTTAGGTTGTAGGAGAATCTCAACTTTTGGGACTACATTACTCCCCCCCCCCTATTTTTCTCTCTCTCTCCCTGGAATTGGATTGCCTTTGAATATGTTAAAATGGGGCTGCTGACGCCACTCCTGCTGCTTGGATTTGTCTCTTTTCAAGTTGATGGTAAGTTAAAGTGTTGTGTTTTACTGTCATTTCTTTGGAGCAGAGCACGCTTGGATTTTGGGGCTCGAAATCCTGTATAATATGCATGGGCTATGGAACGATGGAAGGAAGCGATGGATATGAACATGCATGCTATTAATAAAGCAAATCTTAGCTAACTTAGTAGGAAAATAGTTAACATAAGCTGTAAAGTGTGTGTGTGTGGGGGAGGAGATTGAAATCAGCTGCACTGGTAAATCTCGACGCACCAACAGATTTCTGTTGCTGCTGTTTTTACCCCATGGTGAACTTTTTAGGTGGAAAATCGACTGATTAAATGGGAGTAATTGTGCTTCTGATTCAAGAGAGGTGAATGGGAAATTTAGCACCATGAGGTTCTCGCTGCTCCATTTGTAAGCAATGCACGCAGAAAAATGCAGTAATGTGTGGAATGCTCTAAATGGTGTGAAATAACTATGCCTGTGAGATGTGCCAGGTGGAAAGTATACAAAGTAGGGAGTGTGAAAGAGGGTCGTGTCTCTGGAAGCCTCCCAGTACAGCAGAATTTCACAGCCAGCTTCTGCCACAGGGAGAAGCTAGGCTCCCACTGCTTAAAGACAATGGGGAATTTGAACAGGTGCTGTAGGTGTCTCCCCTTCTGTAAAGGCAGTCTCCCTTGTATAGGGGTTTGTCTTTTGTTCAGGTTGCTTAGCCCTCCCTAAAGTAAAACCAAGACATTGTCATTAAACCCAGAAGCATGTTGCAGGGAATTTCATGTTGATATTTAAGAGCTCAGAACACATTGTTGATTCAGTGTTTGAAATGGAGGAAATTGAGAAAAATCAAAGGAACAATGTTTGTACTGTCTGTGGTTAGAAGGTATAATTTTAACAGAGTAGGGACACTGATGGCTATGAATATATGTGTTTTACCTCAGATGTGCAACATACATCATAGTATTTTGTGTGCACAAACTGTTTACATGATGGACAGTCATGCTGAGTCTTTATGTGAGCATTGGTGGTGGGGAAGCTTGAAATGGTACCAAATCTCTTTGGCTATTGTCTTAATTTGGAGGTTTGGCATTATATTTTTACAGAGGTGTCTTTGGGGGCGGGGTTTGGACTCTAGCTTAATTTACTGGTTGATGCTGGATCTGGGCAGGATCTGGGACTAAACTTAGTTCCAGCAGGAAGCTGGTGCTAAAAACCTGGTATCCATATCAACGAGAGGCCACTCTTGTAAACATAGAGTGATATTGTATTACCTACAATTATTGCAGGCAGTTGTGTGCTACCCATCCCTCCCTCTCTCCCTCCCTCCCACCACACCCTTAGCAACACAGGAGGCAACAGAGAACCTTGCTAAAAGCTGAGAATTGAGGATATGTAAGTTTTCGTTCACAAGTTGTATAATGAGTGTCTCGCATAATGTGCCCTGCAGTTTTTTTTTGTTTTTTTTTACAAAGCATTGTGGTTCACATAAGTCATGTTGGAAATGTACATAAAACCTGAAAGCATCAGGCTGCAGAAATGTAGTTATTAGCCAGTGTTTAAAATTGTAGGTAGCTAGAAGGAATACAATTAAAGTGCTCAGTGGAAGTGACAGAGTGAATCACAGGAGCCTGGTGTTACAGAATGTAATTAATGTACCAGGCTGTTTGGAGATATAGGAAACAAATGCAATTAACCAGCTTGCTAGAAGGACAGGAGCAAGGCATAATTTATTCAAGTTTTCTTCCATGGAGAACACAACTTGAATCTTTAAAAAAGAAAATCATTCTTTTACAAGGTAAGTCTACGAGCAAACATAGCACATAAGCACTTTATGTGAAGGTTTTGACTAGACTATGATAATCTCAGTAGATGCAATCCTGTACATAGAATTGCAGTCAATAGTTGTTGCTGTTCTTCTGAAACATAAAATGTAGATCTGTATCTTGGAAGTCTATTGTATTTTACATTAGCTTACTGATGTCTCTGTCTTCCCAGAAACACAGAAATGAAAGTTGCCCCATAACACCAACAGGATGCCATTAAAGGCAGCTTCACATGTTACCCTTTTCTTAAAATATTGGAAAAGCTAATGTCACGTTTGCAGGCATGTATCATACATATGAGGGAAGCTGCCAAAGGTACACTCAGTAGCAAACCTGAGTCCATCATGGTTTGCCCACCATACAATATACTAAGCTACCGTATCTTTCCCACTGAGTATAATATGTGAAATGACCCTAAACTGCTTTAACATAAGTTTTATTTTTTCCTGTATTGTGAATAAAACAGCAAGAGGAAGAAAGACCCTTTGTTGAAACCCAAACCAGCTGTTTTTTTCCTCCTTAAAAATAGGTCATCCCTCACTCACAAGCTAAGGCTTTGAGCTTCTGAGAGCTCTCCCTTTACATCATTATGATTTTTGTATCTTTTGGATATGAATGCAGTCAGAGAAAAGCAAACCATGAGTGTTTCAGATATGTCAGGAAGATATACTCTGTGCCTATCTATGAGTACCCAGAGAAACATGAGTGGCCTACAGGTGATATTACATGGTGGTATGATGCAGATTCAGATGGTGAATTATCTTAGTTCTTTTTTTAATAATAATTTTTATTGATTTTACACATTAAAAAAAACAAAGTATACATAACATATTATCCCCCGTCTTCCAACCTCCCCTCCACGGGCCCCCTCCTGCCACGAGAGAGTCCCATGAAAGTAGACAGTCGAAGGTGGTCCATTTTATAATTGGATTTGTCCCCTCCCCCCTCTCCCCCGCCCCAGAGCCCCCCGAATTGTCTTAGTTCTTCTGCCTTCCTAGTATCATGAAATTTTAGAGTTCAATGAAAATGGAACAAAATGTGCCATTTGTGTTGTGAATGTGGATTTATGGCAGTTCAGATCACATCCTTTACCATCTACCGGTATGTAATAACTGTAATTCCAATCTTCCCAGCATTCTACCTTGATACCAGTCTTTTTACCAGTTCTGAAAGTTAAAAAGGGCTCTTGTCATATCGCACACCCAGCTGAAGTAATGGTTGAAAAAGTAATTTTTGTTCATTAGCTTCTTTCTTTGACTATTTTGTAAGAAGGGTGGGCCTCTGGATCAGACACAATGCCCATTTAATTCAGAAGCCTGTTTCTCACAGTGTCCAACCAGAAAGGTGAGGTCATTAGCCCTTTCCCACTGTTCCTCAGTATTCAGAGGCATCAGGACTGCTATCCTTCAAGAATTTGTCTAATCCACCTTTAAAACTATCCAAATTGGTGGTAATCACCACATCCTGTGGTAGGAACCACTTATTTAGGTGTTTAGTCGTTTAGTCGTGTCCAACTCTTCGTGACCCCATGGACCAGAGCATGCCAGACACTCCTGTCTTCCACTGCCTCTCGCAGTTTGGTCAAACTCATGTTAGTAGCTTTGAGAACACTGTTCAAAAATCTCGCCCTCTGTCGTCCCTTTCTCCTTGTGCCCTCCATCTTTCCTAACATCAGGGGCTTTTCCAGGGAGTCTTCTCTTCTCACGAGGTGGCTAAATTATTGGAGCCTCAGCTTCAGGATCTGTCCTTCCAGTGAGCACTCAGGGCTGATTTCCTTCAGAATGGATAGGTTTGATCTTCTTGCAGTCCATGGGACTCTCAAGATTCTCCTCCATCACCATAATTCAAAAGCATCAATTCTTTGGCGGTCAGCCTTCTTTATGGTCCAGCTCTCACTTCCATACATCACTACTGGAAAAATCATAGCTTAACTATACCTTTGTTGGCAAGGTGATGTCTCTGCTTTTTAAGATGCTGTCTAGGTTTGTCATCGCTTTTCTCCCAAGAAGCAGGTGTCTTTTAATTTCGTGACTGTTGTCACCATCTGCAGTGATCACGGAGCCCAAGAAAGTAAAATCTCTCACTGCCTCCATTTCTTCCCCTTCTAAGTCACGACCGCAGCAAACCCGGAAGTAAATACTGTACCGGGTTTGACGCGATTCGTGCACATGCAGAAGTGGCTGCCGCCGTCTGCACATGCACACAACGGCGCTTCTACCAGTGACCCATTTTGCCTAAAGGACATGCCACCAGAACAGATTATGGTGGTAAGTAGGAGTTCCACTGTACATATAGCTAATGTGTCATTTAGATTGGCCCTGAATCAACATGGTTGGGATCAACATGTTTAGGGTTGGACTGGGAGATCTGATGGTTCTTGTAAAGAAAGCTAGAGTTTTTTAATGATAATTTTGAAAGAGACCGTTGATCAAAAGTATAATTTGTATTACTTGTTGTAAGATTTACTTGAGTGCAGGATTTTCCTGCAACTGAGTTGGCTAGCTTAAATAACAAAAACAAACATCCAAACCGAAGCTTGATTCATTTTGTCTATTTCTTAACATTCCACGTTGCTATGCAAATATTAATTGCAAACGGATAATGATGTATTATGGAGTTGGACTAGATGATCCTCAGGGTCTCTTCCAACTCTATGATTATAAGAGATGTGATGTATTCAGTAGTGCCCATTCTGCCTCTTTGGTCTGAAATAAGGCCTTTTGTTGTCTTACTGCTGTTGGAAGGACTGGTCTGCCTTTGATTGTCACCTGGGTTCCCACCCCTTATAACAATTATGAAAAAAAGTCAATGCCTTGGTTGGCTGGCTATTTAGAAATTATAGTCATGATTTCCTGCCAGCAGGCTAGCTTTTGGAGCTAGTTTCTGCATGTTTGTGGGAATCTCTGTTTCATTCTGTGGGAAGCAGATGGTGTTCATACTTTTCAAAAATTAAACACTGCATGTTATTTGTTCAGGCAAAAATCCCATTCCACATACATGTGAGTTAGCATTAGATGAAATTCAGGTTTCATGGGTTGTTTTTTTTTTTAAATCATTACAAACAATATTTATACCTAATGTTCTCTTAATGATAAAGGTTCCTTTTGTATTTCAAAGGCACCAATACAATGAGGGTGAGACTTCTTCTAAGGTTTGACAAACAGCTATATCCCCCATCTCTTAACTTTTACAGCATATGTTCTTGATGCTGCTTTTAAAGCTAGGCCATGTATTGGGCAACTGAGCATTTGCTCAGGGACACTGGTCTGAAGATGAACCTTTGGAGCCATTGCTTCTGTTCCCTAACCCATTTTTACAGCTACCTGGAATACATTTAGCCCAACTAGAAAACGGCTAATTAAGAGTAAATTGGGCAACTACTGGTATGTCTCAGAAAGAGCAGCAGTGTTTTGTGAGAAACTTTTCTGTGCAGGCAAGATGGCCCATCCTAGCTGTTTCAAAGCCAGCCCACACTCTGTGTAATGAAAATCAATCATGTACATGTTCTTAAGTGGGACATTTACATTTATTTTGCTAAAAGAATACAAGCCAGAGAACCAACAAGATATACTTGTAAAAACAAAAACACAACCCCCCTCCCAACACAAATTTGTGCTGCACTTCACAAGCAACTGTGTAAATAGTCTGTACAAAGCAGCCCTTAGCAATACAAGTACTAATTTTATTACTTCAGGTTAAAGAGGAAAGGTTTTGTGTTATTTTAAAGGAAGTAGTAAATACAGTCATCAAGTACAGAATTGAAATGTGAAAACGGTCTTTGAGACTGTTTTTCAATCTTCTTTATGAACAGAGCATACTTGATGCTGCATCGCTGAAGCTGTGGCAAACATGTTAGCACTTGTGTGTTCCCTTTGCATCAGGTGCTTAAAATAAACTAAACAAAGGGCTCTCAAAGGAATAGTATTTGGACTTAAAGTGCTACACACATTACAATATGTTCTCTCTCTTTTTGAAAACCTGCTACTAAGAAGGGCATTTTGCTTTTTGCTTTGGTTTTGTCTAGGCTGAATTTGATTATTTATTTATTGCCCTTATAATCTCTCCATCGGAGGTTTCTAAGCAGAGGTTGGATGGCCATCTGTCATGGATGCTTTAGCTGAGATTCCTGCAAGGGGTTGGACTAGATGACCCTTGTGTCCCTTCCAACTCTGTGATTCTATGATTCTGATGTAGTAAACATTCCAGGAAAAGAGCATGATGTTGCAATGAAAAGACACCAGATGGGTCTCTTCCCTCGCCCAGGTCTGTACTCTGTTTTACCCTGCATTTGGGTAATATGCACATAGGTTTCCAGTGTAATAAGGCAACCATATTGTTGGAACAGGCCCTCCCATGGATAAGACTAAAACTGTCCCTCCAAAGGAAAGTGAAACTGAGCAGCTGTCTTCAAATTCTCACATGAAAGCCCCATCAAATTCCCAGTTGCCGAGAATTGTTCTGCACACTGCTCCTTAAAGGGGGCAACCATATATCTAGTTCTCCAATTTGTTAAGGTCACATCTTTTGCAGACTGGCTTCCAGTACGTTTCCAAGCACAATTCAAAGTGTTGGTGCTGACCTTTAAAGCCCTAAACAGCCTCAGCTCAGTATACCTGAAGGAGTGTCTCCATCCCCATCGTATAGCCCGGACACAGAGGTCCATCTCCGAGGGCCTTCTGGCGGTTCCATCACTGTGAGAAGTGAGGTTACAGGGAACCAGGCAGAGGGCCTTCTTGGTAGTGGTGCCCACCCTGTGGAATGCCCTCCCACCAGATGTCAAGGAAATAAACTGTTTAGGGAAGTTTTTAATGTTTGATGTTGTATCGTGTTTTTAGTATTCTGTTGGGAGCCACCCTGAGTGGCTTGGGAAACCCTGCCAGATGGGCGGGGTATAAATAATAATAATAATAATAAATAATAATAATAATAATAATAATAATAATAATAAGTTACCGGAATTACCTGCTTCTAGAGTACCACTGTCTGCCTCAGACTACTAATGACTACATTTAGCATGTGTAGGAGAGAGGCTTGAGAATGATGTGCATGGGAATTTTGTTGCAAGAAGTGACTCAAGCAGCGATTGCAGAACCATTCGCAGGCCGGATCCAGAGGCAATTGGCCCAGATCCGGCCCGCGAGCCTTAGTTTGCCACCCCCTGATCTACAGATTTGTGGTTCTTTTCAATGCAACTTTTCTGTCTACTTTAGCAGATGGTGATAAGTGAGATACTGTGTTGTGTAGTGATCGGAGTGTCGGACTAAGTCCCAGGAGACTTAGTCGTACTCTGCCATGAAGCTCTCAACTGGGTGTTCTTCAGTCACTGCCTCTCAGCCTAACTGCCTCACATGGTTATTGTGGGGATTAAACAAGGAGAGGGAGATATGCCGCCTTGAGCTCCTTGGAGGGAAAGGTGGAATATAAATGCAATAAATATAGCTTTTTATTTATTATTTATTAATGCCCAGTGTTTTTCGGGGGGTGGTTACTCAGGGGCAAAATAAAACACATACAAACACACAAAAACCTATATTTAAAAGAATTTTATAAACAACTCAACAGTTGCCAGTATAAATCAAAACTATGAGCATGAAAAACAGTCTTATTGAACTCTCACTGCTAATGACTTATCCTATGTACCTATTGCTCTATCAGTTTGAAACAAAAGTTAAAATAATAATCATGCATTGTATACACAGCTGCTTACCTGGCACTAAAGGTGTAGATTTCCAGTGAACTGCTTGTCATAATTGTGCTACTGAGGACCGAGACAAACAATTAATGGTCAGCAGCAAGGGACAGTAATCTCTGTAGTGCACTATTTAGTCATTTGTCATTGATTACAGGAGAAACTTCATGGCGGAAATTAACCTTTTAAAACTAAAATGTCACATAGCATGCGTCAGATAACATCTTGTTCTGGTGGGCTGGAGGCAAACCTTTATGGAAAGAACCAGATCTGCTTTCCTGCTGCTGTGTAAGTGTCAAGAGTCAAGAACCAGTTATGAGATATATTTTACTGGTATCTGCTCTATAATCATAGATATTCAGACAATCATTAACTTGTTTTCCAAGAGTCTCATCTTTCAAGAGCCACTATGTGTGTGTGAAAACTGCTTTGTGCAAATTAAATCTAAAGTGAAAATAATAGATGCAAGTACCGGTAACTGATTTTATACCTGCTTCCAGATTGGTTGCTCTCTATCAAATGTTCCATGTTTTAGACAAAATGATTTAAGTCTAAGCCCTGCTTGTGTACATTCTCAGACTATTCCTTGGTGTGTTCATGTGCTAGCACCTTTTCCCTAGTTTGGTGACCCGTGATTACAGGCCCTTGATAGTGCAGATCATGACACGTGCGGGATCAGTGCAGTCACATGCCATAAATAGTGTACACTGATGTGTTTTAAAACTAGCTGCATTTTTTCCTTGAGCTTCTGGTTTCATGTATAAGTGCCAAAGCAAAAGTAGATGAAATTGATTTCTGCATGCTCTTCAGTTCAATACTTTTAGGATAGTTTTCTCTGTGCATCTGCAGGATATTATTAACAATTTAGTTATATAATACATATGTTTTCATTTGTCTTAATGTTGGGGAAATATTGTGGACAACAATTGCAATCTTTTCATAACTAGCCTTTCTGTAATGTTCTCCAACTGGATTTTGAAAAAATTCAAAATGTTGGTGTGAGGGACAGGGGATATCGCGAAGTCCCTCCCCTCCTGAGTTCAAGCCCGTCCCCGAGCAAAGGGGAAAGCAGGGAGAGTTCCGATTCCAGTGGGGAAGCAGGAAGTCGTGTCCGAGGCTCAGGCAAGGTAGAGGAGCCAGGGTCCCAGGTGGGACAGGAAGGGGCAAGTAAGGGGGGAAGACCCATCCCCCCAACTCCAGAATTACGCAGGAAGAGGAGGGGCAAGAGGATGGGTCTGCCAAAGCTTTTGTGTTGGAGAAAGACGCGCCAAAAGCCATTAGGAGGTTCTGAAACCGACTGACAACATCGCTCCGTGTAAATAGCAATGACTTGAGCACTGTAAATACGCAGCACCAATAAAAGAATAAAATGCAGAGCTGCGTAGCGTCGTTACTCTGAAGTAGTCCACTCCGGCCACTGTGACAGCAACCTCCTAATCATTTTTGGGCTACTTTGGAGTTGCCGGGATGAGCGTGTCAGAGGCGGAGAAGTGGCGGCAGATCGCTGAGCAAGCCCAGCTAGAACTGCAACAGCTGTCGCTGCAGGCGCAGGGAGAATTGAAGGCAGCTAAAGAGGAGACTAAGAAGGTCCAGGACGACCGGCTACAACTTGCGGAACAGGTGAGAGAGCTCCAGGAAAAAGAGCAGCATTTAAGGGCGGTGGCGGTAGACCTCCAAAACAAGCTGGATGCAGAGAAAAACAAGGCGGGAGGGGCACCCCAAGTCCAAGTGCTGCCAGGAAGGAGAGCCGGGACCCTAGTAAGCAAGTTCAATGGAGACCCGAAGGAGTTTCAGGGCTTTGAGACTGAGATTGTGTATGCTCTTGAGCTGCACCACGATGAGTTCCCTGATGATGAGCACAGAGTAGCGTTTATTGTGGAGCACCTTACAGGGGCGGCCAGGGAGTGGCTAAGACCGTTAATTGCAACAAGGAATCCTTGCATGAAGAATGTCAAACTATTTCTAGAAGGTTTGAAAACGATGTATTCGTCCGATAGTCATATGGACCAGACTAAGGAGGAACTTCATAATTTACGCCAAGGAAATATGACAGTTCGCGCGTATTGGGCGAAATTCACCATGCTGGTGCACAGATTGGGGTGGGATCTGGAGTCTGCCCCAATGCAAGCGGCGTTTTACTTGGGGTTGCATGAGGAGGTGAAGGATGAGCTCTCGAGAGGTCCAAAGCCCAGTAATATGGATCAACTGAGCAAAGCGGCTCTGGCGGTGGGGGTGAGGCAGGAATCCAGATGGAGCGACAAGCAAGCAACGCGCGCAAAGCGGGCTTGGTTCCCACGGTCGCAGGAGAAGCCACTCCCTCAACAACCCTTTCAAGCCACGCCTGGGGCCAGTCAGGACCAGGAACCCATGCAGATTGATAGCGCGCGCGCGCGGGCTTTTCAAACCCCAGCGGCGCCAAGACGCAAGGAGGGAAGGGGTGGGAATTGCTTTCTCTGCAACTCCCCCCAGCATCTCGTCAGAGACTGCCCACATCGCAGGGAGTGGCAAGGAAAGGCGGGAACGGTTGTGCCCTCCCCCACTGACGCAGCACCACAGCAGGGAAACGGGAAAGCCTGGCTGCAGGAGACAAGGGGCGGCAGCCAGGCACAGTCAGCAGACAACAGCCCCAGCCCACCCACCCGCACAGAGAGGAGCAGAGCCAGCCCACCCCTCCCAGAGCAGGAGTGGTTCTAGAAGTGACGCTCACGCTCCCAAATGGCTATCCATTGACGGTCCTCGCCCTAATTGACAGTGGTGCCTCAGCCAACTTCTTCTCGAGAAACTTTGCAGAAGAGCACCAGATCCAGCTTCTGCAGCTGGATTTTCCTCTGCACGTGGCAACCATTGACGGCAGAGAGCTGCTGGGAGGGGCCATCACTCATCAAACCCCCCCCATGAGAATGACGGTTGGAAGGCACTCAGAGACACTGGCATTCAACGTCACCACCATCTCAGACCCCCCAATCGTTTTGGGCATGAGCTGGCTGGCGCGCCACGACCCCTCCATAAGTTGGCATCAGAGATGCATCACTTTTGGATCGGACTTTTGCCTGGAACATTGCATGCAGCACCAACCAGGGGAGGGGCCTCCGATAGCCACGGTGGCCACCATGCACGTCAAAGGGGGTGAGGCGATACCCAAACCATACTGGGACCTGCAGGAGGTCTTCAGTGAAGCGGAGTCCGACCACCTGCCCCCACACAGGCCTTTTGACTGCCAGATCAACCTGGTGCCTGGGGCAACTATACCCCCAGCCAAGCTGTACGCCATGTCAGACCAGGAACTGGAGGATCTGCGCGCTTTTATCGACAAGAACCTCAAGCGGGGGTTCATCAGAGAAAGCAAGGCAGCAGGGGGCAGCCCGGTCTTCTGGGTGGACAAGAAAGACACGCAACAGCGCCGTCTTGTGGTGGATTTTAGACGGCTGAATTCGGTGACAGAGCCAGTGGCTTTCCCCATGCCCAGAGTGGATGATCTCCTGACAGCGGCACGCAGAGGCAAGATTTTCACCAAGCTAGACCTGAGGGGGGCGTACAACTTGATCAGGATCCGGGAAGGCGATGAGTGGAAAACCACGATGTTCACGCCTCTGGGCTCTTTTGAATATCTGGTGATGCCCTTCGGGTTGCAAGGGGGCTCAGCATGCTTCCAGGCCTTCATGCACCACGTCCTGGGGTCCCTACTCTTCAGGAAATGCTTGGTCTTTCTGGATGACATCCTTATTTACTCCAACGACCCAGTGCAGCACGTGAAGGACGTCAGGGAGGTGTTACAGCGCCTGAAGGAGAACCACCTGTATGTGAAGCTGGAGAAGTGCAAGTTTCACACCAAGGAGGTGGACTTCCTGGGCTACAAGCTGTCAGACAAGGGGCTGGCAATGGACAAGGACAAGGTGCAGACCATCCTGGACTGGCACAGCCCCAGGACGCGCAAAGATGCCCAACGCCTACTAGGCTTTGCCAACTTCTACAGGAAGTTCATCAAGAACTTCTCTCGAGTTACGGCTCCCATCACTGACTGCCTGAGAGGCAAGCAGAAGTTCAGGTGGACACCAGAGGCGCAAGCAGCGTTCGAAAGCCTCAAGAGGGTGTTCGCCTCAGACCAGAACCTGTTCCACGTGGTTCAGGACGCGCCCCTACGCATTGAAACAGATGCTTCTGATAAGGCTGTGGGCGCCATTTTGTTGCAACTGGACGCCAACAGAGAGTGGAGACCCTGTGCCTTCTTCTCCAGGAAGTTGACCCAGCCCGAGCGAAACTACACAGTTTTTGATCGGGAACTTCTTGCGATCCACGCGGCGTTCCAGCACTGGAGACACTTCCTGGTGGGCGCCAAGCACCCCATCCAGGTGTGCACAGACCACAAGAACCTGGAGTTCTGGAGAACTGCCAGGGTGCTCAACCAGCGGCAGATACGGTGGGCGGAGTTCTTCTCGAACTTCAACTTCTCCATACACTACATCCCAGGAGAGCAGAATGTCAGGGCGGATGCCCTCTCCCGCAAGCCAGAGTACATGGAGGAGGAGGCGCCACCAGCCCCAAGGCACATTTTCCCCCCGTCGGCATGGTCCTGCGGAGCAGCAGTGGTGAGCGAGGCAGAACTCACAGCACTGACGGCAGCGGATGAATTTGCCAACCGCATCTTCAGAGAACTGAGAGGGGGGAGGGAGCAGGCAAAAGACTTTGCAGAACGCAGAGGGCTGCTTTTCTACAAGGGTGCGCTGTACCTACCCACCACCCAGCTTCGACGTACGGTCCTCAAGCAGATGCACGACAACCCTACAGCGGGGCATTTTGGAAGGGACAAGACCACTCACCTAGTCATGAGACACTTCTGGTGGCCAGGGGTGAGGGAAGATGTTCGAGACTATGTAAGGGGCTGTACCACCTGCCAGCGGGCGAAGGTGGTCAGAGCAGCGCCACCAGGGTTGCTGGAGCCCTTAGCCACACCACACAGGCCGTGGGAAGTGGTGTCCATGGACTTCATCACAGATCTGCCTTCGTCCAGGGGTAAGACTGCAGTGTTGGTGGTGGTGGACCTCATGTCCAAAATGTGTCACTTTATACCGTGTGCCAGGGCAGTCTCGGCAGAAGAGACAGCCAAACTGTTTGTTGATCACATTTTCAGACTGCATGGATTACCTTTAAGGGTTATTTCGGATCGTGGCCGCCAATTTGTTTCCAGGTTCTGGCGGCGGCTCATGAACCTCCTGCAGGTGGAGGTCAGCTTGTCGACGGCTAGACACCCGCAGACCAACGGACAAGCGGAGAGGGTCAACGCCATTCTGCAGCAGTACCTGAGATGCTACGTCAGCCAGCGGCAAACGGACTGGGTGGATCGCTTGCCACTAGCAGAATTTGCCTACAACAATGCAGTGCACGTCTCCACAGGGGTGTCGCCCTTTAAGGCCAATTACGGGCGCGACCTCAGATCTTTCCCAGAGAGGGAGAGGGAGGAGGAGGAGGAGGGCCCACAGGCTGAGGATTGGGCAGAGGAACTGGAGACGGTGCACCAGCAGCTCAGAGAACACTTGGAGAGGGCCAAGGAAGCGTACAAAAAGGGGGCAGATCGCCACAGGCGACAAGGGGAGGTCATCAGGGTGGGGGACAAGGTGTGGTTGTCCTCGGAGGGCCTTCCCACCAGAGGGAGGTGCAAAAAGCTGGCACCCAAATGGCTGGGCCCCTTCACGGTCACGCAACAGGTCAACCCGGTGGCATACAGGCTGGCACTGCCAGAGGACATGAGGGTGCATCCAGTGTTTCATAGATCGCTGCTGTCGCCGTACAGGGAAAGCAGCAGGCTCAGAGACAGCGAACAAACCCCCGAGGGAGGGGGGGAGAGGGAAAGCAGGGAGCAACTCAATGAGGCCACGGCCATCCTGGATTCAAGGTGGGGGGTGGGGGGCCTGGAGTACCTCATGGCATGGGAGGATGCTCCACCGTCCCAGAATGAATGGGTTCCCGCCACTCAGATACAGGAGGAATTCTTGGTGGAAGAATTTCACGCCCTCTTTCCCCACAGACCCAAGCCCTGGCACATGGAAAGGGAGGGGGAGGAGGAGGAGGCACGGGAGAACAGCTCACCATGGCGCTGGGAAGCGGAGTTTGAGGAACCAGAGGATGAGGTATGGGTGTCGCCAAGATCCACCCAGTCAGAGGAAGGAGCAGATTGGCAAAACATTTTTACCCCCACCAGCTCTGACGCCACGGACTTTTTGGGATTCCCGTCCTCCCAGGCGGAAGGGGGGGGCTCGCAGGACTGGGGGGAGGTGTTCACACCAACGGGCTCGGAGAGCACCGAGTTTTTAGGCTTCCAGTCGTCACCGACACATGGGGGGGGCCTGGGGAGGGGTGAAGGAGAGCTTGGGAGGGGGGTGGATGTGAGGGACAGGGGATATCGCGAAGTCCCTCCCCTCCTGAGTTCAAGCCCGTCCCCGAGCAAAGGGGAAAGCAGGGAGAGTTCCGATTCCAGTGGGGAAGCAGGAAGTCGTGTCCGAGGCTCAGGCAAGGTAGAGGAGCCAGGGTCCCAGGTGGGACAGGAAGGGGCAAGTAAGGGGGGAAGACCCATCCCCCCAACTCCAGAATTACGCAGGAAGAGGAGGGGCAAGAGGATGGGTCTGCCAAAGCTTTTGTGTTGGAGAAAGACGCGCCAAAAGCCATTAGGAGGTTCTGAAACCGACTGACAACATCGCTCCGTGTAAATAGCAATGACTTGAGCACTGTAAATACGCAGCACCAATAAAAGAATAAAATGCAGAGCTGCGTAGCGTCGTTACTCTGAAGTAGTCCACTCCGGCCACTGTGACAGTTGGGATCTGCTATTATGTGTCTATTTAAGTGAGCATATGAACTGTAGAGTTACGGTTATCTGCTTTGCTCTTTCATGTGAACTTGTTTTATCATTATGAGTACCAAATTGTGAAACGGATTTAATAAGATCAGCCAGTTTTAAAAAATTCATCCCAAAGAAGAAACAATCCAAGTGTTTTTAGACTTTGTTTCCAAACAACCCGTGCACAATTAGATTAGCTTTAAAACTCTTTGAAATTCTCCTGCATTTCTGTGTACATATGTAGAAATATTCAGGGCAAAGTATTTTAACATAATAATGGAATTTGCCAGAGTACTGCCTCAAAAGAAAAAAGTCCAATACAGTACTGTATATTGAAACATATCTTTGGTTAAAATGAATCATTTTGACTAATCATTTGCTGTTTCCTGAATACATTTTGACAACCAGTTTTAAGATCAAATGCACTAGGAACATGTATCTGGCTTTGTATGACCCCAAATTCTTCTGTTACCATTTTAGCAGACAACATGCCTTTTTTCCTAAGTGATATTAGTTGCTAGGAGAAGTGCAATGGTCTGGCCTCCTCTTATCCTTCAGTAAAACCAAAGAGCATATTGAGTTGAAGAGAGAAATAGCACAGTATGAGCCATGAATCACGAGTTGTCTCCAATATGTCCACTTTGTTCCCACTTTTTCTTCCTGAAACTTTTGTTTTTACTGATAGTGCTTCTTTTCATCATCTCTTAAAAGCCATTCATGGAAAGGGAAAAATGTGCCGTTGACAGTCCACTCAGAGTAACAACAACAACAAAGTGTAGAGAGTTATTCATTGGCCACATTAGTGACAGTGCATGACTTAAAGAATAGCTTTAGTCAACTGTCTTTAAACCAGAGTGATTAATACCTTCTGTTTTTACCAAGAAAAAGGGACAAGGCGAAAGGTCTGGTTCTGCCAGTTTTCAGCTTAGATTCTGGTTGCAAATAATAGCACTGCAATTGTGGATTTAAATGGAATAGGAAAGGGCATTAGTTTTCTGTGAATAGTTCCCCTTGTTTCCCACCCAAACTGCTTTATTCTAAAGCTTTTCTCTTTTCACTCCCCTCCTCTTCTTTTCTCCTCTGAAACTTCATTTATTTAAGGATTTTAAGAAACATTACTTGTTTCCTATTTCCTATCCAAACCATAGCATCGGGAGCAGTTTAAAATGTCACAGCATTTTGAAAACTGAAATAGCAGTTTAAAAATAATACTATAAAATGCAAATGGAAGGCAGGCAGTATCAACCATAAGTTCCATAGTCCAGTAATGAGTCTGTACAGGAAAGACGCAGTAGTATATTACTGGTTACTGAAAAAGGCCCTTTTAGCCACATCCACTACCTGAGAATGAAGCAGAATTTGGTTTATAAACTGATTTTCTGGGGAAGCATAACCACATTCAGAACAGGCCTGATTGAGCTTGTTTGTTGTCCATCATCCATCCAAGGCACTCAAACAATCCACTGCCTTATGAAGATTGTTTGAAAACGTTTTGCTGTGCGCTACATTTTAGTGCTGTTCAGAGATTACAGTTAAATTGCCCAATACTGACCATTAAACTAGCGTATGAAAAGTTAATATGTGGATGCAGAATTTTGTTATCTGCAAGGTTATTCATAGCAACCTATAAGAGTGGTCTGAAATTCAGTTAGTTCAAAGTGTAGTAGCCCATCTGATTAAGGGAGCAAATAGAAGCATGTTACATCTGTGCTAAAGCAACTGCATTGTCTCCTTATTATGAATCTGCCAAACTCCCCATAACACATTCTTCACACCATTCATATTCTTATACAGTTGTACCTTGGTTGTCGAACACCTTGCAACTCGTACATTTAGGCTCCCAAACACCTCAAACCCAGAAGTGATTGTTCCGGTTTGTGAATGTTCTTTTGGAACCTGAACATCTGATGGGGCTTCCACAACTTCTGATTGTCTGCAGGAGCTTCCTGCAGCCAGTCAGAAGCTGTGATTTGGTTTTCGAAAATTTTGGAAGTCAAAAAGACTTCAGGAATGGATTCCTTTTGACTTCCAAGGTATGCCTGTACATCTTTATCATGCTGTCCTTACCTTTTTTCTGTCCTGGCCTACCACACACAAAACTGCTCCAATTGCCTACAAGCCCACTTTAGCTACCTTTAATGGCTTAAGAAGCCATATACACCTTGGGGTCAGGATTCCTGAAAGAATAGCTCATTTATTAGGATCTACCTGGGAAGACTTTATTTGCACAGGGAAGAACCTTCTTGGTTGTAGTGCCCCAGTTTTGGACATTGCACCCCCTGTGATAATGTTGGTACCTGCTCTTAAATTTTAGGTGCCATCTGAACACTTGGTTATTCTTTCAGACTTTGAGTAGCATATAGTGCCACTTTTGATGTTTTTAGTAACTGTAATTGTTAATTTGAGTGGTAACCTGCTCTGATATTTCTGTGCGACGAAAAACATGTATATGAGAGAAGTGAAAGCCAAATAATTTTATGAGTTAGAATGCCAGCTATAAATTGACAGCTGAATCATTTGACGATAAAGGAGGCATCCTAGTGATCTGGTACTTTCTGGCTCAAAACTGCTCCAGTGTTCTGGTTTTTTTCTTTTAGTGCTAAAGTTCATCAGAATTATTGTGAAGCTTGTGGCAAAACCAAGTTGATAATAGTCTAATCTTATAGTAATCTTACCCTTTTTAAAATTCAAATGTCCTTATTCATGAGCTTTTCCATATTGCATTTATGCCATTGAGCTCCTGAACTTCAATAAGCTTCTGAGCTTCTTTTTTAATCTGATGAAGCCAATTATTATTAAACTATTTGTAAACAAGCAGTAGATGCCTATCTTGAGGAATTTTAGTCAATTGTCATTATGCATACTATTGATTAGGTTTTCTTAGTTCAGTGATAGCCTGTCTTTACAGAATGTTAAAGTGCTTAGTAAACAGCAGTAAAATTTATTTTATATAAAATATTGCTATGAAATCTATGCTTTATAAAGAGAAAAAATATATACTTTGTAGGAAAAATGATTTTGTATGCAGAAGAGAGAGGTTTGTGTTTATTATAAATAATGCACATGGGGAGATGATTAGATTAAAGAACTGGCCTTTCACCTTGAAGGCCACAGTTCAAATTAAACCTTAGGTTGTAAGTAAATTGAGATGAATGGGTTTAGCTTTGTCCCTGGTGTAAAGCAGTCTATATCTCAAAAATCACCATACATCTGTTTTTGCAAACTTGGCATAATTGGCATTCTCTTAGGACAGAGTTGGCATTGAGACTATTGCTTATTGCTGAGGAAGATGGTCTCTCCAGGTCAGGGTTAAGATCATTGGCAGGTCTATGAAGAAAACCTTGTTTGTCTATACTTAGTAATGATCCATTTTTCTCATATTATAAATAATGTTAAAGGTGCTCATATGAAGTTTATACTCTTGTTTTATAATATGTTAAGGTAGATAAAAAGAAATAACACTTTTAGATAGTACCTTTTCACTGAACTTCAAAGTTCAAATATTCACCAGCATTTTAAAAAGCAACAGTGACAGTTATATTAAGATTTAATCATGGGTATTTGATGTTTGTGAGAATTCAGAATATAAAATGCATATTAATTAGTTAAGCGTTTGTTATTGTTTGTTGAATTTGAGGACTAGGTTGAATGTTTTTGAATAATGTCAGTGGTTTTTCCCAGAAGGCAATCTGGTTCTTGTCACTTCTTGCTTCGTCATTACTTCTTCAAAGCACAATAATGCATATCACCCTTTTTCTGGGAAGAGATAACTTTCCCTGTTATATTTTCCTTAGTTGCTGATGGAGGGTTAGAATACATCCCCGCCATCCATGTCCATCTGTTGTAGCTAAATAAGTTTGTTCTTTTCTTTAATATAATGTGGCCCTAGTTCACCTTGTGTCTTCCCCCCCTTATTCCAGTGTCTGGCTTCAATTACAGTATGTTTTGTTGTTTTACAGTGTATATCTAGACAGTACTAGATGTATATGCACAAATCTATTAAACGTTTGTAGACATATATGTGTATGAAACACAGTTGTGACTGAAATTGGTCATTTGTGAATCCTACTGCCCTTTCATTTGCCACTTCGTTCCTTGTGCCTAGGAAGTTCTTTCTGCTTGCCTAATCCACATGGTTTCATACAAGACCCTTCCATGCAGCCACTACTGTATTTGGGGTGGGGAGGTGACTGGATAAATGGATCATGATAACTGCATAAATCTTTTTTAGCAAATGTATTCAGGCATAGTGGTTGAGTGATATACTGCTTGTACCTTAAAAACATTTAAAATATGTGCAATGTTTAACTTTGCTGGAGTGATGGTGGGTTTTTGTATCAAGTCTGAGTAAGATTCATGTGATTTGTTCAAAATATATAGATATCTGTTATCCATTGAGATGTTGCTGTTGGAGTGTGATAAGGAACGTAGATTAAATGAGAGCATTCTCCTCCACTTTCTCAAAGTCACCTGCTACCTTTGTACAGTGGTACCTCGGTTTACAAACACAATTGGTTTAGGAAGTCTGTACTTAACCTGGAGCGTACTTAACCTGAAGTGAACTTTCCCATTGAAAGTAATGGAAAGTGGATTAATTTGTTCCAGACAAGTCCGCGGAGTACTCAACTTGAAGCGTACTTTTAACCCGAGGTATGAGTGTAATTGGTTCCGGAAGTCCGTACTTAACCTGAAGCAAACTTTCCCATTGAAAGTAATGGAAAGTGGATTAATCTGTACCAGACAGGTCCATGGAGTACTTAAACTGAAAATACTCAAATCAAGGCGTACTTAAACCGAGGTATGACTACAGAGTCACTTTTTCAAAGTCATCTGCTACCATTGTGCAGAGTGGGGCTAGGCAATATCTGATTTTCAACATCACGATATATCACCAGCTAAATATCACAATATTGCAAGATATCAAAATATATAGTGGCAGTGCTGGTTTATTCCCTGGTCCTCTGATGATAAGGTCTTGAATAAGGCAGGCATTACATTAGTGGAAACTGCCTTCAAACATAATTTGTATAATTGCATGGTACCTATATGGACAGGTCAGGGGGTTTCTTTTCTTTTCTTGGGCCTAGAGGTGTGAGCGTTATTGATTATATCCTGGTCTCCCCAAAAGTTTTGGAGAGGTCACAGGACTTCAGGATTTTCAATAGAATTGAGAGTGACCATCTTCCTATAGCAATCTCACAAATTCCCCTTGGTTTGGAGGATCCGCAACACCATCACTGTGCAGACCTACCTCCAATTCTGGCCCTCCGTAGGCGTAAATGGAACAGTGATCTGGAATCTAAAATCAAACAACACTTGCATTCATCAGATTTACTGGCCTTGAGAGACCAGTGTATTTTATCTAATTCTGACCCCTTTTCAACATTCCAGCGGGTCTGAGTCGCTCTTCCCACTACTCACGAACTCCAATCCTCCCAAACAACGAAACAATTCAAGGGCCTGGTTCGACAAAGACTGCAGGAATCTAAGATCCTTGCTTAGGAAATTATAAAATAAGGTAAAACAGGAAGGGACTCTGTCCTCCATGGTAAACTTGCACAGGTGGCGTTCTCATTATAAAAATACTCTAAAATTTAAGAAATCCCTCTACAGGAAGGAACAATGGGAGGCACTTGACAAAGCGATCAAATTGTGGGACAAAAAATTCTGGGAAATAATTGCTCAGGGAGTTTCACCCAAAGGGAAAATTGTAATCAACAGTATTTCATCTAACTTATGGTACCAACATTTCCCCCGGCTATATACAGCTCCAAACATTGTTAAACCGAGCCAGTTTCCTCCTCTTAAAAACGATCTATTAATGGGCTGGGATCCTGTTACCGAATCAGAATGTTTACAGCTAATTAAAACACTCAAGAATGGCAAAGCTCCCGGTGAGGATATGATTCCTCCGGAGGTTTTTAAACTAAATGTCCAGTGGTGGGCTGCTATTTTGGCCCAACTTTTTACGGTAATAAATGATACATGCAAAATCCCAGAAAACTGGAAACTGAGTTTGGTAGCCCCCATCTATCAGAAGGGAGACCCCCAAGACCCGTCAAGCTATTGCCCCATAAGTCTCCTGGACATCGCGTATAAACTTTATACTCGTTACCTGCTAAATAAATTGGTTGACTGGGCTGACCACTCTAACTTGTTTAATCCGGAACAGGCAGGGTTCAGAAAGGGCCATAGCACAATAGGTCATTGTTTGGTACTACAGACAATGATAGATAAGTATACAAAGGTACATAAGAGCAAACTTTTTGTGGCTTTTGTAGACCTTACATCCGCTTTTGACTCAATTTGTAGGGACAAATTATGGCAAAAACTATATCAAACAGATATTGATAGACGACTTCTCAAAATACTTAGAGAGTTACATACAGATACCACAGTTAAAATCAGAACTGGGTTGTCAGGCAACTATACTGACCCACTGCCACTGGGGAAAGGGGTTAAACAGGGTTGTTTGTTAGCGCCATTCCTCTTTAACTTTTATATAAATGACGTTGTTCAGCATATGGCGAAGTACAAGTCATCAGCTCCTGCCCTGGAAGGCAAACACCTGAATATATTGTTATATGCTGATGACATGGCTGTCATGGCACTTACTCGAAGGGGTCTACACAGCATGCTGGAGGGGCTCGCAGCTTATTGTTCCCAAAACTAAAGATAAATTATGGCAAAACCAAAATTGTGGTGTTTACTAGAGCTCGCCACACATTTAGATGGTCTTTAGATGAACACATAATTGAACAGTGTCCTTGTTTAAAATATCTTGATATCACTTTCCAAGCTACATCTAGCTGGCTTGCCCACTTCAAGGCTGTAACCCTTCTAACACGTAGGACAATCGGTGCTCTGCTCAGCTTTTTTTATTCAAGGGGAGGGCAACTGGTGATCCCAGCACTAAAAGCTTTTGTTGGAAAAGTGATTCCCCAGATGCTATATGGGGTAGAACTCTGGGGATGGAATCAGAAGCTGCTAGAACGGCTTGAAATCTTCCAAAAATTTTATCTCAGAAGAATTCTAGGCCTCCCTCAGGGTACTCCGGCAGCCTTCTTAAGAGTGGAAGTAGGATTACCTTCTGTGTCTGCCAGGGCCCACTTAAGATTTCTGCGTTTTTTCATCAACCTCGCAGATGCCTCAAACACCTTATTGGCTAAACAAGCCTTTGTATCTTTACAACATAATACTACTTGGCGTCAAAACCTATTAGATATTGTATCCAGATACAATCTACCCGAGTTTAATACTCTCAAACTGTGGAGCCCTGATAAAGTTCGGGAATGGATCTTTGAAAAAGACGCCTTTTTAGACACCACGAAGATAAAAAATTCTGGGTTTGCCTACTGGTTCCCCCGAGTAAAGGCAGTCAAAATCTGTGCCAACTACCTGGTGGATATCAATGATCCCACCCTTCGTAGAGTTTTCACAATGGCCTGGTTTCAAACATTGCCAACTGCATACCTGACTGGTAGATTTACAAAAATTCCAGCAGAACACTGTTTATGCCCTTGCTTCATGGAAATTAAAGAGGATCTTATACATGACCTCCTCTATTGCCCCATTTATTCGGGCTTTAGAGACGCGATGCTGCAAACTGTACCCAACTCTATAATCAATCCGGAAGATAGAGGAAAATTTTTGTTAGTTGATGCTAACCCATGAATTACCCATGTGGTAGCGGTCTTTGTGATGAAGGCCATGAAAGCCAGGAAAAGATTTATGGATGATAAAGTAAAGAGCCCTTCATCGTCTGTTTAACTCGTTGCTTGTTTTCCTTCTCTTTCTGTTTTGTGGGATGAAGGTTTTGTTGGGATAGTATGTAATGAATTTTAACATTTTTAATTATTGTTGTGTTGATATTTGTGTACAGGCATGGTCCTCACAATAAACGGTTTTGTTGTTGTTGTTGATATAGTGGCAGTGGAGGGCCTTGCTGGGCCTTGCCATGGCAGCAGAGGTCTTGTGGTACCTCCCTGTGGTGGTGGAGGGTGCACCATGCTTCCCCGCAGCAGCAGAGGGTTTTGCTGTACCTCCCTTCGCTGGCAGCGGGTGTGCTGCGCTTCCCTGCAGCATCGGAAGGCCTTGACCAGGCTCCCTGCAGCTAGGGCCTTAAAATGCAAATAAGTAGTAGATTTAATAAAAAATAATAAACTTCTGTATAATATATGTAACATATTTTCAACTAATTTAAGAGTAGTTTAAGTGATTTACTAGTCAAGTTGCTATTGGGCATTTGAAACATGCCACAGAGTGTGTGCAGAGTAGACCACACAGATGGAATCACTGAAGAGATGCTAAGAGATCTTTGCAAGGTTTAATAACAAAACTCCTCTAACATACGGTACATCTTGTTCGTTGTTCAGTCGTTTAGTCGTGTCCGACTCTTCATGACCCCATGGACCAGAGCACGCCAGGCACTCCTGTCTTCCACTGCCTCCTGCAGTTTGGTCAGACTCATGTTGGTAGCTTCGAGAACACTGTCCAACCATCTCGTCTTACATACATACATACGGTACATCTTACATAGTGTCTATAATCACCACCCACCCACCAGGGGACAGAGTAAGGTACATACTGCACATTATATATCATTCACAATTGCTGACACATCTAATTACAGTGACTTATCAGCACCTGCAAGGGCCGCAGGTGGCGCTGTGGGTTAAACCACAGAGCCTAGGGCTTGCTGATCAGAAGGTCGGAGGTTCGAATCCCTGCGACGGGGTGAGCTCCCATGCTCGGTCCCAGCTCCTGCCAAGGAAGAGAGCAACAAATCAGGAGACAGGTGCCTGCAAATTTTCTGTAAAGTATCTGTTCAGCTGAGCTACCCCTTGGGACACTGTCAAGTCTCAAACACTTATCACAATGTTATTTCATTACTGGTATTCAACTGTATGGCGCAACTGTATTGCAATTTATCACACAGCCTTAGTACAGAATAGGGTTGTTGTTTTTTTGCATGCCATTGCAAACTAATCAAAGAATCGGTTATTAATGGTATCCTAGAAAATTTATGCTGTTTGTCCGGATACCTATTTCAACTGATCCTCCTAGAGGAAGGGAGCTGATGCTCACTACCGTAGCAAGCAACTTTAGGGAACTGATGTGCAAACAAACTATATTAAAGATAAAATGTAATAATGTGTTGTGGACACAGTTTCATGCAAGGAAATTTCAGCCGTTACAAAGTTTCCAACAATTTCTGCTAATATTGGTATTACCAATAAGATATAAACAGTCTACTTTTTGAATTGTTTGAACTGTCAGCTATACTTAATTTTGTTGTAGTTATTTATAAGCACAAAGATTTAATAAAATCATATCCCTTACTGTCAGCTACTGTATGACCTGTAGAACATATTGGCAAGCATAGAGAACGGAATCTGTGCTAAGCCCTAAAAAGCTAAAAGGGATTAACTTTACCCAGAGGAGTTACTAATGAAGACATCGTAAAAAAGGATAAGAAAAATGGACTGCTGCTTATGAAGTTTTTAATGTTTTCCTTATTTTTCAGTGCATTAATGTTTTCGGTTGTCACTCTGAAGTTACTGTCTGGCTGTTTCTTCAGCAGTGGCAGCATCCAATAGATGTATAGATCGTGTAGATATGATGACAGGTGTCTGTACACATATGTTATTGGATCAAGCTTACTGCAAAATAGAAAAAAATGTAAAATTGTAATGTTGTAGTTTACAATATCTCTGCAAATTAGGCTGAAGACCCAACTAAATTATGTTAAATTATTTTAACTATGCATATGCATGCAGAACAGTACTGTAGCTCTAATAGATTTTCAGATAGTATTGGATCTGGGACTGAGGAGGGCACCACTGCACACCTTGCCTGTGGAGCAGTGGAGTTGCTGATGTTTACTTGGAGGGGTAAAGTGTGAGGAAGTCAGTGCTTGTGGGCACATTGGTGGAGCCAGTCCAGTGCTCCCAATGCACCTGCAAAACACCAACCTTCCCACTGTCTTGCTTCTGCCCTTCCCTCTTGGTAAGTGCCACTAACCCTGCTGCTGGGAGGCCAGACTGCTCTGACTGCTCCTGGCAGGGTCAGATACGAAACTAATTTGTGGGCTGCATTGTTCAGCCACGATTGGTGGTTTTACGATGTAGATTAAAGGTAAAGGGACCCCTGACCATTAGGTCCAGCCATGACCGACTCTGGGGTTGCGCGCTCATCTCGCATTATTGGCCGAGGGAGCCGGCGTATTGCTTCCAGGTCATGTGGCCAGCATGACAAAGCCGCTTCTGGCAAACCAGAGCAGCACATGGAAACACCGTTTACCTTCCCGCTGTAGCGGTTCCTATTTATCTACTTGCATTTTGATGTGCTTTCGAACTGCTAGGTTGGCAGGAGCTGGGACCAAGCAACGGGAGCTCACCCTGTCACAGGGATTCGAACCGCCAACCTTCTGATCAGCAAGCCCTAGGCTCAGTGGTTTAACCACAGCGCCACCTGGGTCCCTACGATGTAGATTAAAACACCAGAAATTCAAACATTACAACAGCATTTTGACCTGTTGTCTGAAACTTAGTAGGGATGGTTCCAGCCTGATTTCTAATGGGAAGAAGTTGGCCCCACTATGCTGAAGGCATGATTCCTCATTGACAGGAATTATGCTTCTAGTCCTTGGGAGACTACTAATACTGCTCTCAGATAATTTCAGTGATTGACTTGGGACATATGGGGTTAATGAGTTTAATTCTATGACGTGTATAATTTGAGGGTAGCTTTGCACATTACAAGTTTAGAACAAAGAGGAAAAAATAATGTTTGTTATAATTCTGTTAAGTATGAGAAAAGTGTTTTACACACTGCCTACATAGACTGGAGTACTGATGTGCTATGCATTACCAACACTGAGAATCTATGTAAAAAATAAAATAAAAAAATTGTAATGTGTGAAGTGACCCTTGGTGAAGGTGAGTATTTAAGGCATATATACTTGTTTGATAGGGAAAGAGGAAAATGGTACCCTTTATCTCTGGTCTGCACTATCTCATTTAATGAGTAAAAAAAAAAGCATCTATTTTCCATTTCCCCTAAGCTTTTGCCTTCTGTTCCTCATGCTTCATTTCAAAATCCATTTGGACAACTGTTAAGTATATTAAACCTATCCCCATCTCCATTCATCTAACAATTCCACCATTCTTTGCTAGATCCCCCCTGAGTGGTTTCACTACAAATACCTGGTGTGGTGATGTGGGTATTCATACCCTTGCTCACCAATGAGGTTGACTACATTGCAATTTCTGCTGGAAAATAATTGGTGGACATAAATAATCAAGAAGGGAAAGATTTAATGGGGCAAAATCTGAGAAGTTAGGCTAGGCTGTAATTTTTTTAAAGGGGCATGGATAAACTAGGTATTGTTCCTCTCACAACTTGATGCAATGTACCACAAAAATACACTTGAATAATTAATGCAAATTGTGCATTATCACATGGACTGATAAGTAGCTGGTGGAAAGCTATAAATAGAGGGTAGTGATAGGCAGCAATATACACATTTGGAGAAAGATGTCAGTTGGTTTGATATAGAGATTTTGTTTGGGCTCTGTTTTATATAACATCTTCATTAATAATCTCCACAAGTGGGTAAACTGCATGCTAATTAAATTCACAGATGACACTAAGTAGAGAGGTGTTACAAACATAGGGTGACCAGATTTTCTAAGTGAAAAATCTAGACCACCTGTCATTGCAGGCACACAGAGCAAGTGGTGATTGAGGAAAGCCCACAAGCATTTGACAACTCTCGATGCGAAAGAAGGAAGGAAGGAAGAAAAAACAGGCATTCAGTTGCTAAAAAAAATGTTATTCTCCTTTCAGCACATTACCTTAGGGATTTATCATTACCACGAGGGCATGATGTGTTAAAAAAACCGTGTTTATTGTGGCTTGAAAATGGTTAATCATAAAATAAGTTTTCAAATGCATAGGATAAGCAAGGGTTCTTTTTTATATAAAAAGAAAGGGCTTGATGCAACTGTACTATTCCAACTTTGCAAAAGAGAGATAAGCACATGTAAATGCTCATAGGAATCATGTGAAGTGCTGAGTAATCTGAAATATTCAGCATGGATATTGTGATTGTATGGATTGGAGACATTTGTGTGTGTCTCCCTTTGTGGAATGTTGTGTATGGCTCTTTTCCATGTGAGTAAAAATGTACATTCAGTGGCATTGCAGTGAAAGTTTCAACAATATTACAGAAAGAACCAGAAAATGAAGTCATAGAGTTGTAGTCAATGCTGCTGTTCTGCTTATGCAGAATTCCACTTGCATAACTGAACTTCCCTTTCCTTTCACCTGCAGCTCTCTGGAGAATTTTTTTCAGGTGGGGGACTTTGTGGGGAGACGCTAAGAAGGGAAAACCACATTGCATGAGTGCAATTCCATTTGCACAGTGTAGGGTGAAAGCCCTTGCCTTGGAAACATGTACAATTCTGCTGTGTGTTAGAAAGTGTTCACCCCTTAAAGCTAAGAACTTGAAATATTGAACTTATGTTAGGGAACATACAACTGATAATATAGTAATATGTATAGAGAAATCAGATCAAGTTATAAGTGATTAGATTAGTTGTTTTTTAATTAAAAACTTATTTGTACAATATTGGAATAAGAGAGGATATGGAACATTTGCTAGGTTATTCAAGTACTGTCATATCACAGCAGTGTGACAGAATAGAGATATAATGTGTCCACTAGTTATATAATAGTTGCCTAAATTGTAAAACATATTGAAGATTGGGTTGGCTTTTCCTGATTCTCCTCTCTATTTAAATGCAGAACTTTATATAATCAAACCTAAGTATAGTTTTCTCCAAAACCTTGCAGCTAACCCTCATTTGTTAGGTGTTTGGTCTGTTCCCCTGAATATATTTTGCAAGTTGCTTTTACAATATTCATTTCTGTGTATTACTTGATTATCTGTTCCCTGTATAAGTGATACAATTGTATTATAACATAATACAATTGATTTTCTTCTGGAACAATTTGCTACTGCAGGTTGCATATTACAGAATATTGAAAATGACTGTTATGTGATGAGCCATGAATGTGGATTCACGCTCTGTGTTTTATACTTTCACCCAAAGTTTGAGGCATTATTGTCATTATTTTAGATTTTAATTGTAACATATAAACATTTAAAATTTTAAACTGTTTTATTTCTCACTGCCTTGAAAGGGGAGTAATTTGACAGATTACCCTGAACCTGTGGGTTAATCAGGACCAGGAGGACATAGCATTTTAACTGTATTTTTATTGCTTCTTTTGTTTCTTCTATTTTAATTTATTCTATGGAATTCAAATTGTAACACAATAAAGCAAAATACAGTGTTGGGGGGGGAAGGGAATGAGAGAGAGAGTAGCAATAAGAATACAGTTAAAAATCATATAGCATAGCACAGTTCCTACAACAGGCAGAAAAATCATTAAGTGGTCCGACAGTTTTCAAGAGGGGTTTAAAATATTTGGGAACTACTGGTATAAAAGACCAATTTTTAGGGGAAATATTTGCTGACACTGATCAATATTGATCCGAAACTAGTTTAGTTATACAAACAATATAAAGTTGGGCATATGTCCTCCAATGTTTTTATTGCTGCACCCTTTCATATTTCAAATGAGCTGCTATCATGTTAACTTTCAGTTATTGTTCTGAAGAAATATTATGCAGCTAGCCAATTAGTGATGGACAAAATGGCCTTCATGCATCGCCATGTTTGTAACAAGAAGGGCAACAGTGGAAGTCACGTTCCTATTGAGAACGTTCTGTAGGCCACTGCTAGGCCATGATTAGCCTGACTGTGGAAGACAATTGTAGAGGCATCTGCTCAGTTAATTTTGAGAGAAAATTTACCAGATGGAGGCTGAAGATTTAAGTGATTAGAAGGTAGTAGATTGGAATACAAATTGGATTAAAAGAAATTAGATTGATATAAATCGAATTGAGTCACAACAGTTTGTGTTCTTCGTACCAAGGGGCAGTGGATTATGGGAGAAGCAGATGCTCCAATGAGATAGGAATTAATGTGGCTTTGACAGTCCATCTGGGAAGGCCTCACTATCGAGTACATCCCTAATCTCTCTCTCCATTTATCAATGCCATAATGTTAATTAGTACTTCATTCATTAAGTTACTTCAGAGGGGGGGGGAATCTCACCCCTAGTCTCCCTCTGCTTGAGTATTTGTAATTGTGCCAGGAAACAGCAACCTCTCTCTAGCTGAACTAGCTACTGTTGACTCTTATGTTAGACCCATGTAGTTTTCTTCAAGCATGTGACTCCTTTTGGCACAGAGGAAATTTACTAGGCTTTGTTTTGCAATAAATTTCTCTTCATAAATCCAGCTGCGTAGTTATTTGAAGTCCTGTCTTGATCCCTAAAGCATGTCAATCCCGAGCTACTACTAACAACCACCCCCCTTTCTACCATTTTAATAAGGTTCTGTATATACTCTACTGTATATAGTTGAATAATATGTTGTTTTATGGCCAAGATGTAGCAATCACATTAATGATGAGAGGCAGGTTCTTCCCTGAGGGGGTGAAAGGGGGAGCAAAAAAGATTTGTGCATGTGCATGAACACACTGTTGGAGAGTTATATTTACTGCACCTGAAATTCATGACTGATGTTTGCACTGGTCTGCCCTAATTCTGTAGACTAGGACTAACATAAGCATAGCTGAGTTTCTGATGTATTCTTTCATCTAAGCAGTATGCTGCAGGACAAATACTTGCTTTTAGAGAGCCTTAGAATCAGCCAGTTGGATAACTGTGAGCACTTGAAAGTAAAAACATGCCCTGAAAAAGAAGCCACAAATTTTGCCTTGATAGACAACTAGGTTTCTGCTTGAGATTTTCTACGAGCTAAAACAGTGTGCTGAAAAGAGCAGCACTTTTTAGAGGCTTTAGTGGTTAGAAAATGTACACACACACACACACACACACACACACACACACACACAGTGCATTTTACAGTCAAAGCTCTGTGTTCTTGAGTAAGATAGATATGACAAACAGTTGCATGCTAGTGCTTCAGTTTCAATAAGAGGCTGAATGGTGCATTCTTCTCAAATGTTTTCAAGATTCATCTCTCCTTCTCTTGGGGCACCTCAGATAAAAAAAAGCCAGACTCTGGCTTGTCATGTTTTCCAAACATGTTTTTCCAAGCTTAATGTTTGTTTTCCACAAGCAAACCACACATGGTAATCAAGGTTTTCCACTCACTGTTCGTGTGGAGGCAACAAAATGTGAGCCTAGGTTTGGACAACATAATAAGCTAGGCTTGCGCGACCTATGGTTTAATGCAACTTGTAAACTTCACCAATGTGTGAGCAATGTGAATAAAGAGTCATTCATTTTCCCATTAATGCATATTGAATTAAGCTCATATCACAATGAAATTACATATGGAATGTGGACAATGCAAAATGAAATATTCTCTAATCTTTTACTACATTCCTTCATTGATAAATCATAAACAGGCTCTTGAGAAGGAGAATAAAATTACCTCTGTCATTATATAGTATGGCTTTACTTTAATTCTGAAATTTTACCTTTTGAAAGTTCAAATTAGTATCTTTTATTTGGTTAAGATAGTGCCAGTGTGTTAAAATAAAGAATATTGGTCAAAAGTGCTCCCATATTTTTGAAGACCTGCAGGACTATCTTAATCTTGTTTGAGACAATGATCTGCCATCATCATTGATCCCCTTAGCTTCAGTTGCATGCAACATATGTGAATTGTGAAAAGTTTAAATATTGTTATTTTATTTGGGGGCAGAAACAGACAGCATGCATTATGCTTACTGAAAATATGCAGTCAATTAATGTTTATGACCTGAAATGGTACCATCTGTTTCCTCAGCCTATCCCTTTTGCTTTACTACTACTTTTAGATCTTATTCACAGATTTATTGCCATGGTGGTAAACAACATGAAGACTGCTTTCCTAGTCTGTCACCTTTCATTCCTGTGTCCTTGTGCAGTGCTGCTCATGGTGGAACAAAATGGATTAAATAAATCACACCATGGGTAAAAGCTTTTAAAGGAAGCTTTGTCATAGCTGTACACTGAAGCATTATACAATTTCTGCTTTGTGATGGCATTGTGGTGTACATTAATGGAAGCAGAAAAGATATTAAGTCAATTAAAAATTAAGAAAAAAAACATTGACCTAGAAGATGTATGAAATGGTGTCACCTTTTGAACAGAACAAACAAGATACTAGGCTTAGAAAAAAGAAATGTTATACATAGCATGCTATATAAGTAAGATTATTGTCATTCTTCAGAGAAATCTGATGTGCTTAGTGAAATAGAAATTGTAACCTGGAACATTCATCAAAAACTCCAGGGAGACACTATACTAGTGCTTTCAAATTGAAGTTATTACATGTGACATTCCTGGTATCTGCCAACCTTGACTGTAACTCAATGAAGCAGGAGAGCTGAGGAAAAATCAGTAAGTACTGTCTAAACAAGTGCCAAGAGTTGGCATAGTGAATCAGTGTGTGTGTTCTGTCATCAGGCCCAAGGGCATTCCATTTATTCCTGATGGCAGAAATGAGTGTTAAGAGTTGAGCATTACAGGCCAAAAGAATAAATAACTGGGTTTATATTGAACAGGCAGTGGTGGGAGGGCGTATTCAGCAAGAAAGAATCACCTTGACTGTGAAAAGAGAAGAAGAAGGATGGTGGTTCCAGACTGAATAAAGAAATGCAGTACTTGTTACCCCAGGTCCTGGCTCCTGAGGAAGCTGGCAATATTGGCTTGTCATCATAGCAACATCAGAAATGATTAAAGGTGATATCATTCAGCATTCTGATTCCCACAATCACCACATAGAGTTTTCTGGGAAGCACAGAACCAGCACATGAAGGCAGTTTTACTGTAGCAAAAAACATGAGAGTTTTCTCTGAATCACATACAGAACTATATCTAGAAATCTCTTTGTAATGCTAATGATATTTTTAAATAGTGGCATCAGATGAGCATTCTGCCAGATACTGAATGGGATCTGTAATCTGAGCTAATTTAGGCATAAATATGATTCACAGTAAAGTTGTAGTGCCTCCATATTAGAGATGCACTCATTGTTGAGCACTGTCAAATACTCAAAAGTTACTTTATATCTTCCTGAACTATATACTGTCTTCTACCTAGCACACTATTGTCTTTACTAATATGTAACAGTTGGTTACATATTGAGCGCACAAGGAGAAGGGCACGACAGAGGATGAGCTGGTTGGACAGTGTTCTCGAAGCTACGAACATGAGTCTGACCAAACTGCGGGAGACAGTGGAAGACAGGAGTGCCTGGAATGCTCTAGTCCATGGGGTCACAAAGAGTTGGACACGACTAAATGACTAAACAACAACAGTTGGTTCTTTTGACTAGAAAATGCATTACTGTGATAGTGACTTTCAGTGTTGGGAAAAATATTCAGCTCTTAACTCCAATACTTTGCTGATATCAACTTAACACTTAGCACCCCTGCTTCTACAGTTTTCCACAGTAGAGTTCACTGTGTAGATTCCTGTTCCATAAGTGTATTGTTTCACTGGTACTCAGCGTTTCATTGGTTGGTTCCCTATCATAAGGTATACTTTCCAGAAGTATAGCCATTATTTAATGTCTTTCATCTGGACATGTGAAGTGTGACATTTGAAAAGTTGACTTTTGATAATACATATCCATACAGTTAACTTTGGATAAGACATATGTTTTATCCATGAAAATTTCACATGTGGAATTCACCACTTGATGCTGTAGCCAGTGCATGATGAATGTGCCATTCTGAAAAGAACCATTCAGGTAACTTTATTACCTGCTTGTGTGATTTACCAGTTAATTTAAAAATCAGTTATTTACATTTATTTAAAGTTGAACTGCTATTTTCAATAGGATTTACTGCCAGGTAAGTGGGTATAGGTTTACAGCTTAACTATATCCTGCTACATTAGTAAAACAGGGCAGCAAACATACACAACAAAACCAAAACACTCCAGTTCAGCATGCAACATCAGTGTGAAAGAGGCATATTTGAAAGATATGTTGATGTTGATTTCAAGTGAAAACTGTCTACTTTGGTTGCATGTGGCTTTTATTGTTGGAAGGAAACATAGTAGTTTCACCCTGAAGGCAAGCCATCTGCTACCTTTGGATACAAAATGGAACAAAAAGGCATCTTCAAGTTTATTTCCCCCCCTCAGGTTTGGAGCAGGAAGGAAAGAGTTGGCATGGAAGAAGGCTCTTATCAGTAAAAGTGTTTACATGAGGATGGGGATGGAGAGATTCACATTTTTAATTTGTAACAACATTCAGTTGATGAATTTCTGCATTAATGAATTGAAGTTTGAATGAAGTGTGTATAATAATAATAATAATAATAATAATAATAATAATAAAATTTATTATTTATACCCCGCCCATCTGGCTGGGTTTTCCCAGCCACTCTGGGCGGCTTCCAAAGAAATATTAAAATACACTAATTTCTTAAAGATTAAAAGCTTCCCTAAACAGGGCTGCCTTCAGGTGTCCTCCAAAA
This sequence comes from Zootoca vivipara, assembly GCF_965207765.1. NCBI lineage: Eukaryota > Metazoa > Chordata > Lepidosauria > Squamata > Lacertidae > Zootoca > Zootoca vivipara. Next base: position 58,707,630 of record NC_142587.1, read on the forward strand.
GTCTGGTAGTTGTTTTTCTTTTTGACATCTGGTGGGAGGGTGTTCCACAGGGCGGGTGCCACTACCGAGAAGGCCCTCTGCCTGGTTCCCTGTAACTTGGCGAGGGAACCGCCAGAAGTCCCTCGGCACTGGACCTCAGTGTCCGGGCAGAGCGATGGAGACGCTCCTTCAGGTATACTGGACCGAGGCCGTTTGTTATGTATGTTAGTAGGGCCTCTCTTGCACATGCAAATTTGCTCCTCCCTATACCTTAGAGCAGGCACTCCCAAACTTTGACCCTCCAGATGTTTTGGACTACAGTTCCCATCATCCCCGACCACTGGTCCTGTTAGCTAGGGATCATGGGAGTTGTAGGCCAAAACATCTGGATGGCCACAGTTTGGGGATGCCTGCCTTAGAGCCTGCTGTGTTCGTGGGAGACTGGGAGCCCACTGGCTCTGGTGATGCGTCTTGCTGCTTTGGTTCCTGTGCACCGAGACCCATCCCCTCGCCATTCTCCATCACCGTGAGAATTTCCTTCTCCATCCCCTACTTGCCCTGGTGCCCTAGCCCCGGCTCACTAAGATCCCCTTCCTCCTCGCCGCTGTCCTGCCAGTTCATTACATCAGTGTAGGCTGTTTTTTTCAGAACTCAACCTATGAGAAGAAAAGGTATATTTGTATTGACCAGACTGGCAGCATTTTCCAACTGTAACGACTACTCTAAACATGCAATATCAGTTCTCATATAGCTCATAAGATTTTTTATGATGCTGTATGGATTGCACATATATTAGTAATCAGCCCAGGGAACTTTGGTGAATGGGTTGTCTAGAATCGGTATGTATGAATGAATAAGTACTATTTCTCCCAAAACTGTTACAGCCACTCAGAAAACATTAATTTTAGCCTTGATGCGACAAGTGGGCATGCCTTAAGTCTATTTCTAGATGTTTGAGCCAATCTGCCCTTGTGATTAAGTATAATTGAATCTAATTATATTTTAGAAAAATATGTGAAGTTATGGTCACATTAACTTGCTTTTTGTTATTGCTGTTAAGATGTATTGGACCTCTGGTTTCCAGAAGATGTCACCAATAAGGAAGCTTAATAAACCAAAGTTTTATCAAATAAATTGGAAATGCATGAAGGTTTTTAAAAGCAGTTTATTAGAATGAATAAAATGGTTACCTTTTCTCTCTGATACAGGTTAAGTATTTGAATTGGCATGATGCACAGCCACTTGCAATGCTTTTTAGTATACATTTAACAAAAAATAATGTGTTTGAGTTTCCGTAAATGAAATATGCAATGAGAACAGTTTACATAGTTCACATTTCAGGCTGCAAGAGTAAGTTATAAATAAGTGTTAAAACATAACAATTTATTTTTGCCATTCATGTGTAATCTCACTGCTTTTGTGTATAAGTGCAGATTCTTGCTTGTATAGCAAATGAGTGTGGTGGGTTGTTTTTTAGTATCCTGCAAAAGTGTGATAACAGTGCTGCAAATTTCATTCCTTTCAAAATAAGAGTCTTGATAGAGAGTTGGTTAGCAACAGCTAGGGTGTGCATATCAAGTTAATGCACCTTACAATAAGCTTGATGATTAGGCTAGCCCATAGTCCGCAAGGATATATGAACAATACATATTTCAAATATCAGTAAAAAATGTGATTCTTAGTTGAAGTCACTTAAAATATTCCTAGCATTATTCAGAAAACAGAGTCCAATACCAAATATTTATTAGAAATAATATAGTAGTATCTGAGACCACCACTTATTCCTAGTCTCTGATGTTTGGGAGAGACTGCTATGAAGTTGCTGTCTAGTTTCTATCATGTATTAGTTACAGGGATATGTGAGGAAATAGACTATAAAGAGGGTTGCTGGGGAAAGTGGGTTGTATAATTAATAATGAGAACAGCTAGTGATTGTTTGCTTTGTATATAGTTTTCCCTATTCACAAATATATACACAAATTTGTTGTTTTATACCTGTGAGCAACTTTCTGACCTTGAGGCATTTGTGTATGATTGTATCAATGTGGCAAATTAGTGCAGTCCTGAGCACAGCTACAGTAATACCTCCGCAAATGTCCGCTTTGTCTAGGGTCCATTCCGGGGAACGTCTGTGGCAAACCCGGAAGTATTGAAATGGGTTACTTTTGGGGTTTGCTGCATGCGCAGAAGTGCAAACCACTCTGTGCGCAAACGCAGCGCTTTGCCCTGCGTTCTTTTCGGCTAGTAGCCAGAGCTCTGGAACAGATCCTGGCCGCAAAACGAGGTACGACTGTATTCAGATGTCAGACATGTTGAATTCTGTGGTACTTACTCCCATGAAAGTGTTTGCAGGCCAGATTTTCAGCCTTAAATATTCTTGAAAGCATCTGTTTTATTTCTAGTGTAGAAATGCTTTAGAGAAAATAGTGAGTTTTTAAAAATAACTTGCTAATGATTTTCCTTTCTTGCACTTTGTCACTAGGATCTCGTCTTCGCCAGGAGGACTTTCCACCTCGAATTGTAGAGCATCCGTCAGATGTAATCGTTTCTAAAGGAGAGCCAACGACTCTGAACTGCAAAGCTGAAGGAAGGCCAACTCCCACTATTGAGTGGTATAAAGATGGAGAGCGTGTGGAGACTGACAAAGATGATCCCCGCTCACACCGCATGCTGCTCCCTAGTGGATCTTTATTTTTCTTACGAATTGTACATGGACGCAGGAGTAAACCAGATGAAGGAAGTTATGTATGTGTTGCAAGGAACTATCTAGGAGAAGCTGTGAGTCGTAATGCTTCGCTGGAAGTAGCACGTAAGTAACCCCTACACTATATTAATGTCATGAGATAATGTGTAGTTACTTTGATTCACAAAAGAAATAAGGACATTTTCCATTAAGCATTCCTATATACTTTAATCTGTTAAATCTGAATTACCCATAAATTATGTGGGAATGCTGAAAAGAAGTGTGCCTATTACTTAGTCTTTTATATGCACATGTATTCAGTGCAGTGGTCATACAAATGTACAATTGGCACTAAGATATGTTGTGGTTCATGTAATCATGAATGGTGCCTTCAAGTATAATGTCCTTTTGAATTTGGCTTTGTTGCGCCTAATGTCAAAATATAGCTGTCATTTTATATATGCATCACTGCCTATTTATTTCTTTTTATCAAGACATCTTGTCAAGTTTTCCCATGTATTGTTGGAAATTTCAGAGCCTTCATATGCTCATACTATATTCAGTACATTGTGCGTGTGGCATGTGACAATATATAAGCAGTCGCTTTTTAAAAAGTTGACACTGAAGGCATCTATGGTGTTTTTGATAACCACTGTTTGCACCGAGTAGAATTGACTTTAGGTTTTTTTTAATCTGTTTCCTCTATTGATTATGTGCATTATCCAGCCAAGGTTAAGAACCTAATTGTAAAGGAAGAATTAAGCAGAGAGGATTTTCAGTATGTACCTTGGAATAGATTTTGACTTATGTGAGATGTTGAGTAACATAAAATTCTCAGATTATCAGGCGATTGCTGGGATAAAAATAGCATTTTTATTTAAAGTGTGTGAAATTTATTCTTGTCAGCCTTGGTGATTTTTGTCTATCTGTGTGGTAGACTTGTATTAGTCTACATATATAAGCAGTCTACACACACACACACACACACACACACACACACACGAAAAGAAGTATGCCTATATAAGCAGTTAGTTCATAAGTTGTGAGTGTTGTCATATTGTCAATTCATTGATTAAAGGGGATCATATCTTTCTATTAAGCATTCCTATATATTTTAATCTGTTGAATTTGAATTACCCATGAATTATGTGGGAATGCTGAAAAGAAGTGCTTATATATGTAGTACTTAGTCTTTTATATGCACATGTATTCAGTGCAGTGGCCATACAAGATCATATCTTTATTGCTTCATTTCATCAATATCTTGGCCACCATTAGGGTGCATATAATCCTTTTTCATTGTCCCATTGTTAACGTCTATGCAGTAGGTGCTCCACTGGACTTATACAGTCTAGCACTTTCTGCCGAAATTTAGTTTAGAACATTGTACGAACATGTGTTGCAAAGAGGCACTGTCCTTGCCACATCTCCAGCACAGAGCTACCTTAGTCCTTTTTTATACAAACGTAAAGGAGTCAAGTAAATCCTGATTATTATTTTTTGTTGTGTAAATCTCAATTTAAGGTCCATTGATACCTTCCCCACTATCTAGGTAATATTGAAAGTTACACTTCTTTATTCCAGCCATTTCTTAGTCCGCATATGAAACTTATTGATCATTAATAAATATCTATAAATAAGTAACTACTGGCTCTTAAGTTTCAAATGAGTTATCAAATTGTTCCAATATATCAGGTGTCTCAAAAGCTGAGAGGGCTGCTGGCCCAAAATCACTTGCTAGAGGTTGTAACTGAAGATATTGCCATTGAGTTGCATCTGATAGAGGATATTAAAACATCATTGGTATAAAATTCATCTTCCTCATCAGTTGGTCCAAAGTCAACACACGTGCTTCCACCCAAATTTTCCATGTCACCATATCCTCCCCCCAATTTTTAGAGTAGGGTTTCCCCACAAAGTAAGTTTGGCATGTGAGAATGGATCAAATTTGTTTTTGATGGACAATATATTCCATATCCTTCTCAACCGACTTAGTTGTTTCCAGAGTCACCTGGGATTTCAAATATTTTGATCCTACTATTGTCTAACCTACTAAAGGTGTGTATATTCTAGGGTTGCCCACATCAGAAAATTAAGACCAAAAGTGGTTTCTTATATTTAGTACTTGTCAATAAATAGGCAGAGTGATATAGTTCCAAATTCGGAATTCCAAAACCACCTTCTTTAATTTGTAACTTCATTCTTTACAAGGATATACTCGGTATTGTTGATTCCCCCCAAACACTTTCTAAACAGGGAGTTTAACTTTTGGGAATATGATCTGTATATAAAAAGTGGGAATCCTCTCAAAATATAAATAAATATGGGAATTTTATTCATTTTGAGGGCATTCATCCTTCCCCAAAGGGTACCTTGTTGATATACATAAGAAGCACCGTTGATCACATTTTCTCACTACTCAATGATTACTAATTTATGAATTTAGATGATTGTAATAAATGGGTAGTGTAAAAGTTAAACATATCAATATATTATCACTATCATCATCGCCATCATCATCTTATAATTTTTAACTAAATTTGGTTTTACTCCATAAATTCATGTGTTAATAAACTAAGAATTATTTAGCTCTTTGATCTAGCCTTTCCTCACATGCCAGAAAAACTGCTTGTTTTTTGAAAACATAAAAGTATACTTTATTATATTGAATATCACTGATCTCTTCTTCAGAGACTGCTGTGAGTCTCCAGTTACAATATGTGCAATCTCCTGAGTTAAATTCTTAACCACTGCAGCTGGTGGTAGGTCATGCATGAACTGCAAGTCAGTTTTAAAAAAGTCCTTGGGGAGGAAAAAAAACCTGGGATTCACTGTAGACAAATAATAAAAAAACACACACCAAAGATCAGAGAACATGAAATCTAAGGCAAAAACTATAGAGAAGAGTTTTTGAAATGTGATCATGTACCATACTACATTACTTTACAGTTTTTATAGCTTTGAAGTTTCATAGTTTGCATTTACCAGTTAAACTCTTTGGGTCTTAAAGGTAAGATTCCTAGCTATTTAAATTGAGAGGCTGTTTGCCTTTCCTTTAAGATAAATGGTGGAATGTTTATGTTAAGATGTTCCATTAAGATTGATGGAATTGGGTTACAAACTTTCACAGATAACAGAGTGCTTCTATTGAAAACTTTGGTTTGGTTTCATGAAGGGTACCAGAATTTTTCCCATCCTCTTCATTGCAATGCCATGTACCACCTGTGAACATCCACACCACAACAGTGTCAGATGTGGCATAGGGAGCTGCATCAGCATAAATCAGGAGAAACCTTGTTTGAGTAGAAATGCCTTTCCACTCACACAAGATGTATTTGGACCCAAGCCATTGATTTTAGAATAAACGGAAATTTGCACATTTACTACATATATAGATTCAGATAAAATTTAGTAGTATACTAGATTAATTACCACTTTTGGAGGTAGAGTTACGGAGTCTGAAGTATTGTCTCTATCCTAGATACTTAAGAGAGAATTGACTAAAAAATAATTTATTTAAGGAATCTTTATAAATAATACAGGGTGCATGATTTGTGGTGCATGATTTTTTTCTACTGATTATAAATCACCCCACCTTCAGTTTTCATACAATTCAGACATTTTCTCATTCACCTGATATGCCCCCTCTCAACTAAAGCATGGTGGGCTGCCCTGAAATATTGGCTCAAGATCTCTGTCTTTGGCCTAGGGAAGGAGTTACTCCCACACCTAAACAAGGAGAAGTTTATCAGCTCATGGATGAAAACTATGGTCAGAAAAGCCACTTTGATTAGAATTCCACCTTCTCTCTTGTACCATCTGGGCTATGATACCACCCTTGAATCTTTGAGGCAATCACATATCACATAGCGATCTCCGATCTCAATCTCATGTTATCTGTGACCCGATAGCAGTAGGAATTCATTACAGGTACGATTTTCAGATACCTGCATATCTTAGAAATCTGTCTGTACCAACTTATCGGCATCTCTTTACCAAAGCCAGATTAAATGTATTTCCATCAGAAGTGCTAAATGGCAGACTGAGAGGCATCCCTTATCAAAATAGGCTCTCAGGGTGTCAATTGTATGAGGCATATCCTACTACATTGCGAGCAATATGAGCAAGCTAGGGATCTATTGATTAAACCCCTACTGGCAAATCGGCCGGGTAAATCTGAAGCCTACTATCTTCTGGGCGACAAGTCTAATGATATCACAGTGGCCATGGCAAAGTTTCTGTCGGTAGTCATACGTATAGAAGATCATCATACTTAAGACTAAACAAATATTGTCTTGGTCTCCCTCTTCCGGGGGTTGTCTGTATGAATCTGCATTTTATTCTGATTCTATGTTACGGGTTTTTGGACCACAATAAAGATTACATTCACCTGATATTTTTGGCTTGTTTTAAGCTTAATTTTGGATAAGCTTGTTCTGCAGTCCTATGTTTATATGTTTAGAAATAAATTCAATTGACCTCAACAGAACTTGCTCTGACGTACATGTACATATCATTGTAACCTTAATAAATAGTAAGTAGAATATGGGAAAAAATATCCTTAATTGACTGTTGGCGCTAAATAAATAATATGCTGCAAGGAAAGTAAAGAAAGGTTTGCTGGGAATAGTTACTAATTGAAAGAGAATGAATAAAACTAAAACTAGGCACAACAGACACATGTTTGAATTCCATGGCTATTAATCTCTTATTTTTTTAAGTACTGTAACATGGGGCCCCTAATGTAGATCAGGTCCAGGATGTAGCAGAGAGGGATTTTGTCCCTTTCCCCCATCTGAAGCTACCTGTCCCCAAAGCTTTATGCCCTATTTTCTTTATATGTTCAATAACTTGTAACTTATATGTTCAATATCTTGTAATAAAAGAAGGGTAAACTCCCTCAAGTTCTCCTCAGAGTGACTCAGAAATGAACAGATTTGTTTCTAGAACAAATTTGAAACCCATCAGTTTATCTCTCAAGCCAATCTGATGAAATGAAGAAACACCCTTCTGCACCCAAATCTCATCCCCCAAAGTACTCCCAATGGTAAACCGCTTTTTCAGTCATAATGCACTGCACAGCATGTTCTACCACAGCGAAGAAAGGGAAAGAAGAAAGCTGATACCCTACTGGCAGCACAAGAGGGTTGTTCTGGTTCTTTGAGAGCTGCTAAGGAAGGGGAAAATCAATCTAGGAACTTATTCCAGTTTGGAGATTAAAACAAGCCAAATAATGCATTCATTCAATTTATTTGCAAGCCACTTCTCCACAAAAAAGAATGCTCAAAGCAGATTCCAACAAAGAGAACAGGAATACATTTCAAATAAACACTGCAAAACAATTTCATAATAACACAGCAAAGCAGTAGCAAATATAGTAACAAACCAATAAGCCACATTCTGATACTGTACTATAAATATAACAAGATGACTTAAACAACATGCAGCTATTCTATAGCAAAAATAACAAGAGCTTCACAGTTTCACCTTAATCATAGAAATTCTCTTTCCATGATGTCGCTCATAGTCCCTCTTCTGTAGCAGTTTCTTATACAATTCCAACACCCTTCTCATGAGGAAATATAACATTGATCCATATGCAAGGACAACCCTGCCCCCCCTCCCGCTGTATAACAATTATCTTGTAGATGTATCACACCCTGGTAACAACATACAGTTGTATGTTCTGGTAGGATTCATGGGACCCTACAAATCATGAAGTCCACTTTTATTACAATTTGCTAGTGGTGCCTATTTTTCTTTTTTCATAATGTTTTGTGGCAAACATTTTGCATGTCCTTTTTAAAGTCATATCCACACTTTTGTATGGATTATTAAGTGCCCAGAACTGTCACAGGTAGGTAGCCGTGTTGGTCTGACGAAGTCGAAACAAAATAAAAAAATTCCTTCCAGTCAGTTATACTTCCATTTTAGTAATAGATCAAGTATCCCTGTGATTTTTTTTCTTTTAAAGTTTTACATATTCCTACTTGAAAGATTATTTTCAGTTTTAGGGAATAAAATCCTCCAATTTTCTTTTAAAGAATTTGCAATCTGTTTAGGAACAATCTGCATAAACCTTAATAAGGCTAGGACTTGTTCCAACCATTAACTGATATATAAGTACCTTTAATTTACTAAAATCCAGTTGAAACGATCATGAGACACAGTTTGAAGAAGGTGCAAAGGTAAGATTCATACCTGCACTTAGAGGAGAGAGAACATACTGTACCTAGGACCTAGCACTGGCTGAGACTGCCTCAGATCCAGAGCACTATCTCTAATCCAGGCGGAGTTGTTTCCAGTACTGTACTAGAGATAGCAGCTGTAGCCCCAGGTGTTAAATATGAGGCAGCCGCTTGATCTATCGACCACTGTAAGAGGGGGCTCTGGCCTAAATGAAAATTCATGAAAAATTGATGAAGCCCCCAGATTATTTTTTTCCCTTTTCTTTTTTCAGCACTGGGCCAGTGTAGTGAGGAGAGAGATTAAATGAGGTGTTGAATGCTTTAGTAGCAAGAAGGTTGTGGTTCAAAGGTCAAAAGTCATGAAAAAAACTGATCATATCCCTTCTACCCTTTCTTTTGGAACAAAACACAAGTCACTTATTCAGCAGGGCTTCACTACTTTTTTGTGTTTGCATACAGCATATTAAAAATCAGGATCAATGTATATAAATTCACTTTTTCCAGTAAAAAACGAGGCTTGATGCTGATAAAATAACAAACATATCCTTATTTTTAATTTAGTCAAGATACAAAATAATATAGCTAAAGGCTGTCTTTTGGCCACCATCTTTCAGGGTGCTTGCCTGATTTCATTTAAAGAGAGGAAATGGTCTTGCATTATTTATAGGTCACAGATTGCTGAAATAGCAAGCTCTAGACCACTCTCCAAACATAATGATCCTGTTTGCTTTAAAATCTAAAGTAAATTGATGCTTTTATCTGTCAGAATAAGAGATTATGGCATTTACTGAATTTAGCAAGGGCATCACTCTAAAACATGAACCATTTTTTTCACACAATATGTCTAATCTTGTTTCATGTCTCTCTAGTTTGTACCAATATAAGGATTAGATGGAAAGACCTACCATATTATAGACTAACCATCCTATAAGATTGCTGATGAAATTAAATTTGATCAAAGGTACCTAAAAATCTAAGTATTTTTAAAATAATAATAAAAATATAGTATAATTCATGTGGCAAAACCAAATCCAGTGTGTGTGTTTTTCAGATGCGGAAGTATAGATACTAGCTGGCTAGATGCAACAATTTTACATCTCTAAAAGACCATTAAAATCAAGGTTTCTCAAAGTATAAGTTAAAGCAGGAATTGTGGAAAGGAAGAAGTGATCTCATAAGACTCAACTTTATGCAAACCATATTATATTGAGTGGAGGTGAAGGAGCATGGGAAGTGAAGCTGAAAAGGGGTGAGATTGGAATATAGTAGATAACCTCCACGGAGTCAGTTAAGTAAATTCAATGAAGTTTCAAGTTTGGGAAGTGTAGATCTAATAAGTTTGTTGGAGTGGAGAATTTGATATGGTTAGAAATATTGCTTTTGGATCTGTTATTATTATCCCTTTTTACATGACCACATTTTTTTTTTTACCGAATGTGTAAGATTGCTTATGCCATACTTTGCAGTTACATTACTGCAACCCTTTTGCAGGAGGGACATAGCTTTGTGGCAGTGCAAAGACTTTCCATGCAGGAAATTCTTGATTCAGTTCCTAGCATCTCAGGTGATTTGTTTCTCTCCCCGCTCCACTTAAAAGATGTATATACTATCCTTCAGTAGAGTTTCCAGGACAGCATACATAACCAATATAAATTATTGCAATAGCACATTGAGAGACAGTGAGAGAGCATTATGATACAATAAAACTTTGTGAACTATTATTCATCACTGGGCTAAACATGCTTGAACTGGCCCCATTTCAATGTCAATGATTTTTGTTGAGAAATATTTTTTATTCTACTATATATTTTGGATTGTTTAATTTTTAACAATGTTTCAGATTACAGCAGATACATTTCCACCACATGCCAACTATGTATTTTCTGTAATGTTTGAAAGGCAGGAGGCACACTTGCAGACACATCCTCTTCACACTTTGTAGAGAAGGCATGGCTGACATGCTGTGTTAATTTCTACTTTTTGTACAGTTTGGAAAGCTACTGAAATTTACATATTCTTCTTGAGAGAGTATTTAAAGATAGGCATCTTATAGTGCATCTTATATCACTTTTATTCTAACAGTCTGATGTTGTATAGGTTGATTACTGTTGTTCTCTGTTCCTTGTACTTTTGGCATGCTCAGTATTTTTCTAATTTTAGTCAGTTGAGAAAACAGCATAGCCGATCAAGATAGCACATCATATTATTTAACACATTTGCATTTCCACACCTCTGTTCTCTCTGTGCTGCAAGTGCTATTTGAATATTAATTAAAATACTGGCTATTGTTGGCATATGCCTCAGACATGTTGTACAATTTATGATGTCAGATGAGATAAAAAAAATCATTTGAAGCAGCACTCCAAACCATTTACAAAACACTACATGATCTAAATACTAACAAAGCACATTGAACTCCTAATTGTCAGAAATCATTGGGGTAAAGTTGGTGACATTGATGGGATTTGATTATTAGTAGTTACTATTGTTTATAGAAAGTAGAATTCTATCACTCTCTTTTTTTGTAACCTCAAGAGATGAAAACTTCTGCATTTTTCATGTAGGGAGTTACTTCACAATATTTGAATAATTAAATATATGATGCCTGTTCAGTATGCAGAATGACTGGAGCCAGTGGTTTCTGTCTAGTAAGTAACAGGCAAATATCTGAGTTATATAAAGAACTGGTGCCGTTACCATGACTTCCATAGATAATATTTGACAGTATTCACTTAAATGAGTAGAATTGTTGTTCTTTGATATACATGTTGCTAAATATTCTTGCACTGCCATGTCCAAGTAGAGACAATGGCCTTGACACATTAGCAAGCAGTCATAATATTTTATTCCCTCATCTTGCTTGGATATTTCCTTCTTGTTGGACATAATAGACACAGAGAACAATAGCAGGGTTAAGTCTTAAAGCCATAGATACTAATGTGATGACTGACCTATTGATTTCAAAATGGTGCATAAATACGGTTTCCTTTCAACATCCTTACCATATTTTCTTTGGGGAATGGTTTGTGTGTGTATATATTGAATGGTAGGTGTTTTGTATGAACTTATAAAATGGCATAATGTATTTATGTTTGTTATTAAATGTGTTGTAAGTTTATTGATAACAACTGACTAACAAGTAATGTGATTGTGCTTGCTTAAAAAACAAATGAAGTAGTAACTGTTCTAATTAAATATTTAGGCATTCCTTTTTTTTCTCCAGTTGAGGTGGAAAATAAGATACACTTTTTAAAAATCACACTTCTTAAAACCCAGGACTTGCCTATTTAAATAGTTTTTGGTATTTAATATGAGAGTTTTCTCAACAGTTTGGACTCTCAAAGCTGTTTTTCCTATTATACCATCTTCCGTCAATTGTTTTCGCTCCCTTCTCTTCTATCTTAATGAAACATTTATATATACACAAAGGAAATCTCTTGTCAGTTCTGACGATACTAACATTCAAGAGAACTTCCAGAAGTGTAGCCATGTCCATTTGTTCCAGCAAAAATAACAGTCTCATGGGACCTTAGAGATGAGCAAATTTATTGAGGCTTGGGTTTTTGGAGGTTACAGCTCACTTTGTCATATGGGAGATGTTTTAGAAGTTGGTAGAGAAAAATGTGTAAAGGTCGGGGGAGCTTGAATATTAAAAACTTTAGAATTTATAGAGCTTTGTTATATGAATGTAAAGTAACAAAATATTAAGAAAACCTGATGGTCCATTTATCTTGACAGCCTTTAAATTCACTCAAGTGTTTTTCTAGCATGTGCATGGTAATTTGGGATTTGCACAGAACAATTTATGAAAATTATGATTTTTTTAAAAAAAATCTTTCCACAAGAGGAAACACATTCATCCCTAAAGTGAGTTCCTCTTTCTTCAGCTTTTTTCAGTGCATCACCAAAAAAGACAGGAAAAGAAGGAAAAGGTTTACATCGAATTTGCACATGCTAATTTATATGTGTAGATCCAGATTTTGAAATGATTTAATTTAAATAGAAATACAGTACATCTCACCATAATGCAAACAGGTAAGCTGTTTGCCTGTTCTGTCTGCTACCCAGGTGCTGTTGATGGGCAGCTTCAACGTCCGTACTTCTGCTTCTTGTGGTACTTTATCTTTAAATCAGACTTTAAATAGCTCTTCAGATAAATGACAACTTCAAATAGAGGACTATCCTTTGACAGCTCTTCACATAATAAGCAGCTGTCCTCAGTAAAGTAGGATGTATGGAACGACTCCCCAGTGAGAAAACATTACAGCATTTGGGACTTTAGTTTACAGTAAAGGCAAACAAGAGGGAATGTGATGGAGTTGTATAAAATTACGCATGTTGTGGAGAAAGTGGCCAGTTTTCCCCTTTCGCTTATGATACTAGAAATCAGGGACGTCCAATGAAGCTGAAAGTTGGAAACTTTAGGACAGGCGAAAGTACTTACACAGTTCTTTGTTAAACTATGGAATTCTCTCCCACAAGACATAGTGATGGCTACCAACTTAGATGTGTTTAAAAGAGGATTAGACAAATCCATGGAGGATGAGGCTTATGTTCCATCTCCACTCTAGGAGGCAGTAGGGCTCTGAACTGTAGTGGTCAGAGAGGGGCAGTACTTGTTTGGTCTCATGTCACTGGCATCTCAGTGGCTTACTGGGAGGCAGAGATGGAAGTGTGAGGCAGCAGCAAGTTTGGTGCAGTGCAAATGTAACAGAGGGAGCACCATGCAAACCTCACCCCCCCCTTTGCCTTCTGGTAAGCCACAACAATGTTGGTGACAGGATGGTCAGGTAAGCACATCCACCCTGCTGATCACTATTGCCTCTGAATACTTCGAATTGCAGGCTGGGAGAATGCTATTGTGCTTGAGTTCTGCTTGTGTACATTCCATGGGCAATGGGCTAGCAACAGTGAGAACAGACTGCTGGACTCATTGGAACTTTGGCTTGATCCAGCAGGACTTTTATGTTCTTCCTTCAACTACCGTGTGACAGTAGCTTCAGAAAATGCTGCATAGTAACCCAATTGCCTTGTATACTTGCTTCTTTTTCTCAGCCTTTTTTCTTTTTGATTGTACCTGTCTTTCTTTTTGAGCATTTAAGTGCCTGAAGAATTTAAAATATAAAGTTTTAATAAAAGCATCGCAACATTCAGAGTTTTTTGTCAGCAAGTTCACTCAGTCTCACTGGCACAAATGAACAACCAGCAGAGTTTGTCCGTGTTAAGTCTTTCCTATATGAAAAACAGCTGTGTTCCTATGGCAGGCACCCCAAAACTTTGGCCCTCCAGATGTTTTGGACTGCAATTCCTATCTTCCCCGACCACTGGCCCATATGGTCTTCTGTTACCTTAAAATATGGTGGGAAAGAATGTGTGTGCCATCTATTTTTGTTTGTTTACATTCTAATTTTAAATCAGAGAGACAAGAGTTAATGTGTAAAGACAGAGACAGATCATGCACAATTATGCAGCTGAACCTCCGTTTCTCCTAGTAAGGTAAAGGTAAAAGGTGAGTTGGTTTGGGAAATATTTGTACTAGAAGGTGGGATTTTTTTAAAAAAAATCATACAAAATACTGGTTTATAAAACTAGTCCTACATCCTGATTCCCCCCCCCCCCGTTTGTGTACTTTTGTTGCTTTTCAGCTATTTTGCTTTGACTTGTGGAAACGAGCTTTAAACAATCGGTGGTAAAATGAACCAACATATTGGGCAGGTTAAGGGCAAGCTGAGGGAATGCCCTTATTTCAATTTATGTGATATCAACTGCAGGATTAAAAAAGAAAAACCAGTGCATGTGTCAGCCTATCCTAGCATCCTCAGCTGAGTTGACCTCTGAAGTGTCTGGTGCGGTGAGTGATGTAGTTAATGAGATCCAGTGACACTGTGACCCCGACCCCTTGTGGCCTTAGCTCTCCTCATCCATCTTCTCAGCCCCAAAGGCTGTGAGGGACTGTATGGAAACAGGATTAAACAAGTGTGAATAAACAAGTTCAAGAGCTTTCTGTCATGGCTGCCAGCACAGGACAGCAGTATAGTGACACATTAATATCTCTGGGTTGTTGGTATGTTACTTCAGAGGAATAACTACTTTTTCACTAGTTTCATCAGAATGCTTCCATAGTGTGTGGAGTGGGAGCACTTGATCTGACATTTATTTTTAGTCATGCACGTGTCACTTTTCATTCTGTAACAGGTAACAGATGATTCAAGGCACAATCCAGACAAGTGTAGAGGACCTGTATCTTATAGGAGCAGGTTTTTTGGAATTCACGTTGACCTGAGGCATAAACATTTTGCTTGATTTGTGTTCATTAAAGGTTTGTGAAGAAATGGTGGTTGATTTCACACCC
Source organism: Zootoca vivipara (assembly GCF_965207765.1). Taxonomy (NCBI): domain Eukaryota; kingdom Metazoa; phylum Chordata; class Lepidosauria; order Squamata; family Lacertidae; genus Zootoca; species Zootoca vivipara. The sequence goes on from NC_142587.1 coordinate 58,722,832, forward strand.
CACAAGATGGGGAAAACTCTACAGAAATGCATGTTGTTTGGGGTATAGTTCCTTATAAATAATACAGGATTTTCTAATGTGATTTTTTTTATCTGTGTATTTCAGAAAGTAAAGATATTAAGATAAGGTACCCTGCCAGGCTTCTGTGCGTAGCTGTAGTTCAGGCAATGCCTGCCCTCTGTTTGACAAGACCTTCTGTTTACCCCATGGCACTTTTTGATAAGTTGACCAGTTTGTGATTAAACATATTTATTTAGTTCAGTGGGTCAGAGCTATTCCGACAGATAGAAAATTACTGATGGATTATCAGTTTCAACATCTCTGACATCTGGCCTTGGCATAGTCCATCATTTCAGAATTCATAACACATATGCTTGGACAATAACATGCTCAGTTACCTGTGTGATGATAGATCTGGATATTGGAAACATTTCCAATTAATAGGACAGGTGTCACAGAAATTAGAAGATTATCTGCTGCTGTAGTACTAAAGCACTGTAGAAATATCAAGTAAATATTACATTTGAAGTTGAATCTGGGCTTTTGGTGGGAATTGTCAAACTTGAATTTCCTATCTTTAGAGACTAAGAATTCTAATTTGAGATCTAGCTTCTTCCCCATGCTGGTAAGAACTTGGAATAAAAAAATTAGCAACAAAACAAGCAAAAACCTAAACCCGTTTTCTGTCCAAGCTATTCAGATTTACAATATTTAAAATAGTTGACTAAGACTGCAATTCTATACACACTTCAATGGGAGTAAGTCCCTCTGAGCTCAGTGAGAATTACTATCAAGCAGACATGCATAGGACTGTGGTATAATAGTTGTAAAAGAAAAACCATACTTTTATGTTTGGGACAGTAGGGACTGCATTTAGAACTGAAAGAAAAATGGGTGCTGTTGAGTGAATTTCTAATTAAGGAAACTTGTTAAGTATGTTTGTTTTTCATTTTTTATCTCTGTACATTTTATTGTTTTGTTTAATCATAAACCATATCTGAAATAGGAACACATAGTATGTAATCATTAACATTAATATGTAAACAAATAACATTCACAGGAATTGCAAAATTTATGCATTCTAAAAAAATTAAAATATGTTAAGCTTTCAATACTAGCCTCTTTTTACAAAACTGAATAATTCATCCTTGCTATTACAGTAATGAATAATTTGTAATTCTATATTTTAAGGATAATTTTAAATGATGTCAGGTGATTGTTTTACCCACAGAGTTTGAATTCAAACTGTGCAGTATCCTACAAGTCCCAGCAGCCTTGTAGAATGCTTTACAAGACCCAGTGATCAGCTGGTTGCCAAGTTGTGTGAAGAGAGTTTTGCATAGGGCCTTGCAGGCACCTGCAAACTCCATTTTGGCCTTTTTAAGGTCATTTCAGATGGTGGCCATCTATCTCTACCTGTGGAACAGTGACTGTTTAAAGCAGGGGTTGTCAACCTGGTCCCTACCGCCCACTAGTGGGTGTTTCAGGATTCTAGGTGGGCAGTAGGGGGTTCTACGGCACAAGCTGAATCCTCCTTCCATCAAGCACTGGTGGGCGGTAAGGAAATTTTACCATCAAGAAAGATGCATTAGTGGGCAGTAGGTATAAAATCAGCCCTGAACGCTCACTGGAAGGACAGATCCTGAAGCTGAGGCTCCAATACTTTGGCCACCTCATGAGAAGAAAAGACTCCCTGGAAAAGACCCTGATGTTGGGAAAGATGGAGGGCACAAGGAGAAGGGGACGACAGAGGACGAGATGGTTGGACAGTATTCTCGAAGCTACGAACATGAGTCTGACCAAACTGCGGAGGCAGTGGAAGACAGGAGTGCCTGGTGTGCTCTGGTCCATGGGGTCACGAAGAGTTGGACACGACTAAACGACTAAACAACAACAAGGCATAAAAAGGTTGACTACCCCTGTTTTTAAGCATAAGGAACATTGTGTTCAAAAGTGGAAAAGAGCAACTGGAGAGGGGGAACACTAGGAAATTAGTTTGAATGGTAAGAACAAGAAATGGTGTGATAAGAAAGGAGCCAACAGAGCAGAAATATGATAAGTCTTAAACTGACAAATATAAAATTTGAAGTTGATGGGCTGGGGTGTTGTGTTTTCTGTTGGCAGGGTTTGTTGCTGTATCTTTTGTATCTGTATTTTAGATATTGTGATTTATGTGGAAGTCGTCCCCCTTGGTTTTATGTTTTTAAATATTTTATTTATTGTTTATGACTACCATTGTTACAATGTATTTTTTTCATATTGTAAGCCTCCTTGAGCGTGATTTGAACTGTGGAAAGGTGGCATACAATAAAATTATGTATCTATGTGAAAAGAGACAGGAAACTAGCTTAGGAAGAGATGACATGATCATAGTGACAGGGAACTGGGCTGATTTTTGCAGAACATCTCCTAGTTGATGGTAGTTGAAGAAAATGACAGCCAGAAGAATTATATGGACGAGCTCAGAAGTGTTTATAGTACCCTAAATTAATTTTACCTAGATAGGGAATTGTCCTTTTGATCTCTAACCTGTAATCACTCTAATTATTTCATCAGAATTTTAAGAAAATGTCTTACAATTGACATGCACGTAAATTAGACTGAAAGTGCACTCTTACTCTTTTGTCCGTGCTATGAAAATGCAAGGAAGCAAAACTACACATACACTTAGAGGTGACAATAGTTCTGTTCTCTCATTGATAGAAGCATGTAAGAATTATCATTAGATACTAGCATTTGCATCAATTGTTACAATGTCAAACTTGCCATATTAATATTCTTAGTCTTCCATTTCAGTGCACAATTATAATGCAGATCATTTGGAAATGTGTTTAAGTGCTCTAAATATTCCCTGACTTTTCTGCTTCATGTTCTTAAGTCTTGAAAATAATGTTGTATAGTTTTTACACACACGCACACACACACTGCGAATTAAGAGACAAAAGTGGCCAACTCCTGACATGACAAAATTTTGTTAAAAGTATTAAGAAATAACAATAACAATTATTTATACCCTGTCCATCTGACTGAGAAACTTCTAACATAATAAAAACAGAAGTTATAATAAAGAGGTGGGAGTAATAAGAAGCTTAGCAGATTGATGGCAAAGTGTGAGATGTCCTCCTTATTCACTTGTTCCTCTTGCATTTGTGCCTTTGGGGCCTTTTTCTGCTATCTTTTTCTCTTTGCCTCTTGACAAACCTGCTGTGAATCTCTTTGGATCTTTTGATGAATTGTAGCTGACACATCTACTGCTTCCTTAAACTTGATTCAGGCTAGTCTTGGGAGGTATAGCAGATTGCCTTTTCCAGTTGGTGCTTCCAGTATTGAAATTGCGGTTTCATTTACTGCATGCTGGCTAGGAAGGTCGCATTTGAATCCTTCCTCACTTCTTCTGGTCTTGACACTGCTGTTGATCTCTTTTCCTTTGATCCGCCATTCTTCTAGAGCCTCATAAGAAGTATGGTTCATTGACATAAGCAAATGTGGTGATGCATGAATATCTATCACTTGATTTTTTTCATTAAGATTACATTTTTAATAATAATATTTTTACATTTTGGTTAAATTATGTTTCTAGAGCTCAGTAATATTTTTGGCAGCTTAAAATGTGCACACTGTGCTTTATTTAACTGTGTACAGTTTGACATTATTTCAGTCTATCATGTAGTTATTTTTTTTCTTACATTGCTTTTAATGGTGGTGACTTTTCTCATTTTAAGTCCCAAGCCATATTTAGCATAAACTCTGGTGCCCCTTGGAAAAGTTGTTTTTCACAAGGGGTACTGACACAGTAGGACAGCTGCTGCTACTGATGCTAGCCCTGTAGGCACTGTTTAAAGAGAAGTAAGAGAGGCTTGGAGAGTAGGAACTGCCTTGGTTTGGTAGGTGGGAGGAAAGGAGAGTCTTTTCCAGGTTGAATTTTAATCAGAGGCAAAGAAGAACTCAGGAAGACTTGTAATGCTTATCTTGTCATTGAATAAAGGATTTCCAGATCTAAGCACAGTGAGCTTCACTGGCACCTCTCCTTTAGGCTGTAGTTTCAATCTCATTTTCCTAGGAGTAAGTCCCATTGAATTCACTTGACCTATTTCTAAGTAAACATGGTTAGGATTAGTTACAGATAGGTAGCCGTGTTGGTCTGACGTAGTCGAAACAAAATAAAAAAATCCTTCCAGCAGCACCTTAGAGACCAACTAAGTTTGTCATTGGTATGAGCTTTTGAAGAAGTGTGCATGCACACGAAAGCTCATACTATTAACAAATTTAGTTGGTCTCTAAGGTGCTGCTGGAAGGATATATTTTTTTTGTTCATGGTTAGGATAGCAGTCATAGAAGATGTGGTATCAGAAACCATGTCCCGTTAATGCAAAATTGAATGCAGACAGGCTTGTAGTTTGCTCTCCAAATTCCCCTCCAAGTTCCTCCCTAGCCTTCAACCAAATTATTTTTCCTACTTTACATTCAGTAGGCATGTCATAGATTGTTACGAAAGCTACTTGTGTCAAGAGGAAATAGCTTATTTGGAATGTGCTGCTTGTTGTTATAAAACAGATTGTGTGGAAATCAGTAGCAAAAGATTAAGTGCAGAATCAAGAATCTAAACTCTTGAGTAGTTTGCTAATGAATAAATTGCCCTATATTTATAATTGACTAGTTTTAAAAGAAATTTAACCACTTGATTTTATGGGCCCTGTGGAGCGGCTTGTAAGAAGGGTAAAATGGTAAATTTAAGATGCTACACGAATATTGATTTCAGATCTATTACAGAGTTCTGTAGACGATGGGCACAGTATGGAACAGGAATCTTTAATATAACCTCTGTAACTACTTTGCTGCTCTATGCCTTTATTACTGAATCAAATAAGGTTGATTAAGCCTAGCCTATGCAATATGTTTAAGCCTATTTCCTATATTGTCATAAAACAGTCATGTTTGGAAAGAGAAGCTGGAGTAAATCAAGCAGTGTAGATGTATGACAAAATAGGAAATTTTGGAGCCATATTAAAATCAGTAGTCAAATTTCCATTAACATAGCTTGAAAAGGAACTGTGGAGATTAATTTTAAAATGGTGTGCTTTGAATGACTAAAGCTTTGGGATAAATGGCAGAGTTTTTCTTACATGTGCATAGATGGACACATAATAATTTTAGCTTTACTAAAGTGTGGTTAACTGGTAGTTAAATACATTTTTAGATTGTGGTAGACAGTGGGCTGTCCCGCTCTGCTCCGATGATGTGAAATATAACTGACATCATCCTGCGGGTTATGGGAGCTGGAGTTCAAAAATTCAGGAGAGGATCATATTGGCAATGCTTATTTCAGGTAGTAGTTGTAGTGAAACTACTTTTAAAGTAATTGCTTGCCACCAGTGCTTTACACAAAGGCAGATTATTCATCCCTTTAGTAAAGGGGTGGATGACCCTTTGTAGCCTGAAGGCTTCATGCCCTTGTGGGCAACTTTTGGGTGGGCATATATCAGTAGTGGGCTTAGCCAGATGCAAGGGTAGGTGCATGTGACTTGTACCCTTTTATAGGCTACATTCCGGTAAGCCAAAAGTCAGAGGTTTCTACCGGTATACAGATACAGCATCCTTGTACACAAGCAAGAGGCATTATTGCAATACAATAACATATTCTTGTCAGGAAAAAGCACTCATTGAGGACATGCAACAGGACTGGGGAGGGAGCATGATGTAGTAGGGCAAGTCTCAAGGACCAGAAATGCCACACTTGATGCTTGGTGCAGAGGTTCCCCAGCTCTGATTTAGTCTATCTAGCCCAGGTGTGGGGAACATTTCGTCCTCCTGATGTTGCTGAACTACAACTGCCATAAGCCCCACGGCCAATGGTCAGAGGTTATGGTAGATGTAGTTTGGCAACATTGGGAGGACCAAAGGTTCCCCAGATCTTGTAACTTCGAAGCATGAGCTGATTGTGTGTTGTATTGATTGGGTTCCCAAAAGTATTACTAAGAAGCTTTACCTGTCTGCCAATCCGTTGTTGTTGTTGTTGTTTGTTTGTTTGTTTGTTTGTTTAGTCGTGTTTGACTCTTGGTGACCCCATGGACCAGAGCATGCCAGGCGCTCCTGTCTTCCACTGCCTCCTGCAGTTTGGTCAAATGCCTTGTTGGTAGCTTTGAGAACACTGTCCCTACAGCAGCTCTTTTTTCTTTTTAAAGTGCCCTTATATTAAAAAAAAACCCAGATAGGATATAAATATATAAGTGGGCATCATTAAGTAGAATTGAAGCAGACACACAAAGATAGGCACCTTGCCTGCAACATGGCTAAGTCAACATTTGATTTACTGGTTTGAAAGTTAAAATTCATTTGTATGAAAATGTAAATTCATTTGTGAAGCTTAAAAAATGCTGCCTCTCATTGCAATTGTAGGTAACTTGCAGTTTGGCTTGACATATGTACTTGTAGGCAACAGACCTTTAAAAAACAACCGAAAGTTGCTTGGGGAGGTGGTGAATAATCCTTTACTTGTCTGTTTCCCACTTAATATTTTACCTCCAAATGGATCTCTGTCTTGTGTATCTGACATTCTTTGGAGAAAGGGTCACTTGGAGAGGGTAATACAAAATAAAACATATTTGGAAGTGTGTTGGATGAAAAAATATTGAAAGTAGGGAATGAGTTAAGTGTCTTCCTCTCACTACTTATCTCCTTCGGCTCTGTTTTTCAGTAAAAGAAAGGGGCATCCATCTATAGTTAGACATGATTGCATATAGCGGGTGGTTTGGCCCTAATAAGTATTATTATTATTTATTTTATTAAATTTGTATACCACCCTTCATCCATAGATATTAGGGCTGTTCACAACATGGAAATAGCTAAAAGTAATACAGACAAATGTATTATTAACAAAATTGTAGTTCCCAGAGCAGTATAGAAGGACTAGCAAGCATAGATGTGGAATTATAACATATCATGTTTGCTGTCAGTCCATTTCTTAACATTACCTGAAACATTTTGGCCGTTGGGTAATTTGCTTGCATTGTAAACATGAAGAGGAGGTGCCTGAGATCACCAGATTCAAATTTTGTATTTATACAGCTTCTGTCCAGGGTGCGCATTTGACCCCCAAGTGACAGAGTAAATGAAAGCTCTTATTTAAAGTAATGCAGTCAGTTCAAAAATATTGTGCTAATAAAGTTATGCATTCTAATTGAAAGATTTATAGCAATCCATTTAGTTGTTACTAGGTTATTTGTGACAGGCAGATGCAGAGTAACCTGATTAGAGGAGGCATTGTGATGACTTGTAGCTGCTGAGGAGAATAAAGCTTCAAACCATTGTCATGGTCCATTCTCTGAAATGCATTCAGAAGATGATTTAAAGGCAGGCATGTGGTCATTAAATTTAAGTTTGCAGCTGCCTAGCTGGAGGTGGTTAGCGTATAAAACATGAATATAAAATAACAGAACTCACCTCTGGTCAGTTAACTTCTCCCTTGTAATTCAGATTTGAAATGCATTGTTAAAACAAATTACTATGCTATAAATTATTTTTTTTAAAAAATATACTAAATAAATATAATCCTGAATTAAAATGCTTCATTGAAAAAGAAACCCTTTGCAAACTACTGGGCATGCATATCTTTGCAAATACTTGTTAAACTGTCTGGAGCCTTTCCTAGACTAATATATCATTCTGTGCACTAATTTGGGGACAGGTTTTGTGGGTGCAGTATTTTTGCCTTGGGGTGGGGAAGGTTCTGAATATAGCCCAATGTGACTGTGGGCCCCCAAAGTACAGAGTGTTCATTTTACAGTGTTCTATTTATTAGGGGGGAAAGACACTTGAGATATCTATTATGGTTTTAGCTTTAGAGAGAGGTTCTTAAATGGGAATAAGCAAATATGATATTTTGTCTGCACTGTTTTCAGACATTTTACTTATTGGAGATCCATTTCTCACTTGGCTGTTGAGAAACCCTAGTGAGGTTTCTGAAAAATCATACACTTGGTTCATGTTAAGGCAAGTCTACTGAGCCTTCTTAGAATTCAGTGTTAATTTAATTGAGGAATCCTCTGCTATAGTTCCAGGTGACCTGCAACGTGGTTTGAAAACCACTGAATTTGTAAACTTAATGGTGGTGTAAAATAGTTTTAAAAGGAACAGTTCTTGAGAGTATTCCTTTATGTTTAGGAGTTTCATGATACCAATTGTATTGTAACAAGGCAAATCACTTTGAGATGTGAAGGTTTGCATGCTTGTAACTTAAGCAAAGCTATTACACTGACATCCAGCTTTGGATATGGTGGAGGATGCTACGCTTAACTGGCATGGTTAGAATAATTATTCAGGTATCTGATACATATTTATAACAACCAATCACTACACTTTGACACATCTCTCAATTCGAGGTTTCTGTTATAACAACAAAGTATGAGTATCCATATCTAATGTAAGGTTGACAGGTTGTCAAGATTTATGAAGGATTCCTAAACCTAAGAAGTTTAAATATTAAGAACACTAGAATGTGGCTTGGCCATTCACATATTTAAATAATTTAACTTTTATATTGTATTGAACTTTGCTGAACTATAGCAGTTTGCATAAAAATATCAGTTTGTATTAAACACTATGATTTGCCAAACAGGATGGATTGGATGGTAGGTAGACAAGGAAACATACTGACTTCAGAGAACCCCTTCCTTAGCCAGTTTGAGACCATCCCAGCTTCCCCTTTTACTATTGCAACTCTTGGAGGACAACCATTAGGACAAAAACTATGATGCTTGAAAAGCAAATTAACTTCTATGGTTCTGAAGAAGATAGGTAGAAGATCTTGTCTGTGAACCACCCTAAGACCTCTGGGTATAGGACAGTATATAAATTCAATACATAACAGGTATATTCAGTTCAGCAAGTGTATGGATATTCAGCAGATAGATGATCATAACTAACAAGAGAACACAAGAAGTTATCCCTTCCAGCCTAAATTACACTGTACTTGGAATATTCAAGTTATGCTGTGTTTTAAAGGTTGCGTGAGCTATGTGCGTCCTTTATGTTCCTCTTCCACCTGTCCTTTGAAATTACCACAATTTCCAAACACTATTTATCAATATGCCACATATTATATCCGAAACTAATATAAAAATGCTAAAAATCATTACATTCTTCTGTGCTAGGTTGCAAGGTTCAGTTGAATTAACTGGAGTTAAATTAAAGGCATAGTTTGTACAAAAGACCTTACCAGCGGATAATACCCTGATTTCTCAATCCTCTCCAAATACTGAAAAAGGAAACTGGGAAGTGTAATTTAGGGATTTTGTTCACCATGATTGCCACGCAATAGTCACAAATAATAGAATACCTCATATGTTTCCTTTACAAGGTTCATGAGCCTTAAAATTAAAATTTTAAATACTCATTTTTCTCGCTATCTTAAACCTGCATCATAGTTTGAATACAAAATGGACATTTTTTATTTTAATAGATCATGTCCTGCAAAATCCTTGCAGCTTTAATATATGGTCACACTATACAGTGCCCTCAGTGACTGCAGTTAATGGTTTTATATGCCCTCCTTTTTCAAATCTGGGAAATAAGAAGGACAAATTGAGTCAGCACCTTCTAAAAACCTTATAGCAAGATACTGTGTTTTCAGCAGCCATGTGCCATAGTTCTGCTCTTTCAATTATAAATGAAAAATGCTGCAATGGGCAATTTGTGACTGTTTACATCTTTACTTGTCAACACTTCTGACACCTTTTTGGTGCCCTGTTTACTTGTGGTCTCCCCAATCAGAGCAGGACCTGCTCACTAAGAGTCTTAAAATAATAACAACCTGAAGACAGAAGACACAGATATAGAGGAACGGTCTAGGACCTTGCTGCTAATTTCTCTTTTAACATAATCAAATCAGTACAGCCACCCAGCCAGGACTCATAAGTCACTCTACTCGATTAAGAGAAATTGATTTTCCTCCATCGTGGATCATAGTGATTATGATAAATATTGTATCTGCTGCTCACTTTCTTTCTTCCCTGCCAGTGTCCATTTGTTTGCAGGCCGGCAGGTAAACGAGCTGGGGAGATGACGCTGTGTCATTAACTGCAGTTGGTGTCAGCATTCTGACAGCTGCAGAATAGAGTGGCTCTATAGATCAGTGCAGAAGCCGATTGTGAGGGTACTGTGCAGCAATTACACACACTCTGACAACTATAGTGACAGCCTTAAATGTGGGAAACTATGGGGTGGTAATTTGTAATTGCAGCTAGTTGGACAAGCTGCAACATCAGTGGTGTGGTGGCCAGCTGACAGCAGTTTTTGATAAGAAATTTGAACAGAAAGAAACAAACGGGCAAGCTGTAAATTCTTAGAAAGGTGCATACCTTAACTTTCTCCAACATCTTCCTAATTCAGTCCTGTAAATCAGAATATCTGATGTTACAGGCTCTTGCTGTTAACATGGCATTGACCCCAATACTACACCAGCATAACACTCTGGTTGACTGTCGATTCCAATGCAATGCTAGAAATTTATATTCCTCATGAGATCAACAACTACTGCACCAATATTGATGGTTAAACCAAGGTGGCCTAAACCTATTAGCCAGCATAGGAGGCAGCATCTGGTTTAGGTTTGATAAACCTATATAGATGTTATTAGAACTCATGTATATTTTTGTATGGTGGCTGTATGAGAACAGCCCCACTGAATCAGGCCAGCCTAGGCTAGCATGCTTTTCTCACAATGTCTAGCCAGATGCCCATGAGAAGCCTGCAAGAAGGACCTGAGCACAAGAGCACTCTCCCGTCCTGTGTTTTCCAGCAACTGGTATTCAGAAGCATTATTGCCTCCAACTATGGAGGTGGTTAGTAGCCATTGTGAATTAATTTATTTTTACTATATTTTTAGGGTTCTTGAAGAGCAAATTTTCACTGCTCTTGCTTTTCACCATATTAAGATATATGTTTGTGGTTTGGAGGCTCTTTTGAGAGATGAAAAGCAGCATATAAACATTTGTTTATATGCTTCCCCTCGCCCAGCATTTCATATCTCTATCTCTTGTTGTTCAGTGGTCATCTTGCCTCTATAACTGTTGCTGAGTCTGTACCTTTTATCTGAATTGATAAAGATATATTCCTTACTCTCAAGTAAGTGCTCTGCCACAATAGACTGAATGGGAACCAGGGTACCAGGGACTACTACTAAAGGATGTCCATTGGCAAGAACCTTACAGGTAGGCATTACTTCTTGTATTTACAAGCTGCATTCAGCTCAGTGAGTCGCAAGTTGTATGGGCTTGCAATAGTGTTAAGGGAGCCATCTAGGAACCTCTTAAATGCTAGACATTCCTATAGCTAAGTAAATTGGCTTCTAAATAATTGAAATCCATCCCACATAATTTGTTTTTAAATCAAAGCCTGTTCAATTTTCAGCAGATAACATAACATAAATCAGGATAATCACCAATGAAGGCCAGTGTTTTGTCCAGCCTGAACAAGAGACTTAAAGCTTTGTGTGATTGGTTTGCCTCAATTCCCCCCCCCCATAAAAATATCTGTAACAAAATCTTGGTCCTGAACATCTTGTTTCTTGGCTATTTTTGAACACATGGTGGTTGCTTCTCAGCAGGTGCTGGGTTTGTTGTATCGTGGGCAGAGCTTCTCTCTGACATATGTCTGTACGTGATTGTACCATTCAGGATGTTAGAAATATCCTCAAACTGTAATATCTGGTAAGACAGTGGCTCAGCAAGAGGGTGTTGGAGTTTGGAAGGTATTCTAGACAGTTTTTGTGACTGAAAAATGGGGATCAGTTTTTCTTTTGTCTGTACAGTACAGAAGTTTAGAAATCATATCTTGGTATTTACTTATTATGTCTTTTCTTTACTGATATTAAAATATAGTTCAAAATAATACAATTTTAAACATATAAGGAAATAAATGAGAGTATAATGTGTATTGTCATGATGCAAGGAATCATGAACCCGAGATAAAAATCTGTTTGTCTTGCTGTACTTGCCTTATCAGTATATATGGGGCATTTCTGACCAGAATGCTGCAATTGAGAGAAACGGGTACCTTCTAAAGAATAAGTAGAAAACCTAATGTTCAAATATGAGATTATTTTAATAAAGCTGTATATATCCCTAGTACAGTACTGTGTGGAGTTTCTGTTAGTGTAACTAAAATTTTAGACATATAAGTTTGATTTTTTTTGGGGGGGGGGGTTCAGCTTGTTCCTTCTAGAGGCACATAAGTTCATCACCATTTTTGGAATATGTCTCTTTTAATAGGCAAGTAGCCCTAGCACCAAGTAAACTGCTTGGTTATCATCTTGCTTAGTTTCCACTTACATATATCACTTGAAGTTCTATAAGAATTTATAGAGAGGCAGAGTGTCATGTAAATGTCAGCAATGGGACATGACATGACCTTAAGGCATTGATTATGCCTTTACTCAGACATGCCCCAGAGCAGGTTGTATGGGGTGATGCATTCAAAGGAAATAAGTTTGCATGTAGAAATTAATCTTTAGAAAGGTCACTTTATTTCACAGAATAGAAACACAAGACCTAAATACAAATAATTTGTTTTTTTAAAAAAAAGAGGCAAGGGGGGGGGGGACCAAGAAACCCTATTGTGTTCTTACTTTCCTCCGCTCCTGCTCAAATCTAATTAATGAAGGTTGAAATGTTTTGTACTAAGATACCGTCCCTAGTAAAATAATACAGTTGTGTTTGAGTTGCCAGCTCTCCAGAAATGGGCCACCTGGAAATGCTGAAACAGTATTCATCAGCACTTTGCTGTTGTAATAGTTCATGCACTTTGACAATTGTGACTGTGTAGTGTTTTGGAACAATAACTCTGTAGAATAAAAGAGAATTAAAAAAGGCTTGCTGCATGTTTGTAAAATTGGTAACCATTACACTTCAGTAATAATAAAATTATGTCAAGAATTCTGTGCTCAGTTTACAGTAAGATGATGGAAACATGCTTTAAAATTTTAGAATTAGTACAAATCAAGACTTTTAGAAGGATTGGGAATCAAAACATAGTGCTGCATATTTAGGAACAAGTAGTGCAAGATACTTCACCAATATGTATTACTGTGTTTTAGCAAACATGTTACTGACTTAAGAAAATTAGTAGAAAGTTAACGGTTGAAACCTCTTTCATCCAGTTATCAAAGGTGTTAGAAATTTCAGACAGCCAGAGCGGACACTTTCCTAATCATCCTTATTATGTACAGTGGTACCTCGGGTTACAAACGCTTCAGGTTACAGACTCCGCTAACCCAGAAAAAGTACCTCGGGTTAAGATCTTTGCTTCAGGATGAGAACAGAAATCGCTCAGCGGTGGGGCGGCAGCAGTGAGAGGCTCCATTAGGTAAAGTGGTGCTTCAGGTTAAGAACAGACCTCCAGAACAAATTAAGTTCTTACCCCTGGTACCACTGTACCATGATCCATAGGCTTTTTGTCTGTAGGTCCATCCAATGGTGGCAGAAACATTTCTTCTTGTGCAAGTTGGGACACCTGATGTTTTTTTATGACCCCCTTTACCTACCACAGCCCTCTTTATCATATTTCATACAGTTATAGAGTGCCCCCCAACCCACAGGATGAGTTTTCAGTAGGGCAGAAGGCATAAGTGCAGGGTTGGAGGTGTTGGTAAAATTTGAGGGACCTTACTAGCATGAATGGAAACACAGGGACTTTTTACTTGTCATTCATTGAATAATATTCAATAAGGATGTAAATTATTTAGGTTTTGAGGACCTTTGACCACACACTCAAGTCTGCAATTGTTCTGTAAGAATTGCTTGTAGTTTGCTTGCTTGTTTGTTTGTTTGTTTTGCTTGAATGAAAGATACTTAAAAAGAGCTATTAACAGTGGAATTACTACATATTTTTTAAATGGCAGTGGATTTTAAAAATAAGATGGATAGCACTGTAAATATTTTGACCAGCTTCTTAAGCTGATGAGAATCTTTAGGTAGAATTGACTGAAAAATAAAGCTGATAATTTACATGAAAATATTTATTTATCTGAACACTGAAGCTGGACAACAGCTGCTCTAGTCAAACTGTTTGCTTTTGCTACTGCTTTTCTTCACTTGTTTTGATAACTATGAACAAAGGTCAATCACTTTTGCATGAAGACAGATCCTGACAGCACTAGATGTCAGCAAGTAATGTACAGCTACAAAATATATGCCTGTCAACATTTTAAAATCCCTGGGTATAGTTTCTGTTTCTCATGATCAAAGTAAAACAAAAATCAAATGGAGAAAATTGTAGAGGGCTCTTCAGAGTTGCTCTCTGTAGTGCCACTGACTGCTTTTTCCCTTTCAATCTTAATGAATGAAAAATTACATTCTGCTTGTTTAAATCTGTGAAAATAAGAAGGGTCCTGTTCAAAGATGGCTTAGTGAAATATCCATAACCGAAATGATTGGTAATTAATTTTGGTTTTGAAAGAGATTGTTTAGAATAAAATGCTTAGTGGAAGAAACGGAAAATGGAAGAAGTAGGTGATTGTACAACAGTGTTCTCAAACTATCTCATGTGGTGCACTGGCAATCCCACTCCCCACCCCCAAATGTGTCGGGCTAGTACCGTATTTGGTCCCTGACACACACATCCCACCTAATCTGGGCTGTGGTAGAGTTGCCACAGATCAGCAGCTGATCGCTGGTGATCACTGGTCTGCAAATCACAGCTTTGGGTTGTTGTTGACAAGCTTGAGTATATGGCATCATGCCCACATGGGCCAGTCTCTTGCTGGATTGTTTCCATGCAGCCCATGAAATAAATGGTGAATGTGACTTCTGCAATCTTCCACAACATGTGAAGCAACTTGGTTTTCAGATTGAAGGTAACTAATTCACTTTATCAAAGGTGTGCATTCCTCGTGTCACCCTATAATTCATTAATGTACTACAGCTACAATTTTAAACTACCTTTTGAATACAAGTAAAATATTTTCCTTTGATTCAGCAAGCATCACCAAACTAAGTACTCATAAATCACTGCATAATGGTTGCAGATTTTGTGTCATTTTCCCCTAGAAAAGGGGTGTGTGACCATTAGGTGGTGAATTACAGGGGTAGAGTAAGGGGTTGCGTACGGTTGGCAGACATAGTCGCTTACCCGTTGGGATGTCTTCGAGTGTGAGCCTAAGGCGGCAGCGGCGGCAGCAGCAGCAGCAGCAGCAGCCTGGGCCAGGTTTCGCCTCACCTTGTGTCCTACAGCTACAGTATCTCCACTCAGGACTGGCAAGCCAGTGAGGGCCTGGACTTTGGCCCTCACCACTCCAGGAGCCCCCCATGCCGACCCCTATCTCACTTGGTTCTAGGAGAGGCAGCTGCACTGGACCTCCATGCAGCGCCTCCAGGAAGTGGCCAAGGTGACCTGGAAACTCATGGCAGAGTTGGCAAGGTACAAGGGGTCTTGGATCTCTTGTGTTTACAATTTAGGAAGGCGGCTGGAGAAGGCAAGGAAGGGGCAGAGTCTCAGAAGTTGCCATGCGATGATTACAGGATGAAAGGTAATCTTCCAATTTTTTGAGTGGAAAAAAAGGTTGAGACACTTGTGTGGTGGCGACAATTATGTGGTGAATTATGGTATTCAAAATTTAAAACATACAGTTAATGAATTTGGTAGTACTCACATCATAGCTGTTCACATAGACCTGAATATGAATTACATTTTTTGACTTTTTTATATTGGCATCCACTTTACTTTATTGTTTATTATTGAAATAATAAATAACACTTTTGTTTCAAGGAATAAAATTTGGTGTTTTACCAGAACACTGCTAGAACCATTTTATCTAAATAAGAAATGAATTAACTTGTTTAAGTGTCCTTGATTATCTTCTATTCCTATATATATTTCTCTTCTTAAGAACCTGTTTCTATCATTTACCTGCTATGAACAACACAGAAGAAGGAATCAATGGCTTGCTTGGCAAATACAGTTGTTGTTTTTTACTCCCCCCCCCCCTTCAGTTATTCATTATGGTAATGGTACTTTGTGATGTGCAATTTCTGGATTTATGACCCATTCTCAATAAGCGGGAATCCAGGCTGCATGTGCATCTTTGATAAGGTTCTAATTGGATAGCAGTGACCTTTCTGAATGTAATTCTGGGTGGAAGATTAAAAAGCAGTCCAGAAAGTGACAGGTTTGGGACAATAACATATGAATTCGGCTCTGCTGGCAGGCAAGAGATGTAAGCCATGATAAATTAGAGGCCCGCCAAACAGGCTTGCTGAATGATTGTTCATTTCCATTGCATCCTGGGGTAAAATCTACTGCACGAGTGGTGCCAACCAGGCCACATTTTCCCTCTTTATGTGTTACTACTGATTGCAAACACTGGAAAACTGTGAAGTTAATGTCCTCTCACAGGGCACCAATGGTCACATACTAAATTAGCAGCATGTTCACCCAGATGATTCTTTCTAGGACATTTGTATATTTACTTCACGTAATATGAACACAATATAAACATCCCAGTGATAACAGGAAAAACCTGTTTACTGTCATTTGTGTGGCTGCAAATGAGAAAGATGTTTATCTTAAAGCATTCCTGATCTGAAACATTAGTTATCTCAAGGTTCTCGGAATCCATTTCTGCTCATTCTAAAAAGTATATGAGTGTGGGTAAGGGTGGGTCTTGTCACCTAAAAGAGGTTGATGGCATCAGGTAACAGGTAGAAGTGCTATCCAAAATACAAAATGATTTGTAATAAAGTCATTTTAACTGTAAATTAGGTAAGTATGCTGAAGTTAAAAAGCATAAAGTGTATTGCCACTCTCTTACTTCACACCCCCCCACTTTAATTTGGTATTTCCTTCTTCTGACAAGAAAAGTGAGCAACAGTTGCAATTGATAAGAAAAAGTAAAGCCATGTCAAATTGCACTGTTATGGCTGGCAAAACAGTCCTTATATCTAAGTAGACAGACATCTATAATATTTGATTCTCATTTATACTTAGACCTGTTAACATTATTCTGGCATCATTATATAGCTTTAAATGGATTTAGGTGTAATTTGTACTCCATTTAAGTTTTCCAAGTATCACTGGAGCAGAGTAAAAGTGTTTAGGGTAAATGAGAATTGGGACCATTAGCTAGACTCTAAATACCATATATGACAATTAAAAGGTTGTAGTTCCCAGCAGTGCTCTTTCTTAGGTGACAAAAATATCAGAGTTAAAAGCTTTTTCCTGGTAGTGCTAGACATGCTAGCTCTGATGGGGCAAATCCGAGAAGATCAAAGGAAAAATGAATCATTTTTGGAGAATCATTTGAGTAAGCCATACCTTCTTGTAAACTTTCCCCCTTCTACCTCTTTTAGCGTGAGAAATTCAAATAAATATTTATAGCTTAACAAAAGCATAATTAAAAAGCAAATGTTATAAATATTTATGGATCAGTATGTGGTTCAGGTAGTAGTTAAGCAAGTTGCTGACATAGATTTCTACTTTTCTGTAAATTTGAAATTAGCCCATTGTGTTCCATTATAACAATAAATTTATCATCTTGAGAACAAAATGGTAGAACTGAGTTGCTCTATTTTAAAATAATATCTACAGTGCTTGCAATATTTGTGAGAAGTTATACAATATTTATTTATGCCCTATGCCAATTTCCATAATCAAAATGAGCCCTAATTGACTGTTTGTGAATACTTAAAAACACACCAAGACAATAACTTTGGTTAAATAATGTTGGTTTTAAAAAATATCCCTGGCTGTTTTATACATGCCAATTGCTACAAAAAGACTTGCTCAGGAAATGTACCTGTGGCCTGATCATTCTCAAGTTCATGAGTGGAGGACAACACACATACATTGTATTCCACATTTCCTGCTTATCTCTAAATGTGTCTGTTCTACAGACTAAAAGTTATTTGGTGAAACGCTGGGGTCAAACATCAATAATAGCATCATAACCCTATTTGCCTAAGGATTGAGTGAGTGATGTTCCTTACCCCACCCCTTTTATATAGGGTCCATATAACACCATGACAAAATCCTGGTTGCCTGCTCTTTGCTAAATGCAGATGGGGCAGGAAAGGTGAGTACTACTAATTTTATTCATTTAGTTAGTACATCTATGTTCCACTTTTCTTACATCATCAAACATACTGGTACATGGGGTTCCCAGAGAGTATTCTGTCTAGGCACTGACCAGATCTTAGCTGCAGCTAGTTGGTTACAATACATCATGTACCCTCAAACCATGTGCCTGGACATTTTAAAAGGAGGATATAGAGATTATTTAACAATTGTTGCATAACATAATGATTATCTATCTAGAAAGAATTGTATTGTGACAGAAAGGACAATGGATATGAGAAAACTCTTGGGTTTCTGCAGGTGAATCAGCAGCCTGCTGTCATGGAAATATTGGGGCTAGTTTTTCATTTATAGATAATTAGAATCTAAGAATCTCAAAGTACTTCTCCAACAGACACATCATTTTCCCAGAGAAACCAATTTTTTTCACTTGACTAATTTTTGTGTTGCACATACAAACTGAATTGAATTGAGTGCTAGCTACTGGGCTGCCTGTGTAGCTCGACTGCCAATGCTTTATAAAGTGTTTGCTGTAAACTTGCATTTTTATCGCATGTGTTTGGATTTTATAATTGTATGACTACAATGGGGGGGGAAGGATGCAGAGGAAATGTGATCATATACCCTTTCATCATGGATGGAAGAATATTATGTGCTGTTCATTTAAGTATATTGTATTAAAGGATCTCATTATTCTACAACAGAGGTTTTAAAATTGAGAAGACGCACCATGCAAAGAAAACACTTGTGTATATTATTATGAACTTCATCTGGGTAGACTAATCATCTTATTTTCAAAGGAACAGAAGAAGTAGGGGTAAATATATTATGGTTGCATATATTTTTCTGTGTAAGTTATTAATAAGAGAAACAGACTCTCCATCTCAGTTGCATCACAAGCTGAATATCCCAGTGCTTTAATGTTCCAGGGTGGAATGGACAGCAATCCCTCCCCCGATCTGCAAACTCCCATGCGGCTTGCAGTATCAGGAGCCAGAAAAATCAAAGAGCCACCTACTGACCCCACCTATTGTCTGGCCTTGTCGTCTTCTATCAGTGGCATGCCACAATCAGCAAGATACATGTGTACCTCATGCTTGCTCAGGGTTTGGCAAACTCCTGTCCCTTGCACCTGTTTGCTTATGCATGAGCTGTGCATGTTTGAATCCAAAGAGCTAGGCATGGGGTAGGAAGAAGGCAGAGAAATCACTGTCAGCTCCTCATTACTTCATAAAGAGGAGGAAGAGGACTGAAGAGGCAAGAGAGATCTTTGTAGAGCCCTTAAGTGTACTTTAAAATGGGAAAACATGTGACTGTTAATCATGGTGTATTGGTTAATAAATGAAGTGTATGTGCTTTAAAAAAAGAATACATATTGCTTACATATAAAACTTTCTTAGAAGATCCAATAACTTCAGATTGGATTTCTAAGCACTTAAAATGCTGAGTCACCATTGTTCTATGATTGAGTAATCAGCATGAGAAGAGGATAGGGGAACAAATCCAATCTGATTGATCTATAAATTGTATTTTAATACCACTTGGGGCAGCTCTAACATAACAATGAGTGTAGTGTTTTCTTTTGACCTTGTGGATATTTTTATATGCAAAAGTTTCCTCATTCATACAAGCTAGCGGACCTTAGAGTTACATCATTATTTGAGCATCCTTAAAGTTGAGACAACATTATCACACATTAGGGAAGGAAAGCAGAGGAGAGGTTTCTATTAAAGTGGAGTAGTAAGGAGAAGGGAAAGGCAGGCTTGAGAACAAGTTTTTAAACTATCACATACCGAACTTTATAACCGAATTATAAAAACTTTAACTTTAACTGATTTAATCTCTGTTGTAACTTTTTGTAACCTTATTGTGCATTGCTTAGAGACTGCAGTAAGTGATACAGTATATAAATGGATGTAATAAATAAATAATATAAAGGTAACGTAATAATAAAAGAAGGGAAAACTTAATGAGAGAATATGTACTTAAATCTAAACATCACATAAACCACTATGAGTTTAAAATATGATCTATAAGCACTACAAGATTAATAAGAGTTAAAAACTACAGGACTGAAAATACATTTTTAAAAACACGTCAGTAGTTACAAGCACATTGGCTTCTTTCATGGTTCGGCAAGCTATGAATAAGTGTGTGGCCCACATGTTTCTGCCTCAGCCCTCCCCACCTCTTTTCACATACCAGCTTTGTGGCTGTAGTCTTTGATTTCCAATTACACCCAAACAGAAAGCTCTGACAATGCCAGTTTACTAACCAGACTATTAAGCCATGGGCTGATCTTGGTTTAAAATGTTGGCTAGTAAACTGACATTAATTCATAGTTCCTTCTTTCAAACACAATGGTCAACTCTGTTGTTACACCACTGTTGAAGCTGAGATGAGGTGGGATGAGAACATGTAAAGGCGGATCATGTAGCCAACAATGGAATGTTCACCCTACTCAAAGATAATTGCAGTGTGTGGGAATATTAATTAGAAATGTAGTTAGGGAGGGAAGGGTAAACACCATTGCATGCCTCTAGTTAGATAAAGAAAAACCCCTGATGCTTCTACCAAGCTACAGATTTTGCCTAGTATGTATATTGACACTATGCTGTATACTAGAAGTAGCTTAATCTGCTCTATGGTTTTAAAAAAGTAGTTATAGATGCTGAAGATGTTAGAAATGGAGAGAAGCAGATTCTTGCACAGCTGTCTGCATTTTCCTACCCCACACAAGTTGAACAAATGAATAGTCTTGAACTTTTTGAAGTTACAAGGGTAGACAGAAGAAATGCATTCACAGGCCATTGTATGACTAATTTTTTGTCAGCAACATAATTATTGAGATGAGGATATGAAATACCTTTAAGCATTTCAGATGTCAGGACTGATTATGTTTTAAGTTTTATAAACTTCATTTCACTTTCTTTCTTTCTTGCTTGCTTTCTTGCTTTCTTACATCATGCCATACCAGCTGCTTAAGCCTAATCATGATGACCAATCACATCTTCAACCTCATAAAAAGGAAAATATCTCACATTATACTTACATTATACTGCAAAAATAAATGTCCAAAGAGGCAAATATTTCTTATAATTAACTTTATCTGGATATGGCATTGCAATATATGTTTAATCTATTGCCAGAATCATGCTTTTATCATTTCAGTTATGGGGTTACACCAAAACCTTGCACCTGTTTATTTACTTTTTTAGGACCCTGGAACCAAAATGCATATATCAGATGTTTGAAACACAAGTGTACCGTACATGTCTTGCAAACCTTTTGTGCAGATAGTAGTATTTAGTATATATTAGCTAAAGTGCCTTTGGGGATTAGCTTCTCTGCAGTTGCTGAGGATATCAATGTGCTGAGAATACACAGAGATGTTTTCACCACCTTCTAGCTGCAAAACAATAATTTTATCAAGAATCCAATAGCACTCACTGAGTTTGCATATATTCCCACAGGTTAGTGCTAGCTTATGTACCTTTCCAGAATATATTTTTTAAGCAATCATAGCTTGATCTTTCTTGTTAACCTATAATATCCAAAATCTTTATATGGTGGTGTGTATATACTACACAAACATGCACATACTACATAAAAAGCAAGTTGAGAATTTTTTAAAAAATACTACAAAGATTATAGTCTTGTTTACATCAGTAGTGTTGCAAAGGCAATCTGTACATAACATGTTGGTGACTGGTTTTCATTTGATTTTCTCCTTCCCCCTTCCTGACCTCTCTATTTTGACTGCCAGTGCCCTTTCTAATTCTCAGTTTACATTTTCTGTATTTTATATTAGTCTGATACGTTTAACCAGGGGCAGAGCTGATTTGCAAACTAGCTGGGAAGCATACTAAGCAAGGAAGAAGGAAAGGAAAGCGTGCATCTTGGATAAAATGTCAAAATTGAGGCTTTTTCACTCCCTTCCATTTTTTCCCACTGCACTGGATGTATAATTACCTCATTGTTTCAATAATGTGCAAAAATTAAAGGCAGTAAGATATAAAAAATGTAAATAGGAAGACTTTCTATAATGCTCTTCTAAAATGAAGAATTTAACTAAACCACTCTAAAGTCCCCTGCTGCGCTCAGGCGAGTTGAAATTAATTCAAGACGGCAGATAAAAATTTTAACCAGCCCGAGTGGAGATGACGGATGTGACAGCTCTCAGTTAAAATGTCTTTTAGTGGCAAATGCATGCATATTAGTCAAGTGATGTGACATAACTGTCCTGGGTGAGAAAAGATGAACCAATGACCATTTGCATTGAGAACAAAAGAAAATTCTTAAGAATAAAACAGAAGAGGAAGGAGAAGATAACTTGCCATTCTATATAATTTTGTCTGTCTGGCTTAAAGGAATGTAAGTGACTGAACCTTTTAGTTTCCCCTCCACCCTCACCTTGTGCATGTGATGAAATAAAAAGAAAAGGATGAAAAAAGAAAAACACATAACTTGCTTGAAAAAAAACATGTGCCTGAAATCCTCCGACACTATCCTGAGCCTGCTGTTGAGTAAACCAATATGGATAGGCTTGTGCTTGTATGTGTCATATGTGTAAAATAAGAGCAAATACTAAAATGTGAAGTCATCAATAGCTTGACACATGTACCTCACCCTCAATTGATTCGGCTGTCCTGTGATCTTTTTAGGTAAGATAACAGGGCCCAGGTTTGCATAATATTCAGCTAAAGTTTCAGTTCATTTTGAAAAGGAACAAAATAATATAAAGAGCAGTGTGCTTTTAAGAAAAGAAAGTATTTGAAAAGGAAACATAGAAACCACTATAGTCAACTGATAAGTGGCGCTTGCTATGTTAAATTCATTTTCGATGGGCTTAGGGGAACAGAAGTCAGCAGCTCCCAGTTGAAATGGCCAGGGTAATTGAGTTTTGAGTATTATTCTGCTTATTTTCTCCATTATAATCAAATTTTATTATCATAATTCTGTTATTTGGATGCACCTCTTACTGTGTATCTCAAGAACGTTCAAGGCCACATCTGGAACATATTATTCATTACACACAGACACACACACACACAGAGAGAGGGGGGGGAGAGAGAGATTCTTGGGTATTATAGGGAGGATTTAAACTTTTCTCTTTTGCAACTTATTTTTGCATAGTATACTATAGCAACCAAATAAGTCTACAAATAAAAATGCAGATGGCCAGTTTTCACAAGCAGGACAACATTCAACGACAACATCTACAGTACACGATTTCTATTACAGTGGTGCCTCGCTAGACGAATTTAATTCATTCCACGGGTCTTTTCTTATAACGAAAAATTCGTCTAGCGAATCCCATATGAATGCATTGATTTTTAAAAAACTTTTTTTGCCCATAGGAATGCATTAATTGAATTTCAATGCATTCCTATGGGAACCGCGATTCGCTAGATGAATTTTTCATAAAACGAATTTGTCTAGCGAGGCAACCTCCGTTCGAAAAATCATTTTGTTAAGCGGAAATTTCGTTAAGCAGGGCATTCGTTAAGTGAGGCACCACTGTAAGTTGATTCTCAGTTGCTCTCAGTTTAAGAGATTCCTTAGTTGAATCTTAATAAGAGAGAGACTCGGTTTAAGAGATTCCTTAGTTGAATCTTAGTATGAGAGTTGCTTAGTTATAATGCTAATTTGCTGTTAATTCTTGGGTAGTTTAATGGGAGTTATGTGAGAGTGTCATGGGAGGTTTGGATTGGATTGAAGGGTTGGAATGTGGGTAGATAAAGTTGCTAAGAGAGAAAGCATTTATCTTTAGTTTAAAGTCTCTTTAGAGTCAGTTTGTTTTTCAGTTAAAGAAACCCAACCATTTGTATTTTCATCTGTATACTTTTACAAGTGTGCAGCTAGTAAGAGGTTTCATATAAGGGAGATAATTCCCTATGCTCTTGGTGGTGCTTTCTTAGCCAGGTCGACTTCTGACTGCGTATACTCTGCATGAAGCGTACTTTAAAGGGCCGCTGGAAACTGGAATATACAGTATGATTTAGGTTAAGTAAGTTTCAATACCCAGTTTTCTCCAATATTATTATCATATATATATATATATATTTCCAAAACATACTGCTTAAGTCTGCCTTGTAGAATTTTAAGCATAACCTTGCTAGCGTGTGAAATGAGCGCAATTGTGCAGTAGTTACAAAATATTGTGGTAGTTACCGCAATTGTACGGTAATTATCTAAATTAATTAGATAATTAATTTAGCATTTATTGAATAGTCCTTTGTAATAAGTGGAAGAATACTGACTATGGAAGAATGTGGTATTGTATGTATGGTCAAGCTACAAATATGGTAAAAAGTTGGATAATTTTTTGTGGAGAAATTGAGTTTATTAATCATTTATTCGTGTAATAATCTACAAGATAATTGCAGCCCATATATATTACTGGGAACTTTATGATACCTGTATGGTTCTTCTGATTGTTTTATTGAAAGTTATTGAAATTATTGTTTTAAAATCTGGTTTTATTATTATTTATTAGATTGTCTGTAAATAACATGTTGCAGTGAGGCACCAGTTAGTTCCTCAGGTATCCTAGTCTTGTTGGCTCATAAAGTTTTAGTGCCCTCTCTGGCCATTACAGAAGTGGCACCGTGCAGCAGATATAAGGCTGGCCCTCCAGATGTTTTGGCCTACAACTCCCATGATCCCTAGCTAGCAGGACCAGTGGTTGGGGAAGATGGGAATTGTAGTCCAAAACATCTGGAGGGCCGCAGGTTTGACATGCCTGGCGTAGAGTAAGATCCTCTAGTTGTGCTACTAGATAATAAGCCTCCTTACTAAAGTTACTGACTTTATTTAGCTGATTTCGTTACTTCTGGAGCTGGCTCACTTGAAGCAGCAATTGGCTGCTTGGATTGTTTGGTTTGGTATACAGTATTTAACAAAACACTTATTCGCCCCCTTTCTCATTAACACTTATGCACTGTGAAATGCAAGAGGGGAACAGTAAAAGAAAAAGGCAATAGTCTGAATCACTTGGGAGGAAAAGCAACTCTAAATATTGAATATCTGTCTTGGGGAAGAACACTGTTTGGAAGGCTATTAAAAAGTCAACATAACTATACACATATTAAAGCACTGAACAGATTATTTGTTCTGCATGATTTTGCTGTCTTATTCAGAGATACATACAACTTTGAGGTCAAGAGTTAAAACCATTTATATAGCGTAAGGTAAGTTAGAGTAATAGAATTGTAGAGTTGGAAAGGACACCAGGGGTCATCTAGTCCAACCACCTTCAATGCAGGAATCTCAACTGAAGCATCCATGGCAGATGGCCATCCAACCACTGCTTAGAGACTTTCAAGGAAGGATAGTCCACAACCGCCTGAGGGGGACTATTCCACTGTTGAACAGCCTTACTGTCATTAAGTTTTTTTCTGATGTTTAGTCAAAATCTTGTTTCTTGTAACTTGAAGCCATTGGTTCGAGACATACCCTCCAGAGCAGGAAAAAACAAGCTTGTTCCCTCTTCCACATGACAGCCCTTGAGATATTTGAAGATGAATATCATAGTTTGTTATTTAGAAAAAGGTGAATGTAGAAATGACAAAGATTTCCCCCTAAATAGACCTCATTTCACAATATGTTTTGGATTGGCCATCTTATCTTTTTGTATGCTGAAATCTCCCTCTCTATATTGCTCATAAATAATATCTTCACAGCATGTACTTCACAATATATAATCTTACATAAAGTGTAATCACCACACATTTTAAGATTTTAAAGAAAACTGGGAGAGGTTATCTAGAAAATATATACTGTGGGTTACTCATTTATTTATATGGTATAATATATGATGCTTGCAATCCTTCTTGTTCAGGAAACATCTTCAGCAGGATACAGATTATTGACCAGAGACCATCTTCCAGTGGCATATTACCAATTTTCCTTAAGACAAATCCTTCAATTATGTGGAATGACTGAAGGACTGTAATGAGCCCATGAAATCCATACTCGGGAGTTTATATTATGTGGATTATTGGCATGGACTACTTCCCCAGCCATTATATGTTGTCTTGCTATTGAACATATGAGATCTAAGAATGGCCATTCACACTATAGATTGTTAAGAAAAATGAAGCACACTTACCGTATTTAATGTTCAGGAAGCCTCTTATGTCAGCCTTTTTCTATAATGTGGATTATGGTGTTCCTCAACTATTATGGTTGTCCTCAACTATTACCATATTATCTTTGGATTATTTTTTTCTAACTACTTGTCATTCTGCTAATACATCTTTGTGTACTCCTTAGCTACTAGATACCTCTTCATATATTTCTAGGCTGCTAGATACAGCACAGTTCTGAGAATGTTATTTTTTCCTTTGTGTATAAATTATACTTTCACTTTAGTAAGAGGTGTAATAAATAACTGTGAAGGTGAATTGCTGAATGTGTGCTGAAGGGGGAAAAGGGCACAGGAAAGGTTCTGCTGCATTTTTCAGATAATTAAGCAACATTCAGTGGCTAAAAAGCTATTTTGAAAAATGCATTATTACAGCCTGTTAACAAGTAGCAATACTCTAAAAGGGTTTTGAAATGTGTTACTTACTTTACAGATTCACACACACTGTCTATCTGCTGATTGCTTGGCTAATTTTTTATTTGTTTTACGCATCTGACAGTGCTTCTAGGTATGAGGAAATTAGTTTTGTCCACTTTTCACAATGGACTTGCCCAGTTCACTGCTCACAAACTTGCTTATGAATCAGAACACAAGTAACAGTCAGTTTACACACTTTTCCAGATTTTGCAATGTAGTTTTAGTTCCAAAAGGACTAAAAAGCACACAAAACACATATTTTACATCAAAAGAAATACATATAAATCATGTATTTTAGAGGGAAATGCATAGAACATGTGTAATATTGTTATTGTTTGTAAGGGATAAAATGTGATATTGTTCACTTGGAAAAACCCAATAAAAGGGGGGGGGAGTGTGCATTTCATGGAACGGGTACATGCAAGATGTGTGCAAAATATACATTTTCCATGCATTCTTTGGGAAGTCTGCCTGACCATCAGTTTCACTATTTGAGAATCAGTGAAGCTGGAAACAGATTGAATTTAGGCTGTTTTGCCTATCCCTACTCCAATAGTTTTCTTAAAGGAATTTGATAATCTTTTACCCAACCCTCCATTTCAATCTTTCCAGGAATAATAGGGGGTAATTTGGACTCCCCCCCCCCAATATGATCTCTTCCAGTTTGAGAAGTCTTCCCCATTCAGTTCAGGTCTGGTTTACTTTTGGGGTTTGCTATTCTGCTTCTATCAGTAAGTGCTTATTTTCTGGTTCATCATTCTACTCCCTTCCCTCAAACTTACTTGGTGTCAGGGCAAGGCCCTGGCAAACTATTCTGGGTACCTTTCTGTTGCCTTTCTGTTACCAGGTCTGTTACTATGTTTCTGTACACATGCCCGTGGGCATGCATATTTCATGTGCATTATCTGAAAGCACACATTTGGGGAATTAGCAATGCTCTTCTTTACTGCAGACAACTACATGCACAGAAATCAGCATTGCTTTTGAATATTTGGCTATCTTTGTGGAACTCAGCACTGGGAAATAAGGAATAAATATTTGTGGACTTGTTCCAAAGAGCTGCCAATAGCCACCATTGTAGCAACTGTGATATTGATACAGGTATATGGTTTAAAGGTAAATCACATGCAAATATAAATTGACTTAGTAGCAACAAAATAGCTTTGTGTGCTGAAACACCACTGCAGAAACATACAGAATAGGATTTATAATATATTACAGAAGCTAACCCAATTCACACTTTGTCTGGGCCATACACTCCATTACTGTCCAGGAGGCAGAGGGGAGAGACTGGAAGTGAAGCCACCTGATAGGGAATTCTGGACTTGGAGTGTTAGAGACCCAGCTTCACTACAAGGAAAGTGAATAATCCAGAAAGTTGGGGGTGGCGGTGGGGAGTTTACATGCAAGGTAGCTTCCCCCATCTTATGAGTGTCATGGAAATAAGAAAAGGAGACAGAAATAAATTAGTTCAGATTCTGAGATAATCTTACTTGTCTCATGGTAGAGAGAAATGGGGGAGGAAAATATGCCCCCCAACCACTACAAATAGCCTATGTTAGACTGGTTGTGACTTCTTATGGATTTCAGCAGAACCAAGCCTCCCCGTACAAAAGTAGAGGTGGACAAGTCAAGTCTCCCCTTTTGTAAAGCCTAGGTCATCTTTTGAGACCACAGAGAGGCCACTTAAAAAAAGGTCTGAAGTACAACGTTAATTTGCCCGCAGCCTGTATTTGTCTCTTAAAATAGCAGTTCTATTTCTCAAGGGGAGAAATCTGTTTTGCTACTTAGCTGAAAAGTGCCTGATGCAGAAATATTTGAAAATTACGCAGTTTAGAAAGGGCAATTCTAAAAGTGACACGTGTTTTAATTTAGCTGGAACATTGTTATAATTTTATAATGAACCCTTTCCTTGAAATTGCTCACATCATCAACTTTAAGACATTATAGATTAGACTCACAAAATAAGGTTGTTCCTCTTTTGGTTGTTTTCTGTATGTTTTGGAGTTGTGCCTTTGACAGCTACTTCCTTTGCTAATCCAGTATTATAGGAGCTTTCCTCTCCCCCCCCCCGCTTTTCTTCAAATGACTTTTTTTGTAGAGTTATGACACTCAAGTGTGGTTCCCTCACAATATTTGGATAGGATTTGTTTTTCTTTCACCACCCTAGACTGACTTGGGAAAAGAGGAAAATAAAACGTTTCTAGCAAATTGTGCCTGTTGCTCAGCAGCACTATAGGAGAGTATAAGAGGATTTGTTAGGGATTGTGCCACGGACCTGTCCTGCAGCTCTACTGATATCCTCATTGGGATGGCAGCAAGTGATGCTACTGTGGGATGATGTCTTGCTAGCCTATCACTACTGCTTCTTCATCTTCCGACTCAAAGGCTGAAAAGATCCTCAGCTAGTTAGGGCAGGAGAGATGGCAAGAGGTGGAAGGAGAACAGTGAGAAAAAGGCAGACATGGAGTGGCAGAAGAGAGAGGAGCTTGATGGAGAAAAGGAGCATGGAAGCAGAGCAGGACAAATGAAATGGAAAGAGCAACAGTGGCACAGAGCAGGGAGAGATGCATCTCTGCCATAGGAGTTTCAAGTGCAGAGTATAGGCACACCTCATCTCCCATCTTCAGCTATAGGATGGTAAATTTCCAGGCAAGCTCAACAGCTCAACCCCTCTCTGCCTGCCTGTCCCTATTGAACTCTGACAGTTGTGAAATAACCATACATGCTTATAAGGGCAAAAGTACTGGGAGCAGGGGATGTTCATCTCATGAAATCATGTCTCATCTCACCTTCAAACCCCACCCCCACCCCCAACTCTCAAGTTTAGAAATATTAGAATATTGGCAACTGGGAGGAAGGGATAAGATTTCCTTCCTAGCGGAGGAAAAGCAGAGAAAGCCTTCCCCCTAGTCTCAATGGAAGCATTTCAAGATGGGTAGGGATACTTACCTGTAACTTCCAAAACATAATTGAGGAAAAATTTCCATCTATAAGGCTGTTGGGACATCAAAGTTAACATTGAGGAAATAGGATTTAGGAAAAAAAATACCCTGCTTAAATTTAGGCTAGCTTTGGATGTGCTATGGCATTAATTACTCTTTGCACCTAGCTAACTTTGACTTCACACAAGGAAGGATCAGTTTGCCTCTATGCATTTTATCCTCAAAGGTTTACTGATACTGGAACACAATGAAGCTGCCACTGTGATTCAAGCCATGTGGGCTGGGGTTCCAGGAAAAATTGCTTTGGCAATCCCACCCGCCATTGAACACAATGGGTTTTGATGATACACAATTTTGACTTTATGTGTGATCCCCTGAAGTAACTCCCATGTAAGTTGTGGGCCTACTGTACTTCCTTCATTAGGATGTAAAAGTCATGAACAGTATTCCTTCATTAGGATGTAAAAGTCATGAACAGAGAAGCGGACACGGAGCAATGGATTCAAGCTACAAGAAAGAAGATTCCACCTAAACATAAGGAAGAACTTCCTGACAGTAAGAGCTGTTCGACAGTGGAACTTGCTGCCAAGGAGTGTGGTGGAGTCTCCTCCTTTGGAGGTCTTTAAGCGGAGGCTTGACAGTCATCTGGCAGGTGTTTGATGATGTTTCCTGCTTGGCAGGGGGTTGGACTGGATGGCCCTTGTGGTCTCTTCCAACTCTATGATTCTATGATTCTATTCATTTGCATATGTACAACCATATTTCTGCAATACATTTGTTATTACAAACCATTAATTGATACTCTAGTATAATGCCCATATCATATTATTCTTAGAGTTGTGCAATAGCATATGATTGGCTGCGGCAGTGAAACAGTATGGTACAGGAATCGAGGTTGTTTTGAGGCTAGGTTTTTTCTTTTCTTTTAAATGATAGCTATTTCCAAAGGGGTGGGGGTGGGGAATTCTCTCAGTATTTTGTTAAATATTTAACCATGCATATAGAGAATAATGATCTAATCATACTGGGATAATATTTCACAGAATATACAGAAATTCCTCCTTTATACTAACAAACATCCTGTTTTAGAAGAATTGTGTATTCTGCATAATGTATTTATGCACAGTGCCTTCTTTCCCCACTGCACCGCCTTCTGCAAATACCAACATTAAAATGTGGTGAAATCTGGGAATAATCAACAGATTGTATGATTGCATGCATACTACATCAAAGAAGAAAAATAGAATAACCAATCATATTAGAGATTATGGTAATTAAGAAAATAGAATTTCCATATCATTCATTTCTGCACTATCCTATTTGCATGGAAATAATGTCAACAAAAGATACCACATGACTTTAATGAGAGGGAATTCTCCCTCATGGAAACCAGTTGTGGATGGTAATGAAACCAATCTGTAAATGAGTTTCTAAAGGGTGCAATACTTTATCACTGGCTCTGTTGTCATCACTCAGGCAGCCCTTCCCTCTTTGGAGTGCAATGCTATTAGTTGCAGATTAAGAGTGATGACAGAATTGAGTTCTAAGCACCCTGTTTGCAGTGTCAACAGGCCTTAATGATAACATAGTGCTGCTTTCCTTAAGGAGTTTCATGTCTTATTCAGTGTAAACGGGGAAAATGTGGCGTTTTAGAACCAATGATGTGTTTTGCTATTGATGCTGTCACTGTGGCCAGCTGCTGAGAGAAGAGCTGTTTGTCAGATCCCATTTTCTTCGGTGATTCATCAAGCAGTAGCAGTTCAAGCATTTAGTATAAGAAAAGGAAGAAATAACTAATAGACCAGACTTGAACAACAGTGTTTTATGAAACTGTCACAAGTTGCAAAACCATATATTGTGATTGAACAACTCTCTTCAGTTAAAACTTGTTTACATTGCAGAAGGGGTGTGTGTGTGTGTGTGTGTGTGTGTGTGTGTGTGTGTGTGTGGTTTTTAATGGCAGCCTTGTTTTCAGTTACCTGTCTCGTTGCCATAGGTACAAGGGGAGTGGTGTGGTTGCAAGAAAGGTACATATCCAGCATGGAAGCCAAGTGCTCTGGCAGAACAGGCACTTCCATATATTTTCACTACCCTAATTTTATTGTTGTAGACTAGGTTTTTTTTGGGGGGGGGGTATTTATAAATTTGGAGAGCTGTTAAGATTACTTAGTGTCATTGACCAATGAGCTCCCACATAACCTGTATTGGGTTTAATAACAAAAGCATAGTAATATAGGACATATCCAATATATTAAAGCTGTTTTGAAATTAACAAAATATTCTTTCTCTCCATTCTGCCCACCTGTCAGCTAAATGTATACTCTGTTTGTTCTTAAGCATGTGTTAGCTACATGTAGCCATCTAGCCTTCCACACTAGAATCACTTCATATGTTCTGTTTTTATGCAGTTTTCCAGTGGTTAATCTGTATGTAGCAGGAAAAAGTATACTAATGTTTCAAAACATGGAGTGTTGTAGAAGTAACAAAATAAAATAAAAAATTCCTTCCAGTAGCACCTTAGAGACCAGCTAAGTTTGTCATTGGTATGAGCTTTCGTGTGTATGCACACTTCTTCAGATACACTGAAACAGAAGTCACCAGACCCTTATATATAGTGGGAGGGTGGGGGAGGGGTATTACTCAGAAGGGTCCCACATTCTGGAATTGCCTGTCCAGCAAGGATAGAAACCACTGCAAAATAATATCACTTCAGCCAGGTGGTCCATAATATACTGTAGCTGATTGTATTGAATGTTGCTGAGGTCCAGCAGAACCAATAGAGGGCTACCCTACCCAGTTGCCTGTGAATGTCATTCAATGCATTTTTGGCCCCAAAACTGGATTAGAATTGATTTAGATACTTGGAGAAGCTAGGAGCTGAGGTGCTACTATGTGCTCAGGCACTTTGCTCAAGAATGGGATATTGGAGACTAAAACCTGGTGGGAATTAGGGAAGTTTTTTTAAAAAACAACAACCAAAAACCAAGGCTGTACTATGTCACTTAGATCAGGTGGCATCACTCTCTTTCAAAGAGGGGCATTGACTACTTCTCTTAGCAAGAGATAAAGTAGTTTCTAGAACTATTCTGTCATCAACACTACTAAAATTCAAGTCTGTGGAAACGAGGTACATGGATAAGAAAAGAAAAAGTGGTTGAGTAGATCATTACAGATGTAGTTAGGAAAACATTGTAGTACTGTAGTTTTCCATGTATAAGACTAGGCTTTTTCCTAAAAATAATGTCAAAAATTAGGGGGCGTCTTATACATGGGGGTGTCTTACAGATGGAAAAATATGGTACATAAGTGCTTCTTAAAGCTGGAACTAGTGAACCCTGGCTGTTTTAGGATTATGTTTTCAAATATTTTATTCATTCTATTTGTATCCCGCCTTCCTATTAGACTAGCAAAATTGATTTCAGAAAGCAAAAAACCAAAAAATTCTGGCATATGCAGAAATAAGAATCCTGTACTAAGAAATCACCATAAATTGACAAGTGATAGCTATGCTTGTCCCCAGCACCCATGGCTATTAGTTGGGTGTTTTAAGCCACTAGTGGTGGTAGTAATTGTATTGTTTAGTTTATGTTTTGAGGGAAAACACATTACAGCCATCATAATAATTATATATTTTGAATTGGATTTCTACATTAGCATTTACAAGTTTCCTTTTCCGTTAAGATGCAGCTTCAGCATAATTTTATGATGCTTCATTTGTTAATGGAGCAAGAAAGTTGTTACAGTTAATTTAGTAAGTAAGTTGGATGTCTGTGTACGTGTATGTACACTCATAAGTGCATGTGTGATTTATCTCTCTGGGTGATAGTTGAATTGTTTTACAGTGAGAAGGATTTAGATGGTGAAAGCTAAATGGTTTCGATACTGTCTGTAAGACAAGTACTGTGTTGCTTTGGAGTATAATCAAATTCAATTGTGAAATAAGCCATGTGTTAGAATGCAAGTCATAACCAACACTTCTAAATTAGGGTTGGGGTAAGTTGCCAACCCTTGACTTAAAGTGTTCATTAATCAAGTTTATACAACTGCTTTCAAATATAACAGAACACAATTAAGTGCAGTGCTAAGTAATTCTAAGTCCCATTTAGTCCAGTGGAACAGTTAATTATGTTTTAATTTATCCCACTAAAATAAATGGAACTTAACTTTGGCTAAATCATAAATTTGGATGTTTTCCTAGGTGTAGATGTGACAAAGGTACTGATATAGTAAGAAACAAAGAGCATCCTCCCATTTCTTATGCCCACTTACCTAATCAGTTGACATTTCTGTTCTTTGTTTTGGAAGCTACTGTCTCTATTTTTCCTACAACCAGTCTTTTAAAGACAGACCCATATACATCTTATTGTAGTAGACTCAGTGGGAGGTTATGTTAGCATGAATCACTTTGGCTACTCTATAGGTAGCATATCAAATAAAGCTGATAAAATGCACCTTTAGCCACAGAGGCTACTTGAGTGCCTAATGACAATGTTAAATCCAAAGTGTGAACCTGGTCTTTTAGAGGAAGTCCAACCGCTTCTGGAATAGATCAAATGCCAATCATTGCAATATCTTCTAATGAATGGAGCTGCACCTGGCCTGTATAGCTTCTTAGATAACTCTGAATACAGACTAAATGCTACCATCTGTTCCCAGTTGCAAACAACTGGTTCAATGATGTTAGAAGTAGTAAATATTTAGTTTATCTGATGCTGCCTCATGTTCAGGAATAACATGCACCTATGATTACTTAGGCAGCTAGGAATATGTGTAGGAAAGGTTGCACCAACATTAGCATTACAGGGAAGAGTTGCAAATGATAAAAATTCTTTCCCATTTTTTATCCAGGTTAAGTCCAAGATCCAAAGATAAATGCAATTAATTATGCAATAGACAAAGGGCCTTTGGTTTTGTGTTTCTAAAATGGCTGTGCACTTCTTCCTCATCCCCTGTCTGCATGGCAACCTATGCCGTCTCTGACCTTTTTGATGTCACACAATTGCATGTACCATTATCTGTAAATGTACCATTAAAGATCAAGTGCCTATGAATATTATATGAGTAAAAGTTGACCATTTCCACTAGTCAGAAACTATAAAACCAGCTCAGTTTTAGTAGCCGCGTCACCAGCACAGAGTGGTTATACTGTTTCTTTCCATACAACAACTATATATATATATATATATATATATATATATATATATATATGTAAAGTGTAGATATATACTGAATTCATAAGCAATTGACAAAGGTCATTTATCTGCAATGATTTTTGTTTTGTATAGGTGTACATTAATTTTCACTTTTGTCCCGTACTATATACTCTCGAACAATAATGTTAAAATGTCTAAATGTCTTCCTTCCTTCCTTCCTTCCTTCCTTCCTTCCTTCCTTCCTTCCTTCCTTCCTTCCTTCCTTCCTTCCTTCCTTCCTTCCTTCCAGTGATGAGTAGTTATTCTTTCAAGGACTGCCTAGTTTGTGTTTAAAATGAACAGCTCTAACTAGAAATTAAAATAAAAAATTATTACCTGGATTCCAAAGGATAAGACACTTGGTTTTGATTGCTTTCCTATATGCTGAGCTCAGAGATTCATAGACTTGGAACAAAATTTTAACCGTCATCCAATCCAGCCTTTTGCATCCTTAGGTGAGGAATATGAAGGTGGCACATTATGGATTTCTTAGCCTTGTGGAGTTTAAACTCTTTCCTTTGCAATTTTTATGGAGGGGATTAATAATTCAATACGCTAAGTCTAATTTTAATTAGTTGCATCATAGTTTGTGGTGTGTTATCAGCAGGAGTTTGTCTGACAATTCAGTGTATACATATAGTAAGAGGTGTTCACTTTTCATGTCCCTATATTTGTAATGCATCATCCTCATGGATCATTCTCTGTATAAGCCCATGTGCTTAGATTCTCCAGTGATCCTAAAAAGTTCTGGACTGTAACTGTTGTTCTTACTATTATTGCAAAAGAAGTTTATTTTTCAGTGATAAGGAAATGTGTTTGCTTATTATTTCAAATTAAATAACATTCTTTAGCTTCGGAGACAGCACTTATGTTTAACAAGTGTGAATATATCTCTAATAGGACTGATTAGCCTTTTGGCTTCTATACTTAATATTTGTGTCATTCTTTTATGGAAGTTCCTGTGTGCTTCCCATCAGGGTTATTGGAATTTGGAGCCTTATCTATAATTGCCTACCAATAGGGGTGACATGATGTCTCTCCAGTGCATTAACTTTATCGTTCCCTGTAAAACATTTAACACAGCAAAAATCTAAGCTTTTAAATGAGAAGATTGTCTTCATCTTGATCAGAGAAATGAAATTTGTAATTCAAATGAGGAAAGTTAATGAACTTAATGCATAGGCCGGAAAAAGTGTGGTAATGTGCCAATTTGGTCTTCGTAAGGATCCTTCCAAACATTACCATTAAGGTATTGATTTTGTCCATTTAGCAAAGTAAAAGAACAATGAACCTCCATAATGGTTTGTACATTACACCATTAGTGTCTAGACCATCCCCAGCAAAGGAAACCCATAATCATGTATGTTGAAACTCTTTCTAACATTTTTAGCATAAAACCCTATGCAGGTGCTAATGTTGGTAAGCTCCTTTACAAAAACAACCACAATTTTTCCGCAGGAAAGGAAAGAACAACTTTTATGTATAATTACAGGAAAGCCCCTACAAACATAATTCCTAGTGGTATCATGGTTCTAGGCCAGGAATCCTCTGAGGCAGACTGTTCCAGAGATACCTCAGATGACAGGACAGCCCAGTAAAGATTGTGCCAAAGCTTGCAAGCTCAGGGCATAGAATAATCCTGTGCCTGCAGAGGTAGGCACTGACCCTGTAACTGGACAGATGCAGCATCTAGTTATCTAGCTCAGACTATAAAGAGTATAGAGATCTTCCAGTTGTTCCATGACACTGCTGAGAAAACTTGTACTGTATGTTTCACTTCAATTGCAAGATCACTCACTGTGGCCCTGAAATCCACACCAAGGGCCCTCTCCAAGGTGCTGATCTTGCTTTGTCTTCCTGTCAGCCTTGACCCCCTGGAACGATTGACTGTCCTGTTGCCTAGGACATGCACTATTCAAAGAATTCAGCTCAGCTAGTTGGCAGTTCATTCAAATTCTTTCAGCAAAGGATTAATAAATTGGTGATATCCTGCCCCCAGTGAACAGTTGAGTGGCCATATTTTGCACTAGCTGCAGCTTCCAGACCAAACTCAACAGCGGCCCGCAAAGAGTGTATGGCAGTAATCCAAACTGGAGGTTACCAGTGCATGGACAACAGTGCTCAGGCTATCGTGGTCTAGAAAATAGCTGGTAAAAGGCACTACTAATTACTGAGATCACTGACTACGAACCTGCCCCTTGTCAGGAGTGCCTGTAGGAGCCAGGCCCTGTGACTGGTAGGGCCTAGCAGGACTGGGGCCTTCCAGAGCTTGGCCTGGAAGGGCAAGGCACTGCTGCACAGGTGAGGCTTGACAGAAGACTTGGAGCACCTCGTGACAAGGCCTGGGAGGGGTATATAAGACCAGCATTTCCCTCTGGCTCTTTGTGGCAGCAACACGCTACCCACCTAGCTGTGCTTTGGCTTCCTGACTCCTGGTTTCCTGATTCTTGGACTCTTGGCTTCCTGACCACTGGACTGCTGATTCCTGCTTCCCAACCTCTATCCCAGTCCCAACATACCAAGCTGGGACTCTGACTGCCTGTAACCTGGACCGTGACACTCTTTCAGAGGGAATGCAACATCTCCATTCAAAGGAGGCAACTGATCAATTATTGAGACTCAGGAACTACCTACCCACAGTACCTCTGTCTTACCAGGATTCATCCTGTCCACCACCAAGTCCTGGCCCTCCTAATTCACACTTTACAGAGAAGAGGAGCTGGGTATCAACAGCATACTGATGGCACCTTACCCCGTATCTCCTAAAGATCACTTCCCAGTAGCTTCATATAGATGTTAAACAGCTTTGAGGACAAGACAGTACCCTGGGACACCCTACAGTGCAACTAAAGAACAATCACACAGTTCCTTTCACAAAAACCAACCCTGGAAATAGGATCAGAACCACTGTAAGATTCCAACACACATCCCACTAAGTCAGCTTACAAGGATACCATGGTTAATGCTATCAAAAGCTTCTGATAGAGCAATTAAGAATAACAGGGACACACTCACCCATCCTTCTCCCAATAAAGTTCTTCCACCTGGGTGACCAAGGCTGAGTTAGTCTCATAAACAGGCCTGATCCCAGATTGAAATGCATCCTGATAATAAGTTTCATCCAAGAGTATTTGCGATGGTTGTGTCACAGTCCTCTCAACCACCTTCCCTGGAAAGGAAGTATTTGCTACCAAGCAAACCAATGGTTCCGGGGTGAACTTTTTAAGGATATACAGTACACTTGTACACAAGTGCAAGGTATAAAACAGATCTTCTGTGAGCATATAATATGTCTTCCGCATGTTGAAGAATGCCCCTAGATCCAATCCTCATTTTCTATAGAAAACTCAGTAGAACTCTATAGAACTCACATTGACTGTGCATGGAAAGTGGTTAGGACTATATGTGTTGCTCTTGTTTCTGAGCTCCATGCAGTTGAAGGTTGGAAATTAGCATCTACACATGTTGGAACTTTGTTGGCACACGTCTGTCTTAGGAGACAATGGAGCAGTGTGCCTTTGGGTGTGAACTCTGGAGAGTTACAGTACTTGCTGTGATAATAGAGACCAATATGGGAGAAACAGGTTTGTTGCAGCTGGGGCAGATAAAGGTGTCTGGTTGTGTTTATGCTGATGCACCATGGTGTTTCTTCTCTCTGTGCTTCTCCCAGTGGTCATTCCTTCTCTGGTCAATGCTGTGGATACACAACCTGACTGTCTTCGGACGCTGTGGTTGTCTGCAAGGGATTCCCACACGGCTTGGTTGAAGTAGCCAGCCTACAAAGAAGACATCTTTGTAATGCACCGATGAGCTTGGTGCCTGAAGCCTAAACCCTGTAGAGCATGTCCTTGGGGATCCTGCCATCTTCCATTCTGTGTACATGACCAAGCCAGTGTAGACATCGCTGACAATGTGGGTTTTTCACTGAATTTAGGTCAACAGACTGTATGGATCTGTACCACCCCATCTTCATTTGTTTCTTTGCTGTTATATTTTGGGACACTGTATTTATAGTTTAGTGTAGCAAAAATAAATCACATGCTTAGTTTGTGTAAGTTTTCTGAGCTGAGCAACAGCATGTGAGCTCCTTCTGTCTAAGAGGGAAATAGTGGGGGAAGGAATCAAAGAATACCAGCAGCTGCTGACTCTGCATTTTACTCTTGCCTGGAAACACAGCATTGGTGACACTGACCTCAATGCTGCTTTGCAAATTGGCAAGAGCAACCATCAGGCACAGTTTCCCTCTCCAGAGATGTAATGTCTGGGCTCCACTGGCATGCTCATTCACTGTCACTGAATAGTAAGAGCTTATATTTACTTCCTCATCTCAAGCATCCTGCATGTGTTGTGTTGCTACTAAACTACTGGGCTGCTTGCCCAAATATTTCTAGCTGCAGTGATGATATATAAACAGATATGTACCTTACTGGATAACAAATGTTGCAGTTGCAGAAAGTAAATAATACACATTGCATTTAAATTCAGCTCATTTAAATAATATATTATTCTTTATGTGGCTCCTATATTAATTTTCCCCTCTAACAATGAGAATGAATATTAAATGTGTAAATAGGCAAACTGGAAATGGGCTAAATAAATTGTGTGCTGTTGTGGACTGGACAGATTAGTGAGAAGAAGTGGCAATATTATTATTATTGATATTATTTATTTCATTTATAAATTGCCTCCTATGAGACATCCCAAAGTGATTTACAGCATATATAAACAATTATGCCATTATATCATTATTGTTTAAATAATTATACAATTATGTTTATAGAAACATTTTTTAAAGTACACACACACACACACACACACTCTCATGCACACACACTCTCATGCACACACACACCTGTAAGCAGGGGAGCAATTTGCTTTTAGATGCATGATTATATCAAAGCAGACCTTGAACAGCGGTATGCTTGAGCATACAGCAAGTCACATTCTATTGATTGGAGTATGGTGGGATAAATGTGTGGCTTCTGCCCTTAATGGAAGCTGATTGTTCAGGGATGTGCCGGCAAGGCTGGTCGATTCTTTAGCTGTTGTTTACTGGGGAGGACGATATCAATTTTCCAGAGGGATGATTGGTGGGATGTCAAGGCTGCTGTCACCCTTTTCTCCTCATCACTGACAGACAGCTGAGTGACAATTACGGTGATGGGACATTGTCTGCATTGGCATATACACCAGAGGATAACTGGCAAACACAAAAAGGCAGTAGTGCTTTAAAAAAGATATAATCAGCAGTTGTCAAGACTAGTTACATATATGATGTCTGAATAACAAAACCAGAGTTTCCTGCCCTAGAACAACTGAGATGTGCAAACATGGCAACATGTATGCTCCATCTTATTTAGAAATTAGCCTTAAGAAACGTACTGGCTTTGAAAAACTTGGGAAGAAATTGTTGATATGTTTTTATTGCCCCTTTTAATGAAACCAAAACTCAGGGCATAGTGATTTCATGGTATACATCAAAGTTGTCAATGTTGCATTGTTCTAAAACTTGGAGTATTTATTTGAAATGTTTATGTTCAGTGCATGTAACAAAATGGAAAGAGGGGAAACAGCTAATACTAAGACACCATCATATTAAGATAATTTAAAATCCCATATCCTCAATCAATTGAACTTTTAACTTCTGTTAGCCAGCCTGAACAGTTACAGTACTTTTTAAAAGGTGCTTATATGTGAGCTGAGAGGTAAGTCTCTATTGGAAGGAGTCTCCATTGAGGGGAACTGGAGACTCTAAATATGCCATACTATATAGCTGTTTTTATTACTGCTTTAAACTACCATTTCTGATGGCTTAAAAAATACTGTCTTATTGTTAACTTTTTCCCAAAGGCAAAATGTGTATGCATCTTTGAGCTTTTGTGTTAATACAGAAAAAAATGGAATACGTTTTTTATATATGTATATAAAAACAAGTTATCATCAGCACAGCCCCTATTAATGTCATTCCAGAAGTACCGTAAGTCCTCTTGAGCTCAGTGGGGATTACTTCCGGGTAGTAATTTATGCAACTCTGGGAATGGAGTCTCAGACTTGTGGAATTCTAAACCCATATTAATATCAGTGGGAAACAGATGTAGTTGTGCTCTGAGCCCCAAAAAACCTCCCCAATGGAAATAAAGACAAAGTGGACACAGAATTAAATTTAAAGGTTAATGGGCAAATTTGGGCACAACTTTATTGAAAATATACACATGTGACTGTTTTGGCTTAGGCATTGGTATCAAACTATATCTGGCTCCTGCCTGCCATGCAGGAAGCCTGGAAGGGTAAACAAGGGTAAGCAGAGGGAGCTCCATCAAAGCATATTGAATGGGCTCACCCCAGGGGTCCTGGCATGGCCTTTACCCCTCTCGGGCTTCGGACGAGATCCAGACCCCCAGATTCCTTTAACGGAATACCCTTTGATTGGAGGGGCAGATGATGGCCGAACCTCCCCTCCCCACATTCCCTTAAACCAATGCCAAACCGCCAAAGTTGTGACGATTGCTAAGGAGTAGGCAAAAACCAAGTGGCCACAGCCAATCTGCCATGATGGAAAAAAAATCCTACCCAGCCCCTGTTCCTAATCAATGGGTGGGAGGGCGGGTTTTCGGAAGCAGGAAGCAAAAGGAGTTCCCCAGGTCGCGCTGCCGGATATACGTATACCCCCAAACCCAAATCTTGCCATGCTGCCGATTGGCTAAAGGCCATTGGTATACCATGTTAGGAATAAAGCCTACTCGCGAGTTACAGTCAAATAAGGTATGTATTCTGGTAAGACGCATAGAAATATTCAGATACACGCTGATCTCCACAAACTCAGACACTTTATTTGAAAAACATAGAATTCTATTTCACAAATCAACACACCCTCATAAATTAGCTGACAAAGACATCCACATTGAAACAGGGCCCTGTCCTGGGTTCTTTTACTGAATCGATTCGGCACTCCGGCTCTATGGAAAAGTGACCCTTTTGAACACTTTTGGAATCGGACTGATATTTACGGATATTGTAAGTTGATATCTTTTGTGTCTTTACACTGTAATGTACTATTATTTACACACACTACCGTGAATTCTAAGTTGTAACACTTATTTCAAGCCACATATATGCTAGTGAATTTGAAGCTAATTTCTTGTTTGTATTCACTTGTTCTGTTCAAGACTGCTAGTCTTACCAGAATGCATACCTTATTTGACTGTAACTCGCGAGTAGGATTTATTCCTAACATTGAAATTTCTGGCCAGAGTTCTTGGTGTCTTTCTGTTCGGTATATCTACAACTAGAACTCCAATTTATTTAACATTGGCATACCATGACACCACCGGCTGGAGCGGGGCAAGCCCCCCCCCCACGCTGGTTGGGGAAATGTTCCATGGCCGAGCACTACATGGCACCTCTGTTAAGAGGATCCACCTTCTAGGCCCTCAACCCAAAATTAAAATTCTGAAAACACACACTCTCTCTCTCTCTCTCTCTCTCTCTCTCTCTCAACACACATACACATACTAAAGATGCAACCAGTCCACTGAAAAATAATCTTACAGCAAATGGTTCATTGGGAACAATTCTCTGCTGCGGTAGTGATAACAAAGTTGCCTATCTCTCACCTAAATGGCATCAAAGAATTCCATCACTTCCCAATTCCTTTTCTATTCTTGAAAATTTCATTTTGTTTTCCTGTATCACTACTTCACCGGCGAATTCTTTCCTAGGCATCATTTCTAAATGTTTCATGATTTAGGGGAAATACTTTCAATCTGCACTTTCAAATTAGTATTACTTTGCAACCATGGCACTCAAGGTGGTCAGAAGCATACCATTATGGGTAGTTAACACTGAAGGTTATTCTGATAGTCTCATGAAAATGCCAAACAAAAGTGATTATTAATTTCCTCTTTTAAGCTACAAGCTAATTGATTTTATGCTGTGCTATTTAAAAATAGATGTCTTTCCTTTCAGAGGGCTGTGTCAGAAATCTAAGGCCAGGGCACAGCTCCTTAGGGACCTGACCATCAATTGACCAATCTTTCAGAAGTGAAAGAGTGTCCATCATACATATCAGCTGTGAGGAAGTAAATTTACTCTTGTCCTGGCAGATAAACATTTGCAAGGCAAATAATAAATTATCCATTAATCAGAGGAGTAGCTGTGTTTGATGAACTCAGAATAGAGTAGAGAGATTGAGTAGCAGGACAAAATGAACTGACAAAGTGGATTTGAGCCAGGGATAATGGCTGTTAGGAATTTGCAGGTTTTTTATAATATGTCTTAATAGTTTTCAAACATTTGGAGTGATGCTGGTCTGCAAGCTGTTAATATTTATAGAATGTAATCACTACCTTTAAATGTAATCTAGAGGTTTTCATTTATTAAAAAAATACTGTTTCTGGTGCCTTATAAAAATATTAAGTGTATTTTCTGTCTTAAGTGTTAATAATTATTTGCATTGTAAGCTGCAGAAATTTCATTAGAACACTTTGCCTAATATTAGAACATATATTATTGATTTCCAGATCCACCCACTATAATAAATTTTGCCAACTTTATACGATTTTTAGGTAATAAAAAAGCATATTTAATTAAGAGTTTAATAGAGCAATTCTAATTTCTGTCTATGTTGTAGAGCAGGCATCCCCAAACTTCGGCCCTCCAGATGTTTTGGACTACAATTCCCATCATCCCTGACCACTGGTCCTGTTAGCTAGGGATCATGGGAGTTGTAGGCCAAAACATCTGGAGGGCCGCAGTTTGGGGATGCCTGTTGTAGAGAATTAGGATACTGTGGAAGACTCATTTCATCAGGCTTCTGCTAGTGGAGGTGGACACTGTTCTGCCCCAAGAGCAGTCAGAAACTAGTGCTTGCTGTATTCCTCCCATGGTAACCAGTGTAAGCCCTTGAAATGGGGCATTTCTGGGGAGCGGGTAGGGAGATGGAACAAAGCCTGATCTGTGTCTCTGTGCTACAAGCAGCCTGCAGCTGGTGTGGCAATTATGATCATAATTACTGCCCCCCCATCTTCTGCCCTGGTCATCATGAGCATCATAGCTTCTGAGGTGGCACTGATTTCCCTGTGAAATAAACAAGTAAAAAGGGAAGAAGTCTCAGAGCCAAGGGATTGGTGGTGGTTATGGTAGTACTACGATAGGTGGTCACAGGGAGAAAAGTGAGTAGACTGGGAGGAGAAGGTGTTGGAAGATGAAGAGATAACAGGGTTTAGTGAGCAGGAAGAGGCTGTGGCAGAAAGCAGTCCAGACAGAAGACATGCAC
Source organism: Zootoca vivipara (assembly GCF_965207765.1). Lineage (NCBI taxonomy): Eukaryota > Metazoa > Chordata > Lepidosauria > Squamata > Lacertidae > Zootoca > Zootoca vivipara. Next base: position 58,766,872 of record NC_142587.1, read on the forward strand.
AACCCCAGCATTGTAACACTGTAACATTGTAACAGCATTGTAAGAACAAAGGCAACCACCATGATTTTAACAACTATCATAGAATCTCCCTGCTGAGTACTGTGGGGAAAGCCTTTGCCCATGTAGTTCTCAGCAGATTACAGTGACATGCTGACAGGTTCTATCCTGAGTCACAATGTGGCTTTAGTGCTCTGAGGTCAACAGTCAACATTATTTTTTTAGTGCTCCAGCTGCAGGAGAAATGCCAAGAGCAGAGACACCACTTGTACATCACCTTCATAGACCTAATGTAGGCCTGTTCACACTGCTCAACGAGATAGGATGCTCATCTAAGCTCCACAAGATGATTGTGGGATGAACACTGGGAGAAGCACAGAGAGAAGTGCCTTAAAGCCTTCATGTGCCCCACCTGCAATAAAACATATCTCTCCTGTATCGGTCTCTAAAGCTCCAACAGACGTTGTAACTCTCCAGTGGTTTGACTTTACCCCCAAAGACGCATTCTTTCATTGCCTCCCATGACAGATGGATGCCAACTGATACATCAGGGATAGAGAATCTCTCCCACGTCACTGAGGGCCAAAATTCCTTAGGGGGTAGTGGTTGGGAATTGCAGGTTGGAAGAACACTCGAAGTAACAGTGAACAAAACACACACTGAGTTCTCTTTCCCACACACAGTACACTGCTGCTGTACAGTTTCATGGGATAGGTGAGTTCTTGAATAATGAAGAGAAGTTTCATATTGCTTTTTCCGAATCCAAGAAAGCATGGCCTTGCTCAAAGCTATCTGCAAGTTACACATTTGCGTCTCCAGGCAGCTGTGTTGATCATTGAACCTGTATATTTCTTTGCATTCATTCTTAGCTGTGTTTCAAAGCCTGTTTGTTGCTTTCCTCAGTGTTTTATGAAAGCAGTATGCTTGTTAGCAATCTCTTGAATTACTAGCATGGAACAGTGAGCACCACTTGCCAATCAGTGTTAGAGATTTATAATCATGCAACTACAGATGGGTAGAGGGAGAAGATTGATCTACTGACTATTGATACCACTAAGACATTCAGGCCTATTGGTGTCATTTTCTCACTGTGGTGCCTAGTGAGAAACTGGGTAATGTCTCAGTTTTGCTGAACCTCCATAATCGATGTATCTTTACCTACTCCTAATGCTTGCTATAACTTCTTGTCAGTTGGTTACAGGACTCTCTTGTTATACTTAATTTAACATAAAGTGTCATATTCACAGGAAGTCTTCAGCAAGATGCTTTTTAATTTGGCAATAGAACATCTGAGATCTTATATGCCCACTAGGATAGTGGGAATCTGCACTGTACTGAACTAAACAACACCATAACACGTTCTTATCAAATGCAACAAATGTTAACGTTTAGAATATACGAATAGGTTAAGGCAGGCATGTCAAACCTGACCAGCTTACCTCTCTGAGGCTCAAGGCATGTGTACTTGGTTGCCCCCAACCTCTGCATGGACCTTTACTTCATATAATGATGGAAGAAAATCTAATAATGGAAGGGTTTCCGGTCCTGGATACCTGGAGTCTGCTCAGAGTCCATTTAAGATTGGAGCTAAACTATAGTTGAGTCTTGGTCGATTTGAAAGGGATCAGTTTCACACACATGCACACAATCTTTTTTTTCTGCTTCCCCTTTAATTTCCCCAAAGTTGACTTACTATTTTGTCATTTTCATTTTTAATGGGTTTTCCCTCCATTTCTCTCCCCTCCCTTTAAAATGGTATAACCTAAGCAGCTGGTGAAGATAAGATGGACCAAATTGTGTATCCCTGTATGTTTCTTCTGCAAGTGGAAAAAGAAGCTAAGTGTGAAAGGATCCCTAGTAGTTAGTTTCTGGAGTACAATGTTGCTGACCATGCTTTTGCCAGCTTCCAGGGCCTGAAGCTAAACCACTATCCATGCCACAGATTCCTGGAGCTGTCTCCACTGCCATAAGTTTGGAAAATGTGAAGGGATGACTCTTTATTTGGAAAATGAAAGAGAATACTCTTCAGCAGAAAGAAGGATATATAAGCCCTTTTACTCTCATGGTGATATTGGAAGTCGAATAGACCTTAAAGTCTTTTTTGCCAATTCTTCTTTTAAATTCAATTAAAAGAAAAAATAATCAATTAAATGCAATTTAAGTAAAATGCAATTTAAGAAAAAATAATTAAATGCAATTTCAGATTGGATTGTGTGTACGCACGTATATGTGCAGGAGTCCAGCCACTACTGCTTGTTTGTCATGACAGGAACTTTTCACAGTGGATAAAAGAGAGAACGGCAAAGATCACAAGGAAACATACATATAATTGCACTCTGTCTAAAGCACATTTTTATCTTTTAAAATATGTCTCTATTATTTATCAAGAGTGAAGATATACGATGGTAGCTTAGAATTAGTGATTTGAATGCAGTTGAATTTGTAAAGCTGTATCAGGGTGTGTGTGAGTGTAAGTAAGAGAGACAGAGAGTTTGTTTCAATGGAGTTCTGTAGATTTTCTGTTCCATTCTGAAGGTTTCTATTTGGAAGAATCCAAAAACTTCAGAAATCGCTTATAGAAAAGCAATGCTGAAGAATAAAAATCTTTATAAATCATGTATATTGTCTCTTTTTAGTCATATGTATTCTTGATCTTGATCCATGCTGGTTTAAAACTGTTAGAACCCACTAGTCCATAAATATTTTTCATATGGGGTAATTGTAAAGAATGACTAATCAGTTATGAAAAAATAAACTAGACTCTTTTTTCTAATCTGTTTTCTACAGTTGCATAGAAGAAGGGGTGGAGACTGGCATTTACAGTTTCAAACTGATCAAAGCAAACATTATTATTCTTTCAGTTCTGAATTTGCCAAATGTTCCATGAAGCCTTGAGGCAATTAAGTGGAATAACAAGGTCTAACTGAATCTGAAATTATTCTTCCACAAATTGCTACAGGTTTTCTTCAGACTAATTAGTGTGATAGTTCAAGGCATTCACAGGCAGATATTGAACAACGTATGTCATTTATTAGGTTTCATAATATTTATTTAACTTTTTAACCTGGAACTCAGAATTGGGTTACACACACACACACACACACACACACACACACACACACACACACCAAAGCTTAATCTCAGTCACCAAAATCAAACTCAAATAAATTATTGCTTCTGGAAAATTCTGGAGCACAGGCCATGGCATTGTACTTGATATTTTTCAGAACTGATTCCCTTGTATACTCATGAAAAACATCTAATTGGGATGAAAAATCTAATAGGTTTTGCAGTAAAGATTCATGGTGACGGCACTCGAGTTTCCTGAACATGGATCTTTCCTGAAATATTCATGTAACACTTGCATTTGGATATAATGTTACACTAATGGATAAAAAAAGATTCCGATGGAATTGGGCTTTAATTGGGAGGTACATGAATGTAATTTTCTTATTTGAAAAGGTAGCTGTAGGGTTGGGGAGTTTCTGCTACCTCGGTCGGAATTGTGACGCATCTGCTTTCAGCAAAAGAAAATTGCATCAAGAGACACATTCACATATCTCCCATAGTCACAGGACTTCTTCAGTATATGGCTAAGCCAAACTGCTATTTATGCCCTGGGAAAGACATTTGTTGAGAGTAGAGGAGCTAAGAACTGAGAAAACCTTTCTTACTGGTGGCTGTGGAGCTTTGTTATTGTCTCCCATCATGCACATTTATTTATTTAGCTACACAGCTGGACATTAGTCTGATTGGAGGCACCAGCTTTCCCTGATGCCCTCAGTACACCTGCTCTCCAAGCATACATTCTCAAGTACAGCTTACAAAGGTTTAGAGTTGTATCCTAGCAAATGTATCTGTCTTTTTATTTGCTCTTAACGTTGCTGACAAGTTTGGCATACATAGTTCTGCTTAATCTACACAGAACTCTTCAGAGTGGAAGTGATAATTTTTCCTAATAGCATTGTTGCTAGGACGTTTGGTGTTCTGTGCAGTGCTTGCTAGTAAGCTATCTTTTTAAGTAAAGCTGATCTTCAAGTTAATTTCATCATAATCCTTACTTAATTGGTTTTCCCTACGGGTAGATCTGAATAACCTTATTTGGAAACAAAGGAAATCCACGTTACTGGAAATGGTGTGTGAGCCACTTCAGTGAACACTTCATTCAGAAAGTATGGATGTAGCCATTGTTCTGGTTCCTCACAACCTAATAATTGACCTACCAATACAGAGAGTGGTGTGAGAGTCATAAGGAGCTGACATAACTGATTTACCTGTTCTGTTCCCATATTTAACTGTTTCAAGGATTGTTTGAGAGAGCCACATGGAATTTTTATACACTTCTGTGATAATGTATGAATTGAATTTAGGTCTCACAAGTATAACCGATAATAAAACTTTAGAAAGTTGAGTGTTCATGTTCAATATTCCTCTTCTAGGATACTTCATTACACCCCCACCCCCACCTGTTTTCTCTCTCTCATGCAAAGATCCAATGGGCATTCAGCATTCTGTGACTACTGACCATACTTAGTCCTCATTAGGTTGGTTCTGGGGTTCTGGAGAGGGAGGAGGAAGAAAACTTCATTTTTTTCCTGAAACTTCATGCAAGTTTCTAAAATAAAGACATATCAGAAGAGCTTAAACAGTACAGTAATTCTAGAAGTACCTCTTTTGTTCAACTATTCCTATAACAATAATTTTGGTAGTAATTTTGCTTTAATTTCCTTTTTGTCTCAAACCTATTAAATAATTCTAAATTATACTAAGATTCCAGGATTGTTTTAAAAAATGTAATAAGCCTCAGAGATTGTTTAACTTTTCTATATAAGTTCATCTCAAATTTTTTATCTAGTTTTCATTATTTCTTCTATTACCTTAAAAGGTAAAGCAAAGGGACCCCTGACCATTAGGTCCAGTCGTGACCAACTCTGGGGTTGCGGCGCTCATCTCACGTTATTGGCCGAGGGAGCCGGCATACACCCTCCAGGTCATGTGGCCAGCATGACAAAGCTGCTTCTGGCGAACCAGAGCAGCACACGGAAACTCCGTTTACCTTCCCGTTGTAGCGGTACCTATTTATCTATTTGCACTTTGATGTGCTTTCGAACTGCTAGGTTGGCAGGAGCTGGGACCGAGCAACGGGAGCTCACCCTGTTGTGGGGATTCGAACCGCCGACCTTCTGATCGGCAAGCCCTAGGCTCTGTGGTTTAACCCACAGCGCCACCTGCACCCCTACTCTATTACTTTAGAAGTGCATAATTTGATTTTATCTCCAAAAGAAAGACACAATCACACTATCTAACCTTTGAAAAAGGCCCCCAGTTCATCCATTAAGAATTTCAATTGCTTCACAATGAAAATCCTGGTGTCACCTATTAAAGGGTGGTTTGACAAAGTGTGGGAATTGCTTATAATATTGTCTGTAATCTATGCATGAGTGATTCCCCCCCTGGAATTTTTACAGATGATTTCTTGGAAAAATGGTTCCAGTTTATGATAAATGTTGACTCTTAAAATAGGATGTATGGAAGCCCTACTAGAGTTGATCTTATATTCTTATTGACTTATTGATACTAAAAGCTTTGGGGGGGGGAATAGAATTAAAAGGATGGGGAGGTGACACAATTTTATAGCATATTTTATGCTGTAAATTACATGAATTTTCAATGAATTTAATATCTGGTCAGTGAAAGTCGAGGGTGTATGAGGTGTTAGGGGAAGGGCAGAACCTAAGGTGTGTGTGTGGGGGGGGACATTGTGCTCATTCTGGGATAGTTTGTCCACCTTTTATCCCCACCCTGCACTTAGCTATCACCTGTGACTCCTAGAAGCTGTCAGCATGTGACAGTGGCCACACCCCAGGAAATGGCTTCGACTGGTCCGCTGAATCAGGTGAGGGTAGCTGATGGGTCATAAACCCTTGGTGAGTTAGGAAATTACACTGCATGCAAAGGCAGGCTCTAGCAGAATGAGTGGATGAGACCAATAGAGAATCCAATGGTCAAAAAGGCAATTTCTGCACGTACTGTGTAAAGAAGTGGGCAGATGGGGCCATGAAAACAACAACAACAACAACAACAACAACAACTCATCACTGGGTTGCCCTAGCCACTCCAGGCAGCTTCCAGCATATATAAAAACACAATTAAACATTAAACCGTAAAAAAAAACTTCCCAAGCCTCCGCTGCCCTGAGGGATATCTTCAGGAGAAGAAAAGGCTAAGGAGTGGAATCCATAAGGTAGTTGGATAGCATCTTATACACCTCTTTCTAGCAACTCCTGCAACCAAGCTGGTGCCAAATGTATTGCCTTCTTTCCTTTGGACCATATCATTGCGTCCGAGAAGGGGGTGTATTATCGTCTGGGCAGCTCAGGAGCTCCATACCCACTGCCCAGGCTTGCACACTGTAGTCACTTCAGTGCAGCTAACACATCATTTTTACTTCACCCCTGGAGGCACATTCCATTGTCTCTTGAGACAGACAGATGCCAACAACAATAGATAAATTGAATGTGGGTTAATGTATTGAAAAATATTCGAATAAAGAAGTTGAATAAAATAATTGATTTTCCTATCACAGAGCATCTATGTCCCAGTAACTTAATTGAAAATATTTCTGTACATAGAATGGGTTGTTATATACAGCTCTTTTACAGATAGATGACACATTGACTACTTGCCCAGGTACAAACTGACATCCTCTTTCTATCTAAATGCAAAAACCTGGACATTGTACCTAAGGGTCTTAGAATTAAGAACCCTCTTCAATCAACTTATCCCACAGAATATGCCAGAAAACTATGCCACACTTTATCTAAGAAACTGCTGAAACATCTTATCGGCGTTCTGTATTCCAAACAGAAGTTAATAAAGGAGGAACTCTCTGCACTGGAGAACTCCATCAGGAATCACCCGGCCTGGCAGAAGTTCCACAAGGAAAAACAAACCATTTACCACTCTCAACTGGAGTTACTGAAGAACCAGAAAAATAAAAAACTCTGCAACCTTTCCAACCTACAGGCCACCAATCAAAACAAGATCAACAACATTGTCAATCTTTCCACAGCAAACACTCAGCCCAGCTGAGGAATCCGTCCTTTCACGGGGACTATCATTCTGCCCTGCCAAATCCCAACACATGATTCAGTTCTGCGGGGACCTGGAAGCATTTTTCCGCCGTTTACGCCTGAAGGAGTATTTTCATCACACACAAGAACAAGACAAAGTAGAACAAACTACATCCCCACAACACAACACCTCTCAACTTACTGGGGAACAACCATCACCCTCCAAACGCATCAATGAACAGAACATTGACCACCAACTATCACCGAAAAGAAGTTACACAAAAAGGGACTCCACATGGACCCCTCCTGATGGACGCAATACCACACTAGATCTGTACATCGAATGCTTCCGCCACAGAATCCAAACGGATGTGACCAGAAAACACCATCGCTTACAACAAAATCTAAACCATGCTGAAAGGAGAGCCATAGAAAATCTCAGGAACAACCCAGACATTATAATTAAAGAGGCAGACAAGGGTGGAGCTGTCGTCATCATGAACAAAACTGATTACATCCAAGAGGCCCACAGACAACTTTCCAATACTGCCTTTTACATGAAATTGGACTCAGACCCCACACAAGCATACAAAAAAGAACTGAACAAGATTATTAAGGAGCTACCCCTACACATCCAAGAACAGATCCTCACAAACACACCAGCGGAACCTCGGCCAGGAACTTTCTATCTTCTACCCAAAATACACAAACCAGGAAACCCAGGACGCCCCATCATCTCAGGTATTGGCACCATTACAGTGGGTGTTTCCGGCTATATGGACTCTGTTCTGAAACCATATGCTATCAGTGCTCCCAGCTACGTACGTGACACCACAGATTTTCTGAGGAAAATACAATATTTGAACAATCTTCCTAACAATACTATACTAGCCACTATGGATGTGGAATCTCTATATACCAACATCCCACACAATGATGGTTTACAAGCCATAAGGAACACCATTTCAGATAAAACCACAGCGAACTTTGCTACCAAACTCTGCCACTTTGTCCTTACCCACAACCACTTCAAATTTGGTGATGACCTGTTCCTCCAGATCAGCGGCACAGCCATGGGCACCCGCATGGCCCCACAGTATGCCAACATCTTCATGGCAGATTTAGAACAACGTTTCCTTAACTCCTACCCACTCAAACCTCTCCTGTACCTGCGATACATTGACGATATTTTTATTATCTGGACACATGGACAACAGACCCTGGAAACCTTCCACCAGACATTCAATGACTTTCACCCCACCATCAACCTAACAATGAACCAATCTATGCAAGAAATACATTTTTTGGACACTACTATAAAAATACAGGATGGACGTATAGACACCACCTTATACAGAAAACCAACTGACCGACAAACATATCTACATGCTTCTAGCTACCATCCCAAACATACCAAACAATCCATCGTATACAGCCAGGCCTTACGTTACAACCGCATCTGTTCCAACTCTACAGACAGAGAATCTCACCTAAGAGATCTACAGCAAACCTTTTTAGAACTAAAATATCCACCTGATGAAGTTAAACAACAGATCAACAGAGCCAGACAGATACCTAGAGAGAACCTGCTGCAAGACAGACCCAAAAAAGAAAATAACAGAACACCACTAGTCATCACATACAGCTCCCAAGCTAAAACAGTACAACGCATCATCAGAGATCTACAGCCTCTCCTGGACAATGACCGCTCCCTTTCTCAAGCTCTGGGAGGAAGACCTTTCATTGCCTACAGACAGCCACCCAATCTTAAACAACTCCTCACCCACAATAATACAACCACCAGACTTAACATGGACACTGGTACCAGAGCCTGCAATAAACCCAGATGCCAACTTTGCTGCCACATACACCCAGACAACACCATTACTGGCCCCAACAACATCCAACATACCATCTCAGGACTATTTAATTGCTCATCCTCTAACATTGTGTATGCCATCAAATGCCAACAGTGCCCTTCAGCTCTCTATATTGGACAAACAGGCCAAACCCTACGCCAAAGGATAAATGGACATAAATCTGACATCAGGAACCAGAAGACAGAAAAACCAGTAGGAGAACACTTCAATCTCCCAGGACATTCTATACAAGATCTCAAAGTAGCTGTCTTACTACAAAAGAATTTCAGAAATAGACTGGAAAGAGAAGTTGCTGAATTGCAACTTATCACCAAGCTCAAAACCATGGAGGGACCTGGTTTGAACAGAGATATCGGGTTCTTATCTCATTATACATGATAAGCGATCTTCAGCCATCTCAACCCTTGCTTTTTCATGCAAAACCATTTGCAGTCGTTTGCGGTCATCAACAGCTATCAGTCAGTCAATCACCCATTTCCACCACCCTTCTGAGTGATCCCCCCTCCCCATCCCCACCCCTCCCCACCCCTTCTCTACATAAGTGCCTGGAAACTTCCATTTCACTGTATCTGAAGAAGTGTGCATGCACACGAAAGCTCATACCAAAATAAAAACTTAGTTGGTCTTTAAGGTGCTACTGAAGGAATTTTTTTATATGACTACTTCATAGTTCTTCCTTCCTTCCTTCCTTCCTTCCTTCCTTCCTTCCTTCCTTCCTTCCTTCCTTCCTTCCTTCCTTCCTTCCTTCCTTCCTTCCTTCCTTCCTTCCTTTTGCCACTCATGAACTGTTTAATTTGCTATGTCAACAAAGAAGTGTGTAGGATTAAGGGCAAGATCTACCATACTAGGTCAGTGTTACACCAGCTAGTGAAGCTGTTGAATCAATGTGACTGTTTGACAAAGAGAGTGTTGCCAGAGGCAGCAGATAAGGAGCATGTAAAAGCTATTTTGTGGCCTGGCAGTGGGCAAAGAAGATACTGTATGTGGAAAGAATGAGGAGAGAATGTAACTCATGTTTGCATAAACCCATGCACTTCCTTTCTGTATGCAACACAAAGGCACTGGACTTGGTTCAGTGGCACTGGATTGTAGCTCACAGAAATTTACCTGTGGCACAGGCCTCAACATAAGACAATCATAGGTCCATGGGAGATGGAATGTTTAAATGTATAAAACATCTATACTTGAAAAGTAAGTTGAGAAGGACTTACACTTGAAACTTGGGGGAACTGCTGTGCAGCATGGGTTAATGAATTGATAAAATATGTCAGCTCCTTGTAGTTAAATCATCTTACTTGCTTTTAATTATCACAGTTTTCATATTGGTGGTGGCCAAAGTGTATTGAAGTTGTGCATATATTTAGGGATGAATGGACTGCATTTTGTAAATAGCACTGACGGTATTTTAAATGTAATAATCATTTTGAAAAACTTTAGTTAAATCCAAAATTACAAGAGCAATTTTGTGGCAGGACAATTGACAGTTGTATGGTCCTTGTCTGGGCCACTTCCAAGTCTGGAAATGCTTTTTTTTTAAAGAAAAGTGATCAGTTACATGCATTCCTGGGCAAGGCAAACCACTAATTTCTATAATTATACATTATGCATATTATATTTATTATATTATATTATATTATATTATATATAATATATTACGTTGTATAATTCTTCCTTATCCAAAATATGTTTGTGTGCTCACCTCATATTTCAAAGTAGCTACTTCAAATTGCACCTTCTCCTTTCTTTGGCAATCTGCATCTGCTACATATCACTTGCTGTCCTCTACCAAGGAATCTAACAGTGATGGAAGTTATGTCCTAGAAATGATCCCTAGTATAGACTGAAAGGAAGAAAAATTGTATTATTGGTAGTATAATGGCCAGGACATGTTGCTAAACCTGGGATGAGGCTTAGTCATCAGTAGTGGGAAGAGGAGAAGTGAAGGGCCTATATTGATTTCATGGGCATATTAAAATATAGGCAGACACTGAGTATAAGATTTAAAGAATTTCAGAAACTTCAAAAATAAGACCAGAAAATAAGAGACCAGAAACACAGAACCAGAAACTGCCTCTGTATATAAACAGTGATATGCATAACCTTATAAAATTACACATAATCCTGAAAAAGAACACCCATAATCTTTTACTTTAATATTCCAGTACATTCAAAAGGGATGCAGGTGGCGCTGTGGTGTAAACCACAGAGCCTAGGGCTTGCTGATCAGAAGGTCAGCAGTTTGAATCCCTGTGACGGGGTGATCTCCCGTTGCTCAGTCCCTCGGTCCCTGCTCCTGCCCACCTAGCAGTTCAAAAGCATGTCAAGTGCAAGTAGATAAATAGGTACCGCTCCGTTGGGAAGGTAAACGGCATTTCTGTGCGCTGCTCTGGTTTGCCAGAAGTGGCTTAGTCATGCTGGCCACATGACCCGGAAGCTGTCTGTGGACAAATGTCGGCTCCCTTGGCCAGTAAAGCGAAATGAGCGTGCAAGCCCAGAGTCGTCTGCAACTGGACCTAACGGTCCGGGGTCCCTTTACCTTTACCTTTACATTCTAAATATACTTTTTAAAAATAGTGTCTTTTTATTTACTTGCCTTCTCTGATTCTTTCCAAATTTATTAGCTTTATCACAGATATGGCTTTAAGCAGCAGTGATTAGAAGCTACCTGAATGTTTTGTTGTGGTGAAGTAGTTTTGCACATTTTAATATGTTAACGTAACAAGCTATTGGTTTTCCTAATAAGTTTGCATAAATATGATTCTTAATTAAACCTATGATTTACTTTGTGGTGCTATGCAACATATCCAAACTGCACTAAAACATTAGGTGGTAGAGCAGAGGGAAATAACAAGATTCTCTGGAGCAACAATCCTTGGCAGCTGCAAAAGCATAATATGGATAGGCTTATCTGTGTGAAAGTTGTAGTTGAGATAGACTGTGTTAATGAGATGAAGTTTCTTCACCTGGAGCCCATCTGTAATTAGATAAGAAATACTGACAGGAGCAGTGAGTAAGTGGCTGCCCTCCAATGACAACTATTGACTGAACACTAGGTTGTGCATAAAATAGTGATACAGTCGATAAAAGCATCAGGCCTTGTTTGGTATAACCCTGCTGATTACTGTCTAATTTGCTGCTTGGAAAGGAGCCACAAATATTTTTTGCCTTGTGCTTACAGTTGATGAGAGCTGATGCTTAATCTTACATTTTACTTGCAAACTCTCTGTGACTGATCGTAATGCACAGTGCATCGAGATGCAAAGAAATAGAACCAAAGTATAACATTACTGCTAGGTCAGTGCTGGGAAAGCGGCTGTGAACATTTCAGTGGAGAACAATTTTTAGACATCTCATTTGGAAAGAGGCACTTGGTCACAGCCACCTGAAAGGTCAAAAACAGAGTTAGATAAATAGCAATGCGCTGGTGTCATGGGAGCCCACATTCCTCAGGATATTCCAGGCATCTTCCTTGAAATTTGAGCTTTATTTTTATTTTTTATTTTTGGGGGGGGGGGGGAGGGATGAGTTTATATCACTTTTTGCTTATGAACATAACAGTTGAGGAGTGAAAAACATGGAGTAGCATTGATATTTGAAGATTACAGGGCTTGAGTTCAAAGCCCAGGTTTCCCCACCCCCACTCTGCCCTGGTGACAGTGTCAGACGATGTCAGACGATGGGGATGGCAGTACTGTGCTGCAGGAAACAAGCATAGCATCAGCACCTGGCATGGTGGTTGTTGCAACTTAATTTCCCACCCCCCAAAACACACCTATTCAGTTGAGTGTGCTGCTTAGAAAAGTGCTGAAAGAGCCTGCTCTAGTAGTAAAGGTAAGGTAAAGGACCCCTGAATAGTTAAGTCCAGTTGAATTCAACTATGGGGTGTGGCACTCACCTCCGCTTTCAGGCTAAAGAAGCCGCCGTTTGTCCACAGACAGCTTTCCAATTCATGTGGCCAGCATGACTAAACCGCTTCTGGAGCAATGGAACACCGTGACAGAAGCCCAGAGTGCACAGAAACACTGCAGCAGTACCTATTTATCTACTTGCGCTGGTATGCTTTCAGACTGCTAGGATGGCAGGAGCTGGAACAAAGCAACAGGAGCTCACCCAGTTGCTCATCCCTTATGATGGGCAAACCCAAGAGGCTCGGTGGCTTAGACCGCAGAGCCACCCGCATCCCGCTCCAGTAGTATCTGCTCCAGAGGGCCCATATTTGTGCAGAGGAATTCTAGTGAAATCAAGATGATTTTATCACAGATATGGCTTTAAGCCTGAGTGATTTATATGCTAAAAGGATCCATTTTCCTTCCTGCCTTTGTGGGGGAAAAGGTGAAGGAAAAAACAGAGTGAACAGGGTGGGAAAGGAGAAGATGGAGAGAGAAAGAGGATAGTAGCAGAGCTGACAGGTTGGCTTAGTGTCCCCAAAGAGAGAAAAGCTACTGGTTTGGCTGATAGGCATTTGGCATGTGCAATAAGTTTTCATTTTAATATTTAATTATAATAAATTATATATCTTACATTTCAATTATTAGATTGTCTTTGAATATGTCCACTGCCCAGGGGAGGGGAAACAGCCTGCATTTTAACAGCAGCTTTATATGCAGGAATTAAAGGTGAAGCTCTTCCTGGCATGAACATAGACATCACATGCTAGCGGTCTAATGCCTGTTAGAGTCCCTAGTACAGTGTAAAAGTTGGAAACCCTGGTTTCAAACTGATTTATGATGCTAAATCAAGGGATTAAGCATGATTGTTGTTTAACTTCTCCCTTCTTCCATGCTACTTTATGGAGGTACCATAATGCTGCATGGCACTACAGTTTTTCACAACTTCCCAGACTGTAAGCTCGTAAAACTAAATTATATTCTCCAATTTAAAAAAATAACCATCTTATCATATTTCAGTATGGAAAATAATTAGATGTGGGGTCGTATTAGAAGTAGGATAAAGTAAACCTCCCTGTCTCTGGTCCATTCCTGCAATTTGAGACAGTGACCAAATTTCCTATTAGCCTTATTGCTCTTTCCAGTGAGCAAGTCTTAACCCCACTTTTCATCGATCAGCATTAATTAGAAGTTGCATTATTAAAGGTTCAGAAGAAGTCAAACATACTTATGGAGACAATATTCCTTCAGTAAAAGGAGAGAAATGCAGTCACATTTTCTCCCCCTTAGCAGTTCTGGGAATACAGTGACAAAACCAAAGCATCTTACTTGGTAAATTATTAATGTTCAATACCTTTATGTCAGCTGTATAAGTTAATTTGTATGTATTTGAGAAATTAGCATTTTGCTGACCCAGAGTATTAAAGCCTTATTATCAGGATGTTATCTTTGATGGTACTCTTTGTTAGTATTTCCGTTTTCTAGAAAAAGCTAAAAGGTTGCTGCTAGGTCAGTAACACACTATTACTGACCATGTTAAAATCATAGATAGAGTAAAGATCAAACCTCTGTGGTCACACCTATGTCCTTAACTATAAAGTAGACCACCAGTCAGTACAAATAAAACTGTCTGCAAAAGAGCTTACCTCACAGGGTTGTTTTAAGGATGAAACGGAGAAGGGAAGAACCATGTATGCCATCTTGAGTTCCTTGGAGGAAAGGGAAAGGAAAATGCAATAATTGCAATTATAATAATGATAAATATTGCAGAAATCAGTTTAAATTCAATTGAATCAAATTGAACCTCCTCCCATACCACCCTTATATTATATCCTAAATATGTTCCAGTTCTTCTTTCAAGTTGGAAAAGACCACCACCTGCCTATAAATGAGATAAGGCTTTTTACTTGGCAATAATCCTACTTATCTTCTGGAACAGAATGACTAGTCTGAGAGCTCCCTGTTGCCTACAGTGCTTGTGACCAGTAATTGGTACTATTTTTCTGTCCAGCTATAATATTCACATTTTGCAGTTACATTACAGGCTATAATACTCACATTTTGCAGTTTTGTACTATATTGTTGCTTTTATTTTGAAGTTACCTTTATCTTTTTTCCACTTGTCGATTGGTAATATAACAGTATATAATTTAAATGCTAATGGAGTTATTAAGACAGTACTAAATTACTAGGGCTGTATTGTAAGTAATAACGTATGTGCCCTTGTGAGCCATATCAACAAACAATGCCTAATATGAGGTTAGCTACAAATTCTTAGAAGCACATGCCCATGTGCTTTATTCTCCCAGAAATCAATGGGATTAAAGTGTAGGTTGTGATCTGAAGAAATCATGATTAGGATTTGGTGAGTACTACACATGTGAGCAAAAATAATAATGTTTTTCCAGAGTTCTGCCTGCTGTATGGATAATTAAAAGGGCACAACCTGAATCTGAAACTAGTATACTTAGGTCCAGTGCAGATTAAACACTTGCAGTGTGATAGGTATACTGCCCATTATTTGAGAGCAAATTCAATTGAAATTACCTTCAATGTGGATATGTTTTGTTTTGGGTAATATGGAGAAAGTGGGGATAGGAAGAACATGGCTCTCTTCTTCTACCCTATTACATAGTGTCGCAAACTACTATAAGATTTAGAATCATAGAATTATAGAGTTGGAAGAGACCACAAGGGCCATCTAGTCCAACCCCTTGCCAAGCAGGAAACACCATCAAAGCATTCTTGACATATAGCTGTCAAGCCTCCGCTTAAAGACCTCCAAAGAAGGAGACTCCCCCACACTTCTTGGCAGCAAATTCCACTGTCGATCAGCTCTTACTGTCAGGAAGTCCTTCCTAATGTTTAGGCTTCTTTCTTGTAGTTTGAATCCATTGCTCCGTGTCTGCTTCTCTGGAGCAGCAGAAAACAACCTTTCACCCTCCTCTATATGACATCCTTGGCTATCATATCACCCCTTAACATTCTCTTCTCCAGGCTAAACATACCTAGCTCCCTAAGCCGTTCCTCATAAGGCATTGTTTCCAAGCCTTTGACCATTTTGGTTGCCCTCTTCTGGACACGTTCTAGCTCATCAGTATCCTTCTTGAACTGTGGTGCCCAGAACTGGACACAGTACTCCATGTGAGGTCTGACCAGAGCAGAATACAGTGGTACTATTACTTCCCTTGCTCTAGACCCTATACTCCTATTGATGCAGCCCAGAATTGCATTGGCTTTTTAGCTGCTGCATCACACTGTTGACTCATGTCAAGTCTGTGGTCTACCAGGATGTTTAGGGTGTTAGATTCAACAGTGGAAGAAACTCAGTGATCAAGAGCCCCACACACTCATGAACTGCATATGTTTAGGATCAATGCTTACCTGTTTTGCTTAGATAGAGAATAACATGAAGATACACAGTTCTTTCAGAACACTGCCTTAGAATAACTTGAAAACAATATAGGTAGGAAAAAGTAATTAGAGCCAGTATTGTATGGTCTAGGCACCAGGATTAATAGATTTGATGTGAGAGAAAATGTTATAAGAGGAAAATATTAGTTTTATATTAACTCGGTGGATTCAACTACTCTTCATTCTCTTCATGCTACAGTACTGAGATTACTGGCCAATTCCTTGTTAAAGTCTGGCTGTTAGCAATCACCTCTCTCTGCACCTCTGTTCTCCTGCGAGATCTCTTACCTGTGTACTGATGAGGTATGATTCTGCTCAGTCTGTGAGATCAAAAAAGATCAAAGCCAAATGTGATATGCCTCTAGGCTGTGTGCTGAAATAAAGTCCCAGCAACTCACAACACAATCATTGTTCATTATGATTTCCTTTAGGGGAGTTCCTCATAGGGAATGGCTTAACCAGAAGGAAAGAGTTATCAAACTGTCTGAGAAAAAGATGGACGTAGATAACAACCTACCTATAACTAATGCTCTGCTGTCCTACAAAATGAAGTGGTTCCAGAGAACTTGTATAAACTTATATGCTGAATAGAATATATTGTCACAGTCAAATAATTTACCATTTTTTTTCTGAAACCTTGACTGTTTTAATAGTCTATATTTTTCATCCTCCTGCTTATTCAAAATAATATAGGTAATTAGGAATCTGTTGATTAGGATCAGTTCAATGAATAATTACTCTAGAGGCATTCTTATTACTGGACACCTTATCTGGATCTCCAGAGAAAACCACATTAATTGTAAAGTGTATATTATTTCCCTTCACAGCTTACATCAGCTTAAGTTAAGTATCTCAAATTAGCAAATCATGTTATTTTTAAATAAAGCTTTTGTTGACTGAAACTGAATACATTAACTGGGCAGTTAAAGCTTTATTTATATAGTTTTTGTATGGTCTTCAGAAGAAGTAATTCATGCAATGTGTTATACAGTGGTACCTCGGTTTAAGTACACAATTGGTTCCAGAAGTCTGTACTTAACCTGAAGCGTACTTAACCTGAAGCAAACTTTCCCATTGAAAGTAATGGAAAGTGGATTAATCCGTTCCAGACGGATCCACGGAGTACTTAAGCTGAAAGTACTCAAACAAATGCGTACTTAAACCGAGGTGTGACTGTATGTGGGGCTGCCTCTGAAGATGGTTCGGAAACTTCAGCTGGTGCAAAATGCAATAGCCAGCTTGCTAATCATAACAAGGTGGTTTGAGCATATAAAGCCAATCCTGGCACAACTGTACCGGCTGCTGCTGGCACCTTCATTATACACCTTTAGACACCAGGTGAAAATGTTCCTCTTCAAACAAGCCTTTGGCTGATTAACTCCAATATCCTTTTCAATGTTTTCGAGGGTGGGGTCATTGTTTTGTTTTGTTTTTGTTCATGTTTTTATTATATCGTGTGTGTTTTTATCTTACATTTTTATGTTCTGAACTGCCTGGATATTTTCAGATGAAGGGTTGTATTTAATAAATAAATAATAAATAAAACCAAGCACAGTTCTGTCAAAGAATTCATTCTATTCTACCAAAGTAAATGGAGAAACCTAGCCTTGAAAATAGCTACTGTTGCAAGTGCTGTTTTAGATGTTTTCAAAAGTAAATGTGTTTTCTTAAATATTTTAAAAAGACACTTCATTAGAACTATATAGTTCTTCCATGCTGGAGAAACAAAAGCCAAAAGCTTCACACCTCTTTTAACTGAAATATGCTTAGTGATAGTGGTAGGCCTAGCTTCTATGTTTAAGGTACTTCGTTTCAATGACATGTACACAAATAGACCCAGTAATAAAATATCCAGACATCATGAATCTCATTTGTTTCTAGCTGTGACTAGTGCAGAAAGGGATTAGATATGGATCTGTATTATGCCCTCTTGTACCGAACTGTGAAATCTCAGAAGCCAGCTGAAGAGGTCTAATCTTCAGACAAACAACCTGATCTTTTTCCCAACGATAGGATTAATAACCTGTAGGTAAAGCAATGATATTTGTAAACACACTTCTGACTTTCCCGAGGGCTGTAGTTTTGAATGTAGTTCCCTTCTTTATGCAAAAGGACCTGACAGGATTGTGACAAGAATTCTGACACCTTCCTCCTCTCTGTGCCCTTGTAGCAAAGGTGAGGCAATGTTCATGGTATTGCATCACTTACTTGGTTTGATGTGGAAAAGGATATATGCACCTTGTATTGAGAGAGACTGTTTTGCAAAGTCAAACCTTTAGGAAGAGCATTTGATTAGATGAAAACAGCCAAAAAATTATTAAAATAGCTGCACTACTGTCTTCCTTAACACTGTGCTGTTAAGGAAGAGAGAGAAAACAAAAACAAGTAAATTAAATATCAAGCTCCTAAATGTGAGAACACTTAATTGTTCATGTTGCATGTTCTTTTTGGTAATACTGGAGAAAGGGTATCTGAACGCACACACTGCTCTTAAATTCACAAATGGTCCCTAGGCTGATGATGCTATTTTTATTATGACTGCTTCAGCTTGACTGTAAACCAGATGTTGAAGCAATCACACAGCATTTTGCTTATGTGAGATGCTTATCAACAGAGGCCAGAGGCTTAGACCATATATTTTATTGCAGTATACTTGACGCCTCCAAACCTTTGCATATGCTTTGCAATTCCTGAGTGTGTCAACTGGTAAATCAGTAGGATGGTGGTAAAAACAAATTACAGTGGAACATATTAGTGTTGTGACTGTAAAATATGCAGTTCAGTTTTGCGGGAAAACAGTGGCTTTGTTGCTTTCTTCTTCTGTCTCATTCATGTTACTTGTTAAATTGTTTTTAAAATTTGAGCATATGCTATAAAATCTTCTTTAGTAAGCTTTGCATTGATTTGCATTTGCAAATCTGCTTTGCAAACAGATAAAAGACCACCTGACTATTAAGTGGTGGTTGAAATCTGTTTTGGTAGTTGGTACTGCTTTAATAAAAAAAAAGTAAAGTGAAAAATGCTGTCATTTGTACAACTGAGTGCTTCACTTACAGCAAAGAGCTGTGATTTCTGGTCTGTTCAACCAGACATTTCTTAAAACAAGGATAATAGCTCTGAGAGCAAAGTACACAAAACCTGACCCAGTAGCCTCATTTTAGCTTTTATCTCCTGGTTCATTTTCCAGGAAAGAATCCTATTTTTCTGTCAGATGAAATATCATAATTCGTATTGAGATTAGCAGCCTGTGTATAAAGCAATATTTTGTGAGCTTTTCCCTCCCTATACACACAAAGACACATATATGACAAAATTCTGGATGGAGGAATGTCTTTTGAACATTTTGAACCTTTTTATCATCTGAGACACACCAGAAAAAAATAAAAAGAGAGAAAGAAAAATGGCAGTTTCTGTCCTTCCCTAGCAATTTCCATACACTTGTCAAGTTGCTGTGAAGTCTTTATGCCCAAGGAACAGATGAAATCTGGGGAAATGAATACTGTTACAAGCCACCCAGTCTCTGCTGAGTGGCGGAAGATTCCAGGGATCTTGGCACTTAACCAGGGTTTGTGTTTCCTTTGGGGAAAATGGGGCACAGTGTCTTTAAGAAGTATAGATTATTTACACATATTTACATCTGGAGTTAGGTGGGGAGAGAATTCACAGCATTCACAGCTCAAGAGGGGCTTGACCTTCCCAGCAACACAGCATTGGATTCTGAGGCATCCTAAGTGCCACCTCTGTTTCTCTTTTTGTAACACCCTGCTCCAATCAGTGAGCATGACTGCTGTCCTTTAGTACCTGCATTGAGTTGCTCCCCTCCTTCCTCCTCCTTGTTTCCAGCAGCAGCTGCAGAAAGCAACTCTTTCTCTTCCTGTATTAGGCATCCGCACAATCACCCTGACAACCTCTGTTTCTCAAGGCCATTGCAAAAGACCCTTTTCCCTGTTGCTTTCATCAGGCCATTGGTAATCCTACTCCAGAAGCTCCTGGGCAGAGAACTAATTAGTCCTAGGTGAACTAATATCAGTGTACTGGAAGAAGCAAAGCTCACCAGTGTTGAAGCAATGATTCTTCAACATCAACTTCATTGGACTGGTCATGTTGTGCGGATGCCTAATGATCGTCTTCCAAAGAAGCTACTCTATTCCGAACTTAAAAATGGAAAGCGTAATGCTGGTGGTCAACAAAAGACTGTCACAAGGCAAATCTAAAAAAATGTAGTATAAACACTGAGAAACTGGGAAACACTGGCCTGCGAGCACTCCAGTTGGAGAACAGCCTTTACCAAAGGTGCCATGGGCTTTGAAGACACTCGATCTCAGGACGCAAGGGAGAAACGTGCTAAGAGGAAGGCTAAGAAACATGCTAAGAGTTTTTTAGCCCTTCCAAATTTTGAAAATCAGTAGCATCACTAATAACTTTAAGTATATTTCTATTTTTATTTCAAAACTGAACTGCGATAGTCCCTCCCTGCAAAAAGTAATTCAATCAGTGAAATCTAATGGGTAAAAAAGCCTTGTTTTTGTTGCTATTCCCAGAATACAGATTTGCTTTAAGTTGTGAACTCTTAAGAAATTTCTCACACAGAATGTGTTTTCATAATACCAAATGAAATAATTTGTTCTTTATGAAATAAGAGCTTGAGGGAGTAGCAGTAATACCGTGTTTCTCATATTATAAGACACGTCTTATATTTATTTTTTCCTCAAAAAAACACACTATGGCTTATTTTCAAGGGATGTCTTATTTTTTTCCTCCTCCTCCTGCCGTGGCCGGCATTGCTGCTGCGCTTATCACTATGTCTTATTTTCGGGGTATGGCTTATATTCCTTGAATGCTTAAAAATCCTGCTATGGCTTATTTTATGGGTATGCCTTAAAATATGAGAAACAGGGTAACAAGCCTAGTTGAGTTCTTTTCCTGTTTACAGAAACAAAGTCAGAGGTATTGCTAAATTTGGGGATAATATAACAGACTGATCCATTAAACCCGGCTGACTAATCCTTTCAAAAGACTATGGGGAGGAACTTACCGGTAGGTTTCTCCCTCCTCTCAATCATTCTAATTTTAACCAAGCCACCTATGTTCTGGTTCACACATTACATGAACACGTGTAAGCCTGTGTAAACATGGAGATACAATATTTGGACTCTTTGATCAAGAGTCCATTGAATACCACAGAGGTTGTTGCATTGTGCCTGTACTCTCTTAATTACTTTGGGAAATGAGCAGACAACTTAGTCCCAACTTACATTTGAGCAGGGAAAGTGCCAAATGCAATGTTACCGAGCGAGTACTTAGTTATTACAAGGTTACAGTATATGCAAACTCAAATTGCCTGGACCACTATCTTATACTTTGTTTCAATGATAGATACAAATACAGTAACTGTAAATCTAATAGTTGGGGCGGCAAACAATCTGGAAGGGTGAAATGTATACTGTGTACACCAGAGCAGAGGTTGCCAAACTTTTGGGACTTATGAGCATATTTGAAATTTTGAGAAAGTTATATGTACCCTCCCTCTGGTTGCTTATATCACCTCTGGGCCAGGTCACTCTCCCCTCCACTGACAGGCGGAAAGAAAGAGATTGCTCATGCACATACACTAATTCTTTGCTTTTCCATTGGGTCTTGATAACAGTTGAACCAGTAGAATTAAAAAATATCACTTGAATTTGCATGATTTTACACAGGGTACCTCTCATGTAACTCCCACCTCCCCATGCACCCTCCAACAAATTAAAGGTTATAATGGTAGACTGCAAACAAAACAAAAATCATGGATCCAGTATTATCTCTATTACGTATTTTTTTAATTCATGTTCTTTATTTTACTGTTTAATATTGTATTGAATTGATTCTTTCCTGTAGCCTGTCTTGCTATTTTATAACAAAAGGCAGTCTATACACATTTTAATAAATAAATGGGAGGAATTTCCTGACAGCTATCATCACTTTGTGCGTTGAAGGCAAATGCTGGCCTCAGGAGTACCCCAGTTTCTTTAAGGAAGCCACATCCTCACCCGGAGTAGGAAACCAAACTGCTCCCAAATTGCTAACATAAACCTCTGACTTACCTTGAAATGGAAATAAGATGTTCCATGCCATGATTTAATAGTTATAAAGCTGAGCATGTTTTATAGCAGCTTGCATGTCATTTTTGTGAGCATTAATGTTCTAAGACATAAAGTGAATATTCTTAATGTTGAATTCTTAATGCGAGCTGAAGTGAACACAGTTCCTAATGTACCTAAACTGGAGGTAAGGTGGAGTGGGGAAGTTCCAGCCACTTTGACAAGAAAATAGATTAATGCCTATTGTTTAAGCCAGACTTCATTTTCTTCCAATAGTTTTTCTATCTAGAAAATTCTGTACTTTAGAAGAATTTGCAGTTTCGAGGTTCTAGCAGGGGAGCGCAGCTATCGTATACCCTTGACCGAAGAACGGTACACTCCTTCTATCTGGGAAGGTCGTCCTCTTCCACCGAGCGCGCAGCTTCGGGAGGGACGCACATGGAGCCGTGAGGGAGGAAGGGGACACCCGCCTAGCCAGCCAGATCAGCCGAATCAACCCTGGCGATCAATGGGGTGACAGATGTCGCAGCCAGATCGCCCTCACATTTTCTGCTCTTCCTGATAGTAGGAAGTAAAATGGCATTGAAGTTACATTCCTGGAACGTGAATGGCTTGAATAATAAGACTAAAAGGAATAAAATTGATCATGTTTTGAAGAAGAAGAATTTGGATATAATTTGTCTTCAGGAAACACATGTGGCAAAAAAACATAGTTATATTCTTAAAAATAAAAGGTTGGGTAAAGAGTTTATAAGTTCGATGGAAAAGAAAAAGAGAGGAGTGGTCTTGTATATAAAGGAGAAATTAGATCCGAAATTGATTTTTAAAGATGAAGAAGGAAGAATAATCGCGGCTCAAATATCGATTGAGGGAGAAAAAATGTTAGTGGTGGGAATCTATGCACCGAATGAAAATAAGGCTGAATTCTACAAGAATCTGGAGGAAAGGCTGACTGAATAT
This sequence comes from Zootoca vivipara, assembly GCF_965207765.1. Lineage (NCBI taxonomy): Eukaryota > Metazoa > Chordata > Lepidosauria > Squamata > Lacertidae > Zootoca > Zootoca vivipara. The sequence goes on from NC_142587.1 coordinate 58,790,163, forward strand.
ATGGATCAAAAGATAATGCTTATGGGCGATTTCAATGGAGTGACAGTGCCAGAATTGGATAGGACCAAGAAAAGGAAGAATGAAGGTAAATTACCAAAATCCTTCTTTGAACTAGTAGAAAACCTGGGTCTAGTGGATATTTGGAGACTGAGGCACCCTACAACTAAACAATTTACATTCTTCTCAGAACCAAATCAGAGTTCGGGAAGGATAGATAACATGTGGATCTCCAAGGAACTAGTGCCCAGGGTGAGTAAAACAGAGATAATACCACGTACACTGTCAGACCATAACTCTATATTCATGGAATTGAAAAACAAAGACCAAAAGTCCTTCAGGTGGAGAATGAACGAAGATTTATTTGATGATAAAGAGGTGGTCTCGAAAGCTAAGAAGACCCTGAAAGACTATTTTCATTGGAATTTATACAAGGATACCGGACTGGATATGGTATGGGATGCAAGTAAAGCAGTGATGAGAGGCTTTCTAATACAGCAAAACAGTTTTCTGAAACGAAAGAAAGAAAGGAAGAAAGAAGAAATTTTGAAATGTCTCATGGAAAATGAGAAGAACCTGATTGATAAACCCGAGAATCAGCAAATAAAGAATAATATAAAGATGTTACAGACACAATTCTCCATGTTGATCAATCAGGAGATTGAGTGGAAAATAAAACAAATGAGACAAAGAAATTTCGAATCGGCGAATAAAACAGGAAAACTGTTGGCTTGGCAGTTAAGGAAACGTCAAAATCAGAACATAATAACTAAGATTAAAACAGAGGGAGGAACGACGGAAGATTCAAAGGAGATTAAGAAAACCTTTCAAAAATTCTATAAGGATTTGTATTGCAAAAAGAAAGAAGATGAGAAGAAGATCAGTGAGTATCTAGGAAAATATGGATTGAAACCAATTCCAGAAGAAGAGAGGAAAAAGCTAAATAACAGGATAACGACACAAGAATTACAACAAGCAATAGGGAGAATGAAACAAGGTAAAGCACCAGGACCAGATGGTTTAACGGCGAAATATTATAAAGTACTGAATGAACTGTTGGTTCCAGTTTTAGAGGAAATGATGAATGATATTCTGTTGGGGGGAAAGATCCCAAATACATGGAAAGAGGCATACATAACATTGATCCCAAAGCCGGATACGGATGGCTTAGAAGTCAAAAATTATAGACCAATCTCATTATTGAATAATGATTACAAACTCTTTGCAGATATAATGTCCAAGAGATTGAAAGAAGTTTTAAATCAAATAATACATAAGGATCAGGCTGGTTTTCTTCCTGGTAGACAGCTAAAGGATAATGTAAGACACATAATAGATGTAATAGAATATCTGGAGACCAAGATAGATAAACCAGCTGTCTTGATGTTTGTAGATGCTGAGAAAGCTTTTGACAATATATCTTGGCAATTCATGAAGAGGAATTTGGAATCAATGGTTGGGAAGAATACATTCGTGAATGGGATCGAGGCGATCTATTCAGAGCAAAAGGCAAGATTGATAATTAATAACACCCTAACAGAATATTTTGAAATCACAAAAGGAACTAGACAGGGTTGCCCTTTATCACCGTTATTGTTCATCATGGTCCTGGAAATATTATTGATCAGATTAAGAGACCTATCTACAATTAGAGGTATTAAGGTAGGTGCAAAGCAATTTAAAGTGAAAGCCTTCGCAGATGATTTAGTTTTAACATTGGAAAATCCAAAGGAAAGTGTTGCAGAAGCTATAGAAGTAATGGAGAAATTTGGTCAATTGGCAGGATTCAAATTAAATAGACAAAAAACCAAGGTTATGGCAATGAATATGTCGAAAGAAGAAAAACAGGAATTACAGTTAAAACATGGACTCGACGTGGCTAAAAAGGTAAAATATTTGGGAATATGGATGACAGCAAAGAATATTAATCTTTACAGTGATAATTACGAACAAGTATGGAAGGAAATAAAGAAAGACCTGGAAAGATGGACTAATATGAAAATGTCATTCTTAGGAAGAATTGCAACAATAAAAATGAATGTATTACCTAAGATGTTATTCCTATTTCAAACTATACCTGTGGTTAAAGGTACGAGGCAATTCCAAGAGTGGCAAAAGATTTTATCAAGATTTGTCTGGCAGGGGAGAAAACCTAGAATAAAACATAAGATTTTGGTAGATAAGAAAGAAAGAGGTGGATTCGCCCTGCCAGACTTGAGACTTTATTACGAAGCGTCCTGTATCTGTTGGATAAAAGAATGGATAACTCTAGAGAATACGGACTTGTTAGATTTGGAAGGTTTTAACAATAGATTTGGATGGCATGCATATTTATGTTATGACAAAAAGAAATCACATACCGGGTTTACGAATCATGTGATAAGAAGATCTCTGTACGAGGTGTGGGAAAGAAATAAAAGGCTGTTAGAGACTAAAACACCCTGGTGGGTCTCACCAGCAGAGGTATTAACAGTTAAGAAAGTAAATATGGAAAAGAGGCGGGCCACGTATGAGGAAATCTTGACGAAAACTGAAAAAGGATGGAGTTTAAAACCTTTTGAGGACATTAAAGGAGTGTTAACAGGATGGATAGAATACCATCAAATAAATGATGTGCTTAAAGAAGATAGAAAAATAGGTTTTGAGGATAAAAGATCCAAATTTCAAATAGAAGTGCTAGAAGGCAAAACAAAGCTTTTGACAAAGATGTATGATCTGTTGTTGGAGTGGTATACAAAAGATGAGTTGACAAAAGAAGTGATGATTAAATGGGCAAAAGATTTGGGGCATAATATTGAATATGATGCGTGGTTGAAACTATGGAATCAAACTTTAAGATTTACAGCATGTACTGCCTTGAAAGAAAATGTATATAAGATGATGTACAGATGGTATTTAACTCCAGTTAAGTTAGCTAAAATGTATAGAATGAGTGATAAAAGTTGCTGGAAATGTAAAGAGAAAGATGGTGAATTTTATCATATGTGGTGGACATGCGAAAAAGTTAAAAGATTTTGGGAAAGTTTATATAATGAATTGAAAAAGATGTTTAGATATACCTTCCCAAAAAAACCAGAAGCATTTTTGTTAGGAATAATAGGAGGAGAGATTAGAAAAGAAGATCAAACACTGTTTATGTATGCAACAACCGCGGCTAGGACTTTGTTAGCCCAAAAATGGAAACTACAGGAATTACCTACAATTGTGGAGTGGCAGATAAAAATGATGGACTATGCTGAACTTGCTAGATTGACATGCAAGATTCGTGACCAGGGGGAGACAAGGTTTCAAAAGGACTGGAGTAAATATGTGGACTATATGGAGAAAAACTGTAGATCATTAAAAACTCTCGCAGGATTAAAATAAACCTTACGAATTGACCAATATGTTAAAAAAGGAACTGCAAAAAAGGGAATTAACAAGAAACCCGCATGAAGGGAGGGGGGGAAGTCATAGCTCGGCGGAGCAAGGTAAAAGATGTGAATATAAGATTTTGTATAAAAGATTGGTTTTGTTAATTTGTTGAATTTGGAAAATCGGAATAAAATGTATTTAAAAAAAAAAAAAAAAGAATTTGCAGTTTCAAAGGGAAGGATAATATAAAGATTAACCATAGTCTTTTCTCCTTTCTATCATATCTCAAAAATGAGACTGGCTTAAATTACATTCTCTATAATTTAAAAATTATTGTAATAAAGAATACTTTATTTCAGTAAACAAAACAAATCGAATGTAAAATTGTGTGTGTGTGTGTGTGTGTGTGTGTGAGAGAGAGAGAGAGAGAGAGAGAGAATGAGAGTGTGTGACAGATACTAAGCCTCATTAAATCAGAATTCTAAAGAGGGCCCTATCTTTAAAGGCAGAGCAGGTATTGTCCTAATGAGTTGGGGGCAGCCCACCAATTGGCAGGCCCATTGGGTGATAAATGTCCTAAGGCCCCAAGGCTGAGGACACATTTTTCATCATTAATCTATCCCATTGTGAACTGGTCCACTCACATTGATTCCAACTAGGGGGCATCATCTGCTGTTAAAAGGGTGATGACTCGCTAAAAATGAAGGCCTGAAACTAATCACGTATAGTTAGAGCCTTTGCTGGCAGCTTGCTTAGATAGCTGTAGGGTACTAATAGGAAAGCACTAGACATTTGGGCAGACACTTCTCAGCTTTGTATGGGAATGCAGTAGGCCCCTTTGAAAGCACATCATGTGATTTTAGCTATTACTGAATTAAATGCTACTGAGATAAATCCTTTGTCTTGTGTTTTGTTTTTTGTTCTCTTGCTGGCTGCCTTTGCAGTAATAAAAATACAAAATAAAACAATGGGAGTCTTAAACATAATGCAGTGCCCAGCCTGTCAAGCTAGGATCATACTAAATGATTCACTTACAAAGAATTCCCTTTGCAAAAATTCTTGTCAGATTTGTCTGTCTGTCTCTCTGGGTTTCAGTGTAGCCTCTTATTTATCTAAGGGCCTTGCTTCTCCTGTGTGCAAGTAACACAGGTGCTTGCCATTGCCTTTGATGTTGCTTATTAATTTATACCAGCTGGGATGTTTAAAAAAGGTGAAGTTCTCATTCAGTTTGAGCTTCCAGCAAAGCTGTTGATGCAGTACTGTTGAATCCAAGTTGTATTTTTCTGCTTAAATGGAAATGGGTAAGATTTTTATTTGGTTATTTTTCTTGTCTTACCATGGCCCTAACTTTAAAAACAAAACAAATTCAAATTAACATGACTGGGAGTGAGTTTCCTTTTCAGGGTTTGAAATAGTTCATGTTGCTGGAGGGGCTTCTTCCTTATAAACAACTTCCTCCCTGTAGGGTTCTCCTGAGAGTTCACATTCAGGAAGCAATGCAACTTTAATTAGTGATATATACAGTCATCAACCAAAGTAAAGGGTTATTACTGTCGCAGCCAGTGCTTTCCAATGATTTTATTTTGGGATGTATAAGGTCTCATAATGATTTGGGTCTAACAGCTAGGATTTGACCTGATAGGTTAGCATGGTTAAAACAAACTTATGCCCTAGTACAAACAACAGCATACCAACATCACAAACAGTCATATTATAGCAGTATTATGAGAATGTATGGCAACAGATACAGAACATTTGGCCACTATGCTCTCTTATGCTGCCTTCATTATTTAAAATTAAGGATATCACATACAAATCAGGGCATTTTAAACATGGCCTTAAATGTTTGATGTGTTGCTTTGTGATGAACCAGTACATAAACTTTGTTTGTGATTCTGTTTTAAAGTGATCAGCTTTAACAACTTTTGAACTTTTGAAAGTTAATCCCTCAAAACAAATACCACCCGCAAATGTGAATATCTGATTTGTTTCTTCACTCCTCTTTGCATTTCTGCTTCAGTATTTTACATACATTAGCCATTGGCAATCTGTGGCCCTCCTGATGTTTGGTTTCTAACTCCCATGAGCCCCACCTAGCATGGCTTGCAGTCAGGAATAAAAGAAGTTGTAGCTTCCCACTCATACCTTTGACAAACTTAGTTGGTCTCTAAGGTGCTACTGGAAGGAATTTTTTTTATTTTTTGTTTCTTCCCACCTGTGATTTACATGTTTTGAAACTGTAGTAGACCCAAGCCTGCTGCGTGAAAGAGGCTAAAGTAGAAAGCAAATACATAAAACTTGAAAGCAAATGCATAAGCATATGAGTAAGCCCATAAAGAACCTACCATGGATTGTGAAAGTGATTTATTTGTTCAGCTCCCAGCCTTATTCAGGAAATCCTTTATAGGAGAGCTATAACTAGGCACTGGGATTCCAAAGCTGGAGCAAGACAATAGTTCATTTATAGTTGATCCATTTCTGGAAGCCATAGGCTGAATTATGTACATCATATAGTATCCTAAGAATGATCGGAAGAGTGTTGTTGGATCCAGCCAAAGGCCTCCATAGTGCGGCAAACAGTTTCCACACTGGCCATCCAGGCGCTTGGAGGAAGCCCACACTAGCAGGATATGAGGGCAATAGTGTATGGTGTGCTGGGGCTGCACCACTCCCCTGGTCTCCCTTTGCCTGAGTCACTGCTGCATACCAGGATAACAAGGAGGTGAGGAAAGCGGAAGTGAGGCTAATATGGTGCAAACATGTTAGCAGAAGTGAAAGAGTGGCTCCACTGCCAGGTTTGCACCATGCTGATCTCGCCACCACTTGAGAGACTCCGCTGGAGGGAGGTGATATGAGTGGTGCAGCACCATCTGGTCTGCCACTGCACAAGGGCAATACGCAGCTCCCATCATCAACATCAATGTTCTTCATCAGATCTTATTCAGGGACATGCCACCTTTGATTATGGAAACAGCATATTTCCATCATTATTTGTAGCCATTGATATCAGTTTATGAAGTTTAATCAACTGTAGGTAAAACTGCATGATCTTTGCATGGGACACGATGCCATTTTAGCACTGCTGTAGAGCCACAGTACGGTAGCTAAACTGTGGGGGATGGGGAGGGTTTTACTGAAATCACAAGAAAACTTGCTGGAAACTAATTGGGAATAGTTTCCATTCAACATTTTGGTTCCTAAACACACAGTGTGGAGTAGCTTGATAAGAACATACTGTATGCATAAATGGAGACATAAAAACCTGGAGACTCTTGAGGCCCTGTGAACAACTACAGCACAGTGGAATTGGAGAATCTCCCTAGGTATTGTGTACTTAGGGTTGCCATATTTCAAAAGGTAAAAACCAGGACACCCCAAAAGTTATTGACTTTACCTAAGATCCAGGACAAAGCACCACATTTTGCAAATCCCCCCTTTGAAATCCTGGTAAAATCTGGACGTATGGCAGCCCTGTGTGTACTTGACAATCTGCGTGCTTTTGCTGCCTCACTGAGCTGCTGTTCTGAGACAGTTGAGGTCCGTTGTAAGTGCTAGGAGATCTGGAATCTTGGCTTCTTCCCTGAGAGACAAGAGAGAGGCTGCCCTAAGAAGAAACATCAACACTTGCAGCTTCTTGCATCAGTGCCTGATGCATTGATAAACAGCCAATAGCTCTTGGATTAGAAAACTTTGATAAATCGTATGTAGAGGGGGAATTGACTTTGCTTTCCTGGATACAATGGTTTAGTAAAATTGACTCTGATCTGTTGCACAGAATTTAGTCATTTCACATAATAAGATTGCTATGCACAAAAAATATGCAAACTTTAAAAATATAATTTGGACATAATATACATTTTGTGGCATTCAGTAAATCAGGTTCTTGAATTTATCCTATATGTATTAGTTAAATGAATGAAATATTATTCCACATGCACGTTCAAAACCCAAGAGAAGATTTTAACAAAACAAAACAAAAACCCCACTACCCTATGCAAAGAGCACAAAAGTCAGCCAACTGTGAAATTACAGATCATCTGGATTTCCCTCTAGTTTTGACTGTTTCAGTGAGCTAGAATCGGCACATTTTCTGCAGTCTACAGCACTTGGAGTTCATAGTGTTTTATACCAATTTGCTGCAGTTGATTACATGTCCATCTTGCTACAGCACTTTTTTGAGTATGCTTGATGGTTTATAGCAAATGTCTTGCAGAGATAATACAGTAACATAATGCTATTGATAGCTAATATGCAGCTGCCAAGCCGCTCCCTTAAAACAGAATACTAAATGAGAAAAATATATGGGAATACATGTTTATATGCAACTAGTATATATTTAAATAGAATGAGTACGGTAGATCTCTGTTTGTAGGAATGAATGAACTGTTTTTTTCTCTGTTTATTATATTGCTTAACTATGGTGTTCCATTAATAAGAATTTGTAAACTGTTGCGTATGTATGGACATATTTCATCTTTGTATGAGCCAAGAGCCTGAGCTGAACAGAACTATGATCATATCTTCTAACATTTCATAGATGAGAACAGGAACATTTCCTCCTACATAATTGATCCACTTCTAATTTTTCCTCTCAGTTTCCTTCCTGAAACTCTTCTCCAAAATAGTCTTTTCCTCCTGGTCTTTCCCTGTTCTATCGTGAATATTTTTTGCCAAATTTTGTCTGAAACCTATCCCAGGAGATGGGTTTCAGGTGAATCTCTTTTTAAATACCAAGTGAATAAGAGTTTCCTTGAGCATACACAGAATATTTTCGCTTATAAATGAACAATGACAATCTCCTGTCTTTCTACACAATTGAGGAATAAAGATGGTTTGAGAATGTACATTTATTCCCCAAAGAATCCTGAGGAGTGTAGTTTGTTAAAGGTTCTGAGAGTTGTTAGAAAAGCCTTATTTTCCTCATAGAGCTATAGTTCCAAGAGGGAAGTGGGATTGATTGTTAAACCACTTTGGAATTTGTAAGCCTGTGAAGCAAAAGGGGTCTCCTAACAACTCTCAGCACCCTTAAGAAACTACACTTCCTAAGATTTCCATGGCTGTTTAAGCTGGGATGATACAGCTTTTACATAGTGTAGATGGGGTCTCAGTGTCAGACATGATTTAGGGTGAAATATTGGATGGATGATTCACTGACAAGATGCAGAAGCCAAGAAGAGTTTGGGAAAAACAATAGAGTACTTGATAGATAATATTTACAGTAGATATTGAATAATGGTTCTGCCCTTTACTCTGTAGCTGAAGGTTTCATTCTGTAAAGGGCTGAAAGATATACCGGTACTTTCTTCTTTCCCTTCTGCAGTGTAGCCAAGGCCAACAGACCCAATTCCACTTTCTTTTGCTCTTTTGCGAAATTGAAATGTCTTTAAATTAAAAGTCATTACATTCATAAGTATGCCTCTGAAGCAGTTGATTATTTAAATACTAAAGGCACTTATGCCTTAAATTCCAGCAGGGCTGCTGTTATTTTATTGTTGCACCTTTAGCACAGGGGTCTGGGCCATTCAAATTCATGTCACATAGAGTCCTATAGGAATATTTGTTGGACTGTGCTGTGATAGCTGAAAATTGAACATAAAGTATTCTATGGCTAGTTAGAGGTTATAGAACAATGAAATTTGTAGAAATTAGGGTTCCTGTAATGGCCTGTATAGGGGACATTCCACTAGAGTGGAAAATACATATCTGTAGGTATGGGATTGGGACATTCTTTTTTCAACTGGTCAATTTACAATATAATATTAACCTAGGTGCTTGATCTTTCAAGCCTTTTTGACTCCCATGAGCCCATTATTCTTGACCTAATTAATATTAATAGGCCAATACTATTTAGGAAGTAGGTTTAAATGGGTAATCAATCTAATGTTGGTCTGTGAATAGTCCAAGATTTATGATTTGATTATTTTCCTACCCTCTGAGAATGTTACCTAAATTTATTTCCATAGCAAAATATCTGTTTGTTCATATTTTCTTAATCAGTTTGTTGAGATTGTAATTGTCTTCTGAAAAAAATATTTCCAATATGGTTGTTGGCTATGGCTGTGATGTTTTCTAAAAATGTCTTACCATCTTTTCTGTCCCAAACAAAGAGAAACCATTATAGTTTTTCTGGTGATCTGGATACTTAGGTGATAAATGGCTTGGATAAAAGAGGATTAGAGTGAGAGAGAGGCATAACACACCAGATTATACTATATACTTTGCTCTGTATTTCATTGCACTTAAAGCTCTTAGTATCAATCTCTGTCCACTATAAAGCACCATTATTTTGGACCAACATTTTCTACTCTGTCTTTAATTATTAAAGCCATAAAAATGTCAGACTTGGAAATACTTCCCTGTTTGGATTGTTATTTAAACACTTTCAAGAGGAGCTGTGTTACTCTGTTGTAAAAAATTAAACAAAGATTCCCATACCACCTTAAGGATATCTTACTACATAATACAGTTTCATAGATAAAGTAGATGGTTTTACTTTAGAATAATGCATGATTAAAGTTCATTGCCTAGATACTCCCCAGATAATTTTCCTACCTATTGATAATACCTTATGGAAGAGTAATATCTTTGCCAAACTCGCCAGATATTGCTTTACTCAGATACCAGTAATACCTTGGCCAAACTACATTTTCTAGTACAGTGTTGCTCTTTTTTGTGTGCTTTGTCAAGAAAGATTAATATCTTTCACCATTAAGACGTTAATTAATTTTCAGTCTTGTACACCTCCACTATCCATTTATCTTTTCTGAAAAGACAAATTATTACATAACTTTGAACTACTCTCCTGAGCTTTATTACTAGTATAGTAAGAACATTGTTTTAACATAAGCATTTATTACAGAAATTTAAGAAACACAATCAAATGAACAGTAAATTTTCCTCTAATATTCAGCATTACAGTTCTGACTCCATTTGTCCAGTGCTTTTTTTTCCTAAACAATTAAAAAAGAGCCCTTGTCTTTCTGTTCCTTGTCTTGTGCAGTTTGCATTCTTAAATATATAACAAAAATAGAAGGACATTGTTTTTAACTGAGAACAACATGCTTCTGCTGAAGTGCTGTGATTGGCTATACCACCAGGCCCAGAGTCAGCAGAGCATCGTGAGGTGCATGTCCTGTAGAGTCCAGTAAGTCTGATTGCACTCACTTTCATTGGCAGGCTTACCTGGCAGTCACAATGGTAGACCAACCCTGCCATGGAGGTAAGCCCACTCACAAAGTATATAGTTACAGCCCTGCTGGATCAGACCAGCAGACCTGTCATTAGCTACCAACTAGTAGCTATTGATAACCTTATCCTCTCTGCATTTGTCTAGGCACCCAAGTTGGTAACTATTGCAAAGAGAGAATGGCAGCTGCCTCCTTTCTCCTTACATGCATGTGAATGAACAGGCATGCCTGCATTAACACCTGGTAAGCCTGTTTAAGAGGAAGGGGTAGGGCACCAGGAGGGTAAATTGGCAGGCATGGGGGGACGGGACTCATGAACCATGAGAATAATCTGTCAGAGCTCCCCCCACCATAAAAATGTGGATTCAGACTTGTATACTGCTTAAACTCAGTGAAGTCAGTACACTTAGACATGAAAAGTTAGTGCAGGACTGCTTGAAGTTTTTATGAGTTATCATAAAGTTACATTAATATTTGCTTAGCATTATTTTCAGATCTTTCACCAGTTTTTAAATCCTTTAAAAACACAATTTTTATGGAATAGAGGGGATAGTTGGATGGATACAATAGTTTGCAGTCAGGTAAATAAATGGTGATATTATAATGGATCCCATAAAGGTGTGGTTGCTTATGCCTCACATTTTTAGAAATTAGGTTCATTAAGCATCTGGTTTTAGGGGCTGTTAAAGTTGGAAATCCCAAAGAACAATTCTTAGTCTTCAAATTTGAATGATTTACTATTTAGCTTATTCACTTCACTCTGGTCTGTGTTGCTTTAACACCAGTATATTTCTGACTCGTTCTGCCTGTCTCTTGACCATGAGTTCTGGAAGACCTGCTCCCTGCCTTGCAGGGTGGGCCCTGACTGACTGCAGCTACAGAAGCTGAGGCTGCAGAACAGACTCTTGGGTAGGGACATTGATATTAATGTTTTGTATCTTTATTTTATATCTTATGATTTATGTTAAAATTGTTTAATTTGGTTGTGTACTTTTTGGTATTATGACTACTTTTGTTTGTAATTACGTGTTTTTTTCATGCTGTAAGCTGCCTTTAGCCCGGTTTTAACTATGCATGTCTATTTACGGTAATGGGTGCAATGTTATGATATTCAAATAGTTAAAGAAGCTACTATTCTTGTATTTAATTTTAATCTTCCTTACAAATGTTTTTGCAATTTGCCATAAATATAGTGGATTATCTGTTGATTAAGATGATGGATTCAGTATTGTCATTGTGTTTTCTAAAGTTTTAGAACTTCAGTGTATCTAATTTCCTAAGACATCCCATTCATGAGGCAATTAGTTTTTACAGCTGCATAAGAAAGCTTGTGTGGGGTTTTTAGTTAAGCCATGTAAGCAAAAGCAAGCATCTTGGCTGTGAGTCCTGGAAGACCTGCTCCCTGCAGGCCTGGGTTTGTGGGAGCCCTGACTACTGACTCCAGCTACAAAATATGAGGCTGTTGAACAGACTGTTGGGTTGGGTTATTGTTTAGGGGGGTTGGTTGGTGCAGGGTTGTTGATCTTCTTGTGGTTAATTTTTTGTATCTTTATTTTGTATCTTATGATCTATGTGGAAATTGTTCATTTTGGTTGTCTACTTTCTGATGACCCTGTCACAATTCCTTACCTTGGCTCCCAGGACTTGTAGGAATTGCTCCTCTGCTCTAATTCTTCTTTCTGCTAAGTACCCCCATACCTTTGCTGAAGACCCTGCTCTTGCTAAATAGCTCCCCCAGTACAGCAATACATTATAAGATTTTAAGTATCAATAAATCCAAAACATATGTAACGTTCTCTTTGTATTGAGGCCTGCCTGCCATTGCCTCTCTGTGAACCCTGCCAGTGGCCCACTATAACATCAGTTCCTCTCCATTCTCATGTACCATTGTGAACTCTTTCTTAGATGCCATGACTTCAGTTCTAAAATAAGGCTTGTTCAATCTGGGCAAATTCTTGCTTCCCTAGCAGCGTCTCCCTACTCAATCCTGAATTGTTTAGGAGGACCACCTGAGTCTGTGGAGAAGCTTTTCAGGTGGCTGCAGGGGAGGGAGAGGGGACAGGAAACCTTCATTCCCTGTTCGTTAAATTGGCTTATCGTTGGATCCTAGCCTATATACTTACAATTGTTCATCAAGGGAAGCTTGCATTATCAGTTTTAGATTCGCCCCTCAGTCCAGAACTGAATTAAGATGGATGAATATGTGATATCACAGTCTGTGAAGAATTCCCATTTTTAAGGGCCAAGTGCTGGCCTATAACATGGGCACATGTTTGAACTGTTTTTAAGATTAGGATAACACAAATGTATCTAAATTCATGTGACTGGAAAAATTAATTTGTGTGAAAAGCTGATTGTGACCTTCAATGCTATAAAAAAGCTGGATTATTTTTTTTAATAGAATTCTACAACTGGGTATACAAGAAGGATGTTGCACTTATTTCAGCACCAATTTGACAGCAATCCTAACAGTTACCCATGAGTAAGTCCCATTGAACTCAGTGGTACTTCCTTTTGAGTAGACATGCATGGGATTGCCATGCTAGTTTGGACTAGCTTTAAGCCAGGCATCCCCAAACTTCGGCCCTCCAGATGTTTTGGACTACAATTCCCATCATCCCTGACCACTGCTCCTGTTAGCTAGGGATCATGGGAGTTGTAGGCCAAAACATCTGGAGGGCCGCAGTTTGGGGATGCCTGCTTTAAGCATTAGTGAGTTCCTGGTTGTTATTATTATTATTTTATTCTTTATACCTTGCCCATCTGGGTGGGTGTCCCCAGCCACTCTGGGTGGCTCCTAATTGCATGTTCAGTTTTGTATTCCTGTTGGGGGGGGGGCTGAGTTGAAAATCCATGTTCTTATCACTACAGAGTCAGTAAAATTTACCATTGTAAATAATTATTAGAATTACCTGCTATTGGGTGTTTTAAGCCTGCTAAATATATATAAATAATCTGACCTTTAAAGCATTATAATACAGAAATATCTCTGTAATGATAAATGTGATTTAAAAGGATAGGGACTTGTCCTCTTTTAGATAGGCATATTTTTTAAAGTAGGCATTCAATCCTTATGAGAAGTGTTGGGTTGTGACAGCCATACAAGATGGATTCCTGTATTTATCTGCGAAAGGGGCACAACACAGGCAGCTGCAGTATATGCTTCCTGAGCAATGAGCCTGAACTCTGACCTAGAGATATCACCTCTGTGAGATGAGGCTTCATGCCCATTCAATCCTTGACCCTTCTGCTTCAGACTACCATTGACTTGGCCAATTTATGATGGGGACCCAGTGCTGCTCGTTTCATATCTATTGCCAGACTTGCTTTGAATGGTAATGACCTGGTGATAACCTGAACACAGAGTGTGAAGCCAGTGTCCTAGAGGTGAAAAGCTGTCATTGCAATATTTACTGTACACCACACTTGCTTCCCTGTGGATATGTTCACATGTATTAAAACCGTTTTCTTTGTGAATGTCTGTTGCTTTTCATGTCTAAAGAAGAAATAAAACACAGAAAAGCAGGAATGAAACAGATAGTCTTTCTTAACATTTTTTCTTTTTGTGAGAGTTCTAGAATATAGACCTTGCAGGCATTTTCAGTATGACTCTTACTGATTTATATCAAAAAAGCATGGAAGTCTCTTGGTTGACCCCCCCCTATACATAGTATCCTTTATTCCCATTAGTGTGAAAGAGAGCCAGCTAATGCATTCAAGATTCACCCCCTCCCCATTTTTCCATTATTAATTAATTCTAACTCAGTCACTTTCGCTAAAGCTTTAATTGTGTCAAGGCCCTTTCCTCCCCCATTCCTTTCCAAAGGATTTGAATAACATTGCTCATTTAGAGCCTGTCTTAACCTCTGTATGGTTGGGCAATTTGAATTCTTATTCTTTCTTCTCCCTTTCCCCCCCTATTCACTCTTCCAGTTGTTTAATGCTGATTCAGCCATGCATTACCAGTCAACCCTTATGTATAAATTCCATAATAAATTAAATAAAGCTCTGTGTGGGTCAGCTTAGGATAGCCCGATTAAAAAATGATTTACTAAAGAGACAGAGAGAGAGGGACAGTAGAATGTGCTTCTAAATCAATTATGAGTCCATTCACTGCCAGCCTGTTGTACATAATAGTGTATTAAAGTGCATTCTATAGTGTAAAAAAATTGGCTCTTTCGTTGAAAGTGAATTAATATTTGCAAGTGCATAATAATGTTTGAAAAGCTATAAACATTCAAATTTAATCCCTCATTTCAGGCTAAGTATATACAGCAGGAATTATAATATCCAGATGAATCTTTATGTTGTGCTTATGTCATTTTTATAGCAAGATCCCCATAATGCGAAAAGTGAACCTGGGGTAGTGGCTATTTTTATAAGACTGAACCTCAGGAAATGGGGCCGCTGAACTATAAAAATAAAATTGATTTCAAAGTTCAGTTCCACATATAAAATGATAGTTGTGTTGGCAAATTATTACATACTGTCTTCTGTTTAGCATAAGTGTATTGCCCTTAGGATATACTGCTGTGGCCACTAAAGGAGTATTGAATTGGTCTGGTGGAAGTAGAATAAATAATATTTTTTAAAGATTCAGTCTCACTATGGCATGTAGGCACTATAAAGAAGTGTTTCCAATTATCCGATTTGGGCAGAAAGGTGGCAAGTCATACTAATGCTTCATGGTTAATTCCCACAATTTATTTCTATTCAAATTATTATTCTTTGCTTAATATTGGATAGCTAAGTGTTTGAGTGGACATTAAAAAAAACCACTTCTTTTAAGGTGGTGTGATACAAAAATAAAATGTTTATGTCGAACTTAGTGGAAAGACCATTTATACCTACAAGTTTGATTGCAGTCATCCGGTAAGGACCATGGTGGAATCTGCACACATGTTAAAAAATGTTGTGAAAATGCTTTTTTTTTAAAAAAAATGTACTGAAAAATGCATTGAATTTGCTATAGCTCAACAGTCGTCATCTAGTGTCACAATTGTATATTGCACTTTACAACACATTCGAAATGTTTTATTGGCAGCTGTATGTGAGTCCCACACCAGCCCTTTGCTAGATACGTATGGAAAAGCTTATCTTAATTGGGGTAATTATTTTGTGAAAAATTACCAGATTTCTCACATGATTATTTAAATCAGGGTTGAGTAATCTTTTTTTCTGTTGTGGGCCACCTCCCCTCAACTGTAGCGTGATAGAACTAATGGTGTTCCGGATTACAGATTGTCCTGCTTTTTCACCATGACTCCCTCAGTTTTGAATTCCCAACCCTATGCAGGTCTGCTCTGAATAAACCCTACTGGGCTTTTTGATGGGGTTACTCTCGGATAAATATTAAGGATCATTATTATTATTTACACAGCAGAGCAGTGCAGGTACTGCTCTGGAAAGCAACTTAAAGGCAAATTTCTGACTTTAGGTACACACACACACACACACACACACACGGGAAGTCTACCAATTTGTTCTCCAAGAGGAAAAACTTTTTTAAAAAGCAAAACAAAACATTTTTATCAAATAAGGAAAAATGACACTTCTATTTTATTCTGAAATTACACGAGAAGAAGAGGGGAAACACTTTAAGAGCCACAGAAATAAAGAAGAAATGAGCAGCAGGGAGGGATTTTTGATGGGATTGAAGAGTAGGGCAGCTTCAGGATGCTCAGGAGCTGCATAAAATGAAGTTTGGGGACACATGTGGGTCACAGGTTGCAGATTGCCTATCTGTGATCTAAATTATGCTTCTCACAAATAGCTCTAAGCACTCAAATACATATGGTTTTATCATTAGGTCAAGAACCCTAGCATATCTCACTTTGAGGAGCATTAGAGTTGGAAAGTATATGGATATTTACAGGGCTTTTTTCAGCCGGTACTCACTGGAACTCAGCACTTCTCAGGTGGGTGCCATTGCCATTTTAAGAGAACAAGGGAGGTGTTCGTGGTGAGTTCCAACACCTCTTTTTCTAGAAAAATGGCACTGGATGTTTATATGAGCACAGTGTTTGTATATGGTGAGCAAATCCATTGAATCTGCTGGGTGCATTAAAAACTAACAAACACAACAACAACAATACTCCTCAGTCATATTGGATTATAGTGTTTCTATATATCAATCTTGAACAACACTCTGCAGACAAATAAGATAATGCTAAGTATCAATGCAAGAAAAAAAATAGTGATATGCAAACCAAACTCCCCCCCCCCCCTCTGCTTAATTATGGGAACTGGTTAACTCTGGGAACTGTAGATAAAAACTTCCCAGAGTTCACATCTACAAACAGCTTATAAGAAGTATTAGGATTTTGCATAAGCTACTGTTTTCATGTCCTCTCCTTCATGTCCACTAATGGTAAGCCAACCCATGGGTTAGTGTTAGCATGTGGGTTTCCAAAAATGAGATCATAGCAGCTTTGTTCCTCTTCTGGTCCTGCTGCTGTGAGCTTGCTCATAGGCTTCGCGTGCTGTCCAAACTCAGGCTCATAGTTTGACTTACTCCAGACAACTAAAGAATTGTAACAAATGCTTTTTATTTCTTTTTTACTGGTTTGCAATTCATGATTTATGTGGACCAGACAAACCAGGAAACCAGGTTTTAAGACAAACCATGGCTTAGCTTAGAGCAGCTCAGCAGGAGCATGAGGACCAGAGGGGAAGAAGAGTGGCCACGATATCCTCTTTGGGAACCCTCATGCTTGTGTTTAGTGTGCAAACTGAACCAGTGTGCATTACTGTGGGAAAGGTAGGAGGAAAAGAAAGTGGCAAATGAGAAGGTTGGTTCTGAGCTGTGGGGCAACATTTGGGTTGGGGTAAGTTTGTAATGGCTTGATTATTTTGAAAGTGGAATGGAAGCAACAAAATTAATTATTTCAATTTCTAGAATAATGTGATGCTTTGTGATAAACGAAACCCAGTAAGGCAGCCCTCCATATCTCCTTTGATCTTCATTTTAACCTGTAGGTTTACTGTGTCCAAATAATTGAATGTTGGTAGTGTTTGTTTCTTTTCATTTTTAAATAACTGTCATGTTTATTCCTTATGTGGATAAAACTGTAACAGTATGTCGCACAACAAAACAGTGAAGAAAGATACATACACACAAGGCTTCAGTGTTTAACCCTGGTTAGGTTCTGGTTAATGCTCATGATTCAGGATCTACCCAAATTAAGCAATTGCTTTGTCTAGCAAATAGTCCCGTAAGAAGAATGAATAATAATAATAATAATAATAATAATAATAATAAAATTAATAATAATTTATTTATACCCTGCCCATCTGGCCGGGTCTCCCCAGCCACTCTGGGCGGCTTCCAACAAAAGAATAAAACACAATAATCTATTAAACATTAAAAGCCTCCCTGAACAGAATATGATTTCCCTCTGGTGACTGGAAGTATATCTTCCTACTGATTCAGGTAATTCTAAGATTGTGCCTTCACTCTTTCATGCTAGAATGCCTTTCCAATAAAATAAAGTAGAATGTAGAATCTGCTACATAAATGTAATATTAACCTAGATTTCTCTGAGGACCACGATAAATGCTGGAGGTCCTGCCAAAGTCAAAATGGGAAAGAATATTAAAAGAATATTAGTGTTAGAATAGGATGCACGGGACTGTACAAAACCAATAGGTGTTGGTTGGGAGGGGTACAAATTCTATATTAGTTTATACTACTATTAAGAGATGGTCATGCAAATCCTAAAGGAGGTCTGAATGTAGATAAATGAATTCTATAAAATACAACATTTGGGAAATAGCTCACTGAGAAACAGGGAACACATTTCCTTCATATGCAAAAGAATAGATTTGAGAACATGTGTAAATGGTGGTGGTGGTGTATTTCTAGTGTGCTATTTTTGAAATCATTGAAATGTTGGGTAAACAATGAGAATAGTAATAGCAACAACAACAAAATGGGTCGTGTATTCTAATGGGAAAGTAATTCTACCTTTCTAGGACTTTCATTGTTGTTTATGAGCTGAGGAAATGCTCATTTTTTGTAGTCACAGGATATTTGTAAATCTACTGAGATGCTTGTATTATTAAAAACATGAATGACTGGAACTTTTTATCACTTTACATCAGGTTGAAAGTCCCTGTCAGTCTGACACGAGTATGAAAGATTACTCTATATAAAATGTACTTTCTTTTAACTTCACTGTGGCTAAGTGGGATGCTAGAAATCCATAGATTGATCTGTATTCGTGCCTAGGGCTAATAATACAATGCCTTCTTTTTGTAATCTAATACATTTACTTTTTTGAGTAGCCTCTAAACTGAAATCCCAGTAGCTTTAATAATGAAAAATCTTTTGCTTCTGGCTTCCCTCCTCACATCACTTCAAACCATAAAATGTGACAATGAACAACAACAACAAAAAAAAGCCTTTTGACTCCCAAAGGTTGTGCTTAGAATTGTTTCTCCTTCCCTACCTCCAGCTGTGCAAAAAAACTTCAGAATTGGTTATCCTACATTTGTTTGTGTTGAACTTGGAAATACACAAACATTTGTACATATTTCATAAATCACTTTGTACTACCTCAGTTGATATCTCTCATTGTGTAGGAATGTATTCTTTTTGCACAAACGGTTTATTGTTTAGTCCTTCTATGTGTTCTCTCTTGCTAATGGTTATGGACAAAGCTACAAAGTAACTGTTACAGGCAGTAAGGACTTGATAACCCATTGGGAGAAACAGACAGTGTTGGTGCTGCTGACCAAGACATCATTTGTTTGTGCTATCACGTAAACAATGTCAGTATTCAGTGTAGCAAGCATGTGTTTATCAGGATTTTCTATTTTATACTCCTGCTGTGAGGGATTTTTTTTTTAACTTCATAGTTTATGAGCTGTCATTTAAGATCACAGATGATGCCTTTGCTTCATAGCCATTAATATAGTTTTATCAATAATTTGCAAGGGTGTGATTCTTTTCTGGCCATATGGCAAATAAGGTAGCTTCTCCCTCAAAATTGAAAGGTGATGACTAAATAAAGTGTAAATACCAAAACAAGAATAATTATTACTTACAGAATAGTCTGCTGGATAAAACAAACAGTTGCCTTTAACATCCTCAATAACAGGCAATATTAACTAGAGACAGAGACAGACACACAGAGAGAGTTTACTTGCTGTATATTTTATCAACTTGACTATATATTGACTAAAATATACTTGCTGTATATTTTATCAACTTGATGGTGTTTCCTGCTTGGCAGGGGGTTGGACTGGATGGCCCTTGTGGTCTCTTCCAACTCTATGATTCTATGATTCTATTCTATTGACTAGGGAGACCTTAAGGAGCTTCTTGCTTTTTGCTAGTCACTAGGCAAACTATTCTGTGCTACCTTCTGTATCGGAATGGAAAGGGCATTATTGTATCATTGACCTCTCATCCTTTAATCATGACTTCGTCACAGGGGTGTCAATTGTTGGATAAATGTGTCAAGTTCAATCTTAAGCATAGTAGTAGATTAATATAAATGGATGTCAGGATCTCACACTGGTAGTATCCTATGCCATTCTTCTGTTAGACATGTTTTGAACAAGGGATGTCTTTTTTCAGTAAAACTGTAGCTCTTTAACTCTTTTTATTTTTAACTTCTTTTTTGGCCTTGATGGAAATGACCACTACATATATTTATTAAATATCTCTACTAGAATGATAAGCTATCTATTGGCAACTGTCCAACATTCCTATAATTTTCCTGTACTTTCATAATGGTTCTAGGATTGGATATCATTTTTAGTCCATGTCTTTCAATCACATTTTAATGAATGTTCAGTGTTATGAATATTATGTATTTTTATTGTTATATTCTTTGAATTTTAATATTTTTATAGTGATTTTTATATTGGAAAGATGCCCCAAGTGGTGTAGGAGCAGTAGAAGAGCATAATAGAAATTTGTAAACCAGCCTTTTGTTTTGTGGTCTCTTGTTCTTTATGGTGAACGTTCACTATTTGTGTGTGTGTGTGTGTGTGTGCGCGCGCGCACGCATGTTTTAATTCGAAATAAAATTAAAATAGCCAACAGCACTTAGAATATATTATCAGGAAAGTATTGTCAAGAGGCAATCTGTGTCTAGCTGCTATTCAAAAGATAAAGTCATTTTTCAACTGCACCCTAAAGATAGTAGGTTTGGATAAGGTTATGTGTAAAAGAAGTGTGGAGCTGCAGAGATGTTTATAGTCTCTGCTATTTTTATTGTTTCTAAGGCGTGTTTTTAAGGCTTAACAGTTGATTGACATATTTACATTACTTGTTCCTAGTCCTTCTTCAAGAAGTTGAGGCATCACAGTGTTACCTACTAGAATATTGTGCCTATGAAAATAATTTCAATGATACCGTAGCTAATAAAAAGACTAAAGGCTCAATTGACTTGGGCATCTAATAAAGTCAAAGGATTTATTAAGGCCTCAAATTGGCCAACCTTCTCTGAGAATCTTTAGGTTTCCAGGAGCTTTGGGATTTCACCCTTGTGCCTTTGAAAATTAAATATTTAATATTGCTTTGTATGTGCTTATCATGGACTGTACTTATCATTCATTTGGGTTCTGTGTCAAAATTCATTGGGAAGAAATGACTAGTGTTGCTGGCCAAAATAAACCTCTCACTTCCCTTTAACGCCAGGGATTATGATGGCATTACCATTTCAGCAGTCTCCTAGCCCTGCTTGTGTTAGAATTGCAGCTTGATATTGTGCAGATTAATCCAGGCAGAGTCCTGTTTTATTAATTTGCCAGCAGTGATATTCTTCTTGGTTGAACAATTACTTTGAGTGACTTAATGTGCAGGACTATGAGGAATTCTAATAGAATAATGCAGATTATTTTCCTCTTTAAAAAAGATTGCTGAAATGCATATATGCAAAGATTTTATTCTATAGGAAAAATATATTTATTGTTTAGGATAAGAATATATTTTATTAACCTACATGTAAGCTTCATAGTATTTCATTCCAATCTATGATCATTCCTTCCCCAGTATGCTTCCTCTTTTTTGTGGTCATTTGTAGAAATAGCATTGCAAAAGCTGCAGAGAATGGAAGAGAACTTGATACATGGAGGGAGGAAAGAAGGAAGGAAGGTGAAAATTATCTTGCAAAGAGCTTATCTTGAAGTTTTTTGAGCCATGGGTATCTAAAGGGAACAAGGTATAAGTGAAACAAAAATTTTTAAAAAATCATTTCAGTAGCACCTTAGAGACCAACTAAGTTTGGTTATTGGTATGAGCTTTCGTGTGCATGCACACTTTTTCAGATACCCATGTGTGCATGCACACGAAAGCTCATACCAATAACAAACTTAGTTGGTCTCTAAGGTGCTACTGGAAGGATTTTTTTTTATTTTGCTTCGACTATGGCAGACCAACATGGCTACCTACCTGTATCTAGAAGGTATAAGTGATATAATGAATAAGATAAAGGACAAATAGCAATTGCATAGTATTTTTCAGCTGCTTCTTCTTGAGAATAACTATAGCACAGTGGTAAAATATCTTCTTTGTATTCAGACTCTCCAGGTAGGGCTGCTGAATATTTCTGTTAGAAACCCTGGAGAGTCGTTGTTGGTCAGGGTAGATAATACTGAGCCTTATGGACTCTGACTGTATAAAGCAGCTTCCTATGTTCAAACCTTTTCTTTGTTCAATGCTTCTCAACAATTTAAGGAATAATTATGAAATTATGAAATGTTTATGAAGAACCTCATTTGGATACTTGCTGCAGCTCTGTAAAAAGTCGGATACTTGCAGAAATGTCTATTATGGTCTAATCCCGTTGACTGACAATAATGGAGCTAGTTGGGTCATAGCTATCCAACAATCTAGCCTATGAATGATCAGGGTACTGGCAATTCTCCTTGAAATCTCAGCAGCTGTTGATACCATTATAACTTGCTGGATCGGCTCTGTAGGAAAGGGATGGAAGGCACTGTGTTGCAATGGTTCCATTCTTTAACTGCAAGACCAGTTCCAGAGAATTGGGGGGGGTGGGGTGGCAACTTCTGCTTAGCCCCATCACATTTAAGCTGTGGAGGCCTCTATGGTTTCACCTTGTCCCCCATGATTTTGACGTCTACATGAAGCCATTTGCAGTGGCCATTAGTAGTTTGGGAGTGAGGTGTCAATGTCATAATGTATGCTAATAACACAGAACACATGTCACTAGAAGTGAGTGAAGTCATGGAGGTGCTGGATCAGTGTCTGGATGCTCCATAATTCAAACTTGACTTTGGAGGCCCAAGTGTATTCAGTAGAACAGAGTGCCTTTTCCAGCTCTGGCTGGTCCATTTGTTATGGGTGTTCCTACACAGGATATATTGCCACTGTGCTCTATGGTATTCTAGTGTCCCCTTTGGACTATTGCACTGTGGTCTCTGCGTGGCTGCCTTTGAAGAGGGTTTGAAAGCTGCAGCTGTGCAAAATTCAGCTGTGATAGTTCTATTATTAGATCTTTCTTTAAAAAGAAGAAAAAGTGATTATTTATCATACAAACAATAGAAGAAAAGAATATAACATGATAATGGTTGTCCTGTACATCTGGTTTTAATATCTTGGTTGTTAAAGTTCTCCAAGTAAGTTATTTTTACTGCATCATTTAATATCTAAACTAATATTATAATTCCATTTCCTTTACTTCTTATTTTTTACAAATTCTGGATGGTAAAACTGCCAGATGGTTTCAGCAGCTTCGGACTGACTTCTTCATGAACCTATTTCAATTTGACTTCTCTTTTGGTGTCCATACAATGTCAGCCCTGAAGTATTTAAACTGGCTACCAATTAGTTTCTGATCCCAGTTCGGGGACCTAGTTACCAGGGAGACTGCTTCTCCCTATACAAACAAACTTAGGATCTTCTGGGGATGTCTTGCTGGTAATGCTATCAGTTAGAGAAACTCCAGGAGTAGATAACCAGACAGAAAGCTTCTCAGCTATAGCAGCCTGGTATAGAATGCATTCCTTTCAGAAATTTGGTTGGTGCCAAATTCTGCTTAGTTTTATGTGCCAATTGGAAACATGCACTTCTGAAACTGAAGGTAGTTAATTGAAGGGTTTAAACTGATTTTAATTTGTGGTTATTATAGCTCTTCTTGTAACTGCCCTGAAGTTCATGCATGAAGAACAGGATATAACAGGATATAACTTATAAATTGACTTCTGATCACCCATGTTCTAGAGGAGACATTTCTAAGATAATCAGAACACAAATCATTAAGGATTTCATTGGTCAAAACCAGGAAACATATTTTGTATCTGCAAAATATTAAAAAACACACAAGAGTATTGAGCTGCTACTAAAAACATGATAATGTAGGTGGATGCCAGCTAATCAAGTTTCAAACAAGATGGGTCAGGTTGCTTATTGCTACATTGAAGCCATGGATTCACTGTTTTTATGAACACTTTCTCATGACAAAATAAGGGAAGAATCAATTGAATACTGTGTTTTAATAACATAAAAGCAACAATAATTTAGAATAGTTTGAAATGTTGTAGAGTGCTAGATTTTTTAAAGTATAACAGGGATTTTAATACTAATTTCTATATGTTCAAAAGTGACAGTTTAAAATGGTGAAATTGATAGCTAAAAATAAAGAGAAATACTCTTATGCATTTTGCATTTTAACAAGCCTGCTGTCTCATTGGAATGCACTGCCTTTTTGTGCTGCAGTTTATTTTTGGAATTTAATAAGGCACCTGTCATATCTGCCTCAAGGCTAAAGAATATAAAGGGGGAGAAATCCAAGGTACTGTCATGTTTGAATGACATGGGGCCAATTTTAATTTTTTATGGGAGGTGACTGAAATTAGCAGGCCTTAGTGGCAGAGATGCATTGCTGTGCCATCTGCTTTAAATACCCTGTGTTGATAAGCCAGTAATGACGTTGCCCACTGACATTCTGTGGGTACATTTGTTCTCTTTCTGTGGTGGGCTTCCTTGGTATCACTTCTGCTTCAGGGCCATTTTCTTTCCTAAGCCTTTGACATAAATGATCTTTTTATGCACAGCCCTTTAGTATATAATGGCAACAGTTATTATTTTAGCTATGATTTCAGCAAGACTTCAGATATTAGTAGTGGTAGGACTGGACTTACGGCATTTATCACCAGGAATGGGGACACCACCCAGCAGGGCCGGCCCTACGGCCAGGCTGGGTGGTGCAGGGCACCACGGCGCTGGCCCGCCAGGAGGGCGGCGTGAGCTGAGCCTGTCTGCTGGCCGGCCGGCCGGCTGGTCCGCCATGCAGCTGCGCCCACGGCAACCGCGGTGTGCCTGCCCGCCCACCCACCGCGCAGCAGCGCCTGTGGCAGGCGCGCTGCGCCCGCCCGCTCGCTCACCACGCTGGAAAACGGGGTGGGAGGGCGCCGGAGGGATGCGGTGCACCACGGCACCAGGGGCGCTTAAGACGGCCCTGCCATCCAGGCTGCTGAAATGATGTTCCTGGATGCCCAACTACAAGGACCTAGTTCAGATACAATAACAAACCACATTTGTTTGACTTTGTCACTTGCCTCTTTGTATTATACTCAGGTGAGATTTTTATCTGATTCAGCAGGTCTCTTCTTATGTTCCTATGAGCTCTGTATGTTTGCAAGGAGCATATTTCGTTGGGCTTTTATGAGACCAATAATACACACATATAAGAATATAAAGAGATTTGGTCCTCACTGGCTAAATTATTCCACAGGGGTACCAAAAATTATTACAGTACTTCCTGACAAGCTAGATCCCAGAAATGTAGTAGACACATATCCACTCTGATTTTATAGTTATAACTGGAATTCTTTTGTATTGTATTGAGTTACAATAATCTGTACGTGGTGTAAAAGTAAGTTAACAGTACAGTATATGTATTTATCAAAATGAATAATAATTAAAAATGATTATGGGGAGGGGGTTCTTTGTGGCAAACATACGCCAGATAATCTAACATTAGGCCCTATGAACCAGAGTTTCAGGGTGAATCAGTGATCAATAACCGAGTGATATCTATGGAAATCATATCCTGTATTTTCCAGTAGGCTGCTAGGTTCAAATAACCAAGTGAGACAAGACAGGTGTTATC
Organism: Zootoca vivipara; assembly: GCF_965207765.1. Taxonomy (NCBI): domain Eukaryota; kingdom Metazoa; phylum Chordata; class Lepidosauria; order Squamata; family Lacertidae; genus Zootoca; species Zootoca vivipara. Next base: position 58,815,790 of record NC_142587.1, read on the forward strand.
TATGACAAACTTTCCAAACTGTGTGTTGTGACATGTTAGTGTGTCAACATGTTGCACGAATGCTCCCTGCGCTCCTCCTGGGCCTGGAAAGGGGTTAGTTAAACTTCCAGTATGCTAGTAAAACTGCATTAAAAGGTAAAGGGACCCCTGAACATTAGGTCCAGTCGTGACTGACTCTGGGGTTGTGGCACTCATTTTGCTTTATCGGCCAAGGGATCCAGCGTACAGCTTCCAGGTCATGTGGCCAGCATGACTAAGCTGCTTCTGGCGAACCAGAGTAGCGCACAGAAACACCGTTTACCTTCCTGCCGGAGCGGTACCTATTTATCTACTTGCACTTTGACATGCTTTTTAACTGCTAGGTGGGCAGGAGCAGGGACCGAAGAACGGGAGCTAACCCCGTCGTGGGGATTCTAACTGCCGACCTTCTGATCAGCAAGCCCTAGGCTCTGTGGTTTAACTGTGTCGCAAAATTATGCATGTCTAAAAATGTGTCACCATCATGAATAGTTTAGAAAGCTCTGGTCTATGAAGTTTGAAGACAGAGGATGTCAAAGCATTAGCTGGCACACTAGATTACTGAATTCTAATCCAGGTTTCAAATTGGGACTGCTCTATTATCAGCAGCCTGATAAACAATAGCCTGATACTGGAAACAACCTATAAAAATCCACATTGAAATCTGGTTAAATAATATTTGGAATGTGGCTCTATCGGAATGCCTTACTCACCACAGAAGGGAAATTAAAGGCACTTCAAAGATAGACACTGTAAGCAAGATTTGGCTTCTATTCTTTTCCTTTATTGTTTTGATACAAAAGCAGTTTGTTTTACGAGATGCTTTGCATTTACAAACTTTGGAGTAATAGCAGGACTCCAAGTAAATTTCCAAAAATCTGAAACTATGCATTATAATGTACCCCCAAGATCCCAGAACAATATGGCCTCGCTGCTAAAAAAAAAATAACTTTGTTAGACAAAATTGAAATATCTAGGCATTCTCACCACCATAAATTTGAATAGATTACAAACCTTTTAGCAAAATATCAACAGATATATGTAAAACTATACAGTTTGAGAAAGACTAGGTATCACAATATAATTCTCTCCAAACTGGCATATCTATTTTGAGTCCTTCCTGTTTGGATCCCTCCCTCCTTTGTAAATGACCTAAAATATTATTGTTACTAAATTGTTGTTACTATATTTTTTTTTAAAAAAATGAAAGCCAGGGAGTTGGCCTGCATAGATATAGTCAGGCAATCTTGTTAAGAGGACCTTCTTACTGTCCTGTATAAAACTTTGGGAAATGATTCCTCTCACTATATCTGGCATTGCTGCCTGACATTGCTTTATGAATCACGGTCTTAAAATATTTCATACATGCATTATTTTTCTTATAGCAAAGGTGGGACTCAGCAGAACTGCCACCCTTTGTGCTTTGTACAGTCTGTCCAACTTTCAGCAAGACAAATGGCTTTGCTGACAAGTGACTCTGTAGCTATAGCTGCTTATTAAGGATTGACAACTTTTTGTGAAAAGCAAGTAGAAAGGCAAAGGGGAGCTATGGAGAGTACTACTAGAATTATGATGCAAGCCCACTTGGCTCTGCATAATTTCACTTTTAAATTTTTATTTTTAATTAACATTGTGCCAGTTAGCATTTTCACAACTTTCTTCTCATTCAATATCATTACCTAATCTTGATGTAATTTCATCAGAAAACATTGTTACCTTTAGTATTTTCCTTTATTCTATTAAATTTTGAAAATATACTAATATACTTATTATTTTATATTATTTATTCATTTTGCTGAAGATAAATCCATATGAATTGTTCTTCTTAAAAACTAGTACTGCATAGCATTGAGCTGATGCTCAAAGAGAGATGAAACAAAGTTTCAGGGATCAGAGCTGCTAATGTTTTCTACAAAGAGGAAGTATGTGAAATCCACATGAAAAGGTTTGATACATTTATAACTATTAATACATACCTGCCACTTCACTCTTCCTACAAAGGTCAAACAGGCACGGACCTTCAAGCAGTGCCTCTGATCAGATGATCCATGGGAAACATTCACTTTACCTAACTTTAGCAAGCAAAGTCTTCTTTATGCCTGTCTTTGCTTTTTTGCTCCAAATGGGAGAGCTAAGAAATACTGCCTATATTGTTAGGGAATAATGGATTGTTCAAAGGCATATTTTCTTTCACATAGATCATATATCTATTTTTCTCTCTCTTCTTCTCACCCTTCCATCATTTGATGTAAAAAAAACATTTCTGGCTTTATTCCTTGTCCAAGTGTTGGTCTTAATGGTGCCCTTGGAACTTTTATAGTGCATTGGGTCTCCTGCTAGTTGTCAAGGCAGGGTTAAATAACCATATCACTGTTTGCTGCATCGCTCTGTCAAACGGTCTCTCATGATCCTAGCAGATGGTTATGCTTTGCCTTTTAAGTCAGCATTACTATTTTTATTTCTCTCCTTTGGGCAAATCATTCAGTGTCTTTTTTCTTACCAGCAATATATATGTGTATTTGAGCTCTCAGAAGTAAGATATAGCACAGATATAGGACAGGGAAAAATGGTGCACTGCATTTTTATTATTATTAAACAACAGTGTTAAATCCAAACAGGCTTAAACAAAGAAAACACTTCATCACTGCTATTGCTTGTTCCATTTGCCTGATGTTTGAGCTCAGATGGATCATATTGTGTGAACCCTATCCTGCTGCTTCCAATGAAAATTAGTTGACCATTTTTAAAAGCCACTAGCTGCTGATCATGAGTGACAACCCATGACATCAAATATGACTTAACTCTATGACTCATTCATTAAAATAAACAACTGGTAGAAATCATTCTACTGCTGTGTTTTATTTGTATTGTAAAAAGAAAGATCATGTGAACAGCTAGCTTGTATACTCTTGGAAATCTCAGTTCATAATATAAATGAACACTTAACCATGTCTTTTTGCTCTTATCTCAGCTTTATTTTCCAGTAGTTGTAGAATATATCTGATATCTTCAGCATGCCAACTGGGTAAATCAGTTGATGAATTCCCCCCTCCCAAAAATAGCATAGTAACTACTACTAAGTTCTTTCATCAGATAGTATAGCATCATAGAACTGTAGAGTTGAAAGAGACGTTGAGGGTCATCTAGTCCAGCCCCGTGCAATGCAGGAATCTGAACTAAAGCATCCATAACAGATGGCCATTCAATTATAGAGGTAAACATTTTGGCCATTCTGTAAAGAATGAAAGAAGCCATGTGCACTATTGCTAATGACACTTGAGATTTCACTCCTATATTTGTCAATTATCAAAATACACTGTGGGCTAAATGAAGTAGTGGGATAAGTGGAGTAGCTTTTGCTTGAGAGGCTCTGTGGACTGCCTTCGGCATCTAAAGCCTCAGATAGAAGTGTGCCATGGGTGGAAGCTAACAAAAAGAGAAAGAAAAGCAGCATTCAGAAATCTTTACAAAACAGCTGCTTTCATGAAGAGCTAGCTGCCTCTTCAAATAAAAATAAGTTGCTAAAATGAAGATGAGGAAGTTTCCTAAAATGGGAGATGCCAAGGGAAGAGGCTATTCTACTTTCATAGAGTGGAAAGTGGAAATTCAACTGCTTTTTCCCATTTTAGCTTTATTAATTTGATTGCAGCTTGTACTCAAGAGAAATATTCCTGTTTAGGTGGTGTACAGCGGAAGCAGTCACACTAATAGGTGTTAGTTCTTTTTACACAAACGTAAACTCTCTAACATGATGACAGATAGATTTATTGTTGGGTTCTTGTCTAATGATATCATTAAAGTAGATAACATTGGCTTGGATCCAAAGCAACACTTTAATTGGAGGGGGGAGAGGAACTTCTCCTCCTCACTCCCCCAATTTTATCCTGATCATATTCTGTGAGCAGTTTGAGTAGTTGTGAAGTTTGAGTCATCTGTAATTCAAGCACTAATACACAAACAGGTGCCTTCTCAAATGTCTTCCTCCTACAGCATCCCCTTTACCTACAACAGTCCTTAAACAATTCTAGAGGGTTAGAGGTATGGAGAGTTGATGGGAGGAGGAGATGGGGAATCCCTGTTAACACATGTGAAGTTCCACTCACATCTCTTTGGCTCCTAGCCATAGATTTTGAAGCCATTTGAAGCTAGATTTTTACAAACACAAGGGTATACAAAAACACAACAACACAGCAGAACATCGCACATTAAAAGTCCTGAAACAGGGCTGCCTTCAGATGTGTATGTAAGGTTGTAGAGTTATTTATCTATCTGATATCTGATGGGAAGATGTTCTACAGAGTAGGTGCCACTACCTAGAAGGCCCTTTGCCTGATTCCCTGTAACTTCACTTCTCACATTGAGGGATCTCAGTGTCTGGGCTGAACAGTGGGGGTGGAGACATTCCTTCAGGTATACAGGGCTGAAGCCATTAAGGGCTTTAAAGGTCAACAACACCAACACTTTGTACTGTGCTTGAAAACATACTGAGAGCCAATGTAGATATTTTAGGAACAGTGTTATCCCAGTGGCCACTCTGTTGAGTAATGCCAAGCATACGTCTCTTTTTTTAATATTTCTTGCAGTAGGGATCATGTTGGTAAGGTGACTGTTTAAGTAGGTTTGTTGCTGTCACTTGAGGAATATCAGACCCCCTGTCTCACCTGGAGCCTTGGATGGTATAGCTGAGGGACTGAAAACCTTTTTGACCCAGTGGATCAGATTTTTATCTCCTCCACCCAGGCAGGACAACCCATCTATCAATATCTGATGACAAAATTATGTCAGGTGATTGACACCTGTCAGCATCCCTTCCATAGTGCTTTACAAATGCATAACCCTTCAGAAGTTCTATGCAAAGGCTCCAGGAGCAGGGGTTCAGCACAGGGCTTGCTAAAAGCTTTGTCCAGCTCTTATCAAATGCCTGAAAACCAAGATGAGGACCACATTTATCCTCCAACCTTGTCACACTTTCTCACAGAAAATGTAAAACTGATAAACAGAGATTCTGCAATCATAACTGTGAGCTCCCCCCCCCATATCTTAGGATGCATTTAGGTGCTTAGGACTTGAATTCATTTAGAGTAGCTGAGTTCTCCTGCACCTCTTAACATATCTTGGCCTACAACTCTTTTGTGTCATCATTTGATCTCCTACATGCTCACCAATTTCTTCCTTGCAACAGTTTAGGACATTGAAAAGCATCTATGGAAATCCTTTGCTAGACAGGCCTGTGTTGAAATTTTGTCTTCTTATGAAAACTGCTTTAAGCTCTCTAGAATTTGAGCTTTTATGTTTATTTTTATCTGTTTCTTTTTTAAAAAAGTATTATTTACCATATCTTCTGGTGCTACTGTTATCATTGTAAGCTGTCGAGCATTTTAATGGAAAAGCAGGGTATAAATATTTTAACCATTCCATATAATACTTCCTTGCGAGTTGCATTAAAAAAAGAGAGCTAAAACCTTACCTATTTGTTGAACATCTGACATTATTTCCCCAGAGTTCTCCTTCTGGATTATCAGCTAGCTGAGAAAGTCTCTGGGCATTCTAAATAAGTAGTGGAAAAGTAAATGCCATAGAGCTGCACTTCCTCTTACCAGTCTTACAATGTTAAATTCAAAAAGGAACTTGAAGTATGGTATGGGAGGGATGCACATGCTGCAGATGTACATTTCCACCCACTCAACTTGCTTTACATACCTTACATGAGAAGTGCAGTAAAAGAAATTACAGTACTACTTCTCCTGTTATCCCCTGAAAGAGATGCCTAATACAACAGTATTCAAAGTATATAGCAGTATAATATTTCCTTGTATTTTTATTTAGTAAATGTTGCAAAACAAAATGTCCAGCATGCATGTCTGTAGTACCAACTGTACAGCCTGAGTGATCTAGATAAAAGCCCATTGAAATTAATGGAAATTAATACATTTGACATTTATGACTGGCCTTGAAACACGGGTCTACCCATATGAATACAAACACCTGTCAAATATTCATATAGCTCTATTAAATTCAGTGCTGGGGCTAATGTGATTGAAATGTACTTCATGCGAGAGAACTTTCAAAACTCGGATAAAATTGTCAATTAGCTTACCTATATTTGTACTCATGCTTGGTGAAACTGATGGTTCTCTTTAGTTTCAGAATATTGTTGCAAGAGCCAGTTCACATGAGCTTTGGATATATGACAGATCCTTTCTGCACAATGCTGTAGTCATCTTGTAGTGGGAAAGGACTCCATCAAAACAAACATGAAATAAGCATGATAGTGACTTCATTCATTCATTGACTTGTGGACACAACATGTCCTAAACTTAGAAGCTTCACAAAGCTGGTTACCATGATAAAATTTAATTTGTCCTGGAACAAAATAATTGTGGTTCATTTCTTTTCTTCCTTTTTTGTAGGGAAGAAAGCAACAGCAAACAATTAAAATAACTATTGAAAAAGGCAGTGTAATGGAGCCTTTTTCCTAAAATTGTATTTGAAACATTGGTTCCAGTTCGTGTGTGTGCTTCTATTATTAATTTGAAAATATTTCCTTTTGACAACTGCAGGTGTAAACTAGCCTACCTATTCTAAACCTGGAGAGAGTAGTCTAGAATATGTTATGTTAATAGTTCTGATGGCAATGAAATCACAATGCTTTTGTCACTCGCAATTTAATTTGGCACTACTGTCTCTGCTACTTGGGTGGAATATGTGCTTCCATTTGACCTAATCTAACTGATCCACTATCAGAACCAGCATTTATGCCTACAAATGGGGTGGACATAGCAGCTGCAAAATCCAGCTGCCAAGCTTCACAGTTTATATTTACAACAGTGCCATCTGGGTCTCTGGCTATTCCTTTTATTGTTTATTGGCTAGCTGTATAGCTGGCTTTGCTGGGCAGTAGAACAGCCTGTGGGATATTTTCTGGGTCAGATCATTTATGGGAGTATCTTGCAATTTGGATTCCATTTCCCCCCATTGAAATAAACTCAAATCCGGGTGGCTTTGCTCTTTTTATATATCAGAGGTGTGATTTTTGGAAGCAATAAAACAGGTGTTTCTTACTCAAACAAAACCCCTTATATATTTTAGCATTATGAAGCAATGTATTATATTCAGAGGCTGCTTATACCACATGTGTAAGACACTCAGAACTGATCTACATGTGCAGTCCCATAGCTACTTGAAATTGACTCCACATGTTATCTTCTCAGCATCACATTGCTCTTTGTGGATCTGATGCATCAGCCTCTCATGTTTCCAGTAGCTGGCACTGAAGTGCACAATGAATTACAGCAATGTTCCCTGGCAAATCCTGGAAGAGGCCTGCCATGTCTCTTCAGAAGACCTCTGAAGGATCAAATAATAGAACAGCCACTGCTATAGGGATAGTTGTTCTCATGTTAGAACACTAAACTGGGTTTTCTTTAAGGCAGTAGATAATCCATGCTCCAGAAGTCAAGCTGAGATTGTTTCAGAACAGTAGGTCAAGGAGGCAGAAGAAGAGAGATACATATACAGTTTCCAGAGCTGGATTTCTGTGCCCAGACAGTGTGTATCAATGTGCTTTTTACTCTACTTTATTCCTGGCCACTGAAAGGCAGTTTTAATTTAAAAAAACTCTGACACTATTGCCGGATGACACACACACTTGGATTTGGGTGAGTTGTGCCTCCATACCTTAGGTACTGTAAGACTGTAAGTTCATTTAAAACCCCTGGCCTTGTTTTGTGCAGACTGAATGAGAATTCTTCACTTATCTAAGCCACATGTGAAATGGTCCTTAGAGGAGATGCCAATTTCCTATTCTTTTATACTAAAGAATAAATTGCAGTGAACCAAAAAAGTCTGGTCTGAAATTAAAGGAGTACTTCTCCCCCCCCTTTTTTAAAAGTCTGAACCTTCAGAAGTGAAGTGTATATTTAAATACTGCTGATATCGTGACAACCAAGTGCTTTCAGAATACAAAGAGCTATTTTTCCAGTGTGGCCTTGAAGAATAAGAAAAAGGAATACACCAGCACAATACTGCTTTTCTCAAACGGACAGTTAAGAGGAATTAAGGTTTCCCACTCTTTTTTCCCTTTATTTTTCCCTGATCATTTTTTGTGAGAAACAAAGGTGCTACAGTTAAAGTCATTTCATCAGAAACCATTAAAATATTATTAGATTGCATTATGGCAGCAAAGTAAGAAGAGTTAATTTTAAAAGAGTTTATATTACCTCATCAGGAAGGAAGACATCCTATAAGCTTAGGGCAGTTCCTCCAGTGCTCTGATGCCAAAGAACACATTTCAGATCTCATCTAAAGTGTGAATGTGAGAACAGTTTTTAGTTCCCCTGAAATATCCTTACACTGATTGGCACAGTTTCCATATTGAGAATAATAGCTTGGAGGCTGCCTATATGGTAATTTCCTGTCTGTGTTTAGCTGGAGAATAAATACTGGTGGCTTATCAAACTATTTTGCTAGCATACAAATGTGGCACCTGATAACTTCTCCAATGAATGTTGCTGGTATATATCTGACATAGCTGTTATGTTGTAACAGAAAATAAAGCTGAAACAGTAAATTTAAGGGACAGACATATATCTTGCTACTTTTATTTTCCTGATGGGATCAGGAATATTTATAAGAGGATGATAGTTTGTGTTCACTAAGATTGTAACTGAATAGTGAGGTGGGCAAGACAGGAGTTTGGTTGTTCAGAAGTATGGCTGATTAAGAATTAGGAATTCAGCCTGTTTGGTGCTACTCTTGTCTTTTAGCTGCCTGATCATGGAGTGTGCCTGTATGATCTGTCTTCTAGATAGACAGGTGGGAGAGCTGTAGCACATCCTTGACTAGTATACCAGCTATGACCTTTCCTTTTGAGAGCAGATCCTGCCACAGCCTTCATTGTCCACTTCTAGGTTAGACCTCCATTTGGTGCAAAATTCAGCAGGTAGACTGCTACCTGGAGCTTGTATCTATTATCCTGTGACATCTAGTGTGCTAACTGCAATGACTCCTGATTTATTTCCAGAGGCAATTCAGAGTTCTGATTTCAGAATTTAAAGCCATAAGTTTTTTACTTAGACCAGGCATCCCCAAACTTTAGCCCTCCAGATGTTTTGGACTACAGTTCCCATCTTCCCTGACCATTGGTCCTGTTAGCTAGGGATCATGGGAGTTGTAGGCCAAAACATCCGGAGGGCCGCAGTTTGGGGATGCCTGACTTAGACATACTGATGGAAGAGGAAATAGGGCAATTGCCAAGAGGCAGCACATTTGAGGGGACAGTGTTCTGTTTCCCGGGTTGCATGCTAAGTCAGCTGTCTTACACTCAAAAAGTGAATCAGAAGCATTTTAGCAGCGATAAAGAGACAGAGAGAGCTGCACCAATAGCCAGTGCAGCAGCAAGTAGCAGATACACCCTCCATCAAGTAAATTATGCTGCCTGCACGCCCAGGAAGGGACTGGATGAGGCTGCTGTGTGATGCACACATAAACACTGTCTCATTCTCACAGTCTCCTTGCTTAAGTGACATTTAAGTTGCTTCCTACAGCCTGGAGGTGGAAAGCCAGCAACAGTGACTGTGAGCCTAACATTTTCTCCTTAGAAGTAACCACCTTTGAATTAAATGGGCCTTACTCACAGGTAAATGTATAGCAGTAGTGTATAGCAGTAGTGTATAGCAGTAGTGAATGCAATAGAGAGTTGGGAAAGTTCTGGATGTGTGGATTACTTTCAAATACTTGAATGCTCTGTTTGCGGTTTCCTGAATTCTGAAATGGCTTGTGTGCATAGTGTCTTTTTTTCAAGGTTGGCAAACACTTGTTATTGCACTAGAGGGGGTGAGAAGAAGAGTGAGAAAGAGTTCGGATCCACTGACCCCAACCAAGACGTGGGAGAGGTGATTTGGATTTTCACCAATGGCGCAGCAGGATCTGTTTCAGTGAGAAAACCACTGTTTAAATTAAAAAATCCCCTGCCTCTTATAGCTCTATTGGTCTCTGAAGTTTCAAGCAGTAGGATTCTGGTATTATAAGGTCTTTCTTCTTCCCTTCTTTTCGTCATTTTTTAAAAAAAATTCCCACCCCAATGAAATTATAATATTGCAAAACAATTTACAGCTTTAACAATCTTAAATTATATGGTAATAAAATTATGAGACAGTCAATTAAACATGGTTGCAGATATAACAGATATACCTGGAAAATACATATATGAACGTGATGTAGAAGGTGAAGTGGCTTCACTTGCATATATTCTGTAATACCAATAGGGGTTTTTTTGGAGGGGAAATTACCTTGAGATTTCTAACCAAATTATTATTCGTATTGTACAATTTATTGTTGAAGTAGAGGTGGCTAATTTCTTGTGCAGTAGACAGCATAAATATGATTCTGCCTAAATGGTTTGGAATCTGGAAACACAAAATACTATACCCACCCTCATGCACCTGGCTGCACACTTTTGGTAGGATTCTGATGAGCTTCTGTGCATGTCCTAGCTTCAAATAAGTGCAGTTGGTGGGTGTGATAGAAAAGGCATTCTTTATAGAATTTCCCACTTTGTATTTATTTATTTGATTTATATTCTGCCCTTCACCTGAGGATCACAAAAATACATAATATAATAACAAACAAATAAATAACACTGTCTGAACACCATTAGCTGCCAGTGGGGTACCAATGAGGACCATTTTTCATTGTGATGGTTTTCAACAACTGATTGATGGGCACTTCCTCTTGATTATGTGTTGTTAAAATTCTTTGTTTCTCAAGGTGCTTCTGCTTCTTGGTTCTTATGATTATAGTTGCATTCATTTAATAGACATGTAATACCCCTCCCCACCCTCTCACTATATATAAGCATCTGGTGACTTCTGTTTCAGTGTATCTGAAGAAGTGTGCATGCACACGAAAGCTCATACCAATGACAAACTTAGTTGGTCTCTAAGGTGCTGCTGGAAGGAATTTTTTAAATAGACATTGTTAGCCACATTGGGAGATGCATTATGGCGGCAGAAGGACAAATAGAAATACTTTTTAAAATTATGCAGGATCAGGATATCAGTTTGCCAAACACACTGTGGCCAAAGAATATACTGTATATTATACTTGATTTAACAATATATTTGAGTGATAAGTGGCTTCTGTAAAACACATATTCTTTTAGGGAGAGTGGTATTTATCCTCCTCACTTTGCTTCTTTGTGATTGCCTTTATCTGTGCTTTTATTCAACTCCATGCTCTTTATTTATGTTGCATATAAAAACAGTTGTGGACATTCATGCATAAGTTATAACAGTGTAATGTTTTCCTCACACCTTGGGTTTTTCATTGTCTTCATTCTGTTAAAAGAAAGGGCAAGCAGGAAAGAGAAACATCTACTAATAGAATTTTTGTTTTGTTTAGCTATCGCTTTCAGCACTTCAGAGACTGCTCAGTGCTGCATGATTGAATTTTTCAGGCCACGTAAATCCATTGACTCATATCCATATCTAGGCTGTCTCTCGATGTAGAAAATGAATAAATGAATGCATTTAACAATGAAAGAGGTTAAGTTAGGACATCCACCTGGGTTTATGGCTTTAAACTAGACACTTTAATATAGATCTCTCTCTCTAATTATTTCTTATACATGGACAATCTATTAATGAAATAGTTCTCTTAAGTATCAATGCACTGTGGTAATAAATATAAATAGCTTCAATATAGATAAACATAAATTCTAGATCCCTTATCCTCAGTGTGGTTTTAAAAGCTCCGTTATATGGCTATCCTGTTTGTAAATTTTCTATTGATATTTCCTTTAAATGAGAGATCAACATGCTTATTAATGGAAATGCTGCTATGGAAGTTTTCATTGCAATCCAATTAGAAGACAACATTCATGGCAATATTTGTGGGACATGCAAGTATGCAATAAACTACATTGAGCACAAGCTGGTTGTTCCTTAGGCAGTGCTCTGTAGTGTCTTGTGTTGTGAGCTTACCCTTCCCATGCCTTGTAAGGAGTGGTTACCTGACTCTCCCCTCAATCTGCAGGGAGCAGGAAGAACTTTGACTTCTTGGTGAGATTTTTTTTTCTTTAGCTCATCCAACATATTAGAATCTGGAGCTGCAACTTCACAAGCCTCGAAGAATAACCTGTTCTCATCTTGATTAATTACTAATGCAGAATAGTTGTAAAAACATGTTTGAGACCAGGAATACATCTGATGATGGTTATCAAAAGGCACTTGGCAAATAGCAGGCTTGTAGTTTCTATGCAATTGGACTACATTCAGACACTTAATATCTGGAAATGACACGAGTATGTAGACATTGGATACTTCTAAGTGATTAATAATCACTCTTTCTTTGCCCCCCCCCCCAAAGTATATGCCACATGGCACCTTTCATTTGGTGCAAGTCAATAGAATTTACTTCCTATTTTCTGAAGTTTTCTGACCTGACAAGTACCTTTTTCCATAGCAAGAACATAGCATAACCTAGTGTTAGAAAAAGTAGGTATGTGTGTGGAAACCCAGATCTGCTTCTGGCACTTGGAATGGAGTCAATAGCACAAACTACTTTTATACAACAGAACTACAAGCAAAATGTAAAAATCTTACTGTGTATCTGCAAACCTGTACATGAATACATTTTGGGGTGCTGTCACTAAGGCTGTAATCCTATTCCCACTTACCAGGGAGTAAGTTTAATTGACCTCAGAACATACCTCTGAACAAACAAGCATAGGATCACACTGTAAATTTATTATAATTGTTACAGATGAAGAACTGATGATGAACAATGTGGCCTCTTGATTGCACATTGACCTTTATTATGATAAACTAGCACATCCAATATTCAATATTGTTGGCATCTGCACTATATAAGAATAATTAGGTGAGCCTTTGCCAACCCGGTGCTCTCCAGATACTTTGGGCTAACACTCCCATCACTCCCAGCCAGTATGGCCATGCTCCCATAAGGCCCAGCATCGTACAACATGCTGGTTGGGGCTGTGGTAGGAGTTGTAGTCCAAAACTACAAGGGTACCAGGTAGGTGAAGGCTGACCTAGCCAGTGGGTTGTATAACCCTTTTGTTGAGAGGCATGATCACCGTAAATAAATAAGGTATTTAATATAAGGGTTGTGATATGAAAGAGAAAGTTGCTTTTAAAGCAGTTTGGTAGGATATAGTTGATCTGCAATAGCCTTCGCCATCCTGGAGCCTTCTATGTTTTGGACTATAACCCAAACTCCATATATTTTGGATTACCACCCTCCTGGATGAGTTATCCAAAACATTTTTCCAAAACACCAGGTTGACGAATGCTGATCTACAGGACAGGGAGAAAATATTAAGTTGTAGAATTGTGAAGTTATTTCCTTGCAGTGAGCCAATCATTCTGTATGCTGGCTCATAAAATGCATGATGCCAAATAGTAGCAGAGTACAGTAGTAGACTTTTATTCTGAATGAAATAGTTGCATAGAACTGCTCTGACTGCAGAAAGACAGCAAAGCATGTAAGTTACATTTGAAATTATTTATTTTCTACTTTGCAAAAGAAATCATTCATGACCTAGCATGTCTTTATCTCCAGTGTAGCTTGAGAAATAAAGACAAACTTGTGATTTCATATGTTAACTGCATCTGGGAAGAAAAAGGCAGGTCACAGTGCAAGGAAAAAGTGAACACGAATAAATAAAGCAGTTCATTTGTAAGTGGGGTGATTCCTCTTGCTCATGCATTAGTTCTTGTGGTACAGAGGAGTAGTAATTTATTGATGCAGATGGCTATGTAAAGTGCATGCAATTTGTGAGGGGGCTTGACCCTTGACTGATGGGCCATATGTTGCAAAGCCCCAGAGGCATCATTTGACTGAATTCTCTTCCTCTCTCTGTCTCCGCACCTATGGTCCTTGTTCATTCACCACATATTGAACTATAGACTTTCTAACTCCTCCAATAAATCTCTAACTAATGGCTTACAGTTCCATAATTTAACTCTTTCCTTACAAAAGAAAAAGAAAAACCTTAGCTGTGATATTTTTTAGGTTCATTAGAATAAAAAGGAAACAATAGAATTAATAAGACTGGAAATACTGTACTGTAGACACAATCAAGAAAGAGCAAGGTGCTTTTACGTTCCACTGCTTTCAAAAGGGAGGAAGTTAAGCATGTATTTACGGTAATTTCTCCACTAAAATTAATGAAATTTAAATGTGATTATTTTTGGCTGGAGTGTACCCAAAGTGTTTCAGCATGCTTTAATAATGGCTTTTAAGACTTGAATGCTTCAGTGAGAAGTACATTAATTACAGCAAAATACAGCATTCAGAAACTAGTTCCTGCAATATAGTGCAGACAATTGACCATTCTTATACCAATAAAAATCATAACTAACATAAATAACATTGATCTAATATTTCACTAAATGCCAAAAACAGAACAAAAAAAATTCTCTAACTTAAACAGATTAGCTATCCATTCGTCAAAGCTTTCCATCTTCTAAATAAAGATGGAATAGTTAGCAGGTTTACAAATCACTTTTAAACCATTATGTGGCATATTTCATTCAAGATTTTGTAATGGTGGAAATGTCTATTAAAATATCCTTTCCTCCCCAACATTAGCCGTGCCTTAGAAATGGGGGAAATTCTGCAAACTTACTGTAAAAGCTTTATATCAGAATCTGCCTTTCTTCAACTGCATTGACTACATTAGTGCAGATAATCTACATTAGTGCTGATAAATGTTGTCCCATGAACACAAAGACCTTCACCTGCACAGCAGAACTTGCTCTCCCTGGGTACCTGCTCAAAATCTGTCCTGGGAGTTATCCCAACCCTCCAGAGATTTGGGGCACGCAGGGAGAGGTGAAGAGGAAGTCCTGCTGTGCAAAGGGAAGTCCTTGAACTAATGAGAAAACTTCATTGGATACAAGCCTAGTTTTTATTATTATTATGAACTGTCCAATTATAGTTGTACATTTTAATATACATTTTAATACACATAACACTGAGTTCAGAGATCATGTGTGTCATGCAGCATTATTTTGTGTGTAAGATTTCTAGTCTTGCTGGTGATATGTATTGGACTAGAACTACGGCTCATAACTTACTAACATATGATTTTTGTGGAGAGGTAGGGTTGCCATACATCCAGGATTTCCCAGAGATGTCCTCTTTTGGGAGGCCAGCATGCCTGTCAGGGTGGATTTTTACATTTAACAGGATTTTAAATGTCCAGGTTTTTTGCTTTTGTGGGAGCAGCTCATGCTCAGGAGGGTGACATTGACCCGCTGTGCCCTGAAAGTGGAAGGGCAATGTGGACCCAGAGGAGAGCATACACAAGGTCTGCAGCGCCTGCCGTCTGCAGCAAGGCTGCCTGCAGTGAAGATCAAGGGGGATCTGGGGTCCTGCCTCTAGTGTCACTGCCAGCTTGCCACCAGCATCGCCGCTTCCAGGCCAGCATGCCTCTTTCCCCAGCTTGAGCTGGCTGCAGCTGTGGCCAACCCAACCCAGGGAAAGAGGCATGTGGGCCTGGTTGTGGTGAAGCTGGTGGCAGCAGCAGCAGCAGCACCCCCCATTTTGCATTCAAAGTTTGCAGTGTCCTTTCCTGGTACCGTCCATTGTCGCTCCAGTGCGTGCCCTGCAATGGCATGCCCCAGTGTGTGTGACCAGCAAGTGTGTACTCTTGTTTGCTTTTAAGAATACAGCAACCCTAGGAGAAGCAACTTCAAACAGAATTGTTTTCCAGTGTATTTTTATGTGCTTGTGTGGCAAATTCATACAACTTTTTAAAGTTATAGCAACTTTAAAAAAGAGCAAGCAGCTGTGCCATATAGCAAAATTAATTTGATCTTCTAAATTGTTGAAGCTTTTTTAATGTAGAAGAGCTGTTGCATTTTGATATGCTCATCACTTCCTGGCAGTTGACTTTCTCTTTAAAAAAATAGCTTTCCTTCTTTTGTCAAGTAATTAGAGTTGAGAAGAACTCATGTGAGAGATCTTTATTCTGTGTTTGAACATGTAAAATATGAGACTGGAAATAAAGGAGATAAAGTTGGATAAAGCCAATAAATTGTCCCCAATCATAAATTTAAATTCCGCTATGCATTTGCCTCTAAAGGGTTTGGGAGGGAAAGCATGTAGGTTTTGAATTTTTACTCCTTAAAATAAAAATAAAAATGAGACTGTTCACTATTCTGTTAGATCTTGTCTCTCTGGTCCAAAGTTATTCCAAGTAGCCACAAATAACTATTATTTTATTTGTTATTATTTTATAATGAATGAGCCTATTTATACAACCTTGGTATTAATGGGATTTGCTAGGGCGAGGTCGTTTTACAACCTATGATATCAGAAGCACTCTAAAATTTGCTTCATTTTTCCATTTGCAAATAATTCCTTTATTTAAAAAAATGACTGAAGTATAGGTGTTGAATGGGTTTTTAAAATGAGATGACTTCTGAATTTGAACTGATTAGAGTTGAAAAAGAGAGATGGTTGCTATTATGAGATTTTCTCTTTTAATACTTAATATTTCAAGTTCCATGAAAATCAGTGGTTAGAACACTCAAAGTAATAGAATATGACTCAGAAACATGAGTAATACAGAACCTATGTGTTCTAAAAGAAATTAATTAAATAACTAAACATTTAGATAAAGGAATTAAGAGGTATTGTTATATCTAAACATTTTCCAAAAGATAATAAATCAAAGCTTTTTTTAAAAAAAGAAACAAACAGCTGTTGTTTTTACTGTATTTAAAACAGTAAAATCCCACAGCAGTGGAATGACCATAATGAAAGTGCCAGTCAAGCTTCTCTAGGAATTCCACAGCCAGGGTGTCACCACTTAGAAGGCCCTCTTCCCAATAACCTAGGCAAGGACACCTTTAGCAGAGCCTCTGAAGAAAATCTTAAGTTTCAGGTTGATACAGTGGTGGCTACTGACCATTAAGGCAGCTAGTGGGGCTAGTCTACAGTAAGAGTTGAATTGAGCAGTTGTTGTGCATCACAGTTGCTCAGAAGCCTGGAGATTTCCCCATAATTACTTGTGAATTTATATGCAAATGCTATTAAAGCTTAATCAAAAGCAATCTCTTTCCAGGGTCATTTAGAACTTGCTAGTTTAGGGATACAGGTATAACAGTAGAACTCCATTAGAATTTCTGCAGTGAGGCGGTATCTCTATCAAACAAGACACAAAGAGAATTTGTTCATTGACATAGGAAACTCAATTATTAAGAGCCTTTATGTATGCTAACTAGTGCTAAGGAAGAGGCAAAATATTCTATTTTATAAAAGATTTTCTGGAAGGCAGCAGCACATGTTAGCAAGAGTCTGCCAAATTAATGCAGATACAGTAGGTATTTTTCCCAATTTATTACAACTGAACACGTTGGTCGGGGAGGGTTTTAATATCTTATGCAGCCTCTGACAGAGGCACTAAATACCAAATTACCCCTCCCACCTATCCCACAAAGTGCACAGACATAATTTTGAAAACTCCCTTAAGAAAACCATGCATACGACATTGCAAATTGTTGTTCAATTCTTTCACTTTCTCCCATGGCTTACAGGTGCCTAGCAATGCAATCCTAGGCCTACTCAAAAAGTAAGCTCCACTGCATTCACACTCCCAGGTATTTTCAGCTAATGCAAAGCAAGCTGTGTCTGCCTTTGTTTTTGTGTTTGGTGCAAGGCTCCTGTGCATTTAGCAACTGCCTGGAGGAAAGAAATATTGCAGACAAAAGAAATATTGCATTCCTTGGTATGGCGATGACAGGAACAGTTTCATCTGTTGGATTTCTGGTCCATAGTTGTTAAAGACACAGGAACCCAGAGACAATCCTAGTTGATGCTGGTGAATTTGCAATTGTGTTTACCTTTTTGTCACCTTGTTCTTAATAGACTAAATTGAGAATATTATAAAGCTGTAAAACAGTAAAACCTAAAATGATATATGGGTGACAAATTGTTGTTGTCCATAATTATGATTATGCAACTGAGACTTATATGGAAAATTAGGGCATTAAAAGTGAAAGGTTGTTAGAGAAAATTTCTCAAATGATTCATTAATTCGTTTTACTCTGCTTAGGTACTGCAAAGTGAGGCATAAATTATTTACTGTCCTGCCTTGTGAAATCCAAGTTGTCAAAATGCAGTACAGGTATATGAAATCAGCTTGGTCTAACTACAGTTCAAGAAGTAAATTTTATTTATATTAAATCTATAGGGAAACCACATGGTTACCCGAGGAAGCTAATATCTCATCAACTATAATCAAATTTCAGTTGTAGTTAGTAATTAGCAGTCTTTTTTGTAAATATCAAAATCATAGCTGGACTATTCCTTGCATTGTCCCAGGGTTCATAGTACCCAAGTAGCTAAATTACTTTAACATCTTAGATCAGGCATAGGCAACCTTGGCTTTCCAGATGTTTTGGAACTTCAACTCCCATGATTCCTAGCTAACAGGGCCAGTGTTCAGGAATCATGGGATTTGTAGTTCCAAAACATCTGGGGAGCCAAGGTTGCCTATGCCGGTCTTAGCTACAACAAACAAACAAACAAACAAACAACAACAACTTTATTATTTATATGTCACCCATCTGACTGGGTTGCCCCAGCCACTCTGGGTAAAAATGCAATAATAATAAGTTGGATAGCATCAATCTGATGCCTGTTCATCACATTTCCTGAAATGCCTATCTCACACTGCCTAATCGTAGAGCTGGCTTTTGACTATTCTGCTGATTCTTCAAATATGTAGAGACTTGGCTCACATCTAACACCACAATTTGGTTTGATGTGAGAAATTATTGAACTTAATTAACTCAGAAAATAATTCTTACTGATTTATAATGCTCCCTTAGTGTGTCAGAAAAGCATTATAATGCCTGAGTTCTACTGATCAGATTCTTATTCTAGTCTAAGATGGGTTGAACTCTTTCTCTTCCATATCCTTTCCCTGTCCTACCTACCTGTCTTGACTATTGCTCCTCTACCAGTCACCAAGGGAAGCAAGGAGAGAGGCCTCTGTCCCCTCCTCCCTTCCTCTGGTGCCTGTAGCACTACTATTTTGGTGAGCAAAGCACTAATATATTGTATTTTCCGGGGACTATTAACAGTAATAAGTCTTCTGGTGGATAGTTGTAATTCTCAGTAAATTATATTTCTTGCTGCTCTTGGCACCAAAAAGTTACGGAATTGAAGAAATCACTCTTGGTTTTCCTTTCTCACTACTGGCAGAGTAGCAGCCAGGAGTGGAGAGAATGTTTGAAGGTTTACAAGGGAGAAATTTGGCCCTATCATTTACCCAGTGATGTTGGGGCTTCAATGACTCATCATCACTCATAATAGCCAGTTGTCAGGCCCAATTACAAATCAAATCTGTGTGTGCTGCCCATCAATAGTGTTGCACAAATAAATTTCCACCTTTCACATTCCCTCTGCTAGACTTTCCCAGTGTAGCAATTCTCTTACTTCCTTGTTCACAGGAAGCCATAGTTTAGTGTTACCATTGACTCTGATTTTTGTTGCTCTGAAATCCAGAATGAGAAATCTGTCTCTTAATGTTTGCCTTGCATCTTAGAGCCTGGTTTGTCCCATTTCTCTCTCGGATTGAATGCTTCATCATGAAATGCCTATTGTATGCTCACATAGACATTTTAAAGGATCTAACCTTCTTTGAAATATAATTATCATGCTGACATTAGGCAGAGTATAATATTTTTATGTAGGTCAGCAAAATACAAAGTGAACTCTTGTTAAAACTGGGTTAGGTTGCTACAACATAGCAGCGGTGTAGCTATCCACTCTTAAAAAGCAGATACATCACCTTGCCGACAAAGGTCCGTATCGTTAAAGTTATGGTTGTCCCAGTAGTGATGTATGGAAGTGAGAGCTGGACTATAAAGAAGGCTGATCGCCGAAGAATTGGTGCTTTTGAATTGTGGTGCTGGAGGAGACTCTTGAAAGTCCCATGGACTGCTAGAAGATCAAATCTATCAATTCTGAAGGAAATCAGCCCTGAGTGGAAGGACAGATCTTGAAGCTGAGGCTCCAATACTTTGGCCACCTCATGAGAAGAGAAGACTCCCTGGGAAAGACCCTGATGTTGGGAAAGATTGAGGGCACAAGGAGAAGGGGACAACATAGGACGAGATGGTTGGACAGTGTTCTCGAAGCCACCAACATGAGTTTGACCAAACTGCGGGAGGCAGTGGAAGATAGGAGTGCCTGGTGTGCTCTGGTCCATGGGGTCACGAAGAGTCAGACACAACTAAACGACTAAACAACAACAGCTATCCACTCGGGTGGATAGCTGAGGGGGAGGCAGCAGGTAGGTGCAAGCCCCACTCTGCCCCACCTCATCACTCCCAGGAGAGGCACATGTATTGGGCACACTGCAAGCCCCACAGTAAGTGTCTCCCCCAGTGTAGGAACCCATGCAACACAGGAGGCAGGATTTAAGGAATGATCATACAGTACAATCCTATGTACATCTATTGTATGCAGAAGTAAATTTCATTGAAGTCAATTTGAAAAGTGTGGTAAACTATGCTCTGATGCACCTTGTACTTCATGTAGTTCCTCAAAATCCATTTCAAAATCAGTGAAAACAAAGCACTGGCTTTATAACATTTAAATACAAAAGGATAAACACTGATCATTATATCTGTAGGGTAGGCAAACTGATCCTGCTATCATTCAGGATGTGGAATGAGAGGCAACAACTGTTGGAAGGATTGGAAATAATTTATAAAACAACAGCACTCAGCCCATAATTACTCATCATTTTTTGCTGATTTCAGCAGAGATGCTAATTTTTATGGATCCCATTTGTTTACTTCAGCCAGAGGAATCCATGGAGAATCAGACTTGCTCTCTGATGCTGTAAAGCCACTCATTTGTTTTTATCCAGTGCTGTTCCTTTGGGCCTCCCACATGCTTAAGTTATTTTAAGCACGCAGCTTCTTAACAGCTGCATTTATCTACACCATCCTTGTTATTGTGACTGAAAAGAGGGGGGAAAGGGTGGTGGAAGAAGACATTTCATGGAAGGCAGCACCAGGTTTTGGTAGAGCATAACTGGAGTTTGGGTTGTATTTTTGTGTATGTTACTCAGTGCAATTTTTCTAGAAAAATAGGTGCCGGAACTCACCATGTTAACTCATAAAGGATACTAGACTGCTCTGTCTATGCTCAGTAATTTATAAATACTGTTTATGGATAGCTTAGTTGGTTAGAGCATGGTGCTGATAACACCAAGGTGGCATGTTTAATCCCCATATGGAACAGCTATATATTCCTCCATTGCAGGGGATGGACTAGATCGGGGGAGGCAACCTAAGGCCCATGGGCCAAATGTGGCCCAGTCGCCTTCTCAATCTGGCCCACGGACGGTCCGGGAATCAGCGTGTTTTTATATGAGTAGAATGTGTCCTTTTATTTAAAATGCATCTCTGGGTATTTGTGGGGCATAGGAATAAGTTCATTTTTTCCCCAAAATATTGTCCGGCCCACTACATGGTCTGAGGGATGGTAGACCGGCCCATGGCTGAAAAAGCTTGCTGCCTCCTGGACTAGATGATTCTCAGGGTCCCTTCTAACTCTATGGTTCTATTATTCTATAAGTAATGGTAGGCAGTGTTGGTAGACTGGCACACCTTTCTAAATATGTTCTACGTGTTTCACTTGTCATTACAAATTATACTTTAAACAAGCAAACAAATGAATAATGTCAAGTAATGTGAGCTGTTGTAACCTTTCCAGGCAGGGCTGAGATATATTTATGACATTATATATGTTAGGGATATGTAAGTTGTTTTAAACTATTTTTTTAATGTTTCAATGTTGTAACCTACCCTGGGGCCTTATGGTGAAGTAAGTAAGTAAGTAAGTAAGTAAGTAAGTATATATATACTATATACTATAATAATAATTGATACTTTCAATTATGTGTGTGTGTTAATAAAGCTTATGTAAGCACAAATTATTGTCTTTCAATCCTTTTTCTCTTCAAAGGTGGGTAAGTTATCACATTTGCAAGTTTTTCAAATATGATTGTTTTAGAAACAATGTTCTTCCCCTTCCTTTGTGCAGGGGCTGTATTTGATTGGATTATGTGTCAGTTGCAACAAACCAAAATATTTAATCATGCTGGGGTATTACATATTACATAGTTATGGGTCAAGCTTAGGTTTATTTGGTCTTCTTTTAATAGATAAGTTGTAAAGTACACACTGCTACCACTTCATATTCTGAACTTAAAAAAGAGGCAATAGGGGTTGGTTAAGGAAAACAAATATGTGATATCTTCGGGTCAGAAAACAAATACAGTACATGGAAATGAAAAGATAAAAGACCCTTTATAAATGAGATAATAATGTACAATATATTCCAAGGTCAAGAAAACCACATTACAGTTAGTTTAGTCTATGTAATTTGGGAAACAAAAGTCCATCTGCCTGGGGATTGGTCTGTACAATTGTTTCACTAAAAATCATAGAAAAGGGTGCTGTGTTTCTCTTATCCTTTTTACTAGACCACCCAAGTATTCTACTCATCTCTATTCTTTTGCGGCTGTCATTCCCAACTTTCTTCTGTCTGTGACAGACAACAAGGTTTTTTCCTTCAGAAATTTCATGTCTTGTGTGTTGTTTGAACATCCTCTGCTAATACTTGCTTCTCATTTAGTAATACCGTAATTTTCATTCAATAAATAGGCATTTTTAACCATTCATATTAAAACATTTAATCATTATTGCATAAGGGGGGGAAAGTAGATGCAGTATCCCTGGACAAAAATGTATCCATGTTTGCATAAGATTACTACCAGTATTCAGTTAATAGTAACAGTGATCAACCGAATGTTTTCAAATACATGCTGTTTCTCATTTTAGCCACAGAATGCTCCAGACAAGTGTAAAGTTTAGCTGCAACTGCTACTCAATGACAAATAGCCGTTGTTATCCCAGTTGTTAATTTGCCGCAGCTCCTATAACTTGCAGTGTGATTCTATACATGTTTAATCAGAAAAGTGTCATTAAGCTTAAATGAGTAGGACTTACTCCCAGACCCAAGTAAATTGGTATAAAACTACATCCATAACCTCATGTTTTAAAGCTACAAATAATATTTAAATATGAAGTTGCACTAAATTGTAAAGCTATATAATAAACCTACAGAGCATATATATTGTTGAAAGAGAAAGAACATATCTAATTATGTATATTGTGTGAATGGAGAATTAGATAACTCTATCCCTTTTTGCTATTCAATTGAGTCTAAGAGCAAGAAAAGATTTAAAACTTGATTAATTGTTGTAGCATAATGCTACAGGCCACCTGCACTTCAAAGAGTATACATTTGAGCAGATGGATAGATGAATACACAATTAAAGATTTTCTGAATATTTATTTTTTAAAAAAGCTGATTTCTAAGCCATAGATATTCATAGCATTTTTGAAGCTGTTATGCCCTTTGCATACATGTAAAACTTTATTTGCATCTATTTATTTGGGAGCTAGTATAAACATTTCCTGCAGTACTAATATAAAGTTGTTTTACATAAGTCCCACTTCATATCATGAGGCTAGACCTTCTAGTCTTTCCATGAATATGAAACATGAACAACAAAAAGAATCATATGAATCCCCACAATAAGGTGGCAGAAGATTGTCTCACAAATTCACTCTTCTAATTTTAAACACTTGGGGTAAGCCAGCGCTGAGTCATGTGGCTTTTTTTGGTCTGTTTTTATGCCTGCTTTAACAAATAATGATAAATCATGGTACAGGAATTAGTTGTAGTGAGTCTCCTGCTTATAAACTGTACTCTCCCCCCCACTCCTCCTTGTGTCCCATCACAAGGAGATTATAAGTTTTCACTTCTCTAAATCACAGTTTAGTGCTTTTTCAGAACCTAAAACTGATTTATGTCCAAACCCTAAACTGTTGTTTATCTTGCCTCTGGTTTGTTGGGGAAAAAGCCTGTTTGATTTGAATTTTGCTTGTTTCAACAAACCATAGTTAAAATGAACTATAATTTAGCAGTTGTGTTGGCAGTGATAAGCTGCAGTTCAACAGAAGTAAAAGCTTCTCACTGCTCCTTGCATGGTGTGCAGTGAGACTTAATTGTTGTTTTACATGTAAAATAATGCTTAAATCTGTAGAATACTTGGATAGTCATTTCTACAATAGTTGTATTACTTCTTGGAGACCCCCAGATCATTATTATTAAAAGGCATACTGTGTATTTCTACTTAACTTGATATGCTTCTCCACATGATTGCAGAACCAGATCACTTCTTATGGAAACATATGTCACAAAATCACATTGTAAACTGGCCCTCAAGCATGCCTGAATTCCATAGAAGTAAACAGATTCCAATACACAATTAAGCATTTAACTCTCATTGAGGATTTCAGCAGACTTCATATTGACTGAATTGTGCTATATATGCAGACTATTATCCCAGAACATTTATTGATCCTAACTAACACTTCTTGGGAACTGAAATGCAGTGATACATATGTCCTAGAATGTGTAGGATTAGCCTGTAGGTTGCTAAGCATCCTGAAATAATTAATAAAAAATTGTTAACAGGTAAATAAATAATCTAAATAGCAGTTTTATAGAAACTTGCTTTTAAAATACTTTCTCATTCTGATTTCTTGCTGCTTATTCTATGGCAAGGTTTGTAGGTTTAAATGTTGTATTTTCCGACCAGCTGAAGAAAGGTCAGAATTAAAAGCATGAAAATACAAGTTGTAGGTCCTAATAGGAAATATATGCATGACATAATGGCAAACAACTTAATAGCATTTATATTCATTGCTTGTAGTAATTTATTAATTTTCACTATCACTGTGTAATGATAGATTTTGCAATCCAAGGTTGCCTGGGATGGTAGAGCCATTGCCACTGCCAACTCCTGTCTAGGAAATGGGCAGGCTTAGTACCCAACTGTCTTCTGCACTGCTTTGCCCCTCACCTCCACCATTTTAGGGCCTTGTAGGGCCAGTTGGAACATTATCAGTAGTAGATTCAAAGCATCCCAAATCTTTAGTGGTACAGGTAAGGGGTCCAGTTAGAATTGCTCCATAAATCTAGCATTCTTTTTAACGGCCACCTAGCATAGCAGTTTTGTACGTATACTAATAGAGCATTTTTATTCAACCCTAGAGGTCTGACCCACTTGTTAGGAATACAGAGCAATTTGGTATTCATTTTTATTTCTCTCTTCAAAGAAATAAACGTGACAGGTTAAAATTTCCGAAGCTGGAGGTATAGCATATTGTTTTTCTCAGTACCTTCCATGCAAGTTTGAGTTTATAAAGTACCAATAAATATTTAATCTGTTATGAGTACAGTGAATTTTTAGTCCTGGATTTGCCTCCTCTTAAAGCTGAATGCTCAACGAGCATTGTTTCTTATTTTTTAACTACAATATTCAGTGTTGCCAAGAGAGTTAAAGGACATCTGTGTTACTCTTGTTGCTTTAAAAATATTTAGTCAATTGGCTGGGTTTTTTTTTTAGGGGGGCAGTTTCTTTCTTCTAGAAAGTAATTAGGCAGCCTAAACAGCAAGCAACCTTTCCTTGCTATTAGCATTTTTGTAACTACTAGCACCAGCCTTTAGAATTACGCAATTAAGATGTTACATAAGTGTTGCTCTTCACTTAGGCAACACACATGAGATAAATTAAAGACAATGCTTATAACAGCCCTCTCTTCCCTGGAGAGATTGATAAGCAAGAGAAAGCTACTTACAAAGCAGAATTAAACCTCACTATTTGTATGTGGTGCCATAACCCATAATAATTCATAGTTTGGCTCATAGACTTCAATGGATTTGTCTTATCCTCCCAAAATAATGGGCAGGATGTGAATTTGTCTTATCATCCTGAAATAATTGGCAGGCAGACCACCATAATAGCTATTTTTTCTAATTATGTGAAAAGTACCATCATAGGAAAAATAACTAGTTGCAATTATTGCCTGTTTGTTCTTTCTTCTTCTCAAATTAATTGAGTTAAGCAAGTTACCAAGCAACATGCCTTTGATATTGAGGGAAATCTACCCTGCAAAAGTTGTGCATATAGTATCATAAAATTATAGAATTGTAGAGTTGGAAGTGACCATGAGGATCATCTAGTCCAACCCCATGCAATGCAGGAATCTTTTACATGGGGCTCAGACCCCCAACCCTGAGATTAAGAGTCTCATACACTAGTGACTGAGCTAAAAAAAGTAATAGATTGTAGGGATGGGGAGCTTTCTCAGCCTGAAGGCTGCACTCAGTCCCAATCAGCATGACTAATGATTAGGGATGCTAGATTCATGGAATCATAAAATTGTGGAGTTGGAAGGGATCACCAAGGGTCATCTAGTCCAACCCCCTGCAATGCAGGAATTTCAGCTAAAGCATCCATGACAGATGGTCAACTATCCTCTGCTTAAAAACCTCTAAGGAAGGAGAAGAGAGTCCACGAGAGTCCTCCCAAGGCAGTCCATTACACTGTTTAACAGCTCTTACTGTCAGAAATTCTTCCTAATGTCAGGACAGAACCCTACAGTACCACACTTGTCACCTTTTCCAGGATGATGAGGAACTGTTAATGCACACTCTTTGGGTTCAATCAGTCAACCACCAACAAATCCACCCAACAATAACCTTGTCCAGTCTACATTTTAACAGCTTCTCTTCAAGAAAACCATAGGAGACTTTGTGAACAGCCTTACTGAAATCAAGATACACTGCATTCACAGCATTCTCCTGATCCACCAGCTTGTCACCCTATCAAAAAATAATAATAAGAGATTTGTCTGGCATGACTTGTTTTTGAGAAAGCCATGCTGGATCTTAGTAATCACTTAGTAATCAGTAATCAGAAGCTGTAGCCTAGTCTCAAACACCTGTAAGGTGCCAGGTTTGGGAAGACTGACATAGAGGTTAACAATGCATGGATAATTCTTGTCAGATCACACTTTTCCAAGAATGGTAGCAACTGACATACCAATGACATACCACTTCCCTATCCATTTGCACATCTAATGGTCTGCCCAAGTTGTAAGCCTGATCTTTTGGAAGGTTGGAACCTGTCTGAAAGAGGTTAAATTCCCACTGTCTGATCAGTTATATCAGTCAACCAATCAGCTAGAAGCTTGGTCAGTTGTTAATTTCTTATGATAGTGGCTTCTGCAGGACAATAGTGTCATTTTAATTGCTTCAATTAATTTATTGTTTAATCATATGACAGCAGTAGCTCAATGACCACAAGGCTGAAGAAATACCGGTAGTAAGGATTTTTTGCATACAGAAAAGGTTGTGTGTTGTGTGTATAATTGTCCCAAACCAGCTCACTCTTGTGTAAAATCTCCCATTTATGAAATAATACGTTTACAGTTTTATGTGTTTGTTTCTAACACTCAAGAAAAAACAACAACAACCTACTAACCCCACTAAATGAGTCCTTTTGCATTTTCTTCCTTTGGTACTACATAAATGATCTAGTTGTTCCGTGGCATCCAGTTTACTTTCTTTACGGTAATTTCACATGCTGGAAATAGAACAGTTTTAAAGATAAGCGTTGCAATATGAACCTTTTTTTGCAGAGGTGCAGTCACCCTTTAGGAAGGGATTTATTTTTGCACTAGCTGTGGAGTCTCAAGTAACACACCTTCTTTTTTCAGGTGGATATAAGCGGATATTGTAATTGCCCCGCTATCATCTTTGGCTCTGCATGGGAAACCAACTTCATGCTGGGGAAAATAATAATTGCTGGGCTGTATGCAGTGACCTGAATGACTTGAACTATGCTGTATGCTGTTCTTCCATCTAATCAGAATGCTTTACATGAGCTTATCGCTGTAATGTGCAAGTGCCTCACATGCAGAAACCAAGCAATATCCCTGTGAGGTCATTTGGAATGGGGAATGAACCCAGATTTGACTTTACAAAATGCTGAACTGAGGGAACAGTCAATAGATGTGCTTCAAAAGTAGACAAGTGTTTTTTTTTGTTTCAAAAGTATATTAAATCCTGTCTTTTATAATATGATTAAATACTGCAAATTATTATGCTGGTCTCCGACCGTAATAAATTATCTATCTACTGCAAATTACTTTCAGAGTCAGAAGTTGTTTAATTAATTGATTGATTAAAACAGTCACCTTTTGAGATTTGCTACATGGTAGTTTTTTAAAAGGTCAGTTAAACTAAAATAAATATACTATGGTTAAACTACTAAATAAAGCTAGTAGCACACTGCATTTTTCAAAAATAACACTTTATCTTAATGCTCTAAGAAGGAAGCATCTCTGTATCTGGACAGCACTGATGGGAAGTCTTATCTCTGGTGACAACTCACCCAATTTCTGAACTCAAGGCATGATCAGATGCCAGTGGTCAAGCCGTAGACAATTCAGGGCTTTATTGGTCAACTGTTGACCCATTTGTTGTTGTTTAGTCGTTTAGTCGTGTCCGACTCTTCGTGACCCCATGGACCATAGCACGCCAGGCACTCCTGTTTTCCACTGCCTCCCGCAGTTTGGTCAAACTCATGTTCGTAGCCTCGAGAACACTGTCCAACCATCTCGTCCTCTGTCGTCCCCTTCTCCTAGTGCCCTCCATCTTTCCCAACATCAAGGTCTTTTCCAAGGATTCTTCTCTTCTCATGAGGTGGCCAAAGTATTGGAGCCTCAGCTTCATGATCTGTCGTTCCAGGGAGCACTCAGGGCTGATTTCCTTAAGAATGGATAGATTTGATCTTCTTGCAGTCCATGGGACTCTCAAGAGTCTCCTCCAGCACCATAATTCAAAAGCATCAATTCTTCGGCGATCAGCCTTCTTTATGGTCCAGCTCTCACTTCCATACATCACTACTGGGAAAACCATAGCTTTAACTATACGGACCTTTGTCGGCAAGGTGATGTCTCTGCTTTTTAAGATGCTGTCTAGGTTTGTCATTGCTTTTCTCCCAAGAAGCAGGCGTCTTTTAATTTCGTGACTGCTGTCACCATCTGCAGTGATCAAGGAGCCCAAGAAAGTAAAATCTCTCACTGCCTCCATTTCTTCCCCTTCTATTTGCCAGGAGGTGATGGGACCAGTGGCCATGATCTTGGTTTTTCTGATGTTGAGCTTCAGACCATATTTTGCGCTCTCCTCTTTCACCCTCATTAAAAGGTTCTTTAATTCCTCCTCGCTTTCTGCCATCAAGGTTGTGTCATCTGCATATCTGAGGTTGTTGATATTTCTTCCGGCAATCTTAATTCCAGTTTGGGATTCATCTAGTCCAGCCTTTCGCATGATGAATTCTGCATATAAGTTAAATAAGCAGGGAGACAATATACAACCTTGTCGTACTCCTTTCCCAATTTTGAACCAATCAGTTGTTCCATATCCAGTTCTAACTGTAGCTTCTTGTCCCACATAGAGATTTCTCAGGAGACAGATGAGGTGATCAGGCACTCCCATTTCTTTAAGAACTTGCCATAGTTTGCTGTGGTCGACACAGTCAAAGGCTTTTGCATAGTCAATGAAGCAGAAGTAGACGTTTTTCTGGAACTCTCTAGCTTTCTTCATAATCCAGCGCATGTTTGCTATTTGGTCTCTGGTTCCTCTGCCCTTTTGAAATCCAGCTTGCACTTCTGGGAGTTCTCGGTCCACATACTGCCTAAGCCTGCCTTGTAGAATTTTAAGCATAACCTTGCTAGCGTGTGAAATGAGCGCAATTGTGCGGTAGTTGGAGCATTCTTTGGCACTGCCCTTCTTTGGAATTGGGATGTAGACTGATCTTCTCCAATCCTCTGGCCATTGCTGAGTTTTCCAAACTTGCTGGCATATTGGGTGTAGCACCTTAACAGCATCATCTTTTAAAATTTTAAATAGTTCAGCTGGAATATCATCACTTCCACTGGCCTTGTTATTAGCAGTGCTTTCCCTTCATGGATCAATGCCTTGTCATGGCGAAGGGGCTTGAATAACTCAGAGAAGCTATGAGCTATGCCATGCAGGGCCACCCAAGATGGACAGGTCATAGTGGAGAGTTTTGACTAAACGTGATCCACCTGGAGAAGGAACTGGCAAGCCACTCCAGTATCCCTGCCAAGAAAACTCCATGGACAAAGTTGACCCATAAACACCAGCATTTTTCATTGTGCCTGGAAACAAACTTGGGAGCAGCATAGATATTTAAACACTGGAATGATGGGAATTCACAACTTGACTGACACATTTTGTATCAACTGCAGGTTCCTAAAACTTTTTGAAGGCAGTTTGATATAAAAATGCATTGCAATGATCTACACTTGAAATTACCAAGCCTTGAGTTAGGATCATTTTCCTTCCTTGGAAACAGAAGCAGCTGGTGTACCAAACCAAAGATGTTGGAAGGATTCTGCCTACAAGCAGTATCTACATGTCCACAGAGTGTTAATGTTGTTTCTTTTGTAGTATCTCTCTGTGTGGAAATGAAGAGATTACTGGAGGTAACTGACTGCCTTTATGTTCAGAATTCCATTTGAAACTTATGCCTAATGTTTCATTTTTACACCTAACATGTTGTTTTTGTTTAGTTGTTTAGTCGTGTCTGACTCTTCGTGACCCCATGGACCAAAGCACGCCAGGCACTCCTGTCTTCCACTGCCTCCCGCAGTTTGGTCAGACTCATGTTCGTAGTTTCGAGAACACTGTCCAACCATCTCGTCCTCTCTCGTCCCTTCTCCTTGTGCCCTCCATCTTTCCCAACATCAGGGTCTTTTCCAGGGAGTGTTCTCTTCTCATGAGGTAGCCAAAGTATTGGAGCCTCAGCTTCAGGATCTGTCCTTCCAGTGAGCATTCAGGGCTGATTTCCTTCAGAAGGGATAGGTTTGATCTTCTTGCAGCCCATGGGACTCTCAAGAGTATCCCCCAGCACCATAATTAAAAAGCATCCATTCTTCGACGATCAGCCTTCTTTATGGTCCAACTCTCACTTCCATACATCACTACTGGGAAAACCATAGCTTTAACTATATGAACCGTTGTTGGCAAGGTGATGTCTCTGCTTTTTAAGATGCTATCTAGGTTTGTCATTGCTTTTCTCCCAAGAAGCAGGCATCTTTTAATTTTGTGACTACTGTCACCATCTGCAGTAATCATGGAACCCAAGAAAGTATAATCTCTCACTGCCTCCATTTCTCCATTTATTCCCCTTCTATTTGCCAGGAGGTGATGGGACCAGTGGCCATTACCTTAGTTTTTTTGATGTTGAGCTTCAGGCCATATTTTGTGCTCTCCTCTTTGAGGGTCAGAAGTAGACACATGCTATTAACATCTACTTTGCCTTTGGAGGGTTACTGGTGACGAGGCAATAGTATAGCTGAATATACCACTATGTGCTACTTGTATCAGGTAAATAGATTTGCCATGTTGTGTGTGGTGTTGCCCTAGGATGGGAAGGAAATCTCAAGGTGTTGCAAATTTTATTGTCCTGCGGAAAGCAGAAAAAACAAATAAAAATCTTGGCAAATGGATGGTTTGTAGTTTTACCTCTAGTCATTTAGTCATTGCTTTGCAGACACTCTTGTTTCCTCATGATAAGAAATGTTACAATCCTGTGGCTTGGATAAAATGCAGTCAGATATGTCTCTTGGGGACAAATAGACCACGTGAAGTGAGAACCATTAGACAGAGCTGTAAGATTACTGCCCCAGAAAAGGTTTACCACATAAATTACAGATTTTACGGACCTGCCAGCTCCCTCAACTTACAAATGTCAAGCATGATTTAAAAGGTTATTACACGATGAAGAAGGGGAAAGAGGATGATTTTCATCACTTTAATTTTTGTTTCATCATTTAATGCATATTGGCTCAACTGAATTCAATATAGCCAATAACCTACTTTTTATCATTAATAAGAGTTTTATGGGCCACAAATTGGAAGAACCATTTCCACTTTATCTGGTCACTGTGATAAATACTGCACGTTTGTATGTGCAGTGCATTTCTGAATATCGTTCTTACTGACAGAATTTATTTATGTGCTATGAAAGCCTATTATTATTTGTTTATTTATTTAGTACCATCAGTGTGCATGACTCTTAAAAGAGTAGAAGAGCACAGGTCTGTATCCTAATGAGCCTACAACTAGGAAGCAACAGAGGACAGGGAAGACAAGGGTAAACAGGGAAGCAAAATGTTGCTTTAGTTGCATATAGGGATGCGGGTGGCGCTGTGGGTTAAACCACAGAGCCTAGGGCTTTGCCAATCAGAAGGTCAGCGGTTCGAAACCCCGTGACAGGGTGAGCTCCCGTTGTTCGGTCCCTGCTCCTGCCTACCTAGCAGTTCGAAAGCATGTCAAAGTGCAAGTAGATAAATAGGTACCACTCCGGCGGGAAGGTAAACGGTGTTTCCGTGCACTGCTCTGGTTCGCCAGAAGCGGCTTAGTCATGCTGGCCACATGACCCGGAGGTTGTCTGCGGACAAACGCCAGCTCCCTCAGCCAGTAAAGTGAGATGAGTGCCGCAACCCCAGAGTTGTCCGCGGCTGGACCTAATGGTCAGGGGTCCGTTTATCCTTTAACCTTACCTTTAATTTCATATGCTTAACTATGGGCTCAGTTACAGAATGGCATGGGAACTAGAAAGTTGAGCCACAGGTTTCACAGAAAACAAAGGCTTTGTTGATGGTCCTGAAGACATGCTGTCATTCTTGGAAACAGTTTCAAGCAAGGGAGTAAAGGCAAAGTCTTATTTATCTCAGGATATAAGAGTGGGGAGATAAGGCAGATAAGGTCATGCAGGGTTCTGAAGAACAAGGGCTGGATTTTGGAGTGGGCAAGAAGCCAATGCAGTTATGTATTCTTCAGAGCGATAAGAGGGCTGAATGGTTTTGGCAATGGCTTGCTGGGCAGACATGAGGGCTAAGACCAGAGGTGAGAAGACAACAGTGGTCTAGTGAAGCAGCAGAAAATTTAAAGTTGACCATTTTACAGACTATTCTGTAAGTTCAATTATAACTTCTTGAAAACTTCTGTTGGTTTTCCCTTCCCTTCCCATCCCATCCCATTAACCAAGCACTCTGGGAAATCTGCTAAATTTTATTACAGATGCATGTGGCTTGGTTAAAATAGTTTTAAAACAAAACAATATATACAAGCAGAGTATCTGATTTATTGTAAATCTACCTTTATGCTTGAGGACAGTATCTGTTTTGACATAAGATTTTGATTCTTAATCTTAAATGATTCTTAAAACTTAAATGAAAACTCATTAGTGATGGCTGTTTTGTATGAGCAAATTGTTTAAAAAGTTTTGCTGTATTGTACAGTTATGAGCTTCCACACTTAACTTCTGAACCCTCAGGCTCCAGACCTTTACACACTTGCCTGAAAATCTCATTGAGCCATACATTGACACATAAATACTGCAGTGTTAGAAACCTTTAGATATTTAAATATGGAAAAGATGGACTCTCGTCTACGTACTTCTGATACCGGTACTACTCTTTCCTCCAAATTGATTTTGCTGAGTCCATTTCTAATTATCTTTGCACAAAAGTGATTTCATCTCCCTTTCACTGTGTAATCCTGAATTAAAGAGGGTTCAATACATCTAAATGTTCAGTGGACTCTACACACAGCAGTAAATCTTGACTCAGAGATGCCACAGAACTAGCAGGCGGGATGTAAAGGACAAAAGGGTTTCATCATTCAAACTTTGATAGCATTTCCCCCCCTTATATTTTCACCCGAAGCATAAAGTTCAGTACTGTGTATTCACACAAGTTCTCATGTATGATATCAAGATGAAATTAATGCAGAGAGCAAAAACATGGTTGTGGGGGAAAAGCTTAAAACAGCGGCTCAGCATGAAAGGGAACACAGAATTATGCCAAATTTAGTCCCTTTGTAATGTTTGTCTCTCTGTCTCAGTGGGAATATGAGACTTCACATATTGCACTCATAGAGATCTCAAGTTTTTGGCATGCAGTATCTCCAACTCTCAGTGTTGCATAACACCACATTTCTATTATTTG
Organism: Zootoca vivipara; assembly: GCF_965207765.1. NCBI lineage: Eukaryota > Metazoa > Chordata > Lepidosauria > Squamata > Lacertidae > Zootoca > Zootoca vivipara. The sequence goes on from NC_142587.1 coordinate 58,849,824, forward strand.
CCACTGCCACAGTCTTTATGTGACACCCTAACCAATCATAAACAGAGATTTTTATTAGGAACTGCATAAATTTACGAATGAATTAAATCACAGTTCTGAAGGGTAACACTAATTGATTGATTGATTGATTGATTGCAATATAACAAGCATCTCCTTTGTGTGGGAGGGCGAAGGCCTCTACAGTGGAAGTGCTGGCAAACCAGGAATTTATGTATGTTAAAAACAGTTAGCTTTCAAGAAAAATCTGCTGCTGATTAATTGGGGCTGCATTTTAAGGTATCAAGAGACGATAAATTAAGTGCACTCATAATATAAAAGTGGAATGTATTGTGTTCTGAGTGTACATTTTCTATTAAATATTGTTGTAGAGTTTCTTTGCAAGTATTCTTAGAATACATTGTTACTGTTAAGCATCTGTTGTATTTTTTCAAGGGCAAACATCTCATAACAAGCAATTAAAATATTCTCTGAAAGCCGCAGAAGTCTCTATTGGATTGTTCACAGAGAAAAGAACTAACAAAAAACACCTGGCCTGCAGAGTCAGTTCATGATTTGTGAGTGAAATCAATACATCTGTTTCTGAGAAGTAGTTCTTACCAAAGTTAAAGGAACTAATAGCTGTTTAACACAAATAGGTGCTTAACACAAAAGGGAAAACATTAAAAATATTGGGCACAGAAAGAGTATAAATAATACAAAATTGCGTGGTGCTGCAGGATGGTGTGCGGCCCTCAGATTCCTAATGTGGCACTGAAAACATTTGAATCTGCCACTTGAATGAGAATTGGGAGTTTCAGACAGTGACCTACAACATTACAATGTGAGGAAGTTTTCCCCTTCTCAAACATATGTTAACATGTAAAGTGTTGCAAAACTGTTGCTGACTGGTTGTGTTGCTGACTAGTTGTGTGCTAGCCAACAGCGATTTATCATACCATGCATAGTTGCAATGTTTTGTCACCACTTCCTGTTTCTGTTTCTGTTTGGGACAATACTAGGAATTAGTTCATTAGGTTTCAAAGAGTTCAATCAACCCCTCCCTTTGGAGTTATTTTGGGTTTTTTAAAACGAAATACTGGTTGTTCAAGAAGGCTGTGGTGCTTTAATCTGTTGTTTAAGCACACACACACTCTTTAATTGGTTAGTTTTAAATTTTGTTCTTCCTCTGCTATAACATGTTGAAAGAATCCAGAATTTCTGTTAGGTTTCAGGTATGTGAAATGGATCTTAGGACTTCTGGGTCCTACTTCCCAACCCATTCCACTGTATTTACTTTACCTGAAAATACTTCTTATGGGTGTTTTGTCCTGGATCTGATATGGATGGGAAAGAGTCCTTTTGGGGGTGGGAGGTGAAACAGAAGAACTCCAAGTAGATGAAAACTGCAGTTGAATGCAAGTGAACACTGTGAGGGCTCATCATCGAGTGTATCTAGTGGCAGTGAAGGCAGCAAAGAAGGCATACTTTTCTGATACCCTCATTGTGCATTTTTCTGGGTAATGCAGGTACTTTTACAGGTGACAGAACCAATGGTAGCTTGTTGTAACTGGGGTTGCCCGACTCAATAGAGGACAGGACTTCTGTGCCTTTAATTGCCCTGCTCTCTTTTGAGTCTGGAAACCTTAAAGAGAAACCAGCAGACCCTTTGCTTGGAAATTAAACAAAGGGTCTGCTGGTTTTTCTTTAAGGTTTCCAGACTCAAAAGAGAGCAGGGCAATTAAAGGCACAGAAGTCCTGTCCTCTATTGAGTCGGGGAACCCTAGGTGTAACTTGTTTGCAAAGCATTTTAAGGATAAAATTGCTTGCATCCCCTGCGACCTTGACTCCACTGTTAAGCAGATGAATCTTGAGAGGTGTCCAGAGCACTTTTCAGGCCTGTTATGTTGGATGAGGCCTAAATTTAAGATTGAAAAAATGAGAATTTGAGAGAAACCAAAATTGACAGATTTGCACATCCCTGTTCTTGATCCAGTTGACTTGTCCTTCTCTTCTGTGTTAGAATCATGGCTGCTTCTCAGGGTTGGAGTCCTATAACATACTTTTGAATCCATAAATATACATAATTTCATTTTTGTACATCACTTTCTCAGTTTCATATTTTATGATGTAATTGTTATAATTCAGAATGATTCAGAATTCATAAGAGCCTTCTGGCAAACCAGCCAATATTTTCTATGTTGCCTGCTAAACTCTATGATTAGCAGATTAATACTGGGAATCAATCTTCTTTCCCGTACTAAGGAAGTAAAATGAGAAGCTCTAAAAAAATTCTTACTCAGGATATGTAGCAATTAAATGGACAAACATCTTGAATTTGAATGTTGTACTTGCTATAAGTGTATGTGTTTGTACTTCTACTCAATTTTCCTCAGCTATGTATATAATTTTATCTTTCAAGTAAGACCTAAAAATTGTGCTAGTCCCTAAGCATCATGAAACCTGGTGCATTCCTATCCCCATACATGGGTTCATACTAGCAATTATGCTTGGTAATTCATACTGCTGTATTTATACTTCCATAGTGGTGAGTCCACAGTGATTCTTAAAACAGAGCGAGGAAGATAAATACAGTTGGCGGGGATGTTATATGGAGACTCACAAATTCAGTACCTATTTCTGTCTTCCAGAGCAGGTTGGTTAGAATAGTAGTTTTCAGACTTGTTACCGGTAGGATAACCTTTCCTACAGGTAATTTCTGCTAAAGATAGTAAATGCAGAAAGTAAATGTAAATAACCACCTGCCATGGAATCTAATACCTTATTTTTCACTGGGCCTTATTTATATAATCACATAAACTGACAGTGCAGCACTCTCTAGCTGTACATTGCATGGGGAAATTGGCAATTCTGTCCAAACTGTAGGTCAGAAAGTTGGTTGGCCACTCCTGTTTTCCCCTTGAGAAATTGCAGGGCATACATACCTGTTCTGAGCAGAACAAGGGAAAATACAAATGTGCAGGCCAGAAGCCATTCATTTCCACTCCTACTGACTCTAAATGCAAAGTAGCTTAGAATCTACAAACAAACAACACAAATTGTAGTCATGTGCCCCAAGCTGTTTTGTCACATTGATTTATGCATTACTTTTACAGAGTGTTTTAATGTATTGCTGATTCTTAGTTTATTTGAAGTTAGGTTACTATTATTCCCATTTTACATTTGAAATGTGAATCCAGTGCCACCTTCATAAACTGCTGCCTTCAATCCCTGATCTAATACTTACCTCTAAAAATAACCTAGATTTTTTTTTTGTTATATTATCATTGTTGGCATCCGTTTGTCTCAAGAGACAATGGAGTGCACCTCTGGGGGATGATATGTAACATTATATTATTTCAGTTTATACAAACAGTGGTGAGAATTTAAAGAGAAGGGGAATATAAAAAACTAATAATTCGTTTATTTCATGCTGTAGGAAAGTACAGTGGAGCAAAGGGTTCAGTTCTGGGGGTCCTCACACTATGGCAAAATTATGTAAAGTCAAAGGAACCCCCAGAAGTGCTCCCCATGAGGCAGAGGGCTGCTTTCCAGGGTCTGGGAAGGTCACTCCTAGAGCCTTCCCAGAGGCTTGTCAGGAAGACATCACCAGGATGCCAAAATCCTCCTTCCCAAAGCCTGGAAAGCCAGGAAAATCGGTTGAGTGTGCAGGTATGTGTGGGAAAATAAATAAATTGAGAGCAGAGAATGGTGGGTTTCGCTGGCTCTCCACCCACGTAAGATTGTGATTGCAAAAGTAAAGCGAATGCAGCTTGTGGACTTACTATATAGCAAATATCGGAGAATAATGAATAGTCCTATCAAAACACTGATCTGATACTACCACCACCACTAATAATAATAATAATAATAATAATAATAATAATAATAATAATAATTTATTTATTATACCCCGCCCATCTGGCTGTGTCTCCCCAGCCACTCTGGGCGGCTCCCAATTGAATATTAAAACAATACAGCATTAAATATTAAAAGCTTCCCTAAACAGGGCTGCCTTCAGATGTCTTTTAAAATTAGGATAGCTGCTTATTTCCTTGACATCTGATGGAAGGGCGTTCCACAGGGCGGGTGCTGCTACCAAGAAGGCCCTCTGTCTGGTTCCCTGTAACCTCACTTCTCACAATGAGTGAACCGCCAGAAGGCCCTCGGCGCTGGATCTCAGTGTCTGGGCTGAACGGTGGGGGTGGAGACGCTCCTTCAGGTATACAGGACCAAGGCCGTTTACTTTAAAGGTCAACACTAACACTTTGAATTGTGCTCGGAAACGTACTGGGAGCCAGTGTAGATCTCTCAGGACCAATGTTATGTGGTCCCGGCGGCCGCTCCCAGTCACCAGTCTAGCTGCCGCATTCTGGATTAGTTGCAGTTTCCAGGTCACCTTCAAAGGTAGCCCCACATAGAGCGCATTGCAGTATCCAAGCGGGAGATAACCAGAACATGCACCACTCTGGCGAGACAGTCTGCAGGCGGGTAGGGTCTCAGGCTGCATACCAGAAGGAGCTGATAGACAGCTGCCCTGGACACAGAATTAACCTGTGCCTCCATGGACAGCTGTGAGTCCAAAATGACTCCCAGGCTGTGCACCTGGTCCTTCAGGGACACAGTTACCCCATTCAGGACCAGGGAGTCCTCCACACCTGCCCGCCTCTTGTCCCCCACAAACAGTACTTCTGTCTTGTCCGAATTCAATCTCAATGTTAACCACCATCCATCCTCCAGAACTGATTCATCACCATTCATCACCATACAGCTGAACATTCCGAATACAAAATTTATGAAATATTTGTGTTTTTCTTGAAAATGCAACATACATTTATAAGAACTGATGAAGTTGTAATTGAGAAATGATGTGGACCAAGTATAATAAAGTATAATATGTTTAATCAAGTCCTGTCATGACAAGACTTTTGGGTAAGTAGACATGCATTTCTTTAGTATTTAATATTAGCTCAATGAAGCTGCCTGTGGGACCAATAGCGTTGGACCTTAGTTTCCTGCTCTTGTTTAAGGTTTATTAAGAGCTTTGCCAGTTTTATTCAGCTCTTGGATTTTTATAGTTATCTTGATTTGAGCTTCCACATTTTTCCTGTGCTCATTAGTTGTAGTGGCCTTTCTAAGCTTGGCCTTTAGGGAATGCAGTGACTGTGACAGATGGTGAAGGAACAGAATTGCACTGGGACACTAGCTCTCATTTTGTCTCTGTCTCTCTCTGATTTCTTTTTCCCATTAGCTCCCTCCTTCCTCCCCTCTCCTCTTTGCATTCTGATGTAAGATTCCCATGCATTTAGGGCTGGGGAGAAACAGGTTACAAGAGCTGCTTATACATCTCTTTATAGGCCACTTGTAAGAGTAATAACCTCTTTCCCTAATATGTTTTTACTCGGCAAAATACAAAACAAGTTGTTTTGTTTGCTGTTATTGTTAGTTTACAAAGGTCTGAGTTTTTGAAAAATAATGCATTGAATATATGGCCCATTTTAAGTAAAAGTGTTGCACTGAAAGAATCATTTTCCAACCAATGCTATTTTGCCGTATCATAAAAATTGTATAGCTAGGGGTGAAACTACCTGAGCTCAGAGATGAGGTGATTTCATCCCACTGCCTCGCAGGGCCGGAGACAAGGCAGCTTCCTCTTCCCACGCAGCATTTCTCTGTTAAGGGGCGCATGGGCGCGACTGCTTGCTCCACAATGGAGAAGTCTAACCAAGCAAACTGCTGAGTGATAAGTTGCTTCTACTACTGGGCTGGGCTGGAAAAAAATGCTAGTAAATTGTGAATGTAGAGGAGACAAGTAAGCTTTATTTGCCAGTAGCACTGCTAAATGGAAGGAGCAATTATTCACTCTTAACTTGTGTTTAATCACATGTATTCTGAGATTTGTGCCAGTTGCACTCTAGCTGTCCGGTAGCCCACATTATTGCCCTCATAAAACTAAAGATCCTTTCAGGGACCCCTGGGCTAGAGAGGATGCTCTAGAATGATCATGTTGGTGGCTCTGCTCATCTTGCTACTGCATGGTAAGCTCAGGATCTCAAGAGGCTTGCTGGTAATGCCACCTACAAAATTTCCCCAAGTATTCAGGAATCCTTCAGATTCCAAAAGGTTCTGGCGGTAGATATGAATAGGACCCCCACCCCTATTAGCTACAATCAAGCCAAATCCTATCAGGGAGTGGTCTGCCCATGACATTTGCGTGACACTTTCCTTCCACACCATCTCCTTCTCAGTCCACCATGTAGTGAATGCAATATGAGTTGGGGACCAGGGTATCTATTAGCAAGCATAAAATTCTGAGCTTGACCCACCAAGGTGGAACTGTCAGGGCACTGAAGTCCCTCCAAACCACATTAGAAAGCACTTGCAACCATCTTAGGGAGGTTAGGCAGTGTTACAACAGAACCCCTGTTAATCTATTATGTCTCTGGGGGAACACAAGTTCAATTTCCTTCCTAGCATCCTAGTTTTGTATATATAGACAAACATGTGAGCCCAACCTCTCTCTTTTCCCACCTAGCATTCTGTGTACCAGTGTGCCAGTCTCCACAGAGATTGTGATTATTGTCATAATCTGTAGAGATACCACCATGCATTCAGTTCACAAAATTCTGGGGGGCTAAACCTATTCAACATGAAGATGATACAGTGCATACCTAAACACTAGTCCGGAACAGATGGGAAACCTGTCAGAATGAGCAATCTAATGTATTTCACATGAAAATAAGTTGATCATTATGTTCATCAAAATCTGTGTGACCTAATTAAAATATTGCTTTCTGGAGAAAGAAATGTGTTATACATGTAACAGAACATTTTAATATCTAGAAAGACGGCTGGGAAAGGATGACATGTTCTGCTAAATTGAATGAGTAAGTGTTAAATTGTGCTGGTTAATGATTGTATTTCACACAATACCAAATCTGCTTTGAGAGAATGAGGTCATAATTATGATCAGGAAATTGTTGCAAAGGCTGGAGTGTCTATGAACTTTTACAGCTGCTAACTGCATGTGAAACTAGATTACACCATTAAAATTCCATGATGATATTCCTGAATCAAAGAGAATAAAATTTCATGGTGAAAGGATTTCTTTTTAATACTACGGTATTATTAATTTGCATTAATCTAGGTCTACATTTTTACAGGTCTCAAAATGGGTGTTAGAGGAGTCTAATAACATTATCCATGTTGTACTGCAGAGACCAAAGGCTGGGAAGGTTTTGTTTTGTTACTGTTTTGCTCTTGTTTTTGTTTTTAACCTGAAAAGCAACATTATCAATTTCAGCCTAGTTCATTCTAGGATTCAATGCAATATTGTGCTATCTTTATGAATTCCACTTTATAGAGAACTGGTTATTAGGGCAGTCAGCTAGGAAGTTGACAACCTCCTACATACATTGAGTAGACTGACATTTGCTGCCATAGTAAGGTGTCATGGGGGCTTTTGGACTTGATTTAAGAGTGCTGTTATTTCATATTTTAGAACTGTCAGGAAGGCAACTGATGTCAGTACAAAAATATTGGATTGCTTTAGATCACGAAAAAAGGAAGACTCTATTGACAACAAGAAATCAAAAATCATTATTGGCGACCCATTAATAGATGATGGGAGATATCTTTGTCATTATTTTTTATAACTGATGATACCACAAACCTCTTAATAGAACAACAAATCTACAGTCTATTGAATTGTAATTCATTGTGTGTATGTTAATGTAAATCTGTGGCAGTCTCCAGAGTTAATATGAGTTGTATGCTTTGTTTTCTAAAATGCACTGCAGTTTATGTTAGCTTGAAGCAGCATATACACCTATTCATCTTGTGTTTTAATTTAAAATGAATGGAAGGAAAAGGCTGGATCTGCAAGTCTGGATCATGTTTAGAACAGGTTGCCTAGAGGTGTAGCATTAGCTGAACATGCACCTCAGTTATGGATTCCTGGTGTATTAATGTTGCATTCATATATTGACCCAATTGAAAAATCATTTTGGCCACGTGGAATGGCCCACAAGTACTACCGGTAGTACGGCCATACCACTTTTAAACTGGGTCTTTTGCACTACTGAATATTTGGTGATTTGATGTAGACTACTGATTGGCATCGAAACACAATAAAGTTGTCATTTCCAACAACTTATTCAGTAAAACAGTCTGTATGTCTACAGAGTTTTGCCTTTTTAATGTTTGCAACTATGGGTGACATTATTTGCATAATCTTTTCCTGACTATTGAATAGCTCATTGAAACAGGAACATATGAATCTGTATATCTATTTTGAGAGCAAAACATTCTCTCTGCCTGTGATTCAGTGATGTTTTGGGAGCCCAAGTACACTGTAGTACTGGGTAGTCCACAGCTCTGTGACTAGCAGATTGGTGACTGAGGGATATTGTGCAGGATCTGTGTTTCATTTGCAGTATAAATTTTCCTTCAGTGTGGACTTTTAAAATAGACATTGGCTTATGACCTTTCTAATTCTATGATGTGTGGGATTATTATGTTTTGTTTCCCTTTGTTCCTACAAGCCCATCACACAGGTCTTGGGGGCTTCTGATTTCTCTAATTCTGTCTCGGCATATACCAATTGAAAGCATTTAGTTGAGATTAAAGCAGATTGAACGAGATAATCCCTTTGAGTGAACAGCTTCAAACGGCTCAAACACATCTCTTTGGGGACACGAACTAACTCAACACGAGCTAATTCCTGCTGCATCTCCCTTGTGGTGCATTAGGCACACTACTCGTGTGCTATTTTTGTTTACTGGACTCCATCATGAATGTATTTTTGTAGTGCAAGAAAGCAATAGCAGTCATAGGAATCTGAGATTATATTTCTTTACTATCATATTAAACATTAAACTATGTCAGGAAATGCATTCACATTAAAACAAAGCAAATGCATTGGAGACCAGTGACCTCAGGAGAAGGGGCAATCAGGTATAAAGAAATGGAAATAGGATTACCTCACTTTCAGCTAAATAATACAAGACACTCTGAGCCCTGCTGATAGCTATGTTGATAGCTATGCTGCTGGTGCTCTTTATTGGGGTAATATGAATGGAACCATTTATAGGGGATAGCATGGATAGTAAGATAGTAAGAATGTAAATGAGCTCCATTGTTTGTTTCTGTGTTTGTTTTAACATGATTAAAAAGTAAATGAAGTTATGTGCAAAGGTGAATCAAGGTCTAGCATTGTAAATTAATTGATATGATTTTATTAATTCTGTTGATATAATTAAACTTAAATTAGACTTAAGCCTGATACTTTATGGACAGTTGACTAGAGCCCTACATGTGAATTCCTAGAGAGGTGCTCACAGTCACTTTGCTCCTTCTCAGTCCTTTTTACTGCTGTGCTGTGATGAACTAAGCCAAGATTTCACTTTGCATGTCACCTGCCCCCAGACTCATGGTTAAGGTCTCCCGTCACTAACCTCTCACTGCATCTTGAGTGTAGCAGCTCATAGAGTTTTCAGGGGAAAAAATCTGATTAAAATCAGTGACCATAATATTGTTTGTTTGATATTGTTTCAGTTGTTAGGCACTGACTAAAAAAAGTTTTGAGCTGACATACATTGCAATACCATACATTGCAATACAAAATATATTAAATATAAAGATGAATTAAAAGCAGCATCAAGCAGGAAAAAAATGATCATAGACTAATTCTAAAAAAATAGAAGAAACCCAACTTTCTCCCTCCAAATACATGCATGAGATCATGATCACCAAGAAATTAAACATCTAAAACACCCACACAAATAACATAGATGTTAACCATCAAGAGCGACGGACTAAAAATGAACATATTTCCAGGCTTGTGCTTATAGGCTGGAAAACGCTACGTTGTTGCCCATGCACATTAGCAAATGTCTGTTAAGTTACACGTTAATATAGATACTACAACTCTGAGTTTGTATCTAAAGTGTAAAGTTGCTGTGATTTCATATTATTTTGGAGAAATAAGGAAAGTGCAGGAGATTGTACCCTATAGTTCTGCCATTAGAATATGCTACAGATTTTCTAGATGAAGTGTTGCTTCTTTTTTCTGGTGTAATGCATGATTTTTTTCATAAGAACAGAACTCTGTTTCATAACTATTGTTTTCCCTGTTCCTGAAAACATGTTTGTTAAGAAGTCAATCTTAATTTGGCTCTTCCCTTTTCTGCTCCTAAATATGGTTGTACAAGGCTGGTTTGAATGCTTGACATAGTAGAGAAGAAAAGTAGCCATTCTCTGAATTGTTATTGCTGAATAGCCTGCTGCAATTAGTTATATTTACACAAGGTATCTATTATTCCAAAATGTTGTTTTATTATCTTGTTGTATCAACTGCCATGTCTGACATATATTGATAAAGCGCAAAATATGCATTGTTCATAAGAAAGGGTCTGCTTAGGGAATCTATTAATAATGGATATCATCCATCTGTCTCTGGAAAATGAATTTTCATGATCCTATTGTTTGTGTGTTGCGAAAAAGCTCACAGTTGCAACACAATACAAAGAAAGGATTCACCCTACTGATCCGACCATTGGGCCATGAAATGTTGTCGATGTCCATTCTGTATTTTTATGTATTCAGGACTCTAGTATAATTTGAATGTGAAATCATAATGGTTTATAGCACTTCTGTTTCCTTTCAGGATATTACATGTAGCATGTCTAAGAAATTGAACTAGGTACAGTAGTAACATCGCATATGTTCTGAAGGAGCCTGGGGAGAACTGCGAAAGAGTGGCAAGTGGCTGAAAATGTCACATTATGCTGCTGTGCTCTTCTACCTCTCCTATTTCTTCTGAAATCGCTTAATAGTTGAATATGTTACAGAAGCCTTGGGCAGCTTTAACTTGCACGTCAGATGTTAAGCAACATCATTGCCTTGGTGTATCTGACTCTGGCAAGATAACACAAGATGTATCTTTACCAGAAGGGAAAGGAAATGTTTAAATGTGATTTGTTTGGTCATTTGGCACTGTGTTCTGTCTGTAATGAAGTCCCTTGTACCTTCACCACATTTTTTGTTTTTATGACAGGTATATATTTAGCAGTTTATAACGGTACATTTCATTGGTATCTTTTTGTGATTTTACAATATGCTTCATATAATATCTTGGAAATGTTTCTCTGGATATCTTAAAGAATACAGCAGTAGTCTGTTCCTGCCAGCCATGCAGTGCTAACAAAGTGAATTTCAATAAGGAAAATGTAAGGTTCTGCATTTAGGTAGGATGGGCGAGGTATAAATAGTAAATTATTACTATATTATTATTATATAACTAGAAACACAATATAGGATGGGGACACCTGGCTTACTACCAGTACATCTAGGGCTCTTGCTGGAACACAAGCTTAGCATGTGTCAACAGTGTGATTCAACAGCAAAAAAGCTAATGCTCTTCTAGGCTGCATTAACAGATGTATAGTGTGCAGATAGATCAAGGGAAGTAATAGTACCACTCTATTCTGCCTTGGTCAGACCTCACCTGCAATACTGTGTCCAGTTCTGGACACCACAATTTAAGAAGGAAGTTGACAAGCTGGAACGTGTGCAAAGGAGGGCAAACAAGATGATCAAGGGTCTGGACACCAAGCCTTGTGAGGAGCGCTTGAAGGAGCTGGGTATGTTTAGCCTGGAAAAGAGGAGACTGAGAGGTGATAAGATAGCCATCTTCAAATATCTTAAGGACTGTCACATGGAAGAAGTAACAAGCTTGTTTTCTCCTGCCCTGGAAGGTAGACCTTGAACCAATAGCTTTACAAGAAAAGAGATTCCGACCATACATATGGAAAAACTTTCTGACAGTAAGAACTGTTTGACAGTGGAATGGACTCCCTTGGGAGGTGGTGGACTCTCCTTCCTTGGAGGTCTTTTTAGCAGAGGTTGGATGGCCATCTGTCATGGAATCATAGAATCATAGAATCATAGAGTTGGAAGAGACCACGAGGGTCATCCAGTCCAACCCCCTGCCAAGCAGGAAACACCATCAAAGCATTCTTGACATATGCCTGTCAAGCCTCTGCTTAAAGACCTCCAAAGAAGGAGACTCCACCACACTCCTTGGTAGCAAATTCCACTGCCGAACAGCTCTTACTGTCAGGAAGTTCTTCCTAATGTTTAGGTGGAATCTTCATTCTTGTAGTTTGAATCCATTGCTTCGTGTCCGCTTCTCTGGAGCAGCAGAAAACAATCTTTCTCCCTCCTCCATATGACATCCTTTCATATATTTGAACATGGCTATCATATCACCCCTTAACCTTCTCTTCTCCAGGCTAACATACCCAGCTCCCTAAGCCGTTCCTCATAAGGCATTGTTTTCAGGCTTTTGACCATTTTGGTTGCCCTCCTCTGGACACGTTCCAGTTTGTCAGTATCCTTCTTGAACTGTGGTGCCCAGAACTGGACACAGTACTCCAGGTGAAGTCTGACCAGAGCAGAATATAGTGGTACTATTACTTCCCTTGATCTAGATGCTATACTCCTATTGATGCAGCCCAGAATTGCATTGGCTTTTTTAGCTGCTGCATCACACTGCTGACTCATGTCAAGTTTGTGGTCTTCCAAGACTCCTAGATCCTTTTCACATGTACTGCTCTCAAGCCAGGTGTCACCCATCCTGTATTTGTGCCTTTCATTTTTTCTGCCCAAGTGTAGTACCTTACATTTCTCCTTGTTAAAATTCATCTTGTTTGCTTTGGCCCAGTTGTCTAATCTGTTAAGGTCATTCTGAAGTGTGATCCTGTCCTCTGGGGTGTTAGCCACCCCTCCCAATTTGGTGTCGTCTGCAAACTTGCTCAGGATGCCCTCAAGCCCATCATCCAAGTCATTGATAAAGATGTTGAATAAGACTGGGCCCAAGACAGAACCCTGTGGCACCCCACTAGTCACTACTCTCCAGGATGAGGAGGAGCCATTGATGAGCACCCTTTGGGTTCGGTCAGTAAGCCAGTTACAAATCCACTGAATGGTAGCATTGTCAGTCCGCATTTTACCAGCTTCTTTACAAGAATATCATGGGGCACCTTGTCAAAGGCCTTGCTGAAATCAAGATAGGCTACATCCACATTTTTCCCTTCATCTACCAGGCTTGTAATTCTGTCAAAAAATGAGATCAGATTAGTCTGACATGACCTATTTTTCATAAACCCATGCTGACTTAGTGATCACAGAGTTTCTTTCTAGGTGCTCACAGACTGTTTGCTTAATGATCTGCTCTAGAATCTTTCCAGGTATTGATGTCAGGCTGACTGGGCATCCCTTTAATGTGAAAAAAGCTGAATAGCAACCATGTTCTTATACTCATATCAGAAGCTGTTGCCTACACATTATATAAGAATTGTTCCGTGTTTATTGGTTTCAAAATTCAAATGTTTATAAAAGTCCCATTTTAGGCTCACTAATTGAGAAAGTTGACAATTTTAACTATGTGGGACAGATAAACTACATCACATCAGTGATTTAAATTATCAAATTAAAATAATTAAAATAATTGACAAATCTAGTTTCCCACTGATATTACTAAAAATTGATGCAAATCTGAGTGCTGAACTATTACAGTAAGAATATGATTCACTACCATCCCTTACATCTCTTTGTCAGGTAGCATACATTATTTCTTTTTTTAAAAAGAATCACTTAAATTATCTTTCTTATGACCAGCACCTATCACACTTGTTGGTGTTAACAGATAAATCCTAAACATGTCTACTGGGAATCTGACTGGGTTCAAGGGATCTTACTCTCAGGGAAATGTGTACAGAATTGCAAGCCAAGGTATGGGAATAGAGGCACCTGCACATTTTCTGACCACCTTATTTCCATGTTGCTCTTTTCTGTTTCATTTTGCCCTGGCCCAACCTCAGCACCACACTCAGAAAAACAAAATAACAAATGAAAATAAAATTCCCTTAATATTCCTGCAATTGTAGTAAGTAAATATTCCTGTTTGCATGGTATTCAGAGCATTACAATTATAACAGCTGTGTGGACTTGAATATTCCAAAACTTGCTCAGAACTACACAGATTCATTAACAGCACAATTCCATGCATGTGTCATCTCATTAAGTTCAGTCATCTTACTCTAAGGTGATTGTGCATACGACTGCACCCTTAAGGACTTAGACCAAGAGACCCCAAACTAAGGCCCGGGGGCTGGATGCGGCCCAATCGCCTTCTAAATCTGGCCCGCAGGCGGTCCAGGAATCACCATGTTTTTACATGAGTAGAATGTGTCCTTTTATTTAAAATGCATCTCTGGGTTATTTGTGGGGCATAAGAATTCGTTCATATTTTTTTCCAAAATACAGTCCGGCCCCCCACAAGGTCTGAAGGACAGTGGACCAGCCCCCTGCTGAAAAAGTTTGCTGATCTCTGACTTAGATCCATGTATTATCAATTTGTCCAGTACAGTTTCTTTTTGTCATGCAAAATAATATACATTTCCAAGTAATTTTGCTTATTAGAGCAGGATTGTTAAATAGTGGCATGCTTACTGTTTGTAACAGATACAAATTCTGCTAAAATTCCAGTGATCATTGAACCACCCACAGAGAAACCTGTCAGGTAAAGTACTAATATAACCTAGTCCCCCAGCCTTGGAACGTATCCTTATTCACCAAAAATGAAAGTGCACAGTCAGGCGAGCTCTGTCTGTCTGTCTGTCTGTCTGTCTGTCTGTCTGTCTGTCTGTCTGTCTGTCTGTCTGTCTGTCTCTCTCTCTCTCTCTCTCACACACACACACACACACACTTACACACTTTCTTCTCTGGTTGATTGGAAGCGAACATTTCTAGAAAGCACTTGCTGCTTACTGGAACAGTAATACTGAAGTGCTTTCATTTGATTCAAGGGTAAGGACCAGAAATTGTTCCGCCAAGAAGTGTCATTTATGCTGCTGACACCTAACACATGCATGGAATTGTTACTTTGTTCTCTTACTAAGACATATTTTAAGAAGGGCTTGTGGAAAAATGTAAAAATTTTCCTAAGCAGTGAAACAGGCACTCATGTTTCTTTTTTTGAAGTATGTGATATCCATTAAACCCTTAAATTTTCTTTGTCCACTAGTAGTCAAGTGCATCAGTGTTAGTGAGAACCAGTCCTGAGCTTTTCCCTCATTCATTGTCAACAATAGTCTGTGGTTCTGTCAAATTAGTGTTTGCTGTAGAACGTGACAGGTGAATAGCCCTGAGGGTTTATGAACTGTAGCCTTACAATTGAATTTCAGGGATTCTCATTAGAATGTTATGAAATTGTAAATTACACTGACTGTGCCAAACCTTTGCCTTGTGTGCCTGACTCTCTTTTCCAAATAATTTTGTTAAATATGCATTTAGCATGTGAAATAAAAATATATATCTGAAGATAGAAGTGCCTAGAGGTTGCCAGTGTATAAATGACATCTAACGTAGTGGGGCAATTTCAGTTTGTAGTCTGTTGCCTTGAGGAGGCTCTTTAATGAGCTGAAGTGAAGCCTTTTACGGCTTATTGTGGATGACATTTTGAGGACATTTGCAGTTGGTAGATGGAAGAACAATAAAGCCCGGTATTTTCCTGCATACACTATTATTTCCTCAAAAATGTTCATCCATATTTTGGCAAATCTACATATAATTGACTGAGGATTTTTCTATTAGGGTGTTCCGTATATACCGGTAATAATGAACTAATCTTCCAAACAACATTTATTTGAATGTCTTCAGTTGACACTATCTGTTGTTAGTATTTCATAAAAATTGTGGAAAGGATGTTTGGAAAAAAATATATAGTACTCATAGATATTTTATAAAATTACAAAGGCCTATTAATAAAATAATTAAAATTGGAATTCTTGCCTTCCACATTCTAAGCATATTGTCATATGATATTTTATAGCACCTGTGTTTTTGTCATCACAAAAACTTTGTGATTCTCATTTTTTTTTCACTCAGCAAGGGCAGCATCATAGATTGTTTTTATTTGGGCCATTTTAAAATGAGGCTGCATTTTAAAATTTTACATTTAAATTGTATTTTAACCTTTATTTTAATTAATTGTTTTTCTTTCTTTTACGTCTTATTGTAATTTTATTGGTGTCAGACGCCCTGAGCCCGGTTTTGACTGGGGAGGGCGAGGTATAAATATAAAATTATTACCAGTATTTATTTATTAATTATTATTTATAATAAAAAGTATATTCTAATATGCCACAATTTCACAATTGTAGGTCACTTTTAGACGAAGCATACAATATGCTTAGGAACTGTCTTTATTTGTTTTCAAAAAAAATTGTGTGGAGCTTACACAACATCACTCCCAGGTGCTTGTTGTTCTCTATTTTTCACTGTAGTTTTATGTTACTTTGCTTACCACCAAAAATCCAAAAGGTGGAGTGGATTTGTTATACAATAACACCATATAGCAATTCTTCTTTATAATATTTATGCTATATATTTTGTACTCACTTTCTTAATGTTCAAATATCCACATTCACAAAATGTGATAGTCTGGAAGCACCCACAGCTATTTCTATAGCATTACTTACATATTCATTTTATTGTTAAATATAGCCACTGCAGGAATGCACTTGTTTACTGGTTCTCCCCATGTATGATTAACTGGACATTAGTCTGCTTGCTAATTGAGGCTCATTGACATCTTGGAACTTTGTGTGGATGTGGAGAAGTTCTGTTTGATACCAACATAACAGCTTTAATTTATTCAGCCTCTCTTGAATTCTAAAAATGGGTGTTTGTATCTACCAACTGGCAGGCTAGTGGTTCTTGCTGGTCTTGCTGCTGATGTTGGTGATCTCACCACTGATTTCAGACCACACTAAATCTCAAATCCAAAGACATTTGGGACTTGGGCAGCAACTATGGCCATCACATCTTAAGCACTGTGTACAAGGCCCCCCGAGGTTGGTTATGGACGTCTTTCAGATGTACACACAGGGCTTGGGGCTTAATCCAGCCAGGTTTGGTGGATGCTTCATTACTGGGTATGATCTGCTTTGGGGAGATTAGGGTTTTTGCCATTGATGCATTTTGTTCTGCTCATCATCATTATGTCCAGTACCGATAGAAAGAGCACACAATGCAAAGACCTAAAAATAAATGTTTCGTAATTCCCAACATAGTAATAACTGCATATTTGCATGCTCAATCTTCTGCTGCCTTGAAGACCACTCCCTTTATGGTAATATAGTCCAGGTGGCTACCAAGTGTATTCTACATCAAGGACTGTATTCTGTATCAAGAAACAGGCCAGGACTAGATTCAGGACCCACTTACTCCTTGCTGTTCAGTTGTGAGACTGCTGCACACATTACCTTAGTGTCATTTTATCTTGTTTGGATGGCAGCTCTTTAGCAGCTCTTATCAGTTGGTCTGTGGCACGCTCACATAAGGTTATGCTTCTGTCTGTGTTCAGGAAGCATTGTCTTCTGGCAATAGATGACCACCAAATTTTTAGTGATAATTTTATTGTTTTACCTTCACTGTTAACCACTTTGAGGTCTTTTTCTACAATCAAATGGTATATAAACTGTATTAAGTAAGTAGGTACGTTAGATGCCTCCAGCACCAAACAGTATTCTCTGTTCTTCAGCAGAGTGGAAGTTGGTGAGGCATACTTAGGTGGTACGAACAGACAAATTCTTTCAAAGTATACAAGTTGCTGCTGATCCCATTCACCATGGAAATGGTTTCCAGCATTGAGCTGTAAAGGATAGGCTGCAATTTGTTAATGCTGGTTAGGACTGACAGGAAGGCAGAGCCAAATCCCCTACACCATACCCATTGAGAGTGGGGTTGGATGGTCTTCAAAATACTACTCCAGCTCTAGACAATTCTGAAATGAGGCTCTGTGCAGGTATAGCACCCATATGCACAGCAATACAGATGACCTATCAAAGAACCACATTTACAGGCAACATGTTTTTCTTCAGTATAGGCCTAATAACTACCTTCTTCAATAGATAATTTCTCTCTCCTTAATAAATAAGTTGAGTATCTTTCCTGGCTGACTTTCAATGCCCTGCCTTGCGTTGTAATCTAAAATCTTTGCCTGTGAGTGTTGTAGGAAGTTTTCAGAAACAATTGCCAAGGAGATATATATATAAATGATTTCTGTTTTCTGTTTTGCTGGGGAAAGTTACCAAGCTATCTTTTTGGTAGCGTGTCCTAGATATAATACGGAATGGAACACAAGATCTGGAGTTGGAAAGAGGCTGAAGCTTTGGAAGATAAATATAAAACCTTGGGAGGCAAAGCCATTTATTTTTCATTCGTTTGGTTGAATAAAAACTGTTTTGGGTGGAGATGGAGAAAGAAAAAAAGAGCTCTCAAAATGAAAGATATACTAAATCAGAGAAACATGAACCTCTCCTATAATTGGGTGACAATTGGAGACAGATACTGTATAGAGGTTCATTTGGATACATTTCCATTAGCAAAATAATAAATGTAACTTTCACTGCAACAATTTTAACACTCTTCTATTTCACAGCTCGCTACAGAGATAAATATCAGCCCCTAACAGCCAGTTTGAAGTGATGGGTTATTCCATGCATATTGAATACAGAACTCACAGTGGCTTTTTGGCTCAATCACCCATGTAGTTAGAACCAGAATAATGAGTAAAATCATCACTGACAAGATGTGATCTTTGCAAGTCAGTAGTTGAAACTGAAATGAAATAATCTCTAAAAAATTTTTACTTTAACACACACACACAGCCTCTGAATCCATCTTTCTTGGCTTCCCAGTATAGATGTTCCTCCTTTGTAGATTTTTTCTCTTATTTTCATTAATAGACTTCTTATTTGTTTACTCCCTTTGTATTGTCAGAGCTATTTGACATTAGCTCACTCCCTATTGTAGTTTACTCGCTGTTGTATTGACAATCCACCTTTCATGTGTTTCATGCTGACCTCTGTTCTATTCCTCATTTTTGCTTGGTCTCATTTTGTGTAAAAGTGGCCAATTCACTAAACTTTAGGGAACTTATTGAACATGCAGCCCATCAGAGATGAGACACTTTATTTTGTTCGACTCCAGCTTGCATTATCTCTGACCATCCTGACTGATGGGCATTAGAGTCCAATAACATCTGAAGGGTCACAGATGCTCCAGTTCCATTATACATGCTTACTTTTATTTGTTTATTTTTTACCTTCCTTGAAGGCTTTTTAGATGGGGAGCCCAACACAAGCCCAGGCTCCAGTATTTCCCATCCCTTAGCATGCTGCTCTTCAAGGTGGAAAGTGTTTTATAAGAATAAAAAACCTCGTCCTTAATGGGGTTAGAGATCTTACAGAAATGTGGAGCATATACCTTGCCCCAGGGGTCATGGTCTGCATTTTCTGATGCAGAAAGAAGATGAAAACAACATTAACAACCCTTCCCTTTTAAATTGAAGCGAACATCAGAATGAGGATACAGAGGCTTAGCACATGTTGCATCCTAGGGCCGATGGCAAATAATTCAGCAATGGACTGCTAAAAATGCTGAATATGGAGTGAATTGTGACATACCAATTCTGCCAATTCCTAATAGATCAAATCTTACAAATTTCAGTGCATTTGCACTTCTAATACAGCTGCTGGGGATGTGGCCCAGGATGTTCTTATGACCAGTAAGAGTGTTCTTTATTTCATTTAATCAAAATTTTCTGTGCTCACTCAACAGTGGCTATAATGGATAGCTGTTTCCCCATTTATTGTGTGTATCTACTTGCACAATTAATAATAGCTTTATTTAGTGGCAAATGAAGATGCTTCAAGTTGTGAGGGTTCTTTAAACAGATCTGAATTGTTCAATTTCTGCCTCGATGCTTAATTTCCATCTTTGGTTCACTGCCTGTTTATATTCAGATAAAAAAAAATTAATTTCATTTGTTTTGTTTTGAAAATTATGTTCCTGTGTTATCTGGTATCAAAACTGGCAGGATTCTTTGATGTTTATTAGATGTAATAAAATCACTGCTCACGTTGTACTTTATGTTTCACAGTTTCACTGCTGTAATGAGTGACAAGAAAGCCAAAGTGTAGTAGAAGTGGGCTTTCTTAAATGGTCATGCCATATTCTTCTATATTTAATGTGACAAATCAAATTCTTATATATAATTAATGTAGATTAACTATTTGTTTTAAATTGTAGCAATCAAATAAAAACTCTAACTTTCATTTTCTGTTTCTTTTTATATTCTCAATGGATTTCCAATGTGGATTCCTGAACTGTAATGACCTTCGTGATATAAAACCATCTCTCTGTAAATCGAATAGGTAAGTAACTATATCACTGTAGAATTGTTTTTATGGTACAACACTTGATTCATTTTGACATTTCTAGTAAAGTGGGGAATAGTCTTCTAAATGTATTATGGAAAGCTGTATTTGCATGTAATGTTGAACCATTGTTTAGTGATCTGACGACAAACTGCAGCCAATCCCTGCCTTCTTCCTCCTCCATTGGTGGCTATGAGGAGGAATTCATAAGTTTTTGTTTGTCATGATGACTAAAGTGTGCTTAGTCTTATGAAGCTGACTTGTTTTCATTAACAATAGGTAACGTTAACTACAATTCCGGCATATGACATAATGCTAAACCATGGTTGATATAAAAGTGAAGCAAACAGTCATCATTATTATATATGAAAGTAGCCAGAGAGAATCCTTCCAGACAAAAAAATTAGCCCAAAGTATATTCACATCAGGAAACGGAGACTGTGGTGGATGTACTGCTGGCCAGGGCTCCTAGGCAGTACAGATAATGGTAACACTATCTTGTTTCTAAATTTGGTCCTTCTTGTCATATATTTTGAAACATTTCAAGAATCCAACATATTAACTGCATGAAAAAAATATTTCTTTCAGATGCTATCTGATGTAGATGTTCTTAGCTGTTAATGGAAATTGGAATTAACTACTGCAAGACAGAAAAGCAAAAGCAAAACGTTCTTCTGTCTATCAGATTAACTACCTCAAATTTGCACCATCTTATTTTTAAAAAAGCATCATGATTTAAGTGTATTTTGCATATACACTGATAAACAATACTATCTTAACCTTCATAATAACTATACCTGTTGATGTTGCCATGGGCCTACATGGGCCAGTTTGGTTCACGTGTTTGGAGGAATTGTCCTAAAATTGTACAGTGTTGGCAGGGTGTGGTAAGTAATCTTACTGGATCTTTGTCACCAAAGCTTCATTTTAATAATTTCTTATTGTACGTATTGCTTTGGTGACAAAAAAATTAATATCTTGTAATGTTAGAAATCTCATTTCCTATCCCCTTGGTGTACCCCTGTGAGTGCAGGCCTGGTTTTCTCTGTCTTTTAAGCAGCAACTTTATGCATTACTTGAGCTGCTCTTCTGCTGCATGTCCCTTTGCCTCTCCCCTCTCCCTACTCTTTCCCTTCTGTTTCTTTTCTTTATTTAGCATTTCTGTTTTTCTCACTGTTTATTATGTGCAGTTGGCTTACACTTTAAGCTCACAGCCTTTCTTATTTCTTGTCCTTTCCCTCCATTATTTCCTAGGGTGAGAAGGAGGGCAGAGAGTTGGGCAGTTATTGGGCCACTTTTGTTATTGCTTGATTGTATTTTATTAAAACCAATACAAATCTTAGCTGGGAGAAAAGGGTAGATCTACACAGTGTGGACCTTGAAGACGACACATAAGAAATTAAACACAGCAGAAGAAAGCTTCAGATGTAACAGTAAAGACAGGTTGTCTCATATTTATGTGCTATGATCTTGAGTATTTTCCTGAAAGAAATGTGGCAAACCTGACCTCAGCCACATGGGAGATGAACCTTTAGTTTTCTGCTCTGCTGGTTGTTCAGTCACAGTGATTCAGTCTTTAGGGTTAAATTGAGCAGCTATGTAACAGGGAGAACATTTCATCATTAAAGAAGTGGCATTTGTGCAATATAGAGATGGGAGAAAGGAAACAGGATGGCTTCAAAATTTTGTTACTAAACTAGTGTTGGAACAAGTACAGTAGATGTAAGAGCTATTCAATATCCTTGGACACCTTTTTAGTGCACATTTTTTTCTTACAAAGCAGAAAAAAAGAGATATGTTATAAATTTGTAAAAATAGTTATGTTGATAGTCCTTGGCAGCTCACTGATGCAACTGACAGATACGGATGGCTGACACACAAGATGCCATTTTTCTGAACATCTGCAATGTTACAATACAGTATGTAAAGTTGGTATTTGCTAAAGTAATATATAAGTAGAATTATAATGACCTAGTTCAGACAATCCTAGCTAGGCTGAGTAAGCCAAGATTTGAACAAGCCTTGCACACACACCATCATTCTCCTCCCATTCCACCTGCCTTCTCATGATGCCATAATTAACACTAGAACTTCTTCCATTCACCTGTTAGCTGTAAACCAAAAACTATGTTTACAAGGTTGGGAACAAGTCAGTATTTTAAAATAGTTTCAAACCAGGTTCAGACATAATGAGAAACTATGGTTATTTGAACCATCCTGGTGTTAAAAAGGTAGGATGGAAAAGGTGTTGCCAGGAAGGAATGTGTGGAGAAAATGTTTGCGTATACAGTATTTCAGCTTTTTAAACTGAGCTATAATTGTCAGAACCAGGTAAATGAGTAACAAATGTTGCATTGAAAATAACATATTTCCTATTACAGTATTTTAGATCATAGCAGTGTGTGGGTGCTTCCAAACTATGCTTAATGTGAAATTATTGGCTCCAATTTGGTAACTGTTATAAGCTCTTGCCCACTAATCCACCAATACACCAAGCATTATTGATCTTGTTTCCATGGCTTGGGACATTGTAATAACCCCTTATGCCTACATGAATCTACCAAATCTGAGCTTATCCACTGAGGCTTTTCTCCAAGTGCCTGTGTCTTCTGAAGCTTGGACCAGATGGACCAAAGTAACAGACTTTTTCAGGAATGGTGCCAACTTAGCAAACATCCCCTGCCCCCAGAAGTCCCATAGCCCAGATAGGCATGTCTGGTGTTGTGTCTTCTCTTTTATTCTATTGGCACCAGGCAAAGACAATTTCATTTTTCCTGACCTCAATTTTTCATGTGCTTTTCCTGATCGATATCCGGTCCCCTCCCTTCTTTTTGTTTTTTACTATAAGATGATGTTGTATTTTTGTTGTTGTCTGTTATTGTAAGCCTCTCTAACAACTTTTCTTTGAGATGAAGACCAGGATAGCAGATTTGGAAAAAAAGAAAAGTATCCAGGAAGATGACCTTTTAAAAAGTCTGTTAGGTAAATTAGTTCGTTGGAGTGGTGTTTTTTAAAAAACAACAACAACAAAAACTTTTTCAAGGGTATCTGGCCTTCAGTATGATTATTAGTGTGATATTGAGCTTCTATAGACAACTTACATATCTGAGGTCTTTCTCTAAGAGTGTGTGTGTATGTGTGTACAGTATCTATATAGGTTATACATACACACACCTACTATCTAGTGAGCAGGAAACAGAGATGATGTGTACATTTGTATTGTTAACAACAACTTTACAAGAGGTGATAGAAAACAAAGGATTATATCTTGCAATATTGTGACAACAAAACTCTCATGGATCAGTGTAAAAATGGGCTACTGTTAAGTATTATTTTGCTGGTTTAGACCATTGGGAAATAAAGCGGCTGTCTGTGTATTTGATATACACACAGGCAGAGAGAGAAAAGGCAAGCCCACTGCACACATTCAGATATGATACCGCTATTCAGTGGTGTTGTCATGAAAATCTGACACTGTTACAGCACTGTCGGCAGAAGCAATAATCACTAGGGAGTGAACAGCTGGATGCTTTATAAGGTTTTATGTTGTACATAAGGGGGCCATGTTTTCTGTTGTCAAAGTGTAAAGGAAAATGAAAGCTCTGGGCATCATTAAAGTCTTGAAAGCCTAGGATGTGTCAGTTCTGTTCCCTCAACACCTGGATTGAAAGCTCATTGTGAGGTCACTTAGAAAACAAAAGCATGCATTCTTGTATAGTTGTGTTAATATGCAATAAGTTCTTAGTAGCTTTCCATTAAGTCTATTCTCAGTAACATTGTCCCAGATGTTATTTAGAAATGGAGGGGTGATTATACTTTTAATGTTCATGTCTTTTTCTGAATTACTTTCCTCCTTATGCTGCAGTTCTTTACAGATTGGATGATATAATCCATCCCCCTCACCACCAAAAAACACATTTATAGCAATTTTTGCTACAGGGAGTTCATTTTTATTTAGCTCAGTTTTGCCAGGCCGTCGAACTCAGGCTGACATACAATTCCACTCATGTCAATAGCTTAGCTGCAGTGACTTGCAAAGCCATGACAAGTGCTCTAGATTGATTTAGTCCCGGTTTGATATTAAGCATTTGAAAAGACTAACTTACTTTTGGATTACCACCTGGCTTCATCAGGGAATGGAGGTGGGGCACAGAAACCTTTTTCTTTCTTTTTTTAAGTTTAGTTTTGGAAGGAAGGAAGGAAGGAAGGAAGGAAGGAAGGAAGGAAGGAAGGAAGGAAGGAAGGAAGGAAGGAAGGAAGGAAGGAATGTTAAACCTAACCTGAATTAGCAATCACTACCTGTGTTTGAGAACAAGCAGTCATTGTTTGCCTCCTCCTCTTCTTTAAACATGATCAAAACCTGAAGTGACTCATTTGGGGAATTTGATATTCCAAACTCATAGGTGTGGCTTGATTCTATCCTTGTTTGTTTCATTTTTTGATATATATATATAATTAAGGAGTTTGTGGCATAGAAACTGCACATAATAGAAATTTATACATTGGACATAAATGTTGTATCTAAACCCATGTCTTGGAACGCTACTTAAACACACTTGTTGTTGTTTAGTCATTTAGTCGTGTCCGACTCTTCGTGACCCCACACTTATTTTTTTAAAATAACACACTTATTTTTGCTTTTTCCCTTCAAATGCAAACCTACAAAAGTGTATACAATATAAACATTTTAAAAATGGGAAAAAAGCAAAAATAAGTGTGTTTAAGTACAGATTATTGCTTGTTCTCAACATAGCATTTCCCGCAGTTATTTCATAATCAAGACTCAAACCTATGTATGAGAGACTTGTTCTAGTTTTAAAGTATACTATGATTGGTTAACGTGTGTATGTCTGTTTATAAATATATGTATTTTAAATTGTGTGTGTATACAGCATATATACTCACTTTTGGATTTACACCAGGTCTCCTGTCTCTCAACACTTTTAAAATATGATAAAATGGCTGATATGTAGCAGTGTGTATGTGTAGTGCATTGCAAGAGAACGGGAGCCTGGATTTTAGACTCAGTAACAAACTGGTTTGGGCTAATAAGTAATAACTGTGATCTTGGCACCTTTCTTAAATGAGCAATAAAAAAAGACATTCACTATGAAAAATTAACAGTGTTATGGAGATGATGGAAGTGATTTTCTGTGTCTTACGGAGGGATTATGAGAGTGATGAAGGATTCAAGCCTTTGTGAACAAGAGATCGTAATTTTCTCCAGTTCTGCAGCACATACTATGCTTAGCAATGAAAGTGTGTGTAATAAAAACTGAGGTTGAAATATTACCTCTAGCATCCAGAACTTTTTTTCCATTTATATTCTCAAAGGAATGAACTGTACAGATTAACCCTTTCAGGTACTGACAACCATTATTGTATGGCTTTGTAAGTATGAGAGTGACTGAGAATAGTACATTTGGCAGGAAGACCAGAGAGAGGGATGTGGCCTGTTCCGGATGAGGTTACACTCCTTCTGTAAGAGCAAGTATGTAGCTTGGGTATTCTTGTACTTTTGGATCTATTACTGTCACTTGAGGCTCAAGTGGCTTCTATGCTGCAAAGTCCCTTCCATCAGCATCATCTGGTCCTCCATTTGCACCCCTATCTGGACAGGGTTGGCCAATTTTCTGTTGCTTCCATTCTGATAACCTCCTGGCTAGATTACGGAAGATGGTGCAAAAATCAGCAGACAGGTCCTGCTAGGATATAAAACCAATTTTGGCACAACTGTAAAGGTAAAGGGACCCCTGACCATTAAGTCCAGTCGCAGACAACTCTGGGGTTGCGGCGCTCATCTCGCTTTACTGGCCAAGGGAACCAACGTTTGTCCACAGACAGTTTTTATGGTTCATGTGGTTAGCATGACTAAGCCGCTTCTGGCAAAACCAGAGCAGCGCACGGAAATGCCATTTACTTTCCCGCCAGAGCAGTACCTGTTTACCTACTTGCACTTTGACATGCTTTCTAACTGCTAGGTTGGCAGGAGCAGGGACCGAGCAACAGGAGCTCACCCCATCGCAGGGATTCGAACCACCAACCTTCTGATCGGCAAGCCCAAGAGGCTCAGTGGTTTAGACCACAGTGCCACCCGTGTCCTGTAGTGGCTACCAATTAGTTTCTGGGCTCAATGCAAATTGCTGGTTCAACCTATAAAGCATTGTGTGGCTCAGGATCCCAACACCTCAAGGACTGTCTCTCACATGAACCAACCCAGGTCCTGCATTCTGCATTAGAAGATCTTCTAAATGTTTGCCTTCAGAGGGAACTGCAGAGAGCAGCGACACAAGAATGGGCTTTTTCAGAAAGTTAGTTGTTTACGAATGATGCCCATATACAAGGAAGGACTGTTCTGAAAGTTCAAAGTGGTTATTATTAACATTAGGGAAGAAACATGAAAATGAATCAAATTTAAGTCATTTGACTCAAATTAGACCAACTGAAATGAATGGACATGACTGTTAGTTCCAGTGGGTCTACTGTGAGTACAAGTTAGTTGAATACCCTTGCTACATTCTGCAGCCAGTTACATCAAAAGGTCCTAACTTGAAAAACACAAAGAGGTCTGAGTTCAACTCCTGTGCTGCACTAAATTACAGTGAATAGAAATTTGAAGGAAGGGTTTTACTCCCTGGGAATGTGTATTTTTGTCAGGAGAGGGGACAATGGGTGATGATTAAACAGGTATTACCATGAGGATATGGTCAGTTGAAGCCTTTCTGCATATGATCCAAAAGTTCAGCTTTTAATTTAGATTGAGGGTCTATCCTTATCATATACTTCAGCTTTATTGGTCTATGACCATAACCATTCATTCATTCATTAGTTTAGTGGCAGAAAAACTATAGCCAGAATGTCTCATTAGGTCTACCAGACTCCCCATTTGGCTTGTCAGGCTTTTTGGGTCAAACCATGCTCACCTGCCCTACACCTGATGATTGATAAAGTTGCTGCTTTGTTGGTGCCCTTGAAATCTGTGGCACAACCTAAGCTTGCTGAAGCTGGTTTTTCTTCAGAGAAGTGGCTGTTGAGATTTTCTTGATACATGTCTATATGCATTGCATTGTATCTACGGTAATTAAAATATACTCAGAGTTGACTTACTGGAATCAATAGGTGGTTTTTCAAATAAATTTTACAGAATAGACCCATTGAAATGAATGAACCTAATCTAGTCAAGTTCATTAATTTCAGTGAGTCTACTCTTGAGTAGCACTAATATGGGTCTAATTTGAGTATGATTTAGTTAGATACAAACCAATGTTTTTCAGACAAATCTACTTGTGATGTGATGCTGTATAGGAGAATTTTAGTTTTTTAGGTTATAACATACTTATCTGAATTGGGGCCATATTGTTTGAATGGTAAGAATGGGTTAATCACACTGTGTTGAGTAAAGGAATACATCACACACAAACCCCTTCTGCATTTATAATCTGTGGTTTCTAAATCACGAGTAAAGGACATGACATTTCATTTTAGTAAAAGTATAATTAAGGTAAGATATGCTATAATTCCATAACTTATAAAAAGAGATGATTTAATCATAGGGAATGAAATATAGTATGCAGCAAACACATCCTCAACTATGCTTATTACTTTTATATTAATGATGCAGCATAATTGTTTTTTATCTTCCTAATATTTACCTTTCAATCTTCCCTATTCAAAGATATTTTTGTGCTATTTTTTGTTGGGAACAGATGCTGCAATATTCTTGTTTCAAACCTCTAAGGGAACTCAAGCAGCTAAAATTAATATTTTATTTTATATTTTATTTTTATTTATCTATTTAGAAGATATATAGCAATTCCCCAAAAAGTTAGATGATGAAAACTTCCAAAGTGCAAATCAAATAGAAAAACAAATACAATTTCTTGTTTTTACAAATACTCCATTAAAAGCTAATTGAGTGAATTTGTTTTATAATTTAATTCCATTATATAAGCAACAATGAATATTTCTCTAAATAGTTAGTAGAAAAATGGCAAAATGGGATCATCACATATAGTGAATTGTGTTGTTGTTTTTCCTGGTAGAGCAACTCCCTGATGGGAATAGTGGGAGATAGGGCTGTGTTCTCACCCCAAGAATCATAGAATCATAGAATCATAGAGTTGGAAGAGACCACAAGGGCCATCCAGTCCAACCCCCTGCCAAGCAGGAAACACCATCAAAGCATTCCTGACAGATGGCTGTCAAGCCTCTGCTTAAAGACCTCCAAAGAAGGAGACTCCACCACACTCCTTGGCAGCAAATTCCACTGCCGAACAGCTCTTACTGTCAGGAAGTTCTTCCTAATGTTTAGGTGGAATTTTCTTTCTTGTAGTTTGAATCCGTTGCTCCGTGTCCGCTTCTCTGGAGCAGCAGAAAACAACCTTTCTCCCTCCTTTATATGACATCCTTTTATATATTTGAACATGGTTATCATATCACCCCTTAACCTTCTCTTCTCCAGGCTAAACATACCCAGCTCCCTAAGCCGTTCCTCATAAGGCATCGTTTCCAGGCCTTTGACCATTTTGGTTGCCCTCTTCTGGACACGTTCCAGCTTATCAGTATCCTTCTTGAACTGTGGTGCCCAGAACTGGACACAATACTCCAGGTGAGGTCTGACCAGAGCAGAATACAGTGGTACTATTACTTCCCTTGATCTAGATGCTATACTCCTATTGATGCAGCCCAGAATTGCATTGGCTTTTTTAGCTGCTGCATCACACTGCTGACTCATGTCAAGTTTGTGGTCAACCAAAACTCCTAGATCCTTTTCACATGTACTGCTCTCAAGCCAGGTGTCTCCCATCCTGTATCTGTGCCTTTCATTTTTTTTGCCCAAGTGTAGCACTTTACATTTCTCCTTGTTAAAATTCATCTTCCAGAGGGGAGGGGTTGTGAGCGGGAGCCGTTTCCCGCTCTAGCAGGGGGGTGTATTTGGCCCCTGAATCAGCCTTCCTCTGCTTCTGCGTCAAGCCTCTCAGCTGGCCAATAGGGCCAGCTGGGGGTGGGGTGGAGTTTGGCTGCATTTAAGCAGCCGCGGCAGCGTTGGGACTCTATTCCGGCTTCCTGGCTACATCGGATCTCCCACCCCCCTCCCTTTAGGTCTGTCCTATGCTTTGACCTTGCTATGGACTTCGCTTGTTTGCCTTAGTTGCCCAAGGGGCCTGGTAGGAGTTTTTATCCATTTGGCTAATTGGCAGCAGCCTCTTGGTTTTTAGCCTACCTCGTAGCAATTTGTCACAACTTTATGGTATTGGTGGTTAGGCATTGGAATATGTATATGTCTTGTGTGTTGGAGGACAGGTTGTGGCCATCATCCAACCCCTCCTCTTTTGGGTATCCCGTTAAAGGGATCCAGCAGTCGTGGATCCTGTCTGATGCCCTGCTGGTGGCTAGGGCCATGGCATGAACCTCGGTGACTTCAGGGGAAGCTTCTAGTTGTATTTGCATCAACAAGCTTCTCCCACTGGTTGTTAACCCTAGATTGACCCCCCGCTGAGTGGGGTGGAGTCATGCCTGCTCGTGTTATCCAATGCCTAAGCGAATACCACTCACATGCTGTAACCAATAAAGTTGTGGCCTTATTTTGCCCATTAACCTAAATCCATGTGTCATTGTGTCTTAGTTAACTTTACGCGGGTGGCGGGTCCTCGACTTGCAACTCTCTTTGGCATATTCTTCTCCCTGTTGCTTTCCTATGCCTTCAGTTCAGCTGAAGCCAATGTGTACTTCCATTCAAGGAGTGACAGAGGTTTGTTCAACCTACGGTAGCACATCTTCATGCCAAGACAGAAGTGTAGTGGGTTCTTATCTGTGAGGTTTTGTTTCCAGATGTTGCAATCTTGATAGCACACTCCAAGGGACCTTTGCAGAGACTCACCAACCATTTCCCCCAAGCCTGCGTGGAGTTACCAGCAGCCTGATGGATACCAATAACTTGGATCAGGATGTCACCAGCACTCCACACATCAGTACTGGTGACCACATGCTTGAGCTGGTAGATGATTTTGTCTACCTAGGCTCCACCATAACCACCAACCTTTCCATTGATGCTCAGTTGGAGAAGCATATTGGTAAGGCAGCTACGGTAATGGCTTGCCTCTCCAAAAGGGTATGGAAGAATGTGATGTTAACGACCAGTACCAAGTTGAAGGTGTACCTGGCTTATATGCTGAGCACACTAATTTATGGAAGTGAGTCATGGAAAACCTACACCCACCAGGAGCAACACCTCCATGCCTTCCATATGCACTGTGTCAGGAAGGTTTTGGGCATCACATCCAAGCCCACATTTTCAGCATTTTCACACTTCTGTCTCAGCTACATCTATGCCGCCTTGGTCATGTACACAGAATGGAAGATGGCAGGATCCCAAGCATGTGCTTTATGGGGAGCTGGCCTCAAGCACAAAGCCTGTTTGCAGACCAACTCTGTGTTATAAAGATGTCTGCAGATGTGGCATGAAGGCTGATAAAATTAACCCCACCATGTGGGGATCCCTTGCAGATGACCACAGTGCTGGAGACAGAGTTAGGTTGTGTATTCACAGCAGTGACCAGATGAGAAATGACCACTGGGAGGAGCACAGAAAGAAGAAACACCATGGTGCATCTGTAGCAGCTAAATGACACCTTCTCCTGTTTTGGTCTCTACAGCTACAGTAAGCAATGTAACTCCCCAGTGGTTAGACTCTGAATCCAGGTGACAACCAACCAACCTTTTAAAACTGCACCAACATTTTGGCTTCTTCGAATTCTGACCAACCCCAAGTGCAAGCTTGCTAATATATTATACGCTAGAAGGCATATAAGGCATGTTTGTTTTTTGTTTGGCTGTGTTCCAAACTATACATTTACCTAACTGAAACAATGCACATATACTTAGGAGAGGCAAACCACTGTTTTAGCCATCATACAGCCTGAGTAGTAATATAGAAATAAACATTGTTAATAATCTGTGAAACGTCTGGCATTAGACTGGGCAAGTGCATAAGTTCTAAATTCTGAAAAAGAAATGGGGTAAAATATAGAGTTTTCAGAAAACTACAAATGGGGATTGGGGAACCCAAAGTACCAACAGAAATAGCAGTGCTTTGTTTTCTTGAACTGTGCGGCCTTAAAAGCTGTGTTGGGCTAAAGTGTGCTTTCTATCAGAGCAGTAGGTGTTATAGAGATTATTTTAGTGTCAGGTCTGTGCAAAGATGAAGGTACTTCAGTTTTCCGCTGCTGATTAGTGAAGTCCCAAATGGCAAATGTGATAAACCTAGTCTTTTGATACCCCTTCTCCCCCTTCAATTCAAAGATGTTGAGATCACAGGGTACATTTTTCCAAACATGAACGGGCGTTCTCTGAATTCTTCACAGATCAGACATTTATAATACTTATGGCTATCACTCGACTTTTTTTCTATTTCTTTGGCATCTACAGAATGTTTTAAGTATTCCAGGACAGCCTGCCAGCCCATAAAATCATTATCAGATTTCCAGTCTCTTGTGCCTCACTTAGATCTTCTAAACTATATTGCAGACCTGTTTTCAGCTGAACTGCTTGGCATGAGAAGCTTTTAAATGATGACTTCTAAACTTCCCGAATCCATTTTATTTCACACTGTGACTATTTTTTGCATCTTCGTGACATTTGTAGTTCCCTTGAGGCAAATGCTGCAGCATTACATGAAGACCTGCAGCCCTCACAGTTAGGTAATCACAAGTTTGTGTACCTGAGATGCCTTTTTAAATTGTCAGTATTAAGAGATGAAAGGGAAAGGTATAAGTAAAGACTTTTCTGAACTGCATTACTAACACTGCAATCCTATGCATTACTTGAAAGTTCCATTGCATTCACAGAAGCTTACTCCCAGGAAAGTGTACATGGCAATGTAGCCTAAGTGTTACAAGGAAGGCTTGATTTAGAGTAGGGAACAGTGAGTCCTTGTTTGTATGTTTTCAGGATCAGACATCAGTACTGAAGTATGCAATGTGAAAAAATGAGTGACTCAGAACATATGCAAGTATCACCTCTAAGTAGGTTTCTCTTACATAGAATCATAGAAATGTAGAGTTGGATACAGGAATCTCAACTAAATGACACATGACAGATGGCCACCCAAACTCGGTTCGAAGTCTTGATTCTTCTGGCACAAGGCTTCTAGGCAGAATTGATCCCCCAAACCTTTAAGAAGACAGGAGGTGAGAAATGCAGTTCCCAGAATTATTTGTTGGAGGAAGTGTGATTTTAATGTACTTTAGAGGTATTGGATATGAGTAATTCCCACTGGATCCAAGCTTTCTATAGTATAACATTTGCTACGGTAGGATAAAGTATGTGAGAGCTTGGACAAACGCCAATGGACAAATAAAATGGGTCATCTGAGGAAATTATGGGAACAACTCATAAGAAAGTAAGAACAGCCTGCTGTGATTCTATAATCATAATAGCCCATCTATGATTCTATCTAGTCCAGCATCCATAATAATTATTATTATTATTATTATTATTATTATTATTATTATTATTATTCAGTTCTCACAGTGGACAACAAGATGCCTGTGTGAAGCCCACAAGCAGGGCATGAGCACTTTCCCACTCTGTGTTTTCCAGCAATTATATGATCTAAAAATGGAAAGGGTGTGAGTATATATGTTTTAATATTTGGAAAGACTTAATTAATATTATGTCTAGTCCATTATTTGGTATAAATGTTTTAGTATGTATAGAGCAGGTAATTATATTGAATAGCTTTAGCCACATCATTGCAATATATTTATAGGGTATTTTGTATTGTACTAAAAAAAGGAAAAAACTTAAGAGCCTCCAAATCTGAAATCACTTTTTGAATTGTTATATCTTAGTTTTATTCATGTGTGTTTTTAAGCTAGACAATTGTGGAATTATGGGGTTGGGGAGATGGAGGGTGAAACAATAACAAGCAGGTTCTGAGCACAAGAACATTCTCCTGCACTGTGGTCCCCAGAAACTGGTATTTGGGAACATTACTCCCTTTGTCCATGGTAGGTCTGAAACTGGTCCAACAATTCACATGTTTTTGCTGTCACTGCCCTGTTTCATAGCAGTAGTACTACTTGTGGCAGCTGGTGGCCATGATTCCCCCATTCCCCCTAAAAACCCTTTGCTTGACATTATGTGACATTATTCCAAGAGGGATTCTGTACACAAATGCTGCCCTTCACCATGGGCTCCTCCAGAGCAACTTCCAGAACAACAGTGCATAATG
Organism: Zootoca vivipara; assembly: GCF_965207765.1. Taxonomy (NCBI): domain Eukaryota; kingdom Metazoa; phylum Chordata; class Lepidosauria; order Squamata; family Lacertidae; genus Zootoca; species Zootoca vivipara. The sequence goes on from NC_142587.1 coordinate 58,883,322, forward strand.
ATGTAGTGTTACACAGAGAACAAAAACAACAACCTCTAGGAGAAAGTAGTACTGCCACTTATTTTGAAATTTTAATGTATTTACCCCACAACAAAGGTAGTTGTGTTATGGCCATAAGAAAAATGGCAGAAATCTATATTGGGACAATGCCTTTAAAAGTCACAAAAAAGTGTGCAGGCTTTCGAGTTCTCTAGAACTCATCATCAGGCTAGATGGTAAACACAAAGGGAAGAGAAGAGATTAAATCAGAAAAACACGAGTCTGATTTAATAAGAATCTTAAGATGGAACTTGCCGGGAGATAGCAATGATGTTTCAGTTTGCATTATGGAAACTACAGAGAAACTGCAGGGTAGTTCCTTGATAGATGAAGAGCAAGAATAAGCAGAAAACTAGTTTTCCTGGTAATCTACCAAGGAACTTGTGTATTTTGTCTTCAGAATTTCAATTCAATGTCTGCTACCTCCTCCTGCATTCCACCTACAAGATGCAACTCCTGGCTTTAGCACCAGCCAATCGCAACCGCAGCTCCCTTGTTTACCATCTAGCTGCCAGGGATATCAGGGACTGGGCAGAGGAGGAGGAGTGGTGGAGACCTCCACCTCAAGAGGTGTCTGAGCAGGAGCAAGATGGGGATACAGTGGACCTAGATTCGTGGTGGTATGGCTAACAGGACACACCCCAGAAGAAGAAGCACAGAGCTGGGAAATAATGGAAGATGAGGAACAGGAGCAAGCTAGCAGATGCTCTAGTCCTGAACAGAGACTCAGAAGTGGGAGAAATAGTACAGCATACAGTGGACACTACATCACTTGAAAGCCTGGTGAAACCTCCTCCTTCCCATCAGACCACGAGATCTCTTCATATCTTAGAGCAGAAGGCTAAACAGAGACAGAAAGAGTCCATTGCCAGCCATCATAGGCAGCAAGAAGGGGTTTGGAAGCTAGGAAGTGCCACAAGGGGGTGGAGAGGGTACTCTGAGCAACGTCTCAAGACTGAAAGGAGCGTAATCCACGGTCTCTATGTATATCCTGTTGATTTAAATAAAAGAACTAGCAGGAGCTCTGTGTTTCTGATTTCACTAGGCAGCTAGCCTGGGAGTTGTGACACTAAATTGCTGAACAGCTTTCAGTGGAACTGGAAAGCTTGCACATTGGTAGGCCTAATAAAGGCATTGCCCTGATATAGATTAGCACTTTTCTGTAAAAGTATGGAACACAAGCTGGGCTCCATTCCTGTGTATGCTAGATACGATTTTATGGATGATCTTTCTTAGAGAATAAATGTCAAGCTGTAGATTGATCTGGGAAGGAATCATGTTTCTTAAGTACATTATCACAGCTCTTCAATTTGTGGCCTTTTACAACCACAGTAAATTGACCGTAAATCGGGAAAAGACTTTAATGCTTAATAGAAAGTACAGAAACTGTCTGAAGTCTGCATTAGTTTTGCTTTCTGATTGTGGGTGTTGGGAATTCCTTGGCTACATCCATGCCAATCTTCTGAGAATGCACAGTTGGTGTATTGTACATATATTATCAGCTAAATAAGCAAGTGTCTATATTTTATTAATTTAAATATTTTTGAACTGGTTTTGTATTTAAAAATCGCAAAGCAGTGTGCAAAAGAATAAAAAGTATGCAATACATAATAAAACAGAATTAAAACAGCATAGAAGACAATTCTACAGCTTCACTGTGCCCAGTAATATACACGATGAATATTACTCCTCTGAAAGAACTTGGGTAAACAAAAAGGCTTTTAGCCTATTCCCAAAATATGTCAATGTGGCAATAGTCCATCCTGCAAAAAAGCTGTCCAAATTTTCATTAGAGCTAAGCATATACAGAAATACAGAAGAGAGGTCAGAAGTTCATTGTAAGCATGTGATTTCCATATGCAAGGTACCAGGATTCATCACTGTAACTTCAGTGAAAGTATCTCATGCAGAAGACTTGAATGATCTGTTCTTGAGACCTTGGACAGTTGCGTGTCAAGACCCTCAAGCCAGCCCCCCTGTTAGAATAAAGAAATTCACACTGACGCAAAATTTTGGTTTAAGGTTAATGGGCAAAATTTAAGCCACAATTTTATTGATTACAGCAAATGTGAGCAGTATTGGCTTTGACATTGGCAAAAGACTATATCAGACTCCAGGCCCCTTTGCAGGAAGTCAGTAAAGGTAAACCACCAAAAGAGGGAGCTGCTTCGGGGGAACCCGCCTGCATCTCCCTGGTGTTCCCAGAGGCCTGGCATGGCCCTATCCCCTCAAGTGGACTTCAGACAGGATCCAGGCCCCGGATTCCTTTAACGGAATACCCTTGGTCAATGGAGGGCAGGCGATGGCCGACCTCCCCTTCCCCATTCATTAATAAGCCAATGCCTAACCGCCTAACCTTACAAAGTTGTGACAATTGCTAAGAAGTAGGCGAAAACCCAAAGGCTAGTGCCAATCTGCCAAATGGAAAAATTCCTACCCAGTGCCTGTCCCAAGATGGGCGACCAACCGAAGTCCAAAGTAAGGCCAGAGGACAGCTAAATTAAAGGGGGGGTTCGGTAACGCGAAGCAGGTGCTCAGCACACATCACGCTGCCACTTTTATATCCCCCACAATCACCCCACTCAAAATGATTGGCCAATAGGCCTGGGGTGATCGTGGTGCCACCCTGGCGTGAGGGTATTACTCCACCCTCACCAGGGTGGGGGGGAACTGGGTTGAGGGCCTGCCCACAACCAGGACCATCATTTAAGATGATCCCATCTGCTGACAACCAGGGTAGGCAGTGCTGAAGTATTTAGATTAGTGGCCATACTCCGCATAAGGGACTGTCATGTACACGTGAAATCTCCCAGCTTAAATTCATAGTTTGAAGCAAACATAAGTAGTAGCAGACTAAGTCCAAGCTGGCTTCCAACCTGATTTCATTTCATTTTTTAATGGAAAAAGTGTCATCAATGACTTTCACACTCAATATTCACATCAAAAAGAGTTATTAAATAGTTCATTGTTCTCAAATTATTTTACTATGTGAATATTACAATAGTCTTGTCTAACTTGATCAATGACTTGTAAAAAAAAGAGGAATTTGACTGCTTTGAGGTTTTTTACATACATTTTATGGAATGCATGCATGCATGCATGCATGAATAAACATGAATGATTTGAAAGGCTACTAAAAATTTAAGGGTTTTTATTTAAGTATGTGAATAATTATATGCAATTGAGGGGAAATATCTTTGTGGTACATAAGACTGAAGAATCCTACAAGCCATTTGGACTTGAAGACAGCAAACACAGCAAGAGTAATGATGCAGCAGTTTGATCTGCGTATATGTTCCTTTCTTTTGTGTGAAAGAACCAAAGCCTCAGGTGCAAGCCAGTGGTTTCATGAAATTTTGATACCATTTGTCTATTTAATTGATATAATCCTCCTTGTTACGAGTAAACAATTCTAATGATCAGAATTTGGCATCTATCCCTGCATAGTACTCAAATAACTTAACTACTTAGTCTCTTCCACGTTATCCAATCTAATTTTATTTGTCCACACCTCGGCTCTTTGTTGTTATGAAACTATCATATGCTTCCCATGTTAGACCATCCAGTTTCAGTCATTCTATTTTTGACATAAAAAATGAAGCAAACAAAAACATAAGGGAATCATGGTTTTATTAATTTTTTATGGAAGTGTGTGGAAACAATAAACAATATATGATTGATTTGGTGCTGATTAAATGCATTCTTGGTACGTTTATTGGCATCTGTGCCAAGAAGCAGACTTTGCTTAGTTATTCTTCTCATCCAAAGTCTCACTAAAATATTCAGAATTGCCAGATTTAGTGACTTAATTTTCAGAATAATAGTTGAGTTTCAAAAAGCATCTATGGATATTTCTGGTTCAAAGTGGCATGTATCAGCCCTTCACTTGAGTGGAGGAAGTCCATATTTCTCCTCTCTGAAGAGGAGCAGTGTTTTAGTTGCTGCCACTAAAGGGAGTCCTCCTTTGGGACCTTGTTAGATGCTTTCATGTGAAGACCATTTGACCTAGCTCTGATTAGTGAGCAAGCTTAGAAGGCAAGAGGGGTTGGGGGATGCCTTTGGCTAGTGTCCTCCCCCCTTCTTCAGTAGGAGAAAATTCTCAGTGGAATATATTAGAGATAATAACGGGGTAAAAATGTCAGTTAAAAGAAGTGGAATAGATAGTGCTTCTTTCAAACACACGCAGAAGCTTCTGTTCTTTGCACAAAGACAGATAGGTCTCTTCTTTCAATAACAATATTTGTATATATTTCATTTATTTATACACTGCTTAAACAAAACCAAATCTCACAACAACAAATGGAAATGAATAAAAGCAGTTTTCCAAATAAGAATCCAATACTATCCATGATATCTCATATAGAGCTGCATTAATTAACAGATGCCTCTGAAATACAAGCATGCAGTTTCACTGAATAATATATTGTCTGGGCTTAATATAAACCATCTTAATAACATAAAAACAAGAGGAAAAATACATTGAAAATTATTCAAAAGTTTGAATAATAAAGATTGATATTTTAAAAACAATTGTTGGCTCTCAAAATGGTTCATTACTATAGCATGCTTTTGATTTACAGTGCAATCATTTAAGTACTCTCAAACAAGCACACTAAGATTCTGCAGCCTTGATCAGACATCCTTTAGTATGCTTGGGTGCAACTCATCAGGCCCTGGAGTTTTGAATTCATTTAAAGTAGCTGGGGGTTCCTTTACCACTTCTTTTCCTACCTTGGGCTACAGTTTCCTCCTTGTATTGTTTACTCTGTTATCAGGGCTTTTTTTCAGCCAGTGCTCACCAGAACTCCCTTTCGACACCTTTAGGTGGGCACCATTGCCATTATTAGACAACAAGGGAGGTGTTCATTATGAGTTCTGGCACCTATTTTTCTAGAAAAATAACACTGCCTATTATTATTAACTGCTTCCTTTTTGGGTGACAACAGAATAGATGTTGAGCAGTTCTGCCTTCCCTCTGTCACCCAATAGCATATCATCATTTACTCCAGAGGATATACTACTTGCTTGTTCTTCCTCTTGCTTCAAACATATTATTTGTTTTTATTTATTTATTTGTACAGTAAATCATTTATTTTATTTTTTTCAACCTCTCTTACAAGCTTAAACTCATTCTGAGCTTTTCCCCAACTGACCTTCTCCCTGTAACTGTTGGCTACTACTTCCTTTATGATTTCCTCTTTCTTTCATTTCTCATACATGCAATTCTTAAATTTCAGCTCATCTGTAAGCTCCTTATGCAGCCACACCAGTTTCCTTAGATTCCTCCCACTTTTCTTTCTTGTTTGAATTGTCTGCAATTGGGACATCAATATTTCATCTTTTACAAACTCCCATCCATCTTGGACTCCCTTCTCTTTGAGTATTTCTGGCTGTCATAGCTTTAAAAAAATATGGTTTATTCACCTATTTACACCTTTGGTCTGCATGTAGGGAGTCCAGATCTTACAGCATGGTCATCTCAAGCAGGACTTGTTCCCCATAGCAGTACAGCATGGGAACCAAAGGAATCTCTCCCAGCCAGCCTTCTGCCAGTCTACCCAAGATGGATCCCACTCTTTGTTTTCCCCCTTATTCTTCCTAGCACACCTTGCTAAAGACTCTATTTTCCTGTCACCCCACACCCAGTTACCCTGGCAACCTTCCAGATCCCCAGTCTCTGCTCATGCCTCAATGCCAGGGGGAAGGACAGGTCTCTTGTATTGCCAATGGCCCTCAGTGGCTCTGTATTGTTTCTCAATGGCGCTAGTTGGCCAGGTCATTTTGCATATGTTAGCTCAGGAATTCCTCTATTCTGTGCATTTTCGGGGTACTGTGCTTCTTGACCTGTGGAGGCAGTGGGGTCAGGCAACAAAATGTCTTGAGCCATTCCTGCTTGGAATGGCAGTTTGGGTGGGATGTTCATCAGTCATTTCCCACTTAGCTAACAAGAATCTAGCTGAAAAATCTGAAATGGAAAGTGGAAATTCCAAATTCGTCAAAAATATATTCTGATTTACTTAATTCTTCTAGAATGATGTAGCTGGACTAGATGACCCTCAGGGTCCCTTCCAACTCTCTCATCCAACTCTATGTTGTTGTTTAGTCGTGTCCGACTCTTCATGACCCCATGGACCAGAGCATGCCAGGCACTCCTGTCTTCCACTGCCTCCCGCAGTTTGGTCAAACCCATGTTAGTAGCTTTGAGAACACTGTCCAACCATCTCATCCTTTGTTGTCCCCCTTCTCTTGTGCCCTCAATCTTTCCCAGCATCAGGGTCTTTTCCAGGGAGTCTTCTCTTCTCATGAGGTAGCCAAAGTATTGGAGCCTCAGCTTCAGGATCTGTCCTTCTATCAGGATCTGGTTCTATTAAGCACCAAAATCATGATAATCTGGTTAGATCCCTGAGGCAGTCAGCTATATTGTCACACAGATAATGATTTATCATTGTTAACCTTACCTTTCCTCTACTATTGCACATCTCCTGCTTCACTGATACACATATTAAATCACTGGCATTGTAACAAACTCTACTTTATATAAACTCTTTAAAGTCTGCCCAATTGTTTAAAAAGTAAACAAAAATATTTTAGACTTCACCAGTAGAATATGACTTATTCAGCATGTTGAAATCTTATTTTCTAATGAGTAATCTGAGAGGACAGCCAAATGTCTTGTGAGACAATTTGTAGAAGATAACCTTCATGTCACATAACAACATCACCACCCTATCTGGCTGACCTCAGACTCTGACCCTGCTCTGGATATATTGCTGCCTTCCACATGCCCCCTTGCTAAAGTGTTCTGTCCACAACCAATTAAGTTAAATATTAGGAGTGTTCCATTGTATGTGCAGAATACTTCAGCTAATCTGAAAAGTTTTTATGCTATTTGTTTTAGTCTTATTTTAATTTTACATTGTTAGATCAGTACCTTTTCAGTTACGACAATTTATATTACTGTGAGCATTATTATATATACAGTAAATAAATAGAATTTTTGTGTTCTCTGTATATGCTTCATGAGATTGTTGAACACAATGCAGAGCATATGTAGTTCATAGTTTACAGGATATTCACCATGTTCATAAATACTTGGTGCAGTTTGAACTGCCATGGACCCATTATGGCATAATCAGGCAAACATAGTTAGCATGGTGGCAAATTACTTTGGATGCATGCTTTCAGGCCCAGTACTCTATTGCCTCCACTGGATTGGAGTTAGTGGAAGCCAGAGAGGCCCAAATCCATGTCTCATGGCCATTTAAAATAAGACAGCATTCTAAGTGTCATGTCTGATGGAAAAATGGGTGTTTTTAAAAAAGAAAATTGAGGCTCCTGAATTCTGGCAATTGGATCTCAACCCAGAGCAGAACAGCTTCCAGATGTCTTTGCTGAGGCAACTTCTGAAATAGATATATCAACACAATGTATATCCAGGGGCATGGATCAAATTAAACATATAATATAAACAATAATACAACTAATTATCAAACTGTTTGAATGTGATACATATTAGCGGTAGCATGATGATGTAAATCTTTTCATGTTTCCCCTTCATTCAAATCAAGCACAGGCAATGTTATGAATGAATAATTTAAACCTTCGTCATATTTCTAGTCTGAATAAGAAGAGAATGATTTCAGAATCAGTTGTTCAGCAGAAATGGCCATCTGTTTGTGGGTGCAATTATATTTTCCTCTCAAGTTTCATTGTGAATTTTCTCATTACTTGATAAATGTCAGGGCTCTATGTGGAGATGTTTGATTCATCCAATGAGATTAGCAGAATTGAATTGTGTTATGTTGTGGAGTTAGTGGAGCTCCTTGCCAGTGCTGAAAATGATATGTGTGCTTGTGTTCAGCACACACAGACACAGACACACTCATCTAAGAACAGTTTAAACATAGACATGTCTTTTCAGTTTAGAATCACGCCCTTTGCTATCACATTTTCAGGTATTGCAATCCATGAAATTAGTTTGATAATTTACTTGTTCGGATAAATAGCAGCTTCATTGACTATACTACCTCAAAAGAACTCTGTGGCAGACCCATATTTTTTTGCACCCTGCTTTGCTTATAATATTGGATGAAATCCCAATTCCTATTGTGTTACTAGTGCAAGCTAAATATTCTTAAAGAGGGCACAAATATCTAAGTCTGTTGTGGGAACATATTATTGTAGTTATTCTTCCCCAAAAGTTATCCTTCCAAATTCCCAAATATTTTTTTCATGGTTAATTATGTTAGCATTTTATATCAATGTAAATGTCTGAGATGGATAAAGTTTTGGATCAGGAAAGCTACTCCAATTGGGAGTGAACATGGTGAGTAGAGACTGAGAGAATGACTGAAATGACTGAAATCTTTTCCTTGCCTACTTCTTTGTTTTGGAACCCTGACAGTTAAGTCCAGTCAAGAGCAACTCTAGGGTTGCGGCACTCATCTCACTTTGCTGGCCAAATGAGCCGGTGTTTGTCCACAGACAGTTTTTCTGGGTCATGTGACCAGCATGACTAAGCCGCTTCTGGCAAAACCAGAGCAGCGCATGGAAACGCCGTTTACCTTCCTGCCGGAGCGGTTCCTGTTTATCTACTTGCACTTTGATGTGCTTTCAAACTGCTAGGCGGGGAGGAGCTGGGACCGAAAATGGGAGCTCACCTCGTCTCAGGGATTCAAACCACCGACCTGATCGGTAAGCCCTAGGCTCAGTGGTTTAAACCACAGTGCCACCCGCGTCCCCTGTCAAACATACTGGTCCTTTATCTAGTAGTGTACAATCCTTCCCTTGACCCTTGGACTGACCTAAAGAAATAATAAATACTGTTCAAAGAATTGTATGTTGTAGTTCGGAAAGTCGTATTGCATTTCAGAAAGCCCAGATTTTCTGTTGATTTTTTTTAAAAGAAAATCCACTGCATTAGAATTTAAAGTATGCTTAGTGACTTTTATGACTATGTCCATTTAACTTAAAATTGTGTGTGTGTGTGTTTGTGTGTGTGTGTGATAAATGTGTGATAATGTGTAATAAAAGAACATTGATATATATTTATTTAAAATTTATTCTGTTTATAAATAATATTTATAAACTCCTTTTTGTACCCAGTAAGGGCCCCTAGGGCAGTACTATATGCAAAAACAAAACATTAAAATCTAATTTTAATAAATCATGTTAAGAACGAATACTATGAATGTGACATGGAAACAATATTTGCCTGGGCTGCCATTGTGCTTTCTTCTAGAGGCACAGAGAAGCACAGGGTAAAATTCCCTTTGGCTGAAATTGTAGCTTATTTTGGCTTTAAAAAACAGGTTCCTTATTTTTCAACCTTATGTATTATTCTAAGAATTTATTTATAGTAAATGTCACAGTGTAACTGACAGTCTTCTATTATGTGTTTGGTTTTTATTTAAATGTCTTCTAAAGTCCTATCAGTCCAGAGAGCAATTCGGCCAGAACATACGATGACACCACAAGTGAAATGAGGCAGTGATCCGTAATGGGCATCAGTCACCAGTGAAATTACACTGTCCCTCATTGAATGGCAGTTTGTCATTCATGTGGAGAAAGTGAGGTCCCAGAGAAAGTTCTCAGTTCTTTAGACATTTCCAGTAAGTAGGTAGTTACTGGTATGAGTCTTTTAAATTAACATATGCCTCTCTTATAATACCTGTTAAATGAAACTCTAATGTAAGTACTCTGAGTCAACATGAAGTTAAAAAAGCACTGGGGAGGGGTTTTTTTAGGGGGGAAATTAATAAAACAGTTGATTGGATTTAAATTGTAGCAAATGTTGGGGTTAGTAAATCTTTCTTTTACTGACAGGTAAAGTATCCTGCGTTGTTGCTGACAGCTAAAGTATCCTGCGTTGGAGCCCAGGGTAGCAAACAATAAAATGTTTTTTTTTTTAATGTATGTTTTTATGAGTGTCTACACACACATGTAAATCATCTAGAAACCTGAGAAAATCTGAAAACATTCAAAACAGTCACATACCTTCATAGCTAATAATAATGGTGCATTGAATATAATGTTGAAAACGGGCTGTATTGCATTTAATTTCGCCTATCTAGATAAGATAAGATATCTTTATTGTCATTGTCCCCTTGCGGGAACAACGAAATTACTCGGTTGCTACATCCACTCAGATAAAGCATTCCGCATAATCCAAAATTACAAAAGCTAATTAAAAACAGTAAATATACTACAAAATAACAAGTAAAATAAGATGACTTCAAAGTCCGGGCTTTCCATTTAAGGCCAAAATTGCTCTAGAGAAGAAACTGTTCCTGAGACGGCTCGTTCTTGCCTGCATTGTTCTATATCTCCGTCCCGATGGCAGGAGCTGAAAGAAATGGTGACCAGGGTGCGTTGGATCTCTTGATATATCTAGTGCTTTTCTATGGCACCTGGTGGTGTAAATTTGTTCTAAGGTGGTGAGTGAGCAGCCAATAATGCTCTCTGCTGTTTTAATAATTCTACACAGCCCTGCTCTGTCCTGGGAAGTACAGCTTCCGTACCACACACATAAACCGTACGTGAGCACGCTCTGTATGGCACAGTGATAGAAGGCAAGCAGCAGCTTTTGTGGAAGATGGTTTTTCCTTAAAATTCTCAAAAAATACAGTCTCTGCTGCGCCTTCTTCACAAGCCCCCTTGTATTAACACTCCAGGACAGATCCTCCTGTAACTCAATGCCTAGAAACCTAAACGTTGTTACCCTCTCCACACAAATTCCGTCAATCAAGAGTGGCTGGACCTCGTTCTTCTGTCTCCTAAAGTCCACCACAAGCTCCTTAGTTTTCTTTGTGTTTATGAGCAAGTTGTTGACTCTGCACCACTCTGTCAGCCGCTCCACCTCATCTCTATACTCAGTTTCACCCTCCTTATCAGAGATGAGCCCGATCACGGTTGTGTCATCTGCAAATTTGACAACCCTATTTCTAGGGTGGGCAGCGACACAATCATATGTATAAAGAGTATAAAGGAGCGGACTAAGCACGCATCCTTGTGGTGTTCCTGTGTTAGTCCTAAGCATGTTAGACATATAAGGGCCCAACCGGACCCTCTGGGAGCGATCTGAGAGAAAGTCCAGTATCCACCCACAGAGTGATAGCGGGAGCCCCAGATTTCCCAATTTAGTTATCAGACGTTGCGGTAGAATGGTATTGAATGCCGAGCTGAAATCTACAAAAAGCAGTCTGGCGTAGCTCCCCCGCTGCTCCAAATGTGCAAGAACAGCTTGGAGGGCAATCGCCACGGCATCCTCTGTTGATCTTTTCGTTTTGTAGGCAAATTGGAATGTGTCCAATCCCTCTGGTAGGCAGGCAATGACATAATTTCGTACCAGCTTTTCAAAGCACTTCATAATTATGGGTGTAAGTGCTACTGGACGAAAGTCATTCGGATTCTCCGGATTGGATTTTTTTGGTACTGGAACAATAATAGAAGACTTCAGGCAAGATGGGACAGTAGCCTGGGCTATCTCCCCCAACTCCTGCCCCCGTGGCTGATATACAGGATGGATCACAAAGTCAGAGACATTCTGTGTGTGGTTTTTATTTTCCAACTTTGCATCCAGCCCTCCACCAAATGGTGCTATAAAGTTTGCTATATAAATGCAGCGTGGTTAAATTAAAATGTTACATTATATGTGCAATAAGGGAAGCTGGAAGGACTTGAGCCCAAGTCCATTGTTACTGCATGGACATCTGGCCGCTGACTAGATTCTTTGAATGATGCCATAAAGAGTGGTTGAGGCATAAAAGCATATTAGGGAGCAAAGTGCAGGGTCTGATGGGAGAGGGAAGTTCTCCCTAGATTTCTGGCAGCAGACTTAGGAAGAACATATTCCATCAGCCTCCAAAAAAAAAAAAAAGGCTAAGGAGAGGGTATTATCTTTCAACTTGCCATGCACTCTAGCAGGTGATCCCACTCCTCCTTACAAGATCAATGAAGAGAAAGCAGGGGAACTGGCAGGAGGTAGTTGGTGATGGCCTTCCCCCTACCCAAGACCACCATTTTGACTTTCAAAAATGATCTGTGGTTTTCCACGTTTGGGGCAAATAACTCTGAATTAAACCTTTGAGTAAGATCTTTCTAAAGTTCCCTAATTTTTTTAGGGTTTTAAACTTTGGAAACCTTTTTTTAAAAGGGGAAATTTATATTTTCATTTTGATTTCCATATTGAGTTGGAGTGGTTGATATGATGAGCGCCTGCACTGACCATCCAGTATTTTGAAATGGGGTGGGGGATGGAGTTGAAAAATTGCAGTAACGAACCTTTTCTCATTCAAGTAATTTTCATCACAATATTGCCAATTTCCTTTTGGTTCTGCAGTTTCTAATATGCAAACATTCATTAGCATTGTGAATACCGGATGATAAGTGAGGAAATGGTGGATGGGGGGGGGAGCAGCAGTTCTAACTTAATTTATTTGTTCCTGCAATAATATTACTCGTTTTTTTGTAGCTACAAACCTTCCTTTTTAACGTTTGTTTCCTAAGGGCACATGCAAGAGTAATTGTCATGCTTAGTGTAGTAGCACAATCATGTGGACGGGTTTAAATGTAACCATTTATGGGCCCTTGCCAGGCCCATTCATGTTTATATTATGGTGCATGTGCCATTAACAAAGTTGATGTTCTATTCATTTGGCAACTTGCCAACAAACCAAGAGACTTTTCAGGGGTTATTTGGTGTGTGTTTATTTGTGTGAGAAATATAAAAAATGACAGTTTATCTATTAAACATAGCTCATCAATATGCACAGTGTATCCCACAGCTAATCTTTTCAAGGAATTAAAGGGAATTCAAAAGAGAGATTATAATGTGTAAACAATAGTGTTTTAGATATCTTGCCTACTGGCCTAAGGTCTCTCCATAGATCCTGCAGAGTTTACCTTCTGTATCAGTAGTTAATTAAGGTGAAACATGAGGTAATTAGGGCTAATCCCAGTGCTATCCTGCTGGCCTATTGCCTCTCAGGCCATCCCCCAAACCAAAATCCTTTTTCACAGCTTGTGAAATGTTGCCATTCTTTGAACACATTTTAAAAAATTGATGACCATTTTTATTATAAACATTGCATTTAATAATTTGAGTAAAACGCTTATGATGGTATGAGAAGAAAGGAATATAAAATATTCCAAAAGTGAGAAAACAACAGTGCTAAACAAACAAAAACAAAAACCTCTCGAAACAATTGCAAGCTGGGATGTTTTTCCCTGTAAGGTTCAAGAATTCGGATATTTTGTTTTCTACTCATACTTTCCCCAATATCTTTCATTTAAAAAATTTAATCTCTTGAAGGAATTGCCATGTGGTTCATGTGAGCTTTTTATCCAAGGCTATATTGTTACAAAAGGAATGGTCTTCTATTACATTTGTTACCCATCCTCCCAAAAAAAGAGAGAGAATGCAGTCCTATGCTTGGAAGAAGAGAATCCATGAGAGGACCGGGCTTTTAAGCAACTGCAGTAAATGCATTATATATAAACACTTAATTTAAAGCTGATACTACAATAAGCAGTACTTCTGGAGCACATTTTTTGTAGAATTAGTTTTGAAGCCTAGAGGAAAAATCATGAGTCACCTAATTCCACTCAGTTTTTTAAAATTAACATGTAGAGTCTACATATGCAATATTAATAATTTTTAATATCAGTATACAAAAAAAAAGATAATGACAGGTAAAATGCTGAAATCTAATTTACAGAGAAGTCCTGTGGTTTACACACATTGTACTGGAAAGTGTACTGGAAAGTGATATCTGTATTGCGGTAAAAGGCTCAGGCTAATAACCCCTTAAGCCCCCTCCCATTCTGAACAACTTCAAGCTTTATTGCAGCTCTGCCTCCTCCCCATTTGTTTTGTAGATAGACCAGAAGCTGCACTTAAACCCTGATCTAATGTTTTGAGAAAAGGGAGGGTTCATGAGTGGTTGCCTAGTAACCACGGGACATGGTCCTAATGACTTTATGGCTGATGGGCTCTGAAAAGTGGCATCAGGGACACCTGGCATTTTGTCTGCATGTCATACTTCAAAGTCTGGCATGTTGAACCTCTGTCCATTTTGTCCAGTGCACTTTGATTGTAGAGCCCTGAAGTAGCCATGTTTTTGTTTAATTGGAATCAAGTGCTACTTTTGCTTAGTATATAGCTTGTTCTGAAGGTGGCAGCTTTTAAATATAAGCTTTAATGTTTGTTTGTTTTTTATTACATTAATCTTCACTTCTTGAGTGGAATAAAGTGTTATTGGAACAAAAATTATATGTGACATATTTTGGTGAAAAATATGTCACATTTAGTAGAAAATAAATGAGGCAAAATTATTGTTGTGTATCTCACTGCTGCCGCCGCCGAAGTTCTCTAAGCAGAAAAACCTTGTGTTTAATTTGTGACTAAAATCTCATTTCTCCTATGCCAACATAACTTCTATGCTGCATAGCACTGCTACTATGGGAGCCATATGGACTACTATACTGTATTGTAGTTGCAGGGGGGAAACAGGTTTTCTTTCCGCTGGATATTGGTTTTGTTCCTTTAATAGCATATGGCTATTTCTTTTAAAAGTGTGGGGGGGGGCATTGGTGGAGTATTTCTTTTTGCATAAATGCAAAGAGGATTTGCAGCAGAACATTTAGAAATGCATTGTATGAGGTTTGCTATTGATCCCCCACAGTGGGGATGAATGCTCAGAGAGAATAAATGGGCCACTTTTATGAGGCTCCTTGTCATCATGGATTTAGCTGTTTCATTTGCAGATTCCTGTAAATGTTTATTTGATTCATGGCCGGTAATTTTCCATTGGATAGAGAATCGACATATCGTCAGCAAATGACTGTATGTCATTAATACTTTCAAGTGGCGCCTGAAAATGTTCACACAGTTCCATTGATTCAAACTGTCTCCTCTTCCCCACTACCTGAGCTTCTTGTTCAGTTCTCTGGAAGCCAGTATCAGACAAAAGTTTGAAAGTAGAGACAGCTGCTTTAAATAAGTCTACCTGGTCACTCATATTTGATAATATTGTTGTATTTTAGGAGTATAAGGAATGAAGAGGAGTGTGTTGCATTTATTTAGTACTTTTCCTTATGAAATGTACACTTTTAATCATCACCATACCAATCTCAAGTCTTTGAGCATTGACACTTGTACTGTATAGCCAAAGCCACAAAACCCATTCACAAGAGCGAGGCATTGGAAAATTTGGGGTAACTGAGGTTTGAAGAAGTACAAGAAATATTTAGGGGGAAAAACGCTAAGAGGTGAGGGACCTCCAAAACAGCTTTATGAATACTGAGCATGGTCAGTCCCATGGAATGCTGCTTAGCTGGGAGGTGAAAAATGGAAAACCAATGTGGAGTGACTAGAAAATGAGAATGGTAATACACACACATACACACACACACGAGAGAGAGAGAGAGAGAGAGAGAGAGAGAGAGAGAGAGAGAGAGAGAGAGAGAGAGAGAGAGAGAATCATACCACTATCTGGATGTTTTGGTTCCTGGACGCTGAAAATCCAGAAGTAAATACTTCCATTTTCGAATGCTTTTCAGAAGCCGAACATGTGACGTGGCTTCCACTGAGTGCAAGAAGCAGGCAGCCGAGCCTTGGTTTTCAAACGTTCTGGAAGCCGAAAGGGCTTCCGGAACGGATTTCGTTCGAGAACTGAGGTACCACTGTATAGAGTTATATGTTCCAAATTGCAACACCTACTGGTGATCTCTGGCTTCAGGAGTTTTAATCTTATAGTCTAATATTCACTTTTGTCAAGCCCCATTGTTCAGACTTGATAATCTAGGGATTTTGGAAATCTAATAAACTTTTTTGTGGGCACTATAAAATACCCATTTCACAGGTAAGAAAACCTCCATCCCCTTAAAAAAAAGTCACCATACCCATTTCCTCAAAACAAATAAGATACAAAATAAGAAACAGCAGACAACTCCAAGACAGATAGACAACCCCCCCAACCAAACAACTTCTCCAAAAGCAAAACTTCATTTTTTAAAAAATGTGAGGAACAGAATTCAGAGACAATTGTGGGTGCCATGGAGGGTTTTTTTCTGAAGGTGCTGTGGTGCCTATAAGTGCTACATTGGGGCCCCCCAGAACTAATATAATGTAGTGTTATTGTTTGGTGAAGAGCTTGCAGAAGAAAATGACATAACCAAAATTACACACTATCCTCAAAGCCAAGTCCTTGGTACCTTTTTAAAATGTACATTCAAGATCAGAATGTGTACAGAGATTTCAGCTACGTAGTGTTAAAAAAATATGTACTGTATTATCCAGCAAAAGGAGGGAGCAGAATCATTCCATGTTCTCACTTCAGTTAAATCAGCTCTACACAACAAAACAAAAACTTGTGGGGTAAAGAAACAAGAGTGATTAGTATCAAATAAATAACGTTGAGTCCATATAAAGACAACCAGAGTCCTGTACCTATTATTGTAGGTTTTCTAATTCTATAGGTTTAAATAGAATACATATTTATACTAATTTTGTTATTTGTTAAAAAAATATGCATGTTATTGTAGTTAAGTAGTGTGAAGTTTCTTCTGAATATAAAGTGCATCATTTTAGGAATATTGATCTCGTCAAAAAAGAAAGAAAACTGAGCAAAACCCAGTCTTGTTACTAAAGGAATGATATATTGATTATATCTGACAGTGCTTTGTCCACAGATCAATATGGATAGACAGTATAGACCAGTTAAGAATGAAACGGGGTCACTAAAGGTCAGTAGACAAGCAGAGCATTTGAAATTATTAGGTAAATGAAATGTACATATCATAAAAGAGATCTGGCAGTTGTGTACAAAGAACAGAGGCAAGCAGCAATAATAAGAGGTGCCTTCTGCCTCCATCCCCATCTATGTAAATAAGCTTCAAAATTTAGGGCTTTTCTTGCTCTCCCCAAATGTGAACTGGGCCTCTCCTCCTATTCCACCAAATCAAAAGAGATGAAATATTACTGCTCTCACTGTCCAAATAGAAGTGATTCACACATTTCTTAAAATAAGTTCTGAAAGAGCCCTTTCTTCTTCCACTCTATTGTCTCTTTCCATCTGGTTAGGATGTTCAGAACAAAATGTAAGGTTTTAAAATAGCTTAAATACATATGTCAATGGTTAAATTTTTAAAGTTAGATTGCGCATATTATATTGCCTGCCTCCACTGGATTATATGGGTTAGGGTTAGGGTTAGGCGAACCAGGCACTGCAGAAGATGCCTTAACTCACCAGGGTAAATTGACAAAGCACTTGGCTTGAATGTTTTCCTACGTGACCAAACTGTTTCTGGGAGAGTAGTGAAGTAGGTGAATATTTAACGGCAGGGCTGCTGGGTTACTGGATAGGATATTAATTTGAGGAAATAGTCTTAAATTAATTTACCTAGAAATTATTTGTGGCATAATAACTGGAGGTAATTCAACTGATTTGAAGCAGGCTCCATTGGAAAATTAATGGGGTAGATTAATAGACATGGGATAATCTGAGGTGTGTTGCAAATTAACTGAAGAATTTATCTGGGGGATTTCATTTGGGAAATTAGTTGACTTGATTTGTGTCAGATTTGGATGCATACATGTATGCATGTAAATTAACATGTATGATCCTGTGCCCCAAATCTTTTAAATCCATAGCAACACCCTTGCTACTCACTTCTGAGAAATAGGTATAACTGCTTCTGTAGGGCTGGAAGTGTTGATCACTTGTTTGTATATTTAAATTACTCTTCATCAGTAGAAATCACAAGGTGGTTCATATACACCATGGGTAGGCAACCTAAGGCCCATGGGCCAGATGCAGCCCAATCGCCTTCTCAATCTGGCCCACAGACGGTCTGGGAATCAGCATATTTTTACATGAGTCAAATGTGTCCTTTTATTTAAAATGCATCTCTGGGTTATTTTGGGGGCATAGGAATTCGTTCATTCCCCCCCCCAAAAAAAATATAATTCAGCCCATCACATGGTCTGAGGGACGGCGGACTGGCCCACGGCTGAAAAAGGTTGCTGACCCCTGATATACACTAAGTAAAGTAAACCAATAAAACACAAGCAAAATGATAAAACCTAAACATATAACAGCCAATATTTCTAAAGCATTACAAACAATAGATACAACAGCCAAAGGAACTAATCCTGTGAAAAATGAGCATTCACAATTTTTAGGAATTTACGTATACCTGAAATGGCAAGTAGGTGATGACCCACATTTGTTCCTATTGCTATTACCGTTAGCTGGGTCATGGAGAAGTATTTTGGAGATTGGAAACACTTCACCACTTTCTTTCATATTAATATAATGGACACAACTTAATTGTGCTGACATATGTAAGAAAGGGGGGGGGTTAAATTGACAGATCTTCTCTGTTACCTGTGTGTTGTGAAATGTACTGTTTTAAAAGGAGAGCCACCCTTTCCTGATAGATAAGACCCTGGATGCATGCTGTAGATAAGACTCTGGGTGCATGCAAGTTCACTGTACATCTCATAATTTGCAATAAACCATGGTGGAAATCTGCTTTTACTAATAGTCCTGCCACATCATATTGTGCTAATTTAAAAGAAAATCGTTTTAAAATATTATACTGTTAGTAGCTAACACCAAAGTTTGAGTAAAATATATCCTAATTCAAGAGAGATTTGTTGGACATGTGAAACAGGAGGTGCAGACTTCATATATATGAAGCAGAAATGTGAGAAGATAAAACTATTCTCAGAAAATGTCACACCAGAGTGATATTTGGGTCTGTGTCTTGATTCAGAATGGCAACCAGTATCCAACCAGTGACAAAGACTGCCACTGTCACCTTGGACCCTGCATGCCAGGGTCCAATATATTGATGACAATATATTTATAGGCACCTGAAAATATTGAGCGTAAACAAACAAACAAACAGGCAGGCAGGCAGGCCGGCAGACCAAATTCCAAAATATATCGTGTGTATGACTTATTTTAATATGCATTTATAGCATCCATAGAATACATATAAAGCATTCTCACTGCTGACATAGTGAGATGGAAGAGGATAAACATTATAAATTGGGATTTATTTATAGGGAACTATTCACCTGGTTCTCATATAATGCTAAACTCATCTCCTTGACATCTGAAGGGAAGGCATTCCATAGGGTGGGTGCCACTACCAAGAAGGCCCTTTTCCCTGGTCCCCTATAACTTCACTTCTTGCAGTTAGGAAACCATCAGAAGGCCCTCGGTGCTGGGTGTGGAGACGCTCCTTCAGGTGTGGAGATGTTCCTTCAGGTGTACAAGGTCGAGGTCATTTAGGGCTTTAAAAGTCAGCACCAACACTGAATTGTGCTCGGAAACATACTGGGAGCCAACGTAGGTCTGTAAGGACTGGTGTTATATGGTCCTGGCGGCTGCTCCCAATCACCAGTCCAGCTGCCTCATTCTTGATTAATTGTAGTTTCAGAGTCACCTTCAAATGTAGCCCTATGAAATTATGAAGCGGCATTTCCTTGAAGTTTGTTGGATACTTGAAGTCAAACACATATTCTACCTGCATTCGGGATTATTTATTTATTTAGTGTGCCTGCTTAATTTTGTGCATTTGTATGCACAGTATTCTTTGTAATTTGTATAATCGGCAAGGTAGCTGCAGGAACAGCCATTAATATTAGTCTTTTACAAATATTGCCTTATTAACTATGTTGGATGTATCCCAAATAATGCATTCATTAGAGACTGAAATAATATAGGCTGAAATAATCATTTCAAAATGTGTCTCCTCTGAAGTTTGGATTTAATGCAACAGTTATTTGATACTGCTCTTTGCATACAAATTCTCATTTGGTACATAAATTCTGAATAATATTTAGGTCATGATGTGTGTGTATTTCTATTCTGCATCTATGAAATAGGGTATTCCATTCTTAGTTGGTGAAGGGGGATAGAAAAATGGATATTTATTTGGCTTCCTAATTCATAGCCTTTGTTGTTTTGGCTTTATCATGTCTCTACTAATGTTGCTACAGGAACTGTAGTGTGACAACCCCTGGGGGCCAGTGGAGTCATATTTGCTAATGGCTTTAGCTAATAGGCGGTGTAGCAAGGTCTGGGGGTTGGGGGTTAAAATACACAGCAGCGCGACATGGGGATCTTATCTTGCTTCGAACTGCTAAACACCTGCCCACCCACCCATTATTTAGGAATTCTTTGGCCTTGCTTTGGACTTTGGTTGGTCGTCTGTTTTGGAACAGGGGCCGGGTAGGAATTTTGTCCATTGTGGCAGATTGGCTGTAGCCACTTGGTTTTTGCCTACTCCTTAGCAATCATCACAACTTTGTAAGGTTTGGCGGTTAGGCATTGGTCAAAAAGAATCTGGGGGAAGGGGAGGTCCGGCCATCGCCTGCCCCTCCGATTTTAGAAGGTATTCCATTAAAGGAATCCGGGTTCTGGGTTGACTGAAACCCGACAGAGGGGTGAGGGCCATATCAGAACCTGGGAACCCCAGGGGTAATGCCCAGTCAATACACATTGATGGAGCTCTCTCTGTTGGATGTTTACCTTTTCTGGCTCCCTGCTTTGGGTCAGGGGCCAGATAGAGCTTAATACCAATGCCTAATCCCAGGAGCGTTGGACTATAGGGGTGGTCGGGGCGGTGTGCCCCAAGCGACGCGATCCCGGGGGTGCCATCGCCACTGCCCACCCTGCCCCAAAATGCACGCCCCGCCCCTGTGCGTGGCGCACCCCATCCCAAAACATGCGCCCCACCCTGCCCCCAGAATGCGGCCATGTCACGGGGGGCAGTGCGCCTGCTCTCCACCCCCGGTGACAGAGCATGAAGCTCCGCTGCTGCCTAAGCCATTACCAGTCACACTTGGTGTATTTTAACAAAGTTGGGCCAAAATTATGCCCCAAAACATTTATATTAAATTCTTTGTCAATTTGTTTTTATTTATATTGGGGAGGGTGTTTTGGGGCTCGAAGCACAAGTATGTCACATGAAAGGGCCTGCTGGCAAATAATGTTGCGTTTTTGTTTTAATGCAACCTTCTGTTTCACTTATTCCATCTTTACTTTTTAAATAAAAGTTCTGGAGTTGACTAAGTGTCTCTCCTAACCATTCATTCATGTGCCAAGCTTTTGAGGAGAAGTTAGAAGATCACATGGGTTGTTGCTCTTAAGCACCTCTTGACTTGGAAAGTGATGGCTGTTAATGAATTTCAGAAGTCTGTGGCTGACAACCTCTTTACCTTATAAGGGAAATGCATGTGTGAGGGCACTTCTTTTATAAGCCCTTCTTTTAGACCCAGGCTGAAGCAGACTACTGTTCATTCTAATATCCCTTTCCCTTCATCAAATTAGCACTAAAGTGACCAATTAGGGGGGATATTATCCTTAATGGGTGGCAGAGCTATCTGCAAGTCCACAGCTCAGCTACTAAATGCCATGCCACCCTCTATTATCTTCTGCTCCCTTGTATTGGGCACAATTGGGTGCCCCCACCAGCGGCTAGTCGAGAGTGCATATAATAACATAATTTTAAAGCATTATTAAGTAGGCAGTTTTTAGAATATTAAGTTTATAAACAGAACAATTTAATGTTCCGTGCAATTCATTTACAGTTTTCTAAATAAGTTGTTCTGCGCATCAAATTCCCTGGCTGTACAATTAAAAGCCTGTCATTCTTGGCTGAGATTTGAACTGCTATTGGAATCTTGGGATACAAAATCCCTGGGATTTAAATTAAACCAGAACGGTTCCCTGAAAAAGTAGTATGTCATTTATATATATATATATTGTTGAAGCAACATGGTTTTAAAGCAGCAGCCTTTCAGACCTGAAAATTACACCTCTTGTGTTGCTTTTTAAAGTCTCCTCAGAGCATATTCTTCAGAACAACTGGTGAGCTTGACAAGGCCATTGTAATGAAAGTGCTGCAGACAATGATACTGAATTAGTCATTTTCTTCCATTGAATGCTAAAATGCCAGTAAAATGTATTCATTTGCTATCTATACCTTTTACATATAGTTTCTAAGCAGTTCTCTCACTAAATTTATAACCCACTTGGGTTCCATTATGAAACCCAAGGAGGTGTACATGTGATTCCCAGACAGTCACCCATCTAGACACTGACTAGACCTAGATCTGCTTATCTTCAGCATGTTGGTGGCCTCATATGCCTTTAAACCAAAACATGGAACATATCACCAATCATTTATGAAGCATGCAATCTTTCTTAGCAGTGTGGTGACGTAATCTTATTACATGATCTTAATCTGTCAGAGATAATACTATAGGTTGGGTCCAGAGTTTGTCATGCTTATAGCAGAATGAAATCAATGGAACTTAGTTAGTCATGACTTAAGTCTCATTCATGACTAACCCTGGAGCCAACCCTCTATTGAAATATATACTCATCCAATCCCCTGATTTGCCCAGAAATTTATGTTCCATAGTTTCAATTTCTGTTTCCTTATAAAAAAAAATGTTGTCAGGTACGATACAGTTTATCAATTGTGGTCTCACTTTATATTTAAAATAAAAAAATAAAAAAAATCCTTCAGTAGCACCTTAAAGACCAACTAAGTTTCTATCTTGGTATGAGCCCTCGTGTGCATGCACACTTCTTCAGATACAGACTTCTTCACTTTATATTTGTAACGCTAATACAAACCATGGCTAAGAGTAAGCGAGCGAGCATGTGGGTACACAGAATGAAAATCACTACCACTTTGCTCCTTCCCCAGTATTACTGCTCCTATGCCACTTAGAACTAAGTTTAGTCCAGGTTTGACAAAATGCTAGGCTGAGCTGGGCTTGGCAGCAGCAGGACCAAAAGGAATGAAGTGGCCACAATTTTTGCTATGCACCCACACACTTGTTCATTCATGCTACGGTAACCCAGGGGTCGGCAAAGTTTTTGCGGCTTGGGCCGGTTCACAGCCTGCAGACGCCACGATGGGCCAGAGTGTGCATGCATGCGCAAACACTATTTCCAGTGCTCTTCCTGCCGCGGAGGAGGCATGCACAGCTTCCCATTGGCTGCAGGAGCTTCCTGTAGCCAATGGGAAGCCAGCCAGCATCTCAGAAGGCAGTCCCTGCTCTGCTCCACACCGAGCGGGTGGCCGGGGTCCCCAAGCGGGCAGCAGGGGTCCATGAGGCTAGTTAAATGACCTCCATGGGCCACTTGTGACCCATGGGCTTTAGGTTGCCGACTCCTGTGCTAACCCATAGTTTGACTTAGCATTACATGCAAACTGGGCCATTGGCTGGGTAAAATATATATTCAGATCATAGTAAGAAACAAAAGGTGGTATTCAATTTAGTTTTATCCAGAGAAGACGCTTTACACAGACAGATGGGCAGGGGTATAAATAATAAATGATGATGATGATGATGATGATGATGATGATGATGATGCAGGGTTGTTCTTACATTTCATATATACTGTATATATATTGTATGTGTGAGTTTTTAGAAAGCCTACGAGCATGTTCAGTGGATGCCGTATATATGGCCACAGGACTGTCTTCTAACTGAAAGGATGAAGAGTGGAAGATAAAGTGACGGTTTTAAAGTATTTGATGAATCCTTTGACTGCCATGACCTGAGTGAGCATAGAGAGGCTGGAGCTCCCAACATATTTTCACAATCTTAACTGCTAGTCAAGGAAGAGGAATCACTTTTCGATCTTTGTGTCTTTGATCTATTTAACACAGCAAAAGTCCATGTCATTTCCTGGCCACCTGCATGATAAAAAGGATATAAGTTGATCCGGACACTTTATTTTAGATGTTTTGGGAGGGGGCACTTACTGCCAAATGAAGTGGGCCAAAGGTAATAAACAGATTCAGTGTTTGCTTTATAGGAACTATTCTAATGATACACTACAGAGTATTTTGTAGTACAGTGCGGTTATGTTATGGTGAAATTTCCTAGATGGAGAAACCAAATGCTGTGATCTCAGGTACAGGCAGGAGGAAGCTCCCTGCCCCAGGTGTTCCACTGTTGCTTCTGCTCTGTTTTGAAGATGGTATTCATTCTAGAGGAAACCAAACAACCACTATAGGTATTGCCACATTCTTGAACTATCCCTTTCCACTGTGAATGGAGAGATAAAGTGTTAGTGTTAGATATGTGTACGGGTGATATAATGCAGGAAAACATTTTACCATATAATTCAGGAAAGCAGTGGAATGGGGAAGAATATCTCCAGCCCCTGTCTAAGCCCAGTCTACGTTCTGGTGAAGGGGGGAAGGTAGGTCAGAAAGGCAGCATTCACTCCCGTTACACCCTTCTTCAAATATTGTATGAGTGAACCAACTGGTTTTTAAATGTAGCACTATTCACTAATTTTGTGATATCTCCAAACGAGCTAAAGAAATAAATGTCTAAGCATGTTGTAGTTATGCTGGCCTCAAATGGCTTCAGTTCACACTAATAAGTTTTGTTATGTTCAACTTACAAGAAGCAAATAGAATCAAGAGCACATTGTTGGAAATGAAATTCCCTACATATGTAAGGCATTAATTATTTTACAGCAAGAAAATACGTAAAATCAGATTTTACCTCAGTCCTAAAGGTGATATTTGGCTAGAAATTATGAAATACTGGGTTTTAATGATGACGACGTATTTTAATTGAAAAACGTAGTAAGTCTATAAAGCAAGGTTAACATTTATTGCTATAATTTCATATAAGAACTCTGGCAATTGCTGTAGCTTTGATTCAACCTTGACTTATTTTAACATCTAAAAAAGACAAAGTAGTTTAATATAAAAGGAACAAATGTACAGTACTAATGCAAGTGATACAATAAATACTGCAGATGAAATGGTAGGTTTTTGAGAGAGAGAAAATAGCATTTTTATTCTCATTTTTTCAAGCAGTGTAATACAAAGAACTTGCAATCTAATTTATTTCTGTAATCATAATGCTATTTTAACTTTCTAGGTTGTCTTTTCTCTAATGGATTAGATGGCTGCTGTCATGGAATTTAAATAGGAGTTAGGAGAAAAGATTTTTCAAAGACAAAAATTGCATGAAGTGACTAATTCTCAGGACAAATGCTGGTTCCCTCTCTGTGCATCTTTGAAATATGAATTTATTTATTTTTCATCCACCTATAGAAGATGCTTCATCATTTCTACCAGTACAATAATGACTTGGATTCAAACCCTCGTCACAATCTAATATGATCACTGGTGAAACTGTATGTACTTTTATGAGACTCAAGTACAGAGATACACAAAGTCAGTTATTTAATTATATATATATATATTTTAAAAATGGCCTGACCCTGAGGTCAATCTTATACCTTTGGTGGGGTGGTAGGATTAAAGAAAATGATTGTTCTCCCCACATTGGATTGTGTAAGTGAATCTCATATTCTTCTACTGATCCACTTTATGAAGCATTTCAGCTCCAGATGAATGGTTTCATGATGGTGTTGCCTTAGAGCAAGGGTTCCAACCTGTTTTGAGATCCTCAATATTATCTAAACTGTTGCATACACACACACCCTCTCAACAAATGCATCAGGTTGATAACCTGGGTCAGCTAGAATGCATCTCAGCTTTATTTTAGACTCAGGTGGCGCTGTGGGTTAAACCACAGAGCCTAGGGCTTGCCGATCAGAAGGTCGGTGGTTCGAATCCCCGTGATAGGGTGAGCTCCCGTTGCTCGGACCCAGCTCCTGCCAACCTAGCAGTTTGAAAGCACGTCAAAATGCAAGTAGATAAATAGGAACCGCTACAGCAGGAAGGTAAACGGTGTTTCCGTGTGCTGCTCTGGTTCGCCAGAAGTGGCTTTGTCATGCTGGCCACATGACCTGGAAGCTGTACGCCAGCTCCCTCGGCCAATAATGTGAGATGAGTGTGCAACCCCAGAGTTGGTCATGACTGGACCTCATGATCAAGGATCCCTTTACCTTTACCTTTAAGATATAACAGTACTGTATTCAGTTGCCAAGTGATGATGAGCATACATGTTTCTTCCTTCCCATCACTTCTTATTATTCAGTTTTCTGCCTTTCTGTTACAGTTGGACACTGTGGTGTTCAAATTGGGCAAATTCTGGCTAGCACTAACCTGGGCTGCATCTGGACACATCAAATTAAGCGTTCAATTAAATGCATTGTAAACTCTTACAGGGAAATCCAGTTGGCAAAGACAGGACTCCACAGCGCCATCTGGCGTCACAGTGTTATATCACATATACAACACATATAGAACGCTTTTTCTTTACCAATCTAGCCGAGTCCCTGGATTGCCTCCAACTTGTGTTTTGAAGCTAATTGTTTAAAGTTAAATTTTGAAACACATTTTTAGAACTGCTAATCATTACCTAAATAGGATGATTCAGCAAACTATTATTTGAGGAAGACTGAAAAGAAAAGAAAAGAGAGGGGAAATAAGTGAGAGGAGAAACATGGGAGTATGCAAAGCTATGTGGTCATTCCTATTGCAAACCATGGTTTGGTTCATGACCAACATTATGTCAAACCATTGTGTGGAAAGCATAAACATGCACAACTGGGGGAAAAAATACTATGCATAGGTTTAGGGAATACAGTATATGTTAATATTCACTGCAATTGAGATGTCCAACTCAGTGTATGAGAAAAGCTGTTAAGGTGCAACAGATCCAGGGAATGTTTGCTTCAGCCTCCTATCTCACCTTTCCCCCCAAAGGACCCAAAATATATTATTCAGTTAATTGCTAATTGTGAGTAAAAAATGTATTGATTCTCTTTTGTTTTGTGACTGGTGTTAATAGTGTCTCATTCCAGGTCACTAACTGCTTTCCTGTACTATTTACATCAAAATATTTAAGAGCACAAAGGTAGCAAAATTTGAGACAGGAAAGCGGGAGGAAATGTGGCACTGTTGTGATTGACAGTTGAATATTGTCATCTTGTTTTGTATTCTAAGGAAAGAAAGGAGGGGGAATGTTATATACTGTGTGGAATTGCTTGCCTAGGTTGCAGTGCATGATAGATTCCGTTTACGATCATTCCATCTGGGGTCAAAGCTGGAGGTAGCACTTTGCCACTTATTGTCATTTAAGAAAACAACCGGGGTGGGGGTGGGGTATTGCTTTGCTTTGCTTTTATTTTTGTTTTACTATGTATTTTTTGTTTTTGTTTTGTATTTTTTTATGTTGTGAACAGCCCAGTGGTGTTTGAATGAAGGACTGTATGCAAATTTAATGAATACTAATAATAGTAATAATAATAAACAAGAAGAATCAAATGTTCATAAATTTGTGCATATGGTAAATCTGCCTGCTTAAAAACACTCTAAACATCATGACTACCATGAGAATAGAATTTGGGGGAGGGGGCAGTGTGTGTCACACACTAGCATCTACAGCTTGATTATTTTGTCCTAAAGTTCTGTGGCATCTAACATGCTAGAAGGGGTTGACCATTTCTTTCAGTCCTCCTGTGACATGAAGTAAATTAGAAAGTCTTGCTTTCTTAGGAGCTTCATGTGTACATTGCAGCTCCCACATTGACAAGAAGTTAGAAGTAATGGATGAGGTGTTGAAGTAATATTCAGACATTTTGAGAATATGAGCTCTTTCTTTAGAAGTTCCATGGGGTTTCCAGATGGTACATAGTGCTTGTGATATCAGCAAGAGGGGGTGCACAAGTTATATGTTGCCACCCTTTTTTCATTTGCTGTCATCATTGCAGACATATGTACAATAATTTGAGGCGTTCTCTCTTACAAGTTGCATGTTTAGCTTTGCAGCTAATGTATGAGCAACAAGCATGAAAATATCCAGGTTGCCTCTGTGTGGTGGTGTGGGAACCCAACACTTAATAAAAAAAATGTTTTAAATCGGAAGTCCCGCTGGGTCTTTCTGCCCCTCTAAAGACAAATTTGTTGTTTGGTTAGGATGTTTTATTTGTGGGTGTTTGGGGGAGATGTAAGCATGTTGCTTGTGTTTGGAAGGGGGTTCAGAGCATCACCCGTTCTTCTCTGAAATGTGCATTTTGTGGTGCACGCAGTAAGTTTTAGATTTCTAAATGTGTTCTCAAGCTCAAAAAGGTTAGTCACCCAGCTCTACATATATTTTGCTACAATGCCATACATAAAGACATACAGTAATGTGAATGAAAAACGGTTTGGCTATCATTTTTTTAAAAGCATGTTTCTGTTGCTTTCTTTCACATAGTACTTCTTGTTTGCTGTATATTAACTAAAGCAAACCCCTTGGCTGATGTGAGAGTGTGGCACATTTACCCTAGTAATTTGATTGGTGTTATAATACTGGAGCACATTACCAAACTAACATATCAATGTCAGTGCAGTAGTAAACAACAATAGCTCCATAAATTTGAATAAATTTAGTAGGGATATAAATGTGGCGAAGAATAGCAAGATCCTGCTGGATGCTCACAGCAGACATTTTACACAGGAAAAGCTATTCCCATATGCCCCAAAATAGGCATTAAAACCAATGTACCTCTTCTTTGACATCTGTTAGAACAGAATGAGTCCATTTGAAATCCCCCAAACACACTGTCTCAGTGACAAACTGTAGTAAATGAAGCAAAATGATTTTGGGAAATGAGAAAGTGTAAACAAGCCAATCAGACTCCATCTCCTTTCTTGGATTGTTGTGATATTTTCCAGGAATTGTTAATATAAGCTTATGAGTGTGTGTTTTCTCTCTTTCCTTTGTCAAAGCTAGAACTGCTGCTGCAAAATGCTGGACCCATTCTACTGCTTTCACATAATTCAAATTTACATTGTAGGCCAAAACCTTAGTTTTAATTAAAGTTCCATATATATGTGTCTGTGTGCATATGTGGGCATTTTGATAAGGCGTGATTGATAGTACAGAATTTATTTTGTTTTTGTGTTACTTCCATTTCAAAGCCTGGGAATGGTCTGCCTTCTAGATATACTGCTGTCCTGGCTTTAGGACTTTCTTAATGATCTTGAAGAATATAATGTTGGAGGTGCTCTTAGATCCATCACTCTCCTTGGAGGATCAAGTGACAGCTGCTGCAAGGAGCACCTACAATCACCTTCAGTTAGTACACCAACTACACGCTTTCCTGGACAGGGATAGCTGGGCTAATGATGCATTGCTGACCTCCTGATTGGATTATTCTAATTATTGTGAGGGCCTTCCCCTGAGACTGCGCTGGAAGATGTAGCTGGTGCAAAATATTGTGGCTAGGGACATCCTATTACACCTGTGGTGAAAGAACTGCACTGGCTGCCGATTAGCTCTTGATTCATGCTCAGTTTCTTGTTATTAATACATAATCCCCTGAACATCTTGAAACCTAGTTACCTCTATACAGACTTAGTAGTTCATGAATATCATTTGGGAAGCTCTTGTAAGTGACGCTGTATGTTATGGACCATTGTATGGCAGTGACTCATGGGGCGTTTTCTGGTGCTGCCTCTGTTGTTTGTAATACTCTTCCCCCTACTTTATAGGAAACATCATGTGTGGGTTTTTTTCTTTTACATCATTAAGTTGGACTCTGTCTTATTGTATCATACAATGCTTTAATACATTATTTTTTACTGCAGTTTTAATTACATCACTGTATGTTTGTAACATTGTGGTTCTAGCTGTTGTACACCAGTTAGAACAGGGATGGGGAGCTGGAACTGTGAGCCATTTTGACAGGTGGGTGGAATTGCCTAACGTCATATTACATCAGGTGGTTCTGTTCAATCCACAGGAGCAGCCTGAAGTTTATCTGATTTTAGCACTGTAATCCCACACTGTTAAAACTGGAGATAAGCCTCTGCCTGGTGCCTTTTAAAGAGTGAGAAGAGGCTTATCTCTTATATGAATTCAGATTGAAGAGAAACACTGCTTACTGTTTTGAGAGTAAACTGTCAAAGAGCAGGCAGAGGCTTGTGTCCAGTTTTAGTGCTGTGGTGCTTAGTGTTAAGATCAGAGATCCCTTAGTGCTTAGATCAGAGATAACAGCTCTCTGTGTCTCACATCCTAAGGCTGATCAGGTAACTGCTAGGTGACCATGGTCTTGTGGACCAAATTACTGGGCCTATAGGCCAAATGATCCCAAGCTGGAAAGGAAGGATAGACTGTAGGTCCAGGTACAAAGGAACCAATAGGCTCAATCTGCCTCAGACAAGAACACCAAATGCCACAGCATCACTGTTCCTTACAAGATTCACTAGGTCAGGCACCCCCAAACTGCGGCCCTCCAGATGTTTTGGCCTACAACTCCCATGATCCCTAGCTAACAGGACCAGTGGTCAGGGATGATGGGAACTGTAGTCCAAAACATCTGGAGGGCCAAAGTTTGGGGATGCCTGCACTAGGTTATGGGGAAATATATATTTTTAAAACTTTTTTTTAGGCCATAGATTTGAACATTATCCCCATATAGTCTGTTGTTATATATTGTTTATTTTTTGGTTATCATACTTTTTTTATCTTTTTATTAATTGTTGTTAACGTGCCCTAAAAACTTACTTAGCATCACAGATGGCAGTATTAATTTTAGTAACAAATAAAAATAAATTCTAAACTCAGACTCAAATATCCTCCAGTAATTTTATCAAAGTGCCATAGACTGCAAACTCTCATTCCCAGTGGTACCCACACAACATGTTGGCCATCCACATGCTAGGTAAGAGAACTTGTTTTTGCTCTATGAGCAAGCAAAGGAGAATATGAGATGGTTTGAAGGAATGTGAAAATATACCCCTTTCCCAGCTCTTTTGTTCCCAGTTCTTGGTGCAGGGCCTGACCATTTGATTCCCCCATGCGCAATAAAACATTTTTGGGGTTTCATAAATATCCCAAAATATGACACAGGCCAGTAAATAAATAATAAAATACAACTAGTGGGTCGAGATAATTGGATGGGCTTTTGATTTGCTTGCTTCTGCCAGTGTTACTGAGTGTACTCATGTGACTTGGTGTGTTTTATTGCCTGCCACAAGCTGTAAAAAATGGTTCAATAGTAGTAGTCTAACCTAAGGGCAGGAATGGTGTCAGAATAATTGGAGGTGGTTGGAGCGAGGAGGAAAGGTACAGACGCTCAGTCATATAGTAATAATTACTTCATTCTTTTCTATTGACAGTATGGCAAGCTGGATAAGATGCATAGCTGCCAAGTTTTCCCTTTTCTCGTGAGGAAGCCTATTCAGCATAAGGGAAAATCCCTTAAAATAAGGGATAACTTGGCAGCTATGATAAGATGAGCAGATACTAATGATGAGTCTACTGAATTTCTTTTCTCACAGTTTCCTGCCTGTTACCTATACATCCTGGGGACAGAATGCATTATGTACTAATTTCCAGCATTTTCAGCAGCCTGTTTTATCTAACAGTTACTTGTTTTTACAATATAGGATAGACAATAAAAGTATTACTTACTTGTTACGTGTAACCAGCACATGCACCTGGGGGGTTTGTGCTAGAAACACAAGGTTTGCTTTCATATCTTCAGGAATAATAATTATTATTTTACTGTTGCTACTATGAGAGCTCAAGCTTTCTTAAGAATTAATATTTTAAGTAATAGTTAATGAAGATTTGAGAAATCATAAGATTGCTAAAACCATTATATTATAAATCTTAAAAAAGAGGGAGGTGGCAGCTGCTTCTTTAAACTGATGTCAGAATTGGGATAAACTTGCAGCCTCCTGGAGAGCAAACTGCAATTAGTCACCGGCTGATGTACTTTATGATCAATGTTTATTTGATATGTGTTGATAGCTAAAGCCTTTTTCATCCCTTCTGTATATTTCCTTCCCCTTTCATTTGCTAGTTACCATTCTGTTTGTAATATTTTCCTTTAAAATCAATCAAAACATCCCAAACTTCAACGGAAATTAAATCTGTGAGACTTTGGAAGCTACATGTTTTGTAGTCTAAAACTATACCCATAGGAATAGCTAGGAAAATGTCTTTGCTAATCCTAAAGAAGTCCTAGAGTTTCCTTTTGAAACTGCAGGAAACAAAGAAACTGCAGACCAAATATATTAATATAGTATATGAACTAAATCATTTGTACCAGGTTGCGAGTTTATAAAACATTGGGAGGCAAAACTCCTTACTATTCAGTGTAGGACAGATAATTCCTTTTGAAGCTCCTTTAGGGGAGAGAAAATGGTCAGAAGGCAAAGAGATTTGAAACCTCTCACCATTCCCTACCTACATTTACAAACTCACAAAACTGTATTTGTTCTGTTCACAAGATTACTAAGTTGACTGTGTCTTGTCTAATTTGGGCTTCAGGGAAGCCAATAAGTTGTGAATAGAACGTTAAACTGATATCCAAGAGACCCATGATACATTCTTAGCCATGAAGGTCAGGCTAATTTGCCTTTACCTGCCTCACATGACTGTAGTGACAGGGAAAAGTGGGGTAACTTTTTGTAAATGTCCCTTCAATTTCACTATCCATTTGCAGGTGGCAAACTCGCTTGCTGCTAACTGCCTCCCCACCCCACCATAGAAGACCCCTGGGAATAACACTGAGTTATCATGTTGTCTTCCAAAACAACAGTTGGGGTGTAAACCTGTGTGTGGTGAAGATTTCAGCTAAGGTGACTACTGTAGATGTTTCTTCATGCAACAAAGTAAATCCACAAAGAAAATTAGATGTCAGGAAGAAAAGGTTTCTACAGCCTTCCCCTCTCTCATGTGTGTGTGTGTGTGTGTGTGTGTGTGTGTGTGTGTGATTAAAATATTTATAATCTGCCCTTCATTGCAAAACATCATAGTGAGGAACCATACTTCATTTAATAACAAATACATTTCAAAACATAAGGGCAGCTAAAGTTACAGTAATCATTTTGTTTTTACTGACATATTTGCTGACATATTGCTAAAACTGCAAAGCAGCACATATAAAAATTTTAAACTGAACTTCCAAATTATTGGGTAAGAAGTGCAAAAGGAACTCTCTAACATCACTTGGGATTCCAGTAACAGAGCTGAATCACCACTAGAATGCACATGTATTATTTTAAGGGGAGTACAACCCTGAAAGAACAGGCCATCCATTACTACTACTGCTACTGCTACTAATACTAATACCTTTCATCTGAAGATCCATCTTATCAGGTTTAAGTCTCAAATGTTTTGTTTTTTGGTGGGTAGGAATGTTTTGTTCTTCAGGGGATAATTCTGCCACCACCCTCTGCTCTTTGAACTAGACCAGATATGTGCAACAACAAGAGCACAATATATTTGTACTTCTAGCTGTTCTTTGATTTGCTTCATGTTCAGCTCTGGATAGGACAGAAAGAAATATTCCGAAACTGAACAGAAAGAGAACAAATAATTTGGAAACTATTTGAAATCTAAATGAGGAGCTTTTATTTCTTCATAGTACTTGGGTCTTAGAACAAAGTACTTCAAATACGGAAAGCATTTCGTTTAAGCGGGCAAGATAATTATTGAAAAAGTGCACAGTCCTTGCTACTGACCCACACTTGTCATGAAAGGGGAAAGCAAATAGGAACAGATGGCAATGTATATATTTTCTTCATTACAATAATGGTTATGGAGGTCAGAAAGCCATTAAAGAAGAAATCATAGGAGCCTGAGAAGCATAAAGGACTAAGCACCACAAAATTGCTTTAGGCTTTCCCATTAAAAGAGCTCAGTTTGCTAAGCACCAGTCATTCCTGTAAAGTATCATTGGGTTTAAACTGGTTTCCTGGGAGACATCCCATTTAAGCAGATTTCCCAATTAAGCACAGGATGCAGGTTTGAAAAACTAGTTCTGTACTAATTGATGGTGTAATATGTTTGCTCACTCCTTCCATGAAAAGAGACTGATTTTGAAGGAACCATGAGAACTATGTTTACAAAAGTTCTTTATCAAACCAGGATCTCTGGGGCTAAACAACTATGGGAGAGTTCATAAAATGCTTCTGGCTCTGCTTCATGGAACACAGTCCCATTACTCAGTCAAGGGACAATATTGGATTATGAACTCAAGATTGACAACTTCATTTTATAACATTAGGGGAAAAACTAGAGACATTATTAGATCGCGTAGTCTCTCTTCCGGAGAAAGATTGCTTCTTATACTAGGTTTCCTAGTGATTTGTTCAGTCTTGATATCAAATGTCCCAAATGATTGTTCTGTTTCTAGTTTTAGATCATATTGTATCATGGAAGATGAATGGCCCATTAGGCAATTCTTAATATTAATTTCACCCTATTATATTTAATGGCAATTTTCTGTGAACTCAGTTATGACACAAGAACCCTCTTGGAGCAAGTTAGTCCAGTATTTTGTTTCCAACAGTGCACAGCTAAGATGTCTGTGGAAAGCCTGCAAGAAAGACGTGAGTGCAAGAGCATTCTCCTGCTCATGATCTCCAGCAACTGGTATTTATGCTATTTTTGATACTGAAGGTAGTATATGGCCATCATGACTAGTAGCCATTGATAGTCCTATCCACAATGAATTTGTCTAATCCTCCTTTAAAGCTAGCCAACTTGGTTGCTATCATCACATCTTGTGGAAACAAGTTCCATAGTTTACTATTTACCCTTGTACTTCCTCTTGTCTCTCCTTTCCTCAATCTTCTGCCACTTGGCTTCATTGGATGGTGACAGTTTCTTATTCTTCTTTTTAATAATCAATTTTTATTAAAAGTTCCCAGCATAAAATGTAATAAAAGCCAAACTAATCTAAATAAGAATAGTATAAAAAGAGCAAAAAGAAGAAAATAGAAAGGGGAAAATGGGGGGGGGAATAAAAAGCTCTCTTTCGAAATTACATCTTTACTCCACACAAAGGAGGGTGAACCTTCCCAGCTCTCACCTGGGAGCTTTCCCCTCTTTCCCTGAGAAATCCTATCCACCCAGCCTCTGGCACAAAGTCCTTCATCTTCATTCCATCACTTTCCTTTTTTATTTTGGTATTATTAAGGCTTTTAAAAATACAATAACAGAGAATATTAAAGAGAATAATAAATGAATAAAGATAAAAAGAAAGATAAAAAGAAAGAAATAGGTGAAAAGGACTTACAGCTATCTATCTGTCAAAAATTCTTAAAAATAGTCAAATATTAGCATGGCCCCTGCGCAAATGTCCAATCTAGATTAATATTCTGCTGTTCCTCCCTCTGCTGGGCGATGTTTTTCCAATCTTCAGTCTGAGACTTTTCAGTTCATTCATTTCTTTCATTGCAAGAAGTCCAAAGTAGGTTCTCTTATTCTTGTTATGTATCTGAGTCAGCAATAGTTCTCCTCCAATCCAACATCACAACGTTGGGATGGTGCCAGCTTGTAGTTAGTTTTATGAGACACGGAGGAAAAACACCAAATTGTTTTATTTATAGAGGTCCTACCACCACCACTGCAGCAGTGAAATTTTTCTCCGGTGCAAATTCATTTCCCCTGTATCTTCACCTAGAAGTCAATCCTTGCATTCTGTTTTCCAGACACCAGTCAAAATTACAAATTTGGACAGAAGACCTTTGGTAAATTCACATATATTTGTGGTGATGATTGAGGGCAGTTTAAAGAGGGAAGAACACTGAGCCCTCCTCCCCCCTTTATTTTCCCTCCACAGTTCTCTCCTTGAGGTGCTTCTCTCTCACACAGGCTTCAATATCTGAAGTGACCCAGCCTAGCTTGGAGGAAAGTACCTGGGGCCCCATTTTACAAATGAATGAAACATATAGGAGCCAACTCCTAGGGGCCATGGGGGCTTCAGGCTCCACAATAAAATATTTGAGGGGGTGCACTGATTACAATTCTCCCCAGATCTCATAATGACCATTTCCAGTGGTTTCATCTTAGCCTTAAGGTCAGGTTAAATAGCTCTGCAGCATCTTACAGCACAACAGCCACACAAACACTGTCTTGGGAGACAGTGGAGGAGTGGGCATTTGGGGGTGAAGTCAAACCATTGGAGAGTTACAGTGTGTGCTATGGGTGTAGAGATATGAGAGAGACATATTTTGTTGCAGCCAGGGCAGATGAAGGTGTCCAGTTGTGCTGCTGCAGATGCACCATGGCGTTTCTTATTTCTGTTCTGTGGCCATTCCTCCTCTGGTCACTGCTGTGGATACACAGTGCTATTCTCTGAAACCTGTCCTGGAGATAGGATGGGAACCACTGCAAGACAATGTCCCCCAAACCCACCTTACTAAGTTGGTTCAGGAGAATACTATCGTACAATAGTACTGGAATTCACAGAGAGATAAGTAAGAAGAACAGAGTCATACTTCTCCTGTCCTTTTCCTGATAAATGTCATCCATCAGAATGATCAAGGCCAATTCTTTCCCATCACCAAGCCTGAACCAGGACTGAAATGGATCAATATATCCAAGAGTGCTTGCAACTGTCCTCACTGTGACCCTCTTCATCACTTTGTCAGAAAAGGGGGTATTTGCAACTGGACAGTAGTTGTCAGAAACCAATTGGATCCAGGGAGCTTTTCAAGATGGGTGGGACCACTCACTTGGCTATTTAAATTGTTTCTCCAACATCACACCCAAGGCCACCTCTTCCAGGTTGGTCAGAGAAGTGGGTGGGGAGCCATAGTTTACGGCCTGCTTGACCTGACATGTTACCGGTAGAATCATAGTTTTACCATACAGTATGCTACTATTTCTCTGAATGGTAACACCGAACTTTTTAGCCCAGTCACAGTAGCAACAACATAGCTGGAACTCTTTAGCCAGATAAGGGTGTCATATCATACTAGCTTAAACTTCAAAGAAAGCACTTTTTGGGAAGACCAAAAACAATTATTAGCTGGCCTGTTCTATAAAGCTTAGAAGTGGTGTCAGTATAGACTTGTCACTTTTAACTGAAAACCTATTCTCTCAAACTGTTCAGGAGGGGAAACAAACCCCAGATAGTTGCCTTTAACACTGCTGGAGCGAAAGCCTTATGAAAGTACTACTACTTTCAAAGAAAATATATCTTGCAGTGAAGCTCAAAATGGTAACGTTTGATAGGAAAAGCTATTCACTTCCAGCAGAGAGTTTAATTAAACAAGCCAGCACAGGTAGCTAATAGATCTAAATGCTGATGTAAAGCACAGCAGTAGTAGCTTTCCTGCTCCCTACCCCTTCCTCTTTGTTTTCTGAGGACATTTAAGTATGGTAATTTCTGTGAGAGGGGTTTACATTAACATGCATCTCAAATGCTTTAACAGGGATATTTTACCAGTTAGATTCTGCAACTGTTTAATGATTTTACTACCTTGGTATCTGTCCTTTAAACATTTCATTTGTCATTCGATGCTTGCAGAATGTTACTGCTTGTGATGAGCTCTACTATGTCAAAATACTATGCAATCTTGATATTGAGCTCTTATGAAATGACAAAGAATGGACTCCAGTTAGTATTCATTTAATAATATTCAGGACCAATTGAAACATGATGGGCTCCATCTGGATACATCCGGAATGCATTTACCCATGTCTGTGCTCCATAACATTTAAAATGCTCTTACCTCACGTACTTAGTGTGCAGATGATACGTGTCTATAAGCAGTGTGTTTATTTATTTAAAACATTTATACTCCATGACTAAACAACAACAATACTCCACTTTTCCAGAGACGTTAGCTGGGTATAATAAATCAAAACAATCATAGAATTGTAAAGTTGGAAGGGACCCCAACTTTTAAAATAATTTAAGAGAAGCAACAAATAAATTTAAACAGCTATAAACCACTAAAACCTCAGGGAAGTGAAGAGATATTATAAATACAGTGACAATAATTTTTTTTAAAAAATACAATACAACAATTGACATGGCTTCAAAAGCTTTCCTAAACAGCTTTCCTTTACTACCTCACAGTAGGCTGTTAGCAGTGCTTTTTTCAGCCAGAACTCAGTTCTGGCATCTCTCAGGTGGCTGCCTTTGCCATTCTAAGAGAACGGTTGCTGGAAAAATGCAACCTGTGCCATTGATAAAGATAGTGCAACCCATACAGCACGTTGGTGACAAATATTCACACAGTTGTTCAAAAATAATTTTACACCATTTATCAAATTTGTGAGAAAGAGACAATTACTTACAAAGTGCCATGAAAACTTACAAACTACCTAAAATAAAGTGAACTTGCAATATCAGATTTTACTAGATTCTTACAAATTATTGACTCAGTTTTTCATTTTCTCTTGCTTTTTAAATAAGTTCAAGAACACGCATCCCCAAACTGTGGCCCTCCAGATGTTTTGGCCTACAACTCCCATGATCCCTAGCTAACAGGACCAGTGGTCGGGGAAGATGGGAATTGTAGTCCAAA
Organism: Zootoca vivipara; assembly: GCF_965207765.1. Classification (NCBI taxonomy): domain Eukaryota; kingdom Metazoa; phylum Chordata; class Lepidosauria; order Squamata; family Lacertidae; genus Zootoca; species Zootoca vivipara. The sequence goes on from NC_142587.1 coordinate 58,921,599, forward strand.
ACATCTGGAGGGCCGAAGTTTGGAGATGCCTGTTCAAGAAGATTCAAGAAGAAGGTAAGTTCAATGATGTTCCCGGTAGCTGTGAGGTGCAGATGAACCCGCGTATGAGGTTATAAAGAAGACAGGGTGCCAGCGTTCTACCCCCGTTTCACCCTAGCAGTCCATACAGTTGAGAGGCTTCTGTTTTGCCCTGGGTGGGGCCGATTTGTTGGGGTTGGCAGAGTTTTCTGGGCTTCTTCAGTAGTCTCGTGCCATTAATGCATCTACTAGTGCTAACTGATAATAATCCAAACGGAGTCTCATTCGTATCATTATAATACACTTCTAGGTGTTCAGTTAAATACAAAGTACAGTATTTTTAACTGCTATGAAATAGCATTGGCTCTTAGAGAGAGCGTGTGAGGAGTATTCCTGGTGGGTGGGTGTGAATTCATGTGTAGGGAGTATATGAGATGAGGGCTTTTCAAACATAGCTTGAATTCTAGCTACCCGTCCATGAACAAATTAGAGCCTCAGTCTGCAGCTGCCTGTGTCCACTTGGCTCTCCAAGGGTGCATAGATATATAAAGTAGGTCAGTGGTGGATCAGGCAGAAAAACACAGATTAATTCTCTGGTGTCTTTGGGTTGAGCACAGGTGGGTGGCAGGAGTACTGAATTAGGTGGACCAGGGCTCTGACTCATTATAAGGCAGATGCCTTTATCCCTATTGGCCCTTTCTAGGGGCTGTGGGAGGGGGGTCTTTAAAACATACATACTGTATCCTAATAATGATTATGATAAAATATTAACACTTAATTTGTTTATAGTACATTTGAACCACACCTGGGCCTAACATCCAAAATGGTATACAATGTGATTTTCTAGAGCAGTGTTTCCCAACCAGTGTGCCTCCAGATGTTTTGGGACTACAACTCCCATCATCCCTAGCTAGCAAGACCAGTGGTCAGGAATGATGGAAGTTGTAGTCCCAAAACATCTGGAGGCACACTGGTTGGGAAACACTGTTCTAGAGTGTTCACTTGTAAAACTATGATATTATTGTACTTCTGGGCTGTTGTAAAAGACTCAGGGTTGGTGTAAATGATGTAAAATAAACTGGGTTGGTGTAATGAATCACCATCACAGCTCATAAGAGGTTGGTTCCTGAAAAAGTACAGTAGATAATACACAAGACAAAGACAAGGTGTAGTATAGAATACTAAAAGTAATACAATTCATCCACCATCCATATATAATATTCAAATTGGACATAAAAGGCCCTGTGGCACATTTTATATTTCTCAAATGTTCTTTCCTGCTAAAGGTATCCCATCTCATTCTTCCAATTCTTCACAATTTATATTGGTCCCCCCCTTCTAATAGTTTCCTATTTTAAGAAGAAATTTGTTGAAATTAAGTGACCAGCAGTTTCTGATCCAATTTCTTTGCCATAAAATACACACCAAATTTTGTATTTGTATGAGGTAACAAAACCAACCAAGGTCAGGATTTAAAGAGATATTTATGCCATGACTAAATTAGGATTATTCCCCCCTCCCATGGGATTTTTTTTCACCTTTTTTCCTTTGAAAAAATAGTTAGGAAGAACTATTTTTCATTATGGCATGGCAGGAAGGAAGGGATGCTGTTATTGATGCTGTTATTTGAGGAGTGGTCAAGGTTTCCTTGGACATATGAACCTAGTTATGTTAAGAGGTATAAGGGTAAAGGGGCCCCTGACCTTTAGGTCCAGTTGCGGATGACTCTGGGTTGTGGCGCTCATCTCGCTTTACTGGCTGAGGGAGCCGGCGTACAGCTTCCAGGTCATGTGGCCAGCATGACTAAGCCGCTTCTGGCGAACCAGAGCAGCACACAGGAATGCCGTTTACCTTCCCACCGGAGCAGTACCTATTACCTACTTGCGCTTCGACATGCTTTCGAACTGCTAGGTTGGCAGGAGCAGGGACCGAGCAACAGGAGCTCACCCCGTTGCAGGGATTCGAACTGCCGACCTTCTGATCGGCAAGCCCTAGGCTCTGTGGTTTAGACCACAGCGCCACCCATGTCCCTGTTAAGAGGTATAGATTGGAGTAAATACCTGTTAACAAATATAAGCAGTTTTATACCTATGTAGCTACGAAAAGGGAGCTCATTTCTTAAAACATTCACTTATTTGCTTTCTTCCTTTTTGGATTATGTTCCTCCCCATGTGCTAATATATACTAAGATGTGAAATCATTATTACCAGTGTACATTACCTTGTCCTTTCTTGACATTGTTGTGCTGAGTCCCTATTTATATTTGTCCTTTAGAATTTCCCAGTCTGTTTTATCCTTCAGAGCTATAAACAAGCTTTGTGTTATTTCTCAATTTCCCTTTCTCTCAGCTGATTTGCTCATTGAAACCATTATTAAGTATATTGAACACTTATCCCAATACTGATCCCTGGAGTGTTTCACTCAACTTCTTTCCACTCTGAGAAGCAGCCATTAATTACAAGTCTTTGTTTCCTATCACTTAGCTAATTTTTAATCCACAACAGGATTTTACCTCCCTACCCTGTGGTTATTTTCCTTAATAGTCTAATCAGTGGCTTTTGACAATCCAAGTAAATTACTTGAAAAAGACCTTCTTTTATCCTGTTTGATTAACTCTTTCCAAGAACTGTGATGCCTCAAAGAGGCAAGATTTTCTTTTCACAGAGGTTTGACCTTATCAATTTATGCTTATCCAAGTAGGGCATTATTTTCTCCTTAATTATATTCTTGTTCAATCTCTCCTGAATTAGGACCAAGAAGCTCATCAGTCTCTAATTTCAGTTTTCATTGTAATATTGGCAACTATATACATCTTTAAATATTGCTTGTGCTATATTTGCATTAAGGGCCTATTTAAATTCCTCAGGCATTGTGATTTACTTGGCTTGGAATTCCCACAATGTTCCCTAATCTTTCCTTTAGAGATTTGCTGTAATGCTACGGCACACTTGTATCATACTGTGTAACAGTGGTATCTGCTCCATCTTTAATCATAAAGATTAATGCAAATAAGCCAATTCTTTTCCCAGCAGTCCATTAATCCTCCCTAATAGCACCCTTCACCTTTTGTTGGCCAGAAGATTCAGGGACTTACATTGAAACCTCACTACTGGATGTTTTGCGTTCCCCTATTGGTCATTTCAATGTCCTTGTAAAGTTGGAAACTTGTGAAAGGCAAAGTCCCTGGGGGAGGAAATGAGGGCCAGCAAACAGGTAGGTAGAGTATTACTAGCAAAAGCAAGCATATTCAATATATAGCATAGATAAAATATGAAAGAAAGTTTTTATAGCTCTAGCTAAATTCTGGGATGCTTGTTAATAAAAACAGTACTGGTGTAATATGTTATTTGTATGTGCAATTACACGTTTGCCCCAAATAGCAGAAGCTTTCCGCTTTCTCCACAAGCACTTAAGAGGCAAAATTAACTTCATATCATTAGTGTGACGAAGCCCGTGACCATCCTGTTCCCTAGACAACACACAGCATATTGGTTTGGGATTAAATAAGGCCACAATTTTATTGGTTACAGATGTGAAAGTTTGGTCATAGACATTGAGGTAAGCAACTGCATGTGTTACTCCCACCCATCATCTGGGAGTGTTTCTAAGGGTGAAGCCAGTGGGGAAGGGACACGTCCTATGACCTACGACAAATCAGGACATCCCCCAAGTGGTCTCCTTTGGAGGAGTGGACTGGCCCTAGCCCCCTTCTGGACATTGGACAGTAGCCACTGCTCCTGGATCCAGAATACCCTTACATGTGGAGGGGCAGGCAGAGGCTACAACCTCCCCTCCAACCAAGACTAGGCTTCACCAATGCCTATCCACCTTACAAAGTTGAGATGATTGCTATGAGGTAGGTGAAAACCCAAATGGCAGTGCCAATTTGCTAGATGGGAAAAAATCCTGTCCAGCCCCTAAATCCAGCAACAGATATTGCCCATAGCATGGTTGTACCATCAGCTAAAACCCTAATTTGAGGGAGGGTGGGTGGGAAAAGTGGCATGGTGAGTGATAGGTCAAAATGCCCAGCAGGCTTGGCATTTATCCTTGCCCTGGGCACAGGACTAAGCGCTGCTATTGATCAGTTGGTCCCACTCCCAGGGGAATGCCATCTATAAATTCCTGCCACCATGGGCCAATTCAAGTCAATACAACCAACCAATACAACCAACCAAACCCCTGTGTTGTAACACTGACGTGAATCAAAAACAAAGCAGCATGTGACCATATGCAACCATGCAATATCAACTCTTTATAATATCAACAGAACAAAAACTAAACATGTATGTACAATGTTAACAACTCTTGGAAGATTCTCTTCAAAACATAAACAATAAAGCAGGATTCAGTTGAGTCTCTGAAAGTCTCTGCTGGTCATAAATCAAGGAAATATGGCAAAAAGTCAATCATCGAAAACCAAGTGGAAAGATAAGTAGCTATAGTGTTTCAACGATGCTGAAGTGGTTAATAAACTGTCATGATGTATCGTGTTTCCGGATATAGTCCACTGTTTCATAATTACTTCTTCAGCACAGTAATGGGTAGTAGAAGTGTTTTCATAGACCCATCTCTTATAAGGATAAATACATACTGAGGAACAGTGCTCATAAATCTATGTAGTCACTGCCATGGGCCAATTCAGCAATAGGAGGACGATCCAGCCTGCAATATACCAGTTCCCAGAGGAGACCTGGGGCCCACCCACAAAACCACCTGCCAAAGAAGGGCAAGTGGACTTCCAGAGCAGGAGTAAAAAGAGTCTTTGGCCAGAGGATTGGGGAGAATTGTTTTTCTCTGACCTCAACTGTTAACAAACTGTGGGAAAGTACAGATAGTAATAAGTATCTAATTAACAGTAGTAATTCACAAAACAATTGTTGATAATCCAGACATCCTGACATTGGTAAACCAATTAATACATTTCGACCTACTGTAGTCTGCACAACACAATATGTGAGAACCTACTGTAGCTAAATCATATAATATCAATCTGCATGCTTCTGGAGAGCACTGAGGCTAGTGGTTAAAATCATGAGCTGTAGTCAACAAAATGTGACTACATCAGAAGCCATCACATTTGTGTGGTCTTGCTATACCAAGCTTTAGTGTGTCATGTGATCCTGATAATAATGTGCTAAAAATTCTTTGTCTCAGTTCAATCCACAAGCTATGTTTAAAATTTGCTGTTGACATGTAGACGCTAAAAAAAATATGGGACCAGGATACCTAGCAGATTGTCTCCACCCATATATGCCCAATTGACCTTTTGAGATATTTAGAGGTGGTGTTGCTTGTCGTAATGGGCGTAGCCAGGGGGGGGGCAGCTGCCCCATAGATCAAGTAAATAAAAATACTTAATTGCAGAAAATAATTCAGCTTAAACCATGCAATTATACACTATTGTTAAAAACATTTGTACTGTAATAAAAGGTTGCTAGAGAATTAGTATTTGTGCTGAAAGGTAGTCTTTATTATGCTGCCTTTGTCTGAGAAGAACCCTGCCTAATTATTTGTTGTTTTTCCAGATAGCCCTTGGTTCTTGCTCACACACTGAGTAGAGATTACACTGTCCTATTAGTCCTTTTAAGGGCCAACGTATGCCAGCGATGCCATGTGTGAACAATCTGCAGGCACCATTAGCACTGCTTGACTAGCTCTTGATAACACTCACTATGAAGTCAATTAAAGACGTCAGGAGGTGGGCCAGACTGCTTTCTTTTACTAACAACAATCCTTAGGGGGTGGAGCACAGGGATTTGGAGGACAGGTGATGTTAGCGTTTTTAGTAGGAGAAAGCAAAAACATCCAGACTGCTTCTCTCTGTTGTTTGGCACAAATTCCTTTCATTTTCCCACCTTCCTCTATTTAAAAACAGGTTTTGACAGATTTTCCACTTTATAGGAAGCTGATGAAAGCCAAGTGACTTCAGTTCACATTAAGGAAAATGGAAGCATGAGGCAGTAGCAAAGAAGTCTGGAGCTTAAATTAAAAGCTGGCAGGAAATACCAGACCTTATTTGGAGTCCTAGTGCTTGGTGTTAAGTACTGTGCACTACACCATATTCTTCCACGATTAAGTTCTAACTGTTGAATACTTTTCCAAATGTATTTTGGGAATTAATTGAACTTTTATTTGCCTGAAAGTGGACATACCAATTTCAAGCAAAAAAAAACCTGCTGTGCCTACTGTTGGCATTTGCTGCTGGACGGTGGTTAATTTAACTTATAGGAAGATTTGTCAGCTTCCTATTTTAAAAATACACTCCACCTTAAAACAATTTCCAATTTCCAATTATGAATATATGCTCAGATGTTTGCAAACAAGTTAAATTTAGTTTTAAAATGAAACACCACCATCATATTTGTCTTCCTTTAGGAAGCATAGGAAGCAGACAAAGAGTAGGTCCAAAGAAATGGGCAAAAGGAATGACCTAATTAGATTAAAAGAAACACACGCTGAAGTCATACCTTGCAATCCCACAAAAAGTACCTAGACACACTTGCTGGAAGTAAGTACCATCAAAGTCAATGGGACTGACTTCTGATTTTCCTAAGGATTATGACTTTGTACTGGGCATAGTGTTGCACTGCCATCAACATAACCAAAGTTTTAGTTAATTCCAGAGCTGGATGAAGACCTAAGCACTGAAAAGATTATGGTGCCCCCTGTATGTACTTAAAATAAAAACAATACTAAAGCATAAAATATACTGTAATTGTGTAGTGGAGTGTAAGGAAGTCTAATAAAGTTCTGATTTTTCCCCTGATGGCGACTCTGATGCTATTTTTTAAATATCAGATGTCATTTTTTCCCAACAAAATATTTCTCTCTTTCTTTTTTGTTCCCCTGTTTTGCTGGTGCCCCAAGGATGTGCTTAGTCTGCCAGCTGAGTAATTCAGCATCGGGTAGTTCAATATTTAACTGTTGTTATGTCCTTCCTATAAGCAGTGTATCCTGCTTCATCCTCTTCACAACCTTTGTGAGGTCCTTTTGGCTGAGAAATAGCAGCTGGCCCAAGGGCACCCATAAACATAATGGCTGACTGAGATTTGTGAACTAGCTTCTCAAAGCCCAACAGCAGCAGCATACAGTAACAATTTTGATCTTGGCCAGTACTACAATTATGTGATAGCCAGTCATTAAAAACTTTCATTGTACATTAGACCTTCTGTTGTGACTTTCTTCATCATGTTTGGGGCATCAGTGGGAGTGGGAGGAAACTTGTGTGTGATGGGATTATCATTACATGAATTAGTTATTACCTGATCATGTAAATCAACTCTTCGCTTACCCAACAACAACATTTTGGAACCTTGCTGTGGAATAATATGTAGTATTAACAGCAGCAGTGGTCTGATTATACATGGGTGTGTATTTTTACTTTGTTCACACTCATGCAGACTATGGTCGCCCAGATGCTCATTATTCCCTACTGGCCCTCTTCTTTGTTTGTTTAGTATTCTCTTTGATTCTCCCTTTCCAGACCACTTTCATAGTTATATGTAAAACAGCATCTATATAATTTGTTGCGTGTTTCAAATATGAACATATTTGCAAATGAATAATATAGCTCGGGATCATAATCTTGCAAATCATGTGAAAACAGTTATTATATGTGTATACAGTGTGAAGCAAAGGCTCCTCGGACTATGTAATGATGCCCTGCCAAAAATATCAGTTAAAAATTGAGTCTCTAGTTGCTTTTGTCTTCCATTTATTTACAGGGTTTTCCTGGCTTTTCAATTTAGATTGTGCTTACATAGGGGAAAGCTAGTAAGTATAATATGCAATTACTTGTTTTCAAATGTATCATCTATCTTCTAGTTTGTATTTATGGTATCTCATTTAACCTTGCTCAATGAATACATGGAAATACAATGGAGAGAGTTTTCGACATTAATACTTATTATTCCAATTACTTAGTTTCCATCTGGCTTATTTATTTCCAGGCATCTCACATTGGGCTCCAAAGAAATGACATAACTTATCTACAGGAATGTGCGATAAAGATAAAATGAGAGATTGTTTACTTGGCTAGAGAGGCATATTATTTGTTTTCTTTTCAAAAGGCTCAGAAAATGAAATGTGAAAGATTATAGAAATGGAAATGGAAATCTCTACACACAGAGAGAGAGAGCAGGCATTTTAAAAAACGAATCAACAGAGATTTTGGAAATACAACCTGATTTACTGTACAATATAACAATGTTTAGATCTATGGAGTTTTATAACACACACACACACACACACACACACACACACACACACACACACCATTTGCCGTCCTCCTACTCCTTCATTTTCCTAAAATTCAGGTCCCATAAAAACCTTGTAATATATATTCTCTTAATTTTGCTGTATTTATCAAAGACAGAAAAGAATTTCCATATCCACATATAACTATTTAACTCTTTATTTTATGCTATATTCAGCCATTTGAACCAAATTCACAGTGTTGGGCTCACAGCATGCCTGCATTCATTTAACAAGATGCTAGAACATCTTGAGAGTTTCATAAGCATTTTTGAAGTTCACTTCCATTATTCAAGGCACCCATGCATAACAGAGAGTGTTAAATACTCTCAAACCTCAACTGCCTTATTGTGGCTGACAAAGATTAACTTATCACTTCCTCTTGAGTCCAGTAACAAGCAACTGTCTGTGAACCAGCCATGGATCATATTTTATTCTAGAGACCTTGGTACTACAGTAATTTGTTTTGTATTGGAGTTACCTGTCCCCTTTTGCTCAGTCGGTAGAGCATGAGACTCTTATTCTCAGGATCCTGGGTTTGAGCCCCACATTGGGCAAAAGATTCTTGCATTGCAAGGGGTTGGATTAGATCAGTGGTCCTCAACCTTGGGCCTCCAGATGTTTTGAGACTACAATTCCCATCATCCCTGACCACTGGTCCTGCTAGCTAGGGATCATGGGAGTTGTAGGCCAAAAACATCTGGAGGCCCAAGGTTGAGGACCACTGGATTAGATGACTTTCATGTCCTCTTCCAATTCTGTGATTCTATGATCCCCATCCTGAGCACAATCACTTTTGACCATTACTCTAAGCAATGACAGGCATGACTACCACTCACTGGGCTGCCCATTGGTGAGCATATGGGGGTTCTGCAGGCACGGACTGTCATCTGCCAGGGGCCCCTAGTTGTGCTGTATCTTAACCACCTCAAGCCCCATGCTTTGAATGCAGATTACCTGGCAAAAGAAAGCTCACCCTTCACATTGGGTTTTATACATATGTAAGGTGCTCGTTTATAATTATATGTTGGGAATGATGCATGTTCTGATGTAGCTGCATTGTTTTATACTTTCTGGATGTTTTATGATCATATTCTGTGTTATAAATCAAGCACTGCTGAGAGTTGTTTCTTTTTTTTCAAATGTTCTTATCAATTAAAAATTCGGTGTGGCATGAGCAAATTTTTATTCTGAAGGTGTGGCCCAGTGAAAAAAGTTTGGTGGTTTATATATAAAAACTGTTGTGTTTGTGTGTGCACATGTGTGCTAGAGATGTCATCAGTATTGTGTTCACTAATTTTCAGTGACTCTCCATGGGTCTTTGCCAAACTATCTAAATATGCCAGGTATTAAACCTGGGCCCTTCTGAATCTATAGTGAAAAAATGCAGCAACTTGCACTTTAAAAGTCAGCATCAGGTGTTACTGTAATGCATTTCTACATTACTAGACAATTTGCCAACTTAATTAAATGACTAATACTTGGCTGTTCTCATTTACTAGAATATGCATACCTTACATTTTAATGTAATAGTCACTGATTCTTCAAGTTTATGAACAGAAAATAAATGGAACAAAAATACGCATTGTCTGAAACTAAGAAAAATTAATCTCATCTTCTTGTCTATCTGTTCCACCCAATTTCATGAGCTGGATTGATATGGCTACTTTTCCTAATTGGAAAAACAACCAAGAATAAGCAATAACATAAAATTATTTTTAGAAATGCATTTTTAATTACTGAGCTGCTTAATTATTGAGTACCATCTAAAGTATCCTGTGAACCTTATCACTATGCAAATGTATTCAGTTTTGGAAACAATTAAATGATAATAAAGCATTCTTTTTTTCTTTTACCATATATTACTGTAATGAAGCTGTTACCTCTCAGTGTGCATTTTAATGAGTTTTAAGTAACATTTTAATGAGCTCAACATTACCATAAACCCAAGGATTAGACTAAATTGAATTTACTGGGAAAAGGGAAAGGTTCATTAAGAGTTAATTATATTGTTTAAGAAAGAATATTATTCATTTTATGAAGTCCCTCAGCTAAGAGCCCAGCAACATATCTATGCTTACTAATAGATGTAATAATGTTGTTATTACATTGACACGACACATTGATTTATTCGCTATTATTCTTTTGTGGATTTAATAAAATGTGTTGTTTGTAAATAATATAGCAAATAATGTAACAAATGCACTGTGGCATATTCTTTTTTGTAACAAGAAAATAGATTTTTAAGTCTTTCCCTTTAGAACGACTGCTTTCTGATTTTCTGGTTGTATTACTGTGACTTAAGAGAGAGTTTTATATTAACAAGTTATGGATAATAGAGCAGCCTTAGAATCACAGAATTGCAGAGCTGGGAGGGACCATGAAGGTCATGTAGTCCGATTCGCTGTAATGCAGGATTTTTTTTTGCCCAATGTAGGGCTTGAACCCACAACACTCATGCTCTACCGACAGAATTATCCAATGCATCCTTCTCCAACTTGGGGCTCTCCAGATGTTTTGTATTACTACAGTTTCCATCATCCCCAGCCAAGATGACCCAAGCATGGGAATTGTAGCTCCAGACATCTGGATGGTGCCTGGTTGGGGAAGATTGGACTGCAGGTATTTTTCTCTTTAAGTTAAACACTGGCTACTGTGCCATTCCCAATGAATATTCCTTAGATTAATTCATTTTCCTTTCTACACCAAAAGACCATACAGGATTGTAGTCATATGTTAAAATACGGTAATATTCCATAGTTATTTAACTTATTGTGTATTCATCAATTCATACCCAGTTCCATATCTTCTGATTCAATTTCCTGTTATACTTGCCATGGGTTTCCATCCTGATTTTAAAAATGTATTTCTTCCATTTACACTACTCTTTTTTTTTCAAGAAAAACACCAAAGCTTTGCTAGCTTTTTTCTCTGAATTCACTCCAAATTGTATACCAAATGCTCTCTCTCCAGTCTATCTCTGCCAGCTCAGGATGTCTCCTCATCTCTCTGTCCATGGCTTCATTCCACTCCTCCAACATCTGCCATTTGGCTGTTTCAGTCTTCTAGATACCCACACAAAGGACTTATCCATGTCATCCAACTCTACCATTTTATTCTCCTGTTCTGGCAATCCTTTATCAATAATGTTCTCCAAAGCCTCTGTTGTTGTTTAGTCGTTTAGTCGTGTCCGACTCTTCGTGACCCCATGGACCAGAGCACGCCAGGCACCCCTGTCTTCCACTGGCTCCCGCAGCTTGGTCAAACTCATGTTCGTAGCTTCGAGAACACTGTCCAACCTTCTCATCCTCTGTCGTCCCCTTCTCCTTGTGCCCTCAATCTTTCCCAACATCAGGGTCTTTTCCAGGGAGTCTTCTCATGAGATGGCCAAAGTATTGTATGTTAAAGTAATGAAGACACAGAGGCTTCATTATTTCAAAGTAATGAAGCCTCTATGTCTTCATTAAATCCCTTTTCCTTTTCATTCTTCACTGGTACATTTTATTTATTTATTTATTTAATTATTTTTTATAATTATTTTTATTAAGGATTTTCTTGGGTTACAAAGGTAGTGGAATGTCTCATATATATTTTTCTCCCATGTATCATTTTTACACATCAATTTTACTTATTGAGACATTATGAGGAAGGGGGAAAAGGGATGGGTGGGATGGGGAGTTTGGTGTGGTGGATTGTCGATGTTTCTGTTTTTCTTGATATGTGTAGGGGTTCGGCGTCAGCGTTGTTTGTGCAGGTTCTCTGTTGTTTGTTCGTGCTTCTTTGTTGGTGGGAGAGGTCGGGATTTGTCTTAGAATGTGATTTTTCATTTGTGGTTGGCTGTGATGATCCTTAGTTTCTTGTGTGAGTGGTACATTTTCATCAATTACAGCTCTGATCTCTTTTCATTGTTCCTTCAATAATTGCTGCAAGATGCCAATAGTCAATGGAGTGTCAAAGGATGTATTTGGCATAATGGGGGTTCTTGGTCTTATTAATAGCTCAACTGATACCTTAAGATATTCACAGTCTCCACTTTAAAAACCTCTGTCTCCCGTCTCCACCTTAAGATATCCACAGCATTTCTTATCTATCCACTTTCTTTCCCACAGGGGGACATGTGACATAGGAAAATTACTTTCGGTTTGAAGTTAACACTTTTATTGAGAAAACAGAGAGTTAAAAATAAAATAAGAATTTCTAGCAATTAGAACTCCCTTGTTCTTTTAAATCTTTCTTGGTTGCTAAAATTAGAGCATGCTTTTAGTTATGCCTTCAATCTTTTAATGATCGACTCTTCTTAAACCAGATAGTAGCTCACATACTGGATATAAACCAACTGGCAGACAAGTAACCTCTATAACCTTTATAGCAGCTATAAAGATAATTAGAGAAAGGTAGGCTTTGTCGACCTTATGCCTTGGGGGCTGTTGGATGGTTTGGGGGCACAATTTTATTTCCTCCACTCTACGTCACTCACTCTCATCTAGGTTCCTTGCAGCTTCTCAGTCTACCAGCATAGAAAGTGGACTTTTTCCAAGCATCAGAGGTTAATCCCTTGTTCACTCTATTTTTCAAGAGTGAATTTAATAAGCAAGATTTAAAGTTTAGCTATCATCAAGCACCATGTAATTATCTCTGTTGGCGAGCAGCGGTCTGTCATATCTTCCCCCAGGAGTCACATATGTCTTTAATTTGTTTCCTAATTTTTAGGGAACCAGTTCGTTTATGGTAATGTTCTAATTTTTTTCCAATTCATGATGTAAAGATGTTTCTGTTTAAGCATGTTGTTTACACATCTTATTTTTTTCCGCCATACAACACTCTCTTTCTACTGCTTTTATAGCACCCCATATTACCGGTATTTTTTCCTGGTAAATCTATATATGCAGTATGTTCAACGTATTCTGAGATGCTTGTGGAGATGGCTTCCACAGATTATTGGTTAGTAAGTAATTTAGCATCAAAATGCCATGAGGATATGGTTCCATGCATGTTTAAAAGATGGAAGATGTTGCCAATTTTAGCTTCTTGAATTTTATTTTTAAGTGAAGTAGACATAAGTTTATAATGTATTCTACATTTTTTAAAAAAAATACCTTTGTCAGTATAAACTAAAATCTTTCTTTTTTTTATGAAAGGATCCTCATACATCAATCAAATCATATTTATTTGGAAAGATGTAAATAAATCTGTCTCCGCCCATGATTAATTCATCTTCTGCAAAATTCTGTAACTGTTTAAGTATGGAGGTTAAAAAAATGCAGTTTTTTATTTGGGGGCATTTATATAAACTAAGGTGAAAGTCTGAAGACTGACATTACCTTATTATTTGAACTCCATTTGGTAGACTGCTATGTAAAAGTATATTCCAAGCTCTTTCTATACATGTGGGGCATGTGCGAACAGTAGACATGGTTCAGCGAAAAATGTCATTAGATAAGAACAGTTTACTGGTTTGTTTTGTTAAATCTCAAGGTTTGAAAATATACAAACTTGGGGTACAAAAATATACACATACTGTATTTTCTGTAATTGCATGCAAACCTATATTAAGCCTTCTTCAATTAAGGAATATTAACCATTTTTAAATTCCAAAAAAATAGTATTTTGACATTTATATTGTAGGATTTAGGCTGTTTGGCTAAAGGGGAATGTACGGTATTCAACAACATTAGAAGGAAAATGTGTCTGTTGTGAACCTGGAAATATTTTTCAGCATGATCCCAAATATTCCATTATCATATGCATAGTGCATGTAAAATAATTTCAGTCTGATCTTAAAGAAATCTACATCAACAAAAAGCATGCTCAGAAATGCTTATTGCTTTTCTCTCCTTTCCTTGGTTGTCAAAACAAAAGTGATGCCTTTGAAGATTTATGGCTGATGTGTAATGAGATTGCTGAATGTTAACTGCAGCATTCAGAATTCATTAGGAGCTAAAAGCGAGGGGGAGATAAGGTTATTGGGGCTTCACTACAATGTAGATAGGTCATATAACTTTGTTTTCCATCTCCTAGTTTACTCATAAATATTTTATATTCTGGATTAGAAAGACTTCCACTCCTCATATCATCAACAGTCAAATAGAATCTTTCCAGAAAATACAAAGATGTCAGCTTGCATTCAGTTGAACACAATGAATTCTAAGAACGTATAGGATCTTCTTTTTGTCCTGTTGGTGTGGGAAAAATAAAAACCAGTCAGCAGTAAGAGAGCATCAACAGAAATAATAAAGCATCAGCAGAAACCTGTGTGCGCAAGAAAGTTAACTTCCTTAAATCACTTAACTGTTGATGACATATTTAACAGACTGACTCCCAGTGGCTGTAACGTACAGGTATGATTGTAACACCTGATGCAACTGAAGAAGACAGAATCTTCTCTAAAGTAAGGCAGGGCTCAGAAAGCCTATGGAGGATTTCCCCAGGGTTTAATCAGATGGTGATATTTTTAATGATTTTGCTGAAAAAATAGTTTGAAAGGATTGAAGGTCACAGAAACAATCTGATCATTCAGTTGTTACTATTTTAGTCCCAGAGAAATGAAAGAGAAAATAAGGATTATGATATTATATGCATAAACGGCTGTCTCTCTAAGTTAAGTGTATAGAACATAAATACTTGCATGGGAGTGTGAGAGTTTTGTAACAAACAATATCAAGGTATGTATACACTCTTAGCATCACTTTCTCTAATATCAAACTTGGGCAGTGAATGGTGACAGAACTAAAGCAAAACAGCATGCTTCTGATAACCGAAGGTGAGATGTTGCGATACTCAAGATTTATGAAAGTACAAAATATATTGGGGAGGGGACCTAATAAGACCCCCCCCCTCTTTAAAAACAGCTCAGTGAGAGCCGAGCATGCTCTGTAGCTGCTGAAAGCTGAATATTGGCTGGGAGGAAAGTCTTAAAGATGATCAGCCAAAAGCATAGATGGGATAGTAAAGGAACAACTAGTTTTGGAGACTGTGAGACAATTTCTGTGCATTCTGTTTTCTACTTGCAATAAATGGAACTTGGTGCGCTGGGGCACAGGTGGCAATGGCAGTTTAGTGGCCATATCAATGGGAAGGCATTTTCAGGCCTCATAGCTCATGTTTGTCTTGCTTAATGTGCCATTATAGTTCAACATTAAGATAAGTAAATATAGAAATCTAATTAAGCTGCTGGTAGCGACAAACATTTGGGTTTGGTTTTTTTAAGCTTAAACAAGAGCCCGTGTTTGGACAACTCATTAAGCCAAATTTTGGTTTAGCCTCACTGAGTTAAAAGGACCATGGAAGTACAAAGCTGCTACAGTCTCTTCTCCAGGACCCTGCATATTCATATTTAACCATGGGTTGTCTTAGCAAATGCAGTATAGCAACAATGATTTGGAATGTGCCAAATCCCATAAAAATCATTTTGATTTTTCTTGGATAAATGAATACAACTCTGAGGGTTGTACATAATTTGCTACAATAGCTTACGGCTGTGGGGTGGGAGGGCAAGTGGTAGCCCAATGATTATTTTATCATACAGGCGGACAGGATCCTTCGCATTCTGCTGAAAGATGGCTTGAGACTACTTATCATCTGACTGGAAATTCTCCCGTCACGGCTTGCCTTGGTGCCTAATCTCCAAGCAGAGTTTCCCAAGCTCTCTTTCCGCACGAGTGACAACAAAGCAAAGTTCACCTTGTTCTAATTTATTAGAATATTATGCAGTAAAGTGGTGAGATTGCTAGAATGAGATGAACCACTATGTTTGGTTCCTACCTAGAGTATCATACCAAGAGCCAATTTTATTATAGAGATTAAAAACTCAGTTTCACAAAATGAGAGGACCAAAACAATGTATTGTATAAAATACATCTGTTATTTTAAATATTGATGTGTGTATACACACACTATATTTTATAATGTATGTATATGGAATTTAGAAAACATTCCCTGTAATTTATTTGTGTAGATAGGAGAAACCAGGCACTCTGGCAAAAGAATGTAAATTATCCAAAATCTCCTGACAGACCTGTACTTTTTCCCTTCTAGCTTAGTTGCTTTGACCATAGGCTAGGGACTCATGGGACACAGACCAGATTGAAAACTAGAAGCAGACAGATGGTTATTTGTAATCATCATGTAAATGTAAATCCTATTAAAATGTGTTTCCCCCCTTTTCTTAGGGTCTGAGAGCTTTTATGGTAGAAGGAAGGATTACACTATGGATATATATATTAATGATTATCACCCCTTTTACTTCACCAAAAAAACACTCAGACTCATTTAAACAAATCATCACAGAGGAGGAAATGAATTCCCTTTCTATAAAATTCCTAGAGTTCATAGACATTAGTTTGACCTGGTCTGGATTTGGGCATAAACTGGCATATTTAGTGAGGAGTTGCTTTGGTAGCACACCTTTCCCCCTGTTGCAGCAGGCGCTTAAGCTGCAAGTGTTTCTCTTCACTATACTGTTGCAACATGAAGCTTTCAACCATTAATGGTACGGTACTTCAGAAGTATATGTATTCTTCACCAAATAACAATTAAATTTTGTCTGGAGCATTATTGTATGTGTGCTGTAAAGCATAATATTGTATCTCTTTCAACCATCCAGTGTGAGACTGAAATAAATGGTTGAGGTCCATCATCACTTCCTTGACTGATTCTCTGCCTACTCTCAGATGCTTCCAATCCCAGATGAAAATGGCCAAACTGCCATTAGTTTGGCTGTGCGCTTATTCTCATCTCCTATGGAATGTCAGAATATTTGAAACAGATTATACACCAGTTCTTTGGGGAGCTTCTGGAACTGTGTTTGACATGTCAACTGTATCATATTTAAAGATCTATTTGAGGGTGGTTTTTTTTTCCAAATCTACATTTTAACAGATTTCCTAGTATGAAAAAAATATACTGTATAGAATATAAAATCTAGAAACTTAGTTCACATCTTTCAGGAGAGCCTTACCTGAACAGTGGAGGAGCACTGAAGCAGCCTTTGGTCGAAGGGTCCTGCAAAAGATCCTCCCTCTGTCATCCTTGCAGTCTCCTATTATTCCGCCCAAGGTTATTCCAACCTACTGATCTCTCATTACCAGAATGGCATAAAGTACAATTGTGCCTACCTAAAGTTTAGTTTTCCATTCCTAATGAAAGGACAGCAGGGCCTGCCAAAATATGATGACTGCAAAGAATCATCTTATACTCTCTGGGACGTAGGATCTATTTTCTCTGTTTTACTGTCTTTATCAGTTCCCAAACTGAATTATGGAAGCCCTTTGTCCCCAAACATTTCTGCCTGTGTTAGACTGTGGGCGGAGCCTGAAACCCAACCTGCTGACCTTTCACTAGGAATGGAAAAATATGCTTCAGGTCGGTGCAATTCTAATTTCACTGACCAAAATCCCATGGATCCAAGCTGTCAATATTACCAGGATTCACTCAGTTATATCCCAGAAAATGCATGTTGCACAATTAAAGTTGATTTGGCATTTTTGTGCTACGATTGTACTTACCCGCAAAGTTTGACTTTTTGTGATAAGGAAAGTGGCAGGATTATGTGGAATAAAGTTTGCTTGATGTAAAGTTGACTAGGCTCCTTGCAAAAAGAATGAGTTGTCACTAAATAGAAATATTATGCAAACAAATCAGGATGGATGTTCAGTAATTAGGCTATTTATTACATGCCTTTTCTACATTCTAAAGAACTACAGTTAATTTCTTGCTTGTTTGAGGAGTGGGATCATCTTAATGGATGGTCCTGGTTGTGGGCAGGCCCTCAATCCACTCCCCCCCCCTGACATGGGAAGAGTCATTACCATCATACCAGGGTGGCACCACAATTCCCAGAGCCAATTGCCCAATCAATTTGAAGGGTAATTGTGAAGAGGAGTTTAAAAGCAGCAGCGCGACGCATGCCAAGCACTTGCTTTGCGCTGCCGAACACCCACCCACCCTCCCCTTTATTGTTGTTGTTTTAGCTGTCTTCTGGCCTTGCTTTGAACTTCGGTTGGTTGCCCGCCTTGGGACGGGGACCGGGTAGGAATTTTTCCATTTGCCAAAATTGGCACTGACCACTTGGTTTTCGCCTACTTCTTAGCAATCATCACAACTTTGTAAGGTTTGGCGATTAGGCATTGGCTTAATTTTTAGTGGGGGAGGGAAGGTCAGCCATCGCCTGCCCCTCCCATGGTACAAGGGTATTCCGTTAAAGGAAATCTGGGGCCTGGATCCTGTCCAAAGTCTGCTTGAAGGGCTAGGGCCATGCCAGCCCTCTGGGAACACCAGGGAGATGCAGGCAGGTTCCCCCGAAGTAGCTACCGTTTGGGTGATTTACCCTTGCAGACTTTCTGCAAAGGGGACAGGAGTCTGATATAGTCTTTTGCCAATACCTAAGCCAATGCCACTCACATTTGTAATCAATAAAATTGTGGCCAAAATTTGCCCAATAACTTTAAACTTAAATTCTGTGTCCGTTTGAAGTTCTTCATTCCAACAGGGTCTTGAGGGTCTTGACACACAATTGCCTTTTCTCTATTCTGATGGAATACATGCAGACAGATCACGGTCCCAGCCCAAAGGCTAGATTGGGGGCAGGTGGCAAGGATTACAGTGAGTAGAAAGTGATTGCTTGATCACTGATAGAAGACAGTAGAAAAAAGCATACACTGATGCTAAAATGTAATTATCCTAAAGTGGGCATGGCAGTGATTATGTAAATAATCCAGAGGCCAAGTAGAGTTTAGAGATCAGTGTTTCCAGTATTGTAACATCCTGGGATTGGTGCCTGACTTGCTGTGTAATTTTTAAATTGTAATTTTTGATCCTGAAGGTTACCAAACTTCCATTTGTGAAATACCGTAAACTTTGTTCTCGTTATTTTCTAACTTTCTGTGTTTGTATATTGATATAAACAGAGGAATATTACAGAATGGAAAATTTTGTGGATTGTCATTGTTGAATATGCTGGCCTTCTGATACCGGTAGTGTATTTCTTACTTCTGTGTTTTGGATGTGCTTTGCCACATTCTGTGCTCTTCTGTGGTAGGAAATCATCATTCTATTTTGTCTCCAAAATTAACTATTCCTCACTCTTTTCTTTCTTTTCTATCAAATGTGAATTATTGACAGATGCAAATGATATAAATCTTACTTGCTTTTTTATGGGAAAGATTTGTATAATGTGCACCAGGCCAGAGTATATCTTTCAGTTGAAGCTTTAGGCAAGAAAAATGTGGGAAGAGGGTTCTGAAATATGCCCTTCACCCTGCCAGATGTGTTCCTTTAGAGAAAAGTGGAATCCTTGCCAGAATGATTTTTATGCCAATTCTTTTATTTTTATTTTCTGTGTCTAGACATGGTGTACATAAACAGCTCCTTTTTATATTAGAAACTAAATTAACCTTTAATTAGTTTCTCCCCCTCTTAGGATTTACCTGTGTGCCTTGAAAATGCTAAAACGATAAGCAGAAGCCCATATCTGTAGCTGAGAGCCAGATTTATATGCAGGCTCACCTCAACCCATTCAGTGGCTAATCCTTGTGCATATAAATTTTATCCTTGCATGTAACACGAAAATGGGAAATGTGCAGTTCAAAATGTTAAAATGGAGCACATTTTATTAACAGCAAAAGCAGTAAATTAAGTCTGCTTATAAGTGAAGAGTGAACATTTCTGCTGAACTGTTCCGGACTGCCCCTTTAGTGAGACACAGGCTCCTCTTGGTTTCTCAGAGGGCCCTTGTTCCACTAAAGGTGAAATCTGTATTAAAACAGTAATGAGCCTCTTGCATAGTTGAACTACAAGAGAGGAGATGCCCTAATTTTTAGTAGTTGGTTTTGGAGCTCTTTTCAGTTCTGTGTTGTTAAGGGTGGCAATTAACCTAGAGAATAGAACATGCATGGAAGAATAATGATAAAATGATATCATTTCTGGACACTAAAGTCTAATCCCTGTGCTGTGACATAATTTCTATAAGAAGGTAGTTCCCTAGTTTTCCAACAGTTGAGAGTAACCTACAAGCATTTTCTCTCTTCTGATTTTCTCTCAGAATCATAGCAGCAAAGATAATAAGTGAGGGGGGGCATAACTTTATGTATACCTAGATCTTGGCACCCTTCATAAATTGTTGTTGCTGTTTAGTATTATATTATTATTACCGGTATTAGTAGTAGTAGTAGTAGTAGTAGTAGTAGAAGTAAAACCATGTAGTGTGTCACCTCTTCTTTTGCCCAGATGACTTTAAAGCGACTGCTGTGGATATGGTGCCAGTTGAGAGACAGGCACACAGGGTTTCCAAAAGGTTACAAGCAAAGTCCAGCATGCTGTTTTCCTTAATGAAAAGAATTCAGTGTTAGAATGGCAATCATACTATTAGGGTTTTTTGTCCTCAGAAGGTCACATGGGCCAGATGTCACTTGGCAGGTGTGGCTGCAGAATAAAATAGAAACTGGGTGTGTATGTGTGCATTTATATGAGAAATACTGCTACAAAATACATATGCATAGCCTGTACTCATATGCTGAGAAACGGCGACCTATGGAGTCATATTTATTTCTGGTATAGTGGCTGATTGGGATGGATTTTTTATAATGCATGTTAAATAGCCACCAAAGAAATATCGACCAATGATTTTTTTTCCTTTGGCAGTATGCTGTTATAATAAATCTTCTTTCTTTTTTCTTCCTTTCTTTTATTTATATATTATTTTTGTATCAGTACTACGGGATGATTTCCGACAAAATCCAACAGACGTTGTTGTGGCAGCAGGTGAACCAGCTATTTTAGAGTGCCAGCCTCCTCGGGGACATCCTGAGCCCACTATCTACTGGAAAAAAGACAAAATCCGAATAGATGACAGAGAAGAGAGAATCAGTGTAAGTCTGTCCTACTGAAACGGGAACCTAAAAATATTGATCAATTTGCTAAAAAGTGAATCTCAGTGTGGGTTTTCAGGTAAATTAGAGCATTTAATTAAGCATTGCGGTTAAACAACGGAGTGTGGGAGAATCACGGTATGGACAGAGATGCTCTCTCTTTTTCCCCCCATTAATGTCCATGGTGGGCCTCTTCTCATAAGCATTTTTTTTCAGGTGGAAAGTTCCATTCCCCATCAATTGTCCAGTGAAAGTGCACTTGCGAAATCCTTTTGTGACCAAGAGCACCAAATATTTCAAAGACATTTAAAGAACCGAAGTCACCAAAGTGTCCTTCACAAATTTTAAATAATCTTACATGAAGAATAGTGCTTTAGAAATAGTAATTATATTTGCTAATATTTATAAATATTGATACTGGTGTTTCTCTTTTTATCTTTAGTTATATGAAACCACTTACAGTGTGCTAAAACTTAGATTTTTTTCATTTTTCCCCCTGATAGATAAGAGGTGGAAAGCTTATGATTTCGAACACAAGAAAGAGTGATGCTGGAATGTACACATGTGTTGGCACCAATATGGTGGGAGAACGGGATAGTGACCCAGCAGAGCTCACTGTCTTTGGTAAGGGAACTTCTGAAATATTTGCTTCCTTCTGTTATTGAGCTGGAGGAACAATATATATATATATATAAAGTTAGCTTTCTACTGTCACATCTACAATAATGGAGAATTGCCCACATTAGTTTGTGGCTTTCCCACACTGAATAATTGTTCTCTGATAAGTAAAATCATAACACTGCATTAGTGTTTCCATTCCAGGTACTGGATTAAGGTTGGGACTTACTCAGATCCACGTAGTTAAATTAGATAAGAACATTTTAGTGATCATCATAATATATATTACTATACACATGGGAGTTTAGTCAATGTCTGTATTTTCCCCCACTTCTTTAAAGTAAAAGTACACATTTTAATCCCCAAAAATAGTTGTTGTTTTTTTGGCAGATCTGTTTCTTTCATTCTTCAAGCTGGCCAGAATTGTATTCAACTAACTTTTTCTCAGAGTAGAACCATTCAGATTAATGGACCTAATTTAGTCATGGCAATGAATTTCCATGGATCTACTCTGATCAGCTCGCTGCCTTGTGGGACATCTTTGGGAGAGGAAAAGGCTAAGAAGTAAATGCTACTCAAATTCAGAGTGGAGTGGATGATTCTTCTGGCAACTTCTGCAGCCAAGCTGGTGCCAAATGTATTGCTCTGTTTTTCTTTAGACCACATCAGTGAGTCCAAGAATGGAGTCTTGTCATCTGGGCTGTCTAGGGCCACCATACACACTGCCCAGGCTTGTGCCTTGGAGGGGTCACTCTGGTGCTGCTAACAGCAAAACCAATGCATGAGGCAGCAGTTACGAGTTACTGGTCTCTGCACCTGCAGCAGGCACTGTGACTCTCCTGTGGTTTGACTTCACCCTCAGATGTATACTGCATTGTCTCTCGAGACAGATAGATGCCAACAACTCTTAGCAAAAGTTAGTTGAATACAACCCAAAGACTTTGTCTTTACTAGTAATTTATCAGACATTAATGTCTATTTAATATGCATTTCATCCACAACACAAGCCAGTGGGGTTCACTAGGGGTAAGTCCCATTGAACGTATTAGGACTTTTGAGGATTGTACTGGGTTATAGCGTTGGGTCTGTATTACTAAGAAACTCACATTTAAATTCTGTGTTGAGTCCATGGGAGCCACTATAATGGCATTAGAGCAAATAGATAACTTTAGACAAACATTTTCAGGACTGGAAATTGTCTATCCCCAATATAGACTGTTTCCCTTGAATGCTTCTTTGGATCGCCATTGATACCAGTACAAAATCTGCAGAACTCTTTGGTTATCTGAAGGTAGTTGAAATAGGAATGCTTTGCAACCTAAGGAGTGCATAAACATTCACGTCTGTCAGACACTGGATGTAGAAAGTGGTTCATACAAGAGTATACAAAAAATTACAAGAACTCGGGCCAGAAAGGATAATTTCAAAAATTCTTCACAAAGTTTTATTCAGGATAACTTCCAGTGAGCATCAACATCAGGACAAGGCCCTGTTTCGATGATTCTTCATCAGCGAGGTTTCTCAGGTCTAAGTGTACCAAGTATGTTTGCTTTTAGACCTGAGAAACCTCGCTGATGAAGAATCATCGAAACAGGGCCTTGTCCTGATGTTGATGCTCACTGGAAGTTATCCTGAATAAAACTTTATGAAGAATTTTTGAAATTATCCTTTCTGGCCCGAGTTCTTGTAATTTTTTGTTTACTTCTGAACTTACCAAGAACTCCAATTTCTACTGTCATACAAGAGTATGGCAAACAAATATTATTTATATGTCTGTGAATAATTTGGTTAACTTTCCTTCTTCCAGACCATGTAGGCAGGAAGAAGAAACAGTATCAAAAGGAAGTGTAATGAAAACATGTACTGTAAGCCCACAATTTATGCACATTTAGCTTGTGTGCATTCATCTTTACGCACTTGGCAAAAGTTTTCAAAGTGGGGCAGGCATCTGGGGGGGAAAGACTTTGGCAAGATTGGCAATCCCACCAGACATAGCTATGGGCCAACATTAGCCAGGCAAGCATGTTTTGCATTTTTCTGAACTGTCCCCTTGATGTTGGACCAACATCAATTTTCAGTATGATTCATGTATTACATTTTTATATTGGCTCTACCTAGTGACTTTTGCAACATGATAAAATTATAGAACATGGGGAGGAGGCATTCTAATTTCCAGTTTAAATGCATTTTACATGATTTATAAGTCCCAATACGCATGAACCTAACACCACACTATTTGTTTGAATTACCATACATTAAAAAAACAAAACCCCAAACCTACCATTATCATGGCAAGTCATGTTTGTGTGTATCTGCCATGACATTGCTGAGCATCTCACCCTAATAATGATATGGTAAAATCTCACCATGTTGGATCATGAGTTTTCTGGCTACTTGGGATAGTTTTAATAATGTGCTTAAGCAGTATGACCTGCCATGAAGATGCTGAAGTTAACCTGCCATGGAAGTGCTAAAGTTAACCCAGTAATTGTTATTTTGGCTGCAGGAAGTCTGCCTGAAGCAACTCAAGGCACTTAAACATTCCACCTTAGGTGTTTAATATTGATTTAAATGCCTTTTTCTAGAAACCCAGCCCTGTAAATGTTGGACATGTACTTAAAATAAAACCCAGAACAGGAAATTAAGGTTGGCTTGTGTGGGAAACTGAAAGCATTTAATAACGTTTCTGGCAAGTCCACAGAAAGTGCTGAAAGAGATAGAAGTTAATTAGTCATTTGCTGATTAATCTTTCTTCTTCCTTTAAAACATGTGAAAAATGCTTTCACTTTGTCCATATCCTGTTTTCAGTGTTTCTACATATTGGTTTTCAAAGATTTCCAGGATTCATTCCCTTATTATTTTGGTCTTGAAATGCTCTCTACCTAAAGTCAATTTTGGTGTGTCACTCATAACTCATCTCTAGGTCCCCATGCTGTGAATTTAGCTTGAGGCATTGCCTCTGGTGAAACTGAGTAACAGTAAGTAGGCTGGTTACCAGGAGTCCTGTGGGAACAGTAGGGAGGTCAGGACTAGAATTGTACATAAAGCAGTTTTCTTAAATAGCATTGGGCTAAAACTTTAAATACACTCAACAAAATAAAAAGAGAGAAATGGGGCTATGAGTACCCATACTTAAGGAAAATGTGATTTTCAGAATCTTCTACCAAGAGGTGATCACGATTGGATAATGTCCAATGCAAATTGAGAGTATTTCCTGTATGTTAACAAGCAGCATTGTCAGGGAGTATTTTTAGTGTGTAAATGTGGAAATTCTACACACCCTTCCACTCTAGCAACCCACCACCTATATGGTAAACAAACTGAGATTAAATATATGCTAGAAATGCATCTAAATATCTAATACAGTTTGTATCTGTCCTAAATACATGTTTTTATTCACAAAAGTAACATGATACACAATGCATCATTTATGTTGTCAGGATGCCTATTCTTTAAGTTATGTGGATATACATCGTTAAGGACACAGAAATCCAGTATCAGTTCAATTATTGGTTTCTCCAAGGTAATGGAGAAAGTTTCTTAGACTTGTAGTTGACTGAATTTTTTCAGAAGAATGTAACGTGCAAAGATGCTTAGTTGTCTATGTACTGCTTCATTATAGGCTTTGAGTGCTGGGCTCTGGGCCCAGAGAAGGAAGCTATCTGTAAGACTTGGATATTTGCCACCTATGCCCTCATCAGCCAGGTGGAGTAATGGGAGGTTCTGGCCAAAGTGACATATGATGCTTTGTGTATAAAGAATGTTTTGCTTGGGTGTAAACCAGTCATGAAGGTCTCTCATTGGTTCATTTTGGTCCATCCTGAATCTGTAACGGGAGTGGGGCTTTGAAGGCTGTGTTGTAAGTTTACTCTTCCTTATAATAAAGAACTGGAATTGATCACACTGGTGTTTTTGACATCCTTCACCAATCCATTTGCAAACCATTCTTTTTGCCCTACAGTTCAGAACAGCTGTGATTAGTGAAAATCATGTGCACAACCTTATCTGAGTGGAAGTGCTTTCCATGAGCACAAAGCCACCATTGTATAAACTCCTATATATTAGAGCAAAAAGCATGTGAAAAAGATGGCTTTGAGTCTGTGTATGCTAGCATAAAACAGCCCTCAATCCACCAGTTTCCTAGAGCTTGTTTGTTAAATTTAGACAGAGTAACGATTTGCAAGGTTTTTTCCCCTTGAGGTGTATGGTGGAAAAGTATTTGAAACCATCAAAAGTTCTGTCAATGGACTGCAAGGCATGTATACAAATAAGTAAGTAGAAATGCAAAACTATGGATCACCAGCTTCCAAAGCTGGTCAAGGATTTTTCCACTGATCAAGATAGGATCAATTTCTGGAAGCCTTGCAATCTTGCATTCAGTAATATATCTGCATTCTATCATACAGTACTTTTTCTAAAGGAATTTTCTCGGGGGCAGAATTAACTCAATAAGTCACTATTTAAACTTTCATAAAGATTTTTAAAAAGTAAAGCATATTAGCGCTTTCATTTAACAATTGGCACTAGTACCGGTAATTTAGTACTTTTTTACTTCTATATTCTTTCCACTGTTTACAGGCAACATACACATTATTCTTAGCAGCCTCAAATAATTTAAATAAATAATTAAATTTAAATTATTTGAAATATGTATTTATTAAAATAAATAAGCAGCATGGCAAGCCATATGCATTGATAGTAACTACATCTATTTTCATTGGTAGCCAAATTGCACAGGACCACATGTAAATTTTTGGTTTTTTTTGTTCTGAAGCATTATTATTGGAGAGAAGTGGTATACCCTCATTCTAAAATCACATATTCTCTGTTTTATTTGAGTATTACTACTCTTTTTATCTCAAACCAGCTTTCTCTGACACAATGGTGGTAGAAATAGTAGGAGCTGAAGTAGCAGCTGCTCAAGGTACTTTTTTTTTTTTTAGCAAGCAACTTCATTTTCAATACTTCCTTTTTGCATTTCTTTTAGCATTTGGTATCATGCATACACACCTCACCTGAGTCTAAGGCAGAAAGATACTCAAGTGGGCAGCTAATATCATATCACATTTATCACATGTCCCACATTATCAAACTTGTTTTTAATTTTAATAGAGCTCTGTGGTCTCGACTGGCATTCTCATTGCTCCATTGTTTCCAATGGGCCTTAAGATAAGGTCCTGTTGTTTTCAGTGGGAATTCTTGTCATTCATTTGAGTATGTCTCCTGACTGTGCAGTGATATAAACAATACATGTTGGAGAGGAAAAATGTGAATATGGCTGCTGGAGGTGGGGGGGGGGGTAGAAGGGGGGGTAGAAATTGAGTGTTCTAAGGCAGAGGAGCAAAGGGATTTGTGTCCTCATATTGAAGAAAGAAGCTGAGTGAACTTAAGAAGGCACTTTACCAGGGGGGAACTTTTGAGTTCATTGGTGGGAACTTCATGAGGGCTAATAAGGAATTTCCCCACTACTTTATATTTTTTAAAAAATGTCCTGCTCTTGTATGTCCTGTCAAGTGCTGTAGCATAACTTGAGCCTCTGTGAATTTATTAATGTGATAGGTAGCAAACATTTATAACTACAAGCAAAGTTTATTCGAAGTTATAAAGGTCATAACAGCCATAGTCCAAACAGCTGACATAACATATAACTGTGACCTATTTTATTGCCCTCTTCAAAAGCTTTTAATATTCACACAGAAACAAAGTCTGGGGAGGGTGTTCATTAAAGCTTATAAAATGGCTACATTAGACATGTTATCTATAGCTATGGTTTTAATTTATCTGTTGAACGCTATTGACAGAACAGCAATTATAATTATGCCACCAAAATTTATAAGCAGAATTTTTAAAACAGCAAGTCATATTTCCAGAAATCTGCTATGAAATTAACTTAACTGAGTGATGTAAGACAATACTTTATTTAGCATACACAAGAAACCAGTATTCTTTTGTCTCCTGAGAGATTAACATTGTAAGCAAGTTATGCAGGTGATTCAAATCCAGTTAATCTTGCATAAAGAATGTTAATTGCTTTGGCAATGGCATTCATTGTGATCATTCTATAGTAGTATAATTAGCTATTGGACAAACTCACAATATTCTCTGAGAACACAACTTGGGAAATTACTATTTTTTTCCTGGAAGTCATACAGAAAATAGAGATGGTGCAAAATAAAAATAATGAATACTTCTGTTTGCATGTCCTTGGTACCTAGTATGCAATTCTGTGATTATTTTCTTGCAAGCTCTTTATGGTTAAAAAATGCAACATATTGTGCTTTGCCTTAAAGAAGCATGTATTCAATTTACTCCATGGTCACTGGAAAAGTTAGAGTTGACTCACATGACTAGCTGAGGTGGTAGCAATCAAGAGATGAAGCTTCTGCAATCACATCTTGTCTCCAGATATAATATAAATGTACACATTTATCATGCAGTAACTGCAACTGTTTTTGATTGCTTGGGTTTGTGAAATGGCTATAGCAAATACCTAGCTTTTTCCATTTATCCTGTACAGGATGCCCATGTGCTCAGTAGAGTCCCATTTCTGTCTTCCTGTCAGAGCACAAATAACTTGTATGCAGAGAGCCAGGAGTTCAGTTTGGGGACATGAAAGGCACACCTGTCATTCCACTTTATGGTTTCTAGTGGGAGAAGGAGAAACAAGGCTCAGTTGAGCATACAGACCCTGTGTTTGTTGAGGACTGGATTGTTACCAAAGATTTGAAATTGAATAAAGCCAACTTGTTTAATTTGGAACTCTTGTTTTCAAGAACGACCCACATTTCTCAGGAGACCGATCAACCAAGTGGTTTTGGAGGAAGAAGTTGTAGAATTCAGATGCCAGGTACAAGGGGATCCTCAGCCAACAGTGCGTTGGAAGAAAGATGATAATGACTTGCCAAGAGGAAGGTATGAAAAACACTTAATTGCTATTCTCCTTTCTGGTGATTCTGATTGCTGTACTTGATCATATTAATCAGAAAAATGTTTTGGACTTTAGTTGAATGCTGGATTTTTATTGCCTGTTGAACATGTGCTTCCAGAGTACAATGTTTTTGCCTTTAGGCTGACAAATATGAATGAACACAGAGCTCTCACCATTGAATGCAGTGGTGAGGAACCTCTAGCCTGTGGATCTGTCTTGGCCTGGCAGATGCTGTTGTTAAAGTGACAGAGTGTGAGAGGCAGGAAGTTTTCAAAACTCATTGTGCTTGGCTAATTAATCAGATATGGGAAAATATAGGCAAAATATGTGTTGAGCTATGTCCGTGAGAAACATTGGAGAAACATCACACGACCACTCCCAACTTTAATCATAATGCTCAGGACTTCTCTGAGTGTTATCTTGTGAATGTAGCCATAGGTTACATCCGGTAGTTTCACATGCCTAAACATCAGAGCTAATTTTATACTCTCATACATACAGTACTTCCTTGTGGGTGGATCCCATCCCTCTTTGATATTATCTGTAAAGAGGTCAGGAAAGGAGCAATGTCATTTACCTGTTCCACATTGTGGTTCTTTACTTTCATTACTGGAACAACAAGAATACAGCAATGAGCAAGAAGCATTCATGCTAACCTGGGGATGCATGAATCAGATGAATTGACCACCAGTGTTGCCTACAACAACATCAAACACATCCAATATTAAGTCAAAGCAAATGCAAATCCTGAAAAGAAACTATTGGAAACAGATTAGAGCAAAATATTGTTAGTAACATACATACATATATTTATTGTTTCATTTGCATTTCCCCCCTTTACATTTATAGAAAGATTTATATAAATGTAAAGGGGGGGAATGTACCATGCAGAATTTATGCTCTGGCTGGTTACAAGGTTTATTATAGGAGTATCCCATTTGAATCAGTGACCCAACACAGCATGCATTTTATCAAGGATAAAAATACCTGGTGCAGCCAAGCCTTGGTTTTCGAATGGCTTGGCTGCCGAACATTTCGGAAGCCAACCACCAAAAAACCGGAAGTGAATGCTTCAGTTTTCGAGCGCACCTCGGAAATTGAATGGCTTCCGGGGCGCGTTTTTCATTTTTTCCCATTGACTTTGCAGCCAGCCCATTGATTCTCGGTTTCTGAACATTTCAGAAGTCGAACGGACTTCTGGAACAGATGACGTTCAAAAACCGAGTTTCCACTGTATATATTGTTCTAAAAATTCTGCATAAGTTTAAACCCACCATACCTCACAAAGACAAGGAAAATATTTAATCAGGTATGACTCATGTTAAACTATTGTAGGTAAACAAGAAACTGTTGGATCACCAGCTTGATGATACCCATGACTGAAATAATAAGTTTTATAATTGAATGTTCCTTTAGAGTATAACTTGTAAAATACAGGCCAGATTCTGGCCAGCAGAATATTCTAAATGTGGTCAATCAAAGTGGTTAGATATTATTTCTAAAGTGTTTGGAAAATGTAAACTGACTAGTAGGAATAGTGTGCCTCTTCAAGTAGCTTATTAATGTGACTAGTTTTCTCTTTGATGTGTGTTTCATGCAAATAGGACTGACACATTTATATTGAAGGGCAGTGAGTTCCCTAAATGATGGAGAGCATCGATAACAACTTCTAAATAAATATGGCCAGAATCAAGTCCCAAATCTTCTGCTTTATTTAGGCTTAGATATGAAGCCATTGTTAACTCTCTGATATGCTGTGGTATGGGTGATGACATTTCTTTGGCTTAAAGTTTAATAAAATTTGATTAGGGCTTGTGCAGCGTTTCATGTTTTCAAATTTCTAGCAAAGCCTGAGAGACCAGCTGCATAGCCTGTAATTATGTAGCAAGTGATACAGGATCCCCACCCCCGAAAGTGGAAAGATTTTCAATTACAAGTTAAAATTTATGACATACTGTAATAAGTGTTTAAACCTTTACATGGAAGAAGATAGCAGTGCCAACCCTTGTGAGACTGAGGCTACTGCACTGAATGCACGCATTTGTCAGTTTCTTTAAAAATATTGCATGGATCTTTTTTGTATTACTACTCTGAGCAGCTGGCTCAAGTTCAGTAAATACCACTTCAATGAAATTACAATCTGTACTTGTGAGTTGCATGTACGGGCATTTTCTGATTAGATGAGTATTGGTCTAAGGCAGACTTAGACACACTTTTTAGACATGCATTTTGTGACACAGTAATTCAGTTTTACTAGCAAACTGGAGGTTAAACTAACCCCTTTCCGAGCATTTGCACAACAGACCTAAACATGGCAGCTGACACACTAATGTGTCGTGACACAGTTTGGAAAGCTCTGGTCTAAGGAATTGAAAGTGGCAAGCAACCCGTACAGGAGGAAAGAGGTGTGATGGTAGGTTATTATACTGAACAACCACTGTAGAAATACTAAATAGAAGAATTATGCTTTGCGTGCTTAAGTACAAGAACAAACTTTCTAGGTGATATCCAACATTAGTCATTGAACAGACCCATTGCAATCAATATACTTATCCACTGATTTAAGTGGATCTGTTTTGAGCATGACTTCGTTGGGTATTTCCTTCTGATTCCCTCTTCCACCTCCCAAGTTTGAAATTGGTTTAACTTTGAAAATAGGTCATAATGACTTTTGTTGTTGTTTAGTCGTTTAGTCGTGTCCGACTCTTCGTGACCCCATGGACCATAGCACGCCAGGCACTCCTGTCTTGCACTGCCTCCCGTAGTTTGGTCAAACTCATGTTCGTAGCTTCGAGAACACTGTCCAACCATCTTGTCCTCTGTCGTCCCCTTCTCCTAGTGCCCTCAATCTTTCCCAACATCAGGGTCTTTTCCAAGGATTCTTCTCTTCTCATGAGGTGGCCAAAGTATTGGAGCCTCAGCTTCACGATCTGTCCTTCCAGGGAGCACTCAGGGCTGATTTCCTTAAGAATTGATAGGTTTGATCTTCTAGCAGTCCATGGGACTCTCAAGAGTCTCCTCCAGCACCATAATTCAAAAGCATCAATTCTTCGGCGATCAGCCTTCTTTATGGTCCAGCTCTCACTATTGTTAAGTCATTATGGTCTAGAGCTGGACCATAATGACTTAACAATACAAACAAAGAACAAAGTGAATAAGGTGAATTGTATTACGTCTGCAATTAAATGCAATTAAATGTTCCTAACTGTACAATAAATCATAAATAATCATGTTTCTGTATGGAGGCAAACCATCCCAACTGTTATCCTATTTTGGGGTAACTCATCTTGACCCAGCAGTAAAATTTGCATGTTGATATTGTTGTTGGCTTCACTGCAGCTACAGAAACTGAAGGATATCAGCAATAGCCAAGGCATTATTTTCACTCCCAAGTCAACAAAGTTTTGAATTCATGATGTAGATGGAGCCAAAGGAAATCTCAAGCCAACTTCAGGCTTGAGACCCTTCTATTTCCTTTACAAGGATGGATGAAATGGAAATTTGAATTATGTTCACCTTTTAGAAATTCTCTTCTTCACATATTTTCATGGTGATAGCATGGGAAAACTGGAGTGAGTTCTCAACTGGCATAATAGTGTAGCAATTATATTTATTTATTTATTTTATATTTTATTTTATTTATATGCTGCCCTTCATGTGTAGCTCTCAGAGTGGTTCACAACATTAAAAATACAAAATAAAAGCACAGAATACACAAGAAAAGAACAAAAGAAACCCACAAACTAATATCTCAGTCTAAAATGGTGATATCAAATTGCCCTTAGATTCAAAGAGTTTCAGCAGAAGCTACAGCTTTATCCTTTGAAAGGGATCTCAGATACCATCATTTATCACCTAGTCACCTCAAGGACCAATTATAGCAATAACAATGTGTGCCAGCCTTTTATTGTTTGGACACTTCAGCTACTCTAGAATTCAGTGACTGCCACTGTTAGCTGGAGTTAGTAGCAGAGAGCACATTACTTTGCTATTAAAGGACTGCCATTGGTTGCCTGTCAATTTCCAGGCACTTCAGGGATTTCTCCTAAATTTCAGAAATCATTGTGTTGTCAGCTCAGTCAATAGCTATTGGGGCAGTGGGAGAATAATTACTCTGGCTATTGTAGTTTTCATTAAAATGTGTTTTAGCTACCTGAAAACTTGCTATCCAAGTCAGAGACTGGCAATATTTCTCTAAAGGCAGAAATGATTATGACATCACCAAACAGCAAAGTTATGACATCACTAAAAAGCACCCACAGCAACTGCTGAGCAGTTTTTCCTGGTTTTCTTGACAGCTCTGAAATAATCTCTTAAAGTGAGCAAGTTGAAGTCCTTAAACAGGAGACAGATGGCGGTTCTGTTCCTCCACAACCTTCCAGGGGAGACTGTTCCATTGTGGAACAGCTCTTGCCATCAGAAGGTTCTTCCTGATGTTTAGTTGGAATCTTCTGTCTTGTAACTTAAAGCCATTGGTTTGGGCCCTAACCTCCAGAGCAGGAGAAAATAAACTTGTTCCACCTTCCATGTGACAGTGCTTTAGATATTTGAAGATGGCTATCGTAGCTCCTCTCAGTTTCCTCTTTACCAAGCTAAATATGTTGAACTCCCTCAACCATTCCACATAAGGCTTGGTTTCCAGACCCTTGATCATCTTGGTCACCCTCCTCTGCACACACACTCCAGCTTGTCAATATATTTCTTAAATTGTGCCTCTCCAACTGGACACAGTATTCCAGGTGTTGTCTAACCAAGGCAGAATAGAGTGGTACTATTACCTCCTTTGATGGGGACACTATACTTTTAATTGATGCAGCCTAGAATCACATTAGCTTTTTTGCTGCTGCATTACACTGTTGACTCATGTTAAGTTTGTGGTCTACTAAGACCCCTGGATCCTTTACATGTACTAATGGCAAGCCAGGTGTCTCCCCTCCCCCAACCATCTTATATATGTGTAGCTGGTTATTCCTGCCTAAGTGTAGAACCCTGACATTTGTCCCTATTGAAATTAATTATTGTGCTTTGGGCCTAGTTCTCAGTAAGGTTATCTTGAATCCCAATTCAGTCTTCTGTGGGATTAGAAACCCCCCTAATTAGATGAACGTCCCCTCAATTCCTTCATCCAAGTCATTTATAAAGAAGTTGAACAACAACAGTCTCAGGACAAAACCCCGTGGCACCTCCTTTGTTACTTTTTTCTAGGATGACAAGGGACCTTTAGTGAGCACTCTTTGGGTTTGGTCAGTCAACCAGCTGACAGTTAACTTATCCAGCCCATATTTTACTAGCTTCCTTGCAAGAATATCATGCCTTAATGAAATCAAGAAACACTACATCCACAGCATTCCCCTGATCTGCCAAGTGTATAACTCTATCAAAAGTATGAAAGAGATTAATCTGAAATTACTTATTTTTGAGAAACCCATGCTGGGTCTTAGTAGTTACAGCAACCTTTTGTAAGTGGTCACAGGCTGACTGCTTAATTATCTGTTCTAGGACCTTTCCTAGTATCAATGTCAAGCTGACTGGTCGGTAGTTACCTGGGTCTTCTTTTTTCTCCTTTTTGAAGATGGGGACAACATTTGCCTGCCTCATTATGAGTTTTGGCCCGCCTCACCTTCTGCTTGCAACTATTGGCTACTCATGTACACTCCTCCTTTTTGATTTTCCCTTTCTTTCATTTCTTAAACACACCCTTCTTAAATCTCAGATCATCTGTAAGTGCCTTATGCAGCCACACCAGTTTCTTTAGATGGCTCCCCCTTTTCTTTCTTGTTAGAATTGTCTGCATTTTTTGCCTTCAGTATTTCACCTTTTAGAAACTCCCATCCATCTTTGACTTCCTTCTCTTTGAGCCTTTTTTTTAGTACTTCAGACCATGGGATCTCACCCAGTAGTTCCTTAAGCTTTTTGAGAATGAGAAGTTCACAGTCCATTTTTGAGTGGGAGATAACAGGACCATTCTAGAACTGTCTCTTTTCTCACAACACCTAGGAATCCTGATAAGAAGGGTAGAGTAGTAGGAAGCAGGAAACAGGAAACAGCATTCAGAGGGGAGGGCTAACTAATTCTCGCCCTAAAGGCAATGTTTTGTAACCCACAAAAAGTGATAGGTGACTGGGTTTTTTTAAAATTGAAAATCCTAATGGACTACTGGATACCTTTTCTATTCAATATTATCCCTGAGAATCCACCTCAGGGATAATATTGAATAGAAGTTAAGTTAAGAAACTATAGAGTTGATTTAAAAAAAATGCTAAGTATACACAACAAAGGAACTTTGATATCCTGTGTATTAAATGCTTGGGTATTTAACTGAAGCTTCTGCGAGACACAACCAAGGGGAAAATGACCTTTCAATGAAATATGAGTTAATAACACACTATAATGCTATGTGCTTTAGTCAAGTTAATCACAGCACAGATTGCAACTAAATGCAGCCCTATGTGTATTGCAAATTAATTAGAAGTAAGACTTTTCTCTGTGGCATGAGGGATCTAATCCTTGGTTACATCAGCACATTTTCAATTTTAATTAATAACAATTAACCATCTTAAATAAAGGGACAGGAGGGAAAAGGTGATTTCTTGTATTAAGCATAGCACTTTCAGTACCATCTCTGCCTAAGTCTGTTGTGCTTTCTTGTTTCTTGTGCTACCATCAAGGAAAGATTAATTCCATTTATGAGAGGTATGGGGAAGACAAAAGGATTCTCTGAACCACTGATCAATGAAAGGAAAAGCTATTGTATTGCTATTATGTACATCTGGAGAGGTTAAAGGCAGCCTCAATACATACAAAGTTTTCTGTTAAAAACTAGACAAGAAAATTGCCATGGTGTTAGGGAAGGGGTAGTACCTCTGATGGGGGACACATCCTCATCTATCTGGGATAGTTTGCCACCTTTGGTCCCTACCCTGCACTCAGCTCTCACCTGTGACTCCTAGAAGCTGTCAACATGGGACAGCAGCCAGTCTGGGAATGGCTTCAACGGGCTGGCTAATCTAGGTGAGGGTAACCAATAGGTCTCAAACTTTTGGTGAGTCTGGGACTTCCCTTGCATGCAAAGACAGGCTCTGGTGAATTGAATGGACGGGACCAATGATCAAGAAGGTGGTTACTGCACATGCTGTAGGAGGACATGAGAGAAGATAGGGCTCATCAACCTGGGAAGGTAGGAGAAGGAAAACTCTGATCCTAAACCTCCACTGCCTTGTGGCTAAACTCATCTGTGAGAGAAGCTCCAGGATTAAACCCCAAGGGAAAATCCATAAGCCCTGCCCTGTGGGACATCTTTAGGAGAAGAAAAGGATAAGGAGTAAACCATACACAAATCCGGAGTGGAATACCTAAGGTGGTTGTATGGTGGTGTATTGTACACCTCTTTCTGCCAACTCCTGCAGTCAAGGAACATGCCATATGTGTTGCTTTCCTTTCCTTTGGACCACATCAGCAAGGCCAAGAGGTCTTGCTGTCTGGGCAGTCCAGGACCTCCATACACACTGCCCAGGCACGGCACTTCAGCGCTGCTTCCACAGCAAAATCAGGGCAGGAGGCATCAGTTATGAGTTAGCAGTTTCTACAGCCACAGCAGGTGCTGTGATTCTCCAGTGGTTTTACTTCACCCTTGGAGGTGCACTTCATTGTCTTTTGAGTCAGATGGATGACAACAACATTACTGCCACATGTTATGCTTTTTAAAAAATGCATCCCTTTATTTTTAAAACTTATTTCTAGCTAGAAGAGGTTCATATATAGCTGGGCACTGAACTGCTAAATATGAAGTTCAATAATCATAGAAATCCCCATCTTGCCAGAAGTACCCTACAATGAAATAATCAGGCATGTTCTGAATGTTACAAGGCCTAGGATAGAATACCTCCCCTTTGATATACTAATCAATCTTTTGTCAACAGAAAATGAAGATTAGAAGACATTTAACTTAATTTCACTTCCAAAACTATAATACCTAATGCTAAAACCAACACAGAATAAAACAAAACAGTCAACAAAAGGTGTGTTTGTTCCTTGACTTGTTCCCAGCTGTTCAACTCTGATAATGTTTCCATTTTTTAAAAAAAACAAAAAATGGCCAGTGTCTTCTATTTTCCTCATTTCTTCAAAGAGAATTCAGTTTCTGTGTTATATGCTGAGACTTTTGTTACATGCTGAGATGCTCTGAGACTTAACGTTCCAGTGCTTGAGGGTTGAATTACAATACAGAAAAGGTAATACAAGCTGTCGGATAAAACTCTGATACAAAGAGCAACTATTCTTTCCATTCTGCTAAAATGATGGAAAGAATGGTTCAGTTTCTACTGGATTTACTTTTATGTTATCTTAGCTGTCAATGCCAGTGAAGATAATGGTTGATACCAACTATTATATGGCAAATTATTTCATGTAGTGTTTCAAAACAACTGTATAGTGGTGGTTTGCTATCTTTCTACTCCTTTCTAGCTTTCCTTATTTTTCATATGTAATAGTTTTTACCATATTATCCATCAATGCTTTTCACTTTATATTAACAATGTTTATAACCATTGCATTTGCTTGCTCATCTTTGAACACTGCAATAAAATGTTTTAGTTTGGCTGTACATAATTTTAAGCATTTTTAAAAATGTCTAGAAGACATATAATCACTTCCTTTCAGCCTGAGAAACTCAGCTTTCATCAAACACATTCCAAGTGTGTCTTTGGAACTTCAGGCAATGTCACACAATAAGTGTAACAGTTGATTTTTAGTTATTCTCTCTCTCTCTCTCCCTCTCTCTCCCTCTCTCTCCCTCTCTCTCCCTCTCTCTCCCTCTCCCTCTCTCTCTCTCTCTCTCTCTCTCTCTCTCTCTCTCTCTCTCTCCACTGCAAGAAAGTGTAAACTCTCTTACTTACACCCACCCACACCCCAAAAGTCCAACTGTTTTGAATATGTTTTGAATTGAGAAAGTCCAACTGTTTTGAATATGCTTTAATTTCTACTAAGAACCATAAGGTTTTCAGCCAAAAAATACCAGAAGTTATATCAAAATATGTAGTGCAATGATAGCAAGTGTTGAAACTTCTTTACCTTTGCAGGGTAACCTTTATAACTCGTTAGGGCATGATGGATATTATGGCTTATACTTTATTGTGTCTTATAACAACAAGGAATAAACTAATTCAAGTGCGAAAAAGGGAATATTCTTTGCTGGTGAATTCATAAATCATATGTGGCAGCTTTAACAGTTTATGAACACTACCATTCTTTTGGTAAAGAGACCAGCAACTATATAAATAAAAGTCTTGATAAGGTTGCTGCTACTTGGCAATGACCTCACCACTCAAATAGGAATTTAGAGGCTTAGAAAGCAATCTCAAGAGCTGCTGGCTGAAGGTGTGGTTAGGATGAGGCAAAAGTGACTCTACTCTCATAGATATAAGTTCTGCTGTCAGGAGGAACACCTCCACTCCACAAAAGAACATATCCTGTACTGCAGAAGCTCTATGGATGTAGCGCTACCATGAGTAGTAGACTCAGGGAAAGTGTGAGTCAGAAGCAGTTTCTCTGTGGGAGCCCCAGGATCAGGCCCCTCAATGACATCTCCATGAAAACAAATGCAGATTTATTTATTTTTGCACAAACCAGCCGCCACTTTACTTCCGGCCAACTCAGTTAACATACAGTTTTGTGTGTTATATCTTCACAAAAGAGAGGTGAATTCCCTCTTTTGCCATATCTTGCAAACAACATGGTGACGATTCAACAAAGTTGAATGACCGCTTGCACAATATAACTTCTGCCCACGCCCACCAAATCTGTATTCTCACATCATTCCACTGTGTGTATGTTTTGATGCTTTCTTAGTCTTAAGTATATTTTATACCACAGTACAACAGTTTGTAACATTCTGAATGCTGAAGGCCTGGGGGCAGGGCAAGGATAATTTGGATAACGAACACGAATGGAACGAGCTCATTTTGTAAAGGGACAAACATGAACTAGAATAGGTTCCTTTTTCAACATGTTGAACTGGAACTGGTTCCTTTTTAAAATGCCCTTTCCAAGTTCTGCAACATATGCTACATAGAGCTGTCCCTCTCCCCCATGCCATGTACTTTTTCCCTGGAGCCTTTGGCATGCACTATTAGGCAAGACTAAGGAATCAGGGAAAGAATGTGAGTGAAGGGGAAAATCTGACTGCACAAGCTGCCTTCTGTTTGCACAACCATTTGATACAACTGATTGAAATATTAATGATAGGCTGCTTAAATGAAAGACTGTTATAGCCAAGTTCAAGCCATGCTGCAAAGGAAGATACCAGCTGATCCATGTGGTACTTAAAGTAAGGTTACCAGATTTTTTTCAATGAATCCAGGTACACTTTTCAACTTCAATGGATTTTGTATGGGGACTGATTTGTAAATCCGGGGACTGTTCCTGGGAAATGGGGATGTCTGGTAACCTTAAAGTCAACACTGATCCGCTGATTGTCACTGCCTCCAAGCCCCACTTTCAGCAGGGATCAGTTACACTCTGGAGTTCTGGAAAGCTGATCACCGCTGATCAGCTCTGATTATAATCCCTTTCTTTTGTCAGGGTTCAACTTGTCAACTTGGAGCTCCCAAGTGGAACCAATCCCATCTGGTTGTGCATATTTCAAGAGTGCAGAACACAAGCCCCACTTGCTAAAGAACAAACCTGACATCCTATATTGTTCCTGTGCCATGCTCTTTTGCTACTGTTAGAACTGCACAAACCATACTAGAAACAACTGAATTCTGGATCTTTGTGGTACTGTATCCTAATTTCTATGAGGTATTTCCACATATTACAATTAATTGATTTATAGTGCTATCTATACATATACAGTGGTGCCTCGCAAGACGAATTTAATTAGTTCTGTGAGTCAATTCATTTTGCGAAAAATTCATCTTGCGAATCCCATAGGAATGCATTGAAATATTTATTTATTTATTTATTTGCCTATAGGAACGCATTAATTGAATTTCAATGCATTCCTATGGGAAACCGCGATTCGCTAGACGAATTTTTCACAAAACGAATTCATCTTGCGAGGCAACCTCCGATTGCAAAACCCATTCGTCTAGCAAAAAAATTGTCTGGCAGGGTATTCGTCTAGCGAGGTACTACTGCATACTACTACTACTACTGCTAATAATTATAATATAAAATTTTATTTATATTCCACCCATTTGGCTGGGTTTCCCCAGCCACTCTGGGCAGCTTACAACATATAAAACAAAACAAAACATCAAACACTAAAAAAAAAAAACCTATACAAGCAACAAACAAACCAATAAATCAATAAAACCAAAACAACAATAATAACAACAATAACAAAAATCAGTTTACAGTTATACCCAAATTAAAGTAACCACCAACCCCAACTAAACCAACACCAACCCGACAAAAATGAAATAGAGGAACTAAAATTAGAACCGTTTAAAGCATTTTAGCCAGTTGCCCCAACCCAAGAGTTATTCCAGCAATGTCCCTGTGGCCTCCCAGGAACCTTTTAGCTGTTCAGGGTGAATGTGGGCCTCGCCCCCAGGCCAAGTGGAAATGGGCTTTGCAGCAGGAAGTGAGTGCAGAAATGCTACTTTATTATATTTATAATGGCACAGAAAAATGGGCCGTCAGGATATAGGCTCAAGGTGCCACTCACTGTGATGGGATCAGAAATATATAAAAAAGCAAGAAGATAATTTATACTTTGAACATTCACTGCTTCGTAATAGTATAAAGAAATGATTTCTGTATCTAAGCTAAATTTAGAAATTGTAGATTAACTTGTTTTATTTTAGTCACTATTTCACCTACAGATGGTAATGGTTTTGACACAATTAAGTTTTCTAGTTCTTCCTCCAAGAAAAATACAAAGCTCTTTTCCCCCCACTTTGTCACAGCTGGTTACCAATCAATCTCAATTCACGGTACAGTGATGATAGCACATGTTGTCCAGGGGCCAAATCTGATTGGGTTGCATTTTTCAGCAGTGCTTCATATCTGGGGGGGAAATGTGTCTCAATGGCAGGGACTGTCAGCACACTATTGTACAACTGTCGTTAATCAAACCAGCAACAAAGACTGCATTCATATGAGCCAGAGACTGCCAAATTTCAAAATCAAAATCACCCTATTTCTTTAAGAATTTCCTAACCAGTAATGTTTTTTCATCTGTTCTCATGTATGCTTTCCCCTCTGCTTAATGAAAAGCAGACTATCTGTAGCTATTACTTCAGAAAAGGAATAACTGTATATGGCATTAACAATTGCTTCTTACAACTACGCATTTTAAGATATTTTCAGCTTCTTTGCTGAAAGTGTAAGCCAATCTATAGAGGGGTAGAAATTCTGTAAGGACACAAGTAAAGGAAATGTGAGAGAGATGATAAGAATTCAGTTATTTCTGTTCTCGTGATCTAATTTGCTTTTCTAGAGCTCTTAATAGTTTCTGTTTACACTGCTTTGTGCTCCTTGAAAGAAGAGTAGGATAAAAATACAACAACAATAATAGTGGTTAATATCAATTGTCCTCACTAGTGTTAATGTGGTCTTTACTAGTGTTAATGTAAGGAGGTGATCAGATACATCATACTTATTTGAAAAGTTTGTTGGTGAAACAAGAAGCAGCAATGGTTAGTAGGTACTTTTGAGCTTTCATTTGCTTGTGTGCTGAGCAAATTCTATACTAGCCCACCTCATGAAGTAACCACAGAATATGCCAAGATTTCTGTGCTAAGGTGTGGAGCTAGTTCCACCTCTGAATGAGTTCTCACATGCAGACAATGATCTCAAACTGGCAACCAATTGGCTGAGTCTAAAGGGGCCACTTCATTACAACAAGGGCTATCATATGGTTCTCATATGACAAGTTGGTTACCGTATATGGTTCAGACTATAATCAGTGCCTATACTGAATGTACCATAAAGGTCGATTGGATTATGGTATTTTACCTAGAGAAGCTAAACTCAATATGTCTTTCATTTTCTTCCCCTACAAGTCACTTAAATACGTAAATGTAACCTTCCATTTCATATTATTCCTTTGCACAGCATATTCAGAGCCAATTATCTTCCAACCTCTTATTTTCTTGCTTCACCTGTCATAGATTATCAGTGAACCATGATGACTTGTGTGGGCAGTGTGAGTAGAACAGATGACTACGGGGCACTACATCAATTCTTTAGGAGAACAGATGGTTGCAATATCTCATGAGCCTTACTATACACTGGCTGCTCGTTAGATTGCATGCCTTGTTCAGGGTGGTCTAGAAACCCACTGATAATTTGCAGGCTAGAATGCAATGAGTTGGTGTTCCTTCTCAAAATAGCTGCTGATTTGACCACTCTAAGGGCACATTTACTCTATAATCTCCACACTGGTACTCAAGATTATCATTGTGGCTAGTTCTCTGTCCTGGCATGCTACATAAATAACTTGTACACCCATCAGTCTCTACACAATTGCATGATTGATAGGTGCGAACATGAAGTCTGCTGAGGTTTACAAGGCAGCTGGCTGGCATGCCAGAACCAGTACATCAGTGAGATGAAGTGGGAATGAGTCAGCTGCAGCCCAAAGCTGATTGTCAGAATTGTATCCAAGATTGTTTGCATTAAAGTTCAAGTCAGTTATACCCTTTTGACTGTCTAGGTATATGCTAGCCACTTTCTGTACTCTTGGGAGGGTGGGAATTGTTCTTCAGATAATAAATGGCCAAACTTTATCGTGATCTGCAGATTTAGATTTTTGGCTCTGTATTTTCAATTCCACTGTAGTCAGTCTTAACATTAAAGAAAACTGAAGGAAATTGTGAGGGACAGGGGATATCGCGAAGTCCCTCCCCTCCTGAGTTCAAGCCCATCCCCGAGCACAGGGGAAAGCAGAGAGAGTTCCGATTCCAATGGGGAAGCAGGAAGTCGTGTCCGAGGCTCAGGCAAGGTAGAGGAGCCAGGGTCCCAGGTGGGACAGGAAGGGGCGAATAAGGGGGGGAGACCCATCCCCCCAACTCCGGAATTACGCAGAAAGAGGAGGGGAAAGAGGATGGGTCTGCCAAAGCTTTTGTGTTGGAGAAAGACGCGCCAAAAGCCATTCGGAGGTTCTGGAACCGACTGACCACATCACTCCGTGTAAATAGCAATGACTTCAGCACTGTAAATACGTAGCACCAATAAAAGAATAAAATGCAGAGCTGCGTAGCGTCGTTACTCTGAAGTAGCCCACTCCGGCCACTGTGACAGCAACCTCCGAATCCTTTTTTGGGCTACTTTGGAGTTGCCGGGATGAGCGTGTCAGAGGCGGAGAGATGGCGGCAGATCGCGGAGCAAGCCCAGCAAGAACTGCAGCAGCTGTCGCTGCAGGCGCAGGGGGAATTGAAGGCAGCTAAAGAAGAGACTAAGAAGGTCCAGGACGACCGGCTACAACTTGCGGAACAGGTGAGAGCGCTACAGGAAAGAGAGCAGGAATTAAGGGCGGTGGCGGTAGACCTCCCAAAACAAGCTGGATGCAGAGAAAAACAAGGCGGGAGGGGCACCCCAAGTCCAAGTGCTGCCAGGAAGGAGAGCCGGGACCCTAGTAAGCAAGTTCAATGGAGACCCGAGGGAATATCAGGGCTTTGAGACTGAGATTGTGTATGCTCTTGAGCTGCACCACGATGAGTTCCCTGATGATGAGCACAGGGTAGCGTTTATTGTGGAGCACCTTACCGGGGCAGCCAGGGAGTGGCTAAGACCGTTAATCGCAACAAAGAATCCTTGCATGAAGAATGTCAAACTATTTCTAGAAGGTTTGAAAACGATGTATTCGTCCGATAGTCATATGGACCAGACTAAGGAGGAACTTCATAATTTACGCCAAGGAAATATGACAGTTCGCGCGTATTGGGCGAAATTCACCATGCTGGTGCACAGATTGGGGTGGGAACTGGAGTCACCCCCAATGCAAGCGGCGTTCTACTTGGGGTTCCATGAGGAGGTGAAGGATGAGCTCTCGAGAGGTCCAAAGCCCAGTAATATGGATCAGCTGAGCAAAGCGGCTCTGGCGGTGGGGGTGAGACAGGAATCCCGGTGGAGCGACAAGCAAGCAACGCGCGCAAAGCGGGCTTGGTTCCCACGGTCGCAGGAGAAGCCACTCCCCCAACAACCCTTTCAAGCCACGCCTGGGGCCAGCCAGGACCAGGAACCCATGCAGATTGATAGCGCGCGCGGGCTTTTCAAACCC
This sequence comes from Zootoca vivipara, assembly GCF_965207765.1. Classification (NCBI taxonomy): domain Eukaryota; kingdom Metazoa; phylum Chordata; class Lepidosauria; order Squamata; family Lacertidae; genus Zootoca; species Zootoca vivipara. Next base: position 58,965,508 of record NC_142587.1, read on the forward strand.
CAGCGGCGCCAAGACGCAAGGAGGGAAGGGGTGGGAATTGCTTTCTCTGCAACTCCCCCCAGCATCTCGTCAGAGACTGCCCACATCGCAGGGAGTGGCAAGGAAAGGCGGGAACAGTTGTGCCCTCCCCCACTGACGCAGCACCACAGCAGGGAAACGGGAAAGCCTGGCTGCAGGAGACAAGGGGCAGCAGCCAGGCACAGTCAGCACACAACAGCCCCAGCCCACCCACCCGCACAGAGAGGAGCAGAGCCAGCCCACCCCTCCCAGAGCAGGAGTGGTTCTAGAAGTGACGCTCACGCTCCCAAATGGCTATCCCCTGACGGTCCTCGCCCTAATTGACAGTGGTGCCTCAGCCAACTTCTTCTCGAGAAACTTTGCAGAAGAGCACCAGATCCAGCTTCTGCAGCTGGATTTTCCTCTGCACGTGGCGACCATTGACGGCAGAGAGCTGCTGGGAGGGGCCATCACTCATCAAACCCCCCCCATGAAAATGACGGTGGGAAGGCACTCAGAGACACTGGCATTCAACGTCACCACCATCTCAGACCCCCCCATCGTCTTGGGCATGAGCTGGCTGGCGCGCCACGACCCCTCCATCAGTTGGCACCAGAGATGCATCACTTTTGGATCGGACTTTTGCCTGGAACATTGCATGCAGCACCAACCAGGGGAGGGGCCTCCGATAGCCACGGTGGCCACCATGCACGTCAAAGGGGGTGAGGCGATACCCAAGCCGTACTGGGACCTGCAGGAGGTCTTCAGCGAAGCGGAGTCCGACCACCTACCCCCACACAGGCCTTTTGACTGCCAGATCAACCTGGTGCCAGGGGCAACTATACCCCCAGCCAAGCTGTACGCCATGTCAGACCAGGAACTGGAGGATCTGCGCGCTTTCATCGACAAGAACCTCAAGCGGGGGTTCATCAGAGAAAGCAAGGCAGCAGGGGGCAGCCCAGTCTTCTGGGTGGACAAGAAAGACACGCAACAGCGCCGTCTTGTGGTGGATTTTAGACGGCTGAATTCAGTGACAGAGCCAGTGGCTTTCCCCATGCCCAGAGTGGACGATCTGTTGACAGCAGCGCGCAGGGGCAAGATCTTCACCAAGCTAGACCTGAGGGGGGCGTACAACTTAATCAGGATCCGGGAAGGCGATGAATGGAAAACCACGATGTTCACGCCTCTGGGCTCTTTTGAATATCTGGTGATGCCCTTCGGGTTGCAAGGGGGCTCAGCATGCTTCCAGGCCTTCATGCACCACGTCCTGGGGTCCCTCCTCTTCAGGAAATGCTTGGTCTTCCTGGATGACATCCTTATCTATTCCGATGACCCAGTGCAGCATGTGAAAGATGTCAGGGAGGTGTTGCAGCGCCTGAAGGAGAACCACCTGTATGTGAAGCTGGAGAAGTGCAAGTTTCACACCAAGGAGGTGGACTTCCTGGGCTACAAGCTGTCAGACAAGGGGCTGGCGATGGACAAGGACAAGGTGCAGGCCATCCTGGACTGGCACAGCCCCAGGACGCGCAAAGATGCCCAACGCCTACTAGGCTTCGCCAACTTCTACAGGAAGTTCATCAAGAACTTCTCTCGCGTTACGGCTCCCATCACTGACTGCCTGAGAGGCAAGCAGAAGTTCAGGTGGACACCAGAGGCGCAAGCAGCGTTCGAAAGCCTCAAGAGGGTGTTCGCCTCAGACCAGAACCTGTTCCACGTGGTTCAGGACGCGCCCCTACGCGTGGAGACAGATGCTTCTGATAAAGCTGTGGGCGCCATTTTGTTGCAACTGGACGCCAACAGAGAGTGGAGACCCTGTGCCTTCTTCTCCAGGAAGTTGACCCAGCCAGAGCGAAACTACACGGTGTTTGATCGGGAACTTCTTGCGATCCACGCTGCGTTCCAGCACTGGAGACACTTCCTGGTGGGCGCCAAGCACCCCATCCAGGTGTGCACAGACCACAAGAACCTGGAGTTCTGGAGAACTGCCAGGGTGCTCAACCAGCGGCAGATACGGTGGGCAGAGTTCTTCTCGAACTTCAACTTCTCCATACACTACATCCCGGGAGAGCAGAATGTCAGGGCGGATGCCCTCTCCCACAAGCCAGAGTACATGGAGGAGGAGGCGCCACCGGCACCCAGACACATTTTTCCCCCGTCAGCATGGTCCTGCGGAGCAGCAGTGGTGAGCGAGGCGGAACTCACAGCACTGACGGCAGCGGATGAATTTGCCAACCACATCTTCAGAGAACTGAGAGGGGGGGAGCAGGCAAAAGACTTTGCAGAACGCAGGGGGCTGCTTTTCTACAAGGGTGCACTGTACCTGCCCACCACCCAGCTTAGACGTACGGTCCTCAAGCAGATGCACGACAACCCAACGGCGGGTCATTTTGGGAGGGACAAAACCGCTCACCTAGTCATGAGACACTTCTGGTGGCCAGGGGTGCGGGAAGATGTTAGAGACTATGTACGGGGCTGTGACACCTGCCAGCGGGCAAAGGTGGTCAGAGCAGCGCCACCGGGATTGCTGGAGCCCTTAGCCACGCCACACAGGCCGTGGGAAGTGGTGTCTATGGACTTCATCACAGATCTGCCTTCTTCCAGGGGCAAGACCGCAGTGTTGGTGGTGGTGGACCTCATGTCCAAAATGTGCCACTTTATACCGTGTGCCAGGGCGGTCTCTGCAGAGGAGACAGCCAAACTGTTTGTGGATCACGTATTCAGACTGCATGGATTACCTTTAAGGGTTATTTCGGATCGTGGCCGCCAATTTGTTTCCAGGTTCTGGCGGCGGCTAATGAACCTCCTGCAGGTGGAGGTCAGCTTGTCGACGGCTAGACACCCGCAGACCAATGGACAGGCAGAGAGGGTCAACGCCATTCTGCAGCAGTACCTGAGATGCTACGTCAGCCAGCGGCAAACGGACTGGGTGGATCGCCTGCCACTGGCAGAATTTGCCTACAACAATGCGGTGCACGTCTCCACAGGGGTGTCACCCTTTAAGGCCAACTACGGGCGCGACCTCAGATCTTTCCCAGAGAGGGAGGGGGAGGAGGAGGAGGAGGGCCCACAGGCTGAGGATTGGGCAGAGGAACTGGAGACGGTGCACCAGCAGCTTAGAGAACACTTGGAGAGAGCCAAGGAAGCGTACAAGAAGGGGGCAGATCGCCACAGGCGACCGGGGGAGGTCATTAGGGTGGGGGACAAAGTTTGGTTGTCCTCGGAGGGCCTTCCCATCAGAGGGAGGTGCAAAAAGCTGGCGCCCAGAAGGTTGGGCCCCTTCACGGTCACGCAACAGGTCAACCCGGTGGCATACAGGCTGGCACTGCCGGAGGACATGAGGGTGCACCCAGTGTTTCATAGATCGCTGCTGTCGCCGTACAGGGAAAGCAGCAGGCTCCGAGGCAGCGAACAAACCCCTGAGGGAGGGGGGGGGAGAGAAGGCAGGGAGCAACTCAATGAGGCCACGGCCATCCTGGACTCAAGGAGGGGGGTGGGGGGCCTGGAGTACCTCATGGCATGGGAGGATGCTCCACCGTCCCAGAATGAATGGGTCCCAGCCACTCAGATACAGGAGGAATTCCTGGTAGAAGAATTTCACGCCCTCTTTCCCCATAGACCCAAGCCCTGGCACATGGAAAGGGAGGGGGAGGGGGAGGAAGCACGGGAGAGCAGTTCACCATGGCGCTGGGAAGCGGAGTTTGAGGAACCAGAGGATGAGGTATGGGTGTCACCGAGATCCACCCAGTCAGAGGAAGGAGCAGATTGGCAGAACATTTTTACCCCTACCAGCTCTGACGCCACGGACTTTTTGGGATTCCCGTCCTCCCAGGCGGAAGGGGGGGGCTCGCAGGACTGGGGGGAGGTGTTCACACCAACGGGCTCGGAAAGCACTGAGTTCTTAGGCTTCCAGTCGTCACCGACACCTGGGGGGGACCTGGGGAGGGGTGAAGGAGAGCTTGGGGGGGTGGATGTGAGGGACAGGGGATATCGCGAAGTCCCTCCCCTCCTGAGTTCAAGCCCATCCCCGAGCACAGGGGAAAGCAGAGAGAGTTCCGATTCCAATGGGGAAGCAGGAAGTCGTGTCCGAGGCTCAGGCAAGGTAGAGGAGCCAGGGTCCCAGGTGGGACAGGAAGGGGCGAATAAGGGGGGGAGACCCATCCCCCCAACTCCGGAATTACGCAGAAAGAGGAGGGGAAAGAGGATGGGTCTGCCAAAGCTTTTGTGTTGGAGAAAGACGCGCCAAAAGCCATTCGGAGGTTCTGGAACCGACTGACCACATCACTCCGTGTAAATAGCAATGACTTCAGCACTGTAAATACGTAGCACCAATAAAAGAATAAAATGCAGAGCTGCGTAGCGTCGTTACTCTGAAGTAGCCCACTCCGGCCACTGTGACAGAAATAATTTAGGTCCTGACTTTCACTGCTTGGTCTCTATGAAAAAAAAGTAATATTAATTATAACCTCTGACAATAGCAACAGTTTCTGAAATCTGATACTTCCATTTGCTGCTCATGTGCTTAGTCTAATGAACATAGTAAGGTTTTTCTTGTTGATGAGTGCCAATCAGAATGGCAAATTACTTAATTCATGGCAGCTTCTTGTATTGTTTCTAGCTCTTGGTGCCTGCCAGTGAGAAGTTTCATCACTAACCATTAAAAACACTATTTAACTTTAAACTTACCTGAAACTATACCTACCCGCAGAACAAAAAATAAAGTTCCAGGGAAGGAGGACAGGTTTCCTTGTGGTTCTCTCACATCAGTGCAGAAGCAGAGAGGCACTTGTAGACCACTTTCTCTCAGAGAGGCACTGCTCATGTTGGCCACTTTCTCCCTCGTAGATTCCCCAAAGTAGCAAAGTCAGAGGAAACCATGAATGTACAAACAGAAGATTAGAGAGAGTTAAGAATTCTCCCTTCTAATCTGCCAATTCTCTCGTCTTGTGTCCCCAGCCCCCATTATCTTGAAAAGTACAGAGTCCTTGTTATAAGCAGAGAAAAGGGACTGAAGAACAAAAAGAACAGTCTGATGGAGACAAAGGCCAATAATGGCCATGCTCTGTCTCTACAGCTGGAGGCAGTAATGCTTCTGAATACCAGTTGCTGGAACCACAGGAAGGGAGAGGGCTCTTGTGCTCGATTCCTGCCTAAGAGTTTTTCCCCACAGGCATCTGGTTGGCCACTGTGAGAACAGGATGCTGGACTAGGGGACTATTAGCCTGACCTAGCAGCCTTCTCTTGTGTTTTTATAGAGGATATTCCCAACCCTAGCTAGAGATGCCTGGCATTGAACCTGGGACCTTCTGCATGCAAAGCAGATTCTTTACCACTGACTATGACTTTCCCTACATATTTTTTTATTTACTGTGTTAGCTTAAATCAGTATGTTCCCCACACCAGAAAATAAACTGTCAACTTTGTTAGCCGTTTACTATGGAGATGAAACATTTTAAAGGCCAGAAGTAAAACATGCAGTAATGTACTTAGATTCAGGGTAAACCTGGAATGTCATATATTGATAACTGATGCGTGTTAGCTCTATTTTATCATAGTGCTCCAGATCAAGGGCAGAGTGACTGATATTATTAATAAAGCCTTGATACCACATGAACATAGCAATACTAATTTTATGGCTGTAAAGTTTTTAAGTAATGCATGGTGCAATAAAAGTGTCATGAAGATTAATGTTCAGTGGAATTATCTAATTCCACATAATAAATTATGTTCCAGAGATATATCCAAGATAGAATAAGGATGGTATATTCCAGGTAAGACATTAAGCCGAGCAGTGATTTTCATCTTCTCTGTTTCAAAAGCAGATACGACATCAAAGATGACTACACCTTGCGAATTAAAAAGGCGATGAGCACAGATGAGGGGACCTATACATGCATAGCAGAGAACAGAGTTGGAAAAGTTGAAGCATCTGCTACACTAACTGTTCGAGGTAAGTGTTGGGTTATGTGAATGGGACTGCAATATAGTGTGGTTCTGTTTTCTAAAATGGTGCAAATACAATGATTTTGAGTCAAAATAATTACGGCTAGATTTTAAATATATATACTGGTACTTAAAAACAGTTTTTTCTTGTATATAATTTTGTAAGAGTTTATTTATTTTAAAAATATCCTTTCTACTGTCATTAGTCATTAATTGATTAAATATTGATGTTAGAATAGTCATTGGGATGCTAAGGAGGTGCATTATTGAGTAAAACCAATAGCCCTCTAGCCCAGTACCCCAGTACTCTGCTTAATTAACAGCAGCTCTCCAGAATCTTGAGCAGGGTGTTTCTCTGTACAATATAGATATATTTTAAGTCATCATGCAAAAGGTTGAATATGGAACATTGAATGTACAAATTGTGTGCTCTACCAGAAAGCTAAAGCTCCTAAGTGTCTGCCTAAGTTAATTCCCATGGATCTTATAGGTCTGTTCCAAGTGTGACATAAGTTGAGATCCAGCTCTTTGGGTTTATACTCTGTTGCTGGTTGTACGACAGCACCCATAGTGTAACAAGGACTGGGGGGGGGGGCACGTTTAATCTCACTGTAAACAAGTGGTACAGTGACAATAAAAGTATTTCTATTTCTATTATTCTACACAGTTCACAATGTAAGGGTACAAATAACAGTTTTTTTTAAAATAATTATCCTTTCTAGTTAACTTGCATGTAGAAAGTGGTGTTTCCTACCTTGCACACATCATGAAAAGCAGGGGGGAAAGTCTTAAAGTGGTAAGCACAAAAACACACATACCTCCCAGTATTCATAGTTCATTGTTGGCTTAGGAGTTGTATTAGGAAGAAGTTACATAGTGAACAGTTGCTCAAACCATACATTGCACTTTATTCTAACCTTATAAGCCATGGAAATCTTTTCATACAAAAATCTAATTCTATGCCATAATAGAAAATATAAGATGAAGAAAGGGAGAAAATGATTTAGCTTAAGGGGAGAAGTGTGTGTGTGTGCATGCGCATGCACATTCAGGAGATGCCATGATGCTGCAGACTTTAAAGGTGCCCTGTAATTGCAAAGAGCAATGCGCTGTGCTTTGAAGCTCTGCTTCAAAACACCACATCACCTGATGTCATTGTGACAACATGTGATTGATGGGTGAGTGGCCCTTCCCACCTTTCAGATTTGGCCCATGGAATGGTAGGAGCGATCCAGTTCCACACCACTGATTTAGAAAAAGGGAGAATTGTGATATCAGGCTACAGAAAAATGGTAAATTTTCATGCTAGAGAGAAAGAAAAAGGGGGTGGTGGCAGAACTGAGATATATTGGGGGACACCAAATACATATCCTTTTGGAGGCCAAAGGGTGTCCCCATTGGGCAACAGACTGTAGATCAACAAATAACTTGCTCTCAAGTCTTGCTGTCTGTAAGTTCCACTTAGCGCAGAAGTTTGCCTGGTTCCGATTGCCTTGCTTTACATAGCCAGGTGTGAACTTCTTTTGGAGATGTACTTTAAATCCAGAGGATGAATCAAGTTGGGTTGAACTATTATTTCCTTCCAGCATATAAATATACCTGTAATATATATTATAATAAGTTGTGTGTATCTGTTTGTGTGCTTGTTAGATATACCCTTATCCATTGATGGATGGATATCACTCAGACACTATTTCACAATTTAGCAGCATGTGCTGAAGGTTCAGTAGAGCTGTGAAAGGTTAATAAAAACATTTTTAGTTTTATCAGTGCTCCTTCTCCTTCATACACATTAAATCAGATGATCAGAGTCTCTATGGATTGCTTTATTAGAACAGAGGTCAACTGACCTGAAACGCCAGCTTCCATTTCCATCATTTAATGCATAGGCACAGTTCAGTTTGATTTGATGAATCTGGAACAAAAAAGGGGAGAAAGTTAACCTAGTGGCTTTACAGGCAGTGAGGGAGAGAAGTTGTCCAGATTTGATAAAAGAGAGAGGTTTTGTGGTAATCCAGCTGCTAAAATATTACTGTTAATACTCACTTTAGATAATAAGTTTTTGTTTTAAGCTGCAGAATATGTTCATGTACATACTATGTTTGCTGAGTGGATTGCCATTTTGTAATTTGAGAAAAGCAGGCAATAGATTTTAATTCCGGAGAAAATAGCATCATACCCATTCCTTCCTTTTTTTGTGGAAATAAGAAAACTAGTCACTACACTAGTCAGCTACACACTTCATATTTCCTCATAATATCAGCCACAGCACACGTTGGAGAGACCAACAATTTTTTTAGGCTGAAGCTTAGCATAGTTATATGAGTAGCGAGTTGAACAAAGGAGACAAGGAAGAATCTGTTAAACTCACTGGAGCCTGAACTTTAGCAAATTAAGGTGAAAAAAAGAAAATATATAATTTAATTGATTTTCCTACATGAAAGAAGATATCTCATTATCTTTCTCACCCCACCCCGTCCTTTCTAATTTAACTAACCATAGGCATAGTGTTTATTCAGTACAATGGAACACACTGCATTGCAAGTATATGTTGAACATCAGAGATATAAAAGAACAATTAAAAAGCCAAGAAATATGATGTTTGAAGTCAGGAGACTGGAAATGTTGGATATAAAGCTGCATTGTCAAACTCCCATTGTTTTTATGGCTCTAACAAAAATAATATTCCTTGTGTATATAATATAATGATTTGAACTTTCAGTCTCTAGGACACTTTTTAAAAGGGGGACTATAGTGATGTGCCTTCTTCCACTAACCTGAAACCTCGTATTATGCTTATTTACTTTCAGAATAAATTCTGGTATATGCAGTTGAACATATTCCTAAGTAGATGAGCATAGAATTGCTGTTTCGTATTGATTGGCTTCAATGGGACCAGGCATTTTACTAATGTAGCATTTCTGCCCCTGTCAGCTACGCTTCATTGCCAGCTCACCCAATAATGCTGTTCCAATAATGCATGAGTATGAAATATTTTTCATGAGCTGCCTTACTAACTCTGCATTCATATACTGTCCGCCCCTCGCCATTTTACTCATGTTTTACCCCCGTCTTTACTAATGATTCTGTATCAATGTAAGATGAACAACTTATTCACAGAGCCAATGGATAGAGAAAAAAAGACATACAACTTCCCATAAACTTACGGAAGTCATCCACAAAACTTCTGACTCTGGTGGTGGAATTTCTTGTTGTATAAGGTGCTTCCAGCAGCTGTTCACTCTCTGACCTACTTGCTGCGCTCAGGATATCCTGTACCTACAAGGCAACTGGTACCGATAGCTGTGTTTGAGTTCACCAAGGGTGATAAATAAATACTTGCTTTTAGCCTGCTGTCCTCAAAACCTAGTATTTGTTCCGGTAGGCAGCAGAGGCTGAAGCAGGGAATACCGTTTTTGAAAGGACTGTGTTTTCTACATGCGGCTTTGGCATAAAGATTTCCATTTTGCTGACAAACATTAGCAGATAAAATGCAATCCTTGAAAGCCAAGCTAGGATTTTTTTTCTTTTAAAATCTAAATAGGGTATAGGAACCCTCAACTATTAATGAGAATAACATAGGAAAAACCAGCTGGATCAGTCCAATGACCCATCTTGTCCTAGAATCCTGTTATCACTGTGGCCAACCAGATGCCCATGGGAAAACTGTAGGAGCATTCTCCCCTCCTGTGGTTTCAGAAGCATACTATCTGCAACTGTGGAGGCAGAGCATAGCCATCATGCGTAGTAGCCATTGATAGCCTTATCCTCCATGAATTTGTCTAATTCTCTTTTTAAGCCATCCAGGTTAGTGTCCATCACTGCTTCACTGAATGAAGAAGTACTTTCTTTTATCTGCCCTGATTCATCTAATATTCAGAGAGAGAAATAAAAACTTTTCTTCATTCATATTCTCTTTGCCGTGCATAACTTTATAAACTCCCTTTTCCTCCTAGGGAAGTTTTGTTGACCTCTCTCAGCCTTTTTTTCAACTCTACAATACCTTTCTGAGATGAGGCAACCAGAACTGTATAGATGGTATTCCAAATCTGTTTGCACCATACATTTGTATGACAGCATTGTGATATTGGCAGTTTTATTTTCAGTTCCTTTCATAATGATCCCTAGGAAAGAATTTGTCTTTTCACAACTGCTGCACACTTCCTGGTGGTAGGAGATGTTCAGCAGTGGAACAGACTCCCAAAAGAGGTGATGGACTTTCCTTCCTTGGAGGTTTTTAAGCAGAGGTTGGATGGCCATCTGTCATGTGTGATCCTTTTAACTAATGTTAAGAGGTGGTACACTCTTCCCCCACCCCTCATAACTCCTAAGGTGACATTCTCTTTCGTGTTTGCCCCTTGGGGGTGGCCCAATGTGGTTGACCTATCAGTGGCAGCCTGCTGGGCCCCATTAGTTCTGAATGTATGGCTCTAGGGACCAGGGAGTCCACAAATCAGCCCACCAGCCCCCAGATGACACAATTCAGGCCAATTTGTCTCTGCTATCACCTCATTCCCAGTGCTCTCCTAGTCTTTCCTGCAGCTGGTGGAAATACCTCTAAGCAGAGTCAACTCGTATGTCTGCAGGGTGCAAGGAGTGGCAGATTTTCTAATTCCCCTCTCCTATCTCTCACAAGTAGCTGTAAATTTCTTCCTTGGGCATTTAGGGGAAAATATAGTGATAATATTAAGTTCCAAAAGGCACTCAGTAGAAGGCACTGACTATAGGATTGTTGCCTAAATCTAACAAAGTTAAATTGGGGGGGGGAGCAGTTAACTATATAACTACTAATTTGGTTAGTAACATTAGTCTGCTTCCTCTCTCCTATATTTAACCTACCAAAAATACCTAGTGTATCTCTGAACTCTTCTTTAAAATATGTTGAGTAAAAGCAGGTCTGACAGATCCCACCCACCCCCAACAACTCTAATGTAAAGACAGTATTCTGCTAGAATGAAATAATTTGAAGCAACTACTTTCAATCTTAGTATCATTCTGAAGCAGAAATAATTTGTTGATGATTCCCACATTTGAAAAAGAAACTAGAAGTTATCTAAGCAGCAATTTGGGACATCTGAGTTTAAATTCCTATGGCCATTGGGAGTAATGTTATATTTTCATCAGGTCTGTCAGAGATTGGAAAAGGGGTGTAGTATGATCCTTAGTGTCTATTACTGAATGAGGAAAAATGGTGCCTTGGGCTTTTCTCCAACTTGTACTGCAGTCCTGACCAGCCATGCTTAAAACTCAATTGGTATTTAAATCATACAGTGATGCTTCTCTTTTATTGGGTTGACATTTGCCAGTCTATGGTTTTGGATGATGTATTCATCAGGGTCTAAAAGTTTGGTCTAATGTAGAACTACTTTACTTCAATAAAGCATTAGCAATGGCATTTGATGATGGCATATGAACCTATCAAAAGTGTTGCTCAGATGATTGATTCTAGACAGCTTTCTTTACTTTACTTTTTAAAAATCAAATCCTATGCAGGAACAAAAAAGGTTCTGATAACTGCAAATTAAATAATAGCAAGGGGCATTTAACTCTGGCTAATATATGAGAATTTAGTGTTCAACTGAGTATCCACGGTTAAAGCATAACATTACATACCATGCATTCTGACAAACTTTCTTTTCTTTTTTTTAATTTTGTTATATAATCACCACACCATTGTAATGTCTCCAGCTCGCCCTGTTGGTAAGTAATCATCATTCTATCCATTTTAGCATGGTTTCATACAGTTCTTCATCTTTCATTTTCTAACCATGTAGGACTATCTTCAGTAGTTATTAACTACTACATATCTAATAGGCAAAGTAACGTGTTAGGGGAAATGTTTTGCCTCTGTTCTGGACCTTGATTACCAAATTAGTCTTGACTGTCCTCGATTAATACCTAGACCTTAATCATCCAGTGTTTCTACTTACGCAAATCATTGTGTGTCCTCTGTTTGGTATACGGCTTTTGTGTAGTGAATTGTGATTCTTTTTAAATGAATCATTGTTTATTCAAGTATTTCAATTGTTGTTTTGAAAAAAGAACCTGCACTCTGTCTTGATGTCAGTAATTATATATGTTTTAAATTATATCCTAATGGCCAAAATCCAGATTATAATTTCAAGAGCCTGTGTAGCCCACTGAAATCCATGAAATGGACAATCATAATTGGGGTTTAGATAAACTCCTTCAATTTTGTATTTATTTTCCTTGCATAAAAAGGTCTGAAAGTTCTGCGTCTATGTTTTCCATATGATCTCTAAAATAAAATAATTTGTTACTGCTGTTGGAAAAATATTTATACAGAATTGAATTACGTACCATTAATATTACAGAATCACTGTCAATTTGATTTTATTTTCTGATGGAGCACTAAATTTGTATCTGAAGCCTGGGTTACGCAAGTGTCCTACATCTGATGTTCAGTGGAAGCGTAACTTCTAGGTGAGCATACAGAATTTTCAGTCCTTTTTAATGAAACTTGATAACACTGTTTAAAATCACTATTAAAAATGAAAGATTATAAAGATTCTGAAATCTCTACTTTCATTTTACAGTATTTCAAGTGGAATGGAAATAAATATGTTACCAGTACGTTTAATGTGGCTTTTTCAAATGTAGAATTCCTGTGGTGATTGCAATGTTGTTGGTGGTTTCAGATATTTAAGTTTTTATCTGTATTGTCATATCCTTTTTTGAACAGGCGTGAAAATTTAAGCTTGAATTATTTCTGTCTGCTTGGTCAAAGCAAGCCATTCCTAGCATATGGTACTGACTGTATATATGCAAAATCAAGCATGGTTCTGCCTGAGGTAGATGGCAGCTGGTGAATATAACAGCTCTGTACCAGATTCCCATTAGCAAATCAAAACATTATGAGTAATAACTGTATTGCTCATCTCTGAAATAGCTGTTCTTTTTATTTTAAGCTTTTGAAAAGATTTCCTACAGGAGTTTACAGCAGATGGGTTCTGGAAGCAGGGTATTTATTCCTATTTAGACCATTTGCTTCTGTTATTCCACTCATCAGATGGCTTTTCCAGATGAACAAGTTAATATTTTCACAAACACTTTTTTCCCTTCCTATTTCTCACTGATGCAGTGCAAAGAATTTATTCCAAATACTGTGAGTGACAATTTAATGGGGAACATTAATTTCATCCATAGTTTTCCTATTTCATGAGAAAATTTAATTTGTTGGAAGTAAAATGCTCTAATCAAGCATCCAATGGGGAGGATCCAAAAATATCAATGCCATTACTCTACCAGGTGCAGAAAATATGAGAATTTTTTTTAAAAAAAATCAAAACAAATGTGATCAGTTATAAAACTGACTTAACAGTGACCATCAAAAATAAACAGGGGGGAAATAAGCACTTTAATGCTCCAGGGTTTGGACTTTGGCAGCCTCATGGCCCTTGGTTATCATTTTTTGTGGCATGTCCTTTTTGACAGAAGTGATTTGAAGATGGTAAGAATTGTGAAAGAAAAAGATGCAAAATCTAAAAACCAAGGTATGTAGTGCTCAAAATTAATACCTTTCATTATGTCTCAAAAACTACAGGAAATCAGTCTAGACCCTGGAGCATTTGTCTGAACTAATGCTAGCAAGTAGCACACTCATGTGATTCCTAATGCAAACTGGTGCACTGATGTAATGTATTTCTTGGCTTCAGAAGGCAATTTATCACAAGTAATTATCAATAGCCAGGACTAGGATAGTAATATATACCACCTAAACTTAGATGCAACTTATAGAAGCATAGAATTGTTGAGTTTGAAGTGACCAGGAGTGTCATCTAGTCCAACCCCTAGCAATACAGGAATATTTTTTCCAAACATGGGGCTTGAACCCATGACCCCGAGATTAAGGCTGGATGTAGACACATCAAAGAAGCGATTCAGTTAAGCACGTTGTAAACTTCATAGAGGGGAGTTCCATTGGTGAAAAACGGGACTCCGCAGCACCATGTATTAGACCAGGGGTAGCCAACTCCCAAGAGACTGCAATCTACTCACAGAGGTAAAAACTGGGAGTGATCTACCCCCTTTGGGGGGTTCAGGTCAAAGTTGTTGAGCTTCTTTTAGGGAGGAGCAGGGCCCGTTTTTTTAGGGGTTTAGGTCAAAGTTTTAGAGTGATTTTTTTAAGGGAGAAGGAAAGCACCATTTTGATGGGCTGCAGGGCAAAAATGTTGAGCTTTTTTTAGGGGAGCCATAGTTGTTGAGCTTCTTTGGGGGAGCCAGTGATCTACTACAGATGTCCAGTGATCTACCTGTTGGACGTGCCTATGTTATTGTAAAGTCTTTCCTGCTACTCAATCCATACACATTTTACCAAAGCTCTAAAGCAGGCATCCGCAAAATGTGGCACTCCAGATGTTTTGGCCTACAACTCCCATGATCCCTAGCTAACAGTGATGGGAATTGTAGTCCAAAACATCTGGAGGGCTGAAGTTTGGGGATGCCTGCTCTAAAGATCCCTGATATATTTTAGACAATTAAGTTGAAGTCATAGTTGAGACCAGGTTTCATTTATCCATCTGCAAAAGGATATTGTCTGAAATTTCAGGTTCCTGAGAGTTCTGCACCTGAATCACTCATGGAACTTTAAAGGAAGCATTATTATTTTTCTCAGAGACTCACCTTTGAATATTCTGAGTGTTTTGCTTTTCTGTGAGATTATGTGGATGAAGACTGCAGACACAAAACAAGGAGGTTTTAGAAACAGGGTTCACAGGACTGTACATTGAGTAGCTCAGTTTCAGTTAGAGAGAAAGACTGGGTTACTAAGGTAATGAATCTCAAAGCCAAAAGATTTAAGCAATTAAACTTCCAGTCCTTGTGCAGACAATAAATTAACTACAGTTGGAAGAGGACTTTCAGAATGTATTTGTTTTAGATCTTGCAGCCTGCAGGCACGAGTTCCATCATGAATTAAAGATCTCATTTGATACACCATTTCCTTTGAGGTAAACATTGTGTTAATAAATCATGAAAGTCTCAAGTGAGCTCCCATTTTTGAACTGTAAGCTTTCCAAAAATAATTTTTAATTACATTTCAAAAAGGTCAGTTTTGGATTTAAATAAACCTTAATGTTGATGTTGTCATTCTGGTTCCTTTATGAGTTACATTCCATTAAGTGCCTGAGTTACAAGATTTTTATTTCTTTCTGAGTTCAGTTAGCAACCAATTAATCCCACTGTGACAAACCTGGTTAAACATTTCAAGGCATTATAGTTAAATGTATATATATTGATGCTACAACCATGTAGAGCTCCCATTAAATTAATTGGGCTGTCTTCTTTATTCTAATGGATTTTGAGAAAATTAGGAGTCCTGCATTTGCTACTTCCTTTTGTTTTTCCTACCTAACAATGCAATGGTTGCTGTGACACATTTTGCTCTGCTAACTTGCAGCCACCTGATTCATCTTCATATGTTTATGACTACAGTAGGGAATAGCTGGAGTGGTGCAATACAGCTTCTGCCCGGCTGATCCATTTTTACCCTTATGCCTCAGAATTTTATTAGTATTCAGTAACACCTTTGTTATGCTAGTGATGAGTATATAAGAACCAGTGCTATTTTTCAAGAAAAACAGGGGCCAGATCTCACCATGAATGCCTCTCTTGTTCTCTTAGAATGGCAATGGCGCCCACCTGAGAGGTGCTGGAATTCAGTTCTGGTGAGTTCCAGCTGGGTAAAAAAAAAAGCCCTGATAAGGACTGCAGAAAAAATCATTTAAAATACCTCTAACCATTTCTTGCAGGACTGCTTTTAAAGACTCAAGACCAAAGCTTGAGCTACAAAATAACTGTATCACTTTGTGTGACCTTTAAAAGCCATTCAGTCAGGCACAAAACGACATTTCAGGGGTGGGAGGGGGGATGTTTTGCTGTTACTGTCTTGAGTAACATAAAAATGCATACAACTCCTGTCTTGCGCCTCACTTTTAATTCCTGCTGTAGAATACAATCTTCCTCTGTAAAAACAACTCTGAACATGATGTGATTAACCTTAGGGTCCCATCCCCTCATCCCAATACCCACCTCGTACTTGGCCTGTGCTTTCTATTCATGTTCAACCATCTCATTTCCATATCAGCCAACTTGCCCTCCCAAGCTGCTATTAGCATAACAGAGCTTTAGTGTGACATTGATTGAAGCCAGCGCTTGCTGAACATAGTATCAAAGCATAATTTGCCAGAAATCAAATCTAATTTACTGTGTACAGTATTTACATTGCTTCCAAACAGTGTTTCTAGGAGGAAAGTGTCTTAGCCTCTAATCTTAATTGTTCTTGCTGGTTGTTGTTTTAATCTTGTCCAATTCTCTGAAAAGCATGAAATATAATTTCTTTTAGAGCCATTGCCTTTAACTTGGAAATGTCAAACATAAATGTTTTCTATGACCTGTTAATTTTGGACCAGAAGCAATGAATGTTAATTGCTTGATAGCAAAAAGCTTGGTTGTTACACTGCAAATATTTTTCTCAACAGGTATTTTAGCATGATATATTATAGATTATTAGACATATGCAACCTAGGAAGAACAGCATTTCCAACAGCTGTTGCAGATTCCAAAATCACATACTTCACCTGAGTGCCTTTCAATAGTGTATGCGATATACTGATTGATACATTTAGACTTCTACTTTTATTTGTTCTTTAAACTTTTTGATCTTGGGCTATTTTATGCCTAAAGTGTCCAATCCATAAAATCAAGTTCTGGAAAGGAGCTTACGATGTTTATTATCAACAAATTAATGTATATATGCTTAAAAATATAGCTGCAGTTACTGTAACATCAAAGGTGTCAAAAATCTATGTTTCAGAAGAAAGAGCGGTACTGCCTCACGTACTCTTTGCCTATGCCCATGTACACACACACACACACACACACACACACACACACACACACAGTTTGGAAAATGTGCTTTCAGCCTGTGTGTCTTCTACAGTTTTTTCATACTGTGGCTTTGCATTGTGATGTACAGTATTCTGGAGATCAAATAATATTGTTAATGTCAAGAGATGAGTAATGCTGTAGCTTTCTCCTGCTTGGTCATCTGTGGGTTGTTGCTGTTTGTTAGGGATGCTTAGGAAATTAATTGAAATGAAAAGTGCCATAGAGGGTAAGTGGAAAGACATTTGAAAAGCAAGGATGAGCTAATCTCCCCACATTCCATTTAATTATTATTCAGTGGATTGGCTCTGCCCTGTATTCCACTAGACCCGCCTTTTACTTTAACTTGGAGAATTTCTAAAATCAATCTCAGAACCGTATGCAGTTTTCAATTTGCTACTGTCTTTTTCTTTCCTTTACAGATTACATGGCAGTGCACAGCACATATGCACATGATTAGAGCATCATGCAAAAAAGATTCTCAATGAAACCATACATTTGCAGCAGGATTTCCTTTTGCACCATGATTTAATCAATGCAAATGTGTGCTAAATCATAGCACAAAAAAGACTATTAATGCTTTTAAAAGATTGTATCTAGATCCCCTTTTCCAAGCTATTTTAAACAATGTGTTCATGCATATTGGTAGCCTATAAGAATAAAAGACACAAATAGAAAACTGCAGCAAATTTTATGTATGTAAAATGTTACAAATTTACAAATGGTTAAATAAAAAATGGAAGGAATAGTGGAATACTTCCTTGCTAAACATTATCAGGTAATTTATAAAATCCTAGTATGCATTTGGGTGGAAATTTGTCGGTACCTTTATCTAAACTGTATTTTTGCGCAACTGAATCTTGTTTTCAAAAATGCTATTCCTTTGGCTTTTACACAACTTGTGGCTACTTTTTCTATCTTTAGAAAATGTATATTATTTTAATAAGTCGGAGATTATGTTCTCTGGAACAAATGGTAGTAATTGCAGCCCCTTCCCATTTTATATATTTAATATAGCTGCAAAGAATGTTTCTTTCTTAACAACATATTTTCACCTCTCACATCATAGCACCTCCACAGTTTGTGGTAAGGCCACGCGATCAGATTGTTGCTCAGGGCCGAACAGTGACCTTTCCATGTGAAACTAAGGGAAATCCCCAGCCAGCTGTGTTTTGGCAAAAGGATGGCAGCCAGGTGAGTCATCTAATGTTAATTTTATCATTATAGCATATAGCAAATGTTCCTGTGCTAAAAATGTTACTTTAAAAGCTGTGATATTAATATTCATATTTCTTCTTTCAAATATGATTGCTGCCACTCTGTACTAGCCTAACCATTACCACCATTGCCATGTTTCATAGAATTATAAAGTTGGAAGGGTCCCAAGGATCATCTAGTCCCAACCCCTGTGATGCAGGAATCAAGCTAAAAAATCATCTACATAAATGCTTATGGAGTCTGAACTATGGTGACTACGGTATTTGGAACAAAATATTAAGGTGTTTAAACTCAATGAAAAAGAGTGTCCCAATCTACAGCTGATTTGAAAAAGATGAATTCCATGCTAGGAAAGGACTGAGCATGTAGCTTTGCTAGAAATGTGGGAGAAAGAGGGCAATCGAAATTACCAGCAAATTGGGGAATCTTCCCTATAAGGAAAGGTTAAAGTATCTGGAGCTTTTTACTTTGGAAAAAGGTGGCTAAGGAAGGGCATAATAATGTTTTATAAAATTATGCATAATACTAAAAGTTGCGGTCATCTAATGAAATTGACAGAATTTTAATAAAATGAAATAGTTTCACCAATACACACATACTTTGATCTTGTGTGTACTGTATAACCAAGACCTGGGTGCCACTATATTAACTAAAATAAATGGTGCAACACCATTCCTGGTCAGTGGGATGGGAAACGGGGCTCATGAAATCAGTAAAAAATCAGTCTTCCTTCTAGTAAGATTATACTGTATATGGGTTTGAGGGATTAGTTGTGGTGTTGGGTCAAAGAGACAGAGCAGGGATGTTGTTAGTATACTGTTTACCCTGTTTTATTCTAACCTCCTTTTCCGAACTGGTGGAAATAGTTTCAGGTGTGGTGTTGGAGAACCCCTTCACACTTAGAGGCAAGGAGAGAGAGAGAGACTTCTACCATCCACACCATGTCTACCTCAAATGGGCCAGCTCAAGAATTCATTATTTCTATGGTTTCCATTGCAACCATGATGTCTCAATACATCATTGACCTGACATACCGTGTTTCCCCCTTTTTAAGACACCGTCTTATAACTTTTTTTACTCAAAAAAACAGACGGTGTCTTATTTTCAGGGGATGCCTTGTACCTTAAGGCCTCCTCGGAAGGGCCAGGCCACTGGCTCGGGGTGCTGCTGGGCGCTCTGCGCGGCACCGAGGCGGCAGGCTGCTGGCTCGGCGCTCCGCCCAGCGCTGCTGGGCGCTCCGGGCGCTCGGCGCTGCAGACCGCTGGTTCCGGCGGCGGGGGGCAGGCCTCGGGCAGCTCTCCCCCCAAAAGAAGAGGCCAGGCGCTGCAGGGGGCTCCGAGCGCTCGGCGCTTCGGAGCGCTCCGCTCTGCAGCCGCCGGCCTCGGGCAGCCAAACAAAAAGAGAAGAGGCCAGGCGCTGCAGGGCGCTCCGAGCGCTCGGCGCTTCGGAGTGCTCCGCTCTGCAGCCGCCGGTTCCGGCGGCGGGGCGGCAGGCCTTGGGCAGCTCCTCCCCCCCCCAAAAAAAGAAGAGGCCAGGCGCTGCAGGGCGCTCCGAGCGCTCGGCGCTTCGGAGTGCTCCGCTCTGCAGCCGCCGGTTTCGGCGGCGGGGCGGCAGGCCTCGGGCAGCTCCTCCCCCCCAAAAAAAGAAGAGGCCAGGCGCTGCAGGGCGCTCCGAGCGCTCGGCGCTTCGGAGCGCTCTGCTCTGCAGCCGCCGGTTTCGGCGGCGGGGCGGCAGGCCTCGGGCAGCTCCTCCCCCCCAAAAAAAGAAGAGGCCAGGCGCTGCAGGGCGCTCCGAGCGCTCGGCGCTTCGGAGCGCTCTGCTCTGCAGCCGCCGGTTCCGGCGGCGGGGCGGCAGGCCTCGGGCAGCTCCCCCCCCCCGCAAAAGAAGAAGCCAGGTGCTGCAGGGCGCTCCGAGCGCTCGCTGTTTCGGAGCGCTCCGCTCTGCAGCCGCCGGTTCCGGTGGCGGGGCGGCAGGCCTCGGGCAGCCCAAAAAAAAGAAAAGAAAAAAAGAGGCCAGGTGCTGCAGGGCGCTCCATGCGTTCACTGCAGCAACAGCAGCCGGTTCCAGGCCCCTCTGGCTGGCTGGGGCGCTTGGCGGTCTCGCATGGAGGTATGTCTTATTTTCGGGGGGTGTCTTAGATTTCACTAATGATAAAAAATGCTGCCATGGCTTACTTTCTGACTACGTCTTAAAAAAGGGGAAACACGGTATGTGGCTGGACATAATTTCAGCTTGGTCTTTGCCAATCAAAATTCTGTTGATTGGGGGACTTATGAGCTCATTGTCATGGATAGTTCACTCATTGGTGAGTTTGGGGTAAAATGCAGCTGCACCACTATGCGAGGGTGGGGACCCACATAAGCACTTATTGAATCTAGTGGGATCATAAATACTCAGGGATATTTTCCAGCTGCTGTCCAGGGTCCTGTCACACTAGGAAATGATGAGATGCTTAGAGCCATGGATACAATTGCTTCTGAGTGGCACTGCAGTGGAGCACACAGTTCGACTTGATGCTCTAGTGAACTGCATGTGACGATATAGGAGGGTGGAATAAATTTCAGTTAGAACCTGAACTGACGGGTGAAAGTCCATAATCATGGTGGCAGTGAATTTTTCCAAGTGGTGAATGGGCTCTCCCCCCCCCCAATCTGCTCTGATCCCCTTGGTAGCCTGTTGTTACAATTTTGCAACACAATTTAGGGAGAAAATTGCTCAGTTTAGAACAGAGTTCAATACCACAGTTAGAGCAAGTTAACATGAGTTCCACTGCTGAAAGAAAAGCAATGGCTGGGGGATGTACCCTTTGAAACTTGGCCCATGACTACAGTCATAAACTCTACTGAAGTCAATGGAAGTAAAACATCATAATTGTGAGGATCACAGCCAATGTCATGCAGCCAATGTAAGTAAAATATATCTAGAGACACATTAAGAACAAACTTTTCTGCTGAGCATTTTTATGCATAAAGCAGTTAAATGCTAGAAGTACAGTATGCTAGAAGCCAGTCATTCAGCTTTTCTTGTGGGATGCAGAAAACAATAGCTCCACTTAGAGTAGGTTATCTGTTCTCTTGGTGGTTCTGATCTGAAACAGTTATATTGGCTCTGAGGTTGAAATGTTCATGGTATGCATGTACAGTTTTTCTGTATGTGCATTAACTTCTGTATTAGGTTTTTATGAGAAAGGAAATATGTGGATCCAAAAAATAGGAAGCCCATGCGAGACTGTGGAAAGTGTTAGCATTTGTTGCCCAGGCCAGTTGTGAGACTGCCCAGGGTAAGGAAAAAGCCAGTGCACACATGCCCGGCTACTACTGAGTCCAGTGGTGCAATCAAACGTGTGATTGTTCCCAGCATGAAGAACAACACACACAAGCCATTGAATAAGGCTAAACTATTTTATTGTGGCAAAATGCAGAGTCTGTCTCTGTTTGCCCAGCTCAGACATTCAGAGCTGTTTAGCATGGCTGCCTCTCTCTAGCATAGCAGGCAGTGAAGAAAATGACAAAGGAACAACAGTTCCACTTCAGGAACAAAACAGTAGATGAACATCCTGTCTATGTCACATCCACTCTGTGGGAATGAAAACACATACAGTCATATGATAAACAATAATCCTATGACTGCAGGACATGGAATGAATCTCAACAGAAAGGTCCTAGAACAGATCAAACAATTAGTTAATGAGCACTTAGAAAAGGATTGGTTTCTCAAAAATGAGTCATGCCAAATGAATCTGTCTCTCTTTTTGGATAGTGTTACTGGCTTGGTGGATCAGGGGGATGCTGTAGATGTAGTGTATCTTGATTTTAATACAGCATGTGACAAAGCCCACGGGATATTCTTGTAGATAAGCTGGTAAAATGTGGGCTAGTTTGATTGAGTCCAAAGAGTGTTCACAAATTGTTCCTCATTAACCTGGCAAAAGGAGACAAATGGAATGCCACAGTGAATTCTGTCCTAGGCCCTTTGTTGTTTGATGTCTTTATAGATGTATTTGATGAAGGAATTGAGGAGAAGCTCATCAAATTTGCAGATAAAGCCAAACTTGGAGGGGTAGGTAATGTTGGAGAAAACAGAATAGGGATTCAAGACAACCAGAACTGATTGGGGAACTGGGCCAAAACTAACAAAATGACTTTCAGTAGGAACAAATGTCAGGTTACACACTTAGGCAGGAATAATCAGTTGTACATATATAAAAAGGGAGACACCTGGATTGCCAGTAGTGTATGTGTAAAGGATCTAGGGGTCTTAGTGGACCACAAGCTTAACACGAGTCAAGAGTGTAATGCAGCAACAAAACAAACCAACAAGCAAAGTTAATGCTATTATAGGCTGCATCAACAAAAGTATAGTATTCCAATCAAGGGAAGTAATAGTCCTTCTCTATTCCACCTTTGTCAGACCACACTTGGAGTACTAACTCCAGTTCTGGGTGCCACTATTTAAGAAGGATATTGACAAGCTGGAACGTGTGCAGATGTGGCAAACCAAAATGACCATGAGTCTGGAAATCAATCATTTCGAGGAGCACTCAAAGGAGCATGTTTAGCCTGGAAAATAGGAGATTTAGAGGAGATATGATAGCCATCTTCGAATATCTTAAGGGCTGACGCATGGAAGATGGAGCAACCTTTTTCTCCTGCTCCGAAGGCTAGGCCCCAAACCAATGGCTTAAAGTTACAAAAAAAAGGAGATTATTACTAAACATCAGGAAGAACTTTCTGGCAGTAATAGCTGTTCAACAGTGAAATAGACTTCCTCAGAAAGTGGTGGACTCTCAGAGTTTGGATGTCCATCTATCACAAATGCTATAGTTGATATTCCTGCATTGCAGAGGGTTGGACTAGATGATCCTAAGGGGCCCTTTCAACACTACAGTTCTATGATTCTTTGAAACAGCTGCAAGACAAATCCACAATTACTAACATACATTAGTACTTATTTCCATTTCCTCTATCATCTATCTCTATAGTCTAAAATATTTATGAATATCATTTCAATTGTAGGAGATTGCCTGTCAGTATTAGACACTAGATCAGGCATCCCCAAACTTTGGCCCTTCAGATGTTTTGGCCTACAACTCCCATGATCCCTAGCTAACAGGACCAGTGGTTGGGGAAGATGAGAATTGTAGTCCAAAACATCTGGAGGGCCGAAGTTTGGGGATGCCTGCACTAAAGGTTGCAAGGACTTAAACTGCTTGTAATGCTTATAAGGACCCTTTTAATCCTATATCAGGTTTTAGCTGATTTAGGCAAATATAAAAAGAGAAAATCATAGATAATGTATTCAACATAGATGCCACTTACATCCTCAATAGTATAAATGCAAATAGTTGTTTCCCATTTTAAAATAAATTAATTTGTTAATGAATTTACAGAATGTTAATTTTTAACTCTCCATCAGTAGAAAATCAACTGTACCAGCCTGGTATTGAAGTCAAATGTATCTCCCAAGATATCTATACAAATAGCTTTCAGAAGTTATTAAGTATGACACCTTTTGCAAGTTAAAAAACCCATAGATTAATATTTTCCCTTTTCCTGTAAAAGTGTAGTTCCACACAAATCACTTGGGTCAACAATACCCCATTATGCGAAGTAAAAAAAGCCAAAAGGTTAATAAACAGTATGTAAGTTGATATTGGCCCCACAGTTTTGAAAACATATTGCGCGATTACTTTTACATACTGTATAATATAATAGTTTTAGAATTGAAACAGTGCAATAACAATGATCTGCGAATGACTATTTACAACAACAAATCCCACAGGCCTTGCAATTGTAGCACACGCTAACTGAGCAGCCTGTGCACAGTCAGCACATTTCATATCTCTTTAAGTAGGACAGACAAAATGGTTACATGAAGCACATTGTAGCTGCATTTTTTGTCATTGCATTGTCCACAGAAATGACACTTTCTTGGGGGTTTTGGAGGGTTTTTAGGCATCATAAGTAGCAAGCTGTACCAGTTCCAAGGCATCTTGACCATGTCTCTAGATTCAACTCTGGGTTTGATCAATTCTAGATCTAGCTACTAGGTATAGATGCAGTCTGGAATTTTCACAACATCAAAAGTTATTTAACTTCCAAACAATATATGGATTTAAGCTGGTAAACCTGAAGCATAGTTTTTTATTCAACCAGTTAATGCAGTTTCTAAATAAAGATAAATAATGCTCACTATTGGGGACAGGGAAACTACCTATTGATCATGCAGTGTTTGTGCCATCTTCCTTTTCATTATACAGTAACAAAAAGCTGATCTGAGATTACTCCATTATTCACGGAAGAAAGGAGAATCACTGCCCTTTTCTTCTTTGGCACATAACTTACTAGCGCCTAATTTTCTTCCAAACCAAAAACGTTATTGTTATCAATTTTGGATTTGTAGGCGAGAAACTATATTGTTTTTAATATTCGGTTGGAAGCCGCCCAGAGTGGCTGGGGAGACCCAGCCAGATGGGCGGGGTATAAATAATAAATTATTATTATTATTATTATTACTATTATTATTACTATTATTATTACTATCATTATTTAAACTGGCAGGGACTGGATGCTATGGTTTTTCAGTGTACCAAGCTGAATCAGGTTTTTCTGTGCTTATTTCCTCACCAGTGACACACTGGTAAAAAAAACCCACACACTAGGATGCCAGTTTTTGGTTCATGCACCAGTCTATGCCATATTGTTGGGTCATGGAAACATTATCTAAGCTGTGCATGAGTGTCAGTGGATTGGACACATTCCGGGATCCAAAGTTCTATTTCAGTGAACCCAAGGACTTTGACATGCACAATGGAATTGTTCTCTGCAAGCTCAAATTGGAGACTGCATTTCCTTTGTCGCCATTATTTGATCTTTTAGGAATTTGGGGGTATGTAGGTATCCCAGCACAGGGCCAAGTCGAGTTGTCACCTTTTTCTCAGATCGTTTGACTTCCAGAGGAATACTGACTGGGTTGGGCAAACTCCTTTGTTTTAAATATGTATATGCTTGCTAGTTGTTCTTGTTTTGCTTTGTTATCCAAAACTTAGGTACGGTCAAGTTACTGGTCAAAGCAATTTGTTTATATATATTTTAAGTGCAGTGCCATTAGCTTCATTATGGAGAAAATTGCTTTAAGGGAAAAATATAACTCCATTTTTGAAATTAAACCAAGAACTGTTAGCAAACATTTTTAAAACCTTCTTGTAAAAGGGGCTTAATAACATGGTAATGTTTATGTAAAGTGGGCTTATAGTGTCACACTTGAATCTAATAAAGTGGACATCCATCATGTTGTAATAAAGAGAAGAGCTTCTAATTAAAGTAGGACATCATTTGCAGGATTAAAGTCATTTAGCGTAATTGAAAAGTGTTAATACCCTATTTTATCCTCTTCCATTGGTATTACTTCAAGGGTAAAACATTTTAAGGTGAAAATGTGTCTTGTGTCTTTAATTGAATGTTATTACCTACTGATTGTAACATGTTGAAGCTGTTTAATTACAAACCTGCAGAATTAATTACAATATTGAGACCCAGATCCCAGAGGGTAGAGTGTTCTCTCTTTTTTGGCAAATAAATGTAACATAAAAATTGATACCTCAGTTGTTTATAATCAAACCTTGAAACATAGCTCAATGTGATTCATTATGCCCACATGTTTTTTTCTTAATTGAGCTGCAGTGAAGCAACAGAGGTTAACCAGGTTAATGTTTCCATCCTAATATGAAATTTTCCAGGCTTTGTAGTGAGACATCACCCTATTAAATATTTTTAAAAAGTCCAGTCACTGTATTTCATCATGAAAATCAAGAGCATTGATACTTTAGCCTTGCTTAAATTTGTATGTAACAAATAATCTGAATTTCTAGTTATCACTTGAATTTGCCAAGGTGTCTCTCCTTCCTCATCAAGAAAACCCCTTCTCTTTCATAATGCTTCTGTGGTAGTGTTGCATTCAGCTACTTACGCTAGCATACTGCTATAAATTAGAAGGCATCCTTCACTTTGGACCTGTTTCTCCTTCCTCTCCTACTAAGCACAGCCAGCTGGAAGGGAGGAGAACAGTTCCCCCTGGATTTAGCCTAGTGCCAGTTTATGCATCAGCAGCTGGTCCTTTGTATTTAGTAGCCATTTCCCTAAAGCTTGCAGTTGAGACTTCACAGAAATGTGCCAACCTGATGCCAGGGAATGTGCACACTTACTTGAGCGCATTCTTTTGTAAGCAACATTTAGGCATAGTTTAACTGTACTGAAGTAGATAGATTTGAACCAAGGATAAAGATGGTAATCTGCCTTGCTGTCACGTGGTATCTTTTATTTAAACAATATACTCTACTGGTAATGTGTCAGCCCTTGGACTATGTACATAATCTCAAAATCCTCCCTTTAAACAGCTCACTAGCCACTTTTCTTAGCAACTCATATTGCACCCATGTCAATGAAAATAACTTTATTATTTGTGTGTATTTCTTTTTATGTGTATTGCTGTACTCTTGGCTTACACTGCAGCATCATTGGTGATTAAATAACTTTTGCACTGAAATGGCCTGCATTGTCTTTGCAGAATCTTCTTTTTCCAAACCAGCCTCTCCAGCCCAACACCAGATATTCTGTGTCACCAACAGGGGATCTCACGATTACAAATATTCAGCGGTCTGATGCGGGCTACTACATCTGCCAAGCACTTACCGTTGCTGGAAGCATTTTAGCGAAGGCTCAGTTGGAAGTTACAGATGGTAAGAAATTAAGATTTGTGTTATTTTCTATCTACAGCACAAAATAATTTGGAGGATCTTGGGTAACTGTGATAAATAAATCACTTTTTGGAATATATTTTGATACCCAAGCTAACTATAAATTAAACTGCCTTAACATTACATTAGAACTGCATAAACTCTCATACCTCATTTATAGAGGCTTTTCTTACCTTTGATTTTTTAAAGAAACCAACCAACCCTTGAATCTTCTTTGTCACATAAGCACCTTTCTTGCAAAACTTCTAGTGACTTATTTCATTCAAGTATTCATCAATGCATTCCATCATAGAAGGTTTCCATGGCCTCACAAAATCCATATTGGTTTATTTTTTTTAAGAGGAAAAAATCATGAAAAAATTCCATATACGGGAAAGTATTTGAGCTGATTTGGCAATGGCACTACACTTGATCTTAGCCAAAAGGTTGAGGAGCGATATCTATAAAACAACATCTATAAAGACATCAAACAACAAAGGGCCTAGGACAGAACCCTGTGACATTCCACTTGTCCCCTTTTGCCAGGATAACAAGGAACAATTTGTGAGCACTCTTTGGGCTTGCTCAGTCAATCTCGCCCACATTTTACCAGCTTCTCTGCAAGAATATCTTGGCTGGCTTTTGTCATTCTTATGCTGCTCCTAATGATATCACTGTGTTTTTTAAATATATTTTTTGTATATTTTAATTTGTATGTCTTAAATTTATTATTTTGTTTTAAATTTTGTAACCCACCATGAAAGTATTATTGAAGTGTGGAATATAACTCCCTCAAACAAATGTACAAATAGGACATTTATGGTAGTTGAAGAGACAATGGGTGAGACACAAGTCAATGCCATTTTCATATATGAGAATGCATTTGGTAAAAATTCATAAAATATTAATTGGTAATAATTTAGCAAGATTTATACTATGTATAAGAAGCTATTAATTTTACTATAAATGTTCTATGTTATTATTATTATTATTTTTAAAAATTAAGTTTTATAGAGAGGAGCCCAAGTTAGTCATTCATACTCTTTCAGTTTTCTCACCTGAATATTGCTACCATTAATGTAAGGATCATCTTTGTGGAGCTTGAACTGTTAATCCTCCTAAACATAACGAAACCAAAATTCCTATTTGATTAGTATTTCTTTGCATTGTAAGGCTATAGCACGCTCCTTCTTAACTGACTCATTAACTATTTCCTGACAGACTTTGATAAATTTTCACCATTAAAAATTGTGTGTTACAAACAGACCTGCTTTTACATGCCCCTTGGAGACCTGAATGCGCCATGAAAATTTGAAAAAACAGCTAATTCTGAATAAATAATCTAGCTTTTCACAGTGCATATTCATCACGAATGACAGGTAGAGAGGTTCAGCAGCATGTTATGGTGTACTGAACATGGGTTTGATTCCTTCCCTTTGTTTTCTCAAAAGATTATAGTATTTTTATGACAAGGAAATATATTTTCTTCCTTATCCTTTTATCTTTACAAGTGTGCTACTAGTTTCTTGAGATCAAAGCCTAACCTTCACTCTGTGACCTCTTTAAGTCTGCCATTTCTTTCACTCCTGATGACAAAATGATGCATTTTCATACAATTCAAATTTACATGTAGATTAAAGGGACATTTAAAATTAATGGAAGAGCAGTATTTTCTTAAAATCTATCTGTGGTGCTGTCTGATTCAGTGCCATGGCTGTGATTGGAATAAATAGAGCACACAAATATTGGCCAAGAGGACATTGAGCTGTTAATGTTTGCACCTGCTGGTGCTGAAAAGATTTACTGCAACAGGAGCAGAAAGGAGCAATTCAGGTTCAAGGATATCTATGATGAGAAATTCTCCCTTTCTTGAGACAGTCAAGGCTTCTGGCCTTTGTTATTCTTTAGTATTTCTCTGTAAATAAAAGAAATAACGACCTCCTTAATTTCCTTCTCTTGAAGCAGTCTTTAATAACAGTGCAATCTAATGCTTACTCAGAAGTAAATCTCACTCTGTTCAATAAGACTGTTTTGTTGCCATGCATAGGACTGTAGGCTAAGTGATGTATCTGCACCTTAAATGCATTAATATCCCATTACTATTTATTATGCATTTAATTATTTGCCATATATATATATATATTCTTTTATTTCTTCAAGGAATTCAGAACAGCATACATGAGACTGCCTACATTTTATTCTACTTTAATGTCTTTCTTTTTTAAAAAAGTGGCATTATTATGAATAAAAGAGGCTACTTTCCAGAAATGGGATATCTAGAGTCTTACTTCAGATAAAATATTGTCACATAAACATTGCTAATACTAGACATATTTTGCTTTATTAGTTTTATGGTGTTTGACTGATGATTTTTAGCTTTTTCTTCTTAGCCCATATTTTTTTGTATTCGGTGGTTGATGTAATAATACTAGAAGCAACTTACCATTTTTGTTTTGAACAGAGTTTTACTTGCTTGAGAGCAATTTAAGTCCAGCTGAAATGGCAATACAGAATGAAAACATACAATACTAGCAAGAAAACCCCCCACAAATGTTTAATTATATCATATATACTGTAGCTGTGTTTCAGTTGTTACATTTTGTAGCCCTTGTTGGAAATACTTTTAACTCAAGTGTTCATAGTGTTCATATGAGAAGAGATTAGTAGCTGTAATAAAATGGCCCAAGCTGAATGATAATTTTGCTGGTTATGGCTTGTGGCAGCAGTCTTATGTATCTGAAATTCAGATATGCTTTCTTGAAATACCTCCATATAAATACATTAACTCATGGAAAAATGAAATCATTTTTTAAAAAATTAAGACAGTCTGAATAATTTCCTTTAAAGGAAAACTAGGTAAGCACCTCAGTCTTATAATGGCACATTATGCAAATATACTAAAAGCCTCAATATACCTGTCAGCATGAGTGTAATATAGAAAATTCAATTATTAACTCTATACAGTTAAGCTTTTTCAGTGCACTTGAATATTAAAAGCCAATCTCAATTTTCTATAATTTATTCATTATTCATTGTTGTTGGCTGAATTTATTGTTGTTTTGTACCTTTTGCTCTGTAGACTTATCACTAATTGCTTGATATATAGGTAATACTTACTTAAATATAGAGGGTTTTTTTTAAAAAAAAAAGCCAACAATGTTTCCAGTATAACCATTTGAATTATTTTTTCCTGAATGATTTGTGTACTGCTAATTTAAATTTTAATATACACCTTTATATTCTGCAATCTTTTTCTTCAGTCCTTCTATACTAGAATCCTTAGTGGAATATTTGGATACAAATGTAATAGAACACAAGTTTGTACACATATGACTCTGAAATTCAAGTGACAGAAGTGGTGGAGTACGCTTTAAGAACTTAAAAAGCTAGGAGTGTGAACACAGACAAAGATATGAAGCAAATATTAATTGGCTTAAGCAGCTCTTTTCAGAATGTCTCCAAATGCTGGCGACTGCTGTGTTGAGGAAGTCCACATGTTGAATTTCTTAAGTATATATTTTAAATGTTCTGACCAAAGCTCTGGAAATTTAAAGACATTGCACAGAGGATTTACAAATTATAGTTATGAAGCCAATATAGTTGTTCACAGATCACTGGAAACCCTAAGTGTTCATTTAACCTTTAGCCTTAGTGTCATGGAAACCTGTAGTAGTCTTTCACCCATAATACCCTTGAAAATGAAGATTCCTTCTGGCCAGGAGACTTTCAATTACTTTATTGATCAGTTGCATTTAAAGGATTATAATCTACTTATTTAGACAGTAGAAACTAATTAGATTTCAAAGACACTGTCTTAAAAGAATAGGATTTTAAAGCACTAGCAGTGTAACCTGTCTCAAAACCAATATATTTACAAATAACTAGAAATAAGTAGTTATCCTTATAAATCTTAGTCTCTTTTTAAAAAACTGTAGCTGTTGCTCACCTACATAACTCATGATGGTGTAAGCTTTTTTCACATTCACTGTAATAGATTTGATGCAGGTATCCTGATATCGGACAATGTATTCTAGTTTTGGAACATCTTTCCTGAAATGACTGTAATGGAGTTGCTCTAGTAAAAAAAGGAAGTCCAACTGTGCTCTTCTGATGAAAAAAATCACTTTTGATCCCCCAGAGACTTCTGTTAGTAGAAAGGGGTGTGTGGCTTTTCTCTGATTTCCTCATTACCCTTCTAGCTCCCTGGACCCCTCCCCTCCAAAATCTGCTCAGGAAGGTAGGGGAAGTGTGGCACAAGAGACTGCAGCAGAAAGGGGGATTTTGCAAAAATTGCCCCCCCCCACCTTTTGGCTTACAAAAGACTCTACCAAATCAAAAAGCCTTCTTTCAGCAGATGAACACATTTGGATACAACCCAAAATACAGTCGTACAGCTGGTTTTCAAACAGCTTATTTCTCGAACATTTTTGTTTCCCAAACGCCACCAACCCAGAAGTGACTGTTCTGGCTTGCGAACTATTTTTGGAAGCCAAACGTCCGATGGGGCTTCCGCAGAGCTTCCTGCAGCCAATCCAAAGCCGCTCTTTAGTTTCCAAACCTTTTGGAAGTCGAACAGACTTCCAGAACAGATTCCGTTCGACTTCCAAGTATGTCTGTAAATATTTATATTAAAATGCTTGATTTAAGCAAAGCAGAGTAGCCTAATACTGTGTGTTGTGATAGGTCAGGATTTCCTATAGCAGACAACAGCTGTTTGCTAACACATGTTGCATTGATGAAGTAGAGAGCGATGGATTGGCCTAAGCCATTTTGCTGCACAAGATTACACCCTCACCATTCCCATGCACAGAAACTCACTGGACTGGCAGGCAGTTTCAATATTGTCAACAGTGTGGCATCTTCTACTGTACCTGAAAACGTGTTCTAGAGGTTCCATAACATACAGTTCAGCGGAAACAAGTCTGAACTCCAGAATGACCAGGGAAGTCAAGAGCAAATGGCAAGGGAGACTGCTTCTGCTTCTTTCAAGCTTCATCTGCCTGAGGCAATTGCCTCACTCTGCTTAATGGTGGGCTAGCCCTGATGGGTGTGTTGGTGTGTGTGTGTGAGAGAGAGAGAGAATTTTTTTTATTTTAAAAACCTTTCTATGCCACATACCCTAAACCCAAACCAGAAATTCATGCAATTTTGTTACACTAAATGATTATTTGCATCCTACTGCTGCTGCCTTAGATTTCTGAATCTTGAATTCTGATTCTATCTAGATAATATGGGCATTTATGTAATTGGGGGAGCTTAACAATAGCTATAGATATAATTATATTAACACTGGGGAACAATATAATTTCATTTCAGTAGTATGATGTTTGTCATTTCAGTTAGGTAGGAAGAAAAAGCTATACTGTAAGCCACTTAACAGATGGCACGGGAATGCATTCAGCAGCAGAATTATTTATGAAAAACTGTTTTTGCAAGAAAAGTGAACCAGCATCTACTTCATATTTGAGATATCCCACTGGTAGCAGACTGAAGCATATATGCAGCCATGCGCTTATAAGTCACTGAGTCACTTTATAAAGTAACTCAAGCATACAAATGTGTATAAGGGAAGGATTAGAGTTCATAGTTTTAAAGTGGGATGGAAATATTTTATGTATATGCAGTCAGACAGTTTGATTAAACATGAATTGTTCCTCAATAGAGAGGAATTCAGTCAATTAACTGATTGAAAAGTTAATATTTTTTGTGTTACACACAGAAATTACATTTCTGCTGATGTATACACTGAAGAATAACTAGGCTTAATCAACTATTCATTCATTGTGAAGCATATGAAGGGAGGGTGAGCCCAAAAGCAGTACACATAGGCTGAAGTGTATTAGTAATACCTTTATTGGTTATAGCCCATAACATTTGGTGTAACATAGGTCAAAAAACCATCATCAGGAAGCCTGGCTGCTGGTCAAGATCACAGTCCCGGCCTATATACTGGGATAATGTTGCTGTAACTGACAGGTATTTCAGGCTCATCCTTCTGTAAACCAGTGATGCAGGCCTACTCTGTAACATGGCAGTTGGGCCATCCCCTGTTCATTGGTGGGCTACAAAGTGACTCATGAAGATACATTATGGGGAATCACATTTATAGAGGAATGGGGAGACCACCGCTCAGTTACCTCTGCTGTGGATCAGAAGCTATGAGCTGGGCTACCTATTTATAGCCTTAGAACATATCAGTGGGGGGGGGAGTAATCATTCATGGCTACTTCATATGGCAAATGATTCAGAATTTTCTCCCAGCCTTCCTTTAAGAATTCAAGAATCTCAGTGGGTCACTCAGTGTTCTCCTTTTCATGGTTAGTTGCCCGCCTGCCTATCTATCTATCTATCTATCTATCTATCTATCTATCTATCTATCTATCTATCATCATCTTGTACATTTCTCTGTCTGTCTGTCTGTGTCTTACAATACTGTACTAAAGTTTCACTCTTTGGAAAATATTTCTCAGGATGTTGGAATCTCTACTTTGTCACAAATGTGACATGATAAATAGGAATTTTACTATTACAAGATGTATTTTTATTACTTTTGTTTTTATTCAGTTTTAACAGACAGGCCGCCACCCATCATTCTTCAAGGGCCTGTGAACCAGACATTGGCAATAGATGGAACAGCTTTGCTAAAGTGCAAAGCTACTGGTGACCCCATGCCTGTTATCAGCTGGTTAAGAGAAGGATTCACTTTCCTGGGCAGAGATCCAAGGGCATCTATGCAGGACCAAGGAACCTTGCAAATCAAACCTTTACGAGTGAGTGTGATATGTTATAACATGTTTACTACTCTGTAATCGAGAGGTGTAGTTAAATAAGAGCATTTAATTCTTTACTGAAAGTAATTCAAGTACTCACGTACTTAACTGTTTTGTGGATAGTGACTGTAAACCTGCTGTCATTAAAACAGTGAGAAAAGTCCAATCGTGCAAGAGGGATTAACAGCTTTTCAATTTAGGCACAACGTAGGGGGGCATTCAGCTAAACTGAGCTACTGAGACCACTTGTGCCTTCAGCAACAATGGCAAATCAAAGAGCATCTACAGACTGTGTGCTGGCTCCTCAAGAGGTAGTGCAACCACTCTTTAAGAGTGGCAGGCATTGCTCCCTTGTGTAAAAAAACAGGTGCACCAAACACTGAACCTACCCAGTCAACTGACTAATGGTCTATTGATAAGGGATCTGGAGGGTGAATGGTTGAAAATTACTTTGTCCACATTCAGGCTGCAGTAGCTAAAACTAATCTCATAAACCAAGTCAGGTGGTGCATTCAACACTTCATTTGGACTTGCTACAGCAATGGTTTTTAAACCCATGTGCTTTTATCCTCAAAGTGCCTCACAAATTTATCACAGCAGGCCTACAAGGTTTCCAGAATCTTGTTTCTGTAGATAGCTGCTAACTACCCCACAATGGAGGCTGTGAAGAAACGTTTATTTGCTCTTCTCACTGCAACACAATAGGCACAGTTATGTACTCTAATATGTGTTTGGTTGGCTTCACAACAAGTTCTATTGCATTTATTCTCTAGTCACCATCCCACTTGCTTCATTGCCTGAACTGAGCTATGCAACTCTGGAGAGGGCCTGAAGGGGCATGTGTGCTAATGGCCCAGTGTATCTTGTCATTCCTCAGTGAGACCACAGCTTCAACAGGATTGTCATCTCTGGTTGCTGGGAAATCCCTCAGAGCATTCAAGGATCCCTAAAATTCCATAATGTTAGCAGTTATTTATCATAAATGTTTACCATATTTAAAGTTTGCCATTTGTTGCCCCACAGTTTCAGATCCTGGTTAAATGTGAAGCCAATTATAATTATTATGTGAAGTTAATCATAATTAATTTAGGTGTTTCCAAATTGCCCAGCTATAGCTACAGTGTATGTAAAGATAAAGATAATATGCTTGAGGGGCTGCAGCAATTTTTATTTTATTTTTTTTGCTGAATCTTGATTTGTTTACCGTGCTTAGTAGCAAAGCAGTGTCATGTATAAAAGGAAGAAGAGGTTGAACCCATTGTTTCTGCCTTCTGCTCAGCAAATTCAGAGGAAAATGTAAACCCTATTCAAATGGATGCTGTATAAAAGATAGCATCAGTTTCA
Source organism: Zootoca vivipara (assembly GCF_965207765.1). Lineage (NCBI taxonomy): Eukaryota > Metazoa > Chordata > Lepidosauria > Squamata > Lacertidae > Zootoca > Zootoca vivipara. The sequence continues at coordinate 59,000,416 of NC_142587.1, forward strand.
TCATACTGCAGTGGAAGATAGAATTATGTTTTATATTTAAGGTTATCCTTCTGTCTGTTGTGTTCCAAGTATATGTTGTGTGGTTGGTAATTGTTGTATACGTAGTGGCAAATAAATTATATTGGATGCAATTCTAAAGATATAAATATACACACCTATAAAACTCAGAGAGGTAAGTATAGTTACTGCATGTACAGTTAAAATGTTAGTGCAAGTACTCTTTAGTTGTGTCAGCAGTAGTGCTAACACTTAATTTTATTATCACTCCTTCCCCTCCCCATCTCATAAATAGGCAGCTTTAGTGTACAAAAAAAAAAATCAAAGGCTATTTTGTTTCCTGCCACCATCTCATCAGTGCTCGTAAATGAATTGTTAACCTCCTTGGAACAAAATGGAATTTATTAAAAAATGTATGCTAGGTTTCCTTGAGTAAACAATTTATCCTCTCTCTCAAGGCTAAAGGCAGGTTTGGGCCATGAAGGTTAATGCGTTTTTACTGTAGAGCTGGATTAAAGAATGCGCTTGAATAGTCAAGATTCCCCAGTAGTGTTAGAAAGCAGCAATTAAAGGTGGGAGCTTGGTGATTTCAAACAAACTTTCCACTGATGATGAGCTTCTGGTGAGAATACACATGCCAGAAGCTTGTGGGATGCCAGCCTGCATCCAGCTTTGGAAACAGCTAAAATGTGTGTTCAGTCATGCAAGTCCATTAATCGCTTTGTTAGAGGCACATGGTCTATATAGAAGACTAAAATAATAATTTTTAAAAAACCTTTCCATTTAAAAATGGAAGAGAATATCAGAGAATATCAGCAAAAGTGTGAATAATTTTAACATTCATGTTCAGTCAGAAAAATATGAGAAAAATTGGTGATCGTGACATATTAGTTAAACAGATGTGGATATATTTGTACCACAAGGTTTAAATTTTCCCTTAACCATCTATTAGTAGAAAAAATACCGTGACTGCACCAATCCATTTTGGGGTCAAATCCTATCGGGGGGAAAGGTGGGGCATAAATAAATATAATTATTATAATAGTGATGCCTAAAGAAACCCATACAAATACAATAGCTGGTGGAAGTTATTAAGCATTCACTCTTGGAAATTTTTCAGTAAGCACAGCTTTATTGAGCATTTTCTAGTACAACAATATAGATACACATAAGTCACCTGGAGCACTAATACACCCCAATGTAGAGTAACAAAAGCCTACACATGGGCAAAGTCTGTATGGAGACTTTTGAACATTACACAAATTGTTATATTAGCATACGTATAACAGTTGTACAACTATAAAAATGCAATAATACTGAATTGAGAATTCCCAGTAACAACGACAACAAATCTTGCAAACTGCAACTATACTACTTGAGCAATCTCTGCAAAATCCAAAACTGAACACATAGGACAGACAAAATGGTTACATGAAGTGTTTTGATTTTCTCTAATTTTGTCAACCACAGAGACACCTACACTTTGATTGATATCTGCCATGACAGACCGTATCATTTCTGAGGCTTCCACTCTTGATGTCACTGGCAGTCTGGACATGTGCCTAGACTCAGCCCAGGAGTCAATTGATTATAGTTGTAGGCCTACTTGGAAGAGACATATTTGGGGTTGGTCACACACCATAGTGGGTAGTTCAACTTCCAAACAATAAATGCATTCAAGTAGGCAGTGTCCACCATATTAAAAAAACAAACATTGACCACCTATTGTTCATGCATTTGGAAGTGTATATAGAGGACATTTGTTGCAGGTGTTCGCTCTACCTGAGAATGATCTCAGACTTGGATTTCTGCTTTGAGATTGCTGTGCTAAACAATGAGGAAATAAGAACCACTGAAGAGAAATGAGGTAGAAGATGGACAAGAAGACTGGATTAAACTAGCATGCAATGTTGTCTATTTTCCCATTAATACAATTTTTTACATGTAATTTCCTTTCCTGGAAAATGTGTCAGAGATACATATCTTTTAGTGGAAGTTCATGAAAGTATATCAAAACAATTATAATGGTAGCAAATATTAAAAAATAATGGCCTGTTTGGTCTTCTAGTGAAAAATGGTATCTCTGGAAGCTTTAATAATAATAAGCTTATGTTTTTAAAGATGTTGATATCATTAATTTTTTTCTATGCTATGGGATAAAAAATCAAGTCAAATAGACAAGAAGGGTTTGCTCCTTTGCTGTAGCCTTCTGGAGTTGGAACACATAGGATCAAGCAGTCCCAAAACAAGAATGAGGGCTTAAATGACACAATTAAGGGATATATCAAACTTGCCTCTTGGATTCTACAGTTTTCTTCTTTTCCACCATAGATATCTACACAAACTCTATCAGACACCATTTCTGTTAGGAGCTATGATCAAAAACCAGATGTTCCTAACGATGTGTATCCCAATGCCAAGACTGTCTAGCTATTCCGTTGCTTTCAGTGAAATGTACATATCATTTAAATATACATTCAGATGTGGATCCCGTCCTTCAATTCCATTGCTTTAAATAGAATGTTTCTTCAAATGCGCATTCAGTAATGATTATTAATCCTTCTGTCAAACTTCATTCATGTCAAACTACAAAAGAATTTGCAGAGGCAACCTGCAATAATTTATGCACTTAATGGAAATTAAACTGCATAGAGTACTGACATAAGGAGTTACAGGTAGGTAGCCATGTTGGTCTGTCATAGTCGAAACAAAATTTAAAAAATCCTTCCAGTAGCACCTAAGAGACCAAATAAGTTTGTTATTGGTATGAGCTTTCGTGTGGCATGCACACTTCTTCAGATACACTGAAACAGAAGACCAGACCCTTTTATATAGTGAGAGGGTGGGGAGGGGTATTACTCAGAAGGGTGGTGGGAATGGGTGATTGGCTGATAGGTGTGGTAAATTGTTGACGACTGTTAACGACTGCAATTGGTCTTACAGGAAAAAGCAAGGGACGAGATGGCTAAAAATAGCTTTATCATGTATAATGAGATAAGAATCCAATGTCTCTATTCAGACCAGGTCTCTCTGTGGTGTTAATTTTGGTAATAAGTTGCAATTCAGCAACTTCTCTTTCCAGTCTATTTCTGAAATTCTTTTGTAATAAGACAGCTACTTTGAGATCTTGTATAGAATGTCCTGGGAGATTGAAGTGTTCTCCTACTGGTTTATCTGTCTTGTGATTCCTGATGTCAGATTTATGTCCAGATTTATGACATAAGGAGGGCATGCATCAGCAGTACAATAAATGAGTTGAAACTTAAATATTTCTGATTACTACTGTAGTTGCACAAGTATTGTAACCTGACCTTTTTTCTTGGCCTAATCTGGCTCCCTGTGGGTATAACAGCAGTGCCTGGTACCACTGACCAAGTGGCTGCAGCTTTCACCGAAAGCATTGTTTACATGCAGTGCAAAGCAAAGACAAAGTGAGAAGCTGCCAACACTAAGGGCCATTTGAGCAGTCATAGAGGCAGCTCATTGCCAAACACATTTGGGTTGTTTCATTTTGCTCTGCTCTAGGATGTTTTAAAAACTAAAATGAAGATAGCTTTTTACCAGTAAAGCATGTTGAAATCAGTGTTTATTTTGTGAATACTGAAACAGATTTAATTTAATAATAACAGATCCATAATAGTTTGTGGGGAAAACTTGAAAGTGCATCAAGCAGGATTAACAAATGTTATTATAATTTACTACAGGTAGATGTTACTCAATTGTTGACCGTGTAATATTTGGTTCAGTTTATTCTGATTCCAAATGTAAACTAACCCCTCTTAATCTGCAATGAGAAACATTTGGAAAAACTGAACGAACAGATTATATAAAAGGATTGACCAGAATGTCCTCAAACATTTCCATGTGTTTAGATATCCGACACTGGCACATACACTTGTGTTGCCACAAGTTCAAGCGGGGAAACATCTTGGAGTGCTGTGCTAGATGTGACAGGTAAGCCATACTGAGCTAATTTTAAAAATTAAATGAAAGTGTTTTATGTGTGGGTACATGTGTTAGATATTGAATGTCCGTGTGTTTGTTTAAAGGGCATGTGGTGATGTGCATATCCAGACCTGCTAGCTTTTGGAATGTAGCACTGACAGCTTTTGACTTATTTGTTTATTTATTTACCTATTTAGTCTAGCCATTAAAAGTCATTCCAATAGAGACAATACATTAAAAAGAGCAAAAACAAAATAAAATATATTATACAGTCAAAATAATTATGAAAGCAGACATTCTCATAGAGAACACACTAGAGATAACAAATATATCCATTTAAGTTTTTCTCATTTTCTAAAGTTTAGTGCATTCCCTTTCTGCATAAAAATGCAGATAAATTTCTTCTAATATACTCATTTTTAAATGTGATTTTTCCTAATACGTACATTATTTGCAAGCAATCTTTACTGATACAATGCATTTTTGTACATTATTTTCCCCTAATATACACATCTTCTGATTACTGGGAAAATTTGTATGAAGAGTGAATTTTGAAGAATAGCTGTGTTTTAGTTTCCATATTGGTTCTGGAGGTGTGGATTAGATATATTGACATTAAAAAGTGAAATACAGAAATCAAATTTTACCCCAAACCTGAAACACACAACCTCCCCTTTATGCTTTTCTCTTTGCTCATTCTAAACTGGGTTATCATATTAGCCCATTCAGATGTTGAGGTTGCACATTCAGTGAACATAGAAAATGGCCAGCTCTGTTCTTCCCTCTATTCATATTGATCAAACACCCGAGTAGAGCCCCTGTATGCATAGCTGTATGTGCAGAAGACTCTATCCATGTGAGAACCCTACTAGAAAATGCATCCCATTTTACATGAACAAAGGCTTCCACCCATGCAGCTATAAATACAGTACATAACCTTGGGGTGGGATTTACCTAATAAGCCCCACCAGCAGAAGGCCTGCACAAGGACTTTCATTTGTCTCTCCTCTCCTTCCACATGTGCTCCTCAAAATTAGCTCAGGGTGGGTCAGGACAACCCCCAGAAATATTCATGGGGCAAGGAGAGAAAGGAACATTCAGTCTGGCAAGCTGAAATGCTTGTGCAGATGGAATGATTGGAAGAGTAGAATGTTGAATTCCACCCTTTGTTTGAGTGTTCAACAAATGGGCAGATGAGGATGGGCAGAGTTTGCCACCCTTTCTATGGGTGCATTAATTGGGCATATGAGCATAGCTGTCGAGTTTTCCCTTTTCTTGTGAGGAAGCCTATTTTAAAAAGGGAGAACTTGACAGCTATGCATATGAGTTGGATGTATTTTAAATATGTTTTTGATGTTTTTACTTCACCTTTATTAAACAGATTTTATTTTCAAAGTGTAAGCATTTGTCTCCTACAGAATCTGGAGGAGCAGCCGTCAGCAGAAATTATGATTCAAAAGACCTCCCTGGACCACCATCCAAGCCTCAGGTCATGGATGTCACTAAGAATAGTGTCACCTTGTCTTGGCAGCCAGGCACACCTGGAAACCTCCCAACTAGTGCATATATCATTGAGGCTTTTAGGTATGTTACAAATTCTATTTTCCTTATGCATTGATAGAGTTAGAGGGGTCTGCACGTTTGAACAAACTCATTTTGAAAGGTTAAGATATGATAGTGCCATTCTAAAATCTTATTTATGAACCTGTTTTAAAAGAATGTTTCAAAAAACATACTTGGTTTGTTGGATTTACAGGAATATATACTGAGGTAGAATCTAGACACACATAAAAACTGCTCTGAAAATGCTTTTTCTTTAAAAAAATAAATATAAAAAAATACATTGAATTTTCCATAAGGCTCACCATCTCCATCTAGTGTCACATTGTATATTGCACTTAAAAAACACTTAAAACATTTTATTTGCAGCTGTATAACTGAGACTTGAGTCTGCATTTGTCTTGGAAGCAATACAAACACACAGCACTGTCACTCACACTAGGTTTCTACCAGTAATTCTCAGTATCATCAAAAGCAGATCAAATTCTTTATTGATAACGTTTTGTTGGGCTTCCATACATTCATCTTATAAATAATATAAAGCTTGGAGGGGGGGGTGAGATGTTCTCTAACCTTTGTAACGTCCATTTTTACCCGGCAATAAACTACAGCAATAGCCTATCAGGCTTTCAAAGGTGTCTTGTATTTTAGAGATATTTTGTAGCACAACAAAAGCCTATGACCTTAGTTTATTTCTACAGAAGTCCAGTTCAATAACTAGACACTGGGAACATAGTCATTCAATAATATTCTTTTGCAGATGTACTTTGGAACAGCTGTAATTTTGCTTGTAAACTTTGTGCAAAGAGAAGAGAATTTTAACCATATTCTATTAAAATTATTCTTTCAGCAGGTTTGTTCTTCTCAAGAACATTCTTCCCACATCCCATTTCTATTTTACAGGAATTTTTCTAACAGGCAATTAACATTATCAGCATTTATTGTGCGCCATGTGACTTTGATTTTGTACTCCTTGTTGCTTGATTCAGCTGAAACAATCATAACTATGTAATGATCTTAATAGTGTATTGTAAACTTTCCCCCTTCTTCTGTTATCTGTGGCAGCAGACTGAAACTTGATCTGAGTGTTTTCTAACATTGTGCTGCTTTGATCTATAGTCTTCCAATATATTGTCATTGCAGTCAGTCGGTGAGCAATAGCTGGCAAACAGTTGCTAACCATGTAAAAACGACACCTTATACTGTGAGAGGACTCCGTCCAAACACCATCTACCTGTTTATGGTGAGAGCTATCAACTCACAAGGTTTGAGTGATCCCAGCACCATGTCAGACCCTGTCCGAACACAAGGTAACTTCATTCTGTTTTTCAGGAGCATGATTGCAGTTACAGTAATATATAAAGTAGCTGTCCTCTCTCTTTGTCACACTCTACCAATATGCTTTCACGACCTAGCATGACAAAAGAAATAGAACCCAGGAAAGGGCTATGCAGAAGGAAGAGTATTGGAAGCAAATGTTGATTCAGTTTGCAGCAACAGTGAAAAAGCCAAATTCTGTCTAGGAAGTTACAGTCGTACCTTGGAAGTCAAACAGAATCCATTCTAGAAGTTGGTTCGACTTCCCAAATGCTTGGAAACCAGAACACTCACTTCCGGGTTTCGATCGTTCGGGAGCCAATTTGTTCAGGAGTCAAGGAGTTCAAGATCCAAGATACAACTGTATTAGAAAAGAGAGCAAAAACATATGTTCCATGTGTTGCGTACACATACTGGTACTATAATCAGAATACTGTGTAAGGAATATTGTAAAGCCATAATTATGCAGCAAATGACAACCAAAAGAATTATCAAGGAGTTAACACATCTTCTCTATCAGGGAAGCATAGTACTAATTGTGAATGGTGTGGAGCTTCTTAACATTGCCCGAACACCATCACCCAGTGAAGCTGATTGGCAGGAAATTGAGGACTCGCAGAAGACAGTAATTCTTCACACAACAATTAATGTTTACAATTTTCTGTCACAAGTTTTTGAGAAGAGTGTTGGTTAAGATGGCTTAAAACAGGGTTAAACAACATTGTGTAGGATAGATGTATAGAAAATGGATAGAAATGAAACTTCTACGTTCAGAGGCAGTTCACCTGTGAATACTATGTGCTGTGGACAAATAGGGGTGGGCTGTCATCCCAGAAGTCATCTGACTGAGCAGTGTTGGAAGCCAGAGTACTGAACTACCTGTACTCTTTATCTGATCCAGTTGGCTCTGCTTCTATCTATTTTCACCTCAGCTATGAAACTCACTGGGTGAGATTGGGCCAGACACTCTGTTAACCTTATCTTCTTTTCAGGGTTTTTGCTGTTGTTTAGTTTTATTTATTAAATTTATTTATTGCTTCACACAACTGAAAGGAGTCCTAAAGCAATGGTTAAGAGAAGTAAAAAACAAACTTGTACATTAAAATATCTATTATAACAATACAAACATACAGGATATCCACATCCAGTGCAAGAAAAAAATGCCAGAAACAGTTGTGATGTTTTATGGAGGAAGATAAATCCACATACGTAGTTTATCTTGAAATCTTTGGAAGAAGGGCTTGATTTATTATTTTCCCTAACCAAAGCCAGGAAAAAGGGAGACAACCCTGAAGAAATGAGTGTAGTGAATTATTCATTCCATGAGCAGTCTGAAGGGTGGCAACACGAGAACAGGCCTTTTCTGTGGTGGCTCCCTGTTTGTGGAATGCTTTCCCCAGGGATGCTCGCCTTTAGGCAGCAGGCGAAAATGTTTCTCTATAACCAGGCCTTTAGCTAATGAACATTCAATGACCTTTTAAAGAGTTGTGGAGGTTTTTTGGGGGGGGAGTTATTGGTGTGTTTTGGTTTTTATTATGTATTTTTTATTCTCATTTTGTATTTTTATGTTGTGAACCACCCTATGATATTTGGATGAAGGGGACTATACAAATTGTTGTTGTTTGCAGATTCTCTCATTGATTTGCATACATCTGTTTATTTTAGATAATTTATTTTATTGCTTTATATGGTTTGGTTTGGTTTTGCAGCATACAAGCCATGCCACTTAAATCCTTCTCTCCTGTTAATTTTAGGCCCTTCATATGCCTAATGTAAGCCTCTGTCCTTGACATCCATAGTAGTAACCAGAGCAAGTGGCAGGGTCAGGCGATGAAGCAGGGAGGAATAGGAAAGGATGGCTGGGAAAAGGATCTGTTTCCATCCTGTTGAGCTTTATAGACATTTCACCAAGGCCAAATGTATAGAAGCTGCTGGCTTTTGTCCTTTTGTCATTCAGGCATCCCATGAATGATATTCTGGGGCAGAGAATGATGGATGATGAAAACAGTATGCATATAAGTGCTGAGAATGTGTGTGTGTTTTTTTTGTGGGGCTGCTACACCTTTGCAATGGGAAACAAGCTGTATTGAGCCTTATGTACATGATGATAAATCTGAGTCCAACTCCTTTCCTCTTTGCCTCTGCAGCAAGGACCTGGAGAGCTATGGGTTCTCTCTCCTTCTTTACATATTGGTGGGCACTAACTAGTTACTATAATAAAAAGCATACACCACCAAATGTATTACTTTTAAGTAATTTAATACAGGCAGAAGCACAAGCCAAAGCGTTATTTTGGCTTTATCTAGCCTCTGTTTCTTGGACACACTTCCATCCAAAGGCATTTATTATTATTATTATTATTATTATTATTATTATTATTATTATTATTATCTTTGACTTCGCTCCGTGTGGCATGGAAGTACCTCAGACCAGAGAGGAGCAAAGCAGCTGCAAACCTCCTCAGGAGCTCACGTGTTCCTGCAGTCCCACTAAGCCATTGTTTCCATGTTATGCAAACCAGGCCACAGAGGTATAGCTCATCTGTAACATATTTTACCCCAGTTTATTCATTACTACTGGGACTTTTAAATCACATGTGAAGGAAGAAGGAAACATTCAAATTTTCAAGAAGAATGCAGCCATCTAGCCCCATGTGTCTATTTTGAGACAGAGACATGCACACACACACACACACACATACACACCTAGTACAGAAGGCTATATAAAGAAGACAATATAAAGGGATAATACATGCATGGAATAACATAGGCAGTTATGCAGTTTTGTCAGTTATCACCTACTGCACATATTCTTCAAATTTAGAGGGGGAAGCAGAATTGCACATGGGCCCCTGCTCCTAATCCCCATGTGTTGCATTGGGTTTGGATTCTAGGGGAGTGCCTCAAATGGATGCCATCCATTCAGCAAATCAGATGTAGCCAGTTTCCTTTGCTTCCTGGACTCACTATGAGTGCCTCAGCATGCTGGCCTTTATGTTGTTAATATCATCCAGCTCTGCAAGGAGAGACCGCATTTTGCATCAGTACCGTATGTCAGATTTTACCTGACAGACTGACAAAAGATTTTATTTCATTAAAACAGTTCTTTTCTTTACTTTCTGCGTGCGTTGTAGTTTCTATTTTCACAAGCTGTCTGCCAGCCACATGTGCTCCAGCATGTATAACACTGACAGCCTTTGTGGTATCCTATAGTTTAGCGAAATTAAATAATGAATTCAAATGACACTTAGCATAATGTTTTGATGTAATTTCAAATGCGGTTCTCATCCAACCCGGCCTTACAAAGAAAGCTGACATCCAAGGAAAGAACCTATTCACACTAGCCATTACAAAGCAAAGAATCAGCTAAAAGCACTGATGCATGATATCATTTGCAATGGGTATCTATGACCACAGGCCTTAGTGTCTTGAAATAACTCTAGCAAATACAATTATATATTATGGTTACTTTTATACCAACAAATTAAAATTGTAGCTTAGTAATGGAAGGGATGTTTTTTGTCAGATTCCATTTTCTCCTTTATGCAGCTCATCTCGCCTTTTCTTTTGGGAGCTGTTGTGAGGTTGCCTTGAGTGGGAGCAGATTGCTCTGTTCCCTTCAGAGATAGGTTGAGTCTGATTGCACCATAACTGGTCTCTGTCCCACCAAACAATTTCTGTCATTTTCAGTACAATAGCATACTAAGTCCTTCCCAATTCCCACTGTAGCACAGCCCCTCACTTCCATCACTTATCAGAACCACACATTTGATCCATACAATAATTATATAAATAAAGAAGAATAAATTGTTGGCAATAGAAATGTCATGGTTCAGCTAAGTTGTCATTAATAAAACGAATGTATCTTCAAGGCTTATTTTTGTCTTGGGGAAAGTACCAGTTACAAAAAGGACCTATACAAGCTTTGGAATTTTGACAGAAAATGATTCCTACATTTATTTGGGAGGACAAAGGATCATGAGTGTCTTTCCATAAGCAGAAACAGAAGTCACCTTAGCCTATCCAAACATGGCTATATATATATATATATTGCAATGAGACTGAAAATCAAATACAGATGGATCAGTTAATAAAGAGACATGCATGGTATGAAATAACAAGACCGTTATAAGAGCCCGTTGTCTCCCTTTATCCTGGTTTTACCCAGGTAAATGTTAAAAGCTGCATATAGTAATGTCTCATTTTAACTATATATTGATTCAATGCTATAAACCGCAGGTAAGAATGATATTTCAGTCCACATCTGTCTGTATTGACTTCTTCTATTTTTAATCCATGGTCTTAATCATATCCAGTTCTTCCTTATGGGTAAAACATGGGTTTTTAAGATTCAGGGGCATATTTTTGGATGACTAATTGGACTTACAAGATGATTTTAAAAATGGGTGAAGATATTATTTAAATATGGTGGAATACTAATTTGAATCATTTTGAAAAATCAGCTGATTTTAAATATCCTAAAGGCATGTTTTCTAAAATCAGTTGTCATTTTTTGTCTGTTAACTACTGTATACAACTAATTTGAAACCCAGATGAAGGAAAATGCTAGGCAGAACCATTGCAGTGCATTGACTGGTATGGTAAAAGGTTCAGGTCATTCCATTTGCTAAATGAAAGACAGCCATTTTAAATAAGCTATGTTTGGCAACACACAAATCAATTGTAATTGTTCATCATTGTTGAATATGTGATCTTGTCTTCCCCTTTTTTGTGTATACTGTATAGTGGAAATGTCCTACCATGATACTATATTGGGTTTATACAAGAGATTAAGGAGACAACAAAATATAATTTACCTTTAAATGCATGTGCTATGGAACTTTCTGGGTGGAAAAATGGGGGAATGAATATTAATTTCTCATTATTAACAGCATCTAAGTTTATTGTTGCCAAAGTTAGTGCAGTACAAAATTTCAACAATAAAGCCATGGATTGGCATAATATGGCACACAGAGCATAAATTCTAAATTTACTAAAACGGTTAAGCTTGGGGAAAAGAAGGAAAGGAAGATAAGCTTTTGTGGAAAATACTGCATCTTTATTTTGGAAATAAAAGTATAGCATTGTTACAACACACATGTGTGCACACACACACACATATTCTTCTTGCTTGGAAAGATTTGCCTCTGTGTTAATTTTAATAATAAAAACAATTTATAATGAAAACACCCTATATACTCATATACACTATTGGGTATTGGCCAGGACCCCAGTGCTCCAAGGCGTCCCACTCCTGGAGCCATTGCTGCTGTTCCCCATCCTTACCCACTCTTCCACTTGGGCAAATGAGTGAGTACAGCAGTGAGGACTACCAGCAGCTATCACTGCCAGTTTGTGCTCACTTATGTCTGCGTAGTGGTCACATTTTGGCCTGAGTAAATCCAGTCAAGTGGAAGGTTAAGCTCCCCCCCCCCCCCCAATGCACTTTGCATCACTGCCAAATGCACAGAGACAAACACAGGTAACATTTTATGAAGAAATTTTTGTCCATAAGTTATTATTGTTGTTGTTTTAATTCCATCCCTTTCTTTACCATGAGGTCCCAGAGCAGGTTACCACAATTAAACACTATGTAAAAACAACTTACAATCACAAAAATAAGGTGGATCCTAAAAATATGCATCTCAGATGACAAAAGCCTATATATGGATATGAGTATTTTATGAATTCTACCGTTATGTTTTGAGGCCTTTTAATAAAACTCTGAAATATTATTGCAAGTAATACACACAATTTTAATTGGGGAAAATCATTTGCTTAAATTTTGAATCTGGCCTGCCAGTTCTTGGCACATCAAGGCTGTTATTATTTTAGTGTTTCAAAGCTTTCACATCATACATCTTTAGGTAATTAGAATATGTAAGAATGTATCTATTCTAATAGGTATTAGAATAGGTTTCATATATTATGAGAAAATACAAAAAAAAAATCCTCCATGCCCTGTTAGGTCCACAATTCAGCCTCATCCACTGCATTAATTGAAAACCAACTAACTAATTCCAGCAAGGATATTGAATTAAATATTCATTAAGCTTTTTAGTCATCATATTGAATTAATTATTCTGATTGGCTTTCCTCATGTGTGTTTGACCCAACAGATATCAGCCCACCAGCGCAAGGCGTGGATCACAGGCAGGTGCAAAAAGAGCTTGGCGATGTCATTGTGCGGCTTCATAATCCTGTTGTGCTAACCCCTACCACTGTCCAAGTGACCTGGACGGTAAGATTTTTGTGAATATACAGTGAAAGCTCTACTCTTTCCCTTTTAATTCCTTTTATTCTTATTTTCCTGGATACCCCCAAAAATGCATGATGAAAGCCTGTATCCCCGTACATACAGCACAACTTATAACCGTATACATCTATACAATATGTACCTATTAAGTAATCCACAAGTTAGTATGAAACTTTGTAACTGGTTGTTGATTTTCTGGAGCAATTGCAAATGAAATGAAGCTCCACCGTTCTCCCACAAACGTCTTTGTGCTTTGTTCTTCTTGCCAGTCTTAATTTGTTAGTCATTTTTTCCATAAGGACAATGCACCACATTCTCTTGTACCAAGCATTCAAGTTCACACCTTTTCAGTCCTTCCAGATCATTACTATAACCATACATGCAGCCGCCAAGTAAAATCCAATTAATTTTTAATTCCTTATGGCTATTATGAGTAGACAATGAGAATCATGCAAGGGCTTTCGTATATACATTTTTGTTTAACCTGAAAAGATCCAGGTGAATGAAAAGCACTGCACTGGCACAGTTACATGACTTTTTCAAAGACCGACAGTTTCCATGACATTGCTGTACAGCGCACAATATTTTAACTACATGTTTATTTCCTTCTAACAAAGATGTCTTAGCAGAATGTACCTTGAAGCTTGCTGTAAAGCAGGAGTGATATTTACAGGATTCTTCGGCATGGATATCCTGCTGAGTGATCAAAATTATACAGTGATATTTTAATACTTCTCTGTCAAGTTCAGTGCAATGGGCCTTCTTCCCAGAAGACTCGGTTTCCTAATGACCTTTTGTAGTAATCTACTTCCTTCCTAGAAGGCATTCTCTGATTCATGCCGAAGGTAAAGAATGGTATTTGATTCTGTAGTATGAGCTTCAGTGGTATCAAAGCCACTTTCATCTTGGCATTACCTACAACATTCCTGTTCAAGCAATGATGTTTGTAAATTTGATGCTATTAGAGAGCAAGCTTCAAAATGTAGCATTTCTTTCCCCACTACCTTTGAGAAGGAATTTGTAACCATAGAAGCAAAATGTATCTAGGCCGCAAAATGAATAGCTCTATCCTTCAGGCTATTTCCCTACAGGGTAGCAGGTGGGGGAGGGATAACCACAGATGGGAAATCAAGACTAATTCACCAAGGAAACACAAAGTGCTACAAGGAATATATTTTTGCAATATGAATTTTGCTATAGGCATAGGAGCAATGAAACATGGGGAAAACATGTGAAACGTAAATATTTTGGGATATACATTATCTTATATTGATGAAAGAAATAATACAATTGTGTGCTGTACAGCCATGGCTATCTCTAAAGATTTGGGCACCCTGTACCTCAGTCCTGCACTCATGCATTCTTCATTACCTTCATCAAAACTCACAAAGCCTTTGTCCTCACTCGGTGACCTTGGGCCAGTCACCATCTCTTAGCCTAACCTACCTTGCAGGGTTGTTGTGAGGATGAAAGGGGGGAGGAGAGCCATGTACACCACATTAGATCCTTGGAAGATAAAGGTGGCATCTAAATTAAATAAATAAACATATATTACCAGGTGTCCCATAGAGGTAGAAGCAAAAAGCCCCTACAGCACTGGCATGGGCCTGGTATAAAAGCAAATTCCATTCAGTTAGCAGAATCCTGCCTTGTTAAGTGATTTAAGTGATATTAATATTTTAGGCAGATTTGAAGCAGAGTTTATAGAGGTCATTTGCTCACAGCCCGCTGCAATACCAAACCTTGAGAAGTCCAATGCAAGCAATATGTGTTAGGGAGAACCAAAAAGAAGTGACTGAAATCTCCCTTTTTGCCACTATTCTTTCACAATGAAAAGGGACACATGTTTCTTACTGCAAAGCAAAATAACAATTATTATGATTACTAATTCCAATTTACATGCTAGAGGAGAAAAGCAGTGACCCACTACCAACCAAGCATCACACAGTACCCACCAGAGACATGTGAAAATTGCTTCAGGGAGGAAACAGAAAAGGAAGAGAAAAGTCAGAGCAGCTAATTAAAAAGTTTCCAGCACCCAGGACAAAACCAATTAATTATCCAGTATCCAAAATAACATCCATATTATCCAGAGAGTGGAGCGAGGATTATTAACTTAACACAAAGATCCAGTACAAGTAGCTGGCAAATGCCAGATGAGTAATGAGCCTTTGTTTTTACCTTTTACCTTTTGCAATTTGGAATTTGGTTAGGCAGGAGACAGGCAATATGTTTTTGGCAGTCTGACTGCTGGCAGGCAACTATCAGCTGCTCTCACTTTCTGTTCTACTCTTGTTATTTCTATCAACAGTTACTTGGAAATCCTCCTTTCTGTTGCAAAGTTTTATTGTCTGAAAATATAAATACTTTCCATATTACTGCAGCATAGCATGAAGCTAACGAGTTAGGAGGGAAATGATGTTGAAAAATGATACTATCAACCATCAAGGCCCTTTTATTCTAGAAAAAGTAGATAATTTAATTTAGGCCCAAAGCAAAAGCAGCAGTTTTATAGTAACTTTCCACTCTGATGCATTCCTATAATTAGATTTTAATATACTGTTACCTCACATTGTATGCATTTTTATTTAATTTAAAAGTAAAAAAGAATGCTGTACTATTTCATTCACTAAGATTATAATGGAATGGGAAATCATCAGATTTATTATTATTATTATTATTATTATTATTATTATTATTAATTTTGAAACATTTTTTTTCTTGCCAAAATCTCTGAATGTTGCCTCTTGGCTATCTCTCATAAGCTACTTTGCCATTTGCCAAACAGAACATCTGGAGTGAACATTCGAAAAGGGAGTCAATCTTGTACAAGGATCTGAGTAGCATGCTAATTGGTGTTTCCTCCTGCCACCTCTTGTCTATTTCTTCTGATGTAGGTGGTCATATTGTATGCCTAGACATCACACCATGGATAAACTGTTACCAAGCAACAGATTTGCATCCACTATAAACTATGGCCACAATCTAGCACAGTCAAAAAGGCTTTCTTAAATTAGGATTTGAGGAAGGGGAAGAGCCTATTCACTTGAAAAAAAATTCCTCCCTTGGCTAATAAACTTAGTATGCCTTCATGTAATCACTTGTAAGCTGAAGAAGCTTTCTGAAGAAGTGTGCATGCACACGAAAGCTCATACCAATGACAAACTTAGTTGGTCTCTAAGGAGCTACTGGAAGGAATTTTTTTAAACTTGTAAACTGGTTATCTATACTACCCTGCTAGATTACAAGGAAAATCTTAGTATTCCCCTGCTGTCTTAGAGCTTTGCTCAGGTCTATGATTGCCCTGCTAAGTGGCAGATTAGCTGGCAAAGTGATTACATGGTAAATTAGTTCTAGGTAAAGTGGTGAAGGGACTTACCATATATCTGTCCTGATCAGAAATCTAGGGGAATTCTAAGATTCTTCTCAACACATGGTAGGACAAGTTCTGAGGACCATACCAGGTGGTTATTGTAATACCATTATAGGTTTCCAGTTGGACACATCATAATCTCTATTCACTCATAATCTTTGGCACACAGGGGATTCTGTGTTGTGAGTAGTAGAGCCAACTGTGGAATTCTGTAAGGCTTCTTTTCATAGCAAAAATGTGATCATACAGTTGACAATGTGACAACACAGAATTGCTAACAAAGTCAGGCTCATGTTTCTCTTGTATTTACAGAAGCCAAAATTAAAATCAGTCACATTCATATCTATCGTGCTTCACTGTTCTACTTAATTAGAAAACAACATCGATAATACATGGCCTTGCATTTTTTCAGTAACACAGAAATTATAACTTGCCTTGGATAATACATAATAGTTATTGAGAGTGACATGATTACTGCAGTCTAATACAAAGACCACCAAAAGTTTGGAATCATTTTGAAACAGCGGATGAGTCTTAAAAACTGTTTTGTTTTTAAAGTAGTCATGGGTTGCTCAGTTATAGTTCAGATCGGTAGCAATTTTAATGAATTTTGCATTATTACTATCTTTATTATATATATATATATATATATATATATATATATATATATATTGATCGTTTTATAAAACACAAATTTTCAAAAATAACACAAAAATACAGAAATACAAGAATACAAAAAATACAAAAATACATCATTACAGACAAAACAAAATAAAAACATATCATCTTCAGTCCATTTTTGTTACCATTGTCTTTTGGCTTCCCCAATTCCCCACTATCTGATTTTCCTTTTTAGATACATCTGTAGCAGTTTCTACTTCATCTTTCTTACTGTCATCATGTAATCCCTTTAACTCTTCTTATATTCATCTTTCTACCATTCACCAAGTTTTCCTACCTTTTAACCTCCTATTTTCTCCCTATTGCCTTAACTTCTTTATTTCCCTGGATATTCAGACTTCTAATTTTCAAAAAAAATTCCCTATATATATTTTAAACCTCCTCCATTCTTTTTCAACTTTATCACTTGTTTGGTCCCGGAGTCTTCCTGTCAATTCTGCCAATTCCATATAGTCCAACATTTTCATTTGCCATTCCTGTAACGAGGGCAATTCCTCTTTTTTCCAATATTTTGCGATTAAAATCCTTGCAGCTGTGGTGGCATACATAAACAGACTAACATCATTTTTGGGAATTTCTTCCCCTACCATTCCAAGTAAAAAGGCTTCCGGTTTCTTCAAAAATGTATTTTTATAAATCTTTTTCATTTCATTGTAAATCATTTCCCAGAAGCCTTTTACCTTAGGGCATGTCCACCACATATGGTAGAATGAGCCAACATCCTCTTTACATTTCCAACATTTGTTATCACTTTTGTGGTACATTTTCGCTAACTTAACCGGCGTCAAATACCATCTATACATCATTTTCATCAAATTCTCCTTCAACACAGTACATGCCGTAAACTTCATACCCTTCTTCCACAATTTTTCCCAATCCGACATCATTACATTATGACCCAAATCCTTGGCCCATTCGATCATAACCGATTTTGTTTGTTCATCTTTCAAATGCCATTCTAACAACAAATTATACATTCTGGACAAATTCTTGCTATCTGTCTCTAATAACTCTATTTCTAATCTCGATTTTTCTGATTGGAATCCTATTTTTTTATCTGACTTGAATGCTTCATTTATCTGCACATACTGAAACCAGTCGCTTAACCTATCTTTCAGTTGTTCATATGGCCTTAACTTAAATTGATTTCCCACCTCCATCAAAATGTCTTTGTATTTCAGCCTATTCTCATCCATATTTGTCCTTTTAGGTTTCTTTGCCTCAAGTGGCGAAATCCACCTAGGAGTTTTTCTTTCCAGCAAATCTTTATATCTAATCCAAACATTGAACAATGATTTCCTGATTATATGGTTTTTAAAACCTTTATGCAACTTTACTTTATCATACCATAAATATGCATGCCACCCAAACGCATTATCATGGCCTTCCAAGTCTAACAAATCATCATTGTCCAACAAAAACCATTCCTTCAGCCAACAAAAAGCTGCAGCTTCAAAATAAATCTTTAAGTCTGGCAAAGAGAATCCTCCTCTTTCTTTTACATCTGTCAAGAGTTTATATTTAATCCTGGGTTTCTTCCCTTGCCAGACAAATTTGGACAATGTCTTTTGCCACTCCTGAAAACATTTCATCTTATCCACTATCGGAAGGGCCTGAAATAAGAACAACATTCTTGGCAATACATTCATTTTAACAGTTGCTATTCTGCCCATTAAGGACAATTTCAATCTTGACCATATTTCCAGATCTCTTTTAATTTCATTCCATAACTTCTCATAATTATCCTTATAAAGGTTCAATTTTTTTGACGTCATATTTACTCCTAAGTATTTCACCTTTTTCACACATTTCAGTCCTGTGCAATCCTCTACTCTTTGTCTCTCTTGCATCGTCAATTTCTTTTCTAATACTTTAGTTTTCCCTTTATTTAGCTTAAAACCTGCCACTTTACCAAACTCTTGAATTATCTGCAATACTCTTACAGCACTGTGTTCAGGGTTCTGCAAAGTCAATACTAAATCATCTGCAAAGGCTTTTAACTTATATTGTTTTGTACCCACTGTAATTCCTTTAACACCTTCATCACTCCTTATCATATTCAATAAGACCTCCAAGACTATTACTATCTTTATTATGATATTAATAAATATGTAATTAAGGAGAAATTCTTCAAATTTCAAAGTGACACAGAAATTAACCTTCAATAATAATAATATTTGTTTGCAGGAACATAATACATGAATTAAAAGTTTTGAAATTTCAAAAGTCTGAATGGTTATTCTCAACTATATTGGGTAATTTTAGTAAGACTGTTTAGGAGATCTGGCATCAGCTTCTGGCTATGTAGACTTTTATTGATAGAGTACAGTGGTGCCTCGCTAGATGAATTTAATTCGTTCCACGGGTCAATTCTTATAACGAAAAATTCGTCTAGCGAATCCAATAGAAATGCATTGAATTTATTTTTATTTTATTTTTTTGCCCATGGGAACGCATTAATTGAATTTCAATGCATTCCTATGGGAAACCGTGATTCGTAAAACGAATTCCTATGGGAAACCGCGATTCGTAAAACGAATTCGCCTAGCGAGGCAACCTCCGCTAGAAAAATCCTTTTGTTAAGCGAAAATTTCGTCTTACAGGACGTCCGTTAAGCGAGGCACCACTGTATTAAACTTCATCTAATGATGGCAACTGTTCTATAGCTTACAGGGTACATTTAACAAAATATTAACAAAGAGAGGAAAGGCCTCAGTTACCATTACCTTATAAATACTTGTGACAGTGCTATTACTTGAATTCGTTGCTGGTTCCAATAGTTTTATTAGCACTTTTTAGTATACAGTATTATTTTCAATCATTTTGTCCTCATAAGCAGACATGTGAGGTAGTTCATTAAAATGCATACTTTAATTAAAACTGGAGTATCTTGAAAAGTCTCTGAAGTGTATATTTTCAGGCTTCCGGTTGACCGCGCCATCTTGACCAGTCGGGGGTCCGTTCAGCGGAGCGGACCTCGGCGCTTCAGAGGTGGAGGGGATCGTTCCAGCGAAACGAACCCTCCTAAAAAGCCCCAAATCGAGCTTTTTGGGGACAGATTTTGCCTGGCGGCGCCATTTGCGGGGTCTCTCCTCCCCGGATCGGCTTTGTTTAAGCCCCCGAGAGCGAGGAGGTGATCCGCGGCGGACAGGCTGAGATTGCTACTCTGAGAGCGTGAAGCTGCGAGACTGGAAAGTGGAGGCGGCCAATTCTTCCAAGAAAATTCAGCAAAGTTTGGGCCGTGAGTAATTAGGAAAATTTGCTTAAAGAAGAGAGGTAAAAAAACACGGAAGTCGACCTCCTTCTAATGATGGCGGAAAGAAGCAGTTAAGAAAGAAAATACCCGATGCCAAGGTAATTTTGGACTTGTTTTGTTTATGTATCTTCAAGAGCTAAATTGGAATCCCCTTCTGCGGCAGGGTTAAGGGGAGAACGTGTGAATTTTAAAAAAAGTAAAGTCTCTTATCTCCGCTGGGATCAGCAGCCCTGACGGACTCAGCAAGATCTGTGAGAGGAGGGAGAATTGAAATAATGTCGATACAATGAACTGTAAGAACTACCTTTGAAATTTCCCTCTGGACAGTTACAATTTGGAAAAAAGTAATAGATTCTTAATTTGTGGATATATGGTAACCAGTTGGGAAAAATGGCGATCGCATGAAGAAAAGTAACCACTTCCCGTGCACTGGAATGATACTGTGTCCTTGAGAGGAACACAAAAATGTCAACACACGACTATTCAGCCGGATTCAAAGAAAGAACTCTGAGACTCCTATGGGAACTTACAATTGGAACATATAAATATAATGTGCAATTAAGAGAAATGAACCAACTTCTTCAAGGGGACAAGGGACAAAAAAATGTTGGATGAAGGGATCAAAGAAGAAATAGATGGATCTCAAGAATTATCTCAATTTTCGGATCAGGAGGAAGTTTGTAACGAGAAGAAAGAAGAAAAAGTTTTTGAGCATGCGAGCCGGAGAAAGGATGCCCCCCTGGAAGGGGGAACACAAACTATGTTTGGACTTTCCCATGGGAAACAAAGACAGTTGAAGTGGATTAATTACATTGAGTGGAACATAAAAATAAGAAAAGGGCAACAGGGAGGGAATGGAAAATCTGGATATGTAAAATATTGCAGGAAGGGAGTGGGGTGAATGGAAAAAGGTTTTATGTTTTAAGGCTGGCTAAGATGGTTTTGAAACTGGTTTTTGGTATATGGATTGTGGAATTTGCTGAATCAAGAAGGGATGTGCCGTGAACAGGGGGGGAAGAGGCTAAGTTAGAAAGCAAGGATATAAAATGGAATAAGAAAATAAGATATAGAATTTATAAATTCATGAGAGCTCTTGCAGAAAATTTGGGCAAGGGAGGGAAAATAGATTAGTGAAGTGGTTTTTTTTCTTTTTAGATTAGAAATGAGATTATTAGTATAGCTGTAAAAAATGCATTGGAAGAAATAGCTGGGTGTTCCAAACTACCCCTGCGGGTCGTCTTTGTTCTGGGGTCCCTTGGTGGCAGGGGGGGACTACCGGAGTGGAGGGGGACGAGGGGAGGGGGAGATCCAGCTGAAAAAGAACCATTCCTCGCTCCTCTCTTGCACCCCGGAAGACCTCGGTGGCAGGGAGAGCTCTGGGGTGCGGGAGGAAGGGGGGAATGGAAGGAGATATATAATTAAAATAAAATTATAGATAATTGGAGTGAATGGCTAAATAGATAAGGATAAATTAAATAGGATTAAAAGGGTTTGTGAAAAATGAGAACTGTAAAAGTAGATATGGCAAATGAAAATCATTAAAGGGGGGGTTTAGAGGAAGCCCAAGAGACAATGTTTAAGAAGGAAGATAAGGTTTAAATTCGCTTTTTGCTTTTTTTCCCCTTTGCTTTTTGATGTTAATGTCTTGTTTTTTATTTTCTCTTTCTTGTTGTGTGTCCTTTTTTTTCTTCTTTTTTGGATCTGTAAGTTTGGAAAGACAGTTGGGTGGATAACCGCCTACTCACCTTCTTGTCATCCTGGGGCCTCTTGGTGGCAGGGGGAGGCTCTGGGGGGGAGGGAGGGAGGGGGAAGGAGAAACCCAACTATAAAATGAACCACCTTCGATTGTCCACTTTCCGGGGGATTCTCTTGTGGGAGGAGGGGGCTCTTGGAGGGTGGGTAGGAGAAGGTGGAAAATATGTTATGTATGTTTATGTTTTTTTTATATGCAAAATCAATAAAAATCTATTTTAAAAAAATGAAGTGTATACTTTCAGTGTATCATGTGTATAGTGTGTGACAGCTATTTGATGGTCATTTGTGTTTAACAAGGAGAGAGTTCACAGGGTGGATGCTATTCTGTATGTATATTATCAAGGTATGCATAGTACCAAGACACAAAGCATGACCACTCTTGTGTTGCACTGTTTGAAACAGGAGTGGGTTTTGTCAGCCTGTAGTCTGCCATCTGCCTTACCAGTGGGCTAAGCAGGATCTTGATCATCCCTAGACATTGCCCATGCTCTGTTTTCATATAGGACACTGTTGTTACTAGTATACTTAGCATGCACGATAGTTTTTTGCTCAACAATGTTTAAGTGTAACATAGAACACCTGTGATATAACCATTAGAACATGTTTTACTAAGCAAATTCTTGTGCCAAATTGCCCATATACCCCCTTCCACCAGCAGCACTGGGAATTTGTCTCCCAGTTCAGAAACCATCATTCTGGAGTTCCTTTAATGTTCTCAGAATGACTTATTAGATAATCCCCTTGGCTTACCACCCATTATTCCACCATGCAGCACAAAACCTCCAGATAAAAACCTGGAAAACCAAAGGCTTATATCGCCTAGCAGACATTTATAAAAATAGCAAACCTCTGTCAACACAAGAAATACAGGATAAACTAGAAAACACTCAAATACCCTGGTTAGCACAACACAACACATGCCCTCGTAAACAATCCAGCAGTAAAATCAGCAACAACTAGGCCCCAAACAACCTTCGAAAACCTCCTCCTAACGACAGAGGGACACAGCAAAGGGATGGTATCTGCAATATATAAAATACTACTCCAAAATCCCACGAGTCCCCTAGACACAATCAAAAGACAATGGGAAGACGACATAGGCTACGAGATTAATCCCACTCAATGCACCAAAATGTGGTCTAAACCACCCTTTAAATCCATATCAACAAAAAGGAAAGAACTTACTCTGAAATTCATCTACAGGTGGTACCTAACACCAAGAAAACTAGTGCTAATACGCCCAGGAACCTCACCAAAATGCTGGAGAGGATGCACTTTAGCAGGCACATGTTTCCACATGTGGTGGGAGTGCCCCAAAATCCAACTATTCTGGACAACAACCATACAGGAAATAAGTAAAATAACCAAGCAAACATTAGAAATGACCCCAGAATTGGCCTTACTAAACATTTTCCAAGACAATAATGCCCAAGTACACTATAAATAACTTATAACCCACTTACTCTCCGCAACCAGAAGCACCATAACCAGACACTTGAAAGACCTGTCAGGAGTAAGCATGGACCAATGGTACCAAAAAGGATGGGAAACAGCCCTACTAGAAAAATTAACCAATAAACTGAAACTGACATGGGGACAAATAGAAGACGACTTCACATGGCTCAACAAGATAATGACAAAAATCCACGACTTCACACGGCCCAACAAGATAATGACAAAAATCCACCAACAGCATACAAATCAATATGGCTAACCTGATCCAAAACACCCACCCACCCCACTCACACACGAAACAAAGACCACTACAGCTAACCATGAATGAACAATCATACCATAGGCCAACCCCAACCAAAGGAACACAAGGAAACAACAAAGAACCTGCACAAGTGACACTGACAAAGCTTCCCCCCACATATATTTAGTAAAATAGAAACATCGTCACCTGACCCTCCCATCTACTTCTATCCCCCCTTTCTTCCAAATGTCTCAACAAATGGAACCAATTTGTTAAAATGTTACGAGAGACATTGCATATATTTCTGTAAATCAAGAAAATCTTAAATAAATAAAAAAGAATGACTTATTAGACACATAGTGAGAATGAATCAGAACCAGATATAGTTAGTTGAACCTAGGTACCACTGAAATCAATAAACTTAGTCATGATTTTAGGTTGCATTGATTTCAAAAGAAACTAAGTTCAGCTAACTTAGTCTGAATCCATCACACATTAATCAATTGTTACCTGGAAAAAAGTTTTTGGACTTTTATATCAGTGACAACATTTTTTCATATGGAATGTTTATTTTATTTTGTTCATTCATATATTCCACCTTTTAAAAAACCTTCTTGCAAGGCAACATTTCTGTATCATCCAGTGGTACTGTAGACCTTTATGAGGGCTGGATATAAGAACAGATGTCACTATAACACATCAAAATGTGCTGACAAACCATAGTTGTAAACTTCTTTGCAATTATTGCTGCTGCTGCCGCTGCCGCTACTGCCGCCATCATTATAGTACCTAGGTACTATTTAGAAACCAAAGTGACATTTGAGATCTAGGAACTATGCAACAAAACTTGCTTCGACCCAGAACATTGTTCATTTCGTGGCCAGGATACATAACTGATATATGTAACTATGAACAGGGGTACAAATCAGGAGTGGACAATGTCATAGGGCAGCAGAGCTTAGTCACTGTCACTTATCAAGGAGAGGAAAATAGAGGTGAAGCAACAGGGAGGTCAGTATGGTGCAAATGCATTGGTGGAACCAATTCAGCACTCTTGCTGGTATTTTTATGCTGTTCTGACTCCCCCTCCCTTGCCCCTTCCATTCCTGGTAAATAGCAGTGACTCATATGATGGGAGGTCAGGTGAGCCCAACTGTCTCACCACACCATCCACTACTGGTGTGTGTGTGTGTGTGTGTGTGTGTGTGTACCAAAATTTAAGATCCGAATATTTTTAATGCATATTTTAAACATAACTTTCTAAGTGTGTTTTCTCTCAGAACGCACATTTGTAAACACATGTTGATACTAAGTAGGGTCAGGAAGCACAGAACTCAGTGGGATAACATTAGTCCAGGAACTGCAGATCAGGTCTGCTTGTATTATTAGAAATGACCATGATTGATTTCTTCCAAAAAACCTACCTGGAAATATCGACCTTCCTTGGAAACTGTTCTGCTAATGAATGGCTGCTGGGTGTGATTAATAAAAGATGATGGAAAATTACTCTATATATCTTCAAAGCCACTTTTAGCACTTGGATCACATATTCTCCAGAGTTGAGTTCTTTCATTGAAAGAAACACTGGTACTATGCTCAAGGAAAGTCCAGAGTCAAATCAAGCCCTGCTCTAGGAAGAGGGGAAAACGAGGGGAAGGGGTGTGTATGTATGAGAAGCAGAGGAAGTAAGATACAGAAAAGGGAAGGTGGAAAAGGATAGGGAAAAACAGCAGGGGAACAAATAGGTTTAAAATATTTTGTTTAAATGAGAAAAGGGGGGAAGGTTGAGGTTAACAATAATATGAAAGAGCAACAGAGTTATTGGCAAATTAAAGCATGGTAAAATGAGAGAGGGGAGAGCGCAGGATGACAAACGAGAGAATTGTGTTGGGAAATTGGGAGGTGTTAAGGCCCTGAATTATGGTGCTGGAGGAGACTCTTGAGAGTCCCATGGACTGCAAGAAGAGATCAAACCTATTCATTCTGAAGGAAATCAGCCCTGAGTGCTCACTGGAAGGACAGATCCTGAAGCTGAGGCTCCAATACTTTGGCCACCTAATGAGAAGAGAAGATTCCCTGGAAAAGACCCTGATGCTGGGAAAGATGGAGGGCACTAGGAGAAGGGGACGACAGAGGACGAGATGGTTGGACAGTGAATTCTCGAAGCTACCAACATGAGTCTGACCAAACTCTGGGAGGCAGTGGAAGACAGGAGTGCCTGGCGTGCTCTGGTTCATGGGGTCACGAAGTCAGACATGACCAAACAACAACAACAAGGCCCTGCACTCAGGAGCAAGTGTGGCAGGAGAAGACACTTGGTTCCTGTCCTGTTCAGCAATTCAGCGCAGTATCAAAGAATACACTCTTTGAACTTAATGGGCATGACTAACATAGGTCCATTAATTTCATTGGGTCTAGCCTGAGTAGAACTTAATTGAATACAAACCTTTGCCTTCAGCAGCCAAGACCAGTTTTTAAGTTAGCACTGTCATCTGGGTCACCAGATTTTTGCAAGCCTGCCTTAGTGTGAGCAAAGGACTTAACCCCACTACGATAATTTAGATAGACCATTGTTTAAGCTTAAATTTGGTGGCTTAAACAAGACCATCTTAATTAATGTAGCTTTATTAATGTTATGTCTGGTAGGTAGACTCTGTGGAAGGGGGGGCTGCTGAGCATTGATAACTGGAAGAGAGCAGGGGGCAGGTTTTTCTTTCATCTATGTTTGCTGCTGTGTGAATCTTGGACACTTTTTATTCTGCAAACATTTCTTTACATATAGTAATGCAATCCAAGTATGTGGCCTGAAGTTAATACTTTTCCACATGTGGAAAGACAGGAAAACTTCACAGCCGTCAAAGTCAAATACTATTATGTAAGGAAGAAACAAAATATTCCTTTTATTGCTGCACCATATATGTACCTTGAATACCATAGGTTGTGGCTATATATAACAAACTATAGAGAGTAACTGAAAATGTGTTTTGTAGTAAACACTTGGTTCATAAAGTATCTATGTCCGTAAAGCATTTAATTAATGAAACTCAAATGTGGATAAAAACAATTTGTCCTGATTTACAAACCCCCTTCATTTGGAAGCAGCTGCTTAATGTTCTTCTTAAAAACACAGCTTGATTCTTTCAGTATTAACAAGCTATTATTGTGAGTTATGTCCCTCCTTCAGTGCATAAATTCCCTTAAAGTGTATCTAGAGAAGTTTATAAAATGCAAGCTTAATGCTGTTGTAACATATGTTGCAAGGTTTTCAACAACGGCAGTTTTGATGAAACATATTTATGCATTGATCTCATAAATTTTATTTCAGTTTCTTGTTTAGCTTGTTGTGTGTGTTTTTCCCCTATAATAAGAACCTGATCCCCCATTGAAGAGGTTAATGAGAAATATAAAGAGAATTAGTAAAAGTAATTGATATTAGTAAGATGGCATAGGTCTTTAACCTTGCACTCATTCATTCTTGATATAGCCCAATATAACTCTTAATTCTGGGAAATCTTTGATGAGCTAAGCAAGCTGTCAAGAGAGTGAATAAAATCCTACTTTGTCGAATCTTGACTTTCTGGCTAGAATTAACCATTCAACCAGCTGTATACAGATATACTGAATATGCCATGTATGTAATTATTTTGGGCACTTTGCTTGACCACAAAGCATACACTTTTACTGCTTTTTAGAAACAAAGCAGCATATTTGTGCAGACATCCCTGTACCCCACTTTCAGTGTTTCTAATAACTGTTGGAGTGAGTGCATTCAATTTGGCAGTTTTGTTTATTGAGCCAGGTTGGATGGGTTTTATTCCAGAATGAAATTATCTGTGAATGGAAGCTCAGAAAAAATGAAGTAAAATTCCTTCTTAACACATGTTTGTGTTGATATTATTGTAGGTTGATCGCCAATCACAATTTATTCAAGGTTATCGAGTCATATATCGCCAAACATCAGGCCTACCTTCCCCTTCTGCATGGCAGACCCTAGAGGCCAAAGTTCCCACAGAGCGCAGTGCTGTCCTAGTCAACTTGAAGAAAGGAGTTACTTATGAAATTAAAGTTCGGCCATACTTCAATGAGTTTCAAGGGATGGACAGTGAATCAAAATCTGCCCGTACCACTGAAGAAGGTAAATATATACTATTAAAGTAATAATAGGCCTGTGTGGTGAGTTAATTACATATTGTCCAGTATGCATATGGGGCTTTCTACAAATAGGAGTCAGCCTGTTTTTCTTCAATGGAGTTGAATGTGTACACCAGAGCTCCACAGAAGTCATAGACTCATAGAGTTGGGTGGGACCCTGAGTATCATCTAGTCCAACCGCCAGCAATACAGCTGCAATACAGCTGTCCCCTACAGGGATCGAACCTGCAACCTTGGCATTATCAGTGCCACAGTCTAGCCAACTGAGCTATCCAGTCAATTGCAATTACTGGTATCTTTGTGACTATATATGCCCCATTTACTGTGTTTTCGTTCGTTATATTTCTATGCATAATCAAAAAATAGCAGGCATACTTTACAGGATGTATAAGTAACTGTTTAAATAAAAGAAAGAATGTTAGTAAATAGAAAATTGAAATGAAGACAAATAAATAGTGTGGTCTCTAGGATTTGTATTGGTACCATTGTTATTCTGCTAATTCATAAAATTAACTGAGAAAGCGAAATTTGCAGGTGACAACAAATTCTTTAGGGTGACAGTGAAGAGGTCCACTGAACCTCCAAATCAAATGTAACTAAAAGGTAAAATTCATGTTAGGGATTACTAAATAGAGATTAAAAATAAAACAGTATTATGATGCCTTTATATAAGCCCATGCTGTGGGCAATTTTGGAATACTGTGTATAAATAGTTCTTGTTGCAAACACCAGTTGTGGTCTCAAATAGTTCCAGCCTCAAAAAAATGTTACAGATCTTCCAAAGGTACAGAAAATGGCAACTAAAATTATCAAGAAGTTGGAGCACTTGTGCTACAGAAAAAAGCTAAAGTGCTTTGCTTCTCTTGCTTTAGAAAAAAATATGGCTAAGGGAAGACAATGCAGACATTTATAAAATTATGACTGGTGTCAAGAAAGATTTAGGGTAGCCATCAGAAAATCCTTCTTTGCACAATGCATAATCTTTTATAAATCACAAATGTGGAGATGGTTTGGGTGTTGGCTTATATGGTTTTGAATGAAAGTTAGACAAATTGATGAAGTTATAGGTATATTCACTGCTAATAATCATAATACCTAGATGAAATTTCAGAGGAACTGTTGCTCTGAATACCATTTGCTGGGAGACAAACAATAGAAAAGGTGTTCTAGATCCTAGAAGCATCTAGATCAGGGGTCCCCAGACTTACCGGCGTTTGGGCCGCTTTCCACCGCGCCGATCGCGCGGCGGGCCGGAGGACGGGGAGCGCGCGCCTGTGCGGGCCGGCGGGCGGGGGAGTGCGCACCCGTGCGCATGCGCACGGGCGCTTACTGGCACGGCGGCGTGCTTCCAGGGTGGAAAAAGTGCCGAAAATCCATTGTGCGCATGCGTATGGGCCTCCCCCGACCCGGAAGTGCACCAGAAATGACCTCTTTCGGGTAGGGAGAGGCCCATACGCATGCGCACAAAGGATTTTCGGCGCTTTTTACACGACCCGGAAGAGCGCTGCCGTGCTGCGCACCGTAAGAGCAGGCGGCGGGCGGCGGGGGTCGTCGCGGGCCGGATTGGCAGGCCAATTGGGCCGCATCCGGCCCCCGGGCCGTAGTCTGGGGACCCCTGATCTAGATGGCACAGTTGCATACAAGAGGCTGGACTAGATAGAATTCCTTTGTGTTCCAGCATGGCTGATCTAACTACATTGTTATGTGCGTCTTCATAGGCACACAAAAATAAGGTTAGGAAATGGTTTAACAAAACAACCATTAGACAAACTCAGTCACCCAAGTAGGATTGAATTATTATTTTTTGCATATTTTTTGTTGTTAATATCACTTATTCTAGTTTTCTCCCAGTAAAATAAAAAAATAATAACTGCTAAATGAAAAAGATATCTTTTTTTAATTCCAATTCTGTAGACTTCTTGAAGACTGAGTGATGGTTTCATTAATGGCTGTTATTTTCCAGTAGTGTATGCCAGGTTATTGCACATTCTGAAGGCTACTTCTTTGTAGAGCAAAGGCTTTTAGACTGTCCCTGCCTATAGATATGTTAAACTCACGGGCCCTAAACTGTTGTGTAGATTAATGTAACCTTCAGCCACTCTGCCTCTTGGTGTCTCCTTCAGTATAAAGAAAGAAAGAAAGAAAAAGACTGTAACAAATTGTACTGTCAACAGTTAAATGTCAGATACTGGTTTTTTTTTAAAAGTATCTGCTTGTATGGGAGACTATTTATAGGCTTACGTGCAAAAACTACTGCATTCACAAACTACTGTCATTGCATGGCCATTTTCTTTGGTTCCTTAATTATCTTTGTAATTATCTTGGCTTTATGCTTTTTTAAAGACATAATCGCAAGAAACCTTTTTAACAAATATGGTTCACTTCTCAGAGAAAAAGGGCAATCTTTTTAAAAGTGTCATATTTTATGCATTGATATGATTCTGCTTAAGGTAATACCATTTCAATAGGAGGAAAACCTGTTTTAGAAATGGCTTTAGATATACGATATGAGTACTGTACTTTTTCAGTCGTAGAATGTGTATTTTTAGTCAGGAAAATACTTAAAATAAGTATATCTCATTTTTCACGGAACTGAGTATTAGAGGAAATGTTTCTTCTGAGGCCTAACTCAAAAAATCGATTTTATCACAGTTCCCCCACCCATCCACCCTTTTTCCTGAAGTCCAGGCATTTGTCACAATTCAGTATCCATTCATCTCCTACCTCTTTGGCCTTGTGAAAGTAACAAATGGAATTCTGTTTGGTTGTGTCTGGAAAAGATGAGCAGTGATTTTGGTGCTTTAATATCTGTGGAAAGGAACTGAGCACTGGAATAATTGACCTGTCAAGAATCAGGCATGGTGTTCTCCACAAGTCAGCAGCAAGGGAAATGAGAAAACCGTTTAAAAATGTTATTTTTCAGTGTGGTCCATTTAATAACTGCAACACTGTCAAGGAAGTGCTTTAATTTATATTATGGTGTCAACTCTTGCAGTGGTATTATACAGATGAAGATAGAACTATTAGATTACATAGCTAGAAATTACATATTGTATTGACATATATATATGTGTGTGTGTGTGTGTGTGTGTGTGTGTGTGTAGGCATATGTGCAAGTATGTAGATGTACAAATAATCCCAGTTCCTCCTCTCACTCAATCAAGCTTTAAACCAGATTCCTGTGTATTTTCTAGACCTTAAAACTCACACAGCATGCTGAGCATTTTATTAGTAGAATTTAAAATCATGTAATTGTTTTGCTTCTTTTTTCAGTTGCATGATGCAGAAAAGCTAGAAGTCATTAACTGTAGATTTATTAAGTAGAAAAATGAAGATAGATGGGTTCCATAATGTGTGTGCATACAGTGTTATGTGGGGGTGTACTTTGATAAACCCAATATGCTAGAATCTCTGTTTATATGTAGAGGCATGTGGGATCTGTAACAAATTATTGCAACGTGGAGTGTGTGCCCAGATGCCGTACCTCCCATTGCCCCATCCAGAGAATAACAGACAAGACACCATACTTATGGTTCAAATCAGGCTGCACATATAAGAGGTTTGGCATATACACTAGGTATAAACATTTGACCTACAGCCCGCCTGCCAGAAGTGCACTGTTGTATGATAAATGGGGAAGGACCTATGATTTCCATAAAATAGGAAACCCTCACCCCGTGGGATTGCCATTTAGATTAGCCCTGCCTGGGCATCTGGACAGAAGCATCTCCATCTGAATCCCTTTAACAAGATACCCCTTTTACTCTGGTGGGGCAAGCAGAGGCTACAACCTCCCCTCCAATCAAGACAAAGGCTTACCCAGTGCCCAAACTGCCAAATTTGTGACGGTTACTATAGGGTAGGCAAAACTGCAAGGCAAGAGCCAATTTGCCTAGTGGGAAATTCCTGCCCAACCCTGAATATGGTGACCAATGATGTCCATAGAAAGATCAAGCAGACATGAAAGGGAGGAGATCTGACAGTGAAGGGAGGAGGATGTCTGGGACTGGCCTTCTTAAATACCCGTGGAGTGGACCCAAATGAAGTATTGGCATCTATTGGGACTTTCCTGGGAGTGGGCCCCAGCCAACAGAATGGCATGAGGCACGTTCCACAGGGGGGGGATGCACTGGGACACCTGATCTCAGTGATCATGGGCAGGAGGAGGAGTTATGCTAAGCCAGACCATGTCATTACCGAAGAGGCAGGTTTAGTCATTGTCTGAGGACTATCCCTGCCTCCAGGTCTGGACTTGACCGGAAGGATACTGGATTCAGCAAGGGAGACCCACATGACCTGAAGGTGCTGCTGTGCAATGCCAGGTCAATGATTCATAAGACCACTGCCATCCATGACTTGATCATGGATGGAGGACTTGACCTGGCCTGTGTAACAGAGACTTGGTTGGATGAAGCAGATGGGCCTGTTCTTGCCACTGATTGTACACCAGGTTTTTCTTACACACAACTCAGGTCATATGGGTGGAGGGGGGGTTGCAGTGATTTTTAGGAAGTCATTAGCTTGCACCAGGCATCCTATTGGGAAGACCCAGTTTTCTGAGTGCATGTTCTGGAAGCTGGGCAATAGGCGCAGTCCAGGATTCCTTTGGTGTACCGACCTCCCCGCTGCACCAAGGATTCCCTGCCCGAGCTGCTTCAGGTCGTGGTGGATGTTCTCCTGGAGACACCTAGTTTGGTTGTCCTAGGGGACTTTGTGGAAAGCATGGCCTCCATGGGGCTGTCCCTGAATAAGTTTGGCCTAACTCATAGTCACAGACATGCCTTACACCTGGTGTTCACCTCTATGGATGTGGGTGATATGACACTAAGTAAAAGTGAAGCAAAGGAAAGACGGCATTTGCATATATTGCTGTTCCCACACTACTGAATAGGACAGACATCTGGGATCAGGGGCAAAGAAATTAAGATCACACTGTCATTCAGTATGTGCTGCACACCTCTACATATTATGTTGGTGTTAAGCATAAGCCTTTAGAATACTTAACGAAGTGTTTTTCCTTCAATTTATTACATCTCTCTGCTCCAGCTCCAAGTGCCCCACCACAATCTGTTACTGTTCTCACAGTTGGAAACCACAACAGCACCAGTATAAGTATTTCCTGGGATCCTCCACCCCCAGATCACCAGAATGGAATCATTCAAGAATACAAGGTAGGAATGAAATGTAGCAGGAAGAAAACATCTCAAAATATAATGTATGTTTTCTGTTCATTGTATTAATAAATAATTTCTGTAGCATCATTTAGTGTTCTGCAATAATCATCCCCATAACATTGCTGTGGTGTAGCTCATGGTATTCCCATGTAACAAATACAGGAACTGAGAGAGAGTCTTTTTCCCCCTCAGGCAGTTCGGCGTAAAGTTGGCTTTTCAGTTGTGTCTTCATTTATCTTTAAAACAACTTATAATTTGTGAGAGGCACTTACTAGCTCAATACCCTCCAGTGAGCTTCTATAGCTGACCAGAGAGTTGATTCTGGAGACCCAGATACTCTCTGCTATTCCAGCCGTGCGTATCTTAAAATAACAAGATAGCTCAACAGCAATCCTTTTTGTAGATTTGAAGAAAAAGAAACCATCTATATCACTGGTAGTATAAGGTTTGGAGTGTGGTATGATCTTTTACTGAGAATTCCAACATCCTGGAAGAACAAAGGTGTCTGTTTGTTATTATGGAAGAGGTGAGACTTCTGATAAATCTTGGGTTCAATTTTGATGTAACAAAGCCAATGTCGTTGACAGAGCCAAAGCTGCAGGACAGTTTCAGCCTTCCTTTTAGGTATATCGCTGTTCTAAAAAGAAGCAATTCCCCCTAGGCACACACAAGAGTTTGCATTCTCCAATTGAGGCTTTAAACTTTTTTTCCCTAGCAGTTCGCTGAATTGAAAACTGTTTTTGAAGCTCTTCAAAAGAGCTTGTGATCAGACCCAGTCTTTGACATTTTTGCACCCGAAGCAAAAAAATAAAATAAAATAAAAATGACAGCAGCGCACCCCTTCCATCCTGCTTAGGACTGGAACTCATTGTTTTTTAATTACACAGAGGGAAAGGAGGTCAGAGGAGGTAGCAGAAGGGCACCTTTTCTGGAATCTGTTGCCCAAAGCAACCACTTCATGGTGCTTCATGGTAAGACTGCTTTGTTTGTGGTTCAGGAAAGGCAAGCCACTGTTAGAAAACAACATGCAGAGACCACACTGGGCATGCAGAGAGAACTGTAAAACTAACAGACACCTGGCCACAGCTATTATCAGAATAGAACTCACCATTTTTGTATTAAGCTGCCTCTCATAACTGGACTGTCTACAATAACTTCCCTGTTCCATGGGTTGTAGGTTCTCCATGTTTCTTACCTATATTGCTTACTATGCCCTAAGGTTTTCAGTTTAAGAGAATTTTAGTTAGCATACATGGCAATTAATGCTAATTTGCTCCAGTTATTTGGTTAAGTAGAAACATCTGCATGATTTTTACAATGAGATTATGTTTACCTGAAGGGCATGGTATGCATTATAACAAGTGATTGTATATGTTTCATTGATAGTTCATTTACCTGTTAAATGGATAGGCATGATTGCATCAGTGCAGAAGATAGCATTTATTTTTATTCTTTATATGAGGAACATAGAATATTTTTGTGGGATGGGTGAATGCCCTTGACACATGACATTTATTATAGCAATGTGCTTCCTATTAGTAAAAGCCAGAAGTAGAAGCCAGAAAGGGGGGGGGAGAGACAATGTAATACCTTTTGTGTACATATTGCCAGAAGCACACCACTTTATATATATATATATATATAGAGAGAGAGAGAGAGAGAGAGAGAGAGAGAGAGAGAGAGAGAGAGAGAGAGATGCAAGATGCAGTCTGAGAGATTTTTGCTGTCTCAGTCCTCTGAGTGCATATAGCCTGTTCCAGTGCTTCCAGTGTACAAGAAGACTCCCTGTTATAGAGATTCGTTTGATTGTTTTCATAAGAAACAGGATCGCTCTGAACAGGAATAACACACAACACCACTTACAACATTTGACCAGCATCACCTTTCTTTGGTACTGTAATTTCACAGATGAATACATGATTGCTTGAGGTCCCTAGAGTGCTAGTTAATGGATTCTGCACTATTACAATAATTGAATACCAATATTTTTTTTTGACTAAAACAGAATTCCTGCGATTTTATCAAATTCCTGCATTCTCAAAAAAAACCCCACATGAATAAATAAGTGAAACAAATAAATGCCTTGGAATAATCTATTTAGTGCTGCAAAGTGATGCATTGGATGGTTACAATCAACTCCATACCACAAAGTGATAGTTTAAATACACACATGTGGTATTTAAGGGGCCTTTTGTGCATTTCTTTAGTTATAGCAAGAAGAAGAAACCTGGATTCTGAAACCTGGATTCCTAAACAATTTCAGTAATGGCAGCAATAAGGAAAACAGAAAGTAGACAGATAATGTATTAGCACCTACAAGAACTCCTTCCCTTTCATGCATTAGGGTATTTTGTGTTTATTAATATGACAACTTATACTTACAGTATATATAATGAGTACATGTGTAAAATGCAAAGGATGAAAGATATAAATCATGCACCTTCAGCAGGCATCTATTTTGGGTGGAGAAAAAACAAGCAGTAGCTTCTTACTAGATATTTAAAGTAACATGTAGCTTGGACTTAAGTTGGAAGCTTAGAAGGAACCAAAGACCAGGTACAGATCTAATGATAGAATCATAGAATTATAGAGTTAGAAGTGACCCCAAGGGTCATTTAATCCAACCCACTACAGTGCAAGAATCTCAAAGAAAACATCCATGACAAATGGCTATCCAACCTCTATTTAAACACCTCCAAGGAACACGAGATTACCGCAGGTCTTACTATCAGAAAATTCTTCCTGATGTTGAGTCGGAATCTCCTTTCTTGTAACTTGATGCTGTTGGTTTGGGTCCTACCCTCCAGAACAAGAGAAATAAGGTTGCTCCGTCTTCCATGTGATAGCCCTTTAGATATTGAAGATGGCACTCATATATCCTCTCAGTCTTCAATTTCCAGGCTAAATATACCCACCTCCTTCAACCGTTCCTCAAAAGACTTGCTTTCCAGACCTTTGATTGTCTTGGTTGTCATGCTCTACACAGAACTCCACTTGTCACTTTTTCCAGGTTTACAAGGAACCATTAATGAGCACTCTTTGGGTTTGGTCAGTCAACAAGCTACAAATCCACCTAACAGTAGCCTCAGCCAGTCCACATTTTACCAGATACAAGAATATCATGGGAGACTTTGTCAATTGGAAGCATAAACTGTCTTAGATCACCTTCCATTATCTAGTGAATAGTATGCATCTCACTATACAGGAGTGGATTCAGAATATGGTTTTGGTTTGAGAAAGTGGCAGTCACTCCAAAATTCCCATTCCCATTTCAGCATCGAATAAATGTAATGGGATTGAATCAGTCTTGACAGGGGGATTCTGACCCTGTTGTTCTTACTGGGATCTTTCTGTTACTTTTGATACTGTTGACCTGCATAGTATCCTGCTGAACTGGCTTGGTGACTATTGGGAGAACAGTTTTAGAGTGGTTCCAATCCTATCTTTGGGGTTGATTTCAGAGAGAACAGCATCAAACAATTAATTTTTGGCCTCCTGGCAGCTGTATTGTAGGGCACTGTGAGTTAAAATTTCTTGTCCCCAATACTATTTAATATTTATATAAAACTGTTGGGAGAAGTCAATAAAAGATGTAGGGATGACGTGTCATCAGTACACTGATGATACCCACCTCTATGTATTACTCTGTATTGGTCTTCAAATGTTTTAATCATTTATATTTTATTGCCAAATGACTTTGTATTTTCTAATGGAAAGTGATTCTTAAATGAAATCCATGTGTGATGGCATTTGATGGCTCATAGCTTCTCCTCTAGGGTTATTATCTATTCATTTATACCCCACCCACTCTGGGCGGCTCCCAACAGAATGTTAAAAATGAGATTGAACATTAAAAACTTCCCTAAATAGGGCTGCCTTCAGATGTCTTCTAAAAGGCAGGTAGTTGTTTATTTCCTTGACATTTGATTGAGGGCATTTCATAGGGTGGGTGCCACTACCAAGAAGGCCCTCTGCCTGGTTCCCTGTAACCACACTTCTTGCATTCAGGGAACTGCCAGAAGGCCCTCAGAACTGGACTTCAGTGTCCGGGCTGAACGATGGGGGTGGAGACGCTCCTTCAGGTATACTGGACCGAGGCTGTTTAGGGCTTTAAAGGTTAGCACCAACACTTTGAATTGTTCTCGGAAACGTACTGGGAGCCAATGTAGGTCATTCAGGAACAGTGTTATGTGGTCTCAGCAGCCACTCCCAGTCACCAGTCTAGCTGCCACATTCTGTAGTTTCTGGGTCACCTTCAAATGTAGCCCTATGTAGAGCACATTGCAATAGTCTAAGCGGGAGATAACTAGAGCATGCACCACTCTGGCGAGACAGTCCGCAGGCAGGTAGGGTCTCAGCCTGCGTATCAGATGGAGCTGGTAGACAGCTGCCCTGGACACAGAATTGACTTGCGCCTCCATGGACAGCTGTGAGTCCAAAATGACTCCCATGCTACACACCTGGTCCTTCAGGGGCACAGTTACCACATTCAGGACCAGGGAGTCCTCCATACCCGTCCGCCCCCTGTCCCCCAAAAGCAGCACTTTGTTAGTAGCATAGAGTAACTTCA
The DNA here is from genome assembly GCF_965207765.1 of Zootoca vivipara. Lineage (NCBI taxonomy): Eukaryota > Metazoa > Chordata > Lepidosauria > Squamata > Lacertidae > Zootoca > Zootoca vivipara. The sequence continues at coordinate 59,038,147 of NC_142587.1, forward strand.
ATGTTAGGGACAGCCAAAATGTTTCTCTCCAGATGTTGCTGGCTATGATTTCTATCATCCTGGGCCATTAGACATGCTGCTACCCCTAAGTAAAAACAATATTGTTAGTATCGCTCTGTATTAGAATTGATGATGATGATGATGCATGTATCAATATTTCTTTTACTAAAAGTTCAAAGAAATAACAGTTCAAATTTATGTATATTTTTGTAATTAGGATTGCTACTAGTTTGTATTCTCAAAGGGGTATTATCAATTGTTTCTACATAATTCAACCTCCCTCTTTCAGATCTGGTGCTTGGGTAATGAAACAAAATTTCATATCAACAAGACTGTAGATGCAGCCATTCGATCTGTTGTGATTGGAGGCCTGTATCCAGGTATTCAATACAGAATAGAAGTTGCAGCAAGCACCAGTGCTGGTGTTGGAGTGAAAAGTGAACCTCAACCCATAATAATTGGTAAGCGATTATTTATCTTGCAGTTGTATTGTGTCTCCTTAGCATATTACAAAACTTTTCTGCAGTCATAGATGAAAATATAAAATAGTTGGATTACTCTTTCACTTTAGAAAAGTTTCCAAAATGAAAACAGATTAAAGGGCTGGTTTTCCTGAGTTTAACAAACAGACATTGTTGTGTGAAATTAATATTGCATTATGAATTTATCACTGCAACAGCTTGAGAGATTTATAGAACACCTAACTAAAGCTTTCTCTTCAGCCTAAGATTGCTAGATTATTGCTTTACTTAGGTTGCTGGTGCCCAAGGCCATGTTTAAAGGTTGTTTTTGTAGCATTTGTGGGTTACTGTTTATCAGCTATTCTAAGCAGATGATCTATCCTATATTATGCCAAAGCACCAAGAGTCTCAAGTCCAAAATAGAGAGGGAAACTGGTAATACTATCCCTTTTCTTTGAACTGCCTTTTTCTTATTAGTAGTTTCCATGCTGAATTAATTTCATAACCTAAGGCAAACCTAGAACCTTATCCTTCTGAGAAAATTCTCAAGCATAAATTGGAAAAAAGCATGCTTTGTCTATATGAAATATGCAGTAAAACTGCACTCAGTTGTGTGCTTCATTGCTGTGTGGAAATATTTATAATATAGAAAATCTGCCCCTTATAAAAAAAGAAAGAACAACTCCATAAATTTGGAATAATCATATGTAGAGTTCTGTTGGTACTACAGGTGATTTGCATATTTAAACTTTCCCTCAGGTAAAAAGAAAATACTTATATGTATTATTAAAGCTAGCATATCAGAGAGAGAGAAATATTGTCGCTACCCTTTGGTTTGATGTGCCAGTTGTCTACATCTAGGGAAGATCTTTCTTAAAAATGTTGATAGCATTGAAGCAGAACACCGCACCTGCAGTTTGAATTATGCAATCTCAATAGGGCTGTACAAAATGATGGTTTTTTGATGCATAAATTAATGCCAATTTGATGTGCTTTAATTTATAGCTGCCAAGATTTTCCTTTTCTTGCGAGGAAGCCTATTCAGCATAAGGGAATTTCCCTTTAAAAAAGGGAGAACTTGGCAGCTATGCTTTAATTATACCTATATTTTCCTATATGAAGTGGATTGATTTTGAGACAGAATTGATATAGCTGCGTATCTATCTATCCATCTATCTATCTATCCCTTATTTGTATCCTGCTCTTCCGTTGATTAACGGGCACATATGCAGTATACATGGGGTGCAGGATATATGGCAGTATATATTTATCCTCATACTAGCCCTTAGAGATACTGGTAGTTTCCGCTGAGAGAGAGTGGCCAGTCTAGTGTCATTACTGATTGAGAATTTGAACTCAATTCTGATCCAAGCTCAGTCAGAGGTGTACCTAGGAGTTAGAGAAATCAGCCCCTGCTGGGGATACAGGCTCTGGGGGGGATGCAAAAATCACCTGGATGGAGTGTACAGTGTATACATGCATGGGGACGTGCCACCGCTGTTGCAACAACATCAAATGTGGAGTTTCCTGTCCTTCTCACAATGTGGCACAAAGGCATGCATTTTTATTCATTTTTAAATTGCCTTCCTCCTCACCTCACTGTTACTCCAGACACTTCAGGTGCTTGGGTCATGTAAAATGTAGTAATTTCTAATGTGACTATTGCAGTAAAGTGATTTTTTTCGGGGGGTGTGTGTGTGTGCCAATACAGCTCCTTGCCAAGAGCACGAGGGACCCTACGTACAGCTCCAATCTCAGTTGTTTATCCGCTATACCACACTGAAACCAGATGTTATTCTGCAATGTCTAGATTGCTTAGAGACAGCTCATGCTGCTCGGAAACAAGGAAAGTAGCAGCATATGTCATTTGCTTTCAGTCAAGACTACAGCTTCCACATTCTCTTAAGCATTCTCAAAAGTTTTTCTGCATCTACTGTTGGTTACTGCTACTATTATGTAACATGTAACATGACACTTTATGGAGCACAGTCCCTATGATGAGGACCTACAACTTGCCTGGAAATAATGTGTCCCCATCGTTCAGCCTGGACACTAAGGTCCAACAAAAACAGAGATAATGGGCTAATGCTGCCAATTTCTTCAAAAGTCCAATACAAAACAAGCAGCACGCAAGGGCACCAGATTCAATCAAGTTTCAATCAAGTATTATTAATCCAAAGAGAAAACAATAAGAGAACCATATACAAGTGCTGACACAGGAGCCGAAATCAAATGTTAAACAGATAGCATGTACAAATAAAAGGCAAACCAGTCTTTATAGTCTTTGAGGCTATATAGCGGTCAGCAAAGTGGCAGCAGGTCGAACGAGGTGTCAATGGTAGTAGACAGGCTGCCGGCGTTTTTTTGCCTGTTTCGCCCATATGACGGGCTTCTTCAGTAGTTTCTCCTTGTGCTTTTATGTTTAGTGCATTCACTGGTGGTATAAACCAGGTCTTATTAGTATTCGAACTAAATCACTAATATACATATAAACAAAACAAGTATCAAAGACAGTACTTACAATTTGTATGAAACCACTTATCTTGGCTTAGGCCACAATGCTCAGGGTTTTTTTTTTCCAAAAGGTTCTCTCATTTACATATTCACTGGTAATACAAATTTTGTTTATATGTATATTAGTGATTTAGTTCGAATACTAATAAGACCTGGTTTATACCACCAGTGAACCCTCCCATCAGATGTCAAGGAAATAAACAACTATCTGACTTTTAGAAGACATCTGAAGGCAGCCCTGTTTAGGGAAGTTTTTAATGTTTAATCACATTTTTAACATTCTGTTGGGAGCCACCCAGAGTGGCCGGAGAAACCCAGCCAGATGGGTGGGGTATAAATTTATTTATTATTATTATTATTATTATTATTATTATTATTATTATTATTTACCAAAACACCCTGAAACAACATTAGATTGGTGTTGGATGGACAAGAGACCATGCACTATAGTGTAGAATACAGTAAGCCTACAACTTGTCTGATTGAACTTGTGTGCATTCAGCTTTATGCACTTGATAAAAATATATATACAAATATTAAAAAGGAAGTGTAAAGGAGCCAGAGTCTGGGGGAAGAGACTTTGGCAATCGCACCCCCATTGCATCCATTGTGTTTTGGTTATACACAATTTTGATTTCAGGTGTGATTCCCAGAAAGTAATCCCCTCGTAAGTTTGGGTTTACTGCATACTTAAAAATGCAAAACAGATGAAAGAAGAAGTTGAGAGAGAAGTGGTCAGAAGTGACACGGTAGTTTGTGATGCAGACCTCTTTTTGCTCTCTCGCCACATCCCTCAAAATGCAAAGTACTGAAATAAGGAGAAGCTATGGCAGAAGGCATGTTAGTAAATGCAAACCATTGCTTTAATCATAGCTGCCAAGTTATCCCTTTTTAAAAGGGATTTTCCCTTATGCTGAATAGGCTTCCTCACAAGAAAAGGGAAAACTTGCATGGGCGTAGCCAGGATCAAATCTAGGGGGGGGCAAGCCATGGTCGTTCAGGTTGTGACATTTCGCACGGAAAAGGCGAATGAAACCACAATTTTAAGGTGGTTGCGATTCCTACATTTCTGCTTTTACAGGGGGTTGGACTAGATGACCCTTGGGTTCCTTCCAACTTTACAATTCTAAGATTTTTTTTATTAAGGGTTTTCAAAGTTTACAATTCTAAGATTTAATAAAAAGGTCCTTACCACATAATGCAATTTAGTCCCATATGATTAAGCAATTATAAATAAATGAGTCCCCCACCCCAGCCTGAGAATAATGCACTCAGGTAAACTGGTGCAGGATACTTTGGTCGTTGGCTACATCCAACTAACTCCTACTTAGGGCAGACCCTTTGAAATTAAAGTCTGGATTTTTAATTCATTTCAGTGAGTCTACTCTGAGTAGGACTAGCACCCAAGACAACTGTGTGTGTGTGTAGGAGGGCAAACGGGGGCTGAGAGCAAATCTAAAAAGGATGGGACAGCTGCATATTCCTGCAATGCAGAGGGTTGGACTAGATGATCCTCATAGTCCCTTCCAACCCTACAATACTATAATTCTAGGGCAGGCATGTCCAATATGTGAATCCTGAGGTCCATTGCAGGCTCTTCCTCCTCCCTCCTTCTGAAGCTGGCTTGCCTTGGGGGTTAGGGCTCATGGGGAAAGCATGGGGGAAAGCCCCCTTAGTGCTCCATGAGTTTGAGGGAAAGGCTTTAAAGTAGGGGAAACAGAGGTGCAGTAAGGGCTTGGGGATGCTGCCCTGAAGTCAGCTGCGATTTAAAGCAACAGTAGGGGACAGAGAGGTGGAGTAAGGGCTTGGTGGTGCTGCCCAGTGGAGGGGTGACCAAATTCAGAAATGAACAATACCGGGCCATATCATGGGATAATTCCCAAGTTATTTATTTATTTAAATTATAAACAGTATCAACTATTTATCTATCAACTTCAAATCCAGACTGGAAAACAGTATATTTATTATTTCAAATCACCGTAGGCTGCTAGAAAGAGTTCAGCAGGTAAAACACCCCAGAGGACAGGATCACACTTCAAAATGACCTTAACAGACTAGACAACTGGGCTAAAGCAAACAAGATGAATTTTAACAAGGAGAAATGTAAAGTACTACACTTGGGCAAAAAAAAAATGAAAGGCACAAATACAGGATGGGAGACCCCTGGCTTGAGAGCAGTACATGTGAAAAGGATCTAGGAGTCTTGGTAGACCACAAACTTGACATGAGTCAGCAGTGTGATGCAGCAGCTAAAAAAGCCAATGCAATTCTGGGCTGCATCAATAGGAGTATAGCATCTAGATCAAGGGAAGTAATAGTACCACTGTATTCTGCTCTGGTCAGACCTCACCTAGAGTACTGTGTCCAGTTCTGGGCACCACAGTTCAAGAAGGATACTAACAAGCTGGAACGTGTCCAGAAGAGGGAAACCAAAATGGTCAAAGGCCTGGAAACGATGCCTTATGAGGAACGGCTTAGGGAGCTGGGTATGTTTAGCCTGGAGAAGAGAAGGTTTTAGGGGTGATATGATAGCCATGTTCAAATATATAAAAGGATGTCATATAGAGGAGGGAGAAAGGTTGTTTTCTGCTGCTCCAGAGCAGCAGACACGGAGCAATGGATTCAAACTACAAGAAAGAAGATTCCACCTAAACATTAGGAAGAAGAGAGGTTGGAAGTCACATATGGTGGAGGGGGGTGGGGATAGGGATTTAATTTGGAAGAAGTATGTTCAAATTTATTTTGGGAGGGTAGATTTTGGTTTGTTGTTAATTTGTGCTTATATTTTGTATTTTCTTTATATTTTGGTCATTTCTGTTTTTTGTTTCATTTTTGTTATTGTGTATGTTTTTAATGAATAAACTTTATTTTACACACACACACACACACACACACACACACACACATATATATATATATGGAGTGTGGTGGGGTCTCCATCTTTGGAGGTCTTAAAGCAGAGGCTTGACAGGCATATGTCAAGAATGCTTTGATGGTGTTTCCTGCTTGGACTGGACTGGATGGCCCTTGTGGTCTCTTCTATGATGCTGATGATTGCTAACGACTGTTAATGACTGCAATTGATCTTGCAGGAAAAAGCAAGGGGTGAGGTGCCAAAGAAAGCTTTATCATGTATCAGATGGTTTACCACTCCTGTCAGCCAGTCGCCCATTCCTACCCCACTTCTGAGTAATACCCCCACCCTCTGACTAAGGGTCTGGTGACTTCTGTTTCAGTGTATCTGAAGAAGTATGCATGCACACAAAAGCTCATACCTATGACAAACTTAGTTTGTCTCTAAGGTGCTACTGGAAGGATTTTTAAAATTTTGTTTTGACCTATTCACTACTGGCCTTTCTTTTGTCTCTGCTAAGTATCTCTCAGTGGGAGGAGGTAGGAGGGGACTCTTGCTGTCTGGCAGAATCTCTGCTAATGGCCCATATCTCTTTGCCTTTGTTTGCCTAATAACACAGCCATTCTCAGCAACTGAATCCATTGTAATGCTTTCCTGACTCAAGGGGAATTTGAATTCACCCTACATCAAATAAGATAATCAAGCAAAATGCCTACATAATTTCACACACCCATCTTAAGAAATCAATCTATGCCTCCTTTCACTTGAACCCCTCACAGAAATCCTGTAGAGCTGAAAGGGACCCCCAGGGTCATCTAGTCCAACCCCCCTCATGCACAAGGTTCTGTTCTTACTGTTACATTTTGAGTGAGTTTTTGGGAGTTTTTTAAGGGAGCTGACACCACCACACTTACACTCTTAATCTCAGGGTTGTGGTTCCAAGCCCCGTGTTGGGCAAAAGATTCCTGCATTGGAGGGGGTTGGACTAGATGACCCTGGTGGTTCCCTTCCAACTCTGTGAATGGTTCTGTTATTCTGTTGTATCTGAAGGCCTGTTCACAGGGAAGATGCAGCAAACTTGTTTTGTGAGAGATGCTTGTGGTGTGATTCCTGCACTGGAGGGGTTTGGTCTAGAGGACCCTTGGGGGTCCCTTCCAACCATCTAGTTCTGTGATACTATGATTAAAATACTCAGCAAAGGTGTACAGAAGAGAGACAGGTACATATTATTTCCATCTGAAAAGTTGGGACTGAGGGTTGTCTTCATGCATACAAAGAACAAGGAAAGGCAAATGTGAAGAATAACCAACTGAAACAAAACCATGGTGTGTGTATTTTTATAACAAAATAAATCTACATTAGAGTTGTTGTTTTAGTTGCAGGATACATTCCCCCCCCCCTTTTTGTGGTTTTGAGTGATCTATATCCATACCTTTGAATTGATAAACATGTCTTACGTTTGCTTCAGAAAATTAAGAATTCACAGCTCCCCAAACCCATTTGGGAAATTTCTTGATAATGATGTTTATGTAGTCATGAGGCACAGTTTAGATACATTCTGGGGGAGGGGGATTTGTTATCCAATTTCTCTATCTTCTTAATTCAGTTTCCCAGAACGATAGGCAATTGACGCTGCAGGCTCAGACAATGATAACTATTAAGAGCAATTTAGGTGGCTGGGCAAGAGGACAACTGAGCAGGCAAGATAAAGTCACAATAAAGCTAACTACTTGCCCCAACGAGCTAGGCTGACCTTCACAGGCCAAAGATGAGGGGGGGAGCCCCACTCCCACAAAGACAACTAAAATATAATAAAATAAAATAAAACAGCCGTGCAACCGGGACACGCTTCCCTCAGCCACACACATGCCCCATAAAGATAACTTATTAATCCCAACAGAGGCAAAGACGGGGAGGAGCCAAGCAGCAGCAGGAAGGGAAAAAACGCTTCACTCAGCCATGCTCCCAGATGCACCCCTCCCCACCAAAAGCCTTTGCTAAACTGTAAAGCAGTTAAAAGGCAGAACATGCCCAATTAGGAAGTAATCAGCAAAGAAAAAAGCCTCCGAAACAAGAACCACCCCCCCCCCGCAGGTACAAGCCCTGATCCACGAACGTTACCACTCCCAGGGAGAAGGAACCTTATTCCGCTTCTGTGGGCAAGCCAGGAAAAGCCTAAAGGGGCGACCGGCGAGGTGCTGCAGGTAGTCAGCTGAGCGAAGGAGGACTGGAGGCAATAAGGAAGGATGACTCAGAGCTGCCGCGGCTGTTTGAATGCAACTAAACCCCGCCCCAGAGCCAGCCCTATTGGCTGGGTGCAGTAGGCAGGGCGTGGCAGCTGGGACGGCTAAGGCAAGGAGCCGATAGCCCCCTTGCCAACACAGGGAACCTGCTCCCGCTCCCAACTCCTCCCCTTTGAGAGGCTTTGCCAGAGAGACAGCCAGGGAGGGAGGAGGACAGGGAGCCGCTTTTGCCAAGCTTACTGTATTTTTAAGCTTATTTTTTGCTTCTAAAGGGGGGCAACGGCCCCCTCCTGCTTTCCTGGCTACGCCTATGGGCGTGGCCAACGTCCACGCCCCCCCAAGGGGAGGGGGCAGTCCTCTGCTCTAGTCTTTTCCCTGCCGAACACGGAGGGGGAAAAAAGACGGAGCCACTGACTGAGAGAAGAAAAAAGCGCACACGGGTGCACCGCGAGCTTTTCTCTCTCCTTTTTGGGGGGCCAGGGGGCTGAGTACCGCCCCTAGGTACTCCTCTGCTCTAGGGAGGGGCAATTGCCCCCCCTGCCCCCCCCTGCCTACGCCCCTGAAAACTTGGCAGCTATGGCTTTAATAGATCATAGTTTTGTGAGGCTACAGTCAAGGAGGGATAAAATCAAAGTGAATAAGGAATTAAAAAGGAGAACCTAATCTGATGGCTCCTCATAAGGTTCTGCTACTTCACTTAACAGTTAACTTCTGCATAGACTCAGTCGTTGGTGTAATAATATCAGAAACAGCTGTAAACTTTCACAGTAATAGGTGCAATCAAATCTGATGTGTCTAATTAATTTTTGGTCCAGCAAATTAGTTTTGTTCTTCATTACTCTCCAATGGGAGGAAGACATTATATTTCATTATATTTTGTCTGCTGAAACAATGGAGCGTTGCAGGTCGCACACATACCTCGTCTGTATTTTAATTAGCTGAACTGACAGCATTGTTATAGAAACACCTGCAGTATATGAAGCAATACACTGATACTTTGCCTGGCTTTATAGCTATCTATCTATCTATCTATCTATCTATCTATCTATCTCTTATCTATCTTCTGATTAAATATAATGTAAAGAAATATCAAATTAACGCCATTTTTCTCCAAATCTTAGCACTTACATTAATTCTGTTGAACATCAATGGGAAATGTACATCCATATTCATTTATGTTCAGCTGCTGAAATCACAAAGCATATGTTATTCTGACATTTAAATGAATTATTACTTTTGCTCATGTAATTGCAAGGCACTGAAGGGTAGAACAGGCTGCCAGAATGCTAACTTAAAAGTATGCTGACCTAATTTGGAAACACACTTTCTTAAGGAAGACCCTGTGGGAGGCTATGCAGTCCTCTAAAACTCCCTTGAAGGTTTTTCTTTCAGCTCTTCAGTTAAATGAAAAGGCATTTTTGAACACTTAGGGGATGTGGTTGGTGCAGTTTTAAGGTGCACAGCACACAGGGAATAAGATGCCATTCCATCACCAGCCTAGCATGGGTGCAGGCTACAGGAATGGAGAAAAGTAATGAAAAGGAAAAGCAATGCTACTTAGAGCCACAGTCACTACTCAGCAGGCTGTCAGGAGAAACCTAATGCATTCTGTAATGTGGACACTACAAATTACAGTGACTTCTTTGTTATAGCCTTGTGCCATTCCCCTTGGATTTCAAGTATTTCCTTCTCTGTCACATACTATAAGCAGGAAGAGGTTTTCTGTTTCCCCTGAAAGGCTTCAGAACTGCTTTGTGGATTTGAACCAACAAAGTGTAATTTAGAATCCCATAGTATCCATGCAATGCTGAAGTTGTTTATTTAACACACACTGCTTATTTACCCTCTGATTCCAATTCAGATGTCTGCTAGTTGCCCCATAGCTTCTTAGGCTTAGATTGCCCTGTTTTTTTTCTGTGACATCAGAGCAGTTAAGCCAACTTGAAGTATGAGGCTTGCCAAGCTGCACTGAAGGACATCAGATCAAATTAACCACATTGTGTTAAAAGGATATCCACAGCCCACGGTCTGTGAACGTACTAGTAGATGTAGCTTCATGACCAAACTTTTAGTTTAGAAAAGTTGTACTTTCATCTTGTTTAGAAAATTTGGCCAAGGGCCTTCAATTAAAATGTTGAGCTCTGCTGAAGCATCACTGATACGGTTTTAAATTGATAGGGCTGAATTAGATCAGTGGGAGTCAGAAGTTCATGTTTTCATTGACTTAGCTGATTAAAAATAAATAAAAATAAAAGAGAGCAGTGAAGTATGTTCTGTATATTGTAATGGGCCAATCTAATTTCCTAAAGTCAGTCAGAAACCACAAGTGACTGTATTTTCAATAAATTTGATTTATTTATGCTCGAATACTATGCTCCACTGTAGTAAAACTTACATACCTAAGTTTAGTGCTGAGCCATTCAAAGGACTTTTTTGAGACAATGCATGGAGAAAGTATCAGCCCCACTGACAGCACCATCATATATACTCTGTTTTTCACTAATCTTGGTAAATCACAGTCCTATTTTGGTGTTTTGGAGATCCTTCACTAAAATGTTTCGTGTAGGTTACTAAATGTTTCATTCTTCAGCATTCAGCTCCCTTCCCATGCCCGCAGTAGTTAAATCTTAAAGTGGGAGTCATACATGAATGCAGTTGAACGCTAAGACACCATGTAGCATACAGCCTGCCTTTAAAATTAGTCAATGGCAGGCAATAGCTGAGTAACTGAATATATTGTAGGGAGGCAGGTGGCACTGTGGTCTAAACCACTGAGCCCCTTGGGCTTGTCGATCAGAAGGTCAGCAGTTTGAGTCCGCATGATGGGGTGAGCTCCTATTGCTCTGTCCCAGCTCCTGCCAACCTAGCAGTTTGAAAGCATACCAGTGCAAGTAGATGAATAGGTACTGCTGCAGCAGGAAGGTAAACAGTGTTTCTGTGCACTCTAGCACTCATCACAGTGTCCTGTTGAGCCAGAAGTGGTTTAGTCATGCTGGCCACATGACTCAGAAAGTTGTCTGTGGACAAACACTGGCTCCCTCAGCCTGAAAGCGAGATAAGTGCTGCGCCCCATCATTGCCTTTGACTGGACTTAACTGTCCAGGAGTCATTTACCTTTATTGAATATTTCATGCAGAGACAAAATGGTAACCTTTGAGTTAAATAGTAGATGGGACTAAGACAAGTGATCCATCCTTTGACAACGGGATTATTACAGGGTGAGTCGTTTAAAAGAGGCCCCGTGGATACAGAGTACACATGTTCCATGGGACCTCTTTTAAAAGACTCACCCTGTATAAATGTTATAATTTTATTCAACAAAATGTTGGAAGGCATGCCATCATAGAGTGGTACTTGATTCTGGATACAGCACAGCAGCTAGGATCTTTTTAAATTGTGGCAGCAAGTTAAAGTTTGAGATTGGCAAGTGGAGAAACCTGATATTTTTTTATCTACTGTGGAACAAGCTCCTTCTTGTCCTTTGCAAGTATAATTCATTTATATTTACTGTGTGAAATTGTTGTTTCAGTAAGAATGTGAGGGTTACTTTTGCTTGGGCAATATGGAATTGCATTTGTTAAACTGACACAGGCTGAGCAGGTCTTAAGGATGCATAATCTAATAAAATAAAATGGATGCAGATGTTACTAGGCTTTGATAACCATTTACAGAATGCAATTTTCATTCTCTTATCTGGCAATGAAAGGGTAGGAGTCAGAAATAACACACCTAGCCTTTAGTCATTTGCAATCAGTTTAACAAATGACCTTACTTTTACTTACCTGAGGCTTGAATAAATATGCTGACATAGCATTGCTTCCTTCCAAAAAAATGAACTACAATTTTAATCATTCTGAAAAGGAAAAACATGTTTGCTTGTTTTTCAAAGCAAGACACAATGATGTAACATTATAACCATTTGCACTGTGCAATTATGTGGTCACTGTTTTCACACGCATTCTTTAAGAATATAGCTTTATGTAAGTACAGTATTTGCTTCCAAAAATAACAGCAATATGGCAGGAAATAAGCTAAGGGGCTCAGGTATTACATAGCTTGGCAACTATACTCCAATAAATTAAAGGAATACAATTATTCTACATCAAAGGACTTTAAATTGTTGTATAATTGGGGATCGCATGCTGCAAAATGCAGGATTATTTTGTAAGGGAAATAATTTATTTTTGGATTAGACCTTTTAATTACAGAATTGTTCACATTCTGTGGCAGAACTTGGAACGAAGCCTAATATCGCTGAGCCATTCAAATGGCTAGTTAACTACAACATTTGCCAGTTTACAGGCCACACACTATGTCATTGACTTGCTAGCAGATATTTACACTGGGTCTTTGGTTTGTGGCTTAACCTGTGGCTACTTTCTCTCCTAAAAGGAGGGAAGAAACGAGGCAGAGAAGCAGCAGTTTTTCAAACAATACCAGTCAGCATATACTTTCTGCTGCATTTTAGTTGTGTTGCTTAGTAAAGGTTTGTGGTATTAGGGCTGTGCAGACAGTTTATACAAATCATGAATCTAATTGGTCCAATTTGTGCCAAATCCAGATCAGGTCAAGATCAATTTGCAGTGATTTGTTTCAATCCAGAACTAAATAATAATAATCTGTCTAAAGCCAGGCAGACAGTCTCCAACACAATACAAAGAGAAAACCCTGGTGAGGAGGGAAGATGAGCCTTGCTCATTGAGAGCTCTAGCTTCCAATCTAGGCACAGAATTTCATCCAGCATTCTCCAACAGCTTGTGGAGAGGTAGAGTAACGTCTTAACCCAGCAGACCATTTCTGTTGTAAAGTATAGTTACTGTGTGAGAGAATTTTGGGTATTTGTTCCCTGGATTTTAAGAACCTTCACCACCTCTGTCTTTAAGCATCTGTAATGTTGTTTGGTGTGATCAGTTTTGTTTTTGTTTTGTTTTTGAGCAGGAAGTCGTAATGAAGTTGTCATCACGGAAAACAACAATAGTATCACTGAGCAAATAACAGACGTTGTCAAGCAGCCTGCCTTTATAGCTGGAATTGGTGGTGCATGCTGGGTAATACTCATGGGTTTCAGCATCTGGCTGTACTGGCGCAGAAAGAAGAGGAAGGGCCTCAGCAATTATGCAGGTAAGAACAAGAGCTGTTTTCTAAACACATGTTTAGTCAAAAACATTGCTAGCTCGTGAAATGAAGAGTGGAATGGGTGATTGTTGTATGCTTGCTCAGTAATGCTTTGCACCACATTACTGCAGAAAATATAATATTCCCATAATGAATACATCTGATATATGTAAGACACTCAGGAATCTTAGATGCACTATTTCATTCAGGTCCTGGTGTGAAAAGAAGCGTATGTATTTCCACGTTCAGTATTTCAGAGGATTGCAAAGCTTGAAACATGAACAAGCAAAGTAAAATGGCACCTATTTCACTTAAATTACTTAGAACAGAGTCTTATTCAAAGAATTAATTACTTCCATTGATTTTAGTTACACAGTTTTGAATAAATGTAACTAGATGAGAACCATTGTGTTTTAGTTCTTTGAAGCAAACATAATTAAGGCCTGATCCAGTTTTATAGTATGAACAGATGAAAAGGAATATAGAAAATGTAGATCCAGTGCATCACATTGTCCCAACTTTGTATTCACTAAGGCTTCACTGAACTGGATGGTATTTACAACAGGGTTAGGTAACACGATGCTCTCCAGGGGTAGACTACTCCTCCCACCAGTCAGCATGGCTATAGACCTGAGATGATGGGATCTGTAGTCCAAAACATCTGGAGGGCATTACATTGGATACCCCTGATTTAGAGCATCAATCACTTCATGAGTAAGCCTTCCTTTCTCTTGTATTAAATACAACAATCCAGAGGTATATAAGGCTTTCCTGTTGCATGATGTATTCCATAGTTCATAAAAGAAACAGATGCATAGGCATGAACACTGGCACCTCAAAATCCTTTAATTTTCACTGTGTGAAAATTATTTTGGATCAGATGAAGTTCTGTATCCATGTTATGAAAGCAAAGGCTTTGTAGAATGTGTTCCTCAGAATTGTGTCTCATGTTGAGTAGTAACTTGTTGCAGTGTGTAAACACATAGTTCACAGATGTGTTGAAACCAACACAAAAGCAACAGTTTTTTTATAAAAACAACCCTTCCTACCTATAGCCCCCTTTATATATTGTTGTGTGTGGTAAAAGTGCTAGGAGACATGCATTTCAAGGCAGCTGAAACAGAAAACTCTTATTAATGAATCTGCATTTCCATAAAGTTCAACCATCAGTTTTGGTGCCATATCTTTTCTGATAAAGAAAATATCTCTAATGATTTATGCACTCAGGGCAATTCAAGCAGATTTACTTCTGGCTGTGTGCTACACAAATCTGACTCCAGAATCCTGTTGATTTCTTATTAATCATATACAGTGCCTGAATGACCACGGTGGTGAAGCTACATTATTCATAGGCTATGCTGTTTGCACATGTTTTTCTTCCTTTCCTTTTAATTAATGTGCATATATATGATGGTAGCTTCTGCTTTGATTTTTTTTTTAAAAAATCACCAAACTGTTCAGAAGTTAGATACATCAAGATCAGTGACACTGAAAGCTGCAATGTGTTATTATCACCTCTTTATGTTAGATAGCTATTAATAAGACTTTATGGGTTTAGTAGATTCATTCTTTTATGTTATATTTCTGTATACATCAGATGTGCTAAATACACAAGTCTACTTCTTAATTGCTAATGAAATGTTTCATGTCTTCAATTGTTTGGCCTTTGTATAACAGCATGTTTCTGTGAATAGGCTTGTATCATCTAACTATGTGATTTTACCATATATGTAAATATTTATGCAGCAGAAAACATGTAGAAAATTTGGTTTCTAGCTGACAGCCATATCTCATTTGTCAGCACCCAAAACTGTGGAATATCTAAGTTAGAAGGCTCATTGCCCCCAAATAGTTATGTATATGGTACTGGCATTCATGACATTTTAAGTGACCCCCTCAGTATGTGGCTGGCTGCTGTATTGTGACACAGGGTTGTCCATTAATTTTCAAACATTGCATTTGCTCGACAGTAAAATCTCATAAGCAGTTACATTTCAAAGCTGGTCATAGCATCTATGGGATAGATTGCATGTCCATGTTGCCGGTTATTATTCAATATAATTGTCAAAATCGCCTTCCACCTCTTTTCAATCCTTTATTTTTCATGGGCTGCTGGCTGGCTAGTGCTTAAAGCTGAATTGCTATAACCTGCACAAGATTTTGAGCTACATACATAAGTCAATTCTGAAGGGCACTTGTGCCCTTTAATTGGCGCACTTCTTAATGGGGTTTATAACTCACAATGTATTTACTTTTCTTGTTTTGCAGTTCAGTCCTTCACCTTCACCCCTGCAGGTACTGTTCATTAGTCTGTCTCTTACCCCAGCAACATATCAGTGCAGCATATAGTGGTTGAACCCCTTCTAATTATTCAGATTATACAAAGACTTAACACTCAAGTGCAAGAAGAAGCACTCTGTCTGCTCATCAGTTACACTAATGTGATATTGACTGTACCAGTGATTCCAGCAGAAGGCTACAAAGTAATAAACCTTTCTTTATAATTGTGCATCCTGCCCTTCTAACCTACTCTGTTTTGAAAGGTAATTTGTAGCACATTGGTTGAAATAATATATCTATCCACATGAAGCCCTTAATCACAAAGGGCCAAATTTTATGCTTAAGGATCTCCATGCTTAACTTTCAAATTTCTGCAGATTTTTTTCTGATGGTCAAAAAAGCGGAACTTATCCTAACTTTTTTGTAGATTCTTCCTGAACTTGAACATATGCTAGGCATGGTCAGAAATAAAGCCATGCACATAAATTTAATACTCAACACAGGTTGAGTTATTATTCATGCATAAACAGCCTATTCTAAAGCAACATATTTTCACACATTTCTACAGTTTTCATTTAGACCAAACATATTTTCAAAACAAAACCTTGAAATGACTCTGCCATTATCATTTCCTTAGCAGACCTAACATAAAGCTAGCTATTATAGTTAGTGTGATTAAAGTGATGTGAAAAGTAAATGAACTACTGTATGACTGAAATGGCAGATTGAACCAAGCTACCCAACATACGCGTGGACGAGGAAAGTAATAAGTACAGTTAACAGCCACTATTAAAACAAATAGTTATCCTATGGTTTCCACAGTTTGCCTCTTCCTAGTCCACATTGGTTTAGGCAAAATCTTCAAGGTGGCATTTCTTGCCCATTTTGATAAGGATGTTGGCAAGCAAATACTTATTTGGTGTCCAGTTTGCCCAACAAATATACCCACAACGTAACTGGCTGTGTTTAACTATATAAATTCTTTATGCATCATATAAACATTATCTAATTTAGTAGAAGCAATTAAGGACCAACTTTTAGAACAGGAAATACAAATAGATCACTTCTTGTATACGTAATGTCCAAACTTTTGTACACATGTACAAATGAATCAGTTTTTTAAAAACATAATGTCCAAATAAAAGCTTTTTGTGTTCCACATATGTCTTAGTGAATACGAGTGTCAAACGTAACAACTTTAAGGAGCAGTACTTGCAAAAGATGAACTTTTCTTTGTAATGCATTATTTAGAGTATGCTTGGCTGACAAAGCCCGGCAAGGCGAAACAAGGTATTATTCCGGAAATCCTTGTCACGTTTAAGTTCTTTCGTCTGACACCAGCATACTACAACTATATTGTCTAGTTTGCCCAGGCTGATGGAAATTCTGTATATCTCAAGATATATTTTTGTTCTGCTAATACTCATTGTGCAGGAATACGATTGCCTCGACATCTGCATGATTGATACAATCTGTCAAGCAAAATTTATTGTTAGAAAATATCAACAGCACCCTTGCCAGCATCAAGCTTGCTCACAAATAAGCACAGTTGTGAATGCTTTTGCAGCTACTGTGAAGATGTGAATGCAGTTTATTTTTGGTTTACATTTGACAAATGAAAACAAGATATTGCAAGAAAAAATGCACCAACTGTGTGACTACCTTTTACCCCACTTCTGTTACACAGACACTCACCTTGATAAGTTTTATCAACCGAAATTCAAACAAATTTCTAGTGACTCAGACTTGGGTCTCCTTGTTTTTCTCAAAACAGGTTCATGCAACAAGAGTGCTTCTTCTATCCCTGTTATAGACTGTTCACCTAATTTGCTATGTGCACCTGTCACATTTGTTGTTCAAGGCATCCTGTTACACCCCTGTTACATGTCTATTAGATCACCTTTTCTTAAATGAACTTGACTCTTCCCCTCCCTTCATTCAAAAATAAGACCTCCTCTTCCTCTCTCTCTCTTCCTCTCTCTCTCTCTCTCTCTCTCTCTCTCTCTCTCTCTCTCCTATTTCACCAGCCTTTATTCAACTTATTTAAAAACATCATTTTACGTTCATGTTCAGGCTGCTCTACTCCTGGCCTCTCAGAGAACCCTACCCCTTTTCTGGCTTTGCCAGCTGCTTCCTTCAACACCTGGCTTTGAGAACTCTCCCTCTTTCAATTGCCTCTCTTGCAAAGCTCAGCAGGAGGCCACATTTGCCTGCTGAGAGAGACAGCTGGTAGGATATCTACCACAACTATTTTGACTTTGGTCCTTGCAGTCCCCCATGACAAGGTATGAAAACACCAAACTATCTTTGCCAAGGACTCTTGACATGCTTGTTTGGTGGGGGAAAGTGTGGGGTCAAACTCTGGAGATATATGAGGCAGGAAAGTATGGAATGGTATAAACTGCAGCTGCATATTATTGCATATCAGCAAACCTGCAGGGTGTAGCAAAATGTCATTCTGCATTAGGATCAGTAAATTCAACAGTTTCAATTGTGCTCATGAATACTAATATAAGATAGATTGGAATGTAACAGAAGTTAAAAAGACACTGATGATAGCATAAGAGGAGCTGTGCTGGAAGAGACCAAAGACCCATCTATTCACAGTGGCTAACCAGGTGCCTATGGGAAGTGTGCAAGCAGGATGTGAAGTGCAACAGCACTCTCCCTACTTGTGATCCTCAGCAATTGGGATTCAGATTCATAATGTATCCGACTCTGGGGATTCTTCTTCTTCTTCTTTGGCGATCACTCGTAGCCGAGTAAGATTGTCTTCCATAAACACGATTTTAACAATGGGTCCGTAAGTGACTGTGGAAGCCAATTCTGGATCCACACGTCCTTCCACAGTGGGGACATTGGTTTCCAGGCGGGAGTTGATCACGGTGTGGATTTTCCAAGTGTGCCTTCCTCTTAGCACGTGTCTCCCTTGTGTCCTGAGATCGAGTTTCTTCAAAGCCCATGACACCTTTGGTAAAGGCTGTTCTCCAGCTGGAGCGCTCGCAGGCCAGTGTTTCCCAGTTGTCAGTGTTTATACTGCCTTTTTAAAGATTTGCCTTGAGACAGTCTTTAAACCTCTTTTGTTGACCACCAGCATTACGCTTTCCATTTTTAAGTTCGGAATAGAGTAGTTGGGATTCAGATTCATAAATTTGTCCGACGCTGGGGATGGTGCATGGCCATCATGGTTAGTAGCCCTCGATAGCCTTATCCTCCATACATTCTGCTTTATCAGTTATGTGCCTGCAATATCAATTTGAAAAGATTTCAGTTCCCTCTGGCTGTTACACAAAGCTATGGTTTTTGATTCACGTGATGTACGGAAAAGGGCATAGATGCACACACGGAGCATTACATGCAAACATATACAACTCATGCTGATACTAGAATAAACACTAATTTCCCCCTTTCCTGCAATGAAAGGTCAGCTGATTGGGTTGATAGCTCCACCCACGGTCAAAGGCAGGCAGCAATGTTTTGGAATGTAGGGCTCCCAGGTTTCAATTCTGCTGTTGCCTTTGTCAATGCAGCCAGATCACTCACCACCTGCTCCCAACTTCTCTCTTATCAGGCTTACTTTCTCTTCCTCCTCCAGTTCTTTGGTAACCCTCCCCCAACTGAGGATCCAGTCAGAGTGCACTGGGCTTCTCCATCTTTCCCCTACTGTTGCTTTAAATCACATCTGACTTCATGTCAGCATCCCCACGCCTTTCCTCCACTTCTCTTTCCCCTACTGTTGCGTTAAAGCCTTTCCTTCGCTCAAACTTATGGAGTTCTAAGGGGGCTTTTCCTTATGTGTTTTGTTCTTTGCCTTCCTCACTTTTGGGGGGGGGTGTCCTTATTCCTTTCGTTGCATTTGAACTAGCGGGCGAGCAGGCTCAGAACTTTTCATTTTCTGACACTGCCCCCTCCACTACACACCCCCACCAGAGCTCTAACCCCCGAGAGTGCAGTGCAGAGCGGACAGCAGGGAAGGAAGGCAAGATGACTTTAGAAGGAGAAAGGAGGAGGAGAAGCTCAGGCTTGCATGAGACTGGCGGCAGCAATGGCTGCTGCTGCTGTGTCCGAAGCTGCGGAGAAAGGCTTTTCTTTCTTAGCCTGCGATCAACAATATCAGTCCCAGGATCTCCGAGTCGATCACGATACACGTCTTTGGCATGCCTGCCCTAGGTCATGTGATTAAACCTTCTCATTCCTCCAATGGGGATGAGATTTTCCAAGCTTTCAGCCTTCTCCTCCCCTGCTTTGTCCACAACTGTGAATCCACTCTATCTCCCGCAGATTGTTCCCACTCCCTCAGCTTTTCTTCCCCAAGAAACCCAGCCAGATGGGTGGGGTATTATTATTATTATTATTATTATTATTATACATTTCCCTTTAGAAACTGGAAATTGCCACCATTCTCTGCTTTCTTCTGGACAGTCTCCGCCCTAACACCCTCAACCAACAAGCAGCCACACGCTCTTCCATTCTCTCCCAACCAGCTTTCCTTCCTAAGGTCACCTCCAGCTTCCACTTGCAGCAAAAACTTGGTCTTCCCTCCTTCTGCCCTTCCTTAGTGACCACAGGGGGAAAGCTTGGCACTCCGTCAATGTACGTAGGGCTTCAAAAGTCTACATTCAGCGAACCAAAGAGCTCAGATGGACAGTTTCACTCTTTGTTTCATTCTTTCTCTTCTCCTAAGGGAAGGAAGTGATTTCTGCCACTCTAGATAGATAGATAAAGGCCCACATTGCCCTTTCCTGCAAAGCTCAGGGACCTACTGTCCCTTAGCACATCATGGCTCACTCTTCTTGTTCTGCAGATACCTGCAGTGCATTTTCAGTTAATGCTGTACTGCTGGAAATATGCAAGGCAGCCACCTGGTCCTCCCAAAGCACCTTCACGACACATTACAAAATGTTACCCCCCCCTCCATAACATTGCAGCCTTTCTGCTGCCTGAGATTAGGATAGCTCTGGTATCTCCCAATCTACTGGCCTTTCATTGCAGGAATGGGAAAAGGTATGATTGTATCTACCTGAAGCATAGTTTTCCATTCCCAATGAAAGGTCAGCAGGGCCCCACCCTCAGGGCTACCTCTTTCCTTTATTTCTGGGATGTAGGATATACTTTCCTCCTTCTTAATGTCCGTCTTTCCCTTGAGCTTGGAGAGTTTGCAAACTGAATCCTTGGAACCCTACACCCCAAAACATTACTGCCCACTTTGGGCCATGGGCGGAACCAGCAACCCAATCTGCTGACCTTTCATTCGTAGGGGATGAAAAACTACACTTCAGGTAGTTACAATCGTGCTTGTTATGTTTTTCATGGTTATTTTCCAAATTCTCCTTGTGCAAACGTACACTGCAGGCTTTAACATGGTTGAAAGAAGGGTGAGCTGACAGAAAGCACATACAGTGGTACCTCTACTTACGAATTTAATGCGTTCCGAACGCACATTCATAAGTTGAAAAAAATTGTAAGTCGAATCCCATAGGAATGCATTGGGAGAAAAAATTCGTAAGTCGAAGCAACCCTATCTAAAAATTTGTAAGTAGAAAAAATCCTTTCTAAACCGCATCCAAGATGGCGGACGGAGCTCCATTCGTAAGTAGAAACATTCGTAAGTAGAGTTATTCGTAAGTAGAGGTGCACTGTACCTCTTTTCTAGACAGATACCAAATTTTAAGATTCCATAAGAATGATAAAAAAGAATCCATTTTCTCAGGTGAATCCTTCTATGTAGTACCCTATCACATTTATCCATCCTGCTCCCCACTTCTTATAAATTCATAGAAATCCATCTACTGAAACAGGAAAAATGTAATGTATCTTTCATCTGCCCTCAGTTTCCTAAGTGTGTCTGCATCCATTTGCAGGAATGCAGACATGTTCCTCTAACTGCATACACTATCAGTCTGAACGAAAACCACACATTTTTGCTTATAAATACTAAGCTTGGGGATTAAAGATTGTTGTGAAACCGAGTAAATAAAAACAAATTACAAATGCCAAACTAAACATCTCACGCACAAGTCCTAACAGTGGTAGATTATTATAAATTATTTGACAGAACCATCCAAATGCAGGAAGATTTGATAGAATTTTTACATGCTGATTATCTGTTCTGAGTTAATGCTTATTAAAAGAGGATTAATCTGTATTCATATTTGAGGAACAGCTTATCAGAAAAAGGGAAGAGACTTGGCTGGCAACATTAAAGTTTTCATTTGTACTAGGAAAATGTGGCCCACTAGAGATAGGCACACAGAAAGCTTTATTTCCTCAAAACGTCAGCTGAGTGTGTATTTCTATTTTTTGGTTCTAGCCTGCATGAAGATTGGATTTAACCTTGCTAGATAGTATTTGTAAATAGTTCAACTAGTACCATAGTATCTTTGTATACTGTATGTATATGAGTTTTTTTCAATTTTTTTTGTGAGGCTTAATTGTGCATGTTTTTGTATAGCCCTTGCAACACAGGTTAACAAGGATTCTTCAAAACTCTCTGGTTCCCTCTTTCAATACATCCTTGTGTACGTCATATTTTTAAAATGTGTTCCTCCCTTTATATTCTGCAGATTTTTAAATAATCTGTATAAGATCCAGCATATAAGCATTTTTTTTATTTTAAAAAAATGCCGCTTTGTGATAGTAGATGAAGTTTGTCTTTCATCTCCCTTTCAACTTTCAAAATGTCTCAGCAGTTTTTTGAAATTTATACCCCTGATTTAAATCAGCGTTGCTGATTCCTCTCTCACACACACACCCCGGATATGTCAGTAAGGACTGTAGTCTACTGTATTCAAATATGTTTCCCTTCAGCATTTTAGGCGTGTTTTGCAATTCCAGAAATCAAACTGCAGGCAAAAATGCTGACACAAACATATGGTAACAGTGATAAACATAGTGCTTAGTTTGGCAGACCAACTATCATTTGTGACTTTTGCTGCCTTTTCCACAGAATGTTGATCCTTTCAGAGTGATGCTCTCTTGCTGACTTGCCCAGCCATTTTTATTGTGGATTGTATGAAGCTTTGGGAAATAAAATAAGGGAGAATATTTTTGGAGGGGGGAGACATTAATTGCAATATTATAAACTTATTGTCCTTTGACAATTGTCACTCTGAGATGATAACAGTTGTCATTCTGAAAATTATATTAATTTCCAGAGACAGATGTAATAATGAAGCAGCATCCATTCTTCTGTGATTACTTCTCCTTATAAATGTGTTCCCCAAAGGCTGTAAGATAATTCCATTAAAAAAAATACAACTACTGAAAACAGATATTGCATTATAACCTCACAATATGAGAACTATTTATAACACACCCAGCAACCATTAAAAAATGGTATCGTATCTGAAGAAATGTGCATGCACACGAAAGCTCATACTAATGACAAACTTAGTTGGTCTCTAAGGTGCTGCTGGAAGGATTTTTTTTTATTATTTTGTAAAAAATGATAGAGAAACATGACTTCGTTTTTGATGAAGAAAATAACTCCAGCAATCAGAATGACAACCACATTGGTCCAGTTCATAGAATCATAAGAACACAGGAGGTCTCAGCTTCTTATTGCCAAGGTATTCCCTGGAAGGACAGATCGTGAAGCTGAGGCTCCAATACTTTGGCCACCTCATGAGAAGAGAAGAATCCTTGGAAAAGACCCTGATGTTGGGAAAGATTGAGGGCACTAGGAGAAGGGGACGTCAGAGGACAAGATGGTTGGACAGTGTTCTCGAAGCTACGAACATGAGTTTGACCAAACTGCGGGAGGCAGTGCAAGACAGGAGTGCCTGGCGTGCTATGGTCCATGGGGTCACGAAGAGTCGGACATGACTAAACGACTAAACAACAACAACAACATTCCCTTCTCACCACTCTACCAACACTCTTTACTTTCGGGATTGCCTGACTGTGCCAGTATCTTGTCTTACTTCCCTATAAACCTACAGAAACCAGACTGCAGGGTCAACTGTCCCCTGATATAGTACCACAATCTGAGTGAAAGGAAAACTCCTGTCCAACTGCTTGCATTGTGGCAGAATATTGGCTGCTATTAAGAAGTGGACATCATGTCCCAGAACATAGAGGAGGGGGAAAAGGTGGAAAGTGCTATTTAGGAGCTTCTCATGTGACTGGGAGACGCAGGTGGCGTTGTGGTCTAAACCACAAAGCCTAGGGCTCGCCGATCAGAAGGTCGGTGGTTCGAATCCCTGTGACGGGGTGAGCTCCCGTTGCTCGGTCCCTACTCCTGCCCACCTAGCAGTTCGAAAGCATGCCAAAGTGCAAGTACATAAGTAGGTGCCGCTCTGGCGGGAAGGTAAATGGTGTTTCAGTGCACTGTTCTGGTTCGCCAGAAGCAGCTTAGTTATGCTGGCCACATGACCCGGAAGCTGTCTGTGGACAAACGCCGGCTCCCTCGGCCAGTAAAGCGAGATGAGCGCCGCAACCCCAGAGTCGTCCGCGACTGGACTTAATGGTCAGGGGTCCCTTTACCTTTACATGTGACTGGAAGTTTGGCCATCTGTATTAGGAATACTTTATTTTTATTAACCCTACTAGTGAGCAAAAGGGGAACATAATCCCTCTATATCTAACTCCTTTCTTGGGGTAGGGGGTAGGATTAAGCTCTGAAGAATTGTTTGTTGTGAGCATCTGCTTACATAAATGATCATGAATCCTTTTATTTAAAATATGGTATTACATTGGACGGTTTCTATTCTTCAGGTACAAATGCTAGTATTCAGAACAAGTTACATGTCTATGTTAGAAAATCAGCAATTTAAAATTTGAGATCTGGTGACCTAGAATGTCTCTTGTCAACAGTTTTTGCCTCAGTTCCTCAGACTTCCTTTCTAATAAAGTTAATTCAGCCACAGGGATTCTCTGTGGCATTCCAGAATGAAAAAAAATGCAAAGAACTCATTCAGCTTCTCCACAATCTTGTTTTCCTTCATTAGTACATCTTGACTCCCTTGTCATCTAAAGATCCAACTGCCTTCCTAGCCAGTTTCCTCCTGCTTTCAAAGTGTTTAAATAACTTTTTAATTGTGCTCCTAAGGGTTCTAGAAATGTCATCCCTGAATTTGCTCATTTTGTCCCTTATTGCCTGTTTGCATTTCTGTTGGCAATGTTTGTGTTTCTTTTTGTTCTGTTTATTTGGGCCAGACTTAAATTTCTGAAGACAGTTTTCTTGATCTCTAATAGTTTGCTTGTTAACCTTGCTGGTAGTCCCTTGGCCTTGGTGGTACCTTTCCTGACCTGTAGTATGCATTGTAGCTGAGCTTCCAGTATTGTGGTTTCTAATAACACCCACACATTCTGAAGATATTTGAGCCCCTTGACTTTATCTTTCCGCTTCCTTTTTACCAATCCCCTCTTCACCCTGGGAGTGGGACACTGCTAGGACGTCCTCATCCCCAGAAGGCCTCATCCCGTACGTCACTGCCTCAAGAAAACAAACTTGTTCTCTGAGGACCAGAAGCTCATTGAACTAAGCCTATCCTCAGCAAGCCATTTGTCTGGCACACTTTAGGCATAGTAGAAACAAAATGTAAACTTTAAAATGTAGAATATAAGTGCTTGGTTTCAAGTTTCAAATTATGTTTGTAAGGTTATGGAAGAAGATGCAGAAATGAAAGTGAGAGAATCCAATGTAGATGTTAATCACACATTTTCTAACAGCTACGATGCCAGCCACAACTAAATAAACTTGCACCCATTGTTTCCCTGAAGATTGCTGTAAAATATCCACCCAATTTTGCATAAACTATTTTAGCATGTGTTATGATTGTTTGGTAGTATATTAAGAAGCATTAGAATGCTTGTGTATACTTTGTATTTAATATTTTATACACTTTCACTGTGATTAGCATTAATTCATTTCCAAATAGGTAAAGCATTTAATTTGCGATATGCCTGTTGTGATTTTCTAGCAACAATAATTGCCCATACAGTGGTGATAGGCAATTAATCATCAGTTCCTAAGTTCATTCTATATGGGATCCCAAAGGGATCCTCTTTGTCTTCATTGTAGTTGAACGCGCATTGTGAAGCCACTTGTGGAACTGATAACACAGCAAAAATGTAATGTATCACCAGAAAGCTACAGCTACCCTGCTTTATATGTCTGTGTCTTTGCTGATCATAGCATTTCCATCTTGATGCTGTACAGTTGTTTAACTGAGATTGTGGAGTGTGTGGCAAGAGATCAAGAGAAAGCTGCTTTGTGTTATAAATTTTGAAGTATTTCTGTATTAATGGAGAAGCATTTTTGTGGAATTTTCAGATGCATATGATCACCCAGGATGGTTGATCATTTCAGTTAATCCTGTGAATTGCATCAAGCATCTCTTGTTGTGCTTTGTACAAAAAGACCAGTGACTATACCCCAGCATGGATTGTGGTTGTGTGATGGTTGAGACCAGTGTGGTATACTTGATGAGATCATTTGTTTTAACTGATTTAAATTCTAAATTTTAAATTGTTGTAATCCATTATGAGACCTGCTGGTAAAGAGTAGGTAATCATATCACCATCACTACATTTTGATGGGTAACTCATGAATCAAATTTGTTTACAGCTATAAAGCTCACTAGGTGACTTTGTGCTTAGGCTACCCCAGTCAAACCTACCCCACAGAGCTGATATAATTTTTTAAAAATGGAGGAAAACCAATTTTATCCCCTTTGGACTCCTGGTGAAACGTTACACATGTAAAGCTCTCCCATGTCCCTTGCTTTCTCAATCTTCTTCACTGGTTTTCCAAACTTCCTTCATTTTTTTTGACAGCTAGCACTGAAATTCCAGGGGTTTCTTTACTTCGGGGTATCTCTTCTTTATGGGTGGATGCCAGAGGTTACATCACTTTAAGTCACAGGAACACACACAATTGTCATTTGAGAAGATAGTTCAGGGGTTCTAATATGCAAGCTTTACCCTAGCCTTTACCAGCCTGGTGCCCACGACATGTTTTGGACTATATCTCTCATCATCGTAGTCCAAACTATCTGACAAAGGCTGCTGTATGTTATGCAGAACACTGATACTGTGTCTCGTGATACTATCCACTGTACTGTACTGTTTTAAATAGGACTTACAACATAGAGATTGTAACAGTTATAAGCAATGCAAGACCCTAAATTTATAACAATATCTTGTTGTAAGGTAGGTGTGTTTATACTATGTTTGAAAAGTATTCATAATTTTTTGAGATTACAAGACTGATCTTGGCAATTAAGAGTTTACATCATGGTTTCTCAAACTTAGGTTCCTAGCTGTTGTTTGACTACAACTCCTACTGGTCCTACAACTTGGGATTATGGGAGTTGTAGTCCAACAACAGCTTCGGACCCAAGTTTGAGCATTGGTTTTACATCATTCACTCTGTTCAGAACACTTCAGGCATGGATAAAAGGTGTTAGAATATAAGATAAGAATGTATTTTGAATATTTTTTCCCCATTTCAGTTTCCCCAAACTTTTCACTTTTGCTCCTTCTGCAATGATTAGCAGATCCAGGTCATTGTTAATTACTTATTAGAGTACTAATATGCTAAAGAGAGCACAGATTCATTTTTATTTAGTTTGAAGATATGAAGGTAATGTTTTCATTAGAATCTGCATGATTCAGGGGTCTCTGGTTTCATACATTTGAAGCCAAAGGTCTATTGATTTGAGAATTTCTCCCCCAAACCCATAATATCAAGGGATCAGAAATAAGTTGTCCTGTGAGACTGTGACTGAGAAAGATTGATTTAAATCAATATTGTCTAGAGAGAACTGGGAGATACGGCAATTTTTGCTTTCCTACCTATACTTGATTATATTGTTTAATGCATTATATTGTATATTGTGATATGCTTGATATAAATGACTTACTATGGCTAACAGACTTTTCCTACTCTCTTTTTTATGAAAACCTACACCAGTTACTTTCCAAAGAGGAGATGGGGGACTTATGAGCAATGGAAGGTATGTCTGCTATTGAAAAGGTCGTATTCAATTTCAGGTTGTGTCATATTTAAGCCCCATCAGATTTATTTTTTTATTAGGAACTAAAAAAAGAAAAACAGACTACTGTACTACATGATCAGTTGCTAGCGTGACAATTCTGGGAGGAATTAAATGGCTTAGACCAGATTTTAATGATCTGTTGTACACTTGAGGGGAATCAAGTCCAGATGTTTCATATCTCCCAGATGCCCAGAAAGAAATTAGTAGAAAGTATCAGAAAGAATGTGTTCATTTGTTTTCAGGATGTTTATTGCATTAATTAGGCATTAGTAAATGAAGTTGCTGTTGTTTAAGACTCCTTATTGGCTCCCACTAAATTGCTGTGAGTGAACAATTACACACAATCGATCACAAAATAAATGATTCATGGAAGATGAATAGGCTGTAGATTGATAGGACTAGATTCTACAACTTTGGCTACTCAATTGAAATTGATAAAAGTTGATAACAGAGCCATATATCCTCATCTATTTTCTCTATGCCAATATGGAGATTGTAATTAAGCTCTGGTAATAACTTCCAATCTCCTATTTAATCAATATTTGTGTGTGTGTGTGTGTGTGTGTGTGCATACACACACACACACACACACACACACACACACACACCCCAAAGATTAGGCCTAATGAGAGTTCCTAGATGTGGCAAGAATGCTGCTAGATCTTCTTATTGCTGTTTCCATAGAAACCCACGTTTCTCTTAGGGATTGTGCCAGAAGGGATTCATGGGGGGTGGGAAGGGATACAATAACAATAACTGTTAAAAAGAAACATAAAAAGAGCCTTGCTGGATCAGTGCAAAAGCAGATCTAGACCAGTATCTTGTTTCCCACAATGCTGTTTGTTTACACGTACTAATAATCAAGTACAGCTTACGACTTATTTGTTTAATGTGCTGTTCCCCCACCTTTCTCCTATTCATCTCTCTCAGTTTTAGGAACGTGCCCACTGAGCCAAATTCTAACGTCTTAATGACTAGTTCCTTTCAGATAAAAAGTGCTCAGTCTTCAGTTGTTCTTGAAATCTGAAATCAAATTATATGAACATGAAAGTCTGTTGACACAGATAAAAATGCTGTTTTGAACTTTTCATTAATCCCACTCAATCCTACTTGCCTTTAAAACCACGCAAGGCTGCTCAAAGGAAGAGCTAGCAGCTTGTGGATGACAGACATACATTTGGGATGCAGGAAGTGAAGGAATACTCACCCAGAGTCCTGGAAATGGCTGATACAGAACAGTCACTTTGAGTGATTGTTCCCTTGAGGTGGTAATTTATCATTCATCCCTAGTTTAGGATCCTTCAATGGTACAGTCTACTCCTTATTTTGAAATGAACTACAGAATTCATTTGGATTCTAGCAGACTTGTAACTGATTCCACTTGCACATACAGTACTAATTTGTGTAAAGCTCCAATTAACTGCTGAATCATTTATATCAAGAAAGCCTTCACAATTTTAATATGAAATAAAATTTAAATTTTATTGTTGAGAGAGATGTATAAAGTCTCCTCAGTTTGCAGTTGTAAAGAGTTTCCCACAGATGTATTCCGATGTTCATTTTTCTCCAGTCGACCAGGCCTGTTAAATGCAAGTGACCCGAGTTATCCTTGGCTAGCAGATTCTTGGCCTGCCACCAGCCTACCTGTAAACAACAGCAGTAGTGGACCAAATGATCTTGGAAATTTTGGACGTGGAGGTAGGTTTGTTCAGTGATTTAGTAAAATAAAAAATAAAAATTGCAGAACATTCATTTTTTACATGTTATTTTATTTGAATACATTTGGAAATATAGATAACTAAAAGGAAGAACACCACATAGCTATGAAACAAGACCATCAATTAAGAAAAAAAGGAAATCTACATTTCCCTCTGAATATTAGTGTTGGGGGGGAGGGGTTGAGGACATGTGCTATGATTCTGCAAAGTCTTCCTTTTGAATTCACTCTACAGAACTTGAGTACTGTTTCTAAACCAGATGAAATAGTTTAGCAGAATGACTATGCTATTCTAATGTGCTTAACTGTTTCATAAGATGCTACACTTTCATTATACTGGGCTGTATCCTGTGCTGCTGTTGCACAAGTGAAACAGGTTTCGGGAGACAGACCCTCCAGAGCAGATTTTGGAGACTTGCAGGGGAGAAGAATGGAAGATGACTTTGCTCATGCAGAACTGAATGTGACCCATTGAATTGAGCTTGAATCCTCTGGTAGTCAGCCAGAGAAGTTGTTACAAGTGTATACCTAGACTCACATTTTCGCAGCCAGCACTCATGTATGTTCATATAGACACTGCTGAGAGGTTTAGGATCTTGTGCTGGAGTTATGACATGCACTTGTTATAGAAGCTCTCACACAAAGGAATAAGGAAAGCTTGGTTCATTATATAAAATAGGAGTAAGGGAAAGATAGAGGATTTTATCCACTTTTTCTTTCACTGCCCCCTATACGATGCAATAAGACCGAGGCTCCTTCTACTAATTCCTCCGCTCATTGCCTTGGAAGATGACCGCATGAAATTTCTATTTGTGGACGCTAATCCCAGGGTTTCCATATGGTTTCCTCGCGTAAAGGCAGTAAGATCTATGGCTCACTATCTGCGTGACCTGATGAATCCTTCACACTTGCCCGCTTCCATTCCATTCCCACAGCATTCCTACAGGGTATATTTTCTAACACTCCCCCCGACCTTAAACTCTGCAGTTGGCCGCATTGGATAGAGCCAGGTCCAGCACTTCGTCCTTCTCTAGAATCCATTTGCAGATTTTGTCATTGTCCCAAGCGATCAGAGCGGAAAAATCTGGGAGGGAATAGCGTTCACAGATAGTCTCCATGCCTTTTGACCAAATGCGGCTACCAGTAAAGGCTAGAAAGGCTTGTTTAGCAAGAGTCGAGTTTGGGGCTTCTGCAAGAGATTTATAGTAGGTGATTATCCTGATGTGGGCTCTTGCAATGATAGATGGCAGTCCCAGTTCCGTTCTTAGTTGGGTGGGTATGGTCCCATTAGGGAGGCCCAAGATCTTTCTTGCCAGGTGGTTTTCAGGGTCTCCAGGCGTTGGAGTGCTTTCAAATTAGAGCTATATCAATCTTATACATCCCACAAACTACAGAGGTAAACCATACCATAAGTTCAGATTCATATACACCTCTTCACAGAGTTAGTTTGGAGGATCCAGAGATTACTGACTTTCACTGTGGGAGAGGGACTTCTGGAGCATTTGAGGACTTGCTGTGGCCAACAGGCTACACGCTTTGAAGAGAAAGTCACTTGACATCAAAGTAATCTTGACTCTGCACTTCTTGCAATTCCAATGGCAGAGTCAGTGATGGAATTGATTTCAGCTTAGTCAGTTGATGTGGACCCGGCACTGGCAGCTATACCCTCCACTTGACCCCTGCCTCTCCTGGCTGATTTGTTACCAGGCCAAGTTCAAGGTGTTACTGTTGGTACATAAAGCCATTAACAGTTCACCCCTTTTGTGCTCACTCGACTGCTTTGATCTGCTGAACTGGCACTGTTACAGGTGCCACACCATACTTGTTCTGTACTTGTATAAAATTGTTCTCTAAGTGTGGCACTACCTACACTTTGGAACTCCTTGCCTATTGACATCAGGCAGGCGCCTTCACTGTATTTTTCGGCAGCCGTTTAAATCATTTTTGCTGCTATAAAGCAGTATATAGATTTTGTTAAGTAAAATAAAATAAATAAAAGTATTAAATTTACATTCCCCTCTCCATCAAACATACTCCCCTGCCTCATGCTACTTTGTTGCCCCTCCCACTTACCAATTATAACACGTTTTTCATGCTATTTTAAATACATTTACTAAGTCTGCCTTACAGGTAGGTAGCCGTGTTGGTCTGGGTCGAAGTAAAATAAAAAAATTCCTTCAGTAGCACCTTAAAGACCAACTAAGTTTTTATTTTGGTATGAGCTTTCGTGTGCATGCACACTTCTTCAGAACCTTCAGAACTCTTCAGAACGAAAGCTCATACCAAAATAAAAACTTAGTTGGTCTTTAAGGTGCTACTGAAGGAATTTTTTTATTTTAAGTCTGCCTTATTACTATTATTATTATTATTATTATTATTATTATTATTATTATTATTGGTATTAGCCTTTTACATTAGTTTTTGAGATTATTTTTCCTGGTTGAAAGCTGTATATATGCAAAGTTACTTAACAATGACAGTTTTGGAGAAACAGCAAAATTGTGAAGTAAAAGTTGAATAAATGCAATGTATGTGTATGTATAATAGTATGTGTAATAGTAAATGTGTAAATGTATGTGTAATAGCAGGCACCCCCAAACTGCGACCCTCCAGATGTTTTGGCCTACAACTCCCATGATCCCTAGCTAACAGGACCAGTGGTTGAGGAAGATGGGAATTGTAGTCCAAAAAATCTGGAGGGCCAAAGTTTTGGGGTGCCTGGTAATAGTATTATTGCATCTTTAAAAAGTATCTGGTTTGTGAGTAGTTAACTGAATGAAGGTAAAAGGTTGGCAAATTACCTTTAATTGAGGTCTAAGAGATAGTGTACAGGCAATCTTACAGCTGTTGGTCTGTCAAGAAACCATTACACTGATACAGTTACTTAGAAGGTGAATATGTGCCTTGAGTTTTTCTGGTATGTCAGTAGGCATTAGAGACCATTGTTTTATATGAGACAGTGGGATCAAAAAGGTCAGTCTGTGATAGATCCTTCAGTGGATGTTCCATTTAACTGTCAGAGAGAAGGTTTTGATTGGTTGTAACACTGCGGCTGAAGGGTGTAAAAAGGCAGACACAGAAATTCAAGAGTCAGTCTTGAGTTGGGAGCTAAAGAAGCCAGCAGAAGCTTCAGTGGCAGCAAGTGCTTGCTGTCCAAGGAATGAAAACATAGGACATGCATAGGCAAACTCAGCCCTCCAGATGTTTTGGGACTACAACTCCCATCATCCATAGCTAACAGGACCAGTGGTCATGGATGATGGGAGTAGTAGTCCCAAAACATCTGGAGGACTGAGTTTGCCTGTGCCGGACTTAGGACAACAGGACTGAAATTGCAGGCAGCTGAAGCTGAGAGGAAGACTCCCAGAGCACTTCCACTGGAAAACTGGAGCCAGATTGTCAACTGTTAGCAGTAGTTCACAAGCAGCAGTGAGTCTCTGACCAGGGAGATTTCAAACTAAGTCCTCTGTAAAAACCTGCATGTTGATGGGAAAGGAGAAAATATGGGCTATTGGCTTAGTGCAGGAAAGAGAACTAGTGCAAGGAAATAGGAACCTCCTTTAAGTAACATTTTAAAGCAAGCCAAGTTATTTTAACATCCAACTTGCAAAATAATCCTCTTATATGATGCAGTATATGCATTTGTTCAACATTTCTGTCAGCACTAGATGTTTCATTGAGCCTTATGCAACTAGTATACCCTCATTAGTCAGGAAGATTAACTTTTTGAACCTTTCATGGTGTCAGAGATTGCCACTGTGAAGATATATGATCAGGTCTTCAGCACACCAAAATATTAAAATTATTAATTTATCTAGATCAGCCTTCCCTGTGCTGACTATGGCTCATGGGAGTTGTAGTCCAAAGTATCTGGAGTGGGTACTATGTTGGGGAAGGTTGATATAGATGAATGGGTGAGGGAGTTCCCTGGTTCAACACATGACATAGTTACTAGATATCATAAAAAAATTCCTTCAGTAGCACCTTAAAGACCAACTAAGTTTATATTTTGGTATGAGCTTTCGTGTGCATGCACACTTCTTCAGATACGCACATGAAGTGTGCATGCACACGAAAGCTCATACCAAAATATAAACTTAGTTGGTCTTTAAGGTGCTACTGAGGGAATTTTTTTATTTTGCTTCGACTCAGACCAACACGGCTACCTACCTGTAACTATTACTAGATATCATGTAAATGTATTTTAATATTTTTATGGCTTAACCGTAATTTAGATGTACTTCTTTCCCAGAGAAGCTGCCCTTCAGTTTCAAAGGCTTAGTTTAGCAAAATAATTGACTGATCATTTAATTCTCTTTAGAGCTGCTGAAATCTTGACACATTTCAAAATGATTTATTCATATCTTTTTCACCCCTCTTTATTGTCAGGAAAAAAATGTCTGGCTAACTTCAGAAATAAAGCCAGATAATGTTCAGCAGGAGAGAAAGAAATAAAGAAAAAACATTTAAGCTCTGCATACCTTGAAAAGAATTATCTGAGGATTGTTCCATGTTCATTCAGTTCTGTGCAATACTCATAAGGTGTTTTCTTGATGTTGGGGGAACGCAGAGGGAGATGGTTTCCTCTGTGATTTGTGGAGTGACTCCTTTCATCATTTCCCTGGAGCACAGACAGTTTCATTGGCTCTGACACGAAATGAACAATTGAAAACATTCTTCAGGACAGAAATATTCCAAACTTCACTTTCACAGCTGAAGGTATGGAAGAAAGATGGTTTTAGGCAGTGAGACGTGAAGGACAAGTGAAAAGTTTGTCACAGATGCTGATAGCAAGGCGATGGCTGTACATCATCTTCCCTCCATTGGCTCATGGACACTGTCTCAGCTGAAATGCAAACGTGCAGAATGACACATTTATTTTTGTATATTAAAACTTCTTGTTGGGGTTTTCCCATGCTGATTTGTTTCATTTCCCTGTTTTCATCACAGATGTGCTGCCTCCGGTGCCAGCTCAAGGGGATAAAACTGCCACAATGCTTTCTGATGGAGCCATTTACAGCAGCATTGACTTCACTACAAAAACTAGTTACAACAGTTCCAGCCAAATAACACAGGCTACCCCATACGCCACAACACAAATACTGCATTCCAACAGCATTCACGAGTTGGCAGTTGATTTACCAGATCCGCAGTGGAAAAGTTCGATTCAGCAAAAAAGTGACCTAATGGGATTTGGTTATTCTCTACCTGATCAGAGCAAAGGCAACAATGGTGATTTTAGTTCTCATTTTTCTTATTACAATTGTTTGTAAAAATCTCTTGTGCACAGTAGAAAATTGTCCTTCTTTGTTCCCATTTCCCTAAACTAATTGCATACCTTGCATGTATCCTATACTTATGCAACAAAGTATATTGTGTCACGATTTTAGTTTGCTTCAGCTTTTGCAAGTATCGCAGCTTATCTTTCCCCCACCCCCTCTACCATTAGAATATATTAACTTTTCACAGTCCTACCACATCCACTGTTTACCAGCTAACTGCATGTTGTGCATGTGCTATAAACTAATCACATGATGGCACTGTGACCTTTGCCCTTTAACCCTTAGCCTTACTTTACATCCCTGACTACCGATTGGCTGAGGGATTGTCTAATAGAATGCCACACAACCAGTCACAGGATTTCAGCACCACCAGCTCTCACAACAGCTCAGAAAGAAGTGGCAGCCTCTCAGGTTGGTTTCAATACAATGTGTGTAAGGAGAAGTGTTTGTGCTTGTAAGCAGCTTAAAAAACACACAAACTAGTTATAACCTTGGAAGAATGATCACTGTAGCCAGAGCCTGTGTTCAAATATTGCATTTTGCCTTCCATTTAGACAAATATGGATGTGTCACGATCATCTGGAAAACCATGAGCTTGATAAAAAAGAAGTGTGCCTTATTTGCCCTAACCGAACAAGAAACCCATTTAGAGATAATAAGAAAATATTTGTAGCCTTTGTACCCTGTGTATTTCAGCATGATTGGAAATTTTATTTTGTAACATTCTCACTTTTCTGGCACGGTGCTGACTTTATTCGTAAATCAATCTTCACTTTGCAGCACTGTCCTTCTCCGAGGAGCTTCATGATGAAGTTAATATTTTGGTTGTATCATTATTGAAGCCCCCAACTCCTGTGAGATTTCACAATATTTCTATTGCTTATCAAGAAATCAACCCATAGCAATATAATGGAATTTATAGAAAAGCTTCTTATGATAGTGATCATTCTAAAAGTTTCAGAGCTGCCTACAAGCATAAAGTATAGGTATTATGCTGCATGCTGTATTATAATTATTACACATCACCATTGCAAAATGGATTACCTGGCTTTAAGAGCAGCAGCAAATTTGCTGTGTTAAATTATTCTGTGCAGAATTGTGCCATTTTCATAATACATTCTAAAAATCTGTTATGAGGCTATTTTACAATAACTTCTATTTTGCTATTCCAGCACTGCCCCCCCTTGCTCTTCTGCTTTATTTCCCTATAAGTCCCTGTGATGCTTTCAGTTCCTATTCCAAATGTTTGGTTTATTTTATTACAAACATACAAATGTGCACGCACATATACATGTTCCACTGCGTGGTCATTTATATTCATGTTCCTTGTTGCTTTCTTCCTCCTCAGGATTCAGTACTTAACCCTAATTGTCTATCATTTTATACGTTAACTAAAATTATCCTTTATTCATCTATCTCTTTTATCCTTGAATCCTCATTTCCGTGTTGGTTTATTTGGTCCTCTTCCAATTCTCTATAACATGACCTTTTTCTCTAGAGTGAAAAGACCCCCTGAATTACATGGGCATAAAATATTACAAAAAGAACTGATCCATACTTTTCAATTGAATGTCCCTATACGATTTCAGTAAGAAACCAGTTACTTTTGCGATTTACATTTTTCACAACTACATTTGGCCTTGTGAATGAAAAGAGAAAGAAACTCAAACAGTAAAGTTTTTGGATGTGTCCTTAACAACTCATTTCGAAAGAGAGAGAAAGATTATGCAAAATGGTACTATTAATACACTGTGATTTGCTATCTGAAAGAGTTTGCTGAAGTCTATTATTTTTTCCAACAATGACTGCACAGAGGTTTATAGCAGACGTGAATAAATCAATAAATATAGTTTTGATATAGCAAGTACATTTTAACTTTTTTCAATGTGTGCTTCATTGTGACTAAGCTATATGGAGTGTGTGAAATAAAAAGAAGTAATTCTGGGCAATTATACAGACTATTTTCATTCCATTCCACCCTATTATTATTTATAACCTTATGACAACTATAACATGTTGCTGCTGATGTTGCTAAGATAAAAATACTCCTCTCTTCTCCCTTTTTTCTTTTTCTTTTTATTTTTTGAGTGTACCATCTGGAATCAGAGCTCTTTCAGGAAATATAAATAGTCAAGTTTGTTTCTTCATACTTCTGTAATGTTTCTTGATTTCAGGTGGGAAAGGAGGGAAGAAAAAGAAAAACAAAAACAATTCCAAACCTCAGAAAAATAATGGGTCTAACTGGGCCAGCATTCCACTCCCACCCCCTCCAATACAGCCTCTTCCAGGCACAGAGCTAGAACACTATGGTGTGGATCAGCAAGAAGGAGGGTAATGTATCTTTTGGGGGGGACCATTTTGAATGTAGTGGAATGCAATATCTCACAGCTGTGGTGTGTAATGTGTATAAGGCCTTTTACCCCAATCAGATTCTGGTGTTTGGATATGAGGGGACTAATATGTGTGGAGCAGAAGGCCTTTTAGGTGTATCTCAGCAAACAGCTTAATAATACAATTGTCTGATGCACTCCCACATGTACACACTGTTGCCAATAGTAAGATAATGCAATCTTCAATGGGCCTGCGATACAATGTGTTTATGGCAGTAAAATTTGGACATTCATTTTTCATACTATATACAGTAGTTGTTTGGATCTCTCCTAGTTTTCCAAAGTTTAAAGCCCCCTCATGCATTGCTTACATGAAGGACAATGCAGGAAGGAGTGGGGGTGGGGGCAGGGCTGGGCCCCTGCCCCCCCCCACACTATTCTGCAGCTGACCTGTCCCTGCCCTCCTGTGTAAGGTTCCATCTCAGACATCCATACTACACTGGATGGTGGGCCATACACTGAGAGGAGCACTGCCACTGTCCCCCCACTATAGCAAAAACAATGCAATTATCTCCAATGGGACTCAACAGCACTGTCTCCTGCTTAGCTATTTTAAAATTGCTAATACAGCAGCCACATTATTGCAGGACAGCGGGGAGGACAAAAAAACCTTGGCCAAATATTGTCCTTTGGCTTTGGGTTAACTTTCTCCCTATAGTTTTCCATTGGCAAAGTCTAGTAGCTTGGACAAAGCATATCTGTGATCCAGCCTCCTCTCTTATGTTCCCACCATAGTTCCTAATAGATAGTCCACATCCTTGAAATTTTCAAAAGCTAAGCAATTTTAGGGAGTGGGGAAATTTTGTTGTTGTTTGATATGGGCTTGTGCCAGCATTAAACTAGTTGTAATTGATATAGGAGTGTGGATTGTATGTCTATGTGTCTGTAGAAAATCCATGTGTATTCACATAAAGAGAGAAATGTTTCTCTATTGAAAATCTGTGTAAATCAACATCCTTAGTGCTTGTTTTGCAAGAGATGCCAGGGACATCTTTTTGGCAGTAATTCAGCGTCATTTTGTTCTTGAACTTGTGAAAATAAACCCCAGTAGAATTTAAATTTTACAGAAAGGATCTATAAATATGGGTGTGTTGTTTGAAACAATAGTTCATTATAAATTTCCTGTGCTAGAACGCAACAAATTCTGAGCTCAGTTAACACAGAAAATTCCCAATCCACTAATCATCACACTTATTCATACACATTTAGTGAAAGAGCCATAGCTCTGTTGGAGCACATGGTTTGCATGCAAAAGGTTCTAGGTTCAATCCCAGGCATCTCCCAAAAAAAACTTGTGAAAGGATTTCTGTCTGAAACTATGGAGAGCTGCTGGCAGTCAGTGTAGAAAATGCTATGTTCCTATATAATGCAACATCCTAGCAGGAGCAGCAGGAGCAGCAGCAGCTGTGTGTTATAGTCTTGATAACTGTGAATGGGTTTACTTCTTGTCTTTTTTTGCCTAAAGTGTTCCTGAAAGGAATCAAAAGAACAACAATACTACATACTAGCAGCTAAGTTAGTTGGCTGGTTGACCAAAATAGGGCTACTCAGAAGAACCTTGAACTTTGAAGAAGTTGTTTTCTTTTTAAAGTGGTGAAAACCAAAGCCCCTTCCCCCGTCCCAATAATCCAGCCTAGTAGGAGCCCAGAGCATAGACAACTGAAGCAAAGCTATCCCTATAAAGTTGCAGCTGGGCTACCAGCAGATGTTGGTAGGATGTATTTGATACCATGGAGTGCCAGTGGGTCTCCAGTGACAATATCAGATCAAAGAGTTTCCCCAAGCTGCACACCTGCTCCTTCAAGAGGAGTGTGACCCATCGAAAGCAGAATGCATCCCATTTAGTGTCTCCCTAACAATGTCTCAGTCTTGTCTGGATTAAACTTCAGTTTACTGACTCCCATCCAGTCCATCATCAAGGACATACACTGGTGTCAGTACATTCACTGCTACTTCTGCTTGAGCTGTAAAGGGGGGTGGGGAATAAAAGTAAATGTCATCAGCATATGACAAACAGTGCACTCCCAAACTCAGCAGCTTCATGTAGGTGTTAAAACAGCTTGGTTGGTAAGATGGAACACTAGAAGTGGAACCACCACAAAGCAGCTCCTCCCAACTGCCAACCCGGCTTCCTTCTCCAGAAGTTAACCATTGTCAATAGTATTGAAAGCCAAAAAGTTGTCAAGTAACAGGTACACACACTTTGCCTTTCCCTCAGCACAGATTATCAGTTATTCAGGGTCACAAAGCAATCCCAGTGCCGTAGCCAGGCCTAAATTCTGATTAAAATGATTCTAGAGAATCTGTTTCACCCAATCTTTTTCACCTCAAAATACTCTACTAACAGGATTCCTATTTGCCTTTAAAATGTTTTGTTCAAGAGGACACTTGGTCTACACACAAAGAAAGACACTTTGCTTCAAGTGGTACTGATTAATAATTATCTTCTCTCTCCCCCCCACCACCCTCAGTAACGATATCTGCACTTAAATGTATTTGCTGTTCTCAGCTCAGATAATTGTGCAATAAAAGACAAATAACTCCCATATATTTTTAAGACACCACAATGATAAATAAGACAGGTAAATTGATGCATTATCTGTAGAGAAACCTTTGTGACACAGGTCTTGGCTTCTCAGTTGTGTATAGTATCTATTATTTGGTGGGGAGAATTTTATTTGTCACCAAGACAACACTGGTTATTTAAAGCTTAAGTAATCAGTGATGCTGACAGCATACTTTCAAAATTCACACAGCTCAGCCATAGCTTTTACTATGTTTGTCTTTCAAATTACACTTTCCAGTTATTTATAATATTGCAGTGATAATGAGCACAGTTCTCCCTGCCCCAGAAAGTGCATTGTTAGAAGAAGAAAGTTAAATTTGAAAAGGCAAGTGCCTTATAGGGGGGAAAAATCAGTACAGTTCGCACAGGGAGAATGATGCTTTTCTATTTTATTCCACTGACTGATTTATTCCACTGACTTTTAAATGTGAGGGAAAGAGTTAATATATGCAAGTAATAGGTGACTATTAAAAGAATACCTGTGTAACAAGCAGGTAAATGGGAGAGGCAGACAGCCCCATACTGCAAGACCTTCAGCTGGCTGCTACTTCCTGGTCACAGTGTGATCAGAGCATTTGGATGCCAATGCCTGACCCTGAGAAGAAATGGGAAGGCCAGAAATACCAAGCTCCACAAAATACAATTAGGTCTTTCTGCTACATCCCTTTCAGTAGCCACAACAGCTTAAGGGTTGCCACCAGTAACGCTTTCCTTTTATTCCACCCTGTATTACTGCCTGCTTGTTGCGTCACCATTACGCTTCTGTTACTCCTAAACATGGGGTTTTCAAATTGTAATGGAGATCACTAAAAATAAGTTATGGGATGCATTGTTTGCTTTGTTTGCTAACCAAATCAGCCAATGTTTTATTTAAAATCAAAAGGATTTGCAAATAGAAGCAAAAAGTTTTATAGTTGCTCTCTGAAAAAAAGACAATTTAATATCCTTATATTTCATTACCACGGAAATCCCTTTCCCTAAAGAACGATTTGAAGAAATGAAAACTCTCTTCCCCATTCCCTTCAATAACTAAGAAGAGCTTGAGGATCAAGGCTGGTAGTAAAGCAAAGTAATGAGGATGGAGATACTTTGGAAGGGAGCAGTAAGGACAAAAATGACAGTTTGCTACTGGAGCTTTCCACCTCCCCAAATAGAATAATAGAATCATAGAGGTGGAAGGGGCCCTGAGGGTAATCTAGTCCAAACCTCTGCAATGCAGGAATGTCAACTAAAGCATCCATGGCAGATGGCCATCCAACCTCTGCGTAAAAACCTCCAAGGAAGGAAAGTCACAACCTCCCAAGGGAGTCTGTTCCACTGTCGAACAGCTCTTACTGTCAGAAAGTTCTTTAGGATCACTTTTGTTACTTTTAAAAAAATTGTCCATCATGATGCTTTTTTGTGTAAGCAGACAAAACAAGCTTATTTGACAAATAGGAATAGCTAGGGTTGACCAGGTTAGTCAGATAGATTTTCTGTGGGAAACTGTCACATAAGGCTTGGTAACTGATTGCACAGCAGAATTCCATCTGAGTGTTTTGTTATAACAAACATTTTCATGATTGCAACCTAAAGCTGCACATCTACTTAGAAGTGAGTCCCATGTATTCTGTGGAACTTGCTTTCAAGTTAGTGTGCCAGAAACAGGGAAATTGATGGACTGATCAGATTTGATCAGCCCTCTTGTATCCTTTTATCCACATTGCACAGATTTAACTTTAGAGAATACCAATATAATATATAATAACTGGTACTAAAAATGACACGTTCATTGTTTTGTTTTACTCTTTTGCTCTTGAAGAAATTGCTTCATTTAGAAATGAGATTAACAAAGAGATTTTTATTCGGTATCACTGTTGGTTGGGCCCCTTTTTGCCCTGTATCAAAAAGATAAAGAGTGAAAATAAGCATTAGCTTTGCTGAAATAAATGGGGAATCTGTGCCTGGTTTTACAGAGTCAGGTATTATTTAGGTTATTCAAGTTTCTTAGTTGTTGTTTTCATAAAACGAAATAGATTCCCCATTGTGCATACAGTATAATATACAGTATCGTTATTTCAATGAATTATATATAGCCTAAACCTAAATCGTTTCTATTCTAGGTATGACAGCGATGGTTGGTGCCCACCTTTACCAGTCCAGACATATTTGCATCAGGGAATGGAGGATGAGCTTGAAGAGGAAGATGATAGAGTTCCTACACCTCCTGTTCGAGGAGTGGCCTCTTCCCCGGCAATCTCCTTTGGGCAGCAGTCCACTGCCACGCTCACGCCCTCTCCACGGGAGGAGATGCAACCTATGCTTCAAGCCCATCTTGATGAACTTACCAGGGCCTATCAGTTTGATATAGCAAAGCAAACATGGTAAATGTGGCAGATACAAAGCCACGGCTGTCTTTCGCAGTCTCATTTCTTTCTTTCTTTCTAGCAGGTTCTCATATGCTGTCCTCACAGATACAAAGCAAATATGGTAAATGTGGCAGACCCAGAGACTATTGGGAAATGAAAAACATCAGAAGTCACATCGCATGAGAATGTAATTCTCATCTTGAAGGATCTGCCTGTGCCTTTAGTAACCAATTAACAAAAAGATTTTGTCAGATGTAGATTCTGACTCCTTTGCAGCCTGACGGGAAAGAGTTTTCACCACACTCTAACCAACTGAGTTACCCAGGCTCTTAATCTCAATTAAAGCATTCATGACAGATGGCCATCCAACCTCCAAGGAAAAATAGTCCACCACCTTCCAATGGAGTCCATTCCATGGTCAGACAGCTCTTACTATCAAAAGGTCCTTCCTGATGTTTAGTTGGAATCTCTTTTCTACAACTTGAAGCCATTGGTTTGGGTCCTAGCCTGCAGAACAGAAGAAAACAAGCCTGCTACATCTTCCTTGTGACAGCCCTTTAAATATTTGAGGATGACAATCATATCTCCTCTGAGTCTCCTCTTTACAAGGCAGAGCGGGCCTATTGCTTCTCTTTGTCGAGACACTAGACTTCTATCGATGTAGCCTAGAAAAGCATTCACTTTATCTTTTCTTTTGCTGCTGCATCACACTGCTGACTAATGTTAAACTTGTGGTCCACCAAGACCGCTAGAGCTTTTTAACATGTACTACTGGGAAGCCAGGTGTTCCCCTTCTTATATTTGTTCAGCTTGTTCTTCCTGCCTAAATGTAGAACCTGACATTACGGTAGTTGCTGTTGAAATGCATTTTGATAGTTTGGGCCCAGTCCACTTCAGATTATCTTGAATCCTGATTCTGTATTTTGTGGCATTAGCTACCCCTCCCAATTTGGTGTCAGGACAGAACCCTGTGGCACCCCACTTGTCACTTTTTTCCAGGATGATGAGAAACCATTAGTGAGCACTCTTTGGGTTTGGTCAGTCAACCAGCTACAAATCCACCTAACAGTTAACTTGTCCAGCCCACATTTTACCAGCTTCTCCACAATAATATCATGGGGGACTTTGTCAGTTAGAAACATAAATACCACAATTCCACTAAACAAATTTACCCACATTGAAATCAAGATATACCATGTCCACATCCTTCCTCTGATCCACCAAGCTTCTAATGCTATCCCAAAGAAAGAAAAAGAAAGAAATGAGATTCATCTGTCATGACTTGTTTTTGAGAAACCCATGCTGGGTTTTAGTAATTACAGCATCATTTTCTAAGTGTTCACAGACCAACCATTATCTATTCTAGAACCTTTCCTGGTATTGTTGTCAAGCTGACTGGTTGGTACTTTGATAATTCTAAAAGATTATAGACAGAGTTTCTGATATGACATCTGCAAGCTCCTTTAGTATCCTTGGATGCAGTTCATCAGGCGCTGGAGATTTGAATTTATTTAAAGTAACTACGCATTCCCTTACCACCTATTTTCCTAGCAGGCTGCAGCTCCCTCCTTGCATCATTTACTTCAG
Source organism: Zootoca vivipara (assembly GCF_965207765.1). Classification (NCBI taxonomy): domain Eukaryota; kingdom Metazoa; phylum Chordata; class Lepidosauria; order Squamata; family Lacertidae; genus Zootoca; species Zootoca vivipara. The sequence continues at coordinate 59,081,506 of NC_142587.1, forward strand.
TCATAGGCAAACTCGGCCCTCCAGGTGTTTTGAGACTACAGTTCCCATCATCCTTGACCACTGGTTCTGTTACCTAGGGATGACGGGAGTTGTAGTCCCAAAACATCTGGAGGGCCAAGTTTGCCTATGCCTGATTTATTCTGTGTTCACCAGGTTGTGCACTGCTTTCCTTTTGGGTGAAGACCACGACAAAGTAGGTGTGAAGCTGTTCTGCTTTCTCTCTTGTCATCCAACTGTTGGCCACTTTGTGATTTGTCCTTTCTTCCATTTCTTATTACATGCCCTTCTTACATCCCAGCTCCTCTGTAAAGTTCCTTATGCAAGCACACCAATTTCTTTAGATGCCTCCCACTTTTCTTTCTTGATGCTTCTGCCTGCATTTGTGTCTTCAATGTTTCACCATTAGGAAATTCCCACTATCTTAGACTTCCTTCTTTTTGAGTATTTCTGACCATGGAATCTCACCCAGTAGTTCTTTAAGCTTTTTGAAATCAGTCATAATTGGATATCACTCTTGTTCTTGAGGAAAGTCCTAATGTCTCTTTCAGGTTGTATTAGTAAAGAAACTGTAGAATTAAAAACTTTCAGAGCCCATTCTGGGAAAGCTGAAGGATTGACAAGTATAACCTCCCAATTCTGCTGTATTTGAGTAAAAGAGATTATGGAAGCAGTTGCTTAAAAATATTCATAGCATAAATCCAAATTCTGGTTTGGTATTCAAAGGGAGAAGATACCAAAGTAGTTCACCTATATGAGAGGGGCTGTTTGGGGACTGAAAAACAGAGCAAAACAGACTCAAACTATATACAATAGAATGTCACAGGCTTTTTGGACAGCTCAACATGTAAACATATTATTTTAAAAGTAAAAGAAAACTTCAGCAGGACAAGAAACCGTCTGCTGTTAAATGACATAAAGTTGCTAAATGGCATAATGCCAATGAATGTTTCCTGACATACAAAGGCCACAACTTACACTGAAAGAGTTATTATAGGTCAAATAGGCTTGTATGAATTTTCTGCCAATGCCAAAGCCAGCTGTTTTCCTTGGACAATTTTCAGTACTCCAACCTCGTTTGCAAGCTGCAGCCAATCAACAGGGTGCTTAGGCCACCTCCTCCATGGGATATAGCTTGTTTATGTAACAAGCCAGAAGCCCAGGCATCAGCTAATTTGGGTCTAGGTTAAATGTATAATTGTGCCAGGCAGGACACAGATGCATGCCCTGGCATGCTTTCAGCCTGTACCTTGCAGCTGTTACACTTCCTGTGGTGGCATACAAACTGCAGGTGCAACTTTGGGTGTCAGTTAACATCATGAATCTCATTATGTAATCTGTGCTTTTAAGATGGGGAATTGCACACTCAGTATTGGATAAATTGTATCAGTTAGCTGTATCTGATAAACTGACTATGTGCCGATACAGTACTCTTAAATGCCATAACCAAATGCAATGATATTCATATTTTCAAAAGGCTTACAGGCAAAATAAAAATAAAAATGCCAGCAGCTTAAGAAATAGCAATGATATTTCCCAGTGAATGGGGTAGAATATTTTATCAGGGTTGTTCTGTAAATGAATGCATATAATATAGATTATTGTTTTAAAAATATGTCATTAAGGAGGAATTAGTATAGAAATACCCACCCACCCTTGTGTAAAATACAGTGTGAAGTTTGACTTAGAGATAACCTTATGCACAAATGACTTCTTCATCCTAGGAAGCTATGCAGCTTCAAAACAGGAACCTAATTACAACATAACCATCTTTGATCTAGCCCAGTGATGACGAACCTTTTAGCGGCTGAATGCCCAAACTGCAACCCAAAACCCACTTATTTATTACAAAGTGCCAGCATGGCAATTTAACCTGAATTGGTGCACAATCTGCAGTAGCTGTCACTACTCTGACTCCTATTTAGCCCTTAAGAAAGAAGTACCTGGTTACCATATTGCATTGTATCTGGGGAATTTGTGTGAAGTCTAGGCACGCTCTCTCAGTATTTGCCTCAACCTCACAGCGGGAGGAGGAGGAAGGCGGCTGCTTGGCTGCCCAAGTTGAGCTGAGGACTCGATGCGCCACCCTCACCTTCTGCCGGCTCTGTGCTCGGGCGACAGTGTGCATGCCCACAGAGAGGGCTCTGAGGGCCCCTCTGACACACGTGCCATAGGTTCACCACCACTGATCTAGCCTGGACTACCTAAATGGCAAAAAAACACCTTCTCAACCTCACTGATGTCCAAAGGAAAGCACGGCAGTATGTTTGGCACCAGCTTGGCTGCAGAAGTTGCTGAAGGAGGCATACAAGGCACCATTCAAATCCACTCCAGATTTGTGGAGGGTTTACTCCTTGGCGTTCTCTTCTGAAGATATCCTGCAAGGCTTAGAGTCAATAGTTTTCCTTCTCCTAGATGAGCTACTTTCTGAGATTAACGAGCCCCATCTGCTCCTCACTTCCCTCCACAGCACATGCAGAAACCACCTTCTTGACCATTTAACCCATTATTGATTTTGTCCGCTCAGTCCGTTGGAGCCTGTCTTCATATGAAGTCCCTAACTCACCAAAGGTTTGAGACCCATTAGACCTCACCTGGTTTAGCAAGCCAGTTAAAGCCGTTCTTGGGGTTTGGCCACTGCCACATGCTGACAGCTTCTAGGAGCCACAGGTGAGAGTTGCATGCAGGGTGGGGGCCAAAGGTAGGCAAACTTCTCCAGAAGGAGCATGGCGTGTCCCCCACCAGAGGTACTACCCCTCCCCTAAGACCTCTTACGTCCCACTGAGTTAAATAAGACTTATTCTCAGCAAATTGCAGTATATGGCTTATGACTGGATCATGCTTGTAGCTTTTTAAAGTGCTTTCCCCTTTTGCTTTCCCCCCTTTGTTCTAGGCACATTCAAAGCAATACTCAGCCACCCCAGACTCCACTTCCACCATTAGGATATGTGTCTGGATCTCTAATATCAGATTTGGAAACAGATATTCCTGAGGATGAAGATGAGGATGAGGATGACATTGAAGAAGCTTTAGAAATCACAAGACCACTAAGAGGACTAGAGCATACTCCAGGCTCTAGTATGGACAATCTAGACAGCTCAGTGACAGGTAGGCAAACAAAATTAAGAATGAACCTGCTTTGTAAAGATGTAAAATGTGTTCTAAATGAAATAATGTTTAAGGGTATTCTATTCTGCTCTATTTCTGTGGCATTTTAAAAAGTTGTGTTAATATTGCTCACAACTGTTAAAGGATTTGAAAATGCTTTTGCTTTGCTGCAAATGATAAGAAAATTCATGAATTTTAAAAAGCTTTAAAAACATGAAAGAAAAATCAATTATATCCCAGCTTTCATGGAAAGTTCACTTTACTGGGAAAGCAAGTTTATTACATGTGTGGTGGAGCGGGGGGAGGGGGGTTAGAGCAAAAGAAGCTAGACTAAAAAAATATTTTGTATCAGGAACAACATGAAAAGCTGACATCTATAAAAGGCTTCTAGATTTTTATTTTTTATTTTGGGGCTTTGTAAAAGTGATGAATGTTAGAAGACTTTTTTTTCTGAATAACCTCAGAACAAGTTGCAGTATGAAAGAACAGCTATGTGGCGACACCTTTATTTTGTGCCCACTACATATTTAATCATTCTTCCATTTCAGCCAAATCCCATTTAATTAATCGAACATCTTTTACTTGACTGTTTCTTATTCCTCACATGTCTGGAGAAGTAGAATAATCAAAGTCAAACCTGGGGGGGGGGAACTAAGCTTGCCCACCCTGAATTGGTAATAAAACTGCTGTTGGTAGAAGATAGACAACCATTGCGTTTTGTGAGAAAGTGCTGTTCTTACATGTATATCAATGACCTCATTCTAGGCTTCAGCAGACTTTCATTTCAACTGATGTTGGACCTGTACTTAACGTACTGTATCTAGGTTGACTGAGGTCTATTGAAGCCCAAGCATGCATGGTCTATATAGCTCATTAAAAATATTGCACATCTCTTCAGTTGTTGATCTTTATGGGACAGTACTAATTTCTGAATATATCTTCATGAAATTTCTGTTCGCTGAAGACAGATTAATGCAGTATCTTTTAATACTTGCCTTCCTTCTGTGTGCCTTGCAAGTTGTTTTGAGTTTGGGTTTTTTATGCCCTTATCTAAGCACTGCAGCTATGAAAACACATCACAGTTTCCACTGTTAGAGGTGGGAATATGACAGTAATGAAGCATCAGTACCTCGGATTTCCCTCTCCCTCTCTGTGTGTGTCATTGAATTAAGGGAAATGGTGCTTTATTCCCACTTTCCAGTTTCCCTTCCCCATGCCCTGGGGCCAGGCTGCTTGCCAAGCTAATTAAGATTTAAGAACTGTAGCTTGACTGCTGTGATTTGAAATCCAGATTCAACTGAAGACTTGTAGTTACAAGTTCAAGTCTCTGAATTTGGAAGATTGGCTTATTAGTGCACAAGTATGTTAAGCCACTTTACCTGAATTTACTGGAATTTTTAGCATAATCTCCTTCTGGCTGTAATTCTGTGCATTTTTGCATATCTGTCTAGGGAAGCATTCCTGTAGCAATCCATCAAAGGTCTTAGAGTCATGATACATATTTTAAAACCTGCCACCAAAATACTGTTCATTTATGTGTATTAATATGTCAGTCTGTGTGTGTGTGTGTGTGTGTGTGTGTGTGTGTGTACGCGTGCATGATTTGCATATTTGCTTTTCTATAAGTCATGGTCTCTTTTCTTCCTAGCAATGTACAAGTATATTGATTACAAATTCTGGTTTTTAAAAACCAACACTGCTCATTCAAGCTTTCAGTTGCCTACGTCATTATTTTTTAAATGTGAATACTTTGTTATTGTGCCAAGCCCTTAGGGAACAAAGTGATAGGGGCCAAAAAACTAGGTCAACACCAAATGGATGTGCATATCTTTTTATGTATCCTTTTCTGCCTCCTTATGCTTTCTGTAGTCCTGTTTTCCTTAGTGGTAGAGGTAGTGATCATGAAAGAAAGCAAACATGATTCTGAATCACCTTTTCAAAGGGTGACGTTCAAGTTAGGAAAGAAGAGTTAACTCTCTTTGTTACCATTAGTATTAAGTTGACAGGTCCAAGATGGAGGTGCATCAAAGTTCAGCTTTTATTTATTTGCTGAAGAATATGGTAGGCAAAATAGAACATAGGAAGTTGCCTTAAAACAAATCAAACCATTCCTCTATCTAGCTCAATATTACCGTACCTATATTGGCTAGCAGAGGTCCATGAGGTTTCAGACAGGACTATATTTCCATTTGGAGATATCAGGGATTGAACCTGGCACATTTTCTGCTCAAAGCATGTGCTTTACTTCTGAACTAAAGCCTTTCCCTTAAGATCTAAGAATATCACTGTCTGTTTCTCCCTACCTATATTTCAGAAGTGTAGACACAGAGGCCAGAGAAGCATTTGAAGGTGGGCATTAAGATTCTAATAACCCATGTCCATAGAGTTATTCCTTTTGGAGGCAAAAAAATTCCTTCTGCAGCTCTGCTGGGCAGAAGGACTTCCATTTCCCCCTACATCACAGTTTTTCGGGTTGTGGAGGAAGCAGGCTATGTCCTTGTCTTATGATTTGTTTAAGACCATTGTAAATAGAAGATCCAGTTTAAGTATCAAAAGTTTTATAAAATCTTTTCCGCCCTAATAAAGACATATTGGGACATGCTTTAAGCACAATGTAACATAGATTCTGTGGAAGTTGTACTACTGTGAAGTCATTTTTGGATGCAATAACATGAAATCTTTGCTGTAATTGCTACGGAAGCAAATATGGGGGGTTTCATACATGGAAGCCAACAGACTTTGGGAAATATGCTAAAAGATTAATGTAAGAATTAAAAAGGCACTGCTAATACTGGGTAATTAGACCTTGATCTAAACTGTCTATCATACATGAATAACAGTATCCCAATCTAAATTAAACAATTAAACATAAGGTGGAATCTATATTTTATATACTTGTTTCCTTCCAGAACATTATAATGAGTAAAATGCAAGCAATATATAAGTTTGACACTTTTTATAGATGCAAATATCATCAAAGCATTTATAAACATTAATGAAAAATGAATTTATGCCACTTAGCCAAATTTATTTCTGTTTGAAATTTCAATCTTTCCCTGCAATCTTTTTCTCTGCTCCATATTGCTGAAAGGCACAAAATTTTGTCAAATTTATTCAAGCTGTTAGCATGCACATAGAACATTAAGTAGTTGTTCAAATGTTGCTGAGCAGTAAAATACTATGATAAAGTGGCATCTTGCTGTGCCTCCATTACATCTTCAGCACTAAAATTAATTTATGATCAGTCATCAATTCATTTACATGTCGTTTTATGCGAAATCCATCCTTGCTGATGAATGTGTATCCCTAGATCCATTAAGCTAGAGTAAAATCTGTGCTTTATAATATGACCCTGCTAATTGTTGCATTACCATTTTTATGAGATACAAAATCTAGCAGGTCCCCTTCTCAGAGCACATATTAAGCCATGAACACCTTATTTCCACTAAATGAAGTCTGCCACACTTCCTGCACAGTAAAATGAATGCTTAAAAAATAATAATTAAAAGGACAGATTTCCCTCCCTTGTGTTATGTGCTTGTGTGTTCTATATTACTACTTTCAGGTGCAACCCTGATTTATTCTTCAGAGGACATTATTGTGGTTCATTTACTTGGCCACTGACATCGCAATGGTAAGGCAGGGGAGAAAGATAACGTCTGCCAGTCCTTGTCACCATTGCTGATGTCATTGCTTCCTGTGGCTACTGCCAGTGCAGTGATTAAGAAGTAGACTCTCTTGCATAGCCAAATCATTAAAACATTTCACAGATGCCACAAGCAGTCTTTTAGATAACAATGCTAAACATGTTATACCACAATTTAACCGCAACTTGTCTGGCAAGAGTCCCAAATTAACAGGTGTTTGTCCTTGTTTCAACTTCTGCGACGCTGAAGTATATCCTACAATTTTCCATTTTAAAAAAAATCATCCTTGACCAAAAGAGGTCCAACCTATTTTAAAGCATATAGCATGGCCCAGATATGAAGCAGAAAAAACAAAAATCTGGCCATTGCTAACGTAGATATAGTCAGAACTTCTGGCAGAATGAAAATGTTATGTGTGGGCATTGTTTTATGAGTCTGCCTGTTTATGATGATAATAAGCAGCATTTCAACCTAAAGCACACCACTCCAGCTTTTTAAATGAGCCAAAAGAAGGAGGAGCATTTTTTCCTCTGGCAGGAGACTTGTTTCTATGCTGGATGTGGATGACGGGTGAAGCACCCCTTCCTTCTTCCACCAGCCTGCTCGCACGCACTTCCTTGTCACTTGTGGCTAGGGCTAGGGTTAAATACAAGGCTCTACTACTCTTTCATTTGTCTTTTGTGTCTTTATAGTACATTGGGGATCTAATTGTATAAGAGAATCACTAAAATATTCAGACTGCAATTATGGCATATTGTCACCTCGTAAATATGTCTACCATATTAAATAGCAAAACACAGACAAAAATTGAAGTTACATTAAGCTTTAAAACAAAGTGGGGGGGGGCAGCAATCACTGAAGTGAAAATAAAGCTTTTTGGCTTTCTTTTGCTGTGGAAATTCTATGGAAGATTCATTTTGAGATAAAATGAAATTTACAGGTTTACACACACCATAGCTGCCAAGTTTTCCCTTTTCTCGCGAGGAAGCCTATTCAGCATAAGGGAATTTCCCTTAAAAAAAGGGAGAACTTGGCAGCTATGACACACACACACACACACACACACACTCCCATGTGTATGTAGCACTGAACTCAATAAAACATAATTCACATTGGGCTCTGTCAGACCTCTGTCCTATGACAGCCATAGATTATGAGGTGCTTTCAGTCTCAGTCTAGCCAAAACCAAGAACTTCATCCAGCACCTTGGAGACTGCAAAACATGTGCAACCAAGGCCAGAATTTGAAGGACCATAAAATAATTTGTGATTGTAAGATTTATTTCCCTCTAGATTCTAGCAGTTTAATAGTACACTGTGCATGTGTGAAAGTATAGCACAGGTAGGGAACCTTTGACTTGGACCTCAGTTTATCCCATACTTCTATCCCAACGGAGTCCCTTCCTTTCAGTTTGGTTTCCACCTTATTTTTCCTGGCTTTATGCCTCAATCCCACGTGGTTTCAAAACAATTGGAAGGAGCAACATTTTATTTGATAAAAATACTTTATTTTTTGTTTTACTTGTTTCCTGGTTTTATGGCTGGGAGGGAGGGGTTCTGAGAACAAATAAGCAGGCTTCTGCTGTGTGTGTGTGTTTATATAGCACACTAAAGTAGAAAGGGATTACTTTCACTGGCTTTCCAGAAAAGTAGCAGAATCGACCCATTGTATTTTTTAAAGCAAAAACAAACAAAAAAACCTTTTTTCTACTTACTTGAGAGTAACCCATCAAATCAAGCAGGACTAATTTCTGCATAGACCTATGCAGGACTGGAAATTCAAATCTGAAGTCATGGCAAAAAATTAAACAGGGTCATATGCATTCCAGATTAGTTCATCCAGAGCACTTTTCTCTCTGGCTCTTTCCATCACCAGTGTTTGTTACACTTACAGATTGCATGTGCATCCTCACTCATGGGCATAGCCCAGGAGGGCAGTTGCTCCCCCCCTAAATCAAGTAAGTAAATAAAAATACTTCGCTAACTGACCAGTTGCATCACAGATAACTTGGTTCTCAAGAACAAAAATGTTGCCCACTTCTTATGTAGAAATAGACCATAAAAACCCATGCAAATGAACATTGTCAACTAATTCACCTATGCCCTTCTGAAATGGTAGAGCATGTTGCAACTCTGAGGTTCAGTTTTCAGTAATGTTCAGTAGTGCAGTCCATGGGTATCTTTCTTGGAATATAGGTGTAAACATACCCTGCCTGTATTCTGATGTAAAATGGTCCCCAGCTTTGTAGAATCATAGACATATCCATTGGTTTTCATGTCTTCTTGCTGTCATAAATTCTGTTGCCACATAGCATCCATTTAAGGCCCAGAGTCTTCACATTTGAAGCTGAGGTGTATAAAATCAATTCTTTCAAGTAGAACCACTAGAAGATAACTGCATCTGAATAAAAAGACTAGTATTTCAGAGAGTGCACTATAGATGCCTATTACTGTTACGTGGGCTTGTTAGCTTCGAGAAACGGAATGCTAAATGTGAATAAGAATGATATCCATCTCTTTTTTTACCTCCAAAAACATCTGGTAACACTAAGGTCCAGGAACAAACTTATGAGTCTAGCCCCCACTTCCTCTTTTATTTATAACTTTTTGATTGCTTCAGCACCTTGAAATTTTTATGGAAAATAAAAAGAGAATTCAGCTTTTTCAAATAGTGGATTTTGTTCCAGATAAAGTGCTTACTGCTGCTTTCAGCAGGAGGAAAAATTGCAGCTGACAGACAGCATGGGAATTCAAACAAGCTATTGGAAAATAGAGTAAGCTGTATTGTATGAAATGGACACCTGCTTGGAGTCTGTTTCATCCTCTTTGAAAAAGGCACAGCTGATCTGTGACAAAATTAGATCTGGAGTTCCCTAAAGCCAGATTTAAACCAAATATGCTGCTCATCCTTGTGCTCAAATTTTAAGGGAACGTTAAAAGAGCCCTGTTAGATCAGAGCAAAGACCTATCTACTCCAGTATCCAGTTTTCCATAGTGGCCAACCAGATGCCTATGGAAAGCCCACAGATAGGATATGAGCACAATAGCCTTCTCCTGCATTTCCCTAGTGACTGATATTAAGAAGCACAGCACCTCTGATCCTGAAGGCAGCCACATTCATTATGGCTGTACCCGTTCCTACAATTATGCCCCGTGAATATGTCTAATGCAATCTAGGCTGGTGTTGCATCTTCTATCCTTCAGCTTTATCGGATGGTATTGGGTTCTAATATTATGAAGAGGGAGAAAATTTTCAATCTGCTTTATCCATACTATACATACTTTTAAAAACATATGATGCTTCCCCCAGCCCAAAGTAAAGAACACAAACTACTGTAACCTTTTCTGATGGGGCAGTTGCTAAAGCTCCTTTATAATTTTGGTTGCCTATTTCTGCACATTTTCCAGTTCTGCAATATCCTTTTTGCAGAAACCAGAACTGTGTTTAGTAATCAAATAACTGCTTCATCATAATTTGTATAAGGGCATTGTAATATTACCAGATTTATTTAATTTTATTTGTCCCTTTCCTTATAATCCATGACATGGAATTCACTTTTTCACAGCTACTTATTTGAAATTTCCATTAGGTTATCCACCATGATTCCAATATCTCTTTTCTGGTCAGTCACCACCAAATCAGGCCCTTTCAGTGTGTATGTGAGTTTTGGGAGTTGTATTTGCTGCAGGGTGCATACTTTACACTTTCACTGAAACTCATTTAGCATTTTAATACTCATTCAAAGAGTTTGGAAAGATCTTTTTGAAGCTCCTCTTGATCCCTTATTGTTTGATCCTTGAATTATATGATGTCATCTCCACCTCACTGCTCACTCCTGACTTCAGATCATTTATAGAAAAGTTTAAAAGCACCGGCCCTAATACAGATGGCAGGCAAAAAGAGTTTTGACAGGGCTGTAAAAAATTCCAGGAGGCATTCTGTACATCCCTATATTGTCAACAGAAACCTCCTAAAAAGAAATAATTTGCAGATTCCTCCTCAAGCAGATCATTGGAGGGACTTCCCTAATAATTCCTGATTTTAAAAAATGCAGTTAAAAACAAACATCTGGTCATGTCTTGTTAGTGTGGCTTAGTGTCACTGCAGGTTAGAAAGTTTTCTGTATGTTTTAAAGGAGCAATAACAACCCAACAACACCCAATGAAAACCAGAGCTTATTGCTTAAAGCTGCATTACAGCTCCCATCACTCCCATCCATTGGTCACACTTGGCTGAGCCTGGTGGGATTTGAAGCCTAGCAACACCTGAAGTTTGAGCTTAAACTACTTCTAGACTTACTCCCTTTTAAGTCCCTTTTCAAAACTTGCATATTAATCACAAGGTCTTGTCTTAAGTAAACCAACAAAGCTGCAAATGGCTGTTTAATATAAAAACCAAACTTTTCCCATTATTTCCTTATTTAAAGATAGCTATTACTCCTTTTCAAAAGAGAGTAATTTTGGAGATGCACAAGACATGAAGATCATCTACATGAGTTTGTTGACACCTCTAACATTTGCCATGCTGCATTATCATATTCCTGAGTCATCTTTTCTGCCATATATAATTTTAAAGTGATATTATTTTAAATTGGTTTATATATAATATTCATATATAAATATTCCCATATTTTCTGTAATGTTGCAGTTCATCTTTCTTTCCCACTCTGTCCAGTTGAATTTCTGTCTTCCAAATAATTTTATAATATTATGAAAATAGAAGCATACGAGTTCACAGTTGTGCCATGCTTTGTCCTGCTAGAACACGCTACACCTAAATGTCATAGTAAGCACCTGAACCTGGATCAGAATGGTCTGATATTGGTTCTGATGTTGTGGTACTGCATAAGGGCAACCCAACAATGTTGTCTCACAGTAATCGTGACTATCCCTATCACCAAGGGCAGTTTGGGCCTTCTCACACACAAAAAACAAGCTGTTCTTTTGGGTTGTCTCTCACAAACTACAGGGACATTTCTGATTGCCCTGATGGAATTTCTATCTCTGACACTTTAAAAAGAGCTGAAATGTGTAGTCTGATTTGACAGTGCAGTTAGTTGTGTCTGTAAAGTTTTTGACAGTTCTGCTCTCCAGTAACATCCCTCGAGTAGTATCCTGCATTATTATATCATACAAGAAGGGATTTTGGGAAAGGATGAGTTGCCTCCCTGTACTGAGGCTATGACACCATTATTGTGCACCAACTCACAACATTGCTGTTAATATTATTCATACACGCACATACACCAGCTGATTCAGCACGTTCTGCAGTCATCAAGAAAATATGCAGTATAGGGAAATACATTAAAAGAGTGTGTGTGTTTACTGATATATAGACATACACACAATACAACAAGACCTTTAAGCAGCTTAGAATATCAATATTATATAATTATAATTTAGAACTTGTTTTCAATATGCAGCTCATTATTGTAAACACAGGCTGTGATCCAACAAAGGATCAGTTAGTGTAAGAGATCTATGTACATAGTCAGCACTTTGTTTTCTGTTTGGGGTGTATTTTTTAAAAAAATGGACATCAATGCTGGTCTCTTCACCAGTGGGAAAGTGGGAAATGCTGCAGCAAAAAGAGCAAGAAAAGTTTAGACTTCATGTTTAGGCAATTTCCTTGCTTGCTGAGTTTTTGTTGTTCTGGTTACATCCCACAAAACACCTAAATTGATTTTCATTTAAAGTATACGTGTCCTGGTTATGGAACTCCTAAAGCTTTTTTTCATTTAAAGTAAATATGTTGAGCAGTTGACATTCTTTCTTAAAATGATGGTCACCAAGTCAAATGAAGCAAGGCTTGTTTTAAATTTAAAAAAGAGAAATTCCTTCCAGTAGCACCTTAGAGACCAACTAAGTTTGTCATTGGTATGAGCTTTCGTGTGCATGTACACAAAAGCTCATACCAATGACGAACTTAGTTGGTCTCTAAGGTGCTACTGGAATTTTTCTATTTATTTTTATTTTCTTTCGACGGCAGACCAGCACGGCTACCTACCTGTAACTTGTTTTAAATCATTATCCTGAACGTTTCTACACACAAATAATCTCTTCAGCTAGTCTGTTGCAGTGATTTCTGTTCAGAAATCTATGTAGTTTTACTTTTTAAAAAATGGCTTTTTCAATTTTTTCCAGCTTGCCTTAGCTTTTTATCTTGCCTTTCCTACATCTGTCTATGTCAGGAAGAGTCCATTTGGAAAGTAACAATTTTATTTGTGCCTCTGGCAAGCAGAATCAAATTGTCAGTCTCTGTTGCGCTTAACCCACTTTCAGCCTGTCAAATCTCTGTCGACTCCTTCAGCTTCTGTTCTTGTATCTTGGAGTGGAGAAACTTGTTTATTACAGCATACCACTGTATTGATGCTAAAAGATTTGGTCATTCCAGCACTGCAAACTATTTTCATTGTTCTGGAAAGCTAATTGGCACCAAAGCTATTTCCTATTTTTTTTTGAATAGCACTGATGTTTTGAATGCTCACATAGGTATCCTGTGCTTCTAGTTTCAGCCTTGAGACTCTGAGATGCCCCAACAACTGTATAATCATTGTGCTCATTGCAATGGGCTGGCTGAAAATGTCTGTGTTTCAGAATTTGGATAAACTAGTAACTAGAGCACCTTTACTTTTAGTAGTGGAGTAGAAAAGGGAATGTCATCAGATACAGCTTTGCTTAGCACTACAGCACTTTCAATGACAAGCACTTTCAATGACATCTGCCCTATTTAAATCTTCCATTTCTTCCATTCTAAATGAGCAGGAATTCCCAGAACTTGAAGATTTTTGAATGGTGCCATTTGCAGCCTTATCTCAAGCGTGATCTGTAACTTTTCACCTTGAAGACTAGAGGCTGAGATTTTAATTCCAAATTTTAAGCCCTTAAATTTAATACCTTTTATATATCCCTGAAAGCATATATTCCCTGCTCATACCTGGAAAAGCAAAACGCAAAAGGAAAGATTCCATTTGACTGGATTTGCCTCATTCCTGAATTTTCTACACACAAAACTTACTCGTGCCACACTAACCTACAGAAGGTAGTGATTAAGGGTGGTATGCAACTAAGTTTTGTTCAGAGTAGACACATTAAAATGAACCTGACTAAGATATGACCACTAGTTTCAGTGGGTTTGCTTTGAGTAAAACTTAGTTGAATACCACGCCAAGTAAAGAGCTTTAAAAAAATCAAACTTACACGACAGCAGGTAATAATTGTATGATACAGTGCATTCATGTTTTTCTTATTTTGAATTCTGAGATTAGAAATGTCCACTTTAAGATCCTTTATTTTAAAAAGTTGACAAAATCTGAACTTCTCCATTGGCTGAGATCCATGGTAAAGGGGAAAACTGCAATGATTTTTTATCTGAATTTCCCTATTCTAGAAATACAAAATTGAGATTTGAAAGTAGAAGAGGTATTTTAATAGCCCTTTGGAATTTACATAAGTTAAGCTATTTCATGTGTGCAACTCACTAGCCCCCTACATTTGTTTTTAGGTTCACTTGTAAATGGATGGGGTTCTGCGTCTGATGAGGACCGTAACTTTTCTAGTCATAGATCTAGTGTAGGTAGCTCCTCAGATGACTCCATCTTTACCAGCGGCAGTTTTGCACAAGCTCTGGTTGCAGCAGCAGATAAAGCTGGGTTTAGGCTGGATGGAACCAGCCTATCAAGAAAAGGTTTGTAGACACAAAGCTAATGCCTTTTGCATGATGTGGGCCTCTGTCTTTTCTTTCTTCCTCCTTTCCTAAGAAAAGTAAAACCTCAGCATAAATATGCCTAACATGCATATAAAGCAGATGGTTTGTTTCTGCCTGTTAGGTTTTTTGTTTAATAGTACTTCAAGCAGAAACAAAGCAGTGCAGTGCACAGACATTTTAACACTTCTCTTGACTCTGCTATGGATTTACTGACGACATACTGCCTTTTAATACGGCCTCAAGGAGACTACTAATTTTGCCATGCAATTTTTGATGATTTATTATTTGCAAAACCTTCTCACAATCAATAATATTTCTTGTGAAGAACTGCACACTTAGCTTTTATCTCCATTACTGCTTCTCTTTTACATCTCTCTTGCCAAATGTATTTTCTGGGAAGACTGTGAGCATGGGGTGAGTTGGTGAAAGTTTATCACTCTAACAATGCAACAGTTTAACAGCCTTATTAAATGGTTGCCTTTTAAGGCACTTAATCCAATCATTTATTGTGTCTGACAGCAGGATTATAATTAAAATTGTATCAATGACAGCATCTAGTTAAACAAATTAGTTGCATTGGTTAAACAAAGTGACTCTGATTTGGCTTTCAAATGCCGGATAAAGGCAACCTTATATATAATTTTTTTTCTGTGGTTACTTCTCTTCCCTTCTCTGCAAAAAAGATGAATCAAAGTACATAAAATGTTTAGAAGTAGGCTATGGTTGTGTTCAGATCATAGTAGGTGCATTAAGGAAGCAGAGGGAACTTCCTAATGGCAGTTTGCAGACTCTGTAGCTACTACACGAAGGTTTTGTGCAGCCACCACACAATGTTTTGCTCTGCATTATTTTCCCATTTATTCTATTTCCGTGGAAAACTGAGTAAGTAAAATTCCAGCAAAAATACAGCCAGATTAAATGAGGAAGGCATTTTGATGGAGATCATGTTATGTGGATGCTGCACAGAACTTGCATGCATGAGCAGCAGAGTCCTGCAACCAGCAGAGCAAAGAACTATGGTGTGGAAGTGCCCAAAGGGATTACTACACAGATCAAGAAGTTTCAACAGCATAACAAACTCATAACACCCACTATGTGGGGTGGCTATCATATGGTTGTAAAATTTAAACCAGCCTGTACATAAAACAGAGGGCTTTGTAAGGGTTTTGACATGCATGCTTCTCCTACAAACATCACAAGTGGCCTGTGTGATAGACTCTTGGAAGTGAGCAGTGCACTTGCAACTGAAAGCAGGGAGGAGTCAGGGAGGAGGAGGAAGGCTTGATAAGATTGCAATCTCATCAAGAACAATAAAGGACTAACATACTATAGTATTCTACATAAATCCTAAGGCTTGATATTAAAGTATTCTTAATCAAGTAGATTATTGCCAACAGGTGTTCTTCCATTGGTTTTGAAAAACTGAACTTAATGTATGCTTGTTTAAAATTATGAAACCACTGTAAAAAACAAACAAACCAAAAACCTCACTTTATAGAAAATTACAAAAATACAGCATATCATAATTTCTAAGGCGTGGGAGCTGCAGGAGAGGAATCAATTAAAATTTGCCCCCTTCCTCCACCACTACTAGAGATGTCTCCTGGATCAAAAGTCTTTCCATGAGTGCTGGGGCACAAACTGGATTTCACCTCGGGTTTCTATAACAGATATGAAATGGAAGACATTGAAAAGAAAGGAAAATATACATTCTTACTAGAACTAAAACAGTCTGCCAATTTTTGAAATGAATGGAATAACTTTTTTTTTTGTTGATAAACACTCCATTAGTACTGAAGGGAACACAACTGTCTCATTAGATCTGGAAATGACAACTCTATTTTATTAGCCAATAGCTATCTTTTTCAATAAATATTAACCTCTGCTTGCATACAAAATAATGAAATATGGAGAAATCTTATCTGAATTAGCCTGTTCTTGAATGGTTTGGGCCCCAGAATAAATTGTCTAATGTGGTTACTTATACAATAAAAATACGGCATGTGTTGGCAAAACTGAGGTTAGACTCCTCGTCCAGAACACGTTTTCTGCATAGAAGTCATGATGAGTAAATGTTCCTTCCAATCTTTTTTTAATATAATTTTCACATTTCTGTTTAGCATACAAAAAAGGTGGTCAGCAAATGTTGGAAATGTTTTTCAAATATACTTAAATAGTAAACTCTAACACTGAGTTTGTCACTTTGCTGGTGGTGCCGTCAATAACAGTCGTCATGAGTTTTCATGTGAGGTGTTGCAAATAAAGAAACTGAAGCCTTTAGAGCAGGCATGTAAGCATAGTAACATATCAATTTCCATTTCTGTTTGTAGGCAAACCATATTCCTCTTCCCAGAGGCCTCGGCCAACCAGCCCCTTTTCTACTGACAGCAACACCAGTGCAGCCCAGAGTCAGAGGCCTAGGCCTACCAAAAAACACAAGGGAGGCCGAGTTGACCAGCCTCCATTGCCTCACCGTAGAGAAGGAATGACAGATGGTAAGTTCTTTGTTAGAATTCATTTCCATGTTAACTGTAAAATGGTACTTTCCAAATTAGTATACCAAGTTACATGAAAGTTTATATTAAATTGTTCACTACCGTGTTTCTCATATTATAAGACATGTCTTATATTTATTTTTTCCTCAAAAAAACACACTATGGCTTATTTTCAAGGGATGTCTTATTTTTTTCCTCCTCCTCCTGCTGCGGCCGGCATTGCTGCTGCGCCTATCACTATGTCTTATTTTCGGGGTATGGCTTATATTCCTTGAATGCTTAAAAATCCTGCTATGGCTTATTTTATGGGTATGTCTTAAAATATGAGAAACAGGGTATTTTGTCACATTTCTTTTCACAAGTATTTAGTTCTACATTAATAATATTCAAAATATATAGACTTCTACATATTCTCACAATTCATTAATTATAATTTATCTTATACTTCTGATTAAGACAGTGGTGAAAATGCTTTATATGTGTTAAGATCCATGTTAAATATATGAAGTAAAAGGGGTCCATTCTTTCTGGAAAGTTCCTGTCAATTTACTTCCCTCTCCTAACTACATAAATTGTGTCAAGTGTTCCATTAGATCAAACTTGGTTCTACTAAACCATTTATTCATAGTTACCAGAGTAGAATTTTTTTGTTTAGAAGCAATTTAAACTTTTGCTGCAGTTAGTATCATACCAATTCCATATGTTCTGCATATATCTTATTTCTCAAATAACCTATTTACTTATTTCAACAATTTATTTACCACTTAACACTATATAAATGATGTACAATGAAGTTACAAAAGAATAATATCACAGAATAATGTTGCATTATATTTAATGGATCCAAATGTCTGTCTCATATGCATATCATTCCAAAAAGAGCTTATCTTCTTATATTTCCACCAGATATGCATGAATATGCCGCTTATTTATCAACCCTCCAACATGCATATCTCTAATTTGAACAAATTTGTGGTGTTAAAA
This sequence comes from Zootoca vivipara, assembly GCF_965207765.1. Lineage (NCBI taxonomy): Eukaryota > Metazoa > Chordata > Lepidosauria > Squamata > Lacertidae > Zootoca > Zootoca vivipara. The sequence continues at coordinate 59,099,444 of NC_142587.1, forward strand.
ACGCACAGTACAGTATTTTGAAATTATTCTATTTTAAAGAAATGTAAGGTGGCATGGCAGGATCACAAGGAAAGGCAGACTTCTAGATTTCATTTTGTATTTCCACTTCTAGCATCGTTTTCCTTTTAAAGCAAACAAACATCTTTTCTGTCACTGTTCTGTCTTGATAAGTAATTGATACATTTCTCATAACAATGTTTTGCTCTACTACCTTGATTATCTCAAAGGTGGTCAGTTTATTTTCCATTTTCTCATCTCTCAAATTTCTTATCAAAAAACATTTTAATTGATGATAGTGAAACCAAGATGGATGTTGTGATTCCCCTTTACTTGCTATTTGTTACTTTCAAGTCTTTCAGTCAGTGTTGATGTTAGATCTATGTCAGGCTATGAATTATGGCTAGGCTAGTTAGCCAAGCATTAGTTTCTCCTACTGAGCTGTGAAATCCAGTCCCACCAGGAAAGCAAAGCAATATTATATGAATTTATCCTCACACATATGTCTGGCTTAATATAGGCTGTTTTGTGTTATTTTAATATTTCAGCTTCATTCCACAGCTTTTGACAAGGTTTTGTTCCTTTCTAAATCGTAAGATTACACATTTGGTCCAAGTTCAAACAGTAAATAATATTCACATTGTTGTTTACTGATACAGCCACAAAATGTGGGGGAAAGGTGGACTTTGGTCAGTAACTTACTTTAATGTTCTAATATATTTTATAACAAAAATTAAAGAATGACCAGTTTTCCAAAAAGTCCTGTAACACCTGAAAGACTGGGCTCTTGTGCAGGGTTTTAGGTTAGAATCTACTGCACAGATGCATTATTATTTTTTTCAAACTAGAACAATACTTCAGGTTTGGTAGGACATGTGACCAAGAACAAATTTGAAACATAACTGCAGCTTGACTTCCTGAGCAACATACTAGATGTCCCAAACAACCCCACCTTGGAAATAATAGTGGCAAAAATATGAATGTGGGAAATTACTGTAATGTAGATTCTATACCAGCAAGGACCATGATTATGGTGTCAAATATTCCACCCCCATTTCTTGTTCACTAGCTGTGATATGGACCCAGGTGGTGCTGTGGTTAAAACCACAGAGCCTAGGGCTTGCTGATCAGAAGGTCGGCGGTTCGAATCCCTGTGACGGGGTGAGCTCCCGTTGCTTGGTCCCAGCTCCTGCCAACCTAGCAGTTCGAAAGCACGTCAAAATGCAAGTAGATAAATAGGAACCGCTACAGCGGGAAGGTAAACGGCGTTTCCATGTGCTGCTCTGGTTTGCCAGAAGCGGCTTTGTCATGCTGGCCACATGACCTGGAAGCTATACGCCGGCTCCCTCGGCCAATAATGCGAGATGAGCGCGCAACCCCAGAGTCGGTCACGACTGGACCTAATGGTCAGGGGTCCCTTTACCTTAGCTGTGATATAATTACAAATAAGGCTGCTTGAACAGTAGGCTGTGAGGTCAAATTTTGCATGTAATGCTTGGTAAGCTCAACTATTTTTGTACAGGTGGTGCATCTTCTCACGTAGACTTTTCCCAGCTTCCGCCCCACACGCCACAGCTATAGCGACCTCACCAGCCTTGAATCTGTCAAAGCTATAGATCTTTGAATAAATGTCCTCAATTATTACTGCTGCTATTTGTACAGTCCATGTGCATCAATATCAACTTTCCTGTTCTGGTACTAAAAGTACGGTATGTTGCAGTTATATCAAAGCTAATGAAAGCTGGTTTTTGTTCAATCCTGGAGCACATGAAACAGACATTACTTCCCCAAAGGCACCTTCTAATTTACTTATGAGATGTTTCTCGCAGTGTGTTGCCTGAGAAGGGGGATAACTCCTTCAATTTGTCAACTAACTCACCGATACTGCACTGGCATTCATCATGTTTTTAAGAGTACTTGCACAGTTTCTCAAATGCCAGTGATTTTTCCAAATTGATATGTCATCCAGTTGTACTAAATTGATTGTCTTTCATGTGTAGGGGTTCTGACATGCCACAGGTATCGTAGCAGCAATGATTGTGGAACAAAGCCTGTATTGTACAAATCCATTCATTGCCTTGTTTTGTTGCAAGTTCCCTGACTGAATCATTTGCACTGTGATGACCATATTAACCTCAATCAAGTCCTCAATCAAGCTGCTTATTTCTCTCTACCTCATTGGCTGCTGGCAAACTATAAGGATGCAGTGTGTCTTGAAGTTAAATGCAGCAATGCTCAAACATAAAACTGCTGGAGGGCGGGACGTAGTACTTCCCTAGGAGGTCTCTAACAACGGATATGCTTATACACAGTGCATGTTGTTACAACACTTAACATGCAGTTTCACATCCATGTGTTAACTAACTAGGCCAACTTCCCTTGCTACATTTTATCTTAATTTTTTTCTAGACCATGTTCCACAACAGTTGCCTTTCTGCGTGTTACCATCACAAATTACACAGCAAGTTTTCCATCTCTACACCATCTGTAATGACAAAACAGAACAAAACAATTAATTTGCAGTTGTTACTAGCTATTACAGTATCACAATATGAAATAAAACAAACAAAAGTGCTTTCACCTAGTGAACAGTTTTCAAACATTATTTTCCACATCTACTTGCCTGAAGTAATATGGCTGCAATACCAAAATCATGATCCTTGGGTTGTACAGAGCCCACTCATTTTCCATATTGCATAATGACTACTGGGACCTAATATGTAATATAGGCAGTCATGCTGCTATAGCAAATTTTGGCTTGTTTCAAATTTATTCCAGGACCACTGTCTTTTTGGAATTAATATCCATGTACAGTGGTACCTCGGGTTAATTTGTTCCGGAGGTCTGTTCTTAACCTGAAACTGTTCTTAACCTGAGGTACTTCTTTAGCTAATGGGGCCTCCTGCTGTCACTGCGCCACCGCCACGCGATTTCTGTTCTCATCCTGAAGCAAAGTTCTTAACCCGCGGTACTATTTCTGGGTTAGCGGAGACTGTAACCTGAAGCATCTGTAACCCAAGGTACCACTGTATATAAATCCTAACTATGGTATATACTTTGATGATAAAGGCCACACTACATGTGAGGTTCCCCCCCCCTCCTCTTACAAACTGTCAGTGCTGGGCAGGGGGGGGGCAGCAACCTGAATTGCAAACTGGGAGTGACCTTTTGTCCACCATTAGCCATTTGCATTGGTGAAAACATCACACTGAAAGAAATGAGACCTTTTCCTATAATGCAGTGCAAACTGCAAGCATTGAGGGGCTTATGTGGAGTGAGACTACAACAGGTGGAAGAGAGGACTGAAACTCTCCTAGCCCCATGCTAGAGTTGCAATCTTGATTGGGGAGAGGGAAATCTGCACTCAAGGGAAGGACTACGTACTTATGGAGCAGATGGTGGGAAATGGAGAGGAAGAACTGATTGTTAAATGCTAAGGACCTTGAGAAAGGTGATAAAAAAGCTTAACTACTTTGAGGGTGCCTGGATTTTTACTTCTTGAACTATGGCAATCCTACCAAACAACAGAACGAAAGGTAGGAAGGAGAGAAAACTCATGCATTGACACAAAGCCCTCCAGATAGCTTGGAATGCAATCAGGTCGCCAAATACAGAAAGACTGGCATATGAGGAAAATAATCAGAGTTTCTTTCTGGCGACTTATGATTTACTATCAACCATCCTATCTAAATCAGTGGCAAAAGTATTAGATTGATTACATTATAGACTGAGGGGAGAAGGAGAGTCAACCATATAATGCCCAAAGACAGTTCAGTTCACAAGTAAACATGAAACAATTTTCTTTATTCACAATTTCTTTCCCTGGGTATCGTCTGCAATTAATTGAGATTTCCATTAAAGTGCACCACTAGAGAGTTAGCAACATTAAGCTCTTTTAAAAGTCTAAACTAATAACTGTTGTTTTCAGTCACACTGGGTAATCTCTCACACTGTTCACACTTATCCAAGGTGAGTCAAATGGGAACACATTTAGGCTCAGTTAAGGTTTTTGCTGTCAAGAAATATCAGAATCTCCAGTTCCCTAATTACTGAATTGGGAGAAAAGCCACCACTGGCCAATAATATTACATTATTACATTAATGTACTAATTGGCTTGCAAATTTCTCTTTCCAGAATTGTGCTGTCATTAGATGCACCTTCTGATGACTTGGCTGAATTCCAACCAATGCAAGCAGCAGTCAGTGAATTCTAGGTGTTCCAGACAAATATGTTTTTACTGACTATATGAACCCCAATGGAGATAAAACCTCACTGAAAGAGAACCACCAAAGATAGTCATAAGATGCATGGTTATGTGCAAGATGCCATAGCTCCATGCCCATATATTATGGTTCAGCATTTGTCGTTTACAGGAAATAATTTGGCATTCCTTGTTTGACAAGTAACAAATAATATTTGCCTATGCACTGGAAACTCAGTTTACCCTCTCCTGTATCCTAAACTACCTTTTATAGGTCCAATCCAAAAAGCTATTCCGTCACTCTACATTTAGAATAACTAAGGTGAGAAAAGGAAAGTAAATTGAAAGACAATTTCAAAATGCACTGAAAATCTATTTAAGTCACTAGTAATATATCATGCTATAAGGAATGTCTCACAATTTTGGTTGAAGCAATGAACAGACTCTTAAAGTGCCACAGAGAAAAAACAACAAATTATTATGATCCTCTTCATGTTTACTTTACACGAGTGGGAGCAAGAATACTGACCAAATGAGTAGTCTCTCCAGTAAATCTGTTATTATTGTCAAAGAGGTACTGTCCACAAATCCTTTTCACTAGAGGTTGATGCTGAAATGGGTAACCATTGGGACTGTATGTGGCTGCATCCAGCGACGTCTTAAGGTTATCTGGCACCATGGTGCAGGGATCCCTCAGGCGCCCCCACCCCCACCCTGTGTTTCCCTCCGGGCGGGCAGCACCTCTCCCTCGGGCCCCTCTGCAGCCCACCTCGCTCCCCCCCCCACTCAGCGGGCAGGACCAACGCCAGTGACGCCGGACTCGCACTCCGCCGGGCAGGGCCAGGCATGGCGGGCAGCTGGAGGGGGCAGCCCGATGGGCAGGGACGCTGCCTGTTGTGCTCCGCATCCGCCTGCTCAGCAGAAGTGGCTGCACGGCGCTGCCGTTCAGGGAGCCCTGGCTGCCGCGCCGACGGGAGGCTCGCGGCTGCCGTGCCGACGGGAGGCTCGCGGCTGGCTTCCCCGCAACGTCACTCGCAGCATGGCGGAGGCACCCTCCAGCACCCTCCAGAACTTGCCACCATGGCGCCTTGCGCCAGTAGCCTCTATGGCTAAGACTATGGCTGCATCATATGGTGAGCCATTAGCCTGCCTATCGTCCTTTCTGTCCAAGAGGATCCAACCACTACCTAAAAACATCAGCTAAAAGCATTTTGTTCAGACAAGCCTACCCCATATATGTAGAATGTTGATATGTATTTTAATCTGTTTTTAGTTTATCATTTAGTTTAATTATCTTTTGAATGTCTTAAATGGTTGTTTTTCATGATACTTTCATTGTTTTATTCTTTTTGTTAACATCTTAATACAATTTTTAATAAACAGCATATAAATGTTATGGTATAAATAAAATTAAAAACTTACCTGAGGCCTTAGGATGCTAATCTGTCTAGTAAGATGCTGCAGTTCAGTGCTGTTCAGTGGCTCACCACATGGGGAAGCAGCACACAGGCCCCCCCAGGTTTCCAGTTTGACCCCAGGCAGCTCCTGCCACCAAACCTGAAAAACAAAAATACCTCAGAACCTCTTGGGCTCAACTACACATGATGCTTTTTAAGTTACATTACACTTTAGGAATACAGATAGCAGCTGTATGGAGACTCTCTGGATGAGGGTTGTAGAAAGCAGGGGTGAAGTTTAAACACTTTCCTCCTCTGCTTCAGTTCCAATGAAATTCTCCACCCCCTCCATAAAGCTGCTATTTACATCAAGATGGAAGTTCTTCTTGTATTAAGGTTAGTCTCCTCCATCCAGTCCCAGTGAGAAAGGGAAACTTGAATACAAGTGTAGATTTTCAGATTACTGGTGGCTAAATGTGTGAACAACTTTCATTGAAAACACTGCATACAAAGGGATATTAGACAATATGGAATGTCTGTCTGTGATGTTTGAAGGTTCATTCACTTGAAAGTTACTACGTCAATTGTTAAAAAGCTTGAATGAACAGCACTAGTGTTTTCAACATTATATGAATCAAAGAGAAAATTGCCATGTAGGATAGGCACGGGGAAGATTTATTGTCTCAATTATTTTGAATAACTAATTAGACTGCAGACAGCTGCCTCCATAAGACACAATGGTGTTGTCATGCTCCAAATACCCAAGTATCTGTTCCTCCATTAGGGCTGGTTCACAGGTATTAACACCAGCTGTTTCTTTCCCATCCACTTTACTCCTACTGACCATCCTGGGTATAGATTTGTGTGCAGAAATATCAACATGTACCAAACTATATATGGATAGAACCAGAAGACTCTTGATTCCCCATAGTCACATGTGGTTCCAACTATGGTACAGTCATCATCTCAAAGATGGTCAAGAGTGCTGCATGGACAAAGAAATTAACTGGCATGCACATGTGAGAGTACTGCTATAGCCCCAATTCAGAAATGGAAAGAACTATAAAGTTCATGCATAGAAAATATTTCACAGAGGCATGATTCAAAGCATTGCAAATCCTGTGTTTATCTAAGAGGATTTAGTGAGCAGTGGTATGTAAATAGTCTTGCATGTTTATTTTGAAACAGCATGGACAGAATGTTGGATTGCAACTAAGCAATGTTGAAAAATTGTGATTACTAATGCTCTTCACCATTGCAGGGTTAAAAATAAAGGAAAACTCATTCTCTCTCTCTCTCTCTCTCTCTCTCTCTCTCTCTCTCTCTCTCTCTCACACACACACACACACACCACACCAAAAAATAAGCTAAATATGAGATGTTTAAATGGTTTACCTCAAAGGGGGAAATGATATCAGTAAGCTCTAAGGAAACCAATTTCACCAAAAAAGTCACAAATTATTCCATAAAAACATGCAGTTATATAAAAAAAAGTTGTAACAATAGCGGAATCAATTTGATATATGTCATCCTGAGTATAGTTTGCTTGAAGTTAAACACAGGCTGATGACTTCTTTTTTAAAAAGTAGTTTGCATTTGAAGATCCCCACCCTCCCAAAATCTGTTGTGTTGTAATCTGGACATATTTAGAACAATTTGCAAATTCACTCAACATTTGAGTACATGTTAAAACTTCTGAAAAAAACTTTCATATTAAGCCACTTTAATTTAACTGATAGGGGAAATGTGATCTGTATTTTGAATATATATAATATTTCAAAACTATTTCATAGCAAACAGGATGAAAAAGGAAACAACCCCCACATCTACTGAAAATAAAAGCTTTTTTAAAAAATTTACTGACCTTGTCAAGTGCAGCACAACAAAAATTACTCTTCTGGTGAAGGGCATGTTCTGTTATTTACAGCCAAAAACATCTAGCAATTGTCTAAAACCAAGGGAAAAATGTAGGATAACTATATTTCGTCAAGTCTTTCCAATCCTTTCATTTTCCGCTAAAATTTAAATGTAACTAATATGTCATTGAAATTCTGAGTCTATTCACATTTTTAGATCTTCCACCACCGCCAGACCCACCCCCTGGTCAGGGTTTAAGGCAGCAGATAGGCCCTGGCCAACGTGGAGGTTCGACAGAGAGAAAAGGAAGCTCTCTAGAACGACAGCATACATCCAGCATAGATGAAACAAAGAGCTCTTTGGATCGTCAAGCTAGAACGTCACTAGAGTGGCAGCGGCAAACCCAGGAATGGATAAGCTCCACAGAACTTCAAAGCCAGCAAAAACAAGCATTTGGATCAGGTGTGTAGTTGCACCTCTCAAACCAGCTTAGGCAGTTTCCTAAATATATTCCATTATAAGATCCCCTACAGGCAGTGAAGGTCAAGGCTTACATTGGAACAGTCAAAGGATTGTTATTAACATTTGACCTTCAATGTTTGCTCCTGCAATGGTGAAGCTTTTGAATGCACCTAAACTACTAAAATTCTGAATGCATGCCTTTGGGAGTTAATAATGCTGCTATATGCAGCGGGGGGTGGGGGTGTACTAGACATCTTATGCAAGGAATATATACATATGGAACACACACTGGCTGTGATTTTTTTTTAACCCACTGGAATGGATTTTTGCATGCATATGGTGCACAAAACATCCTTACCTCCCACCTGTATTAACAGCATTCTCATCAGTACCCACATTTATGACTGTAACCTTGCAATAAGCTCGAAATAAAGCCATTTTGGACTCATAGGTTTTTGGGGGGCTTTTTAAAACATGGAACTTCTCATTGATAAACTCAGTGGGTGAAATCAAATGTTGCCATTTTGCTTGCAGAACAGCTTTTCATCCAGCTGACACCATTGCTAACATAATCAATGTAGGCATACTGGGTGAAATCCAATGCTGCTGCTGTTCTCATAGAACAGCTTTTCATGCAGCGGACATCTCCACTAATATAAGAGGAGGTGAGACAACTTTTGCCGATTTCCTCCTGCCCCCTACAACTTTCATTCTGTTCTTTCCTGAACCAAAATGTTTTGGATGGTTCCCCATTCTTTGGATCGTATTTTTTGCAGCAGAGGAAATAAGCAAAGATCACCACACCTTCCTCAACAGTAAAACTGTTGAAATGAATGAACATGACTAAGGTCCATTAATTTGAATAGATCTACCCTGAGTAAAACTTAGCTGACTACCACCCATTATTCCCCCCGCCACACCAGCACTCAGAATCATTAAATGTCTTAATAGCTATTAGGTATTCATCAACACACCATTCAAGTATTCTTTGTCAGCTTGTCTGTTGCATTCGGTTATTCAAATGAAAATGCTGGGCCTAGTTTTTTTCATTTGATTTTTTTTAGGGGGGGTGCAATCATATGGGCTCTAGGAGACTGTCCCACAAACCAAGCAACATAATGGATAGCCCTCTCTGATTCAAGAGACAGAGATCTGAGCTTGCAGAGGGAGAAACAATGTCTCCCTCTCTGACTCTATGAACCCTGCCAAAGCCGTGGCTCAACCAATGTTGGAGCTCAGATGCAGGTAGGGCCAAAAAAAAGGAAAGTATGCCGGGATCCTAAACCCACACATTTCTCTGCTGCACCCCCAAGCCAGAAGAAAATACTTTTTATTATTTGGAAACAATGCAAGGGACATATGCTTTTAAAAGGAAAAATGACAGGATAATTCAAACTTAGAACTGGATAGAGGACTGCAGAGCATTCCTAAATTCTCACGTTCCTCCCCATTCCTTGTGGATTGCACTGCACCCTTTGACAGAACATTTGTGTGTGTGTTTGTGTACACACACACACATGTAAGGACAGTTGGAATAGCTTGATATCCTAGCACTTTCTTCACATACTGTTGGTGGTATGGTTTCCCATCATCTTCGACTTTGTTTCTATTTCTGCATAAATTAACTAGCATTAATTGTGCCAAATGAATTTTTTAGAATGTTACACTGACTGATCAACTCAAGGCACAACCATAGCTGCCAAGTTTTCCCTTTTCTCGTGAGGAAGCCTATTCAGCATAAGGGAAAATCCCTTTAAAAAAGGGATAAAGATTGGGCACAACCTGTCAAGAATTATGCCAAAACAAGTTTGAATTCAGCAGCTGAAAAAGTCCCCAAATTCCAGCAGCTGCATTTATTTTAGATTTCACTGGTAAATTTGTACAGTGGTGCCTCGCTAGACGAATTTAATTCGTTCCACAGGTCAATTTTTTCGTCTAGCGAGACACGGTTTCCCATAGGAATGCATTGAAATTTAATCAATGTGTTCCTATGGGCTCCGGGGGACTGGCGGCGGAGCTTGCTTTCTTGGCTCGGGGAAGGCAGGCAGGCGCTTGCTCTCTTGCCTGCCTGCCTTCCCCGAGCCAAGAGAGCAAGCACTGTTGCCGCCAGTCCCCAAGCCAAAGCGCAAAGTGCAGGGACTTTTCGCCGGCTGCCTTCCCCTTGCTAAGGCAGCCGATCCCAGGTCAGCCCAAGGGCGAGCGCTGTGCGTGGGACAAACAAGAGAAAGTGTGCGGCGCTCGCCCTCCAGCCAGCCCAATTTGGCCCCCTCAGCGCCACAGTCGCTACTCACTTTCTACTGTGCCCTGCGCGCTGCGCTCGGCCTCGAGCTGGCCCAGGATCGGCCGCCTTAGCAGGGGTGTTTCGCCGGCTGCCTTCCCCAAGCCAAGGGGAAGGCAGCCAGCGAAAAGTCAGCCTATCCCCTTCTTCCCTCGCTACAGCTGGTTCCCCTTTGTGTCCCGCTGGTCTCTGCCGGTTGCCCCTCACTGCTCGCAGCAACCGGCAGAGACCAGCGGAACACAAAGGGGAACTAGCTGTAGCGCGAGAGGAAGGCAAAGGAAGATCAGCTGACAGGCGCTGACAGCTGCTCTTCCTTTTCCTCTTCCCCGCTAGACAAATGCCTTTTGGGATTGCGATTAGAGGTTGACTCGCAGCCGCTTCGTCTTTTTATGGCCACGCTTCGCAAGACGAAGCGGCGGCCATAAAAAACCTCGTCGTCTTGCGAGGCAACCTCCGATCGCAAAACCCTTTCGTCTAGCGAAAATTTCGTCTAGCAGGGCTAGCGAGGCACCACTGTACTAGTATTTTAGGTTAGCTCCAATGCTTTGCTCATTTGAGAAGCACTGACCAAAACAACCTTGCTAAACTGTGTTGATTTAAAAGCTTCTGACCGTATGGGTATGTCGATTTTCCTCTAAGCAGAGATAACTAATAACATTTGGGTGTGGGTAACAGAGTCAAAAACTTCAAATTACACCATTCAAAGTGGTAAAAATATAACGATAAGCTAATCATTGAGAGTCTGGTGCCCTGTGCTGCCCATTCTTCATACATTCTGCACCAAAGGAAGGCTGCTTGATTCTGCCTCCTTGTACAATTGGCCCTTCTATAGCTTAGCGGTCCTTTGCACTATGAGGTCCCAGGTTCATTATCAAGCACCTTCACAAATTTGTACTTCAGAGCTATAAGGTATTTCTGTCTGATGCCTTTTGGAAAGCTGCTTGGATAGACAGACTGAAAGTCTAAGCAGAACCAGCTTCCCCTGTTCCTAAACTCTCAAGCACCTCTTAAGAGAGTAGGCCAGTCCTGGTGGGGATCAACACCTGGTGTATGATCTAGCTAAAGTTAAGCACTTAAAAAATTAATCAATAGAAATTTACGTCTCCTGTTGAAATCAGTACCTGCAAAACTGCTTAAACTGGGCTGGATCTTTCTTCCAGTTTACAAGAGATCCCGTAGACTCTGCTAACATACAGTGAATGGGGACCTGGGTCTGAAGGACAGCAATCTGTTCTCAAGGACAGGAATTGTTTGTCAAGCAAGATTTTCCCTCTACAGAATATAAACCAATGAAGTAATTTCCCATGTGCTTGATATCTTTGGAAATAACACCAGGAAGCTAATTAAATTAGCTGATTCTATAGTTCTTTATCTTAATTGATTGAAATAATGTTACCATAATTTAAGTGAGGGGGAAAGAGCAGCATTTCAGCAAGCTTAAAGGAAACTATAATTTTGGCCTTATTATTCTGCAAATCGTTTATGTATCATTTAATTAAGCAATCTATGATTCATCATGCTTTTTCCATAATGAATCTTGGTTTTTTATAATTAGGACATGCCAATTCATAAACTTAGATGAATATATGATAATGTGGCTTTCCAATATGCATGCAAAAATCCTTTCAGCCATGTGAACTTCCTTCAATATCTAACTTAGCTTCCAAATTCTCTGTAAACAAGTTGATACTTTTCCCTATATGCCAATAATAGAGATCCTTATATACCAAAATACAAAAGGTAATTGTGTATATTTCATTTACATTATTTGTCAGGCGTGTCTTCCACAGCTAGTTGATGGATCAATCCTAAGTGTGTTGGTGTGGGGGGAGAGGAGAATGGTGTGGCAGATCTATGGTCACATCCCAAGCCAGGCATCCTGAAACTTCGGCCCTCCAGATGTTTTGGACTACAATTCCCATCTTCCCCGACCACTGGTCCTGTTAGCTAGGGATCATGGGAGTTGTAGGCCAAAACATCTGGAGGGCCGCAGTTTGGGGATGCCTGTCCCAAGCCCTGCCAATTTTTACATTGGCCATAGCATAAAGTGTTGCCATCCGCCCTACTGCAGCATGGCATCTCCAGGTTTGTAGTAAACGCTGACTCCACCCCCCTGCAAACTTCCCATTTCAGAGTTCTCTGTTTGCTACCAATCAGGCCCGGCTCTAGGTGTAGTCCCGGTGGTGTGGGGTGCCAGGGCGCTGGGCCGGCAGGGGGGGCGCTGCACGGCGAAGCTGCACGGAAGCCGTGCTGCGCGCTGCGAGGGCAGGAGCGCCAGAGCGATCTCCGCGCCTCAGCGCCAGGGCGCCCGACCTGCTTGAGACAGCCCTGCTACCAGTGACAAATAACTGCCAGCTTCCTCTATGCTACTGGAGAGACATCTATGCACTATCCTAACCCCCTTCAGTCATCAACGTTTGGGGAAGGGCTAAGATTGAGCTCTCAATCTTTCAGCCATGTGAACTACTTATTCCAGTGTTATGTAGTTGAAACCAGTATTTATCAACGGCTCAACAAACACTACTCACACTGAATCAACTATCATATTAGTGGGTTTTTAAAAAATAAATAAATCCAAAATTATGAAACAATACATTTTACGTCCCCCAACCTAGGCAAATAGTTCCCATTTTCAAACTGTATTTTGCCACCATGTGGGACAGCTCTATTTTTGAAATGATCAAATTTGGATTTCTATCATGTCAACTCCCACAAAATTATTACAGAAATTCAGGAGTAAACCCTCTTGATGTACCTTATACACATCTGGAGATATATTGATCAGCCTGTTTCCAGTCCATTTGGAATGCATGTGTTCCAACCCACTTCCATATCAATCTGCACATAAAGCACAAAAATACACATAGGTTTAACATATTTTATCACAAAATGCACACTTTTATGGTGGTACACTTTTTATGCATTTCTGTACACATGTTGAAATGAAGGAGTTAAGGACTGTGCAGCTAGTTCAACCTTTACCAAAGAGGCATAAACTGGCCATACCCCATCCCAAGTCACATGAAGTAGCTCTACTTATCACCTAGCATCCTGATTAGCCCAAGAATTCCCTTTGCATAGAAGAAACCTTTGTACATAAGTATCTATGCATACAGAGGCTCCTCAAAATCAATGCATAGCTGGCTTCTGTATTGTTGCTGACGACATGGCTTGCCTCCACAAATCCCTTCACTCATGTGAACCATGTGAACTTATTTGTGTTCCACTTTGTAGCTTTCCAGTGAAAATACTGTATAACCATTTTCATGTATACTTTATTTCTCCTATTTTGAGGAAGAAGAGTACTAAGTTTTCCATTGCATAAATTTCTAGTAATCAGTGTGCACATCCACCAAATTTTAGTTGCTCAAGTCCCCATTTTCAAAGTGAGACATACATATTCCCAATGTTCAGACTTTTCTAATACAGTGGACGCTCGGGTTGCAAACGTGATCCATGCGGAAGGCACATTCACAACCCTCAGTGTTGGGTCACAATTCGGCGCTTCTGCGCATGCACAAAGCATGATTTAGTGCTTCTGCGCATGCGGAAGCACCGAAACCTGGAAGTAACCCGTTCCAGTACTTCCGGGTTCAGCGTGGTGTGCAACCCGAAAACGCACAACCTGAAGTGTCTGTAACCCGAGGTAGGACTGTACAACATTTTAGATGGTGTGTAAGATTTCGGTGTTTAGGTGGTGTGAAATTATTCAACAAGATTTAATCTCCCATGAGTAAGCCAATCCCATGTATCTTTTATATATGTATATAATATATACCATTTGTATTTTCAGAAGAGGCACTGGTGCCATATAGCAAGCCTAGTTTCCCATCCCCAGGTGGACATAGCTCTTCAGGTACAGCCTCTTCTAAAGGATCAACTGGACCCAGAAAAGGCGAGGTCATGCGGGGAGGTCACCAACGCAACACCAGTGATCTCATTGACGTAGGATATGTTGGATCAAGCAGTCAAGGACAGTTTTCTGGCGAATTATGTAAGCCTCTTTTGAGATGCAATACAAAATGTATATATAAAAAAGTAATTTTAAGGCTTCTACAATTTAGGTATTTGAGAACAAATGCTAATCTTTCTGTTCTCATGCAGCTGCATGCAGCACTAGCAACATGACTTTAATGTATATCAGGGGTTGCTAACCATTTTGGGCCAATAGGCACATTTTGAATCTTGGGAAGATCCTGTGGGCACCAATTAAAAAATAACTTCCATGAGAGAGCCATACACAAAATGGCTGCTATGGGGGGCATGGCATACCACAAAATTAATGCCACACCTAAAAAAAAACAACAGAAAAAATAACCAGGGTCACAAAATCATGCAGACATGCACCACACCACCCCTGCATCTCTGTGGGGAAAAGACACCTACATCAACCACTGCTGCACTCACAGAGGGATCTCTCCTCCGTTCAGAATGAATAGAAGAGTGAGTTGCCAATCCTGACATCAGATGAAATGTTGGCATATTTAGGGGAGAGTGTTCAGTGCAGGAGAGGCTGAGTCAATGCAACCACAACCAGGGTAGCAAATTGTGTTTTGTGCATTGTGGACTTTTGAGGGGGTTGTATTTTCATGATTGTAAGTTATTTTAAACTGTTTTTAATATTGTGTTTTAACGTTGTAACCAGCCCTGGGACCTTAGTGTGAAGGGTAGGTAATAAAATAATCATTATTGTTATTACATCGCATTTGATAAAAATACAGTTCACCATAAATGACCATAAAGGACATCAGTGCTAGGAGACAGGGGGCAGACAGATTAGCTTTACTATGTTATAACTGTGAGTTGCACATTTAGGGAGGGAAAGCATGTGTCTACTCATGGGAGTGGTGTTCAAAACGCAGATACAACATTTAAAAGCTGGAAAGCAGGCAGTGTGAAAGAGAAAAGGAATAAAATATTTTGTGAATAAAAGAGCAGCCAAACAAGGAATCCCATCCACCCCACATATGTGTGGGAGGCTACACAGACTACAGTGTGAAGGCTCCACTGACAAAACAAAACAAAATCCCTCCACACAGAAAGTTGGCATTTGAGGGCTCAAGCTAGGTTAGAACTGTTCTATATGCAGGGATTTTTTCACACAACAGAACACTGACTAATATGACACTCCATCTGCAACCTGGAGTTTAGCAATTCAGACTCAGATTCCCCATTTGAATGACAACTAGCTGAACAATTCATAGGGTTCCTTCAAAAGCATTGTTATTGAGCACTTGCAGTTTTTATATTTCCTCAACAAAAAGCAGAAGAGGTAAAATTCTGCATACATACATTTGCTTTCTAAAAGACAGCTATGCTGTGTTGTGTCAGGAGGGTAATAGGTATCGCTGTTCTATGAAGAACTTCACGTTTTGGTACTGCATTCACTGAGAAAATAATTGGAAAAAGTACAATTACAGTTTACATTCCAAAGATAAATACTGTAAAAAATAACAGTCCCTACAATAGCATTCATTTTAACAAAAGTTATCACTTGAACCAATCAGAATGTTAATGATTTTTATGGTCTGCTTGTAAAATATATGTCTGAATGATATATGCATAGAAGTTAAAAGTAAAGTACATATCTTAAAACATAATAATGTTCTTGCTTTTTGTTTAACAGAGTAGTTGGAACAGAAACATCTCAAGCTGCTCTCAAGGGCCGTCAAGGTCTGAACTCATGGAAGTGATGACACTAAAACAGTGCAATGAACATTTTCTTTATTTATGTACTTACTTATTAAAAGAACTGTAAATGCAATGTAAAGACACACAGCCACACATATCCCACAGATACTCTACCTGTGTTCTTCTCTATACTACACCTTCCACCTTAATCTATTTCTTATCAAACATATATAAAGAAGAGAAAAAGATCACCCTGCAGGATGAAACAGTTCCCTTGTATATAATTTCTTTTTATTGCATTGCTATGCAAGCTCACCTTCTTTTTAGCTATGTTCATATTATTGTCTGTTCTTATTGGTCTGTTGTATTATATGTGAATTAATAGGCTGTGGTGCCATATAATAACTTTTAATTGTGTAACTTTTTATGTTTAAAGTTTGCACTGCAATTTTTTTTTGTTGGTGATAAGCACAAAACTCTTACTCCTCGTGACATGAAGAAGAAGAAGAAAATAAAAGTCTGAATGTGAAAGGAGTCTATGTACTGTAAGCTATGTTGGATAATGCTGGATGTAATGAATTATGTTAGGTGGTTTTCCATTGGGTGTAGAATTAGGAAGATGACTGGCAAACTGATGTTAGCAAAGGCTTATTGGGGCATCAGGGATGGAATCCTATATGAAATAATAAGCAATGTGTTGCTTTTACCATTAAAAAAGGGGTCAAATGATGGAAGTGTGAGTTTCAAGACCAGACGAGAACACAAAAGCCTCCTCTCTTCTTAGTATCAGTTTTCCTTTGTTCAACACAGTTGATCTTGCTAACAAAGGAAGGAAGTTAAGGTGTTTCACTAAAGCTATTCTTTAATACTATAGTTTTAAAAATTACTATGCTTGAGTCACTCTCCCCTCCAGGAAACATGAACCATATGAGCTAGGAATACCTAGCAAGACTTAGAGGTGCAATTTATGATTGAGATATCCAAGCTGCTTCCAAAAAAGCTAGACTATCTTAGTTCATCTTTCCAATACATGTACAGTACGATGGAAGGTGTAGAGCTGCATCACTTGAAATCCATAGCATAATTGTTTTTATGCATTCTAAACATATTTTTGTGTTGTATTATCTAAAATTGTCACAAACTGCAACCCAATTCATTTGTACCTTAAATCTTGGGTTACAATGTTTGAAAAGAAAACAATGGTAAATTTATGATCGGTTTTGAATTTAATGTGTCTTTTGCCAATTCAGTACATTATTGGAAACTGGATAGAAACAAAGAAAAGAAAACATCTTTGACCTATTTTTGATGAGTAAATTTCAAGCCTCTTCTTATGAAAACATGATGCATGTTTATACACTTTTTCAATAAACCAAACTCTCTGTAAGTGGACATTAACAAAAGCATCCTGTCTCATCATTAGTTCTCATGTTTTTCTCCAACTCCTCTACAGTATTTTTATTTCTCTGTTAGAAATACTGTAAATGTATATCAAATGCATTAAATATTTTGTTTGAAGTTTACATCACAGAGCTTATGTCATTCAATCACATCATTATTACACACTTGCATTTAAACACGTTTTACTTACAATCAGTCCATGTTGTTTTAATACTTTGCCTTGGCTCTCACACTGTTGTAAGTGACATATACTTTCAGGGGAAAAAAATCTGCTAGCTATATGCTGCTTTTTATTACATTGCATTTAGATTGCTGATAAGATAAAACATTGTCATTACCAATTCTAAATCAGCACTGCAAATATAAAATCTCATTTTTGTAACGTCAGGGCATTGGCAAACCAAAAAAAAAACCCCACCCCCATCAAATCAAGGATAAATATTTTGTGTGTGTGTGTGACCAAGGAATTTATGTAATGTTCTTGCTTATTGAAATGCTGGATATAGTTAAAGCCATTATTTTATAAATGTACAGAAATATTCAACAAATGTATAAAAACTGACATTTCTTTTCCCTTTCCTAAATTCAGTATGTTAATGTGTTGGCACCATGTTCCAGCAATAGTGGGTACAAACTTTGTTTTCTGTACACAGATCCATGTAATGAAGACACAATAAGCTGCTACTAAGGAGAGAAACTCCACATCTCTAGCAACCTATCTCAGCACCTGACACAGCTGTATCTGCACTGGAGCAGAGTCTCCATGCCCCAACCTCCAAATCGGATAGGTGCTATGCTAGAGAACTGAATAAAGCACTAATCCGTTGTTAGGCGGGTATATCACCGAGGGGCGTTTGATTCAGTCTGCATGCCTCTTTCCCCCTTCTTACTTAATCTGATGACCACTGCTGCGAGTTTCCTTCAGAAGCCTTGGACAGCACTGATCATACTGGGATGGAATGGGAAAAGCCATTCCTGGACTGAGTCCAGATGTTCCCTTACCCCAACTCCCATCTCACCTGAGATAAGGTATTTGCTATCCAGTCAAAATAGTACGTGCCTCAATTTTTGCTTCTCTGGATTGCAATTTTATAAAGGATTCATATAACCTTTTTAAAAAAAATCTACCAGGTGACTTAGATTTCTAGGCACATCTTAAGACTTGTGCTGAAACTACAGAACAGTAATTAATTTTCAAAAATAAGGGCATCCAAATGCAAATTGGTTCCTGAGATGACACACAGCTGAGACAGTGATACATGATAATATCTGGCATGTGTAGTAGACTGGGTGGAGAAAAAAGAAACTGGAAGTGATTACTTGAAGCCATACTAACTGAATAAAGGGTTTGGATTTAAAACTGTTTTTCCCCAATGTAGCTAAGGTGGATTGCATGTAGTATGGTAGCATGCCACTACTAGCCTAACCATGCAGCCTAGCCTAACCGCACATGATGAGAACAGCCGCAGTGGTAATTGCACCCATACTGCTGTTACAGGTACTATGAAAAGTTGATCTCATAACTGATCTTATAACAATATGTATATGGTAGAGTCCTCAGAGTCCTGTTCTACCTTTGAAAAATATCAGTTATCACAAACTTTCTGCATGTAGGAAAACTTCAAGAGCACATTGGAACATTTGCATTCTAAAGTTGTACAGGCCCCTGAGGACTGTACTACCGGTATTTGATCTTCCTTAATGTTTTAATTGTCTCTTAGAAACCTGTGCTGAGCTTTGGTGGAACACCTTACTAGTCAATTTCTTGTCAAATCTAGTCTGAGTAAAAGTAGCCGTCCCAGGTTCCTTCATATATGTGTCTTCATCACTTCAGTTGGGAAGTTTTGTGTCAGTATTAAACCTGTGGAGTACTAGAATATCACTGTCTATTATAGGCTACTATAAAGAGGAGTTTTTATGTATAACAAAACCCCATTATTTCAACAATGAAGCTTTCTCTTTCTCTCCATCTCTCTGTCTCTCACCCATTCAGTGAACCTCTAATAATCACAGAACATATTTTTAAAAATGTAATGTAATTTAACATTTTTTTAAAAGAACTTTTTTTCCTTTTTATAATTGAAAATATTTCTTGTGCATAATGTGTCTTAAGGAAGGGGTGTAGTGGCAACACTTAGAACTGTTTTCTACATTTTTTTATAAAATTGTTCATTGACAACAGTTTGTTCAGTCACAAAAAAATAATAATTATGACCTCTTAATGTGTTTCATGTGTTAGTGAAGCAAAGTTTAATGGGCATAAAGTTGGTTAATCGTAATGTTCAGTGTGTATTGTATATTTACTGGGGGGAAATAAAACTTACACATTTCAAACCTATGTTAAAGAAACTTGAATTTAGCACTATCACTACATGATGACTGTATAAACCTGAACTGGGAGCAATCAAGTAATTATAAAACATGCTGTGCTTTTTCTTCCGTGACACTCCACTTCCAGGTAGACTGGTCTTACAAAGTCCTGTTGTGGTTTTCTAAACTCTCCAAAATGTCATTAACCTCACTGATGTTCCACGGTAAGCAAAAAAAATAAGGAAATTGGACCATGTTACAAAACTCATTAACAAAATCCATAAACATGACAAAAGAGTTTTTGTACTGTCTTTGTAAATGCTGACCAAGGTGGTGTGAAAAAATAAGAAAGATTCGTTTTACTGTGCTTATTTTAATCACATTGTGCTCTCTGTTGGGAATGTTTCTAGAGAAGAAGTACGGTAAACTAAAAGTGAGCTTCTGGAATGATTGCTACAGTAGAGTTGGAAGGGACCATAAGGACCATCTAGTCCAGGAGTCAGCAAACCTTTTCAGCAGGGGGCCAGCCCACTGTCCCTCAGACCTTGTGGGTGGCCAGACTATATTTTGAAGGAAAAAATGAATTCCTATGCCCCACAAATAACCCAGAGATGCATTTTAAATAAAAGCACACATTCTACTCATGTAAAAACAAGCTGATTCCCGGACTGTCTGTGGGCCAGATTTAGAAGGTGATCTGGCCGGATCTGGCCCCCGAGCCTTAGTTTGCCTACCCATGATCTAGTCCAACTCCCTGCCATTCAAGGATCTTTTTGCCCAATATGGGGCTCGAATCCACAACCCTGAGATTAGAAAGCTCATGCTCTACCAACTAAACTACATATTGTAGGCACTTGAATGCCTCTCTGTGGCACATTTCGCAAAGTGGACTGTGAATGCTTGGTGTGAGGCACCTGAGTTTGACTTGCCCACCGTGTCATGTCTATAGACCATCATACGAGAGTTTTGAGCTCTATTATGTGCAGGAAATTCCCTGCCCATAAGTGGCTTTTTCATTCCCAACCTGTATTCTCATTCCTTTGAAATGTGATTCGGTTGCCTACATTCAAAGTGAAAGGGTTCTCAATGTTCAAGAGTCGGACTTGTATATGATCTGATGGAAAGTTATCTAATGTGTCATACATACACTTTCATTAATTTCAAAAATGTAGGAAATGCACTGCAAACAGCAGGTTCTGTGCTTTAATGCCTTGGAACTAAGAAATCTATTGCGTACTCTCAGTACAGTTTTGACCTTTTATATCAATTGGCTGTGTCCTTTCCTACACAAAGGAATTACAGTGACAGTCTACCAAATCACCAAACACTGTAGAAGTGGCAAGGAAAAAATACAAGAAAAGGGAAGCCACATAGACTTTTTAAAAGTTATGAAGTCCAGAGTTTAATGGCAAAAAGTAGAAGAGCTGTAGCTTTGCTGCAGGAGTCATGGGTTATAAAGTTTTTAATTCTCTGACCTCCTTTTTCACTAGGTCAACCTAGTTAGCATTCTACAGAATTGGAAAATAAGTCCGCTTACAGTCCTTTTAGGGACTGTCATACCCTCCACCATTTCACAGATGTAAATAGGGACCATGTATTCAATGATAACAAGATGTCTGTCTCCCCAACACACTCATACCCTAACTGTTACACATTGTTGAAATGTCTACTGCTCCTGCTGTATAGCATTTCTGCTCCCCATGGATTTAAAAGCTGAGTGTGCTCTTGTTTTTGACTACAGATGTACAGATATACCAGGAGGGGGAGACAAGATTGTGCAATGTGCTCTGAATAATTCAAATATGGGAAGTGAGTCCTTAGTGTTTGTGTACATGTACTGTATATTCCTGCGTATAAGACTACTTTTTAACCCAGGAAAATCTTCTCAAAAGTCGGGGGCCGTCTTATATGCCGGGTCATATTTCTTATACGGCGAGTATATCCCAAACTCTATATTTTAACTGGAAAAAGTTGAGGGTCGTCTTATACGCCCAGTCGTCTTATACGCCGGAATATATGGTTTACATTCATGTGCACTAGAGACAAGATGTGTCTGTTTACCCTGCACAGATTTAAGGTCTTGAAGACTGAGGAAGGCACAGAAACCGAAAGACTGACAACAACTCTAGCAACTTACACCAACCATTTTTTAAAAGTATCCTAGTTGTCCACAGCAAAAACTGGGACAGTGCTTTATCAGGTACCAAAAATAGGGACTGTCTCTGCTGTATGCTGAAGCTTATCTTAGAGCAAAGTCAAACCTTCAGTCACTGACACAGCACAGTCTTGGGACTTCCTCTGGGCCAGCATTATGAATACTACAGCCTTATTTAAGCTACCGGTAAGTTGGGGTGGAAATGATCAGTCAGGATGGAGATCATTGGGAACCCTATAGGAGGCAGGATCTACTTATAACTAGCATTTTAAAAGTTTGACTATCTCTGTTTTAACGTGACAAGGGAACTTGCTTGAATGCATCCCACATGATCATCATGTCCCACCACACCAGCAATCCCAGTCTTACAGCTAATTTGCAATGTGGTTCAAAGTCTAAAATTACTTATTGGACTCAATGCTGTGACAGAGATCGCACAGGCATCACTGGGTAGGTCAAGGGCATACGCTCAAGTATTTTCCCCTGTATGCCACAGTTCTTCCATTTCTTCTCTGGCTGGCACATCCTCACTATATAATTCAGAAAGGCCTATAATTGTCATAGTTGCTATGCTGAAATTAGATCCTCTGAATCTTTTCAACAATATTATAACCCTATTCAAGCACCGAGAGTGAAGACATGGGTTTAAAGTGGGGATGGAACTTGCACAGTCCCCAGTTGTGGAGAAGCTTCTAACCACATCCAGCTGAACACATTTAGACGTCTCACACACAAAAGTCAGAAGCAGAGTACTGTTTAGGTTTTGACAGTTTGTGAAGGACTCTGCTCATGAAAATAAAAAGATTTCAAAGAAGTCACGAATGGGATAACTACCAACAGCTGTATTTTTCACATTTTCTAATGTTTTCCATGCAATAGCAGACTTGAAACCACAGGAAAATGAGTTTCTTTACTTCTAAAATTCAGCAGCGTTTAATTATTCCAATTTAATTTTGAATTCTGAAATTCAACTTTTGAGACCATCCCACTCTTGTCATTTAAATATCTGTTAAGCAAACACGCAAGTACTGCAATACCTCAAGGACAACCTCTCTCCATATGAACCAACCTGCTTGTAAAATGCTCTACTTGAAGAGGCTTGTCTGGTACCTATGTTACATCTTGCCTAGGCACTAGGCAAAAAACATTCTTCTCCCACGCCTTTGGCTAATTACAGGAGTACAGGATCAGGTTTAAGGTGCTGGTTTTGACCTTTAAAGCCCTATGCAGCTTGGGACCCTCGTACCTACGGGACCGCCTCTCCTGGTATGCCCGCGGAGGACCTTAAGGTCCACAAACAACAATATACTGGAGATCCTGAGCCATAAGGTGGCTAGATTGGCCTCTACTAGGGCCAGGGTCTTTTCAGTATTGGCCCCAACTTGGTGCAACGCTCTTTCACATGAGACCAGGGCCCTGCGGGATTGTCATCTTTCTGCAGGGCCTGCAAGACAGAGCTGTTCCGTCTGGCCTTTGGGTTGGACTTAGTCTGACCCCTGTGTTTTCCTCCCTCATGGCTTGGATTTATGAACTACTTAAAATGAGGCTGCATTTTAAATTTTAATATTGTATTTTAATCAGTATTTTAATTAATTGCTTTTTATGTTTTATTATAATTTTATTGGTGTTAGCCGCCCTGAGCCTAGTTTTGACTGGGGAGGGCGGGGTATAAATAAAAATTTATTATTATTATTATTAATTGAACAATCTATGACCTTTAAAACTGGAGTATGTGGAGTGGGGCATCATTGTTTTTGTTATTATGGCATGTGGGGTTTTTTTTGTATGTATTATAAGCCACCCTGTGATCCTTGCATGGAGGTGGTATAGAAATTATTATTATTATTATTATTATTATTATTATTATTATTATTATCACCATAATCATCATTTTATTTTACTATTTTTATATTTTATAAATCCCATTGGTTTAACTGCAACTGCATAATTAGAGCTACTGTAGAAGTCAAAAATTAACCTGTTCATACCCATGTTTACTCAAAGCAAGTTCTAGGCAGCAAAGGGACTAAGGCTGCAGTCCTAATCCCATTTCCAGGAAGTATTTTCCATTGAATTCAATAGGACTGACTTCTGAACAGACTTGGGGCAATAATAGTTTAGCTACTGTACTGAATTTTAACTTTACCATCCAACGTCAGCCAGGTGAAAAAGAGGCCACATTAGGGGCAGTGCAGGGGTGTGCCAAGGGAGGACTTGGAAATAGCTTGGGCTCCATCCCTCAACCTAAGGAAAGATTTGGACCACTTCAGAAGCTGGCCTAAACCTCTTGCTCTCCTCTCTCTCCCATATTTTTTCCAATGGGAAGGACAATGGGACAGAAAAACACAAGTGTGCTATTCTACCCTCACTTCTACCTTGCCAGTAAGAACCCAGGTGGGCTTAGGGTAAGGTAATTAAAATGCCTACACTTTCACTCTAGCATACACACTCACACCATAGGACTGGAGTCTTAGCCCGCTTACCTTAAAGTAAGGCTCCACTGAGACTTATGACTAAGCTGCCTGTGCAATATTTGCTTTTGGTATCCTGGGCATACATGCCTAATACAAATCAGAGAATTGTATCAAGACAATGCAATCGAATTAGAATCTTTATATTCCTGAATACCATAACTGGGAGTAAGAAGAATGCGAGCTAACAGTCTATGAATGGCTTTACCTTCCAGTTTCTTCTTTATTTTATTCCCTGGCATATGAAATATGGAGAATGTCAGTGGCAATATCTATCAAACTGCAGCAAACGCAAACTACAAGGAATGCATGTGTGTCACACAAAACTAAAATAGCAGGTCACTCAGCAGAAAGCAGCTGCTAAGGGAGGACATGGGAACGTGTAATTCTTTGTCAGATTTAATTTGAAGTTCTGACTATAAAAGGAGGAACACACCATATGTGGCCAAGATGTGCTGACAGGTAACACAGGAAATAAGGGCTGATTCATACAACTATTTTTTTACCTGTTGAAGTTAATACAACTTGGCATTTTCTGTGGCTATTTAATATGCTGGACTGATCTTGTAAATGCTTCAACACATGTCCAGATTCGGACTTGCCATGTCCTGGTTCAACATGATTTGTAATGTTTTATCTAATTTTCACGTAGTCCACCTTGGTTCATTTGAAATGGTGAAAGGAATATAAAATGAATGGGTAAATGAAATCCACATTTAAACCTTCACCAGGATTCTAGTCCAGGGCATAGAAGCCATCTCGTAGAGGCCAAGGTTCCTTCGCTGACGCCCCCAGTAAAATACTTGATGGGGCCACTGCCCCCAAAGTTGATAGGCATGGCCATTCAAATGGTGTCTGTGCACTTCATCTTGTGATTATGTGATGGAGAAGGAAGCAAGCAGACAGAAGAAAGCAGTCAACAAATGTGCCTGATAGGAGGTGCAGTGGCTGCTCTGTAAACGTTTTCGTTGATCTGATGAGGAGCACAGAGCTAAAAGGCAGTGAACCTCTGTGATTGGTTGGTGGAAAGAAAGAAATAGCCTCATGTGGGCTAAATAGAAATGACTGCCTGCCAAAAACCATCCAAGGAGGAGAACAAAGGTGACAGAAAGGAAACTTTTTTGAATATATATAGAAAGGGAGGAAGAGGGGGGCATAAAAGGCATGAAAGTAGAAATTGGGTTGGAAAACAAGAGGGAGCAACCATTCCAGGAGGAAGGGAGCTAACATAAGATAGCGGAGTTTATAAGGATAGTATGAAGAATAGAAGGTGTTAGACTGTTTGAGGTAGGAAATGCAGAAGCAAAAAGCAAGACAACTCCTTTGTACAGGCAGGAGTGAAAAACGTATCAGAAACTGCCCACTTCCTAGAGAGCATTTTGCCCCACCTTCATCACCAGCATGGAGCCGGAACCCAACCAGTGACCACATAATGCCTGTAGTTTATCAAACCCTGCAAATTTCTCTTTACATCAAGCACAGGAAGGAAGGAGAGGAGGGAAGAAGGAAGCATGTGAACCAAATGCTTGTTCTTGGTATATTGGGTATATTGGGTTTAGGTTGCCATAGAGATACTGTTAAAATACATTATGCATAATCACCTAATTTGGAATATGTACTTTTCCAGTTTGTAATGCTCTGATTATTTATTTTTGTTTAAAAAACTTTTTATTTCTATTAAATATTTGCTTGGTTTACAAAAAGTACCGGGTACATGCCTTGTCTCTTTTTTTCAGGTTGTACAGTCTTTCTTACAAATCAGTTACATTTGTTGTGAGAAATTAGCGTTCAGCATAAGGTTGGGAGAGAGGCTTATATTCTTTTGTATAGTGTAGGTGTGGGGTTTTGTGTCAGCGTCAGCTGGGTAGGTTCTCTTTTTATTCATTTATTACATTTCCTTGGTAGTGAGAGGTATTGGGGGGCAGGGTGTGGTTGGCTATCTGTGGTTGGCTGCAGTGGGGTTTGTTTGCATTTGTGAGAGGGGAGAGGGCTTGTTGGGTCAGGCAAGCCAGATTGATTTGTATGCTGTCGGTGGATCTTGTTGTTGTCTTGTTGGGCTGTGTATGTGATAAAGGGGAGCCATACCGGGGTGAAGGCATCCTCTTCTATTTGTCTATTGGTTTCAATCTATTGGTTAGCTTTTCTAGTAATCTGTAATGCTCAGATATATATTTTAAGTCTTAATTTCCCTGAGTAGTTCTTGCCAGTATCAAAATGTAAAATAAGGTTCTGCACATAGTGAAGTATACATGATTGTTATCCCATAAGGCTAAACGTAGATCTCATCTCTACTCCCAATCAACATGCTGCAGTTCAATCAACTTTCAACAACTTTAGTGGTATAGTAAAGCTAGCATGAACAGCAAATTAGCCATCAAAGTCAAAAACTGCCCCAACCATCAAATGCCTCTCTTTACTTAAGTTCATTCAACGAACCTTCTTACTGTGCAACTGTCCCCAGCTTTACTATATGGAGAACCTATTCTGTATCCCTTTTCTATTAATACGTAGATAAGAACATTTTAGTTCCTCAAAGGACTATCTTATCTTTCATTTTCTGAACATTAGTTTTGCATTTATTACTCATATATCATACTGTAAATATTGAGCTCACATTTTCATATAAGATGTAAAAAGTTACAACTTTGGCTGTCTGGCTAGGGGAGTTCCCTATCTTCATAGCCAGTGGCTTCTGTATAAACATTAACTTACTGTCTGACACATTTGCATTTTGCGAAGTTATTGGTTACACTCTTCATAGTTATAAGTTGGAGGTCTCTTCCGGTTGCTTGTCACTGTCAGAAAGACGGTCAGAAAGAAAATACAGACCACCACTAATTTAACGGATCTTGCATCATCTAGAAAGTTGGATTTTTGTCAGATGCTCTATGCCAGAAGTTTTGTGCATTGGAAAGATCTACATCACTACTTGATCCCAGTCTCAGTCTATGAAATTCAATCAATGTCATCACAGTGTCTCTCTAAAATAAAGGTATATCTGTTTTTCCAGTGAGCTCTCTGGAATGGTTTCAGTTCAAAACAGCAAAGTATAAAGCAATGTACTAAGTCATAAATCATCATGTAGCCTGGCATTGATTAATTGGTTTTGGACTACCCTAAACCATCTAGGAGCTTTGTAAGGCACCTGGCTTCACTACAGCTATAGCATTAATGGCAGGCACTCAGGGAATCATTTTCAGATTGCTAGAGAAGTTATTTAAGTAAAATGCTTGGTGAGCAAATTTCACCACTGCTTCTTCATGCACATTCCTGAGTGAAACAATGATAAGAATCTTCCTCTCCTGCAAACGTAATAGCAGAGAAGGGGCTCTCATATTTAGTAATATCTCTCCAGTGGTTATGTCGATGGTTCTAAATAGGTTGAGAATTGATGCATTTGATGTACTGTGTTACTTTCACAAGATAACTGTTTGCATCCTGTGTCCATGGGAGCTAAACCAGCAATAAAACAAATATCATCACTTTAGATCATAACCTGAATGTCTTTGGCACAGTCACACAAAAATATTACCATTTTTTATTCCATCAGCATGGGTTTGGTGTCACATGGTAAATGATGTGTGAAGTTGTGCTCATGTGATTTCTTCAGCCAAAAGGTTTTCCCTGACATACTAGAAATTGCTTTAACCACCTAAGTCCTTGAAGCCAATTTCTACATGGAAAGGGTCCCACACGGTTTGATCACACTACCCAACTTTCAAATAAATAGCAGCATATCCTGACTCCCACCCAATAACAACAATTGGGCTTTCTTGCAAGTAAGAAGCTAAACTTTATTCTGAAAGTGTAAACTCAGGAATATAAGAGCAAAAATTAGTCCAGTCACCCCAGGATACCAGTGATGAGGTAACGATCAGCCCAGCTCAGGAGATAAGCTTCCAGGTTCCCTAAAAGCAGTTCAAGGACAAGACCAAGAGTCAGGATTCCAGGATCAAGAGCTGCACAGGAGCATGAAGTTGTTCCAACAATTGGCCCTGCCTACCCACCACTCTTTTAAACAGAAGTGGGGAAAGTCCAGCTACTTGTAAGACTGCCTTTCTTGCCAACAGCTCCTGGCCTGAAGTGAAGCACTCCTCATGGGCTGGGTCTGCTCCTGGCTACTGATGTGCCACTGTCGCGGTCACACAGACCTGCACATCACCCCCGGACGTTTGACGGTCTATTGGTGATGTGCCAACGACAAACAAAAACTCTCAATCACTCACACACTTCAGACCAGGATATAGTAAAATAAAACTTTCTCCCTAACCTTCATATTGCCCAGGGCTTAAAATAAACACCTTACATGCTCTCTCCAGCAGGCATAAATGTGGGAGCACATAAAATAAATTGTGTAAATCCTTTTAATCCAGTAATATATCAAGTTTTTCAAACCCAGTTTACCACAATACCCACTTTTAATTTTTCTCTACTGTATGTGCTTCTCTTTCCACCCTATCCATCACTTTAAGAAAAACGAATAAGCAAAAGGGAAAAGGTGGTGGTACTTCTAATACAATTATGCAGCCCTAGGGTTGGGTGCTACCTAATTGTAGACTATTGCACAAATTAAATGATCATGAAGATATTGGATTTTATACTTCAACTATCAGGGGCACGTCTGACGTAATGTTCTTCATTCAGAAATGGCCTGATGAAATTATGTCTATAGATACATATACATAACCATATTTACATTTGACTTAAATTGAATGGAACTGGGGTTCTGATATAACCACATTAAATATTTGGTTGAAATGACATCTGCAGCAGCCTTCACTTACTCTGAAGTACAAAATTAAAGACAATGGCACTATTCCAGAATAATCAGCCTGTGGACTGCAGCCAAAATATCTGATATTCTCTTCTAGTACACATAAAAATCTCTTAATTGATGTCAAGGAAATGCTTTATTTCTTAATTTTGTTTTATGTTGTGGCTCTTGTCTGGGATTTCCCTTTTACACACTGGGAAGCACCAGATCCTCAGTTATTCAAGGACATTACCTTTGTTTCATGTTATGGGTTCATCCAGAGGTTCATTTCCCTCCCCATGTTTCTCTTTTCCAGAACCCGAGCCATTACCCAATTTATACTCTCTCACACTACTTCCATAAATTTCTCCCCAGGTTTCATCTCTACCATCTCTCCACACCACCTCAAATACTTTACATTCATCCAATGCCTCTGCAATGTATCTGAGAGGGGGTTGGATCATGTCTGTGTTCTATACGTGGAGGGCAACGTAGAGAGCCTGTCACAGCCCAACCACACTAGGAGGCATGTTTGGGGAGAGTCCATAATTGTGGTCCTCCTCCTCTTGTCCCTA
This sequence comes from Zootoca vivipara, assembly GCF_965207765.1. Classification (NCBI taxonomy): domain Eukaryota; kingdom Metazoa; phylum Chordata; class Lepidosauria; order Squamata; family Lacertidae; genus Zootoca; species Zootoca vivipara. Next base: position 59,128,933 of record NC_142587.1, read on the forward strand.
CTTTTTTCACGTGATCTCAGCCTATCAGGATCACATAGTGAAATGATTTCGTGGGACTACATAGCTAATCAAATTTGGATATAGTGCAGGAAAATTAAGCCCCCTTTTAATCCTTATCCTGAATTAAGGAGAAGAGGGATGACACTCCAATGTGGCAAAACAACTGTGCCAATATGCCATCTTCTACACTGCTCTGGGAGTGTTTCATTCTCTGCCAGTGTTGCGTGCCAAATCTATTGTCTCAGGCCAACTCTAGTGGCAAAAAGTTCATAACTAGGTGAGGTAAAACGGAGATAGGTATATGCATTTATATAAGTAAGCAAATGACACCCCGTTGAAAGCATTGGCAGCGTCACTGTTCAACTCAAAATGTAAAACTGAATCATGTATCTGATGAAGTGTGCATGCACACGAAAGCTCATACCAAAATAAAAACTTAGTTGGTCTTTAAGGTGCTACTGAAGGAATTTTTTTTATTTTGTTTCGAGTCAGACCAACACGGCTACCTACCTGTAACTTGAATCATGTTATGTGAGAAATGCCCGTGATTTCTCAACAATGGATGTGTGACCTCCTCAAATATGCCTTGCAAAGAGTTTCTTACTTCTCACAAAGGAGCACAAAACCTCACACAAAAGGCTATGTGTGAAAGTTTTGTAGAGAGAAAATGATTGCAACATGCATCTCTTCCTAATACAGGTTGCAACTGGGAACTGGAGCTTTCCAGAAGGAAGAAACAGTGTAACCTTTTCTCTATTAAACCGCATGTTTACAAAAATGTATATAGGCCATGAGTTATAGCAGATCAAAGAACAATATTTTCCTTTCTGTTCATTGACATTTTGAGGAGCTATTGCTAGAAAATGACATCTGTCGAAATAATCCCTTAAGATGTTTCTCATCACTAGTGATACTACCGAGAAAGCCAGCAAGTGTTTCTACAGATGGGGCAAGGGGGATTATGGTGCTTTGGCAACCCATTGATCATTGTGCCTTATGAATTCTTTGCTTCACCTGATTGCTTTTATATGGGGAGAAAGTTTGCACAGAATATAGATATGTTGGGGGAGGTATTGCAGGTATGGAAAGCTAAGGAGAGCTTTGAGCATACTCAAGAGTGACCATATTCAATGCAATATGGTTGTTGTTTTTTGGTCAAATATTTCACAGCAAAGAGTATCCAAATCCCAGATAAAGATCTATTGTTTTTGCAACAGATCAGATAGAAAATGAATGACAGTAAGCAGAAAATTGTACAAAATTAAGAACTGACAAATAAAATTAATTTCAGGTTTGCAATAGAAAAAACAATAGGGTTCCCATCTGGCTAGAGAAAAAATTGCCCTAGCCTAATCTTGTGCCTTCAACAGAGGTTTGCTTTGCAGGTAAAGCTTCCCATGGCCTTGAGATAAGCATTATCACCTGCTAATTGCTGTACAGTAGATCAAAGTGCTGTTAGAAAGCTACAGGGGCTGATTCAAATTTGGCAACACTAATAGCCAAAAAAATCCTGGTTTATTTGGTTTCTATAATCAGCTTTTGAACTGGCCCCTAAAGCTGTCCTTTTGATCTGTAGCAATTAGCAGGTTAGGATGTTTAGCTTCCTGCCATGGAAAGTGTCACCCGCTCTATTCTGCATAGTAAAGCCCTGTTAAAAGCATATGAGCACCCAAATTTGCTTCTGGCCAGTTGGGAATTTTATTGACCTGATATCCAATGTGCCACCACTCCCACCAACATAACAAACCCTTGCCTTGAAAACACAGTTGTTTTATTACACTAAATTGTTATAGCTAAACAACGTTTGGGGGTAATAGTAATGAAATCGTTTTTCAGCATCAGCTGTATTTTCCTTTAAATTATTATATTTGTATCTGTCAAGAATTAGAACAAGTTATATGTATACTAGTTTGTAATGATGGATACTTAGGCTGTGTGCATGTTACAAGCTTAAAACACAGCTGAGTCATTCTTTTTCTCAATTTGGACTGAAGCTGGTTTGGAGAAAAACACATCAAAACTCCTTATTTCATAAGAAATGGCAGGATAGATGCAAGTTAGATATGGATTGTGGCTAATGCCTTGTGTATATGCAAACTTTCTATCTGGTGAAAGGGCAAAGCTGGATGGAAGGGATATGAAATGACAATAAACACAGGTACTGAGTTACCAGTAGGTAAAACAATGCAGGTGTTCCCTTGTAGACTAACTGGGCAGTGATGGGCTTCCTGAGCCAATTGGAATGAACAGCTAGGTAACCAAGGGGTTGTATGTGGGAACAGGTGGCAGCTCTCCCAAACTCACATCCACAGCACGTTTGCACTTCTCAGACACGTCTATGCTGGCTTCGTCACATACACAGAATGGAAGATGGCAGAATCCCCAAAGACAGGGAGCTGGCTTCAGGCACCAGGCCCATTGGCAAACCAGTTCTGTGTAACAAAGGCATCTGCAAACATGAAATTAACGTCGGCAACATTAACCTGCCATATAGGAATCCCTTACAGATAACCACAGTGCCTGGAGACAATCAGTCAGGCCATGTATCCACAGCAGTGAGCAGAGCAGAAACGACCACTGGGAGGTGCACAGAGAGAAGAAATGTCATGGTGCACCTGTAGCAGCAGAACCAGACGCCTTCATCTGCCCCACCTGCAATAAAACATGTCTTTCCCATATTGGTCTACAGCCACAGCAGACACTATAACTCCCCAACTCTTTTACTCCCCAACTCTTGTACTTTACCCCCAAAGGTGCACACTTTGATTGGCCTCCCAAGGGAGATGGATGCCCCCTCCAACGGGAGGGAATACTGACATTGAATTCCACTTGCTAAACCCTTATTCAATGGCAACGTTTCATTCTACTTTCTTATATGTAAACATAAAAAATATGTGTTTGCCCAATATGCCTATTTCCTGAGCTGAAGTAGGAATATCAGTCCAGAGCTGTATCTTCTATTTTCTCACAAGATCGCTGTTGATGCATAGAATAGAAATCATGTAATCACCCAATCTGAAGTATGCCCCTGGCACTGTCTGAAGAAATATAAATGGCTGTTCACAAGAAAAATATTGAGTGCTGCATGAAAAGCTCAAGTAATCAGCTAACACAGAAAATAAATATATAGGCTAAAATGTGAAATGGAGACTTCAGTACCAATATCAGATGCTCTGCCAAATTCTAGGCCTAAACAAGCACAGTGTTTGTTTATTATGAATGGCTTAGAAGACATGTTTCGTTACATTTTCAACAAGCTAAATGTTAGGTGAATGACTGTGGATTAAGTCTTGGTAAATTAATCTGTAAACCAGCCATATTAGAAAAGTGGCATTTGGTACCTGTAGCATTCCTTACCAATTACAGTGGTACCTCGGTTTAAAAATAGCCCTGTTTATGAACTATTCAGTTTACGAACTCCACAAAACCGTAAGTAATGTCCCAGGTTGCGAACTTTACCTTGGTCTAAGAACGGAATCTGAATGGTGGAAGGGCACCGACAGTGGGAGGCCTCATTAAGGAAAGTGCACCTTGGTTTAAGAACGGACTTCCGGAACAGATTAAGTTCATAAACCGAGGTACCACTGTATAGAGTTTAACCATCAAACACAAGGGTATTTGCATTTAATATATGTGGGTGGTAAATGATACCGAATATAATATTCTGCATACTGTTAGTCAAAAACAGTTATACTAAATTATACTGTTAGGCTGTGAGACAAGAAATCACCACATATCACTTTGGCTACTGACATTAATGTAGGCATTTGCTGTACTGACAAATATCAGTTTAAGATGAGGTGCAATGTTAACTATGCCAGGATACCACCATGACCAATCCATTTCACTGGGAAGCTGAGTTTACCTAGGTCCCCCCAGCAGTGCAGCAATCTCTGTACTGCAGAGTACAGAAGCAGAAGAGAAGGCAAAATTGTCCGATTATTGAGGCAATGTAGAAGGCTTGCCTGTTTTCCTGCACTGTGCAGAAACAAGTTGCCTAAGCCATCGGCGACTCATCCCTCTCTTCCAGAGCTACACTTGGCAGGAATGAACAAAATTGCTGTTACCTCTGTAGCTACAAACAGCTGCAAAATAGATTAGCTCCGGTAAGGTAAACAGGAAGAGTTTAGACAGTTCAACATATGAGCTTTGTCCACCAACACCTTCACAGCTCAACTGAAATGAAAGGTGCCACTTCACAGCCAGAGGTCAAGGCTACAAAACTGTAAAACTTAGCTTTGGCACAATACAGTACCGGTAGTTATTTATTGAGCAACCTACACAGCCACTGACCTAGCATGCAAGTTCTTACTCCTTGTCTTCCAGTCCTCATTTAGTGGGTGCAAGATTCTTTTTGACAAAGTGACCATCACACTTCCTATGGCATACCTTCAGCTATGACATGATAGCCAGGTGAGACATAGTGGTACCAGGAAAAGCTGTTGCCTGGCACAGAATTGACTAGAGAGAAAGCAGCCCACAACCACAAATGCCTAATATTTAATAATAAACTGTTATTTTTGGACAACAACTGGCATGCATTGCACCGTCTGGCATAGGATGCCACTGCAGCTGCAGCATTTCATACACATGGGTTAAGCCACTACGACTATACCTGTAGGATTGTCTTGTAAGAATTAAACTTGTTCTGCATGAACTCATCCATGAACAGCATGAACTCATCCTGAAATCATGGTCTTTTTAAACCATGCATTTCCCAGTCTTTCTAGTATATCAATAAAACAGTGAGAATCATTTGGTAAAACAATTTTCTTCCAAACCTATAATGCATATGAATATTGAATGAGTCTATATGGATATGTACTCAGCATGCAACAAAGGTTCACATTCAGAAGGATTAAGGATGGTAATAAACCTGGCTACTCACTCAATTGCTACGTTGTCAAGATGGTAACTAATGAAACCACATTGAAAAGAGCCCTCCAAAAGTGATTTAGATTTATATTTTGTCAATGGGATGCTCATAAAGCCAGACTTCATGAACCAATAAAGCCATTCAAGGGATGTGTGAATTCCAGAATTACCTATTAAATGGAAAAAATAAATGTCAAAGGTATTTGTGACATTGTGTGTTTGGTGTCATTGTCTGATAAATTTGTTAGGCAGACTAAAGGGATTAAAATGGTCATTACTTAGGCAAGGATTAGTAATAAATAAGCCAAAGCTTTTTGCACAGGCCTTAGGTGAACAATGGCACTTCAAAATGAAACACTGGCAAACTGCCCAACTCCTCCGGGAAAAGACCAAAGAGGCACAGCATCCCTTTGTAAGCAATCAGACTACAGAATGGATACTTCTTCCCAATACATTTAGAACATCACAACAGGGCACATAGTATGAAGCAATTAAACAACGATATTGTACAGCAGGGAAAGGGGCTGGCTGCTGTGCTCCATTTTGCAAATGCATTTCACAGAGCTGTTTTGAAATGCAGCTCTGTGATTTGTACATTATTTCCCAAAAAAATATTTAAAGGTATAAACCACTAGTACACCACAAGCTAAGTTTTCTTCTATGCATCACTGCAGATGGAGAGGGCTTAGCCCTATCTAGACACTTGTATATTGATCCAACTGCTGCTACTTTGCACCATTTCCCTCCTTCTTTAGTCTCACTGGCACCGATCTCAGGTTGTTGGCAACTCTAGCAATTTTCTTGATGACATCACAACACACAATCACATGGATCTCAGAGTTAATAGGATTAAGTAGTTGAGAAAACAAATGAAGCTGAGGGCAAAGAAACAAAGATAATGGCTTTGAGAAGCAGAAGCAGCCAAGGAAACAAAAGAGAACCAAACAGCATCAAAATAACATGAATATTGTTGAAATGACTATTTTCAGCTATTCTGTAAATGCTATTCAAAGAAAAGCCCCAAACCAATTATTACATGTGAGACCTGCAACAAAATGTTGCAGTATGGAGTGTGCTTATTTAGGAAAGTCTTCATTCCCATCTGTTATTCTATCCCAACCCCTAGCAGTCAGTTGGCATTCATGCCCACTGACCATTGTTCAGTCTTCATCAGACTATTTTGGGGACCCACCCCTTAAGGGTTCCCCCCAAAAAAGGTTTTCTACACTTCTGCAAACTTTGTAGTTCCTCCAAGCTCGCCTTTACCTTAATGGTGCTGTGCCATTTTGGCTATATGAGGACCAGCATCTGGATAATTGAGATCATATAGGATGTGAATCAAGATTACCATAATCAAGGACAAAAGTGGTAAGGACCTAACAGAAGCAGAAGACATCAAGAAGAGGTGGCAAGAATACACAGAGGAATTATACCAGAAAGATATGGAGGTCTCGTACACCCCAGGTAGTGTGGTTGCTGACCTTGAGCCAGACATCTTGGAGAGTGAAGTCAAATGGGCCTTAGAAAGCACTGCTAATAACAAGGCCAGTGGAAGTGATGATATTCCAGCTGAACTATTTAAAATTTTAAAAGATGATGCTGTTAAGGTGCTACACCCAATATGCCAGCAAGTTTGGAAAACTCAGCAATGGCCAGAGGATTGGAGAAGATCAGTCTACATCCCAATTCCAAAGAAGGGCAGTGCCAAAGAATGCTCCAACTACCGCACAATTGCGCTCATTTCACACGCTAGCAAGGTTATGCTTAAAATTCTACAAGGCAGGCTTAGGCAGTATGTGGACCGAGAACTCCCAGAAGTGCAAGCTGGATTTCGAAAGGGCAGAGGAACCAGAGACCAAATAGCAAACATGCGCTGGATTATGGAGAAAGCTAGAGAGTTCCAGAAAAACGTCTACTTCTGCTTCATTGACTATGCAAAAGCCTTTGACTGTGTCGACCACAGCAAACTATGGCAAGTTCTTAAAGAAATGGGAGTGCCTGATCACCTCATCTGTCTCCTGAGAAATCTCTATGTGGGACAAGAAGCTACAGTTAGAACTGGATATGGAACAACTGAGTGGTTCAAAATTGGGAAAGGAGTACGACAAGGTTGTATATTGTCTCCCTGCTTATTTAACTTATATGCAGAATTCATCATGCGAAAGGCTGGACTAGATGAATCCCAAGCCGGAATTAAGATTGCCGGAAGAAATATCAACAACCTCAGATATGCAGATGACACAACCTTGATGGCAGAAAGCGAGGAGGAATTAAAGAACCTTTTAATGAGGGTGAAAGAGGAGAGCGCAAAATATGGTCTGAAGCTCAACATCAAAAAAACCAAGATCATGGCCACTCGTCCCATCACCTCCTGGCAAATAGAAGGGGAAGAAATGGAGGCAGTGAGAGATTTTACTTTCTTGGGCTCCTTGATCACTGCAGATGGTGACAGCAGTCACGAAATTAAAAGATGCCTGCTTCTTGGGAGAAAAGCAATGACAAACCTAGACAGCATCTTAAAAAGCAGAGACATCAAGTTGCCGACAAAGGTCCGTATAGTTAAAGGTATGGTTTTCCCAGTAGTGATGTATGGAAGTGAGAGCTGGACCATAAAGAAGGCTGATCGCCGAAGAATTGATGCTTTTGAATTATGGTGCTGGAGGAGACTCTTGAGAGTCCCATGGACTGCAAGAAGATCAAACCTATCCATTCTTAAGGAAATCAGCCCTGAGTGCTCCCTGGAAGGACAGATCGTGAAGCTGAGGCTCCAATACTTTGGCCACCTCATGAGAAGAGAAGAATCCTTGGAAAAGACCCTGATGTTGGGAAAGATTGAGGGCACTAGGAGAAGGGGACGACAGAGGACAAGATGGTTGGACAGTGTTCTCGAAGCTACGAACATGAGTTTGACCAAATTGCGGGAGGCAGTGCAGGACAGGAGTGCCTGGCGTGCTATGGTCCATGGGGTCACGAAGAGTCGGACACGACTAAACGACTAAACAACAACAACAACAGGATGTGAATCACTGCCAGTTAAATAGCATGTAAGTCCCACATAAAAAAAGCAGAGCAATGTGACAGAACTGCAGTACTGGGTCCAAATTCGCTGAATCCTGTTCCCATTTTAGTCCTGCTGAAAGATGTGATTATTGTGTGAAAGAAGCATTATTGTCCCTCTCGTCTCCCTCTGTATAAAGTTAATATTCCTATGCTTAACTGTCTGTTCTCACTGGAGTAATGTCATCTAGCCACAGTCCAAAGACTTCTGGGGCTCTGATTTCCCATGTGAACGAAAGTTGTAATGTTATAGGGGAATATACATTATACACATCCACACTATAAGCATAGACCAGGCTTCCTCAACTTCGCCCCTCCAGATGTTTTGAGACTACAATTCCCATCATCCCTGACCACTGGTCCTGCTAGCTAGGGATCATGGGAGTTGTGGGCCAAAAACAAGCCTGGCCATTCCTTAATACTGTATATAGGGGTGAGTCAGACAACCCCCGTAACTTTGCAGCCTCATTTGCATGCTGTGTGTGAAGTTGGGCCTCCCTTTCAGTGATGTGTCAGGGTGGGCCAGCCCTACAAAACTGAGTAACATTCATGTGTTGCACAGGGTTAGGGTGTAGAAAGAACCATGTTGTGTTGGTAATGCAGAAATATTTTTTTCCTCTCTTTCCTGAACTCTAGACTAGTACCTATAGTGCCGACAACTAAGCAAGAATCCCTGTTTGCCTTCTACTGGGTAACATTTGCTCCCATCCTGTGCTGTATCATAGCTCAAGGGTGAGGAACTTTCAAACTGTGGGCCAAATTTGACTCACTGTGGGGTCTAATTTGGCCCACGATGCTATTTTCCCCAAATCACACCCATCAGCTGATGTCACTCGTGATGCAAGCTAATGGACAGGAGGACAGGGTTAAATGTGCATTGGCTGTGTGCCCTATTCCCAGCAGAGAACAAAATCACAAACGCAGCAGGATTTCATCCCCACTCATCAGCTGATGGACAGAGGTTAAAGGCCTTTGCAAAAGTGCTCTTTGTAACAGCTCCATACTTCATTCAGCAAGTGGGTGAGCACGGGAGATGAGCCTGTGCCTTATAAGTTTTTCTCCTCTCCCTCACCCCCCCCTGCTGTCACCTGCCTGCTTAAAGGAGTAACACCGAGCTGCTTCAAAGAGTGCTTTTGAAAAAGAATTTAAGGCAGTTCCAATGCTCCTGTTTGAGCCTCCGGACCACTGCAGGTTCCCAAGTGTCTAACAGCCAGCTGGATGTCTAGCACCTGGAAACTCCCAAAGGATTATGAAAGGTGGGCACCCAATTGTCAATTAAGTGATGGCATAATGATGTTATGTGATTGACCATAGCTGTCAAGTTTTCCCTTTTCTCGCAAGGAAGCCTATTCAGCATAAGGGAATTTCCCTTTAAAAAAAAGGAGAACTTGACAGCTATGATTGACATGTTCTCAGCCCTGGCTACCTGTCAAACTTAGCCCACATGGTCAGTTATGATAAGGATCTGGCCCAAGGAGCCAAAAATGTAGGCTTACAGCACAATGCCACAAGCAGTTCTGCACACAGTGGACAACACCCCAATTTTGTGCTATATTTTTCTGATTCATACTTCATCTTAGTCACACTCTTAAATATACTCTTAACTGAAGACACTCAAATAGAACTTTACGCAAGAAAAAGACCTCAGAATCAGGTGGAAATATTTTATAAATGCCACTCTACCTTCAGAGAGTAGTTGGCTTGGTGTTTTTTTAAATAACATTGTAGAACAAGAATTTTGATCAAAAGAGTCACTGTGGTCGACATGAAAAAATGAAGTCGTTCTGTTAAATGAGAGATTTAAGGCAGTGGAAGACCCTAAGCCTATCAAATTTTGCTTTGCAAGACATAATTCCAAATCTCCATAACAATGATTGGTTTTGTCCTATAAGTAGCCAAAAAGCTATTAAGTCTACTCACCCTTTATAACACAATAAAACAGCGTAATATCAAGGGAAATATGCCAGTTACTAAATATGTAGAGCATTCCTGCACAACCACAGTAGCATAGTTATAACTGCCTAGTTGCATACAATATTTTATATAGTAATTTTGTACCCAAGAAACACATAATATGCAACCAGTAGATATAAAGGCAACACCAGACATTTATCATCTATGGAACTGTATCATCCAATAGGTTTATTTGAAATCACTCAGCTTTCTGTACTTCAACTGTTCTCTTAATACCCAAGGGAAGCTGTTGGTTCTATAGGCTATATCTTTGTCTTCCAAAGCCAAAGAAGATGAAGACCAATTTCAGTCCTCAAAAGACCCATGTATTGATGTACAAGCTAATCATGTGCTATTAACTGCTTTATAGTGTCAGAGCACAGAAGGGGGATCCTGTTAAAAAGCAAAAGGTGCAGGACAGGATCAGTGGGATACTATAATCAGGACGAGCAGAAACTAAAGTGTAAATGAATGGACCTCCAGATGGTGATGAAAAAAAGATGACCACCAGTGGAGCTGATATACAAGCAACTGGAGGGGAGCCCAAGCCCTTAAGCGTATTACTCTCAAAAGAAAGTCCTCCATAAAAGACACTATCAATGGTACGCTAAATTATAGGACTGAAAAACTAAGATGTCATTTTTAAAATGCACACGTTTAGTGAAGCAAATACTAAAACAATATTTACATGAAATGATATTTACCGTAGGCATGAATGAGAATAATGTGCTATATTCTCCAAGACCTAGAATGATGGCAGGAGAGTTGAGCAGTCAACTTTTTTTTTCTACTGACATTATGTATTAGATTAAATGCAGCATTGCAATGAAATGTTTTTGTATTATTCTGTAAGCATAACATTAAACAGTACATAACATTAAAAAAACCTCTTTCTAAAAACAAGTATATGTATATGTATATGTGTGATACTTGCCCACACAGAAACAGAAAGCTATGCATCCCTTGTCCATTCCCCCACATGAGCTACCCTCCTAATGGTTGGAATATGGAAGGGGAGTGTATGTGGCTGGTGTTCCAACCCAAGATTCCCTGAGTTCAGTCTTCATGGAAATAGATATATAGTTAAGAAAACATTACAGGCATGTAATGAGGTGCATTGTTTATCGGGGTGGAGGGTTTAATGAGAGTTTATATTCTCCAAAGGAGGAACTGAGGAATGCAAATTATGGTTCCAAACAGACCATATTTGTATCTTGGCTGAAAGCCATTACTCATAACTTGGCTCTAGGTAGCATGTGTCAACAAGAGGTATGGCTTCATTGATGCCTAGTAAGAAAGATAAATTAACCTTCTTCTTTGGAGAACCTCCCAACTCAAATCCCTATGTTACACAGAGTTGTGCATGTAATTGAAAGTTTTTGTGCATTCATCAAGGCACAGCATTTACTGAAAGTTCCAATCTGAGAAACATTCAGAGCTACTCTAAGAGCCAATTTTACTGAATCATTCATTGCAGCCCAGTTTGCTAAAGCCTTTGCACTTATGTCAAGTTTATTCTAGTAATGCAATCCTGGTTTTTAATATATCAGTATTATATTAATTCAGAATATTATTAATTAAATTTATTAGTTGCTTTTTTATTGTCATGATAACTCAAAGCGACTTACAAAAAATGAAATAACTTCATACATACATCAAAACCAGAGGAAATAATACATTAAAAACATACACACCTTCTCTAAAATGCCATAGATAGTAAACAGCCAAAGGCCTGGTTAAAAGGGAATGTTTTTGCCTGGTGTCTGAAAATATATAACAATGGCACCGGCAAAGCCACCTGGCTATAGCATTCCACAAACGGGGAACCACCACTGAAAAGGCCCATTCACATCCAACATTGATTATTTTAATATTTTTTTATTTTTCCCCATTTGATCTGCCTAGTAATTTTTTCAGTTTTTCTTCCAGTTCTCAATGAACTGTCAGCAAGACACCCATTAAGCCAGCATACTCCAGAAAATTCCACGAATGTAAAAAAAAGACCAACCCCAACACTGATCGCAATGGGTTCTAGAACCTAGTTGCTATTCTGTGCGCTCTTTCTCACACACACACTTTTACAGTAGGCCTGGATAGATCCTGAATTTGAATGAAGGTCTGCACATTGTTTTAGATTTCTTAATTCTATTGTAGAGGTTTCAGCTACAGGTATGATTGCAAGTGGGTGCTTTATACCTATTACGGTGCTTAGTGAACTATGTTCCACAAGTCATCATTTAAGTAACAGAAGGCGAACAGGAGTGTTGTTATGCAAATTAGTTATTGCTCAAATGGGGAGGGTGTTTAAGTATTCAAATGAGGTTGCACTCTATCAGCTGTTTCAGTTTATATCTCCACTGAAGCAGACAATGGGCTTTTAGCTGTAGCACAAAACTACAACTCTACAGGGCCATGCAACCACATCCACTTAGTGCCATCTCAGCAGATCAGATGATGTCTGAACTGCACTGATCTGTAGCTATCAGCGGGAAACAGCAATAGATGCTGATTTCATCAAGCAGAGAGGGTGACAGCAGAAGTAAGAATGCAAATGGCTGGAAATGTGAAAATTCAGTTTAAAACCTTGCCCTTTTTTGAACCGAATGCAGAAAGCCATTTCACATATAGAGACAGTATGTACTTTACACTGTAGTATGTAAAAAGAATGTGGCTGTCTGTTGTTTGGTTTAAATGCTGCACGTAGTCTGGAAAGGGAAATGCAGCTACACTTGGCTATACAGAAATGTGTAGTATTAATCATATGCTGTTTCCAAGCATTTACAAATACCATATTCTCACCTGAAAGAAATCAATGGCATATACTTATAGAACCACACTGACTTAGTCCAGTAAAGAGTGATGCTTCAGATTATTACTTCTTTAACAGAATGCCCACTTGTTTGCAAAGAGAACAGTTCTTCAAGAGTAGTCAATATAACAGGAGCCTGGCACCATTGAAAATCTCTATACAGTGGAACCTCGGTTTATGAACACCTCGGTTTACGAATTTTCGGTTTACGAACGCCGCGGACCCATCTGGAACGGATTAATTCACTTTCCATTACTTTCAATGGGAAATTTCACTTCAGTTTATGAACGCTTCAGTTTATAAACAGACTTCCAGAACCAATTACACCCATGCTTCGGGTCAAGTACGCTTCAGGTTGAGTACTCCACGGACCCGTCTGGAACGGATTAATCCACTTTCCATTACTTTCAATGGGAAAGTTCGCTTCAGTTTATGAACGCTTCAGTTTATGAACAGACTTCTGGAACCAATTGTGTTCATAAACCGAGGTACCACTGTACAATATTGTTTCTATTGGAACCTGATTGAGTTTGCCACGTTTTGTAGTTTTCAATTATACTTTTTTCTCATTTCAGACCAAGGCAACTATAGCCCCCGCCCTTGTAGATGATTAGAATAAAGGTTCAAAGCAACGTCAGCTGCCTTTGTACAATTACGTTCACACAGCAGAAACCCATTATGTCTGTCACTCTTGACAGTAGTTACACTTGCCCTACCATGGATGACCATCACTTTGTAAATATTATTTTACCACCCAATCTTGGGAAGTGTTAAGAATACATAAATCTCCATTACAGCTTCTTCCTCCCTCCCCCACCTTTATGTAACACGATATCCGCTTAGCACTGACCTCATTATTCATGTGACTAGCACTTTCCTTCACGGAAAGATGATATGCCATTAAAAACTACTTTAGAATTTTTGTTCTTTGGGGTGTTACCAAAATCTAAGGCTAAAGTGAAAAGGTAGACATGCTCTTGCCAGCTTCATATGTTACTATAGGCACAGGGTTGCCTTTTCCATGTAAGGAGCTTGCATGAAGAGATTTTAACCGTAACTGCAAAACCCCCGGGAAAATAGGCAGCTTTTTGGTCAGCTTTTTGGGTCAGCTTTTTGGTCATCCTGTAAAGGCCCTGATACCGCTTTCCTTCTCAACTGAAGCAGACCTAAACTGTGTCCTTTTTACATGTTTGTTTGCTCTTGTTGTTGTTTTTGCATTACTCTTTCATTTTCATTTTTTTCTATGTTTTGCTGCACCCAACATCTAAGGTAGGTGATACCATCTTGCAGATTATAATGTCCTATGGCTCTAAAACTCACTGGTGTGCTCTTTAATGGCCCCAAAACAATATAGGCAATCACAGCTGAGAATCTGGAATGGGAATGGGAACATATACTGGTTACCCAACAGTTTACCTTGCCCCTTAGCCGCACCAACAATAGAGAACCCTTTTCCGCTCAAGGGCTACATTTTCTTCTGTGCTACATCCTAGTGGCATTATCAGAGCTCAAGGACACTTTTCTAGCAGGCAAAAATATTTGAGGATAGTGAGAAGCAGGGCTAGTGAGGGATTTGGCCTAGGAAGAGGAGATGAGGCTTAAAGGCAGTCCCAAGACCCAGACATAGGGGCATTTGACCCCTGCGTCTGGTTCCTTAGCCCGGCCTAAGAGTGGTTTTAGAATTACATCCATCATTATTACTGCCATGGTTGTTACTACAATATAATAAAATAGCAACCAACAATTTATATATTTATAAACTGCTTCATAGCCTGAAGGTATTGAAGTGGTAAACAAGAAAATAAAAACAAACACAAGTTCTAAAAACAATAAACCATCCCTACAAAGCCTAAAAATAAAATTGTTTCTACAGATGTACAAGATCCACTACAAGCTGGGTTCTCACCCAGCTTCGGAACTGAATCAGCCTTGGCCACCTTTTGGATGACCTTTATTGTGAGAGGCATATTGTAAGAGAAGTGTTACTTCTGCTAGATCTCTTAGCACCTTTTGACACTAATGACCATGGTATTCTCCTGGCTCAGTGGGATGGGTATTAAGAGTTTAACTGTTCTGAATGGTGTTGCACTCCATCTGAAGGAACCTCGGCGTACTCCTGGATACAACTTCATTGCTGGTGGCCCAAGTGTCCTCTGTGGCTAGCAGTGTCTTTTACCAGCTTCATCTGGTGCACTAGCTACGCCCATTCCTGGACAGGGATAGCCTGACTACTAGAGTCCATGCATTGGTAAACTGGAGGCTGGATTACTGACTGCACTCTACATTGTGCTGCCCTCCAGCTGGTACAGAATGTGGTGGCCAGATTGCTGATGGGGGCACTTGTACAACAACATGTGATAGCACTATTAAAACATCTACATTGACTGCCCATCTACTACCGAGCCAGGTTCAAGGTTCCTGCATTAACTTAATTTCTGATTAGGCAGACACACGTCAAATAAAACTTCCATGCATGCACCTTGTTTGGAAAACTTGTTAGATAGACATACCCCTTCTCTTTTGCGAAGCTATGCATATATGGAAAATTTAAATAGAGAAACATTTTTAGAAGGCAGGGACCAAAAGAGACCTTTCTTTCTTTCTTTTATCTATAAATATCTAACCTCCTTGTCACCTTAAATCATTTCCAAAGTGGAAAACAAAATATTTATAAAATGATTTTTGTTTCTTGGTTTCCCATCATCTTTGTATAAATGTTAAGTAATAAATTCCAAATTTCATATCTGGCCAGCCATTATCATTTCAAGTTGCACATTCTGTTTGCTTCCATAGCTATTGGCCTATTAATAAGTGCCGTGCTTTCTCTGTTGTATTTTTTTTATAGCTCATGAAGATACCATGCTATGATCTTTCATTAGTACGATTGACTTCAGATTTTCTCATTACTGCAGAACATTAACTTGCAAGGGGCATGATTTACTTCTGTAAGTGGATTTTATGTCATCTGTGTTGGAGAGTTTCTGTGACTTATTTAAATCTCCATTTCCCCAGCAATCTGTCTATGTGGTAAAACAAAGGAAAAACTGAATGCTGGAATTGACTAACATACTAAAGGCATTAGGGAAATGAAAACTGCCTTGTTAGACAAACACAACAGCAGAACCCAGCACCACATGGATCCAAAGCAACCACCTGGAAAAGACAGAAAGCTGAGGCCATTCAAACAGACTTTGAAAATATTTTGTCAGCAGGGCACTGTAGTAATTTGGCTACTGGAAGAAATTATTGCATGCAAATGCACTGATGTTGCAGAATGTAAAATATTTACTTTCTTTTTTCTGGGCTTCAATGGGCTAGTCCTAGTGTAAGCAGCTTTAGATTGTGACCTTTGAAATGTGTGATAGAAAGGCTTTTCTTCCATTGGCTATATTTTGAATAATTCATGCAGGAGCAATCCTGCTCTGTAATTGGGGGGGGGGGCGGGGACCTAAACGTACAGCACATTTTAACCAGAGATACTAGCTGCCAGTAGTTGCTCCTAAATCATTTCTTCAGCCTTCCCAACACTGTGAGTCTAATACACCCAAGAGATTGATTGCTCCCCTATTTTCCACTGTGACCCCAAGCAAGTTCCATTTTTATCAATGGATCTTCTTATCAGCGGAACAAGTAAAGGCTGCCATACAATGAACACTCTGCATGTTGAGCACCAGACTGTTTCGCTTTCTTTCAGCTAACAGCAGCTCCACACATTGTATCCGGGGGGGGGGGGGGGAGGCTGAAAACCCACAGCATTTCGAATTAGTTGGGCAAGTGAATTCTGGAGCTGTGGTAAGGAAAAACAGAGCATGAAATTCTGGTACTGAAAGAAAGGCTGGATGTCATAGTCATGAGGATCAACAGGCTGAAAGTGAATCACTCTCCATATGGAGATGATGCAAGTGCCACTGCTAGGTATTTGGAGCACAGGCCCACGGCACGAATTTGCATGTGCTAATTTGTTATGAATAGATTCTCTGGGAAATTACAATGGTGGGTGGCTGGTGTGCTCAGCAACCTGCAAGCAATTTTGTTTTTGTTTTGTTTTTTTAAAAAAAGTTATGAGGGAAGTGCCAGAGATCCCAAGCACAGAAAACCCAGGGCTCAGGTCCTCTGCAACACTTCCTAAAATGCTCCTGGGTGCAACCGCTGCCTGCCCCCAGCCTTTCACATCTGTAAATAGCCTCCCAAACTTCATATAAAGGATCACTGCATGAAGCTCTCCATCTGTTACATATTGCTGAAAGCTGCATTCCTCCTGCTATTACCGTATTTGTTTCCTCTGCAATGACTTACACAAGGCATCCCCAAACTGCGGCCCTCCAGATGTTTTGGCCTACATGATCCCTAGCTAACAGGACCAGTGGTCAGTGATGATGGGAATTGTAGTCCAAAACATCTGGAGTGCCAAAGTTTGGGGATGCTTGACTTACACTCATTTAAGAAAGTGTTCTTGTTTTGATTTACCGTAAATGGTACATACTTGAAATACACCACTGCAAAGAGCATTTTATGACCATGAAAACTATACTTCAGCGGAAGTAGTGCATTAAATGGCAGACCATGTTTATTTGGATATGCACTAGAGATGGGCTAGTTTATTCAGAATATACACCCAGTGCCTACACCAAAATCTGCTAAGGTCTGTATTCAATAAAGTTGCAGCCTGTTCCAATCCCTATTGGTTGTCCTTTGTTTATTGCAACTTTATCATGCCTTGGGCTCCACTGCACCTGGACCTGCAAGCACTCTGTGACTTGTTTCCCGTTCAATTAAGGGACACACTTGATGCAACATAGCCTCATATGTGTAGGCAGAGGATTGCAGGCAGCATGCATCATTCACCTGAAGTCAAATTGTAGTAATTACCTCAGCATCATAAAGTAAGCTTTATGTCTGAGTAAAGACACTAGTTTCCTTTATTCTAAAAATATTGTACAAATAGATCACTCTGCCATATTAGTATAAGCTCTTGACATGCTAGTGCAAAATCACTATGTGCTGCTATATCCCAGCCTGAATAACTGGCATTTGCTATGACTTGCATTTTTAACGTGCTTGCTATAAGGATGGAGAGAGAAATAAACTATTGCAAGCTGATGTAGCCTTTTGAAGCCTTTCATTGGAAAGGATATTTTTGGTATCCCAAAAAAAAATATATGCAGAGATGCACTACCTACAGGCTTATTATAAAATCCTGACTATGCAGTTAAGATGCAGCTGCTAGCAATTCATCACGTAACTTCTCCCCATTCCTATTGGTGGATTATTTTAGAGCTGAGAATTATGCTAGCAGATGCAAAACTTCCTGTGCGTACATGCCAGAGTTTTTACTGATTAACTGCTTAAATCATATAGGTTTTTTACAGCTCTTCTTGCCTCTGTTTTCCTTTATCTTTTAAATTACATCACAAGGACAGCTCTTTTCTTGCAGAGCACAAATGATTTAGGAACTGAAGGCTGGATGGAGCTATTAACCTGACCAAGTGGACACCTGCATATAAGAATATGTTGAATTTAATATAAGTGGTATGACTAAAATGCTCAGAGTTGTGGCTATGGAAGTTTGCTACCTGAAAACTTCTTCGTTCCAGTTTCAAGTTGTTCCTTGCTCTTTCTGCAGGAAGTAGTAGTGGCCTAGGAATTTTTTACTGCTTCATGTAGTCAACTGACTGCCAATTAGCCACCCAAGGGAGTTTTGGTAAAAAAAAAGGGGGGGGGAGTGCCTAGTAGTAAAGAAAAAAAGGGGGGAGTGGTAGTACATTTTCACCCTCTAGTATGCAGCTGTTATGTGAGAGAGTAGTGTCATTTAGCACATTTACCCCAGACCATGGAAAATATCGTAACTGAATAATGTGCCAGTCCACCCCAGTCCTAGTCTGTCCAGAGGGATAGGAAGGGGGGTGTCATCGCTGAGGGGGGTGACATTCGGTGTGGCACCCACCTGCAACTCCCAAGTTTACCCCGAGCTGTCGGGGGAAGGGGGGAGCTGCACTGCTTTGCCAGCGGCCTTCCCCCTTCGTTTTGACAGCTCGGAAGAGGCTTGGGAGTTGCAGGCAGGTGGCGTGCCGTTGCCCCGCACTTCCAGGCTGCTGGAGGAGGCAGGCAGGCAGGGAGAGGATGGGAAGGAGGCAGGGAAGAAAACAAGTGGAGGAGGGAGGGAAGGAAGGAGAGAAGCAAAAGCTCCCTCAACTCAGGACCCAAACCCTGGAACGCACAGGAGAGGTGGGGTGTGAGAACAAAGTGGGGCGGGGGGGGTTAAGTGCTTATGCTCACAATGTTAAGTAAATAAACCAGAAAATAACACTGGCAGCTGTAAGTATCAATGGGGGTGTGTGACAAAAAAACATCCACACCAGGTACCACCTGACCTTGCTACATGTCACGGTCCGGTCGGCGGGCGTCAGGACCAGAGGCAAGATGGTGGTGAAGAAGCAGGAACAGGTGCAGGGCTGAGGGTCCAGCAGCAGGCAGTTGCAGGGTCAAAGAGCAAGGCAGAGACGAAGGTCCACGGGGCAAGTAGCAAGGCGAAGGCTCAAGGAACAAGAAGCAAGGCGAAGGTCCAAGGAACAAGAAGCAAGGCGAAGGATCAAGGAACAAGAAGCAAGGCGAAGGTCCAAGGGTCGAGGAGCAAGGCGATGACAAGGCGAGGGTCCAAGGAGCAAGGAGCAGGAGGCCAGATGCAACCAGGCAGGGATAGCGTTGCTGTGGCAAAGAGCTGAAGGGAAATGCTGGGCTTTTATCCCTCCCAGCTCCTGCCACCAGGTGCAGTGAGATCTCAAGTGGCCTCACCTTGCCCCTCCAGCACAAGCTGAGGTCTTCACCTGTGTGGCCACGCCTTGCTACTCCAGCACAAGCTGAGGCAGGCCCCAGTCCTGCAAAGCACTATAGGCCCCAGAGCCTGACTCCTGCCCATACTCCTGACACTACACCTCTGAGTGTGTCATGAACGGCATCACATTTCATTTGGCCCTGATGTCAGGGAGGATACCAAATGCTGTTTGAACCTCCTGGTAGGGAGGAGAGAGGTGGGAGAGGCCAGGAAAACTTCCTGCATATCCCTCTCTGGTAGCCCAAGTTACCTTGAGGCCTGTGCATTTTTTCATGACTGGAAAGAGATGTAGCCTTTTGTCACCCATCCTTCTCAAATTTTTGCTCTGCTGCTACTGTGGAAAAGGAGTGATTTGGTTTGGCTTGATATCAGCCTAATTTGGTTTAAGCTCAGGCCAAATCTGATGCACAGTCCTATTTTCATGCCAAATTTGGTTAAAATTACTGCAGCTTTAAAAGGTTCAGCATTCCATTTTGATTCAAAACGCCACCCAACAATATTCATATATATATCAAAACTCACTCCTCCATCCCAGGAGCCATTGTGCCAAATTGGGTCACGTTATCTTCAGAGGTGTCCACTTTTTGCAGTTTGGAATGGTTTAATCAATCTTGATTCAAAATTGAGTCTGGTATCAACGCATAGGGCAAAACCGCTCCTTAACTTTAGGAACCTTTACATCAAATTGGAAGAAAAGTAGGTATGCTCATGCTCACTGCCTTGAACTCCATAGAGAAAGGTATTTCAATGTAATAAATGTTAAACTGTATGGTGGTTTTCACACATTTATAAAATCACCTAAACTTTTGAGGTTATTAAAAATCTGTTTAGATTGAATCTTTTGCAACTATATTTATCTCGTACTAACCTGATTATTGGCGTTTTTGAAAACTGAGATGCGACATTAGGCATATACTGTATAGACAAACACAAATACTGTATCTAATTATGCTTGAACCTTTACTCAAGCTTGTTTTTTCTTTCTTTTTCTTGATTTTTAGATCAGCTGTATTAAAACCTGCAAAAGCACATCACGCTTTGGAATGATTCTCTCTTCATGTGTTGAACAGATAGAAGGACTCTGCTGCTCAACCAGTTGAAAGTAATTTGGAAAAATCTAATTCTTTTGCTTATGATAGGGCTGCGCCTGTGACAGCAGTGGCAGCTTTTGTAAACAATGGACGGTTTTCACATTTGATATAATTATGGGGCAATGAATTGCTCATGGATGCTAAACTTGGACTCATTTTTGTTCAGAGTAATAAGTTCAGCTTCTGTTTGTAGATCCTGCTAATTTAGGATCACCACATGGCAAAGATGAAATGTGCCTGCAAATTTAATGGGAAGTACAATTACATGGATGAGCTTCCTCTCTCTCTCTCTTCCTTTTTGATGCAGCAGACAGATGCAAGCTCTGAATTCAGAAAGCAGCTTTGATAAAGCCCTTTCTCTTGGACCTAACGAGAGTCATCTGATGATGGAGCAAGAAGATAATATATTTTATTGTTTGTGGTCATTCAGTTCTTCACCTCATCTCTTTCAAAAATAGAATAATTATCTCTGGATGAAACACTTTCCCAACAGACTTCAATTTTCCCTAGAAATCCTACTACAAACTTAATTCCAGTGATTAATCTTTGATGGACTTCCTTTTGTTGTTCTCTGTACCAGACTAATGATTATTAATACCACCTGGGCAAAGGAAATTATCTAACATTAGAGTATCAAGATGACCATTCATTTGATGCTTCTTAGTGGGCCAACACAGCTGTCCAGACAGAAAAAGAGGAATAATTATGCTTTTATCACCAATGACTTATTATTTTTAAAAATGCACAAAAGTACTTCATCATTATTGTCCATTCCTATCCCACACATGTACATTGTAGCATAAGCAGATGGGAAACCCAGTTGATAGGAGTTACTAACTTTTGTTTCTTTATGTTTCAATTGCTTCAGCCAGTACATTATTCTTGATTCTCTATGCATTTTAAATCAGTGCATAGAAGCAATGGCATGTCTTAATCACTAGAGTACACCGAGCAAGAATTTTTTCCCAATATAGGAATGACTTGTATTAGATTGCAATCTATGGCTGTGGTGCAAGCAAATCTAAGTGAATGAGCGATGAAATAACTGATTTACAGACTATGAGGATTTATTCATGTGATCCTTGCAGCCTATGGTAACTTCACTTTTTCTGTCACCCTGTATTCATCCGACTTGAGTTCAGCATGTGGTGCTAGCCTCCTACAACTATGGTCACTGAGAATGTGGCAAAATGACAAGAAAGCATTGGATGGTCAAAAGAACTTCAATCCTAAAAAAAGCTCAAAAACTTTGGTCGGCCCTCACACATGTTCACTTCATCAAATCTGGCCCTCTGAAAAAAGTTTGGGCACCCCTGCTGTACAGTATACAGATTGGGACTTTAGGTACTGTCAACTGGTGGCATGTCTACTTCAACCACACTGACTTTTAAAAACTAATTTTTGAAACGTTCATTGATTCTTATTCTTATATATATATATATTGGATTAACATTGGATTAGGCTATCTGACAAAGTCCAGCATGATGGACAATCAGTTTAACATATTAACATCTTCTAATTCAAAGTTCTAAATATGAATTGTAACATAAAAGTATCTAAAATATTATATCCCCAATATAGTAAAAAGGTAAAGGGACCCCTGACCATTAGGTCAAGTCGTGACCGACTCTGGGGTTGCGCACTCATCTCGCATTATTGGCCGAGGGAGCCGGCGTATAGCTTCCAGGTCATGTGGCCAGCATGACAAAGCCGCTTCTGGCAAACCAGAGCAGCACATGGAAACGCCGTTTACCTTCCCGCTGTAATGGTTCCTATTTATCTACTTGCACTTTGACGTGCTTTCGAACTGCTAGGTTGGCAGGAGCTGGGACCAAGCAATGGGAGCTCACCCCGTCACAGGGATTCGAACCGCCCACCTTCTGATCAGCAAGCCCTAGGCTCAGTGGTTTAACCACAGCGCCACCTGGGTCCCCAATATAGTAATACAGTAATAATAGCTACTTAAATAAAAAAGCAGGGTAACAGTGCATAACTCTACTGATTTTACTATGGATGGACTTATAAAAGTGCTTTAAAATCCTTCTCAGGCCGCAATCTCCTCCTCCTTGTGTGTGTACTTTCACAAGTACTGTGTTACCATCCCTGTGAGCTGCACTATTAACTTAAATTATGGGACACCTATTTGTGCACAAATAGATGATTATAGAAGGCCTTCAACGGGTAGGTGAGCAGCTATGAGACAAAGGGCTTCTCAGTGGTAGCGCCCAGTTACAGAATGCTCACCCCACTTGCCTCACAACCATTTCATCATTCTTTGTGGTGCTGAGCAAGCCTTTTAATCTTTTCCCCCCTTTAAATTTATATTTATACCGACTTTAACTAGGAAGTAACACCTGTTAACATTTTATGCACTTTGTGATTGTTTTGTGCTGCCTGTACTGTAATTTATTGTTTTATAATCTTTTTAGCTAAATGGTGTTTCCCACCCTAGATTTCTATTGTAATCTTCCCAGGTATTTAAATATCCCAAGTAAATGGGCTACTCCCTGGACTACACAGACCCACATATGTAAGAACAGCATGCAGAAAAGCAGGGGTGGGGAGCAGAATACTTCCGCCCCCTTGTTGCACTTGTAAGGTTAGCACAAGCACGTGCACACACACACACACACACACACACACACACACACAACAGCCCTTGCTGGACTGCAGGCTTGGGGTATATTTCTAATAAATGCCATAGATGTTGCCCTTAATCTATCATGCAGAATAATAGAATACATTTGGCTTTGCACATCTCATAATCAATGCTTACTGATTTTTCTTAGGAAGCCCATTTTTGCTCTTGCAAAACAATACAGCGGGTATGACAAATTCTAAGTTATGACTGTTTCCAAAAGAGCCTTATTATTCTCTTTGCAAGCAAGACTTGTTAATCGTATGCATTTCTTGCTTATTTGTTTACTTCCCCCAGTCTCCACTGCAAGCAGCTGGGAGCTAAACTCTAAATATTCTTCAGCATTAATAATTTGAACTACAGACTTCACTGACACAACAAAGACTAACACAGGGTACTCTAATTATCACCACAACTACTGTCTATGGAGGATATGAAGTTCAGCTTAGCCCAGTGATGTCCATCTATGATTACAGCCATGTTATACTGTTCCTCAGATCTCTATACTTCCCACCCCCCTCATATATCGACCAAACTCATTTTCCTTACTTTAAAGTTTTCTACACATTTTCCCCATCCTATCTCTATGCCTTTACTTCCAAGTGGCTTTCTCCTTTACAGTCCTATTCATTGCACTTGCACACATTACCTTGTATGCTCTTAAAAGCCTTGCTCTTACTTTGGTGCCACTTAGGCCTGAATCATAAGAAAAATAAACTATTAGAATACAAAAAGTGCCCAAAAAACTTGTATCATGCTTCCTTAAACCAAGGCAGGAACCACTAGCTCTTTGGAGTCTACCCAAGAAGATCACAAAAGGGAAAAGTAGATTCTGATGAAACTTCAATTTTCACCTCCTCCCAACGAGGCACATACCAGTAGCTCCACGTAACAAGCCTTCAGCGGGAACAGTCAAAAAAAGCCTTATGAAGGAAAAATTCCTGCCTCTCACCTGAAAATCTAATGAGATCTTGAGCACACCCAAGTCCCACAAGATCATTTAATAATAATAATGATAATGATAATGATGATAATGATAATAATTTATTTATACCCCACCCATCTGGCTGGGTTTCCCCAGCCACTCTGGGCGGCTTCCAACAGAAATACACTAATTTCTTAGTAAAATAAAAAAATTCCTTCAGTAGCACCTTAAAGACCAACTAAGTTTTTATTTTGGTATAAGCTTTCGTGTGCATGCACACTTCTTCAGATACTAATTTCTTAAATATTAAAAGCTTCCCTAAACAGGGCTGCCTTCAGATGTCCTCTAAAAGTCTGGTAGTTGTTTTTCTTTTTGACCTCTGGTGGGAGAGCGTTCCACAGGGTGGGTGCCACTACCGAGAAGGCCCTCTGCCTGGTTCCCTGTAACTTGGCTTCTCGTAGTGAGGGAACCGCCAGAAGGCCCTCGGCACTGGACCTCAGTGTCCGGGCAGAGCGACGGAGGTGGAGACGCTCCTTCAGGTATACTGGACCGAGGCCATTTAGGGCTTTAAAGGTCAGCACCAACACTTAGAATTGTGCTCGGAAACGTGCTGGGAGCCAATGCAGGTCTTTCAAGACCGGTGTTATGTGGCCTCGGCGGCTGTTCCCAGTCACCAGTCTAGCTGCCGCATTCTGGATTAATTGTAGTTTCCGGGTCACCTTCAAAGGTAGCCCCACATAGAGCGCATTGCAGTAGTCCAAACGAGAGATAACTAGAGCATGCACCACTCTGGTGAGACAGTCTGCGGGCAGGTAGGGTTTCAGTCTGCGTACCAGATTTCAAGAGTCATTGTGTGTTTAATCAAAGAAGAAATTCCCAACATGAAACAAACAACTGATTCATATAGAGGAGTTAGAGGGCCCACTGTAAGGTTACCAGATGTCCCCAGATTTACAAATCGGTCCCCATACAAAATCCATTGAAGTTGAAAAGTGTCCCCAGATTCACTGAAAAACATCTTGTAACCTTAGCCTACTGTTCTGTCCTTACCTCTGTACATCACTCTCTGCTTCTACTTCCTGCACCACTTTCAAAATCCTCTGTTTGCTATACCTTACTTCTGAGAATCACACATATTATTTCCAAAGGCTACAGGTTCCAAAGTATCCCTTGAGGCCTGCAATTCTTCCTGAAACCTTGGGAGTACCTTCTTTTTCCCACCTTGCCATGGCAAATGTCTCTTTCTACTGGAGAGCTGTCACACTTTTTTCATTACAACTGATATCCAGAGCCTGTGGCAGAAACATGCAAAACTGCAAAGCAGACACATTCAATGCCTGTACTTTTATCAGTTTTAGGTCATTATTTTTTAGAAATGAATATACCTCCTGCAAATGAGAATTGCTTTTCACATGCCCACAAACTTGAAATTGTTATAAAGATGTTAAGGCCTTATCATATTTTCATTTTCATTTTTATGGTTACAGTGTAATGATGCATATAATGTGATAATGTACAATGCAGATGGAGTCATCTTTTAAAAGATGATATAATATTACGACAACACAGTGTGTTGCTCTCTGACAACCAAGGTGGGAAAATCACCATGTTAAAGGTGATTTATTAGGTTTCTTTTGCAAGTACAATCTGCCAAAAAGTATTTAATCTGGAGGGAGTTACAGGAAAAGAAAGAACAAAGAAAATACTTTGGAGGTTAAAGTGACTATAGGAGGGAGAGAAAGTTAATTATTACACCAAATAAATTTATTACACTGCAATCCTATACCTGCTGAATACAATGCAAATTACGTTGACTTTAATAGGATTTACTCCCAGGCGCTGTGAAGGGACGTGGGTGGTGCTGTGGTCTAAACCACAGAGCCTTGGGCTTGCCGATCAGAAGGTCGGCGGTTCGGTCCCTGCTCCTGCCAACCTAGCAGTTTGAAAGCACGTCAAAGTGCAAGTAGATAAATAGGTACCACTCTGGCGGGAAGGTAAACAGCGTTTCCGTGCGCTGCTCTGGTTTGCCAGAAGCGGCTTAGTCATGCATAACCCAGAAGCTGTACGCTGGCTCCCTCAGCCAATAATGCGAGATGAGTGCACAACACCAGAGTCGTCCGCAACTGGACCTAATGGTCAGGGGTCCCTTTACCTTTACCTTAAATATGTATAGGATTGCAGTCATACACTTCGTTGCTTTTGGGGGGTAGTGAGTGAATATTTACTCAAAGACATTCCTGAGTATATTTTACAATTCTAGGCTTAGTTTCTACAGTGTTTTCATATTGTCGGAGAGGGGGATATAATAGGGATTATTTTGTTTTCTCCTAACAAATCTCTCTCCCATGAGTAGCTATCATCAGGTATTGCAAGTTGGGAGCATAGCAGACTGCACCCTTGCATGCAGTTATTCTCGATTTTGCACACTTTCAGTATGAGAAGCAAAGTTGATAAACGAGGGCCTTTATCAAGACAAATATTATATTGTCTACCCACCTCTTCAATAATATTTTTGAGTTTGGATAATAGTGGGTTTGGAACAGTAGTTCTAATTGATTTTTTTGTCCTTTCGGTGCTTTTAGTGATAGAACCAAATCACACATGTGACATCTGACTCCTTCCCAGGTTGTTTTGAACTTCAGAGGGAACTGACTTAAAATATATTTTACACATATACCTTGTTGTATGATGCTTGTGTCAGCAAATCAAATATGCTTAGGGAGGGTTCACCTCAGAGCTATAATAATGTGTTCCTGAGCATGTCGGTTTCACTTAGCGGTATATCGCTGGTGAAACCGCCACCGCTCCCAAGTCCCTCTGCTAGAAGCGCCCGCTGGAGGAAGGAACTCTTGACTCCCTCTGGCAGATTCTGCTGGTAGAGGGACTCGGGAGAGGGGGCAGTTTCACCCAGGCCCGGCTCTAGGTGTAGTCCCGGTGGCGCGGGGCGCCGGAGCGATCTCCGCGCCTCAGCGCCAGGGCGCCCAACCTGCTCGAGACGGCCCTGGTTTCACCAGCTATATATCGCTGAGTGAAACCACCTTCCTACTCTGCCCTCAAACGACGGAGAGGGAGAAACAAGCTGCATCAGCGAGGCACCAATACAGCTGTTCCTCCTCTGCATCTTTAAACTGCTCAGCTGAGGAGTCCCTTGCCTTAGTCAAGCAGTTAAAGGGGCCCCCAGCCCAGCACTGGATCCCGCAAGCCAGCGGCAGGGTAGGGGCTCTCTGAAACTGCTCAGCTGAGGGAAGTGCAGTTGCCGCTCCCCATAGTGAGCAATTAAAGGAATCCTGATGCTCCACCCACTTGCGCGAGAGCACCAGAACTGTCTCAGCTGAATAATTGATGCTTTTCAATTATGGTGCTGGAGGAGACTCTTGAGAGTCCCATGGACTGCAAGAAGATCAAACCTATCCATTCTGAAGGAAATCAGCCCTGAGTGCTTATTGGAAGGACAGATCCTGAAGCTGAGGCTCCAATACTTTGGCCATCTCATGAGAAGAGAAGACTCCCTGGAAAAGACCCTGATGTTTGGACAGCTGAGCTGCACAAAGCAGCCCCACTGCTGTTGCTGCTCCTGCGCGAGCAGCGAGAGCACCGGGCTGTCTCAGTTGGGAGAGGGAAAACCTTCTCTCCTCCCCCCCCCCCAAGCTGAGCGGCACAAGCAAGCTACATTGTCCCAGCCTGCGAGCCTGGGTGAAACCACCTCAGCTCTCGAGGCAAGAGCTGGGGCAGTTTTACCCGGTGTCTCACGGGCAGAGGCCAATGCATCCTGTTTTTTTCAATATTGCAGTATATGGCCAAACTGCAATGTTTGGCTGGCAATACACCACAATGTTGAAAAGCCGATTATCGCCCAGCCCTAGTCATGGATCCTTGGTGTCACATCTAGATTTTCCCTAATCTGACTCCTACAAAGCAACAAGCTAAAACTGGAATTTCAGCAGCAGCAGTGTCCTTAAAAAGAAACAGCCATTCATCAGTCACCCGATATATCACCAATTACTTCCTATGAACCTAACCTTAAGATAATTGGAGCAATATCATCTTTATTATATTCAGAATGGTGGCTCTTATGTGATTCTGTCTGATGAAAGAGGCAGAATAACAAGACTTGGAAGCCATATCCAACATAAAAGTGACTGGCTACAATACTGCATGTTACTGCTTTTGTAGTGTTTCACAGCTGCCCAGAAATACATTTTCTTTTCAATCAGGTACCGGTAGTTATAAAACTGCCGTTTTTTGTACCATTATTTGCTTATTTCCCTTTCAGATTTTTTTTAACCTTAACAATACGAAAACAATACGTTTATAGGGCCACATGATTACCAGTAAAGAAAGGGAAATCAACATGTTAGTTTGCTGCTATTCTGAGACAAAAGGAATGTAGGATATACTTGAGTCCTGAGTGGGACTAAAAATTCCAGCATTGGCAGCAACCCCAAAGGCTGGAAGGATGTAGGAATTGGCTTGTTGATGTTCCCTGAGTAATGGCTCCCAAGGAGCCTCTATCTCATCTACAAAAGGACACCATCTGTTGAAAAGGGTGCTGCCAATCTCTAAATTCACTCAGAGCATTGCAGTTTTTCGGTCCTACCCTTTCCTATCCTGACCTTCAAATAATCTTCACTGTGTCTACAACTTAAAAGAATGTGCTTATAGTTACAACTAGGTTCTCAGACTGAATGATTATATAAAATTAGCATACAAACCCAACTTTTTAAATAGGTATTTCCAGAAATGCTTTAAAATCCTTCACAACAATCTCAAATATTTTTTTAAAATAATTACTTTTTAATTTCAAGTTACAGCGCAGCAGATAAAATAAGATTACAAATGCCATGCCAGTATGAATAGATTACATTTAAATATATTTTGAAGGAGGGGGAGAGAAAAATAGTATGACAGTATATTTTGACAGTGACTGCTGGTGGTCAATGGATTTAATAAGTCTGCTAAGAAGTCAAGAGGACATTGCAAAGGAGAAAGATAGGGACAAAACCAGAGCAACTAGCAAAGAAGCAGTGAAGACTTAAACATTGTAAATTTATCAATATTTAGCGCCAGGACCAGCCTGTCCATGAGGCAGGATGAGGCAGCCACCTTGGGTGGCATAAGCCCAACAGCCCACCACAGTGGCACAGGCAGCAGTGTCAGCTTCCAGAGAGATCTCATGAACCATACAAATCTCACAAGATTTTGATGAGATCTCATTGGAACCCACTATATTACTCCCTTGCAAGCACTACCACACAACCCACGTAAGGGAGACTTTGGTGACACCTACCTGCTTTGCATTATGTGGCAAAATGGGAAGCACCACCCCTGTTTAGCTACTCAGTCCACAATTGCTGTGACGATTTCTAGTGTAAGCTCCTGTCAAAGAAACTGCACATAATTCAGGCGTAAGCCCCGCCAAATTTCATGCTGATTGCTCCCTGTATGTTCAGAATTGCAGTCTGAATGGATTAGTCTTAAAGGTGCACTCAGAACTGTGAACAAGGGTCCCATAAATTTCCAGACCAATGGGGAAAGATTATTCAATTCTCCCAGATTATTCACTTCTACATCTTCAAAACACCGAGATCACATAACACCGGTCCTGAAAGACCTACATTGGCTCCCAGTACGTTTCTGAGCACAATTCAAAGTGTTGGTGTTGACCTTTAAAGCCCTAAATGGCTTCGGTCCAGTATACCTGAAGGAGCATCTCCACCCCCATCGCTCTGCCCGGACACTGAGGTCCAGCTCCGAGGGCCTTCTGGCGGTTCCCTCATTACGAGAAGCCAAGTTACAGGGAACCAGGCAGAGGGCCTTCTCGGTAGTGGCACCCACCCTGTGGAATGCCCTCCCACCAGAGGTCAAAGAGAACAACAATTACCAGACCTTTAGAGGGCATCTCAAGGCAGCCCTGTTTAGGGAAGCTTTTAATGTTTGATGGATTTCTGTATTTTTATGTTTTGTTGGAAGCCGCCCAGAGTGGCTGGGGGAACCCGGCCAGATGGGCGGGGTATAAATAAATTATTATTATTATTATTATTATTATTAGCGATATTAGGTGCAATAGTACCAGGGAGATCAGTGTTAAAATCACCACTCGGCCACAAAGTTCACTGTGTGACCTTGGGCCAATCACTGTCTTTCAGACTAACCTACCTCACAGGGTTGTTGTGATAACTTGGGAGAAAGGAGATTCATGAATGCCACCTTAAACTCTTTGGAAGGCAGGTGGCATGGATATAAATGCAATGCTGATAAACAAAGAATGATAATAGAAAGTCTAACTCCAGCCTGCCTGTCTCTGATTTTGAATTGGGGGAGTGTGTGAGAGAGACCACATAGAATTATGCGAAACATGCCCCCCCCAAAAAAAAGAAGAATCTGGTATACAACCATGAATTAAGGTCTACAAATATTGGATTTTATATGTAGGTTCTCAACAAATCCCATGTTTTGCTGCTTGCTGCGATAGGCTTGTCTCAGTGAGTAGTGCAGGAAGGGTGCTACAGTGAATAATTTGCACTGAGTCTATTGTAGGAGGGGGGTATTAAATCCTCCCTCACTACAGGACCAGTCATGATTCTCTCTTTGTGAGATTTTTTGAGGGGGGAAACTGATACACAATGCAATGCTATTTGGAATTGAAGAGTTAAAGTGTTCATTCCTAGAAAGGAGGGCTGGATCATAGAAAAGGAAATGGCTGGATCACAACCTAAACTCAGATTGCTGAGCAATCAGTACAGATCATGATCTGACCAGAATAGCAACAAAATGGATCATCCATACTTGAGGAAATCATAGCTATTCCATTAAGTTTGAAAAGTCAGAATTTCTTAGCTATGGGGGTGGTGGGAACTAGAAGCTAACAGGGGGGAAACAATATGTGGATGTTTAGTTAATGACATGGTGCAGATGTTATTGTAGCTATTTCACAATCAATGCCCAGTATGGAAACAGCCTTAAAAACAAACTGTTTCCCATGTTAGTGAAATCTCAATATGAGTGTCTTATTACAATCATAGAATTAGAAAAGATCTCATGGATAAATTTGCACCACCCCAGCCAGACACATATTCCTCATTAAACTAAAGCAGTCATATCTGTTATTATTTTTTATACAGCTCTATTTGGAAAATGTATAGCATAATTCTAAAGTACATACAATTCAGTAGCAGGAATATTAGATTTAACTCCATATCTCTAAGACTTCAGGCAAGTGTGCATTTTGCCATTTTTTATTGTATTTGTATTTTTTATTCTAACCTTTCAGTTCCTTTCTCACCTCCCTACCATGCAGAGACATCACTTCAGTACAGCTAGAAATGTTCCATATTGGATTCTTAGCCTCTTGTCAGTCTCACATCCTACAATAAACTGACTGGGTTATAGAGGTCATGTTCACAGCCTTCAAGATGTCTCAAAGACCTTGGGATATCAGCCAGTGGCTAAAACAGAGTCTTTAAACAATTTATTTTTTGTAAACAGAGAGTAAGCTGAGAATGTGTGTGTGACATTTTATTTTCAATTTTGCTTTGCACATTGGTTCGGCGCTTGTGGATTTTGTTGTTACTATTCCTGTCTTGATTGTGTTTTCTAGTAACTTTCCCCTCTTAACTGAAGAATGATGAGCACACCTCTCTAATGTTGTTTGATTGTGGGCCCACACTGATAAATCACTAATGTTCTGTTATGGACTCCTAAAGGGAAAATTGAGCCATCTGTATATAGCTTTGTGGTTGGATGACTTCCGTCTGATCCTTATTGTTGTTTGTTTGTTCTCTGCTAAAGACAATTTTTGTTTATCATGGATTCTGTGCTGGAGACTCTGGCACTGAAATTTGGCACCGTTCTTTTGGTCAGCTTGGTCAAAATGATTTACAACTCTTTCTCCATGACTAGCTTCCATTAGTCCTGAATGCAAAGTCAACAAATATTCATAGGAGACCACAGGGAATGTTTTAGGATTTCTGAATGCTACAGTTCAAACTGTGCCAGGGGACAATTACCTCATGTCTCACAAACAGTACATTATGAAGTGGGGATTATATTCTCTTTTTCATGGTCAGTCTGGTTAGCTGAATATTCAAAACCCAACTAAAAGAATATGCAACAGGAAATAACTTTTCCAGTTATAGAAAAATGCCAAGCTTAAGCTCAAAATCTCTATTCTTCATCCAAATAAGCCCCAACTTGTGTTTTTAAAGCTTCTTATTGAAAGCCAATGTGGTGTAGTGGTTGGACGGTTTGACCAGGACCCAGGATACCAGGGTTCATATCCCCACTCAGCCATGAAGCTTGCAGAGTTGCCCTAGGCCAGTAATAATATCTCAGTCTAACCTACCTCACAGGGTTGTTATGAGGATAAAATGGAGGAGGGGAACAATTTATGCCATCTTGAGCTCCTAGAAGTAATAGTGGGTTTAAAAATCTAAAAATAAAATCAACTGCTACAGTAAAGTGATTCAGGTACAAAAATATCCACTTTAGTTTATTGATCTCATTATTGTAAGGAGGGTTTAAATGTTCCTTATATAAAGAGGGGGAAGGTGGAAAAATTATTGACTTGCAAATTGGTGGTTTATAATGTAATAATAGTGAGGTAGGTGTCCATCCCACCTTGGCCTTATCTTTCTTAACCTTAGCACCTGCTTCCTCCCTCAAGCTCTATTTCCCAAATCCTTCACTGACCTACAGAGCATTTTCAATTCACTGCTCTCACCCATCTTGCTTCCACAACTGTTACACATGGTAGCTTAGGCCTCTCCCCTTCATTTCACCTGTGGCAGGTACTAGGCAAGCCAGTAGGCAAGAGGATCTGAGAAACAGCTGCCAATACCCAGGAAAGCAAGTCCTAATCTTCTATTCAGAAGGAAATATTTGCATTACCTTTGCTGCTACATTTTTTGTCACAGAACCAGTGAAATGCTAGTAAATGTTCAAGGCAAGCACTTACCCTGACTCCTTCTCCGGAAGAGACTTCAGACCCTTGATTCTTTGCTCTGCATGACTAAAAAGAAAGAAAGAAAGAAAGAATCACCACTCAAGATTCTAGACGGGCCAGTTTTACTAACTTAACCAAACTCCAGTTTCAAATTAACACACCTTTAGTCCCAGTGTGTTTATTGAGGCCTACCAGACCTTTCCATGACTAGCGACCAAGTAAAACCTGGAATGGAGCTACTCCAGATTCTGGAGATTCTAACAAGAACTCTTAGAAAAGTCGGAACGGATTTTCAAACGTCACACCTTCCTTTCGGCTTTCTAATACAAAAACAAGGAGGAGGCAGACAGGCATATGGAAGTGGGGATAATGCCCTATGTTTTGGGTAAAGCAGAAATGCCCTGAATTTATTGACAATAGAAATTTTTAATGTGCAGTTTTAACTGTTGCTTTAACTGTTTTAGGTGTTAAAGCAGAGGTACTCCCTGTGTTGTACTGTACTGCTAAAGTTAAGTTTTGGGTTGTTTTCCCCCACAAAGGTTTGATGGTGCTGTACTAGTAATAATAAAAATAATGAAGAAGAAGAAGAAGGAGAAGGAGAAGAAGAAAAGAAGAAGAAGAAGAAGAAGAAGAAGAAGAAGAAGAAGAAGAAGAAGAAGAAGAAGAAGAAGAAGAAGAAGAAGAAGAAGAAGAAGAAGAAGAAGATTAATAATCAGGCAGCATACAAAACAAATGTGAGAAAACACAGTGCTGTGTTTTGTTATAAGATTAAATACAGTGCTGCTGTACAACTGTATCAAAAATATTCTGCAAGCCTGGAAGCTCATGGGTCCTTGCTAGGAAGCGTGGTGTCAGCACCCAGCATGGTCATGCAAACGCCAAGGCCCAAAGGAGTTGACCACCATCACCTGCACCTTCACCCTTCCCTCAAAAAAAGAGCAGTGAAACTTAGCCCAGTGTTGTGAAAGCATCAGGCAAGGTCACAAGCACTGCCATCTTTCTGTCCCCAGAATGCTTTTGGCCCAGTTCGTTCAGGGTCCAAAGGGCCAGCACAATAAGCAGTAGGGTGGGTAGGTGATCTCAGCCAGCACTAAGAAGAGCATTGCTGGATGTACCAGCTGTCTCGGCTCCCTCGTTTCCCTAGGAAAAGGTGGTGTAAAGGGCTAGTCCTGAGGAGGCCTTGAGGGATGCTTACCTGGCCTTTCCAGCACTTGGACCTATTTGCCCAGTCATTTTACTGTTCTTTGTTGGTTAGCTGGTTGGTTTTAAATTTTTCTTTTACATTAGAAACCTAGAGCTCTATTGCCTTTTTTTTAGGTGACCCCCTTTTCCTTTCAGTTTTAAAGCCACAGTGGTGGAGGAGGACTCTTCGCTTCGAGATTGGTAGCACCACTGATATGACCATATGTGATTGCATTGTCACATGATCTTTCCAGGAATGACTATGCAGCAATTACAAACAGGGCATTTAAAAACCTGTTTTAAAGCAGGGGTGGGGAGCAGAATACTTCTGCCCCCTTGTTGCACTTGTAAGGTTAGCACAAGCACGTGCACACACACACACACACACACCAGCCCTTTAAAAAATTACCCTTCAAAAAGCAAAATTCTACACATATACCACTTCCCTTTCCTAAAGCACCTTCACTTTGTCTCCACCTTCCCTCGTATGGTTGAAATGAAGACATTCTGAAGGTTTGGCAATTGGCACAGCTCTATTTTGTAGTGCTTCTCGGGCCTCTTGGTGGTGGTAGAGTTTCAGGAATTAAAGGACACCATTTCGCCCCTCCTGTTTCCATGAACTTTCTCTGCTGTGCTACAGAGCAGCCTTTCCCAGCCTTGGCCACTATATGCTGGACTACAATTTTCATAATTCCAGACCATTGCTACATGATGGTCCAACAACATCTGGGGACTCAACATCTGGTGGGGAAAGGCTACTATAAAGAAGTCAGCCCCAAACATGACCACTCTGTAGCTTGTGTGTGTGTGTGTGTGTGTGTGTGCAGTTCTCGAGACTGAGAAAATGAAAGAATGTATTTTTGCCTTTCATCCTGAAACAACCCTGTATACTGTGCAGGCGGAATTCATTTCACAGCATGTATTCCCATCCTGGATATTTAAACTGCCAGGGGCATGATCATGCTAATTCCCTCTCTTTCCCTACCCTTCATTTTTTCTTTTGTGGGGTGGGTTGGTATGATTTTTAGCTGACACAAGCATTCTGGGTGGCTTTCACAGTGCACCTTACTTCGGTTTCTTGAGATGCCATTTTCTCTCTCTCAGCTCAAATTTCATCAGCCTTCCATAAACTCAGAAGTTTGTGGCAGGCAGTTTTTTTGTTTGTTTGTTTTTTTGCAGTTTTTCCAACTTTTCCCCCTTTTTAGTTACAAACATTATACTTATACCTATTTATACTTTATCCTTATAAACCCTCACCATGATCAACTCCCGCCCATAAACCTATGTCCCCACTCTGGAAGGACATGTGGATCCAGAATTGGCCTTCACAGTCACTTACAGACTCACTGTCAAGACCTCAGTGCTTAGTCATAGAAGACAATGTTAATCGGCCACAATTGATCGCCAGAGAAGAATAAGACCTAAGGAGTCTCAGGCAGGTAGAAACCATTACGGTACCTTGTTTTTTGGTGGCCCTGTTTCACTTCAAAACTGATAGGCACTTGAACTTCTGAATTCAGTGTTGAAGGGAATGATGTATCGGTTTATAAAAAGTAATGTATTATTTAGAAATGCTTACAGATATATGGGAACTTGGAACAGATACATGACTACATCTCACTCTTTAAACATTAATACTTTGTGGCTATCAGATTGAATATTTATAGTCTCTAAATATCTACTGGCACACAGTTATTTCTATTATACAGTTACCACAGAATTCTAACTACAGTAAAGTTTGAAGTGTACCTCAGGGTTACTCGCATATGAGGAAATCTGAGGGATACTAAAAGAGTTTTGATAAGACTAACCACATTTCTCAGAAGGAGATCCTTATTTCTATACGCTAGACATAAATTTGTAATCCAGTTTGAGCTTTGGGTTCAGCTGACATTCTTCTAGTATAAACAAGTATCCTCCCAAGTTATAAAGAACAGTGTCTGTAAATAATTTTGAGTACATTTCAGAGTGGCCAGATGATATTGCATGGAACTTTTAAATGTCACATTGCAACCTTGCATAACAGTTTAGTGCTACATGACTCAAAAATGACCTTTTAAAGCACAAAATGGATGAATAATGTGTATTTTCACAGAACCTGTTGTTCTGATCTGTAATTAGTAGAAAACCTTGACTTGTGTGTTTGATTTACTGAGTTGATTTACTGAGCTTCCTAACTCATGACTGCCTGGCAAAGGCTCATCGCTGTGAAGTTCACCGGCAAGCAGTTTTGGTGCTAAATCTCACTTTTGTCAATGAAATCCCTTTAGGATGAGAGATTTATGTTAAGCTGCTTTGTGCTTCCATCCCCACAGGAAACTATAACCAGGTTTCTCTCTGCACCTACTTCACACATCAGAGTAGCTGTTGATATCCTTAGTCCCCCCCCCCACCTTTTCCTTTTGCTTGTCTTTTGTCTGTTTTCACAGTCCTCTTTGCTTTATAATCACTCACACTCATTTATCACTGGCTTACCGGGGCCTGCCTACACTATCTACCATTTTTGTCATGGTGCACTGGTACATTACAAATACAATTAAACCTTTTACGATACTGCAGCTTTTGGCTAACACATCCCAGCTTCAAGGTTGAAAGATTTCTGATATTACCACTGATATCAGTTCTTTCCCATTTATCGGCAGTGTCCGGACTAATGCAGAAATGTTGCATTAATTAAAGGAAGCATCCAGTAATGCTGCTGTTTTTGCCAGTCTGACACTGAATTGAAGCCTGATGCCTGCTCATGTTTTAAGAGCCATTCATCACACATGTCATCCTAAAGCAGCCAGCTGTCTGAGCAAAGCCTCATTTGCATTTCATCAACTGCAGTCTCCCTTTTCGTTTCCCTCCATCCATTGTATGGAGCTTTGGTTTTTAAAAAGAGCCTAGTCTTCAAAAAGCAGCTTAGCAAAAATTAGTATTCCGTTTAGAAAGATGATTTTTCTTTAGTTCAGAGGTT
The DNA here is from genome assembly GCF_965207765.1 of Zootoca vivipara. Taxonomy (NCBI): domain Eukaryota; kingdom Metazoa; phylum Chordata; class Lepidosauria; order Squamata; family Lacertidae; genus Zootoca; species Zootoca vivipara. The sequence continues at coordinate 59,166,195 of NC_142587.1, forward strand.
TCAGCATTGATCCTGGGAAAATGTGTCACACAAACTTACATACACAATCTGTCTGTATCAAAAAAAAAATTATTGCTTTATGAAATAAGGCACCAACTTGGCAAACCATGTGCATTCAGTGGTTTGAAATAATGAAACATTTTATTTCTGAAGAACTCTGAATAGCTTTGTAATTCTACAATATGGCAAGCTATGTGAGAATTTAATTTTTTCTGTACTAAGCTAAACTGTCTACCTTGTTGAGAATTACCACCCTGGTCGCACAATGTGAGAACTGCAAGTGTCAAATACTGTTTAGCTCATTCCTATGCCATTCAATCCTGTGTATGTTTACTCAGAAGTAAATCCCACTGTAAAATTGCCTCATTAGCAAATGCGACCAAATCTATTGTGCAAAGAGATTATTGTTTCACATTTTCATTGGATTGTGATATTTTAATAAAATACTAACATCTCTGTCCATGCCTAATTAATGGAAATATCTATACTACAGAAGCTGAACACAGCTCTTCATTTATGTAAAGTAATAATGTATTCAATTGTATATAGCATATACCATTCTAGAAATGGGTAGATGTATGCATGAAATAGCTCACCTGGGACTGGGTGGGGCTGCTTTGTTTGGTGAAAGGATAGTCCCCCTGAGGCTCCTGGCCAAGACTGTCACACACACACACACACACACCCTCTTCCTCAGGTACTACCGGTATTTAAGGCTGAAGTGATCAGCTATGGCATGAGATGCTGATGGAGCAGGCTAACTGGCTGTACTGTAGGAGGTCAAATTGTGTTCATAGTTTCTAAGTGCCTTCAGTTGGGACGGGGAGAGAAAGAGAGAGCACACACACAATATCAAAACTTTGAGGATATGCAGGACATATCCTCAAAGAAGTGGCAATCTTTATCTCCTCAGGTGAGACATGGGACAAGGATTGTCCCACCCAGTCCTTTACAATTGAATAGATATGCACAAAAACGTTTTCACAGGTAGACCTTTTGTTCCCTTCAGTGGAGAGAATAGCTCCAATAGCTAATCTTTATGTGGGTGCGTGACATCCCACTTCCACAACAGATTACTGTGGTTCAGTGTTGTTTTAATCCTAAAAAATCCAAGGAGAGCTGTATCTAATAATTGCATGCAAGAGACTATAGCATTGGTATGGAGGGTTTGGACAGCTGAGACAAAACTTTGCAACGCCAAAATGGAAAAGTGGAGGTCCTTTGCACACACAAGCAAAAGTTGGATACCCTATCATTTGGGATTTTATATAATAGGTTTTGATTTCACACAACTGACTTATTACAATGCCTCAGATCACGCTGCATTTATATCTCTTAGCATTTATAATTTGATTATACATCAGTTAATTATTCTCAGCTGACTGTGATGTCCAGTAAAAGACATCATGCTTAAGGTGATATGAATGTTGTATGTATGGTGTTGGATCTGCTGTGCCTGTCTAATGCATACAATACACCTGATGATGTTACATTAATCAAAGGATGAGCATGCATGTGTGAACAGGGCTTAAGTAATAATAATAATAATAATAATAATAATAATAATAATAATAATAATAATAATATATTTATACCCCGCCCATCTGGCTGGGTTTCCCCAGCCACTCTGGGCGGCTTCCAACAGAAAAATGAAATAAAATAATTAAACATTAAAAGCCTCCCTAAACAGGGCTGCCTTCAGATGTCTTCTAAAAATCTGGTAGCTGTTTTTCTCTTTGACATCTGATGGGAGGGCATTCCACAGGGCAGGCACCATCACCGAGAAGGCCCTCTGCCTGGTTCCCTGCAACTTGGCTTCTCGCAACGAGGGAACCGTCAGAAGGCCCTCGGTACTGGACCTCAGTGTCCGGGCAGAACGATGGGGGTGGAGATGCTCCTTCAGGTATACTGGACCGAGGCCATTTAGGGCTTTAAAGGTCAGCACCAACACTTTGAACTGTGCTCAGAAACGTACTGGGAGCCAATGTAGATCTTTCAAGACCGGTGTTATGTGGTCTCGGCGGCCGCTCCCAGTCACCAGTCTAGCTGCCGCATTCTGGATTAGTTGTAGTTTCCAGGTCACCTTCAAAGGTAGCCCCACGTAGAGCGCATTGCAGTAGTCCAAGCGGGAGATAACCAGAGCATGCACCACTCCGGCGAGACAGTCTGCAGGCAGGTAGGGTCTCAGCCTGCATAGCAGATGGAGCTGATAGGCAGCTGCCCTGGACACAGAATTGACCTGTGCCTCCATAGACAGCTGTGAGTCCAGAATGACTCCCAGGCTGCGCACCTGGTCCTTCAGGGGCACACTTACCCCATTCAGGACCAGGGAGTCCTCCACACCTGCCCGCCTCCTGTCCCCCACAAACAGTACTTCTGTCTTGTCAGGATTCAACCTCAATCTGTTAGCCGCCATCCATCCTTCAACCGCCTCCAGGCACTCACACAGGACCTTCACCGCCTTCACTGGTTCTGATTTGAAAGAGAGGTAGAGCTCGGTATCATCCGCATACTGATGAACACCCAGCCCAAACCCCCTGATGATCTCTCCCAGCGGCTGCATGTAGATGTTAAAGAGCATGGGGGAGAGGACAGAGCCCTGAGGCACCCCACAAGTGAGAGCCCAGGGGTCCGAACGCTCATCCCCCACCACCACTTTCTGAACGCGGCCCAGGAGGAAGGAGCGGAACCACTGTATGACAGTGCCCCCAGTCACTTTTGTTTCTGATAAACCCTTCTACAGTAGATCTTATGGATGCATTGCAGGTTTCTTTTAGGCATGACCGTACTTCAACCTTTTTTAGGCAGCCCAGGACCAGCCCATCTCATAGTGCAGAGTTAAGCATCCCATTTTCCTTGTCCATTGTCCTCTCCCTATCAGTTTCAATAAGCCATGAGAGGCAAGAAATTCATTGAACAATTACAGCATCAGACAGTGCTCTGAAGATCTTGTTTCATAATGGTGGAGTCCAGGTTCTGGTAGATGCAAGTGACTTTATTTAACTGTATTTTACTGATAATTTTAATGTTTTTTATTGTAAACTTATTTGAGGTTTTACTACAATCAAGTGGTATATAATTTTTGTTAAATAAATAATACAAAAATAATGAAAACTCGTAAAATAATCTGGTTAGTTTCTAAGGTGTGAAAACACCCTGTCAAATACTACATTTCCTTGTACTTGAAAGGATTTGCAGCTAAGCATCAGATTACTGAACCTGATCTGGAAGACTATCCTTTCTTATAGACCTTCTAAGGTGTTAAGATTGGCAGAGGGGGACTTCTTAGTAGTTCTGCCACTCTCACCTTTGAGCAATGATGATTCAGATTCATGTTCCCTTTAACGTCTACTAGAAGGAATTCACAAAAGCTCTGGTGGAGTAAATGGCTTGGTTTTTTCCTTCTCTTTCTTCTTTTTTCTCTACTAATTTTTCTGTTATATGTGAAAATAGGCTGAACGTCCTTCAGTATTTTCCAGGGTCATCACATGCCACATGGATTGACATAGACTAGTCATTGTTGGACATCTCAGAGCCAATTTTATGATGTGGAAGGGAAGTAAACACAAGAGGGAAATCAATCAAGTTATGGACCTTGAGACATATACCATATTTTTCCGTGTATAACACGCCCCCATGTATAAGACACCCCCTGTTTTTAGGGACTCCACTTTAACAAATCTCCACCATTTAGTAACCATGTATAAGACGACCCACAGTTTTTCACATAATTTTAAAGTAAAAAAAAACCTAGTCTTATACACGGAAAAGTACGGTACCTATGTTTGCTTCAGACAAAATCAGAAGTTACCATTTGCAATTACCAGGTCATAATCTTTTCTCATGGATAACTGCCTACTTTTAAATGATTCCTAACCAAACTGTGAAATGGTATTCTTGCTCATCTGGCTTCTTCTTCTTTCAGATGTCAGAACACGTTTTCCATTGCTTTTACCTTTCAAACCCACTGTGTATTCCCTATTGAAGGTTCATGCATATTTTCCTGTGAAGATCCATCCCTTAGGTACATAAGGTCAGACTTTCTGACTATTCTTTGGGGCACAAATACTGAAGAAGCGGTAAAACTCGAATTCTTTTTCAGTTTGATCTGAACTTTGAAAACTATTTATGGAACCTCAAAAGGGTGATAAAATGTTGTGTATGTGTTTTAAGAAAAAGAACTGAAACTTCTTTCCCTCTACTTTTTGGGAGTAGTTATAATCAAAATTGTGCCAATTCTTGGGTTATCACAGTTCAAAGGAAAAATGCTATTCACTTTTCAAAACAATGTAGGCTTCATTATTAATAATTATTATATTTACATCCCACCTGTCCCCTGAGGAGCAGAAGGTATCGTAAATGGATTGTGAACAGGAGTGATCTGAACTTATTTCTGTGGTTTATCTATGTGGATCATAGCATAAGTAAAGGTTGACATAACTTAAATATGACATGAGGTTCTGCATCTTGAACCTTACCAGTGTCATCTCAGGATATACTTCACACCTTGTAAATGTCCACACATGCAAATTGAGTTGCCAATTACAGGATACTCAGCTCTTCAATGGGAGCCATCCACACACAATGGTAGAGGTAATTTGCAGGAAGAGTGCAAAAAAAGATATAGCCAGGTTTAGTTAATGCCTCACTATCACAGTCCTCCACTCTTGTTAAGCAAAACACACAGAGTGAGACACAAACAGGATGGCCAGTTTTCAGTACTTTTCTCTCTAGAATGGGCAATGGTGAGAAAGAGAATAATAATATTACAAAACCCAAGATTCCCAGCAGGCAATTGGCTCTGCTACTGTAGTAGGCAGTTAGCTCTTACAGCTCCAACAAGACAGAGCTTACCCAGCGCTCTCCAGGAATCATCACATTTCCACTCCGTTTTAAGAACAGGTATACACACTTCTCTCCGCCCCCTCTCCATTTCTAGTTAGCCTATATGGCAAAATTGTCATGCCCATGTTCTGTAGGCTTTAGAAAGTTAAGGACTTTGTCATTCTTTAGATCAAGGTATGTATGTATTATAGAATTTGCTGCCTGCTTAAATTGTAATGTTGCTGTCTGAAGCAGCATTTATATAAAGGTAAAGGTAAAGGGACCCCTGACCATTAGGCCCAGTCGTGACCGACTCTGGGGTTGCGCGCTCATCTCACATTATTGGCCGAGGGAGCCGGCGTATAGCTTCCAGGTCACGTGGCCAGCATGACAAAGCCGCTTCTGGCAAACCAGAGCAGCACATGGAAACGCCGTTTACCTTCCTGCTGTAGCGGTTCCTATTTATCTACTTGCACTTTGACGTGCTTTCGAACTGCTAGGTTTGCAGGAGCTGGGACCAAGCAACGGGAGCTCACCCCGTCACAGGGATTCGAACCGCCGACCTTCTGATCAGCAAGCCCTAGGCTCAGTGGTTTAACCACAGCGCCACCTGGGCATTTATATACTCTGTCACTTTTATTTCATGTAGTAAACAACACTTTCTTTATTCCTCCATGTGATACCTTCTTCCGGGCATAGTGTTAAGGGTAAAACACATATTCATAGGCAAGTGCCCATTATAACAGACCCTAAACCTCTTAGCTGTGTGTATATGAACATACATGAGTGCTGGCTATGCACATGTGAGTCCGGGTACATACTTGTAACAAGTTCTCCCCATTTTATACTCATAACAACCCTGTGACATTGAACTTCATCATGGCTGAATGGGGATTTGAAACTGGTCACCCCAGTTGCTGCAGTTTGACATTCTAACCATTATGCCATATTGTCTCTCTGGTTTACAAATTGTTGTTGGCACCCATCTGTCTCAAGAGACAATGGAGTATGTTTTCGGGGTGAAGTCAAACCCCTGCATTAGCAGCACCGAAGTGGGCCTTTAGTCTCATTTGGCAGGGCTCCTCTCATGCTCTCGTAATGGTTTTACTCACCATCTGTTTTTTGGTATCTTCTGCAGTTCCTCTTAGATGGCAAAATGCCCTTGGTAGCAGGTGGAATGTTTCAGGATCAAGACCTGGACATGGCAGAACTTATCTAGAAACGAATACAAAGTGGATTGGATGGCTTATCATATTAAAAAGGTAGCTTTCTAAATTAACCCCTTAAATAAAGATAGCATATAACATTACCACTTTCCTCAATCTTAATACAGGTACATTTGTAAAACTATTGGGATAAATTGAGCCACCAACTATTGAACAGATGGCATAGGGTACAAAATAAAACCCACTGGAAATACCGGTGTGCCTAAAATAACCCTTTTGAATATATATTTAGAGGCAATGTAAACATTAATAACATGTTTTCTGTTCAGCACAATCTGCTAGACAAATTAAGGTCCCTTTTTCTAAGAGCTATGTTACCCAAGCCACAAGGTCTGGGACACTGAAAAAAATAATGGCAAACATTAGTGAAGAGTGGTCACTGGCCAGAATGTGCCATGGAAATGCTCTCATTTTAAAAGATATATGTAAAAGATCTGCTGACTTTGTGTAGCTGCTGTAGTAAATGATGTATGAAATGAAAAGGCTTTCTCAACCCAGTGAGCTTTCAGCCAGCATTCTGTGTGATGTACTATCTTCTAATAGCTTCTACCAAAAAAGAAGAAAAGAATGGATGAATGAATGAATGAAATATTCACTACCGGTATGCAATTTGAAAGCCACATTTAAAATGGGAGCACTTTTGTTGAATAGCTTCACGTGTCCATTCAGTACTTTAAGCCCACAACTTACATGGGGGTTACGTTCCAGTCATCACGCCTAAAACCAAATCGCATATAGTCAAAACACATTGGGTTCAATGGTGGGTGGCATCACCAAAGTCTTTCCGCTCAGATGCCCACCCCCTTTCCACCCCTTTTACTTATTTATTGTCAAGTGCATAAAGCTGAATGTGCACAAGTTAAATGTGCGTAAGTTGCGTGCTTACTGTATCTGGCCACAACCCGTAGATGCGTTAACCAACATGAGGCCATGTCTAGTTTGGGGTGTAAAGGCCCCAGCTCCCAACTGGAGCTCAGCCATTTTGACATTCATTCCATGGGCCTGACATTTAGAAGAAGAAGAATTTATTTTTTGTACCCCGCCCATCTGACTTGGTTGCTCCTTCCTTATCACTTTTGTCCTCAATGAAAAACTTTAATAAAGGCACATTAATTGCATGCACAAGTCATGGTTTGAGGAGGATTCACTGCCTGCTGTGAGCCATTTCTAAGGTGGCCCTGTGTTCTCCTTTACAAAGGACAATACATAGTCTACTGTAGTTGAAGGGCTGTTAAAGGACAGTCCTCGATTGCAACACATCCTCTATCTGGAAAGCCAAGCCATGTCCAAGATACAGATCCATAAGAAGCAGTGGGAGCCTTGAAGTTGCCCATTAACAATTTACACATGGACAGCAGACTATGATGAGATGCATTGTATTTCTATTTAAATTGCAGCAATAATTTCGAAATATCCATCTGTTACATACCAATCGGTATATGCAGTTTAGTTTAGTTTGCTAATTCAAGACTTCTTTTGTCCTCTTTTTTGATGACATATATGTTTCCACCCTACTACTTATGAAACCATCAAGTATGAATATGTAACACACATAAATTGCTTCCCTTTGAACTAGGTTCTTTGAGTTGAGTCCATAGCTCTGTTGGTTAGAGCATGGTGCTGATAATGGCAAGGTTGCAGTTTCGATCCTTGTAAGCTGCATATTCCTGCATTGCAGGAGGTTGGACTAGATGATCCTCAGGGTTCCTTCCAAGCCTGTGATTCTATGATTAGGAAGCATGGTGTTGGGGCCCTCTGATAGCTCTGTGGCCCTAATGGCTGGAATGAGGCTTAGTTGGATGGAAGTAATTGCCAGGGTAAAGGTGCTTTCCCTAATCTGAGATAAATTGCTGCAGTGTGAGTAGCAAATAGGTCCTGAATCATCGAATGCAAATGAAGACATGGGATATGCTTGAACCCTTACTACATATCTGCTGAAGCTGGAAACTGAGGCAGCAGTAATGGCTGCTAGAGCAAGATCTATAGCTACAGCATGGAGGATTTTGCCACCAAGATAACAAGCATAATAATGTACCAAATGAAATCAACCTTGTATTACAGCACAGGCAAACTGGTGTCACATTTTTTTTGTCCATTGGACATTTTATTGTCATTTTATTGTAGACTGAAGCTGTCTACATAGAGAATTTTGAGAAAAAACCCAAACACAGTGTACTTTTAAATGAATAAATCATATTAACGGCTTCTATTTCTTACCAACATCTTCATTTTATATGAGATGGGAGGGTTTGAATGATAGTACATAATGGAGACAGTGTACCTTTTAATATGAGAACTACTTCTCTGTCAACGTTTAAGAGAGGGGAAACGTAACCACTTGAGGTTGGCCTAATGCTGACTTGGCTGAAGAAATAAGAGGAGCCAGTGAAATGGTGACACAAATTGATGGTAATAAATTAGTACATTCATAAAAAGACTTCCAATTTTAGCACTAAAGCACACCATTATATGCAGCATAATGTAGTTTAAAAGGCACACTGATAAGTGGCGGTATTCAAATCCATTTCTGTGCCCTTTTGTGTTCTTATCTACCCTGGGCCAGCAGACAATCCAGCTTTTCACTAACCTTTGGCACTCCACCATCAGCAATAAAATGTGAGCTCCTTTATATTCCCAGGACTTCCTTAATTAGCATCACCTGTGGTATGTTCTGTTTGAAGCTGCATCAGCAGCAGAACACACCTGCTTTCATGCCTGCAGGTAGAATAAGGTTCAATGTCTTAGGGCTCCTGGGAGTCCCATCTGTGTGCCCTAAAGCAATGCTAGACTAGAGCCATGGCTAAATACCTATCATCTTTAGTGAACCACTAATCCTGGTAATTGTTGCCTTGATGAAGTGAAATGATAAACAGTGTTCTGATATAAGCCTGTGTCAAGTTCCAAAGAAACTATTTCCTTGTCTTCCATTTGAGAAGAACTATTTGGGGTGCCAGATAGAAAATAATAGAACATTTCAGATATTCATTGTCTACAACGTTTGAAATGTTAATTATAATGCTATTTGCATAATCACTTTTTAATCTACCTTTCTCATTTGGAAGCACATTTATAATGAAACTTGAAGCAATTTGTCCTCGTAGAGGCGGATATATGTATTTAATTATATGTACTCATTTGTATTCCTATATATTCTAGAGGTTGAATCTAACTACCTATTAATAGCACAAATGTGCATATTAGGGGTCGAGAGCAGGAGCTTTATAAATGAATCATGAATACCGTGATTGCAGAATTGTAGGGAAACATGCTAAGAACTGCAACCATAAAGGATAAAAGTTAGGGTTGTTTGTTTCAGTTCTTGTTTTGTTTTTCTGTAGTACATTTTTACTAAGACAGCAAGTTGTAGCAATTGAGAGCTCTGGAGCTTTCTCGATGCCATGTCATAATGCTGTATCCCAATATATCATACTGTATCTTGCACTCAAGACAAAGAAGATGATGCGCCATGATTTCTAACCATGAGGAACATCTTTTTCCTTAACCAAATGTGTACTTTCTGAAAACTTTGTGCTGTGCATGTGTACCGTAATTCAATCCTATAAATGTGTGTGACTAAAGATCAAGTAGAGGGGACAAAGGTCTTCTGTCTCACTAAACAATAGATAATGAAATAGGCTGAACTATTTGTTTCAGGAAAGTGACAAGATAGTGGAGTAATATAATATTTCTAGCTGGGAGATCCAGTATTCCTTTACGTCAATATCTTCAATATTATCTGATACAATTCCTGGGAAATATATTTAACACCCAGTTTGCATGCACTACTAAAACTCTGAGCTTTAGATATGAGTCAAAGCACTGTAAATTGGATGACAACTCAGCCGCAGCCTTGTTATAATTGGCAGGCTTTGGTTCAGGTCCACCCAGAGTCTGATCCTAAATGGCTGCTTTCACAAGAGATACAAACTGGCTGTTACATTTGATGCTTTGCAAGGATGGTGGTGCTATTCCATGTGTCATTTAAAACCCAGAAGGGTCCATTACTTGCAGGAGATACAGACATATTATTGTGCTAGCATAGAAAGTAGTGGGATGACTAGAAATATAATAGAATCTTTCATAAAAGGCAATAATTGTTTCTTGAATCCTAGATATACTAATCAACAGAAGGCTTCATTTGACCAAAACCAACCTGTCAGTCTTTTCAAGGGAAATTTTATTGAAGTGCAGCTTCCTACAGCACAACATCTTTTTTTCCTGGTTGTTCAAGTCTCCAGTGACCTGGAGGAAGTGGGAGATCAACTCAAGAATATAATCCAATTAAAAAACTCTATTTCCTGAAGCGGACCATAACTGAAAGATGTCTATGTGTTTGACCTAACAGGAAGGAATGGACAATATCAGCTGATGAGTGTACCTCAATGGTACATGTTTGTTACATTCAAACTTTGCATATCTAGCAGCTATTTCTACAATCAGCACCTAACTATCATCATATGTAAAATGGCCATGAGGGACAGAATGGAAACACGAGATCGCATATATTGATCTACCCAGCTCTGCTTTGCAATCCAAGCATTTTGGCAAGATGCTAACTTTCCTTAATTTCTCTGCTAATAATTTCTTCTAAGGTATGCAACCCAGCCTGTGCCCTTACTTTTCGTACACCCCATTAAAGGCTGGGTGTGCAGACACTTGGCACATGAGAAACATCCCACTAGCACTGATGCCAAATATATTTTTAATTAGTGGCAAGACACATATACTGAAAAAGATATGCAGTGCCAAAAGGAACCCCGGGGTCCTGATAATCCAAATCTTTATTACTGAGTAATGGAACACGATACCTGACAATCCTGATTCGTGGATGGTGCCAAGTCAAGGACATAAATAACAACACAGAGATTAATGTCACCCCTACTGCTACTGAGCATTAGCATGGCAATGGTCTGGTCCCCCATACTGGCACAAACTAATTCTGCCTAGCGGGAGAACCCAACCTCTTTCCACTAATGTGCTCATTGGGAAGAAAATTAAAACTGCCTCATACTTAACCACTGTCTTGTAAACCTAGGATCTTAATAACGTTATGGATTCAGAAGGAGAATAAAGCCCTACAATTGTATTTTGTTTAATAAACCTGGGCAGTGCATGAGAAATACAATATTGAAAAGACTCTTTTACACCTTTCCAACTGTTCAAAAAAAATAAGAGAGCCCATTTTAAATTCAGCTGAATGAAATAGTACCTTATGTACGACAGTAAATAATCTGCAACCAAATTGAATAAAAACCTGCAGAGCAAAACAATAAGAAGGAACACAAATTATATGAAGAAAGTAAACTTATTGCCAAGTATTTTATTCAAGTACAGGACACCTAAATATTCAGTGGATGCAGTTTGCTTGACTGAATAATTATGACTATGCTGTAAATGGAACAGGATGTACCTGTTAATGGTGTTGCTGATGCCACATTTATTTTTGCCTTGTCCCAGATTTGCTACTGCCTGTTATAGAAATATCAGGGAATGTTGGGCACGGAAGAACTTCATTTACTTGAACATAAGAAGAGCCTGCTGGACCAAGCAAATGCCCCATCTACTCCAGCATCTTGTTCTGACAGTGGCCAACCAGACGCCCATGGGAAACCTGCAAGCAGGACAAGAGCGCAAGAGCATCCTCCCCTCCTGCAGCTTCCAGCCTACTGCCTTCAACCAAGGAGGCAAAGCATAGCTATCAAGTCTAGTAGCCACTGGTGGCCTCATCTTTCATGGATTTGCCTAATTCTCTTTTAAAGCTATCCAAGTTGATGTCCACGACTGCCTCCTGTGGCAATGAGTTCCTTAATTTAACTTGCTTTTTTTCTGTCCTGAGCAACTAACGGGGTAGGAGGGAAAGGGAAGCAATCTAGGAGAAAATGAGGGAGGAAAATAGAGTGATGGAGGGGTAGAGGAAAGAGTGCCACAGGAGAGAGAATGGTGTGCTGGAAATCCCCGTGTGTGTGTGTGTGTGTGTGTGTACACCCCCCCCCCTTGGATTTAGTAAATGGATCCTCTTGAAAGTAATTTGTAGTAAATGGATCCTCTTGAAAGTAATTTTTCACTCACACATCCTGCCTCAACAGCAATCAAATCACAGACCACATCTATCTCCAATAAATAAATTTTACAAATTTAAAAAATCTGATGCTTCCTACCACCATCATGGCACACAAAGTGTTTTGGGACACAGATCCTTATGGCTCCCCATATTTTTACAATGGGTTTTCTCAAGGACAAAAATCACTGGATCTATGATCACACACACATACACACCAGCAGGGTACCCATATATGTTTAACCCCCCCCCCCGGAATCTTGTGTAAAATTCAAGAGGATATTTTTTTTTCATTCTACTGGGTCCAACTAACCCAGACCCTACTGAAATGTGTGTATGTGATTGTATCTTCTATCAGCCTGGAGTGTGTCTGTGAGGGAAGACTGACCTGGGGTGGGGTGGGAGAAGATACATCCAAAGGGGGTGACATCCATGGCATTTCCTCAGATACGCCCTTAGACCCAAAGATGTTGGTTACCCCAGTGTAAACAATTGCGACCTAAAAATACAATCCTATGCAAATTTATTCAGAAGTGTTATACTGTATTCAATGAGGCTTACTTCTTAGTAAGTGTGTTTGGGACACAATACTTTGAAATGTGCAAGTCAAATAAAAATAGTTGTAGCAAGGTTGGGATCTCAATTGCTATCAGGCTTCAAATAAAGTGCTATCAAGTATGACCACAATAGGAGAAATATCTACCTGCTGTTGTTTTACATAACTCCAGGGTACAGCTGTCTAGTTTTCCACCAAACGAATCCCCCTGGCCCTCTGGCTGCCATACTGTCCCTATGGTTTGTTTGTTTGTTTGTTCTATTGTTTTTCCAGTGGAGTGATGCATTGCTGTATCTTCCTTTGCTGCAGCTGAAGTAGAACCATCCATCATCCCAATCATTGCTGCGAAGGACCTTATGGACTGGGAGTAAATTATGAAGCTATGGGAAGAGAGAGAGAGTGTGAGGGAAAGAAAGGGAGAGATTACTTTTTGCAGAAACAGCTATTTTCTACTAGTGTTTGTCTCTACATATTATTCCATTCTTGCTTGAGATCATGATGAGGCCAATGCAAGGGGGGGGGAAAAATTAATTTAGGAAAACGATGAATATAATCAATCCAAATACACTTAACATATACAAGGCTGGCTTGTCTCTTCCTTGCATTTGACTTTGTGTTTCAGTAGTTGTGGTTTTCTTGTTAATGCAATGCAAATATTGAACCTAAAGGGGGGGGGAAATGCCCTGTCAAGATCCATACTGAAACTATAATTGATGTGTCTTTCTGTTATAAGTTCATTCCTATACTGACAACTAATATATTTCCGGATAGTGATGGTACCATATGCATCCCTAGTTACCATATGTAGCATATTTCTTTACTAGGTAAAATAATCACTTTCATCCATAGAAAAAACTCAGGTAAATATACAGAAGTTATTATTCTCTGTTACTAATGTCAGTCAGGTATATGAATAAGACTAATAATAATGCAGCTGGACACTTGGAACTGCATGGTGTTCAAATGCAGCCATACCATTGTATTATGTAAAAATATTACAATACAGTGGTACCTCGGTTTACGAACTTAATCCGTTCCGGAAGTCCATTCTTAAACCAAAACCGTTCTTAAACCTAGGCACGCTTTCCATAATGAGGCCTCCCGCCGCCGGTGCCCTTCCAGTGTTTGGATTCTGTTCTTAGACCAAGGTAAAGTTCTCAAACCGGGACACTATTTCCTGTTTTGCGGAGTTTGTGAACCGAATCGTTCTTAAACTGGACTGTTCTTAAACCGAGGTACCACTGTACTATCCATTTTATTTTCAGCCCATCCTAATCATCACTGGCATGAAATTTGCTTTTTTCAGTATCATTCCACTAAGCTGAGGATTTCATAGAACTATTCATCATGAACCCAAAGCTCCTTTTTCATCATTTGTAGCCATCATATACCATACCAATGTAATGTTTGAGCTTAGTGTCCCCTGTTCCCTCTTCCTTCTCCCCCGTGCAGATTTTATATTTACTTACATTAAGTGTCATTTGCCATTTTGTTTCCCAAACACTCAGATTAGAGGGGTTATTTGGAGTTGTCTTTGATCTTCATTATCCTGAATAATTCAGTGTCATATGCAAATTTAGCCACCTTACCCCCAACTCCAGAAGCCTCTCCTGCTCCTGCAGATGCTGGGTGTTATAGCTTTCATGTGCTCTGCATAGGACTGGTAAGCAGGAATGAACCAGGTAGACTCACCTCTCAGAACCTGCACGAGCAGCATAAAATGTGCACACAAAGGTGTCTGTGTGACTCCCAAAGCAAAATTCTTCAGGATTCCGAGTTATGTGGAAGCCTTCGTGCTTCTAGCATTATGTGCTACAGATGACTGCTCTGTTTGGGTAGACATCAGAGGGGAGGGCTACTCAGTATGCCTCCATTTTCATGTAGAGCACCAGTCCCAACAACAATATTTTAAGGATCCTACCTCTCATTTCCCTGTGAATGTCCATTTGTTTTTGCAGTCTGCATTCTATTCATCAAGCAGTTACAAATCCATAATAGCAGTTATTCTCTTATCCCATGACAGCTATGCTTACTCAAAAGTCTTTATTATAGACTTTGTCGAAAGGCATCCAAGAATGCAATGTCTACTACAGGGGTGGGAGACATCTTTATGTTGAAGGTCGCATTCCAATAGTGGGTAGAAAGAAAGCTGATAGTCAAAAAGACTGAAGTTAAAAGTGTGAAGGACCAGATTCAAAGTGGGCAGGGCCACTCCTTGTATCTCTCTTTCTGCTACCCTGTTCTTTGTCTTCCTAAACGAAAGAAAACAAGAGCAGCCCTGTTGGATCAGACTAATGGCTTATCTTGCCCAGCATCCTGTCCTCACAGTGACTGACTTTCTCTTTCTCTCTCTCTCCCTCTTCCCTACGCCTGTTTCTCTCACTTGGGTTACCTTCTGGGTGGGGAACAAGATGGCTTTCTTCTTCTCCACCTGGCACAGATATACAGCAGGCTGGCAGTGGAAGGCAGATAGTTCTGTGCCTGCTCAAGCAGCTTGCTTGGCTCCCATGCTGGACAAGAAGAAAGAGTAAAGGTATCCTATTCGCAGAGAACAGTCCTATAACAATATGTTCGCCAGTCCTCATTAACAGTCTGGCAACAGTACTCTGAATTAAGCTGCATTTCTGACTTCAGAGACAGGCATGTGTATAACACATTACAAATAATTTATTCATTTTCTGCTGTTTTCCTTCAGTAATCCCTTCACCTATCTAAGAAAGCCAAGCCTAGTGGGTTTCTTACCCTTATGATGTAAACATTGACATATATATTGTTTGTTTTTAATTGCTTTAGGAATCCTAGCATTGTTTCTTTGATAGATGAAACACATAACAGGTGGCAATGAAGCAGTTTGTGTTCCTTTTAAAATAATAATTTGGAGCAGACTTACACATTTTAAATGAAGTCTTTTTGTTCTGCTCCTGTTAAGCATGGTGTACGTGTAAAGTTTTCTTCTGAAAGAGGGCTAATCCTGGAATACCATATAAAAGCCAAGCATCAGGTTCATGCTACCCACTGGTTTAAACCCAACAACCAGTTAATTCTTGAGGATCTCAGCCTTCAATTTTATAGAAGTAAATTTCATACTCCTATGTAGGGTAGTGAACAGACTTATAAAAGTTACAAAGCCCTCCCCCCTCAAAGGGGTTACCTGCTTAGATATTTTTATTACTATCAAATGGTATATAGATTTTGTTAAATAAATAAAAATAAACCTGGATTAGGACTTCCTGTTTCCGGAGGTGAGAAATGGCTGACTCCCATACAATCGGACCTCAGCTGTGCCAGTAATTCAGGGCTGATATGGGGTAATTAGCCCTGGCAGACTCCCCAGGGTGGGGGAGGACTGTCTCATAGACCTGCAGATTGTCCGAGACTGTTAGCTTGCATGAAGGTGCAAGCGGCAGGACACGGCTGCCACTCTCCAAAGCCACTCTCATAACCGCAAATATCTTTTTGATAAAATAATTAGATTTGGACAATAAACGGATATAGTCTGGACCGAAGAAAACTGAGAAAAAACCTGAAGAATGGCACAGTCCCTGGTGTTTAAGCTCGGACTTCAAAGAGATTCTCATCATGGTGTTTGGATTACGGAGGTGATCAATACGTTCTTTTTCTCTTCTCAATACAGTGGTACCTCAGTTTACAAACACAATTGGTTTCAAAGTCTGTACTTAACCTGAAGCGTACTTAGCCTGAAGCGAACTTTCCCATTGAAAGTAATGGAAAGTGGATTAATCCGTTCCAGACGGGTCCACGGAGTACTCAACCTGGAGCGTACTTAACCCAAGGCATGAGTGTAATTGGTTCCGGAAGTCCGTACTTAACCTGAAGCGTACTTAACCTGAAGCAAACTTTCCCATTGAAAGTAATAGAAAATGGATTAATCCGTTCCAGACAGGTCCGTGGAGTACTTAAACTGAAAATACTCAAACCGAGGCATACTTAAACCGAGGTATGACTATACCTACAATTGTTTTTCTATGCCAAGCCTCATTAAGAAACCTAATTTTTTGAAAAGTACAGACAGACTTTTATTTTATAATTAAGTATTCAAGTGTGCAGCTTTACTTAGACTTGACAGACTTGAAAGACTTGATAAAGATAAATGAAGAAACAAGATGGCGCTTGTTAATATGAGTGAGAGAGAAGGTTAAATGGATGACTAGCAGCTCCCCTTCTAGGGCCCCAGAAGGGTGGATTGTGTGGTCTCCAAAAGCTGATCAATCGCCAAATGACTTATATCTGTAGAATACAGTTCCTTTACATTGTAATATTGCAAACAGTATGTGTAACATCAAACGATAGACTTGGACAACAGCCGTGATTGGAATATTGGAATGAAGTTAGGAAAAGTTGTGCTGGCAAATAGACAGTCGGAAAAATACATATTTACAAATGAAACTGTTTTCGATGGATGAAAGGATATATGATTTCTGACATGACTGACAATCGCATAGCCAGGGATGGAGAACTTTAAAGCGTTAAGATCGGAATGTGGAAAAAATGAGAACAAGAAGAAGAAGGCAGGAATGAAGATATTGGAGATAATACTTCAAGAGTTCCAGACTATGGGGGCCCCGGAAAAATTAATAATTAGGACTGTAATTTGTTTTTGTTTTTAATTTAGTTTATTGTTTTTAATTGGATTATGATTATGGATATGTTAATTGGCTGTTTTATTGGAAAATTAATAAAAATGATTAATAAAATAAACCTGGATTAAATAGGATTGGACATATAGGCTAGCATTTTGAGAACAACATGTGGAAGCAGCAAAAAAACTTGCATGCATGAGGAATGCTGATTCCACAGTAAATGCCCATCTTGAAACACCCAGTGTAGTCTGCTGAATATTGCAATTTAACTTTGTCCTTTGACCTTGATATTCAGATTCAGGTTCTTCTTTTAAAACTGTAATCACTTCTGGGAAGAAACTATCTAGATTACATATGTTCCACATGTAATATTTAGTGGGCAATGCTGGCAATATTCCCATAGTGTTCAATTTACACTGAGATACTCCCCTCAATAAAAAAAAGATTACTGGTTTGTAAGATGTCTGAAAACTTCCTAGTCCTTGCCTTGCTCTCTCCTAACTCTTCCTGAATGCTGCTGGGCTGCTGATCAGTAAGTTGCCTGTTTGCTCTTGAAAATTGCTTTACTTAGGAAAGCTGCAGATGTTACACACAAGCAGTGGGAAGAAAGTACATTGACTTAAGATGTTTTCTTGTACTTCCACACAAGGCATATATTTCTGGTAGAAAAAATGAAATCTCCCACAGATCTTGAATTCACATAACTTCTGTTTCAAATTCTCACTTCACACATTACACAAGAAATATGGAAAGGAAAAGTGTAACTCATGCTCCATCTGTCAACACGTGTCTATCTTTTGGAGATGTCCTTAACAGTATAGCTGTACTTATGAAGAAATTCAACAGCAGTCCTTTTCCCCACTTTCCAGACCAATAAAACAGATACTGCCCCATCCACTGAAAATTTGGCTCTCTGTGAAAATGAAACCACAGCTTCAAGTGCACAGTCATTTGCTGCTCTGGATCCTGACCAGGATTAAATAAAAACCAAAAGCATTAAAATTCAGCCTTTCTCTTAAAGAATAGACATTCTTTTGTGAAAATGGCACAGAATTATCTATTGGCTTTGCTTAGACAGTATAAGTCAGTTTTGAAATATTTTCTAGGGATTAGATTTAAATAGAATTTTAAATAACTGGATCAAGGGTGGTCAACATGGTGCTGTCCAGAAAGTGCTGGACTCCAGTTCTCTGAGTCCCAGTTAGTATGGCCAGAAGTCAAGGATGGTGTGATTTGTAGTCTAGCAACATCTGGAAGGAGTCACATTGGTTACCTCTGAAATAGAGCCTTTATAATAGAACTCATCTGAGTCATCAATATTAGCATGGCAGTCCCACCATTAGCTTTAATGGGGAATGAGACAAACTCACGAGGTTCAAGTACAAGTTTATTAACCATGCTTGCTAAATATAACTTCTAGTGTTGAATACCAGTTGCTGAAAAGGGTCATTCCTACTTGCAAGCTCCCTAGACTGACTAGCCATAGCTGGGAACAGCTTACTAGATTAGAAGGACCTTACTAAGTAGAATTTTTTAAATATTAAAATCATGGCTCTTGGGTTGCAAAAAATAATTTAGCATTGAAATGTGTCCTCTGTAAATTCTGATGTTGAATAGTTTTCTGATGTTCACAGAATACTGGATGCTGGAATATAGAAAGTATCAAACAGCTGTTTTTAACACCCAGTTGTATCTGATATACCTGACAGTTCATATTAGACAGCATTCCATAGATGATATGCAGTGACATTTAGCATTTCATTGTGCCAAAAACAGAAATGTAATGTTATGTGATGTCAGTTTTCAAACTTTCTATCATTACTTCCTCAATGTCTGTTAAAGATTTCCCCATCTGTCTGCCACAGAACCTTGTACATTGTGGATGATTGTATTGCTCCTTGGTTAGCAAGAGTGGCTTGGGAATCAATCCATAAGGGCTTGCGCAGCATTCACTTGGTAGAATCATAGAATTGTAGAGTTGTAGAGTTTCTGAAGGTCATCTAGCCTCTCAACTCTCTTCTCTTTGGCGATCACTTGTATCCGAGTAAGATTGTCTTCCATAAACACGGTTTTAACGATGGGTCCACGTAAGTGACTGTGGAGGCAAATTCTGGATCCACACGTCCTTCCACAGTGGGGACATTGGTTTCCGGGCGGGAGTTGATCACGGTGTGGATTTGCCAATCTCAACTAAAGCATCCATGGCAGGTGGCCATCCAACCTCTGCTTATAAACCTCCAAGGAAGGAAAATCCATTGCCATCCAAGGGATTCCATATCACTGTTGAACAGCTCTTACTGTCAGAAAGTTCTTCCTTCGGTTTAGTTAGAATCTCTTTCCTTGTAACTTGAAACCATTAGTTCAGGTCCTACCCCTCACAGCAGGAGGAAACAACCTCCTCCATCTTCTATGTGACAGCCCTTAAGACAGGAGTGCCCAAACCTTTTTCAAGGAGGGCCAGATTTGATGAAGTGAACATGCATGACAGCTGACTGAAATTGTTGAGCTTTTTAAAAAGATTTACCTCAAAGTTGTTGAGGCCCCCGAAAAGGACTTTGGACATGCCTGCATTCAGATATTTGAAGATGGCAATGATAACTCCACTCACTCTCCTTTTTTACAGGCTAAAAATACCCAGTTACTTCAATCGTTCATCTTAAGGCCTGGTTTCTGGACCCTTGATTATCTTGGTCACTTTCTTCTGCACACATTCTAGCCCTTTAAAATAAAAATCAGCCTTCTTAAAGTCCAGAGTGCATGTTCGACTGCACTCAGCTTTCCCTTGTCTCTGTAGCATGAAACCCAAAAAGGACATGATAACATCTTTCCAAATACTTCCAGTACTTCTACTTCATCTATCACTTCCTCCTTGATTTGTTTGTTTCAGGAAAGGGCCACTTGTTCCATCTTATGCAGATAGGATGATGTTATGATAGCAATGTCCCTGACAGTCATTCTGTACAAGATTTCAAAACTGGCTTAAAACTTCAGTTTAACTTACTAGTGAACTTGGTTTAAAGTCTTTATGATATATTACATTGTTTAACTACTGCAATTTGAGGACAAAATATCGCTCCGAGTAAGCCCCTCTGAAAAGGGGCAACCCATCAAAATACAGAATACTGAAAAGGTCAGCTGGAAATGGCATAGGATTATATTTCATAAAGTATAGGCATTGCATTTCAGAAACCTTATTTGTGTGACAAAAATTGTGACAAGAACACAGGTTGGCATAAAATCAATATGCTCAGTCAAGGCCTGTAATAAATAATAGAAATGAAGAAAAGCATAAATTTAGCCAGTTTTCATTACAAGTTAAAGTCAGTCTAATTTCCTAGGTGAGTTCTAGGAATGGCATAATTTCCAAAGAAAAATCAGACCCAGAATATTCCCCCCCCCGTAAGGTGCTCATACATACTTCAAAAAGAAAAATATGTTTACTGCTTTCATATACACAAGGGGTGATGCTGTTAGGCAGTTATCAGTGTCTGGAGAGTAGATGTGGAAGGACCATTAGCTCAGGAAAAAGGGAAAACTCAAACTCACAAACTATAAAATACTACCAGGGAAAATGTACTGATCTGTGGTCAAATTTCAACTATTGTAAAACTCCTAGCGCTTTGTTATATGGGAAAAGTGAGAACAACCAGTACCTGAAAGAGATTAGAGCAGACATCCCCAAATGTTTTGGGTCTGGGGACATATTTGAAAATCAAAGCAGCACCATAAAATCATTTCGCAGAACGTGATGCTCAGAATCTCATTCCCACAGCACCAAATAATAAAAAGCAGACAAAATACATTCATACACACCAAAAAGCAGCAGGTAACACACCCAAAATATAAGAAAACCAAACAGCAGCAGCAGCAACAACAGCAACAACAACAACACACACACACGTAAAACATACCCAAAACCATCATAGCAAAAAGTGGGCAAAGTACCCACCAAAAATCTTAAAGCAGCCAGTCTCTCCCAAAGAGCCACAGAAAACAACCAATGCACACCTAATCTACAGAACAAAGAAAAGAAGGCAAAACATGCATGGCACACAAACCAAAACTCCCATAACCTTTCTCCCTCTGCAAAAAAAAAAGCCAGGAAATACAGCCCCGCTCCAACACTCTCATGCTCTTCAAGTGTTGCAGTTTCCCTTTACTTTTCCATTCTAAGTTAGAGTGGGAGACAGCAAGCCAACTCACCGGCCTCCTGATGCCCTGCTTTAAGAGCAGAAAAATAGCCTTCTTAGACCGGACCAAATGCCCATCTAGTCCAGCATCCTTTTCTCACAACAGCCAATTAGTTGCCTAAGAAAAGCTTTCTTTTCTTTCTTATAAAGAACACATCTGGGCCTCATTCTCAGGAAAGGGAAGGAATAGGGCAGGGTGGCTAGAGGCTTCCCCTCACTTTCCACTTAATCCAGTGCCATCCATGTTTTTTAGTTGTTGTTTTTTTAAAGCCCCCCCCCCACCTCAATTTTATTTTTAAACTAAATCTAGGAGGGGCAGAAAACATTGGCAAGCAACAAAGGTTATGTCTGGGGGTGTACTATAACATGCATAGATGCAGCATTTGGCAAGGGGGTTTGGGTGAGCGGTCATCATAAATAATGGAAATTGAAGAGATGCATTCTACCAGGTGAAAAGGTACCCAGGCTCTGTTAAAGAAAAGTTTGCTTTGTCTGCAGCCATATGGCTCCTCAGTTTTTAGTGAAGTGCAGCCAGTCGTCTGAAAGCTTTGTGCTCTGCCCTCTGACATTCATTCAGGCAGTGCTGTGTTTGGGCATGCATGCTTGCTTGGGAGCCTGCCAAAAAGCTCAGAGCTTTATCATTATTGTGTCAGGCCCTGATTGATCCAGCTAAGTGCCAATTACCTAGCCAGCCAATCATAGTTAAGGTGAGTCAGGACTGGCTGCAATCTACCTTCTCACCATCTCTTAAATCGCTATGATAGGAAATACCCTAGCTAGACCATGTCCCTGATCGTATGCTTTACTTCCCACATCTGTCTGTCTGTCCCTTTTGCTGCCGTGATGCATGTCACATGTAAGGGGGGGTAGGTAATTTGTTGTTTTGATGGTTTGTTGTTGTTGCTGCTGCTGCTGCTGTGTGTGTGTATTTCTGCCAACTTTCAAGGGTGTGTGCAGCACATGAAGACATGATGGGGCTTTGGGTTTGTCTGGTGGGCTAACCTGGGGTTTCAGCTGGCATTCAGAATATGAGTTGAGGCAAGATCACTAAAAGGTTTTAACATGCCTCATGGGGCCTTTGATATATCAATATCATCACACTTTAATTTGTTTTTCAATTGCTTACTTAAGTGTGCATATTAGACTTAAGTGTGCATATTATAAAGAGCTTAGATACCGCAGTCTAGCTCAGCCTCCTTTATCCCTTGAGGTTTGGCACAGGTGGGGGACCTGTGGCCTTCCATATGCTGTTGGGTCCCAGTGCTCATCAACCCCACCAAGCATAGCCAGAGCCAGGAGTCAGGGGTGATGGCAGCTGTGCTCTAACAACACCTGGAGGCCCACAGATAGCCTATCCTTGATGGTTGACATACTGAGAGATATGTTCTCTTCTGGTCCTGCACATTGATTGGTTATTCATATCATGATTCATATCATATCCATAGGAGCCCAGGGCAGCTTGCAATCTGAGAACCATCCCTTCTTCTTCTCATCTGAGAATAAGAATAAAGATGTGTATGTGACAAGAACCTGAGTTATAGTGTTTTATCATCAGACTGTAATTAATTGATCTTTTCCATGGCTGGCACAAAACATTTTGCAGTCTGAGGGAAAGAAGACAATGGGGCACTCCCTATTTCACACGCAGAATCCAATCAGTCTGGTTGTTGAATATTATTTCAGCACTGGCAACTGGACAACATCCTGCACAACACCTGACGAGTCTAGCTTAAAGAGTGGTTGCCACTGCCTTATCTACAAGCATCCATAGCCTGAGGCAGTTACCTCACTCTGCCTAATCGATGAATCAGCCCCAAATTTCCTTCCAATATTCTTATGAAAGAAAGAAGAGTTGTTATACAAGGAAAGTTCCAGGCTAAATACATAAAAGTGAGATTAAACTGACTTTCAGAATTTGCTACCACAAGATGCACTGATGGCTGATGATATATATTGTTGGAGCCAAACAAGAGACAGTATCCTGTTCATGGCCTGCAGAAGGCATGAGAACACAAGAGCCTTTCTGGATTTGCCAAGATTCGTGTTTCCCACTGTGGCCAGCTCAGTATCCGTGGGAAACCCACAAGCAGGATAAGGCTCAATACAGTATTATTGTAAAGAGAATGCTGGACTTGATAGACCTTACTTAATTTGACCCAGCGACAGAATTCTTATGTTGCTAATATTTCTAGTGTAACTATCAGAGATTGCTTATAGACCAGTTCTTCTAATCTATTGTGCAAAACTGCAAAGTGTTCCACTACCTCCAATTCACATCTGCACAACATATTTTTCAGGGACAAAGTGTTCCTGTAAACAATTAGAGATTCAACTTGCAAGAAAATGAGGGCACTTAAATCTTAGTAGTGGTAGATTCAGTTTCCTTCAAGCATATTTTATGTGTACAAGATGTGTGTGCCTTAAAAATGTATACAATGAATAATAGGCATCATAGAAATGCCTTTCCTTAATTATGCAATCTTGAATTTATATCAAGACTTGGGCAGAAGTATTGCCCTCTTGCTCCCCCTACTGGATCAATATGATATGTTTTCTATAATTAATGTTTACAATGCTACAAATTACACATTTAATCCAATCATTTTCAGCGTTTTAGATAAGCTTATTTAAAGTTAGAATATAATTTGCCAGGTAGAACAGCATTTAACCAATGTGTGCGGACAGCACATAATTAACTCGTGAAATCAGCTACCACAAGATGTCAGAGCTGAAGAGACTTGGGGCACAGGTAGTCTTTTCATCAATCCTTCCTGTTGAAGGTCATGGCCCAATAAGAGAGAGAAATACTTGAGGTAAACCTCTGTCTGCACAGGTGGTGTTGTCAGGAAGGATTTGGCTTCTTGGATCATGGTCTCCGCTTCTTTGAGGTTGGACTTCTGGTGAGAGATGGGCTGCACCTCACAGCAGTTGGCAAGAATGTGTTTGCCAAGAGTCTTGAGAATCTGAACAGGTGAGCTTTAAACTAGATCTTGGGGGGTAGGGAGAAAACAATACGAACAACAAAAGAGCACCTGGCACTGGGGATAATAGCTTCACTGACACATAGAAAACTGAGGTGGTGCTCCAGAAACCTGCTAAAGGGCAAGAAACAATAGGAAGCAAGCAGCTGCAGGAAACAACTCATGGTTTCAACTGTCTCTCACAAATGCACAGAGTATGGGAAACAAACAAGATGAACTGGAGCTTTTAATACAGGACGGCAAATACGACCTGGTAGGCATTACTGAAACCTGGTGGGATGACACTAATGGCTGGAATGTAGGAATTGAGGGGTATAACCTGTTTAAAAGGAACAGATCAAACAGGATGGGAGGAGGAGTAGCATTATATATAAAGGATGTGTACACTTGTGAATAAAATCCATGACCTGGAGCACGAAAAGCAGATTGAGAGTATATGGGCAAAAATTATAGGAGAGAAACAACAGTGACCTAACTGTGGGTGTCTGCTATAGACCACCAAGCCAGACTGAAGACTTGGTTGTTGCCTTACTAGAGCAGATTACCAAACATTAAAAAAAAGGAGAGGAACAGTAATCATGGGGCAACTCCCCCAATATCTGTTGGGACTCAAACTCTGTTAAGAGTGTAAGGTCTGACAAATTCCTCCATTGCATTGTTGACAATTTTGTTTCCCAGAAGATGGAAGAACCAACAAGGGGATCATGTATCTTGGACCTGGTCCTCACCAATAGGAAGGAACTGATTGATGAAGTAGAAGTGCTTGGAAACTTGGGAGGGAAACTTGGGTTTCAGGATATAGAGGCAAGGGAAAACTGTGTAGCTGGACACACACTCTGGACTTTAAGAAGGCCAATTTTGAAAAGCTGAAGGAGCTACTGGGTATGATCCCGTGCTCAGAAATACTCAGTGAGAAGGGCTTTAGGGTTAGGGTGTTTCTAAAAGTTTCTAAAAGGAGAAATATCAAATGCAGACAATACCAACAAGAAAGAAAAGGAGGCATCTAAGAAAACACCGGGTTGGACTAGATAACCCTTGGGGTCCCTTCCAACTCTAAGATTCTGTGATTGTGACAATGAGCTCTAGTTTAGATGGCTTTAAAAGGAGATTGGATAAATTCACAGACAATTGGGGCTAATAGTCATAGCAATCTGCACCCTCCAGTTTCAGAAGCAATATGCTATTGAATATAATCTATTGGAAGCAACAACATAAGACAGCTATTGGGGAGAGTGCTGTTGTGCTCATGCCCTGCTTTTGTGTTTCCCCATGGTATCTGTTTGGCCAGTGTGAGAACAGGATGTTGGACTTGATGGGCTTTTGGTCTAATTGCACAAAGACTCTTCTTGTGGTCTTATGTCTAAACTTTCCTGCTTATAGGCTCTCAGAGTCCTCTGGTTTGTCACTATTGTAAACAGCATCCTGGGCCAGATGGGACTTTTTGCAAAAGAGGACATATTGGAGTATTGTGCCCAGTGAGTTAGGCTGCCCCCAAAGTGGCTCTTAAAATATTTTGCTGGGCTAGATAGGCTCTCAGAGTCCTCTGGTTTGTCACTATTGTAAACAGCATCCTGGGCTAGATGGGACTTTTTGCAAAAGAGGACATATTGGAGTATTGTGCCCAGTGAGTTAGGCTGCCCCCAAAGTGGCTCTTAAAATATTTTGCTGGGCTAGATCATTGGTTAGAACTTACATTCTTAACAAAACTTTGATACTTTCTCCCACAAGCCACAGAGTATTTTTGAATATATATTTATTATACAGTGTGCATTGAATAGTAGTGTTCTAGAGCGAGATGGTTTAACATATAATCTCTGCCATTTATCCTAGGCTTTCACTGTGTTCACACAACCAGGAAGACACAAACAGTTTGAAGGTAGTTTAGGATAATGTCATAGTACAGGACAGCTGATCAAAGGTTTGTTAATTGTCCCACAAGACACATGCTTGGGCGACTGTCATAACCACCTTGAGTAACTTGTATAAGAGCAAGGTATAGCAGCAAGAGGAGGGAAAACAACAAAAACCTATGAAGGTCACCTAATCTTGATGGTGTATTTAAAAATATGAAATACTCTTTCTAATCTAGTCACAGAAGGAACAAATTCCAGTAAGTAGATTTAATACAGATTTATTCATCCCTGAAATAAGGAGCCTGTGAAACCACAGAATAATTTTGCAATATCCAATGCAGAGACTTTGCTACCTATTCATAAAAAGGGGATTTATCAAACTGTGTTTTTATAATGCTGGCATCTAAGGAGGTTCTCATTTAGTCTCTCCACAGCTCTAAATCAAGAGAATTGTCTTAAAGATATATGGGGACTTAGGAGCCTATGCTCTTGCCACAACATATGAGAATTACTCTTATCGTTCACACTAGTCTCTCTACTACTGATAAGGATTTGTTTCAGGTGTCACAGCCAAAAAACTATGAGTACCACCTACAGATTAGGAACATTATAAAAATTTTAGACACAGAGTTCTAGGTACTGTGCTGTTTTGTAATTGGGAAATGGTGTGTATTCATTAAGATTCCTGATTGAATATGGAAGTTCGTGCTACTCATAGGGCCAGTTCACACTCACTCCGGCTTCTGGATATGGCAAGGCTCAGGAAGGACAGATGGGCATATGCTCCCCTTTCCTACTACAGGTATAACTTCCAGTGAGAACTAATGAATCCATTCATATGTAAAGATTCCAGTAGCAAGATTCAACAGTCACCATGTCATTAATTCAGAATAGTTACAAGAAGGCACAGGAGCCTAAGGCTTGCTTCTGTATTCTACCCCATGGACAACCTATATGCTTGGACCATTTATAAACAGGTCAAGAGAACACAGCAGAACAACCTCTGCATGTGAACAGCAAGCCGGTTTTATTGTTCAAATACAGTAGAACCTCTACTTACAACCACCTCAACTCACGGACGTTCCAAGTTGCAACCGCAGCAAAGCCGGAAGTAAACTGGCGGGTTTGCTGCCGTTCACGCATGCGCAGAAGCGGGCAATCGTCGCCCGCACACAATGGCGCCTCTCCCAGCAACCCATTTCGCCATAAGGACAAGCCTCCGGAATGGATTGTGGTCATGAGTAGAGGTTTCACTGTATTCTTTGATTGATTATGCTTGTTCCCCCTCTGCAAAGTCTGTAGAACTTAAGGCACATTAAAGAATACCCTTATTAATGAATGGGCTATGCAAAATCTACTTGCGATTTGAAGTGAACCTCAGGATACTTGGCCTACAGTATTGATAGTCATGACTGTAGCTGGCTATGCCTGGTGCTTACTCCCAGTCTCTACACCTGCCTGGTCCTGGGTGCTGCACTGCCAGCAGCTTCTTTCACGGCCCAAATGTTCCTGCTCATAAGGACAGTTGATGGAACCACTATCTTATGGCGCTCTGCTAGCCCTGATCAGACACTTCAGCTTCTTCTTAGCTTCATTATTCCTGAATAATGCGTATTTCTCAACCCCGTGGAGCTAAAATTCAAACATCCATTTTGTGCTACAAGTCACACATTTAGCAAAGCCTTTAAAGATATTCTGTAATATGAGACTGTTCCTTTGTTTAGCATCAGGAATATTTCCCCCCAGTCCGCATATTTTTTTCAGATAAGTATGTGCAGGCATTAGGAACATGCTCAAGCCTTTATTGAATCTATACTGAACCTGTGGGAAGCAGTAAGGGATACAGTTAAACATTAGGGATCTCAGACTGCCATAAATGTACTGTCATTCCTGCCGTGAGAAATATTACCAAGTAGGGAGAATCCTGCAGTGAATTAAATAAAAATGTTATTTGGAATACCATTTCACAATAAATAGATGCAACATTTTGCTTTCATCAAGGTACAAATTACTTAATTTAAGGAAGTCAGTATGTTGTTATGGTTTAATTGTTGCTTTGGTGAAGGAAATCAGCACAGAAAATGAAAAATGCAACATTTACATGTTCATTGTTGGAAAGTAGATCTATCAGGCATGCCACAATAATTGTATTGTCATTGAAAAATACTCAGCAAATCCCTAGCTGATAGACAAAACATCCATTTAATAAAACAGACTGACCACAAAGCATTACTGTAAATTCCATATCATTTTCAATAATATCTCTGCTTTTACTCTCTGTCTATGATCATTATCTGTAACCATAAATCACTGTTAACCTTTAAAAAGCTCCAATCAATGTACATATTTCTTACCTCTCCATACCACTTTTGCTTGGTCAACAGCAATTTAAACAACCCAAGTATATTAATTTTAAAAAGCTGCTAAGAACTGATATATGCTCATGTAACATCTTGAAATGTAATAGAACAATAATAGGCTGTGCCATCAAAGGTTTTGCACTATTTGTGATCTACAAATGTCAATAAATGGTTTATTTGGTTTAGGCGTGTGCAGTGTATTGAATAATGGAATATATGGCAATATGGTTCAAGACAAACTGAAAAAAAATATATATTATTTTATTAGAGAGACAAAGGTAAATGCATACTGTACTTGTTTATAATGCACTTCTCAGTTCACATTTAGGGTAACACCAGTATAAGCATTTTTACTAAATGTGCATATTACCAGACCTATTTTAAGGAATAAATGCTGACATGACACCTCTCCCATATCAGTGAACCCAGGCCCTGAGATCAGAAGCACTTTACTCTGAGAAAGGAACCCTGACCACATCCGTCAGGCATCTTGGTATCTGTGAGCCAGTAACTCGGACAGGATTCAGCTAGTTTGTTTTCATCCTTGCATAATGGACTCAGTCAAGAGGCAAGTCTGAGGATGCCTTCCATCACCTCCTAAACCAGGCATCCCCAAACTTCGGCCCTCCAGATGTTTTGGACTACAATTCCCATCATCCCCGACCACTGGTCCTGTTAGCTAGGGATCATGGGAGTTGTAGGCCAAAACATCTGGAGGGCCGCAGTTTGGGGATGCCTGTCCTAAAGCTTCCCCAAAGTGTTCATCAAGTTGTCACTGCATCTGGATAACAAGCCACCTATTCTAAGGCTGCAATCCTAACCCCACATACCTGTGACTTCTGAGTGCGGCGACTCAGAATTGCATTGTACTGTATTTTGTTTGTTTGTTTATTACCCACCCTTACAACATTACAACACAATATTAAAAACAATTTAATACAACTTACCTTATAGTAATAAGGTGGTTCCTAAAAAATACCCACTTGCCACTTGATCATGTCATTGTGACATTGGTGAAAACTCTATAATAATAATAACAATAACAATACTAATAATGATAATAATTTATACCCTACCCTCCCCAGCCAAGGCCGGGCTCAGGGTGGCTAACACTAGGTATAAAACAACTGACCCAGACCATTTTCAGCGCAAAGAAGGAAAAAAAATCTTCAGTAGCTGACCAAAGTTGTTGAGCTTTTTTAGGGCAGACACCGATTTCAGGGACACTTCTGGTATTCCCAAAAATCGCAACTGAACAGCAACCACCCATCATATCAGTGGGTGTTGGAGAAGGCACTCACAACACCTTTGCCCTGCCCATCTACTCTGTAGAGGGGGAGTAGAGAGTCCAATTATGTAGAAAAGCCAAGTCCATTCATCTGATGCTAAAAAAATGAACTCTTTAGGACAGTCTTCCCCAACATGGTGCCCCCAAATTTTGTTGAGATTTCAACTCCCACAAGCCCTAGCTAGCAGAGGCAAGGGTTAAGAATGATTGGAGTGGCAACAACTGGCACCAGGTTGGAGAAAGCTATTCTTGGGACTGCTTCACAGTCACAATAAAGGCCGAACTTCAGGTACTACACAATCTTATCCATATGGAGTGACATGGAGTGATAGAAAGTGACCTCCTTATGGTGACCATAACATGTGCACTAGTCTGCAGTGCCAGAGTTTAAAGTGCTAGAGGTTAAAGAAGATTTGCACCATCTGGATTGCGCTGCAATGGGAAGAGATGGAAAATACAGACATATATATATATATATATATATATATATATATATATATATATATATATAGGCATAAAATAATATTGATCACATAGACAAACCTGCCCAGTCAATGAAAATTAATTGCAGTTTCAGACCAAAAACTGGACCTACCTGCACAATGATTTTAAAAAACCACCAATATAGTATGGCAGGTTTTCTTCAAAAGAGTTATGTACATGTAAGTTGCAGACTTACATAATGTCATGTAATGTTATAGTTTATTTCTATGTTGTCTTTCAGCTAAAAGAAAGGGCCTAGTGCGGCCCTTCAAAACAATATTCCTGCATAAAAAATGATGGATAGATAGACAGCTCTATGGAGTGTTTTATCAACCCTCTGCCAGGCTCAGCAGGGTAGCCAGTAAAATCTCACTCATTCTGACAAGAAATGCATCATTAAAATATGTGTAGATATATACAGATGGTGAAGAAACTGGTTAAAAATGACCAGCCTAATAGCATCATATATCAGTGTGTGATGGAAACCCTTAAAAATATTTATGGACTCTAAAATCCCCTGTTATGTGAGTAGATCTGCTATGTGTTCTGGATATATTCTAAATAGTGTTCCTTCCACAGAATTCTTCTCTGATTAATCCAGGCAGATTTGTATTAAAACTCCCAGCTCCTTCTATATTATTATTATTATTTTTCTAGAAAATGAAAAAGGGTGAGAATATATATATATATATATATATATATATATATATATATATATATATATATATATGGTTCTTATATATATAAAGCTAGTGGGACCTGCAACAAAATGTTGCAGTATTGACTGTTCCTGTTCCCTGTTCAGATCAGTTAGTCAAGCTCTTCACCACATTTCTCCCATTTCATTCTCTGTCCCACCCAGTTTTCTGTGTTTTTCCTCAGTTGAGCATGCTCCATTCTCTTGGGGTTATGCTTTTGTTGGGTTTTTGTACTTCTCCAAAGCTTGCTGATACCTCTCATGTGCATGGGTGCTGCCATTTTGACAATGGTACTCAATGGTGCTGAGAAAATGATATATGCTTTGACTATTTCCTTTTAAAAAGCTCAACAATTTTTAGGGTGTCCTGGTTTTTAGTTTTTGAAATATTGCAGCCCTAGGCAAGTCCCACTGAGGTTAATGGAATGGGCTTCAGTTGTATTGCTGTTGGCATCTGTCTGTCTTGGGAGACAATGAAAGAGTGCCCCTTCGGGGGTGAAGGCAGACCATTGGAAGGCTGTAGCACCTGCTGTGGCTGTAGAGACCAATACAGAAGCAACATGTTTTGTTGCAGCTGGGGCAGATGACGCTTCCTCTTTCTGCACTCCTCCCAATGCTCATGCCTCCTCTGATCACTGCTGTGGCTACCCAACCTGACTGTCTGCAGATGCTGCAGTCATCTGCAAGGGATGCCAACCTGCATGTCCTATTTGTAGATATCTTTGTAATGCAGAGTTGGTCTGCCAATGGGCCTAGTGTCTGAAGTCATCTTCCCATAGAGCACATCCTTGAGGACCCTGCCATCTTCCATTCTGTGGACATTACCAAGCCACTGTAGATGTTGCTGAGACAGGAGTGCAAACTTGCTGGGAATGTTACAATAGAGACTTCCATATCAATGATAAGGTTTCCCTGAGAGATTATTCTGAAGGTCCCTGGCACTGCATATCATATAAAGATATGAAGACAGATGGCATATTAAGACAGAAGTAGCAGCTTCACAATTTGCATAAAATATATGTCAAATGCTGTTTCAGCCAAGGAGGTCACAGTGTAATATGTCTGGTTTCTCAACTAAATGTGGGTTTTCAGTTCTTCATAATGTTCATGCCCAATATATGGGCCAACATGGCCATCATTCAATATGTAAACAAAACTGTCGCTAGAAGTTTGTCCCCTGTGCGAAACTGCTCGGGGAGCTCAGAAAAGGAGGAAGGCAGTCCATAGCCTGCTTCTGCAGTCCATTTCTTTGGAGCTTGACACTGGCAATAGAGTGCTATATGTGAATTAAACATGGTGCAATTGATTCCAGCCCAGCTTCACACCACTACAAATGTTAAGTCTGTCTTCAATGTCAGTTGATTGCCAATAGGACAACTTGAAGAGGGAAATGCAGCATTAAGAAATGTTACAGTGCCTTTCTCATCCAATATCAATTCAGTATTTTGCGATAATTAGTTCAGTGCCCATGATTATATCAAGATCTTTGTGCCTTACAAACATGCCAGGCGGATCTCAGTTAGAACAAGGCCACCACCAATTGTACCTTTACCTTGGAAAAGTTTTTTGTACTAAATAAAAGCTTAATCATTTTATTTTATTTTAATGTATTTAAATATGGTATGCAAATTTTTATGAATCTCATTATGTACACATGTTTTCTGTAAAAAAGAACATCAAATGAAAAAGGGGTATACAACAGAGAACAAGCAAGCAAGACAAATGGTCTTCAGACTAACCTACGTTTAGAGTGTAGTAGGGTCTCACTTGAAAGAAAAGAGAAGATTATTTACTTATGCAGAATTAATTGAAGAGTAGGATGATTGATTTTGTTATTGAAAGTGATTATAAACTAGTTTATTTGTAACAACCTAATCACTCAAGAGTGAAAACGTTCCACTGAAGCTATTTAATATTTTTTCTCAATTTCTTTTGTTCTAATTTGCAGTCCACTAAGGAGTGTTAAGGGAATATTTAAAATGTTTTTGTAGAATAAAAAGAATTCTGTTTCTTCATTGTGCTTACAGCACTATATTTCAACACGTGATGGCAAAATAATAGCAACTGGCAATGGGAATGCTGCAATACTTCTATACTGCTCTTAAACTATTTGTGGCTAAACCATTAGCCCAATTACTATATGGTGCACCACTTATGCCTACTGCCAACCTGGACACATACGAAAAAATACAATCAGGGTTCCTAAGAACAATTTTCCAAACACCAAAATGTGTGCCGAACGCAGCGCTCCGTTTGGAAACAGGCCTGCATAGAGTTGAAGCAAAGGTATGGCAATCTGCCTTTTACCTGTGGCTAAGACTTAACATGACACCCACTGGCCTTCTCCCTCTGATAAACAGTGACAAATTCCAATCAAGTTGGGAGAAGAGCATCCTTAGGCAGCTGGCCCGATACGGACTCTCAGCTGGGCATCTCCTAAGTCTGGAAATGGAGAGGGCGAAAAATTTAATCAAGGAAAGAATCACCGACAACGAATTACAAAATGATTTTACCAGACTTGCTACAAATTATCAACACCTATATGACCATCGAAAGATTTACTTGGCAAATTACCTTAAGTCGGTAGATAATCCTAAACATCGCTGGGCGTTTTCTAGGGCCCGCTTCAACGCTCTCCCCTCAGCGCTGTTAGCTGGTAGGTATAACAAGACCCCCTTTGATCAAAGATTATGCCCATGTAACAACAAAGAGATTGAAACAATTGGGCACGTCCTGCTACACTGTCCATTATACCAAGAGAAGAGAAAAGAGCTAATTGAACCGCTCCTAGCCAAACAGCCCGGCCGATCAGGAGAAGCTTATACCAACTACCTGCTAGCTGATACAGATATAGAGACCACTAGGGCTGTAGCTAAATACTGCTACTTGGCGACAAGAATAAGACATGCCATGATGAAAGCAACCACCAAAGATAAAGTTCCTAGTTAACCCATAGCAGATGGAGAGATGACAGAGGCTCAGTTTTATAACAGCCATGTAATATGTTATAAAATTTTAAAATTGTGTAGTGCTCAATAATAGTATACTGTATGAACTGAATTTTAATTTTAATTCTAATGTATTTTAATTTTAATGTATGAATTGAATTATTCTTTTGCTGGTCTTTGACCGCATTAAAGTTTACTACTCCATCTATCTATCTATCTATCTATCTATCTATCTATCTATCTATCTATCTATCTATCTATCTATCTAATCTATCTATCTTTCTATCTATCATATCGTTTTTCTGAATGACCCATATGGATTGATGAAAGAATGCAGCTGGAAACCAAATTGCAGAGAAGGCCAAGGAAGACCCAAAGCACTTGTTTCCTGCTTGGCAGGGGGTTGGACTGGATGGCCCTTGTGGTCTCTTCCAACTCTGATTCTATGATTCACTTCTGAGGTTTACGTCCCAATCTGGAGGGTGTGCCCAGATAAAAGACTATAGATCTTTCACTTAGGAATTGGGCAAGTGCCGTTTTTGTTTAGTGTACTATTCAGATGCAGATGGGATATTGCTAGGTACTCAAAGGACTTGAGGCACAAGTCCATGACACATATTTCCATATACTAATTTATATGCATAGAAGACTCGATGGGGGCTGTACTGTACCCAACTATCTGACAAGCAAACATGCCACTTATTGATGACTAAGCTAGAAATACAGTGATGGTGGGCAGATACACACACACACACACACACAAATACACATACACATACACATACACATACACATACGTTTCATACGGAAATGAGAGAGCAGCATCAATCCAATTACAAAAATAAGAGAGAAACATCTAAAAGCTGCTAGAGAAAGTTTTTCCTTACTTCCTTGGCCTATTTACTTTTATTTATAAGAATAAAGCAAGTGGCTATAAATCAGGTTTTGAATTGTTCTATAATTGTGCTTTTCAAAGTAGATAATTAAATTGCTATGCCTTTGGAAAGGTCAATATGTTGGGCTAGCATATATTCATCTCCCTAAGGCATTTGCCCTTATTAGCTATGAATCACTGTTTCATGAACTGAGCCTTTTGGCTTCATCTCACAAAGCCTAAAATTATAAAAAAATAATAATTGAGATCTACTTCTGTTGCTTAACTTTATTACTAATTAACCCTCATATGTCCCTTTATGATATGTCCCTTTATAACTGAAGCTACCAATGTTATTGCTCCTGTCTAATGTGAGAGAGGATATCCCATAGGTTTATCATCTCATTGTTGTATGTCATTACAAGGATTCTACATTGAAAATTCTTTCAGATTCACTCAGGGATGTTGTCTGCAAATGGGAAAAATATATTATTTGTAACTATGGATATATTCTATTTTGGGGATGTATTTTTTCCACCACTACTGCCACAATAATTGCATCATGGTGTCCATGTCTGAAGTTAATCCATAAACCATATTTAATATACTGTAGTTTCTATTGTTTGTGACTCAAGTGGCCTTTTTGGTGCTTTGACATTAATCATTATTTATAGTCCAGTAATATATGTGGCCAGCATGATGCAAGCTTTATGGTACACGTGGCCACCTGGTTATGTGCCTTTAGGTCTGAATAAAGATACTGGATTCTGATCTCATTATACATGATAAAGCTATTTTTATACCTGAAGGAGCATCTCCACCTCCATCATTCTGCCCGGAAGCTGAGGTGCAGCACCGAGGGCCTTCTAACGGTTCCCTCATTGCGAGAAGCCAAGTTGCAGGGAACTAGACAGAGGGCCTTCTCGGTAGTGGCGCCCGCCCTGTGGAACGCCCTCCCATCAGATGTCAAAGAGAAAAACACTACCAGACTTTTAGAAGACATCTGAAGGCAGCCCTGTTTAGGGAGGCTTTTAATGTTTAATAGATTACTGTAATTTATTTTTCTGTTGGAAGCCGCCCAGAGTGGCTGGGGAGGCCCAGCCAGATGGGGGGGGAGGTAATAATAATAATAATAATAATAATAATAATAATAATAATAATAATAATATATTATTATTATTATTAGCCATCTCACCCCTTGCTTTTTCCTGTAAGACCGATTGCAGTCATTAACAGTCGCCAACAGGTTTACCACAACTATTAGCCAATCACCCGTTCCCACCACCCGTCTGAGTAACACCCCTCCCCACCCTCTCACTATATATAAGGGTCTGGTGACTTCTGCTTCAGTGTATCTGAAGAAGGCACATGAAAATTCATACCAATGAAGGCACATGAAGAGCTCATACTCTGAAGAAGGCACATGAAAGCCCATACCAATGACAAACTTAGTTGGTCTCTAAGGTGCCACTGGAAGGAATTTTTTTATTTTGTTTCTGGCAAATGTAACCAAGGTGACCAAGACAGTTTGAATCCCCAAACTGGGCCTGAACTCTAAATACTACTAGTAGTAATTTTATTATTTATACTCTGCTCATCCAGCTAGGTCACCCCAGTCTCATGCCAGAAAGCCTGGAATTAAGTTTCCAGCAGCCACTCTGACTCTTTGTACAGAAATAGTGAATTAGAGAGATGCATGTAGTCTTCCCTAGCAGACTACTTGCAGTTATGGTCGTCCCCCCCCCCCCAAGTGAGCATGATAAATCATAGAATCATAGAGTTGGAAGGGACTCAAGGGTCATCTAGTCCAACCCCCTTGGATGAAGGATTGTAATCTACAAAATTTCACCTCCCAACCGAGACGTGGAATTTCTAAAACTCACACAGTTTTTAGGGAAGGAGGAATATCTTTCACAGCATCCAGGGATCATTGAAGCCTAAGCCAACCGGTGCCTCTGCTTTCACTCCTGCCATGATAGAAGTTATGGAGAAAAGAACACAACAGGGTACTTCAAGGCATCCTGAACAATGTTCAAGAGCACATTCCCCTCTACACCTAACACCACTAATCTGCAGTCATGTGGTCTATGAGCTGTAATATGCAGCAGTTTGTACAAAATATTTTATAGGAGGAGGCAGTCAATCCTGCAAGTGCAGGTGCTGTTTGGAAAAACTGGCTATCTAAGACACTGGACATTATGAGGGCAGATGATATGTACCGGGGCAGAGGGAGGGGTGTTTGAAAATAAAGGGAAGGTATCTGCATACCTTTGAAGCAGATCAAAAATAGTATTCTATGTTAACTAGTACTTCATCAGGAAAGGTGAATGCTGTTTTATTACCTTGAATGCAATGTGCCTGGCAAAGGCATGAAATAAACAGAATCTGGTATAGAATACTGCTTCTCCTGTTAAGTTGGAACATTTAAGTCTCACACATACCAACTCTCTCTCTCTGTGTGTGTAACAATAGATTAGATATAGATTTTTAGTTTATAAATAGGAATAGCTGCTAAAGGTGTTTTAAAACTAATTAAAATATCTAGGTGATAAAGCAATTATTAGATCTCGTTGTCCTCTACTTGCAAGTGACTTTTGCTCTATAGCAAGAAATGACTCTCACAGAGATTTAGCATATTTCAAGCTCATCCAAAATAAACAACAATATAAGTTTTGATAACGGCTAAACTTGGGCTTCTTAGGATAGCTTCTATATCAACTGAGTTTGTTGCAATAGATCTTGTATGTTTGTTTCCTGAAAAGGGAAAAAGAGCTTTTTGGGGAGGGGAATACTCATGAGATATAATATTGTTGATTCAATTATGAATATTAGCAGCCAAATGTTAAGCATGTTCACTTATAAGTATATTCCACCATGTTAAATTGGATCCAGCATAAAACTACTAGTAAAATGTGACTTTTACAAAGTTTTATTTGAGGACTTTCTCAGTGTCCTTCCTATTGTTGTCTTGGAAACATTCTGAGATAACAAGATATTGTTCCAAATCCATATCTCTTTTTGGATTACCTACATGTCTGTCTTCCACCTAGGTGCCTAGTAGCTTTCATTTTAATGACTTTCTGAGATCTCCCTAGGGTACAGAAATGGACTTTTCTTGTCGTAGTATTCAAAGATCTAGAGAATTCCCCTTGTGCAGTTGCTCTTAGTGTGTGTACAAGCACCAGGAGGGGATGTCAAGGCAAACTTTCAACAGAACATCATCAATACTGACCCTGCTGCTACTGGCACACTGAGCAAGCTAATTTTGGATACACTTCAACAGAAAAGATTCTCACACATTCTAATATTGTGGACCATCCGTTTTATTATATATTTTTGTTTGTTTTGTTTTATTTTAAAATGTAGGCCCCACCTTTCCTCTTCTTGACTAATGCCTACGATGGGTCAGCATTAACGATTAAAAACAAAAGCAAAATAAAAACTGTATAAAACCACAAAATAACAGTAGATTAAACACGGAGAAGACAAAGCCCAGCAGAGTGAGTTCAAACAGCAGGCAGACAGAAACCAGATTGCCAAAAATGTTTTCAGAAGGGATCAGAACATCATTAGGGATGCAGCCACATTGATCTCCTGGGGTAGTACACTAAAAATAACATTTCATCTGTTCCCCACTAAACACAACTCTGATGGAGGATGGCTGTACAGGAGGGCATCCCCAGCTAACCAGAGTAGACATGCATTGTTACACAGGAAGAAAAAGACAATTAGATATAAAGATTCTGCACTAGTTTTCTGATGCAAATACCGGGTTCCGGTCAGAATTTTTGCCACTGCATTTTGTACTGGCTGAATATTACGGTAATTCATTCTTGACATCAGGCTTAGACCTGGTCTGCCTCTATTTATTAAATTTAATACTCAGCAGACAACTTTATCTTATCAAACTGAAAGCAGCACCAGATTGGCTCCAGCAGGATGCCTGTGCAGCCTCCAACTGCCCACCGTAGCCCCAACCAGGCAAGCTGCATCAATGATGGGGTTGGGAATGTGTGTTTGCGGTTCCACCCCACTACTCTGGCTGTTCCTAGAATCCAGGGTGTGTTTTAATAAGAGTGTACCTTTATCAGGCAGGATGGGTGAAGGAATGAACAGATGTCATAGTCCAAGAATTCCATCCATATCCTTTGACTGCAAAAAACCTAAAACATATCTATGACAATACAGTAAGTACTGTAGCTGACAGAAGCACAAGCTATATTAATGTTTGAAGCAGGCCAATTAATGGTATCAAAAAAAGGGAATGGCACACCAGCAGTTTCCAAATGGTCTCTAGAGTTTTAATTCTTAGGAATCTTAGAATGGTATGTCCTTCCCTACAGTATTCACATAGCACACTTTCATCCAAGAAGGCATCACAAGAAAAGGAAAAAAAAACCGATAGTGAGAATTGGTCCTTAGTAGTGCAGTATACATCCTGCTGTGTTAAGCACAACAGATAAAACATTTTATGTGGCCTTCCCAGATAGGCAAATTATCATGTATATGCAGTGAGGACCAGAATTTTCAATGGCTCAGCAGACCAAATGTGAATCTCGATTATAAAAGCTGCAAGTTAGAGTTCAAAATAAGGACGAAAGTCATTGAAATATTTTCCCCATACTGAAGTCAGTATATTATCCATGCAGTGTTGAAATGGCAGCAGCAAACAAAGCTAGCACAGCCCCTTATTGCTTTTTTTAAAAAAATCTATGGATGGGGTTTGTGGGGTTCATTCAGGACTGCTTGCTCCCAGCCTTCAAGAATTTAAATTGGTACACTCAAGCACATTATCTCAACTCGCTCCCAGCATCAAGATGCAGGGCAAATTATTTCAGTTATTTTGAAAAGGGAGATAAAGTGCTTTTCAAAACAAGAACGGGTATTGTGACCATGATATACCGGTAGTAAACAAAATTCCTTCCTTTGCGGTGAGATTGGAACCAACAGTTCTGGAATAAACATCACAGTGTTCAAAAATGGAGGGTTAAAAAGAAAAAGATTTCTCAGAGGTTCAGGTACTACATAAGAAGTGCATCAGTGACCTGGTTCAGAGTAATCCCATTGGGGCATATTTCCAAGTGTCTGTTAAGGAATTAGAAAAAGAAACATATGTTTTCTATCAAAAACTAATGTTGAAGAGCTACCATTACTCTTTTCCTAAGCACATATTCTAGACTGTAATCATGCACTCCCTCCTTTTGCTTTAATAGAAGCAGCAGAATGCAATAATTCATATTCTGGCTTGTTGACACAGCTTGCTTCAGCTGTTCACAGAGTAAGTTGTTTGTTCACTGAATCTCTGAACACGTCAGCACTCTGTAGACAAACAAAAAGGAGCTGTTGGTTTTGACAGTGGTTCCAATTGTCTACCACCCTCCAAGGGACTTTGAAAACCTGTAATAAGTTTACAGAATCACATGCAGTAAATTTTTACTGCTGCTAACTTTGACACTCTTATTTCCATTAGGAGAAATAACAGACTCCCTACAATTTCCTTTGTGCAGGCAAAGTAAAATAAGGGCACAATCAATCAAAATCTGAATGGAAAGGAACAGGGGCTGCGCAGAGTATGGCTTTGGGGATTTCACGTCTTCCCTATTCGCTGGAAATGATGCTTTTCAAATAATTATGCTATTTTTAGATTTCAGTTTAGGAAAAAGCAGCCAAAAGATTATTATCTGAATAGATCAGCATCCCTGCTTCACAGCTGTTGACAAAATTTAGTAAGCACCGCTTCTATATAATTCTCAACCACGTCTATGGGGTTTGCATGACAGGAACACTAAACAATTGCATTTTGTATTATGTATGAAAATCTAGGGCTCATGAATGGTTAGGAGGTACCGGTAGGTGAAATTGTCAGTTAATATTCTCTCTCATCAGTTTGCTGTCTTGTGAACTGGTTCACAGGATCATGCCTTTAATCCCTTTTGATCTCTAATATGTTCTACTCTTCCATTACACAATTACAGGGTTAACTCCAAAGTTTTCATTCCAGTTATGAAAAGATCTTCCATTCCAGGAATAAGAATAGTGGGTAGTGGACTTCTCTCTATAGAGAGCAATTGTCTCCTTTAGTATGCTTATTCTGCTGATTTCTGACAAGTGGTTCTAGACGTGAAGATCATCAGAGGAAGCCTACAAGGTGCAATCTATTGGGAGTTTATTGGAAGCAACACTTTTTGAATTGAGATTCAGATGCAACAAATAACACAGACTGAACAATGCACACATTTGCATATTTACTCAGAAGCAAATGCCATTGAACTTAAATAGGGCTTACTCTCTAGTATGTGTTCCTTTAGAGTTCTAGCCACAGTTCCTCTGATGAAAGAACCATCACTTGGAAACTTTTGAGCCCAATAAACTAAATATTGTTGATGCACCATCAGGCTACTACTTTTGTTTTGTGTAAATATCCCTTCTCCTTTGTTAGTTGGAACTGGACCACACTGAATCATTTGTGCTTTGAATTCATTTGTGCTTTGCATGAAAATAATACCCTTTCTTGTGTATTCTTGGTTTTTTGATACCACTGTGTCAACCTTATAAAAAAGATGCTTCCTCTCATAAAGCAGATTTTATCCTAGAGAACAGAGATGGGGAACCTGTGGCCCTCCAGATGTTGGGCTACAGCTTTCCTTGATTGTTGTTTCCTTGATGGGAGTTGGAGTCCAACACATCTGGAGAGTCACAGGTACCCTATCCCTGCTGTAAAATCTTATTCGCCAACACTGGGTTTTTGGTTTTTGGGTTTTGTTATTAAAAAGAGATGTGCCAGTTCTCATATCTTGGTTTTCCATACTAGTGAGTACAATCACAAAGTAATGATGGTCAATATGCAATTTGAAAGAGTACATTACATTGAAAATTATGCAGCACTTTTTTCAATTGTATGCCACCTAAGAACAATAGAAAATAACCCTCCATCCAAATGCACACAGTACCTTTAAAGTAAGAAACAGGAAAGCTTTTAGCTAGAAAAATGCCACATATTACATAAATACAGTATCAGCATCACCAGTAGCTAATTAGTGCCTCTCATAATGCACTTGAGGCAAGTGTTTCAAAATTACTTATGTTAGACTCTTAAACAGTGAAGGATACAGTGGTTGCCAGCTTGAAGGGGTTAATGTTGGATGAACGATTCCAACATACTGTAATTGCTTCTTATTAGTTTTATGTTGTAATGAACCAATAATGACCAAAATGCAGGGCATTTCTGGGGGATTCATGAGTGGCTGGTTTTGCTTCAGGCCATTAACCCCACTCATTAATACCTCTGGAAGTGCACTGTGCAGAGGTTGTTATTGTTAATAACAGGAACGGTACAAAAACAATTGCCAGCACAGTAAAATTAGCTGATAAACTCAGAACATTTGCAAGTTTGCTAATGTGGAGCTTTGTTTCCGTTTCAAAAGTATAAGGATTCCTTCATCCAAAACCCACAAGGAAATATGGAACATGGCACGTTTATGGGAGAATGTTGTATTCTTGTGCTAGACTGCTCCATCGGAGAAAGGCAGAACAATTAGTTGTGGCTAGTGCAGTACAGTACGTAGCTGACCATATAGGAGATAAACAAGAATACTTAATCACATATTGTTTTTGTATTGTGCACCACTTCCTTCCCTAAGATGATGATAAGAATAATTATATTTGCATGAATTCATCCTGTAGGAAGTGATGAAGGAACATTTCCTCCCTTCCCTTCTTCAAGATACAGAAACTGAAAAATGACTGCAGAATATTTTCTACTAAAATAATTTAACCAAGCATCTGTGTGTATAGTACTGGCTAAAAAACTTAAAAACACACAGAAAGGGGATAGAGTAAGATAATTTCATCTGTCTCTTTCTTAGAGCTCCATGCTCTGATGGTGAGAGGGCACAACTCAACAAGATGTCTCTTTTCTCCTGCTGGGAGAAAAGCAGCTGGGAGTATGATTTTGCTTGCTCCTGCCACAGTTCCCCCATCAGGACACTATAAGTTGTATCCAGCTAAGTCACTGCATGCACAGGCGAACCTCCGAAAATGAAACAGAACCTCCCTTCCATTTCCCCAACCTTCCTGCTCACCCTTAAATCTGTTCCAAAGGGCTGGAGGACCTCCAGATGAAGGAAGGGGAAGTTCCACTACACTTGCATCAATTGTTCTATGTGTACAATGATTTAGCTGGATGAAACCCTATTTTGTCTTGCGTCGTTTGGTCCTGAGTTTCTTGTATTGCATTATCTCCAACACAAAGTGCAGAAAGCCTGGTGACCAACCTCAAAGCCCTTGTAGCATGCTGAGGGCCCAACCCAACATTGACAGGACTGAAGGATTTTAAAAGATAGTTTTTTATCCATGGGCACCATTCAAATGCTGGTACTGATCTTGTCTAATTTCACATCTTTTTGGACATGCTTTTGACTGCCAAAATTGACTTAATCCAAAGCAAAATCACACATCAGCATAATGAAAAGGGGCTTTCCTCATACACAAGTACTCTGTTGCTTCAGCACAAGCCCCAAACCACTATATCAGTGTAGTCAAAGATGGGGAAACTCCATACTTTTGTGGCAGTATAAATTTTATAGCAGAATTTTGGGCACAGGGAACGAAATAAAATGCAAGAGAAAATGATATGGACAACACTATAGGCCGGTTCCT
Source organism: Zootoca vivipara (assembly GCF_965207765.1). Lineage (NCBI taxonomy): Eukaryota > Metazoa > Chordata > Lepidosauria > Squamata > Lacertidae > Zootoca > Zootoca vivipara. The sequence goes on from NC_142587.1 coordinate 59,209,792, forward strand.
GCTGATTTGTAACAAGGGGGCAAAGAGAAGACCATAATTTATTGCAGCCATAGTTATAGAACAAGCCCATTGCAAATAAAACAAAATCAAATCAAATTTGAAATGGAGATATGTAGTAGTTGCTCTTCCAAAACAATGACCTGCCAGGGCCAATCTTCATGCTATTACACAGTATGCAGCTATGTCTCCACATTTTCTTTAATTACAGATGTGAAAAGGTGAATGTTTTCTGACCTACAGCCAGATTGTTATCTGGCCTGCAGCCCATGGGGAGAGAAAGTTAATTCTTACCCACCCCCATTCACAATCTGAATTGACCTGCTCACCCCTCCAACTTGTTTAGGAAGCCTAGACACCAATGGAAACTTTCTCCTTAAGCGTCCTAACTGTGCAGTGACCCTGATTTTCATACTGATAGTGCCAGAGGGCAGGCGAGATATAAAATTCTCCTCCCTGGAGATGTGCCTGTATGCTACACATTAAGCAGAATGTGCTGTTTGGCCCTCGGTACCAAACAAGAAAAAGAAAAGAAAATGTGTGATAATATAATTTGAAATGCAAAATGATCAATTATAGCATAATTTGCATAGAAAGAGGGGATGTGTAAAAGAAGTCTAAAGGATGGCCTTCCAAAGATGTTCAATCACCTAACAGTACTGTGTATTTACTGATATTTAAATGGAAATTTACTGATATTTAAATGGAAATTGTGCAAGCTCTAACCCTTTGATTCTAGAGCCTTTCAAGTGCATAGCATGATCTTGACTTTCAGTATCAGACCACTTCCACTGAAGACATTTCTACGTGCTCAAGTGTTGTAATCTTTAGTCATGCCAGCAACCTCACTGATTCTCATGGAAATCCTTATTTGGATGATGTTCCAGAGTGCTTGCACCTAGTAATGGGCCTGGTTGCTCTTATATCCATGAAGTAAGTTATATTTTCCAGCCTCATTTATTGCATTTGTGCCTGAACTTACAGCTCATATATGGAACCCAAGCATCATACAATGAAAAATCTGCATTGGTTTACATTCAGATATACAGAAAAAGTAGATATTCCCCAGGAAAAATTAAGACTGCAAGAAATTATTAGTGCCAAATGTGACACTTCACAGAATCAGGGTTTAAAATGAATTGTGGCTGATTTAGAGTACAACTGGTTTTCACTAACTGAAGAACTGAGTTTTCCTTGAGGTATATGTGGTGGAAAATATCCAGGGGTAGCACTATGGAGTTTATATTCTTTTAGATGAGAGTGTTCTGGAGAGTTGCAGTCTTTGTAACATTTGTGCACACTGGACTCGTATGGCAGCCAGCATAGCTGTTAATTTTGCATCAGGTCCTACAAAGAAAACCAGGGTTCTTTAGCAAACCCACAGCTCTCATTGCTTCTTTCAATCTCCCTCTGATTCTCTCCAAATTCAAACTGCAAACTGTCTCACATTCTTATCTCCTCACTGCAGAACACTGGTCTCAGATTCTATCCCTGCAGGGAACTCACTTATTCAGGATAGGAAATGTCTACAGGCATTTAGGAAATACAGATACATAACATTTCTCTGCTTGCTCAAAAGGAGCTTGATCATTTGTGCAAATGATTGACATTTTGTGGGCACTTTTGAGTATGTACTGCCAGGTCTATAGCCCCCTCCCCTTTAACTGCTCTTTGATGTGGCAGGAGAAAGAGAAGATAGGTGCAGTGGAAGAAAATTGATGCTATTCACGTCAATTTCTAACAAACTATCAACAGAAATGGATACTTCCCCTCTGGGCTCTCCCAGTAGTGGTGTAATAGTAAACGGTGAAGTGCAGAAGGTCATCACAATAGCCTCTATAAACATGTATCCAGTCAGAATCCACAGTCTTGCCACCAAGAAGAGTCCAGAAATGCACCAATTATGTGAGAAGTGAGAAGTGATACAATTTAAACTGCTAGAAGGAAGTAGGAACCTATTCAAAGAAAAGGAAAGAGGAGGCACCAATGATGTGCTTCCAGGAATCTTTGCAGGAACAAGGTCAGGATGGAGGGCCTACCTCTCCCCTCAGTATGCAGAGATAGAGCAGAAATGCCAAGAGGAAGGTATGGACTTGAAATGGAACCAGAAAGAAGAAAGCTGAGAGAAGCAAGGAGGTAAAGAGAAGGAGAAGTGTCAGGACACATTGCATACCACTTATAAAGCGAGCAGCTTAGGGGAACAGAGATAAGAGGGTGGTGCCCTTTAAAGCAGCTTCTAGAGAAAGGTGAGAGGTGAAAAGGGATTTGAAAGAAAAGCCCTCACACTTAGAGCAAACAGGAAGAAACAGAAAAAGAAAAAGAGGCTTCAGAGTCAGGGTTGGGGACAAAAAGTGCAGGTGGTGAACCTGTGCAGCATAAGGAAAGAAGAGACTCAGCTATACAGCTGCAAATAAAACATTTTAAATGTGTTTTAAGTGTGATACAAAAATGTGGCACTAGATGGCGATGGTGAGCCTTATGGAACATTCAATGTATTTTCAAAAACTTTTATTATATATATAAAAAGCATTTTCAGAACTTTTTTAATATGTGTGTAGATTCCACCTAGGAGCAGAAAATAGAATATATATAATCAACATGCTTACGGTACGTTTTACGGCCTGTGGGTCTTCTACATTGAGAAGATGGATAAATGCTATTTGATTGCAGAGATATGGCCTACTTTGCCTCTGTCTTCACCCAAAAAGAAAGCAGTGTCCAACCTGGTGATAACAGAATAAATAATGCAAGGAGGGAGCTGCAGATAGGAAAATAGGTGGGAAGGGAAAACCTAGCTACTTTAAATGAATTCATATCTCCAGGGCCTGATGAGCTGCACCCAAGGGTACTGGAGGACATTGTGGATGTATTCTCCAAGCCTCTGTCTATAACCTTTGAAATTTCTTGGAGAATGGATAAGGTCGCTGCAGACTGGAGGCAGGAAAACATTTTCCCCATATTCAAACAGGGGAGGAAAGGAAGACCTAGGTAACTACTGACCAGTCAGCTTGACAATACCAGGACAGGTCCTAGAGCAGATAATCAAACTGTTGGTCTGTGAGCACTTAAAAAAAAAAGATGATGATGTGATTACTCAAAAACAAGCCATGCTGGAGGAATCTCATTTCTGTTTTAAATAGAGTTACAAGCTTAGTGGATCAGAGGAATGCTGTGCACTGTTCCTTGTTATGCTGGAAAAAAGCGGGGTGCTGCAGAGTTCTGTCCTGATACCATTGTTGACCAATGTATTTATGAAGGACTTGGATGAAGGAATTGAGGGGATGCTCTTCAGATTTGCAGATTCTATTATTCTATGTACTTGAGTCCAAAATACACAAGGATGGTGTCACTATTGGTGGAGTGTATTTGTTGCTTTCCTCTTCCAAATATTTGTGAGCTGCAGAGAGAAAGTACTGGCAACCAACTGTGAGCATTTTGAACAAAAACTGGCAAATGAATATGTCATTCATATCTGACAGTATCATGTATTCAAGTAGAAAATGTAGCATATAAAGCAGCACATAGGTCTGGTGCATTTATTAGCAATGCATTGTAGTTACTCCCATTTCAACTCTTTACTTTGTAAGTAAGTAAAAAACAACAACAAGGTCCCAAATGCAAATTATTTCATTGGAAGGACAAGGCTGTGTTCAAAATTGTGTGGGTGTAAAATAAAGCAGAACAAAAAGACATGTTTACTATACATGCTCTAGCACTAACACCTCTCTCTGCCAGTGTTTGTAGCAAAACACTTGAGATTTTTGAAAGCCTATTTTCTCCTTGGTGCTTTGTTTCTCATTTCTGGCTTTGCATAATTATATAAAAATGAATTCTTCGCTTTGTTTTTTTTAAAGGAGATCTGAACGGCAACTCTAATAAAAAACAAAGCATTTAAACCTAGATATAGACACATATACACCTCCCACCTCCTCACCAAAACCTACTTTAGAAAGCAGGCGGGACGGTTCTAGGACCCTGCCTGAGCCCCAAGGCAGCCTCAGCAGAAGTTTTCAAAGAATCACAAAACATGCAGAAAAGTTAAGCTGGGAATATAAACTGTTAGACCTTTTAAATATTCTGTCCTGAGCCACTCCCCCTTTCTAACCCCTTTTTGCAATGAACACACATCGTTTGATAAGTTTACATGGCTTTTATTTACAAACTTCCAGAAGTCATATTCATGTGCTCTATATGGAGCTACCTTTGAAGGTGACTTGGAATTTACAAATAATCCAGAATGCAGCAGCTAGACTGGTGACTGGGAGCAGTGGCTGGGACCACATAACACCAGTCTTGAAAGACCTACATTGGCTCGCAGTATGTTTCTGAGCACAATTCAAAGTGTTGGTGCTGACCTTTAAAGCCTTAAATGGCCTCGGCCCTGTATATCTGAAGGAGTGTCTCCACCCCCATCGTTGTCCAGACACTGAGATAAAGCACTGAAGGCCTTCTTGTGGTTCCCTCACTGACAGAAGTGAAGCTACAGGGAACCAGGCAGAGAGCCTTCTTGGTAGTGGCACTCACCTTGTGGGAACGTCCTCCCACCAGATGTCAAGGAGATGAATAACTATATAACCTTTAGAAGACATCTGAAGGCAGTCCTGTATAGGGAAGCTTTATAAGATTTAATGTTTCGTTATGTTTTATATATGTTGAAAGTTGCCCAGAGTGGCTGGGGGTCAAGCTGAGAGAATACGAGAACCCTGCAATGTTATCCCAACATTGTAGTTTTGGCTGAGAAAATAGTGTACAACACCCCTGCAGTGATCTCATTGTTAGTATCCCTACTGCTGGTTGAAAGACCATTTTAAGAGAGACTAGCCTACAGCAAGCCCTGCCCTGTAGTTCTTTTAGTATTACTTTTAATATTGATGTGAGGCTGAAGATGATTTGGAATCCCCAACAGAAATTCCCCCCACGTCTCCAGTTTCAGCAAAATTGGGCCATGAAATCTTCTCCCAGGTCAAATCAAACACTCAGTAGTATGCAAAAGCCTCATATTTGACTGACTCTCATGCAGACTGGTTTCACTTTTAGATGTTCACAAATGAAAAAAGAAAATGCACATTAAGTAAGATCAATGTTAGAGCATAAACGTCTGTGTTTGATACTCTGCTATTTTTTAGTTCAACCTTATCAGCAGAGGCAAATTAAGGGGAGCACAACTGGTTCAGTTGCACTGAGTGTAGAGCCTTGGGGGTGGGTCTGCAGGGGCACCACAACTATGTTATAAAATGGAAGTCAAGATGTGTGTGCAGGGGAGGAGGGAGGGTTGGCATCACACAGGGCACTGCTAAAAGTTGAGACCCCAAGGTCTACCCCTGCTCTCAACCACAGGATCAGGAATTCCAGGATTGTAACACAGGGGCGAATTTATTTTTGTGTGCAAAAGGTGCCCAATTCAATCCCCAGCATCTCCAGGGAATGCTGGCAATGGTAAGGCTGCCTAAAACCCAAGAGAGCTGCTTTCACTCAGTGTCGACAATACTGTGCTAGTTATAACAATCATCTGACTTGGTATAAGGCAGGTTCCTATGTTCCTAACATCATCATCATCATCACCATCACTACAGAGTCACAATGGTTCTTTATTAAGGAAAACAGTATGCCAAACAACAGGCATCCCCAAACTGCGGCCCTCCAGATGTTTTGGCCTACAACTCCCATGATCCCTAGCTAACAGGACCAGTGGTCAGGGATGATGGGTATTGTAGTCCAAAACATCTGGAGGGCCAAAGTTTGGGGATGCCTGCCCAACAACAAAGAAACGAAAAGCACTATGGTCATATAAGAGACAAATTCTATTAATTTTCTGGAACCTAGCAATGCAAATAAGCTGCAGTTCTACTATACCAATACCAAAACCAATTACACATTTCCATCATAGTTCTTGATAACGAATTGGTTGCTTTAGGGCAGTGGTGGTCAAAATTGGCCACCCAGCTGTTTTGGGACTACAACTCCCATCATCCTCAGCTAAGAGGACCAGTGGTCAGGGATGATGGGAATTGTAGTCCCAAAACAGTTGGAGGCCCAAGTTTGGCCACCACTGCTTTAGGGTGTGATCCTTAGCACACCTGCACAGAAAAAAGACCTATTGTAATCAGTGAGACTTATCACATAGTAAACATGGTTAGTTTGGGGCTGTATGTTTGCTTCTGTTGTATTTGATTCATGAATGTACATTTATTATAAAAGTTCCAAAGAACTTCCTAATTTAATAATTCTTAAATAATTGGCGACTGGCTTGCCCAAGGACAGATATTGACTCAGCCATCAAAGTCTGTTTCCCAACTCATTGCCTGTAGCTGAGTTCATTATACAAGATAAATCTGAATATCTGTTTTACAGCTCCTAATCCCAGTTCATACAAAACCCCAATTGACTCTAAAGCCAGCAGCAAGAGCTTCACTTGAGTATATAAATATACATACACATTAGATAATATTTGTTAGTATGGAACTTCTGTATCAAGTGTAGGCCGCCAGCTATTCACAGCTTTGGAACTTACAGAAAACAAAGATGAATTGCCTTGAAATAATAAATGTACCTGTACTTGTAATATAAGAATGTGCTCCCTTTGCATTCATAATATTGTGTTGTTAACATCTTTGTATTTCGTAACAATCTGGTGCATTGCAAGAGGATGTACAGTTCCCTTGATAAATGTTCTCATCTGGTTTTATGAGTTGTGTGATGATTTCCAGTATGTCATCACAGGATTCAATTTTTATGATAGCACCAAATAATCAAAAATGTACTTTGGCACTTTTAATCCAGTCTGGCCAGAAAGAGAAATTATTTAACCTCTTGACTGACTAGAGTTTAACGTTGAACAAATGCCCTGCTAGGTAGGACCAAAGAGTCAACTAATCCAGCAAAAACAGGAAGCTTCTGGGAAGCTCATGAGTAAAATGGGGTTTAGATGGCATCCCTTTATCTCATTAGGGGGGTTCACACATTTAATATATCAGACAGATAAAACTTGTTGAACAAACAAACAAACAAACATGTGGACGTGTAATATTTGGACTTCTGGGAAATACCATGACCAAGAACCTTTTTGCTTATTTCATTTTATAGTTTATCTTTCTATTAAATTTAACAAAAGTCCACTGGTGTAAGAGGAATAAACTACAAAGACTTACCATGTGTGAAAACCTGTACATTCAGAAAACAATCAAATGTAAATGATCCCTACCAGAAATTTAACTTCCAAGAGAAAAATGTTTTTGCTGTATTAGCTTAAGATATATGATCTTAAGAGTTCAATGTGTGACGTATTTTTTTAATTAAATTATATTAATAATGGCCACCTCGGTTACACATGACTCTATAAAAGGTGTTCGATAAGAGTCTGGTATTGCTTTGTTAATTAATTTCCTGTGATAAAGCTTACAAATGGTGGCATTTTTCCATGGCATGTTGAACCTACATAATAGGCCATCATTCTAGCAAGACTGTGCAACTATTAACAACAAGGCTTGCTATGCTCACTGGGTTTCTGCTATTAAGATTTTTAATTTAACTATAAATAATATTGACAACACATATTGAGGAGGATCGAATTAAAATTCTACCCCAAAATAATAACCTTGGGCCGGTTAAGAAATGGCATCCAGTTCAATCATTAAACCGGAATTGAATTTTAGAGGATATGGCTCCATGATTAGAAATACCTGAACTGGTTTTAATTGCTTTTTTAAGACTGTTGGAAAACTCTCCCCTCAGAATAAGTAGAACAGAAAATGATGCTAGGAATTCTCTGTGTTCCAAATCACTTATTCGCTGGCACAGCGAGTCTTTAGATTGGTCCATAAAAACTTCAATCTTCAAACCAGTATTTCTGGCGGGGAAGTAGTTTGCAGTTTTAAACTCACAGGTGTTCAGTGAAACTTGTGGCTGACTTTTTTTGTGTGTGCCCTTGGATGTACATCTAGCTGCAGAATGCTGAACATGTCAGTGAATCTTAATTTTCTCCTTAATGGGACATAAAAGCAGAAATAGTAAGACGGGTTCTCCATTACAGAGAGCACGATTTGCGGTGGGGGCTGAAAACCACGCCTATGGCAAAGGTGGCGGCATGAGTGGCCACCGTTTGATTGGTTAAGGGCTGTTGTTGGGCAAATTGGTATGTATCATTTTGTGAATCAAACCTTGGGGTGTATTTAAACTTAACGTTGGTTTTTTCTGGACCCTTCTCTTTGGCTGCGTTTCTGATCCCCACCCTCCCTCCCTGTTTTTTAGGCCTCTGTGTTGACATTGCTATGACTTTTCTTGGTCGCCTGTATTCAGGGGCCGGTAGGAATTTTTCCCATCTGGCTGATTGGCTGGTGCCATTTGGGTTTTCGCCTACTGCATAGCAAATAGTCACAACTTGTAAGGTTGGCGGTTAGGCATTGGTTATGTTGTTTGTATTAAGGGTCTTAATGATTAGTTGGCCCCAAGTTTATGCCTGAGTGGTGGGGAAATCCTGGTCAGGAATACAGTGGCTCTATGCTGTGTCCGTAACCCCTAGGTAGGGGCCAGGACGGCATATTGAAGCCTCTGGGAGCCTGAAGGGAGAGGGGAGAGTTCTGTACACCCGGTCCCCGTCTCTCCCTGTGGGGATTTCCCCGTGTTGACAAGGCAAGTTTATTTTATTATCAGTTCTGTCCTTAGGTGACAGTTGGGAACCAATGCCTACGCAACCACTCACACATTGTTTTGGATTTTAATAAAGTTGTGGCCAAATTCATGCCAAAAACCATTAAACTTAATTCTGTGTACGTTGTGATTTATTTAGGGGTGGTTTGGGGACCTCCACACGCAAGACGGGTTCTCCATTACAGAGAGCACGATTTGCGGTGGGGGCTGAAAAACCACGCCTATGGCAAAGGTGGGGGCATGAGTGGCCACCGTTTGATTGGTTAAGGGCTGTTGTTGGGCATATTGCTATGTATCATTTTGTAAATCAAACCTTGGGGTGTATTTAAACTTAACGTTGGTTTTTTCTGGACCCTTCTCTTTGGCTGCGTTTCTGATCCCCACCCTCCCTCCCTGTTTTCTAGGCCTCTGTGTTGACATTGCTATGACTTTTCTTGGTCGCCTGTATTCAGGGGCCGGTAGGAATTTTTCCCATCTGGCTGATTGGCTGGTGCCATTTGGGTTTTCGCCTACTGCATAGCAAATAGTCACAACTTGTAAGGTTGGCGGTTAGGCATTGGTTATGATGTTTGTATTAAGGGTCTTAAAGATTAGTTGGCCCCAAGTTTATGCCTGAGTGGTGGGGAAATCCTGGTCAGGTATACAGTGGCTCTATGCTGTGTCCGTAACCCCTAGGTAGGGGCCAGGACGGCATATTGAAGCCTCTGGGAGCCTGAAGGGAGAGGGGAGAGTTCTGTACACCCGGTCCCCGTCTCTCCCTGTGGGGATTTCCCCGTGTTGACAAGGCAAGTTTATCTTATTGTGGTGGGGAAATCCTGGTCAGGTATACAGTGGCTCTATGCTGTGTCCGTAACCCCGAGGTAGGGGCCAGGACGGCATATTGAAGCCTCTGGGAGCCTGAAGGGAGAGGGGAGAGTTCTGTACACCCGGTCCCCGTCTCTCCCTGTGGGGATTTCCCCGTGTTCACAAGGCAAGTTTATCTTATTATCAGTTCTGTCCTTAGGTGACAGTTGGGAACCAATGCCTACGCAACCACTCACACATTGTTTTGGATTTTAATAAAGTTGTGGCCAAATTCATGCCAAAAACCATTAAACTTAATTCTGTGTACGTTGTGATTTATTTAGGGGTGGTTTGGGGACCTCCACACGCAAGTAAGGTTGTTTCTTGATCATTCAGAACAGACTTGGAGAGTCTCTAGCTGTTTAAGCTTAGCCAGCCAAAAAAAATTATATGTGCAGAAAGTTATGTGTGTTCTTCAGTCTAAAGTGCCATACAGAGCTGCATTCTCCTTCTGTCTTGAAAGTAGATATGGTGGGCAGTGGTGGAGCTTCATGCTCCGGCACCAGGGGTGGAGAGCAGGTGGGGGCGGGGCTGGTGTGCGTTCAGGGGGCATGGCACGCCGCCCCTAGGGGCAGGGACCGTGTCCTGGGGGCGGGGCGCCGAGCGCAGGTGGGGGGCAGCCACAATGGCGCCTTCAGGATTGCGCTGCCCAGGGCCGGGCGCCCCTATCGTCTCCCCTTCCTACTTGGTGGGGCGTGAGATACTATGCAGGCAGAAAGAAATGGCTGGGACAAGGGGGTACTGGCTTTCTTGACATATCCCAATGTTTCAGGGGAGGTGTCAATGTTCACTCAATTCATTGGTTGAGTGAACAGCCTGCAGCTGACCTACTCCTATTTTGGCTTTGGGCCAGTAAGAGCCAGTGCTTTTTTTATGTTTAGGGATACTCTCATTTTCCTACTCATATTGAAATACTGCCCCTCAATGAGGCCAAACTTAGACTCACAAAATGTTTAGGGTTATGCGTACCCCTGCATACCCCCAGACACTGGTACGATCAACTGTGTTTATGACTGCAGCAATTTTTGCTGGAATATAACTCACATCCTAACTGACTTCTACAGAATTATATGAGGTTCTCCCACCCAAGGATGAGATCTGTTGCAAAAGCTTGTGCTGCAGCCACAGCTGGCTGAAATGGATAACATCTGAACAATGCAAATACCTTATTTTGTTTTGTTTTGCTTAATTTGCTTCCTTTTCATGAGGTCTGGGCACCTGCCATAAGATAGAAAAATAGATCCATAGAATTCTAGTAGGCACTCGTTCAATTTACATTTGGATTCATTAAATGTTAGATTAGAAGGTTTCCAGCAGGCAAATATCATGTAAGAGCATCAACTGCCAGAGCTTTGCCAAAAGCAGTAAAATGTCATCACTACAGTCAAGAACACTGGGATTGTGCTGAAATATCCTTCAAATTGTTGTTTTCAACATTTCAGCAGCTGCATACTTTCCAAGCATTAGCATCATCTGCTTATGTTAGAGCTGGATTGAATGTTCCACTGTGAATATTTTATGGGAACTTTGAGGAGTCTTTGGAGGGCAAAAGGAGAAAACATTTTGGGGGGATAGGAGGAAATTACGAAATTTGCAGAGGGAAGAGGTGGGTTTAGGGCAGAGCAACTGCTTCCCCCACACAGGGTGCTGAGCCAAAGGGATGCCTTCCCACCCCCTTCCCAAAGCCTAGCTAGTACTTGTGCAGCTTTGGGAAGGAGATAAGGGGGCTCTTGCACCTCCTTCCCAAAGGAAGATCCTTCCTGGGGATCTTACTGCCAGCTTTAAGGCTCAAGGGCTGGAGATGTGTCAAATATTGGCCTTGCACAGGGTATAAAATTACCAAGGTCTGTCCCTACAGAGGGCAATATGTTGTTTCGGCTTTTTTATCATAAAAGCAGCAGCAGCAATAGAAATGTTTGATTATTTTTTGTTTTTGTAAAACTTTTTTGCTACTGCGGTGGTGGTGGTAGTAGTGTTCTGGTTGTATTGCTGTAAAAATTACACGGTGGCCAAGGAGACTGCTTTGATTCCCCCCCCCCCCGTCCTGCCAAATTTACAAAGAAGAGAAGACCCTACACTCGCACTAATGACATTCCCTGTCGCAAAATGCGCCCAGAACAATGGGAGTTTTGAACACTGACTTTTATTTATCATACCTATCTGTACACATCAGTTGAGGAAGGATGGAACACCAGAATAACAATGTCAGCATTTGACACCACTGAAACTAGTCACAAAAAGCATAATAATAAAAACATTCATGCCTCAGAAAGACTAGATAAAAACACATCAGTTTTCTTCAAATATCTACGGTAATTTTAGATGAATGGTGGATGATATACCCAGCTCTACACACTTCAAACAAACAAAAGAGCTCTGAAATCAATGGACAAAGTGATGGAGTATTATTCTCTAGGGGAATCGTTACTTTTAAAAGGGTTTATTGCTTTTATGGTTTTTATGTCCCTTCGCCAAGTAACTGGGTGGATTAGTTTCCTACCCAGTTTGCAATCTGTCACACTGAAACTTGTTATATTTTCCCCTTATTGTTCCAGGTTCTGTGGTATTAATCCACTGTCATTAAGCTTAATGTCATTAAGCTTTAACATTATCATTATCCCCACATTTTTTAATAATTGGAAATGTAACCTATCATTTCTGTATAGCACATAACAGGTACACCACCGAATGGAACCTCTGAACTAATGTGCTGTTTCAGGTACATGGATATATTATTTTTCTCCTGATGGTATGGATGCATACCTGTTTTGGTTCTGAGTATGAGAGAGCTGAGCACTCCTAAGAAATAAGAAAGAAGATTGTGGAAGGTAACATCTAATATACTTTTGCCTGTAACTTTTTTCAGTTTTTTTAAATATATCTGAAATTTTAGTTATTTCCGATGGCCTCTTACAAATCATATTGTTTCACAAAGAATGTAGCATTACTCTGGACCATGTAACAGAGTAACAAAGATGCTTTCCTTTTCAGGTCAATTATATTGATTGCATGACATTTCCAAAAGTAACTCCTCAATTATAATAAGTAAGACTCTCTGCCTGATGTCTCAAATTTAGGAAAGGCATGCAGCAAGGCAAGTCTCCTGGATTTATGTCATTGTTAATTCATTTTTTAAAATCTAAAATGTCCAGGAATCTATATTGCATTTCACTTTGCATTAACCTTTCCACTGATGTGCTGTTTCATTTTTTCAAATTGATTTTTCTCTAAAAATAACTGTTGATCTGAAGTTTCTTTCAGTTGAGAACAGAGTGACCACTTTGATTTTATTTCTATAATCCCCATTCATTTTCAACTTCTTTATGTTTTATAATGCCCTTCAGTGAGACTACCTACTGACATGTTTTTTTTCTACTTCCATTTACTAAATTATGGAACATATCCATATAATAAGTACTAAAAGTTTTCATAGGCGGTGGAGCAATATGATGCACCAGGTGAAAACATTCCTCTTCTCCCAGGCCTTAGGCTAATTTCACTATCTATGGTCTTTTAGACTATGTGTGTGTTGGGGTGTTATTCTTTTGCTTGTTGTTATGTTATGCATTTCTTTTTTATATACTGTAAACTGCCCTGTGATCCTTGGATGATGGGCAGTAGATAAATTTCATATATCGGGTCCTCCCTAACAAGAGGGCATGTGTTGTGGGGCGACCTGGCAACCAGACCCTGTGTTGTGGGTGGGAATGTTTGGATGGCCACAACACCCTATTGGAGGTCCCTCGATCCTGGGTGCAATCTGACCAATGGGAGGCCAGCTAATTTGACCGAGGGACCTCTATTTAAGCCCACGCACATGTCCCTGAGCTTCCTCTTTTGGACCAGTGCATCGGAACACCTGCCCACCTTTAGGGCTTGCGCTTGACCTTGCTATGCCATCGTGTGTCGTCTGTCATTGGGACAGGGGGACGGCAGGGATTTCCCCCACTTGGCTGATTGGCTGGTGCCATTTGGGTTTCGCCTGCTGTGTAGCAAATCGTCACAACTTGTAAGGTTGCAGATAGGCTCTGGTTCAAGTGATAGGGGTGGCAGAATGCTCTAGTCATCCCTATGCAATGAGTATTCCGCTAAAAGTATCCACGGACTCATGGTTGGTCTTCCCTGTGAGGGGTTGTGCCCTGAGCCTGAGTCCAGGGGACATCTGGGTGGAGGACTAGCAGGGGTCCTGCTTTCCACTGTCCCAGGGACCCTTGGCTGACCTATGGTGGAGCTCTGGGTCAGCGCTACCTGCAAGGCTGCAGGGAGCTAGTCGAACCAGAGCCTATGCAACCACTCACTTGATTATGGCCAAAATTCTGCCAAAAACCAAACCAAAAACTTGAGTCTTGTCTTAATTTATTTCGGGGGGTGGTTAAAAGGTCTACAAATACATACAAGGATACTAAGGCAGACCATGTAGGCCAGTAGCGTATTACTCTGACTACTGTACCTTTCCAGGCTTTCAGACAGAGGCTTTTCCTAGTCCTCCTCTATGACATTCTTTGACTAGTGATGCCATAGAAAACCTAATATCTTCTTCATGGAACCTAAGATTTCCATGGGGCCTTTCGGCACTTACTTTTTATAATGGCATCGTTGCTGGAGGCTTTAACTTTTGTGGCATGCTGCCACCATGACATAGTCATTTATTCAGCTGCTATTCATCTAACTTACCAATCCTTTCAAATGAATGTGCTTCAAAAATCCCCTTTATTTTAGGCACACTGAGGAAAGAGGAGATGGTACTTGTGATGACTCAAAAATTGCTGAATAGGGGGAAAAACTTGGTGCATTACAGAGCTCAAAAATTGCTGCATGAAACAGGCTCAAGTATGGCAGTAGGTGAGATATCACAGAGAGAGAAAGAAATGTCACCCATTACCACTATCCATCTTTTACTTGCATTATTAACTTTGTACTCAATTATTTCATCATTAAATAATTGCCTAACTTGGCCTTGTATGGTGAGGTTCAGTTTACTTTATTTAATTTTCAGCAGGGGATACAAATCTGAGAAGAGCTGGGACCATCAAACTAGCCTGTGAATCTTTGCCAAAGGGATCATATTACTGCTTCTGTACAGAAAGTTTTTTAGCATTAGTAATTGGAAACTACCCTATTAGCATGAGCTACTGCAGCTGTGAAACACTGCCAGAGTCTGGTAACACGATTATGGATGGATGGGTGCTGCCATGAAATAAGCCAGTGCCTCCTTGCTATCACTTACAAAGGTATTATTTTTATGCAGGTTTCACATGTCAAGTCTGGAAAAACTCAAGTTGTCCTGTTAAAGTAAATATAAGAAGTATATTTAATACATTCTTTTATCACTCTAAGATGGTTCTTTTACACGTTCTGCTTTTCTTTCAGTTGATCGTTACTAATCCCATGTGATTCCCCCCCCCCTTTTAAATGGTTCTAGGTCAAATGCATTGTAAAACAAGACAGAGCTCTCCATTGCAAAATCTTTGAAACAGAACACCGTGATTAAAACATATTGCATTGAAGGCAAATAAAATACCTCCTCCATCTTTCCTTCACCACCACCCACTTTCATACTGGGCCATGGTCACTTTGCACCCCTTGCTTTTTATCATTCTGAAAACCATATAAAATACCATGCAGAGGGAAGGAGAATAAAACTATATTAAAAGTCTAAACACAATATTCAAAACTCATGCTGTGGCCACTACATCTGAAGCATCTCAGAGTGCCAGGATGGTGGTGCCAGGCATATTTCCCTGGTGGACAGAGTGCCTGAAGAACTATGGATGGAGGCTCGTAACATTATACAGGAGGCAGCAACGAAAACCATCCCAAGGAAAAGGAAATGCAAGAAAGCAAAATGGCTGTCCAACGAGGCCTTACAAATAGCGGGGGAGAGGAGGCAAGCAAAATGCAAGGGAGAGAGTGAAAGATACAGGAAACTGAATGCAGATTTCCAAAAAATAGCAAGGAGAGGCAAGAGGGCCTTCTTAAATGAGCAATACAAAGAAATAGAGGAAAACAATAGAATGGGGAAAACCAGAGATCTGTTCAAGAAAATTGGAGATATGAAAGGAATATTTCGTACAAAGATTACCATAATAAAGGACAAAAGTGGTAAGGACCTAACAGAAGCAGAAGACATCAAGAAGAGGTGGTAAGAATATAAAGAGGAATTATACCAGAAAGATATGGAGGTCTTGTACATCCCAGGTAGTGTGGTTGCTGACCTTGAGTCAGACATCCTGGAGAGTGGTCAAATGGACCTTAGAAAGCACTGCTAATAACAAGGCCAGTGGAAGTGATGATATTCCAGCTGAACTACGGTATTTAAAATTTTAAAAGATGATGCTATTAAGGTGCTACACCCAATATGCCAGCAAGTTTAGAAAACTCAGCAATGGCCAGAGGATTGGAGAAGATCAGTCTACATCCCAATCCCAAAGAAGGGCAGTGCCAAAGAATGCTCCAACTACTGCACAATTGCACTCATTTCACACACTAGCAAGGTTATGCTCAAAATTCTACAAGGCAGGCTTCAGCAGTATGTGGACCGAGAACTCCCAGAAGTACAATCTGGATTTTGAAGGGGCAGAGGAACCAGAGACCAAATAGCAAACATACGCTGGATTATGGAGAAAGCTAGAGAGTTCCAGAAAAACATGTACTTCTGCTTCATTGACAATGCAAAAGCCTTTGACTGTGTCGACCACAGCAAACTATGGCAAGTTCTTAAAGAAATGGGAGTGCCTGATCACCTCATCTGTCTCCTGAGAAATCTCTATGTGGGACAAGAAGCTACAGTTAGAACTGGATATGGAACAAATGATTGGTTCAAAATTGGAAAAGGAGTACGACAAGGTTGTATATTATCTCCCTGCTTATTTAACTTATATGCAGAATTCATCATGTGAAAGGCTGGACTAGATGAATCCCAAGCCGGAATTAAGATTGCCGGAAGAAATATCAACAACCTCAGATATGCAGATGACACAACCTTGATGGCAGAAAGTGAGGAGGAATTAAAGAACCTTTTAACGAGGGTGAAAGAGGAGTGCGCAAAATATGGTCTGAAGCTCAACATCAAAAAAACCAAGATCATGGCCACTGGTCCCATCACCTCCTGGCAAATAGAAGGGGAAGAAATGGAGGCAGCGAGAGATTTTACTTTCTTGGGCTCCTTGAAATTAAAAGACACCTGCTTCTTGGGAGAAAAGCAATGACAAACCTAGACAGCATCTTAAAAAGCAGAGACATCACCTTGCCGACAAAGGTCCGTATAGTTACAGCTATGGTTTTCCCAGTAGTGATGTATGGAAGTGAGAGCTGGACCATGAAGAAGGCTGATCACCGAAGAATTGATGCTTTTGAATTATGGTGCTGAAGGAGACTCTTGAGAGTCCCATGGACTGCAAGAAGATCAAGCCTATCCATTCTGAAGGAAATCAGCCCTGAGTGCTCACTGGAAGGACAGATTCTGAAGCTGAGGCTCCAATAATTTGGCCACCTCATGAGAAGAGAAGACTCCCTGGAAAAGACCCTGATTTTGGGAAAGATTGAGGGCACAAGGAGAAGGGGAAGACAGAGGACGAGATGGTTGGACAGTGTTCTCGAAGCTACAAACATGAGTTTGACCAAACTGCGGGAGGCAGTGGAAGACAGGAGTGCCTGGCGTGCTATGGTCCATGGGGTCATGAAGAGTCGGACACGACTAAACGATTAAACAACAAAAAGCAATAATAATTGGTGTCCTATTGATGGGAAACAATAACTTCACATGTTCAAGACAGGATTCATTTTCTGTATTGCATTTTTATGTGATTAATAAATCCAACCCAAATGTCTGCTGAGCTGAGCTCCTATTTTTTAAAAATTAAACATGATACTAATTTCTGTGCTTGCATGGATACTGAATACCATGAACCCTGTATTGAAGCAGTAGTCAAGGGAGATTTTACAGTCACTTTTCTGTCACTGACTGTGCATTATTACCATACTTCAGTTGTTCATTCATTACCTTGATTTTTTAATAAAAGGCTTTATATAACTGGATTTGATTAGATCGTTTTGGTTTAGGATACGCTAGATATATCCAAGTGTAAGTATAAGGGAAAACTGAAAATGATGATTTTGTGCCTTTGAAAAGATTTGCTACATATTTCTCCAGTCTGTTTGCTACGTTGTTTTTTGTGCCTTTTGTCTTAAAGTTACAGTACTTAATGTTTCACAGAAGCGGTGAGCTACTCATGCTGTTAGCAGTATTATAAATGTATGAATACTATAAATATGAATTCTGGTTTAATTTATGAGTGGAAAGGCCAGTGTGGGACCTTGATATAAATGACACATGAATAATCAAGGTTGAAAACCATGGTATAATACACTTTTCTGAGTAGAGCTATACACCTTTTTTAAAAAATTAGAATCACCACAGACAATCATGGGGACTATTTACACGCAAAGCATTTGCTGAACAACTGAGCTGTGGTTTTCCCAGGGTTTTTATTTCCAAAGCTTAACTATAAATATCCTTGAATAAAATTTTGAGAGTAACTGAAATAATTACAAATCTTTTCCAGTTTTGTCATTGCTATCAGAGATTGATTACTACCTGCTTACTCACCCCAAAATCAAGTGGATCTATTGACCTCTTCAGGATGAACACATGAAAAACCACCATGAGTCTTTGACTTCGAGTCCTATGAACACTGGCATGAAATTGTGTGTGTGATTTGCCACTGAAAAGAGACTCTTTGGGTCCTCTGCCATCACTGGAACTCTTCCTCTTCCCTAAGGCAAGTTTTTGTTTTGTTTTGTTTTTGTTTTGCCTTTGGGGAAAGGAACTAGCAGAGATGACGGAGAAGAGGAAAGAAGTTCTATTTCACATTTGGCCCTTTGTGAAAGGGAACTGGACCCATCCAAAAAAAAAAACCTGAAGTCCATCAATTTGAGTAGGGAGTGTTTCACATTTTTAAGCCCCCACATTTCATTCATCTGATCTCCTCGTGCATGGTGAATGACCACAAGAACTACTTTCCATTGGCACAATTCCATTCTAGCCCAAGTTAAGTCATTAACATTTCAGTGATAGAATTAAGCACATGCATTCCCCTTCCTGGCTGAAACATTTTGCCTAGATTTTGCCAAGGATCCATAAAATACATGGTGAACATACTCATATTTTTATATAGAAATAAGACAGATACTATATGGACATGTATCCACAGCAATGACCAAAGGAGGAATGACCACTGGGAGGAGCGCAGAGAGAAGAAACGCCAAGGTACACCTGCATCAGCCCAACTGGATGCTTTCATCTGTCCCAGCTACAACAATACTGTACATGTCTCTCCTTGGTCTGTACAGCTGTAGCAGGTGCTGTTAACTCTCCAACAGTTTGACTTCACCCCCAATGGCGCTCTCTTCGATTGTCCACCAAGACAGACGAATGCCAACCATATCCTCTTTAATTCCTTCTGCCCTGTATAATTCTTTGGTATTTTTCTTTTCCACCCATCTCTTTGCAAGCACAATTGGTGGTAATGATTTTGAATAAATCTGTATAAAATACAAATGAATTCGAGGATACAAACTCCATAACTCCCTAATGACATAATCCTTTTAGGTTAGACAATAAAGGCACCCTCTTTCTGCTCCAGGATTTCCATCACGAGCTGAATCAGTGATAAATTAAGGCTGCCAAGTTTTCTGGGACATGAAACATTCAAAGAAGCTATGCAAAACTTGACGAGCAAGCATAGAAGCAAGCACTGTGAAAAATCACTCCTATCCTAGCATGCAGATGAGCCTGTAGTTCATAGCTGTATGGCAAGGGGGAATAAACACATGGTAATGATATCTCTGTGAGTGAATGTACACAGAGCAAAGGCTGGTTTCTGTCAGAACATTTTTGTTTATGTAATTCATAATCTTATAAACAAGCGTTGTGATCTAGCCAGGGGCAGCCAGTCTGAAAGGGCTTTCTGGACTTGGAATAGTTTCACCAGCAGCAGCACAAAAAACAGCTGAGATGGGATTATCTACATCAACCCCAAAACTAGTCCCTAGAGGTGTAGCATCCAGCAGCACATCTACTACTCCTAAAATGCACCCCCTTCCCAGAATGTGTCTGTAAATAGATCAGCACCACTGTATGTCCTGTTAATCACTACTTTCTGCTAAAAATAAAGTAATAACCAGCAGCTCCAGAAGACATTTTGTTAAACTCCTAACATAATTATAGCAAATACAGGTACCAACATTTTCATTATGTACATGATGAATTTGGACCAGGTTGTACTGTCACTGTAGGACAAAGTTCTGGGAAGAGTCTAATGGTAGGTAGCGCTCCCCACTCTCTTTTATGCAACTCTGTGGGATTATTGAATAGTTAAATAATAAATAACAGATTTCCCTGCAGAGTCATGGCACTAAAACAGGTTTTAGGGTGAAGTCCTTTGTGACTCCAGGCACAAATGAAGTCTAGAATGGGAGGCAGTAATTCCTTACTTTTTTACATAGCTTACCTACCTAAAAAAATGCTTTGCCCCATTTGTGTCCTGCACTCGATTTTTATTCCTGGTGCTGCTACTGTTTGTGGGATTCCTTGGCATCAGTCAAACTGCTAAAACCTGTACAAGAGAACATAGCACACATAAGTTTATATGTAGACATAAAACCTGAAAAATTAAAATTGTCTTTCCAGTGTATACTTTTAAAATTGTATCTCCAATGTATGTTGTGTAACACCATAGTCAACACAATTTTCTTTGTTGCTGTTTAGTGGTGTCAAATATTCTAACACTATTAAGCTTCTTGGACCCTAAAAACATGAATTTCCCAGTGGCATTCATGAATCTTATATACATGACCAGCTGTCTCTATTTACGAGACCATTCCTAGCATGAAGGCAGAGGTCAAAATTTAATTTTCATACAGAGGTACACTATGCCCACATGGTAGTAAATTGACCTAATGTGGTCATAAAATGCTTAAAGTGCTAGTATAAATCTTTAGATGCTCAAATTAATTTCAGGCTGCACTGCACACACTTGCATCTACCTATCTTCTGTGTACCTGGGTATTCGGTTTTTTTTTTTTAAAAAAAAAAAATTCTTTCCATGACATAATAAATGCCACAAAATAACCCTGAAGCACCTAGCCAGCAGCATAAATCATGATATCTTTGTAAAAGGAAAGTATAATTACAACAAAATAACAGTTCAAAACTGCTTACAATTTACTTCTTGCCTTTGACAAATAGTAGAGAAAATAATTGCCTAAAGACAAAGTATAACATTGATTTAGATGACTTGTTATACATATATTGTGTAAGCTGTGGAAACAGTGCTATTTTCAAAGGAAGCCGTTCACAGTGCTGACACATTAATTTGTTCAAGTTTATAAGAGTGCCCATTTATAATTCTCCACTTTGTTCTTCTTCAGAATCCCTTTGAGATATCTCTGATGCTTCCCCCTCCGAAAGAATGCTGCGTCTCATCAAGCCATATTTAAATGCTACTTCCTATTTTTATCACATGTGCATTTTAATAGCTTACCTTTTCAATGAAAATATGGGAAAATTCGAGTCATCAAACAATAACCTTAATTCCTGTTATCTAGCTACTGCTTCTTGTGGTTGTTTTTTTTAGTTGTGACAGTTCTTTGTTTCTAGATCAACCTTCATCAAGCTACTTGCCCGCCAGATGTTTTGGCCTGCATCAACTCCACACAGCACCATGATGCAGTGCAGTCAGGATTTTAGTTATGTAATATCGTGGCTGCTGAATGTTTCAGGTTCGTTTATTATTATTGCTTATTTGCATAGCAGAGTCAACTGGACAATATCAAAACAACTGGAATAAACTTTAATTTCTATAAAGAAAGAAGCCTTTCCTTCCTCTAGAGGTGCAAGTGGGCAGAATAAGACAGTAACAGAGTTCTGACAAAACATAACATTTACTTTCCTCACTGTTTGTTCTCAGTTCAACAATTCACCACATAAAAGAAAGGACTTCTTCATATGCATATAATGCATAATTAACTTCTGGAATTCAGTGTCACAAAATATACTGGCACTGATGGCTTTAAAAAATGGATTATATGAGCTCATCGATGAGTTCAAGCCTATGTGATACTTAAATGAACATTCCATCCTCTGATTCCAGCACTATCTAATACAATAGTCCGTTAAACAGTAAAAGCTTCCCTTAACAGGGCTGCCTTCAGATCATATGCCAAGAGGTAGAGTTGGTTGTAAAGCAGCATTTTCTCAAATATAAAGGTAAAGGTAAAGGGACCCCTGACCATTAGGTCCAGTCGTGACCAACTCTGGGGTTGCGGCACTCATCTCACGTTATTGGCGAGGGAGCCGGCGTACAGCTTCCAGGTCATGTGGACAGCATGACTAAGCTGCTTCTGGCGAACCAGAGCAGTGCACGGAAATGCTGTTTACCTTCCCACTTGGAGCGGTACCTATTTATCTACTTGCACTTTGACATGCTTTCAAACTGCTAGGTTGGCAGGAGCTGGGACCGAGCAACAGGAGCTCACCCCATCGCAGGGATTCGAACCGCCGACCTTCTGATCAGCAAGCCCTAGGTTCTCTGGTCTCAAATGTACATACTCTAATACTCTATTCCAGCCTCTGCTTTTGCTCAGTGAGAAGCGCACCACTGCTGCTGCCCTCTACCTCCCTTGCCAGTCATACCTCCCCTTGATGCAATTGAGTGGGGAACTGTATCAGATGAATAGCCATAGCGCTGCATCACATCCAACCCATTTGTGTTTACAGCCTCGATGCACCAAGAAGGCTCACAGCAGCCATCTCAAACTCCTCATTTTGGAGAATTGACAATTGTAGTGCATTACAGCCACTGTTTTAATGTGGCACTGTAGAATGTTATACTTAATGAGCACTTCCTGCTGTAATGGCATAATGGTGACTCTCATCGCTTTGATGAGATAGTAATAGTAATCTAACATTGGCACAGATGACAAGGTACTCATGAGTCTATGCATATAGCATATACAAATTAGCAGAGCTGGGTCACTAGATCATCAACATGTACAAGAGTATATGTACTATGTCACAATGGAAAGGGGAAATGGAGGTACTATTTCCTATCTTCTGCAAACTACTACATGCAATGTGTGCGCATTTTATGTATATAGACCAAGAATTTCAGGATTCATCAACAGGAACCATTAAGAATTAGGGCAGCTCTGCGATACCACATCCTTTCTTTTGCATAAGCACACCCAGAATGCCATGTCTGGGTGTCATATGCTAGACTCTAATGAAATCTTTTGAATATACTTAAATTCCTATAGTTTTAAACAATGCTTTTTTTCTGGGGGGTACGCAGGGGTACGCACACCACAAAACATTTTGTGAATCCAAGTTTGGCCTCATTAAGGGGCAGTATTTCAACATGAGTAGGAAAATGAGAGTACCACTATTTTTTTTTTAGAAAAAAGCACTGGTTTTAAATGAATATTATATGTATGTTTGTGCATGACAAACAGTCATGGCATAGGCTCCTTGCACTTGATTTTGCAGGTCATGTGGGTTAACAGGGATTCAAAGTATTGGGGATTTTGTTGTAGATGCCAGTATAAATATTGGTGAATCTATAATTGACTCAGAAGTGATACAGCAGAGGCACCTCAGTCAGGATGTTCAGTAGTTCATTTATACTATTGCAAAGGAACATTTGGCTTCCTTGACTACACTCCTAACAGAATCATGATCTATGAATAATGTTTTCTTTTCAGTAACATGAAAAGAGCAGATATAGCATAGTAAAAAAGAACTGTGAACAGCAGAACCATGACCAAGCCATTCCCTGTGTCTGCTGAACAGCCTCACTCTTGAAAGAACAATTTTGCAGCCTGCCAGCGAGCTTTTGCCAGAGTATGTCTGACGAACCAAGAAACACATTCTCTGACATGTAAAAAATTATTGATTCTGCCAGTATACTCAATCAACTTCAGCACGCAAGACAGACCACAAGATTCAGTACATACATGGAGGAACCACGAAGACTTTCCCTTTTGGATATAATGCAATTAAAATGATTTTATGCATAGTTAAAATGTTTGTTTATACAGAAAGATAATAGTGTTTAAACTATGTGAAATACATGCTAAGAAATAATATAAAAGCTTTATTAAAACTGAAACATATTGCTAGACAAGGTGGCATTTCTATTTTCTTGAACAATAGAAAAACTGTGTATGTCTAAATGTGACTTAAGTGCTTTGAGAAATTGCTTTTAAAACAGTGTATTGATATATTTTCCTGTCAATTGAAACGGAATCAATTGTAACTTTGCTGATAGGGAGGAATTGTGGTACAACCCTTCCTTTTTAAAAAAAAGGTTTTAAAATACAAAAGCCATTCATAAATATGAAATGGTTATGACTATGTTAGTCTCTTGACCTAACGCACTGATAGTCATATATAAGATAGTGTTCCAATGCTTTACTGAACATATAATTTTACATTTGAGAAGGGATGGAACAGAAATTCATTTCAGTTTGCATTTTTATGTGGATCTACCTAATCTGCACTTCTCAAAACAATACATTTACAGAAAGGCAGGTAATCATTTCAAATTAACATTTTTCTGAATTTTGTGATGCAGTTTTACAATCCAAATATGTGTACAAAAATGCAATGTGTACAAGCATTGTACACAAGAATGAGAGACTCCTTTTTCATGCCACTTCCCTCTAGCCAGTGTGAGCTGTCTGTTTGCAAGCTCAATTCAGAGGAGAAATGTGGCAAAAAAATAAATAAGGGTACTGAGTCAAAGTACTGCTCATTACACAATTATTAGCTATAGACAAACTTTCACCACAATAACCAGGTACACCAGAGCCCAGGCAGACAATGGGTTCCTCTTCTAATACCCACAAGATTAAAATCCCAGAATACTGTGCATTAATTTTTATTTTGCAAAAATGCTATTCCTGTTTACATGCTCATAACTCCAGACCTTCCAAGTGTCCCTATTTTCTAGGGATGTCCCCGATTTAGAAAAGACGCCCCAGTTTTCTGATTTGATCCCAGAATGTCCCATTTTCCCTTAAGATGTACCTATTTTCATTGGAGAAATGTTGGAGAGTATGGAGTTATTCAACCCCCAAGCCATCTGAAGACAATTCTGACATCCCACCAGATGTCAAAGAGAAAAACAACTACCAGACTTTTAGAAGACATCTGAAGGCAGCCTTGTTTAGGGAAGCTTTTAATGTTTGACGGACTATTGTATTTCAATACAGTACTTTGTTGGAAGCTGCCCAGAGCGGCTATGGGGGAACCCAGTAAGATGTGTAGTGTATAAACAGTATAATTATCATTATGGAATGGGCGTCCCTGTTTTCATTGGTGAAATGTTGGAGGGCATGTAACTTATAACATTTACTGGCTTACTGGCTGGAGAAGCAGGAGGGTGAGGGGTGAGACTACAGCCACATAACTTTTCTCAATTTGGGCACAACCTGCTATTAGTGTGGAAAGGAAAAGCTATTAGTGTGGAAAGGAAAACCCTGCACATTCTAATAACAGTGACATGTGACCAAAAGTGCAAACAATCAGCTACCAACCTACTCTTTAAAATGTTGGATCAAACAGCAACTACACCACTGTAAGTGGTAAGTGCAGAAAGGCCCCCATCAGGGCCTTTTTTCAGCAGGAACTCACCAGGACTCAGTTCTGGCACCTCTCAGATGGGCACAATTGCCGTTATAAGAGAACAAGGGAGGCATTCATGGAGAGTTCTGGCATCTCTTTTCCTAAAAAAATAAATAGCACTCGCCCTAATGTACAAAACTGCAGTATATTACAAAGGAACATAGCTCAGTAACGGAGCACCAACCACAATCAGAAGGTCCCAGATTCAGTTCCCAGCATCTCTAGGTAGGTCTGGAAATCACTCCTACCTGAAACCTTGGAGAATTGATGCTGGTCAATGTAGACAATACTGAACCAGATGGACCAATGGCCTGATTTGGTATGAGACAACTTCTTCTGTTAGGAAAATGTGCTTGCAAAAATGTGGATATTAGGAGAAATCCACAGTAAAATGCTGAAAAATTAATTTGAGGACGTTAAAAATAAAAGCAATCTGATGCACGAAAATGGTAAACCTAACTTAATTGGAAAAATGTTCAACTGATATTGACAGATTTGTCTGTCCCTAATGTTAGGGAAGCATTGTATTAGAAATTGTAACATCTTCATACTATGAGTCATATATAATTTATTTTGAAACAGCAGAGACATGTATTCAGGCCCTACATTTAGAAAACAGACCCCAAAGCTTATGTACATTGTCAAATGTACATTGTCAAATTGTTTACATCTAATGCAAAGCAATGCTCATTTGTAGTCAAACCCACAATTTAGAGACTTAGGAAAAATAGATCAGATGTATTTAAAATAAACATTGGGAAGTGTTATTTTAAGAAATTGTATGGCTTTGTAGGCCTCTTGCCCCAAGGTGTTAGTCCAGCATTTTCAAACATTCCTTAGGATATACCGGTATTTCATTAAATCCTAGAGTCCTGCAAATCCTTTGGAAATCCTTTAGAGGATGTAGTTATTTATTTCTTTGAGAAATATAATAACTTCTGGAATCAAACCCTAAGAGCTTTCTGCTCAGAAAACAGAGAATATTTGGAGAAGATATTTCGTAAATCTGCAGGGTCTGGATGCACAAACACATAAGCAATGGTCCAGTCTTTCATATATCTTCAACCCTGCCCAGTCTCAGTGCTGAGGACATACCTAGATGGTGATCCTTTCTTTTATACTGTATTGTAGAAAAGGCTAGAATTGGTCCACCTGATGTTGACCTTGAGTCCAGTTCCTCAGTGGCTGGGAGAAGAGATATGATAGACCTTCAGTACCAGGTAGATTTTTAAATCCTCCATTTTCTTTTTTACACTGTAAATTGAAAGTCTCTTGTCAACGCAAAATGGAACATTTTATGTTCTCATTAAAGAAAATAAATTAATAAACATAGTCATGCTTTGAGTATGCATTAGTGCTAAAGAGTATGACCTGGTCTGTATCCAGCCTGGTTCCTTCTGAACATTTCTGCTTTACTGTTCCTTTCTGAATCTGAATACAGTTAAAAGTATTCATTCACCTCCCAAAGTGTGAGGCATATCATATGCTACAAAAGTCAGACTTTGCCAGCATCATGCTTTCCCCAGAACCTTTGAGTGTGTTTTCACCCTGGAGGTTTGAACAAAACTTTGGAGCTTTTGTGCCACATGCAAATGTTGTCGATATAGATTGTAGCCAGTTCTTGCATTGTTTCACAGGCTTCACATGACATCCAATTACATTTTTTGTAACATTACATTTAATAACTATTCCATTTATTTATTTTATTTGTTTATTAAATTTATATGCCACCCTTTATCCAAGGATCACAGGGCAGTTATAAAACACTTAGAATAAATACATTTATTTGGAAAATGAAATAGCATTAATGTAATCCATGTGCAGATTGCTGAACTAAAGGGTGGTATAGCAGCGTTAAATTTGAATGTTAAAAACTACAAGTGCTTTTGAAAATTTTATCTGTAATGCAGCACAGATTGCCAATGCATTAAGAGTGATACTAGTGATATCTAAAAGAATCAGATTACTCAAAATACAAGACAAATGAAAAAATGGGATTAATTTGAATTAGTCAAGCTATGGGTTGGTGAAACTCACCTGATAAATGTGCCCTGATTACCATGGGGACGTTTAGTCCCTGTCATTTTCTGTTGTTCTGACTTGAATCCCTTTCAAGTGCAGTCAGACATGCAGCACAGAATATTTTTTCCCCATAAGCCACTGAAGCTAGTAGGAGTGTGAGCAACTTTGATATGAGTAGGGAAAGGGTCAGTGACTGCTAAGCTCGAACAGCCTGATAAGAATATTAAATCTAACATTTATCCCCAATGAGTGTCTGATGAGCCATACCTTGCTCTGCTGACAGAGTTCACTAAAAACACATTATGATAATCACTGCAGTGTTCTAGCAAAAGCTGAGGGACCAGATCACAACAAAAGGGACGACCCCATTATGTTTTTCACCAGGCAAGTACATTATTAGAATGAAAGCTTTTTGCCTATTTACAAACAAGTCATTAGAATTGGTAATCATCATTCCAACAAATGTTCTTTGAAGAAAAATTAGTATTTTCCTTTCCCCACATCGCTGATTCCCGCTAGATTATTCACATTACTGTTAAGCAGTAACTGGTTATGAATACAATCTAGTCCTTTGAATACTTGGACTATATTTCCTGATTAAAATGACTCATTGCCTTGTTTCAGTTCAGTATTCATGTCACAGGATTAACATTCTGATATGAAATCATAATGTGGCATTGGGATTTTATTTGGTTTTTTGGTGTGGTATGTTTCATTTCTATCTGCGGGAAAGGAAATAGGCTAGGTCACATCAGAGCCCATTTAGATTAATTATAATGACTCATTGATATGTGCCATGTTCATACAGTTGGGATTCAACACTCCTGGGACATGTTTCATTTGGTTCTCCATGCTATGTAGGTAGAGGTGAATAAAAATAATAGTTCCTTTCCAGAGAATGGCAAAGGTTTATTGGCATAAGGAATTCAAGTAAGAAAGAACAGAACTTGACTATACCTTTTCAGACAGATTTAGATCACTACTACCTGGACCAATGTAAATTGGAACAACTAGTTATGTGCTGGGTTAGCTCAACCTCCTTGTTTTTCAACAGTGATGTTTACATAAATTAACATATGCTCAATAATGCAGCTTCAGGACTGGAAATATATTTAACAGCCAGCATCTTTTAGAATAAAATTATTTCAGTTTCTAGATTTTAGCAGCAAATCGTTAGCCTTTAGTAAGGGAAGCAATTTGGATTTTAGATATCTAGAGCCTAAGCTGCGTAGGACAAAATTGACAATGAAATAAAATATCTAAAATCTACTCAACATCATTTTTTACATACATACAAAGTAATTTAGAAATCTATATATTTTGCTTCTGTTCTTTCTGAAATATATTCTGACAACTCTGGCTTCTGCAAGCCACTCTGTAGTTTCAGCCTAGCGGAATGATTTCATTCTGCAGTCCACCAAAATGCAGCATGGTGGGATAGGGCAGTTTCAGCTACGGTACTCCTAACCTTTTTTCTGGCTGATTGTGTTCATTCAGTTTCTCCTTGTGCTGAATAGCCTTTTCCATATACGTATACAGTTGGTGCATGCTACCTCAATTATTGCATCAATCCAATATCTTTGCTACCTTAAGCACCCAGGATTAAATGCTGAAACACCACAGCCTTCAGAATCATTGTATGGAATGTCTCTCTCTTCTTTTATTTGAGTTTGGATCAGGCCCAGGTAGGATGGAGTATGCAATGCAAATATTGTCTTGCTCCACCACTACAGAACTCATTACTCATGCATTATGCATTCAGGCATTATGTCAGCTCAGAGAATGTAAATTCAACAGAGAGACCATTTTTCTTTCCAGTGTTTTCTGTTCCTTTTAAATTATATTCAATACCATCAATACATTTCTCTTTTTTTGGCTCGTTGCCTTTTAGCCACCTTCTGTCCTTTCTCCTTTCTTCGACTACCTTGCAGTGGATGCCTAATGACATATGCTGCTTTTATAGCTAATAGTTTATGCAGGGAGCAATAGGTTTGACTTCTAGACACCTTTGCCAAATTCTTAGTATGCCTCAGTTATCACAATTAAATGTCTGGAGGGAGTGGGGGAGGGGAATACCCTGCCACACTGGAGACTGAAAACAAGCAACTGCCTACCAAAAAGCAAAAGGTACTGTAAGTGTCTCATGGACAATCTCTGACACACAAGGTTCTCCTTAGTACTGCTTCTTCAGTATTTCACAAGGAATATTATTTTTATATGTTGTTGGTAGTATATTATGCCCCAAACATTTCTCATGAGAGCGCTACACAGGAGACATAGATGAGCATGCCAAAGCAGTTGACAATGTGCCTACTCTTTCTGCTACTGTAATAATGTGACAAAGGACAAAATCTATGCACCTTATACCTTGTGGTAGGATGCTTCAACACAATCCAAAGAAACCAAGGTATGAACTGCGGCGCGTAGATAATTTGCAAATGAATGTCCCAACTGCAAGTGATGAGCAAGACCTGTGATTGGATTTTCCAATGCTTTCACTTTCAGTAAAAGCGGCCTCCCCCTACCTCTCATTTTAGATCTGGTGCTTACTTATATAATTAAGAAGACTTGTAAATGTTTTTGAATTAACAGTGTGCAGTTCACTTGAACTGTTTTTCCTAATTAACTTGCTTGGTTGCACATGATTTGAATAATGAAGTTTAAGCCTTCCACTCCACCCCTCAGTCCCATTTCTCCAACTTAAATCTCTCTGTCCCCAAAATTGGTATTAGCTGTGGAGCGAGGGGTGGCAGCTGAGAGACAGGTATGCCATGGGTACTAATGTTTCCTCCCCTCCAACTAAAACCCCTCACCTGGAATGTATATATGAGACATAATTGGGATTAACTAGCACAATTTCATTAAAATATCAAAGATCTGAGAGTGAAATCAAGGTAGGAAACTGCAGGCAGCCTAAGATGGTGAAGGTATGAGGTGAACCTCCTGGCCCTTTACCTGACATCATCCTGGGTCAGGGCACAAGGCCTGATGATTCACTGATTTGGTATCATTCATTGCCTTCTTACTTAAAATATAAGCCATATATGGGCAGTGGGGGGACGACGACGCCATTATCTTCTAACAATTCTAATAAAACTGCATTTATTTGCATCAAAACTTGTTGAACGTAGGAGTTACTAAGTACCAATAAATTATCATGTGTATCCTGAGAAAGATACCTATAACTACAGGGAAGATATTCTGATGATTTAAAAACTCCCTTTCTTTGAATGAGAATTACAATGTCTGTTAGTGAGCAAGACAATTCCCAAATAAAATGCAACTTTATCCCAAAATCAGTAGCTCTGCCCTAAACTTAGTGAGATTATTTGTGTATAAACTTCTTAATTTGCTTCCCAATTTATTGGCTACTTCCACTGTTCCTATAACATTGCATTTCCACAGTGAATTCATCATGCTATAAAATAAATCAAAGCACTAAACAAGAAACATAAAAGATTCTAACGTTCTATCACATCTGTTTAATGGAATATTTCAGTATCCTTAAGAGAATGTGGAAAATACTGCGTTGTCTCTGTCTTTCATTGAGTTACAAAACATTTATTTCCTGCGCAAGAGAAAGATTGACCTAGTTCATTATTCTCTTTCCAATGAAGTCAGCATCTAGTACTCATGAGCAAGGCAAATAATGTAGGTTATGTCACCTGCTGCTCTCTGCCCCTCTCTGCCGCTGTATTCAGATATTCTGCTTTTGTCTATGGAGGCTCCACTTGGCATTTAGCTAGATCTAACAAGAATGAGTTTCTGTAATCCTTTTTTCAAGCACACCTCCATGATCTTCACACACTGAATGTTTAGAGAGCAAGAGTAGCATTGCACATATCTCTGTTCCCTAGTTCGTTCATTCGTTCATTCATTCATTCATTCAGTCAGTCAGTCAGTCAGTCAGTCTAGATTGAATGCTATGTGCACAGGACTTTTTCCACATGGATGACCTTTACAGGGGGTTAGAGACATTCATGGAAGATACAGCTATCAAAAACTACTGCCTCCAGAACTAGAGGCTGTATGACTCTGTGTACCAGTTGCCAGGGAGAACAAGTGGATAGTGTTGCTGTGTTCATTTCCTTCTTGTGAGTTCCCATCAGCATCTGGCTGGCTGCTGTGAAAACAGGACACTGGACTAGATGGATCTTTCTTCTGATTCCATAGAGCTTTACTTATGATGGACATTTTAGGCCAACAAATATCTGAAGGGCCACAGGTTCCTCATTCCTTGTATAGATTATCTGGATATTCTCTTTTACTTTTAAATAGAAGGTTTCTGAACGAAATATTCAAGTACACTTTGTTCTGGTTTGCTAGATCCTTACTAGCTCACTTTCCCAGACAAAATGTAGCCTTTTGAGCCAAAGTATTCATAAGGGGACACAGAAAATGACAACAGAATAAATAATAATAATAATAATAATAATAATAATAATAATAATAATAATAATTTATTTATACCCCACCCATCTGGCTGGGTTCCCCCAGCCACTCTGGGCGGCTTACAACAGAAATATTAAAATGCAGAAATCCATCAAACATTAAAAGCTTCCCTAAACAGGGCTGCCTTAAGATGCCTTCTAAAGGTCTGGTAATTGTTATTCTCTTTGACCTCTGGTGGGAGGGCATTCCACAGGGTGGGTGCCACTACCGAGAAGGCCCTCTGCCTGGTTCCCTGTAACTTATCTCTGTCAACAAGCATCCTTTAGTGACTGCCGGCACAAAATATTAAAGCGAACTGTCAGCATATTCCTCTTCGGCTGATGGTAATCACTGGTCATATATACATTCCCATACTTTTTCAATTCCTCTGGAAAGATTTTATGGTAGAGAACATCTGTACTTTCTTTGACTTCTAATCTCTCCTTATTAAAACATGGATACACAACTCAGCAAGCTATTGTGAACTGTGTTTTACCCTGTTTACATCTCATGAGCCTAATGGGATAAGAAAAAGTAACTTTCTGTTTGGGCAAAGCAAAAAGATGGGCTTCAAAATGCCGTGAGCAGTAAAACTACATACCCGAATCTAAAGTAGGTCAAGTCCAGATCTATCAGAGATCCAAAAAAAGAGAGATTGCAGAGTCCCAATATTTAGCTAAAGTCTTTCTTTAAAACACAGAAATGTTTAAAATGTAACTGGAAATCCTTTGGCTTTACATCTGGGGACATCTATTCTTTTTTTGGAGCCTTACCCAAGGCAATGTAATCCAAGCAAGGCAGTTGACTTACACAAGATGTCAAGTTCTACACAGTTTGTGTGCCAGAATGAAGATCTGATTTGTGCCCTTGCTCTAGGGAAGAGATATGCTGTGCTGAACTGAAACAGGGGGTAGGTGCTGGATAGGTATAAGAAGGAAGGAAGCGAAAGGATTAACATTTGCATTCAGACAAATAACTCTGTGCATTGGTTCCAAGCAACAGATTGTTCCCCTCTTTTTTCAGTGGGGTCATTTTAGCTCCATCACATCTGTCAGTGTTTATGCTGAGCAAATAATAAAGAACAAAGGAACTGTAGACCCATCTGCAGTCAATTATTCCATGTTTTTCAGACCTATTCCATTTCTATAGGATCACCCACATGTTTTATAGCCAAAAACTAAATTATCATTACTAAGAATGCATTAACTCCAAAAGATCAATTGCTCAGTTTACCATGGTCGTACAATTTCAGACATGTGTACCGTAATAGCTTTGTATCTTCTTTATGAGATGGTGTCTTTAATTAAGGCAGTAGTAACTTTCACAGTGTTTCAAAAATTCTTACTCTGTACCAATGAAATACTAATTGTCATGCCTTTTATACCCTGGATTAGCTTCCTACCAGTAATAGCAGTTTCTGTATGAATTTGGTTCCTTTTGAGTTCTTGAAGAATGAATGATACAGAACAAAGAAACAGAAAAACAGTGTTAGGGCTGAAATAATAATAATAAAAATGTGTTGGCTAGTTCACTAAACTGGTGGAAAAGCCAAATATCCATTAACCTTTGATATAAGGTCCTCTATAACTTTAGTCACCTATGTCTGTAATTACAAGCTTTAACTCATTAAACCACAAAAGTATTCTGAGATTACTGAATTTTAGATGTAAATGTGCTAAATGTGCACATATAGCTGCTATGAGGGAAGAAAAGAATACTTACTGCCCTTTGCTTCGCTTAAGTATCATTACGCCATGTGTTGGCCACAGCAAGATTTAGACCTCCATCATCAGCACCTATGTAATATGTGCAGTCTGTGCTTTTCAGACTACCAGATAATTATTTCCCTTTGTCAGGCAAAGAGATATTTTACACTGCCATAAAAACCTTTATTCTCAGAAGATCAGTTTCACACACAAGGCAATAATCACAATCATTTTATTCTTTCAGTTCTATTAAGATTAAAAATATTATCAAGCTGCATAAACACAGACTTTTCAGCACTCTCTATTTTCAGCCTAATTTACTTTTTAATTAGAAAGCACAACAGTTCATCAGAAGAATGAGGTAATTTCTGGCCACAATAAAAACATTTGGCATCTGTTTTGATAAAACTTTATACTAATATCGTCAGCATGGCAGCTCAAAATAATGTTTTGGGCTAATACATCCTGCCACCATACAACATTACTTGTACTTTTCTACAGCTGGGGCCAACAGGTCAGTAAGCTATTCGTTTCATAAAATGAACTTTAAAAATTATGCATGAAGATATGACGTACTGAAAACCCTTAAAAGCAGCAGTACAACAGACCAGTTCAATCTATAATTTACTGCTTTCGTTGAAATAGTTCCCACATATTGTAGAATATATCAATAAATTACACTTTAAACTGAACAGCTGAACATGTAGCATTGGCAAGAATGTTCCAGACACTTGAGGAAAATCAACTGTACAGACTGAAACAGGTTTAATGGTTATGCCTCTTTCTACGCTGTGTAGGTGTTTTATTCCTGAGAGGGAGGCTGCTTCAGATCTTTAACAAAATTCTCAACACTTCACCAGAACTACAGTTGACAGATCTGATCACGTGTCTGTCCTCATATATATGTGAAAACATGTGCACGCATATGCATGCATTCTTGGAAATACGGCACTAGGAATCTTTATTCTAGGGATGGCTTGCCACAGTGGTTCCAACTACAAATTTAGAAATGTCAATACTGTCATGCTTACTTGGGGGAATTAACAAGAACCAACAAATGTCAACAGGAATATAAATGAAATGTATATTTAAACAAACTGTTGGGCAGTAAGTAAAATGGGTCAGCAGCTTGAAGTGCCAATATAATAGTAAAAAGAAACCCAGCAAAGCAGTTGGTTGTTACAAGTTACATAGGGTACTTGACCCATGTTGCTTTGACCATAAGCTTACAGTTAAACAGTTCCTATCATGGACATAGAGACAGAGGCAGAGATATTGCCTTATGTGGAGTGGGTGCGGGTGCTACAGAATCTGCAGAATTATAGTGGAAGCTTAAATGCACTGCAAGGGTGGGAAGCTCAAATGCAAATGACTGAAGTTGGAAGACAGTGAGGTTAGGGAAGTGAGAAATGTAGAGACAGGAGGGAGATGTGAGGTGCTAATAATTACCTGCCCAGAGGAAGACAGAGTAAAGCAAAAATATTTCCTTAATTTCACCATGCAGCAAACTGGCTAAATTGGGTGCTGGGAGGCTTTACAGAGAGATTGAGAAAATTTGCAAGTTTCTTCTGTTTTTCTGAAAGGAGTCCTGTAACCAAAACAAACAAGCCCTTGCAAG
The DNA here is from genome assembly GCF_965207765.1 of Zootoca vivipara. Taxonomy (NCBI): domain Eukaryota; kingdom Metazoa; phylum Chordata; class Lepidosauria; order Squamata; family Lacertidae; genus Zootoca; species Zootoca vivipara. The sequence goes on from NC_142587.1 coordinate 59,244,740, forward strand.
GAGCCCCTGAACCAAAGTCCAGTTTCTCCTCTAGGTTCCTTAGAACCATCATACAGAGTTTAAACAGGAGAAGGAAACATTTCCTGTTGGGAAAAACACTGGCTTGTCCTTCTTGCAAGGGTCTTGATCATAGCTGCCAAGTTTTCCCTTTTCTCGCGAGGAAGCCTATTCAGCATAAGGGAAAATCCCTTTAAAAAAGGGATAACTTGGCAGCTATGGTCTTGATTAACATGAAGAAAACAGAAAACATGGTTAAGGGGTATAATGACAGGGAAGAAGAGGCAACAAAAAGGCATTTAGCTAAGTTGAAGATGTGTGGCTCCTGCAGGCATCAACATAGTATAATACTATTACATACCATCCCACTCTCCAAGCAGGGAGGCACACCAGGGGTTCTAGCACTTACCCAGGGTTTCGTTTCCTCAGGTCAGCAGAGGCTATGCTGTTTTTAGGATACATGGTTTTATTTACACAAATATACAACCCAAACATAGGATGGAGGGGCTCACAACAGTAACATCCCCAAAGATACTGCTTCTCCATTAGTCACAGCTTTGGATCCAGCACATAGCAAAACAGGTCTCTCTGTCTGAAGCTTCTAGCCTTTCACCCTCTCACAGACAACTCTCTAGTCCAGCCCCACTTTGACCTGTGGTTCCCCATTACTTAGCTGTAGGTATTGCAACCTAGCTCAATCTCTGAGGTGCTGATCGGGGAACTGAAGTGGCCAGTGTCTTAGATATATACTTGTCTGACTGGTTCAGTAACTTCCTTTACTGGATTCTAACCCTCCTTGGAGACTCTTGAGAGTCCCATGGACTGCAAGAAGATCAAACCTATCCATTCTGAAGGAAATCAACCCTGAGTGCTCACTGGAAGGACAGATCGTGAAGCTGAGGCGCCAATATTTTGGCCACCTCATGAGAAGAGAAGACTCCTTGGAAAAGACCCTGATGTTGGGAAAGATTGAGGGCACTAGGAGAAGGGGACGACAGAGGACAAGATGGTTGGACAGTGTTCTCGAAGCTACGAACATGAGTTTGACCAAACTGTGGGAGGCAGTGGAAGACAGGAGTGCCTGGCATGCTATGGTCCAAGGGGTCACAAAGAGTCGGACACGACTAAACGACTAAACAACAACCCTCCTTGGGTACAAGATACCAAGAACTGGAAGGGACTCAGGGCATCACCCAGATTGACACCCTCCCAACCTCACAAGAATACCAATACTGTAATGTAGATAACACCCACAAAATAATGTGATAAAGCTAAAAGGTAAAGGTAAAGGGGCCCCTGACCATCAGGTCCAGTCGTGTCCGACTCTGGGGTTGCGGCGCTCATCTCGCTCTATAGGCCGAGGGAGCCGGCGTTTGTCCGCAGACAGCTTCCGGATCATGTGGCCAGCATGACAAAGCTGCTTCTGGCGAACCAGAGCAGCCCACGGAAACGCCGTTTACCTTCCCGCCAAAGCGGTCCCTATTTATCTACTTGCACTTTGATGTGCTTTCGAACTGCTAGGTTGGCAGGAGCTGGGACCAAGCAGCGGGAGCTCACCCCATCGCAGGGATTCGAACCGCCGACCTTCTGATCAGCAAGCCCTAGACTCTGTGGTTTAACCCACAGAGCCACCTGGGTCCCTGTCCTCAAATACCAAGCTGGTCTCTTTAGGGTGCCCCCTGTTGGGAAATATAGACAGGAAACAAGAAGAGAAAGAAATGTTAAAGAGGAGGGTTGGCTTGGAATATCCTAGACCAGTGTTTCCCAAAGTGGGCTTCTATCAGACAACTCTTACACTTCCTTATGTACCTGTAGAAAATAGATTTCTCTGTACATATATTATTTTGCAAGATCTCTTTCAAAAGTTATATTATCTTTTAATTTTAAAGTAGAATTTTCTAAATAACCCTTTATTGGGATTCAGTGCCTGCATAACATCTGGTAAACATTCTAGGTCAGTGGAATATTATTTGATGAAGGGAATTTGAATTTACAGAACTAGAAGTTCTTTCCCCTGTTCTCAGCATATAGTTTTAAACTGCTAGATCATTTTGTTGATATCACTAAAGCTTTTTATAATGGTCCCATAAAAGATGTAAATGTCATGTGTTCTATCTGTTTAAGAGTAAAGAAAATTTAGATTTGATGGATATGAGCACCTGTCTTTTGGGAACTGGAGCAACCCCACAATTTCCTTTCACAAAGGTCACACAATTACCATCTACTGTGAAAAGGTCATGACCAATGTGGCCCTCCAACCCAGAATATATATATATACACACACATGCATGCACACATTTCCATTCCAGAGTTTATTTCTCATTGCCAATATATAGACTGAATTGCCTAATAGGTGCAGATTCTAAATACTTTTTACCACGATAAGTGGTTTTCTCCACAATTTTTTCCGCAATAACTGTGCATGAAAAGTCAGTTGTTGATTGAGTAAGTGTTTTATGCTTATATCCTGAGGAAAGATATATATGACACTAAACTCAAAATGAATATTCTGTGGACTGAAAAACTATTGCTATCTTGATGTGATACAATGCTGTCCAGTAGTAAAAGGCATTTATCACTTTGAAAAGAAGCAGGGGAGGGGGGGGGCAGTAATCTCTACTTGCATTTAAACTGCAGCAAATATGGACTACAGCCACAAAAGTCCTCAATTTACACCAAATGTATATCTTCAAGTGTCAAATCTCTGCACTGCACTACTCCATGAAATACAAATGTAATAGTTAAATGTCAAAAGAAAACACTAAATAGAAATACTGCCACTTCAGCAAGATAAGTAAATGGGTTCAGACATGTTTTTGAAGTTAGTGAAGCAGTAACTCCATGACCTAAAGCATTCAGTATCCCAGTCTGGTGAGCAGTCAACGTCTCCGACAGGAAGAAATGCGAAATTTGGAAAGCTGATGAGAAAAATGCACATGTTCATGCACTATCAGCACAAAGTTATTTAGCACAATTGCTCCTGTAATTGCAGTACATTGCAAATGTTCAGTGTTCAATGGTCCTCGAAACTCAAACTTCCAATTGGTTGATGATGGGTTGTGCTAGTTGTGCACACTGAACTGTGAAGTATTAAATTCTGGAATTTTCAACCTGAAATCTGTTCCCCACCTCCAAGTCTACTGTTCTTTTTCTGTGAGTGTATATTGCTGTCTTCCCTTATCTTCTTTTATCTGAGGAATCTACAGTTAAATATGAGTTCCAGTGTCTAAACTCATATATCTGAACTGATGGCTGGAGTGCTTTTCACTTACATAAAACCTTAAAGAGCCTTATTCTTCATTACTGAAAGCATCTTATCCAACAGAAAAATCAGTGTTTATAAAGGAGTAAATCAGGTGAAGACTACCCAAAATCTTACAGTTTTACTGAAGCAGATGAACAATAAGAATAATTCCCTTATGGCTTGAATGACAGAACGTATCATGTACACACACACGCACACACAAAAATGAACACCCACCTCTTTTGCAGCATCATTTGTGATGGGGGGGGGTCCTTCTAAAGTAATATAGTGGCAATGTGGGATATTATCTCAATTTATGGCTGACAGCAGGCAAAAGCAAAAAGTGACTTAAAGGAAAAGGAGGCAAGCCCTCCACTACTTTGCAGTCATATCAGTAAGTTCATATTGGTATGGTATACTTCCACTGGTGAGTGGTTGCATTTTGCAACACAACTAAATACAAAGCAAATCAGGATAGCTTCAAATGAAAACAAAGTTCCATTTTCTGCAAATCAAATATCTCCAGCTGACACATTTCTGTGGAAACACTCAAACTACAAAGTGGAATATGCCTGTTATTATGCCTGAAATACTAATGTATTGCATGATGCTTAGGTTAGTGGCTTAATACAACAGAAAAATTAGAAATGTACTCAGGTCTTGCTAACCACACGCTCTTTATCCAAAAATTCACTTATCCGCACATAAAAATATATTCCAAAACCTCACTATATGCTCCACAGATTCATTCAGCTGATCAGTCAACTTCCTTACTTCCTTGAATACTTCTGCTTTGCTGGTTGGCAGCAGTCATTTTTAGGCAGAAACCACAGAGAGAGGGAGGGAGATTGGACAGAGAGAGAGAGAGCAGGAGAGACTGGACAAATCAGGGAGTAAAAGTTCAGAGAAACCAGGTTGTTGTTTTTTACTTTGACTCTCTTTTGCTGATTGGTTGTAGCCATTTCAGGAAGAAACCATGATTGAGGTCTGGGCATGCTTAGCCTGGAAAAGAGGAAATTGAGAGGAGATATGACAGCCACCTTCAAATATCTAAAGGGCTGTCACATGGGAGGTGGAGCAAGCTTGCATTCTCCCTGCTCTGGAGGATAGGACCCAAAGCAATGGCTTCACATTACAAGAAAGGAGAATCTGATTAAACACCAAGAAAAACTTTCTTATGGTAAGAGCTGTTTGACAGTGGTACAGACTCACTTGGAAGTGGGTGGACTCTTCTTCCTTGGAAGTTTTTAAGCAGAGGTTGGGTGGCCATGTGTCATGCAGGGATGCTTTAGTTGAGATTCCTGCATTGCAGGGGGTTAAACGAGATGACCCTCATGGTCCCTTCCAACTCTACAGTTCTAAGATTCTTCGATTACATGACAAAAATACTGATAGACCAACATGTCCTGTTGGAGCATAATTCCCATTAAATGTTTCCAATGGTTTCTCACATATTAATGATCTTAGCATATTGAACATGCCTGGTTCTTTCTGTCTGTTTTTCTCCCTCTCACCTTCTTCTTCAGTTTATATATTCTACTACTTTGTGACTAAAGGGACACGGGTGGTGCTGTGGGTTAAACCACAGAGCCTAGGGCTTGCCAATCAGAAGGTCGGCTGTTCGAATCCCCACGACGCGGTGAGCTCCTGTTACTTGGTCCCAGCTCCTGCCAACCTAGCAGTTCAAAAGCACGTCAAAGTGCAAGTAGATAAATAGGTACCACTCCGGTGGGAAGGTAAACGACATTTCCATGTGCTGCTCTGGTTCGCCAGAAGCTGCTTTGTCATGCTGACCACATGACCTGGAAGCTGTACGCCGGCTCCCTCGGTCAATAACGCGAGATGAGCACCACAACCCCAGAGTCAGTCACGACTGGACCTAATGGTCAGGGGTCCCTTTACCTTTACTTTGTGACTACTGATCTGTATCCTTGGTTATTTTTGTATGATAGTGAAATATTATACAAAAACATCATATAGATAACTGAACTCTACAATTTATACCTGTGTAGTTAAAGATAAATAATGATTAATAGATCCAGTTGGTGGAAGTGACTGGGGAACAGCATACAGAAATAACTGGATCAGGTTGTTCCTTTTGTGTTAATGACCTTTCCCTGACTATTTTTAGAAATCCAGTGCATCTGTATTCTTTCCAACCACACTGCTGCAAACTGACATACGTATACGGGTCCATAATAATGCATCCCAATGATCATTTTTCTCCGAAATATTTGGATGGACTGTTTTATACTACTATCGGTAGGTCTCTCCACATATACAAATGTTTCATTTCCCTCTCAACTTTTTGTTATTGTTCCTTGTGACCAAGAGCAATTATTCCATTTAAATAGTATCATGGTATTTACCAGATAAAGGCAAAGAATATTATATTCCTCTTACATTACATATCCTTCCTTCGCATGGTGCATGGCAGTAATGGAGACAAATTAATGCTATCCTTTTACTGACATTGACAAGGCTAGCTTTATTATTATTATTATTTATTGAATTTATATACCACCCTATGCCCAGAGGTCTCAGGGCAGTTCACAGAATAATAAAATCAAAATATAAAACTACAGAATACATAATCAAAATAAAAAACAACCACCCAATAAGCCGCCCCCCCCAAAACCCACCACATTTTAAAAGGGCAAGTGTGTGGATCTGGCCTGCAACTACTCACTCCAGAATCTTGCTCAGGAAAGGGAGATTAGCCTTGTTTCTATAGTTGATTGTTCTAGCGTTATTTTGAAGTATCATAGAGAGAAAGAAAAAGTAAAATTAAATTTGAAAATTGAGTCAACACAACAAATCTGAAATAAAGAGGAGGTAGGAATTTGAATCTAAAAGGCCATAATACAGTGCACCAGGTAAACACTTTAATTCAACTGAATTCAACTGAGTTTCAAGCATGGCTAACCCCATGCTAGATTGTGGCATTTATCTATATTTAATGTGAAGCAAATACGATAGCAAGCAAGTGGGTCAATACTATTTAAAAATATGATTTGTTGGTTGTGAATTTTTACAGGGCTAAGAGTTATATATTGTAAGCTCTAGCATTTATTTTGACATAAAATGGGAGTTGCTGGGTAAAATATCAACAGTAGTCAGGTCAGAAACCCGAGAGAACTACTGCTGATCAGAGTGGACTGTCCTAAGCATTGGTCTATCTTCCCCAGTCTTAAAATAGATCTTCCTATATACATCAAAATGTATGGCTGTCATTGCACAGTCCCCATTGAAGGATTTGTAGTGCTGTATCACAATCCTGGATTTGCATAATGCCAGGGTGGGATTCAAAAGCAAAAGAGAAGGCAAGTTATACAAAAGCAGTGGCCATGGAATGGGAGCCAGAAGGGTGTGACAATGAGAGGGGAAGTGGTGGTTTAAAGGAACAGCAGAAATTTGAGTAATGCAGGGGTGGATCTTAGCATATGAGGGGTGGCTTTAAACAATGACAGAGGTTTGAGTAAAGTACTGTGGGATATTTAAGGATTCTGCATATTTCTCTGTCATATATGAGGCAGCTGAGGGTTGGACAATGGAGACTTCAGTACAGTGAGAAGTGAGAGACACTGAAAGGAAGGGATAGTGGCTGTTTTAAACAGCAGTAGTTTGAATAAAGTAGGGGTGGAAGGACAGAGAGGCAAATGGTGGTTTTAAACAACAACAGAGGTTCCCAAGATACTAGCCACTAATCCAGGCATCCCCAAACTGTGGCCCTCCAGATGTTTTGGCCTACAACTCCCTTGATCCCTAGCTAACAGGACCAGTGGTCGGGGAAGATGGGAACTGTAGTCCAAAACAACTGGAGGGCCGAAGTTTGGGGATGCCTGCACCAATTGTTCACTTCACTTTTTTTTAGCTATTAAGAGTTCCATAAACTTGTATGCCTTGCTGGTGTGCTCGAGGCCTCTGCTCCCAAACCAGACTTGATATTCCTGTATGTAAATGAACTCTGCATTAGCTTTCCTGACATGGCTTTGTCATTCCAAATTTCCACTGTGGCTTTATCCATTTACTTCCAAAACTATGTGAAGATCAATCTAGCTTCTATTAGCAAGAAACCAATTAGTTATTCTCTTTAACCATCCAAATTTTGACCATCCCAGATGTTCAAGATTACCATGGTGGGAATTGGTGCATCTTTGTGGGTGATCAGTTGGATTTCTTCAATTATCTGGCACTAGACAATGGCCACTTTTTTTGGTCCACATCTCCAGCATTTTGGTGAAAATATACAGGAAGTGAAATATGCCAGCAAGATCCCGTCATATATTCATTTTTTTTCAAAATCAGTAGTTAGTTCTGAGACACCTACAATTTCAATTTCAATTTATTGGCCTTCTTCACTTGGAGAAATGTAGCCTTTATGTAGATTCTGCATATGTGGTACCTCGGATTAAGAACTTAATATGTTCTGGAGGTCCGTTCTTAACCTGAAACTGTTCTTAACACTTTAGCTAATGGGGCCTCCTGCTGCCGCCGCGCCGCTGTCATGCAATTTCTTTTCTCATCCTGAAGCAAAGTTCTAAACCCGAGGTACTATTTCTGGGTTAGTGGAGTCTGTAACCTGAAGCATCTGTGTCACAGAGGTGCTGCGACTACTCTAGAGTAACGACTCTCCAAACCGTTGCTTTTTCATGCTTTTATTGTGTGCAGGCTATTTACAGTGCTAGAGCTGTACAGGATACATGTTCTCAGTCTGGGTCAGAACCCTGGAATGGCGCTTCCCGCATTTTCTTCCAACATAAGAGTCTGGGCACCCCGAATCTCCTTCCGCGTTTCCTCCTGCGTAATTCCGGAACCGGAGGGAAAGAGGGTCTCCTTTCCCTGTTTTCCTCCTCCCGCATTTCCCCCCGCTCTCTTCCTCTCTCACGTGCAACAGAGGCTCTGCTATCCTGCCAGAGCCCTGGCCCCTACTTCCTCCTTCCCCACTGGACTCTTCCCCCTCCCCACTGGCACTGCTGCTGGTGGAGGAACTACTCCTCAGGATGGAAGGGGGGGTCTCTGTACCTTTTGTCCCTTACAATCTGTAACCTGAAGCGTCTGTAACCCAAGGTACCACTGTATTATCACATGGAGATGTATTCCTATGCATTTCTGAGGTTGGCAAAACACTTATTGTGGTCTACCTTATTACAGGCTGGGTGTGGGTGGTGTGCCAACTGGAAACACTGACAGGTCCTGCTATCTTAGCTGGGTCTTCCGCATATCTCCAAATATGTGCGAAAGTCTAAAGGAAAGTTAATGGACTTCATTATTTTTAGTCTCCTATTCCATTGGTCAATTCACCTCAAGAGCAGCCAATGTGAACCAGCAGTAGCATACCACAAGGTGATGGGAAGCAGTGCACTTTTTGTGATGGTACTCTCATGTATAGTAAAATAAAAAAAATTCCTTCAGTAGCACCTTAAAGACCAACTAAGTTTTTATTTTGGTATGAGCTTTCGTGTGCATGCACACGAAAGCTCATACCAAAATAAAAACTTAGTTGGTCTTTAAGGTGCTACTGAAGGATTTTTTTTTATTTTACTTCGATCCAGACCAACACGGCTACCTCTCATGTATAGGTTATTGTCACCTCATTTTTACTGCCAATGGCGGCCATTTTGTGCTGGCGTGCACAGTACTTTTATCAATATATGCACCATCACCTCATCTCTTACTGAGAAAAAAAGCCCTGAGGAGCAGACTTTTCAAATCATTTAAAAAATAACAAGAGCATTATAGCTGTCGCCAGCTTTTTCTAGAAATCTGGTGACTTGACCAGACATCTGCATTCAGGCAGCCGGCTGCTGGTGTCAGCAACATTGCTGGTGAAGAGGAGCACTGAGTCCCAGTCAGAGCTCTGCAGCTGAGACATGCTGTATTGCTGGTCAGCTCCACATAACAACCTAGATCCAGATGGGCTTGTGTGACTAGACAAGTTTCTAGGGACTGTGGTGAGCAGATGGAATAAGCAAGAAACATCCAGGATGCAAGTGTGTAATTAGCAGGAGACAAGTAAATGCTCAGTGGATGCATTTCATGGTAGAAGAGGTAGGGCAAGTGGGAGTGACCCTCACCCTTTCACCTCTGGGAATATAAATAGATGAATGGGACAGAATGAGGCAAGCTTGCAGTTCTGTTCTCTAAACAGTTATGTATCCAAATCTGTGAATGTAGCCGACTACACATCTACAAGTTGTGTGTGCATTTTGCAGGACTGGGCAAATGAATGGGCTTCTGAGAGCCAGTGTGGTGTAGTGGTTAAGAGTGGTGGGCTCGTAATCTGGTGAACCGGGTTCGCTTCCCCGCTCCTCCACATGCAGCTGCTGGGTGACCTTGGGCTAGTCACACTTCTCTGAAGTCTCTCCGCCTCACTCACCTCACAGAGTGTTTGTTGTGGGAAGGAAGTGAAAGGAGATTGTTAGCCGCTTTGAGATTCCTTAGGGTAGTGATAAAGCGGGATATCAAATCCAAACTCCTTCTCCTCCTCAATGGATCTTGGATCTCCGAGTTTGTTTTTTAAAGTGTAGATTCTGCAAGTCCGAAGTCCATCTGCCCTTGATGCATTGTGTTACCTGCTCCACCCCTCCCACAACTATTCTTAAGACTTTTCAGGGAATTGCTTTAGCATCCGAGCATAAAGCTTTTATTTAAACTGGACGCACATGGACTGGAAAAGGAACTGTTCCAAAACGTTTAGGTTCAAATTTGAATTAGCTGTTAACCTTCAATGACTTAGTCTTCAATTTATACGGAAAGAGTTTGCCAGCAATACCATCTTCTCTAACCTTTTGTGCTGCTCTTTGAGCCAATTCTGTGGCAAAAGGCTTCTTGAAGTCCAAGTAGATTATGTCTGTTGCTTCATTTCTGTCAGTTGTCATTGTCACTTCCTTGAAGAAGTTAATCAGATTTGTTCAGCTTGACCTCCACTTGAAATGGCTTTGACCTGTCTAAGTCTGTACCTGTTAAAATGTTCTGAAGTTTTGTCCTTACCCAATGATTCTGAAACCTTCTTTTGTACTTTGATCCCATTCTAAATATAGATGTCATGTATGCTACCTTCGTGTTCCTAATCTAATACTCTTATTATCATATCAGCAGGGAATTAAGTGTCTCTGCCATTGTTTCCTTCATTTCATATTTTCATATTAAGGAAACAAGAACATTAGTGTTTCAACATGTCATTGTTGTTGTTGCTGTTATTTATTAAATTTGTATACCGCCCTTCATTCAAAGATCCCACAGTAGTTTACAACAGAATACAAAATGAAAATACAAAATACTTTTTTTTTTAAACCCAATAACCCTCCCCATACTTCCCCCCCTTCCAACTTCAATACTTTTTCATTTTCTTCGGAAGATGCTTCTCTCGTATACTCTTTTAACCCATGTTTCCACTGCTTTTAAATGAAAACAAATTGAAGCCATACCTCACCAACATGTCTTGATGTTCATATATATGCTGCAGTAAGCTTTTGCCAGTCAAAAGTTCATATCTTCAGCTGTGGCAAATGGCTTTCCGCATTGGATCTTGGAAGTACTTGAAGCAATCTAGGATAATTGCTTCAGTCACCAGTGGATACAATCATTGATTGTTGTTTTTCCAAATATGTTTAGAAAGCATTATACTTTTCCTTAGATAAAATATTAAGAGTGAAGTCTCATGCTGAATCTAAACTTGTTGGAGAGTGTTATAATACAGACTACTAGCTCCCTGTGTACCTGGACATCTTGAAGTTGCACTGCTGTATTGGCAAACTTACTCACCCATCAGCAAAGGGGCTATAAATACTTGGGAATATGTCTGGGGAGGAGTGGGATTTAGTCAGTTCTGAAGCTTTTGAAAACACCAGTGGAGATTCAACAAAAAAGGTGGGTCCCACAGTACAGAATACCCTAATAGCAGGGCCGGATTTAGGTTTGATGAGGCCCTAAGCTACTGAAGGTAATGGGGCCCTTTATATGTCCAGCTGTCCTTTGTCAACAGCAAATGGTTGCTGTTTTTTGTGTTGGATATATCCTATATAATTTATGGACCTAATAGGTATCTAGAGCCATTTGCACATAACAAAATACGTATTTTATCAAAGCTGCTGTATGTAGGTTTTATTTTATTTTATTTTATTTGTTTTTTATCTTATATTTTGGAAATGTACATCCAGGTTTTTCCCCTTTATCTTTTTTTGGGGGGGGCAAGAGAGTGGGGCCCTAAGCTATAGCTTGTTTAGCTTATACGTAAATCCGGCACTGCGTAATAGACAAAACCCAGGGTAAAGAGGTGTTTCTTCAGCTATGCACTGAAGATGCTAGAGTAACAACTGTTGGGAGGAAGTTCCCTGAGTTAGGGGCGCTAGAGAAAGCCCTCTCCTAGGATACTATCCCTTGCATTTCTGTGGGTGATGAAACTACTCGCATAGTGCTTCCTACATTGCCTACATAATGCCTACATTCACACTCTTATACAATAAATGGAGTGAAGCAACTCACTTAGTTTTCATGGGAGAAGGAAGAAATGAAGGCAGGTGGAGGAGCAAAAGAAGGTTCTAGATCAGGCATCCTCAAACTTCGGCTCTCCAGATGTTTTGGACTACAATTCCCATCATCTCTGGCCACTGGTCCTGTTAGCTAGGGATCATGGGAGTTGTAAGCCAAAACATCTGGAGGGCCACAGTTTGGGGATGCCTGTTCTAGATGCTATCCCTGTGGGTCATAAAGCTTTTACTCTCCCACCTTCTATTCCCCCTCTCCACAACATTTCCTTCTCTCCTCACAGGAATGAGTGATTATTCATAAGAGGGCAAGGAACATGCATGTAGGGCAAAATTTAGGTGTTTTGGAGTGGGTCCTGAAAGCCACTCCACACACCCCTCAGGTTTTGTTCCCTGCCCCCTTAGGAGCTAAAGTTGAATTTCCTGGGAGCAGGAAAAATCTCAAAACATGCTAAAAAAATCAGATTCTTAATGTGTAAGACATATTCAGGGAACTGAAAGTTGATCAGTTTGCCAGAGGTCAATTATGAAGTCAGTTGTGCATTACTACCCTTTTAGCTAAGTCATAAGTTTGACACAGAGAAATGCCATGATGATGCAGGTGATGAACATTTTGGGGTTCAGTCATAATGATATAGAACACTTGGGGCTGCTAAGCACTTAAGCCAGTGCTTAGCTTTAAGCATCTGAACAGTCTTGCTCATTAAATGGATCTAATCATGTGTTCTGTGCTCCCTCTACTGGTTTAGCGGCAGGTGACTTGTCTGACAAATGCTCAGAGCTGGGTTGATGAACTTACTGTAGAGCAATGCTGGTGCTAGACCAAAGTGTTAAGATAGCACATGAATATTCGGACCTATAACTTATATGTCCAAATTCTCTCAGGAGTTAATAAGCTGCTCCTTAGGCTGTCTTCCTCCAATTGTCCCATAAACGTACCCATGCTATACTAAGGACTTAGTGATTTTGTTGTATTGGGATATGTTTTTATCGCTTGTATTTTTAACCTTGTTTCAAAATAAAAAGTAATGCACTGTGCAATATACAATGTAAATTAATGCATCTGTGAAAAAGAGAATGAAAGCTATATTTTTGGCTTTGGAAGACATTGGTTGGAAACTGTGATATTGCTGTTTTATTCTGATAACTTTTAGCAAGGGGGGGGGGCGCTGACAGAAAGGCTATGTATATGTCAAGAGGGAATACTTTAAAAGCTTAAAGTAAGAGCTATGACAGAAACTTTCATAAAGGTTTGCTGGAAACCTGCTTGGGACAAATAAAATTCTTGTTCTTTCCCCCCATATAGAAGTTATATAGAACAATGATAGTCTAATCAATAGCCGAGAGTAATGTTGCAAATGTTACAGGAATTAAACCAGTATAAAGCCAGAGGCATTTGGGGCTGGAGAACAAGGCCCATTAATCTTTTCCTTTTGATGGCTTTCCCAAGAGGTTGCAAAATGTACAGCAGGAAAGTTCATGCAAGGCGTTTGCAGAAAGAACATAAGCAAAGTCTTCTGAACTTGTTGCGAGCATTTCTAAACAGCAGAACATGCTGACAAGATGCAACGTGGCACCTCATCATCAGGAGGCTGTAACTCTCCCAGGTTCATTTAAACAGCAGCATTTTATTGCAGCTAGATGTTAATTTTATTTCAGACTCTCTTGCCATACTCTTATTCCCTCTCTAAATAACTTTACATTGCTCTAGGGATGATACTCAGACCTTATTGGCGAAGGGGATGTTATAAGGATCCAAACAAATCTTTTGGTTGTTACAAACGATAATGAGATTGCCCTCTAAATTCTTCTTCAAGAAATCCTAGGAAATAATGCATTCCATCTTTAGAAATCAGCCAAGGAATAATTCAAAAATTGAACCACATAAATTATTAACTTGGTTCAATTTTAGAAGAGAAAAATAGACTCAGGGTACGTATTCAGCTGTAGTCTGTGAAAATTAAACCTGCAGCTCTATTTATTTTTAATGGAACTTTTGTGCTCAATTCTTCTTGATAGGTCACATTGAAAACTTTGTACTTGGTGTTTGTGTGTGATTTCTTCCTTGAGATTATGGCATAATACATGTATCTTAGGCCAACAATTTATATTTATTTAGGCTTTGTTTATGCTGCTAAATTGTGAGAGCAGTTTGGGGTTTTTAACCTAGACAATAATCCCTGTACATGTGCAGCAGAAATTCAAGAACAGTTCAGCCACATACTGTTGAGCACCACAGCAGTTTATTCATGGGCTACTTGATCAAAATGCCAAGATCAAAAATGCCCACTATTGTTTTTAACATTTGCTTATAGATATAAAAGGGCAAGGCCTTCATGTTTTTATTTCATTGAGTTATTCCACAACATTCATATACTGCAAGAAAACTGCAAAGCAGGCTGCAAAAAGAATAAAGCAATTAAAATCAGTGATAATAAACAGTTTTAAAAAGTATTTCAAACATTAAAAAATGAATTTAAACCAACAATAAACTAAAACCAGCATAAAAGGCGATGGCACTTTCTACATGCCTAGACAGGCTTGCCTAAACCTGCCTTACTGGGGTGGTGGTGGTGGATTTTTGCCCTCAAAGAGGGCACCATAGTACCCAAATCCGCCATTGTTAAGTCTGTATATTCATGCATTGTGTGCGTTTGTATGTGCTATATGTATACATGTGGATATGTCGGGGGGGGGTCATTCCCACTTTGCTATGTCCACTTTTGTCTTGGCCACACCGACCATTTCCATGCACATCCTGGGGAGTTGGTCAATAGGGAATGCAGCCCTTGAGGCAAGAAAGTTTCCCCACCATGACAACAATCTAAAGTGCCCCCGTCATAAACATAATATTTTCTGTTATAGAATTGTAGGGTTGGAAAGGATCCAAAGGGTCATCTAGTTTAACCCCTTGCAATGCAGGAGTCACAGCTAAACCCTAACCTTGCACCCTGCACCCTTGTTGCTGAACTGCAACTCCCGTTAGCCTCAGCCTAGTCAGTGTTCAGGGATGATGGGAGTAGTCCAATGACATCTGGTGGGCCGCATGTTCCTCATCCCTGCAACAAACCTTTGCAATGCATGTAAAGGACTATTAAGCACACTACATTTTAAAAGCTCACTCTGTAAATCCAATAAGGGAGACCCCTAAAGAGATCTTGAGTCACCCCTGCTAACTTTGACTGCTGCCAAACCTATTCCTGTGCAATAGACACAAAATATCACCAAGGCAACTATCTATAAACAAACAATAAATACCCATAAAATGGCAGAAGAAGTTTCTTTCCAAAATCAGTTTTATCTTAAATAATTGCAAACACAGTAAAAAAAAGAGTCCACTTGTGATGTATCAGTTGTTCAGTACTCGGAGGTCGCTCCGGTAATCAGACGTTTCGTCCCCAAAGGGCTTAGTCACTGAGCTACCGAAATCAACTACAGTGGTACCTTAGTTCTCAAGCTTAATCCGTTCCGGAAGTCTGTTCCAAAACCAAAGCGTTCCAAAACCAAGGCACGCTTTCCCATAGAAAGTAATGCAAAATGGATTAATCCATTCCAGACTTTTAAAAAACAACCCCTAAAACAGCAATTTAACATGAATTCTACTACATAATGAGACCGCTGATCCATAAAATGAAAGCAATAAACAATGTACTGCAGTCACACAATCAATCAATCAGTAGCTGAACTGGGTTCCACACAGTCTCTCTCACACACAGAAAGAGCCACAAAAACACAAAATAAATAGCAAAAACAGACCAACCGCAGCGTAACACCCAAAATGGAAGTGTGGCACTCAAATCAGAAGAGTAACAATCAAATTGTCAGGTAACACTCAAAACGGACGTGTGGCACTCAAAACAGAGCACGTTTGGCTTCTGAAAAAAGTTCTCAAACCAGAACACTTCTGGATTTGCAGTGTTTGGGCTCCCAGTTGTTTGAGTACCAAGGCATTTGAGAACCAAGCACTTTATAACAGAATGGCACTGAATTAACAAGTAGAATAAGAAAAATAAAAATATATTGAGAATTCATGACTGAGACATACCTTTGTAGTAAATAATATACAAAAGAAGGCAGTATATAAACAGCTTAAAGCAGGGGTGTATATACAATAATAAAGGTGAGACAACAACTAGTCTATTCACACATACATAGTTGATAACCGCCAGTCCCACTAATACAAAAAATCTCTATAAAAACTTACATGTCCTGATCAGCATGTTTCCATTGAGAGGAACATAGAAAGAGGATGAAACCTATTCTTATGGCTGTTGGCAAATTAAGATTCAAGTATTTTCCAACAGAGATTTAGACAATCATATGGAAGCTGGCTATGGTTATCTTCTTGCTTGAAGATATTGTGGAGGCCTTAGAAATACCTTTGAAGACAAATCTAAATTGGCAACTCTGTTGATATGAACGATCACCAAATTGACTCAGCTGTGGGAGATGTCCCTGTATTTAAAAACTAGGTTACACAGGCCACTTCAGGTTAAAACTCACAGAAATAGAAAATAGAGTAAAATCAAAGCTAATGTGTTACGTGGGCATCAATAGTTAACTATTTGGTGGGTTCCCATCTTTCTGAGACTTTTCCTGGGGTCAGGGAAATGATTTTTTTTATCTATCAGAGAAGTAGTAGAAGAAAACTAATTACAAATTTGGTTGTAGCCAATTGTACTCACTCTTTCTGTAGCTGCAAAATCAACCACAGCTCAGGCTGCTTGACAGGTGTTAAAGATCAGCAGCTGTAGAAACAGACTGATAGCTACATTAAAGTTCCACACCTGCAGGAGGAGAATCATTCATTCATTCATTCATCCTGAGAACTTTGTCCTTTAGCTATAAGACAAGGTTTTCTTTTGGTAAATGTGTTGTACTACTGTTTCTAAGTAAACAGTGATAGTAATTAAAGCTGTTATGTCTCTTCTAGGCTAAGTGAACATCAGTAATAAAGTTGGGAGGAAATACAACCCACAGTTTAATTGGCCAGATTTGTAATTTTTCTACTGTAGAGGATGAAATGTTGATGAATAAAGAAAGAGGCAGTAAATTCTTCTTATTGCACAGGAAATTGCTTCAGCACTTAGTTTTAAATGCAATTCAAAGTGACATGTTATTAAGAAAAAGAGCTCATGACAAGAAAAGTTTATTCCAGTAAGACATAATGGAACTTTACTGAATTTTATTATATGAGTTTGCTCAACTATCTGTAATGCATAAAATAATTGTAGAGAACATGGGCATTAGTGGAGTAGGTTAAGCAATGTATAGGATGAATACGAACTGGTTGTTTGATAAAATGTACCATCGTCTAGATCATGTGATAGTCATAACAAGAAAAATGGGGAGTTCCATAGGATCTTCCAGGCACCTATAGAGACCTTGTCCCAGTTACGGCAGTGAAAGAGCTCATGTATTTTTTTTGCACTTACATAGATGTATGCTATTCCCTATTCCCCTCATATTGCAGCAGTGGCACAAGCAATTCCCTACTCCTTTCACAGCAGTGACACAAGCAAAAGTACCAAATTCTCAGGCCAAACTAGGCAAGATACCATTTGTGAAATTAACATTTATGTGGATTACTTTTTTAGAAGTAAATAATTAAAAGTAAATAGTAAACATGAGGACCACAATCCAGATTGAGGACCTTGACAGAGGTTATGGGCTGTTCCCTCATATGAATGGGATTTCCCCCTCAACAGAAGGCACCAAAGGGCATCTGGAGTCAATACCACTGCAAGTTAAAGTCCACCCTGGTCCCACCAGTGTCCGAATCCAGAACCTCTCCCTTGCCTGCTATTCACTTTCTAAAAGGCACCCATGGATTCTGTGAATGACACCTAATTTGGCTTTCACTGTGCTATGCCTACTGATATAAAAGGTAAAGGGACCCCTGACCATTAGGTCCAGTCATTACGACTCTGGGGTTACGGCGCTCATCTTGCATTATTGGCCGAGGAAGCCGGCGTACATCTTCCAGGTCATGTGGCCAGCATGACAAAGCCACTTCTGGCGAACCAGAGCAGCACATGGAAATGCCGTTTACCTTCCCGCCGGTGGTACCTATTTATCTACTTGCACTTTGACGTGCTTTCGAACTGCTAGGTTGGCAGGAGCTGGGACCGAGCAACGGGAGCTCACCCGCAGGGATTTGAACCGCCGACCTTCTGATTGGCAAGCCCTAGGCTCTGTGGTTTAATCCACAGCGCCACCTTCATCCCTACTGATATAGATACCACTAAATATTATTTGCCATGTGCAAAATTGTCCTTTTGCTAGGGAGACAATCTTAGAATCAAGTAAAAGGAGCAGTCAGATACTTTTCCATTTTCTCCAGCTCCATAAGCCTCATATTCAGCATATATGCTCATCAGAAACTGAAATGTTTGCACTGTGAATATTGCTGCTCCAGAACTGCATCAGATCATAAAAGTGGAAATAGTGGATAAGATGTTTCCTTATGTCAGCTTTGAGAATCTACCACTAGATCTTATCAACTTCTTTTCTAAGTTTAAGCACTTGATTAGGCTGATATAAGCATATGGTTTTGATAATACTATGGTTCTGACCCTGATCTTGATAACAAGCCAAACTATTATGCTAGCCTTTCACTTAAAGAAGCGTACCAATGAATTATTATTATTTAAATATTTTTACTGAGTTTTTTTTTACAATATATTACAGATAATAGTATTAGCAATAGGCATATCACTTTCAAAGTATGGGAAAAGGAAAGATGTTTTATCCACCACCCATACACAGCAAAAAAACATGTCATTCAAGAAGCAAAAGGAAAAATGTCCCTCCAGAAAGAAGAGGTCAATGTGAGGGGTCTGTGATACTGACCACCCACAGTAGAAAATCAATGGGACCAGACATTAACAAATGCACCTGAATGTGGGATCACCTCTAGCTTTCCTGCACTCCTTTCATCTAAGTCTAAATGCCGTAGTCTGTTACATCAGTTTGGCAGAGAAAAGTATTCAGGACCCTTCTAGCTTGGTGCCACTTCCAGGTGTGTGCGGCCTTGAATTATTCTTTAAAAATGATTTCCAAATGCATAGGCAGAGTAAGGCAGGTGCCCCAGGAAGCAATTGCTGGGAGGTATGGAGGGGTGCCCCCTAAATTAGCCTGCTGTTCTCTGTTGCAACAGCGGACACCAGCAGTATTCATATAAGGTTCAGCTTCTAGTTTTGCCTACTTATGTATATGAATGGAATGAAGAACACCATCTTGTCTTTTGCCTCAGGCAGCAAAACGTCTTGAGCCAACCTTGTGCATAGGACAACCAGATTTCTTTAGGCTTCAGTGTCTTTTGCAGCTTCATGTGTGTGGAAAATCCTAGGTCAAATAAAAAACGCCACTGAATTCAACATGGCTAGTATTTTACACTTGGGTTCCAATCCCATAGACACTGAGTAGGTATGGTATTTCACTGGACACAGTGGCAATTATATCTGAGGAAACATGCATAAGATTGCACTGCTGGAGCCTGTGGTTCACCTTAAGTGAGCTCAATTTTGTTCTTTGTGCATATGCAGCTAGAAAATAATAAAACAAGCTTTTAAAAATCCTAGCTTTAAATTTTTTCATTCATCTTGAAATACTGAATTACAAGAAGGAGGGTGTCTTTCAAGATAATCACATTCTGAAGTGCATTAGAAAATATTTCATGTGTCTCAGCTGACATGATTTATAGAACTATTGGATTTATAGCCTTCTGCTACTGTTTTATTTGCAAGATTTGTGGACAATGAAGGAAACAATTCTTCCTTTATAGAAAGAATTATACATGTAGGGAAAGGGTAAAAGTTGAAATGTCCTGGGAATATTGATACGTACATTTATGATATAATTAAAGAATACTAAAAATTGCTCAACAGAGTTAACTGATGAGGTCAAGAATAATAAATTAGGTACTGATCTTAATAATAACTCCTCCTTTGTTTTCCTTTCCGCAGCAAGTTGACAGGCTTTGCAAGCCATAATAAATTTGAGTGCTTAAAGCTTCCTCAACAGCCATCACATTCTGATGAAACACATAGCTTTTGTTTTCTTGGATGCATGGTTTATCCTCCTTTATGTCCTGTTGTTGTTTTAGAAATATAATCTAAACTTATTTAATTACATATTGTACATTGCACCTTACAAATGTAAAAATGTAAAAAAGGTCCTCCGCTTTAGGGGAAAAAATACGGAAAGGAAACAATAGTTTTAGTGGCATGCTCATAGCTCTGTGTTGAATTCAAGCACAGTGATTTAATTGTGTTGTTTTTCCTTAAGTGAAGTTCATCCTCCCCATCCCTCTCTTCCCTTGGAATATGGGAAAACTTGTTGCTGCCTCTGTTTAGATCCTTGACAAGATCCTATACACTACAGTATATACGAATTAAGCTCCCAGGATAGCCAATGTGGTGCTCTCTAGATATTGTCAGACTACAGCTCCCATCAGCGCCAGTCAATGGTTGAGGGTTACTGACAGTGACATGGAAGCAAGTTTGATATTATTACCAAAGTGAAAAGCAAAGAGGTCATTAGGATGCAGTTCTCATGCCACTGCACCAAAGTGTGAATTGCCCCTGTGAACGTTTACTGAAGTCAAGGCCCTCAGACTGGCTTGAGGATGAAAGGTAAAAGGTAAAGGTAAAGAACTCGGGGACCATTAAGTCCAGTCAAAGGTGACAATGAGATGTAGCACTCATTTCACTATTCAGGCTGAGGGAGCCAGCGTTTGTCCACAGACAGCTTTCTGGGTCACATGGCCAGCATTACTAAACCGCTTCACAATGGGACACCATGATGAGTGCCAGAGCGTATGGAAACATCATTTACCTTCCCGCTGGAACGGTGTCTATTTATCTACTTGCACTGGCATGCTTTCAAACTGCTAAGTTGGCAGAAGCTGGGACAGAGCAACGGGAACTCACCCTGTTGCGCGGATTTGAACAGCAGACCTTCTGATCGGCAAGCCCAAGAGGCTCAGTGGTTTAGACGACAGCACCACCCACGTCCCTTTTGAGGATGGAAACATGTATTCCAGAATGCAATGTGATACCTTCATAGGAATACACTACTACAGCCATTGGAAAGGGCAAGGGAATAAAATACCAATAGTTCACAGTGCATAACAGTTAGAATCATAAGATGTTTTACCACTCACTTCAACAGAATGCAGCCACAGATGGTTGCCTTCATCCTTTGAAAGATGTTCAGATAAAATGTATGTACTGAGTGCTATATCAATAATAAAAAAATACAAACCATAGCATTATGTCAGCAATCCAAGGACATTATATTGGAGTTCTAATAAAATACTCTATATTACAAGGCTGTAAAACTGCACATCTTTCTATTTTCTGCAACCCACTCAAAAAGCCTTTCAAGTGAGATGGGGAAAGGTGGTTTGTGTACTAAAGGCCTGATCTGTTTATGCAAGTGCAAATCTAAAGAGTTCTGAAATAGGGGTCTTCAGTTCAGTGATACAATGAGCATAATTGTTGTTTGTAACAATAGAGCTTTGTATTGGAAAACACCAGTTATCCAACAGATGTTGTCTTCGTTTTTAGCTTTACAGCTGCTTCACAATCCTTTTGTGCAAGGATAAGAACAGGTGGGAGTCCCAGCTGGACAGCACCATCTTTTTACACTGCTGCGTCAGTAATTTAAAAAAAGAGCTGAGCCAACAAGTTCACCTTTTAAAAACATTTATAGAGACAATATCACTCCTCCTTTCTTTTGCTTTCAAAAGAAAACACACTTTTTAATGAGTTGGACAAAGCCCCCTCAGTTCCTCCAGAGTCCCAGTTGTCCTCAGAGCCTTATGGCAACTGTCCTCTCTGTGTGGCTTTAAACCAGATTAAGCACTTACAGTAAAGATTCATTTAATATACATATTTCCCAAAAAGGAAAATGGAAAATGCCAACCACTATTAATGTAATAGTGCATTAATCGTTCACAAAGGGATTGTAAAGGATCGGTAAATAACGCAGAGCATGGGCTGCTTTATGACAAATTATTTTGTTCCCTACAACTATATACACTGTATATGATGTGTTGCTTTTGGATATCATCAGCATTCATAGCTAGGATCTTGCTATCATTCATCAGTGGAAAAGCCATAACACTGAGCCCACAATAAAGATTTCTCTGGCAGTATATATTTCCTCTGGCTTCATTTCCACTGACAACAATGTATGCTTGGCTTAGGTTACATTTCACATAAAATATCCATATCCATATTTGGGCCAGGTAGTAGTTTGATAATGTTACTGAAATGTAAATGTAAAGAAAAAGAAAAATAGGAATATGCATGCATATATATATATATATATGGTTGGGTTCCGACTTAACGATAATTTCAGTAGAGCCACTAAAATGAAATCAATGGGACTTGTAAGTCATGATTAATTTAAGTTCTGTTTATTTCAATGAGTGTATTCTAAGCATGACCAAGTTTAGATCAAACCCATTTACCCATTACTAAATGTAGCCAAAATAGTGTTCATTGTAACCCATGTCCTAAAACTGTAGGGATAATGCTACTGGCTTTACTTTGTCTGATTAGATTATTATTATTTATTCATTAAATTTCAATAGTGCTCTTCACCCAAAGATCACAGGGCTGTTTTCAATAAAAAGAACACAAAAAATACATCTCATAATAATCAAAATCAATACTCCCCCACGCACAGTTTAAAGCCCATGGATTGTTTAATTAGCCAAAAGGCCTGGGAGAAGACAAATGTTTTTGCCTGGCGCCTAAAGATGTATCATGCAGGTGCCAGATCAACTTCCCTGGAGAAAGCATTCCACAAGCAGGGAGCCACTGCAGAAAAGGCCTGTTCTCGTGTTGTCACCCTTGACAACCTCTCAGTCACATTGTGAATCTTTGCACCAAGAAGACAGCACATCTCCTGGGACATCCTGTTACTTCTACACACTTCTGCCTCTGTCCTCCTCAGTAGGGAAGTCAGAAGTTTGGTTGAAGACATGATGGCCCCAGTGCTAGACTTCTCATCAGTTATTTGGAAGGCTTAATAAGGAATTCCAGTGATTCACACACAGCTGGG
Organism: Zootoca vivipara; assembly: GCF_965207765.1. Taxonomy (NCBI): domain Eukaryota; kingdom Metazoa; phylum Chordata; class Lepidosauria; order Squamata; family Lacertidae; genus Zootoca; species Zootoca vivipara. The sequence continues at coordinate 59,267,546 of NC_142587.1, forward strand.
AGGAAGCACCACTACCGAGAAGGCCCTCTGCCTGGTTCCCTGCAACTTGGCTTCTCACAATGAGGGAACCGCCAGAAGGCTCTCAATGCTGGACCTCAGTGTCCGGGCAGAACGATGGGGGTGGAGATGCTCCTTCAGGTATACTAGAACGAGGCCATTTAGGGCTTTAAAGGTCAGCACCAACACTTTGAATTGTGTCAGAAACGTACTGGGAACCAATGTAGATCTTTCAAGACCGGTGTTATGAGATCTCAGCGGCCACTCCCAGTCACCAGTCTAGCTGCCACATTCTGGATTAGTTGTAGTTTCCGGGTCACCTTCAAAGGTAGCCCCACGTAGAGCGCATTGCAGTAGTCCAAGCAAGAGATAACTAGAGCATGCACCACTCTGGCGAGACAGTCTGCAGGCAGGTAGGGTCTCAGCCTGCGTACCAGATGGAGCTGATAGACAGCTGCCCTGGACACAGAATTGACCAACGCCTCCATGGACAGCTGTGAGTCCAAAATGACTCCCAGGCTGCACACCTGGTCCTTCAAGGGCACAGTTACCCCATTCAGGACCAGGGAGTCCCCCACACCCGCCCGCCCCCTGTCCCCCACAAACAGTACTTCTGTCTTGTCAGGATCCAACCTCAATCTGTTTGCCACCATCCATCCTCCAACTGCCTCCAGGCACTCACACAGGACCTTCACCGCCTTCACTGGTTCTGATTTGAAAGAGATAGAGCTGGATATCATCCGCAGACTGATGAACACCCAGCCCAAACCCCCTGGTAAACCTGTTGATGACTGTTGACGACTGCAATTGGTCTTACAGGAAAAAGCAAGGGGTGAGATGGCATACCTATCACCCATTCCCACCACCCTTCTGAGTAATATCCCTCCCCACCCTCTCACTATATATACTGTCTAAGGGTCTGGTGACTTCTGTTTCAGTGTATCTGAAGAAGTGTGCATGCACATGAAAGCTCATACCAATGACAAACTTAGCTGGTCTCTAAGGTGCTACTGGAAGGAATTTTTTTTTACTTTGTTTCGACTATGGCAGACCAACACAGCTACCTACCTGCAGCTTAGATATTAGTATTATTATTATTAGTATTATTATTATTATTAAAAAGTTCCATTTGCATTCACTTATCCTTTGGCACTGTTATCTGGGAGAAATTGTTTTTTAATATGGTTTGTCAGGTTGCTTTTGTATTTGTATTGTATTTATATTGTTTTTGCCACTTGATACCAAGTACATCCATTTGTTGAAAGTTCATCCTTAATTTTTTCTAAAGTTCTAAATAAAACATATAAGACTACAGTAGTTTGATTTTTACATAGCCCCTTCTTTGCTGCATAGCCACATTAGAAGCTGGGACCCCTAATCCAAACTGAACACTGTAAGAGGTTTAAAACTGAAGCGATACTTTACTGGGTTACTTCACTGACAGTATGTTTAGAAATTGCAACAATTGCTCTAGTGAGGATAATTTATTGTAATTGGAAGGCATGGGGTTTGCTTATGTCTGGAATAATGCTACTGAGCATGAGTCATCTACACTTCAGAAGAATGCAAATAGGTAAAAATCAAATTTTGTTTGACACCTGGATAAGTGCCTTAAGGCTATAAAACTGATGGCCTTTGATTGGAACGGCATCAGTAAAAACTGTTGCCGACTGCGCTGGGAAGAACAGGTTGAATATGACTATCTGAGATATTCCTAGAATATGGAAGGAATAAATAGATGTCAAAGCGCTTGACAGGTGCTTCAAAGAGATAACTGTAATTATTTCAGTCTCAAGGACACTTAACATAACAGGAAGCATTTTGGTCAATCTGTTAACACTGACAATTTATAAAGTAGTTTTCATTTTTCTTAGAGAGCTCAGTGCTAAAAAAAACCCATATAGAAATCAGGTGGCCAAGCTTCAGGCTGCTTTAAAATATTTAATTGTGAGCTGTGCAGTTTAGGACTTTGGATTTGTATAGACCAGGGTAGCGGGGGCTGTACTCCAGGAGCCAGCACATTTCTTGCCTTAAACATTACATTCCCTTGTGCATGCATGTGAGATACAGGATATCAATAGCCATGCAAATACTACAGACACAGTACATGGCTTATCACTTCTAAGCTACACTCTTCTGCTCTGATATGAGCAACCAGCTTTCCATTGAAGCTGTATCTACATGATGAGAATAATTAGCTCTTTTAGTCCACCTTTCCCCCTGCCACTCTCTGTATCAGAAGCAGCTGGTGCAATGAGTCTGAATCACTCTCTCAGTAATGGCGTCACTCAGCTTACAAGGACCATGCAGGGTGGTACAAGGCAGTGATGAGATTGGGACTGGAAGCCACTGTGAGAAGGGCAGGGTCACCCCACCATGCCAGATGCTCCTGTTCTGGATTTGGGCTTAGTATTGTGCTGAAACAGTGGTACTCAAGTTTTGCTATACTCAAGTATAAAAACGGTTAAGAATGGGGAAACTTAGAGGAGTCTAAACTTAACCCCCCCCCCCGCATGACGCTATAATCATATTACCGTGTTTCTCATATTATAAGTCATGTCTTATATTAATTTTTTCCTGAAAAAAACACAGCATGGCTTATTTTCAAGGGATGTCTTATTTTTTAATTAAGTACCGGTACCGGTATCTGTACAGACCACAGACCTGCTCCCACCGGGTCTTCGCGCGCGGCAGGCAGAGGCTGCAGCCGGGTCCTGGGGCTGCGTGCGCGGCAGGCAAAGGCTGCAGCCGGGTCCTGGGGCTGCACGCGCGGCAGGCAGAAGCTGCAGCCGGGTCCTGGGGCTGCGCGCGCGGCAGGCAGAGGCTGCAGCCGGGTCCTGGGGCTGCGCGCGCGGCAGGCAGAGGCTGCAGCCGGGTCCTGGGGCTGCGCACGCGGCAGGCAGAGGCTGCAGCCGGGTCCTGGGGCTGCGCGCGCGGCAGGCAGAGGCTGCAGCCGGGTCCTGGGGCTGCGCGCGCGGCAGGCAGAGGCTGCAGCCGGGTCCTGGGGCTGCGCGCACGGCAGGCAAAGGCTGCAGCCGGGTCCTGGGGCTGCGCGCACTGCGCGCTGAGGCTGCAGCCGGGTCCCGGGTGTCCGCGCGCAAAGGCTACAGCCGGGTTCTGGGGCTGCACGCGCTGCGCGCTGAGGCTGCAGCCAGGTCTCAGGGGTTAACGCGGCAGCAGCAACCCTTCTTTGCCACAGACCTTCTTCCACCACCCGGTACGGCTTATTTTCGAGGTATGCCTTATATTTTTCCACCTCAGGAAAATCCTGCCATGCCTTATTTTGTAGGGATGCCTTAAAATATGAGAAACACGGTAGATCCACCAGGTGTATGAATCCAGCTCTCGGTACTCTCTGGGAGCCATAGCCCTCTTACTGACTAACTGCTCTCTCATTGTCCAGGCAGGTCAAGCAGAATGCTCTGCTTTGCCACTGGCCACCTCTGCACCTCTGATTTTTAAAAGTCTTCCAACTCAATCTTTTAATGAGGGTGAAAGAGGAGAGCGCAAAATATGGTCTGAAGCTCAACATCAAAAAAACCAAGATCATGGCCACTGGTCCCATCACCTCCTGGCAAATAGAAGGGGAAGAAATGGAGGCAGTGAGAGATTTTACCTTCTTGGGCTCCTTGATCACTGCAGATTGTGACAGCAGTCACGAAATTAAAAGACGCCTGCTTCTTGGGAGAAAAGCAATGACAAACCTAGACAGCATCTTAAAAAGCAGAGACATCACCTTGCCGACAAAGGTCCGTATAGTTAAAGCAATGGTTTTCCCAGTAGTGATGTATGGAAGTGAGAGCTGGACCATAAAGAAGGCTGATCGCCGAAGAATTGATGCTTTTGAATTATGGTGCTGGAGGAGACTCTTGAGAGTCCCATGGACTGCAAGAAGATCAAACCTATCCATTCTTAAGGAAATCAGCCCTGAGTGCTCCCTGGAAGGACAGATCGTGAAGCTGAGGCTCCAATACTTTGGCCACCTCATGAGAAGAGAAGAATCCTTGGAAAAGACCCTGATGTTGGGAAAGATTGAGGGCACTAGGAGAAGGGGACGTCAGAGGACAAGATGGTTGGACAGTGTTCTCGAAGCTACGAACATGAATTTGACCAAACTGCGGGAGGCAGTGCAAGACAGGAGTGCCTGGCGTGCTATGGTCCATGGGGTCACGAAGAGTCGGACACGACTAAACGACTAAACAACAACAACAACAACAACAACTCAATCTTAATCAGTCAAGCAGAGTTCGCCATTCAGACAATACCAGCTGAAAGACTTGTGTGTTCAATTTCCTGCCACACAGAGCTAGAAATGTCTGTGTCCTCTCTACCTCCCTGCCTCATGTTTTCCTTTGCTTATGCTAAATCTTTGTTTAGCTGAAGATGTCCTTCCCTTAGAGGCTGCTCACAAGCCCTTCCTTTTGTGGCTTCTCTGAAGTCTTAGTGACAGTAGCCCCACATCACCCGCGAAATGGACACCTTGCACCAATAAGAATGGTTTTCCCTCTAAAAAGATGGGAGTCAAGTCTTCCAGGATGTGCTTCGGGTGTCTAGGTGAAAACATGTGGCTTTCCCTAAGCTGCTCAGAGTGCAGGAAAATGCAGCAGATTCATTTTGAAACACTGAAATTAGACAATAAAGATGCTTGAAAAATGTACATCTGGGGAACCGTTCTCAGCATCTCATATTCACTGAGCAACATACAGGGCATTTTAATGGTTCTATGTTCATGTTATTCCTAATTGCTTCTTTTCTCCTAATGCACTTCTTTCATTTCATTGTTTTAAATGCATTCATGTTGTCACAAAGAAAGTCTTCCCAGTTTGTTTTGTAACTCAGTTTCCTTAAAAGTGTCCAGAGAAGACCCAGTTAAGCAAGGGTCTTCCCCTCAACATACATTTATTTATCTATTTTAAAGTATTTATATACCACATACCATGTTCAAAAAACACAGACCCAATGGTGGCAGCTGTTGAGAAATAAGCTCTTCCAGTAGGCTAAACTGCTGGGCAGGATTAGAGAAGGGCTTTATTCTCATGAAAGGCAACAGGGAGTTCAAAAGCAATAAAAGTGGTTCTTAAAAACCTTCACAGAGCCCTAGCTCCTATGTGCTTAGATCTTGGATGGGAGGAAATCTTCATACTTCCTAACATTACTGAGCAGGATTGTGAACTTCAAGGGCTCTCATCCTAGCTTCCCATAAATTCCGTTTTCTACTGAAGTCTCACAGCATCAGTGTATTTTCTTACCTTATCACAGATGTTTTTCCTGTGGGAAGGTGGGGAGGGGACAAGTTCCTCAGGTGCCATCTGTGGGTTCTGTTTTGCTGACCCCTGCTCATTGAAACAATAGAATGTAAGAAGATTCATTACATTACATGGTGAAATTCATGATAATGTTATCTAATCAGATGTAGTAAGATTCATGAACTTTAACTAATCAGATAATGAGTAGTTTACCAAAAAAAAAATCCATTTATTTCTTTAAATGATTTACTGTATATACTGCCCTTTGTACAAGCCACAGGCTGTTTACAATGGGGTCAGATGAGATAAAAAGAATACATAAGATTCACAAAAAAAACACAGACTTTAAAATACACAACTTATAATAACTCAATAGCAGTTTACTAATACCTGCTATTTAACTATCTACACATTGCTTTTTTAAAATTCATGATGTGGCAAAATATTTGGGTTACAATGGCTTATAGCCTATGTATTAAGGTTTATATGCCAACAGCATTATATAGTGTTGAATTCATAGTAGTTATTGGAGCACTTAAAAAAACAACCTTGAACTTACAATGCTTTCTCTTCTTGGCTTTCTGGGACAAAGAAGAACTGTCCAGCAGTATACAGGAAGTGGATGTAAGCTCTAGTCTTCATTTGTATGAACAAATCAAATAAATTATACAACCAAAAGGTTAACCAAATTATTTAAACATATGAGTGCAATCATTTGGGACCAATAAACCTATCTCAGTGATTAAACAAAAAATTAGAAAGTTTTTTTGAGGATTATGTTGAGGTTTTTTTTATTTTGAATGTTTAATCTAAATAGGAAGAGATGGAAGCATCTCTTGTGTGTTGTACATTTTCATATTATATTATCTAAAAGAGGTGAAAACCTTTGCAAGTTAAGCATATCACAGCTCCAAACATTAGACAACTGGTGCTGGCACTACGCTGTGTAAGGAATTTACTATGCAGCAAAATGCAGGTATGTAGGTGTGCCTGTGTAGGACAATCATGGCACATTGCCTTTTGAAAAGCATAAAGCATAAAATTCCAGAACCTTCTAGACAATCAGTTGTCTTGATTCAAAGGTAATAGTGTACTACAATACTTAGATTATACATGATAGATTTGGGTGGGGGGTAGCCTTGCTGTAGGGCAGGGTTGGAAATGTGGCTCTCTAGTCTCTCTGTTGAGACTTTCAGACTCTTCATATGCCACCCTCAGTCACTTCCTGCACTTTTACATTTGCGTGAACTCTGATCATGGTTCTTCCTTGCAAGAATGGAGGGTGGGGTGTGTGTGAGAAAGAGACTTTTGTAAAGCAGGATTGTAGTGTAATAAGCAAAAATCTGCTCTTATTCCCTTATTGGGTTCTCCATCGGTCGGAGAATGTAACAAAGGCCAAACAGAGAATTTTGAGAAGCAAAGCCTTTATTTTTGCTGTTGCAACAGGGTCCTTCCCCTCACACAGGAGAACAAGGAAGGCACTCAGAACAAAAGAGAACCTCCACTTTTATCAGTTTTCTCATCACCAAGAAACACCCCCAAAATACATCATTCCTACATCACAGCTACATAATCAATAACTCACAAAAAGGGAGGGTTCAAGGTAGAAATCTGAGCAACTTTGACACCTCTCCTAGTCCTCCTCTTACCCATCCCAGGTGTGAATTCCTAAACACAAAGAGAAATTAACAGTTTCTTAAAAGTTGATCACTATCTTTTGTTCGGAGAAGTCTTCCATTGTGAATGAGATGGCTAGTAGTCTGGCACCATTTATGGGGAAATGTCCAGTTGGCAGAGCCTCCGGCTTACAGGATTATGGCTCCCAAGTTGGTAGTCATGTGGAAATGTGTGTGTGATTCTGGTCAGAAAGAGTCAAAATGGTGTCAGTCAGGCCTGTCTTCCTGTGCTGTTTCAGACATGTGCCTGTACATTCATGTACATGTTTATGAACAATTATATATATCCTTAACATTTACAACAGTAGCCTTCTATAAGAGTCACACCATGCCACATGCATTCTTTATTGGTTGACCATGTTACCTTCTCCCCTGTTGAACAGACAGGTAGCTTGGCTTTAACTTGCCATGCTCCTTTGTTTCCCATATTCAGTCTTTGCCAAGTTGTGTCCCTTCTCCCTTCACAACATTGCAAGAGATTGGAATACAGCCCTTTCCCATCTTCCCCCTCAACAAACACCCTTGACCTCTTTTGTGTATGCTACTCTCTGGTCTTCAGTTATCTTACTTTGGTCCCCTTACATCTCTCCAGCACTCTGCTGCGAACATCATTTTTGCTCAACTTGTTCCTCTGATCACATGACCCACTGCCTTAAAGCCCTACCCTGACTTCCTGTCTATTCCTGGATTCAACACATGCTCTTAATCTCAAAGACTTCCAGACTTCCAGGCCTTATCTCTCCACTCTTTTATCCTAATACATTCCTGCCTGTGAACTTTGCTTTACCATCCTTCCCTGTCCAAAGCTATCCTACCACATTTTCTCCCTTTGCTGCAAATCACTTACTTCAAATCGCTCATGAAAACCCACCTTTTCCATAAAGCAGAACCCATAACTCCCATGCCCTATTAGAAACTGAATGCATAACTAAGTCTAAGCATGTCTTATTAAAGCCTGCACTTTGCTCTTTTATTTAGTATCTTGCCTCCGCTTCCTGTGTTGAAGTTTAGATTGTGTTGAAGTTTAGATTGTAAGTACGGTACTTCAGGATACGGAACTGTTCTCTTGTATTCTGTCAAACACCGAGCACACTCTCTGATGGTGCTACTACACAAATAAATGAATAGATCAATAGGACAGATATCAAGCTGTACTTCCAGCCACACTACAAGACTTTTTCCTTGTCTTGGACATAAATTACAAGGTAATATTCTGGTTCTCTGCCACAAAATTATAGGCCTAAAAATCACTAAAATTCAAGACCCAGTAAATGAAACTATTCTTTCTTGTCATCCCTGAGGACCACAATGATATTACAAAAAAGGAAACAGAGATTTAGGACATATTGGTTCTATGCCTAATCTTCAAAAACTATTTATGTATTTTATATATATATAAAGAGCAAATCACCTAAGGGTTGTCTCTCTTTGAAATGTATTTGCTAAATTTAGTCAGTGGGAAAATATGCTTGCAATATTCCTATTCTATATAACTTAGAAATATCTGATTTTTTCCCCTTTTTTATTGTCTAGATTCATATTCTACAAGCCATGGTTTGGATTTAGAGTAACCTTTGTAGTTATATTTCAATTTAAAAAGAAAAGACGGTGTTTCTCAGGTCTTGATACACAGACCACTTACTGCAGTCCCTTCTATGCATCACTAACCGCCTGTTCCTGTGAGGCTTGTTTAAGCTGCAGTTTCACAAACGGGTATTTCCTACTGCAGCTAAAGCCATATTATAAACAGAACTTGGTATAAAAAAACCCTTAAAAACATTGAAAATACTTCAATTTCCCCAAACTCGGGGGAAATATCACCCCCCTACCCACAATTCCACTTGCCATGGTACAGCAGAGGCAGACTACTTCTTTTTTCTAGAGATAGTCATTATAATCTTTACTCTTAAGATAGTAGAGAATTAGAGAAATGAGAATTAGATTCTGTGTCTTGCATTTATTCACATAGCTGGTAAAGAGCAGCCATTGGAGACGCAAGCTTCTTGTAATAGCTTCTGGCATTTTTCAGCTTTTATATGTGAGAGGAATTTTTCAATTTCCAGTCTTTGGCCTTTCTGATGAAACTGCTCACTAGGGTGCTTACTGTAGCAATTCTGTATTGTCTTTGTTTAATACAGACACCTGTCCCTTAGGAACCAAGTGGATTTCAATTGCTTATTATATACAGCCCACTGAGCAGACATCCAGTGGTGATTTTTGCTCAGCACTAGTTTCAACTTTTATATATATAAAAAAAATGGTAACTATATTTTTAAGAAGCAGTACCCTCCAGACCTGATTGACAATGCTATAACAGGCCAAATCTTGAGGGTATTCACAACTGAATATAGTATCTTGCTGATGACTATGGATATCTGATCCCAAATTCCCACATACAATAATAGCATATCAATATATAGGCACGTCCAACAAACTTCTAACCATTTTCCTCAGCTGAGAGAAAATAATTATTTTCCCAGTTCTGATATATATATTTATAAAATCTACAAAGTACTCCTTAAATGAAGGTGAGACTCAATATCTTAACAACCATCTCACCAAAACAGGGAATCTCTTCCATCTACTCTTCATCTACATTGCTTTAAGAATATAGTTCTTATCTACCTTACGGGTAACACTTTAACTTCATTAAGGCTTAATAGGACCCTACAATGCCATCACAGGTGTGGTTTCAAAAATATTTTGACTTTAAGTCTCACATCAATCACATCACATCAATTATGTAGGGTCATAGAAGAGTTGTCTTACCTGGTTGAAAGTTGCTCATATATTAGATAAGGGAGTTGCTCATCTATTAGTTCACTGCATTTCTATGAATCTTCTTTTCTCCTTTCCCCACTACTGAGTAGGAGTCTTTATCCCACTCTTTGTTATCAAAGTAGACCAATCCAAGTTAGACCATAGCATAAATTATCTCACAGGATTGCTGCAAGAATAAAAATGTCTCTCTAGGCCTCCAAGAATGATCAGGATCTGTTGGCTTCTGTCTGTCTTGGGAGACAATGGAAGGGTGTGCCTTCGGGGGTAAAGTAATGCAGAGCTGTTCTGCCAACAGACCTAGTGCCTGAAATCAGTTCCCCATAAATCATGGCCTTGGGGATCTGTCATCTTCCATTCTGTGTGCATGACCAAGCCAAGGTAGACATCACTAGGCAGAAGTGCAAACATGCTGCGAATATGGGTTTGGGAGAGCACATGTTTGAGATGCTGTCCTGCTATGCCCAAAATCTTCCTGTGGTGCAGAACATATGAAATACATTGAGGTGTCACTCCTTGTGGGTGTCAGTTGCCCACGACTCACTTCCATAAAGCAGCATGCTCAACACACAAGCCTGGTAGACCTTCATTGGTATTGGTCATTAGCATCACGTCCTCCCACAGCCTTTTGGAGAGGTGAGCCATTGCCATAGCTGCCTTGCCAATACACTTGTCCAGCTGAGCATTGATGGAAAAGTTGCTGGTCATGGTAGAGCCCAGGTAGACAAAATAACTTACCACCTCAAGCATGTGGTCACTAATGCTGATGCATGGAGTGCTAGTGACATCCTGAGTCTAGATGTTGGTCTTGTGGGGCAATACAACAACAGATCCAGAAGGAAGAATGGTCCACATCGTCTATTTCACCACTGTGGGTGAACAGGAGAGATTTGAAAAATAAATAAATTAAAAACTGCTCAGGCTTGGGAGCCAAGTGCCAATTGGAAGAACAGGGGACAGAGGTAGGTCTGCTCTGAGCACAGCCATAATGGCCAAAAGGTTGCACAGTGGAAGAGCAACTGTAAGGAATGGAGTAGAATGGTCAGTTTGCCTCCCATCAATTCCCTCACATCTGACCCTTCCTAGCTGTAAGAAGAGCCCAAAGTCCCACTGGGAACTTTGGTGCCTAAATGAGTCCTTTGGTGTAAAGGTGCAATTTTAAAAGGGAGCCTATAGCTAGAAATGGTTTAAGACAGGGGTCAGCAAACATTTTCAGCAGGGGGCCGGTCCACTGTCCCTCAGACCTTGTGTGGGGCCGGACTATATTTTGGAAAAAATAGGAACACATTCCTATGCCCTACAAATAACCCAGAGATGCATTTTAAATAAAAGGACACATTCTACTAATGTAAAAACACCAGGCAGGCCCCACAAATAACCCAGAGATGCATTTTAAATAAAAGGACACATTCTATTTATGTAAAAACATGCTGATCCCCGGACCGTCCGCGGGCTGGATTTAGAAGGCAATTGGGCCGCATCCGGCCCCCAGGCCTTAGTTTGGGGACCCTGGTTTAAGAATTGCATCACAATACAGTATAAAGAACAGTAGGATTTAAACAAACAGGATCACATCCACAAAAAGGAACAGGGTAGCTAATAACTGATGTTCTCTCCCCTCCCCCAATTCATTTCTAGAATTTAAATCTGGTCTAAATGACAAATCAATTAAACTTTCATATTTGCATTAAAGGTTCATGGAGCAGCCAGTCTGAATTACTTTTAAAGCTGCATAGAGGGCTCCCTTACATACATAAAATGAAAGCATATGGAGAAGAATTGATCTCAGGGAAAGGAGATTCCCATATGGTATAAAAGCAAGGAATTTCTTCATAGATTGAAATATGGATCGTCTTTTAAAACAAATCCAAATTGCAGATGGTGATGCTCAGACTGAAATGGAAAAGATTCCTTGTTATACCAGTGGAGCAAAGCATATGTTCCATATAAATGCTATAAATAGTAGCAACTGGATAATCCTGTGGGACGTGTCTGCATAAAGAAAGCAGCAATAGCAATAGCCAATATATATGTGCGCATTTCCCCCCTCCTCCCCCTGCCTATATCCATCTAGTGGCAGCACATTTTTCTGCTTATGATATGTGCTAAAATCCAATGTTTGGTTCAAAATAAAGCTAATTTGCATTGGCATAGAGACTTAACTCACTGGTGTATTATTACTGTGTAAGCAGGTGTAGAAGCAACTGCAAATAAATGCTTGCTGATGGAATCCCAGCAGGGTTTCTGATGAGTTTTCATTTTGTTGAACCTTACCAAGGAAATGACTGCGTAAAAAGCTTTGCTATTAGTTCTTTGCCTGAAAAAAATCATTTAGCTACACCTGGCCAGATTCATGGCAATTATACTAACTATGCATAGAGGCCATACCAAAAAAACACATCCACCTTTTTAAGCCACGGCCTGAAATCTGTCAGTGTAACAGTAGAAAATGACACAACTAAGCTATGAATAATAAAAAAGCAAATGCACATAAAGGGGGGAGGGGAGTGGAATTTAAACTAGAATCTATGTAACTATGTAACATTACTATAATGTAATGGCCAATATTTAAAGTGTGAATTGTCTACAATTGTTATTTATTTATTTCAAATAATATGTAGTGATTAATCTTTTGTAATGGTTTAAAATGGCTAAAAGTATATATAAATATAAATGCAACGATAAAATGTCTCATTAATAGCTGAAAAATGTAGGTGTGCAACATACAGCTGGCACTATAATCCAACAAAAGTTAGCTTTCAGCGATCTTAGTGAAAGAGATTCAAAATAGGTACTAAAATTGTTTTAAAAACTAATCTGTCTCCTGGTAAGAAGATCCAGGGGTAATAAATCAGAACTATTATTTTGATTTCCTTTGTAGTGACGACAATAGCAATGCAACCAGTTAGCACAAAGGAAACATAAACAACAGGAGTATTCAGGCTGTACTGATTTTGAATGCAAGTGTTTATCTTGCCAGAAATATCCCTAAGCATAGAAGATATACTTTAAAAAGAGTGTTTATGAATTTTCCTTTACTCCATATGAGTTTTTTCCTTCAGACGATCCCCCCTTCTTGCTCTGATCTGCAAAGTTTTCACACCTGTTTACATGGATTTCTACATGATCCTATGCATGTTTACTTGGAAGTAAATCCAAACCCAATGGGGCTCATTGCCACATAAGTGCACATGGGCCCTTAAGATATCAAAGCTGCATTTTTAACTGAAGATAGAGTAATCACAATGTAGGTATCATACACCCTTTAGTCACATGACTGCTTAGAATGTGACAGCTGCCACATTCTGCAAAGATTCTAATCTTAATAGTGTTGACATGATTTATGTATGGTTACCACATCAGGCTAGATTCATCTAGAAACACAACAAAATTGCAAAGCATGTATCTGGGTAACCCCCATGCATTTATAAAGCAATAGGCTTCTTCCTTAGCAAATACATTACAGTGGTACCTCGGCTTACAAACACGTCGGGTTACAGACTCCGCTAACCCGGAAGTAATACCTTGGGTATTACTTTACCTCAAGATGAGAACAGAAATCGTGTGGTGGCCACGCGGCGGCAGCAGGAGGCCCCATTAGCTAAAGTAGTACCTCAGGTTAAGAACAGTTTCAGGTTAAGAAAAGACCTCCAGAATGAATTAAGTTCATAACCATAGGTACCACTGTATTCAAGAATCTCCCAAAAGTATTGCAAGAATGACCTGCCGGAGACAATATATCTTGTGGTCAGCCCAGCCCAGCAACTGTCATGGCAACCCTCCTCATATTTAAATAGAATGATGCTATGCTTAGAGGGTCCATTCCTTAATATAACTAAATGCCCTCCTTAAGATATATACCTTTTGGAACAAGGTAGTGTTTCAAGTGGTGTTAATTGTCATTAAGGATCAGGCAGGGGTATTATAAATCAAATAAGCTTTATTAACTCTATGACCCTTCTTCTCTCTCTCTTTGTTTTTTCTTTGCTGAATGACTTCCTGGGAGTTGTTTCCATAACCCAGTGGTTGTCAAAGGGTGTGTGTGCCACCAGGCGTGTAGCAAGGGAGGGGCAAAGGGGGCGGGCCGCCCCTAGCTCCTCTCTGGCGGGGGCAGCGCCCCTGACCCCTGGCCCGCCCTTTGCCTCCTCCGCCCAAGCAGGAAGAAGCAGAGCGTGCTACAGAGCGGGTTTCCGAGCGCGCTGGCACCGGCAAACCACTCCGTAGTGTGCTCTGCTTCAGAGCGCACCGGTCAAGCAGAGCAGCAGTGCCAACCCGGACGGACTGTGCATGTGCGGACATGCGCAGTCCGTCCTGGCTCGTCCTGGCGCACGCGTCGTGCGTCATGACGTCAGGACACATGCACACTGTGGAGCAACGCCCTGCCCCCAGGGGGTGCTGCCTCGGGCAGCCAAGCGGCACCGTTCGCCACTGTGTGTCACACTAGTGTGTCAGAAGGAGAAGGCAAGTGTGGTGGGAAGATTCAAGGAGAATCAAAGAAACATTGAAACATTTCAGTGTCGTATAAGATAGTATACCAGAAACAGTATCCATGCCTTTCTACAATAGTTCTGGCTATTTTTCTACAGTTCTCCATGACATAAACAGGGATTTTATTTCAGATAGATTTGAAAAAAAGAAAGCCTTCTTTGTGTTGATGAGAAGATGAGAGTTTGTCTCAAATTAGACCTAATATAAATGAGATTACCCAGTAAATGCAAGCCACACTGAATTTGTGGTTTTCCCCTCTCTTCTGCAGCAAGGACTCACAGGGCAGCTTTTTCCCATAGGCCCACCACACAGAGAGATTACTGGACGAAACCTTGCTCAGTATTTTGCTGCAATCCATGGGCCACAGTACCGCCAGGCAAAGACGCCCCGTGCTTATTGGGCACAAAACGGGGCTTGTCCAGGCAGGTGCATTATGCGACCCACGAGAGCAGCAAAATAACCAGACTGTACAACAGTGATGGGATAAAATCAGGCCAAATCTTTATTGACAGCAGCAGGCAATGCAAGGGTCGATGGAATAGATCCGCTGGGTTTGGATGGTTTCAAACCTGTGCCATGGGAGTCAGCTGCTGTTGAACCTTGCTGTGGTGCAAGCCAAGCACGCAAGGTCTCATTGGGGAACCAGGATACAGATTCCAACCAGGCAGATACTTAACCTGCACTTGGGTTTGCTGTGGTCAATCCTCCTCTCAGGCACCTTACAGAGGCCCCCCTATACTATGTTGATCCTGCCCAATGCCATTTCCACCACAAGAGAGGAGCTACCATGGCCCAACTCCTGCCAACTCAAAACTGTCTCCACGGCCAATCCAGAAAGCCCAAATAAAGATCTTCCAATCAAATGTAAATTGCTGCTTTCTGACAGGTGAACTTCATCCAGGCAAAACAAGCTCAAACCTCATCAGGGGGTGGCAGATTTTCCAGGCCACGGTGTACTAATATAGCATGTGCCATTGCCTTGGTGACTCGCCATTGTACCACATCCACCTGCAGGGGTTGAGCTCCCCTCCAAGAGCATCATTGCACCAAGACGACCAATTTGTTTTCTCAATGTATTTCTTATCAATTAAAGAAATGGTGTGGCATGAGCAAATTTTGTTCTGAAAGTGTCACCCAGAAGAAGAAAAAAGAGAACCACTGCTTAACCACTGCCATCTGTCTGTGTCACTAAGTTTTTCTCCCTGGGTGTCAGCCTGACCCTCTTACTTAGCTCCACATACATTGAGATATCTTAACTTTTAGAACTTTAATGAAAGAAAATGATGGTTACAGTAACTATAGTCTCAAAAATCCATGTGCCTCTTGAATTTAGACATAGTCTTTTAGGCAATGGTTTCTGTACTAGCTGACCTGCCCGAGTATTTATCTGTTTTGCCCTGTTTCCTGGTGGTGATTGCAATCTGTTGTATCCAAATAGATTAGTGTGAGTGATCATGCTCTTTTACAGGAGAAGCTGAGCACTCCCTAGGCTGTGGGTCAACTACTGTATTGGCATCTTCTGCCTCCTGAAGTTGCCTCTCTTCTGCTCTGAGTCTACAGGTTTGTTGTTACTCTGCAAGAGCCCTCAATTCCTTCTCACTTGGCCCTCTTGAGTTACCACCTCAGACAAACACCTGTCCACTTGACTTTGGAGCTCAGTTTTATTCTGCTCCTTATTTTGTCACTCTATTGGCTGTATCCAGACAAGCCCCTCTCCTAGCAGGGGATATATCAGGGTTTCCCAAACTAAGGCCCGGGGGCCGGATGCGGCCCACTTGCCTTCTAAATCCGGCCCGCGAATGGTCTGGGAATCATCATATTTTTACATGAGTAGAATGTGTCATTTTATTTAAAATGCATCTCTGGGTTATTTGTGGGGCCTGCCTGGTGTTTTTACATAAGTAGAATGTGTCCTTTTATTTAAAATGCATCTCTGGGTTATTTGTAGGGCATAGGAATTTGTTCATATTTTTTTTTTCAAAATATAGTCCGGCCCCCCACAAGGTCTGAGGGACAGTGGACCGGCCCCCTGCTGAAAAAGTTTGCTGACCCCTGGGATATATCTTTCACAGGAATTGAGAAAAATTATGTCACTATTATCTGATTTGCTCAAATGAAACAATCATTTTGATTTTGATTTTTTTGTCTGTTGGTTGGAATACTGTAATTTGATCCTTTCATTTAGAGAAAAAGTGTTTTGGATAATGAATAGTTTAATTGACATGTGAAGGAGCTTCATGCACCTGGAAGGAATATCTCACCACAAACTAATTGCATGTTTAGTTTTTGTAAACTAAATACATGAATTTAATACATGAATACAAAAAGTTATATCAAGTGGTATGGCTTAATTTCTAAATAAGAGGTATGGAGTCATTTTGTCTGAAAATCATACTTGGGCACTCTTACAAGGAGGCTCTTTCCCTGTCCATAGAGACTAATTGATTTGTTTTTAAAAGAGGAGATAATGGCACTCTGCACATATGGAATGGTATGCTACTCTAAGTAAGTGCTGTACATTCTGGTGAAAACTGCAAAGTTAAAAATGGCAGCCATACCAAGCCAAAATGTGGCTGGCCACCACTGCTTTAAAACCACTTTCATTCTAAAAGGCAGTGGAATGCTGAATTCTTAAAAATCAATATAAACGTTGCACCAGTCCCTAACTCAGTGGCATAGGTGGTAGTGATTTACATACATTTGACTGAAAGCAAATGTCTCTGAATAAGGCAAATGTGTATTAATAGGAACACCTCACAGAAAATGTTATGTCTGCTTTTAACCTGCATCAGGAATATGAGTTTAATTGATAGATCCAGACAATAATATGGAATCCAGTCTTTTATGCTAATGACCAATTAAGTTAATGGGGTTACTTAACAGCTACTTTGGTGCAAATGATTTGAATATTCAATGATGATAGTGGGAAGAGCTCCTTAGAGAGCAAATATGAATACTAAGAGCACAATTCTGTCTATAGGTTATATTCTGTCTATAGGTTATACCTTATGATCAGCACAGAACCATTGCTAAATTTCCCTTCAGAATAAAATTAGACACTAGCATAGTTAACTTATGTCCATGGTAATCTACCAGCAGTGGAATTACTTATCTACCACTGGAGAACTGCCAGTGTAAAAGCAAAAATCCAGGCAGAGCTGGGGTGTGACAGGTGAGGAATATGGTTTAATCAGAATCTTATCCTGATTCCGGGCCCTGACCTGCCGCTGATGAGGAAATAGTGTTGTGCTTACAAAAGAGGTAGTCTAAGGGGGGGGGGGGGAGCCATCTAATGTGATCCAAGTATAAACAGCACCAGAACACTGCATATCCTACTTCCTTACATTTCTCTGTCCCCTTGTCTCTTCCTGGCAATATGCATTGTTGTGGGAAGGGCATGAACTGTTGGGAATCTGAAGCGACATACCCACATGGCAGAAGTTGTCCCCATTTCCAGTCAGCACCCAGAGGCACCTTAAGGTCCAAAATAATTTACTACTGCAGACGATAAGGCTTCTGTAACACAGTATTGGATGTTGATATATATCTAATATATATATCCATACAAAGTATTTCTGTTGCTCCAGCAATTGAAGGCATAACAGATTCTGACTCGCTTCTCAAGACTCACTGGCTAACTAATGAGCTGACATGCCTTAATCACTTATATCAGGCATAGGCAAACTCGGCCCTCCAGATGTTTTGGGACTACAACTCCCATCATCCCTAGATGACAAGACCAGTGGTCAGGGATGATGGGAGTTGTAGTCCCAAAACATTTGGAGCGCCGAGCTTGCCTATGCCTGACATATAGATGGCACTGGGCAGCATAGCTGCCAAGTTATCCCTTTTTTAAAGGGATTTTCCCTTAGGCTGAATAGGCTTCCTCGCGAGAAAAGGGAAAACTTGGCAGCTATGCTGGGCAGTTGCCATAGTAACTGGGTTGACTGACCTTGCGCCTGTTGGCTTATCTCATACATGAGGTGATTTGCACTCATGAATGAAATTAACCCCTTCCTCTATGTCCAATTCCTCCAACATGAACTGAGTTCTGTGAAGTCATTGTGACATCCCTGCCATTGCCAAGGACACATTGTCTGGTAGTGTTGTTGTGTTATCTTTTGTTCCTAACCACTATTTTGCTTTTCTTCTAAGAACGCACAAGATCATGATTATGTGGTGTTAAGTGTTCCATTCTGGTACAGTTTTTGCTGACTTCATAAATCATAGGATTGGTCTCCACAAAACCCTCTATATCCTTCTGTATTCTCCTAATTTACATTAGTATGAGATTCCTCATAGTATGAGAAATACTGAGCACTTTACTTATATACATCAACTTACATGTATTAGAAACAGAATTGTGCCCATGATCAGACATAAAAAGACCCTTAATGTTCATATATCCTTTCCAAGCAACAACTTCATTCAGGGGAGATAGGATATGATTTATTTATGAAGAGAGTTTGAAAATGCTTCTATTTAATTTCTTGCCTATATCACGGACTTGCTCCGAATCCCTCTTCTTCAAACGAAAACTCATTTTTATCCTCTCTTGCTGTAATTAGGAAGACAAGGTATATTTTAGACCTTAGAGTATTGTTTTAATTTTCCCACACAGTATTTAAACCACTTACACTGACACCTTTCAGAGTCTATTTCTCTTATTTAAAAGTCCCCTGTGGTTGTTCCTTGTCTCTCAAGTGAGCATTATCTTAGATTTACTACTATCTGTGTAACACCAGAGAAAAGGAAGATGCAGCCATACTCTGTCAGTGCCAAACATGGGCTGCCATTGTTCCTGGTCTTCCTGCGTGTGTTATTGCCAAGTTAAAAATTAGAGTTCTGCATTAGTCCACCTGCAATGCCCAAAATCTTTGCTGAGTTTCCTGAGTTTTTCCAAATATGCAAATCCCAAGCTGGAAGGCTAACACCAATCAAACTGGTTCCCACTGTGTATCTTTGAACAATTTTAAATATTCCTGTCATATTGCATTTCACATAACACTGCCACTACTCATGAAATACATTTAGACATTTCTGAGCTGAATGTAATAGATGTGATGATGTGAAATTAGAAACTGTTTGGAACACTTGCTGCCTAGAATAACTGTTCTTGGTGATACTGGATCAGAAATATACAAATTAAATAAATTTCTCTGTGTGACTGCCTGACTAATGCAGATCATGGTAAAGGACATAAAACATTATTTTCACCAAGATAATATTTTTCTGATGAACTATCCTGTTAGAAACATTGCTTAGCCTGAAAATAATCTTTATCTGTCTCTTTTTAAAATAGCTCTATTTTGCCTGTGTGGCTGTCTGCAACAAGTAATATCCCATCCACCCACTGCAATTTGCTTTTTAAATGGAAGCTGTTTGCTTTATTTATTTACAACATCTCTAAAAGATACTTAAAGGAAAGCATTTTTGCATTAAGTCATTTTCCGCCTCTGACAATATTGCTTTCTTACTCACCAACATCTGGAGGACATATATCTAATAATTTCCATGCTGTTTTTAAAGCGTTTATTTACATAAATTCTCAAATTACAAAGTATTCCTTAACTCATGCATTAATCTTGTCAAATATCGTGTCTCATATGCCATATTAGTAGGATGCTAGGAACATCCACAGTTATCTCATAAACCATTTCCATGCTTTGAAGAACCATCAATGCAATGTGTTGATCCAAAATGTACTATTGCATGTATTAATGGCCTTCCATGTATTAAGGGCCTCTTCTGATGGTGGAAGGGGCATGAATCCAGTAGAGGATTCTGCAAACGGAAGTCAGGGGCCTGATTTTCACCACCACCACCCCAATTTACTCAGCTATGCCCCATGATTTTTCAACCCTGTGGAGCAAATTTTTGAGGGACTCAGGGGAGCTTAGATTTCAGAGCACACCACTCACAGAACTCTGGATCCACCCCAATGTATGCAAATCCTTCTGCTGTGGTCCAACTGCGATTTCCAATGCTATTGTTCCTCCGACCACAGGCAAGCTGCAACATTCTTGTCAGCTCAGAGAAGGAACACAGAATAGTAGTACAGTTTGTTTGTTGTGAATCCCCTGAGGGCAGGGGAAGGATCATAGCTCAACAGAAGAACATAGCTGCCAAGTTATCCCTTTTTTAAAGGGATTTTCCCTTATGCTGAATAGGCTTCCTCGCAAGAAAAGGAAAAACTTGGCAGCTATGCAGAAGAACATCTGCTTTGCATGCAGAAGGTCCCAAATTAAATGCCCATCTTCTCCAAGTAGGGCTGGAAGTTCCCCCATCTGAAACCCTGTTGAGTTGCTGTCAGTCAGTGTAGACAATACTGAGCTAGATGGATGGCCTGACTCAATAGAAAACAGCCTCCCATGTTCCTAAAAGAGCTGTGCATATATTTTTAGTGATAGAAAGGGAAATTTGGTTCCCCCAACATGTAGGTTTTGGCTCTGTTGGCTTTGCTGCAGGTCAAGTTATCTCATGCTATAAATGAGATGGCTTGGACAGACAGCACAGGACAGGGAAATAATGGAGTACTGTATTTATTATCATTTTGAAGTAAAAATACAAAATAGGACCGCTAAGGCATACAGCCAAATCGAGTCTCAGATTAAAAGACCCAGAGAACAAACAGCTCATAAAGGGGTGGAAGCATTCATCACACTGCACGGAAGAAGTGGCCTTTCAAAAGGCATTCATTACGGGTATAATCCAGCCAAAGTTGAGCACATAGCCAAATGGTTTTTGGTCTCCTTTACAATCCATTAAGATGATTCAGTAGATTGGTTTTTGCTTGAACTCATGTCCCAAATGGTTACCATTATTGGAGATGAGAAAATTTTCCTCAGAGCACATTGACAAAGTAACTCAATACAGCTTTTTTCCTCCTGCAGTACTTGTCTGAGCTCAGGTACATGAGTATCCCAGGCTGAATTTAAGGCAGGTGACCTGTGGTGCCAGGCTTTTGGAGGTGCCTGTCAACTATTCACTGAAGAAATGAAGTGAGGTCTGAAAAACAATTCATCTTTACTTGTAATGCTGTCAACACTGACCAGTAAAGCTGCGAGGCCAGCCTTGCATTAATACAATAATGACAATGAAAATCTGTAACATCACTGCCCATTCAATAAACTGCATGTATGTATCAAATCCATATGTGAAATTTATAGGGCAGAGATAAATAATGCATACATGCAACATGAAAAGTGGTACAAATACACTAAAAATAAGATTCAGGTAATAATATAGGTTTTCAAAGTTGAGCAAGTGGAAGATGGTGCCAGAGATGCTCCCCTCCAAGGGCACCATTTGAGCTAGGGCCACTGTTGTGTTTTCTCGAACAACTGTTCTCCTAACACCTCTTGCAATGCAGCAGTTCTTTGCTTGAAGTATATTGTGACATCTGTTGCAAAGATTAGGGGGCTGCTGCTCTTAGCTTTGGTTAAGTGGTTGCCTAACATAGCTATTCGGTAATTTTGACCATTATTATTATGTGATATGAGCCACATAACAAAAGCCACATAACCCCACCCCACCTCATCAACACAATGAGCTGGACATACAATGTTTTTAATTAGTCCTGTTCTTCTCCAAGGCACAACAGCAAAGCACATATGAAATTGCAATTTTATTTGCACACCTTTGTCTTTCAAGCCTCATGGGCCACCCCATACTGAACATGTTACAATATACTGTCTACTTCAAATATTAACATATCAGTACTCATGTAGCCCTCAGTAGATTGCGAAAACTAAAAATGTGGTAATAATCAAAGCACCATGCAAAGCCATAATGTATAACATATGTTGATCCTACCGGTATATCAGCCCAGTACATAGGCTCCCCAAGCAAAATGTTAGATGTAAAATGTTCCAGAATATAATATAATTTGCAGCAACACAAATTACAAGAGGCAATTTTTACTGAAATTATTATTTTAAAAGAAATAAAAAAGAGCAGCGTGCTGCAGTTTTCCTTGACCAAGCAATTTTATTTCAAAAGGTTTTAACAAATATTTAAAATGTATGAAGGAAAACCTATGGAGGAGCTTTCTGCATGAAAATGCCTCCCCCAAACTTTCTGAAGTGAATGAAACCAAACATTCATCTCAGATTCATCAAGATAAATAATAATGTAACTATAGGAAGAAACATATTTGTGAAATCTAAAATTTTGCCTTAGGTACTCCTTCAGATGCAAGATGTCGGAATCTAATACCTTCATCTGCTTGGAAGTCCACTTTAAGTCGATAGGAAAAAGATATGAGGATAAATAAAAGCTTTGCAGTCTACTGAGTTTCTTAGAACTATTCTTATTGATCCAGTGTTTAATGCCTAATTTTTAAAGTATCTCCGAAGGCAAGAGGCAAAGCTTCAGTGCAAAGGATATTTATAAAGGGTTGAAGGAAGGGGTAGAGCCAGAATTTGGGAACATAACAGACATTTTGTAGCCTAAAGTCTTCTATAACAATCACATTTAATGATTCTTCACAGGGTTATGTGGATATTATGGGGCTGTTTTATGAGACACAGCTGAGGTTTCCCCCCAAAAAAGATTCTCATATTACTTGGAGATGAAGACCACATGTGTATAGCTTTCCCCACCTTTTAAAACACAAAGGAGTATAAACTCATAATGGGGCCTGGTGATGTCGTATGGTTGCCAACAGGTTGTTACTCAATGAAGAGTGGGCTAGAAATAAATAACAACAAGCACAACTATCATTGGGAAACAAATCAGAGTCCAGCAGTTAGAGGGTGGCACCCAGTGGTATAGAGGCCCACAATAGATGAAATACAAAATACTGGAGATATGGGCAGTTAAAAAACAATTAATGCTATATTAATGCTATATTTTCTGTTTCTGTATGGTAAGTGAAACATTTCGGTTTCTGAATGCCGTAAACCGGGAAGTAAACGCTTCAGTTTTTGAACACGCCTCGGAATTCGAACATGCACGCAGCTTCCTATTGAGTTTTCAGTTTTCAAACATTTCAGAACTCGAACAGTCTTCTGGAACGGATTACGTTCAGAACCGAGGGGCCACTGTACACTGCTGCTAGATCCAGGATATGGGAAGTTAGAGTCGCTAGTGCCTTTGTCTGGATTCTTAAAACATTCTCTCCAATAATTGACAGATGAAGATAGGAATATGCTTGTAACAAAGGCTGAACAAAAAAACCTTTAGCTCAGAAATTGGGAGGTGGACCGAAAATGGCAGGACTGAAGTCTTGTGGGGTGTGGCAAGTGCAGCTGTAAAGTATGTGGCGGTGGGGTGGGGCTGTTTGGATGCAAGGGCAGCTTCTCCCTTATTTGTTGCCCTTTCCTTATTCTTCCTGATGACTTGTCCATAGTTAAGGGAGCAGGGAGCTCTTCAGCTAGACTTTCACCTGCTTCTGCTCCATCTGACCATATCAGACCATTATTTCCAAGCACAGTACTCATACCCTCAAAGTCACGTGACCCATGTGAGATCATGGAGCCCCAAAACACACATTTTGGTACGCTGCACAAGATTGTGGCACCAGAAAAAGCACTTGATCTCACACGATCATGGTGACCCAAATGGCTGCTGTGACCCCGCTGGGAAAAATGGGATGTCCCAGTTTTTCTGGGACACTTGTGGGGTAATGCAGTACTAACCATTTTGTTGACATGGGGCAAGTGGGCAGTAAGATATTCACATTGTCCCTCCTGTAGTAATTTGCTAAAAGCTTGCTCTCTGCCAGCTGTCCCATTATAGTTTGTGCATGCTTGGTAATGTTCTGGGGATGTGAAGAGATTTTGCCTGTGCTAGCTACAGAATTGTTCCAGAGGAATGAACTGGAATGGACTGCCAGATTTGCTATTAGTGTATAGATGAGTGAGGTTGTTGTGTTTTTTTAGCTATAACTTCTGAGGATGTTTATACTTGCTGATAATTTGATGAAAGGTTCCTGCCATTCTATTCTCTCTCTTGGGGTTATACTTAATAAAAGTCTAGTGCAGTCTATACTGAAATAATACGCTGTCTCAAGTATTGTTGCTTTTGTTGGTTTTTCTACATAATACAGTGTTTTATGATGGAGAGTGGAGTATTTTATGAACAGAAAGATTTCCACTAGATTTATGTCCCATTTATATGAGGCCAATAGATTGCAACAGCACATGTAAGAACACTGAAGCAAAAAACCAAACTGTACTTATGTCAAGGAGATGGATTTCGGTTGTAAAGAATATGTGTAAGAATAAGATAAAGACATAATACTGTCTTAAGGCCTTTCCCTTTTTATGCAGCTATATATGTTACTGCACATATGCAGTGAGGTCCCTGGCCCTTTAAAAATGTAATATTATGCAAAGGCTAAAATGCAGATGGAGAACAGAGACACAATGGATAATAATGTAACATACACGTAACACAATAGCACACACTGTAGGACCTGCGGGTTAGGAGTAACTATGAAGCCCTCTTTAAGCGTTATCCAGATATAGAAAGAAACATATGAGGTGGGGAATGGGGTGGCTGTTTTCATCACCTTCCCGCATGTGGAAGGTGACTGTCTGCAGACAGCAGCCTCCTGTATCAGTTGTGGCTCCTGCATGTGTTTTAGAACCTTGGAAAATCTGGGCTCCAAATTGTGAAGGTATTGTCCAGAAATCCTAAAGTCTTCCTGCTTCACCCAGACATCTTTCATTGGTTGGAATGTAATGAGAATGGGGGTAGAGAGAGGTGGAGGTAGCATGCTTGCACCTGCCCCCCCCATTATTTACCTCCGCATTCGGGTGATGCCTGAAGAGGGTCTGCATGTCTCCTGTTTTCTTGGAGACAGAAGGAGCTGCCTACTAGTGTCATCAATGACCACAATGCTCATCACAGCATCAGCAACAACAAGGCTAAACAGTTCCTCACCACATATATGAGGATGGATAGCAATTTCATTGAGGTTGTTGACTCTCTCCTTGGCCCTGATTTGGTGGTTGTTGTTGCTGCTTTTTGTGGAACTGAGGTAGCAGGGGCTTAGGTACCTATGGGACCATTAGGAAGACATAACCCACCTCCCCCACAATTCATCATTATGATAGGTAGCCCATTTGTATTTAATAAATGAAAGAAATAAGAAAGCTGAACAATCACATTGGAACAGAATAATCACTTATACGTGGTAACTCAATGCAAAAAAGAAGGAGGATTGAATAGAGTCACTTTCAATGACTACTCTAGCCTATTTAGATAGGGTCTGGATGTCTTCTTTCATCCTCTCCAGTTTCCAGGCTTGCTTACATTTACCTAAATATATTTAATACTGGAATCTTTGGGAATACTCCCCAGGCCACCCCATGCATTCTCTGTTGGAGTAAAACATTTTGTTGTTGTTTAGTTATTTAGTCGTGTCCAACTCTTCGTGACCCCATGGACCAGAGCATGCCAGGCACTGCTGTCTTCCACTGCCTCCCACAGTTTGGTCAGACTCAAGCAAACGGAACTGAAACACTGCAGCAGAGAAATTTGCCTTTCTGAAGGTTCTGTGATATTTATGCATGTTGGAATTGTTGCGTATTGCTTTGGTTTTGAAACATCACAAGTCATACTAACAGCAAAGAACTTGTTTATCCTTGGCACAAAACACACAATAAACAAGCTTATTGTTTGAAAGTTTCGGTTGGGATATGCAGTACACATATTCAATTATAATAAACAAATTTAAGTGCAAACTGCCAAGTGTTGTTGCCATTTGAATTGCTTACTATTACTCCTTTTATATCTTCCAGATTTTGCAATAACCTCATCATGACGAAATGCCTTTGGCAGCAATTCATTAATAAAGAACAGTCTAAAAACCCCTCTCAGTCAACTGGGATGAGAAAGGTGAAATCAGAAAGAGTCATATGGATCCCATTCTAAAAAGGTCTGTAGCTGCTTACAGCTCTTTCCTATCACCATGAATATTCATAATTTGTATTCCTGCTGATCCCCAAGAGTTATTGGGGTGTGTGTTTTTATTATACCCCTTAACAGATGACAAATGAGAATGGGGAACATATACCATAATCAGTGAGTTATATGTTTCTAAAGGGTGATTTGCTTGTAAACGCTTATCATGTATTAACTTCAGATTCAGCATGCAGTAATAACATGCATAAAATATAGATGCCAATTTGGAGATGAGTGGGGCACCAGAGAAGAGTATCATAGCTCAGTCTGCCCATTACTGAGATTTTACAGTTTTCTAAAATGTGCAAGGGAACAAAATGCTTCCCATTGTAAAAGCTTACCTTTCATGAAATGGAAGGTGATCAGAACTGCTACCAGGGGATCTAGCTCACTCACCCCCACTGTCCTCTGACGTGTTTATTTTAACCTAGCTGTAATGCCTCAAGAGCACTCAGTTAATAAATCTATTTCTGGACTCTGCCATTTCTGACTGCACCTGATTGGATGGTTCCACATTAAAGAAAAAGTCCCGGCACACTGAAAATTAGCTTGTGAGTGGAAAGGCTAGGTTATGGGTCATTTTTTCTAGCTGGAAGACATTCTATCTCTATCTCTCTATCTATCTATCTATTATCATTATCTATCTATCTATCTATCTATCTATCATCACATGGGAACATTCATTCATAGGAGTATCCACCAACAGTCTGTTGTGGTGCAGCTCAGAGACAGGTTTTACCACCTCAGTTGTTGTTTCGTGAGCATTTGGTATTAAGGCCTAATTACGCATTATTTTAAATGTGTTGCTTGAAGCGCCATTAGGTTTTTAAAAACATACATCCACACTGGGACCACTACATGTGGGGAAATGATCTTTGGGGGTGGGGGACAGCCTCCATATTGCAAATAGCATTTGCAAAAAAACCCCAAAAAACTCCTGTTGCACTAATGGGAGGGTGTTTCCTCTTCCCTCCTATTGTTGTTTGCTGCATGTGGGAAATTCTTTTCAGGATGATGGTGGAGGAAAATACTTAAATTCTCCTCCTCACACACTGTGGGACTAATCGAAATATAGGGGAGGGGGGATTTTTTAATACACACACACACACGCAATGATTCATAGAATCATAGAATTGTAGAGTTGGAAGATACTCAGAGGGTCATCTAGTCCAACCCCCTGAAATGTAGGAATCTTTTTGCCCAACATAGGTTTTCAACCCACGACGCTGAGATTAGGAGTCTCATGCTCTACCAACTGAGCTACACCAACTTATTTATTTGTATTATTAGGCCTTTAGTAATACATAAAATATAAACTAGTTTTTTTAAAAAAAAAAAAGAATTCAGTGCCGTGTCTCACTACTGTATATGCTTTAGTAAGTTCATCAACTGATTAGTTCAACTATTTCAAGTTTTCTTTGCTTTATTCTCTCAGTGCAGTCTCAGTGTGACCAATTTGCTCTTGGAAGCCCACAATTCAGCCTGTTATAAAGTAAACTCTCACTATTATTTGATCAAATGGATTGGAAAACAAGATGACACAACCAAGAAAAGAAGATATGCTCCATCGTTCAAGCTTCAAAAATGTTGCTGTATTGTCGATGCTGACCTTTGACTCCCTTAATCACCTTCTTCTGATCCTGATCCTTAGCTCCAAATACAGTACCATACAAGTGTGAGCCAATGTGTTATTTGAAAGTTACAGAATCAAGCTCTAATCCTAAAATCTGTGAGATGAGATTATACTACACATTTTTATTGTTGTGCTCTTTGGGGAAAGGCACTTAGGGCACACACACACACACACACACACACACACACACACACACACACTTAAAGCAATATCACCTTTTTATAGTTACATTGCTTTCCTTTCTGCAAATTCTTATGTCTCCATTCTGAAGGTGTCCCAATGAAATAAAAATCTCTAATATCTGAGGCCCAATCATAAATGCACATCTTCCTAGCTTCTCCTTCATTTTTACTTCATAGGATGAGCTCCCCGCACAGTCAAAGGAGGAAAATAAATGTATAAAGGCATTAGGAAGTATGATAATGAAACATTTGCTTTAACTGTGTGTTTTTTTTTAAAGAAAATGATAGACTTCCCCCATTCAGTCTTCAAGCTGGCTAACATCACACTGCAGTTGAGGTAGGAGTACAGAACCTATGGCCCACCAGATGTTGTTGCAGTCTAACACAGTTTTTTTTTTTTAAGCAGAGCGCAGTTCCTGCACCTGGTGGCTGTCATTGTGGGCCAGTGCTCCCCCCTTCTGTTTCTTGCCTTTACATACTTTTGAGAAGCCCAAAATGAACATTTCAAGTCAAAACGGAAGCTGGTCAGCATATGAGTCTACTCTTTTTTTAAAAAAAAATCTATGATTCCACCTAGCTCCTAACCACTCTTAGCTGTGATTAGTCAAGCTACTACGGGGAAGGGTCAATTCATATTTCCTTTTCTTTAATCCATCTCTTGTGTAGTAGCTTTCCAGCCACTATACGACCTATTTAAGGCTGGGGTGGGTAAATTCTGATTTGTTTGTTTGCAAAGTCCCCTTGCTAAAGAAGGAACCACTGAGTTTGTGAGGTCAATATATCTTAAATGATATTTGATACTATTTGAATGTGCTTGTACTGGAGGAGTTTACCTGAATCACTGCTGTCTTGTGTTTTCCAGTTCCTACAAGGTCAAACAGCTTATGAAAATCATGCTGTTTTTGCCAGTCTTATATTTCATCACAGAAATTCATGTGAAGAGGGAAACTCCAGAACCCATCAAAACACTATCAGTTAGACTGCAGAGCCTAAGAGTA
This sequence comes from Zootoca vivipara, assembly GCF_965207765.1. Classification (NCBI taxonomy): domain Eukaryota; kingdom Metazoa; phylum Chordata; class Lepidosauria; order Squamata; family Lacertidae; genus Zootoca; species Zootoca vivipara. Next base: position 59,296,457 of record NC_142587.1, read on the forward strand.
GAATACTAATTTCTATAGCTCCAATTACATATGCATGGGGAAATCAGGTTTTGTGGCTGAAATTAACAGAATATATCCTCAATATCCTTGTTTATTTGTTCCTCCCAAAAAAAGAAAAGAAAAAGAAGGGGGGGCTCTCTAATGAAGTGAAGAGGTGAAGGTAGCTTTGAGAGGGAGGGAGGGAGGGAGGGAGGGAGTTAGCTAATTAGGCAATATCCTCTTGAATCTTTGAGACAAACTCTAGGTCAATAGCACAAAAATTAGCATAACATTCATATTAATATGTTTCAAAATCAGATACAGCAAAAGCTTACACTTGGAAATATGTGTAATCACAGGCATCTAATTTTCAAAGAGGTTTTGGGTGCTCATTATGGTGATGGATGACAGTACTGAAAACATCAACACTTTTTTTTTAGTTCTGCCCTACGATGTGTGCTCTTTACATATTTGTCCTATAGTGTTTTGCAGCTTTATAATTTATTTAGCTATTGTCGGAAGCAGAAGAAAGATGGTTCATAGGTTCTCATTCTCTCTCTCTCTCTCTCTCTCTCTGTGTGTGTGTATGTTTTACATATTACTGTTTTGTCCTTGCCTTCCAGACATGTTAGTCATAATAACTAATAATACCATGAAAATCAGAATTCACTTCAACAGGCAGGTCACCTGGGAGGTTGATGGTACCTAAACACCTCTGGGATTGTTATGATATGATGGCACTCCAGCAGAAGTGGTGCTACATCATGATGCTGAAGGGCGACATCTCAGCACAGAATACCAATGGCAAAGGATAGAAGAACAAGTGGAATGAACTAGGGATGACTTTTTTGGTTCTTTCATCTCTACGGTAATATCTTGTTACACATCTGTGAGAAGCAAAAGGCCTGAATGCCAGAGAAAACCTTGCTCGTATATTTGTAGCCTTGTTCACAATATTATTTTTAAAAAGTCAACCTTTTATTTAACTTTGAAATTCAGAAAAAGAACTGGGAGCAAAACTGAAACCTAATTTGTAACTTTTGTTATTTTGTGCTAGGATTAAATATGAATTGCAGTTAGGTTGGTTTGAAGGTCATGTAGAACTTTTTGACATTGTGGATTTAAATCATAGAATTACAGAATTGTAAAGTTGGAAAAAACCAGAAGGGTCATTTAGTTCAACCCCCTGCAATGCAGGAATCTTTCACCCAATGATCAAACCCACGACTTTGAGATTAAGAGTCTCATGCTCTACCAACTGAGCTAAGCATTCATATTTTTGCATCTGTGCACATAGGCATAAAATCCTATTTTTATTATGTTTTTATAGCTGTTGGAAACCACCCAAAGTGGCTGGGGCAACCCAGCCAGATGGGTGGGATATAAATACAACAACAACAACAACAACAACAACATACTACTACTACTACTACTACTACTACTATTACTAATGAAAGTTTCCAGGCTCTTTCCCACTTTATAAGTCTGTTGTCAACCACTCTGAAGGCAGGGGACAATTGCATATTGACTCACTGACCTGGATCCCTGGAACCAAAGTAAAAATGCTTCCGGGTCAATTGCTGGTGAAAGGCTGGTGATCAAGTATCCAACTCTCGCCAATGTGCAGTACCTACTGTAGCCATGGGCATCGTAGCCTGTTCTGTTATAAAGAGCCCACCAACCAACCCTAAGAAGCAGCTTTTCAGGAGGAGGGGGGGAATCCAATTTTTATAAGTGGAAGTTATTTCCACTATGACAAAGCCACCATTGGATGCAACCCAGTGCCTTAAACCAACAGTTGGCAGAAGGTGCTTTCTCCTTGGATACCAAGGATCAAAGCAATTGAGTATGCAGTTTGTACTGCCTGCAAAGTGTTTAACGGATGACTGCAATGGAAAAGTGGGAGAAAAACTAAGTTTTCATTAGTAAGACTAGGATTTGCTACTCCAGTTTGAGGGTGACTTCTTCATACTGTATGGGGGGGGGGATTAAGCAACACGGGATGGAATTGTAGAGTCGGGGCTTCCTGTCAATAAAGCTATGAAAGAAAAATATATAAAATATAAAGCATGTGAGAAACTGTGACTTTAAGAAGTAATTACAGATATAATTGACTGAATACAACCAGGGATTTCCTTGTTTACTCTGGAGTTGACAACTGACTTTGATTACACACAAGTCCTAACACAGAAATATAGGAAGCATATCTTACATGCCAACCAAACTCCAGACAAAGAAATCTGAAAAGCCCATCTTATCTCCCAGCATAGGAAGCTGGTTAGATTATTTATTCACCTAGCCAAGTATTGTCTACTCTGTCTAGAAGCAGGAAACGAGGGTCTTGGGCAGGGATCTTCCCTATCTCCTGCCACTTTCTCCTTTTTAATGGGAGATGCTAATGATTGATCCTGGGACAAAGCATGTACTTTACTAAGCAATGGCCTATTCTCCCAACCCATGCTCCCACATGGAGTAATGTGTAAACATCTTCCACCCATGGGATTCCAGTGGATTCCATGGTCACATACTATAACTATAAAGCCCATTTTGTGCTATAGAAAAGGAGATTCATTTTACCTTACACTGGTTAATATGAGTGATGTTCATAGCAATTGCTCAATATATAGTATATCTGGATGGTGGCCTAAAGGGTTTTTTATTTGCTTATTTTTAAGGGGTGTGTGTGGAAACAATCTGTGCTGCAAGTAGGGTTTGCTTCTTGCAGATGTTTAAGTTGCACATGAAAAAAGGAACATTTCCCCCCTTTGGAGCTTGGCTTGAATTCAAGACAATCTGCCCAGAAAGAAAGGAAAGAATCAGGAACGTACTTTAGAATGTGCATTCCAAATCTTTTCATTTGGAATTATGTCATCTGGTGTGGACCCTGCCCACCTGTCAAAGAGGGATGGGGAGCTCAGGATCTGGCTCACTAGCTGAATCCTGTTCCGCATATACAATCTCTGTTCGTATGGTGGAATAGTGGAATCATTTTTTTTAAAAAAATATCCCTTAAATTCTTATTCTTATCCCCAATTCACCAGATGATTCTAAACCACCTAGCACCTTCTCATAGTCCGTTCCTCCTCAGAGGTTAAATGCTATTTGGACCAATTATATAAATTATCCAAACGAACCGAAGGACAAATGAAATAAATGTGTTTCCTTTAGGTCAGTGTAGCCTGCTTTACAAGTGAAGATGAACTGTTTATACAAATCATTCCAGCTGTTGAGAGGATGGACTGAGTAGATAGCCTGTGACAGCTGCCCCCACCCCAGGCTTTTCACCCTGGGTGATTGCCTTGATTGTAAATTACTCTACATGGATGCATCAGAGTTATTAAATGGGACACACGCATCATGCATTAAATGCACCATGCATCAAAGTTATTAAATGTGTTACCGATGCAATTAGAACTGCAAGGCACAGCATACAAAGTGTCTTTTGTACCCACTGTCCTCTTTCTCGCAGTGATTTCCATGCAAGGCATTACTTTTTCCCTGGCAGCATTCTTCAGCCTGTTAAACTGTTCCATGGGGAGGCATTTACAAGCATCTGATGTAGCCATATTGGCAAAACATATTTATATACAATCTAAGACTTATTGAAAGATGCATTTGGAATTCTTTTCTTTTTATTGCTTAGTTGTGTTGGAACAAATCCAGCAATACAACTTCCAGGTGCTTGGCAGACTGCTTTTCTTAAAGAGAAAGTGATAAAGAAATACAATTTCCCTTTACAGAAAAAGCAATTAATGGATTGTACATTTTTTATTTTGATTTATTTATGGGAAGGGAAAGACAGCATATTCTTCTAAAAAAAAAAATGAAGAAGGGTCAGCAATATATATATATACACACACACACACACACACACACACACACACACACATATATATAATAGAAACTACTTAAAATTGTAAAGAGAAATACTCTACAGCAAGCGTTACAGGAATTTCATTCATAAATTGCTTTATTTCAGGTATTTGCTTCTTCAACAAAAAATGAAATCAATGCAATGCAATCATATGCATTTTATTAATCAATGACTTCTAAATCATCTGCTTATGTTAAAATGCATGAGATAATACCTCATTGTTCTTGTTCAAATATAAAACATGTTAGCAGAGTCTGATTGCAATCCACATACTGTTCTGCTAGTATAAGCTCTTGTCAGTTCAGCAGGGTTTACTGAACTCCAGCAAAGATATCTGGAGATCAGACTATGCCTCTGAGGTGCTATTCTTTTAAAAGAGAGAGACAGAAAAAAGTACCATAGAACAGAAACTAGAAGAGGAAACGTCCCTCTTCCAATTAAGGAATAACATTTTTCAGCAACCTCATCATATTTTAGTGAAAGATGTTGCAAAATGATGAAGCTCCCTCCACAAAAGAAAACTTCTCATGAATATTCATTTGCATTCTAAGAGAATTTGATTGTCTCATTCTCCATTCCATCTCTAAAACAGAATTAATGACCTTAAATAGTCTCCTCTGACATTCTCTTTGTCCTCAGCTAGGTAAGTAATTTAGCATACTGGTTCTCTGACCCCCAAAACCTTATCTTAGCACACATTGCAGCAATTCTGCTTATCTTAGCTTTTTTGCTTTTATGGTATAATTTTATGCAACTAAAAAAAAGAGAGAACACATTCAGTTCTCACTCTTTCTGAGAGCAGCTCCACACATTACAAAGACGCATCAAAAGATGATAGTGAAGGAGCAATACATCCTCTTGCTGCTTTCCTTAGAACAGCCTTTCCCAAGCTGGTGTCCCCAAGAAGATGCTTAGACTACAACTCCCACCAGCCCCAAGCCAGCATGGCCAGTGGTGAAGAATGATGGGAGTTGTACTCTGACAACACCTGGAAGACACCAAGACTCCACTTGCAAATTGGATGTGGCCTTTATGGACACTATGAGTTGTGATCCCCAAGACCATTTCAGACTCATGGATCGTGCAACAGGAAAACCAGGAAGTTTCAGCACTCTCTTCACTCATATTCCCTTTCTTGCTATTTTCATGGAACATGGAAGTGACTCAGATCACGGGCATTTTGTTTTTAAAATTAAATGGGGATCTTTTGCACACCGACAAGCATTATATGCATGTACTGTACATTGTTGTCTTTGTCCATGGAGTTTTCTTGGCAGGGATACTGGAGTGGCTTGCCAGTTCCTTCTCCATGTGGAGAAGGAACTGGCAAGAAGACTCCCTGGAAAAGACCCTGATGTTGGGAAAGATTGAGGGCACTAGGAGAAGGGGACGACAGAGGACAAGATGGTTGGACAGTGTTCTTGAAGCTACCAACATGAGTTTGACCAAACTGTGGGAGGCAGTGAAAGACAGGAGTGCCTGGTGTGCTCTGGTCCATGGGGTCACGAAGAGTTGGACACGACTAAATGACTAAACAACAACAAACAACTGTACATTGTCTTCTTTGAAGCCAAGTGTAGAGAAGAATATCAGAATCAAATGAGAAAAAATACTGAGCCAAACACTCCATGGAGGCAAAGTTGTAGCCATGTACTGAATCTTTTTCAGTTCATAATCTGTTCCAAACATTGTCTTCTTCTTCTTCTTCTTCTTCTTTTTCTAGAGGGCATTTCTTAAAATTACAATTTTGGCCTGGGGGAAATGCAGAAAGTTGTATATTTTAAAGACATGGAACTGACTTAACTTGATGATCAGTGAAGGTGGATGGTTAGCCAGGCAGGCAGGGCAGTCTCGAGCAGGCCGCACGCCCTGGTGCTGAGGGGTGGAGATCGCTTCGACGCCCCCGCCCTTGCAGGGCGCAGCATGGTTTCCACACGGCTTTGCTGCACGGCGCCCTGCTTACCGGCCCGGCGCCCTGGCGCACCGCGCCACCAGGGGGCTACCTAGAGCCAGCCCTGCAGGCAGGCTTCATGCATATTGTTTATTATATACACATAGAAGGAATCACGAATGACTGAACTATTGGCCCTATTCACTTGTTACATGCAGGGCATATTCATGTTAACATTTGGGACAGGGCTAAAACTACCACTGCACTCCGAAATAGAGATTTCTTCCTTCAACAGTTGCATGTTGCACATGCTTATTTGTAAAGAAACACGAAGCACTTCCTTACGTACAGGGTCTCTGCATGGTCACATCGCACTCACAAGCAAGGCTTCACTCCAGAGTAAACATGACTGCCTTACAGTCTATTTTGTAGTTATATATCTGAAGCTATTCACATTTCTTGCTCAGGTGGATGCTGCAAATCCGCAATTTACCAATCACTATACCACGGAAGAGTTACATTTTAGTCTGTTCAAGGTAAGCTTTGCTTTGTATCCCTTGCTATTAGAGATTCATAAGTATTATGCAAAATGTTCCTAGGATAATTTGCACAATGGGGGTTCGGTATTTAATGAAAGTGCTTCTTATTTTTAATTACAGCATTTAAGTTCATCTTATTGTCAAGTGGAATGCAGTTTTGTTGATTTGAGATTTGGCTTCTGGGATTCCATTAAAAACCATCTATATACCTTATTTCTTTGTAAAATATATAACCATCTCACAAATTGCTTTTGAACGTCTCTTAGCTTCAAAAAAAAAAGTTGACCATGTTGAATGGAGAACTACCATACATAGGTGGTTCAGGGGGGAGAGCGGGGTGCAGTGTCCTGACTGGACAAGTAGCCTGCCTCTGCTTTTATCCCCAGTTGCTGGATCCCTGCGGAAATCTGAAGTAAAGGTACTTTTCACATACAGATTACAAGAAAATAATAAACTGGATTGGGGAAAAAAATGCTGTAATCCTATACTTTTAAACTTGGAAGTTAACTACCAGAATCAACATTAAAAATTATCCCAACAGGCTGGAACACTGAGCTATAACCAACACGATTAAATTTAACAGAGAAAAATGTAAAGTCCTGCATTTAGGTACAAAAATACAAGTATAGGTTGAGGAAACCTGACTTGGCAGCAGTACATGTTAAAAAGATCTAAGTGTCCTGGTGGCTCACAAGCTGAACATGAGCCAGCAGTGTGATGTCCACATCACAAGTAGTAATAGTTTGAATCTATTCTGAGCTAGACAGACCACATCTGGAATACCATGTCCAGATCAGGGCTCCACATTTTAAGAAAGAGATTGGCAAACTGCAATATGACTAGAGACGACAATGCAGTGAGAAATCAGGAAACGAAGGCCTATGTCAGGCATCCCCAAACTGCGGCCCTCCAGATGTTTTGGCCTACAACTCCCATGATCCCTAGCTAACAGCACCAGTGGTCGGGGAAGATGGGAATTGTAGTCCAAAACATCTGGAGGGCCGAAGTTTGGGGATGCCTGTCCTATGTGGAGTGGTTGAAAGAATTGGCTACGTTTAGTCTGGAGAGGAGAGGAGATATGATCTGAAGGGCTGTCATGAAGAAGATGGAACACACCTGTAGTTGGATCTTGCATAAAGGAGCCTGTGCTGAGAAGCGGCTTCGATTAGATGGCCTCTAAGGACCCTTCCAATTCTATGATTCTTTAGGGATCACAGAGAAAATATTGTTGTAAATCTGAGTGGGGAGGTAAGGTGGACACAAAAGTTTAATGGAGTCAGAATGACTGCCCCAATTTCCTGAATGGTCGGTGGTGGATCTGTTAGCCACATCTTTGGCAAGAGAAATTGCAGGTAAATGCCCGAGGAAGGGATAATAGGAAACACAACAGAGTAGCTGACATACCTTCCCACTTCCCTAACAAAGACAGATGCACAGGGGGGGGGGGGGGAATTTCAGAAGATATGAAAAAAGAGGACCGAGCAGATTATGGAACACCACAGGCTGACAACACCTGGGTATACAGGGGTGCCTCTCTCTGGAGATCAGATGTGGGACTAGCTTGGTTGGACTGTCCACCTGTGCTCAGTCTGTATATATGTAAATAAACTCAATTATTACAGAAATGCCTAAAGTTTCCAGTCATCTCTCCTTCCAAAGAGAACCAAACCTATGTAAAATCTACTGCCCCTGGAACTTCACATTGCTTGGGGAAGGTGTGCATGTGTAACAAAGGGCTAGATCCTGGTGCAGTCTTGCTTAGAGAAGACACATGGAAATCAATGGGATGGAAGTTGGACATGATATAAGTATACTGTTATTTCTCTTTCAGAAATCTAATCTGTTAACCAAATGGATTGTCCCTTCTATACCTGACCCCCAATATATTATTCTGGTCTACGCACTGAAGAACAGCTGTTTAAGTAACACAAGCTTAAAGTGGGCACAAATAATCATGCTTGGATCTTAGTTCCTCTTTATTTATTTATTTTGCTGGAAACTTCCTCAAAGTGCTTAAATTAACTAGAACATAATACCCTGTGCTGCATCTGATCAAACTGCAAGCCTAATTACATATGAGAACATGTAATCTGTTTTTCAGACATGTTTTGTTTTGCAATTAACATTTTTGTTGAGGTAAGGATTCCTTTTTAAACAACAACAACAGTTTTCATCTTGCAAGGCTGAATAATATAAAGAAATTGAAACCATAATTATAAAAAGCCCTGGCTTTATGTTTACTCATGGCCATGCTCTACACCTGAGCTATAACAAAAGGTAATTGCATCCAGACTGGTATATATTTCAAGACTGCAAAAATTGTCCTTTTCTGGGTCTAATGTATGTCTTTTCTGTATATTTTAAGGATATTTGCAATTTTCAAAGCTGTTTAGCTGATGGCATTATTATAAACCCATAAAGTGTATATTTTGAACAGACGGAGCCACAAACCATAACCATATCCTCAAAGAGTGTGTATGGACACAGTATAAATATTATGAGGATAGGTGAATGCTTGCAGAGCCCATGGAAAACAGATAAGCATTCCAGCTGAGATGCCAGTTCCCCAGGATGACTGATATACATATCTCCCCCCACCCACCCACAGTATCAAATGTCATCTTTGCCACACTCTGTATAATAACGCCCTTTGGATATCAGACTAAGGATCTTAGCTGGTATCACTATGGTATCATTTTCTGAAGGCTTCATATTCCCTTTGGATAATCTGTTTCACCAGGATAGAGATAAACAATATGTAATACTATTTAGTGTCTTCGTGGTTGTTTTTGCTGTTGTTTTTTTAACAGGGAATCTTCCCGTTTTATAGAGCAATCCTTTATCTGTCCAAGCATACAACAAGGCTGCAATCCTATGCACACTTACCTGGGAGTAAGTCCTGGTGAACTCAATAAGCCTTTCCTTTCAGGAGTCATGTATATTGTACTGCAAGTCATCTCACTTTTTTGCTATGAGATTATACTGGAAATGAGCACTCATTTAAAAACATTTGAGCTTCATTATCTCAAAATTACATGCAATAGAAATCACGATACACCAGCTCTGCTTATGCTACTAGATCTGATGCATTTTTGGTGGCTGAGTGGAAGTATTGTGATTCTTACAAGGTATTGGCATTACTTGAAGGCAGAACATTTACAAGAGTGGATTGTTAACTTGTCCTTATTTCGACTAGACACCAACAGCACAATGCCTTTGACGCTGGCTAAGAACCAGCTAAGTGCATGGGTGAAAGGATACTGCTGGCCAAAGAAAACAAAGAAATCCCTGTCTGAGTCTACTTTTCTGGCTTGCTTTTATTAGGCAAGCAAAGAAATAAAAACTTCAAAGAAACACAAATATACATTTAGTTGAATATTTAGCCAACATAAATACAGCGGTAGTTTTGCATTTTCTAATCTTAATGTGGAAACAATATCCATGATAACTACAAGCATGCCGCAATGTATTTTTATGACAGTTGTTATTTTGGCACTGGTCTCAAGAGCAGCCAAGAACTTTTAAATATTGTTCCATTTTGGTACAAATAGATTGTACTTACACAAAGCTGTACAAGAGAGAGATGTAAGAGACAGGTCTTATCTCAAGTTACAATGACTTACTTTTTGATCCTCTCTTAGTGCAACTAATAATTCAAGTAGAGAACCACACAATATATGGTGTCTCAAATACAAGTGACAGCCTTAAGAGCGCAACAAAAAGGACAACCAAGGACAACATGCAAATGCTAGCAGTGGCTAAAAAAAGAGAAAAGCTTAAAAGTATATTGTAGTTATATAAGAAAGGGAAGGAAGCCAATAAGGTCTATTGTACATGGTCTTAAAAAAAAAAACAATTAAGGGTCCCCATAGGTTTTTAAAAGCATACTCTTCTTGGATCTTCCCACATATTTACATCTTGGCCAGGTGATTGATAAAAAATATTGTCATGTGGTAAAATGGAAGAAGCAAGGAAATCAGGGAAATTCTCAGAACTGGCACAAAAGCCAAAAATCACAGTAATTTTTATTTAATAAATTATACATCACACACTACTCAGGTAAACTCAGAAGTCACTACCAATATGGTGGACAGATCCGTTGTTAATGGAGGAGTGGCAACAGGACAGTTATATGGCACCCAATTATCCATGACCTCAGATTGCCTCACACATTAAAATAATTAAAATATGAACATTAATAAGCTAAAACTGTTAATACAGATATATCTTACAGATATTTCTGAGGAGAAGGCCATATCTAAGTAGTAGAGCATCTCCAGGTAAGAGACACCCCTCTATCAAATTCTGGAGAGGTGCTGCAATCAGTGGCCAGGTCCACAATAATACTAAGCAAAACCATGGCTTAGAGCAGAGCTTTCCAAACTTTTCATGTTGGTGACACACTTTTTAGACATGCATCATTTCGCGACAAAGTAATTCAGTTCTACTAGCAAACCAGACATTAAGCTAACCCCTTTCCAGCCCCATAAGGAGCATGGGGAGCATTCATGCAACACTGCAGCCAGCACACTAATATGTGGCAACACTCGGCTTAGAAAGCTCTGGTTTAGAGCAAAAAAACAAATGTGCAGGTTACCAGCGTGAAGGCTGACCTCCTTCTCTGGTCCTGCTACACTACCCAGGGCTAAGAAATGGTTTGGCTTAGCATTACAGTCTTACCTCGGGTTGCGAACGTGATCCGTGCGGGAGGCACGTTCGCAACCTGCAGCGTTTGCGGCCTGAAGCGCAGTGTCTGCGCACGCGTGTGACGTGATTTGGTGCTTCTGTGCATACGTGTGACGTCATTTTGTGCTTCTGCACATGCGTGAGCGCCGAAACCAGGAAGTAGCCCGTTCCAGTACTTCCGAGTTCGGTGCGGACTACAACCCAAAAACGTGCTACCCGCAGCATTCGTAACCCAAGGTATGACTGTACATGTGGACCAGATCAGTGCAAAAAATGCTGAGCTAGATAGACCAGTGGTGTGACTCAGTATAATCAGCTTCCTATGTTCCATGATGTCTTAGTCACAAATGACCAGGCCATAACTGATAATAAGATGTTTAGATGGGACAAAATAACTATTTTACAAACTAGGTTGATGAACATTCATGTGTCATGTCGTGAACAACTGTCATAACGTACTCCAGTGTTTTTTCTAGACTTGGGGTCAAACTATATAACTGGTTATTCGTGTTTATTTTTAAAGTGTGTTTATGTCTGTCACTTTTATTTTAAAGGAAATGCAATTGAAAAGCTTTAGCAGGGTAGAAAACCCCATTAGAAACTATGTGGTGTATTTTGAAAAATCAGTCTGAAAAGGGAAGGATGCCTGAGCATCTATTTTGTTTTCCTCTGAAGAGCGAAAACCAAGGTACTGACTGTGACAGAATGAAACCACAGCAAAGACTGGTGTTCAAAATCTCAGGCTTACAGATTAAATCCTCAAAGAGCTTAATCTTGAGATGTCAGTATTTCTGTTGAGATGCCAGCTGTCAGATCTATGTCAGGATATTGCGTGATAGAACTCCTAGAAAGATATAGCTTGGTCACAGAGAAGAAATTTTTATTTATATTATTCGGTGAACCTTCCTTGAAGTAATTCATTGCAACTGCAAGGATCCATAACACAGGAAGACAGTGGGTGTGTACTGTGAAGTAATAAGCGTATTAAAAATCCAAATCTTAGTATTCAAATATTAAATATTTCTATCTCAAGCATCACACAATATGTTTTAGAAATATGTAAACAAGATAGAATTTTAAAAGAATGAAATCTGTGCTGCACAGGAGTTGGTGGGTGAACAATGGGTTGGAGCCAGGTTTAGTAATGTTTGGAGAAAACCAATTAACTCTATGGAATGTAATCACATGCTGCCAAAAAAATGTATTAAAAGGCAGTAGTTTGGATGCATGATGCCCCCAAATTTCAAGTCAAACACTGATGTACAGGATCGAGTTGAGCACTACCTTGCTTGCGCCCTTCTTTTAATAGGCAAACAGAGCTGTGTTTGCTTTCAGACAGTAAACCAACACTCAACCTTCCCCCAGGGTTCATTCTATTATGACATTGAAAAAAGAAGGGGGTGAGGTGGTAGTTGTTCCAGAAGTTCCAATGGAGTATCTGTTACACTGAGGACTTGGAATGAGATGCTTAGGTCTCAGAATCACTAGAGGGAAACTGATAATGAAAGTAAGTGGGAAAGTGATACTAAAATAAGGGTGGTGTTCTATTAACCTGTTCAGTCAGTTCAAGGATTACCCTTGGTCAGCGGCGTATCTAGCCGCCCGGGGCGGCAAACCCGAAGGCACCCCGCCGGGTGGGGTGGGGTGTCCATTGCGTGCATGTGTCGCATGCACAGGAGGGATGCGACGCAGCGACACAGCAGGCAGTGGCGGGCGGCATCCGGCAGGCCTCCCCCTCTCCCTCCCTCCGCCCATCCTTACCGCGCTCGAGGCGGTTGTCCTCACAGCCAGTTTGCGCTGGCTCTGCAGGGGCTGGTCCTGCTCGCCCGCTGCCTGGCTTTCTTCAGGGCCATCGTGGAGGCGGGCGAGGGCTGCGCTGCCGGCAGAGGGCGCCTCTCCGGCAGGGAGGAGACACCATGGAGGAGCTGGGCTTGGAAGCCGCCGGAGCTCTTTCCGCAGCGCACCCTGGCCTCGCCTCCACGTTGGCGGTGAGGGGCACTCACAGCGGCGGCTGTCAGAAGTGGTCACCCCGCCCAGCACCCCCCCCATCCCCATTACTACCACTGTCCTTGGTATGATTCCTGGGGGTAAGCGAGGTCTACTGTATGTATTTTCAGGGCTTTGAACGAAAATCTCTCAGCTTATCTATGAAAGGTAACCAGCCAGCTAGTTTCAGCCTTTGATCATTCTTTATCGGTCATGTGACATTCTGCTACTTTTTACTGAATAAATGCTGAATATACAGGTTCATATTGACTCATACAAGCATGGAGTACAAATAACAGCAATTTGTTCAGTTCTTAACCTGGGGCATTAAGAAAAATATTGATGACATCACACTATCTCCCTATGACACAATTCTCTTCCCTTACATGATGCAACAGACTCTGATGTTCTTATAGATTTGAACATGAGTGGAAACAGAGTAGTGATCCCTTCATTTCCAATATTTTTCTTTTCTTTTGGGAGAAGAGATATAAAACAGTTTGATCTTTTCTAACATGTACAAGCAAGCTGTGAAAATCTTAGCAGTAAACTCCTGTGGTTTGTGGAATATCTTTCTCCTTACAAGGAAGTAACTAACCATGTAAAACTTCAAGAGCCCCCAAAGTGGCCTTGATATAAAATAGTGACATACTAAAATGCACAACTGATAGCTGGAATACAGATGGCTGAAGTGCAGAATGCCATAAAATGAGGCAACAATATTTTAACTCTGTTTTACAGCTACCAATATTTTTACTCATAAGTTATTTTGAAAGAAAACATTTCTTCTAGCTGTATGAAATCAGCTGAAATTTGCTCCACAGTAAGCAGCACCTCTGTGAACTCATCCAAATTGGAAATGGTTTTCAACTCAAAAGCAGCATACTATACTAGTCTGCAGTTTAAGCAACACAGTAATCAGAAATGGTTCTGCTTACAGCCCACAGAGTTAAGTTACTGGAAGCATTCAAGAATTCAACAGTCAAAACATTACTGTACAGTGTTAAGCTCTGTCAAACTTTGTTTTCTAAAAAAAATACTAATGTCTCTTGTTATTAGAAAAGTAGATCACCCACCACCATTTAGATTGATGAATGATACAGGATTACATTGTATAGCGCGGTGTGTGTGTGTTTGTGTGTGAAGCTGTGGCCTTCCAGATGTTGTAGGGCTACAACTCATCCTTCACCATGCTGGTTGGACCACACTGGAGCCCACCAGCTTCTGAATGGTCACAGGTTTCCCACTTCTGGTGTACAGAGTGTATGATTGTGCATATGTACCAAGGTGCAATAACATGAGTATGACTTAGACTAATACTATGGGAGCATTCTTGGGACCCAGGTGGCGCTGTGGGTTAAACCACAGAGTCTAGGGCTTGCTGATCAGAAGGCCGGCGGTTCGAATCCCTGCAACGGGGTGAGCTCCCGTTGCTCGGTCCCAGCTCCTGCCCACCTAACAGTTCGAAAGCACATCAAAATGCAAGTAGATAAATAGGGACCGCTCCGGCAGGAAGGTAAACGGCATTTCCGTGCGCTGCTCTGGTTCACCAGAAGCAGCTCTGTCATGCTGGCCACATGACCCGGAAGCTGTCTGCGGACAAACGCCGGCTCCCTTGGCCTATAGAGCGAGATGAGCGCCACAACCCCAGAGTCGGACACGACTGGACCTGATGGTCAGGGGCCCCTTTACCTTTATGGGAGCATTCTACACAGACTAAGTAGAGCCAAGTTCATTTTGTACAAGAAGGGGTAGCCAGAGCTGCTCAGCAGACCATCTTGGGAGCAGTTTTTCAAGCATGTGGGGAAAGCCAGAAGAATTGCTAATAAAATCCACAATGTCCACTCTCTGACTCCACCAATTTTAGTCAAATTGTACTGTACAAAACTCTCTAAAAACAGTAGCTAAGTAGCCAGTCATAAATGTGGGGGGGGGGCAGGAGTGAGAACCTCAGGCCCAGGAACAAAATGCAATGCTTCAGGCCTCTCTATCTGGCTCCCAAGACTCTCCCCATGTCACACGCTTAACTGGCCCTGCTGCATGCCCTCCTCAAGCGCTTTGACCTGGTTGAAATGTGCATAGCCACCAACATCCTGAATCTCAAAACCAGGACGCTCATCTTCTCGCCCAAGATCATGGAGCCCCAAAGAAGCACTTTTGTGGGGGCGAGATCTTGGCATCCCAAATGGCCACTGTGGTCATGAGAAAACGGGATGTTCCATTTTTTCCAGGACATTTGGGGTATGCATGTGTCTTTAAACTGTGATAATGCCTCAGGCTTACCTATATGAAGAGGTACATCTGTGTAGAAACCTCTGGCTTTTGTGTGGGTGTAATGTAGTCTACAGAGGGACGTGGGTGGCACTGTGGGTTAAACCACAGAGCCTCGGGCTTGCTTATCAGAAGGTCGGCGGTTCGAATCCCTGTGACGGGGTGAGCTCCCGTTGCTCTGTCCCTGCTCCTGCCAACCTAGCAGTTCGAAAGCATGTCAAAGTGCAAGTAGATAAATAGGCACCGCTCTGGCGGGAAGGTAAATAGTGTTTCTGTGCACTGCTCTAGTTTGCCAGAAGCGGCTTTGTCATGCTGGCCATGACTCGGAAGCTGTACGCCGGCTCCCTCGGCCAATAAAGCGAGATGAGCGCCGCAACCCCAGAATCGTCCGCAACTGGACCTAACAGTCAGGGGTCCCTTTACCTAATGTAGTCTACAGAAGGTAAAAGTCGTATCAGTTGCTTCACTCATTTTTTAACTATAGTCCTTCCAGCTAACTGGCATGCAATTTCCCTGCCCAGAAGGTTGCCCACAAGGGAATTCAGCCCTCATGATGAAAAGAGTTCCCCACCCATGCAGATTGCATGCAATACACTACAAATCACCTCCTTTAAAATTATGATTAACCAACAGTAGATTAGCCCAGTTGTATCCTTCCTAGCAGTTCGAAAGCACGTCAAAATGCAAATAGATAAATAGGAACCGCTACAGCGGGAAGGTAAACAGAGTTTCAGTGTGCTGCTCTGGTTCGCCAGAAGCGGCTTTGTCATGCTGGCCACATGACCTGGAAGCTATACGCCGGCTCCCTCGGCCAATAATGCGAGATGAGCGTGCAACCCCAGAGTCAGTCACGGCTGGACCTAATGGTCAGGGGTCCCATTACCTTTACCTTATCCTTCCATAGAAAACATAGTTGTGACCTTTCATATAAACTGTTGTGGGCTTTTAAATTGAAATTGCCACTTAAAAATGTGATCCCTAGCAGATTTTGTGTCCCTCCCCCTATTTGTAGAAGTGTTTTGGAAAGAGATGCAGAGGCATGCAGTGGATCATCAGACGGCAAATTGCCACTCTTAAAATGGCTACTATCCTCAGCATTATCTGAGGTTTGATGCTGTCCGCATAACCACTTGCACTGTGTTTCTCTCTAATATGAAAAAAGACAAGTTAATAAACATGCAATTATGGTTTCTTTGTGGTCTTTCGACCCAGATATTTTTCTGGAAAAGAAAAAAATAAGGATGAGTGGAGGGAGGGGAGAAATCCCATACCCACACCATGCCCAGCAAATCCTGTGAATTGTGGCTTACCCTTCACAGAGCGATAATTCCCAGCATTCTGACAAACTAGAGTTCACAGGATTTTTTGATGGAAGTGCTGTGCTCTAAATGTGCTTGAGCGTATGGTGTGGATACGACTTAGGTTATCTAGACCACTGCAAATGCCATCACAAAGCAATATATCACTGCAATGAGTTGTACTGGAAAGCTCAAGCAGACACATATACCACACACACATACAAATGATATAATAAGTATTCATAAAAATATTCCAATCCAGATTTTTGCAAATTCTCAAACATATTTCCATGCCAAGAGGAGAAATTCTTTAGAAGTTACGGTAAATTCCATTTAAGCATAACAGGGGAGGGAAGCCCTTTTCAAATCAGTGGAGAGGCAAATTCTTTCCCGAAAAGTTCATAAAACAAAACATGAACCATATATTTAAGTTCTGTTTCCCACTGAGCCCACAGGCAGAGATGGATATTATTGAAATGATTAAGTTCATTTAACTGTCAAGCACGTTTGAAAACAATTTGTTAAATGTAGGGGGGAGCATGTCATTGAACTCTAGAGCTCAGACTCTCTAATCCAGTGCTAGAGGCACATGGAAATACATCCAGATATTAATGTTTGTAGTTTTAAATTAGGCATTTAAAGTCAAAGAGGGCAGTTTCATAGTAATGTGATATACCAGTACCAGCTTAAATGGCGTCATTAAAACAACTTTGCCTCTAGTTTCTAGCCTTTTTTTGTTGAACTGTCATAAATACAGAGATCACCTTAAATCCCCACATTTTCACTCAAACACCTGCACTGGCATGTATTCATAAAACTCTCATATCACATTGTGCTCGCTTTTAAGATTTTCTTCAGAGAGCCATTGTCTCCCATGCCCCCGACTTAATTAAAATGCTGTATTGAGATGCACAACATGGACCCACTAAACAGTGTCAGGCACTGTGTGACCTGGTGCCTCTGTGTTTGGGGTATCTGGTTATTGCTAAACTATTCCTTTCACAACCTCCCTCGTTCCTACATTGTGATTCAGCAGAACTGCTGGGCCATTAATTAGTGCTTGGTTTTCTGAGAGCTTTTCTAATTCATGTTTTTAAATGCCAGGCCCAACCACAAAGCTCTTTAGACCCATAATCTACAAAATAAAATTTGTGGCTCAATTTCCATTTGCCTAAACTTCATCTGTAATGAGAACGTGTCTGCTGAAGACATCTGTTTCAGCGTGGCATCCTTTCATTTTAATGGCAAATAATAGAGTTCAGCTCCCCAAGATTAGAGGTTATAGGGTAGGCCTTTGAGCTGGCTTGGCTTCCTTGCTGAAATGTACTGCCAGCCAATTTAATATATGCAATAGAGGCCCAGCAACTAGCTGTTTTGTTCCCCCTTTGCATAACACCTCCCTCATTCCCCTCCTTGCAAAATAGCATGATCCTGTCTAAACACTTTGCTCCATAGCATTGTTGAGCAGGGTGTCAGTATCTGCTTTTATGGAGTTGACAATAATATTATTTCGTTTCAATGAAACACAGGGTAAATGAGGAGGAATCACAGCTAATTATATAGTTGAAAATATATACTCACACTGAAAGGGAATGTGGCTGCAGAAATCTGTCTGTCGTCTAACCCCATGTCTTTGGCTTTGTTGAAACCAGGGTTGTTTCACATGTCTCTTTGTCTTGCCCTCAAATGTAAAGAGGCCATCAGATAAAGAGCTGCCAGTTTAATCTTCCTTTCAAATTCCAAATCTGTTGTCCCATATGCATTTTCACTTGCTTTTAAAGATACATCTATACTCATGTAAACTTCCAGGCTTTAAGGGTTTGCGGATAGAAACATGAGTGTAGCATTCATGCTTCTGGCAGCAGTTTTAATGTATGGAACTCCCCCCGGAAATAAACCACACAGTGTGGTTCTATGCACCTTTATTCAAAAGCAGGGAAGGGTAATTTAATAGAGCAATGCTATATCTACCCAGAATCAAGTCTCATTGAGTTTAATGGGGCTTATTCCTGGGCAAGAATGTATATAATTGCAGCCTTTGTCTTACTTACAGGGTTGGGTAGATAAGGCAGCTATTAAAATCACACAACACAAGGGGCTGCTCTACATATTAAGGCTGCTGAAGGAAGACCAGTACAAATACCAAAGTTCCCATCTGCAAACACTTAATGGTGTATAGAGTATGTGCACTTAGTATGTGCCATTTGGCAGAGTGAGGCATTTGCCTCCAGCAGCGGGTGCTAGGGATAAATGGAGGTGATTTCCCTTCTCTTCCCTTCCTGATTGATTTTATAGGGTATGTATGAGATGTTGCTAAACTTGCTAAACTTACTGTATAGATAGATGTGTGAACCTGTTATGTGAATGTCAATGTTATAAAACTGGTAAATTCTCATAGTCTTTTGGAATGCCAAATTTAATTATGACTATACACCCTTATGCATTGTTATGAACATATCTATTTATAAATATTGGATATTCTATTTTTGTCTGTTAGCTTTTAATTGATGTATTAGCCACTATACTATACTTTTGTCTGGCTGCTTTATATGGTAAAGGTAAAGGGACCCCTGACTGTTAGGTCCAGTTGCAGACGACTCTGGGGTTGTAGCGCTCATCTCGCTTTATTAGCCGAGGGAGCCAGCGTACAGCTTCCGGGTCATGTGGCCAGCATGACAAAGCCGCTCCTGGCAAGCCAGAGCAGCACACAGAAACGCCGTTTCCCTTCCCGCCGGAGTGGTACCTATTTGTCTACAGTACTTGCACTTCGTGCTTTCGAATGGTAGTTTTCTTCAATCAATATATTCTATTTGTTATTCTCATATTTTTCTATGTATTGTATTAGTAGTAATAAAAAAGTGCACATACTATATACACTATTAAGTGTTTGCAGATGGGAACTTTGGTATTTGTAATGGTCTTCCTTCAGCAGCCTTAATATGTAGAGCAGCCCCTTGTGTTGTGTAATTCCACACAGGTCTACTGAGACGTTCCATTGTGTTCAGTAGTAAAACAATGTAAGCTGCATTGCTTTAGATTAACTGATAATTATGTTGGATTTGCCTGACATGATGGTGCCAATATAGAGGGACTTTCTTGAGAAAGTAAAACAGGATCAGACATCTCGGGTTTTCTCGTTTCCTTTCACTAAATCCACAAGTACCCTAAATCCACAAAAATTGTATTTATTCTGATTTTGGGATAAAGATTTTAGTTAAATATTGTGATTTTTTAAAATAAATAAATAAATACTGCGAATCCTGAACAAAAGGGGGGTATCATTGTTATTTCGTTTGGCTTCCCTCAAAAGGCAATCCATCCAATAAGCCACTAAATACAACTACAAATGTACTAGGACACATACAAATGAAGCTGTATAAAACCATTCACTAGAGATTCAAATGCTATTGAATAAGCCTGTATAAATCGGGTCTATAACATCTGAGCAGATAGTTCTGTCAAAATCAATCTGTCCTGTTTCTTTAGCTGACTAAGCGGCAAACTTCTTCTAAATGCAGAAAGAAAACTGACTAGGTCCTGTACAGTCTTTCTTTTTGTTACAATGGTTTAAGTGGAACTCATTGGGATTGTCAGCTTTTGAATGAGAAGCAATATGGGGCTCCAAAGAACACGATCTGTTACTCCTTCTGTCAGAATTCAGGATATTTATATAAGAACAATTATTTTGATGTAAAACATATGACAAAGGAGAAGCGAGTGAGTTACGTGGCTGGGGTGGGCAATAGCCAACATGGTGCTTTCAAAATGTTGTTAGGCTCTAACTTCCATCAGGCCCAGAAAGCATAGTCAGGGATAATGGGAGTGGTCCTTTCCCTTGGGTAAGAACTGAACCTAAATTGGGGCGGGAGTGTGTGTGATGGAATCCTTCAAAGTGAGTTGTAAAACATGTTGTTTTAATGACTTGGAGCTCCTACCGGTATCTACAACCTACGTTGCTGCTACACACAAAAAGGAAGTTCAGATGAACCCCCTCAAGCGTCCAAAGAACTAAATAGTCCCTTCTTTGGCTTAGGCTTCTATGCAATTCCACATTGCCTGCCTACTAGGGCAAAGGTGACACCATGAGTGTTGTTCTGGCTGAAAGACAGAGTGACGCAAATCCAGAAGACACAAATCATTTGGACCTGTTGGTGCTGCTAGGTTCTCCACTCCATCTGAGGAAACATCTAAGAGTTAAGGGTGTACCGTATTTTAAGCTGAGCCCATATAGCTGAGGAATTCATAGGTCTTTGTGAACATTCCACAACTGAGAAAGGTATTTCCTGCAATGTATGCTATTTCAGACTGTCCCTTTCTTATGAGATTAAACAAGTTCATATGGGATAGGTCTACCAATGGCTGTTGTGATGACACTTAAACTTTCAAAGGACACAAAATACCAGGTACTTGAATGTAGGGTGAAAAGGGGATGTTGCCTTCATGCTACTAAGCGTTCTTGACCACTGTGGGAAATTGGATGCTGAACTACAGAGACCTTTGATGCATAGTCGGTGGGAACATGAGAGAAAGAGGTTGCTTTCAACCTCTGGAACTCCCCAAGTCACTTACATGTTGAGCTCCTACTGGCAGGCAAATACTGTTTTATTCAGACATGTTGTCTGAATGCTGCATATATGCTGGAATTTGTTCAACTGCGTGTTTTTATCGTTTGATGATGTGCTTTTTAATTTGTGGCTGTATTAAGCACCATTTGGTGGAAAGACGGGTTACAAGTTAGCAAACAAATAAAAAAGACATATTAGTCTGTTCCAGCAACTTTAATCTTCTCATTGCAATGTGATAAAAATAAAATTATAAAGCA
Organism: Zootoca vivipara; assembly: GCF_965207765.1. Taxonomy (NCBI): domain Eukaryota; kingdom Metazoa; phylum Chordata; class Lepidosauria; order Squamata; family Lacertidae; genus Zootoca; species Zootoca vivipara. Next base: position 59,317,803 of record NC_142587.1, read on the forward strand.
TCTATCATTGCTTCAAGTTTCAGAATCATTACATCTCTGAAACACCATGGTAAATTTAAGCAAATTAGCTAATTTGAGCTGTTCCATTAGGCAAAATCATATTCTCAACTGAGATTTTACACTCTGTTTCAAAAGATCCCCTTTGAACCAAAATTTCACTGTTTGGTCACATCCCTCCATTTAAAATATTTCACCCCTCCAAATCCAGTACAGTATGACTTTAAATTCTTCTTTGGTGTCCCCTGTACTCTATTTTATTGAATCTTGGATCTATTTCCTCTATGAACAAGACTATAATTTTAATGTTTTAAAATCTGTCTCTCTTTTCTTAACTCTTATACTAATATTAGCTTTAGTTAAATTTTAATGAATCCACTTTTATAGAAACCAGCTGCAGAAAATGGCTATAGTACGGTACTGTAGAAAACACAATTTGCCACCAAGTAAGTCAATTTTAGTAGATCCCTGTTGTGTCTTATACTAACTGAGTTATGATCCCTATCTGAGCCTAGCAATATTCTTTCAAGTAATAACGGTAGTATTTTAACTTCCTTTTTGTGAACATTTTATTAATTTCTTTGTAGAATTTTTATTGTATTGTTATCACTGTTCTACTTCAGTTAGCCCATGAAACACAGAGGCTACACAATATTTTCTCACAGTCTTTCAGACTCCTAGCCTTCTATAGCATAAGCTATAGTAATGGTTTGAACATTACTGAAGGCTGATGCATGTTACCAGAAAAGCCATAAATGGTAACATAGCTATGCCAGTGACACTCCTGGCAGCATTAGAAGGAAACTAACAATGTGGGTGGGTCTGGTATAGTGGGCAAAGCAGAGTAATACTGGCATCGGAAATAACTACATTGCCAGATAACAAGCTCTCTTGAAGCACTGCTCAGAGCAATGTATAAACAGACAAGTCATAGCAGTTCTTACAACCCTTGCTACTGACATATGAACCAGTTCTGAATATGATCTGAAGGGACACAGGAAGTATAAATTACTTTGTGCTTCCTGTTTTCCACACTTATTTATAATGTGCTATCTGTTACTCATGACATTTCTAGTCACATACAAAGGGACGCAGTGGTGCTGTGGTCTAAACCACTGAGCCTCTTAGGCTTGCTGATCAGAAAGTTGGCAGTTCAAATCCGCGTGGCGGGTGAGGTCTCCATGCTCTGTCCCAGCTCCTGCCAACCTAGCAGTTCAAAAGCATATCAGTGCAAATAAACAAATAGGTACCGCTGCGATGGGAAAGTAAACAGTGTTTATGTGCGCACTGGCATTCATCGCGACCCTCCTTGTGCCAGTAGCGGTTTAGTCATGCTGGCCACATGACCTGGAAAGCACTGGTGGAGGAAGAGGAGTGGGGGGGGGGGAACGCCCAGCAGTGTGATCCCAGTGGGGTGCCATTGCGGCTGCCCCCCGCCCGTGCTGGGTGTCCCACCCCTGCAGGCAGTGTGCCCTGCCCCCAGGACGCATGACACGCCCCTGTGGACAGCGCACCCCGCCCCAGGATACGCGACATGCCCTGCAGGTGGTGCCTCCGCCCCCGGGACATGTGACACGCCCCTGGGATGTGCGCCAGCCCCAGTCCCACCTGCTCTCCACCCCCCCGGTGCCGGAACATGACGCTCCGCCACTGCTGGAAAGCTGTCTGCGGACAAATGCCAGCTTCCTCGGCCTGAAAAGCAACATAAGCACTGCACCCCATAGTCACCTTTGACTGGACTTAACTATCCAGGGGTCCTTTACTTTTACCTTTAGTCACATATAAAGGAATGAATTTGGCATAACTAGACCCCAATATGGAAGGAAATCAAGATAGAAACACCATACAATGGAGGTATTACATTGCTAAGAAAGGTAGTGTCACAGTGGCCGGAGTGGACTACTTCAGAGTAACGACGCTACGCAGCTCTGCATTTTATTCTTTTATTGGTGCTGCGTATTTACAGTGCTGCAGTCATTGCTATTTACACGGAGTGATGTGATCAGTCGGTTTCAGAACCTCCTAATGGCTTTTGGCGCGTCTTTCTCCAACACAAAAGCTTTGGCAGACCCATCCTCTTTCCCCTCCTCTTTCTGCGTAGTTCTGGAGTTGGGGGGATGGGTCTCCCCCCCTTATTCGCCCCTTCCTGTCCCACCTGGGACCCTGGCTCCTCTACCTTGCCTGAGCCTCGGACACGACTTCCTGCTTCCCCACTGGAATCGGAACTCTCTCTGCTTTCCCCTGTGCTCGGTGATTGGCTTGAACTCAGGAGGGGAGGGACTTCGCGATATCCCCTGTCCCTCACATCCACCCCCCTCCCAAGCTCTCCTTCACCCCTCCCCAGGTCCCCCCCAGGTGTCGGTGACGACTGGAAGCCTAAGAACTCAGTGCTTTCCGAGCCCGTTGGTGTGAACACCTCCCCCCAGTCCTGCAAGCCCCCCCTTCCGCCTGGGAGGATGGGAATCCCAAAAAGTCCGTGGCGTCAGAGCTGGTGGGGGTAAAAATGTTCTGCCAATCTGCTCCTTCCTCTGACTGGGTGGATCTCGGTGACACCCATACCTCATCCTCTGGTTCCTCAAACTCCGCTTCCCAGCGCCATGGTGAACTGCTCTCCCGTGCTTCCTCCCTTTCCATGTGCCAGGGCTTGGGTCTATGGGGAAAGAGGGCGTGAAATTCTTCTACCAGGAATTCCTCCTGTATCTGAGTGGCTGGGACCCATTCATTCTGGGACGGTGGAGCATCCTCCCATGCCATGAGGTACTCCAGTCCTCCCACCCCCCACCTTGAATCCAGGATGGCCGTGGCCTCATTGAGTTGCTCCCTGCCTTCCCTCTCCCCCCCTCCCTCAGGGGTTTGTTCGCTGTCTCGGAGCCTGCTGCTTTCCCTGTACGGCGACAGCAGCGATCTATGAAACACAGGGTGCACCCTCATGTCCTCTGGCAGTGCCAGCCTGTATGCCACCGGGTTGACCTGTTGCGTGACCGTGAAGGGGCCCAACCTTCTGGGCGCCAGCTTTTTGCATCGCCCTCTGATGGGAAGGCCCTCCGAGGACAACCAAACTTTGTCCCCCACCCTAATGACCTCCCCCGGTCGCCTGTGGCGATCTGCCCCCTTCTTGTACGCTTCCTTGGCTCTCTCCAAGTGTTCTCTGAGCTGCTGGTGCACCGTCTCCAGTTCCTCTGCCCAATCCTCAGCCTGTGGGCCCTCCTCCTCCTCCTCCCCCTCCCTCTCTGGGAAAGATCTGAGGTCACGCCCGTAATTGGCCTTAAAGGGCGACACCCCTGTGGAGACGTGCACCGCATTGTTGTAGGCAAATTCTGCCAGTGGCAGGCGATCCACCCAGTCCGTTTGCCGCTGGCTGACGTAGCATCTCAGGTACTGCTGCAGAATGGCGTTGACCCTCTCCGCCTGTCCATTGGTCTGCGGGTGTCTAGCCGTCGACAAGCTGACCTCCACCTGCAGGAGGTTCATGAGCCGCCGCCAGAACCTGGAAACAAATTGGCGGCCACGATCCGAAATAACCCTTAAAGGTAATCCATGCAGTCTGAATACGTGATCCACAAACAGTTTGGCTGTCTCTTCTGCAGAGACCGCCCTGGCACACGGTATAAAGTGGCACATTTTGGACATGAGGTCCACCACCAACACTTCGGTCTTGCCCCTGGACGACGGCAGGTCTGTGATGAAGTCCATGGACACTACTTCCCACGGCCTGTGCGGTGTGGCTAAGGGCTCCAGCAAACCTGCTGGTGGCGCTCTGACCACCTTTGCCCGCTGGCAGGTGTCACAGCCCCTTACATAATCCCTCACATCCTCCCGCACCCCTGGCCACCAGAAGTGTCTCATGACTAGGTGAGCGGTTTTGTCCCTCCCAAAATGACCCGCCGTTGGGTTGTCGTGCATCTGCTTGAGGACCGTACGTCTAAGCTGGGTGGTGGGCAGGTACAGTGCACCCTTGTAGAAAAGCAGCTCCCTGCGTTCTGCAAAGTCTTTTGCCTGCTCCCCCCCCCTTCTCAGTTCTCTGAAGATGCGGTTGGCAATTTCATCCGCTGCCGTCAGTGCTGTGAGTTCCGCCTCGCTCACCACTGCTGCTCCGCAGGACCATGCTGACGGGGGGAAAATGTGCCTGGGTGCCGGTGGCGCCTCCTCCTCCATGTACTCTGGCTTGCGGGAGAGGGCATCCGCCCTGACATTCTGCTCTCCCGGGATGTAGTGTATGGAGAAGTTGAAGTTCGAGAAGAACTCTGCCCACCGTATCTGCCGCTGGTTGAGCACCCTGGCAGTTCTCCAGAACTCCAGGTTCTTGTGGTCTGTGCACACCTGGATGGGGTGCTTGGCGCCCACCAGGAAGTGTCTCCAGTGCTGGAACGCAGCGTGGATCGCAAGAAGTTCCCGATCAAACACCGTGTAGTTTCGCTCTGGCTGGGTCAACTTCCTGGAGAAGAAGGCACAGGGTCTCCACTCTCTGTTGGCGTCCAGTTGCAACAAAATGGCGCCCACAGCTTTATCAGAAGCATCTGTCTCCACGCGTAGGGGCGCGTCCTGAACCACGTGGAACAGGTTCTGGTCTGAGGCGAACACCCTCTTGAGGCTTTCAAACGCTGCTTGCGCCTCTGGTGTCCACCTGAACTTCTGCTTGCCTCTCAGGCAGTCAGTGATGGGAGCCGTAACGCGAGAGAAGTTCTTGATGAACTTCCTGTAGAAGTTGGCGAAGCCTAGTAGGCGTTGGGCATCTTTGCGCGTCCTGGGGCTGTGCCAGTCCAGGATGGCCTGCACCTTGTCCTTGTCCATCACCAGCCCCTTGTCTGACAGCTTGTAGCCCAGGAAGTCCACCTCCTTGGTGTGAAACTTGCACTTATCCAGCTTCACATACAGGTGGTTCTCCTTCAGGCGCTGCAACACCTCCCTGACATCTTTCACATGCTGCACTGGGTCATCGGAATAGATAAGGATGTCATCCAGGAAGACCAAGCATTTCCTGAAGAGGAGGGACCCCAGGACGTGGTGCATGAAGGCCTGGAAGCATGCTGAGCCCCCTTGCAACCCGAAGGGCATCACCAGATATTCAAAAGAGCCCAGAGGCGTGAACATCGTGGTTTTCCATTCATCGCCTTCCCGGATCCTGATCAAGTTGTACGCCCCCCTCAGGTCTAGCTTGGTGAAAATCTTGCCCCTGCGTGCCGCTGTCAGGAGATCATCCACTCTGGGCATGGGGAAAGCCACTGGCTCTGTTACTGAATTCAGCCGTCTAAAATCCACCACAAGACGGCGCTGTTGCGTGTCTTTCTTGTCCACCCAGAAGACTGGGCTGCCCCCTGCTGCCTTGCTTTCTCTGATGAACCCCCGCTTGAGGTTCTTGTCGATGAAAGCGCGCAGATCCTCCAGTTCCTGGTCTGACATGGCGTACAGCTTGGCTGGGGGTATAGTTGCCCCTGGCACCAGGTTGATCTGGCAGTCAAAAGGCCTGTGTGGGGGTAGGTGGTCGGACTCCGCTTCGCTGAAGACCTCCTGCAGGTCCCAGTACGGCTTGGGTATCGCCTCACCCCCTTTGATGTGCATGGTGGCCACCGTGGCTATCGGAGGCCCCTCCCCTGGTTGGTGCTGCATGCAATGTTCCAGGCAAAAGTCCGATCCAAAAGTGATGCATCTCTGGTGCCAACTGATGGAGGGGTCGTGGCGCGCCAGCCAGCTCATGCCCAAGACGATGGGGGGGTCTGAGATGGTTGTGACGTTGAATGCCAGTGTCTCTGAGTGCCTTCCCACCGTCATTCTCATGGGGGGGGGTTGATGAGTGATGGCCCCTCCCAGCAGCTCTCTGCCGTCAATGGTTGCCACGTGCAGGGGAAAATCCAGCTGCAGAAGCTGGATCTGGTGCTCTTCTGCAAAGTTTCTCGAGAAGAAGTTGGCTGAGGCACCACTGTCAATTAGGGCGAGGACCGTCAGGGGATAGCCATTTGGGAGCGTGAGCGTCACTTCTAGAACCACTCCTGCTCTGGGAGGGGTGGGCTGGCTCTGCTCCTCTCTGTGCGGGTGGGTGGGCTGGGGCTGTTGTCTGCTGACTGTGCCTGGCTGCTGCCCCTTGTCTCCTGCAGCCAGGCTTTCCCGTTTCCCTGCTGTGGTGCTGCGTCAGTGGGGGAGGGCACAACCGTTCCCGCCTTTCCTTGCCACTCCCTGCGATGTGGGCAGTCTCTGACGAGATGCTGGGGGGAGTTGCAGAGAAAGCAATTCCCACCCCTTCCCTCCTTGCGTCTTGGCGCCGCTGGGGTTTGAAAAGCCCGCGCGCGCGCGCGCTATCAATCTGCATGGGTTCCTGGTCCTGACTGGCCCCAGGCGTGGCTTGAAAGGGTTGTTGGGGGAGTGGCTTCTCCTGCGACCGTGGGAACCAAGCCCGCTTTGCGCGCGTTGCTTGCTTGTCGCTCCACCGGGATTCCTGTCTCACCCCCACCGCCAGAGCCGCTTTGCTCAGCTGATCCATATTACTGGGCTTTGGACCTCTCGAGAGCTCATCCTTCACCTCCTCATGCAACCCCAAGTAGAACGCCGCTTGCATTGGGGGTGACTCTAGTTCCCACCCCAATCTGTGCACCAGCATGGTGAATTTCGCCCAATACGCGCGAACTGTCATATTTCCTTGGCGTAAATTATGAAGTTCCTCCTTAGTCTGGTCCATATGACTATCGGACGAATACATCGTTTTCAAACCTTCTAGAAATAGTTTGACATTCTTCATGCAAGGATTCTTTGTTGCGATTAACGGTCTTAGCCACTCCCTGGCTGCCCCGGTAAGGTGCTCCACAATAAACGCTACCCTGTGCTCATCATCAGGGAACTCAGCGTGGTGCAGCTCAAGAGCATACACAATCTCAGTCTCAAAGCCCTGATATTCCCTCGGGTCTCCATTGAACTTGCTTACTAGCGTCCCGGCTCTCCTTCCTGGCAGCACTTGGACTTGGGGTGCCCCTCCCGCCTTGTTTTTCTCTGCATCCAGCTTGTTTTGGAGGTCTACCGCCACCGCCCTTAATTCCTGCTCTCTTTCCTGTAGCGCTCTCACCTGTTCCGCAAGTTGTAGCCGGTCGTCCTGGACCTTCTTAGTCTCTTTTTTAGCTGCCTTCAATTCCCCCTGCGCCTGCAGCGACAGCTGCTGCAGTTCTTGCTGGGCTTGCTCCGCGATCTGCCGCCATCTCTCCGCCTCTGACACGCTCATCCCGGCAACTCCAAAGTAGCCCAAAAAGGATTAGGAGGTTGCTGTCACAGTGGCCGGAGTGGACTACTTCAGAGTAACGACGCTACGCAGCTCTGCATTTTATTCTTTTATTGGTGCTGCGTATTTACAGTGCTGAAGTCATTGCTATTTACACGGAGTGATGTGATCAGTCGGTTTCAGAACCTCCTAATGGCTTTTGGCGCGTCTTTCTCCAACACAAAAGCTTTGGCAGACCCATCCTCTTTCCCCTCCTCTTTCTGCGTAGTTCTGGAGTTGGGGGGATGGGTCTCCCCCCCTTATTCGCCCCTTCCTGTCCCACCTGGGACCCTGGCTCCTCTACCTTGCCTGAGCCTCGGACACGACTTCCTGCTTCCCCACTGGAATCGGAACTCTCTCTGCTTTCCCCTGTGCTCGGTGATTGGCTTGAACTCCGGAGGGGAGGGACTTCGCGATATCCCCTGTCCCTCACAGGTAGGTAGCAAGAATTTAAGATCAAGGCAATGTCAATAGTAGGCGAATTTCAATCCTCAACCAATGTTCTTCAGGAACACGGTCCATTCTCAAGAGTTCTATCTTTTAAACCCCGAGGTGAGTATTTCCTTGGTATGCGTAGTTTGAAGCTGAGTACAGAATGTATAATCCAATTCCTACTGAAATTTTAACATGGGTTGCGTTGAAATATATGACCAATGGCTGTTTTACTTGGAATTTTGTTACAGCACAATGCCATTCACATTTACTCAGAACTAAGCATCACTGAGTTAATGGGACTTACTCAAAGGTAAGGCTGTACATTATTTTGGAAATGTCAAGCAGCATTGCTAATACGCTTACATTGCATTGTTAGGCTCATAGTTTACAGGAGACTATGATCCTAAAAGTCACCATCCATCTATGATTTATTTCCTTTTCAATTAATTTGTCAGTTTAAAGGAAAATATTTTCTTTTCCTTTGTACTGCACATTTTAAAAACTGCATTAAACTGTTTAAAAAGACATGATAGCCTGCTTTAGTTTCAGTTACTGGTGGCACTGCCACTACTGGGTTTTTATTATGTAAATTGCTGCAATCTGGTTAGTTCCTTCCTCTTTTTTCTGTTACAAAAGGGGGCTGCAAGTGCTAATCAAAGTGTTGCAATTTCCATATTAATGATGTTTTCATAATGACACTTACTTGATATGCAATGTGAATGGAGTGGTGACTTTTCATTCTTCTTCAAAGAGACAATAGTAAAATGTTAATTTTTATGAAATAAAGCATGTTTGTTTTGAAACTAGTAGCAATTGTCCAGTACTATTGTTCCCCTACCAGTAATGTGTAATAAAGCATTTCTAATTTAAACACAGCAACAAGCTATAGAGTGCTCTTGTTAACACATACCACGACCCAGTCTGTACTATTCTCAAACCATGGCTTATTGAACAAACTAACCAAATCACCCTCCCTCTCTCCACCTGGCCCAGGGTGGGCTGCTTCATAAGGACTTCTGCTGCTGCCCAGCAGAGAGGGCCTCTTCTTCTAAATTGTTTTTTTATATCCTTTTATTTATTTTTCAGTGTATTAATTGTTTTTAACTGAGTTGTAAGGGCATTTGTGGGATATGCCTAGGAGGAGAGGAGCTGGGGAGAGCAGGGAGAGGCCCAGTTACAGTGGTTCTGGGTAGGGGTAGGTATGGCGTGGGAGGTTGGGGCAGGCCAGTTAAGCGGCACATGGCACAGGCAGTTGGTGGCTGTGCTGTGTGCCAACCCCTCTTCCAACCTGGGGAATTGTGTTTGTCATATCAGTCAGCCCTTGGGTCTGCGACTGCTGCTGTTGAATGCCAGGATCTTCAGCCTGACACCAGCTGCTGGCCAAGGGAACTGCTGTTGTTGGGAACCTGGCTTATCTCCTCTTTTATGGATGCAAGTTTGCTGCAACTACCTGTTGCTTTCAGTCTACAAACTCAGCACCACAGTTTTTAGCCAGAGGAAGGGGCTGCTGGTAGGCTTTTAATTTACACACTATTTCATTATCACTAGCACTTTAAAATACTATGGTTCACTATTTCAACTGTTCAAAACACCTCCAGAATTTTAATGAAAGAGTTTATACTGGATAGCTTTGACCATAAGATGACAACCATCTCCCTGCAAAAAGAGCTGGCAAGCATAGTTTGAGTTCCAGCTTGTGCATATGTTAAAGCATTTAATCTTATATCTACTGTGAGCAAAAGTTGCATTGTGGTTTAGCCTGGTCATGTGAATCCACATCCATACTTTGTACAACATGCTTTTGGAAAATTCAGCCATAATATCCTTCATTGTGGTAGGCAGTTTCTCCAGGTCATCTGTTCAGTATATCAAGGATCATGGAATGTTTGTCTGCAGCACTGCCTTTACCTAACATTTCAAATAAAAGACTGCAGTCAGCCGTTTCTAAGGAAAACAAATTCACTGAATCACACTATTTGTTACTTATTATTGAGCATCAAATAGCTCACCAAAGTTCTTTGTCGAAATACCTGAAACAGGCCATCAGAGTCAAAATGATATAGAGTCCTGCAATGCTGTATTACAGTTTTTCTATTTTCTTGAAGCAATTGTGGCTCTGAAAGAAAAGAATGAAACTACAGCCAGGTTATTTGTACCTGGTGGATTTGTTCAGCTTTCAACAAAATCAGCAAAAGAACTGGAGGAAAAACAGAAGGTTACAAAGCATCCCAGGAATTTATGAAGTGAAAAGGGAAATAATGACTTTCTAGCAAATAATGCCATGTATTCTTTTATAATTTCCACTGCTTGGGTTACAGTAACCAGAAGGGGGTCAGCTTTTGGTGATAGCCACCTTACCTACCGTTCTTTAAAAACTCCAAGTGATGTAATGTGACTAAACTTGGGAGAGCCGGGGATTAAGATCACCCTACCTTTTCCTTCATAATTCAACACAGACAATTTCTACAAACTGACTACAATTCCCACCCCCACCCCAAAATAATAATTCTGTAGGGAGAGGAACTAATCTAGAGTGAAGGGAATGAATGCTGAAATCCAAAGAATCTCAAATTAACACCCCAAAACCCAGCATGGTCCTATTTACTCAAAACTAGTGTCAAAGTTTGACCTGAAGTTTAGTGGGAATCTCCTTTCTTCTAACTTGAAGCTATCAATTCAAGTCCTAGCCTCCAGAGTAGGCCAAAACAAGCTTGCTCCATCTTTCACGTGGCAGCACTTTCCCAGGCTAAACATATCCAAATCCCTCAAATGTTCCTCATAAAGCTTGGTTATCCTCCTCTGCACACGTTTTTCTTAAATTGTGGTGTCCAGAACTGGACACAGTACTCCAGGTGAGATCTGAACAAGGCAGAATAAATTAGTACTATTACTTCCCTTGATCGGGACACTATACTTCTGTTGATGCAGCCTAGAATAGCATTAACTTTTTTTTACTGATGCATCACACTGTTGACTCACATTAAGCTTAGGATCTGCTAAGTCCCATAGATTCGTTTTACATGTACTACTGGCAAGCCAGGTGTCCCCCATCTCATAATTGTGCAGCTAGTTCTTCCTGCCTAGGGATTTGAGAGCAGGCTTCCCTGGTCATTTTCATACATTCCAACCACTGCACCACACTGGCTTTCTGTAAAAATTAAGCAATAGCTTTTTTATGTACTAATGAGTGCTCACAAATTACACAGATCACTTGGTGCTAACTTGGAAATAATAATCTTGAAAAGAAGACATTTCACACATTCATTGAGTAAACAAGAAGGTCATGATAGGTCAAGTGAAGCACATGTATGTTCGAATTCATGTATGTTCCAATTCTAAGGATAAAATGATGGATGACTGCCTGAACATATTTGGAAAAAATATTCAGTAGAGTGCAGGTGTAACAGTGAAAGATACTGGATCATTTGCAGACATTGTAATAAATCTTTATTTCAATCTAGTCTTGCTGAAGATTTGTTCAAAGGATCAATCAATAGACCATATAGTTTTAATTAATGAATCCTGAAGACTGAATAGGACGAACAGACCACTCTTGCAGACTAATGTGGGCACTGAAATTAATATTGGTATCCAATTCCAGCCCTGGTCCATCAGCAATTCAATGAAAAAAAGCTTATCTTGTTCATCCAAAGGTTTAAAATGCTGCTGCTGGTGGTCCTTTGTGCTGCATTCTATGGCATGTTTATCAATAGAACAGAAAGTGTTCTATTAAATTAAGAAAAAATATTTTGGTTCAGCATGTTGTGTTATGGGGTTTTCCATGTTCACTTAGGTTCCAGAATGCAGGTGTTAATGACCACATCGTTAACAGACAGCAATATGAATGTGGTATGGAATCTTGTGTTCAAGCTTCACCTCTACCTTGGCAGAATGGTGGACCCAACTTAGATTTTTATGTTTACTGGAACAGATTTGGAAATGATTTGTCTTTTCACTGGAATAGGCAAATGGAGTCCATGCAACTGAAGCTAATATCTTATACCTATTAAGTGGTTAATTTATTCAGTGAAAAATGTCAAAACTCTTATGAGAATATCAAAGGGAATTTTATCTGAAAATGTCCATATGTCTTCTGCTGTTTTGGAATTCTCCCTCATCTCCCAGAAAGCATAATTTAGAATGGGGAAAATATAAAGTATTCTACTGGTGTGTTTCCCCCCCAATACTAAGTACCTGTACATAGTTAAGAATTTCTGTGTTCAATAAGAATTTCTCTGTGATGCATCCTTAAAACACAAAGTGTTCCCTCACCACTAAAATGTGTAATAAATGTCCAGGCAGAAATTATACATTCACATCTTCCCAAATGCTTGCTACAAACACATACAATTAATTTCTTGCTTTTAAAGCACTTCGGTTAACACAGCCCAATCAACTGTTTGCTCTGAAGAAGGCTGTATTAATTGGTTTGATCTGCCTATACATTTAAGGGTTTTTTTTTTTTAATTAAAATTAAACTTTATTACAATATACAACATTTATCACAAAGTAAAATAAACTTCACAATAAAAAGTGATTATAACAAATATTACATTTGACTATTTTCATTTCTCTGAAATAGAAATAGCTTCCCCCCTTTCCCCCTCCCTCACCATTTCCCCTTTCCCTTGACTTCTCAGCCTGATCCGAACTTATCCTTTATTCTACCAGTTTAACCATTTTCTACATACCTTATTCTAACATCAATATTGTTTCTTTTTTATTATATATATGCATCATATTTTCTATCGTCTATTACCTTTCATCATTCCATTCCATACCTAATACATAAAACTGAACCTTATATAGTGGAGATATAATTGGAATTTACTACCCTTGTTTTAATATACTCTATAAATTTTTTCCAACTAATTTCAATTTCCTCCTTCTTTGTACCTTTAATTTCCTCATATTTTTTTGCCAAATTATAGAAATTAAATAATTTTTCTTGCCAATCTTCTTTTGTCGGAACGTGAACATCCTTCCAATTTTTTGCTATTAAAAGTCTCGCAGCTGTAACTGCGTAACTTAGGCAACAGCTATCTCTGGGGTTAACCTCTTTCGGCACCATTCCTAATAAGAACAATTTGGGGCACTTCTTGATCGGGTATCTCAATATTTTCTTTAGTTCATTATATATTGACTCCCAAAACCTCTTTATAGGTTTACAGTGCCACCACATATGTATGTGGGTACCTACTGCCTCATTACATCTCCAGCAGATGTTAGTTGCTCCTGGGTAGATTTTTGCCAGTTTCGCTGGTGTTAAATACCACCTGTTCTGCATCTTCATAATGTTCTCCTTTATATCATAACATGGTGTAAATTCAAGGCCTTTCGTCCACAATTTTTCCCATTCACTCATTGTTATGGGTTTCCCTAGGTCTTGGGACCATTTTATCATATAATCTTTTGTTAATTCCTCCTCCGTTTTCCATTTCAGTATAATTTGGTATAAATTTTTTATAAATTTATCCTTGTTATTCAATAAGATCTCTTCTAATTTAGATATTCCATTCTCAAAGCCAATTTGTTTATCAGTTTGTAACCTTTGGTTCACTTGAAAATACTGTAACCAGGAGGTGAAATATCCTTTTACTTCCGCATATTCCTTTAGGTGCCAAGTTCCTTCTTTATTTTCTATTAACTGTCTGTATGTAGGCCACTTTGTTTCCATATTTTTCCTTCTTACTGCCACTACCTCAAGGGGAGAAATCCACCAGGGCGTCTTCGGCTCAAAGTATCTTTTATATTTTTGCCATACATGATATAGCGATTTCCTGATAACATTGAGCCGAAAACTACTCCTTTTTTCAATTTTCTCCCTCATCAAGTAGTGATGCCACCCAGAGGCTATTCCCAACCCCTCTAAATCTAGTAGGTCGGTGTCTTCCAATGTGATCCAATCTTTCAGCCACCATAGTGCCGCTGCATCATGGTATGCTTCCAGATCGGGCATTCCGTATCCTCCCCTATGAGTGCTATCTATCATAATTTTATATCGGATCCTTGGTCTCTTTCCGTTCCAGATAAACTTGGCTAGGTCTCTTTTCCAATCTTTAAATATATTTTCTTTGCCTAGTATTGGCAAGTTTTGAAACAAGTGAATCATCCTGGGGATTACACACATTTTCACTAATGAGATTCTTCCCAAAAGGGATAATTTCAATTTATCCCAGGTTGTAAAATTTGTCTTAATTTTTTTCCAAATTGCCTTATAATTCTCTTGAATTAGATCTATTCCCTTGACGGTTGTTTGAATACCCAGATATTTTATTCTTTTCACTATTTTCAATCCTGTTTTTTCCTGTAATGTTATTTTTTCAGCTTCCTCCAAGTTTTTTACCAGCATATGCGTTTTATCATAATTGATTTTTAGACCGGCTAGGTTTCCATATTCTCTTATTTTTTCCAAAGCTTTGGGAATGCCTTCGATAGGGTCCTCCGTGGTGATAATAATATCATCTGCAAAAGCTTTTATTTTAAATCTTTTCTTACCAATAATTATTCCTTTTATCTTTTCTTCTTCTCTAATATTTTTTAAAAGAATTTCCAATGTAATTATAAACAGGGATGGCGAGAGGGGGCACCCTTGTCTTGTGCCCCTTGTTATATTTATTTTATTTGATAGTTTCCCATTTATTAAGATTTTTGCTCCTTGAACTTTATATATTGATTTTATTGCATTTTCCATCATACCACCTAATTTTAATTTTTCTAATACTTTCAACATGAACGACCACGAGACCCTATCGAAGGCCTTCTCCGCGTCAATGGCGAGCAATGCTGCTCCCTTGTCTCTACGACTCTCTAAGCATTCCAATATATTTACTATATTCCTTATGTTATCTTTTGCATATCTCCCTTTTATGAAACCAGCCTGGTCTTTATGGATTATATCTTCCAAAATTATACTCAATCTCTTGGCCATAATTTTTGCGAAGATCTTGTAATCGCTATTTAACAGTGAAATCGGTCTATAATTATCTGGTTTATCTAAATTGGTTTGGGGCTTGGGTATTAGTATTATTTGGGCTTCCGACCATGATTGAGGAGTGTTTCCTTTTTTTAGAATTAAATTCATTAGTTCCCTAAGGGGTTCTAATACCTCCTCTTGTAGTTCTTTATAGAATTCTATTGGGAGCCCATCTGGACCAGGGGCTTTTCCTCTTTTCATATTCTTGATTGCATCTGCAATTTCTAATGTTGTTATTTCTTTATTTAACAAATTTGTTTTTTCTGTTGGTATTTTTGGTAAGTGATATTTTGTTAAAAAATCATCAATTTGTTGGGGTAATGTTTCTTCCCTTTGATACAGATTTTCATAGAATTTTTGAAAGATTTTTATAATCTCATCTGTTTTATAATAATATATTCCCTCCGATTCTATTCTATTTAATATTTTTTCATTTTTTCTTTTTTTTATTTGCCACATTATCAATTTACTGGGCTTATTGGCCCATTCAAAATTTTTATACTTCCAATATTGTATTTGTCTATCAATCTCATAATCTATTAATTTTTCATACTCTGATTTCAATAATTTAACTTCTTGCTCGACTACTTTATTGTAATTTTTATATAATATTTTCTCTTTTTTCTTTATTTCTTGAAGAATTTTTTCTTTCTTTTGTTCCCTGTCTTTCCTTATTTTAACACTTTGTGATATGAAAAAGCCACGCATCACGGCTTTGCCCGCGTCCCAAGCCACTAGGGGGTCAACCTCACCGTTATGGTTCAATTCAAAATATTCTTTTAATGCTTTTTTTGCACCCTGTATGGTCTTATTATCATTTAGCATAAAGACATCCATCCTCCAGGTTTTGGGGGTGTTTTCTTTTTTTAATGAGAGAATTACTGGGTTGTGGTCCGAAATAGTCTGTGGTCCTATCTCTATTTTATGAATTCTTAATGATAATTCTTTTGTGATCCAGATGATATCTATTCGGCTCGCCGACTGGTGTCGTGCTGAGATATGTGTGTACTCTCTTTTTATAGGGTTCTTATACCTCCATGCATCCAATAAATTTAAATTACTTATAATATCCATAAATTTTGGGGGTAATTTTCCATTTAATTTTCCTTTTCCTTTATTCCGTCCATTTTTATCTAACTCTGGGTCTACAATACCGTTCACATCTCCCATTAGTATCAGTCTTTCCCCTACGTAGTTCATTATCTGATCTCCCAATCTTTTTATAAATTCTTTCTTGCTCCCATTGGGTGCATAAATTCCCACCCAAAACCATTGTTCCCCTTCAATTACTGTTTTTACTATAATAATTCTTCCCTCTTTATCTGTCCAAATTAATTCCGGGTTCCATTTACTTTTTATATAGATCACAATCCCTCTTTTCTTTTTTGCGTCAGCTGCAACAAATTCCACTCCCAATTTATCATTTTTTAACACTCTAACATGTTTTCTATTTATATGCGTCTCCTGGAGACAGATCACATCTAAGTTTTGTCTTTTTAATATATGTCCCACCCTATTTCTTTTTTTTTTATTGTTTAGGCCGTTCACGTTCCAAGAAATTATTCGCATATTCATATTTATTAAATATCAATTTAAATATATGTATTGGAAAATAAAATAAAATAAAATTATTTTTTTTCAGTTATTTTTTTTTATTATTATTATTCTATATCTCTAAACCAAGCAGAAACAAGGGTATACATTAACTATAAATCTGTTGAAGTGAGTTACTGTACTTTCTGTATTTACCTCTTAATTATTGCCTACAACATCAAAAGTAAAAATAATCACGATAAAGCTTATGCTTGTTGGTATTGTCAGTCATTCTAATAGTTGTCCATCTTCTTTTTCCTCGTCTTCTTCCTCGCCTTCTACTTCTCCAGCCGCCTCCAGCTCTTCCCCGCTGAGATCCTCTATATCATCTCCCTTTCTCTGGGTTTGATCTTTAACTGTCTTTAATTTATCTCCCCCCAGTTCTTGTGCATAAGTTCTATAAAATCTGTCCGCTGCCTCTGGCGTGTCAAATCTTCTCCATCTGCCCTTGAAGGAGAATGCTATTCCCTGGGGGTATTCCCATTTAAAAGAGATGTTTTTTGCTTTTAATGGTTTAGCCAGAAATAAATATTTTTTTCTTTTGTGAACCAGTCTAGGTGGTATTTCTTTCATAATGTATATTTCCATTTCTTCCATAATCAGCTTTTTTTGTGCTTTGGTTTTTAGAATTTTGTTTCTTAGCCACATGTTCGTAAATGATACCAGACAATCTCCCGGCCAGTTGTTTGCTTTCGCTTTTTTAGAGTTAACTCTGTAGACCTCCTCTATTCTAGTTTCGACATCAAGCTCTTCTAGGTCTAGCCATTTTGCCAGGGCGCTTACTAGACGTTTTTCTATGTTTTCGTTGGGTAATTCTGGAATGTTCCTGAATCTCAGGGATTTCTCCTTTAATTTCATTTGCATCATCGCAAGAGCATCTTGCGATGCTTCTAGGGCGGCGTTTTGTTCTTCCATGTCCTTCTTTATCTTCTCTAAATCCTTCTTCCCCTCTCTTTTCTCTTTTGCCATGTTTTTCAACGTTGTCTCCAGTGATTGGTTTTTATCTTTTATCTCTTGGGTCAATTCCATTGCCTTATTGGACCTTTCTTCTATATTGTTTATTTGTTCTTTTATTTCATGTTTTTCTTTTTCGCTAGAGTCCATTTTTCCTTCCATATTTTCTACTTTATCTTCCAATTTTTTTATCCTTTCATTCATCTCCTGTTTAATTTCTGAGAGGTCTTGCTTAATTTTCCCTATGTCATTTTTGAAATCTTGCTTGATCTCTCCTATGTCGTTTTTGAGACTTAAAATCAGCTCTCTGAGGTCCAATTCATGCTCTGCTAATGAGGTTCTTCTCTGATTGGAGGTACCTGTTGCTAGATTCTTTTGCTTATTCATTTTATATAGGTTGTCCTGCCAAACCTTGTTTGACCACACGATGTCGCTCTCTGACTTATACACCTCAGGAGCGTTATTGTGACTGTTGAAGTCAATCTGTAACCGCTGGGAGTCACTTTGTTACCGATTGCAATAAGCTTTCCTCCTCTAGATGTCCTGATGTTGTAATTCACGTCACTTCTGGTTTCTTTGTAACCTTGTCTGCTTAGTCATGTTTCAATTTAGAAAGCCGTCGCCATTTTATTTAAGATTTTATTCATGAGAAAAAGGATGAATAGGCTTAAATAAGTCTTTAAGAAACCTCCCCCACGTATATAAAAGGAGTCGCGGGGGTGATATGTACAAAGAAGAGGGATCAATTTAAGTCCGTCGCTCCCCTCCTCCACACAGGGCTGTTTAAAAACATACAGATACTTTGGTTCAGTTCTAGATGAATGTAGCTTTATTCTTCAAAGCTCGGATCAGCTCCGTTTTGTTTCTTGCGTTAAAAAAAAAGTCCCCAGCTTTACGCTCTTTTTGGTCACCCCCTGACAGCGCTTCTTGCTTCTCTCCCGCTCTCTCTCACACCCCACTTTGTGTTGTTTATTCTTCCGATTTTCCCTTCCGTCTCAGTGGGGGGTGGGTGGGTATTTAAACATTAAACGTTCTCAAAATTGTCCACAGTTCTCTCTCGCCCGGGGGGATTAATTAGAAGGGTTTGTGATAAGGAATTTTACCGTGCACGATCGCGTCGGGTTTCGGCTTTGCTGGTCTCCGTGCTCTTTCTCCGTCGCAGTGCCCGGTTTCTCCCCCTCCTTCCGATGTTTCTGAAGGTCTCCGGGAGAACCTTTAGGGCACCGCCGACTCCTCAGGCAAGAATCACCTTCTTGTCCCTTCGTGGGGGGTCGCTAGCCTTGCAAACCCCCCGCTTTTGCCAGCTTTTAGTTCGGGGGCTACAGAGCTCCCGTTTTTAGCCTGATCGCGACCCGCGGTCAAAACCGGAAGTCACATTTAAGGGTTAAATAAAAGTTTATGGGATCAACAGCCCCAGGATCCTTTCTTCTTAAAATTTTCAAAATAAACAGAATTTCACTTGCTATTTCTTTGTGTCTGTTTTCATATCAGTTGGAATATCTCCACATTTAGCATTAAATCTATGCATTGATACCCCTGCAATATGCAGGCCCACATGCCTAAAACACAAGCAAAATGCTTTTTTCACTAGTTTCTTTGTTATTTTGTTTCTTTCTTTATTGAAAAAAGAGAAAATGTTGTTAACAATTGAGAACTCTTTCTTTAAAAAAATCTAGTTGCTTTTCTTCATAATAGTATGATACTGAAAATACAGAAATATCTTAAACTTTCAAATGATGTGGAAAAGAAAATGTGATAAAATTAGTCACAAGTTTCATATGTGGAAGGAAGAGAAAAAAGACCCACATGAAGGGGGGGGGGAGTGAGCTGACAGCCTTAAAAATTGCCCTAATTGAGAATGGGAATATGAGACACATCTAGCCACTTCCAAGGCCTTGAAAGGATTGGCATTCCATCTTCTGGTTCTGTATTATGAACAAACCTGGAATCTTTTTGACCTTGTGAATTCAGCTTGAGCCAAGCTCAGTTGAAAACCTTAAATCAAGATCCTGTCAGAATGTGATGATTCTTGAAAGAATGATAACCTGCAGATAAGGCAAAATGAAATTTAGTTGGCTCTTGTAATGGCTTGGACCTATTCTAGGAATGGAAATGTCAATCATGTGGCCTCCTTCCAAGGTTAAATGAGAAGTTGTGCTTGACTTCATAGATGGAGTCCTTTGGCTATTGCTTCCCTCACATTTGGCACAAAAGAGGACAGAAGAAAGGTATGTTAAAAGGAAAGGATAAATGACCAGGTAACATGAAATACCTTTTTTTTTGGTCTTGAATGGACCATATTTGAGAGATGTGGCCAAAACGGATAGGAGGAAGAACAGTTTGCAAACCAAGACATTTACTAACATCTCAAAAACCTCCTCTTTATCTTTTTTTATATACAGACTGGGGCTAAAGAGACATTACTTTCACTTTGAAAAATGCTTTTAGCAATTCTAGCAATGCAGGATTTTTTAAAATGCCGTCCTGCATGAATATTTTCATGTTTTGAATAATGCTGTTTCAAGAATCAATCATATTATTCCCTTGAAGGTTTGTAGGATGGTCACTGTCACTTTGAATTAAACAGGTAATTCAGAAATTACCAGAAATTCAAAAACTTGGGCAGAGTGTATTTGAGGGAGCAACATAAATGCTTCATTGGGTGTCCTAATACTCTGTGGGGTGCTGGTTACTGCTTAAAATACACCACCACTAATGCAAGCAGAGGTTTTGGTAGTAAAAGTCTTCTCATAACCAATTGTATAAATTTGGATGACTATTTACATTGCTCATGAGAAGATGCTCAGGCAGACTGGACCTACCAAGGTGTCCTTGGTACTTATGATGAAATCTCCCAATACCACACCTGGGGTTTTTCCCAACAGAACTCCTGAGATTTCTTCCCTGAGCTGGCAGAGGCAGACTGCTGAGCAGTGAAGTGGATGGAACACTAGGAGAACACTCACTCTGACTCTCTGGCCCAACACCAGGTACAAGCTTTCACTCTTGGTCCCCAGGAAGTCTGGTTGCCTGGCAGAAGCAGTGGAATTCCAATGCATTATGGCAGCCCAAACAACCTGATTCTCCTGTCTCTGCTGGTGCTGAACCAAGTATATTGGGGACATAGCTAATTGAGATCAGGCGACCTACAAAGGTCTTGATAATATATGCCAGGTTTTCCATTACCGCTAGCATGGAGTGCTGGTTAGAACGACAACACAGCTGCTAAGGAGGTGGCAGATTACAGTATCTTACAGTAATTAGGGCTCCCTGCCACCTATCTCTTAAATTCAACACAAACAATGCTACATTTTCTGTCACAGAGTTGCTGAAACATTTGGCTTGCTTTTGTTATGAGCAACAGACTTAAAAGAAAGGGATTACAGTATTGAAATTTTTAGGGTGCTGATCTTCAACCTCTCAATTTTCATCAGCAGACTGATGCCTTTCAATGCAAATAAAGTTGAAATAAAGCTCAAAGTTCCTTATATGGCATTGTATATTGTTTTATATATACACATCACCTGCACTTCCAAACCTCCCACCGCCAGTGCCTTTTCACCATTTGGATTCTGTTCTTAGACCGAGGTAAAGTTTGCAAACCGGGACACTATTTCTGGTTTTGTGGAGTTCTTAAACTGAATCGTCCATAAACAGGACTGTTCTTAAACCGAGGTACCACTGTATTGTAAGTAAACATTAGCTGTGGGCTACTGTGTGATTTAGACAGCTCACAACATGCTTTCATCAGTAAAATGGATTCACACAGATGTTATGTAGTAAAAGACATTTACAAAACACCAGCATTAAATACTACAGGAATACTGCTTGGAAATTTCAGCTTGCCAACTTCTCTCTACACCACAATTAATTGCACACATTTTCTAGTGTTCCATTTCCCTAAGCAGACTACACTTTCATTTTTTTTGCAGACACTGTCAATAAAACAAGATTCTTTTTCAATCTAAAATACTCTTTACAATTTATTTTTCTAATTATGTTTTTAACTTGTGCTGCATCTTTCTTTCTTTTTTAGATTTCCCACTTCCAAACTAAATGTATTTCTATTTATGTATTTTAAGAGGCCTTCTGTTTTGAATTATTTTAACATTGCCACTTAACTACATTTGCAACTGTTGCTTTGTCCCTCTAGATTTCATCAAGATGAATTTTAATTGCATATGCAATTGTTCCTAAAATGATCTTACTTCCTAGCATTAGGTCCCTCCTCTCAGATAATAAAACTCCAATTAAACTTATTAAGTCATCTGATATTTCCTCAAACTAAATTTTATTGATGACCCAGACTGTTCAGTTTGCTTCCCATCGCCATGAACAATATTCTAAGCCTAATTATATTTTATCATCATGGGCGTTCCTCTCAACCAGCCATATTTATCAAACTTCATGCATTTTCTAGGACTTCATCCAAAATAGCCTCAAACCAGACAAATGCTTCAAATAAGCCATGGAACAAAACAACCCTGACATGCTTTTCAGAAATATGTGTTTGCTCTTCATTTTGCATTCTGCTGTAGCCAAGTTAACATCTGAGTAATTAAAGTATTGCCAGGAATTTTAAATATCCTGTTTTTTAACGTGTTTCCCAATTGTATACTTTTTAGATTTTGCATTAGTGGCTCTGAACATGTGAACCATATCCATTTCCAGTAATCACAACAAATATTGTTGTGATTTCAGTAACTTTATTCATTGTGTATCTTACCTGCAATACCACTTTCCTCATGTGTTTTAAAAGTGTGCAGACTTGTATTTTAAGGTGCACTCATAGCAAATTCACTTTTGTTTAGAATCAGACAACTGAGTGCTAATACATGCACGATGTGGCATCTTCAAAGGTTAATCATACATTCCCTTCCACCACCTCTTCTTGCCTAGCTGCTGTCTCTTTAGAAAACCTTTCTACTTAAGTAATCCTCCCCCCTCCATGGCAATATGCAATGTTGCCCCCAGCCAATTCGGTCTTTTATTTCCATCACATTCGCCTGTCAGAATTTTGTGACTGATCCTTCCACCTCTATAGTCATAACATTGAACATGTCATGAAATCACAGCAGCTCAGACATTGGCTAGAAGAGGCTCACAGGTGACAGACAGCCAGTTCAAGCCCATTAAATATCTATGATTTGGAGCTATTTCTGCATCATGCACATTTTCAGCTTTTGCACCATATGCTGCTACAATTTCTATGACCTGGTTTTATTCTCTCACATTTACATTATCTTTTCACTTTCAAGTCTGAAGTTAATCCTGCAGACATCCCTGCTGCAAGAAATGTACACATTAAAACCAGCTGTGTCTCGACTGTGAGATAGTAACTGGCCCTGCTAAAATAATTCAGCTTGCAATCCAGAACCATAAAAGTCAGTGGTAATTTTGTAACTGACTTCAGTGGGATCTGGAGTACTAATTTGGTTTCTCATCAGTATTCTGAGCACACTTAAAAGAATCCATTACTGTTTTTGTGTCAATTTATTGGTCCTATGTGTGTGGTATATGCAGAAAAGGGAAGTTACAGTTAACAATTATTTAAAAGAACTGACACCTTTCAGGTGATATTTCTGTTCTAACACCACATTGCCACTCAAATCTGTGATATTTGTATTGCAATGTTCAACTGCAAATAACAGACCAGAACCTGTTCTGACCTCAGATACCTTCAACTGATAAAGATACTTTTTTGGGGCATTCAGGTACAATTCACATAACTGGGTGCAACACTCAGCTTTCATTGGATGGCTACCTCACTGCATGCCCAGAAAGAGAAATATATACTCTGACTTCGTGCATGCACAGCTAAACACACTCTCTGGGGATCTCAACACACATGAAGCAGACAAAGCACCTCCTTTACTGTCCATCAAAAGCTTTGTGCCCAGGAGCCACTTGAATTGGACCTCAGTTTTTCTGAATAACTGTTTTCTGTTGCTTGGTGTACTCAATGTATGGGCTTCCATTTAAGCAGGCACTACATGTTGCACAGCAGTATTGCCTCCTCTCCCCCCAAACTGCAATAATATTCTGCTTAATGAGACTATGATAAAAAAGTTAGTATTTCAGAATAGCAGAATAGCAACACTGATAGGAAGAGAGCACAGGGATGTGCTTTCATGATAGTGACTGGGAACTAATAATGCACATAATTAAGAATGCATCTTTTTATGCATGAAAATAATGTACCACCTAAATGGTATGTTTTTCATGGCCAAATATGAAGGAACGATAATTAGTTTCCCACTACTTTTCTTGTTTCATAGGTCTTTGTTTTAGTTGATGGAATGTGCTTTCTCTCTCTCTCTCTTTTATTAGACCCAAGTTAAAAAGAAAAAGGAGAGATAATGTTGCAACCATTATTATTTTTTTCTAGTTTGCATTGTAATGGAATATCAAAAGGTAATATTATCTATTGTGCCTCTATCTGGGGCATGTTACTTAAGTTTCACTTCCTCCTAGACAACGAACCATGAAGACTGAAAAGATGACACAGACACATCACGTCCTTCCTCCCTTCATGCCCCTTGAGTGACGGTACTTTGCATGAGCTTTCCTGAGAGGATTAATGGCAGATTTGACTCTAGGAAATAATTACGAGGTTTGACAAGACATTTGAGACTCTGGTGATAAAAGAGACGGAAGGTTTCAGTGAAGAACTAGGATGCTGACAGGCACAACATGCTCATTATGGAAATTCAAAAAGAGAATGAATTTCTAAAAATAAGCAAGATATCGAGGCACATATTTTATACATCAACCACACTGCAAGCTTCTTGTTATCCCATGTGCTAATATCACCCATATCTTGCTAACTGTAATGAGGGCCTCTTTAAAAAAACACAACTTGGTGCACTTCTCTCTTTCTTACCTCTGTGCTTCCTATTATTTTCCCTTCTTGGAGGGAGGTGATGAAGAGAAAGGAGGCTAAGAAACAATCCTAATAAACAATTGTATATGCAAAGGGACTCTCCACATGATCCATCCTGCATTTGGAACAGAAGCTATATTTGCATGCACACAGATGCTGTCCTTACCTTCTGAACAGCATATAGAGGTGTTTGACAGGAGGATATATGTACATTGCAAATGATTGTGGCTGTATAAATAAGGGTTACACAACTGGGACCTGCCATAAAGTGTTCCAATGAGGAGTGCTTTGGGAAAGGGACATAGTTCAGTGGCAGAGCACAAACTCTGACTGCAAAAGGGCCAAGGTTTGATTACTGGAATCTCCAGGTAGGGCGAATAAGCAATTTCTGTCTGAAAATCTGGAAGGCCAGTGCCAGTCATTGCAGTCACTACTGAGCTGAAAGGATTCCGGATTCCAGCCAGCATGTTGTGCCTTCTTCTAGAATATTCCATCATATTCCCTTTATCTTGGCCTTCCATTCTTCCCCACCCTTGAGCAGCTGGTATTCCATGCACACTGAGCATGTTCAGTCCACAATGGACTAACTTTTCTCCCCTCCCTAAAGGTTTGTACAACGCTATAAACTTGCAATTCTGCCTGCTGATACTTCTGTTATTGAGCAGAATGTAGAGTTGCCATTACTATAGGGTGGTGGTGATGATGTACTTTTACAATCTTTCTCGGATTCTACCACTTTACATATTTGAATACTTTTTTCCACATTAAATCAAGAAAAGCAACAACATTGCCCAATTCATCTAGAGAAGTAGATTCAACCCTATGCTAAGGCCTGCAAAGCTCACCTGTTTCTAGCTGCTAAGTTTTTTAACCCCCCCCCCAACACATTCCTTTCCATTGGAAACAATGGGAGGTAAAGTGAATATGAGATTTAGGCATGTTCCTGAGCTCTTCTAATTTTCTTCTCAGTTGGGAAGCAGGTCAGGAACCCTGGGTTTTGGATCCCAGCTTCTTCCCCTGGCCTGGCCCCAATCACTCCTGATGCTACTCCAAATTTGGGGGCCTGCAGGCCATAGCGCAAATGTCGGTTGAGCCAGAGCACTGAGGATCTCACTCTATGACACTGGAGTTCTGTTTCCAGTCCTAAAGCCTGCAAGACACCCTCTCAGGGGCCTTAGAACTGCAGCCTTCGCACCATGTTAGGTTGAATGGGTGCAACAGGCAATTACGTGGAACAAAAGCCCAACAACACTTCCTTTAGAGCAAAGCCTTACTGGGCATACCTTTGTTGATTTTTTTTAGCATTTCTGAACTCCAGCTTTGACAAACAAGCATAGCTGCCAAGTTCTCCCTTTTTTTAAGGGAAATTCCCTTATGCTGAATAGGCTTCCTCGCGAGAAAAGGGAAAACTTGGCAGCTATGCAAACAAGAACAATCAGTAATCTACCCAGAAGTCAATGGAACTTACTCCAAGGCGGAGTAAAGGAGGCCAATTTAGGGCTGCAGCCTAAGTTTCAAAACGTTTCCTTTTATATTTATTTGAATACTCATTTTCATTTCTATCAGGTTCCCCCCGACCCCCATCAAGCCATGGTGAAGCTAATGTTTCTAAAAATATAAATGCATAAATGTTTTGTCTCATCACAGAAGTACACAATCCAACCTGGAAAGCTGGGGTAGATTTCAAGAGCCAAATTGTGTAGATCAGGCATCCCCAAACTGTGGCCCTCCAGATGTTTTGGCCTACAACTCCCATGATCCCTAGCTAACAGGACCAGTGGTCAGGGATGATGGGAAATGTAGTCCAAAACATCTGGAGGGCCGCAGTTTGGGGGTGCCTGGTGTAGATGGAAAGGCAGAGCTGTACTCTTTCTGATCACATTTTTCTTTCTGAATATACCTTTCTCTGGCTGCTTTTTTCTTCTTCTTTGTGCGGGGAGCAGTTACAAGAAAATATATGAGATGGGAAAGACAAGGTTTGAGGGAGAAAAGCAGGAGTTCACCTCCCTCCCCTACCTAGCACACTGTGCTTTCAAGTTCCCACCACCCCCAGCTTCTGGGATTTTGGCAGCAACCCAACATGACATACTGGTCCGCACAGTCAAATCTAGTTTGTTGATAAAGAATATTATAGGAATTCGAAGTAGCATTTCTCATATAGACAGTTATATAAGAGGGAAAAGGCCTATGTTTGCTTTTATTCTGGCTGGAGAAAAAAAAATCCAAATCATTTATTCAAGGGAAATATTCAGATGCAAATACGGCATACATTTTTAAAATGTCCATAATATAATTACAACTGGGGGGGGGGTCATCGTTCCATAGACAGCATGAACAATTGACAGCCTACGAATGCATCATTTTAAAAAAAGTTATTAATGAGCTTTCAGGATACTTCTTGATGCTGCTGGTTTGCTGTGCTGTGAATTATTAGATCATCAGCAACCTATAATAAATATTGTATTCTCAGTCATTCCATGGATATGTTTTCCTATTTGTCAACATATATGGACATACACACAGTCTTTTTAAGAAGACAAGAACGTTTTCCAGTATAATAAACAATCCTGCATTGATTTGCAGAGTTTTTGAGATCAGAGATTACTTGCAGTTCAAGAAAGAATGAGGGCATCAGAATGTTTCCATCTATTGCTTTCTACAGCATAATAGTGAACTGTTTGAATAATATGCAAATAAAGACTGATTTAATAGATCAGTTCAAACCACTTTACCTTTATGTATTATACATAAAGCAAATAGAAAAAAGTAAAATATATTAATATAAATAAGAACCCTTATGAAAATCCTGCTTTAATATATACAAGGAGGACAAAGTTAAAAAGGTAATTGCTTTGACTGCTTGTGGATGAGCTCTAAGCAGGAGATTTAGATTATAGAAAGCAGCATTATTTGAAGATGAGATTTCAATGGAATGGGAAGTGAGCCTGAATATTTGTGAACAGAGCCCACATGACTTCTCACAATATGGCAACAAAACAGCTGAGGCAATCTGACCTAAACAACTACAATATTATACTGTATACTTCATGATAATACAATCTTACAAGGTATGATTTGCAACAAAATTTTCTTCAGTCACGGTTCAGGATGCTCCTATTCAGGGCTCCAGGCAGCCTTTGAGTGCCATTAAAGCTCCTGAGTGGGGTGGAAGTAATTTCAGGAGAATAAAAGGAATATACATATTTACTATTTCTTTTCTTCTACCTTTCTGAAGCATTCCCCTACTGTGCTAAACAGTGCTGGTGGGCTCAGGTTTGGGGCTGTCAGCCCTGAATGCAAGCATTTTATTAGCGTGCCAAGGGGTGCAGGATGAGTTTCTGGACTTCCGGTCTACCGCGCTGGTGGAGAGGTGCAGAAACCTCGAGCTCCGAGGTTCCTGGCATCGCGGAGGGCGGGAATCCGCGGGGGCATGCGGATCCCCATAAAAACCCGGGGTAGAGTGTCCCGGGGGCAAAATAGCCCGGCGGAGCTCCAAAGGCGACTCCTTCGCTGCCCGGGAAGCTCGTTAGAGCCCCCAAAGGCCAGCGGAGTGGCAGTCGCGGGAGCCATTTTGGGCACCATCGTTACCTCCAAGAAGCGAAGCTCCATGCCTACAGCCTGCAAGCGGTGGATTCTTCCTGTAAAAAGTTTAGATCTGGACCAAGTAAGTCAAAATTCTTCGATTTGGATTAAGATTTTGGCGCTGGGAGGAGGCTTAAAAGGGAAGTCAGCCCCCCCCCCAATTGAGTATTGGACGATGCAGTAAAGCTATGGAAAACTCAGAAATACATCTTTAAAAAACTTTTCCCTGATCCAAGGGGTGCAGGATGAGTTTCTGGAGGTGCCCATTTTCTGTTCTGTCTTCAGTCAGTGCTATGTACACTGTGCAGGCTGCTATTTCAGCCCAAGGGCTGCATCACCTCTTGGGCAA
Source organism: Zootoca vivipara (assembly GCF_965207765.1). Taxonomy (NCBI): domain Eukaryota; kingdom Metazoa; phylum Chordata; class Lepidosauria; order Squamata; family Lacertidae; genus Zootoca; species Zootoca vivipara. The sequence goes on from NC_142587.1 coordinate 59,345,812, forward strand.
TCTTCCAGGAGCCACATACCACTGGTGGGTGGGGCCAGTGGCAAAAGTTAGCAGAGTAATAAATGTAAATTTCTGAGGACAGACAAGACAGAGGCATTATCAGGCTCCAAGGATACATTCCAGCCAGGTAAAAACACTCATGGTGTGAAACAGTGCCTGTGAGAGGGTGGTCTCGGGAATTCTGAAGGTCAGACAGAAGTCTGGAGGGCTTTATTAAGGATCTGAGGGTTCTCACCCTTGGAACACAGAGTTACTCATTTCCCCGACTCCCTAATCATCTCCCCAGGGTACCAGATATTTAGAGGTTCAACCAGGTGAATTCTCATCATCCATCTATTCTCCTTTTTTTTCAGTTGACACTTGACAATATGTGGCTGGATTTTGGAAGTCACTCAGAACAAACCAATTTATTTCTTCATGTAGGGAATTCTCAAAATATGGCAGAGGGCCGTACCTAAATACAGTATATGACTGTACCCTCACAGACTTGCACACAGTCACATGGTTTGTCACTATCGGGACTCCCAATGCATGCAAGTGGATTCATGATGCCAACCTTTTTCCCCAATATGATCAAGTCAGACACCAAATGGGATAGGAATATAGCACTGCCTAAGTGCTTCATAATGATTTATGCATTTAAGCTGAACCATTACAAAGCGATCAATTACAAGTACAAAGCAAATCGTTCTAAGCACCAACAATGGGTTCAGTCCTGCAAAGCAACTCTCTCTCTCTCTCTCTCTCTCTATATATATATATTCTTGTGATATGACAGCTGCCTTCCTTTCCAAATAATTCCAGTAAATAAGCTGCAGCCTGGCCTATCTGCAATGTGTAGATTGCACCAAAACCTCACCTGGTCAATTCCATCTATTTGTCACCTGCCATACAGTACATGGAATTTGTTTACAGCCAACTGAGAAAAAGATATATAAACTTGCCCACATGAGGAAGATGTTGGATTTACAGACAACTGACAAATGAGCTTGGAATGAGAATGTATATGAGAATAGCCTAGAGTGTGCCATTATGCCATGACATGAATATATGACATCTACCCCCAGCTGATGCTAGAGGCAAATGAGCTATGCTGCATCTACCAGAGTAATTTCTCACGCTTGCGGTTTCTCTCTTCATTTTTCTTTCTGAAACAATCTATAATAAAATGTACCCCTTGCAGCCTGATCCTAAGACTTGCTGTGTCGGCAGATAAAGAACAGCTCACAGCTAGTAACCTGCTTGTTTGCAGTGCCGTGGTGGTCAGCTCAAGTTAGAACCTCTGCCCAAAAGGTGAAAAGGGTTGGACCTTTGGGGAAAAGGAGGCTTCTGAATGGTAAACCTCGTGTTTTGAGCAGCCAAGGTTCATTCTTTGCCTCTTTGCCTTAAGAAGATCAGATGGAAGCTGGAAGAGAGAAGTACCAGTCCAAGTAGAGGTGTGGGGTTAGATAGATCTGTGGCCTAAGTATAAACAGTTTCTTATAAAAGCTTTGGGGGGGGAGCGAGCAAATTACCACACCAGTGAAACTGTAACATTTCACAGACTTGAGGCACAGTTTTCAAAAACATGCAGAAGCCAAATGGGCATATACATATTTTTGTATTAGATAAATGTTCTTACTAGCACAGACAAGTGAATACAAATATGGCTCATATAATACACCTGAAATATAAGCATATTTTGAGAACAATATGTTCTCAGAAACGAACAATAACGACATAATGCTGGTGACTTAACATTTTAAATACACAATTAGATGGGAAATCTGGTGTGCCATACTGAATAATTTTAATGTATACTAGTATTTTATAATTTAACAGAGTCTAGTTTTTATTTGTTGTTTTATGTGTTGTCAAAATACTACCTTACCTAGTCTTGATTTTGGAGAAGGAATTAAACTCTGGTAGAGGAAGAGAAACTTTAGAATATACTTATCAAGGCTTTATGAATGAAAAATTGTTCAAATTTCTTTCAAGCACAATTTTCAGCTGAAAAACTTATTTTCCCCTTTTCAGCCTGGTGTGTGTGTGTGTGTGTGTGTGTGTGTGTCTGTGTGGCATTTTTAGATTTCAAATCTAAAACTTAAACTGCAACTTCTTCTGAGGCCAAAAACAAATCGCTTGAATTGGGAAGAATCCTTAAATCGCATTATGCTTTCTCCTGGAACAATTTATTTCCTTATTTGGTTATACAATTAACTTGAATGAAACTGAGTGTTATGCCTTGAAAACAAAACTAAATTAAACGTTAATGCAGTAATCCATCAATTACAGTGACGCAACTAATGGCTCAAAATAGCTTTGTATGAACATTTCAAGATGGATTAATAATATAATGAATGTTATGCATTCACAATTACAGAAGGAAATAAAGTATTGCCTTAGTTAATCCCTCATTTTCACTGATGGTAAAGTGGTAAGGCAACAAAATGAATATTCATTGCAATTTCTTATAATGTGGGACCTACACAGAGCAAAGCAAACATTTACCATCCATTACAACTGAGGAGAATCTGAGTAAATGAACACTTCTGACTAACTTCCATTTTTAGAAGTTATTCACTTTCCCAAAAGCATTATGCTTATGACACAAGTATAAAAGTTGTAGATGTGTAAGTAACAGCTTGATTCTAAGGCCAATTTAAATACTTTAGCTCCTCTTGACTAGTGCTGAAAATCACATCATCACATTAGTTCTTGATAGGTTAAAAAAAATAATTTGTTTGGCTTATTTTATGCACACACACACATGCAGCAGAGTAAGAAGCTTGGAAACTGGAGCTGCCTGGAATTGCTCTCACCACCACCCCCAACCCTGTCTCATTTTCATATGTCACTGGCATTGCTTAAAAGGCAAAATAAAACATACAGAAGCTCCATTAGTAAAGAAAAAAGTTCCTTATTTACAGTTACTTGATATTCACAAGGGTGGGTTCTGATTCTAAAACCACATGGCTAGAGCTACTTTCATGGCATACTCTTGCATAAGAGAGGCCAGGAGAAAGGGTGCTTAGTGGAAAATCACAATGCATATTTCTCCTGTTTGTCTCAACCCTACCTTCTACTGACTAGAGGCATACCCAACAGTATCCAAACAGCACATTGCCACATCAGTACAGTGTACCCTCGGGTTACGTTTCCTTCAGGTAACGTAACTTTCGGGTTGCGAACATGGCAAACCCAGAAGTGTATACGCAGAAGCTCTCTATTGCGCCATGCACGTGCGCTGAAGCAGCACCTCATGTTGCAGACTTTTCGGGCTATGTAAGGACCCCCAAAACGAATTAAGTTCGTATCCAGAGGGTCCACTGTAACTGCATGTGCATGGATTGTCTCCACATCACTGACAGCTGTTGCTAGGGATGTAATGCACAGGTGTGAGGATACTTCATAATTGCATAAAGGTGTTACACCTGCCACTCAGAAGCACGTCCAACAGCCTGCATGAAATGCTTGTTCCATTCTGTTACTTATTTTGTGCTCTTCTATTGAGGGTAAGCAGGCATTCCCAGACAAAAGAGGACTGCACTTCTAGTTTAGCAAAAACACACTGCATACTAAGATTCTAGGATGTGTACTGAAAAAATACAGAGGATTCTCTCTTCCTTTGAGATAGGTTGATTTCTTATCTTATGGCTGAAACAAACTGACTCCTCCTTCAGGCTGGTTTACTTAGCAAAATGCCCTCAGATGAACCCTATTCCTAGAGGGCTAAATCCTAGAAGGAGCAGCAGTTTGATCACCAGAAAAATAGGGGAGGGGGGCTGGGAATCACAATTTAAATTTTCCACAATGCCCACAACAAGCAAAATGGACAAAATGCCTGGATAGAGCCATAGTCTTATCCCAATTAGAAAGGGTCAGTTACACAGGCTTTCTATTCTGTTCCAACTTGGCAGTGGCGGGCCTTAACTATTCCCCTTTGGCTGTGGGAATGTATGGCAGGATTTTGCAGCCTTCAGTTCTTGTTTGGGGAGAGCCTAGATTGGAAACCTCTCTCAGAAGATCTTATGCCACATCCAATCAGCCAGCCAAACTGCCAGGGCTCGTCAAAACCCTAGGGCTCTCCAGTGTCAAATCCCTCCCCGTCCCTGCTGGCCACTGGTTCCTCATAACTATACTAGTGATTATAATTTGTCTGGTTGTGGAAGGAAAGGTTTTATGAGGGATCGGTGTCTACTTTTACAGTTCATTTATATGCAGAGAAGGCCAGGAAAAGATACAACACTGGCTGGTGCTAGGAAGGGTTACTGTACCAGCATTATTTAGTGTTTCATTATAAACAATATTTCTGTGCCATCCCATTACTGAACTCTTTAGTAAAATAACAGCCCACATCTCTTAAGATATGACAAGTAGAATGCACACATGAACCATGCATGCCTTTCCTAGCTCAATCCCCCAAAGATGAATCCAACAGCTTAGTCTCCAAATACCTGAATCATCCAGCTCTACCACGTTTGTTTGATAATGATGATGATCAGAGATGTGTGTTGCTGCAGCCCACCTGCTTGCTGCATTTAAATCAGAACTCAGCTAGTTTGGAATGCTGCACATGCTCAGTGTAGTCAGCAGCCCCAGCTCCGCCCCTTCTTCCCAGGCTGCTCCACTCTCCCTACTATAGAAAGAGAGTCGGTTGCTTTTGTAATCTAGAAGTAGCAGTCTTACGAGTTTCAGGGTAGGTGTTCCTCGTGGAGGACGGGGGGTAGTGGTTTGTTCTGAGGGAATGAAGGGGTTTTGTATCCAACAAATGCTGACCACACTAATACCTTACAGTCTTATCTGGCAGGTATGCAAATTTGCCATTAATTGTGCAGCTGTCCCCTCTCCCTCTCCAGACGAAATAAAAGCAAAGCTTTGGGTTTCTTCCATGAAAAACGCGAAGTTAGTAAGAGTTTCTTCTTTTTGTTAAAAACAAACAAACTACTGCACCCCAAATTTACCCTGTGCCTGCTTACTGAGAAGAAAGTTCCACTCTGTTAAATGGGAGCTACTCCCAAGTAAATTAGCAATTGGAATGTAGCCTCAGTCAGCCTGTTGCCTAGGAAAAGCTTTACATGTACAGTATATATTCTTTTAAGTTAGTAGCAGGTCTCCTCAACACCAAAAATCTTTGTCAGTTGCCTGGGCTAGTATCTGCTTGGCATTTTAGCATATTTTTTCATACACTAGTGAATGCAAACTCAGCCCCCCCCCCTTAACGCATTCCATGTGCAAACCACCCTTTTGCTCTTTGGGGAGTTATTTGGAAGTTAATTGCTTAACAATGAACGGGAGTGGCTTATTTTTTTGTTATTTAGTAACATCCCTCCCCCTCCCCCTCCATTGTTGTAGGTTTCTCCAGTGGATGTGGCTGACAAATCTTCCATTTCTGCTCCAAGAGGTTTCTTGGTTTGAGGGGAGAGCAGTCTGAGGCCTTATTCTTTCCAGGAGACACCAGTAGCAGTGGTCTTCGCGGGAAACGGAAGATAACTAAGGTAAGGTAAGGTAAAGTGGTAGTGCACATATTTGTTGCCCTGCCTAGTACTGCCATAGTTGTTTTAGACCTTTACAATTTTGCAGCTAATCTTTAAAATGCACTAGTTCCATCCTCTACCACACACTTCTGTATTTCCACCTCACTGATTTGGTATGTGATATCTGGTGCTATTCCACCATTATTTCACACAGTAGAAGGTGTGATAGTGAAGAGAGTTTCTTAGTGAAGAGAGTTTCTTGAATGAGTCTGCTGCATATTTGCTCTGCTTCTGTTACCTGGCTTAAGCCTTTATCTCCAATCCTAATCCTTGTTGTTTATTGATTGTTGCTATGTACTGTAGCTGCAAAATACAGGAACTCAGTAAATGCTCCAAATTACTTTCAAGCACTCTGTTTTGGAACTTCTAAGAGGACCTAGTTTCTGTAAGGTCAAGAGTCAACTACTTGCCTTTGTCTTTGGGTGCAGTTATCTTTAATAATGTCATTTATTTATTTATAATGTAATAATTTATTACTTACATGGTGCCTATCACTATATTAGGCCTCACAATAAAATTATGAGAGGGATGGCCCAATTTGTAGGCTTACAAGATAGTGGCCCACCATGTAGCCATACCTGTGCTAGATTGTGGTATTCTAGTGCAGGGGATGAGATAAAAAGAGATGGATGAGGAGCAGGAATGGGAACAGGGCAAAGAGAAATTCCACTTTAATTAGTAGTGTGTATGTGCAGGGAAGTTATAAGAATCAGAGGTGTTTAATATGCAGTGCGTCTTTTTTTCAAAGATTAAATACAATTTAGTAACTGCTTGTGGAGATGCAGTAGAAGGATGGAAATTGCTTTCAGACAGAACTTGGTGTTCAAATTTTGCTTTGAAATTGGCATAGCTAGGAAAGGCATATTCACCTAGGTTAAATTGGTATGGGAATTTTCTGTCTTTCACTTTAGGTATGTAACTTGACTTGCTAGATTGCTCAGTCTAGAGTACAGTATTTAGTGATTGGTTTGGTTTAGTCAGGAATAGCCTTGTTATCAGGTCTTTTGCTTTCTGCTTCTTGTATGTGGTGTTTCAAGTTGCACCTATTAAGGATCTATAGCAAAACAGTATTTTAATTGGAGAAATGTAGAAGGATATGTAATAGACTTTATGCACAATCTAATGTGTGCACAAAAAGTTTGTGTATAGGCTTACCGGTACCTATGTGAGCAGAGAGCCTGCTTTCTGTAAGACTTCTTAAATGCATGTAGGCTGAAAGAGGACCAGCGAACAGTATTCTGATCTAAAGGAACTGCCAATGCCATGTCACAGCCCCACTGTCCTATCTGCAGTGGCTGCTAGATTTTTTTTACATGCAGCATATGAGATACTTATGAGATACCATTTACCATATTGCTCCAATTTATTAAGAAATATCAGAGTTGGAGACACTAATTAATGTAGATTTTCAGAGGTTTCAAATGTCTTCTGAATAACACAAGCCTATAAATATGGTTACATCTTCTTCATAATTTCCTAAGATAAAACGCCTGTGACTTGCATCTAGGGATATGCTGGTGTATTGATGGTGCTTCTGGTCCACCCCCTAGCAGTTCTCTGAAAAGCCTCTCCTGGGAACCTTCTGAATTGGGTGGAGTGCAGGAGGTATGGCGGAATCACTGAAAATCAGGCAGAGACAACTTCCATATGCATTTGTTTGATTTTTTGAAAGGTTTTTCATGCCTGATAACTAGCTAGCTAGCTAACTAACTAACTATACACACACACACACTCAGTATACACACACACACACACACACACACACACACACACACACACACACACACACACACACATATACACATACTAGCCAAGTGAGGAGAGTCAACATATAAGAGGATAAAAATAAGATGGAATTATTTACACTGATACTGTATGAATGCATTCTGACAAAAAGTGATCCCTTGAAATGACATGCCAGTACTAAAACACTAAAGTTAAATCTGACACAAGGTTGGGATACCTTTTCAGCTGCATTCCCTCATGGGCAAGCTTCCAGGAGTTGAATGTCAGTGGCGGGCAGTAGCGCCAGAACCAAAGGTGGGTTGAGGAATGGATTTGACTAGCCATGGAGAAGACAGAGGTTTCTACACACTATCTTATGCATTTTTCCAGGCAAGCAAAATGCATCATTACATTTCAAAGACACATTCTAGGTAGGCCAAGCCACTTGAGGAGTATGCAGAGCAAGACTGGTAGGGACGTGATGAGTCTCCAAGGCTGGATAAAAGACGTTGTATTTGGCCTGTGGGTTGGAGGTTCTCACCCCAGCTCAGACAGAAATCAGTGGGATAAGGCCATTTTCACAATAATGTTTAAATGTTCACTGGATTTCAGCCAAGATAGTACAGTATACATGGTAGGGAACATCCTTGTTTGTATCATAATCTCTTAAAATGACATAGTGTATGCTAGGCATCCCCAAACTTCGGCCCTCCAGATGTTTTGGACTACAATTCCCATCTTCCCCGACCACTGGTCCTGTTAGCTAGGGATCATGGGAGTTGTGGGCCAAAACATCTGGAGGGCTGCAGTTTGGGGGTGCCTGGTATATGCTGTCATTGTACATGACATTGTACTAACAAAGGGGCTCAGCCTTTGACTAAAGGATCCTTATTCTTTTAGTCAGACATGACAATAGATTCCATTCACATGAAATATCAGAACAAATTCTAAGCTCTGCTTAATGAGAAGCAAGTGCCGTATATACTGTAGTACTGCTTGTATCAAACTGTGGTTTTGATCATGCCTCCTGTACAGTACATTAATTTATTTTCAGTGACATACATAAGAGGCCAGTCATTCCACCCAAATTGTATTTATTTTACAAAGATTGTAATTCAGGAACCACCAGGTTAAAAAATATCCATGCAATATCATTGCTGGTCAAGGCTTTCCAAACCACTGAAAGATGGTTGCAAACCACTGAAACACTATTGTCCAGCAGTGATAGGAAGTGGTACAATAGGTATGTTTGCCGTTTAGATGGCAAGATAGATAATCTACTATGGTCTTTTCTGGCATTGTGCTTAGCATAGTGGGCAGTTTTAATTGGACATTAGGCTTAATAATATTAAGTTTAACCTTTCCATTACTATTAGCAGCTTTGTTACTACCGGTACTTACATTAGGTAGTTTGCATGCATAGTAATGTACAAAAGAAGCTGTAAAAAGTTAAAAATAAAAATGGATAATTGCAATGGATTAGCTAATGGTGCAGTCTAGTAGAGTTTTATGACACTGATAAAATGATTATGGAAACACAAGAATTAAAAGGAAAGTTACATTTATTAAGCATTCCAGTGTTTGCCTCTAAGTTATAATAATAGAGAAGCAGTTTTGTTAGAATTCTTAATATAACAATTTACATTTTTATGTCTCCATTCAGACCAGTTTTGCAAGTTTAGGAGCTTTGGAACACAGGAAGCTGTCTTCTACTGAGTCAGATCAGTTCAGTTTGGTGCACACCAGAAATGGGGAACTTGTGGGACACTAGATGTTTTGGACTGCAACCCATTTGCCCCAGCCAGCATGGTCAGTGGTTAGAGAAATGGGAATTGTAGTTGAACGACAGGTTCCCCATCCCTGGTCTTCACTGATTGAAAGTATGGAGTGTTGCACCCAAACAGTAAGTTTTCCCATCCCTTCCTGACATGCTGCAGATTGAACCTGGTACATTATGCATGTAAAACTCAACTGCTGAACTCTGGCGCTTTCCTAAGCTCTTCAAAGCTCTCCCCCCCCCCCCCCCGGTGAGAATTGAAAAAAAAAAAATCCCTCACCCAATGAAAGCTATTTGTGTGGTAGGCATATAAAACATTGCTATACTCTTAACAGAAAACTGTATCTGGTGCAAAAGACACACACAGAAACAAACAAAGAGAAGCCAATAGGCTCATGTTCCGTAGACATCACCATTGGCTTGACAAATGCTTTTTATTTTGTGTTATTTTAATTGTAAAGCGCCTTGAGTGCATTGGCAGAAAGGTGTTATATAAATTTAGCTTGTAATAAAGGATAATAACTGGCATTAGTCATACTCTCTCTGAGTAAACATATTGAAATCAATATGTTTGTGAACTGCCCTGACCTGCAGTTATAGGGCAGTATACAAATTTAATAAATAATAATATAATAATACTCCAATTATGACAGTTGAATATAACCCAGAATAAATCAATTCATTCGTTAACAGAGCACTAATACTCATTCCCATAATGAGTGTGGCTATTTTGGGTCCTTCTTGGGCAGTGCTCATGACAGCGCTAGTACCAAATAAACTACTTAAGTTAGTCACATCTAGACCTGTACATTTGTGTGTCAACCTGTTTAAAGATTTGTGGCCATGCCAATATAAATGCTGCCTTCTGCTGTGCTCGTCATAGTTCTTCTAACTGGAATAGAAGCAGCAGCTATAAATATTGCATATGCTGATAATGATTGACAAGTTGATATCTTTTTATAGGCAGTGACACAGTTTTGGAGATAAGAAGATTCAGAGATTTGGGCAGCAACATTTGAGAGCTCAGCAGAGAAAGGATTAAAGGTTTAACTTTAAACGTAAGCTAGAAGCAGCTTGAGAATAAGGCTTTGTGTGAATAATTTTATTAGAAACTACGTATTAAGAAAAAATATATTTTAGGTGAGACTTATGCTTTGCATTGTAGTTGGCTTTTCACCTTTGCTTTTTAAACATTGGCAGTATTTCCTCAATAAGTAGGTAATTCTTGCTACTTTGCTGGCTATAATTGACGGAGACTTCAACACAGCGTAGAATTGCAGTCAAAACCTGGGTCTTGAATTGTTGAGACCAGTGTCCCCAGGCATGGAAATAAGCCACCTGTGACAGACACCCTCACTGAAGATGGGTGCTGGGTAACGTGATCCATATTTTGGGTGTTTTGCCAGTAAAACTCCTCCTCCATTACACAGTAAAGACTTATAATTGTTTGTAGTAGCATTTAAGATTTCACAGCAGCAAGGTGGTTGTACTTATGTGGTCTCCTCGGTGCCTACTCACTCTGTACTTAGAAGTTCAAGGAGGCACTCTGTAACAATCTGTTTGTTTATATAATTACACACTGTGAGGGTTTCAGCACTTGGTGGTATCACATGTGAGGCACAAAAATTAATTTAACACAATTTGCAGAGAAACTTTTAAGCAGCATCCCTTATCATGCCAAGTCTCTGCTAGACTCTTGTTCTAACCTGCAACACCCACTCGGTGCTTTCAAGAATTTAACTTCCCCTCAGAGAATCAAAGTGGTTTTTCCCACACAGATATTCAACCCTGTCTGACCGTTAAACTGCCAGCATCTAACTTAAATTGCTCCTCCCTCTCCTGATTGGCCGATGGTCTCAGCAGCTCTAACTGGCTTGTTGGGTCACAAGGAGGAAGACCCAGTGCCTGTCCATCACACCACCTACACATTTCTGATGAAAAGAGGTCTCTGTCCCCCAAGTCACAATGAGGAAAATGAATTCTTTAAGCCTAATCCAGTAGGCCAACTGTTAGAGAAGCTCCTCAAGCAGTGGAGCTATATTTCTGGGCTACGCAAAAAGTGAAGCAATTGCTTGAGTGAACAAGAGCGAAGCTGGCTTCCTTCTGTGTACCCTGTATATAAACCCTCCTCCCAAGTCCTAATCTGTGCATGGAATGCTCCACTCTCCCTAGGAGTTTTAATGGAAAAGTTAAGTGGGTAGATTATTCCATAGAATTCAAGAGACTGATTTTAATCTTTTCTATTGCTGGGTCTATGCGCACAGAAACACAATGGCAAATACTGAAGACAGGCATGTCACTTTTATTTAGTTAATGACATGTCAGCGCAGCAGTTAAGTTTTTCTCCCAGACGTGCTGTAGCATATAGCCAAAAGCAAGGAAAGCACTCTTAGAAGAGACAGGTACCTTTTAGCTAGGACAGCAAACCCCGTGCTAATGACAGGAAGTCAGGAGTAGAGATTGTTCATTGCACACCAAATCCGATAGTTTCATAAATGGAGCAGGAATAACTGGGCAGAAGCCCAGCATGCTGAGGCTTCAGGAGTTGTGTACAACATGATCCCTGAAACAGATGTCATGCAGACCAGTTACCGCAGAACACTTGCATGATATTAAAGATTAATTAATTTGATAAACTGCTGCTCAGACAGTTTAAAACCACAGTACCAAGCTCTAAGCATTGTTGCACCAACACTTTTTCTCTACCCCTGATGTGATGTAGCTGCAAGATAGTGTATCTCTACAGGGACAGAGGCAGTCTGCCCTCACAACTGCCCCTTACACAGCATCCTAGTCCTGTTAAGGCATACCTTGGTATATGGCATCAATGCAGCCCTCCAATTCCTTTCAGCTGTAGTAACAGGTTCCTCTGGGAAGCAGAAAAGATTTGGACACTCTGCTTCAGTTTCAAGACCTTGCAGGCTGCTCTGATTGTAGCAACACAAGTAGCTATTCACACTACTACAGCTAAAACAAGCCTCTGCCACAAATTGTGACATTGTGGTGACAACTGAATATGAATCTTAACAGTCACATAGCCAGCAATCACATGTCATATTTGTTTACACTGAAACATCATATAAGACTTTGGGCTAAAGATGAAAATGTGTCATTCTGCTTCTGAAGAGGGTATTTCTAAAAGTGAAATAGGTCAGTGTAGGAAAATATCAGAATCTGTTGCAGCTTCCATTACAATCTTGCCTTAAGGTTTTCTTGACCCTGGATATTGTTATGGATGAAATACTTAATGCTAGACAAAATTGGACCAGACTCTGACAACTGTCTCCTATACAAGGGCAAAGATAAGTAGCAGATGCCTATACATAGATACCAGACACTTGCACTTGTAATTTCTACACAATAGTGAGAAATTATGTTCCAGAATTTCTAGTTTAAACCATATATCTTTTTAGGAAACCATAAAGGAAATGCACAGGTTTTCACCAAAGGAATGGAAAAACTTGTAAGGCATTTTCTTGCTTAATAACAAAACTATTTCCCTCTCTGATCTTCATGGAATATGTGGATCAAACTGTATGTCTATCAATCTGAGATATCTAAGGGAAAGAATCCCCTACATGGCTTTGTTGTGAATTTCTGTTTTAAAGATTCAGACATTAAATCTACTGAGAATGAATTCACCCCAAATGGTTGCATTTTCTCATTGATTTGCCAATATTGACTTCTGTAGAACTAAAAGATTATGTTTTTATCTCCAGAAACCTTTAGTCATTACTTTACTTTAATTCAGATCAAACTGTTCAAAGCAGAAACATAGCCCAATGGAATAATCTGCAGCCCAAAAAGTAAGTTACAAGCTTCTCCAAAGGGACCTTGATTTAATTTGCCTAATTGCACATATTAGGCCAGACCACTGAAATTGGCTCAAGTACACAACTCTTGTTTACCAATAAATGTTATTTTCGTAAAGATCAGCAGTTGTTTGAACAATAAGAGGCACAGCCCTCAAGTCACATATTAAGGAATCTGTATTCAGAGTTCTATTTACTTTTTATGGTAATACATCAGAATAAATAATTTAATAGGTAAAAAGGTTAAGGACCCCTGGACGGTTAAGTCCAGTCAAAGGCAACTATGGGATGTGGTGCTCATCTCACTTTCAGGCTGAGCTGACGTTTGTCCACAGACAGCTTTCCAGGTCATGTGGCAAGCATGACTAAACCACTTCTGATGCAACAGGACACTGACAAGTGCCAGAGTGCACAGAAATGGTGTTTACCTTCTCATCACATTGGTACCTATTTATCCACTTGCACTGGTATGCTTTTGAACTGCTAGGTTAGCAGAAGATGGGATAGAGCAATGGGAGCACATCCCATCTGTGAGCCAGCAAAGCAGTAAGTGGCCAGACAGGACACCAGGTGTTGGGATGCAATCAGGCCAAATCTTTATTGACTGCAACAGGCAGAATAGGTGTTCACATGGCAGTAGGGCCATGGTCAGTTCATCATCCAACTCATCCCCTGCTGGCAGAATGGGGTCCATTGGGGTTGGACCGTAACCTGTTCCATGGGAATTGCCCATTGTTGAATGCTGCAGTGGAGCAAGCGAAGCTGGCAAGGTCTCACTGGGTGACTGGGGTAAAGATTCCAGCCAGGAAGAGAGCGCAGCCCATACTTGGGGCAAGCCATGGTCAGTCTTCCTCTCAGGCTCCTTATGGGGGGTCCTCCTTCACTATGTTGATCCTACCCAATGCCATTTCTGTCCTTAACACAAAGTTATCCTGTCCAGCAAAAGGTAGCCATAAATTTCACTGGAGGAAGGGTGAAAAAAACCAAACCAAAGGCCTGTTGGGTTGAAAGAAGAAACTCTGGTCCTGTCAACCAGTGACCCAGATTACTCATTGGAGGCTCTCACCTGAGGGTGGATGAGTGAGAAGCTTGTGGGACAAAGTGACCCCAAACTCTCAAGGGGGATCTTTACAAATGATTCTCCTCCCCCTCTTCTTTGGCCCCACAGGAACCAAGATGTGGGTGGAAATCCACCCCATTTGCTGCTTGGTGGGCCACACAGTGCCAGGCAAAAATTTTCCACATGAATTGTTCCCATAACAAGGCTTATTAGAATAACTAATCCCATCAGAAGGACCATATAGCAGCTGCCTTTCATGCAGAACGTCCCAGGTTAAATCCTTGGTGTATCTAGGTAGGATTGGGAATGTCTCTTATCTGAAACCCTGGAAAGTTGCTGGCATTTGGTATACACAGGACTGAGCTAGATTGCCTCACTCATTCCTATTCTGGTTTTCTGGTGAACATTCATGTCAAACTAGTGTGTGGTGCAGACAACTCAACCCAATATAGTTCTGATTACTGTCAAGGGAAATAAGAAATGTGAATGACACATGATTTGTGTATATGCAAAATACCTGATTACCTATAGTTTGAGATGTATTTTGTACACTCTAGATAAAGTAAATAAGGCATGCATGGACCAAGATCAGAAAAATCATAACCAAGTCAAATACATGCTGTATTTCAATGTGCCTATGAGATTGGAGCAAATGACTCACACAACCTCCTTCATCAGCATTAAAAACCGTTTGAAATGTGTCTGGGAATGTAGCTCAGCATTGCTGGGAAATATAATACCACTAATATTACAGCTGCTTGTTTGAAACTCTAGTCATACCATATTGTTCTGCACTTGGAGAGCTAATGCCTTGGAGGAAAGGATAGGCAAGATTAGATACCTGTTGTGGTAGTTTTCTACACACACAGGGAACTTTTGCAATTGAGGTATCTTCAAACATTGTAGGAGTTGTGTGATTTGATTCTTGGCAGGACATAGTGTAACTTGGGAAGTTACCAAGGAGAAGAATAGCGTGGAAGTTCTGGTCACAAAAATGAATACTGACCAAGATACAGGAAAACATATTCCAGTAAGATCCCCCGCCCCTGAGGAATTTATTTTTTTTAATATAATTTTTATTGATTTTACAGATTACAAAAAGAAACATATATAAAAGAAACACTTTCATAGACAAATTTTCCACCTTCTTTCCACCCCCCCTCCCATGGGCCCTCCCCTGCCACAGGAGTATCCCATGCAGGCAGGCAGTTGAAGATGTTCCATTTTGTAGATGAGTTTATGTCCCCCCCTCCCCCACCCCCCCAGAGTCCCCCCCTGCCACCAGAGAGCTCCAGGAGCAGAACGCTGAGAGACAACCACCCAGCAATCCAAAAAGAAAAAAGCTACACTAAAAGAAAAAAGAAAAAAAATTCAAAAAAAGAATAATAAAAAAGAAAAAAGACAAAAGACAATAATAAGAACAATCTTTTTCAAATTTACATTGATAAACCATATTTTGTGGGCTTCCCCTACCTCCCCCCTTTCCCAGTTTTCATCCCTTTACTATCCTCTTTAACAGTTTCCATATCTATAAACAACTTACTTTTCCTCTTCATAAAATTTTTAAACTTAGCTAATACCATTTTCACTGAATCTCTTAATCCTTATAATTCATTATCCAATTTTTCTTCCCTTGCCTAATTTTTTTTCCCTCAATAGACTTCTTAAAATTTTAAATCCCTAAACTTCTTTTATTTTAACTTTCCCCATAATTAACTCTTACACTCTAAAAAATCCCAATATAACCTTTCTTCCCCAAATTCCGACTACCTCCCTCCAATCCAGCAAGTTCCGTAATCAACAATCCTAATTTGCTCTTGATAATCCGTCCTAATAATTACACTCCCATTTTTCCTTCATCCCACCCCCTTTTCCCAATGTTTTGTCCCCCAGATATCCATGGGGCCCCCCTGAATTTCTCCCCTCCTTAAGTTATTCATGTCCTTCTCCTTGTGGGAAATCTGTAATTCCATTGGTTCCTGTCGTTCCCTCCTCAAAGGAGGGGTACTCCGCTTCTCTTTTTGTAAAGCAATATCAACTTTTTCCTTGTGGTGTGCTTCATTTTGTGTTGTATTGTCCCAGTCATCATCGTTGTTCTCTTCATGCTCCACGTCAGAGTCCACCTCATTGACCAGATCATCCAAATTGCTATCGCTATCATTGTCGCTATCTTCCTCCTCCATTTCCATTTCAATATCCTCATCATCTGAAAAATCATATTCAGCAATCACCATCTGAAATTGCTGCTTTAGTTCTTGCTGTTGAATCTCATCTCGGCATAGTCCTATTTTTAGTTCCCACATGGCTGTCAAAACAATCCGCTGGAACTCAGGCGAGTAACTTTTTGTTGACATAGTTCCGTCTTGTCAAGGTCACTGCTTATCGTGTGGGGTGGAAAATGGTCACTGCTTATTTTCCCAGTCTCAGCAAAGTAGTTGCATTTTCCAATTCCAGATTCACAAAGGTCCAAACCAACATTTCACAATTCAAACATTTCAAAAGCATATACTCCTAGCTTCTTGAGAGTCTAAATAAAGTAAAACTCATTTATAAATCCTCGTCAGCTCGCTGGGTTGTCTGGGCTGCCAGCTCCCGGGGAAACAAAAGGTTTTCCTCTTTCTTTTTCATCATTCTGCAGAGAATCGTCCTTCTCCCCTTTTACCCTGCATCCAGGGGAGAACCTTTTATGTCTTTTGAGGAAACCTTTTAAACATTCAGTTCGTGGCTTCGGGTATTTATTTTACTGTTCCTTAGCTACCGGTGGGAGGGGGTGGCTTCCGTTTTATTTCCCTCTCTCCCAAATCCAAATTAGTCCAGATTAATATTCAAAATCCAATCCAAATTTGAGAACTACTTACAGTCTTAATTTCTAATTCATTCTTTTGGAAGAATCCAGCGCTCTCCGCCTCCGGCTCGGAGCTTCCCCCCCGCTAGAGCGACGATGGTGCTCAAAATGGCCCCCGCGACTTCGACCCTTCTCACTCCGGCGCTCTTACTAGGGCAGCCGGACGGTTGGGGAGTCCGGTTTTGGGCTCTGCCGAGCAGTTTTGCCCCCGGGACGCCCGACCCGGGGTTCTATGGGATGCAGCGTTGCTCTCGCTGCCCTCCCTCCTCTAGCAAAGACGGGCTGTCTCGGAGCGAGACAAAGACCCCGCCGATCGGCGCTGGCGCTGGACCGGAAGCCCGCCCCTGAGGAATTTAGTCTTACTACTGAATTACAGTGTGATGCAGGAAGCTAGTGTTAACACTTCTGAGAAAATCTTAAAACCCCACTTAAAGTTTACTGGCCTTAGTATCTGCCCGCCCCCCCCCCAAAAAATTTTTTTTTGGTAATATAATTTCAAATGCCTCTATATGCAAAAAATATGAGCAATCTACTGAGAAATATTGTCAGAATAAATCTGTTTTAATGTTAGAAATTACCACAGTAGTGTCGCCACTTAGAAAAAATTACACCACCAGGTGCCATAGAAAAGCACTAGACATATCAAGAGATCCAACACACCCTGGTCACCATTTCTTTGAGCTCCTGTCATCGGGACGGAGATATAGAACAATGCAGGCAAGAACAAGCCGTCTCAGGAACAGTTTCTTCTCTAGAGCAATTTTGGCCTTAAATGGAAAGCCTGGACTTTGAAGTCATGTTATTTTGTATTATATTTACTGTTTTTAATTAGGTTTTGTAATTTTGGATTATGCGGAATGCTTTATCTGAGTGGATGTAGGCACCGAGTAATTTCGTTGTTCCCGCAAGGGGACAATGACAATAAAGATATGTTATCTTATCTTATCACACCACAAGGGTGGTACAGCATATAAAGGTACACCAGATAATTGCTGCTTGTCCAGCACTAGTTGTTTCTGGGGGACTAATGATCAGGTAGTAAGGGCCCCTAAATTTATTGACCCTATGGTTGTAGGTGTTTAAACATTACATCAGTGCTATGGGTTGAAATCACCTAGAAGTGGGTTCTATGTTAACCACATAAAGGGCACTTTAACTTGCCCAATAAACATTACAGTAGCACTGGTATGACTAGATGGTATCTCTCTCTCTCTCTCTCTCTCTCTCTCTATATATATATATATATATAAAATCTCATGACATTGTTGTTTTTCTTACTGTAAAATTTGTGTTGTCCACACATCTGTGTCATTCACCGCTATTGTTTTTCATGCTGGTACTGTATTGGTACTGGCCCTGCAGCTCATTGCTATCACATGTTGCAGTACTTGGCTCTGCATGGGTTGAAAATATTCCCAGCATCAACAGGAGACACAGCCCAAGGCTAGACTTGGACGTTTTTATCATAATGGCCTCTCCTGCTGTAACACAGTTAGGAGAGCTATCTGAAGGGACTGCTGTTAACTGTTTGGTAATTGCTAA
Organism: Zootoca vivipara; assembly: GCF_965207765.1. Taxonomy (NCBI): domain Eukaryota; kingdom Metazoa; phylum Chordata; class Lepidosauria; order Squamata; family Lacertidae; genus Zootoca; species Zootoca vivipara. The sequence continues at coordinate 59,364,089 of NC_142587.1, forward strand.
CATGCTGAAGCAATCCTCACACTAAATAGATGCTTTGTAGGGCTTATGGGTGGGGGTGAAATTAAATAATTCTTTGGCTGAGGATTCAGTTGCAGTGTTGCCTACACAGCTTTAGCTGACTTGATTATGCTTTTCACTAACTTGCTGGGGGGTGGGGAATGAAGAAGTTAGTTAGACATTGAACCAGAGTTCATAATGTTGCCAAAGGACATTTATTTGTTGGGTGAAATCACTGGAGAATAGTCTGTGATCATAATATGGTGCTCATCCTTTGATGCCATGTTATTGTAACATAATGAAAACTGTTTACCATTAGTTAATGGAATGTGCTTTTTGAATTGAATTAGAATTGAGAGTTCAGTCACTTTGACTTCATATGCTTTCAGCAGGCTCTTTGTATGATGACTTTAAACAATTGCATTTTTCCCCTTCAGCAACAACAGACGGTGAATAGTCTGGTAAATAAGACAGAATACAGCTGGTTTCATTAGCAAGTGTCAAGATGAGTATCTATTTTTCTTTCTTTTGTTATGCAGCTATATTTTACTTGTGATGGGGGGGAAATTGTTTCTGGAAGAGACATTACCATAAAGGAACTCAACAATTAATAGCCATTATATATATCTCTATGCAGTTCAACATTAAAACTGTTCCAGCTGCCAAGATACAAACCTAAATGACTCTTATACTTTCAAGGGTATGTAAACTACAATGCACAAATATAGGTTCATAATCAGGGGGGAAGGGAAATTTGAAAGATACAGGCTCTCCTGAATGGATACAGGTGGAGTTTTTATTTACCCCTATTTTGGGTATAAGAATTTTCCCCATATGCAATTCCTTTCAGAAAACAGGTGTTCTTGTTCTCTCTCTCTCTCTCTCTCTCTCTCTCTGTGTGTGTGTGTGTGTGTGTGTGAAGCATCCTGGAAAAGGATGTTCTCCGCTACCAATCAGAGAGCAACCCTGAGTCTAAAATATGCGGCATGGTAGACCTAGAGACACCTTGAGAGAATGGCATATAGCCATGTAATGCTTCAATAGCCAGTGATAGAGAGCAACCCTGAGTCTAAAATATGCGGCATGGTAGACCTAGAGACACCTTGAGAGAATGGCATATAGCCATGTAATGCTTCAATAGCCAGTGATAGCAAATCTCAATACAGAAAGATTGTTTAAACCACAAAGTGGTAGTAGGAGACATCAGACCAGAACATTGGCCCTGATAGGCATTCTAGGTAAAGGTAAAAAAAAAAACCCTGACCATTAGGTCCAGTCGTGACCGACTCTGGGGTTGCGCGCTCATCTCGCATTATTGGCCGAGGGAGCCGGCCTATAGCTTCCAGGTCATGTGGCCAGCATGACAAAGCTGCTTCTGGCAAACCAGAGCAGCACATGGAAACGCCGTTTACCTTCCCGCTTTAGCAGTTCCTATTTATCTACTTGCATTTTGACGTGCTTTCGAACTGCTAGGTTGGCAGGAGCTGGGACCAAGCAACGGGAGCTCACCCCGTCACAGGGATTCGAACCGCCGACCTTCTGATCAGCAAGCCCTAGGCTCAGTGGTTTAACCACAGCGCCACCTGGGTTCCCAAGATAGGCATTCTACCTATCTCCTAATAAACCATCAACGATGAAAATATGGTAAAAAGAATTTTTGATTTGCATCTAAAATTCATGCAAGGGTTTATTTTCGTAATTGCTTTGCCCTTACTGTCAAACCTGAACTTTGCTACCATTTTGAGCCACAATGGACACCTCCCACTGCAATGCATGTTTATAGTTGGATCTTCACATATCCTTTACTATAGTAAAAAGAAATGGAAATGTATTTTAAGGGTTTGTCTGGGGTGCCTACAGGCATACATGTGCCTCCAAGGCCTTTCCTGGTGCCTTTGGGAGTACCAGAGCCCACTGAAACAAAAATTGTACTTATGGAGCTTTTCTCCTGCTCCCTGATTGGACACCCTGTGTTCCATCCTCAATTCTAGACATTTACCTAACTGCCTGCTGCACCAGTGACCTATGTGCCTTTTAACCCAACTTACGTATGACAGCATTTGGCAAAAACCCTGTTGAGATTTTGAGTACTGTCTCTACCTGTGGTAGCTGGGGCATAATGCAGATTCTTGTTATTGCACCTTGGTTGGTTTTCTTGCAGGCCATATGAAGTAACAGAATAATAGAATCATGGAGTTGGAAGGGACCCTGAGTTTTATCTAGTCCAACCTCTTGCAAGGCAGGAATATGCAGCTGTCCCTTACTGAGATTGAACCTGTAGTCTTGGCATTATCAGCACCATGCTTTAGCCAACTGAGCTATAAGACACACTTAAGAACACTGTTAGGAGAATATAGCATGAAACAAGTATGTCCTAGGACAGGGGTCCCCAATCTTTTGGGGCCTATGGAACATGTGGAATTCTAAGTTGGTGAACAAAACATGCTTAACTTTGGAAAATTTAGCAAGGCAGTATAGGAACACTTGGCTGAACCACTTTGCCCTTCACCTTGTTTGAGCAGCTAGCACTATAATATCTTCTTGGAGTTATATAGTTTTCTAACCCATCTGATCATATTTTTGTGTCTTCAGTCTTGAACAGACATCTGTTGTTCCTTTTTCTGGCCACATGCTTCAATTCTCATTTATTTTCATTCATGTATTGAAGGATCCTGCAACATCAATTTGAATAGGGCAGAGAGTTCTAGCTGAAATGTATTAACTTTTGTTATTTTGACATCTAGGCAGTTTCCGCCCCCCAGCCTACAGCAGAGAAATTGAAGGGTGGGTAGAGAAAAGTCAACAAGATGAATAGCATAGAAGGAAATTCATGCCGGAATTGTATTATAATTATATAGCTAAAGCAATGTAACTAGGCTGATGAAGATAATATGCACAGTTTTCTATGATAGATATGCAATTTGCTAAGTCAGAATGTAAATATCTTGCCTAGATAGAAAAGTTTTGCTTGAGTAAACCACAGATTTAATATGGCGTAACTGAGGCTCAAATGTGGAGCTCAGCTTTTGAGGAAGTATTTTGAATGGGCTACGCAGTCTGTTTGTATGTCTGCTTAGGACTAACTTCACTTGTTCTCTTCCCTGGGAGAAGGGGCACATCAAAAACAGGGGTCAAAGAAGGCATTGACTTATGCCTGGACTGCTGCAACCATGCCTTTATTTCATGTCTGTTGCTTTACAGACCAGTTTTGACCATGCTGTCTGAAGTCTAGTCCTTCTGCAGTCCTTGCCTGGGGTGTCAGGTTTGTGTGTTGTTGGCCCTGGCAAGAGTAAGTCCAGGCAGTGGCACTAACTCCAGCAGTGGCAAGAGCAAAGCGAGGACAGCCCAGGGTGAGGCCCCCTTGCCTGACTGAAGAAGGCAGGGAGATGATCAGGCGCCTTACCTGTGCTCTCACGCAGTGGCGGAGAAGGAGGCTGGAGTGGCTTAGCACAGTCAATTGGGGAGGGTGCCTCCATTTTTCTGGGCCCCTTAGGGTTGGAGCCTATGAGTCCAGAACTCCTGTGTCTTGGAATGCTGCTCTCCCCCCCTCCCCAGGCTTATAGGAAAAGCTTGAAGATCATACACCACACTTCTTGCAACCAGTAAATGCTGTTGCTTTAAAATCAGTAATACAGGAACTTCAGAGCATATACTTCTGGCTTTAGGAAGATCTGAAGTTAGGGAAGCTGTTAGTTATGAAGGCCGCCATCTCAAGTAAAGGATAACATGGCATAAAAACTTGTCTGAAAGCCACTTTTGAATGTGGGACACATGGGGTTTCTTTCACGAAAACACATGATCACATAAAAACTAAAAGTAAAAAGTGATTCACTGAAAAACTGGTCTTGGAATTCAGTCTTCAAACATGCTTAGTGCAAACTATAGTAAACGTACATTCCGTCCACATCACCGAATAGTGTATTTCATAAATTGTGTCTCAAGAATATATATAATATAATATAATCTGCTGCTGTTCTTTTCAGAGTGCTGTTTTTCACCTATAAAACTCGTATTAACAGTTTCTCCAGGAATAACATGTAATAATGTGTTTCTGTAATTTATCTTGTCATTCTGGAAGAGATCTCTTCCAGCTCTAGATGTAGTGTTATGGTTCTAAAGTGCAGTGGTAGCTTCACAAAAGCCACTCATCACTGCAGCCATGAAACTTATTTAGCTAAAATAATAAATCATCAGATCAATTTTAAGGTCTCCTGTAACACTGAATTAAAAACTCCACCAGTCTCTCTTTCTGCCAATCACAGGAGGAAAGGAATGCCTGAAAGCAGAACTGATTCAAGCACAGCATGGAAGCTGCAAAATCCATCTAAAGGCACTTAGCAATGTTAATATTGTTCCCAAAATGACATTTAAGCTGTGCATGCCATGTGACATGGAAAAGTAGAACATTTTCAAGTTTTAGAGTGTGACAAAGGGGCAAACTACCACACAGAAATGTGTGTGACGAAGCTTGAGTGGCTTATTTATAAATAACAAAAATCTTCTGAAGAAGTGGCAAAGCATTACTTAACCTTTCTCTTTGTGTATTTTCTCTCACACAACAAGGCTTAAGTTCCATGGGTATCTGTAGAGAGAAATACAGCTTGTGTGTGGGCAGTTTAGAGTGGAAAAAACATGTAGCAAAAGATAAGTACACAATGCCACCTGTCAGTGCAAAAATGCTTTCCTTCTGGTGTTCCTCCCATTCAGCAACATATGCACTTTCCATCCACATGAATAGGACAGCAACACACTCCACAATGACTAAGTGGGTCCAGGGTTTGGTCAATGCATATTTACTCTGGACCCATTGACAACTACCCCTCAATCGTAAATACTCCCTTTCTAGGGAAAGTGATTGAGAGGGTTGTGGTGCAACAATGGCAAGTATTCTTTGATTGAATTAGCCTTGGTCGCCCTGATGGATGACCTTTATTGAGAGGACGGTGGTAGTGTGACTCTCTTCTTACTTGATCTCTCAGCAGCTTTTGATACAACTGACCATCCTATTTCAAGTGTTTGTTTCAGAAGTATAGTATTGAGTGGTCATCTTTCGCCCCCCTAAAGGTTGTGCTGTGGTGTGCCACAGGGTCCCTTCTTGTCTCCAGTGCTGTTTGATATCTACATCTAGCCTTTGGGAGAGGTCATTAGGAGATTTGGAGTGAAGTATAATCAGTAGTACTTCTCTGAATCAGGGAAGACTGTACAAGCCCTGGACTGGTCTGTGAATTTGGAGGTGGGCTTGATAAACAGACTCTGAATTGTGACAAGATGGATGCACTATGGGTAGGTGGTTCCTGAATGTGTATATTTGCTCAATTACCTGCTTTGATGGGTTCATATTTCTCCTGAAATAGTGGGTTCATAGTCTGGGTGTGCTCCTGGATCCATCTTTGTCACTACAGGCCCAGGTGAGCTCAGTGGCTAGGAGTGCTTTCTACCAGATTCAGCTGGTAAGACAGCTATGGCCATTTTTGGACCGGAAAAGCCTGACCATTGTTGTCAGCGCTCTGGTAACCTCCACGGTTGTTTACTGCCATGTATTCTGTACTCTGTGACACGGGTGGCGCTGTGGGTTAAACCACTGAGCCGAGGCCTTGCCAATCAGAAGGTCGGCGGTTCGAATCTCTGCAACAGGGTGAGCTCCTGTTGTTCGGTCCGTGCTCCTGCCAACCTAGCAGTTCGAAAGCACCTCAAAGTGCAAGTAGATAAATAGGTACTGCTCCGGCGGGAAAGTAAACGGCGTTTCTGTGCGCTGCTCTGGTTCACCAGAAGCGGCTTAGTCATGCTGGCCACATGAACCAGAACCTGTACACCGGCTCCCTCGGCCAGTAAAGTGAGATGAGCGCCGCAACCCCAGAGTCATGCGCGACTGGACCTAATGGTCAGGGGTACCTTTACCTTTACTCTGTGTAGGACTGCTTTTGAGGTTGGTTTGAGGCTGCATTTGGTGCAAAATGCAGCAGCTCAGTTTTCACTGGGATATCACTGACATGTTATCTTGCTGTTGAAAGAATTGCCCTGGCTGCCGGTTAGCTATGAGCTGGATTGAATATGCTGGTTTTGGTGTACAAAGCCCTATAAAGCTTGGAACCAGGATATGTGAAAGATCATCTCACTCCTTATATACCTGACATACTTCATGTGCTCTGCAGATGAGGGTCTCCTGCATATGCAATCTTATTAGGAGGTCCATTCTGCACCATGTTGGAATTGGGCCTTTAGTGTTGTGGTGCCTACCCTGTAGGGGTCAACACCAGTTTGAAGTTCACATCGTGATAATTCCTTCTTAAGTTCTTCCTGATGTTAGTTGGAATCTCCTTTGCCCTCAATGTAGTCAATAAATGTAACCATGCAATTTGCCCTAAGTATATGGGTGAATGTTTTCAGGAGCATTCAGTATTTTTGAGCAATGTCCAGTATAAACAGTAATGAAATGTGTACATGCTTTTCCCTGATAGATTTCTTTTGTTGATACTTGTTTTAATTTTGTAAAAGGTACATTTTGTATAACTTCCCAATATACCTGACAAGAGATTGTTTGCTAGCTAGTCTTAATTGTGTCATTTACGGTACATTCCTGCTGGTGCCATGTTACGGACATTATTATACCAGTTTTCAATTGATTGCTTACCTTGTAGTTTCCAGTTTTATGTTGTTCTTTCCATAGCTGCTATCATCATAAATAGCATGTTTTTGTAAGGTAAATGTTTGTCTGGTTTGATCTGTCAAAATTTGAGAGGAGTGCCAATTTCTGTGTGCAGAAATATGTTCAATGATTTTCCCACACTTCTTAGTGATCTTTTGTCCAAAATCTTTCTGTTGTACACAATCACAAGTGGCAAACAGATCCTTCAGGAGGACATTCATTCTAGCATTAAGATCTGTGTATTCTCTTTACTGTTAACACATTGCTAAAAGTTGGAACACTTAACCAGGAATGGCACTGAAGGCAGTATGTGAGGCCATAGCACCCAAATCAATTGATTTGATAAAAATTACGGTAATGTACACGTTTCAGGATTATCAACCCATTATGTCCCCATGATGTTACCATATTGCAATTGAACAATGAGATTTTTCTTCAAAATTTAACTGGTACACACATTGTAGGCTCCTTAGCTGCAGTTCTATATATTTAAATCATTATTATTTTTTATAAAAAACACACCTGTCAATCATTTTATCCTGTATCTATTTTTATTATCCAGTTAAATTTATGCAGTGGACCAAGTCTGATAAGGTTTAAGGCAAATACGAAGCCACAGATCTACAAATACTGGCAGAGATGTTACACTGTAAAATGAAAGTTCAGCCTACAGCACATTTTCACAGCTGAGTCATAAAATTTTTGAAAGGCAGAATTTATAATGGAAATTATCACAAAAGCATTACTTGAATTAGATTACAGTCACTTGAGTCAACGAAAACAATGCTGCACAAAATTGCCCTGAAAGACAGAAGGTTCAAGTGAGCAGAAGTACATGTAACCATCATATCAAAACAAAGTGTGTATGCAGGGGGGGGGGGGATTTTAAGATGTGATGAGGGGATTTGGCTAAAAGAATCCAGTGACATTAATGCAACCCACAGAGCTGAATCTTCTTAAGCCATCTACACAATATTTCTGATTGCTTAATTAAGCAATGGGACATGACAGAGTATGAAGTGTGTTGTATTAATTCTTACTTAGCACATTAGGCACAAAGGCAGAGGCCAAGTACTATGAACACAGCCAGGCTTAGATTAATGTTTCACAGTTCTTGCACTGGGGCACTGCATTGCAATTAGGAAATGTTAGTATTAAAAAATATTTATATTGTTAATGCAATAATGACGCACAGTACTTTTCTCAGCTTCAGTTCTGAGCAGAAAAGGGGGCTGATCAGTCTGGAACTGGAATATTTCATTAGGCAAATATGATCAATCCTTCCATTGTGCATGGTGTGATGACATATCAGTGCAGGAAAAAGACTCTTTTTATGGTTATTTTTGGAATTTGTATCCTACATTTTGCATTAGAACCTAACAAAAACGAGGTAGTTAAACATCATGAAACAATAAAACAGTAATAAATGCCAAATAAAAAACAGCATATTAAAAAGCAACAGAGAGCTGGCAAATAAGAATCTATACAACTGCAGCCTGTCCTTTGAAAGGCAGAGATGATGAGCCATATAATGCTATTAATGTTGGGTTGATAGAACAGAATGGACCACTTGATGCCTAGAATATAGAAGAAGACACATGAACATATGGAGGGAGAGAGTTCCAGAAAAGAAGGCCACCTCAGATGACGGAGGCATCTGGAAAAGGACCTCCAAAAATCTTATAATGGGCAGTTTTTTTGTGGCACTAGATGAATCTTATGTACCTAGGTCACCATGTCCCAAACCACAAGAATTTGAAAGTCACAACTTGTATGTTGAATTGATCCTGAAAACAAATTGGCAGCCCATGAAGATCTTCTAACATACCAGGTTCATGGTGGTCAGTCGTTTAATAGCATTTTTTTCTGGACATTTTTCAAGGGCAGATTTCTGTGTACAGCACATTGCGCTAATCTAGCCTTGATGTTACTAAGGTCTTTGATTAACTTTCTTTAGGTCACCTGTCTTCAAAAAAGGTAAAGCTGGTAAATGGCACCTTTCATTACTAATTCCACCTGAGCATAAACCTGGTTGTTAAAGCAGAGTGCAATCCTGAAGTTTAAGCTAAGGCAAAAACATACAGGGGAAGAGAACCTTAAAAACAGCTTAGTGAGGACTGAGCTTGCCAGAGGCTACACTGTGGCTATTGGGGGGAAACGACAGAAAACTGGGAGTTGGGTCATGGAACGACTGGGATCCTGAACGGGAACACTCTACACTGCAGCATTTTGTTGCAGACCACACTACTTTTGGGTTCCTACGGTATTCTATATCAGAGCACACTGATAAATTTGTGGTTACAGGTAGGTAGCCGTGTTGGTCTGGATCGAAGTAAAATAAAAAAATTCCTTCAGTAGCACCTTAAAGACCAACTAAGTTTTTATTTTGGTATGAGCTTTCGTGTGCATGCACACTTCTTCAGATACAGTGAAATGGAAGTTTCCAGGCACTTATGTAGAGAAGGGGTGGGGAGGGGTGGGGATGGGGAGGGGGGATCACTCAGAAGGGTGGTGGAAATGGGTGATTGACTGACTGATAGCTGTTGATGACCGCAAACGACTGCAAATGGTTTTGCATGAAAAAGCAAGGGTTGAGATGGCTGAAGATCGCTTATCATGTATAATGAGATAAGAACCCGATATCTCTGTTCAAACCAGGTCCCTCCATGGTTTTGAGCTTGGTGATAAGTTGCAATTCAGCAGCTTCTCTTTCCAGTCTATTTCTGAAATTCTTTTGTAGTAAGACAGCTACTTTGAGATCTTGTATAGTAGGAGAACACTTCAATCTCCCAGGACATTCTATACAAGATCTCAAAGTAGCTGTCTTACTACAAAAGAATTTCAGAAATAGACTGGAAAGAGAAGCTGCTGAATTGCAACTTATCACCAAGCTCAAAACCATGGAGGGACCTGGTTTGAACAGAGATATCGGGTTCTTATCTCATTATACATGATAAGCGATCTTCAGCCATCTCAACCCTTGCTTTTTCATGCAAAACCATTTGCAGTCGTTTGCGGTCATCAACAGCTATCAGTCAGTCAATCACCCATTTCCACCACCCTTCTGAGTGATCCCCCCTCCCCATCCCCACCCCTCCCCACCCCTTCTCTACATAAGTGCCTGGAAACTTCCATTTCACTGTATCTGAAGAAGTGTGCATGCACACGAAAGCTCATACCAAAATAAAAACTTAGTTGGTCTTTAAGGTGCTACTGAAGGAATTTTTTGATAAATTTGTGATGACTTATGGACAAAGTTACTATACATAAGCAAAGAAAAAACGAAGTAAAACAACTCACTGAACTTTTTATTTCAAATTGAAGCTCTGGGGCAGACTAGACAACTGCAGATCTATCAAGTCCGTAAGCCTGTAATAGTCGTAAAGAGGAAGTGGGGTGATTAGGACTCACTGCGATATTAGAAACTTGGATTGTCAGTCCCAGAAAATGAAAATTTTATTTATGGGAGCTGTGAGTCCCAGAAATGATATGTATTATTTTGGCAGTCCAGCTGATTTATGGTGCAGGGAAAGGAATTAGTATTCACTAAAGTAGTGAGAATATGTATTTTTTGCAATATAAGCTGCCGCTGTGACAGGGCAGGGGAAAGAATTATTTCTGTAATAACTGGATATCACAGAAATGTCAAAACCTAAAAAAGGGAAATATATTACTTTTGCACATTAGTAATTGTTGTACACTTAACTGCACAATCCTATATGCTTCTCCCCAGAGATAAATAGGTATAGGATTGCAATCTTTATTTAATTTACTGCATTTATGACCCACCATTTCTCCCAAGGAGCTCAAGGTTGCATACTTGGTACTCCCCCATCTCGTTTTATGCCCACAACAACCCTGTGAGGTAGGTTAGGCTGAGAGTGAGTGACTGACCCAAGGTCACCGAGTGAACTTAATGGCTGAGTGGGGATTTGAACCCTGGTCTTCCAGGTCCTAGTCCAGCACTCTAACCACTATACCACACTGTTTACAGTGAAACACAGAGACATTATTATTCTTAAGTATTAATTTCTAACCACACAAAACTATATTTTTATAACAGTAATTTCCATTACTGTTGTGCCACTCCTATTGTAAAGTTAATCATTTGTTTTTGTGTGTTTGCTGTCTAGCATTATAAAGAGGTGATGTCTTTTTATAACAACTACAGATTTGGAAGATTTCCTAGCAATCAAAGTACATGGCAGTGAATTGATTTTCAGAAGAACTGAGCACCCACTTCTACCATTAAAATAAATGAGAGCTATTTGTACTTCGTAGCCTGAAAATTAAGCCATTCCTGTTTTGCCATTGCCCTATACCATCAATACTTGCCCCCAATTTCCTCCACTTCATTTATCATCCACAAAGGCCAAATTTGTGTATACTTTGTATCAGATGGAAACTCGGATATACTGGCATGGAATTTGAAAAAAAAAAAGTGTCTCATTAGATCATAAATACTTTTTTTCTCTTTAAAATATTCTGAGCCTGATGTAAAAAGAAAAAAGATTTATCCATCAGCCAGTAAAAACAGCTTGATAAACAATGTTATTTACCCGGAAGAGTTTAGTATTTTACGTTTGAGTATATATTTCATGGATATGTATGGTGCAGTTCAATTCTGTACTACTGGAGTGCTTCCATGGGAACCAATCCATTCGACAAGGAAAATACATCTCTGCATTCCTTGGATTAATGGTAGTCCCTTTGGATCACTGAAGTGTGGGAAATCCTTTTTTCAATCTGCCAAGACCCAAATGCAAAATATAGTTCTTTAAGTTCCTTTTTAAATTGGATGGAAATGTGTAAATCACATTTCTCCAGTATAGGAAAAAAGCTGTTTATCAATTTCCATGACATTATTCTCCCATTATATTTTGTTCCAATGTAATTGTGATTTAGATAATATTTTGCCATATAAACAGAGGTGGATTGGAGTTGGATTCCTAACCACTATTTTGCACAAACTCCTATAAATTGGAGGCAGAAACAATAATCCACAGAAACTTTGGTAAAATATCTCCTTCCACTTTGTTCCCACTTAATTTCATGCCTTATACATAGAAATTGTGGTATCATATACTATTGGGCAATGCAATGTCTCCTCTGGAATTACTATTGAGCAAGAACCTCTAGGAGACAATCACAAAACATCAAAGTACAATGTCTGGTTTGGCCCTGAGACAAGCAAAACAGACACAATATAGATTTTGACAGAATGTTTGAAAGCATTTCAGTGGTGAGACAGGGAACAAGTCTTGCACAGATAGTGGTGAATGACCCCACCAATAACATAAAAAATGGTAATGATCAGATTATGATGAGCTATATTCAGGCACTAAATTAAAAAGGTAAAGGACCCCTGACAGTTAAGTCCAGTCGCGAACGACTCTGGGCTTGCGGCGCTCATCTTGCTTTACTGGCCAAGGGAGCTGAGTTTGTCGACCGACAGTTTTTCCAGGTCGTGTGGCCAGCATGACTAAGCCGCTTCTGGCGAAACCAGAGTAGTGCATGGAAACGCCGTTTACCTTCCCACTGGAGCCTATTTATCAACTTGCACTTTGATGTGCTTTCGAACTGCTAGGTTGGCAGGAGCAGGGACCGAACAACGGTAGCTCACCCTGTCACGGGGATTCGAACCGCCGACCTTCGGATCAGCAAGCCCTAGGCTCAGTTTTTATGCATACTTTCAGGCACGCACAATTGTTGAGATAAGTTAATGTTGTAGTCTATTATATCCTGAAAGATGTCTTTATAAGCATCTTTTTATTTTATTGCATGTGGCACATGCTACAAGTTTCATTCTTCCACATTGTGACTTTATGCGGAACACAAACAAGACCATAGTAACTATGAGTCTATTTGGCTGCTTCTTTATGCAGGGCAAGGCATGTCAGTTAGCAAAACTAGATCACAAAAAGACCAAGAGCATAAAATACTGTGGTAAAGAAAGAGAAAGGAAATTATTATTGGCCAACAGCTTTCTGACTTACAGTCAAATAAAGTCGAACTGGAAAGCTTCTTAGTGACAGCAAGCTAGCTATTTCCAACAAAGAGAGGTTAGAGTTTAAGGCCAGGCCATCAGACCTTGGGCAAAATTTCCATATTACTCCCAGCTTGAGAAGAAGAAAATCCCCTTTCCAAAGGTTTTGTGCAGTATCTTTTCAGTATAATTTTTTTTGCATGATGAATCACACCATAGGGTCTATTAGACACTCAGCTCTGTGAATGGCCAAAAGGGGGAAAGGGTTGGGAACTGGGAAGGAGCAGGGAAAGGGCGATATTAAAAAATAAGCTAATGCTATTCTAGGCTGCTTCAGCAAAAGTCTAGTGTTCCAATCAAGGGAAGTAATAGTCCCACTCCAATCTGCTTTCATCAGACCATACCTGTAGTACTGTGTGTCCAGTTCAGGGCACCACTATTAAAGGAGAGTATGAACAAGCTAGAACATGTGCAGAGGAGGGCGAGGGTCAAGGATCTGGAAACCAAGCCTTATGAGGAGCAGTTGAGGGAATTGGGTATGTTTGGCAGAACAATGAGAGGAAATATGATAGCCATCTTCAAATATCTTAAAGGCCGGTCAAGCTTGCTTTGTCCTGCCCTGGAGGCTAGGTCTCGAACCAGTGGATTCAAGTTACAAGCAAGGAGATTCTGACTAAACATCAGGAAGAACTTTCTGACAGTAAAAGCTGTTTGATAGTGGAATGGGCTCCCTCAGGAGGGATTCTCCTTCCTTGAAGGTTTTTAAACAGAAACTGGATGGCCGTATGTCATGGATGCTTTAGTTGAGATTCCTGCATTGCAGGGGGTTGGTTGGACTAGATGACCCTCAGAATCCAACTCTACAGTTGTATTATTCTATGATTTTATGGTTACCCCTAACTGGAATATCACCAGAATTTGTAACAGATATGCAATATTTGTGCCAGGAGCAGATTTTGATGCATATGTGAGAAAAAGAAACGAGATTTTTTTCTTCTCGCCAAGTAGGATCCAGTAACAATATCTAACTTATGCCATTATAATAACATCAAGCAGCACAAGTGCCAGCAGCTGGGCAACTTGGGAAAATTAACAGTAAAAAGAGATGAATCATTTAGTGAGGGACAGATTAGCTGGAGGGACATTCTGTTTTCCTCATTAAGAGGCCTTCAGTGCCAAGGTTGTTCTAGGGAAATCATTAAGACAAGTTTTGAGGAGCCCATAGTGGCACTGAAATTTATTTCTGGGGATCTCTAGGATAGGGTAGTAGGTTTATGCTTGTATTACTCAGTCCAATTGATTCTGAAGCACTTTTTAGTTTGCCTGTTTTCCCAGGATTGGTTTGCCCTCAGTCTCTTTTTGGACTGACTGGGCTGTCTTTTAGACAGATCTGACATAAATCCCTAATAGTTTCTATCTAAAATCGTTTTCCATGCATCATTTAGTAAATATTAAAGGTGCTAACAAAAGCACTACAGTATTTAAATCCCCTGGGCCTTTCTTTAGGTCTCTTTAGCGCACACATTATAGGTTTGTCGTGACTAATTACTTACTACATTAGAAAATAAGCCTTTGATAGTTTTTTCCCTACTTTTATTTATTTAAAATGTTTCTTAACCTCTCTTCATTGCACAGCAATTTCACAGTATGTTGCAACCAATTAAAATACAATTACTACGAACAAGGCAGGCAGGCATATCACAGCCAGACAACTAAAAACTGAAATGCTTTCTTATGATTCAACTAAGAAACCTAGGTGAATAACCAGTCTTTAACTTGCATCTAAAACGAAAATGAATAGGCACTAGCTGTCTCAGAGAAGGAAGGAAGTTCCAAAACTGGGCCACCACCACTGAGAAGGCACTTCCCTAGGTTGCCTTATAGTGGTCTGAAACTTCAACTCAAAATAACTGCAGCCAGGTTGTTGACTGGAGATAGTTATAAGAAGCTTATGACTTATTACCAGAGCTCCACTGGCTACCAATCTGTTTCTGGGCAAAATTCAAAGTGCTGATTCTAACCTATAAAGCCCTATACAGGTTAGGTCCAGAATATCTGCAAGATGAACCTGCCTGGGGCCGCCTGAGATCTTGAGGGAAGGCCCTTCTCTTGGTCTGGCCACCCTCACATGCGTGCTTGGGAAAGACACAAGACAGGGCCTTATCAGTGGCTGCTCCCAGACTTTGGCACTCCCTTTCTAGAAAAATTAGACTGGTTCCCCCTCCTTGCTGTCCTTCCACTAATAGGTGAGGACTTTCTTATGAATGATTTTAAGGAAATGGCAAGTGCTGTGATTTTTTATTGTAATGATCTATAAGCTTTAATAGAATATATATGTTCTATTAATGTTTAATTTTTTTAATGATTTATTTTTTCCTATGTTTTTAACTGTTTCTATTTTAGCTGTAAGCTGCCTTGAATCCCTCTCAGGGAAAAAGGTGGGATATAATTAAATATATTTCTAATATCTTTTAACCCTCCTATGTAGCCTTTAAAGCAAACAAAAACCCAACCCAGATTTCTCAACCAAAAATGCAACACAAAATAGGGGGAAGTTTTACTCTTTTACAGGGAAAGGTTAGTGGATCAAAATTACTTTACATATCAATGGTAAAAATTAAAAATGACTTATTACACATAAGACCTGTATTCCCCCCCCCTAAATCTCTTCTAGTTTTGAGTTTCTTCTTTTTCCTATCTAGACACACTACTTATCGTTTCTTTTCACAGAAATTCATAGTGATAGTTTGGATATATTCACTACTATCTGCCTGGGGAAAATAGATATTAAAAAATAGTGACGATATTCATGCATAAAAAAGCCTAGAAGCAGTGAAGGTATTAAAAAGAGAGAATGAATCCACAGAAAGTCTATTTTTCTCTTATTGTAAGACAAATTTATTTCACTTCAGTTGTCTGATAATAAATAAAGCTCTTGAAGCTTACTGAAACTGCATTTCAAATATAATCTCAAAGCAAATTGACAAAGGGGCACTGTTATTACTTATGGTTCATATAGATATGTGTTTTCAAACTGCTTGACATATGAAATTAATTCAGATGTATGTTAAGTCTAGTTGTTCCAGTAATTTTAAACGTCTTGATGTCTGTGTGTCATAAAAGCACCACCACCTATATGTTAGGAAACGGAAGGTTAACAGTATTAATCTTGTTACAGGTAGGTAGCCGTGTTGGTCTGAGTCGAAGCAAAATAAAAAAAATCCTTCAGTAGCACCTTAAAGACCAACTAAGTTTTTATTTTGGTATTACCAGTATTAATCTTGGTTAGCATAAAATACAGACTTTATAGGAATTAATGGATTCTGATTGGTGTATGAAACCAGCCCCTTTAAGAACAATTCTTACCTGGTAGAAACATATAGATAATAAAATTGACTACTCTTGTGTCCAGTTAAGCACATTGTAAGAGGCTGGCACAAACTAGATGAGAATTGACATCACAACTTTCCCTCCCCAAACAATCAGTATTTCAAACATTATGCCCTCTGTCTCCAGTTTACAGCTTGATCCTGTACATGTTTACTAGAAATAGGCCCTGATAATTTCAATGGAATTCACTCCAAATGAAGTGTGCATAATATTGCAGCCATCGTTTTCTTTCCCTTTTGATCCCTATCTGACCTTTAGACCACATATTAGGCTCAGAACCTCTTTTCCTGTGTCTGTAATGACTCTCCTTGGTAGTTGGGGCCAGGGGTGCCAACATTCTGGGGGAAAGTTTAGGAGTCAGGCAGGTACCTGCTTTGTGACATTTGCAGTAACCCAGGTGCTAGGGCTTTTCCACGCTTCCGCTTGTCCCGCCACTTTCCCCTGGGAAAACTTTCCTTACTGCTCATTCCAGGGGGGGGGGTCCAGTCGGTTATTCTGCAGATTGACGTTTTTTCTGCTTCAGTGGTAAACAGCGGTTTTCCTGGGGAAAGCAGTGGGACAAACAAAACAGCTCAGACCCATGGCTAGAGAGCATGGGAAAAGTGGAAAACCTCTCAGGCCCTTGCTCTCTAGGTTCATTCTAAGATGAGCCCCTAATCTCAAAGTCTAGTTTTCAAGGCACAAGTGTTACAGGGTGATTGTATTTTTAAATAACTGGCCTGAAATGAATAAAATTGCAATTCATTCCTCAAAATTGTAACTGTAAATTGCTTATGTAACAGTGTCAAAGCAGACCAGGGCCCAGAATTCCCATTTCTACTGTTCATCAGGTGTATGGCTGATGTCACAGCACCTTTCAGTTTTTGCTTCCTGCTTCGACTGTTGGTTGCATTGTCCGAATTTTCCTTCTAAACAAAGGGCAAGAAATTGTTAGCAAACGGGAAATTATTGTGTTTTATTTGCACTGCATCCTTGAAGCTTTCATTGATTTATATTTTAGCCACACATTTCTTTTAAAAGCATTTAGCTGCAAGCTAAATTATGCCCATGCTACTTGTGTAGAGTAACATCAATGGGAGCACTTGTGAAATAATATGCAGCTCACGGTAAATGTCAGTGAACTGACCCTTATTGATTAAGATGTAGCACAAAGTGCCTTTCACATATGCTTCTGTTGAAAAAGGATCTAAGGATATTAAAGGCATAGATAACTAAAGGAAATGTCTGTTAAATAAAATGCTTAAGGAGGATGTTGGAGACTTACAGGCTAAGTACGAATTAAATTTCCTGGAATATCTGGAACATAATAGGAAATGTCCAGATGCATCATTTTCCTCATACAGCTTTTGTATTGTACTCCAGAAAATATTAAATGAAAAATGTTTTTAGTGTTAACTGTAAAGGTAAAGATTAAGGGACCCCTGACAGTTAAGTCCAGTTGCAAACGACTCTGGGGTTGCAGCGGTCATCTCGCTTTACAGGCTGAGGGAGCCGGCGTTTGTCCGCTCCGCAGACAGTTTTTCCGGGTCATGTGGCTAGCATGACTAAGCCGCTTCTGGCGCAACGGAACACCAATACCAGAGCAGCGCACAGAAATGCCGTTTACTTTCCCGTCAGAGCAGTACCTATTAATCTACTTGCACTTTTGGTGTGGTTTCGAACTGCTAGGTTGGCAGGAGCTGGGACCGAGCAATGCCCAAGGCTCTTGATCGGCAAGCCCAAGGCTCTGTGGTTTAGACCACAGTGCCACCCATAGTGTTAACTGTAGTCCTACCCTAATGTTCATGGCTCTCAAATTAGAGTAAGCAGGATGCTCCTAACAAAGTACAAAAATTGCTAAATCAACTGACAACATATCCCTGTTGCCTCCCCTTAGCAATGTTTTGGTATGAGCTGCTATTGGAAATGAGAGATAGAATAACAAGAGATAAAATAATAAGAGAAGATGCCTTTCCCAGTTAAGTGATTGGTGCAATATTATTAGCCATAAAGAGGTCATGGAACCCTAGATAGCTGTTCCACATGTGGAAGCTGGCAATATGAAGATGGTAGTAAAGAGGAAACAAACAGTTCAAGTAGATCACCAGCCATCGTAGCAAAACCTATGTCAGTGAAGAAGATACTTGGGCCACTAACACATAGTGTGAACACAACAGTAAATATTACATTTTAAGTGGAAATGTGTGTTTGCAAAATTTGTCCGACATACGTACCTTGTATCCCTGGCCAATTCCTGTTAACCGGCATGTTTGTACTACAGGTTTTAGTGTAGACAGTTTTTTTTTTTGAAATGACAAGCATCTTCAGGTCACTGATAGAAAACATCATCTTAGAAATGAAAATGAACTCCTTAAAAAGCCTTAATGCTGAATGAAGAATAGGTTTCTAAAGCATCGGTAGACTTGGTCATTATTTTAGTCCACAAAATTTAAGGTAATATGTTACTGAATTTTTTGAATAGCCATCACCCAGTTGCCTTCTGTAATCAGGTATGATCACAAGCGGTTTTCATTGCTCTAAGCCCAGAGGGAACTGTTATTGTACATACATGTCTGCTTTCAAAATGATGGGAGACCAGAAGCAGGAAAATGTCAATACTAAAAAGATTCCATTGCATTTCACAATACTGCTGTTGCTAAATAACTGCTTAGATCTGAGCAAAAATCCAATAAATACAGTTTTATTGTCATGCTTCAAAAATATTAAAAGCAATTGGCTCCACAGCCTTATATGGAGTCTACTGCTGAGTAGGCAAGTGCTTAATATCCCAGTATGATTAAATTGCTGACTTGCTTGGTATATTAAAGTCCCCTTCTCCGGCATTTGTAGATGTTCTTTTTTGTTATTTACCCAGGCAAGAGATTGTGCTAAAGAAGGCTGTCTAGAAGGGTTGCCGCATCTAGTAGTTAAGTCACAGTGATTAGTGAGACAATTTGAAGCCTTTCTCTGTGCTTGGTTAATTTTGTTGCTATTGCATGTTGGCCACTATTGAAAATTATATATATATATATATATAATCTTACATATAAAACAATTCTTCTTGTTGTTCTCTGATAAAATGCCTTATGCTACTCTGTATCATATGTATTTATATCATTGTTTCTTTATAAACAGCCTCATAGAGAAGATGCCATTTCAGATATTTGCTTTGGGACCTATGTAAATTTAAAGTTGTTTCCAATTGGCCGACATATTCTAGCTCATGAGAATATATCCAGCAATGTGTTTTTTTAGGGGGAGGAAGGGAACAAGCTATTAACAACCACAGATTCCCTTGATTGCCTCTTTACTGATAACAAGTTTGCCAGTGTCAAATTTGCTTTCTTAGGGAGCAATCCTATGCCCAAGAAGCTGGTATAAAGCAGTGCTGTGAATTAAACCAGCATAAAGTTACACCATATCCAAAACCCATTCAGCTGTGAGGCAACTCCTGCTGCTCTGCCTATGCCTTTAGAGATGAGCCTTTAAAATAGTATTCTGTACTGGGTTGCCAAGTACGCATGATGAAGCAGAACAGGCTTAGGCTCCAGCCTAAGCCCCCCCTTCTAGTCCTGCCCCCAGAATGTTCCTTTGTGGGGGAGGACTTACATCAGTCTTGGATCAACACTGGTCTCAGCCTCTCTGGCTTGAGCAGAACCAGCTGAGCCAGGGTTGGCTTTGGGCACAATTCCTGGAATGTAATCCCCTGTGTAATTTGTGACCTACTGTAAATGGATAAACTCCCACTCCAGGTTAACTTTCCTCACCCAAATAAATTTTCTCTGATCTCTTTATGTGTCTGTCTCACCCTTTGTTTCTCTGCTCCTCTTTCTATTTTGCCATGCCAATTTCACTCCACCAGTTCAGCTAAATCAGGCATCCCCAAACTTCGGCCCTCCAGATGTTTTGGACTACAATTCCCATCATCCCTGACCACTGGTCCTGTTAGCTAGGGATCATGGGAGTTGTAGGCCAAAACATCTGGAGGGCCGCAGTTTGGGGATGCCTGAGCTAAAGAATAAGAATCATTCAGGATCTGCCTGGAATTTAGTATAATTTTGGGACCTAGGTAATCTTAGTAATTTAACTCACTATTCCATGGGATTGCCAGAACCCACAGGTTCAAGATGCTTCCCAACTACAGTGAGTGAATCTTTGATCACTGGATCATGGTTTGAATATGCAATGCAGCTTTAAATATCTGGTTGTGGTGTTGGCCTGAATGACTTCAAGGCCTCTTCATATTGGTTAGGAAAAAGGATGATAGAGGGGTTGCTTAAATGGCCAAACCTTCCAAATGGGTTTGGCTTTGCTAGATAAAATAGATGGCCAAGAATTGGTGATTGGTTGCTATAGGAACTAATGGTCCAAGACTTTTCTAGGGAATCAGCCGACTTCTCCCACCTTGTTTCTCCTGAGGTAAAGGTAAAGGGACCCCAGACCATTAGGTCCAGTCACAAGCGACTCTGGGGTTGCGGCGCTAATATGACTTTATTGGCCGAGGGAGCCGGTGTACAGCTTCCGGGTCATCTGGCCAGCATGACAAAGCCTCTTCTGGTGAACCTGAGCAAGCAGCACACAGAAACGCTGTTTACCTTCCCTTTCAAAGTGCTAGGTTGGCAGGAGCAGGGACCGAGCAACGGAAGCTCACCCCGTCGCAGGGATCGGCAAGCCCTAGGCTCTGTGGTTTAGACCATAGTGCCACCCGCATGCTAATTCAATCATTGTGGGGTGGGGGGACAACAACAAGCAGCTTACATTTGACTCACATTGCCAGTCAAAGTATTACTGTATACTGTATTAACTGATTTGGAAAACGCCAAAAGATGGCATGTGAAAGCCAATGGCCTTCAGGCAATGTGACTTAATTTGTGAAAGATTGATCATAATCCTTTAAATTTGGGTTATAAGGTTTACCCATACATACTGTAGTACTCAGCTACCTGGTCCAAGGCTTCTAGCTCCTCCGAGTAGCCAAGCAAGTGGTGGCCAGGGAGGGAGTTATGGCTTCTGTCTGCATAGGACCACTGTGACATCAGCTGATACTATGACAGCCATATGCCCCATTAATTATTTAAAGCAATAAAAGCATCAGGGAAACCTTTCGAGATGTACTTGCTCCCAATGTTAGACTTTGAAGAGAAAAGTAGAAGTTAGGCCAGGGACCACCATGCCTCTTCCATGAATGGTTCCAATGCTTGCAGCCCCATATCCTTTATAGTGTATGAGAATGAACTTCATGCACCTTTGATTAGTACGGAGACAAAAAAGGGCACTCATTGGGGGGGGTGTACTGTTGTTGGGAAGGCAGATTCTCCTCTGATCCAAGACCTTGGGAACAACTGTCTTCCCAGTGTTCTCAATAACAGCCCGAGGTTTCTGAGACAGTTCCATACATACAATCATTAGCTTCGAAGTACTGTAAGTTCTGTAATCAGTGAACCAATTTTTCATCAATTTTTCTTTGGATGGCATCAGTTCACAATAATTTACAGCCAGCAAGCTTTATACAAAGGCAACATTTTGGTTAAGCGTCATAATTATTAATGAATTTGGCGATTATGTACCATAAATTTCTTTCTTTCTGTTCTTTTATTTGTCGGCATCTTGAGAGTGTGAAATGCTATATATTGAGAGTATGAAATGCTTTACCGTATTTTTAATTGCATTTTGAAAGCAAGTCTTTCTGTAAATATTTCACTTACGTGGTTTACTACTTGTGCAGTTTCTGAAGCAGATGTTTATCTCTATTGGAGATAAAAGAAAACTATTTTTTAGCAAAACTTGTTAGCAGTAAATATGAGATTCCTATACTATATCTGAATATGTTCCAGAATGAAACAACACAGTCCATTCAATAGGACAGAGCTGGTGGCTTGCAGCATAAAAGAGACATGTGAAAAGATAGGAATTTAAAATTGTTTTGGCATTTTGCATGTTTCTGCCTCTGGAAATTCAAGTCAATGTCTCATTAAATGATTGTGGTGCTGCATAGATTTGTAGAAACTTAGTAAACTTATATACTCAACAAATGTAATATAAAAACATCCATAAAAATGTATGCACCATCTACTTGAAATAGTTATTTTAGCAATTGCATTGTTGCGTTTCAAACTGTGCATGAATACTTGCATTGGGTAAAAGTGAGGGAAGAAAAACAGTTTAAAGTAGTTTGAAGGAATTATATTTGGAAGGACTGGATAACTTCAGTTGTGCATTTGAACATGTTAATACTTAATCTAAAAAGAACCCTGCTCTCACCAGATGCCTATGGGAAATCAAAACAGCACATGGGCACAATGGTGCTCTCCCACTTGCCCTCCACCAAACAACTGGCATGCAGAGACATATTGCCTCTGACACTGCAGATAATATTGCTATTAACCATGATAGCTTTAACCTCCATGAATTTGTCTAATCCCCCTTTAAAGCCATCCTAGTTGATACACATTTTATAACAGTGAATTTCAAAGTATGCACTGCGTGAAGAATTACTTCCTTTTGTCTTCATGAAGTTCCCAGCATTCAGCTTCACCCTAGGCCTAGCATTATGAGACTTCAACAAGATGTGGTCTAGAACAGCGTTTCTCAACCGCTGTTCCACGGCACACTTGTGTGCCGCGAGACGCTGGCTGGTGTGCCGCGGCGTGCGGCGACGAGAAGGGCGATTTTGCAGCTGCAAACTCCACCTCCCTGGGCGTCCTATTTCTTCCCCCCTTCTAGTTTCCACAGACCAATCAGCTTTCATTATTTCCATTTTCCCCATGCCTCACGTGACAGGATCATCCCAGAATCCTTAGCCAAGATGGCAGCCCCCAGCAGCTAATAGTGCCGCACGTGTGTCTCTTTTTTGGAAAATCGAGCGGACTTCAAGTAGCTACTTTTAAAATATTCAATCTCCATCATTCAAAAGGTAGTTTGTTGCTATTTCACGGAGGCATGAAGACCAAATCGTCCTCTCACAAGTCCGAGAACACGCACAGGGTAAGATACGGGACGGCGGGGTCGGGTGGGGTGGATCAGAAACCCGGATCTTTTAAGAACTCGGCAGCGCTGACCCGCCGGAAAGCAATATTTGGCAAGTGTTTCTTACAGTCATAATTATAATATAGGGCGGCACAGAGTTAAATTTTTTAACTTTTTTAATGGTGGTGTGCCTCGTGATTTTTTTCACGGAACAAGTGTGCCGTGGCCCAAAAAAGGTTGAGAAACACTGGTCTAGAAAACCTATTCACCGCAATTCATTGAAGCCCAGCCAACAGTTGCACAAGGAGGGGCTGTGGTGTGCATGGTTTTGAGGTAGCTTCAGCCTTATTTGTTGTTTTTCCTGCACCAAAACAATTATGAATAGAAATCATTCCTGATGGTTTGCGATAGCTCAAATGTTTTTATATGAGCAGTTTGGGATTATTTGTTAGTGGCTTTATTTTCAAGTAACATAAAATGTCAACCCACATAGCTACGTTGCCTCCAACATCTACATAAATGAAATCCATGCCATTTAAAAAAACCAAAAAACTAATTCTCTAATGTTTTTACACAATTAGTATTTCCTCAGGAATATGTCCAGAGACCAATTAAACATTTCATGGCTTTGAAAAGAGGTTTGCTGCTCTGACTTCCCCGTCAATGAACAATTGTTTATGTTAGTAATGCAAGAGTAACCTCCTTTCATGCTTGGGTGTGTGTGTATTTTAAAGATCAGATGAAGTAATTTTCAGCAAGGACTCTAGTGGTAGAATGCTTAAAAGGTCATATTGCAATTTCAAGTGCAATTTCAGCAGTACTTAAAATGTTTGCTTTAATATTGCTAAAATTGATACAATATTGAAATATAGGTGCACATGTTTAAAATGTGCCTTTTATCCAGTTATGAGTATTATTTTAAAATATTTTATAAATTGTGGAATATAATCATACACACACGAACACACATCAATAAGCCAGCTTGGTTACCAAAGTCTCCAAAAGGATATATTTTGTATTTCATTGCAGCATTTAATACCCCCCTCTTAACATATTAAAGTGATGTATGTGCATACAGATGCACTGTGTCCTATATTTATATTCTATTCACTAAAATAAACAAATCCTAGAATAAAAATAAACAACACAAAACGCTAAGGAGCTTATATCTACTGCCTACCTAATCTCAGCAGAGAATAGACCAAAAAGTCAATAGGGAATATTCAAAGTGCTTTCAGCAATACCAATGAAGATGGCCACTTGGGCCAACAGTAAGTTTAAAAAAAGGCACAAAACGAAAATGCTTAAGAAAAATACAAAAATATGTATTCTCCAAGCATGACTAAATGTCATGACTAGAAATGGCTGAGGCCTCCTACTCTCAATTTACAGTGCACCTGGTATTTCTGCACCTTTAAAGACAATTCTTAGAAAACAGATGGCCTTTTTTCTAAACTATCGTAAAGACTGACCATTTCTAGAAGCTTCCGGCAGGCTTGATTCTCAGTTTCTCTATTTAAGTGTCACCGACAGAGTGGGAAGGAATTTTGGGTCTAGTTGTAATGAAATGGAACTTGCTTTAGCTCCACCCCACTTTTATTTTTGAGTGCACCTTTTTATTCCGCACCACCACATATAATGAAATGTTGCTACTCATGAAATACAATGCAGAACTTGGGGTCACTGTTGCAGTGAGGGCAGGAGCTGTCTGTCAGCTCTGACACTGGGTGACTTAGACCAAACTGTTCCCACAAAGGAGAAAAATGTCTTGAAGCACAGAGCACAATGAAGGGTCTTTAAAATAGGACTTGCATTTGTTTGATGTACAATGAAATTGATTTGGTTACAGGTAGGTAGCCGTGTTGGTCTGGGTCGAAGTAAAATAAAAAAATTCCTTCAGTAGCACCTTAAAGACCAACTAAGTTTTTATTTTGGTATGAGCTTTCGTGTGCATGCACACTTCTTCAGATACACTGAAATAGGAGTCCCCAGGTGCTTATGTGGAGAAGGGGTGAGGAAAGCTCATACCAAAATAAAAACTTAGTTGGTCTTTAAGGTGCTACTGAAGGAATTTTTTTATTAAAATTGATTTGTCAGTGTTATTTTTATTATTACAGTGAGAAGGCTCCTAAATATACATTCTGTAGGTTAAACAAGAAACATGACAAAAAGGATGATGTATTTGAGAACGTTTTTAATAAATAATGTGACAAAAATTACTTTTATGATTATTGAATCCTCGGTATGCAAAATTATGGCTAAAATATGAGGTTTCTTACATGAACATAATGAAAAACATTAATCACATGGTTGTTCCCTCAGTACTGCACGCCCTTTCTATTGTAACCATTTCTTAAAAATTAGCTAAATGAAAAAATTTAGCCCTCAGTAAATACCAAAACACTCCTTTCCCCCCACTGCGGCTAGGCCTGACAACTGTCCATAAACAAACACACAATTTTCCATTAGCACCGATGACAAAGAAATTATATAATTACAAAAGAGATCATAAAAATCTACAGACAAAGGACATAATTCTGTAATTTCAAAAGGAACTAATGGCTCTATTTCATTGGAAATCCAATGTCAAGATAGGCCACAGCAAACTTGAGAATTTAAAGTCCAGAAAACGGGAAGTGTTTAGTTTATGGCCCATTCTTAGGTATGATACCATTACCATCTGTCACCTTTCAAATATTTCCAATACAAACATAGAGCATTAATAAAATATGAAAAAACAAACAAAGGTGTAACATCTTACAATAAGACAAAAACGGTTAATAGTTACAATGTTTTACAAATAAAGTTTAGTGATTGTGCTTTTAAAACCAAAAAATAAAAAAATAAACAGTGCATTACAAATAAAAAATAAAAAAATCAACCCTCTCCCCCCCCCAAAACCATCCCAAGATCAAAACATAACTTCTTTAAGTGGCACTTCTTCTTTAAGGTGAATTGACACTATAAAGTAGAGGTCTGAGATTTGGGCCAGTCATGATGATGATGTCCTTTCCCAGTGATGCTTTAAAAATGTCCATTGCTTTTTATATTTTTGTTTTCAGTAGCACTGGTTGAGGCCAACAACCGCTTCAGTATTTGATAAGCTTAACTTGTGACAGAACTGCCAAGTTCACTTCGACATGCCTTCTTCCTATCTAAAGAACATTTGCAGTAAAGAATGTACCTTCCAGATGAAGCATGATAGAATCCAGACAAATTAAAAGTTTTGGGGGCAGGGGTTGAAAAACCAGTGTGTGTTTACTACTAACCACCCTAACTCAAGTTGTGTGATGTCTTTTTGCTGCAAATGAATGACTGCTGGAAGAAAATACAGTGCTAGTTGCACCAAGTGCAGCCTATAATAGCATTGGAAGGTTAGAAAATCTGCATAGATCTCTCTCTCTCTTTGCTATTTTCTATTGTCCAATCAATGATAGTTTATTCATAAGATTATGAACTGGTTTGGTGACATACTTGTCTTGTACTGCACTGGCCACAACAGTAGCAAACTGAGGCTCCCCCCTCTGTCCAACAATGGAAGAAGTAGCTAGTGTAGCACCATATTGCTGTCATGGACGGAGGAAATGAGTTATATTTAAAGTGAATAAACAGGGTCATTATGTTTAGGGTTTTAAAATAACATTAAAATAAAGATTAGGATTTTGATAGCATAAAAAGACGGGGAATTGTACACTCTGATTGCACTGAACATTATTTCTGGCATCAAATATCATCAGACTTGAGGCATCTTAAGTGATATCTTTCTGATTAGATTTCAGAAACTTGTTACACTACATCTCTTCTTCAGCTTTCAGTTTCCTGTTTAAAAACAAGAACACATGATGTATTTTGTGGGTATTTTCTTGCCTTCTCACTCAGAATATGGTAATTTATGCTATTCTGGAGAATATACTTACTAACATAATTTTATTTCACAATATACTAGATTATGATTTAAGCAGTAGTTAAATACTGCTTAGTTTTCACTTCTAAAAAACACTTTTTAAAAAGTTCCATTATAAATAGGAAATGCAAATTACATCTTTCAATCATAATATTGCTATAGGATAATGCTTTGAATTTCATATTTTGTTGCCTCATTTCTATAATAAGATATATAGTATTTTCATACACAATTACTGAGATAAGCTGTGTTCAGCATAAATTTTGTATTGTGCCTTATATTAAATATAATTAGCAACAAAAATTGTAACAAAAGTTAATAACTTAAAATTTCTGTGGCGCTCATAGATTAGTGGTTTAAAGATTAAATAGATATGAAACAGTGCTCCAGTTGGGATTACACTTACCTGATGAGACCAAAAATCTAAAGTCTCTGTAGACTAACCAATTAAGGGATAAAAAAAACCAGCTTTGAAGAATAAGCATTTGTATTTTCACAAAAGATTACCTCCTAGTGACTATCAGAAATGCATATTACCTGTAATTCTTCTTCATCCTCTCCTTGCTCATATGTTCCAAAAACCTGCATTTCTGCCACATTTCTTCGACCTAGATTTGCTTGTTCTGCCCTTTGTCTACTTCCTGATCCTCTGGATGACATAGAACTTGAGGAACTAGGATCTCTAGTGTTGTTTGATGTTGGAAAAGTAGGTCTACAATATGGCAGAATATCCTCTAAGGAGAGAATTATACATGTGTTAATATTACCATAGATAAAAATGTCTTTTGAAACACACAATGTATTTTAGTTCTGCATTGGTACTTAAGTGATTGTTTTAGCATTTGAGCAATGGAAATAGCAAATATAAATTGCAGTTGATTACACTTGTCTGTCTCTCAACACATTCTATGTGCCTGCACATCTATCTGCTCTCTCCTCCAGATGTACACTGGAAGAGTTACTATTATAACAGAAAGTAAGTGATTAAGATGCAAGGAAAATTACTTTTCAGGGGTTACAATAACCCACGAGATGCCATGATACAGTGCTGTTTGGACAATAGGATACATCAGATTTCTAAAGGTTTTTATTTGTTTATGGTTTTCTCCTTCACATTTCCTAGCTGCAAAGTTTGGTGCTCTACCTCAGTGTTTCTCAACCAGTGTGCCTCCAGATGTTTTGGGACTACAACTCCCATCATCCCTAGCTAGCAAGACCAGTGGTCAGGAATGATGGGAGTTGTAGTCCCAAAACATCTGGAGGCACACTGGTTGAGAAACACTGCTCTACCATATATATATATATATATATATATATATATATATATATATATATATATATATATATATATGGGACGCAGGTGGCGCTGTGGGTTAAACCGCAGAGCCTAGAGCTTGCCGATCAGAAGGTCGGCGGTTCGAATCCCTGCGACGGGGTGAGCTCCTGTTGCTTGGTCCCAGCTCCTGCCAACCTAGCAGTTGGAAAGCACGTCAAAGTGCAAGTAGATAAATACGGACCGCTACAGTGGGAAGGTAAACGGCGTTTCCGTGTGCTGCTCTGGTTCGCCAGAAGCGGCTTTGTCATGCTGGCCACATGACCTGGAAGCTGGCTCCTTCGGCTAATAATGCGAGATGAGCGCCGCAACCCCAGAGTCGGTCACGACTGGACCTAGTGGTCAGGGGTCCTTTTACCTTTACCTGTGTGTGTGTGTGTGTGTGTGTGTGCCTGTATTACAAAGAGACAGTTCTTCTAAGCTTTTGTTTCAGTGGGGAACCTAGTTGGGTGACTAAGCTGAGACAACTTCATTATTGCAGGAAAAGCTTTTAGCATTTGCCCAGTGTAATAAAGTCACCTTGGAGAATATGTGTTTTTGCTGGTGTGCCATCTCGCCTTGCTGCTTTGTTTCCTCGTGGTTTGCTTTCACTTTGCTGTTCCTGTGATTCTCGGCGCTCCCCTGAACTTGTCCGCATGTCAGAATGCTGACGGCCATCAGCTCCTTCTTTCCCCTTATAGCCTGGCCCTTTTCTTTCCACTGCCCTTTCTGTTCTTGGGTCTATAGAGGACAACTTTGGCAACATGACGGACCGTACCTCCAGTTGAGATTTGGACTGAGCAGTGGGAGATTTTATAGCAGGTGGCGGTACTGGTGGCGGTGGTAGGTCTACAAAAGTGTGAAAAGAGGAAAAAAGCTGAAATTAGTTTTTTTTAATAAAAAAAATCATTTAAATCAACTTCATGTTTCTTAGTATTTCTACACATTTTGGAAGCTAAGATTAATTTTATCTCTTTGCATTAGGAAATTACCAAGAAAAGTTAAAGGCCATAAACATTTGGTAAGTTCAGATCCTTATGTAGCTAAAAAGCACTATTCATATACCAGAGCATGCTTGGGGAAATGCAAGGCTTGCAGAAGTACAAAAAATCTTTAGAAAATAGACCCCTAAATTAGTGGGGACGGACCTTCCAAGTCAATCTAGTGACAACAGCATGCACAGAGTTCTGCTCATAGGAACAGCCTCTGCATGTGTGTCAGGATGGTTGCAGAGATGCCCCCAATGTGTGAATAGTACTGGGAAGGGAGCGAGTGTGGCTCTGCTCTCCAACCTCGCACAATTATAGTTACATGTTCCTGAATACATGGGTAAAACAAATAACAGGGCATTCTTGTTAATGCAAAGTCATCAAAGAGATTTTGTAACTCTTCTTCTGGGATTACTTATTTTATTAACTGTTGCGTTAACAATTTTATTGCCATCTTTGTATGAGTTTATAGTTTTTTAAAAGTTAGAAAAGGGTTGGGGGGTGTGAAAGAAAAAAGGTATGGAGCTCAACCGTCATTGTAAGCCCCTGTCCGTGCTTCAGACTGTTTCGGGGCTTGAACTGGTTTATATAATGGATAGTTATTTCACAGTATGAAACATGGCAATATAAGCCAAGGGCTTTCCTGGGTGCAAATCTTACTTTAAAATAGTATTCATTGAGATAGGGAAAATGCCTTGATTGTAGGTCTGTATGTTAGATATAAACTTGGCAAAAAAGATGTGTGGCATTCAGAAGCAGACAAATGTGACACTTAAGGCAGGGAATGAAAAGTGGAGCACTGAAGCTTCAAAGAACCTAACAATGTTCCTTTTTATGTAGCTTTTGAATATAAAGAACATTTTTTTTAGAAAACAATGATTTTTTTAATACAGCTATGTGCTCTTCATGCTATTTCTGTTCCTTCATTAACAATTAACAGCTTAAAAATAAAAATGCTGTTAAGTGATGCATAATAGCACACATCAGTATCATAAAAGTACAGAAAGTCTTCAAATCCCACTTGAGGAAAGTAAGATTCAAGGCTGCTTTGCATCAAGAGCACTGGTTGCCAATGACAGGTATACATCAAAAGGAGCAGGCTGTGGAAAATGGGTCCATGAGAGGTGTAAATAATAGTCATGTGCTTGTAAAGCATTCATCCCAAGTGCATCTATTGCACAATGAGGAAGAGTGAAATTTTAAAATCCCTGCTCCTGCAGTTTGCAATAAATGTGTCCCAAAAAGGAAATAAGAATGCTTTATAAATCTCAGAGCAGCTGTGCCTTCCATTTAATGGGTCTGTCAGGTATTTCATGTCAGCCAACATGCACAAAGGGGGAAGAGAGCCAGTGAACACTACTATAGAGATTAAAATTTAAAGAGCACAGATATAGTTTGGCTATGAATGTACCAAGAAATATAAAAAAGGCCAATGAAATAACAGGAAACCATTCTAATGAACCTGTGACAATTTCGCCACAGAAACAATGTCTATAGGGCATTTATTAGTAGAGAAAGAACAGTTCTCCACTTTATTTTACATATGAATAAAATTTTATTATACAGCTGATGAGAAAAAATGAGCCTGGCTTTCTGCTTTTGGAAGCATTGATATGATGCAAACAGATCTTGAGGATCGGCACTAATACTTTCAAAAACTGTAAACCATTTAAACAATTGTTTTAAACAATTATATGGTGAGTACACACATAACATATAATTGTGCATAACGTGGAAACTATTGTTTTCTGATCCATAATATAGATGTACTTTCCAATAGTTGAGAATGCGGGGGGCGGGGGGGGCACTCCTACAAACTTGGTGCTTGGTGGTTTCTGTCTTTGTACCCTCTGCCTCACCTTGTTACAATGGTTTACTGTTGTACTTCCCTTGCAAACACCCAGTAGCCTTTAAGAGAAAAACTTGTAATACTTTTTAAAAGTGTCTGCCATAGCTCTAGTTCCAGCAATGGAATACATAGTTTGCACTTAAAATATTGTAATTCCTGTTGAAAGAGGGTGGAGCTGTAAGCCTGCTATATACATGCACACTTTTTATAACTTATACCTAGCTCAACTACAGTTTGGAGAATAATTATTTTTAAACTTCTAAATATTTGACTACTTTGGTTTCCATAATGCTGCTAAAACTGGTTTGGAGTCCTAACTTTCCAGGAGGAGATAACACCCCATCCTGCTCAGTGATACCTGTGATTTTGTTGATTAAAATGATGATTTAAGTGACAGGAAAAATGAAGATTGTGTGAATAGTTCTTTACTTCCAGAGACATAGCTGTGTTAAGTATGTGGCATTCTACTCCACAAGAGCTTATGCCAGAATAAATATGTTAGCCTTTAAGGTGCCATAAGACATTTTCATAGGTTAATAATTATATAGAAGGACCGTCAATGTAGCTTTACTCAGCCTTGCACAGCAATTGCCCTGTCCAAAAAGCCTCTTTATACAATTATGAAAAACACTAGAGTTATGGAGAAAATAAGAAAGACAATCATTCTGTAAGCAAATCAGGAGTAGTTAAAGATTTGGGTTAAAGATAGGTCCTGATTCTTAGCTGGTTAACGTGTTACTGTGGTATAATAGTCCTACAGATTTTGCTGGAACTTGAACTATCTTAAGATTTCACTGAACAACTATCTTTATTTTTAGATGTTATTGTTTAATAGAGCTATCAAGTTGCATCCAGTGATGTCCTCTAGCTTGATCCCATGGAAGGTTCCATCAGCGGAGTGCGGATGGAGACAAATTTTGCTGATTCCCCACACCCTCTGTTTCAAAGGATCCTACAAACCTTTGAAGGGGGAATTGGAAAAAGGCACCTATCTCCCTGTACTGCTGATGGAGGCCCTACTGAATCAAAGTGCCTTCCATCAAAGGAGAGATGCCACTGGATGCAATTCATCATTTTGTTCATAAATCTCAAGGGATGCACCCATCTCTCAAATGCTTAGCTCTTACAAAATTCTGAATATATTTTAAATGCATTAGTGTCTGATTGGCAAGAGTCTACTTAATAGGCTGGGGACAGAAAAACAAGAAGTGCCCAACCTTGCAAATAGTTTCCTCGGCAGGGAAGACCTTACTAATTCATTTTAATAGAGGAAGACTAAGCACATTGTTCTGTACATGCATATTACCTACTTTTCCAATGAACAGAAACCATAGAAAAGGCATCCCCAAACTGCGGCCCTCCAGATGTTTTGGCCTACAACTCTCATGATCTCTATCTAACAGGGATGATGGGAATTGTAGTCCAAAACATCTGGAGGGCTGAAGTTTGGGGATGCCTGCCATAGAATCACATAGGAAGTCAGTAAGAACACCCAGGTGTCCCCATAATTATGGCTCCTTTTTAAGGAACTAATGTTGACCAAGAAGAAAGACTACTGATAATAAAATATGGTTGAAGATAACCCATGTAACAGTAATAAGGACAGGCATTTAAAAATTAGGCAATCTCCAACTCTTCAATTTAATGTATAACCAGGGGTATATTGTGACACACAGTGATTAAACAGAATGCTGATAGTATTTAAAGAGAAAGCGGCCTAGTAGCAATTTTTTTGGTTAAAAATACAATTTGATGTATGCCAGCAATGACTGCCGCAAAGTGATATGCTCTTTAGAGAAAGCTTTATCACAACCTGCAGAGAAGGTAGAGAAACTTTCATTACAACCAACCATTGCTTGCTGAGAGGAATCCTTCAAATCAAAAAAGGAAACTTTTCAGAGGTCAACACTATTTCACCCCTGCAGTATTTATTTAACAGCTCAAATCACAGAGAAAATCCAGAATCAATCTGCCTCGTCTGCTGCAAACTGGCACAGTTACTTATTAAAAAAGAAAATGGAGGCCTCCATGGTGAGAAATAAAAAATAAATCACACAGTGACATCAAACCAATATATGGAACCCAGAGGTAACTAGAAAAGGTCAGCTGTGCTCAACTATTTCATTTATACATGTCTGCATATTGCTGCTGCATTGTTGCCCGCTTAAAGAAAAACAATTAACGGATGCTATTTTATAGCATGTCCTACAGGGAAAATCTTCCTTACATGAATTTTCAACACTTTAAATGAGAGGCTATAGGAACCATGGGAAAAATAATTTTGGGGAAGGAAAAATCAACCCAGCCAGCAGTTTAAAACTGAAAGAGGAAAATGCAAATAGATATTTGAAATAATTCCAAGTGTAAGAGTCAGAGAAAATTAAATATAAGATATATTTTCAGTCTAAAACTGGAATCCTATATAATAATGTCCATGTTGTCCCTGCGTCCAGATGTCCCGTGTGTCCCTGGGTCACTGCGCATGTGCCCCAGGGATACAGGGATTGGACAGCAGAGACTGCGCGCGCGCACTCTCCCCCCACTCTGCCTCCTCCAACCGCCGCTCCCGCCGGGGTGGAGGCCGGCGAAGGCCTCCTCACAACCCTCCCTGGCCGTGAGGAGCGGCGGTTGGAGGAGGCGGGGGGGGGGAGAGTGCGCGCGTCCTTCCTGTCGGCGGCTGGGGGAGAGGAAGGAAGGAGGAGAAAGCGCCGCTTTCTCCTCCTCCGTTCCTGTCCCCCTGCCGCCGACAGCAAGGACGGGTCCCAGGGTTCGGAGAAGCGCTGCGCAAGCGCTTCTCCGAACCCTGGGATGTCTGCTTCCTGTCGGCGGCTGCGGGAGAGGAACGGAGAAGGAGAAAGCAGCGCTTTCTCCTCCTCCGTTCCTGTCCCCCTGCCGCCGACAGCAAGGACGGGTCCCAGGGTTCGGAGAAGCGCTGCGCAAGCGCTTCTCCGAACCATGGGATGTCTGCTTCCTGTCGGCGGCTGCGGGAGAGGAACGGAGGAGGAGAAAGCAGCGCTTTCTCCTCCTTCGTTCCTGTCCCCCTGCCGCCGATAGCAAGGACAGGTCCCAGGGTTCAGAGAAGCGCTGTGCAAGCGCTTCTCCGAACTCTGGGATGTCTGCTTCCTGTCGGTGGCTGCAGGAGAGGAACGGAGGAGGAGAAAGCAGCGCTTTCTCCTCCTTCGTTCCTGTCCCCCTGCCGCTGACAGCAAGGACAGGTCCCAGGGTTCGAAGAAGCGCTGCGCAAGCGCTTCTCCGAACCCTGGGAGTTCTGCTTCCTGTCGGCGGCTGCGGGAGAGGAACGGAGGAGGAGAAAGCAGCGCTTTCTCCTCCTCCGTTCCTGTCCCCCTGCCGCCGACAACAATGACAGGTCCCAGGGTTCGGAGAAGCGCTGTGCAAGCGCTTCTCCGAACCCTGGGAGGTGTCCTTGCTGTCGGCGGCTGCGGGAGAGGAACGGAGGAGGAGAAAGCAGCGCTTTCTCCTCCTCCGTTCCTGTCCCCTTGCCGCCGACAGCAATGACAGGTCCCAGGGTTCGGAGAAGCGCTGCGCAAGCGCTTCTCCGAACCCCAGGATGTTCTAGAGCCCGTTATTGAACGGGCTGAAATACACTAGTGTTGTATATTGTTATACATTATTTCCACTTCAAAAACAGTTTGAATTTCTCAGCTGGATGTACTTTACATGTAAAGATATTGCAGATTTTTAACTTTCCATTATTTTATTGCCTTGTTTTATGTTTTTATATTGTTGTAAACTGCTGTGATATATTTTTTAAGATACAGTAGTATATATAGATCTATATATAAATATAGATCACAAATCCCTTGAATCAGTAAAAATGTGTGAATCCAAGACCCAAGAAGGCAATATCTGCCTGTACAGTAACCAACTGTATTATTTTTTATGCCTGTTTGAAACATTTTTGTTAAGGCAAGCATATCCAAACACATAGATGTTGACATGTTTTATTCTCTTTTTAGTCTACTTATCTTTTCAGTTGTTTTTAAAATGTTTTAATAACTCATTTTTATCTATTTTAGTCAATTATTTTAATATTTATTGTAAACCACATAGATGTTCTGTTGCAATCAAGCAGTATATAAATTTTGCTAAGAAATAAGTAATTGAATAAGGTTTTTGCTCAGACCAAAAGTTGTGGGCTCAGGCACATTGAGCCCATGGCCAGCAGAGAGGCCAAGACACAGATATAATAACCAAAGGGCACCCTCTTGGGATTTGAACAGGCCACAACCTTTTGATAACAGAAGTCAGTAGATTTTGGCATAGTCATTGGGAGTGAATCCTGACTCAACCAACCCGGCTACTGGTTGATTGTTTGGCAGGGTGGATTCTGGGTTATGGATCACCCTATGGTATACAGCAGGCTTCTTCAACCTCTGCCCTCAACTCCCATGATCCCTAGCTAGCAGGACCAGTGGTCAGGGATGATGGGAATTGTAGTCTCAGAACATCTGCAGGGCCAAGGTTGAGGAAGCCCGTTATACAGCAAATCAGGGCAACCATCCAAGATCACAATTTTAGGTGGAGTGCTATGGCCCGTCAGCCCTTGTCTGGGCATCTGGGCAGAAGCACCTCTTCTTGGACCCTGATTCCTTGGAGTGCAGGGCATAGGGTTCTTGAGCTGCTCCCCATCAGCCACCTGAGCCATCTCACCACCAAACGGTATATTAATTTTGCTAAAAAAAATAAGTAAGTAAATAAAAAAATATACTGTAACAGTTTTCGTCCTTAGAAAATTTTGAAGACTTCAGTTCCCATAAAAATAATTTACATTTTACCTCAGTATTTGATCTTGTGAGAGCTTGCACTTAGTGATAGAATAAAATCCAAACAACCATAGTTCAAAGACTTAAGCTCATGATGGCTTTTCCAAATACAGTGGGACCTCGACTTACGAATTTAATCTGTTCCGAATGCACACTCGTAGGTCGAAAACTTCGCAAGTCGAGTTTCCCATGGGAAAAACGGTTTCCCATAGGAATGCATTGGAAACGGAAAAATTCGTAAGTCGAGGAAACCGCATCTAAAAACTCGTAAGTCGAGGAAAGTGCATCTAGCCGTGAACGGGTTTTCCATTCGGATGTTGAGGAAATCATAAGCGCGCAGCCACTTTTTTCGCTCGTAAGTCGAGGTCCCACTGTATTCCATGGGATCTGCCATTCTCAACAAATTTGTGCCTGGTGGTAAGTTTCCACCAGTTTGCTTAAGAAAAGGGAAGTATACCAGCTGGTTATCTTTAACTTCTAAATAAAAATTTGAAGGGGTTTTACCAACTGAGAATCCAACATGTAAGTTTTGTTGAGCTGAACCATATGAATTTTTTCATTTTCTTCAATATTTTCTTACCCCCTCTGAAAGTGCCCTTCCTTCCTTCCTCCCCACCCCACCCCTCTGTGTGTGTAGTATTTTGCAACAATTCATTGAAAATGTTGGAGGTATATTATGGAATACTAAACAGAGTCAAGAAACTGTTGTGCATCAGTAAAAGCTTTTTAAAATCCAGCTGTTTGTTCCATCACTGCTCAGCAACAAGGTAAAACAATGAAGTGTGTGTAATGTGCCTTTATATACATTCACTGACTTCACCATGTAGCCAAATCTGATTGGTTATATTGGTTTGTGGTAACATAATACTCGCTTGAACTCATTGGGAACACATTGGGAACACATACCGGTAGTAATAATTTTTTAAAAATCACTGAAGCAGCAGGAACAATAGCTGTGAACAAGCACAAAAATGCTGACTTTTTCTGGCCTTTGAAATAATAATAAACCATGAAAAATAAATTAGCCCAGCATCTGACACAACATCCAGTCACACAGAATTAGTGATGGACAAGCACAAAAGTCATGAAACAAAAACCAATCATGCGCTGTGAACATTACTGGCTAACACTTAGGAATAATTACTGGCCATCCCTTTGCTACCTTCCCCCCACCAAGGGGGGAAAAGCTTTGCTTTGAGGACAAGTGAAGGTGGTAGCAAGTAGAAGAGGTCCTGTGTGCTTCTCTGTCCCCTGGAAAATAATATTTTCCTGCCAGGGGTGATAATGATGCTGGGATCTGTAGTCAATTCCCATCATTCCTAGTGTCAAAATAGCTTCTAATTTCTTTTCTAGTTAGAAAATCTCAATGTAACTTCCTATAAAGGTAAATGACACAAGTAAATTGTTCAATAGAGCATCAAATATATTGAGTATGTCTAAGATTGTAAATTCAGAAAAGTTAATACCACTTGTGGGTCCCCAGTCTTCTACAAACCACTATTAATTAAACTTGTACAATAACAAGAAAATACATTTATTATTATCATGATCTATTGGTCACTTTTTGCCATGGCAACGCAAAGTGACTTACACTATTTTAAGCAAACCCCACGACCCAACAAACAAAAACCCCACATTAAAGCCCACCCAAGCAAAAAAGCTCATTAAAAAGAAAGGTTTGTGCCTGGCTCGTGTAACAGTGCCACCAGGTGAGGCTCCCTGGTGAGAGCATTCCACAAGCAGGGCGTCACCACTGAAAAGGCCTGTTCTTGTGTTGTCCCACCCTCTGGATCTCCTGTGGAGGGGGCACATGGTGAAGGGCCTGAGATGACAATTGGCGGGTCTGGGTCTGTTTCTATGGGGAAAGGCAGTCCTTAAGGTATTGGGGTCCTGAGAGGGGTAGACTTTTATTTATAAATTCTACAATAATTCATGTTGGTACAGTTGCTTTTTGTGGAGCTCCTTAGTAGGTAACCATATAAATATAGGTGGTGGTATTATTATTATTATTAGTGCCCTGTGTGGGTGAACTCCCTACATCACTCTAAATCCAGCACTTGTCTTTAGCTGTGTAAGACTTTATAGATAAAAACCAGCACTTGGACCCTGGCCCAGAAACTAAACTTGGCTACTGAATTCTGCATCTGCTGAAATTTCCAAACAGTTATCAAAGGCAGCTTCATGTGTAACATATTGCAGTAAGATTGCCTGGCTGTAGAAAACAGAGATTAGGCTATCCCTGTCCAGATAAGGGTGCAACTGGGCCGCCAGTCAAAGCTGATGGAAAGCACTCCACACTCCTAAGGTCACTTAAGTCTTGAGTGACAGCAATGGATCCAGACATTCTCTGGAGGTCTAGCTCCAAGAGCCTTCTGGCAGTTCCCTTCACTGTGAGAAGTGAGGTTACAGGGAACCAGGCAGAGGGCCTTCTCAGTAGTGGCGCCCACCCTGTGGAACACCCTCCCATCAGATATCAAGGAAATAAACAACTATCTGACTTTTAGAAGACATCTGAAGGGAAGTTTTTAATGTTTGATGTTTTAGTCTGTTTTTAATCTGTTGGGAGCCGCCCAGAGTGGCTGGGGAAACCCAGCCAGATCGGCAGGGTATGAATAATAATTTATTATTATTATTATTATATCATCATCATCAAGCTATGGACTTGCTCCTTCAGTGAGAGTATAACTCTCTCAAAAGCAGGCCACCTCCCACCCATCTGGTCTAAGGAACCACCCACTAAGAGTGCCTCAGTCCTATCAGGATTGATCTTATTGGCTGTCATCCAGTCCATTACTGAAGTAGGACAGCAGTCCAGCATATATCCATTGCCCACATCTGCAGATGTAAAGGAGAATTTTAGCCAAATTTAATGACAGTGTGTTGGCCCCACAGTGGAATAAAATGAAGCTACTTGCTTTAGGTGGCACCAGTGGGGGGGGGAGAATCCAATACCCAAAAAAGTATTGACCCTAGTGGAGGTTGGCAAGTGGAAAATGTTATTTGGGCTCCAATTCAAGTATCAGAAAAGCTTGAGCTGGACCTGTAAAAATGAGTGAATGATAAATAAATAAACTAATTGCTAAACTTTGGTTAAATACACAAGTTAATATGATGAAGTAATCAGTATCCTCCCTCCAAAGTATTTTTTTTAATCAAAAGGCTGGTCTGTAGCAAACACTTTTGCTTTCCTGTCCTGTAGATTACTGCATTCATTATTGAATAGATTTTTTTTTTTAGCACTGCTCTTATTCTGAAAAGAAATAAATCTCAGCATGTCATCAAATACAAGAAACTCTTGGGTAACTAGTAAAGGTCAAATGTTTCACACATGTCTGCTTTACTCTTTCCCGCTTAAGGGAGGAAATTAGTTATATGATGCCATACCCTGTTGAACACAGGTGTTACTTTAATGCACTTGCTGTCTGCTTTACAGTGTGATAGATACTCTATCCAAAAATAATCAATTAGTTTTTATTACTATTTCAATTATCAGAGAATAACTTCCTGTTGCTACATGGCTTACATATTCTGGACCACCTTATCACACACAGGTTCAAGGAAATTCATGTCTAATTATAAAATGTGCTAAAATAAGCACATGCACAAGAACACAAACTACATACTGATTAAGTTTATCAGAACAGCTGCAATTTGGCAAATTACAGTGCTATGCAGACTAGCATAGTATAAAAACTTTTAATAGAAAATTACCAACAAATGCAGCTCAGTTATTCTTCTTTTAGAAAAAAATAATAACTATATAAAGCTCGGGACAAGATTTCTTTTCTAGTATTCTAGCCAGCATAGATGTTTTCATATCACGGTTTGATGCTTATTCAATTTTTCACATAGGGGCTCCCACTTAAAACTACTAAACCTGTTAAGACATCTATAAATTCTCACAAAAAGCCATTACAGGGGTTCCATAAATATAAACTTAGTGGCATAGTTCTGGGATTTATACCATGCATTTCTCACTTTCCAAAAAGCAAAACAAAAAAACCTCCAAATAAACACGCATGCACAAAACTGCTTTAATAACCTCTTGAAATCAGATAATATTCTGACAATTCTGTTTCAGTGACAAAAGGAGCCTGGGCAGAAGCCAAGAGGCCCAGGTGCATTGTGTCATGCCAGTATTTAATGTAGTCTAATATCAGATAGATGCTAGTAGAGAAAATACTCAGAATAAAGTACAGATAATAGCACGGACAACCACTCATTGCAAAATTACTTTTGCTCATCATGCTGTGCGCTTTGTATTAAATTTTTCTGTCAAGTGGCAGGAATCACAGGGAGAAGTGGCTTGAAAACCCCTTCTTGTAACCCTCGATAAGTATCTATAATATTAGGCTTTCATATGATAATGGCAAATGATGCCCCTCTTTGAAAAATTTCTGACTGGTAATGAAAGTCCTAATCAGATTGTTGTTGTTGAGAACCAGGAGGTGGGGGAATGATGCCACTGCTGCTGGCAACCCCTCCTTTTTAGTGAATTTAGAAAACTTGACAAGATGGGTAAATCTTACATGAATTTCCAACAAAGCCCTTTGGTTGTTTTATAAAACTGAAAGGTGGTGGTTTAATAAAAGCTGGCCCTCCTGAGGCATTTTCATTAAAGGCTCTCTCTAGACAACATCACAATGTTTGCATTATCCTTCTATACTCCCCAGAGAATACAAGCATTACCTTTTCAGCAGGAGTCGATATTGTGTGTGAAGGCATGAGAGGAGATGATTAGATTCTGCCTTTTGGTGCACAAAGTAACCTCTTGGAACAATACTATGGTTAGGATTAAAATTCAACGATTTTGCTGCCTGCTATTTTAATGCTAAATTGTTTCTGTGATGGGGAAAATGACACTACGGAGGATTTATTTTAATGAAGATTTTAATCTCATGCATGCATTATTTTCCACTATTGTGCCCATTTGCAGTCTTCTCTCAAAAAAATAGTGACAGTTAATGGCTGATTAGGGTATTAGAGAAAACAAATGCACTTTTAATGTATGTGTGTACAGGAGAATTCAGGACAGACTGAAAACAGGAATGATGCTTACAATAGGCTATGTTGAATATGTATAGCATCAGGAAATGCCAGCCGCTTTTCACTTAATGTAACTTACTGTAAGCTTTGCAAAAATATAGTATTTGCACTAGAAGTGTGCACATCTGAACATATTGTTTACCATCTGTGTAGACTTCTCTTCGTAGATTTCCTTGCTGGTGCTTTTGCTTTTTAACAGGTCGTACCTTCTGAATTACAGCAGCACTCATGTTGCTGTCGGTAGAGACAGGGCTGGTGGGTCTGGGGCAGTGTGAGGCATGGTAATGTCTACGGCCTGGAAACAAAGAGGCACAATATGTTATAATTTGATACTTTACCTCTGAAACAAGAACAGTCTTTAGATTCTGTAAATAAATTATTCTGTAAATAATTGGCATTATTTAGATTCAATGTCACATTAATATAAACATGCAAGACTTTTTTAAAAATCCAGAACTTTTACAGAGCAAAACACATTTAAATGGATAGGAACAGCACCAAGATAACCATTGTTCTATTTAACATTTATATATCGTTTTCAAATGATTTCACATGCATTATCGATTGCAGTCCTTTCAACAACCCTGCAAGGAAAAACAGATGATTATAATAACTTATATTATAACATTCTCAAGCCACCTAATATTGGACAATTGTCACATTCCCTGAAACCCGTATATATGTATATACCATCAAACAAAACCCTCCCTGTGCCTGCCCGGTTCTTCCACCTGATCTTCACCCACCCTAAGTTTCAGTACTTGTCACTAGGGAACC
The DNA here is from genome assembly GCF_965207765.1 of Zootoca vivipara. NCBI lineage: Eukaryota > Metazoa > Chordata > Lepidosauria > Squamata > Lacertidae > Zootoca > Zootoca vivipara. The sequence continues at coordinate 59,405,714 of NC_142587.1, forward strand.
ACTGGAATTGTTGCCACCCTAATGAAGCTTTTGTTGATATATTTGTTATCAAGTCCCAAGGCTTAGGATTTGTTTGCTGCTGCTACTTAAAGTGTCACCAGCAATTTCCATAGTTTTTGAATTGCTAAGACAGTTTAGAACAGGCATCCCCAAACTTCGGCCCTCCAGATGTTTTGGACTACAATTCCCATCTTCCCTGACCAATGGTCCTGTTAGCTAGGGATCATGGGAGTTGTAGGCCAAAACATCTGGAGGGCTGCATTTTGGGGATGCCTAGTTTAGAATGTATTTACTTTTTGGCACAAAATAAAAATGCAGTAGTTTTTAACATTGAAAAAAGCTAGAGAGGAAAGGTTATAAATACTGTAGCAATGTGTAGCATGTTCTTTCTTGTGGGTGGTTGGATTCATCACATTTTTATTTCACCTCTCATTTAAGTTGCTTCCATGATAAAAGCAACCAGAGATAAGGCACCAGAGAATCAGGAGGGAAACCAGAGTGTGGAGGAAAGACTTGCAGGAGGCACACAGGTAACCCATAGCAAATTTACACTTCAACATGAAGGTGTTCCTCTTTGTGCACCAGAGGACTCACATAGGCAAGAAATGTGGGGAAAGGTTGTTTAGATGTTTCCAGCTCAATAGGTTAGAAGCAAGGGAGGAAAATATGGGAGGCGGTTTCCTCACTACACATATCTTTTTTCTTTCTTTTTATTTGCTAAATATTAGAAAACACAACTGGGGACTATCCCATTGAGGAGACTGCTTAGATTGCAAAGGAGAGCCTAAAAAATAATCTAAAACTATATACCTTAACTTTGGCTTCATAGTTTTACCTTTGTTATCAAAAGTGTACACCAGGCCATGCTTTGTTTATTAATTGACATGATTTACTGCTAAAGGTTTACTGTATCTTTTCCATAGATTTTTGTATGGTTTTTATTGTAATGTGTTGCTCTTTCTTCTTCTGATTTTGTGTTAATGCTTTTAAAGTTTTTTTAAGTACCTTAACAAAAGCTTTACATAGCAAGTGACTAATAAATTAAATTCATTGTCATCATTATCATCATCATCTCATAGAGGCCCTTATGAGATCCACCATTTTATCCTAACTCAGCTATGTGATTGGTACTACTACTACTACTACTAATAATAATAATAATAATTTGTACTCCACCCATCTGACTGGGTTGCCCCAGCCACTAGGCTAGGAGAAAGTGACTTCCTGAGTTTTATGGCTGATCAAGAAGGGTAACATGATCCAAGTCCAACACTGTAACTACTTACTTTAGTTGTACATCATAGAAAGAAATGCCCTGCAAAGTACTATACTTTTTGACCAGCCTTGCCACAATCATTAGCCATAATAGCTCCAGCGGGGTTGGCATCCCCCACTGCTGTGTGAAAGTGCTCCAACTGCCAGTTACCTAGGAGTTCAGAGCTGAAGGAAGAAATGTTCTAGCTTTTCACATCATTCAGGTGACCTAGGGCCACTGGGAAGCTCTGCCACCTGCCTCCAAAGGGCATCATGGCAAGAGGAGGTCAAACTGGCTTCATCCTGGACCAATTGCTCCAATGGCTTCCGTTTCTTTTTCCTCCCCATTCCTATTGCATCGTACCCCTTAGATTCCAACTCCATTGGCAAGGACTGTCTTACTGCTTAATTAATATATGTACAGCACTTAGAAAATGTGATTGCCTAGTGAATTCATTTTACTGAAATCATGGAGATCACATAACAATTCTTCACATCAACTCAATAAAGCATAGAGTTGCTGACAAGAGGCCCCTGAGGGCTTGTGTTCACAAGAATATAGAGGTGTCACTTCTATTAAAGGGAAAGGAGAAGCCATTCCTTATGGAAGAGTAGAGTGAGTGTGGGTGAGTAAAACAAGTAGTTCTTATTTAGTACTATGATGCACAGTGAATTTTGTACCTTATAAAGGACCTTCCTGGGGAGGGGTTGTAGATCAGTAGTGGAGCATCTGCTTTGTATGCAAGAGACCTGAGATGCAAATATCAGAAACCCTGGAAAGCTACTGCCAGTTACTGTAGACCATACTTGAGCTACATGGATCAGTGGCCTCATTTTGTGCAAGTGACATTCTGTGATCTTAAGAAATAGGGTAGAATAGCACCAGTGATGCTGCTCCTGGATGGAGACAGGTTTGTCTCCGCTTGTTCCCTACTTTACTTCCTTCGGGGGTGGGGGCAGTCATGCTCTTTGCTGCTCAGTCTTTTATTTAGTTCTCTTCCCATTATAACATTGTTTTGTTTTTATTGTTTTCACAGTGTGTATGTGTGTGTGCATTTTGGTACAATATTTTTAGCTGTGTTTGTTGCAGCCTTTTTTTTAAATGAACATACTAGCTGGCCCTGCCATGTGTTGCTATGGCTCAGTCTGTTAAATGGAGGCTCAGAGTCCCCCTTCAGACTCCCCACACCTTCAGAGTCCCCCTGTTTTATGTGTGTTCTGTTTACACAGGCGTATCCCTGTGATTCCCCCCACCCTGTGCTGATCCATGACGTATCCCTCCCCCTACCCCCCGGCTTATCACGACCCCTCCTTCCCCCCCACCCCAGCTCATCCCTTTGACTGGTCCCACCGTGTCCTGACCTATCCCTTCCCTCCTCCCCCCAACCCCCACCCAGGCGACTCAGTACCTCCATTCAGCCTAGTCTGTAAAGGCTTCGGCCTAGTATGTAAATGGGAGCCGAGGTGCTGTTGAGAGGGAAGGTTTTATACGTGCAGTACTAGTGTAGCCGCCGCTAGAGGGTGCTGGTTTGCAACCTGGTTCTTTTCCCAGCATGCACTTTCGTCTGATTTATGAGTTCTGGAACATGTGGTTTTGGGGTTTTTACCTGGCCCAGGTGTAACATCAGTCTTTAAAAACAGTATGGGCTTGCTCTCGTAGTCACATTTGACTTTGTGTCAAAATTTGAACGCAATTGCTCAAGCGGTTTCATTGAACATTGGAGACGAACACACATCCCCAGTTTACATTTTTATATATACAGATATTCTAAGTTTGCTGTTTTCATGGGTTGGAATGACAAGGGGTGTCGTTTAAGCTTAAGCTCCTGGCTAACTTCTGTAGAGTGCAGTGTGTACTTTTTTATTACTCTCTATATGAAACTTTGACATCTGCACAGGATTCACATAGGGACAGTCTTTCAGAAAGATTTGCTTAGCAATACAGCTAATCTTATATCATCTGGGAATCCCTGATTAAATATATGATAGCAGTGAAGAAGCCTTACCTCCCACAGCATCCTGCATTTGACGCCTTGCTACCTTGAGACCAGCATATTCTGCTGCTGCAGCAACAGCCTGTGCAAAATCTGCATCTGTAAAAAAGGATCCATCTGATGAGCTAACACTAGACCGTCCACTTGAGATATTGTCATCTTCTGAGGCTGAACCCCATCCATTGATCATGGAACCTGTCACAGAGCTCTCCAGATCTCCTACACTTGAGGCTGGCGTCTGTTCAAGACCACGCAAAAGAAGCCTTCTGTTCTGCATCTTGGCCACTTCCATGTCTGCTTCATCCTCCTCTTCTGGTGCATCAGTATCCATGTCTGATACAAGAGGTCCTGAAATGTAACCATAGGTATGTGGCGGAGAGATAGGTCTTGGAGGAGGAGGAGGGCTCACAGGCTGTCGTCTGTGTGTGAAAAAAATAGTTTAATATGGTTACAGATTAACAAAACATATATACAGCTATAATTTCCTATTGTATTGAGTCTTCAACTGATGTAGTTGGCTTATCAGATAGAGTGGAACCAAATAGAATTTAGGGGGACTACTTGAGGTGTGCTCTTCTGAACTACTTGTTGTAATTTGAGCAGCGGTGCTCACATAGTCAAGCACCCTGTTTCAAAGGTTCACCATATCTATCCTTAATGAAGGGCACATGATATGCCTGGTGAATCAAGCCAAAGATCTACTCTAGCACCCTGTTCTCTTCTGTGGTCAACCACATGCTTCCAGAAAGCCCACAACCAGTAAATTTTCTAATTGGTTCCTCCCTAGGAATTGATATTCAGATAAATATTCCCCTCATCTGGATGGTCCATATAGCCATCAAGATTTATAGCCACTAATGAATCCATTGTCTACAAGAAAGTGGTGTAGTCTTATTCAGCATACACTCTGGTACAGTCAAACCTCGGTGGTTGAATGTAATCTGTTCCGGAAGCCCATTCATGGGTTCCGATTGGCTGTAAGAGCTTCCTGCACTCAAGTGGAAGCCGTGTCGGACGTTCGGCTTCCAAAAAACGTTTGAAAACCGGAGCATTTACTTATGGATTTTTGGCGTTTGGGAGTCGAGGTTTGACTGTATCTTTTAAAAAATAGACTGGATATGAAAAGTCATAACGTCATCTTAACACATGGATAAAAAGATATAAAGTTTTTTTAAAAATTCATTCTCTCCATATGGTTAATTTTTTTAAAAAAATCTATCATGCCTTTCCTCAAAGCAAAAAAATTCCAGCTTTCTAATTCTTTATTCACCTTCTAATCATTTTACTAGTGTTACCTGTACTTAGTCCATTACTTTTTTAAAAAAGACTGTGTGATCAGAAGCTTACACAGTTTTTTAAAACAGCAGTGTCTCGTGGCATCTTACAGGTCGTATAAATTTATTTTTATGGCATAAGCTTTCACTTATGTCCACTGTCAGTATGGCAACAGTTTCAACTTGAAATGGGAACAAAGTGGCAGTTATGGAAAACTTCTTGAAAATGTGACTGAGGTGGTATTTCATATTGGAAAGACCATCAAGGATGCTTTATAACATGTCAGAACTCCATCTGAAGTACCATAAAGAAAATGGTACTTCACCCACATATGGAGGGAATGTAGTCATACCAGGATTTTTTGGAAAGGTATAAGGGTCTACCATCTGCAAGTGAATCTAATTCAATGTTGTCAGATCATATTAACCAGCTCAAAAAGAAATATCAAATACTATTGGTGTTATTTGTTGATAACTGCTAGGATAATAGGAGGAAAGTCCCAGGGAACAATAAACCTTAGAAAATTGACCAATGAGTAAGGAGAGAATGGGACATTATAGTCATGAATAAAATTACCTGTTACAAACATGTTTGGGAGGCAAGAATCCAATTTTTCCAGCCAATCTGGTAGCCTTTTATTTTGTATTGGAATGAAAAGAAAACTATGGATTTGTTCATTATGACACTTTACATTCAGATGACAGACTATGCAACTACTCTTTGGAGACACCATTTACACCATGGTAAGTGAAGTGCTACTCTCCATACTGAATTTTCATTAAGATATAACATTGTAAGCTATTTAATGACATATTTGTTTGATTACTGCTGGTTATGTCGCCTAACCCAACATGTTCGCCTCATAGAACTAGTTAAAGGAAGTTCCTTCAGAATGTGTTTTGGTAAAATACCTCCGATCTTGTGGATGTTGAAAATGTCCCATTTCCTCCGGGCAATCCTGTAGCATTGGCTGGAGTTCTTCTTGGGGGGAAGGAGTTAATGTAGCAGTAGACTGATGGCTGTAGGACACTGCTGCTGGAGATGAAGCTGCTCCTCGAACTGGTGGTGTGGGACCTCGCTCATCCTCTTCCTCTTCCTCTAGTTCATCCTGCTGTAGGTACATTCTTGCTGGTGGGATTGGACATGGGATTTCCTGGTCATAGCTAAGAATTAATTTAAGAATATGTGAATTACAACACTGAATACATTCATACTATGGTTGGACCAAATTATTCTTTCTTGAGTCAGGCTGAAGACTCAGTTCCATACCAGGATTACAAATATTTTTATTCAGTTAATTAAGTGAATCTGGACCACTGGGTTGGAAAAATGTTTACTAATGAATCATTCTTTTATCTTACCTTTCATTTACGGATAGACTGTAGTCTTCACTGTTACTGTGGGGAGGAGGATGTACAGGGGGAGGTGGAAGTAGGTCTGCCCAGTTCATACCAGCCTGTTTGGATGCCTTGGGGGTTTTAGCACCCTTCTTGTGCCCTTGACTCCCTATGAAGAAATATATTCATATTGTTATATCATAGCCCCTGAAATAAATGGTTGATCAGTCCTTTAGGGGACAATCTTCTAAGCAATTTAACAATGTGACAAGGTGTTAATTGAACAAATATTCACATGTTTAGGAGTTTGAAAAAGAACATGCAATATTCCAGACAATGCTTGTTACAAATTTTGGATTCTGTAGAATTTAGTAAGCATGGTAATGCCACTGACAAGTCAACTTTTATACACTGTTGTAGTACATTTCAATGAAGAAATAAACATAAAATTGAATTAATAAATGGATAAAACATAAGTAAGATTAAAGTCACAGAAACCCAAGTGAAAACAATGTCAAAAATAAGTATTATTACAATATGGAATTATATTAAAATAGTAATTATTAGAACTGACTTTGTCTTTCGTTGCTTATATTTGGGAACAGTCTCCTTCACTTTTTTGCTAACATATGGTAAAAGCGATAAATGAACTGTACAGTACAAGCAATATAATTAAAGAATGTTTCTACAGTTTTTAATTGCATTAGAGGTTATCATCTAAATTGTAAACTACAAAAAGATGCATTGGATATATATTCTCCAAAGTTCCCCCCCCCCAGGTGATTTTTGGAGCCTAATTTTGGATTCACAATTGACAGAGATATGATCTATTAAAGGTTTCCCTATTGCATTAATGAATATATGTAATTTATACTTGTCCACTGAAATGTTTTAGACACAATGAAATTACTAAATTTATTCCAGATGGCAGATGCCGTTGAAAATAATTACTGGAAGTATAATAATAATAATAAAAACGCAATAAGAAGAGCAGAAGAAAGTATGGGATAAATGTTTTCAGCTACTCTTTGTGGAAAATTATAGCTTACAGTAAAATGATACAAGCTTTAGCCATCTGTGTATCTTGGTGAAAGGATCAATTACTTGGGTGCTCTTGGATGTCAAGTGAACATTTCACATAAGATGTATAGCAAAACAGAAGGAGAAATGTTGCACGCTTCTAAACATGCTAAACTATTTTAAATTGGAATAATAGTGAATGTTTTTCAAATCTAAATATGTTTTAAAAAATTATTCGGTCATATTACCAAGATTCCTAATGCCTCCGAGTTTGAACTGGGTCATTTGCAGCATATTCTAATGGCAGGTCTGCACACTATTCTCCATCCACTTCTGGGAGTGGTAGGAAGGGAACACTCAGAAGTCCCAGTATATGTGCAGAACCTGCCTCTAGAATCTCTTGGGTCCTTGTCAACTATCTTAATGAAGAAAAATGTATTTATACGTATATTTCAACTGTACATCCCCCTAACCCACTGTTCACTTAACTAATATCAGGGTAAGCGTAGCAGTTGCATAATTGTGAAGTTGTCCTATAACAGCTCACGTTTTTCTTCACTGTTTGTCTGCTTTAGCTCCACATTAGTAATTTTTAAAACACAAACGCATGCACATAAAATAATAAACTTTAAACCAAACCTCAAATCTGCAAACTATAGAGTAATGTTTTATGAAATTAGATATGCAGTTTAATGGGGATATAGACTAAACATGTCTAGTTTGACTTGATAGAAGGAACAGCAGCAGAGTGTATTACAAACCCTTTCCCAGAAGCCAGCTCTGCCATAACTTGTTGGTTTTTCTGTAATTCAGCCATAAGAGAAACCGTGAAAGTAGTTGTAGCAGTATAGAAAGCAGTTTTTCTTTTCTTTTTCTAGATGTGTGTGCACGTCCATCTCTGATAAACTGTTTTTTTATTCATATACAGTTGTTAAATAATTTTCATTATACAGTGGTGCCTTGCTTAATGAATGCCCTGCTTAACGAAATTTCCGCTTAACGAAAGGATTTTTCGATCGGAGGTTGCCTCGCTAGACGAATCCGTTTTACGAAAAATTCATCTAGCGAATCGCGGTTTCCCATAGGAATGCATTGAAATTCAATTAATGCATTCCTATGGGCAAAAAAAATTTCAATGCATTCCTATGGGATTCGCTAGACGAATTTTTCGTTATAAGAAAAGACCCGTGGAATGAATTAAATTCGTCTAGCGAGGCACCACTGTACTGTAAAATAAGGCATCTCACAGTATATCATTTGATCAAGAAAGAGTTGTGGTATAGGGATGGTAGGGGGGGAAACCTGTGGTCCAGACTTTGTAATAGGTTCCAAGCAAGACTAGACAGATGTACACACAAATACACTTACAAAAAGTTGAACTGAAGGAAAACACACTTCCCTTCTACCAAAATAACTGAAACTTAAGGAAGCTGTGACGGTCTACATGCACATGTAAAAACTGCAAAAGTTCCAGATGGGGCAGGGGACAAAATGGTCTGAAAAAGAGACTTCTTCCTCAGGTTGTAATACCCCAGACAAGGCTCGGGTAGCTAGCATTACTGCTGAGCAGTCTGTTGGTTTGACCCTGTGTGGTTGCTTTTGACAGAAAATGAAGCTGTCACACTAGTGTTATGTTGTCTCAGCGGCCACTCCCAGTCACCAGTCTAGCTGTTGCATTCTGGATTAGTTGTAGTTTCCGGGTCACCTTCAAAGGTAGCCCCACATAGAGCACATTGCAGTAGTCCAGACGAGAGATAACTAGAGCATGCACCACTATGGCGAGACAGTCCGCGGGGAGGTAGGGTCTCAGCCTACATACCAGATGAAGCTGGTAAACAGCTGACCTGTGCCCTCCATGGACAGCTGTGAATCCAAAATGACTCCCAGGCTGCACACCTGGTCCTTCAGGGACACAGTTACCCCATTCAGGACCAGGGAGTCCTCCACACCCGCCCGCCTCCTGTCCCCCCCAAACAGTACTTCTGTCTTGTCAGGATTCAGAAGAGCGGTAGAGCTGGGTATCATCTGCATACTGATGAACACCCAGCCCAAACCTCCTGATGATCTCTCCCAGCGGCTGCATGTAGATGTTGAAAAGCATGGGGGAGAGGACAGAACCCTGAGGTACCCCACAAGTGAGGGCCCAGGGGTCTGAACACTCATCCCCCCTTACTTTCTGAACGTGGCCCAGGAGGGAGGAGCGGAACAACTGTATAACAGTGCCCCCAGCTCCCAGCCCCTCTAGACGTTCCCCTAACCTCTGCAGACCAACTTTGAAAGTGGACAGTCTGCCCACCTGTCAATCACATGACATCATATGACTGTGACCTGTGAAAGTTCAAGGGAGGTCACTATAACTGCTGCTCGGTGGTTGCAGAAACCTCCTTTCAAGATGTGCTTTCAGGATCAATCAACTGAATCCAAGGCGCATTCTCCAGCCCACTTGGCACTAAGAAGTTTCCAAAAGGGAACAACTGCAACTGATTACCAGGGTTTGCGGGTTGCCTGGGCTTCAAAGCAAAGGGCTTTATACATTCAGCTGACTGGGAGTGCCTGTAATGCCCTTTTGGGCCCAGCTGTGTATGAAGACAGAGAGGCTGCCTAGTGTATGCTTGATAAAGGTAAAGGGACCCCTGACCAGTCATGACCGATTCTGGGGTTGCGGCACTAATCTCGCGTTATTGGTCGAGGGAGCCGGCGTACAGCTTCCAGGTCATGTGGCCAGCATGACTAAGCCGCTTCTGGTGAACCAGAGCAGCACATGGAAACGCCATTTACCTTCCTGCTTGGAGCGGTACCTATTTATTCACTTGCACTTTGACGTGCTTTCGAACTGCTAGGTTGGCAGGAGCTGGGACCGAACAACGGGAGCTCACCCCATCGCAGGGATTCGAACCGCCGACCTGATCGGCAAGCCCTAGGCTCTGTGGTTTAAACCACAGCACCCCCCGCATGCTTGATAGCTGGTTGTTTTTTGATTTTTTTAAAGAGTAATGTCATTTTGATTTTAAGTAGCTTGGTGTGATTAGGTTTTTTTGTTTCAGGTAAAAAGAATATCATCCCTTAAAAACAAAAACATCAATCACATCAATCTCAGATGCTCAGTAAGCTAACTTCACAATGTGTGTGCTAAAGCTCAAGGAAGGGTGTAATGAGGTTAGCTCCCCCCATGGATGGTCTTAGATCAGGAAGCACAGACTGTCGGGGAGGCTACAATGGGTTAGAGAAATGGAAATTAAAACACACATTGCCACAATCACCTTGCAGTGATAAAGTAGGTGCAATCCCACACCCACCAAAATTAAAGAAATTCTAAAGCATATTGCAAAAGAGGCCAAAATGAAATAAAATGGGAGCCTCTTTCCCAGGGGGAAAAATATTTGAGGAAATTGGAGATTAGGTGCAGCAGTAGTTCATACTCACCAGATGTACTGCTTCCTCGATCTGAGCTGTTGTAGGACCCTCCTGTATTCTGATCGTAGGCTTGGTTGTATGGGATGGTTGGAGCATTATCATTTGATCGGTAGTCTGCAATTAAAACAGACTTTTTGAATTTGCATGCATATGCTGCTTGGGTATAGTACTGTGAATACTCTGCTTACAGTTAAGCCTTAACTTATTGTCTGGTTACAGATCTGTGTTCTTAGTGTGAAAGGCTGATTTATTTTTGCTGTGTTTAAATGTGTGGCATGTGAGACTATGTAATGGGAGACTGGGAAAATGTTGAACAAAATAGTCTGATCTGAGATTTACCATTTTGACCTCTTTTCCTTTTTCAGCACTTTACACTATCATTAAGGAAGCACATCTACCACAGACGTGATTCTCTATACATTGGGTTTTTAAAAAAGGGGGGGAGGGAGATCAGTATTCTCCCATTCACTTTCTTATTTTCTAAGACAAAACTATCCTTCTGACATTTTTCCCTAGCCTATGTAACAAGAAATAACCATTTTGATGAGTTCTGCACTGTGTTCTATCATTCCTATTTCACATCCCATGGCTCTGTTTATGATTTGCTTTTATTTGCGCCATGAAATGAATGTCAGCTTCTGGTAATATTCTTGCACTTTACAGATATTTCTTCAGTAAAAAAATTATTGTATTATCTGATGAATATTTCACTCCTCTATAAAAGTAAAACACATTTTCTAAATCTTGAATTCTTAAAATAATCATTTGTATTATGTAACTAATTTTTTTATCCAGAACTTTATGGAGATAATCCCCCCCCCCCGATTTCAAAACCCTAAATTGTGAGACAAATAATAATAATAATAATCCCATGAAACATGCAGAAAAATTCAAGGCAAAAATATAATTAATAACTGTCACTGCTATAGCAAACAGCTAGACACCCATGTCAGATTTATGTGGCCTCTGAACCATTCTGTAGATAAGTAGGTCAGGTAGTAAATAGATTGAATCAACCTTTTGTAATGGAACATGTCCTTTACCTTTTCAATATCACTAGGTGACCATGAGAGCTACAACAATGTGCTCAGAAAGTTCAAAGATAGAACAGGGCCAGCTCCTAGGGATAGCGTTTTGCAAATCGTGTTATTAAAGCAAGCTGCATGGTAGCCTGAAGGACTAGCAAGAAATCGCATCACTTCGTTTTCTATAGCACACACACTACATTAGAGAAATGTGCCCCTAAGGCCAGAAAGCACATTCTGATTTTTCAAGTTAACACTGAAATCAATTCATTTTAAGGTTATAGATCTAAAGCAGTAATTTTAATCCAGAACTGAATGCAAGACGGTGAATGCAAAGAGCAAGTCTAAAATTTATCAGATCAGTTCATTTCCATTTTTAGCAAAACCCACAATACAATCATACAAAATTTTATATGCAACATTCCAGTAATTTACAGTGATATGTAGGTTAATTAGACTCCATTCACCACTAGAAGAATGGGATGACCTATTTTAAAATTTGACTGCAATGCTTACACCTTGCATCTCCTTTATGAATTAAAGATGTCTCAATACCAGCCAATCACTCATTTGTTGTTATTAAATTTAAATTAAGCTCAAAGCCATAAGAAAATATATTTTATTAAATTCCCTTTTAAGATACAGCTGCTTATTTGTTAGAATAAATTCAATTTCTGCAGATTATTGTAGTGCTAATTAACTCTTTGACACTGTTAATTGGGAATTTCTAAATCTACAAAGGAGCTTAGATTGTTCCACAGTGTTCAGTTCATCCTAACAAGTTCCACATTGCAGTAACCAATTATCTGATCTGGAGATGGTCTAAAAACACTGTGGACAGATAGATAGAAATATATGTAGTTATTTTCATTTACATAAGCTGAGACCCTGAAAGGAGGGGTTTATGGAATCTCCAGTGTTTTTTTTGGGGGGGGGGAGAGATACATGAAGTGATTTACCTTTGTTCAATTTGTTTTGTTCCATAATGTTGTACTGAACTGGCGCAACCTCTTGTTTCTGCTGTGCAGATGGCTTCCAGTGTTTTTCATTTGAATCACCACTGCCACTGTTAACATTATTGCTGATGTTTGACTGGATGAGCTGAGTGGTGGCATAAGGTGTAGGCTGACCTGGTTGGCTGACGTATCTTCCATCTTTTAGATTTGGGCTGTTGAAAGTTTTCATTTCATTGATTTTGTTGCTTAAGTCCACATCACCATAAACTGTTGACTCAGGCAGCATCAGGTTTGTTTGCTTGTTCTCCAGCTGATTGTTGTAATTTGCTATACAATCAGCTAACCACAGCAGGAAGGGAAAAGGGAAAATTGTGTTCAGTTAGAAGACTATTTTTAGGTGCTTTTTGACCTACGTGACCTGCTTTCTGAAGCAGAAATAGTTGGATGAACAGAAGCTAAATCAGAATATTAGCTATAGTAAAATGGCAGCTTAGTTCCATAAGTCCAAAACAATAAGGTATACCCTTCATATAGGAGTCCCCAACTCTTCTGCCTCTATTTATCTTTTTATACAGGTAATCTCATTCTGCAAGGTCCTCGATGGCGGAATCTACTAATTGATCTTAAATTTATAGCTAAATACTGTTCTTGACGAAGTAGCATTTGTACCTAAATATCCACCTACAGCACTTCACTGTACATTCCAGTGAAAGTTGTACTAGCTCGCTTGTGAGTCATACATTTGATTCCATAAATACAACTATGTGTTTGTTGTAAGTACAAAAAGCAGAAGTGACTAGTTCTCCTGGAATCTTTATAGACACAAGTTTGTGCCTGGGGGGTGGAATATGAGTGAGACAATGCTGTGGGTAACAGATCATAAAATATAAGGAATGAGACATAAAATGGATTAGTTTGTGAGTCATCTCCCCGAAAGATGCAGGAATACGTTGGACACCTGCTGCCACTTTATATATTCTACAGGATGTCGGATAAGGATTAATATAAACTAGAAACAATGACGAGGAGATTAAGCACACTAAGAAGCTGAATTCCTCACTACTGTACTTGGGACAGGAGGCAGGAACTCTCTCAAAAGGATCTAAATGTGTGGGTAAAGTAGCATAAGTAACGGCAATAGGATAACTTTGGATGCCCAAATGATATTGACAGCAAATAAACAAATAGGAAGGAAACAAATAAACAGGAAGCAATACAAATTAAGTTCAAATTAAGTTATTTTAATAATAAACAAGATTTACCTGGGCGACTATATGTAGTGAGGTTGCTGTCACTGTTTCCATTGCCTGATGTGCAGCAGTTGATGGAGCAGTCGTTGTGATTATTCCCAGTATTAGGCCATGTATCTGCAAGCCATGGCTGAGTGGCAGGTTCATTGATGTTTAAAAGGCCTGGCCTTCAAAACACAGAATTACTAATTATCATAAGATGCCATCTTAAAAGCAAAGTTCACATTGAAGTACTGAAAATCTGTCTGGTCTTTGACCGCAATTAAGATTGATTGTACTGGAAATTTACTTATTCTTCCCAGTGATACTGGAAACATGAACAGTTGCTAAATGAAATTAGCTGGCAGGGGAAAAGCTTTAAAGAAGCAACTATGGGCTGACTATATAGGCTTCCCTGTTCCTTCAGGTCTGCTGGAGAAGCCTTGTTAGGAGTCCCTTTATAACAACTTGTAACAACCTTTAGGTGTAAAGCATTCCCTGAGATTCCCCAAGCAATGTTGCTGCAGATTTGGAATTAGCTGTGTATGAACCATACATCAGGCATATTTTGCCATTTAGCTAAAGAGACTTTTGATGTTCTTAGGCATTCTACTAACTCTCTATCTATGGCAGGCATCCCCAAACTGCGGCCCTCCAGATGTTTTGGCCTACAACTCCCATGATCCCTAGCTAACAGGACCAGTGGTCAGGGATGATGGGAATTGTAGTCCAAAACATCTGGAGGGCCAAAGTCTGGGGATGCCTAATCTATGGCTTTTGGTTAAAAAATAGTACATCTTTTTTGGGTAAGAAAACAACTTAAGAGTTGAACCAAATCTTCCTCCCTTAACCATCACAACTTCAGTGGTACCTGGGCTGTCAAACGTAATCCGTTCTGGGAGTCTGTTTGACTCCCAGAACGGTTTGAAAACCAAGGTGCAGCTACCAATTGGCTGCTGGAGCTTCCTGCACTCAATTGGAAGCTGTGTAAGCCACATCGGACATTCAGTTTCCAAAAAAGTTTGCAAACTGGAACACTCACTTCTGGGTTTGCAGCATTTGGGAGCCGATTTGTTCAACAACTAAGCCATTTGACAACCAAGGTACCACTGTATCAGTGTTTCCCACTCCTTCCCTTAATGCCCCCAAGACAGAGTTAAAAGCCTTTCTTCTATACAGAGATCTGTGACCATTTTCTAGGACCTTCTTTGTTACCCACTATTAAATTCATGGTGACATTCCATTCCTGCCATTCATAGTAGTCTCCATTGCACCAACATAAAGTAGTTGAGTTTATGACTGGACAGCTGACAACATGCTTATTACTCCTTTAAAATAAACCACTCCTAACAATTTTGTCACTAATAACATACATGTTTGATCTCCAAATAACACACACACATTTTATTGTGCAGTGCAAGCACAACACTATCCTCCCTTTCTTTCCTACAATGTGTATAACAAACACGCTGTATGATGACCTATTTGTGAAACTTTCCTCAATTTCATATTAGGCGGGTCATGCAGCATAGAGGACTGCTCTTTGACTCATGGCCAAAGCTCTCTTTGGTATGCAGAAAAACTCCTGCAGTTCTTTGGATACAGGCCCCAGTCCCCCCCCCCCCCAATTTCCAGCTTAGCTGAAATTCTTGGAAATTAAAGTTACAGAGAACATTAAAAAAAATACTAAGCAAAAGTGTTTCTCATTATGCAAAGTACATTATGCTCAGTGAACTGGAATCAACTAATAGTTACAAATGCTTTCTGAATGGATTACTTGGAAAAATACCAAATTTCATCAGAAAAAAAAACAGCTGCTAAGAAAATGCTGTATTTTATGTAAGCATGGCATCTCCAGCTCCATTCCCTTTGTACAGTTGAGGGTATACCTAAAAGGTGCTGCAGAATGTTCCCTTTATAACTGTCTTGCCTTAACTCGGGTAGAACTCATATTCATCTGGACCAACAGCAGTAACTCAGAATAGTTCTATTCAGATGCAACACCAAAATGGTTTGGTAACGTGTGCAGAAGCCTGGAGTGAACTTTGGGCCTTTTCACTCCTTCCTTTCTTCTCGTCATGTGCTGTGAAAGCTGCCCTTTGTAGTTTGTGGAGAAATCACATTTTGGTGTTCTACTGAACAGGCATACAATGGTTTGTGCTTGTCCTGAAAACTAACTATATAAACATACGTAACTGGCTGTTATAGAATATTCAGAAACTTATACAGAACTTGGTTCAAAACATTTTTTTCAAAATAGCAAGATCAACATAGATCAACAAACAAGGCACACCCACGTGCTCAAAATGTCAATGAGGACTCAGTCCAAAATAAATGAAATAGTCATAAAGTACCACAAGAGGAGGTGTGCAGCAGGTTTAGAGATAACACAATGTGTCCAATTGGCAAACAAGTGTGGCAAACCAATGTCCATAAGGTGGCAACAGTATATCCAATCATAGCTGCCAAGTTCCGGACATAAAGATCCGGGATCGGCAGCGCGCGCATGACCGGAAGTTGCATGACGCAACTTCCGGTGGTGCTTCGCCCTTCTATGGGCACCAGAAAATGGCGGCTCCAGCGCCGGAAGTCGCTTCCGCGCATGACCGGAAACACGTAAAAGCGACTGCCGCCACCGCCGCCGCCATTTTCTGATGCCCATAGAAGGGCAAAGCGCAACCGGAAGTCGCGTCACGCAACTTCCGGTCATGCGCGGAAGCGACTGCCGGCGCCGCCATTTTCTGGTGCCCATAGAAGGGCAAAGCGGCACCAGAAAAATGGCCGCCGGGCCGAAGCCAATTTAAGGGGCAATACCGGGATTTTAACCTAAACGGGAGACCGCCGGGAAACGGTAAGAAAAAAGGGGTTTTCCCGGCGGATACGGGATACTTGGCAGCTATGTATCCAATTGGTACCAGGTGCAGCAAAACCAATGTCCATAGACAAGGTTCCCGGGAACGTCCCTTGTTTCGCCCCAGTCAGGCTTCCTCAGTACCGGTAGCTTGCAGAGATAGACAAACATAAACTCAAAGCTCTAAGTGAAATGCCATTTGGATATACTGTGGATATACTATGTTGATCTTGTTATTTTGAAAAAAATGTTTTGAACCAAGTTCTGTATAAGTTTCTGAATATTCTATAACAGCCAGTTACGTATGTTTATATAGCTAAATTGTGTTCATAACAAAGGTTTTTGTTGTTTTCTTGTCCTGAAAACTAAGGCAAAAAACTAGTTTGCATTACCGTTATGTAGAAGATTAAAAAGTGGGTGGGGGAGCTGAAACAACTCAGCTGTGGGAAGGGGAAAACTTACATTTCACTCCCTTTTGTCCTTTTAAAAGTGCTGTCTTCTGTGCTTCCCTCTTCCTTTTTTAATTTTTTATTTAAAAAAACCTATTTAAGACTTCGGCCCCTGCATCAGGCATACATCCTTCCTAAAATGATTTTAGCTAGCCAGGTTTTTTTAAAAGCAGACCTCATTTTAGGGAACATGCCCACCCCAATTAATTCAAATGTTTGGGGATTTTTTGTCACAATCCAGTTTCCTGCAAGACGTGGAGGGAGGGTGTACAAGGAAGCAAGAACATAATCCCAAGGCACATTCATATAGTAAGTAGACATAGTTTGTTGTTATGTGTGAATCAGGCCAGTGTGAGTACAGGGACAGGCAATGCATAGCCCAGAAAATGGTCATGGGTGCCAGATGTAGAACTCTACATAATTTGGTTCCTTATTCACACACAAGATACACTAAACACCTTTTAAAAAGCAACAACAAACTCATTTGGAAAAGAAGCAGAAGCCACTGTTTGACCCATTTGCTTATCTTAGCATTCTGTGTGACATAACTTTTCTTTCTTTGTGGATGGCTTGACTGCAGTTGCTATGCATCATTTCGGCTCTGCACCAACATCTGTATAGCCTGACTTGTATTTGACACAACAGTGATTGTATACCTCCATATAGCTTTGTTTTAACGACACCTTGGTTGGCTGAAATCCTTGTTAAGAAGCAGCTGCTGTGCTGCGGAGTTGCTGCAGTTGCCTGAACAGCACTGGGGTGACACAAGATGGCAATGAAGTCAGGGCCATGCAGTGTGAGTGCGCAACTGGCTCTGCTGGTGTGCCCCCACACACCTGACCTCGCTGCCACCCAATGCCATCCAGGTAGAATTGCAGTGACATCAGTATTAATGAAACACTGTCATTTGTTTGAGAAGAGAATCCTTCCCCATTGACCAATTAACTAAAGACTTAGCTATATTCTAAAGATGGAATTGCATTCATTTCTCAGAACCCGGATTTATCTGTACTTTTAATTTGCAATTCCCCACCAGTAATGATTGCTATTCCATTTTTATGTTTTCTGTTTTTAAAAATCACCTAAGAGGCAGCTTTCTTTAAGCATGGTTTCCAATTTAAGGTTTTTCTCTTTGCTATCATTACTAAGTGTTTAATCTCCTTAAATGCCACAATTTAGCTACTTTAGCTCCCTTTAATCATCCCCTTATAGCAGCAAGTTTTTGTTTGAAGTCAAAGTGCTCCCTCTGCTGTTTGCATTCAGAGATGCAGCTTTACCCAACATATCCTGCAGTTCAGTCTGCATTTTGCATTATATGTAGTAAACCTGTATACAATCTTACCTGCCTCCACTGCTTACAGCTTCACCTCCTCTTTGATACGTTACTAAAATATAAAATGAAAATATATAGTGGTTAAGTTAATTCTCTGGATGTGCTTATGTTGGATCCTAGAAAGAAAAATGCTAAAATGTGTTTATTTCCTTGTGGCTAGATTACTGTCGGTATAAGCAGTTCTTACCACCAACTCTATACAACCATAGTGCCACATAAAAGCCATTGGAGTTTTAGTTGTTTATTTTTCAAAACATAGAATAAATATTGCTCGGAAGCAGTATTTTCTGGTGTGTGTGTTGTTGTTTACAAAATGGAATGTGAAACACAACAGATAGGTGTTTCCAAATATATTTATATTTTGGGAAGTATGTCATAAAGACCTGCGCGTGAAAATGCGTTTTAAACGTGCCCAGAGCCAAATACACTTGCTGTACTTTAGCTACCACCCCCAGGTTAAGCAAAGAGTTAAGAAGATTAACCTCAGTGCAAGTGGCGATGGATTCCATAGCTATCCATTTCCCAAACTAGGAATGTGTTTTAAAAGGCAGCCAAATTCTGCTTGTTAGAAGAACTCCAAAGTGGGGTTCTGCAAGGCAGAGATAACTGCTTGCAGCGATTACAATAACAGGATTAAAATGTAGCAGCCAATGGTACATAGGCCTTTTGCTGAAAGTGTTGCTGAAGATGAGGGGTTGTTACCATTTAAATTCAGTGGAACTAAACTAGTTGGATTTTGAATTATGGAACAGAAAAGTTTTAAATTTTAAATACAGTCCGCATTTCAAATGACTCCTTGTCAAATTTCCCTATTGTCTATTGTACAGCTATCATGCATTGTGCCAAGTATTGATTAAAATATTTTAGTCTTTACTGTTCTAAAAACTTGGCTCCTGTGAGAAATCTGACACCAAGTCTAAACATGCTTAAAATTAAGCTTGCAAATTAACTTAGCAACACTAATAATGTACATAAATTATTTCCCTGTACATCCCAGTTGTTAAAAACAGGGATTCTGTATGAGAACAATATGAGAATGTTTAAACTAACGCTGAAGCAAATTATATTAATATGATGTTAAAAGTAATGAGAAACAAGGACCAAAACTATTTTAAAAGTTGAAATAACAACTTATTAGAATTACGAAAGATTTTTATAAACCTGAAGGAATTCGTTCTTTTTTAAGAATGTGAAGTAATTTTCTCTCTCCATCATGATGGTATATGTTTTGTTTCCACGGTGGGAAGTGATGAAGACAGGATGTTTGTGTTGTTGTGTTCCTGAAGTGGGACTATTGTCCTTTGTTCTTTCTCTTTGCTGCCTGATGCTAGAGAGAGAGAGAGAGAGGGAGCCATGTTGCAGTGCTCCATGTGTGTTTATATGTAAATAAACGTAGGTTAGCCAAATGCTGTGCTACAGAGTTCTGTTACGCAACTGCACAAACTCTGCGGATCCCAGAGTGTGCTGGTGTCAGTTGGCATCAGTCGCTGTGATGTTCGGGCTGGAGAAAGCTTTTGAAGCTCCCGAACAATCGACCAGGAGGGAGAGAACATGCCAGCTGGGCATGTGTCTCTGCCAAGGTGCTACTCATGAGTAAGTGTGTGTGTGTGTGTGTGGTAAATAGCTTCATTCCTTGTTCTGCCAACGGAAGTCATACCCTCAGCTGAGCAACATGGAAGTCTTACTGTCAGTTGGATACAACACATATAGACATCTCCCAACTTAAAATGGAATCCTTTGTATGTCTTTCTATTTAAGTGTTAAGTAATGTTCTATTAAGAATCATTATACAGTGGTACCTCGACTTACGAATGACTCGACAACTGAATGGGGCAAATGGCCGCAGGCTTACGAATTTCTCGACATCAGAACAGAAACCGTGGCGGTTTTAGATAGGGGTTTTTTTACTTACGAATTTTTAGATGGGGTTGTTTCAACTTACGAATTTTTCCGTTTCCAATGCACTCCTATGGGAAATCGAGTTTCCAATGGCGCTTTTCAACTTATGAATTTTTCGACCTACGAAGGTGCCTTCGGAACGGATTACATTCGTAAGTCGAGGCACTACTGTAAGGTGGTCGAGGCACTGTAAGGTGGTCGAGGCACCACTGCTTGCCTTTATGCAGAGTCCTTTGTGCAGCTACGGCCCATTTTGGTAGAGCAGAACATTATGAACAACTATACAATATACAAAATTAGCAAAAACAAAAACCACCCAACCATGCTATACATTAGCATAGAAGATATAGGATCTCATGTAGTCTTCCAAAGGATATAGAACTCAAACTTTGGACAGCAGTACGAGATCTGCCAAATTGGTAAAATGATACTAACAATAAGGATACGCAATAAATACTACTCATACTACTAGCAGTGTAATATTGTGCCTGGTTATATGAGGGAAGAAGAAAAAGAGACAGTGACACAGTATCCCACAGGCACATGCCAAACAGACAAGGGAAAAGTGCAAATATATACCTGTTGGTGTGAAGGTAAAAGACGGGACTGAAAAATCAAAAACACAATAAAAACTGGTTATTAAGCTGAAGAAAGAAAAAGAGACCATACAACATTAGTATAAATCAGGGCAAGAACAGAACATAAAAGTAAGAGTAAATATGTCCAAGACACATCAATATGTGAATAAAACAAAATTTGTTATTTAAAAAGGTGGCTTGTCTCACAGAGGAAGAACAACATTCTAGTACAGTGTGCTCTTGAGGGAAATAGAGTGTGGTTTAGCCTCTAAATGACCTTCTCTTTAGTGCTTTATGTTTTGCGGCAAATCCATGTACAAACAAAAACCCTACACTATTTAATTTTTTTTTTAAAGGAAGAGTAATGGTTACTTTTACCAGTATCAACAAGATATTGCCAGACTCTTATATTCACTGCATCATGCAAATGCTTGATAAAGTGGATCAATAAGGACACTTAAGCATTTACGGTAAGTAAAGAGTAAGCTATTACTAATAGTAACAAAGTATTATGAAAATGTGCTAATTTTCCATTACTTGCACCCTAAAAGTATGTTGTGCTTTATTGTAGCAGCTGCTCAATATCACAGCCTTTAAAAAAACTTACTGTAATGAATATAGAACACACAATAACTAGTTTTTTATTCTTCATTTTTGAGATGCTTTTGTTATTTTAACTTAATAATGTTAATCTGGCCTGTAGATTACCTGCTATAGTAATCTTTCCTCACTCACCAGCCTATGAGTTTAAATAAAAAGTTTCAGAGTGTAATAATTCTCACAGGGGAAAAACCTTCATTTTCACAGCCCCTATAGATCTTAATTTAATCAATAAGGCCTCTAATCAAACAGCAGACCTCCAGTGCAACATCTACTCACCCCCCCCCCCCAGCACACACTTCTCTCTTCTTTGAACAATAGAATATATTTTCTGTACTGCTAATGGGAAGAAGGAAGCCACAAAATGCTCCTTAATTCTGAGCAAAACAATGAAATGCAAGAAAAGCTTCACAATCGTTTCTAAATGTGTTTTGGCCTTGAAATTTAGGTTAGCAGGCGGACCACAAAGGGATGATGGAATGGCTGAGATATAGACACATCAACAGCCTTTTACTCCCTTTTTTCTTCCTATAGGTCTGGTTTTTTATATTAGGATCTAGGGTCCTTAAGTCTTTAAGGAGATAGAAGAGCCTAATTTAGAACATGCTGAATATGTGTCTCTGTTCTTATCAGGTGACTTTATTTCTAGGAATATTGTGCTGGAGGAAAAAAGAAAGAAAAATCCAAACAATTTAAGCACTGGCCTTCATTTGCAGCAGTGCTATTTTTATCACAGGGATCCTATTGTGATCTCTTTCTGCTGGCTCTTTTCAGATAGTCAATGGAATTTAGTATCATTAAGAAAGAAAATACAGAGCTGCAGTAACAAGGATTTCCAACAAACACACAAAGTAGTGCATTTTAAAACAGCTTTGCTTGTGAATGACTACATCAGCTCTACATCAATTTGCAATAACAAAGAAATGGAAAAAGATGAAAGGTTCTTGTCATTATTTTTCTGTGAACTAAATACTCAATATAATTTTGTTCTGTAAGAAAATAAATAAAAAGTCAATCTAAGTGAAATATTCATATCTCACACAAAAACTTAATTATCAAACCTTAGTTGATAAAAATGTTTATTGTGCCCACTGGTGCTAATGCAATATGTATGTATGTGTGAATACAGAAATATTTTAACAGTTGTCAAAGCCTCAAGTTAGATGCTCAAAAAGGGGGGAAATGAATTAATGAAGTTCACTGATCCTCAGCTTTTATGGTGACATGTCTGACTTCATGCTCTGTATATTGACAATTATTTTTAAATGATTTACATTTCCTTGAAGATGATGTTTCCCTTCAAGTGTGTTTAATAACCTTGTTTTGGTGAACCTTTACTAATGAATTCATTCTGAAAGTTAATAAAAAATTGTGGAGTCATTACAGACATTTGTAAGACACACAAGACTGAAAACAGCATAAAATAACAGAATATCAGATTTTTTAACATTCCATGCTGTGGATTTAGCTTCTTTTATATCCAACAGTATTAGTCTATTAGAAATGTTTATAAGAGATGGCATGGCACCATGCAATTAGTAAAGCTAAAAGAAAACTGGTTAAAACAGCACAAAGGCTTTCACTTAACTTTCCCAGAGGTATATTAACAGACACAAGTTAATTTCAGTCCCAGCTTCATTTTGTCTGCATGTGTTATCTATTGGACCACAATGATGCCACTAGTTGTCGCTTATATTTTGCTTTGGATCTTCCTGTTTTCAAGACACTGCATGCTAAGAGACACTGAGTTTCTTAAGTGTTCAAACCCACACTACTTTTGCTAAAGTTCTTTAAAAATGTTACCTTCATTTAATGACCATGTTCAGAATTTTGACTACTGACAAATTTGTAGACCATTAAGCACATTGAACAAAGTCATTACTTTGTTGTGTCCAGTGGCTACCAGACAGTGCGAATAAAGCCTTTTAAACATTAATAAGAAGGATCTGGATCGTTTGGTGGATGAGGATAATTAAGTATTCAAAAAGGCAAGGTGTTAAACAGCTTCAGATCTGTGGCTGATTGACCTCTGCTCTAAAAATCAAACTACAGTACATGAAAAAAAAATCAATAATTACTGCCTATCTCTATTTAACAAAGTGGTCACATTGCATCTTCAGGCATCCTTGGTTGCGATTGCACCTCTAGTCCAGGGGTTGTCAACATTTTGGGCACATGTAGCACTCTGAAAAAAAGGCTGTGCGTACCAGTCACAGAATGGCTGCTGTGGGGCATGAAAAATGGAGTAATGGAGAAATAAGATTCTAAAATGGTTCCTCTTGTGTTTGCATGAACTTTAGACAGGATTTTCCCCAAGCCACCATCAAATTGCATCGTTTCCAAATCGCAGAAGCAGCAGTTGTCACAATCTCTGGCATGTGTTATATAAGTGGTTTTTACAATGCAATCCATAGAAACCATTTATGATGGCTGGGATGCATCCCTTGTAAAAATCATGAGGATACATATTGGATACATATTTTTGTATCGTGGTGGCACTGGCTTCTTTGATGCTTCTCTCCACCTGTACTTTCACCCATCTCCTATTTTTCTGTCTCTAGCAAGCCCATTTTCTGTAGCTTACTGTCTCCTCCTCTTCAGATAGGGATGAGAAGAGAAATTGGGCAAGGAACTGAACACTGTAGAGTGACTGAAGAGGAACTGCTCTGAGATCAAGAACAATAAAACCTTGTCCAGACTTCCAATTTTTGTTTCAATGGGTTCACAAGGTGTCCAACTGATCTGGCTTTCACCATTAGCTATAGTACCAACACATGGAAATCCATCTCATCAGTAAGGTAAATGCACCAATTCCATGTGGCCCTGGGCTGAGGACTGGTTTTGCACAAACTTCTAGATACCAGATTAATACAACACAAGTAATGCTGGTAGATTCCGTATTCTTAACAAATGAGTACACCTGTCATTTAACAGAATCCAATCTTGCTTGGTTTTAACCTTCCAGTGAAATTTGGAAAACTAAGTGCATTGCATCATCTGACTCTTCACATAGCGGTGGCACCCAGGAATATTTTTATGACTTCCATTCAGTGAGAAGACTCTGACCTATTTCATAAACTTTAACTGTCATTCCTGCTTTACAATGTTGAGGCCAATAATATCTTCAATATGCGGCACTTGATGACTTTCTAAAAGCTTCAGCTAAAGCGGAAGCATCTTTTGAAACACGTGGGGTGATAAGCACTGCCTTAAAGCCACAAATAAAGTTGCTATAAAGATTGACCTATACATTTATTAACTCTGGATTTAAAGATACCTATAAGATGTCTTCTCTCATCCATGCCATCACAACCTGTCCAGTTATCTAAAATAACCTTCTATAAATTACATTGTGTGCTGAAATCAAGGTAGGCAGGGTACATTCTTCATAACTGTTATGTAGTAATAAAAATCCCACAACCACCTAATGGAAGCATTTTTCAAGAAGTTTTAAAATACCATTCAGTTTGAGCCAGGACATTGTATATATAATTTAACGTTGCCTAAATTAAATCTCACAGGATAGATTGTATTAAATCTCACAGGATAGTTATTAATTTGGTTTTTCATTTATTGATAACCAGTCTGTGTCTGACAGAGACTATGTGTGATATCCAACTAAATCATGCTCAAAATAGACCCAATGAAAGAGATGGGTCTCTTCTGAGTAAGGCCAATGCTGGCTATCACCCTATAAATTCAATTAAATAACAAATACTTCAGATTATAAAAGGGTACAAAAAATACCTTTTCTGATACCAGCATAAGTACTAGCGAGTCCACTGCGTTTCTTTCGATGACGGTATAACCAAATGCTGAAAACCATAAGGATAATCCAACAGGCAGCACCAATTCCAGCAATGAATGCTGGCTGTTTTACAACATCTGAAATCTGTTGGGCTAAACTGACTTGGTCTTCTGGTGACACAGGGTTTCCATGAGAATCTGAAGAAACATACCCAAAGGTTGAAAGTAAAAATATGAGGCACTGATGTCACAGGATTTGAACGCTACATGATATTTGAGCTTTCCCCCGTCAGATGAAGTCTGGAAAGTAATTCTGCCATCTATTCAATTTGTTCTCTGGGAATGTGCACAGTTCCCTGTAGACACACGTATAAAAAAGCCATGCCTGTTTGGCTTGACACATAAACTTTATAGTACATTGAATATTCCACAATTTATAATCTTCAACAAATAGATACTAACTGAACCTTACGAAGAACCTGATATGTATGCAATCTTCCTATATCCCAGGGTTTTTTATGTTCAGTTTAGCAACTATATCTCAGAATCCAACTCTTGGTGGGGAGAGCACTTACTATTTTGTTTATTGAATTTATATACCGCTCTACACCCGGAGGTCTCAGGGCAGTTCATGGAAGAACACTTCTGAATTATAAAGTGTACAACATTAAAAACCCACCGACAATCTTTAGCTTGCTTATTGTAGGATAACAGCTATATAAATACGCATGTATGCAACATACCCAAGCCAAAAACAGATATATACTTTATGTAAATATGCTTGGAATATCTTTGCTTGGAATTTTTTCAGGACTGTAACACAATCGATATAGAGTATTCAACATTTGTTATGCTCACAATAACTTAATGTGGAAACTGTATAAAAGATCACAATTGAACTGTAACAGTCACTCAGGGATCAAAGGGCAAAAAAGCCCCCTGCAACATCACCAGTGGGTCTCTGTACAGTCAGTCCAGTGCAAGGGTTGTGACTTTAAGCACAAAAGAACATCAGGGAGTACAGATACTTGCAGTTGCTAGCATATCACCATGAAAGGCATGCTAATTAGTTCACAAATCACACCTCATAATGGGAGCTGTTAGAGCAATAAAAGTTCAAGGAGTTGCTTGTATTCATTCTCTTGGGATGTCTAAGGCATGAATAATACACTTAACATTTATAATTATTTGAGTGAAGCTTCTCATAAATGCATGATGTGTATTCACACAGGTTAATATGTTTGTGAGAAACATTAATTTATTGGCAAAATGAGGTGCCTCAAGACCTGTCTGGTGCACAAAACTGAAAGAGCCACAGGAAATCAATCGGCAATCAGTTATTTAATGCATCATCTACTGTTCTCTATAGGTGCACCCAAATGTACATAATTTAGTGATGACCCAGCTACGGAAGGGTACTCACAGCATTTTTGGCAGAAGCACAATCGCCTCCCCAAGATTAGCCTCAGTGTTTGTGTTGGTGTTTGTGACAATACTGAAGTCACTTGCAGCAGTTTTTCCAGGTTTTTAAAAAGTAACTGTGTGTCATTTGAAATATAAGTGCCAAGCAAAATTGTAATTAGATCAATGTGCAACACATTTCATTTAAAATGTTTTTGTGGTTTTTTTGGGTGGGTGGGTGCTTGCTTCTTCTTCTTTTCTTTTTTTTACAAATAGCAGCAGCCCACCTGAAGATGATGTTAAGTGAGGTTCAGGTTAGGTTTATTAAATTTATATCACTTCCCATTAAGAAAAGTCACCAAACAATTTACAAGCAAGTTGTTGTTTTAAGTGAAAGAGTATGTACTACAGCAGCGTTTCTCAACCACTGTTCCGCGGCTTCCTTTCCGGCGGGTCAGTGTCATATATTGGCGGCCGCCAGGCACGTGACAATGCAAATCGCCCTTCTCGTCGCCGCACGGCGTGGCAAAATTTAGACAAACTAAACTAAAATTTAGACAAACTTAAAGAAGCTGGCTGGATGAGCTCAACCTGAAACTTGCTGAGCAAAGGATTGTGCTGGCAGAGAAATCAGCGGCTTGTGAAGCCTTATTACAGGAGATTGCAACCAACACAGCAATTGGCAAGTGTTTCTTACAGTCATAATTATATAGTCAATATAGGGCGGCACAGAGTTAAATTTTTTAACTTGGTGGTGTGCCTCGTGATTTTTTTCATGGAACAAGTGTGCCTTGGCCCAAAAAAGGTTGAGAAACACTGTACTACAGTACTTTATAAATCTCCATTGGGCAAGACACCAAAGACTCAATAGAGGCAGAAAGATAAGTCTTTTGCACTTCCTTCACACCACAGCATAGGCTCAACAATGAGCACACACTTGTTTCCCATTGTGTTAATCTGGAATCTTCTTCCACTTGTGTTCTAGCTATCTTCTAACCTGCTTCATTGCTTTCAGCTCCACAATAGACCTGGGCTCAACAAACTGGAAGTGAGCACTTGTGCTCCACAGATTAGTCAGGGTTTCAAGCATCACCAGACCCATCAGCCAGAAGAGACCCCAGAACTGTCTGGAACACAACTCTGCCTCAATTCTAATAGGTCTCATGCCTCTCCAGAGGGAGAAAGTCACTGTCAATCTGAATTGAATTCGACAAGACACTGGGAGTTGCATCATCAGCCTTCTAATAGCTTTTTTATTTGTGCTCAAGTGGGGAAGCTGTTAACCCTTCTATCAGGCTGTTTTACCCATCAAACCAGTTTCTATGGGTGACTTACAATAAACGAGTAAAACAAACAAACAAATGAAAAACAAATAGCAAAACAATAAAGATGAAGATGCAACATCAAAGCAGGACTTGTCTCATCCTCACAATTGAAAGTAGATATAAAAAAACAAAAGCCTAGACAAATAGGCTTAAAAGGCTTGGGTGTTTTAAAAAAGGGTTTTCTAGTGCCCTGAAAAGATCACAAAAAGACTGTATGCAAGCCTCGTTGGAATGATCATTCCCCTACTGAAGCCATTGCTGAAAAGGCACTCTTCCCTGGTGGTTACTCGCCTCACTTCATTCTCCAGGGTTTTACACAAAGCAGGGCCTATGAACAGGATCTTAAGGTTCAACTAGATACATATGGGAGAAGCTAGCCTGGTACCAAGCCATTCAGAGCTTTAAAGGTTATAAGCAGCCTTTAAATTTGGCCTAATAATGGGCTGGGATGGGAAGAAGAGTTTCTGCAACGCTTCCAAAATGAAAAGAGGTTTATTGGCAGAAGCAAATTCAACTCACTCAGTGATTCTTGCCTCATCTGATTAAAACAATGCAGAACATCTGGATTTCCCCTGCCCCACATCAAACACTAAATGTAAAACAAAGCAGGAAGTATTACAAATCACTTACCTAACTGAATAAATTGTGGCTCACTTTTCACTCCAGCTCCAGCTCCAGTACTTGCTGCCACTTCCACACTGTATCGAATACCAGGCACTAAAGACGGGATTACTACAGAAAATGTGGAACCATCCACTGTCTTATTTATGTGGTATCGACTTTCATTGCCAAGGCACCAGACCTGCAAAGAAAAATGCAACTCTCATGTGCACATACGTTTTGAAATAAATAAATAATGAAATGAAACATGCCATATGGCATTTGCTGATTTACATAGCAAGCTGCATTTAGCCAAGTTAATAGCTCTGTTGTAAAAGCTGTTAATAAACTGATATAAATACTATTAAAAACAAGCCATCTGAGTAAGGTTACCTGATAATATACAACACTTTTTGTTCTATTTTTGAAAATTCAAAACTGTCCATATGGTAAGTATTAATGTAGCAAAATTCAATAGTCTACAACTGTGGGAAATAATACATGGCTTCCCCCAAGGTCCATTGCATTAGTAAACTGTTATTCTACTCCTTGCCTGGTATGCAGAGAATACAATTTCATCTGTAACACTCTAAACAGACTCAAACGAATGAACAACGTTCTTTATAAGGATATACCACATTAATTATTTATTTCCTTAAACTCATACCCTTCAAGGATTAGACAAATTCATGTAGGGCAATAGGCTCTTAGACATGATAACTATATTGTTGTTGGAGTAAGTATGCCTCTCTGTGGCACGTGGCACAGGCAGGACAACATAGCTCACCTGCATTCTGAACATTGAGTGTCACTGCTGAGTAAGGCTGAATAAGGGAGAGGGATGAAGATGGATGAAGAGCTCAGCACAGTCAGCCATGGTGGGTGCTCCTGCATTGCGCTGAACTCCCTGTGCCTCACCCTTCACAGAGCACTTGGCATTCAAAAGAACACATGGATGTTCAGAAGACAGGTGAGCAATGCCTCCCTGACAACAGCTACTAATACCAGTTGCTGAGAATCACTAGTAGGGAATGTGCTGTTCCACTCAGGTCCTGCTTGCAGGCTTCCCATAGGCATCTGATTGGCCACTGTGAAAACAGGAACCTGCACTATATGAGTCTTTGGCCTGATCCAGCAAGGCTCTACTTATGTTCATATGAAACCTGTTCCTTTTCTTGGTGTCTGCTGTGGTGTGCTTTAACAGACCTTAGGCTGCCTCTCTTGACATCCTTGGAAAGCTGGCTATGTTCAGCTTCCAAAAAAAGCAGGCAATTTATGTTATACCTGAGGGAAGAAGAACAACAACCACCCATAGCTGTTCGATCAACTATGTAGAAACCATCTGGTCACAGGTGATAAAATAATCTTTAGTTTTATTATAATAAAGGATGATCTCAGACTTTGAATTCTCATCTGAGATTGCTTTGTCCTTAAGTAGTTGTTCACATCTGCCTGTCGCGAGAGAGCATGCCTTCATTTGTAAAGTCAAACCATTGGAGGGTTACGCCTGCTGTGGCTGTAGAGACTGATCTGGGAGAGACATGGTTTACTTCAGTTGGGGCAGAAGAAGGCATCTGGTTTTGCAACTATGGGTGCGCCGTGGTGTTTCTTCCCTCTGCACTCCTCCCAGCCATCATTCCTTCTCTGGTCACTGCTGTGAGTACACAACCTGTCTGTCTCCAGGTGCTGCAATCGTCTGCAAGGGGTTGCCAGCCTTCATGTCACATTTGCAGACATCTTTGTAATACAGAGTTGATCTGCCAACATGCCTAGTGCCTAATGCCAGTTCCCCGTAGAGCACATCATTGAGGGTCTTGCCATCTTCCATCCTGTGTATGTGACCAAACTAGCACAGAGGTTGCTGAGACAGAAGTGCACATTGCTGGGAATGTGGGCTTGGGAGAACATATCTTTGTTTGAGACTTGCTATGTGATGCCTAAAAGCAGGCATCCCCAAACTTAGGCCCTCCAGATGTTTTGGACTACAATTCCCATCATCCTTGACCACTGGTCCTCTTAGCTGGGGATCATGGGAGTTGTAGGCCAAAACATCTGGAGGGCCGAAGTTTGGGGATGCCTGCCTAAAAGCTTCCTGATGCAGTGCATATGGAAGGCACTGACATCACTCTTGGCAGGTGTAAGTTACCCACGACTCAACATGCAAGTCTGGTAGACCTTCATCTTACATCCTTATACATTGCTGATTAATAGCTGTCCTTCCTTTATTGGCACGTAACGTACTAGTGGCAAATCTTGAAAACAAAACAAAAAATCTGCTGTGGAGACTTCTGGATTTGTGGGCAAAGAATTCTGGAGGAATTTCTAGATAGTTCATTTTAAAAATGTACCCCCTAGAGCAGTGATGGCCAAACTTGGCCCTCCAGCTGTTTGGGGACTACA
This sequence comes from Zootoca vivipara, assembly GCF_965207765.1. NCBI lineage: Eukaryota > Metazoa > Chordata > Lepidosauria > Squamata > Lacertidae > Zootoca > Zootoca vivipara. The sequence continues at coordinate 59,436,401 of NC_142587.1, forward strand.
ACTCCCATCATCCCTAGCTAACAGGAGCAGGGGTCAGGGATGATGGGAATTGTAGTCCCAAAACAGCTGGAGGGTGAAGTTTGGCCATCACTGTCCTAGAGTCAAGTCACTTGATTAGTGAATAAGTTGTTACATTCCATCTAGAAACCTGTATATGTCTTCATTAGCGTCTCAGGCATTGGTCTGGTTAACACAAAATGCTAAGCCAGAGACCAGCAAACAAACCATGTCATTTCTCCAGATGGTGTTTTAATAAGCACAAGGTAAAAAAAACCTTTCTATTTACTCATGTGCTTGGAAGGCAACCAAGTTTTCTTGCTGACTTTATCACTTTTGCTTTCACTATTATACTAATGAAGTTTCTATTGCGTTTTCATTTCTAGTTGTATAATAATGTTTTAAATTATATATATAGAGAGAGAGAGTGTGTGTGTGTCCTTATGTGTATGTGGTACAGCACTGTCAACTGCTCCCTGCTCCGGAAGGGCAGGATATAAATATGAGGAGAGAATACCTGACCTGGAAAAAGGAAGTTGACTAGAAGGGATGGGGGGCAGCAGTGGAAATAAATTGAAAACATTGTAAGATAAAATCAAATTAGAAATATGAAAGAATGTAACGTGATTTCCTAACAGTGCTCCCAAATACAGGTAGGTAGCCATGTTGGTTTGCCGTATTCGAAACAAACAAACAAAAAAAATCCTTCCAGTAGCACCTTAGGTATCATGCACACAAAAGTTCATACCAATGACAAACTTAGTTGGTCTCTAAGGTGCTACTAGAAGGATTTTTTAAAATTTTGTTATGTTAGTGCTTCCAAAAATCTTCACATCAGCCATGTTCTTATCAATAAAAAATTTTTAAAACTGGAAGTAAAATTAGTAAATTTCCCATATTCCTAAAATGACAAAATCTTACACTTGGCTTACTCTTATGTATGTCCATTTCTTATGATAACCTACTGCTGTCATAATATGCTGTATACAGACACTATTCTCTTTTAATTTACGCCTGCAGTTTTCTTATAAAGTAAAAGGTGAGCAGTTTGAGAGTGAATTAACATACTTTATAGGTTTCTGATTGCACATCAATATGTTTATTTACTTGTACAATACAAATGCATATATGAAAATTTTAAACAAACAGACTTAAAAGATACGGGCATATCCTTTTATTATGGTCTGCTTTTTACCACCAGATGGAGCCAAGAAACCACAAACAAGTTCTCTGTCAATAGCTTGCCAATAATATGCCAGGTTAGAACTAGATATTACCTTGTATTCCTGAACCATCCCATTCTGCGTCTCCTCTGGGGGAGGTTGCCATGTTATTACAATCGCAGTGCCATTTCCATCATTCTTAGTTACTGAAACACTTTGTGGAGGAGCACTTGGAGCTGTTTGTGGGGAGAAAGGATGGTTCTGATTAAAGCTGTTTTTTCAGTTTCATTGTCACTGAGCAGTGCTTTTAACGAAGATGTATTTTTCTGTGTATAAGATGCCCCCTACTTTTGGGGACCCCAAATTTAGAAAATGGGCATATGCACTATTCGTATTTAATACGCCCCCAGATTTTTAACCTTATTTTAAAGTAAAAAAAACCTAGTTTTATACACGGGAAAAGTACGGTAATTTCAATAAGTGATTGAAGAAGATTCATGAAGAATATTTGTACCGTGGTATCATCTGGTCAAATGGGCTTTGAAAGCCAAGATGTAATATTGGCTTTGAAAAGTTTCTTCAACAAGATGCTTTGACAATCTTTTTTGGGGGGAGGGGGTTAAACAAACTATTTCCCAAAGGCTGATGTGATAAAGTGAACACATGATGATCCAAATACCTCAAATATTAACTGAGTTTTTGTAAATCTACTACAATAAAAGTAATAAAACAACTCCGGACAACATCTGAGACCTATTTAAAACCCCTATAGCTTTGTTGAGTTTGTATAAGAAAAGAAAACAAACTAAGTGCACAAACAGTGGTTACAGAAGTTTAACATGATGATCCAGCTTCTAATGATCACAAATTGCCAGTGTGCACATGATGAGCTGTACAAGAAAATCCACACTGTTCATCCTTCATATGTTGGTTTGTATTTGGATACAAAATAAGCTCTCCAATTAAACATTTGAACTGACCCCAAAGCAAAACAAAACAGGCAGGCAATTTAGCTATGGGTGCCCATTCTTATTCTTGGTCTAAAAGACAGACCTACAAAAGGAAAGAACAGAAGAACCACAAAATGCTTTTGGGTTCGTATAGAATGATTATTCCATGATCAACAAAGGAAATTGTTCTATTGGCCCCTGGAATTACTAGGAAAAAGTTCAAGTGCAGAAGAATGTACCTTGCAGAGAAAGACTACATCAGAAACTGGAGGGGCAGAAAGGTACTGTGTCTTACACTGACCTATTCCACACATCAAAAGTTTTGTTTCCAGATCCATGGGCTCAGAAGACCCATCACAATCAACCACTTCCCACTCAGCACTTAGAATTCCACATACTCTAGCTCTGCCTATATCAGGCATTATGTTTGGCATTGCACAGAGCTGAAATCACATTTGGTGGGGTGGGGAGAGGGGGTTTGTTGAGCATATTTATCTATAACACATACCAATAGGAATGAGGCCTGTTGCTAATTTAACTCATGCTTATTGTCTTCATTCATCATTTCAAATCTCTTATTGTAACTAGTGAAGATAGGAAGTCCCCTAATATGTAAACCGCACCTCTTTCATGGTTACAGTGGTGTCTGCCATCTACTTTAGACAGTGATTTTCAAGTGTCTGAATTTGAAACAAAGTCATTTGTGACCAGACTATGAACTTAACAGAAAGAGACGGAGGGGGACATCACAGTTCCTATTATGTCTTTGAGGGGATTTCCCATTCACATGCTTTTGAATATTTACTTCTGTGTCAACAAACAAATCACATAATGATCAGCCCTTTGCATTGACAGTTCTCTTTCGTGGCAGAGGGCTGAGTTCCAATAAAAAAAATACACTTCAAAGAAAATCAAGCCATAAATACATCAGGGGGAAAATAGGCAAAAAAGTAATTCAAAAAGATAATATGAAGACAGCCATGCTGCTACTTGCCTTCTTCCAGAGTTTTGGCAAATTTCACTTCACTATCAGCTCCTTGAAACTCGTTAAAAAAAGGTCGAGCTTTGATTTCATAGTTCACTCCTTTTTTGAGCTCAGGAATCACAACACTGTTTTTTGTTGGTGTCCTTACTTCAAAAATCAACCACTCAGATTCTCCTTGAGAACTAGCTGTTGGCCTGTACAAAATTTTATATCCCTGAATATATTGGGATTGTTGGTCAACCTTAAACGTGGAGATAGAACAGCCATATTAATACATTAGTAAGCATCAAGTGTAAACAGTTTTAGGTGCTAATACATGTTATCAGTCTCAGAAAACTATGGAGCTTGCTCATTTCCCCCTATTTCTTGGTAGTTTAATACTACTAACATCAAATGGCAGCACAGCTCTGTTTGACTGTGGTCTAATAGGCTACTTTAAAAACACTGAAGTGATAGCACTTGCCCAGTGGGATTTTATTTATTTTTCTCTGAACAGTAAGCCTTTGTGACATATTGCAAACCGTTGCTGAAAGTCCCTTTCATTTCAAAAACTGTTGTTGTTGTTGCACATTGGACAATAGAAATTCAAAGCTCCCTGAGACACGGGCAGAGAGTTTGGATTAAACATAAGAGATCCAAGTTAAACAAACATGCATTGTATAGTTTTTAAATTCCCAAAGCTTTTATTTTCAATCTTATTGTATCCCCCCCTCACCACACACTTATTCCTGGTTGTTGTTGTTTTTTGTTTAAGGCTGCCTTGTTCTGGTCCACTTACAAATTCTAAGAAGAAGAATTCTGCATTCCTGCATTGCAGGGAGTTGGACTAGATGACCCCTGGTACATTCCAACTCTACGATTCTATTATTATAAGAATCACTAAAGTATCTTTAAGAAGAAGAAAATATGTGAACTGAAAAATGTAGCAAACTGCAAATGATGCTTCTTTGAACACGACATCAGAATGCAACCCAACCAGTGTATGTATGCACATGTGTATAGCCAGCTTATTAATGAATAGCAATTAATGCTCCTAATGCCTCCAAGGCAGCTTATCAACATCTGTTCAGAGTTGTTGTATTTTGTATGCTGTTGGGAAAATTCTTTTTACAGGCTACTAGCACTTTTGCTTTACTTACTGTCCAATGAACTTCAATTGAGGAAGAAGAAAGGATTGTGGGATTATGGAGATGTAGAACAACATCACCCAGCTCCCGCTGTACTTGTTTGTGATCCACACCCTGACTTGTAGGTGGAACATCTGTAACAATTTCAACAAACTATTGTTAACCTCAAAAGATATATGACAGAGACTTGAAAAACAGGTTTGATTGTACCACTGAGTGTATATTTTGCATTGCATCCAAGATAGAATGGGGACACAATCAAGAAATAAATCAAGGGTCAATAAAGGCCTGGAAACAATGCCTTATGAGGAACGGCTTAGGGAACTGGGTATGTTTAGCCTGGAGAAGTGAAGGTTAAGGGGTGATATGATAGCCATGTTCAAATGTATAAAAGGATGTCATATAGAGGAGGGAGAAAGGTTGTTTTCTGCTGTTCCAGAGAAGCGGACACGGAGCAATGGATTCAAACTACAAGAAAGAAGATTCCACCTAAACCTTAGGAGGAACTTCCTGACAGTAAGAGCTGTTCGACAGTGGAATTTGCTGCCAAGAAGTGTGGTGGAGTCTCCTTCTTTGGAGGTCTTTAAGCAGAGGCTTGACAGACATATGTCAAGAATGCTTTGATGGTGTTTCCTGCTTGGCAGGGGGTTGGACTGGATGGCCCTTGTGGTCTCTTCCAACTCTATGATTCTATGAAATTGGGTTGGGAAATATTTTGGATGGCTTTGGTGGCCAATCAACTTTGTGATTGCCAAGATACTCCCATCTCCCAAGGGTTGGGGTCTTGCACCTGATCTTCCGCTGCAGCTTTGAAATAAACACAGAGCCTAGGAGGAACTGAAGTGCCTCTATCTATCATCTTCCTCCAGCTCAGGGCATGCTGTCTTTTTTTTTTTTTTTTTTTTTGCCTCTGAACCTGCTGGGCAGTTGGAGCTCCAACTACCTGGCAGGCAAAGAGACAAGCTTCTGTGCCTGCAACTCTCCAGTACTCTCCAGTAATGTTCAGTACTCCTACATTTTCCATATTTTCAAGCTATTATAATTGGCGCAGCAATTGATGTGGTTTGAGTGTCTACAGTGGAAAGGGGAATTCATGAAAATGGGGGGTGCAACTTGCATGTGTGGAAGTTCTGTTGGATCCAAGTGGATAAAAATGTTGTTATATACAAAGAGAAACATTTCAAGTGGGTCAAATATAGTTCAATTAGTGGAACACAAAGTTTGGAATAATCTTCTGAATTAAAAGTAGTATTGATTTTTCTTGGTACACCCCCAAAAACAACTTTGGCAGACAAAAATCTACTTAATACTGTGTCTGTTCTGAAATAATCCATGACTTCTGCCCTTAGTCCTTGGATAGCCAGTGATAAAAATAAAGAATTCTAGGGTAGATGAATTAATGTTCTCACTCAGCCTTAAAAGCATCTGCTTATATTTTATATCTCATAAAATGGTACTGAATGCCATTGTATTTTGTATTTTGGCATTGGGGCTTGTTTTCCCCACCCCATTATGCTGGAAGGCAAGTGAATGACTTGATTTCACGACAACTCATGTTTAGCTAGCAAAGCACCTAACTTTTAATTGTAAGAAACAGATGATTTTTGAAAACTAGTAACTGCTGGCACATTTTCTCAGAGAGAACCGTGTACTTATTCAGATTTTGATTTGATGTGAATCTACAGAGACTACTGCCCAGAAATAAACTGTTTAGATTAAAAAGTGGTTTGTTTCTCAGTAGGATCTGCTATAGTGAATATACAGTAGTTGTTTCCTCAGCTTTAAGCCCCTTTTTGATTGACAGCCTTGTTATCTATTGTTGCATACAGAACAAGAGCAGATACTGTATTGACATTATTTCCTAAAATGGGTGTTTCTTTTCTGTTTCCTTTCAGTGAAGCATATCTAAACAAATGATTGTCTTTAGTTCAGTCTTAAATACATGTTTTACCTTGTGTTTTCACTGGGTCAGATATTTGGCTGGGATCACTAATTCCATATGCATTGGCTGCTCGCACAAGGAAGAGATAAATTGCATTTGGTTTCAGACCTTTAACAGCAAATGTTTCTGTTTTCACATTTTCTGCTACGGTTTGCCAGCTGCTGCCAGCTGCATGGCTAGGGATAAAGCACACACACACACACAGAAACAGGTTAGTACATGCCTATGATATAAGAACCTAAAACATAAGCACAACCAGATCACATAAAGACATAATACCTGAACGCCTCTATTATATAAGAGGTTGGAGTTGCACCTGAATTCAAATTAGGCTTCCATGATAGTGTTACTGTATTTTTGCTGACGTCGGTAACTTCAGGTTTTGATGGTGCACTGGGAATCAAGTTAGGGTCAGTGGGTCTTGGTGGCTGCACTGGAACTCCAAATTCTAGTGAAGAGTGATAAAAGTTCAAAGCTGACATATGCTCATCAGTGTGCTCACATTAGTGTATATCATTTCTTACATAATCAGAGAGCCATTAGACTGTAATTACTTATTTTTATGGTTTCTCCTCTATCCAGATTTACCTTGGACTTCAATGTAAGCACTCCATGATGCTTCACCACTTGGGGTGGAGGCAATGCACGTGTACCGACCAGTGTCACCCAGCTGAAGGGAAGGGGGGGGGAGAGAGAAAAATATTTGAAATAGTCTGAGACACAGAAGATTTGATGTCCCAAATGAATATGCATTAACTCACCCAAAGTCCCCCCAAATGAAAATTTGTTAGAAGAAAGTGATATTCAATTACAGTAAATTAAAATGCAATGGTTGAGCTTAAATTTTATTTTTATTTATATATATATAATTTTTATTGGTTTTATATAACAACACAAAAAAGACAAAACATAAAAGACATATTCATCCACCTTCCCTCCCTCCCCCCACAAGTCCCCTTCTGCCACAAGAGGAACCTATGAGGTGCGACCATCCAAAGGAGGTCCATTTTTGTAGTTGGGTTTCCTTCCGCCCCTCCCCCCCACCAGAGCCCCCTCCTGCCACCAGAGGCTTCAGGACGACAGGGAGGAAGACAGGCAGACATCCCCCCAACTACCTAGGTTGAGCTTAAATTTTAATTGGGCTTCTGTACTCACCATAGAATACAGGATTAAAATATTTTATTTTCATTACATTATTTGTTGTGGTCCCTGAAGACCTCATTGATTGGGCGGGGATATATGGGATAAGGTGGTCTATAGTCCAACTATTCAGTGCGCATTTGTAGTCCTTTTGGATACACCAGAATTTGCTAGGGGGAATACCTCTCCACCATCAGTCAATGTGACATGGTGTGTTAGCACACTTTTTCTGTTGATGGGGACAATAACATGTATGCGGCTTTTCTGGAGTCATGTTGTGGCATCTGCCTAGATCAGGCATGTCAAACCTGCGGCCCTCCAGATGTTTTGGCCTACAACTCTCATGATCCTCAGCTAGCAGGACCAGTGGTTGGGGAAGATGGGAATGGTAGTCCAAAACATCTGGAGGGCCGCAGGTTTGACATGCCTGGCCTAGATAGCTTAATGTCCTCAAGGTGTGGACTGATTCCCAGCCATTCTGTCTAATGATTCGACCCTCCTGGACACGAAAAGTTATAAGAGGACTTCCTGTTCCAGCTCAAGTAACAAGGTCCTCTTGAATTCTCACATGCTTCTGCTTTATTCTTTGGTCCTTATTTTTAGCTCGCTCGTTAATTCTTTCACTTGGTTTGGTCCTAACTACTTGCTTTGTCACACAGCTACTGGTTCCAGGCTCCCTGCTCACATCAGGCGTCTGCCCACAGGTGCACTCTTGACAGTAGTCTCAGTTCCTCTCAATGGCTCCTTTCACAAAGACATCAGGGAGATCTCTCGAATTTTCAAAGCTCATACAAGGGCAAGGTTTTTAAGCAGGCTTATTTTATCATCCCTTTTATCTATAACCTATTTCTGGTCTCCTGGAGGATGATATGCCTTCTTTAGATACAGAGATTGAAATGAACTTTTATGTTTTTCTAAACCAGCTTGGCCAACAGCCAGAGATTATGGCAACTGTGGTACAGCAGGAGGGCCACAGTTTTCCCACCATTGCTCTAAATATGATCTTTAGAAGTGGGTTAGGAAAAGACCCTACAGATCTAGAAAGTTACCCAGAATCATGTATAGCTATATAGCTTCTGACATATCCATCTTCATTTCCATTTCACATGTCCGTTCCAATCACTAGGGACAGGGATGGGAAATTTCTCTCAGGGAATTTCATCACACTATATTGACACTTCTGTGTATGTGTCCATGTATGGAAATGTGAGCTGCTCAGTGGGTATGTATTATCTGGTAGGGATATGTGGGACATGTGACTATATATATGAATGGGTCTCTAGCAATGTGTGGATGAGAGGAACAACATTTTGATGGTGTGTTTGGTGGGGGATGTATGAATGGGATAAAATGATTTATTTCATATAAAATTTATATAGAGCTTGATTGCAAAAAGGTATATATGTGTGACTATCTGTTTAGTAGAAGAGAGCAGTGCAGGATGGGGGTTTAAAGTAACATAAGAGAATGTCCTCCATAGTTTCCTATTAACAGCAGAACCAAGAGATTGGTACAGCTGTGCCAGGAGGGGTGCAATACTGAGAAGCTGCCTGTCTCCGGTGCCCAGGCCTCAGCAGCTGGCCATGACTAGGCAGAGCTATCTTCAACTTAGCTGCCCCTAGTGCAGGCTGCCTGGTCTCAGTGACACAAAATTGGCTCTCAGCTGTGCTAGATGTGGACATATGATGATTTAAAAGAAAGCTGTTTTGCAGTTCTCCAGCTTTTGGAAAGGAGCTGGAATGATGAAGCAGTAAGGAGTCAGACATCCACCGGTCGGGGATGTTGAAGGAGTGAGGAAGAAAATGGTGCATAGCAAATACATGAAGCTCACAGGTGCCTGATCTGTGGCTGCAGGCACCTGCTTGGGTTATTGTGTGTGTGCGTAAAAAGTTGCTTACTGCAGCCTCCGGAAGAGGGGATGGAAGCACCAGCAACCACCACTGACTCATACTCAGGGTAACTATAGAGTTGAGACCCAGTAGTTCTGAAGACAGAAGTGGGGGAACTTCAAAATAGTTCCCTCATATGATTCCTTTGCTGCTTTGTTGATTTTAGGAACTACATGTGCTCTGAGTAATTCTGATTGTTTATCAAGGTTGTCAAACTTGGAGGGGTTGCTATAAAATATCAGAACTGTACAATTTTGCCGTTAAAGCATGGGATATGCTTTCCTGGTTCTGTGCATGTTTATTTCTCTCTCCATAGTCAGTGAGTTCTGGATTTTAGCTTCACAGCAACCCTGTGAGGTAGGTTAGGGTGAGAGGTGGTTCCGTAACCAACACTGCAAAATTGCACATGCACAGAAAACCTTTGTTTTTGTTGTTTTCAAGGTTGGAAAACTTTGCTGATCAGCAATGTGAAATGTTAATTAAGTGGGGAGAGCTGCTTTTACTGTCTTTGTGCCTCTTTATTTTGCGTTACATGGTCTGTGAATGCTGCATTGTAAGTATTTGTATGTTACTTTCTCTCCTAAGAGCTCAAAGCTGTGTACAGAGCTGTCCTTCACAACAACACTGTGAGGTAGATTAGGCTGAGTTCTTGCCAATAAATTGCCAGTGAAGAATTGAGGAGGGCCAATCCATGCACAGCTTACCAATCTCAGAAAATCATTTTGGTGTACCTAATTATGTATGTCTCTGAAAACTACATGCTTCATAATAATAATAATAATAATAATAATAATAATAATAATAATAATAATAATAATATATTATTTATACCCCGCCCATCTGGCTGGGTTTCCCCAGCCACTCTGGGCGGCTTCCAACCGAATATTAAAACAGTACAGCATTAAACATCAAAAACTTCCCTAAACAGCCTTCAGTTGTCCTCTAAAAGTAAAATAGTTACTTATTGCCTTGACATCTGCTGGGAGGGCGTTCCACAGGACTGTTTTGGTGTATTTCCAAGCACTACGGTAAATTTCACAATGCTTACTGGATGTTTACTTAGGAAACCTTAAAGTCTTCACTGTGCATGTAGCTTCTCTCTAACATGTGGCCTTTTAACACACAGGTCAGATCCTAAATTGCCTGTAGACAGAAGCTATATCAGATCTTTAAGAAAAATTAATTTGAAAAATTACTTCTCTGGTAAAGAGAGGCAAAATTGCATAGCCTTGTGACATTCCCGTCCCCCTCTACATCCCATGAGATAGCTTCTGTTTCTATGAGCTTCATTATTATCATTAGTAAACAGGCAGCAGTTCCCAGAAGAGGGTGTGCACGTGCTATGTTTGCTAGAGGAAACGATAGAGGATTATAATTTCCTAGAGGTTAGGTTCCATTTATAAAACAATGGTATAAGTAAATCTTGCCAAGTTTTAAAATGCTGAGTTGTGAAATTTTTTAGGTAAACCCTGCAGAAAAAATCCTACAGGAATATTAACTATTGCTAAGGAAAGTGTGATGTGACTCTACTACAAGAACAATGCAACAGTGCATTTGCATATCACGTTAAAGGACAAATTATTTGAATGTCATTTTTACTCCTGTGAATAAATAAAAGAATTGCAGTTTCTGGGCATGGAGTGGGCTGGGAGATGACCTCAAGACCCAGAGGTGGAGCATGTGCAGGGCGAGAGGGCCTATTGCCCCGGGTGCAGGTTTTTCCCAGCTTTGTGAGTCCGATCCCACATCCCAGCCTTGCAAAGCAGTGCGGGGCTAGCCGGGCATCAGAATGAAACAGGCATGCGGCCTTCTAATCAGACCAATTGGGCTGATTGGAGGGGCATGAGCCTGCTCTGCTGCATCCCCATGTCACCCTTCCAGCCCATGCTAAGCAGACTAATTGGAAGTTTGTGTGCTTGCCCTCTTGCTGCGTCATGTCACCCTCTATGCCCATGGCACACCCAGGGAAGTCTAGTTCCACTGCTGCTCAGGACTGATATTTTAAATTCCATATGATATCACATCCTTTATTAAAAGGTAAGAAAGATGCTTAATCAATTAAACTGCTTGCAGGAGAATTAGGGGCTTCTCTTTGCCCCCAAAATTGCTTATATCACAGGTTTCTTCAGAGAGGAAAAACACCATTGAGTCACTATGCTAGAAAAGAAACTGAGTGAGGGCTTCATCACAGTTCCACCATAAAATAATAAAAATGTTGATGATGATAACAACAGAAATAATAATCTGATGTTAGTTTTTGCTCCATTTGCTTGTTCATATGAATTATTGCAAGATTTTAACATCCACAGTTGAAGCTGAAAATGTTTTTGGAACTGATTTGGATAACACAGACAGCATACAGTATAATCACCTGACGTCAAACGCTAGACAAAGCCCACCTGAAACTGCCTCTAAATACACACAACTAAAGATTAAACCACTCTAAAAAGGTCAATCTAAAAGTTAAAAAAACACCACCACCAAATGGAAGATTTCAGTAATTCTGTGCTGGCATGAAGAGTTGCATGGGCAGGTAACTACATGGTTTCAGGTAATGTATTGTATGAAAAGATGTCTTTACATTTGGCCTAACTACATGAACCAAGTTATCCTAAGGCAAAACACCTAGCAAGTAAAAACAGGTGTTCGTATTCCTTGGAAAAACGCAAACCATTCTGCTACAACTTGTCTCAAAGGAGTAACACATTGACCAAGCATGCTTCCATAAACCTTCCGGAAGCCAGCTCTGTATTCAGTTATTTTAATTTATTAATCTTTCCTGCATATGTATAGGTAGTAAAAAAATGGAGCAGGAAGCATGAGGACAATAGGGATAACTGCTAGTAGAGAAATTATAGTAAATGAACTGTAGAGAATATTTTGAAACAATACAATCGTACAGCTTTCATGTTATGTGAAAACACTGGAGCTTGTTTACTGTTCACATGCCTGCTAGCCTAGCAAGTGAAACAGGGATTCAAAACATTTATGGTTACAACCAGGACCAGGCATCCCCAAACTGCGGCCCTCCAGATGTTTTGGCCTACAACTCCCATGATCCCTAGCTAACAGGACCAGTGGTCAGGGATGATGGGAATTGTAGTCCAAAACATCGTGAGGGCCGAAGTTTGGGGATGCCTGACTAGGACTAAAGGGAGAAACGTAAGAGGAAGGCACGTACGGCAAACCCTCACCATGATCAACTCCCACCTGGAAACCTATGTCCCCACTGTTGAAGGATGTGCGGATCTAGAATTGGCCTCTACAGTCACTTATGGACTCACTGTTAAGACCGTGTTCATGGAGATCACAAAAGAAGATTCCTAAGCATTGTTGCACCACCATCCCACCTTCTATGTTTAAACAGTTTTCTAAATTAATTCTTCTTAGAAGAATCGTAGTTATGAAAACTGAAATAACTTGCCAGCGGCTCTGTTATAATGTAAGGTACTCTGGGAATGCAGAATAAGCTATCTCAAGACACGAAGAATCAAATAAAGATGATACTAATACAGTTATTTAACATTTCATTAATTCTAAAATTAGAGGCTGCAATGTTCAGGGCCTCAAGGCAAGCACCAAAGAGAAGCAAAGTAAAAAGAATTGTGTGGTTTCAGTTTCAAACTACCTTGGCATATCGAATCTGTAATGCACCAGTTTCCAGCTGCTTGATGCGGGAATCCTGTGTGGAGATGAGGGTACCATCCTTTCTCCAGAGAATTGTTGGCATTAGAGTGCCTGCAGCCACACAGCTGAGTACTAAAGTACCATCCACAGCGACAGTCTGATTCACAGGGCCTTGTCGAATGACAGGGGGAGGCCGGTCTGCAATAACTGGCATAAGAAACAACAGGGAAGGGGGAGGGAAGGAGAAAAGTTTTCTGCAACTGGAAGTGATTTTCTAATCATCTAAGCAACAGTGGTTGCTTCAGGCTTTACAAGAATCTAAAGATAATTAAATAAGTAATTAAAATAAAGCACATGCAATATTCAGGGGACAATAATATGGTGTTCAACTACAGAATATGTGTTAATATCCAGCAATATTTTTTTAAGGAGAAAAGGCAGTTTCCTGCATTTGACTCTTCCTGACAAATGCTTGTCTCCATCAACCTTAGAAAAGAAAAAAAACACTGACAAAATTTCCCACCTTCTTTGAAAGATGCCCCTTTCTCCAATCCAGCCTCCTTCATCTAGATTATTCTAATGCCATTAATGAGTTAACTTTTTCAATGATTAGCCAGTTGATTTGTTTCTTGATATGTATGCAAACTAATAACAGATTTCATTAAAATTATTATACAACATTATCAGTTGGTGGAATCTAGGTAAAGGTAAAGGGACCCCTGACCATTAGGTCCAGTCGTGACCGACTGTGGGGTTGCGCGCTCATCTCGCATTATTGGCCGAGGGAGCCGGCGTATAGCTTCCACGTCATGTGGCCAGCATGAGAAAGCCGCTTCTGGCAAACCAGAGCAGCACATGGAAATGCCGTTTACCTTCCCGCTGTAGCGGTTCCTATTTATCTACTTGCATTTTGACGTGCTTTCGAACTGCTAGGTTGGCAGGAGCTGGGACCAAGCAACGAGAGCTCACCCCATCATAGGGATTCGAACCGCCGACCTTCTGATCAGCAAGCCCTAGGCTCAGTGGTTTAACCACAGCGCCACCTGGGTCCCTGGTGGAATCTACCTCCACTTAAAAAGTGCTATATTTTCTGACTGCAGCATTCTTATTGTTTTGGAGGAACACCTTTGAACTGAAATAATTGTCACAATAAAACCTAACAGGTGCAGTTCAGAGGTCACAAACTCAGCCCAATAAACCTTTTTTTTTTTGACCAGGAAAAGCCACATTTCCCATATAGTGAAGATATTCTATTTTTCAATGCCACAGTTTCCTGTTATGTCTAATTAACCAGGATCTGATCCTAGTTTTATATCCAGGTTTTCTGGGGCTCTTCTGCTACATCTTACCACTTCAGATATCATGAGAAATTGTGGTTTAAGAAACCAGATTATCTTCACCAGAAGATATGTAAGGCACATGAGGGGAGACTGAGCTGTGAGAAGAGGAACACAATTTGTTCCTAATCTGATAAGTCATGGTTTATCAGAAGAAGATTGACATCTGAACCACACTTCAGTTTTGTTACAGTATAGCTCATTTCAAGACATCAAGATTCAACACACTATGAGTGTTTGATAGTTTGAAAGGTAAATTTAAGTTACAATTGCCTAAGCAAAAACACAATCTTATCAAGTAATGTCTCTCCCACATTAAATCATATTTATGTGTAGTGCAATCAAATGAATTTTCACCTTACATAACACCTTATATAGTAGAAAGCATATAAACTTAAAATCATGTTGTTACCACACTAGAATTACCATGCTGCTACATTATAAGCAATATTAAAATAAACACCTTACCATCAGTAACCTCTAAGTATGCTTTTGTCGTGATGCTTCCGGCAACATTTAAAGTCTGGCAAATATAATAGCCAACATCAGATCGTTGGACATTTGTAATGGTGAGGTCACCCGTTTGAGAGACAGAAAACCGGCTGGAAGACTGAGGAGGTTGGTATGAAAAAAGCAAGTTCTGGAATATAAGGAGAAAAAGTGGGAAATCAGCAAGTTAGATTGATTAGCTTTCATATTCAGAATACCCTATATTACGAAGGTTATAGGACCATTTTTCAGATACAAAAGTGATGCTGCACATCACAGTCCACCACTCAAGATAGATATGACTAAACACTGAAACTTGGATTCCCATGGGCCACAACAACATATCTAAGACTGCAATGCTTACCACACTTATTTGGGAATACCCCATTGAACTTCTTTTTGATTCACTACTCAAGGATATATGCAGACCCAGTGCTAATTACCAGATGCTTGTAACGTACAACTGTGAACATAAACTAAAAGTGCCAATATATTTAAGGGAAGGATGGTATTAGGTAGAACCAGTAAAGATAGACCATAGCAAGTGCTTTGTTGCTGCAGTTTGGAAGAGTTTTGATCTAAAGCCATATAGTAGCTCTCTTCATGAGCTGGGGGAGACTGCTATTTTTATACATGAGAGTGTATCTTATTTTCCTTTTAGACAATTTTTGTGGAGTATATGTCTAGCTTATTATTCATAATTGTTAGTGCTTTTTTCTCCTTTAAAAATGTTTAGGGGTGCTCTCATTTTCATTTGTTGTTGTTTAGTCGTGTCCGACTCTTCGTGACCCCATGGACCAGAGCACGCCAGGCCCCCCTGTCTTCCACTGACCCTGCAGTTTGGTCAGACTCGTGTTGGTGGCTTCAAGAACACTGTCCAAATATGTCGTCCTCTGTCGTCCCCTTCTCCTTGTGCCTTTAATCTTTCCCAACATCAGGCTCTTTTCCAGGGAGTCTTCTCATGAGGTGGCCAAAGTATTGGAGCCTCAGCTTCACGATCTGTCCTTCCAGTGAGCACTCAAGGATGATTTCCTTCAGAATGGATAGGTTTGATCTTCTTGCAGTCCATGGGACTCTCAAGAGTCTACTCCAGCACCATAACTCAAACACATCAATTCTTCGGCAATCAGCCTTCTTTATGGTCCAGCTCTCACTTCCATACATCACTACTGGGAAAACCATAGCTTTAACTATACGGACCTTTGTTGGCAAAGTGTTGTCTCTGCTTTTTAAGATGCTGTCTAAGTTTGTCATTGCTTTTCTTCTCTTTGCCTTGACATGCATCTAGTTCATGATATACGATGGGGTTTTGGACATTCTTGTAGGACAGTAACCTCCCTCCCTGTATCCATGACATACACTGTATGACAAACCACAGTTGAAACAAAAAAGCTTAACATAAAGAAATTGTGCTACCATAATTGATCTGAACAGAATTTCACATACACTTGGAATCAAATGCCAGATTCACTTTTCCGTGTCTAACTAAATATATTTAAATGCTTCATTTCATAGAGGAGGGCTTTTAGTATTTTTCTCTTCCAATTAAACTTTATATTCCAAACAAATAGGATACACTGTCTTTCATTTCACGCTAAGCACTAACAGATCCTTATCATGGTTCTTTTCCTTCTCATTTTCTTGCTACCCATTGGCACCAGTTCAACAAAGTTCATTTAAAATCCCCCTTCAGCTTGATTGAAAATTCTGTCTCAGGCCACATGCTATATTTTTTAAAAAATTAACTAGAATATCTTGAACTGTACACAGTCCTGAAGCATGTACTACGGCCTACAAAATTCTTAAGAAGCTTCCTAGTTTTTCATCCTGCATGAGACAATATGTGGTTGACAGGGAACAGAGGGGTCTGTGTAAAGCCAGGATGTATGTTGAGTTTGCCAAGGAATTAAACACTTTTTACTAGTCCCGAGTTTTTACAACAACCAGGTAACATAGGCAGAGCCTACACCCTTATTTTGAAAAGAATCAAATGAGCATAGCTAGTCATCCAACAGGCATTTGGATAATGTGTGTGCAGGAGATCACGGGGCACTAGCAGCAAAAATGGGCCTTGTGTTAACTGAGATGCTTTGGCAAAGCTTCGGAAAGTTCGTTTTACCTGACTTCCTTCTCTTCGCCAAAATATTGCTGGTTGAGGATTTCCAGTCGCTTCACACTGGAAAGTCACAGTTCTGCCCAGTGCAGCCACCTGGTCACGAGGTTTCACAACAAAATGTGGTGGTTCTGAAAAAAAAAGAAGTACAACACAATTACACTGATTAATTCATAGCTGAGGTGAATGGTTTTCTGGTAAGAGGCTTGTGCATCACATCTAACTCACACAGAAAGGTCCTTTTTAAAATAAAGACTATAGTGCTTAGGTTCAACACTGTTTTAACTAGGGCTGATGTTTATAGACACACCTATTTGTTAAATCTGTGTGTGTGTGTGTGTGTGTGTGTGTGTGTGTGTGTGTGTGTACACACACACACACTTTATCTGAAGCATCACACAGCCCAATTGCCTTCAGTAACTCTTCTTGGGTGTGTAGTTTGGTGGTAAAGTGCTGGTAGGACAAAAAGCTGAAGGCATTTTTATCAGTCACAGCATAAGAAAAGAAAAATTCCCTCACATCACTGTACTATGTACTCTTAAAGTAAAAACCACAAAATGATAGCAAATTCAGGGGTTAGATACACAAAAGTCATCATCTTTGATTTACTGTAGTTCAGAAGTCAATTAACAGCTTCCATAAGAGGCTTGATTTCTGATATAGGATGAAATGCTCAGGAAAAAAATTCAATTTAACTCAAAAGCCTTAGGATTGCCACTGAGTAAATTATAACCATTTAAAAATCTTCAATGCAGTTACTGAAGAGGAATGAATTTAAAGCAACGGTGAAGCAGAATGCCTCCTTCATTTACATAGGCAAGGACATGTTCAAACAAAATATATATGTAAATGAAGGCAAATTTGAAACATCTGCTCATCGTGACATTATAAATACTGCCAGCATTGTCCAAACTGTTTGATTTATACAGACTTAAATGGCCACTTCATCTAGCAGTAAATAGAACGTCAAAAATTATGTCAGTTGCATTAAGCTATGGCAGTTAAGTATATTAGGCACAGTGACTGAACTAGAATAGAAAATATTCTTTTTAAAACCCTGTTTCGGCTTGCCCTCTTACACTGCAGAAACAATGGCTTAAATGAGATCTTGCTGATTTATATTTTTCAGATCTTTCACTCCTTTACTATTTGAAAGAAGAATTTTTCTCAACCCTTACTGATTGTGATAAGGCATCTCACAATCAAATGTAGGCTGGGCGTTTAAGATCCCCCCCCCAAACACGCTGATCATTATTTATCCCAAAAATTCTTTTAGGGTAGATATGGGCAGGGTGTTGTTGTTGTTCTAAGTGTATAAATATCTTATACTATGACGGGATTCACAGAAAATCTGATTGTCTAAAGTTCAGCATTAGGTAAATGGGTTCTAAACTATCTGGTTTATGTTAACTATTAAAAGTCTGACTTCTGAAGAACAAAATTCCCTTATGAAGTATTTTGGTTATTGCAAGCAAATTATTTTTCTGTGGATGCCTGAGGAAATAGTGTTGTGGAAAAATATATGATTTTATATTTATAAACTCTTACAGAAGATTATAGAAAGTGTACTAACAAGGCAAACAAGGATTAGTAATCTTGAGGTTTATTGTTTGTGGAGGGTTTTGGGTGTTAGGAATAGTGATGAAAAGTGATGCTAGCCAGTGGAATTTTTGGCCAGCTAAGATAGGAACGATCTACAATCAATAGTGTTAAATGCTTTTCTGTTCACAAAGTTGTACCAGCTTCTCACTAAGAGACTATACACTTTAATGTAAACTACTTTCAAGGCTAAATTGCTGCAATAGTGTCAGTGTAGCAATCCCTCTCTTGATAAATATTTTCGCATTTGTGTTACGGAACCATAAGAATGAAAGAGGGGGGAACCAACAAGATATACAGAGCTTTAACTGTCCAAAACCTTTTGAACTAACATCAGGAATTTCTCCTCATAGAGTGAATCATGTTAGCCTGTAACATCAAAAGGAACAAAGAGGCTTGTGATACCTTAAAGATTAAAAATCTTCTGACAATATAGATTCTAAAATGGGGGTCAACAACACAGTGACTGCGGGCACCATGGTGCCTGGAACAGGGGCCATTGGCACTCCCAAGTAGGAGAGCAGACCCTGAGTTTTCATTTTTTGAAAGAATTATGTCTCAAGATCTAGAAAGAAAGAAAGAAACTAGGCAGGTACCCATTTAAGTGATTTCTGTGAAATGAGCCGGCTTGGCTGCTCCCACCTGAGGTTTTATAGCCAATGAAGTCAGAGAATTGATTGATAAGTGATTTGTTTGGACACCAGAAAATATTGTTTTCCCTTCCTTTGTTTTTGTCTTACATTCTAGTCTTTGGTATCTCCATAGTTTTCCCTTTCTTTATCACTCACTAGCAACCAGGATGCATCTTTCCTGTGGTGGGTTCATCTGAGATCAGGTGCTCCCTTTAAGTTACTTTATGCAAATATTACAGCAAAATAAATGTGGGTAAATGTTATAAAGAATTCACTCTCCCCCTCCCACAAAAGGCAAATGTGAAATCTTTGCAAATAGGTTTAAGCATGCCTGCTGCTGTGCGGGAGCTGACGCCCTGGCACTCATTAAAAATTCACAGTATTGTTAACAATACAATTGTATGCATGTCTACTCAGAGATAAGTCACTTTGAAAGTGGATGGATAGAAGTTTTCCTCCCTCTCTCATAAGCAGAACTCATGAACATGATTTGCTGGATGAAATAAATTGCTTCTTCACACAGCACATAGTTACACCACAGAAGGCAGCAATGGCCACTAACTTGGATGACTTTAAAAAAGAATTTGCCTTTCCATGCACAATTTTATACACTTATCTTCTGTCTTGATGGTACTTTTACTTAGCTTCTTTCATTAAACCTTTATGTTTAAGTAGTAGTCTGACAAGCATGCAGATGATCACCAGCTAAACACAAAGGAGCACATTACCGTACTAGTTCTCCAAAGCCTGCACTGAATGTAATTTAAACAACGTGAATCCAGCATACCTCAAAAGAGAGGTGTGTGTGTGTGTGTGTTTTCCTCTGTTCATTTTTAGAATGTGGTGGTACAGTAAAGAATAAGGTAGAATTGCAATTTGGATGCACAGTGATGAAACCATACGACCACTTTCATTCATGTCTGGAAGTATGGATTAATATCCACATTCTCAATTCATTAACTTGGCTGCCTTTTCTGTTGATGCAATTGCCAACAAATCCATTTAGCAACTATTTATACTACCGCCAAAGCTCCATTAACATTATCCAACAAGTAATTATATCATAATTCAAAATGCTTTAGCATTTACTGCACAGCAATGTATGCTGCAGCTATTTCCTTAACTCTCACTTTTGCTATACTTAATGCTGCAGGCACCGTAAAGTGGTGCCTATAACTGTTGGAATGGGCCCAGATACACTCTGCTTTTATTGTAAGAGCTGCAAAATAATGAAAAATATTTTACTTCATTAGGCTTTAAATTGATCAATTCATTACATTACATCAACATAACCAAAACCTTAAAAGATGTACAGATATGTTTCAGGCATTACCCTCAGTTAATAGTGACATCACAGTGATGTCACTATTAAAAATACAAATTCTTTATTTCTGCTAGATTTCAAGGCAGCTAGAAGATTAGGCAGTTTTCTCCCAGGGATGGTGCAGGGACGATGAATATGGTTTGCCTCTGCAGTCTGCCTTCAAGCTCATGGAACATCTTAAATTGTGATTCAAACTTTAGTCAGCTAAACTACATTTTTAAAGTTAATAACCCGAACTGTTGTTGTCAATATTAGCACTAAAAAGAAAGGAATGCAAAGTATTTATTTTTAAAATATCTCTTGAACAGCAGATATGAAAAAATGAAGTGTAAGATTCAAACACAAAATTTTACTCCTTTGATACATGTGCAACTTTTTTTATATACACTATAAAGGACTTGCAGACCTTAGAGCACTTGGAGTGTCTCAAGGTGAGAATGGATCAGACACACAACTTAGAAATAAGAAATAAACATAATTAAAACAGATAAAAATAAGCAAGCCATTACCTTTGATGCTTGCCACAAAAATTACCCATACTTCATGCAGAATCTGCTCTTTGCAGTCTGTCCAATCAATTATAAGTGAAAGATGGAAGCTGATTTGTTGACGAATATGGAGGGGTATGGATGGAAAGAGGGAGTGATGTTCCATTCACAGGGATAACGGTGATTAGAAGATGGCCAATAAAATTTCAACTTACCAGATACAACTATAAACAAAAGAAAAAGAAAAGAAAACATGGAATAAATAAATTGGAACATAAAATGGAAAAAAGTAAAATGAATATGCTTTTAATTCTATACACTGGTTTCTTTCCGGAAAGTGGTATAAAAATAATAAAAAATTAAACGTACAGCGATCTTATTGAAATGTAGCTATCTGGAAACAAAAAACATGTTCAGGATATACAAGAAAAAACAGCATGAAACAGATGGTCTATTGCATATATTGTTCTTTTTAGCAGTAGAAAAAGCTCAATTCCAAACCTGGAGATGTGAAGTGTAAAGAATGAAGGAGATACAAGAGATGTGCTACAGTGTGAAAAGGATCTATCTGCCTGCTGAGCAGAGTGATGGGATCATATTCAGAGAACCGCCACCCCCAACCTACTATAACATGTGAGGGGATTGTCCACCACCTACTTCACGCTGAGAAGCAGAATAAAAAGTGTATTATGATGTTCCATTTGCAATGTAATCTAGGAGTAATTTTCATAATCAGCTTCAGAATTCAAGGCCATTATACTCCCTGCAAGCAAAAAGGGATGAACAGCTACTCAATATACCTAGACAGGATTGGTAGCGTAAAAATTACTTAGTTTGCTGGGCAGAGCAAGCCCTTTCCCCTTTTCTCCCTGTAGCCAAGATAATTCCTTGTCACATATGCATTTTCTATCCAACTATACATTATTTTTTATTAACAAAGAGCACTTCTGTAAGCATACTAATGTGGAAAGCTAGAAATGATAAAAATCCAGAGACCAGTAAAAAATAGTGGTTTTTTAAATTTGTTTATAAAAGTGTATACTACCCTCTCATAAAATATCAAGGAATATAACATAAAAAACACCATTCGGTATTGAGTGGCTTCTCCTAAATCAAAACGTAAGTTGCTGCATGCTCACTAATTTATCAGAACCACAATGGGACCTAGATGCCCCACTGACCCTAATCCAAGCCACAAATTGCTCTTGCCATATTCATAAGGAAATTGATCCAACAGACATTGTTACTTATGCTGCTAAGAAAATACTGTCTACCTTGTAATATGAATACAAGACTGTAATATGAATACAAACTGCAGACTGTGTTTCATTTATTGACAAGGAGAACAGAGATCTTCCTTAATTTAATAGCAGAAAATTCTAAATAAGTATGTCCACAATCCATGAGGAAGAGAAGAGAGCTGTCTTGCCTGTCATAAATTTCAATTGTGGGGTAGCAGTGTACAAAAGAAGCTAGCCAATGTATGTGGGCACTCAAACCTTTTTAGTAGGATAGGAAGGAGTGTGGTCTTCCTTAATTTGGTGACATAAATTTCTAAATATGTATGCCCTTGTTAATCAAAGGGGGGAGTGTGGTCACTGACAGCATAGTTCACATGTGGCCTCTGCACCAGGTCTACGTGACTTGGGGCCCTTGCAACTGAAGGAACATCTGCTCCCACATTTAGCTGCCAGTGTACAGTATTCATCTGCTAACGGCCTCCTCCAATTGCCCCCACCCTCTGAAACCAGGCAGGTGGAGACAAGGGTGATGGCATTTTCAAATGTGGTACCCCAAGGAGATTCACCTAGTGCCTAAGGATACCAGGCAAAGCTGCTTTTATTCCACCATACTTTTTGAAGAACCTTCTGAACTATTTTTCATTTACCTTTTAGTTGTTGTTTTGGTTGTATTTAATGTTTTATTACTTTATATGAATACTGCCCTGTCTGCCTTATGTATGGGTGAGGCCTTCGTGTTTATTGATTATATTTCATGCAATATGCTTTCCATGTCATGTTGGGGCAGAGGGGAACTTGTGGCTTGCTACCATGCTCACCACACAAAAAGGTCAGGGTTCCATGAGCTCCCAGGGAAACAAATCATATTTAAATATCTTATGTATGTTTTTGGACAGCTACTGCTTAATTCAGTTATGTGTATGCACACAAATTGTATAAAGCTAAACCCTTGGAATCACTTCACTCATCATCTGTAAGGCAGCTGGCGGAGGAGACAGACAGAGCACTCTCAGAGTTGGTGTTTCTGAGTGGGCCTTGCCCAGTAAGCAAGGCTGAGCTTAAAATCTCTTTTCGCACCAGGTAATCCCAAACAAAACTGCTTCAAAATCCTACTGCAAACCTATAAGCAAGTTTACAAAGAATGCTAATGTCACTACAGAAACTGTGTGCGTGTACACACACACACACATGCATTATATAAACATAAAAAACTAATGGCATACATTTTTGCATCTATTATTTCAGTGACTAATTCGAGTGCAGAATAATTAATGTAACATTTGAGTCCCAAGTAGTAAATGTCAAGCATTAAGGTTTTTAAGAGATGTTTTGCATATCTCAAGTCCTACGGTGCTCTCATGTTTGTTTTAGCCTTTTAAATAGAGTAAAATTAACTACTGTTAAGCATGAGTACACTTCCATAATTAGCTGGTAAACACCTGCAGTATGCTAGTCTCCAATAAAATGCACTAAGAAGAGTAATAATATTCCGTCTGCCAACATTCATTAGTCCAGGGGGGGAAGGATTTGTGCTCAAGTAAACAGTAGACAGTACAAGCAGCATAAGAACACGAGAAGAGCTTGCTGGACACGCCAGTGGCCCATTGAGTCCAGCATCCTGTTCTCACAGTAGCCAACTATATTCTTGTGGGAAAACTAGGAGCAGAGCATGAGCACAGAAGCGCTGTTTCCCTTCCTGCAGTTTCCATCAACTGGTATTCAGAAGCACTGTCACCACCATCATGGCTAGTAGACATTAATAGCCCTCTCCTCTATGAATTTGTCTAATGCTCTTTTAAAGATTCCTGCATTGCAGGGGATTGGACTAGATGACTACATTTCTATGATTCCTAGGCAGTAGTTTTCAATAGCATATTAATTTAGTTTTTGTGGTTTGGGTTTGAGAGCACTGCTTTGAGCTTCTGGAAACACAATATTTAAATAATATAAAAGTCTGGTTATTGATATCATTATCATGTATATGGATATTGTGTTGTCTTATGTTTCTATGTACACAAATTTCCTCCTTAAAATTTTTGAGATTGTGTTCAATGTACATTATATACTTGGGCTTTTAAAAAATATAAAGCACTTCAAGTTCTACTGTTAGTAAGAGGTCTATTAATGACTTAAATAATTAAATAAATAAATGGGGGTTTTGTGGGGGGGAGGCAACCATCACTACCCCAAAATCTGCTTTAGCTTTGCTACAACTGAAGGAAGATTTGTATACTCATGATTTAATGATTTTAGTATTTACTGCAATGTGAAATTTCCCCTCAGTTCATATGTAAGGAATTTGTGAAAGTGCCTGAATGTGGAAAAAACAATTCCACCATGCCAAAATTACCCACAAGAATTAGGCAGGGTTACAGGAAGCAATTATCTGGCCTTCCCCCTCTGAAGGAAGCAGTTGACAATAAAACTAAATAAAATCCTGCCCTCGTTTGCCGAGCTTGACAATGTTTTCTTTGTGCAGCAGCTTGTGAAGTGGGGCTGGGTAGAAGCATGACTCTTCATGTGCACTAATTTCAACACCAAGGTGCCAGCAGGACAATGGTGAGGTGGATGAGACAAGAAGAGTGAATTTCTGGCACTATTGATATTTTGTTGACTAACAACCAAAATACAGTGGTACCTCAGGTTACAGACGCTTCAGGTTACAGACTCCGCTAACCCAGAAATAGTACCTCGGGTTAAGAACTTTGCTTCAGGATGGGAACAGAAATTGTGCGGCAGCAGCGTGGTGGCAGCAGGAGGCCCCATTAGCTAAAGTGTTACCTCAGGTTAAGAACAGTTTCAGGTTAAGAACGGACCTCCAGAACAAATCAAGTTCTTAACCCGAGGTACCACTGTATTTTTGGTTGCTTATTTAATAAATTTATATCCCATCAAATGTTCTTGCTAGGATTCTTATCCCCTCCATTCTCCTTCTCCCTTACTTAAACAAAATAAAAAAATTCCTTCCAGCAGCACATTAGAGAGCAACTAAGTTTGTCATTGGTATGAGCTTTCGTGTGCATGCACACTTCTTCAGATACACTGTGTATAGTGAGAGAGTGGTGGGAGTGGGTGATTGACTGACTGATAGCTGTTGACGACTGCAATTGGTCTTACAGGAAAAAGCAAGGGGTGAGATGGCTATAGATAGCTTTATCATGTATAATGAGATAAGAATCCAATGTCTTTATTCAGACCTGGTCTCTCCATGGTTTGCTTATTTATACAGTCTTACTTAAAGACTGTAATCCTGCGCACATTTATGTGGAAGTAATCCAGGATCTAAAAATGCCAGGTTGATACTGGTCAGCCCTTTGTATTTAGTTTTGCTGATGCTCCCTGGAACACATCATGACAAGAGACATTGAGAAAGGAATACTTTTTGTCACCACTTTAATGGACCGTTTGGATTTTTTCATTTTCTCACCCATACTCCCTTCAGACTCTAGATAAGGGTGTGGAGAATCTCTCCAATTCATACTGAGCCACAGAGAGGCTGAAAATTAGAAATATGTTTAACTGCATTCCAAGGGTATCCACAGCTCAGAATGAGTCAACAGAAATTCCCACCATCCTTACACAGTTTGTGGAGAAGTTCGAGGGAAATATGACTCATGTTGAGCCGTAAAAGGGATTGCAAAGTTTTTAATGTATTTTAATCTTTGTTGGAAGCCGCCCAGAGTGGCTGGGAAAACCCAGCCGATGCGCGGGGTACAAACAAACAAACAAACAATAATTGCAAAGCACTGAGACATACAATTGTTGATAGGGTGCTGTAGGTGCTAGTCACAAAATGTTTTAAATGAGGAGCCTGAAATAGCACAACATGGCTGCCGTGGGGGCACGACCTAACACAAAATTAAAGGAAAGACAGTCATTGCTAATTCTCGCCTCTACCCCACCTCCTGCTAGAACAACCTAATGTTTACCACAGGAAGTCAACTATGTCTTGCTGATCCCGATTGTAGATTATATGGCTGTTACAGGCACAATAACCCTGTTTTTCCCCAAACCAGCCCTACACCAAAGCTAGGCCAGGCATGGCCAAACTTGGCTCTCTATGTTTTGGGACTACAGTTCCCATCATTCCTGACCGCTGGTCCTGTTAGCTAGGGATGATGGGAGTTGTAGTCCCAAAACAGCTGGAGGGCCAAGTTTGTCCATGCCTGGCATAAGCCTACCCTCCTATACCCATATACCTGCAAGTAAGTACCATTAAACATAAACAGCTTACTTCTGAAGTAGACATGTATACTGCTGTACTGTATGTTAACTGTACAGTGAATAAGTGCCTGGACACCAGCTTGTGCACAGCAGGGGCCTTTTTGCAAAGTTTCCACATTTTGCAGTTTTCATTTTGGATGGGGCTTGTTTAATGCCCACCCTTATTGTGGAATTGGAAGATACCAGATACCTACGATAGATGAATGGCAAATGAAGATGATGGAACTCGCTGAAATGACTGGGAGACTACGTGACCAGAAGGAAGAGACGGTGGAAGAAGATTCTAAAAAATTTAAAATATATTTGAAAAAATACTGTAATATTTAGAAAATTATTCTCTTAGTGAAGATAATATAGGCTATAAGCATTAAAAATAGGATTTTGAAGTAGCATTAGTAAATGTAGAACTTAAATAATTGGCAAATAGATAAAGGAATAATTAAAATAAGATTTAGTTTTTAGATGATGAGGAATAAACTGCAAAAGATGTATTATAATGAAAATCAGAAAGAAGGGAACGAGGGAAGCCATTTGGTGATGTGAATGAAAATAAGGTTTATATAAGAAATGTTTTTATATGTTTTTTGTTTTGTTTTTTATTAGTTTGCATTGTTGTATCTTGTTCTTTTGTTGTTTGTTGTTTCTTATAAAATGAATAAATATTTTTTTAAAAAACCCACCCACTCTTATTGTGTAGTACTATTAATAGAAAATAACTTCTAGGGCGTACTTGGTCTGAGACAAATGAATCATAGGAAAGATGCTTCCTGGTTGCTAGGGGAAAAGGAGGGCAAACTATTGAGATTCCATGGATTTCTAGAAAAGAGTGAAGATAGAAAAAGAAGATATAATGCACTCAGTGGAAGGGAGAAATAGCAGCTCTTTTGGACCCCAGGGATTCCCATTGCCTGGTGTTCAAAGAAGTTGAACTCATTGGCTAAAAGTACTGATAGCTGGGAGTAGCTTAGACTGGCGCAATAAACAGAAATCTCTTAGAAGGTTACTTGCACTTTCCAGGACCAGAGACTTTCTTTTTTTTTTAAAAAAAAGCCCAGAGTTTAGGACCCCCTGGAGAAGTTAATGAATGCACTTCCAAAGGCCATGACACCCTCAGATCCTGGGTTGATAACCCCAGGGCTTGTTGTCCTTTAGTCATGTCCGACTCTTCGTGACCCCATGGACCAGAGCACGCCAGGCACTCCTGTCTTCCACTGCCTCCTGCAGTTTGGTCAGACTCATGTTCATAGCTTCAAGAACTCTGTCCAACCATCTAGTCCTCTGTCATCCTCTGTGTAACCCCAGGGCTACACCATTGCAAATACCGATCTCTTAAACATTGATCTAAGGAGTGCCACCTTGCTGGGGGCAGGGAGAAGAATTCCAGGGTGAACATAATTTTAAATAGTTTCAAGGAATTACTGGCTACAATTCAGTGAATCACTTGTATATCTAGGTTATGGTAGATAAAGAATCTGAAGTGAACAATTCACAGTCAGTACTGGGGTTTCCAACAAAGCTCACTTTGCAGCAACTGAGTACAGATTAAGGTATGCAAAGATTACAGAGAAAAATAATGAGTTTTAAGAGTTCAAGGCTTACAGAGTCCAAAGCAGGGGTTCCCAAAATGTGGTCTGTGGAGCTTCATTCAGATTGTCCATGGGATGTCTGCATTAAATATTCACATTGATTTTTCTATATTATTCTGTTATTGTTGTTCTCTTCGTGTGTACAGTGGTACCTCTGTTTATGAACACAATTGGTTCCGGAAGTCTGTTCATAAACTGAAGCGTTCATAAACTGAAGCGAACTTTCCCATTGAAAGTAATGGAAAGTGGATTAATCCGTTCCAGACAGTCCGCGGAGTAACCGTTCATAAACTGAAGCGAACTTTCCCATTGAAAGTAATGGAAAGTGGATTAATCCATTCCAGACGGGTCCACGGAGTACTTAAACTGAAGCGTTCATAAACTGAAACATGGGTGTAATTGGTTCCGGAAGTCTGTTCATAAACTGAAGCGTTCATAAACTGAAGCGAACTTTCCCATTAAAAGTAATGGAAAGTGAATTTATCCGTTCCAGATGGGTCTGCGGTGTTCATAAACCGAAAATTCATAAACCGAGGTGTTCATAAACCGAGGTTCCACTGTATTGTCTGTTTTGGTTATTCAGTATTTTTTTTAAAAATCACATTGGATTTTAATTGCATCTTCATTGCTTATTTTATTTTGCATGAGATGTAATTCAAAATGCAATACAATATAAGAAATAAAAGAATCAGTTAAAATACAATTAAAATGATACAGCATCTAGCACAGCATGTTACAATGCTTATAACAGGCAGAAAAATCATTACAAAATGCACCAAAACTATCACCAATTTTCATGTAGTCCTGGGCGGGGGTTGGGAGTTTGGGAACCATTGGTCTATAGCATACTTCTTTTTTACATAGCTATGCCCCTTGCAGTAAATGCATTCTTGGTTCCGTGACAAAAAATACACAAACTGTAGTCTGAAATGTAAAATTTCAAGGGAAGCTATAGATAATAAATTAAGTCTGTGGGCAAGACCAGCAATAATTCATTGATCAATGGCTATCAAACAATGAAATCAAGCGTATTCAATAAATCATTAGAGTGAAGTGATTTTTGACCTTTAGTAGTCCTGGTGATACTTAAGAATGATCACCATAGGCTGAAACAGATACAGTTTCAAAAGAAATGTGGACTAGGGAGCTTTGCATTCAGAAGCTCACATATGGCAGACTACTGCAAGTTGTTTCAACTTTCTTTTCAAGTAAAGATGAACCACGGACTTACTGGAGTTTTCAGTGCGCACTGGCAGGGCCAGAACTTATGAAACCATCATTATCTGGAAACTTACTACACTGTGTAAAAAATTTCTATTGTTTCTCTATAAAGTTAGAGCAAAAAATCATGGAACAATAACTTTATTGTTATTAGGGTTATTATTCACATTTGTTTGATGCAAACTGTGCTTTAGACACTGTGGAAACATTGACTAGTCTTTCTACTACAGAACCTTAATATTCATGTTGATCAATGTGTATGTGATGCTCTTGAAAACCTGGCATGTTTTATGTTTGTGACACTGTGGGCAACTGCTATTAGCTTTGTCCTATTATAAATGCATATTTCTTTCTTTGTAGAATGCTTAGGTCCCATCCTTCAGTCTCAAAATGATCTCAGGACAGGTCACAACGATAAAAATACATCCTAACATAAAAATAAGCAATTATTGAAACAGAAATATTATACATGTCATTCACTATACAGATTTCTCCACCTGTCCCTCCCCTTCAGTACAGAAACCAAATTTGATTCACCCATCCCTACACTGCAGCCAAACTGGAGAAACTGGGATACTGTCAGCGAAAGCTGTTGTGGGCTTCTTTCAGCCTCCAAGAGCACCTGGATGCTGGTATGAAGACTACCACCAGAAGCCCTAGGAAATACAACTCCCAATATGTTTCATCTAGGCTGATTAAGCTGGGAAACACTTGGAACTCCATTTGTCAGGTCCTTTGTAACAGTGCATTCTCTACAGAGGCAATCTTGAGCATTCTAGGAAGAATTTACCAGTATCTACACCTGAGGAGCTCAGGTGTACTACCTGTGGGCACTGTAGTGTCTTTGGGTATCTCCGCTTGTTGCCTGCAAAGGCCTAGTGCCAATTTTTTTAAAAAAACCAATAGAGGGCTTTGGCTTTTCTGATGTTCTGGGTTGCCTATTTTAAAGCAGTATTGCCTGTTTCTTAATCCGTTTTATTTGTTATTAGTGTGTATGTGAACTTTTTCTATTGTGGTGGGGAGGGGTTGATTCTGAGTACTGCTGGGTTTTCTTAAGCGAAATTGATATTTTGTGGTGTCCACTACCATTAGGTTTCCAAGAAGGCTACATATCCCTGGTCTACTCAAGTTTAGTGGTCTTTCCAAGGCAAATACTTATGAAGACCATAGGTTGTTTCCTTAACAATCTGAGAGCAAAAAAAGAAAAGAAAAACCAATCCTGAGCTGTTTCAAAGGAGGATGTTTGTAATTAAAACACTCACACATTTATGTAAGACATAAAGATCTACTTCAATGTGCTGATGCTATTTATCAGTGAAAGCTTTTAACAGCTTCAATGTATTTACAAATTGTGTTACAAAACATTGATCAGCTACTCCATATTAATTCTTTTATTGAATTTTTAGCAACTGCAGGAAAAATAATCTATTGTACTCTACACTTAATAGAAGAATAGCTCCTTTGGGGCTTTTGAATCCTCCATAAGTCTTCATAAACACACTGGCTTCCAATTGTTGTCAATTCATCAAACTGAGGTCATGAAATTACCTTTCTTTTTCATTAGTTTGAAAGATTTTTATCAGTTTGCTTGTAAGAGGGAGTGAGCTGCCAGACTTCTAAGATCATTGATAAAAATCTAAAATACTGTCTTGGTTTGTAGCAGTCATTTAAGGTAAAATGGTTCTTCCATTAAGCTGCACAACCAAAAAGGTATTTTGCATTATTTATTTTTCTGTAAAGAAGTGCCAAATTTTGAAGCCAGTGTGTGGTATGGAATATATCTGTCACCAGGGGCTGTCTCATCTGCTTCCATTGGAACCTGAGAGGGATGTCGTTTAATTAAAAAAAGGAGGGGGCAGAGCTTTCAGAAGAGTATTGCAGTGGCATTTCACACAAGGGTGATCCATATACACATGGTGCTTGTATGAAGTTAGTTTGTAATGCTCAGTTAGGTAAATATCAGAAATTCTGCATGCCCAACAGGATTTTGGAGTATGTTTGCTTTGGGCAGCCCTTCATATACCACCCCAGATTTCAAACTCAAGAGCAGTTGGCAATGTGGTATTGAGTGGGAAGGTATGTTATTAGAAATGCTTTTTTAAACAAAACAAAAACCCCAAACAGTTCTTGTTTGTGACGATTTCTAATGACTACCACAGTTGCAGCCTTCCAAATCACAGTCCTACACCAGTGGATTGCCTGTAAATAAATACATACTAGCTTTCTAGAGGGTAGTGTTTAAATCTGGAGCTTTTCTTTGGGGATTATTCTCTCCGTTGTACAGTTTTAACTGCTACAACATTATAGTAGACTAGTATCTTGAAGCCCGTTAAAATAACGGGTGCTAGAGCAGACCTCCATCGTGGCGGCGGGGGCCCGAAGTGCGTGTCTCGGCAGCAGCAAGGCCGGATCGCAACCCCGGCGCTCGGCTGTAGGAGAAGCCAGGGCCGCAGCGGTGCCTCCTCGGCCAGGCCTGGCCTGGCCTACCTAGAGGAGGCTAGCCGCCCCCAGGATCCACCCACCACCGCCTCCTTTCCGCCCCTTGGTTGCCTGCCACCATGGGCACCGCTGGGAGAAGGAGAGGTGTATTTTATTTATTTTATTTTATATTGTATTTTAATATTCTGTTGTAAGACTTTCCCTCTTCCCCTCGCGCCGTTAGTCGGGAGGTGAGGCGCGGAACGGAAGCCGTTGAGGGAGAGAGAACCGCATTCCGCCCCGCCCCCCAGCTCGAGGGTGTGAGTGAGTGCGCGGGGACGGGGAGTGTGCGGGATGGGGCTCTGTGTGCGTCCAGTCCCTGTGTCCGTGGGGCACATGCGCAGTAGCGCGG
Source organism: Zootoca vivipara (assembly GCF_965207765.1). NCBI lineage: Eukaryota > Metazoa > Chordata > Lepidosauria > Squamata > Lacertidae > Zootoca > Zootoca vivipara. The sequence goes on from NC_142587.1 coordinate 59,468,305, forward strand.
ACACAGGGACACAGGGACTGGTCGGAGAGACACAGGGACTTTATTATATAGGATTACTACTACTACAACATTGTGGTTTCTGACCTGAATGAGTTTAAATATGAGACTTTGGAGTTTTCTACAGTAGTCATTCAACAGTCCCAATCTGATAAGCCATTTTGGAACATGATGCTTTAATTGTGTTAAATGGGTGTTAATAGTTTCCATGTGAAGATCTCTTTGTGAAATTTACCTTTTGGGCTTTTTTCACCCTTAGTAGTTTCTTTTTCTAAGTATAATTATGACTGAAGCCAGCTGGTTTGAAAAGAACTTGCATCCTAAAGAGGTGGACAAAAATGCCACATTAAAAGAAAATTAATGTAGATGAGAAATCTTGTGTGGAAGGCCTCATAAAGAGTCCAGGTTAGTGATTCTAGGAGTATCCCAAGAAGTTACCTGAACTACAGTAAAACAAGGACATCAGTTTTTAAGTTTAATGTGTTTTTCAAGTTGCAACATGACACTTAAGATTTGATAGTCAGGTGTCTACATTGGGACCGCCTGATGCCCATTGGGACTGGTAGTGCAGAAGGCAGGGAGACTATGGTCAGACTGATCCAGAGCCACTTACATGAGCAGCCAACTAATTTGTGTTTTACCCCTTTGCTCCTGCGTGCTGAGTTCTAAGAGGGTAACCCTGAGATTATGGAGGAGGAAGCTGATAGTCAGTTCTACCCCTGGCCTGGAAGTAAACAGGAAGGTAGGCAGGTAGGGGCTGGCTGAGGGCATATTGAAGTTGGTGGGGCCCCTCACCTAGCCCCCACCTGCCTACCTGCCTCCACTGATTGCCTTTCTAGGTTACAAAAAAACCAAAACGCTGGCAATAAAGACTTGGCAAATGGCATAAAAGGCTGCCAATCTATAAAACAACTAGTAATGTAAATAAATTCAGTGCAGTAATAAGTTTTTGAACTTTGCAGGAACCTTTCTGGCCATGTAATCATAACAACAATTGTATTAAGTATAATTGTTTTAAAATTGCTGATTTTATTTATATTTTGAAAGAAAAATGTCAACTTATTTTTGATGTTTGCTTTTTCTTTTAAAATTTGTATTTTTTGTAAGCCATGTATAGATTTTTCTGTTGAGTAAGTGATATATAAATTTTGTTAAACAACACAAAGTAAAAGAAATGTGCGTAAGCAACTTATGAAAATCTGTCTTCCTCACAGATGCAAAAGATCCATCCTTTTGGAAAGAGTTTGTAGACTATGGCTTGTCAAAACTCTCTTGGACAATGTGCTTTGAGGTAGCAGTCAGAGATGCTTTTCATCTCACATTCTTTTAATCTCTTGTCTCTGATTCAATTTTCAATAACCATATTGTAACTGAAGGTTTTTTTTATGCACATTTTATTTGGCAAATCTTCTTGGCTATGGTAGAAAGAGCAAAATATTTTTTAATAAAATAAAATGAATTCAAAACCATACAAATAAAAGCCCATTCCATTTTCTCATCAGCGAAGCAGTTCTACCAAGAAAGAATAAGGCAGACACTAATTAAGCAGTTCACTGATTTCTGCATATGAAAACTTTTATTACAAATTGTTTATTGAAAATTGAATCACAGAAAAGCAATGGAAAGAATATGAGCTGAAATGTCCCATATCTTTGAACTCACATCTAGTTAACAAACAGTTCTCCACCTACTGTGTTTGAAACTGCTTCTTGGCAACTTCTGTCTCTACAAGCAATTCAAGATGCAAATGTTCTGTGTAATTAGTTGAAATTTGCAAAGTAGTTTGTGTATGTAATACATAAGCTCTGATCTTTCCCATCAAAGGAATATGTACAGAGTTTAATGGTGATTATTGGATGGGAAAGTGACTTCTAGCTAATGAAATATAAACCTCCATGGAATTTGAAAAAGATAAGTATCTACTGTAATCCTAAACACATTAAAACAGATACATAGTAAGAGAAAATCAAGGCGCTGTAGTAGCATATGGGGAATATATATCCATTTCATTTGGAGCTTACACAAGTGGAATTTAGGCATTGTGGGGGTTAAGGGGGAAAAGAAAAGCAGAATCAAAAGCACACCTTTCCTTACAGAGAAGGCAGAGCTAATAATATTGGGGAGGGAACACAGAACTGATTTACCTTGCAAGTTCTTAATTAATATGCTTCTTTGAAATATTGCCTGAAACATCATCTCTTGAGTTTAATTTCATTTGGGTCACATGTATAATGCAGGATTCTGCAGTGACTTTCAGTTCAAGCACTCAGAAAAAGCATGTGGTGCAGTTACTGTACGGGTGGCGCTGTGGTCTAAACCACTGAGCCTCTTGGGCTTGCCGATTGGCGGTTCGAATCCCCATGATGGGGTGAGCTCCTGTTGCTCAGTCCCAGCTCCTGCCAACCTAGCAGTTCGAAAGCACACCCAAAGTGCAAGTAGATAAATAGGTACAGATCCGGCGGGAAGGTAAACGGCGACTTAGTCATGATGGCCACATGACCTGGTAAAACTGTGTGCAGACAAATGCCGGCTCCCTTGGCCTGTAAAGCGAGATGAGCGCCGCAACCCTAGAGTCGTCTGCGACTGGACTTAACTGTCAGGGGTCCCTTTACCTTTACAGTTACTGTGTAATTGTATCATCTTCAGGAAATTTATTTTTGACTTCGTTTCCCTGTGTAACATACTGCCTCCTCCCTTTTTTTCCTAGAGTGGCAACTGTGAAGTGGCTGGCTTAGCATTACATGCAAATCAGCACTCGTACAGACTTCTGGAACCAATTGTGTTTGTAAACCGAGGTACCACTGTAATCCAAGAACAAACCTTATATTCAGCTTGTGGTTTATTTTGAGAGAAACCATTGTAAGAGGCAATATGCCTCTGTATTTCAGTTGCTGGGAATCACAAATGCAGAGAGTGATATTGTACTCTTGACTGCTTGCAAGCTTCTCAGGGGCAGATGTCAGGATGCTGTCACTGTGAGAACAGGATGCTGTCCTGATCAGGCAAGGCTTTCCTTATGTACTTATGTGTGCTGGATTGCACATTTAACTTTCAGTCAGCTCCTCTGTGGTTTATTTCCTCATTCTAGAAAGGGAGGAGCAAAGTTGGGACTGCTTGAGCTACATGCACCAACACACAGCTCCTGCATAGGCTATTTTGACTGACTATGGGCCTATGACCCAATGCTGTAAGCAAGCACAGCCTCTTTATGGAAGGGCAGCATATCAGAGAAATGGGCTACGCTGCCTGTTTCTACAACATGCTAATTATGCATTTGCAGGTAGATTTTATTTGGGGGGGGGTAACCCATGTATAATATAAGCTGCATTGCTGTGAGAAATGTATCACGTGAACTCTTGAATAAGCTCTCGTTCCAGTTTGTGGTGGATTTGCTTGGGTCTAGCTGGGTAGTCTTTTGCTCTGCAATCCCTCTGAAGGCAGATTAAAATATGAAACCCTGAAAGGTGAAACCACTGAAAAATGCTTCCATGTGGCTGTTTCTCTTTATAGAGGTTGTGGCTTATAGAACTGTTTAACACAGGGGTTCTCCGCATTTTTCAGATTCTTCATGTAAGTACCATCTGCTTTCATAAACCTTGAGTTGGAGGAGTGGAGACTCTCCATGTACTGCAGAGAACCCATGTACTAAGCCGTGCTACATTTTACAACCATTTTGTGGGAAAGCTGTCATGCCAAAACATTTTGGTAGACTTTATATTGGGTCTATAAAATGAAGATCAGTCCTCAGTTATACATAAACCAGAGTGGAACAGCAGTTCATCAAATGAACACATAAACCTGTTTTAAACAGAGAAGACCCCATTTGTAACATTCAACAAGAGACATTTCCCTGAATAAGAAATTGCAATGCATACTGAAAGCTATAGACTGTCCACACAAAAACTAATTCTAAGAAAAGATAATGGATTTAGATACCTTTTATGTGTTATCAAGACAAAAACAAACAAGAGTGGGTTTAGATTTTTTTAATGGCTTGGGTTTTTTTTTTTTAGATGACCACTGATTGCTTGGCAAATAGCTTAAAGATGGAAATCCATTTTCAATCCTTCATATAATGAGAGATGCAATCATTTTCTTCTTCGATATAGACTAACTTTACTTTGAATGGAACTAGGTTCAAAATGATTATAACTCTTTGAATTTATATACTAAGATAAACTAGATAACTGTTCATGGCAAATAAGAAAAAAATAACTACAACCATTGAAAGACAAGCATACAGCTCTGTCATTAGAGTTGCTTGAAATTTTACAAATAATTTCAAGTCAAGTTCACATTCAGCCTAACATAAGTCCATGCAGTGACTTCAGGGGGGGAAATGATAGGTGAGCAAGTAAACTGCCCATTGGTACTAAACTGCTGATAGCACGTTTTCAATGTGAAGAAAATGCTTCACTGTATTACTTTCTCGATTCCAATTCTCTCCTGTGCCAGTACCTGATCCTTGAAGCAAGGATACTGATCATTGTAGTTGGACAATATTGGGCTTGCAAGATGCACATCTCCAAGTCCAATTTGTCCCCAAGGATCCTTTGATCACATCACTGCCAGGAAAGGATGAATCATGTTCAGATTATTAACTTCAGTACAGTTCCCTTTGCCCACCAAGTGAGTCCCTTCTGAGTTTTCCCAGGGTCCAGAACCATAGCCAGGTGATCTTGTGCCCTTGGCAGAACTGTCCAGATTGTGCCCACTAGCCACGGACAAATTAGCTTTTCTTTCCACCTCTCCTCCAACCCCCCCCCCACTCCACCCATTCAATTCCTCATGCACTTCAATTCCTCACATACTAATCAATATTTTTATTTAGAGACATATTTATGGGCATATTTTAGTCAATATTGTGCCCCCCCTCACCACCCCCTAGCTATGGCCCTGCCCAGGTCCCTTCTTCTAAGAACAAAATTTGCTCCATTGCTCTTAATGGCAGAAAGGTTTTTTAAGCTGTTCCTAACTTTATGCATGTTTTACATCCTTCGACATGTTTATGCTTGCCTAGGAGAAAACGCTATGTGATAGTATTCAGGTCCCCTACATTCACAATTCCCCCTCTTCCAACAACAAGAACACAATAAATTTCTAATTCTCTTTTACTTTTATCACACCTAGTTTGCCCTTAGCTTTGCAAACTGAAAACCAAATTCACAGATATACTGGCCTACCAATATTATCAATGGCCCTCCAGATGTTGCTGGACTCCGACTCCAGCTAGCATTTCCAGTGATCAGAGATTATGGGAGTTGTAGTCCAGCGACATCCAAAGGGTCACAGATTCCCCGCTCTCGATTTAATTAAATATTCTGGTTTATGCCCCATTGCAAATCACTTTAGAACTTGAGAAACTTTGGTCCCAGTCTACAGCATGTACATACAAAGTTATGTTTCACTTAAGTATGCCTTTCGGATTTCATGGTATCCAAACTACTTGCAGATTTTTTTATTTCAGATATCTTCAGCAAAGGAAACTCTTAAAAGTATCCAAGCACACTATTCCTGAAAAGACAACCAGATCTTCGTACTGGAAAACTTCATCAATTCAAATTGATTTGTACAACATATTTGCAAATGAAGGAAAAAATTGAGGACAGTAATCTTATGGTAAAGCTTTGTTACACATCTGTTTTCTTCATATACAAAGCAAAGAACCACATGCAGGAATCAAAAGACTATATAGTTCTCTGCTATGAAACATAGTCTGTGCTCCCTTATACTTCAGACCGCAATAAGCAGACAGTAGATAAAGTATAGAATGATTCTTAAATCAAATTGTTGCAATGACTCATAAAAGTTTCCCCACCTTACAACTAAAATGGGACCTATTGTTCTAACATTAAGCTGTTCAATTTAACATCAAAGCCTGACAAATAAAAAATCCAGTCTAGAAAGTATGCATTTTTATGCACAGTCAAGTGAACAATGAACTCAGGGTAAACCACAAAGCAAAACAACAAATAGGCACAGCACTGAAATTAAAAAATATCAAAATAAGTTTTAAGAAACACTGAAGTCCAGATACATCAGAGTCTAGAAACTATCACACAAGGAACAGGGAATAATACAGAAGATCACAGCCATTAAACTGACGGGCAAAATGCTATGACATCATTGCCTGCCTTCTAGCAAGGAAGGGAAGCAAGGGATTATCTGAAGAGTCAACATCTGGAATGTATATCTAAAACCAATGACAGATTTTCACACATACTCATTCATTGAGTTCCACTAGAATTTCACAGTGCAGTAGAAACAGTCGCCTGTGACCTGTTTTCACACATTAATACTTGAAATGACTGAATAACTATATTAATCAGCCTGATATACTAAAACAAAGTTGTGTTCTTTAAGTAGACGTGTATCAACAATGTCTGTGTTTCCATTAGCTGTATGAAAGATACTGTTCTAACAACATTCAATAAAATACACTGGACACCACTAATTAAAAAATCTCTTTTTTTAACTTAATCCTTTAAAATGATGATGAGGATATAGAAAGAAAAAAGTTTTATCCCTTTTAATTCTAAAAGTATTAACATTACAGAGAGCATGCTTCTCAGACAACTGGGATACAAAATGCCTTCATTTTCTATTTCCATGATGGAGCATAACCCTTTTCAAACAAAGAAAGAAAATCATATTTGAAATACGTAATAGTTCAGTAGAAATCCACCAATAAAATAAGTGATCTTCCTAGATTTTGGTAATGCAAACTCTTGCAGTGATTATTTATGAGCCCAATAAAATCACTGTTAAAAACACAAAATTTTATTTCCTTCTCATAGAAACAATACTCTTTCAAAGCAATTTTACCTTGAACTGTTAGAGTGGCCGATGCTTCCGCTTTTCCAACCATATTTTCTGCAACACAAGTGTAAGAACCCATGTCTCCTGCCATAACTTTTCGAATTTTCAGGGTATGGTCATCACGGATTTCATATCTAAATCAAAGAGAAATAATCTTTTAAGACTGATTTGTCATACTTCTATATTTGAGAGTGGAGCAGGACTGATTTCTCCAACAAGGTAACTGTAAACCAGGCATCCCCAAACTTTGGCCCTCCAGATGTTTTGGACTACAATTCCCATCTTCCCCGACCACTGGTCCTGTTAGCTAGGGATCATGGGAGTTGCAGGCCAAAACATCTGGATGGCCGCAGTTTGGGGATGCCTGCTGTAAACTATCAAGGATGTATGCATTGGCATCAGTGGTTCCATTTCAGCTAAAGGGAAAACCATGACAAGCTTTCAGTCTTTTTGTCCAATACAGTATACAGAAATATATTTATTATTTCCTCTTATACTGATATGACCATTCCTTTTTTTGTGTGAGAACATTAATCAAAGAAGAAGAAGAAGAAGAAGAAGAAGAAGAAGAAGAAGAAGAAGAAGAAGAAGAAGAAGAAGAAGAGGAAGACGACTCTGGTTAAGAACTTAATTTGTTCCGGAGGTCCGTTCTTAACCTGAAACTGTTCTTAACATGAGATACCACTTTCGCTAATGGGGGCTCCTGCTGCCGCTGGAGCACAATTTCTGTTCTCACCCTGAAGCAAAGTTCTTAACCTGAGGTACTATTTCTGGGTTAGCGGAGTTTGTAACCTGAAGCGTTTGTAACCTGAATCATTTGTAACCTGAGGTACCACTATAAAGGTTAAAATTGTTTGATCAAAGAAATTAATTGATTAAATATGCAAGAGTCAATTAATATATTCCATTTTTAAAGTACCCTGCCCACCTTTTTAAAGTTTACTGGCTACTGACTCCTGAAGCAATCAAGTGCTTAGTCCCTTTATCTGTTCCTCCTGAAATAAGCCTGGCAAGGCAGGACTAAGAAACTCCCCCTGAGCAGCCCTCCTTCTTAATAGTAGCAAGCAAAATACATTGCTTTCATTATTCCCCAGGTGGCCTGTTCTTCAGGCTGCAACTATAGCCATATGATTGGTCTACACTTTGTGTCTTTCTCCATCTGGAACCTCAGCTGCCATGGCCAGAAGTGATGAGGCTGCTGGCACCAGATGTTTGGGGGAGCTCTCACATACTTTACAGAGACATCAGTGGCTCTAAAGAGCCAACCATGGACCCACTTGCTATGCTCCATCATCTAAGCATGTGGCATACTAACACTGGTCAAAGAGTATGAAGCGATAATAGGAATAATTTTCTTCTTTTAGAAACACACATTCACCTCGTATTTCACATAGGACACTATCAGGAGCCTTGTGTCAATTTTCCCCAGCTCCTAAGTGTGCTATCTTTATGCACAAATGCATTTCACTGTGTTTAAGGGGAGTTACTACCAAGAATCTCTGCCATCAGAGAGTGAAACAAATTGAACGCTCTGTTCAAGGAATGTCAGGGTTGCCTTTAGTAAGACACTTGATCACACAGCATCTCAAACATAATATCAAGCTGACAAGTAAAAATGGACCAAGACTATTTGCATGATCTTGGGGGCAGGATAGAAAGTTGTGGGAGATGAGTATCTTTCACTTAACAGGATTGCTCTATCCTTTATATTTTCCCTGGCTCAGAAAGTCAAGAAAACCTTTTGGAAATATGTTACTAAGTGAATAAGAAATTAATTAAACAGACTAAATATTAACAGATTAAAAATCTGATGATGAAATGGTTAAAGCTTCTTTAATTAAATTTATTTACTTAAGAATTCATAACCCACCCTTCAACCTAAACCTTAGGTCCTGGGATTACAGAGTAGAGAATAATGAAGCTTTCATTAAGACCACAGTACATTCACCAAAACATGATACCAGATAAAATTTCAATCAATAATAAAAACCACAGAGGTATCTAGGGTTGCACTGTTTTTTGTAACAGAATAAAATGTTCTTGTGAAATTAGTAAAACAACTTTAAGCATGTTAGGTTATCTTGTGAGATGAGAGTGTGTGTGCAATTTACTGGTAGAACAACCTTGTATCACACAATTATTAGACATGCTTTTCTGGCATCATCATGATTGTTTCACCCCAAGCACACAGTAAACCAAAGCCTCAATTTCTTGTAGGAGATTATTAAAGTCTGCTGCACCTTGCTTTAGGTAGCTCTCCATCATCTTTTCGCCACCTTACTGTTGGCACTGGATCACCACGTGCTTCACAGTTAAACTCTGCACTGTCATCTGCAGTTACTGCCAAATTACTTGGTCTCTTCACAAATGATGGTCTTTCTGAAAGAAACAAATAGGCAACACAGGTTAGAGTGAAAGCAAGGATGGGGACATGAAACATGCAATGCATGCCAAATTCTAAAAGGAAAGTTGCAGTAGTTTTCCTGCAAGGGCAGCATTTACATTTTGGGGGTGGATAAGGAGAATTTGCTTTATCCCCCTTCCTGTTTATGGGCATTTTAAAACAAAAAACCATACAAAGGAGAGGTACCCATAAGTAGGAAACCTGCCAAGTTACAGACAAATTGCCCACATGTTGGCTAGTTACTGTCAGGGGACCACCGGGGTCAGTGGAGAGTCCAGGAAGTCAGGACAGGTGTTCTCCAATGCAGACAGAACCCGGGATGTCAGCGCTTTGGAGCAGTTCACGGAAGGTGGTGCTGACCCTCAGGAAGCAGTGCAGAGCCTTGAGGATGCTGAGAGGGCAAGGTTCCCAGAGGGAAGGTTTGGAGGGTCAGACCAGAGCACTCAGGAGGGGGAGGTGCCAGAGGAGACAGCACCGGCTTCCCAGCTGGGCAGTTCTGGTGGGGAGGGTTCTCCACCAGCCCCATCACCCCAACAGCGGAGGGGGGGGGGAGAGGCACGAAGAGAGGAGGAGATTCAGAACGCCAAGGGTATTCTGTTGGCGAAAGTCGCGACGGGCGGCGCTTCCGGATTCTGATTCAGAATAGAGCAGTCATGCATTTTGATCCTCTGCATTGTACATATGTATATAATAAAACTCTGTAAAAACCAGCTACAGAGTTTGGAGCGCGTTACTCGTGAGGAAGCAATCAGCACCATTACAGCTACCATTATCCCAATGTACCTTTCCTTGTTAGGGAGCAGAAGTACAGACCAAATGTTCTAGAACCATGGTCTATGCTGGAGCAATCAAGGGTACTTAGGAAATGTTACCTTTTTGGTGTGGTCAAAATATGCATTTACGCAGCCTTAAGGCAATATAGGTGGTGCTGTGGGTTAAACCACAGAGCCTAGGGCTTGCCGATCAGAAGGTCAGTGGCTCGAATTCCTGCGACGGGGTGCGGTCCCGTTGCTCAGTCCCAGCTCCTGCCAACCTAGCAGTTCGAAAGCACGTCAAAGTGCAAGTAGATAAATAGGTAGCGCTACAGCGGGAAGGTAAATGGCGTTTCCGTGTGCTACTCTGGTTCTCCAGAAGTGGCTTTGTCATGCTGGCCACATGACCTGGAAGCTGTTTGCTGGCTCCCTCGGCGAATAACGCGAGATGAGCACTGCAACCCCAGAGTCGGTCACGACTGGACCTAATGGTCAGGGGTCCCTTTACCCTTTACCTAAGGCAATATTTAACCTTGGAATCTGTATTTATTTATTTTACATTATATCATGCTACTAATAAAGGAAGAAGCTTTCCATACCTAAAACTGTGAGCTCTGCCACTTCACTCTCTCTTTCTCCCACCATGTTTGTTCCAACACAGACATATTTGCCAGCATCATTCTTCCTAGTATAGGTGATCATCAGCTTTCCTCCTCTGATCTAGAACAAGAAAATGATAATAATTAATAGTAATAATAAGTCTCAAATGGTTATGTAAGCAGAATACAGTTCACACACCCACTTTTGCTTTTCTCCTGTGAGTTCATGCGCCCTCTGAACAGTGTGGGCAGTGTTGTACAGTTGTGCAAGATCGCTCCACCCATTTTCATGTGATTTGTACTATACAACACAGCCCAAACAGTTCAGGAGAAGTATAGCATCCTGATCAATGGAAACAATAGTACCACTGCCTTGGTCAGAGTCCACCTTCAATACTGTGTCCAGTTCTGGGCACCACAGTTTAAGAGGTATATTGACAAGCTGAGGGCTACCATTAGGAATATTAATAGGGGATCAGATTTAACCAAAGGATAACAATTGCATCTTCCTCATTATGAAAAAACCGCTTCAGCTAATAGTCCACAAGAAGAAACCGTAATATAACAGTTCTATTTCCAAAGCCCATCTGACAATATTGTTGATGATGAAAAAGTGTATTCAAAAACGTATGTTTCTGAAGAACAACAGCTACATGTTTAGCAGCTAGCAGCCTTCTTCTAGGCTAGAGGGACAGGTGTTTCAAGAGGTATCTAGCTCACTTAAAAACCTTTCTAGACTTATCCCCTATTTTGCCCCAGATCATTAAACCAATGAATGTGTTGCCACACAGAAGCCAAACACACACACACACACACACACAGAGAGAGAGAGAGAGAGAGAGAGAGAGAGAGAGAGAATGCTGTGTATTAAGGCCAGTTCTGTATATATATTCAATCCACCACCTACACTCTGCAGTTACATCATCTGAGCCTGCTAATTATATAAACAAAATATGTACAAAAACAATTTTGTTTAATTTACTCTGCAGATATTCTAACTCTGCATTCATTTATCTACTTTAGCAACTTTTATGAAATTTCAGCAAGCCTATGAAGAAGTAGTTGTTTTTTTGTCGCTCTGGCAGGAAGGTAAACGGCATTTCCGTGCGCTGCTCTGGTTTCAGTGTTCCGTTGCACCAGAAGTGGCTTTGTCATGCTGGCCACATGACCCAGAAGCTATCTGCAGACAAACGGCGGCTCCCTTGGCCAGTAAAGCGAGATGAGCGCCACAACCCCAGAGTCATCCGCGACTGGACTTAACGGTCAGGGGTACCTTTACCTTTAGGGAAACTAACGCCCAGGGGCCAGATCTGGCCCAATTGCCTTCTAAATCCAGCCCACCAAGGGTCCGGGAATTAGCATGTTTTTACCTGAGTAGAATGTGTCCTTTTATTTAAAATGCATCTCTGGGTTATTTATGGGGCATAGGAATTCGTTCATTTATTTTTTTTCAAAATATAGTCTGGCCCCCCACAAGATCTGAGGGACAGTGGACTGGCCCTCTGCTGAAAAAGTTTGCTGACCCCTGCTTTTGGACGATAACACTAATATTCCCTTTTTACCAGTATGGTATCCAACTGTGATACAATAGCTGTCAATTATGTAAATGATTGACTATGATGACTTCCTACTTGATGAGAAGCAGGAGATAGTATTAGAATAAATCTTGTTATTTAATTTTAAGTTGATGTTTTGCTGTTAAGCTACCAAAGATTAACTTTATTATCTTGAGGGCACATTCCCTCCAGCTACTAGATAAAGCTACCATTTTTTTAAACTTCCATTTCCTTTTCTTTACAATTTAGTACAACACCAAAAAATAACGTCCAGCTTTGAAAATATAAAGAATTCTTCTTAGCTTCTCTTTTTAGTATCTGTAAGAGACACTGCACAGAAAGAATTCAATTTTGCAATGTTGTTAAATATGAATTGTATATTTACTGGTAATGTGGTGAAAGTGATGAAAGTTATGTAACAGTACTTAAACAGTGTTTAAAACTACCATATTCTATTGATTTTTCTTTGTTGTTGTCCTTATAAAAAGAAAAGCAAAACAAAAAAACCTTCTGTTTTTCATCTACCCAGGAACCTGTTTGCTGTGCTTTAAAATGGGGGGGGGGGGAAATCCGGGCAACAGGTAGAGTTTAAATTTCATGGTAGGATGTAAGAAACTACCGTGTTTCCCCTTTTTTAAGACACCGTCTTATAACTTTTTTCCCTCAAAAAAACACACGGTGTCTTATTTTCAGGGGATGTCTTAAGGCTTGGTGTTCTAGTAGTCAGTGCAATCACACATGACACTTTCTGGCACATCCAGTTTGTGATCCACTATAAATATGACTCCATCATCACCATCATCAACATCATTAGTTATGCATGGACAGAAGTATGTATGGCATCAGGTGCATAATTTAGCTTTTTTCTAAAACGTGTGTCTAGTTTTCATAGAGAATATCCGAAAATACCCATCCAGACCATAAGAAGCTGCCTTAGACCTAGTCAGACGATTGTCAATCCAGCTCAGTGTTGTTTACACTGATTGGCAATGGCTCTTCTGCAGGATTTCAGGTGGGAAGTCTCTCCCAGTCCTACCTGGAGATTCTGGGGATTGTACCTGGGACCTTCTGCATGCAAAGCAGATGCTTTGCAACTGAGCCACGGCCTGGAGATGTGATGCACACAGAGAACTCGAATAAGCATAGGATGCTCCACTAATTTCAGTAGAGAGAAAAGATCAATGTGCTCAAGAGAACATGCTAACCCATGGGAGAGCCAGGGCTCCTGCACCCACCATAAATTTCTGCATTGGAGCACTTATCTCCAGAAGGCTACACTTCTTAGGGCAGTAAGGTTGGGTGGCTCTTCCCAGCCTCCTGGTCCACCTTTGTGCCCTTCATCTTTGTTCTCCTATTACCACCCATGCATGCATTTCATCCAGCCATTCCACCACCCTCTGCCAAAAGAACTGTAAATTCTCCTAATACTCAAATATTTGGTTAAGAAGAAAATATGCCAATTGAGCAACTTATGTTAATTAAAGGTATTTGCATACACATGATTGCATACATATTACTGCTTTGCATAATTAATATTAAGCATAGCATTCTTGGACTGGAAAAGGCAAGAAATCCACCCATTTTCTACCATTAACAGAGGGTCTTCCAAACTTGATTTTTCTCTTCCCCACTTCGCTTGGAGAGGCGAGAGCCCGAGCGGGAGACGCGCGCTCTACAAAGCTCTGCACTCACTTCATCCGCCCGACGGGAAAGTGAAGTGGGGAAGAGAAAAAACTGAAGCGGCTCTTTTTCTCTTCCCCACTTTGCTTGGAGAGGCGAGCGCCCGAGCAGGAGACGCGCGCTCTGCAAAGCTCTTTTTCTCTTCCCCACTTCGCTTTCCCGTCGGGCAGATGAAGTGAGTGCAGAGCTTTGCAGAGCGTGTGTCTCCTGCTCGGGCGCTCGCCTCCCCAAGCAAAGTGGGGAAGAGAAAAAGAGCCGCTTCAGTTTTTTCTCTTTTTCTCTTCCCCACTTCGCTTTCCTGGCGGGCAGATGAAGTGAGTGCGGAGCTTTGCAGAGCGCGCGTCTCCCGCTCGGGCGCTCGCCTCTCCATGTGGCCGCACGGCTCTTTTGCTGCTGCCGCGTGGAAGCGGCTGGGGTCAGGAGCGCCCTAGCCAGCGGCCTCATCTCTTCCTGGCCCTGCCAAGGAGGCCTGCCGCCCCCCCGCTGCTGAGCGCTCCGTCCGCGCCAGTGGGCGCTCCCGTCTGCGCTGCTGGGCGCTCCACCCGGGCGCTGCTGAGCGCTCTGCGCTGCAGCAGCCGGTTCCGGGTGGCGGGGTGGCAGGCTGAAATCACTTCAAACAGCGTTTTTAAACGCCATTTTCCCTCCTCACGGCTGACTTAGCTACCGGTAGGCGCGCGCTGCAGCTGAGCCAGGAACAGCTGATTCTCGTGCTACAGCTAATCCGTATCTCCGCGCTCTGCTTCCTTGCTTTGCCCACCGCTGCTGAGCGTTCCACGCTGCAGCAGCTGGTTCCAGGCCCCGAGCTGGCAGGCATGGGGGTATGTCTTATTTTCGGGGTATGTCTTATATTGCTCAAATGCTTAAAATTGCTGCCCTGGCTTACTTTATGAGTACGTATTAAAAAAGGGGAAACACGGTACATGTTTCTTTGTCCTAGCAGTCCTAGGTGCAACCTGAAATTTGCATAGTTCCTGTGAGAGCCTAATCTAAGTCAATGAAGACTTCCAGCAAATTTAAAAGTCTTGCTCACTTTTTTTTTTGGCCCTACTGTGGATTTTGGATATTTTCTTATCATCCAACTCTGCTCCATTGCTATTCATCCACAAGATATACTACAAATTTAAACATGCAACTCAATACCAGGTGTTAAAGGCATTTAATGCCAGGTATTAAAGTTTTTCTGGGGGTGGGTTGGGAATTCTCTTTCAGCCAGTAACTTACTTACAGTACACTTCTGATTCAATACAGAAACAGGAACATCTTAGGGAATTTCAACAAATAACCTGAAGAAATGTGCATGCCAAGAACAAACTTAATTTGTCTCTATGGTGCTACTGGACAAATGGGTAGATTCAGGTAGGTAGCCGTGTTGATCTGACGCAGTCGAGATTATATATCGACTGCGTCAGACCACGGCTACTTACCTGAATCTACCCATTTGTGTGTGATACTAATCCTATCATGATAAATGCATTAGCCACAATAGACTTACAGTATGCCTGTTCAGAAGCAAAATAAAAAAAATTCCTTCCAGTAGCACCTTAGAGACCAACTAAGTCATTGGTATGAGCTTTCGTGTGCATGCACACTTCTTCAGATACCATAGATACGAAAGCTCATACCAATGACAAACTTAGTTGGTCTCTAAGGTGCTACTGGAAGGATTTTTATTTTATTTTTTATTTAATACGGCAGACCAACCTGTTCAGAAGCAGTATGCCACTAAATACCAGTTGTTGGGGGCAAACAATGGTGAGCTGCCCTGGCCATTATTGGAAACAGGATGTGGAACCAAATAGATCCTTGGCCTAATCCAGAAAGTCTCTTATCACATTTTTATGGCAGGGGTACCACCCAATACTGACTACTATAATTTTTTCCTGATTATTCTTCAGAATGAGAATGGTGGTGTTCTCATATTTCCTTACTGAAGTACTATGAGTTTGAATGATAAAAGTAGCCTGATAATCAGGGATATATTGGGGGGGTGGGAATTGTCTATAACAGGGACGTCCAAAAGGTTGATTGCGATCTACTAGTAGATCCCCAGGAAGTTTCAGTAGATTGTGGTTGATCATTGGGTCCCTTTCCTTAGCGTTGGTAAAACAGGATCTGGCCCTGCCTGCTCGTCCCGCCCTCTGTTGTTGCACGATCCGCAGAACGGGAGACGGAGTTTACTCAGTGAGACTGTTTCCCCAGCGATCAGGCTGTTCCCCTTTCTTCCTTGAGCTTAGGCTTTAATTCTCAAAAATCGGTGCTCAACAACTTTGACCTGAATCCCCAAAAAGGGGGCAGATCACTGCCAGTTTTTAATTCTCCCTGGGGAGTTGGCCACCCCTGGTCTATAATATATATTCCTGATGAATTTTATTAAAATAAAATAAATAAATATTAAGGTATACAATCCTGTTTTAAAGCAACATTTTATTATTAAGGGCAAAGTTAAATCATTGCTAGCAATATTTTAGTCTAACTGGATAACTAACAGAGTTCTTGTGTTGTGAGTAACATTACTCCACAGAAAATTTTCCATTGAAAAGCTGATCTGTTCAAGTACTCAACCCCCCGCCTCTTCATATGAAGCAGCCCATGAAGAGACACCTTATGTTTTGCACAATGAAACAACTAGAAGTAGGACAAAGTTAACATAGCTGTGCTCTGAGGCTTAAGAACTTAGATCACAAATGATAATAATTTAGATTGAAGACAGAAGCACATGTGGTGGAAAAAAGCAAGATTCCCACATAGCCGTGTTAGGCAGACTAATGTGATCATTGGCTGCAGGGAGCATGTTCACAGTGTGAAGTGCTTCACTAAAGCCGCCTACAGCTAGAAATCTATCCCAGAAAACTTGACATCTTGAGGAAGATAGGACTCTTATTATCACTGCAAGACATATGCACACAAAGATGACAGTCAGTTATTGAGATAGATGAACATGCACATATAATGTAGAATGCACTGCATACAAATGCCTTATTTTTTGCCTTCGGCACAGCTTGTTTGAGCACAGAAACAAAAAGTATGTCCTTTATCATCTAAAAAAACTAGCAGTGCAGAAATTTCAGGGAAGATCTGAGGCATGGAAAATGGATATTAAAAGTGACCCACTAATATGTTTTTTTGAAAAGAAGTGAAATGTATTTTTGTGTCTGTGATATCAAATACTAAACACATGCAACATATTTAATGGAACTAGTTTAGTGATAATTTTATCCCACAAGCACAGAAAGCCACACAATCTACTATTTTAACAAGGATAAAATCAAACTACTTACTGGTTTGGGGCAACATTTTCTGCAATGTCAACAACAAACAAAGCCCACCATAGTGTCTGCAAAATGCACCTTGTCATTTAACTCACTCTCAACTGGCTTTGCTCACTATCAGTGATATCATTTCATACCCATGTCCGACTGGCTACATAATATTTGGTGCCAACCAGATCACTGTGTTGAAATCTTGGTTGAAATCCTCATCATTATATCTATCTAATCCAGACACATGCAGAGAAAAAATGCTGCTTTGGAGCCATAATGGAATACAAGGTCACTGAAAAAGATACTCACCACCAAAACAAAAAAACTTTAATTTTGCATAAAATACCTTGAAACCCAAATTGAAATAGAGTATTTGGGGCAGATCTGCTTTTATATGTGTTCATATTCACACTAAATATATTACTGATCACTTATACAGATGAACATCTAAATTATTGTCCATCTTCAAGTAACAGTGACCTCATTCACACATCAAAGTAAGCAAACTATAGCTTACCAGGACTGTACAAACAGCCTCCAATAAAGCAGCCTCCAATAAAGGATATCACAGTGGCTTGGCTTCTCCCCAGACTGATTTACTCCCCAGCTGAGCTAAGTCAAAGTTGACTTTTTATTTTAAAGCATTTCTGAACTGCTTCATACTTTAAATATTAAGTGGTGTACACAATATAAAAACAATATCCATTAAAACAAAACAGCAGCCTAAAATCAGTTAAACAATACAAAGACATAAAAGCAAATTAAATAGATTCAGGGCTGTCCCTTGCAGCCACTGCCTTCAACACCCTCTACAGCAATACGCCTTTTCACTACCCATGAGCTTGCCAGGCATATTCCCACTGTTCGTGAGAAGTGAAAGCTGCATGGAATTTTAGTGGTGGAGAGATTTAGAAAGGAATATGAGAGAATATAAAGGAATTAGATACTTAACCTTAATGAAATTATAGCTATTTTGCTCCACTGTGCAAAGTAAATACTTGACCATCTTTCTATTTTTTTATATAGCTCAAGCATTAAAATGATGATCCTGTGAGAGATCTTGAGGCCGGTACCTCTAGCTGTTGGAATGCAGGTTATGCCTGCTAGGCAAAATGGAAGATGTAGAATAAATGGCTTTAAAAAAAAAAAAAGTTTAGTGGAGTTTGAATCTGACCAAAGCAAGATGAGTAGACTTTTTGGAATTGGTTTATAAGATGCAGTTGTAGGGGAATCACAAGGTTGACTATTGACTTTAGAAAGCATGTATTATTATTATTAATAATAATGTCTCTACGAGCGGAAAAAAGAGACAATGCACATACTTTTGTAACCAAAGGAAAACTATTATTATTATTATTATTATTATTATTATTATTATTATTCCCATCTGACTGAGTTGCGGCTTCCAACAAATTATTAAGAGAAGCATTGGTTCTCTGTGGGACTATCTCCTTCTTATCTCTTCCTCAGTTTCTAATTTTGAAGTAAGGAACTGTGTTACAAGCCTGTAATTAATGTCTTCGCAAGGAAACTGACCCTGTTAAGCTTCTGGAATTTTCTACCACTTAGGGAAATGGAATGTGCAAAACCCTAATGTCCCTCTTTGAGATACTTTAAGCTGTTAAGAACATTCATCTCCTGACTTACAGAAGCTTCATATGGAAGGTGTTATATTTTTGCTATGTGGTTCATTGAGCAATAACAGAATGCATATAAATTAGTCTTTGAAACAGTAGCTAGGTTTAAGCTAAGGAGAGACATGCTCATAGTTCTATGAAACAGAAGAGATGTGAAGTTTCTACATTAGCAATCTTCCCTCTGTGTCTGAATATAGCTACCATTACAGAGAAATATATAAGATGACAATGCATAGGATTATAAAATAGGATTATAAAATTCAGACCATAATGCACAATTATTCTTGATTCACTGCTTTATGTTTTTCCTCTGTATAATCAATAGCTGAAATCAGAAATAAAAAGTGAACTCAATTTGAACTCATTTTCCATTATTCCTTAATTTTTCTGCCCTGGAAAAAGTCAGATGATTTCATGTTTCAGTTTCACAGAACACACACCCCCCCTCACAAGTATCACCACTATCAAGTTATCCACACTTTTCCAAGGTCAAACATTCTAACAGATGGATAATAATTAACAGCTTCATGCACATACAAAGGTCATATTTTGCTTAAAATGACATTATAAAAAATATAGTAAATTTTCTGGACAAAAAAAGATTGTCATGAGCCAAAAATTCATGCTAAGAAGCTAAACCAATCTATCTGAATTACAAATATCACTGTTCATAAAATACAGTACTGCATTACTGCAGTTGCTGAGTTAAAGGTAACCAGCTATTCAGTTTGTTCTTATATGAACTTACCTTACACTTCTGAGAAGTGACCAGTGTGCCATGTAGCATTTTCCTGATCCTAATTGCTCTTTCCTGTCACTGCAACTTCAAAGCAGAAGCTAATTAGCTTCTCTTCCTCTTAAGCCTGATTTCCTGCTAGAAAACCCTAAGGATGTTTCTGCCAAATGAAGAACGCCTTGACAAACATTTTCTTACATTCTACACGTGACAACATACTACATCCCCTATGTCCTACATGGCAGTATATGGCACCTGGAAAGATGGGTGGTATAGAAATGTCGCCACCACCACCACCACCACATTGAGGTTTCTGGGGAGATGTTGTTTCTTCCTGCCCTTTGATTTGTTTAACAGGAGATGCAGCACTCAACACTCACTGAACTTTCTCAGCATTCAAAATGTACCTTCTGGTCCAAAAAGGTTGGTTGCCCCCAGCTTAACACAATGAAAGCAGAGGATCTTAAAAGGCTTATCAGTGGGCAGGGTATACTAAAATCGCTCTTGTATAATCCCAGAAGTATCTATTTCCCATATATTTGTATTATTTTTAAAGAAGTTGTCTCATCGGATAATTTCCCCATTTGAGGGATTATATAGGGTTTATCGGCCAGTAGATATTTTCCCCATGTACAGATTTCTGTGCAGAAGAATCTGTTACATATATGTCTGTCATCCAAGCCAATTTCCAACCTGTTTTCCCTATCATGGAAAAGGTCCTGCCAGCATCATCATTATCTCTTTTTTTTAAAATGTGCAACATCACACAGCAATTTCTGAATGGCCGAGACAACATACTAAGTAACATCTCTTGATGCATTGGGATACTGTGCTTGAAAAACAAGCTAATATTTCCTTCATTAAAAATGTACATGTCAGAGGGCCTGATATGGCTACTCTAGAGTAACGACTCCAGCATGGTCTTTTAAGGCTTTTATTAAGTGCTGATTATTTACAGTGTTCAGAGCAGTAAAAATGCATCCTTAAGGTGAGGTGTCAGAACCTCCGAATGGCGATTGGCGCGTTTTCTTCCAGCACCAAAGCTTTGGCAGACCCAACCTCTTCCCCCTACGTTTGCGTCGCAATTCGGGAGTTGGGGGGATTGGCCTCCACCCCGTGCGTCCAACTTCCTGTCCCACCTGCGGCATGGGCTCCACAACCTTGCCTGAGCCTCGGACACCACTTCCTGACTCTCCGCTGGAGGCAGAGCTCTCCTTACTCTCTCCAGCGCTTGGGGATGGGCTGGAACTTAAGATGGGAGGGACTTCCCTGTATCCCTTGTCCCTCACAGTACAGAACTTCACTTGTTATCCCAATGAGAAGATGCACTTGTATTATATAGACAGACTGTAACTCAGAAGCATATCGAATAAATTGTTCTTGCAAAATCTTGTGACACACATAGAATTTAAGCAAAACAAACCCCTCTTTATTTCAAACAGTTCATTAGCTTAAAACATTTGGTTCTAAAAAATGGATTTAGTTTTTATGCAAGGAAGCTAACGCTTTACTGAAACTTATATATTATTGAAAATTGGAATTACTAAACAAGCCTACAGCTACAGTTTTCATGTTAAGAATTTTGAACAGTAAATATTTCCAATTACACCTAGGTATTGTCTGGATCAATATTAATAATTTGGCAGTAATTAAGATATTATGTGATGAAATAGTGTCAGTTTAAAATGTGGATTGAACAAAAATTAAGATTTAGGGTAATGAGCAAGGCTATATATATAGTGAATGAATTCTGTTCATTAATCTACATTCTTCACTCCAAGCATTCTGAAGCCATCCCACTAATGTTAAATGTCTCATACAGCCTTTGCTGTACAACCAGATGACATTCTGTTATGCCTTTCTGTCTTTCATTACCTCCCTGAAAATAGCTTCCAGTTGCAAATAAAACCACTTCAGCTTGGTTACCCAAACCCTGAAACCGTATAAATTGTGACAGAAAGTATCTAGTTTTTTGCCTAGTGCTGCAAAGCAGTTTTGGAAGAAGTCCAACATCTTGTATGTCGGTTCGGTGCTTTTGCACATGCTTGCTATCTGTACTTGGCACAATCCTGAAAAGAGGTAATTGCAACTGTGTTCAGTGGAGGAAACCAAAGACCTGAAACAAATATTATTTTTGAAGTTCTGTGCTTTGAATTACATTTTTCATAGGAACAGAAGTCGTATAGGAACTTCAGAAATGCAAAGCTATCCATAGCGGAATGCGAAATAAGCAAAATGTGAAATGACTAGACTGAAAGAAAATAAAATGTATCAAAGAAATCTAAACAAGAATACACTAATCATTCACATCTGTTTCCAAGCTCCACCCAAGAGAACCTCTTTTCCCCTAAAATATTGTATAACTCCCCTCCCCGCTTTGAGAGAATGCAATGAATGAAAAGTCATCATACAGACCGAGAGGTATTTTTAATACAGTTTTATTATGTCCCTTGTAGTTTACAGATGCAAAAAGACACAGCTTAGCTACAAATATATCTAGCTAGGTAGACTATTTTCTACCCCACCATTCTGGTGCCCATCCACCACCCAGGGAAGCCTTGAACGATTTAAAATCACAATAAAAACATTAAACAATTAAAACACATACATTACACAACCCAATAATCAATTAAAAGCCACAGCAACAAAGATAATCAGTAAATACAACTTTAATAGTCTAAGCCAGGCTTCCTCAACCTCGGCCCTCCAGATGTTTTTGGCCTACAACTCCCATGATCCCTAGCTAGCAGGACCTGTGGTCAGGGATGATGGGAATTGTAGTCTCAAAACACCTGGAGGGCCGAGGTTGAAGAAGCCTGGTCTAAGCCTCTTAGAATAAAAATGTTAGTATCTCAAACAAATTATAAATAACAGAATGTGGTCCTTCCTATCAGCCAAGATCAGACCCTCATCGGAGATGAACAGCACAATCATTTTGCAGTAAGTCCCAATATGTTCAATGAAGTTTATTCCCTAGAAAGTATGTTTAGGATAGACCACTTTAGCTATGAAGAGTGGCTGAAATTCAAGAGGACTGGGGCAGAATTTTTGGCAAAAGATAAGCTAGTCTTTAGTGGGTTGGGGGCTCTGTCAGATTAATTTCGTAAACAGGCATCCTACAAAGTTTTATGAGGATGCTGCCTATTACCTTAATCACTCTTCACATAAATATTTAAAATACGGTGCTTGTGCACCGTAAAAGGGGCACAGCTTTAAATATTCTGCCACTGGCTATATACAGCCCCAACTCTGGAAGGAAACTTCTACTCCCTAAAAGCCCACAAGGTAACTACTGAAATAGATTGCCTGAGGCTGCAAAGCCATTCAGTTTAAGCAATCTCAAATGGAGAAAAAAATTGGGGCTGCAACTTTCATCATTCCATTAAGGTTTTCCAGCTGTTTGAGGGAAGAACTGCATGACAGATGCTACCCTATTCTGCTGGCCTGGACACCAGCTCGGCTCTGGGATATGACCTAGGGCGGGGGAAGAGTGCTTCCAGGGAGAGACTGCTCTTTGTCAAGCGCAAGAATGTCACTGGCAGTGGTGGTGTTTCTCCTGTTCTACACAGCCAGAAACTACATTGACAGAACTCTGTAACTGCAATGTAAGAACTGTAACTTGTGCTTGAACTTGCTTTTCCCTCTTCCCTGCCACGTCCTTTTCCTCATATGTCATGTACCCTGTTTCTCCGAAAAAAGACGAAGCCATAAAATAAGCCATAGCAGGATTTTAAAGCATTCAAGGAATATAAGCCATACCCCGAAAATAAGACATAGTGATAGGCGCAGCAGCATTGCCAGCTGCGGCAGGAGGAGGAGGAAAAAATAAGACATCCCCTGATAATAAGCCATAGTGGTTTTTTGTTGTTGTTTGTTTGAGGAAAAATAAATATAAGACGGTGTCTTATTTTTGGAGAAACATGGTATTTAGATTGTGCATGTCTCAGTACTGATGTTTGAAAGATACTCAGAACCTAAATGGTGGGGTATGAATGAAATGAAAAATACCAGGATTAATAGCCATTCCTCAAACTATTTCTAACAACCAAAATCATTTTCTTTCTTTTAACAATTCAATTTTGAATCTAGATCAAAATTGAATCTTGCTAGATCAAAAATCTAGCAAGAATGCCCAAAAATTCAAAAATCTAGCAAGAATGCCCAGGTAGGTAGTTGTGTTGGTCTGACGCAGTCAAAATAAAAAATTTGTGTGTATGCACACGAAAGCTCATACCTACGACAAACTTGGTTGGTCTCTAAGGTGCTACTGGAAGGATTTTTTATTTTTATTTCAAATATTTTCAGTTTCCAGTCTGATGGCAGTTTCAAAACTGTTGTTTTAAGTAATACATATCTGCTCCATTTGTTCCATTTAGGACAAAAGACAACAGAAATTTGTACAGAACATTAATAAATGTAGTTTCCCAAATTTAGCAGATTAATTCCAATTTATTTCAATGACAAATCATGTTACATCATATATCTGAACAAAATAAATATTTGGTTGAATGCATTTAAGAATAGTACAGGATAATTTTTGTTGCTTTCTCAAACTTCAATTATTTTAAAAGTCTGAAAAATTTATAGTGTTTATCTAAATATTCATACCGCAATGGTGTTCCAGCTGAATATCATTTCTAGTTGGCCAACTCACTCATACATATAATGTGATTTTCAGCTCCCATAGGCTGTGATATTACAGATACAATGAATATTTGTCAATTTTGTTGCATGAATATTCATACCAGATGTATTCCAAATAAGCCAATAGGTTAACAGTTATTATGGATCCATGAAAGGGAAACATTACTTGTGCCCAATATTTCACAATTTATTTCATAGAATAAGGATGAGAAAAATACCTGGATATGAAGCACAATAGCAAACAGCAAAAAGGAATAAAGAGGTGGAAAAGTCTGGAACACTACTAAATATTAATCCATTTTTTAAAAAATTCCCCCACCAAAGAAAGGATGAGTGCACAGAACGCCCACCTTTTAAAACACAACTATGTGAGATCTGCCTGCCTTTAAATGTGATATGTTATCACATTTGGCTGTAAACACTTCACAATCCCAGTCTCACAAAAATATGTATCTGTTCGTGTGTATCAAACATGCCATGACAGTTAGGAACTGGATCTATTTGGAAATAGTACATACCTAATTTCTGTAAATACCTAATAAAGAGTTGTTAAAATTTGTAGTTGTAGTTGTTCATGTATCTGTGGATGCAAATTCTAATAACTATAAAAGACCCCTTATGATGAATTTGTCTAGATCCCCTCAGCTCCTCTGTGACAATGAACAACTAAACCAATGGCAAAAGGAGACACCTTTGCCTACAAAGTTCCAATGTGGCAGTGGGAAAGATCATCTAATGATATCAATAAAGACTGTAAAAGAAGAGAGAACAGAGGTATAAGGAGATGGGAAGCACATGAAAAGGAAACTGGGAGCATCTTGGATGCGACAAAATGCAAATGTTCTACTGAAAGAGAAGATGCACAAATTTTTCCTTTGCCTGTGGAATTCAAACATCATTCATGAATGTAGATGTTCCCCCAGCCAATGTTACCCAGGACAAGGTAAGCTCATTGGAAAATGGCCTGCCTTTTTGTGGTGCCATTCTCATGGAAAAAATACCGATAATCATAATAATTATGAATTATCCAACCTCCTGCAATGCAGGAATCTTAAATAGATAATACATAAAAGACGGCCATCAAGCTCTTAGTCTGCCACTTGAATTATGTGCTCTAGGACCTTTCCTGCTGTCAATGTCAAGCTCACTGGTCAGCAGTTACCTGCATCTTCTTTTCCCCCCTTTTCGAAGATGGGGGCAACATTTGCCCACCTCCAGTCCACAGGGACCACCCCTGTTCTCCAAGAATTGTCTAAGATTATAGACAGAGGCTCTGAGATTACATCTGCAATTTCCTTTAATAGACTTGAGTGGAGCTCATCAGGCCCTGGAGATTTGAATTCATTTAAAGTAGCTAAGTGTTCCCTTACAACCTCTTTTCCTGTCTTGGGCTGCAGCTCCTCCTTTGCATTGATAACTCTGTTATCACCAGGTTGGGTGCTGCTTTCTATGTGGATGTGAATTATTTGATGTTACCATCTCTCATAAGGTATAAAGTGACTCTTGGGAACTTTGCACTGCTAGCTAACTAGGGAAGACGTGAGCATTTTGTTCGCCAAAGTGTGCAGAGTCTAATAAATTAATAAATTATTTCAGTTTTGCCACATGATTTAAAAAGAAGCTGCAGTCTCTTAGCTATCTGAGTTAAAGCAATCTCCTTTAACATACTGTAGACAAATTTATTTCCACCCAAAGATTAAACTATTGTATAGTATAATTATAGTAACTTTTTCCCTGAATAACCTGGACAAAAAGACTAAGATATCCATAAGGGGTCCAGTATGTCTGAACTCAATACAGTTAAAAACCCAAAGTTGACAATGTTTACGAAAGAGAGAGTACACAATATAATATGCTGATAAATTTTTGAAAATGTACCTAAAAGAAACACTGAGGGGTTAAACCTATTGCATCTAGACAAAGCCAACTCATAGTTTTTAATCTCCTGTTTGACCCTCTATCACAGCAATTCATCTTTCAAAGAGAATGTACCCTCCTTGGGATGGAGATTAATTTGGTGCTAGTTTCTTCTTTCATCTATTACAGATAGATCTTTTTTGGCTGATATACATAATGACTTTTTCAATTTCTTTTACCCTTTGTCATCTAACTACTTAAGATGTTTCACTTTGAAATGAAGAAAAATAGAACTTTAAAAACTCTACAGGAAGACTGAATTGTGTCTTGGAGTAATTTACTACTGCTACCAATACGGAAACAAATAATTGCTGATTGAACAAAAACTTTGAATGTCATTCTTTCCACAGTGCAATTGTACAGTAATTTTCCAGCTCATTTTCAATATTGTTTTCCCAAAGAAAATTGTGTCCATAAACTTAATTTGGCAATACATACAAAACATTCCAAATTCCTGATGTGCTGTTTAGGGGATCAAGCAAAATAGAAATAGAGCTATAACTTATCTGAACCATTCAAAATCTGAGCTATACATGCAACTGAGACAAACAATTCCATGCTTTTAAAAGCCAAGAATCACAGAGATTTTTAAAAATTACTTATCAAGGATTTCTTTTTAAAATGAGCATGAAATATAGACGGCAAAGAAGTGAAGAAATGGAAAACAAGAGTTATTGCAAAAGGGGCAAAATTGGATTCACAGTATTTAACTCAGCTTCCTAGGCCAAACCCTTCATTCTTGGAAGCCAATTGAAAGTAATTTCTTTGTATCTTGATGCTTTTAATGTATGTGTAAATTAATGGTGCAGTTAATTAACATCTCAATTAAATGTGTTTTTAAAAGAATGTAGATGTTCATGGAACATACTGGAAAATAGGATATGGTTCTTTCTAATACTGATTCTGACTCCTCGGTTTTCACACCCTTAGTTGATAAAATAGGAGGAGACTATATTAACATGTGGGAACTGCAGTACTTAAGCTTTATATTAACAAGAAAGTTTAGTAAATAATTGAAGGAAAATGTTGAAGCTGCTTAAAATTCCTATATTTATTAACACCCACCCAAATCTTACGCATGTTTTCTCATAAGCAAGTCCCACTATGTTTAGGGCTTGAACTTGCTTTGCAGTATCACATATCCATCTTTGGATATGTCTCTTCAAGTTCCCTCCATCATTATCTGCTGTTTGCTTCTTGTTTCCACAAAAGTCCTGCTGGGAGTTTTAGATCATCAGCCCATCACATAGATCCCTTAGTATTTTGAAATTGTAATGTTTCCATACTAACACTGCTTTATTTAGATAAATTCTAATCTTAGATAAATTCTAATAGTGCTTACTTCCTAATAAAGTAATGTCAGATTTTAGCTCAGGTTTGCCTATTCTCAACAGCTCCTTGATGATACAAAATTGTGTCACCATTCCAGTTACATTAATAAAAAACCATCCTGCTTTCGTTGGGGCAGGGGAAGTTAACTCACAAAGGACTGGTAAGACATTTTGCTGCCTAAGGAGACGAACAAGATATCCCCAACCCATTCCACAGACAGAAGTTGACTGAACTGGCAGACACATTTGGAAAGAGGCTGATTATATGTTTCAAATGTTTACATGGTAATGCTAGAAGTCTCTCTTGAAAAATGCTTCAGTGAGCTGAAATGCTTAGCTTTAAAGGAGAACAACATATTGAGGACACCTGGTGGAATGAAGGGAACTGGTGTAACACTCATCTTTGAATACAAACTATAGTAAGGGTGGGGAGCCTGTGGCCTTCTCATCATGCCTAATCATTGACCAGGCTGGCTGGGATTGAAGGATTCATAGAATTGTAGATTTGGAAGGGACCACAAGGATAATCTATTTCAACCCCCTGCAATGTAGAAATATTTTCACCAACATGGGTCTTGAACCCACAACCTTGATTTTAAGAGTCTCTTGCTCTACTGACTGAGCTATCATTAGAGAAATCCGGAGGACCACTCTATTGGAAAAACAGAGGCTTTGGCTAGACTCTAGATGAAATTATTGTGGGAAAACAATGGCGGCTGCTTCCAGATGATAACTCTGGCACCTTTAGTAAATTTTGAGATAGGGATTGATTACTTAATAAAAGGCCTCTTACCTACATCATCTCCAAGCTCATAATAGTTAGTTGATGGTCTTTGATTTAAAATTTCAATGTGTTATTATATTGACACTATTGTAAACCACTTTGTTTTTTTATAATATAGCGGTGCATATTTTTATAAATAAGTAAATGTTTAGATACAGCATGCAAATTATCTCACAGACATGTGTCCCAATATAAATGTCAGTTTTCCAAAACAGAAGTCATATACAGTACATGGAAGGTACATGAGAATCGCATGAAAATCAGTTATCATACCATGATGAGTTATATATGACAAGTACCCTGTGCATAGCTCTCAAAGATGTAAGAAAGCAAACATGCCATATGTCTCCTTGTATTTAAATCTTACTGAAGAGCAGAATTATAATGCAAATATCTTTCATGCACCCAATTTATAGGAGCACCTGTTTTTCCCTTATAATGAACAGTCTTGCATTAAACGACTAGAGGAAGATCTGTTCCAGTCAAATCTATTAATTAATTTCTCATTCTTTGTTCATCATGGCTGTTTCCAGCAAACTGTTAAACTGGCTATGCTTACAGCAGAATGGAGTGGGATTTAAGTTCTGAAATGGCAGAACAGATAATGCTACTTTAGAATACAACAGAAGGGACATACCGTATTTTTTAAAAAAACATTTTCCCTTGCACAATACACTTCCCCTTGCACAGCAAGAACATGATACACATCCCTCCTGATGAACTGGGTATTTCTTAGCAGACACCTTTTTTTAATGCATTAAAAATATTTGTACACCTTCAGTCTAAAATGATACAGTCCACTCTACTAATTTTATTTAATGGTCCTGCTTCTCATTACTTTTTTTTGCTAACTTTTCTTATCACTAACCTGTTAGTTGGCAAAACTTTTAAAAAGGCAAATGGGTTTGTTTCATTGTAACACTGCAAAATCAAGTTCAGGAGAGCACCTTTTTAAAGTTCAAAACTCTACCGCAAGGTCAAAACCCTGCATGCTTAGTTTTTTCTTTTCTTTCTGCAACAGATTTGCTGCAGCTATTTTATGTATCACTGTGAATGGAAAAAATTAACTACAGGAACTTAAGAGTTGAGCCTGTCCATAACTGGCCGTATCGATTTAAAGGAACAAGAAACATCCCTGTGAAGAATTAACAAATTGCATGTTGGATCTAGACTTCCAGTGAGTGTAGTTCAACTCATGTGGCACTGGAGGAAGAGATTATTTTTCTGACTTCTCCTTCCCCCACAGCACTCTGTGTTCCCTGAAAACTGTTCTGATGGTGCTGGGAGATGCAGGAGATAAAACTGGCAAAAAAAAAAAATACCCCCTTCTGTTTTGTCCTAGAAGAGTTTACACTGCATTGCAGTTCATTCCATAATATGGATGCTACACTATGTATACTTGTTTTCTCTAGATATACTTGCAGGAACAGGGGAAACCTCCAAAATCAGAGTTCCTGCAACATCAGGTGCATAACAGCAGATACCCTAAGTATTTGTATGCATGCTCCACTTGCCCCATTATAATGTGCACAGGCAAGTGTGAGATTCTATTTATAGCTTTTGTTCTTTTACAAACTTACTGTAATTCTTTCATCTTTGTCATCCAGGGGGGACCCATCTTTCTTCCATGAAATCGTAGGCTCAGGATGGCCTCTTGGAGGTTGGCATTCCATCACAGCTGGTTCACCTACTGCTACCATGACATCAGAAGGGTTTTGCCTGAAGTCATCACGCAGTACTGAAAAAAGCAGAGATAAGGGAAGTAAAATCAAAATGAGAATCAGTGATATGGAAGCAGCATTAAACATCAAGGACTCTGAATGAGGAGGGACATGGGTGGCGTTCTGGGTTAAAGTGCAAGTAGATAAATAGGTACCGCTCTGGCGAAAAGGTAAACGGTGTTTCCGTGCGCTGCTCTGGTTTGCCAGAAGCGGCTTAGTCATGCTGGCCACATGACCTGGAAGCTCCCTCAGCCAATAAAGCGAGATGAGCACCGCAACTCCAGAGTCGTCCGCAACTGGACCTAACGGTCAGGGGTCCCTTTACCTTTACCTTTACTCTGAATGAGAAGAATCATTTTGTTAAAGAGGGCAATGCAAGGTTGAACTACAGATACTTCCGCAGCTCCTTCCTGAGGGTTTATTTCCAGGACATGAAGAATAATACATATTTGATTGATACATTATTATTTAAACTCCTTAATTTATTTTATTTTTAAAACATGTAAATATCACCTGTCATGTGAAACACATCAAGGCGTACCAAAATAAAGACAACAAAACAGTGCAGGTATACAGTATTCTAAAAAGATGGGAATAAGGGATAACTATTAGACATACAGGGGGGGGGACATACGGGGCAAGAAAGCCCCTCACAGGCTTTTCCAAATTTCGGAAAATAGTGCTATGACAATAGTAGAAAGAGAAATAAACCAAATTTTGCAAACTAAAGTTAATAGGGACACTATTATTTTATGTTTTATATCTTTACTGTGGCTTTCCAGCCTCTTATCTTCTGCAGTTCCAATATTGGATGTGAAAAGCTGACAAAGACAGACACAGACACCCCAAGAGAAAAGCATGCCAGGTCACAAATGATTCTTTAGCCTGCAAAGGTAAGTGGCCCCTCGCAACTTGGGACTACACCAGAGGAAAGGCAGAATTAGCATTGGAACATATGAACTCTTTTTCACCATTCTCCAAATACCTCCTTCCTTGAAATCCACAATAAATGGAATGCACAACCAAATGCTGACTATTTTAGGTATTTTATTGCATATATATATATATATATATATATATATATATATATATATAGTGATTCCTTCCTTAAGGAATCCCAAAGATCCAATTCTGATATATCCAAAGTGTGTGCATGCACACACACACACACACACACACACACACACACACACATTCAGAGTATGTTCCACTACTGATACAAAAAAGAAAGAGACTCATTCTTCTCTGTTTCATAGAGCACATGGATTCCTGGCATGATGACCATTTAAATACTCTCAACAAGTAATCGATTTTACAAGATGCAAATGTGTAAAACTCAACAAATTTCATTGTGCTAAATTCCACATATGCTTTGTTTTATAAGAACAGCATTCCTCAAGCTTGGGTCCCCATATGCTGAGCTACAAGTCCCATCATCTCCGACCATTGGCCAAGTTAGCTGGGAATAAGGAGTGTTGTAATCCAACAGCATCTGGGGATCTAAGGTTGAATAACACTATTAGAAGGCAGACTTAAGTGTTACCCACCATCTATGTCTGAAGAGTTTATTACTACAACTCTCTGAATAGAGTATCCCTCCAAAAGCTGACTACAAAAAAATGCAAGGTGCAATGAGACTTCTGTAAAATGTACTCCTGTCAGTAGCTTGTTTTATTAGACTACAAAAAAATAAAACCAGCAACGTAATACTGGTATTTACTGCATTAAAATGTGCTCTTAAATCATTTCAGTGTAGTTTGGAGTCAGGAACAGAGCTGTACGTAAGGACAGTCTTATTAAGATTATATCAGAAGTTTAAAGTGAAGATGTATTTTGAAAGCATCTTACCATAAAGTTTTTTTTAAAAAAAATCTAATTAAATCTTTTTACAAATCTCAAGGGCCTTTCATGTCTGGGGAAGCTCATAAAACCTAAGATGAAAACTCCTCAAAAATCTGCTTGGATATATATATATTTTTAGCACCTTTGAAGCAAAGAATTTCAATACCAGCTTAATAAAAGCAAATTACTTGAGTAATTTTTATACTTGTTAGGATAAAGTCTATTTTACAAGTGTATTACCTTGTCTGTAAACTGAGAACATTTTACCAGTTAACCAGCCTTAAGAGGACATCAAAGGACTTGGAATAGATAAAGCAATCCCCCCCCCACACACATTTACTATTAATTATTTTGGATCTAACATTACATAATGAAAAGTTAACAGAATGTAATCCACTAGAGATTACTCCAAAATAGCAGTCGTGGAATTATTTCTACACTGTAAAAGAGATACATAGTTTGGGATTGCCTCAGGCCCTGGCAATCAAACATCAAGCTATAAATTTAAAGATTGCTTCTCTTGCTGAAAAAGCAATCTTCTTCCCTGTTCTTTATACATTGAGTCTCAAAAGTAATCTGAGCATGCATTTCCTTTTGAAAATGTATTAGTAGCATACTTCATAATCCAGTACAGTATGTTCCTTTAGTTATCCAAGGCTAAATTTTCAGCATGTGTCTCTCATTTGGTAAATGAAAAATTGTTTGGAAAGCAAGAAACTAAAATATGAAAAAACAAGCGTGCCCTACGACAGACTATTTCAGTCTGAAGTGCTCCTGCTTAGAGCTCCAGCCAGTAAGTCCTATTTCAGTTAAATCAGACAAATTATAGCTGGAAAAAGTAGAGATGGAGAATTTCCTTGCATTGCCAAAACAGCTAATTTCAATCCATTGTCTTCCATTGGCAAATCTTTAAGAGGCCACCTACACTTAAGTTTTTAAGTCTAAAATGTATGACATTTTTAAAAACAGCTCTTACTGACGGCATTGGGAGTTACCATAGCTCCATGATCCCACACCACAATAAATTATGAAGTTAGAATCAGATGTGACATTATGTAGTTCACAATAAAAAAATTCATTGTGCATTATGGTTGCTAGAATGGAAACAGATAGTTTGAAATTACATTAAAACATCCATTGAAGATTTAAACACCAATGATTATAAGCAACAACCTCACAAAATCCAGGCGCAGAATGCTGAGATGTACTTGACTATTAACAACTCAACCTAATATAATGTGTGTTCAAAACTGTTGGGCCACAGGATCAATTCCACCCGCTGACAGATGCCATCTGGACCCCCTGCCTCTAGCCCTCTTTACCCCCTCCCTCCCCTGTTTTTATAACAGCTCTGAGGCAGGGATGAGAGTGAGCGAACAAACCCTACTGTCATACCTCAACCTCATTAGCATTCCCATGCCTTCACCAGCAGAAAGATACAAAGGAAGGTAGACAGACTGCACAAGGCTAATGACATAAAGCTACATGCTGCAATCTCAATTGCAGTTCTTACTGTTCTCCCTGGAGGAAAGATGTGAAACAAGAAAAAAGAAATCCTTCTTTCACTGATCTACAGTCATTGTCAGCCAGCCAACATCTTATTGGTCAAGTACGGCTATGTCCTATGAGGC
Source organism: Zootoca vivipara (assembly GCF_965207765.1). Classification (NCBI taxonomy): domain Eukaryota; kingdom Metazoa; phylum Chordata; class Lepidosauria; order Squamata; family Lacertidae; genus Zootoca; species Zootoca vivipara. Next base: position 59,501,615 of record NC_142587.1, read on the forward strand.
ACCAAATACTGGTGCCCAAAAAAGTAGCATTTCCTAACTTGTGCTTGGCTCTGCTCCTGAGTCATTGGATTATTTTCCTTACTCTGAGATCTAATATTGGGAATCAAAAGGTCCTTGCAACATTTGATTAATTTGGCCTCAACATTCATACTTCTGGCTGTGACATTTTCCTATCAAAATGTTTCTACCAAAGTTCTCATTATTATCACAAGTGATAATACCACTGTATTTCTTGTCCCCTTTCTACTACAATCTGAGATCAATTCATTTTGGACAGCTGCTGTGAGCAGAATTGAGAAATGATGCCATCGTAGAAGAAATTAACAGGCGCAAAAATAAATTTTGAATTACTTTCTCAACTCATATAGCCTATAAACCTTATGTTTTTTTAAAAAAGCTCATTCTCCACTGTGGTACTGTATCTAACTTAACTACAACAATTTAATTTTTAAAGTTTAAATTGTGCCATGTAAAATGTTGACATAGAAAAATCATTGCTTTCTTTAATGCAAGTAACTTTTGATGGCTGCCTGGGAGAACTTCAGTTCTATGCTCTTCTATGACTATCATTATAAGATTCTGTACGATTTAGAGGAAATTGGTCAAAATTTTAATCAATTGATGGAGATAGATACCCACAATTGCAAAGCAATGCATTTTCTGTAAATATTTTATTTTATAAAAATATATATACCACTATTTCATAAAATATATCAAAACCATTTGCAACAAAAGTACATAAAACCATAAAGTTAAAACCATATAAAAAGACTGAAATCAGACATCCATTAACCATTGTGGAAAGATGTATTCTTAGTTGGCTGCATAGGCCTGGAAGAATAGAAACGTTTTCAGCCAGTATTTAAAGGTTGAAGCAGAATGCAGAAATATAAGAGAGTAAGAAAGGGCAAAAGCAAAAAGCAAATCCAACATTAGATATAAAAGAAAACACGGTGATCAGTCAGGGTAGTCAATCTTGTCAACATTCCTCCCCAAAAACCAGGATAAAATATAATAAATGAATAGTACAAGTTAGTTTACAGTGCTGTATTAAAAATAAGCAATACAACACTATTAAAATGTATACAGGGCAGTATTCAATGGAATATTTGTGCAATCCAAGGATTCTAGGTATCCTCCTTCTCCTCAACCTGTCCCATTCCCAAATCTGCTTTGGAGGATTAGGGGGAACCCCCAGAGCAGGTATTGGAGGGGGGGTCATAGGGGGAGATGTTCAATTGATGGGACATTGAATACAACTCTCAGTTTAGAAATCCGGGTATCCTCTCATTTAGAGAGATATTTTTACTTAAAGAAAGTACTTTATTTAAAAAGTAAAAATGAACGAATAAAAAATAATAATACCGCATATTCCGAAGTATAAGACGACTGGACGTATAAGACGACCCCCAACTTTTCCAGTTAATATATAGAGTTTGGGATATACTCGCCGTATAAGAAATACGACCCGGCGTACAAGACGACCCCCGACTTTTTAGAAGATTTTCCTGGGTTAAAAAGTAGTCTTATACGCAGGAATATACTGTAAGTAACTATGGAATCTACAGTATTTACTACTGTAATGAGATAAACAAAATTATGACCAACATTCAAATACACTAAAGATCTTCTGACTACAAACATGTGTGGCCAAAAGAAGTACTGATTTGAGTCCTGCTGAAAGACCACAGAGCAATCTCATTTCATCATTTCCATTGACAATGGAGCAGAACACACAAAGAACATATAAATGAGGTGGTAGATGCAAGAAACACAACGGGGGATACTGTAATAGTTTGAAATTACAGTTCAAAAGAAGTTTTGAACAGCCAAAGAAATATTTTACAGGGAGCTTGCTGCCTCCGCCCCCCCCCCCCCCAGGTACACAGATCTATTCAATTCCAGCTTACAGAATGAGACCATTCACTGAACCAAGGAAAATATATTGTCTGTTTTTCAAAATAAATATACAGCTAAATGATGCAAAGCATAAATTATGTCTGTATGCAGCATTCAGTAGCATAGGACAGCTCCAATAAAGGCAGAGTGATCAAAATATTGAATATGATTGCACTATTTCAAAATACTATCTGGAATATTGATTCCAGGTGGCCCACATCTATCGCAGTATAGATGGTGATATCAAAAGAAATCATGCAAGGAGGAAGTTGCAGCCCAAGATAGGAAAAGAGGTGGTAAGGGAACACCTAGCTACTTTGAATTCAAATCTCCAGGGGCTGATGAGCTGCACCCAAGCATACTAATGGAGCTTGCATATGCAATCTCAAAGCCTTTATATAATCTTTGAGAATTCTTGAACAGAGGATGTCCCTGCAGACTGCAGACGGAAAAATATTGTCCCCATCATTGAAAAAGGGGGGGGAGAAGATCAACCCGTGAGCTGGACATCAATATCAGGAAATGTGGTAGAACAGATAATTAAATGTGTTAAGTATTGTTAACCATTTCTTATTGTCTTTTTATCCATTTCTGTGAAATTCTTACAATAAATAAAAATTTGCATATTTATTCTTATATGAAAGGATGAAATTATGTACTGCGTAGGACAGAAATAAATTTAAATTTTATCTAATGCTTTGTACATTTTTTTTGGTAGAATATTTTCTATTTGTTTCAAATATCATAACAGATACACTATTGTACATCAGCAACCCATTGTAGCATTCAAGCATTTTGGATAAAGTCCCACAGGAGATTATCATTTTTATCCTATTTTTTGCTTGTACCGATGAAATAAAATCAGCCGATAGATTTATTCACTACTTGCTTAGATGATAAAATTATTGCAGCCTGCTTCTTACTTTCTATTGCCATTTGTTTCCTTTATAGATGGCAAAATGACCAAAATTCTATTTATATTATCAATAAAAAACCCCAAATCTTATGATGGAAAGTCAAATCATTCTTAATCGGTAATAGACAAATCCAGTCGTCAACAGAAGCAACTGAATGTTTATGTGTACATATCATGAAAGCATAGATCGCATTAAAGTATCTGGAGATTTAATTAAAAGAAAGATGAAGCATTTTAATGAGAAGCACCACTGCAATAAACAATGGAAATGCACATTATTCCCTAATAGTATAAATAATTTAAGAATTCTACAATGGAAATTAATCTACATATCATGTAACACATACAACTATGCCTGTTCCAACTGAATAACGAGCTAAGAAGAAACTCAGGTAGACAATAAAAAATTAGACTGAATAAGAAAGGCAGAGGGGAAAAGGCAAACTGGACTATTAATACTCTTCTGGACTGGAAGATTGGAAATGCTAATACTGTAATAAGTAATTAAATGTTAGACACTAATTTTTCTTATTAATTAATGGGAGAAATATCAGTGCGAAAGCTCTATTTCATCCAGCACTACCAATGTGAAAACACTATTTTACAGCACCATCCTATACATACCTATTCAGAAACAGTCCCTATTAAATTCAAGGTGATTTATTCCCAGGTAATGGGCATAGCAGGGGTGTGAAACCCACAGCCCTCAGTTTCACACTATGCTGCTTCCTATACCCCCAGGAATCTCACATTAGTTCAGGCACTTGATTGCATAGCTGGTAACTGATGTAGCTGCAGCTGCCACTAATGCAAAGACAAAGTAAATCAACAGAGACTAGCCATTGCATGTGTGAGCTCAGAGAGACCTAGTCACAGAGCTTGCTGGGTAGAGGTCCAGAGCGTTCCTTGCTATTACACTAGGCATCATTCTCTGTTGTTTGGACTCACACATTTCCCTGTTGTTCTTTTTTCCAGTATCTCCTGGTGGTGGTGGCTAGATTGCAGCTGGAAGGTATCGTATCAAGAAATGAAGAAAATTTTAATTGGACAAAATAAGTCTGCTGCTACTTCTTGGACTGAAAAATGGCATTGTGGTGATAAGAGTAAAGAGATCAGTGGATGAATTGGGTGTTGGAAGAGTAATCAGGAAAATTAAACACATATGTATGGAGACAAGGGCAGCAGGTGCAAAATAAAAGCAAGTAAATGAATAGAGTGGTCAGGGACAGCAGAGTTACAAAATAACTGATGAAATGCATGGAAGTGGGGTGAGATGAATGAGTGAAAAACAACTAGTGGAGCATGTTGGAAACGCACTCCTCAAGACTTACACCTGCTACTGACATTTGTGCAACTGGATGAGTGGTGTGAAAGAATATATGCATGTGTGTAAAAGACAATGTGAATGGGAAAAGATTGCCAGAAAGAGTGGGGCAGAAAGGGAGTGTTGTTATAGGTCACCTAGACCAGGCTTCTTCAAGCTCAGTCCTCCAGATGCTTTGAGACTACAATTCCCATCATCCCTGACCACTGGTCCTGCTAGCTAGGGATCATGGGAGTTGTAGGCCAAAAACATCTGGAGGGCTGAGGTTGAGGAAGCCTGACCTAGACCACTTCTACTGAGTGACTGTAGTCCTCAACTTCAAAAAGGCTGCCCATACCTGGTGTACAGGATTGCAGCCTTATTTTTTTCAATAACTGTTCTTAGCAGCCTAGCCATTTGTATCTCTACATTCTGATAAGGTAGTATTTTTACAAACAGCATGAAGTAAAAAAGATTAGCTGCCATAGGAGTTTTTCTTTCCATGCCTATTTCCACAACCTTGTTCCCAAGATGAGATCTCAAAAACCTAGTTCAAAGAGAAAATATATCCATGGTAACTTAACCTTTCCTTTGAAACTGAAGCTCTACATTCAGTATCATCTAGCAAGACAAATTACATGTTATTCAAGTGAATTATTATTATTTAAATCTGAGTTACCATGGAGAGAGAGAAATGAAAAGGTGAAACATGTTTATTTCTAACCACTAACATCAACAAAGTTATCACCAGGATGTTATAGATAGAAACCTTACCATTCTAATATGTAAATATTAACATCTGCTACTTTGTTCTTGGAGAACAATACAAATGAGTTGCAATAGATGGTATCCAATTTTGTAGTTAAGAGTCATAATGTATCTCTCAATATTTGTTAAAGATTATTTAATTTTTAAAACACAGCCCTATTCACTTATGTGAAGAAGGCCAACTGAATTCAACAGGGCTTACTTCAGCCTTAGTGGCCTTTAAGACACCTACTTAAATTTAAGGCATCAACTATCCTGTCAAAATACCTACATCAAAATGTCTCTGCATGTGAGAATCCATTACTTCTTGGGGAAGGCAAAGCTCTTCCTTGAACATTATTTTTATTTTTATTATACGCTGCCTTTTCCCCTGATAGGCGCCAAGGCGGTTTACCGGGGGGTGGGGGGAGAACTGCTAAAAACACAGATAATAATTTTAAAACAATTAAACATTAATAAAAGTAAACTATATACATATTTAAAATCTATATGATATTTTGATGCAGGGAATGCAGAAACTATTGATTCCCCCATGAACATTATGATGTGGTACACGAGATTTCTGCTTCAAAAAGGGGCCTAATCTAATATCTCTATTAAAGAAAGCTGCTTGGTATTCAAGGTGATGTAAAGTACAGAAAACAACTGAGGAAAGATAAGCAGCAACCACATATTAGATATCTACTCTATCCCATTATATCCCCATTCGTAACTACCATTTCTCCAATCTACCTCTTGCTCAGCTATCCAAAGGTTCTTTGTTCTCCAACACAACTCTATTCATTTTCTCTTGTGCTGTCCAATGCATGGAACACTGTCCTAGAATATGCACATGCAAGCCCCCCATCCTGTCTCCCCATGGGAATCTAGCCACAAACCAATTTTTCCCTGAAGTCCTTTAATTCTCATTCTCAGTTGTAATCAAGTTTACTTAAGAAGTTTAAGTGAAGCTTCATTTGCTTATTTCTGTTCCTTGCTATCCTCATCTCTCTCTCCCTCCCCTAGTCTTCCGCAAAGTCAGTTTTACACCATAAACTCCCTTGGGGCCAGGATCCTATTTGTTTTCTTTGCAAAACTATTTAAAGTACACTGTACACTGTCAGCTGTGTATTAACGATAACAATAATTGGATGGAAATTAACTGCACTAGGGACATCTCTAAAAACGGAAACATGAAGAACACTGGAATATTAAATTTAATGGATTGAGGTCAGAATATTCAGTGGGCCTATTTCCTGTGATTCCGTTCCTAAAAGGCACAATATTAAAAGCTAAGACATTAAAATTTGGTCTAATCTAGACTGATATGATAGACTGAGCCCTGGTTGACCATTCTGAAGTTGGGGGTTGTAGTCCAATAGCTTTTTCCTGACATTAAAATATAGCATGGATGATTTATTGAAGCAATGCGAAGTCCATTCCCATTTTATTAATGTGATTCCTAGCTTTGAATGGATCCTTAAGCCTATTTCTTCCAAACTCTTGCAGTTGGGACGTAGGGGGCTGTTGGCAAAGCACATGGCATCACAATACATTTCAAATGAGCATAAAAGCAATTAAGATATCTCTCTGATGCTCACCTACATAAATAACATATACATAAGTGTATATACCATTACAAACATTTCCTTTATCTTAGCAGCAGATTCAAGTGAATAAAAATGTTTGTTACTTTGCAGTGCTGACCTACATTAGCATTTATTTCAGCCACTATTCAAAAAAACGCTAAAAAGAACACGCCTGAACCATGTAACAGTAGAAATGTCACAAAGGGCAAGTAAAATAAGGTTCCTTTTAATTAAACCCAGCAATTAATATGAAGCACACTGTATTCTGCTATTAATGTGACATTTGGAAATATCAGCAAGATAAATATATGGCGAAGCGTTAAAAGGACGTAGCCTTATTTTATTATATATTTTAATAGAGGGCAAATCTAGTTAAACAGATGGCACTCAGGATTTCTCAATGAATTCAGCATCTGTGTGTACATGTTGCACAAACGCCAATTAAAATGTGTCAGAGTAAATTTAAATCCCTTGCTGATAGAGTGTAAGCCAATCTAGCCGATGGAGGAGCAAGGTTAAACCTAATCATCCTCTGAACTTGCTGCAAGTTGCTCTCGGGTTGTACATCAATTCCCAGTTAAATAATAAAAACAGAGTTCCTACTGATTAGTATTTATTTACATTCATAACTCTGTTTAAGCTTTCAGATGAAGCTCAAAGAAAAATAAATGGTAATGTGTATGGTACAATGAATACCTACTGAATTTAAAAGTCTTCAGCAAAAATGTTTCTAAAGCTGCCTGCAAATGCTTCTTGACTTCATTGTGGGTAAAAATAGTCTTAATTAGGGAGGAATACCAACAATATCATATTGTATATTCACACATTATTCATATATTGTTCATTGAAACAATTATATTACGGTATTTATGGTATTTAGCAACAGAACTGGAAACCAAACTATATAAATAGAAAAATAGAAAATCATTGAATTTGGTCCAATTACAAATCAGCAGTTGATGCAGATCTTTGAATAGAAGCGCAATATGCTTAGAAGATCTCACTGTTGATAGCTATTGTGTTTTGGTATACTGCACTAACTTCAGTTTCCAGACCAACACAAGGTAAGACTTACATAAAGTGCATCACAGTAATCTACTATTGATTAGGACTACTGTGGTCAAGCTATCCCTGGTCCAGGAATGGTCATAACTATCCACAGGTAGAACTGATAAAAGGTGTTTCTGTCTACCAAGGCCTCCAGTGATAAAGCTACATCTAGTAGCACCCACAGAATGCATACCTGCTACTTCAGAGACAGTGCAACCCTATCCAGAGCAGGCAACTAACTGGTTTGTCAGACTACTCACCCACAAGTTTGTCTTGCCAGGATTCAAGCTCCATTTATTTTCTCTCATCCAGCCATCTACCACAGCATCCAGGCACTGTTCTATGATGTGCATAGCTTCGCCTGATTTTTAAGATGTTATGGGAAAATAGAGCTGAGTGTTGTCAGAATACTGATGACAACTTGCCTCAACTTCCCCAATGGTCACTCTCAAGGCTTCATATAGCATGGCACTCCATAGCATAACTGCCAGGGGAGCTAAAAAGCACTCTCCCAAAGCTATTATTTGGACTTGGCCTCATAGATAGGATCAATAATATTGTACAGTGTGTGTGTGAGATAGCCTATATATGGTTAATTAAAGGCAATGTGCCACTTTGTCAAGAACACATAACAACAATGTGACTGAGACAACACTACAAAAACAATTATAGCATATTCAAGTGTGAATGTGCTAAAAATATTTTTATGGGCAACTAGATAATACATTTCTCAAAAATCCTTCAACATATTGCTTTTTTAAAATATCCAAATTAAATGGATCATTTGCACAGAAAAATACATCATGCCAACAAAACATGTTTTTTAAATAAAAAATCAGTTAAAATCTATTAACAATGTATTTGTAACTTATTTTTATGTGCACAATATATTCTTTCTGACAAAATAAAAAACACCCTTTGGCAAATTTTGCCTAATCAGGGCTTTTCCACTAAATTACCTACCTCAACAGAAACTCTACTCAATTTTATGCTGGTATCTAACACTGCACATGATCTTTGCTCATGTGAATAATTGCTAGGGTGGAAAATTGCAGCAAATATGATGGTACAGATGTTCTTTTTCAGTGGACCAAACAGAATGAAAGGAAACAGTATTTTATGGTTCATTGCAGATTTTATTTAAGATCTGATGTTTAGTTACCAAAATGTTTTGCATGTATCTACTTTCTTTGCAGAAAGTTTAATATAACACTGTAATAATTGGAAATAATATTCATCATAATGAAGAAAGGTAAAAGGTAGCAAGTAAACAATGTCTGGTGGTTTTATGGTGATTTCTAGTAACATTTTAAAATTACTAGCAAGGGTTTCAAAGCAGAGCATGCATGTGAAAATATAACAGACAAAATAAAATTCAATCATAGATAACACACGGCAGACATAGTTTGTTAAACCAAACAGTAAAAACATGAATTTTGATTTATAGTGGCACAATGACCGCTGGGAACAGCACAGAAAGAAGAAAGGCTATGGTGCATGTGCAACAGCACAACCGGATACCTTCATCCGTCCCCGCTGCAACAAAACATGTCTCTCCCCTACCAGTCTCTACAGTTACATCTGTAACTCTCCAATGGTTTGACTTTACCCCTAGAGGCACAATCCTCCAATGTTTCCCAAGACAGGTGCCAGCAACCAACAAATGGCACAATCAAAACGTTTCCCATCAGATTTCAATGGCAGTTAATTAAGCCTTCTTTGTTCATTCTCCATATGTGGAGGAAATGAGTCTACACCTGCTGAATCCAACCACGATGTCTTGCACCCAACCAGCCTCACATGGCAATGTATGTACATTCAGCTTGATGTTTACTATGCATATGTTTACTATGCATATGGGCTTCCACACAATAGTCAACCATGTGTGACTGGGGTTCTAACTTGCTTTTTCACTGTGTTTTCTGAATTACTGTGCTGAACTATGTATTAGGGCTATGACATCAAGCTAATCCCATATGCTTCGCACAATTTTTTTGCCATAAATTTATGGCAATCTACCAAGAATCCTGCTCAATGAACAAGAGGGAGACCCAACCTGAAAATGTATGTTGGCCCCTGTGACAAGTAACAAACAATTTAGGCAGCTGTGCAAAGAGAATGTAAGTATCTAATATTTGAAAGGAAGTCCAGTCTGCTGCAACTTAAACTCCTTAAATCTTGTCTTCCCCTGTGTACAAGGTCTTCAAGTATTTGAAGAGAGCTCTTGTGTATCCCTTCAAATTTCTTTTCTCTGTGTTAAGCGTACACAATTCCTTCAACCTTTCCTAATAAAACCTGTTTCCCATGCCTCTGAACACATCTTCATCCTCCAGTGAATATATTAGGAAACAGTTGATCATATTGGTACAACAAATGGCTCAGATGATCTGTTTTATAACAGACTTTGGAAAGCACATATTTCAGTTAATGAATGAATGAATGAATGTATGCATGCCTTGTTTGTCTGGTATCACATGCTGTTAGGAACTCTCACCATAGGGTTTGTTCCACACTATTTTGAGTAAGAACAGAATGTAGAAATCAGTAAGAGATAAAATAAACAGGCAAGTTTGAAGTTTGCTCTCTATCTCTAAGCGAGTTCTTTAAAAGATAGAGATGTTTCAGTAGCTGCTTTATTGCCAAAATTCTGGTTGCTTTACATAGGGTTGCCATATTTCAAACTTTTTAGAAACCTACCAGCTCATTTTGGGAACAAACCCCAAATAGTAATGTTAAGGTTTCGGAGCCATTTCTGCTGTGTTGCCATACATCCAGGTTTTCCCTGACATTTTGCAGATTCGGCAAAACTCCACCCTGATGCCATTTTCACACCCAAAAACCAGGACATGTCAGGATTGTTTCTGACGTATGGCAAGCCTAAGCATACAAACCAAGAAGGGGAGCCTAGCTAGTTCTGTTCAGTGCTCCTCTAGTTCCATTCTAAAGTACATTGAGTTGTGAAATTGACCAGGAGTGGCAAGGAATCTATGAGAAAATGTATTCAAGTCAAAGACCAAAACACAATTGCTTCTTGCAGGCATAGGTGCTCAGCTACAGCATATTTGTGTTTGTATCAGACTTTTTAAACAACACTGTTGGATTATTTCCCAAGGGCTAGTCTGCTGCAAAAACACAAGAGTCCTTTGGCACCTTAAAGACTAAGATGCTAAAGGACTCTGTTGTTTTTATTGTCAAGTGAGGATTTCTTTCGATACTTTGCAAACGACTGAGTACTGGTGGTCCCCTCCATCTCCTCAGAAGCATGAGGAAGAGTAGAACCCAAATATGACCTTGTCAAAATAAGGCCTGCTTACTGTCACACTGCAAGGGCAATGTGTAAACTGGCCATAAAGCAAAGGTATGTATGTGTACCTCATTCCTGAATGTACACAACTACTGTGAAATATTGGACAAAGGAGATGATTAGAGTTCTATTCTGCTGTCTCTATTCAGTCATACCTTGGTTTTCGAACAGCTTAGTTCTTGAACATTTTGGCTCCTGAACGTCGCAACCCCGGAAGTGACTGTTCCAATTTGCGAAACTATTTTTGGAAGCCGAACATCTGCTGGGGTTTCCACGGCTTCTGATTGGTTGCAGGATCTTCCTGTAGCCATTCAGAAGCCACGCTGGTTTTTGAATGTTCTGGAAGTCAAACGGACATCCGGAACAGATTACGTCTGACTTCCAAGGTATGACTGTATTAGGCTTTTGAGAGAAGTGCAAACTGTGTATATTTTAAGAATACAAAGCACAGGTAGTCAATCCTATTTGGGAGCCACATCTTAATCCCATATGTAAAATAGTAGTGATTACACTATACTAAAAGACATGAAAGTCCTGCTAAAAGGATGGGCAAAATATAACATACAAACAAAAAGCAATATATCACTGGTCTTGATTTTTATCTGATTCACTGCTATACTTACTCTTCTTAAAACTGACTAGACTAGAACAACACTCTGGGCTGTTCTGAACCCCACTGCAGCGTAAGGCAGAGTACTGTATATGGATTAGTTTTACAAACTGTTCTTCATCATTTCAGTAATCCCAGTGTAGTTTCCAACATATAAAATATCTCATCTAAAAATACATTTAACTAAAACAACCAATATTATTGTAATGTGAGGACCAATAACAACGGCAACTAATTAATTAACTAATGCTTGAAATAGTTCATAGGATCATACTTGAGACAATACATCCAGTGTTTGTCAGTCTTGTAATATTTAATGAAAACACTATTTAGCCATACTGGTTTGTAAAACTAGTTTTTAATCTGATCCTAGTGCAGTTCTTGACATTTTGTCATAACAGGCTTTTAGCTTTGAACCTTTCACCACAGCTGTTGCCGTAATATCCATGGTATTTAAGTGGGTGTGTGGGTGTTATTTTTAAAATACTTTTTTTCACCTCATGAGATGTATGGTGGTACAAATATATAGCAAAGCTGCTTAAGTATTCAGTAAGGATATCCTGCCTTCTGTATTTTTTAAATACAGTCTTTTTCAGAGTCACTTTTATTTGTCATGTTCAGTAATTATCATTTATGTGAAAAGATGGGAGAGGGAATTTCCATAAGCACTTAGGAGGCTGTAAGGCCCATAATCATGCCATGTTTCTGGCTGCACCTATGCTAAGAAGACATATCACATCTTCAAAGACTATTCTGTAGACATCAAACGTGTTCAAAGCTTAATACAATTATAATGTATCTTAAGAAAATAACCACAGAATCTGTAGAACCTGTTTGACTAGGGAATAATGGAGCTGATTTGGCCTCTGGAGACTTTTAAGTTAAGCACATTATCAACTGGACCATATAAGAAAGTAAATACTGGCTCCAAAACTAAATGGTGAGGCATTTCTGAAGTTAATTTTAACAACACTCTATGTTGGCGTTTTTTAAAAATGGAAAATAAGCAGACATGCTAGTATAAAGATGTTTTATCACAGGGCAACATGAAATAAAACCACAAATAAATGCTAATATATATCACAAGCCATACCCAATCATGCAAAAGTAGAGTAATCTAAGGTAAAAGAAGACCTCAAACTCAGAACTGGTTGCTTTTCTCCACTTACTACCGGTGACTTGCATCTTAGGCTTATACTACTTACGCAATCACATTCGTTTGTGTGTGAAATAAATAAATCACTCTCCATTTATTCATTCACCACCACATGCACAGCTTCGATCACAGGCATATTCAGCTTTTGGAAGATAGCACAAGGACTCCGGCAGTGTCTCAGAGCCCTTCCAAAAGCCTTCTCAAAGCCAAGTAAGCAGCCCTCCGCCTTGAGGTGGTACCAGTTCCAAAGGTTCCTGCTTTATGCATTTTTTGCATTTATGCATGGACCCCCAGAACTGAACCCTCATGTAAGGTGCGAATTACCCATACCAAAAAATGAAGAACAATAAAATATATGCTATCTATTAAAGATCTCTGAGATATATATTGTTCTTCATATATATATTCCTTCACAGGGGGCTTCCCTCTACAAAAATTATTGTAATTCTTATTTCATTTAATCACAAGTCACTATCAATACAGTGTCACGTATTTATATCCAATTGAACTTAACTGTGCTAAGCTGCACATGAGACTGTAGCTCATGCACTACCATAGCTATACTAGATCAATTCCCACAATGTTTTCAGTTCACTGTATTAAGTGTACATAGTTCCTTCAGCCTCCAGCACTTGCACAACTTCACCTGATTCAGATGGCTTAGAGAAAGAGCAAGTGCTTGAGTGAGTGAGTGAGTGAGTGAGTGATTGAGTAGCTTAATGCCATGGTGTAGGACCCAAACAACATTTGGAGTTCTGCCAATATGAACCTACCTAGACCCTTCTCTGAAGGCCCCTTTCCATGTTCCACCTCCAGGAAAAGGGTCTTTTCAGCTGTGGCTACCAATCTACAGAATGCTCCTCCCAGTGTGGTCTGCCTGTCCCCATCCTGAAATTCTTTCAGCACCAGGTTAAAACTTCACTGTTTCCCAGATGTTTGAAGAACTGTCAATTGCCTGTTGTGAGGGTTGGCCGATGTGGTACCCTCTACATGTTGTTGGGCTGTAACTCTCATAATCCCAGTGAACTGGTCATGGTAGCCAAGAAAATCTGAAAGACTTGATGCTGGCTACCCCTGATCTAGTGGATAAAATGTCCTTGCTTTTGATGTTTTTCTGCTAGATTCATTTATAAATTATTGGAACAATCGTATGGAAATGTATTGTTTTAGTTTTATATGCTATGCCTTTTTGCAAGTTGCTTAGAGACTTCTATGTAAGCAATTAATAAGTCAAGCACTAATACTAATAATATTTGTATCCTGAAAGGTGGAATATAAACAACTGTAATAAATGAATGGCTCATGTGTATAGTGTATGAAGACATATACAGAATACATAAGGAAACTTGACTTGTGTCTTTCCGGGAGCAAGGAAACTTTGAACTAAAAATACACAAGACAAACTACTATTCTCCATTTTTTCTTGTCTACATGGTGATACACACATATTCCTATGCTATGCACTCATCCTAAAATGATTACCAACTGCCAAATAAACATTTACAGATGGTTTTCAGTGGAGATCAAAAACAATTTAATATGCCTGTCTGGATCTATTACTTGGCAAACATAGAAATAGAGACCAAGAATCAACTCACTAATATAACCAGTTTATTTTCCTGAAAGTAGGATATCCATGACTGTGCTGAATGGTTTTAAATTAAGTTCTCCTGCCACACCTTCAATTGTATACAGATAAACAAATATGAAACCATAGGTTGCTGAGCTCTGTTCCAAACAAAACATACTACTTTATTTTATCCTCTATTTCGGTATTTCCAACTGTCTTGCAATCTATATGTAGAAGAAATTCTGTCAGATGAAGGTTTGTGTACAGAATAAATATACATATTTAACTGGTGAAGGATTCTTCCCCCGTTCTTCAGACAGACTGTCTTTACACAATTCAGGCTCATCTAGAATTTGGGTTTGCACATGGTCAGTCTTCATTCTTAGATGAGGGTTCTAGCATATAAATTAGAAGTTATGATCATGTAGATATACTATTTATGCATAAGTTTGAAATAAAAGTGATATAAAGTTTCTTAGGACGACGGTTATACTTTTTGTGGGGGTGGGGGTGGGATGGGCAGGGATGCAGAGAAACTGGAAAGTTCAATGGGAAACGTTTCCAGAAACAACAGACAGGAATGTCAAAAGTATTAGGAGCCTAAGTGTGTATACTGTGAGCTGAAAAAATGGGCTCTGGCGTAAAGAAAGCAGAGAAAATAAGGGGCAAGTTAAAACAGGGAAGGGAAGGTATCTTAGAATGAGTTCCGGGGATGCAATTTGTGGGGAATGGTTGGAGCAGTAAGGAAAGCTGCATTTCTGATTTGTTTTGTCCGAAGCATTTTCACCACATTTCTGTGGCAGTTATAGTTAGGAGTGAAACTGAGATCCATTTGGAAGAATGCCACAGTAGGAGCTCATGCTGATAGAGAAGAATGGAGATGATTAGAAAGCAATTAAAATAAACTTTTGCCTGGATTTTCAAGAGCTTCCACTTGTAATAGTCATAAAACAAATGTTTGCATAGAAGCCTGACCGAGGTCCCTGCCTAGACGAGTAATATACAAAAACAACACAGAAGGCCTTAACCCTGACTATTTTTCCATGGCTTGCAGCCAACTTATTTAAATCCAACACTAGCTCAAGTATTGAGTAAGGATGAGGTCACTCATGATGCTACCGTGTTTCTCATATTATAAGACATGTCTTATATTTATTTTTCCTCAAAAAAACCTCACTATGGCTTATTTTCAAGGGATGTCTTATTTTTTTTCCTCCTCCTCCTGCCGCGGCCGGCATTGCTGCTGCGCCTATCACTATGTCTTATTTTCGGGGTATGGCTTATATTCCTTGAATGCTTAAAAATCCTGCTATGGCTTATTTTATGGGTATGTCTTAAAATATGAGAAACAGGGTATTTGCAATTGCAACTGTCACCTGCATACTTTCCCAACAGGGCAGTTGTATCTGCTAATCATTCCTGATTGTTTCAACACTAGAATGTTGTCTTTAGTTGTTTTCTGGCTACTTCTACTTAAGAATATCTAAAGAGAAACACGGAAAATGGAATCAAGATTAAGTTACTATAGCAAAACAGCACAAACATTTAGAAAAATACCCAGGAATGGGAGGCAAGTAGCCAAGGGACCACTATTGTAGTTAAGGAAGTGAGCGGAGACAGGTCATAGCCAACTATTGTCATTGGGTGACCTTAGGCAAGTCACATACTTCCAGTCTCAGACCCCAATATGGTGATGGTAACAGCAACAGCAACAACAAATGGAGAAGCAGAGTGGCTAAAAGACGAGTGTTGCAAGCTAGGAAGTTGCATCTGGCCTGTGCTGCTATGTGGCTTTACACAAACAGACTACTATCTTCCAAACCTATTTCTCAGAAGAAAAAAATAGATAAGGGAGGATATATGTGTCTCCACTATAACCCCACTTCAGACTAGAGAGGCTGAGTGTTTCTCCATACAAAACAACTTTTGTTGTATACAACTTGCAGAACATACTGCCAGAAGAATAACAAATAATTCATCTGAATACTCCCCCTCTCCATTCATCTATTACTACGACTAAAAAGATTAATCTGTTTGGCTATCCCATGAAAAACATTTTGATTTGACTAAAATGTGCCCCTGATTAATTGGGTAGCAGGTTTTTTTAACTGCTTGTTTTTAAAGAACTAGTTTTTATTTGCAAATTTATTCAAATGCAATGTATAAATTTTGCAACCAGTATTGCAAATAATATTTCTTTAGGGGGAAATAGTTCTATTTGTTACACATGGCACAACGTACACAGATATATGGCAAGTGCACACTGACTAATTCATAAGACAAATACATTTGCTACCTAGAATTGTTATGCTTGAGAACATGATATATTCAAACTATTGGTCAGTTTAACTCAGTACACTGACTGGCAGCAGCTTGCCAGGGTTTCAGGCAACAGCCTTTCCCAGCCAAACCTGAATATGCCAGGAATTGAACCTGGGACCCTTTGCATGCAAAGCATGTGCTGTACCATGAGCCATGACTCTTCCTTAGTTCTCTATTTTACAGCTGAAGAGCAGTTACACATGGCAGATATGTTTAATCAAATGAATTAACAGGATCAGATGACAGTATCAAAGCTCATAAAAGAGAATACTTTTAAAGTGCTGAGTTTCTTTAAATGTAGTTTTGATACCATCAGGTGAAAATGAAGGTAAGCATCACACAAGTCTTCTACAACAACAGAGTTAGTACTAGTAAGTTTTAGGCTAACATAACTCACAGAATTGTTGTGATGATTGAAAAGAAATTGCGACCTTGCAAGTTTGAGATGCTTAGAGAAAGACCTTTACATACAAGGCAACAATAAATAAAATGAAATGTGACACATGCCAGATTTACTTTCAAGCAGTTGACATTATTTTTTAAGTTAGCTACAGGTTTCATGTCAGCCAAGACAATTCCAACACAAGCCATTTCCTTATCTCTCCCAAAGTATGCAACGAAAACCAAAGGAAAACACTCAGTGTGTGATGAAAAGGAGCTGAAGAGCTGCATGTCATCAGCATACTGATGGCACAATCACTCAAACCTTCACTTCCTGTACTGTCAACACAGATGACAAAAACGGAAGTTTCAGGAATTCTAATAAACAGTGGGCTATGGATGCTACTGCCAGAGCCCACTTGGGCTGTCAGCAGCTGTTTATTGCATTGTACTTCAACACTTGTCTCTTTTTTTCCTATAGTTCCTCCGCAATACTTCTCTACTTTTGCTGCAAATCCCAGATGGGGAACCTATGTTGCACTGGAGGGGACAGATGTGTTGCTCCTCAAAGGAAACACGGGAGGAATGGCTGAGTTGACATAAGCCAATCCAGGTTCTTTGAAGAGGATAGATTAAAGTGCTGAGGCCTGACAGCACAAGGTGTTGGGCTTGAGGTTTAGAGATAAGCCTTCCAGCAGAAAGTGGAGGTCCAAAACTGTTGCTCGTCTTGGAAAAAAACCATCCAGAACAGACGTGATGTCAGGTCCTCTGCTATATGCATACTGTGGATGATCTTCTGAATGCTAGAATATTATCTTACCACCAATGTTTGGAAGTCCAGCCTTTGAGAAATTTCTTCCTTTCAACTTCCATAAATGCAGGTGGTAACCATGTGGCCCTGATAAAGAATGTATTCCCTGATAGGCAGAGGTCAGGGTCAGGAAACTGTTAGGTTGGTTAAGGTAAGAAGCCAAGATCTTCATGGCCAGTGGGGAGCTAACAGGAGTACCATTGCCCTTTCTTGTTGAATCTTCCTCAGGACCTATGCTATCAGAGGTAACACAGGGAGGGTGTGCAATAACCCCTGTGGCCATGATGCTGTGAGGGCATCCGTTGCATCTGCTAACTGGCAGTAAAGTTGAGAGAAGATTTTCCTGATGTTGGTTGCCTTGTTTAGTCGTTTAGTCATGTCTGACTCTTCATGACCCCATGGACCAGAGCACGCTAGGCACTCCTGTCTTCCACTGCCTCCCACAGCTTGGTCAAACTCATGTTCGTAGCTTCAAGAACACTGTCCAACCATCTCGTGCTCTGTCATCCCCCTCTCCTTGTGCCCTCGATCTTTCCCAACATCAGGGTCTTTTACAGGGAGTCTTTTCTTCTCACGAGGTGGGCCAAAGTATTGGAGCCTCAGCTTCAGGATCTGTCCTTCCAGTGAGCTGTCAGGGCTGATTTCCTTCAGAATGGATAGGTTGGATCTTCTTGCAGTCCATGGGACTCTCAAGAGTCTCCTCCAGCACCATAAGAACAGTTGTCTTATCATGGCAAATAGATTGATTTCTGCTTTCCTGAAGCATCTGGTTATCAGACAGAATATCTCTGGATGGAGTTTCCATAAAATATTCTCTGCTCAGCCAATATACCTGTATGTTGTCCACTCCTCTGAGCTGTTCTGCTCTAAGAAGTCTGGAGGCCTCCTGCTGTAGGCATGTGATTTTGTACCTCCTTGCCTTGGCTATTTCAAGGCTTCTTTAGCTTTGCACAAGAGAGAAAAATAATGAGAGTGCTGGAAAACTCTAAGAATCAGACTCCTCTGCTTCTGATTCACCACCCTATTCATTATCATCATCACCATCATTCTCTGACTGTTGATCTGAGTCAAGGTATTCAGGGAAGCAAATCCTGGATAGGGACTGAGTTCCCCACCCATGAAGTGCAGGGGAGCAGAATGCCTAGGTTGGGACTGAGGATCCCTGTGTGAAGGTCATGTTCTAGACTGCCTCCTGGAGGTAGAAGGAGAAGTGGAGGCAACAAATAGATGAATAACATTTGGAGACTGAGAGATAGCTACAGGCAAAACTACTTCCTAAGCTAGATCTACAGGTAGAGCCTGTCCCTAGTACTTTCCTTTTCTACCCATCAGAGCAGGTAGGGATAGTGAAGATAAAATAATACAGAAGCTACCAATATTTGTTATCCCTTCCACTTCATAAAGTTAAGATTTTTGTGCAAGTGCAATACCTAGTACTTCACATTTTAATATCTTCAAACAAAAGTAGAGTTAAATGTAGACTCATTGAATATTGGCATCTTATTTTTAGCCTCAACAGAGAGTAATGTTAATGGACTGTGATGTGTACTAGCTTCAAGGGACTGCTCCCAGCATTCCAATACACCGAGTGTTCTGTTCTTAATCATTTCACAATATATTTGCACATTCCAGATTTGTTTCATTTCATCAGAGTTCTATATACTATTCAAAAGAGCCAGGAAATGCTCATTAAGAACTGTGTGGTGGAAAATGTGTGTGATGCATACACAAGGTTCTAGATTGTTGCCTTTATGTACTGCATTAATTTTAGTTTTAAAAGAATTGTAATCCACCATAAAGAAGAAAAAGGATAAGTAAGTACTCTACTGTCTGAACATGGACTGGGAAGACATGACTGGCTGTGATTTTATATGACATGTGACAATCTAATACAGGGTTGCCAGCCAGTTTATTCATGGAAGTGATTAGCATGTAGGAATATTGCCATGCTTAAAAAGTACTTTTTGTTTTTGTTTTCCACCCACAAGTTTGATTACACATTTGCTCATGAGGCTAAAACCAATGCAACAGTTGGGAACACTATTCACTGAAGAAAATTTGGGCTCCTCCATGACATTTAAGAAAGGCAGCCAGATCTTTTGTTCATATAGTATTGCACACCATCCTGAAGTCTTAAAAATATCAGCTGTATGAAATTTCTCGTGCGCACTATTTTGCACCTAGATAATACAAACAGATCGGATCTTCTCATAATTTGCATACCTGTTTGACAAAAAACCCTCTTTGTCTGATAATGCAACATCAAAATTGAAACTCAGTCCTAATCTAAATATTGTATGATAATTATTCACTCAAACACACACTAAAATAGAACTAATAATTAACCTTCAAATACAGTTTCCAAAGGCAGTACAGGGAACAACCATTTTGTGCACAACAAAGTTGTGTGCGTGACTTTCAGCCCTGGAAGGGAGTGGAATGGGGTGGGAGCAGAACGGGCTTACATGTGACCACTGGCATGCGAGATGACTTGGAACGCAACCCCTGCACAAAAAGGGAGTCAACCGTACTGTAACAGTTTTACAAACTTATACTTATGCCAAACTGGATTTGGTTACTAGTGCATTGAAGATAGATGATTGCAGATCACTGGTAGACTACCAAATGGACCACAAGTGAATTTATACTGGACTACCCTGTGTGATATGGTTGCTAGGATGCTTGTAAAGAAAAGCCAGACTTGGTGAAACTTTGTTAGATGCAGAAAGGTGCTTCCCCCATGGATCACTCAGTCCTTATGCTTTAACTGTTGAAATAACCTCATTCTTGCTATGCGAATTCAATATATCATTGGAGCACTGGGATTTTAAATTTAAAGATTTTAGGAAAAAAATGATACTAGCACACTCCCACTAGAATTTGGTACAATTCCAGTATAAGCATCACCATGGGTAATATACTATGGATATGTCTCCATCCCCCCCCCCCTTAAAGAGGTTTTTCCTCCAACCTGTGAAAACCTGTTTTATCTCCATCCTCTTAACAAAGTCCAGGAGATGGATTGTTTTGAAATAAAATAGAGATAAGCCTGAAGAAATAATAGATATTGCAATTATTGAGAGAACTTATTTTTAGTAATTTGGAGAATATTGATCTAATTCCAATTTTCCTTGCAAAGGAATAGTTTCTCAACTCCAGACCATATGATTTTGTATTTTGCTTATTTAGTTTGGCAGTACCATTTATACTGGGTTATAACAGGAAGGCTGAGATACTGCACAGGGATGTTTGTTTTCCTGGCCATTTACACGGGAGAACGGCTGTGCTACATAAACTTTAACAGCTTCCTTGGCAGGTCAACTTGCTGAGAAGCAACCCTAATGAGAATACTGAAGGGAGTAAGAGAACCAGCTTCTCCAAGGAGGAAAAATGTGGTATTCTTATAGCCGCCAAGATATGCCACATCAGAAAACAAATGTTTCCAACTGAAAGTCTCAACATCTGCATCATCAAAAGCCATGGCATTGTTTTGTCATATCTGTTACACCTAGGGTGGCCATATTTTGAACAGCAAAAAAGAGGACACATTTGCTGATGTCTACTTTTAACCACAAATCACTATGACGACTCTACCCATGAAAAAATGATGTGTCCTGGAAAAAGAGGACATATGGCAACCCTGCACATCCTATAATATATATAGAATGACAACAAGAGGGCTATCAGTGAGGGCAGGGAACCCTCAGGATCAAACATATTCCCCAAATCTTTAGAAAAATGCAGTATAATCATCCTTACCAGAGGACAGAGGGGGGGGGCAAGGAATGCTCATACCCTGGGCCAGAGGTTTACAATCAGTAGTGGCTGGTGGGGCTCCATTGTGCTCTTGGCTTCCATCGGTTAGCAACAGTGACCCGTTGTGTTGGAAAGCCAAGACAGCAATGGAGCCCCACCAGCAACACCCAACTGGCTGCCAGTGTTTATAACACTAAAATAAGTCTATGTAGAGGCCAATGATATGATACGTGGAAAGCTCTGGAAAGCAGCCAGAACCAATTTTCAGACTGGAAGCTTAAATAATTTTCTGCCTTTGGATATCAGCAAGACTAAAAACTGTGGAAGGGAATCTCTCCTGTGATAGATGTTCTTCAGAACTCCTGGAGTTATCCAAGTTAGGGCTAAACAAAAACCACTGATTCTTTTTCACGGCCATTTTTTTGCTCAAAACTCATTATCTTGGCAATTTCTTAATGGTTCCTGAGAAAATGCTCATTTATCCTTTACATTGCCTTCACTTTAAATTGCCCTCAGGGAAACCATCACATAGTCAAATATGAATGAAGCAGAAAGATAGAGTGGTGGTTGCTGAGCTCACTCTAATCACTGGAAACGTATGCATTCATCCAACAAATTTATTGGCTGTTTATTTCAATGCAAGACATATGAGAAAAGCAACCTATTAAAATACTACAACTACTGGGATATTTCCTTAATTCTTTGCTGAAATCTTCATTGGTATCAAGAACATGCTCTGACCCATGTATAGGCAAATTCTGCCCTCCAGATGTTTTGGGGCTACCATCATCCCTAAATAACAGGACCAGTGGTCAGGGATGATGGGAATTGTAGTCTCAAAACATCTGGAGGGCTGAGTTTGCCTATGCGTGCTCTGCCCTGATCCTGACAGACACAGAAAGAAGCCTGCTATATACAATAGCATTTCACCACCACAAAATTTAGTGATGGACGTTTGCTTAGCGCAGGCTTCCTCAACCTCCAGATGTTTTTGGCCTAGAACTCCCATGATCCCTAGCTAGCAGGACCAGTAGTCAGGGATGATGGGAATTGTAGTCTCAAAAACTCAGGAGGGCTGAGGTTGAGGAAGCCTGGCTTAGATTATTAAATCCTCTTTAGAGCAAATTAATGGAAAAGTAAATTTCAATGGCTATTAGCTATATACAAAACAAAATCAAGTTATCGAAGAAAACAACAGGATATAACTAGCAGAAACAGCTCACCAGCATGGTTTGCATACAAAAGGTATCATGTTAAATCACTGGGTTCCTCCATATATGGCCTCAAAAACACTTTCTGAAATCCTGGAGAGCCACTGGTATGTGGTATAACACTGAGCTGGATAACCACCTGACACAATGTAAGGGGATCCTACCAGAAGTACTTCCACCTTCCCACACATTTGGTGAGCAGAATGGGGATCCTGTGCTGGGAGACTGACACTGGCATCACTCCACTTGGTTGGAGGGACTCCTTGGCCCAATCCAAACCCCCCACCCTCAGCTTGGTGCAAAGGGGATGTAGATTGTAGCCACAGACAGCAAAATACGTTGTGGTGTTTTAAACAGTTTTCCTTTACAATGCATGCATGAAGATCAAAATAATGTATGACTTTTTTATTTTGGCAGGGAAAGACTACTTGTTAACTACACATTAATAACACTAGTATTATTATTTTTTTATGCCTCAATAATTCAGTATTTAACTATCCTTTAAAAATGTTACAAGACTTGTCTTTCATAGCAGTATCATGCTAACTATTTCATTCTGCAGCAACTGTTGCCTGCCAGTTCTCAATGTTTCATATTAGTGAGCATAATAGAATATTATGGGAGCCTAATTGGCAGAAGTGAGCAATCTGATTGGCTGAGTCATACAGCTTTCTAATTTTTTTAGCAGAATATATATTTCAGCATGGGCATTTTACAGCCATTATGAAACTATAAGGTCAGCCAGGCCTCTGAAAGAAAGCCTGACCAAAAACTAAGATGCAAGAGAACCTACGTATTCAGGGATAAAATCTCAAGCAGGAAAATGCATCTGTTGTAGAAATTAGTATTTAATATATATTGTAAAATATGCTTTCTATACAGCTAGTTTCAAAATTCAGCACTTATGTTACCCTGCATTGCTCCAAAATCCATGTGGGATATAGTGAAATTTGGATCAAGGAATGTTGTACATATGGTCTTAATTGCATTTTGCAATAAAGCCAGGGTCCAACATAAAGATTTCCCCCCCCCCCAAAAAAAAGCCAGCTTGCAAACTGGGGCTTTCATGTCAAGCTTTCCAATAAAAAAGCAGCAGCAGATGTGGCTTTGGCGATTAACTTGGTTAGGACATTTCCCCTCTCCAATCTGCCCACACCCAGCAAATGCCACATATCTCTATGAAAACACCAGTTTCTGTTGGGGAACATGTAGAGACCTTCTTAATTGTAACTAAGAAGCTGATGAAGGACACATGTTGATTCCTGTTATCTTAAAGGTTTGGTGATCATTTAGTTTATCCTGTGCCTGAAATACTGTTCTACAGTAAATGCTAGCCTTTGCTTCAGAATGTTACAGTTTAGTGGGGTGGAAACACTTTGAATAAGATAGCTATTCTGGCTATTAACCAGTTATCAAAACATTGTAACAGAGTTACTACTATCTGGAGTGTATCCTATGATATATATTTTTATTTTAGATATTTATTAAATTTATATACCAACCTTCAGCAAAAGATCGCAGGGCAGTTCACAGAATGATGTGAGTGAAAAGCAGCTTGCTTTAACCAAACTCTCTCTTTCCCTTCTCCTCTTGTGCACACGCTACCCCCAGAAGTCATGCCCAGAAAATTGGAGTGCCTTTCTTAGCAATGCAGACTGCGTTGTATGAGAGTGCATGGGGGAAGGGGGAAGATCACCTGAATTTGGGTGTAGGTTTCTTGAACCACTTAAATTCCATTTGTGCAAGGTTGTTCTAATTCAGGTTTCCTCAACCTTGGCCCTCCAAATGTTTTTGGCCCATGATCCCTAGCTAGCAGGACCAGTGGTCAGGGATGATGGGAATTGTAGACTCAAAACATCTGCAGGGCCGAGGTTGAGGAAGCCTGTTCTAATTTCAGTTTATTTCTAACAAACACAGCAGCAAACACAGTAGTAACCTGCAATACAATGTTCAGAACCCCCTTTCCCTCAACTCTTTGGTGAAGCTTTTTAAAAAGGGAGGAAAGATGAACAAGCCTTCCAATCATCAGATACAACCACATGTAAATATTTTCCCCTCCACATTTCATTCCTGGGATCCAAATACACAAGATCATTTGCTAAAAGATTTAATACAATAAGCACAAAAATGAATAATCTTGTGGCAGAAAAAGATTCTATAGGATTTTCCACAGAAGGGATCCTCAAGACAGGAACAGGGAGTGAGACATGACTCTTTGTACCCTAGGATGCCACTACCTATTCTTTATGTATGAAAACTATATCTAAACACATAAGAATCTCCAACCCATACAAATAGAGAGAACATACAAATAGGTGTATACAAAAAGAATATTACTAACAGTCTTTACAAATGTATGCTCTTGGCTCAAGACAATGGCCTATACCTCTGAAGACTGCAGTCATACAAATGTTTACTCCCAAGCAATGATACTCTTGATGGAGGAAATACAATATGCACTTAAATAAAGCTACTAGAAACCATGATTGTAAACAGATCATAAAAATAATGCATGCTTGATAAGAACTCCACCTTCAAAACGTTTTTAAAGATTGCAATCACATGGCAAATGCACAAATCTACTCAATAATGTATTTATGTAAAATAAGCATAGCTGCCAAGTTATCCCTTTTTAAAAGGGATTTTCCCTTATGCTGAATAGGCTTCCTCGCGAGAAAAGGGAAAACTTGGCAGCTATGAAAATAAGGAAAACCACAATTTCTGAGCTCATGAGGTATTGCCTATTACTTATTAATCACAGAAATTTGTTACATATTTTTAGCATCTGGAACTGTTTGTAATTTATTACTTAAATCTTATATTCTAGTTACAGAGAGAGAGAGAGAGTCTAATGGTAATTTTACTAGGCTTGCTACATTTGAGCTATTAATTTTGACCTAAAACTACTATCAAGCCTAGCACATTTTATTCCAGAAATTAAGAGAACTTGTCCTTTCATAATGTTTGGTCACTTTAGTAGATCTGACAGCGATAAACAGGAAGGGGTAGCTAATAAACTATCTTTATGCTTGTCCAACATGTAGAACCATTGCTTCCTACCGAGATATCAGTAGTCAGTTCTGAACACCAACAATGCATATCCAAATACATATAACATTCCATTCTTATGAACTGACACTTCTACCCATTTTAGACTTCATATAGTATCAGCATAGAATACACAATTTTTATTATTCAATTTGCGCTATAATAAAACCAGACCTGGCAGCTTCTGATTCTTCCTATTTATTATTCATTGGGGCAACTTCCCTCTTCCTGACTGATTACTTTCAGAAACCATGGGTTGTATGCAATGGTAGTCATACTTAGAGTAGACCCATTGATGTAAATCAACATGAGTATCTTAATTTTGTTAGTTCAATCCAATACAACAAGTAAAAGGTAACCTATACCAAGGCATAATTCTGAATATTAGTGTTTCACTCACAGAAGGCTTTGTTGAATACTTTAAACCAGTTTTTTTTAGCATGGAAATAATAAAGGCCTGAGGCTCCAATACTTTGGCCACCTCATGAGAAGAGAAGACTCCCTGGAAAAGACCCTGAAGTTGGGAAAGATTGAGGGCACAAGGAGAAGGGCACGACAGAGGATGAGATGGTTGGACAGTGTTCTCGAAGCTACGAACATGAGTTTGACCAAACTGCGGGAGGCAGTGGAAGACAGGAGTGCCTGGTGTGCTCTGGTCCATGGGGCTACAAAGAGTCGGACACGACTAAACGACTAAACAACAACAATAAAGGCCTGCCCTCAAATTTCACTTCTAAGCTAATGTTAGAATCAGTATCAGTGAAACTAAACAGGAACAAAAAAGTGAAAATACAGATCTCTGGCAAACAAATACGGTATGTACTTATCTCTGCTTTCTAAACTTCTGTATTTTGTTTTATTGCACTAGTATTCTGTCCTTTGTTCAAGCATATTGAAGCAGCATACCCATAGGCATGGATCCTATTATTATTCCACTCACTTAACTGAATTCCATTCACAGATGGGCTTTATGTGCCCCTCCAGAAACCCAGTACTTCTGAGGATTGGTAGATTGTCCCAGACAAATTGTGTGTTGGGCAGTAGGATGGAGCGGGCATTAGTTGCTTTGTAATATATTTGTAGGTGCTGTTCAATTTTCAAGCTTTATCTCGGCCCATTTCCTAAGAGGATGTTTCCATCTCTCAAAAGACTTCTGTACCTTTAAGGCTGTTGTAGCCCTGTCTGAGTCCTGTTGCCGAGCATGCAGGGGCTAGGAGTCTCTAAAGAACTCTTGCCTGAGAACAGAATCCACATATGAAGTCAGACAGTCCAGAGGTTAGGGAATCCAGATGATCATAGAGCCAAGAGTCCCGATGGATAGCAGCAAGCAGCAAGCAGCAAGATAGGCCCAGGAACCACAAGCGTTATTTCCAGCCTCTGACTGCTGCTGAGAGCTCTGTTTAAGAAGTCTGAAGCCAGCTGGTTCTCATCAGTGCCTTTTCCTGGCCTTGAAGGCTAATTAGCTGCAGGTGGAGTTATTCTGCTTTCTCCCCTTTCAGGCTGCTGTTCTGCAGGTGAAGTTGACTCCTAGCCCATGACACTGGCTTCCAAGGTATGTAGGTTGTTGTTGTTGTTGTTTAGTCGTTTAGTCGTGTCCGACTCTTCGTGACCCCATGGACCATAGCACGCCAGGCACTCCTGTCTTGCACTGCCTCCCGCAGTTTGGTCAAACTCATGTTCGTAGCTTCGAGAACACTGTCCAACCATCTTGTCCTCTGTCGTCCCCTTCTCCTAGTGCCCTCAATCTTCCCCAACATCAGGGTCTTTTCCAAGGATTCTTCTCTTCTCATGAGGTGGCCAAAGTATTGGAGCCTCAGCTTCACGATCTGTCCTTCCAGGGTGCACTCAGGGCTGATTTCCTTATGAATTGATAGGTTTGATCTTCTTGCAGTCCATGGGACTCTCAAGAGTCTCCTCCAGCACCATAATTCAAAAGCATCAATTCTTCGGCGATCAGCCTTCTTTATGGTCCAGCTCTCACTTCTATACATCACTACTGGAAAAACCATAGCTTTAACTATATGGACCTTTGTCGGCAAGGTGATGTCTCTGCTTTTTAAGATGCTGTCTAGGTTTGTCATTGCTTTTCTCCCAAGAAGCAGGCGTCTTTTAATTTCGTGACTGCTGTCACCATCTGCAGTGATCAAGGAGCCCAAGAAGGTGAAATCTCTCACTGCCTCTATTTCTTCCCCTTCTATTTGCCAGGAGGTGATGGGACCAGTGGCCATGATCTTGGTTTTTTTGATGTTGAGCTTCAGACCATATTTTGCGCTCTCCTCTTTCACCCTCATTAAAAGGTTCTTTAATTCCTCCTCGCTTTCTGCCATCAAGGTTGTGTCATCTGCATATCTGAGGTTGTTGATATTTCTTCCAGCAATCTTAATTCCGGCTTGGGATTCATCTAGTCCAGCCTTTCACATGATGAATTCTGCATATAAGTTAAATAAGCAGGGAGACAATATACAACCTTGTCGTACTCCTTTCCCAATTTTGAACCACTCAGTTGTTCCATATCCAGTTCTAACTGTAGCTTCTTGTCCCACATAGAGATTTCTCAGGAGACAGATGAGGTGATCAGGCACTCCCATTTCTTTAAGAACTTGCCATAGTTTGCTGTGGTCGACACAGTCAAAGGCTTTTGCATAGTCAATGAAGCAGAAGTAGACGTTTTTCTGGAACTCTCTAGCTTTCTCCATAATCCAGCGCATGTTTGCTATTTGGTCTCTGGTTCCTCTGCCCTTTCGAAATCCAGCTTGCACTTCTGGGAGTTCTCGGTCCACATACTGCCTAAGACTGCCTTGTAGAATTTTAAGCATAACCTTGCTAGCGTGTGAAATGAGCGCAATTGTGCGGTAGTTGCAGCATTCTTTGGCACTGCCCTTCTTTGGAATTGGGATGTAGACTGATCTTCTCCAATCCTCTGGCCATTGCTGAGTTTTCCAAACTTGCTGGCATATTGGGTGTAGCACCTTAACAGCATCATCTTTTAAAATTTTAAATAGTTCAGCTGGGATATCATCACTTCATGGATCAATGCCTTGTCGTGGCGAAGGGGCTTGAATAACTCAGAGAAGCTATGAGCTATGCCATGCAGGGCCACCCAAGATGGACAGGTCATAGTGGAGAGTTTTGACTAAACGTGATCCACCTGGAGAAGGAACTGGCAAGCCACTCCAGTATCCCTGCCAAGAAAACTCCATGGACAAAGGTATGTAGGTAGGTTAGGTTTTTTTACATCGGTCCATTCTCAGTGTGTAGAAGGTTGGATAAATGGAAATTTTGGCAGTGTTTGAATATAAATGTAGCTGTTTTAAATCCTCTGCATGTTATTATATGTCTTTGACTATGTGGTGGTAATATGTAGTCACCACTGCCAAATAGAAGAGTTCTTTGTACTCTATCCCAAATACCGTACTCTGTAACATGCCAATTTTCTAGTCTTGTAGTTGGCATAGGCATAAAACCATCTGTTCACATACAGGAAGCCATTATGCACACAAACATACATATATATGTCAATACTTAAGTGGTGTCCATGTGTCAAACGATAATCCAAAAGTTATGAACTACATAAATATTTTGTTTTACATTTTGTAAGATAAATTATCACAGATCAGCAACTTGCCCCCATGTCCCACCCCATCATCTTGTTGCTTACATCTCAGTTTTTTCTGGAAATATTAGCTAGCAAAGGCTAACAACTCTGAACATTTGGAGCTCGTTTCTAATATCAAAGAGAGTGTTCAAACCCTACGTATTCAAGGTAGGATCACTTCAAATTGTCAAGCCAAAAATCTTTTTGCTACCAAATACAATAAGTGTCACACACAAAAGAAACCAAGATCACGTATAAATGTACTCAACTACAAAACAGACATGACCAGCTGATAATTATCTCAAAGTTGCATAGTTATTATATATAAACTAAACCAAAACTAAGACGTCAATATTTCCAATTTCAAATCAAGTCCCTTGCTCCCATAGAATACTGTAGGAAGTTCAAAGGTATGCAAGAGTTCATTCCAACAATAATGCTTGTAGTATTGCTAGTCCATGAAGTAAGAAAGTAATTATCAAAGGTGTACAGCACATATTGTGGAGTCCGGCGAAAGTTCTGTAATCCAGCCTATCCAACAATTGCAGTTGAAGTTCTCACGAAGAGGCACACAATCCAGGGACAAGGTTACCCTAATTATAGTCCTTGTTTCGCCAAATTAGCTTCATCAGCAAACAGGTATACTATGTGTTGTAAAGAGATATAAGACAGTTATTTGTAACACATCTATACATTTGCCTGGTAAAATTATGTTGTGACCAAGCAATGGTTTCTCTTCCTGTTACTCTTGACATCTTTTTGGACAGTTTGGATAGGTGTACCACCAATATTCCATTTTCTCTTTATTTCTTCTAGTATTGTCCTCTAGTATCCTACCCATAGACTCCATGCCTTTTAGGGGCTCTGCAAATGGATCAAAATAATATTGATTTGATCTTGAAAGAAAATTACAAGCTTTCTTAGTTCAATGTTATCCCACAAGTGGGTCGTGGGGGGATTTTGAATGCTGAGGGGCCTCCACAGGGGTTAATCCAGCACTGGCTTTTGATTCAGTGTCCTATCATCTCCCTCTCTTTATATCTCTCCCCTTTTCTTCTTTTCTCATAATTTAACTGTATCAACAAAACTCTCCTTTTTTTAGAAAAGCTGTGTCCTTCCCTCTGTTACTCCTACTTGGTTATCTTATTAAAGTACTTTGCTACATATTTCTCTTCTGCTCTTCTGCATTTTTGTCGTTGTTTAGTCGTTTAGTCATTTCCGACTCTTCGTGATCCCATGGATCGTTTTTGTAAAAAGTGCTAGTTTCTAGGCTAGCTCTACTCGACCAACTGTCTTATGGCAGAATACAGGCAGACCCACTGAGCAAAGAGGTTGCCCCACCACAAGTCATGAGTGCAAGGCTTATTTCCAATATAGAAAAATGAAGTTATCAGTATTACAGCTTAATTGATTGCTCTGGCACTATTTAAACTTAAACTTAAAATCATGTAGAATTTAAACTCCAAACCACTGTTTCCAAAGAAATGTCATACTAATTTATAGAACTTTTTTCACTTTTCTTATTTCCAACAAAATAAAAACAAGGCCAAGGTCATCTTAAGCATATCTGCACCTGCACTGCTCAGCGCCTGGAGGCCCCAGTCCTGCCACTCACCGCCTGGCCTGGGCGGGGCCTGAGGCCTATAAGAACTGCTGCTGCTGCTGCTACCAGCCAGGAGGACTCCCCTGCTCGGCACCTGGAGGCCCCAGTCCTGCCACTCACCACCTGGCCCAGGGCGGGGCCTGATGGGCTTTATAAAGGACTGTTGCCGCTGCTGCTGCTGGGCAGAGAGGGCTCCATTTTGTGTTTTTTTGTTTTTGTTTAAATTCCTGTTATTTTTTACCTATGTTATTTTAAACTGTATTAAGGATGTATTCTTAGTTTTAGATTTTGATTCATGTTGAAATTGTTTTCTATTCGGTTGTGTATTTTTTGATGTGGTCTATGTATTGGTTTGTGACTTTTGTAATTGTGCTATTGCTGTATTGTTTTGATATTCGACTGGAAGCCGCCCAGAGTGGCTGGGGAGACTCAGCCAGATGGGCGGGGTACAAATAATAATAAAAAATTATTATTATTATTATTATATTATTATTATTATTATTATATCTCTCTGGCGCCGCCAACCCCGCCCCATTTCCCAGAGTTGTTGACCTTTTTTAGGGGGAACGATTTCGGTATGGCTCGTTTACATTGCATGGTCTGATGCATGCTCAGCGCTGCATGTAAGAGGTGCCCGGATCGCAGCCCAGACCATGCCCTCCCGTGAAGCCTCCCTCTAAGCGCCCGGCGCCCCTTACCTGCCCCCATCCGGGGAAGTCCATGTGACAGGAGGGCCAGCAAGCAGATAGGTGGTTTGCCGGCTGTCCCATCCTCGCTTGCCGCCGGGATTGCACAGGGCGCTTCCCTGCTCCGCTCGCAGACTCCACAAGGAGGCGCACAGGCAGCAACATGGCCAGAGAGCAGTGGGAGAGACACGCCCGCCCCGTCCCACGCCCATCCCCGATTGCACCTGCCAGGCAGCCCTGGTGGGAGGGGATGCAAAGGGGCTTCCCTGAGCCGGACGCAGCGTGCTCCTATAGGCTGAGAGGAGAGGAGTGGGCTGCCCCAGAGAGGGGACACTCAGCCTGTGGTGCTGTCCAAAATCTGGCACCCTGGCGCCCCACACCACTAACATCTATGGGTAAGATGCCCCTGAACAAGACAATGTGTTTCAGATGCATCCAATGGTACTTACTCTAATCCCATTTATTTTGTGTGCCTATGCATGCGTGCACACATAGAGACAATTTATTTGATAAAATACAATGAAAGGCTGTGAAAATGTTAATAATAATAATAATAATAATAATTTATTATTTATACCCCGCCCATCTGGCCGGGTTCCCCCAGCCACTCTGGGCGGCTTCCAACAAAACAGAAACAGAAATTCTAAAATACAGAGATGTTAAGGTTCATATGCATTCTGTTCACTTTCTACTTACTTTCATTTAGGAAACATTTAACAGTCAGAAAATAGTATATACCCTGTGTATGAGAGACAATGAATTTAGCACATTAATTACTGGAGCTTAAGAATTTAAATCTGTATGCATTAAGTCTTGTGAAATGGATGATTCAGCTTCTAAGTGCTGCATTAATTCTTCATATTACAATATGGTAAGACAGTCAAATTAAATCTTTTGGAAACAACCCATTCTATTTGCTTACTTTGTGTAGAAACCTGACTATGAACAGCTTTAGAGGCTGTTGATAAAATGGAAAGTAAATACTAATTCTTTAAAAGTAAAAATAGGCATATATTTTATTCATTAGATATCTTATGTTTCAGTTTTTAAAAGGAACTGTAATATAATCAACATAAAACATGTACAGTTTCTGTTTTGTTTGCATTGCTTAAAGTAAGCATTCAGTGAACAAGCCACATTCCCCTTAAGGACAATTAGCTATGAAGGAATTGAGGTGTTCAAAGTTTCTAAGTGTTGAATAAATATGTAGTATTACAAGTCAATTACTTTCCCAGCCCGGTAGCCTTACTGCTTTGGGTGTGGCTAACAGTCATTTTATTCTGCTTATAGAGACCATCTTCTCTTTGCCAAACAGAACAATTTATTGTTTACTATGTGCATGTGACTATTTAAAACATGAAGATAAAAAACCATTCAAGGCCTTGCTTTTCCATCCTTGCGTCTTTCATATAGTAGGGAGGAAACTGAGAAAAGGAGCCAAACAGAAAAGGTTTCGTAAAGCTGAAATTATCCAATACACAAAACTGGCAAGGTGCCCGGAAGCAGGCTTCCTCAGTGAAATTCAAATTATAGACTCACATATTTGGTGCATTTTCTCCCTCCATAGTAAAAGAAGGAGAAAATAATGTCAGAAATTATTGGATAAGATGCAAACTAAGTTGGAGAAAAATAGGCTGCATCACTTACACGTCTTCAATATTTTCAGGGTGGAAACATAGGGAAAAACTTAATACTACTTTGGCCAGCTGAGTTTTCACCTCTAACTTTGCAAAAGTAACTTTAAGAAGGAAAATTTGTGAGGAACAATTGGTAGGCAGAAAAGCGCCTGCTAATTCTCCTCATAAAAAGCACCTGTCACACACACACACATCTTCCATTTCCACCCGAACCGGGCTTCTTTTATGTTTGAGTCCCACTTGGTGGAGAAATTAGTTATAGATACATCTGTAGGGAGGAATCACTGGACAGGAAAAGGTAACACTATATTCTGCTAATCTATTTTCTCCTATACCAAGACAAAACATTATTTATCGGTATCAGACTTTCTCAGCCTTCCAATGGTCAGAGATTATGGGAATTGTAATCCAAAACGTTTGGAGAGAACCTGATTGGGGAAGGATGCCCATATATTGATACTTTTCCAAGGCCAAGTGCTTCATAATATGAAAACAGCAAAAAATGAAATTAACGAAAAAGATGTATAAACAGATACCAAATTATTCATTACAAAAAATTAAACATATATGCAAATTGCCCAGCAGTCAAACCCTAATAGGGTAAATCCTATACAATGAATTTCAGCATAATGCATTTCACTTTAAACTGAATCTGGTTTGACATTCCTATACAAAAACTCAAACCTATCAAATCTGTAAGAATCCATCAATCACTCTACCTAAAAAGGCCATGTATAAAAAATAATGCAAATATATTAAAACAATACAACAAAAATAAATAAATTAAATACATAGTTAAACGGGAAAAAGTCATGACAGCCAGAGAAAACATATTGAAATCAACAGACGTACTATTTTCCTGCGTATAAGACTACTTTTTAACCCAGGAAAATCTTCTCAAAATTCAGGAGTCGTCTTATACGCCGGGTTGTCTTATACGCAGCCACAGAAGCGATTTCTGGTGCGGCGAACATTTTGGAAATGGGCAGCGTGGTGCCGAAAATCGCTTCTGCGCATGTTCAGATGCAATTTTTGGCTTCCGGACATGCGCAGAAGCGATTTCTGGTGTTGTGGACATTTTGGATATGGGCAGCGCGGGCATGTCTGGCCCACGGACGATCATAGGAAGAGGGGTAGTCTTATACAGCGAGTATATCCCAACTCTATATTTTAGCTGGAAAAAGTTGGGGGTAGTCTTATATGCCCAGTCGTCTTATACGCCTGTATGTTTCTTAGGGAACCTGTAGAGAGGGTTTCGGAGACATGCAGTGAGAGGAACAAAGAAGAAGTGCCACTGAGGATGCAAAATGACAGAAGTGCAGTACTGGATACAGCACCATGCTTAAAAATAGTACAACCTGACATCACTCATTTCCCAGTTCCCTTTATAAATTCAAATTAACCCTGCCTCCAATCATCTAGAAAAATAATCCTATCAGAATACAGATGAACTTTCCAAAGTACACTCCTTCTTCCAATTACAGGTAGGTAGCCATGATGGTCTGATGTAGTCGAAACAAAAGTGCATGCACACAAAAGTTCATACCAATGACAAACTTAGTTGGTCTCTAAGGTGCTGCTGGAAGGATTTTTATTTTATTTTGTTCCTTCTTCCAAGACATGGTTAATTCCAAGACTCACTCATCTCTGCACAATGTTTCTTGTGACAACTCTTTCCCCCTAATATTGAGACTGTTCTTTAGCAGATGGAACTCTTGAGATTAGGTAAAAGTGAATTTTACTAGAATCCTAATATTATCACCTGACCAAACTGCGGGAGGCGGTGGAAGACAGGAGTGCCTGGCGTGCTCTGGTCCATGGGGTCACAAAGAGTCGGACACGATTAAACGACTAAACAACAATATTATCACAACAGTGTGTATCAACATTGGTTTCTGCCAGTGACAGCAGAGCTCCCTCCCAACTGTTTCTGCTGCTGGAAGATCCAGAAATCAGAGACTGTGTGATTCATTGAGAATATTCCACTTGAGAGCTACTGTTGTGCAACCACAAGACTTTTCTGACCTTCTAATGCAATCTATAAAGCTGTAACCACATCTTGTATTTAATGGTAATGGTTTGATGTGATTCACTTGCTGTAAAACATTTGAAGATTCACAGAACAAAGGAAATTAAAATGAGATAAGAGGGTCCTCGTACCTTTCAGTACAATTATAAGAAGACATGTCATAATAATTGTTAGCCTAGTAAAATGTTGCATTCTTTATAATTAAAACCTGCAAATCAAATCAGTTTATTGTCAAGCGACATTGTCTTATTCTGTAGAACATGTTTAGACATATTAGCAAAACATCATAGGCATCAATTAGAAACAAGACCTTTAAAAGAGCGTAATTTGCTATAGATCCAATTTCAGTTGCACTTCATCTCCTAGTAATAAATGTCTAAGGATGAAACCACACTTCCAACCAAGTACTTTTATCTTAAGAGTTTATCCAGTAGATCTGAAACCTAATCATATTATGTGTTGCTATAGTCCTTAAGATACCATTCAAGCCAATAGAATGAAATGATATACCTAATAAAACCTCAATCTAATTTATTAAATCAAACTTGCTTCACAGCATAATTGTCAAGAGATCTACTCAGAAGCAAGTCCCACTGAGTACAATGAAAAGTGAATATAGGACTGCAGTCTCAGTTGTTTAACCATTTTATTTTAACATACTGTGTTTGGTTATTGATTTAAAATTCCTTTTGTTCAATGTTATGTAACTACTTATGCCTACATGGTGGTCTGCAACAAAAAGTGTTTCTATTCAAGACTCAGGATACTCTATTACATTCTCCATCCTCACTCACAATTTTCCATTTGCTCCCACCACTTGTAAGTTAGCATTTGATTGACTGTCAATTATGGGTTGTTTTAGGACATTCCATCCAGATGTTTTCTTTCCAGGGCTTTTTGGGGGTGTGGGTTGCGCTTTCTTTGTACTTTTTGCAAATCATGTACCCAAATACTTCATTACAATGAAAACATCATTTGAGGCGGGGCGGTGTATTTATTTTCTCATATTTACATAAAGGGCGCCAATTGCTCCAACTGTAGTGTTGGAGGGGACCAGAAGTAGCATTGTCCCAGTCTTGTTTAAAGATCTGTGGGAGAAGCTGTGTTCACTGTCACCACACCCAATGAAATCTGAATGGAATGCCTCTGAAGTGAACTTCTCTATAGCAGTGCTGCCATTTTATCACCAGGTGAAGATGCACTTTTGGGGAAGGGTGACACACTAGATAAGAGTCCCTCTCTCTCTCTCTCTCTCTCTCTCTCTCTCTCTCTCTCTCTCTCTCTCTCTCTCTCTCTCTGTGTGTGTGTGTGTGTGTAATGTTGCTGCTGTTTTATTTGTATGGAATTTTTGTTGTCCTGCTTTAATATTATTGTTTGGTTTTGGTTTTAAGTATATTTTATGAAACCTCTCTGCAGCACTTTTGACATGGTAGAATATTTAATAATAGTAGTGGCCATACACTATCATGTTCCCAATAAATCTCTATTACTTTGCCAAACAAAACAAAACATGGAAGCCATATTAACGCTTTGTAGGACAAAGAGAAGGCCATTTAGTGAATTTAGATGCTCTGCAGCCTCTAGTCACCAGCTTCTTCCTTCACGATCAAAGGAAGGAATTAGGCCTAGTTCCTCTGAATAATAGGTCCATCTGGATCCTAAAGTTCAAGATGTGAAATAGCACAAAGTAAATTTTTCAGCTTGAAATTTGGTACTGTCAGCACCAGAAATTCTCTCTATGGAATATCCCACATTCCATTTTGTCCAGTAAGTGTACCAACATTACATGGAAAAATATAGTCCACCGTAGTGGCCTTCCCATAATATGCTAGAATTTTGGTATTATCCAATGCAATGTGGCAGCCATCAAAGGAATGTCACTGCCACCAGGGATAAGTTTAATTCCCACTTCTGAAATTCTCCCCAAGATGCAAACAATTCTTTGAAATGTCGTCCTTATTTCACTACCTGGAAGTGGTGCAGTGAAAGGAAGGAGCCATTTCAGTCATCCCTTAAATATAATTCCAGAATACAGAGTAATCTATTACCTACAATACCTAAGTAACAGATTGGTTTCTATTTATTGGGTATATGCTTACATTTTCTAGATGCTATCTTCTATTTTCTTCAAAATATTCATAAAATTTGCTGTTCTGTATTTTCAATCATTTGCAGAAATTTCCTTTTCCTTAATGATACTATAGTACTCATAAGCTCAATAGTCCTCCCAAAGATCAGATTCAAAGCACTCTGTGAATGCTATAATGTCTAAAAGGAAATTAAACCTTGTAACCAACAAGTGTATGTTTTTTTTTAGGTACAAACACAATAAAAGGAAAGTAAACTTGACCAGCAGGTCAAATAGCAAGAGTGTCTCTACAACACTAAAACTCCCAGGTGTTTCTCTTTTCAAAAATTATGTATGCTGATGT
This sequence comes from Zootoca vivipara, assembly GCF_965207765.1. Lineage (NCBI taxonomy): Eukaryota > Metazoa > Chordata > Lepidosauria > Squamata > Lacertidae > Zootoca > Zootoca vivipara. Next base: position 59,539,270 of record NC_142587.1, read on the forward strand.
GTCTAAACAGAGGTGCAATTTTACATTTGACATTTTTAGTCTGAAGAAAAGGGAGATACAGAACCCAGTTGTCATACATGTTAACAGGGGACAGACCCATAATACAAACAGCAGAACAGTTCCTGAAAACCCAGTAAATGGAAGAGAAACCTGCCACACATGCATGCACACACACACACACACACACACACCAACAAAAATGCACCCCTCATCCTAATTCTATTCTGCTTTTTCTACCAGAAAATTCTGTTAAAAGGTAAATATCAGAAAAAGACACCTGGATTCCTGGTTTGTGTATATACAAACACAGTCAATTATCCTTCAACAGAGTTTAATGCCACTTTCTCCAGTGGGCAAAATCCAAGATAGAAATTTATTTTTAAAAAACCATCTCATGCATTAAACCTTTAATCCATGATTATTTGTCCTCCAAGGTGGCAGATGGCAAGTCTACTGCTGTTATTAAGACCCCTGCCATGGGCATATGTTTTCCCTGGGGCAACCACAACTCGGATCTTGGTATATTAAAACAGCTAAGTCCTTAACCAAACACAGAAAGTAGATACCTAGGAACCATAAATTTACCTTGGATGCTATTTCCCCCTGAATAATTATTTCAAACGATATTATTGTATAACAAACATACATTTCTGTGTAATTTTATGTAGATCTAAGAAGATGCTTTTTTATAGATAAAAATAACTTTTAAAGAATATTTTTATAGAATATATTTGTACCATACATACGTCCCAGCATAAAATAGCACAGATTAACTAGTCTTCTCTAAGGAGAAGAATATGATACATCAGATTAGGTATTATGAGCCAAGCTTCCCAAAATTCTACCTCTTGGATCAAGTATTAGCTCAGCAGATATGGATGGAATTATTTATACTTAGGGTGTGATATATATATATATACACACACACACACACACACACACACACACACACACACATCATATCCTGTAAATGATTCCATCCATATCTGCTGAGCTAATACTGCTGAGCTTGTGTGTGTGAGAGAGAGAGAGAGTGAGAGAGAGTGAGAGAGAGAGATGCATAAAGACATAGCAATAAAAGCTCCTTTTCTTTCTTATTCACAACTGCCCCCCCAATGTTCTGCTTTCTCCATAATAGTGCAAAAATTCACATATTGCCGTGTTTTGTTTTGTTTTTAACTAAAAAGTCTCCACAAGGAATTGCTCGATAGTTTAAGTGACCTTTCCTTATGTGTGTTTCATTTTCACCTTTTGTCTAACTTGTTTAACTGACTGGTGGGTACACAAAATTAATCTTCTGGCCTTTTATGTACCAAAGTCTCATTAGATACTGTGACCCTGATATCTAACTTTTTTTTCCTTTTTTCTTTTTTGCAACAGTTAAAAGGTTAAAGGGTCTGTGATTAGAAATGACAGGTTTGGAGATCAGTAAATCAATACTAGGCTTTGAGTTGACCACAGTGATAGCTTTATGTACAAAGGTCAAAGCATTTAAAAGGTTCAGAAAATGGTAATGAAAACTCTTCTTTCAACTCCTTTATATTCTCCTTTTTCCAAAGAACACCTGCATACCATAGTAGTTTTAGTCAATAGAAAAATTAAAATCCTGGTTAGAGAAGCATGATGGAGAAGGTAAATATTTCGGTAGTAAATTGAAATAAATAAAACGTCTTCCAACAAGACATTTTTGTGAACATGGTAACTGTTCCATTCATACCAAGGCATGCACATATGATCTTAAAGAAATCAAATGTGAAACTGCTCATCTTCTAACAAAACACAAAACTTGTCTCTAAGATCAATCTCTGTACCTGTGGACTAGGAAATGGCCAACATAATACAGTACCAATTTTTAAGAAGGGATCCAGGGGACATTATCTTAACATCTCTTGCAGGAAGACAGATTAGCTTAATGTCTCTTGAAGGAAAGCATTGTTAAAGATAGAACTAACAAACACAGAGAATCATAGAATCATAGAGTTGGAAGGGATCACGAGTGTCATACAGTTCAACTCCCTGAAATGCAGGAATCTTTTTGTCCAACATGGGACTCGAATTCACAACTGAGATTCTTCTACTAACTGAAGAACAAGTCTTGCTGGGGAAGAACCAGCCTTGTTTCTGCAACCATACATCCTAACTATTTAATATTTAAAGTTCTCAAGGGTGTCATTAAGCACATAGATAAGGAGATACAGTGTGAAGATATTGTGTACTCAGGGCCGGCTCTAGGGGCAGGCTGGGTGGCGCAAGGCCCCAGGGCGCCGGGCCAGCAGGGGGAGCCAGCCCACCAGCTGCGGCAAGAAACGGGGTGGGGCGGGGCCGGGGGCATGCTTGAGTACCCTGTGTGTACTTTTACTTTGTAAAAGTTTTTTATTTTGTTCATCAGTAACTGGTTAAAGAACAGGAAGCAAAGAGTAGGGAGGAGGAATGTTAAAGGCAGTTCAGTGTAAGCATGTGCAACATGATGCATGCTGGAACAAAAAATCTGTAACTTCACCTAAACACAAAAGGGATAAAAACTGGGAGTCACTGACTACGAAAGAGATTTTGGGGTCATGGTGGATAACTAGATGAAGATGTAAACCCAGTATCTGGCAGCTGTGAAAAAGGTGACTTTCATGTTAGGAACCATTAGGAAAAGGATTGAAAATAAAACTGCAAATATCATTCCGCTGTAATACAAATGTAAAGTGTGATTGTATTTGGAATACTGTTCACAGTTCAGGTAGTCATGCTACAAAAAGAATACCCAACATGCTACTGAGTTTTTGGTTCCATTTTTATATATTGTTATTTTACTGCTTTATCGTTTTTTGTTTTGTTTTAGCCTTTGAATTTGTAGTCCACCTTCAGATGGATTGTAATAGCTAGCATATAAGTGCTTTCATGAATAAAAATAAGTTAAATATAACATAGCTGGGTAAGGTTCTTTTAGAAAAAGTATGTTCAATAAATTCATTACTTTTTAAGCATATTTTGTTGGCAAGGTCACCTTCCCCTTGTCACACCATGTTCCTTTATTAAACAAGAAATATTAATAAAAGGGCTTTTCCTACTTTATTGACATCATGTGCATAATAACTAAAAATGGAAAAAGTTTTTTTAAAATAGATAGGCACCATTCTCTTTTTGAAAAACCCTACCTTCCTGTGGTTTTCCAAAAGCATTCCAAAGAGGTTACTTACATTGCTTTGAAATGGTGAGTTATGGGAAGGCCATAGCTTGAGACTAGCAGCTGAGACAGCAACAGAGATGAAAGTTATTTAGTTCCGTGATTCAAGGGGAAACACAGCTGCTACAGCTGGCCTTCTCAGATCTCAACACTTACTACAATGATCTAGAAGGCGATAATGTGTTCTGTCTCAGTTTGAAAAATGCATTCATAAAAATAGTCTCTAAAAGGGACAAAAAATCTATTAATCACACTTCAGACTGCATTTTGAGCACTGAAGCAGGGCTAGGTTTACCCAAAGGGTATCTGATACATTCTGTGAGCTATCTATTATCTTGGTCAAACATTTCAATCTAATTTGAACTGTTCCTTTCACATGTACCGGTACTCTTATGGAGACAAGACTTGTTTACTATACTGTATATGCTTTTGTTGCCAAAATAAATAGGTCACGGATTAAATTGATAAATTTAAAATTAGACTCAATGAATGCCAAAGGATCGCAACTGAAACAAGAATGTTTTGGAAAGCACAACAGTTTGGCACAAGGAAGAAACAATCATTTTACAATCGCTTCCAAAAACCCTTTGTATTATAAGACTCAGACAATTGGCTGGATGTTTTTCTTAACATTTATATGTCTGTTAACTGAAAAATAGTATGTTTTATTGGAACTATGACATGCTATATAGAAACTAACACTTATTTAAAATAGCTTAAGACAAAGACTGATCTACCTTTAGGTTAGCTAATGAAGCTTGCCTCAGGCAATGGATTTGGCGATATATCGGTAATTTAAATGGCAGCAAATGCTCAATTATAAATGTAGTCATATTTTAAACAATTTTGGGGTGCTGCTTTCTGCCTTGGAGAATAAAATGTATTGGTATGTTTCTTTATGAACATCTTATAAGTTACAGAATACAAAACAAGTAAGTGAATTACACATTTATCATCAATTTAACAAGAGGGAAAGTTTATAGATTATTATTTATTCATTTCTACGTTCAGTGTTAGTGTGTGAAGTAGCTTTTATATAGGCACATATGGAAAGAAAAAACCCAAGCTTTTAACAAATGGGAGCCTGCATGCACATGTATCTGCATATAAAACAGAGGCCACAGAGATCATTAATCTGCACACAAACCAGAGTAATAGGGTAAATTGAGCTGACACTGTACACATACAGATATTTAAGTTATTTTCCATTCCAAGGTATTGAAGTTACATCATGCACTTAAGATCTTTGAACTGTACTTAGTGACTGTCATTGTTGATCTTTAGGTCTCAGCTTCTTGCTCCAGGAAATCTTGGAAAAAAGTAATAGTTTTAGCTCTCTAGTTGTACAGTCTGTACAGTTGTACAGTTATACAGTCTGCCCACTATATAAATAAGGGCTATTCTATACAACTTCTATACAAGTTCATTGTTCATTGTTTTATTTTATTTTTTTACTTCAAGGTGTTCTAGTTCAAAGAAGGAAGGAAGGAAGGATGGCCATGGGTTAAAATGGGTATAATGTAATGGGTTTTAAAAGATTTTATATCCAGAAAACAGATTTCTTTTGTTTCTAAGAATATCAATCTATTTTTAGAATTGACAACCATCATTATATAAGTAACTGGTATAACGTAGTATGCATTGTTAAACAGCCCATTCGCCATGTCTTCAGTCTTGGCAATCCCTGAATTCACACATTGCTAAATAACTAATTCAACAGACTTTATGGACACAGGTTTTCTTCTTAAAAGAAAGTGGCTAGAAGCAAAGAGCTACTAATAAGGTGGTTAGTGCTCTATTTGTTAAAGCTAAATTGGGCGGCTGTAACCGCTGTAAATAGCTACAAGCATTCAGATTCAGCAAAACAAAACTGTTCTCTAAATTTTTAGACAGTAATGTAATCTATTATTGTAAACATTATAAGCTATTAATCAAAACATAAATGTCAAGATGATTTTAAACTGACATCAAGTCCAGTCAACAAATGCAATAATTTCTTTCCTTTAATCTCACCATGAGCACCCCATGACAAAGATTCTCTCATGTTTTGTTTTTGTGGGATGTTTGATCTCTAATAAAGAGACACATTAAAGTTGCTTTTTGGCAAGTCAATAATGTCTATCAGCGTAAACAACACCACTTTCAAATTTTATGACATACCAAAGACATATTGTACATATTGCCTGATCACCTGTGGAAAGTACGAATTAACTGTTTACAAGAAGGTGAGTTCCTATTATCCCTAATAGCTGGCCCTGGAAGAAATGTTTCCCCTCCCCTTTTCTAGGATAGAGCTACAAGGGGTTTCCCCTCCACATCACAAGCTTGTGTTAGATATGGCTATCCTTCCACTATGGCACACTACATATAGTAGATCTATATTATTGCTAAGAAGACAGAAGAAATAGCCAAACCAACTGTCTAGAACAGGCATCCCCAAACTTCGGCCCTCCAGATGTTTTGGACTACAATTCCCATCTTCCCCAACCACTGGTCCTGTTAGCTAGGGATCATGGGAGTTGTAGGCCAAAACATCTGGAGGGCCGCAGTTTAGGGGTGCCTGGTCTAGAACATTGCCCAGTTAATGTAAAGCTGTACTCTGAAAGCTGAGTACCAGAATCTTTCTTCCTTTCAGACCTAGAATGGAGCGGTTGAGTTTTCTCCAACTAAATACCTATTGTAAACAAAAATGTTTCATACATCACAAAGTAATGTATTTTCAAAGTTATATGTATCAAAATCAGAAAGCAAAACTTATTGTAAAAATGCATCTCCTTAAGGTAATAAAAAGACAACTCATATACTTGTAATTAATCTTTTGACTCTTTCTGTAGAGACCGTTAAAATTTTTCTATGATATGCTATTCTATAATTCTATAGCTAATTATTCTGCTTTGACTGGTGTGTGTATGAGAGAGAAGAGTGACAGGAAAGCACACACTCACTGAAAGAGATACAAGAGCAAGAAAGAGACAAAAATATTTGCATCCAGCAGGATTCAGATAATTAGCTCTTGGAATAGTAAGGCTAAACAATTCACCTAGATGAAAATGGCACTTTAAAATATATCAACATTTTAGAAGCAACTTGAAAATAAGGCTCTCTTGAACCAATTAAAACATGTTATATGATAATCAACAAATGACTCAATCTCCCCATCCCTGGAGGGCCAAATAACAGCCCTGCACTGTTCCTTTAACATTTGAAATCAAAAGAAAACTGCTTCCCTTCCCATTCCTTGAGCAATGAGCTCCCACTGCTTGTCAGGTGATGGGTATGCGGAAACATGCCTTGCCTCTTCAAAAGCAAATTTGGGAGCTCACTTTAAGCTCCTGATTGGAACCCTTCCCATCCCATGGCTCCCCAAAATGTTCTCACTGTCTAAATGGGGAGGCCTGGCAGGCCGAGTGTGGCCTATAGACTGGAGGCTCTCCATATCTGTGTTAGCAGTGAATCATTATAAGATTTATCTGTGTTAGTTTTCCTGTACTGTATTTCACTTGCATGGATCTATGGACCTGTTCATCATATTGACCACAGTGAACATGGTTCCACGACTCACAGTTTTCACTTGGATTTGGAGACGAGGAAGCACCCCTCTTAATGACAGCACCCACCCTCTGGAATGTCATCCTTCAGATAACTTGCAACACAGATACTGTAATTGTAGCAGGGGCCCAGTACTGCTTTAAAAAATGTATTTTTAACACAAAGTAGTTTCCTGCACTCTGACTTTTAAATGTTCAATTCTCTGTTTTGTATATGGTTCAGGTTCATTTGTGATACATACTTAACTTTTGGGGTTTGCCTTATTTTTATTTAGCTTTCAGGAAAACATGCTGATTGTTTTTATATATTTTTATTGTTTTATGCAAACCACTTATAGATGTGTACTAACAAATAAAATTATCTCTCTCTCTCATCTGGCAACTGCCTTCAAAGCTTGGTGCAACAGGTGGAAACTATCACAGAGAAAGGAAGTTTTGAGGAGGGATTTGAAGGAAAAGACTTCCAATGACAAACACCAAAACTAATAAACAGGGGAGGGGCTGCCAATGCCCAGTTACCCTCAGAGCAGTTACATCCTTTTACTCGCAGAGAAAACAAGGAAACAACCATACCGCTCAATTCTGTGAACTTGAATTGAATATCTGCAGCTCTTGCTTGCAGATAAGATAGGAAGAACAAGGAAAAACTCTAGGGAAGAAAAATAGCTCCGAAAACTCTTTGGATTCAATATTGCCTTTGCATGTGAAATCTGACAAGGAGATGTATTTCACTAAATCGAATGGATGTGTGCCAGAAAACTGTGGTTAATCATGGCTCCCCAGCTGGTGTTCACACCGTGTTTCCACATGTTTGGAGATTCCCCTTAACATTTTATATGCAGCAAACATGAGATCCATAAAAATGTGAATCATCCATAAATCTGCACTGCACTAGTTGTCTTCTATCGCCACAAGCAGAGAGGGTTAGACAACACATCCTCGTAAGCCAATCAAAAGTGGGTAGAGAATAATATTTATTTTTAAAACAAGTAAATATTTATATGAACATAACTTAGAATAAGTCAAATATAGTGAACTAGGTAAGCAAAAGAAAATATAAAAAAATTAACATGCCTGCTGGGATTCAAAAAAACTACTTATTCCGTAGATGTCCAGACTTCTATTTTTTTTGTCAATGCCTACTATTGAAAGTTTTTTTAAAAATATGATAAGCAGTGTGGAGGTGGGCTGTTGTTGGGTTCTGACAGCAACAATTCTCCTCTCAATCAACTTTTTTATTGTGATCAATGACCAGCTGTTCATACGACTGTCCCCATGCACCTTCTCTCACAATGTAGAGCTTGGTGGCTGTTTAGTTGATATGAGAGATGTGAACAATGAAGCAAGTTGGACTACCCATTAATTTATATCGTAGACACACCTTTAAATATAGTTCAATCACCTTTTATCATTTTTAAAGTATCTTACGGCTTTCATTTCTGAATAAACTTTCATGAATGCAATATATATGCCTCACAGGTCAAACACTATATTCTATAACTACCCTAGCTATTATAAAAATAATGCTGACAGCTATATCAGAAAGAAACATTAAGAAACAAATGACAGAAGCTAACAGGGTTATAAAATATTTGCCAATGTGCTGCCTGTTAAACATTGACTACTGATTTCATGCTCCAGTAACTAAACAGGCTTATTAAGAAGTGTGAATATACAGCTACTTTGAAAGATGCCAGGTTCCTAATGTAGGTCTGCAACAGGTTTTTCCCTAGCCAAGAGAAATGGCAAGAAGAGAAGCATAAGGTTGAGGTATTTTTCCAGAAACAATGCATAGTCAATTCATTCTGCTTGAATACACTGCAGTGGAGTACTTGACAATGTAGAGCCGGAAGTACACAGAAGACTATGAACTGGCAGTCATCCATTACCTTTAGGATTATTCTGTTCCCCGTTTCATCACACTGACGGTAAATATTGAATATTAAAATGTATCTAATGATAAAATTAATTAATGTATCCGCTGCTTTTTGGTTTGTACCCTATGTTATTTAGCTTGTCCCTCCTTGGTATTAACACTTGAAATATGTAGTGAAATCCCCTTTTAGTCTCTATTGGATTGGTCAATAACAAAGAGGATGTAGGCCATCAGAGTAGGATTCTGACTAGGTATTGCCCTAGATCTATTTTCCTGGTGTAGCAGGAGAGGATGGCAAGATTCAGGGACATTTAAACATTTCAATAATACAACGCAACGCAACACAACACAACACAACACAGTGGTACCTCTGGTTAAGAACTTAATTTGTTCCAGAGGTCCGTTCTTAACCTGAAACTTTTCTTAACCTGAAGCACCACTTTAGCTAATGGGGCCTCCTGCTGCCGCCGGAGCACGATTTCTGTTTTCATCCTGAAGCAAAGTTCTTAACCTGAGACTATTTCTGGGTTAGCGGAGTTTGTAACCTGAAGCGTTTGTAACCCGAAGTACCACTGTACATTTTTTTATTTGCAGAATATGAACATGTATCTTCTCAAAATCAAGCACTGCCAGTTTGTTTCTTTTTGTTTCATGATGTATTTCTTAGCAATAAAAAATCTGGTGTGTCGCAAGCACACACACACGCACACACACACAAACACACACATTTGGGGCTCCTGGATAATCCCACTGCTACATCAATATTACATAGTATCATAAAGTAGACCCTTTCTTAGCTAGCATGGAAGAGCAAGTGACTTTGCAAAACCTTTTTTTTTAACAATCTACTTTCGCTTTGCACTTCGTGTTTCTCTTTATTCTAAGGGCAACCCCCCTACAATTCATGTTTTGTTTCTGTTGACCACATTCAACAAATTTCTTACATTCCTTTTTATGGAATCTGATTTTAACTTCAGGATTTTAACTTCAAGAATTATCCTGATGTAGGATTCTTAAGCAATGGTAAGTCCCACTGCTGTCAGAAAAAGCTGTTTGTAATTAGATATTTACTGAAGTCATCAAATTGAAACTTAGTTTAAATTTAGGTAGCCTCCTGGAGACTTGCTAATGAAAGCCAGCTGGAATCAGTCAGGTTGAAGGACTTAAATTAGTTGCTTTGGGAATGCAGAAAACACTGCATTTCCAATTATTATTTTTTATTCTTGTCATTTATTAGATTTCTTACGCAACCTTCACCATGAGGTCCCAGGGCAAATTATAATTTTAAAAAATTAAAGCAAAATGTACTACAATCAAGATAATAGGGTGCATCCTAAAATATATGTGTCAGGTGTCAGACCAGGACAGACATTTATATTATCCTCTTAAAACTTTTGATTACTTCATCAATCTCTTTCTTTCACATGTGCATGCGCGCGCGCGCACACACACACATACCTCCCTATGTGTTAACAATCCATATGAGTTGACATGTCGCTGTGTACATTAAGTATTGTATGACTATTGTGTACTACATGAAGCATATTAAGGAGAGCAGGCAAGTTGCACACAACTCAGCTCTATTACTACATATCAGTAGGCACTTGAGGTGGAAGTTCAACTTAAGTAAAACATTACTGTTAATTATCAGATGATATATCGTTGCAATCAACGGACTTCACACCCAACTGTTTAAATAAATCCACATGTGTCTGACATGTGATCATCTACAAATATTTCAAATACTGTTGATAACATGATTGGATATAGCATAGCATTACTCAAAAGTAATACTGGAAACAGGGCTGGCCCAAGGCATTTTGCTGCCTGAGGCAAAGGACAAGATGGCAGCCTCTCTCATTCCACAAGCAAAAGCCAACCACTTTGGCAGTTGAATCTTATTTCAACACTGGTAATGGGACATAATCCTCTATTACACCTGGAGCACAATAGACTAATTAGAGGGCACACAACCCTTCCCTCCAACACATCAGTGTTCCTCAATGATCTGGCACCTAGGACAGTGACCTCACTCTTCCTAATGCTAGGACCAGCCCTGACTGGAGCAATGCTCTGAATATTACAAGCAATGTATTTACAAACAGAAACAGGGACACTCTCAAGGTCTTCTGAAATATAAAAACTAAATGAACCAGACAACAGTTACTTGCCTCATGTTTACTGTCACAGAAGCAAAGCACACACTTGATTCTTCTTTTACAGAAAAGAAATGTTAGCAATGTTGAATGGATGAATGAATTTATTAATACGGTCGCAGACCAGCATCAACACATACAGTAGTTAGCAATGTTCAGTGAAGAGATTTCCCATGTCATCAATTACATGAATGAATATTATGAATGTGCAAAGGAAAATTGAGTGAAATGAGAAACAATACATTAAGTGAACTCTTTCCAAACTGGCATCGTTAACAAATCCATTTCATTGAAAGTAAGACAGAATAGGCAAACACATCTCACAGTGTAAGCCAGTAAGTAGTTTACCTTCTCATGAACTCTGTTTGCATTGGATGATAATTTTGTTACTTCCTGGAGCCAAAAATGACTTGCACTTTAAATGTTTGCCAGAAAAAGAGAGGAGATGCTAACTGCATATTAAGAGGCATAACAACCAAAGAACAAGCAAGGACATAGTTGAACTACACAATTACACAATGGGAACGCATTGGGTTCAGTATAAACAGATCATTCACTTCTTAAAAATATATTCCTGGAGACGGTATTATTTAACATTGTTATTTTCTTTATAGCATCACTCTTGACACATTTAACTCTTTATAGAAGAAAGCAACATCACACACACACACACATACACACACGAAATGTTTAAAAATGGGCTGTACTTCCAGAATTTATTTTCAAACTTCAGACTTTACATAAAATAATTGATTTTATATCTAGAGCGTGTCTTGAACACAAACTATGATTAAAACACTGTCATGTTAATCAGGGCAGAGGTCTCTCTCCTAATGGTGTTCCCCTCTAATGTCGCCTTCAAGCTAGGAAGCTAGGTATATTACGCCACTTCATAGGATCAAACCTACACATGATGAGAGACAAAGGCAGAGACAGAGGGTGGAGAGTATTCCCAAATGGTATCAATTGGTGCCTTGTAGAGAGGGTGTTTATTGATTTTGATTGATTCATTAACTGATCCAACAGAGGGTTGGCAGTGGTTAGTTTTGCCCACCAGGGTATATTTACAAGCACTTGCATTTCAATTATTAAAAGCACGTTGAGAATGTCATCTCTTTCATCAAGAAGCTGGGAACAAAAATCCAGGAGTTGTTCCTTTCATTGGGTCATAGCATTGGTCCTATTGGTGTACTATCCATCCCACTGCTTACAACTTCTGTTCCTGAGCAGAGCTGGTGATTGTGCTGAGGGATTTGGACATGCATGCTAAGGCCACATCAGACTTCACAGACACCATGGCAACCATGGGGCTGCCTGAATACATCACAGGTTCAATACCCAGCTCTCTGACCCTGAAACCAGACCTACTCTTACCTAGAGTGGCTCTCCTGAAGAAGTGTGCATGCACACGAAAGAAGAATGCACACTTCTGAAGAAGTGTGCATGCACACGAAAGCTCATACCAAAATAAAAACTTAGTTGGTCTTTAAGGTGCTACTGAAGGAATTTTTTTATTTTACTGGCTCTCCTGTGTTGTTAACCCCTGGACTTTTCCCTAAGACACTGTCCCTGGTGTTTGAGATCCATACTGATTACCTGTGCCTGTCTCCAGTTTATCTTTGACTTTGACTCTGCATTCTTGACTTCTCCTACCATTGTTTGGTAAGTCTTGAGACCTTAGCCTCCTTGGATGCTATACACTTGGGACCTATCCACAGACTACACCTGCTTCAGTAAGATAGAAAAAATGACCAATTGCAATAAATTGAGAGGAGTGTTTTGAAACTAGGTGATAGATTTTGATTCAGGATGAAATATGATCCTAGAGTACTGAGAGGAGACTCAGGTAGGCTGGAGCTGTGAGGGAGTAAGAACACACCTACTGTTAAGTACAATATAGTGAGATCTATAGTTTGTGTGCATTTATGCACCTGCATTTAACCACTCTGCAAGTTATGAGTTTGTCTAGTTATGCAAATGCCAGTGTGTTTCTCTCATCTGCATACCCGTAAAAGTGTAAACAGCACATCAGCTGTTAGTATGCTTAATTGGAAATATTACTTTTGTAGCTGTCTTCACAAAACCTCTTAAAACAAAATATGTGCAACCAAATGTTTCTTCCAATTTTATGTGAAACTTTAATCCATCCACAATTTTGAATGCATGATTTTGCTAAACTATGTTTAGAAGGCATTAATTGCTTACTTACCTTATGTCTTCCTAGCTTGGGGAAAACCAATCTATGTTATACTTCTTCTTCCATGTGCAAGCTTTAGTATGTTGTCAAAATTAATATAGTCCTATAATCTTTATTTGAAACACTAAAATATAATTTATCCAAGGATTACATCTGCTATGTTTTTAAAGTTCCCATATGGTGGGAAGGTACAAGATTCCAAACCCAATTCCCTAAAAAAATAATAATCTCCAGACAGATATTTAGACTGTTTTCCAAGTAGTTTGAAAATGTTGAGTCCTTATTTTCCTCTCAGCTTTATGGTCATAATATCCCAAAATGGTTATCATTTCTTAGATTATTTCAAATATATAAGTTTCAGATAAGCTATGCAACTGTTCTTCAACATAGATTTAGACTAGAGAAGCATAGAAATGTTGGTTTATAAATCTAGCAAAAGTATTGAGAAGTAGAAAATAGGAGCAGATTATAACTTAAAGTCATTATTGAACAATGTTCCAGAAAAGCCTGTGGGGTTATTTCCTTTTGCTTCTGAGTTTCAGTTACAGGATTCTGGTTTCTGAACACTTTATTCCAATATATTCAAATTAAAATCTTTTATCCCAGTATAGAAGCCTTTACTAATCATATTAATCATGAATAAATTTGCGTTCCAAATGCAAGTCTAGTTTTAAATTGTGCAAAGGAGTAAACATATTTGCTTTGAAACATATTATACCTTTCTTCCCCCTGCCTCATAAAGAGAGTCATGTCAATTTCATTTCATCTTCATCTTACCATATTTTGTAAATAAAATGAATCCAATTACAAGCAATAAATCACAATTTTTAAATGCTCAATATAGTGAATTTCCGTACAATATATAGTTTAACATAGTTCCTAGTGGGCTCAGAACAACCCTACAGTATGTTATTTAATTGGGGAAATGGAACATGACCTCTTTTTGAATGCCTGTCAAGCTTACTCCTTGATTGGTGGGATAGCATTATTCTAGAGGGTCATTAAAGACTCTGTTTCTTCAAGTGCTTGAAATCTTTATTATCTCTGTATTATTGACATTTATGCAAAAGAGAGAAAGAAATGATAAACCTTTTTTTGAACAAAGAGAATATACAGAACAATTTAATATCCAACAATTTTATTATATGCTTGCATGCTTTAACCAACACATAAATCTGAAAATAAATCTTCCTCTAATAGTGCTTTGCTTAGATTATTAATAGTATTTGAAAACACTTTCTCTGAGACAGAGATAAAGCCAGATATGTTGACCTATAGTACAAAGGATAGAACAGTGAACAGATATAGAAATGACAAGTGAAAAAGCTGAACAGCTTATATTAATAAGGAAAGGAATAAGGAGTGATGAAATTTAAAATCTAAATGATTAAAATGTGTTTCTGTGCTTCACAGCACAGTATCAAAAAGTGATTGCATCTTGGAAATGTTCCCCATTCACAAGCCATATCTAAGCTGACCATACGTAGCAAAGATTGATGAGCCTCTACAATTAAAAAGAGACAGCTAATTTTATTTTTCAATGCTCTCTGAAAAGGTGGATGATGAAAGGTCAGTTTAGTCTTTGTCAAATCTGTTGCTTTTAATCTTTTGAAAGTGTTTTCTAGCCAAACCAATAAGTTTAAGATGTACTATCAGATAACATTTTATTCATTAGAGAAAGCTGGATTTAGAAGGAAGAATTTCTTAGAAATAAAATGTGTAGAGTTGGAAATTGTAATTATGACGAATGCAATGTAAACACATTCCCTATTGAATTGTCTATAAGCTTGCCCTGGTCCCAAAAAGGTGCCATGGGACAAGGCAATAAAGCAATTTGGCTATTCTGTCACAAATAAGAGGCAAACTGAGGCCCCTTGAGGCTCTGCCTTCATGCCGAATTCTTCCTTTGCCCCCTTTTTTGTAGAACTGCAATTTCTTAAAAGGTGGAAAGAGAACTGCTTCTTCTTCATGTCACACCTAGCAAGGTATGCTCTCTGTACCTTTGGATTGGTCAGGTCATGTATGAAGTGCTAGGTTCCTCAGATCAAGGTGAAGGCATCTATGAAGGTCCCATCTCTGGTTTCACAGGGGGGTGGGGGTCAGGGTTCAGCAGGTTCATGGCTGCATTCAGTGGATATCTGATCAGCAACATCCCACTAATAGTCAGAAGCCTGGTCCAGCTCATCATCTTCTGCCATTATAGCCTCTGACCCAGTGTTCTGGGTGTGCCTGATCTCTGAGATTATGACAAAGCCCTGGATAAAAAACTTCCTATGCTTGCAGGGTACATAGGCAAGGTACCTCTTTCGCTACAGGAAAGGTAGATATAAGTATCATTCCTTGCAACATAACTGTAACTCAAAACAACACATTGAGCCTCATTTACTATCTAGCTAGGAAGTTACAGGGAGAAGAGAAGGGGAGCCATTCCAGCATTCTGCCAATCAAGGAGGAAGCATGACAGGCATTCAAAAAGAGGTCATGTTCCATTTTCCTAATTCAGTAACATACCATAGGGTTGTACTGACATCCCACAAATTGACAACCAATGTACTGTCACACAACTTATCAACTTATCATGGCTACTTGTGCTCACTTTCGACCTTTCTTTGCTCTGTTCATAGCCAGTTACCATGCAGCCTGAGCAAGTCTAAAGCTGCAACAAGGTAGAGATTACCTTAAAATGCAAAATTGTAGTTTACATCCCATGCAAACGATATCTAGATGTTTCAGTGCCTGCTCCATAATGCAAGTGCCATATCATCTGAATGGTTAACCTGAGCAGTTTGTGCCTAATGCAGGTGGGCTTGCAGAGCAAAACAGGGAAGTATAAAGCAGATATCTGAACACAGCCATGCTGCAGAAGTGAGGAATCTGTGGAGCTTAGCTGAACATACCTCGATAGTCAGGTTTTCATATATTTTGCTGTTGGGAATTTGCACAGTCCTAAAGAGTTATGATGCTCCAATCTAGAGACAGATTGCACTATGAGAAACAGTCTGTTGTTTACAGACAAAGGTTGGAAAGAATCTTACAAGACAAAAGTCCTTGGTAATCATAATTTCATCTCAAAGTCAAAGTAATTTTTGAGAAGATTAGAGCTTTATATTTAATAAATAAAACAACAATGACAAAAATATAAAGCTCTGCAGAAAACAATAGCTTATAATGTCAGTGTTTAAGGAAAAATGCCTATAACAAAATATAGATTTCAAACTTCCAAATATATTTATTATATATATATATATATATATATATATATATATATATATATATATATACATACAAAAAATAAATCAATGTCAATTAAGGGTTCAATTATTTTATCATGCTATTTTGCTTCCAAATATAGTGGGAAAGTTTGGAGAACCACATTTTGGCTGAATAAGACAAGATATGAACAAGCTTTCCCTCATAAATGGAGCCTCTCCATACAAGCCAGAAAATGAAACAAAGTCCTCCCTGAGTTATAGTTTCCTGAACAAACTGAGATACTGAAGCTATTAACCATAGTTCCTGGTTAGATGAAACAGAAAACTATAGCTAATGGAAAACTTCCTGATTTGCTCAGAGGCGGAGCAAGGTGGGTGTGGCCTGCCCCGGATGCCATCATTGAGAGGGGGTTACTAAACAATTTACTTGTGGAAGAGCATACAGACTTTAAGAGTAAACTTAGAACGTTATGGAATCAGCAGTCACATGATACACAAGTGTGTACAGGTATATGGATAACATTGCTCTATGCAGGCATTCTCTGGTGATTGTAACAACCCAAAATGTTATCTGTCACACTGATTTTGTAAAATCAGTCTTGATAATCTAATAGGTAAATTCGTTTCATTTACCTCCAGTAGTTTAAAGTTCTACAAACCAAATTAGGCTCTCCGTCTCAGCTGTACAAACCTAAACTCTCCAAAATGAAATTGAAAGTGACAAGTGTTCAGTTACATGGATTCCAACTGAGTGAAACAAAAACAAACTATTCTCTCAGGAAGGCATAAGAGAGAAGGTATTCATACTCTTCAACTTCAGCCACAAAGCTCCTAAACAAGGAGGCTAGGATGCATGGACAAAATTAGTTATTCGAAACAGTACCCCATATAATTCTTAAAGCTTTTTGTGGGGGAAGGGGGCTGGATTTCTGAAAGGCAGGTATAAGAGAGGGATAAAGGGTGAATTATTCCAGTCCTTCAGCTGATACATAGAAATATGGTGTAATATGAAATCACAATTTTGCATCTTATGAGTCTCAGGCAAGCTATGCTGGAAGGAAAATATAACATATCTCCATTTTATATACTAGATCAAACTTCAAAGGCATAAGGAAATTCCAGCTTCTAACACCTATCAGATACTATCATCCTTTTGATGTTCCTTTCCTGCTTGAGCTGCATAATAGGGAAAATTCTGTCATTTTTATCCATTGTGAGTAGCTAGAGGACCTCAGTCACAACTAAGATACTTTGTGTAGTGTTCCCCACTCCATGTTTACTCAATAAGATATTTCCCCACTTTGATCTTAAATTCTCTTAATAGAACCAATTAACTAGCTTAGATTAACAAAGAAGTGTAAAGTGCTTGCTATATTCAAGTACAGAGAGAGGGAAATAGAGAGGGGGAGAGAGATGGGCGAGTACTGTGAAAAAAATTGTCAGATGCTCTAAGGTAGCACATTTTAAAAGCATCTGAAGTGCCTGCACAAAGTGTCCAGTTCCCTTCATCAGTGTGACCCTGACTCATCGCAAAGAGACCAAGTGTCAACACAGCTGGTACCAGAAGGCTCCTTAGAAAATAGAAGAAGCACGCCAGACCTTTTCTATCCCAGACTGGAGGAATTAATAAGGAAACAGCAATAAGATCAGAATGCAGTCAGAATCACTGGGTTGGCAGCACCAGTACTTCTTCAAGGGACTCTTTACCACCTGCTACGCCATCCCCCCAACCCAAAGTGGTGTGTTTTTCCCCCATGCAGACAGACATTGTAGCCCAGGGATAGGGAACCTGAAGCCCTCAAAAGCTTTGTTTACAACTCCCCTCGTAAGATGGTCAAATGGTCAACGGCGAGGGAATATGGAAGTTGTAGCCCTCCAAAGGGAGGGCCACAGCTTCCCTTTCCTAGTATAGCTGTTGGCAGATGGCTGGGTGGTGAAAGAGCATTATCAAGTCATAAGTCAAGGGCACCCAGCATGGACTGTGACTGCATCACTTCAGATCACAGTCACCTGAACAGGTTCACCATTACCGTATTTTTCACTCCATAAGACACACTTTTTTTCCTCCTAAAAAGTGCGTCTTATGGAGCGAATGCATTGTCCATGGAGCCAAATTGCCCAGGAGCGAAAACCAGATCGTGCTTTTTTATTATTATTTAAAGAATTTTAAGAATTCAGCTACATGCAATGAACAACTTATCCAAGTCTGAGTGTGGGTTCTAGGTCTTTAAAAAGTGCTACTGCATCACCTTAATGGGCTACTTATCTAGCCTTCAGGTAATCAGAATTTTCCAGCCTCTCAGCCTATTCAGTGAGTTAGACACAGTTCCATTTTAAAAAGCCCAAATCTTGGGAAACAGAAAACTAGTGAGAAACTAGCAACTGGAAAAGCAACTGCTCACACTCCCCACTGAAGTTTTCGTCTTATCGCAATTGTACCCAAGGAAGCAATAAATGTGATTGCTCTACTGCATAGACCAATATTCCACCATCAGATCTCTTCCATCTTAATGTGCTGTAGGTATAGATTCCCCAGAAAAGCAGGGAATCCAGTTTATACATGAAAGTCAGCAGGACCAATGAATTCAAAATACACTTAAGGAATCAACCACTTGATGGACAATGTGAGGTTTCAACAGTCATATAAAAGGGGTGGGGGACAAGAAAATATTTCTTTCTTTCTTGACAGCAATATTTTCTCACTAACTAAAAGGGCAGATGTTAACAAAACAAGCCTGTCATGTAGCAACCAATGCACCTATTACTATCTTTCCATCACAAGGCAGTGGTCAAGTGTCATTGCAATCAACTTCAAGCACAACAACTTATTAGGAGGATGAATCAAAGGTTCTGGCAAAGTACCGGCAAATATGTTTTGTTAACTTTAACCCTTTAGAATGTACCTGAAAATGAAAAGGATAACAGAACAACCTATATGAACTTGGAGGAATGTTCTATGTATAATGCTTGGACATTATTAAAGTAACAGCATTATTTATTTTCCTTCATCATTTTTTTAACGATTAAAAGCAGAGCAGTTAAGCTTTTGGAAATTGTGATTTAAACACAAAAGACATGCATTTCTATTTTCCATTTCTGTGGATAACAGGATAAAAAGAAAATACCTTTTGGCTACAAAAGATCTCATTACCATCTCTAGTTTACTTTTGTTAAATAATTTTACTGACTTTCCCTTGCCCTATATTCATTGTTGGATCTCAAAAAACAAGCCTTGCTTTAAAGTATGATGGGATCTTAAACCAAAATAAGTACTCCTCTCTTGAAGGAATACTTGGTCAGAAATCTTAACATATTGCATCAGCTTCTGCTAATCCAGACCACCCTCCTAGCTACCACATTGCGTTATATACTTTTAAAATTTACCACTGGAATGTTACAAATCCAGTCTGGTAAAATTTGTTCCATCAAACAAGAATGAAAGCATCTGACATATCCATATGTCGTTGCATATAATCCAATCCTTCTCACCCGCCCCCAGCACCTTTTAAGGTTTCCTACTGTGTATCTTCAAAACATGAACCAGTGTTTCTGCAATCAGACTGTTATGCAGGGAGGGGGTTGCCTATGCTTAAAGTTAGGAAAGCTGTGCATACCTACAATAAATTAAACTTTCCCTGATATCAGATTCAGCCTACAATGTGCAGTTCTAGACAGCTTGCTGACAGCTCAATATTAACATGATCAAAGTTATCCTATTCTTCATCTTGAAACCCCTTCTCAATTTCTACTATTCATTGCTGCTATTCAAAAATATATCATGCCACTTCAGATCATATCCATTTGATCAACTTTTATCCCTGCTTCATTTTTCTTCCCTCTATACCTCTGTAGTGGCTATCACATCCTGCCACTTCTCTTCTGCTCGTTCATATTATGACAGAAGGTTTTTTTTTCTTAGCACAATAGCCTTTCCAAATAGAAAGACCATTAAAGGGAGAAGAAAAGGAAGACAAAAGAGGCCTAAGGACTGGACCATTTCCTCTCTAAAATGTGGCCCTAATTTTTTTCCCTTATTATTAAGCATTCTAACAATGTCCACTTTTTATGTCAGTAATAATGCAACATCATTTATTTTACTATAATGTTCGAAGCTTGGATGACTCCGCTTATATCCACCAATGACCAAAAAACAGAAGGCTTTTGATCATTTGGCATATGCTGTATTTATCTTTCCATTTTAGAAAACCAGCCTGACTGACAAGCTTTGCTGCCTTCCTCTCATTGCCTACTGTCAGAGAGACAATTTAGACAAGTGGACACCATACAGTCACACTATACAGTGATCACAAGCCAACATTTGGAAATGCTGTGCAAAAAATAGGAAATTGGCTACTAAATTTTCAGATCAATAACCGATGTTAGAAAGAAACATTTTCCGATTACATATTACTAGCATACAGTTTGACTAAAACTTTGATAACTGTGAGCTCAAAGTTCCAATGTAAGGCTAACCTAGACAGTTGCAGCTAAAGATCTGATGCACTGCTGGAAATGCCATGCCCTGTGTTTCTGTCCTTCTGTCTATCACCATGGTGATGACTTCTAATTAATAGTTGTCCAGCTTGTCCTTAATTAGGCATATATAGAGTCAAACCAATGGTCCATCTAATCCAGCACTGATTTTTCTGACTAACAGCAGCAATTCAAGTCTCAGGCAGATAGGCCTTTCCGAGGTCTGTTACTTGAGATTTTTAAAAGTGAAAAAGTTAATTTTGGACTGCCGGCATATAAATCACAAAGGAGGCTACTTGTACCCACAGCAGCCCCTTTGTTAAAGGAATAGTACACCAAGCGTCCAGATATCAATGTACCAAGGACATAATTACACAGTATGTCAGAGGTCCAAATGGCTTCCTACCGTATTGCAGCTATCTCATACTCTAACATTTTTCTTATGAAATTAGGGAGGTCCAATTCCATAATGATAATTTTGCTATTTAAACCCCACACATCTTATTGGGTTGCCCCAGCACTCTGGGCAGCTTCCTGCATATATAAAAACATAATAAAACATTAAACATAAAAAACTACTTCCATGTACAGGATAGTCTTCAGATTGCCTTCAGAACTCCATACTCTCCAACATTTCTCCAATGAAAATAGGGACTTCCTAAGGAAAAGCAGGACATGCCGGGATCAAATCAGAAACCAGGACGGCTTCTCTAAATCAGGGCTGTCCCTGGAAAATAGGGAGGGTTTGCTATCTTTAATCTATGAAGTTAGGTTAAAACTATAAAATTCTGAATAGTTTTGTATTCACAAACTTTTATCACCAATTATCTAGAAAGGAATTGTTTTGCAAGTCACCATCATCTATGGTTTTCATAATTTAACCAGCTTTGTACCTTAAGCACCCATATGAGTGCATGGTATGCATTCTGATACGTTTTGAAATACATATTATACCTGTTATACCATTTTATTCATTCCACAAATTATGTCAGGAATCATATTCAACAAAGTGCCATCATACAACCCCTCATCTCCATTTTAGCTGGCCTTCCTCCTTTCATGCTTGACATAAGAACAGTGAATAAAGAAAGACACAGCAGTGGTTTCTAACAGCAGTTAAAGTATTTCCATTTTGCTCCAAGTTCAATTCCCATGTGATAATTTTCAATAAGCTTTTAGTATGAACGGAGATTAAGTTGAAAACTTAAACTATACCTTTCAGAAAGTGAGGAGAAAGTGTGAATTACGGTTTCAAAGAAGAGTGGTACATCACAACCATTACCCATAATTATCCATTTTTAAGCTAAGGTAGGAAGCAGATGTGAGGAATAAGACATCCATATATATTAAAAGGCTACAGAATCTTAATGGTATCAGCAATGTGACCTTGAGAAATTCAATGTTTCCATAGAATGTTATTTACTAAGCAAGTTTGCTTCTATATGAAAATACTATCTAAATACCATTTAGAAATTAGCCAAAAGCAGAAAAGCATATGACACTGAATTTGCAATGACTTAAATAAAACTTTAACTCTCCCAAAGGAGTTTGTACACATACTTGCTATTTACCCTCAAAGTTCAGAATACATTGCATTGCTACTATCGCTGCACTGCAGCTCTCTTGGTAATTTATGTTTGGAGTAAAATTATTTCTCAAGAGTTTTTAAAGAATACTGCAACATGGTATTGGAAAGTAGCCTGACTGAGCTCTATAAGATGATTCAGGTCATAAACCTGCACCCCAAACAGTACTTGAATAGCTCTATTTATTTAACTGATTTTTAATTGACCATCTGTAATAGTTAAGTGCTGATCTGGACTGCAATCCAGAACATACATAAAACTACATCGAGGGAAGAAATACGTTATGTTTACCAATCTGAAATTTGCATCACTTGTCAACTATTACTGATTAAGATTGCATTTGTTTTAATTTTGTCATGCTGTTTTGCTTGTTTCATCATGTACTTCAGTTCATTTTTTTGTGATTCTTATGGTAATATGGTATTTTAAATTCCTCCCAAATACTACATTTGTACAGCAACCTTTACACCAGGTTTTCAACTAGTTTACTGCCATGGCTTTTATTTAAAAACCCAAAGACACAAAGTGGTGGTGTAGCAAGGCTGCCGAGAATCTACAACAGCAAATTCTTGGCAGTCTCAAACCTACAGCTCCCAAGATTCCTTGGAAGGAAGCCATGACAGTTAAAATGAGTATAATTTTGTAGTATATTTGAACCTTCACTGAAATTAAACAAAGTTATTTTGGGGAGAGGGGAGAGGTTGAAATGTGTTTAAGGTTAACAATGTTATGAAAACCTATTCATTACTGCCCTATTAAATGTTGGGGAAAGCATGGAAAAGTCCTTTCTCTTCCTTGTAAGAAGGAGACTAGGTAAAGCTGTAAATGAACTCCAGTTAAGTTCCAGAAAAAGTATGTTTTCACCATTCTGCATCTCAGTGCCTTTTCTTTCTAAAGAAAGCCCTGGTTGATAAAAAAAGAAGAGTGTTATGCTTGCCTGTCTGATTTATTTTATTCACCTCTTTAGGGGAACTTTAGTAGTTTGAGGTACAGAAGGATTTATTGTGTCATTTGTACTACAGTTTCCCTCCGGAGAGATCAAGTTTTCATGTCTCTATTCCTCTATAAAGAGAATAGAAGGGCAGACTAAGTTGGAAGATCATGTTTCCTCACTGTCCGCATTCTTTTGTCCATCCACTGTAGCCCAGTCTGTGGTGATATTCAAGACAGACTCTTCTTGTTTTCCCAGGGTAGTAATTTCCAATAGCTATATGTACTGTATGCATTTCTCAATACTATTTTGAGCATTAAATAATTACATTAGAAGTAGGAGACTCTTTCCATTTGTTCTTTTCCTGTTGAAACCCGAACACAGATAGCTTGTGTTTCTGATTAGAAAAGACTGAAACATAGACCTTAAATTTAAGACTGCCAACATAGCCAGGTTCACTCACAATGTGAAATTAAAGCATTTTCTCTTGTATATTAGGTATCTAATTATTAGGGTTTAGATCAGGCATCCCCAAACTTCAGCCCTCCAGATGTTTTGGACTACAATTCCCATCTTCCCCGACCACTGGTCCTGTTAGCTAGGGATCATGGGAATTGTAGGCCAAAACATCTGGAGGGCCGCAGTTTAGGGATGCCTGGTTTAGATAGATAGATAGATAGATAGATAGATAGATAGATAGATAGATGATAGATAGATAGATTATAGAGAGTCTCTTCCTATAACCAGCAAGTGAACCAGTTCACTATTTATCAATAGAAATGACAGAATTCTACTGATCCCACAAATATGTTGTTTTCAACAAGGAACTACAAACTGGAAAAATAATATAATATGTCAGCAAACTTCATTAAAAAGGCAGTCAAACAGAGAGCTAAAGATATTACCATTTCCCTAAAATGGGATGCAGGTACAACTTATCTATTTTAGGCATAGGAGCCAGAAGTCAGCAATGAAATGCTATTTGGGAAGAGAGAGAATTTACTCAAACTTTAAAAGGGAGTATTTCTCCTTTTACGTGATATATATATAAATAAACATGCACATTTGAATTTATGAATATTGTCGTTCTAAAATACTGAACACTGGCAATGACAACTGGAGAATTTATGATATGCATAGCACTTATTTGTTTAGGCATTTCATTAAAAAATATATTTTTAGATTATATATAGCCAACATTGTGCCCTCCAGATGATGATAGTGTCCATCTCTCACCTCCTCCAGCTTGGCCAATTGTCAAAGGATAAAGAGAGTTGTAATTCAACATCAGAGGTCACTCCTGATCTAGATAGACCACTAGACTATTAACCTGAGTAAATTCTGATAATTGATGCACTAACAGAGTAGAGTGTCTACCACAACACATGCAACTTCATCCAACACTGAAGTAGATAAAAAACCAGCCCCATAGTTTAAATAATCCTAGTTGGCGGAGGTTACAGCTAGTCACCACCATCCATTCTGACCACTTCCAACCACTTGAGAAAAGATTATGAGAATCTAGAAAACAAGAAGCTACTCTCAGCTTCTTTGTGCAAGGCATACTGAAGCAGGGAAGAGTTGGTTGGCCCCACCCCGGCCTCTGCATAGTGTGTGTTCCCAGTCAACAATAATGCATGTGCTTCGCCTGCATCAGTCTGGAGTTTATCTCTCTTGGTGTGATTGCTGTCTGCCTGGATAAGAGATATTTCTGTCTGATTGCAGTGTATGGTATTGTTGGATTGCTAGCTGAGTGGATACAGATGGGATGTGGGTGTGCTCCAGAGTCTGCCTTCCTATAGCGCTATAGGACAGAGTCTGCCATGGGCAGCAGGCCTCAACTATCATGGTGGGGTCACCCCTTCAGGAGCAGGGGTGATCCTGCTCACACCAGTCAGGATAAGGAAATGTGGGCAACTGCTTTTGATCCTTACCAGGGTGACAGCTTGGAAAAGGGGAGTTTGATTTCTTTCCGAGTGAGAGACAGTGGGAGGAATGTAGCAGTGGCATTACTATCTGTGACTCTACTCTACCCATTGTATATGGTGATACTGGACGATGATGAACCTAAGATATGCATGGGTGGGAGTTGCAAAGATGCTGCCCCAACATGGTGCTGCATAGGAGAAGGTATAATCATAATCAGAATAGAGCCTAGATGTTTGATCCGTGACAACCGTTTCAGTACCCTTCCACTCCTCCAGAATTCTAGATTCAGGGTTGGTCTGACGCAGTCGAAATTATTATAAAATTTAAAAAGATTTTTTAAAATAGTCTAGTAGCACCTTAAAGGTAAAGGTAAAGGTAAAGGGACCCCTGACCATTAGGTCCAGTCGCGGACGAGTCTGGGGTTGTGGCGCTCATCTCGCTTTATTGGCCGAGGGAGCCAGCGTACAGCTTCCGGGTCATGTGGCCAGCATGACTATGCCGCTTCTGGCAAACCAGAGCAGCGCACGAAAACACCGTTTACCTTCCTGCCGGAGCACTACCTATTTATCTACTTGCACTTGATGTGCTTTTGAACTGCTAGGTTGGCAGGAGCTGGGACCGAGCAACGGAAGCTCACCCCGTTGTGGGGATTCGAACCGCAGACCTTCTGATCAGCAAGCCCTAGGCTCAATGGTTTAGACCACAGTGCCAGGTGCTACTAGACTATTTTTTAATTTTTTTTTAAATTTCTTTAATTATTTTGACTCCTCCAGAAGTTTTTGATAGATTATGCCTTGAATCTTTTTTTGTTTGAATGTGACTAATATGTTTCCATGGAATTACAAAATTGCAGAGTTGGAAGGTACCCCAAGGGTCATCTAGTCCAGACCCCTGCAATGCAGGAATCCTGCCCACAGCCATCCCTGGGTTGGCACAAATAATCAACCTTCCAATTAACAGCCGGATGTACTGACCCATTGTGTCTGGAACCCAAAATCATGAAACAACAAATGTTAGCTTTTGTATCTTACAGATCTTTCTTATTTACCTTCTGCTAGGTCAAAATACTTATTTAGCAGTTACAGTGTCCTGAACATTGTTCATAAACATAGACTCCAGTAAAATTCCCATTAATCAGAACAGCAAGAATGAGTATCACTATGATATTTTTTGAATAGCCCTATTTATATTGTATTTCATATCGTAATTTCTTGCCTAAATAACCAGTAATAGTCAGCACAGAAACATATATTCCTCATGCATTTTTTGTGTTAGGCAATCAAAATAATAGTCAGATATTCAGCAAACCCATATTTTTTTATGAAAAAGGGTTAACTGGGAGAAAGTCGTGCCATATTGACAAAAGTAGCTTTGCTCCCTATGAAATAAAAGATTTCAGGTTTTTATGAAGGATTTCAAAATGTTGCTGGGTAAGTTAAAACTAAACAAATAGTGATTCATTTCCCCTCAACATTAAATAAAATTGTCATTCCCTGAAACTACAGTCATTGGCTTTTGCTTTTGACAGAAGCTGTCTTCTAGAATCCAAGCATTTTGTCTAACATCTTTCCAAGCAACATTTAAAGTAATTATTCTCTCATGCCTGTTCACTTGCTTCCGATTGCTGTCCCAAACTTCTCCCATCAGTCTTCACTTGATTGCCTGTATTATTCACAATCAATGTTCTGATCGCAGTGATCAGCGATCTGTCGTGACTCTATGAAATATTCTTTTCCACAGCTGATAGCTATCTTTGTGCTGAGCTTTTATCTTCTCCTTCTAGGTTTACCTGCATCACTATTTAAAAGCCCTTTTTTATATAAGAAATTTGTGAAGAGCTTTCCCCTTGCTTTTCACATTCTGTATTTCTGTAACAGATCTAATAAGGGGACAAAACAACAGACTGTAGTAGCAAGAAACAAGTGGGATTAATGGCCATGTAAGCAATTACATAGGTTAAACATTAATATGAGATGACATACCCTTTTACTTAGTGAACTCTGATAAGAATATTCAATATTCTCTAGTTCTGACATTTTATACCAAAGGATACTGATGATTCTATGTGTCTATTATTTCTTTAACCATCTATTGCAGTAACTCCCCCTAAAAAAAGCTCAACAACTTTGGCTCCCCCCTCCCCACGGGTAGATCACTGCTAGATTTTTATTCTGGAAGTACCGTAGATCTACTGCTGCCGCCATTGTGAGTGTTGGGGAAGGCCGCTCCCTCCTGCAAGCCAATTCCATCGGGCCTAGGGGGCGGGCCCCACCACCACAGCTTTAAGAGGCTCCAGCAAGGCCTTGGGACATTGTGGTTGCTGCTACTGCTACAGCAAATGTCGAAAATGGTTTTACGTGTCTTTAAATGTTTTAAACACATTTTGACTTCATTGCACTGTGAACGGTGGTTTTTATTTATATATTTTTATTTT
Source organism: Zootoca vivipara (assembly GCF_965207765.1). Taxonomy (NCBI): domain Eukaryota; kingdom Metazoa; phylum Chordata; class Lepidosauria; order Squamata; family Lacertidae; genus Zootoca; species Zootoca vivipara. The sequence continues at coordinate 59,566,787 of NC_142587.1, forward strand.
ATTTTTGTTTGGGGTGGGATAAATGTTGAGTTGGGGTGGGGATTAGTTTTATTTCAGTACAATTGTTTTTGGCTTTGTTTTTACTTTTACTATTTTGTTATGCTATTGTATAGTTTGTATTTTGCTTTTTAAGGGGAAAGGGTCAGGGCTGCCTGGGAGTGGGCCCCAGCCAACAGAATGCCTGGGGCAGGTTCCACAGGGGCAGAAGCACCGGGACACCCATCTCAGTGATCACAGGCAGAAGGAGGAGCTACTCTAAGACCAGACCATGTCATTACCGAGGAGGCAGGTTTAGTCATTGTTTGAAGACTATCCCTGTCTCCGGGTCTGGTCATGACAGGAAGGATACCTACTGGAATTAGCAAGGGAAACCCAGCAAGGTGCTGCTGTGCAATGCCAGGTCAATGATGTATAAGACTACTGCCATCCACGACCTGATTGTAAAGTAAAGGTACCCTTGACCGTTAGGTCCAGTCGTGGACAACTCTGGGGTTGCGGCGCTCATCTCGCTTTACTGGCCGAGGGAGCCAGCGTTTGTCCGCAGACAACTTCCGGGTCATGTGGCCAGCATGAAAAGGCCGCTTCTGGCGAACCAGAGCAGCGCACAGAAACGCCGTTTACCTTTCTGCCAGAGCAGTACTTTTTATCTACTTGCACTTGATGTCTTTTGAACTGCTAGGTGGGCAGGAGCTGGGACCGAACAACAGGAGCTCACCTCGTCGCGGGGATTCGCTTACCCTGCTGCTAAAAACTAAAACCCTTTAATATCTAGAGAAGTTTCTTTTTGTTGTGTTTCTTGTTTCTTTGAAATAATATTTGTTTATTTACTTGCCACCATTTAAACAAAGCAAGCTAATCTCCTCAACTGCTAAATAAAGAAAAGCAAACATTACTCTTTCCAGGGTATTCTGTACAGTATAACATTGTGGCAGTCTATTTTAAAGAACACAGCAGGTGGCAAGATCATGCACATTAACAGAATTTTTTTTAAAAGGGGAATTACAAGGGTATATTCAAAACAATAAGGTGGGCCTGCTGAATTAACTAAGTATTAATTATCTCTGGACACCTGCTTACCTTTGAAAATCTATTTAAATTAATGACTAATATTATTCACATGTGGTTAAGAGTCTAAGTTCATTCTCTGCATGACATGTTGGTGTAGTTAATTTTTGTTTATCAAAAGAAGTATCTTAAATATTTAAAATAATACATGGTGCATCCTATTTTCACAGTAATTTCTAAAATACACACTCAAATGGGACAACTACATCTTCTTAAAAGGTACTGAGATAGCTTCCCCTCTCTCTAGCCTATGCTATATACAGTACTAGTTTAGTAAGAATACTATTCTGCATTTAGACTAAATTTCACATTTGTTTCCACCCAGTGGTCTGGCTTTACTTCAAGTTTGGGAAATATGCAAGCTAAACCTTTAGTAGCATGTTTGATCTTATAAAAATTCATGAATATGATTACCACATGCTTTCTCTACCAAAAAGAAAGGCTAAATACCATCTGGGCAAGATAGTCTAATTAGTGGATTGGACCACGGAAGCCCTGTTAGCTCATATATTTAAGCTCATGCCCCTTGTCCATTTAGAAGGAAATAAAAATTGGTATGCTAAGAAAGTGGACAGCAGCAATCCTTTAGAATCAGGGCAGACTGAAGTTAACTAAGCTCACAGAATTTAGCCATCCAACCCTCCCCATGGGAGGTTCCTATTTTTCTTTTCTTGATGGATATAGTTGGCCCAGCACAAACCTTGCGAATAAACTTGGCACCACATGAATCAGATTTTAATAAGTTGAATGGCATGCTGAAGCAGACTGGTATTTAAAGGCAACAGCATATGATGGGGACCTTTTTTTTTTAGATTTGGCAACTGCAATAGAAAAGTAAATGATAAAAGTAAATGAGTAGCTATTAAAATAAAATGGGATGTAAGTGGGAAAATGACTTTGCCTTGAATGCACACATAAAGTATGAAGATACTACAAATAATCTAACCTGCATGCACATAAATGTACAATAAAATCATATCATGTATACTAATAAGGAAATTGTTTTCCAATTTAATATTATCATGTAGCCAAACACATTACCACAAACAAGAAAAATATATCAGCTTGTTTGGGGGAACCAAAAGCTGCACAAAAGTAAATATATACTGTATTTTAAAATGGGGTGGGGGCGCTTAAGGGATCAAAGCACCCCAAAACAGACTAATGAAAACTAGACACGCTTATTGATGTATTGTCTGATACCAATTATCTGTTGGAAGTTGAAAACAAAAGGGGGATATGGAAAGGAGTATATTGGAACACTCAACAGAGACACTCCCCATGACAACATAGTAGTAGTAGTAGCAGTAGCAGCACTAATAGTAGCCGTAGCAGTAGTAGTAGTACCCTGTCCATCTGACTGGGTTGCCACAGCCACTCTGGTCCCAAATCCATGAAAATGAAACACATGTATCTGTATAGATTTACATTTCTGTATAGGAATGATTATGAGAGATAGTGTGCGCAAACACACAGACACAGACACAGACACAGACACAGACACACACACACACACACACACATGATCCAATTCAGAACCGTTGGAACCAGCTTGCTATAGAAAATGGAGATAAATGTGTGAATCAACCTTCTGTAAAAACAAAGTCACCCCTTAAAAAACTGATCATCAATCTGGAAGCGAATTGGCTGTGCCAAGCCATTTTTCTTTATCTCAGAATAATTTATGAATGTGCTAGTGAAAACATGTAATGACTTTAACCAAAGACCTTTAAAGAAAAGCAGGGGCATAGTATTTTGAATGCTAATGCTGACAAGTTTCAACAGCTTATGATTAGCATTCTCTTTACCATTTAGAGGGGAAAGCTGAACAAATAAATGCCTTTGAAAGACTAATTGAATATACTGAATAGTCAATTCTTGTACAAGTCATTCAAAGTTTATCTGCTCTAGATTCATTGTTAACCGTTCATTTAAAGTATATGAAACTTCTAAGACTACTTAAATTGTGACTAATGTCATAGATGTTCATTTACATACGTTCAAGAGTATTATTGGTGAGAGTAGCAGGATTCATTTGCTACAAGGATTGCACATTTTGGTACTTCCTTATCTATAAATATTACATTAAAAATCTAGTATATATTATTATTTTGTACATTGCTTTCCTAATACACTTGTAAAGATATGGGTAATAGTTATGCTCACTATTAGGAAATACTGCAATGAGATGTGGATGGAGTTTTTGTTTGTTTGGTTGTTTGTTTGGTTATTTGAAGGATCCATTAAAATTTTGTTAACTGTTTGGTAGGAGACACAATCAAAAGGTAATATAAACAACTGATAGAATTGATTTCTTACTATTAATATCAGCTCATAATACCACAAGTATTACAATATAAATTAATAAATGTGGTTTTTTCTAAATATAACATATGACCCATTATGTTGATTTAGATCCTGTCCTTGAGCCCCCTCCCCGAATAACAATGTGCGCTTGTTTGAAAATATAGCACATATACCATACTTGCATAACCACAGCTGCAAAATTTCTTCCAAAAAACTCGTATCTATTCCAAAATATATTAATGCCTAGCAATCCCCAATGGAAGTGAGAAATGTTCTGCAAACACTGGGATGGTACAACAGGTTTACACAAAATGCAAAACCAAACCATGGTCTAAATCTTGCATCACAGGTACCCCTACATTTTCAGATTCAAGTAGCCTCATGCAGAACAGATCACTGCAGTCCTCAAGACTAATAGAGCATGAACAGGGCCATCATTAGCAGATGCTGCGCCGGGGTGCAAATATCCGCCCAGCGCTCCCAAATTACCACAGAGAAGTGTTGGGGTGGCCATAGCTGCACACTGCCAGCCATTTGGGGGGGGGGCTCTCCCAATGCCGCTGCGGGAGAGCGATCCCTGCAGAGGCTTGTGAGTGAAGTTGCACCCCTCCCAAGCCTCCTCGGGAGGAGAGCAATCCTCACAGAGGCTTGGGAGTGAAGTTGCGCCCATTCCAAGCCTCCGTGGGGGGAGAGTGCAGCTTCCCTTCCAAGCCTCCGTGGGAGGAGAGTGATCCCCGCAGAGGCTTGGGAATGGCACTGACCGCCCGCCATCCTTATGGTTGGCCGAGCGCAGCTGGCGGGCGTGCAGGGAAAGTGGAAGGCGCTGGAAAAGGTGCACAGCTCCCCCACTTGCTGGGGCACCCCTGAGAGGCCAGTATCCTGGCACGACGTACCACTAAGCCCTATGGGAAAGACGGCTTTGAGCATGAATGACAGTTACCAATAATAAATTGCCAGTACAAAACATAAGCCTTCTTTTGAAACTCTGGGGAGGAAACCACTTTTTGACACTCTGTCCACATTATGTAATCACAGGGGTGGCCAAGAGACTGCGATCTACTCGCAGAGTTATAAACTGGCAGTGATCTACCCCCCTTTTTGTGGTTCAGGTCAAAGTTCTTGAGCTTTTTTTAGGGAGGAGGAGAACCCCGGTTTTTGGGGGTTCAGGTAAAAGTTGAAAGTTGTTAAGCTTCTTTGGGGAGCCAGTGATCTACCCATAATCTACCACAGACGTCCAGTGATCTACCAGTAGATCACAATCTACCTGTTGGACATAATGGATCCAGGAATCTATGAATTTCAGTGACCAAAAACTGGCCACTGAAGACCACACCTGGACATTGCTACTGTAACAAGTACAAGCTGTCAACAGATGGTATGATGCTGCTTATTCAACAAAATGTTTGTCAGGGAAGCATAACTGCTTCAGGCTATAGTAAATTAATCCCCAAAGAGTTATGCTTTATTTGCTCTTTTCAGGGTAAGATGGAATACTGATTAGATTATTTAGTGGAAGATTGATAAAACTCTGAATAAAGCACCTTCAAAACTCATTGTGGCCAGAATATATATATATATATATATATATATATATATATATATATATATATATCAACTGATTTTTCCTTCAATGAATAGAATCAACCCCTTACCTAGCAACAAGTCTCCTTTAACAACAAAATCCAAATTCATAAATAAGTACAGTAGTTGCTTTTCCAGGCATTGCTGATCACATCTCCAAAAAGACATAGATGTTTTCTTTTATTTCCTATTCTGTTTTCACACTGGTATTGCTAGTAGTTGGCTGACTAGTTATGCAAGAAGCCAAGCCAATGATTTCAGAGCTTTAATGGCAGTAAGCAATTTTCTCCTTCCAAAATTTGAAATAAAAACATAGGGTTATTATGCATTGGTGTTTTGTTGTTCTAATTAAGATTCTTGAGACTTTTCCAGCTGGAACCCTGGGCCTTAAGTCTAACTTCTTATTATATGAAGCTGACATTGTTTAGAAGCTAAACTTTCATCTACAGAGACTCTAAGCAAGTTCCCAAATGCATACATAAACTGATAACACTGGGTTATATCCAATGGTAGCACTAGTGGGAATTATTTCTGCTCACACAAGGCAAATCACTAAAAAATTCCCTATTCTTTCTATCGAATGCAGCCTCTGAGCAACCTAAAAAGCTTGTCCTAATGGACTGGGAACCATCTAGAACAATATGGAGGTGGAGGGAATGGTGAAAACTAGGAGTCAGAAAAGTTGCACAGACAGTAAAACTTGGCTTAGTCAAAAAGCAGTAAAAGTTCCCAAATTATTGGTATAGGAACACAAGAATGGCTTGTGAGATACATGTGGCTAAACTGGAGCAACCAGCTGGACCAACCAACTTTGCCTCTTCACATGCTGAATTCATCAGGTAGACTAGAGGTTCAACAATAGGCAGGTGATACAGAGTAACCTAGGTAAAGCCTGGCAGGACAGCTTACTCCATGGTCTTAACCCCTTCGTGCATTAATTAGACTTAAGCATGTTGGTTATATATTCACATACAATAATTCCACCTGTAGTGGCTTTGGATGTTGCAACAACCCGATCCTAACAGAGCAAGTACCTTGAACACTACATGCAGCAGCTCTGAAATTTGAGCGAAAAAGTTTTACAAACTGGATGTGTATTTAAAGCTTGTAAGAATAACAAATCTGGACATCACAGAAACACTGAAATAATCAGAAGTGTGCGGTACTGGTGCATCTTGGTAGCTGCAGGTGCCAGCTATTTCACTGACTGTAGCTTTGCATTTCATTATACACATTATACAACTTTTAAGAATTTTATTCTGTTCTACAGTGACTTGGCATACATTCTCAAAGGATTGACGGTGTGGGCTATATGTCAGGGTCAAGCGGAGGTAACAACAGGGGCGGAGACCAGAGAGAGTTTAATGGCCCAGCTCTCTCTGGGACTGTCTCTTACACCTCTGAGCCTACCCGCAACTCTTCCCCCACCTTGTCTCCACCCCTCTCAGACTGCCCAGATTCTTCCTGCCTCACAGGTGGCGCAGAACCCAACAAATCACTGGCGCCTTCCCCAGGACCATCCTCCTGTTCCCCCGCCTCCTCTGCCCAGCTCTCGGACTCCTGCCTGTCCTTGACAGTTCATAGGTTTTCAGTTCACAAAGATGTTGCCATAAGCCACCGAAAAAAGCAAAAGTTGGCCTGGACAATGTTGCCAAAGAAACGAGATTCTCTAATACGGGAGACAGTTCAGACAGCAATTTAGATGGATATACTGCCATGGGGAAGTGTCAGAAGGTCCATATATTCCTTGAACGTAAGAGATGGAGACAAAGTACTTTAGATCAGGGATGGGCAACTGTGTCCCTCCAGATGTCCTAGTATTATGTAACTCCCATCATCCCACATCACTACCCATGCTGCTTGGGGTTGATGAAAGTTGGAGTCCAATGAGACCTGCAGAGGCAAAGGTTTCCCACTTCTGTTTGAAATAAATCTTGGGTGTTTGTTTCTGAAGGCTTTAATGACTAGAAATATATAATTCTGTGAGTGGAGGAACAGGGGGGGGGGACAGTACATGAACTCTGTATACAAGAGATGCCACAAACACAGAAATGTAATTAAAAGCAACACATAATTTCTAAGACGAACATGATTTTCTAGTCTTTAATCAATATATTGGTATATGTACTGATGTATCTCCTCACACTGCTAACTACAAAATGCTGCCTGAGATTGTTATTTCCTCTGCCTGACATACTGAACTGGAAACCTTCAGATATAAACAATGGCTCTTTATACTGCAGAAATGTAACATCTGTGTGCAAAATTATACTATTTTTCTCCCCCGAGCTAATATCCCCTATCATAAGTCTATTTTACAACTGACAAACGTCTCAAGTGGTCAGTAAATCTGGAGGATGAGGTGTTATTAACTTTCACTTCAAAACAAAAGTTATTATATCAAAGTACAAAACAACAGTGGCGTTCATGTTACACAAAGTCTAGCAGAAACTAGAATTTATATCTGACAGAATAGAAGTAGCTTCTCCCAAGTCTTCTCATTCCCCAACCTATTTTGCCAGCCACCACCTTTTAAATTTCTAAATTAACCATGTCTTTGGTGTAATGATTTTATCTTCTCTTTTCATAAAACAATGCCCCCCAAGTCCAAAGAAGTGACCATAAGGCTATGCTTTACTTTCTATTCAAGAACCATAATCACTTCTTCCATTTCCTGCATATACTCTCTTTTTCACGGGGTACAGTACTTAGTAAATGTACAGTGCATTCATGTTACACTATAACCAGGACAACTTATTCTGTCCTATAAATCTTGCAAGTAACTTCCACACTCAATGGACTTCAGCTGTGTTTATTGCAGACAGCAAAAGAAAATGGTTTATTTTCTTTAGAAACACTAGGAGGATTGCTCTGGGGATTGAGGTAAAGTACCCACTTCTGATTTTGCCAGACATCCACTCAAATCAGACCAATACATCTGCACAGATGAGTCTGATACAGACAGCTTAGAAGCGAACTCACTAGCAGATCCATTAACCTATGCAGTATCTGCATTCTACAACTCTTCCTTACCCATTTGTTATTTGCACTTTTTTTAAAAAAAGGAATGTACGGTAGTTTAGAGTTCTAACATGTCAAGCTCTTCAGTTTGCAGTGTGAGGCTCGGGTGGGGAGGCAAAACAAACATGCTACACATAAGCACATAAAACACCAAACCCAATAAATGGGACTAAGTTAGTACTGGAGGGTACAGGGGGTACACACATGTGGTGCAAGGTTTGGGGAGAAAGCAGCCTCACACATCAAACTTGACCTGCAGGTTGGAGGTTCCCCACCCATGCCCTAGAAAAATTCTCTCTAATCTTTTATGTTCTGGAAGGACTTATTCTTTCAACATGGAGAAGCAATTTGCAGATGTGTACAGAGACGTATCCAGGGTTGTGGGGTGGGGGAGAATAACCTAATTTCTAAACTTTGCAACTATAGCTATATTATAACATTAATTGACTACAGTACTGAATTAGCCCTTAGAAAACCGATCAAAACTTTCAAATTTGGGGCTTCACTCTCTATGTCTCTGAAAAGATGGTGTTCAGTAGCTTTCCCAGTAAACCATGTTTTTCTCAAATTCGCTATAGCTGGCTCAAAGAAAGGATTACGGCTGTCACAACTAAATAGTTATTTGAATTCCTTATCAGCATTTCAGAGTGTGCATCTCTCATGTGAAAACAAGCTGCTAAGTTTTCTTTTCTGGATCAACTCATCCTGTCCTTGTACTGGACAATGACATTAATTGAAACCACCCAGGCAGATTCTGTGTTTGTGCTCCCCTCCCCACCCCACCCATTTCAAGTTTCTGTATATCAGTTGCTTCATTTCAATGTGATTAGCATGAAGCATGTGCATCTTGTGACTTTTGCTACAGCTGTGGAAAAAAGGGAAAACAACAACATTTTTTTGCATATGCTTTAAAAACAGCATGTATTCTAACCAATATTACTGCTGACTAGAAGATTTTGTCAATCTGCTCTCAATGGCATGAAGCTAATTAACAGTTGAGAACATATTGAAAACTTACTAAGTACTATTGGTAATAAAACTACAAATTGCGATGTGACAAGATCTTCATTTTATGTTTGATTTCAGATGCAAGGTCATATTGCAAAACCAAATGATTATAGCGAGGAAATCATTTGACTAAATTGTGCATCCTCCCAAGTTTGAAAAGCAGATTGAGGATTTTGCATAGGAGCCAAGACCAAGTATTTATTTATTATCCATTTAGAGCATTTCAATCCTGCTCTTCTGCCCCCCAAAAAGAGCTCACAGAGTGTCTTATAAAACAGTCCCTGCATTCTGGCTTTAAAGTTTGGGGAGGGAGAAAAGTAAGTTACAGAATTCTTGTAATAAGGCGGCGAAAAGGAGGCCACCCCCCCCCCCAGCCGTGCCATGGTTTAAACGGCAGCAGCCACGTCCCTGGCTAACCTGATTGGTCAGCCGGAGGGCATGGCGTGGCTGGGAGTCCCAATGACATGGGCGGCATCACTCCGCGTCCTGCTGGGTCACAGGGTGGTCCCAGATGCCCACCTGCAACTCCACCCCCCCCCCTGGAGAAGGGGAGTGGTCTTACAGAATTCTTCTAATCATCAGCTACAATGTATATATTTCAAGGAAAGAAAGAACCAAAGGTTTAGAAAAATGTATGGAAAGGCCCTTTACTTCCATTTCTTCTCTTTTCTTCTCTTGCGCCTTCTCCTGAGTGAGTATGTGTGTGTACGCACGCATGATACAGAGAGATAGGGAATGTACAAGCTTTCCAGATTCACAGCTCATGTTCCAAATTGTTCCCCAAATTCAGCAAGCTAAAAAAGCATATTGTATGTTTGTTTGGAAGAGGGTTCATAACAATAATAAACTCTTTGAAATATGGTCTCTTGTAGCAACCAAAATGGTTCAAATCAGATTTTGTTAACCTACAGTTTGAACAAGGAAGGTAGAAGAAATTCAAAGGTTTGGCTAAATTGACATTGACACACTTAGTAGAGATACTAGCTGAATCCATGATGCTAGAATATACCGTATAAATAGCAGGACATCTGAAGTGAGCTATATTTGCATTAGCCACGTAATATGCCACTGGGGAATTGAAAAAAGATCACCAAATGAAGAACCAAATACACACAATGACTGTCATTTGGTGTCAGTTTTTTTGTTTGTTGCCCAGCTTTGTAGTGTTTTTTCTCATGTGACCAAAATTCTAGTTAGGGTTTCGGGATAGCTAAAGTTGATGGTGCTGTATGGACTGTTTGAAAGTTGGTATCTAGTTTGTGTGAGGGTCTGTCAGTTCAGCATGGGATTTGGAGGCAGTATTTATATACTCAAATTCCATTACTTGAGATGTTTACATAATCTGAATCTGAACCAGTGTGCTGTGGTTCTACTTCAGTACTTGTGTTTGGGGGCTACTTATCTGGAAAAAAGCCCTGAAATAAAACAGACACACTGGAGTTGGATAAAAAGGGGCCTTGGATCCCATACAGGGGGCTGCTGAAGCATGAGTTGGAATTCGGTAGGGACATTATTATTATTAATTGAATTTATATACCGGCCCTATGCCCAGGGGTCTCAGAGCTATTCAAGATGTCTTGAGGACATCTACCTCAAGAGCCCTCAAACGCATAAGGCATAGGTTACCGCAGAAGGGAAGTAACAGAAGAATTCTGCTCACACTTACCTGCATCCAGTCCTCTGTACTGGGAACTAAGTGACTACATGAAGAGCCACATAAACTTATCATTCCCTTTCTGGGGAATAGCTACAATTGGGACACAAATGAGAGCAAAGAATTATGGTAGTTTTGGGTGTATACAACTAATACTAGCATTACAAATCTTTTAATAAAGTTATAACTCTGCTAATAAACCCTCTCTTTGTTCAGAAAGGGAAGGATATGTACACTTATATATGGCACCAGAGAGGTGTTCATGTCCCATTGTGTGTGCACTTTCTTGACAAGAAATCAGCGTATGTGGATTAGAAAATAAAGATGAAAACTCTTCTCTCCACCAGGCATACTACTCAGGAAGTGAATTTCAAAACAAATTTTATACAAGTAATACAGCAATTTCTCCATTTAAATGCTGTATATTTGTGTGTGAATATACAAGCACACCAATGTAGATACAGTGGTACCTTTACTTACGAATAACTCTACTTACAAATGTTTCTACTTATGAATGGAGCTCCGTCCGCCATCTTGGATGCGGTTTAGATAGGATTTTTTCTACTTACGAATGTGCGTTCGGAATGCATTAAATTCGTAAGTAGAGGTACCACTGTAATAAAAACTGTTCCTGTAACTACCTTAAGGTAAAACTGGAAGTATTAATGTTTCAATATGAATCATTTAAGCTGAACACGGTAAGAGATAGATTTTATTTTATTTTTGCAATTTCACTCATGTATGCAATACTACTGATTGCAACTAACACACCTTACTGCTTTTTGTACTTCAGATGACATATGGGCCTACTGGACTGTCAAAACTGAGACTGGGTGCTGTGAAAGCCTTTAATTATACCCCAGTTTTAAGGCAAAGAACAGAGTGCATACAACTGTGTTAATCAATTAGCTGAGGTTCTGAATGGAAAGATGTTGTGGGGTTTGGTATGTATTTGACTTTTCCTCTTAGTAAGATGCAGCATGTACGACAAAGCTATCTATTGCTTCAGAAGAGCTTTTCATGCTTATATGCACATTGACCATTGTTCCATTATAAGAGCCACATTAATCAATGTTGGGAGAGTACTGAAGAAATAAAGCATTGGCTGTTCTATCAGTGATTTATTATATAAGCCAATATACGTTTGACATGAAACAAGTTGTCTCTCTAAAAGTTGCCACCAACACATTAAACCCTTTAGGTTTGCTAATGTAGACATACATTGCTTTATATGAGGTTTCCTTTTTAAAAAGCTGTCAACCATCTACATAACATTCAGGACAACAAATGACTCAATTTGATTATCAGTACTGTAAAGGCTAATTAAAGGTATGTTCACATCAGTGTCTTGTCTTGCATTTTCTTACTTGTTTTCCCTGATCTGAAAGCAGTCTTCATGTATCTTACATAGTTTTACCATGGTGTTTTACCATGGTATGTTTTTCTCCAGTTGTTCATAAGGGAGTATATCTTCCTAGTTTTACTTAAAGAGCATGTGCCACTTGGAACTGCAATCTGTTTAACACTTGTTAAAGTTAATTTTTGTGAAGGAGCACCATAGCATAGCATAGCATAGCATACAAGGATAGGGGGGGGGGCCTGACCATCAGGTCCAGTCGTGTCCGACTCTGGGGTTGCGGCGCTCATCTCGCTCTATAGGCCAAGGGAGCCGGCGTTTTGTCCGCAGACAGCTTCCGGGTCATGTGGCCAGCATGACAAAGCTGCTTCTGGCAAACCAGAGCAACACACAGAAACACCGTTTACCTTCCCGCCTGAGCGGTTCCTATTTATCTACTTGCACTTTGATGTGCTTTCGAACTGCTAGGTTGGCAGGAGCTGGGACCGAGCAACGGGAGCTCACCCCGTTGCAGGGATTCGAACTGCCGACCTTCTGATCAGCAAGCCCTAGACTCTGTGGTTTAACCCACAGAGCCACCTGGGTCCCATTAGCATACAAGGATACCTACTCATAAACATCTGAAGCTGTATTATAGCAGGTCAGACCGCTGCTATAATGTCTCCTCTGACTGGCACCGTATATTCAGAGATGGAAACATAGGTATTTTCACTAAGCTGTTATCAGAGTTTACTTATAAGTGGGCATTGCAATGCACCACTTAAAGGAGAAATTATAACAGTGTTTGTACAGCTATTATGAGGGGGATTCTAAGTCATTTTAGTATCTCAGTTTAGAACAAATTTCAGGAAAACCTACCGTACCTAACTTTGGTAAGCAGCAACCCACTAGGGTTTTGATGGGGAACCCTTCCATTCCATTCCCAGCAACTTTTCAGGGCTACATACTAATGGGGAGCACAGCCAGACACAAAAATGGGCAGAGCAATGAATGCAATTTTTGTGGAGTAAGCTAGTTTCTACACGCACTCACATACCCCTCTCTTACTGTCTGACAATCAAGAGTTCAACACATTAAAGCAAAGAAACAAAACTCTGGGAGAGTGTTATGCTAAACTAGTTACATGTATGCATTGAGGAGAAAGCTGTGGCTGAGCAGAGTTCCAAGGGCCAGATAGAGAGGTCTAGAGGGCCACATTTAGGATCCGACCATAAGTTATCTACTCCCGCAACTTACACAGGGTTCACGTTCTAGGGATTATGCCTAAAACCAAAATGGTGTATAGTCAAAACCCGTTGGGTTCAATGGCAGGTCATTTTTTCCTGAAAACTGCTCCCCACCATCCGGTCCTTTTTACTATTATTTTGCCATGTGCGTAAAGCTATATGCACACAAATAAAGTGTGTGTAAGTTGCAGGCTTACTGTATTCTAAACATAACTTGCCAACTGGCAAAAGGGCCTTAGAATAACAAGTAATATTTAACTGAACTCTGTGGTAGCATAATATATGCCAACTGGGATATAACACCTTCCCCTCCACAAGTATTTGTGCAATGCCTATTCTGCTTGTGTATCCCTTGGCTTTTAGTGGGCTTTGGATGGCTGCTCCTATTGCTCTTTTAATTTACAGATGGCTTTAGTTTGTTTGGTATCCTTTTTGCATTTCATGAATTTAAATATGAAAGTTGTTGAAACTAGCAAGTCCCCTGGGAATTATGACTGAAAGTCACATTGGTTGGTGTGAGTTCCTTGGTGAAAGAGAGAAAAAATGACTGAAATTTGGCATTTTTGTAAAATTATAAACAGTGTGCAGAGACAGAGAGAGAAAAAAACAAAAAAAGATGTGAACTAGCTGCATTTAGCAATTTTAAGTTTCCAATGTTTAATTCTTAAAAGGAAATGCTGAACTGCATATATGCCATCCGTTTCACACAGATCTAATTGGGAGAGACAGACACCACACTAACTGTTCAGATTAATTCAGTATCTTGCATTCAAGGAGTTGGGAGTCGCCTCTCCCAACCCCTCCCCCATTCTCCTTGTATAAAATGGCCCCAAACATGCAATGAAGTATATATTAATGTCATAGAAAATAAAAGGCGTACGAAACACTGTGCCTGAGGAAACAATACAGAGTAATATTAATGTAGAATATTTTAGCAAATATGTTTCATAACATTCAAGGATTCTTCAAATGGGAGGAATGCTATTTCAGACCCTAAAATTCTTCTTCAAGGCTACATTTAACAGAGAAGCCTACATCTAATGAGGAAGTCCAGTATAAATTAAGGCATTATCCTTAAATTGGATTAAGTTTACTTTTCAATCTAAATTTCTTTCACTTAATCCTATCTTCTGATGTGATAAAATCCCTTTATTCATTGTTATCTCCTTAACAGGGCTGAGGCCCTAAAGGAATCTTTGAAGATATGTGACCTATTGTTAATGAACTATACACAAGACCTTTTTCAAGTCTTAAGGGCTTTGAAGTAAGATCTGTTTCTAGAGGTGAATTTGAGCCAACATACACTTAGGCTATACTTGTCAAGATGTTAGACAGGCCAGCTGACATTGTAAAAACATGTTCAAGTTGGGAGAATTTTGCTCATCTGAAGTGCAAAGTTGAAACACACATAGAACCCCTGTAGCATAAATGACTTCGTCCTTAACCATTGTATAAATCAATCAGTTCTTCTCACTCCAAATATATTACAATCAAAATCCCAACATAGACCCTGGGGTTCGCTAATCATGTAACGATACTATTTTTATTTTTCCTTATAAAGTCATATGTCTTGGGATCCAATCCATGTCTCTTTTATAAGAAATACATTTTCACTGACTTCAACAATTTAGAATTAAAGAGTTGGCAGTTTAAATTTAATAGGTTAAAATTAAACCATATAGCATCATTCTCAACCAAGGTGTATGCAAGTTTTCTTGCAAACTATTAAAGATCTAAATATTTGTGGGGGAAATTACTACTTATGAAAGTTATATTTCAAATGTTGAATTTCTTTTTTTTAAAAATTGCAAAACATTGAACTTCTTTGCAGTCTGCAAACTTTGTCATTCAATTTCAGAAAGGCTGTGTCAGTTCATTAAGAACAGATGTTAAATTAATTGATTGTGAATGAAGTTGTCAAACAGATTGCTAAAGCCCCAGTTACAAATTATAGAGGATGTCTTTTAACGAATCAACTATGAATCCTGCCCTTCTGGCACTACTACATTTTGGAAAATATATTCTGTATTTGTTGTGTCAAACAGACAACATTTCTCTCTGCAGTTTCTTGAAAAAGTTTATTGATAACACTTGAAGTGATTGAGTGGCAGACAGAGGGCAGGTGGTGGTCAAAAGTGTATGAAATTCATTTTTCATGGGCTTCAACCATTTTTTACATTGATTTCAGTTCCCCTACATGTAGTTCTGTGTATATATTTCCAAACATATTAGAAAGATTCTTCCATTGGTATCTACTATAATAGATTAAACCATCCAAAGAAGATAATATAGGGCAGGGCTGGTTAATTTGTGGCCATCCAGAAGACGTGGGCTACAACTTCTCTCATTTCTAACCATGATGCCAGTGTTTGAAGGGAGTTGGAATTCCTGCAATATCTGAATGGCACCACATTGCCCATTGTGCTATGAGGATAACAAAGGCAAAATTCCAGAGACTGACTTTCAAACTCATTTCAATACTTTGGTCAATAATATTATACTTATTTGCAAATCAATGACAATGCATTGTCACAACTAATCTAATGATAAGCCCTGGAGAAAGCTACAATCAATATATCAGTTTTTATAACCAAGGATATAAATATTTTCTGGGACAGCACTTAAAGAGCAGGGCAGACTCGAGCAGGTCGGGCGTCCTGGCGCTGAGGGGCGGAGATCACTCCGGTGCCCCCGCCCTCGCAGCATGGCTTCCGTGTGGCTTTGCCACGCAGTGCCCCGCCTACCAGCCCCGCGCCACCGGGACTCTACCTAGAGCCGGCCCTGTTAAAGAGCATTATCAGTTTTAGTCTTGAAGGGCTATGTGTTTTTCTATTAGATCTGATAATATAGCTATGTACACATATACATCCGAGATACTTAAAAGAAGTGTTTATCAATAAAGTCACTATGAATGTTTCTTGATGGTTCACATGCTTTACAATGTATCCTTAAAAGAGCAGTTAGAAGTTATTTAGGCAGAATTGTGCCTCAGCAACTGCTCTGAAATATCATTTGCATTACATATCTTTCATGTTTTGGGGCAGTTATATTCTTGACAATTATGAAGTCAACTCTCCCACCTTCAAATAGTACATTATGTAGCTTTCCAAGGTGTCACACCCAATCAAGAAAGATACTGTACATACAAAGCTAGAAAGCGATCAGCGCCAATGAGGGCCATGCACAAAGGTGTAGACAGACATGCCTGCCTCCTGGAGAAGTCATGGTTGTGTGCTTGGTGAAATGAACCAGGTCTAGGAAACATATTGGATCTGCCGAGGCCTAGGGTGCTGGACTTGAAAAGCTGAGAGAAGCAGAGAAGTTGGTGGAGACCTTTGGAGATGTACGTTTTGTCATGCACAAGGGTGACAAACATCTCTGCTGCTTCTCACTTTCAAAGCAGTAAGTCAAGAACAAAGCTTGGCTACTGCTTGTGATTTCTTCGGCATGAGACAAACCACAAACCTGGAATGGGATACAATATTAAGCAAAACCATGGCTTAGCTCCAGGAAAATTGGGCAAAGAGCAAAACAGCCACAATTTTTCCTACAAGTATTCACATGTCCCTGCCTTCTTGCTTCACCATAATAGAGGACAGAGGAGGCCCACTGAGCAAATGGAAGTGCTTTCTGCTGGCAGTCACGCACTGTTGGATTTCTGTTTATTTCTAAATGCAGAGAAGCTTCAAATAATTTTCAAATTGTGATGTTCGAAGGGTCAAGAGGCCAACATTCTGGAACCAAATAGCTATAAAAACCCATAGGAAACACACCCTTTGGGAAAGACTGTAACAGCCCTGGTCACTATCAATTTATTTGTTGTTTAAATATTTAAATGCCATTAAATATTTTCACTTTATAATCAACAGATTATAGTATGTATCCTCTACATTGTAGTTTGAACAAATTCTATGTCTTAATTATCTCAACAAAGCAATATCTTCACACTATTATTATTCAGATTCCCCAAAAAGAGTTGCCATCTGGAATTTCATTAATTAAGAAATCTAACTATTATTTAGTGGCTCTTATTACTAAGACAACTGCATTATTTAAACCAAATTTATTTAGGTAGCATTGCTTTTAATCACATTCTGATCAATTATGGTATAACCATGTACTGTATAAAGAGTATTTGCTGTTTGCTGAAAAGGCAAATTTCCTTTAGTAGGGCATTGTATTGTATTATTAACAACCCAGTCTCTCTTGCCCAATTACTACAGCACAGACCATGAAATGGGCAGAGTCATTTAAGAGATCTTTGACATAAACTGGTTCCTGCCCATTTAGGGCCTTAAAAGTCAAAGTAAGCCCTTTGAACTGAGCATAGAAATAAACTGATAACTAGTATACCGTATAAGATACTAAATGAAAGTTATAGCGATGAACCTCATTCACAAGCAGAGTGCATCGCTTTACGATACAATGTTTCTTACGAGGAAGGGTAGGGGCCATAGGAGTTCTAGTGCAATTTCTTAGGGATCAGGACGAACCTAGCTCTTTAAAAGGACCAAAAGGACCTCTGGTTACGAACTTAATTTGTTCCGGAGGTCCGTTCTTAACCTGAGATACCACTTTAGCTAATGGGGCCTCCTGCTGCCGCTGGTGCCCCGCCGCCGTGTGATTTCTGTTCTCATCCTGAGGTAAAGTTCTTAACCTGAGGTACTACTTCTGGGTTAGCGGAGTCTGTAACCCAAAGTGTTTGTAACCAGAGTACCACTGTACTAAAATAATATAGGACCCCCAAACTGAAAAGGTCTGTTTTCTGGTACACCATAAGGCAATCTAGTATCAGAACAATCCAGTTCTTTTATATCACAATAGGTTATCTGTACAGTGGAATTTATTTTAAAGGAGAGCATTTTAATAACAGATGCACTCCAATATGAATTTTCGAAACCACACTGAATCAGCTCATTTTATATATAAAATCTCATTTCAGTTCTACAGTATTCCTTCAGTATATAAAGAACCAAATCAAGAAAAATGTGCGAAAAAAACTTACAGTACAAGAAATTTAAAAACATTATTATAAAAACATGTTTCCTCAACTGCAGTGCTTGCTAAATTGTATGCAAAAAGTATGACTTGGATTGCATCATTTAATTTGCAATCTTATACCAAATATGATGCATTGGTGGAAGTGCCAATTATGATCATATGGATTTCTATCTGTATTAAGTATATACTCTGACATGCTTATGGATAATGTGTCTGGTACTTTGCCCCCAGACATTGCACAGGGCTGGACTGAATAACATCTACATACTTTAGATTATACTAATAAGCAAGATATCAGCTGTTGGTGGGACTCCGCTGAAAAGCAGTACAGAAACCCAAAGAAAACACCAGCTGCTTCTTCTAGAGAAGATGGATTACCACCTGTCTTGTTATGTTGCATATACAATGCAAGGTATAACTGTTCAGTTTAGCAGAGACACCTGCACCCAAAAGCTGTCTAATTCAGAGCTACCTTCTAAATATTTGTGAAAGGCTATAATAAGTTGTAGATTACTTCAGCCAGGAGCCCTGGCATTTTATTCTAAGCAATACCAGTGTTGCAGGGTATCCCAGCTTTATCGGATATACTTTTGAGTACTTAACACTACAATTCTTCCTCCCTGTGTCATTGGTGTTAATGTTAATTTCCTTTCCTTGTAGTATAATTTTACAGTAAATGGATTGCTCTTTAACTGTTGTAACAGTTTTTAAAAAGCCTATCAGCAGTAGCCGTATATAAACCAACCATGTCGAAACATAACCCAGTAGCAGTACGGTAAGTATTTTTTATCCAGGTCTGGTTCTAGACAGACCTTGATACAGTACAAAGATAAAATAGGTCACATGTGGCCGATATTTACTCAGTAACTTTTTGACTTCTGCCTTTCAATAGATGGCATCTCTCTCCACTTCCAAACTGTCTTCAGCTTTTACTCCTGCCCTTCTGTCGTTAACAGGCATAATTTCTCTAAATTCCTTCCACCCATTCTGGCTCCCCTAGTTCTCATCTGAAGGAATTACTTCTTTCTAAGAGCTGTAATTACACACAGTGTTTTAACACATCACTGTTTCCATTTTGTAGCTCTTTCCTTCAGCACTATAAAGCTTTTTAATTTTACTTCAGTTTTTAAGTTTACGGGAACATATGCCTGGAGGAGACACATTTGAGGGGATACATCAGGTGCACAAGTAAATGAAAATTAGCTCAAAGCCAGCTCTATTCTCAAATACATGTTGACATTTTCTTTCAGAGAAAGGCAGGGTCATTCAGATATTCCTACATGATTTAGTCTGCACCTGTGACTTGTAATTAATTTTTAAATAAAGTGCCATTAGCACTATGAAGAAGATTAAAACAACAGTTATGTCTAATTGGCATATATCAGTTTAGAAATATTACCTGTACTCTATTGGAAATTAATGTTTTTTCCACTTAATGCATAATACAGTTATGTTTAATAATGCTTTCTTTCAAATGAATTAGTAAAATTACACACATTAGTATGAAAAGTCTCCTGACAACATTGAATTAGGTAATATAATGGTCACTCCCCTAGTGACATTTTCATGCTGCTAAAGTCCTAACATCAGAAAATTTTACACATACGTTTTTTAGCATTTTGCAAATAATCTGAAGCCTTATATCTAAGGTGTGGGTTGACATATAAACGGTCAACATGTTTGCCAAAGCTTCAAACGGCATACATTGGAACTTTTCAACAAGAAGAAGTCACCATCATCAATACATTTTTGTTTACAGAAGTTCAAAGGAGTTCCAAAGCTCAGTCTCGCAATGCTACTCTGGAGGCCAGCATGTAGGTATACAGCAGGAGTTGGAATAAAACCAGACTCATGATACAATAAAATATTTCAAAAATACCATGCCCCATTAGTCAACTACTGTGAAGCAAGTCAGTGTTAATTTTCAGGTATTAAGAGGAAGATATGATATAAATATATAACAAGATCTCAGATCAAACATACTTAAACTTTTCCAGTTTCCTAGACGAGCATTTCTGGCTGTCTTATGTTGCCTCTCTGTGGAAATATATTTGTTGCAACAGCTGGAACCCTTTGGCTTAGAAAACATTAGCTAAGTGTTTAATGCTTATTAAATGGTAAAAGTAAGAAAGGGACATATCCACGTGCCTGCACACACACAGGGATGAAATATGAAATTCTTGGCTTACAAATGGAGCAAATCTAGAAAAGTCACCCACAGTCAGCCAAGATGTATTCAATCTGCAGTAAAATGTACAGAAGAACCTCTAACTATTACAAAACTTAATGCCATGATGAGTGAGGCTATTTTTAAACATGCTGGGTCTCATGGACTAGGAAACCTAGGTTACAAGATGTTTCTGGAATTAATAATAATAATAATAATAATAATAATAATAATAATAATAATAATAATAATAATATCATCAACACCAATCCATGCTTTATTGAGTATGAAAATCTACCAAATATAATACCAAATATAATATTTAGGGTTCAGAAGGAATCTTTACTGCTCAGCATCCTTTGGCTTGTCTTATTTTTGTGAGTAATTTGAAAGTAATTTCCTCAATAAACACTTTTCTGCAGTGTGCTATTTTCTGTAAACAAACGGTAAAGGACCCCTGGATGGTTAAGTCCAGTCAAAGGTGACTATGAGGTGCGGCACTCATCTCGTTTTCAGGCCAAGGGAGATGGGAGTTTGTCCACAGACAGCTTTCCGAGTCATGTGGCCAGCATGACTAAACCGCTTCTGGCGCAACGGGACACCATGACGAGTGCCCGAGCGCACGGAAACAGAGTTTATCTTCCCACTGCAGATGTATCTATTTATCTACTTACACTGGCATGCTTTCGGACTGCTAGGTTGGCAGGAGCTAGGACAGAGCAACAAGAACCCACCCTGTTGCACGGATTCGAACCACCGACCTTCCAATCGGGAAGCCCAAGAGGCTCAGTGCCACCCGCTAAAACACATAATGGCCTTGATTGTTTGGATTGCTGGGAGACTGTCTTAAAGCAGGGATTCAATCAAAGGATCTTAGGGTTCCTTTCAAACCTGATTCTGTATATATTGCACAAAATACTTGAAACAGCTTTTCTACAAAGGGTGGCACTGGTGTGATAAGTGTTGTGTGTAACATAGATGGAATGTAGAAGACTATTCAACTGAACATTAGAATGTGAAATTGAAAATTCGGTGTGATGGTTCTTCTCTTATTAACAGGGCTTATGATTGCTTTAACAACAACAAAAAAGAATAAAATGAAGTATGAAGCTTCCATCCTGATAATTTTTAGTTTTCATGAAGAAGGATGTGCATCACCTACTTCCAGAGAAGGTCAGTACAATAAAAACAAATTAAAAATCACCAAGTAATTTTACTAGTATTAACTATGTTGATTGCCTTCAATGCACTTTCAAACTTTAAGGAATTAAAGTTTGATCCTGCAAACCTGGAAACCAGATTGGTGATAACCGTACTTATTCATAATTCAACATGTTCGGGGAGGGGGTTATATAAACCTTAATTTTCCAATCAATGTAAGGTCTCCTAAGCTCCCAGATAGAAAGTGGATTCTTCAAATGTACTTTATCCATTAAATGTTGCTGCCAGCAATAATCATTTATTAATTTGCTGTATTTATATCCTACCTTTTTCTTAAAGGAGCTCAAAGTGACACACATAGTTTTCCCCCTCCTCATTTAATCTTCACAACAACCCTGTAAGGTAGGTTAGGCTGAGAGGCAGTGTCTGGCCCAAGGTCACCCAGTAAGTACTCATGGCTGAGTAAGGATTTGAAATCTGATCTTCCACTATGCCACACTGGCTCAATTACATAAATTCATAGAATCGTAGAATCGTAGAGTTGGAAGAGACCACAAAGGTCATCCAGTCCAACCCCCTGCCGAACAGGAAACACCACAAAAGCATTCTTGACATATGCCTGTCAAGCCTCTGCTTAAAGACCTCCAAAGAAGGTCTTACTGTTAGGAAGTTCTTTCTAATGTTTAGGTGGAATCTTCTTTCTTTTAGTTTGAATCCATTGCTCCATGTCCGCTTCTCTGGAGCAGCAGAAAACAACCTTTCTCCCTCCTCTATATGACATCCTTTTATATATTTGAACATCGCTATCATATCACCCCTTAACCTTCTCTTCTCCAGGCTAAACATACCCAGCTCCCTAAGCCGTTCCTCATAAGGCATCGTTTCCAGGCCTTTGACCATTTTCGTTGCCCTCTTCTGGACACGTTCCAGCTTGTCAGTATCCTTCTTGAACTGTGGTGCCCAGAACTGGACACAGTACTCCAGGTGAGGTCTGACCAGAGCAGAATACAGTGGTACTATTACTTCCCTTGATCTAGATGCTATACTCCTATTGATGCAGCCCAGAATTGCATTGGCTTTTTTAGCTGTGTATGCATAGGAATGATGTACATCATATTTATTCTAAACAGCTATCTGAAATTATTTTGCAATATTAAAATATTTATTTGCTTTTTCTATATGTCACTCAATAATTTTCCAGATTTTGATAAAATGAGCATGAAATTAGGTTAGCATCTTCTTTAAATGTTCAGTATTCTTAGTAAAGCTAATATATGTAGGTAAGCTTAGCCCCACATTATATTGGTTTATAAATAACAAGCACTTTCTCTATATGGTTCATGCCAATACCACAGGTAGTGTAAACATTTGAAATACTCGATCTTTGTGCCACATAACAGTCAGATGGTTTTTGTAAAAGTGTCCGATACTAAGTCCGATAAACCATAATCCAATAATTCACATTATGTATCTTTAATCTTTTTTAAGCAGTCAGTTTCTGTGCCATATCCAAATCTGCTTTGAAGATCCTGCTTCAAAAGCAAGTTACAAAACAGAGTTGATATTACAAAAAATAAAAGTTATAAGTGGCTGCTCAGCAAGATTTGCCACAAACATCTATAAATTAGAGTTTCAGAGTATGATTTAGAGACACTTATCAGCAACATCCTATTGAGAATATTTTTGCATGTTAACATTTTCTGAATTTCAACTTATATCTATGCCTAACAAATACAATTACATACCTAGGTGCTACCTTGAGAGAAAATTAGAGATATTATGAATCTCTATGATTTTGCTTTCAGGATAAAATAAATACATTTGCAGCTATCATTAAGTGTCCTTGTTATCACCCTATTGCCATTCTATTCTTTGTGGCTTAGGGCCCTCAAATTTACGGGACCACCTCTCCTGGTATGCCCCGCAGAGGACCTTAAGGTCCATGAATAGCCATAGTTTAGAGGTCCCGGGCCTCTACACTTGGTATATTTTAATAAAGTTGTGGCCAAAATTATGCCCAAAAACATTTAAATTTAATGCTTTGTCACTTTGTTTTCATTTATATTGGGGAGGGTGTTTTGGGGCTCGAAGCACAACCTGCTTTACTTGATCAGGGCATTTATGCTCCAATGCACTATATATTTATCTAGAAACTTTGACTGTGGTTTCATTGCTAGCCACATTTTTAATTCTCTCTCTCACTCACACACACACACACACACACACTTTTGCTTTGTTAACCATGTAGCCCAATGATCACTTTTTGAGTCAGTGTGGACACATCTGAGAAAGTACGATGGGCCCAGTCACAAAATGGAGGTGTGGAGGCTTAACACCAAATTGCTGTCACGTGTAAAAGACAAGAAGAAAAAACTGGACCACAAAATGCTGCAGCAATGTCCCTCCTTCCTCAGCCACTGCCATACTCACTCACAGAGAAAAGTTATTGCACCTCTCTCCTCCACTTAGAACAGACGGGATGGAGTAGGGGTGCCATATTTCAAACAATGAAAATCCGGGCGGAAAAGTTGTTGAGCTCTTTGGGCAAATTTGCAAAACAAAATGGCTATTTGGCTATTTTGAAGGAAGATCGCCCAAACCGAAACTGCCAACATGGGTTGACATACGTTCGGATTTTAGCGATGTCCGCCCAGACACTGCTTCCGACTGCAGTGTTCCGGATACGTCCAGGGAAATCCGGATGTATGGCAACCCTGAGAGGGAGGGTGGACACTCCTGGCATCCAGTGAAATGTGAGCATCTTTAAAAGGGCATATTAAATGTAAGAGAGGTTAAGTCAGTGAAAATGGAACAGAGCAGGAAGAGCACTCTCACGCACTGTGGATTTTTGAAGAGATATTTCCATAAAACAATTGTGGGAACCATAGAAGATACTGGCACTTTGGTCTACAAAATAATGATCTAGCCTAAACTTTATCTCCAACTTTGATAATATGAAAACTACATACCAAGGAACCTGTATGCTTCTGACTGATGCAGACACCTTGGTTTCACCACCAGCCAAGCTTCTCTCCCCGCCCCCCCTGTCTTTACTTTGTTTACTAGTTCTAGAGAATTTGAACACTATTTTATGGCAGTTTTAGCCTACTCAAAGTACTGCCCTAATATGGGGTTTGGATTTAAAAGAAAAATAATGGGCCAATCACAAAATCCTTTACTTTATATTGGTGTAGCTCTCCCCTATCTCAAAGGATTACTACAGGTAACGACAAGCTAAAAAGGTAAAGCCCTTATGAACTAGCTTGCTATACTATCTTGGACGCCAAAAGCAGACATTTTAAAAACAAGCCTTAATCTGCACCTGTATCTACAAAGTGTCAGAAAAGTCACTCAGGACTCTGTTTGTTTAAACAAAATACCCTAAAATATTAATATTCCTTTCCCTATGAAAATAGGTCAGACCTAAGCGTAAAATTATTCATGAGAAAACAATGCATGACTTCATTTTCAACTAATTGCTGTGGTTTTGCAAATTGACCAAAAGCATTTCTGTACTTCTGTGAACAAAGGACGAGTTGTTCGCATTGCTTTTACAACTTCCCTATCCAAAAAGTTTCCAAATTAAATCATGTGCTTGCTTCAGACGTATTTCACCATTATTGCTTTCAGTTATTGAAACTCAAAGGAACTTTTGATCTGACAGATCTCATTAAACAATAGGTGAAAAAGTGAAATGCACAAAGGCAGTATTAAGTAATACCTATTTTTTTTGTTGACTTATTTCTCAGAACTCTGGCTCCTACATGGAGTCTCTAGACCAGAATTTTCCTGCATGTTGACAAGTTGTTCAGTTCCGTTTAAAACCTTTATTAACAAATCTGAATAAACATATAAATAAATAAAATAAATACCCCATCCTTCCGGATTTGAAAACTGGGCTCAGGGGGGCTAACAGCAAATATAAACATTAATTAAAAGCAACTTTAAAAACAGCATAAAATACAACATAAATGTAGCATCCATGTCAATAAAATTCAAAAAATACAGGGTCATTTTTTGGGGGGGGAACCCAGTTTAGTAAACATCAAGCTATCGCCAGGGGCTAACTGACCAGCTTACCAATGTCAGTGTTAAGACAGTCCCTGCCCTCAGAATTAGAATCTTAAAAGACATAGGGAAAGAATAATGAGATGAGGATGGGGGAAAATTGACATACAGTCATACCTCGGGTTAAGCACGCTGCGGGTTACGTACTTTCAGGATAAGAACGCAGCGGACCCGAAAGTGTTTACTTCCAGGTTCTGCGCGCTTCGCGCATGCGCATAATTGTAAACAAAAATGTTGGTAAAGACAACAGAAGACTCAACCCAAAGTCAAATTAAATGGTAGAAGTAAATACATTCACTTCTACCAGTAGTGAATGCCATCAAAACTACAGTGGCAGAGAAAATCACACACTGAAAATAACTCTAGTAAGAAGTTAAAATTAGTACGTATGTATCTTCAAAGTTTGTAAAAAACTATGAAATTGTCCAGTCCACACCTTAGAAAGTATATGTTGTATTTTTACTTCCAAGAAATAGCATTGAGAAACCCATACCAAGCAGGAAGTCAACCCAAGACTTGATTGTAACTTATGAATTACTTAAATTTAAGACTCTCCATGCCTCCACCCATAACTATGGCTCCTATCCAGTAGAATGAACTTTAATGTGAATACACTAGATTAAAGTTTTTTTTTACTTGCATATTCTCCACTCTTACTTTGCCTTTTTCTTTCACTCCTTCTTGTATGCATGCATACGTCTCCTATAAGCCCATAATAAAACTGTAGTGTCAGCTAATCCTAAAGCCATATAACCTGTTCCCCATTTATCAAAATTCTACACTTACTTTTTACTTTTGACCCACATTCAGTATGGTCAGTATAAGTTCAGAATAAAGTATTCTGATTTCATGAAAGTATTGAATTATATCTAGAACCTATCTAGAGGTCAGTTTAGACCACTTTAATGTATTCAGGTACCCTCTGGACACGAAGGGAAACTAAAAATGGAAATAAATGAATTGAACAATTTTGCTTATGGAAGCACTTAGACCAACAGATTCCATAAAGATAGAATTGCAAGGAAAGTGTAAACATAACACAAATCCAGAAACTCTTAATTAAAACTCATCTTAAAATGGATGAAAGTCATGAATATAACTTCAAATTTGTCCCTCTGATTAAATGCCACATTCCTGATGAAATAAGAATGCATTTGCTTGCTTCCAAAACACAACATGCAATAATAGACAAAGTGTAGAGTTTCATATATCATGTGCACTGATCGGATAGTCTCAAGCTATTGTAAATATACATGCTTCTCCACTCACATGGTGGCTTTAACAGGAAGAAAAGCCTAGCTCATGCCATCAGCACCAATGACTTGTGTTGTTGTTTAGTCGTTTAGTCGTGTCCGACTCTTCGTGACCCCATGGACCATAGCACGCCAGGCACTCCTGTCTTGCACTGCCTCCCGCAGTTTGGTCAAACTCATGTTCGTAGCTTCGAGAACACTGTCCAACCATCTTGTCCTCTGTCGTCCCCTTCTCCTAGTGCCCTCAATCTTTCCCAACATCAGGGTCTTTTCCAAGGATTCTTCTCTTCTCATGAGGTGGCCAAAGTATTGGAGCCTCAGCTTCACGATCTGTCCTTCCAAGGAGCACTCAGGGCTGATTTCCTTAAGAATGGATAGGTTTGATCTTCTTGCAGTCCATGGGACTCTCAAGAGTCTCCTCCAGCACCATAATTCAAAAGCATCAATTCTTCGGCGATCAGCCTTCTTTATGATCCAACTCTCACTTCCATACATCACTACTGGGAAAACCATAGCTTTAACTATACGGACCTTTGTCGGCAAGGTGATGTCTCTGCTTTTTAAGATGCTGTCTAGGTTTGTCATTGCTTTTCTCCCAAGAAGCAGACTTGTGACATCTTAGCTATTGATGGTTTTGCCTTTCCAATCTTTTTTGCTTTAGTATTTTTAATTCATTTCAGCTTGAGTAAATTGACAAAAGGGCAGTACATAAATGTAAAATAAAAACTGCAATCTCCCCATAGGTTTCTGTTATAGCACTATCTGCAGCCTCTGTGCAACCTGCTAGTATGTTCTTGCCACAGCACTATTATCCAAACATTGGATTTCTGCCTGCTTACAGCTTTCAAAGAAGCCTGCTTTTCCCCAATGCCCACCCTACACCAAAGATTAGGCTGCAAAGACTACTCAGTTACCCAGTGGTAACCCCTATTAAACAAACTCTTACTTCTGAGCAGACATGAATAGCATTGTACTGTACTTTACTATACAGTACAGTGAATTCTTAATGAGAACCTGGTCATTTGCTCCTGCATAGCAGGGGACATGCATAAGCTGCTTTCCAATGTTTTATCATTTTGCATTTGCCATTAACATCCACCCACACATATTGTGCAGTAGTATTTGCAAAGAATAACTTCTAGAGGTACCTAATTTCAATAAACCCAACACAGGAAAGATGCATACTGATGTCTAGGAAACAAGGAAGGGCAAATTAAGAGGCTTCAAGGACTAGAAAATGAGACAAAAGCAGGAACAAGGGAAGCAGGAAGGAGAAGGAGAAGCAGAAGATCCTTAGGACTCCAAGGATTTCTATTGCCTGATGTCCAAATAACTCACTCACTAATCACAGCTCAAACTTCACTCACAGTTATGAACATTGAAAGGAATGAAAAGCCAGGCTGGCTTATCCCACAAAAATCAATTAGAAGTACTTGAATATCTTTCTTCATAACTTACTTTCTGGGGGGGGGGGGTACAGACTGACTTCTTCTTCTTCTTAAAGAAAGTTCAAAGCAGCCCTGAAATCATTACCTATAAAGGTTATGCAACAGATCTATAAGAATTTTTTAAAAAAATCCTTCCAGTGGCACCTTAGAGACCAACTAAGTTTGTCACTGGTATGAGCTTTTGTGTGCATGACACTTCTTCAGATAGTTCTTCAGATATTTGAAAAAGTGTGCATGCACATGAATGCTCATGCCAATGACAAGCTTAGTTGGTCTCTAAGGTGCTACTGGAAGGAATTTTTTTTATTTTTGTTTCGACTACGTCAGACCAACACGGCTACCTACCTAGATCTATAAGTCAGCAAATCTATGTATTTGGAAAATAATACTGATTATAAAGAGCCAGCATCAGTTTCACCAGATCTTCTTTTTTTGATAGTGTTACTATCCCGGGAGATAATATGATCACAGCATATATTGATTTCTACAAGGCTTTCAACAAGACCCCCACAACATTATTGCAGGCAAACTGTTAGATGGCTAAAGGGCCCTACCTATTAAAGCAGACATGTCCAAAGTCCAGCCCCCATGGCAGTATATGTCCCAGAGTAAAATCCTAAAAAAAGCTAAGCAACTTCAATCCTAAAAAAAAAAAAGCTCAACCACTCTAGGGGGAAATAGTAAAAAAAAAAAAGTTCAACCACTTCGGGCAGCCCTCATACACGTTCACTTCATCAAATATGGCCCTCTTTGAAAAAAGTTTGGGCATCCCTGTACTAAAGGGTACTCATCAATGGCTCCTCATCAACTTAGAGGGAAGTGACATGGGTTCAGACCTGGGTCAATAATTGTTCAACATCTTTATAAATGGATCAAGTCCAAAGGAGGTCAACAAAGATTAAAGATTCCAGAGGGCATCTGGAAAAGAAGTCCTGACTCTCAGCTCGGAATGGTGGCTTCTCTTTCATTTGAGGTTTTAAGCAGATGTTATTTGACTGCCTATCAGAAATGCTGCGCTAGTGAATTTTCAGCCTCAACAGGTATTACAACTAAATAAAAATCCAAGCTTCCAACTCTTTAGTGTGTGTGTGAGGGGGTGTTAGCTTGCACATTGAAGCAGTAATGCACTATGCTCAGCTGAATAAACAAATTGTCCTGGGTGGATATCATAGAACAGTATATACAAAGCAAGCTATCTTTAAGGCGATTCCATATCAAAACCAAGACAGATACTATTGTAACACCCAATTTGACTAAAAAAGCTGGAGCCAAACAAGTTCTCCTCCGATAAATAGTCTGTATTGAGTCTCCTACTAGTGACAGATGAAGTCTAAAAGCAGTCTGGTATTCAGAGAATCAGTTTAATTACTGCCATCCTGATTTTTATGAAATGTTCAGCTCATAGCCTCAGTAGAACTGAAAGACAAAATGAATCCTGTTTCCTTGGTTTTAAGTCAGAATGGATAAGAGATGGAAGGATATACATGCATTTAAACACAACCCATACTTAATAGTGATTGTGGCAAGACATTGTTTATGTGAAGAATTTTAAAAACAAAAACGAACTCAGAGTCTTGCTTATCATAGGCAGGGTTTAAGATCCACATTAAATGAATTGTAACACTGTTATTTGAAAACACTGAATGCAAACAGAGAATGTTGGAAAAACGGGGTGATTTAGCATCTGGAAATGTTTTAAAAAGAAAATATCCACACACTAACAGATATCTGAACAAAAAAGTTGTGCTTGAATACCAGCACTATTAGTGCTCCCTTATTCCACCACCCTTTCTTGTGTCATGTTTTTGGGAGGGGAGGGCACTGAGAAGTGTATGTTTTTATTTTATAATTGGTTACTGGACTATGAAGCTTAAAAAAAATCCTCATGCAGATATTTTATACTTCTGCATTACAAAATTATGTCAGTAAAATCTTGTATTTCATCCTTGGCATCCCTAGGAGTAGGTGAAACACAAAGAAGCTCAGTTTCCTCGAGTACCACATGGGTTTAATCTTTGATTAATTGAACAAAAACTAAAAAAACAAAACAAAACAAAAACCCAACCCAGACGTTATTTCTTTTAATCACAGGAAAGATAACTCTTCTGTGGCTTTACTGGTAAGAGAGCCAGCAGATGTCTGTCTGGTCTGGAGGGAATTTCCCTTTCTCAAGAGAAAACAGCTTAAATAGAAGAGGAACAACCATATGCTGACTATGCACTGCTTAACAGATGACGTAGACATGTATCCACTACAATGGTGAAAGGGGACTTTTAAATTAAATTTCATTTAACATGCAATGCAATCAGCTGAAAGCAATTTACATGCTGGATCCAAGTTAGGTCAGATGATTGCCATCTGAATTATCTGGACACAAAAACAGAAAGCTAGCTTACTGAGCAACGTGATTGTTATAAAGATGATGAAATCAAAATGAGTGACCCTCAGTGTCCAAGGTCTTTTAGGTTTTTTATTTTCTTGAGGGAAATGCCTGTGTAAACCTCTAAAACCATATTTTTTATCACCTGTGTGACATGACCCTAAATTATCCTTTGCAATGCCAGCACAAATTTAGAAGAAAAAATGTCCAAGACAAATAAAAGAAAAGCCCTCAAGCACAATATTAAATTAAAGAACCTAAAAAGACCTCTACCTACTCCAGCCTCCCCTTTGCCAGTGACCAAACAGATGCCTCTGGGAAGATCACATGCAGGACATTAAGAGATTAATCCATTCCCACTGTGGTTTTCCAGTAACTGACATTCCATCAAATTGTCTCTGAACCTGGGGGTAGTATATAGATGTTATGACTAGCAGTCATTCACAGCCTTACCTTTCATGAATGTCTAAACCCATTTTCAAGTCATCTAGTCAATGGCCACCAATGCATCTTGTTGTAATCAATACCATAGTTTGTACACTGTGAATACCTAGAGAGTACCTGGCTGGGGAAGACTTCATAGAATTATAGAATCATAGCATCACAGAGTTGGAAGGGACCCCAACAGTCATCTAGTCCAACCCCCTGCTATGCAGGAATCACAGCTAAAGCATCCATGAGAGATGACCATCCAACTTCTGTTTAAAAACCTCCAAGGAAGGAGAGTCCACTACCCTTGTGGGTGTTTGTTCCACTGCTGAACAGCTCTTACTGTCAGAACGTTTTTCCGAATCTTTAGTTGGAATCAACCTGAAGCCATTGGTTTGAGTCCTACCCTCCAGAGTGGGAGAAAACAAGCATGCTCCCTTATCCATGTGACAGCCCTTAAGATATTTGAAGATGGCTATCATATCTCCTCTCAGTCTCCTATTTTCCATACCCATGCTAAACATACCCAGCTCCTTCAAGCACTCCTCATAAGGCTTAGTTTCCAGACCCCTGATCATCTTGGTTACCCTCCTCTGCACACATTCCAGCTTGTCAACATCCTTCTTAAATTGTGGTGCCCAGAATTGGACACAGTATTCCATGTGTCTGACTAAAGCAGAATAGTGGTATTATTACTTCCTTTGATCTGGACACTATACTTCTTGTTGATGCAACCTATAATAGCATTAGCTTTTTTTTGCTGCTGCTGCTGCTGCAACACACTGTTGACTCATGTTAAGCTTGTGGTCCACCAAGACCCCTAGATCCTTTTCATATGTACTGCTAGTAAGCCAGATGCACCCCATGCCAAGTCATTTAGAAAGACATTGAACAACAATGAGCCTAGGACAGAACTCTCAAAGAACCCAAATGGTTCATGAAAAGGGACTTATCTTTGCAGAGGTCATCTTGACTTTTTTCAGAAAGACATGTACTTCTGTAGGTTGGATGATTTTACTGATGTGTTTCTGGTAGGTATGCTTGGCAATTCTGGCAATGCTTTGGTCACTTTGTAAAATGAAAAGATGGCCAAAGCAATAAACTTAGTAGCTCCTAAGTGCCATCTCCCACACTGTAAAGCTTGCTTGGCTCTTTGGTTTAGAGATCTCAAACCAATAAAACAGGTTAGGAGGAGATAGAGTGGCTCAGAACCTAGACAGTTGGCTCAGAACCTACTTCAGCTCGAGCCATGTGAAGTTGAGGGAACCATTGGAGGCCAGATATTTAATAATCACCTTAAAGACAAAATCACTCACATTGGACTAGATGCCACATTTTTAAATAGGTACATCCAGAAAATGGCCAGTGTTTCATTTAAGCTAGTATTGCATGATTAGCCTCTATTGTAGGCACAACAGGAGGTGAACAAGGAACTTGGGGGGGGGGTCTGACCTATCTGTTGTAAGCACCTTTGCTTTCCACAACTTATAATTTCTAGTAATGAGGGACTGTCTGGCTGGGTTCAGGATATTATAAATGGCTCTTTGGCAGAAGAGATGGCCCTGACTACTTCAAGAACGTGGATGCAAAGGCCACATCTGAATATAACTTCATTGGGCATTCTTTGGATTATAGTAACTACTGCCTAGTTACAAATGTCTCTTTCTTAGGCAAGGTTTTGGAGTGAGAGTTTGCCAGTCAATTAGGTAGTGAACATATAATAGGACATGATATCCAGACAATGAGCCTTTTTCAGGGGGGAGGGAACACATGCACTAGAGACATATGGAGAAGGGTAATATGTACTGTATATATGTTTATCTGCTAATTCTAGAAGCCTCGGGGCCCAGCTGAGATAACTTGAGCACTTAGTTTTACTAAAGGCAACTATGACTAGTCAATATACTAAGCTTTTGTTATGAGCTGAATGGAATGGAGCTGGCATGTAAAATAGGCATGCCTTCAATCACCTAATGACTTGGCGTAGAATTCAAGCAATTAAATCCACAATACTGTTTATGATGAGTTGTCTATACACATACTTTCACATATCTTAACTGGAAACCAACATTGGTGCCTCTTTAAGCATTGGCTCAAAGCTGAAGGAATTCCTGGCTAGTTTTCTAGAGGCAGGAAGAAATGTCTTAGAAAACAGTACTGGCAATACCGTAATGCTGTGTCTGGTCAAGCTGTAACAGAAGCCCAAGCATGTTCAGTAAGATTAAAAGGACAACTCGGGGGGGGGGCATATTTTGCAAAACGAGTTAGAAGAGCACACCATATACCAAGTTTCTGGTTCTAATAAGATCATGGTCATGCCAAAGAACTCAGATAATGTTGGTGACTTGTCAGACCCTCACACAGTTAGTGTTATTGAACAAGTAGTTCATTATTTAAATATGCCATATATAGCAGACGGTCAGGGAAAATAAGAAAAAAGCTGCCTCTTTTTTAATCAGTATCAATGTAGCTGATGTAGTATCAATCGGTGGATAGTTGCAAAGAATGTGAAGCCTGGTAAGAAATTATCCTCATCTCTCTCCCCACACTCCCATGGGAAAGAGACGTTATCTTAATAATTAAACCTGCCTCCCATCATCTCCTAAGTGATCTTTTTTTTATTTGGGGTCTCAGTCATAATTAGTTGATAGCAGTTAACTGTTTGGCAGACCCTGATAGCTAATCAATTAGCATGGTATAAGCCTTCAGACTGGAATCCGCATGAGGAAGAGCACATTTCCACAATCAACAGTGTACAAGACAGGGGGCACACTAGCTGCACTGGAAACAAGACAGGGGTCACACTAGCTGCACTGGAAACATATTCTGCTTCTGACAGAACACCAACATTAGCACTTCAGAACAATACCAGTAAGAGGCTTGTTGGCACACGATTGTGCAAAGTTATTCACCAGCATCTGGTTATTATTAACACTCTGGTTCTGATCTATCCTCCTGGGCAGAACCAGGAACTGTTGAATCTGTCTTTGTCTTTAGCTCTACTTTAAATATCTACAGATAAGTTCTATGTCCCCCCCCCCCCAGACAAAACTTGTTTCAAGGTTTACATTCTAAATTTTAAAATACTCTTAAACCTAGCACCTAACTGAGCCTGTAATACAGCTAGAAAAGTACAAAAAATACTAACCATACTAACAGAACATACTACGTTCTGTTGCATACTAACCTATGCAACAGAACACTACAGCAAATCAGTGCAGCTGGACTAGATTATGTACTCCACTTACTCATGCCAGGAGGAAAGGGAACTTGGTTGCTTTCCGTCTCTGGCGGCTTTGGGTAAAGTACTCAAAATATATGATATCCCCATTTATCTGGCATTTTCTTCCTTTTTTTACACAGCTGCAAGAATTTCAGCTATTTCGATGTAATAAACTCCAGACTAAGGTACCGTAAATATCTTGGCTAGTGTCTCATCTCCTACGGTAAGTGTTAGTAGCAATATGAACCCTTTTGCATTCTGGACCAAACAACCAAAAAGAAAGAAAGAAGGATTATGCTGTTTCACATACTGCCCCAAATTTCTGCTCAAACATTTCTGAGTGACTCAGAGCCTTACTACACTTCAATCTTCCTACATGAATCATTCCTAAAATAAAACACAACAATATATGACAAATACTGAATAAGGTTTAAAATTTCTATTTTGGTTGTAGTGTGTTCATGTACACATGGCAGAGTTAATGGTTTTTTATACTTTGGGAAAGAGGTATCTATGAAAGGCAGTAGTGTCTATGAAAGGCTGGAACGTAAGAATCGTCACTGCAGAATTATAGGTCCTTCCTAGCTGTGGTTTTATTTTTGTGTTCCTTTTGACTCTATCCAGGCCAATGCCAGCCTTGTTCCTTTCCAAGGGCCCAGTGAGAAGATGAACAACATTACACCCTCCATGAAAAATGATACCTGGGAATGGGAAAGAAAATTAGGAGGATTTTCTCTAGGTCCAAGGTATTTGTAACAAGTGTTCCAGTAAGCTAGATTTACAGTATCCTCTTCCAGGGTAGTCAATTTAATTCCTCCTGTTTTCACACACATCCTCAGTATGTTCAATCTTCATTGACTTGCTTCTGGGGGGGGGGGCTAAGGATTTGTTATACTTCTGCAAACATTGGAGTTCACTCACACCTGTGGATACGTCCGTTTTGTGTGTATGAATAGTGTGGGTCTGGCTACATAAAGGCACACACAGACAGAAGGTGTTTGCTACTAGTTTACAGGATTTCTTTTTGCCCTGTTTTCTGCTCATCCCAGAAAATCATCCCAGAATTAATCAGAAAACCCGAAAGCCTAGACCAAATCTTCTGCTAAATGACACTCAGTGATAATCTGTTGTGCTGCTGGCTAAAGTAGCAAATGACATTACTTGAAATCTCCAACATTTCTAGGAATATAAAATGCTAATATAACCATATGCTTTTTTGAAATACTGTATATACTGCCTTGCAAAACAGCAAGCTCATACAAAAAATGTTATCTTATTGCACAGGAAGTAAGATTTTAAATGTCATCTCATTTTTAAAAGCCTAAAACAGGCATCTAGTAACTCAAGATACCAACTGCTCTTATAGCTGTGATACAGTAATACTCAGTTTACAGCAAACAGAAAATAGGAAAGTTTTTTTTAAGTGCTTATGAACAGCTGTTCAGTTAAACCTTTAAATGCCTCAACCACCTTTTAATGCTACTGCTTCTAGGTACAGCTTCAGAAAACATATTTTCCCCATGCCTGAAGTTTGCTCCGAAAAGAAAAGTAAAAAAACCTGCTTTGAAATCTACTCTAACAGATTACAGTAGTGTTGTAATAAAAATTACCTTCACCTGTGTTGTCCCCATCTGTTGAAAAAGTGCTGCATGCATTCTCAAAACAAAGTACTGCCAGATATGATCACCAATTCGAGAAAGAAAGGCTTGCTACAGAAGCCACTTTTTCTCTATCCTGGGAAGAGATGAGCTAGTGCTGAATTTATTTCATACAATTTATAATCTGGTTGACAGTAAACAAACAAACAAAAAACCTCAAAGTGCTTTACAAAATGAATGAAACAGTAAAATTATCCGTAAAAAGGGTTAAAAACTATTTAAAACATTCAAAAATAAGAACAATAAAAACAGATTAAAACACATGTCACCATTCTACATATCTGAATGCCAAGCTAACAGCAGCTACCATTTGAGTAGAATGGAGATCTTTGTGCACAGTACCAAATATGCATCCTGAAGCCAGTTTTGAAGGTCATGGCCAGAGGATGCAAGTCACACTCAACTATAGTGAATGAATGATCATCTGCTGCTTTTATGGACCAGAGTGGCACCATACAGTCCTTTTAATCTTGGCACTTTCTGAGCAAAGAGCTTTTAAAACACAGCTCTCCTCAAGACAGTATGTTAAGGGTAGCGATTCCATTTCAAAATATGAAGATTATGTGATTGGGTAAGAAGTTACACAACAACAATAACTTTTACTAAGAAAACATACTAAACATGATTGATGGGGGGGGAATCTTTAGGAGATAATCATAAATCTCAACACCAAAATAATATTTATTTGAACTGTTTATTTCAAGGGTGACTAATCTGTGATCCTTCCATCAGACTCAGTCATCTTGGCCAAGTGTCAAAAATGACAGGAAGTGCAGACCAGCAACATCTAGAGGCCTCTACTGTCCTATATCCTTCCGGTATACCTTATATGCCCCTTCATGGATCAATGCCTTGTCGTGGCGAAGGGGCTTGAATAACTCAGAGAAGCTATGAGCTATGCCATGCAGGGCCACCCAAGATGGACAGGTCATAGTGGAGAGTTTTGACTAAACGTGATCCACCTGGAGAAGGAACTGGCAAGCCACTCCAGTATCCCTGCCAAGAAAACTCCATGGACAAAGACAACAGGCATATAAAAGTTATGACGCTGGAAGATGAGCCCCTCAGGTCGGAAGGCGTCCAACATGCTACTGAGGAAGAGCGGAGGACAAGTACAAGTAGATTCAGAGCTGATGAAGCGGCTGGGCCAAAGCCGAAAGGACGCTCAGTTGCGGATATGTCTGGAAGCGAAAGGAAAGTCCGATGCTGTAAAGAAAAATATTGCATAGGAACCTGGAATGTAAGAACCATGAGTGGAGGTAAGCTGGATGTGGTCAAAAATGAGATGACAAGAATAAATATCGACATCCTGGGCATCAGTGAACTAAAATGGAAGGGAATGGGCGAATTCAGTTCGGATGACTATCATATCTACTACTGTGGGCAAGAATCCTGTAGCAGAAATGGAGTGGCCCTCATAGTCAACAAAAGAGTGGCAAAAGCTGTAATGGGATGCAATCTCAAAAATGACAGAATGATCTCAATACGAATCCAAGGCAGACCTTTTAACATCACAGTAATCCAAGTTTATGCACCAACTACCGGTGCTGAAGAAAATGAAATTGACCAATTCTATGAAGACCTACAACACCTTCTAGAAATGACACCAAAGAAGGATGTTCTTCTCATTACAGGGGACTGGAATGCTAAAGTAGGGAATCAAGAGATAAAAGGAACAACTGGCAAGTTTGGCCTTGGAGTTCAAAATGAAGCAGGGCAAAGGCTAATAGAGTTCTGTCAAGAGAACAAGCTGGTCATCACAAACACTCTCTTCCAACAACACAAGAGACGACTCTACACATGGATATCACCAAATGGACAGCATCGAAATTAGATTGATTATATTCTCTGCAGCCAAAGATGGAGAAGCTCTATACAGTCAGCAAAAACAAGACCTGGAGCTGACTGTAACTCAGATCATCAGCTTCTTATAGCAAAATTCCAGCTTAAACTGAAGAAAGTAGGAAAAACCACTGGGCCAGTAAGATACAATCTGAATCAAATCCCTTATGAATACACAGTGGAAGTGAGGAACAGGTTTAAGGATTTAGATTTGGTGGACAGAGTGCCTGAAGAACTATGGATGGAGGCTCGTAACATTATACAGGAGGCAGCAATGAAAACCATCCCAAGGAAAAGGAAATGCAAGAAAGCAAAATGGCTGTCCAACGAGGCCTTACAAATAGCGGAGGAGAGGAGGCAAGCAAAATGCAAGGGAGACAGGGAAAGATACAGGAAACTGAATGCAGATTTCCAAAAAACAGCAAGGAGAGACAAGAGGGTCTTCTTAAATGAGCAATGCAAAGAAATAGAGGAAAACAATAGAATGGGGAAAACCAGAGATCTGTTCAAGAAAATTGGAGATATGAAAGGAACATTTCGTACAAAGATTACCATAATCAAGGACAAAAGTGGTAAGGACCTAACAGAAGCAGAAGACATCAAGAAGAGGTGGCAAGAATACACAGAGGAATTATACCAGAAAGATATGGAGGTCTCGTACACCTCAGGTAGTGTGGTTGCTGGCCTTGAGCCAGACATCTTGGAGAGTGAAGTCAAATGGGCCTTAGAAAGCATTGCTAATAACAAGGCCAGTGGAAGTGATGATATTCCAGCTGAACTGTTTAAAATTTTAAAAGATGATGCTGTTAAGGTGCTACACCCAATATGCCAGCAAGTTTGGAAAACTCAGCAATGGCCAGAGGATTGGAGAAGATTAGTCTACATCCCGATTCCAAAGAAGGGCAGTGCCAAAGAATGCTCCAACTACCGCACAATTGCGCTCATTTCACACGCTAGCAAGGTTATGCTTAAAATTCTACAAGGCAGGCTTAGGCAGTATGTGGACCGAGAACTCCCAGAAGTGCAAGCTGGATTTCGAAGGGGCAGAGGAACCAGAGACCAAATAGCAAACATGCGCTGGATTATGGAGAAAGCTAGAGAGTTCCAGAAAAACGTCTACTTCTGCTTCATTGACTATGCAAAAGCCTTTGACTGTGTCGACCACAGCAAACTATGGCAAGTTCTTAAAGAAATAGGAGTGCCTGATCACCTCATCTGTCTCCTGAGAAATCTCTATGTGGGACAAGAAGCTACAGTTAGAACTGGATATGGAACAACTGATTGGTTCAAAATTGGGAAAGGAGTACGACAAGGTTGTATATTGTCTCCCTGCTTATTTAACTTATATGCAGAATTCATCATGCGAAAGGCTGGACTAGATGAATCCCAAGCCGGAATTAAGATTGCTGGAAGAAATATCAACAACCTCAGATATGCAGATGACACAACCTTGATGGCAGAAAGCGAGGAGGAATTAAAGAACCTTTTAATGAGGGTGAAAGAGGAGAGCACAAAATATGGTCTGAAGCTCAACATCAAAAAAACCAAGATCATGGCCACTGGTCCCATCACCTCCTGGCAAATAGAAGGGGAAGAAATGGAGGCAGTGAGAGATTTTACTTTCTTGGGCTCCTTGATCACTGCAGATGGTGACAGCAGTTACGAAATTAAAAGACGCCTGCTTCTTGGGAGAAAAGCAATGACAAACCTAGACAGCATCTTAAAAAGCAGAGACATCACCTTGCCGACAAAGGTCCGTATAGTTAAAGCTATGGTTTTCCCAGTAGTGATGTATGGAAGTGAGAGTTGGACCATAAAGAAGGCTGATCGCCGAAGAATTGATGCTTTTAAATGATGGTGCTGGAGGAGACTCTTGAGAGTCCCATGGACTGCAAGAAGATCAAACCTATCCATTCTTAAGGAAATCAGCCCTGAGTGCTCCCTGGAAGGACAGATCGTGAAGCTGAGGCTCCAATACTTTGGCCACCTCATGAGAAGAGAAGAATCCTTGGAAAAGACCCTGATGTTGGGAAAGATTGAGGGCACTAGGAGAAGGGGACGACAGAGGACAAGATGGTTGGACAGTGTTCTCGAAGCTACGAACATGAGTTTGACCAAACTGCGGGAGGCAGTGCGAGACAGGAGTGCCTGGCGTGCTATGGTCCATGGGGTCACGAAGAGTCGGACACGACTAAACGACTAAACAACAACAACAACAAATACCTTATATGAATCATACTTTTCTTGGAAAGCCTGGAACAAATGTACATTCTGTTTAACCAAATTTATTAAAAACAGTTGTCTGCTATGAACCAATCCATACCGTTCTAAGCTAGGCTTCCTAAGGTTATATATTTAAAGCTTACTAATTTAACTTTCCCAACAAGCATCTCTAGCAAATGTTAGTCACAATACATCACTCTTCTAATACTAACAGTTTGAGGTGTATATGGAAAGAGAAGCTTTTAAGAAATCTCAAAAGGCTGGTGTGTTTGCACCCAAACAGCATTTGCTTTTCCTTATTTCAAATACAAAAAATGCAGTATGCTTAAAGTGTTTATGTCACTGCTAGATTCTTGTCTGGACTTCGAGAAGTAAGCAATGCTTCACCCCCCTGTGAAAACTGATCTCTATAGAGGGGAAAATGCCCTGCATAGTTTTGACAAGAACATGCTCTTTACCACATTACATAGGACCTTTAACTACCAGAGAACATGTCCCTGTAGATGGTAATCTGAACCTGGTTATATTCCACAAAAACAAATAACACTGAATTAATTTAAGTGCATTTCAAGTAATCAAAAGGCTGGGTTCAGAAACTCAAGAAAAGAGCTGAGCAGATTTCGGTAGTCATATGGCAGCTCTTAAGGGTGGGTTCTCCTTCCATACTATCATTGTCTTTGCCAGCAGAAAATGTTTTAGGAGTTGGCTGCATGCCCCATCAACTTAAAGCCACATCTGGCTGTGAGTCTGACAGGTAACCTAAGAAAAGTTTACTAAAAACAAATGTGTACAACAAAATAGAAGGAACAGCAGCTAAAATTCCTTGCAGGAATACAGAACAGTGTTTATTGAGCCTCAAAGAATTACAGCTTCTATGTTCTGTTTATGATTTTGGAAAATATGGATTTTCCAAAACCATATATTACATATAATGTTAGAGGTCACATTTTATTTTCATTACTCTCCTTCAGTATAGTCAATGTATTTAGCTGCTTTCAGTTTCCATAATTTTCTAACCACTGTATCAGACACCAACAATACTTCTATTTTTCTACCATTTCAATATTTATTTTTCTATATAGCTTTCCACAATATGATTTATGATCAGTAAAATACATAAAAGATGCAACAATAAAATCCCATTTCATTCAACAATTAAAGTAAATTGTATACATATGGCCCAATTATTCTAACCCAATATTAAGCGTCATATTTCAATCTCCAAAGGCCATTCTACAAAAGGTGTATCTTTAAATCTAGTTTTTAAAAGGTTATGATCTTTTCTTAACCAGGATTTCACTGAAACTATTTAGTCAGGTGGAAAATAAGCCTGACAATACTGTAAACAAACAAACAAACAGCAATATATAACTAATGAACAGTTCACTCAATACTCACTCAATACTCACTCATATAGTTCAGAATATGTAGCTGCAAATAAAAATACTGTCATAGAAATACATACAGTATAGGAAATAATTTCAGGGAAAGGGAATTGGGAAAAGACAGAAGCAAAAGGAAAGCAGGCATCACCAACTCTACTTGCCAATACAACAGGTCTCAGTAAAGGTAGAAGTACTCTTAAAGGTAAAGGTAAAGGGACCCCTGACCGTTAGGTCCAGTCACGGATGACTCTGGGGTTGCAGCGCTCATCTCACTGGCCGAGGGAGCCGACGTACAGCTTCTGGGTCATGCAGCCAGCATGACTAACCCACTTCTGGCAAAACCAGAGCAGCGCACGGAAACACCGTTTCCCTTTCCGCAGGAGTGGTACCTCTTTATCTACTTGCACTTTGACTTGCTTTCGAACTGCTAGTTGGTCAGGAGCTGGGACCAAACAACGGGAGCTCACCCCGTCGCGGGTGTTTGAACCGCCGACCTTCTGATTCTCAAGCCCTAGGCTCAGTGGTTTAGGCCCCAGCGCTACCCACGTCCTCACAGTACTCTTAATAACCTCCAAATAACTCAGTTTACAGTGAGGAAGACAAACGAGAGCTTTGCTCTCTTCTCCTAACTGCATTATAACAAGAAACTCTTTTCAGCCTTCTGTCCTTGGTTTGGAGAAGATAAGAAACATTGGGGAGGGGGGTGAATTCCTGCATTTCTCACAATTTCCAAATGATTGGTTAATGACACAGTCAACCCTGCCCATCATGTTTTCTGACAAGCACACAGAACTTTGGGAACGCAGTATTGTGAGCAGGTTTCAATAGGATTAAAAGACAGTGGTTGAGATTTATGCTGTTTGATATCTAAATCTCTCTGGGTTGTCTTCCAAGAACTGTCTGCATTCTGGAAAGGAGGCAAACATTTCATTTCACTTATGCAGCAGTTTAAGCTTAGAAACAGCAATTGAGGAAAACCCTTTACGAACTCTGTAGGCTATTCCTGTAACATACCGAAGTCCCTCCCTGTCTTCCATCCTTCCTTCTGTGCATGCCAGGAGACTTGGGGTTGTGGGGATAAACAAGGTGACCCATGGCAAGTAAACATCACATATTTGAGCAGGAGAGCCTTGTGGCTGGAAGCACTTGTATGTAGGTGGGGAGAGAGACATTGCAAAGGCAAGAAGAGGGAACTCCAATACAACTGTAGGATCAAGGCTATAGTTTGGCAGACCAGAAAACAGGCACTGATACAGAGACTTAAAGATGAGAAAGAGGAGCAAACAGGGGTATAAACAGACAAATGACAAGGAGCCTAAATAACTGCAGCGGAGTGCCTTTCTTTCACCATAACTGGAAAAGTGCAACTTGTTCCTGTCAAAGCTCCTAAAAACTACAGCTTACAAGGCAATTGAATATCTCCTATGCCAATAAACCACAACACTTCTTGCTTGAAAAACTGATTAATGTCCCCTTCTCTCTTGCAGATATCCACTTCTCTTTCATGCTAAGTTCCATTCCTTCTTTTCCCTTTACTTAGTGTGTGTGTGTGTGTTTGAGAAAGAAGGGGGGGATTTCTCTGATTGCATCATCACTATTCTTCCACTGGAATGACATTGTGCTAATGTTTTTAATAAATATGTAGTTCTTACCATTAAGCCTCTTATTGTATTTCTAATCAAGAAGGCTCATTTTGACTGTAATAAGTGCACTTAAAAACTGAGAAGTAGAATGGCAGTAATAATACTTTAGCACTGATTTAGTCCTTAATCAAATTTGATGCCATTTAATAGAGAATAAGTATATT
The DNA here is from genome assembly GCF_965207765.1 of Zootoca vivipara. Lineage (NCBI taxonomy): Eukaryota > Metazoa > Chordata > Lepidosauria > Squamata > Lacertidae > Zootoca > Zootoca vivipara. The sequence goes on from NC_142587.1 coordinate 59,610,051, forward strand.
CACATATTAGACATTTCAGATACTGAACTAAACAAACAAAACTAAACTAACAACAAAATTCCCAGGGTATAAAGAAACCAACATACAACTACATCTACCATGTACCAAAACTGATAATTTTACAATACGACCCTAAAGTCTACACAAAATACACAATCAGTACCGCACATGCATTTTAAAAAAACGTTTTGTACCAATTCATATAGCTTTGCAGACAAGGTGGGGAAATCAAACATTTTCTTAGGCACTTCCTGTACAAGGTATGAAGTACATGTAAACAGAATCATTATAACCAACTGGCACTGAAAAGATGAGGACATGCCCAATTTTAGCATTGTTTATCCTGCATGAAGGCCACAGGGAAGTTTTTATTTCTGCTAATGTTTCAGGAAGACATTTCTGCTTAGTATTCTTTACCAATTGCACAACTCCCAGCATATTTCATGCCTGCTGATTAATAGTGCATACCTGTGTGGAGAACATGCCAGAATGTAAGTAAACTGTAGGCCTGTCTAGTACACTTACAGTAGCTAGTTCTGTAACTAGTAACTGTAACAGTGTGTCAATGTGAGCACACTAAAATGAATGACAAGACATGTGGCTGCAACACCCCTCAGTAGATGCAAGAGTGCAAGGATAACCTCATAGCATTTTGTAACTAATTGAAACCATTTTTTACTCATTAAAACACTTAAGAAATTTGTCATTACTGTACATTTTTTCTCCCCTTTGCTTAGCTCAGAATTGCTCAGTGCCATATGTACTGCTGAATACAATTAGCTTATTGACCAAGATATTGAACAAGATATTCTAATTTACTTAGTCATATTCATAATCTGCTTGTGTGAATATAAACATTAGCAGACTGCTAATTTTCTGAACTCAAACCTAACTAAATATCTTATTTGTACACATTGAGCTCAGACATTAAAAGCTAATGAACTCTCTTAGTTTAAACTTCCACTCAAGCAGCTGCTTCTAAGGTGGCTACCAGTGATGGATAAAGAGGAGAAATACTTACTTGCTACTTCCAGCGATGCATTGTGGCTCACAGCTTCACCAAGGTAATTCCTTGCTACACAGACATAGACTCCTTCATCAGGCCTGCTTTTGCGGCCATGAACTATTCGTAAGAAAAATAAAGATCCACTTGGCAGCAACATCCGATGAGAACGAGGATCATCTTTGTCTGTTTCAACCCTTTCTCCTCCTTTGTACCATTCAATAGTTGGTGTTGGCCTGCCTTCAGCCTTACAGTTCAAAGTTGCTGGTTCTCCTTTAGAAACAATTAGATCTGAAGGATGTTCAACAATGCGAGGTGGGGAATCCTCTTGGCGAAGACGGGAACCTAAAGAGGATAAATGTGAATAAAAATTTAAATTTCTACTTCTTGTCAAGATGTAATGGAAATGCGGTGGCTTGGATTTAAAATGGTGCACTTGAAAATCAACAAGTACTTCCTGGTTATTCGTATAGTTAAGCTTGATGTCATCTAGTTGGTAAGATTTTATTACGTTTATGGGCAATTATATTTTCTTCCAAATTAGCATTTACAATATATTTATTGCTATTTAACATGCTTGCCAGAGTTTTAAAGCAGTTCACAGTAAATATTTAAAGGCAGTACAATACTTTAAGAATTGGTTGCTTGTAGTATTGCTGTACTGTTAACATAAGATCAATACATTCATGAAATCAATGAAGTCAGTGAAAATGAGGAAGCAATATATAAATTGTTGTCGTTTAGTCGTGTCTGACTCTTCATGACCCATGGACCAGAGCACGCCAGGCACTCCTGTCTTGAATATATAAATACACATCTCCAAAAATTCAGCACATTTTGATCAAAGTATCTTTTAAAGAGTACTATTTTCAGCTGCCTCCTAAAGGAAAGACAATCATGGATGATTTTAACTTCCAGAACAAAACCGGGGCATTAACACAAACTGGCTTCTAATTTTGTGACCCCACTGTTCCATACTCAGTCAGGCAGTCGTTTGAAACCTTCCAGAAAGATGGATTGCATGAGGAGACTGCAAAAATGCAGATTTTCTTCATGCATAAAGTGGGGTGGCGTTAAGGGGAGAGAGAGACAAAACACAAGGAACTGCCTGTGAATATATTTCCACCTAAGTGCTGTAATAAAGTCACTCTTATCTGAAACATTCCATAAAATTCCTTAAATTGTAGTGTGCTGTATTTTTCATGAAGAGAAGAGTGGCACATAGAACGCATTAACCACAAATTTGATGACAGCCGCCAGAGGGGATGTAACAGCTTTGACATCTGAGTAATCTTTTTCCACAGCTATACTTTTAATTTCTATCCTTATAGTCAAGTTATTTAAGTTCCAATTTGTGTTTTATTTAGTAGAAGCAACTTTATGTATCAACATAAATCTTGCAAAGGGCACAAATCCTGTAATTTTCTTGTCAGAGATCTGTCCCAGAAGGGTTAGTTGGTGAACACAGAAACACAATACTTATTAGTTACATACTTTATCTACAAAGAACCCACATTTCTCCTTCTAAAAGCTGATAATCACTGCAATAGAGGAAACTAACAAACTTGCACAACCTGCTTTAGTATAAATTTCACATCTCAGAATGAAAGATATAGCATGCCAAATATTCAGAGCCTTTGGTTAAAAGAGCAATTACTGTGTACATAACACTGATCGACTTCACACAATTCATTTGCAAACTAATACCAAGATTCTGACAAAATTTAATTTCCTCAGTTGGTTTTTAAATACAAAGGGGCTGTTTGAGAGCAGGTGCAACAGACTGGTTGGAAGCATGACATGTGAGCCAGAACATCTTTGGTTCACATGAGCCCAGATATGAACAGACCAGATAGTGCACTAGGTGTGAAAATATTGGAGTGCACTAGGAAGTAAGCAAATTCTTGGAAGTACATCTTGTTTTTAAAAACTAACGCTATCACTTTTTAGATTCAAATGAAGACAACAGCTGCAATTATATCATTCATGGCAATTGGTGGTATCAAAAGAAATCATACCACAATTTAAATCAATGAGCTTAATTCCACGGATTCCAATGGTTCTACTCTGAGTATGACATGTATTATATATCATCTGTTATGTGCAACTCAAATTACACATCTCCAAAAGTTGTCTCCAAATCATTTCACCTACAAGTGTTTTCTGAATGCTTCTCTTTTTTTTATTAAAGGTTTTATTGGTTTACAAAGATACAGTGGTACCTCGGTTTATGAACACAATTGGTTCCGGAAGTCTGTTCATAAACTGAAGCGTTCATAAACTGAAGCGAACTTTCCCATTGAAAGTAATGGAAAGTGGATTAATCCGTTCCAGACGGTCCGCGGAGCAACTGTTCATAAACTGAAGCGAACTTTCCCATTGAAAGTAATGGAAAGTGGATTAATCCGTTCCAGACGGGTCCGCAGAGTACTTAAACTGCAGCGTTCATAAACTGAAACATGGGTGTAATTGGTTCCGGAAGTCTGTTCATAAACTGAAGCGTTCATAAACTGAAGCGAACTTTCCCATTAAAAGTAATGGAAAGTGAATTAATCCGTTCCAGATGGGTCCGCAGCGTTCATAAACCGAAAATTCATAAACCGAGGTGTTCATAAACCGAGGTTCCACTGTATGTGCAATGTCTCTCATAACAGTTTTACAAATCAGTTTCATTTGTTGAGACATTGGGAAGAAAAGGGGAAGAGAGGTAGATGGGGGGAGGGTGGGTGGGGGTGGGGTGGGGTGACCACCACAGCCAACCACAAAGGAACAACCACATCCTAGGCCAACCCCAACATCTCTCACCACCAAAGGAACACAAGCAGAGAACCTACACAAGCAATGCTGACAATACCCCCCACAGAAACATTGTCACCATCGTGTTTTCTGACAGAAATAACCACTGTACAGTAAAAAGCATTCACATCTTATATGATTGGGAAGCTGCCTAATAGATGTACAGTCATACTTCATGTTGCGTTAGGTTCATGTTGCATCTTTTCGGCTTGCGAACGTGGCAAACCCGTAAGTGTATACTTCCGGGTTTTGCCACAAGCACAGAAACGTTCTACGTGTTTCACGCATGCGCAGAAGTGCTCTATCACGCTCCGAGCTTGCGCAGAAGTGCCGCTCTAGTTGCGGACTTTTCGGGGTGCCAACGGCACCCTGGTATGGATCGTATCTGCAACTAGAGATACCGCTGTACATATGTAAAATAAACTCCCAAGTAGTATGGGGTGCTAAAAATGATTTTTTAAATACACTTGCAAGTGACAGTTGCAACCAAAGCTCTGCCTCTTTTCAGTGTAACTGGTATACATTCACGTTCTTGATAAATTATGCAGCTTCTCCTTACATGCATACAGACATGCATTTGTTAAAGAAAGCTTTTAAAATAAATCTGTAATTGTAATCTCATTCTATTTTCCTGGAAAAGTGAAATGTCAGAACTGTCTATATGTTCTTAATGTTATTTATTAACAGGATATGAAACCCAGTTCAGGAAACACCAGGGATACAAAAGGTCAGCTGCTTCCAATGTTTACACAATGTATAATGCCCAATTGAAAGTCTTGTTAACCACTTATGGCCACATGCATCTACTGTGAATATTTAATATTTTAAGAATTGTTAATATCAGACATATGTTTAACATTCATAATACCACCACACAGCCAGCTTTTAACGAGGAGAACGGGCTGCATAGTGTAAGATGGGCACTTACTAGTTTAACCAGATTGTTTAAATCCAAAATAATTAGGGTCCCCCCAAAAAACAAAGAATAAGCAATTAATATACATTATATTAAATGGAAGAATAATGGGTAGAATGGTGGTGTGAATTTTTCATGTCCATCTTAAAGTTAAAATTCAGATCTTGAACTTCTAAAACAATCTGTTCATAATTCTGTCTATATGGGAGAATAAAATCTCCAAACTAGTATCTGGAAGGGGGGAAAGTTAGTTTTATAATCTGTCAAATCTAAAAATGAAACATCTGTTGAAAGTGTAGCATAACTCTGGGTAAATTACGCAAGAAGTAATTGTGCTATTGAACCACATGCTTGCACAAACAAGATTTGTTTAGGGATGTATAATAAAGTTAAAGTATTGAACCAAAAAGAACACAACAACATGTTTTTATACCTAAAATTGTGTCAATCACCTGCTATAACCAATAAATTAAACAATAAGGATTAGCCCAGACATCCCCAAACTGCGGCGCTCTAGATGTTTTGGCCTACAACTCCCATGATCCCTAGCTAACAGGACCAGTGGTCAGGGAAGATGGGAACTGTAGTCAAAAACATCTGGAGGGCCGAAGTTTGGGGATGCCTGGATTAGCCCAATGTGAAAGGTCCATTATCTGTATAGAAATCTGACTATTAGATGTTGCTACGCATTATAGCAGTTAGCAACCATATATAATCTTAGGTAAAAAGCAAAGGTAGCATCTAGAACACATACATGCATTTTTTTTCAGGGAGTGATTGTATCATTTAGTGTTGTTGAGAGCTGTAGGGAAAGTTTTTTTTTTTAAGTATGCACATTTAATTGTGCACATTTAAGTATGCACATTTAATTCCTCCTCGCGAGGAGGAATTAAAGAACCTTTTAATGAGGGTGAAAGAGGAGAGCGCAAAATATGGTCTGAAGCTCAACATCAAAAAAACCAAGATCATGGCCACTGGTCCCATCACCTCCTGGCAAATAGAAGGGGAAGAAATGGAGGCAGTGAGAGATTTTACTTTCTTGGGCTCCTTGATCACTGCAGATGGTGACAGCAGTCACGAAATTAAAAGACGCCTGCTTCTTGGGAGAAAAGCAATGACAAACCTAGACAGCATCTTAAAAAGCAGAGACATCACCTTGCCGACAAAGGTCCGTATAGTTAAAGCTATGGTTTTCCCAGTAGTGATGTATGGAAGTGAGAGCTGGACCATAAAGAAGGCTGATCGCTGAAGAATTGATGCTTTTGAATTATGGTGCTGGAGGAGACTCTTGAGAGTCCCATGGACTGCTAGAAGATCAAACCTATCCATTCTTAAGGAAATCAGCCCTGAGTGCTCCCTGGAAGGACAGATCGTGAAGCTGAGGCTCCAATACTTTGGCCACCTCATGAGAAGAGAAGAATCCTTGGAAAAGACCCTGATGTTGGGAAAGATTGAGGGCACTAGGAGAAGGGGACGACAGAGGACGAGATGGTTGGACAGTGTTCTCGAAGCTACGAACATGAGTTTGACCAAACTGCGGGAGGCAGTGCAAGACAGGAGTGCCTGGCGTGCTATGGTCCATGGGGTCATGAAGAGTCGGACACGACTAAACGACTAAACAACAACAACAACATGCACATTTATTTCTTACATTTATACCCTCAGGGTAGTATAAGGGAGGATTACCCCATTTTATCTACACAACACTTCTGTGAGGTAGGTGAGCCTGTGAGCATATGGAGAAATCTGAAGTTAGTTCAGACACAGGGATCTGTCCTACATGAAGTCAGATGCAAAACAATTCAGTCAGCCTTTCTATAATTTCATTTGTCCTCCTTCAGCACACCTTTGACTCCCTATAACATCCTTCTGGACCGTCTAGAGGGCTTGGGAGCTAGGGGCACTGTCATACAGTGGTTCCGCTCCTTCCTCCTGGGCCGTGTTCAGAAAGTGGTGGTGGGGGATGAGTGTTCAGACCCCTGGGCTCTCACTTGTGGGGTGCCTCAGGGTTCTGTCCTCTCCCCCATGCTTTTTAACATCTATATGCAGCCGCTGGGAGAGATCATCAGGGGGTTTGGGCTGGGTGTTCATCAGTATGCGGATGATACCCAGCTCTACCTCTCTTTCAAATCAGAACCAGTGAAGGCGGTGAAGGTGCTGTGTGAGTGCTTGGAGGCGGTTGGAGGATGGATGGCGGCTAACAGATTGAGATTGAATCCTGACAAGACAGAAGTACTGTTTGTGGGGGACAGGAGGCGGGCGGGTGTGGAGGACTCCCTGGTCCTGAATGGGGTAACTGTGCCCCTGAAGGACCAGGTGCACAGCCTGGGAGTCATTTTGGACTCACAGCTGTGCATGGAGGCACAGGTCAATTCTGTGTCCAGGGCAGCTGTTTATCAGCTCCATCTGGTACGCAGGCTGAGTCCCTACCTGCACGCGGACTGTCTCGCCAGAGTGGTGCATGCTCTAGTTATCTCTCGCTTGGACTACTGCAATGCGCTCTACGTGGGGCTACCTTTGAAGGTGACCCGGAAACTACAACTAACCCAGAATGTGGCAGCTAGACTGGTGACTAGGAGCAGCCGCCGAGACCACATAACACCGGTCCTGAAAGACCTACATTGGCTCCCAGTACGTTTCCGAGCACAGTTCAAAGTGTTGGTGTTGACCTTTAAAGCCCTAAACAGCCTCAGTCCAGTATACCTGAAGGAGCGTCTCCACTCCCATCGTTCTGCCCCGACACTGAGGTCCAGCGCCAAAGGCCTTCTGGCGGTTCCCTCGCTACGAGAAGCCAAGTTACAGGGAACCAGGCAGAGGGCCTTCTCGGTAGTGGCACCCACCCTGTGGAATGCCTTCCCACCAGAGGTCAAAGAGAACAACAATTACCAGATCTTTAGAAGGCATCTCAAGGCAGCCCTGTTTAGGGAAGCTTTTAATGTTTGATGGATTCCTGTATTTTAATGTTTTGTTGGAAGCCGCCCATTATAATATTATATTATATTATTATTATTATTATTATTATTATTATTATTATTATTATTATTAATTATAGTTTTCTAGAAGTTCAACCGTCTTCCAGGTCAGTTTTCACCTACTAATGCATTTAAACGTGTTTTTTGTTGTTGATGATCCTTGTTTTCCCAATGTGCTCCTTGAATTATTTCTACTTATTGTCTCCTTATATCTTTTTTTTTGCCAAAGTTTGTTTTTCCCTTATTTCCCCTCATTTGGACAAGTGTTCAATATTTTAAAGACAGCCTTCTTACTTCTTTTAAGCTTCCTTGACTCTGTTTATAAATCACACTAGTATTCTCTGTGTCCTACTTTTAAAACTTCTCCAGTGTCAGGACTATTGTCTCCATATGCGCCAACTTACTAAGCAGATTGGGGGCACTGGTGTCGCGTGTGTTGGGTCTCACACCCATGTGCCAAGCATCCCAAGCTCTGGCTTCTTCTCCTCCTGCAGCTGCCAGGGGAAGAGGTCCTGGCTTCTACTGAGGTTGCACCAAGCATATTGCATTCCCTGAGTGTCACACACCCCGAGCGCTACACCCTGAGCTCCCTGTGTATGATGCACGCTGAGCATAGTGTGCCTTGAGTGTCACACATGTCAAGCACTCTAAGCGCCATGCACTGCACGCACAATGTTGGGAACAGCCAGGACATCTTTCCCCAGCAGTTGCAGGAGGAGGAGAAGTCTGGCATGGAAGCCACAACTCCGTGCTCTGCCACCTCCGTCCCCCTGTGCATTGTGGGGGCTCCACCAAATAATTATTCAGGGCCCCCAAAAAGCTCCTCACCCTGAGGTGGTGCCTCTTGGTGTTTCTAAATAATCAGCACAATAAAATCTTGCTATGTGTGCAAAAATAGCCACTTTTTTATATAATAGTCTACTGTATATAACTGATTAAGTTTTGCTCTTTACAGTGGTGCCTTGCAAGATGAATTTAATTCGTTCCGTGAGTCAATTCGTTTTGCGAAAAATTCATCTTGCGAATCGCAGTTTTCTCATAGGAATGCATTTCTTTTTTTGCCCATAGGAACGCATTAATTAAATTTCAATGCATTCCTATGGTAAACCACGATTGAATTCGTCTTGCGAGTCACCATCACATCGCAAGACGCATTCGTCTTGCGAAAAATTAAGTCTTGCAGGACATTCGTCTTGCAAGGTATCACTGTACATGTTAATATCTGGACAAAGGCATTGGCTCTTAGGCTGCAATCCTCCTGAAACATGAAGCAGTGCACCCAGATATCTTATGCTACTCAGCTTCAAAAGTGTCATATATACTTTGGGGAGAAAGGACTTTCAAATCTACATAAATTTCAGAGAGCCAGCATGATGTAGGGCAGGCATCCCCAAACTTCAGCCCTCCAGATGTTTTGGACTACAATTCCCATCTTCCCCGACCACTGGTCCTGTTATCTAGGGATCATGGGAGTTGTAGGCCAAAACACCTGGAGGGCTGCAGTTTGGGGATGCCTGATGTAGGGACTGGGTCCATCAAGCTCAGCATTGTCAACACTAACCCGCAATAGATCCCTCAGGGTTTAAGATGGGAGTGTTTACCAAACATACCTGAAGACATCAGGGATTGAACTTGGACCTTTTTCTATGCAAAGCACGTTGGATTCAGTATAGAGAGATATTGGTGCCATGCCCAGCATACCCTCATAGTTCACCATCACTCCCATTCAACCTGCCTCTCACTTTAGGACTTTTGTTGTAAAATGTTTACAGCTGTGTAAAAACTTAAATTAGCTTTCAGTTTAGTCACTTACAATGGTTATGTTTACAAACTTACCTGGACATACTTCTGAACAAATATCCATAGGTTTCACAGTTAGAGAAATAGATTACTAGTACAGTGCATACCTATGTGCTATGGTAAAATATAAAATATAATATGAAGCACAACTTATGAACTCCTTTTCAGAAAATTCCTCAAGAACCTGTCATGCATCTTTGGGCAGTGCTTGTGTTTTCTTGTTTGACATACTCAAACATCCTCTGAAGCTTTTAAAAACTAATAGATAATAGTCAGAGTCAAAGATGATAGTTGAAGAGCTTTGGTTTGTGTGAGTTATTAGCTCCTATAACAAAAAGTACCAAGGCAAAATTTTAGGGGTAATTTTGTGAAGACATTTATACTTTCAGAAAACAAAATATTTCAAACAGCCTTTTAAAGGATTAGTAACAAATCCCTGAAGGAATGCAGTCAACCTCAGTCATATTGAAACCTTGAAGTCAACTTTCCCAACATTCATGAAGCATTAGTGAGCACCAGGTTAATGAGGCACAAAAAGAATAAAAGGTGTGATGCTTTCACAGGTAAATCAACATAACCACACCCTAAAAGAGTCTGTAATCTAAATGAATAGTATAACAAAAAAGCTTTCAAAATTTAGTTGCTGCTGGGGATCACTTGGAATGGGAACTGCAGAAATATAAAATTTTCTTTCACTCAGTCGCTCCTCTAGTACTTTGGCTTAGTGCATTATTTTATTAATTTGAACAAAATTTCTGTATAATTTTTAATTATTAATTTCTCTAAAGAGAAGTATATTTTTGATCAAAGAGGAAGGCATGAAATAAAGATTTGGATCTCAGTAGTAACACTAGGACTTATATTAGACAGACTTGAAAGAAGCAAGCACATTAAATGCTATATTTAGAATTTGATTTGGGGAAAGGGAATGCCTTTCAGTGTATTGGAAGGCTGCTGAACAGAGTAATGCTGACAGATTGTTTTGCACATTAGTTTAGGGACAAATTTCAAACATTGAGTATTCTGAAATCTAAGAAGGCCCAGAGTCAAAAAACACTAAAGAGAATTGGAGGGCATGTGCATTTTAAAATAATTAAATCTTTATCATAAGCTGCTGCCATATTAAAGTGGAAATGATAAGCTCAACTGAGTCAAATTTTAGTTGCATATAATCATTAAGTTTCCTTAAGCATCTAATGCACAAATATATCACTTCTTTTTTAATTTAAAAGAAGTCATTTTGTTTTAATATGTTTGGTAGGAAAGTCATTTTATTTTAACTTGCTGGTAGCAAAACTAAAATGTTGTTGTTAACTCTAATTTCCTGATCAACATTTTAAAAAAATGTAATACCGGTAGTAGTGTACAGTTGTTAGAGTGCCAGAATAAGGCCAGGGTGAAAAAGTTAACTGGGTATTGTCAGCTTCATGAAACCAACATAATTTATTTATTGTTATGATGGTGAAATAATTTGATTCCTTCCTCCATAGAGCTTAGACTAACATGTGACTCCCCACTTGTATCTTCATAAACTGAAAAGCACCACCTAATATATTGTTCTGAACTATTAGAGCTCCAGCAAAAATTATGGAGTTTTAATACTGCTGAAGAAGTCACACGGCAGATGGTGCGTACCAAATTCTCTTTTGATCATAGCAACTATTCTCAGCAATACAGTCAAACCTCGGTTTCTGAACAGCTCTGTTTTGGAACATCCCGGCTCCCGAACACGTTTTTTGGCCAAACGTCCAACACAGCTTCCGCTTGAGTGCAGGAAGCTCTTGCAACCAATCGGAAGCCGCGCCCTGGTTGTTGAACGTTGTGGAAGCTGAATGGGCTTCCAGAACGGATTATGTTCAACAACCGAGGTTTGACTGTACAGTGGTACCTCGGTTTAAGTACACAATTGGTTCCGGAAATCTGTAGTTAACCTGAAGCCGACTTAACCTGAAGCGAACTTTCCCATTGAAAGTAATGAAAAGTGGATTAATCCGTTCCAGACGGGTCCATGGAGTACTTAAACTGAAGCGTATTTAACCTGAAGTGAACTTTCCCATGGAAAGTAATGAAAAAGTGGATTAATCCAGACGGGTCTGCGGAGTACTTAAACTGAAAGAACTCAAACCGAAGTGTACTTAAACTGAGGTATGACTGTATTCTAATCTAAGCAATGTGTCACATGCATTAACAGATACCTATCAGTGCACATGAGTCCTATGACATATATTGAGTGCCTTGTATACAGTACTGAAATCTTATTTTCTTAACAATAAAGTCAGTGACCAAGTGATAATAACTTCATTGTACAGTCATACCTCATGTTGTGTCTGCTTCAGGTTACATGTTTTTGTGTTGCGTCCCTTGGCAACCTGGAATACCAGAATGGGCTACTTCCAGGTTTTGCCGCTTGCGCATGCGCAGAAGCGCTAAATTGCACCATGCGTGTGCGCAGACGCAGCACTTCAGCTTGCATAAGTTCCATGTTATGGACGGGCCTCCGGAATAGATCCCGTACGTAACACATAGCTGCCAAGTCTCCCGTTTCCCGCTGTCATCCCGAATGGCGAAATATCCCACAATTCCCCCGGATTTCTTCTGGTGCCGCTCTGCCCATGCATGGGTACCAGAAATCGGGCAGTGCCGGCACCAGAAGTTGCTTCTACGCATGTCTGGACATGCGTAGAAGCGACTTCCGGTGCCTGCGCTGCTGATCCCGTATTTTTCTAACCGGGACTTGGCAGTTATGACATAAGAGGTTCCACTGTACTGTAGAGCAACTAATAACATTATGTTATGACAAACTGGAACAAACAGTTCAATCCAGGGTGGAATTTATCACATCTGAAAGTACACTAAATGCTGCAATACTGTACACACTTGCCCCTACAGAGGTTCCATTGAAGTCAATGGGTCTGACTTCTGAGTGAAAATATAAAGCCTCACCCTGAAATTCTGCTTTTGTCCCAAACTAGTTAGTCTACTGGTCACTATTATGTCGATTCTACTAGAAAAAGGCAAGTGATACTCCTAGAAAATAAGTCAGATCAAATAAATTAGATGTAGTCTAGAGACATTCTTAAGTTTATTAGCATTGATAAACTGAGCATGTGCACTGGAACTGCTTGCTTTGCCTATCCATCAAACCAGCTCTTTTATTGGTTAAGAACTTTATAATGATTTTTACCTAGCAAAACTGGATAAATCCAATATCTAGTTTAACACCACTATTTATATGTAGGTATATTTAAAATTAATTAGAACAGTGTGTAATATAATAGCACAAAACAGCAAAATTCTAGACACTGAAAGCATTGTCAATGTGTAACCATGGCAGTTTGCATTAGCTCATTGCTGGCCTTAATACAACCCACAATGACAGTGGAGATTCTACACTTGCTGACACAACACCCCATATTCCTACTACTAGCAATACCAGCAGTTTCCAAATTGCTCAGTAGTCTACCATAATCATTAGTAGCCAAGAAAGACTGTCACAAGCCTTTAGCATACTTTAGTGAATCAATACCTCATGTTGCGTCCGCTGCGGGTTGCATTCTTCTGGGTTGTGAATGCGGCGGACCCGGAAGTGTTTACTTCTGGGTTGTGCCATGAGCGCATGCACAGAAGTGTTCTGCACGTTTCACGCATGTGCAGAAGCATTCTGCGTGCTTCGTGCATATGCAAAAGCACTCTATTGCGCTTTCGCGCATGCGCAAAAGCGCCGCTCGGGTTGTGGACTTTTCGGAGTGCGAGCGGCACCCTGGAATGGATTGGTTCCGCAACCCGAGGTACCACTGTACAAATTCGGCTGGTATTTGCAAAACCCACAATAATCCAGCAGCAATAACAAGCTTTGATTTCTGCACTAAGCGATGACAGTAAATGTCAGAGCAACATAGGAATCTGCCTTATACAGAGTCAGAACACTGGTCTATCTGGCTCAGTACTGGCTACACTGACTGGCAGAGACCTCCAAGATTTCAGGCAGGGTTTTTTCCCCCATTGAACCTGGAACCGACTGCATGAAAAGCAGATGCTCTACCACTAGATCAAACAAAAGGCTGATCTGGTTTATTCTTTCCCCAAGGATACCTTTCTTTGAGAAGACACGCTTCCCACTCAGCTCTCTTCTTTTTCTTAACTTTGCAATGGATTGAGACAATTTAATCTGACTCTGAACATACAGGGCTGTATTAATATATGCTGATTAAGTCCTTGATAGACCACTTTCATTACTTGTTTAATTCTTTTTAAAAGCCATCTAACCTAGAGGCAATCACCAAATGTAAGGCTATTTAAGTTACATATGGAGCACTTCCTTTTGTCAGTCCTACTACCAATCAGCTTCAATGGATGTCCAAAATTCTAAAACAAGAAGTATGATAGAAATCTTTCTGTTGTACCATTCTGGAAGAAGAGGCATGAGAGTTTTCAAAGTGCATGATTTCTGGAGAGAGAGAGAGTATAGTAAAAAAGAAAGAAAAAGAAACCATATTTTTGTTAAATTGCTTCATAATGTTTTATGTTGAACTGGGCATCTAATAACAAAGTACATGTAGTGATCATCCATAAAATGATTGCTCAGCAATTAGAGTCATTCTATCAATATGTTGTTGTTGTTTAGTCGTTTAGTCGTGTCCGATATCAATATATCAATCCTATCAATATAGGATTTCTTTACTGTCTTTTAGCAATAACCGTGCTGTAAATAAAGATTAAACCATTCTAACATACTGCTTCAGTTAAAACTGGTTGTTATTAAACCAGGCAAAGGTCTTTAAAACACCCTAGCATATCTGGACTAAATGCACAATCCACTGAAAGAATTTACACCCCCACATCATGTTTTTTTCCCAAAAGAACAGAATAGTTAAAGGGAATTATCTGTAAAATGAGCTACCACCATTTTATTTATGTCCAGATTGCCCCAGGGTTTTCTTACTGCCTATGCAACATGTGCCAACATATCAGATTATATAGAGAATCTGCACAACACATTTAATTATCTCAACTCTTCCCCCCACCCCCCGTTTTGCACGTCCGGTTACCATCTGTATAAAATAATGTGTAATACAAACAAGAATCCCCACTTTAAACATTGGAGGGATGGCAGGGGTTGGGGGATGTGATGGGGAGATTAAGCATAAAGAATGCATTTCTACTGAAAAATGAACCAGAGGTTTTGAGAGCGGCTGTGGATTCCATAGACAGATGGTGTCAATCGACCTCTCTATTAGTCAAGTTTGCACAGAAAGTATAATGACCAGTTTATAAGATACCACAAGAACTCAATATAGCATAAGGAGAAGACATTAAAAATATAGTTTTGCCATCCAAAATGAGGCATCCCTTACCACATATGTTGTAAACCCAGCTATTGTTCACATCAACTAGCTTATAGTTTCCTCTATTGACTGTAGTGAAAACTGAGCTCTTTAAACATACAGGGGAAAACAGTCCCACAATGAACAGCTGGGCTTAACAGGTGAAAATATGGAATCTAATGGTTTTTCCATCAAAGTCTAGCTGCCTATTTGTTTTTCTTCTAGGAACTAATACTATTTAGACCTATTTTTTCATTGAGATGCCATAACAAAGTCTGGAATCCCAAACAATAATCCCTGAACGTAGTTCTTGGTGAATGTATGTCCAAATCAGAGGAATCAGATATGCAGTTAAGCCACAAAGATGAACCCAAATTTTGACATTTTATACCTTTAGCAATTAATAGCAGGGTGAGGCCTACCATGAGCCAGATTGAGGCAGCTGCCGTAGGTAGCAAATGCTAAGAGGCAAAGTGTGCACACACCCTCACATATTTTCCTTTGCCCCCTAAGATAGTTTGTGCCATCAGCTGTGGTGGATGGCTCTGCTGCATTACCAGTGTTGCAACAAGAGTAAACTGCCGGTGTGGTTGTTTTTTGAACAACCAGACCATGTTAGGCAGTAATGTCTTGACTCAGCCCTGAGCAGTACTGGTAACTGTACTAGACAGGGCAATCCAGTGCTGCTCTTTATGACGGAAAGTCACCAAGCAGGGCCGGCTCTAAGGCAAGGGCGCCAGGGGGGTGCTGGGCCGCCAGACAGCCGTGGTGGGAAACGGGGGGGGGCGCCGGAGCGATCTTCGCGCCAGGGCGCCCAATATTCTTAAGACGGCCCTGATACCAAGAGATGGTTGAAAGGCCCAAATTAGAATAATTTTGTGTGATATGCAAATGCATCCCACATATGAAGAAAGACAAAGCATACAAATGTACCAAAATCTGAAAACCTGCATTTTGGAAATGTAAAAACAGGGGGGGGGGAGAGCTATTCGATTCTGATCAAAGTAATTATTTTGACACTCACATTGGTTCATTCTGGCTCAGGGTAGAATATAAATTTGAATCAATAAATAAACCAGAGTGGGTTTTTTTTTAAAAAAGAACACCTACCTTTTTCCTCAGTGGTAAACAGTATTAAGTATATTATTGTTTGCCCTTATATATTCTAAGGTATTTGTTCATCTATATACATCAATAACAATAAACTACTGCTGTTCTTCGTTAATACAAATAAAATTAATTCAACAACTCATGCATTACTACTAATTAAAACCAGAACTCTTGTCTTTGGAACAACATTATGTACCTTACTTAAAGAACATTTTTTCCACTGGCATGCCACAGCCCACAAGAGTCCAAGGGAAGCCACTACAAGCATTCAGGAAAGGGTGAAGCACTATTACTACGTAACTAGTACATTATGTGTTCAAATAAATCCAGATGTTTATTCCAATGCTTTATTTTTGCTATGCGGTCCTGCCTTCAGTGTGGGAAGCAAAGACACATTGAGAACGATCCTTTGTTAATACGAGCCATGCCAAACAAAGAAGCATTGACAGAAATCAGCACCATTTCTTGTCACTGACTAAAGAGGTGAAATAGAACCTGCTTTTTTTCATTTAAGACCACTCTATATCCTTAAAATACAGAGCGAGTAAGTTTTTTTAAAAAAGATAAACCAAAATAATTCAGTCACCAGCTCTACTGACTCTCTTGAGAATCCATGTACACTTCTTCACGGACATTTCTTACCCTGGAATAAATAAACAGAGTAATGTCCCCACTGCATTTCCTACGAAACTGGGAATGCCCTGGAAAATCTGTTCAGCAAGTTTGCTACACATTTATTTCTAACATTACTGGGGTTTTGTTATTTTTTTTTAAAGGAATTATTAGTTTGTAATGATATGGCAATGTGAACACTAATTTAAAAAATAATGTGAACATTAAAATACAATAGAATACTAACCATAGGGCTTGACACGTAGAAGGATTTATAGCCCTTCTCTAAGTTAGTGTTTTAATTCAGACTTCTGAATGCACTATAAATGCAACTGGAAGAGAAGAAAACTCAACAAATATCTAGGTAGTTTGTTCAATGATGAGCTTTCTTCAAGGAACCATTGAACTCATGAGTGGTGAGCATGGTAGGGAGGTGCCACTAAACTGGATTCCTTATTGCCACTGGCGGAGGAAGAGAAGTGCGGGGGGAGCCATCATGGCTGGCTGCCTGCCCGCCTGCACTGGGTGCCATGCCCCTGCGGGTGGCACGCCATGCCCCCAGGACGCGCACAACACCCCTGCAGACAGTGTGCCCTGCCCCCGGGATGCACGCCAGCCCTGCCCTGTCTGTTCTCCACCCCCTCCCCCGGTGAAGCTCCGCCACTGCTTACTGCCACTTACCTAAATGGAACAGGGTGGCATTGAGGTCAGGGCCGTAGAGTGGTACTCGCAGAGTGAAGTTAGTGTTCCTGCTGATGTGTACCTGTTCAGCCCTGCCTCCACAGCCTCCAGGTAAGCAGTAGCAATGCCACTGTCCAGAAGGCAGCACTACTCCTGAATGAACTAGGGATTCTTTTTTAAGGTCAGGTAAAATAGTTTCAAGGATGCGAGTGGTGCTGTGGTCTAAACCACAGAGCCTAGGGCTTGCCGGTCAGAAGGTTAGCGGTTCTAATCCCTGTGAGGGGGTGAGCTCCTGTTGTTCGGTCCCTGCTCCTGCCAACCTAGCAGTTCGAAAGCACGTCAAAGTGCAAGTAGATAAATAGGTACTGCTCCAGCGGTAAGGTAAACAATGCTTCCGTGCACTGCTTAGGTTTCACCAGAAGCGGCTTAGTCATGCTGGCCACATGACCCGGAAGCTGTACGCTGGCTCCCTCGGCCAATAAAGCGAGATGAGTGCCACAACCCCAGAGTCGTCCATGACTGGACCTAATGGTCAGGGGTCCCTTTACCTTTAAAATAGTTCCTGTAACAAAGAAAAAGCATACCTGAAAGCAGTGGCGGAGCTTCATGCTCCAGCACAGGGGGGGGGGGGGGGCGGAGAGCAGGCAGGGCCGTGGCTTGCACGTGTCCTGAAGCCATGGCACCTAGTGCGGGCAGAGGGCAGTCATGATTGCACCCCACCAGGATCGCACTGCTGGGGGGCGGTATGCTCCCCTGCCCCCCTTCCTCCGCCAGTGCCTGAAAGGTGCACTGAACAACATCAATTCTTTTATGATCTAACCTTCTACAGCTTACATGCATACAGGATGCATACATTTATGCAGGAGTACAATAAGATAACTATCTGACCAGCCAAGATTCCCTGAAGAGATATTGAGCCCCCACCCACCCTGCCCTTGATGGGAAGGTCAGCACAAATTGGACCACCTACATGCATAAAGGAAATCAGTGTCCTGCTCTCACAACACAGAATTGTTGTGTAGGCCTATGCTCCCCCTTCCTCAATTATTTCCCTCCATTTTCCTACATATTACTACTACTTGTTTTTAGAACTTGAGCTAGGAAAGTGAGACAGCCACATTTTATGATCTATGAAAGCTACATGGTACATCAGGTGTAGTTAATGTGGCTGCCACCTACCATCATCCCTGACCATTGGCCATGCTGATTGGGGCTGTTGGGAGCTGTAGCCCACAATGTCTAGAGGGAACAGCATTGACTGCCTCTGGTGAACAGAATGACATTTAATGACACTACTGTCCTTCCTGTGCAAGCAAAGCTTTCCCTAGCTTTGTATCATCTGTATAATATGTTTGAAGCAATTTCCTCTCAGAAATACTTGAAATGGATTTTATTAACATACTGTTAGCTACACTTGTGCATTTGCATTTTAGGGTCACACCTTATGGTAACTCTCATGTTAAGACACAGTTAATTATTAGAAAAGACCAAAAGGCCATGGTGAGTTTGGTACTTAATAATTTGCTTTATTGTTCAATGAGTTACAGCATAAGATCTGCAATTCTTAAGTATTCAAGGTTTTGATTCAGCAACTTTTCACTGAAGGTCACTTTTTCACTACAGGCCTCTTGTATTTAGAATCAATTGGTTAAAATTAAGCAAAGCACGTTGTTGTTGTTGTTGGTACCCTACTTCACTAGCATGTCCCGAAGCGGGTTACAACAATTAAAAATTCAGTAACCAAAACAGTTAAAACAAATCACAGTCACAGGGACAGGGATAGGGATAGGGTAGGTCCTAAAATACACATCTCAAGGCCCAGAATGAAGAGATGCATCTTCAACATTTGCAGAATAACTGTATACTGAATGTGCTTGGAGACACCTTTGTGGGGAATGAATTCCAGAATTTAGGGGCTGCCATAAAGAATTCACTGTCTCAGTGAAATTCCTGAAATTTTACTGAAATTCTCAGGGTGGCAGGACTACTTACAAGGGCTTATATTTGTGGCCTAAGTCATTTAGGAGCTTAAACATTAGAGTGGACACCTTAAATTGAACCAGAAAATGAACTGGAAGCCAATATAGCTGTCACCAGCAGCCATACAACTTCTAAATGCAACCCCAGCCAGTAATCTGAGCACTGTATTTTGAACCAGTTGACATTTTCACGCTGTCTTCATGGGCACCCCATAGACAGCACATTGCAATGATCCAATCTGGATAGAGTACCAGCATAGAGTACCATGGTCAAGTTATATCTGTCAAAAAGGAGCCATAGCTGGTGAACCAGCCAGAGTTGAAAATACGCACTCCTAGCCACCAAGGCCACCTGGGCCTCAAATGACAATGTTGAGCCCAGAGTATTCCCACGCTATGAACCCGCTCCTTCCAGAGGAGTGCAACCCATCTTCCCACCTCCTGGACTTGAGAACGTGGAACACTTAAGACCTCTGTCTTTTCAGAATTCAATTTCAATTTGTTGGCCCACGTCTAGCCCATCCCCGCCTCTAAAACCTGTCTAACACCTCAGCCACTTCTCCTTATTCAGATGGAACACAGGGATAAAGCTAAATGTCACCCACAAATTGACTACACTTTACTTCAAAACTCCTGATAACAGCTCTCTGCAGCTTCATATAGATGCTAAACAATGGGGGGGGGCAGAACAAAATGGAACCCTGTGGACACCACTTGAAAGCTGCCAGAGTGTTGAGATAGGAGGAGAACTACTGGTGTACGGGGGCCCCCAACCACAAAAGCCTTCCTCCAGAAGAATACAATGGTCAATGGTACTGAAAGCCATCAAGAGGAACAAACAGGGTCTCTCTCACACACACTCACCATATGTCATAAACTGGGACTGAAGTCAAATAGATATGCATCCTGATGTTCAAGCACCTTTCCCCAGAAAGGTATATTTGCCACTACGAGATAGTTGTCAAAACCTTCCAGGGATAAGATTGCTTAATTTTGTTGCTAATAAAGTCCTACATTTCACATTATACTGATTAAGGAGAGCTATTTTCATATAGAGAATACAGTATTCAAGAAATATTCATTGACAAGTGGATCAGCACTACACTGCTGTTTGTAAACCTTTGTATGTTTCTTACCATCCCAAATAATTTTGCAATCCTGAAATCTCATTTGGAGGTGGGGAAAGCCCAAGTCCACTTTCTTTGCCATATAGTACTCCACTTCTCCAGTTATATCTAATGTTATTTGCACCATTCCTAATTCCATGCTGGAAGCTATGCACAAAACTCAAAATGCTACAACAGAGATCTACTACTGGAAATCAGATATTAGATAGATAGATAGATAGATAGATAGATAGATAGATACAGTGGTACCTCGGTTTACAAACACAATTGGTTCCAGAAGTCTGTACTTAAACTGAAGTGTCCTTAACCTGAAGCGAAGTTTCCCATTGAAAGTAATGGAAAGTGGATTAATCTGTTCCAAACAGGTCCGCAGAGTACTCAACCTGAAGCGTACTTAACCCGAGGTATGAGTGTAATTAGTTCCGGAAGTCCGTACTTAACCTGAAGCAAACTTTCCCATTGAAAGTAATGGAAAGTGGATTAATCCGGTCCAGACAGGTCCGCAGAGTACTTAAACTGAAAATACTCAAACTGAGGTGTACTTAAACCGAGGTATGACTGTAGATATAGACAGAGCAACTGCGAATGTATATACAGTATCTTTCTTTCTTGAAAGCCTCATCCTTGCTAGATTGTCTCCAGGACACTGACAAAGATAGCACCCAACAGTCAATAGGTCCCAGCAAAATAACGTTTAGAAACTCCTTTCCTTCTGCCATCAGTAAGAAGTTTCAGCATCATTTTTCAGATTTGATTTCCTTGAAGTAGACAGCACTGGAGTTTTTGTAATATTTTATCTACAAATAAAAGTGCATGCACTATTAAAAAAAAGTGTGCGCTCCTATCAAGCAACAGAAATGTCATATTTCCAGAGAGAAACAACTTGCAGCCCAGAATACTTCTAGCCTTCAGCTAATTCTAAGATCTCTCTCTCTCTCTCTCTCTCTGCTTCTCTGTCTGCCTGCTCAGCTCACATACATGAATACTTTCATCAGCCAAGTTCTCTTAGCTGGGGTGGGGTGAGGTCACAGTTACATTACCTCCTATGTCCAACAGAATTAATCAAGAATCCTCCAAAGAGATCTCACAAAAATAGAATTATTTATTATTTACATTATGAAGAAGAAATGGTTCAAAAAGAAGGTTTTTCATAAAAGTATCTGCCTGAAGTCAATGCTACTATGATATAGACTTAGCTGGTATGGGGAATAGTTTTGAACCTTGTAGTTGCTAGCACTTAAACTGTTTTTATTCAAAATACTTCACAGTGGATTCCTACATAAATCCATGAGAGACTATGGTTCTGTTCTCACTGCTAACAAGTGTCCTTCCTAATTCCAACAGCAAGCTTAGTATTCTTATGACAAAAAAGGCCCATTATTTGGAGTAGCTGAACCCTGGAATGGAAAAGAAATAAGGAACAATGTACTAAAGCAGTCAAATGCCACTGGCGTCTCTCTCTCTCTCTCTCTCTCTCTCTCACACACACACACACACAAGGAGGGTGGGGGGTGGGATAGAATAAAATAACTGACCTCACAAGAGTAGTTCAGTAGTAAAAGGTAGCATCAGTGGAAAGGCTAATTTTTAAACCATGCAAATTAAATATATATATGTATTCTCTCCAGATGCACAAAAGTATCATTGCCACATTATATAATATAGTAATAATCTTATTCAATCATTACCCTTATTATGCTTTTTACTAATTCACACTAAAATCAAGGCAACAATAAAACTCTGGAACAGAGAATCTCTAAATAATTTGTTGACTGTTGTTACGCTACTCCTCACAACCATAACAGTAGAAGATCTTCAATATCTTCCAAGGACATTTAAATATATTCAAGGACTGACAAGTCTCTTCGAGTTACGATTCATTTTTACCAATCAGCAAGTGCAGCTTAATTAACCACTATAATATCCAGGTGCTTGAAAAATGCAGGCACAAATTTCTCCAACTGATTAATACAGAAGAATCTGTGGCACACTGGATTTGGTTTTCTTCCTCTGTGCCTTACAAGTTTCTTGTCATCTAATTAGTTCTCCCTTCAAACATTTCCTAAAATGTAACATACGATAATTTAGGCAACCTGTATCATCTCACAAATATATTGACTAGTCACTGTATTGAGCGGAGACAGATGATGCAAGAAATCAAATATGATCTCTGGCTTTGTAGCACAAAACTCTTGAGATATAGAATCCTTAAAATCTACACCATGCTAGTATTCTGTTCTGCACTGATGCAATGGACATGTTATAATATACAATTTCAGTAGAGATTTCTTTGAACTTTTTGGTTGCTACTTCCTTTGGGGGAACTTCAGATGTGGAAAACTTGCCATTAAGTTGAACTACTCTTTTCATCATCATAATTGGTCTTGGTCCTTTTCCATTGGAATCTCCCTTCCAAACTTTTTACACATTATTTCTGAAATTTTCATTCAGGAGTTCCGTTTTCCAAAACAGTATTAAACAATGTTTAGATACTACTAAGTATATTCTGATCACACAACTAAACATACATAGCTCAGCTGGTAGAGCCATTAGACTCTTAATCTTGGGGTTGTGAGTTCAAGCCCCACATTGGACAAAAGATTCCTGCATTGCAGAGGGTTAGAAAAGGATGACCCTCGTAGTCCCTTCCAACTCTGCAATTCTATAATTCTATGATAAACACCTACTGCCTGTCTTTAAACACACACAATTAAAGAGTGAGAAGGAGAGTAGCAGGACTTTCACATAGGCCAAGCTACTGGTATATCACCTCTTGTTTAAACACAGCCTCACTCCTACCTGGAATGTAAATTTACTGTATATTCCTGCATATAAGACTACTTTTTAACCCAGGAAAATCTTCTCAAAAGTCGGGGGTCGTCTTATATGCTGGGTCATATTTCTTATACGGCAAGTATATCCCAAACTCTATATTTTAACTGGAAAAGTTGGGGGTCGTCTTATACGCCCAGTCGTCTTATACTTCGGAATATATGGGTAGTTTCTATATGATTCCTTTGGTACTCCATTGACACATTTATCACCCAAGAAGTGTACTTAGAAAAGCGCAAGCAAGCATGACTTGGAAAGTACAATGTAAAATTAAGTTTTCATTGTCTAGGTTTGGTTAGGTTTTCGTGCCAACCCCTTTTTTCTCTTCTTAGGACCTCATATACAGATCTCAAACTTTTCAACAAGCAATTGATGCTCAATATTTTATTGAAAGTGTTCTTAATAACAGGCTTCTGACACCCAAAGATTTCACCTAGAAACTATGTATGACAGATCACCACTCCCTATATCAGCTGGCCAAGCTCGGAGATCAGTGGAGGGTGGGCATCTTGCCATCCTCCCAGAAGCTATAACTGGCTTTTCCATAATGCAGAAAGAGTATTCTCTGCATTTATACCCCAACCATAGAGTTCCTCAAGAGAAACCGACAACCAAAAAACTCAATATGCCAATGCCCAAGTAAAAGCATATTTGGAAGACTCTGATTTTCTTTCCCAGGACTTAGAACTACTGTACTGTGAACTACTGTGATCTTTATTGCTCGAGATGGTTTTTACAATTACCAGTAGTTGTTCTGTTTATTAATTTTAAGTGTGTTTACTTTAAATATGTATCAGATACCACCTAGGATCACTATTTGATGAAGGGCAATTACAGATTTTCTAAATTAATAAAAAGGTGAATTTATATGTGGGAGAAGATTTGAGGAACAAGAATTGCCTGCTTTTCTGCATACCTCAAATGTGGCTAACAATAAGCAGGAAATACTATGTACAGAACTTTTACATGCAATGTATTGGCTTGGATCCAGGGATGTCTTACACAAGCAGAAAATCATTTCCACTTCACTAGACAGCACATTGAATTGGTATAATTTGCTTGTACTGCTGCAGGCCCATGTCTACACCATTCCAGAGGGTTCATCACCCACGAGGAGTTGTGGGGGGCACTGGGGCACTGTCTGTAGTGGTGGTGAAACACCAGGAAATCTGTTGAAAAAACAGAATTCCACTCAATCTCATCTGTATCCAACTTCCTGATTGGAAAATAAGGGATCAGCAGCCTCAACCAGCGGCGCTGCACCGGAAGTCGCTTCTGCGCATGTCCAGACAGAAGCGAATTCCGGTGCCAGCCTGCCTGTGTCCGCATGTCTGGGCACCGGAAATAATACCCTCCTTCCCACTCATCTCTCCTGTCTTCTTCCTTCTTTCTTTTTTGTGGAAAAGAAACAACAGCAGCAGCATTTAGATGCAGCAAATCCTGTAAATGAATAAAGTCACACATATACCTAAATCTAAATCGCTATGTCTAAAGGCATGCACACCCATCCACCATTACAACCCCCCCTCCAGAAACGTCCCTCAATTTTTGGTGCCCCCCCCCCCGAGAACATACCACAGCCCCCCAAAGACACCCTAGATAACCCCCTTCCTTGGCCTCCACAACTTTGGGTGTCATAAGCGAACATTTTCCCCAAACACAACAACACCCCCCATTGCACCCTCCCAAGATACGGGAGGAAGGGAGAAGCGCCCAAAAAGTGCATGAAACGAGAAGTGAAGAGGAGGCGAAGTTGGATAAAAGTAAATGAACAAACAAAGGTTAGACAAAAGCTTACAGAATCGTCTAACTGTAGAGATGGAAGGGACCCACGGGTTATCTAGTCCAACCCCCTGCAATGCCGGAATGCCAACTAAAGCCTCCAACAAAGGAGAGCTGACCACCTTCCAAGGGAGTCTGTTCCACGGTCAAATGGCTATTGTGGCCCAAAGGTTCTTCCTGTTTACAGTGGTACTTTGTTCCGGAAGTCCGGTCTTAAACCAAAGCGGACTTAAACCAAGGTGTGCTTTCCCATAGAAAGTAATGGAAAATAGATTAATCCGTTCCCGACGATGAAAAGCAACCCCTAAAACAGCAACTCAACATGAATTTTACTATCTAATGAGACAATTGATCCATAAAATGAAAGCAATAAACTAGGCTGCAGTCTCCAGTATCAAAAACTGGCAGTGATCTACCCATTGCCATTGGAGGGACAAGATGGGAGGGGGGAGTTTAAGGGGTGTGTGGAAACACTCAAACTGGAAGAACGAGGAGCGTGCATGGGGTGCATGTGGGGAAGAAGGTGGCTAACTGGATGCAGGAGAGGGGTTTAAGTGGGGAGGAAAGGAAAAACAATGAAGGAATGAGGAGCACAAGTGAGGTGTGAGGGGGGGAGGTGGCTAACTGGAAGCAGGAAAGGAGAGGAAAGCCAGTCCTTTCTCTCTCTCTCTCTCTCTCTCTCTCTCTCTCTCTCTCTCTCTCTCTCTCTCTCACACACACACACACACACACACACACATGTAAAAGCAGCTGGGCTGCAGGACGCTTCCCCCCAATGCCCCAATCAGTGCAATCTCTCTCTCTCTCTCTCTCTCTCTCTCTCTCTCTCTCTCTCTCTCTCTCTCTCTCTCTCATCAAAACAGCTGAGCTGCAGATCGCTGAGGGGACGGTTCCTTCCCAAGCCTCTGCAGGGACTGCTCTCCTGCCGCAGCTGCAAGGGAGAGAGTTGTGAGCAAGCCAACCATATAGCTGGCGGGAGCACAGCTTCCCTCTCGCTCGTGCACTCAAATCCTTCCGCCGAAAGTAAGAGGTGGTTCTTCGCTCGTTCGAGAGGAGCTGCTTCCTGAAACCCGGGGATTTTAGGGATATCAAATAATCCGGGGGAGCACCGGGGAACGGCTTGGAATATGGGGGTTTCCCGCCAAAAACGGGAGGGTTGACAGCTATGGATCCAGTCCAGATCACTATCTGCATACCAAAGTGCACAAAAAGTCAAGGCGCATGGGGCTCCCATGTCAAAAACCAAGATTTCGGTTCGACCCTCAGACCTTGTTCCTATGAAAGAGTACGGTCACATACACTTAAAGCATGAGAAATGACTGAGCAATGTCACCAGGTGCAACTTCTCTAATCAGTGCAGTACACCGATTCAAAGAGACACTGGGTAGAATTGTCCTTATCTCTTACAAGCCGCAACACCCTAAAGTACAGAAAGGTCCTAGAGAAACACATTAATGTCAGAAACGACACTAAACCAGTCAGTCAAACCAGTCTTAAGACAAACTCAGAACTATGTCACACAATGCAACACAATGGATTTTAGCAGCCAGCTTCAATTCAGATGTTGTTAGATTTATTGCCTGCCCTTCAGCAGAAGGTCCCAGGGTGGGTTACAGCAATATAAAACACAACATTATTAGAAACACTTTAAGAAAAATATATAATTACAACTATAGTGGGTCCTAAAAATTTGTCTTGTGGCCCCTCACTTTTCTTTCCACCCACCCCCTGCTTCCAGTATGAAGCTTTGCCTTTTGAGAGGGATACCGCCTAATCTAATTCCTAACTTGCTTCCTCCTTTGAAGTTCCACTAATGGAAATTTGGGGACTTAGTTTATAGATGCATAGCAGACTTCTTTCTGGGTGCTAACTGTGTAATAACATGATTACAATTACAAAACCAAGAAGTAAGGCTGAAATGCCTGAAACTATTTGGGAGTATTTTATTTGCCTCCTGGTACATACCGTGTTTCTCATATTATAAGACACGTCTTATATTTATTTTTTCCTCAAAAACACACACACTATGGCTTATTTTCAAGGGATGTCTTATTTTTTTCCTCCTCCTCCTGCTGCGGCCGGCATTGCTGCTGCGCATATCACTATGTCTTATTTTCGGGGTATGGCTTATATTCCTTGAATGCTTAAAAATCCTGCTATGGCTTATTTTATGGGTATGTCTTAAAATATGAGAAACAGGGTAGAGACAGATGGAACTTTCTTTAAATGCTGTTGTAATCCTTGGGACACCTTGCACACTGTGAGAATCTGAACTAGCTCAGAAAGAAAGAAAGAAAGAAAGAAAGAAAGAAAGAAAGAAAGAAAGAAAGAAAGAAAGAAAGATTCATTATCCTTTTATTTTACTAACTTGCTACCGTACTTATACCAGCTCAAGCTTCCCATTTATAAGGAAAGGGTTAGGTACTTTTAGAAGTGCCCCCCTTCTCTCAGGATCAAAACTGTTCAGGCTGCAAGCATTTATATTTAGGGAGATTAAGGTTACTTTTAAAATATTTACCCCAATATTTTGATCAAGTCATCAGCCACTGCAGCTATGAATCTGACCCATTTATGTGTAGATTTTTGCCAGTTTCCTGTCAAAATGCCACAGAAGTCCTGTTGAATGTATATCAGACAGCGATATCTGATGCAGCGCTCACATCAACGATTAAAGCTCAATTCCCACAGCCATTCTGTGTTTTAATCTGGCACTCTGATAAAGAGATAAAGAGTAAATTATAGTTTATAGATGTCATCGTACGTTATGTGTAGTTAAGTGGGATTGATCTTCTTTCCAGATAGTCTGGATCTATGCAGAAGCACATGCACACCACTACTTCTACAGTGGCTCTGAAAACAGGACAACACTTAAAGATAAAATGGTTGAAAAAATAATACAGCACAGTGTACTGCAAAGAAATTGAACCTGCAAATGTTGCGTGGTAATAACCGTATTACTATTTCAAAGTCACTAACAGTGGAATCCTAAAGAATGTACACACAAAAGAACTGTAACATTCAATGAGAATTATGTCCAAACATACAAAGATACAATTGCAGTCTAATCCAATCAAGAACTTGCTTGTTTACAGGTAAAACACATTTTGTTACAGGCCACCTTTTGAAAAAGCCTAGTGGAACTTCAGAGTGAATCACATTTTTATTGCACTAGAAAGCAAATTTATTAAATGGAGATTATTTTACACAACATTTAATTCAGGCCAGTGTTCAGGTTAAGGAAAGATCTAACTCAGAGATGTAACAAAGTTCAGCAAACTTTTTTTTTTTAAAAAAAAAAGATGGATCAATTATTAGACTTACTAGGGCATAACACTGTTTATATAAGACTAAGTGCAAAGTCCTGACCTCTGCATTTCCCCCCATGACCTCAGAGAACAGACACTCATCTCTTTCCTCAGTCAAGACAGACTGTATGCTTAGAAGATCTCTCAATGCACTAAAACTCACTATAGAGCTTTAAAAGAATGTAATAGCCTAATTAAAAATAAATAAATGAGTGAATTCACTGAATAAAGATTGCCCACAGATGCCAGAACAAGTCTAGATAGCTAAACATAACAAAATGGAAACTGGAGACCCCAATAAGTATTCCTACATTCACAGACAAGTTTCTAGGATCAAAGGCTAAACTCCATGATACACATACATTTCCTGGATACTAAATTTCAATTTGTACATCAAGATGCAAGTTCACAGTTCCTTCCATCTCTTGATACACCTAGACGAGCCCATTAATCCAAAATTTATTTTGCTTACTTTCTCTATCATAACTACATAATCACATTACGCATGACAACAGATTCAGGGCAATAGATATACAGTACTGGCGAGTCAAAAGTGTGTTGACATACTCTTAGCAAACACAATGGAACCATCCTTACCGAGAATACTAGCCAAGTGCATCAGATGCATATATAATGCTTTACACTGTTTTCCCCAGTACTTTTTTTACACAGTGATAGAAAGCTGCCATAATTATTACAAATCACAGGAAATTCTGGTTTTTGTAGCAACATGGGCAAAAGGTACCATGGAATTTACATAAAGCCTTGAATTAATTCACATTAAAGAAAGTATCCAGCAATATTCCACTACTGTTAACAACAGTACAAAGCCTTGGCTTAAAAAAATCTTAGACTTTATTGTGGGGTAAGGAGTAAAGTACTACAATCAGTACTAAACACAGTGCAGACATACCTTGGAAGTCGAATGGAATCGGTTCCGGAAGTCTATTCAATTTCCAAAGCGTTCGAAAAACAAAGTGTGGCTTCTGCTTGGCTGCACGAAGCTCTTGCAGCCAATCGGAAGCCGTGGAAGCCCTGTTGGACATCCAGCTTCCAAAAGAACGTTAAAAAATTGGAACAGTCACTTCCGGGTTTCAATCATTCGGAAGCCAAAACGTTTGAGAACTAGGCTGTTCGAAAATCAAGATACGACTGTATGTTGAAAGTAGATGAAAATAGTATCCAATGTATATCTATACAACATTTAACATTAAAAAATCCCCCTTGTAACTTCACAAAAAGTTAAAGCAAGCAGATCAAATTAAAAAAAGCTTTGACCAAAATATTTTTAAAGTGGAAGGGATGGAAGATTTCCATTTGTTTTCAGCCCTGAATCAGAAAGAATCATAAAAGTTCCTTATTTTTATGTACTGTACTCATTTATTCAATTGCCATTCAAATTTCTAGATGTCAAACCTAAGGGCAGAAAAAGCCATATAAAAGCAAAGACTTCACATTGCTGCATTTCTTGTACTTTAACACAGTTGATTCTGGTTGCTACCTTTTTTTTTTTTTTGGTTGCTACATAATTTCTGGTTGCTACATAATTTTAAAAAAAAAATCTTCATCTTGATGAAAATATAGGAATAATGGAGCATTATATCTTTTAAAGCTATCAATTCTTCAGATATTGTCTCATTTAGAAGATGAAATGCTAAACATAATATAATTTAATTATCTTTTAATGGGATTGTCTATCTGAAATTTTAAAAAGTGAGTACAGCTTGAACTCCACTGCAAGATTGGCTAATTTACACCTCTCTCATTACACACACAATGGAAGGGAGAAAACAAGAGTTTCTTTGTTTGTGTACATTAGCTCAAAGCTGTAAAAGTCATTCAGTGGAACTTTACTACGGTTTCACCCATACCTTGCTTGTAACAACATTTGTAGCCTCTGAAATTACATGGGGTGCAGTCAGACTAAGGTAATCACCCTTCACTTTTGATTCATGGAGCCTGAAGAAATGGATTTATGTGCATTACACAAGCAGTTAAAAGGCAGGTTCCCCATTTATTACTTCTTCCAAAACTATACCAAAGCAAAAACTGCGTAAATAAAGAAGTCCATCACATCGGAAATGTGTAAATACAGCCAAGGTTATTCTAGATAAAATTACCAGTTTCCTACATCAATACTTTTACTCAGAAACACCATAACAACATGAACTAAGTAGTGTATACTGCCATCTACCATGAACGCCTTTAGAAGAAAAAATGGTATTTATTAGTACATACTAAATGTATATGTATAAACAGGTAATAGGAAAAAAGTTGGTGCAGTGTATTTAACCAATATTTTGCCCACATTTTAAAACCATGTTTCTACAGCCCTTCCAAATGGAAGTGGAAAATTTCTAAAAGGTAGCCACACCTGACCAATAATTAGAAAATGCTTACCTTTATTATAGCAAAAGGTGGAAGTAGAGCAGTAGTTATTGGCACAAGCTCAATTAGTAAGAAAATTCCCAGCTGCCTACTAGGAGTGAGGCTGCAAACCTGGACACACTAACCTATGAGAAAGACCTCCATGGGAATTTTGTCCCGAGTAAGACAAATACAGGATTGAGCGGTGAATGGTTTATGCACAGCATCATGCTACATCATCTTCTTCCCCCCCAAAATGACGACACAAAAAAAAACCGGGGAAATGTAGTACAACCACTCAC
This sequence comes from Zootoca vivipara, assembly GCF_965207765.1. Lineage (NCBI taxonomy): Eukaryota > Metazoa > Chordata > Lepidosauria > Squamata > Lacertidae > Zootoca > Zootoca vivipara. The sequence goes on from NC_142587.1 coordinate 59,640,959, forward strand.
AACCATCCAGAAAGACGGACTCTGGTCAGTCTCCAAAAAATAGCACTTTTCAATATCAGCTATAATATCATTTAATAATAATAAAATAACAATAACAATAATAATAATTTTTTATTTATACCCTGCCCTCCCTGGCCAGAACTGGGCTCAGGGCAGCTAACACCAATAAAATTACAATAAAACATAAAAGAAAAAGAAAAAACATTTAATTAAAATATGGGTTAAAATATGGGTTAAAATACAATTTAAAATGCAGCTTCATTTTAGTAGTAGCCCATAAATCAAAACCTTAATGGGAGGGAAACATAAGGTTCAGAATGAGTCCAAACCAAAGGCCAGGCGAAACAGCTCCTTCTTGCAGGCCCTGCGGAAAGATGTCAAATCCCGCAGGGCCCTGGTCTCTTGTGACAGAGCGTTCCACCAAGTCAGGCCCAGTGCTGAAAAGGCCCTTGCCCTAGCTGAGACCAATCTAACCTCCTTGAGGCTTGGGACCTCAAAAGTGTTGTTATTTATAGACCTTAAGGTCCTCCACGGGGCATACCAGGAGAGGCGGTCCCGTAGGTATGAGGGTCCTAGGCAGCATAGGGCTTTAAAGGTCAAAACCAGCACCTTAAACCTGACCCTGTACTCCACCGGGAGCCAGTGCAGCTGGTAAAGCACTGGATGAATGTGGTCCCACAGCAAGGAGCCTGTGAGGAGCCTCGCCACAGCATTCTGCACTCGCTGGAGTTTCTGGGTCAGCTTCAAGGGCAGCCCCGTGTAGAGCGAGTTACAAAATCAAGCCTGGAGGTGACCGTCGCATGGATCACTGTGGCCAGATCAGGGCGAGAAAGGTAAGGGACCAACTGCTTAATACGGCAGAGATGGACAAATGCTAAAGGGAGGCATCAATGGTTACACCCAAACTCTTGACAGAAAGTGCTGGCACTAATTGAGCCCCGCAAGAGATGGGAGTTGGCCCCCTTAACCCCATGTTGTCCCGACCCAACCAGAGGACCTCTGTCTTTGAAGGATTTAACTTCAACCGGCTCCCACACAGCCATCCAGCCACAGCTTCCAAGCATCTGGTCTGTGTGTCCATGGCAAACACAGGGCAGCCGTCCATCAACAGGTAAAGCTGGGTGATGACAACCTAGCCCAAAACTCTGGGCAAGGGGGCACATAAAGATATTGAAAAGCATCGGGGAAAGGATTGCTCCCTGCAGCACTCCATACACCAAGGAATGCTGCGACGACAACTCCTTCCCTAGCGCCACCCCCTGTCCCTGACCTGAGATAAATGAGTGCAGCCATTGTTGGACTGTGTCCTGAATCCCCACATGGGCAAGGCAGTGGTCCAAAAGTTCATGATCGGCCATATTGAAAGCTGCTGACAAATCTAAAAGAATCAGCAGTCCTGACCCACCTTCATCCAGCTTACGGAGATCATCTGTTAGGGCAATCAAAGCCATCTCAGTCCCATAACCAGGGCGAAAGCCAGACTGAAATGGATCCAGAACTGATGTTTCATCCAGAAACCTACTTTGATTTAGGATCAGAGATGCTGTGTGTCAGTGGTTCCAATTTCAGATACTATGAGAGTACTGATCCTGTAGCATTTATAGTGCTACTCAAGTACACCAAATGAAATAGATGGACATGGCCTATTCTGAGTGAATCTTAGATAGCTGAGTGAAGCTCACCTATCAATGACTGCAATAAGAGATGAAAGGTTTTTTCTTCCTTTCTTTTTTCTTTTATTTTCTTGCTTTCTTTCAAGGGAAAACTTGATCTTCACATCTGAGCCATTTTGTTTCCCCTGATTTTGTTTCACAGCTTTTTTTTCGGGGGGGGGGGATGCTTCTAACATTGACATTGAAGCTAGTGCTGAAGCATAGCAAATTCTCATCCATTTGGGAGCATTTAAACCACATCCATGCCATATGCAAGTATTGCTGACATTCTAAGGAAGAGGAAAAAGAGCCATGCTTTAGTGGCCCCTCACCACTAAATGATATATAAAAAGGGAGCTCTTATATACATAGTTTTAAAAACTCTAATGTGTCCCAACTTGATAAGGTGAAGTGTGCTACACAGCCATAATCCATGAATAAAAACATTTGTAATTTGCCATTTACCAGGCATTCCAGATTTGTTGAACCTTGCAGGATAACTTTAGCTTTTAGGATGCTTTCAATATTAAGCCAAGCATAGTAACTGCAGCTTCTCGGCTGCAACAGTGCTGGAATTGGCTAGCACATATTCTGCCCAAGCCAGGAAAGTGAACTGTAAAACTAATAATTTCCCTTGAGCCTACGCTAAACAGATGCATGCCAGCTACTCCCACAGGAACAGGGAGCCTAACAGTTAAGAAAGAAGCTGTGTGTAAACAACCACTCTGCTTCAAGGCAGTTGTATTTATAGGCTATGGTGGATTTGATTCAAATATATACTGCAGTAAACAAATTTGGAGAATAGTATACCAAACCATTATTTTTATCCTGTGAAAGGATCTAGTGACCCAAGCACCTGAAACGCAAGCCAAGATTCAATTTTTGACTAAGATGATACAAGCAACCGTGATCTGAAGAAAACAAGTTTTATTTCAAGTGGCCTTCCATAGTTACCACCCCTTGCCATTTTTATGCACTACTAACAACAACATTTAAGTTTAGTATGCATCCTTTTTTAATAAATAAATGACTGCATTTTTCTATTAATACATTTTTTGATTTTGAGAATCAATTTGCATTTATTTTAAAGAAATGTATACAGGTAAATAGTTAAACATCTAGCTGACATGGGGGAAGGGCCTGGGAAATCTTTTAGGAAGCCAGACTGCTAATCAAGACTAGGTTGCCTCCAGCTACCACAGCAAAAACAGAGTCTCAGCAGACCTCATGAGTAGCATATTTTACATGCATTCTTCCCTGCCTCAGCTCTATCCCATGTTGGATATTAGATTTTAAACTTTTAATTAAATAGATATTTACTATAGATACACATGAATGCAAAAAAAAAAAAAACACCACACACACACAACAGAAACATTCATCTACTGAATACATATGCACGCCAGATTATACTACCCAAAACACTGAATCAACTGCTTTTGTTTTTAAGAAAACATATCTTTGCTTCCTGCCCCCTTCCCACCAGTACATTCCCACTCACAGATATCTCTGGTTTAAAATTTCCTTTATTATAGCCTTGAAAAAGTGGGATGATGAATGACTACTATAAGTTTTTCCTGCAGGATTTAACAAGTATAAAATAGAATGCTAGTCACAGCACATGTCTGGGTGGAGTAGAGAAACCTCAGAAAGGCTCCTCACAGAGCCAGAAATTAAGAGCTGTGCCAACACTCCAATCATGTGCCGATCAGATTCATTTTTACAGAGCGACAACACATGCCATGCTCAATTCTTTGAAGAGAAGCTGTCTCAGGTTGATTCTGTGTTTAATTAGCAGGCATAAGAAAGCTATCAGGAATCAGGTGTCGAATGAAAGTCAAATGAATCAAGTAAAGCCCATGGAGATGTGGTGAAATGGCTGAGTTACAAAAGCTGGCTTGGATACAGAGTGGTAAGAGATGCTTCTGGGTGGGATGTTTTGCTGAAGTGTGGCAATGACTTGTGAAGCCATGTCTTCTTCTATACCCAGACTTGCCCTGGGACTGATTCAGGTGATATACAAATTGTGCAAACAAGCCTTTATGAAATAATGCATTATTACATACTCAACAGAACACTAATAACAGTTCTTAAACTCTATAATTGCAGTATGTTCAGCTGTGATGAAGCAACCCTGAGCTCCTTTTTATATAATAAATAAACACAAATTAATGTACTTTCCTTAATGAAACAGAAGTCCAAAGTGCTGGCCACCATATGACCATAGCTGTGAAGTGCAAACCAGATAGCTCATGTCTACCACTACAGAGGACCAAAAAATAAACTTCATTGCCATAAAATATTGATTAGGGTGTTCTCGTGATAGTGGCAATGGAGGTCTATTTCAGATTACTTCATATTGTGATAAGAAACAACCATTTTGTGAAATATGAAGAATTATTCCACTTTCCTTACCTCAGCTTCGCAAATAAAAAATCTATATTAATGTATCCTTATTATCTCAAATATGCCAAGAGGTGTGTGAATATGTGTGAATCACTAATGTCCACCAAATAGTGACATACAATAAAATGGGGTGTAGGATTTCACACACACTCCGCTTTGGAAATGAAATGTATATTAACATATTCCTGCATTGCCGGGGGTTGGATTAGAATTCATGGGTAGGCAAACTAAGGCCGGATCCGGCCCAATCACCTTTAAAATCCGGCCCACGGACGGTCCGGGAATCAGCTTGTTTTTACATGAGTAGAATGTGTCCTTTTACAGTATTTAAAATGCATCTCTGGGTTATTTGTGGGGCATAGGAATTCGTTCATCCCCCCCCCCCAACAAAAAATATAGTCCGGGCCCTCCACAAAGTCTGAGGGACAGTGGACCAGGCCCCTGCTGAAAAAGTTTGCTGACCCCTGGATTACATGGTCCCTTCCATGGTCCATTTCAACTCTACAATTCTATGATACTAAGCTGGACACTACAGGTGAGTTTTAAGCATGATTAGCAATTTTTTTTACCAGCACATGAAACAAAATATGCACTTAGAACAAATATTACAAATATTACAAAGTATGTCTTCAGCTGCGGGAAAGTGAAGTTGGCTTTCTATTTCTTCTGCACTAGCTACTTATTGGTTTCAAGGCCTAATTCGAAGTGCTGCTTATTATTTATGAAGCCCTAAATGGCTTGTGAAGGGACGTGGGTGGTGCTGTGGGTTAAACCACAGAGCCTAGGGCTTGCCGATCAGCAGGTCGGCGGTTTGAATCCCTGCGACGGTGGAGCTCCCATTACTCCGTCCCAGCTCCTGCCAACCTAGCAGTTCGAAAGCACGTCAAAGTGCAAGTAGATAAATAGGTACCGCTACAGCGGGAAGGTAAATGGCATTTCCGTGTGCTGCTCTAGTTTGCCAAAAGCAACTTAGTCATGCTAGCCACATGACCTGGAAGCTGTACGCCGGCTCCCTCGGCCAATAACACGAGATGAGTGCCGCAACCCCAGAGTCGGTCACGACTGGACCTAATGGTCAGGGGTCCCTTTACCTTTAAATGGCTTGTAACCAGAATATCTGAAGGACGAACTCTTTCCCTGTTGACCTGTTATCAATTACAATCACCATCTCTATGTTTCACCATGAGAGGTACAGCTAGCAATAACTTGAGATGTGGTCCTCTGTGTGGAGGTTGTGGAGCTCTCTCCACCAAGATAGGGGTAATCAATATGTACTTATTTCATCAGGGCTTTAAGGGGTTTTATCTGTATGTTAACTTGCTGTTATCTTTATTTTGTTTTGTAATTGTTTTACTGTTTTCAACTTTTACTGTTATTAGAATTGGGTTTTTATTATTGTACACTGATTTAGGGGACCTTATGGGGGTTGAAAGCAGTATATAATTCTATAAATAAAACCTTTGATTCAGACACTCTCCTTAAACCTGATTTTCTTTAAAAAGCCATACCTGTAAGTTAAGATTAATCACAGTGCAGCATTACATCAGACCCTAGCTATGATTAATCTAAAACTAAGGTGAAAGTTTCTCCTGCTAGTAGTCAAGCTAGAAGAGGAAATGTTGCACAAGCAATACAGTACTTGTTTTGTGCAGGGGTTAATTTCATGCACAAATGTGTTTGTGGGGCCCTCATAAAGCATTCCATTCCACCCCACCTATTCCGTCCCCATTCTGCCCTTTTATTGACATTTTGGGTCACCTCTAGGTTTGGGACCATGCAGACATGAATAAATCAGTCATTGCCTGTAGTGTGCAAGCTCAAGTCCCACTGCAGCTCATCTTTGTTACTGTCAATATTTGACTATGGCTCTTGCAATACATTACAGTAATTATGCCCTGTTTTCTACCGTTAATACCTGTACTATTATTACTAGGTCAAGTTGCCTGTGAAATGGTTTGTATTCCGCAAAGTGTTACAATAAATCTGTTCGCTTTCAAGAGGACAAACATCTCTTTTGTTTTTTCAATGTGCATTCAACAATGTTTCTAAATATGTTCCTACTCAGTGTTCATTTGACTCAACTCCCTGATGCTAAAAGCTTGGCAAAAGCAGAAGTTCCGTTATTGTTACCACTGTAATCCCTTAATGAAATTATGAACAACTTGGGGGGGATGGGGGGCATTAACAATAGCATTTCAGGTAACAATTCTGCTAAATTACTTCTGTGTTTAAACTGCCAGATGAAAACAATAAAACATACAAATGTAACTGAAATAAACACTATGCAACATCAGTGAACACTTTTATGCTGCAACTGTACAGCTTCCATATAGGCTAACATTAGTCTGTGAATATTAATGAGTTATATTCAAAGGAGAAGCTTCAAAACAAGTTCAACATTCCAGACAGTCTTATAAAGAATCCTCTGTAAATACTTCTGCAAATATATAAACTGAACCATTTTCAACGTGAGAGCTTTTATTTTCGCAAAACACTATGTAAGCAATGAACCACATATGCTTTAATATAGTGTCCATTGAATTATTAGTTGTCATTCATTACCAAATATCATTTTTTCACTTACCCTACAGTAACTGCCAAAATCAATGGACAAATGTTTCAGAATCAGCACTCTTATTCTTTTAAAAAATCATCTTCCTTTATTTTAGCTCTCCATGTTAACGTCATTTTTCAAGCAATAATGCAGCAAGTTGCTTCAAATATACCTATGACATACATTCATAGTTATAAATAGCATATTCAGGTGTTATTCATTTTTCTTCCACTCATCAACCAAAAAACCATGAGCTTACAAATCACTTAAAAGGGGATACCTTGCTCTCATTGCTCACAATCTAAGAAGACACAACACGAAAGAAAAATGGATCAAGATGGATAAGAAAAAAGCCAGCTCAGGAACAAATTATTAGTTGAAAGTTCTTCTAATGACCTGCTGAGGTGGAAAGGTTGCTGGTAAATCAGTTGTGCTGATAGAGTGGCCCTGCATCCCTTCTCTGCTGCAGCCTGATGCATTGGATGCTACCAAGTCACAGCTGACTGAGAGGGGAACCTGACCTGAATGGAGCAGGTGGTAGGCCTGCTTCCCATCTTTGCCCCCTCTGCTAATGAAATGGCTGCTGCTAGGTGACAGTTAATGGGGGAAGCATATTTTATACCACAATAGTAGTGACATTAGTAAAGATCTCACTATTTTAACAAGTTATAACTTCAATTGCTATGCGTTTGTCACTTTCTGGATGCAAGGGCAGTGGTCTGGTGGGAAGGACATGAATGACTGGTCCCAAATAACTGGAGGTTATTCTAGAATCTGGATCCACCACTAAGAATTTTTTGTTTTGGTTTTTTAAATCACCCGTCACAACCTTTGGGGCAAGGATACTAATGAACTAATGTTTAGGGAAGTTTTTAATGTTTGATGTTTTATTGTATTTTTAATATTTTGTTGGAAGCTGTCCAGAGTGGCTGGGGAAACCCACCATATGGGAGGGGTGTGTGTGTGTGTGTGTGTGTATTATTATTATTATTATTATTATTATTATTATTATTACTATTATTACTACTACTACTACTACTACTAAAACTGAGGCAAGTTCACTCAGGATGAGATGTCCTTGGGACAACCCGGCCTCAAGACACCAAGGTCTTTGTCAAAATCAGCACTCAGAAACAAATGGACATGTTTGAGAACAAGCAAAATATAATAAGTTCTGCAGGAGTCATTCAGACATCCAAACCACTTTATTAGAAGTCAAATGTTCTCAAAAGTTCTCAAATGTTCCTCATAATACTCCATGAAAACTATTTTTATCAACTCTTATGGCACAAACTAAAATCACTAACATCACTCAACACAAATTACATAGCTAGTGCCCATTTGAATTATCTTCTATGTGGTCCTTAGATGCAAATGATGAATGTTCACTCTTTCTACATGATATTCAAACTTCCCTTGAATTATGTCCAATTATCATCACAAGGAATAGTTCTTTTTGTCTATAAGTTAGATAACCAGTGTTGTGTTCTGATACTGATCACAAATGTGCACACTGGGCTTTCTCCCTCTCAGCTATTGCTTGTGCTTTAGTTATTGACTTCCAGGTGTCAATGGGACCTTCTTGACAACACACATGATGCACAAACTAGGAAATTAAAGCCTCAACCAAAGTTTTGGCTGTGCTGTACTGGCCAACTTATAATTTTAAAATACACTTGGTTGCTAAAACCTGGAAAGAGTGTATTGTATGTTTCCTCCAAGTTACCGTAATTAGATCACTACAATCTCTAGCTCTAAAGCAATCTGGTGTTCTCCTGATGTATTGACCTGCAACTCCCATGAATCCCTATTGCAGTCCAACAACATTGGGGGTAGGTTGGGGGAAGCTGCTCTAAGGCAGGGTCACTCAAAGTACCTTGATTAGTGACATCCTCAACTATATGAGAGGAATTTTGCAACAATGTGCTTGAAATAGAACATGAGCAATGAAATTTGGATGACTGCTTTTAAACCACTTTATCCTCCTTAAAAGTGAAAAATTCTTCAATTACACATGCTTAATGAGTTGGCAAATATCTATCCTCACATGAAAGATACAGATATGGCAACCAATTCAGTGCACTGCTATTAATACATTAGAGAAGGTCAAAATGTCTGTGGCAAGCACTCAGTTTCTTTTTACCTGAAAGTGTTGAAGAATAGTTATACTGAAAGGGCCTTCTGCCCACACCTGGCTTAGGGTGTTAATTAAGGAGCCAGAGCTACTACAATCATATCTTGCACACATCATTGTAATTCTTCAGTAAAACTGCAGAATTCTAAAGATGGTAGTAAAAACACTGAGGAAACCACTAGGAGTATAATTCTCTCTTAATTATTTACTTGTGGGGTTTTGTATTTAACTTCCCCTTTCCTTTACCAGTTCTCAAAGAAGTCAAACTCTAAAAAAAGTTTGCTGATGGAAGTTTTTATAGCACATTTAATCACCCTCAAATTAGTGGCTTCTATTTGGGAAGAAATCATACAGTCACTTAGCTATTAAAAAGGTACTTTCCCATCACTCTGTAAAAGGCCCAAGCATTAGCTATGGCACAAAGACAATAATAACCTCTTTGTATTGTTTGTGAAATTACCCTTTTGCTACACTAAAATTGCTATACATCCTCTCAAGCTAAATGAAATAACTCACATTCAAAATTTCATCAAGTCTGTTTACATTTTAATTGCACAATAAATTTTAAGCCAATGAATGAATCACTGGTTTTATTCTATTCCTGTAATGTACATTTTACTGGAATTCTTTTAAATCAAACTATTTCACAACAATGTAACTGGAGGTTATTTTAATCTGGTAACTTTAGGCCTTTCCAGCAAATGAACTTGATGAATCATTGTTGCATGTGAACCATAAGGTAATGAAATTGCAGTTCTTTTTCAGCAGGCATATATGGTTCTTCTCTCAAGAGATTATGTCATCTATTGCTATTGAGATTGCTTCATGGAATATGGCTGTTTGAGTGCCAAAGGTTCCCACTGCAGTGCACATGACACCATCACTTTCCAGTGAAAGCTTCTTTCTTTCAATGCCTGGATCATCTTGTGAAGACTCTGCACTTCCTTACTATGTAGTCCATTTGGTTTTGTTTAAAACAAACTCAGCTGGCAAGAAATGACACAGCAGTCACTTCTCTCACTACAGCAATGCCTCTATATTTTCTGAAGGTCATTTTGTGTTGTGTTTCTTCATTGGACGCTTTGCAGTCCTTCCTTCTTTCCCCCAATAAGGCTTATCAAATCTCAGAAGAGAATTGACAAAAAGCCATTCACAATCTTGCAAGAGACCTTTTAGGGAGAAAGCTGGAAAAAATGTGCCCCTGTTCACCTCAACTGAGTGTTCTTTTAGAAGTCAAGTGTACACATACAACATGGCACACGGCATTTCCTCATATCTATAAGGGATAGCACCCATGCAAAAGGGGGAGGAATGCTGTTTGCTAGTTTTTTGCACACTTTTGCTGATGTCTAAAGCAGGCATCCCCAAACTTCGGGCCCCCCAGATGTTTTGGACTACAATTCCCATCATCCCTGACCACTGGTCCTGTTAGCTAGGGATCATGGGAGTTGTAGGCCAAAACATGTAATCACTTGGGAAACCTAGATGGGTCTGAAAACTATGGTACTGTTTACATATATTGCAACAGTCATTGTTACCGGTAGTCACATGGCTCATCTTTACTGGCCAAGCCAAAAGAGAGATACATTAATCCCCTGGCTCCACATGTTTATGGTTCTTCGGGAACCCAGGGATCATCAGACTGAAGCTCTGAAGCTGGTTTAAAGCATCCAGCACTAATAGTTGGCAGCTTGTCTAGACATCTGCCAAGGGACTGCCAGTTTAACAAGCCAGCATGTAGCGTAACCACTTGCCTGATAGCAGAATGAGAGTAAGTACACATTAGATACTTGCCACAAGGGAAAATTTCTGGCCAAGAGTGAATGTCCCTCTGTTCCTTTGACACCAAACACTAGAATGCACTTTGCACCTGGCAAATATGGAATAAAACTCATAATGAACAGCACCTTATATTTATGCAACTCAGCATGCAGCAGCTGCTGTCCTTTCCTAGCAGCTTTACCAAAACAGAGAGGTGAGAGGCAGGAAGGCATATCATCAAGTTAGTTTGAGTACACCCTTCCATCTCCACAACACATGCATGCATGCACTCACATACAGACCTTTGTCACTGCAAATATTAATAGTACCTACTTTTTTTAAAGTTACAGATCAGGCAAACAATTTCACTCTATAGTAATACTACTATGTAGTTACAGTCATGGTGACTTTTGGAAGAACACTACGAAAGCTAAAATATGATATTTTGCATTAAATTTTTAATAAATTTCATTTAGAATATTAAGCATACAGCTTAATGGCTTGATGGGGGTTAATAAGAATTCCTCTGAATTCACAAAAAGTACATACCGGTATCTATTTTGCTACTTATACACAGTGGAAACCTGCCACTCATTTGATTGTGCATTCATGCACAGCGGAAGTGACAAATCCTATTGCCATTTTTAATTAGGTATGTATGCCGTAGTTTTTCCACACATAAGTAGGGTTCCAGCTGGGTTTTTTACAGGAAGACAGAGGATTGCCTCTTAAGATAGACTCATACAACTTCTCTGTTCCTTAGCTATTCTGCTAGAAAGACCATTTCTAAAGATTTATTAGATGGGTGAATGGTGCGAGTTTCACAGTGCAGTTACAAAAGTCGAAATAGGTGATCCAACAAGAAAGATGGACAGACTGACCAAACAAAACTATTAGCCATATATTAATTCCTAAAGTTATTCTAATGAAGCCAAGTTTTACATTCCACTACCAGAAGGACTAAACTATGAATGTTCCTTTCTAAATACTATCTTGAAAACCAAATAAAAAGTTATAATAAGAATCATGTAAGCAACCTTAATGCAAACCTCTAGTCACAGGGATAAAAAAATGCAATTCTCATTTGACTAACACAGCTAGAAGATCACAAAAAACCAGAGAGTGCAGTGGCAGCATCTTTTGATCTCTACATGTAGCAACTTTTGGCATATGAGTAAGTAATTCCTAGCCCTTTGAAATGCCTTCTTTGAAGAAGGAACTGACTGTAGTAAACTATTCTTTCTTACTGTAGAACAATCACTACCCAGTTTGACACACAGGGATCATCACGTTTTGAGGAGGTTTACTTAAAAGCTTGCTTGTGTGTGTGTGTGTGTGTGTGTGTGTGTGTGTGTGTGTGTAGTTTTGGGGTTTCAACCTCCAAAACAGAATACAATCAGCATCCATTTTTACTACTCCTGAACAACCCTATTTAAAAATGTAACTGAAGTGTCTTGTAACACAAAATCCTAGGCATGTTCACTCAGAAGTAAGATGACTGGGCTCACTATCAGAAAGTGGGCACAGGACTTCAGTTTTTATAGAAGCTGTATGGACCTCTTAAGCACATAGCTTTTGAAGTCAATGCCCTGAGAATCAGGGCTTTTTTTCAATTTTATCTGATTGAAACCATTATCCAAACTATTGAGTAAACTTTTGCAAACAGTTCATATTCAACAAGATGAAATTATAAACACATTCATTTTGTTTAAAACAGTATTCCTCCACCTTTTCAGACAAGGGATACAACTAATTTCAGTGAATAACATGGGTCTTCTATCTCTCCATGCCCTCCCCAATATCTCTATTTCCCCCTTTATTCTCTCCCTCCATTTTTAAGAAGGTGTACCATTTTAGAGTCTCATGTGTGGTGTCTGATCCACTAGCTAAATATCCATGATAAAATACAAATTGTTTGTATTTCCATACCAGAGAGCAGAGTGGAAGTACTCTACTGGTTGTGCTATTCAGCATGGAGGGCAAACTAAGATTGTTTCTCAAATAAACTTGTGTATATCATATTGCTTCAATTCATCCACAAATAAATTGATTTCCAAAACAGAACAGAATGATCAACTTTGCAGTAAAAGGGCTAACATAGAGCTATGTCATGGTCTCTGGATCATTTGAATCCTTTACAACACAAAAGAAAGAGTGATTTGATGTTATGCTCTACTTGTGTTGTTGCTGCTTTGTTTGTTTCTATGTAGAGCAACCAGTAACCTTATGGAGTGCTAGCTAGAAATGGTTACCATATATATAATGAGGCAAAAAGGTAACTGGAATGTAACCTTTAAAACACAGTATGCAAATAGGAAGTTAAGTGTTTACAACCACAATGCAACACACACTAAACTTAAAAGTCCCACAGAACTCAGTGGGTATATTAATATTAGAAGCACATTGAACATATTATATCAGGAAAGCTCACAACAGCCAAGCCAAGCCAGCATTATTCTCATACAACAAAGGCTGAGAGAATTTGTGGCTGGGAAGAGAATTGAACCATGTATTTGCTGGCTCACACTCTTTGGTATTACGCTAGGTTTCTATGTAATTAGCAACACATTATACAGCATTTTAAAATAGGTGAAGGAATAAGAAGAAAAAACACCATGAATAGACTTAGCTCTTTTCAGCTAAAGTTCTAGCAAATTTGACTGAAGAGTTTTTTTTCTGGATCAGAAGTTGAATAGACACTAGACTGGGCTTGTTTTAAAACAAGAAAGAATTAACATTAATAATTAGGCATAATTATGTCAGCTACACATATTTTAATTAGCAGGACAGAAGCAAGCCATGGTCTTTTAATTTACAGACCATTGCTGAATGAAATACAGTACACTCAAAACAATTTGCAGGCAAAAACAAATGTTGTTGTTAACTTTTCTTTGTTTCCATGTGTATCTTCTGGCATAATGTTTCAATCAGTTAGCTTTTGCAATAACTGATTGCAAAATTTCTAGAATTTGAAATTACTCCAACGGTCCTAGTCAACATTATAAAACAACACTAGTTGAACATAGGGGCAGGGGGAGTACAGTACACAATATGACCCATTAAAATTCTTGTAGAGTAGTTATAAAAGAAGTGTCATAGTCAGGATACTCAACTTCTGTTAGCTTTTATAGTAAGTCAAATGCCTTGCAGCCATGCCTGTAACCATGCAATCCGTACTTCTTGAAAACTAAATAAAAAAGTTAATGGCAAAAATGAAAATATAAAATAAAACCTCCTCTCCACCAGAATTAACATCAAATACTTCTTGAAGTAATAAAAATGCATCACATTTGGCCCAATGGTTTTTCACGTTGATGGTCATGTTGCAATCAGAATAAATAGAAGCTGGAAGTGAAATATGGAAAATCAGACAACAAAAATCCCAGACTATTCCTCAGTAAGAGCAGTTCTCATGTGCTGCAGATGAAGAAAACTGGACAACTGCAAACTTTTAAGTTAGACAAGCACACTGTCCTCACCTTGAACTAAAACAATAGAGTATTTGTGCATTTTAAAGTAACTCAAGAAGAAAGAACCAAACATAGCAAATACTTCCATGGGACCTTCATGACTCATAAATTTACTGTGAAGGAACATTAAGAGCTGGAGAGTTTTAAGATATGAAATCTGCAACTAACTTGCACCGCACTGGCATGACACTGCAACCAGGATAAAACTTCCCATAGCTAATTAAACCAGTTCAAACAGTGACTAATGACCACTAATCCCACTATCTTCTCAATTATCTCGCCTTCCTCTGTTTATCCACTTGACACATCACTTTACACATGAGAAAGAACTTTTAGCATAGGAAAGTGAATAAAAAATAAAAGGGAACCCTTTTGCTATAAATGGGGGGGCAAGAGGGTTAGTAAAAGAGACAAGTGAGACAGGTTCCTCCCACTGACTGTGATTTGCATCCAACTCTGTGCTTAAAGTACACTCCATGAAATAATGGAAACTGAGTGAGCTGGTGACATTACTCAAGAATTTAAGAAAAAACAGATACAGGGTTTCAGGTTTAACCTAGTCACCTGTCCTACTCCCACAGAGCAGCAGCCAGCTGCCCTACTGCAAAGTAACCCCGGTCTCATGGGTTATATCCCATTCAGCACATGGGAAGTAGCTCATTTTCCTCTCCAGACTGTTCTCATGTCACCTCAGATCAAGGGAATAGGTTTCATGGGATTGTAACAATTTTTTGCGGTCGGAGTGAATGATTTAACATATGTGCCAGGCTTCCAGACTTTGCCAGAAAATTTACAGTTATTTTGCGGGAAACTGTGAGCTAGTAGTCACATCCTAGTTTGTATCCTTTCAAAATAATCATACTCAAATTCTAAAAATCTGCTTTCTATGTTGTTTAAAAGTTGCCAGCTGAGGGTGGGTGTGAGCACAAGCTTTGACTTGCTAGCAGAAGTTAAGGAAAGGGAGAGACAACCCTTCTGGGTGGGATTAAAAATTGTTTTAAACCAATAATTTATCAATCTAATTCCACAAGCACATATCTGCCGAACTTCATACTTACTTCCAACTAAACATGCATAATGAACTTGGAAGTGTGTATAAGGGGTGAAATTCATGAAAGAGTGAAACTTAAGTAACTCCAGAGATAATAAATCTATCTTGAGCCTAAACATCCCTTAGTTGGAATTTCCATTTCAAAGAAAGGTCACTGCAAGCAAATCTATGTAGTAGTGAACTATCCACTTACTCTAGGAGGTAAACACCAATGACTAGTGATGAACTATAGTTATTACCATATGAATATTGAACACTGGAACCATATGCACTCAACAAAGGTTTAAAAAGTGATGCTTCATATCACTACATCAATCAACATATACTGAATAAACCATGCCTCTAGCTTCCTACTTGCCAATACCTGTAACCTCTTTCCCCCCTCCTCACCTAAAACTGTAGGAAGAAGTTGTTTCCTGCTGTTTCTTTATGATCTATTTTAATTACAGTCCTCTGCTTACATCAAACAAGGACTAATAGCCCCCTTGTTGCCAACTAAAGTGGCTGGTCCTAGCAGTGAGGACATGGGGGGCGGGGAGAGAGAGAGCAGCTTGCTCCATAATCTACCTTCGCCTACTCTACTCATGTGCAAGCTGATCTATAATACACAAGTGACTAGAGACTAAGCCTCAGTGGACACAGTAGGAGCTTGCTTCTGAATAAACATGCATTTGATAGGCCTGTAAGGCTTCGATCCTTGGGATGTGCAGTGTCAAGTACATATATTGTAGTTAGGCCCTGGAGCATTAAGCTCTCAGCTGACTTGCTCCATCTAGTTTCTAGAAGCGGACTGACGAGTTTGGAAGCATCAGAGGACCGGTCCTTTGCTGCCAATAACCCTGCTTTAATTTTTCAAAACTATGGGTGCAAACTGATGCATGCACTGTGCACATGCCCTCCATAACCTCAAGGCTAGACGAAAGTCCGTTCCACCAACATACTAAAAATCACTTGAACAGGCAGGAAAAAACTGAGGAGAGAAACAAGAGCAAGCTCAGGGAACCAAGATTGGATAAAATTGTTGAGCATCTTTAGCTGGATCCTAGCCTCAGTTGCCCTGCAGTGAGCGACTAAAGTGGATGACTTTTGTGAATGGCCCATTGTTTTCAGTGAAAGACTTAAGCACATGTTTAATTATTTCCTGGTTAAATCAGCAGCAATGGCTAGAGTTTTACACTTCTTGAATCCTGCCCCAACTGGGATCTGCCGGCTCTACAATACGAGATCAATAAATAAAAATCATTCGAGGAGCAGCGATTACCTGAACAGAGACATAATAATCCAAAGAGATAGAAGTGTACAAACTCCGCGATCATTGTCTCCAGGTGGAGCCTGTCGATAATCTCATGCCAAAAGGGAGGGCTGGAGGAAGAGGGGGAGGGGAGGACTTTCGCCAAAAAACCCTCCAAGGCTTCCCAGTTTGTAAATCCACAAGCAGCTTAATGTAAGCGGCGTCGTCCCAAATCCTCCAGAAGTTGAACGGGGAGCCTCGTCCGGGCTCTTCGCAAAGAGTCTCTATTGTCAGCAAAACCAGGCAGGGCTCCGCAGCTCCAGCCCAACCCAAAGCCCTCGCTTTCCTCTCGCCCCGGGTTATTCCAAAGGGGGCTGCCTCGCCTTGCCGCGCCACGGGACCATCCGACAGCAACCGAGAAACAAAAGCAGCAGCCCGCCTGCTGCTGCCGCGCTTGCTGGCTGCCTGGCTGGCTGGCTTGGCTCTCCTCAAGGAAAGAAAGGAAGGCAAGGAGCAAGGACCGCGCAGGTCACGAGAGGGGCCCTTCGGCGAAGTGCAGAAAGTGCGTCCGCTTCTTGCGAGGATCTCAGGCAGCGGGTGGCGGAGACGGGCCGGCGGCTGCTCTTGGCGAGGACTTGCCTGGTGTGGCGCTGGGCGAGCGCACGGCAGACAGAAGTGGCTGTGCAATTGTAGCAGCAGCAGCAGCAGCGGGAAGAGGAGGAGCAGCAGCAGCAGCAGTCCTGGGTCCCATCACTTGAAGCAAAGCGCCGGGATCGCCAGGCGAAGCAGCTTCCCGGCAGCCAGAGCGGAGCCGCTCCTCGAACCAGCCAGTACCTCCCGGGTGTCCTCCTCCTTTTCCTTTTCCTCCAGCTCCTTCCCTCTCCAAAAGCGGAGATTGGCACAAAAGCGAGGGACCGGGTGTGTGGGGTGGAAAAACTTCTGAGGGCGGCCTCGTCCTCCTCTTCTGGGCAGCCCCTGGTGGTGAAAGGCTGTACCTCCACGCTGAGGGGGCTGCAAACCTCCGTCTCGCGGAGCAGCCCCTGAAGTTTCTGGCGTCGCGTTGAGGCAGGCGAGAGAGCGCGCGCGCTTGTCTTTCTCGCCTTGCCGCTGCAGGTCTGGTGCCGCCTCAGGATACCTTAAAGGAGCCGCACCTCCCCAAACTGCTCAGAAAGAAAGGAAAATACAAAACGGCTACAATGCGGAGATGTAGAATCTCCTCCCTTAAGTTAAGACAACAGTGGCAACAACAGCCCACATTCCCATGTACTGTAACTTTATTGCGATGACAAAGGGTAAGAAACTGCCCTGCGCTATTGAATAACAAAAGGCTACCCCTTGGAATATCACGGAGCACGGAACAACCCCTTTTTAAAAACATCACTTGCCTGGTGCTGCAAATGGAACTTCCCGACGTAGGATTCAAAAAATCCTCCCGGGGAAACAATTGTAACCCTTTCACTGCTGCACAGCTGCAATTAGGTTCCACTGAGCATAGGAGAAGAGGAGTATTGATTACTGTACTGTGAACTGAGCAAGCGAAATACATAGAGGGGGAAGGAAGCAAGTTACAAAAGGGGCAACTCCCAGGGGTGGAGGTGTCTTCAACCTCCTCAATATTTTTGAGGGCCTTCTCAGCAGTGGCATCCTCTATGTGGAATGCCCTCCCATCAGATGTCAAGTAGATAAAGAGATTCACAATTTTAGAAGACATCTGAAGGCAGCCCTGTATCAGGCAGTTTTTAATGTTTGATGTCATGTTTTATATGCGTTTGAAGCCACTCAGAATGGCTGGAACAACCCAGCCAGGGTGGGATATAAATAATAAAGGTATTATTATTATTATTATTAGGCTCACCCCCCTATTGAGGGGCGGAGGAAGCTGAGTGCCAAGAATCCTCCTCCTGCCAACCTGGACATCACTAATTGACAGAAGCCAATCTGCAAATATTCTCAGCAAACAGGTATCACTGCTCTCCTCTGACCCCTAAGCAGGAGCTGCCCCCACCCAGCATGATTCAGAACCCCACCCCCATCCCCCACATGCAACGGCCTATGATTCCTGCTTCAACCTTTGGGTAAAGTTGATTTGACCTCCTCTTATCTGATGTAGATCTTCACTCACCCCTTCTTCCCTGGTGTGGGGATGGTTGCCATTTTGTGCTTTGGCTCAGGTGCCAAAATGTCTTGGGTCAGGCCTGCCACGTGATCATTGCTATCCAATCCACAGTAGCTGGTCAGAATAATATGGCTCCAATTTTTTCTTTCCTCATCAGAAGTATAAAGCAGTTGAGTTTAGGAAGAAATATTATGCTTCTTGGGAGAAATATTATGCTTCTTGGGAGAGTGGCTGGGGGCTAGAGCAGGCATCCCCAAACTCGACCCTCCAGATGTTTTGGGACTATAATTCCCATCATCCCTGACCACTGGTCCTGTTAGCTAGGGATGATGGGAGTTGTAGTCCCAAAACATCTGAAGGGCCAAGTTTGTTGATGCCTGGGCTACAGGATCAATGCAGGGTGCACCAGGGGTGTGGTGGGGAAGACTATGGATCCACAGTACTCTAAGCCCCCTTGTTCCCCCAATGCACATCCACACCCACATCTGGAACAGACCTTGAAACTACACCAGACCTGGAGCTGCTGTAATTAATCCCCATCCATTGTTGTCAATGGGGTAGGGGCGAAGATGAAAGACAAGGAACACAATAAATTTTAAAAGGTACAATACATGATCTTCCACCCTGCGTGCAACCAACTTTGGATGTGGTGAATTCTCTTCCCACCCACATCTCCATAATATTGCTCTGTTAATATATTACTGTTTGTGATCATTTGCATATTTACTGTAAGCAGTAAGCAGATGTAAGCAGTGATGGGTGAAACCCCTTCCTGAGTCATAAAATGAAGGGCTATTCCTCCTCTAAAATATTGGAAAACAGGATTGGAAATAACTATGCTAATTACAGGCCCATTTTGGATCTTGTTACACTTCTGTTCACGCTGTGATGCCCAGGATGCAGCTTCCAAGGGACCATAGAAACTGAGGTGCTGCCATGCAAGTTTATAAGCACAAAAAAAGAAGAGAGGTGTGGAAGAAACTAATTTATGGCTGGCATTACAAACAGAGCCAGAAAAAAAGAGGTGGAGGGAGTATTTGGTTGAAATGCTTGCCTTGAATGGGAGGGCAGCCCCCACAAGTTATTGTGCTTTACATTTTGAACTAGAGAATTTCAGACCTTGGCAACCTCACCAGATTAACACTGAGCCACCTCACCCCTTGTTTTTCCCCTGTAAAACCAATTGCAGTCGTTAACAGTCGTCAACAGGTTTACCACACCTATCAGTCAATCACCCATTCCCACCACCCTTCTGAGTAATACCTCTCCCCAGCCTCCCACTCTATATAAGGGTCTGGTGACTTCTGTTTCTGAAGAAGTGTGCATGCACATGAAAGCTCATACCAATGACAAACTTATCGTAGTTGGTCTCTAAGGTGCTGCTGGAATGATTTTTTTAAAATTTGTTTTGACTACATCAGACCAACACGGCTACCTACCGGTACCTGTAACAAGATTAACATCAGTGTGTGCAGTGGGACTTAACTCCACAGAAAGTGTGTACAGCATTGGAGCCTTAACCTGTAGGCACAAAGCCAATGATAAACTGGATGACTGCCACTGCCTCACCTATTTCCTTTATCCGTCATCTAAAAAACATGTTTACTTTCCCCAAATTTTACATAATTACAATTGTTTTAATAACTGCAGGTGTATTGCATAACACTTGAGGCTCAGTCTGCACTCCCTTTGATTATTTTAATATATATACAACCTGAGCCTATGGTGGAGGAGTTCACAGCATTAACACCCCAAGAGGACCTTGTTTCCCACCTGGCTGGGAATTGCACTGCACTGAATTCAGCATTGCACTGAAACAGAAATCAAACATTGCTCTGTCTCTCTAGGTTCCCCCGCTTCCCAGCTTGCTGCTTTGCTTTTCACTTACATCACTTCAAACTCTCTGTTCTTGTCTTTCTAACTACCTGCGAGTTGAGAAATGGGCCCCACCCATTTGCCTTCTCATACAAAGCCACTTCCTTTGTTCCCTTTAATGGCCCATCACCATACCAGGAAGCTAGCTCAACTATTCCAGGAATTAGAAGGGGCCCAGGCCTTCAGCCTAACCCTTCTTCCAATTACAGGTAGGTAGCCCTGTTGGTCTGGTGTAGTTGAAACAAAATAAAACAATCCTTTTTTGGTCTCTAAGGTGCTACTGGAAGGAATTTTTTATATTTTCCTTCTTCCAACTCATCACTATAAACATGATCCAAGCCCAGTCCTGCCAATAAACAGAGGTAAGCAGCTGCCTCAGGTAACAGACAGAGAGGTGTTAGAGGACAGGTATATGGGCCATACTGCCTATCCTTTACCCCTAAGTTAGCTAGGTGCTCTCTGTTTCAGCACATCGTACAACCTGTTCTGTCGCTAGTGTGGAAATAAGATTCAGCTGCCTGTACTTTCACCTTTTATACATGGAAAGGGAGTGTGTGCACAGCAACATGCCTTAGGCCAGCCCTGAGTTCTATGATGAATGGAACTAGAACAAAAACCTGCCTAAAAACGGCAGCACCTGCTCTGCTGTTTTCCCTAGCCAAAGCACAAATTGTGGATAATCAGCAGTGAGGGGAGAAATACTCTACACATGCACAAAGGCCTAATTCTCAGTTCTTAAAAATAATTCCAATATAAGAGAGCCTTCCTTTTAGCAAAGGTCCTTCACCAGAGCAGCCTGAAGTAACCTGTTTAGGGCTTTTATTTTGTTGTGTAAAAACATTCTGATTTCTTGTCCAGACTAGCTAATAAATTGAACCTATTGAATGGGATCCAATTTTTTTTAAAAAAATGAATTCCACATGCCCAGGTGAGGTTTGCCTCATGTTTCTTAAACAGTAGCTGCTTCCCCATGTTGCACAGTTATTTGGTCTTGAACCTGAGGGGTTGTCAAAGGATGTTTGTGCTATTATAGGAAGGTGTGCACTTTAAAGGTTAGGACGCATAGCCATGTTCTTGGGTGCAGCAAAAGTATCTTTTTGAGTAAGCACCAGTGATTATTCTTTCCCAATGCAAATGCAAGCGTTTTTGCTGGGAGTGGGAGGGCATTTTCATTAGGAAATTTTCATTAGGGGGTAGGAATGCAATAGGGGGAAGTCCCACCCGCAGCAGGAAATGGTATTAAAAATTCAGGTCAGTTGCTCACATGTAATGTAAGTAACATCACATGTAGCATGACACCCCCCCCACCCACAGTCTTGGTTTACAGTATAACTAAATAAAACCCTTATACAACCTAAGACCATAATCCATTTTTTGTTTGTGATACAACCCATGCGCTCTTTAAATTGTAGAAGGTACAATCCTATACATTACTCAGAAATAAGCCCCACTGAATTCAATGGGGCTTATTCCCATGTAAGTGGAATTAGCACTGCAGCCTTAGAGGTACAAAACAGATTTTTGTTGAGCTTCTTCTTGTATGCGGGGGGACGGGGGACGGGACTCTAGCCCTCTATATGTTCTTGGAGCTGACCATTGGTCATGCTTGCCAGGGCGTACTATAGTTGGAGAGCATACAAATTTCCCCAGGAGGCCTTAATGGACCATCCAGTTGAGATACATGATGACATCTCCTGGATTCTAGTGTCTATGATTCTTTGCTATTCCCCAAGTAAGCAGGAAGCCCACAATAAAAAAATACAATGCATGGCCTACTGTGTCATTGATTTACAATGTTTAATCTCAGAAATCAGATCATGGGAAATACTGTAGATTTCTCATGATCTATTTCTTTTTAAAAGAGAAGCAGCCTGGTATTTGATGTGTTCTGAGAACTCCCCCCCCCCATTTTTAATAGATTATAAGGGTATTAAATTCAGATTTCTTTATAAAGCAAGTTATATTTAAAGATATATATTAAGGCTGCAATCCTAACTCCATTTATCTGGAAGTAAGAGGGAGCTACTTCTAGGTAGACCAGCCTAGGATTCCATTGGTACTATGGGTTGGATCCAGACTTAGGTATAATTGAAACCAATGAGAAAAGGTAGCCATTACTAAGTTAAGCATTATTGATTTCAATGGGAATGAAGTTTGACCCAATGCCTTTTTTTCATCCAAGTTGAAAAAAAAGTGATTCAATTAGAATGAAATTAAATCAGCCATTTAATCCACCCTGTATCTAACTGTGAATGTGTTAGCTTTACCACCCATGTAGTTGATGCTTCAAGTCTAAAACCATTAAGAACAGTTCATCCACCCACATACCTTCTTTCTGACTCACCCAGAGGCAGTTATTATAACATTACTAAAATTGTTATACACAGCAGAGTACACATCGTGACCTCCTAATTCTTTCATCACTCCTTTCAGTTAATTACTAGATTCCACTGTACTGTTTCACAGCTCCAAAAGACCAGTTCTTTAAGGGCTGGTCCAGACAGTGGTTTCCCACGCTTATGATTTGGCATTGTACTGTATAGCCAGGAGTAGACAAAATGTCACGGTGGAAAACAGACGCATTTTCCCATGAGACAGCTCCATGGCAAGAATAGGGAGCCAGAGAGGCACGTATTTTTACGCCAATATGCTTTGTGTATTTGATCCAACTGCAGAACTCTGGTTTTTCAGAATGCAAAGCTCTCTCTGTGATTCAGAAGTGTACAGACCTCCAAAGGAAAAATCCCTGACTTTGAAGTGTCAGAACATAAGGCAAGTCTGCTGGATAAGGCCAATAGCCTATCTGGTCCAGCATCCTGTTCTTGCAGTGGCAAGCCAGTTTCCTGTGCGAAGCCTGCAAGCTGGATGTGAATGCAACAGCACTTGGCCCACTTGTGATTCCCAGCAACTTGCATGCAGAGGCATGATGCCTCTGACAGTGGAGATAGAACATAGCCATTATGGCTAGTAGCTGCTGATAGCCTTGACCTCCATGAGTTTGTCTAATCATATTTTAAGTTAGTAGCCATCACTGTATCCTGTAGCAGCAAGTTCCATGGTTAAACTAAGTGCTGCGTAAAAAAGTGCTTTCCCAAGTCTTCCAACATACAACTTCGTTGGCTTTCCACAAGTGTCTAGTGTTATAAGAAAGGGAGAATAGAGCGCTTTTCTCTATTAACTTTCTCCATTCCATGCTCAATTATTAACAATCTATTATGTCACCCCTTACTCACCTTTCCTCTAAAAAGTCCCAAATGTTGCTGCACTTCTTCATATGGGAATCCCCCCCCCCCGGTTGATGTTTTTGGTTGACATTTTCTTAACCTTTTCTAACTCTAGTAAAAAGTTAAAGGTACCCCTGACCATTAGGTCCAGTCGCAGATGACTCTGGGGTTGCGTGCTCATCTCGCTCTATAGGCTGAGAGAGCCGGCGTTTGTCCGCAGACAGGTCATGTGGCCAGCATGACTAAGCTGCTTCTGGTGAGCCAGAGCAGCACACAGAAACGCTGCTCTACAATAATGATATCATTAATGATATCATTATTGAGATGAGGCAATCAGAACTGTACACAATATTCCAAATGTGATTATACTATAGGTTTGCATAGCAGCATTGTGATACCTGCATGGGGATGACACACTGTATTTCTCTGTAACATCTGAATGAATCAGTAGCGACCATGCAGGCTCTGAACTGCATCCAGGTACAGTGGGAGACTGAATAAGGGCCAGTAAACTGAGTTTAAACCCTGGCAAGATGGATTCCCTGTGGATGAATGATTCATCTCTTCAGGAGATAGGGCAGTTACCTGTTCTGGAAGGAACTGCATTCCCTCTGAAGAGACAGGTGTGTAATTTGAGGGGTGCTCCTGGTTTTATCCATGTCACTTGAGATACAGGTACCCTTGGACATGGCGTCCAACTCAGCACAAAAGGAAGTCTGGATGAGCCTTCAGATAGCTTGGCCACTGTGATCCTGGCATTGGTAACCTCAATACTGGGTTGCTGCAATGCACTCTTTGTGTCTGGAAGCTGCAAGTGGTGCAGAATGTAGCACCTAAGTTGCTGATAGAAGCTTCCTCTTGACAACATGTAACACTAACAGAGGCTGGACACAGCTGGGACTTGTCTCTGTGGAGCCTCTCACAGCTGTGTATGATGTGCTCTCCTTCCTCTGCATAGTATAAAGAGGAAGAGAAGTCAGAGAGGAAAGAGGTGTCACAGCAGCAGCAGCAGCATATACTTGAAAGGAAAGGAAATTTAGAAAATGGAACATTGTCTAAGTGTAGAAGATATAGCAGGAACTGACAGGGAACTCTGTCAGGGTTATAACCCAGTGGTGAGTCAGGAAAGTAAACTCTTTACGTAAGGGAGGAGGGGAGGGAAAAGTAAATTTGAAAGGGTATTACCAGGGAGAGTTGAATGAAGGTAAGAGTCCTAACCCTCCTGCACTAGGCGCTAGGGACTCGCCAAGACCTCTCTGAAGGAAATAGCATGTTAGCTGCTTTCGTCTGGGAGAGATTTCAGAACAAAAAGATGCTACCGGTAGAAACACTTTTGCTGAAGGAGATGCACTGGCACATATGTCACTGAGCACAGCATTGAAAGTCTTTACAACCCAAAATTAACTTGGGACCAGGTTATCTTAGGGATAAGAGAGAGCTGGGCTACCTAAGAGAAAGCTGGGGTAGCTGAGTTGACAGGACAAAATTTAATTTCAGCATGCTTTTTCAGCACATTGTGCAACCTGACAATTTGGTATAGGGCAACTCTTTCCAATGCAAAAAAAAAAAAAGCTATAACTCATCTATATGTTTTACATGTGAGTCATTCCAAAGGTCCCAACTGCCATATGTGTTATATAGGTCGGAAAGAGT
Source organism: Zootoca vivipara (assembly GCF_965207765.1). NCBI lineage: Eukaryota > Metazoa > Chordata > Lepidosauria > Squamata > Lacertidae > Zootoca > Zootoca vivipara. Next base: position 59,666,086 of record NC_142587.1, read on the forward strand.
GATAGGATGTCACCTGGTGGAATGTGCATACTCTTCATTAAAAAATTAAAATCAAAGTCGACAAGCAAAAAAGGGGGGAGCTTTGAATGACATGCATTCAGCATTCACAATAAAATGGAATGGAGCCTTGCTACACACACACACCCAATGCAATTATGCTAGGCATCGTGAAGCCTTCAAGAAAGCATTATTTCCCCACCCCCAATAATGTCTAGTTTTGAAACTACATTCATGTCACATAATATATGGGCACTGAAGAAAGGCTGTCAAAATGATGTGCCTAAAATGTGCCTGAGAAACGAAAGTATATTCACTGTTCAGATATCATGCATTTAATGTTTCCAAGGACATCCATTTTTAAATGATTCGCACAGAATTTTTTTTTTAAAAAAGAAAAGCTTCTGTCTCATTAAAAAGAAATGGAATAAAATGATACATTGTACAGTTCTGCCAGTGACAGTCAACTATGGAGAATGTTACATTTTTAAAAACATGGCATTAAAATAACTTTTCTATACATTTTATTTTGGGGAAAAGGCTTTCTGTATGTTTTAATAATTCACATAGATACGGTATTTAATATTCCATATATATACCTAGAGTAAAATACGTGCTTATAGTGTTGGTTTCATTTTATTGGATATTAAATGTCTATTTATATGTTTGTATATCCCTTTCGAACGTTGTATCCTTAATTGTGTTTTCTTTGTGGTTGTTTTTTGATAAGGAAGGCACAACTTTTGTTTTTATAATTCACCAGCATTAAAAATAACAGTAGCAATTTGGACATCAAAGGAATTACATAAATGATCCATCCTATTTCTTTCACTAAATTACTGGTCATATTTAACAAAGCCTCCATTTACGAGCTGAAGAATAATAAAGAATTAACTTTCTGTCCAATTCAAGGAAGAAAGTAAAACAACTGAAACTTATCTGCTTATTTGCACAGTACAATTTATGATGAAAGCCTTTATTGGCCAACTGTACCTGAGATGTTTGTTGGGAGGCTTCTAAACCCTTCAAATGAAGGCAGGATACAAAATAGAAAATAAACTACTATATATGCCTTGCATGAGCCTTAAGCATTTTCAAAATTCACACTGGATAAAATTATCCATATAAAAATAATTCAAACGTACTTCTTCTCACAAGATATACATTAAAACTATGACATATAGACCAAGCCAAAACCAAGCAAGTCACATTGATTTGGATGCATAAGCTTCAATCTCTTTCACTGAAGCAAATGAAATTTTAAGGATGCAATCACATGGCTCCTGGGAGGGTGTTCCAGGGCCATAAGATATATTAGATCTCTGAACCCAATGTCAGAGAGGAGATCCAGTGTCAGATCAATATAATACTTCCGGTGCCCTGACCCAACTGAAGTTCAAGCTCTGGTGTTTGAAGGGCCAAAAAGGGTATGTGCTGGGGACAGTTCAGGGGCATGTTGTGGATTGAAACAGCTGGGATCCATGCCACAGGCCTGTGACCTGCCCCCAAACTCCAAAAATGCCCCCCCGGTACTGGGGAGCTGGTCTAAATATTTCCAGTGGGAAGGAAACAGTTAAAAAAAGAAAACAAATAAGAAGAAACCATATACAACATATCAAAGGGCACAAGATCACTCCTCTAATCTAATTTCTATTTGTCAGGCAAACTGTCCCACTGGCCTTGAGAATTGTATCATAAAGGGCTTAATTTCTGAAAGTCTATAGGCTAGTGGGTAAATGATATGGGAGTTGAAAATGGGATTAAGATTGTTGTTGTCCAAAGATCATGGGGCAGTTCACAACATAAAAATACTAAATGAAAACACAAAATACATATTTTAAACAACCAGGAACCTCCCTCCCACAAACACATTTAAATGCATGTTAATCAGCCCAAAAGCCTGGTTATAAAGAACCACTTTTGTAACAATATGCAATGAAGGTGCCAGGCAAGTCTCCTTGGGGAAAGCATTCCAGAAATGCAGAGTAAGGGCAGAAAAGGCCCATTCTCATGTTGCCACCCTCCAGGCCTCTCATGGATGAGATACACAAAGAAGAGCCTCAGATGATGATTGCAGGGTCTGGATCAATTCATATGGGGAGATATGAATTTGATCTATAGATCAAACCAGCACTTTGAATTAGGCCTAGAAACTAACAGACAGCCAATATCAGTGTAATATGCTCAAACCATCTTGCCCTGATGAGCAACCTAGCTGCTGAATTCTGCACCAGCTGAAGTTTCTGAACTGCCTTCAGAGGCAGTCTTTTGTATAACACATTGCAATAATATAACCTAGTGGCTGCCAGAACATAGACAACAGAAGTAAGGCTATCCCTGTCGAGATAGGGGTGCAGCTGGCCCACCAACCACAGCTAATGGAAAGCACTCCATGCCACTGAGGCCACCTGAGCCTCAAGCGACAGCAGAGGATCCAGAAGTACCCACAAGCTGCATACCTGCTCCATCAGAGGGAGTGTAACTCCACCAAGAGAAGGCAACCTCCCATCCATCTGGTCTAGGGAACCGCCCACTAACAGTGCCACAGTGCCTCAGTGTGTTTTCTGGATTGAGTTTCAGTTTTTTGATTCTCATTCAGTCCATTACTGAGGCAAGACAATGGTCTAGCACATCCACTGCCCCACCTGCAGATGTAAAGGAGAAGAAGAGCTGTCAGCATATACCTGTAGATGACAAAACTCTAGATAACCTCATTCATCGGTTTCATGTAGATGTTAAATAGCATCAGGGATAAAACTGAAATCTGAGGAACCCCATTTCAGTAGGATGGGAACCACTGCAAAGTGGTGCCAACCACTCCAAAGTCGGACAGCTGCTCCAGAAGGATAACATGACTGATGGTATCAAAAGCTACTGAGAGATTACAGAAAATTAACAGAGACACATTTCCTCTGTCTATCTCCTGACAGAGGTCATTATACAGGGTGACCAAAGCAGTTTCTGGCCCAAAACGTGGCCTAAACCGTGACTGAAATGGCTCTAGTTTAGAAGAACTGTCAAACATCTGGACCATTGTTCTTCAGCTCTGAAGGAGAAACACTTGATCAGGACTAGAGACTAGAGCAGGGGTAGGCAACCTCAGGCCTGTGGGCCGGATGCGGCCCAATCGCCTTCTCAATCCTGCCCACGGACGGTACTGGAATCAGGCCAGGGCCAGGTAGATAATGTGTCCCCTTTTTACCCTTTTGTTACTCCCCCCCCCTTCATTTTACTGATTGTGAATATGCTGACCAAGGCCCCCTTTGGAATCGGAGGCCCGGGCCAACTGGCCCATATGGCCCCCCTCTGTCTGGGCCTGCCTGGAATTAGCATGTTTTTACATGAATAGAATGTGTCCTTTTATTTAAAACGCATCTATGGGTTATTTGTGGGTCCTGTCTGGTGTTTTTACATGAGTAGAACGTGTGTTTTTATTTAAAATGCATCTCTGGGTTGTTTGTGGGGCATAGGAATTTGTTCATCCCCCCCTCCAAAATATAGTCCAGCCCACCACATGGTCTGAGGGACAGTGGACCGGCCCACAGCTGAAAAAGGTTGCTGACCCCTGGACTAGAGGCACCATACTATACATCTGGTTGACTTTAGGGTGGTCGGCTGAAGACACGTTCATCACTTTCTGATTGAAATGTAACGATATTTCAGACAACATATTTGCCTAGGCTGGCCTTTGTGGTTCAAGAACAGGTAGGGAAAGGTAATTAAATTGAATCACGCTCTGTTTGTTATTTTTTTGCTACTGTTACTTGCCATGACTCTTCAATGTGGGGTGGTCTGTACAAATGAAACAGAATACAGTACTGTAAATATTTTCAGATAGAACAACTAATCAGACAATAGCTGTGCTCATTTTTTAACATCTGAAAGACTACAAAGGACAGCAATAGAGATGATGTCAAAGGGACCAGAAGGAAGAACAGGTCATATTTGAATGACAGGGTCCAACTGAATGACCATGAAATTATAGATTCTAAAGCAGAAATGGAGTGTTAATAGTCATATTCTTTTGTCATTTAATTCTGGACTTTGTAATTCTATCGGGATCAGTTTAGGCTCCCCACACTGTAAAATATACCCTGAAGCTGAATTCCTGTTTTAGACATCAGTTTAAAAGAATCCAGGACTGTTCATTCTAGGTTTACTTTCCTTAAAAAAAAAAGCAAGGATAAGAAACTGCTGCTTTAAATTTAATGCAGAAAGTAACAGAACTTGACACCTTCTAGCATCTGTTACTCGAAGGTCAGACTAGCCTGCAAGGCACAAGGCAACTCTCCAGGACGCCCTTGGCTCCCAGCCAAACTGAGCTTCAAAAACAAAACGAAAATAATCTTCTATGTATTTCAAATGAGAGACCTATCACTTTGAAACTGCCAAGAGAGAGGCCTCACAGCTCTTATCCCCATCCCCAAGGATACGTGCAGGGATATCCTCCCTTAATTTAAAAAGCTTGAAGTTATTTTCTTTTGATCATGCTGGCAGCAATGAGGAATGCCCTAGAAAATTAGTGTGGATGTACACAGGGAAAATGGATGCATTCATATGCTGAGGCTTATCCATAGGCATGGGGTACTTTCTCTGCAAGGTCCCGGGGAAGTGGCGTAGCCCTTAGGAAATCACACAACTCTCCTAAACCTAATGCACTGATAGATTAAAGGAAAAGGAGAGTGGGGGCGTACATGTTGCAGTTTAATTCAAGAAAGAGGCTTAGCAACAGTAACACCAAGCTGGCTCTGATGACCATTTCTAGATAACAGAAAGAAAGGCCCATTATATTTGGAATCCTGCCCTAATTCAATATTTTTGTGACACACCTGTTTGATCCAACTCCTGATCAAGGCTAAACCCTTGTAATCCTCTTATGCTTGCATAAGGACCTACATACCCCCCTCACCCTATCTGGGGAATATGGTATAATGCAAGGAGTACGGGATCTGAAATCTTTTAGCATCAGTGCAATATCACAAAATATGTCCCTTGTGCACAGGGAACAACGTACCAGCGTCACTGTGTTCATAACTATTGCTGCACTGAGGTCCATGTTAACATTTGAAGTGCCACAGTATACATCCCAACCAAATGCATATTTATTAGGAAGCAAGATTTCTTGTACGTTCAAAGGGACTTTCCCCCAAGTAATTTTTTGGCAGAATTGGAACCTAAGACCCAAATCCTAGGCGTTACAGCGCCACCCCTCCCTGCATCAAGCCATGTCCTTTATCTGGTCACATAGCTCTTTCTTACAAGGCGGAACTAGACCAAAGGGGTTCAAGGCAAGGGCGTACCCACCGCGGGGCAGGGAGGGGCCGCTGCCCTACTCTAGAGGCAGGGCCGGTCGGGCAGCTGCGGGCAAGAGTGGCGCTGCCGGCGGGGCTGGTGGGCAGAGGCGGAGGACAGCCCAGCGGAGCGCGAGTTCGGCGCCCGCAGCAGTCTCTTGCGCCCGAGCCGTGCGGAGTCCACACAGCCGCGCTGTGTGGGAGGGGGCAAGGGCTGACGCTCCCGACGTTTGGGAGACCTTTGCGCATGCGCAAAGCGGGGCGCATGCGCACAGCGCGGCTGTGGACTCCGGCGGCCGCCGTGCAGGGCGCATGCGCACAGCGCGGCTGTGCTCAAAGGTCTCCCGAACGTCGGGAGTCGTTCAGCGCCTGCCAGACCGCTGCAGCAACGGAGCCTCGGATAGCTTCGCGGAGGCCGGGGCTTTGCTCCAGACCTCCGCGGAGGCCCCGATCCAAGCCTGGTTCCCTTCTCTCCCCCCCCAGCCCACCCCCAGACTTCCCTCTTCTCCTCTAGGCGGCCGCTGGTTTTCTCCCCTTCGCCGCCGTCGCTTCAGGTTTATTTTGATTTCACCTGGGCTCTGTAGCCCCGCCCACATTCCCACTTTGTGGCCCCTCCCCTCCCGTGCCTTGGCCCCGCCCCTTGCCCCCCCCTAGTTTTGATCCTGGGTACGCCCCTGGTTCAAGGCTGTTCTGATAACGTAGGAATTGGATTAACCAGAGAACCGATGCAGTGCCAATAACACAGGCTGCTTTGCGAGTCCTGGTAGCCACAACATTGGTATAATAGAAGCTATTTCCTTTTCAAATGTATCCTCTCTCATTCCAGCACAAATGGCCTTATAGTAGGCATGATCACTCTGGTGCCCATCAAAGGTTGTTGGACTACAGCTCCCAACTTCTCTGACTACTGGGCATGCTGGTTGTGTCTGCTGGAAAATGTAGTCCAGAAACATCTAGGGGGACACCATGTTGACTACAACTGTCTTACACAATAAATATTTTTTCCCCTGATCAATGTGACACCACAAAAGCTGCTGATATTTAATCTCATATAAAATTAGTTTCTTTGACCCACTTATGAATTAGTTCATTTGACTTGGTATTAGAGCTGTACTGAGTCTTAGAATAGTATCTGTTAGCAAGAGTTTGAAAAGTAGCCTAAATATAATTAGTTTTAAAAGCAGGATTGAGACCTATGGAACATTAATGCTGTTATCTTTTCCTCTTCATAGTTATGTAAAAGTAATTAGGCATGCAGAGGACTGCTCTGTGAATAAACAGGGATCGTTTTTTTTGGGGGGGTGAGTTTTCAATAATTTAGGCAAAATTTGACTTGTGAGCTTAAGCACGGCTATAGCTATATGAGTTTTATCATTGTTTCAGTGTTTTATCTGGAATATATCATATTATTGTTGGAATCAAATGAGGTTTTAAAGATTCGTGTTGTTGAAATAAAGCTCAATTTAAAATAACTCATCAGGACTCTAGACATTTTGTTGTTTTGTTTTTGTTTTGAAATTAGTTGTTTGTGCATTGTGAACTATACTTTAATGCCCTCTGCTGGTACTACACGGTAAATGTTTCTCTTTATCTGTTTCTGTTGGGATTTGGGGTGTGTGTATGAGAGAGAAGGAGAAAGAGGGGGAATGAGAGGTGTAAATGTGTCAGAAGTGGCTTGTAGTTTCAATTGGAGTTAAAGTATAACTAATTTCCAATATTAGACTAGCTAAAAGTATATTCATGAACAAACCAAATTCTCACATTCATTTCTGAGACAGAATTATGAAATAAATACCATCTATTGTTTAAAGCCCTTCAATTCTTCAGGTAAAACATAGTCATATATACATAGAACAGGCATCCCCAAACTGCGGCCCTCCAGATGTTTTGGCCTACAACTCCCACGATCCCTAGCTAACAGGACCAGTGGTCAGGTATGTTGGGAATTGTAGTCCAAAACATCTGGAGGGCCGAAGTTTGGGGATGCCTAGAACATGAGAACACCCAAAATTCTCAAACAACTTTTGGTTATCATTGCCACATTAGAATATCAATGTGTATGGCACATATTTATTATTATTACCAAAGTTTGGATCTGCATTTTCACATTCTGTTTTGGAAAGGAATGGCTTTGTTTGTGCCAGGCAAACATTTACATAATTTACTGTCATATTTCTTATTTCACTGCATACAGAAGCCACTTGAAATATAAGCAAACATGAAGTTATCATTACAGTAGAATATTTCAATATATGGATTGCTATAAATGTCAGAAGTCCTGTCGACAGTGTTTTAAACAATTTTCTAGTGAATGGTGACACTCTTTTCTTTTCCTTTTTCATTTTACAGTAACATATGCACTGCTGATGACCTTTATAGCTATTAAGTTATTGCTTTGATCATAAACTTCCCTAGCACTTTTTTTAAAAAAACGGCTCTGCCTGGTTAAGTAAACACATCTTGATGGAGGCACATTTTGTATAGTTCGATTTCAAAAATATTTTTTTCCTGAGCAAAAATTCAAACTATCTGTATTATTTTGGAGAGGTTTCCCCCCCCCCCAAAGTAGTGCAGTTATAGAAACCGGCAACTGTGTTTCCTAAGTACCTTATTATACATATAATATGTAAAATATTAACAACTTGGCAGCAAATCCCAAACAAACACTGTGGAGTGAGTCCAACTGAACGTTTTGTGACTTATTCATGCATAGGAATGCATTCACCAAAATGTACCATATCATATGCTTGATAAAGAATAAACTGAACTTTACAGGCCATAAAGAACTGCCTTAGGCTGAATCAGACCATTGGTCCATCTCACATACAACCACTGACCCTGAATCATAGCAGGACTTTAAAGTCATTTAAGCAGGCTTGCCAGACATTCAACATAGAAAATATGTGAAAAAGCATGATCATGGCCATGAGACAGGGTGAGGCTGCTGCTTTAGGTGGCAAAAAACCCCAGACAGCATTCCATGGGTGCCAGTTTTGGGCAAGATCACGTCCACTTGAGGTGATTTGGGTATTGATCTTGCCAGAAATGGGTGTATATGGTGACACTGCTTCTCTGCCAGCAGTGACTGTGGCAGGTCACACAGCAATAGCAGAAGCAGGTAGGTGGTGGCAGAAGAAGTTGAGGCAGCAGCAGCAGCAGCAGCAGCAAGGCAGGGCAGGGCAGGGCAGCACTTTCTGGATGCGACACCCCTGATCGTTGCTCCTGTGCTATAGTTTCACCACAATTATTAGAATCAGGACTACCAGACAATGAAAAGTCTTAAAACACAACTATTTGACTGAATTGAGGAGCATCACGTTTATTACTGACGGTGAGTCACACAAACAGAACAATCAACTCTTAACTGCATTGAATTTATTGGTGATCGGGGTGTTACTCTTTGGGGAGGAGGAAGCCAACCTATTTCAACAGGGAAGAGCATGGATCACCAGGGCAACAGTCAGCATAAGTAAGTTAACAGAACCTCTTTTGGGCAGGAATGAAAGGAAACAAATGACTAAATGTTTGATGCAGCTTTATCACCTGCATTAGCTCCCAGTGAAATAGAGTCTCCCTTCCAGATACCAGGGCAGCTGCAAATCCATCTCTTCTCTTTCTTTTGTATGTATTGTGGCTGGTTTGGGATATGGCTTATCAGTGGAGATTTCAAGTTTAGGACAGCAACACACGTTATGGAAATGGGCAAGTTCACACTTGTATATGACACACATATATTCATGAGGTTTCCAGTATCATGTGAGAGTTATGCTTAACTTTCACCAAGTATACATGCTGCAGGAAAAAGTGTTCTCCCTTCTCATGATTTTTATACACTTTGTCCAAGCAATTAAGAGGGCCGGGAGGGGCGGAACTGAGCTTATTTTTTTGCATATTATATTTAAGGTCTCTGATATACACAGTAGTGACAAATTGCAGCCCAGTCTGCTGCAGCAAAAGCAGCAAAGAGCTCCATGTCTGATGAAGTAGCTATAGACCCTGAAAGCTCATGTCACAATAAATTTTTAGTTTTCATGGTGCCGTAAGACTCTCTCTTGCCAATCCTCTGGAATTTGTTGCTATGGAAAGCTCCAGAGTAGCTTTATTGGGCACCGTTAACTGTAGTTTCCACAACATGTTCATGATCTCCTGCACAACATCATCCCAAGTGTTGATGGCATAACACCCTGTCAATACAATCCATAGACATTCCTACTGTACACAATGGGGCAACTTGGCTTAGAGTTGTCCTAGCTCCCACTCTCTGACAGTGAGACTTTGCAGAGTAGTGGAGCCGCCTCTGCAGCCCAGACTCTCGTGGCAAATGCATCAAAGGCAGGGGCAGGATAATCAGGCTTGATGTCATTTCAAATGGCAGTGAGATTGACTTTTAATAATGTGGATCCTAGGCTGGCTCAGTCTTGCTGCCTCATCCCCTCAGAATGTCCAATTTCAAGGCTTTCTGGTAGTTCCCACTGGTGTGGAACCCAACAGCATGCCTCTTGGCCATTCACTCGGAGTGTCATGGACACGACAACCCATAACCGAGAAGGGCAGCCTGAGCTAGAAGGCAGGCAGGCAGAAGGAGAAGATGGAGACTTGCAAATTTCTCAGACAGCTGGAACCAGTGGGCTGTTGCTTCCTCCCTCTGTAGCTGGAAGGAATGCGGCTTATCAACACAGGAAAGGTGGGCTGGATGGGAGCCAACTCTCTGAGGAATCACAGTCACTCACAGCACAGGATAGGGAGAGAGATTTCTCAGTGGAAGAGGAGGTAGCTGACCCTGTCAGTCCCAGAACTTGATGAATGGAAAAAGTCCAAGACAGACGATGATTCCAAAAACGAAAGAGTTGGAGGTTCAGGATATTCTGCAGTAGCCGGAAGTATTCTTCAGATGAGTCAACGCAATTGTGATAGATGGTCGCTCAGGGAGAGTGATAGAGACTAATTGCTTGTATGCAATAAATCTTCTGTTAATTACCTCTTGTGTGCTGTTTTCTCAAGCTAGAAGCCGGCCAGCTCCTGACACTTGGCCATTCATGCGGCATATAGAAGAAGGAGGTTGATGTCAGAGTGGCACTAGTGGCATTCCACTGGTGTCAGCTGGCAAGAGGTCAAACCCCTCTCGCCCAAAACCTTAGGGACTCTACTCCAGATTTGTGTAGGGTTTGCTCCTTAGTCTTTTCTTCTTCAGAAGATATCCCTCAAGACAGTGAAGGTTTAGGATCAGAGTTTTCCTTCTCCTAGATGGGTTACCTTCCCAGGTTGATAAGCCCCATCTGCCCCTCATTTCTCACTACAGAATGTGCAGAAACTGCCTTCTTGACCATTGGACCCACTATTGGTCTTGCCCGCTCAATTCACCTGTCTTTGCATGCAGGGGAAGTCCCTAACTCATGGAGGGTTTGAAACCCATCTGCTACCCTCACATGGTTTAGCTGGCCAATTAAAGCTATTTCTGGGATGTTGCTGGTGTCACATGCTGACAGCTTCTAGGAGCCACAGGTGAGAGCTGAGTGCAGGGTAGGGACCAAAGGTTGACAAACTACCCCAAAAGGAGGAGGATGTGTCCCCCCCACCAGAGGTACTACCCCTTCCCTAACATCCCATACACAAAACGCATACAGACACCCCTCCCTGAACTAAATGGATATTAAAAATATGTGTGTGGTCTTCTTACAAATGAGTACTGCAGAGTCTGTGTTGAAACGCTTGCAATGCCTATGCTAACAATGGAGAATTCCTATTAAATTAAAACTTTAAACTTCATATTAAATTCACATGAAAATATAAATTAATTTGAAATCCTAATTATTTAAAAAAGAATGTTAACGACTTTCAGTCTACAGTTTGAGGTTTTTACTCCTGTCTTTGTGCATTATTTCTTATAAGACATCATATGACAGCAGCTACTCAACATGCTAAGGGGATCCATTTGCAAGGAGTAAGCAAGTAGCTAATAATCAGTGTTTTAATATATTGTTCATTGCCATGATAACTTTAAGAGTTAGGCATTGAAAAAAGCTAATATAAAACAGCACATGGTATATAACCATAAGATGACAAGCAGTTAGCTTTTTGGCACAACTTCACAGCACATAGGCTAACAGCATAATAAGGCCAGGATACCACACTTGCTCTTCTATTTTATTATTTTTCAGCAAAGCTGTGTTTTCGGTTTGTCCTAGCGAAGATTGGAATGATAAAATATTCACCCCACTTACAGAGAACATTATCACATAGAGCTCAGCAAGGCTCAGTCAAGTGAAATGAGCACGGTACATCAAATATTTTCATGAAACACGTAATTAAAGGATCTCTGGTATGCAGCCTAATGGAGTACAAAGTATAAATCACACAAACTAAAGAAACGGCACTAACAACTCAATTTCAAGCAGAATACCTAGTCCCGGAAGGTTTAAAGCCTCGGGCGACAGGAATTTACTGTTCTCATTCACAGAAATGATCTGCAGATCTCAGTGAACTTTTTTTTTTGGGGGGGGGGGTAAATCTTGCTTACTAAAACAGGTCATTACAGAACCAAGAAAATGATCGATCTCAGCAGTTTAATGCCAAGAAGAAAATAAATAGCTGGTAAAAACCTAGAAGAACAGTATGATATCATAAGATGTTTGATTCTGTTCTAATTCCAGATTCTCTGAGCTACAGTATGTCATATTGAACTCTTAAGGCCTAAAGGGAATCCTTTCTTGGAATGCAAAGCAGATTAACCATGTTTATGTTTCCACATCATTATAGTAGATTTAGGCTAATAAGCTGCGTCGATAACAAACGTTATGTACAGAAATATATGTACAAAATGACTAACTGCCAAACAGGAAAACAAACGGCTCTCCTATGTGTCATTTATGAATTAATAAGGTAAACCAAAGTAATATGCACAAGAAGGGGCTTGTGTTTATTCCCCCATTCAGCAAAAGAACTACTTACTTTGACTAAAGTACTTTAGGGAACAGGAACAGTTAAGTCAGGAACCTGTGAGATATCCCTGGCTCCCAATGTGTGTGTAGACCCACAGACTACATACAGGGTAGGGGCAGAATTCCCTTCTGTTGATTTTTTTAACTCAAACTGGAGCTCAGTAACAGAAGCCATGGCTTTGGCTAGTGGTGGTCCCATTAATTTTCCATCCCATTAATTTCAGTAGGTAATCCTCTAAATCAGTGTTATGTCTTCTTCATTCCTAAATAAAGAAAATGCTGATATTTTTGCTGAACATGCAAGTTTGTTAAAATTGCACTGTAACACATGTTAGAGCCACTGGAGCAAAGATTTTAAAAAAATAAATACTTTTTCACCTCAGACTGCACTTCCAAAATTACAGCTAAACTATGAAGACCATAGCATTATGAGGTGTACAGAACAATTTGATGAACACATAGCTGCAAACATAAAAGCCAACAACAAAAACATTCATTAAATACAGGTACGTTAGTAGCAGGAAACCAGCTAGGAAAGTGGTTGGAGTTTTGGATAACAAGGGAATTAAAGGTGTCCTAAAGGAGGTTAAGGAGATTATAAATAAGCTGAAGGAAATCTTTGCATCTGTCCTAACAGCATAAGATGTGGTCAAAGGCCTGGAAATGATGCCTTATGAGGAACGGCTTAGGGAGCTGGGTATGTTTAGCCTGGAGAAGAGAAGGTTAAGGGGTGATATGATAGCCATGTTCAAATATATGAAAGGATGTCATATGGAGGAGGGAGAAAGATTGCTTTCTGCTGCTCCAGAGAAGTGGACACGGAGCAATGGATTCAAACTACAAGAAAGAAGATTCCACCTAAACATTAGGAAGAACTTCCTGACAGTAAGAGCTGTTTGGCAGTGGAATTTGCTACCAAGGAGTGTGGTGGAGTCTCCTTCTTTGGAGGTCTTTAAGCAGAGGCTTGACAGGCATATGTCAAGAATGCTTTGATGGTGCTTCCTGCTTGGCAGGGGGTTGGACTGGATGGCCCTTGTGGTTTCTTCCAACTCTATGATTCTATGACTCTTGACATTCAGCTTTTAACTAGTGGCTTGAATGGCTGTTGGTGAGATCCTTCTGTTGGGAGTACTTGGGACCAATATTACCAGCATTTCCTCACATTGTTCCACCAGGGACTATGCTGCAAAAGATCCAAGTTGTGGTTCAAGCCTAGCACTGAAGTAGGAATCTGTTTGTTTTACACGACCATAGCATAATACATAATCTTTTAGTCTTTTAGAGCTATAATGAAGTATAATTTGTAGTATCAAATTCTAAACAAAGTAATTTATATTCATTTTTGCTACCAGTAGCTGATTCATGTCTCCAGTCAGATGTGCCAACTCCCTCACATGTAGAAAGACTCACTTCTATAACTTCTTTTGAGAAATTAAGAAAATATATAGACCAGGAAGGGTCGTAGTTGATGATTTAGAACATTTTGCAAACTATAGCTCAAATTGTTGATCCTTCTAGATCTATAGTAAATACTGTGAACTCACATCAGTTCATAAAGGTAAAGGTAAAACGCCCCTGACCATCAGGTCCAGTCGTGTCCGACTCTGTGGTTGCAGTGCTCATCTCGCTCTATAGGCCGAGGGAGCCAGCGTTTGTCCGCAGACAGCTTCCGGGTCATGTGGCCAGCATGACAAAGCTGCTTCTGGCAAACCAGAGCAGTGCACGGAAACGGTGTTTACCTTCCTGCCGGAGCGGTCCCTATTTATCTACTTGCACTTTCATGTGCTTTTGAACTGCTAGGTGGGCAGGAGCTGGGACCGAGCAACGGGCACATCAGTTCATAGTTACTTACAAATAGGAACCACACTAAAGTATATTTAATTCAGCAAAATAGAAATGGACATTTCTCTTTTTTTCTCTTCTACAAATTTTCATAAAATTATGACACCTATTGCTTGGAATTTAAGACCATCCAAAGAAATGGTAGTGGCTACAATGTCACCTCATTATTTCTGTATTACTGAATGGAGGTTATATGCTCCACATGATGCCTTTTGTATCTATGCTCATATTTAGTTACTACTTCATATATATTTTTAGGTGGGAAAAGAAATCCTCCATAACTTGAAGTCCTATAAGTATTCATCATAGCATAGCCATATTTATCTATCCCAGTTTTTAATCTAACTGAAATACTTGTTGGTAAGCCTCTAAGCTCTAGTAGAAATTCACTAATGAGCTCATATTCATGTTATAGTTGCTCTTCCCTGGAAGATTATGAAAACAAAAAATATATAGATGGGAAACTCCCGTAAATTAGAGTTGAAAGAAAGATTTACATGACCTTATTGTGAACCAGAGAGGTTTTATGTGTTGCACTCATTATAGAAAATCCTACCCATAGAATTTAAACACTAACCAGACAGGAATGAGGGATGTCAGAAACACTGTGATCTGGCTCTAAATGCAGATTCAAGTTTTGCAGCTGATTGGCTGTTTCAGTTATGAAGGGCCTTGGATTTTAGTGCTTCTGTAGTTAATTGATGTTTTGCTTATTTAAGCAGTGTCTTGACCACAAAACAATGATCCCTGGATAATTCTAGAAGCAGCTGTTGAAAAGAGAGGGGTGTATAAAGTCTTTTGCAGTTATCAGAGTAAGTAGATGTGGAGGAGGAGTAGAAGCTACATTTTCAAAAGATTTCAGGACACATAGGACTAACAATTAACAATCAGCCACTTTACTAGAAGATAGAATAGTGGCTGTTTGGGGGTGTTGAGTACAAAAGGTATTCTGTAGTAAGTTGCAGGGGAACACATCTTAATTTTCTGCTTATCTATTTGTGGGGATAAGTTAGATCTGTTTTTGTTTCATTTCTAATTACTTGTGTATGTGTTTAGGTTGTTATATCCTTGTTATTTAATGTTCATTTTGGTAAGTTGTTTTGAGTTTCACTTTTCTGAAAAAAAGCTACTAATAAATATAATATTATATTCTCTCACCAGATAGCTGAGTCAGTAGAACATGAGACTCTTAATCTCAGGGTTGTGAGTTCAAGCACCACGTTGGGCAAAAGATTTTTGCATTGCAGGGGGATGGACTAGATGATCCTTGTGGTCCCTTCCAACATACAATTCTATGATTTTATGAATTATGTGGGTCTGTGGGGTGTTAGGAGCAGTAGTATGTATCTCTGATGGGGGACACATATTGCACCTTTGGTCCCCACCTTGCACTCAGCTCTCACCTGTGGCTCCTAGAAGTTGTCAGCATGTGACAGCACCAACACCTCAGAAACAGCTTGGATTGGCTGGCTAAACCATCATTGTTATGGTTGCCTAATTTATGTGTCTTCAGAGCAAACACATTGTCCATTTACAAACTCTTACAGGTACAGAGTTTAAATATCAGTTTAAATAACTGATATTTTAAAAAGTGCTTTGACAAACTATCTTCTTTTGTGCAGAAATTCCATGTCGATGAAATTCAATTTGGCAGAGTCACTATGTTCCCCCTACATGATATTTCAGGGGAGATGATGATGAAAAATAAAACAAGAGATAAGCTATGTTTTTTTTTTAAATTGTTGCAGCTCTCAAGAGTAACACTTGTCACATGAGCAGAGATACCCAAGTGGAATGCTAGTTCAGAGTACAGTACTCTAAAAGGAGAGAACTGTACGATGGCCTTGTGATGAAACCCCTCTAGAAATTGGGAAATGTTGCAAGGTTCCACTAACAACAACAAAAACCCCTGTAAATAAAATTTGGATAGAGACAGACAACCTTTTAACATAAGTGGAAGAGATTTGTCCTTAAGAGTGGATAATATCAAATAAAGAAAGAACAATGTGCCATTTTTTAGACGAGTGCACATAGCAGCCTTAAACAATGGTTTGACCTTTGTTCTTACTGCATTGAATAGGCAGGAAAGCTAGTAATTATTACCATCAAAATATGTATATTTGACAGCAACATTAATAATAACATGCTTGCAAATGATATCTGTTTCTTTCTTATTAGATCTTCTGGATAATAGAGTATTTTTAAATTGAGGAATAACCACTCTCTGTAGAACTTAATACTTGCTTCTGTTCCCCCATGATTCACCTATGAAAATGGCCGGAAATTACCATGCCACATTTCATCATATGGGGTGATTCATAAAACTGGTATAAAAATTACAGTGCACAACTCCTGTGATTTTATGGGTTAATGGCATTGCAAATGGATTTTTGTTGGAAGCAATTAACACAGACATGAGTGCTAAACTTCTGCTAGATTTCCAGAAGTGGCTTTTATGTTGCGTGAAAAACCACATAAAACATGGAAATGATCCGGTAAGGAAACAGAAACAAGTGCTATGTTGTGATATCCCCCTGAAGTCCCCTGCCCTTTCCATCATATCAGTGACAGAGAGCCCCATGGGTGTCATGGAGACCATGAAGTCCTGAGCCAAAACACAAGAGGCACTATCGTTCTGGATTCCTCCCACACTATACTTGATACTACCTTTGCTAGCTCAGTCAGAGAAGCTGCTGGCCAGCAGGGTGGATGGTATGTCAGCAGCAACCCAAGATTACTGTCTCTTTGGCCCAATAACAGGTGCAGGTCTTCGTAGCCAGTTCCAAGACAGGGGTGTTTCCTGGTAACGGACATGGAAGTCCAGTGGATCACAGCTTCAGCCTGTGCTGATACAGCAGCAAACATGTTGGGCAGAATACCTGTGTTAGATGAACCCTTCCCAGCTCACCCACCCAGGTATCAGTAATATACATCAGAATAGCACCCTCACCCATGATCAAATCATGTGCGGTCTTATTATGCACCATTCTGGCATTAAACAATAGTACAACAGTACACCCAGGCTGGTGGGCACAGCAGACAAGCAACCAGGAACTCAGATATGGGAAGTGTAGGAGCAAGGAACTAGGTGGAAATAGCCTCACTCTGCCCTTCAGTGATTATTTATCACCTCCCCATGGCAATGTCTCTCTCTACCCATGATCACTGCAATAGGGGTTGCATCATCCTTCCCTCCCCAAGGAGGTCCTCTCAAGCACACAGTATAAACAGCAGCCACCCACTGACAAAAAAGTACTACAACCAATCAATTATCTTAGAATGTTTCTGATAGATTATGTACAGTTTGACAAAGAATTCACAAGACTCACTCAGTCCCTGACACTATAGGAATGGTTGTGCTTTTATAAAGTATTGTATTTCATTCCGTGTCAAATTCATATTCATATTTTTTTTAGTTAATAGATGCAAAAATGAGAAGCAATTCAGCAGAAAATATGATTGCTTCAAAGAAACAAAAAGGTGCTTGAAATAAAAAGAGAGGGTTTTCAGTTGAAACAGTGGTTCATTTTTAATGGAAATTGTTGCAAGCATTTAACTCAATATCACAAAAAATTGAAATCTGAAATATGCTCATCTAGTTATAGCATTAAAGCATATTCATTGATACAGAGTAATACGATTTATTTAGATGAAAAGGATAGAATCTTGCATATTTTTTTTTAAAGGTGAAGTTCCAAGAAAAAGATTTGATATAATAGTCAAGCTGCTTGGGAAGGCACTATGTCCTGTTCAGAAAGTTCCCACACTCAGATGGATGTCAATGGTGGTGCCAGTGAACCATTACGCAAAGCCCCCCAAACACTTTGTAAACTAGAATCTGGAAGGACAATAGTAAAGTTCAGTGCTAGAAAGAGATAGTGTGTTGAATACACAATACCAAGCTTTGTCTGCTCAGGATTCTGTTGCAAGAGAAGGCTACTTAATCTCCTCCATTTGCCCTGGGGATTCTAACTGTTTTAATGTGTTCTTTTTGAGAGCCTGTGAACTGCAGAATACAAGCTGGTAACAACTTTCTTTGGAGCTGAATTGGTAAAACCTAAAGCCTCCAATACAAAATGCTGTCCCAATGGTGCTAATGAGCACAAAGACAGCCTTTAATGGTGTTTGAAGCTACCCTGGTTGAGGTTTCATGTCATCCCTTGGTGAAGGGATTAATTGTTCAGCTCGTTTTATGAGCATCCAAACTTGTGTCTCAAGGTAGAGTGTGGCCTCTGCATCCCTGTTTTGAATAATAAATCCTGATGCATCTTTAATAATTTCTGAAACTTCAGGTTTCTCTTTGAAAATACAGTACTGATAAACACAAATGGTTTGTACTGAACTTGATATAGTTTGATAAAGGACAGAAAAATGCATCTATTTCAGATGTAATTTAAATGTAATCCCATCAAAGACATTAGAATTATGTTTGTATGCAGTTGTCCTACACTAACAAGAACTGGTAGTTCTTAATTTAAAGAACTCTTCTTTCAAAAAAAATATCTTCACTAATCAACTGCATACCCACCCTACTTTTAAAGCACATTTTGATTGATTGATTGATTGTATTTCTATGTCACTTTTCATTCAAAAGATCGAGCCTTTTCCACCTTCCTGAAATAACCTGCGGTTTGCAGCCCATTAGAGCTCAGGATTGTTGGCAGTCCTTGAGTGCTGTGTGGATGGCCTTGTATTTCTGTTGCACCTGCAGTGTGGCTTTCTTACTGCTCCTCCCAACTCCCTTCTCCTGCTGCAGCTGTTTCACTATCTTCATAATACAGTACATTCTGATACTTCTGTAGCCTGCACCAAGCCCTGCAGCTCCTGCACACAGAGGAGCAGGCTCCGGTGGACAGCTCAGAAAAGGGGGGCACAGCAACTCAGCACAGGAGCCAGGCACTCACAATGCTTTTGCTGCTCACTCTCATACACTTGGCTAAAGGGTACAAGCAGTTGGTTGAAAGTTTAAAACACATTCCCTCCCCAAGAATCCTGGTAACTGTATTTTACTCATCACAAGACTACAATGCCCAGCATCCTTAACAAACTATACTTCCCAAGATTCTTATTGGGCAAAATGTGCTTTTAAATGTATGGTGTGTACACATATGTTTCCACAAAGGGGTAAGAGGTCCACTCTTGCATATTACAGAAGTGTGAAAACAGAAAGCATTTGTCATTTGCATTTCCTCATTTGCCACTTACTAATAAGTCCTATCCTTAACAGTGGTGGAATCTAGCCACACATAAAAAATGCTGTGAAAATGCCCTGACTCGGCCCCGGACACACTGACCAGATGCTTGGAAACTGTGGCTGGATGGCTGTGTGGGAGCCGGTTGAAGTTAAATCCTTTGAAGACAGAGGTCCTCTGGCTGTGTCGGGACGACATGGGGTGGGGGGCCAACTCACATCTCTTGCAGGGCTCAATTAGTGCCAGCGCCTTCTGTCAAGAGTTTGGGTGTAACCTTCGACGCCTCCCTTTCTATGGAGGTGCAGATTGCAGCCACAGCAAAGGTGGCATTTTTCCATCTCCGCTGTATTAAGCAGTTGGTCCCTTACCTTTCTTGCCCTGACCTGACTACAGTGATCCATGTGACGGTCACCTCCAGGCTCGATTATTGTAACTCACTTTACATGGGGCTGCCCTTGAAGCTGACCCAGAAACTCCAGCGGGTGCAGAATGTTGTGGCAGGCTCTTCATGGGGTCCTTGTCGGGGGGATCATATTCATCCAGTGCTTTACTAGCTGCACTGGAGTACAGGGTCAGGTTTAAGGTGCTGGTTTTGACCTTTAAAGCCCTATGCGGCCTAGGACCCTTGTACCTAGGTACATGACCCATGTACATCAGATGTCAAAGAGAAAAACAGCTACCAGATTTTTAGAAGACATCTGAAGCCAGCCCTGTTTAGGGATGCTTTTAATGTTTAATCGATTATTTTATTTTATTTTTCAGTTGGAAGCCGCCCAGTGGCTGGGGAAACCCAGCCAGATGGGCGGGGTATAAATAATAAATTATTATTATTATTATTATTATTATTACTACTACTACTACCTACGGGACCACTTCTCCTGGTATGCTCTGCGGAGGACCTTAAGGTCCATAAAAAACAACACTTTGGAGGTCCTGAACCTCAAGGAGGTTAGATTCGCCTCAACTAGGGCCAGGGCCTTTTCAGCACTGGCCCCGACTTGGTGGAACGCTCTGTCACAAGAGATCAGGGCCCTGCAGGATTTGACATCTTTCCACAGGGTCTGCAAGATGGAGCTGTTCCGCCTGGCCTTTGGCTTGGACTCACTCTGACCCCTTATATGGGATTTGGTATACAGTATAAATTTTCCCTTGGCTTTTTTGCTGGCCCATGTAGGACCAGCATGGATAGCTGGCTCGGCTGAATATCTGATGTTTCCTCCCTTTATGGTCTTGATTTATGGGCTACTACTAAAAAGTGGCTGCATTTTAAGCTGTATTTTAATTATCTGTTTTTTTCTTTTTTCCCTTTTTTCTATTATGTTTTATTGTAATTTATATTCAGTGTTAGCTGCCCTGAGCCCGGCCCTGGCCCGGGAGGGTGGGGTATAAATAAAATTATTATTATTATTATTATTATTATTATTATTATTAAAAACACTTTGAAAATATATATTGAATTTGCCATAGCTCACCATTGCCATCTAGTACCACATTTGTATGATGTGCTTTACAAAACAGTTAAAATGTTTTATTTGCAGCTATAATAGCTGAGTCCTAAATTGAAAATATGCAGGCAAAGTGTGTATTGCTTTTTAACCCTTGTTCAACACTTCATGGTTTTAGATTCTTTATAAATAACTTCCACCATACAGTCGTATGGTTCTTGAAGGGAATTCGTCCTGGAAGTTCGTTCGACTTCCGAAAACATTTGGAAACCAAGGCACGGCTTCCAGTTGGCTGCAGGAGCTTCCTGCACTCAATCAGAAGCTGCAGAAGCCATCCCGGATTTTGGTGTTTCAAAGAATGTTTGCAAACCGGAACACTCACTTCTGGGTTTGCGGCATTCAGGAACCAAAACGGATGAGTACCAAGGCGTTCGACAACCAAGGTATGACTTTATAGTGAAGAAGGAAAAATAGCAACATAAAAACAAAAGTTGCGCATTGAATAATAAAAAAAGCTGGTTGTTTCCTACCTGAGATCAAGAATCTTGTACAAGGATAGCAAACCTTCCATAGATCCTATCTATTACCAAATTTCATACTCCAAATCTATGCACTTAATATGTCTGTTGAAGAAAGTATGCTTGAGTCCAGATCCACAATGCATTCTATAACATCATGTATTTCAAAATTATAATTTACTGTAGATTTTCTGGTGGTTCTTTTCTCTCTTGATTTTGCTAGGAATAGCTATATTTTACATTCACATTTCATTTCTCCTCATTCTCTTTGTGAATCACTTTTCTCCACCCTTCAACCCTTCTTTCATGTCCTACTTTAAATTTCTGCATTAAACTATAAGAAGGTTAATGTGATGCAACTGTAGTTGAAGTGCTAATGAAACACCTAGGGCAACAGATAGAAGAAGTTCAAAAGCCGCAGCAACTTAGAAAAAGCTGCATGAATCTCTGTTTCTAACGGCTTCTTTTCAAATGATATATAATCCATACATACACTGTCGAACAGTCTGCAAGCCCAAGTATAGCCATAGATCTTTTTAAAGTGAGTTTTGAAATGTCCTTGTCATAGGATTTCAAACTATATTAGAAATAGTCAGTTGTTCAATAAAAATAATCTCAAAATAGTTTGGATTTCAAAGGTATCTTGGAAAGTGTATGTTTCAGTTGATCTGCAAGAATTATATTAAATCTATTTTAATAGTGCTCTCCTCTGCACATAGTACTATGCCACACACACAAGCCTGAATAGCTTGTAAATATATTCTGCAACAGGCTTTTCACTATAGTAAACCTATATTAATGTCCTATGGAGGAAGCAGTTGTCATTTCCACTGTATGGGCAGACAGTGACTTCCTCAAAGATCTGGCCAAAGATATAGAGCCCACTGGGAGCCTAGCTGGGGAAAGTGTGTGTGTGAAGCAGGTGTTTCATGGGCTTCATGCCATAGTTATTTGTTAGGCAAGGCCCAAGGCCCAATGGGTACAATGGGTACAATTCACTGGTAAGTTATCCTGTGCAAGTCCCTAAGTGATCTGAAGTAAATATCTGAAGAGTAAAGCTTTTATGTAGCTATCAACAAATTGTGACGGGACTTGCAGAGGAGAGCTTCCCAGTTGATTGTGCCTATAATCATTGGTAGTGCATCAATTAAGAAAAGCTCTGAGGTGCTCTTAGTTACTCAAAGGGTTGAGCAGAACCCTGTGCTCCTACAAGGAACAGTGGTATGCCTTTAAATAAACTATTATTATAATGACAGAGATTAAACTGGACCTGCAGATTCGACTCCAGTTTCCTTTTGGGGAAGAAAAATATTCTGAAACAAACAAGTTTGGATGATTGAAAAAGAATCTTCTTTACTTTTCAGAAGAATTTCACCTACATTTTAGCTGTGTAATTTTTGGCACTGAAAAGAAAGCTGTGTGGACACAGGAGGCTGTAGTTTTAGATCTTCATGAGTCAGTCTTGAGACCTCAAAGTACGGGTAAGGAGATGCATTACATGAAATCTCCATTAATATACGACTCTTTAACCAAGCTCTTTGCATCAAAATAGAAAAAGCTTCCATGACTTGGTTGGCTGTGAAGCCAACATCTGTGACCTACCTTAACGTCTGTGGGATCACTGTGGACAGATAGAGCCTCTTGGTGATTATAAATTACAGTGATCCCTGCACTAAAATAAACACAGATATATTCACACATCTGTGTTCTATTAAATGAGCAGCAGCTGCCAAAATAAGCACTATAGTTTATTTATTGATGGAAATAATATTCTATGTGCTTCTCATAAGCAAACTAGGATTTATTAAAATAGGCAGTCTTTTTTTTTTTAAGTTCAAAATTCTTTCCATCCTGGGGGTGAATTGTTGTTGTTTTTAAAACAATGGAAATAGTTAATGAAGTGAATATAAAATCATGCCTACTTTCTTGAAATCTTACAGTTTTTGTTGAAGACTAGCAAGTAGGGGCAAAAGGAAACTCATTCGTGAAACAGTGCTGTGAAATAGCTAAGAATGTTATAATCCCTATGGAACCCTGTGACTCCTCACACCATAGACCATGAGCAGCACTCCACATCAATTAGTGCAGCCATAAACAATAATTACCTCCATGCTTGTATCACTGACCTTCTCACTCCTCTTGTGGCATGGCTTCTATCATCATCTAGCAGCAGATGTGCTATATAATGCATGCATTCTGTTTATGGTTGATAAATACAGTATATGACCAGTGTTTCCACTTCTGAGTTGTAAAGCTTAATAATGCCTTATACATTAAAACTTTTAGTGGGGCGAAACCAAAACAAAAATCTCTTGAAGGCATGACTGAAAAATCAAGATTGCTACAAGTAAAAATAAGGAATGTCAAGGGTACTACTTCATAACAAGAGGTACACAAATATGTCCCCCCTTTTAATCTTTAATGCTCTTCACACATGACCAATCCTCAAATGAATGGTGAACCTAAACAAAATTGTTTCTGTGTTTCTGTTGTGTGTGCGTATGAAAGGGAGCATTTGAGTTTTTCAGAGAATTTGTAGAAGGAGTAGGTCCCAGAAGTATGCAAGTCTAAAATGGGTATACTTTGAAATGTCCAATTTCTTGACCTTATAACACATATGCATGACTTTTAATTGCAATCTGTGGCTCATCTTACTTTCTTGAGTTATTTTTTTCTGCTTATGTTTAGAATTCTATGCCATGGATTCACTGATTATTTTCCGGGCTAGAGACCGTCAGCTTCAACATTGCCCATCCATACAGTGCATAAATGTTTTCTGGAACAGCTTCCAAGTGCTTACTATCTTATGATACAGTGCAGCATGGTTGTCAATACATGATTTACAGTCTGTGCTGTGCTTGAGTTCAGCTGCTTGGGTTCTGCTCTGCATGCACTTATTCTTGCTTTGTGCTTGGGGGACAATTGTAGCTTGGATTGATCTGTGATAGCCAGATATTTGCAAATGGTATAGTAAGTGATCTGCAAGAACACACACACATGCAGCTGTATAACCACGAAAAGCAATAATATGGGAGAGTGACTGACTATGCCGCTCACCCATTTTACCACTAGGCAGCACTCTAGGGTTCCCTGAGCATAAACAATGCACCTTTGCCTGTATATGATGCTGGTTTTATTATTATTAATTCAAGAATGACAGTTGTACACCTCCATAGCATGTTTGAAAAATAATTAGCTACTCATTTTCTTCCTGGGAGGAGTGCAAAAGGAAAAAACACCAAAGAGCATCTGCAGCAGGACAACCGGATCTGACCCAGCTGCAACAAAACATGTCTCTCCCATATCAGTCTCTACAGCTATGGCAGGAGCTATAACTCGCCAAAGGTTTGACTTTGGGGGTGGACTCTTCTATTGTCTCCTGAACAGACGGATTCCACTAAAAAAACTCATTCCCTCCCTCCCTCCCTCTTTGCCTCCAAGTCTAATGCCACATGAAGCTTTTTTTCAGCCTTCAATCTCTATTCCTCAAGCTGAACTATGCATTACTTGTTCCTTTCTCCTCCTTTTTAATGTAGTGAAAATACCATCAGTTTAGGAATATTCTCAATATAGCTTTCTCCACTTGGCCTTGCAGGTGAACCAACGGAAGATGTGTATATATAATGTATATGATTGTACTGGTAGGTGAAATGCCCACTTAAACCTCAAACAATATATATTCGTTCACTTCCTTTGGAATGAGACTGTGCATTCTGAATGAGCTCACTGAGGAAATATAACACCAAATAAATCCTTACAATAAGTTATGCCGCAAGCAGCCATTCCTTAACAAGCTCACACATTTGAGGCCATAGTATCAACAGCTGTCTCAGAAGGCTGCATTTTGATATTCTGAAAGCGCCCGTGGCCCCCAAATAAATGTTGTCAGCAAGCGTTTTTCCACCTTTTTTTTTTTACTTTATACTGGTATAAATAATGCTTTTTATTCTTCTTTCAGAAACAAAGACAGCCTTCTCTGATCCTAACTTTTAAGCATGTGAGTAGGGGGGAACTTATGGGGAGCAGCAAACTCCATTCCACACAGAACAACATTCCTCTGTTTGCCAGGTGAGACTCCAAAAAGAGAAAAGAGCTCTTCCAAATTAGACTCCCTTTCTCATTACCAAATGCATGCATTACATGCATGTGAAAGTAGATACTACTGCGTGTAAATTGAATGATAAGAACTGCAGCTAACTGCAGCAGTGATCCATGCTTAAACGTAGAAATTGCTCTTTGGAGACATGTCTATCCATTCCATCAACTCAAGATAGGCTATGATCCAGTGAAGTAAACCCATGCATGGAAGTTGTGGTTTCCCATTTGGGATTACATAAGAAGAAAGATCTGTATGCTTATACAGTAGAGGTCACCAGGGCCACAAGTAGAATGAGAATATTAAATGAGGCAGCAATAAGATATTTACAAGCCTTTCTATATGCCACAGTCTTATAGGTTAACTTGTTTTAAAAATAATTTGAGGGAAACAAGCCAACCCCACGGATGCAGAATACTGTATATACATAATCACAAATGTTGGGTTGCATGTGGACATGTGTAAATAATATGTGTTTCTCCCTGTCTGTCTTCTTATTCCATTTATGTACCAGTTGAAATTCAATGAGAAATAAGCCTTCTCTTTCCGATATTATGCATCTTTGGCTTCAATCCAAAATGGAAATGATTTTATTTGATTAAGCTTAATGATGCTATCATTAATCATTTTATGTACGATAGCATATATTCCCTGATGAAATAAGTGATTAATCTCCTTAATATCTGGCCTGCCTTCTATTGTCTTCTATTTACTTAGTCTTTCTTAAGATAGTTGGCAAGTGTAATCTCTGTGTCACGTTTATTTGTTTTCTTGGTGGTCATGATACATTTTTTATGATACGAGCATTTGTCATCAATTTTAAGAATATCCTTGATGTGGCAGTACAGAAAAACTAGAGCATGATCACTTCATTGTCTGGTCCTTGGAGAGAATGTCAATATATATAAGGAAGGAAAGATTCAACACAGATGCATATTTCGATGAGCAACAGAATGTGGGTGTAGTTCCTCTGCAATGCATTACTGTCAAGCAGGATATGTATTTCAATATCCATGAAATTGCGAAGCTAGGGATCATGGGAGTTGTAGGCCAAAAACATCTGGAGGGCTGAAGTTGAGGAAGCCTGGCCTAGTTAGAGATTTCCCGGCTTTGGGAAGAAGGAGGGAGGGCTTTATGACCCTACCAAAGCCCCGTGCACCCACCCCAAAGCATTGCTTATCCAGCTTTGGGAAGGCAGTGCAAGGGCTGGGGGAAGCACCAAATTTTGGCTTCACTCCCTTCCCACCATGCAACAAGATAGTGTGTGGCTCACAGGTTCTCTGTCAAAGTACTATTGTGGCCCACTTGGTATGAAAAGTTGGATTGCCCTGGGCTAGGCAATCAGTTGGTCTTTGTCATCCTGGCTGAACTGTCTTGACCAGGGTTCCCAAACTAAGGCCCGGGGGCCGGATGTGGCCCAATCGCCTTCTCAATCCGGCCCACGGACGGTCCGCGAATCAGCATGTTTTTACATGAGTAGAATGTGTCCTTTTATTTGAAATGCATCTCTAGGTTATTTGCGAGGCCTGCCTGGTGTTTTTACATGAGTAGAATGTGTCCTTTTATTTAAAATGCATCTCTGGGTTATTTGTGGGGCATAGGAATTCGTACATTTCTCCCCCCCCTCAAAATATAGTCTGGCCCCCCACAAGGTCTGAGGGACAGTTTGCTGACCCCTGGTCTTGACTCTAGGGAAGGGTAGGCAGACATTCCTGGGACAAGGTCCCTTAAAGAATCAGTGACTTTGGAAAAGGACACTTAACAAGTATTTAATGATCCAGGGAAATGAGATGAAAAAAGGGTAAGTTTAAGGTGAGAGGGAAAACTGGAAAAGAAATGGGCAGAGAGAAGACAAGTGCATAGCTGGTAACTGCAGAGGTGGCAGGTGCACATAATTCTTTGAAATAATATTTGGCTTCAGAACTCTAGTTGTATTCAAAAGTCTGCACACAGGTGCTGACTTATCTTAAATATGCCAAACTTGATTAAGAAGAATTCTATTTTCAAGTGATCTTAACATCACAGTTGTAGCAATGTTTTGGTATTGAAGTTGTTAACAATCTTCTCTTTGTGTATAATTTTTGGTACGCACTTTTCATTATAAAATAATGCAAAGTGAGAATTATTATATACGTCAGTGTTTCTCAACCAGTGTGCCTCCAGATGTTTTGGGACTACAACTCCCATCATTCCTGACCACTGGTCTTGCTAGCTAGGGATGATGGGAGTTGTAGTCCCAAAACATCTGGAGGCACACTGGTTGAGAAACACTGATATACGTAGTTCGAACAATTGTTCTACTGTTTTGAAGTTGAATGCTTTTCTTACTCCCAATTTTGTGTGGAAGATGGGAAGGGGAATGACCAGACAGATGCCAAAAAACATGTACATGTGCTACTGACTATAACCAGATGTTTGGATGGTGAAAGCATCATGTTTTCTTCACTGGTTGCAAATAGGAAAGTGATTGCTATGATAGTATCTCCCATGTGCCCACTAGAGGGCAATCTCTAGAAAGCAGATTAAATTCTATATAAGCATGGGAGTTCACTTTTCTGTGTAAGCAGTATTTTTATTTTGCAATTATCTGCTCCCCACAGCTTACAAGAACTACATAATTATACAAAATAATCTCCTGTAATTTCACTAATGAGAATATTATGTTTCAAAACTGAAGCCATTGCCATATGTAAAAATTTAAAAAAAGCACGATTATTTCTAATTTTAGTATTGTGTTTCTTAGTCTGGTTCTGTAATCCTGTTTTTATTTTATTGCAGGCTAAGGGAATTTCGGTTTACTTCCTTTAACAAAGTAAACTACACAGACAGATCCTTATATGATCCAGTCACCATCGTGATACTCATAGCTAAGCTGCATTAGTTTAAATTGAGCAATGAGTGAATACTAAAAATTTCCAATTACCTGGAACTGTCAAGAAAGCAGAGAAAGCAGGGGGGACTGCAGGTGCCCCTTTCCATTCAAGGAACAAGCATTCCCTAATCTGCCTAATCTATTATCCAGGCATTACTGGAGTCTTCTTTCTCCCAGCTCTAACCAGCCAACCCTTTCCTTTGCAGAGGGTCTGCTGGAAGCTTAAGGATGGAAGGTTTTAAACAACAACAACAACAAAAAAGGAGTTACTGCATTTCATTCAACCTGAATAATCACTGATTGTGAAAGGAGCTAATCAACACAACACAGAAAGGAGGCTGAAAAAAAATGTAATTAAGGCTTTCCACCTTAATATAATTATTATTATTTATTTAATGAAGAAAGTTACAGGCTTTCTTGCATGTGATAAAAACCAGAGACAACAGTGAAATAATCTGGGGCATTTACAACGACTTGGAACTAACTCCTCCAACTAATTAATGTCAGTCACTTACTTGCTTGGAGGCATGTTCTTTTATTGACGTGATCCATGAGCCCCATTAAGAGGTGAATAGATCCATATATGCAACTAGCCCTCCAGTTTGCCACCTGAACATTTTTGTACATGCAGTCCTTACTTGGTCTTAATAGTCTTATTGAAAATATTGGGGCCATACCTAAGTTTAAGGTCTTGGAATTTATTCAAATGAAGCAGTTCTTTCTGTGCTTTGAAGTTTTGTGTTCAAAGACATTTGCCTTGATCTCCATGCAGCTGCATTATTAAATGAGAACAGCAGCATTTGAAATCTACTCTGTGAGCTGATTCACACAATGCCCTCTGGAAGACAGAATGAATGGATCTGAGTGTGTTCCTGCTTGTTTCACAACTATGAAGAAGGCCGTATACATCAACAGCCACTATGGAGGACAGTGATAGAAAGGCTTGCAGGGTGGTTTCTTATCAGCTTCCCCTATGCTTTCTTTGAGTAGGGGAGGAAGAAAGGGCCATACTTTAGTGGTAAACCACATGCTTTACACGCCGATGGTCTCAGGTTCGATCCCTGGAATCTCCAGGTAGGGCTGGAAAAAAACCCTGTCCAATATTGTTGGGAGTCTTTGCCAGTAAGTGTGGTCGATGCTGAGATAGATGGACCAGTGGTCCAACTTGGTGTGTGGCAGCATTGCACACACTTGTGTGCAGGATAGGGCAAAGAGAATGTTAATGGGAACATTTCTTTTTATGATCCACACACACTTGCTGCTCCTTAGCATACTTTCCTCAAAACCAATAGTTGTTGTTGTTGTTGTTTTGTATTTTCCACTTTGCTGATTCTTGTGAACATTGCTACAATAACTACATGCTGGAAAAGTTACAGTACAGAGTCTGAAATAAGCTACTTTATCCCAAAGAAATGAGTACGAACAACTGAATGACAATGGTTGCATATGGTAATTCTTTCAAATGAACTGTCGAAAGTAATTAAATGATAAGACAAGCCATATAAAGCTAATAATTTACACGAGAAAAAGAACACAGAATTTGTGGCTTACAGTGGACTTATTCTTTTCTCCAACCCATTTTCTCTATGAGTTAAGTGCAATTCTCTATGAGTGCAATTTCTCTATGAGTTAAGTGACCGAACCCAATGGCTCCTCCTCATCCTGGAGAGTAGTGACTAGTGGGGTGCCACAGGGTTCTGTCTTGGGCCCAGTCTTATTCAACATCTTTATCAATGACTTGGATGATAGGCTTGAGGGCATCCTGAGCAGGTTTGCAGATGACACCAAATTGGGAGGGGTGGCTAATACCCCAGAGGACAGGATCACACTTCAAAATGACCTTAACAGATTAGACAACTGGGCCAAAGCAAACAAGATGGATTTTAACAGGGAGAAATGTAAAGTACTACACTTGGGCAAAAAAGAAAGAAAGAAAGAAAGAAAGAAAGAAAGGCACAAATACAGGATGGGTGACACCTGGCTTGAGAGTAGTACATGTGAAAAGCATCTAGGAGTCTTGGTAGACCACAAACTTGACATGAATCAACAGTGTGATGCAGCAGCTAAAAAAGCCAATGCAATTCTGGGCTGCATCAATAGGAGTATAGCATCTAGATCAAGGGAAGTAATAGTACCACTGTATTCCGCTCTGGTCAGACCTCACCTGGAATACTGTGTCCAGTTCTGGGCACCACAGTTCAAGAAGGATACTGACAAGCTGGAACGTGTCCAGAGGAGGGCAACCAAAATGGCCAAAGGCCTGGAAACAATGCCTTATGAGGAACGGCTTAGGGAGCTGGGTATGTTTAGCCTGGAGAAGAGAATGTTAAGGGGTGATATGATAGCCATGTTCAAATATATAAAAGGATGTCATATAGAAGAGGGTGAAAGGTTGTTTTCTGCTGCTCCAGAGAAGCGGACACGGAGCAATGCATTCAAGCTACAAGAAAGAGGATTCCACCTAAACATTAGGAAGAACTTCCTGACAGTAAGAGCTGTTCGACAGTGGAACTTGCTGCCAGGGAGTGTGGTGGAGTCTCCTTCTTTGGAGGTCTTTAAGCAGAGGCTTGACAGCCATCTGTCAGGGATGCTTTGATGGTGTTTCCTGCTTGGCAGGGGGTTGGACTGGATGGCCCTTGTAGTCTCTTCCAACTCTGTAGAATCATGATTCTATGATTCTACATTTTACGGTGTAAAAGGTTATGAGCAGAATCTGACCTACATTAGTTTTAATGGGATTCATCCTGATTCTCACAGTTACTTTGTAAATTTATTTTATTGCAAACCCCCTTATACTCAAAGTCAGCATCCTTAGGATCTCAGTTCCACTGATAAGCATTATTAATGGAAATAAAATATGAAAAGACAATAAAGCTAGTTGAGAGATGTGCCATTTCCCCTTCCCCCAAAGCCATTTACCATTGGTGGGGGACCCCCCCCCCCCAAATAACATAATGAATGTTGAGAACTCAGCATATTTTTGAAATCATTCCCTCACTCCCCCAGGTTGGCAGTAATAACATTTCAGCTGCTGGGGGACAAACATGAGGTTCTAATAGAATAAATCTAGGAACAGTATTAGTTGTGACTTGCCTGTTTATAACTGCTGCTGAACTAACATGATTATATCAATTTAAAAACATATACAGTACACTGTATTAAAGAATTAATGTCAATGTTCTAGTTATTTTCATCAACTCAAATCCACAAATGCAAGACCATGAGAATTGTTTGGGCATATGGTATTTTACTGACTCCACATTGCACTAATCATTGTGTTTTATCTATGCTATGAGTTGAAGATCTGATAGAAAAACCTTAACTTTATGCACCTTTACACAATTATGAATACTCAAGCTTTTCGACCAGTATTGCACCCACATAAAACTAATGAATTCCATACTTTTACATGTTGAGCATTTGTAAAAGATTTGAGTCTGGATCCTGGAGTTGGATCCCCCTTCTTCTGGGGATGAGGCCAAGGACTATGAAGCAGATGCGAAATGGTTTACAGGGAGAATCCCAGAAGCACTTCCACCAGATGAGCCTGTGGTGCAAGCTGAGGACATGGCGGTGCTGTCCTTGGACTCAGAGGACTCACACAGAGAGTCCCTCCCCCCACTCAACTAGAGCAGAAGATCAACAGAGCAGGCTAGGACCCTTTAACAGAAAAGGAACCTTCCAGTGGGGATGTAGCTGGTATTATGTAGTAGCAAACAATCTGAGTTTGATGGCTAGTGAAGCAACATCAGAGCTGTTCTCCTTTGGCTTGCCTTGTACTAGGCCTCACATCACAACACACAGATGAGAAGACTAAAGAAAATATAGATCGGCTGAAAGTGAGAATGATCAACGGAAAACATGATGGAAGTACTGTATGTAAAAGAATCATCATATTCATTTTAAATGTGATTGTAACACTCAAAGAAAATTTAGAGACAAGGAGTGCAAGAAAAGTCACATAGCAGGGAGTAGAATAAGAAGGGATCAGGTTGTTTATCATCATCATCATCATCATCATCATCATTGTCATACCATCCTTCATCAGCAGATCTCATGTTTATACAGGTAGAAATTGTCACTAAGATTTCTATCTACTTGCCAGACAATATTTAATCAGGAACTGTGTCATTTGGGGGGACGTACCTTAATCACTAAGCATAATGGTGGTCAGGGACCAGAATTTCTTATACTGATGAACTGTTTTTACTACTTTCAATCACAATGGAATTGTGCAGGGCTTACTTAGCACCAAACACTCACATCCTGCATCTACTGCCTTTTTCAGGAAAACCACCAATATCAAGATTCCTGCTACTGCAAATGGTCACTGTGCCTGCGTAATATACATTTAAGCTATAATTGAATTATCACCTATGGCATGCTTTGTATTGCGATGCCATTCAACCATACTTGTACCTTATATATGTCAACCAACGTTTCACCAAATGGGCTTTAATGAAAACCGTAATAAAGAAATTTGTTATGCTGTAATCCAATATAAGGGACGCGGGTGGCGCTGTGGTCTAAACCACTGAGCCTAGAGCTTGCAGATCAGAAGGTCGGCGGTTCGAATCCCCACGATGGGGTGAGTTCCCATTGTTCGGTCCCAGCTCCTGCCCACCTAGCAGTTTGAAAGCACATCAAAGTGCAAGTAGATAAATACAGTAGGTACCACTCCCACGGGAAGGTAAACGCCATTTCCGTGTGCTGCTCTGGTTCACTAGAAGTGGCTTAGTCATGCTGGCCACATGACCTGGAAGCTGTCTGCGGACAAATGCAGACAAATGCCTATAGAGCAAGATGAGCACCACAACCCAAGAGTCGTCCACAACTGGATCTAATGGTCAGGGGTACCTTTACCTTTAATCCAATATGGTGCAAGCAGACTTCTGCTCAGATGACAGGATTTCACTTTTGCCTTCTTTGTCCCTGAAGCCCCCTACATACCCCAAGAATCTGCTCTGAAGGGTCCCCTAACCCTCCTCCGAGTCCCAGAAGATTTTGAGGATGTGTGGAGAGGTGGTACGGAATGGAAATTAGTTCTGCTCAGTAGAAACAGCATGGAATATAACCCTTAGTCTTTAAGAAAGACTGTGGGGACCATAGCCCTGGGCACATGATTTTGAGGGGGTGTGAGCCAGGGATCCCCACCCTGCCTGCTACCTGGGCATTGGAGCTCCCCCAGCATAAATCCTGGCTATGCCCATGCTATCTACCATATGTGTTCTGTTCTGATCCAATGCCAAAACCTATGGGAAAAGATGTAAGGATGGTAGAAGGTTGTTGGAAAATACCCAGCTCTAAGTGAGCAATTCACTCCAACAAATTTTGTACTCAGACTGAGGTCCTTTATGTCTCTGTCTGCAGACTGACTCCTCCATGTTCTACCTCCTTACAGAACCTAGAGCCTTAAAGAGTCAATCCTCTGGCCTGAAGACATTCCATAGCCTCCTTCCTGGTGTGCTCCTGGCCAGTGGTGTAGAGCAGGCGGGGGCGTGGCTGGCACACGTTCTGGGGGCATGGTGTGCCACCTGCGGGGGTGGGGCACCCAGCACGGATGGGGGGGCTGCAGCGATGGTGCCCTCAGGATCGCGCTGCCCGGGGTGGAGCACCCTCTCCTACGCCCCTGCTCCTGACACTGCCAAACTGGTGATGTAAAGTGGAAGGCATCTCATTCTTTAAGCTCAGTGGAAGGTGTCTTTGAGGATCCAGGATCTGGCACTATATGCCCTGCTGGTTTGGGAGGTTCCTCTGTGAGTCTTTGTCCAACCAGCTTAGGTGCAATGGTTTCTCTATCTTCCGCAGTCAGCTCTGAGCCCTGACCTAGACCCAGTTCCCCACCTGGAGCTCCTGCAACCTCTGACCCTGTGTCCAAATCACTGTTGGATACAGGGATCATGGCATAATCTCTGGGATTGTTTGTGTGCAGCTAGAGATACAGAAAGGAAATTTAATTATAATTTAGAATCACTGCTGGCAAGTGATCTCAACTCAAGTTCAGTAACCCATCCCATTTCCTGCATTCTCTTAAACAGATGTTACTGCTTCTGGTAAATTGCTGTACAAGAAGGAAATTCACAATATTACCTTCATCTCCAAAATGAATGATTTGAGACATTAGGCTTAAAAAAATTAATTTGTTTTGCTCCAGAAATGCACTTTTATATCCAGTTGGGCAGCTCTGAAAACATTCCCAGTTTTTTACTAAAGATGTAATCCAATTCCAATCACTTTACATGAACCAGGCAAAACATTGTGCATCCTTAGTAATGTGATGTCTTGGTTCTCACAAGAGAAACCACTAACACCTGTTAGTCTCTTAAGAAGAACACAGTGTCATTTGGCAACAGATTAAAGATTATATTGTTTTGAATTTCTATCCACTTATGTGCTGCCAAAAGGCTTACATAATATTTCTTTTCAAGTGTGGCACACCGATTATCATTTCCAAAGAGGATAGTATTTCTTCAGGTGATAAATCCACATTCTGTGTAAAGATGTTAACACTTTCATGGTTCAGAGCATCTTAACACTAGTTAAGAAATCCCCAGGTTTCATTAGCATTGTTGTATTAAAGGGAAAGGTGCCTTTAACTTGAATTATGTATTGGTGCTTCACACCTCTATGCCCTTCCTCTTAGTATCTTCACAGAACCACACAAAGTCAGTCAGGAAGGGATACTGTGTTTCCCTGGGCTAGCAGAACAGTGTGAATTAACATTCTGTTGCTCACTGATACAAATGATACTGTTATAAGTTTTTGGGGGAATGGTGTCAAGGCTCCCATAAACTCCTGTGTGCCAAATAATCCTCCCCATAATTCCTGGATTTACTAAAAGTTAGAATTAATCAAGGTTTGATTAAACTGCACCAAACATGGAAATCCCTGGGTTCAGTTTATGCTAATGAAGGTGATGGCCAATCATTAACTTATCAATGAAATCCATCAACAAGGTAAAAGACTTGGCAGGACACAAAGGGGGAAGAATTAGCAAATGATAATACCATAGCATGGAGGGGAAAGTTTCCAGGTTTACAGTGGGCAATGAAGTAAGCTAACAGGAAAAAATGTCCCTTTTGCAAGCTGGAGCAGGGGGCCAGAGCACAAGATGGGCAATCTGTTTTATGCTGCAAAGAGGGTCAGACATGATGTTTGGGGAGGAACAGGACCCTCTTGAGATGTGAATGTTCTGCACTTTCTCCATATAATTGCTGATTGCATATATGTTTAAATAAAACATATATCATAAAGACACCAGAGACTCCGCTGTGCTTATTGTCCCCAAAGGGAGTACAGACCAGTGTAAGTTTACCTGCAACATCTGGAATCTCACACCATTTGTGGAGATTGGGGAGGTGTGTAACAATATGATCAGCAACAATTACAAAAATGACCCTCATCCACCATTACAAGCAACATGGTTGGAGTGAGAGGGTTTATTTCCTAAATAAAACTGATGCAGGAACCAGGATACAGATACAGTACAAGCAGTACTAAAGAAAGATTCACATGGTATCTTATATATAAGCATAAAATACTACTGTATTCATTCTGAATGGCTGTTTTAATTCCACTAACAGTGATAGGAGACACCCATTTTCTGTACTTCCAAAAGTAGCTAATGATTTGCCCTGACCCAATGATCCCTTAAGTCAGAAGGACAACCCCGTTTGATGGAAATAGATTCAAGATCAGGCAGTGTGCTATTAAATCAATAAAGTATTCAAATGTGAATGTATCTGTAGGTACATGAATTATACATACGCTTAAATACCTTGTTTCAGCATTTCCTCTTTGCAAATAGAATAATGCATACATAGAGACTTGGAAGCACATGGTTTTTTTAAAAAAAACTAGTGCAGGTTTTCAGTATTGTTTCATATTATTTAAGAGCAAAGCATCTTTCATCATATGGGCGGAGATAATTTGTGTATTGGATTGGAAGGATTCTTGCGACATATCCATGTATGAGACATATTGCAACTCTCCCTCTCCTCTAGGTATCCTGTAAATAAGGACCAGGCCACACAGTAACATATGTGCAGGGAAAGTATTAGCTTTTTTTGTCAGCATCTCCCAAGTGCAGCACCATATTGCTAAATGGTAAACATTATACAGTAGTATATATCAGAAAGTAGAGGGGAACACCACTAGAGTGGAGGCTTAACATTCTGCATGACAACCGCAATCTGTATAGCCTCATCTCTTCATCTGCCCTGGCTGGGCTTCCCCAGCCACTCTGGGCGGCTTCCAACAAAATATTAAAATACAGTAATCCATCAAACATTAAAAGCTTCCCTAAACAGGACTGAATGAATGAATGAATGATGGAAGCTGGCACTGGAGCCCTTGGAAAGCAACCTTCTGTATAGACTTCCATTGTGAAATGTTTCCCAATAACTAACAGATATAAACTCACAGTGAAAATGTGTGTAGGTCTTGATTCAGTTCCAGTTATTTTAAACCAAGTATTAGTTTCTTTGCACAGTCCCTCCCAAGGAGACTGGTTTATTGTCACAATAAAATCTCACTTCTTGTTTGTCCACTTGTTCTGCTTTAATAACCAAGTTCTGAAAACTCAGTCATTTTGAGAGCCAGCTGTCCCTTCTCTAAATCTGGCTTCGAGTCTTCTGCTTATTCACACATGCTTCCTGTTTATCCACTGAGATTACTAATGCCTTTTTATCACTTCTTGGCTGGGACCTAAACTAAGTTAATTGCCAATTAGCGTTCTCAGCTAGGTGACCCAAGTCAACAGCTACAGCCAAAGCCAGGAATTAATCTCTTCTTTAGAAGAAGCCTAGACTGATGTCCTACTGGAATCTCATTATGTTTAAATTTTACTAACAGGCTGACAAGCACAAAAGGGCAGAAGAGGCACACAAAAAATTCTCCCTATAAGATGCCATCCATGCGGAGAATGTAATGTGTGACCAGGGTAGCCCATGGAGGCACTCTATCAGAAATGGTGGAGTACATTTCCTATGTTATGAATACAGTTGCAACTTCTTGCTGGCTATGACACTGCATTCTGTAGCCATCATGAACATGGAATTACTCCCAGAAAGCAGCTGTATCCATAGACAGCAGCCTCCACAAAAATACATTGCCAGGAAGAATCGGGGTCCATTATGTGAAGGTGTTGTTTTGCATATCTGACCCAGCCTTCAGGCTCCGTACAAACATGGGGACAAGATAAATAAACATAGCTGCCAAGTTATCCCTTTTTTAAAGGGATTTCCCCTTATGCTGAATAGGCTTCCTCGCGAGAAAAGGGAAAACTTGGCAGCTATGTAAATAAAGTATGTACAAAATAAACTTATTCCTTCTTTGGCAATGCATCTAAGACGCAACCACAAGTTAGGAGCTCCATTTCTCAGCTAAACGTTTCTCCTACAACTGCTCTGCTCGCCTTCAGGATGTCACAAAAAGAACCACTGAAAATCCAATGTTCTTCTGCCATCTCTCACCAGGTCACAGAAATCTGCTTGCATGCTCCATCCTTAATTTCTCTGTTGTAGCAGTGGCAATGACTGGAAACCTATCAGTTCTGAGGCTGGGGTTTAGTTCTCACCAGGAGAAGGGAAGCTGCTATACTCATGTTATTACCGGTATTATGCACTACATATACGTAGGACAATTGTTAATGTTGCAAAAGCAATACTTTAAAGATATGTTTCAAGTGGAATAAACTAATAGAGGTTTTGTTTCTATCAGAGTATTTTCAATATTGAAACAAACATATCATTAGGATATGGGCAGCTGCATTGCCTGATCTCCTTTCTACATTAACTGCTAAATAAATAACAGTACTTTCCTATAATTATATGATGTGTGAACCTCTGAGCATGACCACTCTCACCCCTTTGCACTTGTAATTTTACTACCTAGTAATTACATTGATTTAAACTATGTCTTTGAGGTAA
This sequence comes from Zootoca vivipara, assembly GCF_965207765.1. Classification (NCBI taxonomy): domain Eukaryota; kingdom Metazoa; phylum Chordata; class Lepidosauria; order Squamata; family Lacertidae; genus Zootoca; species Zootoca vivipara. The sequence goes on from NC_142587.1 coordinate 59,704,206, forward strand.
AAGGTTAGTGCATTAATTCACTAACCTATTTATTATTTAAATACTAATCTAGAGGTCAATTATTGTTTTTTCATTGCGTTGCAAATGAGTAGTGCTCAGAACTCTTGGAGAATATAAAAGGGAAGTCTAATTTTATTCCTTTTATTCATCCGCAGGAGGATTCTTTTAGTGCAACGTTTATTGCTCCAACCTTAACATCATGTGTGATAAAACAACATTTTAATTTGAATCTGTATATTGTTATATACACATGGATTCTAGAAGTCTGTAAAGCTTAATATAAAATGACTAAGTATACAGATGAGGCTACATATAATAAATTAAAACTTTCCTGATGTGTTTTATGATGATGATAGTTTACCACACTCCCCAAATGTTCTTTTGTGTGACGTTTTCCTATCACATAAATACAGCAAATGATTAAATAATAATTAAAGCAAAGAAATATAAACTGGTAACGTGGAAGCTGCAGATTTGAAAGACTTTAAGCTGCGTGGTGAGGTGACTATTTTGATGCATCAGAGTCACCTTTGTGAAAAACAAGCATGTTTGGCAGACACCTCCCTGTCATTTACAAGCTGCCTAGGTAAGGTTGTGCCCACTGTGCATAATTATGTTTAATTTATTGTTCCATTTTGCATAGCAGCTGGATCTTATGTTCACAAACACCAGTGGGATTCAAGCTTGAAGATCTGCTTTTATCATCTAATGAAGCTAGAGACAGCCACAAAATGAATTAAATTGATTGTGATGTTACAAACACAAAGTTCTTACTTCATAATTATGCAGGTAGGTTATGTGTGTAACCTTCTCTTGTCTTGAAATAGGTCATCTGGTTTTAGAATAGCTTTTCAACATGCTGGCTTCAGTTCAGATACAGCTACACAGCACCAAGACCATGCAATGAGAATGAGAATGAACACCCCATCCCCATTACGTAGTGCATATTGGAAGTGAATTGACTGCTGGTATCTAAATCTGTTTCTGCATCTATATCTATACTGTATGTGCACTTCACAATTAACACCCCAAGAGCACCTTGATTCCCCCATAATTGTGCCCTTGGATTCAAATGGACTTCAAACATCACTCTGACTCTTTGGTTTCCCAGCCTGTCACTTTTCTTCTAGCTTCTAGCTCAACTTTCAACCCTGGCCCCTTTCTTTCAAACTACGGTACCAGGGAGTTTGAGGTAGGGAGGATCCAGGAGTTAGAAAGCATATAGCCTACCTCCCCCCCCCCTCGTTATTTATTTTGATAAATGTTGAGAAATTAAAGATCATTTTTTCCAAGACAGCTTTCTTTCTTTCTTTCTTTCTTTCTTTCTTTCTTTCTTTCTTTCTTTCTTTCTTTCTTTCTTTCTTTCTTTCTTTCTTTCTTTCTTTCTTTCTTTCTGGCTTATGAATAGTTCTTAACGTAAAATTGTTCATAAATGCAACAAGCTGCATGAGAATAAATGGAAAGCAGCAATCAGCAAATAAAGCTGTTCCTGAAGTAGAATGTACAGCTGGAATTCCAAATTCATGCAAACCAGATTCTCCCTAATGGTTTCTCTTTTTGCATATCTTCCAGTTCCTGTCTGTGTCTTCTGTCCCACTAAGAACTCTGAACTGTTCTTGCTAGATCAGGCATATACAAACATACTGCTTGCCAACACATACAAATGTTATGTCATTAGTTGGCAGCAGTAACATATATCTATCTTGCTACTTAATAGCTGTGTCCCAAAAGAACATATTATTTTTGCATCATTTGCTCTGAGAAGGAAGATACACATCTCTGCATTTTCTTGTGCAGGCAGTACTTTTCCTTCTGATCACATGTACTCAGTTGATTTAGCCCAGTGAATAGAAAGAAAACACAGTTTTTAACTTGCTGAAGAAGAAGACAATTACTTTCTGCCTAATTCCTACTATCTCCTGCTGTGTGCAAAATACAAAGGCAGAGAATTAACTTTGCCAAGATATCCTGGCCAATGTTTTGTTTGTTTTTAAAAGTTGTTTGGCATTCATTACAGAAAAAAATAAAGCAAACAATTCCATTAGCAACTAAAAATACCCCAGCTACATAATAGCCTTATTATTCATGCATTCTAAGACTATACTGCATGGAGGAGGGTTGTAGGGCAGTGTGGCCAGCATACTCCAATATCCCTGTTCCTGCCAACAACACATATACCCCAGTGTTGAGGGTGAAGGTCTGAAGGCACTGCTGGATTAAACCCTGCCTCTAGGCAGTCGAAATCTTGGGGGCCTCCTTGTGTGTGCGCTCTAGTGGAATAACATTGAACTAAAAAAGCTTTATTGTAATTTTATTTCACAATCAAATCAAAATTATTTTGTTCCATTGTTGAGGGGCCCCTAAAAGGTGTGGGGCCCATAGGCTGGTGCCTACTCTGCCTATTTGGTGATCTGGCACTGTTTGAAGGGGAATTTTTTGCATAATCAGCTTCATGCACTTAGAATCCACCCTGAGATCAGAACTCAGCCAGGGCCAATGCCATCATACTATCTTGTAAAGGAACATGCGCTGCATTACCAGGCTCTGGTGTTTCTGAGCTTTCTGTCACATGTACGTCACAGGGTCACTGGCGCAGCAGCTGGCAGTGTCCAGACTCTGCCTGTCCTGGAAGAGCTGGATGTCCTTCCCTCCCCTGATAAACTGAATAACGCTATCAACTCTCAGGTGTGTGGTTAAAGCCCCAAACATAATCCCAACAGAAGTGATGGAAGTCAGCCACAACTCACCCGTCATGATGCACCTCCATGGCTTTCTCTTGCAGTGTTGGGAAACAGGATCTGTGCCACAAGACATGCACGACTCCATCATTGTGACCCTTTTACAAGAACAAGGGTTCCTGCCCTGACTACTGTGGAATCTCCCTGCACAGCCTTCGCCTGTGTAGTTTTCCACAGATTGCAGTCACTAGCCAACAGAGTCTATTGCGAGTCACAATGCTGCTTTAGAGCTCAGAGTTCAACGGCTGACATGATTTTCTCACTGTGTCGGATGCAGGAGAAATACCAAGAGCAGAGATGCCCCTTGTACATCACCCTCACAGACCTGACAAAGACCTTTGACCTCATCAGCCGAAAAGGACTCTAAACACTTCTCAACAGGATAGGATGCCCACATAAGCTCCACAAGATGAATGTGTCCTTCCAGAATAACATGTACAGCGCAGTCAAGTATGATCGCTCATCCTCAAATGCCTTCTCCATAAAGAGCGGTGTGAAACAGGGCTGTGTTCTCACCTCAACTATCCTTGACATATTCTTCTCCCTGCTACTCTCATATGCCTTCAGCTTGACTGAAGACGGTGTGTACATCCATTCAAGGAGTGAAGGGTGTCTGTTCAAAAGGGTACGGGAGAATGTGATGATAATGATCCATACCAAGATGAAGGTCTACCAGGCTTGCATGTTGACCACACTACTTTATGGCAGTGAGACGTGAGCAACTGATACCTGTCAGCTGTGACACCTCAACACCTTCCACATGCACTGTGTCAGGAAGATTTTGGCCATCACATGGCAGGACAGAGTCTCAAACAAAGATGTGCTCTCCCAAGCCCACATTCCCAGCAGGTTTGATTGTCATCAAATCTTTTGTTTTATGGTTGTTTATACAATCTTGGACTATAAAAAAAGGTTCAACAAAGAACCTCTGGAAACTGAGATGATTCAACAGACCTGTGGCTTTGTTATGCAAACCTCTGTGACTGAGTGAGTGGACAGAAGACCAGAAGACATTGAGCAAAGCAGTTTATCAATTCTTCTCCCTGTGCAACCATTAGAGCAAGGCTCTAATCTATGGCCCTCCAGATGTTGTTGAACTCTGCCTCCCATCAACCCTAGCCAGCATGGCCAGTAGCCAAGGATGATGGGAGTTGTGGTCCAGCAACATCTGGAGGGCCAAAGGTTCCCAACCTTTGCATTATTATTATTATTATTATTATTATTATTATTATTATTATTATTATTATTATTATATTCCTATCCTATTTTTCCAAAGTTGCCCAGGATAAAGCCAAAAAAGTACTGTATTTAGTAATTGTCCTTTTCGAAACAACATGTTAGCATCCTCCTGCATAAGACCTTGCAGTTTGTACTCAAATGCATTAAAGATGAAATTAAATGAAACACATACATATTTGTTAAACCCCTATGAATAGGAAATAAAAACATTTCCCCCATATTTTCTGGATCCATTTTTCTTGGTACTCAGCAATAACATTTCCTTCATGCCACAGACAAGTAAAACTATTAAAGTAAAGTTGAATCTTAGAGTAAGGGTTTTGACATCTCAAAACTATGCACTTTACTCAGGATATCGCAGTGGGTATTAAACTGTGCCCAGCAAGCACCAAATATACCTGGACATTATTGGGAAATTATTTTTCAATTTCATTCAAAAGTTTATGTGTTCACTAGTTCACATGAATTCAATTCATTTGAGTGGTTCAAGTTGTTTCAGTATATCCTGTCACTGAATTTAAGAAACGAGTCACCAATTACAAGTAATCTAGTCCATCCAGTACACCCCCCCCCACCCACCTACCCCCCCCCCCGTAATCCAGTTTCAGCATCTGCATAACTCAGCCCTAATGTAAAGCTTTAGGATCCATCACATTGGAATGTACCACTTCAGGATGCAGGTGGCAGACTGAACAAGACTCAAGTATGCAATGTCAAAAGTCTCCTGAGTACATGTAATGAGTACAGTACATCTAAAAGAAACTAGGACTGAACTGTTCCCAACATCATGGTAGCTTTCTTACCTGGAAAAACACTGAAGCATATGATTTCCTCACCTGTATTTTAAATCCCCCAAAGGCTGTACCTTGTGCCTTTTTGTGAACATTTAAAATGGTTCTCAGAAAAAATGAAAGCAGGAAAATGGCATGCTGTAAGCGCCTTATATCTTTGACATAAAAAAGCTTTTATCAATGCGTCAAACAGCTGCTGAGAATTTACTGGAACTCCATTTTGCAGCATCCCCATTGAGTGCATTGTGAACTGTTATGGTGTCTTGCAGGTATTCCTCTGTGGAACAGCCTATTCCTCCATCACAGGCATGTGACTGCAAGGAATGTTATTTTGATGTTAAACGCTTGGGTTTTTGGGATTTCATTAGACAGGAATGATTTCAACAAAACTTAATTGTTCTGAAACTCGTTTATTTTCCAGAACCTAGAATTTTTATTTTTATTTCACAAAGAGGGTCCAGTAGGTAATCTTGCTCAGGCAAGAATTAATCCTACTTAAGTAGGATTAATCTTTACAACTTTTGGGGAGATGTTTCATGTGGAATGAGCTCTTGGTTTCTTAACATCACCTTCAGAATCTCCTATTGCAGTTTTATGGTCTTTTCTGTCGTTGCTGAACAACCATTAAGTCATCTGCCTAGTGGCTTTGATGTCTGTGTTTGCAGCCACAAAAGGCTATGTTAAGAAAAACTTGGCCACAAACAGCAAAGCCCTCAATGACGTAAATATTTATGGCACACTAGATCTTTCAAGTAGAAATAAAAGCTTTTCTTTAAGTCATGCAAAAAAACCAGCAACAACCCCTTAATCTATTCAGTTTTGAATTTTACTACATTCAGTGACTTCATTTAGATAGATATTTAATTAGCTTTTGTGAAGATTAAGAAAACAGAAGAAACTTAAAGTGTTGTCGTTTGTTGTGCTGGAATGAAAAAATACTTAATCTCCTGAGTTTAGTACATTACTCAGGCCATTAACTTGGTATAAATGTGGATATGTGTGTGTTTGTGTGTGTGTAACCAATACCCATATCAATTTTATAGGCTAAATTGTAATATTTATGCTGGCAACCTATCTCTGTGAAAGCGTGGGTGATGGAAATGCACTTTGCCCCTGGTCCAAAGCACTTTTGTAGAATGCCTGGCTTGAAAGGCTGAGCCTTGATGCAGATTGTTTCACTACCTTCCCCCACTCCAGTAATGATGTATTTGGCTGTGTGAATATAAGTGAGATCACAATGCACTCTGCATTTCCTCAGCAGATTCACATTGTTGGCCCCAACTTCTATCCAAAGAAATTCCCTTCCAACTCTACCAAAGGTGGAAGGGTGTAACTTATTTCAGCCATACCAGCCTAGAGAAGGAGGAGAGTGTCACTGCCTGCTTCATCGGCTAAAAAATGAGGTTTTTCCAGAGTTCCCTGCAATGTCTGACACAAGGGAATATGGGACAACCTTCCATTTCCTGATGGAAATGATATAGTCACAATTTTCTCATACTCTTTCAAGCTGTACTGGCACCTTGAAGCACCTAGTCACACTCAACTTCCTCCCTCCAGGTCTGCCTCAGCAAGAAATGGGAGATGTCTGATGCACTTTGAAGAGGAGAGCTTCAATGCCATACCCTTCAAGTGCCCTGATTTTCCAGGGACAGTTCAACAGTTTCAGAATTATGAAAGGCACCCCAATTTTTTTTTGCTCCTGGAATGTCCCTATCCCCTGCCAGTACCACCAGTGCTGGGCTGGTGCTTGTCCTGTAGGGCTCTTACATCCAAGGTCCACACAGCGGGGATAGAGGATCTTGCTGCATGCACATAGAGTTAACTTGCCCAGGTGATGTGGTAGAAATTACCCTCATCTATTAATGAACGCCTGTCTGGAATTCAGTTGATTTGGTTACAGTGGTTGAATCTGACTAGTCAATTGGTTTTGCAGATCCTCAAGTTGTTATATTTAACAAATATAACCTATTTACCCACAATTGGTTGTCTTGATTCTTCTTCCTGGTGTGCTGTCTCATACAGTGTCATGATTTTGATGTTTTAGCTGCCCTGTTTTTATGACTATTACTCATGTGGTTTTACTTATTTTTGTGCTCCACCCTGGGATCCCTTTCCAATAAAAAGCAAGCTAGAAATACTTCTAAATAAATATATGATATGCAAAATAGTACTTCATTTTGTCTTTGTTCTGACATAGGTGTTGACAGGCAGCAATGAACATTAATGGGAAACTGACTTAAAAAGAAAAATGTTTCTTTGTTCCAGTCTTCAGGAATGCATCTTGAATAATACCTGCAGGACGGAGGTATTATACCTGCAGGACGGAGAGGGGAAGATTTGCCTGTAGCAAGTTTTGACTAGTTTGGCAGAATTACTAAGCAGATTTGGAGAAGTAGTTTTTTTTTTAAAAAAAAACAACAGGTGGTGATTCCTCATTCATCTCTATTTTCTTACTGATATTCATATTTCTTTCCCACCCTTCACCAGAAGGTCCAAGGGTTCGTCACAGTGTGTGTGTGTGTGTGTGTGGTATATATATATATATGTGTGTGTGTGTGTGTGCGCGCACACACACACACACCATAGAAAACAAGCACTCCCAAAACATAATTCTAGAATGTTTGCTTTAATTTTTTGTCAATATACAAATTATTACAAACATATTATATGTGTTCCCTTCACCCAAGGAAATTTGCCCTGTAAATGCTGTCCCTCAAATTCCTAATCTTGTGAAAAGAGAACCATGAACAAAAGATAAACCCCATAATTACTATGCTTTGGAAAGGATGCTTTTTAACTTTAAAATCGAATCATCTTCTGTTTACAAGGACTATCACACACTTCTGCCAAGTCTGGATTCTAGCATTCCAACATGAAGTCCTGCAGAAGTGCAGTTGTCATTCATACTGTACAGCTGTTAACAATGTGTGGAGATTAATCTTGCACACCTGTACTTGGGCAAATCTTCCTTTTGAGACAATGAGAAGATCCTACGAAAATGACTAAAGCTTCCCTGTGGGCTGATTGCACAGTTTTCGTCTTGTTTACGTGCCCTGGGGATGCATATTCAAGTCTGATAAATGTTTATCCAGATGTTTAGTTATAAGAGGGGCATTGTGCATTGTGGATGACAGTGAACCCGTCTTGGAATGCAATTCATTTTCAGTTGCTGGGTTTCAGCATTTTCTTCAAAAGCATCTGTAAATATTATTATGTTTACTGCTCAACTACCCAGTTTTACATTGTGCATCTACTTTTAAAAATCAATGTTATGGACATATATAGTCGTACATGGAAATGCTCATCTATAAACTAGTTTGCATTCAATGTGCTTCTCATGTTTGTTCCAGCTTCCCTTTCTCTCCCCTTCCTCTGCTGTCTTCCCTGTGTTGTATCATAGATTGCAATAAAGATTGTAACCATAATAAGTATCCCCTCTAACAACAAACTCGGGTATTTAAGAGTGACTATGGTTTGGCAGGAAAATGGGCCCATCCAAAAATAAGGAAATAGTTTTTACATACTCTGGAGATCCCCTATGCATTAAGCAATATGTAAGTTTGAAAATCATAAGAAAAAAATGTTTTTAAAATAGCCTGATAAACACTTGTGAATTTACAGACTTGTGGAATGCTGAAATGTTAGTTGAGTGAGAGAGAGAAAAATATCTAAAAACTAGGGGCCTGGTGGGTAATTAGGCTCCCCAAGAGCTCATAATAACTATCTTGATCTGAGGTGGGGTTGGGATAGGCCTATAGTTTGAAAACAAAATAGATTTAACAGAAAAGGAAGTTTGTATAGGTTTATAATTGATTGTGATTCTTCTTTTAAAGTATACTGTGTTCCTATTTAAAATGAAATTATTTTAATGTAAAAAATATGAGCAGTGGGTTGGATGTCTAAGTTTATTCTTTGATAAAAGTTGTAATAAAGTTAGATAATGCACTTGATGTTGGATTAGACTAACTGCTCAATTTTGAGGGGGATGTCCTTGAAAATGCAAACAGTGAATATAGCAATAGTTATTATTATCATCATCATTGTGATTATCATCATCAGTGAATTAAAATATCATCTCAAGGCGATGTACACTAAAGATAATTAAAAACACAAAAACAGCAAATACATGTAACACAAACTAAAATCATGTAAAGTAGACCTGGCAAAAAACTATTTATCCATTATTATTTTACTAATTATATGCATCTTTTTCTATATGTTCTCAGTGTAACTGATTGTTACATGACCCACCAGGCTGAAAGCTACATTGTTCTTCCTCTGCCTGATAGTTCTCTATCAACTCTTTCTTCAGACAATTTTGCAGCAGGCTCCCTACTATAGAGAGCAGGTAAACTCCCCTCCAATTCTTCTCATCTGCAAGAGCATCCTCTTTGGCATCTTGACAACAATGCTATGCTTTCAATCCTTGGGAACAGTCTCTTTTTCCCATACTTCTCTGAATAGTTCAGCTAGTTTTGGTCACCCAGTGTTTAGCATGCATTAACTCCTGTTCAGTAGCTGTACCATTCTTTATCTGCTTAATTGTATCCAGGAATTTGATAATTCAACTGGAACTGTTTTAATGGACTGTCATGGTTGACTATCAGGGTTGTAGTAGGGCTACGTAAATGAGAACCTCTTTGCAGTTTTCCATCCATCTAATTAAGCCTTCCATTTTGGAAGTCAACAGGTTTTGTTTTGTTTTTGGTCATCCTTATCAGCATATCATCACCAATTTCAAACATCCTCAGACTAGCAATGTCTTGCTATTGATACATATGGCTTCGTCTGCTTTTTAACAAAATTATTTTAAAATAGGAACTTTCCATTCAGTGCTAATCTACACTTCATTTTACTCTGCTTTTCCTCTTAATTGTATATCACTGCAGTGTAATCCTATGCATTTTTTCTTGGAAGTAAGTCTCACTGTGATCACTGTGTTTAGGACTACAGCTTTACAATCTTTGTTTCATTAAACAGTTCTGAATAAGGTATTTCATTTAACTTTTTAGGGTCTTCTTAAAATCATTCTTCAATTTACTTTTGGAATGTCTTCCTCATTTGTTTATAGAAATTTGCAGCACAAGCCTAACCATCTCTATTCAGAAGTAAGTCCTATTGAATTGAGTGGGTTTACTCCCAGGAAAGTGGAATTCCATCTTTCCTGCTGCACAAATATTATGACCATTTATTTGTACACATTAAAGACCAGGAGCTTGTAAGCCATTTATGTAGAAGGCACTGATTAGTTTTGTAATAAATCACTAAATAACATTTGTGATTAGAAAATCAGGTCTAAAGCTCTATGAGCAACTGGCCATTTTGATTGATAACTTCCATTCATCCTGCAATATTTGCTAGACCGTGTTTGCCCTGTATTTGCATAGAAGTGACCCATAACGAAAGTTAGGTCATGTTTAGGTACCCTTTAAATTACAACTTGAAAAGAGAATTAATCCTTGCACATGTGACAGCGCTTTTTATTATAAAAAAACCAAGCATCTACTTCTGTAGAATAAATGATATTAGTTAATGACTTTCTGTCTCTTAACATTGCTATTCCTGTCCTCTCAGATAAGGCTATTAAAATATGGACACTTTAACACATTAAAAAAACCATATTGTGGGACCACTGAAATGTCACAGCGAATGATAAGTAATATTATGTTAAGTATGCAATGTTTTGGAAGTTTCTCTTGAATATATACCACTAATAAGGATTGTAAATACCTTCCTAATAAGAAGTAGTGAACCTTATCTGAAAATGTTTAGCTGTGCTGCTAATTGAACAAGTCATCCTACTAAACAGTGTAATATAAGCTATATTCAGTGAACTGTTAAATAATGCCTTACTATTTTATGTCACGGCAGGCTAAACAGGAAATGTGCTGGCATCTTTTTTATAATGCACAAGCATATTTCAATAACAAAGCACATAGGAATTACTTTGCAGTCATTGATCAATAAATGGGGGAGATAAGAAAAACCTCACAATTTCTAATTGAATCCCTTTAACAATCAAGAACCAGTTCTAGACTTGCACAGTGATCATCCTGCCCTCCACCTTCTGTCCTGGCTGCTGTATGCAGCAGGGTTGCAGGCACAATAGTGGCCGCACCAGTCTAAAGCCCTGCTGGTTGACTTGAACCCTGTATGACTATTAAGCTAGAACTTATGACTACAGTTATATGTGCTTTTGTTGAGGAAGCACTGGAAAGTTAGGCCGCTTCTACAATATTACTTTATCAATTGCCATTCTTTGTACCATCTAGACAATACTGTTGTTGGCCTTTTGCATTCCTGTATTTACTGTATTATATGGATTTTCAGATTTGCTCCCCCCTTTTTGTAGCACCAGTATGCTTGGTGTGATGAGCATGAATAGGGATTCTTAATGACAAGCCTATTAATTGCCATAGCTGCCAAGTTATTCCCCTTTTTAAGGGAAATTCCCTTATGCTGAATAGGCTTCCTCGTGAGAAAAGGGAAAACTTGGCAGCTATGATTAATTGCCCCATTGTTTCCCAATGCGAGGGAGGTTTTAATTATGAGTTTATTTTCCTCATTTTTATTTTTAATAACAAAACAGGACTAATTCACTGTAAAAATGAAAATCAAATATGAGAGTAATTTCTCAGTGAGGACAGACACTATAAGTTGGTCAATTATAAAAAGCTATTCAAGGAACAATGAATGGGCTATACATTATTAATCTACTATCTGAGGTCAACAAGAAGAAAAAGAATGGGGTGGACCTACAAGGAGGAAACCTTAACATTACTGGAAATGATGAGTGAGAGCCATGGGCGTACCCAGGATCAAAACTAGGGGGGGCAAGGGGAGGGGCCAAGGCATGGAAGGGGAGGGGCCACAAAGTGGGCGGGAATGGCGAACTCGCGCTCCGCCGGGCCGGGCCCCTCCCTAGAAGCAGGGCTGGTGGGCGGAGGCGGAGCCCAGCCCAGCGGAGCGCGAGTTCGGCGTTCCCGCCCACCGCACCGCGCTCCCTGGTTCCCCGCCGTGCTTGGCCTTGCCTAAGGGCGCGCCGGGGAGCTGGAGGGAGGGTGCGGCGCGGCGCGGCGGGAATGGCGAACTCGCGCTCCGCCGGGCTGTGCTCCGCCTCTGCCCACCAGCCCTGCTTCTAGAGTAGGGCAGCTGCCCTAACTTGCCCCGTGGTGGGTACGCCCTTGGTGAGAGCATCTTGTGATTAAACACAGGAGAATCCATGGTCATCTTATAATGGGAGCCAAAGTAAGGAGGTTATTACTGTAAAATATAGCACTTTATTAAGTGATTGTATGGAACCTTTATTTTAATGGAACCCCCACTTAGCCTCAGGTGACAGGTGGAAGCCACTATTATGTCTATTAGACTGCATCTGCAAGTTACATGGACACAACCGGCTGAGGACTTAGGTGATGCAAACCACTGCTTACATGTTCAAGTTGGCAACTGCCTTGCAGACAATGGAAACAGAGAATGAGGCTGGAGTTCAACTTAGCACTAAGTAGTATATACACATGGGGAGGATATACACATGGTCTGCTTGCCCAATAGGACTTTTCAGGGGAAGGATTCAAAAGAGTATAAAATGTTTGAAGTGAAAAGAATATCCATCTGCTGAGGCAACTAGGTTAATTCTGTGATTCTCCCTGTTTTGCCACAGATGAAACCACCACAATATAGCACAGAAAAAGAGAGTGTGTTTACCTAGTTACCTCAGTAACAAACATGTATTGTCTTCCCTATTACATAGAAAATAATTGCTATATATGTCTTTAGTGGCATAATCCCATAGCGGAATCTGATTGGTTATGCAACATTTTGACATCATCATGCTGGCTATGTTACCTTCATTTACAGGAAACACATAGTCAAAGATATGACAATGGTGAGGATTGTGGGGGTGGAAGGACTTATCTATGGCTTCAAAGAAACTGTCAAAGTAGGCAGTAAGAAGTTTCAACAGCAGGGAGAAGGTAATGGGCACAGGAGAATATTATTTCATGTTTCATGTCAAATGTTCACACAAGCAAACATGTAACGTATCACTACTTTGCATTGTGAGGTTATGATCAAATGCTAATCCTACGTATAGAACCATATAATTAGGATTGCTTCCTCAATATCATTCGAGGTGAGTTTAAGTTTGGAGTTAAGTGGCAAAGAAATGCAAAAAGCAGAGTTGGTAAATATTCAGTTAGCACCTACATTCATGAAGAATAAGGACAGTGACCCTTCAGAAAAGCAGGCAAGTCACTGTTTATTTTGCATAAATTTCTGTTCTTTTTTTTGTCACAAACTGCTTTTTGAATTTTGTCATTTAACATTGGCTTTCACATTATACACCATTATACACAAAATATACCATGTCAGATAATGCAAGCTTTAGTCCACAAAAAATTACGCCATCATAATCTCATCTACAGCTCCCATCATTCTGATCATTACCATGCTGGTTAGGGTTGATGAGAGTTGTAGTCCAAAACATTTAGAGGACACCAGTTTGGTAGAAGCTGCAGGAAAAGGAAGAAAACCTTCCTATGTTGTATTTGTATGGCTAGAGAAAGAGAGCTGAGTTTTGGAACCTTTGGTCCAAAGTCACATGGGGAAGTCATCCTAAGAAAAACCCAGTACAAGAATGACGCCACAGTTTCCTGAGGAAGAAGTTTAATGTGCAGGTGTATTTACTAGCCATACTTCAAGCTCCCATTGCTTGTGGCAGCAAGAGAACACCAGCCTTTTGAGTAATGAAGAAACTAGAATAGGGGAAGTGAGAAGGTGGGGGGAAGAGAGAACAAAATAAAGAATTTGTCTGGAATTCCTTTCACCGGATATAATATGCATATACAGTACACCAATTTCACCATAGTAGGTCTTTTTCAGGACAAGTTATCAGCAATTAACATGCTGCAGAGCTCTGCTGCACAAACAGATATTCTGTCAATTTAGTATTACTGAAAACTCTACATGGGACTTAATGCGTGGAGTTGTTCCTGATACAGGACTAGAGCAGGAACCCTTTAATTAGGAGAAACCGCCATATTGTCATTTGAATTGTGGAATAAGTGATCATGAGTCTGAGTTCAAATGCTTATAAATATGAAACCACCATTTTATGTTGTCTGAAAGAACATTAAGTTCTGAAAGAACAGTAGATTGACTTAAATTTCACACATCTGGCATAAAACAATATAAGATTCTGTTGTGCCTTGTACTTTTTTTTTGAGGGGCACCCAGATGTGCTTGTACTTTTTAACTGTAGAAGTCTGAGAGAGATGCTGCCATTTCTTAGTATAATCTACTTCACACACCAAGAGGGAGAGATGGATAATATCACTTCTTGCAGAGGAAAAAAATAAAATGAGTTTGGCAAAATAAAACAAACAAATAAGTAAAAATGTGTGAGCTACAAAGTGTTGCAAGAGACAGTTGCTAGGAACTAGTAAAGCAAGCCTATATAATTAAAGATAGTACCGTATATATATATATATATATATAATTATGATTAAAAATTATCATCTTATCTATATATCTGAAGTACATGGGGTTTTACATTTAATAAAATGTTGTTCACTCACAAGTAATTAAAATAATCTATACAAATGCATGTTGTTGTTTTTTAAAATCTTAAACTCATACCTTTTCTTTAAAGGAGTATAACACAGTCTATAGCAGAAAGTGCAATAATCCACTTGTCATTTTCTACAGATCAAGTTATTTCAGATTATCATCAGCTAGCCTTGCTGATCCTGACTAGCACTTAACTTTATGAATAATCTCAATGGGAGAGATTCAGAGTTGACACTTGCATAATTGAGATGACAGTAGGTTAATTGTGCAGTGCTCAGTGTTAATAAGGATAGAAGAATTGAAAAAAGATTTCTGACGCACCATCCTGTCACTGTGCCTGTTAATCATTTGATGTAGTCTCATGTGATGTAGCTCTAACATGCCTAATGTAATACAGACTAAAGAATCTTGAAAAGGGGGGAAAAGTCTATTGTATCTACATATAAGAGAGATTAAAACAGATTTTGATCTTTTAAAAATCAAGTATTTGACGTAAACATTACATTTGAGTTTTCTGAAAAATCTAGGCAATGGATAAGCAATGACATTCAAACAATACTGTATGCCTTTCAATAACAGTCATAAACAACTTAACCAGACTTCAAAAAAGCAACTCATAAAAAAATTCAGAAGTGCATTTTGAACTCCTGGATTGATTATCAATGTTTTGTGATAGTGGCATCAAGGATGATTAAACAGTTATGTACTGATGGGAATGGCAGATGGAAATGGGAAAGTGGAAGTAGTAGTTTTGAAAGATACACTCTACCTGTGTAGCCCAGAGAATTGTCCTCATTATCTGAGGTGGGAAGTGGTGTTCCGCTGTCGTTTCCTCTCTCGAGGTCATCAGAGTCTGTTGGAAATAACATCAGAGCTGCTGATGGGGTCATAGTAGTAACAGTAGTTGCCATTTCCATCAAATAGTGTCCATATACAAGTAAATCCACATATGACAGAAAAACAAACAGTGACAGCACACAGCATACTTTATCCTTCCACACCATTGGCTGGATTATCTTCAGCAACATTCTTTGTGGTTTTAAAATTCCTCTTGTGTTTACTCTGTCCCTAGTTTTATTCCTCTGTTGCACCTTCACTCTGATTTCACAGCTTGCGAAGTGTTCTGTCTACATGCTGCAGAGCAGCCAGCACATGCTGTGGTGGACATATGGGGAAGAGGAGGCTGGGTGGTTGAATGCTAGCATTGCTAATTTTCTACCTTATTGTTAATCAAAGCTATTGACTGTGATCACTCCCCATCATTGCTTCATCTCCTGGCAATTACAGACTCAGGGGATTTTACCTCTTTGTAGGAAGGGGGAAAAGCAGTGTCTTGTCAAATAAGGAGGAAGGCTTGTATAAGCGCTATTTCTTATCCAGGGGTGGAGCAAACGAAAGGGGAATTATCACATCTTGCAAAAGGCAACAGTTTATAGTAATCAGAAAGAGATATTTTCCTGAACTGAGGGGCAATATTAAGGACATCATTTTTAAATGTTTTTAAAATCTCATCGAGTACAGTCCCCCAAAATTAAACTGCAAACAAAATATTTTCAAATATCGTAGTTTGAAGCCATTCATACTGCATAAGAGCAAAAATGTATTTAAAAATGAGGGGAAAGTATCTTAAGGACAAAAATATCAATCTAGTAGGAGAATAACTATACAGAGAACTTATTGTACTATATTTTCTAAACAATATTCAATCATACTGAAATAAAAGCCCGTCGGAAAGTTCTGAGAACTCAAATAACTTTACTCGTAAAAATATGGCTATAATCTTCCTTGCCCCCGCCCCCAAATCATGCAGAAATAATAGGTAGCATTCTAGAAATATTATGTACTGTGTGCTTTCTTCTTCCTCTTTTTGAAAATGTCTTGTTTAAATGGTATCCAAGCTAGTCATCTAAGCACTTACATTTTATTAATAAATCCCATTATCACAGAGAAGTCAATGCACTTGGAAAAAATATATAGCACTTCTGATATTACATATTCAGAATACCTGTGATTCTTAAATAAGATAAATACAGTGATTAAACAATATTTATTTCAACCCTTTTATTCAATACACATATATTCTATGACTATGGTGGAAGTTAGGCATTTTCTGCTTTGATAAAATGTACAGCTCTTTTCAGACTAGTCTATTAGAAAGCAGAATGTAAAAAAACCCAACAACTTGGAAGTATCCCTTTACATTACTGAGGTCTCCTTTTTTAAAAGCCTTTGTGGATAAGATAGAGAAGGGTTAAAACCCCTCATTTATTTGTCCATTCGTCTTGCTACTGCAGTAAGATATAATCTCATGAACATATTTGAAAACTTATCTGAAAGAGACGGTTGCAACTGAATCAAAAGTCCTCTCTAATACACTATTCTCTTATTTCCATGCAGGGAGCTAGTGAACATGTTGCGAATTATAACTGTTGAGGGCAATGGGATAGGTCTCTTCCTAAATTAAATGGCAGAGATTTCATGTTTTCTCTTTCAGTTTTTTGAAGGTGCATGGTACAAAATAAAAAAATAGAGATCAAGTCAGTACTAAAAATGCTAGTACAGTAAGTTTACAGCTTGCCTAATAAGGGGGCAGGGTTCCAGGGAAAACGACATTGACAATCCCACCTGCCATTAAACCCAATTGGTTTTGACTATACACAGTTTTGGCTTTAGGCATGATCCATGGAATGTAACCCCTGTGTAAGTTGCAGGCCTACTCTACACCAGAACTTAGAGCAGTTAGAAGTGAAGTTCTACTTGGGATTCTGCCTCTCTCTGTCTCTTCCAGCCACACCATGCTAGACCTGGTCGAGCATCCATGAAATTGTGTGGTTAGAGTCCTTCTAATAACATTGATACAAAAGTTGTGCTAAAAAAACTGTACCCTAGGTAAACAACTTCTCTACATTCTCCTGAGCTCCTGGGGTTTCTGTTTATCTGAGAAGGCTATCTAGATGTGCTATGTAATAATATTTTTTTTTATAAAAAAAACAAACCAAGCACAGATGATTCTAAAAGATGCTTGCCCAACAAATGTTTTCAAGGATTTAGCATTAAGAGAAGTGGAACCATGAAATGCTGCAGGCAACAGGGAAAGGGAAAGGAGGGGGCAGCTGGCCTGCTTGAGCCCCTGCCATCTTACAGCAAGTAGGAGAAGAGACTTGTTGTATGTTGAGATTTAAGAAGGAGAAAACAAAGTTTCTCCATAACCATGCCATCTATACAGAAATAAAGAGTTGATGCTCAGGGCTGAATATGATCCCTCAAATGTGAAAGGGTCAGGTCGGTAGTTCAGGAGGGAAATAAAATATTGTCATTTCCCATTTCTACCTACCTGAAATACAATTCTCTCTTGCTTGAGCTGGCAAGAGCCTTGAATTGAAACATTCTTGTTAGGGCTGGAAATATACTGAAATATTTTGTTGCTGGTTGCCACCTGTTTTAAATACTAATACTGAGCTTTGAATGCTTAGGTAGCATTGAAGAGATCCCCGTCTTAAGCTACTTAGAATATAAGTCAGTGACTCCTTTTCATCTCTTGACCAGTTCACCCCAGACTTTCCAAAAGAAGCAATAGATCAAATCTTCAATGAGACTATAGCATGCGAAGCATTGTTCAGTGTAGTTCTGAACATATTCACAAGTAAATCCAACTGAGGTGAGTTGGATTTGTTCTCTAATAAGTGAGCTGAAGTCCAATTGTGTTTAACAGTTCCTGAACATGCTTACGTTTCTCTTAATTGCATCTAATACTACTAACACAAAGAGCACTGGATTATTTTTAGGAAATCCACTTGATAACAAATATTGATAATCTGAAGCAGATTATATAGTTGCAACAGTGTGCTAGCTACAGCAGATCTAACCATACATAAAGAGTGCTTCATACATTATGTTTTTAAAGATATGTGCTTGCTGCAGTAAAGTTTAACGAATCATGGCTCCCCAGATATACATATATGTCTTTTAAAATGTAGTGTTTGCTTTCTCACACATTAATGTATTAAGCAGATATACTGTATGCACATGCTAAAAGTGTAGTATGTCAAATAGCCGTAGCAAGCATATGTGAATAACATTTGCTTTGAATTACAGTGTAGCCAATGTATTACGGTAATCAGTATCACTCTGACTCTACTCTGTGTTAACACACACACATACAAACATTAAGAGAACTGCCCACATTTTTCTCATATAGGTAGGGTATATTCTCATATAGGTAGGGTATATCAATATTTGTTATCAGCCCTGAGTCCTCACTGGAAGGACAGATCGTGAAGCTGAGGCTCCAATACTTTGGCCACCTCATGAGAAGAGAAGACTCCCTGGAAAAGACCCTGATGTTGGGAAAGATTGAGGGCACTAGGAGAAGGGGACGACAGAGGCTGAGATGGTTGGACAGTGTTCTCGGGCTACGAACATGAGTTTGACCAAACTGCGGGAGGCAGTGGAAGACAGGAGTGCCTGGCGTGCTCTGGTCCATGGGGTCACGAAGAGTCGGACACGACTAAACGACTAAACAAACAACAACAAAGGTAGGGTATAACTGAACACTGCAAATAGTTGATACTTTCTTAAAGAATAAAGGGTTCAATAAATATTTAAATATAGGTTCAATAAATATTTAAAAGATGCAACATATTTAGTTTTAGTACTACTCATTTATAATTATGTTGATTAAATCCATTGACTTCCTTCTTTCAATCAATATTTAACACCATTTAAATCTTAGTTGCCTACTACTGATATATCACAGTTTCTTTAATTCTAATAAATTACATTCTAATTTACATCATACTTCAAATACATATTCCACCAGGATACGCTGGCCAGGGGTATGATCAAGTGCTTTTGTATAGTTTTCATAGGTTCCTTGTTCAGTTCTGATGATCTCAGCTAAAATGATCTGGCATTTCCATATTATTGAACAAAAACAACTTAAAGTCTGAAGTCTATTCTGTGTTAGAAGTTTTGAGTCTTCTATTCATTTTCACTAAATAATCTAGATTTCACAAATTAATTAAGAGCAGAAGGTGATCTGCTAAGTGCATAGGCCATGTGTACAATAAAAATGGATTGTTGCTTTAAACCAAATTGAGGCAGGAACCATTTCAGCGAACACTGACTTTCTTTGTTGCCTTCCACAATCTTAACATTACAAAGTGATTTTTAAAGACACATCATTTCTCACACTAGGGTTTCAGTGTGTTCAGCACTCTTTTTCAGGTGCATCTTCCTACATTACTCTAGATTAGTGAAAGGAATCAATGAGAATTGATCCAATTTGCAGAACACAGTTCTAATATTGATAGTAGTTTATACACATTTGCTCTTGCCTAATCTTTTATTAATGATCATCTTCAAAATGTCAATTAATATTGCTGAGCATAAATTCAGTAATATGGGCTAGATAGAAATCAGCTAATTAAAGAAGAGATGCTCAAAGGAAACAAAATACAGAGTAAGATGAAGGGAAAAGACCTTTTGGTAATCTGTTTTCCTTATACTACTTTGAGAAAAAGTAATCACTGTTACTGTATACAATTTACCTATCAGCAGAAAAATGTCAATTTAATTTCATTACTTTCATCAAAACTGTGCATTGGAAAATGAAATGTGGTAAGCAGATAGATTCTCATCTGTTTTTGTTATCTATTCATTTTAAGAAAAATACTGTGTAACATGAATGCACACTTAGCAGGGAAATAATTCAAATACTGTACCTATGTGTTCATACAGGAGCAAACATTCCCAGAGGTTCCTGGAGGGCATTCATGAGAGTGGAGTGACATATTTATTTGAGAAAGGAGGGCCTATCCTATCCCAATGCCTCTCTGGTTGCTTGCTAAAGCACCAACATAGACTCAAGGGTAGTATGGTAGGCAGGGCAGTCTCGAGCAGGTCGCGCTCCCTGGCGCTGAGGGGCGGAGATCGCTCCGGCGCCCTCGCAGGGTGCGGCATGGCTTCCATGCAGCGCCCGGCCTACCGGCCCGGCGCCCTGGCACCTTGGCACCCCGCGCCACCAGGACTCTACCTAGAGCCGGCCCTGATGGTAGGGGTGGGTACGTTGCTATGTCCTATGGCAGGGGTGGGAAACAGCTAATGCAGTCTTCCAGCCCTTTATATCTGGCCATCCAGACTATCTCCAGGCCAAACACCCTCCAAACTGCAACACACCCCTCACCAGCCCTGCTTGACACCCTGCTTAAATATGTTTGCCTGACTGGCAATGTGGCCATGAACTCTGATAGTGCTTCTTGATTTCTGGATGGAGGTTAGAATGGAATGTGTGAGTGTGTAGAAACTATCTTACTGTGCAAAGGTATAATTCACATCCATTGCTCTGTCTACTTTCGCCTCTGGCCTCACCCACCACTGGCATTTGCCCCCCCCCCCCGAAGGCTGCATAGAAGGGAATGTGGTCCCCAGCCTTAAAAAGATTAATCACCCCTGGTTTATAGGAATTCCATATTTCTCTTTAGACTTCCTGTCCTGTGAGTGCTAATCTTGAGTGTTTGTGTCTTGGGTTGGGTACCTGAGGGATTCTGCTGATATGCTGCTCATAAATATTCCTGTGTCAACTGATGAAGATTGCATCGATTTGTGTTGATGGCTCCTAGGATGGAGTTTTCCCAACTTCTATGCTGACGCCTCAGGATTTGGGGCACCTCAGGACCTCATGGCCACAATGAGAGCCAGGGTTGTGCTCCTCCTTGGATTGCAGATTCTAGAAGTTGGTGCTGGAAGATTGTTGCTGACCCCTTGGTGGGTATTCTATGAGATTTCACAGGTCTGTTTTATCCCACATGCTGTTTAATGTCTATGTTAAACCACTGACTACAGCACTTGACAGGATAAGGTCCAATAGGCTATGACTCAACTCAGACAAAACAGAGGTACTGTTAGTTTGTGGTTCAATTGCCCAACCTAGTTTGGAATGGGTGTCCTCCTAAAAGACCCCTTTGTCTCCATCTACCGTATACTCTTAGACCTAGCCAGACTTTACCTTCCTATTAGAAGAGAAGAAGAAGAGTTTGGATTTGATACCCCGCTTTATCACCACCCGAAGGAGTCTCAAAGCGTCTAACAATCTCCTTTCCCCTCTTCCCCCACAACAGACACGCTGTGAGGTGGGTGGGGCTGAGAGACTTCAAAGAAGTGTGACTAGCCCAAGGTCACCCAGCAGCTGCATGTGGAGGAGCGGAGATGCGAACCCGGTTCCCCAGATTACAAGTCTACCGCTCTTAAGCTCTTAACCACTACACCACACTGGCTCTAGATGTAAAAAGCTTAAAGAACTAGGTTCATAGATTAGGAAGGATCTTGAGTCCAGCACTGTTGCAAGAGGGAGAGGTGTTGTTCCCTTTTAGCTTAGAGGACCTTCAGACAAAGATACCAGTAGGTAGAGAGGTAACTACAACATGTGTTCATCTTTTTGACTAGTTTGCAAAGGCTTTAATTTTAGTAAAAGTAGACTACGTAATAGGTGTTTATGATTCCACCTATTTGAAATATGTCAATCTTTATGGAAAAACAGCAATATGATCATACTTTGTGCTTTACCAACTGCCAACAAAACTATGAATATTATTTTAAAAATCAAGTGAACGAAACAGGAACTGGTCAATTTTTGTCTAAGTGATAAACAAAATCCATCCACACACATAGCAAAAGCCTAAGAATCTGAACTGGGAAAGATTACTAAATAGATTGTAAATTAATGTATCACTCTCCAGTAATCTATAATAAAAGTTTGTCCAAGGCTCTCATTCCAGCCTATGTGATCAATGTGAACCTCAAAAGAAAACACAGGGTCAAAAATTACCTAAAAGTTTATGAACTCAGCTGGGAGAATGAGAGCAAGTTCTGAAATGAAACGGCTGGGGACGATAATAATCAATAGCTACTCTTATCTTGTCAAATTTCAGCCTTAGAAAATTAATATCACATAGGCATCCATGCAGCACAGCAAGGGGCATTCAGGGTTTACATCAACCAAACAGATACCTTGAGGTGCTGTCAATTTGTAATATTGTACAACCTGAGCATGAGACTATTAGCCTGCAGCTGCAATTTCAAAAACCTCATCGGTATCTGGGAACCCCTGAAATAACTAGGGGGAGGGGGAAAAACACCCTTATAGTCACAGAGCCCAGAGCAATAAAACATGAACACTGAAAAATACAATGAATTTAACTCACACAAGGCTGCTGAAACAACAGTATAGGTGTTTATTCCTCCCAAATATAAAGAACTCTCTTCTCAAGTTTCATGCAAGCAGGGACAAATAACAGTAACAGCCATTTCAAACATGGCCCTCAAAGCATATAGAAGTCAAGACAATGTATATCTCCCAACAGGGACATGCCCAACTGTTGGCAAATAGTGTATCTACTTGTCTGCCCCCCTGCCCCACCACTCCCAGTCCAATGCATAATCCTAATCTGTTAGACATGCATCAAGTAATTGCTGAACAGCAGAGTATGGCTAGCATGTAAAAGTACAGCTGAAAATAGCCTATTATAATTAGAATCCAGTAAAACAGACTTTTAAGCCAGAAAGACTATTGAATCACCCTCTGGAGATGAAAGAGAGTTTCATTTAATTGAAAATATAAGTCTATGCATCCGTTGATGAGGGCTCAATGGATGTCAGATAGGTTGATAAATTTCTTTAGCAAAAAAACCTTTGATACTGGTAAACCAGTAGATACGATACTTTAATTGAATTGTGGATTTCTTCGATGACTTCACAGAGAGAATAAAAATAAGACTATTACCAAGATGATGATGATGATGATTTTTTTATATTAAAAAAATCATGTTCTGGAATTATATTAATACCTTTTTGGGTTGCAGGAATAATCTTCTTATATAGTTTAGGCTGTATCTATTAATCAGGGAGTAATACAATACTAATGTGATGTTATCAGCAACTATAAGAATGTGCAACTCTATATGCAGTATGTACAGCATACTGAACCACCATTTTAAGTTGTTTTTTTTTAAGTCAGCCAACCACTAACTTAAGGGCAAAAGGCTTTACAAATCAATACACATTGATTTTTTCCTGGGAATTTTTTGACCTTAGGATGGTCACCATGACCTAATCAATAGGCTTGTGGGCTTTAGCATCCATGTGCTAGTACAGGTGCACAAGTAGGGTTTGCAAGGTCTGCTCCCAGCCTGCTTCCACAGATGAGACTGGAATTTGTATAGGTCCTTTGTGATTCCAATGAATGAATGGAGTTTGGGAACATAAACTCCTGCTGCACCCTTTCCATGTATTCAAATAACGTCTGTAAAGGGTTTGTTTCATGGCACTGCTGTGCTTTTTGTGAGATGCTACTTCAGTAGTCATAAAGAGAGCAAAGTTTGCACATGGTCTAAATTCCACATAGAAACTAACGGAATGATTGCACTAGAACCAACATATTTAAGAATGGTTTTCGATTGGAATATTTTGGAGGGAATGAGGTGTTTAGAGGATCACTGCCTTGACTATTATTTATATGCTCAAAGTAAAAATAAAGCCTTGATTAGTGTACAGTATAACTGTCATAGTTGGCTCATCTATCAGGTAAAATGTGAAAATGGTTTCAAGGCAGAAGAAGTTGGTTGTGGTGAGTTAGCTTCTGAGCTCTCCCCTCAGTTGCCTCGCCTACCACTCCTCTCCCCACCTTCTGTTACTTTTAATGCACTGTATTTATGCTACTAATGCAGTTGCGGGACCACCCCTACCTAGTTGGAAGGCAAGGGGCTCCATCACAGCAAGCGATTCTGGAAGAGGTGACCCAGGAGAGGGCTTGTGCTAGAGAATGCCATTATTTAAATTTTTAATTTTACATTTAATTTTAAGGTTTTATTTAAAAATTGTCTACCTGCCATAAAAAGCAGTTGTGGCATAGGCAGTCTCCTAGGGTCCCCGGAATGGACCCACATTCCTTTCTCAGAATAAGAAAGAGAGGAGATGGAGGCAGAGGTGTGCTGCTTCTGTGTTAGCAGCAAAACAGTAGGGAAAGGTATGAGTAGTAGGAAGCTTGGTGGAAGTTCTCCTCACCTTGGATGGTACCATATCTTGTGCCAGTCCTGTTAGCTTTGCTAGCACAGGAAAATTCTTTGTGTAGCCAACAATATGGCAGCTTCTGGTGATTCCCTCCTCTCATATATATTTGGCAAGTGCAACGGAGAAGAAATCCTGTTGTAGACATTAGTTTTTTAATATCCTGTTGCAATCTGTCAACTGCATAATCCAGGAACTTTCTGTGTCATGGTCCCTGTTCTACGAATGTAATATAAATCTGATAATGTTCAGCAGCTCCCTGGAAGGACAGATCGTGAAGCTGAGGCTCCAATACTTTGGCCACCTCATGAGAAGAGAAGAATCCTTGGAAAAGACCCTGATGTTGGGAAAGATTGAGGGCACTAGGAGAAGGGGACGACAGAGGACAAGATGGTTGGACAGTGTTCTCGAAGCTACGAACATGAGTTTGACCAAACTGCAGGAGGCGGTGCAAGACAGGAGTGCCTGGCGTGCTATGGTCCATGGGGTCACGAAGAGTCGGACACGACTAAACGACTAAACAACAACAACAACAACAATGTTCAGCAACATTTTTGAGTTCCTGCTGCCACCGTGCCACATAAAACAATTTACAAGAAGATGCAACAAAGAGAATCCTGTGATGCTTTAACAAGTGTACTGTGAGACAATTTTTTATGGCAAGAGACTGTGGCCAATAAATTTGTTAATCTGCAACCAGAACTGTAGCTAGATGATCTTGCAGAACCGTCCTGATTGTGCCCCTAGCAACGGACAAATTAGCTCTTCTTTCCGCCTCTCCTCCAACCCCCCCATTCAATTCACCCTCTATTTAAAACCATTTCTTATGAGGCAATAATCAATATTTATATTTATGGACATATTTTTAGCCAATTTTGCGCCCTCCTGTTGCTTGTGCCCCTGGCGGGAGCCCACTTCATCCCTTAGCTACGGGCCTGTCTGCAACATGTTATACCTAAACACACAATGTGAATAGGGGGAAAGTGATTGTGTGAATATTTTATTGAAAACTGTATTGTACATGTCCTGCTCTCTAGTAACTTTGGCTAGGATTAGAGACCAAAGGAGTAAACAAGTAAATTTAATCCCATATAAATTTGGTTTCCAAAATAGATCTCAGAAAGTAAGAGAGAACTTTGAACACATCTGAAAATGTATATGGAATTCCTAAAGTATGTGTTATCATTGTAGAGCTATTTGCACAGTGGCACTTCCACTTGCTCTGTAGTACAGTCTAGGCTGGGTTGTGTGTATTGATCAGGGTAGTGGGGTGGGAATGCCCCCCCCCATTCATTCAAGATAGATGAATGAGCTTGCCTTTTGACAGGCATATTGACTATTTGGTCTTTTGTCCAACAGAAGAGAATTAGGCAGCAATCCTGGATACACTTATCTGGAAGTAAGCATCACCAAACACAGTGGGACTTACTTTTGAGAAAACAGGCATAGGACTGTGCCACTTTAAATGCAGGTAATTGGCTTTTGCATCTCATATAAGCTTTTTCTTTGCATCTTATATTCCATAAATAACCCAACAGTAAGATTTTAGATACACTCATAATGATTCAAAGTGTAAAAATACCTTGGTATAACAAAAAATAAAACTATTTTTCATATGTATAACTGTTACATTTTCCAAGTATGCCATTAACAGAAAATAAAAATAAAACAATGACATTTTGTGATATCTAAATGCTTGCTAGCTTATTCCAAAACTGAGTAGCAAATAGATACAACAATTTTAAACATATTTAAAATTTGATTTATTAAAACCATTAATGTTTGGCCTTTCACTCCAGTATCCAAAAGTTGAAGCTGTTCCTTCATTTGTCATACCTAGAGGGCAAGCCAACTAATGACTATATTGATTTTCCTTTGTGTTCAATTCTTTATGCATCATTCAGCCAAGGTGAATATGGGCATATTCTGAAACTGTTTTTCAGTGTATGTTCTTGTAGGACATTAATTTCAGAGGAAAGTGTTTTCTAAAAAGTTAATCACTAGCAATTATTGCAAAGTATTTTCAAAGATAATTATATTATTATCATAAGATAATAAACATTAAGAGTGTGAACAGAAATTGTATGTTGATCACTAAGCCCGTCAACAGGGAAAACTTTTTGTTAAAATATATTTATCTACATTTCTGTAGGCTGGTGGGCAGTTTGCAATCAACAAGAAAGTACAGGTGTAAAAAAATCAGTAAAAACAATATTAAGAAAATGGGATTGTTAAAGTGAAGCCTTTCTTTGACTATTCATGCTTATGTATTATATAAATGAACATGCAGAATTGTGTTTTACACCCTCAATTACACAGGGTATATCTAATAGATGACCCAAGCCTATGGGATAGCCAACAAGGTTTCTGTGGTTTGTCCAATAGTGTCCATATGTGAACAAACTGATTCCACTAACATTATAATTATAATTATTATTGTTGAAGGCCACCTCCTCCTTCTCTCCCCTAAAGCTCCATGTAGACCCCCCCCCAAAAAAAAATCTGTTCTGGAGGTCATATGAGCTATCCAGGTATCTATGAAGGCAGTGGAACCACAGGCAAAGGCTACCAACTGGACAGCATCCAAACACTACCGTTAGCTGGCACATGCCAATTGAAAAATATTGTTGCCTGGTGGGACTGCAAGGAGGTAGATGGATGCCACTTAGTAACCAATACGCTTAGAAGAGTTATAATGAATTGATTACACTATAAAGAGCTTGAATTACACATGTGTAAACTGCAAGAATATCTGTGTCTGTGATTCTGAGTGTGTGTTTTGTTTGGACTGGTTCCACACAGGTGTTTTTAAAGATGTTTATGCCCGATATGGAAGAATAAGCACCTTCCAGTATCTGAGGCAATATGAATACCAGTTTCTGGGAATCAGAAGTGGGAGGTGTATTGTAGTTCTTATGTTCTGCTTGTGGGATCCCCCTAGGCATTTGATTGGCCACTGTGAAAACAGTGTCCTGAACTTAAAATCTTGTGATTTCAATACCTGGTTTAATTCAGGAGACACTGTGTTGTACTCTTTTACACATTCATAAATTTTATATAGACAAGCTCTTTTGAGTCTTTACTTATGCTGATAATTTTATGTTGAACTAATCAATGCTGTTTATTTTGAGAGGCAGGTTGCGTAATTGCATTTTTTAATGTGTAGTTGGTATGAAATAGGCGGTATAAACAGTAGACTACAGTAAACATAGCAGCACTTGATGTTCAGTATAATAATCCTTTATTTATATTTCTTTGTATGCATATTTCTTCTGCTATGCAATCCTCATATAATTCACATTTCATGAAATCATTCCACATTTCTACATATGTTTAGTAACCATGTGCTCACCATTGAGACAGGGCATTAAAGTTTAATAGAAAATTGGGTAGTGATGTTTTTCTTCCATTTGTATATTTGATTTCTTTTTCTTTTTCTTTCTATGTAATCCATCCTTCCCACCCACCCACTTCCAAACAACAGCTGCATTTCAGCATTAAGTCCACATCTACAGGGTTCTCCCTTGAGGCAGCCAAGCACCTCCTTGACCTCTGTGATACTATTGAATAGAGGCAAAAGTCAGGGGAAAAAATTCTTTAAACTACATTATCAGTAAGATAATAGTCCACTGTTGCCAGTGAAATTCTAGGTTGCTTGTTGCTACCTTAAATATGGCAAACAAGTTGTGGTGAGAGCAGGATTTTTTAAAATGCATCTCTGGGTTATATGTGGGGTCTGCTTGGTGTTTTTACATGAGTAGAATGTGTGCTTTTATTTAAAATGCATCTCTGGGTTACAATTCATAGGAATTCATTCACCCCCCCCAAAAAAAATATAGTCTGGCCCCTCACAAGGTCTGAGGGACAGTGGACCAGTCCCCTGCTGAAAAAGTTTGCTGACCCCTGCACTACATCATGTGTGTGAAACTTTTGGCCCTCCTGATGTTCTTGAACTACAACTCTCACCATCCCTGATGATTGGCCATACTTGCTGGGGCTGATGGGAGGCGTAGTTGAACAACATATGGAGAGCCAAAGGTTCCCCACATCTGCCTAGCAATAGGTCATGGCATGGACATTAGCATAGAATCCAAGAGCTTAAACATTTGCTGATTTTGAATGGACCACTTGAAACTTAACTGGTTTCTAGTAACTGAAAATGGGGGAAACCCAGCCAGATGGGCGGGGTATAAATAATAAATTATTATTATTATTATTAAATTATTAAATAGCCAAATGCCTTGCCATCTTAATAATGACATATAATTATCTCTGTGGAAAGATTGTGTGTGTGTGTGTGTGTGTGTGTGTGTGTGTGTGTGAATATTTAAGCATGTAAACACTATCTGCAGTCTGAAGTAGTACAGTCCAGAGTTTCAGTCAGAACTAGGTCCCAAATTCTTTGAAGACTGTGGCATGGTGCATCTTGGGTATAGTAGACCTACGGTTCTCCAGACACATTGCGCAAAATATGAGAATACTGGTGTGCAGGATGCAAGCTGTTTAGCCATGGGTGATACTGTCATTGCTGCTGCTAGCTCCATAGCTTACTAAATATCCTCTACATGTTACTGGTCTATATAGGCACTTGAGGGATTTGCTTCATCAGAAATTTCAGGATATTAGTCTGACCCACGCAGGCTGCCCGGCTGCCCACTAATGAAGCAAGGTGAGGTGCCTCCATTGAGCGGTAGGAGCCCCAAAGGTGGTGCCTGCCTCGTGTCCATTATCCACTCCATTGCCAGTAGAGAAATGGTGCAGGCAGTGGCTCTTGTTTCGGGTGATATCTTGCAAAGTGCACAAGATCTTGCAAGATTTTGGTGAAACCTTGCTGGAAGCCGGCACTGCTACCAGCGCTTTATAGGCACTATCGAGAGGTGCAGTGCTGATGGTGTGGTGGCTGTGAGGGGGGTGACATATTCCTGTTTTGCCTCAAGCAGCAAAACCAAGTTTTAAAGGATCTGGTTATTATTAGTTTGTATATACAGTGTGGGGAAGTATATGACCCCAGCATTCATCCTCTGCTGTCCCCTCCACATTAGTTTCTAACTTAATAGAGCTCTGCATTGCCTTTGCAAATGGGACACAGATTCATTTGAAGTATCTCATTCCCACCCCACCCCAAATATAAGCCTTATACAGTGGTACCTCTGGTTAAGAACTTAATTCGTTATGGAGGTCCGTTCTTAACCTGAAACTGTTCTTAACCTGAGGTACCACTTTAGCTAATGGGGGCACGATTTCTGTTCTCATCCTGAAGCAAAGTTCTTAACCTGAGGTACTATTTCTAGGTTAGCAGAGTCTGTAACCTGAAGCGTTTGTAACCTGAGGTACCACTGTATATTGTCCAGTCTACAATAGCACATGAATTGAAACTTACTTGAGCTGGCATGTGAAAAGGCTGACTACTTGGATTTTAGTCAAAGTAAACTAATCAGTTTACATCCAAATATTCCAGTATAATCAGTTTCTAGTTCAAGATGCCAAATCCATGCTTAACTTTAAGAATATCCTTAATTCATACAAAATACTTAAGGGTTTTTATTCTTTGATTAAGGAGTTTGAATATTAGAATTATAAGTCTACATCTACATTTCCTACCATGTAATCTTCTAGGCAGTCCCTTAAAAGAAATTAACACTGATGTGCACTTGTATGCCTCATTTATACATTCATCAGAATATCTGTTTTGAAAAAGGCCAGTGATATTACTCTACAGAATTCTCACATACATTGAGACAAAAGAGTAAAAACACCTATTAAATGCAATGTCTCGCTCATGAAATAAGCACCATCTTCTACAATCACTTGCCATTCTGTCTTTAGAAAAATATGATTTCCTTTAAAACTTCTCATTAGAATAACAAATACACAGTAATTTTTGGTAATAAGGAAGGAAACTGGCACAAAACCATAATAAAGAAAAGCCAGCTGAGGAGCCTGGTATGAAACAATGCTATGTATAATTGGTGTTTAATTATGCAGAATTAACAAATGGCAGAAGCACGGGTTGTATTACTTGACCAAGGCTCTTTGCCAAGTCAACAAGCTGGTCTAAATGGAGGAAGCAACCCATTCAGTTATCTGACGCCTCTGAGTGGAACCTTCTTTGCTGTGCTCTCCATCTGTGTTGCCAAAAGCATTTAGCAGAAGAAAAAAATCTGTTGATTTGCTAAAGCAAGATAAATTTCTGTCATTGACACTGGTGAATGCACCAATAAAATCATAAAAAAGTTTTCTAAACAGCATATTCAGTCGATGCCAAAAGTTTAGAAACACAACCGCAGCCAAAACACTAATTAGTTTGCTTTTGTAGCGCTAGCATCTCACTGAATGAAATTGCCTATGTTTAATTTTTTAAACTTTACCTTTCATATGCTATTGTCAGTATATACAGATAACTCTGCACTTGAAGTTACTGGAGGAGTATGACTGAAAGCTCATATTCAGCAAGGTCTGCAAACTGCAATACTTTCATGTTAAACATCTGTGAAAATGGTGAGATGAAAAGTTTCCAGAAGGTTAGTTATGTCGGTCCACTGCAGGGAAAGCAACAAAGTGTGGCACTTTAAACAAATTCATTATATCATAAGCTTCCATAGGCTAAAGTGCACTTCATCTGATGCATGAAGTGTTATACTAAGTTGGCAGGTGGCGGGAGGGAGTGGGGGTGGGAAATGGCATAGACAAAAGTACAGACTTGTGACAATTTGATGACCACTACCACAAAGCTTTTCTCCTCTCCACAGAATGTCAACATTTTCATGGCTAAGTTATAACAATGCTTTCTTATTTCCTGTCTTTCCTCTATCCAGGATGCATTGCTGGAAGTTAGGGTGCATTCAGGTATGGATAACATTGCATTAGTTTTTCTGATTACAATCCTAGTGTTTCTGCCCTGTTTTCTAATATTCCTTTCACTGTTGCATTATGGAACAGAAAATTCATTTCCTGTTGCATTATGGAACTATGGCTTTTTGTTACCAATATATCAACGTCACATTAATTTTTTTCACATCAGTAAATGTGATGTGGCGCAACAAATGTCATTGGACAACGTTGCTACTCCTCCAGAACAATGAGGCCCCTGCAGACTGCAGGAGAGCAAATGTTGTCCCCATCTTAAGGGGGGGAGAGACTCAGGTAACTACCAACTGGTCAGCTTTACATTGATGCCAGGAAAGGTTCTAGAACAGATAATTAAATGGTCAGTCTGTTAGCACTTAGAAAAGGATGCTATGATTACTAAGACCCAGTATGGGTTTCTCAAAAACTAGTCATGCCAGATGAATCTCATTTCTTCTTTTGGTAAAGTTACAAACTTGGTGGATCAGGAGAATGCTGTGGACGTAGTGTATCTTGATTTCAGTAAGGCTTTTGACAAAGTCCCCCATGATATTATTGTGGAGTAGCTCATGAAATGTGGAGTGGACAAGTTAACTGTTAGGTGGATTTGTAGCTGGTTGGCTCACCAAACCCAACTGCTGCTCTCTAATGCTTCCTCAGCATCCTGGAAGAAAGTGACAAGCGGGGTGACACAGGGTTCTGTCCTGGGTCCGTTGTGGTTCAACGTCTTTATAAATGACTTGGATGAAGGAACTGAGGGGACGTTCATCAAATTTGCAAATGGCAAACTGGGAGGTGTAGCATAAGACAGAATCAAGATTCAAGATGACCTTAACAGATTGGAGAACTGGGCCCAAACTAACAAAATGAATTTCAATAGGGACAAATTTCAGGTTCTACACTTAGACAGGAAGAACCACCTACACAAACATAAGATGAGGGACGACAGTGGACTCGGGAGGTGGAGCACTCTCCTTCCTTTGGGGTTTTAAAGCAGAGATTGGACAGTCATCAGTCATGGACGCTTTAGTTGAGATTCTTGCATTACAGGAAGTTGGACTAGATGACCCTCAGAGACCCTTACAACTCTAAAATTCTATGGTTCTATGATATGCGATTCCACATATATATAGTAGGAAAGGCTGATATACCACCCCAAATTGTATCACTTTACTCCCATGATTTTCTGGGTTAATGGGGTTAAAACTGTGTTTATCTAGAAGCAATTCACATGGAAATGAACACTAAACTTTCACGATATTACACTAGATTTCTGAAAGTGGATTTTATGTCATGTGAAATTTCAAACACAATGTGGAAATTAACAGTAACATCAGGGAAACAGAGTTAACTGCCATGAGAATGCAGCCCAAGTTTCAAACATCTGGATGACTTTGTCATGAAGAAGGCTGTCCTACTATAATAATGATACAAGGAGCCAAGTGTTCTCTAAGACAGTGTTTCTCAGACTGTCTGATGTGATGGGCCAGAATTATTCTCTCCTGTTGCCAGCGTGCTAGGGACCAGTATCATATTTAGTCTCTGAAGCATCCCACCTGTCAGGATGCTGTCAGAGGCCCCCGGCTGGTTGCCCAGGAAAGTATAAAGACAAGAAAAAATTTCTTACAGTCCTTTTCCCCCAAACGTTACAGAGAGAGGCTGTAGAACCCAGCCTCTTGGATAATGGCATTGTCCCGAGTGAATCTCCACCACCCTTCTTCCCCACTTCCTAATTCGTCATCATCATCACCTTCTCTATGGGTGCCGCTAAGTGCCTTCTGTCCTCAAGCTCTTTGCTCTCCTACTTTTAAGGCTTGCCAGGTTCTGGGAGGTGGTGGGTCTGGAATGCTTTCTAGTGACGTGTCAGCCAGCTGCTCTCCAGCTCTGTCCCTCTTCTCCCATTATTTCCCAACTTTTCCCCTCATCTGCCTCTGAGCTGTGACTTCCTGTTGTAAATCTATTGTAAATCACTGTTGTAAATCTATACTGTCTTCCCCCTCCCCCTCCCTGGATGGGTCAGGATGGGGAGGCGATATCCACCGCTTCTCCTCCTCTGCCCAGCCCCTGACACCACCCAACCTGGGCTGTGGTGGAGTTATCTGGGACCAGCAGTTAATGGCTTGTGGACCAGCACCGGTACATGGACTACTACTTTGAGTAGCACTGCTCTAGGTGGATAGTGGGGATGAAAGCAATTCTGGGGAACACCACCAGAGAACAAAAAAATTGTCTGTGGTGATTTTGAGATCAGTTGTAAGAGTGGCATACCATAGTAAAATTCATTTGCTTTCATCCTTCAGTCTCCTATGCCATAATTTTATAGTTTCCCACAACAAACATTGCTCCTACTATTACAGGTTCATAGTCAACAATACTGAACTGTTTAGATGTGCCTTGGTGAAAATGCATTCACTGCAGAAATTTACTCAAAATTGCTTCCACCCCTTTTTGCACATCTTTTTGGGCAAAACGTCTAGTATTTTCCCAAATCAGTGGGTTTATTGAAGATAAACTACTACTGCCCAGTGGATATTTTAGTTGAAGTTAACCATGTTTCATGTTGGAACAGTCTACCCCCTTTATGTATTATTTATATTATTAAATTTGGCTTACCAATAATCTTTAACTGCATTTTAAAAATAGAATCTTAAAATGAAATCTTAAATAACTAACTAAATATTTTAAAAGATTTTAAAATACTTATCTCTAGGTTTTTAAAACAGGATTTTAAAAATATGAGCAGTTTCTAGCACAAAAATAACATCTTGCTGTCCTGTTACTTTAAACAGTTTACAAATGCTTTAAAACTTAAATAAAAATCCATGGATCATTGTCACTTTTGTGACTTAATCTTCACTTTAGATTAAGTACATTACCAGAACACATATTATAGGTTCCATTGCTTCTCAAACAGCTATTGTATTACACACAGGAATTTATGCCTCAGAGTGCTTCCTTAAGCCACATTCCAGCCACTGTGTTTATTTTTAAGATTGCAAGGCTCCCGTTTCCTTTATATAATAAAATTTAACCTCTGATAAATTCCTTTGTCAGTACCTGAATGTATGAGAGTTCAATATCTATGATCAGATATATATATATAAAATCCACAGAGCATAGTTAATTATGGACATTTTTATTAAACAGAGGAACCATGGGAGGGAAGTTTGGAAACAGGATACATACAAATGTTTGCCAGATCATTGCACCATGTTGAAGAAACAGAAAGGGAAGCTATAACTGGGTCTCAGTATGAACTAGGTTGCTATCTGTTTGCTGAAATTACAGATAGTTGAGACATCCCCTTACCCCCCTCTTGGCCATCTGTTAGTAGGCACCCGTCTTGTTTGCATCCTATGGAAAGCTTCTGGAAGTTATTTCCAAAACCGCACAAGGCTTGGGAAGAGATTCATAAACATTGTTTTGTGCCTATTTTTGAGCATGGTAAAGTGACTTGCTTCAGGCAGTACAATGATAAAGGCAGGAACTGGTGTCTGAATAGTGGAACAAGGCTTTTTGAAGTGTAGTCTTTAGTGGGGGGGGGCATTTGGGTTCTGCTCCAGGCAGCAAAATGTCTTGGAACAGCACTGTGTCTCTGAAAGGGGATTCCTTGATAGAATTTAGTTTTCTACCATAGAGGCAAAAACTGCCGTCACAGTCATTGGTTTTCCCTCTCTCATAGAGACAAAAATGCCACTAATTTCCCTTTTATTTCCACCCCTCCCTTTGTCAGTTCATTAACATATTCATTCTAGAAAAAGGCAAAACAGTCTTTGAATGAAAAAAAGGGTGGGGAGTGGCGCACCTCAGTGCCACAGATGGCTGTCAGAATGAAATGAAGCTTATGTCTGTTGAGGGAATCAGACATTACTGTGAAATCTGGAGAGAAAAGAACGCAGCAGAAGGCAACATTTCTAAAGATGTTTGGCACCAAGTGGCATTGTGAGGGTTAATTTACTGCCTGGAACTGTCGGGCTTTTAATTCTCAGCAGACACACAATAGACAGATTCCCAAAGTGCCCATCATAATCACAGATGCTGAGGATTAATGCTAAAATGAAAGCTTCATAAATATTTTTTAAAAATTGAAGCACTGCTAATGATGTAGCAGAGATTGAAATAAATAACAACCAATCTGAAAAAAATCTAAGAGTGTACTATGTAGACATAGCGGGCCTCTGACTGCCTTTCTAAAACTGATTAAACCTACTCAATTTGTAACAGAAAGAGGCTTATGCATATTAGGGGCTGAATTGACTGCCAAACTTTACAAATTGCAAAGACTAATTACCATAATTAAGCCTTGGATTGAAGAAGAAAATTCCATTTATCTTAGAATGACTCGTTGAAACTTCAACAAAGACTATAAAGAACTTCAGATGCTTCTCTTCCCTTACAAAGTGACAATTTAGAAGCAGGACTGAGAGGAAAAATCAAACAGTGACAATAAAAGAATCATTTTATTAGGAAGAGGAATAAAAGGAAGTGATGCAGAACCATCTCTTGCAATGTACTGAAAACCCGCAAATCCCATTGCTTAGCACACTAGGTTAGAATCCTAAACACAATTACTTTGACTTAAACCACACAGTCAATGGATTTAGGACACATATATTTTGTACTATTTGTGAAAAGCTAAGACTTTTGGATTGTTGTATAATTGCTCATTTTCAACTCAAATCTATATTCAACTATAGTTAATTATACTCTAAAGGATAGAACTGGATCTGAAGCCAACTTTAAGTACCTTTAACGTTTAGAATGTCAGCTTTCATTGTCAAAGGGCAGCTTTCACAAAAGATGAATAGAAGGTAAGGATAAAACTATTTGCCTGTTTATTTTTAAATTGTTGTGTTTTGCTGTATAAAATGCATAGTCCACAGCCTCCTTGATTTTTGTAACTAGAGGACACAGAAAGCATCTAACAGTGCATGCCCCACAGAGCTCAATTGAACTTGCTCCCAGGTAAGTAAGTATTGTATTTCAGCCTTGTTAGGGCATTGAATTAAAACCAATTGAACTCAGTAGGATTTACTTTGGAGTAGGAATGCAAAGTATTGCTGTGTTAGTGGATCTTCCTATTCTTGTAGTACTAAGTAATGTGACCACAAAAATACCTTTGACTAGTGCTCCCAAAGGGGGAAAAAATATTTAGGTTGCTCCAATCCATTGTTTCGCACTAACCAATTGTTAATGGGATCTCTTGAGGGATGGCACTTGCTAGGAACATCACACGGTAATTAGTTATTCACTCAAGTTTTCATGAACTAAATCCATGAAAAGGCTCCAACAAATTTGTTCATAGATTGATCAGTGAAATTTTACAATCCACATGTGACATTTCTATACATAGGCCAATCCTCAAGTCAATCCATAAATACGAATTGTTACACTGGAAGAGGAAAAGGACTGAAAAGGAGAACAGTCATAAGTCATGAAGTCAGAGAGTCTTGGTGCCCAGTAAGCCTCAGGCAAAACTGTTTTCCATCATGTTGCAGGGCCAGCTCATGTGGCCATGCCTTCGGTTAGAGGAGAACTTTCCAAACTGTGTGTTGCGACACATTAGTGTGTCGGCTGCAGTGTGTAGGTATGTCACACAAATGTTCCCTGCACTCCTCCCAGGGATGGAGAGGGGTTGATTTAATCTCCAGTTTGCTAGTAAAACTGAATTACTGTGTCATTAAATGATGCATGTCTAAAAAGTGTGTCACCAAAATGAAAAGTTTGGAAAGCTCTGGGTTAGAGGTTAGGACAATCCTGGGTTATTCTTTCCATTCTCTAAGAATCACTTTTTCTCAACACCTAAAACATTAATCCCAGCTGTCTGTGAATAGGGAGGATTAGGAATGTGTATTCAGCCTAGTCCCATCCTATAGAAAACTGGGCTATTTTACATTTAAAGAGGGGAGTTTAAGGATGCATTACAATAAAACTTTGAGATAGTCTGCAAGATTGATTTAATTTTTGCACAGGTAAGACAGAGCTGCTAATTTATAGTTCTGAATCACACCTGCAAGTGTAAAAGTGACACAAAATTACATGGCTTTATTTCTTATAATCCAAGTCTTGCAATCTGTATAATTCAGTTTAGTCATCATAGTATTTTGGCTAAATCTGTAGCATGGAAAGCAGAGCATGTCAAGTTGGATATTGGAACTAAGAATGTTAGAAGGCTCCCACTAAAACAATCTGGATCCATCTCAGCCACTGCCATTTGCTCCTACTGCATGCTACTAAATGGGAAGATAGAATCAATAGTCTGGCATTCAGGTTAAAATGCCAAATTGATTTTGAATTAAACTGGCAGAATACAGAGTTCATTTCCTATTCCTTCCTCAACACTTCCAAAACCAAGCCAAACATTCTGTGATTCTATGTGTTTTTAGTGAAACAGGCACTCTAATGCCAATTCTAATTCTGTAATACTGAAGGCGGGGGGGAGATGAAACAGGTTCACCTCCTCCCCCAGCATCTGTCATGTCAGTTTTATTCACAGCGGATTAAAGAACAAGTGACAGCTATAGGCAAGGAAAGTGTTTCAATACTTCACCAGCAAGACACTGATTGACTGAGCTGATAATAGCCATTCACAGTTCAACACCTTCACTGAAAAATGCCAACATTTAAGATGTGCATGCTTCATCTGATTCTTTGTTTGATGGGTCATTCATTGAGTGCTTGGGTTAGAATCAAATGGGTATGCATAATGTACAATTTAACATGACTACCTCCTAGGTCAGGAAAAAAAATGCAAGTGGGTTTAGAAACTTTCAGCTAGCAATCTAAAAAAACTTATTTCCACCCCCTTAGGCCCAATATCTTGGTCAAACGTACTGCTTTAGATCTGCTTCTTCATAAGCCTGTAACACACTTCCTAAATATAACTATAATTAATTTAGTTTCTCCCACATTAAAGGAACTTGTATGCTCCCCTCCAGGGGCATCTTAGCCATAGAGGCTAGTGGCAAGGGGAACCATGGCACCATGTTCTGGAGGGCACCGGAAGCGGCAGAGGCTGGATGTGGTGCCTCCCGGCATCAGCTTGCTGCCCTCACCCAACTCTGCCATGCTGCGCCACGCCTGGAGCCTCCTGCCTGCTGGAGGAGCCGCCCTCCAGCCCCGCCGGCAGCGCCGCCCTCGCCTGCCTCCATCATGCTGCGCCGCACCTCGCCTGGAGCCTCCGTCCCGCCGGAGGAGCTGCCCTCCAGCTGCTGCCCGCCTGGAGGGAAACGTGGGGGTGGGGTGGGGCGCTGGAGGGATCCTTGCACCACGGCGCCAGATAAGCTTAAGACGACCCTGCTCCCCTCTATCTCAAATCTTATTTCTCTTATTTTTTTATTGACTTTGAAAATTATTTTGTTTAACCTAACTAGTTTTTTCTTCACTTCCTCCTTAGCCCTTTTGGAACTAGCATGCAACAAAATATAATGAGGCTGAAGTATCTGCATTTTATTGTCACTCCTTCCTCTATCTCTCCTCCTTTCTTCTCTTTAAGACTTGGAGCATTGGGCTGAACCTTTATCATATTTAAAATTCAGCGCAGAGTTTAATACAAGTTGTGTGTGTATTTAAACATCCAAATTTATTTTAGTTTATACCAGCTGCAAACCAGTGCTTCACATACATATGGTTGTAGGTTTAATCCGGATAACCTCAGATAGGTTTGGAAAGACTCCTGTCTGAAATCCAGGAGAGCTATTGACAGTGAATGAAGGCAATAATGAACTGGATGGACTAACTGTCCAACTTAGTTTAAAACAACTTCCTATATTCTTGATTTGACTGGGATAAGCATTGAAATGAGCTTTCCCCCTTTCCCCAACACTGGGGGCACAAGGTTTCCCTCTACTCCAGTGGACCATCAGTTTTTCCCATGTAACTGAATGACTCTAGTGCAGGGGTCCCCAGACTTACCGTGCGGCGGGCCGGAGGGTAGGGGAGTGCGCGCGCAGCGGGCCGGAGGGCGGGGGAGTGCGCGCCCGTGCGCATGCGCACACGCACACGGGCGGGAAAAAAATCGCCGAAAATCGCTTGTGCGCATGCGTATGGGCCTCCCCCGACCCGGAAGTGCACCAGAAATGACCTCTTCTGGGTCGGGAGAGGCCCATACGCATGCGCACAAAGGATTTTCGGCGATTTTTTGCCGATTTTTTAGATCGTCGCTGCGCCGCGCGCCGTGAGAGCGGGCGGCGGCAGCGGGCGGCGGGGGTCGTTGCGGGCCGGATTGGAAGGTCGATTGGGCCGCATCCGGCAGCGGGTTGGATTGGAAGGCCGATTGGGCCGATTGGCCCGGCAGCGGGCGGCGGGGGTCGTCGCGGGCCGGATTGGAAGGCCGATTGGGCCGCATCCGGCCCGGGGGCCGTAGTTTGGGGACCCCTGCTCTAGTGCAACTGTCTGAAAGATATCACAGTCCTATACAGAATATGGGAGAACAAGGCATTAACATTTGGGCCATCAGTATCTAGAGAAGATGGCTTTTAAACATTATTTCAGCCTATTTACATTTACTCCACATGAGTAAATGCAATCCAATAAATTATGTGGGAGAAAGTAACTATTGCTTGTCAAAGCTTTCAGCACTGCTCTTGTTTAGAATTATTAAAAACAAGAGGTTCAGGCTTCATAAAATTCAAAATGCATTTGGAGTTTATTGCATAATCTGTTTATCCTCATTAGTTCCTCATAATCTGTATTATTAAAAAAGGAAACATAATAATCCTAAATAGCTTTAAAGAAGTAGAGTTTTTAATACATTATAAATGGAAATAATTCAAACAGGCCTCCATGGGCCAAATATATATTTGCATGCTGTCTAGAAGTGAATTCAGATACTGCCAATGTCTTGTTTTTTCTATATTTCTTCTATTCCTTAAACATCTGGTGTGAGTTCTACTTTTAGTGGTAATTAATATCTGATTTTGTGCACAAATATTCATAAAAGTTAAAACATGATACAGATCACATACAACAAGGATGACCATGTTTGACTATTTCCAGTACGGAACTGGAAGTTCTACTACAGCTTGATTGGCTTCCCAAAATGTTTTGGAATTGGGGAAAAGAACAGAGCTATGACTAGTTCCAGACAAGCTACACTATCCAAAGTCATTTCTTTATCCTGCCATTTATCCTGCCATTTCTTGCAGCCTTAATACTGAAGGGTAAAAGTATCAGTGCTCTATATATGCTTATTGCCAAGCTACATTTACGGATAATCAATAAATTATTTTCTTGACATACAGACTTATCAATGAGGAGAAAGGTGTTTTCTGCCTGGACAGGATTGCATATTTAGAAAGGCTTACTGTGAAAAACTCGAAAGAACCCTGTAGAACCCTGCATGTGATCCAGTGGCTTGAATTACAGCCTTTCCCTTTTTGCTATCTATGCTATTTTTGGAACAACTATTCAAGCTTAAATGTTAAGTGGAGAAAGAAAAAAGATTCCATCAATATTGCATTTGCAGTATACTTCTACACATTCTGCATAATTTTCACATCTGGCTCAGACTTTGCACTTAATAGCTGCATGTGTATATTAATATAGTTAATTTCACACCAGTAATTTTTTGTTATTTCTTCATGCATCTAGAGATTATATCACATTGGTTTGCTGCTGAGAATTTATAGTAAAATGCAGGTTTCAGAACATAAAGATCCAACTGTGCGGCTACTGCTAGCAATAATGAAGTGTAAAGGCATAACTTTATTATCTCCATCAGTTAAGGCTACTTTTCCTGCTAAGAAAATTTAGTACATTTGGCTGAAAGGGCTGAGAGTCAGGCTGGGGAGTCAGATTTTCACACAGGCCTCACATACAATTGCCAGTTTATATGTGAAAGTTATATGGAGATTAAAATCACAATAGCAGAGGTTCATATGTCTGCAGAGACCAGTGATGCTCAGAATTCATGATCTGCACTAAAATATTTGTATACAGACAATTAAGTGCCAAGCTCTCACCTTCTAGACAACTGAACAGCTCAAAATCGAAAATTAGTACCTGAAAAGAAGCAAGTTGCACAAAGTGACTCTCTCCCTTTGTAGAAGTGATTCACCATGTTTTTGGATCCTGTTAAAACTGAGATTAAATCAAATGCTTAATCTTCTCTACAAGACTTTCTAGTGTTTGGGAACCCTGCATATTAAAGCTTTCTGGGAGCATTTGGTAAGAAAAGCTCCACTTTGTGATCCACCTTAGTCACATTTCCCTGAAACTGGAGGGTGTCTCTCTCACAGATGCAATGGTACAAAATCATCCTTGTTCTCATTCTGCCCTTTTCAACAATTAAGCAGAAGTAAACTGGGCACCACATTGGGCTGGCATGCATTCATGGATCTGATGGAGTGAAATGCCATTAGAATGCCATGTTATGGGTTTACATCTTGCTTAACACTGCTACATTGAAGCAGAAGCAAGATGAACTTTTAGTGCAGTAACAACATACAGTGGTTACAGCGGGTTACAAACGCTTCAGGTTAGGCTACTATTCTGTTACTTTCAACTGAAGGCAAGTGCTTCTGTCCCATTTTCTAATGTTCCTTTAACACTGCAGTACCTATACGCTGCCATGGAGCACAAAATTTCATTCGCACCAGTACTCTGCACTGCAATGTGAAAGCAAAGTAAGAAATTGGGACATAAGAGGAGGGGATGATTATAATGACAGCGCTTAACTGCAGAGGAAAGCCAGTTGCTGAGTATTACTAGCAGGATCCTTAGAGCATTAACCTGCACGATCCTTGGGAGAGAGGAGAATGAGGTTCCACAACCAAACCAGAGGATAGAAGTTGGGGGGAGTGAGGCTCTGCATTCTGCAGGATCCTGGGTGTGGGGGAAAGGAGACTCCTGAAGGAAAGTCATTTTTGGAGCATCACCCAGGGAGGGGGGGGGGGCAAGTTCCATAACCAGATTTTCTAAAGGAAAGTCATGTGAAAGTCATCACTTTCTGGAAGTGACTTTTATGTCATATGAAAAGTAAAAGATAATTAACAGTTAGGGAAACAACGGGAAAATGAAGTAAACTGCAGTGTGAATGCAAGCATACTGCTGCACCTGCAGCCACCATTGAATAGTTCTTGTAGCTTTGCAATGCCACAATTCATTGCATTGAACCGGTGAAAGAATCTATGCACACTGTCTTAAGAACTTTGGCAGCAAAGCACCAATCCACAGACTTGGGGCATATATATTGTGAGTTGGGAATGGGGAAGGAAGTAGGCTGCATTTGAGAACCTTCTAACCCCTGGATCCAGAAAGTGTTTACATATAAACCAGGCTAGCTTCCTGTGATGAGGTAATAGCCTGAGTGATGGGCCATTATTGGAAACCAAGGAAAAGGGCTGTGTGTGAGATGGCAAATGGGTGGAGCCCCTCTCCCAGCTCACAGTTACAGTAGTCAGAACACAAAGCCATATTTTGAAGTTTGGCAGTGAAGTGACCTTGAGAAAAAGCAGCAAGCTAGGGA
This sequence comes from Zootoca vivipara, assembly GCF_965207765.1. Classification (NCBI taxonomy): domain Eukaryota; kingdom Metazoa; phylum Chordata; class Lepidosauria; order Squamata; family Lacertidae; genus Zootoca; species Zootoca vivipara. The sequence continues at coordinate 59,746,919 of NC_142587.1, forward strand.
GAGAGAGTCAGGGCAAGGTTTGAGGGCAAGGTTTGATTTCTGTTTGAATCCAAGGCTGCGCCTATGGGAGAAAAAAAGAGACCCTTTTGGGGTGCTAATGCTGTGAACCCCTCCATCACAGCCTCATGTGGTATATATGTGTAAATAAACCATATCCCTGTTGTCTTTGTCCATGGAGTTTTCTTGGCAGGGATACTGGAGTGGCTTGCCAGTTCCTTCTCCAGGTGGATCACGTTTAGTCAAAACTCTCCACTATGACCTGTCCATCTTGGGTGGCCCTGCATGGCATAGCTCATAGCTTCTCTGAGTTATTCAAGCCCCTTCGCCACGACAAGGCATTGATCCATGAAGGGATCAATGGCCACCTCATGAGAAGAGAAGAATCATTGGAAAAGACCCTGATGTTGGGAAAGATTGAGGGCACTAGGAGAAGGGGACGACAGAGGACGAGATGGTTGGACAGTGTTCTCGAAGCTATGAATATGAGTTTGACCAAATTGCGGGAGGCAGTGCAAGACAGGAGTGCCTGGCGTGCTATGGTCCATGGGGTCACGAAGAGTCGGACACGACTAAACGACTAAACAACAACAAACCATATCCCATAAAGGCACCACAGTCTGCATTGTGCTTCATTACAAAAGGAAACATGAACCCTGAGAAAGTGGCTAGAACCCCTGGAATCCTACACTGCACAGAGATTGGGGTGGCATTAGGATTGGACTAAATTAGGATTGGACTGAAAAAACCACCACTAATTTGCTTCTCTGTTTTTAGGTAGTGAATAGGGGCTCGTCACTTTGAAGGACATCATTTGATCCCCAAGATAAGAAAGGATGTACAGTGGTACCTCGCAAAACGAAATTAATACATTTCACGGGTCGTTTCGTGTTGTGATAATTTCGTCTTGCAAAGCGCTGTTTCCCATAGGAATGCATTGAAATTTAATTAATGCATTCCTATGGGCAAAGAAGAAGTGCAAAAAAAAAGGCGCTGACTCACCCGCCACGGCCATAAGTCTTTAAGGCTCTGGGGAGGGGGAAGCATGAGGAGGGCCAGGGGTCTCCTCTGCCACAGCCTCCGCTGCTTCAGGCGCTGCCACTGTTCCCGCCAAGGGCCGCCTGGCGAGCCCTGCTACTGCTCCTGCCGGATCCCACCAGCCCGCCGCGGAGGAGCCGCGGAGGCCACCATGGCCACCAAGGAGGGCAAGGCCAGAGCCGTGGAGGCCGCCGAGGAGGGCAAGGCCGGAGCTGCGGAGGCCACCATGAGTGCCGCGCCGCCGCAGGAGGCAGAAGCGGCGGCTGTGGATGTCACCCCTGGCTGCGACGGTGGAGTCCTAAAGGTAAGCGGCAGTGGCAGCAGCGGCTTCCCTTCCCGTTGTGAGGCTGTTTTGTCTTGCGAAGCACGACCATAGATGACTTTGTTTTGTGAGTCTTCAAAAAAATCGCAAAACGATTTCGTTTTGCGAATTTTTCATTGCGCGAGGTGTTCGTCTTGCGGGGTACCACTGTACAGTTGTGGCCAGAGGCTGCGTATGGGGCTTACCTTTCTGCAGGCTTTTGGCTGCTGTCATCAGAGTACCTCTGGGAAGGAAGGAAGGCAATGGCCAGAGCTCCATTGCTGCATCACTAAAGCCAGTAACTCAGAGTAAATCCATTGAATAAATAGACCCAAGTTAGCCATGACCATTAATTCAATGAGTCTAGTCTACTCAGAGTAAAAGTTAGTTGAATACCGCCTTCTGGCTTTTATGTGGCTGGAATATAGTCTACTGTACAAAAGTATGTCTCACGTAATTTGTCCCTCCCACTTTCAGCGCTGGCTGTGCCCACCAATGTCATGCAGACCCAGGAAAGTTGCCCACAAGGAATGTAGTCCTTGGAAACGTTCTCCAGCCCTGTTTTAGGCCCTGTAGTCCCCTGGGACTTTGGACAGGAAGTAGTAATACAGCCTGTACAAAAGGCAGATCCTTACCTTGAATCAGTATGTTGTGAACAGACAAGCAGTGTAACCCATCTAGACACTGGAGGAGAAAAGCTCTATAGGCGGGGCTGCTTGTTTTTCTTGGGAACTTTTTAATGCTAGTCCTGATTGTCTGTAGGATTCCTTCTAATTACAGAAGGGCTGTTTTGGATCCAATCCACTGTGTTATATTAACATGTATGAATTTGGGTCTACTTTTTCTCACATGCAGAATGCATATTTGTTTGTTCAGTGAAGGAATTAAAACCGAGCTCTTCTGGTAAAGAACTTTCAAACATTTCACAACTCCATAGGTTAATAATGAAGAATTTCTGGCACTGGATGAATTGATTCTTTTGAATTTATGATCATAAGCACAGTCCAAGTGCTACTGAATAAAAGGTACATACTTCAAGTCAAGGAACTCCATTTAGGACTGAGATGCCAAATACAGATTCCCAAATAATGAGCATCATATAATAAAATAAGCAGTATGAGAAAGCTAAATATAAGTGTAGCATAGTCAAAGGTTTCAGTAAAGGAAGCACTTTTAAAAAACAAAACAGTGGGCTAATGAATTCCATTTGCAAAATGACTAAGAGAACACCAGCATCAAATCCTCACATTAAAATAACCCACAAAATGTTCATTCTCCTATAATGTGGTGCATTGCTATGCATCATAAACCACTACAAAGGAAGTTGCTATTTATCCTCCAAATTTAATGTAAAACAAGTATACAGAGAACACCTACCACAAACTCTGACTACTTAATTGTATCCATCTTGCTATGTCATTTGCAAGACAACCAAAAGAGAAGCACAAATTTAATATAAGCAGCAATGTAGAAGACTAACTTCATGAAGTTGTCTTATAACTTGTGTTTTGAGAAATGCTATATGGGAGGATAATGTGGACTTAAAACTAAAGAAAATGGATATCATCCTTCTAACCAAGTTCATAAATCTTTCTGAGCCTAGTAATGGTGGTAAATAAAGCTAGTGCTGAACTGAGACTGGAATAGCAGGGAAGGAATTCCGTTTCTTGTTCTACATTGTATGAAATGAACTGTATTGAAACCATCTGGAAACAATGGGGAAACTCTGTGTGTCATTTGATCCTTTCTTTGTCTGAAAAACATTAAATGAAAGGAATTTTCCAATTAATTGTTGGCTGTGCTCTAAGACCACACTTGTGAAGTCTATTTTTAAAATGCTTTATTTGCATTAGATCATTCTGCTGTTAAAAAGTGGGGGAAATATGCATATACCATGCTTTATTAGTTTACATGATGTTACTACACTTCTTCAGTTGGAAGTTATAAGATTGCATGATAAACAGAAACACAACTAGAATTCTGGCAGGAAGCATGGAATTCTGCAACATCCAGAGCCTTCATCTTTGAGGTGGCGGCTTTGGAAAACAGGAACAGGGAAAGAATTATAACATCTGGTGGTAGGACAAAAAACTTACATCTGTGTTACCACTGGATCATGTAAAGAGCTATGGAAACTGTGAGCTCCAAGGCCAAAACATGCAAAAAGAAACTTGGAAAGGCAGGCTCAGCTTTCTCAGTCTAGAACATCGTTCATGGCCAGGAATTGAGTGATCTTCACTCCTAAAATAGCTGTAACATACAAGGGCCAAAGATATACTTGACATTAAATGTGCCAGTAGCAGTTTCATGTATGTTTAAATGAAATAAATAGTATGTGAGAGTGTCTGATAAGGATCAAGGCAATTGTGCATTGGAATGGAGATTGGTCCATTCCTCCCCTGTCACAGTCTTCATGAGCGCCCTTCTTTTGAAACTGTCACTAACCCCAAGAGAGGAGGCCCCACTGATGGAGATTTGGACCCTAATGAATTATAGAAGGGAAGCTTCTCTTTCTATGTTCTTTAAGCTGTCTGTGAAGGAACATTTCAATTTCTTTAGAAACAAAAGCACCTCAATAGCATGCGGGTGACAAATTTTATTTATTAAATGTATTTATTTACTGCCTTTCTGCTAAGGCACCCAAGGCAATTTACAATTTAAACAGGTAGAAAATATTCTCAGGCCGATCATGCACAGGTGGTATGATCTTTCTGGTTTATTTATACTGTTTTTCTGGAGGATTTGTTTACTTAGGGACAATAAATTCAATAAATATGAATGAATGAATGAATGAATGAATGGGCAAATGCTCTTCTTACCACCTTTGGCAACCCTCAAAAGTTTGTCCACATCATTGGTTACTATTGTGATGGAGACGGGGGCATGAAAACAACACAGTGACATTAGGATTCCAGGACATGGGTAAATCTCTCTAGGTCCCCTGGCCACAAACTCTCATGACTGAGGCTAAACCACATGTGATGTTTATCATGTGGTTTCCCCTCAGGTGCAAACTTTTTCAATCAAAAATTGTATGCATGAGGGATGGTGGTGATCCAGTTGGGACATGGGTGAGGGGGGTGTCTTTAACCCTTTGTTCCTTGCTATTTTCTCAATCCAGATCAGCTTTCCATGCCTGTACAGTCCCGATCCAGACCAGGAATACCATGGAAAGCAATACCTGGGTTCTCATATTTATTCTTCCACTCCATGCTATCAGTTTGTGAATAAAATGAATGCCATATGTAGTTTGGTTTTCAATGAGCTAATGTAGGAAAGAAAAAGGGTTCTTTTCAAAAATAGTCCACGTGATAATGAAATCTGGTACAATTCAGGCACTTTAAAAGACATTCCATCATTAAAACATCTGCATTTGTGAATTATTGTTTCAAACATGTGTTGTGTAAAAATAATAATATCCAAGTCTTAAAACAAAAATGAATACAGTTCTTACTAACACATCATAGCTTTATGAAACAGCAAAGCAAATTCCTCCTGAGATATTCAGAAATCTTACCCAGAGATCAGGCCATGTTTATTTAGCAATGTAAGTGAGTCAGACGCATAAATATTTCATTTTTAATTCAATTGCTTCTCCTGCAGTTGATGAATCACAGTTACTCTGATATCTGAGGAGTCTCTCCCAGGGAGGTCCTTGAAATGTGCTCTGATTCCCAGGTGAGAAAGAGTCAGAAAGTCTGCATGCTTCCTGTTTAACGGCATTGCCCTATTTTGTTTTCATACATTATAATGATATGTAAGTGCCCTGTGACATGCTTGCTTCACCAAAAATTCATAAAGTAAAAAATAAAGATTGCTTAGCAAATATTTTTTTCTATTTAAAATACCACTTTACTAAATAATTCTTCAATGAAAGATAGTGTTTTGGATGTAATAAAGTCTTTAGAAATCACTAATCAATTAAAAAGGATACGGGGGACGTTGGGAAACTTGTTAACATGCGGTCAAAATATGAGTTAATAATTTTATAATAATCTAAGATAATGAAGAGAAATCACATAATACAATGTAACATTGGCCCATATATAAAATAAATGTCAAGATTGTGACTAGCTGTTGGTCAGCTTTAAATAGTAAAAGGGAGAAATCTAGCATTGCAGAAAGCATAATCCAAGGTACTATTGGGTAAATGGTTAAGTGTCTTCATTTTGCGTTGTTTTTGAACCTTTTAGTTGCTTTTTGTATCATTTTAAATGTTCTTTAGCTGCTTTTATAGTATATTTGTAAAGTGCCTTGAGACACATAAAAGGTGATTTATAAATTAATTAATCCCACTTGCTTTGTATTTAGTGGTGATTACAAATTATATGAACATGGACCATGTTACATTTATGTATCTCCCAGCACACCATTGTCATAAATAAATATTTGATAACAGGAGAAAAGGAGACAGGAAACAGGCTTTCATTGGTCACATTGGCTGCCAGACAAAATTCTTGCGGTTCAGAGCAAAGGAAACTAAATGTGTATGTATGCTTTCAATCTTTCACTTCAGATTGAGAAAATCTTAGACAGAAAAATCTGAGTTTGTTTGAGTTTTACCTCGTTTGTTCTTCTCCAACAATCTCCACCAATGAGTTTAGATCCTTCTGAACATTCCAGTTTGTGGGGAGGAAACAAGCAGCTGTATGCAACAACCATTCTGTTGTCAATGTATTTCCACTCAGCCACCCCAACATAGCTATCATCAACCCTCCCCTTTTTTGAGGGAAACTCCCTTATTCCAAGCCACAGCTGTCAACCTTCCCTTTTTTTGCTGGAAATTCCTTTATTCCAGCGCTGTTTCCTGCTACTATCCTGGATTGTTAGGTATACTGTATGTCCCCGGGACAGTGAGGCTGCTGATCCCTTATTTTCAAATCCGAAAGTTGACAGCTATGCACCCCAATCAGTCACCATGTTTTGTCAAATCATCTACAGCAGGCCCTGTGCTACGAAAGTTCTGTGAGCAATTTCATGGACACAGAGCTACTACATGGCAGTAGCTCCTGGAAATTAGCTGTTAACTGTAGATGCTGCAGAGCTACTTATTTTTAATCGCTAGTGTCAGATTTAGTCAAATAGACCACAGAATTCCTTTAACTTTGGCTGCAGTTACAAAGTCTGGAAAGCACTACAAAAATACAGATTGAAAGGGTTATAGATGATGGAATGTTCTTTTTAAGCAATCCAAACAAAATTAAGATGATCTCACTGAGAGACAAGTGCTGTTCTTTCCAAGTTGTATGAACAAGCTCAAACATTAGTTTAAGGGGGAAATAGCCCACATGAACAGTTTACTATCACGGATTTAATTTTTAGCATTTTGCAATCAATCTGCCAACACTGATTATGAGTTTGGACTAAATGAAATCGTGTTCATTACTGACAATGGAACTATGTAAATAAATGATTAAAAATAATCTGTCACCAAAAATGGGACAGTCCAACACTCAAAGTGCATTCGTTATAACAAGTAGATATCCCTTTGAAGCTTATTTGTACACAGGACTGCAACAACATTCTCATGACAGCCCAGGGCAGCTAACAAGATTAAAAGCAAAAGTAGAACCACCACACAAAACATAACATCCTCAACTGTTGTTATGCTCCAAAGATCTGTCAGAACTAACAGTTATGAAGCTGCTTTCTCCGCAGATGGCAAAACTCAGGTTTGCTGGTACAGAGTATGCATCTCCTTCAAATACTCAGATCCTAAGCCTGGAAGTTCCCTGGCAGTCAAAGCAGATCTTTCAGGATTGGTGTAACATGACCCCATCTTAGAATAATAAAATCATAGAATTGTAGAGTTGGAAGGGGCCCTGAGGGTCATTTAGCCCAACCCTCTACAATGCAGGAATCTCAGCTAAAGCATCCATGACAGATGGCCATCCAAGCTCTGCTTAAAAGCCTCAAAGGAAAGAGACTCCACCACCTTCTGAGGGGTCTGTTGCACTGTCGAATAGCCCTTACCGTCAGAAAGTTATTCCAATTTATTACACTAGTCCAATGGCAGAGAGAGCACCACGTGAAAGGCTAGGGAGTGCAGATGGTGCCTGGCTAGAGGTTGCAGGTTTGACCCTTTAAGAGCTGTAGTTCTCACAAAAGGATGGGAGCCTAAGACAAGTCAGGGCCAGCACAAGACATTTTGGCACCTGAAGCAAACCACAAAATGGCTCCCCTGCACCCTGCTGGGGAAGAAGACTTGAGTGAAGATCTACATCAGGAAAAAGGTGGGAAATAAAGATCTGCATTGGGATCTGCTGCCCCAGTGGATTTTGCTGCATGAGACAGATCCCTCAAATTGAATCATGTGTAGCTGTCCCAAAAAAGTGTCAGTTCTCCTCAAGTCTATGTCAGAGCAAGTGGCTCAATCCATGGTGCTGCCTTTCAAAACTGGAACATGATGCCCCTGCACAATAAACAGGCTTCTGTTCTGAGGAGACCTCTTGGTATGAATTGTAAGATCATAGCTGAACAATGCTATAATTATTAAATTCATCACCTGCCCTTTATCCTAAAGTCCTATGGCAAGTTACAATACCAAAACACAGCAGTACACTACAACATTAAAAACAGTTTAAAACGATTGCAGAAATATGGTGGGTCCCAGAAATATACACTATAAATGTCAAAAGTCAGGTTAAAGAGGTTATGAATGCTTTTCTTAATCTACACAATGGACCTGAACCATGATTTAATAGAATATGTGAAGGCTAACAATATAGCATTAGAATCTAACATTTACAAAATTAGTTGTCAATACAATAGAGTAGCTTTCACTTACGACCCTAAGATAATGAATAGCTGTTCCTTTTTATAACCAACAAGATGGAGACAGTATTATAATAGAATCAATTTTCAAGATAACATAGTATTTGTTTCGAAAACAAGTACTACAATATATCAAATACTCCAGTCCACTGAAACTTTTTTTAGGCTTTACCAATGAATGTAAAAGTAACTTCCACTTAGGTTTTTGTTACAGGAAGGAAAGACTTTGCATACATTATAGCACAACTATGAGGATCCCGAGTCTACAAACAGTTCAGGGTTTCTTCAGGCAGAGTTTTGATTCTTTAGCTTCAGGAAAGACATAAAACAATGGTTTTACGGTAAATCACTGAAGTCTTTAAAAAAGCCTTGCTGAGGAACTGCTATTGCCATCTGCCATGAAACCATATAGGCATAACTAAAATGCTGCACAAGATATTATTTCTGTATAAACTGAAACCTGCTCATTTAATTCCTCCAGGCAAGCACCTGCTCCTGTGATCCATTTGTCTCCTTACAGTATCAGCTTGATATAAACCTTTCAATGGAATGTATTCACCTAAAGGAAATATTTTCAATTATCTCTGTCTCAACAGTCTTACTTTCACTTAATGCAATCTCTTTTGAATGCTTGCTGGATGAGGAAAGTTCTAAAGGTGGTCAGCCTCCAGTACCTGTATTTCGATTAGCATTGCTGTAGTGCAAGAAATAAATTGTTCTATATCTTCAACCAAGAGGCCAATGTACTGTAGACTCTTCAGAAATAAATGCAATATTTAATGAGTTACTTTCACCAACTGATCAATTTGAAGGGCTGTAGTACTTCCTTTATGTGTCTCCTTTCAAAATACCAATTCATACCTTCATATTGTGTGAAGGCTGCTATAAAAGTCTTCCTGCACGCCATAATGTCTAAAAGCTGCTTACCATGTTCCACAGGCCTGTCACACCCAGAGTTTCCATGCTAGAGATGCATAGCTGCCAAGTTTTCCCTTTTCTCGCGAGGAAGCCTATTCAGCATAAGGGAATTTCCCTTAAAAAAAGGGAGAACTAGGCAGCTATGGAGATGTGGGGCACTGGTGTGGAAACCCTCTACATAATTTGGTGGATGCATGTGTTAAGATGCTATCAAATGCTATGCTTGCCATGTGGAATGCATAATAGCCTTTATGTGTGGGTGATAATATTTCAACCAGCAGTTGCAGCCAATTCAGATGTGCCATGTCCAAGATACTACACAGGCTTGTCACAGGATGATACCATCTTAGCATTCACACAAGGAACTGTTTGGAAACATTCCCCTTTGCAAACTGACATCTCATGTCCTTTTCTCTTCCTTTTTGCAGCTGCATCACATAACATTCTTCCTTTCTAAAATGGCCACATGGAACTTTGGCAATGGAAGAAAAGGCTAATTTTCAAGTATCCCCCCCCCACAAAAAGTGGTGCATTTTGAAATAGGCTGGAATTTTCAGATGAAAGTGATTTCAAAATAAATTTATTGATTTGTTTTATTTCCATCCTTCCCTTGGGGTCTCCCTTCCACACATTTTATTCTCACCACAACCATGTGATTTAGCTTAGGCTGGAAATGTGGCAAAGCAAGGCTGGACAATGTTCAGGAAAGAGATGAGGCAAGGCAAGAAAGGGTTCAGGGTGGGATTTGAGGAACACAGAGCTCTGAAGTTACTCCAGCAAAGCACAAGCTGCATCCGAACCCCTATATAGCAGCAGCAACAGCAGCAGCTACTTAAAGGACCCAGTTCTACTTAAAGGACCCAGCTTTCTCCAATAATTTCCTATTACAATGGAACTCTTTTTTGTTCTTTTGTAAAAGACTTCTGAGTCAGCTGATGTCAGTGCAACATAGTTAGGCTGGGGTGCACAGGCCCCAAAACTCTTCTGAGAGCGCTTCTGGAGTTCATCCTGCATGCCCTTCACCTTCATCTTCTGTGTCTTCACCCTCATTATCTGAAGATCAAGGAAGCAGAGAAGCTGGAACTAACTTCAGGATAAGTCACCATACCATAGTAACATTGCCTAAATAATGCTTCTGTTAAGAGCATGACCCTTAACAGCTGTAATTTCCCAGCATTTTGGAACTTGAGTGGACATGGGAAGCCCTTAACACAACTGGCTGCCATTGTTTCTCTGCCTGTAACAATTGGCTCCCTGAGTGACATTAACAAAGGATCATGTTAGTTCCCAGGTCCTATACCCATTCCAGCTGATTTTTACATGCTGTATGGTGCAGAAGCAAGCCGAGTCATTATTATTTTTTAGGTCAATAGGCAAACCTGGTCTTAAGGGCTACAATAGGGAAAAAAGGAATTTCAGTATATAAAGCACACAGAAGTCTCCTAAATATCCTTTCACCCTCATAGGGGCAGGGCGCACTGCGGGGCCTCTGGAGTCTGCCTGTCTCGTCCCACTACAGCTGGGGGGGCAGCAGGCGGACCATTTGGGCAGTGCAGAGCCTGCGTGCAACCAAGCCACCAGGAGAGATGCATGGCTTGGGTGCGCTGCAGGTCCCGCGGTGAGTGCCACCCAGCATTTTGTCACCTCCCTTAGTGGTGACACCCGGGGCGGCCCGCACCCACCACACCCCCTTCCTCTGTCCCTGGACATAAGATAATTTCCCCCTTCCCTACATGCCTCTCAGACTATTACCCTGTGATTGCTTCTCCCTGACTCCTTTCACACTTAACATTTAAAGCTCATGGCCTACCTGAACCGTTAACAATTCAATGTGTGGTTTGTAAGTATGTATCTCTCATTTCCCCATACTATCCAATCCTTTTCTGACCCTCACGTAGCCACATTCTAACTGTGATTTTCCATCCAGGCTTCTCTACCTGTCACTCACTCTTCCATTCTACTTTCACTTAAACTTCTTTCCACAACATGTTCCTACTGAGCATATGTGGGGAAAACCCTTATGAAATTGCACTGGCTAACACTGGGCACATTAAGACCCTTTTAAGTAAAAACTACAAATGATATTACACAATTTATGGGCAATGAAACCTAATAGATATTCTTCTTGACCTAACATAAACAATTTCCCAAAATATGCAGCACAGACAGACACATATTTTCCCTAAAACCACCCTAGCAAAAATCTATGGAACAAAAATCCACACACCACGTGTCAACTTCTCAAAATCAATCATCCCCAACTAATTTAAATTATTCCAAAAAAGCCATCTCTTATTCTTTCTACACAAAGTTTGTCATGGGCTGTCCTCAAACTTGCCTCTCTTGTGGTGCCAAGTTATAAATTAGCTTTTTGAACCATTTTCAAATCCCCAATTTCTCATTATATTAGCCAGATGTGCCACCACCATTAACATAGGGTATAACCCTATAATAGGGCTCCCATAAGTCCGGGTTTTCCGGGGGGGGGGAGGGATTTCTGAAAGGTGGCGCTCAACAACTTTCGGAGTGTCCTGGATTTTACTTTTTGAAATATCGCAACCCTAAATAAGTATAAGTTGCTCACTCTTCTATATCTATATAAACCCATTTTATTCAAATGCTAAAGAGCTAACCATTAGAGATGATAAATTTCAGAGTAAATGAACTACATGTTCCAATCCTTTTTCATTTCTCTAATATTTCAGACTTTTGTTCACTTCCGCAAACTAGATAACTAGCCTGAGTGGGTACTACATGACCGGGTAAGGAAAAACCTACTGGATCAACTTCTATCAAGTAACCTGTTTCCCACAGTAGCTCCGAAAAGTACGGTACTCCAAAAAAGCCCACAAGCAGGATATAAAAGAAATAGTTCCTTTTTTTGCAAACCCCACTAAGAATAGATGTTTTTCATTAGAATAATACATTTCTCCCTTCTATAATGCTGTTACATAAAATGCTGGTGATGATCATTTTCTTAATAAAACAGATTTTATTTATTATTTTAGAAGTGGCTGTCACTTTCACATTCACAAAAATAATTTTAAACTGTTGATAGCTGAAACGTATCTGTAAGAAAATGTTTCCATCCTATAACATGCATGGCTTTCTTTTGAGACAGCCTATTAACTGTCATTTCTGCATACAATTCTTGTTATGTGTTTGTTTATTGCTTTTCAGCAACCTCGGTAATCTCAGTGGATCAAAATATTTTACATTTGCCACAGTGACACGTGCTTATGGAGTGAAAATATGAACAGCTGCAGGTTTTCCTAGCAGCAATGATATCAGATAACAGGCTTTTCAAGAGCATGGCAACTGATCTTTCTGCATATAAACCAAGGAAAGTCCTTTCCCTTTTGTTTTATGGAATAAGATAGAATCCCAGGCGGTGGAATTGTATGCAAGTTGAAAAGAGTCTAAGAGCTCTCAGCAGCAGACTTCCATATATACTAAAAAATACACTTGCTTCACAGCTCGTTGACCTTCAGTTATCTACACATCATGAATGTCAACATGTAAAATATAGTTCTGTCCTTTATAATTCAAGGAACATAATACATCAAAACTAGCCAACAAAACCAAGAACACAGAAGTCTAACCTCTTACCTGAGAACTTAACAATGTTCACTAATGACCGAAAACAATAATAAAAATTAGTCAAGGATGCCTTCTTTAGCCTGTGTTTGAGATGCATGTGTGATCTTGCATAACTACTGCAATGGAATCATTACTCATTCTGGTCTCCATCCCAGAAACCATATGCCATTCACAACAAAGCTAAGGCATCATAAATATAAATAAATTCTGTTAAGAGAATCAGTGAAATGTTTTCTGTCAGCAACATTAATGGCTGGATCTTGCAAAATATTTCTGTTGTATTCAATGAACATTTCGGTCTTTCAAACTCCAGTTGTTCATACAAATTGGGGGGAAACTCACTTATGTAAATATACAGCCTGCATAGATTCAGTGAGCCTCAGATTCAGAAAAGCATTGCATTCACTGGAATGTGAAAGCATCCTTAACCTTAACCATGTGCTCCTCCTTAGAAGTCAGTGAACCATAACTACATGGTTAAGAGCTTTGCTCATCTGAGAGGAGATGCCACTTCTTACATTTTCGCCAAGCCTGGGTGATGCAACAGTGCTTTTCTGAATCTGAGTCAACCATTTTATCAGAATAATTATATTAAAAAATGTCACAACAGTGATTCACATTGATGTGATCCATAAACTGCTATTCTGCAATATAAACTATAAAATTAAATTTTGTTAATATTTTAGAAGAAATCTAAAGGAAGCCCTGCATAGGAAAGATTTTAATGTTTGATATCTTACTGTGCTTTTATGGTTTTTTTGGAAGCTGCCTAGAATGCCTTGGGAAACCCAGTCAGATGGGCGGAGTACAACAACAACAACAACAGCCCCATTATCAGGATTTTTAATGGTTAAATTAATTAATACATAATTTGAATGACTTTAAGTGTGCTTCAAGTTAAATGACTAGCAGGTTTTAAATTTGTTTTCATTATTTTAAAGATAAGTACGGTAGTTCTTAAAACTGTAGTACAATTTAAAACTGTGTATCAGGCACTTCGTTTCCTCTGGCCCTTGAAAAATCTCCCATATATTCATGAAAATAACACTTAATTGAATCTCCCCCATTTGCAAAGAAGCAATCTCTAAGAACTGTTTCTTCACTTGTTGATAGGTGGCATGAATTTATTTTATTTTATAAATCTGGATGTATAGAAATAGAAAAAAAAGCCCAAGGGAAATATTTGAAGACTGCTCAGTTGACACTTCTAATTTGTTCTGCCATCTGTGACATACCTTTACTGATCTGAAAACAGTTCCCCAAAAGATCAACATAATTGTCCTTTTCACTAATAATCATGTGATTGTCCTCCTGATCTACATACATTTCAAAAACAATAATAATGCAAAACTAGTAGAAATGGCCTTGGGATAAGAGCTTTAGATCCTGCCAGAGATCTAAATCACAAGGTAATCAAATAACCTGTATGCTTTTAAGAACTCAAAAAAGGAAAACAAAATAGAATCTAATTTTGACTATGAATATCATTTCTTTTCTCATGGGGAAAGTCCAAAATTTGCTGCTTTTTGGTAGCCTAGTTTGTAATCACTGCATATAAGGGTGAATCTTTTAGACACTTCTAAATCAATTCTGAATGATAACAGGATTAGTTAGCATTATTTCCCCAACCACCAGTGATATGTTTCACAATATGACCTGCAGAATTCCATTGAGACCTAAAAGGTCTAAGATGAAGCATACATGATTTCAAAGCAATTCTCGACACAATTAACTGCCTGACCTGCAAGATGAACAAGCATATCATTTAATTAATTGCTCAGATCTTTTGAACAGTTCTATTCACTTCCTCCACTCTGTAACTGTATGGTGATGTGATATGCTGCTTCTTATGGATATGATCAAAAAGACTACACATTAAACAGCTGGACGATGGTTCAAATGGACCACATGGTAATACTGATGGTAACACCTTTCATTATTCAAAATTATGAACTCTTTTTAGATTGCATGGTTATATGGTTGGAAAAAACCAAGTAATATTATGCTTATCTTCATAAGTTTTAAAAAGAAAAGTTTTAAGAATGTAATCAGTCTAGAATTTCATCGCCAACCTTATACATACATATATATATATATATATATATAGAGAGAGAGAGAGAGAGAGAGAGAGAGAGAGAGAGCGGATATATACTACAGATTATCTTTCAGTGGCTGGTTTGCACAACACAGTAAGCTAAACTATGGCTTCCAGGACTATGTGAGTGAGTGGGCTCCTCTAGAGGAGGTTGCAGCTACTCTGCTTCTTCTTGGTCTTTTTTACACCTGTGCCATGTTGAGCCAATATTAGCTTAGCGTGTCATCTGAATCCAGGCTTGTAGTGGTTTATGCACGAATGGCAGCCAGCTGACAACCATGCAATAGGACATTCCTGGCAGATAACCAGGAGTGCCTATTTCCAGTTATGGATAACTGTTGTGGGACTAGAATAGGCTTGGCAGAGTGAGCCATGTTTTGACTACTGAAATGCACTCTGTGTGGGGCTACCCAACCCAAACCTTGGGAATGGCCCTTCTTATGGTTCTGCCAATGGATGTTGCCCATTGCAAGATGCCCTGAAATAGTATAATGGTACCCCACTTGTAGAACTGAAAGTGAATCAGTTATCCTAATGACAAGAGTTTTCATAAAAAAACTTATAGAAACAGATATTCATCCAGGCTTGGAGAACATCTTGAAGTGGGTATTATTATTTTTTATACTCACTTGCCATGGTTCTCTTATTTTGCTTTTGCTAGGAGTTTAAATTTAGAGGTGGGAAGGGTTAATTTGTTTTTATGTTTCACATACAGTGGTACCTCTACTTACGAATTTAATGCGTTCCAAACGCACATTTGTAAGTCGAAAAAAAACCTGTAAGTCGAATCCCATAGGAATGCATTGGGAGAAAAAAGAAAAAAGAAGTCGAAGCACCAGACTTCCCACCAGAGCAGTACCTATTTATCTACTTGCACTTTGACGTGCTTTCAAACTGCTAGCTTGGCAGGAGCAGGGACCGAACAACGGGAGCTCACCCCGTTGTGGGGATTCGAACCGCCAACCTTCTGATCGGCAAGCCCTAGGCTCAGTGGTTTAATCCACAGCACCACCCGCGTCCCTTAAGCATATGTTAAAATTCACTTCACATTTCACAAATAATCTGAATTGAGTTTAGCTTTCTAAATAGAAACATTATATCATACCATTTTTTAATTTTTTTTTACTAAAATCATATTGCACCACCACCACTTTCTTTCTTTTTTTTTAATTGAGGATTTTCTTGGTTTACAAAGGTAATGCAGTGTCTCATAATTTTTCCATTGTTACACATCAATCTTGCTTGTTGAGACATTAGGAAGAAGGGGGGGGAAGAGGTGGGCGGGATGGAGGAGTGGGTGGGGTGGGGTGCCTATGTTTCTGTTTTCCTTGATATATGTAGGGGTTCAGTGTCAGCGTTGTTTGTGCGGCTTCTCTGTTGTTCACTTGTGCTCCTTTGTTGGTGAGAGAGGTCGGGGTTGGCGTGGGGTGTGATTGTTCATTTGTGGATGGCTGTGGTGGTCTTTGGTTTCTTGTGTGAGTGGGGTGGGTGTTTTAATTAGTTTAACCATATTGATTTGTATGCTGACGGTGGGTTTTTGTTGTTGTCTTGTTGGGCTGTGTAAGTGATGAAGGGAAACCATATTGGGGTGAAGGTGTCTTCTTCTGTTTGTCCCCACCACCACCACCACTTTCTTAATCATTAAAACTGTAATTTTTTGGGGGGGGGAGGGGGTTGAGCTATATGACATTTCACTTCCAGCCCCGTGACTGGTCAAAACCAGTTAGACTGAAGATTACCTGAATAGACCTGACAGACTAACCTGGGTTAGTGGCTCTCAACACCTGCCCTTTTGAATGAGAAGGAATTAATTTGGGGGTAATGTAAGAAAGTGGTCAATGTGTGAAGAGGACAGACAAAGGTTCTGCCCACACTCTGGCATTCATGTGTATATTTCCATGTGTGCATTTGTGGGAGCAGTGGGTTTGGGAATTCCCAGTGCTAAACTGTAGAGCCCTGACAGTTGCTGTGTATCTCAGGTCAGAGCTCATTCAGACCTTATGCAAATCATGGTACAATGACTATAAGGTAAAATATTTCTGATAGTGCATTACAGCCCTGTTCATCCCTGTTCATCATCTAAATATGCTCCAAACAATACTTTAAAAAGGCCTGTTTCAGCACACCAAAGAATGCAGCTGCTACTAGTTGCAAGGGATCTAAATGCCTTTCTTCTGATCCAGAAAGGCCAGTGTTTATATTCCTAATTCATCCGCCCGTCTCCCTTTCACCAACAGCTTTTCAATCAAGTAATGAAGGACTGACCTCCCACACACACTGCCAAATATTATCATTGCTTCAGTGTTGTTAACATTCCGTCAGTTACTATATTCTAAAATATTTTAAAAATCAGTATGATTTCCAGCTATGATAGTTTCCCTTCAACCCTCTCCCACACCAAAGATTCAGAAATACTTGATGCTTCTGACAACTAAAGAGAAACAATAGGAAGGGCAGCTTCACTTTTAAAAAGGAAAATGAGCCTTCAAAAGTGAAACATAATACAATTATTTTCAAAAGCATGAGGTTGGGAGAGGAGCAGGGAGTTCTTTGAATGTATTTAGGGAGCTTAGGGAGCTGGGTATGTTTAGCCTGGAGAAGAGAAGGTTAAGGGGTGATATGATAACCATGTTCAAATATATAAAAGGATGTCATATAGAGGAGGGAGAAAGGTTGTTTTCTGCTGCTCCAGAGAAGCGGACACGGAGCAACGGATTCAAACTACAAGAAAGAAAATTCCACCTAAACATTAGGAAGAACTTCCTGACAGTAAGAGCTGTTCGGCAGTGGAATTTGCTGCCAAGGAGTGTGGTGGAGTCTCCTTCTTTGGAGGTCTTTAAGCAGAGGCTTGACAGCCATCTGTCAGGAATGCTTTGATGGTGTTTCCTGCTTGGCAGGGGGTTGGACTGGATGGCCCTTGTGGTCTCTTCCAACTCTATGATTCTATGATTCTATTCTATTCTATTTGAACCTGCAGTGTGGAAGAAGATTTTGTATTTAGCAGCTTGGGATCTGAACAGCAAAGTTACATATGGAGCAGCCCAAATTAACCCTCGCCCCAAATTAAAGGAAGAATGTCTCCATCTGCCCAGCATGTTCCTTCTTGTGGTTAAAACTCATGGTAGTTACATTCCAAATTCTATGAAAACTCAAAGGCTTAACTGGGAAATGTAAATTATGTGGTAACTTTGAAATCTACCTTTTCCTTAAAGAAAAATAAGAAGCTCAGGACAACACGCATGAGAGTGCTACACCATTTTACATGACAAGGCAGTTAAACCATGCCTTGTATATGCACACCCAAGACATTTCATGGATGAATGAAGATTTGAAGGCAAGTTACTTTGGTCCATGCCCAGCATGCTACTTTTAATCTCATTTATTGATACATATGTGCAAGGGTATTAATTAGCATTGGTTCGAGCACTTCCTGCAGATCTATTAAATTTAAAACAATTCCAGAACCAAAATTGTCACAGTTTGGAAGACACATGAAAGTAAGCTGTGAGCAAAGGCAAATCTAGGGGAATGCAGACGGTTTGGTTGCACTAAATGCCGAGTTTCTGGTGTGTTGCAGCAGGTGCTGAAACAATGACTCCCAACAGAAGGTGAGAGGCGGGGGGGGGGGAGACACTGGATTTTAGCATCGTACAGGGCGCTACTGAAATTTGAGACACTAAGGTCTACCACTGCTGAGAAGTAAAGAACAGAGGCAGGTCAAAGCAGCCTGTAGCCAGAAAGGCCTTGTACTGTCCTTGCTCAAACCAGCAGGCAGTGAAACAAAAAACTTCCAACCACATTGGGAGGGGCAGAAGACCTCACACAGCCACTGGGGTTCGATCATTCTTTTCTGGGGAAGGAAAGATATTAGTAATGGCCTTTGCTTAAGACACTGAGGCCCCAGCAGCTGCTTAAGAATATTGTCTTGTGACATGAACCATGCTGCCAACCATCTGGACACTTGTTCAAAACCCACAGTTCCCACACTTGGCAAATTAAGGTGAATTTTTAATACACATATATAAATTTGCATAAGCATACACCAATCGACTGGTCCTCCTGCTTCACTGTCACAATACACAGCACTATTTTGGCAAGGATGACATTACAGGCAAGAGTTCTTGATGTAATTCTGCATAATCCCTGTGCTAGGGCTTCCAGGATGTTTACTGAGATTCTGTATGTTCCAAACGTCAGTACAGGCAGGATAGAGGACAAATATTTCACCCCTGAATAAAAATGAGCGACTAGCAGTACATAACCACCATAAATATTCCAATTAGTGACAGACTGAATTTGGCAGGTGAAATAGATACTATTTCACTCTTTTCAGTGAAGTATACTACCTTGCCCATCCTGAAATATGCCATGATTTATTATCACATGGAGCTTTATGAATACAGCTGCTAAATTTGAAATATACATTAGTTCAGTTTCAGGGTTTTCTAGAAGTTTTTTTGTTTTTGTTTTACTGAGCTATAATGCTGACTAAAAATACTCAATAAACTAAGGTGACTGGCATAAGAGAAAGCAATCGATCATACTAAGGTGCTACCGGACAGTTTTTTATTTATTTATTTTGACAGCATTAGAGCAACATGGCTACCTATCTGAATGTAAAAAAGGAAAGTGTCATGTTAACTATGTGCTAGGTGGCCTGGATTTTGCAGGCTATTTGGTAAAACAGAAATTCTGGCCTGTTCTCAGTAGGGTGGAATCTACAGACCTTAATAATGTTGTGAAAATGCTTTAAAAATTGTTTTTAAAAATGCATTGAATTTGCTATAGTTCATAGTCACCATCTAATGTCACAGTTGTATATTGCCACCTTACAACACATTCAAAATGTTTTATTTGCAGCTGTATAGCTGAGTCCTGAGCCTTTTAGAGACTAAGTGCCCAAACTGCAAACCAAAACCCACTTATTTATCACAAAGTGTCAACACTTTGTGAATTGGTGCATAATTTAACCTGAATTGGTGCATAATCTGCAGTAGCTGTCACTCCTCTGACTCTTATTTAGCCCTTAAGAAAGAAGTACCTGGTTACCATATTGCATTGTATCTGGGGAATTTGTGTGAAGTCTAGGCAAGGTCTCTCAGTGTTTGTATTGAAAGAGAAGATGTGTATAGATCTTTTTGCCATTCATTAACCCAACAATTACCCATTCTAAGCACTGTTGTTTGCCTTCATGAAGGTAAGTGTAGTTAATATGTTTTGACATCACCACCATGAGACTGGGTTTGTACTCATCCAAGGGCGTACCCACCACGGGGCAAGTTAGGGCAGCTGCCCTACTCTAGAAGCAGGGCTGGTGGGCAGAGGCGGAGCACAGCCCGGCGTAGCGCGAGTTCGCCATTCCCGCCGCGCCGCGCCGCACCCTCCCTCCAGCTCCCCGGCGCGCCCTCTGGCAAGGCCAAGCGCGGCGGGGAACCAGAGAGCGCGGCGCGGCGGGCGGGAACGCTGAACTCGCGCTCCGCTGGGCTGGGCTCCGCCTCCGCCCACCAGCCCTGCTTCTAGGGAGGGGCGGAGGCGCGGAGGAGGCAGCCACAAGCTCGCGCTCCCCACACGCCTCTGGAGCTTCGTGCTGGGCGGGGGAGCCTGGGGCCGCCTCCTTGAAAGAGCTGCGAGGCACGGAGGAGGCAGGCACAAGCTTGCGTTCCCTGTGCACCTCTGGAGCTTCGTGCCGGGCGCGGGAGCCTGGGGCCGCCTCCTTGAAAGAGCTGCGAGGCGTGGAGGCAGGCACAAGCTCGCGCTCCCCGTGCGCCTCTGGAGCTTCGTGCCGGGCGCGGGAGCCTGGGGCCGCCTCCTTGAAAGCGCTGGGAGGCGCAGAGGAGGCAGGCACAAGCTCACGCTCCCTGCGCCTCTGGAGCTTCGTGCTGGGCGCGGGATCCTGGGGCCGCCTCCTTGAAACAGCTTGGAGGCACGGAGGAGGCAGCCACAAGCTTGCGCTTCCCGCACGCCTCTGGAGCTTCGTGCCGGGAGCGGGAGCCTGGGGCCGCCTCCTCGGAAGAACTGGGAGGCGCAGGCCACGTAGCCCCGCCCACATTCCCACTGTGGCCCCTCCCCTCCCACCCCTTGCCCCCCCTAATTTTGATCCTGGGTACGCCCCTGTACTCATCTTCCCTGTTAGGATAAAATACTTGTTTCTGCAGCAGCCGGAGCAGCTTTTAGAGAAAATAAATTCCAACAGTGTTTTCCCCACTCTCTCGCCCAGCCCCGACCTGCCCCTATGCAGGGTGTCCGGCATGGCCCCGGGTGTGCCCTCACCCACTGCACTTGGCTGTGGTTGAGCTCAGTGAGGAAATACGCAATCAAGTGGGAGGCAATCATGGCACGGTGAGGCTGGTGGGGCCTGGAGCCCCGGAGCCAGGTGAGTGCCCTACCTGACTACCTGGTGCTGGAACAAAGTGGCTTCTTGAAGCTCACCACCAATGCCATCCTCCCCTGCCAGCTCCTGCGTGATGCGCCCTGCCCGGCTCCTCCCATTGGCCCCAGTTGGAGGGTGTGTAAAGTCTCAACCTCGCAGCAGCAGCAGGAGGAGGAAGGTGGATGCTTGGCTGCCCAAGTTGAGCTAAGGACTCAACACGCCACCCTTGCCTTCTGCCGGCTCTGTGCTGGGGCGACGGGCGCGCATGCCCACAGAGAGGGCTCTGAGTGCCCCCTCTGGCACGCATGCCATATGTTTGACACCACTGGTATAGGATTTAATCTGATGTGATAAAGCCTAATGATGAGCAGGAGACAGTACTGAAGCTTTTTATATTGTGACAAAAAGACGAAGTGGCTGGCAGCAAATAATATTGTTAGAGTTGGAGGGTAGACAATATAGCCAGTGCAACTCACAATGAAGGGCAATCTTTTTAAAATACTGGAACAGCTGCTGTAATTCTCAGACACAAATGTCATAGGGAAAAAAATCTCACTAATGAATTTACACTGCTAAATGTGGTAGAAATATTGCACATGGATTTTGGAGATATGCCAATAAAAGTACAAATCTCACCTCAAGAATAATTTAGACATGTTGCTTTACAATATGATAAATATTCTAAGCAGAGCAGCCATGTTCTACTAGCTAGCCTTCATTCATGCTTCTTTTTATAATAATATCTGGAGGTAGGAGCTTTCTGTCCTGAAAATCCTTGTGTGGGAGGCACTACAAATCCCCTTCGGAACTGTGCCAACTTCATGCAAACCCAGGGTTGTGATGTAGCACTACAAATCACCCACTGGGGGCTGAGCAATGATATTATTACATTTTACTATTATATTAACTCTATTCCTTATGACCTTCAAGCTCTGGTTTTTTAAGAAAAAGAATATATGCATTTATTATAAAACATTTGTTATTAGTAAACAATGAATCCAAAATAGCAAGAGCCAAATATTATTTTCAATACAGTATACTTTTAACAATATCTGTTTATGAACATTGTATAAGACTGTGGCCAGTTTGCTCCTTGCCTACCGTAGTCATACTGCTTTTGCACCGCCAGGAGCTAAGGCATGGTATGACTTAGCATATAATCCAAACCCAGGTTTGTGGTTTGTCTCCTTCAGACAAATCACAAGCTTTAAACTGAGAACAGACCTTGTTAAAGCTTATGGTTGTCTGGAGTGAGATAAATCACAAGCCTGAGTCTGGATGAAATTCTAAGCCAAATCATGGCTTAGCTCAAAGCGGCACAGCAGCAGCAGCAGCAGCAGCAGCAGAATCAAAGAAGGAGCAAATATCTTCATTGGTTTGACTTAGTGCTACATGAAAATCAGGTTTCTGTCTAAAAGGGTTTATGCTTTGAAAAAGAGCTAAGTAGAGATGGTGCAAATTTAAGCTTCCTCACATTCTTTGAGTCATTTTGTTCTAGATCCCAATCTGATATACAGAGGGAAGCTTCAATGATATATAGCATCATTATTGACAATGCCATGGGGCTCTCTAGAGTTCTTAAAGATGTATGGGGATCAGACATGGGTACTATTGCAAAAAAAAACACCACAGGACAATATCTGACATAATCCATCATTGAGAACAATCTTGATGAGAACGTAAGAAGCATCCCTCAAGGTGGTTTTAAGGTGGCACTGGATTCCATCCAGGCTTGCCCAAATAAATCAAACCTTATCTTCATTCTGCTGGTTGGATTGTGGTAATATGTGCTCATACTTTCACTCATGGAGGGAATATGTGATAGCTAGTGTGAGCATTCTGGGATAAGATATTTGAAACAATGACAAAAATGATAAACCAACCTGTAGAGCCAGACCCAGCTGTTGAACTGCTTTCCCTCAACAATCATATGGACAGACCCTTCTGCATAAGAAACAACTTACTGTATTCTTCTGTAAAGTGCAGTCCAACTCATAGTTACGCAACGTTGGAAGTTGAAAGAGGTGATTCCACTCAGCAATTGCAACATTAATGCTTGGGAAGAGGCTATCTTGGACTATCTCACGAGACACAGAAAAGCAGTGAAAAGGGTTATAAAAAGATATAATTTTGGTGATCTGTGGCTTTCTCCTTTCATATTTGTTAAAAAGAGAGAGAGGCATGTCCCTTTCTCCTGCTTCTGAAGAGTGTATGTGGAGGGGCTATGTTAACTAATACAGTGTTTCTCAACCTTTTTTGGGCCACGGCACACTTGTTCCGTGAAAAAAATCACGAGGCACACCACCTCCATACAGGGGCGTACCCAGGATCAAAACTAGGGGGGGCAAGGGGCGGGGCCAAGGCACGGGAGGGGAGGGGCCACAAAGTGGGAATGTGGGTGGGGCTACAGAGCCCAGGTGAAATCAAAATAAACAGTAAAAACTACAGCAAACTGATCACATATTTTAGGAAGGGGTCCCCAGAGTTGTTGACCTTTGGGAACTGACACCACACTTGCGTATTATACCCCAGAGGACAGGATCACACTTCAAAATGACCTTAACAGATTAGACAACTGGGCCAAAGCAAACAAGATGAATTTTAAAAAGGAGAAAAGTAAAGTACTACACTTGGGCAAAAAAAAAAATGAAAGGCGCAAATACAGGATGGGGGACACCTGGCTTGAGAGTAGTACATGTGAAAAGGATCTAGGAGTCCTGGTGGACCACAAACTTGACATGAGTCAACAGTGTGATGCAGCAGCTAATAAAGCCAATGCAATTCTGGGCTGTATCAATAGGAGTATAGCGTCTAGATCAAGGGAAGTAATAGTACCACTGTATTCTGCTCTGGTCAGACCTCACCTGGAGTACTGTGTCCAGTTTTGGGCACCACAGTTCAAGAAGGATACTGACAAGCTGGAACGTGTCCAGAAGAGGGCAACCAAAATGGTCAAAGGCTTGGAAACAATGCCTTATGAGGAATGGCTTAGGGAGCTGGGTATGTTTAGCCTGGAGAAGAGAAGGTTAAGGGGTGATATGATAGCCATGTTCAAATATATAAAAGGATATCATATAGAGGAGGGTGAAAGGTTGTTTTCTGTTGCTCCAGAGAAGCGGACACGGAGCAATGGATTAAAACTACAAGAAAGAGGATTCCACCTAAACATTAGGAAGAACTTCCTGACAGTAAGAGCTGTTCGGCAGTGGAATTTGCTGCCAAGGAGTGTGGTGGAGTCTCCTTCTTTGGATGTTTTTAAGCAGAGGCTTGACAGCCATATGTCAAGAATGCTTTGATGGCGTTTCCTGCTTGGCAGGGGGTTGGACTGGATGGCCCTTGTGGTCTCTTCCAACTATGATTCTACATCAACTAAGAATGTGTTATCCCTTTGGTTGATATTTTCCTTCGATGGTCTTGAGTATTTCTTAAGTTGTCCTATTATTTTATTTTTGCATTTTTTACTGTAATTCAAATCTCAAATGTTTAAGATGAGTAGAAAACATTTAAATACATTAAAAAAAACCTTTTCAGTATCCAGAATATACTCTCTTTACGTGCTTGCTCAAAAGTTAAGTTCCAACTTATGTTTGAATGAGATGGAAATAAATTGTTGGTTCTGGGTCACTATCACTTTTTGAAGGTACACATTAAAAGTGGATTATACATAAAAAGTCTTTAAAAAGCCTAAGGGAATGTGTGCACACGCACATGCATATATATAACATATATATGCCACCACTCAATTCACCCTACCACTTGAGCAAGAAAAACTTAAAGAACTGTAGGTTAATTTTGAATAGGGAGCTACTACTAGCTAACTCAATCACTATAGAGCAAGTTTTCAGCCTGTTTTCCACTTCCTCACCCCAACTCCCACCAAAGCATGTAGTATGACAGTGTAGTCTGGCCCATAGGATGAGCCCTGAGTTGTTAAATATATATAATCAACCCCCAGTTTCCAAATTAAATTTTACTAAGATTACCGCTGGAAATATAAATTATGAAGGAGAAAACAGATTGGTAGCATAAAAAAGAAACAGAACACATTACTATCTATGGTAATATTCCAATTCTACAGCAATTTACAGCCCACTGAATTTGGCAGACTTACTTCTGAGTAGACATGTAGAGGATTGCCTAACATAGGCTACTTACAGCATAATCTTAAAAAGGATTCTCAAACTTTTTTTGTAGAAAGGAATGATCACACATGATGTTCAACAGATGATATTATTTCCTAAGAAATACTGGTAATCCCCATGTTTAACTTGTGGAATCAGGGGAGAGGATTGATGGGAAGAAGGATTTTCAAATTGGGGGGGGGGAGGCGGACGTGAACCTGAAGCGACGGCGGCGAAGGGGAGAAAACCAGCGGCCGCCTAGAGGAGAAGAGAGAAGTCTGGGGGTGGGCGGGGGGGGGGGAGAGAAGGGAACCAGGCTTGGATCGGGGCCTCCGCAGAGGTCTGGAGCAAAGCCCCGGCCTCCGCGAAGCCTTCCGAGGCTCCGTTGCTGCAGCGGTCTGGCAGGCGCTGAACGACTCCCGACGTTCGGGAGACCTTTGAGCACAGCCGCGCTGTGCGCATGCGCCCTGCACGGCGGCCGCCGGAGTCCACAGCCGCGCTGTGCGCATGCGCCCCGCTTTGCGCATGCGCAAAGGTCTCCCGAACGTCGGGAGCGTCAGCCCTTGCCCCTCCCACACAGCGCGGCTGTGTGGACTCCGCACGGCTCGGGCGCAAGAGACTGCTGCGGGCGCCGAACTCGCGCTCCGCTGGGCTGTCCTCCGCCTCTGCCCACCAGCCCCGCCGGCAGCGCCACTCTTGCCCGCAGCTGCCCGACCGGCCCTGCCTCTAGAGTAGGGCAGCGGCCCCTCCCTGCCCCGCGGTGGGTACGCCCTTGCCTCCATAAGACATACCTCCATGCCCTGTAGAGCGAGACCACCGAGCGCCCCAGCCAGCCAGAGGGGCCTAGAACCGGCTGCTGCTGTTGCTGCTGTAGCAGCAGGGAGTGCGCGGAGCGCCCTGCAGCGCCTGGCCTCTTCTTTTTTGGGGGGGGGGGCTGCCCGAGGCCTGCCGCCTCAGTGCCTGGAACCGGCGGCTGCAGAGCGGAGCGCTCCGAAACGGCGAGCGCTCGGAGCGCCCTGCAGCGCCTGGCCTCTTTTCTTTTCTTTTTTGCTGCCCAAGGCCGGCGGCTGCAGAGCGGAGCGCTCCGAAGCGCCGAGCACTCGGAGCGCCCTGCAGCGCCTGGCCTCTTCTTCTTTTTTTGGGGGGGGGGCTGCCCAAGGCCGGCGGCTGCAGAGCGGAGCGCTCCAAAGTGTCGAGCGCTCGGAGCGCCCTGCAGCGCCTGGCCTCTTCTCTCTCTCTTTTTTTGGGGGGGGGCTGCCCAAGGCCGGCGGCACGTGACAAGGCAGCAAATCGCCCTTCTCGCCGTGGCATGTCGCGGCACACCAGCCAGCGTCTGGCGGCACACTAGTGTACCGCGGAACAGCGGTTGAGAAACGCTGAACTAATACTTACCTGGAGATTTTACTGACTAGTTATATGACTGGATGCAGGATATAGGATCTATTTGAGCAAAATGTTAACTGGTTATAGCCTTGGGACTGCAAGTAGGAAACAACTAGTTAAAGTGCCGTCAAGAAATGATAAAGAGCTATCAGGAAATGGCAAACTAAAAGGCCAATAGTGGGAACAGTGAAGGAAGAACAGCTAAGTAAATTATCAATTGTGGCTAGATACAGAAACTACTAATTAAAAGGCTAGTAAGTTGGATCCTCCTAACAGAGGGTCAATGTTGTGCGCGGCCCTGAAACTCTTCCCTAACCTGCTGGGGGCAGGGCTTGCCCTGCTCCAGCCGGTGGTGCCACAATACGCCACTGGCTTTGGCTAATAGGCAGCGTGGTAAGGTGGGGATTTGGAGGAATACATTTATATTCAGCAGCGCGACGTGGGGGACTCTTCTTGCTTCGTGCTGCCGATCACCTGCCCACCCACCCGTTAATTAGGTCGTGTCTGGCCTTGCTTTGGACTTCAGTTGGTTGCCAAGATTGGCTGTGGCCACTTGGTTTTTGCCTACCTCTTAGCAATCGTCACAACTTTGTGACGATTTGGTTTGGCGGTTAGGCATTGGTTTAAGGGAATGTTGGGAGGGGGGGTATGGCCATCACCTGCCCCTCCAATTAATAGGGTATTCCATTAAAGGAATCTGGGGGTCTTGATCTTGTCCGAAGCCCAGGAGGGGCTAGGGCCATGCCAGGACCCCTGGGAACCCCAGGGGTGAGCACCAGTCAATATGCATTGATAGAGCTCCCCCTGCTGGTTGTTTAACCTTCCAGGCTTCCTTCAGGGTGGGCAGGAGCTAGTTATAGTTTGATACCAATGCCTAAGCCAATACCAGTCACACTTGTATATTCAATAAAGTTGTGGCCAAAATTTGCCCATTAACCATTTAAAATTAAATTCTGTCTCCACTGTGTCTTTATTTCCATAAGGTATGGGTTTTGGGGCTCGGAGCACAACTGGGAGAAGTGGTACCTTTGTTGGTGATACATGAGGAAACATAAATTAGGCTCTTGCCTATCAGGATAGAAATTGAGGTATTAATAAATTAAGGAAGTTATATTAAATGCTTTGTAGAATGACCATTTTAACCCCACTTTAGGAAAATTGTTCTTCTATAATATCACAGCAACACTAAAAGGCTCTGATGTAGAGGTTTGTCACTCATGCTGGATGTATTTTAAATGTTTAAGGACGGCCATTCAAACAAGCTGCAATGATTTTCCCCCAGTGTTGACCACAGTACAATAATATGAACCCAGCTGGTTTTGATTGGGATATTTTAGAGTCAGAGGAATGGAAACATTGCATTTGTGTCAGAAAGACATCCTTTTCTGTAAACAATTATTTCTTTCCAAAGCTTGACAACCATGTGTGTTGCATTTGTTTTAGTCTTCTACTCTTATTGCTGTAGCAAAATGCTGAAAGTATCCTTTTCTATTTTCTTGTCACAGATTTCTTCAAAACATCATTAGAAAAAATACGAGTTTGGTTGAGGCTGGCAGCTCACTGGAAAAAAATACGTTGTTTTGGTTTTGGTCACTGTGTTTTAGAGGGAATCACATTTGAAGGAAGGTCAAAGAATACATATTAAAAAGTTAAAGGAGGGGAAAGAAAGAGCAGCAATAAAGAAAATAAAGTAATATGTTGTGGCATTATTTTTCCTTCAAACTCTACTCACAACAGAAGTTTGTCAACAGCTACAGAGGAATAACTGAAAAAGCTTATTAAACTTCGAAACTGAAACTGAGTTGGCAAAAAACCATTCAGAGTTTTGTGCTACAAAGCTCACAAACCAATCTGAATATTCAGTAAGCTTGTGATACACTTGTCCAAGTACTAGGTGAAAGGACAGGTTTAATGAAAAAACAATGTGTACCCTTGAACGTAAGTGGGCACAGCAATGAAATAAAAATGCTGTGTTTAACTGGAAAGCCACAATCCACTTAAAAAAGCTTTTTTTAAGCAAAATACACAGATACTAAATGAAGTGTATGCATGTGTGTGTGTCTGAGAGAGAGAGAAATTTTCAAGAATGTGACTCTCTGCTGTAAATTGCTACATTATAAACTCCCTTTGCACCAGAGAGAACATTGGAATGAAACTTTGGATATTATCCAGCTAGTAAACTTCTACTTTGATATTTGCTGTAATTAAAGTTGCTGCTAGAGTATGAGGATTTTTTTTTAACTCATATTGCTTATTTTACGGGTGTCTATGCATGTGAAAGGCTATATAGCCTATCACTTAATGTTCTTTGTTTGTATTTTAATCATCCACATTTTAAACTCACTAATAAATTTTTGAAAGTTCACACACTATCAAAATCTCATATAGGTATCTTTTAACGATCGTGATAGAACAACTCATACTGAAATCACAATTCATTTATTTTTTATTTCCTATTATAATCACAAATAAGAATAAAAATGGTCCAAAAAACAAACAATTACTTCACAATCTACCCAATCAAGTCCCACCATGTAACCAACCAAAGCTCTAGCTTATTAATCTAATAATTAAAATCTTTAAAATCTTTATGCACAGGGAAAATGTATACTACAGAACATTATTTTTGTTATATTTATTAAATTTGTATACTATCCTTCATCCAAAGATCCCAGGGCAATTTATGACAGAAAAATACAAAATGGGAATACAAAATACATAATAAAACAAACCAATCTTTCTCCCTCTCTCCTAGCTGAATGCCTGGTTGGAAAAGAATGTTTTTACCTTTTGGACTGCGGAGAGCAGTCCAAAAGTGGTGAGCCACCGCAATAAAGGCTTGTTCTTGTTTTTACACCCTCTGGACCACTCTTGGAAGGGGCACAGGGAGAAGGACTTCAGATGGACAGTGAGTCTGGAGAGAGAGATATCAACCCTCACTTCCTGACTCAAGTCTGCCCTGATGCTGCACCCAGTACCCAAATGTGCAGTTGGGTGAGACAACTCCATCCTGCTCACCCACCCAGGGCTCAGTGACACATACAAGATCAACCTCCTCATCCAGAATCAGAACATGGATGAAGGTGCTCTTCCTCAAAGTCGACATAGCATTCAGCAACACCAGCTGCAGATCCAAGGGCTGCCTGATAGGAGGGTCCCCCTCAGCAACTGGCATGATTATGCATGTTTTGGGCCTTGTAGACCAGCAAAATCATGCCAACCTAGCAGTTCAAAAGCACACAAAGTGCAAGTAGATAAACAGGTACTGCTCCTGCAGGAAGGTGTTTCCATGCGCTGCTCTGGTTCGCCAGAAGCGCCTTAGTCATGCTGGCCACATGACCTGGAAGCTGTCTGCCGACAAATGCCAGCTCCCTCAGCCTATAGAGCGAGATGAGCGTGCAACCCCAGAGTCGTCCGCGACTAAACCTAACGGTCAGGGTTACCTTTACCTTTTAGACTAGCAAAAATTCTCATTAGAGACTGGAGACACTGAAACACCACCACAATCATATGGAAAAGTGACCTTCACATTTCAGAAGGTCAATAAGAAGTGTGTGTTCAGCCACAGTATCACAACATACTCAGTTTCAACTTTTCCTCAAGAAACACATTTGGCTTTTGGATACTAGGCGACAACCACATGGACACATCTTACAAAATCCTTTGATAAACCTATGTTTTTCCTAATCTACAAATTTTAGAACAGTCTAGAATTTAAGTAATTAAATTAATTACACACCCATACTCTGCCCTGCATACTGGTCTTGCCCAAATTCCCTTAATAAATGGGCAGTCCTAAAGGCCAATAGGAAAGGATTTACTGGAATTCAGGAGCCAAACAAAGTACAAGTAATGCCTACCCTATGCTCAATATTCCTGTACACAAGAGGCAGGAATGCTTAGGCTTGACAGTACATAATGCCACTTTTACAAAAAAAATACCCTGTTGCATGGTTAAAAGTGCCCTTTAGAGTTAATTCGCCCTCAAGAAAGTGGTGATGAAGTGTAGTAGGACAGAACTGTGCATGCCATGAGCTAGCCTGCTGCCCCAATAGTCATACAACATAAAAGCCATTTCTGCAACAATAGTGGAATACAGCACAAGTTTAGCACTCATTTCCATATTTTTTGCAAACATTTTTTTTTCTGGACGCAAATAACTAAACTTGCATTATATGCTACTATGGTTCTAGAACAGGTTATTACATCATGAGTAAGTTCAAACATAATGAGGAACTTAACAGTTAATAAAAATAACAAAAACGGAATAAACTGCAATGTGAATTCATTCTTGATCTATTTTTTTATATTCATCTCAAGTTCTGGCATACATGCAAGTTTCCAACAACTAGTATGTTGTCTGGAAATCTTCCAGCACAAGTGATAGAAACTCTTCAGATGTACTGGGCATTTGAAAATAGACTAAACAAATAATTTAAGTTGTGAACATTTATATTTGTAAGAAAAGAAATAAACAATTCCTTTTTTATCCTGTTCAAGTTTCGTATTCAAAAAGAGGAAGGTTATAAACATCCCATAACAGATAATGAGCTGCAGAACAATCCACAACAGAAAACTGGACAGGAAACCAGCCATACAAATATGTTGTGCATGTGTGACAATACAGATGTCAAAATTCTAATATACACTTGTTTGTTTTTCCTTTGCATTATCTTTTTTTAAAAAAAAGCTATGATTTCAACTTCATGAGTACACAAAATTTGTAAGAGTTGCAATATAGTATTATATTGATGCTTTGTAAACTAAATGCACAGGTGAAAATGAAGGCAAAAGATGGTTCAGAAATGCAAACCAGAGGAACCACAGGTCAGAGACAGACAGACAGTCAGACAGACAGACAAACAAACAAGCAAATCCATCCTTCAGATGGACAAGGGAATAGGACAGAGGCTTCAAGAATCAGAGGGAGCAATCAGATAGATTGTAACAAACAAAAGCGTAGCACAAATAGCTGTTGGAAATATAGACTGAGAACAAAGAAACAGAGTAACTGTTGCTCAGATAATAGATGAAAATACTGTATATTCAAATCACTAATAGCCGCTGGGTAGCCAGAGACTTGGGGAGAGCTCAAGAGAAATAATTAAAAGGGATCAGAGAATTATGCATGT
Organism: Zootoca vivipara; assembly: GCF_965207765.1. Classification (NCBI taxonomy): domain Eukaryota; kingdom Metazoa; phylum Chordata; class Lepidosauria; order Squamata; family Lacertidae; genus Zootoca; species Zootoca vivipara. The sequence goes on from NC_142587.1 coordinate 59,778,648, forward strand.
CTTATGAATCAAAAGATATTGTGCCCTAGCAAATGTAATTTCAGAACTGCGTATTCAAGTCAGGCAAGATTTGAACTAGGATTTAACTGCTCCTGGTGGTGGATTGTGATACTTGACTCTAGACGCAGAAACTTTTTGTGCAGAAGCAGCCACCACATTTTAATCACTAAAGATATTTACATGCCCCTTAGCCCAGCTCAAGTTAATTTGGGCTGATTTGGACTTATTCAAAATAAACTTGTTTAAACTCATGACTGTTTTAAACCATCACCTCAGACACTTTGTTTGTTTGTTTAAACCATATTTCAGATTTTATAACGGGTAGAAGCAATTTCTGTAATGTAAAATAATATTTAAAGTGACTCAGAATGGAACATTAAGAGGGAAAATAACCAGAAGAAATACTAATTAGTTACATTCTAATTTTCATTGCAATGATGCTAGAATGTTGAAGTAGATTAGCTTCATTGAAATCAATATTGGATTCTGCTAAGAATGCTCAAGATACAATTCAATTTCTAGGGGTTTTCTTCCATTACATTACATTACTTCTTTTTTACAATGAATAACCATATACTGTAATCAGATTTCAGAGAAGCTCTTTGCATTCTATACTACATAAATGATCAGCATTATTATTACTTCAAGTTTAATTTATAACTAAAAATCACCTGACAATACAGCACCACTTACAAATGTAATTAAATGTTCAGCTATGGCCCATTTAAAGCACATTTCTTTTCCAAATACCTTAGTATAAGAAGTATAATACAGAAACTAACAGAATAGCTACCGTAGTTTTTCCAATGGTGATATTTATAATGAAAAGAGAGTAAAAAAATAATGGCATACATTTATAAGAATGTTATTTTGACATATAAATTTATACTATATGATAAGCAGCGCAAATATATATTCTGCATGAATGCTTAGTTTAACCTTGCAAATATTTTAAAAAGCCTTAATTTAATACTCATTGACCACTGTCTTTGTCCTGTGATCAATATTAATTTCTAATGCTAGTAAATCTTTATTCTTCACCAAGGACAGTAAAATCAATGATAGCTTATTACAGAAAAACAAAAAAACAACAATGCTTTCTTGTATTTTGTGAAATAGTTATCACCCAGAATTCAGTTTCTAAAAATGCATCGCTAGGAGGCCTAGCAACACTAAACAACTATTTTGAGAAATTAGTCAGGCCTCCAACTGGAACTCTAGGGTGGGGGAGGGGGGACAACTTTAAGTGTTGTTTTGTTGTGCTATATATGTGTGTGTGTGTATATATATATATATATATATATATATATATATATATATAAGCATATATATAAGCATATATATATATATATAAAAGCATTACATTGTTCTATAAGCATCAAGTCTGTTTCTCTTACATATCAGAGCCCCTTCTCATATTACATTTGTGCTCTAGACCAGGCTTCCTCAACCTCAGCCCTCCAGATATTTTGAGATTATAATTCCCACCATCCTTGACCACTGGTCCTGCTAGCTAAGGATCATGGGAGTTGTAGGCCAAAAACATCTGGAGGGCCAAGGTTGAGGAAGCGTGCTCTAGACACTGCTGCAATACAGTTCCTTGCTATTTGTCTCATGTAATATGACAGATTTTGGCTACAGTAGAGCTGCAGTTCCTTCCCATGCTGACCTTAATTCAGTTTGTGGGAATCATTGCCCTTGGCAAAGGGAGGAACTGCAGCATGGTGTCTTTCCACATAGACCAAGGCTTCTCCACACATTACCTTTAGAAAGTGGAAGGAAGCCACTCTGAAGTAGATTCCAAGTCACATGTTTAAGGGGCTAAGGCTCTCACGTTACCAGGAACACAACATAGGCAAGCACTGTGATTCATGAACAGATGAACTGAATGTTATGAAATGTCATGCAGCAGGAAATCACCCATCACAGCTGAAACCTGGATCACCACCAGGAATTTGAAAAAAGATCATGGAGGATGTATGAAATATAGTTACACACCACCCCAGTCTCTGGGCAGTGTGAGATTCCAGGGATTCCAGGCACTTACCCAGGGTTTGTGAGGCACAGCAGAGACTGTGGTGTCTTTAGGATATATGGTTTATTTACACATATATCCAACCTAAGCCTATGATGGAGGGTTTCATAGCATTAACATCCCAAAAGGGTATTGTCTTTCTTATAGCTGCAACCTTGGATTCCAACAGAAATAATACATTGTTGATGAATGCAGCTGACTCTCCAGCTTGCTGCTTTACTTTTAGGTCACATCACTGCACTCTCAACTCCCAACTCTGAGCCTGGTAACTCTGTTGAAGGTGAGGGTGCCACCCATTTGTTGTCTTCCAATGAGTCACTTAATCCCCCACCCCTCACCAGGAAACTAGTTTGGATATTCCCTGGAATTAGAAGTCTTGATAAGTTTTTACACTTGCTGGATCCAGGGATTAGAGGAGTCTGGCACACACATACCCCTGAAACTCATAACATACAATTCTTTTGGTCGTAATAGGATTATATTCCTTCTTAATTACTACCCTACACAATTTTAGGAGCTGCTGTGTACTGAATCAATCAGTACAACATGGGTGGTGCTGTGGTCTAAACTACTCAGCCTCTTGAGCTTGCCGATCAGAAGGTCGGCCGTTTGGATCCGCTTGATGGTGGTGAGCTTCTGTTGCTCTGTCCCAGCTTCTGCCAACCTAGCAGTTCGAAAGCATGCCAGTGCAAGTAGATAAATAGGTACTGCTGTGGCAGGAAGGTAAACGGTGTTTCTGTGCACTCTGGCACTTGTCACAATGTTCCATTGCGCCAGGAGCATTTTAGTTATGCTGGCCACACGACCGATAAAGCTGTTTGTGGAAAAACACTGGATTTCTCGGCCTGAAGCGAGATAAGCGCCACAACCCCATAGTTGCCTTTGACTGGACTTAACAATCCAGGGGTCCTTTACATTTACCTTTTTACTGAATCATTCTATTAGTCAATCTAGGCCAGCATTATATACTCTGACTGCAGCACTCCTTTAAGATCATAGGCAGAGATTTCTTCAACCTCACTATTCAAGATTTTTGAAATTAAATATGCAGGGATTGAACTAAGGGACTTCTTTATCAAAACAGGTGTGGCAACATTGAGCTGTGGATTATACCCACAATCACTTCTCAATCTACATGGGATTTTGTTTTTAAAATTAAATTGTGGTGTGGTAATATTGTGCTTCTTGTAGATGTCCTGAAATCTCCAGGTATAGGATACAATTTCAGCTCATGGTTGGTTCACATTGAACCCTCCCTTGGTTAATTCAACATCCAGTAGAGCACAACTGAGGTTCATGCTTGCCTACCACCACAGTAGAATGCTGGTGTGAAACAATGTTTGTGGAAACAAACATGTGTGTGTATGTGTGTCCAATCCTCATGTCTGCTGGAAAATGTATAGATACCTGTATATGTGATGGACCCATTGCATGCCAAACATAAATATCAACTGAAATTGGTTTTTGTAAACAGAGATATCTGACTGTATCACACTATCCAAACTATAATGGGAAAAATTCTCTTGCACATACAGTATATCATTTCTTTGTTAAAGCCATCTCAATTCCGTATTTTATAAAATGGTGTATCTGATAATTCAGTATTTTTGCTTTTTATTTCAATTTCTAAGAGACATTTAATCCAATCCAAAATAAATATAAATACATGTGATCTAACTTTATTGTACAGTCAGCAAATATCAGAGTTAGGCATCTACAGATCAAAGGCACATCCAGCTTAACTTCAAGTTCATTTTGTGATGTGGATCAGTACTTTTTTAAACAGACGATTTCAAAAGGCAGACGTTGTGAGAATCTTCTAGACTCTAATCACCTTGTTTCTGTGTAATCTTAATTTTTTCCATGATTTATGGAAATTGTCAACTGATTTAAGTGAAATCTAATTTATACCTACTCTAATTATGTAAGCATGGAGCCTCAAGGGATCAGGTTGGAATGTAGCTATACATCCTCTATCATCATAAATATCTTATTACTTCAAGTACAGTTAGAAATGCTGTTCTCAGCATAATAATCTTCAGAATTCCACAGCAAAAACATTATTCTCTGATGTTTGAAATTGTACTTTTGCTTGTACAGCATTTTTTGATTGCCAAAGTATTGATCCAAGTTCATATTGATTTGTTTTAAGAAAAACATATTATGTCGCAACTTAATACAGAAGAACGAAGGAGCCCAACTGGATCAAACTAATGGCTTATTTAGTCCAGGATGCTGCTTCATACAGGGACCAATCATTTGCTAATGGGAAGTCCATGAACAGGACATGAGTGCAATAGTTCTCTCCTGCTGTTGTTTTATTATTATTTATTAATTTTCTATACCGCCCCCCATCCAAATTCCGCAATAATGAACAAAAACAATACCCCCTCTCCATAGCCACAGGTTGTTTAATTAGAGAAAGTTCTGGAAGAAGAGGACTGTTTTTGCCTGGCACCTGAAAATATGCAATGAAGACACCAGGTGAACCTACCAGAATAGAGTATTGCGCAAATGGGGAGCCACCACAGAAAAGGTCCCTCTTGTAGAGGAGGTATGCGAAGCAGGCCCTCAGAAGAAGATTGCAGGGTATGCTGCCTTTGATCCTGGATGCAGTTTATACCATGATAAATAGCAGCCTTAGGACTCTAGGTCTGTAGAAAAGACACCTGCTTTGTATGGTTCAATGCATGGCAATTCAATGCATGGCAATTCCTGGTAGGGCTTCGAAAGACTCCTGCCTGAAACCCTGGAGAGTTACTCCAATCAGTGTAAGCAATATTGGGATAATTTATATAATAATAATATTAATTTATTATTTATACCCCGCACATCTGGCTGGGCTTCCCCAGCCACTCTGGGTGGCTTCCAACAAAATATTAAAATACAATAGTCTATTAAACATTAAAAGCTTCCCTAAACAGGGCTGCCTTCAGATGTCTTCTAAAAGTCTGGTAGTTGTTTTTCTCTTTGAGAGGGCGTTCCACAGGGTGAGTGCCACTACCAAGAAGGCATGGGAATACCCAGCACAGGGCAGGGGGCGCAGCTGCCCCCCTAGAAGCAGGGCTCGCGCATCCATATAGGCGAGCTAGGCAGCTGCCACAGCCTAGGACACCGTCATGGAGGGGCGCTGCCAGCCTGCCCCCCGCCCGCCGCTTGCACTATGGCCAGGGCCCCGGCGGAGCATGCAGCTGTGGGTGAGAGCGGCGCTGCCGGCGGGGCTGGTGGGCAGAAGCGGAGCACAGCCCAGCGGAGCGCGAGTTCGGCGTTCCTGCCCACCGCGCCGCGCCCTCCCTCCAGCTCCCCACCATGCCCTCCGGCAAGGTCAAGCGCGGCGGGGAACCAGAGAGCGCAACGGGAAGCTGGAGGGTGTGGTGCGGAGGGCAGGAATGCCGAACTCGCATTCCACTGGGCTGTGCTCCGCCTCCCGCCTCCCACCTCTGCCCACCAGTCCCAAGCCCCTGGCTGCATGCTGTCAGCGGAGCCCCAGCGCCTCCGACTGCACTTTCTCCACATTTGCTCCCATCCACACTCCGGCAGCGCTACGCGCAGGAGGAGAGGGCGAGGCGCCCGGCTGCCTGTCACGGCGCAGAAGCCAATTGGATTTGCAGGCTCGCCAAAGTTCCCCCTTCCCTCCTCCCCACCCTCCTCTCCTCCTCATCCACCACCTCCCACCCACTCCGATCACTGGGCCAGGAAAGCATCTCCTTCCGCGCAGCCAGGGAGACCGCGGCACCTAGGTGAGACTGGAGTCAGTTTCACCTGGGCTCCGTAGCCAAAGTTCCCCCTTCCCTCCTCCCCACCCTCCTCTCCTCCTCATCCACCACCTCCCACCCACTCCGATCACTGGGCCAGGAAAGCATCTCCTTCCGCGCAGCCAGGGAGACCGCGGCACCTAGGTGAGACTGGAGTCAGTTTCACCTGGGCTCCGTAGCCCCGCCCACGTTCCCACTTTGTGGCACCTCCCCTCCCGTGCCTTGGCCCCGCCCCTTGCCCCCCCTAGTTTTGATCCTGGGTACTCCTCTGCAAGAAGGCCCTCTGCCTAGTTCCCTGTAACTTGGCTTCTTGCAGCGAGGGAACCGCCAGAAGGCCCTCGGCGCTGGACCAAGGCCGTTTATGCTTTAAAGGTCAACACCAACACTTTGAATTGTGCTCGGAAACTTTCTCTGTATAAGGCAGCTTCCTATGTTACTCCATCAATTCTTCTAATCACTTTTAAAGCCTTCTGAACTGATGACCTTCACCTGATGCTGTGGTAGTGAATTGCACAGTTTAACGGTGTGGTGTTTGAAGAAGTACCGTACTTCTCTTTGTCTTTTCTGAATTTCCCACCATTCAGATTCACTAGAGGACCCTAATCCTCCAGTGGACATCTCTGAATTCACTTTTTTCATATCATACAGCTGTCATACCCCCTCCCCATGTTTGCATTTTTCCAAAACAAAAAAACAAACAAGCAACAATCCCCCTAGCAATGGTTCTTTCTGATGTGCACATTAATGTGACTTGGAATGTCAGCCTCAACCATTTCAGAATATATCAGTGGGAGCTGTTGCCTAGAAACACCAGTGACCAATAAAGGAAGCCTTGCTTTCATTATAGGTTGCTCAGAAACCCCTTGCCTTAGATAACAATACCAAGGTAGATCACGCTTAAGGACAGGAAATGCTACCTAAATAATTCTGCCACCATAAGGATATTTCCATTCCTAATACCAGCCTTGGATATTTATACTATTTAATGAAAAAAATGTGAGCTGTGAAGTGGGATATAAGTATCTGAAATGAAGTTGCACTTACCTACCTGCAAAATACAATATTGTGAATAATATTATGAGGCAGCTTTTGATTTGCCATATGCCAAGCATTTGTTTGCTTCCATAGCAAGTCTTGGAATCAGGCCATTGCAGAACATCACTCCATACCAATGGACTGATGCTACACCGCAAATATGTACATTTGCACCTTTTTAATGGCCACTTTATCTACTATTAGAGATACTTTAAGTGCCATAAAGGCATGCTGCATTTTGGAAGTATTTGTGCTACTGTAAGATTAAATGAAGTCTTGAGTATATGCCAAATGTGTGCTGAGTCTGCAACTAAAACTGCTGTAAGGTTTTCCATTCATGAATCATCTTTCTTTATTTGTGCTGATGCTGTTCCTTTTAGATTATGCACCTCTTCCTTTTCTGTATATTGATTTTTATTCCTAGTGAACTATGAAATTATATTCCTCTTTTTTATTTGCCTTTTTAATGCACTTATTTTGTATGAATTTATTCCTTGTGGCACTGGGAGACATGATTAATACAGTAAATTAAAATTTGTACATCCTGGCTGAGCTAGGCATTGGGTTCATGCATGTTTCATGGCGCAGCTGCATGACACAATTTCTGTACAAATGACATGGGAATAGTAATAAACTATTTTGTCCATCTTTGCAGTATACTGTTTATATCCATAATCTTAAAAATTAAAAGGCCAAAATGAGACTAAATGAAATTGTCATAAACGTGAAGCAAATTAATTAGTTTCTGAATACAAATTGTATCATACTGCTTACAAACCACTCTGTATACTTGGTTCTGACTCGAGCGTAGCCAGAATTTATGTGGGGGGGGGGGCGGCGGGCAGGTCACCCACCTGACACCATCCTCTGTCTGGCTCTGTCTAGCATTTCAGAATGAAATGTCTCAACAACAGTTGTTTTAAATTACTGGTACTTTCTTTTGACCCCAAGTGTTCAGCTGGGTTGCCAGTTGTGTCGCTAGAATGCACCACAACACCATCCAAGTGACTTCAGTGAGCATTTTAATTTCAAATATTCTTATTATTTCTACTTTTAGTTAAGTATTTTTTATTTATTTACTTGATTTAAGGGGGGCTGCTGTCACCCCCTTGCCCCCCTGGCTACACCCATTGTTCTGACATTCAAAAAAGTTAGTTATATTTTATATGGATTTATTTCAAGCTAGCAGACTCAGTCCCTTCATTGTAGCCTCAAAGCATTGTGAGAAAGCAGAGGCCAAAAGAAGGTGACAGGCTAAGTGTCACACAGTGAACTTCATATCTGAGATGGGATATGAATCTGGGCTTTGGAAGGCCTCTGGAGGGCCCTGTAAGGCTCCTGCAAAAACTTGCAGGGCATTCACAAGATCTTGTGAAATCTTAGAGAGCCCACAAGATCTCAAGAGTGCTTCACAGGGCCTTCCACACAGGGCCTTGTGTGACCTTCCCAGAGCCCAGTGAGCAAGACTTGTTCAGTTACTGTTTGCAGTGGCTCAGATGCTTCTACATTGACACCTTCCTTTAGTCATGACAACATTTCACTGGTTGTTGGCAACAAACACCTACTCTTCCTTCCACTCAGAACAGAGAATGAGCAGGTAGCCTTTCTTCCCAGTGACTGTGTGTGGTGAGGGATTTATTTACTTTTGGGGAACTTTTATTGAATGCTGTTTTCCCTTGCAAATTGCTTTTATGTAAACTGTTCAGAAAGAATTATTTTATTAAGCAGTATAGAAAAATAAATATAAATAAATAATTATATGGTGAGAAACAGACCTCAGCTCTCTGGCGTGCCTCTTACAGCTACCCAATTGCCCTGAAATCTCTTTTTGGTTCTAATTATGACAGCCTCTAAAATATATTTGAGGGCACCTTATCCAGGATATTACTATACTGTTAGGGGGCTCAGGAACAGATGGTCACACCAGTATGATCCCTTCTGTTATGTGCTCAGTATAACTGAATTGCCCTTCTTTACTTAGCCTACCTCTAGTCTCATCAGTCTGTCTTCCTCCTTTTTAGAAAGAGCAACCCTGGTATTAACTATAAAAACATCATAACCTTATTCATCATCGACTGGTGTTGCTGCCTGTTTCCTAGGGTTCAGACTGCAAACATTAAAAAAACCCTCACCAATCTTCTGGTGCAACTCCAGGAACTTACAGCAGGGATTAACTTGGCCTTGGGTGTCATATAGCAAGATGAGGAAATTCATTTTCAATGCTCAATGGAGTGCAGATGTAGGGAAAGGGGAAAAGTATAAAGTTGCCCTTTGACTGTATAGTTTTATGGGTATCCAAATACAGAGAAAAACATGTGTTTGGAACAGAATCCTGCACCACATTAATTCCCTGGAACACTATAGGGGGATAAAAGGGAAATCAAACAGAAGGGAGAGCGGAAGAGATTCCGCCCCTCCCTCCGGCTTTGTTACCCTGGTCACAAAATGATATATTTATACAAGAATTAAAAAAACTGGAATGTGAAGACATGCAGGCCCCTTGTTGAAGAAAGGCCTGTTTATCTCAAGAATACGCCAAATGCCGTTCAGAACCAGTTTAACTCTTTTGCGAAGATTGCTTGTAATGGCAATGAGGACAGTGGAACCTTGGAGTCTCTCTTACATAAGTAACTAGCCAGACATGTAAGAACAGTCATAAGAAGCTTTACCTTGCATTTTCTGAAAATAAAAAGCAGCATTGTATTGGTTACTATGTGCAGATGCCTACTTGCCTAATCAGACCTTGTGCCTAATTTGTGCTCAAGCTGTTTGATTTACACCAGTACACACTTGACCAAGTCTAGGATTGTACTAGCTCAAAGTAGGTTTCGTTTTTACAAAATTACAAAAGGTAAATTCACAAAGAGTACACAGCAAGCTTAGCTCATATTTTACGGCACTGAGTCACAGCCTAAGACCAATCACAGTTAAAAGGTTGGCCTGAAGTATTATTAACTGGGGATTCTTGCTTGGGTAGATGGAACATGTTTGTTTTCAACTTTCACTGAATTGTAAGTTGTCAGTACTAGCTTATAAGTCCTAGATAGTGTCTATAGGAATATTACAAAATAGGTTTTTGCATTGCTTCTATTTTCACACATATTTTTTGTAATATTTTTTCACACATTATTATTTGTAATTTTGTTATTATTAGCTGTAAAGATCAATGGCTGAAAGTAAAGGCGAGTTTCAATACTGATTGCTGACCAGGAAAATACCACCACATAGTGACTTCTTCTCACACTTATTCACCCACAATTAACTTGTCTTTTTCTGAAGGTGTTGCCATGTGATCAGATTTTAAAGTACAATTTGAAGTAGTTCGGAACATGGTTGTACCATTCACAATGTAATTAACCTATCTAATGTAGTATATTAGATCTTTAGTTTTATTGAGAGTAGAATAGAACATATAACAGGTTTTTTATTTCTTTTAAATCATTGTAGTGTGAATTGAAAGTTCCCACAAAACTGAACTTCTCTCCAAAAATTTGTCTAGAGCCCTTGTGTGTGTATAAGGTATAAGGTAGTGTTATTATGGGTAAGATGTCCTTTGGTAACCCACTGTAAAAACAAGTCATTTTTCTTTCATGAAGTCTCAAAACATTAGGTCAGAAGGGCTCATCAGATCATCTAGCTTGAACCTTGCACATGGCATGCCGCCAAATCCCAATTTAGATTAATATCTACGATTGTGAAAGGTGAGATGCAAGTGGTTGCATCTGAGTACTACCAACCTTACAGTCGAATGGTATTTTACATACAAGAGAGAAAAGAATTATTTTAGCTAGTGATTTGAGAGGGCACAAAACAGTATACATTAGAAGGTTTTCTATTTTGTTTTGCCCTGTACTTTTCAATGGATAGATGACTTTCAATAAATAAAGGGATGAAAGTGAACATTTAAATAATGATTGATGAAGTACAGCTTAAATATATATTCATGACTTACAAAACATGGGTTAGTTGCACCTGGTTCTGCTGCCTTGAATCCCAACTTTGCTTGCATGAACAGAAAATAATTCATATTTACGGAACATGGTTTTCCTGGTAAGCTCTGTAGCTCAGTAGTAGAGAAGGTCCTAAGTTCTATTCCTGGCATCTCCAGGTAGGCCTTGGAATGTTCCCTGCCTGAAACCCTGGAGAGCTTCTGCAAGTCAATGTAGACAATACTGAACTAGATGGAACAATGGTCTGAGTACAAGACAACTTCCTATGTACCCCCCCAATGTCCTCATCAGTTTCTAGAGGTGGGAGGAGAGTTGGAAATGTTGTGGGATATGTTGCCAAGGGTTGCAGATGTAGGGCAGTTGATATATTAAACACACACACACACACACACACACACACACACACACACACACAGCATTGAAGTAAGTATGAAAAGTAAATATTGCCTGGCTATGCCCTATTGATTTCAATGAAAAAAGTCTGGATTCAGTTTAGGAATAATCTACACTGGAGTCTAATGTGGATTTGAAGCTGCTTGTGTCTCTATTTTATTATTTTATTATTTTTTGAAGCATGCTCTCTGTGGCACAATGGGTCAGTGCATCTAGCTGTTAAGAGGAAGGTTGGTGGTTTAAGCCCACTCAGGAATGGTTGTGAGCATAATTCCTGCACTGCATGGGGTTGAACTAAACAGCCCTTGGGGTCCCTTCCAACTCTACAATTCTATCAATCTATACAACGTCATCCTCATCCCCCACTAAATTCAGATTTTCCAAATCCACAGATAATCCAAAAAGGGGAAAAAATCCAATATAAAATTGTACATTACCAGACTGTGAATGCACTGAAGCATGTTGTGAGGGTGGGCTTTCTTACATGTGTGGTGACATTTTGTTGGATGCTATTTATTGCCACACTCCCTAGCCCATATTGTTTCTATATAAGCCCAAGAAAAGGATGCAGCCTGTTCTTTTCCATGTTGTTAAAGGCAGATTTTCAGGATTTTTCTCTTTATTTTTAAAACAGCTGTTTTGTACATAACTGCTCTTGCACAAAAGAGCTGTAATTTAAATATAAATAAAATTTCCCCTTAAAGTCACAAGTGGCAGGGAAAAGGATGAAAAGAAAGCCTTTTGTGGGAGCAACCATATCCTTCCCTGGCTTTGAGCAACACACACAAACTTTCAAACTTTCACTGTTCCTTTGTGAAAATGTAGCATATTGGAAAATTTGTATTTCAATAAAATAAAATAAAGATATACGCACACAGGTAAGCAAATACCTGCATAAATGCCCACAGTGGAGCTCAGGCTTCCTGGCTTGGGGTGATACACACATACAGTATTTAAAAATTATTTTTATTGCGCTTTTGCACAAATCTGGCAGATTGGAAAACTTGAATTTAATAATAATAATAATAATAATAATAATAATAATAATAATAATAAATTTAAAGGTCTGAGCACACAGCTAAATAAATATCTGCCCACAGCCAAGACCAGGTCTATAACTTATCTTGGGTTTCAAAGTGCTAATTGAGAGGAGGGAACAAATAACTTCCACATCTACCATGTGTGCGCCCAAGCTTAAATTGATGCCAATAAGGATAGCAGCAACAAACCAATGATGTTGTCAGTAAAGCACAAATGTTTACAGCTTTCTAGACATAAGGTTTTTCACTCCAGACTGAAAATAGTGCTGTCCTTTCAGTACTGCTCATGGAAAAGTACAATTTGATATTTTCGGTACAATCTGATAATTGGCAGGATGACAAACTACCGTAATTCATTATTGGGAGAGGCCATAACAATAAGTAGATAGTTTTGTGCTTGCTATACTTGGAAGCACTATGAAATTCCAAGTCCACGTACTCAGAGGAGTTCTGAGAGATTTGGCAAGGACATAAATGCAGGCTAGTTTCCAGAATAAAGTGCTGCTACAGTGAGCAAGTGAAACAATGAATTTTAGGTTACAGCTGTTGTGTCACAAGGGAATCAAAAAGCTTTCATAAACTATGATTAGCAGAGTGGCACAGAGGCCAGGCAGAACTTTCTCCTTTGTGTTGTGTTATTTGATCTGTTCCCCTTCATGGATCAATGCCTTGTCGTGGCGAAGGGGCTTGAATAACTCAGAGAAGCTATGAGCTATGCCATGCAGGGCCACCCAAGATGGACAGGTCATAGTGGAGAGTTTTGACTAAACGTGATCCACCTGGAGAAGGAACTGGCAAGCCACTCCAGTATCCCTGCCAAGAAAACTCCATGGACAAAGACAACAGGCATATAAAAGTTATGACGCTGGAAGATGAGCCCCTCAGGTCGGAAGGCGTCCAACATGCTACTGAGGAAGAGCGGAGGACAAGTACAAGTAGATTCAGAGCTGATGAAGCGGCTGGGCCAAAGCCGAAAGGACGCTCAGTTGCGGATATGCCTGGAAGCGAAAGGAAAGTCCGATGCTGTAAAGAAAAATATTGCATAGGAACCTGGAATGTAAGAACCATGAGTGGAGGTAAGCTGGATGTGGTCAAAAATGAGATGACAAGAATAAATATCGACATCCTGGGCATCAGTGAACTAAAATGGAAGGGAATGGGCGAATTCAGTTCGGATGACTATCATATCTACTACTGTGGGCAAGAATCCTGTAGCAGAAATGGAGTGGCCCTCATAGTCAACAAAAGAGTGGCAAAAGCTGTAATGGGATGCAATCTCAAAAATGACAGAATGATCTCGATACGAATCCAAGGCAGACCTTTTAACATCACAGTAATCCAAGTTTATGCACCAACTACCGGTGCTGAAGAAAATGAAATTGACCAATTCTATGAAGACCTACAACACCTTCTAGAAATGACACCAAAGAAGGATGTTCTTCTCATTACAGGGGACTGGAATGCTAAAGTAGGGAATCAAGAGATAAAAGGAACAACTGGCAAGTTTGGCCTTGGAGTTCAAAATGAAGCAGGGCAAAGGCTAATAGAGTTCTGTCAAGAGAACAAGCTGGTCATCACAAACACTCTATTCCAACAACACAAGAGACGACTCTACACATGGATATCACCAAATGGACAGCATCGAAATCAGATTGATTATATTCTCTGCAGCCAAAGATGGAGAAGCTCTATACAGTCAGCAAAAACAAGACCTGGAGCTGACTGTAACTCAGATCATCAGCTTCTTATAGCAAAATTCCAGCTTAAACTGAAGAAAGTAGGAAAAACCACTGGGCCAGTAAGATACAATCTGAATCAAATCCCTTATGAATACACAGTGGAAGTGAGGAACAGGTTTAAGGATTTAGATTTGGTGGACAGAGTGCCTGAAGAACTATGGATGGAGGCTCGTAACATTATACAGGAGGCAGCAATGAAAACCATCCCAAGGAAAAGGAAATGCAAGAAAGCAAAATGGCTGTCCAACGAGGCCTTACAAATAGCGGAGGAGAGGAGGCAAGCAAAATGCAAGGGAGATAGGGAAAGATACAGGAAACTGAATGCAGATTTCCAAAAAACAGCAAGGAGAGACAAGAGGGTCTTCTTAAATGAGCAATGCAAAGAAATAGAGGAAAACAATAGAATGGGGAAAACCAGAGATCTGTTCAAGAAAATTGGAGATATGAAAGGAACATTTCGTACAAAGATTACCATAATCAAGGACAAAAGTGGTAAGGACCTAACAGAAGCAGAAGACATCAAGAAGAGGTGGCAAGAATACACAGAGGAATTATACCAGAAAGATATGGAGGTCTCGTACACCTCAGGTAGTGTGGTTGCTGACCTTGAGCCAGACATCTTGGAGAGTGAAGTCAAATGGGCCTTAGAAAGCATTGCTAATAACAAGGCCAGTGGAAGTGATGATATTCCAGCTGAACTGTTTAAAATTTTAAAAGATGATGCTGTTAAGGTGCTACACCCAATATGCCAGCAAGTTTGGAAAACTCAGCAATGGCCAGAGGATTGGAGAAGATCAGTCTACATCCCGATTCCAAAGAAGGGCAGTGCCAAAGAATGCTCCAACTACCGCACAATTGCGCTCATTTCACACGCTAGCAAGGTTATGCTTAAAATTCTACAAGGCAGGCTTAGGCAGTATGTGGACCGAGAACTCCCAGAAGTGCAAGCTGGATTTCGAAGGGGCAGAGGAACCAGAGACCAAATAGCAAACATGCGCTGGATTATGGAGAAAGCTAGAGAGTTCCAGAAAAACGTCTACTTCTGCTTCATTGACTATGCAAAAGCCTTTGACTGTGTCGACCACAGCAAACTATGGCAAGTTCTTAAAGAAATGGGAGTGCCTGATCACCTCATCTGTCTCCTGAGAAATCTCTATGTGGGACAAAAAGCTACAGTTAGAACTGGATATGGAACAACTGATTGGTTCAAAATTGGGAAAGGAGTACGACAAGGTTGTATATTGTCTCCCTGCTTATTTAACTTATATGCAGAATTCATCATGCGAAAGGCTGGACTAGATGAATCCCAAGCCGGAATTAAGATTGCTGGAAGAAATATCAACAACCTCAGATATGCAGATGACACAACCTTGATGGCAGAAAGCGAGGAGGAATTAAAGAACCTTTTAATGAGGGTGAAAGAGGAGAGCGCAAAATATGGTCTGAAGCTCAACATCAAAAAAACCAAGATCATGGCCACTGGTCCCATCACCTCCTGGCAAATAGAAGGGGAAGAAATGGAGGCAGTGAGAGATTTTACTTTCTTGGGCTCCTTGATCACTGCAGATGGTGACAGCAGTCACGAAATTAAAAGACGCCTGCTTCTTGGGAGAAAAGCAATGACAAACCTAGACAGCATCTTAAAAAGCAGAGACATCACCTTGCCGACAAAGGTCCGTATAGTTAAAGCTATGGTTTTCCCAGTAGTGATGTATGGAAGTGAGAGTTGGACCATAAAGAAGGCTGATCGCCGAAGAATTGATGCTTTTGAATTATGGTGCTGGAGGAGACTCTTGAGAGTCCCATGGACTGCAAGAAGATCAAACCAATCCATTCTTAAGGAAATCAGCCCTGAGTGCTCCCTGGAAGGACAGATCGTGAAGCTAAGGCTCCAATACTTTGGCCACCTCATGAGAAGAGAAGAATCCTTGGAAAAGACCCTGATGTTGGGAAAGATTGAGGGCACTAGGAGAAGGGGACGACAGAGGAAAAGATGGTTGGACAGTGTTCTCGAAGCTACGAACATGAGTTTGACCAAACTGCGGGAGGCAGTGCGAGACAGGAGTGCCTGGCGTGCTATGGTCCATGGGGTCACGAAGAGTCGGACACGACTAAACGACTAAACAACAACAAAATTTGATCTGTTACTCATTCTAAGATTCCTTTAAGGTTCCTTTTTCCCCAATTAAAGTTTTGAATTTTTGGTTATTTTTGGAATTTTATCTCTTCTGCGGGGCGGCTAGCTTCTTTGAGAATTGTGAGCTTCGGTAGTCTTGTTAAGCTTTTGCACATGAACCTTAGAAAGAGTCCGCCCCCTGAGGAAACCATTCCTGTGAAACGGGGAAGAAACTAGCCGCCCGTTGGAAGAGATAAGGACGCATAGGAAGAGATAAGAACGCATGATACATCGTAGCACTTTATTATCGGACTTGATTATCGGACTTGATTATTGCACTTTATACTGGACTTTTAAGACTTCGAACATGAAATTTTGTACACATTTTTGAATCTCTTTGTATATGTGAAGGTTGTTGGTGCATATACATTTAAATTTTTGCACTTCACTTAAATTTTTGCACTTCAAGCTACAATTCACGACGAGGGTGGCGCTGTGGGTTAAACCACAGAGCCTAGGGCTTGCCGATCAGAAGCTCCCGTTGTTCGGTCCCAGCTCCTGCCAACCTGCCACGTCAAAGTGCAAGTAGATAAATAGGTCTACAGCGGGAAGGTAAACAGTGTTTCCGTCTGCTGCTCTGGTTCACCAGAAGCGGCTTTGTCATGCTGGCCACATGACCTGGAAGCTGTATGCCGGCTCCCTTGGCCAATAACACGAGATGAGCGCCACAACCTCAGAGTAGGTCACGACTGGACCTAATGGTCAGGGGTCCCTTTACCTTGTGGTGAATTTCTACTATTCTCTCTCTCATGCTTAATTTTAAGCTGTTAAATTAGGTTAACACACTTATATTGTTTTAGTTACAGGTAGGTGTTGGTCTGGTGTAGTTGAAACAAAATATTTTTCTTCTTCTTCCAGTAGCACCTTAGAGACCAACTAAGTTTGTCACTGGTACCAATGACAAACTTAGTTGGTCTCTAAGGTGCTACTGGAATATATATAACATTGTATGGATTGATTTTCTATATATTGACATTGTTATTGTTTTTAATTGTTCTCAATATGTTGTTTAAATTGTTATTTAAGTTGTGGTAAGTTGTGAACCACTTTGGGCACAATCTCGTGGCAAAGGTGGCGTACAAATAAATAGATGATGATAATACTTCAAGAAATTGCCTTCCTAGGCTAGTTAGTGGGAGCTTCCCTATGCCAGGTGACCTCCTTCTACTTAAGGATAAACCTTTGTGTGCTTAGGCAACCAAACCCCACACGTCACATTCCTGAGGTGGTAGCTGTAGTCCCCCTCCCCTAGTTCCACTTGGTGCACAACTTTTGCATACTGTTTATTCAAAGAGAACTTGTATTCATGATACACGCCTTGACACTAGGTTAGATACTCCAGATGGGACTGCATTTGAAAACAGCTTAAGAAATTATCCAGAATGTGACAACTAGAGGCTGGGTTATGACGCCACATTCTCATGTATTCTTGAAGTTTACTAATTTGCAACCATTTACCGATGGGTTTACAATAGTAATACTGTACAGTAAAACTGGGACACTTGTTCATTTGCTATGTGTAAGACATTGTTGTAGTCAGCATAGGCCACCCTGTGTATAATCACAGCAGAATTATGAATCTATATAGCATTATCACAAACAGCTGGTGACTTTGGCAATATTTCTAACAGCACAACTAATTCATTCTCATGCTATACTTATTTCCTAGGTAACCAACATACAGCTACACAGACACACAGAACTGTGAAAAAGGCATTTACATTGTGTTACACACACATGCTAGTTATTCAGCTATTTTCAACACATCAGTATTTATTAAAGTTACAAAGATAGCAGCATGGGAATATGAGACAGGTGTTACAAGGAGATGATATATGAAATGCTGAAAATGGTGCCAATAATACAAGCTCTGTCTGCCTCTAGAGCATGTCTCATAAAAATATCTCTGCATCTCCCATATTGCACAAGATAAGGTCACTTAAGCCCCATTAAGTTTAATAGGAAAAATACAAAAGCATGAACAAGCTTCCTAAATTGATGTATAAAACACTTCCAATATGCATTCAGGGCATAACACCTATAAGGAAGGAAGCAATTCATGAAAGTTTACCTGAAGGCAGCATTTATATTTCCTACATATCTGTTTAAGATTTTTCATCCAATTCTTTTAATCCTTTCACTGCATGTCACAGAGTTCTAAAATGGAAACTTCATAATGAGAGTACCATTCTCATACACTGTACCCACTTAATGTACCCATTAAGAAGCACTAAATAACGATGCTTTTGAATTATGGTGCTGGAGGAGACTCTTGAGAGTCCCATGGACTGCAAGAAGATCAAACCTATCCATTCTTAAGGAAATCAGCCCTGAGTGCTCCCTGGAAGGACAGATCGTGAAGCTGAGGCTCCAATACTTTGCCCACCTCATGAGAAGAGAAGACTCCCTGGAAAAGACCTTGATGTTGGGAAAGATTGAGGGCACTAGGAGAAGGGGACGACAGAGGACGAGATGGTTGGACAGTGTTCTCAAAGCTACGAACATGAGTTTGACCAAACTACGGGAGGCAGTGCAAGACAGGAGTGCCTGGCATGCTATGGTCCATGGGGTCACGAAGAGTCGGACACGACTAAACGACTAAACAACAACAAAACCAATTATTTTAATAGTGGTCATTTCTAATAAACTAGCATGCTCAATGTAGTATTCACAGAATTAAAATGGAAGAATATATGTAAAGTTGTCCTGTTCAAAACCAGTTAATGGCAATATTATTTATGTTCATGTATTTTATCTCCTCAATTACAATATTTTTTAATGTAAGTAGGAGTCAAATGAAAGAGTATGTAAATGAGTTAAAATGAAAAGGGGGTTGTGTTTAAATTTCTATACATGGAATATTGTAGCTGATCAGCATCCAACTCCATTCATTGGAGTTGAATGTAGTGACACTATCTTTCTAGCCTAGCAGAAGGAACTTAGGGTTAAAGTGGCCTTTAAAACCTGTCACATAAACAAAAAGAAAGTCATCTTTGAAAGTGGCACAGCAATTAAGCAATACAGAAGCTGATAGCAGCTTGAAAGAGGCCCCAGACAAGCTAGGGAAGGAAGGCAGGGCCTTAAGCTTGAAGAATAAAACCCAACATCCTTTTCAGGGCCGGCCCAAGCCATATTGGCACCTGAGATGAACCATAAAATGGCACACACACCCCAGTGGGAATAAAGGGTGACTGAAGAGCTACATCAGGAACAAGTGGTGTGTGAGCAAGTGGGTTCTGCGGCCCCTGTGGATTCTGCTGCTTGAGGTGGTTGTCTCACTTTGCCTCATGGGTGGGTTGACCCTAATCTTCTTGCATGCAGAAAGAACCAGAAAGGAGAAGTTGGGTAAAAAATGAAAGAGATAGGAGCAGGATGTGCCAAAAGAATGATGGAAGCTCATAGGAGACAGAGAGAATCCAGATCTCCACAGCCACTAGGAATAAAGCAAGGGAGTCCCTAACCTAGGCATAGGCAAACTCGGTCCTCCAGATGTTTTGGGACTACAACTCCCGCCATCCCTAACTAACAGGACCAGTGGTCATGGATGATGGGAGTTGTAGTCCCAAAACATCTGGAGGGCCGAGTTTGCCTATGCCTGCCCTAACCTGTCTGAGAGAGGGAAAAGAAGTGTAAGGTTTGCTTCTCCCCCAATATACTTTATTCTGGTGCACTTTTCATGGAATGGAGTTGACATATAAACCCCCTTACTAGTATTGCTGTTATTCTCCTTTCTGCCCTTCTTTCTTTTTTCACGTAATTTCCTGCAGTGACACTGCTCCGCAATACTGCAGGAAAGAACATTGCTATACATGGTAGGTTGCATGGTGCCCACAGAGGGTGGGGGAGGTATGGATCTGGCACACTGGCCAGATCTAGCTGCTCACCACCCCATGTGAAGTTTTTTGCCTGCTGGATAGGCAGATCCTGTAAACTTCAAATATTGGGAAGTGGATTGTCTCCGAAAAATAAAAACAGTTTCAATTAGGAAGGTATGTTAAATGAAAATTATGCTGCTGGGCAATGCTTGCAGGATCATATATCTGATCAAAGCTAAAAAAATTTCTCATGTAAAAAGCAACCACCACTTTGTAAATAAAAATAACTTGCAAAGAGGGTTTTTTGGGTGTGGAAAGAATTAAAAATGAGATTTCCCTGTCAACACAATCCTTCCTGCTACCTATAAACTCATTCCCAGTTCATTCTATGGACAATCCTAAGATGATTTCTGCTCTTTTGGTACAATAGCAGTGAAACTATAATCTTCAAAATGTGGCACATAATAGTATTTTGATATAGCTGGTGAAAGTACTGAAATGGTCCATTATCATTTTAAGAAGCTGAGATCACAGTAATTTTTTATATCAGTTTTATTAAAACTGGGTGGTCTCAGAGCGCATTTTTTTAAATAATAAATATATATATATATACAGTGATCCATTAAACTGCAGCTCTTCCTGTGTGGAACACTGTTACAATAAACTTGCAGTTTATGGCCCTGTTTTACCACCACTCTACATACACATCAGTTTCTGTTTTAAAATCCATCGGACTTGTCAAGGATCAGAGCTTTGGCCTGTGCCTTACTGCAGAATCACATTAATGCACTATTCCCTTGTTGGAAAACCCTAGAATGGTCACTGATTCTTATCCATTGCTCTGAATGTGTACTGGGCCACCCCAAGCATACCAGTAAATAAAACTGTAACTAAACAATTTGGAGTCCAGCACTACTTCGCAAGAAAGGTTGCAGAGAAGAATGCATATTCAAACTGTAAGGCAGCGAGGGATTTCATTGAATGAATACACGGTAATGTGAATGAATATTGTTATTCATATACTAATATGTGCTTTAAAATGTTTGATCAACTTTCTATTATATATCTAGGTTCAATCTAATTTCTTGAGGATCTAAAAGCATCTGACGCAGCACCACAAAAGTCTTGGCTAGCCTATTCTGCTTGCTTGCATGCACCTGTTTACCCTGCAGCGAAATAACTTCAAAATAATCCTCTGGGAATACTGCACTATCTTTTGAAGATATTCTTTATATAGGTTGGAAGTTTCAGGGGAATCCTTGCTCCTTTGAAAACTACAAAAGAAACACAACCTGTGAAAATTCAAAGCAGCAACCAATCATCAATTTTCTACACTAGAAGACTTTATATTAAGTTTGCTTATTTCAAGGATTACAAAATTCAGCTTAAAAGTACCACTAATAGAGATTTTTTGGGGGGGTACAATTCATCAGAAAATTGTGGTCTATGTTCCAGTTGTTCTGTTGTACTGTTCCCACAGATTTCACTGAACTTTGAGAAGATTTTACACACAGTGTTCTAAATTTGTTATACAGTGGAACCTCGGTTTATGAACACTCTGCGGACCCGTCTGGAACGGATTAATCAACTTTCCATTACTTTCAAGGGGAAAGTTCGCTTCAGTTTAAGTACTCCGCAGACCGTCTGGAACAGATTAATCCACTTTCCATTACTTTCAATGGGAAAGTTCGCTTCAGTTTATGAACGCTTCAGTTTATGAACAGACTTCCGGAACCAATTGTGTTCATAAACCGAGGTACCACTGTATACAATTTTATACAATTTAGCTACCATGGCAGGTTTAAATTAATATAACATGCTAAAGTCTTATTATTATTCCAATGATTTCCATATTTTCAGATTAAACACAACACATATTCCTTTGAGTGTCACAGCAGTAATGATTTATTATCTTTTAAATCTGATATTTAAATTCACATCAAGCTTTCTACAGAAAAGAATTCTACAGTGCAGCCCTTGTGTCTGAAATGACTTCAGCATATAAACCACTCCCTTGAGAAAATGAGAGACAGAGGTTGCTCGCCAGGACAGTTTGCTAATAAAAAGAGGCTGGGGCAGCTGGCTTATTTCCCCCAGCAGGAGATGCTGGATGAGATGGATGACTCCACATAAGTCAACAATTTGGTTAACTCCACGTTGGACAGTAGTTACTGTTCACCAACGTGCAATATTGCTAATATGCATTTAACACAACAGCAGATTTGAGTTATACTCTTCAAACCAGCACTCTATAACAATTGCTCTGATTTCAGTGAAACTCATATATTTCTACTATACATAACCAACCAGATTGGTTATGAATTTTAAAGACAGGATGCATATATATGGTGTGCTTTTCAGATATACTGCCTACTGACTGCAGCACAACCCCCCCCCCCGAAAAATAATACTTTGGCTTTAATTCAGGACACACTTCCTTCCAATTGATTTCAATACTGCTCCCGACCCCTTCCAATAATGTTCATATGATGGAGATTGCTAAATTTAAACTGAAGTTCTGTGCACACTTACTTGGGAGTAAGCTCCAATGAACTCAGTGGGGCTTTTGAGTAATCAGTTGTAGTTTGCACTACGCATTTATAGTTCATTTACACAGAGATCAAAGAGCACAAAGAGAAAAGATGTAACAAAACTTACCATCTATCAACCAATCTTTCAAACAGAGATCAAAGAGCACAAACAGGGATAGTTAAATCCTGGTTCAGACCTAAACAGGACCCCCAACCAATCCCAGCCCAAAATCTCATGGAGTTTGGTGGTGACATCAACAAGAAAACAAATAAAGTAGACAAGGGATATGGAGAAGTGGTTTAAAAATCTCTCTTCCCATCCCAGCACCATGATGTGGGTGCAAATTTCCCTTTCCTACCAGACTGATCATTTGATGTTCAGGGAGGGGGGGACAGCTGAGGCTGAGGAGGGAAGACTATATATCTTCTTTGTTGGTTGGGAGTGTCTGTATGAAAGTTTAGGGTGGCCATACTTACTGCTGATCTATAAACATCATATGTTAAACAAAGCATTTGAGTCTTTTAATGTTACCTAGCCTTTTAGAGTTTTAGAAGGGCATAAACACTGGGAGGAAACAACATGGGATGTGTTAGCCAGCTATCTTTTTACTATCATCTCTATCTTCAACCAAGAAAGGCAGTAGGCGCCAACTGACCACTTGCACCTATGCTCTATCCTAGATGTCCCCCCCCATCTGCCAACTAAAGCTTATAGAGGTAGTACTCTATGGCCAATTTGCACAATACACTAAACTGTCCACAAGTGCTCTAAGCTTGCACACTTCCTCTCCTGAACAGCCCTCTTACACAGCCAAAAGGAATAACTTTAGCAGTACTTTTCTTTCCTTTTCATCGAATCCTTCCTCATCATTGTGTGCAAATCAGGGATTCCAAATTATAAAAAAATGTAGACAATTTGACAAGCCAATGTCAAGCTATGAAGCTGGCTTGTTAAATTAACCAGAGCTTGTTATAAACCGCAATCCAAGTGTGAGGTGGCAGAAAAGAGAAAAACAACTGTGGTAACTATCAAGAGAGCATTTTATGAGAAGCTTTGTGTTTCTGATATGCCTTGTTTTATCTACAGTGTTGCAAGACAATGTTTGTATATATTTACAGTTCCTCTTGCCTCATAGTCTAATGTGCTTCTAGTCAGTACTTTTTTTTCTTAAAAAAAAGTTTAGGGGGTACTCTTATTTTGACTCAATAAAACCACCATTTTATAGCTCAAATCGGGAAGAATAAATACAATAAATGGACAAAAGTACAAAGATTCACAAAATGTTTAGGGGTATGCATACCCCTGAGTCTCCCCAGAAAAAGCACTGCTTCTAGTTATTATCTGGTTTTTTTCATAATAAATGCATTGTTTAAACTACATAATAAGGTAATTCAATGATTCCTGACTCATCATCAAATCCCATTGTTTTGGGGGGGACTTTTAGCATTTAATTACAAAGCACCACAAGGAGCCTTACATGCTAAGCCACTCCAGGCTCTAGATTATCTTTTAAAAACACGAACAGAGAGGGACAGCATTGCAGCACCTGGACCACCTTATAAAGCAGTCTGAAGGACTGTGGGTTCATAGTCTAATTTGGTTCATCGTCAGATTGCAATAGGCGAGCCCACCTTGGAAGATAATTCATCTCATGAATTATGAGTCACACTGCACACATTCTAATAAAATTCACTTGTTATACTCACAAATTGCATTTCTGCTTTTAAAAGTAATATCAGATGTAGTCATAGAATCATAACTAAGTATCAGATCTGAAAGAGAGCAACATAGTTTATCCTCTTTGAAAGTCAAGGATGTCACAAACCAGAATAAATTAAGCACTTGCAATGTAGAGTCTACATGTGCTTAACTTTGCCATATAATATGGACAGTGTAGTACCTAAGTTTGTAGCAATGGGTTTCTTTGAAAATTTTAATACCAAACCCATCTTTTATTGATCAGCAGTTTCCAAAACAGACAGAATGGTACTAAAACTACCTTCGAATACATTACAAAGTTGTTTTAAAATCAAATGAATCAGTGTAGCATTTACCGTACATTTGATTTAATGATTTGTTTGGGGTTGCCAAAATGTTCCACAGCTGCTTTAATAATTGCAGATGTTGCCTGAATGCAAAAAGGGTTCTATAGTCACTTGTATGAGAATGCTGTTTTTAACATATCACCTAGTGCTGCTGCAGCAGAATGGTTCAATTTTATGCCTATTCACTACTGAATTCATCCACAGAACATATTATTGATGGATTGTATTTTATGCCACCATGGTTATAAAATGCTACAGGGACAATTATATAACTGTTTTCTTAAACTCACAAGTTTTCGGAAGTTGAACACAATTCTTTTGTTATCATAATCTCCAGTGGGCATATGTAAAGTGAATATATCATGGTGTGAAACTGGATACATCTGACTTTGCCTGTCTAACTTGTGACTCACACGGTGCCTCTCATGTCTCACAACTGAACTTCTGGGAAACAGCTGTGGGTCCCACACTGAAACTAAGAACATTTGAGCTCTGCTGATTTATATTAATTCCTGGGAGAACAATGACATGAAAAATGAACACCACTTGTAAACAAAGATACTATTTCTCTAAGTGCTAAAATTATATATATTTCAAATATACTGAATTAGTTACCACACGCCTTACACTGCATTAGAGACAGGGAGTAAGCAACATGTGTGATTTCTCTGGATTCCATACACAGAGTGAGCCAACTGCTCCTTTGAGCCACTATTTTTAACCTTTCTCACATTATAAATCATTGCTATAGTCTGAGTGGAATCACACACTGTTCATCAGTGAATAACTGAGTAAGCCTAGGTAATTTTTTTCAGGAGTGTTTCAGTAACAGGCTGCCAGATATACAATAGTGCATCATGTTGCTTCAGTGAGCTGTGTTATTGCAAGTAGCCAAATAGTTTCCCTTAAAGAAGACTTGCACAAGCTATAGGCAATGAGATGGATTCAGGCTAAGTTAGCCAAACTCAGGTATCACTTAAATCTATGCAGAAAGTTAATAATGACTTAAGTTCAATTTATTTCAATGGGAAGGACTGTATCCAATCCTAAAAGTGTTGCACCAGCACCCTGTTTTTATCTATGTTATTTTATTTTATCTACTAAATTTGTATATTGTCCTATACTTGTAGATCTCATGTTGGTTCACAACATAAAATTACAATATAAAAACCACAAGATACGTAATAAAAATAACGCAACCAAAATGAAAACAAAGCAAACCAATAATCTCCTCTCTCACAACACAGTTAAAATGGCATTGGATGTCAATCAGCCAAAGGCCTGGTTGAAAAGGAACGCTTTCACCTTTGCCACACAGGGATCACCAACTTGACACCCGGAGGCACCTGTAAGAGCTTCCAGTGGTGCCCTTGGGCAGGTGGCCCCAGTCTCTAAGCTTTCCTTTTTTAAAATGTAACTTCCTGGCCCTCCTATAATGTTATGGGGCAAGATATACTGGTGCCTTCTAGGTACTCATTTCTGTGAAATGAGAATGGTGTGTCTACCTTCCAGGAACATCAACGGTGTGTGTGCTTGACCAAGACCCTTGTTAAGCACTGTAAATGAATATTCAAACCATGGCCAAAGATTGACCAGAAACCTGGGTGGTTCTGGTCAAACAGATTTGGACAGCATCAACCGCAGATAACTGTAATGGTTAAGGCTATTTCCCTGTCTCTCCAGCCTCTCCATACAGGTGGGTCTCACTGGTTTCTGCCTATACATGCTCTGCAGAGACAGGGCTTCTTTCAGCAAACTAAAGCATGGTTGCACTGTACCATAGGAGACAACTCCTATTATTTTATTTTATTTTTTGAATTTATATATTGCCCTATACCCTCAGGTCTCCTAGAGGCTGTGGGGGCCAGGTTCCCACAAATAAAATATTTGAGGTGGCCGGGCCCCCACAAAGTTGATGGGCATTCCCACCCAAATGGTGTGTGTGCACTGAGTCATGTGATCAATTAAGTGTGGCTTACCTGGCCCCCACAATATTTGATTCAAGTTGGCACCCCTGCACTGTACGTTTGGCTAAGGCAACAAAGCAGTTAGCAGCAATCATAGCTAAGTGTGATGTCTGCACTAGGCCATATTTGAAAAGAGATTGGGAATCTCCATTTCTCCCTCAATGAAAAGTTCTGCCCCCCTCCTTGTTTCACCTGTTTCCAACTGCCTGATTTCACTGAAAAGGTTCCACGTGGAACTGTTGTCTCAGTGCTTATACACATACTTGCAATACTTATAATCTATCACAACAGATTATTTGAAAGAAAACAACAT
Source organism: Zootoca vivipara (assembly GCF_965207765.1). Lineage (NCBI taxonomy): Eukaryota > Metazoa > Chordata > Lepidosauria > Squamata > Lacertidae > Zootoca > Zootoca vivipara. The sequence continues at coordinate 59,805,443 of NC_142587.1, forward strand.
TTTCTATTGTAGAAAAAGAAGCATTTAGGTACACTCACTTTGAAATGTTAAAATTAATTTTGAAAGCAAAGTCTTATAGTGCAAATTAAATTACTGCCAACATTTAAGCTGCAGGCGTGTTTTCTCAAGCAATCTTTATGTGCTTTGTTTTAATAAATTATTTTAATAACATTATAAAGTCCTCCTGAGCAATTACGTACATTTGAAACACATGTTCCATAAATGCCATGGGAAAATCTTCATGTAAGCGTGAGAAGACTTTGTGAGGGGAGCTTAATGTGCACATCAGCTGTACACCTCTCTGGAAATTTCCAGCTCATCCATACAGTTTATTAAAATAGACTCTAATAGAAAGTTGGCATTAATTGCATCCTTTCAAACTTTAAATGAGCACCATATTTAACAAACAAGAGTCTCTACAAACCTGGAAGATTCCCCTCCCCCGAAAAGCTGCAATCTGAACAATAGAAGGGAAATACCAGCACTTTCTATTGTATTTCAATAAATTAAAAACACATTGGTGGAGATTTCTTCACTAACACAGTAAAACATTAAGTTTAAATTTTAATCCTATTCTACTGATTCATAGGAGTAAGGCACACTGCATGGCACTGTGAATGCTAAAGGCATGAAAATCTGAAATATCCCTTCAGGATCTCCCACACTGAGGATTTATGTTTTGCCATCTGAAATGAACTGGAGATAACATGGTTCTACGCTGCTAGTGCCAGTTCCTTTAGCTATTGCCCTTTCATTTCTTTCCACGTTATCTAATATTTTTTTGTCCTTTATGCAAATCAGATTTCGCAAGAATGGATTGTTGAAGGATAAATAAAGGCTTCCATCAGCAGAGTGGGGAGGAATTTAATTTTTGCAGCTTTTTCCTTTCTCCTGCAGCATCCACCAAGATCACCTCCTACACTGTTTTGAAAGGTTCCCCAACTCTCCAGAGCAGAGTTTGCAAGTGTGCAGAGCTTCAGGGTGCAGGAAGAATGGTTGAAAATGATGTGTCTCATCTTCCACTTAGAACACTAGAGCAAAGAGCCTCTGTCAGTGAAGAAACACCCTTAGATACAGGACTATGTACATTAACTGTTTATTTTTAAATATTAAAGTTTTAAAATTATTTAACAGAATCACTGGCTGGCGGAAGAAGTTGGCTGCATCTTGGGAGGGACCTGTAACGCAGTGAAAGAGCACATGTTTGGCATATGGAAGGTTTTATTTTGAGGTTCAATCCATGTCAAGATAGGGTTGGGAAAGTTCCTGTCTGAAATCCTCATCAGTATGTTGCTAACACCCAGCTCCCAGCCAGCCAGAGTAGACAATAGATGGTCCAGTGGCTTGACTCTATAAAGCAGCTTCCTATATTAGATGATTTATTTACAAGTTTCCACAGAATAATACAAATGACTTCTATTTCACAAATCTTTATAGAGTAGTTCACAACTATTCTTTATCACACCCACCTAAATTCAGAGAAAGAAAATTTTGCAAATATTGTATATAGACCAGCAGGACAGGTTAGTAACGACTATCGTAACTCCTTCTGATTTCAACACCACTAGAACATTGTCCTTGGCTTGGGGCATTTGATTATAGAGTAGATTCAAGAAAACTAGACTGAGCTCATGGTGGGAGTGGAGGGAAAGCTATATGCTGATACCCAAAGGCTGTTTGTATTATGACTGTTGATTTATTTCTTCTTCAGATTTTCTTATAGCCTCTTGCATCCTTTCTATGGATAAAAAAACTCTTCCTGGAGATCATCTGAAGTTGCATGAAGGTTTGCTGCCATAAGGTTAAACAGCATCCTAATGCAGTATAAATGCAAAAGTTCTTTTAGCATGTACATGAGCCTCTTGGAACCTGGACTTAGTATGTATTGTCAATAGTGGTTGGATGGTGGAGCAGCAGTGCTCACCTGGCCTCCTGACAATAGAGTGGCAGCTGCCACTCTATAACACTCTATAACAAATAACATTGTTATTTAATGTATATTGAATAAATGAAAGAATGGGATGTGCTTGCAAAGTTATATTTATATTAAATCCTGCTTAACCCAACAGCATAATTTTAATATTAATTTCTATATCACTTTCTCTAGGGGAAGGGAGGGCAGAAGGCATGTGGCTGTAATTCTGGTGAATTTTAAGACATGTCTGTGTGTAAAATTTAGTGCTGTGTTTCATTACTAATTTCCAATTAATATGAGAATTTTTAAATTTTATTTACAGCAGTTCACTTGACTTATTTGTTCTGGCACAGGACAAGCACCAGCCTGCAAAAGCCTGACATTCAGAAGCATTGTGGCTAATTGAATTCTTAACCCCTGAGCTTTAGAAACCTACTTGAAAGCCGCAAAACGGTGTGACCCAAATGGTGTGATAGTGCTTATTTTAGGTTTATACAGAATGCTATTTGACTATCTGTGTAGGTGGCAATTATTACGGTATAGTGGAATACCTCTGGGAAGTGAAAGGAAACAAAAACCTTTTCATACCCTCTCACTTATAAATCACAGCTAATGTCCATTATTGCACTAAAATGCTGATTTATTTTCAAGCAGTTTTATTTTCCCCTCATTGCACACGTGCAATCCTCATTAAGCATCACACAATGCTGTGTGTGAGTTTCAAGGGGCAAATAAATCTAAATCTATGCAGCATCCTTAACTAAACATTCCAGAGTGATTCCTACCATCTTCATATATTTTATTCTCCTTTAGTTAAAAAAATGCAGCATTTTTGATACTTTCGTATGATCTGTTTGCTCTGTCTACTACAAAATGATTCCCCCCATGATATAAATCAGTTTTTTCAGGGTTATGAAAGTTGTCAATTCACAGTTTTTGATCTGTCTAAAGTTAGGATTTAATGTTTTAATATTTTAAAAAACAATACCTATTTCTAAACTGCTTAATAATTAAAAAAATTGTGAGTTGTGTACAGACAGTACAAATCAACAGAAAAATAGTAAAGCAATATTGTTAAAAAGAGAGAAAAAATGAAATTCAGTAATACCAGGGTTCAATTTTGTGGCTTACGAACTGCTTCTGCAAAAAAATATGTCTTTACAATAAATCTTAAACAAATATTTATTTATATAATTATAATATGTGCTTCTATAAAAATATTTCATGTTGGATACAGCATATGAGAATAAAATAGGCATAAAACTGTAGGGTAACCAGACCCATACAACCAGCATGATTGAGTCTAATTAATGCAAGAAGGGGTTAATACCATAAAGTAAGCTGTCCTGCCAGGCGTAGCCTATGTCACACACGCACATTCCATTGAAGGTTCCACTGGGGCTGAAGAGCACTCCCCAATCATCTCTCTCTGAAAACAACCCGCCCAGTAGGACTGGAACCACTGAAAAGCGGTGTCACCCACCCCTAACTCAGACAGCTGCTTCAGAAGGATACCATAGTTGATTTATCAAAAGTTGCTAAGAGGTTGAGGAAAATTCACAAGGACACATTTGCCCTGTCTCTGTCCCAACAGTTCATCATACAGGGAGACACAAGCAATTTCTGTGCCAAAACTGGGCCTAAATACTGATTGAAATGGATGTAGAAAACTTGTTTCCTCCAAGAGCACCTGCATCTGGCTCATACTCACTCACTCACTCAAGAACCTTCTTCAAGAAGGGGAAATTGGCAATGGGCTGGTAATCACTTACATTTTCCCCAAATCTACAAAGGATTTCTTGAGTAGTTTTACCACTGCCTCCATCAAGCAGGCAGGGTGTACACCACTTGGAGATTTAAAAAATATTAAGCAGTTTAGAAATCTTTTAAATGAATAATAAAATAAAATATTGGATATAGGCTTTCACAAGCTTTCTGGAGTATCCCTTCTGATAATCATATTTTAAATCGAACATGTTTGGCAAATTGAAACCTATTCTGACTTTCACATGCATCTGTGAGGCATCAAAAGTTCTCTGACCAGCTATATTGTCATTATAGAGGGCATGACATGAAGGCACCACATCAGTGCTTATAGTAGACATTAAGAAACATTTATACAACAGTTAGCATTATTGGCATTGTAAATTTTGATGCCAGGTTCATTTTATGTAGATTTAAAACCACAAGGCCAAGTGATCCCATCTAGAGGGAAATTAAATTGTCCCTAAATGTAGGTACTTTTAGAAACTATGTGGACGAGACAGTTCTATGACAATCAGATAAAGATTGAAATAATAAATTAAACATAAACCACAAATCCCAATTGTCTATGATCTAATGGTCACTAAGGGACCTTCAAGAATCTTAACATCTGGTGCAAAGGAGCAAAATGAAACTGGTGAATTTGAACTACTAATTTATCTGGAGTTAGCATGTAAATGGCAAAATAATTATGCTGGCCTTTCACCTCCAAAGACATCAGGTTGCATCTGGCTAAGGTCATAGGAAATGAGAAAATCACATTTGCCAAAACTATACCACAACAGAATGCATCAGAGAGCAGTATTTTTAACTAAAAGTATTTAAAGCTAAACAAGAAATATTACTATTTTTTCATATTTTCCACCAAGGCAGATAAGAGGACTAACTGTTAAATCATGGAAAAGCATTGTATGACAAATGGGACTCTTCAGTGCACTTTCCACATATCCCCTTTGAAATGAAAATTGCTATGCTTGAAAGCACAAAGTTGCAATTTAGAAAACTGATGCCACAGCATACACAAATAATGACCTCCAAACCAATAAAAATGTAAATCCAAATTTAATGGGAAATTAAATATACTAGGAAATTAACATTAGATCAACAATTTGATCTTGCATACAATATAATTTGTTTCACTCTTGAGATATTGCAAAGCAGGAATTTTGCATTGGATTCAGAAACATATTAATGTTTTCACAATGGTGACCAAAAACTTTCAAGATAAGGATGTTGTCTGGGTTTGTATTAATGCATAAATCCAACAGGCCAAATTTATGCATATTTATTTGGGTAATTCCATTTATTTCAACAAGTGCTCACAAATAAGTGTATATAAAACGGAAGCTAAAGTGCTGCACATTCTGTGAAGCTTCAAATGCCTTTATTAAACATTTGTGTTAATTTGTTTGCTAGCTGGGTTAAAATGCCAGGAAAAGACTTCTAAGACTGACACTCTTAACTCCAACTCAGACCTTTGAAGGTAAAATTATAGCACAATTGTAAAGTGTCCCCAAATTTCAGCCACTTACTATTTATAATTTTCTTTCCACACACACACACACACACACACACACACGAAAGCAAACTGAATTTGACATGTGGAGTGTTTTGTCCCAGCCAATGTAACACGTTGGGCAAGGATGGCCCAAAACATTTTGGCACCTGAGGCCAAATGTCCTGCTACCACCCCTACCTACATGGGGTGTGTATGAGGCTCTGCAAGGGATTCCTCTCAAGCAAAACCCTTGCAAAGCCTTGCTGCTAGGCAGGGGCAAACTCTGTAAGGGCATCTGGAACACCTCATTCTTGTTGACTCAGAGGGGTATAGAGAGACCATCGAACTCAGGACGCAAGGGAGAAACTTGCTAAGAGGAAAGCACACTTGGCAGATCCACACCTTGATCAACTCCCACCCCAAAACCAATGTCCCCAGTGTGGAAGGATGTGTGGTTCCAGAATTGCCCTCCACAGTCACTTACTTGACTCATTGTTTATGGAAGACAATCTGTGTCCAGGGCAGCTGTTTATCAGCTCCATCTGGTATGCAAGCTGAGACCCTATCCGCCCGCGGACTGTCTTGCCATAGTGGTGCATGCTCTAGTTATCTCTCGCTTGGACTTCTGCAATACATTCTATGTGGGGCTACCTTTGAAAGTGACCTGGAAACTACAACTAATCCAGAATGCAACAGCTAGACTGGTGACTGGGAGTGGCCGCTGAGACCACATAACACCGGTCTTGAAAGACCTACATTGGCTCCCAGTATATTTCCAAGCACAATTCAAAGTTTTAAAACCCTAAATGGCCTTGGTGCAGTATACCTGAATGAGCATCTCCACCCCCATCATTCTGCCCGGACACAGCGACCCACTGCCGAGGGCCTTCTGGCGGTTCCCTCGCTGTGAGAAGCCAAGTTACAGGGAACCAGGCAGAGGGCCTTCTCAGTAGTGGCACCCGCCCTGTGGAACACCCTCCCACCAGATGTCAAAGAGGAAAAAACTACCAGACTTTTAGAAGACATCTGAAGGCAGCTCTGTTTAGGGAAGCTTTTAATTTTAATAGACTACTGTATTTTAATATTCTGTTGGAAGCCGCCCAGAGTGGCTGGAGAAACCCAGCCAGATGGGTGGTGTATAAATAAATTATTATTATTATTATTATTATTATTATTATTATTATTATTATTATTATTATTATTTTTACTCAGCTACGAGTGATCACCAAAGAAGAAGAGACTATTAGCAATGCTGTACAGTGGAGTCCTGTGCCACTCTGCCGCTACTGAACCCTCCCTTACCTGGGTTGTTTCCCTGGTGGGGTCAAAAAAGATTGGGAGGGGGTGCCTGCGGGGGCACCACCTCTAGTGTTTCCATTGCTTGAGGCAGCTGCTTCACTCTGCCTCATAGATAGGCCAGCTATGATATTGGGGAATGTTTTTCCAGGAAAAAATGATCCAGTGATGTAGATTTAAGTGCTAAGGCAGCGTTTTCTTTTTGAAAAACCAAACCGGGGCAGTGGGGGGGAATCTACTGATTTTTGTCACTGAGGAGCTTTTCTATCCAGTCATGTTAAATGCATTGGGACTCTAAAAAACAAAACAAAACAAAACAAAACCCGACCCAGAGAAGCAGATTTCTTCCGATACTTCTGATATCACATGCTTGTTTTGCTTTTGTGGTATTTTACTATTCAAAGAACATTGAAAGACAACTTGGGATAGGGGAGAAAAATTCCTTAAGATATTTTTGTTAGGTTCTTTATTGGTCTATGTTAGTGTTAAAATGTATTCTGATAAAGTCTTTTATTTAAGGATAGCTTAATTTAGTAATAAAGGAATTATATTACAGATCACAAGCAACTTCTACAGATTTCATTGTTGTTCTTTTTTAAAAGTTAAATGAATAGATTATTTTGTTTCTTTTAAACTATTCCTGTACAACTGAGCCTTCATAAGTAAAATTCTTGCAAACAACTTTTAGAAATATATTGACAGTAAGTAGTTTTTACTTGAACATTGTATAGGGGAACTAAAATATGCATAGGTTTTTATAAACTAAAACAGATATGCTAACAGAAAGAGCTACACTGTATTGCCCAGGAATTCAGAATGTGGCTTAAGGGACCTTTAACGGCTTACAATAAAACCATTCATTTTTTTAAATTGCGGAATGCTGTTCGTGGAGAATATGTTTCTCCTCCTATTATAGCTCCTGTTTGAGGTATTTTGTAATATCTATCAGCTAGTACCAGAAGCACCAAAGATACAAGGATGAGTAAAAGGAGAGACACCTTTTGTGCAAATTTTCAGCAGCACTGGAATAACGTCCACCCCACAAAGCTCTTGATTTGGGAGTGACTGCTTTCAAAAGGTGTCAAAAGTGATTACGCATTCAAGAAGTGTTACTCTTATTCATAAATTATTATATATTTTTTGCATCGGGCTACATCATCACTTAGCCAAATCCAGCTGGTTTTATAGTTTTGTGGTGGCATCCCATTCACCAAGAAACCCAATTTTCTGAGATTGCCCAAGTGACTCACCTGGGATGAAGATGAAAATGAAAAGGGGAAAAATTGTGCCAAAGCAGCAGATAACAAGAGAAGAAGGCTTGCAGCAGGGGTAGGGGAGTGAATATTCTCAATATTTAGTATAATGGCCCAGGATGCAGACATTTGATTACATGGAGAATGGGAAACACTGGATTGAGGAAACAAGAAATATTAACAATGTCAATAAAAACTGTTAAAGCAATAATTCAAAACACTTAAAAGATAATCAACATTAATAGCAAAATATTAAAACAGTATAAAGAAGGCATCTGCCTGATGTCAGCAGACAGGGAGTTCTAAAATGTAGGTGCTGCCACACTAAAATAACTGGTCAAAAACTGTTAAGGGCTATATATACCAATTACACCTTGAACTGGCCCAGTAACAGTTGGCCACCAGGGCAGAGGTGCTATATGCTGACAGTCTCACTCCTGCCAGAAACTGGAATTCAGCATACTGCACTAATGGCCAGAGTGCATTGCAGTAGTCATCTAAGACATCAATGTCCGAACTACCGCTACTGAATACAGACTCTGAAGCAACCCCATAGGCCTCAGGGGTTAACTGAGAATCCTCAGACAATCACTTCAGTTGGTGATTTTCACTACTGTTGTTGGATGTTGTGGATTTTTAGGTTGCTTTTCATTTGATTTCATTTCTTCTCCTTTCTTCTCTTTTTTTGGATATTGTTTCATTGTGCAGTTACTGTATGGAGGTCCATTGCAATTGAAAGGTGGGATATAAGTAACTAAATGAAGAAAGCCCAAATTAAGAACTTGCATACCAAAATTCAATGCATAGATCTGCACATTTGAAGATCACTTTACAAATTTATTTGATAAACTCCAGAATTTTTGAAACAAATCAGCTGAATCTCACCACTTCCAAAATAGTAACATCCCATGGCAATGAAACTAGAAAACCAGTACAGAAATACGTTTTATATTGCTTCAATATTATCTCTGAAATAAAGGAGAACAACAACATCACACATATTTCAGAAAAAAGTAGACACTAAACTTCTTGCCACTGAGGCAGTGATTAGAACCTTGGAGAGACAACAAGGCCATCTTTGGGAAAAGAAAGCCCTTGCTTACAAAAATTAATGAGCCACTCTGAACAAAAAGGTCTTTCTTTGACTCAGTTCCTTGTCATAACCTTCATTCTGGGTAGAAGTGCATTGCTGCTGGCTGCTTTTGCTGATTAATTCTCCTTGGCAAGTGATATAATCTGAAATGGCAAAGAGGCTGAATATTGTGCTGCTAAACTCTGTAGTGTTATTATAAGAAATTTTTATGGGTTTCTGGGCTTGTGTCACTATATCAGAGAATTTATTTCCCTCTTGTAACTGCATTTTTATCTCTTGGAAACTAATAGTTCCTCTTAGATTTATTTTACGGAGCAAGTCACTACTGAGGGAGTTTTGGTCATGGAAAAATAAGACTGCGCTCAACAAAATGAAGTATTAAATTTTAAGAAATGTGTTTTAAGAAAACAAAATAAAGACTCAGAGAAGAAGAAAGCTTGGTCTAGGACCTAACACCATGATGTTCATATGACCCCATCACATATTTGAGGGGGCCATGAAAGCAAGTTCTGGTTCCACCATCCAAGCACCTAGTGGCCACTCTTCTGATTGCGGATTTGGAGGATGGCAAAATAGGTCCTATACACATAGCAATATGTCAGCTATGAACAAGGCAATCATTTGAAGTACTTCATCTCAATTACTTCAAGCACCAAAGCTCAAAATAGGTTCCTCTCACAAACAGGGCCATAAGATAATCAGACTATTTTTATATTATTTTTTAAAATGTCAATACCATCCTTCATCCAAGGAGCACAGGGCAGTTTACAATATAAAAACACAAAAAATGCACACATTAATAACAAAAACAATCACACACACACCCAGTTTAAAAGGCCATAGATAGCTAAAGGTCTGGGAGAAGAGAAATGTTTTTGTCTAATGCCTAAACATATGTAACAAAGGCACCAGTCAAGTCTCCCTGGAGAGAGCATTACACAAGCGGGGAGCCACCACAGAAAAGGCCCATTCTCACATTGCCACCCTCCAGGCCTCTCACAGAGGAGACACACAAAGAAGGCTAAATCAGCGCAACGCATTTATGCAGCTCAACTAACATCATTCTATGAAGTGGCAGAAAATATATATGCGCAATGGGATCTGTCTGATTTTACCTGGAGTAGGAGACAACAAATTCAGGGTCAACACTGAGAAATCTCTCCCATGTTACATCACTTTCCTTCAAGAAAGCAGAAAAAGCAAAAATGACAGTACCTCCCTTTTTTATGGTTTCAGAAAAATTGCAAATGCCAGCAGCAACCTGAGCAGATCTCCAGGTGTTTCCAACAAAACGACTCATTCTAGCAGCATTCTGGGAAAGAAACATGGTGGTGGAAGCTGGGTGTTTTCCTCAGGCTGCTGTTGTGGCATATACCATGGATGATTATGAATGACCATTTCCTCTCCAAATTATAGTAAGTCATTGGTAAAAAATCAGTAAAAATATTGGATCAACTGCATTTAACAGATCATGTCATTTACAACCACTGGAAAATATTTAGCCGTAAAGACTTTTAGCTTTTAAAAACTATTTGTGAGTCAGTGTCTCAAGGTGTAAATCACTTTAATTTTAGGAACGGGAGGAATAGCTATATTAATTGTTCTCTAAAGTAGTATAGAGTAACATCTGTTTCATGGAAAATCAAACCACAAGTATGTACTATGGCTATATTTCCAGACGTTTTAAAGATAGAATCAATGCAGTTGTTTGTTTTTAAAACTGGCTGGGAACTAGAGAGATGGCTGATTTTTCCTTCCTGCAGCAGCCCCTTGCACTCATGGGGTGCTGTTCTGGAGGGCTCCCAACCTCGGGGTAAGAAGGGCTGTTGCCAGAAGAGAAAACTGAAAAGCCCTAATGCAATACTTTGAGTCATTGCCAGTGAGAACAACAACCAAAGCACTTATTCTCTATATCTGGTTATTAGAGTACAGAATCACTAATCTTAAATCACCTACTTTTGTTGCTACTTTAATTCCCTTTATAGTAAAATTCCCACTTTTGTTTTTAAAGTCCAACTTGGACAGCTATTTTAGTTGTCTACAGTGGTCTTTCAGTATTTTGCATTATGCAACTTCATACGCATCTTAAAAATAGGCTATTCAGATGTGGTTATAAAGTTAATCTTGGAACTAATAACACTGTATCTGTCTGCGCCAGCACACTTCTGGTAAAATCTTTCAACATTGTCTCTTTTTGCTTTTTCCTATTCAGGATACTCTGCGAAAATACTTGTTTCCTCCTGCTGTCATTAATTGGCTATTCTATATATTTGTAGTATGATGCCTAATTTCTGTATAAATGACAACTTTTAAAATAACATTAACTTTATTAACTGAGCCTGGCAAAATAGTAATAGCAATAATTGATCACCAAACAAGTAGGCATGTGAAAATGTCAGAAAAATGTAATGAATTTACAAAAAAAGCTATTTTGGAGAATAAGTGACATACATTAACATATTAGCAAAATCCTTAATAAAAGTAGGATGAAAAGATTTGCAAAATGGGAAAGACTCTTGCCTGAAACCCGACAGATATGCTTTCCTTAACGTAAGACTTGAGACTTCAGGTGAACCTGAAGATTTAAGGCCATGGAAAAAAGCTTTTAATTACTTGATGCACATGCAATAATTATTTTAATGTATAGATGTTACAGAAATTGGAAGGGGACACACAACAAGATACATACTATCATAAAAAAACATCAATATGCTGAACATGATGTCTGATACTTGTAGAATTCTCAGAAGATCAAGCTAGATTTTCACAGAAATAAATCCATGTCCAGATGAAGAAGAGACATGAGTTCCAGCACTTTCAGAGTATCCTCTAAGATGATTTGCTACTATTTTTTATGATTATGTCATTTTCAAACAGCCTGGAATGGCAAAATACTCTAGTTGCTTTTTCAGCATTTTAAAACAGATTAATCTGCTCACAACACTTAAAGGAAAACTAAATCATGCACAGTCTACAATGTAATTGTAAAACATCAAGAGAATTACTCAATTAAATATTTGCACATACTGCAGTTGAGAAATGTATAACCCGTCAGTAATTCATTTGTTTGTTTTTCAAATTTATTCTTAAACATTTGTGAGAAATGTTTCTGATGTTCAGGAAACTCGAATAGACTAGGTGGCATGTCAAGAGACTAGCATTACCAAACACTAAAAATCCCTTCTATATATGCCAATGAAGTTCCCTCAGATTCAGAGGCTAAAAGTTCATCTCAAATATGAGCTAACATCCTATAATTCTGGAACTGAAATCTGACTGGGATTTCCTCCCCAACTATATAGATAGATAGACTATCTATCTAGATAGACTAAAGGTAAAGGTAAAGGGACCCCTGACCATTAGGTCCAGTTGTGACTGACTCTGGGGTTGCGCGCTCATCTCACATTATTGGCCGAGGGAGCCGGCGTATAGCTTCCAGGTCATGTGGCCAGCATGACAAAGCCGCTTCTGGCAAACCAGAGCAGCACATGGAAACACCGTTTACCTTCCCGCTGTAGCGGTTCCTATTTATCTACTTGCATTTTGACGTGCTTTCGAACTGCTAGGTTGGCAGGAGCTGGGACCAAGCTACGGGAGCTCACCCCGTCGCAGGGATTCGAACCGCCGACCTTCTGATCAGCAAGCCCTAGGCTCTGTGGTTTAACCCACAGCGCCACCTGGGTCCCTTGCATAGATAGACTACAGTTTCCCAAATGGCCTCTTTGACTCCCTTTCAACACATGTGATGAAATTTGGGGCAATATTTTGGTATACAGTCCTTCCCCGCTGTTTTCAAAAGTGAATCACGGTGGATCAGAAGACTGCATAGAGGCTGATGACATGTCAAATGATCTCCTTTGTCATGTCACACCACATCAAAAAGCCACACTTCCGTAGTGCAACAAGTAATGCAGTATAAAAAGAATGTTAGAAACTGGGACAGAAGCACCAGGAAAATTAAGATCCTAGTTGTCTGAATGCAAAAATCCCTTTTTCTGAATACACCAATGGTCTAACACTGCACCAGAAGTGCAACTTTTGTTAATTGAAAAAAATAATTCTTAAGATGCTACATCACACCTTTACCTGATATACCGTAATATGAATGTACAAGTGAATGGGGTTAATTAAATAATTTTTTCTGTGCTATTCAAAGAGCCATATTCTGGTCAGGAGAATCTTGTTGTGTTGAAAGTCTAGCAAACATGACTTTATCCTTAGCCAACCTCTGCTTTAATTAGTTTCTTGCTGCTGAATAAGAATGACTACGAACTGCTGTGTTTGCACATCATGCCTACATTAGATATTCTGACTGCTCAGTGTGAGATTACAGTCTTATGTATGGCAAATGCTTCTTCATCACAAGAATGAATAGCTATAAAGTCATTTGGGAGTAGCTGAACCATTCTATAAATCTAAGGTTCGATTATTTTGCTCTCCAAAATTTGGGGGATTTTATAAGTATTTTAAGAATTGCTGGCAAAGGGTTTATCTTAAGTTGCAGCTTCATTAAGATTGCACATATCTTTTAGGGGATAAAAGTCTATCACACAGGCACTTTAAACGCAAATCTCAACTAGAGGCTAAAATACATTCATACTCAGTATTCATCTTATTACAGCAGGGCAGTATTATTAAACTACTACATTTACTATGAATTTTGCATACATTTTGTCAACAGAGGTGCCAGCAGACATTTAGATTTTTGCCTTCCTAAAACAAATTTCTTATTATAACTGGTGAAACCTTATCCCAATGTTAGTTATATTGTTTAATTCTGACTTTTAGGCATTGAGTGCTGAACTGAACGTTCTTAGAAGTCTTCCCTTCAGACCATCCTGCTCAACACAGACATGGTGGTGCTGGTGCTGGCAGTGTTGGAATCATTGGTGGCCGAGCTGGCACCTGCAGCATCACAACCTCTGCACACTGTTTGCTGATGCACACATGAAAACATGTATAGTGTTTTTATGCATCACGTTTTGAATTCTGTTGCAACTGTGGCTCAAGGTGTGATTAGTTTTCAAAAACCTGAAATGCACAAGCGTGGCTAATAGAAAGCCTTTTCTGCACTTGCTGTAGATTGAGGCATTCTGTAAGTGGGACATTACAGTGTGGTCCACATTTATCAAATTCCCTTAGGGGCAGGTGCTAATCATGCACAGTAGCAGTGTCCAGAAGAATGAAATACATTGCATGTAGCTGCTTGAATGGCATGGATCCATGGGCCAGGTTGTAAGAATCGATAGCTTACTTGATTTTTGGAACCATATCATAATTTTGAAGAAAACAGTAGCATATGTTGTATGCACAAGTAAATATCATGGTTTCAATACAGCCCACAATTCCACATCCCTGAATTCAATAGGACCTATGTGCATATGACCTACAGATTGGATTGCAGACCATGAAAAATTGAAATCCAATAATCACAGTATGTTCCATACATAGGGATTGAGCCACACAAAGTTTATGTGGTTTGGTTTACAGGACAAACCCATCCTTTGATTCCTTCAATTTTTAGCCAAATCATGTGTCCTTATCATTCTGAAATGGTAGCTGGGGAGGTAGACAAAAACAGTGAAGGAAAAAGCTACTGAAAAGACATTAAATTTACTAGTTTTTCTACCATCTGCATAAATTTTCATAACTGCTTCCAGGCTGTTTTCTTCTTTAGTGTGGTTGCTAAGTTTCTGAAATGTTTATGTGAATGCCTGAATTTATTGTAACTTCAATTTTACATGAAAATGAATATAATTAGAACAGGGCAAAGACAAACCTGTCTAGTCCTTAATATTAGCTTCAGAGGTCCTGCCCATTGACCCACCATTAAGATTTGTAAAATTGGTGAGCGGTAGACTTAACACCTATTAGAAATCCCAGACTAGATGTTTTATGCAATGAAGTAGCTTTGTTTCAGTTTTAGTTTATACATAACTAGTTGTGTTTCCCTCTCCAAAGTTAAAAGAAAACAGCTGCAGAATTCTGGAAACCAGTTCTTCAGGCCTTATCCAAGTTTCTCAAACTTACTCAAATAAATTCCCCATCTGTAATAAATAGACCATAATATTGCAGCAATATGATTAATTAGCTATTGTGTCTAATTTAGATGGAGGAGCATAAAATTGGTAAATTCAAGTATTTATGATGCCTTTCCATGTGGAAAGAATAGTATCTTTGTTTTCTGAGGAATAGATATCTCATGTTGTTACTGAATTATGTGCAACTTAGTTCCATTTGGTAAAGAGCAAAATGGAACATATGTTGAGTGCTAAATTATTTGGCTTACAGTTTTACCATTCTGTATATGCTAAATGTTTTGATATATGTGTTAATAGAAAGAAGGTGGAGAATATAAAACAATGGCAAGAAGAAGAAGAAGTGGCTCTCAACAAAATACCAACACAACATCAAACATTAAAAACTTCCCTATACAGGTCTGCCTTCAGAGGTCTTCTAAAAGTGAAATAGTTCCCCCACCTCCACAGGGAGAGTGTGAGTACTGAGAAGGCACTTGTTCCCTGTAACTTCACTTCTCGCATTGAGGGAACTGCCAGAAGGCCCTGGGAGCTAAATCTTAGTGTCTGGGCTGAACGATGACGGTGGAGACACTCGTCCAGGGCCATGGCCATTTAGGGCTTTAAAGTTAGCACCAACACTTTGTATTCTGCTCTGAAACATACTGGAAACCAATGCAAATATTTTAGGACTAGTGTTATATGGTCCCAATGGCTTCTCCCAGTTGCCAGTCTAGCTGCCGCATTCTGGATTAGTTGAAGTTTCCAAGTGACCTTCAAAGGTAGCTCATGTAAAGCACATTGCAGTATTCCAAGCAGGAGATAACAAGAGAATATAACACTCTGGTGAGATAGAGTCCTTTAGTAGCACAGTTACATTCAGGACTAGGGAGTCTCTGACACCTGCCTGCCCCCTGTCCCCCAGAAACAGTACTACTGTCTTGTCATGATTCAACCTCAATCTGTTAACCACCATCCATCTTCCAACCACCTCCAGACAGTCACACAGGTTGTTCACCGTCCTCATTGGTTATGAGTTAAATGAGAGGTGAATCTGGGTAGAATCCACATACTAGTGAACATCCAGCCCAACCCCCCTGAATATATTTCCTAGCGGCTTCATGTAGGTGTTGAAAAGCATGGGGGAGAGGACTGAGTCCTGAAGCACCACACAAGTGAGTGCCTAGGAGTCCAAACACGCATCCCCCAGCACGACTTTCTGGACACGACCCAGGAGGAAGGAACGGAGCCACTGCATAACAGTGCTCCCAGCTCCCAATCCCATGGTTGATGGTATCAAAAGCCTGTGAGAGATCCAGCGGAACCAGGAAGAAGCTTTCCCCCCTGTCCCTAGCCTGCTGGAGATCGTCAACCAGTGGACCAAGGCAGTTTCAATCCTATGATGGGGCCTGAATCCAAATTGGAAGGGATCCAAATTCATCCCCCAGACATGCCTGGAATTGTTCAGACACCTGCTCAATCACCTTGCTCAGGAATGGGAAGTTTTGGATTAGGCAATAATTGGCCATAATGGCTGGGTCCAAAGATGGATACCATGTGTGTGAGAGACAGTGTCAGTTCTCAAATTAGAGCATGGTTCCCAGTGATAAAAGCAGTGAATTGTGGGTTTGTCCTGCTATATTTTTAAATACATAATTGCTAAGAAAATGAATATTACACAAATAGAAAAAGGGGTATAGGCCAGCATACAAAGACACAATATATGGCAAGGAAAGTACAACGAATGTATTCATCACAATGTACCTGCTGTTACAAGGCATACAGTACATGCAAGTGGTAAATATTTTTGGTGGCACAATTCGAAGAATGCTTTAATTGAAACCAAAGCCAGTGCTGATGTCGGAAAATAGTGGCTTTATGTTTCAAAGCATTTAATGTGGTCTGGTGCCATTGTAATTTATTGTATGCAGGCAAATGTTATAGATCTTTAAGGACTAGGAGAGGGGAATATAGATCTCGTATTAAGAATGCTGTGACAAGTGCCCCTCTGGTGGAACATTATCTCCAGAAAAAGCAAAGTGACACTGACATACAATTTTTTTTGCCATTTGGCGACTTAAGTCTGACCCATACAATAGAAAAGGTACTCTTGAGAAAAGAAATTGTTTATTCATATTCTTAATACAATACAATCACGCCACATAGATTGAATACAGCTTTTGATTTGGGCTGTTTCTTGTAGAAACCCTTAGTGTTTCACAATTTCTACTCATAAATGTCCACTAGTGGACTTCCTCTCTGCTCTGCTAGCCAGCACACAACAGTTGCCTTTACTTGTACCCAATGTGAGACCTTGTTAACTTCACAGGGTGAGTCAGCCTGCTCATGGTATGGAAAAGTTTACACTATATTGTTTGGGTTGCTACCATTTTATTTGATATTGTCAGCTGAAGGAGTCGTCTCTCTTCAAAACTGGGATCATCAGGCTTCAGTCCTGTTTGCTACAGCTGCTCCACCACTCCCAATAATTCCTTTGTGTTGGAGATAATAAAAACCACTGGGCATGAGGCACACCTCCGCCCGCAGATGAGCCACAGCTTGACCACCAGGCGTGAGGCACACCTCTGCCCACAGGCAAGCCACAGCTGTCTGAATGCCGTGCCCTCGATGTAACCTTTTGCTTTATTAGTAGTCTGCCGTGCCCTATCTATGACCATTGTCTCATTTCGGTTAAACATTGTTCAAGGGGAAAGTGATGCTGTGGAAGCAGGTGCCAAAATAACTTTGTACCACCCCACGACCTCATGATTGGAGGATGTGTAAAGGGCACAGTCCAAAATGTATCTGACTGGTTTTGCATATTGTGATAATAAAAGGAGCCTCTGCCGAGCTAGCAATCAGCTTGCTTATGCACAGCTCACCTGCAACAACTCCTGTCATGTCTCCTTCACTTCATCTACCATTAATTGTAATATTGTACTTATTTTGATGATTCTGGAGTACTTCTTGGATGTACTGTATGTTGGAGATTCATTCCCCATGTCTGCAGTCGTGGGATTGTTGTCTAACACATGACGGTGTATGTTTTTTTTCCCACAGAGTAGGAAGTGACAGAGACAGAATGTTTGTGTTGCTGTGTTCCGTGAAGTGGGACTATTGTCCTTTGTTCTTTCTCTTTGCTGTCTGATGCTAGAGAAAGAGGGAGCCATGTTGCAGTGCTCCATGTGTGTTTATATGTAAATAGAATAGATTAGCCAAATGCTGAATTGCTGAGGTCAGTTATGCAAACTGTGAACACTCTGTGGATCCCTGAGTGTGCTGATGTCTGTTGGCATCAGTCACTGTGATGTTCGGGCTGGAGAAAGCTTTTGAAGCTCCCAAACAATCGACCAGGAGGGAGAGAACATGCCATTCAGGCATGTGTCTCTGCCAGGGTCCTACTCATGTGTAAGATGACTCCTAACACTGTATGCCTTGTAACAGAGGGTACATAATGACAAATACATTCATTGTATAGTACTTTGCTTGCCATATATTGTGTCTTTATATGTGGCCCGAACCCTTGGTTTTTCCCCCTATTTGTGTATGTTCCTGTACAGTGGGTTCTTTATTTTTGTGCAAGAAAATGAATAAGGCTTAGCCTGCACCATATATATGAAGCGTACAGCATACCAAAAGCAGCATGTCAGTTCAAAAACACCTATCGAAAGACTTAGCATGGTATATGAAGGGAAAACTTTGTCAGTAGCTAACATTTTTTTATATAAAAAAACCATGGGGATAGATGCAAAAACTGTTGAACTTCAGCTTTGACACCTGCCTTGCAATATTTCTTTAACACTTCATATCAAAACAGTCTCTGAAATACAACAGGCACTCCTGGGAGGATATCTGACAAAAACAGGCTGAAGTCTGCATGAAACCATACAATAGCTTCTTTGGTGGTTGCTGCAGTTTTCACATTGTGCACATAATTATGGTATTCAAAAGAGGTTGCTATAACCACCGACCAGCTGATTGGTCATTACAGCAACCTCGGAAGGCGCAGTTTCAGGGAGTGAATCTTCCAAGAGGCCCCCTGTAACCATCCATCTACTGATCGTCAGTTTCAGGGAGTCCATTTGATGTCTCTGCAGATAGGAATATGAGCATAAAAGCACAACAATTTTCCCTCTTCAGAAAAGGCAGTTTGTATTCAAAGTGCTTTCTCCAGTGCTTTGAATGCAAACTGTTTCCTCTGGGGAGGAAAAAAGAGCTCTATTTAAAAATGCTCTATTTAAAAATGGGCCACTTTCTTCCCTTTTGTCAGTAAGCAGATTGTATTCAAAATAGCATTCTTTTTTATTTCCACGGAAAGCAGTTTGCGGTCAAAGTTATGAAAGAAGTGAATACAAGCTGCTTCCTCTTGCCCCCTCAACTGCATTCCCCTAGTACAGCCAATCCCAACTAATTGTTGGAGCTTCAGTTGTGCAGGGTTCTCTTCAAGCACCACCAACAAGACAGTCCTTGGTACTTGAAGCCCTGACAATCAGCTGATAGTCTGGACTTCAAAATGCCTTGCAAAATACTCTGAAAGTCAGTGGTACCTGAATAACGCTTTTTGGCTCAGCTGCGACTTTATTTGTCCCATTACTGCACCAGGAGTAGGGCAGATGAGTGTAGCTTGGTCAAAATATCCTGGCAGGCCTAATTAGGCCCACAGGTTTGAGGTTCCCCAACCTTGCTGTAAAGAGTCTATCCCATATCCTTCATTAAGGGTGTGTTGTATAAAAATAAATGCTAAAATATTTACCACCGTTATACATTATGCTAATGTTAGAACATTGTAAGAAGCTAAGCATGCTTTGCAAAATTGCAAAACTGTTTCGGCTCCATGCACTTTTATAACAAGGACTGGATATAAATGAAGCAATCCAATAAATGTTCCATTGGATGAACTTTGTTTACTGTATTGCAACTCAACAGCAGAACAGAATGGAAATAGTACAAGCCAATATTAAGGATGGTGCCCTGCAAACCATTTGTTGCATTAAATAGCCGTAATTCAGTTGGACAAGATGATTGGGAAACCTTGGATAAAAACCAGATAAAATATTTGCAAATGCACAATGTAATATATAATACTGGCCTTGCGTACTTCTCTCACATTAAAATTGAAAGTACTTCAGTACTTTGAAAAAACCAGAAGCCTTTTTACTTGGTATAGTTGGGGATGAAATCCCAAGAAAATATGTCAATTTTTTTATGTATGCTACTACGGCAGCAAGGATTCTAATTGCGAAATACTGGAAGAAAAATGAACTGCCTACTGTAGAAGAATGGCAAATGAAGATGATGGACTTTATGGAACTCGCGGAACTGACAGGAAAACTCCGGGACTAAGCAGATGAGATGATGGAGGAAGATTGGAAGAAATTCAAACTATATTTAGGGACATATTTTAGAACATAAAAAACTGAGCATCTATGGGAATAACTTGTTAAGGCATTAGGGAAGAACAAGATGGGAGGAAAAAAGATAAATGAACTAAATTTAAAGGACTGAGGTAAAAAGGGAAGGAATAATAATATGATGATTAATATTTGAAGCAATGAATAAGAAACTGCTAAAGATGAATTGAAAAGGAAAATCAGTTAGAAGGGGAAGCACGAGAAACAATGGTTGTAAGAGTTGAATTAAGTCAATATTTGTTTAAATGTATTTTTTCCCATGTTTCTTTATTTGTATTGTATTTTTTCTTGTTATTTTTTTCTCTTTAATATCTGTTTTATGTGTGATGTTGATGTGTATATAAAACCAATAAAATCATTTTTTTTTAAAAAAAGTACTTCAGTCTACTGATTTTGTTAAATTTGTAGTTTGTCAGTTCTCTACACAGTAATGTCTAAGCCTCACATAACCTGTGAGACAAGTTACGTTGGGAAAGTGACTTGTTCTATGCCATCTGGTGAGATCCAATGAACAAGCCCAACACCCTAATCCATACTCTGTCTAGTCACATGACACATTCCACATTAGCACTATCAACAATACCAACAATATCAACACTGTGCCATTAACTTATAATATATTCACACTAAAACTTACCACATTTTTACAAATTTTGCAAGTGTGCACCTAACAGTGTGGACACATATAACATGTCATTTTAGGCAAACTGAATTGTAAAGCAAAATAAAATGTTCTATCTGCAGCCTACTGAATCTTAGATTCTGATTTTACATGCCGGTTTATTTTCTTTGAAACAGTAGTCTTTGTTCATTAGGAAGGCAAGGGACCACATCTGTTTCTCATTAAGTACCTTGTTCATCTTGTAGCATATTTTGCCCCTGTCAAGGACTCTCTTGAACAGTGATGAGTTCCAAAACTAAAGATTGTGTGAATTTTCTGGACCACCTTGAATTGGATCCAGCACTATTAGCAAGTGTCACAGCAGGGAAACGGCCCCTTTCTGACAGCTGCGCTGGTCAACTTCCTTCAGGTAATTTGGAACAATATCAAAGAGAATAGATGTATTCCACAGCATTTGTCAGAAGTCAGAACAAACCCTTTCTCTCTCCATAATTTTGTGTATGCACGTCTTCTTTCATCTCTACCAACCCCTCTCCAAAATGGTTGTCCCACACTTAAAGGGCTAACTGGCTAGACTGGCTTTGTCATCTGCCTGCCACTGCTTAAGCCAGAGCTTCCCGTGTGCTGCCATGGTCCTCACTAAGAATTGTAAGGCATCCACTGATGCATCAGCCATGTGAACTAAGGTCTTGGGAAGCTTTGTATTCCCTGTTGGTTATGAGTGGCCTCAGGTGGGGACCTATTTCAGAAGGGACTGGGCCCAGATGTAGGCTCTTCTGGCCAATAAGGAGGTTGCTGCTGAAGCCCTAATGGCCATGCTGAAGCTTCTTATCTTATCAATTAAAAAAATAGTGTGGTATAAGCAAATTTTTATTTTGAAACTGTGGCCCAGAGAAAAAAGTTTGAGAATCAGTGGACTAGACTGTAACTATCATTAAGAAGTGATATGCTGATTCAAGACTATTCATAAACTTTGGACCATTCAGTTTCCTGACCTTCTTAAGGATGTATACATCTGACAACAGATAACAGAGAGCCTTCCAGCTAGCATGCACCAGGCAGAATGTGCATGGGTCTACTTCACATATGGATACCATTATATCCCCAAGGACAGTCAATGCTCATCAGAGGATCTGATGAAATTAGTCCAAACTATGTGGAAATGGCTTTGCTTCAAATAAATATATTTCCCCCTAAACCAGCCACCAAGTTGAGTCGATTCCAAGCAATTTTGTTTGCAAAACAGGTGGCAAAATTAATTGTAGTGGGCAGAAGATAATTCAGTCTCTAGAGAAAGACAGCCTGGATTCACAAGGCCATTAATCACCTGGAATAGCTATGCTTGATGGCACTTTCATCTGAAATGGCAGAAGAGAAGACGCCTTGGCTGTCGCAGAAAACACTCTTTTAAATGCTCTTCCCCACAATCACTAAGCTTCAATAGGAGTCAAATACCGTACTACCTGTGATGTAGTGATTTATCATCCCTCTCAGATTCAATAAAAAGTAAGGTGTGTGTGAAATAGCACAGTGAAGTATTAGATAATTCACTGGAGCCACTGTGTCCATTTGTTGGTCAATCTACTATTCTACAAAGGTCATTATAAAAGCAGCCATCCAACTTTGAGGGGAAATCCCCAGAATTCTGTAATCCACTAATGTCTGTGTATCTTTGAGGACAACCAGCCCACAAAGGTAAAAAGGTAAAGGTAAAGGGCCCCTGGATGGTAACAGTCAATAATTCATCCCCCAATTATTGGAATATGTCTGTGGAAGCTGCAAGTCCTGAGTTAGTTTGAAAGAAGAAGCAAGTTCAGTAATGCTTCTAGAAGTCAGTCACAAAAAGCATGTGGTTGGCGAAAAATCCATACTGGCCAAATCCAATGAAGTGTGATTTTCAGTACTAATCTTAGACTGAAATTGGACATTTCTCTGATTTTTGCAAGGCAGTTTCCCATATTCAAGTGGAGGCTTTGGTGTTTGCTCCTGAGGCTTAGCAGACTGATTCTTGCTACTTTCCAGTTCCAGTACCTTCTATCGCCAAGAGGACTAACTAGTCCTTCCTATCATTCCTTGAACCACTGGTGGTACCAAAACTTATACTTCGGTCGGTAAATTGAAGTTGATCAGGACTGTCAGTGGAATTTAAGGGAAAGGATTCCCCCCCTCCAAGAAATTCCCATCTGGGCAACCTTCTCAAGCCACAGGACAGTGGTGGCCAGAGGACCAAAGGCAAAAGTGAACAAAGCAAAAAATTAGAAAATACCTTTGTACAGTAGACTAATTTCTACACAAACACTCTCTCACACCCACTATATCCTCATTTTCAGGATGCCAAGAGGCATCACCTGAGTTCAAGACACATTCCAGGTAGGCAAAAATACTCAAGGAGCTGTTGTGGTGTGGGAGCAGTGGGGGTGTAGCTGAGGTGGGGTGGTGGCCTGGGGAGAGCCCCAAAGGCCAGACACAAATGCCTGGGGAGGGGGGTAGATTTGTAATTTAGGAGTGGTGACTGTCTCTGTCTGTCTGTCTGTCTGTCTGTCTGTCTGTCTGTCTGTCTGTCTGTCTGTCTACACACACAGAGCCCATAGAAGACATGGTGACTACAGGCTTAAAGTTAGCAGACTGGGAGACTGGCTTTTCTGGGGGCATCTGATTTGACTGAATTGTCACATTTACTTTGTTGCTCTTTTCACTGGCAACCTCTCTCTTTTTTTTCTTACCTCATTTTCCAGTGTACATAATCGCATTGAATAAAGGACAGCTGGCAAGAGCTCTACACTGGTCTATGACAAACTATACAGATCTGTAGGGAATGAAGCTTGAGTGTTGTGCCTCTCAGACCAATATACTACACAATCTGCTCTCACATTCTCTCTCCACTGTTGAAATGAAGTGAGTTCATGAAAATGATGAAAATGCTGCCCTATAAAGTATAAAAGACAATGGTGCTTCTCCAGATATCCAAAGGGTAAGAAAACGTCTTCTTTCTTTTTTCCAAATTTGTAACTGCATTCTCAGAGTTGTGGTAGTATAAAATTGTGTAGTTAAAAAGATAATTAATAAAAGGTTCTGACACCACTGGAAGAAAGGGCGAGCACCCAGTTGCCCATGAAAAGTACCAAGTGCATTTATTTAAAACAAAATAAAAAAAATCCTTCTAGTAGCACCTTAGAGACCAACTAAGTTTGTCATTGGTATGAACTTTTGTGAAGAAGTGTGCATGCACACGAAAGCTCATACCAATGACAAACTTAGTTGGTCTCTAAGGTGCTACTGGAAGGATTTTTTTAAATTTTGTTTCGACTACGGCAGACCAACACGGTTACCTACCTGTAACTATATTTATTTAAAATAAATAAATAACCCCACACTGCACCCCAAGTTGGGATTTGAACAATGGAAGATCCTAATCCCCCCATACATTATGTAGTTAACTCACTGAATATTTGGCACCATTATGTTTACTTTGTAATCTCTGATATGCTGAAATCGCACAATGAAGAAAAAGAAACCTTAAAAGTTGAGCTGAAGCAGAAGCACATCACAGCTGTGAACAGGTTAAAAATGAAACTAAAGTAGGTTTTCTCACACCATTCTGTATGCCCCTTTCCAAGAATCAAAATTACTGAAAATTTGGTACAACACACATGAAATTAAAATGCTCAAGTTATGGGGATAACAAACCTCAGTATTAGACTTGAAGATGCTTTTAAATTTTGGATTTCCAAACACTTCTATGGAAAAAATGGTGACAATGCTCCACCGAGTTAAATATGTATTGTCTAATTGCAACTGAAATTTATGGAATAAAAACACCAGTAGCTTGAAACAGAGAGAAAGAGAGGGAGGGAGGGAGTAGGGACAATTACAAAAATTAACAAAAACCCTTTATGAATCAAGGTGTGATGATTCACTGACCAAAGGGTTCCCCCCCCCCCCCCGGTAAGGAAGTTTTTTTCCTTAGGAAGGTCGTGAAAGCACTTCAGTGATTATGAATGCACAATATGGCAATATAGTGCATGCAGTAAGAAGGTCTCTTGCCCACGTCTGTTTGTTTAAGGTGTTATAGACTAAAAAGCAATATTTTCAGGGACATCTTGAGATTTGTCAAGAATTCCTACCACATTCAGAGTTTTACGGTCACATGGCCGCAGCATGAAACTCACTTACGTAAGTCAATAGATTCTTTTAAAACCATTGATAGTAGTCCTTCAGGGACTTTACTAAGGTTAAAAGTCTAGCCATATATTCTTTTGCCTGAGCAAATATTATTTAATACTACTTGGAATTAAGCAGACACCAAGAGACAATTAACCATTAGAAACTGGCAGTGACATTCTGGAACACGTGCTTGCATGTATGTATTGTTGCAAACTCTTTAGATTTTGCAATCTAAAGAACAGCTATGATTTTAATGGCAAACTCTTTTGCATCTGCCAGCTGGCAGCTGTAAATATAAGTGCTGACACAATAAATGCATACTTTGACTGATGGAATGACCAAGATATATGTGTGTGCACATACATTTTGTAATGCACAAGCATTTGACACTAGCACCTGAAAAATCATGAAAATTTAAAATAAAGAATGACTGTCTCTCTCAGTCACCAAAACTTCACATTAATATCCATAAATTCATGCATAGCAACCCGCAGTAACCTTCAAGCAACTTATAAATCTGGCCTTTATTTCACAGTAGTATTTCAAACTATGTTAGACAAGATATGCAAAGAAATTTATTCGGAATTTTCCTACCAAGGAAACCCAGAAAAGAGACTCAAAGGGTTAACAAAAAGGAGGAGGAAGCTGATAAAAATACTATTCTATTTGAATAATTGTTGGGATACAAATTTAGCAAGCAATAGAGCCTAAAACACATGTTGACAAGAATCCTTATTTATGCTACAAATGCGTGAAACAGTGACCACATGTTCAGGTAAATACACAAGCAGAAAAGCTTTGCTATCTACAGCTACTTCCCCAGAGTAAACTCAGGTCCTTTTGCTATTTCCAGTACTACTGGTAGGAACATTATACTGGAATCTTTGTCCTAGTTGTGGCTTAATGAAGATGTGAAATAGCATTGAAACAGTGTGGTACCCCGTAGCTCAAAAACCGGGGGGGGGGGGGCGTTGAGAAGCACTCATCCAATCTTACCTTCTGGAGCTGTCTCTGGAGATAGGACCAGAACCACTGCAGAATGCTGCACCACATGTCAGTCTACCATTGACAGTCCAGAAGGATATCATGGCAAATGGGATGTTGAGTCCTCAATTTGTCTCCTGATAAAGGTCACCCATCAAGGCAGCAAAGAAAGACTCAGATTGGAATGGGTTTAGATTACTCTTTTTAAATTTTGGGCTCCCATACGTTGCTGGACTACAACTCCCATCATCCCTAGCTAGCAGGACCAGTGGTTAGGGATAATTGGAGTTGTAGACCAACAACATATGGGGACCTAAGTTTGAGAAAGGCTGGTCACAACACTAAACTAGTCTGCTTAGCTACCGGTAATTCTGGCTTATTTACATGTCTAAACATGACCAGGGTGACTAAGGGTGGTTTGTTTGGGGCAACAATCCTCAATCTGAAACTATGGATTGCACTTGGCTTTGAATATTGACATATGTCAACTGTGGTTTATGTCTAAACACAATAACCCAAATTTGTTCCATTGTTTCATGACGTAAGAGCTTGAAAAACAAAATCATCCACACAGTGAAGAGACTTTCATTTTTGTTTTCAGAATACAATCCATCCCTCAGCTTCTTTTGCTTGCTTTTAACAGTAATATTTAGTACGGTACTACCGCATAACCCCCAACATTTATCCGATGAAAATAGGGACGTCCTAAGGAAAAGCGGGATACTGGCATGGCAGAAGAGGATGGCAAGTGTGGCAGGAAAATTCAAGTACAAGCAAAGAAACAATTAAACACTTCAGTGTAGTATAATATAGCATATATATTTTAATTATTTGCAGAATGTTGGTAGATATCTTTTCAAAATGAGAGCAAGAATATTAAGTGATACTGAGGACAATCCTAGTTGTGATCCGAAATCGCTGTTCAAAGTGCTGGAAAATAGCATTGGCTATTCTTCAAGAGTTCTCCAAGACATACTGTTATGAACAGAGAACAGGGAAAGAGAATGGCTTCTTTGTGTAGATGAGAGTTTGTTTGTCTCAAATTAGACCTAATATAAATGAGATTACGCAGCAAAAGCAAGGTCACACTGAGTTTGTATACATACAGTACTTCAAGTACATATGTAAAAGAATTAAATGATTGGGAATGATTCATGTTCTTATGTAGCTGCAGTGTTTTATACTTTCTGGATGTCCCATGATCAAATTACCAATATAAAGTCGTTGTGTTCTATGTTATAAATCAAGCACTGCTAGGGAGTTGTTTCTTTTTGTTTTCCAATGTAGTTTTTAAAAATAAAAAATTAGGAGTGTCGCAAATATGTTTTTATTCTGAAAGTGTGGCCCAGAGAAAAAAGTTTGTGAACTACTGCTCTAAACTCTAACAGCATTAAACTGTTAGAAGGGGGCAGGGGGTGGGGATAGGCATATATAAGCTTTGCATAGCCGGTGTAATTTTAAGAAGTTGAAAATTGCCTTGTAAAAGTAATGGCAATTGCAGACATCAATCTAATCATTGTGTTGTGAATCTCTTAAAAAGTGAAATATATTTAGCATTTTAAAATTACTATGTAGAGCATTCTTAGCTGTGTCTTTTTTGCACCAAGTAAACTTATTTAAGTGTCTAATGTGCCATCGAATCTAATGAGCACCTCAGTTTTCAGAATCTTCCTGCCAAATGTAAATGTGTCATTGAATCTAACACACACCTTAATTTCTGCAACGTAATTTGGCCAAAAAAAGTGAGCATTAGATTCAAGTAAGAGGTGGAAGATACGGAATAGGAAAAGTGAAGGAAAAGTAGTAGGTAGGAGCTTGTGAGCTTGTGAGGTAAATACCATAGTTTCGCCTGATGCATTCAGAGATAATGAGAAGAAAGAGTAAAAATAAATGAGATCAAAGTGGGAGTTTAAAAGACTAAAATTAGGTGGGATCAGGCAAAAGAAAGAAAACCTTGTAAGATGTATGTGGTTGCAGAGAGTACAAACAGCTAAATGTATAGCATTTCTACAAAGTAAAAAAAAAAAAGCCTAATGGTTACCACCTTCAGGCAAGAATGATCTGTTTCACGTGGGTGGCAAATGCCCTATAGGGATAAGTTTCCAGGCTGACCAGGAAAAAGCAACCACAGACCCAGCAGTATTGACCATGTAAGCACACCCAGAAGGTCATATAATTATCAGATTAAAAATTCTTCCTAAACTAAAATTCCTTAATCTTCATAACCATAATAAATATCATACCGTTCAGCCATGATTTTGATAATAATAAGGGGAAAAAAGTCTTATCCAGAAGTTATGGAAATATGTAAAAGAAAGCAATGGAAAAAAACCTGGAAATATTTGGGAGAAGTGGTCTGACAGAAGGTCTACAAGCATGAATCTGTATTACAGAGTCAGCTGTAAAATTGATTGAAATTGTAACCAGAACACAAGTGGCTCAGTGTTTAAGAGGGTAATGCAGTAGTCTATAAAATTTGCCACTACTGTGCGATGTCAGTACTTTATTTCATGGATTAACTCATGGCAGTCATTCTGGGTTTAAAGGCTGGCTTGAGAGAAAATAGGGAGGCGATTTACTCACTGAATGAAAATTTGTTTGGCAGTGTTCCTATCTGTCTTAACAGTACCATGAACAATGAATTTATTTATTTATTGTGGGGGTTGGTTGGTTAGATGTGAACAGATACCTTTTCCTGCAGAAGAAATTATAGGATTTGCAGGTTCAATAACCTGCCTACTCAAAGTGTGGGTGTTTAAGCTATATGGATTGTGAAACAACACCATACAGTAAACCAACTGTGATGGTGCAAGCCTTACTTAGAGCCCTAGAGCAGCAGCTGTCTATATCTCACACACATACAAGATATAACTGCAACCCAAGTGTCCCAAACAAATCTGGCAATCACGAATCCATTGGATTCCCATAGCTTCCCTAAACTGAGCAGCCACAAGAAATTCATCCTCACCCTCCACATCATGGTTTGGGGAGCTCACAAAGTCATTTGAGACGAATTTAATATTAATAAAACTGAACTAGCCCCTGATCAGAAACTCATACATGCAGTATAAAGTGAGCTACCCCACACCCAACATTCCGGAAGCCAATTTGATCATAGGGAGAACAATTCCTACTTGGCCCAAGAGATGACCAGCTAGTCCCACCCCTGTAATGCAAAGGAGGGTGTCATGCCATCCCCTGGGTTTCCTTGTTTAAATAACTCTATCTTGGGTTCCCTTTAGCCCAGTTGCACCTACATTCTCCAGATGTGTGTCACATCTTGTAGCTTACCAAAAAGGAACTCACTAGTCTCTTGTGCATATTTACAAAACCTACAGACAACACATCCTACCACAAAGGAGATGTGCTGCTCACAGTTTATCATATGGGAAGTAGCACTCAACTGCAGGACATAAGCTGTTCTTATTTTGAAGCTAAACTAATAGATACCAAACGAATTCCATGTATTATCTGCATAGCCTTATAATGGTGGACGCTATTTAATCAGCTCTCAAAAAGAGGTTGGTTCAGTCAGTCATAAATAACACAGAGAATTAGATGGTGCAGTAGCATTTGTCAGAATTGAGGTGTAAGGGCACTTGTTGGCTTCTTACGAGTAAGAGGCTTCAAACTCCATAGCTGGTTAGCACAGAGTTTTATTATATACATATGTACATGGCAGAGCTAAAAAGTCCATGACTGCCTAGTCCGAATCAGAATCCGGAAGTGGTGCACGTCTAGATTGGTGCCAGCAAAGGAACCTGAGAGCCCTCAGTTTCTGCTTTTGCTCCCGACTTTTGTCCCCCCCTGCGCTCCTGGGGTGAAGGGGCGGGAATGTTGCCTTCCCCACTGAACTACTAAACCAGGGGTCAGCAAACTTTTTCAGCAGGGGGCCGGTCCACTGTCCCTCAGACCTTGTGGGGGGTCGGACTATATATTGAAAATATATATGAATGAATTCCTATGCCCCACAAATAACCCAGAGATGTATTTTAAATAAAAGAACACATTCTACTCATGTAAAAAATTCTGATTCCCAGACCATCTGCGGGTCAGATTTAGAAGGCGATTGGGCCGCATCCAGCCCCCGGGCCTTTGTTTGGGAACCCCTGTACTAAACTGTTGGGCAGGTTCTCTGGTTGCTGATACTTCTCCCTCTACAGCACTCAGGTCCAACACTTCCGATCTCCCCCCCCCCCGCTCCTGTGATCTGTCAGCATCTCCTGAGCGCTCCTTCGCTGTGAGAGCCTCAGCGCCACCTTCTGGGCGATGCTCTGAAGCAGCAGAATCTCGGAGCCCTTCCACCGACCCGCTGAGCTCCCTGCTGACCCTGGTGGTCCACTGACATGAGGCCAACCAAAATATAAAATATAAAGAAAAGTAATTGTAGATAAAAGAATAACTACTTCAAAAATCTGTGCATTTATCAATATGTACACAAATCCCGGGTCCCTGGCACATTGAATTTATATGATAAATGAAGCTGAATACTCATGTTTTCTTGTAAATGTTGCATTAGCAACACACACAAAATGCATTATGGATGCTCCTTAAATATATAATGTGTGAAGTAGAAGACACATCTCTCTGGTATGCACCATAACTCAAGAAAAGTGAATGGGAACACACACACACACACACACACACACACATTCCAAATTTATACGTATCATTTTTTTGGGGGGGTATTTGTGTATAAGTTCTAGAGTATATCAAAGAAATGACCAAAAAAGGAACATACTACTAAATACTAACAATTCAGAAATTTGATCTGTTCATCCTTATATATAACAATAAATTAATGCTGGTGCGATGATTCAATTCCTTTGTCATATAACCACACCTTATGTGGAGATCTTCCACCAAAAGCAAAAGAAAAGGAAAAGAAAAAGAAAGCTCTTGCAAAACCCTTTCCCTAGAGAATATGCACACAATACCAGGTCTTCAGGAACCTTTGAGGGGTTGGTAGTCTGTTAAATGCATAAATGAAACCAGATGTCAGAGTCAGACAGTATTATATGGCTCTTTAGTCACATAATAAAAACTCTAATTAATTTTTTTTTGGAGATAGCATGGCTTAAATATCAAGTGCATATATGCAGCATTTACAAAGATTTCTTTCCCCTGGGTGTCAAAAGCATGTCAATGACATTTCTGAATAATCCTCCAGATCTCCGAAATAAACTGAAATATTGTGGTGCAAGCTGTAAAATCACAGAAAAAATACTGTATGTAGAAAATTCTAAACTTCAAAGAAATGATTACAAGAGAATTGCTTCCACAGTTTGGAACCAGATATAAATTGTATTTTGTTAAAGCCTGTTTATATTAGCAATCCTTCTTCAATTCAAAGCTGGTTAAAAGCGCAATTTTCAACGAAAAGCCTGGACTCTCAAATGAAACAAGTTACTGTAGATTGATATATATACCAGATAAAAAAGCTCTGACCAAAGAAACAAAATATTATCCCTATGGAATGAGGTCTGACTGCCACTGAACACAACAGGAGGCTATTGACTTTAGTCATGGCACATGTTAAATTGTCGCACAAAGAATCTTAAAGCAACATAAGAACAAAAGAACACTCTCTTTTGGGTTTAGGTATACATTAGGCAAAATGAGTGTTAGTACAAATACTAATCTTTGCTTGCAATAAGTAAATAACTACACAAAACCATTGAAGCAACAGATAAAGTGACCTCTGTTTACTACTTTCTATGTGAAAGAATAAAATTTGATTACAGAGCGATTTGGGTGAGTGTGGGGAGCGGTTGGGAATGCAAAGCAGATCACCACCACTTTTTGTGCCCTTCCTGCTTGGCACTACCAGGGGTGAGATTCTGAGTCCTTTCAGCTTGACGCAGCTAGGGTGGCAGGCATGTTTATACTGTACATGCACACACATGTGAGATATGCATATATGTGGGTGGAGCTTGCTGGGGAAATTAGGTTTACAGGATTCAAGCC
Source organism: Zootoca vivipara (assembly GCF_965207765.1). Taxonomy (NCBI): domain Eukaryota; kingdom Metazoa; phylum Chordata; class Lepidosauria; order Squamata; family Lacertidae; genus Zootoca; species Zootoca vivipara. Next base: position 59,837,427 of record NC_142587.1, read on the forward strand.
CCCCCCCAAACCCACTCCAAACATTGTCAAACATTTCCCACCATCACTGAGGGAACACTCTCAGTGGTCCATGTGCAGGCGCTCCAGGAATGTAGGTGCCATCCCACAGCTGAATATGCACTTGCGCACATTTCAAAGCTGCCTCTGAGTGACTTTAATAGATCTTCATCAAAAAGGAAACTATGGTTAATTAGAACAGTGTTGGCTTAATTGTGGGTGCACATGAAGGGGCTATGTGTGCAGGCAAAATACATAATAAGTTGAGATATGGTTGTCTGAATGCAACCGGGGTTCCAATTTCTTACTTGCAACATCATATTGATGTTTGAGAAACTGCCTTTTAAAATTTAAATTGCTATCAATAATATTATTGCAAGAAAGGTTATATAAGGACAAAGAAGAACTATGATTAAAAATACTGGTCTCAGATAACTATCACATGAGTTTTACGCATTATACATTAATAATTGATGCTGGCCCTGCTCTGCAGGAAGAAAAAGCCATGGAAATATTATTATACACTAAATACTCAACTCCAGACACATGGCTGCAATTTATCCAACCTGCCCATCAATTGTCAGGTTTCTTTAAGCTCAACAGAAAACATTCCAGTGCTAAAATGAAGTGGCATGCAAAGGTGAAAGAAAAAGAACCATAAAGTTGCTGAAATGGGAGAACAAAATCTGTAACTTCCCTGAAGCAATCCCCCGAAAAATGAGAAGTAGAAGCTGTGTAAAATATTGTACTTGACCTTTAGTTAATATTTTTATTTTATTGCCCAATTCTAGGATGTGGCTTGTGCAGAGGTTGTGTTGAAGCAGTTATAGCTGTATCCTAATCTAGATGCAGAACAGAGCTATGCAACTGTGGTCCCTTTGCTTTAAACAACCCCAATTAGCCTTACCACACACTTTCGTTGGTACAACATGCAGGTACATCTAGCAAAGCATTTTGGCCTTAATGCAATGTGCTACTGGCATCATATACATTGTTACACAATGAATTGTAGAAGCAATATTATCAGACACTGGTGCGCTGGAGACCACCACCTCAATCCATTTCCAGGAGGGTCTCAGTGCCACAGCCCACCCAGCACCTCCTCACTTGCTCACTCTGGTGATGCTGGAGCCTTTAGTTTTAATTGATGCACAGGCACATAAGGGAAGAAAAGTTGGTTCAAGTACAAAGCTGTAACAGAGTTAGAGGGGAGGAAAGAAAGAGAATAAACTGAATGGATGGCTGAACAGGAGAGGAAAAAGGACAAAGAACAGGGAGGACGGCAAAAGGGGTGGACAACTGACGCACAGCTCCTGGAAGGTTGCCCATGAGAAAATGCAGCTGTTGAGCTGAAAAAGGTCCACCAATCCTGATTTAAATAATGTTTGTCATGGTGTAACTCGCATACTTCCCCCAAAGAATAGTGTGTACACACAGTTGTACAACATAGGTACAAATACATAATTCTACAACAATTGAAAATAATGCCTTCTGAGTTTTACAAATCCTGTATGTCGTGTAGTGGTTAAGAGAGGTGGACTCATAATCTGGTGAATCGGGTTTGCGTCTCCGCTCCTCCACATGCAGCTGCTAGGTGTCCTTGGGCTAGTCACACTTCTCTGAAGTCTCTCAGCCTCACTCACCTCACAGAGTGTTTGTTGTGGGGGAGGAAGGGAAAGGAGATTGTTAGCCGCTTTGAGACTCCTTAGGGTAGTGATAAAATGGGATACCAAATCCAAAACTACTCTTCTCTCTTCCAAATAACTGGCAGAAAAGTGGAAGCCAATTTATGTAGTGGCTAAAAGATTCCAAATATTTATTAAGAGTTTATTATTATGCCACTTGAAAGGTTCTGTGATGCATCATTGGTTTTAATCAAGAACTTACTGGCTCATAAGTAATTGCATTAAGGCAATTCAAATCTTTGTGGTCAACTTATAGGTAGGTGGATGTTCAGCTATTGTGACTTAAGTCGGTGATCTGGACACTTATCTGTTTGACTCAGTTCTGATTTTAGAGAAATTAACCAGGGAGTGACATGTGATGAAAAAGTTTTTCTTTTTTCTTTAAAAAAAATCTTATTAATATAAGATCCTGTACAATTAGTTGAGCTGTCCCTTGAGGTATTTTTCATGATTGGCCTATAACTAATTAATCATCAACACATTCTGTGCAATTCATTATCTATTATTTGTCCTGCATTATGGTGCTAAATAACGGCACCTCATTTAAAACGTGAAATGAGTCCCATCGATTCCTTTGTCTTTGTAATTTAAAGGGACAGTCCCATTAGGTTTTATTATAGGTTTTTTTGTTCTATAATATAACAAGTCAAATGTATAGTCCAGGTATTGAAAAAAGTCCATGAAATTTATCCTTGGATTAGGAAGGGCATAGCTCTCACATCAATTGATTTATAAAAAACAGCTTATTTGTTTGTAAGAATGCTAAAAAAAATAGGAGAGGGCAGGCTGGATTTTAAAAGGACTTCTATACTGGAAGTGGCCCTCAATAGAAATTCAAGGAAATGCATATCATGGAAAGCATATATTCTACAAATTAGTTCAATGATTTTACTTACTCGGTATTACCATTTTTAAACAAGTCTTTCTTACTATGTATTAGCATATCTGAAATTTAACTACTTAATAATTACATGACTAGCATCGCAAAGAATGGTCAGGATCCTATAGAAATATCAACAGAACTACTCATATAGAATCTGAAATAATTATTATGTCTTCTGTTCCGTCATGGAAGAAAAAGATAAAACAAAACCAGAATGTGTACCACTGAAAGCGAGAGTATGGTTTAGCCTGGTTTCCCCCCCCCCCTTATTATTATTTATCAACACAGGAACATAAATATGTCCCTTTTAGGTGGAAAATGAATAGTTATCTGAATAAAATTTGATTTTTTTAAAAAAGAGAACAATCTAACAAATTTAATGAATTTATAGAAAATAGTAAGGACTGATTAACGTATATGGGGCATATATCATTTTTTCCCTAATTAAAAAAAGACCAAGAATTAAAGAGTGGAGAATAACATAATTAATGGAACACAAACATGTTTAACCAAAACTGGTTCATATGAGATGCTAATTAACTCAGCAGATAGGATACAATATGTCTGAAACCTGGTAGGGCTCTTTCACTTTTATTTGCAGCTAACAGTAGCTGTCAAGCTAATACCGTAATAGTGTGATGGTTAGAATGTCAGAATAAGACCTGGGAGACTGGGGTTCAAATCCCTATTAAGCCACAAAGTTCACTGAGTGACCTTGGGCCAATCACTGCCTCTCAGCCTAACCTACCTCACAGGTTCTTGAGATTAAATGAGGAGGGGGAGAACCCTCGTATGCCACCTTGAGCATAAATGCACGTGGCATTTGAGCACACAGAATAGGGGGGCCAGAACTTCAGGGGCTTATGGCAGCTGTGGGGCAGGCAAATATAGGACTCCCTGACAAAAGTGTGGTTTGCAGGCACACATGCTGTACCTGATGTCATGGTAATGTCAGATGACTGATAAGTGGTCAGCCCAAACCACTTACCAAAATGTGTATACCTACCCAAAATTCCTGATTTCTCAGCTGCATACAGTTTGCATGTGCATGTGCTTTTTAAGGTAAAGGTAAAGGTCCCTGGATGATTAAGTCCAGTCAAAGGTGACTGTGGGGTTGCTGTGCTCATCTCACTTTCAGGCTGAGGGAGCTAGTGTTTGTCCACAGACAGCTTTCCGACTCGTGTGTCCAGCATGACTAAACTGCTACTGGCGCCCGGAGGACCGTGAGGAGTGCCAGAGCACACGGAAATGCCGTTTACCTTTCCGCCGCAGCGGTACCTATTTATCTACTTGCACTGGCATGATTTTTAACTGCTAGGTTGGCAGAAGCTGGGACATAGTAATGGGAGCTCACCCTGTCACGGGGATTCGAACTACCAACCTTCTGATTGGCAAGCCAAGAGGCTCAGAGGTTTAGACCACAGCACCACCCACAACCTTTTTTAGACAACATATACAAAGGTGAGCATCAGTGACCATTTACCAGTGCATCCTGCTCTCCCTCCTGCACACATTCAGTTAGCATTTTTAACTTGGGTTTATTTTATGCATTTTGTACCATTCTCAGATTCAATGATTAAAATGTTGGAAATTCTCTTACTTTGCATTTATCATTTTTCTAGCAGTGATTTTTGCATGTGTGTATATCGGTTATGTCTACTTCACGTTTTCCTCTTACCATAAATAGTCATAAACTGCCAAACAATGGTTTCTCTAAGCGCCAATTTTCTCTGGAATTAATGTTCCTTCATGTCCTCAATATGAGCTTTTGTCAAAATGTTAATTGGGCACTTTCTCCCAGACTACTGAATATACAAAATTCACACTTAAGTGTCAATTTAAAACTTGCAGAAGATTGGTCCTTGACATGCAGCACAACTCAGTTAGGAATCTGCCAGTTTATTTACTTAATTTAAATAACAATAAAGAAATGCCTGTATCAGCTTCTAGGTCAGGCTGTTGTCAATGAAAATAGATTCACACAATAAAACAGCAGTGTATCACACTGAATTTTTTGACAGTCAGCAAGAAAACATTTCCACAGATAATCCACCTGTTCTAGATTTCTTAAAAGAAATAAAAAAGGCTGTTTTCTTCCACCAGTCATCAACCAAGATACTGTAGTAGACTTTGCTATAAAAAAGGTGGATAATAATTAATCATGTTGGAAAAATAAAAACTAGCATTCAACGTAGAAGTCAATGCTCTGTTTATAAAATGAGAACTAGGGTTATCCCCATAGCTAGAGTTAGTCAGATTCACAGGACTATTCTACACCCCCCCCCCCAAAAGCAAATCAGAAACAAATATTTTCGGCTGGTGCAGAGCTAACAGCAACATTTTGTTTAACTCAAATTATTATCTCAGTGATGGTTTTCAGTGGTGGTTTTTTTATTATTCTTAAAGAAAACCGACAATTTTTTTTTCAAACCTCAAATATATTCCTGAAAAATATATTGCATGTTATTATAAATATCTGAAATTCCTTGCTCATTTCTCATTGAATTGTGGTTTCAGGACGACAGACTATGTGGTCAGGTCTGAAAAAAAAGTCTTACTGCTGGGTAGAATTTTTATTGGAGATCTTAATGTGTTTGCAGGCGGAGCCGCAAAATAACACTAATGGTTTTGTAGGTATATTTCTACCTCCTTAAGATTTCCACTGTATGGTGGGTTATTTTCAATTATAAAAAATAAACTAACTTTCAAAGTAAAAAAAAGCATAAATATAGGGGGGGGAACTGAATTACAACTGAGAACCAATGTTAATGGCTTTCTGAGGTGTTTTTCTGGCCCCATTTAGAAACTTGTGAGAAAACTGTCCTTGGTTAGAGAACTATGGTTTATGCCAGCTTACTAACATCCCACACTTTTTTCACCTTTCTCTGAAAAAAAAATAGATGTTTTACTACACCAATCTGTTAACATTGGCTGGAGTAGTAAATACATCCTAGTGGCAAAATTAAAAGCATTTATCCTCAGGCAGTCCTACACATAAAGCGTTGGGTGGCTGGAAAGTCCGACCTCAACTGGTTGGCTTTTATACCCAGGAAGCAGACCAGAAGAAAGAAGTTTTCCATCTGGTCTGCTCCTTAAACTGTGCCCCCCAAGCTCACTGGCGATTGGCTGCAACCACAGGTGAGCCCCAGCTGTCAGTGCAGCAGGCAGAGGAGGAAGTGACATTGTTCCCCAGCCACACAAAAGCCAGAAGTCTACCCCAGCACTGCAGTCCCACTGGACTGCAACCACTGCTTCTCCTCAGCTGACAGGTAAGCAGCCAATATCACATCCAGTTTTCTCCCGTTCATTATTTATTCTAATACGTTTGACGTTACCAAACTTTTGGCCACAGGACCGGTATATACTTCTACCTGTCTACTAATCTCCAAGTTTGTTTCTGTAGAATTTCACGACTCAGATGTTCAGCTGCCAGAGAACTTGTAAACGGTCTCAGTGGGCCTAAATTCATAAACAGTGTCATAAAAAGTTCCGCAAGTTCACAGAGTGATCTTGATAGAGCTTATGATATTTAAGAAAACCTCTAGGAAACTTCTGTCTCTGTAGAAACAAGATTTAGACATTAGCTACAACAATCCTGATTCTGTTATAAGCAGATCCATGTGCTGGTTGGTAAAAAGAAAAACAACAACAACATACATTCGGTTTTCAAACACTAATTCTATGAAGCTTCAGCAGTGATGCATGACTTTGCAGCAAGTTTTCTCTCTGAAATAATGAATAGGGTGTTCTTACCGGTTTTCCATGGAAAATTTTTAAAGCATTTAAAATTTAGAGCAGCTATTAATCAGATTAACCATTCTGAGTTGAAATGATATAATTGTTCTGGGATGAACTATGCAAGAATTTGTCAAGACAAAAAGCAGAGTTTACTCCATGAATAGCATAACCGACTGCAACAGAACCACGTACACATTTAAGTTTTACATTGTATGGAGAAGGCCAGCACTGTACCCACTGAATGGCATCTCACATGAAAAGCTATTAAAATTTTAAAAGTAAATATTCTTTGAAGTGCAAAGTGATTATTTCTGAAACATTTGATTAATATTTTCAATCTATTTTCAAGGAGTCTGTCAGTAATGCCAGTCTCCAGCGTGACTCCACACATACTCTTAATGTAAAACCTTATTACTGACATTTCAAGCATGCCTTTTAACTGGTAAATCATTTTCTGGACAAGAATACTAGGAACAAGGCAGTCCAAGTGATAAACTGAAGCACACATTAAAATTTAATTGTAATTAATTACATACACACACCAGTGCCCATGTTCACAACCTAATAGAACAGAAAGGGTTTCTATTAACACATATCAATGTGTTAAGGACAGATAACAATACCAATTAATACAGGAGAATGCTAAGTACTGAATCAATGAACTTCACCCACATCTACTGAATAAAAGACACTTGCAGTTTACAGCAAAATGCTTTGAAAACCTAAGCCTATCACATGTTGCCCTCTAGTGGACTTTTCTTGTTGTTGCACGTGTATATGCATTATATACTTTTCCAGTGCTACTCTGTTTAATTGCATTGTCAAGCAACTCCTCACAAGGATCAACCCACGTAGTTATTTTCCATAGCAGGCATGAACTGCACAAGAAATCCTGACAAAAGAAAGATGGATAAATAGAATTTGCTCTCTGAGCCGCTGCACAAGGAGATGCCCTTTCTCAACTATATGAAACTGAAGATTTTGTAAATTAGAACACATTTGGCATTCTATCTTCATCTTCAGGATATAATGGGTTGGCGCACCCATATTATTGTATTTCATTGTTGCGGTGCAGCTAGCTTTTTAAAGTTAAACCCTCTCAGTATAGGTAGTTTTACTCTGATGTGATACTATACATGGCACTTGCTTTGCAATAAAGTCACATAAGATTATTGTTGTATATTCTATAGGCTATAGACTTATTCCTGAAAAGTTTTAAAATCCTTTCAGATTTATTATGAAAATGCATGATTTATTTTTGACTTACTTTATTAGTCTGCAGCTGTTGATTGGTCATGTAATATATTCTCCAGGTTTGTGGGGTAATAGATTTATATTTTGGCACATTTAGTTCATCAGCACTACCATCCTGACCAAATGCACTATACAGAAATAGTGGGAAGTTGTTGCCACTAGGTCCCCTGGTAGAGATCAGCTAGGGAAAGCCCTCTTAGCTCTCACAGCTCATGAATCAAAAGTTGCATGAAAAGAGCTAGTGAAGTTATATTTCAAAATACCTGGCAGATTAAAAAAAAAATCTCAGTGCAGCCAGAGCATAGAAGACCAACTACTTTCCTTGTAGTAACCAACCCCATTACACCATCAATGCCATGGCTAGCTGTTCTTCTTGTTATTTTTTCTTTCCTTCCCCCATTTTCTTCTTCTAAATCCTTCTCCATTTTCGTTATCCTTTCCAAAAAAAGGGCAAATCAATATTTATGTATCAGTACTATACATGTAAACCTTACCTAAACTCTACAGGACTTACCGCAGAAGACATGCACCAATGTAAATAACTTTAGAGACATGAGATAGTATTCAACTAACTAGTTATGCTAGCACAACAGCTTTTAAATGTCCCACAAAACCACAGGGCAGGGCATCAAACCTTTAAAACAAAACAAAAATCCCCTCTCAGATTTTAAAGTTGCCTAGCACAAAATTCCCTGTACCTACTTGTTTGAAATTTGGCAGGCTTTGACTGCTCATAAACTGTACAATGACTAGAAACTTTATACAAATCCATAAAAAAATAAATGATAGGTCTGGGTGATTTTCTCCATGTAGGCAGTGGAAAAGGTTTTGGAAAATTAGGTGGGGAATACCTCTGCCTTAGATCTGAGAAGCATGACATTAGTCTGAGGCACCAAGCCAAGGCAATCCCAAGCCAATAAGGTAGGTTCCAAGGTAAGTATTCTTTTCTGCTCACATTCCTAACAGATACCCAAGGCTTAACATGGTGGGCTCATGTACACCTCATTTTTGTGCCGTATTTCTAGGTACAGTTGTACCTCAGAAGTCGAACAGAATCCATTCCGGAAGTCTGTTCGACTTCCGAAACGTTTGACTCCTGCAGCCAATCGGAAGCCATGGAAGCCCCACCTGACATTTGGCTTCTAAAAGAACGTTCAAAAACCGCAACAGTCACTTCTGGTTTTCAATCGTTCGGGAGCCGGAACGGTTGACTCCCAAGACATTCAGGAGCCGAGGTATGACTGTACAGTTCTATGTTTTAAAGCTCCATGTAGGTGCTTTCCCCACAAAACCCCACTATTTACTGCTGAATCAGAGCAAACAGAAATCCATGAAAAACCTGAATTGCCATTTGTTCCAATTCAGCATTAAAGAGTGGCATTTTCTGGAGAAAATACAGACCTGTGCCTAGAAAGTGCAGGGCAAAAACTGTGGAAGAGCCCTAATTCTCCTCATGCCAGTTCTAAAGGCACACACCTCTTTAAATCATAACTTTTTCAATAGAAGCTAGAGCAAAATCTCTCCGTAATTACTACCATCCTTTGTTGTTACATATGAGCATGTTGCACGTGGAGACCCTTTAACCTGGCCTAGAAATAAATTCAGACACGACTCAAATTTTTGGTTTGGTTTTTGGCAGAATTTAGGCCAGAACTTTATTGATTACAAATCAAGTGAGTGGTTGCATAGGCTCTGGTTTGAAAAGCTATCTATGGTAGCGCTGACTCTGGGCAGCAACCATGAGTCAGCCTGGGTGAACACCTGGGACAGGAGCCATTGGATGACTGGGCCCGGGTCCACCCAGATGTACCCTGAACTCTGGCTCAGGGCACAACCCTGCTCGGGGAAGACTAACCATGACTCCTAGGATTCCTTTTACAGGAATACCCATGCATAGGGATGGCTAGGAATCCTGCCACCCCTATCATCAGGAACCAGAGCCTATCTGCCAACCTTACAAGTTGTGGCGATTTGCTACGCGGCAGGCGAAAGCCAAGTCGCACCAGCCAATCAGCCAAATGGGGAAAATTCCTGCCGTGCCCCTGTCCCAATGACAGGCGACACACGACGACATAGCAAGGTCAAGCGCAAGCCCTAAATTAGGGAGAGGTGGGCGGGTGTTCCGATGTACTGTGACCTGAAAAGAGGATCTCAAGGGTCATGTGCAGCAGTTAAACAGTGGTCCCTCTGACTCCTTGACTGGCATGCCCTTAGCCCAATTGCTCCCAATCAGAGGGACCACCAATAGGGTGTTGTGGCTGCTCCAATTGTCCCCGCCCAAACACCTAGGCCTGATTGCTGGGTCCCACCACAATGTGTGCCCTCTCTTGCAGGGAGGACCCGATCTATTCAGAACTGATGTAAAATGTACGTATTTTGTGTTTTCTGTAAAGTATAAAATACTAATTCAGAAGTGGGTTTAAGAAAATGGAAGAGCGATCACGAAAAACCTGAGGTAGAGATGCACATGGTTAGGTATATGTACCTTGACACTCATTTATATGTACTATAAAAATTCCAGCATACTTTAAGTTTCAGGAAACCTCCCCGCTTTGCAACTTAAAGATTCCTTTCAGGGAAATTAATTACGATCTAAATAAGTACTATTCCTCTTATCTTAATTAATCACCTCACCCAAGAGATATTTTAGCTGTGAAGAGAGCACAGACTGAAACATGCAAAGCTACTCTGGCGGTGGTGGTGTGTGCCTGCACATGCGCATGAGCCCGATGGGATCCTCTGGCTGCAATTCTTCCTTTTCAGAGTAACCTCTCAGGGCTTCTTCCTCTATGAAACTTTAAGGTCTTTGTGGAAAAGTTCGTTTTTATTTGAGGAAGCTGAATGTTTCCATTTATTCTGTGCCTCACAGAAAGCAGTAAGAATGCAGAGGATTCATTGAGCTAGTTTTTAGTTTTCTTTAAATTTATAAACCAGTTTGTTTATGGGTTGGGAATTCCTCAAGATATGCAGGTTTTAGTTTCATGTCATGCTGGTCAGCACATAACCTTAGTTTACTACTACTGGCGATAATTTTGAGTGCCACAGCTTAGTCCATATGATATAGGGTCACCTGCATATTCTTGCATTGCGGGGGGGGGGGGGGGTTGACTATATTCCAGCTCTTCAGTTATAAGGTGAAGCAGCACTTCACATGGAGTACCACATGCAGAATACTCCTTACAACTCAGCAATCTCAACCAGGGATTCTTCCAAAATTCTCTTCAACCCAAATTCACAATGAAATAACTTAGTCTGCCTATAGAAAACAAAACTGTCTGAATATAAATTTGAGCATTAGTTTCCTAGATGCAGCCACTAAAAAAATATTTATTCCCCGCCCCCGTATGTATTACAGCACATATAGGACAGCATATCAGAATATCAGATATGACTGACACCCTGCACTTTACCTTTCCTTTCTTCATTGCTACTGAAAAGAAACCTCTATATAGTTTACATGAAATATATTAAGAAAAAAAATCTACATAAATTCATATAAGAATACAGTAGCAGCATTCAAATAAGACTTTTCAAAATCTAAATAAAACAGAGTAAAACTATAAGCTATAAATAAAACTATTAAGCGATGAGCAACCAGCTGGAAGCCCATTGAGTACACACTCTTTCAATCCAGGAGATCACTATAGCGATAAGTTGGCACATTTATACAGCCTGATGTGTCTACAGATTGGAGCATCCCCCTTCCCAGTCATCCAAGTTTGATTTAGTGTACTCTATATAAGAAAGAATTCTGCTTCTGTGTTGTCACCAAGTGATAGTCCGCTGGTCATGGAAAAACCCATGCCTACAGATCCTAGTTTGGAGGACACAGTAAGCATTGTGGGTACCAAGGAGCTAACATTACGTGGAAGTGCCAACTCAGCATCATGTGACGAGTCAGCATCACGAGATGCAGGCGTTGCCTAATTGGTCTACAGCCAACTACATAGGAGTCAACTCCCAGGGGGGGCTGAGGTCCCTTCGGGTCCCCCAATAAAATATTTGAACACCCAACCCCACACCCCGTCAGGAAGCTATCAGCGGCTCCTGGCTGGTTGCCCAGGAAAGTATAAGAATAAAGGCAAGGAAAAGTCCCAACCCCTCTCACCACCAAAGGAATACAAGCGAATAAGAAAGAGAACCCACACTAGTGACACTGACACAAAACCCCACACATACACAAAGTAGAATAGACACATTGCCACACCATCCCCCCTCCAGCTCTCCCCCTTTTCATCCTTATGTAACACTGATGTCTCAACAAATAAAACCGATCTGTAGAAAATATAACTTGAAAAAAGAGACATTGCACATACTTTTGTAAACTGAGAAATCTTTAATAAAAATATGTTTCTTTGTTTTTTTAAAAAAAGACAAGGAAAGAGAGAGGCTATAGAAACCAGCCTCTTGGATAATGGCGTTGTCCCGAGTGAATCTCCACCCCCCTTCTCTCTCACTTTCTAATTCGTCATCATCATCATCTTCTCTATGGGGGCCACTAAGTTCCCTCTGTCTTCAAGCTCTTTGCTTTCCTACTTTTAAGGCTCACCTGGTTCTGGGAGAGGGGGGGTCTGGAATTCTTTCTAATGACAACATGTCAGCCAGCTGTTCTCTGGCTCTGCTTACTCCCCCTCTCCCATTATTTCCCAACTTTCCCCCTCATCTGCCTCTGAGCTGTGACCTCCTGCAAAACACTGTTGCAAAACTATACTGTCTTCCTCTTCCTCCTCCCTGGAAGGGTCAGGATGGGGAGGTGGTCTCCACCACTCCTCCTCCTCTGCCCAGTCCCTGACACACACTCCCAGTTGATGGGCATTGCCATTTAAATGGTGTGTGTATGCCACATCATGTGATCAATTATTCATGGTGGAGCCTCCCTCAATATTTTATTCAGGTTGGCCCCCCTGGCCAGCTAGTATAAAGAGGTATGGTTGACTTCTCTACATTGTCTTCCCGCCTCTATGTAACCCCACCTGTGCATCATGATTCCTGGATTTAAGAAGACTGCTTTATGATGATGCAAGACTGCAATTGGAATAAAGCCCTACGTAAAATACATTTTGACTCCTGAGTGCTTCATGTGGGTCTTCTGTACATTGCAACAAAACCTTGGTTATCTGGCACACTGTCTGAAGGATCAGAGAGGAGCAAAACTGCAGCAACCTCCTCCTTGAGAGCCAGGATGTTTGGTTTGGCATTACATGTAAACTCTGTATTTTCCCCACCCCTCCCTTTGATTAGGGTTAATTCCGCACTACACCCTATACTTCATATCTTCATATCCCCATACTTCATATCTTCATATCCCCACAAAAGGAATGGGGAGGGAAGAAGGGGAAAGTGAGCTTAGGCACGAGTTATTAAAGCGACCAAATTCTCGTAAGGGCCAGCTTTAATGGAAACTGTTCAAAGAGAGACAGAAGGTTCTGCTTCCCATCTCACCCTCTGTTACCTAAAGGAAAGCCACTTGTGGAGCCTCACCCCTGCCCAGTGCCCCCTGCCCTAAACAACCGTTGAATGAAAGGAATACTGATTGTTGAGCATCAGGGCCGTCTTAAGCATATCTGGCACCATGGTGCAAAGACACACACACACACACCCCGTTTCCCAGAGTTGTTGGGGGGGGGAACCCCAAAGCTGTTGACCAAAGGTTCCCTAGAGTTGTTGACCTATTTTTAAGGGAGCTGACACCACTCTTACACATTATCTCTAACAAGGTCCTTAGAACAAAATAAAATGAAAAGCCAGAAGAAAATATAATGAAGTCCTCAATTCCAAAGCAAGACTCATTCAAGACTCAGCAGTTCTTCTAATTCATCCTCATGATTCAAATCACCACATATCAAAAAGTTAAAGCAAGCACCAGTTTGTTGTTCTTTAAATAAATTGATAAAGACACAGAGAATGAAGTTCCCGGCCAATTTGTGTTTAACTACAAAGCTGATGTTTTCAAATATTGTTGGGGGTGTGGTGTGGTGGGTGTAAAGCAGTGATAGTCTGAACCTAAAAAGGACCCAAAACTTGGGTCACAAAGGCTGCAGCCCTAACTGCACTTACCTGAGAGTAAGCCCTGCTGAATCTAATAGGACCTTAAAACCCGCCCCCATCTTTAAAGGACTTTTTGTTGGTGTTTGTTTGTTTTTAACCACTAACTGCATGGAGAGCATGCTCTTGAGTCAATCCTTACCTCCGAACTGTGTCCTAATGGTAGTGCGTCCCCCCTCACCTTTCCCCTCCCACTGCCCCAAATATGAATGGATCCCCCCTCCACATTTTTCCTCGATGGAAAGAGCGGGGGGCGACGTTCTTGGAGCCCTTCCCCCTCTCCGTCCTCCCCGCCCCCTGCGCTGGGCAGCTCGAGACTCGCTTGCCGCACGGGCTTCCTCAGCAGTCCCACTACTGTCACGGGGCGGGGCGGGCAGGAGGGAGAAGGGAGCCACATAGCTTTGCCCACTGCCGCCGCCTCCTCCTCTCCCAGGCAGGAAGTGTGAGAGAGTGGCTGGCCATAGGAAGAGCTGCCGCCACCACCCAACATGCCCTCACAGCTGTTCCCGGTCAGTCCTGGACTCCCGCTGCTGGGCACCCCTAATGGGCAGGCATCATGGCGCAGGGCGCAACTAACCCTAATGGGTAAGACGCCCCTGTTGAGCATCACCCACACCCTGCAGGATCCTAGACTACACATCCCTACACGAAACTCCTGTGATTTTAAATGTCTGCAGCCTGGATTTGTTTCTGGAAGCAAATTATGTGGAAATGAGCACTAAACTTGCACTTTATTCTGCTAGATTTACTGAAGTGGCTTTTATGTCATGTAAAAGCTCAAATATAATGCAAAAATAAACCGGGGAATGGCATGGAAATTGCTCTAGTTGCGGACTTTTGGGGGTGCGAACACACCCTGGAATACTGTAACAACAACAACAACAACAACAACAACATCTATAACCCCACTCCCACAATCACATTTAAAAGATGTGAACTTAGATGTATGTATTGCCAAATTAATTTGTGATATACTATATCACAGGCACCAGCTTTTCTAGATTGGGGGGGAGCAGCAGCGACGTGATGTGAGGAGTAAAGGAGCAGGGCCCAGCCACCTAAAAAAATACATTCGGGAGGATGAAACTGCCTTGGCCCCTAGGAGTCGGAGCCTGTGTCAGATATAACAAAGGGATTGGTTGTTTCAGTATTCCCACATTATTCACATGCTTTGGCCCTTCCAAAAGCTGCTGTGGATCCTGTCCAGTGTGCTAATGAAATCAATATTTGTTATAGCCTGAGACAGATTAAACTAAACAAATTAACAGATGAAAGTCACAAACCTTTACCAAGTAATATTCAGTGAGTCAGTATTCTTTCTGAATAGATACAAAACTGCTGGATCTACAAAACGCAAGAACAAGCTTTGGAATTTTTTGGGGGGCTGACATTGCCATTTTTGTCCTGAGGCCTGGGCTGCCATTCACAGTTCGGAGCCAGAGTCTTCGACTGCCACAATCATTGGAACTTTGTTCCATGGTGTGTTTTAGGGGGAAATCTGAATAATCTACATTCATGCCCTGAATTGCTCAACTGGTTAGATTGTAGTGCTGATAATGCCAAGGCTTCAGGTTCATCCCCCATGTGGGGCAGCTGCAGTGTTCTGTACTGCAGGGGGTTGGACTAGATGATCCTCATTGTCCCAACTATAATTCTACCCCCCTCCCCAGCTCTAATACTGCCATTTACAGACTCTGATTAATCTTTTGTGGAACTGCCTGATCTGATTGCTCCTGTGCAATATTCTCCTTCTTCTCCTGTTTTAATTCCAAAGCAGCCTGCTGCAAGTTGGAGCAAAATAACTGAGTGTGGACAGAGGCTGCTTAATCCCTCCTTTTCCATTATACAACTCATAATAAGCCTGGGGAAAATGATTTTATCTTTCCATATAGAGGAGAGAGAAAACAACTGAGGGAAAATTTTGAGTTGGAAAGAAAAGAGAAAGAAAACAAGAACTGTACTTTGGGTTAAAAAGAAAAGAAAGGAGGGAGGGAGGGAAGGGAATGGAAGGAAAATTTGACAGTACATATCTTGCAACAGCATGAAACCAAGATACAGGTAATATTGTGATAGGGTTAATATCTGTTTAAGGATGTGAAGTAAAAGCGGGAGGGGGGGTAGGGAAGAAAGAAATGTGAGTACAGTTTAAGATATTTGGACATCAAACTTTGAGAATGGTGAGAAAGAAAGCACCAATTATGAATCTGAAGCAGATAGATGATGGAAGCATAAAGGAAGCTGGGAAGCTGGAGGAAAGGTGGAAGGGAGGGCGAAGAGTTTGATCAAAGCCGGGATATGTGTCACTGAAAGATAGCTGATGAGATAGCCAGGGGGCACATCCATATTGACAGACTCCTGAGAGCAGTCTTACCTGGAGAATCTACTTAAATTCAAGGTGGATATGAGTGATTAGACAGGGGCTTCCTCTGAATAACATTTCCTAGCAGTCAATCTAAGGCCAGAGGGACAGTAGAAGTAGATTAGTTTCGCTACAGGATATGTTCCAACAACAGATGTCTAACATTTTATATGCCTATCCATGTATTTTGCATGTGAAACAGGATTTTTCTGTTAATAGCTTCATTTCAAATTTGAAAATTAAGAACAACTGTCTAAGTACACAAAATAATGTGCCGTTTTCTAACTATGCAAACTTTTCAGATGATTTGTTGATGATTTTTAGTTGAAACAGATAATTCAGCACCAACAATATCTGTAATGTTGAAGAGATATTGAAGGTACCATTATTCTTAGGCCTTATAAATTTAAAATTTTAATATAACTGAACACCAAATTAGTTTTACCATAACTGATTTTAAAGGCAAGAGTTACATTTGCCTTCCATTTGAAAAAAACTGAAATATGATTGGTGAACACTAGATGGCAGAGTAGGGCAAGGACTGATATTTTAAAAGCCGTCCATTGCAAACCCAAATTATTCCGATATGCCTAGATGTAATAAATAATTCAAATGATGACTAAACAACACTGGGGACTGTTTCTGTTTCATTCACAGACAGATCTCTCTGTTAGTTGCTCTATAATTTATTACCAACAACTGACCATACACATACAAACAGACCGCCAGCAGTAATTTCCTGCTTTTCTTTTTTGCAGAGAAAAGTATACCTCTCTTTGCATATTTGGTCTGTCCCTTTAGGAATGATTAGTCAGAAGGATAAAAGTCAATGGAAATCTGGTTTCTGATTTCAATGAAAATGAACATTAAACCAGTTGAGTTTTTTCAGCTCAGCCAGTCAGAGAAATTGCAATATAAAATTTGCTGAATTCAGGGTAGACCAGGTATTTCTAATTAAAATGTGGGAATAAGGTTCTGTACCCAAAGTGTACTCAAGGCCAAAATTGCTTATGCTACAATATCACTCTCACATATGAATGTGACATACTATTATTTGCATTTTGTATTTCTATTACTTTTTTTTTTTACATCCAAGCAAGCTAGGATAACACACACCCAAATCAAATCACATACAAAGCTACAACATGAAAAATAAAAAAGGATAGCTAAAACACACACCCTGCAGTACTGAAAACATCCCAAACCGTCAGAGCACATCTGTTTCAAAAATCTCTATAAACAAATCTGCAATATAGCCAGAACAGAAGACACTTTGAGAAACCATGTGATAACTATCATGTGGACTATTTCCAAATTTTCCTTCTTTCCTTCTTGTGGTTCTATTGTCCACGAATTTAGGTGTTGAAATGATGACTAAATATGGCGTGATATGTCAGATGCCAGCCCACATATAAAGAACTATGGCATTCACACAGTATCAAAGCTGTATGGCTGCCAGCAAGAGCAGAGGTGGTTTAAAGGTAGCGCGACCGGTTCAGCCACACTAGGCGCTGCGCTGCAGGAGGTGCCACAGCAATGCTTTAGAACGGAGCACGAGAGGCAGGGGGCGCTGAACTTTAGTGTCGCACAGGATGCTGCTGAAATTTGACAGCCCAAAGTTTGCCACTGGCAAGAGATTATTGCAGAGGTGGCCAACATGATGCCTTCCAGATGTTGCTGGAACTCCAAATTCCATCAGCCCAAGCCAGCATGGCTAATGGTCAGATTTCAGAGTTTTATTCTAACAATATTTGGATGAAACCATGTTGGCTATCCCTGGATTACTGTATAGGTCTATTTACTGCAGGAGCTTAGTACTATGTACATCAGGTAATGTTTTAAAACTTAGGCAGAAGTTTATAATAGTCTGTTACAATGAGTACCAATAAGCATATCAAACCCAAATTAGTTGAAACAATTTGCTTAAGTGCTTAGAGGCTTTATTTGCCTTTAAAACTTTCTTCTTTAAAAAAGCGACCAAAATATAACATGTTGCATGTAGTGTTACATTGCTTCTCACTGCATATACCAGATGACCCAAATGGTTCTATCTTTAATTTCACTCATTCTATCAAGACAGAAGCTTATAATGAAATGTTTTCTCAACCATAACCACACTGTTAGACTAGTCATGCTGCAATTATTATTATTTACATACCTTCCATTATATAAACTATTATCGAGAATGATTGTTATCTAATGCTTGGAGGTACTCAGAGAATGATAACTTCAGCGGATTTCTGAATATTATGAGTATTCTTCAGCTAGGAGAGTAGTAGTATTTGTGGAATTAGTAACATTTTATCACATTTATTAGTAACATTTTATCACATTTATTCTATTCATTAAGCAGTACCAGAAATACCTTCTTGATAAAAACCACATGCTATGCCCCCGTCCAGGGGTCCTTTACCTTTCACATAATATTTTGTCTTTTAAAAAAATATTACATAGTTTTATTGCGCATTGTGAAATTATGCCTTATGCTAACTGTATTTGTATGAAAGACACTAATAATGATGTTTGAAGCAGCCTGAGAGTTCAGCACATACAGATCGTTTCTGGGTACAAAGCATCTGTAGACTTCACACCTTCCACTGCATTATACAGTATGTCAACTAAGATAGTTGGGTTCAAAGTGCCCTAATATTATGAAACAGGCAAGGCATCAAATACAGTGGTACCTCTACTTACGAATAACTCTACTTATGAATGTTTCTACTTACGAATGGAGCTCCGTCCGCCATCTTGGATGCGGTTTAGATAGGATTTTTTCTACTTACGAATTTTTTCTCCCAATGCATTCCTATGGGATTCAACTTGCATTTTTTTTCAACTTACAAATGTGTGTTCGGAACGCATTAAATTCATAAGTAGAGGTACCACTGTACATAAAGTAAATGTGCTCCCCTCCCACACTCTCCCCTGTGCAACATGGCAGTGGTCACTCTGCTCCTGAAGAATGGTGCTCTGAATATTATATAAAGTGACAGTATATGCTCAAGCATTACCTTTAAAGTGTAGGTTGGAATCTTGAAGCTACACATTCAATGTGTGATAGACTTCTCATTAATAATAGGGGTGGGAGAGGGGTACTCAGAATGACTGATATACTGGAGTGCGTGAACATTAGTTACCATCATTACATATTTTAAAATGTAATGTAGTTGATGTTTAAAAAATAACAAGGACCCTGTCCTTAGCTTCACAATCTAAAAGCAGACAGTATTTTCCATGGCTAGATCCATGAACAAACTATTTCCATCTAAACCCCCATATCATCACTCAGTGATTCAAGTGCTAAAAGCTTTGATTCCCAGTGCTGAGCAGACATGGATTTCCTAAATGACTAAAACTTATGTGCAAATGTTTCTTTTAGAGCAGTATGTAAATGCAATGTTAAATTTTATTTTTGTAATCTCTTTAATCAGAAACAAGGGAATTAACCAGCTGTTTGGAACTCATGTTAAGATGTAATTAAGCATCTGATTGAATTTCTGTGCATATCAAACAGAAAAGGCTACTTATTTGCACACAAGGCAGATCGCTTTCATTAGAATAAAAATCCCCTTAACAGATGACAATAGGGAGGGATTATTCCAACAGTGCGCCTTTGAGGTATCCCTTCACGTGAAAATATATCAGAATGGCAAAAAATCTCGCTTTATGTGTCAATCATACCAACAGGATTCCTTACTGAGTGACACCATGATCTCTCTTACATCTGTACTGCATGCTACTCCAATACACCAAGGGATTGTCTCTCTGGCAAGCTTTTCACACAATCACATACAAAGGTTTCACAAATTATCAATTACCTCAATGTAGACGCAGGGTTGCCCTGCCACATGCACTTTAAACAAAATTTAGGCTTTTGTGTGCGCGCTTTTGGTGTGTCAGATGAGCTCATTCCCCCCCCCTTCAGGAAACTACAAAATACCTTCTTTGTTCAAGAGAGACTAATGGGAACTAATGACAGGATTTTAATAGTGCCACTGCAATCAATGTAATGAAGAGTTAAATTAACATTATCATTAGAAGTTAGAATGAGACCCATAATACTCAGATCTGGGATTTAAATGGTATGGAACACAGACGATATGATTTCACAAGAAAGGCAAAATCCTGTAATTATTTTACACCACATATATGGATGTGCATATTCTTAAATACCATTTTTTAAAAATCTACTTCTGTGATAAGAGAATTATCACGGTGGCTTATTTTCAGGGGATGTCTTATTTTTTTATTAAGTATGGTACAGTTTAACCTACAAGGTTAAACTGCCTATCACTATAGCTTATTTTCGGGGTATGGCTTATTTTCAGGGTACAGCTTATTTTCGGAGAAACACGGTAGTATGTTGGCTTTATAAGCAAATGACATGAAGCACACATTTCCAAGCAAATCCATATCCTTTATTTCAGCCTATGTTGGTTCTCACTGCTCTGTGTGGTATGCGGCAGACTGTGATTCTGGATACAGGACAGCAGGACACACCTCTTCCTCTTGGATGTAATCTTTACTCTCTTCTGTGAGTCTCAAAGTATATCTGCTTTTCTCAGAGATACTTCACGCAATGGCAGTTGCGCACTTGAGTGCCAGCAATGGGATGGAAGCTGTTACAATTTGGATATACTTTAGCAGCCAACTTTTACGCATGTTTACATAGAAGCGAGTCCCAAGTAAGTTGTGTACTGACAAATACTATGAGGAGGAGTTACATATTTTTCTATCAATATTCATATTCTGGGACTATATTGATGAAATCAATATGTATTGACAATTTTAATGCTTGGGGTCCCCCCCAAAATTGCTTATTAGTTCTAATTACATTCAAAAGGTATATAGTCCATCCCAATCTGAGGGCATGTTGCACAAATGTAATAAAACACACTGGACAAAGTTCCGCTATGTTCAATGGGGCTTATTAGTAAATGTTTCAATTGCAACAACTTTAGGCAGGTAATAAATAAATAAGCATGTAATAATTGAGTTGAATATACAGTGAAACAGACTATTTGCTCAAGGACACCTGCTTGATTACTTTAAGACCTGAAATGAAATCCATCCCAAACAAGCAAGCCTTACAAGTCTTTCAAAGGATGTTCAGGTTCATATTTGCTAAATCTCCAAGGAAAGAGATTTCCATAATGGGTTTAGAGGGAAGCAGCCACTCGACAGGTCTATCTCTGCATCTTTGTTATATGAACCTTGAGCAAGGACGGTATCTGTATTGTGTGTTTGACAGGGAAGCCTTGGAATGAGCAGCACAGGCTTCCAGTGGGGAAGGGGAAGCAGGTCTTCAGTGATTTAAAAATCTCACTGTGAAGGACGGGCATTGGGGATGGGATGATAGTACTTGCTTTAAACCAAATTTTGGTACGGTGTGTCTTTCCCACATTCACTCAAATCAGTTTGACAGCTGTCAGATCTAATGGTGGGGGCAAATACCATCTATGAGTTTCTTTTTCGACCTTTTGTGGTGGTCCCATTTCCCCCCAATTTTTGGGCTGAGGAAAGCTTATTATTTAAGGTCACCCAGCAGAGGGCTTCCTGCTTCCCTTTATTTCTTTAACACACAAAAGTGGCAGAAGAGTGGTAATCTGAACAGGTCAAACAGTTCAATGGGAATAGCACTATGCAGTGGTACCTTGCTAGACGAATGCCTTGCTAGACGAATTTTTCGCTAGATGAATGGGTTTTGCGATCGGAGGTTGCCTCGCAAGACGAATTCATTTTGTGAAAAATTCGTCTAGTGAATCGCGGTTTCCCATAGGAATGCATTGAAATTCAATTAATGCGTTCCTATGGGCAAAAAATAAAAATTCAATGCATTCCTATGGGATTCACTAGACGAATTTTTCGCAAAATGAATGGACTCACAGAACAAATTAAATTTGTCTTGCGAGGCACCACTGTATTATGAAATAGCATCATT
This sequence comes from Zootoca vivipara, assembly GCF_965207765.1. NCBI lineage: Eukaryota > Metazoa > Chordata > Lepidosauria > Squamata > Lacertidae > Zootoca > Zootoca vivipara. Next base: position 59,859,329 of record NC_142587.1, read on the forward strand.
TGCACCAGTCCTTTTGGGGCAAACGGGACCACTCGGGTGGTCATATTGCAGCTATGCCCAAGGGATGCAGGGGCAAAGCAGGAAATTATTCCAGACCCTCACAAAGCTGGAGGCAACCTCCACCCCAACTTACCAGTTTAGCCATCTGATACAGATATAGCCATCATGACCTGCACACAGGGGAATGTATCCTACAGTTCTGGACTATGGCCCTGTTTAAAAATACTCAAGGCTACATGACATCAGTGATAAAAATTCTACATTGATTGTCTTAAGCCAAATGTAGCCAGGAAATAAAAAATAAAAGCCAGGAAATAAAATTTTACACATTACTCTAAAAGTGCTCATTTTGCACCCCCATATTGGTTTTCTCAGGTGTGTACACCTTTACTAAATGGAAACTAGCAATGCTCCAAGGGTGTGAAACATTTTGCCTCTGGAGGACAATTGATTCAATTGGGGTGGATTCAGTGCTGCACAGGGACAGAGCAAAAAGTGGGAAGAGCTTCCCTTTCGCACTCTCTCCCCTGCGGTCACCAGGAAACGCCCCTGCTTGACTGCATGCTTCATCTTAGAAATGCAGAGTGAAGTAAGGCAGAAAAGGAAGCACCTTTGTCATCCCACTGCACCCCATAGTTGACAAAGGGTGGCAGAGCTATGCTGGTGGCTCTGCATCTGCCAAATGATTGCAGGTCCAAGAAAAATCCAGATGGCGGGTGTCATAACTCTGGGGCCAGAACCCCCTTCTTCATCAGCACCAGCCACAGAAGTGCTTAAAACTATTGAAAGCACTTCTGCAAGAAGAGCTCGGGGATCAGGTATGCCTCCAGCCTTATTATTATCACCCTTATTAGCAGAAACTAAGCCTGATTGGCAAATTCTTTTGACAATTTAAGTGGTACTTTCCTCCTGTTTTTGTTTTGGGAATCTAATTAAGTAGGCCACCTGTTTGAGTATTGTGTGATTTATTAACTATAGATACTACAATGATACTTAATTTCCAAATATGGTTAGATATTTCTTTTATATTCAGGTAAAGAAGATTACATAAGTTAGATACATTTATTAACATCCATGAATGCCAATTCACTGCCTATATAGTGAATTAATATTCATGGTTATTAATAAATCTATCAAAATTAAATACAAACATACTAAACCATATAATACATTTATTATGTTCCTACTCCATGAACACAGGCATGTAATAAGAACATCTGGGGTGAAAGAAGAGGGTTCCAAGTCTATGTTTTGCACCAGGGTTCCCTTTTCTGACTCTGGCTCTACTACCACTTGGAGGGGCAGAATAGCTTTTGTACCTATTGAAATATGAGGGTGGTAAGTAAGAAGCCATCTGCCAACTGGATAAACCTCCCTCAATGGAAAATTAATAGCATCTAGTAAATTTCCAAAGTTGATTACAATCTAAAGAGGCTGCCACCCCCACCCATCTTGAAAGCAATGAAAAGATATGGAACAAAGTGCATGACCTAGTGGTGGTCTGAGCCAACATGCTATAGTGCTTAGAGTTCTGGGCAAGGACTAGGAAATCCCCTCAGTCACCGAGAGGGACTGGATAAAATAGGCTGGGAAGGGCTGGGCTAGATTTTTTTTCCTTTAGGAAAAGGCTGGGCTAGATTTTTTTTCCTTTAGGAAAAGGCGGAATATAAATGTAACAAAAAAAATATTGGCATTGGAATAAGTCACAGAGAATGTCCTGGTCACATGTAAGGCTACAAACCGTAAGTTCGTCTGAATGAGCAAATGTGTGGGTTCCCAGAGAGATCACAGCCGATTTGCCTATGCACCAAGCTAAACCATGGTTTGGTTTGGCTAAGCCATGAGCCAGGTTTCAGCTGACACCACCTCTAGATGAGCTACAAGCTCTAACAAAGGCTTGGTTTGCCAACAAACAAACAACTCAGGTTTAGAGGATGTGCAAACTACAACTTATTTTTACCACAGTACAGTGCAGTAGTGAAATGAGCAAGGAGGACCAAACAAGTCACAATCAGCCCTGCAGTGGCTTGTATATTTGTTCATTTTGCCATGGTTTCGCTTAGAATTACATGCAAATGAAATCAATGAGTTCTGGCAGCTATGTTAATAATAATAATAATTTATTATTTATACCCCGCCCATCTGGCTGGGTTTCCCCAGCCACTCTGGGCGGCTTCCAACAGAAGTATTAAAATACAATAATTTATTAAACATTAAAAGCTACCCTAAACAGGGCTGCTTCAATGTTCCTTGTGAGTAGAAAAGGGGGAAACATTTAAGATTTGTTTATTTTTCAATAGTTTATTTTCTTAGAGAGTGTATGCTTGTTTGCACTAAAGCTTTAGTGGGCTTATTTATACAGGCACTATGAAATGATGATGGAAAAGTATTCTTTGTAGCAAAATCAATCCCAGACCAATTGCAATTGTTATTCTGGTCTGATGAGCTATCTGCTTGAGTTAGTCTTCAGAGTACCTTATCCTTCCATTTTCTTCCTTCTTTTGAGCATTTCTACAAATTGGTTTCTTATCCAATTTCAAGAAAAGCAAAACTACACATTGGCATCCACATGGTTAGTAATAGAACCCTAACACAATATGCTAAGTTGGACATAGCAAAATAAAAGCACGTTTCCTTTACATTATACTGTTCAGCAATTAACTGACTCATATAAACTACATAGACATAATAAATCTTACAAGATCCCCATACAGAATGATGATTTCTTCATATTGCATAGAAACATGAAGTTAAAGAACTTACTTTGTTACACAAAGTTTATTTCAGGGCCTGAAATAAACTAAACAGTCTGTAGACATGCAAAAGAAAAAAGAAAATGCATACAGTAACTAATTCAAACATCTGAAACCCTGGCTTCAGTTAGTGAAAATATCATGTATGATTTCTGAGTATGCCTGGTTGAAGCAAACAAGGAGTAAACTAATGGTATGCATTTATGAATCAAACAGGCAAGAGTCTCAAAATAAGTGTAAATATCTCAGTTCTGCAACACAGGTGATTAGAAAAAAACAGGATGTGGGGTCATGTGCAATACACAAGCTAGGAAACAAAAGCGAGAAGCTGAGAAAGAAATTATACTGGTTGGAAGAACTTAATAAGATAAAAATAGACACTTGTATTCAAAAAATAAGAGCTTTGTTTAAAAAGTGCAATCCCATCACTGATTTTCTGGCAAGATCACTAAGTAACTGAAATGCCTCCACTAAATACACACACAATCTGAGAATGGAGATGTGGAAGGAGGGAATTTTTGGCTCAGAATTATTGTCTTGGACTTAAGTGGGGCAGGAAAATTGTTTGTAGAAAGAAGTGCTCACTCCCCCTGCCAGCTGTAATTCCCAATCAGCTAACAAAAAGAAGATGGTCCTCTTGTCACTGGAACCATCAGGATACCATTACATCTGAATGCAATCTTTAGTTTGGGCCTGAGTAATGCTGCTATGTAAGTGTACTGTTTCGTTCTTAATGTACTTAAAAAAAGGAGTGAGTAGGGCCAAGCATAATAAAACATATTCGAGTTAACACGAAACATGTTTAAGCAATTATGACTGCATTAATTGCAAACTTAAGCAATGCATACCTGCACAAATATGTGTTGTTTTTAAAGAAGAAGGGGGGAATTATTGTATTTAAATCTCACTGCCCCTGGTTTCCCTTCAGCTATCATTGATAAATGCATTTAGACAATGCACCTTTACAGCTAAATTAGACCTAACTGTTCTCTAATGCAAAGCAATTCAATTTACAAGCTATTATTCTCTTTATTAAATCAGCCTAACTATGCAGATTACACTCAACACCCATTCTTTCGCAGCAGGAAAAGAAATTAACGTTAAATAATCACATTCCCTTATTTAATCTTAATGGAGCTTCACATACATGGGCAGTTCAGCCATGCTGATTTTATGCAGTGGATTTAACAGCATAAAAGCAGCAGATTTAAGTTCTGTATTGTGCCACACTTGACTGGGACCATTTGACATGCTGGTTTATTGAATGCTATCAATTTACACAACGTTTGTTAAAATGCTTTTCTTTGCTCACACAGCATGCTCAATGGGCTGTCTCTTTCTATAGTCCTGGCCAGTGGTTTATCCAAAGCAACTGTTCACTGGAAAGTGTGTTTTCCCATACTTTGGCCAGGAGATTCACTTATTACAGAGAAAGGCTTTGATACATCTATGTATTGGTATATATATAAAATACCTGAGTGGGAAAACAGTCCACAGCACTTGGTGTAACTCTTCTGTTTCCAATTCTGATTCATAAGCTGCCCTATGTTCCTCTAACAAAAGGGTTCTAAAGAGGAGTATGGCAGATAGGCAAAAGGCTTTCAGCTCTCCAGTTAGGACTTCAACTTACTCACTGGAGGGTAGGAGGAGGAAGGTGAACAGAGAGACAGGCAAAAGTTGTGCACAGAAGAAAACCTCTAACATTAAGAGGAATGTCACACAGAAGATAAAGGTTGGACTGATACTAATAAATGACAGCATAGGTACATGGGACAGGGACATGCTTAGTGGGGAATAGGAAAAGGAAGGTGAAAACTCGGGCAACATATAAACAAGAACTATAAACAAAGGAGGAAGATGGTCAAACATCTGTGTGCACAGGAGTATATAATCTGGTAGACTTTTTAAAAAATGTATATGGGGTCATCTTATTATGCAGCAGTGAGAGAGTGAGCTGCTTCCACAGAGACCCAGCAGTATGTCACTGGTCCAGAAGATGAACTGAAATGCTAACTTCAAAGGAAGCAATTTCCTTTAATAGAGCAAATGCGCAAGGCATTACAGAAAGAGAAGTGCCACATGTTGGCTATCCATGCTCACCACTCGAGGATATATGTTGATTGTTGTCAGATGTACTATGAACCGGAATGCAAATTCAGTGTTAACTGGCAGCCAGTGGAAGGACTGAGAAATGGGGGCCTAGGTAGAGCTAAAATGGGTGTAGATGTCACACGCTAAAGGCTGCAGGTCTCTGTGACTCCCCTACAGAAACAAGGAAGCATCATACAAGAAAGATGATATTTTATATGTGGATTGTAAAAAGGTTGTGTATACCCCGGAAGAGTGCCTGAGGGAGGACAGTGGAACAGAGGGAGGGGATCAAAAAGTAAATCAGATAAGTATTGGGCAAGGGATTTGTGCTTTATTTTATATTGGATAATGGCTTTTTTATGAACAAACACTTTGTAGATCCAATGCTCCACAGGACAGAAATTCATGAATTTAAGGAAATTAGACATTTAGACAAAAGGAAAAAGTTCCTTTGTCATTTCTTCCTGGTGAGCAGTTCTGCATGCGATTAATAGCACTCTGTGTGAGAGTGCATGCACGCTTTGTGTCTACATTGTCAATTTCAAATTGATTGCTTTGCAAAGCTCTTTGGGATATTTAGTGTAACAATGACAGTGTATTGATCTTCTAATATACACCAGGGGATGTGAACTTTGTTGTGTGTTCTAGAGGAAACTACAGAGGCTATGCAAACAATATTATTAGCAGTCTTTAATACAGTATGTCTGATTATGAACTTGAATAATCAAACTGGCTTTCAGAAAAAATGTTACCAATATCTCCCCCCCCCCTTTTAAATGTGTGAGTGGCTTTTTTTTTTAAAAAAAGTATTGTTTTTCTTCTGTTTGGTTGTATGCATGTTCGCCACCCTAAGGTAATTCTGGAGGCAGGGCTGGATAAAATTTTAATTAATACATAAATAAATACTAAAACATATATTTTTATATAATTTATTATTTCTTTAGTACAACCAACATTTGATTGAGTACTGTCATTAAATGGTTTAAGCATAAGTACATAAACAAGGCAATTCCAATATTACCATGTCATATAACCAGCTTGATAGATGGCGTTACACAGATTCCAGTTCTTACAAACAGACTCTACTAGTTCAGCAGGTGTGAAATTTCCATTTAAGGACAAGCTACTCTAATTTCACAGTTGAATCGTGGGGTTGCCACAAAGTCCCCATTGAGTAAATTTCACATTTACATGTCTTCAAGGTCATTTTTGAAGGTGATCAAAATGAGACACGACACCTCCATTTATTTATTGTCATGGAGTAGGCCTGGAATTTGCACTGACTTTAATCATGCTGATTCCACACCCAAGGCAGGGCTATTGCAGACTTGTATTGCTTTGTCAGAGACAAAAATCTGTGTTTAATACAAAAGTTATCAAAAGCTTCATGTGCTTCATCAACTCATAAGCAATAATTTTGACATGAATGCGCAACTAATATTTTAAAATCTTAACGTGTTCACTAGCACACATCACTTTCCTGAAGAACTACTTTATTTTTTACTAACAACATTCCCATCATAATGGACAGGGACAGAGCAAAGGACTAAAGTGCATCTCTGTGAACTCCATAGGATGATCATGATCAGAAGTCATGGAACCCAACTGAACAGGTCAGTTCATATTCAGCACTCACTCCACATTTTTCTAATAGGAGTAATTATATGGTAGGGAAATACAGTAGAAGGGTGTATTTGGGACAAACATGGGATAGGCTCCATATAACTTAGTCAGTGCTATTGAGAACTGAGTCTTTCAGATTGATAGTCCTGAATTCCCATTTCTTGGTTATGTTTGAATGCAGTCAATGTATAGAAAGCTCGCTCTCTCTCTCTCTCTCTCTCTCTCTCTCTCTCTCTCTCTCTCTCTCTCTCTCTGTATTAAGATCATAGAACTGTAGGGATGCAAGGACCCCTAAGAGTCATTGAGTCCAACCCCCTGCAATGCAGGAGTCACAGCTATAGAATTCTTAACAGATGCCCTTCCAACCTCTGTTTAAAATCATCCAATGAAGGAGAGTCCACCATTTTCCAAGGTAGTCCATTCAATGGTTGAACAGCTCTTACCACCAGGAAGTTCTTCCTAATGTATATTTTGAATCTCCATTCTTGTAATTTGAATCATTGGTTCGGGCCCTACCTTCTGGAGCAGCAGAAAACAAACTTGCTCTATATTCCATGTGAAAGGCTTTTAGATATTTGAAGACACCTATCATAGCACCTGTATTCTCCAGGCTAAACATACCCCAAAACCTCAAACATTCTTCATAAGACTTGGTTATAATCTTGGCCAATCATCCTCTGCACATGTTCTAGCTTGTCCTTATCTTTTTTAAATAAGTGGTGCCCAAAACTGGACACAGCACTCCAAATGGATTCACACCAAGACAGAATAAAGCGCTTCTATTACTTCCCTTGATTTGGACATCACTGTTGATACAGCATAGAAGAGCATATGGTAGGGGGCAGGAGAGTCTTTAAACAAGTAGCTTTATTTACATATCCAATTAAAAATCATGATTGGAATAATCCAATAAAGTGCATTAATTCCCATTTATTTCAAATGGGCTGAAGCATGTATAACTATTGCATGCATTGTTGAGCATTGCTTAAAAGCAGATAGGATGCAGATACTATGCAGACAGTAGTCAATTTTGATTAAGTGGACAATAAAATAAGGCAGTGTCAAGAGCAAAACTCTTACTCTGAAATGAGGTCATAGATTTAAAACAGGCTTATAAATTTTGTGACCTTTTGGGAAAAAATCATTTGCTGCATTTAGTTATGAAAAATTCTGGTTAATTATCTAAGAAAAACTATTATAAAAGCCCAAGAACACAAATGAGAATCTACTTTGAGAAATACATACCGGTAATCAAAGCATTTATTAGACAAAATGTGTAAATGCCTTATGCCTATTATAGATGAAAACAAAAAGCTGAAGATTTGCTGAAGGTCGGCATAGGGAACTAATAATTACATAGTAAAGGCAACCCCTTTTATGCACATTCGGTAAGTGTGTGAGTGCATCTATACACGTTGCACCAATCCCAGAAGTAAATTTAAAAAATGCTAAAATCACCCCAGAAGAGGCGCAAAACAGTGCCTAGCAACCCCAGGGGCCTTTGTAATTGCAATCCCAAGTCCTTGCACCAACCAGTGAGGCCTGTGTAGAGTTGTAGTTTGAGGAAGGAGGTTGGGAATGATTGTGGTGGAGTTTGGTGTCTCGTTAGTGCTGCTGGTTTTTAAAAAGGGGTTTCAAGGGTTTCCAGAGGTTTAGAAGGTATTTGCAGACTTTTCCAATGGCTGCTTCTATGCAATTTCACGTGCCTCAGAACAAAATCCCTGCATAAATGTGGGACACGGTCTAGGTCTGGCTCCAGGAATCTACAATAACTACCATTTCATTTCTGTATTTCAGCCATTAATCTCTTGTTAACAACCAGACATCATATATTTCATTCTGCTTGAACCAAGCACTTAAAACTCTTATAATTTGAGCACTGATTTAAACAGAATCAGTTATTTAGGCTGTCGCTTAATAATCATGTTTCACTTACTGCAATGTTTTGTTAATTTGAGTTTGAAATCAATAAAGACAAAGTAATTTTATATTTTAAGGTCCAGTTCTGTATTCTTAAAATGGCCATCGTGCTTGAGCAAACTCTGTGTAGAATAGAGAAGCAACAGCTACCAATTGATTTCCTATCATTTGTTACAAAGCTTTCTGGTGAACTGAAAAATGAGCAGTGAATTGATAAGCAGGAAATCAGTTTCTTTTTGAATGCTCTGTAAGCTTTTAAATAAGCTTAGAAGTTAAAGAATGTTGCTAATTCTCGATGTTGAAGCATTGTAACCAGTATGTTGTAGGACAAGCTAATATGCTGAAGTTAAAGGCAACCTAAAAAAAACAATTGAATATTTCTTTTACCTGAGAATATGAAATGTTAACATAAATAGATTAGGTGACAATCCAGAAACAATTGTTTAATAGTATTAGAGAAAGAAAAGGCTGCAATCCTATACAGTACTGTACACACTTTCCTTAAAGCAAATACCATTGAATTCAGTGGGACTTACTTCTGAGCAGACATGCACAGAATTAGAATGGTGTTGGTTGCATTTAATTAACTTTAATTATAATCAATTGTAAAATAGTGTGACATAAAAACAAATCTACAGAACAAACAACAGCCAATAAATAAAAAAAACGTTAATCTGATATTAAATATGCATAATGCTACTTTGCCAGATCTGCCTAACAAATTCAAGATGTGATTCTTTTTTACTGTCTTTACTATACATTAAAAAGGAAGACTCGGTAAATGAATTAAATGTTAAAATTCTGCAGTATTAAGAGAAACCAAAAGGAAAAGATAAGTTTGTCAGCATTTATTGGGTGCTACTGAGCCTAGGGCTTGCTGATCAGAAGGTCGGCGGTTCGAATCCCTGCGACGGGGTGAGCTCCCGTTGCTTGGTCCCAGCTCCTGCCAACCTAGCAGTTCTAAAGCACGTCAAAATGCAAGTAGATAAATAGGAACCGCTACAGCGGGAAGGTAAACGGCATTTCCATGTGCTGCTCTGGTTTGCCAGAAGCGGCATTGTCATGCTGGCCACATGACCTGGAAGCTATACACCGGCTCCCTCGGCCAATAATGCGAGATGAGCGCGCAACCCCAGAGTCGGTCACGACTGGACCTAATGGTCAGGGGTCCCTTTACCTTTACCTTACCTTTTCTTATGGACATGGTTAGTAGAAACTGACCTGTATTTTGCAACTGTAGTTAGCCACCAGATGGCTCTTCAGAACAATTTCCATGTCTGGCAAAAATAAAATAAAATACAGAATGGACTAAAATCCTATAGATATCTATACAGAAGTGAGTTTCATTCAGTTCAATGAGGTTTACTTCCAGGTAAGTGTGCATAGTATTGCAATTAGATTTTAATGGAATGAGAAGCAGGTGAAATCACAAGGGAAAAAAGAGCTTGCCCTATGCCACAAACTCTGCATGTGCAGAAAACACCTAGTAATGCTCTTAACAGGAAATGGCTATGAGTTGAATCCATAGAGCTTTTCTCCTTTTTCATAGCTGACAATAGAACAGTGCAACTGGATGCATAAACCAGCTGTACTGCATGAAATCTAACCTATTATCAAATGTTTGCATGGCAGATAGTGCCCAGCACTGAAAAGAATATTAGCTTTGATAGATTCAAATCCCTACATTGTCATAATGCTCACTCCATTGAATCTCACAGTCTAGCCTACTATGTGGAGCATAACTGGGGATTAAATGAGGAAAAACTGTCAACTATGCACATTAAACATATAAACGAAGAACAAATCTAGTTGAAACATTTCACCCTTAGTCTTTATAGATCAATATGAAAATTTATTTTAAAAAATAACCTGTAGAAAATTACTATGGAAAACATTTTCTTGACTACATTGTGCAGAAAGAAGCCTAACAGATGCAAAATTGGGTAGTAAATTTAAAATACTCATACTATCCATGTCTTAGGTTGTTTCACAACTTCAGTGCTAGGCTTGACATGAAACAATGGCACTCATTCCTTTTCCCTTGGTTGAAAGAGAAAATTGCTGATTCATTGTTGTTTGTAAAAAAACAAAAAACAAAGCTGAATCGTTCTGCTGTTAGTTTACTTTGTGCAGCAAGAATCCTACTTAGAATTTGGAAGGGCCAGTTACCCTGTGAGCAAAATAGCTTTTTCATAAGGTCCAACAGCTCCTTTGATTTTGACTAAATTTGTAGAAGACTCGGCTATTTGTTCCATCTTCTACTCAAGTCTTCTTTTACTGTACCCCTTCCCCATCTACTTTGCTTCAAGCATATGGCAAACAACTTATTATGATGTTAAAATGCAAGAAGCCTCAACTCTGACATCCATATTGCATTTCATGTACTTTACAATGCCTGACACCGGTCTACCAGGTATGTCTAAGAGAGAGCTGACTGGTTGCAGCTGAAGTGTCTTTGTGCATCAGTAGAGTCAGGATTAAATACAGCACAGCTCATCCTTCATCTGGCTGGACCTCTGACTAACTGACTTCTATTAGATACTGAAGTGCAGTTTAAACATCACACCCCAAACACACAGCCTTTCTTGTGTGTTACAGATCTTCAAAACACACAGAGACAAGAACACTTGGGGTGGAAATCAAGCTCTTTGTATGTCATGTGTTGGAATAAATGCAAGTATTCATCAAGTGCAACTATGTTTCTGTATAAGATACCGTATGAAGAAGCAACTATAAATAGCAGTACTTTTGTTAAAATACATTTATTTAGTTGCATTTTAATCCTGAAAATATCCAAGAGTGTGTCTTGTGTTGAATCTTATCCACTTCCCAATCTGAGATCAGTACTGGTGCCCCTGAAAAGTGTAGATACTGAATCCCTAATATGGTAGCAAGCTGCTGAATAACACTGACAATCAAATACTGATTGCATCTCATTTTGATTAGCAATTTCTGAATGCAGCATTTCTGCCTGAAAATTTAAAAAATCTATGAACACTTACTTAACTGCCTAAGGAATGCTCAAATCAATGACATTAATGTACTCTGCAACAAAGCCTGTTCCTGTATGTGAAATCTACCCTTTGATTGTCATGGAGTTTTTTACTTTTTCATTCCTTTGTCCACAACACCATCCTGAAGCCCCTAGGATGCATCCAATGCATCCAAAAATGTGAATGCTATCCACTTCTTTCAATTGATTGTGCATTTTAATGCATTTTCTTCATTCTTAAAGTCTGTGCAAGTCTGCACATCAAGCAACCAATAATAAATTCCTAGAGGAAAGTCAATGAGATAGAATGAGAGAAACTGGTTTCAGAGTAATTGCATTACAATATCCGCTTCTAAAATCAAACCTGCTGGGTTACTGTGGCTTCCCTAAAAGCTTATGGTATAGTTCCAGATTTTTTTAGAACTTGAATTTATGGATAATGGGTTTTTAGGATTATGCTTAAATCAAAACACAGTTTGATACATTGCCCACGACTTTCATCACTGCAATCCATTATTCCTACAGCATATTAATTCTAAAGCACTTTCAGTTTTTGTTTCTGCCCCTATAATTTTGGAAATGGAAAGCTAGAGAAAATGCCTAAAGTTCCATGCCACATAACGCATAAATAAAGGTGAAACCAAAATATGAGATAGATGCACGACATGCAAAGCAAGACAGGTCAAGCCTTTATTTGTTGTAACTGTAATTATTTGTCATTAGGCGGGTCAATTATAAATGGAATGTAATTAATGAAATGTAATAGCGATGTTTATTTTTGTATTACTGTAACTATTTGTTTTATTACTGTGGAATTTCCAAAAGAAAGCATTTGTAAAAATTGAAAGAATAAAATAAGTTGCATTACTGAAATAAATGCACTTTCCGACGATATTCTAATTTTCCGAGTTTCACCTGTACCTTACTGAATACAGGGAAGACTGGTGTGAGTAGTACATAGCCCCCTATTCCCAACTACAATCTGAGCAACCCTTCGTAAAATAAAAAACCCAAATGAAGGAAAGGGTTACATGTTATGCTTATTAAAAATTAAAATAAAAAAGGTAAAAGGATAAGCAGGGACGCAGAGGCACTGTGGTCTAAACCACTGAGCCCCTTGGGATTGCCGATCAGAAGGTCGGCGGTTCAAATCCCTGCAACAGGATGAACGCCCATTGCTCTGTCCCAGCTCCTGTCAACTTAGCAGTTTGAAAGCATGCCAGTGCGAGTAGATAAATAGGTACTGCTGTGGCGGGAAGGTAAATGGCGTTTCCATGCGCTCTAGTTTCCGTCACAGTGTTCTGTTGCACCAGAAGTGGTTTAGTCATGCTGGTCACATGACCCAGAAAGCTGTCTGTGGACAAACACCAGCTCCCTCGTCCTGAAAGTGAGATGAGCACCACAACCCCATTGTCACCTTTGCCTGGACTTAACAGTCCAGGAGTCATTTATCTTTTACCTTTTTTACCTACAAATTATAAACAAATGTTTGCCTTAGTCTTTCAGCTGGACATTATGTCCAGATAGAAATGTAAAAGGTACACCTTTCCCAAACACTTGCTACATACACATAATTAAATTTTGCTTAACACTTCCCTACCACATAAGACAGTTGAGAAAGCAGGGAAGCAGACAAGCAAGCAACTAAATGAGTGCCTTGCCACTGCCACCCGAGAAGTGATATGTCATTTTAATCACCTTCCAAAGAAATAGAAAAGAGAGGGGGAGAGTGGAGCATGAAAAGTACCAGGATGGAGGGTGCAGTGGAAAAACAATGCCAGGCTACAAGCAGTGTCAAAGAGCAACTTTTGCAAGGCGTGACTATGGGCACCACAATTTAATATTTATTTTTAAATGAGAACCTTAGAAACTTGTCTGTACACAACAGACTAGAATCACATTGCATCATATGCAGGGGTTCAGTTCCAAGGGTTGCATGTCTACATATAGCCAAAATTACTCTTTCTTTGGCTAGCAAGTGTGGGGGGAGCCCCAGGGGGAGGCCTTCCCTGTGTCTCCCTGCCTCCTCTTTCTCCTCCATGTGCAAGTGACCAGCAGAAGGAAGGAGGAGGGAGGGAGGCAGAAAGAGATGAAGGTGGAAGGCAAGAGCAGAAAGAGATGCAGGCAGAAGAGAAATGTTGAAATGAATCCAAACAAGGAAAAAATGAAAGGAAAAAGTTATCTGCCCCCCCCCACAACACATTATCCTGTTCAATTGGATCTTCCTGAAATCTGGCCAGAATATTCCCGTCACAAGTAGATTTCTCCATGCATGGTTTCTTATAGACAGGACAAGTTCTTCTGAATTAATAAAGAGCAGACTTTTCAACCCTTAACATTGTAGAATTCTAACCAGGAACTGCACATTAATTATATAAGCACTTATTATAATAATATATAACAATAACCCGACTTCCACCAATTATAGGAGATCATCATTGTCATCAGACTGTTATAAAGTAGTTTTCGGGAACATGAAAAGAGTAGTTTTCTGGAAGATGAAATGAAACATTTTGAAGATTGTAAAGGGCAATGTGTCAGATGGATTTAACATCAATATGATGTATGGAGCTGTCAGACAAGCAGAAGGGTGTGTGTGTGTGTGTGTGTGTGTGTGTGTGCGTATGTCTTTCACACAAAAGATGTTTAAATGCTTTTGAAAGATAAGCCCATCCTGGCACAAGTGTCAAATGATCACCAACTGGACCATTTTATCCTTTCATGCTTGCTTTTTACAGAGATGTGGCCCAGGCATTTGATAGAACTGATCTTTCTCCAGGGCCTATTCCCAAGTAAAGTCATGCTATTAATCAGTATTAGGTACAGAAACAACTTTACTTACAGCATTATTCTTGCTAGAGCTTTCAGGAGGAACTACCGAGTTCCTGTTGTACTGATTAAGCCTGGTCACCCACCTGTGGCAACACTGCCAGTTTTCTGAAAAGGCAAACTACAGCTGTGCTTTCAGGAATGTGCTTCCATGGCATGCTCTGCTTCTTTCCCTTTTATACACCTGCCCCACTCTCTTAAGGTTATAAAAAGAATCTATGATCCCATGATGCATACTCTCCAAATTCTATCATATTATCTGTAAGCTATGGCTATTTCAGCCAATTAGGAAATCCTCTCAGTTCCATTAAAAATGTATTTGGAGTCTATAAGTAGTAACTACAAACGCCAGGCATATCATGCTAAGGTACATGTGTCAAGTACACCCTTTCCTTCAAAATAAATTGCATCCTAACTATGCAATGTCTGGTCCCATCTTTATATAGAATACTGTCATTTGTAGACATAAGAACCAAGGACGGTATACGTAACATGTGTGAATTTTGCATTTGAATATAAACCTTAATACGAATGTCTTCTGCAAGTGTATTTAGCTAACTCCATGTTTATCTTTGTTTTTTGTTTCTTTGTTAAACTTATTCTAGAACATTTTCTGAAGCTGGTTAATATTGGAATGAGGACCAGTTATTGCAGCCAAATATATGTGTGCTTTGACCATCTGAAAATAAGACGCCATTCATATTCACATGTCCACATTTGATCCCTTGTGATGTAGTGGTTACACCAGGGAGACCAGAGTTTGAATCCCCACTCAGCCATGAATCTCTTTGGGTGACTTTGGACCAGTTACTGCATCTCAGCCTAACCTACCTCACAGGGTTGTTGTGGGGATTAAATGAAGATAGGCAGAACCATGCATGTCACCTTGAGCTTCTTGGAGAAAAAAGTGGGATTATTAATGCAATAAATACATTATGGTGACTAAAACTAAAAAGACACAGGTGTTGTGTCTTCAAAGTCCAGGTGGTTGGACAACAGCTTCTTGTGGACAAGATTGCACTTCCCTGGAAGTAGCAGGTTTGAAGCTTGGGGTACTCATGGATCCAACATTCTCACCAGCTATGGCCCCTTTTGGATGGGCACCTGACATATCCGTTTTTAGGATCCACCTGTGGCTGTAATTTAATTTTTTTATTTTAATTATTTTAATGGATTTTTAATTAGTTTTAATTAATTTATAATTATTACTTTTTAGTCTGAATTCTAAAATGTCATCTGCCCTGGGACCTGCTGTGAAAGGCAAGTAATAGCAGTAGCAAGAGGAGGAGGAGGAGGAGAATAGAAATAGAAATGTGACAGAAACTCTTTGCTGGCATAATACTATCTTCACGTAACATTTTGGGAGACCCAGGTAAAACATAATGAATAAAGTAGAAATAGGAGAAACCCAGAATTCTATATAGTTATTTAAGGATGAGGAATGACTCTCAGCAAGGAGAAAACCTACACTAAGATTAATGCCAGGCACACCATTAAAAAGTTCTGAGATACCTGCTTTCCCTGGCACAGAAATGCATTCCCAACAACTGCTGGGTAACATTTTGCAGAGAAGCACAAACATTATGCCTGTATGACAAGGATTAATGCCTGCTAGGTGAAAAGTGGTCCCGTGCCTTATCTCTCAGGCATCAGAAGCTCAACACATGTGCCCAATACAGATAACTACAACAATCCATCTTTCTCAGTTTTGTTGTTTTTGCTTGTTTTCAGTGGTTTGTAGGCAAAAGGAAGAGGCTAGCATGCATGCAGTCCTTTACCTACCACCGATGAACAGTTTTAAGTTATTTTCTTAATTATAGTTGTGCTTTGTACTTGGTTTTTAGCAGCATAAAACATTTGTCCCTTTCCAGTAAAACTATTTGTTTCAGCTTGCTGAGAGCTTTAAATTTCCAGTGTAAAGAAATGTTTAATTTAGTAGTGTTATGCACACATACCATCTATGCAGAACAAATAGTTTATTTATTTAATTACTTACTTGGTTACTGCATTTATATAGCTCCATAACAGGAATTCACGGTATAGTCCACAAAGCTTTCTGCATTATTTATTTATTACTTCATATAATTTATATACTGCTAGATTTTTTTTAAAAAAACAACCCATTCAAAGCAATTTAAAAAAAGAACAAAACAATAAAAAACAATAAAATTTTAAACAACTGCTTAAAACATTCAAATAATAATTAAAATAAGAAATAAATTAAAAATAGACTAAATGCACTACATGTCGGGGTAGGCTTGTATTAACATTTTTCTCGGGCACCAAAAAGACTACAGTGAAGGGATCTGCCTGATATCAATAGAGAGGGAGTTGTGTGTGCTGCCACACTAAAAGACTGGTTTCTTACAAAGTATTATGTGGCACCTGTAAGAGTGCCAGTTTTGCACATCAAAGCTGTCAATTAAGCATATGGGGTAAGGCAATATCACAGTAAACTGGTCCCAAGTTGTTCAGGGCTTTATAGACCAACAGTAAGACCTCCGTCCACTAGGAGAAGGGGACGGCAGAGGACGAGATGGCTGGACAGTGTTCTCGAAGCTACGAACATGAGTTTGACCAAACTGCGGGAGGCAGTGGAAGACAGGAGTGCCTGGCGTGCTCTGGTCCATGGGGTCACGAAGAGTCGGACACTACTAAACTACTAAACAACAACAAGACCTTTAACTTTGTCCTGTAGTAGATTGGTAAGTGGTGTAGGTCCCTGAGCACAGGCGTTCTAGGATGGCAGGTTCTCACTCCTGTCAGAAGTCGTGCTGCGGCATTCTACACTAAGGGATCAAGCAGAAGGGAAGTCCCACATAGAGTGCATTGCAATAATACACTCTTGAAGTAGCCATATATAGATGACTGGTTAAACATAATAAAGATAAATTTGAAGCATACAGTACAGTATCTGAAAAGCTAAATCTAAATATTGAAGATACCATTTACTCTTCCAAGCATTTGTGCATTCTAACTTAGATATTCAATGTATTTTCTAAAAAGCATAGCAACCCTGACATTGTAGTTAATGTATTCTTGTACTGAACTCCATATGTTTGTTGGAAAATCATGAGGGCTTTCATCTGTGGTACACTAAAGGTAAAGGGACCCCTGACCATTAGGTCCAGTCGTGACCGACTCTGGGGTTGCGCGCTCATCTCGCATTATTGGCCGAGGGAGCCGGCGTATAGCTTCCAGGTCATGGGGCCAGCATGACAAAGCCGCTTTTGGCAAACCAGAGCAGCACATGGAAACACCATTTACCTTCCCGCTGTAGCGGTTCCTATTTATCTACTTGCATTTTGACGTGCTTTCGAACTGCTAGGTTGGCAGGAGCTGGGACCAAGCAACGGGAGCTCACCCCGTCACAGGGATTCGAACCGCCGACCTTCTGATCAGCAAGCCCTAGGCTCAGTGGTTTAACCACAGCGCCACCTGGGTCCCCTGGTACACTACCGTAGTAGTTTAAATTCACAGTGCACATGTGCAGAGGGCTAAAGATCGCGGCCTTAATATTTCAGCTCTGCCAAAAGAAGACTGGGTTTGAAGCATGTGAGACTAGTTTCAGACCAAGTCTTGTGTCAATTGTCAGTATTAAAAAACTCTTGTATCTGATCTGTTGGATGATATGAAAAAATCTTTTGCAATTAATCTGTACCACAGAAGTGGTACAGAAGAGGGAGCGGGTGGCGCTGTGGTCTAAACCACTGAACCTCTTGGGCTTGCTGATCAGAAGGTCAGCAGTTCAAATCCCCACGACAGGGTGAGCTTCCGTGGCTCTGTCCCAGCTTCTGCCAACCTAGCAGTTCAAAAGCAAGCTGGTGCAAGTAGATAAATAGGTATCACTGTGGCAGGAATGTAAATGGCGTTTTTGTGTGCTCTGCCTTCTGTCACGGTGTTCCGTTGCACCAGAAGTGGTTTAGTCATGCTGTCCATATGACCCGGAAAGCTGTCTGTCGACAAACGCTGGCTCCCTCAGTCTGAAGCAACATGAGCACCACACTCCATAGTTGCTGTTGACTGGACTTAATCGTCCAGGGGTCCTTTACCTTACCACAGAAGTCATCACTTAGTACTACAACCAGTGAATTATGCACGTGCAAAAAAGTCTGAGTTGAACAGTGTGCGAGTAGTTTTATATTATTACTTTCATGCTCTGTGATATTAAAAAGTATTTCAGATAATATTCCTATTTTAAGGTTTTAGTTTTCGAATCTACATAATTAAGAGCCATCCTTGAACAATGTGAACTATATATACCAGGGGTAGTCAACCTTTTTATACCTACCGCCCACTAATGCATCTTTCTTGATGGTAAAATTTCCTTACCGCCCACCAGTGTGATGGAAGGAGGATTCAGCTTATACCGTACAACCCCCACCACCCACCTAGAATCCTGAAACGCCCACTAGTGGGTGGTAAGGACCAGGTTGACAACCCTGATATATACAATTCTTCCAATTACCAACCATGGACAAAGTTTCTAATTATCATCATATATTTATTTTTCCTCTTTACTGTAGCAAGCTGCCCCCAAATTTCACATTAAATTCTGGTTAGATAGAAAGGTACATTCAGCACCACACACATAAGAGCAAACAATAGAATCAATTAGCTTTTTACTAGTGACATATACTATTTAAAGAACACAAATCCTTGGTTGATTCTGTTCACATAAACCTGCTGAGAAAGCTTTTACCCAATGAAGTCAGATGTGCATGTTCTGAAATATAATTCTTGTCTAGAAATGATTGCAGAGCAAATAGAATTTTTTAATGTACATCAAGTACATAAAATGAAATAACATTGTCAGAATTAATGAGCCTGAGAATGATTGGCACCAGGTGTTAGTAGTGTTACATTAAGGATTTTGGATATTTATTCAAAGGGAAACTAAGAGTTGTGTCAACATATATCATATTCCTTCTTCCCCAGAATGGCTTGCCAGATTCTTAAAGGAGAAATGTTCTATGTCAATCACCCATTCTGTTTTATCATTCCATCTGCATCTGTGCATTGTCGAAATATGAGTTAACCCAAGCTATAACAAGCACAGGATCTTTAAGGGAATGTTTTGGAATACTTTAGCAAGAGATTTTAAAAAAGATGTATACTGCAAATGACATCTGTATCAAAATATTGTTGAAGTGATACCAGGAGAAGCCAACATGGTGAGTTCCAGATGTTGGTCTCCAACTCCCATCTGCCCTAGCCAGGCTGACAAATGGCAGGAGTAATTAAAGTTTATAACCAAGACCCTGAGAAATCTCTATGTGGGACAAGAAGCTACAGTTAGAACTGGATATGGAACAACTGATTGGTTCAAAATTGGGAAAGGAGTACGACAAGGTTGTATATTGTCTCCCTGCTTATTTAATTTATATGCCGGAATTAAGATTGCCGGAAGAAATATCAACAACCTCAGATATGCAGATGACACAACCTTGATGGCAGAAAGTGAGGAGGAATTAAAGAACCTTTTAATGAGGGTGAAAGAGGAGAGCGCAAAATATGGTCTGAAGCTCAACATCAAAAAACCCAAGATCATGGCCACTGGTCCCATCACCTCCTGACAAATAGAAGGGGAAGAAATGGAGGCAGTGAGATATTTTACTTTCCTGGGCTCCTTGATCACTGCAGATGGTGACAGCACTCACGAAATTAAAAGACACCTGCTTCTTGGGAGAAAAGCAATGACAAACCTAAAAAGCAGAGACATCACCTTGCTGACAAAGGTCCATATAGTTAAAGCTATGGTTTTCCCAGTAGTGATGTATGGAAGTGAGAGCTGGACCATAAAGAAGGCTGGTCGCCGAAGAATGGATGCTTTTGAATTATGGTGCTGGAGGAGACTCATGAGAGTCCCATGGACTGCAAGAAGATCAAACCTATCCATTCTGAAGGAAATCAGCCCTGAGTGCTCACTGGAAGGACAGATCGTGAAGCTGAGGCTCCAATACTTTGGCCACCTCATGAGAAGAGAAGACTCCCTGGAAAAGACCCTGATGTTGGGAAAGATTGAGGGCACTAGGAGAAGGGGACGACAGAGGACGAGATGGTTGGACAGTGTTCTCGAAGCTACGAACACGAGTTTGACTAAACTGTGGGAGGCAGTGGAAGACAGGAGTGCCTGGTGTGCTCTGGTCCATGGGGTCACGAAGAGTCGGACACGACTAAACGACTAAACAACAACAACAACAACAACAACAACAAATCAAGACCCTATTTATTGTTGTTAGGATAACTTGAAAAGAAATTAATTGTTTTACAATATGATTTTATCTATTTGTGTACATTTAACTGTCATCCTATCAATAAAATTAGTTAGTCACTTTCTATCAAAGAATATCAAAGTGACATAACAATACAAACGTTGTTCCAACAAATGCAACATTTAAAATCAGTTGTTGTTGTTTAGTCGTTTAGTCGTGTCCGACTCTTCGTGACCCCATGGACCATAGCACGCCAGGCACTCCTGTCTTGCACTGCCTCCCGTAGTTTGGTCAAACTCATGTTCGTAGCTTCGAGAACACTGTCCAACCATCTTGTCCTCTGTCGTCCCCTTCTCCTAGTGCCCTCAATCTTTCCCAACATCAGGGTCTTTTCCAAGGATTCTTCTCTTCTCATGAGGTGGCCAAAGTATTGGAGCCTCAGCTTCACTATCTGTCCTTCCAGGGAGCACTCAGGGCTGATTTCCTTAAGAATTGATAGGTTTGATCTTCTAACAGTCCATGGGACTCTCAAGAGTCTCCTCCAGCACCATAATTCAAAAGCATCAATTCTTCGGCGATCAGCCTTCTTTATGGTCCAGCTCTCACTTCCATACATCACTACTGGGAAAACCATAGCTTTAACTATACGGACCTTTGTCGGCAAGGTGATGTCTCTGCTTTTTAAGATGCTGTCTAGGTTTGTCATTGCTTTTCTCCCAAGAAGCAGGCGTCTTTTAATTTCGTGACTGCTGTCACCATCTGCAGTGATCAAGGAGCCCAAGAAAGTAAAATCTCTCACTGCCTCCATTTCTTCCCCTTCTATTTGCCAGGAGGTGATGGGACCAGTGGCCATGATCTTGGTTTTTTTGATGTTGAGCTTCAGACCATATTTTGCGCTCTCCTCTTTCACCCTCATTAAAAGGTTCTTTAATTCCTCCTCACTTTCTGCCATCAAGGTTGTGTCATCTGCATATCTGAGGTTGTTGATATTTCTTCCGGCAATCTTAATTCCTGCTTGGGATTCATCTAGTCCAGCCTTTCGCATGATGAATTCTGCATATAAGTTAAATAAGCAGGGAGACAATATACAACCTTGTCGTACTCCTTTCCCAATTTTGAACCAATCAGTTGTTCCATATCCAGTTCTAACTGTAGCTTCTTGTCCCACATAGAGATTTCTCAGGAGACAGATGAGGTGATCAGGCACTCCCATTTCTTTAAGAACTTGCCATAGTTTGCTGTGGTCGACACAGTCAAAGGCTTTTGCATAGTCAATGAAGCAGAAGTAGACGTTTTTCTGGAACTCTCTAGCTTTCTCCATAATCCAGCGCATGTTTGCTATTTGGTCTCTGGTTCCTCTGCCCTTTCGAAATCCAGCTTGCACTTCTGGGAGTTCTCGGTCCACATACTGCCTAAGCCTGCCTTGTAGAATTTTAAGCATAACCTTGCTAGCGTGTGAAATGAGCGCAATTGTGCGGTAGTTGGAGCATTCTTTGGCACTGCCCTAAAATCAGTAACACTATACAAAAGTGATAATCCAGTAATAATAATCAATAACCAAAAAATAACCTTTCTCTGCATTACACAAGGATCATCACCAAGGTTTCCAGTCAAAACAGTATCAAGAACTACAACAATTTTAATGTTCAAATTCCTGTTAAATGGATACCAGTGCCAGTGTTGGTACCAGATGAGCTTCCCTGGGAAGGGAATTCAAAAAATGAGGAGGTTGGCTCTGAAAAATACCATTATCTTATTGCCAACCTCTTATCTTCTTCTGGGTGAAACACACAGAGGAAAGCCTCTGATTATGATATTAGGGTCTGAGTAGGATGGGGAAAGGCATTTCATGAGCTGTGTAGGGCTTTATAGATTAATAAAATCAACTTTTTGGGCACAGAAAACAAACTGGAAGACAGTGTAGCTGGGCCAGAAATGGTGTTGTGTGTTCAGACTGCTTGGTTACCACTGATAATCTAGCCACTGAGTTTTGCACTAGATGTGCTTTCCAAACCATCTTCAAAGGCAGCCCAACATATATAACACAATGCAGTAAACAAACCAAGACAGACCATTGAAGCCAGGCTATCTGTGTCTAAACAAGGCCACAGCTGGACCACCAGGTTAAGTTGATATAAGATATTCTGTGCAACAGAGACAAGGCAGTATCACCCACTCAGCTTAGACAACCATTTCAGTAGGATATAATGACTGATGGTATCCAAAGCCCAAGGAGACATAAAATGAGCCCTGGTGGATGAGAAAAAAGTCTCATCTAATCCAGTAGAACATCACAACCATGGCCAGTTCAACATGGTCATACTCTCCTGTCTCTCTTTAGACAAATGCTGTCGATCATATAAGACAGTCTCAACACTCAAACCTGGCCTAAACCTTAGTTTAAAAGGAACCAGAAAAACAATCTTATCTAGGAGTGCCTGGATCTGATTTATGAGATTTCAAAAGGAACAACACGAAGTTTGTGGTAATGGCTACAGATACTTCTGTTCTTTCCATGTCTAAGCAAATAACCAAGGCCACTACTGAGAGAAATTCATTTATCAGTTTTACAGTATCTTGGTTTTTAGTGCTTAATGCTGCACTCCTAAACCAACTCTTATTCCTCAATAAGCAAAACATACGTACGATCATCCTATCAATCATCAATCTTTATGGAGTTTTCATACCACTACATTATTTTCAAAAGGAATGCTATTGTCACAGCAAGACCGTTCAAATTTGTAACAAAAGTATTTGTAACAAAAGTATAAACACATCTCATTAATTCAACTGAAATTGCATCAAGTAGATGCTATGAATAGTTTTTGAGCACCTAGGTTACATATTTCTTAAGAAGCTTCTTAAATAAAAGAAGCCAAAAATATTTTTTTTACCATGTGAGAGCAGTGAAAGCAACAATGACATGCCAAATTAATTTCACAGCAGGCATAATTGCAACTGATTCATGAGAAGTATTCTGTATAGCAAAGCTTTAGATTAAGATAATTTATTAATAGTGTTGTTATGCAAATATGGCATGTCCTACTTTTGTCACACTTTCTGATTTAGTTAGTAAAAAGACCCTCTTCTGATTACTTAACTTATGGTTTTAACCAATTGTGTCTGAACATAATTTGAATTGTCCTTAATGGAAAATATCAGCTATGGTTATATAAAAGCTTGAAGGGTTGACAAATCTAAATCCAGACTGGTATTTTATCAATTTCAGTTGCACAAGTTAATGATTTTTTTTAAAATTCAAAATGATCAGGCAAACTGAATATTCATTCAAATTCACTTCAAGAGCAGAGGAGGACTTAGCAGTCTCCTAAATCTTCTCTGCCTTGGATAAAATCTGAGACATATTGCTTGAAGTCAGATTCAGTTAAAACTCATGTCATCATATTCTGAAGTGATTGTAGTTTCCAATCAGTCCTCAAGCACATCGCATGAGCAGTGCACAAGGCTTACTCCAATACTTCTCATAAACAATGGAAGTCTTTATCACTTGATTTCTGATGTTTATGGCATACTGAAATTATGGGTAGCAGAGCGTAAGGCTTGGTGGTTCGAATCCCCGTGATGGGGTGAGCTCCCGTTGTTCAGTCCCTGCTCCTGCCAACCTAGCAGTTCGAAACCATGTCAAAGTGCAAGTAGATAAATAGGTACTGCTCTGGCGGTAAGGTAAACGGCGTTTCCGTGCGCTGCTCTGGTTCGCCAGCAGCGGCTTAGTCATGCTGGCCACATGACTCGGAAGCTGTACGCCGGCTCCCTTGGCCAGTAAAGTGAGATGAGCGCTGCAACCCCAGAGTCATCCCCGACTGGACCTAACAGTCAGGGGTCCCTTTACCTTTACTGATAAAATGGACAAAAGTGTGTTGTAGCACAAATGAGCAAGAAATATTTATCTTCCAAATTCCGCATTGGATGTTGAACCAAACGCTAGCCCAAGTCTCTTGAGTGGCTTATCACAGGACTGGCACATCTAGTGGGGCCAAGTCAAAACAACAAGCTCCCAGCAATGACAGTGCAGCTACTTACTGGAAAGAGAGGGAGAAGCAAAGAGGAGATGGCACAGCACCAGATTGGGACTGTGCAGCACAGCAGTGGAGCCAATCTCACCAGCTCCTTGCCCCTCCCAGAAAGTGTCAGTGATGCCACCAATGGGAAGCTACTGATGTGACTCCGTCTCAACCACTCTTGGCTCAGTCATTTCTGATCCAAACACTGTGCCATTACTGCCATCACTTTGTCCAATTCAATCCAGGACCAGCATAAGCCAGCACTCAGGCCACCTCTGCCTATAGGGGCAAGTGATATTTCTTTCTGGCCTACAGGGTCCTCTGCAAAACTCTCTACAGTTGTACATATCCCCATCATATCTACCAGATACCTGTCTGCCTTGGCAGCCAATCCAAGCCCAGACAGAGAATGGGTCAGAAAAAAACATTTAAGCCTAGGTGTGATGTACTAAGCTTGGATCCTAGAACAATAGGCAAGTAGGATCGTAGAATGCAACAACTGATTGGCTTGCAGGAGAAGACCAATCAGGCTCCAGGAAGAAGTTAATCAGCCTATTAGGCTGGTAGGATCGTAGAATGTAACAACTGATTGGCCTGCAGGAAAAGACCAATCAGGCCCCAGGACGGAAGCAGAGCCAGCCAATCAGATGGGACTCATTGTGTAAACAATGTATATAAAAGCCTGAGGTTTTTTTTGGGGGGGGGCATTTCATCCACTGTTTTACAAGCTGCAATAAAGAGCATGAAGTCTCTATTTCACTAGGCATGGGTTGGCTTTCCAAAATAAGTTGTAAATATGGTAAAGAAGAAGTGTCACTTTAAATGATGACAGTGGCCTCCCTTCAAATCCTGAGGCATCAGCTACCAGGTGTGAATGGAATAGGATATAATGACATGCATTTATATTTATAACCACTCCTAGATCTACACACACACCTTTTTATTGAAGGTCCATTATTCAGTAAATACTTTGAATTTATCTTTTAAAATAGGATGCCCCTATAACTGTACAAATGCTATTCAGCCTTAGCTCTTAACTCACAAAAATTTTATTTGAAAATTAGTAAGGGCATCTTGCCTATAGGACAGGCTTTTAATATCATAAAACAAAATCATGCAGCAGTTATTTAATAAACAGTTTCTCAAACATGTAATATCATAAAATTGTAATAAGTATGTCCATAATTCATATGTTTTAAAATATATAAGCAATAAAAATTGATTATCAACATTTTGAGATACCTTGCAGAATATTTTATCAATTTATGAGTGGCAATAACTTGTAAAGATTCTGACCTTACTTAGAGCTAACTTATATATCCAGATAGAATGAAATGTTTATAAAAATCACATATTGAAAGGTATTAGATTTGTGAGCATCACTTCGCTTTAATGAGCCACTCTAGGGCAATCTTTCTGCAAATGTGGGTTTTATAAAAGATCTCAGGCCTTTGATAATCCATGGGAGAAATCAACCTGGCATCCCAGGGAATTTCTGTGAGAATATATCAACCTTTTAAAGTTTAGTAGAGGGAATAAAGGATGATCTCAAGGGATAGAAACAAAACCTACTGTGTGAGCTGAATGTCAATGACTATAACCATGAACCTACCAATGTTACCAAATGCAGAAATAATTAATTTTGCAAATCTGGTTAATGTGTTTTACTGCCTTTTCATGTTTATGAAATTAAAAGGATGTAATTTATAATATCTCATAGCTTCCATTGCAATTTAAATTTAAATCGATTCAATTATACTTTATTTTATATTGCCTCTAATTATTCAGACATTTTCATTGCTTTTTTTATCTGAAGTTTTCCCTGTAAGCTACGATGTTGACATGACCACATGTAAACCGCATGTTGGAATGACATGCTTATCTGCATAAGCCAAATTAACCTCACACTATACACATCTGAAATGCCCATTTCCAAATGTCATTGCAGTGATCATACTTGTGAGAAAGGCTTTGACAGTGTATTGAATTATCAAGCTTGCATTTTTAAAACCATATTTTCTAGGGCTTTTAATCCTTTAAATTAAGAATTCCATTGATTAGATTTGATAAATCCTGAAAAAATATAGTAGCTAATGCTACTCTGCAATTTCCTGAACAAGAGTTCATGCAGTATTTACAAAAGCTGATTACACAGGGCTGTCTTAAGCATATGCAGTGCTGGGGTGCAAAGATCCACCCCCCCCAGGTTGCCCAGTCCTAGGCACACAGGAGGGTGGAGCCGGCCGGCTGCCTCAGTGTCTTGCTGGCTCGGTCGCCCCCGAACTTGCGGTGCAGAGCCACCCGCAGCAGAAGAGCCCACCGTGGCGCTCCAACCGATGGATGGGCTCTTCCTCAGACTCAACACTCGGACCCTGGACTCTTGGCCTGGCGCCGAGAGCCCAGCACCCGGGTGCCCCGCAGTCCTAGCACCTATGGGTAAAATGGTGCTGGTTCTACAAGAGCTCCCATTGCGCTGCTTGTATATGAGGTGGCACAAGCCCTTACATTAGCAAAATAACATATTTGGACTCTACCATACTAATTTGCATTATCTATATCTATACATGATATAACAATAAAATATAGACCATATAGTGTCATGAATTTCACTGGATGACCTTGTGCCAGTCACCGCCACTCCGCCTCACAGGGTTGTTGTCATTAAATGAAGAGGCGGACAACCATGTATGCTACCTTGATCTCATTGAAGAAAAAGGTGGGATACAAATGCAATAAATAAAAACTGCTTTAAACATTCCGGCATTTACTAATATGTACCAAAGGCAGGGAGGAAATCCTAGTTCCCTGCCGCATGGAACTTACGTGATAAATATTGCTGATATTTTCTTGTAAATGTTACACTTAGGATCACACACAAAATGCATTATGGACACTCCTTCAATATGTAATGTAATGTAAAAGGTAAAGGGACCCCTGACCGTTAGGTCCAGTCACGGATGACTCTGGGGTTGCGGCGCTCATCTCGCTCTATAGGCCGAGGGAGCTGGTGTACAACTTCCGGGTCATGTGGCCAGCATGACTAAGCAGCTTCTGGCGAACCAGAGCAGCACACGGAAACGCCGTTTACCTTCCCGCCGGAGCGGTACCTATTTATCTACTTGCACTTTGATGTGCTTTTGAACTGCTAGGTTGGCAGTAATGCAATGCGGATATGTCAAATAGGGGTCATAACACTATATGGGTGCGCTGGATGTTGAACAGCAAGACTGAAATCCACTAAAAAGGTAAGACAAACACACAAATAAAAATACATGGGGCCATTTATATATTTAAACATTCTGAGGGCTGTGGAATGCTCACTGACAAAACCTCACATTTTTGTTCTTTGAATTTTTTTTCAGCTATTTGAAGCCATGCTGCCACTTCTAATTTGGTATCTTGCTTAGTCTTTCCTCCCCCCACACTTCAGTAAGTAATGCCAGATTACAAAAGTTTACATGGCAAACATTAAGTTGTCCTATAAAGTTGATCAGATTTGGATATGTGTTGGTGTGGTTTTGTGGTTAGTTAGTATCAGACCAGGGAAGCTTTCTCCATTCTGGTGCTCTCCTGCTGTTTTTTAAACTGCAGCTACCATTATCCTCCGTTTGCAACTCCCACCAGCAGCTGCAATGTGGACACCACCCTGAGATCTTTGTAGGAAGAAAAGGATTAAAATGTATACTCTTCATTAAAACAAAGATGGAAATGGTTTGCTTTCTGAGAATGGTAACAACACGAGAAAGCAATAGAATGTACCCCTGGGGCTACCAGACAGAGGCTTTCTGTTTTCCCACACTGGTTTGGAGTGAGAGACCCCCCACAGTGGATAATATTGCATGTTCAGACCTTTAAACCTCTCCCCTTAAATAAATTCACACAAGACTCAAATTTTTGGTTTGGTTTTTGGCAGAATTTAGGCCACAACTTTATTGATTACAGCAAGTGAGTGGTTGCATAGGCTCTGGTTTGACTAGCTCTCTGCACCAGGTAGCGCTATCGTAGGTCAGCCAAGGGTGAACACCTGGAATGGCGGAAAGCGGGGACATGCTATGTCCACCACCCAGATGTCCCCCTGGACTTAGGCACAGGCACAACCCTTCACAGGGTGGACCAAACCATTGAGTCCCTGGATTCCTTTAACGGAATACTCTTTCACATAGGGATGGCAAGAGTTCCCCCCCCCATCCCTATCACCTGAGCCTATCCGCAACCTTACAAGTTGTGATGATTTGCTACGCGGCAGGCGAAACCCAAATGGCACCAGCCAATCAGCCAAGTGGAAAAAATTCCTGCCATGCCCCTGTCCCAATGACAGACGACACACGACGGCATAGGAAGGTCAAGCACGCAAGCCCTAAATATAGAGAGAGGTGGGCGGGTGCTCCGATGCACTGACCAAGAGAGAAAGCTCAGGGTCACATGCATGGGCATATATCCCTTGATCCATCTGGCTAGCGTCCCATTGGTCAGATTAAACGCAGCAACAAGGGTCCTACCAATTGGGTGTTGTGGCTATCCAATCGTACCCACCCACAACACAAGGGTTTGGTGCCAGGTCTCACCGCAACACGTGCCCTCTTTGAGGGAGGACACAATTTGCCCTTTTGGGGGAGCAGGCCTCACTGAAAAGAGGAGTTCTTTCTGTGGCTGTCAAAGCATCACTGAAAACCTGCATAGCATTTTAACAGAAAGCAAAATATGTCTAGAGGTTGGGCCTTTTGTTGATATATGAAAAAAGTAATCCCATCCTGCCTATCCTTCTATGTAGAAAATATGGTCCTCCTTCAAGGGTGTTCTTAACGACACCCCATTTCCTTGTATGGTATGTAAAAGGCCTTATCAGGTGCATCTTTCAAATATTTTGAAATCGTGACCTTATCTATTTCTAGAAACTGTTTGAGTACATCATGGTGACATGTACTGTATAATAAATTACCATACTTTTCACAACTGACGAGGTGCTCATTTATTTCGGTACATGTTTTCTTCTAATGTCAAACTTCTACCGTATTATCCTATCTAAAAAGAATGCCTTGCAAATGCTGACTGAAGGCGTTCCATTGTTTCTTGCAAGGTGACTATGACACTTATTGACCGGCGGAAATGTAGTAATGCAAAGGTTAAATATTTTGAATCAGAGCTTGAGGTCAGACCTACAATTGAATGAATGACTTAGGTTTTTGTTTCTGTTTTGTTTTTTAGTCACATAAAAGCCCCCACAATAAGGGGATTTCAGCTGTTTCTTTGCAAGACACAAACTGAGTTGGAATGACTGCAGATACATCGGCATCTAACATGGCTGGGTCACTTGACCAGTTTGTAAGGCTTTAATTTAAAGAATATATTGCAGGATCACCTCCCTGAAATGGTATATTTCCTGCCTCATCTGTTTACATGCACTCCATATGAAGATCCGAGAGTATTTATTTATTTATTGCTTTGTGGCACGGGGCAGTAAACTGCAAATAATCTCAAAAAAATCTAGTTTCTCAGTGGAAGTAAACATGTCTTCTAAAACCATATGCACAGATTGTATTTCTTTGTAATCTCTTATTCATTTATTAATTTAAAGTATTTAATTAATTCATCTTCAGTACAAAATATTTGCAAAAGTAATAAGCTTCTCAATAATGGCATTTCCCTCTGTCTGATTGACAATTATATTTGAGTCCCTGAGAGGGGATATGGCCGATACTGGTGCTGTGGACTTAAATGTTTGGAAATGTGTGTGATACAAAGACTTGAACAGTCCCAACATTTCATACACTTCCATTTTTAGGTAAATGTCTACAAATATTCATCAAAGGTAAACTTATGTTTTACTTTCAGTCACTCCTTTTGAAATCTAAGTGCTAAACATTTTCTACATAGAAAATATTCTGAATTCAAATTATGTATGACAGCAGTTACAGTATCTTCTGTACCAATCAGATATCCCTCGCCCCATTAAACATATATTTTTTTTCTGGTGAATATCTATATGCAATTATACTGGCAGGCGAAAATGGTGATCTTTACACTAAACAGGCAGAATACTCCAGACTTCTAACTGGCTAATCTCCTCCCAGATATTAAAATTGTAACCTTGGAAGTGTTATAACATGTCTTTCAAAATGAAGAAGGCATAGCTCTCATTTTCCCATGTTCTTGTTTAAAACCCGCCAGACAAGATGTAAATAACATAAAAATTTGGTCTATGGATACTATTCAAAAAGACAAGGCAACCATTAAATATAATGAAAGAATTTGATTGCCTAAAAGTGGAAGCCAAGTTGTAAATGGTTAACCAGAGGGGTTTTGCAGCAGCCTTGAGGGAGTCTTTCATCTTCACTGATGCCTGCAACAATGCCTTAAGCAAAAAACTAATTAAAGAAAAATAGGTGTTCCCTTTGATTTCTTACATCACCTAGGGAGAAAAATATTACAGTCAAGTTGGACTTTAAATATATATATATATTACTGCCATTAAATATCTGATTTCCAAAATAAATAGCGATAATTAAGAATGATGTTTAACTGTATCATGTTTTTTTAGAAATAGAATTGCCCCAATGTAGCAAGATTCTATTTATACAACAAAGGATTATGTGCATATATGATCTTTGCACTAAACTGATGGGCGGGGCTACAGTATCAGTCTCAATCAATATTACTTATAGAGGAGCAGGGCAGGTGTCAATGTACGAAAGGAATCAACTGGCCAATATGTATGCAATTTCAATTCACTAAGAAGGACTGTTCATCTATTTTAGATTCTGGATGCATGCAATTGATCAAGGTGGCCAGATATTATTCCTGTGTATGGATTAATCTTACTTCTTCACATAAATTTCTCCCCTCATTATGAATGTTATGGGAGAGGGAGTTCAAGGAGCATCTTCACCAGCTTCCACCAAACACTGTTACTTTAAGACTGAATATTTGTGGCTCTTCTATAGACCAAAATAATGGGGTATAATCAACTACTGCTGTCTGTTCAATTAGTGTGAAACTACAAAACAATCTATAAACAGCATTTTTTCTCCTATAAAAGTAATACAGGCAAATAACCTAACCCTAGAATCATTTTCTAGTTATGCTATCACACTAAAAACACCACCTGTAATTTAGCCAAAAATAAGGTTCTTTGGCTGAGATTCAGCTTTAAGTAAAAATTCTAGCCTATGGATTTATATATAATTAAGATGAATACAAATCTATTTCAGGATCACACAAAACTTTTGCAAAGAATGAAGATGTGGAGGAAAGAAAATGTATCAAGTTGTTCCTTCCCTCAACCTCCACATTGATGGGTTCCTTTTACGAGAGCTGGGACAAAGCTATATACCATAGTGGCAAATAAAACATGTTAAGTGTGTTTTAAGTGCAATGTACAAGGTGACGCTAGATGACAATGGTGATCCTTATGGAAAATTCAATATATATTTAAAAATGCTTTAAAAACATTTTTCAGAACAGTTTTATATGTGTGTAGATTCTACCCTGGTCCTCTCCACATAACCAGGTGTCCTGTTTTTAGCAATGCCCAAGTGCACATAGAGATAGACATACCACCTGTGATATGCAGTCTCTGTAAGTACAGAGTCCATGAATGCATGGATGTTAGGGAAAGGAGACCAAGTTGCTATGCTATCCATTCTGTCTGGATGTAAGAATGAATATAGAGAATAAGTATTAGGAAACAGAAGTAAAAATGTACTACTCTCCCTATTGTCAAAATACTGCATATGAAACAATGGTAGTAACCTTAAGCATGAGTGATCTACAAAGTGACAAGTTCCTATATTTCTCATGCAATTTTAATTGAAATTCAGGATAGTCCAGTTGGAAAAAACAGCACAAACTCATTTTGCTTACTAGGTCCCCAAATATGCTGAGTTTCCACCCCCAATAATGTGTCCCATAACCCTAATTCTGCACAGTTCCTTGGGTAGCTAATTAGAGATACATAGATAGATAGATAGATAGATAGATAGAGATAGATAGATAGATAGATAGATAGATAGATAGATAGATAGATAGATAGATTCTTAATTGCGGCTAAAAGCCCACACAAGCAAAGTACAGCTAATTGGAGAATTGTGCAAATGAACTAAAGATAGTGTTGGCAGCTTCTGTATACATAAAGAAAAAGAGGAAAGGAGGTCGAACCCAACATTGTATTCTGCCTCCACCAAAAACAAAAAACCCTCCACATGTCAAACCAGAATCAATATATCATTATCTTTGTTCTCTCCTTATTACCTTTTCCCATTTCCTCTATGCTCTAATTTCCTGTATTTATACATGGTATATGATTTTCTGTCAATTACATTTGAAGCATATAGGTATTAAGACTGAGAAGCACTATTGGAATAAATATTAACTACTTTATAAGAAATGCATGGAAAAGGCTTTTTAATTTTATTTTGCTATTGAACTACAATTGAACAAGGTTAGTATGCCAAACTGGTTACTCAGTTTGAAAGAGATTCACTCCAGAACTGCTGTTTAAAAAGCTACACAGCAACCTTTTGTTGCATTCTTCAAGAAGTGTATGAATAGTTTGAAGAATAACCATGAAGAAGTAGGTTAGCAAAGTAGATTGCGAAAGGGCATGTTCATGGCAAAAGTATTGGACGGCTAGGGGAATAAGTGGCAGCAGCGGTGGAATAAAGGGGGTGTAACAACACATCACCATAAAAAACACAAATGAGTAGAACAAAGTGGCTCCACAATGCTTGTGGACAAAGAAGAAAAGTGTTTCGGAGATATCTACCTGCTAGCATAATTGCAGCAGCTGTACCATCTAACCCCTATCAGTCATAATCTGGAACAGTGCCACTTTCTATTAGCCAGGTAATAGAGGAACTGAAATTATTTATACGAGTCCATGTGAACCACTCCGTTTGCTCCAATGCATTCTGATGACTTAATTAGATAGTCAGTGTAGCACATGTGGCTTTCCAGTCAGGTTCATCACAAAAGGCCAGTTCATCAAAGAAGGAGAGTTGTGTGCTCTACAGCTAGATTAGAAATACGGATTTCTTCATTAAGTATCATGCAGCTGACTGTGCCTCTTGGTTTGTCACCATCTATTCAGACAATTAAATAAAACCTCATGCTGGATAAACTGGGGCTAATAAAGAGACCTTGAATTGAAGTGCAGCTGGCAATCTTTTCTTTATTAAGACCTGGCAGCATACATAGTGACAGCATCTAAAAGGCAAAACGTGTGGAGTCATTTCTTATTCTCTCTCCCCACCCCCCGCACTCTTAATATCTACCCTCTTTGGGCCATGACATTTTGGTTGATAGGATTTACAGACCTTTGTTGTTCTCACAAAAAAGGCAAAGAATAAACAAAGGTCATCTGTTAGAGCTAGGGAAACTGGAACATTCAACGCGCTTAGACCCTTTCTCTGTGTCAATCAAAATAAAAAGTGAGGAGAAAGAGACGTGTGATGACTGACAACCCTGTTCCTGGAAGAAAAGTTTTTAAAATATGGCAGATACAGTTTGCCATATAAAGATATTGTTTGAAGATGCTACATTTTTCAAACAGAACTGCAGTTCAAATCACACGTATTAAATTCTATAGATATAATCAGTGGAATTTTATTCCAAGTATACAGGTGAAGTGTAAGACTATAATCAGTGAATAAATCGGGACGGGGAGGAATTATGATGTTGCAATGTTTACAAAAGATATACACAATGTGTCTTGTACACATAGCACTTATGCCTCCGTAAATAAAATTGAACTTTGACACTTAGCTTGCAAAGTTTGGCTTATGCCATTATGAAATAATGATCTTCCCAATGGCAGCTTAATGTAACATACACTAAACATGAATGGCTGAATGGACATACGGTACAATGTTTCATTGAGATAGTGTGCTTATAGATTACACTGAAATAATGATCTTCCAATGTATAGCTTAATTTGCAGCAAACAAACATGAATTGATACGATAACATGATGTTTGGTTGAGATGGTTTGCTCAGCAATTACACAGTATCATGATGAAATAGGCTATAAACAAGTCAAATATGAGAAGCAGCCATACCAAATTAAATAATAATTATTATTAAACTATGATGGAGTATATTTGGTTTGCACTACAGCGAGCAATATAAAAAGTATATCTATCAATCATCTATCTATCTATCTATCTATCTATCTATCTATCTATCTATCTATCATCTATCTCTCTAATATTTAAGAATTTAATGCAAATCAGTATCTAAAGTGCAATTAGTTACAGTAAATAGCTTCTCATTTAGCTATTCATATTCTTCACAGCATGCTGATACCCATAAGAATATGGGCATACACTGTGGGACTCATGTTCACTGTGAATCAAACTGCTGTCTTAGATCAGTTTTAGTATTAAACGTGAAAAGCATACAGTGGAACCTCGGTTTATGAACACCCCGGTTTACGAATTTTCGGTTTACAAACACAGCGGACCCATCTGGAACGGATTAATTCACTTTCCATTACTTTCAATGGGAAAGTTCGCTTCAGTTTATGAACACTTCAGTTTATGAACAGACTTCCGGAATCAATTACACCCATGCTTCGGTGTAATCCCCACCCCCCGCACTCTTAATATCTACCCTCTTTGGGCCATGACATTTTGGTTGATAGGATTTACAGACCTTTGTTGTTCTCACAAAAAAGGCAAAGAATAAACAAAGGTCATCTGTTAACAAAGGTCATCGGGTTAAGTACGCTTCAGGTTGAGTACTCCGCGGACCCGTCTGGAACGGATTAATCCACTTTCCATTACTTTCAATGGGAAAGTTCGCTTCAGTTTATGAACGCTTCAGTTTATAAACAGACTTCTGGAGCCAATTGTGTTCATAAACCGAGGTACCACTGTATTTGAAAGGGTAGGGACACTTCTCCTGAAAAGCAAGGGCACCATTGTGGGAGCCTGCAACAGTTGTAGGAGCCTGCAGCAGCCTGCAGTCTTGCCCACATCCCTATGAATAGCCATCCAAGAATCATCTCCCCACTTACCCCACCTTTCATGCCAGAAGTGAAATCTAGACATGTAGAAGCTATATCAAAGAGTTTGTCTAAGTAACTTTCAGCAGGGCAACAGCTAAGGGCAATTTAATTCAGGTAAACATTTGCTAACCAATGAGTATGCAGGTTGTTATCTTTTCGTTGTAAAAGCTTTGCAAACTATTATTTTTCCTGTTTTGCTGACTGACCTATATCAAATGGATAAAATCTATTACAGTAACTGAACTAAAATGTTGAGAGATTAATATCATAATTTAAGCTTGCCTTATAATCAGCCAGTCCTAGTTTCTCCTTATCTATTTTAAACCAATACAAATCCAGAAATCATATCCATAGATAATGTTAAAATCTTAACAGAATAAATATATCAGGTATAAGATATCAGATATAAGGGTCTCAGAACCTATCATCACTGAATACTGCAGTCTTAATGAAAATTGAACCCAGACCTCCTATTAAATTTTTAAACATTCTCCTGATAAACTGGTAGTTGCTAACCAACTATTACTGCATCATCTAATGTTGTTGACAAGCCTTTGTGGCAACATTGTTTATAATATAGAAGCAACATCCTAATGTATTCCTTGGATTAATGACAACAGTAGATGTGTGACCATAAGGGAAGCAACATGAGTGTTTCCATTTGTCTCTAAGAGAATATGGATTGCATACTTAATTTACATACAGTAGCATACCAGTATACACAAGAATAAAATGTCCATTACCTACACAAAATGTCCACTGCCTACATCAAAATATTATATGCCCCCTGTTGCTGGGAAAGGTTGAAAGGTCTCCCGAACTTTTCCTTATTCACTTGAGTCTGTGAACCCCAGAAGGAGAGGGCCCACCTCTAGCCCAAGACAGACAGTTGTGTGGGTTGTGTTTTCACCTACCGTATCATGCTGACTGAATGCAAGGTTGCTCTATTATCTCCCAAATACCAAGGGAGTTTTTACATGTTTTGTTTTCTCAAGATCCCTTGAAACACAACCCCATTTGGTGTGGATTCTTTTGTTTACCTTCACTCTTTTCTAAGCACAACCAGTTAAATCTTGGTTTTTAAGCAACACCAAGAAAGGCCTCAAACAATTTTGGGAGGCTCCCTGTAAATAAGCTGAAACATCCTGATGTCATAGGGAAGGTATAACAGTTGAAGCCATAGTAATTTGCATTTAGGTTGTACTTGGCTTTTCTATTTATTGCAGTTTAAATTATACATACTGTATAAGTTTTCTTTGTGAACCATTCAAGTTTTAAAACGCAACACAGACAAATCTTTTTTTTATTTGATGTGCTCTGAAAAGGACTGCCAAAATCTTTGGCTAAATTGGCTTCATTGTGTTTTGAGAGTCAATATATGCCAACAGGTTAGTAATACAACCCACATGATATATAAACATGCTAGATCATCCATGTCTGTATAATGAAATAAAAACAGGACAGTATAATACTTAGGCTGTATGATTCTTTCAATTTGAAGCTTGCTTTAGCACACTATTTAACCATTTTGAGAATACCTTGTAAGTAGTTCATTACCTTCCTAACTCCTGCTAGCTCTATTGACACATGAAAGATTCTGCCTTAAAAAAGGGTCTGTTGTAGCAAAAACAGCAGAGTATATTGTGGCAATTTAAAGATGATATTCTCAGCTGGCAGATTAGAGTACAGCCTATAAAGCAGTTCTGTTAGCATAAAGACTTTCACCTGTGAATAGAATACCCTCTCCCTCTGCCCCTAAATCTGTTCTGAGGGTTCTCCCAACCCTTTCTGTGCTGAGGGATATCAGACGAGCAGCACAGCTTCACCAAGCTGTCCACTATTGCCACAGACATAATCAACACAACCCCAGTTTGCATCCAGAATACACCCACCCACCCACCATATTCTGTCTTCTATAGTCATATCTCATAATACAACTGCATTCTGTTCAACTTGTGAGACAGGAACTCATATAGGAAGGCTTTACATTGGTATTCTTAAAGCTGCAGCCATTCAACACACTGAAGACAGACTAGTACACATGCATAGCATAGGGACACACCCTGAAGAGAAAGCAGCAGAAAATTGGTTGTTGCCATCTACACCTCCAAGCTAAAAATGAGTACCATCTTAGCCAATGGTGCTTCTCTCTAACAAGCCTCGGGGGACATTTACACACAAACTAAACTAAAACCAAACTGGCTTATCCATAGCATGACAGAGACACAGAAAGATGCACTAGCTCTGCAGGAAATGTCAGTGCAAACTCTATGTCTCCATACTTGTTTATAACACCCTAGTGAATAATATCAGATGTATCATCTGGAGATCATCCTCAAAGGGATGAGATCACATCCCAGCAATGCCCTTCCTTTTAAACAGTCTTTCTGGACACAAATTTGATATAGAAACAGCAGTATTCAGAAACTGGTGGGACAACATTTCAGTCTCTCAGAGCATTTCTGTTGCTGGCATGAAGGCCACTATCTATCTATCTATCTATCTATCTATCTATCTATCTATCTATCATCTATCTATCATCTATCTATCTATCTATCTATCTATCTATCATCTATCTCTCGATTTAACAATTGAGTTCTTACTAATACAGAACTGGTATTATGTGACACCTGCAGTAGTGCCAGTTCAACGCATGTGAGGTAAGGCGATATTATAGGTAAACTGGTCCAAATATGTTAAGAGCTTTGTAAACTAATAGTATCATTTTGAACTTGGCCTGGTAGCAGAATGGCAATCGGTGAAGATCTCTGACCACGGAGTTTTAATAAACTTCAAAGGGAGGCTCCAGAATGAAGTAGAATTTATTAGCAAACTGGATTCTGCTCCATTTGGTCTACTGAACTTTGGTTTTCATTTCTACTGCAGATACAAAATTAGCATACCATCTCTAGAACTATATTGTTCAAGAATTCATCAGTGCTCTGGACTCTACAGTGGGAAGAGACACACCATTCTTAATAATTTATTTATATTTTAGCTGTTTATTTTCTATAGTACTGTTCCTTGTTATTCAAGAATTATTCTTAAATCACTTTTGCCCTTTGTGTTTTTAGGTAACACACACACGTGTGTGTGTGTGTGTGTGCATGTGTGTAACAGAAAAACCCAGAGAAGCCATTTAGTGCCTACAATAATAAAACATAGAGTACTCAAATTTTGCAGTCTCTCTCTCACAGGTACATTCACACTGACAAGTCACATTCTGTGGTACAAATGTTTTGTATAACACAAATCCTACCTGGAATAAGCTGACCCAGTAACTGATGGACCCGAGACAGGCTGAGTACAGCTACCACGACAGTAAAAGAATAACGTTTCCATTTCATGTTGCTTCTGTTCTTGCATTACACCAGCCCAACAACACTTTTAGAAATGTTATCTGTAACAAGGAAAAATTAGACTGTTTACATTGTCAAACAATTCAGAAGATTTTAAAAAAATATTCTGTGCTGAATTAATCTCTAGAATAACCACACATACAAACACCGCAAAATCTTCTGCTATGAGACTAAGTTGACTCCTGGCTAAGGTCTCTCATTTAAGAAATGTTGTACTTATTTGTTTGTTTGTTAGATTCCATTTGTGAATCACTTTCCTTATGTGAATCGCTTTCCATAAACAGTCTCTAAGCAATTTTACAGTAAAATCAACAATTAAAACAATTCCATATGTGAAAACAAATGAAAAACAATTCCATTTATAAAATAGTTATATATGTATATATATATATGTGTATATATATATATATATATATATATATATATATATATATATATATATACACACACACACACACACACACACACACACACACACACACAATTTAAAAACATTCCCATATGTAAAAACAATTCTATATATACAAACTATTTAAAAACAATTCCAAATATAGAAACAAAGTCATATATAAAAACAGAATAGAATAAAAGGTTGAGAATGGCAATTCAGTTATGAAGACCATTTAAGAACACTCAAGGCAATAGGTGTCTTGGTATATAATTGATATATAATTTTAGATACGTAAAATATATGAAAATAATGCAACAGTAATCAGTGGTACATCTCTTCCCCCCTCTTTCAGGTTTGCAGCTTCTGTGATATTTATTTAGGTGCTGCTGCCATGGGAACCTACCCTGAAATACATCCAACTTCTTGCCCTTTCCCTCTTGTCTGCTTCTTTGCACCTTTTAACCCAAACTGACTAGCACTGTTCTGATGCAGACCTCATGGAGACATTCACTGAAGTTTCTTATCAGTGATGTCAGAGATTTACTTTTTTTGTTTCACTAAAGGGTTATTGCTAAAGCATGTAACTGAACACATGAAAATCTCAACATACATATGGCAGACCAATACGGCTACCTAACTGTAACTTCTAATAGTAAAAAATAATTGTCCCAGTGCAATCTCTTATTGGGTATGTGTTTCTGTTGAAAGCAGGGATGAGGTGGGAAATCAGGGTTCTAAAATATGCATGGAGCGTACATGAGGCTCTTCACTTCGGAAGTTTGCATTCCAATTTGTGGAGCGTAGCAGAAACGGTGACTGAAGAGAGCTTAAACCTAATGGAGAGCTATTCTCTTTCCATTTTAGCTTCTCAAATGCCTTAGCTATTGCATTCTGCACCAGCTGAG
Organism: Zootoca vivipara; assembly: GCF_965207765.1. NCBI lineage: Eukaryota > Metazoa > Chordata > Lepidosauria > Squamata > Lacertidae > Zootoca > Zootoca vivipara. The sequence continues at coordinate 59,899,431 of NC_142587.1, forward strand.
TTTGTTGAGGAGTTTTCACAGCATATATGGCATGTTACTATTCTGCAATGCATCAGAAAGTAACCCAAATGTACACTGGTCTGATTCCTTCAAGGGATTATTCTTCTTGCAGCAGAGCCATATATAATGACTGATCATTATACTAGCTAGGCAGACAAATGAACACTAATCCTTTTGTTGACAGAAGGGAGAGATGACTATTTGACCTATGTTGATATTATAATAATCAATATTGATAATATAGCATAATAAACTTTGCTGTTTCCAGAGGGATAGCTGCGTTAATCTGTTTGCAGCAAGAACAAAGAATCTTGTGGCATCTTAATGTCTGATGCTGCATAGACATGTCAATTCATTCCATTTTCCTGACATTTCCCTGCTAATTTTCACATTATATTTCAGCGTTCACATGATGTAAAAGTTTAGTGCTCATTTCCATGTTATTTGGTTGCACAAAGAAAAAGTTTGCAAGCCTGGAACCCTGGTCTTGGACACCAATGGCAAGGCCCTACAGAGTGCGGAAGATGCTATGCAACTGACTTTCCTTTAGTAAGGCCACTTAAGGATCCTCAATACCCCCAACCCAGGATCCCATCTGCAAGTAGATTTCTGAAAGGCTTAGGAGCCGCCTTCTCTCCTCCCCCATCACCCTTTCCCCTCAACAGCTTTTTTAGCAGAGGAAAAATATCCTGTTTCCTAATGTTTGTTTCACACTAGTATGAATGAAATTTCATGCAACATGGTGCAGTGTGAAAGGAATGTAAACAATCAGGACAGAACTACCATTATAATCAGTAAAACTAATGCAATACTAAATGCAGCCTGACAAATTTACTATGACATACCTCATCAGATATCCATGAGAGTTAATCTTAAAGGTACCACAAGAAATTTTTACCATAGTTTCCATGCTGTATGAAAATATAATAAAAACAAATGCACTTAAAATTCCCTGGGGTTGTACTGGTTTGGTGGCCTTCCCCCCCCTGCCACCATTAATCTTGAATATATTAACAAGGGTAGAATGAGTGAAAATTGGTGTCTTCCTAACTGAAATTTATTTGCTCTCTTCACAAATTTCAAAATGCATCCTTGACAAAAAGTTGGGTTCTGAACACTTATGTTAGTTGTTTTCTTCCATCTAGGCAATACAACGAGGATAGTAATCAATAATACAAGTCCAGTTACTTAGCAACAGTGGTTGCTTGACTATCCTATCTTCTAACAATCATGACTGCGGGAGGAGAATTTTCACCCACTGGCTGTACATCAGATGGCAATGAATAAAAAACAGTATACCAAGAACTTTTAGAATTTACAAGCTTAAACTACATTTTATTCCTCAAAAGTTTCTTCTGAAGTATTAAAGAGATTTAAGCTGGAGGCGTTATCCATGGGGCATATAAAAGAAGCACAAGTTCCTCCCCTGTGGCTGCAATCATTAAGAAATCAATGCCAAATTAAAAGGGCACAAACCCCAAGGGGAAGAGAAGCACTGCAGTTAATTTAGGGGAAAGATTTAATCAATTTTTGGTGTTTCCTGCTTCCCTTAACTTGGATGTTATCTGCATGAGAAACAACTATATAAGCAATGAAACCAAAGCAAGCAAAAATGATATTGCTGCACACTTTTTGTTTTAATATCTTTGTTTTTATACTGTATTATACTACGTCAGGATCCACTGGGCAGGGGTGGGGGTCCTTGGAGCTGCACTCTGTTTCCTCAATGTAATGAGTCACCTGGTACTGCAGGTCAGAAGAATGTCTGGATACTGTGCTCTAGTGATTCAGAATGACTTTGTATAAGCAAAGAGCCAATTGGCTTCCCCCTACCCAACAGAGTATCAGAGGCCAGAGAAGACAGGCAGATTTATGACAAATTTTGGGAGAAAATCTACTTTCTTTTTCCTGTCCTGCCACAATGCGGTATGAGAAAACTTAAACCTACATGGTTTGAGATGTTAATTTACCATGCAAACAGCCCAACATCATGACACACTATAATGTCAGTGCTAATTGTCTAAGACAGGCCTTGCTTTAATGCCAACGGTGTATTTATTTTCAAAATAAACAGCTAGGATAATAGGAAGTCAGGTGGGGGTTATGAACTATAATAAATATGTTCGCTATGACTTGTTCAGCCCTGCTGCAAGACCTCCTTCACTTACTTTAGTATATCTATTTTCACCCTGAGAGTAGTTACAGCCAATCAGCCTCAGTTCTCCATGGCTCCTGCCTTCCACCCACCACTGCCACCCATAGCTGCCAAGTTTTCCCTTTTCTCGCGAGGAAGCCTATTCAGCATAAGGGAAAATCCCTTTAAAAAAGGGATAACTTGGCAGCTATGCTGCCACCATCACCACTGGCTAGGTAAAGGGAAATATCTAGTGCTGCAGCACTACTCACATGACATGCATGCACAATGAAGCAACTTCTTTTTCCTTTCACCTCCACTCCAGCCCCCATGTACCCTTAAAATAAGCTCTGAAGGAGGACTCTCCAGAGCAGTTGAGGAGGGGGCATGTGAAGGAAAGAGAGGAAGTCCCATTGCATGAATAGAACTCTGCTTATCCAGTGTCAGATACAACACAAAGTGTCCCTGTAGTCAAGTTCCTGACACTGAAACTGGCACCTTCGCAGCTTCAAGGCACTTTATTAACACCCAGAAGAGAAAAAGGCTGTAGTGGACAATCAAAGGCATAGGCTGAGAGGTGAAGCCTATGGGCTCGATTTTACTGGTGTGCTCAGCTGATAGTTCTTAAGGCAGGCTTGCAGCACTGTGGTCCTCATGTCAGTCTTCACTCTCATATACACTTGGTAAGTCACCAAATGAACTATATCTTAATGTAAGTACTGACAAGGACTCAAAAGGGCGAAAATGACAGGCAATCTTTAACACATGACATGCAATGTTCATGAATGCTAGTGTCTGATGGAACTCAGGTTTTCATGATTTTCAGCAAGTTGATGAAAATTGGTGGTCCACATGACAGCTGGTAATTCGTCCTTGAAGTGATACTACTGTTGGACATACTCTTCCTTTACAGTACTGCTGATCAAGCCATAGATCACTGAAATGAACAGTTGTACAACACTTCTTTAACTATAATCCTTTAAGCTTGTCTGGGATAAACTAGATTTATTCTAAAAAGCAGCAAGAAGTAAGTGCTCCCATGATTTGTATTTGTTCAGGGATATGAAGCACTGTTTGCACACTTTGCTATATAGATACAAAAGAAAATTCAGCAGTTCTTTGAGCTGCATTGTAAAACTCCATAGAAATCAATGTCATTATAGCTTTTAATACTAGGAGAGGATGTGACCCATAGTTATTTTGAGACAGTTCTAGGGAGAAGAAGCATTCTAATCCCTATTGGCCTACACTTTCAATTTTTGCTTTTATTGGACAAGAAACAGTCTCACTACCACTGGGACCCAAGTTTATACCAATTTATGTTTCATTTTATTTGCCTTTGGGACATCATTAAAGACAGAAAGTAGATAACACATTTTAATTAGATTAATCCATACTGTTACAGAAGAATGAAAGTACATAGACCTGTGTTACCAGAGAACACAAGTCAAAACAAGGAAGGTTTCAAGCAGACTTAAATGTAATTCCAAATCTGACTGCAGCCCACTGATGGAAACTTACAATAGAATACGGGGTTTAACCAAAAGTTGCTCTTTTATTATTCATAGCCTTTCTATTTTGACATTTTTTTCTATTACATGTTACTTTCTGGTCCTTCTAACTTTCATTGATTCTCAGTTCTACTACTAGCATGAACTTCTGCATCCTTCTGTGACCATGCTATCCTTTCTCAGTTTCATTCCATTTTATTCACAGGCTTGTTTACCATCATCATATCTACTATAAATTATTGCTTCTAAAGTTGTAAGTATAGTTATACTCTTGTCCCCATACCTCTTTCCCCATCTTCCTTTATTTCCCTTCACTGTTCTTCTTATTAAACCACCAACCTCTGCTCCCAAAGTCCATCTCCACCTTTAACATTTGCTAGCCTTATCGCTGCATTGTCTTCCCTGCTGACATTTGATTTCCCCCCCACCTATTTGTCCTTTATACACCTCTTCAGAATTGTCGTCCTAGCCTGTTGCTAATCAAGGCTTCACAAGTTATTCAAATCCCATTTCATTTCCACTGTCTCATTTTTTAAAAAATTGTGAAATTTAGGCAAGCCCTATTTTCTGTTTTACACTCTATACATATAATAATGCCCATACATGCAGAGCTCCCAGAAATGCCATCGCTAGAAGATCTTGGACACATGAACTTTGTACAAAATCAAAAACCCAAGGTCTCCATTCTATCAACTGTTTTTAGAAAATTGTATTTAGTAATTGTTTCTGTTAAATGTATGTTTCCAGACACATCCCTTAAGTGAAAAAGAATCAGACAAATCTTGTATAGGAGAAAGCATTGAGTTTCCTTGCTGTGATGGTGGGAATTACACATACAGGGAATCTTTGGTGGTCATTATATACTTAAAACATAGACAACTAGTTATTTGTTGTTGTTGTTTAGTCGTTTAGTCGTGTCCGACTCTTTGTGACCCCATGGACCATAGCACGCCAGGCACTCTAGCCTTCCACTGCCTCCTGCAGTTTGGTCAGACTCATGTTGGTGGCTTTGAGAACACTGTCCAACCATCTCGTCCTCTGTCGTCCCTTCTCCTAGTGCCCTCCATCTTTCTCAACATCAGGGTCTTTTCCAGGGAGTCTTCTATTCTTATGAGGTGGCAAAAGTATTGGAGCCTCAGCAGCTTCAGGATCTGTCCTTCAGGGCTGATTTCCTTCAGAATTGATGGGTTTGATCTTCTTGCAGTCCATGGGACTCTCAAGAGTTTCCTCCAGCACCATAATTCAAAAGCATCAATTCTTCGGCGACCAGCCTTCTTTATGGTCCAGCTCTCACTTCCATACATCACTACTGGGAAAACCATAGCTTTAACTATACGGACCTTTGTCGGCAAGGTGATGTCTCTGCTTTTTAAGATGCTGTCTAGGTTTGTCATTGCTTTTCTCCCAAGAAGGAGGCGTCATTTAATTTCATGACTGCTGTCACCATCTGCAGTGTTCATGGAACCCAAAAAAGTAAAATCTCTCACTGCCTCCATTTATTCCCCCCCCCCCAATATTGCATGGCACTAGTGCTAAAGAATGTGTAAATCTTATGCTTTCAGCATGCAGTGTCAGCATGAGAAAAAGGCTTTCCTGCAACCTGCACACAGCAACAGCAACCGCTAAACAGGCAGTGTGATAAAGTATTCAATGTAACTGTTTCTGTCCCTTTCATCTTCAAATGAATGCTAAACAGTTATCTTAAAAAGTCATGCAGTCCAATCACACTAGATCAAAATTGTAACTACTTGTGAGAAAAGTTAACAAGATTAAAACATTTACTCTATTACAAAATCTAGCTATGTGCCCTGAATGCTTCATTCAGAAAAAAGCAAATATTGGCAGATTTTCTCCAAAGCTTATATTTGTTTGAAAGGGAAATACAACTTCATTTAATTTTGTCCTGAGGGAAGATTTTGGATTTTCAAAAACTTTGAAGTATACTTCTCCAAATTTGTGTAGTTATTTGCTTAACAAAAAATTAATAGTATTTAGTATGAACTTGAAAGATATTCTAACAGTCACCAGTATTTTCCATTTAAATCTCCAGTGTTAAAAAAAAGACCACATGTTTTCCAGAGGAAGAAAAAAATTCAAGTACATCTTTCTAAAGCCCCATGGATATGGAAACTCCCCTCCCCTCCCCTCCCCCCATATATTTATTTACTATAACAATATAACCATTAAGAAATCACAGCAGTGATCTATCTATCATCTATCTATCTATCATCTATCTATCTATCTATCTATCTATCTATCTATCTATCTATCATCTAAATGGCTATATTTTGACTCCACTTTTAGAAGACCTAAAACTGCAAGCATTTTTTAAAGCTTAACATGTTCACAATGCCTCTCAATCTTCTCAGTAGGACCAAAAGGGGGGATTCAATTTTCAAAGATAATTGTGTCAGATAACTGCTTTATCTCTTTTCAGAAACAATCTGATAAGTAGCTAATTGCCAGCCAAGTGATTTCAGAGCCACACAGCTGGACCTAACAGAAGACTACTAGGAATTAAAATGTATCCCAGACATAGCTGCCAAGTTATCCCTTTTTTTAAGGGATTTTCCCTTATGCTGAATAGGATTCCTCGTGAGAAAAGGGAAAACTTGGCAGCTATGATCCCAGAGCATACCCAGTCACAGCACCCCTTTCCCCAGGAACCAGGTCACTAAGGGTGAATAAAAGGATGTAACAATGATGTTGGGATTAAAGTTGGCCACAACTTTTTAAAATTCAATTTCAGGTAACTTTGGCATGTATCCCTCTCAGCCCCCTGCTGGGGGTCTGAGGCATGACAGGGTCAGTTAGGGAGGAAATGTGACCATTGCAAAATGCGGGTTTACAGAGATGCCCCCCCATCGCCAAGGGAAGCTCTATGGCCCTCCAACCATACACCTCTGGCTTTATGTACAGAGACTTCCCTCAAGACCCCTCTAACGGGGTACTCTGATATTGCTGCTGCTAGGAGGGGGTGAGTCACCACTTCATCCCTTCCTCAAATGTTAGACTATAGGATAACGCCCAAGGCCTGAACCGTCACCAGACAGCGAGTGCAAATTTAAACCAGGGCCTGGTGGAGATTGGCCAACGGCCAAAATAAACATGGTGTGGCTCCGTGAGGAAGGAGTCACCATGCTGGTTCACAAGTGCCGCTCACCCTTGGACTGGGTAAGTGGCCATTGATAGACAGGGAACGATTTCACTTAACTGACAAGATGCGTGGGACACACTATCCCTGGAGAAAACAAAACCAGAAAATGACTTTGAAATTCCTCCACACAAAAGAAACCCAGTTTCATGCTCCCTATCCTCCCAGTTGAATTTGGGACAGCCTTCACATGGCCATGTCTTCTTCACATGGCCATTGCTCAAAACCCTTTCACTTAAGAGATCAAAGGTTAATACTGTACATCAGTGCAAGAATAGACACAGAGCAGGCAGAACAACACTGAAATGCCCAGCTCTTATGTGAATGTTTTAAGTCAGCTATCCCCAACATGGTGCTCTCTAGATGTTTTGAACTGCAACTCCATCATCCTTAATTCCTGGCCATGCTGGCTAAGGCTGATTGGAGTTGGGGTCCAAAACATCTGGAGTGAACCATGTTGGGGAAGGTTTTAAGTAGTAATGGGAGCTTAAAGTAGTAGTAATGAGTGCAGCAGATGCCTGTACAGTCATTGTTACAGAAAAATGTCTATTTTCCCACAGGTGTGTTGCATTGCACTCTTTAAAAATATATAATTGAAAATGATGCAAACAGTGTTGGCTCCCATTCTTTTCTTTATAGCCTCCTGTGTAAATGAAACACTATACTAAAGAAGGGGAATCATATTCGTACCAATGCAACAAATCTAAAAATTCCAGAGGTTTTATTGCCTGGGAGGAGCCTGACTGACTCCAGCTACAAAAGCAGAGGCTGCTGAACAAACACTTGAGTAGCAGTAGCATTGTTTTCAGGGTTTTGTTGCTGTTATCTATATATCTATCTATTAATTATCTATATTCATTTTTCCTTTTTCTTTCTTTCTAGATCTTGTAATGATTTCTGTGGAAATTGTTCAATTATGTAAATCTTTTCATGTTGTAAGCCGCCTTGAGTATGGTTTTCACTATGCAAAGGCAGCATACAAATTAATGATGATGATGATAGGTGGAAGTAATAAAAGCAAGGACAGATTTTCTGGATTTTGAAGAAACAGCACTGTACTAAGGATGTAAAGTTTTAAAAAATGTACATGTCACGTATCATCTCTTTCTTTTTAATATTACATACTTTTTAGCCTCAAGAATCTTAAGGTATCCATAAAGAGAAGAAAATGCTTGTTATCCACAGAGAAAACAGTTACAAAGACTTTAAAGATGTGAACCTTGAGCATTCTGTTATCATGTCTAACAAGTTGTAGATGACTGTCAGACAAAACATTTTTGTCTGAAATCTACTGAGCAAGTTGAATATCTACAGAGAGCTTTTGAAGAAACCTGTTGTTGGAGTTATGTAGGGAAACAAAGCAGAGGTTCTGTTATAAAAGTATAGCTAGAAGGAAACATGAATGCAGTTTTTTATATAAAAATATATGTAAATAGTATTGGCAAAAGAAAATGCTAATGTGTTTCAAAGCAACAAATGTTTCTACATCTGGGGTGTAGAAACTTCAAACTCAACCCCCCCCCCAGGCCTCTCTCTAGCACTTGGGCTCTCCCTAGCCAATGACCCCACACCATCCTTATGCTGCTTTAAAAGGGAAAATTAGAATCTTTATGGTCCAGATTTTGCATTAAAATTCAGTTGAAATTTGAGAAGCTCTGCATTCTTCTATAAAGCTTTATCACTTAAAAAAAACCTTCCCAAAAACTAGTAGGTTGCTATCAAACACATCCAACTTGCTGTAAAGAAAAAGACGTACTGTATAAAGACATTGTGGTTGTAGCTGTTCATATCTTGGGTGGGGTGACTTTCTCCAATAAAGAACTACTGCATAATAATTCTTAATAGGGTAAAGGATCATTTGGGGCATTGCATCACATCACAGGACTAAAAAAAAAAGAGAGAGACCACTAGACATCTATCAGATCTAGGCATTTGTAAAAAATGATATTGAGAATGTTGCTCTATAGCACGAAAAAAGCCTAAGGACAGTGACAGTGAACTTACATTGGAAAATAGAAATTGATGGGTTTATACAGTCTAATACATTAACCTTTCACTTGTCATAAAGGCGTCATGGAAATCTTTGCCATTTTTCTGTCTGTGATGCTAAATGCCTTCAGCTGATTTAAATAAATTCATTTATATATTGTACGGACGTCAAACATTTTTAGTACATTATAAGTTTTGATGATTTTTTTTAAAAAAGGAAAGCTACTTTCCTGGAAATCATATTTGCTGTTTAAAACAATGGCTATTCTAGTCTTTGGTCCTTCAGGGTGCAGAGATCTGCAAGTTAGCTAGCTGTCTCTATTATAGTTGCATCTTTTATGTGACCCGAATTCATGGTGCTTCCTTTTCCAGATTTCATGTCTGCACCCACTAGACCCTTTGTGACACCATTAGGTCCACAGCCGTCCGTAAGCCATAGCAGCTTTAGACTTCAGTGAACTATATTACTATTGTTACTGTTGTTGTCATTTTATATTTTTAATGGGTGGAGGAAGAATTCTAGAGCAGAGGAAAGGGCACAGTATATATATATATATATATATATATATATATATATATATATATATGCCAAAAACATTGGACCATCGTAAAGTTTGAGAAGCTCATTAATGCTGCTCTGGACCTCTACATTCTTTCAGAATAGAATAACTGCCTTCTTCCATCAACACAAGGATTTTCACATTTGCAACAGATCTTTCCCTCTTTCCTCCCCCTGTGCACTCCCTAAATCTGTTTTGGGGAAATATCCCCCCAACCTTCTGGAGCATATGTGGCGAGTGCACTGTGCACATGCAGGTAAAGAAGAGAGAGGTTCCACCACACAAGCAGCTATCCTTGCGCTGACGGAACAAGTTAGTTGGATATTGTCCCAGGAATTTTCCACAATCAAAGCTTCTTAATAAGGCAGCAACATTCATTTTGTTTTCGCCTTTAGTCACCAGCATGACCTAAGGGTGAGTTTGGACTTTCAAAACCTAGTTTCTGGTGGTATGTGGGATTTGCAGAGGAAATGTAGTGGACAGGCCTGCCATTTTCTCCATCCTCCACCTATAATTTCTCCTTCAGAAGTTTATCCTTCAAACAGGATACCATGACATGGAAGATTCATTGAGTGGCAGAGGGTAGTGTTTGGGAGGGGGGCTTACAAGCAAAAGAGATGAGCATAGCTGGACTTATGTTGATAATCTCCCTCCCTTCTGCTATCTTGCATCATAGTAGAAGCCACAGCCAGGGTTTCAAAGAAATGTATTTCTCTAAATCTCTGGATTCATTGTTATCATTCAAGTATTCAAAGATAATTAAGAGCATACTGTTATCATGGGAAGATATCCAACATTGTGTGAGCACACTTCCATTTGGACAATGGGACTTCCATTTTTTTTCCCTGCAATCCCCCACACCCACCCAAATGTGCTCCGCTGGTTCCCCAATAATCCAGAACAGTGTGTGCGCACGTACGTGTGTGTGTGAGTGTGTGTGTGCACGCAGGGTGGCAAAAAATATTTGACTTCATCCAATACGGGTGTATCAGTAGTCTTAATATGAAAATTTTGGTTTAGGATTAGGATCCCATATTACAACTCCTAAGCAATGAAATATTTTCTGCCCTAATAGGCACAGCCTGGGGGGGGGGAGTGTTATTCAAAATTGTCAAGAAAGATTGGGAAAGATGGAGGGCACAAGGAGAAGGGAACGACAGAGGATGAGATGGTTGGACAGTGTTCTCAAAGCTACCAAAATGAGTTTGACCAAACTGCGGGAGGCAGTGCAAGACAGGAGTGCCTGGCGTGCTCTGGTCCATGGGGTCACGAAGATTCGGACACGACTAAACGACTAAACAACAACCATCAGAATGAAGGAGTTGAGACAAAAACATTTCTTTATGACATAGATGGGAGGATCTGACACTCTTTGAAATTTAAACTTCCATGTGAAATTTTCTCCTTTTTAGAATACAGTATCCTAATTTGAAATGCTGACATTTTGTAATTAGCAACACTAATCTACAACAGAATTGCTCACATTTGCATATAAATTAAGTCAACTACATCAACATGTTATTTTCCATACTTTATTTACTTTGTACTTGGCAGTGCTTTGGGGTTTACTTTTCCATAACTTAAGAATAAGCTATACAGTATATTTATGAGTCTTCTGTAGATGACAAGAAAAATGTAAATTGGATTGTACATGTGGTATAGCAAAGTCAAACAAAGATTCATAATCAGCAAAAACAAAAAAATGCATAAACAGCACAATACATTTGAAATGTTCTTGGTAAAATAAGTTGTCAGAGTTACTACGAATTGTAAACATCAGATTGTTTTTCACAAATCTAATTTGTGTGTGTGGCTATCAACTGCTCAGAATTGTTCTAGACCAGTGGTTCCCAATTAGCTAATTACTGAGGACCCCCTATTTTTCAAAAGCCAAGCCACTGACCCCTTACTTTTGAAAATTTTGATAACTCTGCAAGCAATTTTTTGAACAGAATGTGGGGTACCCCTTAATAAGCAAAGGATCTTGGGAATACTAAAAAAAAAGACTAGGGCTGAGCGATATCTGGTTTTCAACATTGTGATATATCAGCAGCTAAAAATCATGATATTTTGATATATCATGATGTCTGAAATTGGAGATCAGGCAGGATGAGGGAAGGAGCAGCCATGGATATTGGATGCAATGGGGGGGGGGATAAGCAGAGTCACCTCCATCGCATGGTTTGAGTGAGAGGGGATGGGGATGGAGGGTGAATCAAGCCACGGTCAGTGGGGCAGCCAGTGGTGGCAGCCAGCGAAAATGCACATCCACTGTGGCTGCTACTGCTTTCCTGTTGAGAAAAGCTGCTCTGCCTCAATGCCAGGGAAAGGTAGTGCCACAGTGCCTTGACGTGAGGGAGATCAGCTGCCCTGTTCTCTGTCAGCATGAGGGGAAGAGCAGCACCTTGCAATAGGCTGCCCTGCCTTCCCTCATGAGGGAAGATTGCAGCATTATCGACTGCCCTGGTCTCCCTCGGCGTAAGGGAAGGCAGCTCATCAGCAGCATTGTCGGCTGAAATCATCGCGTGATATCGACAGTGTCTTGAAATCAGCTGCCCTGCTTTCCCTCGAGCAGGGAGTGATATTTTGCTGCATATTGCTGGGTCAAAACCATTATCACAGTGTGCTTTCATAACCGATTTTGGCCAATATATTGAAAAATCGCATAGCGCTACAACAGGTCATATAATCTGTGATATTACCTTGCAAAACTAACAAAAATTTTGTTTGGGAGACGGCAAGGGATGGGGCCATGGACCTCCTGGGTGCGTTCCACAGACCCCCAGGGGTTCCCAGACCCCTAATTGGGAACCATTGTTCAGCTAAGGAACACAGCAGAGTTTCCCAGGAAATGAACTCTGAGGATACTACAAGCATTTCAGACATCCCTGGGATCAGAAATAAGATGCTGTCTTTCATATAGGAGTGGAACATAAACAAAGAATGCTTCCCCCCATTTAGTGCTGTTTTTATTTTATTTATTAAATTACTACCCCAACCTTCCTCCCAAAAGAGCTCCTTTTGTTAATAAGTAAATGAAGCACTATGCGGCAGTATGTTCTGAGACTAGCACTGAGAATACTACAAGGTAATTTTGTAATCAAGTGATAGTTTGCATCTCTGCTTCTGCTGGACTCTTAGTGTGTGAAATGTGAACAGGAGTATTATTATGTTTCATATATATTTTACCCTGAAGATCCAGAAAACAAAAACACACAATACCCTATGCAATACTCTAGCAAAACTTTCACAATTCAAAAAGCAAGCAAACCCACAACACATTAATATATACTAGTATAAAACCATTTCCAAAGCAACAGGAGTAAAATAATAAAATAGAATCTTGTAAAAAAAACCAACAACAAGCCCCACATTAGTTAAAAGTCATTTGAAACAGGTGTGCTTTGGAGGTCTTTTTGAAAATTATAGCTGAAGAGGCCAACCATACCTCATTTGGGAGGGAGTACAATAAGGAAGTACACAGCGGGTGGCGCTGTGGTCTAAACCACAGAGCCTAGGGCGTGCTGATCAGAAGGTCAGTGGTTTGAATCCCTGTGATGGAGTGAGCTCCCATTGCTCGGTCCCTGCTCCTGCCAACCTAGCAGTTTGAAAGCATGTCAAAGTGCAAGTAGATAAATAGGTACCACTCCGGCGGGAAGGTAAAGGAAGACACCATTTCATTATGTTCACCAGTTTAAATTAGCCAATCAGTAGAGGTTCCAATGCCAATCTGAAAACAGACTGGTTTAAGGATGTCCTACTAACACCCTGTCCACACATTGTTTAGGACTTCCAGTGTCAAAACCAACACTTTGAACTGGGTCCAGAAAAACACCAGTTCGCAAAGCAACTGGTATAGAATTCATGTAATATGTTCCGACTATCTGGCCCAAAAAAACATGCAAGCAACTGCATTCTCTATCAGTTCTGGGTCATCTTCAAAGGTAGTCCCACATAGAGTGCATTGAAGTAGCCTAGTCTGTATGTAACCAGAGGATGCATGAATATGGATGATCCTATTTTGTTTACACAGGGCTGGTATAAGTTGCCTTATACCGAGTCAGACTGTTCATCCATCTAGCTGAGTATTGTCTCCACTACTCAGTGGCTCATCAGATTTGCAGCCAGATGTCTCTTCTAGCTGTAGATGCTGGGAAGTAAACATGGGTCCTTCTGCATGCAAAACAGATGCTGTACCATGGAACTATGGCATATCAAACTAAGATGGTTGAAAAAAACTAGGTATTCTCTTATTATTTCTTGTGCTCAGCCATTGCAGCAATTTATTTAAGGAATAAATAGAATGAAATGGCATTTTTCCTTTGCATTTCTTGCACAGGAAGCAATTTTGCTATTAGTAGCAGATATGTGTTGAACTCAACAAAAATGCTGAGTCAATCCTTAGCTGAAATGGCCTTTAGCATGTCTAACATTTCCGCTTATTAACACTGCATAAAGAATGTTTAATGAACTATTTAGATATCAACTAAGATTAAATAGCTACGTTGAACTCGCAGATACAGCTATTAATTTATGTTATTACCATACTTCAACTTGTCTCCATGGTATTTTCTGTTTATATCCCAACTGTAAATATATTGCTTAATAGTAAACCCCATTTCCCCATGTGAATCTTCCCTGCCTTCTTTGACATCCCACACCATATCTAAACCTCCATACCCTTTAGCTAACTTGTATGTCCAAATCATATCCATACACAGTTTGCATAGCATATCACTTTGGTGTATTTCTTAAAGAAACACCATTTATGTAGCTCTCATTAAAGGCCTTTACTCACTGCAATCTTCGTTGCATATATTTAGATGCCAGGCAAGTACATTCCTCTTCCCCAGGCCTTTGGCTAATTAAACAAACTATGCCTTTTTAAACTGGGGGGGGGGGAGGACATTACTGTTATTGTTTGTCATTATGGTATGTCTTTCTGCATTTTTATATTGTGAACTGCCCTCTGAACTTCGAATGAAGGGCGATAAGAAATGTAATAAATAATAACAATAATAAGATAATTTCTAGCCTCTACCTTGTATAGATGCAAATAAACAAAATGTTACAAAAAATATACCCACAGTTTCCAGTAACTTTCAAAAGAAACCCATGGAACTTCTCACCCATCGTACGATTTGCATAAGATGTGAGCAAGTAAACACACATTCATACTGGGTTGTTTGTAACAAAGGACATACTTGCACAATGGATCTTTCCCTCTCCTTCCCCCATGTGCCTCCCAAATCTGTTCTGGGTTTCGCTTCAACCCTCTGGAGCAGATGGAGGGGGAATGTGATTCCCCTAAAACCTCAGTGATATATGTTATATGATATAAGGAATCATATGGTCTTAAGGTAACCTGGAACCATTCCTTATATGATATAAGGAATCATATGGTCTTAAGGTAACCTGGAACCATTCCTTATATGATATAAGGAATCATATGGTCTTAAGGTAACCTGGAACCAAGTTTTTAAGGGCTTGTAAATTAGTAAAAGAACACTGAATGTGACCTGGTAGCATATAGACAGCTGGTACACAGAATTGTGTGCTGGAGATAGTCCTAATCAGCAGTCTAGCCACAGCATTTTGTACCAGCTAGAGCCTGCAGGCCAGCCCCAAAGACTCCTGTCATATGGAGCACATGACAATAATCAAATGTTGACATGAACAGTGATGGTCAGGCCTCATCAAGAATGGCCATACCAACCAACCATACCTGGTAAAAGGCAGTCCTAGCCATTAAAGCGACCTGAACCGCCAAAGTGACAAGGATGGATCCAGGAGCACCCTCAAACTCCGAACATGTTCTTTCAGGGGAAGTGCAATCCCACCCAGAACAGGCAACTTGCCAGTCAGCTGAATACTGGAACCACCCACACACAGTGTGTCTGTCTTCCTAGGGTTCAAGCTCAGTTTATTGGCCCTCATCCAGTTCCCAAACAGTCCAAATCAGGCACAATCTCTCCTGACTCAGATCTTGCAGAGAAATAAATCTGCATCGTGATGATACATTGCCCCCAGTCCCCTAATAACTGCACATACATATAAAGATACTGTACATATACAGATGTTGAGCAGCATTGGGAACAATACCATACCCCGCTGCACACCTTAGCTCAAGGCCCATGAATCTAAAGCACAGTCTCCCAGTGTTACTCTCTGGAAACAACCCTGTGGGTAGGAGTCAAATCCCTGTAAAACAGTGCCCATTTCACAGACACAGTCCAGGAGGACACCACAGTCAGTAGTATCAAAAGCCATGGACAGACTAAGAAGCAGAAGCACTTTCCTGTCCTGCTCTAGAAACATTCACCCATCAGGGCGACCAAAGCTAATTCAGTCCCCAAACTGCTCCTGAACCCAGAATAAAATGGATCCAGGATGAAATGGATCCAGATCTGATGTATGTGTTTTAGAGGACAGCAGGAGGGGGATATTTTTTTTTAAGAGGACAAATGACAGGGAAGGAAAAAGCTAAACCAGCTATTCCTCTACCCACTCATGCTGCTTCTCTCTTCAAACCAAAGTCAGCCAGATATATTATAACGATTTTGAGGGGAAACAAATCATGGAAGACCAATTACCTGCAGCATTGCCCCATGCCTTTACTTATGTATATGTCAGAGTTAAAATATTAGCATTATCTACAGCGCTTTAGACTATTTTGTACATGTAAGGAGACTATTTGATATTTAAAATAATACAGGGAAGCATTCAACTATTCTAGCCTCACCTGCAGTCTGAAATAATAATGACAATCAATATATGCTTAATTTCAGCTCCTGATCGTGCACTTCTGCTCCCAACGTATTTAGAATGAAATGTGAGCTACTTTACAAATGATGTGGATGGGAGCAACAAATTTTACACCCTTGTACAAATATACTTTTTAGGGAGATCCACAAATACACCAATGAGCTAAATATGCCTCTAGTTAATTATCAAAAATATTAACTTAAAATTAGAATAAACTGAACATCCAGATGGTTTAATAGCGCTAACTCTGTTTTCAGCAAGGGAAATCTTGTCTCACTACTCTGAAATAATGCTTTGAAGTAAAGGCAACTGAGAACTATTTATTTATACTTCAAAGGCTTTTGAAAATGTCTCCCAGAAGAGATTATTGAGAAAAATTAAGTAATTATGAGATGAGTGGGCAAAAACTGATAAGTGAAAAGCTGTCTAAAAGAAAACAAAGAGTCAGAATAAATGGCCCATTTTATTCTCATTGACACAACCACATTCCTCATTTTTTTAAAAAAATTTTTTGCTAAAGAATGGGGTATGGATTTGGGCAACCATGTAACTGTACTAAATAATAAATGTTAAAATAGCTAAGTAAATAATGTGCATCAGCTTGTAAAATATTTGACCAAATCATGTCAAAGGGCTCCTCGATGAAAGGAGAAATATCAGAGAAAATAAACATGTATTTGTGTATAGCACCCTTAAAATATAAGTTCTCATACATGTCTAGGAGCCAATAAAAATGTCTTCTTCTTAGGATATGGAACATGCCATTGCCATGGGAACATCAATTAATTTAAAGACACAAATGCTCTTGAGCAGCCTGCCATAGCAAGAATCCCTTTTGATTTCATTCCTTGCTGGTTCTCTGTGTCACATCTGATGTTTGTATCACTCCCATGCAAAGGAAAAGGAGGAAGCAGAAGTTCGGCACTGCTACTAAGGAAGTAGGAAGTACATACCACAAGAGTTCTTATCCATCTCACAATCTAGATGAGCAAAGATGCCTTGCCACCTACTTCCATTTTGTGACTGGTGTTGGGCTGATAGCAGGGGCAGATTCAGATTTTCATTCTGAGAGACTTGAAGGAGGTTCCCAAGCTCCCCATCCCCTACCTCCTCAGTGTTTCCTATATTGGTGACACTGCTGTTGCAGGAAGATCAAGAGATCAAGAGGTGGGAATAGTGATTTAGACCAGGATGGATGCAGGCATACAGAACCAATAATGCTCGGCTCTTGGGTTTGGAAAAACTCCCTATGTCATTATTATTGCTATGACTGAAACAGGGGTCTTTCACAGAAACACTTAAAGGAGTATCTTATCAACAGAGTATCAGGGTTCAGCTGCAGCCTTGGGGGAAGGAGACTCAGAGGCAACATTCTGAACCAAGAGGTGTGCCACTACCAAACTAACAACTTGTTTCTGCACACCATCATAATATAAGTTCCATTCATTTCAAAACTGCCCTTAACTAAATTTCTATACAGGTTTTGAAATTTCAAGTTGGCTGCTTCTGTTTTCAAAGAAGAATAAGTGATATACAAATCCTAAATTATCAATTTAATATTTATTTAACTTTAGTAAAGTGCATGTGTAGTTGGCCACTGCCATCAGTTATGGCTGGGCCAAATCCAAAGCAGTCAGAATCATACCCCCACACAATCTTGCACCTTTACATACTAACAAACCTGTAAATAGACCAACTCAAGCTTCAACTTCCATTTTCTTTATAAACTCCCTCCTCACAAAGTTTGTAAAGAGAATGATCCAGCACCCTTTATCTGTTGTGGCTGTGCAAATGGCAAACAGAATGGAGTCCTTCCAACAGAAGAATGCTCATAACTTTAATGCACAGCTGAAGTGCAAGCTATGACTTACATGTATTCAAAATCTACAACTTCAAAAGGCAATAGGAAATTGTCTTCCTTCCTACCTTCCTGGAGAGTAATTTGTTACATTGGTTTAAACCTTACTTAAAAAATGCAGAACGCTTTTTGCACAATAGGTCTGTAGAACATTACCTCTGTCTCTCACCACAAGAGTCGTCAGGAGGTCCTAGAGCCCACTTTGTTTTGTTTAAAGCTCAACAATAACACTATTCTTAATCTTTACTAATGCTTTGAGGAGAATGTAAAATCTATTCTCCCAGAACAAATGCAGCTGACTGAAACTGAAAGCTGTTTGGACCATAGGGAAGGTTATGACTGATTTTTAAATGAACAGAACTGAAATCAAACGGTGGCTCATCTTGTAACTAAGGAACAGGGGGTCACTAGCTGAACATCTAATGAAAAGCATCCATATATTAGAGCAGTCAAACATCCCATTCTGACTATGCTTCATCTAACATGCTATATTATATTTACAATGATATGAGAAAGCAATTTCCTTTCTGCCACAGTTTCAATTTATTAATCCTAATCCCCAACGCCTTACCTGCCCAAACATAGGCAACAATATTCTTTATCCTTCCTAGTTGTCATCTCTCAATGACCATGGGCAACATATGTATTACATACTTTACAATGTTTGAAGTGAGGACATAATTTAATTCCAAGAAAGTGGGGGGAGGAATCCACTCACTGTGGGACATCACCTCAGCTGCCATTAATCAGCATACTTCCTGTGGAAACCAATAGATGCATGTCTACTTATGGCACATGCCTGTGGGCTTAGTTTGGGGATGAGATTCAGACTTGCCTCAAAAATTAGGACAGACTGAACACATTATAGATGGAATGCACAGCAGATTAACATTTAGAAGGTATAAAATAGGTGCGTATTTTAAAGGCTATCTTATCTTGAATGTCCATATTATTACCAGCTTTATATGCTGGGGCTAGGATTATGTAAAAATGGATTCACCAGATTACTTCATTTTTTTACTGTAAAATACTATTAACAAGAATAAACAAAACATGCATTATATAAAGCCTAGATGCACAGCAAAGAAACACACATCCTACAAAAGCTTTTAGCCACTATATAGCTACCAAATTAAGGGAATATTGTCATTCTTTTTAAAAAAACCTGCCGTCAAAGTCATTCTTAGCAAAAATCAGTGACATCTTGCCTTGTAATGCTGCTCTAACTCTGTGGTCACAGAGGTTTCACAGAGCTTAGATATTGTTTGTGTCTATTTATAATAGTTCCACCACACAATATCTTTCCAATACCTTCAAAGGTCTTCCAAGGTGATTTTAGTCCTTTCTTACTCATCATGACCAAAGGAAAGATAGCAGGAATGTAATTATTTATTCCCTGTCTTGAGTCAAGACTTGAGACTTGACTGTTTTTTCTCTGTGATTTTCACCCTGTCAAGTCATTTACAGTAGACTTGCTGTTTTCTTCTATAACTTTAGTAGGCATGCCTGCAGCAATATCTTAGTATCTTATGTTTCATATCTGATTCTGAAGAGCAATGTACCTAATTATATTGAGCTTATATTGAGATCTAGCTGTGAATGCCCATGTTTGGTTTTATTTATTATATAAAATGTGGTAAAATAAAATGCAGAAGTAATTCGAAGATAAAGGGAATGCTTTCTTTAATTCACTTAAACTGAAGATTAAATATAATGTTCTATTTTGTTTAAATTTAAACAGTTTTTCAATCTTACTATATACTCTAGCATTCCTGCAAAATCTTGTGAAATTCTGTTTGCTCCAATTGCAAAGGTTAGTTTCAAAATCTTTTTAGTTATTTGTTGATCATAAAACAAAAACCACAACCAATTCCCCTCTCTCTGAAAACAAATCACACTTTAGTCCTTTGACATAATATTGTATTTAATACTTAAATGTTAGGGACATAACATAAACTTTGACTCCAACACTATTTTTGGAGGTGGGGCTAGGAAGTTGTAATTGCATAGCGTACCATGGCAGAGATATGTTTCTGCATTTTGTTTGAACAGGAAAAAATGTTTGTTTGTATGAGAAATGAGGATGTTGCTTTTTCACATAAACCACAAATGTAACAGTTAGGCAAATGTCGACAGTCTAAATGAACTCATACCTGATAACGGGAGGTGTTTATAGCTGGTGGTCAGGATGTGGTTTTTTAACTTGGCTGCAAAAAGGAACATAGACTAAATAAGGGAAATAATAAATAAGGGTAAGGGCGCCGAAATAAGGGTAGTGGGAGATGTAAACAGAGGCGGGGATGTTAGAAGGGAAATTAGGCAGTCCTGATAAGCTGTAAACCAGGGGTCAGCAAACTTTTTCAGCAGGGGGCTGGTCCACTGTCCCTCAGACCTTGTGGGGGGCCGGAGTATATTTTGAAAAAAAATATGAACGAATTCCTATGCCCCCACAAATAACCCAGAGATGCATTTTAAATAAAAGGACACATTCTACTCATATAAAAGCACCAGGCAGGCCCCACAAATAACCCAGAGATGCATTTTAAATAAAAAGACACATTCTACTCATGTAAAAACATGCTGATTCCCAGACTGTCCACGGGCCGGATTTAGTAGGCAATTGGGCCACATCCGGACCCCGGGCCTTAGTTTGGGGACCCCTGCTATAAACCTTGTAGCACCCAGCAAACAGGGAGGCAAGGGAGGGAATTGCACTTCAAGTATAGGGAATATAAGCTCATGCTTTGCCAAAGCTGGGGTGTGCCTACTTTCGACACCCACTCTTGCAAGAATGTATTGTACTAAATAAACTCTTGGCTGCTTTGCCAATTTTGTTCAGATTGTATTTTAAGGGTCTTAGGACCCACTTCTTACGGTTGGTTGGCATCTGTCTGTCTTGGGAGACAATGCAGAAGTGCACCTTGGTGGGTGAATTCAAACTGTTGGAAGCACCTGCTGTGGCTATAGAAACTGATACAGGGGAGACATGTTTTGTTGCAGCCGGGGCAGATGAAGGCACCTGGTTGTGCTGCTGCAGATTCACCATGGAGTATGGGTATATTCTTTTAATTAGTTTTTTTTTGGGGGGGGAGTACTAGAACATGAGTTGACAGTTTTATAGCAGTCAACAAGAGTAAAGTCAACTCATGATTCAGTACTGCATGAACTTAGCTACAAAACATGTGCAAACTTTAATGTTAAACCCTTATTCTCAACAAATTGCCATTTATTGCTGTGAACTATGTGACTAGACTATGAAACCAGAAGTATTAAATATTGACTAGCTTTTGGGTCGGAAGGGAGAAATATTTTTATTTAATTAATGAAATATTATAGGAGAGAGAAAAAATAATACCCAGTTAATGTCCTTTGTATATGTTTGGACAATAATTCACAAATAATAAAACATTCATAAATTAAAACATTGAAGGGACTGAGCTTATTTTGTATGTTTTGTATGTTCTGTTTCTATAAAAATCAATAAAAATTATTATTAAAAAAAAACATTGAAGTTGAGTCAGAAGGATTCTACAGGGCAGAGTATCAATGATACATACCTAGGTATTTGGAGGTATTTTGGAGGAGAAAAAAATATCACCCAAAATGTCCATGCAGTACTGGGATAAATTCCAGCTGTTGGCATATCACATGAGGTTGTGTTCAGCATTTACATGAAAAATAAGGTCTTGCCAAATAGTAAAAGTTCTTTTTTAAAAATTCCAAACTTATAGTTCAGTTTCTTCGCTATGGCCAGGGTCCATACTTGTTCACACAATCTTACTTTGTTTATACCTTCTAAATATCTTGCTAATAGCATCATTGCAGTTGTGAGCAAGTAGTATCTTACTAGTCCTTTATTGTTACCATCACTACTGAGACCTGCTCCCAGTTCCTCAAAAATCCAAGGTGGGATTGGCCATAAGACTGGTTTTGCGGTCAGATTTAATTCTGATGCTTATATTTGCCTAAATTGTGTTTCATGTTGACTATCATGACAAGCAACTGAGAATGCTTGCCACTGAAAACAGCCGCATGCAGACACAACTCAACCCAACCAATTATTGGGACCACTTGGTGAAGGGTATTGTAAATAAATAAAAATATTGGCTACATGGCTGCTGTTTTGGATGCCCTAAGAAATGGACTAATGCACTCACTGAATAATCTGAATAATAATGTGCAATTTCCAGGCTTAGAATAAACATCTACCTTGAATAGTTTAGATCCAAGCTTTCCCTCCTCATCAAGCAGAACAATTTATTTCTGAAGGTCCTTCCAACTCTTTCATATATATTCAATAATTACTGTCCTAGAGAAAGGTCTTTGTTGTGGTCAGCATATCGTAAGTAAGGATTTATCTATTCAGAACACACATATTTATTTTATGCTGACTTTATATCCACATTTGTCAAACCATTACTTATTTTTATCCCTCAAACAGTGTTATGAGCTTTGTTGATATGTTTGTTCTATAAATTGCCTGAGTTTATGTATACCTCAGTTTAACATTTTATTCCATTCCACATTTTCCTATTCATTTTATGAGTAGATATATAGCATCATTTGGCTGAAATTTGTAGCAACACTACATTTAGGGCCTTTTTATGATGCAGCAACACAAACAGAAATGATTTTATCTCTTAAATCTTGTTTACTTTATCTCTACTAAAATAAAACTCACAAAACCTTGAAGAACATAAATATTATACAACATCTATATTAAGCTGTCTTCAAACACATGTAGGCAGACACAGACATTTTCTAACAAAGTTTTTAAAATACCATGAAATTATATTGTGAGTGAAATTAGTAAGCTTTGTTAGTTTGCTTGGATGCAAGGAGGGTGAAGACTGTGGATAGTAAAATAAAAAAATTCCTTCAGTAGCACCTTAAAGACCAACTAAGTTTTTATTTTGGTATGAGCTTTCGTGTGCATGCACACTTCTTCAGATACAGTGTATGGTCCATTTCACTGTATCTGAAGAAGTGTGCATGCACACGAAAGCTCATACCAAAATAAAAACTTAGTTGGTCTTTAAGGTGCTACTGAAGGAATTTTTTTATTTTACTTCGATCCAGACCAACACGGCTACCTACCTGTAACCAGAACTGTGGATAGTGCCAGTCATGTCTGGGCACAGAAATAAGCAATCATTCAATCCAAAGAATCTTTATCATAACATACCATTAGTCAGGGGTAATGGTTTGGATATATGTGTAGATTAAAGAATTTTTAGAGGGGTGTGTTTGGTTTTCCGATATATTTCAACACACACACACACACACACACACACACACACTAGCAGGGAATAAACATATTGTAAATATAAGACTAAAAAGCAGTGAAAGTTGAAAAAGGTCCTGTATTCCAGGTGATGCTGTTAAGGTGCTACACTCAATATACCAGCAAGTTTGGAAAACTCAGTAGTGGCCAGAGGATTGGAGAAGATCAGTCTACATCCCAATCCCAAAGAAGGGCAGTGCCAAAGAATACTCCAACTACCACACAATTGCACTCATGTCACACGCTAGCAAAGTTATGCTTAAAATTCTACAAGGCAGGCTTAAGCAGTATGTGGATAGAGAACTCCCAGAAGTGCAAGCTGGATTTTGAAGGGGCAGAGGAATCAGAGACCAAATTGCAAACATGCGCTGGATTATGGAGAAAGCTAGATAGTTTCAGAAAAACATCTACTTCTGCTTCATTGACTATGCAAAAGCCTTTGACTGGGTCGACCACAGCAAACTATGGCAAGTTCTTAAAGAAATGGGAGTGCCTGATCACCTCATCTGTCTCCTGAGAAATCTTTATGTGGGACAAGAAGCTACAGTTAGAACTGGATATGGAACAACTGATTGGTTCAAAATTGGGAAAGGAGTACGACAAGGCTGTATATGGTCTCCCTGCTTATTTAAATTATATGCAGAATTAATCGTGTGAAAGGCTGGACTGGATGAATCCCAAACTGGTATTAAGATTGCTGAAAGAAAATATCAACAACCTCAGATATGCCGATGACACAACTTTGATGGCAGAAAGTGAGGAGGAATTAAAGAACCTCTTAATGAGGGTGAAAGAGGAGAGCACAAAATATGGTCTGAAGCTCAACATAAATAAACCTAAAATCATGCCCACTGGTCCCATCACCTCCTGCAAATAGAAGGGAAAGAAATTGAGGCAGTGAGAAATTTTACTTTATTGGGCTCCATGATCACTGCAGATTGCGACAGCTGTCACGAAATTAAAAGACGCCTGCTTCTTGGGAGAAAAGCAATGACAAACCTAGACAGCATCTTAAAAAGCAGAGATATCACCTTGCCGACAAAGGTCCGTATAGTTAAAGCTATGGTTTTCCCAGTAGTGATGTATGGAAGTGAGAGCTGGACCATAAAGAAGGCTGATCGCCGAAGAACTGATGCTTTTGAATTATGGTGCTGGAGGAGACTCTTGAGAGCCCCATGGACTGCAAGAAGATCAAACCTATCCATTCTTAAGGAAATCAATCCTGAGTGCTCACTGGAAGGACAGATCGTGAAGCTGAGGCTCCAATACTTTGGCCACCTCATGAGAAGAGAAGACTCCCTGGAAAAGACCCTGATGTTGGGAAAGATGGAGGGTACAAGAAGAAGGGGACGACAGAGGGGGACGAGATGGTTGGACAGTGTTCTTGAAGCTACCAACATGAGTTTGACCAAACTGCGGGAGGCAGTGCAAGACAGGAGTGCCTGGCGTGCTATGGTCCATGGGGTCACGAAGAGTTGGATATGACTAAGTGACTAAACAACAACAACATTCCAGGTGACTGCATTCACACATTAGTACTAAGCCAGGTTTAGTGTAGCATGATGTGCAGACTAAGCCATTATCACATTAGACATAGCATTATGGTACCGCTGGCTAAAGTTAAACCAAATAGATTCCCACAACAATTTGGCTCATAGGGCAGTAAGATCAAGGGTAGGCAAGGACCGCAGAACAAAGAAACAAAAATGTTGAGAAGAATAGCTTAAGGAGAAACTCTAGCAATGAATATTGGACATTACAAAATGTTTAGGTATTTTTTGACACACCAAATTGGACTAACCAAATTCCTATACATGGCAGAAGAGCCATAGCTCACAGGCAGAACATCTGCTAACAGCACAGAAGGTCCCAGGTTCAATCTAGGAAAAGACAACTGTATGAAAACCTGGAGAGCTGCTTCCAGCCAGTGTGGAGAATACTGAGCTAGATAGACTGACTCCGTAAAAGGCAACTCTCTGTGTTCCTATAAAAAGGGGAGGGAAGTGACTTGGAGATTGCCCTTTACCGGTATATGGCAGTGTGTCTAAGATTACTATGTTCAAATGTAGATTCGGCTTGAGGAACAATGTTCCGTAAGGAGAGAACAGACTCTCTTACAAAACAATAGAACTTAATTTTGAGTTAGCAAGCATCCCTAGGCATGCACTGTAAGTCATTGCCAGCATAAGTCTAGGAATATCTACTTAGCAGAAAGCCCTGATGAAGTTATTGAAGCCGATTCTCAAGTAACAATCTTTGGGACTGCAGTCTAAGATTTAGGTCAGGATTCCACCTCTACCCCCGCAAAAAAACAAAAAACAAACCACAACTATCCTCCCACCACCACCCCAAATACAAGCCATTAAGTCAGGGCTTCTTGGTTCCTTCCTTCGTCTGAGAATATCAGAAGCTGCATCCCATCCCTTCATTTCAGAAAAACAGCTTCTTAAGCAGGGCAGGGCAGCTAATGCTGTGAAAGTCTCTGCTGCATAAGTGGATCTATCCCAAGAGGGCTGTTCATCTTCTGTACAGCTGAAATGTACTCTGAATATTTACATTTAGATAAGCATGATTGTCACTTTTAAAAAATGATGGATTAAATTTATGGCAGCTAAATGATCTACATATCATCCACTTACACGTTCAGCTAATTTAACAGTTGTAATTTCAACTTTAATGAAGTTTTTAATTTCAAAAGACTGAAGGAAAGGCAATTATTAACTCCTGTTACACAAACAGGTTCATAACAGCTGGTTCGCTTTCCAAAAAAATACATAAAAATATGAAGTTTCTCAGATATGCAACAGCTTCTGTGTAGACAGGAAATAATTTCTTTTTTCATCAATACTATTGCATCAGTTTTGCCTAACAGCATTCAAGGCCCTGACTGATAATCTCTATTGTATTAACACCTGGGATAATCACGCTCACTAACTGGTAAGCTCATTGTACATAGTGGGACTCATTTCAAAGTTGATATGCATGAGTTTGCATGGCACATCTATAAGGAACAATCTTATGTATTTTGGGAGGTATTCTAACTTGTGCCATTAATGCAAGGTCTACCAGTAGTGAAATGGGACTTTCCAGGGTTTCCAGGAAGTAGACATTTCCTACTCAGTCGGCATGATCATGTAACTGGATATACATTCCACTGATTAAACGGGTACCTTCTGCATGAAAAGGACATACCGTGTTTCTCATATTTTAAGGCATCCCCAAAAAATAAGCCATGACAGGATTTCAAAGGGTTGGTTAAAAATAAGACATACCCCGAAAATAAGCACTATCGCAAAGCCCCGACCGAGCGAGAGGCGAAGCCGCAGGACCCAGCAGGAGCTCCCTGCCTGCTTCCCCGAGCCGTAGCGCATCGGGGGACAGAGCCGAAGATCGGCGGGCGCTCCTTGCTGGGCTTGACAAGCCCGGGAAACAGCGCCCGCCGATCTTCGGCCCTGTGCTGTGTGACAGGCGGGGGTGGGGGGGAGTGGAGATAGTTCTCCGCTCTCCCCCCACCCTCGCCTGTCACCGAAGATCGGCGGGCGCTCCTTGCTGGGCTTGACAAGCCCGGCAAACAGCGCCCGCCGATCTTCGGACCTGTGCTGTGTGACGGGCGGGGGTGGGGGGAAGCGGAGATCGTTCTCCGCTCTCCCCCCACCCCCGCCTGTCACCAAAGATCGGCGGGTGCTGTTTGCTGGGCTTGACAAGCCCGGCAAACAGCGCCCGCCGATCTTCGGCCCTGTGCTGTGTGACAGGCGGGGGGGGAAGCGGAGATCGTTCTCCGCTCTCCCCCCACCCCCGCCTGTCACCGAAGATCGGCGGGCGCTGTTTGCTGGGCTTGACAAGCCCGGCAAACAGTGCCCGCCGATCTTCGGCCCTGTGCTGTGTGACGGGCGGGGTGGGGGGGAAGCGGAGATCG
Source organism: Zootoca vivipara (assembly GCF_965207765.1). Taxonomy (NCBI): domain Eukaryota; kingdom Metazoa; phylum Chordata; class Lepidosauria; order Squamata; family Lacertidae; genus Zootoca; species Zootoca vivipara. The sequence continues at coordinate 59,926,602 of NC_142587.1, forward strand.
TTCTCCGCTCTCCCCCCACCCCCGCCTGTCACCAAAGATCGGTGGGCGCTGTTTGCTGGGCTTGACAAGCCCGGCAAACAGCGCCCGCCGATCTTCGGCCCTGTGCTGTGTGACAGGCGGGGGTGGGGGGGAGCGGAGATCGTTCTCTGCTCTCCCCCCACCCCCGCCTGTCACCGAAGATCAGCGGGCGCTGTTTGCTGGGCTTGACAAGCCCGGGAAACAGCGCCCGCCGATCTTCGGCCCTGTGCTGTGTGACGGGCGGGGGTGGAGGGGAAGCGGAGATCGTTCTCCGCTCTCCCCCCACCCCCGCCTGTCACCAAAGATCGGCGGGCGCTGTTTGCTGGGCTTGACAAGCCCGGCAAACAGCGCCCGCCGATCTTCGGCCCTGTGCTGTGTGACAGGCGGGGGTGGGGGGAGCGGAGATCGTTCTCCGCTCTCCCCCCACCCCCGCCTGTCACCGAAGATCGGCGGGCGCTCCTTGCTGGGCTTGACAAGCCCGGGAAACAGCGCCCGCCGATCTTCGGCCCTGTGCTGTGTGACAGGCGGGGGTGGGGGAAGCGGAGATCGTTCTCCGCTCTCCCCCCACCCCCGCCTGTCACCAAAGATCGGCAGGCGCTCCTTGCTGGGCTTGACAAGCCCGGCAAACAGCGCCCGCCAATCTTCGGCCCTGTGCTGTGTGATGGGCGGGGGTGGGGGGGAAGCGGAGATCGTTCTCCGCTCTCCCCCCACCCCCGCCTGTCACCGAAGATCGGCGGGCGCTGTTTACTGGGCTTGACAAGCCCGGCAAACAGCGCCCGCCGATCTTCGGCCCTGTGCTGTGTGACGGGCGGGGTGGGGGGAAAAGCGGAGATCGTTCTCCGCTCTCCCCCCACCCCCGCCTGTCACCGAAGATCGGCGGGCGCTGTTTGCTGGGCTTGACAAGCCCGGCAAACAGCGCCCGCCGATCTTCGGCCCTGTGATGTGTGACAGGCGGTGGTGGGGGGAGCGGAGATCGTTCTCCGCTCTCCCCCCACCCCCGCCTGTCATCGAAGATCGGCGGGCGCTCCTTGCTGGGCTTGACAAGCCCGGCAAACAGCGCCCTCCGATCTTCGGACCTGTGCTGTGTGACAGGCGGGGGTGGGGGGGAAGCGGAGATCGTTTTCTGCTCTCCCCCCACCCCCGCCTGTCACCGAAGATCGGCGGGCGCTCCTTGCTGGGCTTGACAAGCCCGGCAAACAGCGCCCTCCGATCTTCGGACCTGTGCTGTGTGACAGGCGGGGGTGGGGGGGAAGCGGAGATCGTTCTCTGCTCTCCCCCCACCCCCGCCTGTCACCAAAGATCGGCGGGCGCTCCTTGCTGGGCTTGACAAGCCCGGCAAACAGCGCCCGCGTGCACTTTATTAAAAAATAAGACATCCCTTGAAAATAAGCCATGTCGTGTTTTTTTGAGGAAAAAATTAATATAAGACATGTCTTATAATATGAGAAACACGGTACTTTGCTGCCGAACTACATCTTGGATATCCAAAGCTTACATCATTGGTGCTGGAAACCACTGTGGCAGTATGGGTTCACTAAAAAGTAAAATCAAGTTCAGATATTTAAAGCAGGTGAAAAATTGTAAAGAGCATAGCCTGGGCTTTGTTCCAAATTAACTGGGTGCAATAATGTTTCTTTATTGCCAAAACTTAGGACTATTTGTGGAAGGGGACACATGCATAATATGCTGAATAAATGATGTCACAACAAGCATTGATTCTCACATTCATCTGCCTATTCACCTTCCTCAAAAGAAACCTGGGTCTTTGGAAATAACTTCAATTATGGTCAAAAGGTATTTCGAAACAAACGGGATTTCTTTAAGCTTAATATGTAATGGAAAGTTTAACCCAGATACATAATGTCTAGTAAGAGATAGTGTGGATTAACATTGCTTCTGTTTCTCAAATTGAAATAAACTCCGCAATTCAGTTCATTTGTATACTCTGTGCTGATATCTCTAAAGACTTTATCTGCGTTTGCATATACTGTACTGGATTTAATATGCAAGACCTGCTATGAAATGTAATTTGGATGTGATGAGAGGAGACTAAAAAGCACTATATTGGGGGGGGGGGGGTTTGCGACACATACAACTAACAAGCAGAATAATTGTTCATGGGATATACGGTATCTGAACTACTAAAACTGCACAAACTATATTAAAATTAATGAAATAATTGTAATTTGCTATAGTTATGTGACAGTCTTCTATGAAGCAATTTTGATGTTCCTTTGAGTGCAGTTTAGGAATGAGAAGTAGTTGGAGAGAATGGCTGCTATCCTTTGCTCTGTTCTCTCAGTACTGTATTATGCACACATTTCATTTGCATGCATACACAGATATCTTAAAACACCAACTAGCATGCAATTTAATGTGTAACTATTCAGATTCTATTTCATCCTGACAAATAAATTGCAATTGCAATTTTGGAAACCAACATTTAAAATAGCCTTCCATCGTAAAAAGTATACAGTATATTATTTATTCTGAAGTTAACATACTAATATTACCATCAACTATTCCATTATCATAATCATGTGCATATGAATATAAATGAATGCTTCACTTCATTTGTGTCAACATTTGCAGAAAATAATATGACAAGAGTGCAGGACTCTGGGGATTCATCTGACATTAGGGAACAGTTTAGGATATGCCTTTTAGCTGCCCAACCACAGACAGTATTGCACAAAGATTTATTGTTGGCTTTTGTAAGTCTCATAGACAGACTGGTTCAACTCATAAAAATGCCAAAATGGACAGGCAAATGGTGTCATCTATTTATAAAAAAAGTGCAAAGCATGAGAAATATTTTCTTAAGGACAGCTTTTCTGTCCATATGACAAAAGGGTTCCATATGAGAGCCATCACTGCAGTGTGGAGTGACAGATTAGCACACAGCAAAACTAAAATTAAACTATTACTGCTTAATTTAAAAGCAACAAACAATTAAGTGGATTAACTTCAAAACACACACACATAAATCTCAACATGAATTAAATTGTCTTCAAAATAAGATAAAAATCTTTTTCCTGAGCCAAAATAAAAGCACAAAGAAGTAAGGGAAAGAACTAAGATAACAGTCTTAGATGGAGTTAAAATAACAAAAAGATCTTCCAGAGAAGTAGTAGTGAAAAAGGAAAAACAAGGAGGTTGAAGAATGCACAAATGATTCAGAAAGAAGATGCACGGAGTCAAATAATATTTACAGAAATCGAAGAAATTAACAGCAGCTGATTTATCATGGGGGGATGCCCCCCCAAAAGGAATGCAAAACCCCCACAAAAAACCATCACTGAGCCTACAATGGAGGCCCACAGCATTAACACCACAAGTGGGCCTTGCTTCTCCCACAATGACAGCCTTGGACTCAAGCAGAGATCAGGCATGGTTATGTCTCGCAGGCTTCAGCCTGCACCTTGCGTACAGTTTCTACCTCACACAGCCAATTCTAAACACTGACCTTTTTCTTTCTAACTACCTGCAAGTTGAGGGGGAGCACTCATTTGTTATCTGGCACAGAGCCACTTCCTTTGTTACTTTAATTGCCCATACTTAGAGGGCCATTACATCACCAGGAAGTTAGGCTGGCTATTCCAGGAACTGAATCCGTGCTGGATCCAGGAATTAGAAGAAGGCAATTCCATGTGCAATTCAAGAATTTCATTTACATCCCCAGTCTTCTGATCAATAATATTCTTTTCTCTGAGAGTGACAGTCTTACTGTTGGTTGAAGAGAAGTAACACTAACTCTTCCTGGAGAAAGTCATTTGAATTCCAGGAACAAATGACACCCCTAAGCAGAGAAAGTATAGAAGAAGCCTACAGATCCTTAGCAACCACGTGAGCTATGGATAGGCGAAATACCTAAAATTTATTTGTTTAAAAATTTTATATTCCACCTTTTGGCTCTTTGTGGTGCCCAATGTGGCTTTGCACTTAAAATTAGAACAGGAGTCAGCAATGCAGGGAAATATATTTCAGTACAGTCTTGAAATGGCTTTAAGTAACAATGGTGGAATCTACACACATAAAAACCGTTCTGAAAATGCTTTTTTAAAAGCGTTTTTAAAAATACATTGAATTCTCCATAAGGCTCACCCTCACCATCTAGTGTCACATTGTATATTGCACTTGAAACATTTTATTTGCAGCTGTATAGCTGAGTCCATAATGTGTTATATATCCTTAGCCAAAATTATATATCCCAAAAATACAACATAAACTGCACAAAAATGTTTTCACAGCATCAGAAAATTCTTGCAAAAGCTATTAAAAAAAGCAGCTTCATAAACTATTTTCTAAACCATGGACAATGATATGTTTCTTCTGGGGTAAAAAGAGCAAAAAGCAGAACAACTAACACTGAGCAAGATTTCCCACTTACTCGTACTTCACTTTTTTCTGCATAAATGATTTGCAAATATCCAGTTCAAAGTGGCGGCAGTGATTATAGAACTACAAAATATGTCAAGAAAGAGATGGAGAACCCATTTTACTCTACACTGTACGAAGCTTTTACTAACATGTTCCCTGTTGTGTAGAACAGCAGAGGTACAGCAGCTGCTGCCCACTAGCAGTGGGCTGCCTTTTTTGAAGAGCTTGCCTTTTGAGAATGGCTTTTTAAATCTTGGCAGAAATGTTACAGTTCCTTGCTTTACACATGGAGTGCTCACAACACTTGCCAGTCATTTGTGAAGTCTGAATGGGAAAAGTTCACTGTTGAAATCAGTCCACTCAGTAAACTGAAGTGAATATGTTTAGGAAATTTTGGCTACATTTCCCCCTGCTGACAGAGCTGCCATCTATTCCTTCCGTCCTCTTGCCTTTTGCCATTTCCTACTGGGTTTTTTTAACTAGGGATAAACTTGTTTTTGTTTTGCATCAAGCTGTTTTTACTTCATGATAAAAATGTTCGCATCGCTCTGCATGCTATTGAAAGGCAAATATTTAATTATTTCAGTTTATTTGTTATGGCCTGTAGCCAAGTCAGACTAAACTAAAACTGATTTAAATGATTAGAGTTAAAGCTAATGAAGGAAAACAGCAATGTAGCATTAGGTGGCTTTCTCATCCAAGTGCTTTTAGTTTTTCTTATTTGTTCCTGTTTGCAAAGCAGGAGGGCAAAAGAGTTGCAGCGGAGGGGTGTTCCCCTTCCAAACACTGGATAAGGAGACTGAATGAATAAATCTAGACGTGGACTGTATAAATTAGAAAAATCCAGTGATCCTTCGTGGGTCATGAATGAAATTCTGCCATAGTGCCATCAGTGAATGCTAGATGGAACTGTTCTTCCTTGCTAGCATTACAATTGAATAGGTCTCATTTGCAAAGATAGTAGACCACGAGGACCTATTATGTCTGGCAAAGAAATTGCAAACACAGGAAAATAGAGAACAGGCTGATTAATAATATCCATTGTAAAGGCAGCCTGTATTAATGATTCACCAAGTCATGATTGGCCTTCTATGGTTTTGAGTCTAGCATTGATAGATCATTAACCCACTACGGACTTCTATGTGAAAAAAGGTGAGGGATCCTCCAATACTGGCCACTTCTCCTGGATAGCCTTGCATGTGGCCTTCTTCTTGGTAGCCTTAGGAGGGAAAGATGTTTGACTAGACTTTTTTTGCTACCTTGCTGATCTTTATTTCCTATAGGGTTGCCATACGCCTGGGAAATCCTGAACATGTCCCCTTTTTGGAAGCCAACATGCCCTTCTGGGGGGATTTTTAAATTTTAAAGGAAATGTTTGGTTTTCCTTCAAAAAATTTTTTTTTGGGGGGGTTATTTATTTATTTTTGTTTTTTTGGCTTGGGCTTGGGCCCAGGCTTGGGTGGCATAGGCTGCTCTGCATGCCATGACCACTGCCAGCCCGAACTGGGAAAAGAGGCACGCAGGCGGCGGCCGCGTGCACCTCTTTCCCCAGCTCAGGCTGGGAGTGGCTTTGGCCGTTTTCTTTTTTGCTCTTCAAAATATGGCCACACTATTTCCTACATTTAGTTTTATTAGGTGGTAGATATATCAAACCCAGAGAACCTTTGCCTTGAATGTGTCCTCATCTAGAAATACCATGTCAGGGGACCACCAGGGGTCAGCAGAGAACCCGGAAGGGTGGTGCCAGGGCTCCCTGACCTGCCAGAGCTCCAGGATGCTGACAGCTCGCAGCATGCTTTGGAAGGTGGTGTTGAGCCAGGGGAGGAGGCGCAGGAGCTTGGGGATGCTGAGAGTGCAAGCAGTCAAAAGGGAAGGTCCGGAGGGTTGGACCAGAGCGCTGCGCAACAGTTGAGAAGCTCAGGAGGGGAGGGGGCTGCACCCGCCCCATTCCCTCAGCAACGTAGGGGAGGGGGAAGCGTAGAGAGGAGAGGAGGCGACTGAGGGCGCCAAGGTTGCTATGCTGGAGGCGAAACTGCCAAGCGGCACTTCAAGATTCTGACTTGGACTGAACGGTCATGAACATTTTTGCTCTGTCTTGTACATATGTATATAATAAAACTCTGTAAAAACTAGTTGCGGAGTTTGTAGCGCTTTACTCGTGAGAAAGCAACCAAGTGCCATTACAGACCATTATCAGCAGTACTTAATATAGATTGCAGATCACCAAGTATTTTTTGAAAACAAGAAGGGTATTCTGGTGCCACTAAAAATTGATGTTGTAGTTTGGTTTAAGAATCTGAAAAATACTAGTCAATGTTAGGCCAAATTATCTGGCTGAAGCAGTACAGGGGTTCCGTTATCTGTGACTCAGGAGTTTACAGTACTGTACTTGCAAGTTCGAGCAATGCTGAATACAGAAAGGCAATTATAATTTCACTCCAAAAAGCTAGACATTTTACAGGTTATATGCATGCTTGTATACATATCTCACTGAATTCAAATTGGAAATATCCCAGCTGTTGTAATAGGGCATAGGAGGGCCATATTAACCTTCTAAAATATTATGATTGTGATAAAGATTAAGTGATAAAGTATGACCAATATAACCATCTAATCTTTATTATGATCTAAATAATTCATTCTGAAAAATTGTATTGTAAATTTCTACAAAATAACCATGGATGCTATTTCACAGACTTCATTCTATGATTGAAATTTTCTGGAAACCTTCTGCATTCTGAATATAAATGAACAGCTCTGAAAGATTTAATTTCAAATCCAGGAGGCAGCAAAGGGAACAGCCCAATTAGTCACAGATCATTTTTCAGGCATGAGGTCCTGAAAGTTAAGTTACATCCCCCTTTTTATAGTTTTTTTTTAAAAAAAAAACTAATTTACATTCTTGCACTAAAGATGCACAATTCAAAATGCACAGGTTGAAATAATTGGGCATGATCTAGATTGCACAGGCCATAAAATATATTTCAGAGTTCAATTTTGCACTATAGCAATTGTACTTGAATCAAAAGATCTGGCTGGTGTTGCCTTTGGTGTCCTAGATTTCATTTTATTCCTACCAATTTTATTTAAGAAAATACTCTTTTGCAGATCTTCTGGTCTCTGTTCTATTTTGGCACAAGCAAAAACAATTCCACTAATGCCAAAAGCTGCACCCATGTATATTAGGAATTAATTTGGAGAAGCAAGCTTTGTCTTTGATGTGCATAATATCATGGTTGTTTGCATAATGAAATCTTCTCTCAAATCTCACATTTGCCATGCAGCAGAGCTACTTTGGGATATATCTGATTACATTATAATTGCTATGTTTGCCAGTCTCCATTCTGCCTGAAAGGCTATTTTGTCAAGAGGCGTACTGCTAGTAATACCCAAGCATATTCATTAGGACTTAAGCATGATTGCAATACCAACAAACAGTGCCATGGAAGTGGCTCAGCAAACACTGCTGTTGTGTGTGCACACCACACCTTGCATTTTTACTGGAGCTTTCTTCTCATTTCTAATAGCTTCCAGTAGGTCTTGCAGCTGCAGACTTTAGAGCTGCTTCTATGGTGATGTTCTGAAACGAACACCAAAACAAATGGGTAAAAGGTATAGAAAAAGAGTGATGTGCAGCTGACAGGCAGCTGTGACGAGCATAGCCAGCTTTAAAAAGCTGTCAGTCACAGCCTTAGAGAGTACAGACATGAGCAAAAGACCCACAAAAATAAGAGTAGTGAAAGAAACTAAAGCCATTAAGGAGCTACAGCATTTGACATAGGCTGCCTAAACTAAAGTCAATGATATTAAAAAACACAGCTCCATTCTGGTCCCCTACATATATCTGTCTTTGTGAATCTGACATGAAACAATTACCTCAATTTCAAGACTGCTATTATAGAGAATTTAGCGTTTCTATAAAACTTTGTACAGGATTTGGGTCAATTCTATTCATAGAGATGATCCAATTGACTGCAATGAAACATAAGCTAGGTAAGATTTATCCCTATGACCTTAAACAATTAATTCTATCCTTTATGTCTTTTCTAAGACACTGTACATTGTCGGAATCTCGAAGATTATACAGAAGGATTTTGACACAGAAGTGGCAGCAATTTAGGCAACTTTGTTAAAGTGTCAAGAATCTGCAATACATCTTGAGGTAGTCAGTTCAAAGGTGTGGTAATTTTCACCTGCTCACGACTGAATGATTGCATAAGCTACCAGAAATATATTATTCTGGTTGCATTAAATCGGGTCCTCCCTCAAAGAGGGCATGTGTTGTGGTGAGACCTGGAAACCGACACCCTTTTGTGGGTGAGTAAGATTGGTCAGCCACAACACCCAATTGGTAGGTCCCTCGATGTTGGGTACAATCTGGCCAATGGGGCACTGTCCAAATGGATCGAGGGACCTATATATGCCCATGCACGTGACCCAGAGCTTCCTCTTTCGGTGCATGCCATTCGGAACAGCAACAGCGTGTCCTCTGTGCAACTGAGAGAGAGCGATTTACCTTCGACGGATCGTCCTGGTGATCTCTTTCCTTTATTACCCTTTCCCTTGTTTGTTCCCAGTAGTTATTCTTCCCTTCCTTTCCTTTCCTTTCCCTTCCCCATGAGGAGCTTTCACCCCACGGGGCTTCGGCCCTTCAAGCACTCCTGGTCCGTCAAGCTTGATGATGCTCGTGTAGCGGATAGGCACTGGTTCAGGTGATAGGGATGGGAGAACGCTCTCGCCATCCCTATGTGAAGGAAATTCCGATAAAGGAATCCAGGGACTCAAATGGCTTGGTCAACCCCTGTGAGGGGGTTGTGCCCGTGCCTGAGTCCAGGGGGACATCTGGCTGGCGGACATAGTCGGTCCCCGGTTTTCCGCCTATCCAGGGGTTCACCCTTGGCTGACCTAGACCTATGCTGGTGACCTGGGTCAGCGCTACCTGCAAGGGTGCAGGGAGCTAGTTGAACCAGAGCCTATGCAACACTCACTTTCTGTTATCAATAAAGTCGTGGCCTAAATTCTGCCAAAAACCAAACCAAAACTAGAGTCATGTGTGAATTTATTTAGTGGGGAGGTTTCTGGGTCTGAACATGGAAAAAATATTTACTGAAAAGAGCAAGAAAAATAACAGTACAAGCAAGGAGGAGATAAAATAAAGTTATGTGGATAAGGAGGTAGCTGAAAAAGTGGTTTTGGTTTTCAAACAAAACAAACAGTAATATAGTCTCTTCCCTATAGTTTCATGGCATTCACACAGCGAATGCAAATGGTATCTTTCACAATAGTATCTATCATGATAAGGTTGGCTCTCATTAAGGCCTCCTAGGTACAGGATAGGAAACAGGAAACAGACTGTTAATGACAGCTGATTGTCACAACATTTTAAAGCAACAATATTCATGTAGATTTTTTAATTAGCACAGTTGTAGAAACATTCTTCTACTCATTAACTGCTTTCTTTGATGGTAATGAACTCTCTCTTGTTTAAGGGAATGAGAAAGATTATGGGAAAATATCTGTTGAATGCTGTTTTAGACATGTGTGTGTGTTTAGTATCCATACAGAATTCACTTATAGGCAGTGCTCTTTTATCTGGGGGTACTCAAAGTTATTCAGTATTGGCACCTTTTTAATGTTAAAAATGTGGCACTTACTGTAGCAACTTCATAGCGTGTTATAGGATATACATATGCTGTTGTTGGCATTCATCTGTCTCAGGAGACAATTGAAGAATGCCCCTTCAGGGGTAAAGTCAAACCACTAAAAAGTTACAGCACCTGCTGTATCAGTATACAGGGGAGACATGTTTTGTTGCAGCTGGGCAGATGAAGGCATCCAGCTCCCCACAGAGCAGGGGATCCTGCCATCTCCCATTCTGTGAACATGACCAAGCCAGCATAGATGTCGCTGAGACAGGAGTGTGAACATACTGGGTATGTGGGTTTGGGAAAGCACATCTATGTTTGAGACACTGTCTGCTATGTGATGCCCAAAATCTTCTTGACACAGTGCATGTGGAAGGTTTTGAGGTGTCGCTCCTGGCAGGTGTAAGTTGGTCTAAGGTGTTCTGAAACCTAATTATGATGGCCACAAATTTATTCAACAAACAACAAGCAATACAATTATTGTGCCAATACAATAAAGCAGTACACAACATAACGAAACAACAGAGCAGTTGTTTTCCACCCTGTAAAGAAGACAGTTTCTGCCTTAATTAGCTGACAGTATAACATTTAACACAGCAGAAACACCAATGCTATACCCACTTAAATAATCACAGCAAAGATTCTGAGCCAAATGAATATCACTGCATTAGCAACAACAGCAAAGTCATACTTCCTAAGCATAATTAATCCTTATATATGTGAGACTGCATCAGTTCTGTGACGAAAGTGCAAATACTTTTTATCTTCACAGGTGGCTCTTTTATTTACATGGCACCAAACCGATTCCCCGGTATGCAGATATAGAACGTCCCAGACCAACTCATTTAACTCAATCATAGTAGTAAGCTCATCTGGCTGAGAGAAAGAGATAAAGGAGCTAGGGAAGAACATGAAGCCAAAATGGTAGTGGGGTCAGGGTGAGCCTTTCAGACCACACAATCAGTTCCAAATACTATAGCAGCAAGTTTCACAAGTTACTCCAGTACTCCACTGGTACAGGCACTGTAATCCTTTTTGCTCTTGATTAGCCACCGTATCTTAACTACACAGGTCAAAACTGTTCTATCATTCCACCAAGGGGCTGGAAGCCTGCAACAGCCCCACACATGCCCAAATAATTGGATTACCAAAGCCAAGATTTTCTGTATCATCAACTACTGTTTTGTTTTTAGCCATTGTAAATTAATATAATCACTATGACACTGTCAGTACTTTTCTGATCTTGCTGCTCTCATGATTCTTACCGTGTGTGTGTGTGTGTGTGTGTGTAGCTGCAAGTGAGGATAATGGTTCATGCCTCTAAAGAAATGGATTGATGTATGCAACTTAATACATTTACTAGTCTCTAACATACTACAAGACTCTGTCATCACTAGGCCTCTCCAGCTCCCTCATCCAACCAATCACCAAAGGTTGAATCCTGGGCTCAGAATAAAAACTAACACACCTTCAAAATACTGCTACATGTTTTGTTTTCATCATCAACAACAACTATAATCATTTCTTGCTGTTTTCCTTAATGGGAGTTAATTATCTTGCATAATTCCATATTATGTTTTCAGATCCTTAAATTCTGAAAGAAGCATGCATCAAAGAAAAAGTCAAATGGATAAAGAATGCTAATAAACATGCTACAACATCCAAAGGAAAACACAGATATTGAGACTTATATTTACAAAGTAAGCAACGTGATAGAGTATTAATTTCATAAAATTTATATACTGCTTGATTGCAGAACAAAAACAAAAAATCCTCAAAATGGTTTTAGAAGTATCCAAATCACACACCAAAAAGCTAGTAATAATTAAAGAGAGCATAAGAATGCTGGAAACATTGGCTCCCCCACAAAAGGCAGTCCTGCCTCCCCACACAAGCCTCTTTTCTCCTTTCCTCCTTTTTGCCTGTACATGCACAAAAAGGCCACGTTTTCCCACACCCATATACAGGCCACAAGAGTTGTTTGCCAGCCCTCCTCTCCTTGAAGAATTAATATATCAGTAATAAAACCAGACTAAGGAAATTACCGGGATGCAGGTGGCACTGTGGGTTAAACCACAGAGCCTAGGGCTTGCCGATCAGAAGGTTGGTGGTTCAAATCCCTGCAATGGGATGAGCTCCCGTTGCTCGGTCCCAGCTCCTGCCAACCTAGCAGTTCGAAAGCACGTCAAAGTGCAAGTAGACGGCGTTTCCGGGTGCTGCTCTGATTCGCCAGAAGCGTCTTTGTCATGCTAGCCACATGACCTGAAAGCTGTACGCCAGCTTCCACAGCCAATAAAGCAAGATGAGCGCTGCAACCCCAGAGTCGGTCACAACTGGACCTAATGGTCAGGGGTCCTTTACCTAAGGAACTTACAGAGATATTTGCTGCTTTCAAAGTCCATTGGCCACAGCAGCAGAGCTGGCTGCTCTGGCACCCGGAGCGGCACACATGCGATCCGCCCACAATCCGCCCAGTCGTCACATGGCAATCAACCCAGGGGGCGATCGGCATGTGGCGATCCGGCCAGGGTTTTTTTTGTCACCCCCTCCTGAGCTGACATCCGGGGCCTGCCGCCCCCCACTGCCCCCCTTCCTACGCCCCTTATTGGCCACAGAAAGGAATGAAAAGATCATGCTCCCTGTAGCTTTCAAAGAAGAAGGAATAGCAACACAAATTCAGAGCAACAGGCAGATTAGAAATGCATGCATCTGATTGAAAATCGAGGAAAAATCAGCACCAAGATTACATTTGCAAAATACAATGTTCTGTTTCATCTTCATGGTGTTTGGGTTAAGCAGGCATTGAAGGACAACAGCAGTGTATATACTTTGCAATTACATAGTAAGACTTTCATTGTACATTATTTATTTTCCTAGTTAGGTTGCAATCCTAATCCCATTTGGCTGGAAGTAAACTCAATTGAATTCAACAAGACGTCTAATAAGACAAGGTTAAGACTGCACTGTCATAGAATCATAGAAACGTAGAGCACTAGGACCATCTAGTCCAATGTATAATCTTCATGGGGGGGGGACAAGAATTTGTTTTTCATATGTTCTGGTAGAATACGTGCTCTGGATCACTCTGCTAAGCCTGTCCAACAAGTTTTGAAGCCACAGGTTTTAAAATAATAAAAGTGCTTTACTTTAATTTTTAAAATAAAGTTTCCAAGACAGAAATTAATATAAAGTCAACTTATATATTATATAGGCTGCATTTTTCCTACTTTCAACTGAAAATTATATGCCACACTTCAAGGCAAAGCCCTCCCCAAATGGATCAGAATTTATATATATTTACTGAATTATGATTTCAAGTCCATTATGATCCACCCATGGGAAGCTGGAGGACAAATAATTCTAGTCATAATTGTAGTTTTTAAGGAACTTGTGTAGTATTGTAGTATATGAATTTGTTATCTGAAATTGTATAGAATTTAGTTTTAATAAAGAACTATGGCTCTAAATGACTGGTAGCCATAATGACTGTGTTCTTTCCCTTCTCTCAAAGGCAGTTGCTTAGAATCACATGCATGAGAACAGAATGCTGGACTAGATGGACCTTAAATTCAATCTAGTAAAGCTCTTCTTATGTTCTTACCCCCTTTTCCTATATCCACCCAGAGGCACACCTAGGCGTTTGCGAAACCACTGAAGGTACAGGCTGCTGTAATGGCAAGTTCAAATACTGAAGAAGTTTTTTGCCCTTCTTGCACCACGGCACAAAGCCATGCAATTTTTTCTTGCCTTTCCTCCTTGCGTCACCCTTCCTCTGGCTGCTTCAAATACCTAGGTACATAAAATGTATTGATTTCTAATGTGGCTACTGCAGTGATTTTTTTTCTCAGGGTGGAGGCACTGTTACAGCGCATTGCCAGGGATCTGAGGATCCAAGATATGCCCCTGTCTCCACCTCCTCTGATGTTCACCTCGTCTGCACCAGCTCCAGGTTTGGGGACACCCACAACAACATGCCATCAGTAGGTCCTTTCATCTTGCCAGTCTCTGAGTACCAGTTGATCTCTAGATATGCAGCTGCCCATTACTCTATTATTTAAGAAAGACTATAGAGCACTACGGAAATGTGTTTTCTTTAAACAAACGACTAAAAAGTCACACTATAAATTTAAAGTTTTACTAAATGAATGTCCGTCTTTAGTTGTTTATTTTTGTATTTTCACAACTGAGGGTTATATTTGGAGACAAAATAACAGATGCCAATTAGCATAATTGAGTGTTCAAAAATAACATTAATGCCTCTATTACTTATAATATATTCACCCAAATGTTTCATTAACTTACTAATGTAATATTAATGAGAAAACTAACTAAAATTTCCTGGTCCCAGCAATTGTGAACTGCCAGCTAAATCATTAAATCTCATGTCCCATTTCACTTAGTTTCATCTGCACGGATTCTTTTGCAAATTCCCATTCACTGATCACAAAAGGACAATTTGGGTTACTTCAAGAATTAATTAGACATTTGTATGAAAGCCACTAGAACAACTGCTCCTCCTGCGAGTTCATAAAGCTGTTTAATTTGCTCTTATATTTTCATTCAGAGAAGCTGGCAACACCACAATAAAACACAGCATGCACAGATACTAAGCCAAATTTCTTACTTAATTGTTCACTTTCATTTACTATGTTCATTTAAAAGATGCAAGCGCTAACACCTTTTAACCTCACCAATGACACAGCTGCGGCACTCTTCACACATAATACACAGCGACTTGGAATAATGCACCCCTTGTCAATTGGTAAAGACTATTCTAGTTTATATTTACAGCCTGCATTTGCAACTGGCGAGAGGATAAGAGCATCCTCTCTTGGATACTTTAGATTTTATTGTGCTTACACCTCGCCAACTAACTGTTTGAACAAAGGAAGAGATGCTACTTTGGATTAACTTACGTGCATGTTAAAATGATGCAGAATAATCATAAAACATATTTACAGGTTTCATTTCTTATTTATGAGGTGTTATTTGTCATTTCCTTTCCCCTCAATGTTTTGTTGAGCAGGAATACAAAAGCTTCTGCAACAAAACACTAAAACTCTCTGTTTATACAGATATAGTGAAGAAAACTAAGATTCTGTAAAATAATTTGATTGTATTACTAAAATGTTATTTTCTCTTGCATAACATGACACCAAAGCACCAAATATCTGCTGTATGCATTCTTCCTTATCTTCACCTAATTTGGAGACAGAAACTTAAAGCAGCTCTTGCTCATCACTCAGAAGATCTTCTGTTTTGCAAATTCATACATGCCTAAAGGGAATTCCGGTTGATGATATTCAAACAGAATGCAAATTTTGGCTCTCTAATATACCATCACGCATGTCCATCTGTTTCATAGGAATTTTGCCCATTCATGAAGTATAAAGCCAACTTTGCTAGGACATAGGTGCTAATTAAGTTTAGAATGATGGTCTCCAGAAGGCAGACTATAACTTCACTTCAGTACAAATGTACTTCCAAATACTAAGTTGTGCCAAATCCTTTATTATAATGGATCACATCTGTTGATTTTGATGGCCATTATGGT
The DNA here is from genome assembly GCF_965207765.1 of Zootoca vivipara. Taxonomy (NCBI): domain Eukaryota; kingdom Metazoa; phylum Chordata; class Lepidosauria; order Squamata; family Lacertidae; genus Zootoca; species Zootoca vivipara. The sequence goes on from NC_142587.1 coordinate 59,942,199, forward strand.
TCTCAGATAAAGTTCTTTGAACTTAATGTGAGTGATGAACAAGAGTATTTAGATACATATCACCTTTGCTAAAATAGTAAAGTGCTTACTGATTTGATTCCACAGATAGCACCAAAATATCATTGTGGAACTCCTACACATGAGTAGGACCTTGTCAAAGACACATGCCCAACTGGCATGTTCTCTCCCTCCTGGTTGATCGTTCGGGAGCTTCAAAAGCTTTCTCCAGCCTGAACATCACAGCGACTAATGCCAAAAAGCATTAGCACACTTAGGGATCCGCAGAGTCTTTGCAGTTTGTGCAACAGAACTCAGTAGCACAGCATTTGGCTAATCTACGTTTATTTACAGAAAATACACTCTGAGCACTGCAACAATGGCTCCCTCAGACAGCAAAGAAAATAAACCAAGGACAATAGTCCTACTTCAGGAAACACAGTAACACAAACATCCTGTCTTTGTCACTTCCCACTCTGTGGAATGAAAAACATATACAGTCATGTGATAGACAACAATCCCATGACTGCAGACACGGGGAATGAATCTCCAACAGTGGACACCCCTCTTAATTCATTTATCCATTTTTCAAGATAAATGAGCAGCTCTGATATTTATGATGATGGTTATTTCTGGTGTATTGTGAACACAACCAATGTTAGAAGATGGGCGCTGATGGTACCACATGTATATTACCACATGCATGACTTATCATGATATGTGAGCACAGCCAATGTTCACAGATGTATGGTGATGGTACTACAAGCATGCACCTTGCTCCATGATGTAAGAACATAAGAGTCTACTGGATCCACACAATGGCCTATCTAGTCCAGCATCCTATTCTCACAGGCATCCACCAGCTTCATGTGGGAAACCCACAAGCAGGACATGAGCACAAGAGCACTCTACTCTCTTGCAGTTTTTAGCAACTGGTATTCAGAAGCTGAGCATAGACATCATGGCTAGTAGCCATTTATAGCCTTACGCTCCATGAATTTGTCTCATCTTTTAAAGCCATCAAAGTTGGTAGCCATCACTGCCTCCTGAGAGACTGAATTCCACAGTTTAACAATGCACGGCATGAAACCCTTCCCTTTATCTATCTGAATCTTTCAACATTCAGTTTCTTTGAATGTCTGCAAGTTATAGGGCTCTGAAAGAAGAAATTTTCTCTATTCACTTTCTGCACACCATGCATAATTTTTATAAACTTCTATCAGGTAACATCTTCCTTGCCTTTTCTCTAAACAAAAAATCCCAAATGTCCCAAGCTTCCTCAGAGGGAAGCTGCTCCATCCTCTTGGTCATTTTGGTAGCCCTTTTCTCAATCCTCTCCAAGGCCAATGAATGACTAGCACCAGCCTGAAGTGGTATGGGCTGGGACTGAAGGGGGAAAAAAACTTTAGTGAAATCAGTTTTGTTTACAAATATACTCAGAATACATTTGGGATGCCAGGATCCACTGGAAGATAGCATCATAAGCTGCGTTAAAACATTTCTTTTCAGGAGGACAAAATACATCAGGGGAAAACCGCAATGGTGAATGCCTGATAACAAAATGGTTTGTTGTGTAAAACCTTATAGTTTTCCACTCTTCCTTTCGTACGTTATCTTTCTCCTCCTCCTTGTGCTCCCCAAGAAACTTGACAGCAGTTTAGCAATAAAGAGAGAGAAGTATCTATACAGATTACACTACTGAAAGGTGACCTGCAAATTAGTCAGGCAATGTTTCATCACTTTCAGCAATGCATGGTTATATCCCAAGTGATAACCAGATAGTCTGCAAACTATTATTTAGCTTCACTCAGCTGGACCACTGACTTCCACTTACAAACTAGTTTGCTGATGTTGCATCAGGATGTTTCCTTGTTGAACCATGAAATAAGATTATAGCCAGTTAAGTTTCTTTTGCTTTACAACATGCAAGATTCCTGGGCTTACAATTTCATACAGAAATAAGGTACGGCATAGCTTAATTTGCAAAACAGTAAAATAATAATAATAAAAGCCATACCCTTCTTGCATTTATGTGCATTAAGTGTAGCAGGAATTTAGAAAGAAAGATGGTAAGACAGGGATGTTTTGAGAATAGTTTTGTGTCTAAGCAGAACTAGAACTATATTCTGAGCTATCACAACATTGACCCCAACTAATATCACTCTACAGTTGATTCAGAACTATTTCCCCCAAACATGTGATATTATAAACAAGAAGCATTAAAAATTGAAGAGGTTCAGTTCCTGGGACTTGTATAGCCCTGGAGGATATGTTTGTAGCAGGGAAAGTAAATGTATTGTAGCAGAAACATAATAAAAAATTCCTTCCAGCAGCACCTTAGAGACCAACTAAGTTTGTCATTGGTATGTGCTTTCGTGTGCATGCACACTTCTTCAGATACACTGAAACAGAGTTTCAGTACACTGTTTCAGTGTATCTGAAGAAGTGTGCATGGACACAAAAGCTCATACCAATGACAAACTTAGTTGGTCTCTAAGGTGCTGCTGGAAGGAATTTTTAAAATTTTGTTTAGACTACGTCAGACCAACACCTACCTGTATTGTAGCAGAACATTCTAAATTGATTTAGGAGAGAAACATCAAGAAGAAGAATCAGCTTATCCCACTTCTTCCTCACTTACCATTACCGACGGGCTAGGGACAAAGGTGGGAGATGTTTCCTAGTTCTGCTGGATCTCTCAGCGGCCTTTGATACAATCGACCATAACATCCTTCTGGACCATCTAGAGGAGCTGGGAGCACTGTTATACAGTGGTTCCGCTCCTTCCTCCTGGGCTGTGTTCAGAAAGTGGTATTGGGGGATGAGGGTTCAGACCCCTGGGCTCTCACTTTTGGGGTGCCTCAGGGTTCCGTCCTCCCCCCATGCTTTTTAACATCTACATGAAGCCGCTGGGAGAGATTGATGGCTGGGTGTCCATCAATATGTGGGTCAGGGCCGTCTTAAGCGCTCCTGGCGCCGTGGTGCGACGGATCCCTCCGGCGCCCCTCCCGCCCCGTTTCCCAGCACGGTGGGCGGGCGGGCGCAGCGCGGGGGCAGGCACACCATGGTTGCTGTGGGTGCAGCTGCGCGGCGGACCGGCCGGCCAGCGGGCGGGCGCAGCTCATGGCGCCCCCTGGCGGGCTGGCGCTGTGGTGCCCTGCACCACCCAGCCTGGCCGTAGGGCCGGCCCTGATGTGGATGATACCCAGCTCTACTTCTCTTTTAAATCAGAACCAGTGAAGGCAGTGAAGGTCCTGAGTGAGTGCCTGGAGGCGGATGGAAGATCGATGGCGGTTAATCAATTGAGGTTGAATCCTGACAAGACAGAAGTACTGTTCTTGGGGGACAGAGGGCGGGCTGGCCTGGAGGACTCCCGGGTCCTGAATGGGGTAACTGTGCCCCTGAAGGACCAGGTGTGCAGCCTGGGAGTCATTTTGGACTCACAGCTGTCCATGGAGGCACAGGTCAATTCTGTATCTAGGGCAGCGGTCTATCAGCTCCATCTGGTATGCAGGCTGAGACCTTACCTGCCCACGGACTGTCTCGCCAGAGTGGTGCATGCTCTAGTTATCTCCCGCTTGGACTATGGCAACGCGCTCTATGTGGGGCTACCTTTGAAGGTGACCCAGAAACTACAACTAATCCACAATGCAGCAGCTGGACTGATGACTGGGGGTGGCCGCCGAGACCATATAACACCAGTCCTGAAAGACCTACATTAGCTCCCAGTACGTTTCTGAGCACAATTCAAAGTGTTGGTGCTGACCTTTAAAGCGCTAAATGGCCTCGGTCCAGTATACCTGAAGGAGCATCTCCTCCCCCATCATTCTGCCCGGACACTGAGGTCCAGCGGCGAGGGCTTTCTGGCGGTTCCCTCGCTGCAAGAAGCAAAGCTACAGGGAACCAGGCATAGGGCCTTCTTGGTAGTGGCACCCACCCTGTGGAACGCCCTCCCATCAGATGTCAAAGAGATAAATAACTACCTGGCATTTAGAAGACATCTGAAGGCAGCTCTGTTCAGGGAAGTTTTTAATGCGTAACATTTTAATGTATTTTAAATCTTTTTTGGAAGCTTCCCAGAGTGGCTGGGGAAACCCAGCCAGTTGCGCGGGGTACAAATAAATTATTTATTTATTATTATTATTATTATTATTATTATTATTATTATTATTATTATTATTTGTACCCTGCCCATCCGACTGGGTTTCCCCAACCACTCTGGGTGGCTTCCAACAAAGGTTAAAATACATTAAAATGTCACACATTAAAAACTTCCCTAAACACGGCTGCTTTCAGATGTTTGACATAAATAGAATAATAGGAAAAGAGTGAGTGCTCATCAAAGTTTTTCTCAGCTTTCTCTCTTCAGGTGCATAAAGTCCCGAGTGCCTGAGAGCAAATTAAAAACCAGAACTAATGATCATAGTGTCAGTTTTTAATCAATGGCTATTATCTTTAGTGCAAATGTTCTGTGTAGTGCTTCAGTAAGTCTAATGTGCTCCCAAATATGGGTGTTCTGGTTAATGATGCATTATGTGGCCTATTGGCAAATCTTTGTTCCCTTAAATTGTCAAACATAATTGTACAGTTACGCACTTTCTCTGATAACGCAAATCAGTATATGACACCCTCAACTTCTCCAGTGGATTATAAACTGTTTCACAAATTCTTTAAGCCCTATAAACAGTTTGTAAGATCTGATCAAGCTATTTGAATGAAGGACTGTGGAATGAGAGGGAATATGAAATATTCAGAAAAAGAAATCACAGTCACAATAACTTCTGCTTTAAAATCTCCATCTTCTATTTGATGTATTTCATTTCAATGGCAGTTAGAGAAAACTATTCCTTCCTGGCATGTGGCACATACACAGTTGTGCAGCATATACTCAAATCATCCTGAAAATACTGCCTTCTAAAATGTATCAAATATCAAGGAACAGTGAGGAAAGCTGAGTAGAAGTAGCAATAGTTATAAACTCTTATTTAACAACTCCCCAAATGGCACATGCCATAAATGCAGCAAGTGAAAGAAATACTTGCTCAAGAATGCCCAGATTAAACTGGTTTAATTAAATCTACCACTAACTAGCATTAGTTTAACTCCTGTCTCCCAGCACAGAACCCAAGGCAGCTCACAGCATAAATTAAAATATATACAACAAAAAACATGGTGTGTGTGTGTGTGTGTGTGTGTGTGTGTGTGTGTGTGTAACCCTATTAAGAACAACACTGAAGAGATTTTGAACCATTAAAAAAAGTTTATTAAATCAAAATTAGTTTTAGGGATGGACCTTGTTATTTCAAATTTTAGCACTCCCTATATGAGGCCAAAAGTTAGGGCCCCCTAGGCTCAGCATCCAGTGTAGCAGAACAAGTTGTGTTGCCCTAAATCAGCCTCTGTTAGTTTGTTGTGCATTCAAAATGGGTTGGAATGTTAACTGTTAGCCTCAGGTTTCAGGTTCTCTTTCATGCAACAAGATGATTTTTATTTTTTAAAAAAAGTATTTAAAAATTAAATGATTTTACATTTTTTCAGTCCAATCCTAAGCATACTGACTTGGAACTAAATGCCCTAGAGTTCTGTTAGAATTACTTACACTAAATGTGCTTAGGATCAAAGCCTAATGCGAAAGAATCCAGTCCAACCCCCTGCCAAGCAGGAAACACCATCAAAGCATTCCTGACATATGCCTGTCAAGCCTCTGCTTAAAGACCTCCAAAGAAGGAGACTCCACCACAATCCTTGGTAGCAAATTCCACTGCCGAACAGCTCTTACTGTCAGGAAGTTCTTCCTAATCATGTACTTCAAACTGTACATTGCACTTTTGAGTCATTGGAATTTCATTAAGATGTATTATCACTAAGTAAGCAATCAGCAGAACCTGATTTGGTGCTCAGTTGCTCAGTTGATTTACAACACTCACTGGGCTTTTCCAGGCATATTAGTTAACTGGGTGCATTTGTATTTTTATATGAAAGCAATCAAAGAGAGTGTCTTGACACCTTACAACTAAAACAGAGTAAGTTTGAAAGTTAAATGGGTTGCAGAAATAATCCCTGACTATCAGACATCCAGAAGCTACAGTCGTAATCTTTCTCTGAATATTAACGATGCCTTAATTCAACACGAAGCTTCAGTAATGCTTTAATTATATACAAGATTGGAAAAAAATATAGAAGATATTCCTTTAGCTCTAACAAATTACCAGGCTTGAAGCATTTAGAGCATGAAATGCAATTTTTAAAAGGACTGCATGGTGGGGGAGGGGTCCCATAGCTTAGTTGGTAAAGCATATGTTTTGCATATAGACTGTCCCAGGTTCAATTGCTGGCTGCTCTAGGGGGAAAAAAATACAAGGTAGTAGGTAATGGGAAAGACCTTTGCTTGAAAGGCTGGAGATTCTGCAGAGTTGTTGCCAGTTGGAGTAGACAATACTGGTTAAAAGGACTAGTAAAAGACAGCTTTATGTGCATCTAATAATTTGGCATAGGATTGGATAACTTTTGACTATACTGTACATGTTTTGAAATGAAATGAAAACTGAAGGACAAGAAACCTTGGTTCAGCCTTCATATTTCTAAACTTTCATATATTTTTAAGCTGAAAGAAAAAGTCATGTTGAGCAAAGTACATATACGCTGTCTTCCACATTCTATACTGGATGTGCAGTAGTGTGCAACAGAAGTGATGCAGAAATACAACAGCGTAACTGGCCGATATTCTCAGTCACCAATTTATAGACCATATAAAGAAGAACACTATATAAGAAGAACACTGACAAAATTTCGTTATTATATTATAAGTCCAATCACCCTAAACATTTATGGAATAATTTGCCAGTGGGTCAATTCCTCAGATTAAAATGAAATTCATCTAAACCGCAAGATTTCGCTACTCATTCTAGACAACTTGCAACTTCTCTTATACAACGTGGGTATCCTATCACTGTTATCAATTCGGCATTCCAAAAAGCTCAATTAAGAGATAGAACTTCTCTTCTTACTAACCATGTGAGTCACGATATAGGATCAGATTCTTCTCGCTTGGTGGTCTCTCTTGAATATAACCATTTAACATCTGATATTGTTAAGATCATCAGGCGTCACTGGCATATCTTGCAAGATATCCCTGGATGCAATACTGTACCCCATTGGAATTTTCCAATGCTGCGGGATATAAATTTATCATCCAATCCTGTGCTACCTCACGAGTAGTTTGTATCATCAGATGTCCATGCGGGCTCCTTTATGTGGGATATACTCTCAGACCAATAAAGGTCAGAACCTCATAGCACAGATCCAGAATTAGAAATTGTGTTGTGGATGCACCTCTTGTCAACCATTACATGGAGGCATCTCACATGGATCGAGATTTTACCTTTTTTTGTTATCTGGACCTACTCTGGACCCATAGAGTTAGCCAGGCAGAGGTTAATGCAGAAGGAATCTAGGCTTATTTTTTTATTCAACATCCTATACCCGAATGGTTTAAACACTGATGTTGATTATAATTGTTTCCTGTAATTCTTCTGTATGTATTAAGTCGTTGCTGCATGATTTATTTTCCAATCTTGATTTTTGTTTATATGGTTATTTTCATATGTTTTTAAGAGTCAATTTGGGAAGTCTCTTTAAGAATTGCCGGTATTAGCTTGATTGGTCATACCTGTAGTTTGTTTGCTTCCAGACCTTTATATATTGAAGTTTAATCTAGTATTTGCATTAACACTTGGAGTTCCAGTTAGTATCTTATCTATGAATGTGATGTATGTTTTTGTAAGTGCATTGTTGTCCTTTTTTAATGGTATAAGAACTGATTACATATTCCTTTATAATAGACAGCATTCTACTCACTGAAGAAGCCAGTTCTGGTGAAACAAGGTATATAACCTGGGTAACCTTGTCTCATCTTTTTTGTCACCATCCATTGTTGCTTCTCATTTTCATTTGGATACTTCATTGCCACCGTTATTTGTTACCACATTTGGATGCTCCGTTGTTACCTAGATCCTTAAAATGCGGAGAGAGGCAGATTCCCAGCCGCGGGCTTGCTTAAATCAACAAGCCACACCCCCTTGGAACGTCCTGATTGGACACACCAAGGGAGTGCCACGGCCGGGTGCCAGCCAATGGGCAGGGGGAATGGCAACCATTAACCCCCATGTGTCTGCCTCGTGGGCCCACAACCTCCTCTCCTCCTTACGGCGGAAAGGACTTTGCCATTCGTAACCTGGGTTCTTGTTGTATGTTTGATCAGAAGTGATGCATACATGCATACCACAAAGCAATCTTCACCTGAAATTGCCCATAGTTATGCAGTATATCATTTGTAGAAGTGGGTGTGACATTGCCCACTCCCATACCAAAACGTGAGTGTCTGTTTGTTGATTAGAACAGGAGAATGAGACTTGCAAACCTATTGCTAACAGAAAGCAACATACGGTATGTAGTGTTTTGTTCCTTTGCTTTTGTATTCTTGATACTCCTCTGTGGAAAATGTATAGATGTCTTGTTTACTTGTTCATCTGTGACAGGGCATATTATATGGAAAATATGAAGCTGCAGTTTGTCTATGTCAGCCTTTGATGAGACTCATATCTCAGTGGGCTTCATATCCTGCTCCTCACCAAAACAAAAGAGAAACATAGTGAATGCTTCTAGCTAATAAAATTGATGGATTACTGCTTTTGTTGAAATTTGATCATGATTGGCTTTGATCAAGATAGAAATGGCAAATAAATGAGGCTGAGCTGTTGCTATGCGTTATACACAATGGAACTACATCTAAAAAGAAATGGATGGAACCAATGTGTATATATATCTTTCAGCCCTTAAGGGGGCTAATCTATCACAGGAAGATTTGATGGTTTTAGGATTGAGAATCAGAACAAAACAGCATGGTGGTTTTGTCATCATTGTAATTGTGGTCTGAAATCTTTGGTGTTGTATTTACAGCTTTGGTCAAACAATTTTAAATTTAGGCTTTCTAGTATGGTAATAGTAAAAAAATACATTACTAGTTTTTATGTAACTCCTTAAACCCTGTACAATTTTGCCGTCATAATTATAACATGGTTTCCTACTATTTGTTTTCTGTTTGCACATAAATATAATGTAATTTAATTGTTCTATAACAATTCTATTATACTGCATTTCTTCTTTCACCTCTCTCCTTCTCTCTCATTTTTTTATCTCCATATTTCTCTGTGTCCTGTGTCTTTTCCCCTTCTCTTCCCCCCCCCCCTACATGGCAATTAAGCTTAGAAAAAAGGTCCCATTCACCTGAATGTGAATTTTTCTATGTCTAAGTGCCATGTGGTGAAACACACAATTTTCAGGGTCTGAATGTGAGAACACAGTGGAGAGGAGAGCTACTGCAACACACACACACCAATAAAAGCTCCCCTTGGAGGCAATTAGGTTTAGGGGGAAAGGTCCCATTCATGGGAAGGGACCCTTTTTTAAATCCTAATTGCAACGGGGGGGGGGCAGACATCTGGGAAGAGAATAATTAACCATTCCCTCTCCCTGTGCTGTCACCCTCTGAAAATTCTACACACACACATCCTGTAATTAGAAAAAAAAAGTTTTCTGAGCAAAAATGGAAACCTAGGTGCTAACTTTTGAAGCCCTAAATATCTTGGGACCCAGGTACCTTAATGACCAACTTCTCTCACATAAACCTGCTTGATTATTAGGCATGCCACAAGTCCCTCTCCACCTCAAAAAAGTTGAGCAGGTAGTTGACCAGAAATAGAGCCTTTGGGGTTGTGGTGCACTTGTTCTGGAATCTTGTTGAATTATTACATTGAGTGTCAATTTAGTTTTAATGCTCTAATATCACACATTATAAAGGTTCAAAGCTTTGAGTGTACAGGTTGTTATGAGGTAGAGGTAGAGGTAGAGGTAGAGGTAGAGGTAGAGGTAGAGGTAGAGGTAGAGGTAGGTGTGTGTGTGTGTGTGTGTGTAACAAGTACCTGAGCCAGGTAATAAATCCCTCAGTCCTATTTATCTATAATATCTATAATAAACAGTTCATCAGTTTAATTTTCAAAAAATTTCAAACACACAGGTGTTCTTACTATGCAATCTAGAAGAGTAATCACATTGTTTTAAAGCATTTGTTTAAATGTCAATACTCCACCTACATTACTAGCTATGCAGTTTTGATGTCACTTCCATCTGGCCAGTATTGATTAAATGATCATCGATGGCTAATGAGCAATCAAAAAAGTGTTAATGTTGACTTCTGTAATGATTTTTAAATTTTATGCCTTTTCAAAACATAGGGTTTTTAAAATAAACAGACATGCTTCTATATTTCACTGTTCCATTTAGTTGCTTCCAGACAACCTGTTTATTGAACATTTATTCTGATTTAATTCTAAGGAGCTTAGATGATGTTGCTTCAAACTATAGTACATGTTCCTATCTACCGTACGTTTTTTGTAGGGAGGGGAATAAGTTTGTTCAACAAGAATGCCAAATGTACTTTAATTGCCCAACCTGAATTTGTCAATATGTGATTGATTCCCACCTGCCGAATAGTGACAGTCCAGAAGCAGTCTTTGAAAATTGCAGAAATCTTGGGGGCGGGGCTTATGGGAAGCAACATATTTAGCTAGCTAGCTAGCTAGCTAGCTAGCCACCTAGCCAGCTGGTCTGGTAGTAATGGCTGCTCCACTTGTACTTGCTGACTGCACTTTCCATAGAATGTGTGCAAACAGCTGACTGCACTTTCCATAGAATGTGTGCAAACAGCAGTGAGATGTTGTGTGCGGAATAGAAACACTTTATCAAGGTAGCTTCAAAAAAACCAAGATCATGGCCACTGGTCCCATCACCTCCTGGCAAATAGAAGGGGAAGAAATGGAGGCAGAGAGAGATGTTACTTTCTTGGGCTCCTTGATCACTGCAGATGGTGACAGCAGTCACGAAATTAAAAGACGCCTGCTTCTTGGGAGAAAAGCAATGACAAACCTAGACAGCATCTTAAAAAGCAGAGACATCACCTTGCCGACAAAGGTCCGTATAGTTAAAGCTATGGTTTTCCCAGTAGTGATGTATGGAAGTGAGAGCTGGACCATAAAGAAGGCTGATCGTCGAAGAATTGATGCTTTTGAATTATGGTGCTGGAGGAGACTCTTGAGAGTCCCATGGACTGCAAGAAGATCAAACCTATCCATTCTTAAGGAAATCAGCCCTGAGTGCTCCCTGGAAGGACAGATCGTGAAGCTGAGGCTCCAATACTTTGGCCACCTCATGAGAAGAGAAGAATCCTTGGAAAAGACCCTGATGTTGGGAAAGATTGAAGGCACTAGGAGAAGGGGATGACAGAGGATGAGATGGTTGGACAGTATTCTCGAAGCTACGAACATGAGTTTGACCAAACTGCGGGAGGCAGTGCAAGACAGGAGTGCCTGGCGTGCTATGGTCCATGGGGTCACGAAGAGTCGGACACGACTAAACGACTAAACAACAACAATCAAGGTAGCTAAGATGAGCCCTGCAGATGTTTCTACAATCAGTCCCAGCTAGCATGGCCAGTGGTCAGGTATGATGGAGGTTGGAATCCAGCAACATTTGTTTGGCTATCCTAGCTCTATAGAGAGCATCCTTAAAGCAAGCCCACTGGCTGCCAGCCAGCCCTAACTGCTGTCATCTGGCTAGACAACTATATACCTAACTAGTTATCTAAAAAGTGTAAGGAATGGGGGGGAAAGGAAGGAGCCACTTTGCCACATTATAGGCAGATCCACACAATACATATAAAGCACATTCAACACGAGTTCTTAATGTGTTCCTAAAACACACGAGTTCCTCCAAAGAATCTTGGGAACTGTAGTTTGTTAAGGCTCTTGAGAATTGCAACTCCGTTCCCAGCGAAGGGAATTACATTTCCTAGAATTTTGGGAGCAAGGTGTTGTGTGCTTTAAATGCACTTTAAATGTATGCTGTGGATCTGTCCTATGAAAAAATCACAGCCTTCCTATCCATTCACCTAAACCAGGGGTCCCCAGACTTACCGGCGTTTGGGCCAGTTCCCACCGCGCCGATCGCGCGGCGGGCCAGAGGGCGGGGGAGTGCGCGCCCGTGCGCATGCGTACGGGCGCTTACTGGCGCGGCGGCGCGCTTCCCAGGTGGAAAAAGCGCCGAAAATCCGTTGTGCGCATGCGCGTGGGCCTCCCCCGCCCCGGAAGTGCACCAGAAACGACTTCTTCCGGGTCGGGAGAGGCCCATACGCATGCGCAGAAAGGATTTTCGGCGCTTTTTTCCCAACCTGGAAGAGCGCTGCCACGCTGCGCCGTAAGAGCGGGCAGCGGGCGGCGGGGGTCGTCGCGGGCCAGATTGGCAGGCTAATTGGGCCGCATCCGGCCCCCGGGCCGTAGTCTGGGGACCCCTGACCTAAACAATGTACAGTTTTTCACAGCTCCTTCAAAAACTGGGCTCCTCCCCTATTTAGCCCCTACAAATGGCATTGCAAATGGGGAAAAAAGAGCCCTACACATAGCACTCTTTACTAATAGACCTATTCTTCATTAAGTTGGGTAATACATATTATGTATCAGATTTATCAGAATTAATAAATCATGCATTGTGTGAAGAAATACTTTATGTTATCTGTCCTGAATCTACTGCCAATCAATTTCATGGGAAAACCAATCAATTTCATGGGGAAAACCAAAGTTGTTGTATTTTAAGAGAGGGGAAAATACTTTTCTCTGTCCACCTCCTTCACACCGCAGAACCCAAATTGGCATTAGGTTGCAGTTGAAGATGACAGAAGTATTAACTAGTTTTATTGTCTGGCCAGCATAACTTCTCTGAACACTTTCTCTTAAAACAAACAAACAAAAAAGCCTCATTATAATTAGATACAGCAATTTTTGTCAAGGCAAATCTTATAGCAAGTAGAAATTTGGACTTGGGTTTCCCAAGTTAAACAGTCTAACCTCATGTAGTTAGTATCCATCATGCTTTGATAAAAACCATACTAATAATAGTAAAAATGCTCCTAGAAGAATGACATCCATGTTATTTGTCTTCCTAGTAATAAGTTTATGATTGTCTTGTGATTTTTCATTGTGACATAATTAGACACCACTTATGAACCTGAAATGATGTAGAGGAACTTTTCTGTGCCAACACAAGCTGATGCAAGCTTAGCTAGGATGCATGAAAATACATTTTTTTTTCTTGTGGCCACATCCTAGATAAGGAACTTTCATTGACAGGAGATATGTCTGGCTCCTTAACTTTTTACTTTCCATCATGTCATGCAGACTGTTTAGTTTAGATGGACTTTTAATTAGCCGGAAATTCAAGACTGTAACTTTGCTAGAGTTCATTCTAACAAATCTTAACTCAGAGATATAAAAGAAAACAATTTGTAGTCCATAGTAAAGCAGCTAATGGTTTAGAAGTGACTCCATTTATGTTGTCATAAGGAACCCTTATACCTCAAAGGTAAAAATTCAGAATTAATCAAGGTCTCAGAAATGGTGTCATGCTAGTGATAGTTCGGCTTCAGCAGACAGAACTATTCTGAATCTGTTCCACCTTTTCCTCATATTTTCTTGAAACCTAGTTGCTCTCTTAACATTATGTTCAAACAATAAGCTGTAATTAGGGAGGCTGCATATGTCTTAAGTGCATTAAAATGTCATTATGCACACTGACCAAAATACCTTTTTAAAAAGCCAATGCTGAAATAATACTTAAGCAAATACATGTTTATTATCACCAAATGTACCAATAGCACACATTCCAGCAAGCCAAACATTAGTATGAAAACATTTTTCCAATTACTGAAGACTCCCTATAGTGCTTCAAGCTGCTTTATGACATTTTAAACCCTGTAAGTAATATGGGCCTTTCAAAAGCTACAAAATCTTAGTTTTTTCCCATTGACCTGGGAACTAAATTCATAAAGAGCACATTTTCATAGCAGGGAAATAAAAATGCTTTTAACACATTTGTCTTGAAAATTGGTGGTGGGTGGTGTTAAATAGTGTCAGGGGATAAATAACCATAAAACATAACATTAGCGTATCCAGGTATTATTTGAAGCAGACACAAATGGGATGTCACCACACTTTGTCATTTTTCTTGCCATTTGTCCCATTAAAGCTATGTAATCATACATCAGTCACGATTGCAGTCAGTATTTTTCTTTGCTTTTCTTGCTGTGTTTGGTTCTTCATTTCTTTCTACTGTGGAAGAAATCCTTTAGGGATAATAATTTTCCCATAATGACAGTTATGATCTGGATATGATTTTAAACATGTTGTAATGTTTCTAATGGCACAGCATAGTTTAAAACTAAGTTCAGAAAATCGTAATTCAGTTATTTCTAAAAAAATACATTTTATCTAAAAAATGTAGGATATAAATCTTCAACAGTTATTGACAGATCAACTAAAAGCTACATTTGGGCAACAGTCCTATGCATGTACTTATAAATTAGATTATACTCAATGGGGCTTATTTCTGTGTAGACATGCTTAGAACTTCACAGTAAGAAGCATTAGTCTTGGATGAATAATAGAGTTAAGCTAAAACTTATAATTATAGCAGTTCCGTAATTTGTTCCCCCATTTTGACAGCATACCTTGCGATAATGCAAAAATTAATGCATATTTTCGGACTGGTGGACTCACATTTGTGACATATATTTACTAATGATGTACTGCTCACAGCAGCCCTGTCTCAGCAGTTCAAAATAAAATCTTAAAAACTGAGAAAATGAATAAAATCTAAAATGTTGCAGCTAAAAAAGTGCAATTGATTTAAAGCCCATTTGGAAACAAGGGTTTAATCTGCTGCCTGAACACAAAGATGCATCTTACAATTAGCTTCCTTGGATATTTCAGAAAACCAGCACCCAAGAGAATGAATGGAACCAAGCAGAATTAAGGGTGGGGGGAATCAATACACAATTTCCAGTTTCTATCTGATTTGCTTGTTGCTAAATTTGGCTTAACTGAAATACTGCTCATTCTATCCAGAAATCAAAACTGGAAAAATATCTGGTGGCCACTCTCGTAACTTCTAATAATTTCAATTACTTATTTTAAGGAAAGTAGAAAAACGGCAAGAAATACAGAAGCAGGGGACATTCCCATGTCTGGAGGTGCCAAGTATTGAACCTGGGACCTTCTGCAAGTGGAGCATGTGCCTTTATCACAATTTGAAGTTAGTCCTTCAACTTTACACCAATCAATGGGACTGGTTCTTGTAAAAGAGGGATGGGAGAGAAGATACATCTAAGATGACATATTTTCCATCTGAAATATGAGCATCAGCACATCTATGCAGAGATTTTCACCCTGTCACAGTACACACTGCTATATTGGTTCTTGCAGTGCTGACTCCATACTTTTAGGCCAATGCTTTCAGTCAAAGTTACCTGTCATGATAAGGTAGGGAGAGTAAAATTATGGGTGGTCGCTTATTGTAGCAAAGAACAACTCTTCATCATCTTGTCCCAAATACTACACCAATTCTTTACCAGGCCTAACATCACAATAAATAAAAGTGTTGGAAGGATTTTAGAACACTATATAGTTTAAATGCTTGGCTAGAGAAAAGGGCAAATACACACACACACACACACACACACACACACACACACACACACTGTTCTAAAGGAAACTTGGGAGAAGTCCTAAAGGTTCTAATTTATAAGACACAACATACTAAAAGATAAACATTTTGTAAACTGCTTATATGTTTTCGTTTTTTTTTACAATGAGAAGTATAAAGTTTATGAAATAAACAAATAAACATTGCCACTTTAAAATAGTCATCTTCAGAAACAATATGTGTTTAACCAAATAATATTCTTGCAATGATTTCTAAAGGTACTGACTATATTGTGAAAATATAGTTTTTAAGATAATTGACCACCAGAACGTAGTCTCATCAGAAGCCCTCCAGGTTTTCCTGTCATCTGGAGTAGGCAGGTAGATGCTGAGGAAAGCACCTTTTCAGCAGCGACCCCCTGGCTTTGGAATGTTCTCCTTATGGTGCCTTCCCTGGCACTCTCCAGTGCTAGACAAATATTGTTTGTTTTGCTATGTTCGAAGGAGGAGGAAAAACAGTGTCCCTTGTGTGGAGAAGATAGAGAAATGCTATAGACAAAAACAATGCACAACTGCTCAACACCTACTTTGCCTCTGTCATCACCCAAAAGGAAAGCAGTGGTGAACCTGGATATCAGAATAAACAATGCAAGGGGGGAGCTGTAGCCCAAGATAGGAAGAAAGTTAGTAAGGGAACACCGAGCTACTTGAATTCAAATCTCCAGGGCCTGATGAGCTGCACCCAAGGGTACTAAAGGAGCTTGGAGTTGTAAATCATACCAATGCTTAAGGAAAATTCATGCTGTTAAACTATCCCTTCAACATTTCACAATGGATCACGTGATTAAGGGACAAATAAAGAGCAAAGAAATCAAATATAGTATTTGCATTATAATAATGTACTATTTACTTTTTTCTTGGTATACATGAAAATGTATATGTGTTTGTGCAGGTAGAGCAATCCAAATTACAGTGGAATTAGAAATGCAAAAATAAAGTTGGCACCACAGAAAGTAAAATGTATCTCAGACTCTTTAAGACTAATTGAATTGCCATTGATAAGTTGTCACTTAAAGAGACAGGTCTGCAGCGAAACATGGGTTTGCTGCAAATGACCTGTCATTAAAGCCATGGGTAATGTTCAAGTCCAGACTAAAAACACAATACCTCCTAGCAATAATCTCAACAGGAGTCAAAACAGCAGGAATGGTGAAAAGTCAGTGTACATGATCCACTAGAGAATTATGCCTCAGGTGCTATGTTAATTTACTTGCTGGCATACATTAATTGAAACCAATCAATAACACCTCTGGCACAGACTAGGAAATGCTGCCAAAGTAATTGACTGCCACATTTATTCATGCTCCAAATTTGGAAAAGTGGAATAATTTAGTCAAAGATTTTTCATTTATGTCAGTATAGATAACACAATGATTTCACAATTGTTCTTCCAGTTCTAATTACATAAATTTCTGTCCTTTTTTAAAAAAAATCACCAGGGCCTTTTTAAAACTAGTGTACAATTCTACAACTGCTAAACATGCTCTTGGCTTCTTCTTCTTTTTACTTTAGGTAGCACATTTAATATAATCAAATATTTTCACACTTACATTTTGAATTTGATTTACCTGCAGTGTCTCCCTAAAACATCAATGTGACAGTAATACAGTATACCTCTTGTATGCTAAGACAGAAAGTCATATGCTTCAACCCAGTGAATACATGGTTCAGGAGATATTTGGAATAGGACATCAGAACTTATTTTAGGGTTCAGTCCTATGGTCCCTGGGAGGAGAGTCCAAGGATCATAGACAAGGTCAGATTTATGAGCTAGGAGGATCCCTCTCTACCACAGCTGGCTGCTCTGAGACACTGCCCCAACTAATGTTGGTTGAACCCCAAAGGGAGCATGTCACAGCATACAAGTGGCTTGGGTCCAAAGCTGTCCTTTAACCCAAACCCAAACCAGGGAGAGTGAATTTAGCCATACTCTGGAATGGGTATGGCTCCATTCCCTTCCTATTGTCTTCAATCGGGAGGATTTTTTTTTAATGACAGCTGAGAAAACAACATAAAAACACAGAGCATTCTTCCTCCACCACTCACTTCTTCCCTGCCAGCATAAGCCTGCCAACTCAGAAAGTACTGAGACATTGCTGTTCAGTGAGATTTGAAGTCTTACCCTCTGGTATTCCTATGGAAGCTTTAGGAGCCATAGATAATAAAAATTGAGTGGGATGAGTACAGCCTCTAGGTGACCTCTCCTCTTTCCCCCTTGCAAGCACCCTGCAGACTTTAGGGTAATTGACAGTGAACTAATCAGAAATGCTGCTAAGTGTGACATTTTTGCACCCAACCAATCACACTCATCTGTGCATTTCCACCTAGATACTTTCAGTTGAATGCTGTCCCTCCCAGGAACAGAGATATGCAAAGTCCCCACTATGTAGTGGAGATGTAGATGGTGGTGAATCACAAGTGTCTGCTATTTTTCAGATAACTCCACTTTGTTTTGGCTGGCTGTGTCAACAACCATGGTGATCACCTACCGGTACTAATTTAGGTGATACAGAATTTAGGTATTAGGAGAAGGAGATGAAAACCTTCGGAAGTTAATTTCACTGGAAAAACCACCATGTTTAAATCACACCTATGCTTCCCCCTGCTCCTTCATAGAGGTATAACTGCCATTCTGTGGTTTAGTCTGCTAAGGCTGGTAACCTTTTCCTTTTTAAACAGACATCAAGTTCTTGGAAAATAACTGGGTTACATACAGGCAGAACAGATGAACAGTTTCCTGGTGTGAAGCTCAAAGCTGGGGAAAGCCTCAGCTGCCTTCTCTCTCTGCCCCTCACCAGTAATATGCACCAAGTCTTCCCAGTGAAGGGTGGGAAAAGGCCACCAACTGTTTCAAAACCTGCATTCTGAAAATGAAGTTCACTTTGAAAATAGTTTTCTCAAGGTTTGAAACTATTTCAAACCAGAATTTTAGATGAACTGTGGAATGCAGATCATATAATGAAAACAAACCTTTGGGAGAATTACTTGGATAACTTGAGTTATTGCTTAAAATAATGGCTTAAGTTTTAAAGCAAATAGTATAATAATTGTTTTTATGCAACAAATAAGACCAATAAGGAATGGGAAACAGGATTGAGAGAGTGCTTGCTGCTCAGCTGCAGAAGTGCCTGGATGGAACTAATTATGTAGACTCATTTCAATTCGACTTCCAAGCTGTATTTTGGCAAGGAAACAGCTTTGGCTGTCCTGACTGATGAACTTTATCAGAAAAAGAAAGGTGAAGAGCCACCCTGTTGATTCAGCTCAATCTTTCAGCAGCTTTTGATACCATTGACCACAAATTGGGACATGGGGACATCATTTGGTGGTGGTTCCACTCCTTTCTCAAATACCATTACCAAAGGGAAACATTGGTGAATCTCTGTGTGGCCGCTTGTGTTATAAAACCCCACAGGGTTCTGTTATGCTATACAGCATTTGTATGAAATATCTGGAAGCAACTATCCAGGACTGTGAGGCAAGATGCAATCAATTTTCTCAGAATAACCTCTAGTATATCAGCACTAAGAGAAATGTGTTCTATTAGCCGGGGGGAGTGGGGGGACTAGTGATGAAAATCAGCTACACTATGAAAAACACAATGGTTGAATAGATGTCACCACAAGTTGTTTCTTTGGTTAAAATCCACTCTCCTTCCAGTGGGCTTAACCTTCACCTTTCTTAGAGACAGGTTGAGCAGAAACTCTAGCCCCAGTGGGAGGACATTATCATCACCTGTCTGTCCTAACACCAAAGGCCCCTTTGTTCACACTGTGGCTTACAAGGGATGAACTCCCACTTGAGTTCATAAGCAGTGTACATTCTGCAACCTCCTCAGAAGTTCCAGAAGCTTGTGCAGATGCACTAAACATCTGATTTTCTTTTGCTGGAAACTGGCAGAACAACTCATGTTGCTTGCTGCCACTGCCAAGGCTCTGTGAAATAGTGGAGCTACGGTATACAGGAAAAAATAAGGTGGCAAAAAGGCTTACATAAGGGCTGGGTGAATTCCTTTGAGTGATTCCAGGATACACTTACAAGCATTTACTGAATTCAGTGAAACTATACTATGATGCTTTTGAATTATGGTGCTGGAGGAGACTCTTGAGAGTCCCATGGACTGCAAGAAGATCAAACCTATCCATTCTTAAGGAAATCAGCCCTGAGTGCTCACTGGAAGGACAGATCCTGTAGCTGAGGCTCCAACACTTTGGTCACCTCATGAGAAGAGAAGACTCCCTGGAAAGGACCCTGATGTTGGCAAAGATTGAGGGCACAAGGAGAAGAGGACGAGATGGTTGGACAGTGTTCTCGAAGCTACTAACATGAGTTTGACGAAACTGCAGGAGGCAGTGGAAGACAGGAGTGCCTGGCATGCTCTGGTTCATGGGGTCATGAAGAGTTGGACACGACTAAATGACTAAACAACAACAACAACAACAACAACAACAACAACAACATAGCAATGTGAGACCAGTTAAAATATTAACATTGCTGCTGTCCGTTCTTTAAACATAACCAATGCAGAAGTATCAGAATACACCAAATCAATGCAACAAAATATATTATACTTGCTCTAAATAAAGTATTAGCAGACACTTTCCAGTTCTAAAACTGCTTCTTCAAGTGTGTGGTGTTTTGTGGTACCTACTAATGTCTTGACACATTCAAGTATGGATCATTATCAACATCTTATGAAAAATTATCTGTTAGCAGCTGTTTTATTGCAAGTGCATTATTCTGAAACATATTAGTCCTCATGAACTGTACAAAGCAGCCACAATGAATGCTTCCTGTGGAACCATTTTAATTAAATGAATTGGCTAATAATAGTAATGAAAATGGATAGAGCATTTTTAAACCATAAGATACTTTGGCGTAATTGAGTGAACTAACCCCCTTCTGGAAAGTGTGTGTGTTTTTGATTCAGAGAAGCTAGGCTCAGTTGTACAACATATGTTTTTCATACACAAGGTTCCAGGTGCCATCTAAGCATCATCCCTAGATCCCTGAGAGCTTCTAGTAGTTAGAACAGACAACAGAAAACAAGACAGACCCAGAACATGACACAGCATAAGGCAGCTTCTTAACATCCATGTTTTCAACATTCACAGCTCACAAATATGGGTGAGTCCACAAAATAGTAATGGCTACACATGTCAATGAGTTCATTTTCTCAGAAACAATTCAGCTCCCTGCCATAAAAATAACATTGAAATCCTATTTCTGAAATCATGTTTATGAATTCTGATCACTTTCCATGATACAGAGCTTAAGTCTGAATTCTTTTCTAAAGATGTTGTTACTATCATATACAAATACAGGTGTGCATGCAACTGTGTATATGCATGGTGCTGGGAGATTATTAAATAAATAGAATCATACCAGGAAATGGTGGGAGAGAGCTGGAGAGTCCTGGTGACTCACGTGCAGACCCTCCCCAGAGCCCAAAGTGACATGAGTGACAGGGAGGAAACCTGAAAGAGACCTGAGGCCCAGTGGGGCTTTGTGTGGGCTGCTGAACCTCCCTGCCTAACAGCTGACACAAGTGTCATGAACTGGCAGGACTATAGGGAGGAGGAAGAGGAGGAAGAGGATCCTGGTGAGGGGTGACTGAGACACAGGGGGCAAGCTGGGGATGAAGAAGGAGAGGTTGTGTAGAAAGTACTCACGGAGTGAAGGAGGACGTTGAGGGGATCAGGGTCCAGTGCACAGGGACATGGCTCACATGGCAGGCTCTGAGGCAGAGGAAGCAGCAGGCAGGGTGCTCCAGGACGCTGAGACAGGCAAGGGCCCATAGTCCAGCTCACTAGCTGGCCAGGTGGGACTTGTTAGCTCTGGGAAGTAGTGTGTGATTCCTCTGCTGGAGTAGGCTTGGAACAGGTGAGGCTCACATGCCTCATCAAGCCCAGATGCTGCAATCAGCATGCAGAGCTGAGGTAATGCATCTGCTGAACTTCCCACCTTTGGTGGACCACAGCTTAGATGTCCCAGGGAGCCCTTGGGGACTGTTTGTGTAGGACTGACCTCCAGGTGCCCTGACCCCTGGATCAGCTGCAGAGGCAGGAGCCTGGCCTGACTGGACTTTGGACCTGTTGGCCTAATGGACTATGCCGTAAAATGTAGAATCATGTATACCAGTGGGATGCTGCCAGGTAGCCTGTGGTTGAGGACAATGAGAGGTAGCACCACCACAACCACTTTCTCACACATCCTGTAGCCTCCTGTCAGCCCCAGAGCTTCAAATCTAGTTGAAGAGAGTTGTGTGGAGGGAAAGAGGGAGGAGCCAGACAGCAGGAGGAAACAGGTGTTTAGAGACTTTGCAGATGGTGTCCCCCACTTTCTATACTATGTCACTTATGAGTGTGGGGTCTGGAATGTAACCCCTGACAGCAGTTATCTGGTTTATTATACCTATTGAACTCTTCCTGGCAGAGAGGGAGAGAGGCACTTGTTGAATTTTCAACCTCAGGCGTCAGGATAACTTCACCAACCTTGAGCAGCATGAACATTGAGTTGGGTGGGTTTGGCGCTGACCCACCACAGGCAGCAAAATGCCTTTGGTAGCTTTCTTACACATGCACGCTTGGACTCTGTATTCATGGGCAACCTGGCAGGCTTCACAGTGGCAGCAGCCTGATGAGCCCCACAGCAGCACTGACCTTCCTGGTGGCAGCTGAGGCAACAGTAGTGGCAGAAAAAGAGCCAACAAAGGTAAGAAGCGTGTGTGTGTGTGTGTGTGTGTGTGTGTGTGGAGCTGGTGGCAGGTTTTAGTAGTGGCATGGAGTGTGTGGTGTGTAGGGTCTCCCTCTTTGGTGGCATAAAAAGTTGGCGCGAATGCATTTATTGAACCAACAGGCAGCCTTCTCCAGTTGTTTTTAACTATTGTGCTTTTTACCTTGTATTTTATCCTGTGAGCCACCCTGATATCTCCTGTTGGAAGGGCAGTATATAAATGTAATAAATAAATTATTAAATTTATTATTATTATTATTATTATTATTATTATTATTATTATTATTATTATTATTAAAAATGCATGTTTAGGATTACATAGTTCTACAGCACAACTCTGCTTACACTGAAGGAAACCCCACAGCGTTCAGTGGGACTTAAAGGAAAGCGCGGTTCGAACTGCAGCCTTAGACCACTTGGGCTGCATCGCCTCAGCGATTCTGCAGCCCTCGCAAGCAGGGGAAACGGACTCTTACCTGGGAGGCTGGAAAGCGGGAGGGGAGCGTGCGGGGAAAAAACGAAGCGGGCGCCAGTGTTTTTTCCTTTCTCTCCCCACACGAGGATTGCGGACGAGGCAGAAAGGAGGCTGAAAAGGGCAAGCCCTCGGTGGCCACACACATTCCTTTGCCTTCCGAGAGCGCGTCAGTCAGAGTGTCTCTCTGCCTCTGCCCCCACCCAGCCCCGTCATTCTCTGAGTCCCACCAATATAACTATTTCTTTCTCTGCGTTCCCCGAATAATAAAGAGGTCGTGGCTGGGGGGGGGGCGGGGGCGGGGAGTGTGTGAGCGGACAGAAGAGACGGTGCACTGACGGCTGCGGCAACTGACTGCAGCAGCACAAGCAGCTGCGGCAGAAGCCCACCAGGCGAGCTCCCCAGTCTCTCTCTCTCCTTCTCTCTCTCCCCCTCTCTGCCTCGCACACACTCTTTCCATCCAGTAGCCAGGCGCCAGCCTATAGGGGGCTCTTTCCATTGTGTTAGGCGGAGGCGGCCGCAGCGGAGCGCCTCTCGGCGCAGTCCTACTCCACGCCCCGTAGCCGCCCTGTCCTTCGCAGAGAGAGAGAGAGGGAGGGAGGGAGGGAGGAGGAGGGGGGGAAGTTACTCGCAGCAGCGGCAATAGGGAGCCTTTCATCCATAATTCATAAGCTGCACGGCTCCCCCACCTGCAATATGCTTCCCCCAGCTACCATGGGGGTTTAGGGGGTTGACTCTTAAACAAAATCCAGGGTTATGAAGGAAAGGGAGAATCTTCTGTTAGGTGAAACGTTCTTAAAGGGTTAATTTCTTTCCTTCGCAAACTGCATATAGTGCAGGGGAGAGGAGAGTTTGCAGGGCATTCAGTTTGCAAGGTATTCTCTCCCTCCCCCGCCCCGCCGTAAAGAGGAAGCCATGGGAAGGTAGAAGGGGACGGACACACACACACACACACACACACACACACACACACACACACACACACTCAAAACTGTCTGCATTTCAAAGTACTACAGCGAGACCCCGCTTCAGAAACAGCAGCAGCAGGAAGTCCCTGCCTGCACCACCAAAGAAGCTTCACTAGAGAAAAAAGAATCACTCTGCAAAGTTGCTTTTCCAAGCCCAACAGAGTCTATAAATCAAGACGCGGGGGTGGGGGAGGGACGGCTCCCCCCCCTTTTGCTGTGCTGCTCCATGCAGCGTGAAAATTGCTCTTTAGAGAGAGAGAGCGTGTGCCTTTGAACCCATGCCCGGGATGCTTTCCAACTTCTTCCTTAGCCCTGGTGGCAGTCCTACCCTTCGTAACCCGAGAACTTTAGAAGACAATAAAGGGACCATCAGAGAAACTTGTTAGATTAGCATTGGGATTTCATCTTTTAATTGCTCTGCCAGTTGCTTTTTTAAAAAGAAAAGAAACACTCTAAATAGATCCACCACCTAAAACGAACCCTGTCCGTTTAAAATCCAGAATAACTGCAATACAACATTGCTTCCCTCCCTCGCCCCCCCCCTTTTTTTTAAAAAAGGAAAGAAAACATGACACTTGTGGACGGGTAAAAATCCATCGGTTGGTTAACTTGAGGCACTTACCCCTCTGAGATAAGGAAGATGTCAGAAAACTAGCAGCTCCATGATTCAAAGAATCCTTGCAACTTTCCTTAACATATAAAGAGACCTTCTGTTGAGTTCAAGCAGGCAAGCTATTCAAGAGGACTTTTCACTCGAAAAGAGGGAAGAAACTGGATCTCTTCCCCAGTATCAGGACTCCGGAAAACCAAATCCTTCTTCAGAAGAGAATTCTTTCAGACCCGTTATCTGTATTACCATTAATGCGCAGAGCAGAAGGCATTGCATACAAATAGATCCAAGTATGAGCTTCTATTGGTGGCTGAGGCAGGCCCCTGGGTCCTACTGCTCCATCGCAGGGAAACTACAAAGCAGCAATTTGCAAGCGGCTTTGGAGGAGCCATGAATGGGAGGAGGGGGAGACGAGAGGCGAAGGAGGGAGGCAACCCTCCTGGAACTGATTCGTTACCTCTGCTGTGGTGGTACGTGTTGCTGAGGTTTAACAGAATAAAACCCACATTCAGCAGAGATGCCGGAGAAGGTAGTGCACACCTTTCCCGTTTTCAGCTGCCTTGTGCTGGATTGTTGGGCGGAAAGGGGTGAGATGCTAAAACAAACAACTTTTGCGAAGAAAGCTCAGATGAGTAGCGGAGGGTTCCTGGAAAGATCTTGGATTCACTCTCCAAATTACTCTTTAGCTCCCCCGAGCCTTAAACACATTTAAAACTGAGCTCTAGTGATTCTGTGCGAGAGGACTTCCTTTTTTCTTTCTTTCGTTCTTTTTCTTTTTACAAAGCAAAGCTCCTGGAGGTACCAAACTGCCGGAAAGAGACCATTGAAGCAATGACAGCTGGCTTGCACCAGTGCAGTAACAGTTTTTATGGGATCCGGTCCCTGGCAAAGAAAGAAGAACAGCCGGGCTCCAGTTCTCCTTTCCCTTGTTGGAAAAATTACTTCTACCTGGTGCTCCCACACATTTCTCCTGGTCTTGGCCAAAAATGTCAGGAAGTGTAAAAAGATGTGTTGCTCCCACTTTGCCCTCAACAATACAATTTAAGTGCTCTCACACAGCACCGCTGTCAGGAGGTGATGGTAGAGCTTCCAATGCAGCGTTACTGAAGGCGGTTGCTGCTGCTGCTGCTGCTGGGCTTGGCATTTTGCTAAGAATTGCAGCTTTGTGATGGAGTCAGTAACCTTAATACATGATCCCATTTGCCACTGTGCTGTTTTGTATAACAGTTGGTGCACTCATTTCCCCTAATACACCCAGATTTTCCTCTTGCAGAAACCAGACATTTTCCAAATTAACTCATTACCAAACTGAAGTATCAATTAGAAGAACTTGTTTCAAATGCCTTCTTATTAGGATTTGCTTCACTTTAGGTCATGGGAAGTTTTCTGGGTGGTGAAAAGCAAAAGGAATGTGGGAAGCAGGTGCCCATAGGTAAAATGCCTAAACATTGTCACTCCTGTGCAGATAATCACAAAGCTGCTAGATAAAACGACTGTCCAGTTGTTCTTACGGTAATATTGTTACTGTGCGTAAGATACAACAAATTCCTTGGTTTGGTTTGAAAAATTATCACATGGAAACATTGTCTTTAAGGTGCCACAAAAACCTTTGTTGTTTTTGAGCTGCAACAGACTAACATGACTACCCCTCTGGAAGCAACAATCATTTCAAGTTGATAATCTAATTGAAATAAGTCTTGGTCTAGAAAACATGGCTACTAAAAAATCTGGCTCTCGCAATGACTCACTATTTTAACTTGGACAAGTTTTGTTTTGTTTTTTAAATGCCCTTTCCCTTCATTTTTTCACAGGACTAACTATTGTAATAAAAGGATGGTGGCCAACCTGGTGCCCTCCAGATGTTTTGGATTACAGGTGCTATTGTCGCTGAACTCTGGCCATGTTGGTTGGGACTGATAGAAGCAAAAGTCCAAATATGTCTGGAGGGCACCACATTGACTACCCTTGCGATAACATAGGAAATAAGAATTTTTCTCTTGCTGATAACTGTCTGAAAGTTCTCTGCTAAAGGAAACTCTCTTAAACAGCAGATTATTGTTGTTTGCCATGTTAAACAGTGCTCTGCTGTGTTAGTAGCGCACAGAGTAGACCCATTGAAGCCCATTGATTTCAATGTCTGAGTTAGATATTATTCATAAAGTGTGAAGGGAAGATGCACATATGCAAAAGCTTGTCATGGATAGGCAGCTGAGAGAAATCTCAGCTTATCAGCGTGTTTTCATTGCATGACCTCAAGTGTTTGAAAATGCTTATCTCCTCCTTTCATGTTGCATTTACCAAAGTAAACACTGGATGAACACTGATATGCCTGGGCCATGCATAAAGTGCAAAAAGCCCTTATGATCTAGTTTCCAATATCCTTATCCTATCTGTGGTATGCAGTCATATAATTTGGGCCTGGCAAAGTCAAGTCCACATTTTGCTGTTTGCATGGTGGTTGATAATTCTCTAGCTTTTTCCAGACTTCAAAATATTGCAAAAGCAGAAGGTTTATAAAGCATGTGAGGGTTACAGTACATAGCTGGCATCTGTGTAATGTATGAGTGCCTCATGTTTGACTAGCCTGACTTATCTCATAGGATTATTTATCAAAATGAATAAGTGAAGTGATTACTAGCCTACAAATCCTTTCAGGGGAAATAACATATTAAAATAAACCTGTTGTAACACTGAGAGTTGTAGCAACAGGTACATCCTTATTTTTTACAGAATGCCAAAGCCCTAACCAAACCCTGAGCTTTACAATGCAACTCATCCAGATATGATGAATATGCACTTCAGAAAAGTGTTCTTGTTGTTCACAAACACACCTGGAATTTCTGTTAGAATCATAGAGTTGGAAGGGACACCAAGGGTCATCTAGTCCAACCTCCTGCAAGCAGGATTCTCAGCTAAAGCATTCATGGCAGATGGCCTTCCAACCCCTGCTTAAAAACCTCCAATGAAGGAGGAGTCCACAACCTCCTGAGGGAGTCTGCTCCACTGTCAAACAGCTCTTATTGCCAGAAGGCTCTTCCTGATGTGTCAGAATCTCCTTTCTTGTAACTTGAAGCCATTGGTTGGAGTCCTACCCTCCAGACCAAGAGAAAACAAGCTTGTTCTATCTTCCATGTGACAGCCCTAAACACACCCAGCTCCTTCAACCGTTCCTCATAAAGCTTGGTTTCCAGAGCCTTGATCATCTTGGTTGCTCTATTCTGCACATCTTCCAGCTTGTCAATATTCTTCTTAAATTGTGATTTGCAGAACTGGACCACAATATTCCAGGTGTGGTCTGAGCAAGGCAGAATAATTCTGCATTCTACTGAAGACTTTGAACTGGCTTGGGATGATAGATAGGGTGAAGAAAGATATTAGCATCTCCACTCCCCACTACTGTCTTTTGAATGTCAATCACAAGCCCAATATCTTCCCACACAGACAGCTTTCATAAATCAGACTAACAAACTACATTGCAGCCATGTCACAACAAAATTAAAGTGATAGCACTACTTTTTAATGAATTAAAGGCTCTCCTCCCTTAATTATGCATACATGTGTTATTTACCAAGCTATTAAGGAGGACTAAAGTACCCCAGCACCCTGCTATGAGAAATTAAACCAAATTTTGGAATTTAAAAGTTTAAATATTCAACACGTCCTACATGCTACAGCCATACTAGAAGTTGCTGTATGGTGACTGGTCCATTCTGGGTCTCAGCTATGGTCCTAGTAAGACAAAAACAAAAAAACCTACAGAACAGCAAATTTATGTGGAATATGCTCATTATTCCCATTGTATTGAATACTGAAAGGACTCCAGTATGGGCTCAGTCCCATACACCAGGGATGGGGGACCTTGAGAGCCAAATGCAACTCTTTAAATCTCTCTATCTGGCCCTTGGGATCCAGGTCACATTCTCTTTTCCCAGCCCACACCTATATAAGTCCTGCTTTGTAGCTTTCTTGAGTATTCTTGCCTCTTGAATGTGTCCTTGAACTCTGATAATGCTTCTTGCTTTCCCGGGTGAAGTATGGAGAGGTAGGTTTGTGTGTGTAAACAGAGATCAACTTACTAAATAAAGGTAAAATTCACATTCATTGCTTGCCCACTTATGACTCTGGCCCTACCCACCACTGACATGTGACCCTTTGAAGGATGCCCAGAAGGGAAAGTGACTCTCAGGCTGAAAGCTGTTTCTCATCCCTGCCATATACACACTTACCTGGGAGTAAGCTCCATTGAACGTAGTGTGGCAAACTTCTGAGTAGACGTGCATAGGATTGCATTGTTAATGGGCTAGTAAGATAAAATGGATTAAGGTCTTAGTGTTTGTATGGAATAAAAAATTCAGTTATTGGGAAGGTTGCTACTCAAAATCTCTGACCAAAGAAGTTTTCTTCATAAATCAAATTTTCTGTTCATTTTGAACCTTACAATGGAATTTTAATAAGACTCCAAGATTTGAGTCTTCATTAACTGCCTGCTACATATGTGGCAAGATTAGTAATGGTAGAAAAAATGTTAATATTTCATTTGTATTGATTACCTCTATTGTAAAAATGATGTCTGCTAAATTTTATCTCCAGTCACTGATTGCTAATCAGATACAACACTGTACTCATCAATGTAAAAGCAAAATAGTGTGGCCGTTTAGAAAGAAATTATATTGTCATTTTTCATGAAACTATAAAGCCTTAGATATCTTTGAAAATGTACAGATTTAGTGTAGTAGAAGTAGACAGTGGCCAAGTATATGGGAAACTGTTACATTAGACTGTTCTATAGGGATTAATAAACCAAAGCCGGCAGATTGGTTTAATAGACAAAGTGGGTGGGCAGTTAACCATCTGAGCAAAGATTATGACTTTCTAGTGAAACAAAACAAAGAGGAATGAATCACTGAGTCATTCTGTTAAGACAATTAAAACGCAATTGCTTGATCAATTATCACTGCATGGATAATAGCATGATTCAAGCAGAGCAAATAAATCATTAAACATTGAAAAAGAAAACCAACTCAAGTCCCTGAACCTAGAAAAAATCCAGTAGGAAGTTCTCTTTTACATTCCCTATTGAAACTAGTGGAAGCTATGCAAACATTATTGTGCGCATATATATGATTGATTCGTACTGTGTTTTGGATTCAATGTGAAACCATTTCCTCCAATAATAAAAAGATATGTAATGAAAACAAAGACAACACT
Organism: Zootoca vivipara; assembly: GCF_965207765.1. Taxonomy (NCBI): domain Eukaryota; kingdom Metazoa; phylum Chordata; class Lepidosauria; order Squamata; family Lacertidae; genus Zootoca; species Zootoca vivipara. Next base: position 59,971,836 of record NC_142587.1, read on the forward strand.
GGTAATCCAGTAAGATAGAGAATAGGAAGATCTTTAAAAATCAAATAAAGACAAAAAGTTTGATACTTAATGGTGAACTGAAGTTTACAGCAAAGAGCTGTGCTTAACTGAAAATAATCTTAGAAGTGCCTTATGTCAAGGATCATGCAGAATACCATGCACCTGCTCAATCTCTTATCAACCCCTGTCCATACATTATGGCTACAGCTAGTAGCAAATGGTGGACATGTTTTTCTTTTCTATTGATGAGGCTCCTACTTCATGCTAGAAGTTCCATTGGTAACACTTCTTTGCAGGATTGTTTGCATTTTAAATTAACAGCTGGAGGTTGCATTTTAACTGGCTGAAGATCAATTTGTTTTACAAGTGGAACCTACATAATCAGAAGCCAGCACTACTAAGATTTGTGGTGCTTTCTCTCAAGTAAATGTGCATAGGACATTTGATGTGATGATGATATTGTGCTATGTACTGCTGCTTTTTCGTGTTTGTGTATGTGTGTAAATTTAGAAGCCATACTGAAATTAAGTGGTATAAAAGTGAATAATATAAATACATGAATAAATACAAACATGTTATTGCTCGTTTACTAAGGCCAGGGTGTGGCTGTGACCTTCAATACTGCGTAGTGTGGGGCTGATCTCTGGGTCTGTGTATGATAATGAGTACTGTTTGTTTAAGTGTGTGTGTGTGTGTGTGTGTGTGTGAGAGAGAGAGAGAGAGAGAGAGAGAGAGAGAGAGAGAGAGAGAGAACGACTGTGTTTGATTGTGTGAAGGAAGCTTGGAAGCATGTCCCTATGCCAAACCTCTTTTTTAAGACCACCAAAGGGGATCTTTGTTCTGACACTATTATAAGGGCTCATTTCAAGCGGTTGTGAGTTCATGGCAACTATATTGAATTCCCTGAAGAAACATTAGCACCGAACAAGGGACCCCAGAGAATATGCACTGCTGACTCCCACTATGGGAAGGGGAAAAGGGGTTCCTGGAATCAATCCCCACCAAACAGGTGTTAGAGGTACAACCAATTAGTTGTCCAGTGCTGTATGCACAGAAAAGGAGTATCTTCAGGTTCTATACGCACACCCTCCCTCCATATACTATATTCCTTACCACATGCACATTTCATTCTGAAGCCACATAATTTAATATATTTCTGGCACCGTTTAATAGACTAATTAACTCATTTTGAAATACTTCAGTATTTGCCATCTTCTAGTATTTTCTGTTAAAACTCAATTATTGCATGCAGATTCCTTCCTGCTGTGAGCTATTTTTTTCCTGTTCTTCAGCTTTTCCCTTGACCTCTGTAACTCTCTTTACTCAAGCTCAACCTTTTCTTTCTCTTCAGGTAAAAAAGAAAGCTATGACACTTCCCTGGCCATCATCACATTTAAAAACAGATGAAAGGTGAGATTTTGCACAAATGCAGAACATTCTCTGCTTATACAATCTGTGAAGGGTCTCTTAAAACAGAACTGCATAACATCTAAACATAGCATAGGGCCGCTTCTGCTATGCATCAGGGGCAAGTGACCTGCTTCAGGCAGCACCGTGCGGGGTAGGAGTAAGGCTAGACAAGGCAGAAACTGGTACAGCCAGACTTTTTAAAAAAGTGCTTCTTCCCCAAACAAAAGGGATGGGGCAGAGATCCTTTGCTCTCTGCTTCAGGGAGAAAAATGTTTTGGACCAGCATTGATTATCTAATGATAAAATTATATCAATTGGGAACCATAAATCCATCAAACCATGTCTAACAGTATATTATGAGAGCTGGATCTTTGTCACTGTGATAAGTTTGTCCCTGCAGTTGTGCTCACTCTTTTGACAAGAGCACTTAGGGCATCAGAACTACACATTAAAAGAGCCATGGACCTGCTGCTGCTGTTGCTCTATATCTCTTTCCCAGTCTTCCTAGGAATGGATAGTTTATTGTACACACATTGTGTGATGTTATCATGCTGAACATTTTCCTCTTCCAGATCACTGGCTGGTCAAGGCAGGAAGTACAGCAGGAGGAAATCACATCACACATTGTGATAAACTACATGTCACTGGGAAGAGAGGGAAAGAGAAGTTCCACGTCTCTCATTTTACCTTTCACTAAACAGATCAATAAAAGCGATAATAAGTGGGCTAAACCCAACCTCATAACATCATTCTTCAATTGTGATTTATATATCACAGGCTATGGACATGTCACACAACATTTACAAACATATAAAGTTGTAAGGAAAATATAAGATGCCTCCATATTACTTTTGCCGGAGTGGTAACCATGTCCATCTGTTGCAGCAAAAACAATATAAAGTCTTGTGGCACTCTAAAAACTAACAAAGTTGTTATGGCACAAGCTTTTATGCACTACAGTCCACTTTATCAGGTGCATGAAATGTTATCCTGTGTTGCGCACATGTATACAAACATACACATGGTTGGAGGATCAGAAACACTGAGGCTAGAAGGAAACAAAATGCAGAAAGTGCAGTGACAATTGCATTAGAATAATAATTATATTATTATTTTATAATGTAATAATTACTAACATTCTCTCTCTCTCTCTCTCTCTCTCTCTCTCTCTCTCTCTCTCTCTCTCTCTCTCTCTCTCTCTCTCACACACACACACACACACACACACACGAACATTCTTATTGATAACACTTACATTCTGGCATTGATAAGCCAATTGATACATGGAAAGTGCAATCTTTCTCAGAATTAATCACAATTAACTTTTAACAATTAACAACTTTCTCAGAATTAATCACAATTCAATGGAGCTTACTCTCAGGAAGGATTGCAAAAGTAGTGTGATTTTTTTTTAAAAAAAAATCTTCTGTCTTCCTCTGTCCAATGATGGCAATTCTAAGATCCCTTACAGAATGTCTTGGGAGGTTGAAATCCTTCCTTCCTTCCTTCCTTCCTTCCTTCCTTCCTTCCTTCCTTCCTTCCTTCCTTCCTTCCTTCCTTCCTTCCTTCCCATTTCTAAAATTAGATTCGTGCAACCTTTCACTGTTGCACATAGAGACAGATCTTTTGGATTATGTAGAATGCAAAAGGGGATTGCTGGCAGATAATGGCAAATATCACATTGGAAGATAAATAGATCAGCGTTTCTCAACCACTGTTCCGCGGCACACTAGTGTGCCGCGAGACACTGGCTGGTGTGCCGCGACGTGCGGCGACGAGAAGGGCGATTTGCATTGTCACGTGCCTGGCGGCCGCCAATATACAACACTAACCCGCTGGAAAGCAATATTTCTCCTCCTCTTTCCCAAAGCTCTAGTCCCTGTGCTATTTGGTCTGTGGTTGATAGTAAGTAACTGTTTTAGGCTGAGGAGCTGTCTGGAAGCAAGTACTGTACAGTGGTACCTCGGGTTAAGAACTTAATTCGTTCCGGAGGTCCGTTCTTAACCTGAAGCTGTTCTTAACCTGAAGCACAACTTTAGCTAATGGGGCCTCCTGCTGCCGCCGCACCGCTAGAGCACGATTTCTGTTCTCATCCTGAAGCAAAGTTCTTAACCCGAGGTACTATTTCTGGGTTAGCGGAGTTTGTAACCTGAAGCGTTTGTAACCTGAAGCATTTATAACCCGAGGTACCACTGTACTATCATGTGTGAGAGAAGTCCCATTGAGGACAGACTGTGGATCCTTAATGATACTGCTACATGTCAGCCCAATCTCTGACTGGTGAGACTCTCCAGGGGTTTCAGGCACTTACTCATGGTTTCTTGGAATCAAAGTCAGTGGAGACAGTGGTGTCCTTAAAGATATAGGTTTTATTCACCTATATACAACCTGAGCATAATATGGAGGAGCTCATAGCATTAACACCCCAACAGAGCCCTTTAATCTGGTTCGACTGTGCAAACCTAAAGTTCCTCTATTTTACTGAATTTCTCTCTCAAAATAGTGACTGTCTGGAGGCACCACTCCATAGTGGTTTTGTAAGTATTTTTTGTGCCACAGGACTATTTATTGTCCACATGGCTTAACTCACCCCTAGAAATGTTCTGCAGGCTTGTGCACAATTACTGCCAATTTGCAACTTTTCAAAAAGTGCAATTAACATAAAGTGCAATGGAAAAATATTCGTGAATGAAGTGGCAGCATGTTTGTAGTAAACTTGCATAAAGAACATTGCTTGCATAAAAAATTGCACAGATCTCTTTATTTTCTAGTTCATAGTGAAAAAAACAAGGCTTTAAAACATGCTTTAAAAACACATAAAATGCTGAAGGCACAAACAGCTGTTTCATCCTACTTTATCATAGAGTCTGCCCACCCTGTGCCAATGTCCTTGCTTACAGGGATATTTTGCATAGATTCTATAGCCATTGAGCTATATTTGAACTGTTCCTTGTAAAAAGAAAGGGAGAAGGGGAAAAATAGGGGGGAAAGTCCTTGTTGACAGAGCTGGCATTAAAATGCTGGCAAGAATACAAGAGAAGACTCAATCTATACAAGCCATCAGTTCTGGATGATATGCAGCAGGGGATCTTAAGGGAATTAATTAATGAACATTCTTCATCAACTGACAATTATTTTTTGAGGAGACTTCAAGAATCATCGAGGTATTTATATGAAAATCAAATGTGATAAAAGTAGAATTCTTAGCATTGTCCAATGGTAAAAATGGAACCTATGAAAATGCCTCCTAACATGTAAAGATAGATATTATTATCAAATAAAAAGCAGGCATTCTGCTATGCATTATGGTGAAAATTTAATTTAAGATTCTTTATAGATTTCATAGCTTATGTTTACCTCAGAAATAGAGATCAGTAGTTTCTGAAAAATCTATGAACAGTGTCTCTTTATTAAAGAAAATATACTTAAAAATGCCATGAGTAACATAAGTACTCATAAATAAATGCACGAGTAGTTAAGTTATGTTTTTAAAAAGAGATAGTGAAAATGCAAAACAATAAAACAAAACCAATCATTCCAGCATCTTGCTGCCATTTAATATTTAAGCTTTAAATCTTTGGCAGAAAATTTTATAAAGAATGCTGTAAAAGTGCTGTAAAGGAAACAAGATCATGTTTCTGTTTATTATCTGTGTAAACTGAAACTATATATATATATATATATATATATATATATATATATATATATATATATAAAACACCACTTACATTCAACTCCCTGAAACTACATTTCATAAGGAATTTTTGTTTGCCTGTAAACATGCATGCTTTTGATTTCTTTGGGGAATTTATACACATCATTGGATAATTTGATTTTAAGATAATTTCCTGTTAGACATGTAGACATGAGCCTGAACACATGGATTTCAGGAGAGGGGTGTGAGGTGGAGCGTAGAGTGCCAGATTCTTGACATGGTAGTCATTTCCTTGAGTCCTGTGAAAGTCCCTCAGCAGCTGCTTTCGACTGGAGTTGGGAAATCCGTTGAAATGTGCGACAACTGCTCTTTTGGGTACTGCATTTCTCTAAATTATTCTGAAGCATGTCAGACATAATACACACATAGACAAAAAGAGAGAGAGAGGAATATTTTTACTTGTAAAATACTTAGGGCAGGTGGTTAGGCTACTTATCCATTAACTTGGAGCTAGGTCAAGGAAATCTAAAATATATTTGCACCAATGCTTAGAAAGTGCTGTACTGATTCTTTCCTGCAAGTGCTTTATATAAATCAATATTTTTTTATTTCATTTATATAGCACCGTTACCCCCCAAGAAGCTATTTTATCCTCATTAACAGTCCTTTGAGGTAGATTAGACTGAGAGACAGTAACTGTCCCAAGGTCACCAAGTGAGCTAAGTGAGCTGAGTGGGAATTTGAACCCTGGTCTTGCAAGTCGTAGTCCAACACGCTAACCCCTACACCATAGTTTTGATTTTAAAGTGTTTTTCGATTGTGAAATGGTACCTATGGTCCAAGGAGCTATTTTTCAGACTTCAAAACAGTAAGTCTTACTCCAACGAATAAGGAATTTTAAAATGCAAAAAGTACTTTTCTCTCCATTCTCAAAACAACCCTGTAGGGGAAAGCACAAAGTAGACTTCATATACCATGTTACCCAGATTAAATATATATATATATTAAATGCCCATTTTTGCCCCTCACTTTTTCCTATTTTCTCCTATATTTTGCCTACCTGATCATCAATTTTCATATTTAATTTTAATTTTAAAAGATTCCTATATAAAATTAAATAATTATGGTTCCACCAGTACCCACTTTATTTGATGGCATGACCCTGTTGTGAGTCCTGAACTAACAGTCAATGCAGCAACAGAGAAACTGTTAGCTGAAATGATAAAAGCATAAGATGACTGCTGGAGCAGACCAAATCCAGCACCACGTTTTTCCCAGTGGCCAATCAGATTCCCCCAGGAAGCCCAGAAGTAGGGTATGAAGGCAAGACCCCTCTCATTGTTTCACAGCAATGGATGTTCAGAGGCGTATTGCCCCTGAATCTGGAGATTTCATAAAACTATAATCCATTATATCCAATATTATTCACACTCAGAGTAAACCCATTGATTTTAGTGGACATGATTAACATGGGTACATTAATTTCAATGGGTCTACTCTGAGTATCACTTAAAATACAACTCTTGGGCAATAGTGATTGATAGGCATATCCTTTATGAATTTGGCTCTTAAATCATCAAAAATAAGAGTTATTCAGTTAACAATTTATTTATTGGTGTAACATGTTGTGTTAAGGGTTTTCAATCTTTACCTGACCTCCAAAATGCTTGGAAGTTGCAGCTGTTAATTGCTACATCCTTAACAGATGTGACTATGGCATGTGGTTAGTTTCAGCTTCACTACATTCTTGGGACAATAATAATAATAATAATAATAATAATAATAATAATCACCCATCTGGCCGGGTTCGAGACTAGTTACCTGTCGGTGGTAGTGTCAAGTTGAAGTCCCATATTTGTCTGTTCACTGGAATAAACATGTGCAACAGAACTCTAATGCTTCTGAAGCTACCTTTCCACGTTACAAGCACCCCAGCAAGTCCAATTAGGGCAGAGGAAACACAGTAAACTCATTCAAAATAAGTCGTTTCATATCCTGTGTACTCCAAATTCAGCATGGAGCATCCTCAAACTTTCCTTTCTTAACCTGCCAAGTTTCAAATCAATTCAATGGAGCATTTTCTAACGATAAGCCACAGAACCTACTGCCCCCATTTCTCATTATAAGGGCACAGTGCAATTCAGTCAGCTGCAGCTAACCATATAAATCAGAATACGGCCCAAACTACACATGACCACTTGCAGACAACATGGTGGGTTGGAGTTGCTTATTTGACCTTCCACAGGTGAGTCACTGCTGCTTACCTGGAATGGTCACAGTGCAAGTGCATCGGCCAAGTCAGTCCTGCAGGGACAATTACACTACATAATCCTCCCTACCCCCTTGCCCCACCTCTTTCTGGTAAATTGCAGCAATTCACCCGCCAGGAGGTCAGGTAAGCATCTCTGTCCACATCATCTGCTACGGCATGTTATGTTTAATGTGTGGTATGTAGCTGTTTCTTGTTTTTCTTTAATTAATTACAGTCATGTTTTGGGGATCATAGTGCACAGGGAGAGGAAGTTTATCCCTTCACTTTCCACCTGTGATTCTACTAAAATCAGGTTCTCACATGCAAACAAGTTAAAAAGTTTCTATTGACACCAGTGGGAACTTTTTTAAAATAAAAAAATAAGCCTTAACACCACAAAGGCGAGTGATTTTCATGGAGGAGGTTTTGGCTGTGAAAGAAAGGCATAATCCTTGTTTCCCAATATGATGGACCCAGTAACAATTCTCCCCCTCTTCCAGTGACTGCAATTAATTAAAGAAAAGCACAAGAGGTATGGCTGAATGTGGAGTTTAAAATCTAAAAAAGTGTTTCATGTTACTCTAAGCAGATGAAAGTTTGCTAGCAACGACCTTATCCTTCTCACAAGGAATTATTTGTTCTGTAGAACAGCTTTTTAAAATACATACATAGTCTCTGCATTAATTTCTGTAAATGAAGCTGTAAGGATTGAAGTGAAATAGAAGGGGATCAGTAACACATGGAGGTGACTTGAAGAAGGTGGGATGGTGACAAAAATAACAGACCTGAGATAATGGATTCTATGCAGTCAGTATACATTAAGCTTATATAAAGCAATGTAAGTAGGCAGTGAAATATCAGGAAACAATTCCTAACAACCGTGTCTAAGGGGCTGTAGTATACAATAACTATACAATTACCTCTCCTGGGAAAGTATGGAGGGAGATCCTATCACTTGAATTATTCATAACAATAACAAAAACGTACATTTGAAAAAGACCGTATAAGAATCTTAACTTTATAGAGTGTGCGCACAAATGGATCCAATATGCTTTTCCTGTCTGTGATACGTATGACATTGTGGCCCCGAGGGATTATGTCTGTTTTCCTGAAGGTGACTTGTTATTTCTTTCTTATAATTAAAAAGTTGTGTTTTGTTGCACAGAAATATGGTACGTATTCTGAAAAATAATGAGACACTGGGAACCATTGGATTACCTGGTAAGTGTGTCCTACAAAAATCCTCTTCCAAGTCTATTTCTATTCTACAAGGCAATATAGAAATATAGAAGATACTCCCTGGTCAGAGCACTTTAACATATATTCTATCCAGATTTATGTCACCACATCTAGAAAACTAGCTAGAAAAGAAGAAGAAAATCTTCAAGCAAAAAGGAGTATCCAGGCTATATACTTAACAAAAAACACTAAAAACATAATGGTAGTGTCTAAATTTAAGTATGATGAGCAGTGCAAAAACAATGTAAAATGTAAAAAGGACAGGAAAAAACCCTAATTTCACATGCAAGGTGGGCATGAGGGTAAGGGAAATTGGTCTATATCTCTGACAGCAAAGTAGGGATTTATGCATCCCTCTAATTATTAGAGGGAATGATGGAGATATCTGGAGTCACTACAAAATCCATAAATATATCTAGAATAGACACAAAATACTATTTATAAATATATATATAGATCTATAGTGCAGCTAGGCCAGCCTTTCCCAGCCTAGTGCCCTCCAGGTGTTTTGAACTACAACTCCCATCATCCCTGACCATCAGCCATGCCGATGAGACTTGTAGTTCTAACATCTGGAGGGTACCAGGTTGGATAAACCTGATCTAGAATACACGGTTTGTAGTTATAAAAAGGAAGTGTACAAGCAAGCACAGATATGCCTATTTTGTATAATATTTTTTTTCAATTCTGCTGTTCTTTGAAAGATGAAAAGTAAAATGCCATTTTAAAGTTATATTTCTACATTAAAAAATCCTTTAATTAGATCAACATATACTTAAAGAGTTTTCAGATCATACAATTAGGTTGCCCTGTAAAGTTTTCTTCATGGTCCTATTAGTTTACATTTTCCTCACACTCTCAGGCTTGTACTCATAGCAATGTCATATAAAGACAGCTTAGCACTTTCGGCGGCAGGGGCAATTGTGGGAGAGCTGGGTGGCGCCAAGAGTTCCTTTCCATGCAGCCCATTGACTCCGTCATCAACCTCAGCTGGTTGCAGGGGTCAACAGGATTTCCTGCTGAAATCTAAAATTGAATTGGCCTCTGGGGCTCTGGGGATGGATCAAGTGAAGCGAGTCTTAACTTGGATCTGCCACTACAGAATTTAAACTTGTGTTGGGAGTAAGCAACACAGTCAGCATCAGACGTCCCATTCACCTTCCCTGTAGCAGTGCATGACCTTGCTGTGGAATAAATTGGTTGCCATATTTGGGGCCAGGGAGGAATCTGCACCTGTCTGGGTTTTTTGCCTTCCTCATAGTTTAAACTATAGCCCACCCCTTATGGTACGGAAGCTGTACTTCTCAGGATAGAGCAGGGCTGTGCAGAATTATTAAAACAGCAGAGAGCATTATTGGCTGCTCACTCTCCACCTTAGAACAAATCTACAGCACCAGGTGCCATAGAAAAGCCCTAGACATATCAAGAGATCCAACGCACCCTGGTCACCATTTCTTTGAGCCCCTGCCATCGGGACGGAGATATAGAACAATGCAGGCAAGAACAAGCCGTCTCAGGAACAGTTTCTTCTCTAGAGCAATTTTGGCCTTAAATGGAAAGTCTGGACTTTGAAGTCATCTTATTTTACTTGTTATTTTGTATTATATTTACTGTTTTTTAATTAGGTTTTGTAATTTTGGATTATGCGGAATGCTTTATCTGAGTGGATGTAGCAACCGAGTAATTTCGTTGTTCCCACAAGGGGACAATGACAATAAAGATATCTTAAATCTAGGTTCAAATTTCAAGGTGTCTCAGTAAAGGGGTCTGGGGGAGGCTAACAGACGATAGAATTTCCCAGATGGTGGGATCGCCCTATTTGATTTGCATCATGGGGAGATACTTAATCCAGAATCAACCCTGATAGAATAACCAGGCAGCAATTGGGCTAGTTGATTCAGAATACATACCCAGGGCCTGTGCCAAAGCTTAGTGATACCTGTAATCAACAATGTCATGGCCATTTCGATCCAAAGCTGTTGTCATGTCATTTCATGCCTCCTTTTCCCTGCCCCCCCCCAGTGGCCCCAGGCTTACTGAGCCTGGGCTCACAAATACATGTGAGAGAATAAGACAAACTATAACAATATATCACTATGTCTATAACAGAATTGTAGCTGCATCTGGCTGGTATTGATCACTGCTCAGCACCACAATTCAACTAATTGGTATACAAATTAAGCCAACATGAATCCATTCAATATTCCAGGCCCCATAAAGGCGTTGTGGATATATTTTTCATGTTAGAATTTTCTAGGAAACTGTGATTGATACACTGTTCTAGTTAAATTCTAGGAGTATGATATTTTAACAGACATTAAGATAATCAGGCTTTGTTTCCTTACTTAAAAATGAAATTCCACACTGTACAAAGGCCCTCCATGCTTTGACATTGTTTTGATGCCAATATAAGTCAAGGTACATAAAATTTTAATAGAAGATTTTGCTTCAGATATATTGCAGAACTGATGTCTTCAGTGTTATATAATGGCCTATCACATTTCATAATGATGCTCCATGTTTAAGCAGCTTATAAAGGATGTATGAATACTATAAACAGCTTATAAAGAATTAATGCATGAATATTAGAATGAATCAATTATAGATTGTTACAGACTCCAACAGGTTGTTCACACTTTGATTTATAACATCTTGTACTGATGTGCTTACAACTGCCTATAACTCAATAACACACAGTGGTCATAGCTGTTACATGCTTATAACAGCTATTAATCTTTTCTTGGCCCTTTATAAACTATTTATAAGCAGAACTTTAATATAAAGTGCAACCTAGATGTTCACCTCCATCATTAGTCACTAGTGTAGGCTCCTTCTGGCATATGCTGAAACTTCTGGATGTAGGTATGTAGCCCTGACATTTTATCTTAAAAGCTGCTCTTTTATTTTCCAAATCAGTGTTTGACACCGTTGCATTGTAAGCTGGAAGTTCAAGCTTGCACAAAAAGACAGATGAAAATTTTGCACCCAAATCTTTCCACGTTGCTTAATATCCATATGAATATATGAAATTGCATTATGCTGTGTCAGGTCACAGGGCCAATTAGCTCAGTGCTATCTACTCTGACTGGCAGCAGCTCTCCAAGGTGCTTAAGCGATAGTCTTCTGTGACATCTGGCAGCAGCTCTCCAAGGTGCTTAAGCGATAGACTTCTGTGACATTTTTATTTATTTTAAAAATACCATACAATTCTCTTTCAAAATTAAGTTAAAAGTACAAGCAATCAAAAGGAGGTATGCACCCAACACAAGGGCACTGATGAAATGAAGAAGGAAACTTCAAAGCACACTAATGATAATGGAGATTGAACATGGTACCTGTTGCATACAAATCATGTTCTACTAGTAAACTATAACTTAATGATGTGAACAGGCTTCCTTCCCCTAAAACACTTGCAAAAATATCTTCAAGAGAAGAAAAGGGAGTTTTGACATCGTTAGCAAAATCTTTGTGATGTGGTATAATGAGCACATGAAGCTGCCTTACACAGAATCAGGACACTGATCCATATATTGGCAATGGCTCTCCAAGAGTAAGAGATATTTCCCAGTCTAGCTGCCTGAGCTCCTTTATGTTGGGATGGGAAACCTCTGACATTCCGGATATTGTTGGGCTACCATAAGAAGCCCTAGCCATTGGCAATGATGTCTGAATTCCCCACCCCTGTTTTAAGTGGAGTTGCCAGGGATTGAACCTGGTGCCTTCTGCATGCAAAGCAAATGCTCTGCCACTGAGCTATGATTCATCATGCCCTTTATGCTCCTTATCGTAAATGTCTAGAATGATGGGTCCATTAGTTCCATTGTCTTTTTAATGGGAAAAAGGTCCAGGCCAGAACCAGTGTCAGACATCACCTGTGAGCAACTCAAGGACTGCAAACTTGGCAGGGTTCACCAGCACTGATATCTACCCTGTGCCAGGTGGCTGAGTCTGGTGGATATAGTGTCATTCTGGTGCACTATATCCTGCCCAGCACTGATTGAAATGCTACTATCAGCTTACATGCTACTATCAGCTGAACCCACTGGTATAGGTGGAGGCATGGGTGGGGGGCATCCTGCCAAGGGACCCCTGCAGACTGGACCATCCTTGGCACAGTCATACTGATATAAGGCAGTGGGAGACAAGTGTTGCAAATCATTGCAAGAGTGTGTTATTTAAGAATGGCACGTGCCATATGTAAAGATCAACTAAGAATGACCAAGGGCAGAGATAATTTTAAAGCCTGACTTACCTCCTCACATTTTCAGGTTGGAAGTATACACTGAAATACTTTTCTGGTGCTGCCATTTCCCCCCCCAGGTGTTGGCACAGTAGAGTAGTGGAGAGATGCAATCTCATGCTACATAAAAGCTTGTGTACCTACTCCACAAATGCCTGAATATTCATTTCAGGAGAACAGCAGTGTCTGTCAGTCTACCCTTAAGGCAGTCCTACCTAATACAGAGGCAAATAGATGGGAAATTAGGCTGTGGAGTGACATTGGTGTGTTTAAACCTTTGTAATGCTTCCAGTATTTCAAGGTTCAATAGCTATAAAATAGCAATTAAGCATCCTGAGCCCACACTTTGTTATCATGATAAATAACAGTATATGGGCTTAAGATTTCATTTCACATGCCCTTTCATTTCTTCATCCACCCCTTGTTTTCTCTCTTACTTCCTCTTTTGTGGAAAGCATAGAATACAACTGAACCAGGCAAACTATACTTTGCACGAACCATTGCTTGCTTGAAAATTGGAACTGCAGACCACAATTGAACTATAGTTTCCAACTCGGGTTTGCAAAGTGGGTTCTCCTTCATGGAGAGCACGTGTTGTGGTGGGGTCTGGCAAGACACCCCTTGTTGCTGGGCGGGATTGTCTAGATGGCCATGACTGTGATTGGTTTCTTCTGCATTGTTGGGGAGATTTCTATATTGCAATTTTGATGGACAGCCCAGAGGCTATATATATATATATCCTTTGCACGCAGCGTTGGGCCTTCTCTTTTGCTGCGTGCATCAGATTGGCTGTGCCTGCCCCTCTAATGCTGCTGCTGCATAGGGAATTCCATTAAAAGAATCCAGAGACTCGCCATGCTTTTGTCCGTACCCCTGACAAGGGTCTAGGGCCATGCAAGAGCCCCGGGGGAGCTCTTGGGGAGAGGCGAAGGGTCAGACCCCCAAGCTCCATTCTCTCCCCAAATCCCCCCCCTTTACTGACTTCTGCGGGTGGGCGGATGTCAGTTCTGTCCGGGGCGGGGACAGATAGTCGGAACCAATGCCTAAGCAACCACTCACATTTTGTATTTTAATAAAGTTGTGGCCAAAATTATGCCAAAAACCTTAAACTTAAATTTCTGTGTGATTTGTGATTTATTTGGGGGTGGCTTGGGGACCTCTATGTGCAAGCATTTTTTGGTTTGTATAAACAATAGTTTGCCCAGTTTAGATTTACCAGCAAACTATGGTTTGCTATGAAAGGAAAGACAGTATTTGCCTGTGTGATGGGAGACAGAAAACACAATTAACTATCCTATGATTCATTCAGGTGGTTGGGTGTTATTACTAAACTGAAACACATAACATGAGGTTTTAGTGTTGAAAATACCCTTTAGGCTCCCTTTAAATCTTCTGTCTAATTTAGGTAGATATCAAACAGTGCTTCATTTCTACCAAAATGTATTCCCTCTGTGATATCATATGCTGATAATATGTGGTATTAATCTTCCTATACAGCAATTGTTTAAATATAACATATCTGATGTGGAAAATAGTCTCATGATGATTAGATTGCCCTGTATCCAAAACTTCCAGTTTAGTGTATCTAGTTAGCAAATAGTTCCATGTCAGATTATTAAAGTACTGGAACTGCTAAAATGTACTCAATGCAATTATACAGCATTTAAAATCAATTCCTCAAAACACCACACACACACACACACACACACACACACACACACACACACACACACAAACTAGCATTTCTAGGGCTGATCCATTTTGACTGTACAGTAGTAAGTATAGGATATATATATATATATATATATATATATATATATATATATATATATATGGCTGTTATGCTATTGAGAATGACACATGTACTTAACTAAAGTGTAGCTTTAAAAACTACTTAATATAATAGCTGATTCCAATACCATTACATTTAGAAATGCCAATACATACTTCTTGACTAACTTGACAGTACCATTGTGAAAGGAATATATAACCCAACAGATATAGATATTTCTCAGCTTGTCCAATATAATCTGTAACAAAACATAGCTTTTTAATAGTTTAATAGAAAACAGTTGCCCAATATTATTATTGGAGTTTTTGATTTGTTTGTTATTCTATTATGTATTTTTGTTTTTTTAAATTGTAAGCTGTCCTGTGATCCTTGATGAAGGGCAGTATAGAAATTTAATAAATAATACTATTACTGATAATAATATGAAGAAAGAAAAACCATTGTGGATTTCACTTAGCTAAGGCCAAATTCCTTAAAGCCAAATTCCTTAAACCCCCCGCTAAATGGATGGATGGGTAATAGATTTAGAATGAAGTAAAAAGTTCCAAATTTAATGTTCCGTTCAGAAACAATCCAAATTGCCTGGAAATGTAACTTGAAATTGTCCATTCCATATCTCAAGTTCTTTAATTTATTTTGTAAAATTTTGCAAATTGACACAATAAGAATAAAAAAGCCATGGGGGGGATAGTACCAGAAGATCTGCAAGGATAAACAATATATAAGGACCTGCTGACACCATCATTGAGGGTGGTGCTTCTCACTGTATCGGAGATCTTCAGTACCTAGGTCCAAGTGACTTGCAGAAGTCATTCTGGTTTCTTTGACCGACTTCAGTGTCTTGGATACTGCAGAGCAGGCATCCCCACACTGCAGCCCTCCAGATGTTTTGGCCTACAACTCCCATGATCCCTAGCTAACAGGACCAGTGGTCAGGGAAGATGGGAACTGTAGTCCAAAAAATCTGTAGGGCCGAAGTTTGGGGATGCCTGCTGCAGAGGATAATTTAGCACTTCTACCTGTTCTTAAATAACAATACTCCCCTCTCTAATTAGAGAGGAGTTGAAAAGGGCTCAGAACAAACACAAGGTTGCATACCGTAGTTTATGCTGTCTTTTAATGATACAGTATTGTACTTTCTAGCTAGTCTGTAGCTGTCTCCGAAGTTTAATAAACCCAAAACACTTAATTTTATTGCATTGAACTATTGATTATCTGTTTAGCACTAAAAAACAAGGCAATCTCCTACTTTTGCCTCACTGACTGAGTGAATGATTTTAGAATTAAAGAAATGTACATTACAACAGAGAATTCTTATGTACTCCAAAGTATTTGTTTTGTGCAAGACTGCTGGCTATTTTGCAGAAATACACAAATGTTTAATCTTAGTCTTATAAAGGAAAGGCCTTTATTGCTTCTCAAGTGAACTGGATATTCCCTTGGGCTTTACACTACCATTATGTTTCTATTTCTTGATTTTATTGCCAACATAAGCTTATTTAATGGAATGACAAACAGGCTGTCTCTTTCAAAGGACAATTATTAAAAACAACCTCCTCCCTTTCCTCCCCCACTTTTATTGTTGTTGTTGTGCACAGGGCTTCATTATATCCAGACTTTCTCAAGGTAGTTAGTAAGCTTCTCCTTATGATGTTTTACTGTAAGTGAGGAATGTAATCAGTGACTTTTCCCTTAATTAGTGATCTTGCTGTATTGTTATAGTGTTCACCCATTTTGCTTCCTATGTTTTATACTTAATTTTGATATAGATTTAATTTATTTTTTAAAAAAATGATATTTAGAATATGAATGAAAAATAATTTGGCAAACTGACCTATCTACACAGATTTTTTCCCCTAATTCCCATCTCATTAATTGGTCTCAATAGGAAGTTAGCCATTTACACAAGTTCTGTACTGTATGTACTCTGTGTGTGTGTGTGTGTGTGTGTGTGTGTGTGTGTGTGTATTATAAATTGTGTCCTCCCTAAAAGAGGGCATGTATTGCGGTGAGACCTGGAGACTGACCTCCTGTGTTGTGGGTTGGTAAGATTGGTCAGCCACAACACCTGATTGGTAGGTCCCTCGATGTTGGGTTCAATCTGTCCAATGGGGCACAGTCCAAACGCATCAAGGGACCTATATATACCCATGCATGTGACCCAGAGCTTCCTCTTTTGGCTTGTGCATTTGGAACACCTGCCTACCTCTCCCTAATTTTAGGGCTTTTGTGATTGACCTTGCTATGCCGTTGTGTGTCATCTATCGTTGGGACAGGGGCATGGCAGGAATTTTCCCCACTTGTCTGATTGGCTGTTGCCATTTGGGGTTCGCCTGCCGCGTAGCAAATTGTCATAACTTGTAAGGTTGCGGATAGGCACTGGTTCAGGTGATAGGGATGTGAGAACGGTCTCACCATCCCTATGTGAAGGGTATTCTGTTAAAGGAATCCAGGGACTCAAATGGTTTGGTCAACCCCTGAGGGGGGGTTGTGCCTGTGCCTGAGTCCAGGGGGACATCTGGGTGGTGAATATAGACTGTTCCCAGCTTTTTGCTTATCCAGGTGTTCACCCCTTGGCTGATCTATGCAAGGGTGCAGGGAGCTAATCAAACCATAGCCTATGCAACCACTCACTTTCTGTCATCAATAAAGTTGTGACCTAAATTCTGCCAAAAACCAAACCAAAATTTGAGTCAAGTGTGAATTTATTTAGGGGGGGAGGTCTCTGGGTCTGAACACACAAATTAGTTGGGCTTTAAAAAAAACACTCAAGCATTCCTGTGTGGCATTTTGCATACATGGGTGTTCAATTCAAGAAGTGGCCCAGTCTGGATAAAGTTCAACTGAATTTCCAAATTCTTGTATAAATCAGTTTAAAACAGATTCCTCCTCTATCCTTACTTCCTTTTAGTCAAAGAGGCAATGGATATGGATCAGTTTCTGAAGGGACTGATCAGGGCCAATAACCTGAAGCTGAATCTTGACAAGATTAAGGTGAATTAGGGGGTTTAGAAACTAGAGAGTTGGGCTGTTGTAAACGGAGTTGCCCTCCCTTGAAGGAACAGGTATGTGGTTTGGAGTACTCTTTCATCCAATATTCTCACTTGAGGCCTGAATTCAGTTGGACAACAATGTGTACAGGATTGTATCCTTGGTCTGTTTTAGTCTAGTATAATCATACTGTGCTTTTAACAGCTTAATTACTGACAAAATATATTAAAGAAGATGTAGACTGTTGTAAAGGTTGGAGGCTTGTTTTAACTGATAAAAGTTTGCTGTGAATACAGTATGGACAGCTGTTAATTACTATTTTATGTCCATCTCTTGTAGCAAGTCATCTGTAAATTCTGTAATGTATATCAGATGCAAATAGCATAATAGATGCATAACACATGCTGGACTTATTTATTATGACTTTGGTCTCACCTCTTAATTTGTGATCTGCCCTATGTTTGTTGTTCATTGAAGTGGTCCTAGAGATCCACAAACCCCAAACTGCAGAACGTGGAAAGCAATGCCTGCTGTTGTGTTGCACAGCGCTATGTATGTGCCACATAGCTACTGTGCAGATGTAGCTGAAAATCGGGTTAACAGCCCAGGTCATTTATCTCGGCTGTCCTATTTTGGGACAGACACACTAATGGAGAGAAACAATGATTAGCTAGGGGTTCGCCATTCCCCTCAGTAAGAAGCCCTAAATCTGTTCCCCAGCCTGGCATTTTCCTTGCCTTTTCTTATGCCTGGTGCCAAACCAAACATAACACCATGTCTCTAAAAGCACTTCTGTCCCAGCCACAAGTTTTCATACATCCTCTATCTCCCCTTCCTCACTGTATAATTTAATTTTGAAAGGTAATATGTAGGTGGGTGAATGCTGAACTCACCTCCACCGTCGTTTACACCAAGTAATTTCCTCATACCCCACCTAGCTTATAATTCTTAGCTTTGCTGCAAGAACAGATGAGAGAGGAGTTGAAGGAGAGAACTAGGCCAGTGTTGAGAGGGGGTTGACATTTGCACCAACATATCTCTTTCACACTTTATAGCCCCATTACTCCAGATTGGGGCAGGGAATCAGCTGGAATTTCAGTGCATAGATAGATAGATAGATAGATAGATAGATAGATAGATAGATAGATGATAGGTAGATAGTTCTAGTTCGCCCTTCATCAACCTGGTGTCCTCCATAAGTTTTTAAGTACAACCATCCACCAGCGCCAGCCAGCACAGCCATTTTAGTAATCCAGATATATCATTTTCACTTACATTCACACCTGCCTTTGCAGGTAAATTATGAGAAAGTCTTCTGTAAGAGGAATACGATATAATGCTGAACATATATTTGTTTTATGACTGTAAGTAGTACTTACACCACCACAATGAGTAACTTTCTGGTCGGTCTCACTGCATAACATTCTTCCCCTCAGTCTGCTTATAGCATCTGTTATAAAGAGTTCATTTTGTCATGGAATTAAATTGTAAGCCATGTCTCAATAAATCAACATCAAACTGTAAGAGGTGAGATCTCTTTAATCTGAACAGTTTCACAGTTTAAAGACAGAGTTTTCTTTTCTGTTTGTAGCATTTTAATTCCAAAGGGACAAGTGTGATTGCTTTTCCAGACTCATTTTAAGAATAATTTGGTTTCTGAGACAAACAGGCATGCAAGTGAAGTGCTTTTACAGGGAAGGATGACATTTAAATTGCTATTGATCTGTGGAAAGTTCAGTTTGCATAGAAGACTGAGGATGAAGGATAACTTAGATGTTTGAGTGTGCAAACTTTGGCCTTATCTGTGCTATACATTTAAACCAGTATCATAACACTTTAAATAATCCTGGGAACTGTTTAGGGTGCTGAGAGTTTTTAGGAGACAAGTATTACTAGGGCTTGCCAATCAGAAGGTTGGTGGTTCGAATCCCTGTGACAGGGTGAGCTCCCGTTGCTCGGTCCCAGCTCCTGCCCACCTAGCAGTTCGAAAGCATGTCAAAATGCAAGTAGATAAATAGGTAGCGCTACAGCAGGAAGGTAAACAGCGTTTCCGCGTACTGCTCTGGTTCACCAGAAGCGGCTTTGTCATGCTGGCCACATGACCTGGAAGCTGTACACCGGCTTCCTTGGCCAATAATGTGAGATGAGCACCGCAACCCCTGAGTCGGTCACGACTGGACCTAATGGTCAGGGGTCCCTTTACCTTTACCTATTACATTCAGAGAGCTTCAGTTTTCATAGTTCTCTGGCATGAGGGTTTCATTGTTCAACCTCTCTGCTCCAAATCACCCTAAGCCCCCTTTTGACCCTGCTGGTGTTTCAACTGCTTCTGAATTTGCAGAATGGCAGCTTAAAACAACCTGCTTTCCATAGGCACCCTTATGTAAATTATACTGTTTCAGACTTAAAGGGAATAATCATAAACTTTTTTTGTTAATAATTGCAAAAGTGAGAAGTGCAAAGTAATCTACCGTAATTTGATGAAAGTTTATTGTACAATACTTTGTGTCAGACTGATATGCTTACTTATCTAAACCGTCTAATGGTAACTTAAGTCCTAAAATGCATACTTTAGTTAGATATATTTTTACTGTCCACTGGTTGTTGCATCCTTAAGAACAGTTAGCCATTATCACGTGGTCCTTTGGAAAAGGGATTCATTTTTTGTATTAAAAAAAACCAATTTAAATGAGGTGCATAGTTGAGTATGCTCAACTATCTGCTGCATCATTACAAAGTGGCAAACAGCTTGTCAATCCCTTCCCCACATCATCTGTACCTCTTAACATTTGCTGTTCTTTCTGCAAGCATTTAAGTACTAGGCTGCATTTATAAGAGAAAATGCAAAAGGAATAAATCTCAAATGCCAAAAACCTTGCCTTAATATACCCTGAAATACTTGATTCTCCATTAATGAAGGATAAAACAATTACACTACTTTGCCCTGTAAACAACACTGAGGAAATTCTGTGTGACTCATCCATTTTGTCAATGTTATAACAGAACGAAATTGACTAGTTAATGAGATCTTAATAGGTGCAGTGATTCTAAAGTAAAACTCTGTACTGGGAGACACTACATTATTTAGCTAAGTTCAAGGTATTACTGTTACTTTATATAACCCTAAATAGCATAGGACCAGTTTCCCTGAATGACTGCCTTGTGTCTTATACATTGGCCAGATCACTTTCATAGCTGCCAAGTTTTCCCTTTTCTCACGAGGAAGCCTATTCAGCATAATGGAAAATCCCTTAAAAAAAGGGATAACTTGGCAGCTATGATCACTTTGGTCATCTGGAGGAACCTTCCTGGCTGTCCTACAGTTATCTCATTTTTTGTTAGTTTGTGCAAACTGATTTTAGTGTGTTACTTTGGCATGCCATTTGCATGCAAACCAGACTCACAAAATTCTGATATTTCTCCATTTCACCAAGCATTTCTAGACATTTCTGTTTCGCCAAGCATTTATAGAGAATTGATTTCATTCTTTTGTTCTTTTTGTTCTCTCTTTTATTATTTTATAATTTAATGTATTAATAATTATACTGCACCTTGCCATGATATACTTTTCAAATGACTTGGTGGTTTAGAAATACTCTTGCAAATAAATAAAGTAAAATAGTATTTGCACATCTGTATTTGGTTCACATCTGGCTCATCCAGAAACACAGGATAACTCTGACATTTCCTTGCTGAGCTCTTCCTAGAACATGAATTGAGATAATCCCCTGCTAGAATGAAGAAGCTACAGGGAGCCATCTAGAAGAAGAAGAAGAAAATTCTCAGCAAATGACACCACTGCTGCAATTCCAGTAATAGGTCCTCAGGTGACATACCTTCAATAAACCCATAGCTTTACATTAACACACAGTTACAATTTATGTAATTTGCATGAGAATTTACAATCACAAAGCTGTGTTATCCCAAACACTTTGGATCTGAAACAGCCCTGGCAACTTTCCAGATGCCTGGAGGTTACAACTAATTTGCATATTGATTTACATAACCATTTAAATTTCAGCATGACCCTGTTCTGCCAGAGAAATACACTAATAAAAAACAGAAATAGGGGCCTTCAAGCTGTGGGCTGGCTTGATACTTTTGCGAGTTCCTTTCAATTTAATTTAATTTATTTCTCCATTTCAATTTAGTCATTTATGTCCATAGCATTATGTTTATTCCTCCTTTTAGCTGTGAAATTCTGCATTTGCCTTTTGTGTGCTCTTTAAATGCGGTGTCATCAGCCTGCCTCTTGTATTCATCTGCAAGTTCTGTTCAGAACATGCCTTGCACATGCTTCACAATACGTATTTATATATCCCGTGGAGAGTATCTTATGTCACTGTGCTAATTGTATGCTTAAGCTTTAGAGGCCCTTCTCTGGTTTCTTATGTCCACTCATTTATGTAGCAGCTCCCTCTAATTATACTTTTGTTTATAACACTCTCTCACGCACAGATGAAGCACATACACCACCCACAGTGGGAAGTGGGGGAAATGGGATCTCTCTCTCTCTCTCTCTCTCTCTCTCTCACACACACACACACACACACACACACACAGCATAACTTGGGATCCTTCCAGTTGAATACAATCCAGCCATATATTGTGACCTGCCAGGTGTTGACAACCCTCTCCTTTTCACAATATTAGAGGCAAACAAGAACCACAATAGGTTTATCAATTCCCATTTAGGCTGGTGAGAGGGCTGCTACGAAAATTTTCCTCATCTGAATTTCTCTCAGATTTTGAAGTTCTGAAATACTGGTCTTCCTTTCAAGATAAAAGTGGCACAGTAGAAATAATCCATTGTTCTGTTATTTTTTCTGTATCATTTATACACCACTCAATTGGTTTTAAAACCAAACAAACCCTGAAAAGTGGTTTATTATTTCCAAACTTTATACAGAACTCTGTGCACTGGCGGAGCTTCATGCTCCGGCACTGGGGGTGGGGGGCGTGGCTGGCACCTGTTCTGGGGGTGGGGCGTGCCTCCCGAAGGGGCGTGGCACATGTTCTGGGGGTGTGGCGTGCCTCCCGGAGGGGCATGACATGTGTTCTGGGGGAGGGGCGCGCTGCCTGGAGGGGCGTAGCATGCGTTCTGGGGGCATGGCAGGCAGCCACCATGGCGCCCTTGGGATCGTGCTGCCTGGGGCGGAGCGCCCCTATCACCCCTCCCTTCCTATGCTCCTGACACTGTGCATGCACAGTTTGCTACAGCTTTCACTTATTACATTTGCACTGATGAAACACTGGGAAAGAAGTAATGTTTATTTGCTCATGCATACAATTGCATCTATATGTACTATGTTTTACCAATACTGTATGCATGTTTGATCCATACTTAAAAGTGTTGGTGAAACCGTCTTGGGCAGATTGTCTATCTGATTGTACCAATATTCTTTTCCAGTTGCATGTTGTTATTTATTAGATTTCATACCCACCCTTCACACAGTGTGGGTTACAACAATATATACATTATTAAAGGTAAAGGTAAAGGGACCCCTGACCATTAGGTCCAGTCATGACCGACTCTGGGGTTGCGCACTCATCTCGCATTATTGGCCGAGGGAGCCGGCGTATAGCTTCCTGGTCATGTGGCCAGCATGACAAAGCCACTTCTGGCAAACCAGAGCAGCACATGGAAACGCTGTTTACCTTCCTGCTGTAGCGGTACCTATTTATCTACTTGCACTTTGACGTGCTAGGTGGGCAGGAGCTGGGACCAAGCAACGGGAGCTCACCCCGTCACAGGGATTCGAACAGCCAACCTTCTGATTTGCAAGCCCTAGTAATAGTTGTCTCCTAAAAACTGTCAGCACCCTTAAAAGTTCCTATTTAGCGGTTCCTATTTATCTACTTGCATTTTGACGTGCTTTCGAACTGCTAGGTTGGCAGGAGCTGGGACCGAGCAACAGGAGCTCACCCCGTCACAGGGATTCGAACCGCCGACCTTCTGATCAGCAAGCCCTAGGTTCAGTGGTTTAACCACAGCGCCACCTGGGTCCCTTCTATATACATTATTAAGATCAGTTAAAACAATGATATTAATGCACACATAAGTATAACACTGCACAAAAAGAAAGTTAATTAAAAACACTGCTATATAGCTGAACAAACATTCAGTCAAGAGAAAGAAAGGTGGTATATCCATAATTGACAAGGCAGGTCAAAGAGAGCAAGTACAAAACTGCAACTGCGGGAACATTTCTAATAATCACATTCAGGCTCAGCAACGAGAGCTGTTGGCAACAGCTATCCATTGTAAAAAGGCAGCGGTTTGGTTATTCATTTATTCCAGACAGATGTCCTGATCTCACCACGGGGCATACACCTGTGAAAGACAGAAGCATGCTTCCATGCATGTATTCTTAGCTGGGAGGACTACATAAAAGTAACAACTACATAAGTAAATGAATGCTGCACTTGCAACTCATCCAACTCGGTTGCTAGAGTTACAGTTACATAGCTCCATTCAGAAAACCAACAGCAGCACCATCCAGCTGATGGAATGGGGCTGGGGAGTTAGCCTTTACCACACTGTCTTGACCTGAAACAGATGATTGTGCTGTCATTTATTATATGGCTCATCTACTCTATGCAAACAGAGTGAGGGGGGTCAGATATGGAAATTACACCATGCTTTTTAGATCAACCTGCAGCCGAAGACAAAGAAAGGTAGAAAGATAGTAGAGGGACAAAACTTATGTCCATTTGGCTAGATGTATCTTGCAGCATAGCACCAATTGCATTTTGAAACTGTTTAGTTGTCCTTATGAATATGTTTTTTAAGCATATGATCCCTTCCCCCCAAAAGGGTCTTGCTCAAGTAGTCATCATTGCATATAGATAAATAAAAGGGAGATTTCCTGTAAAGGATCAGTCCAAATGAAGTATCCTGGTAGGCAGTTATGCAGAAGTAATAGTGTTGGGAATGGGAAAATGGGAATGAAATTGATAACAGAGCAGGAAAAGTGAAAAGAAAGGAAGTGCTTTTATGGAATGCAGGGTAATACTGTGTGTCGTGAAAATAGGCATGTATCCCACATATTCATTGAAATCTATAGTTAAGATGAATAAGCAGGACATATTTCAGGGAGGAAAAAACCAGCACATAAATTTCTCCCCTCTAGAAGTGACTGAATCAACGGAATCTTTATATTGCTCCCTAGCCAGCTGTGATGACTTACAGTTTAACATTCCAGGATAACAGTGCCATGTTCTAAAGGCTTACTCAGCAGAAGTATCCTAAGGCTAATACATGGTGCTTGTTCTTATGGGGTCAGTGTGAGCTGAAAATGCTTCCTATTATATTATCAATATTACTAGGTAGGGAATACAACCAAATTAAAACAGGGCTAGAATGACCTTGGGGTAAGTGGCAAACACCTTTACTACAACTGTTCATAAGTGGCAATAAGTAATGGGACCTGCAGAGGTAGCCATCAAATGTAAGTAATTAGCTGAAGCAAGGTAGAGACAAAGATACATCAGGCTGGGAAGTGGGCCAAAAAAAGAGGAATCAAATCAGCAAAGGCCTAGTTGAAGAACCTAATAAAAGCATTCTTGTTTATGGCATTAGACTTAGGAAGAATTATAGCCATCCCATAAAGGTGGAGGGATGTATTTCCTCACTTTATTTTCAGAATTTTTATACATTGTCTTAGGCTGTATACATAGAAAAAGCAGCTAGGACATTCTTTTTATTGAATTGCAGCTAATTTGGTGAGAAATGCATCGAAATGTAGTACAGTGGTATCTCTACTTACATTCCCCTCCAGTTACGTATTCTTTGGGATACATAAGCGGCAAATCCAGAAGTATTTTTCCGGGTTTCGCCACGCACGCATGTGCAGAAGTGGTCCCTCTGGTTGCGGAAACCTCAGGATCTGACCGGAGCTCTGAAACAGATCCCGTCTGCAACTGGAGGTAGCACTGTATTCTGTAAGAAACAACAGAATAGATGGAGGATAGATATGGATTGTGTACATTACTTCCCAAACTGTTGGTGGCAGCATACTGGATGCTGAGTAAACAATAGTGTGTGTACAGCCTGAGTTCCACTCAGATTTGTCTTTCAAATCTTTCAGATATATATAATTCTCTCTTTCAAATATATATAATCTTTCAAATCCTTCAAATGCATATCATTCATTTCGGAAATGGCCCATGCACAGTTTGTCATACCTTTATTTCCCATCAGTGTGAATTTTTCCATTTTCAAAGCAATTGTGAGCTTTAAAACACCAGGCATTTGGGCTTGTTTCCTCCCACATGCTCTATGATAATGCTGCACATAGTCTAATCATATCAGCATTCCCTTTAGTTTCCATAGATTTCCATAGATTTCTTTGCATTCTGCTTTTTTGCTTTTTTGGGTAGTATCAACTGCCTGAACAACGGCCTACAGATTTGTTGCAGCTTTTTGAACCTGCTTTCAGTAATGAAACACCTCATATCTGGGTCCTGGGTCATAAAATGATGGAGACTCTGATCAAAGGCTGCCTGATAGGTTACCTAAATGGGGAGGGAAAATAAGCATGCAACAGCAAGAGTGAACCATATACACAGTGATTCCAAAAGGAGGCACCATTTCATATGGACCTGTTCCCATAGTTACTATGTTTTGTGTGATTGTAGCATCCTTTATTTGAACCATGGCAACAGAAGAAATTGTCTTATGGATAAGTCTTTGGATTTCCTGATATAACGTTACCCTCAAATATGTTGGAGAAGCAGGTAAATTCTTCACTACTTCTATATCTGGCAAGAGCCAGTTGTTGCTTCACTTGAGCAAGTTCAGTTCAGGACTGGGAGTGCAAAAGCAAATTGGTTCCACTTCTAGGCTCAGCATGATGGAGAAACTATGCACTGAGGAAGCAAGGGGATCAACTCAATGGCTGCTGTACAAAACTAACTAAAGCTAAAAGTCTACAAAAGGCTAAGAGAGCTAAAGGGTGAATATGCTGAATGGAAATGGGTGAGAATTGTGAAGTGGGTGTTTTGGGTGGTGAAGGGAATGGTATGTAGGGTAAAGACCTGAGGCTCTACCCTAAACACCATTCCTGATACTTCATGACCATTTTGAAACTAATTACTATACATATACCTGTCGTCCCCATGGACTGCAAGAAGATCAAATCTATCCATTCTGGAGGAAATCAGCCCTGAGTGCTCACTGGAAGGACAGATCAGGAAGCTGAGGCTCCAATACTTTGACCACCTCATGAGAAGAGAAGACTCCCTGGAAAAGACCCTGATGTTGGGAAAGATTGAGGGCACAAGGAGAAGGGGACGACAGAGGACGAGATGGTTGGACAGTGTTCTCGAAGCTACGAACATGAGTTTGACCAAACTGTGGGAGGCAGTGCAAGACAGGAGTGCCTGGCATGCTCTGGTCCATGGGGTCACGAAGAGTCGGACATGACTAAATGACTAAACAACAACAACAACATAATTAATATACAGTATCCTTTTAAATGTGTTTGGGGGGGGGTTATGGTTTTGTTTTGTTTTGGTTCTTGTTTTATTATACATTTTGTGTTTTTATCTTGTATTTTTTATGCTGTGGACCACCCTAACATTTACAGATGAAGGGTGGTATACTAATTTAATAAATAATAGTATTTGAACTGACTATAAAATTTTTCTTGGTACATATATCTCTTCAGTGGTTAACAATTTCTCTCTAGCTCTCGTCCCTTAAGAGCTCAGGCTCATTTTGTTCAATAAATTACAAGAACTAATGCTCTAAAGAAACTCCTCTGCATCTGCAGATGGTTTAATCCTTCAAAGCCATGCCAGCTTCATTGACTGACCCTTTGAAAAACAGCCTGCAGGAACTACAAGGACAATCTCATGTTTTTCTTATTAGGCACAACTCCAAGACTGCGGAAAAGACAAAGACAAAAATCTATCCTCTTGTGTGGGTTGCATTGACCTAGAGACAGCAGATTTTAACCAAATGCACTATATTTCCTGTGCCTGCACACTTTACATACTAAATTATTAAATATGCTGTGCACCTTCTAATATAACGTTATTTATTTTCTCCTATTTTTACACAAATTGGGCAATAAACAAATTAAATCTTGGAATATACTAAAGCATGTACCGGTAAGAAAATTCTACATGCAGAGTTTTAACCCTTTTTACTCACAAATGGCCCTCTTCACACATTTGGTGAGTCTCTTCTCAGTATTTACTCTCAAATTTCAGTTGTAATAAGTAGTAAATTCTTCATCCCTACCCACAGTGCATCTTTTCCTTATGTTCCTTATGTTCCATCTCTTGGTTTGTAGAATCCCGAGAATGTAGCGGGAGGAGAGATCCCTCTGTCAAAAAAGAGAGAAAAGAATAAAGAAGAATAAGGGTTTTCAGCTCAAATTATTTTGAATGTTTAATAATACTACACATGTCTGCTCAGAAGTAAGACCCACTGAGTTCGGCGGGAGTGCCATTTTAAGTGTCGGGAAGTCCCCTTTTTATAGCAGGAGCCTTAATTCAATACCCCCCCCCAACCCGGCAAGGAAGGGATCAAAAAAAGATGCCTGTTAAAAGGAACCCAGCCTGCTCTCCCTTCTAGGAGGGTGATTAGGGGTCTGTCGCAATCTCTGCATTTAGCGCCAGCCTCCACAGTTCCCCAGTATATGCTGGATCGTTTGGGTGCAATTGTGGCTAATATCGGTTCAGACCCTGCTGCAATTGCAAGGTTCAACACTGAACTCGAGACCCTGACCCAGCTGTTTGGGGGGCAGCCCGAGTCACAGTCTGGCCCCTCCACGTCTTCTATTGTTTTTGAAGCTCATGGCCCTTTGGATTTTGTGCTTGACCTTGCTATGCCATTGTGTGTCATCTGCCTTTGGGACAGCAGGAATTTTCCCCACTTGGCTGATTGGCTGTTGCCATTTGGAATTTGCCTGCCGCGTAGCAAATTGTCACAATTTGTAAGGTTGCGGACTGGTTCAGGTGATAGGGATGGGAGAACACTCTTGCCATCCCTATGTGAAGGGTATTCTGTTAAAGGAATCCAGGGACTCAAATGGTTTGGTCAACCCCTGAGAGGGGGTTGTGCCCATGCCTGAGTGTAGGGGGACATCTGGGTGGCGGACATAGTCTGTTCCCAGCTTTTCGCCTATCCAGGTGTTCATCCTTGGCTGACCTATGCTGGTGCCCTGGGTCAGCACTACCTGCAAGGGTGCAGGGAGTTAGTGAAACCAGAGCCTATGCCACCACTCACTTTCTGTAATCAATAAAGTTGTGGCCTAAATTCTGCCAAAAACTAAAATTTAAGTCAAATGTGTTTTTATTTAAGGGGGAGGTCCCTGGGTCCGAACACGCAACAATATGATCACAGCCTTTCATAGAGGCTCGTGACTTTCACAAACTTACCATAAATACCGAGCCCCAGAGATTTTTGTCCTGAACGGCAGTCCCCGCCAACATATTTCTAAGACCCAAAACGCTAAACCTATGATGGAGAGGCTCTCTGTCTTCTGTGTGACGCAAACAATCCTATGTAACATAATCAACCATTTCCTTTGCCCCACAAACCTCACATCATAGAGTCAATCCTCCCAGCCCTGCACAAACCACTCTGAAGAGTACAATGTCTGCCCTAGTCAGAACAGGCTAACTTATCTCTGTTGTCCTTTCAGTTCACAATTCAAAAATTGTGCAATGATAGGCACATTAAAACCTCATTGGATTCCTGAAATATATTTACAAGTATGGAAAAGAAGTGGAATCAGTCAAACCACTGTTCAATTGCCAAATCAAGGAACTGAATCTACTGAACCCTTTGTTCACCTAACACTACCTTTCTCTGTGTTATTTGGTATAACTGGGAATTTGACATCCTATATCATAAATAAATAGACTAATGTAGTACTAGATGCTTAATTCAACACATGCTTAATTCATTTTTTAATTAATAGTCTTATTAAATGTTCCATGAAAGGTACCATATGCTTTTTTAAAAATCTGAAAATTAGTTGCAGAGTCACAGCTAATTTAATTACATGGTTTCACTGTCTTGGGATAATAACGCTGACAGAAAATTAAAATATAGTTATTCCATGAATGTAACCTTCTCCATTGCCAAAAAGAAAAACAGGAAAAAAGAAAGAAGAAGAGAGAGAGAGAAGAAAAAGAAAAGAAAAATAGCATGATTAACTAGATTGAAATGATTGCTTATATTTTGATGGTTATTATTTTAAAAAGAACGTCGAGTTGATAATAGAGTAAAACAAACGTGATAATACAGTAAAACAAACTTAAGCAGTCCACTGAACTGTTTTTCTGTTGCTTTGTTGTTCTTCCTCAAGTTAGCATCTAGGCTCATACAAATTATGCATCTAATATAGCACTTAGAAAAATTTAGACACAATGAGTTTATCTCTTAATAAACTTCATAAAATTGACTGTTGGGTTCTTGTGGGCATTTCTGCCACACTCAAAGCGAATTTTCCTCTCAGGACCATTCTACCAACTTCCAATAGGTAAGACAGCTACAGCCATTCCTAGACTGAGATAGTTTGGCCATTGTGTTCTTGGTATTCTTGGTATTGGTAATCTCAAGACACGTTTACTGCAAGACATTCTAGGTGAGACTTCTCATGGGCTTAACTCATGGGTAGTCAAACTAAGGCCCAGGGGCCAGATCTGGCCCAATTGCCCACAGACAATCCAGGAATCAGCGTGTTTTTACATGAGTAGAATGTTTCCTTTTATTTAAAATGCATCTCTGGGTGGGGCATAGGAATTTGTGGGGCATAAGGATTAGTTCACCCCCCCCCCAAAAAAAATATACTCCCCCCCCACAAGATCTGAGGGACAGTGGACCGGCCCCCTGCTGAAAAAGTTTGCTGATCCCTGGCTTAACTGACACTGATGGTGGTGCGAAATTTAGTAGCTAGGTTGTTGACTCGGGACACCGTTCAACACCATATAACACATCTGCTGAGGAAGTTCCAAGTTTTGCTTTTAGCACTTAAAGCCCTAAACAACTTGGGTCCAGGGTATCTAAGGGATAAGCTTGCCCATATAGTCATGCCTGACAACTGCACTCCTCAGATAGGGCACTGCTCAGAGTACCTTAAAGTCCAATGCTGTGCTTAGCTTATACTAGAATCCAGGATTTTAGCACTGCAACGCCAGTTTTCTAGAAGCAATGATCAGCCAAAATTATACTGGTGCTGAGTGTCATAATGTCTAGGCATCTACTAAAGACATTTCTGTTTAAGAAGGCTTTCCTTGTTATGTGACCCAGTCACTTATCAGACAACTGTGTAACTGCGTAAATTTAAAAAAAAAAATCAAATCAGAGTTTGCTGAAATAGTTTTAGATATGGTATCCCCCCCCCCTTACTTCAGTGGCTCTAAGCTACAAAGTGGTCTTTTATAAATTTGTTTTATTATTTTTTTACTTTGGTGTTATGCTACATGTGTGGGTCTGACAGAGCAGCACAACCTGCATTAGGCTTGGGGAAGAGCGAGGCAGACTGGATTCTCCCTTTGTTACCCTTCCTTATTATCTGCCTAGACATCTCAGAAATCACTCCTATGTTGGGGGCCTGTGTCATAGCAGTCTGTTTGATAGCTTCTGGCAAGAATGGTCTGTCCAGACTAGCCAGTTGTGGAAGGAAGGGAGTGCAAGTTCTTTCCCCTGTTCCATTAAACCTGTGTAATATTAATAATAAAATCCCTGAGTACAGTTTCATTCTCATTTTATAAAAGTAAACCTGGAATGACAAAATGAAATTATTTTTTAAAAGCATTAGCTATCTATCACGGAAGCTAAGCCTGGCCCCCTCCCCACCCAAAATTGAACCACCTTCTTATTAGAAAGCAGAGAGATAGCCTTTGCACAGTGCAGCAATGACCAGAATCTTTAATAAGCATCCTGTGTGGTTCGTTTGATGGAAGTAAAAGAAAAAAGGTTAGACATTCTGCCTTGTTATAGGACTTATGATAAGGAATAAAAAACTGACAAGAGACAACACTGCAAATTTGGAAAACTGAAAGCAATGAAAATGCAGAGGAGGGAATTCTATGAACCAGATTATTCGAGACAAAATTACATATATTATGCATCTTATATCTTCATTCAAGCAGGAAAAAATGATGTCTCAGTAGCTCTGTGATACTGTAGTTTATAATGCATTCCATGGAGAGCTGTTTACCCCCCAAAAAACTTAAATTATCCTCTTTATTTTATTCTTACCAGGATTGCTAATTATTTTTTATATCTTTATAAGTTTCCTAACAGTGCTCCCTATTTCATGTGAATATGACTTTAAACAAAGAATGGAAAATGTGTCTTACATGTTGCAGAAAACACCATCCTCACAATTCATAAATCAATGGCTCTTAATAATACATCGCTGGAAAAGAAATTCTGTATGTAGAAAGGATTGGAGCATTATACATTAGCAAGTGATTTTGATTTCTGGCATTCATGTCCTACTTTGCAAGGAACTGTCCATCTTTTACAAATGGGCTACATGCAGTTAGAATGATAGCTGAAAAGTGATCTATTATACTCCACTCTAGGATTATGAAGATTATTCCTATTTAGCAATTCTGCATTTCAGTCCTTTAAAGGACTATTAACAGGGGGTGGGATCTTAAGGGGAGAAATGCAAGCAGTGAGATCAACATCTTCAGAACTTGTTCACGTTGAGGCTGTCCATCTGGATGCAACCCACAAATGTTCAGATTGTTCAGACTAATGACTCAATGTCAGAAGGATGAAACTTACAGGTCTCATACATCATATGATTCCTGCTGAGCTAGTAACTGCAATATTACCCTCTAGTAATTTGTGGTGGCAGTGGGCCTGTGAG
This sequence comes from Zootoca vivipara, assembly GCF_965207765.1. NCBI lineage: Eukaryota > Metazoa > Chordata > Lepidosauria > Squamata > Lacertidae > Zootoca > Zootoca vivipara. The sequence continues at coordinate 60,004,260 of NC_142587.1, forward strand.
CACAGCCAATTTTAGGCTCATACAAGTGCAGATCAGCCTTCAAATAGCTTTGCCCTAAACCAGGGGTTCCCAACAAAATTTTCTTGAGGACCCCTCATCGAGCCGCTATTGTGACAAGGACCCCCATTAATTCCTAATCCTAAAATTAAAAAGTGAGAGCCAAATTAAGAGTCTTTTTATATTTTATATTTATACGTTTTTTACAGTTCTTCCTCTTCATCTGTAGGCCTTTGTCGTTTTAATGAACCACTTTTTAACCAACGGTTCATTTTTAACTACGCAAACTGTAGCTTCCACGAAAAACAACGCTTTGTTTACAAACACTACTGTTTTGCAAAGAGGCAGCACGCGCCAGGGAGGAGGGAGGGGAATGGAGAAGACAGGGTACCTGCGCAGTAGCGCACAAATGAAGCCGACGCGTGCAAAGCATCTTGGGGAGGTGAGCGTTAGTAGAATGCGCGCGCTGCCTCTTTGCAAAACAGTAGTGTTTGTAAAGCGCCACCTAACGGCATACAGCAGAACTACTGCCTCTATCTAATTCTAGTTTTGCGCTAGACTCTGCTCATGCAGGAAGCGGCCAAAACAAAAAATCTGTTATCATACGAAATATATTTAATATATATTTTATTTTAATAGCATCTTGCGGACCCCTCTGGCATAGCTCGCGGACCCCTGGGGGTCCCCGGACCACCTGTTGGGAACCACCGCCCTAAACTGTTTAGAGCTTCAAAGCTAATCATCATCAATTTTAATTGGGCCTGGGATCTTACTGGCAAATAAATACAACAGATATAAAATATGTGTTATTTTTTCTACCAACTGGACCCCACAACCAACTGTCTTTAAAGGCAGTTCTACATTGAGGTGAACTCTTCTGATTTTAACTAGGACATGTATAACTGCCAGCTATTAAGGACCCCAAGATCTGTTTTGTGGTCAGTCACCTCCAGTTCAGACCCCTTACTCTATATGTTAAGTAAGGGTTTTAAAATTGCATTTTCCATTTTAATGCCCATTCACACAATTTGGAAAGATCCTTTAGCAGCAATCCTTTGCAATCCCTTTTTGTTTTTATCACCGTGAACAATGCAGAAAACTTTTGACAAAGCAGCCCCCTGAGTAGCTTTAACAGTCATGAGATAAGAGGAGAGGTCCTCATGTGGATGGGTAACTGACTACGTAATAGGAAAGGGCCTTTCTAAACAGAGTGTGAATGGGTGCTACAAGAACAAATACAATTTGGTGTAAACAAATATAAAGTGATGCATGTCAGAGTAAAAATCTTAATTATATAAATATAATGCTCAAGGGTTCTGAACTGGCCCCCCTCCTCTTGCCTTCCATTCTGTATCATAGCATAGCTGCCAAGTCTCCCACTGAAAAATGCGGGATCAGCAGCGCCCTCTAACTGCTGATGTCATAACACCATTATATAAATCAATGATGTAACTACACTTGGAGTACTGTGCACAGTTCTAGTTACCTCACCTCAAAGAAGGATGTTGTGGAGTTCAGATAAGGGCAACCAAAATGATCACGGAGGTGAAGCAACTCCCCATGAGGAAAGGTTACAGCATTCAGAGCTCCAACCCATGACCCTGAGATTAAGTCTCATGCTCTACCAGATGAGCTACCAGTTGCTGGAAAATGCAGGAAGGGAGACAGCTATTGTGCTCAGATCCTGCTTATGGGCTTCTCATAGGCAACTAGCTGGCCAATGAGAGAACAGGATGTTGGACAAGATGGGCCACTGGCCTGATACAGCAAACTCTTCCAACAGTCTAATGTTTATTTTCTTACCTTTACAGACTTATTTTTCTACAAGCTTTGTATTTTTTATATTTAATAATGCTTTCCCCCTGGAAAAGATGTCAAGCTAACCATACAATTTCCTCACAAAGATCACTTTTAAAGAATTATTATTACTTTGGCCATTTTCCAGTTCTCAAGTACTGATAATAGGGATGTTACATCTTTCTGTTAGAATATCAGTATGTTTCTATACTAGAATTGCAGCCTTAATGTGCAAGAAACTAGTGAAAACTGCTCTGTCTCCCTCCGCTCAATGGCCTTTGATTGTTTTAAAGTTTTAAATTATAATAATAATGTGTTAATGTTATACATTATTGTGCTTTTATTGGAGACGGTGCTATGTGTTGCTTGAGGATATGCCGTGAACCAGTTTGAGGGCCTCGTCATGTCATGAGATTGATCTATTGCAGGCATCCTCAAACTTTGGCCCTCCAGATGTTTTGGACTACAATTCCCATCTTCCCTGACCACTGGTCCTGTTAGCTAGGGATCATGGGAGTTGTAGGCCAAAACATCTGGAGGGCCGCAGTTTGGGGATGCCTGATCTATTGTATGAGGCGTTTATATCCAGTCATTCAGTCATATTCTGTCTGTGGAAATATTTCAGCAGATTGATGTGTATATATCCAAAGTACTGTCTATTCTGATCATGTCAGATATGAAGAGGTACCATAATAAGAACTGGGTCATTAGAAGAGCATCATGAATAGTGTTAGTAAGCAGAGGAAGCTTTTCTATGCATTTTCAATTAACCTCAGCAGGTTGTGTTTGCATCTATACAAGGTGCATAATCAAAGTTGTGGTGTCTACTGTAGAAATGGGAAATACAAAACACCAAACCAGGCATTGCATGGAGTTACATCTCCTGCTGTTTTTTTTAAAAAAACAAAACAAAACAAAACAAAAGCAGCCTCTGCAGGCTGCCAGTGGTAGTAGGGCAGGTGGATGGAAGCTGCTTAATCTTTGTACTTCCCACTATTAGTCCACTCAAAAACCACCCTCCCTATTCTAATCTTCTGCCTGACCCCACATCTTTTTCCACTCTTGATTTTCAGTAAAACCAAAACCAATCCCCAAACACCAAACTATTGGGGAAAGAAGCACAGGAGTTCATGTCATGTCTAATTTGATCCAGACTTCTATCCTAATCCTGAACATGTTTACTCAAAGCGTATATTAAGTTCAGTGAAACTTACATGCAGTCTAAAGCATGCAATTCTATGCACACTTACTCAGGAGTGAACTTCACTGGTTCTTTAATTCTGAATAGACATATATAGGGTTGCAGCTGTTGAATCTGTACTTCTGACAGGAAATATGATGTGCCTTTATATAATTTGCAATTTGGGGGGATGTCATGAAAAGTAAGTTATATAACATTAAATGAAAACATTTAAGTAAATGAATCCAAATATATAAGTAAGTAAGGAAGCAGCTATTATGTTTTTGTTTTCTCATGTATCTAACTCTAATAAACACCTCATCTGCATGACTATAATTTTCTGTGAACTATGCCAAACCATAGATGCTTTTAGGTGAAGTACGGTTTTTCATCTCACACACTAAATGAAAATATGATTTTCTATCACCGCAGCTGCAATGTGTGAGGTTCTATAAACAGATTCAGCTGAGAAATTCCTGTAAATCATTAATGATTTATCAGAATTGGAATTTTTTCTCAAGCACAAGAATTTATTCATCAAAAGCCCCCAAACTATCAAAGCAAACAGGCATTGTAGGACAGATTGTTTATTATAATAAACTGTATTTCTTACAGAGTGATGCCATTATTGCAACATTTTTGAATTGCAAATGAATAGAGCTCATCTTCTGGGGTTGTTAATGCCTGACAGATCAGAATCAAATAGCCACTAGCAACACAAGCAAAATGAGATGTTTCCTTCATCTTCACCCCCGCCACCTTGTGATCATATTTACAAAAGCAAAGTTGTAACGTTCCTATCCAGTTCTGAAATGGTTCAACAAGGCATACCTACATTTTGAATATTTTAAGAAAAAACAAACACAAAACTGCAAGTAACACATAAACTGCATTTCCCTTTACCTGTTGTTCCTGATAACTAAACTGCTATATATAATCTCTTTCTTCATCAAGCCAACCAGTTTCCCTCCATCCCAATGAATTAGGTATCTTCTGCAAAACGCTGGCTCCAGTCTTATAGTGCTCTGGTCATGGCAAGATTCCTCAACTTCAATAGGATAAGATTGTGCTTTCAGAAATGGACTGCCTTCAATAAAAAATATGTCATTTATGCAACACACTTAGATGCAATGTGTTATTTCAGGGTATTATTATGATGAAAGCATTTGTATATTGCTTTTCATTCACTGAATACCAAAGCAGTTCACAACAATCAAAATTAGAATAATAAAATATTTCAATAAAACATTAAATAAACATTTACACCAGCCACAAACTGAAGAACTGGTATTAGTGGCTTAGGCAGATTTGTTGGGTCAACTTATTTTTAAAATTTGCTTAATTCCCCCCCAGATACTGTCATTGTCTTCCAATTGTCCACACACCTTCAGAGGTATGTAGAGGAGTCTGGGGAAAAAGAAATACAAGTGTGTTCAGGGAATACTGTAACTGTATCCTTCTCACATGGTATATTAGGTAGCTGTGGTGTTTTGTGAAATGTGGTGTTTTGTGGAGCGTGACTTGAACATATGCTGCCAACTGACTCCTGTGGTGGAAGGTGTGGTCTGTGGACCCAGCCTTTCCTTTGCATTGTTTGCAGCTTCACACTTTCTGAAGATCATGGCATGATATGGCACAGTTCTGCTATCTTAAAAAAGACAAAAGGCATGGTCTTGACATCATTATTTCAGCTTTGTGCTCCTGTCGGGTTTCAATTCTTCCCTGAATGCCATGGAATCCTAGAATTGTAGAGTTGGAAAGGACCATAAGGATTATCTAGTCCAACCTCCTGCAATGCAGGAATCTTTCACTCAAAGTGGGGCTTGAAACCCACAACCCTGAGATTAAGAGTCTTATTCTCTGACATATCCTGCTGATATGTGGCTCAGGCACATATTATTCTGTGTATCGAAACAGTGACTTCAACCCATGTCTAGGACACTTATAAGTGAACTTTTCAATTGTAATATTACTCAGTTACAAGACCATTTTTTTTGTAATGGTGGTTTAGCTGCTACTGTATGTATTATGTAATTCTGAGGTAAAAGAAAAACCTCGAGATTTTTGCTTTCTACACATTTGCATTGATTAGTACTATAAATGATTTCAGAATTATTATTTAAATCAAAATAGCCCCTCTGTCTCTGAGGCACATCAAGAAAAAAATAATTCTTTGTATTTGCATAATAATTGCTTTGAAACAAGTGATCTACTAAGCAATACTATGTAGACATAGTGTAATGAATGCAGTAGACACAGTCTCTTAGATCAATATCAGAAATACAATGAAAGCTGAATATTTGAAGTCTCTAGATTATTTCAAATCTCTATAATGAGTAATGAGCTCATTTAGATAAGCATTAAGCACAAATTTAATTATATTACTGGTAATTATTAGCAGGTTGTACAATGTGAAGTCCCTTTCATTTTCTTCAAAAGTTGTTACCCATATTAATAATAATAAAATATACATTATTTGAACTCATGAATTGCACAAAAATAAGAAACATGGTTTGTTAGGGATGATTCTGCCCATAAGTCATTTTATTTATTTGCACTTTCACACCAAGTGCACACATCTCATTTGTTCTATACAGTATATGATGTTAATCAGCACACAGTTCTGCTGTGAAATGAAAGGATGTGAAAATCAAAAGGATTTTTTTTGTGTAGCGCAAGATTAACAAAACATGTTAAAATAATTATTTGTGGTTTTTCAGTTTAAATAAATAGAAGGTGTTATTGTTCAGTTGATAAACGTTTGAGGAAGAGAAAGTTGCATGATCATTTTGAAGCCAGAAAGTCAGTCAGAGAACACTTTTTGGATTCAGTTCTATTCAGTGCTCTCTTTTCTTCTTCCTCTTCCTCTTCCTCTTCTTCTTCTTCTTCTTCTTCTTCTTCTTCTTCTTCTTCTTCTTCTTCTTCTTCTTCTTCTTCTTCTTCTTCTTATTGCAAAAACGGTACCGGTATGCACTACGCAGTTGCCACAATTTTAACATTTTTTTGGGGGGGGGGAGGTGTTGGTACTGTGTAGCCTTGAGTAGCCCAAGAAAAAAAGCATGCTGATTTATCTTTTCCCGAGCCTAGTTTTGCTAAATATTTGCTTAATATTTGATTTGATCATGCCCATGCTTGGACATGGACTTGTGCTTCAGACAAGCCTGCTGGGGAAAAAAAACCAATAACAACTGTGGAAAGTAGCTTGTTCTTTTTCCTAATAGTGTATTTAGGCTTTGTTTTGTTTTAAGTGTCATTTTTAATAAAATATGAGTGTGTAGCATTGGAAGGGGTTCATATTTCTCATGAGATTAAGAATTATGAAACTACATAGGATTGTCCAAAGGAAATTACATTGACGGTATAACAATATGGTAGAATCCCTAGATGCAGCTTGTGTGTGTTGTTGCTTCCTGGAGGGAATCAGGAACTAATTAAGAGCAACACCCAATTTCCTGTTGCCTGAAAAGAGAGAAGCCACGGACAAAGAAAACTCTGTAGAAATATTTGCATAAATATAACTGACAGCTGTCTGACTAAGCAAATCTGTCTGATGCTGTGTTCAGTTCCATGAGTGTGTGGTTGTTCCACATCCATGGCATGAGGATAAACTTGCTTAGACTCAAAAACATGCTTGGTGTTACGTGCAAACTAGATATGACTTTAAACTCCTGTTTGAATTAGGTGTGTGTGTGTGTGTGTGTGTGTGTGTGTGTGTGTATGGATGTAACTGGCCTCTTCTTCTCTTAAAAAAAAATCCAAAGCAGACACAAGTGTTCAAACCCCTGCCACCATAGCATGGGCCCGTATAAACAAAATCTAATAATTTGTGCCCTTTGTGACACTCAGATCTCCGTAAGTGCCTGAGACAGAAGATTTGCAATGTGCAATAGTAGGGCTGGACTTGTTAAAAACAGGAGCTTTCAACCCACCTGTACTGATGCACAATTTCTCCTGTTGTCAGCCAGCTAGTAATTAGAAGATAAAAACAAACAAAATGTTGCATGTTTTAAGTTATAATCATGCTCGGCAAGACTGTGCTACATAGACTTTGAATTAGAAGTCTGTATAGCTGTTGGCCTCAGCCTGCTAGCAAGGTCATGTTCGGCTCCTACACGAGTTTCCTTTCTGACCCCATGAGCATGATATCCTTCATGCAGTGCCAGGAGAGCTTCTAATAATGATGCCTTGAAGTACAGCCAGCCAACTACAACTGATATCATACTCATCATAGTAAAAGATATGCTGGGCTGGCCATATATTGAGGATGGATGATCCCAGGGTGCCAACAACATTTGGTACCAAGTGAGTTACATGAGAAATTGGGAAAGGAGTACGACAAGGTTGTATATTGTCTCCCTGCTTATTTAACTTATATGCAGAATTCATCATGCGAAAGGCTGGACTAGATGAATCCCAAGCCGGAATTAAGATTGCCGGAAGAAATATCAACAACCTCAGATATGCAGATGACACAACCTTGATGGCAGAAAGCGAGGAGGAATTAAAGAACCTTTTAATGAGGGTGAAAGAGGAGAGCGCAAAATATGGTCTGAAGCTCAACATCAAAAAAACCAAGATCATGGCCACTGGTCCCATCACCTCCTGGCAAATAGAAGGGGAAGAAATGGAGGCAGTGAGAGATTTTACTTTCTTGGGCTCCTTGATCACTGCAGATGGTGACAGCAGTCACGAAATTAAAAGACGCCTGCTTCTTGGGAGAAAAGCAATGACAAACCTAGACAGCATCTTAAAAAGCAGAGACATCACTTTGCCGACAAAGGTCCGTATAGTTAAAGCTATGGTTTTCCCAGTAGTGATGTATGGAAGTGAGAGCTGGACCATAAAGAAGGCTGATCGTCGAAGAATTGATGCTTTTGAATTATGGTGCTGGAGGAGACTCTTGAGAGTCCCATGGACTGCTAGAAGATCAAACCTATCCATTCTTAAGGAAATCAGCCCTGAGTGCTCCCTGGAAGGACAGATCGTGAAGCTGAGGCTCCAATACTTTGGCCACCTCATGAGAAGAGAAGAATCCTTGGAAAAGACCCTGATGTTGGGAAAGATGGAGGGCACTAGGAGAAGGGGACGACAGAGGACGAGATGGTTGGACAGTGTTCTCGAAGCTACGAACATGAGTTTGACCAAACTGCGGGAGGCAGTGGAAGACAGGAGTGCCTGGCGTGCTATGGTCCATGGGGTCACGAAGAGTCGGACACGACTAAACGACTAAACAACAAACAACAACAGAGTTACATGAGGGTACTGCTGAACACAAGATGGAGAGGAAGCAAATGCTTCAAGGACATTTTGAGGCAACACGAATACTCATGTTTTTATGGTAACAGCTGGAAACTGATGGCAACAGAAAAGGATTGCTAACATGCAGCAGTTAGAGATTGAAGAGCTCAGTTGGAGAATAAATCTGTCATATATGTAGGCAAAGACAGTTTGAAACAGTGAAAGGCTTATGAAGGAGGTTTCTTTTTTATAGAGAACATGCCGTAAGCAATCTTCATCTGCATGCACCTTCAGCTGTTGCATCACCTTGGATTATTATGAAAGATTAAAATGGCTAGATATCAACTCCATATCTAAGTTAGTATGTTAGTAATTACATATGATTCTCTATGAAGTCAAAGAATTTTAGCTGTGTGACTAAAATTTCATATACATAGGCTACATTCCTATGTACAGTTCCTTGAGCATAATTCCTATCGAACTCACTGGGACTATTTTTGAGTAGATATGCACAGACATACATTGTGTATGTGTTTAGTTTCACAACCTTACAGGACCTGATGCTGCGTAGATATCCATTGGCAGCCAGAAATATTTTTTTTGATATGAAAAGCAAACACATTATTTTGATAAAGTCCCACTGAATTGGGATATAAATGTGCCTGTTAAATATTACCTTCCAGTTTTTGATATATACCCAACTTGTGATTACTGATGCACAGGCTGAGTTATCGATACAATATATAATGCACAGAGAGAGAGAGAGATTTGCAAATTAATATTTACTTGCCATCAATTTTACTCCTCAAGGAAATTATTGCTCTCTGCATAGCACCACAAAATATGAGGAAAAAGGAAAACAGATGGGAAACAAATGCTAACAGTAAGAAAATGCACTGGCAAATTTGGATTTGACTAGGAAATTTAAAGTGACAAATATTTCACTTTTCAAAACTCAACTTTTGTAAGATTAGCATATGAGTTTCACCAGGATTGTGAACGACAGTTAGTGCTATTAAAACACTTAATCAGTCCTACGGTCCATGGGGTCACGAAGAGTCAGACACGACTAAACGACTAAACAACAACAACTAATAGGAAGAACCTACAGAAAACTAAAGAAAGATTAATGCACTTCAAAACCTCATATAGAGATGAATTTACAGAACACTGTAAAGATTCATTTATTTGCAGGATAACACAATCATTTGGTGATGCTTCCTGGATGTCCGGAGTTGAAAATAATTTGTTTTGTCCATAAGCCTGTTGCATGAAACTAGATATGATCACAGTTATTTCATGCAGGCACCCAAGGGAAAAGTTTGCCTCTCTCCATATTCTTTTGCAGAAACACTGTATAATTTTTTTGTGTAGCATGAGTGAGCTGAAAAGGCACATTTTCAACCTCTAGATCTGTAGTATGTCAACCAACACATACACTTCTTTCAGTAATTATATTGACTGAATTTCTTATGTTATGCAAAGCTTCATGGTTACTAACGATATGAGTAATGCTTGTACCACATTTTGAAGTGGAATGAAACCATAGGTTAGTACTGGCATGGATGATTTGCTGTAGCAATTACTGATTTGATTGTGTGACCTTATACTTTTAAAGCTTTGTTTCTGTAAGCCTATAAGCTTCAGATCATCAGCCAAAGTTGTCTGTGGAGCTTAGGTGATTTATAACAGCTGAATAGCTGGTTCTTTTATTCTGTACAGGGCAAACACTGTTTGATAGGAAAGCTACTCTACAAGTCATTTTGCTCATCGAAATGAATCTGCCTGAACTACTGAAATAGTCACACAGTGCACACTTCTGGTCCTTGATAACTTGCACATAATCACGTCCTCAGGGTGGACTATGACCTCTGCAGTCAGCAAGCTTTGCCAAGATTCAAAGCAAACGGGGAGAAAAACAATTTACTTCAATATCTGTAGAAGCAGCCGGTTTGAGTGGCAACTTGGTCTTTCAGTGAGTTTTTGTGACCCCTGGATGAGTGGAAAGTTGTGCATGAATAAACAGGCAAGTCCCAGCAAGGCAGATGTTGCACTCAGTGACCTTCACTTGCTGGAGCTGATAATAAGTTTGGCTGTCATTCACTGCCCTTTTGAGGGTTTCACACAGAGGATCAGTGCCAAGGAGGCACATTTGATCCTATAGGCCCTGCCAGAAATTAGGTTTGGATTTAGATTTTCTGGCACTAATCCGACCCTAGTTTGACAACAAAGGATCTGTTGTAATAACATGTGCAGAAGGCATGTCTCTCATATGCTTGTTTCCTCAACGGGACAAGATGGTCATGTCCTTGACTACCTTTCATTCACTACATAAATGTGAAGATAAACGGGTACTGTATATTATATGTTATATAATACATGCAATGATTAGTGTTTGCGAGCCTTTTTAATTAAAAAAGTCAGTAAATACACAGAGAAGTCATGAAAGTCCTAATCTGTTTTTCAGTGGCTACTCTTAGCTTCCCAGTTCATTGTCAGCAATGCTCCTGGGATAGTGATAACTAAGCCAAAGAACCTAAGTATGCCAGTTATCCCTATATGCAGTGCATAGTCTTTGAGAGAGAATGACAGCTAGCCAACTGTTTCTGTATGTTTTTCTAAAGCAGGCATAGGCAAACTCAGCCCTCCAGATGTTTTGGCACTACAACTCCCATCATCCCTAGCTAATAGGACCCATGGTCAGGGATGATGGGAGTTGTAGTCCCAAAACATCTGGAGGGCCGAGTTTGCCTATGCCTGTTCTAAAGCTTCACCCCCTCATTAATGTTTTCAATGTTTTAAAACCAGGGGTAGCCAACATGGCACCCTCCAGATTCTATAGACTACAATTCCCATTATTCCTAACCCTTGGCCATGTTAGCCGAGGATGATGGGACTTGTAGTCCAAAACACCTGGAGGGCATTATATTGTCTACTCATGTTTTGAACTCTGCATAGTCCTTTTTCTCAAGAATACACTATAAAGCACCCTTTACTTCTGACTTCTTTAATCACTCACACCTACCTGGCCAGAACCACTTAGCCTATTGTCCTCCCCCCTTCCACATTCACATAGCCTTCACCAGCTAAGCAGTTTTATCAGCCTTACTTTACAGAAAAATTAGCATTAACTTAAGAATGCACCCACTGCCCATCATATACCTGGAGGAATTTTGAAAGTCTTGAAATTCCACAGAGGTTTTGGCCAACAAATATCCCCTAGATTTGCCTTTGAAAACCCCCTTTGTTTTTGGAAAAGTCTTCTTTACCATCCCTGGTCATAAGTAATGCACATAGGTGCAGTTCTCTGTATGCCGAAGTCTGTTGAGAAGGTGTTTGAATTCAGCTACAGCTGAGAGCTACCTCTAGTTTTTAAAGGAAAAGCAATAAACTGGCAGCCAGACAATAAACAGATCTTTTGTGAGTTCAAAAAGGAGTGAATAGTATCTGGAGGCTGATGCAAGCAAGGTCTGCATTCCAGCACTGTTCATTGATTGAGCTCTCAGATGTCTGCTCTGAAGTTCACTAGGGCTTGCATAAGACATGGATCTGCCTTGCAGCCATTTCAAAGTTCAGTTAAAGGAGGGGGGGAAACTATGTTGTGGTCTTTAAGTCAGCAGGGGAAAACAGATATATGGAAGGCAAAGAATGAAAAACTAGTGGTGGATGATAACAAAAGAAAACCCTCCATTTCCTTAACATGCATCCCAGAACAACTGCAGAACAAGTGGTTCCTATGGTAGAGAGCAAGTAGTGCTTTGTGGGGCTTCATTGAGAAATGTTGGGACAGGGAAGGCCAGGGCTTTATACTTCAAAAACAACACAAAAATCCCTCCTTACCCCCCCGTCTCCTCCCATGTGGCCAGCATCATAACTATAGCGGCCTTCCTCACCACTCTAGGTGCCCATTTATCACAACACGCAGGCAATAGACAAGATATTTGGTTCAGGGATCTACAACCAACAAGTCCTAGCAGAATGAAATATCTTCAGTTGCCATGCATTCTAATTCCATCTGTGATAGGGAGAGGCTGTCAACAGCTAGTCACTGTGAGCAGTAATCCTTGATAGCTAGACTAGTGCTGCTGTGTAGCCTGATGTAGTCACTCAGGGATGATTCAGGGATTGAGTAGGGCACAACAGTACAACCCTCTGGGGACTCTACTACTTCAGGCATGTATTAGGGGGAATCATCTGTTTGAAAGTGTCTTTGCATTAACAATTCCTTCTGCATGCAAAAGTGACCAGTCACGTGAAAGGCATGTCAAATAAGCTTTCTTCCTGACATGCCAGCTTTGTAAGCGCAAAGACATGATTTTAACATAGAAGTACTTTCCAGCATCTAAGCCCCAACTTTTATGAATTTCTTGAACATTTAAATCACCTTGAATTATAGCCACTTCTCATAGTAATTTTGTCCTTAGGTGCAGGAGTATAAACTGACATACACTGCATCAAACATTAAATATGTACTTACCAGGACATGTATGTACATATGTGTTTACATACATACAGTAAACTGGAATTGTAAATAGGAATGCTGTATTCAGTGCTATTTTTACAGAAAAAAAGGTGCCAGTACTCATCACAAATGCCTCCCTTGTTCTCTTGTAATGGCAATGGTGCCCACCTGAGAAGTTCCCAAACGGAGTTCCTGTGAGTTCTGGCTAGAAAGAAGCCCTGGCTATATTGAAATGGTTTTTAACATGTTTTAAAGATCTTTTAATTGTTTCATCGCTTGTTGTTTGCTGCCCTGGGCTCCTTTGGGAGGAAGAGATGGATATAAATGTAATAGATAAATGAACAATAAAATACACAGGGGCAGACTTTTTTTTCCTGTAGAGAAAACCATCAAGTCCAGTAATTTCCTGGGGAATGCATTCAAAGCATGGCAGCAAAGGCTCTGGGCAGCTGGATTAACATTGTTTTAAAAGACCAAAACACAACTTGCAGGAATGGAGGAGGCAATGATACAGCCCTTAGATTCTGAAGTGTACTCAGGATCCAATCTAATGAGGTGATTAAGGATATGACTTGGTAAGAATTTCCCCCATTCTTTCCTTTAATCAGATGAGTGCACTCCTGTGTGAAATACTATTGTTGGGATAGGGAAGCCCTCACCCAACATTCTTGAGGGAGCATGCATAGTGAGCCTGTCCCTAGAAGTAACTAGATGAAGACCCTTTTAAGAGGTGAATTGAGCTACTCCTTTGGAGGATCCTGAGGGGTGGGAACAGGCATCCAAGTTGAATCATTTATTGGAGGGGGAACCTCTCCGCATACTTCCCTTCAGCAGCGTTTTGCTAATATATTTTGTATACTATAATTTTACAAGCATGGATGCATTGGTGATAGGTTGACCTTTCCTTCACCACTGAAAGGTTTGTGATGGGATGAAAAGAACTGGGCTTCTAAAAGGTATGCATCCCGAGGTCCCAATTCCTCCTTCCCAGCAAACATTTTGGCACCACAGAGCCTCCTTAAGTATTGTATAAAAAAAACCCCGAATTTTTGTTTTTGTTCCCCCAAAATACTAATGTGAAAACATCAGTGATTAAGAAATAAAACTATTTGAAATAAAAGCTAGCACTAATCATGATGATGATTCATCTGGAAATGTATTTTTCTTAGTTGGTTTCCAAGCAAAATGTTCTTTAAAATGAGGAAATGGATGATATCCTTATTTTCTCTCTCCATCCCAGATGTTTAGAATAAAATGGGGATGAACAGTTCTGGCAAGTAGAGAAAATGGTTGCCTGTACTATTGTGTTATTAATTCCATATCCCACAAGAGGACAATCAGACAGTGTATAATTATTACTTTCCTGGGCTCAGAAGGCATGAGATTAAGATAAAGCAAACAGATTACTTTTCAGAGCAAGGTCCTAAAGCAAACATTTGAAATGGTAAACTACAGTGGGAAAAGGTTCATGACTATGATATTTAATTTAGTTGAAAAGGAAACACACACACACACACACACACACACACACACACACACATATATATATATATATATATACACACACAGTGGATAAAAGTTTGTCAAACATTATGAATAAATTGAATTGATGGGGCCTGCAGAATTTGCTAGTACTAATACTGAAATAAAATGAAGTTATAAAAAGGCAAGCATGAGTAAAGACTGGAGTATATTAATACATGATAGTATCAAGTAATCAATCATTTATGGCAGAAATACATCTGACATGTTAAAAAAAACTTATGTCATTTCCCAACGTTTCCTAACATTGTAGAGCTGTGGGAAGGGCTATCTAGCTAGAATAAAAACAATGGGGTTGTGTGAACTGGTGGCATCTTCTCTCACATGGCAGGACAGTCCATGTGTACACTACATCCCCCGCCCCTAAACTGCTCCTAAGGTTGGAGGGTCCTTTCTAATAGTATGGTGTGGGGCACAGAAGGCTTCAATGGGGAGATGGGCATTTTCTGCCAGTGCAGAGTCACTGTTGGCTACAATAAAATATGTATTATTGCACATACAGGCAATTAATCCAGGCAATTAATTTACTTCTGGCCACACTTACTGACTAAATGTATGCATATGATTGAGGTAATAAGGGCTAAAATTGTGTGACTGTGTGCAAGATGATTCAGATTTGTGCTTTACACACTAAGGTAATAATCTACCTAACAGGGAGGGTTATTTTTAGTCAATTTTGTTCTCATACATCACTGATTGATTTTTTTTTGAATTTTGATGATGATGATGATGATGAAGAAGAAGATGGGGAGTAGTAGTAGTAGTTTGGATTTGATATTCTGCTTTATCACTAGCCTAAGGAGTCTCAAAGCGAGATGAGCGCCGCAACCCCAGAGTTGGTCACGATTGGACCTAACGGTCAGGGGTCCCTTTGCCTTTACCTTTAAGGAGTCCCAAATCAGCTAACATTCTCCTTTCCCTTCCTCCCCCACAACAAACACTCTGTGAGTTGAGTGAGTCTGAGATACTTCAGAAAAGTGTGACTAGCCCAAAGTCACCCAGTAGCTGCATGTGGAGGAGCGGGGAATCGAACCCGGTTCACCAGATTACAATTCCACCACCATAGCTGCCAAGTTATCCCTTTTTTAAAGGGATTTTCCCTTATGCTGAATATGTGACGGGTATAGGACTCCTTTGAGTTGTTTATGACTCAATTAGGAGCCTCTGATTATCGCCCGGCGCGCTTTCTCTAGCGCTTCTCTGCTTCCGTAGATCCGGGCTGGCAGTAAAACACACACAGCAGAGTTCTTCTTCTTCTCACACAGCGAAAGCTTGTATAGCCGTTGGATAAAAAGCCTCTTAAGAACACACAGAGTCCAAAGTGTTCTAATAACTACTTAAGTTTATTCTAGAGAGAAAAATAACAAACAACCTGGTGAGAGCGCAGACATCTTGCGACCGTCTCCCAGGCAGAAACGAAACCAACTGACACATACAGAAACACTTCTGGTACATTCTGTAACATGATATTCCTCAGTGGTCAGGTGCTATACAGAACACAGTTAACTCTTTGGTTACTTGTTACTCCTCACACCCCCTCTCACCTGAACACTGGGGATAGCGGGTATCCAAACTTACCCCAAAACCAACCCTTCACAGAATTCCCCATGCCGTTGGAAACTCAAGGGTTTTGTGAACCCATCTGCTAGGTTCTCTTGGCTTGGACAATACCTCAACTTTACCAAGCCTACCTGTATGCTCTGACATACGTTTCGGAAGCGGATGTCTAAGTGTTTGGTTCTGGCCTTGAACTGTCCAGACTCCGTCAGTCTCAAAGATGGTTGATTGTCGCCCCAAACAGTGATGGGCTGGCTACAATCACCCCAGATTTCCTGGACCAAACATCTGTAGTACTCCAATTCAGTGCATGTTGCAGACAACGCACAGAATTCGGCCTCCGTGGAAGACATTGCTATTAGGCTTTGCCTGCGCGACCGCCAACCAATCAGGGCATTTCCAAACTTGACTACCAAACCAGTCACTGACTTCCTGTCCTCCTGATTGGCCCAATCAGCATCTGCAAAACAAGTGAGTTGTGGCTCACCTTGCGCTGACATCTCCAAACAATACTCTTTGGTCTCCTGCAAATACCTAAGCACTCTCTTAATGCCATTCCAAGCATGCACGCTAGGTTTTGATGCTTCTCTACTGAGCAAATTGACTGCAAAAGCAATATCTGGTCTGCTCCATTGTGACAAATACAACAGGCTCCCTAGCGCTGACTGAAACACTTCAGGACTCTCAAACGCTACTTTGTCCTTCACTTGTGACTCTTTCACAAAGTTTGTCTCCATGGGTGTTCTGACCCCTTTACAGTCAGACATTCTGAACTTCTCAAGCAAATGTTCAATCTTGCCTTTCTGACTGAGCAAAAAACTTCCATCCTCAGTTCTGTCTATCTGCACACCTAGATAAACATTCACTGCACCTAGATTCTTGAGTTTGAACCTCTTGCCTAGCTCTTTTGCAAACTTCTGCACTTGCATCTGGCTCTTTGCTAAGCAGATCAAGTCATCAACATAGACAAGCAACAGTTCTTGCTGTTCTCCTTCACCTCTGAGATACAGACAACTGTCAGCTAGACTCTTCCTGAAACCTAGGCTCTTCAAAACAGAATCAAGACATGAATTCCAATTTTTAGCGGATTGCTTCAGACCGTAGATCGACTTGTGCAGCTTCCACACCTGACCTGGCACGTCACTCTCAAACCCTGGAGGAGGCAACATGTACAACTCCTCCTGGAGGTCAGAGTTCAAATACGCGGTGTCCACATCAAAGTGGTTGACCACTAGGCCTCTCTGCGCTGCAGTCGCTAAAAGCATTCTGAAAGATTCCGCTCTCGAAGTCGGACTAAAGACATCTGTGTAGTGGATTCCTTTCTTCTGAGTAAAACCTCTAGCCACTAATCTAGCCTTGTACTGAGGCTCTCCAGTCACTGTGGGTGTCAGCCTGTAGACCCACCTACAACTGACTGCTTTCTTGCCTTCTGGCAACTGTGTTAGGCTATACACACCAAGAGATTTCATGGAGTTCAACTCTTTCTCCATTGCAACTTTCCACTTACTAGCTTCCTCCACTGACAACTGTTGCACCTCTTCAAAGCTTTCAGGCTCACACACTGCTAGGTTCGCCCATACACTGACAGCTGAAAACCTTTCAGGTGGTTTACCTTTCGTGGTGCGTTTTGAACGCCTTGGTCCCACATCCTCCCCCTCTAAATCCGAACTGCTTGTCTCTGACTGTGGCTCTCTCGGACTAGCAGCACTGTCAAGAGACTTACTGCGCTTTGCAGCCCCCTCTGGGCTTGCTTTGGGTGAAGTGGGTGACCTACCACGTTTGCTGTACTTCCCAGGCTTGACCTGGGGTGAAGTCGGTGCGCTTCTGACTACTTGCTTCACTTCCCTAGGAGCTACACCACTTGGACCAGCTGCCTGACCTGGATCTGGTCCTGCAGCACCTGGAACTCCAGCATCAGCTACCTGAGTTTCGTCTTCCTGGTCAAAACCTGAAGACCAGTCAAGAAGAACTTTGGGGTTAGCATGAATGCGTCTCCAGCCCTCTTGTTCACAGAACGTAGCACTCCTGCTAATGTGAACGCGGGTTTGGTCCCCCTCTGCTGGTACAAACCTCCAAGCCTTTGAGTTTGGTTCGTAACCACAGAAGATCATTTTTCTGGATCTTGATCCTCCCTTTCTGCGCTTCTGCTTTGGAATTAAAACCCAAGCCTCACACCCAAAAGTTCTGAAATAGTGCACCTTCGGAACTTTGCCATACAACATGTAGTAGGGTGTGTTGTCCACAACTGAATTAAAAGCGCGGTTTGAACAATAATTCACAAATTTATAGCATTCCCCCCAAAACTTCTGGGGTAGTCCTGCATCAAACAACGTTGCCTCCACCAGTTCAGACAGCGTTCTAAATTTCCTTTCAGCTAAACCATTCTCCTGTGGACTAAAAGGAACGGTTTTCCTGTGCCTAATTCCCTTGCTGCGGAAAAAACCTTGTAGTTCTGCACTCAAAAACTCTCCCGCCCTGTCACTCTGGAAACACTGGACAGTGACGGAGAACTGTAGTTCTACTTCGGCTACCCACTCTTTTATCACTTTGGCAGCCTCCCCCTTCTCTTTCAGTGTTATGACCCAGGAAAAATGACTGAAATCATCCAGAAGACACAAAACATATTTTGAACCACCTAAACTTAACGTTGACATAGGCCCAGAAATATCCATGTGAACTAACTGAAATGGCTTTGTGCTCTTCCTCTCAGACCTAGGATAAGAGCATCTCTTCGTCTTCGCTTTAGCACATGCGCGGCATTGCAGGTGTTTTTGACATGGCTTGAACCTGCAACCTTTGACTAAATCAGGGGCTTTTTGCACATAAGGAAAAGACATATGACAATATTTTCTGTGCCAAGCATGAATACAATCCTTATGGATAGCGCCCTCTGTGCCCTTTGGGGTATTGGCACTTTTAGCCTGAGCATCACCAGTGTTACTTCCACCTGCTTGCCCCCTCCCATCTAGGACAAACAGACCATCAGACCCAACAGTAACGCTTACCAGCTCAGCCCCATCTCTGGCAATTTTGCAAACACCATTGGCAAAACTTATTTCAAAGCCTTCACGCAATAAGCAAGACACACTTAAAAGACCATTTTCCATGCCTGGTACAACATAAACATCAAGGTTAGTGTCTAAGCATTGCATATAAAAAACACCCTTGCTTTTAATTGTTCCAGAAGAACCATCAGCAAGATGCAGGCTCTTTTCATCTTCAAGTGGCCTGCAGTTCAGGATCTGTCCTGAAGGCGGTACAAGATGATGGCTGCTGCCTGAGTCGATAATAAAAGCGAAACTGTCCTGTCCTTTGTTTCGAATCGTTGCTAAGGCAGCAGAAAGACGGCTGACAGGCTTATCTGGAGTTTTCCCACCTCCTCTGCCTCGGCGCTGCTGGCTGGTCCCACGACCACGTCCGCTGGGTTGCCTGGCACCTGGCTGAGTGACCTTGGCTGCTTCCGGAGCTGGGCAGAATCTCGCTATGTGCCCAGGCTGCTGGCACCGATAGCAAAGCCTTGTTGCGCACGCACTCACAGTGGATTCCTCAGTGCTTTTTACTGCACCCCCACTGGCTTCTCTGCGCCCACGGCCCCCCTTCTCAGCCGATTCTTTCTGGCGTCTCAGTTCCTCATCCGCCAAACTGTCCCAGGCTTGCTTAGCATTTTCAGCATTTTGCACATAGGGCAGTTGCGTAGCATCGCAGCTCATGGCAATGGCACATAGAGCCTTATTGTCTTTCCTGGTTTCTGCTGCAAACCTCTGTGCTTCAGCTGCTGAATTATCAGCGACAGGGGTTGAAGGATTTAACACACGAGTCCACAAATCCTTTCCCAGCAACCACATTCTGGCCCTTTCTCTCCACTCTGCATAGTTGTCGCCATTCAACCTCTGGA
This sequence comes from Zootoca vivipara, assembly GCF_965207765.1. Lineage (NCBI taxonomy): Eukaryota > Metazoa > Chordata > Lepidosauria > Squamata > Lacertidae > Zootoca > Zootoca vivipara. The sequence goes on from NC_142587.1 coordinate 60,023,928, forward strand.
ACGGCACGACAAATGACTCCTGTAGCTGCTCCGCCATCTTGTCCACCCCCGGGCTCCGTGTCTGTGTACTCACTCAGAATAGCTCACGTTGCTCCTCCGGGTAGACTGCGGATCCCAGCCTTCTGGTACAGGGTCTTTCTGCTAGCGAGTGCATCTGTTGATTGATTGCCGACTGCAAGACAACAGGTTTCTCCCAGCTAGCTCTTTACACCGGCTTTCTCCAAGGCTTTTACAGCTGCAATCACCTTTTATTGCTTTGGTGATTGATTAGGTTCAGGACCTCTTATCACCCATAACCTGTGACGGGTATAGGACTCCTTTGAGTTGTTTATGACTCAATTAGGAGCCTCTGATTATCGCCCGGCGCGCTTTCTCTAGCGCTTCTCTGCTTCCGTAGATCCGGGCTGGCAGTAAAACACACACAGCAGAGTTCTTCTTCTTCTCACACAGCGAAAGCTTGTATAGCCGTTGGATAAAAAGCCTCTTAAGAACACACAGAGTCCAAAGTGTTCTAATAACTACTTAAGTTTATTCTAGAGAGAAAAATAACAAACAACCTGGTGAGAGCGCAGACATCTTGCGACCGTCTCCCAGGCAGAAACGAAACCAACTGACACATACAGAAACACTTCTGGTACATTCTGTAACATGATATTCCTCAGTGGTCAGGTGCTATACAGAACACAGTTAACTCTTTGGTTACTTGTTACTCCTCACAGAATAGGCTTCCTCGCAAGAAAAGGGAAAACTTGGCAGCTATGTCCACCGCTCTTACACTACACCACACTGGACGATCCCCAGTTCTTTCCTGGACTGTTTTCTATTACTATCACTCAGACCCAAACAACTTGTGATGCTCAGTCTGAAATAAAATTCAGAAGCTGTGATAGGAACGAGAGACTGAGAGAATGGAGAGGCAGCTTTACCTATTTATCTAATAAACATCCTACAATGCAAACTGCTCTTGTCCCTGCAGGGGACAGTTGTAGGATATTCATGGAAAAGGTAGAATTTAGCAGAATATCCACCAGCATAGAAAGGAGAAAGGAGCACCTTCACCACCAACATCACCCTGTCAAGATTGGGCACCAGATAGTAGCCCCTGTGCCGCCATACTAAACAACTGAGATGTAGAATGACACCTGTAGTAGTGCCAATTCTGCTGACTAAGTGGTGAGTGGGCACATGTGGGGTAAGACAGTCACGTAGGTACACAGGTCCCAAGGGCTTTATATACTAATACCGCGTTTCTCCGAAAATAAGACACCGTCTTATATTTATTTTTCCTCAAAAAAACCCACTATGGCTTATTTTCAGGGGATGTCTTATTTTTTTCCTCCTCCTCCTGCCGCGGCTGGCATTGCTGCTGCGCCTATCACTATCTCTTATTTTCGGGGTATGGCTTATATTCCTTGAATGCTTAAAAATACTGCTACGGCTTATTTTATGGCTACGTCTTATTTTTGGAGAAACAGGGTAGTAACACTTTGAACCTAGCCCAGTAGCAAAGCTACCAATTTGTTCTTTTTCAGATAAAAGCTGAGGTATTCAGGAAACTGATACATATCAATATGAGAGTGAAATTTCATGCATTTCAGAACATTCATGGCAGTGACAGGTTCCATGTTCTCATGGTGTTCAACCAGATGCCCAAAGGAAGCCTGCAAGCATTAGTTTGTTCATATATGAGGCATGAATACCCTCAAGCATTTTGGCTAAGTAAGGTCATAACTTGATTGTTAGGTATCTCGGGGTCATGAGTTTCTCCCCTCCCTCCACTTCAGTCATGCTAATCACAGTGAATATCTTAGGTGTAAAAGGAGTCTATGCAATAGCAATGTACCATATCCTGATATAACCAGCTGCAGTGCCCCTTCCTTTGTCACCGTGATAAAGGATGTGTCAAGCATCACAAGCATCTCCCCTTTCCTCACATACGATGCTGCAATTAGGATCCCACTGTATTATATTCAGAGTTCAGCAACTGTTAAATGTGCTATGCCAGCATCACACTAACTACTATATCAGTCATGTTAGATGACCCCCTTGAAAATTGCTGCCAAAAGTTTATGTGTCAGAAATCACTTTCCAAAATGCTTATGAAGTGAAGAATTTTTCACAGCCCTGTAGACATGGAGAACTGTCACTCAACGCAACCAAGCGGAGCAGTTTATATTCAAAGACATGCAATTCAAAAGCCTTGCTTGGACAATTGCTACCTGTCATCTGTCAGCCATTGCGCACCATGTTTAGGCAGATGTTAACCCTAATACAGTAAAATAACCCCTGGAAATCACTACAAGAGATCCAATGAGTGTCTCTGCTTTATTTTCAATATGGATGACCCATAAAGGTTGTAGTCCAACCTAATTGCTCTCAAATGCCATCTATTGTGAAATTAAAACTTCCTATAAAATCTAGACCTCCATTTGTTCTGTATTTTATATAGGATTCATTTTTACTTGAACATTTATCCTATTCCCAGAACACATCATTAAGTGAGATGGCTGTATGAATCCTACCCCACGCCTCTAAATATCTTGGCAGGTGCATGTATACTGGAAAACGTGTGTGTGTGTGTGTGTGTGTTAGCTGTATAATGTATAAGAGCACATTACATGCACATACTGTATAACAGTAATTGATAAATGGAAGAGGTTTTTCAGATAGAATTTTGTAGTACATGAAGGAACCTTGTGTGTTAGAATACAGGTAATATGCACGTTCCCATATTAAATCAGGTCCCATGAAATGCACCCTGATGTTCTTGAAAATGCATATGTTTAGAATACTATATCTGTTCCAGATATAGCTGTAGATTCTTATTACCATTTATGTGGATGCGGTGGCTGAAAACTATGTCACTCAAATTGTTAGTTCACTAATCATCCAAACAGCACAGACTTATGAATCTTGAAAGCTGATTGGTCTTATTCACTGACTTGTGAGTTCAGTCAATTATGAGATGAATTACTTCACATGAGTAAAGTAAAATATGTAGGGATTTTATATCATTAAATCCAGCAGAGTAAGTTTGATATAAATTAGGTAAATCAGCTGGTTAGTTTACATTCACAATACGCTTTTGAAGAATAATTTTTCCTTTGAGTGAAGAAGATTACAGGACAAACTACCAGCAGGACTTTCACTTCCAATGGGATTGCTCTTCAAGCATACAAGCTACTTAACTCCTGAAAAATGCAGGTTCAGCTTCATGCAAAATTAAATATCAATAGGGCAATAGCACTAAGGAAGTTGGCTTTGTGGGCAAGTAAGCAAATGGAAAAAGGTTCAGGTCAGGTAAACTTTCTAAAATGGTTATTTATATAGCACAGTAAAAGTATCTGACATTTCAGGAAACCTCTGTTCGAGGAAGATCGCTTCCCTAAACAGTTGGAAAACAAATACCGATGTCATGAATTGGCTGTTATCTTGGATAACATTTTCTATGAGATAAGCAAACACCACTGTGCAAAAGCTTCACCATTATGTTAAGGAAGCAATAACATCAGCACAGCAACCCCAAACTCAATGGTATAGAGCTTATTAATACAGGCAGTATAACTTACTTATTTAGTTTTTTTATTGGAAACATTTATTTAAAACTTTTGAAGACAGTTGTTGATCATTTGATTTCCATGATCTCCTTGAAAAAGCTTGACAGTGTTACCAGCAACCATAGCACAGCATGTGAATTTATTCCCTAGCCAATGCCTACTAAGATTTACAAGACTTCAGTTTAATCATGAAACCGTCAAGACAATCCTACAAATTAAAGGAATATCTAAGCTACTGCTGTAACTACGGTATGATTCTGGGTACTTGTTATGTTGTCCCCATATTTTTTAAACTAAGTTTTAGTGAATTGTGATGTTCCTAGTATTTTACAATATTCTTACCTGTGGAGGAATGTGCACTTTTTATTCATAATGTTAGAATCTTTTTGTGTCATTTAAAATGCTGCAGCTGTTATTATAGGAAATATAAATACTGCAATGAAGCTTTTTTGTATATACAAAGTACAGTATTATACTAAGGTTCTTGGTAATACTAGGGTTCTCAAATGTTCAGACTCTTGTAGAAACCAACAAGATTCTAACAGGAATTCTAATAGTGAAATTATATATTGATGCTACAAAGGATAGTGTGAGAGATTTTTCCCTCCTGCTTAAAACTTAATTGAAATCTACTTAAATGTATTTAAAGCTCTTTTTTATAAGTTTTTCTTTTTCTTTTTTACTGCAGCAGCAGGTAATGAGTTTTATCCAACTCTGATTTTAAATATATTACCAAAATGTTTCTAAATGTATAGTTTTCTGCCCTGTTAAATGCTGAGGATTCAGACTTGGGTGTTAGTGTTGTTCCATATAAAAACACCTCCAGGTCCTAAACATTCACAGAGCATCAACTGGTCTCTTATCAAATAAATGTGTTATCAGTGTCATCAGTGTACAAAGGTATCTTTGTCGATTCACTCTGTATTTTTAATCTATAATACAATTATGAAAGTGTGCAAACAAATCATGTCCTCCCTAAACAAGGGCATGTGTTGCAGTGAGACCTGGAGACCAACCTCCTGTGTTGTGGGTGGGTAAGATTGGTCAGCCACAACACCCGATTGGTAGGTCCCTCAATGTTGGGTTCAATCTGGCCAATGGGACGCAGTCCAAACGGATCAAGGGACCTATATATCCCCATGCATGTGACCCAGAGCTTCCTCTTTTGGCTCGTGCATTCAGGAACACCCGCCCACCTCTGCCTACTTTTAGAGAATTTTGTGCTTGACCTTGTATGTCGTCGTGTGTTGTCTGTAGTTGGAACAGAGGCACGGCAGGAATTTTCCCCACTTGGCTGATTGGCTGCTGCCATTTGGGTTTTGCCTGCCGCATAGCAAATCATCACAACTTGTAAGGCTGCGGATAGGCAGGTGATAGGTATGAGAGAACGGCATAGCTGCCAAGTTCTCCCTTTTTTTTAAGGGAAACTCCCTTATGCTGAATAGGCTTCCTCGCGAGAAAAGGGAAAACTTGGCAGCTATGGAGAACGGTCTCGCCATCCCTATGTGAAGGGTATTCCGTTAAAGGAATCCTAAGAGGGGGTTGTACCTGTGACTCAGGGGGACATCTGGGTGGTGGACATAGCCTGTTCCTGGCTTTCCGCCTATCCAGGTGTTCACCCTTGGCTGACCTATGCTGATGCCCTGGGTCAGCACTACCTGCAAGGGTGCAGGGAGCTAGTTGAACCAGAGCCTATACAACCACTCACTTTCTGTAATCAATAAAGTTGTGGCCTAAATTCTGCCAAAAACCAAAACTAAAATTTGAGTCAAGTGTGAATTTATTTAGGGGGGGGGGAGGTCTCTGGGTCTGAACACGTAAGAAGAAATTTCTGTGCTATAGACTGATCCTTTTTAAAAGTGAAAGTTAAATTTATTAAAACCATATATTAATGGCCTGAAGGCATTTAATTATTGGAGAAGCGATAAAACTTCTATAGAGACTTTTCTTTACATTATTACTGTCACATCTCATTTTAACAGATAAGCTATTTTGGGCAGTTTTCTTGCCTCCCCCCCTTTTTTTTGAATGACAAGAACTTTCTCCTAAAAAGAAAGACAATGCAATTGGAGTAGCAGAGATAGTGAAACAGACTGAGAAGTTATTTTCTTCATTAAAAACACATTGAATTGTTTATTCTGAAGGGTAGCATTTTTAGGGGAGGGGACTCAGCTCACTGCCAGCGCAGATTCTGTGCATGCAGAAGGGTCCAGGTTCTGTCTCTGAGTTTTTCTAGTTAGGGCTATAAAGGCCCTAGAGAGCTAGTGTGAACCATTACAAACAATACAGAACTAGTTAAGCTAATTGTTTCAGTAACTGCTATAAGGTCGTTTGTTCTGTGGCTATATTTTAAGGGCAGCTTGGTACTTGAAATAGCGTATTTAGAACGTTCAGTACGTAATTAAGGCAATGAAGGAAAAAAGAAAGAAGAAATCCTCCATAGTGCTGAGGGAGCAGGAATTTTATAAACTGCCCTGCTAGCTGAACTGTTGCTTGTGACGTTTCTTAATGCTATATTTCAAATGCTATTAGAAGCTTCTCTTCCTTCGACTGAATGATCCCTGAGCCCCCTGAAAATGGAAACTAAGCATGCTTGAATTGTTTTTGGTCTATTACAGCAGACATGGCACAAATGAAACTGACTTCCAAAGTATGATTTGTGCAGCGCTATATAACATGCACGCATAGGAAATTTATAGTATGCCACGAACTGCTTAACACTCAGCACTCAAACGACTCTCTTTCCACCGCATGCTCTAATAACTGGAGATTTAATACAGAACCTAATATTTGGACAGTTATTAACATTGTTTTCCTTCTGTTTTACTGCCTTTTTGTAAACAGCAGCTTATTTAAATATAGTAGTAGATCCACGGGTGTACAAAATCCGATTGCTGTCCCCAAGACGGGTGCTGGAGATCAAAAAGAAAATATATCTGAACTACAAAAAAGAAGCACTCACTTTTTACATAAAATAAAAAGGAGTCGAAGGGAGAAATCTTAACAGGCTATTGATCTCATATACCTGTATTTTGTTCTATGTCATTTGGAAAAGCATTTCATTCTTATATTAATAAATAAAAGACAGAAATGCATGGAAGATATGAGATCTTTTTCACAGTGACACCTTAAGGCATTGAGTGACTGAATCTGCCGAACAAGCTGGTGAAATGTCACAGTTAGTTTGGTGGAGCTGAGGCAGCAGTTAGAGCATCCCATTCTAAGCACTTGTTTTATGACTGTATTCAGGTAGTCCATTTCTTTTATGTGGTTTTTGTATAGCACCACATTTTCGAGGAAAAATCGCTTCTCTCTTGCCTTTTTGAAGGATTATTTTATCTTGGGGCTCAGCAAGATGGCACCCACAGATACCAGTATGCCCATCACTACATCCTATGCAAATATTCCTGTTTTCACTCGCTCTCTAGTTTGGACCCCATCCCCCCACCACATTAAACAGGCCCACATTTCATGAGATGCTAGGATTCTGAAGAGAGGAGAGGTGCTTCAGCTTTTCTCTGGGAGTGAGTGCAGTGGTGGCCAATTTAGCTGTCACATTCACACCATTGTTGTAGCTCTGTCTCTTTTTCTGCTCTTTCAGGTATAGCGTCCATTTCATGTTATGCCATATGGGTATGGCAGCCATTTTGTGACTGGCATCCACACAACTTCCTAAAAATCCAAATGTGCCCAGTGGTCCAAAAAGGTTGAGAGATAATCCCTGCTTTGTTGTAGGAAAAACACCTTAAGATTTCATATTCAAGGAAACATTGAATGGGTCATTGTGTCTGGTTGTTAACCAGAAGGTTGGTTGTTTGAGACCATTCAGGGATGGCTGTGGGCAGGATTAGATGTGGACTAGATAACTCTTGAGGTACCTTACAACTCTACAAAACTATGATTCTATGAATCTCAGATCTACACCAATGAGTTTGATCAGAGCAGGCAGAAGGGGATGACAGACATGAACCTGATGATTCCAAAACTCGAGGGGATGGATAGACTGAGCTATGCGTCCCCAAGAATTTGACTACTTCTATCTAACTTCCATCAGAGGGCAGAACTGCCTTGGATGGTCTCCTTAAGAGTCAGGTGCCATTGATTCTTAGGACCCCTGCAGGTGAGACAGTGATGTCCTTGTGAGCTTTGGCTTTCTCTTACTTGTTGAATGGACAGTTGATTATGTAGGAGGCAATTGCTCAGTGCATCTCAATATAATTTGTGTGCAATGATTTCTTGGGCAGAAAAGAGAGGGCAACAACAAGGGAACAGATATGCTTAAATCACACTCAGTCTCCCTTTCAGCTATGCTGACAGGATATTTTGTTCCTTTCAGTCTCTGAATCCCTACTGTTGTATGTAACCAACAACCATATTATTTTTCATGAAGTTTTTCTCTGCTCCAGTGACACCGAGTCTGGCTGCAACAGCTGTAGCATGGGGAATGATTGTCACAGCATAGCCTGTTAACGATGAGTGTTTGTTCCAGGTCATGTGAAGCAGAGATTTGGATTTTTGCCAGTGGCTGTGGAAAGGCAGCATTTATTGGTTGGATAAATGTTTAGGACATAGGGGTGTCACAGGGTGTGTCACAGCAGGCTGCCCTATGCAAGGAACAAATTGTACTTGCCTCCCTCCCCAAGGTAGCTGGAAGAAACCAAAGGCAGCTCAGCTACTGGGCTTACTCTTATTCTTTGTCTGTGAGCAGGCATCTTTTAATGGCTCAGAGACGGGAAACAACAGGGAAGTTAAAAATCACAGCGGGGGGAAATAGGTGGCTTCCCTCTGGTGCTAGAAATATAAATTAGGAGAACATAAATGGTGTTCTTTATCTGTGTGTACAGAACAGGTATCTTTAAGGGGGAAATCCAGTTAGGGATATTCCATTAGCCTATATTTTTAATTGAACCAACCTAATTTGTACTTCCAGAACTGTTATGCAGATTAGAAAGGGTCATCATTTGCTTTTTGCAGTTTTCTGAATGTAGTCATACATTTCTTGATTTAAAAATGTACGAAAATTGAGTAAGTTTATAGAAAGCACATTAAAGTACATATAAAAATAATTATTTTATGAATATTGTGAGTAAAAACACACAATGTGTATTTATCTCATTTAACAGCTGCCTATTCATTCAGACTGTGTACCAGAAATATTCTCTTTCTCTAAGTAATCCAACAGAACTACAAGTTGGTTCAAGGGGATTATATACTCTGTGTCACAGATAATCTTGGGGACCCAGATTCCTCAGAGTTTAGGGCTGCTGCTACTCCTTTCTTCCTTCTCTGTTTTCCTGTCAGATTAGAGAAGCCCTGCTCATCATAGGAAGTAGTGTAGCAGTGAGAGGATAGGTAACCCAGCCAACCACTCCCTGCCAGTTTCTTTATCCTATGTCAAGAAGCAACTCCTCTTTTCTTCAAATCTCTTTTTTCCATGAAGAGAAGAGCTTGGAGGTTTGCAACACTTTACCAGCCCCACCATTACCCACTTGCTGTCCATTCAGGCTGATTACTGATCAGGCTACTCATGATTAAGCAGTTTATTCCCTACATGTTGTAATGGACTTTAGGTGGCCAAGGAACCCTGCCCTGATTCAGATGATCTTAGGATAGTCATTCCCAGCTTTGTACCTTCCAGATGTTTTGACTACAGCTTCAAAAATTCCAAGCCAGCATGGCCAATGGGAGAGAAGGTCCAAAATATCTGGAGGGTACCATGTTAGAAAATACAGCCTTTGGGCAATACCACTAAGTAGGTAGATATGTTCCTCTGTTGCCATATCTCTTTCAACATTTATGAGGACATTTTTGGTCAATATAATGCATCTTTACCTCACTTTGATAGGCATCTTGTCCCCTGATATTGATGATGAAAAAAAGAAAGGGTTTAATAACCTCATTATCTTCTGATTCTCTGCTTCCTCCATTTCTTTGTCCCATTTCATTACAAATGAAGTTTTCTTATTCCAGGAACATGAACTGAGAGGTTTGTGCAGAAATGAGACAGCACCTTTAGAGTTTGCTTCACTGAACAGGCAAAAGCTAGAAAGAGGAACAGTAACTTTATTATCTGTAGGAATAGTACTTATCCATTAAGGTGTTTTTATGTGTTGAAAGGAGAGTCAGTGGCTACTCATCAAGATGCATATATATTACTTGAGGTATCAAGGCAGCATGACAAGTCACTGGGGAACCACAGCAGAAGAAAGATGTTGCGCCCAGGTCCTGCTTGCAAGTTTCCCACTTCCATCTGATTGGTCACTCTGAGAAACAAGATGCTGAACTAGATAGGCTTTTTGTCAGATTCAGCAGGGCTCCTTTTATAGGAGATTCTGGAACAACCTTATCTAGAGAATTTCTGTATGTAAAATGGGCATGCAAAAGCCCATTTTTCAGGAATTAATGCGAGTATGGTAACAATGTCTTAATATTTCCTCTGAAAGCCCAAAGGCTGCTGCTAAAACTTCTGAAGAGGTTCCTGGATAACAAATCTTTTCCTTTAGGAAGTCAGAAACAAGGCAAACAATTATAAATCAAATGTTTTCTGCATGGTGGATTGAGGAAACTCTTTCATCTTTTGATCTTGGAACTGCATTAATTCATAACCCGAATGCTTTTATTTCCTGGCCTGAATCCCAGATTCCAGATGCCATTCAAAGGAAATGTTTTCATGATCTATTGTTTGATAGTCTACATCCATTTTTTTAAATCTGTATTTGCTATTATCAGGATTACAAGGTTTTCCTTGTGGGACTAGAGACCATTTATTAGGCAAAACTAATTAAAATAACCTTTCCTAAGAAACTATTTCTCATGCAGAAATGTCAGGTGCTTTCTTTAAAAACAACATAGAAGTATTTATTTGTCTGCTTGTATGGCTTGCTCAACATGCAGGATTTGCCCCTGTCCCTGGACACAATGTCACTACACTATATCACAGAACGGATCATGAATACTTGATAAATCCACAGCAGCAGCAATGATGGTAAGATAATAGCTCCATTGTTATTTAAGCAAACAGAATGCTTCAAGGATTTATATTGCCAGGTACCTATTCTCACAGAGATCGGTGCAAAGAAAATTCATATTGTCCATTACAAAATATTAGCATCCCCAAGTTTAATGAGGTTTTCTCTCTCTCTCTCTCTCTCTCTCTGGCAGAATAAGTTACCCAGTTGATTAAAAAAATCCAAAACCCCAATGTTCATGTTAAAGCCTTTTCTGTCTTTTTCTGCACATCTGTTTTTAGCTTCCATGGCTGACAGCAAGTTCTGCAGATAAGATAACATGGATTTATTCAGCCAATCTGATATCACACAGTAAACAGACTGATGTTGCACAATGGCAGTTGGCTTCATGACATCTCCATGCTTCGGAAAATCAAACCATGTAAATCAATGGAACTAATCTTTCCATTCCTTCTGTTCTTCTGTGTCTTTTTGTCCTGTCTAACTTACTGATCAACAGAAGTGCATGTGCACATAGCTGATGCACAGCTCAAAGAGGAACATTGATGTGATTGTGCATACCATTACATCAGCATTCCTGAAAACTGAACAGTCCCCCCCCCAAAAAATTGCACATATGCTACTGTCTTTATAAAGCCCAGAGAACAAAAATGGAAGGTTTATACTGCCTCTAAGCAAGAGCAGGTGATCCAGAGCTCCCAGATTAGGGATGCTGTGTGCACTCAAACATGAGCTCTTACAAAAGCTAGTATACCTATATGAATGTTTGCAAACAGCATTGAGGCCAGAAGGGCCCTGAAAGTTCCATTTCCATCCTTGGGGAGAAAAAAATACACTTCATGGGTTAGTTCGGAACAGGAACTACCAGCTATGCACATTATTTCTGCTAGGGAGAAGTACAGAAATAATGCACCAGTGAAAATGCTGTACACAGCATCAATTTCATGCTGGGAATTCTGAAACAGACAGTTCGTATCCTATTGCCAGTAGGAAAGGCCTGCCACTACTGCTTGTCTTCTCCCCAAGGTTACTAGGCTTTTGGATGTTTTGAGTTTTAATATAATAGTTGCAAAAGCCTCGTCTCTTTTGGGGGGTTGGGGTACTTTAGTTTTAATACATGTGATTTTCTCCACAATGATCCAATAAATCATAGGTGCAAGATGGCTGTGTGGGAGGCATCTGTTTGCATTTGAGATAGCTATATTGTCTGCAGTATGCGGTGTAATTTATTTATTTATTTATTTTCTATTTTTTTCCAGTGATTTGTAGACCCACATAGTTCTGCCAAAAATATATCCTGCCAATGTTTTCCCTTTGTTAGAATCAGTTCACATCTTAGTGAATTGAAGGGATTCTAATATGATTTCAGCAAAGTGTTTGTCCAAATTCCTAATGGTATTTTGGTTGTCCAACTGGTATAATACAAGTTAGATGAAAATACCACCCAGCGGATTCATGTTGTCATTTAGTCGTGTCCGACTCTTCGTGACCCCATGGACCAAAGCACACCAGGCACTCCTGTCTTCCACTGCCTCCCGCAGTTTGGTCAGACTCATGTTCGTGGCTTCAAGAACACTGTCCAACCATCTCATCCTCTGTCGTCCCCTTCTCCTAGTGCCCTCAATCTTTCTCAACATCAGGGTCTTTTCCAGGGAGTCTTCTCTTCTCATGAGGTGGCCAAAGTATTGGAGCCTCAGCTTCAGGATCTGTCCTTCCAGTGAGCACTCGGGGCTGATTTCTTTCAGAATGGATAGGTTTGATCTTCTTGCAGTCCATGGGACTCTCAAGAGTCTCCTCCAGCACCATAATTCAAAAGCATCAATTCTTCGGCGATCAGCCTTCTTTATGGTCCAGCTCTCACTTCCATACATCACTACTGGGAAAACCATAGCTTTAACTATACGGACCTTTGTCAGCAAGGTGATGTCTCTGCTTTTTAAGATGCTGTCTAGGTTTGTCATTGCTTTTCTCCCAAGAAGCAAGCGTCTTCATAGAAGCAGTAGATTCATAGCTGGTTGGAAAACTGTATTCAAAGAATGCTCATCAGTGGCTTCCCATCAAGCAGGAGGGATGTTTTGAGTCTGCTCTTGAATGTCTGCAATGTTTTTATCTTCTTAGCCTGCCATTTTTGCTCTCATATAACACCAAAAAGATAGATCTACTTAGGAAACTGATTTATACAAAGACAGACCATTATAGCTCAGACGTTTCTATGCAGATAGGCAGTGGCTCTCCAGGATCTCTTGGAAGGAGTTAATCTGGATTTATTAAATGATTCATTCCCATAGATCATGCCACCAGTGCAGTTGGCATAACTTGAAATAAGAAGATATATTATGAATTGTCTTAACCCTGGGTTCTACTCTTTATCTGAAGTGTATCCTAGAGACTGTATGACTGTCCTAACCTCCTAACATTTAATGTAAAGATCAACACACTAATCCTGCGTTCCAACATTCCTCCTGTAAGATAGAACTGGGTTCCACATAGACAATAGATTCTTCCTCCAATGGTAAACTCACGATACAGGAAATATATGGATAATCAGTTAATCATTTTTTGCTAGGATCATGTCCTTTCAAGTTCAAACTTAGCAAACAAAATAATAATCAGATAGGAACTTGTAGGAAATAAACAGGGGTACAATGGTTGGGTAGCTCACAGGTTCGAATTGGACCCCTCTCTTTACTTCTCAACAGTCTCATGGATCAGCCCTATGCTTTGCTGAACCATGGACCAAAGAATGGGTGAGAAGTTTCTGTTGCTTACAGTAGCCGGTACTGTATAGGATTTTAAAGGAAGAGCTCAAATCTTGCAGAAGGCACAGATCTGTGATTCTGTGTTGTATTGAGCTTCAAGATCAGGGATAAAGGTAAAGGGACCCCTGACCATTTGGTCCAGTCGTGAGCGACTCTGGGGTATCCCGAGGTATGACTAACGTAACCCGAGGTATGACTCTACACAGTATCTCAAATATTGCATTACTGTTTCCTACTATGATAAAGCTATAGGAAACATAAAATGACTTTTAGATATGCAACCTTTTTATTGCCCCAAGGAATTCCAAAGTGGAGAAATGTCTTTCAAATGGCTGCAGGATTAGAAACACAATTCCTGGTCTAGATAAAGCCCATGGATAAAGTGTTCTCCTTACAGATAGTGGTCAGCATTGAGCATGCTTTCCCCCACTTATAAATAATCCTGGGATTCTCTGCATAAATTTGGTGGATTTTAGCATATAGAGGAAACTTTAAAATTGCATTGGAAGTGATGTGACTCAAACTTCTAATTTACTGTTTTTATGTAATATCTGAAACGGGTAAAAATCACAGATCTCATGCAGGATATGATTTATGAGTTCCAGATGGCCTCTGGAAAAAAAAATACATGCTTGAACTCTAACTGTTCCACTTTGACTATTACATCAGGAGAGGGAGGCCAGAAACATTGATCATTTTCACTTCAACCCAACCCCTATATAGTCTAAAATGCACTCTCACCCACAACTTCAGGCTCTCATACCAGAAAAATACCTTGGAGAAATCCAAGTGCACAAGCATCCAAACAGTATATATGGTGACCTGAATGTTTTGTTATTAAAGGTGTTGTACTGTAATCCAGTGTTTCTCAACCGCTGTTCCGCGGCACACTAGTGTGCCACGAGACGCTGGCTGGTGTGCCGCGACGTGCGGCGAGGAGAAGGGCGATTTGGGGAGAAGGGCAATCCCCAAAGCGAAGAAGACCTCAGGCCTGGCAGCTAGGCCTCTTCCCCACTCGCACCCCGCGCCGTCTCCTAGCAACCGGCCGTCGACGGCGCTGATTGGCCAGCGCGGCTCCCGCCGCCATTTTCAAACGGCTTTTTTTTTTGCCGAGGCGGCCGGGCGGCCCTCCTCCCTCAGCCGCCGCCATTAACAATTCTCGTCCCGGGCTTAAGCGGAGGCGAGTCTGGTCTCGGCCGGCATGGAGAGCGGCCCTCTGGCTGAGAAGCCCCCTCTGAGGAGGAAGGGGAGGCGGCGGCAGCAGCAGCAGCAAGCGGCGAGGCCCGCCGCCGCCGCAGGGGGAGCGCCTGTGAGGCGCAGCGACGGCGGCGCGCTTCTATTCGAGACCCCCGGAGGGGCCCGGCAGACCTCCTCCTCTTCCTCCTCAACTGCCTCCTCCTGCGGGCAGTAAGTGCCCCCTCCCACCCCTGCCCTGGGTCCTTAGGGTGAGGGGCGGGTGACAAATAAATTCATGGTAATAGGAATAATAGTAATCGACGAGGGGGGGCAGGCGGTGTGAGGTGCTGGGGGTGTTGACCCCCTCCCCAATATTATTCGCTTCAAAAGGAGGGGGCGTAAGAGCCTTCAGCCCCCTACCCGTCACAGGGACGATCCGATTGCATTGCCACCACCACAAGCATTATTGATTACAGTACTATTGAACCCCAGGCCCAGTTTTCTCCCCGAAAAGGGGAGGGTGGCACAGAGTTGGTGTGCCTCGTGATTTTTTTCATGGAACAAGTGTGCCATGGCCCAAAAAAGGTTGAGAAACACTGCTGTAATCATCTATTTATGCAGCAGTACTGTATTGGGTGTTTGCAGCAAGACATTTTCCAGCATTTACAAGTTATGATAAATTGGAAGTGATTAGCAATGGAATCCAGGAACTAGATTTTTCTGATGCAAGTCACAAATAATCTAATTCAACTCCTGCTTAGATGCCAGTGAGGCTTATAATAATGGTCTCCCCAAGATAAGTTGAAAATTGGCTATTTTTCAAATAAAATGGATCAGCTGTAATGATAATATACAGAATGCTACCGTGATGATGACAACTAGAAATGCAAAGAAATTATACTCATCTGACAGAATGAGATTTAAATAGGATCCAAAGATTGGACAAGAGGAGCTACTAAAATGTCATTTCACTCACACTTGCATTATCAATTTAGAATAATATGGGGGGAATTCTAAGAATATTTGTCTTAATAAAGAGAAAATGGAGATTGTTGTCACCGTCATTTTTAACACTCCAGACCTTGGAGCTTTTCTGTCATTGATTAATTGATTGCAGAAGTTCAAGTTCAATTTTTCAAGTGGCAATTTTAGGCAACAGAATCCTGGTAGAAATGGGAAATAGATTTTTGTGATGTTTTTCTGCCTTGCATTAGGTAGGGATCACTGTGGACAAAACACTGAATGAACAATGGATCACACAATGATTCCATTCTTTCATAAATATAAATATAGAGTACGCCAGATGTAAACAAAGAAAATCTTGATAAAACAGAAGCTATTAATTCAGAATGCTTTTCAAGTCCCTGGAAAGGGACTTAATTTGAAGGGACATTAATTTGTCCTGAGAAAAGCAGTTTCATTTGTTAAGTTACATTTCACACTTAACATGCTTACATGTATATTAACTCACAGGAATGATGTTAAGGGACTCCTGTTTAGTTATAGGAAACAGCCTTATACCAGGTTAGAGCACTTGGCCGTGTAACCCCATATTACCATTTCTGATTGGAAGTAGCTGTCCAGTGTTTCAGGCTGAGGTCTTTGCCATCACCTGCAACCTGAGATCCTTTTAAATGAGATCCTTGAAGTTTCAACCAATGCTGTCAGGGATATTATCCCAGGTGCGCATTTGCCATCGAGGATGCGAAATAGGATACTCAATGGTCGCTATACGGATATTTTCAAACTCCTTCCCCCAATGAATGCCCAGACAAGGATAAGCAGGTTGCTGTGGGCAAGGGCAAGGCCAGCTCCCCTAAAGTAGAGAGAACCTTTGAGAAGTGGCTCGATATTCTGTTCTGTTCAGTTGTCGAAAAGAAATGTATTGGATCCTGTAATTACTGTATGCTGCAGGAAGCAAAATCCTGAGGAACATTAGCTCCAAATAATACGTTCAAGACAAAAGATTTCTAAAGATTGGCTATATGTTTTAGAAGACCGAAGGATGGTATACAATATAGAAACACTGTTTTTGACAAGCTTAGCTGTCATAAGTTGCAATTCAGTGGAAAATAACAGAACGGGAAATTTGCAAGTACACTAATATATAAGTCCATATTGTTTGGCACTGCATTGCCTTTGTAATATAAATAATAAGCAGATGCATCTGATAGCAATTTGAGTCTAGGAGACAGATCCAGTGTTCCCCCCCTTCCCTTGTTGACTGAAACCCCCCTCCCCTTTTTGGAACTTGCTAACTACATATGGTACGCCTGGGGTTATAACTTTCTTCCTTGACAACACTACACTGTAAATTACAGAAAAATATGTGTATATGTTTGATCTAAATGCAGGGTGGGGGAGGAGAATCAAAGCTCTATTTTATTATCAACATAGCTAAAGTATTCATGCAACCTTTGAAATGGGCAATTACCAAGGTTAAACTAAACATAAACAGGAAATGTAGCTATTTTTTGTGGCCCCACTTTCTGTTTTTCAGACAAAAGCACTATTCAAGTCAAGCATCTGTTATGTTAATTTTCAAGATATTGCTGAGAACTCAATTTCCTTGCTGAAGTTGCTTTTCTCTTAGAAAGCTATGTCATGCCATGGATTCAGGAATATATCATGTGGGTAGCTGAATTTATATTCCATCTAAGATCCATCACACTATCCAGATGGGGTTCATAAAAAGCTGTAAAGAAGGAAGCAAATTAAGACCCACAAGTATTGAGAAAATACAAAATATCTGAGGAAAAGGGTCAAGGTTTTACTCACCCGGAGACCTGCATGCAATATGGCTGGATCATATGAGCAGTTGCATTGGCACAGTGGTGAAAGGACTGAATAAATAGAATAATGCCATGTGTGCAGCTGTGCTGGTAGAGAAATTAAACCCCAGCTGAGCAGTAAATATTAGCAACCATTGCCATTATTTCTTTCCATGTAACATGATGCAGAATCAAGAGGCTTATTCAATGTGGCAATGATACCAGGTGAGGTAGAGGGATGAGCTATGAAAAACAGGGATCTGTTGATTTAGGTCGTCTTAGGTTCAGTTCTCCACATTTACACATCAGTTTGCATTTTTTAAAGAATCCCCCTGAAAATACACCAACATTTTTGGTGCAAATGTCTCACAATTTTGCCCTCACCCCCCACCCCACCCCGACATGTGCATTGGAGCTAAATAAGCATACCCTCCCTTCCCAGCTAGGACTCTCCCATATTGTTGTAGTAGATAATGGATTAGAGACAATGCCTGCTTGCATTACTTTTGGCCATTCAAGTATGTGGAGCAGAGAAGAAACTGAAAATCAGAAGGGAACCTTCTGCTCAGCTTTAGCCTATGTCCTAGGGTAGCTGGAAAGTTAGGTGCCCACTGCAAAGGCAATAAAACTCCACATTTTCTGACATCTAGCAGGGAAGAAAGAATATAAACTAAATCTTTTCCCCAAAGCCTTATTGCATTAATCCTTATTCACAGTTGTCAAATAGTTTAAGAGTGCTTAGTGTGCACCACCACCTTTTTTGCTGATTTTAAGCTCATGGTGGCAGTGACCTGACAAATGTTAAAAATAAATATCAGTCAGGATATTGGACTGATATTGTCCAAATTCACGGTCATGCCATTTTAGTAGTAATATAACAAGCTCCCAGCTTTTAAGAATTCCCTATACTGAACTGCTATCCAGTGTAATTTACTGCTATCCTACTGGGGCACTATCTTCATTTTGGCTCCAAAACATGCAAGGCAAGCTTCCTTGATAATTTAGGTGCTTCAACTTCCAGATTTTTAAAAATATACATAATGTGGCTTCAATCAAGATAGGTTCTATGGAAGTTATAAGGATAGGAGCAACATAGCCAGACACAAAATTTCAGCCTGTCAAATCTAACTAGGCTCAAACAGCCAGGTTTAACTTCCTTGGCTGTTGGCTTATGTTTCTCTGCTAAACAGAATTAATACTTTGATGTAACTAAGAAAATTAGGAGTAATTACCGTAATAAAATGCAACATGTATATCAGAGCTATGTACTTCAGGAATGTTATCTTTTTTCTAAAAAAAAAGAGAGAGAAAGATACAGTGAATTTAGGCTCATTAGTTTTGATGAGAGTGGTTTGATGTGCCTGTGAAAAGTATGTGCTGTTTGCATGTTAAAAAAAACTGAATTAAGAAGAATTGCTTCCAGGCTAAGTCCTTGTATGCCAAAACCCAGCCTTCCACTGTTTTATAGCCAAGATATATATCCCTGGGAATGCACAGCTATAATTTGTTATGTGCTATGACATTTTGCAATCAGTGAATCATAGTCTACAGATTAGGGTTTAGTGCTTCCAATCAGTGCAATCACACTGCATTGGCTAAAACTTCAGCTGAGACCCTCATAGGTTGACCTTCTTTTCTAAATTCCCTTAGCTGATAATGGAAGTTTTGAATGTGCCATGAATGGGTAATCACTGTAAATAATAGAAATTTTACGAACTGAGATAAACTTTAGTATCTCTCTGTACTTCTACCTGTCTTGGTACTCCTGAAAATTACTTCGGGCAGAGTTTTCATTTTTCTAAGATTACAAAAGAAGGAAACATGGTTTCAAATTATAGCCCAGATATGTTTTGATAGTGTGATGAAAAGGCCACATGATTGCTTTTATGTGAGCAAGTGCAATAGTAAGTGTAGCTTTTATACATTTCATCTCAGTAAGTGAATGATGAGAGAACATGGGATGTGCATATGGTTATATAATAGAGGGTCATAATGGGCGGAAGTTACAGCAATCGTGCTGGTCACCAAAACTTGCTCACCTCTTCTACATGAGACATTGTGTGCATGTAAACATTCCATGTGCAAATTTTTATTCTTTAAAAAGCAAAGGAAGAGGAGCAGGATTGGGATCATAATGAATGAGGAGCTCCCCCCCCCTCTGTGCACCACAACGATGCCAAAAATTAAACAAAAGCTAGTGGAGGGTTCCCTTCCAGGACTAATATTTGTGTTGGAAGGGTAGTGACTTTTGGTGCACAAAACGGGGTTACAGTCTCTGCATGCTACAATATTAATTCACTCCATTTGCTGTTTACGGAATGAAAACCATGCACACAATAAATGCTTATATGCTAACTCTTAGCCAAAGATAGAGTGGAGTCAACATCTGTCCATCCATTTTGGATATAGTAGTCTAGTCAACTGCTTGCCTGGAAGGCAAACTGACTTCATTCAAACAAAGCTGCTTAAGTGCTGCTTAAGTGCTTCAGTACTATGGCTAGGTTGGTGCCAGCTTCTCAGTTCCTGGATCAAGTGCCGCTTTTGAGTTTCATGAGGGTTGTTGTTCCAGCTGTTGCTGCTGGTGTGTAGCCTACAACCACCAATACTATTGTAGTTGTCCTTCACTGTTGTAGCTGGTGTCCTTATTCCTTTTCACTTTCACCTTCACAGAATTTTTATATTTTCATAACTCACAGGAGATATGCTTAACAAATGTAAAACACATGCATATCACAGTGTGTGTGGTATTAATTTCCGAGTCACATTATTTGACATCAGAATCAGGGACCACAAGGGTCATCTAGTTCAACCCCCTGCAATGCAGGAAACCTTTGTCCAATATGGGGCTAGAATCCATAGACCCTCATGCTCTATCAACTGAGATAGGACATTCAAAATGTTAAAATTTCAACAAGATATGCTGCTGTTATATAATATAGGTAATAATCAGCAGTATGTTCATGATTTTGTCACAACATGTACACAACTGAATAAGCAAACTGAAAGGTGGTTTGAAAGAGAGAATTTGGCACAGTAAGAAAAAAACCACTAATTTTACATCATTTCCAGTGGTCCTAGTGATTATAGATGGACCGAACAACTATAGTTTTCTGCTAAATATGTTTCCTTTTTTATCATGTCATTTTAAAAGCAGATATCACAGTAGTCTACAGATGAAAGCGTGTGAAGTTAAAGAATGAAGAAACAAGGGAAAGAATATTAAAACTCATTCTAATGCATCCTCCATTTTCTGTGGGTGTTCCAAATGGATGGAAACATAATATATATAGCCCTAGCTAAAAACTGCTGAAGAATTTCATCTTTTTCTTATCGTCATCCGATATTTAATGGAATTCCGATGCTATTGATTGCAATACTTAAATTATATTGAATGCATTCCTTGAGTTAGTCAAGTCATAAAGATTAATAGGGCAGTGCCCCAGAGGCATATGTTATCGTATGGCAACATAGAGCTCTTATCTGACTCAGTATTAGCACTGTCCATTTGGAATGTACCATATCTGTTTAAAAGTAAGATTGGCAAGGTTTGTAATTTGATGTGATGAATGGTGCCAGAAGCAAAAACTTTGTTGATATTGTGATTATAATGTTGCATTTTTTACTTTGAGGATTATTCTCTCTGTTTACTTACACAATTCAGACTGGTTTGTGTACATACAGCTTAAATATTGTGGTGTGTGTACACAAGGATTCCTGAGATTTAGATACACATATTTAATTTTGATGCACTGAAATGTGTTTGGGTATATAGTTTATAATAGGAGAAAATGGTGTTGTTTCCTCGATATGCAGGAGCAAAGGCAAATGATTCCCATCCCCAAAAATTCTACCTCCTCTAAATAAGTGTTTTATGGCTCTGGGTGTTTGGAAACTGCCAAGAACACTTCATCTGTCACCACAGGCACAAATATTGTCTGGGTTCTACATTCTACCCTACAATACATTGTAACTTTTCATTGTGGTAGAAAATATACCCCCAAAACATTCTGTGAGGTGTTTTTCAGATTGTATGAAGGTGAATATATTTGTTACATGCTAAAAATCAATAAAAATTGATAAAATTCTCACAGATGAACAGAGAGTCTCTGAAAAACTGCATGAAAATGTCCTCATTTCTGTTCCTTTAATGAACTATGTTTTTTATTTTCAATTGCAAACAACAAAAACTATCTTTTAAAATAAAATATTCTAAGAAGATTTTAAAATGTATAGAAGAAACCCCATTGCAACTAAGAATTAATGATTGCTAACATTAATCTCTCTCTCTCTCTCTCTCTCTCTCTCTCTCTCTCTCTCTCTCTCTCTCTGTGTGTGTGTTTTTTTTCTAATCTCAAGAAACCTCCTTGATTAGTGAAATGTCCTCACATAACATGATGTCCCCGCTTGCCAACCTACTAATACTTTATTGCTCTTTTCCGAAGGAAAACGCTAATTGGTAGGCCTACTGGTTACAATTTAGGGACACTGTCACAAATTGTTTCCGATACAATGTAGTGCAGTAGAGGGACTACCCTGTAGATCTACCTATGTGTTAACTGCACAATAAACAGTGCACCTGTAATGTATTACTCCACAAAGTTGGGTGAGGATTAAACATGAAAATAAAGATAATGAAAACTTTTAAAGAGAAAATAAAAAAAAATGATGCTGATCCAAATGTTCACAACCTAGGGACCATTATCTCTAGTAGCTGAAGGAGCAGTTGAAGAGCTATGGAATCTATAATCTAGTCTTTGTAGGGATATTGGAGTGCCTGGTCATATGCATAAATCTATACTGTAAAACGTTAAGGCACTGCTTTGTCTTTTTCATCTATAACTGTGTTATGTTTTCAGAAATGCTGTGCAAACAAACAGCTAAAGAAATTATACTTCACAATGTCATACAGTACTTTATTCTTGCCTTAACTGCCCAGCTAGTCTACATGCAGTAGCAATTAAAACCTTAAACACAAAACAACATGGGAATGCAGTAAAATGTTAAGTAGCGGTAAACAGCATGTCAAATAGAAAATCAAGGCAGAGGTGTGCAAACATCAAGTATTAGCTTTATATATTAAAGTGTTTTTAATACTGACAGCTAGGGTGGAGGTTAAATGTCAAGGGGCTCTCATTGCACTTCTAAAAGAAGAGTTTCAATTTAAAAATACAGAGGACAGTAAAGATTTTTTTTACTGATCCTAGGTGATATCTTGTCCTTCTCTGCTTTTTCTCCTGTATTTGGCACAGAGATCAATCTATCATGAGATGCAATGAAATTTCATAATCAGCGCACTATAATATGTGAATTTGTCTGATGAAAGAAAGCACTTCTTTGTTCTCAGAAACTTCCTAGGATGTGCAGTCACATGCCTCAGATGGTATTTGACCATTGCTTTTATTCTGAAAATGTTCTGTTAATTCTAAAATCTAGCTTGGGGCAGCATATTGTAGAAAATAAGAAAAACACACGATATATTAACTTGTAATGAGATTATTTTTTTTGTTTGGCATGGAGTTTGAATTGACTTGCTTTCTCCCCTAACTTACTGTGCTGATGATGTCAAGATGCGATGAATGGGCCGTATCTAACACTGGGAGCATGGGGTTCTGTTTGTGTAACAGTACTGCTTCTAGCTTTTCATTCCTCTTGTGACCTCAAAATTTGCTCTTGGGGGGTGCATGGGAAGCTGCAGGTGAGAGGAGATGAAGGGAGAGTCCCATTGTGAGAGTCTGTTGTGCAAGTGGAATGATAGTGTTGAATACAACGCAATACCTATATATAAAGTTAGGGCTGACCCAAAAGTTTGAGTTGATGATTTTGGGGGCAGGGATGTTAAATAAAAATGAGAGAGAAAGAGAGAACTCGGGCTGCTACCCCACTGCTAACAACAAGAACTCTCCGAAACAGAAAGTGCTCCCACAGGTTTCAGGTATCCATATAATGGAATCATAGAATTGTAGAGTTGGAAGGGATTTTGAGGGTCATCTAGTCCAACCCCTGATATGCAGGAATCTCTATGCAGTTGATGAAGGAGTCCCTAAGATGGCTGGCTGGCATATTCGTTTGTTCATTTATGTATTGTTCTTATTAAATTTGTGCCCTTCCTTATCATTTTGTATATGCTTATATAGTTGCAGAGATGTGGGGGGGTGTTAGGGTAGGCGTAGTAGCTCTGGCAGAGGAACCGTCATGCTCCTTCTTGGGTAGTTTGTTCACCTTTAGTTCCCACCCTGGACAGCTCTCACCAATGGTTCCTAGAAGATGTCAGCAGCCACACCCCAGGAAACAGCTTCGGCTGGCTATACCAGGTAAGGGTAGCTGATGGGGTTAAAAACAAAGCCGGAAAGGAAAGGACATAGGTTACGGATATTCTGCCTTACCCGGAATCATTCCCCAGAAGGGTCAACTGATTCATAAGTCACGGACATGCGGATAGGCGCCGAAGCTGAGTGTTTGCATTGCAATATATCTTCAAGCTAATTATGACTTGTGTGCTGTGTTATCAAGACGGCAGCCTGACAATATGCGCCACATTGGTTGCCCCTGATCTATGCATTACAAGTACGTAGCAACAAATTCCGAACAATGAGCTCACTGGCTGTCAGGCTTATTATTTTATTTTATATTTTTTCCAATATGCTGTTTTTGGATGCCATAAATGACATAATTGTTCCATAATCAATATAATTGCAACATATAATTAGTTTTAAATTTAGAGCGTTGATGCTATTGATTTCAAACAGATTTACTTTTACTTTTCTCTGAACTGTGTTCCTTAAATGTGTCAATTCAGATTAATGAGGCCTTGTCCTCCCTTCTTCTTTTATGTCCTTTAATGAAAAACAAACGAACTTTACAATAAGTGAAATAATGTTATTTATTTAAACATAATCTTGTGCAATACTGTAGGGTCCACATTGTTCTGGATTCAAGCAAGGTGTGCTTCATCCCTACTCTTCATCCCCAGAGACCAGGGAGTTGAGATCGGCTTTTATTTGGTTCTTAACACTCTGTGATCCTCCTGGAGCTTTTGCCTGAAAACATGCAGAGGGCTGGACTGCAGAAACACTTGACAGTAAACCGCTCGAGACATATATTACAGTCAAAGCTTTTCAAGGTGCACATCAGAAAGATTAATAACTCTAAATTAACCGCAGTTCAGGTCCTTCTGCTTTGAGTCACTTTTTGAAATGTTGATAAACGGTTCTGTTCAAACACTGCTTCTGCACTACTGCTGGTCGGCTCCCTTTGCCCTTTGGGAGAGTAGTTACTGTTAATATTAGTGTATCCTGCTGTGACCATGATACTGTTTAGTCTATGACAGGCTTTAAAAATTGTGATTGGAGGCTGTGCAACATTTTGCTTTAGCATCCCTCTCTATTGCTATTATAGTGTCTCACTCGCACAGACACTTAAAAAAAAATATTTTGGACTTGCTTTTTGAGTTGCATTTTACATGCAGAGTTGGAGTGATTAATATTTCATCCAATTCCTCTGCACAGCCTGATATGGGTCTGCTTCTGTTCAGCTCTTCTGCCACTGTGATGCCAGTGAATGGTGACGAATAGCTGGAGCTGGCCCTCTGATGGTTTTGTGAGATCTATTGTGAGAATAGAAACAAACAGTGGCTTGCTACATCATCAATCTAGACCGAGTTAATTAAATGCACTCCCTTGCATTTGAAATGCACTTCCTGCTGTACTATAATATCTTGGCAGAGCTAGCAAATGGGTTGCACTTGATGTTAGATGAGCATTTTAATTCAAGGGAGATCCAGGAAAGGCAAAGATACTTGGTGTTTCAAAATGTAGAAAAAGAGGCAGAATATTATATACCAGATTACCACCCACTTTGTTAATTTTGAGTGGTAAAGATGCTTCTTGTGTTTATTTTGTTCTCATGAATTATATGTGTTTGTTCTGATGGATTAAACTGATCCCTAGTTAGCATATTTAAAGAAAAACATAATTAAAAAAAATCTATGTTGCAATACTGGTTTTATTCTCCATTCTCTACACAGATCTGCTTATGAATATGTGTCTTTGTGGTGAATGTAGTAATTTATTTTTAATATACTGGGAAAGAGTCTGTCCATTTATTTTGTAGGAGATTAGTTTGAGTGGGAAAGTATTTCTAGAAAGAAAATAAAGACTAGTTGAAAACCAGTGTAGTTAAATCTGTAAAGAAAGGAGACTGTGTTGATTATATTTGTTAGATAACCTATTTGAGCTAGTGTTTAATGGATAATCAATTTAAATGCTCTTATCAGCGGCCCTTTGGCTGTATGTAGTGTTCTCAAGTGGCTACAGTTATCCTACTGAAAATTCAATTATCAGATTTATTATAGGAGCAAAAAATAAGACATTTTTAGTTATAGGTTATATATGTAAATATTCAACTTCACCCATTAAAAATAAGCATAATTGATCCCCCCATACTCAGAATAACTGAACTGAAAACACAATGACAATTTGTTATTTACATTGTTTTATTAATAATGCATATGGCATCGAAAATGTCAAAAGTAATTTGCAATTCCTTCATTCAGCTTCAGAATACTCTTGTGTGAGAGAGGCTGCTATTAGTCCCATAGGTTGTCAACTGAGGTTGAAAGAAGCCCCAATGAGTCCATTTTCACAGAAAGATGTAAGCCACAGTCGTGAAAAAGTGAACCTAATACTGTAGGACCAAGGGCCTGTCACTAAGGCTTGATGGCTCAGTCTATTTCCAGTCTGGGTCAATTTCACATGTGTTCATAGGTTCATCCTGTAGCATACCCACATCAAACGTATGCATGAGGGGACAAGCATGCTAATCCAGAAAATCAGGTTCAACATGTAGGGGAGCCTACATGAGTAGAAGCAGGCTACCTCATGGAAGGCAACACCCAGCACATGGTGTGAATCTAGCAAGAGGGCTTTAGTTTAGTGAGATTTCCTTCCTGTTAACAGTGTCTAGGATTGCAGCCTTATTCTTTCACTACTTAAAAGCCTGCTTCAGTTAGAAGACACTAACTTTGTTTCCAGTAGTTCCACCAAGCTAGTCACCCTTACCTGATACTTCAGCTGTTCCTCTAAATATGCAGAGGGATTAAAATGAAAAATTGTATGCTGAAACACATCCATATTTTAGAAACCTCACTATTGCAGTAAAGCGACACAACTTGATTCCCTCAGCAGTGAACGGCTGTATATATATATATATATATATATATATGCTTTTGTATATTTAGCATTATACAACAGTAAATGCATAAATAGGTTTTTAAAACATGGAAACTGTATAAATATTTCCATACTTCATAACTCTCAAATGAAATAATTAACATAAATGGAGATGGGAATCTATTCCAAGTTATCAATTATGTATTTATATCCATTACATTATTTAATATTCTATAACAAGCACTGTCATCATTGCAATTTTTTGCAGCTGTGTTTATTGCCTTTCCTGTGCATTAGCTTACCTTTCTAGTATGATCATCATCAAGGGGGAACATAATATTTGATTCTCTACTTTTAATTAATGAAATCCACCCAGTTTAGTGCAGTCCCGGTGAATGAGCCAGATTGGCACTGGCTAAAGCAACATAAACTGTGAATCATGATATTGAAGCTTAAGCCCATTTCTGTGTCTTGAAGGATGGGAAGAAGCAGCTAAGTCTGCAGCTGGGGAACCCCGAGCCCTCCAGGTGTTGTTGGAAACTAGCTCCCATCAGAACAGCCTGTACCTGTTGAGAATAATGGTAATTGTAGCCCAACAACATCCAGAGGAACACAGGTTTCCATCCCTGAGCTAAGAGGCCCCTGGAACACTGTGTAATGAGAAGGGTCCTACTTACTCCACTCTTAATACTGATTGCCTTGGAAAGGGTTTCATAACCACTGTCCCATGAAAGAGCATGATTAACAGTCTTTGCATGGCCCAGTTATACTTTGGCAAACTTGGCAGCAGCCATCAGACCATGTCCCAGCTGTTGCTCATCTGCCAGGGTCAAGGATGGGGTCGGATCCCTGCTCAAGGACACTAATTCTGTCCTCATGCCATTGCCAATATTGTAAGATTAGCATACAATCCCAGGAGTAACTTCCTCAATGTCAAACTCAAAAGATTAGGTCAGGTCTCATTAGGGTATGTATATATCAAAACTAACAAAGAGTCCCATGACACTTTATCGAGCAACAAATGTATAGTGGCACAAGCTTTTTCTAAAGCTACAGTACAACCTGCTTCTTAAGGCTCATAGCTCACATGCTTTGAATGTGAAATGTCCTAATTTCGACCCCCAGCATCTCCCCAAGTACTGGGAAAGGCTCCTGTCTGAAAGCCCCGGAGAGCTGCCGCCAGTCAGCATAGACGATACTGAGATAGATAGACCAATTAAATGGTCTGAATGGGTTTATGGTAGCTTCCTCTGTTCATGCCACAACTCATTTGTTCACCTTTAAGGTGCAATCTTAAACAGTGTGCTACACTGAAATGGGTGCATTTTGGCTACACCCTGTCTATTGTATGTCTTGTGATGCACTAAATAACTTCTTATATATGATGATTTTTGCTAACAAAATTATACAGAATTGCCTGAGATAAACAAAATCTAAGCACAAAATTTCATTTTGTCCCAGTCTCCCTGCACCACAAAATTTCTGCTTGTCATCTTATTTTCTGCTTGTGTGAAAGAGAAAGAGACTCAAGAATGCTGGAGTCTCAAGCCCAGAACTGTTACCTGGATTCTTAGAGATGTAAAAAATGAGGAAGTTTGTAGTAGATGGAACTAGGAGCTGGATTTTCTCCAGAAAGAATACTGGGAGATGAATGATTCACTTTTTTACTTTTTATTATTTTATTGTTTGGTTTTATATTTTTGCATTGTTGTAAACTGCTGTGGTTTTTTAATGATACATTTTAATGATAAATATGTTTTTATAAGCAAATAAATATGGAAAGAGAACCCATGTTGTGGGTTCCACCTCATGCTAGTGTTAACTCCATTTAACTAGGTAGATAGCATGGCAAGGAGCTCCACTTCTGTAGTGTCCAGGAATGTGCATATTTACAAAGGCTGTAATTATCCATCCATCCACATACATACATACATACATACATACATACATACATACATACCACAAGCAGACATTAACATCATGTGAACTCAAACATAATGTGTTCTATTATACCACAGATCAGGTCAGACATGAATGCAAACATATAATAGAATCCCTAATTGACATATGTGACTATGAATTAAATTCCAGCCTTTTGCCATTCTTTATCATAATTGTAAGGATTATTAATGTACTGTACATTGTCTAATCTGACTATACATAAGTAAATCCCATTGCTTACAGTTGGACTTAGTTGAAGGCGAATGTCTTTAGGATCAAAGCCTAAGACTATTTTCCCACCCCTAAGTTATTACTATGGTCCCAAAAGAGATCTTGGCATCTTTTCATGCTCCACTTTAGTATTCATGATAGATGCTATAAAATTGCATTTGCTTTGGTAACAATTTCCAGAGGGGTAGTTTTGCCTTAGTAAATCAGTAGTGATTAACCTGCAGCTTTCTGAGGGCACGTGGGATACAGGAGTATCTTTATGCCTACATAGTATTCCCCCAAAGTAATTTGAAACACAATCCATTCACTGACTGAATAGTAATGTGTGGTCTTGTTAGCAAGCTCCTCAGTAATATTAAAATAATGACTTTAAAATGTGCATCAGTCTGTATGCCAAATATTTGCAACATTCTTTCTGGATAAGCAAAATGCCAAAGTAGACATTTGCACCTTGTTCTTCCTTAGTTAATGATAGGTAATTTCCTTAGCAAATTACCGGAACACAGCATGGGAAGAGGAGACGTATCTCCAAACTTCCCTACTTGTGATTATATAGAGATCACCCTCTCTGATAGGGAGATGTGCTTCAGTAATGATTTAGATGGTGAAAGGGTAAAATGCTTATCTGTTACTTATATACACACACACACACACACACACACACATGTCCCACTACTCTAATCAAATTGTTACGGCCCACAGCTGCTTCAAATATTGGGAGATCCAGTCCCAGATCTCTTGCAGACCAAGACTTTCTAAAGCAGAGTGCAAGCTGATGCCCCTGCTCTCTCCCTGCAGTCAAAATACAGTACCCACAGCCAGCTATGCTACCTTGACGTCTAAGGCAGAAAGCCCCACAAGTGCCCTTCCTCTTTCCTGGCAGTTTAAGTATGTTGATGAATTGAAATAGTGCTCTTTCATGATGCTCAATTAGCTGCCTGAGGGGGTTGCCTCATGTCAGTGATAGGATCAGCTGTGTGGTGCATGCTGTAGCATCTGGTGAGGTGGCACGGGTGAGGCTGTGTTGTTTTCCTGGCTTCTAAATGACACGTGCTGCTACTGGTTACCCAGAGGGAGATGGGCAAAATAGCTGGACCTTGGCATGCTGTGAGCACAGCCAACCCCACCCCTCATTCTGTGCTGCTACACTGGCCATTGAATCAGACAGTTAATCTTTGTTAACTATATCCCCACAGAGCATGTGTTGTGTGATTGAGAGTTCTTGAGCAGGTGATTTTTTAAATAAATTAAGGAAAACCATTGCATTGGTCTCTGTGCTTTCCTCCTCTGATCTCAGAGTTGCATTCATGACAACTACAGAAAGTGGATGTCAAGTGTACGACTTCAGGGTGTAGGTGAAGGTCCACTCTTTAGTTCAATCAAGAACTGGGGTTACGACAGCAGGGTGCAGGAGCTCACTCCAAAATAAACCTTGGAAGCTGGATTACTTAGTGGACTATGTCAGCAGCCAGCAGCTGGTGATTTAAAATTGACAATTTAAATATATGTTACTTTGTGAGCCTGCTGGCTTATCCATGAGACTAGTTGGAATACTTTGGCCTTGTCTCTTTTACCACTCACTGATAGATGTTGAAGACATATTTAACTGACACCCAGGCTACAATTCAAATACTCCCTCTTTCACTGAGTGTCACTGGAGATGGAACTGAATGAGTTGGATAAACTGCTTTCCTTTGGAACACAGGTCTGCTGTGGGTAGCCCAGGACTTACATACATACTTCCTAGACTTGTGTCCCAGCAAAAACAATGTGGGAAGCAGCAGTTAAAAGTGTGATTTTCCAGCTGTTTCACTTTACCCCCAGAGGTGCACTCCATTGTCTCTTGAGACAGATGATGCCAACAACATTGTATGTATGTATGTATATCACTCAAATGGACCAGACATTCTTTAAAAGTATCTGTCTTTTGCTGCTGCTTGGACTGAAGAAGCAACCACATTAATAAAGATTTTACCCTTCTCACAACTTTTAGTTCTACATTCTACTAGGCTGCAGCAAGCTTTCATTGAAATAATGTTAAAAGAAACAGATCGCCCCCTGCTCCATTGGGGCTCGGCTCTAAATAATTCTTTTGGGCTTAAATTCAGTGCTATTTTCATTGAAAGAAATATATGGTCCTTAAATTGTGTGGACAAACCATATCTCTTTAAACCATATCTCTTCTCCTTTTGAGAAGTGCTGAACATTTTTAAAAGTAACCCCAATGACTTAATAGCACAAAATTAATACAGTATATTTTTAAAAGAATATTTCAGAGGTGGAACAGAGACCCAGATGCTCTCTTTTGAATTACATATCCCTTTAAAAAAAAAATCAAGTCATGAATAGAATAATCTCAGAGAAAGGCTTCATAAATATATTTTTGGCAGAACTGTTTCATGAATACTGCAGAGTGGATATAATCATTCTTAAGAGGCTATTTAAAAATTATTCTCTGTAATGATAGTTCTATTCATTTCCACTCCTTATCTAGATCAGAGCAGTATCTTTCTCCTAAGTCTATTTTTCTCCACGGTGGTATTTTATTACCAGTATTTTTCAATTGCTTTTTACTTTGTCTTGGCTCATTCTCAATTTTCAAGCAGGCAATAGTAGAATTCCGGCTTGCATAGCCTATTGTAATACATGAATCTTCTATCAGTGACCCTGAAGTGCATTCATGTAGTACAGATACATGACTGAAAATGCGTTAACCTTTGGGTGACTGCTTTGAACTGCACCCCCCAATGAGGAAGAGAAGGACAGGATAGAAAAGCACAAGCAGTCAGATGGTTAATGACTCCAAGACACTTTTTCGTGTTGCTCTAATTTTGAGCAAAAGTACATTGGCTTCCTGTGAAGCAGGGGATTGATTTTTAAACCTGGTATTTGCAGACCAAGCACTCTTATGGCTCAGGTCCAGGTTTTTAGAAAGACTTCTTTATTTTTTAAAAAAGTCCAACACAATCTCTTTGTTCTTCTGAAAGCCATCAACTACCACAACCTCCTGTGGCAGCTTCCTAGGGCTCATCAGCTGCTGTTTCTTTTATGTTCACATCTCTCTCCTTCTTTTAATCAACCAATTTATCATTTAGTTGGTAAATAAAAATGCTTTAAAATAAATTAAAAATACATTTAATTTGTATTTTTAGACAAACGTAAAGATAAAATTATATATATCTTTATTTAGCTTAGATGCATGCATTCCCCCATATATATTGCAGCCATTCCATAATTGCCTCTCAAAAGTTCAAAATGCTAAGCCTGAATTGATTAGCTGTTTTGTGGTGCTCTCATTTTAAGTAAGATTTTTGACAAACAGGAAATAATTTAGGATGGACTAATTATTATAAGCATAGGTTGCTATTTTAAGAGGTCTAACTACCTCTGAGAATGTGGAGTTAACCTTTCCATGTGGCAATCAACGTTATTCTGTTTGTTAAAAAAAGAAATCAGCTTAGGACCACTGGGCAGGTGCAGAGTGCCTTTCCTCAAAGACAGATTTAGAGAAATAAGCAAGAAGTAGGTGCACACAAGATGCAATGGTGTACATTTGAGGAGAGTGGGGGAGAACCTGGCATCTCATGTACAATATTAGCTAAAATGACTGTGAAAGCATGCATGCACAAAATGCTGATTTTGGGGGCACTGAGTTCCCATACTGCAAATGCCAAGATACACTGAGATTCACTGCAAAAATGCAAATGTGCAAAATGTCAAGTTTGGAATCAAGTTGGAATGACAATGGAAACCATTTAAAACTCTGCCCCCCTCAGATAGCTCAGTTATCATTATCATTATTATCATTATTAGAATAAATGTCTATACCGTCCTTCAGATCACTGGGCAGTTTACAATACAGTGGTACCTCGGATTACAAACACCTTGGGTTACAAACACTTCGGGTTACAGACTCTGCTAACCCGGAAGTAGTACCTCAGGTGCTACTTTACCTCAGGATGAGAACAGAAATCACGCGCCAGCAGCGGGAGGCCCCATTAGCTAAAGTGGTACCTCAGGTTAAGAACAGTTTCAGGTTAAGAACAGACCTATGGAACAAATTAAGTTTATAACCCAAGGTAAGGGGACCCCTGACCATTAGGTCCAGTTGTGGACGATTCTGGGGTTGCAACGCTCATCTCGCTTTATTGGCCAAGGGAGCCAGTGTACAGCTTCCGGGTCATGTGGCCAGCATGACTAAGCTGCTTCTGGCGAACCAGAGCAGTGCACGGAAATGCTGTTTGCTCTTATGCTCTGATCCTTGCTTCAGATTTTCCCACAGGTATCTGCGTGGCAATAGTGAGAACTGGACAATAGACTGCAGGGGTCATTGACTCTTAATTCTACCTGAAAGAAGCTCTGAGGAGTTTGCCTATTCCTGGTCACAAAATGATTTACACTACATCACCATAAGGAGTAAAAAGAAAACCTAGCTTCTTGTTGATTTCCTTAAACTTAAGCTACTGCTTTCAAAGTATAAAGGGCCTCTAACTGCAAGCAACCTGTGGTATTGCATGTTGCCTATTCTAAAAGAAGTAACTTCAACCTTTTTTTCATGTATCCATTCTATTTAGCTTCAGAATGACTCTTTGTTTCTTTTATTTATACGTTTTAAAATCTTGCTTATCTATTGAAAGTGTTTCCAGTCAAGCCTGTCTACATTGCGGATCAGAAGTGTTTATACAAGATAAAATTGATTTAGACATTCGTTTAGACTGAGTGCCAGATCCTGTCCAGGTCTCTTATGATGGCCTCAGAGAAACTAATTTTCTGGATGTCTTTCAGAAGGCAACTTTTCTCCTACTCTGTCTTTTAGAAGTCAACCAGTGAGATCGATTTCATTTGGATGATGATTTAAGGTAGGTCACTCACAGTTGCAGGTACACTGGGCTCTGGATTCAGTTTGCATTAACAGCTTAATGTCAAACTTTCCAAGCTTACCAGTGAGAAAAAGCATCACTTAGTGAATTTTAAATAATTTTCACCGTAATGATAAGCATACACATTTTCAAGCACTCACAATTAAAGGTCAAAATACCACTGTTTTGCCACCCATTCCATGAGTTTGCCACTTTATAAGACAGAACACAATGGAATTGCAAATATGGGAAACTATTCTAAATGTTTCGTATATAATTAGCTGTTATCTGTCTTTATCTTTTGCAGAGCTATTATATACTTTACATAATTTATAATAGTAGAACTAAGGGTCGCTTGGCAAGCTTTTACTCAATTTACTCCTATTATAGGAGGGAAACAGGGCTATGAATTAGACAGTGGCAGAGGAATAAATAAATATCAGGGAATCTTCTTACAAATCAAAACTGTTATGTTTCCATTTATGCTGAAGTGGATGTATGGGGTGGAGGAAGCAATTCCCATTCAGCTCACAAGCATTTCTAGTGATAACTAACCATTAAAATGGATAGATTATACATCATTTTAATTCTTCTGCCATTTAAACAGCCACCACTCTGAGAAAATCACAGTTGCACTGGGTAGCTTCATAATGAAGAATAGGGCATCCATCCAGGCAGGCAAGCAAGCAAGCAAGCCTCTAAACATTAGATTGCCTGCATTAAGTTATGGGTAATGTACACTTTAAATAATATTCACCTTTAGAATAAGCAAATTGATTTTCAAGCACCCACAATTAAATGCTACAAGTGAAGATGTATTTTAAGTAATGGGCTTGCTTTCTGAAATTGCATCTGCATTGTGAAATAATCAGCTCTGGCCTCTTTTCTCAAATGATTTAGATAGGAAATTTTACAGCTCTCATTTTTATCGCATCCCGTCCTTTTTTCCTCCATTTTCCCCAGCAGCATTTTTGTTCCATTTCTTAGTTAAATCACTCAGACCATAGGGTGAGAAAGCTCCAGTGCACTGTCCTAAATTAGCCCCGCAGGACTTCCAGATTTTGCCTGACCCCACCTTGGCCTTGCCACACTTACTTGCCCTACACCTGTGTAGGTGTGGGGCTCGTAATGTGGGGGCTTGGATGAAAGGTTCTTTGTATCAACTACCAGTGGATTTTTGGTGCTTGGAAAATGCTGTGGATAGGGCTTCCTCAGTCCTGAACACACTCTTTGGCCTGCTCAGTTTGATTTCGGGGGGGGGGGGGACAAACAGGCCATCTGATGGCATTGTGACATCAGATAATTGAGAGGTGGGAGGTCTTGTCCATCTGTCAAATTTGGCTTGTGGGGGCATGTGGAGATAATGATTTCCTCCACTAGCAAGATCCAGTTCCCTGTGTTTTCCCACTTCTTAGCAGCACACTTATTAGCAGAATTAATGCTTGGATAGCCTTCATGTTCAGCCAAAATTTTGCTGCTTCATTTGCAGGTGGCAAAGTTGTACGATTGTGAGTATGGTGGTTTTCATAATTTTAGGGTGTAGAAAAATCAAGAAAGAACTAGCTGATGAAATGAAAACACTTGCTACTTAATAATAATAATAATAATAATAATAATAATAATAATAATAATAAATAAGCGACCATGCTCTCATAGGATTTGTGATAATGAGGAAAGAAAAACCTGAATGTAGTCCGACTTGTGTCCTGGAACTTGGGAAAGCTAATTTGAACAAGTGTAAAGGCATGGTGAATGTGATCCAATATATTCAAGGGGAAGGGACTTCAGGATAGATATGGATTTTTAAAAATGAGATTTTGAAGGTTCATTGGAAGTCATTGCAATGCTCAATGAAAATGGGAGACTTTTAAAGAAAATGGGAAAGTTGCATAAATAACTTTCTGATAAGTTCACATTTAAAGGGGAGTTGCATGTGGAGACCCTTTAACCTGGCCTAGAAATAAATTCAGACAGGACTCGAATTTTTGGTTTGGTTTTTGGAAGAATTTAGGCCACAACTTTATTGATTACAAATCAAGTGAGTGGTTGCATAGGCTCTGGTTTGGCTAGCTCCTGCAGTGTTGCAGGACACGCTGACTATGGTTAGCAACCACCAGTCAGACTTGAGAGAACACCGAGGACAGAGGCAGGCACGGTGTTTGCCACACCTCCTCCAGATGAGCCCTGAACTCAGGCTCAGGGCACAACCCCACTTGGGGAAGACCAACCATGAGTCCTTGGATTCCTTTTACAGGAATACCCATGCATAGGGATGGCTAGGAATCCTGCCACCCGTATCGACAAGAACCAGAGCCTATCCGCCAACCTTACAAGTTGTGACGATTTGCTACGTGGCAGGCGAAACCCAAATGGCACCAGCCAATCAGCCAAATGGGGAAAATTCCTGCCGTGGCCCTGTCCGAAAGACAGGTGACACACGACAGCATAGCAAGGTCAAGCACAAGCCCTAAAATTAGGGAGCGGTGGGCGGGTGTACCGGTGCACTGAGACCTGAAAAGAGGATCTCTAGGTCACGTGCAGTGGTTATATCGTGGTCCCTCTAACTCTTTGACTGGCATGCCCATAGCCCAATTGCTCCCCATTACAGGAACCACCGATAGAGTGTTGTGGCTGCTCCAATTGTCACCGCCCCAACACCTAGGCCTGATTGCCGGGTCCCACCGCAACGGGTCTCTTGCAAGGAGACCTGATATGTATAGTAATATAGAAGAGATGGTAAAAACATCAAAACAATGATCTTTTGGGCTGTTGTTGAAGGCATAGCTCCTCTCCACTGAGAGAATAAGATAGTGAAATGGTAAGATAGCAGGTAACAAAGAGAAGTCAGAACCTACTTTGACCCAGTCTTGTCCCACAAGAAAAACTGTACTCAATGTGGTAAAAATAGATCAAATGATGAAGCGAATGAGCTACAGCCCAAGGCAAAGAGGTGGTACCAAGTGGTGGGCAAATGTCCTCATATTCACAAAGGGTGGAGAGAATCCAGAGAACTACCAATCAATCAACTTGCTTTTGATGCCTGGAAAAGTTCAAGAACAGACTATTAATTTATATGCACTTAAAGATAAAAAGCATAGCTGTCAAGTTCTTCCCCCTTTTAAGGGAAATTACCTTATGCTGAATAGGCTTCCTCACGAGAAAGGGGAAATCTTGACAGCTATGATAAAAAGGCAGTTAGCACAAAGAGAGCTTGAGTTTCTCAAGAGCAAGCATCCCCAAACTGCGGCCCTCCAGATGTTTTGGCCTAGAACTTCCATGATCCCTAGCTATCAGGACCAGGGGTCAGGGAAGATGGGAATTGTAGTCCAAAACATCTGGAGGGCCGAAGTTTGGGGATGCCTGCTCAAGAGCAAGTGATTCCAGTCTAACCTTATCTTCTTTTGTAAATATTGACTAGGTAAATCAGGGGAATGCAGATAAGGGAATGCTGTGGATTTAGTGTATTTTGGTTTCAACAAGGCCTGTAACAAGATCCCACATTCTTCTCCTTCTTGGCAAACTGGTAAAATGTGGACTAGATGATGCCGCTGTTAGATGGATTTGTAGCTGGTTGAAGAGTGCTAATCAATGTTTTCTGCCTGTTTTCCCCTGGCTGATCCTTGTTGCCCTTTTGAATGAGATGTTCCATTCATGCAGGAAACCAGGCCTGACTGTACCTCCCAAGAAACAGTCTAAACAGATAAGTAAATAAATAAATCTTAGTACCCAGCTGAGCAGTTCTGAAGCTTATTAATGAAAGCAATCTCGTAATATTTTTGGATGCTAATTAAATACTGCAATTAAGTTAAATGTCATAATTTATGCTGCAAGCACTTTTTCCATTTCCATTAGTGGCTGCATTTTATTTTTGTTGATATGTTTGTCATCATGAGAATGTTATAATTACATTCCATTAAGGATGTCAATGAAAGACTAAAAAACAACAACAACCAATGCACACAAATAGAATCCATTATCCATTATCATCTGCATTCTCAATTAATCACCTTGGCAAAAAAAACACAAAAACTGAATTGAATGCTTTGCTGAAATGTGTCGTACTGAAAGAGATTGTGAACCTGAGATCTGCCAGACAAAGGTTTCACATACCTTGGGCATTATCACTGTTATGGTTGTCATGTTAAAGGCCTTCTTGGCCTAGCTGCTGCCAATTAAAAAAAAAGATTCAGAAACAAAACCTTTGTTTGGAGATAGGGAGGTCTGTGATCTGCAAAGTCACTGACTTGCAATGTTATGCACTAGCAGAGGTGGGAAACCTTTTTAACCCAGCCCACCTGTCCAATTGTTACTATCCCATCCTGTTTCTGAAACAATTGAGAACCATTGCTTGTTGGGCTGATGTAGCAGAAAGCAGATTCCTATGCTCCCAATAGCTTCTTTTCAGTAGCTTCTTCTGTGCACATGTGGCAGGAATATATCCCCCCCCCTTATCCTCAGTTATAGTTGTTTATGAACACATGACAATACCGATATGTTTTTCTTCTGCTGTCTGTGAGTGGCCTCAAACTACTCAGCAGTCCGAAAATTTAAGTTTTGCCCTCCTTGTTCAACCTGCTGCCTTCTTTTGCTTGCTATTAACAGAACCCCTGTATTGTTTTACTCAGTGCTTTTCTTCTAGAAAAAGGTGCCTTGAGTACAGTCAGAAAAAAAACACCCTGGTTTTACTTTTCAAAACTCAAATAGCTGTATATCTGAGAGCAAATCCCCCATCATAGCCTGGAGCACATTATTTCATGCATATCCAACAATTTGAAAAATCTTAAGAGAGAATCTGTTTCTTCAAGATTGAGAGAAGCTAAAATGCATTGAAAGGCACATTCTTGGATGCTAACTCCACCTCTGCTATTCAGAATTTTCAGTCCTGCTACATAATATGGAGTGGGAACGGGAGATTATAAATATTTAAAAACCTGGATTCTAAGATAAAATTTGCTAGTGTGAATATGTATCGCAGATGTATCTAAATAGCTGAAACAGTGAGACAACTTAACCAGTCCCATTCAATGCTGGGACTCCCTCATGCTGACAAAGACATAAAAAGAGACGTCTCTCACATACTGTGCACAAAGAACGTAGCTAAACCTCAAAATTCATTACCGTGGCTTTCTCAGAAAGGTGCTAGGTAATGAGGAGAACTGCTCATGTATGAATACTTGGAAAACTTAAACTTCATCTACAGTTGGGCCTTACTCACTTGTGAGTGCCTCATCTCCTGTAAATCAATGCAGAAATTCCAGTTGATATTAATATATATGGACTGAATGTCCCAACTTAATAAATAAGACATTTGTTTTGATGAACATATGGAGGAAAAGAGTATTCATCTCTTGGAATAGGTAGCTATCTAATCTCTTGAATACCTCCATGGTTATTAATAACTCTTCTATTGTACCTTCATATATATTGTCTCTGTTTTCTATTTGGCACTGGGTTTTTTTTAAATTTCCTTTGTTTGCAACACCATTGTATTTTCTTCTTTGCTCTATATTTTCTGGCCTTGAGTTTCTTCCATTGCTTAACCAAAATCTTATTTCAGTTCATTCCCATATCATTCCTCCTTGTCTTTCAAGTCTCTCCCAGAGCTCATTCACCTAATTATTTGTCTATTCTGGTTAATTTTTTTATATTTACCTGCAGTGTATTTGTTTCTCTGACCCTCACTCATCCTCTGTTCTTATTCTCTGTGAAGATTTTCTTTTGTTTCCTCTTTGTACTGGCTTTTGAAAACAGCCACTGTATATACTGCTAGACATCACGGATAGCAATTTTAGAAGCAATCCCAGCATAATTTTAGAAGCAATCCCAGCATGCCACTTTCTCATGCATAGTTATGTGTGACAACATTCTAGATGCACTCATGATTATATGGCTCTCTCTGTGGTGCCGTTCCATTTCTATGGCAACACTGCCTATGTACCATTTTAGCATGATGAAGCTCATCACACACTAGTGGTAGTTGAACACCTTCATCAGATCAAAGGGATAATAATATGCAGCATTCTATGAAGAAATTAGGTAGCACAGCTGGTATCTCCAGATCTCTGCAAGTTTTGAAGTTCTTCTTTATTGCACTTATCAGACATAATTAAAATGTTAAAATACAGCCATAACAGTTTATTCTTAAGACAATATACTAATAAAACTAAGACACAATTGTATCTGACGGACAGTGTGGCTACCATCACTGGGGTGGCAATGGCACATTGTGGCAGCTGAGTTGCACTACTGTGATTGACTAGATAGGGACAGAAGATTTCTGGATTTAGGCCTTAGATCATACAAGTTTAGAAGTTTTCCATATCAGATTTGACCAGCAGTACAGAACCTGTGGTACTACAGGGGATGGCAGCAGGGGCCCCACAAACCCTGAAGTTCCACATACTATAGAACCTAAGCTTTGCCCTGAAAAACTGATAGTAAAAATGAACTCTTTATTTAATTAAATCTTTTAGGTACCATTCTTCAAGCAAATCAAAAATCCAAAACTTTACAATATAACAGTTTAAAAAGCAACAGTGCCAGTGAAATTAACACCCAAGTATCGATTCTGTAGACATACTTTCTGCAGAGATTTAAGTTTTTCTGAACATTCTGAGGTAAGTTTCTAAATAGTGGGCTAGATATTAAATAGAAATTCACTTCACTTAAGAAACACCCTCAAGTGTCCCTTGACAATTATTCTTCTGTAAGGGTTGATATGAAGATGGGGATGGGGCAAACAGACATACTTAGTTGTAAGTGATTGGTGGAAAGACTAACATTGAATCCATATGAAAGAAGCAGCCTTTTTGGTGTTCTCATGGGACTGAGTGCCTGCATTAGTTTTGAGGCATCCAGTATACTTGCCATATCCATTTCCTTGTAAGATTTCAAAGCAAAATGTTCTTGCTATGTGATGTAATTGAAATGAGTGACATAAGTCATAAATTAGCACAGCTAGAGGCAAAATTAAGGGGGGAACTACAGTTTCCCAACAGAGCTCTTCTTGACTTGTAATGTAGTAATGCTTAACGCAGCTCAAAATCTGATGAGCCAGTAGAGTTAATTAATGCTACAACTCCAACGCCAAAGTCCTTAAATGGGCAACAACAGACTCCCACACAAGAACAGTTGGATGATGCATAATGCACAAGTCGTATTTGTAGCGGAAATGTTGTAAAAAAAAAAAGTCATCCAGGACAATAATATGCCCAGCTGACTATGAATCAGATAAAGATTTATAGATTCCTGCTTATTAAGATATGAATGAAGGCTAAATAGTTGCCATGGAAACACAGACTTTGTGATTTTTTTTAAATGCTGGGACTTCCCACATTTGTTCAATGATAAACTCTCATTTCCTTGCTGTCTGATTATTCTTCCCAGTCACATCCCCAAGATCTTTTGATTATCTTAAAAAAAAAAAATTCTTGCAACTGTATTACTTTATATCTCTTCATTTTCCAGCTTTGCTTGCTTCCAACTCCACCCTCTTATACATTTCAGTGTCTTTTTAGGATATTTAGAGCAGACATTCAAGAGTGTCATTTAGGCCAGTCAGGGGGAAGACCCC
The DNA here is from genome assembly GCF_965207765.1 of Zootoca vivipara. Lineage (NCBI taxonomy): Eukaryota > Metazoa > Chordata > Lepidosauria > Squamata > Lacertidae > Zootoca > Zootoca vivipara. The sequence goes on from NC_142587.1 coordinate 60,064,930, forward strand.
ACACAATATTTCAGACTACATGTAGTTATTCTTCTGGAACACCCATAATTCTGGCCAGCTTTGATTTTTCTGTTGTTGTTGTTGTTGTTGTTGTTGTTGTTGTTGTTGTTGTTGTTAAAATTTGCATACTGTCCTTCATCCATAGATCTCAGGACGGTCCACAACATAAAAATACAAGAAAAAAATACAAAACACACAGAGTGATTACTATTTAATGAGACTAATTACTATTTATGCATACCAAAGGCAAACACTGTATGTGTCTGTATGAGATAATGTGTCTGTGTATAACTATTTGCTCCTGTCTTGATTATAAAAAGTAACTGCATCAAGCACTCTTTTAAAAAATCCCCCCTCTGTAATTTAAACCTGGGGCCTCTGAACCTTGCTGTGAATTTTGTCCCTCCTTCACATTTGAAATGGCACCCTCAAAGACATTTCCTCAATGAATCGAGGTTTAAAAAATACTGAGTCAGCTACAAGCCAGACGTTTGGCTTGGCCATGAATTTCATGCCCATTAAAACAACCAGCCTTCCAAAGCCAGAAAATTGCTGAGCTATAATTTTCTGGCTGTCTTGTTCATGGTACAACTTTCCTCAAGATTAACAGCCTCTTCCAAGTCAGGGCTAAGTGAAGCTATGCTTCTCACAGGCACCTTAACTAATTTACAAATAATAGATATTGAGCTAGTGAAATACACTTCAGTCAGACATTACCCCAATAAAGAACATGAGGGTGAATGCCAAAGCACTCCAGCTTGTGCATAATGGAATTCCTGGTGGGTTGTCTGAGGAATCTATATAAATATCCAATGAAGTGATAATAATGATAATGACAAAGGGGATAAATATGGTGAATGTAGCTAGCAGAAAAAAAATAAATTAATGAAGATTTACTGGTCTTCACATTAGGAAAAGAGAAGCTACTGTAAAGCTATAGATTTCATTCTAAATTTACCATCATCATTAACTTGTATTAAGCTCATTAACATTAAGTGTATATTACTTGGAACAACATTGTGGGGAATGCAGCAGCAGTAACAGCATGTGTTATGCACATACTTGGAAGTTGACCCTGCCTTCAGCTAGCCCAGAGAAATACAGGATATGTACTGGATTGTAGTAATCATGGAAACAGAGCACCTACACAATTGCAGTTCTTCTGTAAAGCAAGGGATCTGCCTGAAAAGTGGAATCTGATGTCTGAAGTTCTCAACCTTTGCTTTCATGCTTCTTTGGAGTGACCATAATGAGAACTGGGAAGAAATAATGAAAAAGCCAAACTGAATAATTCAGTGGAATTCATTGTGTGAAACACAACTATCAGCTTCCTGAACTTTTTAAAGGTACTGAAATAGCACATAAAAGATGAAGGAGGATACTGGTGAAGGAGGGGAGAAAGACCCAATCTTGCAGTACATCTGTTATTTGGACTTCAAAAGCTGCAATTGCAGAAGGATATAGGAACTCACTTACCTAAGTGAGTTTATGGGCAGTGGGTTCAGTCCAGAATAATGTTGAACTTAGTTCCTATTTAATTCCTAGACATGCCCACTTGGAAGCAAGTCCTAGTGAGGTCAGCGGGGTTTACTGTCAGGTTCGGTGTGTATAGGACTGTAGTATAATATAAAACTGGAATTCATTTAGTTTTGATCTAAGTCAGTGTCTCTCTGTGTGTGAAATATTACTGTACATAGCTTTATACAAAATTGTAGCCACTGTATAGCTCCATATGTTTCATGCATCATTGCTGTAAAATTTCAAATTGTGGTGAATAAAATTGGCAAAAACCCCTCAACAAATTCTGTAAAATTGAACTTATGTCAAGTCTGTTACATTCATTGGCAAATGAAGGGTATAGGAATTTCCCTTCTTTTGCTTTATGGCTGGGATAGTCACTAATGCAGAAACATATTTTAGCCAAGAAGTGAATGTATTCTATGTTAATGTCCAATGGTAACTTCATACACGAGCCATTGCACAATGTGAAAATATATTTCTGGTGACATTGGGGGGGGGACTTGTTGCTCATATAAGCTATAAATGAGACAGGATTTCTTTAATGGTGAGAAAACATGGATTAAGATCTCTAGGGATGTAATGGCAGAATCAATGATAACAGTCTTGGATAGAAAAGCCTATTAGGCAGATGGTATCATGCATGAAAAAGTGATCAAGCTGAGAGAAAGAAGGCCAAATCTGCTTATTGTGATAATTAGAAAAGAAAGAGCCCCCAAGGAATAGGAAGACAGTGAAATGCAACATCACAGCTAGAGAGCCAGTAGAGATGATAATATAAATCCAAGAGAAGGTCAGATTACCATAGGATGGATGAAGGCATATGAAAATGAGTTGTCAGAACTTAGAAAGAGTTTGGTGTCACACTGTGGGACTTCAATTTCCTCTCTGTACATCTGATCAATAAGATGCTTGATTGGCTGCCTTTTTATTTTCAGTGATAGACTGGCATTCCAATCTGTAGGAAAATGACACACAGGACAAGATAGCATTTTCAAGAAAAAAATATGTAATTTTGTCTGAAGAAATATCAGTTCCCTAGCAGAAACAACAAAATAAATAATGAGTGTGAAAAACAAGCTACTGTAAATAAGCATGGAGTAGATAGCTGCCCGTAAAGAATTAAATATATTCAACTCCTGGGGCCCATACTTTCTACCTCTATGATTCTCTTTCTTTCTGAATGCAATGGCAAGAAATCTGTTTTAATTTTAAACCAAACAAAATAACTCAAGAGTGGGGAAAACATACCCTGCCACTCCAAATATAACATTTGCCAATCTATTGCTCCTTCCTAAGCAGCCTGTTAGATTAAAAGTTGTGAAAAAACCTAAGGGCATGATCCAGCCAAAGTTAAACAATTTAAATATCATTACACTAGAGATTTAAATGTGTGTTTTATTTTCCCACTGAAATCAATGGGGCTTAAAGCAGTTTAAGTCTATTTGGATTGTGTCCCATTTGTTCAAATTCTGCAGATTTATTATCTATAGTTATGTGAAATTAAATGAGCTATTTGTTCCAGAATAGTGTTTAAAAAATCACACTTTTGCTTACATTTAGCATGCCATTCTACCCCTTGTTATTACATGTAAACTAATTTGGCTGCTAGAGTGAAATCCTTCAGATTGCTTTTATAGAAACACAGTGCAACTGTGATATAGGTGAACTCAGTCATGGCAAAATATCTGTTGTGTGCTGTGTGAAAATGGAAGATTTGAAATATTGGGTTTTACCAGGGCCGGCTCTAAGGCAAGGCTGGGTGGCGCCAGGCGCCAGGGTGCCGGGCCACCATCGGGGGTGCTGCACGGCTCTGTCTGCGGCAGCCGTGCTGCACGTTGTGCCCGCCAGACAACCGCAGTGGGAAACGGGGCGGGGGGACACCGGAGCTATCTTCGCACCACAGAGCCAGATATGCTTAAGACGGCCCTGGGTTTTACCCAATGCTATCCTACTCAGAGTGAACACATTGAGATTAATGGCCATGACTAGCATAGTTTATTAATTTCAGTGTGTTTTCTCTATGGGATGTCCAGAACATACTGGGCTGGAATGGAAGAAAAAGGTGCCAACTTGAACAGGGTACTCAGCTTCCCCCACAAGTCCTACAGTCGCTCTACCTGAATGAAACATGTGACTGTCCAACCCTCTTATTCCTCCTTTTTCCCCAGTCAGTCTGATGGTTTTACATGGACAAATAGGGATTGTGAGTTTCCTCTAAATTGTTAAGTGGGATGCCGTCAAATTCTGTATTGTACTTAATACATGCAGTGTAATTAATTTACCTAACATTGTAAATGCTCTGTATAATTAATCATGCAAAAGAATTCATAATGTAATGTAGTTTAAGAGGTATTGTCTTTTCATAATGGAGCTGTACAGCATAAAACAATGATCGGACTGATTAGTTAGAAAAGTCATGACCCAATGTGTGATTTTTCTTTATGAACCCAGCACTGTAAATAATTTAGTATTCTCTCTAAATCAAATGAATGTGAATGACTACACAAAGGACAGTAAACAAAAAGCTATGTAAACACCATTATTTCCTTATATGTGAGCATAAATCTGAAATGTGCTCTGTCCCTGTTATATAATGTGCATTCACAGGTAAGTAAGAAATCAAAGTCAAATATAAAGACCACAAATTTGGAAGTAGCATAACATATTAAATGTTGATCTTTTGTTTCAGTCCTACCTTACTGAGGCAGAATTTCCTCTAAAATGTGGATGTATTCAGTGATATACTTTGCTTTTTCCATGAGACCTTAGTTAAAAATGGATCATTTTTTTCTGTTACTGACAAAAATACACAATATAGTAACAAACAAAACCAATTGTATTGAACAAAACCACCACCCACCATTTAAAAGGCCATGGATTGTTTAATTAGACAAAAGCCTGGGAGAAGTAGAATAAAAATTCATGGAACTCTTCATGAATTTGTGTGCCATCCTTGTACAGGAGCCATGCTATTCTTCTCTGTATCATAGTTCAGGTGCTGCCGGAGTGAGTTTGCAGCCTTAGCCACTAATAGTACTTGTCTACCCAGAAACAAATGGGATCAGCAAACAACCTATGTTCCTATCCTGATCACACAGGGTAATCACCACTCTGGATTAATTTTCACCTCCTCTAAACTCCTTGCCTTCAAAAACTGGTTTAGAAGCACAACAGTAATTTCTGGATGTTTTGATAATAATATGAGAGAGCTTTTCTTTTTCTTAAAGGAAAAGATGCTTATTTTTATTCCTTATCACTTTATTCTTTAAACATTTTAAGAAATTACTCAGAATATGCGACGATTCATACAGCTGTTTTGCTCTATGTTGACTTTTCCATCGGCTTTCAATGACTTGTTTTGTGTCTGGATTATAGATGTTCCCTGCTTTTGTATATAATTATGGAACTGTGTTGCCAGATATCTCATATTTAGGCATTCCAGTACACAATAGCTCTGGCAGTGAAAGATGCAACTCACTTTAGAGCAGTACAGCTTGAAAAGAAACAAGAGAACAGACATTCACTACTCTGATTAATGTTTTCATATATATTCATATTCATTCACAAGAGATGCTCATGTAAGCTAAAGGGTTTAATACAGTTCTTCAGTTTGCATAATTCAGTTCAGTGTAAGTGAATTAAACGAGGCTTTGATTCTTGACAATTGTGTTCTTCAGCTTTAGCTGAAACTTCTGTTTATAGGCTTCAAATAGACACAATATGACTAGTCAATCATTTCCCTTTGCACTACTGCTCCCATGTAATAATTAGAATTCTCTTTCATGTCAGTATATTTGTACTGTGTGCATTCCTCATGTTTCACCTGGCTGACTCCAACTCCCACATTTCATTTGGGAAGCACTAATATTTTTAATTTATGATGCTTACACCATCGCCTCTTACCCCTTTTATTCCTCATATGTTATTTCCATCAAAGGCTTGTCTATTAAAATCTTGTCAAAGTTGTCTTGGTAAATTGAGATATTTGCCTTTTGTCTTTCTGTTAGGAACAATCTATGGATGGCATCTACAACCTTGCCCACAAAATGACACGTGTTTTTATTCTCTGCTCTTTCCCCTCTTCAAATCCATCATCTTCATCTATATTCAATTGTCTTTGCCATCCATTTATTCTCAGGAGACTGATTTTCAAAGTGCTCCTCAGGAAATATGCGCCTCCATACCACTATTTATTAATATGATTTAGACCTGTTCTGCAGAGCACTTTCATGCCATTTTCTGAAAACATTCTTCTCTTTGTGGTGTGTGTTTGCATATAAACCTAAAGATTGTTCTCCACTTAATGAAATTTTGCACAGTTCCATTGAAGTCTTTATGATGAGTGACTGTGCTTTATCCTGTCAACTGAAACTTATTTCTCCTTCACATTATCATTCACATCACCTCCAAATACCTAGATGAGTAATAATTTATTAACATTTTGCTTTTTGCTTTTGATTAGAATATAAATAAGACTAAAACAAAAGGAATTCAGGACACATTACTTTTGTCATCTCTGACAAATGCAGCCTTCTAACCCTCAGTTAATTAGAATGCACTAATTAATTTAATGGGTACAAATTATGAATTTAGTCATTGCTTAAGTTACCAAAAATAGTCCCATGATAGACAATAAAGCCAGAAAGCCAACTTAGCAAGCTTTAACATCAGTTTTCTGATGTTATTTTAATATTTTAATTGACAGTAAAAAATTTTTTTTACATTTCTCATAGCAATGATGCATTTTGGGCTATTATTTTTATTAATTATGAATTGCACTTTTAGTGCAACCCCATACATGTCTACTCAGAAGCAAACCTAACTGAGTTCCATGGAATGTATTCTCAGATAAGTGGGGATAGGGTTGTAACTTCACTCCTTATCTTATATTTATAATGGAACATACTGTTATAAAAAGCAAACTATGGCAAGTCCTTAAAGAAATGGGAGTGCCTGATCACCTCATCTGTCTCCTGAGAAATCTCTATGTGGGACAAGAAGCTACAGTTAGAACTGGACATGGAATAACTGATTGGTTCAAAATTGGGAAAGGAGTACGACAAGGTTGTATATTGTCTCCCTGCTTATTTAACACATATGCAGAATTCATCATGCGAATGGCTGGACTGGATGAATCCCAAACCGGAAATAAGATTGCCGGAAGAAATATTAACAACCTCAGATATGCTGATGACACAACCTTGATGGCAGAAAGTGAGGAGGAATTAAAGAACCTGTTAATGACGGTGAAAGAGGAGAGCACAAAATATGGTCTGAAGTTCAACATCAAAAAAACCAAGATCATGGCCACTGGTCCCATCACCTCCTAGCAAATAGAAGGGGAAGAAATGGAGGCAGTGAAAGATTTTACTTTCTTGGGTTCCATGATCATGGCAGATGGTGACAGCAGTCACGAAATTAAAAGATGCCTGTTTCTTGGGAGAAAAGCAGTGACAAAACTAGACAGCATCTTAAAAAGCAGAGACATTACCTTGCCGACAAAGGTCCGTGTAGTTAAAGCTATGGTTTTCCCAGTAGTGATGTATGGAAGTGAGAGCTGGACCATAAAGAAGGCTGATCGCTGAAGAATTGATGCTTTTGAATTATGGTGCTGGAAGAGACTCTTGAGAGTCCCATGGACTGCAAGAAGATCAAACCTATCCATTCTGGAGGAAATCAGCCCTGAGTGCTCACTGGAAGGACAGATCCTGTAGCTGAGGCTCGAATACTTTGGCCACCTCATGAGAAGAGAAGACTCCCTGGGAAAGACCCTGATGTTGGGAAAGATGGAGGGCACAAGGAGAAGGGGACGACAGAGGATGAGATGGTTGGACAGTGTTCTCGAAGCTATGAACATGAATCTGACCAAACTGCGGGAGGCAGTGGAAGACAGGAGTGCCTGGCGTGCTCTGGTCCATGGGGTCATGAAGAGTCAGACATGACTAAACAAGAACAACATGCACCAATGCATTGTTAAAAACCACCATAATACCCCCATTTTCCATATGCTGTTTTTCACAATCTTGGATAGCATAAAGTAAAAAGTAAAATAAAATACACACATGAAACTTCTTTCTTTCTGACATTTAAAAGGATCTCATGCATAGGTGAAGAATCTTTTCACTACTCCAGAACATGATCCTGCTGCATCTACCACACTTACTCAAGGTACCTAGTGTGGCAGCTTTTATGGTAGTCTCCATGAAGGACGCATCAAAGTTTTCAGTATGCTTCATGGATGCAGGTGTCCTAGCAAGCTGAACCTTATGGCTTAAACCAGGCATCCCGAAACTTCGGCCCTCCAGATGTTTTGGACTACAATTCCCATCTTCCACGACCACTGGTCCTGTTAGCTAGGGAACATGGGAGTTGTTGGCCAAAACATCTGGAGGGCTGCAGTTTGGGGATGCCTGGCTTAAACAGTGCTTCTAAAATCAACTTCTCTACAGTGTCTTTCTAAGGATTGATGCTCTTTGGGGAAGAAGCACTCAAATACATTCTTATTGAATCTAAAGACAAAAGAAAAGTTCTTGTCACCCAGTGGGAGGAACAGGCTTTATACCCTGCATCAGACAAATAAGTCCCTTTGTCCCCACAGACAGCAAGGCACTTCAAATAAATATAGGCTAAAACAAATCTGGAGCAAACTGGGATTCTTTCCCCCTCAAAAAGGACATCAGGGAGACAGGTACAACACCTCCAAGCCCCCACACCAAAACTCAAAACCACCAATGACTCCATCAGTGATCAAGTGGGGAATTGCCTACAAGCATTCATACATATTTGATGGCACTTAACAATGGATCGATGGGTTCTCTATACCATCTCCTATGGTTACTACATAGAATTCACCAGTCACCCTCAACATTGGCTCATCCATCTCCACCTCACCCTCCAAACACTAGATTGTGGGGGCTGTGTCCTTCATCTCCTCAACATGGCAGCAATAGAGCCAGCACCCACAGAAGAACACTTATTAAGCATTTACTTGATCTTCATCGTAGTTCCCCCACAAAGCCTGGAGAGTAGTATTCGATCTGGGGTGTGACGGGGGGAGAGGGAATGCTCTTATGGAGGAAGTGTGATCTGGGAAGATTACCATGGGCCAGGTACCATTTGGCCCTTGTAGTAGAGGCTCCCCATTGTGGTCTTGAATGTAATATTAGACAGGCCTTGCCTGGCTTTTTTTTTTTTGCAATAAGGTTATTTTAGGACACTGCAACAAGTCAGCACCAGCAGTCATCCACTTCAGTGCCCACCAATGAGGCTCTAGTTCAGCATTTCCACCAGTCGTGGTTGCAAATAAGTGTTCTGGCTATGGTGGTCTGAGCAAACTTCCAAGTGCCATTTGACCATGTTCTTCCTCATGGAATTGCAGCTCTCAGAAGAAGGTTTTCCATAATGCTACGCACACAACATATTTTCTAAGCATTGCTGTTTCTTCCTTTGCCTGCTGATTCATCCCATAGTAGGTCTTTACCCTAGATTGAGCCTTCTGAAGAGCATCTAATGTTGCCATGTCATTGTCACATGCTACAATAAATAAAATGATTTGTAAACATCACCATTTATCTTGGAGTATTATGCCATATGAAGATTTCAGTGTCTAGCCTTCCGTTTGGTAAGTTTGGCCACAATCTGTATAATGATTGTATAGAATCTTCATGTGTATGTTGCAAAGGTTATAAATATGGCTAGGTCATGATAACTGTCATGTAGTAATGGCTCTGCTTCTAGTCTCAGCAAGAATCCAACCTGTTTAGGCCTAATGGTTTAGTGATTACTGTAATGATACATTTATAAGTAGCACTTCAGCTGCTATGTGGAAATACCTACAACACTTTTCCTAACCAGTATAATATAGTTGGTCAACATTTACAATCCTATAAAGTACTGTAAGTTATTTGTGTCTCTTCAGCAAGTGTATCTCGATGTCTTAAAAGTAGAGCTCATTCTTCACTTTGTTGTTGCTGTTTTCACACAAAGTAATGCCTGGTAATACAACAAATCATATATAAGCTGTTTAATTTATCTCAGAATTGTCCTTGAGAATCTGAATCTGTCCTTAAATTGTATTGTTGTCCCTAATGGACAGTGATACAGCTAACGCCAAATATGAGCAGTACATGCAAGAGTGTTTTAATAAATCATGTTATTAGGATAGAGTATACATAACCATGTATTTTTATTGAAAGAAATACAGATTTTATTTACTTTGTATTTTTCAACAGTATTTTTCTAATACTATTAGGCAGAAAAACTTTCAAGTCATTTACAAGGAGACCATTAACCAAGGTGAAATATAAAGTACTCTAGTAGATCTGTTTGGCTTGTCTCCATCTGTGCATTTTTGTCCTTCGTGCTATTTTTATTTAGTTCAGTTTGTCCTTTTATTTTATTCAGCATGTCCTTTCCTCAATGAACACTTGTGAGTGGGTTCGGATGAATAGCTGATATGGGGACTGATGTGGCAAAGCGCTACAGGGTGATTTGGGGGAGGATGTGTGTTAAGATCATATGTTTGAATGTTCTAAGGTATCACAGAATTGTAGTGAGATTTCAGGCCTCCATTTTCTGGGGGGTGGGGGATGGGAATGAAATTTGGATTGATCCAGGAGTTGGTGAACTACATCATACTATTTTTAAGTTGCATCAACAGAAGTATAGTGTCCAGTAGCACCTTAGACCTTATACATATTAAGTTTGTCATTGGTATGAGCTTTCGTGTGCATGCGCTCATACCAATGACAAACTTAGTTGGTCCCTAAGGTGCTACTGGAAGGAATTTTTTAATTTTGTTTTTACTATGGCAGACCAACACAGCTATCTACCTGTAAAGGGAAGTAATAGTTCCACTTGATTCTGCCTTGGTCAGACCTGGAGAACTGTGTGCTGCTCTTGGGTCCTTCTAACTCTACAGTTGATTCTATTTGCTTGTGCTTTCACATCATTCAAGTGAACTATTACAAAAATATTCTTGCTCAGCTGCCACCACTGCTATTTAGTCTTGTTGGCCGCATGACCCAGAAAGCTGTCTGTGGACAAACACCAGTTCCTTTGGCCTGAATCGGGATGAGTGCCTCACCCCATAGTCATCTTTGACTGGACTTAACCATCCAGGGGTTCTTTACCTTTTTTTTTTTACCACCAAAGAATCCCTAAGAAAGTATCTTAACATCATTTGATTCCTCATGCAGTCCTCCAATGCCTGAAGAAAGACATTGAAAAGCAAATCACTCTTCACTGACACTTTACTAGGAAGGTAAGTAACCTAGAGTGATGATGGCATCCATCCACCCGAAGTGAAACTAGTTCAATGTCAAAATGCTGTGATTACACACTTTACCTTGATGGCCCAACTTAGAGTAGCAACCATTGTCTGACATCATTTTTTATTTTTTTCAATCCCCAATCCACAGCTACCAAGGCTGTGTAGCATACCTCTAGACAGCTCCTTCTCAGAGCTCATAATACTCAATGAAGTTTCATATCCCATATCAGCATGGAGCATCAGCCATGGGCCAGTTGAAGACTTCCCGCTTAACAGTACAGTGAGCATGTAAGGGAAATAGGCTGTTGTTGGGATTCTCAGAGAAGATAAAACTGTTATAAAACCGCAAATGCCACCTGAGTTGAATCTGTGCTATACATAGGTTAACAATGATGGTAGTGCAAGAAGGCACAACTTGTGCAAAGGGTGAAAGTGCAACTTTTAATGCAAGAAAATGTAACTATTTCAGCATTCAACTTAACCCTTTACTGAGTGGGCAAAATGAAGAGGTGCATATATGACCAGGAGGAGAAACAAAGATGAAGAAGTTTGAGTTTTATATATTGATTTGAATCAGACAAGCAAAATTTTGTTATCAGGCTTCTAGCATTTAAAATGACACACACACACACACACACACACACACACACACACACACACTGATATTATAGTGCTGAAATGGGTAGAAGGTTGTGGGTGCATCTCTTTCTATGACCTGTTACACATTTCTGCATGCATTAGTTTCTCTCGAAAGAAAGACAATGTATAGCTTCAGGTTATGTGAAAAATCTCTTGTCTCACTGCTAAATGAGGGCGAACAAAAGAACTGCTATATTTATGCACTTTTATGTTATGGATGTCCACATTGATTCAATTTTCATTTGTGACATTGTGTGCAAGGTTTAATTTTTATTAGCTCCCAAATGCAAAACAAGACATGATTGATATATTTGTGATAAAAGCATATTCCCTTTGCTAGCAGTTGCCTTCAGCAATCTTTCTTGTAGTTTTAGTTTTTCATAGGTATGTCCAAATGTTACCTTGCTACAGAGGAGCAAGGTGGTTATACGTATGAAGGAAAATGCTGTACTTCAGCATTTATGGCTGTACTTCAGTAGTAATATACACAATTTTCCTACAACAGTTCAATTCACCTGAAAGATAGCACAGCGTATTCCTAAAACCCAATAGCACCCGGAATTTGGAATGTTGAAAAAAATGGTTTCAGAGAATATAATTTTTAAAAGATACATTATTAGGAAATGTATGTTAGAATTCCCTTGAGAATTCCTCTCACTCCAGCTCTAATGTACCGGTACTCTTTATTCTTATTTAGGCTGCAAGTCTGCTCCACTTCCTTGTGTGCGTGGGGGGGGGAGTTGCGGTCAGTCCACGTGGCCTCTCGCACCCAGTGGGGGCTGGGCTTAGCTCCCATGTTAGTGGAGATTCCTTGGCTGCATCATGGAGCCTGGCCAGTCAATCCTGGTGGCCGGGGGGGGGGGCGTGCCTTGGTGTTAAGCAGCTGCATGGCTGGGGGATCTCGCTTGTTGTCCAGATCCCAGTTGAGGTTATTCCTGAGCAGATGAACAGTATAGGATTGCACTGTTAGTAACAATCATTACTGAACCATGTAATTGTTGAAGGCAGGGTTGTATGACTTGTTCAGGCAAATGGGACCCATATATTATGCAAGAGAATTGGATGTAATTTTGGGTTATTGTTGTTGTTTAGTCGTTTAGTCGTGTCCGACTCTTCGTGACCCCATGGACCATAGCACGCCAGGCACTCCTGTCCTCCACCACCTCCCGCAGTTTGGTCAAACTCATGCTCGTAGCTTCGAGAACACTGTCCAACCATCTCGTCCTCTGTCGTCCCCTTCTCCTAGTGCCCTCCATCTTTCCCAACATCAAGGTCTTTTCCAAGGATTATTCTCTTCTCATGAGGTGGCCAAAGTATTGGAGCCTCAGCTTCATGATCTGTCCTTCCAGTGAGCACTCAGGGCTGATTTCCTGAAGAATGGATAGGTTTGATCTTCTTGCAGTCCATGGGACTCTCAAGAGTCTCCTCCAGCACCATAATTCAAAAGCATCAATTCTTCGGCGATCAGCCTTCTTTATGGTCCAGCTCTCACTTCCATACATCACTACTGGGAAAATCATAGCTTTAACTATACGGACCTTTGTAGGCAAGGTGATGGGTTATTAGTTATTAGTTCTATGCAAATCAACATAGTTTTCATTGACTTGTTGGATGTTGATGGGTTATTTGGGTTATTAGTTCTATGCAAATCAACATAGTTTTCATTGACTTGTTGGATGTTTAACCACAGGATGTATTTCATTTATTGTGTGGTGTGGTTTTGGATTTGTGTACCACCAGGGTAAGATTAATTAACCCCTAACACATATTTTAAAACTATAATGTATATTTTTCTTTATTTAACTTGATATATTGAAAGTGCCTGGATTTAAAAAAATCCTTCTGAAATTTACATTTTGAAGCATTATGTTCAACCACAATATTTATAACAAATTTAACAAAATTATATTTAGTTACAAGTACAAGCTAGGATACCATGGGATTCGTTGGGTTCTCTCTGCCTCTGCCAATCTAATTGTTTCTGTGTCACTACACAACATTCGGACATAAAGACAGCTGGATCATTTTGGTTGTGTCAGCCTTCCTAAGTACACTGTTTGAATGTTGAAGAGAATAAACAGCCTGCCTGAATTCACAGGTTGACGAAGAATTAATTCTGAGTTTCTCAGAAACACCATAGTTACTTTGAGCAGAAGCTTTTTCTCATGGAGTAGGAGATGGATTTCTTGCCTTCTCGGATCCCTTCCATGGTTATATTCCACTTTGGTTTAAGAATGTTCTGAAAGTGCTCTTATGGCCTTGGTTGACGGTTTTTAGTGAGTAACTGTTGGGGATAATTGACCTTATAAACATGCATGGCAACCATGCAAGCAGGATTGTGTGATTGGTGTAATCGTGGGGAGAGGGGGATGGTTAGTCATGATTCTAAATGATCCTTGCCCTTTCTCTTGTTCAGGCAACAACTGGATAGGAAAGACCCACCTTGAACAGATACAAATAGAAATAGATTGTTCAGTGGGGAAGTATTTCTGTTTCCATTGTGGGTGAATATGAACAGGGACAACTGTACTATATTGATCATGGAACTTCATCTTCTATTTATTTATTTTAATTGACTTTTTAATTATTATTCTTCCTCTGTGTGGCACACAGTACAATTAAAACCATCAACATAAAATATTGCACAGTACCATTGATGGTTTTAATGCCATTGATAGTTACATGTTGATGTTGTGGCAGTGTCATATGGCATGTTCATATTCAAGCAGTGTTAGACAAAATGATAACTTTTTTTTCCCTAAGAACCAAACTTTCTTTAAATATATAATCCCTAAAGCTTCCTTACACAGGCATTTTCCTTCATAGGTATAACCACCATGCAAGTGAAAATATGCATGCACTATGCATGATAATGCACACATATTCATCTTGCACATACTGTATATGGCAAAATACCAATGTGAACAAAATATATGCATGCAGTAAAGCAGACATACAATCTTTGCTCCTGATATTATATACATTTTGTGCCTTTTAATTCATCCATGTAGAGAAAGCAATGTGTGAGAAACAGATCTAAGATTCCCAGGCTTTTCAATGTATGTATTTTATTTTTGTAAATTGCCCTGGAAGCTCTGTTAAATGACATTAAATGAATCGTTCAACTAAATATGTGAACTTGGCAATGTGGTTGAAACACTGGTGTGCATTCTTCTCACCAGCATCTTCATCTTATTCTGTACCTCATCAACGGAAGAAACTAAACTGTATTTCATCAGGAAGGCAACATCAATCAATTAATTGTTCTTGGAACCATTATGTTCTCTGTAAATTGATTAGAGAGAATTGCCAGATGTGCAATCTAACCTGGCATTATAACGAGATCACCCCTCTTTGTATTATGTGACTTCTTTTGGAAAAGAGAATGTTATTCATGTTTTTAGGGGAAAAGAACAAACAATTTGGAAAGAGTAAGTTAATTAGCCCAAAACAGAAGAGCAAATAGATCCCATTAACTGTAAGAGCTATTCAAGGGACAGATGGATAAACAAAGCATTCCCCAACCCCCCTTGGCTTTAATTTGAAATATATGGGAGAAAATGTGCACCCTCTTCCAATACACCATAATTCAGGGTGATATTCAAAATGGAAGAGTAGCACACAATTATGAAACTTTGGCTCCAGCTCCTGTGTACTTTGCCCCATTCTATATACTTATTACTACTGTTACTATTAAATGTTTATAAAGTGCCAGCGGCATGCTTGGCAGCAGAAGACAGTCTCTTCATAGAATGTGGTGTTGATTTTTCATTCCTGAAGGAACACATTTCTAAAATGAATATATACTCATACATATTTTTTGGTTGGAGAACAGCATTGCAAAGGTTGAAGAAATGCAAATTTCAAAGTATAGCTGCTTTTTGCCCCATGTATTGTTTCAGAAAGTGAAAAACAAACTGAATTTCTGCCTCATCTCTAGCATTCAGTAGATATGTGAGAGGAATCACAATCTTCTCCCCGCATCATCATCCACAAGTTGGAGGGCAGTGACTGAAGTTGGGTGCCTCCTGTAGCTATGGAGGATCTCTGCATATTTTAGGGTCCTAGAAAATCAGAGTTCTAAAACAAGGAGAGTCTCCACAACTACAGGATGTCCCTCACTTCAGAAGAGCACTGGCAAAGATGACCGGAATTGGGGCAGGGTTGAAGCTAATGTACTTGTATCCACAGCCATCCCTCACATATTTATTGATTGCAAATAAAAAATGTCTGAAAGGGCCTACAAAGAGAAATGCTTTATGCATAGCTGAACACCAAGTCTGTGGAATAGGGAGAATAAGCTTGAATCGCTATAATTTTCCTTAACATGAAGTCACCCTTGTAGTTATCCTGTCTCCCTGTGGAGAGAATCCAATAAATGTCCTTAAAGGCTTGGGAAAATTGGTTGTTCTCATTGTTTGCACAGTGATGTAGAAAAGCCTTATGGAGTTTAAGTTGAATTAGTGTGTAATAGCAAATAAGTGCTTTACATATTTGAAATGGCAAAATATACCTTTGATAGAAGTGTATAGTTTTATGTAGTGCTTTGTTTATACTTGAATTCTGATTAAAATTGCATGAAATATTAATGGGTGGAAAGGGAGAGATTAGTTCATTAACTATAAATTAAAAGTTGGCATCCATTATTTAGTATGGCAGTTCAGGCTCCCAGTTGATGCCATTTATGTTGCTTTAATTACTATTCCAGTTTGCTAGTCTTACCACACAGGTCAATCAAAAATACATGCAATTAGAGTACGTTTTAAAATCTTAGCTTAGATCATCAGGCCTGACCCTGATGCATGACGTGTGTGTGTGTGTGTGTGTGTGTGTGTGTGTGTGTAGTGCTTTTTCAGATGAAAAACTCCGGTGTAGGGATGGAACGAAGGCACAGTAGGGGTATCCATGCATGCTCAGACCTGATGGGCACCTTCTTCAACCAGTGCTGGGGCTCGTTTTAAATTTAAAAAGGGAGGGGGAGGAAAGAAGGAGTGGACAGGGGTGTGTGCTTCCTTTGCTCCAGAGAAGAGATTTTCTGAAAGGAGTGGGAATAAATGTCCAAGTAGCATGTGTGTGTCAGGGCTGGAGTCAGATGCAGGTCAGCACAAAGAGGAGTGATCCAAACCCAGTGGATCCATTCCATCAATATGGGTCTTGTGGAATGATTAATTGAGCCTGGGACCCAATGCCATGCCAGCCCTTGCCCTGCCTGCTGCTGTCAATAAAGATTTGGCCTGATTTTATCCCATCACCATTGTACAATCTGCTTATTTTGCTGCTCTCGTGGGTCACATAATGCGCCTGCCTGGGTAAAATAAGATTAAAGGTGTTCACAGCCAAACCAAGGTAATATGGCAAATGGGGGTAGGGGGATTGGCAGTAAACGTACCTCTCTGAAACGGGCCATATTTGCAATATTGCTCCAGGAGTGGACAAAAGTCACACATACATGAGCTTGATCTTCATCTGTTTTAAACTGCCATACTTTCAGTAAAAAGCAGTCATTTACAACTGGAAATTGACTCTAGATTTCCTCAGAAAGTCACAATAGAAACCCTTTTTCATCTAAAATAAAAGTTCTTTTTTTAGTTCTGTCATTTACAGGGATTGCCAAAATGTAATTTGGAACGTGCAATATTTATTGAATCATTCCATGGGCATATGGAGAAAATGTAATATTCTTATACAAAAGGTTAAGATTATTCCTTGTGTGTTCCTCTCCTGGTACTTTAAGTAACACAATATGCTCAGAGTTCAACCTGAAGCAATCAGAGAAAGAAAAGAAAAGAAGATCAATAGGTTTGACGACAGCTATTCTTTCTCCAAATGAGAAGGAGGCTTATAGGAGCACATCATGTGGCGGAATGTTCTTGGATGTGGCATTGACTTTAAAGTATCAACATATCTCTTTTATGTAATGCTAATTATACTTTGTCCAGCTGTACAATGGAAAGCCTATCAATAGAAGCAGCATTGCTCATGCATGACCAGCTAATTCCTCCTGCATCAGTAGGTAGACTTTGAAATATCCTGGGGCACGAAAGGTGAAGACTGTTGTCACTTCATTAGCTGGTAGAAACGTACAGCAGGTTTCTTGGGTCATACTTTTGGTTCTGCATATTCATCTACTTCATAATGTAGACGTGTCTTCATCATAAATAATGGGGCAATTGTTTGGATTTCAACAGGCTGTTTGCATAGGAAAATGCAGCAAAGAACACAATTCTTCAATTTGCTTTTCCTGACTTGTTTTTTTTAAGCTTATTGGATTAGTTGTATTGCACGTGTTTTCAGTGCAGCATAAATTTCTAATTACCAATTCCCTACTAGTTACTGAATAACGAAGCTTATTGGACAGCATGTATTGTAGCAAAATGTTTATTCTCTTCTTAACCTTAATTTAAATGTAATATAAATTCCCATCTATTTTTACAATGATCTGATGGAAAATTATGATGACTCTAAATTTCCCAATTAGCTTTACAACCAGCCTCAAGTAGTTGCATAACTCATATCAACAATTAATCAGTGTGCTGTTGTTAAAGCTGCAGGCCCTGAGCTATAAATGGTCCTAGCACAATCTAGTTGGTTGCTGGGGCTTATCAAGGGGAAATCTTATTCTGGTTAAATCTGGTTTCATGGATTTTTCTCAAAAACTGTCAGAATGTGACTCATGCAGAATGCTTGGCCCCCATCTTCTGATGGGACACAATGTTTTTGTTAGTCTTGCCACACCAGTTTTCCTCGCAACCTTTCAGACATAACCAAATATATTTTTATCAACACAAGTAGATGTCACATGCAGAAAGAAGCAGGATCCAGAAAGGACCTTGCGCATATCCCTAACTGAATGAGAAAATGGGTGCTACATACAATGCTATATCAGCTTGATCTGGCAAGTTGAGCTGCATGTGTGAGGTCCTGGCCTGCAAAATACAAGTTGCATTTGACCTGTCATCTTGTCTAAAGAGGCAACAGAAGCTCCTTCCTGAAGCCTCCCTGACAATTCTCCCTGTGGAGGATCATCCCTGACAACAAGCCTGAGAGCGCTCCAGTTGGAGAACAGCCTTTACCAAAGGTGTCACAGACTTCGAAGATGCTCAAACTCAGGACGAAAAGGAGAAACGTGCTAAGAGGAAGGCATGTTTGGCACACCCTCACCGTGATCCACTCTGCCTGGAAACCTATGTCCCCGCTGTGAAAGGACGTGTTGATCCAGAATTGGCTTCCACAGCTACTTACAGACTCATTGTTCAGACCGTGTTCATGGAAGACAATCTTACTCAGCTATGAGTGATTGCCAAAGTAGAAGAAGAGGATGCATAATTGAAGCTTATTTTACGGGACTGGCTGCTTCACATTTGCATAATTGGATTGCAACTTCTGTTTCTTTCAAGAGTGTCTCTTTACTTGTGGTATGTCCTCCTTAGGAAGGCTTGCCTAGTGCCTACTTTAATATAGTTTTGATACCTGGCAAATAGGTTTCCTCACAGACCTTTTAAATCTCATCATTTTACCTTCAGACTATTTTAGGCTGTGATCATCTGCTGTTGGTTTGTTCCTCTTACTTTATTACTGGTCTCCCAGGTCCTACTACCACCGATTCGTTTCACAACATAACACAACAATACAAATAATAACATATAATTTCAACAATGCCTACATTATAATATTTTAAATTGTACTACAATGGCTGTCATCCAGACAGTAAGTGTATTTCATTAGCTGGTGTATAGTAAAAAAGCTACAAGTGACTTACTAGTATGTTTTAACTGACACGCTATAGGGAAAGGCAACCCTCTCCCCAGTTGCAGTCTTTCTTGAGAGGAAATTCCTTTTCAACACCAAATAGGCAATGTGTGGACAGTATATGGGTATATCCAATGTGAATTTTTTTCTTGGCATACTGTTCTCTGAATGGTCAATGCCTGTGGGAAATCTGCAAGAGCAACAGCACTCTCCTAGCAACTTGGGATTCCCAGTAACTGGTATTCAGAAATGATCCAAATTGCAGCTTCTTGTAGTGTCATTCTTAAAACTCCAGAGGAAAAGAGGGCTGAACCAAATAATAGGCCCCCAAAACCTTCATAATGCAAATGATACAACTGTTTTTGAAAACAATAGTTTGCATATCTAGCCATAACGACAGTTAAGGGCTATTTTACATTATGTAAATAGAAAATCCATTTCTCCATTAAACTAAAAGCTAAAAAACACAATTTCTATTAAAATCAAAGGAGCTGCACTGATATAAAATTCATGTAAAAAATGGAAAAATCCACCCAAACTAACATTGCTTTACAATAATTCCAGGAAAGACACTGCAAAATTATATATGTTGTTTTAATACAGATTGAAGAGTAGGCTTTGTATCCCTTGTTTTTGCCCTACTGAGGATTCATATCAGAACATACATACATTTATTTAAATTAAATTAAATAAATAAATTTATTTATATACTGTCCTATACTGTCTCTGGGCGGTCCACAGAATAAATTTATCACATATCTCCTCTTCTCCTGAATGACATTTTGAAATTGTAGTACATTAAAAATTACCAAGCAGTATCAATCCGAAATTGCTTCCAGGGTGTGGTAGGAGTCCATTAATATATTCCATATGGACATAAATCCAAAGGCTACCATTGCCAGAATCATTTTTGGCACAACTCTTAGGTGTGTGTGTGATAATTAATTATTCTCATAATCCCATTTCTTTTTTACTGCTTGTTTCCAAGTCCTGATTTTAAATTATTTCTGGTTATGAGGGGAATTTTTACTGCCCAGCATTTTAGAGGGTACATAATATAAGTAATGTGTGGGGAAGTGATTGTAGTTCACACCCACATCAAGGGCAGACTTTGGTAAATTGGCCCCATGAACGAAGACAACGAAGACAAAATTTGGTGCCCCCCCCCCAAATATTTCTTATTTTCCACAATAATTTATTTTAGTTAAAGGTAAAGGGACCCCTGACCATTAGGTCCAGTCGTGACCGACTCTGGGGTTGCGGCGCTCATCTTGCGTTATTGGCCGAGGGAGCCGGCGTACAGCTCCCAGGTCATGTGGCCAGCATGACAAAGCTGCTTCTGTTGAACTAGAGCAGCACACGGAAACACCGTTTACCTTCCTGCTGTAGCAGTACCTATTTATCTACTTGCACTTTGATGTGCTTTTGAACTGCTAGGTTGACAGGAGTTGCTGTTAGTTGCTGTTATTATTGTTTTAGTAGCAGTGTTAGTTATTTTGTGCCCCCTCAGCTCTGCACCCAGTTCAGGGGAAACACCTTCATTTTCCTAAACCTGGCACTGCACACACACATAAATACTGTATTCTGTGTATCCTATATGTGCAAGTGATGAGTATCGTGGGAAGACTATGGGATTATTATGCCCAACTGTACTCACATCTAAACAAAATCAATTTTATTTTATACCAATCTTCAGAACAGTCTCCTAATTACTGCAGTGGTTATAGTTCTGCTAATTGCACGAGTGCTGTTATGAACACAACATAACTTAGACAAAAAAACAACTCAGTTTACAACTCAGTAGAGAATCACCATGCACACAATACAAAATTTAATTGGAAATTAATAAACAAATTAGTGGCACCTTTCTTCATAATAAGCCAGCTAGCCTGCAGGCAACCAAACTAAGCACAAAAGTACCCATCCAATTATGCAAATGAGTGCTGTCTAAATAGAGAAATCGTAAATTCTGATATTTAATTCCTGTGAGATTGCAATCCTAAATATATTTACTAGGAAGTAAGCTCTGTGGTATTTACTTCTTTACTGTAAGCTGGCCATTTCTCCTGTAATTTATAACATGCAAAATGTATGATATATGTTCTGGATGGTAATTGTTTGCAGCTCCACTTTTTCCCCGAGAAACCTCCTCCAGTAATAATGAAACTGTAGTTTTGTATGTAGCAATTCATTTTAAACAAATGAATGAATAAATAAAAGCATAAAACATGCATTCAAATGTTATTGCTATGTGTTAAGCATCAGTGAATCTTTATTGTGGCTAGGATCAAAATAATATTGGAGAGATTCACAAACAGATAAAGACAGTCATTCCCCAACTATTGTACAGGCTACTGTATTAGTGCTGGAAGCCTACATTGCTTCACATAGCTGATCTGTATGACTTGTATTTTTGGTAAATCTCGTTGCCCATTTGTATGAGTAATTTGCCATGTGTTGTGAAATTTATAATAAAATATAGAGTTGGAAAGGATCTTGTAGGTCATCTAGTCCAGCCCCTTCCGCATACAGGATCTGTAAGTCAGGATGCAACTACAGTGCCCTTGACAAATGATGGACTAGCCTCTGCTTGAATATCTCCAGGAAAGGAAGGCCCATCACTTTCTGAAGCAATCAGTTCTATAGTTAGGCAAATTCTCCCTATGTTTACCTCAAATCTGCACCCTTTCAATTATCCAAACATTTTTTCTGCTCCATCTTCTACATGACAACCTATTTGGTATATGTGAAGACTACTGTCTTGTCTTTTGTTAACCTCTCTTCTCCAGGTAAAACATGCCCAGTTCTTCTAACTTTGTTTCTTACAGGACTGTCAGGAGTTTGTGCAGGAACCGGGCCCTGGGACCAGCAGGGCTTTGCCAGACTGGGATCCTCTTCAGATTGTTCCGAAGAGGCAGGGCGCAGCCGCACAGGTGAGGCCACTTGGTATTCACTGCACCTGGTGGCAGGAGCCGGCAGGGGATATAAGGCCAGCGTTTTCCCTCAGCTCTTTGCCACAGCAACACAATCTCTGCCTCACCGTGTGCCTCCTTACCTTTTGACCGTGACTTCATGCCTTGACCCTTGGACTGTGCCTTTGTGCTTAGACCCTCGGACTGTGACTTTGTGCTTTGACCTTTGGATTGTGACTTCTTCCCTTGTGCTTCTTGATCCTTGGACCTCTGCTCTTCGGGCGTTTGTGCCTACCATCTTGCCCCTGGTCCCGACGCTCCTTGCTGGGACTCATAATCAGCCTGGACCGTGACAAGGACTTGGTTTCCACACATCTCACAATCCTGGTTGCCCTCCAGTAGGTCAATGTCTTTGTTAAAATGTGGTACCTAGAAGAGGTCACAATACTCTAGAACAGTGGTTCTAAATACTGTGGACCATCTGTTTTGCAAAAGTGAAGCTATGGACCGCCTACTTTTACAATTGTTGATATTTCTATGGTAGTTTTTGTTATGTGAATGGTGCCATGGACCCCTGAGTGGGTTACAAGGAACTCCTGCTCCTGGGGTTCGTGGACCACCAACTGGGAACTTCTGCTCTATAGGCAATCTGATCAGTGCAGAATAAACTGGAACTTTTACTTCTGATGGTCTGGAGACTGTGTTCCTGTTAATGCATTCTGAGATTGCATTGACTTCTTTAGCAACTACATTGTACCACTGCTGGCTCATGCTCAATTTATGATCAACTAAGACACCTACATCCTTTTCATATGTCCTTCTGTCAAGCCAGATATCTCCCATCCAGTGCCTTTGATTGTTGGTGCCTTAATGGAGGACTTTATACTTATTTCTGTTGAATTTCATCTTGTTGGTTTCAGCTCAGTGTACCAACCTGTCAAGAATATTTTGAATCTTGCTTCTGTGTTGCAGCCCTGTTGTATGATAAATGAAAGCTACTAGAGTGTCATGACATAGTTGTTTTTCAACTTGTGATCTCTGCCAATTGCATAAAGCATTGTTTGTCATTAGGCTGATGGATAGATACATTTTGGAATTACCAGGCCAATGTCTTTTCTCTATGTATGCTTCTAAAATATTCCTCATCTAATTTCCCCCCTAGATTTTGCAGTTTCCAAATTCCCTTATCATATTTCATAAAGCCATTGCACTGGGCAGCCTCCATTAAACAAAACATATACATGCTTGTACAAGGCATACTGCATGCAGAGTTTACCAGCGTTTTCTGTTCCTTCATGTCTTTCCTTTGCCCTCCTAAATTAAATATGTGCATTGATTAAATACTGCCAATGAGCAATCCTTGTGTAATTGCACGTATGGCTTTATCAAGATATGTGTGTGACATTTCACCAATGAGCAGTAGCAGACATGCACTTCAGTAGAACATCGAACAAAATATAATCTTGATGGAATTATACACATGGAGATTGCTTTTCCTCCCAGGTGCTTTATCAATGCACACATTTGCATTGGTAATGCAGAAGGGGAAAAGATGCAAATGAACTGAAGAAACAGAAGGCAATGTCTAGCAGCTCATGATTGAACTCCAGAACTAACATTAGAGCATCTTAATTAAACTAGAATTCAGAAGGCATAGAACACAGTACAGAATGTTTCACAGAATAATAAAGGAATGGAATGGGGAACATATGTTATTCTTAAGCTTTCTCCATACTAATTAGACAAGCCACCTTATTGCTTCTTCTCAAAGCTCTTCTTTTTTTCTGCTTCCTTGCCCTCATCTGTTTTACTGAAGTGTCTAAGGGCCCATATCCACTGGCTTTGATTTCTAAACATGGTGGCCCACCATGTATCTAAATGTGCTGTTTCTTGATTTCTGACAGTCTTTGCCATGGCCTATCAAAAGTCCGTATGAAGGCTGATTTGCATTTTTCTCTTGGGGTATTAGATTGGATGTTCCAAGTCATGAATCCGTCATTAGTGGTAGTCACCTGCTGTAAATTGAATATGGGTGACAATTTGCTAAGTAGTAACTTAATGTGTTGTGCTTAAAACTACTTGCATGCCAACCAGTGGAAAAAACCTCACTACTTTTCTGAAGGTGAAGCAAGAGACTAGGAAGAATAAGAACACCCTTACTACTTGGCAGGACAATACAGATGACAAATGATAGTTTACCATGGAATTACATGCATACTATGGAATATTACCGCTTGGCAAATTGTTGTTTTGCATTGTCTAGTGTTCACACTATGGTTTATAGAAGCCTTCCACAACCAGGTGCCCTCTAGGTGTTTGGGAATACAACTCATCTAAGTCCAAGCCATCATGATGAAGCCTCCCATGACAATGGGAATTGTAGTCCAAAATATCTGGAGGGCTCCAGGTTGGGGAAGGCTACAGTAGTTTACAGGAAACAGCTGAGGTACAGGTGTGCTACGATGGGGTAACAGGGTCAGAGATTCCTTTATTAATAAGTAATTTGCTATTGTGTTTGTATATCAGGTTTCAGAGGCCCATGTCTCCCATACACAGAGGTGACATTTAGAATTCGATATATCAGGTGTACAAATATGAATGCTAGGCAAAAATGAATACTGCTGGTGATCATTAACGTGAGATACTTTTCTTATGGCAGATCATTCATAGGGAAATCTAAGAACATTTATTAGATTTAAGAGTAGGTAACTTAATAGACTCAACCAGTCCTGAAATATTCAACCAGACCTGAAATATTTGGTAATCAGTTTTTAAAATCTATCATGTTACTTTAATATAGCAGATTTTCTAAAAATAGAAAATAGCATGGAGACATAATGTGTGTGTATATAATCAAGTTCCATGCCAACTAACATGATAGAGCTTATTAAAAATAGTTGCCAGAATTAACTTGGCATTTAATAGATATCTAGGAATAAGCTAAATCATAGAGTATAATAGTGAGATTTTTGACTTCCAAAAGTTCTTGGCATCCATCAAAATGAACGAATGGGAATCTGGCAAAATAATGATAGCAAGTGTATTGCTGTTGGCAGGGGAAAAAAGAATTTAAAATGTTTCTGAGAAGAAATCTGACCTTTCAGATAAAAGACATGATAGTTTTCTATGGAAAATTAGCCCATATGCCTGAATTTAAGGCACACACAGATCCTCCCTAAAACACACTTTCCCATTCTGTTGAGAAACAATTTCAAGTTATGGTGCAGCGAAACGTTTCCTTACCTTACTTATGCTATAATTTTGTGTACCTGGAAAAGCACCTGGAATCAATTATGCACATAGACACTTAAGCCCAGGGTTGGTTATCTTCACAATTGTTTTTCTTTCTCTAAAAAGTAGTCTAATATCCTGATCACAGATTGGTTTCACTGCCCATTTTGTTGTCCACCCTTTCTCCACCTCTTTATCTCTTTGTTGTTGTTGTTTAAAAAAATAGCAGATAGAGAAGTAGAAATGAAATTCTCTTGTTTCTGCATTTCCCAAATATGTTGGGCATGTGGAAGAAATGCTAATGTAAGAAACAGGGCTGTGCACAGCCTCCAGATCTGAGCTAGGGCCTAATCTATTACTTGGAATTAGCCCTGATCTGACTGGGGCCAACCTGGGGCCAATCTGACCTGGATCTGGGCGCCAAAGCAATTCAGGGGCTAGCACTAATGTTTAATTAGAGTTTAGTGTTTAATATGCAGACAGAAAGGCATGGGGGAAAGAAATACCTCTGTGTTTGGGAGGCAAACACAACTGGGTAGTCCCGGTTTAAATTGGGTTGGACCCCTGCCCCCTCTCTATTCTGGCCTGCAAAGGGAACCAGAATGGAAGGACTCAAGGCAGTGGCACCAAACAGATTGGGAGCCATCATGGGTATGAGATGCTGGAGCTAAGGAATAAGTTGAGCCAACTTTATTCTCCCTGCTGTCAATGGTACAAGCCCATCTGTTGCGCAGAGGATCTACCTCCACCCAGGAGGGCCAGGAGGGGGAGGTGGCAGCCTAGGCAACATGTGATGCTTCCTCTCCCTCTGTCCTGCCTCCTGACTACACCTTTTTGACAGCCTCAGATAACTCTTGATACCAGGCAGGTTATTGTACCCTCTTTTAGACTTAATAGCACAAACTGGTGAGGTTACCATGATGTTTCTTTGCTTAAAACAATAAATCACCCAGGCTTCCAGTTTCCCTGTGTGGAAACAAGGAGAGAGTGATTCAATCAATCAGGTCACAAATTCATTTCCTGGCATCTCCAGTTAAAAGGATCTGAGATAGCAGGGATGGGAAAGACCATGGCTTAAAATGCTGGAGAGCCTGTGTTGCTCAGTGAGACAGTACAGGCTAGATGGGCCAATGGTCTGTTAGTATGAGGCTGCTTCCTGTGCTCATATATGTAAACTGGATCCTCATTCCTAATAAAATCTTGTGTACGTGTATAACATATATTGGAATGACAAATTATTTCAGGAAAAGGCAATGGTACACAAATTCCAAGCAGTTCTCTGAAAAACCAAAAGTAATGCAGTTGAGAAAGTCCCACTGCAATTGAATCCCATATTTGAACAGTCTCTGGCACACTGCTGCTTTGTGTAGGATTATGGCATACAGTAGAAATTTATGCAGAGCTGAGGGATATTCATATTAGGGTAACCCATGAATAAAAAGACTAGTGCAGGGAATGAAAAAGAAGCATGATAAACTAATGTAATACAACAATGAAGAAACTGTATAGGGCAAAGTAGGTTGTGTGGGAGTGCATGATAAAGATAAGGAGGTATGAGAAGCACATGTGAATCCTTCTATGAGCTTTCTATAGGAAGACTGGGATCCAAGTATAAAACCCAAATAATACAAAATATCAGAAGGTGAAGAAAGATATACTGAGTCTGACTAAGGTAACTGAATTGTGGTGTATAAGTGTTGAAAGAGCAAACTATATTTTCATATACTCTTGAAAGTATGTGGGATAAAGATACCGCTCTCTGATCACGTGGTTTTTCTTCTCTTATTTTCTTTCAGAAAGGAGTGCAGCAATTTTCACAGCGCTGTGGTTTATAATAGAAGGGATTTATTAGAGAAGGTGTCCAGGAATAGCCTATTACATTACCATCTAATCTGACTCAATTAAAAGTACCAGGGAAAAATACTTCATCTTTCCCCTCTCTAAGCCTTTTCTTTCTGATTTGCAAATGAGTTACTAAAAAAATCACATCTGCAGGCCTTAATGTAAAACTGTCATTTATGCTGTACCTTGCAATTATGTTGAAATTCAGTGGAATGAATGTATGTTAATGTTATTTGAAAAATAATGCACATAGGTCTTTCTCTTCTTGTTTTTGTGCCATCTTGACATAGTCTGTCAAAATGGGGTAAATTTGGTCATCTTAGTGGAGTAGGAATTCAGGGAAACACAGCTCTGTTACATTTTTCACAGCAGGAGTAATGACATAATTTTCTGGAGCAGTATCGCCTGTATTGTAAGCTGCTGCTGCTGGTGGTGCTTAAAGGAAAGCTCTGGCCTGGCACATGGCCCTTTTGTTAGATAGACTAGGCTGCTACAGAGTGTCACGCCTGATCAGAGATGTGAACCCATATCTCCTCAGCTGAGAAGTCCAACAATCCTGACTGCTAAATCGGATCCTTCTAATCTAACAACTGTGCTGTGAAACACCCGCCCGCCCACACTTGTGTTTTAGGTGTCTGCTTTGGCCTTGTTCTGGACTTCGGTTGGTCGCCTGTTTTGGAACAGGGGCTGGGTAGTAATTTTTTCCATTTTGCAGATTGGCACTGGCCATTTGGTTTTCGCCTACCTCTTAGCAATCTTCATAACTTTGTAAGGTTTGTCAGTTAGGGATTGGCTTAGTGAGATGCGGGGGAGGGAGGGGCGGCCATCACCTGCCCCTCCAGGTAGAAGGGTATTCCGTTAAAGGAATCTGCGGGTCTGGATTTTGTCCAAAGCTCGCTTGTGGGGCTAGGGCCATGCCAGGACCCTGCGGGAACCCCAAGGTGAGCTTCAGATGGTCTCCATCAACAGAGCTCACTCTGTTGGTGGTTTGCCCTTCTAGACTTCCTGCAAGGTGGGCAGGAGTCAGATATAGCTATTGCCAATGCCTAAGCCAATACCATTCACATTTCTGTAATCAGTAAAGTTGTGGCCTAAATTTGGCCCATTAACCTTAAACTAAAATTCTGTGTCAATGTGTTTTTACTATTCTTGGGGGGTGCGCCGGGGCCTTGATGTGCAAATCAGCCCTTGCCAGCTGACTCCTTTTCCAACTCTTCTTGGGACTGCAGTTTTGGACTCTCTATTGGTATGTGGCTCTGGAAGCCATTATGATAAGCTCCTGCACTTCAAAATTAAACACAACATCACTGGTGGCCAAATAAGCGGTTCAACTTTTTCCTAACTCTCAAGTCAGTTAAGTTGAATGGAATAGCCTTTTAAAATTTCTATACGATAAGAAACCTAAAAAGAAATGGAACTTAAACTTTATTCCTTGAAGGGCAGAGTTCCCCCACATAGTGCATGTCGTTTAAATTTATACATTCTTGACATATTGTTGGATTAATTGAATTGTATTCTATTTAAACAAAGTGGCGGCCCTGTTTCTTGGCCTGATTAAAGTTATTGAGTTTACAGCATCGTATTATTTGGCTCTGGTGAAGGAAGCATTTCTTTAATTGCTTCCTTAATGCACCCTGCCTGTCTCCTTCCAGAATAAATGGGTGAGATTGTCAGGTTTCACTCTATGTGTGTTTTAGAGGAATTTATATAATAGTCAATTTTGTATTAAAAGTGATTAGATCACAGGATACAGCTGTCCACAGATATTACTGACATAATTTAAAACAAGGCGTATCAGCAGAATTCCAACACTTATATTTTGAGGTGATAACAGGGTGAGCTACTATTTCAGGAAGAAAAGAAAAGAGAAAGAGTACTAAATGACATTGATATCACATAAAAAAACATTTTAGCTTTTCAACTGAATCCAATAATGCAGTTTTATCAAACAGCCCTTTTATTAAATCTAATTATATTCAATTATAATGTTCACATTAACTCTTTTATCTTCTAGATCCTTGACTTTAAAGACAAAGCCATATTCCCATTACAATTTGTTGTTGTTGTTGTTGTTTAGTCGTTTAGTCGTGTCCGACTCTTCGTGACCCCATGGACCATAGCACGCCAGGCACTCCTGTCTTGCACTGCCTCCCGCAGTTTGGTCAAACTCATGTTCGTAGCTTCGAGAACACTGTCCAACCATCTCGTCCTCTGTCGTCCCCTTCTCCTAGTGCCCCCCATCTTTCCCAACATCAAGGTCTTTTCCAAAGATTCTTCTCTTCTCATGAGGTGGCCAAAGTATTGGAGCCTCAGCTTCACGATCTGTCCTTCCAGGGAGCACTCAGGGCTGATTTCCTGAAGAATGGATAGGTTTGATCTTCTTGCAGTCCATGGGACTCTCAAGAGTCTCCTCCAGCACCATAATTCAAAAGCATCAATTCTTCGGCGATCAGCCTTCTTTATGGTCCAGCTCTCACTTCCATACATCACTACTGGGAAAACCATAGCTTTAACTATACGGACCTTTGTCGGCAAGGTGATGTCTCTGCTTTTTAAGATGCTGTCTAGGTTTGTCATTGCTTTTCTCCCAAGAAGCAGGCGTCTTTTAATTTCGTGACTGCTGTCACCATCTGCAGTGATCAAGGAGCCCAAGAAGGTGAAATCTCTCACTGCCTCCATTTCTTCCCCTTCTATTTGCCAGGAGGTGATGGGACCAGTGGCCATGATCTTGGTTTTTTTGATGTTGAGCTTCAGACCATATTTTGCGCTCTCCTCTTTCACCCTCATTAAAAGGTTCTTTAATTCCTCCTCGCTTTCTGCCATCAAGGTTGTGTCATCTGCATATCTGAGGTTGTTGATATTTCTTCCAGCAATCTTAATTCCGGCTTGGGATTCATCTAGTCCAGCCTTTCGCATGATGAATTCTGCATATAAGTTAAATAAGCAGGGAGACAATATACAACCTTGTCGTACTCCTTTCCCAATTTTGAACCACTCAGTTGTTCCATATCCAGTTCTGACTGTAGCTTCTTGTCCCACATAGAGATTTCTCAGGAGACAGATGAGGTGATCAGGCACTCCCATTTCTTTAAGAACTTGCCATAGTTTGCTGTGGTCGACACAGTCAAAGGCTTTTGCATAGTCAATGAAGCAGAAGTAGACGTTTTTCTGGAACTCTCTAGCTTTCTCCATAATCCAGCGCATGTTTGCTATTTGGTCTCTGGTTCCTCTGCCTTTTCGAAATCCAGCTTGCACTTCTGGGAGTTCTCGGTCCACATACTGCTTAAGCCTGCCTTGTAGAATTTTAAGCATAACCTTGCTAGCGTGTGAAATGAGCGCAATTGTGCGGTAGTTGGAGCATTCTTTGGCACTGCCCTTCTTTGGAATTGGGATGTAGACTGATCTTCTCCAATCCTCTGGCCATTGCTGAGTTTTCCAAACTTGCTGGCATATTGGGTGTAGCACCTTAACAGCATCATCTTTTAAAATTTTAAATAGTTCAGCTGGAATATCATCACTTCCACTGGCCTTGTTATTAGCGGTGCTTTCTAAGGCCCATTTGACTTCACTCTCCAAGATGTCTGGCTCAAGGTCAGCAACCACACTATCTGGGGTGTACGAGACCTCCATATCTTTCTGGTATAATTCCTCTGTGTATTCTTGCCACCTCTTCTTGATGTCTTCTGCTTCTGTTAGGTCCTTACCACTTTTGTCCTTGATTATGGTAATCTTTGTACGAAATGTACATTACAATACATCCCTTGTATACATCCCATTACAATACATTACAATACATCCCTTCAAAGAAATGTGTTTATATGATGTACAATTGTTTTATTTTCATAAAAAAATGAGAATTGTATTCCTTTATAGCTGTTATTTTTAAAAAAGTGGGGGCGGGGAGGGGGGAGAAAGCTTCTTTATTTTAACCACAGCTGCCCTTGAAATGTGGTTGTGAAATTTGTCTTTATTAAATCTGTCTGGTCTAAGTGTCAAAGCTATCTTTTATTTGGAGTACTTCACACCAACATTAGTAACTATCTTTTTTCTTCTTCAATTGGTTAAAAGTGTCAACTTTCTCCTCAGCCAAGGCAGTCTTAAATTTGCACATAATCTTTCAAATGTTATTGACTGCTTTTGCAACTAGAACTTTGCGGCATGGCATGTTGGCAAACTTTTAACTCAGATTTGTTACAAAACCACAGCGGTAGACACAAAATGCTACCATGAATCTCACTGCAAAACTTAAAATTGTGCATTTGGAAGAAGCAAATACGCTATTCATAAGAGTAGTAAATAGCTGTACTGTTTTAAGATTCCAAATTAATTTCACAAAGCAGAAAGCATTCTGGTACTCTGGCTGAGCTCCAGTTCCCCAATCTCCTTTGAAGTTTTGATTGGATAAAGTGTTTTCAACTTCCTTTGCCAAAAACGCTTGCAGAATGTTGCTTAGTATTGTTAAGTGCACCACTGTGCTCTGTTCCAAGGATGGCTGCCTTTCACCTGCAGTGGAAGTCACTCTTCTGTATGAATAGTTTATAATTAGCTAAAGTGCTCTTGGCTTTGTGGCTTTATTATATACGGTAGTTCTTATGTTTAGTTCATGAGTGAGTCAGTTATACTGTATTGGAAAAAGAAATGTTTTATTCTTTCAGTTAACGTAAGTGCTACTAGGTTTATTTATCTCGTTATATATTTCTTTATTATGATGAGCAATTTAGCCTGTCCTTCATTTTAGGATCCCAGGCCAGGGTTCAAGATACAAATCACATTAAATTACATAAAACAGCCATAAATCATAAAAAAATAACAAGTAAAATCACAGAGCAGGCTACCTACCACAGTTAATGCTAAAAGGTAAAGGTAAAAAGGTAAAGGACCCCTGGATGGTTAAGTCCAGTCAAATTTGACTATGGGGTGCAGTGCTCATCTCTGCTTACAGGCCAAAGGTGTTTGTCCACAGACAGCTTTCTGGGTCATGTGGCCAGCATGACCAAACCGTTTCTGGCTCAACAGAACACTGTGACAGAAGCCAGAGTGCACGGAAACGCCGTTTAGCTTCCTGCTGCAGCAGTACCTATGTATCTACTTGCTCTGGTATGCTTTTGAACTGCTAGGTTGGCAGAAGCTGGGACAAAGCGACAGCAGCTCACACCATTGTGTGGATTTGAACTGCTCAAGAGGCTTAGTAGTTTAGACCACAGCGCTACGCGTGTCCCACTAAAACACTGAATATGTCACGGCAAACACGTACACTTTGGGATCACGACGACAAAAGAATTGATGCCAGCTGGGGACAAAATTCAATAGATGGGGCACCACTGCAGGGAAAGCTTACAATTTTTCTAAACTATGTCACCAGTAATAGGCAAGTGCTTGCAGATGCATTTGCATTTTCACATGAACCCCTCATTTCATTAACTGGTAGACCAAATGCAAATTCTGTTATTTGTCTTTACGTGTAGATATGCTTATTGCAACATGGCTCCCCATGTTGTTGGCCTCCAACTCCCATTAGTTCAATGGTCAGGGATGGTGAGAGCTGTAGTTCAGTGGTATCTGGTGGGCCACAGATTTCCCCACCCCAATCCCTAGGCTATACACTGAAACCACAATTAAGATATTCATTTGTTCTTCATTTTTCTCCACTAAGATATTTTTTCCCGAAAAGCAACCACTCCAGAGATCTCTGGGTGTATCTGTGTTCATCATAGTTGAATCTGGCATCGGGAGTACTAATGGCTGCCATTAAGACATAGCCCTTGCTTCCAGTTTAAGGTAAAGGATCAGATGATTATTATTATTTTCTGCCCTTCATCCACAGATCTCAGGGCAGTTCACAATATAAAAATACAGGATAAAAGCACGAAATAAATAGTTTTTTTAAAAAAACAACAACCCACTCCCACAAAGGATAAAGAGGAACATTTTTGCCTGGCAGCTAAAAATGCATTATGAAGGTGTCAGATGAAACTCCATGGGGAGAGCATTCCACAAAGTATTCCCCTGGGGAGAGTATTCCTCTGCAGAAAAGGTCTGTTCTCGTCTTGCCACTCTCTGGACCTGTTATGGAGGAGGCAGATGAAGAAGGGCCTCAGATGATGATCACGGAGTCCAGGTCAGTTTATATAGGGAGTAGCAGTCCTTGAGGTACTGCAGTCCTGAGCTGTTTAGGGACACCCACCCATTGATTTGAAGGCAGAGAAGCAGAAACCTGCTTTTCTCTCCTTTTGCCCAACAAAAATGAATTAATGCAACTGAAAGCAAGGAAACAAAGCTAGCATGCCTATTCTGTTATACTCCTATGACTTTGATGCATATGCAGTTTGTTGTTTTCACTAGGCTTTGGACAGCTAATGAAGGTTTGGATGAACAGAAATTTAAGAATCTATCCCTGTTTTGTTGACATTGTTGGTAGGACAGCAGGATTATCTGTTATATTCATGAAGATTGTTCTTGTGAATATCAGCCACCAAGCTGTCTCAGAAATGATTACACTTATTATTTGTTTTCAGTTTTGCCCTGACAGTTTTTCACAAAATTACTGATGCTGGAAGGTTTGAAAAACATACTGTATCACTGACAATACATGGAGGAATAGCAACCCACTCCTGCTGTCTTTTTTTTTTTTAAAAAAGGATATTACCACCGTCTGTAGGCTGTAGGGAAAGGAATAAAGCAGTGTTTGAAAACAAAAGAATAGCACAGAGAGGTAGGTGGAAAAGATGCTAGGGGGAACAAAAACTGCTGCAAGCAAGACTTACCATAATCATTCAAGGAGGGCTTACAAAAGGATATTAAAACTACCTGGGAGACCACAGCCTAGGGCCATTTTGGCAAGGAAAGAGTAAAGAGAGACTGTAATGCAATAATAGTGGAGGATTTGATCACAGACAAACATTTAGAAAGGAAAATGGGAGGGAATAGCTTAAATTCATTGAATCAACCTCAGTTTGTTTGGGTTTTTCTCCCTTCTTTCTGCCTATTGTTTGTGCAGGTTTTTTTTCTTTTGTCAATTGCAGAGATTATCTCCCCACCCACCCCCAGCCAGAATATTTAAAATCATTTTAATACTTCTCCCATTACCGGTATAATTTTTTCTGTTTTGCCATGTTGACCACAGC
The DNA here is from genome assembly GCF_965207765.1 of Zootoca vivipara. Lineage (NCBI taxonomy): Eukaryota > Metazoa > Chordata > Lepidosauria > Squamata > Lacertidae > Zootoca > Zootoca vivipara. The sequence goes on from NC_142587.1 coordinate 60,099,219, forward strand.
CAACATTGACCAGGTGTGTTTCTTGGACCTCACAGGCTGTTAGCAAATCTGTTGTCTTTGTTTCAAGGGAAAACTCCACTGTTCCATACTAAATGTTGCTAGTCCTTGTGTTACAAGCCTCTGTGTATTGTTTTACCTATGTGTTTTTCATTGTGACTCTTCTAAATATATATAGAGAGAGAGCAGCTCACCAGACAGTGCATTAAATTTGTTATTATGCTGTAAATAACCAGAGGTTACTGAAAGCTCAGTTGCATACATGCACAGTGTGAACAAACGTATCCCCCCATATATTTCAGTACCAGGGACAGTGAACACAAAAGTGAAGGGAAAGTCTTGATCACGTGGGAGCTCTGTGTGCATATTCAATTGCTTTCTGCTCCAGGAGATACTAATAGAACAAACAAACAAACAAACAAACAAACATGAAGTTGTTTAAGTTCTTTTCACACATAAATTCAGGAATGTCTTCAGTGGAGGTCTTGCTATAGGTGAAATGAATAACCACTCTATGTATTTAAGCTATAGAATTTAATATTGTTTCCTTTTATGATGACTTTCAAATATTATATTCCTATACCTGTGCACAGCATATACTCTGGATCAGATAGTGATGTCTCTGAGTGCAGTTGTGAATATTGTATCTGTTCTGTACTGACACAGAAAGAAGTAGTTTTGGAATATTATTTGCTTCGTCTTAGATGATATCCAGAGGTCACCTTTATTTAAGTTCTGGATTCAAAGGCATTGTAGAAAGAATTGTGCCTGCCCGCACTAGGAATATGTCCATTTTTTTGGAGGATTTCATAGGCCATAATGTGAGCCACAGATGGTATCTGAAAGATAATAAGAAACTTGTATAGAGATTGGAGGGCTAGCCATCATATTTTGTACCCAGGGTTGTCCCTATGGTCGTGGGGGATCCGAGGCAAATCATACTGTGAATTTTTCCATCTTTCTAACTTGTAAACATGATCTATGTATCACCAAAAAGTTCATTGCAAAACTGACTAAACACTAGTTGGCTGAATCGGGTGTTTTCAACTTTCCTTCCTTTTGTGGTGCCTTTTTACATTAATTCTAAATTGACCTTGGGCCTTTCAGCTTAGTCTGTATTTAATTCTTTGTTTGAGCTCCACATTTATTCAATCTAAAAGTGCTACTATCTTAACATTGCCAGTGAATGTTCAAATTGAATAAAAGCTCCATCTAGGTTTATATATATATATATATATATATATATATATATATATATATATATATATATAATGCCATGTAAAACAAAGGGTATCTTTTTTTCAGAACTTCATCTCTGATTTTTTTCTAATTCTGAGCTGAGCTACTGTATTCAGTGTTTTAAATGTCTACACTAATTAACTTTCTAGCTCAGCTTCTATCATAGACTACTCAAAGATTTATAACATTGAGGATCAGAAGGTTGAATCAAGGATTTAATAAAATGTGTTGGACAAAGAACAAGTTGTGTAGCTGCACAGAATAATAAGAGTTCATTAAAGCATTGCTGATGTGGACATAATGATAATTGCTACTCATCTATTGAAATTGATTTAGTGCTTAGCCTTACTTAAACATGTCATTAACTAATTACTTTAACTAAACAGACTTTGCTGACAAACCTTTGAGTAACATACATTGCTAAATGTTTAAAGAGTAGCTTTGCTGAAACAGATTATAACATGTCAAAATGGAAGCTGATTCTAGAGATTCTGTGTTCCTTTCTCAAAAGAGTATTAGGGGTCCCTAATAAGGGTATGTGTACATACAGTTTTTTTCATGTATTAGATTTAACTCTGCTTTCCTCACTAGCAACCCCTTGTTGTGGACAGAACAATGGGATATGGGATCAAAATGCAACTGCGTGAATAAAGGGGAAGAATGCCAGGGTCTCAAAATAGCACAGTGCTTCCAGTTTACCTGACCACAGGTTTCCTGCAGGATTATTCTTCAAAAGCCAATGGGAAACTTGCGGTAATAGAATAGGAAAAAACCCTTGCTAAGCAAGGGGAACAACTCAGATAATTATGCAATTTAAAGTAAGTATCTATAGAAAAAAGAAAGAAAGCAAAAAAATGAATTAGTTTATTCCAATAAAATAATCCAGTCCCCGGCTACACAGTCCCATTCACATTCTAGCTTTGGAGCTTAGGCTCTTTTCCCCCTATCAAATATTCATCTCTCCATTTCTGTATTTCTTCAAACAATGCTTCTTATAATTTTTTCAGAACTCTGCTAAAACTTTCTAAGAAAAACAAAGCCTTTGGTCTCCTATGGACCCATTGCTTCTAATTGCCAAAAAGGGCTTGGTTCCATGTGAATGTGAATTTGTTCCCCTTTCAGAACAGTTTCCACTTAAAACATCAAAATAAATTATTACATGAGGAGCACCAGCACAATCTCGGATTAAGCAAATAAAGCTGCAGATTAAAATAATTCTACAAATTAAAGCTAAAAGGACTCAGTGAATTAAAAAAAGAGCCATCTGAACTAGAAAGGCATCAGGGTCAACAGCAGGCAACATTCCTGGAGAGAGCCTTCTACAGCAGGGCCCCACGGAAAATACATTTTCTTTGGTTACTTGTCACCTTACTTCAGAAGGTGGAGGAAGTTTGAGGGTGAAGAGCCCTTAAGGGTTATCATAGTCCTATATCAGTCCACATTCAAGCCTTTCTAATTAGTAATGGATCCAATTAATTAATCCTGCGTATCATGGAGAGCGAGTATTATGCATGTAAAATTATAATAGGGAGCACCAGAAGTGACCAGAGGTGTGTGAGAGAGCATGAGAATGAAAGAGAGTGCTGTTATAAGACTGCTGTTGCAGTAGCACAGGAAAGTACAGAAGCCAGATTTGCTGGGAATTTAAGGAAGAAATCATGCAAGAGCTAGGCTATAGGATCCATGTAAGTATGTCCAGTGAGTTTTCTGTTTCGGGTGTAGCATAAGATTGAGTAAGAGATGCAGCATTGCATTTCCATAGGGTTGTGAAGTTTCAGGGACCCCTGACAGGCCTCTGCCCCTAGAAGTCACTGAGGTAAATATCCCAGCCTGTCCACCAAGGCCATACTCCCTTAACTTCTCCCAAAATACACTGTAGCCACCACCTACTAGGTGTGAGAGCAGTAAGAATCCCCTCTTATAGGTTTGACTGCAGAAGCCAAAACAAGGATGGGTTCCTTTGCAGTGCGATTGTATTGTGCAACAGTGTTTGTATAAGGTACGTTTACATTGCAATGTAGCCGAAGCAAAATTCCAAGTATGTTGGTACTTGGCCAATAAATTATTCTTCTATTCTTCTATTCTATTCTATTCCTATAATGTTCCAGACTAGAACACGTTTAAAAACAACATTCAGATCAAGTAGTCATTTCTATTCAATACCTTAAAACAGATTTCCCTCTTCATCATTTTGTACCTAAAATGAAAAGTATAAATGGCAAGTGGCTGAAATTTGGGGGAAATTACCTTATATGTATGTGATATGTCCTAGAAGAGGTGTGATGAACTCATGTCCCTCCAGATGTTGCTGGACTACAACCTGCTTCACCCATGATGATCCCTGATTAGCCTGGGGCTGATGGAACCCAACAGCACTTGGAGAGCCATGGGTTCACTATCCATCTCCTAGGAGGACTGTGCTATAGTTCTACATCTGAGTAAATTCTGTGATGATGTACTGAGGTGTAATTTTGCCCATCAGCTTTTGAGAGCGGGCAAAAATTGATCAAAAGGGGGAAGTGAATAAGGCACCACCTGTAGAGGATGCAAGTGTTCGTATTACCATGTTTGTTTATGTCAGGGGTGGCCAACTCCCAAGAGACTGCGATCTACTAACAGAGTTAAAAACTAGCAGTGATCTACCCACGTTGGGGGGGGGTTCAGGTTAAAGTTGAACTTTTTTTTAGGAAGGAAAGCCCTGTTTTGGGGGGTTCAAGTCAATGTTGTTGAACTTTTCTAGGGAGGAGGAAGGACCGTTTTTGGGGGTGCAGGGCAAAAATGTGGAGCTTTTATTAGGGGAGACAAAAGCTGTTGAGCTTCTTTGTGGGGAGCCAGGAATCTATCAGTGATCTACCACAGACGTCCGGTGATCTACTGGTAGATCACGATCTACCTGTTGGACGTGTCTGGTTTATGTGATACCCTGTGTATGGGAAAGGGGGGATTCATTGCAGCCATTTAATCAACCAACCCCTCTATATTTCTATGTGTATGTAACATAGTCCGTAGGCTTGAGATCAGGGTCAGCAAACTTTTTCAGCAGGGGGCCTGTCCATTGTCCCTCAGACCTTGTGGGGGCCCGGACTATATTTTGAAAAACAAAAAGAATGAATTCCTATGCCACACAAAGAACCCAGAGATACATTTTAATTAAAAGCACACATTCTACTCATGTAAAAACACCAGGCAGGCCCCACGAATAACCCAGAGATGCATTTTAAATAAAATGACACATTCTAGTCATGTAAAAACATGCTGTTTCCCGGATCATCCGCGGGCCAAATTTAGAAGGCAGTTGGGCCGGATCCAGTCCCTGGGCCTTAGTTTGCCTACCCATGCTTGAGATGGAGCAAAAAATGTTGTTTATCTTTAGTAGGAATATATATACATATATATATATATATATATATATATATATATATATATATATATATATATATTTAAAAAAATAGAATTGATTTGAAATAATTAAAATAAAGAAAAATAGAAAAAAAATAATTTGTAGGAAGACAAAAGAAGAATTATAAATTAACAAATGTACATTTATTTTTCAGATGACAGCTACATTATAGGAGAAATAATTACTTGAAATATTGCTGCATGTTCCCTTAAATACGATATTGATTTTTGTTTCTCTTTTTGGTTTTTTTTATAATGCTAACAGTTATTATCCCCCCCCTCACTCATGCTCCTAAAATGCAATAATAGTTGCAGTAGCTGGATAAATGACCTCTCTATTATGAGAAAAAGGAAATCTATTTGTATTGTGAGGAGGCTAGTAGAAATGTGACTTGTATGCCTTCCTTCAGCCTGTAGCTGAGGTCAATACAGTCATGCTAACATTGAGGCAGCTATGTGGAATAGTTCACTTGCTCTATTTAGATTCCATTTAGATAGAGAGTCACTGAAGATGACAGAGATAATTGCTATAGCATACATGGAGACAAATTCATTCTTTTTCTTCCATTCACACTAGATGAACTAATCACAAAAAGGCCACACACTCTATGTTGAGCAAGTGCTGAGTCTAACCTTGGGATGGACAGATCAGTCTATATCCCATCTGGGTCACTTTCACATCTGTTCACTCATTCAAATCTGTTTCCTTATTAGTCAGCTATAATCCACACAGAAATGTGACTTAAAATATGTGTTTGAATACATAATGTTTCACTATTTCCTCTCATTATACACATTTTAAATGCATGTTGACACATATTTTTGAGTCAAGGACTGTTTCTCAATGTTCAGAGGAGTGAATTATCTAATTGATAGCTGCTTTCAGATCCACACTTAAGCGTGGGATGTGCGGATCAGGTCAGGTCATATCATGAATTCACAGAACTGAATTCCTCAAGCATCCCATACTAATTTATCACAAAACATTAACAAATTACAACTGGTACAAAGTGAAAGCAGTGAAGAACTGCATGCAATTTACAAGAATTGTTCACAATGCAAAACAAACTAGAGTCTCTTGCATCCCTTAAAGGAGCCTTGAATCTGAATCACACATTCTAAATCTGACAAAAGTGAAATAATTAATGGAATAATATGTGCATTGGTTGTATTACTTATACGTTCTGGCAAATAGTGTGATCATATATCAAGTAAAGCCTTTTGTAGAGGCTCATGGTCTTCAGAGATCTCCAATTCACGGTCTTAACTCAGTTCATTTACTGATATGCTAATATTTAAACACATTAGTAGTTATTCTTTTATTTCCCCTGCAGATTACCTTCCATGCAGTTTGGTGCCCGTGTCCAGGGCGGCATCTCCTTTTCCCCTTCCTGGTGTGGATTCAATTAAATCATAAATAGGAATTTAAAAATGTAAGTCCTTGTACCTTTTCCAGATTGGTCCCAAATCCTTTTATTTTAGAGAGGTTGCTGCTTTAATGACGGATCTCAAGGTTTCTTGCTGTAGGGTCTCAATTGTGCCATGTGTCTGTGCTCAATCTCGGAGTCTCCCGTGGCTCCCTCTGGGGCTTTGAGAACTCCATGAGAATGTCTTCCAACACCACTGGACCCTCCAGAACCTGAACTAAAACCCTCAGACTTCTTTAGAGAAGGTGCATTGCCCTCACTGCCTTCCCGTCTCTTCACAGCAAGCGGGTTGCTCAGTGTGAGCAATCTCCGCTGTCTGCCATTGCCCGCGACAGACTAGTAAGCTTGTGGATGTAATCTCAGGGTTTCTGTCTATAATCTTTGAGAATTCTTGAAGAACAGGTGAGGGCCCTTCCTTGGAGGTTTTTAAACATCGGTTGTATGGCCATCTGCCATATGATCTAGTTGAGATTCTTGCATTGCAGGGGGTTGGAGTATATGATTCTATTATCATTTTATTTGCTTGCTTCACCTTGCCTCACCCGATCCTTTAGGAACATAAACTGACATCTTTGTTTTTTTCTTTTGTGTGATTCCTTCATAATGGTGTTCATCCAAAGCCTAGAAACAGGCTTCCATGCATATATTCTGCTTTACAGCATGATCCTGCACATGGGAATGGACACTTCATGGCAGTAACAACACATGTATCCTACAGGAAATGGTATATAGAAACACCCACACGTAAAATGTTTAATCGTAAGTACTTAGACATCTATGATTAGCTTTGTGAAGGAAAAGAATAGATTGTGTTTGTTTCCCAAGAAATAGTAAGCTCAACCAACGAAAAATGAACAAGTGCTCAACGCCTTTTCGGATGGGATATTTTTCGCATGCAGCAGGCTGGTGCACCTGAGGCTCTCTGGATAGGGGGCAGTTTTTATATTGGGAATAATGTTCTAAGACAGGCATGTCCAACAGTTAGATCATGATCTACCGGTAGATCACTGACCATCTACGGTAGATCTCTGGTAGATCGCTGGCTCGCCCCAAAGAAGCTGAACAACTGTGGCTCCCCCTTTAAAAAGCTCAACATTTTACCTTCTCCCTGAAAAAACTCAACAACTTTCACCCGAACCCCCCAAAAGGGGGTAATCACTGCCAGTTTTTAACTCTGTGAGCAGATCGCAGTCTCTTGGGAGTTGGCTACCCCTGCTCTAAGATATTCTGATGCTAACATTGCTACTGCTTGACTCCAGTGCTGGTGGGGTCAGAGAGGGATAAAGATGGGTCTTAAAAGCCCCATCACGCTCACATCCCCCCCCAAATTTTAAAATTCCTTCCAGCAGCACCTTAGAGGTATCTGAAGAAGTGTGCATGCACACGAAAGCTCATACCAATGACAAACTTAGTTGGTCTCTAAGGTGCTACTGGAAGGAATTTTTTTTTATTTTGTTTTGACTACGGCAGACCAACATGGCTACCTACCTGTAACTAGAACATTTCCCCCCCCAAGGTGTTGCAGCTTTGAACTGTGTAGGTAAGCCAGGAATGCTTGACTATTCTGTATTTCTCTAAGGCTATATCTGTTACTGAATGAGCTATCCCTTCCTACAACACGTTCAGTTGGATCATTATGGCCTTTCTGGAACACCATGTGGACCTACTATTGAACAAATATTGGATTATACTATGCTTATAAACCCCAGGCATACTGCAATTTTGTCAGTTATTCACACATAAGCACTCTGGGGGATTGTACTGTAGGTTGATGGGAAAATGCCTTAAAGCATACAACCATGAAGTACTTTTATCTTCCAGTGGTGCTTTTAGACTAGATTTGCTTTGAAGCCACTGAAGTTTAATCCTAAAATATATAGTAAGTTTTGTCTTTTACAAAATTTGCACCACATCACAAAGTTTATAAATTGCTCAAAAATTGCTGGAAGAGAATTTATTCATTCCTTAGTGGCTGTACTCCTTTAGGAAACACAATCAGTCATTTTTTTGACCACAGGAAAGCTCTATCATAAATAATGATGGCTGCAAATTAGATTCCTTAAACTACTAGTATGCTATTACTATTGCTAATAACACCATTTATGCTTTGAGAAATTGTGGTGTGCCTCTAACAGACTGAAAGATGATCTGAAAGAAACAGAAAATGTTGATATACATACTTCTTTTTATGTATGTGATGAGCATGTAGTGATTATAGGTATATTAAAAAATAAGGATAAAAGGAATATTCTATCATTGTCCAACATGGATGATCTATCTGTTCAATGCAAAGAATTAATGTAGGCACAAGTTATAGACATGCTGATTTAATTATGGATACATTTTCTAAATACAAGAGCTCCTAATTATGTGTCAGGTGCAGAACCATGTATGAGGTCCAACCCAATTTGGTATAAGGTTCCTCACACTAAAAAAGAAAAGAAAAGCCAAATGAACCCAGGGGGTGCTTATGTTTACAGTCTGTACCAGTGGCATTTTCTCCATAGGAACCAGTGGTTCTTCTTTACTCTATTGTAACTAACAGAGCAATCCAATAACCCTTGTACCATTGTAAATCCTAACTCAGTGACTGACCGCAAGGCCTATTGAATCCATCTATTCCTGCTGCTTCATCAAACTTGTGGTGCCAAAACTGGTACCTCTCTAACTGGTCTTCTCTAGTTTTCACCAAGATTGCCTGTTAAGCACAAGTCAGCTAGTGGCTTAAAACCTGGTCCATTTTGAACTGCCATCAATAGGGCTGCAGTACAGACTTTCCGTAATAACTGGTGTTAGCTCACAGAGGAAACAGGACATCTTTGGATACCATTTGGTATTATTTTAGGTGTTTGTGGTCTCAAGGGTTCCTTTTGATATTATATAGTCTGCGCTAGACCCTACTTGTTGTTCCCTCTAACAGTGACCTCAGATGTTAAGTGCCAATAGGATTGCAACCAAAACAGGGTTGTGAAAAGAAGAAGAAAATGTTATCATGCTGAGGAGAATCTGAAAGTTTGCAGAAGTACAAAAAAATATTTTTAAGGGAAAAGATCAAGGGCTAAACCTTCACCCCAAAGGCCTAAGGGAACCGAGCATGTTCAGGCAATCTGGTGGAGCGCATGCTTAGCTGGCTGGAATCCTAAACAGAAAGCACTCTACAGTGCAACATTTTTGGCAGGCCCCACTTACCATTTCATACAATAGGTGAAAGTTCTGTCCCAGCAGTTATTGCAAATATTCAGTTTCAGGCAGGCAACACTCAATTGCCTTTGAAAAAGATGTTCATCGGCAGAAGGAGAAATGCAATGTCATTCTACACTTGCCTGAACTTGCTTTGTCTGCCTTTTTGGGGTCACTGACTGGGTTCTGTGGGCATCAGTAAGGTGACAGACCACCAGCTGCTGTGATGTGGGAGGTGGAGATGACTTCACCCAGGGTTCATAGTAGATGCATAAATATATCCTGTGTCTTGTGAAATGATACGCCTGGATGCAGATGTCATTTGTGTCATATATTCTGCTATTTTCATAAACAGCATATTTGTTTTTTGTTTTTTAAGCTCAGATAGAAATGCTAAAGATGGTTCTAAATAAAGAATATATGACTTTAGAAGATTTTTAGCCTGATGCTGCAAATATACACAGCAAAACATACTAGGGGCACAGCCCAATAACAGAGAAAAACTATTGCAAGAGAATATGAAAATATGAAAACATAAGTTAAGCAAATACTATTCATTAAGACAGAGCTAGAAACCTTCAATGACATTAAATAGACATTAAATTTACCAAGGGCTAGATCCATTTTAAATTAAAAATCCTGAGAATACAATGCTGCCTTGTGAGCACATTCTACAAGCATTAATAAAAAACATGATGAGTACAGATTTGTGTCAGTAGTTTTGTGAACACATCTACCAAGCCTCAATGGCTGTGTCATCCCATCCCCTAATCCTAGAAATAGCAGATTATATTTAACTGGACAGCCACAAGTTACATTTTTCTGCCTATCAAAAGAAGTCATGTTGTCCAGAAATAAAAGAGGAGCAAGACAGGTCAAGATAGCTGCCTTTTCCCCAAAAACCCTCAAGCAAGAGAGTAATTCATTGGTGATAAAGGCCATTAAAAGCACTGTGCCCACAATTTTCTTAGGCTGACAAGGTTAAGGGGATGGTTCCAGGCTTGTTGGATTCCATAATTACATTCCAGTATTAAGTTATAAAGCCCCACAGGAAACTGTGAGATCAAAACCATCCAATATCTGCTTAAATGACTTGACACATGGAGGCTATGGAGAGCTATAGCATAAATGCCTGGAGAGAATGCTGGACAAATTTAAATATTCAGGCTGCTCTGTGGTAATTCCACACAGACTATTAAGGTGACTCCTTGGACAGCTACTTTTAGCTACCGTAGTGAAACAAGAGAGCATACAAAATTAGTAAAGCAACTGCGTGGAATACTTTGGCAATGCAGCCCTTTTCATGTTTCTGAGTAAATAATCATCAGTGAGGATGCCAGCCATTGAAGAAATATCTTAATAAATAAATAACTAGATTTAGGATTTTTCTCTAATTTTCTCATATTATTTCCTTTTTGTGTGCTGGGCCATGTCATAAATGAATTTAAAATTCAAATGTTTTTTTTTAAATAGTGTGTTGTATTTGCTGTTTTGTTGTTTGCTGTCCTGGGCTTTCTTAGAGGGGAAAAAGGCAAGATAAGTATGATAAATAAATTAGAATTTTGCATAAATTCCTTTGCAAATACTTTGCGAGCCAAAGAGCTAAGAAGACAAGTCACTTGTGTGCAGAAATAAAATAAGTAAATAAAATAAAATAAAATATTAAAAGCATTTCTAAGTAGGATTCATTTGTCATGAAGATCCAGGCAAACATAATGAATGTTTGATCAACATTAGCTGTTCTCTCTCTCTCTCTCTCTCTCTCTCTGTGTGTGTGTGTGTGTGTGTGTGTTTGTGTGTAATAATGGAAAACCTTTCAATGCAGGGAGCTGAGATAACTGGACACAATATGAATGAATGACCTTGACTTTCTCTACATCCTCATTTTAATTCCAAAGGCACCAAGACTGCTAGAACTTTTGAAGCACAGGTTAATGCTTCCATTCAGAATCATTTTTGCAGGTTATGAGGGGAGAATAAAAAGTAACTCTTTTCCATGCTGGGAAAAGGCTCACTGGTATCTTTCAGCCAAGATTCCATGAGCTTAACTTAAGTGGTGACATGTCCAGTTTATTTCAGTCATTTACAAGCTTCAAGAATCCACACACAATTGCACCATTTAAATAATTAAGTAAGTAAGTAAGACTAATCTAGTTATCATGTCTTCCTTGTATTACATCAACCACTGCTTTTACATAGAGCTATGTGTTATTGCCAACAAAGGTCCGTATAGTTAAAGCTATGGTTTTCCCAGTAGCGATGTATGGAAGTGAGAGCTGGACCATAAAGAAGTCTGATCACCGAAGAATTGATGCTTTTGAATTATGGTGCTGGAGGAGACTGTTGAGAGTCGCATGGACTGCAAGAAGATCAAACCTATCCATTCTGAAGAAAATCAGCCCTGAGTGCTCACTGGAAGGACAGATCCTGAAGCTGAGGCTCCAATACTTTGGCCACCTCCTGAGAAGAGAAGACTCCCTGGAAAAGACCCTGATGTTGGGAAAGACTGAGGGCACAAGGAGAAGGGGATGACAGAGGACGAGATGGTTGGACAGTGTTCTTGAAGCTACGAACAAGAGTTTGACCAAGCTGTGGGAGGCAGTGGAAGACAGGAGAGCGTGGCGTGCTCTGGTCTATGGGGTCACGAAGAGTCGGACATGACTAAATGACTAAACAACAACAACATGTGTAATAAATCAGGGTTGGGGAACTTTGGCCCTGAAAATAGAATCATAAAATCATAAAATTGTACAGTTGCATGGGACCTCAAGTGTCATCTAGTCCAACCTCCTGCATTGTAGGAATCTCAGCTAAAGAATCTCTGACATATGCTTAAAAATCTCCATTGTTTGAGAATCCACCACCTTCTGAGGGACGCTGTTCCACTATCAAGCAGCTCTTACTGTCATAAAGTTTTTTCTGATGCTTAGACAGAATCTCAGAAAACAAGCTTGCTCCATCTTCCATTTGACAGCCCTTTAGATATTTGAAGATGGCTATCATATCTCCTCTCAGTCTCCCCCTTTCCAAGTTAAACATACTCCTTCAACCATTCTTGATAATGCAAGCTCATTTCTGAATAAATTCCTGAACTGTTATGAGAAAGGTTAGTTTTATCCTACTGATGATGAGCTGCTGCGAATATCCTCTGCACATATTGTACCTTGTTAATATCCTTCTGAAAATGTGGAGTGCAGAACTGGAGACAGTTCTCCAGATGTGGCCTGACCAAGGCAAAATAGAGTGGGACTATTACTTCCCTTGATTAGGACACAAGATTTCTGTTGTTTTAGAAGAACATTAGCTTCTTCTTCTTCTCCCAATTTGGTCTCATCTGCAAATTTGAGGAGCATTCCCTCAATTCCTTCATCCAAATTATTTATACATATGTTGAACAACAACAGGCCCAGGATAGAACCCTGCAGCATCGCACTTGTCACTTTTTCCCCAGGATGATGAGGAACTATTAATGAGCACACTTTGGGTATGGTCAGTCAACCAGCTACAAATCCATCTAACAGTTACTTTGTCCAGCTCACATTTAAACCGATTCTTTGCAAAAGTATTCTCGGGACTTTGTGAAAAGCCTTGTGAAATCAAGTTCCACCCTAATCTACCAGGCTTGTAAATATTTAAGAAAAATATCATCATGCTCATTGAAATCAGTGGGTTAAATTAAATCAAGCCTGTTTGTTTCAATGGGTCCATTCTTTTCCTCAAATGGTGTTGTAATATGCTAGGTCTTGCTTCAAAGTAAAGTTCTGATTCCTATGAACACTTGCACAGAAGTATCAGACATTTTTACATGTCCTACAATAAATCTTTTGCCTGTGATGCTTTGAAAGAAAATTACAGCAGCATAGTAATTGAAGACTGTGCTACTATAACTTGTGAACTATACAAGGCATATAATTGCGGTACATGAAGAGCAAAACGCAAATCTGTTCTAGAAATAATTTTACTACAAAAGAATTAATGCAATGGCCAATTAAAGTGTGCATTTGAGTGTGGTTATTACACTGTTTGTCATGCAGAAGTACATCAGCTTAGGTTAAAGGTGTTATTAAAAACATTAATTTAATTCCTTATACCTAACATAGATAATTATAATAAAATACTACAAATGATAATGAGAAGCACTATAATGAAGTCTTGGCTTAATTAGAGAGTGCTATAATGTATCCCCAGTAAAATTGCAGACAATATATTTTATTTTCATTATGGCACATTTAAAATGGTTTATTTAACAATTTCCAGAAAGACATTTGTTGTAATTTGCAGTACTTGCTATGTGCAGATGTGACAAATTACATAAATACATGAGAAAAATTACACTGGACCACAAACAGAAACCCAATTTAAGTGGTGCATGTACAAACCAAAACCTGCTGATTCTTTTGTAGTCACTGGCAGCTAGTCACAGGAAGAATCAATAGGAATCCTAGTTGTGTGTACATTTTAATGCAAGCCTACCAGATTCACACATCCCAAACCAATACACTATTCTTCAAACTGCACACTTCTTTGAATTTTGTGAAAGAACTAACCAAAAAGCATATTTTAGAGGGAAACGTGCTAAAAAAAATGTGTATACAGTCGTACCTTGGTTTTCGAACAGCTTAGTTCATGAACAACTTAGAACTCGAACACCACAAACCCGGAAGCACCACATTGGCCCGAATATAAGCCACACCTGAATATAAGCCACACCTTTAAAATTCGGGGGGGGGGGGAGAAGAGAAAATAATACAATGAATGCCTGAATATAAGCCGCTCCCTTAAAATTCCGCAGGCACTCACACCTGTTCCATTTTACCGTATGTCTGTTTCAGCAGTGATATCGTAAAAGCCCATTTTTGTAAGGTCGCAAATTTAAGCCACACTTTAACTTTTGACGGTTGGAATTTGGGGGGGGGGGAAGTAAGGCTTATATTCAGGCCAATACAGTAGGTGTGCTGGTTTGTGAACTTTGCCTTGGAAGCCAAATGTCCAGCGCAGCTTCTGATTGGCTACAGCACACTCCTGCAGCCAATCGGAAGCCGCGACTTGGTTTCTGAACATTTTGGAAATCGAATGGACTTCCGGAACGCATTCTGTTTGAAAACCAAGGTATGACTGTAATAGTGAAAATACCACCCCAAAATGCATTATATACAGAGAAATTGCTTGCAAAGGTGTATATGGTTGAGGACGTGCACTTAAAAATGCATATGAATTTTCATGCTGACTTTTTAAAAAGAGTGGTTTAGAAACTAATATGGAAATGGGAAACAACTGAACTTCAGAGAGGAAAAAGAAACGGAGAGAAACCAACACAGATTTGTCCATCCCTGTGCATGTTTATTTCATTTTCATCATATGATGCATGAAGCTAGTTCACTTTGCATATCACTGTGGATGGGTATGTGTACCAAAATGCACATTATGATTATCCACACATTTCCCTCCCTACTAGGTTGGAACTATTAGCAACCAAGAAGATGTTCTCATGCATGAAGCGCAATGTGAATCTGTGTGTACCTAATAATTATGAATAAAGAAACTGCTGTACACATTGCTCTTGGTTGAAAAATGAAGGCATGCTATTGCATGCTATACTTGATATGTCAATTTTTTAAAAACAAGAAAGTAGAATAATATCTAAGAAAGAAGTGCATTGTACCATTCTTTTGGTGTCTGTCAACAGTTAGATGCTTAGTAACAATTAGGTGTTTTGAGAAACATAGCCCTTTACTGAAAAGCGTAATGTATCAGGCTTAATTAATGAATTGCCAAATACATTGCTGAATAAGGGACATAGAGTATTGACATCTACAATGGAAATTTTCATTATTAATTCAGATGCTTTCTGTGAGTGCTGCAGAACAAAGTTAAGTGGATACACAGACATAGTGAAGTTGAATAACTCTCAATCCTGCTCATTCATATTTCCTTTAATCAAAATGCTACATTTTATTAAGCATCCTCATCTCCTCCAGAACTACCTGCTGATTAATATAAAAACCTACCTAGTATTTCCAAATGCCCCATTTTTTGCAGACTGTGGAAAATGAGTGATTCCATGATTCCTAGCAGGAAATGATGCTCCATCTTTCATTTGCAGGCAACAGATGCTTTCAAGAAACACTCAAAATCCTAAATTTGCTTTTAGGATAACGGAATATGTGAGTCACATTCCTAATTTCAAACCCAAACTACCCATGGTAGTTGTTTAGAACCCACAGGATAATGCAGCTGACTTTTTTTTTAAAGTACTTATTTAAGGCAATATCCAACTAAAATGTCCCAGCAGTGTAATAATCTATGCTTGTGCAATGAAACTCACCCCCTACCCCCTGCATGACCCCCCATACCCTCCCCAATCTTCTCTGGAGCGTTCGGGAAATCCCTTGAAGAGACTCAGGGAGAATGTAAGAAAGGAAAGGATGAGAGTTCCAGTGGAAATCCTTGCACTGATGGGACATATTAGTTGGATACCACTCCATATTTCTATCCAGCTCTTCCTTGCAAAGGCCTCTAGGATGGCAAAACATTTCTCTTTTTTTGTTCAAAGTTTAGTCCCACTTTGGCAGTTGTGGACAACGAATTCTTTTTTAAAAGTACTGTTATGAAAGTTAATTCAATCCACCATTACAATTCCAGAGACAAGTAGAGCTGGCCCAAAATTTCTTAGAAAAGTTTTTAAGGGTAAAACCCGTGAGCATTGTTTTCGCTGCACCTAAATTGGTGGGAAATTTCAGATCCTCTGGAGAATATTCAAGGAAATGCCCCTTCTCCATTTTGTCACTCATTAACAAGGTGCAGAATAATATTGTTTAATATAATTTTAACATTATTTCAGGAAGCAAATGGTTTGAATCCTGGTGCTCCCAGTCCCCTTTTTTTAGTTAATTTCTTCAATTATTCACCAGCATGAACTTGTGATTCAGTGTTAACTAAGTTGACTTTTTCCCCCCAAAAAAGTTATTTTTTAAAAAAGAATTGTTTTGATGATTATTTTTTTCATCCTCCCCTTCCCAGAACACCTGGCAAATCACTGTCTAAAGTCTATTCAGTAAACTAGCCACCTATTTCACTGCCCACAAATAGAGTGGACAACCATAGTCTGTGGGGTGGACCTGGGTGGGACAGTGTTACTCAACTGGCTCCCCAACATTGAGATTGCTGCTGGTACGCAAGAGGGGGAGTGGTAAGACAGTGAGTGGAGCCACACACTAGTGGAGCCCATCTGATGCTCCTGCCATTGCACCCACACCATACTGACTTGCCTGCTGCCTCCCACTTTCCCTCTCAGTTGCTGCCAGTGACTTCTGCATTGAACAGCCAGAGGAGCAACCTCTCTGTTCTGCCCTGGTAACCATTCCTGGTGGAGAATTTTGAGAGGCATTTTTTTCTGTAATGTAACAAAAGGTTTGATCCCGGTCAGATTCCTTTATGGGAAAGAAGGCAATTTCTCCATTGACAGAAGCCTTCCCGTGCTGGAGGAAGTGTCTTTCTCTGAAGAACACCTATGAATCTAACTCATAGTTCACTAAACCAAATACCTCTTAAAAAATTAATTCGTATCCTCAAGAGTTTACTGTACTGATTATGAGAAAAGTATTTTGTAATTGCTATTGTGATGTACTTATGTTGTTGTATGTGACACTTCTCATGCTGACTAAACCTCCATCATTATCACAAGCTGTTTGCGAATCAGGAATTCTGGACTGGAGGGACTTACCTGTCTATGCCAATGAGGCAATTCCTGTGTTCCTGTCAATGTTCCCTTGCCAGGGGATGTGCTCTTTTTTATACTTAATTTAACAGTTCTCTTCTGAAACATCTCTCGATGTTGACAACCCAGTCCCTTACTACTCATTGTCAGATTCAAAGGTGATACACACAGCAGTGCATATAATACTTTTGTCAGTAAGCAATAGGGTATAATTTTTGTGGCACATGGTGTTGAAAACATAAAACAAATAAGAACAGGATGCTGACCAGAGAAGGAGTGGAAAGGCCAGGGAATCTTAATACAAACTATTTTTGTAGGTGAATAAGAAATCATATTTTTGTTTATTTGTCTGATGTTAAGTCAGAAATGAATATGGATTCTTGGGTTATCCCATTGAGTTGGTCATCAACACAAGACATTATGTGTATCCCTTTCCTAAAACATTATTATTTAAAATATTAATTGTCTGAAAGCATCATATGATATTCCTGGATGGTAGCTGTCATTATATTATGGTGTCTTGAGTTTACTGGGTCAGAGATTTATCCTAGATATTTCTGCTGTTTTGATTTTTCTGTGGTTCAGACTCATATTTGTCCTAGACAAGGATGTGGATTCTGCATGTTCATTACTTCCACCTTGTACAGCAGCTCAGTCTCCATCTGTAAGAGTGGATCCCTATGTCACAGCTGATCATGATCTGATTTTTAATTCCAAGATTCAGTCCTTGACATATATTTGCTGTTTTAACAACCATCATTGAGTAGGTGTTTTTCTATTGTGTATTTGGAAGATTTACATATATAATTTCTATTATAGCTAATGGGATTTAAATACATTAATGTGATAAGCTAGTTAGAAAAAAAGACTATTATTTGTAAAGTGTCCATTTAAAAACCTGCATGTAAAATGTAGACATAGAATACTTGCCAATTTGTGTTTACTTAATAATTTTTGGATTTATTATTTGACCATCAATTACAAGCATGATCTTTTTATTGTATTTTAACAACTAGTCGGGGGGGGGGGGGGTATAATAAATTATGGACCAATTATAATTATAGGAAGCTGACAGAACTTATGCCTGTTTAAATTAAGATGTCATAAATTATACCTGTTCCAAATTCTATTTAGGAGTGGCCTAGACCTTGGAAAGGAGAAACAAGCATTTAAAATAGAGTTTGATATACATCATCCTTTTTGATGGCCTAAGATTAGTTGGCTGTGATCTCTCACTGCCTCTTATTGATGACTCCCCCCCCCCCGTTTACCTGTCTTCTCAGGTGCTTTCCTCTCCATCTCTCTCATGCTGACTTGACATTGTTGCTGCTCTGACAGCAGTGGAAAGGCATTTTCTGATGCTATATTAGCACACAAAGTGTCAGATAAGGGAAGGCAGTGAAAGACCCTCTCCTTCATATTCCCATCACCACTGGAGCAGAAGAAAAGTAAGTGGGTTGGAGGGTTGGCAGCAGGAAGGCTTAAGTACCTCCCAGATTTGGATTTTAATCCAACATTGAGGAAAGCTTTCAGGATGTAACTGTTTCTTTGTGTTGAGGGAACCACAATGAACTTGTCAAAGTCACTATTTCTCAAGCAAAATATGATTTTTAGTTGTATCAGTAGGCATGGGTCGTATTTGACAATATTCTCACAATAGACGCTGGCAACATTCACATGGACATTTATCTGGTGTGTTCTGTTGGATAACTGACTGAACACAAGGGTTAAGATTTCGGCTGCAATTGAGGGATTCAAAACAGGTGAGGGTCTGATTGAAAATGGCAATCTTTCAGAGGTACTGATGTGAACATTCCCAGGATTTAGGTTCTTCCCTTTGTGGCCTCTCACATAGATGGTTTATCTTTGTAAACAGTATCCTCGATGCACGATTAGTGAGACACAGAACTTTCCCCCAATAATTATATTTGAAACATGCAATTTATGTGTGGACGGAAAGGAAATAGGATGCCAACATCTGTGTTAAGAATTGCATCTGCTAGATGTTAGAACTAGATAAACTGTGCAACCTGTTACGTGATATATAATTAACTTAGCAGCTTGACCCGATCTGGAGCACTAGAAAGCAATTTTCTACAGAAAGGCTGAAAGAAATCCATATTGATCAGTGCTAAGTAGTAAAAATTTATTGCAATGTTGTCAGTTGCCTTATTCCAAATCGATATAAACTTCACCCAAAGCTTCTTAAATTCAATAAGAGCCTGACAAGGCATTTTTTGCATGTCACAGATTAGTGTTAGAACAATGGAAAGCTCCCTCTCAGGAAAACTGCCCATCTGACCAGAATGGTTTTTGTGTATCTGTTGTTTCACGAGTACCTCATTTTGGAACAGAACATTTTTACTGGCAATTTGGAATTGGGAAGAAAAGCTCTGGAGTTTTGTCTGTTATCTGATGCAAATGCCCCAGGAGCGTTTGTCAAGCTAGATAGAAAGCATAAGCAAAGAGATTTAGCTTTACAAAGAAAAATGTCTGTTAGCAATCAAAAGGAAAGAAATGAGAAGCATATATATTCATTTTCCAGTCTGGTGTGCTAATGAATAAAAAAATATGAGCACAAAAAACCATGTGAATATAATTTAAGAAACAGAATCCTCTGCCCCATATTTCTATGTATTTGCTTCACACCAGAATGAGAAAATAATTGTCCTCTTTCTTGAGGCATGGGGAATAGATTTCAGTAGTCCGGCTGTGCTGTGTGCTGCATTCGGAATGATTTCAACTCAGCCGCAATCTAAATGTAGATTGTACAACACGAAGCAGCTACCTAAAGTCGTGAAATCTAATTTGAAGCTACAACAGGAGCAAAACAGAAGCCCTTAGACCTTTGAGACAAGTGATGTTTCATGAATCCTGATCCTGCCAGAAATTAATAAACTTGGCAGCTCTGACATGCTAGTTTGCATAAATGTATCCCAGGGAGACTTCCTGTTCTGATGGTCATTTTAATAGCTTTTTAATTATTAGGGCATAAATTGAACACATATGTCTTCATAAAAACTGTACAACTGAATATATGGCAATGCATTCAGGAAAATCAAAATTTCCCACCAAACATCAACAAAACAAATAGGTGTACAGATTAATTAATCATATAATAGTGTCAATAAGATAATTAAGGAACACAGATCTTATTAATTGTCCATGCCAGTTTCTTGTAATATGGACAAAGAATAAGTAAGCATATCTGATATTTCTTCTAGAGTAATTGACTATGGGAGCTATTTGTACTTTTCAAAACTGGCTTCTTAAAGCATTCAGCTTGTGCCGAGTGATATGCATGGCAAGTGCAAAAGATAATGCCTAATGAGAAAAACTGCTATCCATGCAGTGGGCAAGTCCTGGTTGTAAAACAGAATAAAATGGGATAATTCTGTATGGATTTCTAATTAGTTATTAAGCATTTATTCCCCCCCCCAAAAAGAGCACATGATAAATATATTTCATACTCAAAACAACCCTGTTAGGAAAAGCAGAGATCTGAGAGAGGATTTGAACCTGGGCCTTCCCGGTACTCTTGCAATACTCTAACCACTGCACCACACTGGCTCTCTGTACCAAAGTTTGATTTTCCAAAGATTCTTCATACATATCTCTGTCATAACACAATAGCTGCAGAATTGAGCTTATACATTTAGCATTTATTGGCCCAAGCACTCTTCTTAGTTGTGACTGCTGCTAGTCGTATTTCCAAACATATGATGAGTATGGCCGTGCCCTTTACTTTTAGTCCCTGTAGGAATTTATGCTGGCACAAGATGCGTTCTTGCACGTTTGCATGAATTTGAAGATGACGCAGGTTGTCCCTGTCCATTGTGCTACCTGAATGCTCCCCATAGTGCAAGTGTACTGCTTTCTGACGTTCATGGCTTTGCAGAACGTAAGGAAAGGTAACTTGCATTGCACAATGCTTTTGCATGAAAGAAAAGATGGATGCATGGCTTTGTTATCAGGCATCTGCAAGCCCTTGCCATCTCTTTAGATAGTTCAGTTACTTTACACATCAGATTACAGAAACATCCTTATGTTCTGTGAGGAATAAAAGGAAGATTTGCAGCCTTGGACAAAGGGAGTCATGCAGCCCAATACTAAGCAACATCTGCTGTTTACTTTAATGCTCCTGGTACATTGTAAAACACATCTCAGGGATCCATGAGACAGGAGAAAGATTTCAAGGTCCAGAATGTAAGAGCAGATAACAGATGCCAGGTCAGATGGTTAAGCTAAAATATGTGATTTGTAACAAAGCGTATAAAAGATTTATGACAAACTTTTTACTCTGTACTTGGTTTGGGAAGCTTATCTGGAGTGGATGCAAAAATAAATACATGTTTATTTTTTCCTGCTCAAAATACTATTTGATAAAGCTAAAAATGAATCATGGGTTTTTAGTTTGAACAATACCATATTTTGACTGACAACGACATCCATATTTGCTTTAGATATTAAGAAAATACCAAGCTATGTTGGATCAAGAGCATGGATCTATAGAGTCCAGCATCCTATTCTCACAAGATGCATGTGGGAATCCCGCAAGGAGAACCTGAATTCAACAGCACCCTCCGCATGTGTGAGTTCCATGCAGATTTCTTCTCTGCTTCTGAAACTTTAGGCTAAGATCAATAATATTTCATAGACTGATATTCAGAGGCATGCCACCTCTAACATGGGAGTCAGAACATAATGAACTACTGGTAGTCATCAGGGCTAGTAGCTATAGATAGCCTTTGTTGTTGTTGTTGTTGTTTAGTCGTTTAGTCGTGTCCGACTCTTCGTGACCCCATGGACCATAGCACGCCAGGCACTCCTGTCTTCCACTGCCTCCCGCAGTTTGGTCAGATAGCCTTATGCTCCATTAATTTGTCTAATCCTCTTTTAAAGCTATCCAAACTGATGGTTATCAGTTGGAAGCAAATTCCATAGTTAGCACTATGTAAAGAAGTTTCTCCTTTTGTGATCTAAGTTTTGCAATGCTGACCAGTAAGGACAGGCAGAGTGTATGTTGGGTGGTGGGGAACTGACTGGAAAGGCCAGATTGGATGGCAATGACTAGAGAACTCTTCTCTTGAGCAGGACAAGAATTTTGGATTTTTAAAAACCTGTGTCTTGCTTGAGTATACTTTAAAGAGCTCCTGAAGCTCATTTCTAAGCTCGGCTTAGGAAAACTTTGCTAGCAACTCTTAACATATCCACTAGTAGAGTCTGCTTCTCCCAAGCTCTTCCTTGGCAGTGTAGTTCCCACCATGCTGTTTATCTGTCCTATCAGGCTGGGGCAGGGGTCCCCAGACTTACCTGGTTTGGGGCTGGTGCCCGCTGCACCAATCGTGCGGCGGGCCGGAGGGCAGGGGAGTGTGCGCGCAGCGGGCCAGAGGGCGGGGGAGTGCGCACAGACACTTACTGGTGCGGTGGCGCGCTTCCAGGTTGAAAAAATCACTGAAAATCGTTTGTGCGCATGTGTATGGGCCTCCCCCCGACCCGGAAGTGCACCGGAAATGACCTCTTCTGGGTCGGGAGAGGCCCATACGCATGCGCACAAATGATTTTCGGCGCTTTTTTCTGATCTGGAAGTGCGCCGCCGCACCACGCGCCGTAAGAGCGGGCGGGGGGGTGGCGGGGGTCGCCGCGGGCCGGATTGGGAGGCCAATTGGGCCGCATCTGGCCCGCGGGCCATAGTTTGGGCACCCCTGGGCTGGGGCATCAGCAGGCATTTCCATAGACCCTGCCTAAAGTCTGACAGGAGAGTGGATTTTATGAGTGTTCTGCTTCATGCAGCACTTACTTCTGGGGGAAAGTATCTGGTCCAGGTGGGACACAGCTGGGTCCCTTTTCCCAGTGAGTCAAATGTCAAACACATCCACATCTAGGGTCCAATAAAGAGAGTCCAAGTAGGAGTGGAATTACCAAATACAAAGACAGATCATTTTTTCTTAAACCTGTCATCTATACAAAAATAATTATATTTAATATTTCAGATTTCATGTAAGCTCTGTCAATGAAGAAGATGGGGTATGAATAAACACACAACAAGAACGACAACGACATCGACAACAACAACAACAAGAACATGATGGATTGTGAGAGGGAAAGAAGATATGCATTTGTTAACAGCAAAACTATAAAACATATTTTAGATACAGTTGAAAATGTTGATGTGTTCTTATCAAAAACCATTCTGACTTTTAAATTTAAAGTAAGAAACATTTTTAAGGTTAGAATTAATGGCATTCTATTCCTTGCATTGCTGTTTGTCTTTCTGTCTTGCACATCATGCCCTAATAATAATTCATTTATGTCTGGTGTTGGACAACACTCTCTCACCTACTGACAGCATGCTAACTCAGTGTCCATTATAATGTTAACATTACCAAGAATCTCTCACAAATAGATGAAGTCTTCTCCCTTTATTAGCTTTTTGATCTCACAGACTAAGTGCAGTCAGTAAAGGTGTCATTCTTGTTCTTCAGAAAGAAGTAGATTAGTCCATTTCCTCACGGGGGCTTGCAAAGTCCTTCAGTAGACGTGACTGGAAGAGGAAGAGGCTGGAGATAGTGGCCTAAGGGAATAAACTGCTGACTTGATAAATCTTTAGGTCTTAAGAGGTCATCTCTTGATGTCTGGAAGAAAGATTGACTTACCAGCAAATATGAACAAGAGCTTCTACTACTATGTGCATTTAAAACAGAGAGAGTGAGTGTGGTGGGGAGAGAGGAGTAAGCGAACATCTTTTTTTTTTTAGATGAACAGTAAAAAACAAAAAGTATAAGTAACATCATAAACAGGGCCGTCTTAAGCATGTCAGGCGCCCTGACGCCGTGGTGCGATGATCGCTCCGGCGCCCCTGCCCCTGCCCCGCCCCGTTTCTCACCGCGGCGGGCGGGCGGGCAGGCGCAGCGTCACTGCAGCGGGCGCAGCCGTGCAGCGCCACCCTGGTGGCCCAGCGCCCTGGCGCCCTGCACCACCCAGGCTTGCCTTAGAGCCAGCCCTGATCATAAAGAAAAATAGCATTATTGTCTGGCTTAATATTAAATGGCAAGTTTTCCTGACGCATTGAGATAAATGGGAGAGCACTATTCATTTAAATCAGGCTTGAATTGGAAAGTCTTCTAGTGGAACATTTTGCATTTTGCTTGCTCATCATTTGGTGGAATAGTGGGAAGGGAAAATCTAGTTCTAAGTTCTGCTCTAGGTTTGAGTCTTAATATGGAGCCAGTGTAGGTTTGAGTCTTAATACGTGTCCAGAAGAGGGCAACGAAAATGGTCAAAGGCCTGGAAACAATGCCTTATGAGAAACGGCTTAGGGAGCTGGGTATGTTTAGCCTGGAGAAGAGAAGGTTAAGGGGTGATATGATAGCCATGTTCAAATATATAAAAGGATGTCATATAGAGGAGGGAGAAAGGTTGTTTTCTGCTGCTCCAGAGAAGCGGACACAGAGCAATGGATTCAAACTACAAGAAAGAAGATTCTACCTCAACATTAGAAAGAACTTCCTGACAGTAAGAGCTGTTAGGCAGTGGAATTTGCTACCAAGGAGTGTGGTGGAGTCTCCTCCTTTGGAGGTCTTTAAGCAGAGGCTTGACAGGCATATGTCAAGAATGCTTTGATGGTGTTTCCTGCTTGGCAGGGGGTTGGACTGGATGGCCCTTGTGGTCTCTTCCAACTCTACGATTCTATGATTCTATGTTTCTATTTACTGTAGGATACTTGCCATCAAGTTGCATGTTTTTTCTCTTTCTCAAGTTGATGTTCAGCTTATTCAAAGTCTAGTTCTGGGGTTTTGCATATTTCACTGGGAACCTTTTCTCTATGTAATTGAGAAGGCACTCATTTCTTGCCTTATTACCAAATATTGTATCACAGCCATGGCTGGAGTAGAGAAATAGGGATCTAAAGAGCACCCCCAGCTTACAAACTGATATTGAGAGGATCCTTTAGACCAGTGTTTTCCAACCTTGGATCTTCAGCTGTTTTTGGACTACAACTCCCAATATCCCTTGCTAGCAAGACCAGTGATTAATTTCCTTATTATGGCTCCTGTTTATATGGTTCTCAGCCAGAACCCAGTGTTGCTACTGGACATGCAACTATGAGTCTGCAGCTCATATTGTCTTCTACCAACTTTGGACCATGTGCCAGCTGTGCCCGGAGATGATTGGGCCACAATTATTAATTGGGAACAATTAATGTTCTAGTCATATTACTCCAGTCAAATGTACATATTGTTCTGGTGTTATGCACTGTACATAGGGCTGCCTTGGAAAAGTTTTCCAAAACTGCAACTGGTATAGAAAACATCTTACCTTGCTGCCAATTTATTTCCTGAGTCAATTCAAACTGCCAGTTTGTCTTGACCTTGAAAGCCCTAAGTGGCCTGGGAATGAGGTGTCTACACAGCTGTCTTTTCCCACAAGAACCTGCCTGCCAATTAAGGTCTTTGTCAAAGGCTTTTTTCTGGTAGCTCTGATCCTTAGATGTGACATGTGTGGGTATCAGAGAGAGGTCTTGGTGGTGACCAAATTGTAGAACTCCCTTCCAGACATGCTTACCTAATGACTTTCTTGGTATCCTTGTTGGAGAAATCCACTCTGTTTTCATGTACTGTAATGGCATTAGAGATTTTTTAATTGCATGATTTTTTTTTGAACTTTTATTTGCTAGCTCAATATATTATCCACTGTTTTCATCCACTATTCTTATCATTTGTTGTTTTTACTGAATTTGTAGCTGTTTTACCTTGTGATCCACCTTGAAATTATCTGTCAAAAAGTGGGCTACAAATGCTATGTACAGAAAACAAATACATTTTTAAAAGTCTTGCCAAAGTTGCTTCAAGACAAATATGGCTATTTTTGTTCAAATTTATGTTACTAATATATGCAATATGACATCTCCTTGCTTGATGTCACGCCACAGAGATGGAATTTTACATTTTCCAATGTACAGTTCTTTAAACTGAACTTTGCCTATAAGCTCCAGTCCATCTTGAAAATGCTGACTTACATCAAAATCTCACCAGCTGCAAGATAATTTTCAATAAAGGTAAAGATGTAATTTGAGTGATAATGAAATAACATTTTACTGAAAATTGCCAGAGAATCTGTATAATTGGAGGGGGGTGAGTGCCTTGTGCACCAGTCTCCAAACTCTCAGCTATCAGCTGTACCGTATCTATGTTTGAAATCCACTAGAAAGAAAATAGTAATTGATAAGAGTAGGAAACTGGAAGAATACAGCCTGGAGTTGCTGCAATAGGACTAAAAGGTAAAGGTACCCCTGACTGTTAGGTCCAGTCACGGACGACTCTGGGGTTGCGTGCTCATCTTGCTCTATAGGCTGAGGGAACTGGCGTTTGTCCACAACCAGCTTCCGCGGAGGTCATGTGGCCAGCGTGACTAAGCCAGTTCTGGTGAACCAGAGCAGTGCACATAAACGCCATTTACCTTCCTGCTGGAGCGGTACCTATTTATCTACTTGCACTTGACATGCTTTTGAACTGCTAGGTGGGCAGGAGCTGGGACCAAACAACGGGAGCTCACCCCGTCACGGGGATTTGAACTGCCGACCTTCTGACCGGCAAGCCCTAGGCTCTGTGGTTTAGACCACAGCGCCACCCGCGTCCACCCACAATAGGATTCCATGTATTCAAATAATGTGTTTGTGCCATGGTTTAGTGGGTATCCAATAATTTGTCTGTAGTTTTTGAAGCAAAGTTGTAGGAAAGGAGGGAAAGCTTTTTGAAGAATACCGAATTTGTATGAGTTTGGGTTCTTTTTCATTTGGAAGAAACAAAATTATGCTTTATATGCTTTATGCTCAGGACCACAATACCTCAAGGACCGCCTCTTTCCATATGAACCTACCCGGACCCTGAGATCATTTTCTGAGGCCCTCCTTTGTGTGCCCCCTCATCAAGAGGTCCAGAGGATGGTAACACGAGAATGGCTTCCTATTCTCTATAGTGGCTTCCCATCTGTGGAATGCTCTTCGGGGAAGATTGCCTGGTGCTTTCATTATACAACTTTAGGTGCCAGACAAAAATGTTCCTTTTTAACCAGGCCTTTGGTTGATCTGATTTACATCATATGCCCTTTTAAAATGTGATTTTTTTTGGGGGGGGGGCTATTGGGTTGTTTCATTTTTATTAGGTATTTTATTTCGTGAACCGCCCTGAGACCCCCAGGTATAGGGCGGTATATAAATTCAATAAATACGTATAGGAGTAGTGTAAATATAGTAGTGTAAATCTATTAACAGTTTGCCATTTCCACAAAACTTGTGAAGTTGTTTGAAGTATAAAAATTATAACAAAAGCAATGTACTCAGTTGGTTGCACAATATGGAAAGAGAGACCCGGTTCTGAGCATCTCTCACTTTCCAAAGCAAAGGCCTGAAGTAAAGCTGGGAAGGAGAAACTGCTGATCTTCTCCCGGGCTGCTCCATCAATTGGATACGAGAAGGGGAAAAGACATGCAAATCCCCCTTCACTTAGATGTTTAAACTATTTTATATCAATAAAATACAACCCATAAACAAAATAACAATTAAGGTTAGTTTAAAAAATTAAGTCCAAATTGGGAAATCTCTGAACAGAGGCTGTTGAATCAAATATTATGCTTTACTGAATCTGCAAATGAATGGAGGCTTCCCAGAAACAGGCACGCTGCTTTACAAATTTCCTCTTCAGTATCCATCTGAGCGCCTTCTAATTTAAAGTGAACTCTGATCTCATTTGCTGGGAAAATAAACATGTAGGATGGCACCTGCATAGTGATTTGCAGCGATAGCAGCTGTAAAATACTGCAGTTGGTGAGAAAAAGCTCGACAACTAATCGATGTGGACATTAGCAACCAGGAAGGACAAAAGGGACAAAAGGTGGCAAGCAGTTGACTGTAAAGGGGGCAGTAGAATGTGTTCTGGTAAGCCAGAGATGTGGAAACTGTGGCCCTCCAGCTACTGCCTAACTTTCATCAGCCCTAGCCAGCATGACCAGTGGTTAAGGAAGATGGGAGTTACAGTTCTGCAATATCTGGAAGGCCACGGGTTCTCCACCCCTGTGGTAGACCTATTAGAGTTAGACACTGCCAATTTGTTACATTTAACTGTGACATTTGGATACAATCAGGCTGCATTCAGACAGCACTTTATTCTGCTTTCCCAACATTTCCATACCTGATCCTTTCTATGTTTTATGTGATCTTTCACACAACATACAAGCCATTTCTGTAAAAGTAGCAGAATTTAGTGCAAGTTTAGTGCTCATTTTCATGTTATCTGCTTCCAGGGGGGGGGGGGGAATGCAACTTAGTTAAACCTGGAAGATTGTAGGAGTTCATGTGACAACATTTAGTGCAGTATTCAAGCATACACATATTTCCCACAATTGAAAATTTAGTGTGACATGGTGGTACATTGCTCTGAAAGCCCCAGTTCTGTAACACAACCAGTAATGCAGCGTAAAAGGAATGTTAGATTATGGGATAGAGGAGCTAGCATTGTTACCAGGAAAGCTAACATAAGAATCCCCATATCTGAATGTATCCTAAGTAATACATTATCTCTTAAATGACTGAATGTGTTCTCTTTCATTATGGCTTCAGAAACTGGGAACTCAGGCCAACTATCCTTTCAGGAAAATGGAAATGAGGCAGCACTGTTTCAGTTAATGCCTCCCTAGCTCTAAGAATTATATCCACCCCACCCGATCATGATTAGTCTAGATTACAGGCACCACCATAATAAAGCAAAGTATGGGGGAGTATAATGCTTCATTTCAATTATACCCTACAGTAAGTTTGTCATAAATTGGATTCACTGCTGTGAGACTATGACTGCAGTTACTATGCATTTTCAGTAAAATATTTTTTGGGCTGTGTGTAGAAAAGGATGTGGTCCAAATCCATTCCTGCAATAATCTCCATAGCAAAGGGAAGGGTTCTTACACCAGGAAAAGAGCTGGCCCAATGAACTGACACAGTTGCTTTAAAGAGAGATGACTTTTATAAAAAGCTATTTTCCTCTTTGTTGCTCTAGTACTTACATATGTCTGAATAGAGAACAGTGACAAGGACCAGCTGCATCTTAATGGAAATATGATGTGAAGTAATGTTAAATAACTCTGAAGCTTTCAACCCAAATGATTTGTAATGCAAAATATGTCTCTCCGCCCCCCCTTCCCATATGAGTAAGAAAGTGCAGATGCAGAGTCTACAGGAAATATGTCAGACTACAGATGTCAATCACCAGGCCTGAATCAAATGCCAAATACACAAGTCGATGCCTTTCCCCTTCAGATTAATGCATATGATAACTATCATTCCTTGCCACACACCAGTGCAAATTAAAACTGCTCCACTCATAATAACATACTCAAAAGGGTGACACCTATCCTTTTCTTCCCCGTTCTGTAACGAGCACTTGACTATAAGTAGTACATGGTTGTTGAAGTGGGTTTAAGGCAACATATCTCTCTTGTCAAGATGTGTGTGTGTGTGTGGGGGGGATGTGACTATATGAAGTGATCTTGGGAATGCATAAATAAAAAGTGAAATCAATGCACTGCCCCATCTGCATATTTTGCTTTTCACAGGCTGGCTGCAAATTCTGTGCCTTACCTCTAATTACTGTACAAACATAACCAACTGACAGATCTGATCAACGCTCAAGGTTGACGGGGAAATGGGAAATGCCTAATTGTACATTCTTTCCTTTACTTCTACTCTACAAACAAGTTTTGTATTGGAAAGTGCTCATCATGTGTATGGTGTCATGAAAACACAAAGCGTCACCAGATGCTAAATGCAAGACATTTCATCCTGAATTGGCATGAATGGAGGATATAATAAACAGGTGATCTATGTACAAAATCTGTTTTGATTTTGTTGGGTTGGTTGAGTTCATTTAATTTATCTATATGAACAGTGGGCTGTACAGGAATGCATAACATATAGTACGGGTGTGCTTCAGCTCTGTGTGTACCCAAAATAAATGAGGTGTATTAGGGTAGTACTTCATGTTGCTGAGGGTAGGGGAAATGTACCTTAAGTTAAATGCATGGCTGTCATTATATCACTCTTCACATTTCTCAGCTCAAACCAATATGGCTATGGAAATACTAAGAGGGGAGGAGTAGAAAGGTCGGAGTATTTTCTGATTTGATTGACAGGTCTAGCTTTTAATTACAGTGAATCATTCCCTCCCTCTCTGCCAGTGCAGTAGTACTTAGATCATTTTCTATGGTCTTCAGGTATCTGAATAGTTTCTGTAGAATTGCTGCCTAAATTACTTTTGATCATAATGGGGAATATGTGGCCCTTCAGATGTTATTGAGCTCCAGCTCCCATTGGCCCCTGCCACTGTGGGGGGAGGGCCACAGTTTCCCCATTCCTGTCTTACATACTTATATTATTAATTGAGTATTTAGTAAAGGGACTTCATTTTTATTCCAACAAGTTTATCAGATTTTTCTGCATTGATTTAAAATTATACTTGAGATATGTCTAATACCTTTCAATTATGTTCATAAACAATATTATTTCAATCTTGCAGAATTTTCTCTCTCCACCTATTCGTTTTACAAGTTGTGTGTGAAGAATTCACAAAAATTAAAAAGGGGTAATTATCTCAATCCCAAATAGAAATAAATGGGGCTTAAATCTGGTCTTCATTATACAGTGGTACCTCGGTTTAAGAACAGTCCTGTTTACGAACTATTCGGTTTACGAACTCCTCAAAACCAGAAGTAGTGTCCTGGTTTGCGAACTTTACCTCAGTCTAAGAAAAGAAGCCGAACGGTGGAAGGGCACTGGTGGCGGGAAGCCTCATTAGGGAAAGCACGCCTCAGTTTAAGAACGGTTTCGGTTTAAGAACGGACTTTTGGAACAGATTAAGTTCGTAAACCGAGGTACCACTGTAAAATATAGTAGCCTGAGCCTTGTGAGAGTTTGGGGTGCTTCTTTTGAGATAACTCAAAGTCCTTCAAGACACTAAGGATGTGGAAATCAGCTGTGGGAATTTGAACTTCAGCTGCTTTAAACTGGGTACATTTGTTAGCTGGCCTCTTTGCCACTGTTTTCTATTCATCTTCATTTCATTCCTTTCACACTATTGTCAGCATTGTATCAAGATAAGATTTCTTTATCTCTGATATCAATCATTCACGCACTTGGATACTTTCTCCTAGCAGACAGCTCTTTAAGGCAGCATTTCTCAACCGCTGTTCCGCGGCACACTAGTGTGCCGCGAGACGCTGGCTGGTGTGCCGCGACGTGCGGCGACAAGAAGGGCGATTTGCATTGTCATGTGCCTGGCGGCCGCCAAATCACAGCACTAACCCGCCGGAAAGCAATATTTCTCCTCCTCTTTCCCAAAGCTCAGTGCAAACGAGCCTGGCAGCCGCCAATATACAACACTGACCCGCCGGAAAGCAATATTTGGCAAGTGTTTCTTACAGTCATAATTATAATATAGGGCGGCACAGAGTTAATTTTTTTAACTTTTTTAATGGTGGTGTGCCTCGTGATTTTTTTCACGGAACAAGTGTGCCGTGGCCCAAAAAAGGTTGAGAAACACTGCTTTAAGGTTTCTTTCTCAAATTTAACTTACTCTGTAGAGTCCTAGAGTCATGCTGACACAATTGCTTCACACAAGGAACAGGAGGTGTGGCTATTTAAGCAGCTTACAATTGTGTGTCAATATTTACCTAACTAGGAATGTTAATGAAACTGGTTCTAGGTTGTAGAGGCCTTCCTCCTGTGTCCTAAAAAAAAGCCCAATTGACTATTTTGCATGGAACTAACCCAAGGTCATATGTATTTTGAGATCAGTACCATAGTGAAAAAGAACAGTCTTCTGGCACTTCAAATACTAAAAAGTGGGGAGAAAGACTGTAAAAGATAATGGCATAAACTGTTGTGCACTAGAGCCCTATATGATAATATGTATGGAGTATTATCCTCAGAAGTTGAGAATATATTGTAGACATGTGGATTTAAATCAGCAGGGTGGCAGGGGGGAGATAAAGGAAAGGCTGGATTAAATGGCAATGGAATTCAAAAGTGCACTTTGTGATAACTGAACTCACAGCTCCTACTGCTGCACCTTCCTCATTTCCTATGTTGTGGGCTCATAGCCGAATAAAGACATCTATCTATCTATCTATCTATCTATCTATCTATCTATCTATCTATCTATCTATTTCATTTCTTAGTTTTATCCCAGAATATTTTTCCAGTTTTTCTGTTGACCTTCATGCATTTTGCATTGTATTTTCTTTTGAACATTTACAGTATAATCCTAATTCTTGGGTGGCAACCATGGTGTTTGATGAAACTTGCAACAGCCAGGTCAGAAGGTGGGAGGGCAGGGGGAAATGTCCACTCACTGTTGCAGTTCCCATGCTGGCACAGTGAAAAGCCTGCACAATATGCAGGGTATCCCCTGCTGCCGCTGCCACCAACACCCTGTCTGGCTACTGACCTGCCAGCCATTTGCATGGGTACTTTCAGACACTTCTCACTGACAGCACTTACCTGCTGATGGTGGAATTCCCACATTGGCAGATGCCAGTAGAACCAGGCAGGGCTAGACAGAGGGACACCTTCATTTAATTCAAACAATCTTCAGCATGTTGGATTGAGGATTTGGATTGCTCTGTTACCTACTTCTTTAAGAGAGCTTCCGCAGAGCTTCCAGGACAGTCTACAAAAACAATATAAAGTTCATGAGGAAAACCTGAACAACATGTTTTTAAAAAAATAAAAAATAAAAATACATTAAAATTTTGAAAGCATGGAAGAATATGGATTTGCTTGATGCTGAAAGGATAATGATGTTGGCACCAGGTGGGCCTCTCTTTGGAGGGAATTCCACAAAAGTGGCACTACTTCCTTTAAGACTCTTCCTCTGGACTTCACCTGCCATATCAAAGATGGCTTAGACACTTGGAGAAGACGCTCTGAAGATGACCTCAGTGCTTGGACAGATAGAGTTGGGAACAGACTTTCCTTCATGTAAATCCTAAACTAGAATCCTAAACTAGAAAAAGCCTTAAATGTGAGCACCAGAAATTGACTGAATGCCTGTGAAGTTATTTCAATACTGATAATTTTCTATCGACCAGTTCCAGTCAGATGCCTAGCAGCTGGATTTTGAATTAACCAAAGTTTCTGAACATCCTTCATATCTCTTTGCTATGATTAACTTGTCATATCCTGGGGTGGTTCATGCATCATCTTTCGTAAGGCCTCTTCCATCAGTCCTCTTACTGATGTGAGCATCTTGATTTCAGTTGATATTCTGATTGTTCAGTGATGGGTTTTATCAGCAGACACCAGTGCAGCTTATAATCTATTTAGCTTCAAAAAATCTCAACTAATGACCTCTTACAAGAGTGAGCCACTCACACATCACACACTCTGAATATCCCCTCTCCTACAATGTGGACATGTATTGTGCAAATTTTTGTAGAGAGGGTACTTTTTGACATACAGTTGTACCTCGGGTTACGAACACCTCGGTTTGCGAACAGTTCGGGTTACGAACTGCGCACCCCCAGAAGTGTTTTCGCCGTGTGCGCGCGCGCAGAAGCCGTGCACACGTGTATGCGCGATCTGCGCAAAGCATGAAAATCGCGCGTTGCGCATGCGCAAAATGGCGCCGCGCCGCGTTCAGTTTATGAACTATTCGGGTTACGAACTGCGATCCGGAACGGATCGCATTCGTAACCCAAGGTATTACTGTACTGCAATGTGCATGAAGGCTTCCATACCACCAGGAACCCTTGTAGGTGCAAATGCTCCTCTTTGTAGACATCTGTGCTCTACTTGCAGGCACCAGGGGGCAAGGCTACTTGGAGTCCACTATGCCAGAGGTGGGGATAGTCTGTGCAGCACCACTCCCTGTTCATCCATTAAATTAATTCATGGATCAGGTCCCCTGAACAAGGTGACAACCACTATTTGCATGTTTACCTGGTCCCTCAAATTACCTTTTAATTCTCCTGTTCTCCTCCTCCTCTTTTTCTCAAAGAAAATTTGCCCCATAACTCTGGAAGCCTCCCCCCACCCACCCACTGCCAGCATCTAATATTTATCAAATTTCAATGTATAGAAGCATGAAAAATTCCATATAACCCCAAAGGAGTAATTAAACATTGCGAGATAGGAAGTTCTGATGCTTAAGAGTCTCAGTAATGTATATTAAACAGACCTTAGGATACTGACCGGCCTTTAGAATAGTAGCCCACCACAGATTTAGTGCTGGCAGATCTCAGCTTATTGTGTACAATCATGCACCAGTACGCATCATTACACTCTTATTTCATGTTTCCCATTTAGTGACATTCTGTTTCACTCTGTTGCATCACTGTTTATCCCACCCTTAAATTATAGGGTCATCCTAATCTTTCTTATTTGGAAGAAAGTATAACTGATTTCAAATGTGGGAACAAATAAGTATATTTAGGACCGAAGCCTAGATATAATATTCTATGCCAAAGAGCTGCTGCAGCAGATTGTATGCCCTGATATAACCAGAGATGTTCAGGTTAAAAAGCTGCCAAGTTTGGGGTGCAAGCATTTGTAATAATCTAGTGTGTAATCTGGTGCTTCAGTAATGCAATTACTGGCCCAGAAAGGTTGACTTGTTCTTTTCTGTGTTGTAGGCCCAATACATAACTGCAACAAGCTGGCCAGAGGGGAATTGTGTCTACCTTCTCTGGCCTCAACCCTGACAAGCTCCAAATCTCTGAAAACCAGCCTCAATTTATCAGTTATTCTGTTGGGTGGTGAATTTTGCAGAGACACAGTGTGTTGTGTTGTGTTTTGGAGAACTGCCAAGGTAAAAGTAAAATCCAATGCCAGATTTCAGCACAAGGCTACTTTGAATGACAGACTGAAGTGTGCATAAAAATGGGAAAACAGGTGCTTGGGGATGTCTGATATCAGCAGAGCATCTGGTCAATGAAGTGTGACTACATTATACTTTGCCTTGGTTATCTAGATCAGCATTAGGCAGTGAGAGAAATAGCTGCTACTGTCTCAGCCCTTTCATTTTTGAATATATTTTGGATATCTAAAATGGCATATATCACAAAAATATTTCAACCAATAATTTCTCCACATGATGTGGTTGGTTTATTGGTGCTTTTTTAAGGTGGTAGAAGCTTTAACGTATTTGCATATGCCACACTATCTGACCAATCTGGTTCCAGTTTTATTTGCAAGTGGTGCTTGCTGTGTTACGATTCTTTTAATCCATTTGTTCCACTGTGAGTGACAAACTATGATAAGATTGGCACATCTCAGGCCTGGAGGCCAAACATGCCTTTGCAGTCCTCTCTATCTGCCCGCAGGGTTTTCTCCAAGTCAGCCCTTAAGTGAATTGGCTGAAACATGCCCTTGAACTTGCTTTTGCTTGGGTGCTTGGGGCAGATGCAGAAACCTCAGGTTTTTGTCTGGGTGAAATGTAGTCCACAATGCAAATGTGAAAGTTACAATCATGCCCACCCACATTTGCCTCTGGTCCTACTTTGCATCTGGTCCTGCCCACTGCTGGTATATGACTTCCAGAAAGCTGCAACAAGGAGGTTCGACCCTTGGACTGAAACACAGTCCTACCCCACCCCAAGATAAGGCAAAGTACATTTATTCCAGTTTAATGTTAAATGCCTCTGCATTAGAAGTTGTTTTTTTTAAAAAAAAAAAAAACCAATCATTTTTACTTTGCACCATAGTTGCCACAAAAAGTAGAATGAAGTAAAGGTAAAGGGTCCTGTCAGAGGGCCTGGTATGGCTACTCTAGAGTAACGACTCCAGCATGGTCTTTTAAGGCTTTTATTAAGTGCTGATTATTTACAGTGTTCAGAGCAGTAAAAATGCATCCTTAAGGTGAGGTGTCAGAACTCCCGAATGGCGATTGGCGCGTTTTCTTCCAGCACCACAGCTTTGGCAGACCCAACCTCTTCCCCCTACGTTTGCGTCGCAATTCGGGAGTTGGGGGGATTGGCCTCCCCCCCCGTGCGTCCAACTTCCTGTCCCACCTGCGGCCTGGGCTCCACAACCTTGCCTGAGCCTCGGACACCACTTCCTGACTCTCCGCTGGAGGCAGAGCTCTCCTTACTCTCTCCAGCGCTTGGGGATGGGCTGGAACTTAAGATGGGAGGGACTTCCCTGTATCCCTTGTCCCTCACATCCACCCCCCTCCCAGGCTCCTCTCCCCCCCTCCCTAGTGGCTCTCTGCTTGCTGGGGACGAGTGAAACCCCAAGAAGTCTGTGGCATCCGAGCCTGTGGGTGTAAAAATTTCCCCCCAATCCGGCGATCTTTCTCCTTCCCCCTGAGAAGACGGGAATCCCAAGAAGTCAGTGGCGTCAGAGCTGGTGGGAATAAAAATGTTCTGCCAGTCCTCTCCTGCCTCTGACGTCGTCGACCTCGGTGAAACCCACACCTCTTCTTCCGTGTCCTCAAATTCCGCTTCCCATCTCCATGGAGAGCTGCTGCCTGCTATCCCTTCCTCCTGCCCCTCCCCCTCTCCCTCCCTTTCCATGTGCCAGGGCTTGGGCCTGTGGGGGAACAGGGCGTGGAACTCTTCCACTAAAAATTCCTCAGGTACTTCCGTGGCCGGTATCCACTCATTGTGGGACGGCGGAGTGTCCTCCCATGCTATCAGGTACTCCAGCCCTCTCACCCCTCTCCTTGAGTCTAAAATCTCAGTTGCCTCATTGAGCTGTCGGGCGTCTCCCGTCTCCCCCCCTCCCTCTGGAGGCTGATCGCTGTCCCTGAACCTGGTACTTTCCCTGTACGGCGACAGCAGTGATCTATGAAACACTGGGTGCACTCTCATGTCCTCCGGCAGTGCTAGCCTGAAGGCTACCGGGTTGACCTGTTGCGTGACCGTGAAGGGGCCCAGCCTCCTGGGTGCTAACTTTTTGCATCGCCCCCTGGTGGGAAGACCTTCCGAGGATAACCAAACCTTGTCCCCCACCCTGATGACCTCTCCCGGTCGCCTGTGGCGATCTGCCCCCTTCTTGTACACTTCCTTGGCCCTCTCCAAGTGTTCTCTGAGCTGCTGGTGCACCGTCTCCAGGTCCTCTGCCCAATCCTCTGCCTGTGGGCCCTCTTCCTCCTCCTCCCCCTCCCTCTCCGGGAAAGATCTGAGGTCGCGCCCGTAGTTGGCCTTAAAGGGCGACACCCCTGTGGAGACGTGCACCGCATTGTTGTAGGCAAATTCTGCCAGTGGCAGGCGATCCACCCAGTCCGTTTGCCTCTGGCTGACGTAACATCTCAGGTACTGCTGCAGAATGGCGTTGACCCGCTCCGCCTGTCCATTGGTCTGCGGGTGCCGAGCCGTAGACAAACTGACCTCCACCTGCAGGAGGTTCATGAGCCGCCTCCAGAACCTGGAAACAAATTGGCGGCCACGATCCGAAATAACTCTTAAAGGCAATCCATGCAGTCTGAATACGTGGTCAACAAACAGTTTGGCCGTCTCTTCTGCCGAGACCGCCCTGGCACACGGTATAAAGTGGCACATTTTGGACATGAGGTCCACCACCACCAACACTGCGGTCTTGCCCCTGGACGACGGCAGGTCTGTGATGAAGTCCATGGACACTACTTCCCACGGCCTGTGCGGTGTGGCTAATGGCTCCAGCAAACCTGCTGGTGGCGCTCTGACCACCTTTGCTCGCTGGCAGGTGTCACATCCCCTTACATAATCCCGAACATCCTCCCGCACCCCTGGCCACCAGAAGTGTCTCATGACTAGGTGAGTGGTTTTGTCCCTTCCGAAATGACCCGCCGTTGGGTTGTCGTGCATCTGCTTGAGGGCCTTACCTCTCAGCTGTTTGGTTGGCAGGTACAGGGCTCCCCTGTAAAAAAGCAAACCCCTCCTTTCCTCAAAGTCTTTGGCCTGCTCCCTCCCCCCTCTCAGTTCTCTGAAGATGCGGGTGGCAAATTCATCAGCTGCTGTCAGTGCTGTGAGTTCTGCCTCGCTCACCACTGCTGCTCCGCATGACCATGCTGATGGGGGGAAAATGTGCCTGGGTGCTGGTGGCAACTCCTCCTCCATGTACTCTGGCTTGCGGGAGAGGGCATCCGCCCTGACATTCTGCTCCCCCGGGATGTAGTGGATGGAGAAGTTGAAGTTCGAGAAGAACTCTGCCCACCGTATCTGCCGCTGGTTGAGCACCCTGGCAGTTCTCCAGAACTCCAGGTTCTTGTGGTCTGTGCACACCTGGATGGGGTGCTTGGCGCCCACCAGGAAGTGTCGCCAGTGCTGGAACGCAGCGTGGATCGCGAGAAGTTCCCTATCAAACACTGTGTAGTTGCGTTCTGGCTGGGTCAGCTTCCTGGAGAAGAAGGCACAGGGTCTCCACTCTCTGTTGGCGTCCAGTTGCAACAGAATCGCTCCCAGAGCCTTGTCCGAAGCATCTGTCTCCAGGCGTAGGGGCGCATCCTGCACCACGTGGAACAGGTGCTGGTCTGAAGCGAATACCCTCTTGAGGCTTTCGAACGCTGCTTGCGCCTCTGGTGTCCACCGGAACTTCTGCTTGCCTCTCAGGCAGTCGGTGATAGGAGCCGTGACACGAGAGAAGTTCTTGATGAACTTCCTGTAGAAGTTAGCGAAGCCTAGTAGGCGTTGGGCATCTTTGCGCGTCCTGGGGCTGTGCCAGTCCAGGATGGCCTGCACCTTGTCCTTGTCCATCGCCAGCCCCTTGTCTGACAGCTTGTAGCCCAGGAAGTCCACCTCTTTGGTGTGAAACTTGCACTTCTCCAGCTTCACATACAGGTGGTTGTCCTTCAGGCGCTGCAACACCTCCCTGACATCCTTCACATGCTGCACTGGGTCATTGGAATAGATAAGGATGTCATCTAGGAAGACCAAGCAGTTCTTGAAGAGGAGGGACCCCAGGACGTGGTGCATGAAGGCCTGGAAGCATGCTGAGCCCCCTTGCAACCCGAAGGGCATCACCAGATATTCAAAAGAGCCCAGAGGCGTGAACATCGTGGTTTTCCATTCATCGCCCTCCCGGATCCTGATCAAGTTGTACGCCCCTCTTAGGTCTAGCTTGGTGAAAATCTTGCCTCTGCGTGCCGCTGTCAGGAGATCATCCACTCTGGGCATGGGGAAAGCCACTGGCTCTGTCACTGAATTCAGTCGTCTAAAATCCACCACAAGACGGCGCTGTTGCGTGTCTTTCTTGTCCACCCAGAAGACCGGGCTGCCCCCTGCTGCCTTGCTTTCTCTGATGAACCCCCTCTTGAGGTTCTTGTCGATGAAAGCGCGCAGATCCTCCAGTTCCTGATCTGACATGGCGTACAGCTTGGCTGGGGGTATCGTTGCTCCTGGCACCAGGTTGATCTGGCAGTCAAAAGGCCTGTGTGGGGGTAGGTGGTCGGACTCCGCTTCGCTGAAGACCTCCTGCAGGTCCCAGTACGGCTTGGGTATCGCCTCACCCCCTTTGACATGCATGGTGGCCACCGTGGCTATCGGAGGCCCCTCCCCTGGGTGGTGCTGCATGCAATGTTCCAGACAAAAGTCCGACCCAAACGTGATGCATCTCTGGTGCCAACTTATGGAGGGGTCGTGGCGCGCCAGCCAGCTCATTCCCAAAACGATGGGGGGGTCTGAGATGGTTGTAACGTTGAAAGCCAGTGTCTCTGAGTGCCTTCCCACCGTCATTCTCATGGGGGGGGGTTTGATGAGTGATGGCCCCTCCCAGCAACTCTCTGCCGTCAATGGTGGCCACGTGCAGGGGAAAATCCAGCTGCAGAAGTTGGATCTGGTGCTCTTCTGCAAAGTTTCTCGAGAAGAAGTTGGCTGAGGCACCACTGTCAATTAAGGCGAGGACTGTCAGGGGATAGCCATTTGGGAGCGTTAGCGTGACTTCTAGAACCACTCCTGCTCTGGGAGGGGTGGGCTGGCTCTGCTCCTCTCTGTGCGGGTGGGCGGGCTGGGGCTGTTGTCTGCTGACTGTGCCTGGCTGCTGCCCCTTGTCTCCTGCAGCCAGGCTGTCTCGTTTCCCTGCT
Source organism: Zootoca vivipara (assembly GCF_965207765.1). Taxonomy (NCBI): domain Eukaryota; kingdom Metazoa; phylum Chordata; class Lepidosauria; order Squamata; family Lacertidae; genus Zootoca; species Zootoca vivipara. The sequence goes on from NC_142587.1 coordinate 60,139,223, forward strand.
GTGGTGCTGCGTCAGCGGGGGAAGGTACAACCGTTCCCGCCTTTCCTTGCCACTCTCTGCGATGAGGGCAGTCTCTGACGCGATGCCGGGGGGAGTTGCAGAGAAAGCAATTCCCGCCTCTTCCCTCCTTGCGTCTTGGCGCCGCTGGGGTTTGAAAAGCCCGCGCGCGCGCTCCCCCGATCTCCATCGGTTCCGGCTCTGGGCTTGGTCTGGGCGGGTCTGGGGGCGGTCCCTGGGGTGGGGTTTGGTGATGTGGTCTGTCCTGGGAGCGTGGGAACCAAGGTTTTGCTGCGCGCGTCGCTTGTTTGTCATACCATCTGGATTCCTGTCTCACCCCCACCGCTAGCGCCGCTTTGCTTAACTGATCCATAGTCTGCGGTCTAGGACCTCTTGCCAGCTCATCCTTAACGTCTGCATGCAAACCCAGGTAGAAGGCTGATTTCACTGGCTCACTTTGCAGATCCCACCCCAGTTTGTGCACCAGCATGGTGAATCTCGCCCAGTAGTCCCTAACTGTCGATTTTCCTTGTGTTAAGTTATGAAGCTCCTGTTTAGTGGCCTCCATTTCACTGTCGCTAGCGTACATTATTTTTAAGGCTTCTAGAAATAATTTTGCGTTCTTCATGCAAGGATTTTTTTGCGCGATGAGCGGTCTTACCCATTCCCGGGCGGCCCCCGTCAAATGCTCTATGATAAAGGAGACTCTGTGCGCGTCATCTGGGAATTCTGCTGCATGCAATTCCAGCGCATAATTTATTTCTGTCTCGAATCCTAGGTACTCCCTCGGGTCGCCGCTGAACTTGGTGACTAGGCTCTGTCCCCTTCTCACTTGGACTAGCTGCGGCTGGGGCGCCCCCCCCCACCTCTAGCGGCTTTCTCCTCTTCCAACTTTTTCTGCAGGTCCAATACCATCACCCTTAGCTGTTTCTCAGTCTCCTCTTTTGTCCTCACCTGGTCCACCAGCTTGTTCAGCTCCTCCTGCGCCCCTCGCGCTTCCTCCTGAGCGGCATGCAATTGCTGCTGTGCGTGCGCTGTGAGGTTCTGCAGCTCCTGCTTCGCTGCTTCGGCCTCCAGCCTCCAATGCTCAGCCTCTTGAGCGCTCATCGCTGCACTCCAAAGTAGACAAAAAAAGATTCGGGAGTTGCTGTCAGAGGGCCTGGTATGGCTACTCTAGAGTAACGACTCCAGCATGGTCTTTTAAGGCTTTTATTAAGTGCTGATTATTTACAGTGTTCAGAGCAGTAAAAATGCATCCTTAAGGTGAGGTGTCAGAACTCCCGAATGGCGATTGGCGCGTTTTCTTCCAGCACCACAGCTTTGGCAGACCCAACCTCTTCCCCCTACGTTTGCGTCGCAATTCGGGAGTTGGGGGGATTGGCCTCCCCCCGTGCGTCCAACTTCCTGTCCCACCTGCGGCCTGGGCTCCACAACCTTGCCTGAGCCTCGGACACCACTTCCTGACTCTCCGCTGGAGGCAGAGCTCTCCTTACTCTCTCCAGCGCTTGGGGATGGGCTGGAACTTAAGATGGGAGGGACTTCCCTGTATCCCTTGTCCCTCACAGGTCCCCTGACCATTAGGTCCAGTCGTGACCGACTCTGGGGTTGCGCGCTCATCTCGCATTATTGGCCGAGGGAGCCGGTGTATAGCTTCCAGGTCATGTGGCCAGCATGACAAAGCCGCTTCTGGCAAACAAGAGCAGCACATGGAAACGCCGTTTACCTTCCCGCTGTAGCGGTTCCTATTTATCTACTTGCATTTTGATGTGCTTTCGAACTGCTAGGTTGGCAGGAGCTGGGACCAAGCAACAGGAGCTCACCCCGTCACAGGGATTCGAACCACTGACCTTCTGATCAGCAAGCCCTAGGCTCAGTGGTTTAACCACAGCGCCACCTGTGAATGAAGTAAGAGCCTAGTAATTATATGTTATGTTTGCTGACAAATGAAATAGTTGTGAAACAGTTCATAAAGAAGGCAAGCTGTATTTCCCTTAGAATACTTGTACATGCCTGGCATGTTTAGATCCTCTGCAGGAAAAATAATGAACTTCTGGGCATAGAAAAATAATGATGGCCCCCGTATCATTTGGAAACATCTGTTAGGACTGATTTTATGTTCAGCAACTTGATCCTACAGACTGGTCCTAGTCACTGGCATAGCAAGGGGTGCGATGGGGGCGGGCTCCCTGGGTGCCACCCTGGACAGCGATGACACTCGGCATGCGCACACATGACTCCCAAGCCGAGCGACACCACTGCAGTGTTGTATGGATGGTTCCAGGATCCGTTTGCGGCTGCAGCCATGAACAGAGCATCCCGGCACCATCCCCGTATGGCGCTGGAGCGGTGCCGCCGCTGCCACTACATAGCGTGCATGTGCGGTGTGGCTACATACTACATAGCGACGCCGCACATGCACGCTACATAGAGATGCCACGCCCCTGGGTGCATGCCCCTGGGTGCCGCTCTGGGGTGCCCGAGTGGCCTCCTCCGCCACTGGTCCTAGTACAAAGCAGTTTCTTAGCTCCATTGCTAAAAATTATAGAAATAAACATGAGCATCACTGATACATTGATATGGAAATTAAGGTACTTACACAGTACCTGGACACTGGGTATGTGGAGGAAGCAACCCACTTAATTTAAACATCAGATTAGATTTGAGAGGTACCTAAAGGTGAGGAGGAACTTGGAGGGAACTATAGTGTGATAGAGGGCAAAGACTTTACTTCTGTTCCAGCCGTGCTCCTGCACGAGTCACATGACCTGCACACGCTCACGAAGCACAAAAGACACACTTTGGGGGACAGCATGCTCTTGAAAGAGAGTGCTGCACTGCAAAATGTGTAATCCTTAATACACCGTGTGAGATTGTGGTCCCCAAAAGTGGTTTCACGGGGCTAGATCTTGGTGTGAGATCATGGCGTTCAAAATGGTATTTTGTGAAAAAAACAGGATGTCCCATTTTTTCAGCACACTTGCAGGGTATGTTATGGCATGGAGGAAAGAGATGCAGGAAAGCACACAGCCAACAACATATAGCACAAGGTTGATGAGTAGATTATGGTCCTGCCATGAATACAAGCGACTAAATTCAGGAGGGATCCCACTCAAAGCACCTGTGCTATTTAGCAGCCCACATTTTCACAGAAACTTCCCAGTCTGTATAAACAGCATCAAGAAGGCCTCTTGCCCTTCTGCAACTTCACCTGTCATACTGCCTCATTGGTCACCATAGTAACAGAGTTCACACTACTATATATTTGTCATGGAGGTGCCACAACTAGTGGGCTTGAAAATACAAGCTGGAGATATAAAAATTGTTGCATATTAAGCTCTTGTTCTCCTGAAAAGTAAATGATCCTAGGCATCCCCCTCAAAAAATATTAAATGTTCTCTTTTCATAAATAAATTGCCATACTTTTTTCATCTAAGAGCAGCAGATAAAGTTCAACATCAAGATCATGAAGTAAAATTAGCGTAAAGCAGTCTCCATTAATTTTGCTAGAACTGAAAATAAAAGAATTAATCCTTACAAAGAAATTTCACATTGAGAGTAATAAAAGACTGAACCAGAATCTATTTTAGTTTCTAAATGAGATTTTTATAATAAATGCTAAATTGTAATGTCATTACAAAAAGGTTACCATCTTTTATTACAGAGAGTTGGGAACTTAAATTTTACTAATGGTGCAATTTTCTCCCTAATTTATCTTCTACTTAATAGTGCATAATTGTTTCAATAATGTTTCAGTCCTTATAAAAAAGAAGAAGGCATTGTTGGCATAGAAAATTCATGTTGCAGATGATGTAGTAAAAGTACAGTTAAAAAGGGGGGGTTACCTTATTGTTTTTGGAAGTACTGCATTTTATTTACAGAGCACACCTGGTCTATTCTGCGGTGCTATTTTCACAAACATAAGTGTGTTGACTCTAAAATGTACTGTATACTGAAATGTTTTCCACAGTGAAATTATTTTACAGGGACTTTTCCAGTGGAGGCATTGGTGCTAAGGAATGCTCTCCCAGCCATGCCTACTTTAATTGTATGATTCACCCACTCCTATTTTTCACTGATTGTGCTACCTTGAGCTCCTTCATGTAATAATTTATGTATTTATGTATTTATTTAAATATTTTATATTTCACCCTGTTGGTAGTCCAGGGAGACATATAATCATGTAAAACTTTCTTTTGGGATGGGGGAGAGGCAATAAAACAATACCCAGAAAGGTAGCTGTGTTAACCTCTTGGAGCAGAAACAACAAAGAGTCTGGTAGCACCTTAACACCCAACCAATATATTAAGCCATATGTTTTTGTGGGCCAAAATCTGATTACAGCCGTACCTTAGTACTTGGATGTTTTGGCTTCCGAATGCTGCAAACCCGGAAGTGAGTGTTCCGGTTTGCGAACGTTCTTTGGAACCCGAACATCCGATGGGGCTTCCGCAGCTTCCAATTGGCAGAAGGAGCTTCCTGCAGCCAATCAGAAGCCGCACTTTGGTTTCCGAATGCTTTGGAAGTCAATCAGACTTCCGGAATGGATTCTGTTCGACTTCCAAGGTACGGCTGTACTTATGTAAATGAATCACAACAGTTACACAAGATTCCTAGATACTATGAGGTACGAGGAAATGATGCTCACTCTCAAAATGTGGAAATGTTAAATCTATGCATATTTCTGGAACATAACAGCATTTATAACCTATGTGCCTTTTGCTGGCATAGTTGCTGAGGATCATGGCAATCAAATCTGATGTTGTGCTGGCATAGCTGTTGTTGCATTTCAGCCTAAGTCTGCATGTCATTAGAACAAATCTTGGCACAAGCAATACTAACACAGAAAATGTTGCTTTCTGGATGTTAGAGCTTTACCTTGTGTTCCTTAAAGAAGAGCTGTTAAAATGATTCATCAGAGTGTAGGCTATCGTGACTGGGGGACTTTTTGCTTCATCAGCAGAAGCACAGATGGAATCAATCATGCTTGTGGTCGAAGAGTACCCTGAGGCTCCCGTTGCTTAATTCCTACAGAATTCCTTAAATCACGTCCCAGATAGAGTGTTGGGGAATAGAGATCATGCAGAGTGCCAATTTGTGATGTTTATTTCCCTGTTATTGAGTTTGGATTGCTTGAGAACAAGACATAATTCAAGTGCTTATGCAGAAAGGAAGGTAAGAAGTTGTTTTTGGTTGAATCAGATCACGTAATTCAGTGTTTGCATTGACCAGAAGCAAATCTCCAGGTTTCAGACGAGTCTTTCCCAGCTTGACCTGGAGATACCAAGGATTAAACTGGGAAATTCTACTTTTAAAGCATGCAATAACTCCCCATGTCAGTGGTTGGGGTGGATCTGCAGCATATGATAAAAGCTCTACAAAGAGGGTGCCAGGCTATCAGAGGACCACCAGGGGTCAGCGGAGAAGATGGCGAGGGAGTACAAGGGGTCAGGGATGTTAGGAGCCCACAGCACCACCCAGGAGTCAGCACACAGCCTGAGAAGGGGGTGCAAGTGGTCAGGGATGGTATAAGCCCAGGGCGCCAGCAGGGGAGTCCAAGATCGTCATGCCAGAGCGACAGGCAGGCAGAGACCGATGTGGAGGGAGGGCTCTCAGAAGCAAAAGACCATGAGCATTGCCTTAGTGCCTCAGGAGGGGAGGGAGAGGCATAGCCCCATCTCCTCAACTGCACAGGGGTTGGAAGAGCAGGGAGGAGCGGAGGAGATTAGCCCTTCCCAAGATACATTGTTGGAGGCGGTCCCTCCGATCGCCTCTTCCTGGATCTGACTCGGACTGAATGGACATGAGAACTTTAGTTCTGTCTTGTACATATGTATATAATAAAATTCTGTAAAAATACAGAAGCAGAGTCCAGAGTCATCACTTGTGGAAAGCACAACTCCTGTCCTCACACAGGCACACCACTGTGGAGAGGAAATTCCAGAACTTAGGGGCTGCCACAGAGAATGCCCTCTCTTGTGCCACATTGTCGCCAAACCTCTGAAGGTGGTGGAACTACCCAGAGCCCTACCCACAGATCTTAACACCCAAGAGGGTAGGGAAGAGAACAGCCTTTCAGCTAGAAGGGTCTGTATCAACCTTGAATTATGGCTGCTCTAATTCAAGCAGGGGTTCTCACATTCTTGAGCATTGGCACTTGGAATAATCACAGCATCTCAATTTCTAGCATGGCTGACAGTTCTGTCAGTATGAATATGTTGCCGGAGAAATTTGGAAGACATTTGTTTTGGGTCATATATGTGATCGCTCATATGCAAAATATGTCTAAAGTACACACATATGAATTGTGTCTTGTTAAGGTTTTTAAAATGTGTCTTTAATTGATTTGAAATGTCTCTGTACCCTAATTTGGTAGAGTGGAATTATTCAGCGTTCTCTCTCTCTCTCTCTCTCTCTCTCTGTGTGTGTGTGTGTGTGTGTGTGAGAGAGAGAGAGAGAGAGAGAGAGAGAGAGTGCACACGCTTCAGCTTTACAGAGCTGATGGGGAATTGAGCAGATACAGTGTTGTACGTATAGCTTCTTTCCTTGTTCGGTTTTGAGGTGACAAAAGAAAACCTCCCCTTACCTGAAAAACTTTCTAAGATGCCTCAACTTGAAATGTAGGCAATTAAATCTGGCCCTACCAACAGGCAGGCTGAGTTGGTCAGTGAGGCAGGCAGTTGATCTTGTGCCAACAAATAGTTATTTAATTTATTATCATTGTGTTTTTAGTGGCTGGCAGGGGGAGAGGGGCTTGTGGGAGCACTGGCATTCAGTGTTATGCAATGCAGTGTTATGAAGATTGGACACAATTTGTTGCCCCACCTCAGGCAGCAAATAATCTTGGACCTGCCCTATAGGCAATGGCCATCTGATAAATCCTGAACAAGAATGTCACAGACAGGATAAGCAGGTAAGTGTCTTCTTATGGTTTTGAGTGACTGCTTAATATCCGAAGCAAATATTGGATGGTCACTGATCTTGAATATAAAAGCATATTCCTCTTGCTGACTCCCTCAGTTAAACTGCTACATTTTCAGCTCCGTCTCCTTCCAAGTCATTTTTCTCACAAGGGTGATAAATCAAAAAGGAAAGACACCTTCTTTGGTTTCATAAGCTCTTAATGATTGTTGCTGGAGGTGCTGCCACTTGAAGGTTCACTTGTTATTTTAAATTTCCTTTAAGTCTTGCCTCTCTATGTGGCATGAAACGTCAATTCAGTAACTTCCTTCATTTATCGGTAACCGTCTGACACTTTGTCTCTGCCATGCATTCCTTTATTCTACTCTCTACTCAATCACATTGTTGGATGGATGGTATACTCAAGGCAGACCAGGCAACGGAAATGAAGACCAGGCTTCGTAAGTGAAGAAAATTAACAAACAAACAAAAAACTTGACCTGAATTCAAGTCACCACTTATGTAATAAAAGAGATGGTTCATTGCCCTAATATAGTTATTTGCATTTCAAATTACCTGAGATTATTTGGTATATCACCAATACAGTCTTTATCCGACCTAACACAATGATATTGCTCTGCTTTCTTACAGTGGCAACTCCTTAGTGATTACTTCACCTATTATAGAATCAATGGACCAGTTATTAAACACATATACAATTATGTTTAGAGAATATCAACAGATATTGAATAACTTATTCTCTCATACTTTACCCATATCTATTGTTTTCTGGTACATTAATAGCCTTAATATACAATTAAGCTTGCAGATGTAATTCCAGAGCCTTCTGTCTTTGAGAATTCTTGGAAAATATGTGAAGTCCCTGTGGACTGGAGGTAGACAAATGTTGTCCTGATCTTCAAGGGGCGGGGTGAGAAGACCCCGAGAACCACAGACTGGTAAGCTTGACATCGATACCAGGAAAGGTCCTAGAACAGATCATTCAACAGTTGGTCTGTGAGCACTTAGAAAAGGATGTTGTGATTACTAAGATCTAGCATGACTTTCTGAAAAACAAGTTATGCCAGATGAATCTCATTTTGTTTTGATAGAGTTACAAGCTTGGTGGATCTGAGGATGCTGTGGGCATAGTGTATCTTGATTTCAATAAAGACAAGTTAACTGTTAGGTGGATTTGTAGCTGGTTGACTGACCGAACCCGACAAGGTTGGATGGTCGTCTGTCAAAGTTTAGTTGAGATTTATGCATTGCATGGTGTTGAATGGACTTGGAACCCATTCAAACTCTACAATTCTATGATCCTATGTTTCTTAATGGCCATGGCCACACCAATGGGAGTCTGCAGCTCTTCATTATTATCTTCTAAAAACATAGGAGAAAATATTAGGATGTGATCAGACGCCTCTTGGATAAATATGGTTTCCTTGAGTTTATCACGGAAGCAATTCATAATGTTGGGTTGTGGTCTAGTACACTGACTAGAGAGCAAACCCCACTGGAGAGATGAGACTTTCCTCTGAGTAAATATGCATAATTTGTGCCACAGATTACTTCCCTTTTTATTTCCCAATACTATAGAATAAGCTCACTGTGCAGCACCAACAATTGTTTTTAAGAGAGTTAAAAGTAGCTGTGAAGGGAATCCTTTCCCATCACTCACACAGACACTTTTGTCTCAGTGTCACCTCTGGTCAAAAAGGATTTTATGGGGGTTTGAAACAATTAAAACAACCCCCAGGAAATTCTGCTTATAGTAGGTATATAAGTATATGCACCATAAGAAGTAACCTCTTTTTCAACCTGGCTTCACTCTCTGAAATAAAGCTCATCCATCTCCAGCCAAAATTAAGGGCTGAAAAGCAGTTAATGGTTATTAAAGAATTTGTGTGCATTCATGTGAATAGCAAATAATGATCACAGGAGAAGAGTAAAAGAGAACATTTCAAAGGTGCACCATCAACTTTCTTTCATTAATGGGGGATGGGGAACACCTTTCCCATTCAGCTAGATTTAAGTCCCTTTCAATAGCATATTGGAGCAATTGTATAACTATCCTAACAAGTGCAAAATGACCAGGCTCTACAGCAGACGTTGCCAATTTTTCACTTCCTGTTTGTTACTCCAGTCCCAGAGTTACTAGATACAAAATCTAAATTAGGCTTGAGAAAGAGGATTAACCTTTCCAATCACATTTGAGGTGAAATTGCTTAACTACAATACACAATGTCATGCTGCAGATAATCCATGCCCTTGATTAATGCTTTTATAATCAATTGCTGTCTGGAAGTGACTCCTTCCCATCACCCTCTTCGCAAAAAGAGCAGATGGTATTTAAAAGGTTATGGCAAGAGGGCATCCCAGAGGTCAAATAGAACATCAATCAAGTGGGCAGAAAAATTGCTTTTTTCCTTCCCTTTCCCCTTATCCTCAGATTCCATAGGGGAATGGGGCATATGAATTATAGCTTGATCTATATACTTCGAGTACTAAAATGTCTTCTTGTTTCAAATTTCTGTGTTGTTTTGGGTAATGAACCTGGAAATTGGATTCCTTTTGTGCCAATAAAAAAATGTGCCAATACAAGCATCTCAGCAGAATAATTCTTAGACCAAAAAAGGCTTTCTGGCCTCTATCCTTAAAGTGGCCAGTATACTGCAACTTAATAGATATTTTATATGGGACATAGATTAATTTTAGGAATGATGAGGGCATATTTATGAAAAAGTTGCATGCCATTGTGAAGATCTCTTCTACACACCCATAGAAAGTGCATTTGGAGATATTTTTAAAAAACTCTCTGGTTGCCATTCTGTAATGCAATTCAATAATTTATTTTCATGTATGTATTTGTACTTTTACAGACTACTTCTAGATATCTCAACTTAGATATAAATCCAAATACGTTGAACTGAGCATGCTAACTAATAAGTATCTTTAGGAGCAAGGGAGCTTACAAACTGGCCAAATAAATATCTACTTGTAAATTTCAGAATTTTACAAACCATTCTGAAAATGCAGTGTCATCTTTCCTTTCTTGCGTTTTGTCTAATTCAGGCTGCAATCCTGGGGACATTTTGTTGGAAGTAACTGGGACTTGCTATAAGCAAATATAATTCAGATCAGGCTGATAGGTAAAAAAAAGTAACTGGTGTTGAGTACACAATTAACATGGTTGAAATATCAAAGAATTTCATTATGACCAATTGTATTTATCCTTGCTCTGGTTTTTAAGAGATAAAGTGTTAGATAGATCCCTGAGACAGTATAACTCAGGCATCCCCAAACTGCGGCCCTCCAGATGTTTTGGCCTACAACTCCCATGATCCCTAGCTAACAGGGCCATTGGTCGGGGAAGATGGGAATTGTAGTCCAAAACATCTGGAGGGCCGAAGTTTGGGGGTGCCTGGTATAACTATTGTAGGCTTTTTATGAGACAACTAAAGCTGGGTGATTGACTCACAACCAAGTCAATAATGGGGTGCAACATAATGCAAGGCATAAAATTATGGCCACTTTTATTGATTAACTTTGGTAAGGATATTTTATGAGCTACAAATTATACATCAGGGTCAAACTTGTCAGACCTAAGCTTATGTAACTCATAAGAAACAACACCAAAGTCTTATCATGATGGGAATGCATAAGTTTCCAAAATTAAGATCTTTCATCTACTACAGTGATTACCAACTACCCTGTGTCATAACGTTGAAACAGTGAATTACTGACAACAATAAACCCAAGACAATTTCAAGTCTAACAGACTCTAATGATCATGCCAAAGTTATGTTTGAATGATATAAAAAACCTAGAAGACTTTGGAGACTAGAGTTTGGCACAGCCTGCTTTTAAACCAATGCTATCTTTATATTATAACATATAACATATATTATAACATTGCACAATTGTGACCTCAAATATCCCTTGGAGACATTAGCCCATGCCTGTAGCACCTAGCTTCATGCAATCTAGAATCATAAAGTTGGAAGAGACCACAAGGGCCATCCAGGCCAATCTAGACCAAGTGATAAAAGATGTAGAGAGATGGGCTCACCCCAGGAGCCACCTAAATCTGCTGTGAGGTACCTATCACCCAATTCACTGGAGCCCACCACATAATTTCTCTAATGTCCTCCCCTATCCCTGAAAAACAATTTTTTATGGCCTTCCCAAAGCACACAGGTATTCCTTTCCACCTCTTTCACACAAAGCCAGGGGGACCATCAGCCAGGGGCTCAGCCCTTTTGGATCCCTTCAATATTTGGGGGTGGGCACCTCAATTTTCTGATCAGTGACCATGGAGCCGAGTGTGGCATGGCTTCAGTGGCCGGCTCCTCCTTGTTCTCCTGCCGAGGAAGAAAAGACGGGTGAAGCAGCCCCCAGCCAGTGGCAGTGGCAGGAGGAGGAAGAGGAGGCAACCAGGTTTCATTTCTGGCTTTTTATTAAGGTACAGTAGTGTATGTTTATATGTATGCAGTTTACTGAACTAAAACACAAACACAAACATGGGTGGTTCAGAGACATACATTGTGAAATACGCTTATAAATGAAAACCTTCATTTCTCCTTTACACATTTCAAGGCACGCACCATACAAAAGTAAGTAGATTGTTCCTTGCCAGGTGGTTTGTTTGTTTGTTTGTAGTAAATAAAGATATCTCCGCTTCCTTTCTTAATGTATTAAGTGGCATTTTGAGTCCATCCCCCATCCAACTATGTTTTAGCTTTTCAATAGAAAGTGTAAATAGCATTTTATAGTGAAGGGAGACAGGGCAAAATAAGAGCATCATTTACCATCAATCAAAAAATGAGAGCAGAAAACACAGAGAACATTAAAGGAGTCTTCCAACTATCGTTTTGCAGCTGAACCTATTACACCCCAGCACTCTCCCTTCTATCACTTTATCTCCACTCTGTCACTTCCGAAGCCATACTTCATTGTTATCTTTCATTACCTTTCATAACCATTCACAATCAGCCCACTCTTATTTCTGCCTCACAGCATAGTGCATGCAGACTTTTCTCTCCCAACAGCTTAGGTTCCTGTTGTTCTTAGACACTGTATCAATCATAAGCTCTATTGCATATATCTGCCAGGCGATCATTCTTCTACACCCTGAGAGTATTTTCTTGGCCCAATTATATTCCTGGTTTAGCTGTCTGTCTCTTTCTCAGAAATCTATGACATCCAGTGTCCATTGTGTGTGTGGGGGGGGGGGGGTGGAGAATGCCTGAGGCTGCTTTGTTGTTGTTGTATTACAAAGTTTACATTGATACTAACCTCATAAATGTAACACTAAAATGAATCTATAGTACCAGTGTATACATGACTATTAAAGTGCACAATGTTCTGGTGCGATCAATAACTTATAAGGAAACAGCGCATTATGTTCCAGCTGTATAGAAACGCTTGGCTAATAAAGTTCCATATTTTCCAAGCAGACAGTTACCACTCTGTGGGTATTCTTCTGCAAGCAGGCATAGATTTTGCATATGTAAATACTTGACTCTGGTAACACGAATCACCTGTACAAAGACAATAAAATTTCTCCCAATAATATCATCATAGCTGTCAAGTTCTTCCCCTTTTTTAAAGGGAAATTCCCTTATGCTGATTAGGCTTCCTCACGAGAAAAGGGAAAACTTGACAGCTATGAATATCATTAAACATACAAGTGATTGTTTGCAAGACTAGAAGTCCAAACTTCTGCAATAGTAACCTAGTTTGCACATCACATTAAGCCATAGTGTAAAACAAATGATGGCTTAATTTAAATGAGCTGTGTGCTGGTGTATTCTACTCAGAACTTCCTACAGCAGTTTTCCTTTTTCCCACCATTCCACAAACAGAACCAGCCAGAGTCTGGTTTGTTATGTTATTGGAGCAGGTCATGGGTGGTAATCAAGATTTGTTCTCGGATTGCCACTCATGGGTTGTTTAAGGGAAACCTACCACAGACCTGCATTGAGGTGACACAAGAAACCAGACTGACTTGCTTCATTCATGGCATGGAAGCAGCAACAGAAGCACCATGGGAACTCTTGAGTAGTGTGTACAAGCATACTATTCAATCACAATAAACCATAGCTTGTTTTAAACTATGGCTTAATGTGATGTGCATACTGCATCAGTATGCTTGTACACATCTAATATATGGAATTGACAAAAGTTTACCTGAACTGATTTGTTATTGTTGCTGCTGGCTGAAGAGCAGCAGAGTAAGACAACTTTTGCCCATTCAAGTTTCTGTGTTTGATTGTGGCCAATTACAGGCAATGTCCAATGTACAGCAAATAAAAAATTGATACAAAATCATAAAGACCAAGTTGAAAATGGGCATGTTATGTCGATGAAGAAAAAGAAAACTTTACCTGCCACTAAGGTTGTCAAGTGGCTGGAAAATTACTGGCTCAATTAGTTCTTAAGATACTTTTCTTGCAGCCTATTGCTTGAAGTGGGAGAGAAATTAAGCATTTTCTGCCTCTTTCCCTATATATTTTTAAATTTCTAAAGGTAAGTACATAACATGGACAACATTCCTATTCTTGTAACTTCCAGATCACTCCTCTGTACATGTGCTGAATGACAACTACAAAATATCACATCAAAATATCATGTGATCTTGATGGTTTCAAATAAGTAACAAGCTTCTATAACTTAAGTTTAGGTCATATGCACACAGTTCATGGGAATGTTCATGTGCACACAGTCCATGGGAATGTATTGCAGAAAATGACCCAGACTCCTATGGGGAAATTCATGCTCAGAAGCTTTCCTAATTGGCCTATGTAGGTAGAAGCAGCTTTCTGACAGGTTTTCCAACTCAGATACCAGATGTAGCCTACAGATTCAGCTCGGTGATATGAAGTCCTTGACATCTACCTTTTTTCTTTTTCTTTTGGTACCTACAGTCACTCCTATTAACAGGGGCCTGCAGAGTGCTTTGACAAGGTTTACTGGTCAAGAGTGTACACTTAGCTTCTTTGTACGGACCCGCGCAGTAAGGTAGAGTTGTTCTTTTGCTGCTCCTGAACACAAAGTGCTTACAGTATATCATTTGAGATATACCATCCTTTTCTTACTATTGCTTCAGAATCCCCCCACCTCTATATACAGCTTTCAACAATGACATTTGATTCTGATCCAGTTTAAATTAAAAAAAGAGAGAATGCAATAACTGCCATGTCAACTGATAGAATATTGGCCGTCAGTGCTGGTGGAGTCACATGTAATGGCATACAAGAGTTTGGTGCTGTTCTCTCAGAAGAGCTTTTGAATGTCACTGATGTATGTTATCTACACAGCATGCTGCTATTTTGCAATTCAGTTTGAAATTGTCTGTCAGCAGTTTAAAAGGCAGCAAAGGGATGTGTGGAAATAGTGCACTGACAAGCCCCTATTTAGCCTTATTAATACTTTATTGAGCCTACGAAAATATCACAATGATTTCAGTGGCATGTAGCTATTCTTTTCTCTGAGATACCAGACTCCTGATGTGGCCAATGTATTCCTCGCACAGCAATGAATGTTTTGCACTGAGAACAGTGCCAGTGATACTGAAAAGGAAATGAAATTTTATTCTACAATGCAGCCCAGTTTACTTGCATAGTTGCAGGCAAGCAAATTCCACTCAGGTGACCAACTGGGCTTTGCTTCCAACAAATGTGTTTTGGATGAAGGTGTAAAGATGAGAGCATATTCAATTTCCAGCCATCTTGTAGGATCTCACACCTTCCTCAGTGTTATATAGTGAAACCTCCAAACCCATTCTTGTGTCATCAAAACCACTTCATTATATTGTCACACCTAACTTTCCACATGGAAAAGAAAGAAAGACATATCTGTATTTGCTACTTTGTTATCTGGTCTGTCAATTCACACACTGTTGTTCCTGAAACAAAGCTAACTTTCAACTGTGCTGACTGGTCTCTGCTTTCATTAACATTGTAGATTCATTTTGTATATAGTCAGTGATCTTCTAAACCTGTCACAGATTTCTTTTTAAAGTATGATACGAATGGAAACGTTCTGAATGGGTCTCAGATGTTGCAATAACTGTTGACCCCCCAGGGGTAGTAGCATCTCCCTGCTTCACCTTTATTGCTATTTCCATCACATCATTCTATCAATATTGACTAGCCAGTTATATCCCCCAAGGGGTGGGTCTCCTTACCTACCAACCAATAGTGTGTGACTTACACAATGTTCTTAATTAGCCTCAGAACCTTATTGCCACAACAAAATTTGAACTAGAGATGTTAAATGCATCTCAAAGTCCAGCCTGGATAGCTGTTTGACATACTTGACATGAAAACATCATTGTTAACAAGAGAGGTCACTTCATGTTTATATTGTTTGCAATATACCCCTTTCTTATTAAACATTTTAAAGGCCTTTTAGTGAGCTTGTATAATTTGCATCATAAATCTTCAAAATTAGAGGTTGTTTGGACAGCATGCATTTATGAACTTCAGAAGTGTTTGGATTTTATACTGGATCATAGATATATATTCCATTGGCTTGAAATTAGTCACATTGTGGAGTTCTATGGTTTGATGATGCAAGATAGTTTAATAAGAACATAGATGTTAACACATCACTTAACTTTGTATTATCCTTATACCTTAAATTTGGTTCTTAAACATTTTGCGTTGGTGAAAAGAGCATTGTTTTCATGGAAATTATTTTCCTGTATAGCTTTTCAGTTAATTATCATCTTCATGATTCAAGTGGAGTGTCCTGTCCCCCTGCACCAATGTGTCTGGGCTTATAATGCTGGCTATCTTGAGTAATGCACTTGAGAAGCCAATTGATCCCAATTACTTACTTTCAAGCATATCACCCGTTACCCCAGGAACCAGTTCATATTACCTTTACTTTCAGCCAAGATACTTTTATCTAAATTTCTTCAATTTGAGTGAGTACACAAATAGGCTCACCTTGTCGTCCATCAGATTGCCATAGAAAGGGAGATGGAAAGCATAGTCACTTGACCAAGTCTGCTGCGAGGCTGGCTCCTCATCTCCCTGAACTGTTTAGATCTTAGCTGGTCATCATCAGAAATGTATAACTTTAAAAAAGTAGGGTTGCCATATTTCCCAGACGCTACTGGGATTTCAAAGGTAGAATTGACGTCCGGAGGGAATTTCCGAAAGGTGGTGCTTTGTCCTGGAGCTTAGGCATGTCAATAAAAAAATTGTGGGTTTTTGGGTGTTCAAGAATTTTAGGGGTTTCCTTTTTTTAAAAAAGCTTTTTGAAATATGGCAACCCTTTAAAAAGGGTGTTTATGTTTACTTTTCTCCTCCTTCTGCCACACTCACTTTCACTTTTGTGCCCTCTGAGGGCAGAGGCTGTGTCTTTTTAAAAAAGCAGTAACCTGTAAGCCATCCCGGGAGCCTTTTTTTGGTAGAAGATTTTTAAATAGTAAATAACAATTAATGGTTAACAAACCTTCAAATAGCATTCTATGGGTAGAACTAGAAAAGTTAATGTAAATGTTCTTAAAAAGACTTAGGCATCCAAAGTATAGAATTTGGTTTCAACATTTGTGGTGTGTAAACACAAAATTTCATTAGAGGCAAAAAATCCCATGTACTTCTGGGTGACTAATGTAAATACTTTCAGTTCAGTGAACAGGTGAACTCTGTTGGTTTAAGTATTTGACACCCATCTTGTTTCAATGTAAAATTAATCAAGTTTTTAATTTGCCCTTAAGTGGCATGCACGTTCACTGTGCATAACATTGCAAGAGGAGCAAAAATTTGAAATTACTTTCTTAAGGGTCAATTCTCACAAATACCTATTTATTCATGGACTCTCCATCCTTCATTTCCAACAGCAATACCATAGTGCGAGTTGCAACTGAACTGACCCTTATGCAGTAGTTCAACAAGAACCAAAGGATATCACATTGAAGTAGATGTGCGGGTCCCATTGGCATAAACTATAATAAGCTGCTTCGGAAACGAGGCTTTTAAAAAAAGTTTAAAATAAATAAATAGTTGAAACCTCTGCTCCACCTTGTTGGAGGGGGTTTGGATAGAATGGAGGTGCCCCTTCACCCAGACTTACTGGCTCTGCCAGCTTTTGATGGCAGGGGAGCTCTTTCATTGGTGGGGAAGTCTCCCAGTCCCCTCTTCGGAGTGTCCACCCAAATGGTGGGTGAAAACTACCACCCACAACACCCCTGCATTTCAGGAGTGGAGCTGAGTCAGCACAGGATGTGGTTGGTGATGACAATGGGTCCAATTTGAACCTATTCACTGTACCATCCTAGGATCTGGGCCAGTGGAGGAGTATTTTTTCACGCCCATTCTTCAGCCCTGGCTGGAGGGAGTGCTGGGGTTGTGGATGCAGTCCTGGCAGCGCCATTCCACTGAGTCCCACTGATGCCAGCCTGTGGAATTGGAGTGGGCTGGCTTTCAAAGGGGAAGCAAATGTAGAACAAAGTGGCATTATTTATAATGTAACATTGCGCCTCTTAACATAAACATTTCCATGTATTGTTCCCTTATTCTATTTTCCCCTCACATTACATGTATGTGAGGTTCTAGAAAGGTGTCTCTTGGCATTACCACAGTAGTGCCAGTCCCTGTATGCATCAGCATGTAACAGCAAGTCGTAAATTGTGATTAAAATTCACAATATGCTCCCACAAATAAAATGAATGGTAGCATATGGTCCTAAGTGATCATTTGGACAGGATATATAAAGCAGAGATTCCCATGAGAGCAATGGCTGTAGAGTGTAATAGCATGAATGCTGATCAGGAATTCAGGGCTGGTTGATATGTTTGGACTTATAGCACACAGTGGTGGTTAAGGCAGGAAATTATTATAGATCCCTTTGTAGTCTTGCTATTGAGCTTCTGTGTGACTTTTTTAAAAATAGCCCCACCAAACTAGTTTGCCAGTTTTCAAAGAAGTAGTAGTAGCAATTGATCCCTTCACGAACAACCGAGGTGCTTTACAGGTGCTACCAAGTTTCACCTGAACTAAAAGTTGACTTTTGAGGGTCTTTCACAGGTAGAACATCTGTAGGGATTCTAAATTTGTTTAAACTGTTTTTGGAAAGGTTAGCAAAATATTTCCCAGGGGTCTTTCTCTGTGGACTCAGTGAAGTGTATTTTAAGCAATCTGGTGTGGCGTGTAAGAGAGTGTATGTGAGAACACTAGCTACTTTAGTGCCTCTGTTCACTATTTTAGGAAAGATGGAAAATATAAATTGTTAAAGGATTAGAGGTTTTGCTGGATGACCTCTCAGAGCCTTTTCCAATTCTTTGCTGCTTTGACTGTTAAAAAGAGATGGTTATCATGGGTCAATAAGACAAGTTTAGCCTGGCAGATCCCCCCCACCCCGTTTCGGTAATCATAGACTGGTCACTTATCAATGACCAGCGAGGATATGTATGGGCTTGTTCTTTTCTTCCGCTTTCCCAGCAGTGTTTGTGTAAGCAGATGGCACAAGAATAGATGGAGAAGAGAGCCAAAGAGCTGAGTTTGAAGAGCATCATATCTTCCTACTTTTTATCTTTTACCTTTTTGAATGGGTGTGATATGAGAAATAAAATAGTTGTTTCTGCTGTGCTCAGAGTACAACCACCTCTGTAGAATCATAGAATTGTAGTCTTAGAAGGGACCCTGAGAATCATCTAGTCTTAACCCCCTGCAGTACAGGAATCTAAATTAAAGCATCCATGGTCATCCAACCTCTTCTTAAAAACCTCTAAGGAATGAGAGTCCACAACCTCCAGAGGGTGATGTAGTAGAATATAAAGGAAATTAACCCACCAGTATACAACCTCAAATTTCGCTCCCAGACTAATCCCTGTCTCTCACTCAGTGAGAGCTTTCCAGTTGTACCCACATTGTGGTTGAAATCTAGCATAATATAATGGAAATTTAGTGCTCATTTCTGTGTTACTTGCATCTAGGAAAAAAATCCATTTGCAACCCCATTAGCCCATAAAATCACAGGAGTAAAGTGAGGAAACTTGGGGCCGTATACTGGCATGTGGTTCTTTCCTGATGTTTTCATGGGGGAATCATGGGGGAACAGAAGCATGCTTGTGTGGAAAGTGTAGGGTGTCGCAATGTTGTCCAGTTATGTTCATTGATGTGTTACACCATGGCCACAGGTGTGAATGAAATTTAGTATGACATGCTGGTATATCAGTCAAAAAGCTACAGTTCCAAAAGGCAGCAGGTAGTGTGAAAGGAATGTCAGAAAGCAGGGCAGAAGCACTAGCCTTATAATCAGGAAACTTAATACAGTATTTCCTTGTCTGAATGCAACCTTTCTCTCAAGCAGACCAGGTGGCTGTGACTGTCACTCAGGAGCTCCACAAATGCCACAAGCCCCCTGCCCTGACACTACTGACTCACTTTTGATCTGTCCCACCCCACCCTGCTGGTTTGCAGATGTTGGGTAATCTACACATGCTTGCCCTCAGCATCCTTGGCATTTATGGAGTAACTGCAGAGCTAGAAAACGCTTGGGAAAATTATACACCATTCATTTTCCCTTGGTTTTTGTTAATCTGTGATGGAATTTCAAAACACTTTGAATCAGTGAATAAACACTACATCCACTGTGCTCCCTTTCTACCTGTGCCTCTAGTCTTCTACCAATGCTGAAGATAAGATTGAATACCCTGCCAGTATGCGTTATCTAGCTTGCCTATTTTGTGCTATAAAACAAAGTTATCTTTCATATTTCCTTTCCATTAAAATGGAAACAGGTGGTGATCAAGTGTGCATGAGCATTGTTTTTCTGCCTGCATGCCCACTTCCCAGCTTCTCCAAGAACAATGAATTTTACTCAGTGAACAGAGGGTCAGAATAAAGAAAGAAGAAATGAATGATGTCTTTGCTCGATGTGTTGGGGCTTTTAAATGCTCAAGTTTCTTTCTTATTAATTTGAGATGTTGTCATAGAGTCAGGCACTAATTGCTCTCCATTTCTCACTGTCTTTGGGAAAGGTGGATAGATAACTTAGAAACAAAATTATGCCCACTCACAGGTCTAATAAAGAGAATTAGAGAAAATGTATACAATAGCAGGGTGGGGAGGATCCATAATTGGTAAGTATTAATCTAAGGGTGAGAGGCAGAGACAGGTAGGATGATTAAACCATGCCACAGTAGTGATCATTTGTGATAAAGATGTTGGAAATGGTAGTGACAATACTTAGTTTGTCTCGACAAGAAGCAAAATTATACAAGTGCAAGAGCAAATAAACTCAGTTATGATTAGAATGAAATACTGGATACAGCAATATTTTATCTACCTCACAGCCTGAAGAAATACCTTTGCAGTTTCCATTATTTATTTTCTCTTTTCTTTTCAATTTCCAACTCCCACAAATATTTTCAATATTTTCATCATCATCATCATCATAATTTTATTTGTATGCCACCTTTCCACAATTAAAAACAATGCTCAAGGCGTTTTGGAGCACTTTATTATCAGTGTTGGGATACAAAATCTTATTATTAAAACAGTACTAACTGCTTGGCTTCACTGAGTTGTGGCAGGGACTTAACTTCTTTTTGGGGAGCAGCTCTGTAATACTGATATTTTAAGAGCAGGAAGAGCTTAGCAGTGGTTTACATGTGAATAAAGCTTGTGCCTTCCTTTTTTTTGCAGAATCCACAATCTGCAATCATATAGAGAATGAAAATTCTTGTATAGGACAGTAGCAGCACCTACATCAGCAGGGCCACCACTGATCCAATCCTGCCTGAGTGCCTATCCACTGTCATGGATTAGGGTCGCCCTGTAGTCTTATCTGATAGTATCACAATTGTTCCTTTGAAAGCTAAATGCTTGCTCAGCATTGATTGGTGCCAATAACTCTCATAACTCTCATCATTTAAAATCCCATAATGCAACATCCCATAATGCAATGCTTTTGAGTGCCTAACACATGACGTACATCAGATTTAGATGGAGAAATGGCTCTTGGGAATACACATGTTTTTCTTAATTTTAATCAGGAAAGCAGTCCGTCTACATGAGCTATACCTACAATGGCAGGTAGCCGCCTGTGATTCAGGTGCATAGATCATAGGAGAAAATGAAAGAAGCAGCTGAGTCAAGTGATGAAAGCAAAGGCAGCATGCACAAGGTGTAGGCAGGTGCAAAGCACCACACAGTTGCAGTGTAGGAAGATGAGGATATATACCTGCATTACCAAGTCTCTGTAGAACACTTCTATGTCTTTCTACACTGAGAAGGAAGGCAGGGAAGTGTCCAAAAGTTGCCAAGTGTAGTATCTTCCAGTATTGTGCTTTATTGAAGCACAGAAAGACAACATATTTTTTTTAATGACGCCCCACTCTAGTTTTCTGTCACTTTGGAAAGAAGGAAGCATAGCCCACATTGCCTAGGTACTGGGTGACCCTTCTAATCCACCACTGAAGAACAAAATAAGGTGTTAATTGTGGTTGTGAACTGTGGTCTGCTCAGGTTGCAATTGTACGCTCACTTACCTGGGAGTGAGCCTGAATGAACACAATGGGGCTTTATTTTTGAGTAGATGTGTGCGATCCAGCAGCGCTCTTACATTTTTTAACCAGGAGATTGGTCTGTGCATATCTTTTGTGCACATCAGGTTGCATGAAACTAAATATTACTCAGAGTAAACCCACAGAAATTAAGGAGCATGGCTAAGTTGGGTCCTTTTTCAATGAGTCTACTCAGAGTAAAACTTAATTGAATACAATCCTCTGTTCTTCTCCCTTCTGCCACTTGACATACCCACAGCTCTTGCTGTCACAACCACAGACTGAGGTTCCCTAAAGTGCAGCCGTACATACCCACAACACTGCCTAGTTGTAGTGTGTGTATCTCAGGAAGATAGTATGCCTCATGTACAGTTTCCAGAGTAATTCTTTTCAGACCTGACACTTTTATGTTAACAACATCAACCCTAGTACACTGAAGACTCAAGCTAAATTCAGTTTTGTACTGTTAAAATTACAGTGTTGCTATTTCCCATCGACTGGAAAGGAATAGCAGATAGAATGACAAACACAATCCCTTAATCTCTTCTTCCTTCCCAATGGGTTTTTGTATCGAGTTCAGTTTTAAAAACCCATAAAAATAGCTGTGCATGTCCCAGAAATGGACGTGTGATAGCAGTTCTGATGAAGAGAGTGCTGCAAAAATTTAAAAAAATAGCTCCACCAAAAAGAAATCTACGAAGTCTGATGTAAGCTCTAGACATCCAAAAGTACATGCTGTAATAATAATGTTAATAATGATGCTAACACCGTAAGTAATGATCTAATCTCTAGGATAACTCTTGCCATGTATTGTAACATGAATCACGAGGAACTCAAACACACAGAATAACTTAATCTATTTGGCTCTTGTATGGATTGCTGATGAGTTTGAAACATAAAACCCATGCTGGGAATGAAATGAGATTGCTAGGTGTTGGAACACTGTTTCTCCCCTCCTTCCTTCAACCCAGAGTTAGTTGTCATTTTGAACTCTTCTTTCTTTTCTATTAAATGGCAGGTACAGACAGAATACTTATTTTTTGTTGGTCTCACAGCTTCTGCTTTTCACCTTCTATTTCCTTGAATCTCTTTGTTGTACAGAAGAGAGCAAAACAGGTGATAAAGCTTTGGTTAAATGAAAAGTAGACTAATTTAAGTACAGTTTTGTACTTTTTCTTATAACTGTGCACTTAAAAGAACCTGCCTCTAATTAAACACAGGTTCATAACACAGATTTAAAGCACATCCAATGCACCTTTAAAACACATGACTTTCCTCAAAGAATCCAGTAAAGGGGGGGGGGTGTTTAGGTTATGGCATCTCTGTGAAGGGAGAAGGAAAGTTCCCAGGATTCTTTGGGGAAACCATGGACTTTAAATTTTGCCAGAGCAAACAGTGAGCCAAATTCCATAGTTTTGGGCAGAAGATGAACTGCAATGGAAAAGAAACATTGCTGCATGCAAGAAACATGTGGCAGAAAGGAAAACAATGCTGCTTACATACCCAGTTGCACCATAGACTTGAATAATACCATTATGATGCTGGCAGCTTAATTTTCAATCCCATCCTAATAAATTTCCCTTTTTCAGAGCTGCCCCACACTGGGTTCAATATCTTCATCAATAATAATAATAATAATAATAATAATAATAATAATAATAATAATTTATTTATACCCCACCCATATGGCTGGATTTCTCCAGCCACTCTGGGAAGGTTCCAGCAAAATGTATTAACTATGACTCCATGGTCTCTTTTCTGGTCAATCATCCCAAGTTCAGATGCCATAAGTATAACTATAAAGATATTATGCCCCAGTGCGCACCATTTTGCCAGTGTTGGATTAAACCCTATGGAGGCCCCTTTGCAGTCGAAATCTCAAGGCTCCCATTGCAAATTATCTCCTAATACATTTCTGATTTTACCAACCAACAAGATCAAGATCAAAACAATATTATTTTGATCCGTTGTCACAGGACCCTAAAAGGCATGGGTCCCATAGGCCAGTGCCTACTCTGCCTATTTGGTAATCTGGCACTGCATTTTACACTTGCGTACCTTGAATCACACTTGTTATGTTGATGCCCACTCAGTTTGGAAACATTCTTTTGGAACTCCTCACAAATCCTTCCCCCGCTTAGCACCCTGAATAATTGGATGTGATGCTCCTCAACAGAGAGGATATGCTTATGAATGCTTTCTTGTAGAGAGGGAATTGTGAATGATCACATGGTTTTCCTACATTATTATTTAGTGAGGTTTTACCCATTTTAATTATTACTCTTTTATCAACATGCTGTGTTCTTGACATCATGAGCCCAGACCTGTTATCTGTATTTAAATTATGCCAAATAGAGTTATGCATTAGCATGTTTAAGACATTGTTTCCATTGTTTCTACGGTTGGTGCTAAGAATAGTGCAATCCTTTGCAGTTAGACTTTTCATTCAAACCTCTTTTTATTTATTTTTTAAAAAAACTCACAAAATTAGCTCTCTGCTTAGCCATTGAAAGGTGACAACAGTCTCTCCTATAGAAAGTCTCATCTGCATATCTTAACATATAATATACCTCCCTGATTGGCATTCCCATTAATCTTGACATTATAAAAGACTGCCTGTTAAACAAGGTAAACAGTGCTTAATGTAACTGCTATTGATACTCGGGCTTTAAAGGACAGAATATTTAATAGCTGCTGCTTGTGGAGATGAATTCTTAACATGGAATAGCCTCACTATGAAATAGATAGGAAGCCATTGTTAAAGTGTATGAAAGTACAAAAGTAATGATTCAAGCTGAGATGAGCTCAGTACAAAGTAAATTCAAATTAAGGAACTATATACTTAAACTGGGTCCCTCTAGCCCCAGCATAGGCAACCTTGGCTCTCCAGATGTTTTGGAACTACAACTCCCATGATCCCTGACCACTGGCCCTGTTAGCTAGGGATCATGGGAGTGCATCTGGAGAGCCAAGGTTGCCTATGCCTGCTCTAGCCCCACTTCTCCACACAATTCTTGTGAGATCTTGGTGACTTGGGGCAGGCTAATCCAAAGGATTCTCAGCTAGGGTCTTTTCCTCTTCAACAACAACCATGAAATACCTGCTGCCACTTCAGGAATTCCTGGGACAATGTCCCATGGAAACAATGTTGGCTGCTAGCCATGATAACTAAGCTCTGCTCCTACAGTTGGAGGAAGCAATGCTTCTGAATACCATTGTAAAAACCACAGGAGGGTTTTCCATGGGCATCTGGTTGGTCACTGTGAGAACAGGTTGCTGGACTAGATAAGCAATTGGCCTGATCATCAGGCTTTTCTTATGGTTTTTATGCTTTGGCAAAAAGGATGGCAACCCCTATTGGCCTACTGGTTATTCCCAAGGGGGATTCTGAATCAGGAATGTAGCTGGACTGCTGAGGATAGCCAAATTGCTTCCTGAAGCAGTGACAAGGCTTGTTGTAAAAGAAAAAGAATGAATCTGCCACCTCATCTTAAAATAGAAGACTGCACCCACAAAACAATATTAGAATTTCCATGCCTCACAGATAAAACATTAATGCAATCTTCAGGAGCTACTCTTATCACACACTGAAACTTTTAATATACTGATTCAGAAAATGCTGTGCTTATTTGTATAAGCAGCGCTTCCAAAATTCTCCTCATCCCCAGATTTTGGACTTCCAAAATGCCTAGTCTTGTTTCCAAAATGAAACCAATGCCCCAGGAATTGTTTTGTGTTCATTTATATACAAAACGTTGTGCATAGTTTGCTGCAGCTTTCTGTTCCTTAGTTCACCGATATCTGTTCACTCTTCTATATTTCCAGTAGCGTGCCTAAAGTTATATCAACATTCTTTATCAATATTCTTCATGTGTGATATTTTCTTAATATGCTGCAGCATGACTAAAATGCATGCTTCTTTCACTAATATTTTCATTTTTATGCACATGTTTTCCTAGTTTATGCATTTTATACACATTACTTGACTGTAGAACTGCACTGCAAAATTCAGGGATGTGAAAATTTCGGGTGTGTTTCATTTTGTATATTGTTCCAGAAACTGCAAATTATGTAGGTTCACCTTTAAACAGGAACTGACCTTTAGTTAAATACAACTGTGGAGAGAACCTTTATTTCTGGATTGCCTGTAGATCTTGTTGTACATAGAAATCCTTCAGCTTATCATTTATTTGTTTTTGAATCTCACTCAGGAACAGTTTTTAACAGCCTGGGGAATTATATCAAAAACTATCACTTTGCTGTTCACAGTTTGCTACCCAAGAAATCTGCAGTAATGGTTTTAGTCATTCCATTAATTTTTTTTCAACCATCCATATTAAGAGATTTAAAATGGTACATAAATAAAACTATCAAAATATGAAACTGTACTGACATAGTTCCAGTCTCTGCTCAAATACAAGATGCAGGTGTGGAGGAGAGTAAACCAAGTAGTATTCTGAGGAATTTCTTTTGAGTAATTTGACTTATCTTAACCAAACCCCAGATTTCTCTCCCATAAGTCAACTGTGGCAGTACCTTACCAATATATGTTCTCAGAGAAGGGGCAATCCTATTGCCACTTTTAGTTCTGGAAAGATTAAGAATTGCTTGTGTAGGTGTGCTGTGAGGATAAAATGGGGATAGAAGGAGCCATGTATGCCTTGAGGTCCTTGGAGGAAAGATGGAAAACAGATTATAATGGTGGTGGTGGTGGTGGTGGTGATAATAATAATAATAATAATAATAATAATAATAATAATAATAATAATAATAATGTATGCTTGTGAAACTCCTTTCCTATAGCAGTCTTCAAAAAATCAGAACTTGGACCCCTTCCAGAACTGTTGTAAACTGGCATTAAGTACCCAAGGATGAGCAGGAAAGGAGTCTAATTTTAATTTCTATATAATTTACATGTTAATTAGGTTTTCTGGTTTTCTTTTAAGCTCAGGAGCTCTTGGGAATGAATGGGATAGACATTGAACTAAGTAAATATACTAAGAACTCTGAATTCATGAGCACAACATTTGCAGTACCTGATGGTGTTTCTAAGGAGTCTCTGAACTTGGCAGCTGCCAAATCCACAGTGAGAGCAAGAGGGGGGGATTCCAATATGGTAAAAGAACTGCAATAGAATAATACAGAACACCATAAAGGAAGTGCACTGTTCTCCAAGAAATAACTTCTCTCTGAAAATCTTATATAGTTCTACTCAGAAGTATATATTATTGAGTTCAACGGTTAATCCCAGGTTAGTGTGTACAGGACTTTAGCCTTAATGCCAAAATAATTCAATTGTGAAGGTAAAAATGAGATTAGCAATCACGCCATGTGTTAATTAAATTAGACCCCAAGCATGGGTAGGGGATTGTTATTAAGATCAGATGCAGGGAATGAAGGTATAAACCTTCCCAGCCACAATCTCCCCACTGCCAGCAATAGGGGGGAAAGATTACATTGGCATTGCAAGAATTTCCCGGAGATTGTTGCTAGGAAGAAATGGCTTAAATCTGCCTTCTTCACATGATGCAATCTTGATAACAATTGCCAACTCCATGCCATGTATTTATTTATTTTAAAAAGCAATGACATGATTACTGATTACATCATTAACTTCAGTTAAGCCCTTGATCTATTAAAGTGCCATTCATTCAAGTCTATGAAAACATGAATCAAAGACTAATATTTCTAAAACATGAGCCATGACTTTGGAAGATCTTGTTTGGGTCTGAAAGTCTTTATCTTCAAGCAGGAGGTTGGGGTGTGCCATAGGAACCAACTCCCTGGGGCCCTGGGTGCCTGAACACCCACAAAATTTCCCATGAAAGGGCTGGGCACCCACAAATTTCAGTGCCAGGGCCCTGCATGCTGTATGGCACCCACAAGCCTGGGCACCCACAGTCATGGGGCCAAGTTAGCACTCCTGGAGTATGCTACTGGGGAAGGCAGGCAGCACAACTGGAATTATTGTTCCGCAAGGCCTGCTGTTGGTGTGCATATGAATCAAGCTACAGTATGAAGAGTTACTCCCCCCCCCTTGATGATGTTAAAGGCGCTTTCAGGCCACTGGTGGTGAATCGACTCAAGCAGGTAAATCTGTGCAGAGAATTTAGGGAAGAGTGGTTGCCTGCCGGAGCACTCATGTTCAGGCTTCCTATCCCAACCACTATTAAAGCTAGA
The DNA here is from genome assembly GCF_965207765.1 of Zootoca vivipara. Classification (NCBI taxonomy): domain Eukaryota; kingdom Metazoa; phylum Chordata; class Lepidosauria; order Squamata; family Lacertidae; genus Zootoca; species Zootoca vivipara. The sequence continues at coordinate 60,166,821 of NC_142587.1, forward strand.
TGAATCGAGGGCACCAGGCATAGCTGTAAACTGTAGCTGGTTGCTAAGTCACAGGACAGAGAAGCAACCTATATCACCAAATGTTGACCTTCTCCTTTTAATTATTTAGTTTGTAAGATTTCTTACCTGCCTTACAACCTAAGAGCCCAGGGTACGTTATAACAATATATTCAATCACAAGATGAAGGGAGTGAAGGGCTTTGTATTGTAGCCAATGAAGTTAATCTGAGGCATGGTTATTGCTAATTGGAAAAAAAACCAGGTGGTATTTGAGATTTAACAGCTAATTATAGAAGATGCAGCCATGGTCCTCAAAAGAGAATTTGTGCTTTTGAGAAGCTTTGGGAACTAAAACAATTCAAACTGAAAAGTTTCTGGAGAAAGAACTCTAAACTGCACTTCAAAGGGCTGGTAAAGGAGAACAGGTTCAACAGGTGTTACGGATCTAAATGCTACAGGCACAGCCTTAGCTCCAACATGTCCATCACAGCAACCCTTTCCTCAGGACCTTCCTCTATTCCAGCTTCATCTATTATGTGTTGAAGTCTGGAAACAAGGGGAGCCAGCTGGATCATGTAATTCTGGTTGTAGATTTCTGTGAGTTGAGGGTAGTGACAGCTGAGTCCTCATGTCAATAAGAGAGAGAAACTAGTGAAATAGCTATTGATGTTACACCCCCAGTTGTGGCATAACCAGACCAAGCTCCTTCAAGCAATCCCGGAAACTATCCATTCCATCATCATTATTACTATTTTGCTAATCTCCTACTCATCTCAAGCATATTTGTTCATGTATTGAAGTCTTTAGTCATGAGAATAATATAATTTTAACAGTTTTAAAATTGTATTCATATTAACTTAGCTATATTATAAAGCCACTTTATGAAGGCTTTCTTGCCTTGAAAAGCAAGGTATAAACCCATGAACCAGCAACCCAACATGTGTTAGGCTTTTCTGACACATCCCTATCTTTGGGGAACTAAACAGTATGCAGGCTGCAAGGTAGTTTGCAGCTATGGAAGGTCATGCCACGTCCTATCTTGTGGTTATGAAGCTTTCAACATCTACTGTACATGCTATTTGCAGTAAATTTTTTGATGTGGTTCATCCCACTTTAGTGTGTATCTCTATTTGTGTGCCCCCCTCTCATCTTCCTCTCTTTTCATCTTTGCTCCAGGCACAATTGACTTTCCCTTGCAAGGGTACTCTTATAAGCAGGGGATGTAACTTTCAAAGGAAAGGAAGAAATTGGATGCCCATGCGTGGGCAATCTCACCTGTATGCTAATAAATGAGCACATATATTTTGTCTGGTGAGTGATTCTAGAGATGGCAAGACAGTGCCAAGTAGCAGCTATTACAGCACGGTACTTATGACATTGGAGTTCAGGGTCAGTTGTTTCCATTATAAACCCCATTTTTCAGAATTGATAATTTGGCTGCCTTTAAATCATATCCAGCTGAAACTGGCGGATCACTTGTCAAGGCAGATGCAAGCGTTCCCTCCCCATTTCATCTAAGAAGTAGCTGCTGCGTTTAAGCAATTTTTCTTGAGTTTTAAGGCAGCCAGAAAGATTGTCAAGAGATTTACAGTTACTTTAGGGAAGACAAAGCAATAGATTTAAAGAAGAATTGATATTCCTGAAATAGTTTCTTCTTAATGCATACCACAGCTGAAATGTATATACTCATATCCCAGGCTGGCAGCTACTCAAGAGGAATCAATGAACTCATGTAAACACTCTTGTTTCAAATGTCAGGAAAGTAGGGTTTCAAATCAGCTACGACTGTGCATTAAGTAGCATCTGACCACCTGATCTTATTTGTAAGCAAATACCTTCAGCTGCATTCAGACTGAGTTCCATATCTACATATTTACATATTAGACCTATAGATTTGTTCTGTGTCTTGCACAGACACTAAAGTCAATGTAGCTTGCACAGGGAACGGCCTTTCAAGGAATGTGCCCGTCATCTAATTCCAGGGTGTTTTCTTCACTCTGATGGGCAGTACACAGGGAAGCTGCTTGGTAATCAGATGGTTTTCTACCTACATGAAACCATTCTTTTGCAATCATGCATATTTGACACATATGAAAAATAATAAAGTTGAGCTACTTTGGGCAGAAATTCTATGCATACTGATTTGGGAGTAAGCACCATTGAACACAGCAGGACTTACTTCTGAGGAAACATGCATAGGATTGGATGAAATGATTGCAATACTGTTAAAGCTGATGCTCTCTCCATTTTCACCGGCCCACTCTAGGTAGCAAAATTTGTTTTTGGGGGGAGGCAGGAGCGAAAGGTGAAAGGGTACAAAAAGTGAGTCTTTTTGCTGGAATACTATCATTACAAAGGTAATTATGAGAAAGCGGTTTTCTGTCACCTAGAAGGATTTGCAGTATTTTAAGAGATATTAAAACTGCCCTATACAATTAATGGATTTTAACTCTCTTTATGAGGGTATTGCAAATAGGCTGCAACTGAAAGTTCTGTAGAATGCTATTAGAGACATACACTCAAGACTTTGGAGCCTGAAGGATATCCTCTGTGAAAATATATTTGGGCCCCGTCAGGACAGGTGGTTATAATCTTGATGTTATAGGTAAGAAATCCCAGGAGAAAGCATCCCTAAAGTCTCCCTTTAATATTGTTCAGGTTTATTAGAGAAGAGCTGAGCTATGTATAATAAAAGGCCAGAACCCAAGGCAACAAAACAGACCAAATATATGAAGATTAGAGTATATGAAGAAAAGGTGAGAATTCTCTATTTCAATGCCCCTTTTTCTCATTATATGCCAATATCACAGCAATAACGTCTAAGGAAAATCCACTGACTTTTGTCTGACTTCTGTTTTTTTGTTTTAATGGCATAACTGGACTCTATGATGCTTATTCATAGGGGATCACTTTCTGATGAGTTTTGTATATAGATATCTGTCAGAAAACAGACAATAAGAAGGTTAGGGCTTGTATTTATTCCAACATCTCATGTATGTTACTCCATTGTCTCCTACATACAATGTATTCTTTGTAAATCCTACCGTATCCAAGGTATTAGTTATGTTAACATCTCCTGTGCCTAAGTGGAGAAAAACACTGGCATCTTTCTTCCCGTTGTTCTTATTCATATAATTCATACTCATATAAAATACCAAGGCAGTCCAAGACAGCATATACAAATACTATGAGATGCACAAAAACAATATAAAATAATAACCAAAATGACTGGTTATACTAAAAAATGTAAACAATTGAATGGACCTGCCTGCTAAATCTGCTGGAAGAGGATTCCATAGCATGGGACCAGTGACATTAAATGTTCAGCTTGTAGTTGAGGCCACTTGGACCTCTGTAACAGGGGATACAAGTAATAGCACTCCTTTGGATGAGCTCAGTGATGCAGCCAAGCTATATGGGCTTAACATATTCTGAACCCCCCAATCCCAGTTCAGCCAAAGATACACTGCCATAACTTGCTTATCCCAGTCAGCTGAGCCAAGGTGGCTGAGGTTGGTAAAATTCACAAAAAGGGGCCTTCTTGGGGGTGAGACGGGGGGGGGGGAGCTTAGGCCTGTACAGCTTGATTATATGATGTGGAAATCTGGTATTGAAAACTATATTAAAGGTTTATTTTTCTGGTGCCAGGCTTACACAAAGCAGCAGCAGCTGCACCCACTGCTGAACAAAGTTTGGATTTGGTGTAACTTTATGCTGACTTAATTTACAGCAGAGACATCACCTTGCCGACAAAGGTCTGGATAGTTAAAGCTATGGTTTTCCCAGTAGTGATGTATGGAAGTGAGAGCTGGACCATAAAGAAGGCTGATCGCCGAAGAATTGATGCTTTTGAATTATGGTGCTGGAGGAGACTCTTGAGAGTCCCATGGACTGCTAGAAGATCAAACCTATCCATTCTTAAGGAAATCAGCCCTGAGTGCTCCCTGGAAGGACAGATCACGAAGCTGAGGCTCCAATACTTTGGCCACCTCATGAGAAGAGAAGACTCCCTGGAAAAGACCCTGATGTTGGGAAAGATTGAGGGCACAAGGAGAAGGGGACGACAGAGGACGAGATGGTTCGACAGTGTTCTCGAAGCTACGAACATGAGTTTGACAAAACTGCGGGAGGCAGTGGAAGACAGGAGTGCCTGGCGTGCTTTGGTCCATGGGGTCATGAAGAGTCGCACATGACTAAATGACTAAACAACAAAATTTACACCAGCACGCTTTCTGATAGCTTCCTGTGCACAGGATTAATTCCTAAATATGTAACTGTGGCTTATTTTCATAGTAGACATGTCCTGCTATGGAGCAGAAAGCAAGAGAAATGCAATAATTGCTATGAAGAATTACATTTGGAAGAGAAAGTTTTTCTGGAAGGCTTGATTCTAAAAATAGTGCTGTTAAGCACTAGGATTTGGCCTCATTTCTATAGCTATGTATATGTGGAATCACAAACCAAAACCTAAATACCCTCAACATAATGATTTAACCACTACCAAAATAAACATGAATAAATATTTTAACTTTTAATTTCCTCCTTAAAGTTATTATACATCAGAGATTTGCCTGAAATTATTATCCAGGCAAAACAAAATATCTATTGTGAACAAAAGAACTCCAACCAAACATAGCAATTTCACACATAGTAAAATGAGTGTCAGATATAATTTGCAGTCATATGGGAAACTGGGATCAGTAGGGAATATTTCTCGACCATTTTTTACATTTCAAAGGAACATAGCTGTTAATTGTAAAACTCTACCATTCCAATCTTAATAAAAGTATCCCCAGTGGTCATGTTAATTTTTACTTCACAGTAAAAAAGTAAAATAAAATAGAGAGGATGAGAGGCAGAAGCAGTACCAAGTTGTAAGTTGCTTAGGGAGGCAGCAACGCCATTTTGAAGAGTAGGTCATTAAAACTCTGTGTCCAGAAGATTGAATTTCTTTCTATATGCTACAAACATCTGCATGTATGATCTCGAGAAGCTGCAGTTTACTTCAGTGCATGAATTAAATCATTTTTGCACTGCCTGTAGGCTACTAGAAATCCAGTTTACTTCCATACTAAGCAATATTGGGGTAGAATGCCCTCTAAAACTGAAGTGACTCCGACAAGAAGCTATTGCTGTGTGAGTGTACAGGCGCAAATGCATCCATTACGGTATTTCTCCAACATGATTAGCTATTCATCTCCTACCACATGCAATCTTTCCAAATGAACAGTGGCATAGCATTTTAACAATCATGTACATAGCAATTTTTAAAAGGTTCTTATGCTGGTGTGGGGGGGACCCTGTTACTCTCCCAAAAGAAACTGTAAGGACTATATTTGAACCCAATTAAGAATCACTGAAATAAGGGTTTTGTGATGGGTCTCTTGGGGGACTTGTCTTTTGCATCTATGATAAATACATGATTATAAGGACAAATTATATGAGCAGCAATAATTCCCCAGTAATGTGATCATTAAAAGCCTTTGCAACTGCAATGCATCAATATTAATTGGGAACAGATGATCACTTTAGCAACATGTTGAAGTCATAATCTATATATCACTATGCTATGAACGGATTATTTTCCCCACTAAGATTCTTTATCACTGATCCTAATATTATTGTTTATTTAAAGAAACATACTAGTAAATGGACTAATAATAAGATGAAGTCAGAGGAATTCTATACATTTAAGACTTCAACCAAGGGCAAGCTTTAAAGTTACTGTTATGTGCTTTTTACCTTGTCAATAATTTTCTTTATATATATTAGGTTGGTTTACAACTGAGTAATTACCACTTTATCATCTTTTTCCAGAAACTGCTTTAGCTAAACAATTTGCAGTTCGGTTTAAATAATATCAAATATTACCCAAATAATGATATTTAAGAGAAAAATTATACTCATTTCAAAGGAAATTCCTAATTAAAACATATGTGCTACATAATTTTAGCATATCTAAAATGATTTTGACATTTTTAAAATTTGTGGATCGCATCAAATCTTAAAACACTCTCTCAATAAAATACCTAAATATTGCAACAGTCTAAATATAAGATCCCACTGAAATCAGTGGATCCCCAGTGATTTTAAAGTATACCCTTATTTCTGTTTTGATGACAGAGTTGTATTGTGTCTGTAACTATGAATGGGAAGTCCTTATAGTAAGGGGGAGAAGTGGCCAGAGCCAATTGGGGGTGGGGAGCAGAGCTTACTAAGGATGTTTGTAAGTGACCATTTGTATTTGTTGCTTTTTCCTGCCGCATTGACATGCTTCTGACTTTGCTCTGGGAGTGCATAGGAGCACCTCTATGATATAAAAGAGTTTGTTGTCCTGTAGTGCGTTATTAGGTAAAGGGTAAAGGTCCAGTCGTGTCCGACTCTGGGGTTGCAGCGCTCATCTCGCTCTATAGGCCGAGGGAGCCAGCGTTTGTCCGCAGACAGCTACCGGATCATGTGGCCAGCATGACAAAGCCTCTTCTGGCGAACCAGAGCAGTACACAGAAATGCTGTTTACTTTCCCGCCGGAGCGGTCCCTATTTATCTACTTGCACTTTGATGTGCTTTCGAACTGCTAGGTGGGCAGGAGCTGGGACCGAGCAATGGGAGCTCACCCCATTGCAGGGATTCGAACCGCCGACCTTCTGATCAGCAAGCCCTAGACTCTGTGGTTTAAAAGCAAAATGAGCGCCACAACCCCATAGTCGCCTTTGACTGGACTTAACTGTCCGGGGGCGTTTTACCTTTGCTTAAAAAAAAAACAAACAGCATTGGTGTGTTCTAATCAAAATGAAGACATAACACTAATCTCCCACTGCCTGAAGCAGCAGCAAAAGTGGTTTTTAATTATTGGGGGGGGGGAGAGAGAGAGAAAAAAAAAACCTTAGTCACCTTGTTGGAACTGTAAGCTTCCAGGTCATGACAAAGCCACTTCTGGCGAACCAGAGCAGCACACGGAAACACCATTTACCTTCCCGCTGTAGCAGTACCTATTTATCTACTTGCACTTTAATGTGCTTTCGAACTGCTAGGTGGGCAGGAGCTGGGACCGAGCAATGGGAGCTCACCCCATTGCAGGGATTCGAACTGCCGACCTTCTGATCGGCAAGCCCTAGACTCTGTGGTTTAACCCACAGCGCCACCTGGATCCCTAGTGTGTTATTACATATTTCTATTACATTTTTCTTTCATTTGCATAGTCAAACACTGATTCATTTAGGCCTACTCCAAATACACCTGAGTGCAATGTATTAACCAAGGAAGTCACATGAATCTGCATTAAAAGCCACATGAGAGAATTCACAATCCAGTCAAGCCAAACACAGCAGATGGCGATTGTACTGGATCCACTGGAAGATGTTGTGTATTGCACAAAAATGCAGATCTTAATAGAACTGCGCACACACTCCTTTTTTGCATTAGAATCCACTTCAACAGCTTGTATATGAGATATGTTCAAAGCTTCTGTCCAGTCCGAAATTTCATGTGGCTACACATCTATATCTTGTCCTGCTTGTGCAGTACTTCTCAATCTAGCAAGCGGATGTGTGTGTTAAGCAGTAAAATGTATGTTTTTCTTCCAAGTTCTTTTCAGAATGAAGTTGCAAGATAAATTCACAAATAAAAATGCATGTATTATATTTCCACAAATAAAATAACATTGCGGAAAAGAATGTATATTCTACTGATTTCAGTAGAACATATGTATCTCCAAAAATATTTCTAGATTTCTGTACTGGAGAGTGAATCTCTGCCAATTAGGCAAGATGGCCAGTCATAAGATAAGTGATAGGAAATCAATAACATCCTTTAGTTCTCATGCTTCAAAAACAATTTCAATAATGATGGTGATGATTATGATTATAATAATAATGGCACACTGGTGCAGAATTTGAGTGCTTATTTAAAAAAGCTTTAGCAAGTATACTTCCAAAACTATAACTGTTGGTAATTATAGTAATATTTTATTTGAAATCTTCCATGTGACAGGTAAGATTTGTTGCTTCATTTTTAGCAAACATATTCATAAAGTTCCTGGCAACTCTAATTCCTATGAAAAGTATCTCTTTTGATTGTGTTTCATATGCAGAACAACCTTCTCTACTAGATTTCTGTAGAAGGCCAGTTTCTTGATTGAGATTTCCCTATAGGTAACCTGGCCTTTTTTGTGAATCATATTACTGCACATCCTAATTCAAAATGCAGGAAGTGCTACTCTTCCAGCTTCTACACCCTAGGGGACTCCTATAGTGAGTTTTCCAGCAAGGCAAAAGGTAATTCTTACATTTATTTATTCATATAAAGGTGTAGAATAAAGCCTACTCTGTAACCAAGATCTGAACTGTGTGGCTCTCTAAAGCAATTTTATTCTAGCAGGCAACTGTAACTCAGTCTCTTTAATTACACAATTTGTATCAATCATCTTATTAGATACTTTGTATAATGCTGGTATTTCTCACACATATTTCATCACCAGTCATTTCAGTGTTTACTTTGTAGTGCATAATTATGTGCTGTTTACTGTTCAGGAAATAATGATTTTTCACTTATTAGTGGCTAAAATAACTTTTATATCCCAGTCTAACTCCTTAAGATGCAAGCATAACTAAATATGTTACATACCCCCTCCCAAGATAGATAGATGAAAAATGGATAGTGTTCATTAAAATGGATGTATTCAGGTTCAGTCCTCAGTTATGTGACAGATACATGTAAACAAGCTACTCATAGGCAGAAGGTAGACTGGATCTACTAGTAGATCTTTAAAGGTAGACTGGATCTACTAGTAGATCATTGAATGATTTGTATGAGATTTGCAAGGCTTACTGAGTGTCTAGTTGTTTAAATACAATGCGTTTCTACTTGCTAAATTAGGCTGATAAAATGAAGAAAGCTGGGGGCTGGAGCAGGCATGGATTTATGTGAAAAGGACGGAAATTGGTTCTGAAAATGGAAATAAAATTAGTCTCTAGCCTGTATTCACAGTCTTCCTGTTCCTTAATTTTAGGTGTAGGTATGCCATCCTGAGCCACTATTTTGCCCCTGGCTCCATTTGGTAGTCCTTGAGGTTCTAATAATAAGCAAAGTAAATCCCACAAGTCTAAAGACTGCCACTGCTCTGTAGGTGTTTTCACCGAACAACATCACTGCCTCCCTTTTGAGTACACACACAGCTCCAAATCTAGGTTTTCCTCTGCATAGTGTATAAAATAGCTCATGTTTATTCAAGCAGTGGGTCCTGGCAGCATCCCCTAGGACCATCCATCAATCCTTCCTTTGTCATATCTTCCCACCTTGCTGTATTACTTTATAGACTGTCTATTGCTTGTTCTATTGCAATTACATTTAGGGAAGCTTATATATATATATATATAAACCAAGATCATGGCCACTGGTCCCATCACCTCCTGGCAAATAGAAGGGGAAGAAATGGAGGCAGTGAGAGATTTTACTTTCTTGGGCTCCTTGATCACTGCAGATGGTGACAGCAGTCACGAAATTAAAAGACGCCTGCTTCTTGGGAGAAAAGCAATGTCAAACCTAGACAGCATCTTAAAAAGCAGAGACATCACCTTGCCGACAAAGGTCCGTATAGTTAAAGCTATGGTTTTCCCAGTAGTGATGTATGGAAGTGAGAGCTGGACCATAAAGAAGGCTGATCGCCGAAGAATTGATGCTTTTGAATTATGGTGCTGGAGGAGACTCTTGAGAGTCCCATGGACTGCTAGAAGATCAAACCTATCCATTCTTAAGGAAATCAGCCCTGAGTGCTCCCTGGAAGGACAGATCATGAAGCTGAGGCTCCAATACTTTGGCCACCTCATGAGAAGAGAAGAATCCTTGGAAAAGACCCTGATGTTGGGAAAGATTGAGGGCACTAGGAGAAGGGGACGACAGAGGATGAGATGGTTGGACAGTGTTCTCGAAGCTACGAACATGAGTTTGACCAAACTGCGGGAGGCAGTGCAAGACAGGAGTGCCTGGCGTGCTATGGTCCATGGGGTCACGAAGAGTCGGACACGACTAAACGACTAAACAACAACAATATAATCATTTCCCTAATTTGGAAGGTTCAAATGGTATAATTCATCCTCTGTAGTTAAGGCATCATCAAATGTGAATATGCAAACTCAAGAGACTGTGATCAGGAAAATCATGAAGGCTACATAGACACCATGCATTTAAAGCATCCCCACCTGGAAATCTAGGAAACTGCCATTTTTAAGAGTGCAGGGAATTCTACATGTTAGGGGTAAATTATAGTTTGCAAGATTGTTTGGGTATATGTTTTAATTTATGATCTGTACAGCCTTAATGTGCATGAAAAAGGCTGCAAAGGAGTGTCTAGAAGTGCTGTTCCGTATGCTTCAGCTGCTTTCCCACCTTCAGAGTGGACCAAAGCCATGTTCAGAAATGTCTTCATTGCTTGCCCCAATTTAATGTCACCCATTCTACAGTCTTCGCCCTCTTTGACATTTGGGAGTTCGGCAGAGGCCCAAGAGGGGCTTTTATGTGTTTGTATGTGACACTTCCTCATGTTCAAGAACCAGAGGGAATGTGAAACCCATCAGATCTCCTCTAAGCCATCATCCACACTTCCTGTTGACCCACTGTTTATCATTCTGTGGTAGTCTGCTAGTGGTTTGTACCAAATTTAATTCTGAAAATTCAGTTACACTGTTGTGTTCTATGCACACACAATTCTGAATGTGCTAGTAAAATCAAAGCCTCACCATTTATCCACTTATTTATAAGGAAGTACCTGTAAATAATCATTTACTTATCTCCCACTCTTCAACAATTAGACTCAGAGTGGTTTACATGTAAACAAACAAACAAACAAACAAAGGCAACACCATTGAACACTCTGGAAGCCTGGTATATTCTATATTGTAAAATACATTAGATGCCATCTCAGCATGAAACTTACAAGAACAAATTAAAAAAGACTGACCTCCTTGCTGGATGCTCATCAAATACCCTCATTCACTGCTTCAAGCTTCATCTCTAAATAAAAGTTTACATTGAACTAGAAGAAACATTTCTAGTTAGAGTCAGAACTAAAGAAGCCATCACATTAGTAACAAAAAGAAGTTGACAGTTAAAGTCTATGTGATGTCTCTATGTGCTTAATGCTGAACACTTCAGCTTACCTTCTTCTTCTTCTTCTTCTTCTTCTTCTTCTTCTTCTTCTTCTTCTTCTTCTTCTTCTTCTTCTTCTTCTTCTTCTCCTCCTCCTTCTCCTTCTCCTTCTCCTTCTCCTTCTCCTTCTTTATTATTATTATTATTATTATTATTATTATTATTATTATTATTATTATATATTTATATACTGCCCTATACCCGGGGTCTCAGGGTGGTTCATAGAATTAGTATCAATTGATAGATTTTATCTGTTTGTGTTTTATATTTTGTTGCATTGAACCTTAACAAAAGGAAACTTAAAATGTGATTAATACTAATACTTTCTAAATAAATATTTTCTAAATAAACTTACTGGAACCATCCCCAATGAATATCTCTGTAGTTTTAAAACAAAGCACCTTTTCTAGGAAGTCTAGAAAGTCAGAATAATGGAAATATGAGAGGTGCAACTGGTTGCAAAGAGAAAACATAGATACTTCCTGCAGTGAAGAGAGGCCCACGTTTTCACACAACTGCTGAGCATTTGCAGTTTATGTAACTGGAATGTAATTTTCAGACTTTCAAAAAGCATGTTTTGCTTCTCAATTCCAGCTGAGAAGATGTTTGTTCATTCAGGCATTTGTAGGATGTTCGTGCAACATAGGCCATGTATCAAAAGGTGGTCATCTGTGTTTTATAGGCTGTTGTTTTATTGATCTGTTTTATCCGCTCTTGTTTTTTGGTATTATATCTATTGATGCTGTTGTTATGGTTTTTAATTGTTTATTATAACCCACCCTTGGATTGCTTGCAATGAAGGGGCAGTTTATAAATAGTTTCAATACATAAATAGAAATAGAGATAAGTCACAAGATTAGGTGTCTTTCCATTTTTTAACAGTAATAGGTGAGATGATAAGCTCTTGAGCCCTTTCCTCTAATAAAACAGAATATGTTGCTTCAAAGATTGAGCTATATGAAACTATAACATTTATTATAATCTAAACTATATAACATATAACATAATAGTCTAGAATAAAGGTCAAGGAAACATTGGCTTATGAGAAGAGGAGAGGGCTAAAACATAGTACATAATATTTGCAAATAGAAAGCATAACAATAATATAGACTTCCTGGGGGAAAGGCAAGTGAATAGCACTATACAGTGGTACCTCTGGATAAGAACTTAATTTGTTCTGGAGGTCTGTTCTTAACCTGAGACTGTTCTTAACCTGAGGTAATACTTTAGCTAATGGGGCTTCCCACTGCCGCCACACCACCGCCGCCGCGCAATTTCTGTTCTCATCCTGAAGCAAAATTCTTAACCCGAGGTACTATTTCTGGGTTAGCGGAGTCTGTAACCTGAAGCGTCTGTAACCTGAAGCATCTGTAACCCGAGGTACCACCGAACACATATTCATAATGTCTAATTTAAATAGGGTCAACAGGGTGCTGAATCTTTATCATTGGTGTCACAGAAGTCTTAGATTACCTGATGGTCAGGTAGAAATGTGCAACAAACAGGAAGGAGCCCATTTCAACTTCTGATTGTTCCTTGGAAAACATGTTTACCTGCCCCATAACTGGTGTCAAGGGTAGGAAGTGTGGGCTTGACTTTCCCAAAATGGCTTGATTGGCTAAATGGAGAAGACTGGTGGGCCAAGTTTGACCTATGGGCTGGAAGTTTCCCATACCTGCTTAAAGCTCCTGACCAATCGGATACAATTAAATTCGCTTCCACCTAGTGACTAAGTATATAATGACATTGTCCACACAGTTGTTAAGGTGGAGCAAATAATGGGTCTTGTGATCATTATTTCTAGCCTTTCATTATTGGTTCTGATGAAAAGCAGAATATGTTTTGAAAGAACAATAGTCTGATGTACACTGTCCATTTATAGAAATTTACTTTCTACAGTAATATTTCATTGCTTATTGGAGTTCAAAATTCACATGTAGGAAGGCATTGGTTAACAGAAGTAGAAGAAACCAAAAATGCCATGGAGCACAATCCCTTGCTTAGAACCATCCGCTTAGCATCTCCTACAGATTAATGTTTGCAAACCGTGCTATGGACGAAGAGCCAGACCACTTCCAAAAAATATCTACAAATAGGTTCTAGAAAGGATCACTCATGACAGCTGGGAGCAAGTCTCCTGGGAGCACTAACAAGAAGCAAGCCAAATTCCTTCCCCTTCATTTACAACCTGCACATTCTGCTCTAGCAAACTCTGGCATACAAACCATCAATGCCAATATACATAAATACTACTGTGCATGCTATTATACAAAGGAGAGTTAAATGTGGCTTTTCATTAAACTTCTTTAATTCTTCTTTTAAAAACAAAAACCAGATAGGTATCTCTAGCATTTTATTTGTGGGAAATCCATGTATTGCAATATTGTCACCATACTGTGAGAGTACTAATGGTTATTCTGGACTGCCTTATTAATAAGGAGGAGCAAGAAAGAATTATAAAAGACAAACACTGCTCTTAAATATATGATTTAGCATCACTGACTATTAGAAAATATTGTCCTGTTTTAATTAAACAACATTAAGGCCAAATTAAAGGAGAATGATTTTTGTCTCTTAACAATATGAACATTGTGAGATCATTCTTCTCTACAGATATCATCAATTTATTTCTATCAAGTTCTCTTTTTGTTGTAAGACTAATACAAGCAGTGATTAAAACAGGGTCCTCTATGCTTTTTGAAGGAGCTAATGGCCCCCTTTGGAGATGCTAATTGGCAAATGCTGTATCTGTAGGCTATTGAGGTATAGTTGCCATGGAAAATTTGCTTTGAAGTTGTCAGTTGTGAATATTTGACCACAGGTTTTCCTAGTTTTGAGTGTGGATGAAAAGCACAGTGTTCTGTCCCACAGGGCAGGAAAAATCCCGAGAAAGTCTGCAAAATGATAACCCATTATAGTGGGCAGAGCTGAGATGGATAGAAAGAGAAAAAGGCTATCCATTCTTCTATTATTTTTTAACCATCTTTGATGCAGATATTGGTGCCATGTTAGAAAAATATTAATAGAATCTGTTTAACATAAAATATTTTTTTTATTTAATCCACTGGCATTCAATTTAGAATTGTAAATATACAGTGTTGTGTGACATTCCATTACTATGTAATAATAATGCTGAAATAATACTGGTCATTCTTATCTATATCAACATCCACACACATATGCATTCACACATTCAGATACACATGTGCACACTGCAAATGTGGGAGGATAAAACCAAACTTTACATTCAAAATGTTATGAAGGAAGAAAACAGTATCACAAAACAAACATTTATATGAGGATCCTTAAACAGAAACTTTAAGAAATACTGGTATCATTTTCAAATGGAAGCATTTATATGCATCAGCAGAGAGCATTTTTTTTAATTGGGCAGGGATCAGCTATCAAAGGCAGCAGGACGATTTGATAGGATTTGCAAGCAAGACCCCACACTGTGGGGCTGCATGCAAAAGCCCTGAGAAGGACTCCATCAGGCTGAATACAGTGGTAATTCTGAGAATCTAAAAAACCCCGATGTGAGATCTTCCAATGCACATTTATTTTAGATCCTGTGTACACCAGCTAATTCTAGAAGATCAGTGTGTTTACCATCTTGAAGATTTCACTGTGTGAGAGCATGAAATACAGACTAGAGTTGCAAAAATGGCTCCAGTACAAAGAGCAGAATATATACACATTCTGATGGTTATGAACACTACTACAGTTAAGATTTTTTTTTATGGTAGAATGATTGTGTTTACGTCTCTTGTTGCTTCAACTGTAATTCAAGGCAAGACATAATGGGTCAGTCTGAAATTAGTGTGCAGGAGGTACAGGGTTGCAAAATAACATGAGCCCTATTGATTTTTCTTAAGTGCTATAGCTTTTAAGTGAATTCAGCTAAGATGCATACTTACTGAATGGAAGAGGACTCTGTGCTTTTATCAATTTAGCTCAACGCTGAAAAGCAGAAAGTGACTTGGAAAAGTGAACAAATAGAGGGACCTCTGGGGTTAATAAAAGTGAAGGTGAATTTCTACAGAATCACTTTGCCAGCAATTGGAAAGGCATCACAACTGTTCAGCCTCACTCCAGTGGAGCACCATGTGCTGAGGACATTATCAACTCTCGACATCAAGGGTAACAAAGAGAGGCTCAGATAGCTTGCAGGTAATGTTACGCTCCAATAATCCACAAACACAGAAGATATGGCCAGCTCACCAATCATGTTCATAACCTCGAGATCCACATCAAACATATGCATGACAAGAATATCACAGACGACAGTGTGTTCACAAATACTGTCACGGAGCTACCGGTAAATGATCAGATGCAGCTTTCCATTACTATTGCTGTTTCCTTCTTGACAGATTACTGTTTACAGCGTCCAACACAGCCATACATTTGGAACCCATACATTTCCAAAGCCATTAATGGATCTGGATGGCAGGTCCATTAATGATTTCAAAAAAGTAATGTGATCTGATGATTTTTTTTATTTACTTTTTTGGTTAAGGGAAAAAAACAATTATCGAATTGATTCAAAATCAATTCATAAAACATAAATTTCAGATGAAAGAAGAGTTGTCACTAACCTCTGGTAGGAACAGCCTAACAATGAGGAAAGGTTGACTTTCAGCAGCTAATGATAAAACACCATGAAATGAGAGGTGTCCAAGTTGATATATTCATAAAATATCAATTATGAAAACTCATTATGCAAAGAAGTACTTTCTTTTATTCTTCTTGAATCAGTGCCAATAGTTACTGTTAATTGTAATTAATATTTATTTATTTATTTATTGTATTTGTTAGTTGTTTTATCTTGCCCAGGGTATCCCAAAGCAATTTACAAGCAGCCAACCAACCAGCTAAGCAAACAGACAGACAGACAAAAAGCTCCACATTGAGACATTAGAACCAAGGGAAAAATAAATATATTAAAAACATTCAACCACTTCTAAAAGGCCACAGGTGGTTGAAGGCGAAAGGCTTGGTCATAGAGGAAAATTTTTGCCTGGCGCGTGACTATATATAATGATGATGCCAAATGATCCTCCCTAGGGAGAGCATTCCACAAGCAGGGAGCCATCACAGAAAAGGCCTGTTCTCAGGTTGCCACCCTATGGACCTCACATGGAGGAGGCACATGAAGAAGGGCCTTAGATGATGATTGTAGGGCCCGCGTCAGTTCATATGGGGAGAGATGGTCTTTGAGGTATTGCGGTTATGAGCCATTAAAGGCTTTATAGGTCAAAACCAGCACCTTAAATTGGGCATGGTAACTAATTGTCAGCTAGTGCAGTCCGGGCAGGATTTAATGACAAAAGGAAAATGTTCTCTTTATTCATTTTCTCCATGTCATTAACACCTTGTTAATATGCTTATCATGTGGTCCCCTGACCAACTTTTTTCTAAACTACTCTGCCACCTTTCACCATTCATTATGGGATGTTGCTTTATCAGTTGTGCACTCCCTTTTTCATTCCCCTTTTCTTGCTCTATGACAAGGTTAGCCAAAGTATTGCTCACTAGATGTTTTGGACTACAACTGTCATCAGTCCTATTGGTCATGCTGGTTGAGAGTGGATGAAGGGCACCAGGTTGGTGACCTCTGCTCCGTGGTATCATTCCTCAGTTTGATTGGTTAAATACCACACAAGATGGTGGTGGGATGTTTATCCATTATCAAAACGATGATAAACAGATAATACTTATTAGACGTTGTATCTAATACAGACTACCTTTCTTTCATAAGCATCTCTCATAAAGAAATACTGTATGATAAAGACATGTTGCCATGAATAGGGCAGCAGTTATGGTAATACTTAGCATTACTATATCTATATATTTTCAAATCCATTTCCTCGTATGTTTGGATCTGGCTTGGATTTAGTCTTGGTCTCTCACCAAATGCATTTTATTGCTCCTCTCCTTCCTTTAGACATTAATGCTTAACGGAATTCTTCAATACGATATCATTAAAATATGCTAAATAAGGTAAATGCAGGAGTGGAGGAAGCAATGACTTTTCTTTAAAAAAAGAAAAAGGTTATGATCTGGGATAATGCTTCTTGGCTCTAAACTGGCTTAACTGAATTAATTGTAGCACTGAAGAAACTAAAGAACAAAGAGCACCCTGACTCTGAATGTTTTAATGGAAGAATTGTGACCTTTTCAATATGTTAGCTTTTGATTGGCAGACCATGCTATTGGTCTCCCGGAATTGTCATTTTAGGATGATTGGGCTTTTTTTTCACTCTTGGAAAGAGCAGGGCCAAAATGCTGAACTACAGCTGATATGCTTGAAGGAGAGAAAGAGAGAGCGGACACACTATCCACATCAAAATATTTTTTAAACAGAAACATTTTTTTTAAAAAAAATGACAATTACAATATGTATTCTCAATATTGTTTAAAGCCAGCAGACTTTGCAGGCATCCAACTGTCGCCATACATCTGAAGTGAGTTTACAATAGTGTTTACACAACTGATTGAAACAGAAAGGGCCATGGCCCAGTGGCAAAGCATTGTTTGCAAGCAGAAGATGCCACTTTTGATCCCTGGCATCTCCTGGTACGTATGTCCCCTGTCTGAAACCCTGGTGAGCCACAGCCAGTCAGGGTAGACAATACTCTCATTAAGAGTAGATGAACTAAAGGTCTGACTTAATATATGTTACCTCTAAGAATGATAGATTATTCAGCAGATAAGGTTTTTGTTTTTTTATCGTATTGGTATCATGGCTTTCATCCAAGGAGTTCAATATGGTGTGGATGATGTCATCCAAGGAGTTCAATATGGTGTGGATGATGTCGCCCGATTTTATCATAACAAGACCACTGTGTTAAGTTTTGGCTAAAAGGCACGACTTGGCCAAGACTACCAACTGTGCTTCAAGGCTTTCTCCTGTGCAAGTCTAAAATCAATTCTATCCTTCAAGCTCACTTTTCAAGCCCACACATCTCTTTGTTAAAAGCTATTGAAGTTATATGTTTTATGTGAGCAACTCTTTTCTCATTAATTGATCTTGAATGGTTTTAAATAACCACCACCCAGGACCATTTTTCTTTTACACATTACTAATTAGTGGAGGCCACCTTATGAGAAGAGAAGACTCCCTGGAAAAGACACTGATGCTGGGAAAGATTTAGGGCATGAGGAGAAGGGGACGATAGAGGATGAGATGGTTGGACAGTGTTCTCAAAGCTACAAACATTAGTTTGACCAAATTGTGGGAGGCAGTGCAAGACAGGAGTGCCTGGCGTGCTCTGGTCCATGGGGTCACAAAGAGTTTGACACAACTAAATGACTAAACAACAACAACAGCAATTAGTGGAGGCAGGAAAATGCTGGCTGCTAGTCACTTAGCAATAATGTGCTTGCATGGTGCTAACTGAATTTTCCTCTGCATCCATCAGCTCCTCAAGGTGACCAGTGAGTCAACCAACCCACAGCAGCAATTACTATTGACAAGCTACTTCACTGGCCACTGTTCACCACTAGATTGTTTGCCTTGCTTATTCAGTTTTTCAGCTATATAATCCAGCAATTATATTCAGCAACAGTGTCTAGAGCAAGGCTGATATCTTCTCTTGCCCAGTTTATATTAGGACAGTCTTCATTTTCGTTATCTAAGTCTGGTGATTAAGAACTTGACTTCAAATATTAAATTAAGCCCCTGGTACAAATATAACTCCTGAGACACAATGCCAACCACTCCGCTGCCACCCTTCTTACTAATGTAACAAAAAATTTTTTTGTTTTGTTTATATGCTTCCTTTCCTAGCACAGAATTTGGTAGTGCAGTGGTTAAAAGTGAGATGAATTAGCTCTGGACAGAAATGCATTATGTCTGAAGACAGGACAGTGAATATAAATGGGGGGAAAACCTCACATTCTTCCACTGTACTATTTTGGCCTGAATTCATAAGAATTGTTGTATGAGTATAAATAAATTGAATTCAAAGCAGCATCAGTTTATGGCCTTGTGAATGTATGACTTTCTCCAGGAAAAATACATGGCAAAATGAAAGAGTATGAAATATGGATTAGATGGCCTTAAAGGCTCCTTCTTCCCCAAGGATTTACCTGCATACCTTTATTTATATTCTGATGTAACAGACATCTGGGGGGGGGATCATCTGATTATTGGAGAGAGGGGGTTAAATCAATTTGAGGATTTAATGCTCATTCAGATTTAAATAGAAATCTGTGAGTTTAATGGCTTTTTATTTTGTATGCTACAGTAAACCACTGCAGTTATATTATTGCTTCATTTTTGCCCATATTGCTTCTCATTCATAAAACCCTTAGGGGAGTTCCTACTGCCCAACATACCATTCAGAGTCCTAGAAATGTGATTTATTTGCTAAGATCTACTGTGATTTATTTACTTTTTTAAGCATAACATCATACTCCTAGTGCCTTAGCTAATAAAACCACTTCAAAATGAAATAAGAAAAAAAAATAGTCTCAGTAAAGTGTAATCTGTTCAAAATTACAAAACTATGACAGCCATTCTGAACAGTTAATTACCAGATACTTTGAAGAAAATATTTAGTATTATATCACGCTCCAAAAGTCTAAACATGCTTACTTAGATACAAGTTTGATTAATTTGAATAGAATTGATTTGAATGTTGAGGATTTCAAACACAGAGGGGTTTAGATCAGTTATGAAATAATTCCATTGCATTCTGCACTGACCTTTGTTAACTCAGTGTTCATGCTAGAAATTAAAACAAAACAATGCCATTTACCCTTCCCGCCTCATAGGAATTCTTCATCTTCTCTTCTTATAGGTATGAATTCTTCAACCTCTATTTGAGCCATGCAAATTCTTCTTCTTTTTTTACTGCTCCTTTCTCCTTTTATGTTATATCTTTATTCTTACAGCTACAGGCTGTCAAACCCACAATGTTCAGCTTTGCCTTGAAGCAAGATGCCCTGACACAACCTTGAAGGTGAGAGGCAAGTCGCCGAAGTTGTAAAAGTAGCACAAATAAGTGGCAAGAGGTAGGTGACTGAAATGAAGGCTTGATTGATAGCTAGGCAGTGGGAGAATCCAATTGCTAGGAAGTGAGGAGAATCCAAGCTCATTAGGAAAGTAGGAAGACACTTGTAGACAAGCAGATTTTATTAACTGGAACCTCATACATTATGTATACTGTGCTTATTAATACTACACTGGCTGTTATCAAAGAGCTAGCAGGCAGACCCTCATGGTCTCTTCTCTACCTTCTTGGGTGAAAGGATATTTACAATATCACAGGCGATCTCTGTTCACAACACTATACAGATATTGAGTTATATAATAGATATGTTATGGTGAAAGTCAGAATGGTTTGGTGTCCCAACAGTTATGTGCGAGTGTTGACAGTTGCTGAAAAATTTGGGGAATATGTGCATGTAGATCGATAAACGTTTACCATTGTCAAAAAGTGATTTTCATCACCCATAGTTCTAGCTACAGGTAGGTAGCCGTGCTGGTCTGAGTCGAAGCAAAATAAAAAAATTCCTTCAGTAGCACCTTAAAGACCAACTAAGTTTTTATTTTGGTATGAGCTTTCATATCTGACGAAGTGTGCACGCACACGAAAGCTCATACCAAAATAAAAACTTAGTTGGTCTTTAAGGTGCTACTGAAGGAATTTTTTTTTATTTTTCATCACCCAGTTACAGAAGAACGGAAAGGTAGGATGTTAGGTAGGTAGGATTGAGTAAATTAGCATGAATGCTGATGTGTATAGAAGATTGGGCGTATTGACCCCATCTTCAGCATCTGTTGTATGCTGGGAATGCCACCTCTACTCAGCCTTCATGTGTCAAGCATGAAGATCTACATGGGGCTTCTAACCATATAAAGCTGATTTCTGGTAGCCAAGGGTCCTTATTCACCTGGAGGCTTCCCATTCCCTTCCCACATGCAATTATCGTTGCATGGTTATAAACACCTGAAGAGGGCTTTGGTTTCAACTCAGGATCTTTGGGATTCAACTTTACATTTTGTGCCTCCCCAATTGCACCATCTCTACTGTACAACGCAAGGAGCAGATCATAGATAGGTGCCTGATAGTGAATCAGACCATTGCTCCATCTAAGCTCAATATACTGTACATGATGACCGACAGCAGCTCTGCAGGTTTTCAGACAGCAGAGTTTCCATCCATCACATAATATGTAAGATATGCTAGGGATGGAACCAGGGCTGGATTTAGGTTTCACGAGGCCCTAAGCTACTGAAGGTAATGGGGCCCTTTATATGTCCAGCTTTCCTTTGTCAACAACAAATGTTGCTTTTTTGTGTTGAATATATGCTATATGGTAATTTATGGACCTAATAGGTATCTAAAGCCATTTGCAAATAACAAAATATGTATTTTATATGTAATTGTTGAACTGAAATACAATTAATAGGAACTAAATTAATAAGAACTAAATTAATAAGAACTAAATTAATAAGAACTAAATTAAGAACTAAATTAAGAAGAATTAAATTAATAGTGTTTCCCTGATGTTGGGAAAGATTGAGGGCACAAGGAGAAGGGGACGACAGAGGACAAGATGGTTGGACAGTGTTCTCGAAGCTACGAACATGAGTTTGACCAAACTGCGGGAGGCAGTGCAAGACAGGAGTGCCTGGCTTGCTATGGTCCATGGGGTCACGAAGAGTCGGACACGACTAAACGACTAAACAACAACAAAATTAATAGTGAAATACAATTAGGAAGAAGTATTTTTTGAGGGGGGGAGAGTGGGGGCCTAAGCTATAGCTTGTTTAGCTTACATGTAAATCCGGCGCTGGATGGAACCTGAAACCTTTGGAATGAAAAAAATGAGCTATTCCATGTAGCTCCAGCACTTCCCTACCAATCATTCCACTTGGCCTCAGGTAGCAAAAGCAATGCTCATCCATAATAAGTAAAAAAAAAAAAAAAAACCAGTTTCTGAAGGAATAACTAAAGCGATAAAAGAAAACACTAAGACAAGATACTGAAAGAAAATGTGTACTGTATACTTTTTAAAAAGTATTTTGAGATTTCTGCAGCATGTTTGTATAGCCAGGCCTCAGCTACTATAAAGCTATGTATTTTAAGTGGCTTTGAGGGAAAGAGACTGAGGCACAGATCAATTGAAGACTTACTCTTGGATGTAATTCCAACTAAGATATGAGAGAGATATGGGAAGTACTCATCACACCACCAGTCTGTCTCTACAAACCAGTTTTTATTCATATGTAATATCTGCAGTGAATCTACGAGTAATCCTCTTGGCTTTAAAAATATTCATTCAGAATGGACACATGGCTCCCAGAAACCCAAGACATTTTTAAAATAAATGATAGGCTCTTCTCCAAACCCTTATAATTGTCACTCAAGCAAGAATAAGACAGGGCAGCATTTGGTAAAAGCTATAAAGCAAGTCTAAGGTAAATAAAACTTAGCAAGTGTTTCACGAGGTGAATTGGTTTTTATTTTAGTGGGATACAAGAACAGTTCCTTCCCTTTTGATAGAACTTTAAATCATAACTTGGATATAACCTGACACAAAATGAAATAAAAAGTACATAAAGAAACTTTTTATCTAGCGATTCTTCTGGGGGAAATGAAGTATTTGGTCCCTGCAAAGACATCAGTAGGAGGCAACAGTGTTTCCAAATTTTAGAATTAAGCTCAGAAAACCAAGCTATTTTTTATTATTTTTTATGCAAATTCTGAATTGAACCAAGGAAAGTTTGCCCATTACAGTGGAACCTCGGTTTATGAACACCTCAGTTTATGAATTTTCGGTTTACGAATGCCGCGGACCCATCTGGAATGGATTAATTCACTTTCCATTACTTTCAATGGGAAAGTTCGCTTCAGTTTATGAACGCTTCAGTTTATGAACAGACTTCCGGAACCAATTACGCCCATGCTTCAGGTTAAGTATGCTTCAGGTTGAGTACTCCGTGGACCCATCTGGAACGGATTAATCCACTTTCCATTAGTTTCAATGGGAAAGTTCGCTTCAGTTTATGAACGCTTCAGTTTAAGTACTCCGCGAACCATCTGGAACGGATTAATCCACTTTCCATTACTTTCAATGGGAAAGTTCTCTTCAGTTTATGAATGCTTCAGTTTATGAACAGACTTCCGGAACCAATTGTGTTCATAAACCGAGGTTCCACTGTACTAGAATGCCACTTTTGGTTTGGAAATGTTTAATACATGGTATGCCAGCATTTTGATGTGGATTGATGCTCCAGTCCAGCAATCGGTTTTGGGTGAAGGAACTTCAGTGTTCATACAGAGTTCCCCAGCCTATCAACAGCTTCCCCATTCATTGCAACTAAAGAGCTGGCTTATGTTCTCCTTCCTCTGAAATGAATAGGTACCTCAATTCATGAGCCACTAAGCCAAGATGGATATCTGGGTAGGTCTATCAGGATTCAGTCAAAATGTCAATTCCATTTTCCTGTACAAATTAGCCAATATCTCTGAGTTCTTTGTGATTATTCCCCCTCTTCCATTTCCAAAGACAACAATACTATTGTGAACATCATGGCTTTTTAGGGAACCAAAGCCTATTTTAAAAATAATGGAGTACTTCATCACGCTTATATGTCTCTGCTTGCACTTAGCAACTTCTGAATCGTGTCACTTGGGGCACACTTGCAATCCAAATACCAGTTAGTGAAACAGAAGTTGATGCACTTATATCTGAAAGGCTGGCCTGAGAAATTTAAATAGCTCTTTATATTCCAGGTTCATAATATTATGCAGTTTTATGCTCAGTATATTTAAGCACTGAAACCTAAGACATAAGGCGTATCTGAAAAATTAACAACATCCTGTAAGGTAATGATCACTGGCAAGGGCTATTAAACTCTAAAATGATCTGTGTGGATATTATTATGGTTAAAATGTTTGAGGATTATTGCATTTCTCCTTACAATTACATTTGGAATAGCATTAGTAGGATTGTTTTAGAAACCTTCTACTCTCATTCGAGAGAACTCATTCAGAGGCGGCTGGCAGTGTGTACGCTGCTTTGCATAATATCCTGCCTTGCAAAACACATACTCAGCACTGTCAGCTTTGATCATTTGCTGTGGAAGGTATGTTGCATATATGGCAACACGTCACAGCGAGTTTTCACAGTATTGCTAATACAATATTATACAGTAAAACCACACAACAACCAGACTGGTTGCTGGTGACCACCATGTGGAAAAAACACAAGGCCATTTGAAGGAAAGCTAGGGTTGTAGAAACTAGAGGGTGATGCAAAGGTTCTCTGAACTGGTTTGGGCCTCATATGGTCTAGGGGTTCCCTACTGATAAGCAATGCATTAATAGTTGTAGGTTAGGAAGTCTCATGCAGGTACGATACACTGATGGAAGAATCTATATCACCCTTAAGTTCTCAAATTAGTGAGAGCAAAATGCTCCTGGTTCAATTCTGAATGGGCCCAGTTGAAATGAAGTATTTGAAAGAATTTTCATTAGTTTTCCCAAAAAAACTAATCTTGCAATCTCTCTCTGCTATGGAATTGTGCAATACTAGGATCAAATAACTTGAAAGGATTCCATGGATCATTCGTGGCATATGACTCTTACAATCATCTCACTAAGACAAGATAAAGTCTATGGTTACAATGCACAGAGTGGACCTAGTGATTTTATCAGCCGTCAGCATGCTTACCTCTGCAAAACCAGCGTAGTGTGTGCAGGGTGTGTGGGTGTGGGTGTGTCCAGTGACGCTATTGAAAGTGTAGCTCCTCCCCTGGAATGTCTCCTTTTGCCATTTTGGATCTTTTGGTGTCATTTGCCTCTGTAGTGGAGAATCTAAAATGACTGAGCTCAGAAAATAGTGAAGGGATATCTTAGCTTTAGAACAGCTGGTGTACAAGGGCAAGTAGACTTTAGATTGTATCCACTGACTAGAGAATGAAGAAAGGAGGGACAATAGGCTTTATCGTAAGAATGGGATGAATCGACAAGCTTTATGTAAGAATCCTTGGAATGAGTTGAGCAACCAGGGAAAAATAAATGCTTGAGACAAAAAATGATCAATAAGGTCAAACACTGGGTAACCTTGTGCTTTTGCATATCAATTCTCTGCTTATCCTTCCCATCTCTTAGCATCTCTCTTCTTAAACTGCTTCTCTCCTATTTTGCTTTCACAGACTTGCAGAGAAAGGTGGCACACTGTGAATAAAGGCAAAAGGAATGTGCTCGCAGGGCTGAACTGTCATGATGCATAATCAGACAATTAAGATATATTAAGAGAAAGTAAACACTCACAGTACTGGCCTTTAAGATTACATCAATCATCAGGGGTCCTTCCCCCACCCCAACCCAGAGAACTAGCAACAAAGTTTGGGCCAGATACACCATCTAACACTAGTAAACTATTTGCTAATAGCAGCCAATGGGATATGGGTGGTGCTGTGGGTTAAACCACAGAGCCTAGGGCTTGCCGATCAGAAGGTCGGTGGTTTGAATCCCCATGACAGGTGTTTCCGTGTGCTCCTCTGCTTCGCCAGAAGTGGCTTTGTCATGCTGGCCACATGACCTGGAAACTTACAGTTCCAACAAGGTGACTAAGGTTTTTTTTCTCCTCCCCCCCCCCCCCATAATTAAAAATCACTTTTGCTGCTGCTTCAGGCAGTGGGAGATCAGTGTTATGTCTTCATTTTGATTAGAACACACCAATGCTGTTTTTTTTTTCCAGCAAAGGTAAAGGGCCCCCGGATAGTTAAGTCCAGTCAAAGGCGACTATGGGGTTGCGGCGCTCATCTTGCTTTCAGGCAGAGGGAGCTGGCATTTGTCCACAGACAGCTTTCTGGGTCATGTGGCCAGCATGACTAAGTCTCTTCTGGTGCAACGGAACACTGTGACAGAAACCAGAGCGCACGGAAACATCGTTTATCTTCCCGCCACAGTAGTACCTATTTGTTGACTTGCACTGGTGTGCTTTAGAGCTGCTAGGTTGGCAGGAGCAGGAACAGAGCAGTGAGAGCTCACCCCATTGCAGGGATTTGAACAGCCAACTTTCCAATCGACAAGCCCAAGAGACTCAGCGGTTTAGACCACAGTGCCACCCGCATCCCTTTTATTTTAGTATTTATAAATGGCTCTACATTTTTTTTAAAAAAAGTAGCCAGACGGTATACAAAAAAAAGACTAAAAAGATGGTATTACAAATCATAAAACAATGTTAAAAACATGAAGCTAACAAGAATTAAAAGCTGCAGAAATAACATTTGTCATGACACAGCACAACTTTTGCCAACCAGTTTTGTGGACTACAACTCCCATCAGTATGCTGACATAGCGTCACCCCTGGGAGCATTCTTGGGGGGAAAGATTGCTATTCTCATTGAACAGGTATGAGTAGAAATGTCCTAAACAAACCAATGAATAAATAAAACTTTCTGGAATATGTAAAATTCTTCCACCTTCAACCATTTGGCTTTCAACATGATAACTTTTGTACTCATATTTGGACTTACAGAAAAAATGAAACATATATTTGAAATAAAACGAGCATTAATACTTGACACAACATATTTTATAGTCAAAAATGCTTCTGTTCAGCCACAAGCAAGGTTATGCCTAGTGGTTCACATAAAAATGTCCTGTGTGTAAATTGTAGTCTTAATTTCTATTCATAGTACAAATAGCATATATTTTACCTAATATATAAAATACCAAACCTTGAAGACATGTTCGAAAGGACGTTAGGGAAAGATAAGCAGCTCCAAATCCCAGCAATTTTATGGAGACTCATAAAGAACAAATGAGTGCATATATTTTTGCATTGATTATTGTTGCTCACTGGCCTTATCTGTAAAAGTTTCATATCAGAAAAGCTGGAACACAGCTCAAAAGGAAAGCCGCATTGCTTTATTGTCACAGAAAAGCAACAGAGAACATAATTTTCTGTGTTATCTCTGACTTATAATTAATTTTGCAAATAAATTGAAATTAAATTGTACATTATACTTGGATAAAGGTTTCCTGCAGACTCTTAAAAAAGGTTTTTCTTGTTTTCTGTTTTGCTTTTGAAGGGCATAGATGTACCACTGCATGTGAACAGATCCCAATTGGAAGGAAAAAAACATGAAATTCCATCTCAATATAACACAATGAGAAAAGATACAAAAGCAGAAATGGCCATTGAGACTTTACCACCTGCCTTCTTCCACTTTTGCCCTCTGTGCACAAGCATTTCATAATTCACTAATTCATCAAATTCAAACAAATCCCTTTTGATTTCTCCACATGTTCCCAAAGCATTTTTGTGATTTCAAGTTGTTTTAAGCCATTTTTAATACATTATTGTGTAATATTGTGTTTTCATATTAATGTGTTTTAAGTGTTGTAACCTGCTAACAACAATTACTACTTTGGGAAAGTTCATTTCACTGCCTGAGATGAAATGGGAAGGTGCTGCTGCTGGCACTCCACCATAGAATCATAGTGTTGGGATGTACCCTAAGGGGCATCTAGTCCAACCCCTGCAATGCAGGAATCTCAATTAAAGCATCAGTGGCCATGCAAGCTCTGCTTAAAACCAGAATCTCGCATACTGGGGTTGTATGGCGGTGGCTTCTGATGAGATCTCACTGGAAGCTGCTGCTGCTTCTTGCTGGCAGGCACTCATGGGGGCATTGCTTCATGTGATCCTGCTACCCGAGGTGGCTGCCTCAATCTGTCTCATGGGTGGGCCCGCCCTGATGGGCATCAACATTCAGCAAAACTCTCAAAATAGACTCTCAGACTCTCAAGATAAAACAATTTCCCAATTCTCCAAACTTCTGCTCACCAAAACATGCACCTCTCAAATGTTTAACACAGAGCATCCAAAAGTTAAACATAAATAGGCACCTGCAGTCAGAGATCTTCCAGGTGGCTGCATCTCCTAAGGTGCAGCTTTGCACCCATGACAGAAACATGGTTTCTAAGAAATAGAATGTATAAAAGCGATCTGCAACAAAACTAAACTGAAATGTTGCAGCCTGTTTATATACCTAAGACTAGGACTGTCCTTGGTCATGATTCCAGCCATTCTGGTTCAGGCTAGAAGAGTTTAGGAGTTGAAGAGGTTGGGGAAAAGACAGGGGTTTCCCCCCCTTTCCCCTTCCGAGCATCTTCTCCTACTGTGCTCTATCATGCTAGAGCAGGTATAGGCAAACTCCGGCCCTCCAGATGTTTGGGACTACAATTCCCATCATCCCTGACCACTGGTCCTGTTAGCTATGGATGATGGGAATTGTAGCCCCCAAACATCTGGAGGGCCGAGTTTGCCTATACCTGGGTCAGAGCATGTTCTTGATACCAATTCCCATCATCCCTGGCCACTGGTCCTGTTAGC
This sequence comes from Zootoca vivipara, assembly GCF_965207765.1. Lineage (NCBI taxonomy): Eukaryota > Metazoa > Chordata > Lepidosauria > Squamata > Lacertidae > Zootoca > Zootoca vivipara. The sequence goes on from NC_142587.1 coordinate 60,195,330, forward strand.
TAGGGATGATGGCAATTGTAGTCCCAGACATCTGGAGGGCCGGAGTTTGCCTATGCCTGTGCTAGAGGGTTTGGTGTAGAGATGGTGCCCAAGCTGAAACTTTAGTGTTTTATTGCTGTAGAGCATGTGTGGCGGAGTATGTTTCTGGATAAAATGGGGAAATAACACTTCAGTGCTCCCACCAGAACAGCAGTTTTTTTATTTATTTCCTGGGACACATCTCCATGTGCCTAGTTCTCCCTCCAGGATGCTTATAAACTGGATTTTTTTGGAAAAATTCAGGACAGACCAATGAAAGTGCTTCATCACACAGCACATAGTTAAACTACAGAATTGCCTACCAGAGTTGGCAGTTGTGGCCACCAACATGGATACTTTTAAAAGAGGATTAGGCAAATTCCTGGAGGTATACCAATAGCTACTGGCCACAATGGCTATGCTCTGCCTTTATGGTACGAAGAAGTATGCTTCTGAATGCCATATAGCACAGCCATAGTAAAAGTACAAGAAACAAGTAAAGCAAAATGAAAGGAAGGATTTATAAACAACTTACTGTGAAAGAACAGGGATCAACATTGTTAAAGCAATTATCAAGTTTGGTTGTTGTATGGAAAATGCTTTTTTTAAACTCTGGATAGAGTCATGATTTTTTAAGGTCTTTACACATAATGTCAGGATGTAATGAGACTGTTATAATAAATTATAATAGAGGTATTAGTCTGGAAGTAATGTGGATTTTAAAATGCTTGGATTGCTCAAAGCTGTCAGCAGTAATTCAGCATTTTGTTAGTTGTCAGCTAGAAGGAACTTCAGAATCTCTTGCATGGCATCATTTGTGAAATAGCACCATTTTCTTGCATTTTCTTTTAGCGTGATACGAAAGCACATCACACCTATTATTAAAACTGATAAATGAAAAGGTATATTTCCTTCTTTAACTATGGATTACAAAAGATGGCTTAGAAGATTCATGGAGCAGAATGGACAATGGTGTTCCAAGTTATTTTCTATCGCTCTGTATAACTTCCCTACTCTCAGTACTTTTACTCATTGACTGCAGACACCTTAAATATATTTCCATGTGTTTTATGGCTTGGATCTGGCCACATTCATTTTTTTAATAGAACTTTGGATCCCAACTATATAGGAAATAATATTCTTTGATTTTTATCTGAGCACTTTTACAGGTGGCAGCAAACACACCTGTAATAAAACTGGATGTAATTTTAAAATAAATCTCTTTCCTACACCTCACTTCAGCTCAGTCTAGTTGGAAAGGGTATAGGCATTGTATTCAGCCTGGAGGAGAGCCAGGACTCACCGACATATAGCATCCTTGGCCAGGCTGCTCACTCCTTTTATGGTACCCATCCACTTGTGCCTGGGTACAATGCAGGCATTGTCTTGTTGTGTACAGGCCAAGTAGGATTTTTTTTTTTTTTGCCACGTGAACTGACTGGCTGATGTTTGTGAAGCTGTTGTTGCTGCTGCTGTTGGCTACTCTGCATTACAAGCCAGGCAGGTGGTAGGGTATATTCCATATACAGTGGGTTATGTTAGTCACCTTTTGAAGAAATGTTCAGGAAAAAAGAAATACAAGCAGGGTCAGGAAAACACTGAGGCACATCAGGGAGATGGGATTCTTGATATTTGCAACTCAAGGCTGCAAGACCCAGGTTAAGGCCCCTATTTATGTCCAACCCATGTCAGAGGTTTAGGAGCGGGAAGGGAGTAAATCAGCAAGGCTTTACTTAGTATCTGAACAGCACCTTAACACCCAGCTAAGTGGAGGGATTAAGGAGTCACACTACCCCCAAGTCAGGCTCACCCCAATTCCGAAGGAGTATTTGTGTTGCACCTCTCATTTGTTGAAATGTTGAACAAAAGTCGAATAAATTGTGGCCGTTCAGCCAATCTGCACATCTCATATCTATTTCAGTTGTTACAGGAAACTGCCAGCAAATCATACAGGAAGGTTCAGAAATATGTGTGGTGTATGTTTAAAATCAGAATCGATTGTTAATTTCATATATAGCTCTGTTGTAGTTAAATAAATCGGGAAAGAATGTCATACACTCTTTTGAATTCCACTTAAGATGCAAGATGGTCTAGAGTTCAGTTCAGATAATCATCTGCAGTTTGTGGTCTAGAAGGCATGAAGTGTATAATGTGCTATAATGCTAATGATTAATGAGTCTGGCCATGATTCCAGATTCTTCCTGTGGGTCTGTACAGTGCATAGTCTCTTTTATTATCATTTAGAATTCTGCTACTGAAAATGATGATGATACATTGACATTTATTTTAAGGAAAAGGCAACCGGCCTTTTGAAACAAATTACCGCAGAACATTTGGAACACTACCACTTAATGCTTCTAAATGACACAAAGCTTTGCCAATACCATTTAAGATTCACTGTTATCAGTCACCCCAGTCTCTTCATGTTTTGCATTCACATTAGGGTGAACACTGCACATCATCTCTGTATACTTCCAGCAGTTATATGTAATGCTGGTTTAAAATATGGGTATTAAATGCACCCAACCCAACATGATAATCACTTTTCACTGGGTTGGGTCCCAGTGAAAGTGTCACTTGTGTGAGTAGAAGGGTTAATCTGTTCGTAGAAGCGACTGAAATCCAGTAGAAGGAGAGAAAAGGGGGTGCAAATGCATTTTTTCATATCCCCCCCACATCCAATGCCCCCCTCTTATGATGTTCTGGAAGGCCCTCAGTCTTCCAAGACAGATTGTGAGGAGTGACTGTAGGGAGGATGAAGAATTATAAATGTCACCCCTACACTTCAGCATCAGGAGAACTCTGGATCAAACCCATTACCTCTTTTCCTGTAAATATGATACCTTTGAATAACTGGTTTGTTTGTTTGTTTTTTAAACTTATTTGTAATAATAATGTTCCAGGTGCCTTCAAGTGAGTGAGTCCATTCATGACTGTCTCTTGAACTGCCTCACTGTGAGGGGCAACTGAAGCACCATCACAAAACTGAAAGGATGAAAACAGATATTGCAGCAACCTGTGATTTTTACATAGGGAAAAAAATCCCAATTGCATCTGTTCCCTATGGACAGCAGCAAGGAAAGTTGTTCTGGCACCAGCAACCAGTAAACCATAGCCTTTGTATGACCTGCTCCCTCTTTGCATGCTTGAAAATTCCACCTGAGGAATGAAGGGTATATATTAGGTCAGGTAAAGGGACCCCTGGCATCATTTGTGAAATAGCACAAATGACTGACTCTGGGGTTGTGGCGCTCATCTCGCTTTATTGGCCGAGGGAGCCGGCGTACAGCTTCCAGGTCATGTGGCCAGCATGACAAAGTTGCTTCTGGCGAACCAGAGCAGCGCACGGAAACACCGTTTACCTTCCCGCCGGAGCGGTACCTATTTATCTACTTGCACTTTGAAGTGCTTTCGAACTGCTAGGTTGGCAGGAGCAGGGACCAAGCAACGGGAGCTCACCCCATCGAGGGGATTCAAACCGCCGACCTTCTGATCGGCAAGCCATAAGCTCAGTGGTTTAACCCACAGCGCCACCCGCGTCCCACTATATATATTATGTTAGTTTTCCAAATTATAATGCTAGTGCTTCTGTCCTGTTTTCTAATGTTCCCTTCACACAGCAGCACCTATTGTATTAGGGAGTTGTGGCTTTTTCACCGATACACGAGCAAGTCATACTAAATTTCATTCACATCCTTCAACAGTGTTGCTACTCTCCCAGCCTTTCTGCACATGCATGATTCCCCCATGAAAACACCTGGAAAGAACTATATTCTCATATACCACCCCAAATTTTGTCACGTTACCCCCACGATTTTCCAGGTGAATAGGACTGAAAATATATTTTTTTTCTGGAATCAAATAACATGGAAATGAGTTCTAGATATTTGCTTCTTTCCATTAGTTTTCTGGAAGTAACTTTTGCATCATGTGAAAGTTCAAATATAATGTGAAAATTATGTTTGGGGAACTTTGGGGGGGGGGAAATAAAGGTCCATGTCAATGCTGCTAAACAACATCAATTTGGGCTATACTCAGAATCTGCATAGAGGAAGCATCAAAATATAGTTTATATATAGTTATATATAGAGAGAGTGTGTTTGGTGCCATAGTTTCCTCTGGCTGCTTTTACTTAGATACATTTCTCTGCTCTTTATTTTTTGTGAGTTCTTTATTATTTGTTAAAATTGCATCCTTCCTTTCCACCAAATGATGCTTCTTTCTTCTTTGGATTGATCACATTCTCAGGCAATCTTCTGCAATGGTGCTTTATACGGCATAATAGGGAGCTGCAGTGCACGCTCTCCCTGCTTTCTCAGCTGAAGACACTGGATATCGTTATTGTGGCATGAACTTTCATGGGAAAGAAAAGTGTCAATAGTTTTAGGATTCATAGAGCAGTGATGGACCTTTGCGGATAGCACATGCTTTTAAAAAAATTATTTTATACTGAAGTACTCAGGAGAGAAATTCAAGGAGATGATTGGCTACTCTTGGGGATTCAGACTTCTAAAAGCACAGCGGGATAAAATGACAGTATCCCAGCATGTCTCTGATCAGTTTCAGCAGCATCTCAATAGATTCAAAGAACATTCTTCTTTTGCCAGACCAATTGGCTTTTTGAAGTACTGATAGCAAGTTGGGAATTGCTGGAGTTGAAGGAGAAGGACATATTTAGAGCTTCAGGAAATGAAATAGTATTTCTTATGAGGAATAAATCATCGTCGCAAAAGTAGATGTTTCATTAGTTGTTAGCAAAGGTCAATAAGATAAAATAGCCTTGTAAATATGAACTGTTGAATGTAAAATTTGATCCTTAATTTGGTAATGTGAAATGAATGGCTACACCTATAGCCATTTATATGAGTGATTTAGAGAGAGAGAGAGCTTTCAGTCTGCTGTTTTAATTAGTATCAGAAATATTTTCCCACAGATTCTAAGGTTCTATGAATTGTAGAAATGTAAGAGAAAGGAAAGGTTGTGGAGAAGATTATTAGATTACTTAAAGTTGGTGTGGCAATGTTCTCTTGGTGGTAAAAGAGGGGTGAAGTTCATGTTAGATCAAACTTGACACAGGGTTGCTTTGACTGCAACCCTCTCATATTTTAAAGAGATACAAGATCCTAAAGTAATAATACGGAAATGTTGTAATACTTTAGGAACAGCTCTGTGCTCATTTGGCCTGAATATGCAGAATATACTCCTCTATTGATGGACATTACTAAATATGCCACATACCCTATGTCCATACATTTGCATGCAGTTTAAAATGATGAGCCTCCTTATTCTTGCCTGTTGCTCATTCCAAAAACCTTTAAATTACTGCTGATGGTGTCAATCTTTAACCTTATCACTCTGCATTGTTCCTTAAGAACATGTGATTGGTCCATTGACATATTTGTCTATATCCCAAACAAGGATGGCTTTGCCTGGATAAGGAATTTTAATCTAGTGCAGATAACCATGCAAGTATTTTTATTTTATTTTTGCTTTATTTTTATTTTTTTGCATAGGATTTGTTTATTCAGTAGGAAAGAGGGAGGTTAGGGTTTGGAGGCAGGTGTCAAAAAAGGTTACCTGAGATACTTCATTTTTCCAGATCATGGTTTTGTTTTGTTTTGTTTTGTTTTGTTTCTCCTTGCACTTTTTTCTATCATCTATCATCAGTGTATATGCAATTTAAAAAAGAAAAGAGGCATAGTTTAAATGATCCAGAATTGTAAATGCTGACCTCTTACTTATAATGTTGCAAATGGGGATTCCTTTCAGAGTGAAATAGTGTTGTTCAAACCAAAGAATGCCAAGGCATTCTGACCTGCAATACCTCTGCCATTCCAACACTACCTTCCTTTTAATTAAACTGCCACTCATTGCAAATTAGGTACTAAAGTCAGACTAACACAGTCTTTCACTTTTGATCTAATTAGGATTTGAATGTAGATGTCCACTGGTGAAGCACTAATGCATCAAGCCATCAGGGGCCCTGTAAGCAGGACTCCGATAAAAAGTCTTCATTTCTGCCAGGTTCCTATTGACCTATATAAAATTAGATCTGAGTTATGCATCCGATTCCTAACCTCTATTAACCCATCCTGGGGAAAGATAGACACCAATATGCAGAGAGATGGCTGACATTCATTGAGCCTGACAATGTGGAAAAAAACAACCTATGTTACAGAGATGTTTTCTAAGGGCTTGGACACTTTTATTAGCAATATGCCACCCATCTGTTTCAATAAGGCATGGTGTTGGTGGCAACACGCACACACGTAACAAATAAAGGTAGTGGTGCCATTAGAGAATCCATAAAATGCTGAAGTCATATGCCACTGAGAGTGCAATTTAATAGTTTTCAAGAAAAGTAATTACTTGCTGTAGAAGTGAAAATTAAGAGAAAGGGCATCTTGTACAAGAATTAATATCTGTGTGTCATGGCTGATCGCTACATGGGATTTTGTTGCTACTGATACTACTTACCTATGGCAATGTAAAATACCCTTAAGATTAGATACCTGAAATTTATTAATGGTCCAAATATTTGATTCTTCTTTATCTAAAAATTCAAAATAGAAATAAATTGTCGCAAATATGCTTACTTCCAGTTTCCTGTCAGTGCCCAATAAATGGCTTATTATCATAGTCGTCATCGTCACATAACTGAGTACTGTTTCTGTCTGATGTGAAGGATATTTAAAGAAGCCTTCACAGTATTCAGTGTTCACAAAATTAAATGATCCACAATTGTAAATGCTGACCTCTTTCCTATGAAGTAGGAAAGACTTAATACATGATAGCCATAGCTAAAAACAACCTAGGGAAGTAATAGTACCACTGTACTCTGGTCAAACCTCACCTGGAGTACTGTGTCCAGTTCTGGGCACCACAGTTCAAGAAGGATACTGACAAGCTGGAACGTGTCCAGAGGAGGGCAACCAAAATGGTCAATGGCTTGGAAACGATGCCTTATGAGGAACGGCTTAGGGAGCTGGGTATGTTTAGCCTGGAGAAGAGAAGGTTAAGGGGTGATATGATAGCCATGTTCAAATATATAAAAGGATGTCATATGGAAGAGGGAGAAAGGTTGTTTTCTGCTGCTCCAGAGAAGCAGACATGGAGCAATGGATTCAAACTACAAGAAAGAATATTCCACCTAAACATTAGGAAGAACTTCCTGACAGTAAGAGCTGTTTGACAGTGGAATTTGCTGCCATGGAGTGTGGTGGAGTCTCCTTCTTTGGAGGTCTTTAAGCAGAGGCTTGACAGCCATATGTCAGGCATGCTTTGATGGTGTTTCCTGCTTGGACTGGATGGCCCTTGTGGTCTCTTCCAACTCTGTGATTCAACAGCTAATGCTATTATAGACTGCATCAACAAAAGTATAGTGTCCAGATCAAGTGAAGTGGAAACCAAGCCTTATAAGGAATGGTTGAGGGGGTTGGGTATGTTTAGCCTGGAAAAGAGGAGGTTGAGAGGAGATATGATAGCCATCTTCAAATATCCAAAGGGTTGTTCCATGAAAGATGAAGCAAGTTTGTTTTCTCCTGCTCCAGAAGTTAGGACCTGAACCAATGGTTTCAAGTTAAAAGAAAGGAGATTCTGACTAAACATCAGGAAGAACTTTCTGACAGCAAGAGCTGTTCAACTCTCCTTCCTTGGAGGTTTTCAAGCAGAAGTTAGATAGTCACCTGTCATGGATGTTTTAGTTAAGTTTCCTGCATTGCAGGGGGTTGAACGAGATGACCCTTGGGATCCCTACCATTCTACTATTCTATGACCTAATTCAAAAAATGGAATAAAAACAGATGAATCTGCACACTAGAATCCACCTCTTTTAGGCAAGATACAATGCCATTCCCCACACTTATTCTAGGATTTGTGGAAGGCATTGCATTAATATAATTAATGCCATCTCTGGTTTGTCCTTGATTTGAACAGTTTAAGATACAAAGGAAAAAATGTGTTTGCAATGTTTATATGTATGCTCAAAGAACTGTAGGACTAAAATGAAACAGACTCGTTGATGCTCTTGTTGTTCTTATTTGGATGGCATTTATGAACTGTTTTCAAAAGTTCTTTGAACAACATATTTTCTGAAAAATGGTGTAATTTTTATTATTATTATTTTTTGCATTGCGGCAGCAGGACTGTGGGAGGTGTAAAGATACCACAGTTTTCACTGGGTGCCCATATGTTTTTTCACTCTTGCTAAGCCATAGTTTCGCTTAGTGGTATGTGCAAACCAGGCATTATTCAGCAGATTGCAGTTGCATTTAAATAAGGTGACCTCAATAAGTAACCAAGAATGACTGAGATATGCTTTTTGTGAATTGACATAATTTTGATGCAACAGTTAAGCCAGAAAAAAAAATGTATACCCTTCCTTTACAGGAATATTCCAAACCATTCTGTTTATGTAATAAGCATAACATACATATTTACTATTAAATAAAACAGGTCTGTTATCCATAAAATTACTTGAATTAGTTCAAAAATTATATTCTTGAACTAGTAAAAACAGCAGAGCATAATATACTGACATTAAAAATGCTTTTAAAAGGATAGGCAGTTGCAAAGTGGCTGCCAACTTAATATTTCACTTGGAAGAATTAAACCCTTATGTGTGTATATCTGCTGAAGGATCATGATTTAATCTCAATTTCAAGAGGGCATTAAGGTTAGTCATGGTCTAGAATTGATGTCAGTGTTGATAATATCCAAAATTATATTCAAAGTGTTCTATCATTTCCTATCATAAGCAGATTGAAACTCATTAATGTTCTTCTTTCTCGCAAGATACAGCTGGGCAAGAGGGATGCCCAGAAGACTCTTAACAGCAGAAAGCTCTGTATCATTAACAGAGGTATAAGTCTTCATAGTTTCTTGGAAGCTGGAAAATGAGAAAAAGAAAATCATGATATGTTTTCCGTAACCCAGCTGGGATATATTTTGAGGAAAGTTTGGATATGTTCAGTAACTTAAACAGAGTTGCAAAGAAATTGTTCTTTTGTGGTCATTTTAACACAAGCCAAGATAGTGGTATTTATGTGACTGTGTCCCCAGGTTTGTCACCCTCAAGATTTCATGTAGAGACTAAGGATAAGTTACTGAGCTATAGTTCTCAGAGTGGTTTAACAGTCCATCCATAGTCCAATGGAACTCTGGGAATTGAGGGTCTGTGAGGGTAATAGGGGTCTCCTAAAACTCAGATCTTGAAGCTGAGGCTCCAATACTTTGGCCACCTCATGAGAAGAGAAGACTCCCTGGAAAGGACCCTGGTGTTGGGAAAGATGGAGGGCACAAGGAGAAGGGGACGACAGAGGACAAGATGGTTCTCGAAGCTACAAACATGAGTTTGACCAAGCTGCAGGAGGCAGTGGAGGACAGGAGCGCCTGGCGTGCTCTGGTCCATGGGGTCACGAAGAGTCCGACACGACTAAATGACTAAACAACAACAAAACTCTGCCCATCTCAAACCTCTGTTGTGCCCACATTACACAGCCTGAATGCAGTCTTTCAAATAGGCAATGAATAAAATTACTCAGCTGGTCTGCCTAATGGGTGGCTTGAATGCTGTCCTTGGAAAAAGCAACAACACATCATGCAGCATGGATTTCAGATTTGTCACTTTATAATGCTTATAGCCTTTATCTTGATATTTCTTCTTTGCAAAATTTTATTCATTGCTGACTCTTTATCTCATGTTGCTGTTTGAAACAAGAGGAAGATGGCAGGTTTTCATAGTGTATTCGGGGATTTGAAAGTTCCAGTGTGGTTCATAAAAATACCCTATAGGCAGGTGCATTCAAGGAATGCATGAGAACAGGATGCTTCCATCTTCTGATGAATTTGAAACATTTTCAAATTCCATTTTGTGTTAAACAGGATTGAATTATTGATTAGTTTAGTATAGAATTTCTACAAAGAATGAGATTCCTTAGACAACTGTTATTAAAGCAACATCTATCTTTTCTTTCTATGAATATTTCTTCTCTGGGCCTTCCACTGTCCCAGAGGGGGGGGAAGTATGTGAATGGTTCTCATTTATTTATTTAAATATGTTCCATTACAACCTTAAATCAGCTCTGGTCTAGAGTTTAAAATAAGTTGAAAAATTGAAATGGCTGGGAAGGTAGGAAATCAGCAAACAGAACTTGTATGGCTAATACAAGAAAGTAAACAAAAGGATTTTGTTAAAAGCAGCATTGTTTCCTCCTTTGACAATGAACTGTCAACAGGTGTTACACTTTTTCCACCTAGAAGATACTTCTCAGTTCTACTTCTAAGTTTGCTATGATTTCTCCAATTTTCAACATGGATGTTTACTTCAGAGGTTCTAGCCAAAGGGAGTAAATAAGAGAACAGGCAACAATCCTATACCCTTACCTGGAATAGTTCACTTGGTAGAGTAGGAGTAGCTTAGTTTCAAGGTGGTGGGTTTGAATGCCACACTGGGCAAAAAGATTCCTGCATTGCAGGGAATTGGACTAGATGATCCTTGTGGTTCCTTCCATCTCCAGAATTCTATGATTCTATAAATTAAGCCCCATAAAACTCAATAGAACTTACTTCTGAATAAACCTTAGCTAGGTGGCCTTGTGGGTTAAACCACAGAGTCTAGGGCTTGCTGATCAGAAGGTCAGCGGTTCAAATCCCTGCAGCGGGGTGAGCTCCCGTTGCTCGATCCCAGCTCCTGCCAACCTAGAAGTTCGAAAGCATGTCAAAGTGCAAGTAGATAAATAGGCACCGCTCTGGCGGGAAGGTAAACAGCGTTTCCGTGCGCTGCTCTGGTTTGCCAGAAGCAGCTTTGTCATGCTGGCCACATGACCTGGAAGCTGTCTGCGTTCAAACGCCAGCTCCCTCGGCCTATAGAGCAAGATGAGCGCCGCAACCCCAGAGTCGGACACGACTGGACCTGATGGTCAGCAGCCCCTTTACCTTTTTAGTGCTACATATGCCTCTCCTGGATTATGCACATCAAATAATAGCTGGTAATACTAAATTTTACTCCAACCTCCAGCTGTTTTCTTTGGTACTTGTACTGCTAACAGACTTTATAGGTACTCAACTGATACATGTTCTAAAACTTATTTTACTCATAAGGGAGCCAAGGATGAAAGCCATTTAAGGGTCAAGGTCAGAGATTATTTGTGGCAAAATGAAGATTAAAATCCAATCAAGGGCAGCTAGAAATATCTACCTGGTTCCAGGAGCATAGTTTAACCATTTTATGTATATCCATTGCTTTGTGCATGTATGAAAATAATATATAACTACCAGCTGGCCTGGCCACACATTGCTGTGGCTCATCCCTGTGACTGCCCCCACCCTGTTCCGACCCATGACCTATTCTGTGCTGTGGAGAGGAAAGCTTTCTTAGCTGCAGTACCAGTAGAGGGCGCTGTTTTGCTCCTGTGCTCCCAGCATCCCTGGCTGTCTGAGTTTTGTGTTTGGGAACAGTGGGTTTTACCTGCTTTACCTGCCATAGGTGTGACATCTATCTACGCAAATGGTATATGATCCCTCACATAATTGCATGTGACGTTGTGTCCAAATTTGAACACAATCGGTCAAGCGGTTTAGGTGAAAAGTGGAGACCCACAAACATGCCCCTTTTACAGACAGAGAGAGAGAGAGAGAGAGAGAGAGAGAGAGAGAGAGAGAGAGAGAGAGAGAGAGAGAGAGAGAGAGAGAGATGCCTGACCACAGCTTGGCTCTTGAATATTTTTAAAAAATTACTTAGTGTAGATAAAGGTTTATATATAAAACACCACAATTCTGTCAGATTATCCACTGAGTTAACCATGGTAGTTTCAAAAACATTTAAAACTCAAGAGAGAAAAACAACACCTAAAATTCTGGATACTTTAAGAGCTGCCTGTCATGTGCAAGTGAGAACAAAATCATCATGTACCACACTCGTTTTGAGGGACAAACTGAGTTTACACTCCCATCATGGGAGTAGTATTGGAGGCTACAGGGAAGGAGAATCATTATGGCAGTGGGTCTGATCCCTTTGTATATATCTGATGGACTTGCAGCTTCCCCTCTGGCAGAGGTGCTTAGCTTCAGATATCCACATGACAGGTGATGTTTTGTTTTGCTTTCAGAAGATGAGGTTCCTGGGGCATCCTGGAACCATTTCTGGAAACACTTTGGGTGTTTGGGACCATAATACAGGGAGTACTGAATTTGGTCGCCCCAGCCACCTCCCACAGAAATTGAGTCATTTTCCTGTTTTTTTGCCCAGATGACACCCACCTCTTACAGTTGAACAATGGTATTTGGCTGACTGGTATCCAGAATTGCCGGCAGAGGTGGTTGCAGGCATAGTAGGTTAGTTGGTAAGTCAAGCAGTGAAGCTGCCCGCTTCTTGTGGCAGGGGAGGTCACTAGCTTACAGGGCTCTTAGGGTGGCACTTCAAGAACTCACCAGGGAGCCAGAAGTGACTGCCACATACTCAGGCTGCTAACAGGTGTCAGTCAGGTGCAACCTATGCCATATTGGGGCTAAGAGTCTAGTGACTCCCTCCTGGATTCTGAACAGGAAAGCTGGGAGAGGTATAGGCAAGCAGACAGGCTGCCTGATAGGCATATCCTTGCTTGATCCTATGTCAAACATGATACACTGTAATCAATAAAGCTGTATCCATGTTTAACTCAAAGTGTGTCTTCATATATTCATTGTGTTCCTGAGCATCATGCTTAGGTGGTACATGATGAAATATCATTCTAACCAGGACCTGTACTTCATGAATCACATTCATATCTGTTCAAAAATTCAAGGATCTATGTGAATGTTTATTCCTTTAAGTAATACAACATCACACACACACAAGAACTGTATATAAAAGAGCAAAGAGTGTGTAACTTTCGACTTAATGATCTGTCAGTTCTGTCACTAAGCCATTTTGTTTGAAAGGAAAGCAATACAGCAATCAGAACTGTATCTGACAAGAGACATGAAGTGTGTGTGCATATATATATATATATATATATATATATATATATATATATATATATGAAATAACTAGTTTATGTGGCCTGTGACATTACATGTGATGAGCTCCTGTCTCAATACCTCCTCATTTTATGACTAGAGGAGTCTTAGCTCTAAAGTATTTATTGTCTGGAAGCAAACTAAAGAATTTAATCTGTCAAAGTGTATACAAGTATCTCTTATCATTCTCCATAAGTACTTCAAAAACATTACAAATCCTATTTGAGATATATGCTACGAATGAAAGTTCAGGTGAAGGCCAAATTTATTCTTTCATAGAACAAAATGTCAGAAAAGCCATTTTTACACAGAGTTGTATCCAAAAGTTGCCATCCACATAGGGATGAACAAATCTCTCAATTTTTGTTATCTCCGTTTCTCATCTTTCCACTCTGAAATTCAGTTTTCCACATTTCCACAGCAATTTGCATATTTTTTTAAAAAATCCTCATGAAAATTCACCAGCATTTTTGTACAGTGGGAAGCAGCCCAACTTGAGTCAGGGGTCAAGAACTATGAATTTGGTCAATGGTCAGGACCAATGAACAAGATAGGCGATGGGACAAACCAGGAGTTAGGACCATAGGGCAAGGCATGACTAGAGGACGAACCAGGATGCTGGGCCAAAGAGCAACCAGAACTATAGAAACACTGTAGGTGACCTTGTTGCTCAAGCAAGGCTTAGCTAGAACATGAAGCTCTATACTCCTTCCTGTCCAGAAGGATCCAATGATCAGTCTGGGTGGGTAGAGCCAGTCTGAAAGGTTCCCCATGGAGTCGGGTGTCAGCTGCAGTTCAGTGATCTGCCACACAGGGGAGACAGATCTCACTGCTTGGGGAAGTTCGAACAAAATTAGCAATATTTTAAGCACTCCTACAAAAAAATAAACAATTTCTTTATCCAGGGAAGAGACACTTCCTTTTTCATAGGTTTGCCTAATATTTTTTCTTCTTTGGTAATTTTATTTCTTCACATAGTTCTTTATAGAACACTTTATATATTACACGTTCCTTGCCTGAAGACCTTGCAGCCTAAATTTTATCTGTGGAGGAGACAAGAAAAGTAAGGAAAAGGAGTAGAGGAACACATCTGTGTTTTCAAAACCTAACATTTCAGAGGGACTTCATTTGCATTTTAGTTAGTGCTATACGTTGTGATCTGAATACAAAGGTAATTTTGAGCATCCATATGTGTTGCACTGCAAGTACAACTGGCGTAAATACTTTTTAAAGCTGCAACACATGGTCGCTTTCTAGTACACAGAACAATATCTAGGTAAGTGATAATCAAACATGATATACTGCACGTGAGATACTATGATTTCACACACACAAATGGCTTTTGTTTCTTAATTTCTGGATATGCTACTGCTTAGTGTCCTGAGTCTGTAGTCATTTTTAAAGTATACAGTATTCCTAATAAATTAGCACTCCATAAAAATTTATTCTTAATTATACTTTGAACACAGTTTTAAACTAGCTCTCGGGTAGTAAAGCTGCACCATATATGTAAGTGCCCAATTTTCTGCAGTTACAGAACACGGGAGCTCAAGTCTTCATTCCCTTTGCCATGAAAACTAAAAGGGTGTAGATTTTCATTTCATTATTACCGAGCAACCTTCATATGCCACGGGAGTCCTGAAATGTGAATTTAATACTGGTTGGATGAGTAGTGTAGTTATCATGAATTTTCATGACTAGTTCTTAAGCCCAGTTCCCTGGAGGACAAGAGGCTAATGTACTGGTAAAGTACTGGAGCAAAGAGTTATGCTAAAAGCTAACTTTCTCCTATAATATTTTGTAGAGCTTATATTCCCACCCCCATCATGGAGCTGAAATGTTTTCTTTGGGTTTCAGAAAGGAACACTCGCCATTATGAGAGCATTTCAATGTTTTGAGCCTCCCTTGGCTAGAAGATACGGTGTATGTGCTGGCAATCTCAGGTGCTTATTTTGACGTGTTACAAGTTTAACTAGTACCTAGCCATACTGGAATTAAGTTGGGAAAATCCAAAGAGTAAGAGAAGGATATGTGAAAGTAGAAGCAGTTTGTTTTGTCTGGTTGTAATTTACAGCAAATTCATTACATTGTGTGCTTTCTTTGTAATTCTAGGATAACGCCAATTCTCCAAATACTCAAGGCAGCTAACGAACAGCTGTTAGCAGCTGGCGGGACTGTATTGCTCTCCAATGCTGCATATCACTGTTGTTTACTGAGCTGGAGAGCAAGAGGGTCATGTCAGCATGGAGCACAGACACGGAGAAAATTTAATGCTTCCAACACTGTGACTGTACTGTGCTGAGCTCCCTGCTGCCTTGCTCCTCCTCTTCTTGGTAACTGGCACCCGCCTGCCCACCCGTCCACCCGCCTTCTAGGTTTTGCTTCAGCTCCTGACCTTGCTATGGACTTCAGTTGGTCTCCTTGGTTGTCCAAGGGGCCTGGTAGGAATTTTTTCCACCTGGCAGATTGGCACCAGCCACTTGGTTTTTTGCATCCCTCGTAGCAAATCGTCATAACTTTGTAAGGTTTGGCGGTTAGGCATTGGAAGATGTGTTGTGTATTGGAGGAGAGGTTGTGGCCATCACCTACCCCTCCCCTTGAAGGGTATTCTGTTAAAGGAATCCTGTGGTCGTGGTTCCTGTCTGATGCCCAGGTGGTGGCTAGGGCCAAGAGTCGACCCCCAGTGACTCTAGGGCAGGCATGTCAAACCTGCGGCCCTCCAGATGTTTTGGGCTACAATTCCCATCTTCCCCAACCACTGGTCTTGCTAGCTAGGGATCATGGGAGTTGTAGGCCAAAACATCTGGAGGGCCGCAGGTTTGACATGCCTGCTCTAGGGGAAAGCTTCCAGTTGATTTGCATCAACAAGCTCCCCCTACAGGTTGTTAACCCTTGTGTGACTCCCTGCAGGAGTCAAGTATAGTCTGTTCGGATCCAATGCCTAATACAATAGCACTCACATTCTGTAACCAATAAAGTTGTGGCCTTTTTTTAGCCCATTAACCTAAAATGCTTGTGTCCATGTGTTAAGATTATTTCATCACAGAGCGAGGCCTTGACTCGCAACCGGCAGTGACACATGATGATGTCAGAAGAGCAACGCAGCCCCACCTGCACTGCCTCACCCACCACTACTACAAACAATAATAAAAACAGAATAAAACAAAGCTTTAAAAGTTTAATATATGCTCAGCTCAAAAAGCTAACAATATCCAACCAATTTAACAAATCCCAGCTGTTCAAGCATAACGTAACCGAGTCAGCAAATTTTCCACAATCAACTAACAGTCTTTTTTTTAAGCCAGTCTTTGTCAGACATCTGAATCGGTATAGTAATAAGATGGGTGCCCCAGCAGAAAAGGCCCTACCTTCAACTGACACAAGTTTTGCCTCCTAAGGTCAAGGGTTTTGGAGCAGGGCTTCAGAGGATTATCAGAGTGTGTGGAGGAGCACACAGGAAATGACATTTTTTAAAGTACTGAGCAGGGCAGTCTCGAGCAGGTTGCGCGCCCTGGCACTGAGGTTGCAGAGATTGCTCCGGTGCCCCCGCCCTTGCAGGGCACAGCATGGCTTCCGCACGGCTTCGCCGCGCAGCGCCCAGCCTACCGGCCCAGCGCCCTAGCGCCCCGCGCCACCGGGACTCTACCTAGAGCCGGCCCTGGTACTGAGGTCCTATGGTAACCAGGTTCTTTTTCCTTCGAAAATAGTTGTTCCATAATCCTTACTTGTGAGCCTTCTTTGTATGCCTTAGGTTTTGTCACTCTTCCCCTCTTTCTTTCTCAGGGAAGACTTCCAGAATTGTACTTGGAATGCAGATGTGTCATTCAGACATGATAATGGAAAATCTAGAAAACAGCAAGAAATTAGACAGAGTTTATAAATATATGCATCAAGATCTTTTAAGGCATGACCTGGGCATAGCCAGGCTTTTTGTTAGGGGCGGTGGGCCTTTTGTTGGGGGGGGGGGCAGAACCTCAGTTAGCTATGTATTTTTATTGAATTGGGGGGCAGCTGCTATGCCCACGAGGCCTGACATATTTGTGACTATTTTAGATTTGGATCTAAAATATTGTAAAACACATACTATTTATAGCACTGTCGGATGAAATTTAAAATGAATATAGAAATTAAACTATGGATGTGAAATTCTGAAATTAGCTCACAGTGGCTTTTCAGAACTGTTTTTAAAATGTTCCAAATAGAATGAAGTGAGCATCGTTTTATAATAAGAAGTATACTGAAATATGATCATATTCCTACAAAATATGTTAGCTATCGTATCTTTCTCCCCACCCCCCACCCCATGATCCTTGGGAACATCAAGTTATTTAAGGAAGGCATTCAGAGAATTGTCATCACCCTAATAATATTGAAATCTGTTGGGTTTCTTGAGTGCAGCCCCATTAACTGTAGTTTCATGGAGTAGGGGAGGAATGTTTAGGTTCGCACTGTAGATTTCTCCATATTGCAGGACAAGAAATGACCATTTCATTTCATTGTTTCCAAGTTAGCAAATAGCTCTGAGTGAGATTAGCAAGTGGCATTAAGCCTTCTAGCCTAGGCTGCTGTGCCTAGTGTAATAGCAGAAAGTCTTGAATCAGCCTGCCCTGTGTGAGTGAGCTCTGTGCCTCGATCATTGGTCTTGTAATGGCAGGAAATGGGACATTGCACACCAGTGTGCTTCATTTGTCTCCTGCATGCTGGGATTGATCTGGCTGTGTGCTTCATTTCCACAAGCATATGAAAAAGCCTTCCATTTTCTAGGACCATAAATCTATCTAGGGGTTCTGTATCTTGTTGCTGATAAGGAAGACCCTGTAGGCAATATTTGAACACAAGCAAGTTGTTTGTTTGTTAATATCTTACAGCTTTTGCCTTGTCTCTCTTCTCTCTGTTTCCTTTGTTCTACACACACACACACACACACACACACACACACACACACACCTTCCTTTTTCCCTACTAGGGCTTCCTAGGGACAAACGCCTGAAAGAAAAAGGGTTTCAGTGCTGCTGTGTGAAATAACGTTGTTCCAAACCACCAACTGAGAAGGCAAGCTGATTTTTTTTTAGCAACAGGTTTCCTCTCAATTCCCCAAAGCTTCAATTTCCCTAAGTGATAAAAATGTATAGAGCCAACTGAGGGGCTGAAATGGGGAAGATACAAAATATAATTACTGCAGCAATGAGGGTGTCAAGTTGCTAGCTTCAGGAATGTTTTCTTTTTGTCACTATCATATAACCATTTCAAACCATCATGAGAAATAAGAACAAGTCTTAAATCTTAAACACAGTGGTGCAGAGTCTTCAAATGTCCATTTTGCAATGCCCTCAGAATGACGGGAAGTGCTATTTTTAGTTGGCATATTGTCCAGCAGAATTATCCATTCATCAGCTCGAAATAGTTGGGGAGAGGGGAGGAATCACTTTGCGTGTGATGTAAAGAAAATCTTTTTTTCATATTGGTAAAAAGCTTCAGCGAGCCTCCTGAGATGGATTAAATGTCTCAATCTATTAAGCAAAATGGCATTTAAAGTGATGAATTCCAAATGAGACCAGGAAAAATCAGACACACACACACACTACAAATCCATCTCTGAGATTACTGACACACCTTCTGCAGCTCCAGAGAGTATTGTGAGTTCAACTTAGGCTCTCACCAACGCTTGAGTCATTTGGGATGTCGAACAACATTTGCAATTTAGAATAGCTACAACATTGATCTAACTTATCCTGGATGAAATCGTTCTCAGGAACTGAGCACCAGGCCCTCGCAGTGCTCAAAGCTCACTTTTAATTAAACATCAGAGGCTGTAATCTGCCCAGGACTCTGCAGAGGCCTCTGGCATCACCTCTATGTAGTGGGTCAGCAAAGTGCCAACTCCCAGAAGCAGTCCTAGCCCCATGCCTCGCTTCCATGCTGGTTCTTCCATCTCACCCTGGTCAGAGCCTGAGGCCCTGGTACATACAGGTCACAACAGATTACACAAATGGTGTATGGACTGCATTCGAGCTTATTTACCATGGACCCAGAAAAGTTGTTTAAGTTGGGCTTGGTCTAGTGTGCCTTCCTGGAAAATGCGTTCTATCTATCCATCTCACTTCTGAAGGAGAATTGCATCCTTAAAGTAATGGGAGTTTTCAATATAGAAGCTGAAAAATTGTCACTTCCTTAGGAGCTGGAAAATCTTTTTAAAATGTACATTCAAACTAAAACGGCCTTCTTGCTGGCCATAAAACTAGGACAGGGAGGTTGTATGAAGATAAACTGAAAATCCCTATTCCTTAGGATCCCATTTCTGTTTGTGTTTAAAATATAGCCATGTGTGTCAGCTGTGAATAGGATGTCAAATCCAGAGGCTATCATAGTTATGGGCTGCAAAAATCTTGCATATCCACCGGAAAGTTACAGGAAAGGCATTCTCTTCACATCAAATGCTAGGCGTGAAAAGATACTTTCATCTATAATGCATTAAATAACAGGAATTCTGATAGAGGGGGTGTAGGTAATGCTCACTGTAAAATGTATAGGGCAGCTTCCCCAATGCACAGTGTATTCACAGGCAGAAGAAAGATAATTGAATCTGCCTTTCTTCCCCTGTACAGGTTTTTGTGTGAGTGAAGAAGGCTGTATTGCAAGCAGAAACTCCTACTATGTGAGCAAATGGGTGCAAGCTTTGTGCTTAATTCTTCATTACCTTCTGATTGTGGCATTAGCTAGAATCCTAACCTAATCTTCTGGCAGCCTGGCCACAACACTAATAAAGATTGATATTTGACATTTGTAGTGTGCTCTCCCTATTGACTGCTCATTATTCTGGTATGCTAAATAACACAGTCGCTCACACACCATTTCTTAAAGGGGGCTATTGTTAACTGCTTATGCTATTTTTGCCAGCTTGCTTTTCCCCTCCTCTCTTCAGGGCTATGCTCAAGCCTATATACTCCTGAGTGCTGACATTTAAATCTTTCTATAGTTCAGCACATCCTATCTGCCCGATCATTTCTCAGATCCTGCAGTCCCCCTAGACACTATCTCGGCTCTTTTGTTCTCAGTCAGCAGGTCTCTGATGTGTTACTAAAGCTGGAATAAAATATCAGGAGGATAGCGTTTGCTTCTTGATGAACATGTCTGCAGCAATAATAAGTTCAAAATGACTCCCTGCCCTACATTCCATCATGACATCTACAGTCCACTAAGAGCAAAACCTTGAAGCTGTGCTGTGCATGACAAGGACACATCTAACAGTACTTGTGGTAACTACTTACTGGTTCAGTAATACAGTACTTTTTCACCTGAACCTCAGCCTCAGCTTGTGACAACCAGTGAGCGAGCGTACTGCTAAGCAGTGGACTTCATGGATAGGAAAAGGGAGTGTGCTTAGTGGTTAGAGTTGGACAAAGGAATGTAGAGTCCAAATCTCCACTCAGTGAAGAAGCTCACTGGGTGCTCTAAGACCTCATGTACACCACCCTAGGCTCATTGGAGAATGGCTGGTCCTAGCTATGACATTAACAATGGAAGGTGGGAGCAAGCTCACTTATCAAGAAGCTGTTGGTCAGGACACTTCCAGCACATTTTGTCTCATATATCTGATTCCACTACAGTGGTACCTCTGGTTATAAACTTAATTTTTTCCGGAAGTCCGTTCTTAACCTGAAACCGTTCTTAACCTGAGGTACCACTTTAGCTAATGTTGTCTCCAGCTGCTGCCGCGCTGCTGGCACGCGATTCCTGTTCTCATCTTGAGGTAAAGTTCTTAACCCGAGGTACTACTTCCGGGTTAGCGGAGTCTGTAACCCAAAGTGTTTGTAACCTGAGGTGTTTGTAACCCAAGGACCACTGTAGAGACTTATTTATTTTTAAATTGAAAGCTGGGAATCTGGGTCCAAAGATGCACTAGGTGATAGGTCCAGAATGCAGACAAAACCTAGAAAACTGGGTCAAATTGCATTTTTTTTAAAAAAAGAGTCTGGGTTTCCCACTAACCAAATCAAAGTAATGACTACACCACCTTGCTGCTGTGAAGAAAGCAAGTGAGCAACTATAATGTAAACTGTTCCAGCTGCTTGAGATGGAAGGGCATAGAATCTCGATAATATGCCTCAAGCCTAGTTTCAAATCCTGGTTTATTACAGCTCTATACAGTTTTTCTGTGCAATCTGTATTATGGTCTCTTTTGGGATGTGAGCCAAGTTAGCAATGCTTGAAACCTTCACTGCATCAGCCTTCTGAAGTGTTGCTGCTGGCTCAAGCAGTAAGACACTTAATTTAATTAGAAGAGTCTGCCATAGTTGAAACTGCTGAATATACTATTTTTTCCAGTGGAGCCAAGGTAAATCTAATTTATTAGAACTTTTAAACTGTGTTGTATCATTGTTACTGTGCTCTTTGGCTCTCAGCAGCTGCATCATTGAATGAAATGTCCAAGTCCCACTGAAAGCAGTATTTCATCTTTCCGACCTGCATGTACTGCTAATGTGCTTGGCATCTTTTCTTCTGCTGAAGTGATGGTGTACATTGCATTATTCTCCTCCTGCATGGTGATGTGATTTTCCACCTGTGGAACCATGCCAGGTTACTGGTTTATGGGGACATTTGTAGATGCACTAGTGTCTTTTTGTGATGCGGTTATGAGGAGACATAATAGTCCTGCAGTTTGTAGCAGTCCTTATTGCTGCCCTGTACATGGTTGCATGGGGAATTGTGTGTTAAGGTTGTCATCCCTCATCCCAATGAGAGCCGAGTTGTTGTTTTTGAGTTTCAGCCAGTAAGTGAACTGTTTCACATCAGCACCCTGTTCTCACAGTGACCAACCTGACGCCCATGGGAAAATAGCTAGCAGGACCCAAGCACAATAACACTCTCCCCTCCTGTGGCTTCCACCAACTGGTACTGTATTCAGAAACATCCTGCATAGTCTGCAACACATAGCAAGGGACTGTGAGACACTGGGCAGGGAGCTGAAGAGACTTGGGGCACAGGTAGTCTTTTCATCACTCCTTACTGTTGAAGGTTGTGGCCCAAGAAGAGAGAGGGAAAATACTTGAGGTAAATCACTGACTGTGCAGGTGGTGTCATCAGGAAGGATTTGGATTATTAGATGATGGTCTCTGCTTGCTTGAGGTGGGACTTCTGGCAAGACATGGACCGCACCTCAGCAATGAAGTGCTGATTGACAGTTATGGGGGTGGCAGAGAAATTAGAAAATAGAGTGAGGAATGGGAATACAATACCCCACGGTGGCTCCACACTTCAACATTTTCTTGTAAGTGTCCCAGGAAATTCAGGATTAAGATAATTACACTGGTTACATAGATTAAATTCTGCCTTTCTCTTTTCAGTGGAACTTCCACTATTTTTTAAGGTCCATATTTTGGCTTGCTTTGTGTTATGCACTACGACTACTTCGGAAATTGTAATGAATAGAGCTAAAACCTGATGTTTTGTTCCTCACACAAGAATACCTGATTCAAATACTATACCTGCCATGAGATGCTCATATTTTCCTGTTATTATCTTACAAAGGTGGCTGGACTTTTTCCTCTCAGCACAGCGTGAACTCATCAGTGGATAAGCTTATTACAGATAATCTTATTTACTTTACTACCTCTCTCCAGAATAATCCTGTTATAGTTCTCTCAAGGGCTTATCACCTTGAATCCATCATGCCACCATCATTGCATAGGTATACAAAAACCTGTATATATAGCGCAACGGGCAAGCGGCATTGTTGTTTAACATTCATTCTTTCATTTCTAAAGAGAACTATATAAGGAGACAACAACTTGGATAGCTTTAAAAGCAGATTAGGCAAATTCATGGAGGATAAGGCTACCAATGACTATGCTCCTTCTCTACAGTCAGAGGCTGTATATGTCTGAACACCAGTTGCTGGAAATCCCAGGGTGGGAGAGTGCTCTTATGTTCAAGTCCTGCTTGCAGGATTCACACAGGCACCCTGTTGGGCACTAGGGGAATAGGAGACTGGACTAGATGGGCCATTGGCCTGAGCCAACCTGCTCGCCTCATGTTCCTTTGTTCTTTATGACATTCTTTTACCTGAACTGTTTGCCATGGTAATAATCTATAATAAATAGATAGATAGATAGATAGATAGATAGATAGATAAATAAATAAATAATAAAGCCACTCTGGGTGGCTTTCAACAAAATATTAAAATACAATAATTTATTAAACATTAAAAGCTCCCCTAAACAGGGCTGCCTTCAGATGTCTTCTAAAAGTCTGGCAGATGTTTTTCTCTTTGACATCCGGTGGGAGGGCGTTCCACAGGGCGGGTGCCACTACCGAGAAGGCCCTCTGCCTGGTTCCCTGTAACTTGGCTTCTCGCAGCGAGGGAACCGCCAGAAGGCCCTCGGCGCTGGACCTCTTTGTCCGGGCAGAACGATGGGGGTGGAGACGCTCCTTCAGGTATACAGGACTAAGGCCATTTACCCGTATGACAAGCATTCTATTAATATGAATTTTCCCTTTCAACTGAGATCCTATTCAGGTGGGTGTGTTCAATGCCTCCTTAATCCATTGTGGTGTTCCTGCCAGCCTTCCCGTGCAGCCAGGACCTGCCCTGGCTCACCTTAGCCATATCTAAGTATCAGGGTAAGCAACAAGGCATTGCAGGAGCCCTTGAAAGAATTACAGTTCCCATGGTCCCGTTGGAGCTTGAACTCTTGCATGCTGCTATTCAATGTATCAGGACAATGAAACAGGAGAGAAGGAAGGGACAACATTCACTTCTTACTTCTCTCCTTCCCTAGTGCACTGCTGTGGTTGTCCTCATGGTTACTGCCACCTGCCAGGTAAGGAAAGTAAAGGCATGGGGTATTTTGAAAGGGGGGCTTGTCGCGGAATGCTTTGGTGACATGTGGAAATGGAGGAGAAAAGGCATCAAGCCGGTGCAGAATCTGGAGGCTTTAAAAGGTAAGTGGGTGTATAGGGTGGAATCTACACACATGTTAAAAACGTTATGAAAATGCTTTTTTAAAAAAAAAAACGTTTTGAAAAATGCATTGAATTTGCTGTAGCTCACCGTTGCCACCTGGCGTCACAATTGTATATTGCACATTACAACACATTCAAAACATTTTATTTGCAGCTGTATAGTTGCACGGCTCAACTTGAGCCCCAGGATTGGTTTAGGTTTATTAAACTGATATACTGCTTCCTACTACCCAAGGTCCATTCTCTTATTCCCTTGAAAATCTTGTGAATTGAGTTGCATGTGATGGTGTTAGTTGAAATCTGGCCCTACCATTTAAAAGTACTGTTCTATTATCTTGGACCATGTTTAGTTTTGGACATGTATTGTAAACCACTGGAAACAAACAAACAAACAAGAAATCCTTCTTTTTCTCCAAACCCATTTTTATATGGCTTTCTCAAAAAAGTTACATATAAAACTCATTTAAGAGTCAGCATGGGCACATTACTTAAGACACAAATTCTCATTCATATATGGAGTGCATTAACTATATTAAAATAGTCTTTTAAGGTATTGCTTAGTTTAAAAAAACCTGACAGCAGGAATAAACAAATCTTCAGCACTTTAATTTAATTTAATTGTAGCAAAAATGCTGTATTAGCTGCTGATCTATTGAGAAACATTGAGCCAGAAGGAAATATGGCCATTCAGTAAAAACCTGGGCAGTTTCCCACTAAGTTCTGACACCCAACATATATACATCAAACAATCACGAATTTATTAGGCCATTCGTTAAAAACTATAACAACTTAAAGAGAGTGGCAATTGTATGCTCTAAAGATTTTTTTTGTAATGTAATAAATAAAACCACAGAAGGAAATTCATCTAATAAAAATTGGCTCCATATTCTCGCTTCCTAAAGAAGCTATTCTCTTAAGTATTTCCAACCATTTTTCTTTGTTTCTCTCTAGTCATTAAAAAAACTGGACATTTACAAGTCAAGCAATGTTATGCACTCCATGTATAAAACTTGCACACTGCACAAACAGGTAAAAGTAAGTCTGGCAAGTGCCTTTTGCAGTGCTGAGGAATGCTTCCCTTGTTTGGATTTTTTTCTGCATTCCGCTCAACTTGTCATGTAGATTGCCCTCATTCTCTTTCACTCTTAATTAATTGAATTTGTTCTCTGCAATGTTAATTTGATTATGGGATCATCTACATTGTCCTGATTTCCTTTGTTAACTGATATAGGAAGCATTGTTGTGAGTGATATATACCCAGCTTTGATTGGCTTTATAACATCATGACACTATCCAATTGACTGTAGGAACCCTTCCTGACTACTCCAGGAAGAGAAAAGGCTACTTCCCCTTTCTCAGTGGGATCCCTCCACTGGATCAAAAGCCTTTTGGGGTCACTAGGCAAAGTCTGAATCCAACTCATATGACTCAAGCAGTCTCAGATTTTGGACAATAGCAATGGAGTCTGGTGATAATATTCTGTAGGTGGACCTTCATCTTGGTATTTGTCAAGGCAGGAGCTGGGAGCTGGTGAGCAGTAACTCACAAGATGTCAGTGAAGTTAACTCTTTATTCAAGGAAACAAAACAGCTCAGGCCTCATGAACACAGCAACTATTCCCTGCAAGTCTTGCCCTGATGGGACCTTGTTCTGGGAGACCAGGGTGGGAAGGGAGCTGGTCTCAGCAGGAAAGGGAGATTCCCTGGCTTCTTCAACAGCCTGCCTGATCTCTGACTCTTGGTCCCTTCCTCTCCAGCCTCCACTTCTGCCTCTGCTTGCGGAATGTTCCATGCCATAGCCTTTTCCTGCTTACTAAATCCTGTTACCTCTTTAACTCCTCCCAATCTGCTCCCTCTTCTCCCTTTGACTACACATTGTCTTCCCATCACCACTCCTCTGGCCCTGAGCCTTCTTCTTTTGTGGATTCCCATGGGGTTTCCCCAGCTAGTTTCTTCCACCACTCCTCTGCATTCAACCAGTGCATGAGAGTATTGGTCATGTCTTTCTCTCTGCAGCCACAGCAGGCACTGTAACTCTCCAATGGTATGAATTTACCCCCGAAGGTGCACTCTTCCATTGTGTCATCATCATCATCATAATTTATTTATACCCCGCCCATCTGGTGGGGTTTCCCAAGACAGATGGATGCCAACAACAAATCTTGTATGATCTGGAAAGGCTATAGGTAAGGTCAGTTGTGCAAATGCTCTCAATTTCAATTTCTCTCAGATTTCCAATATGAGTTCACATCTCATCTCCACATTTCCACATCAGTTTTCTTTTCTTTTTTTAAGTTCTCATGAAAATTCATCAGAATTTTATTATGAATTTCTCCTAATATGCACATGTTTGAATGCAATTTTGCATAATATACACATTTTTGAAAAACAGTTTTACCTAATGCAATGCATTATATACAATGTATGTTTTCACTCATATACACATGCTTTTGACATTTTACCCTAGTACATGTATTTCTAAACATATTATTTGGCTGGAGAACTGCATTGCAAAATTTGGAGATGTGCAAATTTTTATAACTGACTGAATTTTGCGTCACAATTTTCCCCCCAGAAAGTGTGAACTGGGGGAGTTTAACTTTAAATGCAGACTTAATCAAATTTCTACCCCATACCTACTTGTGAGGCTATAACGGAAGCAATAGATAGATGAAAGATAAGCAGACTTTGCAGTAAGAAACTAGACTGTAAGGCCTAAGAATCATAGATCAAATTCTTGAGTACCGCTCTTACCTTATGTATAGAATATTTAGATAATAATTTGTAAGTATTGTTATGTGAAAGGGTCACATTTAAATGAGAATTCTTATCTTTCTTGTGCCCAAGGGTCTGTTGCTAGCAATTTTACCACATTTTAAGAAATATCTTACTGTATTGATTTAAAGCCTTGATTACATCTACCATATCCTCAAGTAGAAAATCCCCGCCCCCCCAGAGGACAAGTAACAATTATTTTGAAGATTTATATCTTTGGTAAGAGCACCTTGTCAAGAGAATTTTTTAAAAAGGAAACCTCTCCATTGCTAAATTGATGTTTACAACCTTTCTACTCTGTTCACTTCTAGATTTAAAAAATGGTCTATGAAAACCATAAATAAGCTGAAGAAAAAGATGCACTTTTCTGTGAGTAGGTCATAATTTTTACTTAAATTTGCATTAATAATTTCTGCAGATCTGTTTCTAATATTGAAGAAACCCTTTTACAGTGTTATTTATGAGTTGGTGAATAAATACCAATGACTTTTACCCACACTGCTCTCCAGAATGTGAAAGCAAGGAGGAAACACACAGTTGTGTCCATGAATGTGTGCCATAGTTTCTTCTTCAAAAACCTGACTTCAATCCATTGCTATTTTGAATTTGTCCAGTTGTATTTTATCTCTACAACAAATGTAAACTTATATTCATTACACATTTCATTAAACGCTAATAGAAAACACCTCTCTTCACATTATATATATACATTACACAACAACAACACCCCAAAGTAGTTTTGACTGTCCCCCTTCCATTCTTAAGCTCGTGTGCTCTTCCTCTCTCTCTCTGCTCCTTCCTCTCATTCTCAAATTGCATTGCTCAGCTTGAGCAATCTGTGGTTTGCTGTTAAATCCAAACCGGCAAACTATGGCTTGTGCAAACAGAATATGCCTGTAAAATGAAAACTAATATTTGATGCCACAGTATATTCTTCATGGGTGAGTTGCCTTCAATAACAGAACTGGTTGCCCAGAAAGATAATGGAGTTGTCTTTCCAGATGCTTACGAAAGGGTTAGAAGCTTTATGGTGGTGTACTGTATCTTATGCAGGTTTGGGCTAGATAAAGCACTGGGTTCCTTTCAACTCTTATGGTTTTTACAACACAAGGAGTACCTGAATTATATATTTTTATCATGTGTTTTCTCTCTAGCATGCTTTGAAAAAGAGAAGTGGGTGGACTTTTTATATCACTTTGCGTATAAAGACAGCTTCTGGAATAATGTGCAACTTGCAGAAATCTATTTTATAGCCCCTGTCTTTAGGTTTACCATGGAAAAATCTTCAGAATGTGCTTGATGATGATAGATGAGAGAAATTATATTCCATTATGATACTGTTTCTAAATCATAATTTATAAAATTTTAGAGGTTACCACAGCAATTGAACCATCCATCTGATGCATACTCATTTGACCTTTCTTCATATTTGCAAAATGTGTGCACCTTTCAGATTTTCATCTTTTCACACTCTTCATATCTTATTCTTTTAAAAGTTGCTTACATAAATCATTCTTCTTGGGTTTAGTCATCATACAGAAGACACAAGCAATTTTATGGCAATCTAATCCTATTTTGCAAGAATACGGAAGGCAGGTATCTTTGAAATCTGCCTGACCTCATTTAATTTGCCTCATATCAAATTTGACCTAATCAAACCTCCTTTATGCAACCAAGTATCAAACTGCTGCTCTTAATAGATGTTCGCATCATGTGCATATTTGAAGCTGTTGTTTGATCTCGAAAGCTCTGCACTTTCTAATTTTGAGTCTTCCAGTCAAGTAACTGCATTATGAACTGCATAAGTAAATGGGAAATTCCTGCTTAGCACATGAAAAATGATTACCTATGGTCAATCTGTGGCCAATTTTAATTGACATTGTGAAATCAAGGATCCAGGTAGATCGTAATAGATCAACATTAAGGTTGAATGATGGAGAACTCGGTTCCTCATCCCTCTACCTAATACTTTCAAAACTTCAATAAAACTAAGATAAACACAATATTTACAGCTGCTTTTCTAAGAAGTTAAAACTTAGCAAGCACATCATATTATTCAGTCTAAAAACAATTATATTCTCTTTCTCCCTCTGATTCTGGCATCTTAATGTTAGGGGGAAAACAGCCCCTCAATTTGCAATGAATTGTTTTATTTGAGGTTGACAATGATGAAATAGAAGGGCTCACACTACAAATTCCGTGCCTCCATTTGTCTTTGTTGATAAAGAGAGCACTGTCAGATGCTAGGGAGGTCAGGCTCACAGCAAATTTAATGTGACTGTTTATCTGTGCATGGAATAAGTTTGCACACAAATGATAAATGCAGACATCACCATGACTTCTCTTGCCATAGGAACTTAAGAAGAAAGAAGGTTACATCCTAGCATTTCTTGATTACAGCCCCCCCCAATCTGTATAGAAAACTTTCAAATATAGTATTTCCTGTTCAACACATTGTCAATGACCTCTTTTCAAAATACTACAGTACTGAATTTTGCAAACAACACAAAAGTATTATGTGATTCCATTTTGTCAAAATCTTGATGAGCTTGAGGATAATTATGGTTGAAACAAATTTGCCTGTGGAGACTCAGTGCCACTCCCAAATCCATATGCTCTCTCTCCAGTGATTTGCTGCCAGAACCACATATGCGCTTCATGATTTATGTGCCTACAATTCAAGACAGGGTAGGAGTGTGACTGTATCATTACATGCTGCTTTGCTGTTTCACAATCACTATTGCAGCCCAATTACAGACGATAGTGCATGTGCAGTCCAGTAACAAAAACTTGCCTGGTGCATCTGAGAAATGGGCACAAAGCGGGGGCGGAGTGACCTAATAATAAGAATAGTAATAATCAGGGCTTTTTCCCAGCTGGAACTCACCAGAACTCAGTTCCAGCACCTCTCAGATGGGCACCATTGCCATTCTAAGAGAACAAGGGAGTTGCAGCACCTCTTTTTCTAGAAAAATAGCACTGGTAATAATAGACTGATGAGGCTGATGACAATAGATTGATGAGAAGTGAAACAAAAAATACTCAGCACATACACCAAGCTATAATAATTTACAATGCTAAGTAAAAAAATAAATTTAAAACACTCCTTCAAATTAATTTTAAAAGTCTCTCATGCGATTTCTAAAGGGAAGGGGCTAACACTGCACTCTAAATTAAGACAAAATGAAACAGCGGCAAGAAAACAAAATCAAACAGGATGAAAAGAAGGATTACTAGATAATGAATGACTGGAAATAAAACACTACATGGAAAAGAGTGGCAATAAAAGAGAATGAAAGAAAATATGATTGGACAGGAAGTTCATCAGAATTGGTGCTCACCAGAACTCTTTCTATAACATGCTGCTCTGGAGAAGCAACTTGCAAAAGACCAATGAATATTATTATTTCCATGAACATCCCATCCCCAAAGTACTGGGATTGAAGAGCCCTTGTGAAATCATTCACTCTTATTACAAGCTACACCTGTCGATCACAATGATGCTATCCATCCCACCATTCCCATGAGGTGCTTTGGGAGGTTCTTGCTTTGACTCGGGTTGCTTTGTTACTACACAGCGGGTGGCACTGTGGTCTAAACCACTGAGCCTCTTGGGCTTACCAATCAGAAGGTCAGCAGTTCGAATCCCTACAGGAGGCTGAGCTCCTGTTGCTCCGTCCCAGTTCCTGCCAACCTAGCAGTTCAAAAGCATGCCCGTGCAAGTAGATAAGTAGCTACTGCTGTGGTGGGAAGGTAAACGGTGTTTCCGTGTGCTGTGGTTTCTGTCATGGTGTTCTGTTGCGCCAGAAGTGGTATAGTCATGTGCACCACATGACCCAGAAAGCCGTCTGTGGACAAAAGCTGGCTCCCTTGCCCTGAAAGTGAGATGAGCACCGCAACCCCATAGTCGCCTTTGACTGCACTTAACCATCCAGGGGTCCTTTACCTTTTTACACCTCAGCAACCAGTAATCTGTCTGAAACAGCATACTTCTTCTTCTTCGAAGGATTTGTCTGAGCATGCATAATATTTTGAATACCTGCTTTTAACTATTTTTATTGAAAATTGTAATGTTTTTGTAAACCACTTCTTTTTCACAATCAAGTGGTATATAAATCTTGTAAAATTAAATTAAATACTGATTTGCCCCCGAGTCTTTATTTGAGGGTTGTTTGGAGACACTTTTTAAGAACACATTTTGGGAATGGTAAATTACACCTTTTATTTAACAACATCTGACTGCCTCCTTTTTTGGGAAGAGCCAGTGAAGTTTCATTACTGTGAACCTACTACTTCACACAGTTGAGGCACCTCTATTTTATTACTAATAGCTCAGATGCTATTACAAGAATGGTTTTGAGAGGTTTTTCATCACTGCTTAGATGGTAGCAATCTCTCACACTCTATTGGCGATAAATCAAAATTATTTCACAGATCATCTCTATTCCACTTTTGATTCTGAAAATGTGCCTCAGATAATAGTTTTTGAACATGCTGAAGAGAATAATCATTTCTGAAATCTATAATATACTTTTGAACTGTGTTGAGTGCTTTTCTCCAATGTTCAGTGTTATTCTTTCTAAAAAATTAATTTGCTCTGCATTGTGGGTGGGGCATATGGGACTGTACAAATTGATATTTACCTAAGATAATGACGTTCCACCTGCTAACACATTTTGATGTTCATTTTTTAAAATGTGTGGGCCTTTAATCAATTAATTTGTTTGTTTCACAATATTTATATAGCACTTGCTTGCCATAACACCTCAAAGCAGTTTACAAAAAATAATAAAACAATAAAATTATAAGTTTAAAACAAGCATATAAAACATTCAAAAAAGAATTAAAATAAACAATAAGCTAAAGCCAGATTAGCTTGAATAGGCTTGCCAAAACAAACATGTTTTTAGCAGCCACCAAAAAGAGAACGGAACTGGTGTTAGTAAAAGATTTACTTCTTCCAAGTATGGAACAAGTATTATGTGGCACCTCTAATAGTACCAGTTCCTGCTCAAGTGGACATATATGAGGTAAAATTCCACTTTGTCCTTAATCAAGATGCTTAATGGGTGTTGTTTTTAATGATGCTCTTTAAATATGGTTCAAGAGAGGCCAGAGGGAAACCCAAAGTTCATTAACCCTCATTAACATTACGCTGCAAACCACAGGTAGCCAACAGGGTGCTGTGCAGAGATTGTTGAACTACAATTCCCATCAACCCTAATCAGTTTGCCCAACCACCAGAGATCATGGGAGGTGTGGTCCCACGCCTGAAGGGCATCAACATTGCCTACCCTGCCTTAACCCTTTCACCCAGCAAACTCTTCCAGATCAATCTAAAGAGAAGCTGAAGGAGGGAGGGAGAAACGAAGATTTTGAGCCACTCCCTGAAGAATTGACCATATTAATTCCAATTAATGCAAGCACCAAGCTAGTACTTCTAACACCCACGAGAAGCAAATCCAGCCCAGCAGCCAATCAGGCCTAAGAATCCCAACCAATAAACCTTGATTCCCATGAATACTGACTAGTCAGAGATGGTGTTTGTGCCTCAGTCACAGGGGTAGGGTGTGATTCCTACTTCTTCACAGATAATTGTGTCCTGCTTCAAAGAGGCCACATGTTGCGGTGAGACCTGGAGACCGACCGACCTGTGTTGTGGGTGGGTAAGATTGGTCAGCCACAATACCCGATTGGTAGGTCCCTCGATGTTGGGTTCAATCTGGCCCATGGGGCGCAGTCCAAACACATCAAGGGACCTATATATGCTCATGCACATGACCCAGAGCTTCCTCTTTCGGTGTGTGCATTCAGAACACCTGCACACCTCTCCTTACTTTTAGGGCTTTGTTGCGCTTGACCTTGTCATGTTGTCGTGTGTCATCTGTCGTTGGAACAGGGGCATGGCAGGAATTTTCCCCACTTGGCTGATTGGCTGTTGCCATTTGGGTTTCGCTTGCCGTATAGCAAATTGTCACAACTTGTAAGGTTGCAGATAGGCACTGGTTCAGGTGATAGGGATGGGAGAACGCTCTCGCCATCCCTATGTGAAGGGTATTCCGTTAAAGGAATCCAGGGACTCAAATAGTTTGGTAAACCCCTGAGAGGGGGTTGTGCCCATGCCTGAGTCCAGGGGAACATCTGGATAGTGGACATAGCCTGTGCCCGGCTTTCTGTCTATCCAGGTGTTCATCCTTGGCTGACCTATGCTGGTGCCCTGGGTCAGCGCTACCTGCAAGGGTGCAGGGAGCTAGTTGAACCAGAGCCTATGCAACCACTCACTTTCTGTAATCAATAAAGTTGCAGCCTAAATTCTGCCAAAAACAAAACCAAAATTTGACACAAGTGTGAATTTATTTAGGGGGGAGGTCTCTGCGTCTCTGCGTCTGAACACGCAAATGCAGAATAGCAAAGAGGGTGATAATTCACTTACTAATATTAGCCTGTAACAGACCTTAATGTGGCCATCCTTGAACAAAGGAATTTTAAACTAGTGAATAACAGTACACCAATAGGTTCGATGCCGTAATTTTGGATTGTATTAGCACAAATGATTTTTAAAAAATCATATTTCATGTGCTAAATGTGCTTTGTAGTCCACAAAAGCTTATGCCATAATAAATGTGTTCGTCATTCAGGGGGGAGAGAGACTGGTGTCATCTCAGTTGGTCTACTTATGAGGCACTCTATGAGGGTGCTCTAGTATCCAGGCTTTGATCAAAGGTTATTCCTGCTGCAATCATTTTGCTGTGTATTTGCTGTGTATTTTGGCAAACATGCTACCGTACTTTCTGGACCAGTTCTCCCTGACAAACAGGTGCCTTTCTTCTGGCAGAATAGAGTGAGTGTCATAGTAGAAAAGAGGTCCCTTAACACATTTGAACTAATTCTTCTCAGGCATTCATGTTCTAGAAGAGCTTATTCCCAGGAAGAGTAGTTTGCAGAGGCACACATCTTGCGCAAGCGGGGTTCGAATGCTTAAATGCTAGTAAGCCACTTGTTGAGTCTGATAATCTACCACCTGGCAGGTTTGAGTCCATCTGAAGTCTTGATTAAGCAACACATAGTTGTCCACTGACACACTCTTTTTTGCTTCTTTCTATTCATTTTGTGCCTTAACATCAGTCCAGTTGCTGGACTTCCCAAGTCTCATTGACAGTCATGTCAATTACTATTGGAGTGAACGTGACTCCATGATATTTTTAAGGCAGGCATGAATGCTCTACTGTGCTTCAGCTTAGCTTGTGCCAATTGTTACAAACAGTTAAAATGATGAACTATTCATTGCTATTCCAGACTTCTCCTTTAAGGTACACACAGGATATAAGATCTGTGATTCAGGAAGCGAGACACATGTTAATTCCTGTACAATGGAAAAATCAATATTAAAATCAGAACTTCACTGCTGCAGAGACTGTGCTGTGGTGATAGCAAAATATTGACTTACCACTCTCAGCCTGGAGCACAAAAAGGCAAGCATTTGAACTTTAATTAATATGCGCATAATGCGACTGCAGATCAACCTGACTGGCTTCCAAAGATGTTCTAAAAGCTTTGCCAAACAGCAACCTTGGTTTGAACTTTAGGGGAATATTAAATTAAGTTGCAAGCTCCTTGTGGCCTGAACCTTGCCTTATCTTCTGTCTATGGAGCATCATGCCGTTTTACGGCAATGTATAAATAACAATCATACTGTAAGCGGAGATGAGCCGGGAGTGCCGGGAACAATATCAAGGGCTTTTAGAGGTGAGAAGTCTAAAAGAGCAGAGTGCTGAATTAGGCTGCTATCTTGTGCGCATTTTCCTGAGAGTATGTTTCACCAAACATAGCAGAGCTTGCTTCTGAGTAAACAATTGGTAATGTAGTTAGATCAGGAGTTCCCAGACTGTGGTGCATGGGCCACTAGTGGCTCATGAACGTCAAGTCACGTGGCCTGTGGCCTGTCTGCATTAAACAGGTTTAATTAATATTGGGTTAATTGTATTTTAATTGCTTCTTTTATTTCTTGTATTGTATTTTAAAGGTAAAGGTAAAGGGGCCCCTGACCATCAGGTCCAGTCGTGTCCGACTCTGGGGTTGCGGCGCTCATCTTGCTCTATAGGCCGAGGGAGCCAGCGTTTGTCCGCAGACAGCTTCCGGGTCATGTGGCCAGCATGACAAAGCTGCTTCTGGCGAACCAGAGCAGCGCACGAAAACGCCGTTTACCTTCCCGCCGGAGCGGTCCCTATTTATCTACTTGCACCTTGATGTGCTTTTGAACTGCTAGGTGGGCAGGAGCTGGGACCGAGCAACGGGAACTCACCCCATTGCAGGGATTCGAGCCGCTGACCTTCTGATAAGCAAGCTCTAGACTCTGTGGTTTAACCCACAGCGCCATCTGGGTCCCTGTATTGTATTTTAATGTAATACAATTTGAATTCTATGGAATGAAAACTGCAATACAATACAAGAAGTATAAATATTTCTTATACATGATACAATATTAAGAAGCAATAAAAATACAATTAAAAATTTAAAATCATACAACATCAAAGGTGGCAATCCTATTGCAAGATCGGCCAGGATGGGCAGCTTAGGATGCAGCAGATCTCTGGCTCAGCTGGCTGATTCCTGGCTCAGTCAGGCTCAGTTGGCATTAAGTCTCCAGTCACAGATATGCCAGTGTAGCTTTCTCAGCTGGGGCTCAGTTGGTTGAGAACACTGTTTTAAAGGCTTCTTCTCCCTCTGCCAGATTTGGGCAGAGCAGCAGCAAAGCCTTGCTTCTGAGCAGGATTTGGGTCTAGTGTAACCTATGCTGGCATAATTTATACTGGTGTGCTTTTCACCAGCTTGTTGTGCATAGGACTGCTTCCTGGCACAATACATCACAGTTGCTACAGCAAACAGGAAGAGCATTAAGAGGTCTACCATGACCCTCAGCAATTGCCAGGTGGTCTGGGGGGGGGTGGATTTAGGGAAACACCAAATTACATAACTGTAGACTCCTTCCTAAGTGGTCCTACTGGGGTGGGTTAGAGCCTTTTAGGTAGTTACACTCATTACTTCACTTCAAAGTATGCTTACCCAAGTCTGTTTTGTTTGGGGCAATTTCCTGCTCTTCTGCCCCAATACAAATTCTTTTGTAAGAGCAAAAGGGTGGGGTGGGGTGGGAAAAAACCTTCTTCTAATAAGATTAAATGTTTATAGTTGTCCTAATCTTTACACTTGATAATGAAAGTAGTTTTCAATGTGTCCCTTTTCACTTTTATTTGCATTTTTTGTTCTTTCTTAAACTTTTGTTCTATATCACATTAGGTAGCATAATTTTTGTAGTCTGATAGCTTGGGTATTATTATTTTAATAAATGATGAACTCAGAAAATATCCCATTGTTAAAGGGTAGCTTCTCCACACACTGCCCCCCTTGCTAGTAACATTTAAAGGCTACCAAGAGTGAGAGGGGGAGAGAGAGAGAGACTAAAATATATGAAAAGGTAACATTTAAAATGAAATAAAAAGGTGGCCAGAAATAATTGATAAACTCAGTAAGTGTTAATAGTGAGGGGGGGGGGATGTTTTCCAATTCAGCAGCTCTGAACTGTGCCTGAGACACTGTACTTCTGGAAAACATTAATGCAGACATTGCATTAAGATGTCTTCTGTCACTAGATCAGATGATTGATAAAAATGATTCTGAGTGCAGACAGCCATTGTACAGTGCAGAAAAGGGGGAAAAAGTGGGGAGGGCAGGACCTCTTTTAGACTGACCTTTAACTGATAAATTGATGATGTCCTCATTAACAGCAACCCTGCTGCTTGCCCTCAATAAAAGATAATGTCCCGCTGTTAACACTATTCCCATTTCTGTGATTTAATACTACTATTACAGTACAGATACTATTTAAATGGATTAAGGTTTAAATTAAGATAAAATATTATTGTGGCCAGCAGTGTTTGTCTCCAAAGCCAACTGTATCCTTCCAATACAAGCATTCAGCAATGGGGAAGATGCAGTGACAGCCATCAAATGATGAAAATCATGGAACTCTAAGTATGTGCGGTCTGCACAATAACTAAGCTATTTCACCATATATATATGTGTATATATATATATATAGAGAGAGAGAGAGGAGGGTTTTCTGTTAAGGTTTCTCCTGTTAAGGTTTGCGCTGCCTACTGTAGTTTAAAAGGGCTAGTATTATTTTGCTCGCGGTGGTGGAAAAAATCTGGTCATTTAAATGATGAATCTTGGATCTTTAATTCTTTTGTTACAGATTGTTACACTTACAAAGGCTATTCAAATAAGGAACAAGAGCAGATTAGTCAGAGTTGCTTGTATAACTTCCTTTTCTAGTTTCCAATGAGTGCTTAGAACAAAAAGGGGGGTTGGCAAATTATCTACCCCACTCTTCGAATTGAAGAATATGCAATTTCAAACTTTTTTCAAGTGTCTTCCTTTCTGTATACCAAATACCAATATACAGATTTGTGTGTTGCATTTATTACTATTCAAAATTAACCATTTATTCAACAATATAACTCAAGGCTACATACAAAAGTCTCCTAAGGCAATCTCCCATCCAGGTGTTGACTTGATGCAGACTTTTTTTTAACCTTCAGATCATGCCCTGGTCTATAAAAACTAAGAGCTCTGAATTTTGTCCCAGTCTAGCAAAATTTATTGGTAATAAATCAAATGGATTGCATTTTCAATGTCTTGTGTAGGTATTGAAAGTAATCTGATGGATAAGTTATTTTATTTCTGATATTTGTATCTGGTTCTGTTGCTTATATGAATCGGGACATATTGTTTTATTATTTTAATCTGCTGTGGGCTTGTTAATCGATGAAAGGTACGATAGAAATTTAATTAACAATTATATTTCCAGATCAAAACTAATAGGATTCATTCATCCACAAAAACAGTGTGATTTCCCTACATGAAAACATTGCAGGTATAGTGAGAGAGACATTCCGAAGTTATTTATTTTTTAAAAATGATCCTGCTTTTTGAATAACTACCTCCAAAGAGCAGCTTACCATCTCCAATAAAAACAAAGTCTGCCAGAGAATAAAATGTAAACATGCAGTGCAACTAAACAATAAATGGAAAAGATGTAATTTGGGAATGCTTGGAGGGAAAGTGTTCAACAAACACAGAAAACCAAGCAATGTTGGAGCTTGCTTCCCTTCTAAGGTAAGTGAATTTCTGAGAACAGGATATGATATACAAGCAGCAAATGTAGTGAGTGGAAGAAAGTGTGCTATATATCCTCTGTATCTGGTGGCATCTCCAAACTGTGGGGGAAATTATATATACCTTGCCGCCTTTTCATTCCTAGCTCTTTTTATCTCTCAACTAGGGTTGCTCACAGATTCCACTCACACATCTTTGTTCCCAATGAAGCTGTACTAGCAGAGAAGGGCAGAGAAGTCATTTGAATTTTTGAATTTGGGGTAGTGGATGCACTTGGTAAAACTCAAGAGGTGGCTCAATGACTTTTTATCCCTTCCTTCTTCTTTTCAATGATGACTGAAAGAGGAACACTGATTTAAGCCGCTCCATCATTTCCAAATGGGACTAGAACCTGTCTGGAAATCATGCTGCACGATAACATGCTGTTGTTTCCAGGATATTGAACAGAAAAAGATGATTGTCTCCATGATGCAACCCAACCTTATGCTGCTGTTGTAGATGCAGCAGGGAAACCAGGTGGCATGCAGCTCTTTCTCTTAGAACCCATTTCTACTCATGATGTTTCTGAAGTTTATAACTCTTTGGCTTGAAATACAAACTATGACAATTCATAATACTTGCTTTCAATAGTGAAGAATATGTTATGCTCCTGAAGTTTTAATCTGAGCAACAGGTGCCCTTCCTCCAGTTCTTCCTGTCCTTCCTGTCCTTACTTGGTGGTGGTCACTGCTGGTATGACAGCCACCCTAGCCATAGCAGCAGGGAGGGAGTTTGGAGTAAGAGAAAAAGACCCCACCTTCTCTTCTTGCCATGGTGGCTGCTGTAGTCATTGTGGACTAGGCATGCAGGAGAAACCAGCCTGCTTGTTTCCTCTCATTTTGTTTTGAAATTATTAATTAAGTCTTTTCCGTGAATCAAAAGTGGCTGGAAGCAAATACTGTGCCCAAAGTGTCAAAATCATATTAGATGAAATATAATTACTCATTTCAATTTTTCTTAGTATCTTTGACTTAATGGAATTAATGGCAAGAGCTCAAATGATCATTTACACACTGATAACTTCCTTCTGATCATATTTAACAGTAGGAGGCTATTTTAATGTTACTAAATTACCAGGAGGGAGAAAACATGTTTTCTTTATATTAATATTATAATAACCTAATCCATCATATATATTATTATTTAAACTTCATTTGGTAAGTGAAACCCCTCATAAAATAGATTTGAAATCCATACTTGCTTCGTAATTAAGACTATAATTATAATACTGCACTCATTTTATTGTTGTTTAAACTTTTAAAAGGAATTATCTGATCCAGTTTCCCATATTCAATCAATATATTTTTAGATCCTTGGCTCTGCAGTGACAATCCAGAAAAAGGTAAACACACATCAGTTCTAGCAGTTTCACATTTCTTAACTTTCTCTAACTTTCTGGCTTGAATATTTTTCAATCCTTGTTCTGTTTCAATGGTTTCACCTGCACAATTCCTTTTATTTCCATTCATTTGTCAGTCTGGTTTCATATAGTAATTTCCTGGGGTATACTTGGCAGAAAGTGCTCAAGGCAGCTAGACGACTGGTCTACAGGGCAGAAATAACCGTGGAGTGAAATCTGAAAAATTGGGCTACCGTAGTTGCTTCCTGGATTTCTAAATGAACTCCAAATGAAAGTTCCCCCAGGAAAATCGTCTGTTGCTTTAAATGTTAGTTAAATCCATTTGGACCCATAACAAGCTTAGCCTCAAATATTAAGCCAAATCAAGATGAGTGTCCTGATATTCTACCTGTCCAGAATGATTATCATGAATTATTCATGCAACAAGGAAAGTGTATGGACCACAATCTGACATCATGACGAATTGTATGCAGGGAATACCAAAGAGTATTCAGTATGCTCAGACCATTTTCATGGTCCATGAGGTATTATTTTGGTAGGAAATGTTGATGTGGAGGTCAAAAGGCTCATATATTAATAAAACTGTCTTTAATAACATTAAAAGGCCACACACAATTCACATATGCTCATGGAAAACTCCACACCTTATCTAAGAAAAATCTCCTAAGGGAAACTCAGTTATTTCACATGGCTATAATGATAGCTTGCCAGGCTCAAATTAATGACTTCCTTGGGGAAAAAAGTAATAACATTTTCTCTGATTAACCAACTGGCTGGAGGACTCTGCTATAGTTCTGCTGAGATTCATTGGCAAAACCATTTTTTATTGAATTGGAGATTTTTTGAGTCAGAGAGCCAAGGGGAAAAGATGGCAATAGCTGGTGTTCTGCAGGCTTCTGTAATTAACTATGATCACCAAATGGATTTGCTCTCATAAGATTTAGCAAAGATATAAAAGTCAGTGATATGCAATAAAACCTCAAGCTTCATGATACAGTCTTGACTCTACTAAAATCGGGAAGAGATTAGAATGTAATGCATTGACTCTAATACAGGAAAGTTCAGACCTAAACTTTGTTTTCCCCCTGAGAATTTACACTGCACACCTTTTAATGAAAGGTGTCCCCTTTATTAGTCTAGTAAAATAATGATAATCTTACATTCTAAGAAAAAAATTAATGGGTGTAGAGTGGAGATAAAGCTCAAGAGCAGTGGGCAAGCTATTTATTCATAGTTGTCTATATCACCTTTACCTTTACCAAAGCCCCATCAAAAGGAACTGAACAAAAAACACCTTCAATATTTTGCAGAAAGGCAGCATAGTATTTCCATCTGTGAACAGAATTTTTAACACCAGAATTAAAGGGCTGAGCTGAATGTAAAACAGTTCAACCACTGGGCAGAAATTCAGACTGTCAGATTCCCACACAAGATGAGGGAAAGGTGTGATTTGCCAAGGGAAGTATTGGCAGGTACTGTCCCTACCCAGTCTTCCAGTGTTCCCCTGCAGCTATGCTCCTAGCTGCCTCTTCCTCTGAATTCCATACACTGCCCTGTAATTCTTGAGCTGTTGCTCATCTTGTGCTGTCACTCATTACTTAGAAAAGAGAGAACTGAGGGGGGGGGTGTTGGCGATGGTTGCACCCAAACATCAAATGTGCTGTGGGCTCAGGTTGCAATCTGGTTTAGAGTGGGGGATTCACTTATGAATCTGCAATCCATTCTGAACCTTGAAAGCATCACTAAATTACAGGCTTCAGACGAGTTTAGAGTTCTGCGTTGTCAAATACGTAGGAAGCAGCATGAGTCATAGCTGCCAAGTTATCCCCCTTTTTTAAGGGATTTTTCCTTATGCTGAATAGGCTTCCTCGCGAGAAAAGGGAAAACTTGGCAGCTATGGCATGAGTGTCTTGCCTACAAGCCAGCCAAGTTCCACTTTCCTCCTGCCAGTGAGCTTATACCATGTTGTTCACGCATAAACTCTGCATGCTAGGTTAGGCTTGTTAAGGTCAAATGGACACTCCAAGGCCAATGTATGAGTTTAATGGGTTCTCCCAATTCTGTGTCCTATGGCAAGTAGTATTACTTTTCTTTACCATTTATCAGCGTATAGACTGCTCAATGCCAAATTAGGCTTCTTAGTGGTTAAAAGGAGAGTAAAGGGAGAGGGAAATTTGTCTAGATAAGCAAGAAGCCCTTGTTGGTCTTGTAAGGTTAATGAAAGAGGCAGCATGCATTTGTCAAAGATTTTGGAGAAAACTCTTTCTCCCCTATTGCGCTCTCTCTCGCTCGCTCTTGGCTTCAATTCATATCCAACCATTCCACAAATGGTGGGGAAAGAGCTGGTGAAAATGTTGGGCACATCTCTATTTGAATTTCATGACAGTATTCCAGACTGTAAAATTCTATCTGTTCCAAATGGCAGTTGTAGAAAAAGCTTGTGATGACTATATTGCTTGCTCTTTTAATGGAATTACCACACATAGCAAAATATATTATTTTCCATTACTCTTTTTCTAACATACTTTGCCTTCTATTGGCTTTCTTTATAAGCAGGTATTATGGCAATCCAGTAGGATTTGTAAAGTGCAAATACAACGGTAAATCATTTCAAGTATCAAACCATTTACATAACCTGAAAGCAGTATGGATGGAAATCATTCCAATTCTACCTGCTTAATTTAAAACACTTCATTCTCCTAAACCAATACAAAGGTGAGTTAAAAAATATGAAATTGCTGTCCTTCTAATGGAATCGCCATCGAAATAAGGCTATTTCAGCAAAGAATCATTAAGTTGGGAATCCATGCTGGGGGGGGGGGTGAATTACATATTTCTTGATAAATCATTCCCTGAGCTGTTATTA
The DNA here is from genome assembly GCF_965207765.1 of Zootoca vivipara. Taxonomy (NCBI): domain Eukaryota; kingdom Metazoa; phylum Chordata; class Lepidosauria; order Squamata; family Lacertidae; genus Zootoca; species Zootoca vivipara. The sequence goes on from NC_142587.1 coordinate 60,237,520, forward strand.
TACTGGAGTCTTTCTATCCAACAGACTCATCATTTATAGCTCTACTCCAATATCATAATCTTACTCCAGTTCAATTCTATATAAAGAGTTTTGATTGAGGAAAAATACAGAAGCATCAATATGAGCAGCCAGTTTTTGAAAAGGAAAAAAAGGCAGTGAAACCTAATAGCTTGTATACTCTCCCCAATAGATTTTGTGTAAAATAATAATAATAATAAACCTCACTGCTATATTCCCTCCTATTTCTAGCACCAAGAGGACAACACTCTGCTAAAACCTCTAAAGGGCTGTGAGTAGAAGAAAAATTACCACTTGCAGAGCTACATGCATGGATGAACAAGTATTACTGCAAGATGAGGCAATGGAAGGAATAGCCTCTACATCTGATGAGGTAGATTTTGTTAGTGGGAACAAAAATTCTGTATAAGGCTTTATTTTTCTTAGGCAAGTAGCTTGCAGGAAGTAGGGGAGGGGCCTTCCATAGGAGTGGAGCATGGTATTGCAGGTAGAACTTATTTTGTGGATCATAACCACCCATACACATGAGTGCAATTTTAGTATTAAAATGCCAATGAAATATTATTTTAAAATAAATTCAACATGATATTAAATGGTACTCAGAATGTACACCATGAAATAAATGTAATTAAATAAAATGTACCTACATAAACAATCAACAAGATATTAAATGGTACTCACCATGTTTAATTAAATAATTTTCTTCTTCTTTACTATTTTGTTTCATGGCTATCCTACAATATTTTTCTGTATATCTAAGTAAGAAAAATACAGCTTTGAATTTAGATTATATTTTTAACAAGACTGTTAGTTCTAGCAGCAGCTTCAGTGGCAGCGTTATTAGCTATTGATCATTCATTACCTCAGCAAACAAACTAAAGCAGATTGATTTAAGGGTAGGAATGGTAAACAGCTTTATGAGATAAAGGAAAGGAGAGAAAAATAAAGAACCAGACTTTAGACAGGTTTTCTTGGCTCAATAAACAATCAATGAATGTATCTCAAAGCAGTAAGCCTATGTGGCTTTGTCTGGATTTTGACCACTGGGCAGGCACTGAATCAAAGTTGCAATTAATCTATGCCACTAATGAATATTGTAACAAATAGTTATGATTGCATATGGATTCAAACAAGTTTGCTGCTCAAGTCTCAACACAGTCAGAAGTATGGTCAATAAATAGTTAAGAAAACTGGGTGAAACTGAGCTATTGACTTAATGTACATATTGTCAGCCTACAGAAAAATTTTTAGCTAGTGATGCTGCCAGGGTTCAGACTGGGGTAATTTGCAATACTGAACTCAGAGAGTTCACTCCAAAACTATTATGAGCTGAGTCCCATATACTGATGACATCCACCTCTATATGTCGGCATTTGTTAACCTCCCCGGGGTCAGGAACACTGCACGATCATTATTCCCATTGGAATGCTTTAACATTCCACTTGCAGTCCTCTGTCAAACCTTACAATATGGTAGAGGACGTGGTCAGCATATATGGACCAATGGTCCCTTTTTAGAAAAAAAAATAACCAATACCTCATTTTTACTTTCCATCTGATTCAGTGTAAATGTTGAACTAATGTCTGGAATCTATACTGGGTTGGATGGGCACCAATCAAATTAAGGTCAATATAAACAAGATGAAGGTGCTGTTGGCCAGTGGTTTCCCTGCTCTATATGCTGTTCAACCACTTTTGATTGAGATTGCACTCCCATTGAAGTTTGCTGCACTCACTTATCCAGCTTTGTCACTTGACATTCAAATGTTCTCTAGAGTCAGCGGCATGGAAAGCGTTCCATCAGCTTGTGCTGGTGTGCCATCTACAATTCTCTTTGTACAGAGGTAGCCTAGCCATGGTTGCCAGTGTTCTGGGAAACATAGCTGCTACCTGGAACTGGGAATTGGGAGCATATCTTCCCAATCCTTAAACAGCTAAAATAGCTTCCAATACATTCCCAAGTACTAGTGCTGAGCTTAAATACTCTTGTCTCAACTGACTCCTATACTGCAAGTGGAACATGTAGAAGGTCCTCTTAGTGGTGGTGCTCCTTTTCTGAAATGATCTTCATTGGGAAGGATACCTACCTTATTATCTTTTCAGCATCAGGCAAATCTCTCACCAAGCCCTCACATGTCAGGCACAGGGAGCCTTTGAAAGAATTTTAATCTCAAAACCAATTGGTTTTATTGTGCTTCCATCTGCTGTTTTTAATGTCACTATTATTTTATTATATTTAATCCCATTGCAACTGGGATGTTTTGAAAACTGTAGTTTCCTTTTACAAAGGTTACAAAGGCAGGGAAGACTGGCAGGAAGTTTCCATAATTCCAAGCCTCCTTTGACTGTTTTAAACTGAAAATAATTTTCCCAATTCAAAAAAATTCTGGAAACCTGAGCTAATTACAAGATGAGCCAAAAACAGTTCTTCCCAAACCAAATATGATGCTAAAAAGAACAATGGCAGTGGATCATAAAGATCAACTATAGCACCTATATTCCATGCACAGACACTCCTTTCCCAAACTCACACTAAGCACTGTGTTCACATCTAAACCTAGATAAAGGAAGAAATTAAATTTCCTTACATTGGATTAAATCATATTTCTTCCACAGTCCTTCCTTTGTCTGAAATGAGTGAAACAGGGAAAGGGAGAAAGCCCCTACCATCACACCCTACATCTCACATTGTTAAATGATCGCTCAGGAAAAAGAACGTGTCAAAAATAAAAATCCATGCCACATTGTTCCAGTTTCAGATAAGTTTTTTTACTAAGATGGAAACTTGCCCTTGAATCTCTCACATTTTATATACTTCCAGACCTTTTTGATTTCATCCACTTGACCTGTTGGCCCCAAGCTGTTCTTGCAATTGAACTTAAGGTGAGATGTAGCTCCTGTTTATAGTTTAACTTCCTTTTATAGTGGCAATTCTTCCATTGGCCCTGAAATTTATGAAAGGAGCACTCAAAACAATAAAGTAGTAGGACTGACTATCTAAGAATACTATATCGAAAGGTCAGAAGAAAGGTGGTGGCTTGATATCATTGGTCTAGACAGAATCAAAATGATTGTGTTTCTTTGTATAAGAGCGAGAATCTTACATTCATCGTGGATCTTCATAGCAAGTTTGCCAAGGGACTTTCCACCAGAAATAATGGATGCATGAACATAGCATAGAAAGAAAGGCCCCAACCAAACCCTTATTCACACAAACCTTTTGTCTCATTTGATCTTTACTATTTTTAATGACTCATGTGCTATTTTACTTACTTCTGTTTCTGTTTGGGTTTTGTTTTTAATGTAATTGGTAGTGTTTTTTTAAGAGAGAGGGGGGCGTTCCAGCTTTGCCGCTCAAATTCTCCACAATGCAGCGTTCCCAATTGTGTGAAGGCTTGTAAGTGGGTTCAAGTGAGCACACTCACAAGCCCCTTCAGATCTTGCTGCTGAATGCAAGGACTGAAGAGGACTACAGTAATTATCTTAGCACCTGGTGCTGAAAAACATGGGGAGAAACTTTAGCTTTAGAGTTAAGACTTGTGGTATTGCCTCTCTGTAGTTCTGGAAAGTTAACTACAAATACTGTTGTACTAAGAGAGAGAGAGAAAGAGAGAGAGAGAGAGAGAGAGAGAGAGAGAGAGAGAGAGAGAGAGAGAGAGAGAGAGCACCATATTTTTCAATTAGCCACAGTTCAAATGTTATAGATTTCACATTTTAACTCAAAGAACACTATTTCTCTCCTTAGCAGAAATGCTGAGCTGATTGTAATTCCCTGATGTACAACTTCCAAAAGGGGAGATATTTGAAACTTTCAGTTTAGATGCCGTATATTAAGAAGCACACCGTGGAGCAAAATTTATTATTCCTCCTGGTTACTCGCTCAGTGCATGGATGTTGAAGCTATTGCTACAAAGACACATTTCCGCCATCAACAGGCTATATCTGGACTCATATACATTAAAGCCTTTTTAAAATCTTGGTTATGTGCTCATTTAAAAAGAAATCCTAATTTCATCAGCATTAATTTCTTATTGATATAAAGTTGGAGGGTATTTTTGAGAAGCGTTTACACACAATAATTGATTATTGCATTGATTACCCACTACTCATCTTCAGTCAATGGACACCTGAGTGATAGTTCTTTGTTTCATCTCTCTGAACAGATGCTGGAACATTGTAACGGGAAATTTGCTGAGCAGGAAATGATATACAAATGTTAACGAAGCATTCATTTGTGATACAAATTGCAAAGACTGCAGGAACAACCTGCTTTTTGTGTGAGACGACCGTGATATTTTAACATCTTTATTCTTGAGTAAAGATTAAAAATGAAACTAGTCTTTGATTTGAAATAAGTGTAGATGCACTCCCTGCCCCCTGAATAGGTAAAGGTAAAGGGACCCCTGACCATTAGGTCCAGTCGTGTCCGACTCTGGGGTTGCGCGCTCATCTCGCATTATTGGCCGAGGGAGCCAGCGTATAGCTTCCAGGTCATGTGGCCAGCATGACAAAGCCACTTCTGGCAAACCAGAGCAGCACATTGAAATGCCGTTTACCTTCCCGCTGTAGCGGTTCCTATTTATCTACTTGCATTTTGACGTGCTTTCGAACTGCTAGGTTGGCAGGAGCTGGGACCAAGCAACGGGAGCTCACCCCATCACAGGGATTCGAACCGCCGACCTTCTGATCAGCAAGCCGTAGGCTCAGTGGTTTAACCCACAGCGCCACCTGGGTCCCCCTGAATAATATTTGACAAATTTTATAATTCTCATATTTTCTCAGATGGGATTTCTGAAAGTACTGGTGTGGGTGGGTGGGTGTGAGTGAAGGGAGGAAAGACAGAAATAGTAACAGAAATCTTAGCTTCGTTAAGGCGATTCCCCCATAAGTTAAGTGCTCCATACCATGATATATGGAACCCTGCAGGGCACTTGGTAACCTCAGGCTGGATTACTGCAATGCAGTTTATGTGGGGCTGCCCATGAAGTTTGTTTGGAAGCTGCAGCTGGTGCAAAATATGGCAGCTTGACTGCTCACTGGGGCAGGATATTGCCAACATGCCTTGCATTGACTGCCAAATACCTACCATCAGAAGAACCAGCTCCAGTCCTTTCCTCATTCTCATGATGACAGATCTCCCTCTTCAAGCAGGAGGGGGTGATTCAAAAGATCCCATGCCTCCTAGGATGTCCTCTGAGAGACCACAGGATTGCAACTTCACCTGTTTTATTCTTTATATAAACTGCTTGGGAATGTGATTCAAGGGTGGTATAAACATACTTTTAGCAAGGAAACAAAGAAGAGAGAAATTCATAGATTCAATCAGCACACTAGAAGAATGAGATACTAATTTTGGAGGACTAAAATACTGCTACATTTTGTCTGAAAGGCCACGGCGCACATTATGTTTTCAAGATGTTCCAAATAGACAGCATGGATAATAAGAAAAAATGTACTCCACAAGCTCTGCCTGTTCTTGCAGCCATTGTAATGAAACTTCAACTCTCATCATAATTATAAAATGTATTACTATGCAAAATTAGTTGATGAATCTTGCACCAGTGATCCATAACAATGCAAAGACGATCTAAATATTTATTTATTCCATGATAAATAAATAATGTTGGTTACCATTATGCATTTATAAAAGATATATTAAATGAACCAAAACAAATTATTGCAAGATCCTGCCAACTTCCAGCTAGGGCACAATTTGCATTTAATTTGTTAGCCATAGAAACAAATATATAATTATTTTGTTAAGAATTGCTAGCTGCCAAACAATATCTGAAAAGTAATTCTAGATTAATTAGTAGCTGATAACATTCAGATCAGCCTGTCTCTGGGGTGGAAAAAAATGCCCTTTTATCATTAAGTTGTTATTTTTTCCCTCAACAGTGAATTCATTTTAACCATATTGTGCAGACAATGCAAGGAAGAATATTATGATCAGTATGCATGTTTAATCTTTGCAGCACTGAATTTGGTTACATAAATGAAATAAATGCCAGTGGGGATAAAATAAGCACATTCTTCTTTCCTGTGCTTGGAGTATGTTCATTTCTTTCACATTTAAAAGAAAAACCATATTCATTAATCAAAATAAAGTTTCCCCTGCAAAACATAATTTCTAGTTTAGCTTTATTTGGAATATATTCACCTACCCGTCACTTCAATCTTATTGGCTTCCATGGAACTTCTTGCCAGTACAATTTGCCCTAAAGAAAAGGACAAAGTTAATATTATCTATAGGTTAAAAGAAAGTGGGATTTCAAGGGCAGATACTCAATGAGACCAATGAAATGTCTCAGGAAGCTTCCAGACATTTCTATTCTCATTTCTTAAATCCGTTAAAGTACACAGGTGTTTGTTACAGTAAAATTCTATGCATGGGTCCAATGGACTTACTTCCAAATAAGTACACAGGTGATTGCAGCCTGAGGCAGTAGAAAGGGGGACTTCCTTCAAGTGTTAGAAACTGAGATATGAAAGCTAGGAGCTAAATGACACCTTAAACCTAGGTTATGGGCACAACTAGTGATGTTAAATTCTAGAGAATAATCTTTTGGACAATACGCTCAATAATATTCTCAAGAATATTCTCGATTAATGAGAATATTGTACCATTGAATGGCACTGCAAAAACCAGTTACTGGCACTAAATAAAAATATAGAAATGTCAATCAAGGCCACCCCACATGCTGTTACACATAATTGTATAGGCCTAGCTACTTTAAGTGTATAAAGCATTAAAGCTACTTTCGGGGCCAAGGGTATAGAATTGCTAAGAATAAGGTCACACCAAAATAGAAAAAAGGCTATTACATATGGTTGAAATACATACGAATTCAAATGTTTAACAAATTAAATGAATAGCGTTTTTATATCTATAAATAAATAAATAAATGTTTTCTGCAGCTCACATTTCAGAACTGCCAATGGTGAATGACAGAATGCCCAGTAATGTAACTGGATTAAAAAAAAAACATTATTCATTACTTACACTGGCAATATCACAGCTTGACTTATTTACTAGATTTTTTAAATGTGGATTGTAAAACTGGTTCTTACATTAGAATTTACTGTTTGTGGAGAATATTCTCTGGAGAATTTTCTAGCAAAGAATATTCTCATTCTTGATACTATTCTCTGGAGAATATTCTCACCTCACATTGCGGGTTCTCCTTCATGGAGAGCACGTGTTGCGGTGAGGGGCTAACAAACTACCCCTGAGTTGGCCACCGTTCTGATTGGTCCCTGGCTGTTGTTGGGGAGAAAAGCATGTTTCAATTTCTGTGGGACAGCCAGGGGTATAAAAGGCAAGCACGTGATTTGTTCCTCCTCTTGACTGCGTTCATCAGATCACCCTCCCTCCCTCCCTATGCTTAGGCCTCTGTGTTGACCTTGCTGTGCCTATCATGGGGTTGTCTGCTTGGCAGGGGCCTGGTAGGATTTTTTCCATTTGGCTGATTGGCTGGTGCCATCTGGATTTTGCCTACTGCAAAGCAAATAGTCACAACTTGTAAGGTTGGCGGTTAGGCATTGGTTATTTTGGTTGTATGAGGGGTCTTGTTGACTGTGTTGGCCCCTCAAGTTAATGCCTGCGTTTTGGGCGAATTCCGGTCAGGAATACAGGTGCTCGATGCAGTGTCTGTAACCCCCGGTCGGGGGGGCAGGGCCACGTGAGAGCCCCTGGGAGCCTGAGGGGAGAGGGGAGGGCCAACACACCCAGCTCCCTGTCTCTCCCTGTAGGGTTTCCCCCTGTTGACAAGGCTAGTTTAGTTCTGTCCTTAGGGGACAGTTGGAGAACCAATGCCTACACAACCACTCACATATTTTGTATTTTAAGAAAGTTGTGGCCAAATTCATGCCAAAAACCCAAAACAAAAATTCTATCTGTGGTGTGAATTATTTTGAGGGGTGGTTTTGGGGACCTCCACACGCAACACTAGGCACAACAAGCTGAAAATGAATGAACTGCAGCTAAAATATTATGTTCATTATGGTCTAGTCCAGGCACCCCCAACCTTTGGCCCTCCAGATGTTTTGGGCTACAGTTCCCATGATCCCTGACCACTGATCCTGTTAGCTAGGGATCATGGGAGTTGTAGGCCAAAACATCTGGAGGTCTGAAGGTTGGGAATGCCTGGTCTAGTCCTTCCCCTGTCTAGCCCCCTAATATTATTAAGAGAGACTCTTCTCCAATCTTCAGAGAGTACAGTGGTACCTCTGGTTAAGAACGTAATGCATTCCGGAGATCCATTCTTAAGCTGAAACCGTTCTTATCCTGAGGCGCGCTTTCACTACCGTAATAGGGCCTCCTGCTGCACATGCGCCTAAGGTGTGCAGCTTCCGCTCACATCCCAGGGCAAAGTTCGCAACCAGGAGCAGCTACTTCCGGGTTAGTGGAGCTCATAACCTGAAGCGTTCGTAACCAGAAGCGTTCATAACCAGAGGTACCACTGTAACTGGAAGTAGGGAGGCAGTAAAAGGGCCTTCTTTACTTCCACTCTGCAGTTTTAATCTGAAATCTTAGGCACAGTACTGTGCCCAGAACTCAGAAACTACTTGCGGTAATGAAATTCTGTGTCCAAAATGCATCTAGAACAATGGGAGTTTTGAAAACTGCTTCCTCCTGAGTGGACATACTTAGATTACACTGTAAGATTATTTTACAAACAATAACAGAGATTGGCAAATCAATCTATTTCATGTCACTTCTGTATTTATTTCTTTTTGGCATTTATAAACCATCTAACACCCCCCCCCCCCGAACCTCAGGGTAGTGCATATGGTTTTCCCCCTCCTCATTTAATCCTCACAACCACCATGTGAGGTAGGTTTGGCTGAGAGGCAATGACTGGCTCAAGGTTGCCCAGTGAGCTTTATGGAGATTTGAAGCCTGGTCTCCCAGGTCCTGTTCTGTTTCTACTTAATCTGTCGCTACCGTATTAATCATGCATCATCCAACTAAAGCATCCATCATGTTGCATATCATTGTTCTATTCTCTGTCTCTGTTTCTCACATACATCACTATATACTTTTCATATTTTTTAACTCTAATGGCATTTTCACGGGTCCGTGAAAATAGCATCTGCAGGCCATAACACTTGTTGTCACTTTCCCGTGAGCAGGAGCTATACACAAGGGGTCAGGCGTAACAACACTGAAATGTGCTAAGATTTTAAAATCTCTGGTGTGTGTTTTCTAAGCATGATGGAAGGTGATGGCCTAATGAATTATTTATGCAGTAACCTGTTGCTGTGCATCATAGTGTTGCAGAACAGGTTGCCAACAATTCAGGTTATGCATACAAAAGTTAATTTTGAAGTTGAGATTTTAAGGGCAGATATTTGGCTAATGCTCAGAGCCTCTGTGTGTGTCTTGGCATAACCATTTCATAAACTAAGAAATTATTTCTATGCTGATCTTTTCCCACAATCTTCAGAAGGATCTCACATCAAACTCTGATCCAAAAGGAATTGCATTTACATTTTTCAGCCATATTTTGCAAAACAAGAAACCTACTAAAGATTAAAGAAGGTTAAATTAAATATTGATGATTATTGATATACAATAAAGGAGGTCAGGTTTCATTTCAATAGATTAAAAAAATTAAGAGGATGGAAAAGTGATTTCCCCAAAGCCAAAACACATTTAATATTCTCTTCATCTTATTTTCAAATGGATAATAATTCCCTGAAAAATTTCAAACAGCTTATATTCACCCAGAACAGTCTGATTATTCTGCCGGGTCATGAATGCTTAAGGAGAATGTTGACAATGTTTGAAGCTTATTCTCGTTAGATACATATATTAAAAATGATTATATTTAGTTTAAGATTGTAATCTGAATGCCACAATCCTTTTAAAGGTATATTTTCATCTGTTTTACAGAAGCAAGGCAAACAACAAATCACTAGTGAATTGTGAACACAAAGTAATAAACAACTGATGAGTAGAACAATAATGTGTATGCATGAGGCAACTATTGAGCTATTCCTCATACATATTCATATGGAGAGAGAGAGAGAGGGAGGGGAGAGGGAGAGGGAGGGGGAGAGAGAGGGAGGGAGGGAGAAGGAGAGGGAGGGAGGGACATAGCTGCCAAGTTATCCCTTTTTTAAAGGGATTTTCCCTTATGCTGAATAGGCTTCCTCGCGAGAAAAGGGAAAACTTGGCAGCTATGGGGAGGGAGAAGTTATTTTCTGTACAGTGTATATTAAGATGGGAGTCTCTTTAATGGAAACTTTAAGCTGCAAGCCAAAGCATACCTGCTCACACCACCCTAAGCTAAGTAAAACTCAGACCACAGATCAGAATACATGTACATCTCATGCACACCATATATTAAAGCGCTCATACCACTTTAAAACTCATTGCTTTTCTCACAGAATCCTGGGAACTGTAGTTTTTTAAGGGTGCAGAGAGTTGTTAGGAGATCACTCACAGTTCTATGGTCTCCAGTACCCTTAACAAACTATTGTCTCCAGGATTCTTTGTGGGGAGCTATTACTGTTAAAAGCTGTATAAGACTGTTTTAAACATATGGTATACATGTGTCCATAAGCACCTCAGTATAGCTAAGTCCCAACAACTCCATCTGCACTCTTTTCAATTGGAGCCACTGAAGGTCAGGCTGTTCAAAACTCTTTGTTATCCAAACTCTGTAAGTGTCCATATCTGTAAAGGTAACGGGTAAAGGTACCCCTGACCGTTAGGTCCTGTCGCGGACGACTCTAGGGTTGCGGTACTCATCTCGCTCTATAGGCCAAGGAAGCCGGCGTTTGTCCGCAGACAGCTTCCGGGTCATGTGGCCAGCATGACTAAGCCACTTCTGGTGAGCCAGAGCAGCACACAGAAACGGCATTAACCTTCCCGCCAGAGCAGTACCTATTTATCTACTTGTACTTTTACGTGCTTTTGAACTGCTAGGTTGGCAGGAGCTGGGACCAAACTATGGGAGCTCACCCCGTCGCGGGGATTCTAACTGCCGACCTTCTGATCAGCAAGCCCTAGGCTCAGTGGTTTAGACTACAGCGCCACCCATGTCCCACATCCATATCTGTACTGCTCCATAAAAATTGTGGTTTAAAAGAAAAAAGAAAAAAAGGAGTATTTCATGTCTGCTCCAGTGCTGAGGTTTTTTTCATTTGAGGTCTAATTTAAATATGTAATGCCCGGTGTGCGTAAAAAGCTAACATGCAAAGCAGAGTACTTTGAATTTGGTGCCATGTCTAAACCAAGTCACCTAGGCATGCTACGGATTCATGCTGGGGGGGGGGGGGGTTTAGTTCAATAAAGCAGAACAACTAATGCATATAACCATTTAGAAGTAAATTCCATTGGATTAGTCCCAGGGATACAGTGAAGACTACAGACTAAATGAATATATTGTGTGACCTGGAGCTGTTTGTACAATACAGTGGTACCTCTGGATACACACACCTCCGGTTGCGTATCCTTCAGGATGTGAACTCGGCAAACCCAGGGGTTTTGCTGAGCGCGCATGTGCATGCGGAAACCTCAGGATCCGACCGGAGCTCCGGAACAGATTCCGTCCACAACCAGAGGTACCACTGTACATTTATCATATATGAGAGCCCTCCCTTACACGTAGGGGTCACCATACTTTTTGGGCCAGCAGGCACATTTGGAATTCCAAAGAATTGACGTGGTGCCAGTCACAAAATGGGTGCCATGCAGGCATGGCATATCACAAAGTATCTGCCAAGCCTGAAAGAAAAGAAAAAGAGTCAAGACCAGAAAATCATGCAGATGCCACCCCCCCCCATCAGCTGCCCCAGATGCTACATTGGCACCCCTTCTAGTAAGCCTCCATCACTTCACTCTGCAGGTATGAGCTATGCACATAAAAACCAACCATATCCTGGAGAAAGCTGGAGAAAGCTAGAAATGGATATACATATGTCCTGAGACGCTGAAAGATAACATATACATGTTTAAGTTTATTGTTTTATCTTTCAACAACTCAAGACAGGTCACATTAAATGAACAGTAGCAATTTTTTTGGTGCGGCCACCAAAAAAGCACCAAAAATCAAATCAATCAAATGCTGTCTGGAATGTACAAAATGTACTTTTTTTTTACTCCTTCTAGAAGGCAGCAATAGAAGAACTATATGTAGTCTTGAGACCAAAGCAGTAAAGACCCTGAGTCTCAGGGATTATGTTCTATTCTGGACATTGTGCCTCGACTAGCTGTGTGTAGACAATAACAGGCCTTATATCAGCAGAGATGACCCCAAAAGCAACATAAAGATTTAAATGTAAGTATTAGCACTTTGAATTGGTCCCAGAAGCCCACAGTCAGCCAGTGCAGATTCCATAACACATCTATCTGTCAGGAGATGAGCTTTGTCTGCTAAATACAGAACTATGCTGAAAGAGAAGACATTCAGAAGCAGTGCAGATTAATATGATTATGGAAAAAGAAGACATGCACAATTCCACACTTGCTATGTGTTCAGTGCAGAGTTGTTACTCATTTGTTGTAGCAAATCCAGGCACCTATTCTCCAGAAGTACTTCAGTTTTGGGGACTGCACATTTTCTAAAGTATTATTTTGCTGTTGGAAACATGCAATTTTCCTCTCAGTCGAGCACATCAATTGTGACTCTTCATGCTGTGTGGAATGTGATTGTATGACTGTCATGGGTACACATTATACTTTGCTTGTGACATTGCAAGTGACCAACGACCTAGTCTTTTTCTTTTGCCAGCATCCCTTTAAAATGTTTTATTTTACTTTTGCTTTAGTTTCCTATAAATTTCAGACAATGGGTGCTCTCTTGCCAATTAAGTACAAGGACACAGCAAAAAGAAGGATATTCCTTTCTAGAATTTCCCATGAGCCTTTTGTTTTCTCCTACTTTTAGTTTGTTTTTCCAAAAATGTACATTCTTCTCTTTCCAGTACTAAAATCTAAATCTAAATATCTCCTGGTTTAAGCAATACCAAACACCAGCACACCTGCCCTTCACAGCAAAATTAAGTCCTGCATTTAGGTATACAGTGGAACCTCGGTTTATGAACACCTCGGTTTATGAATTTTCGGTTTACGAACGCCGCAGACCCATCTGGAATGGATTAATTCACTTTCCATTACTTTCAATGGGAAGGTTCGCTTCAGTTTATGAACGCTTCAGTTTATGAACAGACTTCCGGAACCAATTACACCCATGCTTCGGGTTAAGTACGCTTCAGGTTGAGTACTCTGCGGACCCGTCTGGAACGGATTAATTCACTTTCCATTACTTTCAATGGGAAAGTTCACTTCAGTTTATGAACGCTTTCGTTTGAGTACTCCGCGGACCGTCTGGAACAGATTAATCCACTTTCCATTACTTTCAATGGGACAGTTTGCTTCAGTTTATGAACAGACTTCCGGAACCAATTGTGTTCATAAACCGAGGTACCACTGTAAACATAAACATAGATCAATGGGACAAGTATAGACTGAGGTTGGGAGCAGTACATACGAAAAGGCTCTAAGGATCTTATAAACCAAACATGAACCAGTACTGTTACAAGTGCTAATGCTATAGTTTGGCTTAGTGTTATGTGCAAACTGAATTCCTGGAACAATAAAAGCCACTTTATGCTAGTATGTTATTTTTATGTTTATTATTTGATGTGTATACTTTATATTAGGACATTATTTTTGTGCACACGCACACATATATAGCCTCTCATCAAATCTGCATATAGGGAATTCTTCCATTGACCTTAATAAATCCACTATTTTATGTTAAGGATGGTATGCGGAGACTGTTATGCTCTTTTAATACCAAATGAAAGTTTAGCCAGTGGCTTTTATTAAATCGGGCTAATGAATATTCTCAAAGAATTGGAGAGTGAGAGACTTGAAGAGAAAGGTTAGAAACTGACTTTAAATAATTCAGCATGAATACATTCCTTGGTAGGGAATGTTTGATTATGAGATACCCCTTTTATACAGCAGAATCATTGCAGATGAAAGCAAAATTCAGGCGAGTTTTCCAGAATGGGATATTTTATATTATTCTTTTTAATCAATGGAGCAATAAGGGAACTTCTGTGTAAACAGTGTACAACCCATGTTTTCTTTCATGTATATCTGAAATGCTAGATTCAGGAGCCTTCGGTTAAATGGAATCACAGTTTCCTGGAACCATATCACTATACAAGTCAAAGGTGTGTTATGCTCTTCTACTTTTCCTTGGCAAGTTACAGATCTATGAATATGAATAAACATGGTTGCAGAAGCATGCAGATATGCTAACACTAAAACATGAATATTTTAACACCCACTGGTACAAATTATAAGGGGGAGCACCAGGGGCGTACCCAGGATCAAAACTAGGGGGGGGCAAGGGGTGGGCCCAAGGCATGGGAGGGGCGGGGCAAGGGGCGGGGCCAAGGCACAGGAGGGGAGGTGCCACAAAGTGGGGACGTGGGTGGGGCTACAGAGCCCAGGTGAAACTGACTCCAGTCTAATAACACCAAAAGGGGGGAAATCCAGGGAAATAATAAGGAGGATCAGAGAAAGGTCAGGACAAGCAGCTATAAAAAGGGACATTCTCAATGAGCCTGCTGAGGACCAGCTGTGGTTACGCAAGAGCAAGGACAAGGCATATCCCATACTACGCACATGGGCACTCATATTATGAATGAACAGCATCCTTTGACAGCCTGGCACCTTCCACGTGCTTTGGACCACAACTGCACTGCCAGAGGCAGATGGGAGTTGTAGTCCAAAGCACACGGAGGGGAATCAGCTTAGCAAAGAAATAAATTAAAGTTTGCCTGCTTTTGCCTTATCCCATCTTTTGCCTTATCCCATTCTGGGCTGCATCAATAGGAGTATAGCATCTAGATCAAGGGAAGTAATAGTACCACTGTATTCTGCCCTGGTCAGACCTCACCTGGAGTACTGTGATTCTATGATTATATGAAAAGTATTGAGGGAATGGAGGAGGGGGGGCAAACTGCAAGTTTTAATATTGTTCCATGCCACCCCAATATCCACAACAGTGAGATTCCAGGGGCCCAGGCACTTACCCAGGGTTCATATTTCCACAGTGGAGATAGCGGTGTCTTTATGATGTATTGCTTATTTACACATATTTATAAGCTGAGCCTACAATACAGGCGCTACATAATTATACTTTGTCCATAATAATTTTCACACAACCATCTTAAGAAATCAATCTATGCCTAGGTAAGCCTGTATAGGATAGCAGCCTGAAGCACAGAAACTATCTACAGCCGCTCCTTTCACTTGAACCCCTCACAGAAATCCTGTAGAGCTGGCCTGAAAGGGACCCCCAGGGTCATCTAGTCCAACCCCCCCGGTAATGCAGGAATCCTGCCCACAGCAAGACCGACCCCTTTCATACGTCCGGATTCCTGTAAGCCTAGCAAGCTGAATACACCAAGGTCCGGACTCTTCTGCCCTGCGAAATGCAACCCAATTGTCTGAATGGTGGACAATGTCAGCAAAACAAATAGGCAAGTTTGAAGACATGGCAAACAGTGGCAAAGTTCATTATGAGAAGGAGATGGAAAGTTATATCCCTCCTAAAGGAGAGAAGAAGAAGTAAAAGGACTCCAATTCCCCCAAAAGTCCACCACCTGCTTTCTTCCTGTTTTGTTCTGAGCATCGCCCAAAGATAAAAAGCGACTGTTAGGGCAAAATTCTGGGTGCGAGAATGCTCAGCCACCTAGCTCATCAGGCAAGGGCCTGTGGTCGTTGCAGAGTATAAAAGGAAGGAGTCCAGCCACAATCTGGAGCAAACAGCAAGGTTTATTACTGCGCAGCAGGTTCAATGCCAGACTGAACACCATGAACAGGGCTGCAAGAACTTTTAAAAGTTCCCACCACCATCCCATAATGTACATCGAAAGCATCATACATACATCACTTGTGACAGGGTAAAACGTCAGAAAAGGGGAAGGGGCAAGGGGCATTAGCATACAGGTAAACAGGAGGTAAACAGGATTAACATACGGTAACAATGCACGATGTCCCAGAACATTGTGTATCTGAAGAAGTGTGCATGCACACGAAAGCTCATACCAAAATATAAACTTAGTTGGTCTTTAAGGTGCTACTGAAGGAATTTTTTTATTTTGTCCCAGAACATTGTTAAGCAAGTACCAGTAAGTATCTGGGAGGGGATCCTTGAGTACCTGGCGGGGGGGGGGGGACAATGGGTCCAGGTGTGAGTATTGCCTCTGGCTTCGGAGGGTTGGGAATGGCAGGATATGGTACCTGAATGGATTATGGATATGCAGAGGAGCACCACCCTGGCTACCTGACCTCTTGCTTAAAGGATTATGGCTGTTCCCTGCATCCCTGAGAGCCCTTGGCCAGAGTAGCAAAAGGGGGTTTCATTTAGAAATAAAGATACACTGTATTCATTCATAAAGAAATATGGTTACATAGAGTCTCAGGCAACAGAGAAAGGGTAGGAAAGGGAGCCTTTATTACACAGGGCTTGATCTTGAGGGGGTTCGTGTTGGTGCGATACTAGAGTGGTGTTGTAGGATCAAATGGGGTCCCCTTGAGGGCATTTGTGCCAATCTTGATTCCCAAATGAAGCCTCGTTTGGGTGCCCCCCCCCATAAAATTCCCTAACAGTGACCACCCAGGTTTTTCTATTGGTGAGACAGCAAAGAAACTAAAAACCGTAATACATAACAACATAAAAAATATCTGTTGTCAATGCCAACATACCATCGCTTCCAATGAAGCTACATGCAGACTCTTTATAGCAGGGGTGGCCAACTTCCAAGAGTTAAAAACTGGCAGTGATTGATCTACCCCCTTTTGGGGGTTCAGGTTGAGGTTGTTGAGCTTTTTTTTAGGAAGGAAAGCCATCCATGTTTTAGCGGGTTCAGGTCAAAGTTTAGCTTTATTTAGGAAGGAAAGCCCTGTTTTGGGGGCTTCAGGGCAAAGATGTAGAGCTTTTTTTAGGGGAGCCAAAGTTGCTGAGCTTCTTTGGGGGGAGCCAGTGATCTACCACAGACGTCCAGTGATCTATTAGTACATCATGATCTACCTGTTGGACATGCCTGCTTTATAGCAATAAAGGGGTGCTGGCCCTTTAAGGCTGAAAGAGAAAACTGAGACATCCATGCCCACCCTTTCTAACACACATCTTTTAAGATCACATCACACAGTGGCTGCCCAAACAGCTTGGATGATAAAAGACACAAAGGAGGGAGGACAATTGGGAAAGATATAACACCATTGCATTCCCATGCCTTCCAAGCCTCCGTATGCAAAACCACCCAGTTAAAACGGAACTCCTTTCACACCTCATTATCGCTGGAGGTTTCATTAAACTGATAAAGATCCCCCCTCCCCAAGGACAAGAGTAAAAGCTGTGGTGCCGACCATTTGCTACCTGAAACAAGGAAACAAATTGTATCTTAAATACTGGCACCAGCTTCAAGTTCTCTCTCTCTCTCTCTCTCTCTCTCTCTCTCTCTCTCTCTCTCTCTCTCTCTCTCTCTCTCTCTCTCTCTCTCTCTTCCCCCCTCCCTCCCACCGCGATCCCTGGGAGGAACATCAGAGTGAGTGTGGTGTTTTACGTACAGTGTTTTAATCCACACCCCAGCTCTTCCAATTCTGGTTCTCCATTCCCCCCTCCTTGTTTGCTCTAGTAAGAGCAGCAGCAGAATGAGCTGAACGAGCGAAGGCTGTGGGGAGGCAGCCCGGGCGAGCTCCAGCAGGAGAGTGTTGCGCTCTCTCCCCTCCTCTCCCTCCCTGCGTCCTTTTGCTTCTAGAGAGGGGCAGCTGCCAGCTGGCTTCTAGAGTAGGGCAGCTGCCCTAACTTGCCCCATGGTGGGTACGCCCTTGGGGAGCACCTGCCACTGATGGCATAATACAATATTTCCCCCCCTTTCTCTGGAGCTGTTAAATCCCCAACTAAGTAAAGTACTGTCTGGCAAGTTGTCCCCAAAGAAATCAATTTATATAACTATATAGTTTCTATGAAAGGAATTTGGCTGAAATCCTTAAGCTCACTTTGAAACTATGGCAGTTGACTGTTTGAGCCCTTCCTTGAGGTCATTATAATCCTTTAGATTAGCTGAGTGCTTCGAAATGCAAGTATGGATTTTGTCTGCAAGACAACTTTTTAAAAAACTGAGTTAGCATCTATCTTTCCCCCCCTTTGTAACTCAGTTAAAAAGTTAAGGAGATAGGAACATAACATCTATTAATTAGAAACAATTTATGTGTGTCATATAATTGCCTAACATAGTTAGAAAGATAGAGTCAATCCAAAAATATTTGTGTACAGTGCTTTGTACATAGGGGCGTAGCAATGGGGGGGGGAGATGGGGGTGGCCCGCCCCAGGTTCCACTCTGAACTGAACACTTGGTGATATAATGAAAACTGCACATTGTCTACAGGTTTATAATATAAACTACGGGTTCCCAATCTCCCCACCCCAAAAGACCACTTCAAAATTGCTGAGGATCTTGATGTACCAGTGTATTTCCTATATATTGTATTTTATTGTATTACAAAATTGAAATTGTAGCTTAATAATATACAATATAAGACATAAAAGAAGCACTACAGATACAATTAAAAATAAATATGGATATTAAACAATTGCAGTTTGGTGTGTGTGTGTGTGTGTGTGTGTGTGTGTGCGCGCGCGCTCAATAATTTACACCAAGTCTTGGAACTTCTTATCTACTTCCACATAGAAAAGAATGGAAAAGTTCAGAAGAGACTATAAAAATGCTGAACTGCAGAACGAAGAACATTTTTCTGTTTGATGGAATAACAATGTTATTGGAACTGAAAATAAAGTATATTTGCATGAACAGGCAGAGCCCCCCCCCCCAAGTCCCCAGGGACCACCAGAATGAATAATGACCCATGATAACGTGTTATGGAATTAAAATTTTGTCCCCAATTTATTAAACTTTCAAATGTAGGAAGACCTTGGCTTAGGCATTGGGCGAGGGAACTGGGGCACATCAGGGTAAATGAGATATGGGGGTGCACTACAAGACGTAAGTGTACATAGGCAGCCCACCCCATATCCCCGCACACAGGGTAGTTCACTGACAACCTTTCAGTGCATGGCCAGAGACACCCATTTGCAACCCCTTTAAGAGGGGACCCTGGAATCACCGCTGCAGGGGGGGGTGAGTCACTACTTCACCCCCCCCCAATTTTAGGGAAGAAAAGACTAAAGGATTCCGCCCAAGGCCTTAAACCACCAAAGTTGTTACAAATTGCTGCAGGGAAGACAAAACCTGCCAATGCAGGAAAATTTCTTCCCGGCTCTTCAACAGCAACCAGTCAAAAGGCCATGGCAGCACCCGCTAAACAAGAAGGAAAAGGTTAACCTGAAAAAAGGACATTAAACTAAAGGAGGGTTGGGTGGGTGAAGCTCCTGAGCTGACTGCCTGGCTGCTGCCGGCTCCGCCTCCTATTTATGCGACTGGCCCCACCTCCAGCAGTGCTAAATGACTGGCTGAGGTTTGGTGGGAACCTCCAAAGAATAGCACTGAAAGGCAGCCCAGCCCAATCAGCCAGTAGGTCCCCAAGAGCCCAAGGTGCCACACACGATCCAGCAAAGGGCGCCCACAGTGTAAGGTGTGAGTGCTCATTTGCAGCATGCCTAATGAATGTTTCCTCAGAAATAAGTCTAATATTCTTCTGTGGAACTTGTGGCCAAACTAGATTTGACATTAAATGTATGTTTGGAAGTTTGTTTGGGTTTTAAAAAATAAAAATAAAAAGCAGGTACATGGGACAATTTTCATTAGGAATGCACTGTGTATGGAAGGGAGATTTCATTTCAAGCCACAATCCAATTGTTTCCTCTAGCAAAAAAAAAAAAAAGAGTTCCTATTAGCATCAATGGTAGCTTTGAATGCAAGGGGGCTAACAGCAGTACGGGACAACCTTTTCATGAGTACCATGGCCAAAGAGGAAATAGTTAAACACAGAGAGACACACACACACACACACCCCTGTTGTTTTTTACTGCGTTTTGTAATGACTTACAGTAGTGCCTCACTAGACGAAATTATTTCGTTCCACGGGTCAATTCGTGTACTGAATTTTTCGTCTAGCGAGTAGCGGTTTCCCATAGGAATGCATTGAAACTTAATCAATGCGTTCCTATGGGCTCTGGGGGAATGGCGGTGGCAGCGGAGCTTGCTCTCTTGGCTCGGGGAAGGCAAGCAGGCACTTGCTTTCTTGCCTGCCTGCCTTCCCCAAGCCAAGAGAGCAAGCGCTGCCGCTGCCAGTCCCCAAGCCGAAGCGTGAGGAACACAGCGGGGATGGGATGGGGCTTGAGAAGCCTCGTCCTCTCCCTGCTGTGTGACAGGCGGCGGGGGGGGGGGAAGTGGAGGAAAGATCCTGCGCTTTCCCCCCACCCTGCCTGCGCTTCGGCTTCCTCGGCGAAGGCAAGCAGACGGGCTGTCTGCCTGCTTGCCTTCGCCGAGGAAGCGCCACCCCATGCCGGCGGTGTGCGGCGAGGCGGCGGGGGGGGAAGTGCTTCTCTCCCCCGGCGCCTCGCTGCTCACCTCCAGTATGAGACGGGGCTTCTGAGACCTTCTCCGAAGCCCCACCCCATGCCGGCGGTGCGCGGCGAAGCGGCGGGAGAGAGAAGTGCTTCTCTCCCCGCCGCCTCCCGCCTGTCTTCCCCGGTATGGGACGGGGCTTCAGAGAAGGTCTCCGAAGCCCCGTCCCATGCCAGCTGTGTGCGGCGGTGCGGTGGCTCTGGGGGACGGAGCCGAAGCGCTGCGGGCGCTGCTTGCCCCTGCCTGTCTTCCCCGAGCCAAGGGGAAGACAGGCAGGGTCAGCCGCCACACCGCCACTTTTCGGCTCCGTCCCCCCTGGCATAGGAAGATCAGCTGTCAGCTTCCCGCACTGACAGCTGATCTTCCTTTGCCGCTTTCTATGGCCGCGCTTTGCAAGATGAAACGGCGGTAATAGAAAACCTTGTCGTCTTGTGAATGCCTCGCGCAATGCAAAACTCTTTCGTCTAGCGAGTTTTTCGTTATGCGAGGCATTCGTAAAGCGAGGCACCACTGTTTTTGGTATTGTGTCATTTGGCTCTTAGGGTTGTATCTAACTAAAGCTTCAATCCTAATCCTAGTTACCTGGGAGTAAGCTGCATTAAATTCAGTGTGAGTTACTTTTGAGTTGACAGGGTTAGAATTGCACTGTAAGTCATATTCAGAGCAGACCCACTCAAATCAATGGACTTAGCCATGAATAGCAATTTGCTGTTAAACAACTTATTTAACATACACTAAAGCATTAACTCTTATAATTTCTAATATAATCAACAACAATTAAAACACACAAAAACCACCAACACTGTCAGTTTCATCATGCAATTGAGTCTAACAAGTATGATGGATTTAATAATAATAATAATAATAATAATAATAATAATAATAATAATAATATCAATCCAGTGGTTGGAAGGTGGAAGTGTTGGTTGGCTTTCGAAAAGTTGCAAGCCAGACAAAATTATTTTGCCAGGGCCATATTTCAAGCAGGAATAAATTAATCAATATCTACTAGTTTCCATCATATATATGCTTTGATGTCTGTAAAAGCATATATAAACTTTTGCCAGTTGGAAATTTTAAAATGGATGAAACCTATGCCAATATTAAAGCTACAAAATAGTTTGAAAACTATGCTTGCATGGGAGAAGAAAATGCTATAATGATTCATAGGTAACTGAGATCATAGGCACAATTTCTTGATACTGTAGTGTGTACTTTTTAAAAAATAGGTGAATTAAGGATGCTATGAACTGGACATGTACTGCTTGGCTGGCAATATGTCAAGGTGCCAGACTATGCTGTCAAATTTAATGGTTTTGTTATAAGCCAAGGTATTAAGCTCTGATATCCACTAGTGAGAGAATGAGATTTGAAAGCACTGAAGACGTTACAGCATCATGCCAATGCCTTCAAATATATCTTAATAATTTAAAAGCATGGAAGTCCTTTCCATGCAAGTTTTTGTGAAATTAATTGGCTTTGTACTGGCAGGACAGCTTAACATCAGCCAGATACCCCTTTTAAGATGTCATAAGCATTCAAAGCCAAAGCCGAGATCCTACATACAGACACATTCTATTGAAAGCAGTGATATTTGCATTTATTGTATGCAATGGGTTTTGGAGCCGAGTGCTACCAGTTGAATTGACGAGCGATACTCCAATCTGATTTTCATTCAGGTTGTATGGAACACACTCCCATGTGCATCAGTTCATGTTACTAACAGGAGAACGGTCTTGATCTCCTTATCGCCTTACATACTGCCTTTTGGCTTTCAATTTCCTGTTTTTCTAAGCTTATGTACAGTTCTCCACATATCCACACCAGTTTGCGATTTTTTCAAAAATCTTCATGACAATCCATCAGAATTTTAGTGTACATTTCTCCTAATATGGACATCTGTATGCAATTTCCCCCAATATACATGTTTAGCAAAGCACTTCCCCCCTGAAATAATGGAATTTGTTATTTTTGCTAATATACTGGCATCTCCCCACTTACCTGGAGGCTACATTCCCAGGCACCACATGTATATGTGAAATTGTATATAGTGGGGAACACCATCTTAAAAGCCTGTGAACATCTTCAACACCAAACTCTGCCAAAAATCCGCTGAACTCCACCATAATTGCTCCCTCCTTTCTCCAACTCTCCACAGGCCTCAAAGGTCAGTGCAAAAGCTCATATGATTGCAGTTTCAAAGGCTTCTGGGGTTGCTAGCTGTTTTCCTACTCTTTTCCCACTTTTTTGCAATTTTCCTGCTCCTTTTGGGCAGTTTTTGCACTTTTCACACCATTTTGCAGTTTAAATTGATTTATTTAATTATTTCCTGGTGCCATACATATACATGGTCATGCACAAGGTGAAGGGGCAGGAGTGGGGAAATGCCATTACCTTACCATATGCATTTTTGTACACATTTTGGGTGAATATGTATTGCAAAATTTGTAGGTGTGAACTTTGAAGGATGGCTGTGTTTCTGTATGTGTGCTATTGTGTATCGAGGCCCCATGACCAACCTGTTCCCTGAGGTGCGAAAAACTAGACATCACATGGCTTATTGGTTTTGGGATCAAATAAGGCCACAACTTTATTGGTTACAGATGTAAGGTTTGACCATAGGCATTGTGGTAAGCAATGGCGCATGTCATTCCTGTCCGTTGGGAGTGTTTCTAAGGGTGAAAATGCCCTATGACCTACGTCAAATCAGGGCACCCCCCGAGCGGTCCCTGTTGGAGTAGTAGTATGGCCCTTTCCCCCATCTGGGCTTTGGACAGGACCCACTCCCCTTGGATCCTTTTAACAGAATACCCTTATCCGTGGAGGGGCAAGCAGAGGCTACAACCTCCCCTCCAACCAAGACTAGGTTTACCCAATGCATATCTGCCTTACAAAGTTGAGACGATTGCTATGAGGTAGGCGAAAACCCAAATGGCAGTGCCAATTAGCCAAGTGGGGAAAAATTCTGCCCAGCCCCTGAAAATTAGGTTACCGGCATTGCCCATAGCAAGGTCATACCATCTGTGAAAAAATCCTGATCTGAGGGAGGGAGGGTGGGAGATTCAGTGCGGTGAGAGGGAGGCTTAAAGGCCCTGCAGCCCAGGCATTTAAACATCCCCTGGGCATGGTGGCAAGGGCCGCAGTTTTTCAGTTGGTCCTGCGCCCAGGGGAATGCCCCCTAACTCCTGCTACCATTGGCTCATTTGGTGGCAGGAAGATGATCCAGCCTGCGCTAGGTTGGCTTACCAGGGAGGCCTGGGCCCGCCCGCAAAGGTGCCCACCCAGTAAGGGGGCAAATGGACTTCTGTAAAGTGTGAATAGGTGGGTTGGCCTATAAAAGTAAACTGAATTAAATTGCCCCATCCTACACCTTCTGCTTTACAAAAAGCTGAGAGTAGCACCTGTGGCTGCTGTTGGCTGCCAATGATTGGAGGCAGTGTAAGGGATGCACAGCTCTTAGTCTCTGCTCAGTTGCAGAGGCTTTGCCTGGATGCTGGGGCTTTGCCTGGGAAAACATAATCTTCTTGCATACCTCAGTGGTCCTGGAACCTCTGAAAGTCTCCTTGTGCCCTTCATGATGCTCAGAATATCAGCATGAAGGTCATTGTGCAGAAATCCTCTTTCTGAAGCAGTGTCCAGTTCAAGTCCAGTTTAAAAACAAAGAACCACAAGAGGGGAGGCCAGACAGTAAGCACCTGACCAGTAGACAGAGCAGGCTCTTTGATCACCTGTTCACAGTCTCTGGGCGTAGGGAGACACCGCGACACCCGGGGCAGCAAATTGCCATGCACCCGGGGGTGCAGCGTTGCTACGTAATGACACATGCGTCGTTACATAGTGCCAGATCCAGCGCGTGCACAGTCCGATCGGGATGCCGCTGGTGTGCGACGGCTCCATGGAGCCGCCACAGGCCAGCGGCACCCTGGTCGTAATGTGCAAGCGCCGGTTCTAGCGTGCGAGAACGGCACCCCGTATGGGCCACTGAGCACGTGCAGAACACCGTGGAGCAGTCGCACGCCAGCGGCACCCCGATCAGACTCCACAAGCACCGGATCCAGCACGTGTGCAGTCAGCACAGGGTCACGGTGACGTCACAGTGACCCCGTGCTGACTGCGCACGCGCTAGATCCAGTGCATGCACAGTCCGATCGGGGTGCTGCTGGGCCACTGAGCGTGTGCGGAACACCGTGGAGCCGCCGCACGCCAGCGGCACCCCGAGCAGACTGTGCATTTGCGAGTGGAGGCGAGGGACGGGCCAGAGAGGCCGAGTGTCTGTCACCCCCCCCCAGGGCGTCACTCGGGGCGGACTGCCCCCTGCCCCCTGCTTGCTCCGCCCCTGCACAGTCTTTCTCACCATGGTGATATATAATGATAAATTTGCATCACGATATACATTTTCTAGGCCCTCCTTTTACAAGCAGCAGAGTGATGGGCTGGTTGCACTTACTTACTTGCTGAAATCTCATAGAAGGAACAGACTGTTCAGAGGTGTTTCTGAGGCTCGCAGAAAAAAGCGCACAGGTTGGTGTCTGATTTTCAGTGGTACATGTGCTTGCGATGAGCACAAATGCCTGTCTAGGGTATTGCTTCATACAGCTCTGCTTCTTAAGAAGAAACAGACCTGATTTGGGGGGAGAGTGCGGTACAGGAATACTTTTATACATAAATACAGTAAATGATTTTTACTCTCTTGTAAGAGTTTATAGCAGCCTCAATCCACTTTGTGGTGTAATGAATAAAGTAAAGCTAAAGGTAAAAGTACCCCTGACCGTTAGGTCCAGTCGCGTATGACTCTGGGGTTGAGACGCTCATCTCGCTCCATAGGCCAAGGGAGCCGGTGTTTGTCCACAGACAGCTTCCAGGTCATGTGGCCAGCATGACTAAGCCACTTCTGGCGAACCAGAGCAGCGCACGGAAACACCATTTACCTTCCCGCTGGAGCAGTACCTATTTATCTACTTGCACTTTGATGTGCTTTCAAACTGCTAGGTTGGCAGGAGCTGGGACCAAGCAACGGGAGCTCACCCCATCGTGGGGATTCAAACTGCCAACCTTCTGATCAGCAAGCCCTAGGCTCTGTGGTTTAGAACTTCAGTGAATAAAGTATGGATATGAATTAAAAGTCCTACAACAGAGATACATACACATGTGCACAGAACTGAAGGGAGAGGGGAGAATTAGTCGGGCTAGCATTTTTTCTTATAGCTTTTCAGATTAAAAT
Organism: Zootoca vivipara; assembly: GCF_965207765.1. NCBI lineage: Eukaryota > Metazoa > Chordata > Lepidosauria > Squamata > Lacertidae > Zootoca > Zootoca vivipara. The sequence continues at coordinate 60,263,324 of NC_142587.1, forward strand.
GTTAAATATGCTTTTAATTATTGCAATGTTGCTTATATCCACTTTATATTTGGATGAATGCCTTTACCTATGTTAGTCTGGCATTCAATGTATTTGTTAATCCATTCATGTTCTGCAGCTTCATTTTTTCTGTTACAAAAGTAGTGAACTAACATATATGCATTTTTCATTCTTTTAAACATAAAACCCGCAAATACTTTTTAAAAATACATAATTATTCTTCAGTATTCATGTCCCCGAGACTGAATCCAGATGATGATAATTTTGAAAACAAGAATGAAGCAAAGCAGTGGAGAGAAAAACTAATAAAATTCACAACCTGCACTGGTGGACATGGCTTAAATATTCATACATGCTTCCATATGACCTTCAGTTGTAAACAAAGAATATTAAGCATTGTTATTTATCTTCTGGTAATGAATATATATTATTCTGGAATCTAATGAATAAGTAGAACAATGTTTTCATTAAATATTTATTAAAGTAATATTTTCTAGGCTTACCAATTACAGAGGGCATCATATTAGAACAGCTCACTTTGAGAATTCCTGGAAGTTCAAGCCATGAATGTGCTAAACAATTAAGGAAAGTCTTAGATCAATATACCCTATTGACTCAATATAAATAACAGCAACAAGTAAACATAGGGCTATAATAAAGCAACATTTGTGATGGAATAAATAACCAGTCGACGTACTAATTTGGAAGAGTTATTGTCGCTTTCTTTCTTTTGGTGTGATTATATTAGTTATTTTCCTAAATATATGCAATGCATGCAGTGGGCTTGATTCAGATACCTGGAAAGCAATAAATATATTATCTTAAGAGCAAGAGCTCTGAGTGTAGCCCATCAGAATGTTCTCATATATGATCCCCACTGAAACAAACTGGAAAGGTGCAAGTGCACAAAGGTTTCAGCTTTTTAACTGGGCTTGTGCAGGAGGAAGGGCTGTGTCTACAATGAACAGTAGTGTTGCTTGTAAAGATATATATTAGGGATGAGCTGAAGCATCACCTACAAATTATTTCAGAATGAGAAATGCACAATTGGTGGTTTGGGTGGTGCAAATATGCCTTTGGAGCACCCACTCCCATGAAAAAAAAATCCTGTTTCTGTTCATAACCACGGTGTCGTTCCCCCCCCCCATAACTTTTGTGCCACCATTTTATCCTTTCCCACACTGTAAGATCTTAGCCAATCAGGTAGGGAGTGAGAAGTTTTCATATTACTTCATAGATAATACAGTGACATGAAGATAGGGGGAGTGTTATCCTTCCCTAGTGATGAGGAAGCATAATCCATTGCCCAAGGGGAAGCACCATGGCTCACAGGTAGAGCATCTAATTTGCATGCAGAAGGTCCTAGGTCCATTCCCCAGCATCTCCAGGTTGGGCTAACAGAGATCCTTATCTGGAACCTGACAGAGCCACTGTTGGACTCTGTCAAGACACTACTGAGCTACATGTTCCTGCACTGTCCTGTAAAGGGCAGCAATTAAGCTGCCACAGTGTAACTCAGGAAGAAAGGGAACACTTCGTATTTGGCCATTGCACTGATGTTCTTCTGTACAATGTTCAGTGCTGGAAGAGAAAGAAAATGTTTTCCAGTTTCTAAAATGTCCCTTTCCCCTTTACATGTATGAACTTCATTCTTGTTCACATAACCCCACCAACAGTGTTTGGTTTTTTTTCTGGGGGTACGCAGGGGTATGCATACCCCTAGACATTTTGTGAATCTAATGCAGGAAGAAACTAAAATTTTAAATAAATTTGTTTCTTCTCTACCTTGGTTAATCTCATTTCCTGTCACAGTGTTTCCTGAGTTACAGATGGAATGAGAGTAACCCTTAACATTTTTTTTTAGGGAAAAAAAGCACTGCCCACCAAGTATCACCAACAGATACACCATTTCATGGGAACTGTGGTGTTATGTGGCTAATCTGGCCTTGTTGTTGTTGTTGTTGTTTAGTCATTTAGTCGTGTCCGACTCTTCGTGACCCCATGGACCATAGCACGCCAGGCACTCCTGTCTTCCCATTGCCTCCCGCAGTTTTGGTCAAACTCATGCTTGTAGCTCCGAGAACACTGTCCAACCATCTCGTCCTCTGTCGTCCCCTTCCCCCAGTGCCCTCAATCTTTCTCAACATCAGGGTCTTTTCCAAGGATTCTTCTCTTCTCATGAGGTGGCCAAAGTATTGAAGCCTCAGCTTCACGATCTGTCCTTCCGGCGAGCACTCAGGGCTGATTTCCTTCAGAATGGATAGGTTTGATCTTCTTGCAGTCCATGGGACTCTCATGAGTCTCCTCCAGAACCATAATTCAAAAGCATCAATTCTTTGGCGACCAGCCTTCTTTATGGTCCAGCTCTCACTTCCATACATCACTACTGGGAAAACCATAGCTTTAACTATACGGACCTTTGTCGGCAAGGTGATTGCTTTTTAAGATGCTGTCTAGGTTTGTCATTGCTTTTCTCCCAAGAAGCAGGCATCTTTTAATTTCGTGACTGCTGTCACCATCTGCAGTGATCAAGCAGCCCAAGAAAGTAAAATCTCTCACTGCCTCCATTTCTTCCTCTTCTCTTTGCCAGGAGGTGATGGGACCAGTGGCCATGATCTTGGTTTTTTTGATGTTGAGCTTCAGACCATATCTGGCCTAGCCCTCGTATTTTCCTCCCAGATAGGTCATAGACAATATGAAAGTGAATGCTATTCAGGCAGCATACATATATCTATTCTTAACACGAGAGAGAGAGAGAGAGAGAGAGAGAGAGAGAGAGAGAGAGAGAGAGAGAGAGAGAGAGAGAGAGAGGCTATTGAAGTTGTGAGAAAACATTCACAGAGTGCATCTACATTTCTGTGGCAGGTGCCATGCTTTCCTCACCCTCAACACCTAGGAATGGTGACGCAATATGGTCACTTCAAAGGGAATATATTAGATCTCTCCATAATTGATTGGATTGCCAAGATACTGGTCAGATAGAACTAGAATTGTCTCGTTAATTTAATCTGGGAAATTTTGTTGGCTCTGAAAGATATTGGCCCTGAAAAGTGGCCTGGGATAGAATAATTTCAGTGATTGGGGTGTGTGTGTGAATAATAATTCATGTTACATGGTGCTTGAGAGATATGGGTGTTCTTTTTTAAAGTGCACTCCAAGGATGCTCTACAGAGACTCATCAACCATTTTGCCCAAGCCTGGGTGGAGTTTATTAGACCATCAGCCTAATGAAGACCAACATTTCATATCAGGACATCGCTGGCTGAAGAAGGATGTGAGAAATTTATACGTCTCTTAGCAGTGATTGGCAAAATGGAGCTTCCTGCTCAGATGCAGTGTACCTCTGAATATTATCTCCTGAGGATAACTAGGCAAGGGTTGTTGCCTTCATGCTCTGCTTATGGCCTTCTGAGTCTGTTAGAATAATTATATTGATGAGAATGACTTTCCTTATGCCCTTCTGAAACATCTTTAGAAATTGAAAGAGAAGTTTAAACGATTTCAATAAGGTTAACTTGAGAAATCTGATTTCTGTTAATTCCAATGTGGCCTGATCTGCATCTCCCAGACATGTAAGTACTGCAACTAAGATTTCTCCAAGATCTGTGCTATGATCCTTGCTTGAAAAGCATACCAAAATGCATTAAAATGTGTATTTTAGGATAAATTCTATTTAGAAATGCATACACTAGCATAGCATACATATGAAAATATGCATTTTTGATATTATTCAAATTAAGAGAAATATTTAAATACAAATGTTCATGAGTTGTTGTCTTCTTAATCCCCCCAACCCCAGGCAGATTAACGCAGAAATGGGATAGAACAAATTTACGAAGGAGCACATGGGAAATTGACACAGATTGGAAACAGATTGATCTCCATTCCAAGATTAACATAATTTCTCAGAAATTATGAGTTCTGGGTAAAAAAATGCACATTTCTTATTTAAACCCACCTTCTGATCATTACAGACCAAAGGCTTTACAACAAGAGAAACATTTCTGTTCATGTGAACACTATCACTGATATCCTGGGTCTTGCTAAAAAGTTTCCAGGATGTATATGCCCCCCATGCCAATACTTTGGCAGCTGCTGTGCTAAACTACTTTTTTAGTCAATTTCAGAGAGATAAGTAATGTTTTAAAACAAGGCTTCAGTGAACATTTTCTTCTGTACTATTAAGTTTGACTTTTTGTAAGTGATTGCTTTCAAATAATAGGTTTTCATTGTTGCTTCAGATCTATGACTCACAAGGGGGATTACTGTATAAAAGATAAGTATAATTTGACAGTGCAGTAATTATATTTCAAAAATAACATGCAACATTAAGTCCTTATCATTAGGGATGTATGTTTCATGACTGTATGGCATAGCATGCTAGAAATCCCATTTCCATAAAAAATATGCAGGAGCACTATCCAAAATATTCAGTCTTACAAATATTTTTAAAGACCTTTTACTGTCGTATTCTTGCATTATTTCAGGAATCAGAAATGAGGATTTACTGTTACAATTTACACAAAAGCTGCATGCTTGTTCTGCATTGTAGGTTACGGGTGCCCTCTGCTGTCTGGAAAATGTCTTTCAATTCCATTTGCTTTCAAAACTGTGGCAGCTTCCATTGTGAATTTGTTTGATCTGAAATATATTTGTGCTTCTGTTAACAGCTGGATAACATGCATATTCATTTATTTGTTTGATTTATATTCATTTGGTGTGCTTTATTTGGTCAGTATGTAATTTTTAGGTATGACTTACACAATATTTGTTTCCATCTGCATATTGAAGACTATACAATGTTTTTTTCAGTTGTTATTGGAGGATAAGTTTACTGCGTTTGCAGCACTAAAGTGATTGCTTCGGGGTCCAGCCTGGGCAGTTTGTATTAAGGTCCTGGGCTGCCCAGATGACAAGACCCCCCTCTCAGGCTCACTGTTGAGGTCCAAAGGGAAGCAGAGCAATATGTTTAGCATCAGCTTGGCTGCAGGAGTTGCCAGAAGGAGGTGTACAAGGCACCATCCAACTGTCTTAGGGACTTCACTCTTGATTTGTATAGGGTTTACTGCTTAGCCTTTTCTACTCCCAAAGAGGTCCTGCAATGCAGCAGGTAGGCTACAGATTGTTCCTCAGTGCTTTTCTCATGAATGAATGAATGAATGAATGAGTACAGCCACAAGGCAGTGTAGATTTAGGATCAGAGTTTTCCTTCTCCAGATGGTCTACATTCCCAGATTGACAAACCGCATCTACCCCTCATTTCCCTCTAAGGCAGGCATTCCCAAAATGCTGCCCTTCAGATGTTTTGGCCTACAACTCCCATGATCCCTAGTGAACAGGACCAGTGGTCAGGGATGATGGGAATTGTAGTCCAAAACATCTGGAGGGCCAAAGTTTGGGGATGCCTGCTCTAAGGCATGTGCAGTAACTGCCTTCCTGACCATTGGACCCACTATTGGTCTCATCCACTCAGTCTTCCAGAGTCTTGCAGGGGATAGACAAGTCCCTAACTCATCAAGAGTTTCAAACTTTACCCCCACCTGGTTTTGTCCACCAGTCAAAACCATTGCCTGGATTGTGGCCACTGTGGTATGCTGACAGCTTCTAGCAGTCACAGATGAGAGCTGAGTGCAGCATGGGGACCATTGGTGGAGGAAGTACCCAGAGGGAGCACAACATGTCCCAAACCACAGATACTGCCCCTTCCCTAACACCTCATACACCTGAGGGTGGGGTAGGTGGATGAAAAAAGCACTTGTCAGTTAAATGTTTCAATGCATATTTGTTTACCTCTTTATCACACCCTTGACCAAACAACTTTCTGAAATCTCTGCAGCTGGACATTTTTACACAAGTGAGGGCACTGAAAAGACTGGCATTTTATACTGTGGATTCTTGTTGAAAACCTCAGGAAGCATGAATTAGATCTCGTATGCAGATACCTGAAAAGGGATTTTGAGCAGCTTGAGCAAGGAAATCCACTTCAGGAGATCCAGGCAGGTAGGAAACTGGATGCATATTGGAAAAAGCTCTGACGAACAGTTTCTATATGCCACTGTGGGCAAAAGCTTCAAAGCAAATTCCAAAATTGATTGGATATAGCCATCAGCTGTACCGTTTCCTATAACCTAGTATATCCCTGTGAGTACTCAGCAGGACGGGCCAGTTCCCATCCTGAAAGGATATTGTTACTTTTGTGGAGACCGTTTTACACTGTATAATTCTCAGGCCAATATAATTAAATTAGACTCTTGATTAGTGAGCCCATCTCTGCAGGGGCACCCTATTGTAGTATTGGATTGATTGGATTACATGCAAAAGCCTGTGACATCACCTCTGTTGAGGTAATCCATTTAACTAGTTTGACATTTTTCCATGATGTTTCTAGCCTTTCTACTTTTCTTCCTTGCAGAGGAAATAATAATGAAGCCATTTTAAAAGTATGAAGGCAATTCTGGAGTGGAGCATCCCCCAGGTTATTGTAACTAGCAGCCTGACAATAGGTTGTGGAATGGATAACCCTTCCCTGATCTTTTCTGGGGGAAAGCTATATTATCTTGGCTTCTTGGTTTGAAACATTACACTAAGAGATTGTAGCTTTGTTTCTTGGTGTTGGGTGATAGAAAAAAGTACAGTGGTATCTTGGTTGTTGAACTTAATCCATTCTGGGAGTCTGTTCGACTCCCGAAATGGTTCGAAAACCAAGAGGCGGCTTCTGATTGGCTGCAGGAGCTTCCTGAACTCAACTGGAAGCCGTGGAAGCTGTGTCGGACATTTGGCTTCTGAAAAACATTCCAAACCGGAACACTCACTTCCGGGTTTGTGATGTTTGGAGCCAAGCGGTTTGACTACCAAGGTACTACTGTACTCCACTGTGCCACAGATATCAAGTGCAGCTCCTGGCTTCAGGTGCCAAGAAGTGCCTCCAGAATTTCATTATTTTGCAGGATAGATTCCAGCACATTCCGGAAATTCGGGTTCGTGTGGGTTACAGTATTTTGTTACTAGGGGAACAAATCCAGTCTTTTTTTTTAAAGGAAAGTGACAGAATTGCAGTGAAAAGTTTGGGATTAATAAATGATTAATTGGAAGGGGTATAAACACTCCACAAGCAAATCATGATGAATCTTCATTGCCATATAAACAAATCAGAACAAGTGCTCAATGAAGACTAGACATAGTCTAACCTCCATGTAAGCATTGTGCAAGCAAATCAGAATGAATAGCATGGAGTCAACTGGCCTCTAATCACCATACTTCTTACTCTGTGGTTCACCACTGGGAGATGTAGGTCAGTGCAAGCCAAGCAATGAAAAAGTGCCAAGTTAAAACATGTTAGGAATACATACATGTTAGGAATAAAGCATTCTTTCATCAGTCTCCCCTGCTCATACGGTAGTTCGCAATGGCATTATGAGAATGACATTTTAGCAAGGAAAATTGGCAATCCCGTATTCAATTTCTCTGACTACAGGTGCCCGAAGAACTTGCATGAGCTGTAAGCATCTGCTTAGAAAAGAAGGAGGGAAGCAGTCCCTCCCCTTATCAAAAAAATATAGCACACCTGTTGCTCCACTTATACTGGAGCTCCTATTTCTTGCTATGAAGACCATATCACATTATATATGCAAAGCATGCAGTTACTGATATAAGACAATTGGGAAGTATCTGCTTGCTCATTGATCTCTTTGAGTGCTTAAATGTTGTTAGGTTGAATCTATTAGCTCCTCATTAAAATATCTGGTATGTGAGCAGCTTACTGGTTGTGCTGTTTAAGATTGATTACTTGAATTCGTGCAGCTATACATATGCTGGTATGGAACTCAGATACCCATTACTTTCACCACCATATCATAGTACAGTACTGATTTAAAACAAATACACAAACACTCAGTACTCACATGCAAATAGGCTGCCCATGGCAAATACTGGTTAGCAGCTTGAAGCTTTCTGGTGGAACAACAATAGTGGTATGCTGTTAATTTTCCTTTATGCTGAAAGAAGAAGAAAAGATAAATAGCTGTGTGTGATTTTCTTGCTATTGAACCATATTTCCCAATATGTCAAATAAAATGTATACACCATGCCTCTTAATATGTTACATCACTGAGTGAGGCAAATAAAAGCTGTAATGAAAATAAAGCTATCTTTTGCTATTGATTCTTTCAGGCCATTTCACTCTGGCTTTTCATTTACAAGCCACAGCATTTGTTAATGCACTATTTGTTTTCATCACTCAGATATTGAATTCCCCAAGACATCCCACCTAAAAGAAGGTCGGTGCCATTTTTTTGTATTTGTACAAGTATCGCAAAGACACTTGTCTTGCTTTGTCCATAATATAAAGTACATTACATTGTCCTGCGCCTATTTCGCTTGAAGATGCAGAGAAACAAAAATTATGCTCTGGCTTTTAGACAGAGGCACAATATGTCGTCATCTGCTTCCATTAGAAGGGGAATAGACTCTGAATTCAAAATACATCTAATGGCTATGGGAGCCATTCTAACAGTCTTTGTCAATCAGCAAAACTACTGGTAATTAATACTTTCTCATATAAAGGCATTTAAGAATCTATCTGGAGACACACATATTCTCTCCAACTATTCAAGAGGCAGAATACACACAGAGAGACATAACGTATTTCTATATTTTACACCTACAAATCCATATTCAAAACAAGTGTCATATTCTTTAGTTTTCATGTTAAGTTGAATGGAAAGATATCTAACTCTGAAGGATACCTAGGTATTCCCACTTCCACCTGAGCAGACCAGGTTTCCCCTTGTTCCTTATTTTTAATAATAATAATAATAATAATAATAATAATAATAATAATAATAATAACAATAATTTATTGTTTATACCCCACCCATCTGGCTGGGTTTCCCCAGCCACTCTGGGCGGCTTCCAACAGAAAAATAAAATACAATAATCTATTAAACATTAAAAGCTTCCCTAAACAGGGCTGCCTTCAGATGTCCTCTAAAAGTCTGGTAGTTGTTTTTCTCTTTGACATCTGGTGGGAGGGCATTCCACAGGGCGGGTGCCACTACCGAGAAGGCCCTCTGCCTGGTTCCCTGTAACTTGTAAGGGAACCGCCAGAAGGCCCTTGGCGCTGGACCTCAGTGTCCGGGCAGAATGATGGGGGTGGAGACGCTCCTTCAGGTATACTGGACCAAGGCAGTTTAGGGCTTTAAAGGTCAGCACCGACACTTTGAATTGTGCTCGGAAATGACTTCCAGTTGATCGCACGGTTATTTCGGATGGGGTTTTTTCCTCTGGAAAAACCCCCAGCGCATTGAGGTTTGGGGGCATTGCAAAAGCACTGCGAGCCCCCCAAACCGGGCTTTTTGGGGACCTGGCGATCTGGCAGGCACTTTTATCAAGCTCCCCTCTCCTTGGTAAGCTCTTTTTTTAGCCCCGAGAGCGAGAGGATCGGAGCCGCGCAAAGTGTCATTGTCCAGTGGATGCTAGTGGTCAATTTTCCAAAGAAAACCTAAAGACTGAGCAAGGAATCCGTCAGTACTTGCATGTAACTGGGAAGAAATTCATTAAAATTTGGCCATGGATGGGAATTAAATCAACAGAGGTCATTCCCCCTCGCTGATTAAAAGTGGAAGCAGATCAGAGGGGCTGTAGCCATGGACTTTAAAACTGCCGTTTAAAACTTCACCAAGGCAGCCTGCAAACCACCCCTCTAAGTAGGGGTAGAGGGGGGATTTTGTTGGACTTAAAACACCCTGTGAAGAGGATTTGGACTTTTAAAAGAGCCGTCTTTCCTTTGGGAAGCGAGCTCCCCAGTCAGGGAGTGAGACTGCATCGTGAATCCTGTCTTGTCAGGATTCAACCTCAATCTGTTAGCTGCCATCCATCCTCCAACCACCTCCAGACACTCATACAGGACCTTCAACGCATCCACTGGTTCTGATTTGAAAGAGCCCAAACCCCCTGATGATCTCTCCCAGCAGCTTCATGTAGATGTTGAAAAGCAAGGGGGAGAGGACAGAACTCTGAGGCACCCCACAAGTGAGTGCCCAGGGGTCTGAACACTCATCCGCCACCACCACTTTCTGATCACGGCCCAGGTGGAAGGAGCAGAACCACTGCATAACAGTGCCCCCAGCTCCCAACCCCTCTAGACAGTCCAGAAGGATGTTATGGTTGATGGTGTCAAAAGCTGCTGAGAGATCCAGCAGAACTAGGAAACAGCTCTCACCTTTGTCCCTAGCCCACCGGAGATCATCGACCAGTGCGACCAAGGCAGTTTCAGTCCCATGATGAGGCCTGAATCCCAACTGGAAGGGATCCAAATGGTCCGCTTCTTCCAGGCATGCATGGAGCTGTTCAGCAACCACTTGCTCAATCACCTTGCCCAAGAATGGAAGATTTGAGACTGGGTGATTTTGATTTGAGACTGGTTTTTTAAGAAGCAGTTTAATTACCGCCTATTTTGGCAGGTCTGGTAAGGCTCCCTCACAGAGAGAAGCATTCACCACCCTGTGAAGCCCATCGCCCAGCCCTTCCCAGCAAGCCTTTATAAGCCAGGATGGGCAAGGATCAAGGAGACAGGTTTCGCTCGTCCAAGCAGCCTGCCCACATCCTCAGAGGTAACAGAGTGGAATTGGTTCCACACAACTTGACTAGACAGGACTCTAGCACTGATAGAGCAGGTGGTTCCGCTGAATTGTGAACCACCTGAAAGAGTCTCCTACTGCTGTTTGCTGCAGATGCAATAGAGGCGGTGAAGAAAGTCTTCTTCACCGTCACTATCGCCACTTGGTAGGTTCAGCATTGAGCTCTAACCCATGTCTGGTCAGCTTTAGAATGAGTTATCCGCCACTGGTGCTCTTGCCGTCTCAGCAATTGTTTCACTGCCCTCAGATCCATGGAAAACCATGGGGCTGTCCGGGCTCCATGCAATCAGAGAGGGCGCTTCAGAGCCAAGCAGTCAGTAACCCTGGTTAACTCCACATTCCAGTGGGCCACCAGGGAATCAACTGAAAGGCCATCAACATGGGATAAAGCATCCCTTACCACTCTCTGGAAACCATTTGGATCCATTAAGTGGCGGGGGTGGACCATCCGAATCGGTCCCACCTCCCTGCAGAGGGGAAGGGTCACAGAGAAGTCCAGTTGCACCAGGTAGTGATCTGACCATGGCACTTCTTTAGTTTCGCTTTTACTTAGTGTCAGATCACCAACACCCATAGAGGACTGCTGCACGTTGCGTCAAGCTTCCTCTTAGCGCCTCGTGCATCAGATCACCCTCCCACCCTCCCTATATTTAGGGTCTTGCTATGACCTTGCTATGCCATCGTGGGTCATCTGCTTTTGAGACAGGGGCCCAGTAGGAATTTTCCCATTTGGCTGATTGGCTGGTGCCACTTGGGTTTTGCCTGCCGCATAGCAAATTGTCACAACTTTGTAAGGTTTGGCGGCTAGGCATTGGTTCAAGGTGTGGTGAAGGGGAGGTTGTCTCACCTGCCCCTCCCAATGTGCAATAGGGTATTCCATTAAAGGAATCCACGTGTTTGCCATGCTTTTATCCGATCCCCTTCCAGAGCACCTGGGAGCATTTTAGGGTGAGGTTGCGTCTGTGGTAGGACCAATGCTCCCCCAGTATGTTTACCCTTACTGACTTCTGCCAGTGTCCAGTAGTCAGTGCTGCCCTTCCAGAGGTATAGGTGCAGCTAGTCGAACAAATGCCTAAGCAAACCACTCACATTCTGTAATCAATAAAGTTGTGGCCAAAATTATGCCAATAACCTTAAACTAATATTGGTGTCAACTGTATCTTTCTTTGGGAGGTCTTGGGGGTGGGGGGTCTTCACACGCAAGGCAGCAGTGGGGAAAATATCCACATAACATAGATCCTCTGAAATTAATAATTGTGACTAAGGAGTGGTACAGCAGCTACAGTACTAGCTCAAAACCCTTCTCAGACATTACATTCACAGAATTTAGAAGGTTGTGCCAGAGTGTTGGACTTTTGGCACTTTGGCGTAACCTCTGACAAACCTGGAACACCAGTGGCAGATGAGAAGGCGCACTGGGTTTGTCAGCACTCTGGTCCAGCACTCTACTGAAGAGCACAGCATGTCCTCCATCTGCCTCTGGCACTCTGGGTTCATGGAAGAGGTCAATGGTCGGAAAGGCTGACCATCAGAGGCCCTCTCCATCCCCTCAACATTGAGAAGGCCCAGCCCCTTGTCCAGAGATTTTGAGGGGCTGAAGACACCTTGGCTCCCAGGAGTTGGCATGCCTGCTTATTGGGGTGTTTTGGGTTTTCACCCCTGTAGGATGGGAGCCAGAGAGATCCACTCTTGCAGAATTTGTTTACTATTTTTTCTATTTTTAAAAAAGTTGCTGTTTATACAATTTATTCTGGCACAGTCTGATGTGGAAATTTAATAGTTTGCTCCCAAGGAGAGTAGGAAATCAAAATAATGAGTTCAGGCTGTTTTGTTTCCTCTTTGTAAGGTTCTCCATCTGAATGCAGCTCTCTTTGCCGAGAGCACATGTATGTTAGAGGCTTTATTTAATAAAGCAGTGAGTGCGCGTTCACCAGGCTTTCCCCTGAAGCTTTTCATAGTTCTAAATGCATCTGTTAGAAGGAGGTGACACAGATGGCCTAGTGGGGAGCAGCAAGCACATCAATTGCAGAGACAGCTGTTTGCCTCCTTTCGTAGACAGTGGAAAAAAGTTTAATAGCAGCTGTCAAACAAAGATAAAACAAATGAAAGCCAATAGAAGAAACAAACACAGGGTGCAATTATACAAAAAGCCACCAAAGGACACTCTTTCTTATCTTGCATGAAGATTCATTTGTTTTCAAAGACTGTAGCTGTTTGATAATACAGTTTTAGTTTCTATTGGGCAATTTAAGTATGCATTCTTGAAACTGCAAAATCTCTCTCTCTCTTTTTTAAGGCTATGGAAATGATTGAGCCAAAGTTAAGCATCCTTGTCTTATTGATTGCTTTGGAGAGAGTTAAATCCACAAGTAGACTTCTCATTGAAATGCTAACGTCTCGCTGCATCATATCTAAAAATTAAGGAATATTTGACATGTGAGCCATTTCATATGAGTTTTGAGTCCTGCCCTGAAGTACAGGTTCCTACATCCCAGGTCAAAGCCCCATTCAGCAGCAAGTGGAAAAAACATCAGGGACAGTGAAAGCAGAAGAATAGATTTATTTACACATCCATAATATGTGTAGGCACAAAGCTCCAGAAGTGGAAGAACCGGGGAGAGGTATAGAATCCCAGTTCTAAGACAATTAACACATGGCAACTTAAGGTAGTAAAGTATTAATACTCAAGTACCACTGCTATGGTGCATGCAGTCACGAAGAGTCGGACACGACTAAACAACAACAACCACTGAATAATGCACCTGATCATTCACATTGCAAATGAATCTTTGAGATCTTATGCACATTCCACATCACCTGACTCCTTGATTAGGATAAAGATGCAATAATCCTGAATTACTTAACATGTCACATTTTTTTCTTAGAAGGAAGAGCTTTGCCCCTACAGTATTATGAAACACAGGTTCTCACTTATAATAAAGCTCTTTTCGACCGTTTCCCCAAATGTTATTTTTGTTCTGAAGATCAAAACAGGATAAAATTTCTTGCAGCTCTGGTTAATATAAGACTAACTTGTTCCGTTGAATTCAATTCCGTTGAAGTCACTGTAGTCTGATTGGCACCTCTGTCTGCTGTAGATGAAGGATAATGATATCACTATCCTGTTTAACTAAGGATGGGTGAATCTGTCAATCTCAGTTTCTCTTTGCTTCTCATTTCTCCACTTTTTAAGACCAGTCATCAATTGCAGACCAGTTTGCATTTTTATAATAAAAAAACTCAAAAAAATCTCTCAGTTTTTGCATGCAATTTTGCCAATACATACATTTTTGCAAAACATCTCCCCAAATATAATGCATTTTTGTATGTTATTTTCAACAACATATGCATTCAGATACACACCTGCCTCTAATATATGCATTTTTCTACACATTTTTAATTGGCGAACTGTATAGCTAAATGGAGCTAAATTTGGAGATGTGTTAACCTTGGAAAAGAGATATATTTGTGTTCACATATTGTTCAGGTTAGCTTTCATTAAAATAAAAACCAAACCAAATTCTTCTTCCATCCTTGAAAAATAGGCAATCAAGCTTGGATTTGCAATAATGTCACTAATGGCAAATGGACACAGTTGAGAGTACAGCTACAACGATTAGTCACATGGGCGCCAATAGCACCACATGGTCAATAAACGTTGGTGGCAGGATATCACTGAGAACAAATGGAGTAGACAAAGAATGCAACCTTCGGAAGTTAGGAAAATAGACAGGTAAATTAATATTGCTGGGAAATTGTCCGGAATGTGAGGTATACATTGACACTGCTGTAATGTTGCTGGAAAATGGTGAGTCATTTTGGTTGAGTCCCAGTAATGATAAACAGTAGGACAAGCAGTCTACTTCTAGGCATGAAAGCCGCCTTAGATTTAATGGGGTTTGCTCCCAGATAAATGTGCATAGGGATTCATGAGTAACCTTTGTTGGGTATTTGCAACAGGAGAACATGTCAGTAAACATGACAGTGTCATCAGATATGTGGTAGACAATGGTGTAGACACAACGTCCTATTTTGTACTCTAAAATCTAAATTTTAATCATTCTCTATACATTGATATGATTAAGGCTGCAGTCCTACACATACCCCATTGAGCCAAATTACATGTATAGGATTTCACTGTATGTGGTGTTTTAAAAAAATTCTAAGATGCTGGAACTCAAATATTGATCAAACTGCCATGGATGCCAGCACAAAATGGTCGCTATGGGCAGCAAAATAACAGACGTGTCAGTATTGCATACTGATATGTTCTGTCAGGAAAAAAAGCCCTGGTTTCTGCATGTAATTTTGATTGAAGTTTACAATTGTTCTCACTTTACAACAGGGAATTCAGTCTGAGGGACTATGAATTGCCTAAGGGTATAAAATGACTTATATGACTGAGCAAGGATTAAGTAGCATAACCTGATTTATTGCTGCCTTTGGTTGAACAGATTAAGTGAATCATTAGGTATATATACACACACACACACACACACACACACACACACACACCACAATCTTATAATAAATGATGAGGGCTTGTCTCTGCAATAAGCTCTTGGTCCAACATTTTTTCCATCAAAACTTTCGTTAAAAAATGTTACATATCTGGGATATAACAATAGGGTGCAAATGCCTTACCTGTAGCCTTCCAGGTGCTATCCCCCCGTAGGCTCCAGATAACATGGCCAACACTTAGGGATCATGGAAATGGTAGTCCAGCATTTTGGAGGGTCACCTGTGCAATAGAGGAGGAATTTCACCTTTCAAAAGGCTACTCAGCATTAGGGATAAAGTAAAAAATCAATTTTAAGGATCCAACCAAGTTTGCACAAAAATAATACGCAAAATATGTATATTTATTTCTGAAGATAATTTTATACTATTTTATTAAAATATTATTTTAAGTTTTAAATAAATGCTATTATATTATTTTATAATATTTAAATATATCTTATAAACATATCTGCATTTATGTATGTATCTGTTTATTTACTTGTTCAATAAGGCAATAATATGTGTGTCATATGCATATAATATGTATAATAATGAATTGTTAGCATTTTTATCCAAACCTGGGGGAAAAAACAATTTCTCATTGAGATGAAGGGGTGATATTGGGGTTAGGGAGAAAAAACACATGCAAATAAGTTTGTTACTGAAATGTGCAGAAAATTCCATTCCCTATCCATCATATTGCATCATCTTCGGTGGGGTGACACTGAGATTAATATTCATTAGAAATGTAGAGTAACCTTAAACTGAAGCTATATTTTGTTAATCTGCTGGGTTCCCATATTAAACATTTAAAAGCGTATGATTTATTCTTTTTTTCCTGCATTAGTAATAGAATTTAAATGAAAAGTGAAAATAAGAGGATAACATGCATATTAATAAAGTACATTTGCATATACATGACAGCTTCTAAACTGTAACAACGATAAGCTCTAAAAACGATAATAAACACATCTAATTAATGTGGGAAAACACATCTATGTTTGCATCAGGAGCATAATCTAAATGGTTTGTTAGAATATTTATCTTTTTTTCTCACCTTGTCCTATCATGCTTCCTTATAAGCTATTTAAGTGAGGAAAATATACGTTAATCTGCTATAGCAAGCAAATCATCAAGAAGAGGGGAAGTGGAAACCTAATTGTTTCAAACTGCCCAGAACACATTTCTAGTCTTATTTTGTAAATAAAAGTGTTCACATTCTAAAAATATAGACAAAGTGTGTATCCAACATTACTCAGACTTGGAGTAGACCCATGGAAATTAATGAATTTCAGGAATGTGTTCATTGATTTAAATGGGTCTATTCTGAGTATAATTCAGTTAGACATCACACATAAAATGGACTCCATTAAAATGAATCTAATTGCAAATCAATCACATTCTATTGTTTTTCATTGTATTGTTTGACATATTGTGATGTTGCCCTAGCAACAGGAGGTAATTAAAGGTTTCTTGTAAGTAAGAAAATGCTTTTCTTGCAACTTTTCTTGAAACTGATCGTGCACTGCTAACCAATGTCATCAGAAGAGATGGGCAAAATAGCAGTTTTAGCACATGAAAATATAATATTTTGCCCATCTTTTCAGATGACTTTTATTGGCTTTCCGCATTTACGGTAGTTTTGGGGCTTCCTTTGAGACTACCAAAGCAGGCCCAAATCATGCAGCAAAATAAATGTGTACAACATTCTGTTGTTTCTTTTCTTAACATACTGGGTTGGATAAAGACTAGCTCACTGGCCACCCAGATTGCCTTAGTTTGTGATTTGGAGCAAAAGTATCTCCTGACTGGTGTGTGTGTGTGTGTGTGTGTGTGTGTGTGCAAATATCAATAATCAAGTACAGTGGTACCTTGGTTTTCGAACGTCTCCGTTAACGAATGTTTTGGCTTTCAAACGCTGAAAACCTGGAAGTAAATGCTTCAGTTTTCAAACGCGCCTCAGAAGCTGAACTTCCGAGGCGGCTTCCACTGAGTGCAAGATCCTGTCAGCTGTGGAGTCCTGTCATCTGGGAAATTGCACCTCAGTTTTCAAACGTTTCAGAACTCGAACGGTCTTCCAGAACCGATTACGTTCGAAAACCGAGGTACCACAGTATTATTATTTTGGGGGGAAGGTGTCTTGCATTAAGATACAAAGATGGCAAGGGCTTTTTCTTCTTTCTCACACACCTCTCCCATCCAAAAAAAACCCTTCACCTTGCTGTTGCTTGAAGATTACTCCACTGTGTGTTAGGAAGACAAGAGAGTAACCAAGCTGCTGCTTAAATAAAAAATAAAAATATTTTGCCACCTCATATTTTCATAAAAGACCTGGTGGCTTTTCCTAAGTACTTAAAAGGTTTAGGGCAGGCATCCCCAAACTTCAGCCCTCCAGATGTTTTGGACTACAATTCCCATCTTCCCCGACCACTGGTCCTGTTAGCTAGGGGTCATGGGAGTTGTAGGCCAAAACATCTGGAGGGCCGAAGTTTGGGGATGCCTGGTTTAGGAGATCATGGACTCCTTGTGGAGCCTCATTATGAATGAAAGCTATTTCAAAAGTAACTAATTTGAGCCCATTCTTTTCTGAACTGCTAAAGTCATTGTAAACCCCCTCTCCCAAAAGAATTGAGATAGTTCAGAACCTCATACTGAGTCATACTGAGAAAATCAGTCACAAAATTGATATACTGCAGATTGGAAGTCAATTTTAAGTTATATTGTATAAGCTTTTATGTTTATATGTTTTATGTTTATATTTCATGAATTTATGTTTCGGGATTTGTCTTAATTTGTTTATTGTTTATTTTGTCAATTTGTTTAATTTGTATAATTCAATTCAAGTTAATTTATTTATTTATTTATTTATTTAATGCTTTATTTTGGGTGGCTTAAGTTTGAATTTGTGTTTGTATTTGTATTTTTTTAAGAATTTAAATAAAGTTTTTTTATTAAAAAAAGAGATAGTTCAGAATCTCATGCTGAGTCATACTGAGAAAATCAGTCACAAAATTTGTAATCTTGCTCTATGTGCAAACAAGCAGTATTATATTCTGCTTCCATCTTTCATGAGCTGGAAAAGGAAGGAAGGAAGGAAGGAAGGAAGGTGAGCCAGTAATTCTAACAACCTAAGGCAATTGCATTTGCCAGGAACATAAAGTTGGAATGAGCTTCTGAGGCTTCATGAGAATACTTTAATGCACTACATAATCTTACAGAGCTTACCTAAGTAGGTCTGAAACCATTTTTGTGTATAGCATCACTTCAGAAATAGAGGTTATTCAGTAGATGAAATTATCATATTTAGTATGGAGCCATTTTTTATTGAAATAAAAAGCATATTCAAACCCCTGGAGTGTGGCATTAAGGGGTATATTAATGCAGCTGGTTAACATGCACCATATGTCACAGATTATCAGGCATGTACCAGAGGCAATGAGTTTGGCCCATGCTTGCTTGGAAGCAAGTTTACTTAGAATCAATAGCCCTTACTTTCAATTAAAGTAGTTTAGACCAGTTCTAAGACATAAAAGTGTTCAACTTCCTGTGAGTTGTGTCCTATGGCTTTGCATAATGTTGAAAACAGTTATGACATTTAATAAAACAGTACCAAAATACACCAAAATAAATGCTGAGCATCTACTTTGACTGAATTTGAGGGTGTTTTTGTTTTAAGTGTGCAGTTGGACACAAATTGCACAAATGGGAAAAGGTTTGTGCAACTGGAAAATGGGAGGAAAACACGATACATTATATGTATATTTTTAAAAATGTCTGTGTTGAAAATGACAGGAAATGTCAGGGGCATTATATATACAATTCATATTTAATGTGCCAGGGGTAGCCTGAGGCGTTGCGACATCTGAGGTGAAACGCCCCACTACTGTCCATGTTGAAGAGAAGAGGCATTGCACAGAGCTTTGCCACCAGTCCTTCTCTGCCCCTAGAGGCCAAGGAGACAGGGGGCACAGCTGGGTGCAGAATGGACGTGCCAGCTGAGGTGAGCGTGTCAGACAGCCTCGTGGGTGGGTAAGCTCTGTAATGTGCTCAGTTTCCGTGGTTAAACTGCCCAAAGCATAATAAGCCACTTTTTTTTGGCCAAAACCTCTTCTACTTCTACTTTACCTTCACCTTTCGGCAGGTAACATTATGTCATTATCCTTCAAGTACTCCCCCCCCTTTTCCCACCTTGGGCCTATCTTGCACCCTATGGCACTTCAGCCAATGCAAAACAGCTGGTCTGTGGCAGCACTCAGCCTAAGGTAAACAGAATTAAAAATCTCCCACATCCATAATCAAGAGAAGGCACTGTGGAGTATTTTTGGATTTTTGCTTCAATTTTCATTTAAGGTTTGTTCAATTCTGGCAGCTGATATCAATGGGAGCAAGGCTGGGATCTTGACAAGGAAGGGAAATCTCTAAATACACTTTCTTTAGACACTGTCAAGAGACCAAGCAGACTCAGCATGACCTGAAAAGGCCTGAGTATGTTTTCTGAATGAGAAAACTCAAGAGTCACTATTGGGGAAACCTGAGAAGACTTCTGAAAATTTAAGGGAACTAAGTGAGGCATGAATGCTTTGGAAACTGGGACAAATGTGTTTGCCCACAGATAAACCTTTGCACTGCTCATTATATTGCTGCAAATGTCTTCATATCCCACCCCCTTTCCCCTCATGATTACCTAGGAGTGAGGCAAACAATCACATTGTTTATTGGATTCCATGAAGGTTTTATTATCCTTTTGTCGTCGTCCGTCCCCGTCCCCCCCACAGTCTCTGACCTGCAATTATCTCCAAACTCCAGCCATGGAGGGGAGTATTATCCAAAATGAGACTATGCTAGTGCAAGTTAAAAATAGATGGGAATAGCATCCACACCAGAGAACAAGAGACAACAAAAGTGCCACCATGTAAATGGAAGCCCATATGCCAAGAGTCCTGTCACTTACAGCAGTAACAAAGGAAGCTATGTACCCAGCAGTCAAAGTAGGGAGGATATTCAAACTTCCTTGATTGTCTTTTAAAGAAGACGAGAACAAAAGTAGCTTAAAATCTGTCAAGCACATCATAGACAGAAGTAATAGCAGCTTGGTATCAGCCACACCACAGGGAAGCCAACTGGTAAATTGCTCATCAGCGAAGAGTGAGCAGTGGAAGAGAGAATGATAGGGAAGAGTAGACTGAACGAAAAGCATTAACATCCAAATAAAAGCAACGTCATTTAATGAGTGACATTAATGAGTCCTACTGCTAAATGACAGGGGTTATTATGACATATGCATAAGAATGTGCATTACTCTCTGTATTTTAAGGATATGACTGAATAATAAGATGAATGCTAATACACACACAAATGTGCACACACAAAGTTTCTCTTAAATTTATTAAAGCTGAAATTTTATCCTAATTATCTTATCAGTTTCAAGGAAGTAGGCAGTGTTTTCCTGTGGAAGTATTTGTATTCCTCCCCTGCTGTGCCTATTAACTATGTTGATGTTGCCTCAAACTTAATTTGTTGTTTGTTGTTGTGAGAAGGGAATAAACTTTTCTTTCCAAAGCAGAGATACTTTGCTCATCAGAATTAGCAACATGCAGCTCCCTCTGTCTTGCAATCTCTATAGTCCCAGAATGCAAGTCACACCTTTATAGCTATGGCCCCTGTAGCACTTTGGTTTTTAGAAGTTTACCCACTGAGGGCCACAGTAAGCAGAACAAAGGGAAAAGAAGACAAGAGAGAGGCAGGAATGAGAAAACAAGCAAAAGGTTGAATAAAGGATATGCCTAATTAGGAAGGCATAGCCCATCAGACAAGTATTGTACTTGGAGGATGGACTATGCCTTCTAGATTAGTTTCCTTGCTGTGTGGAATACATTGTCCTTCCAGCCCAATTTCAGGTGTGCAGAACTGAAGTTCATGATGTGCACTTGAGCCTAGAGTCCTGAAGCAAGTTACCAGTAAGGGTTCTGACAGGACAAATGTCATGGGAACACAGGAGCTCCCTTATTATGCACCAGGCATATTGTCTATTTACCCCAGTATTGTCTTCTATGACTGGCAGAAAAACACCATCGTCTTAGGCAAAGGACTTTCACATTGTTTGCTACCAGATCTTTTTAACTGGCTGTGGATTGAACCCATAACCTTCTGGATACAATGCATGTGCTCCATAGTGTAAGAGCATTCCTATCCTACCAAGCAGACATACGACATTGCTGCTGTGCCTATCACTATGTCTTATTTTTGGGTATGGCTTATATTCCTCGAATGCTTAAAAATCCTGCTATGGCTTATTTTATGACTATGTCTTAAAATAGGGGAAACAGGGTAATTCACAATAGGACTAATATCTTGGGTGTTGGTCTGTAGAGGTTTGGGGTGAGGTTATGTGTTTTTATTTAGTTTCTAGGTGCCTCTGTGATATGTGATGGTATTTGCTTCAGATCACAATATTATTTCCCATAAGGAGACGGAGCCAGTTTGCAGATATCAAGCCAGGCTTGCTTGTCTAGGCCAGGGGTCACCAATGTGGAGCCCGCAAAGGCTTTCCATGGTGCCACAAGTTCTCCCTGCCGTGAAATTAGGGCTGAAAGAAGCATTCTGTTATAGCCAGTACAATAGTCTGTAGTGTGTAGTTTGCTGCAGTCTCTGTCTGATGCCTACAACCAGTTTCACTGGCTTGCAAAGGTGGCCACAGGCTGCAAAAGGGAGGTAACTCCTGGTCTAGGACATGACTCCTGATTTAGGCTTGATTTCCTGGCAATCCTGAAGGAGTAAGGGCATAGGTTCTAGACCGCCTGTTTTGTATGCGCCAGGGCCCTATCTCAGTCCCTGGAAACCCCAGCAGCAGGTCTGAAGAGACTTCTGCCATTCAAAGTAACAAGTATCACATGCCATTGCAAACTGTAGATTAGAGAAAAGGTATTCAGTTTTCCATTATTTGGCTACATGTACTGCATACGCTATCTGGAGAGAACTCGCCAGGTTCCCAGGTAGGATGCCATTGCTAAAGTCTGCAGAAAAACTGTTAAGAAGATGAAACAGCAGACTTCCCTCTTCAAGACTGAAAAGCCCTGTCCTGTTTGACCTGGCCATCTATCGTATGCCAGATTGATTTTATTTAGTTGCAAAAAAACACAAACGTGTCTTTTCACCACGTTGTTGAGCCTGTCCTAGGCATCTGCTGCCATCATTAAGCAGCAACTGACTGGCTTGAAAGCCATGTTAATGTACAAGTGCTGCAAAACTAGTTCTGCAGCTGTGAAGAGGCAAAGATAACAGCTGAAAAAGGCAGCAAGACACACTAGACCTGGATTTCATAAAGCACAAAATGGCAGCAGGTGCCACAGTCATACCATTAAGGATCATAGATTTAGATTTCTATGCATGTCATAAGAAATACATAACTGCAAAAGAAAAATCTCACTAGGAGAATGAGACAGATGAAGCCCTTTGCTTTTATGTTATTTACTGTCCTGAGAAGCCTCACCCATCAGTAGTGTTGTAGATTTTGCTGTGCAACATGTCTGATGTTGAATTCAGGGTATTTTTATACTGCTGGAGATAAATAAGAAGTGTAGATTCAAAGAAGCACACTGTTGCAGCTTAAATATCTATACAGATTTCTAGCAGAACTGCAAAATGCACTGTTTATGGCATCTTCCTTTTCCTGAAAGATGTTCAGTTTTTTTAAAAAGGCAATAGAGGGCACCAGCAGGCTGCTTTCTGTGTAATTCTCCACAGAGAATGCTTTTCCTGATGAAATGGCATTTAACATGGCAGGCTTTTTACTATTTAACTTTCAAATTTGAGAGGAAAGCAATGGTGAGGGACAATCCATAGGAGAAGAATACCTCAGTAATGCTTTAGGAGTAAGTAAATCTCAGCTTTAGGGAAATCTGTATTGTTATATACCGGTAATTCTGGATCATTGAACATGCTTATTCAAAATAAGCACAATTACATTCCAGTATATACTTTAGACTCATCCAATGTGGTGTATCACTAGAGTTGGTTTTATCCCCAGGGCTGTTGAACATTTACATGAAATCTCATCCAGAGATTTGGTGTGTCTTGTCATCAATATACTGATGACACACATCTCTGCTTCTCCTTTACATCGGCAGGTGTCACAGTGGATGTGTTAGACCGGTGTCTGGCTCAGTAATGGACTGGATGAGAGCCAATAAACAAACTCGATCCAGATAAGGCTGAGGCACTGCTAGTGCATGGTTCTCTAGATTGGGTTGGTGGAGTTGAGGCTGTTTTGGGTGGGGTTGCACTTCCCTTAAAGGAGCAAGTATACAGTCTGGGGTACATCTGGATCCACTACTGTCTCTGGCGGTACAAGTTGACTTGGTGGCATGGAGTGCCTTTCATCAGCTTTGGCTGGTGGCCCAGCTGTAATTGCGTGATGAGGTTACCAGACATCCCCCAAAATAACTCAAACACACACAGAATTTTAGTTTGGGTTTTGGCAGCAATTTGGCCACAACTTTATTTAAATACAATTAAATGTGAACGTTGGCTTAGGCATTGGTTAATCCACCTGTCCCCCACCTGGGACAGATCAGCTCCGACTTCCCTAGCCATATAGGGAAGTCAAGTAAACACCCCATGGGAGAGGAAGTAGCTGTGCCAGGCACTCTCTCCTCAACCAGAAATGCTCCCCAAGGCTCATGCTCTGTAATGGCCCCAGCCCCGTCCATTGCGGGGGTGTATGGACTAGAGCCCCGGAGCCCCAGGATTCCTTTAACAGCATACTTCTATGTGGAGCAGCATTTTAATGAGGGGTAGGCACCTCCATGCCTTACCCCTCCACCAACCAGAATTATTAACCAATGCCTAACTGCCAACCTAACAAGTTGTGATGATTTGCTAAGCAGTAGGCAAAAACCAATGGCAAGAGCCAATCAGGCAATTGGCAAAATTCCTACTGGGCCCTTGCAAAGCAAGCGACCCCATGACAAGCAAAGCAATGTCAATCTAAACCATTAGAAAAAAAAGGCAGTGGGCGGGAGAGAGATCCGAAGCAATTTGCAAAGTGAAACTAACTGTAGGACGCTGAGGTTTTAAGGAGCCCTTCCTGTCAATCAAAAGTTGCCAATTTCCCCAGCAACCCAAAGAGGTCCTATCACACACACTTCCTCTCAACCAACACCAACACCAACCCAGGGAGATGTCTTTCTAACCCTTCCGCAACCCGCGCTCTCCTGGATTGGAGAACACGCTCTCTTATCTGAACAAGGGATAGCCTAGATTCTATCGTTCACACTCAGCTAACCTCTAGGTTAGATTACTGCAGGCTTCCTCAACCTTGGCCCTCCAGATGTTTTTGGCCTACAACTCCCATGATCCCTAGCTAGCAGGACCAGTGGTCAGGGATTATGGGAATTGTAGTCTCAAAACATCCGGAGGGCCGAGGTTGAGGAAGCCTGGAATACTGCAATGCATTTTATCTGGGACTGCCTTGGAATACAGTTCATAAACTGCAGCTGGTGCAGAATTCAGTGGCCAGATTAATAACTGGTACCAGGAGATCTGAACATATAACACAGATCCTGGCTAGACTGCATAGGCTGACAATTAGTTCAATATATGGACACCATTACTCTATTATATAATTTTGTTGTGCAACTACATTTGGGAATACTAGCTGTGATGGTTGTGCTCTACCTCCATGGTTGGAGACAGTATGCTTCTGAATATTAGTTGCTGGAAACCGCAAGAAGGGAGCTTGTGCTCTTAGGCTCAGCTCCTGCTTTGGGGTTTCTCACAGGCATCTGGTATCCCACCATAGGAACAGGATGCTGGACTAGATATGCAGTTGTTCTGATCCAGCAGGCTCTTCTTATGCTCTTTTGTCTGTTAGTGGCTTTTAGCTATGATTGCTATTAGGCCTATTGGGAGTGTGTGTTTCTGTTTTTAGCTATCACTATCATACTCTCCTTCTGGGCTTTCCATAGATGTTTAGTTAGCCCCTGGTGGAGCCTGAATGCTGAGCTCAGTTGAACCATTGGTCTTATTGTTAGGTATTACAAATATTCATAAACAAGCCTCTCTACAGAGACTGAGATGCCCTGCTTATTAATGTTAACAGCTGACCTAGCTTTTTGTTTTGTGAATAAATTGTTCAATCAAATTATCTCCGTTTGCAAATTGTCCACTAAAAAAAGAGCTTACTGGCTTTTGCACATCTATTTGCTGTTGACATCTCCCCCACCCACCCAATGAATAGCATATGCATATAATCTGAACAATGTTTTTGGTGAACTGAGCATTGAGTAGTAATTGTGTCTGCCGCATAAGAAGCCGCATTGTAACCTTTCTGTTTTGTGATTAGGTGAGCAAATGCTGATAATTTTCACACAGAAAAGGGAACCCTGCAGTTTGTCTCTGATAAACAAAATTAGACAAAATGGAATAGACTAGTCTGGACATCCTTTCATTCAACTATTATACATATATTTGCAGGCGTCTCTCTCTCTCTCTCTCTTTTGTTTTTGTTTAAATCCTGATGAATGTTCTTGAAAATAAACCCATTTATCTTAGTATTCAGGAATAACAGAATTGGAGAGATAATGAAAACAGACAGAATTGGCAAGTCTATTCAGAAGCTCCATTTTATTGTTAACCAATATGGGAAAACACTGCCATGGAAAACACTCAGATTTTACTACCGTTAGTACATTTATTGCACCTACTTCGACTCTCAGTCCTTTATCTAGGATGTTATAGCATTACTTAACAGTTTAAGCACAGTGGGTGGAAATGGTGCCCTTGCACTGAGGGCTCAAGGTATCAGCTGACAGACAAGGAAAGGGTGTGATTCCCCCCCCCCTGTTTCCCCTCTTTCTTATAGCCACCAGAGCCCCCTGACAATCCGTGAGTTGGGGCACCAACCAGAATAAGGTGAAAAATGGTGTGGTGGGCATGCCTTTTAAATTGGCATGAAAAATGCTAAATGGCTCCAGCTGCCAATGCTGATAAAGGAACTGTCCTGGTTGTTTCTACCACTGTAACAAATTGCTTAGATGGGCCTTTGTGATCTTCTTACAGCAGGGATCTTCTCATGGACAAAACACTGCTTCTATATCAATTTCAAAGATGAGAGCAAACAGCCTGCTGTTGTGTTTGGCTCTGTGCTTTAGCTCTGTGCACTGCAGAATTGCTCATA
Organism: Zootoca vivipara; assembly: GCF_965207765.1. NCBI lineage: Eukaryota > Metazoa > Chordata > Lepidosauria > Squamata > Lacertidae > Zootoca > Zootoca vivipara. Next base: position 60,289,637 of record NC_142587.1, read on the forward strand.
TCAGCAACCTCACTGTCAGGTACCAGGGGTGTAGAATCATATACACTGCAGAACCAGCACAGCTCTCCTATTCCCCACAACACAAGAACTGCTGGACAGAAGAGATGTTGCAGGATATTAACAGGATGAAAAATAAGACCAGGGTTGGGCCCATTGTTGAGCAACCCCAAAGCGAAGTGCAACCCTGTGGGACTCTCCCACCCCTCATGCCTGACCTGAGTTCCCGTTTCAAAAATGTTTATTATTGTCTTGGGCTCCATCAGTGCCTGGCTTTTAGCTATCATGTTGGATCTGCATCCCCACCAATGCCCCAGAAGTTAAGTAAGCCTGGGGGGGTAGGGTGGAGAGCAGCTGTTGATGGCCACCACTATTACTCAACTCCAGATGGTCCTTGGCTAAAGGGATGAAAAATTAATGGACAGCACAAAATAGGAAAAGATGGCTGTATAGTTAGAGCGTTCCCCCATCTCTGCATTGATACAAATGCCCAGGGGCAGCTCTTTCCAAGCACTGCCATAATCCTTTGTATAGTGATGCCTCTTCATTCTATCATTAATGCTGTAGAGGGCAACTGCATTTTCATTATATGAGTGCTGGGATTTGGTCACTGCTTCTTTGTCATACTGTACAATGAAATGCAACAAGCATCCTCCCCTAGGACTGTGATAGGTAATTAATCACTAAGAAACATTCTCAAATGGAAACATATATTTACTGATAATGAATTTGCCTGAAGTCTTGGAGGTGATTCACACAAGCAAGCATGTCACTTGGTAATGCATCCTGGAAGGCTTATCATGCAGGATCAATTCCAAGGATATGTAAATGGCAAGCTTGAAAACCACAGCTCATGTGAGCAGATAAAGGCAGGGTAACAAACCCATGTGAGTTCACCTGCTCAGCTGAAGGACCTGCTCAAAAGCAACAGTGACCCACAACTTTCAGGAACTTCTGCTCCAGTGTTTGATCTGTGGTGCCTGTTCGACACATAGATGTTGCCACCTTACACTGCAGTCACCAAACATGTCTGTTTTATAAGTGGTTAATCTGCCCTCCATTATGAAGCACACTCATTTCAATATACAGTGGTACCTCGGTTTTTGAACACAATCCATTCTGGAAGACCGTTCGAGTTCCGAAACGTTCAAAAACTGAAAACTCAATATGGAAGCCTCAATATGGAAAACTCAATACGGAAGTTGCATGGCATGTTCGACTTCCAAGGCATGTTCAAAAACTGAAGTATTTACTTACGGGTTTACGGCATTCGAAAACTGAAATGTTAGTCTACGAAGACGTTCGAAAACCGAGGTACCATTGTACATAGATATAAGGCACATATTTTTGTACTTAATATATTTCAGCCACTCCATTTCCCGCCCCCGCCCCCCAATCTGTTGGAAATTCAAAATAAAATAAACACACACACTGGTTTCACGCATGGATCAGGCTGACACCCCAAAGTGAAAGGGAAGTAAACGACCCACTTATGTTGCAATATATAATTTATATTATACAGTGATAATTCAGATCATCATTATTATTTTTAAAAAAGATGCTTAAATTATTAATTTATCAGGCATACACAGACTGTGAGTTGGAGTGTTAAAAGTACCACAACAGTGGGAGGTCAAAGCAATAAAGAAGAGTTGCCTTTTTATACACCTCGGTTAATAGCTTTCCCTTCCTATCTGTTTCACTATGAGACATCACTGCTCTAAGCTGGCTAGGTTTTTTATTTTTTATTTTTTTACCCCAAGTCCTATAGCTCCCTATGTCATGCAGTAAGTCCAGGAGATAAAATTTGAGGATTCATTCATTAAACCCTTTCCTCTGAGGGATATAAGCAATTTTTATAATCTCCAAGGGAAGTTCAGTGATGATATTTTGTCAAACTGTGATAAGGGAGGGTTAAACTGCTTTCCTCTTCAGACTGTATTCATTTATAGCACACAGCAATAGCTAAAGGGTTATTACTCAAACTTGGGAGAAATGGGGCCAAAAGGAAATCCATCATTCCAAGACCAAAAGCAAAAAAATAAGCAGAGAAAAAGGGAATCTACACCCACACCCACATCCCCACACCCACATACGAAAGTCACAGACAATTGTATTAATAGAGCTTGCTTTTAATTACAAAACAAAATACAGGTATAGCTAGAGAGAACAGAACCAAAAGTATACAGTGGAACCTCGGTTTACGAACACCTCGGTTTACGAATTTTCAGTTTACGAACGCCGCGGACCCATCTGGGACGGATTTATTCACTTTCCATTACTTTCAATGGGTATCTGAAGAAGTGTGCATGCACACGAAAGCTCATACCAAAATAAAAACTTAGTTGGTCTTTAAGGTGCTACTGAAGGAATTTTTTTATTTTACTTCGATCCAGACCAACACGGCTACCTACCTGTAACCAGAACTATGGAACGCACCACATTGAGCCGCATGAAATGGAAGTCTGGTATCTGAAGAAGTGTGCATGCACACGAAAGCTCATACCAAAATAAAAACTTAGTTGGTCTTTAAGGTGCTACTGAAGGAATTTTTTTATTTTATTTCAATGGGAAAGTTCACTTCAGTTTATGAACGCTTCAGTTTATGAACAGACTTCCGGAACCAATTGTGTTCATAAACCGAGGTACCACTGTAATCAGATTTTGTATTAAAAATACAAAACAAGCCATGTTAGAATATGTGCAGTAACTATGTTAGAATGATAGGGTTTTATTTTAATAGAGAAATGTAGGTGCATTTATTTACCCAGTGGAAATTCTTAGAAAAGCGTCGCTGGGGATCTCAATACATGTACTGAATCTCATTTTATATATTATGGGATGCTGAATCCAATGTTTGATAAGAAACATGTCAAAAATTTGAAGATAAAAATTTTTTATCTTCTTTTTCTTTTCTTTTTTCTCTTTCTTTCCCTTTCTTCTTCTCTTCTTTCTTTCTTTTTTCTTTCTTCTCCGTACCGTAGAGCCTAGGCATTTTTATGTATAGGTTTGTTGTTTTTTCTTTCTTTTTCTTTTTTCCACTTTTAACTTCGAACTTTAAATGTATTTTTGTCTTTATTTGATTTGCATATGTGTTTTTATACTCTTTGAAATTTTTTGAATAAAGTTCTTAAAAAAAAAAAAAGAAACAAGTCATCCAAGATGACTTTCATTGGCAATAGGGCCAACCTGCAAAAAATGTGCAAAAAGTATATAGGACTTTCCATGTGTAGTTAGTAGTATCATCAGATGTAGTTATGATTGCTTCACTACCATTATACCACACTATAATATCACTGTTATGAATATTGTCACCACTTCTGTAGTCACAAATATAATCACTTGGGTAAGAATGTGACGTCTTCTTTTCACAGCCATCAGTATTATATATATTTCCATTGCAAGTAATCTTGTGAAATCATCAAGATACGAATTTTTCACCTTTTAGGTTATCATTCTGAGTCTATGTGTTTTTGTTCTACAGACTCAACAGACCTACTGTTGTAGAAAATGGACAAAGCCTAGCACAGATCTGAACTAAAAGATCCAGGTTTTTGAAGACTCTTGCCATAGAGTAGACAAATCCATCTTTTCTTTTTTTAAAGTTAACCCCAAATTTGTTCAGGTTGTATTAATCTTTCTAATGCTAGTCTATCTAGATATGTTGGAGAAATTCTGTTTGGTCTACATTTCAGGGTAAACCTTCCCAACTCACACTACCCAAAACAATAAGTGAACGAAACACAGACTATCCTTTGAAATGAGCGTGTGTCCAAATTTTGCAATTTTCCAACAAAAAACAAGGGAAAGTGTATAAAATTGCATATTTCTGTGCTTACAAAAATGGGTGTGTTCAGACAAATCACATGCAAATTGTGTGTATTAAGGAAAATGTGCATCAAAATGCCGATAAATATTTGAGGACTTAAAAAATATTGCAAAGTGATGCAGAAATGTGGTGAGCTTAAAATTGTAAAACAAAGAGTAGCTGAGCAAAAGCAGAAATTGCCAGCATAGCTGCCAAGTTATCCCTTTTTTAAAGGGATTTTCCCTTATGCTGAATAGGCTTCCTCGCGAGAAAAGGGAAAACTTGGCAGCTATGATTGCCAGATCGATCCAGCCCTGCTTCTTTCCATACACTGGACAGGCAAAGCTTTCTAGGATGTAGCAAGCCATACATCCTTTTCTCCATGATAACAAAATGGAACAAAAATTCCTTAGCAACATGTACTTTTTTTGACATTTGTATCTCTCTCTCTCATGCAGACTTAACACAGAAATAGATGTCCTCCTACCTGTTCTTGAGTGACCCAGACATACAACTGTTTGTTTCTTAATGAGGCGTTCCCTTTAGCTTCCATGCGAGCTAAATCTTCAGAACATTCTGGTTCTTGCTGTTCCTGTTGTTTATTGCTACTATGGCCAAGAGCATGATCATAAAATTATCACACCACATTAGGAGATAGCTTGTCAGGTAAATAAAAGTTATCTGATGTTGGAGGGCATGGTAAAGGTACAGAAACCTTTGGCAGCTGTGGGATATCCCTTCTCAAGACATTAGCTGCTTATTTCAAAGAATTTAAAACATGGCAAGCTAATTTATTCTAATACAGATTGGCTCATTCCCACCTGTGGCTTATATTTTGCCCAACAGTTACAAATGCTTATCACCATATGTTTGAACCAGATGATGTTTGAGCTTACAAATGTCCTCTTGTCCCCCAAGCCTGAACCATATGTCGAATTCAATACGTGCAGTGATAACTATTGTCCTTGGGAGATGATCATTCATATACTACTCTGCATTTCAGTCAGTAACTTGTTTATAAATAAATTATATCTTTGTTTATAAATTTGACACTATATCTATATTTCCCACTAAAAGTGCCTTTTATTTTAATGCTTATTTGGCTTCTGGAAACTCATTGACCATTTAGTAAACTTATATTTGAGTTTTAACAACTTCCTCCTCGTCGTCCTTGTCTTCATCCTCCTCGTCCTCCTCCTCCTCCTCTTCTAGCTCAGTTGGTAGAACATGAAACTCTTACTCTCAGAGTCATGGATTCAAGTCCCATGTTGGACAAAACAATAAATGCTAACATCACTGTCTGTGATATCCATGGATTTTAGTGTAAAATTGAGATGTTGGAATAGTCAGACATTGCTCAAAATGTTTATTCCTTCCTCCAGTGAAAAGTCTTTCTATGCCTTCAGCATCTTCTTTGTGTCTTTTTTTCATTGAGTAGTTAGTGGTGTTCAGATTCCACATGTCAGTGAACATATATCTGAAACTTTCCTCTTGTTTGCCATGGCTGTACAGTTCTCGTATTCAAATTTGCATTGAACCCAAATGGTGCAAAAGAAAAATAAAACTTTAGAATTGTGCTGTCACTGAAAATATGATCTTATCAAAAATACAGCAAAGTCACAAATATGAACATCTCAAAGCAAATAAAATGATATGATTACTTAATAATACTGACTGTAACATTTCATGGAAACTGGTAAGTTACATTCCATGGCACCCCATAAATCTGCTTTTCTCTCTTCAAATATGGCAAGACCAGCTATTTTGACAGCCAATTAACACTGAGAATCACATGTAGCACCAGAAAGTCTATAACTTAAGATGGGTGACTATACCCAAGATGACCTTAGTTTTCACTTGTCATATGTTCAGATTGCTCTTCTGAGGGAGCAGAAGTGCGTACATTTTTCAGCTCACTTCACTGAATTCTGAGTGATGGTGAGTGACAGAACTATCACACCTTCTGACAGAGCTGAATAAGTATTTACTCAGCCTTCCTCTGGCAGCAACCAGGGGATCCTGTGAATGGCAGGAGGGTCTGCTTTAAGACTTGCCTTTCCTGTCCACCAGTCTTTACAAGATCAAATTAAATGATACACAACAGTATAGAAAGTGTGCGCTGGATCTTGTTTGGCATCAGTCATGGCTAGTTTAAGTCATAGGGATCCTTCAAGATGATGCTTGAAATCTCTTACATTTTCTTGGATTCTGCTGGGCCATCATTTTGCATAAGGACTTAGAACTTTGCTAGCGTATTGGTTCCCTATTTGCTATAAGCCTCACATAATGTCAGGGTTGTTTTTTAACATAAAAAACAGAACAAAACAAAATTTGTAACCCTGATTTGTTAATTAGGATCTCTCCAAACTAGGTGTGAACAGGCAATAAAATTGTAAAGATAATTCAATCTAAATAAGTGTAAAGGTAAAGGGACCCCTGACCATTAGGTCCAGTCGTGACCGACTCTGGGGTTGCGCACTCATCTCGCATTATTGGCCGAGGGAGCCGGCGTATAGCTTCCAGGTCATGTGGCCAACATGACAAAGCCGCTTCTGGCAAACCAGAGCAGCACATGGAAACGCCGTTTACCTTCCCGCTGTAGCGGTTCCTATTTATCTACGTGCATTTTGACGTGCTTTCGAACTGCTAGGTTGGCAGGAGCTGGGACCAAGCAACAGGAGCTCACCCCGTCACAGGGATTCGAACTGCTGACCTTCTGATCAGCAATCCCTAGGCTCAGTGGTTTAACCACAGCGCCACCTGGGTCCCTCTAAATAAGTTTAAAGTGGTTCAAATTGGGGCATAAAAAAATCTTAATTTCACATATACACGCCAGAGCTCTGAACTAGTCATGGCTGACCAGAAATGAGACCTTGGGGTCATAGTGAACAGCTCAATGAAGATGTCAGCCCAGTGTGCAGGAGTTGTGAAAAAGGTGAATTCCGTGCTAGGGATCATTAGAAAAGTGTTTGAAAACAAGACTGCCAATATCATAATGCCATTTTATAAAGCCGTCCACAGTTATGGATGCCTCACATCACAAAGGTAGAGCTGGAAAGGATCCAGAAAAGGGCAACTAAATGATGAAGGGAGGGAGCAACTCCCCTATGAGAAAATATTTGGGCCTTTTTTATTTTAGGGAAAAGATGAGTAAGAAGGGATATCATACAGGTGTATACATTATGTGGAGAAAGTAGAGAGAGAGAGGAAGAGGTGTCTCTCCCTCTCTCATAACATTAGAACCTGGTGACCTTCACATGTCTCTGGAAAGCCCACAAATGGGACAAGGAGCTGCAGATGGAACTTTGAAGTATACTGCCTCTGAACCCTGGGTATTGCATGTAGCCAATATGACTAATAGATATGTCTTCCATGAATTGTTCTGATTCCACCAACTTACTTCAGTGGTCCAAGCTAGTGACCATCAAACCATATTATGACAGCAAATTATTTTCTTTATTTTTCTGTGTCTGTCCTGAATCTTAGCGGATGATCTCAAACCACTCTGGGAAATTCTTTTTATTGGCTGAGGAGCATGATAAAAAAATTATTTAAATAAAATAAAAGTAAATACTGTATTCTGAAAGAGATTAAAACTTTCCCTCTGTTCACTTTCTCCATATCAGGCATCATTTTATGAGCCTCTATTACCTTTCTCCACCTCTATAATCACCTTTTCTGTAAATAAAGGAACCCTAATTGTGTAACACTGAAAGTCCCCCAGATTGTTTGCCTTCTTACAACTCTGTGAGTTTCTGACTTGGTGACAAGATCTGTTCACAGTAGCCCATGGCAGCTCACTCAGCTGTTCCATGGTCCAGAATTCAGACACTCCAAGTGGAAAATTACTTCAAGGAGCCAATTAACTCTCTTTTTACACCATATATTGTTAACCCGACTTCTAAGTTTCTGTGCGAATTTTCTTTTCCAAAACAGTTGCTCACTTCCATGTATTTGCTAGCAGCTGCCAGGATCACTAAAGAATCCCTGTTACTTTCTCTGAAATTAGATTTACAATCTAATTGAGAGATAACTAAGAGGTTTTGCTCTCCTACATAACTGAGCAGAAGCTGTGACTATCTAGCTCATGTCTTTTATAGCTGATGTATATGATGTCTCAGTACATTCATAGTTTATAGCTTTTGTTTCCAAATATCATCACTATCCTCAAATCATTAACCAAACAGATTTTTTTTTAAATATAAAAAAGCTCTGAAAATGTGATAGCACCATTAAGTTGGCAATATAGATTAGACGGTTGTTACTGCTGTATAAACTCCAGTGTTATTTCCTTGCTTCTGTTCTGCTTCACAAAATGTACATAGTGCCAATGCTTTAGAAAATACCTCTGGGGGGAGACACAGTCCAAAAAGTGTCTGGTGCCTAATGCAAAAGGAGAGTTTTTGCATTTCCCAAAATGCTGCAAAGATTATTTTAACGCTGATATTGACACACAGTAGTCTAACCTAGTTATGTGATATTCCTGCACCCCTTCATTTACTCTCCTTACAGTGTGAGACTTGGAGAAAAAATCCAGAAGATTTCACATTAGCCACTGCAGTTGTTACTTCAACTGCAAAGATAAACCAAGTGATTTGAAAGATCTGTATTAGTGTTAAATCATTCAAGACTAACCAAAAATTACCAAATACATATTTAATGAGAATACTTAAGTTCGGATAAGAAAACCAGATGGAACTACATTTCTTAAAAAGAAAAACAAGCAAACCTCTTTTAACCTGCTCTGAATCACAATAAGCCATAGCAAGACTAAACCCTTTGTTAAAGGTAAAGGGACCCCTGACCACTAGGTCCAGTCATGACCGACTCTGGGGTTGCGCGCTCATCTCACATTATTGGCTGAGGGAACCGGCGTATTGCTTCCAGGTCATGTGGCCAGCATGACAAAGCCGCTTCTGGCAAACCAGAGCAGCACATGGAAACACCATTTACCTTCCCGCTATAGCAGTTCCTATTTATCTACTTGCATTTTGATGTGCTTTCGAACTGCTAGGTTGGCAGGAGCTGGGACCAAGCAATGAGAGCTCGCCCTGTCACAGGGATTCGAACCACCGACCTTCTGATCAGCAAGCCCTAGGCTCAGTGGTTTAACCCACAGCGCCACCTGGGTCCCTAAACCCTTTATTACAAACTACTCAATAGCATATCATGGTACATTTTGGTTTTCATTGCTAATGTAGAGAGAGCCTTGATCATATTTGCACATAGTTCAGTCTATGATCACTACCCTCAGGACCACATTTAAAACCTGTTCGGACCTCATTCAAATGCTCATTAATGTTTCTAAAGCTTCCCACAAATCTCTTATGTAACTTTGACATTTTACCAGATTTTATTCTGGTTTTCCAATAAAAAAGGATTGAATTTATAAACCTCACTGTCCACTACATTGCTGTCTTGCTCCTGATTTTTTTAAAACAACAACAACAATAGCCTATGATTGATCTTCAGATTACTACTATATGTTAAGCAAGTAATCTATTTAGATTTCAGAAGTTTGAAACACAGCAAGTAATCTATTTAGATTTCAGAAGTTTGAAACACATCACATTTCAGTACATATCTACAGCAGCTCCTTCATAAACATCTGTGATTGCTTCAAACCAGGATTCTTGTTTTTTTGAATGACTTTGTGTAATGCTGTGTGGATTTTTAGAAAAAGAGATACTTAGAAAATGCCTAAATATATCAGGTCATTTGGAATGCTGATTTATTAAATAAAGTATTCCATTAGGAAGGTTTCATAGATTTAAGAGCATTTACATAGAAGATAAAAATCATTCTTCTCAGTCTAAGCTGTGCCAATTGTATGCTTGAGAACAAAAAATAAAGTGCAACATTCAACTAGGAAGTTAGAATCTTGTGAACAAAGGTACCGTATATTAGCAGACCTTTCATCTAAAGAGGCCAGTCTTGAGTCAGTGAGAGCTGCAATCTAAAAGTTTATAATAACCCAAGCAAATTTTTGATTTTCAAAAGAAAATAGGAAAGTACTTCAAAATGGGAGAAGGTGATGCAGGACATTCCTAACCCAGATGGATGTACTCTTCACATTATAAGATAACAAGACAGAATCCATCTCAGAAGTTATCTTACTTATCCCCAAATAAGAGAGCTTTTATGGCATTGTACTTGAAGTAGTTTGTCTCTCCTTTTCATTTTGTGTCATATTTTTGATAGAAAAGGGGAGAAATATAGAGACATACCAGAAGCCCAGTGTCTAGCACCACTTACCTATAGTACATGGGACTCTTCAGTACAAAATATGATGAATAAGACAGACTATATGTGTAAAGTTAATTTAAAAAAAAAAACACCACCACCACCATCCAAACCTTAGTATTCAGGTATGGCTGAGTGTGGTTCAGAACATAGAAGAGGTAAGCACTACATGACTACCGTAAGTACTGTATTCCCCCACCCCACCCCAGAGATAAAAGGCAATCATGTGCCCTCCTCTCCCACCAATATTTCCCACTATTTTGTGCATAGTTTCCTTGTACAAGTTTTAGTTGCATGAGATCTGTGCATTTTCTCTCTAATAATAATAATAATTTTATTATTTGTACTCTGCCCATCTGACTGGGTTGCCTCAACCACTCAAGGTAGCTTCCAGCATATACAAAAATAATAAAACATTTTAAAAATTCCCTATACATGGCTGCCTTCACATGTCTTCTAAAGGTTGACACTTGAGTGTCAGGACTCACCCTATGTCTGAAGGAAAATATAGCATCCCTCCCTATGTCGCAGACAGAAGCCAACTGGACTGACAGTTGAATCCTACTTTAACACTGATGATGGAATAGCATCCTCACCACATGCTGTTTAGCCAGAAGAGGCTGAGCAACATGTCAGCTCCATCTTCTAATACAACGCAATGGCTGGGAGGCTCAGAAGCAACAACAGGTAGCTGCCAGTGCTGTCTGCCCAGCAGCAGGTGTTCCCTTCATCCTACCAAATGGTATACGGTCAGTCCTGTTGAGCACTAAGCTCCCCTAATTTCCTGTGAAATATGTGTGGCTATTCCCATATAGAAGATAATCTCTCCACCACCACCACCACATGGGGATAGAAAAGAAATGTGGCCTTGATTGCAGCTACTTCAGATATATCACTAAGGAACATAACTTTTCAGATATATAACTTCAGATATATCACTAAGGAACATAACTAAGGAACGCCTCTTACATGGGTATCTATAACTTCAACAACTTCAGATTTTTGCAACACCTTTTTCAGAACTAATATCCATAAGTAAGGCAACTATAGTGTGTGTGTGTGTGTGTGTGTGTGTGTGTGTGTGTGTGTGTGTGTATCCCCCAACCTGGTGCCTTCAAGTGGTTTTGTAACCACAACTTGTATCATCAAGCTGGCTGCGACTGATGAGTTATAGTAAAAACCCACAGGTTGTTTTAAAGGCCAGTTTAAAATATTGTGGTTAAGCTGCTAACATTTAATATACAGCACTACAAGTAGGTTATTTTCTGATCTTTTCAGACCCAGTATTATGAGTTTTCATTTTGCTTTCCATGAAAACATAAAGTAGGTTTGAATTCATATGTGGAGCCATTTGCCTCAGACATGTTGCTCTTCAGTTGCATGAGATCAGAATGAGATCTAGAAAATATTATTACTTCTGATTTGTCACAGGGAAGCAATATTTGCCGGAATTTATTACTAGCACTTAAACCTGACAGGGGATCAGATTCTAGCATTGGTTATACCTGGGAAACCCTATTAACTTCAGGTTAATGAATTTTTCATGAACGGATTTTGAAAAATTAGCACACACAGAGATAGGAGAAAAAACTTCTTTGTAAACTCATATTACTTGATCTAGAAACTCAAGAAGATTATTGAAACAAAATTAAGATATGCTGGCAAATGTGTCTAAGGATAGTTAGCACTTAGCTCAGGAATCCATAGTCTTTAGACACAGAAAAGGGTTGCAAAAATGGTTTCTATGGGATATATAACATTTTGTAGATCAATTAATCAAAAAATAGCCCTAAGAAATAAAATCAGCATTACCAAAATATAGCTAAAATAAACTTACCGGTAAATTACCAAACTATGAATAAAATAAACAGCATCTATAATAAAATGGCATGTCTAGGTAGGTTTTCCTAAATTAAATGTTTTAGAAGGTATCAATATTAATAGCCAAGGAGTTCTAGAGTTTAGGTGATGCTGAAGAATATTTTCAGATTCATTGGAAATAACAGCTAGGTGTCTGGGACTTTAGCCTGAAGATTTAGAACATCCTAGTAGAGGGGCTTAGAACAGCGGAAGCAAAAGGTCAGCTAATTTTACATTTATCTGCTACCCTCTAGGTTAGGCATCCCCAAACTGCGGCCCTCCAGGTTTTTGGACTACAATTCCCATCTTCCCCAACTACTGGTCCTGTTAGCTATGGATAATGGGAGTTGTAGGCCAAAACATCTGGAGGGCTGCAGTTTGGGGATGCCTGCTCTAGGTTCTTTATCCACATGCTAACCTAGTTAACAATAATACAATTATCAGTATATCGTGAGGTAGTGAGTATATCGTTTGTAGTGAATGACAACCTGATTGACACTTAGTTGGGGTTTTTTTCTGCCTTTCCCTCAGTGAAATTATGGCTTTCCTTTGTTAGGCAGAAGGTCCTGGCCCTGCCTCTCACCACCTGGCCTAGGGCGGGGCCTGGCAGGCCTCAAATAGGTCTGCTGCTTCCACTGCTGCTGCTGCCCAGGAGGACTCCCCTGTCGTGAGTGCCTGCAGGTCCTGGCCCTGCCTCTCACCACCTGGCCTAGGGCGGGGCCTGGCAGGCCTCAAATAGGTCTGCTGCTTCCACTGCTGCTGCTGCCCAGGAGGACTCCCCTGTCGTGAGTGCCTGCAGGTCCTGGCCCTGCCTCTCACCACCTGGCCTAGGGCGGGGCCTGGCAGGCCTCAAATAGGTCTGCTGCTTTCACTGCTGCTGCTGCCCAGGAGGACTCCCCTGTCGTGAGTGCCTGCAGGTCCTGGCCCTGCCTCTCACCACCTGGCCTAGGGCGGGGCCTGGCAGGCCTCAAATAGGTCTGCTGCTTCCACTGCTGCTGCTGCCCAGGAGGACTCCCCTGTCGTGAGTGCCTGCAGGTCCTGGCCCTGCCTCTCACCACCTGGCCTAGGGCGGGGCCTGGCAGGCCTCAAATAGGTCTGCTGCTTCCACTGCTGCTGCTGCCCAGGAGGACTCCCCTGTCGTGAGTGCCTGCAGGTCCTGGCCCTGCCTCTCACCACCTGGCCTAGGGCGGGGCCTGGCGGCCCTGCTGGGGACTGTTGCCCCCAGCGCTGTTGCTGTCCAGGAGGACTCTGAACTGTGCAGAGTTCTTTTAAAAATGTTTTAAATTCTCCTTTTATCATTTTAAACACATTATGTTGGGGGGTGGTTATTTACTTGGGTCTGGGAATTTTTTAAATTTTTGTTACTTCTGTGATTTTTGTTTCTTGGTTAGTATTGTCTTATTGTGTTTTTTGTGTGGTGGGTGCTGCCCAGGACTCTCTCCTGCTGTGAGTGCCCACAGGCCCTGTCCCTGCCTCCTTCCACCTGGTCTAGGGCGGGGCCTGGAGGGCCTCATAAGGACTGCCGCCGCTGCTCTGCTGCTGGTGCTGCCCAGGGGAACTTAAAACAGCACAGAGTTCTTTTTAAAATGCTTTTTAAAGAATTTTTATGTTTTTATTTTCTTGGGGTGGTAGGTGGGAGGGTATTTTCTTTGGGGTGGTAGGTGGGAGGGATTTTTAGTTGGGTGTGGGAATATGTTAAATTCTGGTGTATTGTAATTTTTATTGTTTTTGGTTTTATTGTTTTATTGTGTTTTTTGTGTTTTTCTTTTGTTCCGTTCTTGCTGTTTTTTACAGAGGTTTTATTTTGTTTTTAAGGGGAGGGGTCAGGGCTGCCCGGGAGGGGGTCCCAGCAAGCAAAATGGCTGGGGCAGATTCCACAGGGGGGGATGCACTGGGACAACCGATCTCAGTGGTCACGGGTAGGAGGAGGAGTTACGCTAAGACCAGACCATGTCATTACCGAGGAGGCAGACTTAGTCGTTGTCTGAAGACTATCCCTGCCTCCGGGTCTGGTCCTGACCGGACGGATATTGGAATCAGCAAGGGATACCCACATGACCTGAAGGTGCTGCTGTGCAATGCCAGGTCGATGATGAATAAGACCACTGCCATTCACGACCTGATTGTGGATGGAGGATTTGACCTGGCATGTGTGACAGAGACCTGGTTGGATGAAGCCGATGGGCCCGTTCTTGGCGCTGCTTGTCCACCAGGTTTCTCTTATGCACAGCAACCCAGGCCATCTGGGCGGGGAGGGGGGGTTGCAGTGATTTTTAGGAAGTCATTAGTTTGCACCAGGTGTCCTATTGGTAAGATGGAGTTTTCTGAGTGCATGTTCTGGAAGTTGGGCAATAGGGGCAGTACAGGATTCCTTTTGGTGTACCGACCTCCCCGCTGCACCAAGGATTCCCTGCCCGAGCTGCTTCAGGTCGTGTCGGATGTGCTCCTGGAGACACCTAGCTTGGTTGTCTTAGGGGATTTTAACATCCATGCCGACACGACCTTACAAGGAGCCGCTCGGGACTTCGTGGAAAGCATGGCCACCATGGGGCTGTCCCTGAATAAGTCTGGCCCAACTCATAGCCGCGGACATGCCTTGGACTTGGTGTTTACCTCTATGGATGTTGGTGATCTGACATTAAGTAAAAGTGAAACAAAAGAAGTGCCATGGTCAGATCACTTTCTGGTGCAACTGGACTTCTCCGCAACCCTTCCCCTCTGCAGGGAGGTGGGACCGATTCGGATGGTCCGCCCCCGCTACTTAATGGATCCAATTGGCTTCCAGAGAGTGGTAGGGGATGTTTTATCCCATGTCGATGGCCTTTCAGCTGATTCCCTGGTGGCCCGCTGGAATGCGGAGTTAACCAGCGCTATTGACTGTCTGGCTCCGAAGCGCCCTCTCAGATTGCATGGAGCCCGGACAGCCCCGTGGTTTTCCCCGGCGCTGAGGGTGATGAAACAGTCATTGAGACGGCTAGAGCGCCGGTGGCGGAAAACTCATTTTGAATCAGACCGGACACGGGCTAGAGCTCAACTTCGAGCCTACCAAGTGGCAATGGCGACGGCGAAGAGGACCTTCTTCACCGTCTCCATCGCATCTGCAGAAAACAGCAGCAGGAGACTCTTCCAGGTGGTTCGCAATTTAGCGGAACCACCTGCTCCATCCGGGCCCAGTATGGGCCACATGATCTCCTGCAATGATTTTGCAAAGTTTTTTGCAGATAAAGTCGCTCAGATTCGGGAAGAGGTAGACTCCACCGTGGGAGCAGGGCCGGGGCGGGGGAGTGCTAGAGTCCTGTCTAGTCAAGCTTTGTGGGATCAATTTCAATCTGTTACCTCCGAGGATGTGGACAGGCTGCTTGGACGAGTGAAACCAACCACCTGTCTCCTTGATCCTTGCCCATCCTGGCTTATAAAAGCTAGCCGGGAAGGGCTGGGCGATGGGCTTCGCGGGTTGGTAAATGCTTCTCTCCATGAGGGAGTCTTCCCAGACCCGCTGAAAGAGGCGGTTATTAAACCGCTTCTTAAAAAACCATCTTTAGATCCGGCCAATATGGCCAACTATCGCCCAGTCTCAAATCTTCCATTCTTGGGCAAGGTGATTGAGCGAGTGGTTGCTGAACAACTCCAGGCACGCCTGGAAGAAGCGGACCATTTGGATCCCTTCCAGTCAGGATTCAGGCCTCATCATGGGACTGAAACTGCCTTGGTCGCACTGGTCGATGATCTCCGGCGGGCTAGGGACAAAGGTAAGAGCTGTTTCCTTGTTCTGCTGGATCTCTCAGCGGCTTTTGACACCATCGACCATAACATCCTTCTGGACCGTCTAGAGGGCTTGGGAGCTGGGGGCACTGTTATGCAGTGGTTCCGCTCCTTCCTCCTGGGCCGTGTTCAGAAAGTGGTGGTGGGGGATGAGTGTTCAGACCCCTGGGCTCTCACTTGTGGGGTGCCTCAGGGTTCTGTCCTCTCCCCCATGCTTTTTAACATCTATATGCAGCCGCTGGGAGAGATCATCAGGGGGTTTGGGCTGGGTGTCCATCAGTATGCTGATGATACCCAGCTCTACCTCTCTTTTAAATCAGAACCAGTGAAGGCGGTGAAGGTCCTGTGTGAGTGCTTGGAGGCGGTTGGAGGATGGATGGCGGCTAACAGATTGAGATTGAATCCTGACAAGACAGAAGTACTGTTTGTGGGGGACAGGAGGCGGGCGGGTGTGGAGGACTCCCTGGTCCTGAATGGGGTAACTGTGCCCCTGAAAGACCAGGTGCGCAGCCTGGGAGTCATTTTAGACTCACAGCTGTCCATGGAGGCACAGGTCAACTCTGTGTCCAAGGCAGCTGTTTATCAGCTCCACCTGGTACGCAGGCTGAGTCCCTACCTGCCCACTGACTGTCTCTCCAGAGTGGTGCATGCTCTAGTTATCTCCCGCTTGGACTACTGCAATGCGCTCTACGTGGGGCTACCTTTGAAGGTGACCCGGAAACTACAACTAATCCAGAATGCGGCAGCTAGACTGGTGACTGGGAGCGGCCGCCGAGACCACATAACACCGGTCCTGAAAGACCTACATTGGCTCCCAGTACGTTTCCGAGCACAATTCAAAGTGTTGGTGTTGACCTTTAAAGCCCTAAACGGCCTCGGTCCGGTATACCTGAAGGAGCGTCTCCACCCCCATCGTTCTGCCCGGACACTGAGGTCCAGCTCCGAGGGCCTTCTGGCGGTTACGAGAAGCCAAGTTACAGGGAACCAGGCAGAGGGCCTTTTCGGTAGTGGCTCCCACCCTGTGGAATGCCCTCCCACTAGAGGTCAAAGAGAACAACAATTACCAGACCTTTAGAAGGCATCTCAAGGCAGCCCTGTTTAGAGAAGCTTTTAATGTTTGATGGATCTCTGTATTTTAATGTTTGATGGATTTCTGTATTTTAGAATTTCTGTTTTGTTGGAAGCCGCCCAGAGTGGCTGGGGGAACCCGGCCAGATGGGCGGGGTATAAATAATAAATTATTATTATTATTATTATAACATTAATTGTATGAGGGTGGAGATGCCACTGGTCAGGATCACCATAGTATAAAGGGGGCCCCATAAGGGGCCTGAGGGGAGGATTGGCCATGGCAAATCCAAGCATGGGTTCGGTATCTGCCTGGTTGGAATCTGCACCCTGGTCCTCCAGTGAGACTTTGCTTGCTTGGCATCTACCATGGCAAGGTTCAACACTAGTCGACTCTTGTCATACAGGTTTGGACCAATCCAAACCCAGCAGATGCATTCCATCAACATGGGGCTTGAGGAATGATGAGCTGATCCTGGGACCCAATGCCATGCCAACCCTTGCCCTGCCTGCTGCTGTTAAGAAAGATTTGGCCTGATTTTATCCCATCACTGTTGTACAGTCTGGTTATTTTGCTTCTCTCATAATGCGACTGCCTGAGCAATGATTCTTCATAAGATGGTAACTTACTTTCTGTTTTTTTCTGGTGGATCGATGCTGTCCTTTTGCTCTCATCTGCTAATTTAATCAGCATATAGCCTAGATTTTGAAAGTGGGTGGATGGTGAAGCATGCTTCAGCAACATATGAAATCATGTATGTCTATTCCTGTATTGGGATATTTATAACATCAATAATTCTCCCCATTTTCTTGTCTCTAATGAACGCCTCTCTGTCCCACCACTCATTTTGATAACAGAATGCTCTTTCATTAAATCTCACCACATGGAACAAAATCCACCAGCGTGGAAGGGAAGCAGCTGCTTTTCAGGGCTGCATCATCACTACTGATCCAACAGTTTCACACCATTTCACACACCAAGCTGAGACTCTCCCTGATGTCCTAAAGAGAAGAGACAGAGAAGAAAAGCAAAAAGCCATCCCTCCCCTGACAGTCTCTGCTATCCAGTCGTAACAGCTAATTGAAATCTCCAGGAACATGTAACACTGCTACTGTTTCTCAAGATGTTCAGTTTGTGGAGAGAGAAATGTATATATACTACCGGACTGTAACTCCTTCCTTCCCAAAAGTGAAAGAATAACTAAAACACAAAACATACAGAAAAAATGGTCCAAAAGGGAAGAAGAGTTTGGATTTGATCTCCCGCTATATCACTACCCGAAGGAGTCTCAAAGCAGCTAACATTCTCCTTTCCCTTCCTCCCCCACTACAAACCCTCTGTGAGGTGAGTGAGGCTGAGAGAAATAATGGAGCAATCAGATCAGAGAAATAATGGAGCAATTAAAAATGAAATTCATTGTGTTGGGGAAAGACACGGCCAGCTCCTGCAAGTCCATTTCAATACAGGACCACAAGTCCACGCCCCTCAATAAGGGCAAATCATTTCCGCCCAGCTGCATGATCATAGCAAACGGCGGCCCCACACTGGCCGCTCGAGCCGTCATCAATGGCAACTGTTCTCTCCAGAGTATCCCTCACCTAGGGAACCATGAGACTTTTACTTGAGCAGGTAGACTGAGATCGTGCCCCAGGCCGGTCTCTACTGCTCGCACACCAGCCTAATGCACAATACTGTGGCCAAGGATCTGAATGTGCAACACTGGCAGCACTAAAAGAAAAGAAATTACAAACAGGTAAATAAACTGGGGGGGGGACGACGACGAGGGATCTTATCTAACGTAGCCTTTGTAAACGTCCGGCTTCCAGCAGTCTAGATTCTTAATCCTATTGACCGACAAACCCCTATGAGCTGCATTCGTGTCAGCACCAATTCGAAAAGAATGTGCTGCATACTGTCCAGGAGAGAGGCCACATGCCTGAATAGCCTTGTGCATGATTCTTTTAAACTGGTTTCTGGACAAAGGGGTCCCATCTTTATGAACTAAGAACAGTCCCATGCCACAAGGTCTAACTTGCAAAAACCTTCTTGTGTCCTTAACCAGACATGGGCCCCTATGAACTGACACTGGGAGCCGTACCTGTGCTCCCAAGGCTCTCTGGTCAGTCTTTGACCTGCGAATGAAAACCAACAATTCAACCTCCCCGAAGGCAACGTCCTCCAAATGGAGACCTCGAGGAAGCTTGCCTGGTACACCTCAAACACTACTTCTACTCTAAGGACACAAAAAATGATAGGAGTATGGGACTGAAAATAATCGCGCCTCATAACGAGACCAGCACAACAATCTAAACTTCTTATGGATCCTACACAGAAGATCAAAAGTGATTGGCCTCCTGGCAACTCCCTTTGAAGGCTGCAAGCAACGCCAACCTTCCAACGCCTTACGCAGTAGAAAATCTGCGAATGGGTCAAAAGCAAAAAGAAGGTTACTTAAAAAGTGAAATCATTGCCATCTGAATCTTAAGTGTCTTAGGCGCGCGACCCAACTGAAAAAGATGCGCCAGGTACTGTAGCACCTGAGAGGTAGAGGGTGTGAGTGAGCTGAAGCAATGGCCAGAGTGTGCACCCTAAAAATCAGGAAGGAGGGAGCAAAGGCAGCTACTACTCCCTGCATCACTATGCGTTTCCAAGGCTCCCAAGTGCATCCGGAAAAGGTCTGGCAACATCTGTGCCCCTGGTGTCAGGGATTTGAGGTGGTCCATCTGAAAGTGATACAATGCATCAGCAATGTCATTTGACATACCAGGGATAAATTTGGTGGAAAAGAGATGTTAAACCTTAAACACTGCAAGACCAACGTACGCAAAAGGGGTGACCCTCGTGGAGAACATGCTGTTACTAAAGAAAGAAATCCATCTTAGCCGCACACCCAAGCTGAAACAGGTGTGCCAGGTATTGTAACACCTGATCCATAGAATGGGGGCTGATCCATGGCAGTAGCCAAGTCCGCACCCGAAATGTTACAAAATCAACGCAGGCTTTCTTAAAAAACATAATTGAGGAGGGGGCAAAGGAAGTGACTACTCCATGCATGACTACATGCTTCCAAGGCTACATAGGCATTCCAGGAAAAGGCTCTGACAGTTGCTTATACCAGCAAAGTGATCTCAATTTGTTATGGACATTACTGAGAGGATCAAATGTGACTGGCCTCCCCCCGACTCCACTAGTGGGATGAAGTCTGGTCCAACCCTCGCAAGCTTTCCTGTCACACAGGGAAAACGGAATTTACTGAAAACGGATATTGCAGCTGCCTGAAACATAAATTATTTGCTGCACACCCAAGTAGAGCTAAACTAAGTGTTGATGCATGGGATCAGTAGATGTGGCTGACAAGGATCCACAGCCAAGGACTATGTGCAAAAAGTAAGAATCTAGTCCAAACCTTCTTGCATAACCCAAATGTACAGGGGGGAATAAAGCCACTACTCCCTACAAGTCGGCCAAAGACTGTGTGCGAAAATTAAGAATTCAGTCAAGGCCTTCCCGTATGACCTAATTGTAGAAGAACAGAAGCAACTACTGCCAGCAAAACTAAATGTTACCAAGGTTCCAAAGGCATTGGAAATCAGTCCAAGCTTTTTCATGGGACCTCAGAGTGGAGATGCTCCGGAGACTACTACTCCTGTCAAGAGGACACGCTTCCCATGCTCTGTAGGTCTTCTGGGTTAGCCTCCAGCCCACCAAAATGTCCACCAGAAGCAGACACAGTGACCACGCAGCTCATCAGTCCATAAATACATGGCTACTAAATGGGGGAAAAAATGACAATAATATTAATCAAGCATAGTGGACTTAAAATGCCAATCATTGTGCCAACACTGTGCAAACCAGCGGACCCAACGACCATAGCTTGAGGCTATACCCCCAAGCTGCATGAGTTGTTGTTGTTGTTGTTGTTGTTGTTGTTGTAATATTATTATTGTTAATATTACTCTTATTGTATAATGAGATAGTGGTATGTGTGCCTGCGTGTGAATACTATCTATGAACATTGTATGTAGGTCTACACTTATATGAATTTAAATATTTCTTGCCATTCAATCACCTTTTATTTTATTTTAGGTTGCTGGTATTTCTTGTGTGTGTGTGTGTGTGTGTGCCCATGTAAATAGGTGTGTAGGACTATGTGTGTATGTATGCATAGTCGCAGATCAACTCCTACCTATGATGGTGCATACTGGATAAATTGAAATATAGATCACATGCAATGGGTTAGCAGGAGATGGAACCAACATTTTTAATGGTACCCATTCCATTTTGTAAATAATTCATATTTGCTAACTAATTTTTAATCTAGTTTACATTCCAGGTATAAACACCTGAATTATGTGGCTTCATTAAGATTAAACTAATGATCACTTACAGATACTGTTCCCATAGATCTGTGGAGTTGAGATAATTTCTTAGCATCACAGTGTGGAAAATCAATAGCATAAATGAATATCTTTCCTCGCTTCAGTTACAGGCCATGCACATTATTGATCAAAGTAAAAAAGATTATATTTGACAAAACAAACAAATTAGGGTGTGTGTTTTTTTTTTAAAAAAAAAACTCAGGACGACAAGAAAGGCCATTTCTCTGTCATGCAACAGTTCCAGTATAGACAATAGAAATCTTATATAGATATTAATACCTCATAATTTATAGACACCCAGTTATAGATCATTTATTTTAGTAGAAGAGATCTCTTTTCTTTACTGTGTTTATATAATTCCTCTCTTTCCACCAGCAGAAACGAAACAATATTATTATTATTACGTAAATCATAGCACCCTAATGACTGGCATAAAAAAATGTGGTTTGCTTCAACTGCACTGATGCTAAACAAATTAGTTTGGATATAAGCCACCAGTTTCATGAAGAAAAAGATGATAAGTATTTGTAAGGTAAAAATAATAAAATGAGTATCCGTAGAATGTACATGCCCCAGCTACCTACTGACTATAAAATTGTTTTTAAAGGAGGGGGGCAGAATGGTGTAGAGCGTAGTGTCAGGCCTGGTGACTGCTGGTGTACCAATGGTGTACCAATGGTGGTTCAGGTGATCATGCTGAGATGCTTTGTTGCTGCCTTATGGGTGTTCATTTTTTTGAGGGTGGGTGTGTGTCCCTGGGCTGCAGAATTCTGAACTTCAGTCCAAAGACTTGGTGCAATCACATTAATTAAACATTATTCGAAAGGGGGCATTTAGAACAAAACAAGAAAACCCGAACCACAATTTTGCACATAGATGTGTGGAATAAATGCTCCGAATACATAGGAAAAGCACCAAGATTAGATCTGGGACAAAAGTGAAGTGAAATTAACTTTAAATATCACTTAGGGTCCACTTTCTAGATTCTAAGGAGGCTATTTTTTAAAAGAAAAAATCAGCCATGCATTAGACTACATCCAACACACAGCAGTAAAGATCCTCCTCCTTAATATTTCATATACATAGGACAACTGCTAAATGTTCTGTCCCACTTAATAGTGGCTGAGAAGTCAAGCTTGGCTTGGCACAGTGTGATGCACGGAGGTTTTGCAAATGCAAAGCAGGAAAATTATTCTGGGGGCAAATTATGGGCTACTGCTATAAATCTGAACCATATAAGTGATTGATTGTAAAGCAACCAAAGTACAGGAAAGAAAATTGTTTTCTCAGAGCTTTCATTAATACCCCCCAAAAGCTTCTTTAAAAAGAGAGAGAGAGAGAGAATGAAATCTAGAAATACCTGATAATAACTGTGATGGGAAATTGTCTTACATCAATAAGTGCTTTAGCAACTCTCCCAAGAGATATGCCACAGACTAAATGATTAGAGGCATTTCATACATTATACTTATCCTTGCTTGACAAAAATGCAAAAAATACCATGTTTGACACAGATGCAAATTATGTTCTAAGTTACAAACTACAGCCAAATCAAGGAAATTACAAAGTCTAGTTGTGGATTCATCCTATATTGTACTTATTGGGGTGGTAGAATGTGTAGGAAAGAAAACAGCATTATTCAAATATTTCACAGACTTCTTCCATTCGGTTAATAAACCTATTATTAGTGGAGGCCAGAAAGAATTCTTTAAAATGTACTTTATAAAAATGATTTAACTATACTTTCTGCATGTCTGGAAATATATGTAACTGCCAGGAAACAAAGTGGGTAGGGAAAAAATAGTAATCCTCTCTTATAATAGCACTCAGCATCATCCAATGAAGCTGCATGGTAAAAGTTTAAGGGCAGATAAAAGGAAACATACCTTTGTAAAGTGCATCCTTCAACCATCTTGGCTGGCTCTTAGGGTAGACCCAGATCACCAAGCCTGAGCTTCCACAGCTTCCACCTGCCATGAAACACCATTGGAAGGACTGGCAGCAACAGCAGCAAATATGTTCTATGCTTATGATTATATTCTCTTGCTAATTATGCTATTTTAAATGCACATTTTCTTTTTGGCTTCCTTCAGTAATGTTTTCTTTAGAAATGCTTGATATAATATTTTAGTTTCCTGTTAATTATGTTGCTTGGTAGGTATACTTCACATTTAATAACAATAATTTTATTATTCATACCATACCCATATTTGACTTTCTTTATTCTAGATTGCTTTACTTGACGTTTGAATGTAATGAGATTTTTCTTCCTTAAAAATACAAAGTGGTATAGAAATTAAATGAACAACAACAAAACTATGGAGGCGGTAGTGATGGCCACCAACTTGGATGGCTTTTAAAAGGGATTATACGAATTCATGGAGGATAAGGCTACTACCGGTAGCCATGAAGGCTATGTTACCTCCAGTACCATAGACAAATGTCCTTGAATACCACTTGCTGGGGGGCATGCGAGGAAAAATGCTATTGCCAGAAGCATCTGTCTGACCATTGTGGGAACAGAGTGCTATGCTACATTGGCCTTTGGCCTGGTGTCATGGGGCTCTTTTTATCTCTTAAAAAAATGATATTACATTGTCCACTTTTCAGTCCTCAGGTATGGAGAAGAAAAATCGGGATAAGTTAAATATTCTGCTCAGAAGACCATTAATTTCTCATTCTTTAGGAACTCTTAGGTAGATACTGTCTAGACCTGGTGATCTGTTTTTAATTCACTGACAAGGCCCTCAATCATGCATTTATTTATCATCTTAATTTACATCCTGCATTTTTACACATGGCACTCAAGGCAGCTGAGTACAGTAAAATATGCTCTAAAGGATTAGAAACATACATAGCAACATAAACATAAAAGAACAGATAAAAACCAGTTAAAGAGTCAGAACAATAAAAAGAATAAAACACAGAACAGTGGCCAATTAAAATATATTGAGCAGCAGTACTGAGACCATTGGCCTTAATTATTCAAGAAAGACCAATGGATCTCTTGCCTGTTCTTTTCTAGAAAGGCTGGATAATCACCACGTTCAATGCCCTTGGCATTACAATCTCATTTTAGGAGGCTTTTACTACTACATCTGAGTTTTGCCACAAATTCTGCATATAAAATCAGAACAAAATTATAATGAATACATATGTACACTCATTTATACAGATTTTTCCACAACAGAAGACCACCATGTCCATCACTGAATTTACTGTGACCTAGTAGCGTACGCCAAGTAAAGTGTTGTAAAAGAGCCATCCTAAGCATGCTTACTCAGAAATACACTACTGAGATCAATGGCACCTCCTTCTAGTAAATATACTTATTATTTCAGTCTAAAAAGAGGCTACAGTACATGCTTAATGAAACATATAACTGGAGCCTATCTTTCTAGAGCTGCAGGAAGATCCAATAATATTTCCTTGTCATAGAGGCTGTATTAAGTAAAGTTTGAAAGTCTTTGCAATTGCTTGGGTAATAGCAAAATTCTGTAATTGACAGTTTCCTTGTGAGACAATACATTTTTAAAGCTTTAAACTGTTAGCACACTTTCCATCTGAAAGGTGCAAGCACCCATGCTTGGTGGAACACACTGTTAACTGGGAAAATAATTACCTTTTTCTAACTGCCAGTGCTATAATAACAGCCCTAAACCCTTTGCCAAATTTGTTTTCTAGGGATTTAACTTTCTGTTCATTAGTTCTATGCAAATTGATTAAAGCAAATTCTTTGTCAGCTTACAGCTTGTCTGACTAGAAGACAATGTCTTTGTTATATTGTTGTCATGGAATATTTTCAGTTTAAAAACCATTTCCCCTTTAAAAAAACTAGGTTTTTAAAAGCCCTATAATTTGTGGTTAGCTGTGGGATATGGGGAGGTTATAATAAATTGTGATCCCTCCCTCCCCCCCCTCTCACACACACTCCTGTACCATTCTCAGGGCTGATCCAATACATTTTAGCATCTGAGACAGACCCCTCCCTGCCAAGGAAGAAGGGATGAGGGAAGAGCTACATCAGGAACATCAGGCACCATTCTTGGTGTCCTCCAGCTGAAGGAGAGTATCTCTGTGAAGCAGGAAGCCTTGTGACTCCATAGAGTTAGGGTTCTAAAATATAAGAGGAGTCTTCAGGAGAAGCAGGAAGCCCCCTGCTTCACAAAGCCACCCTCAATAAGCGGGATGTGTGGGAGGTGCTGTTATTGTTCTTGTCTTCACTTGCATTATAAGTTTACCCTAAGTAATAATTTCTGAAAAGAGCTGCTGACCCTATTAGTGTGATTCTTCCCCTCAGATAAACAGGCACCAATGCCACCCTTCCAACATGTGAATTCTGCTTTCTCAGAACTGATCGGCACTTCCTGCTGTGACACATGACACAAGCTAGGTGGTTAGAAAAAAACCTTTTTATTAACACTGAGGTCTTTGTGCATTGATTGGCTCTTTCCAGAATGATTGATTACTGTGTTTAACTGAGGCAATGCCAGTCCTAACATTTCCAGGATAAAAGCTGCATCTTGTCTTTTTACAGTTCATCTTTAGCACACAGTGCAAGCATATATACCCAACCTGCTTGAGGAATAAGAGTTTCCTTCATAATTAAAATGTTAAATTTATAATTATTTAGGGATAGCTTTTAATTTACGATAGTGTTGTATTTAATATCACCGTAACTCTCTATGACTCATAGATACAAAATGCAACAGGAGATGTAAGCTTTCATTTCCTCCCAGGGCCACAAGCATTTCCCACATTGAGCCTTGTGCATCATGTGTATTTAACCAAATATTATTGTGACACCACCCCATCTAATAAATCACATAGATATGTCATCTGGAACCGATTGTGTTTCAAATGTAAATAAGAGTAATAACTGTACATTTTATTATTGTCAAAGTAATTAATTCAGAAAACAAATATCAGAATAGAAATCCAATGAAGGTTTTATGAATAATAAACCTTGCAAATATGGTAATGTTATTAACATTGCAAAAGGCAAAGTTGTTATTCCATAGAGGAAGATATTAGAGGGAATTATATTCAGAATTCAATTAAATAAATATGATTCTTTTTTTTATTTAGCTCATCTAT
Source organism: Zootoca vivipara (assembly GCF_965207765.1). NCBI lineage: Eukaryota > Metazoa > Chordata > Lepidosauria > Squamata > Lacertidae > Zootoca > Zootoca vivipara. The sequence goes on from NC_142587.1 coordinate 60,315,852, forward strand.
ATATAGATTCATCTAGACCTAGCTATATACATAATTAATTTGTGACCACCAAAGCCTTACAGCCTGATGCTATGCATGCTCTTCAGAAGTAAGCATTTTATTATTATTATCTGGAAAAAAGGTGAAAACTACGCACTAAGAACATACTATTAACAGTATAGCATTGCAAAGTTATAAGACATATTCATTATGTAGATCATCACTTGCTGATCCTAATCATGATTTTCAACATTGATAAAATAGTTTGGAGAAATAAATATTGAGATAAATTAAGTGTTGAGGTTTTAAATGAACGTACTTTTCTCCCACAACAGTAGTTAAGTCTTCTGTCACCAGTTTTTCAGCTGGAACTCACAGGAACTCAGTTCTGGCACCTCTCAGGTGGGTACCATTGCCATTATAAGAGAACAAGGGAGGCATTCATGGTGAGTTCCGGCACCTCTTTTTTCAGAAAAAAATAGCACTGAGTAGGACCTAGTCATGAAGTTATTTATACATGTAGGTCCCAGTTGTCCGGACCATCTCTGTCCAACAAACTCGGAACTCCTAATACGATTTCTGCAAAAGATCAAAACAGATCAGAATGTAAGGCAAGTTAAAGGTTAGGAGGATGGGCAGCTACGTGAGAGGCTAAATGTATGCATAAGCTAAAGAGTTGCTCTAACAAGTGATATCTTCCCCCACACCTTCTTGTTGAAACGTGGCAGGAACAGTCCTTAGCACAGCACAGAGCTGGAGTCCCTGGACTTGGCAAGCAAATGGGTATTTCTCCTAGTGGGTTGGTTACATTTGCCTGTGCTAGCATCTCTGGGTATCTGGTTATGGAGGTCGAATCAAGGTTGGCTCAGCATTAGAGTCACTTTCATCTACCTCCCACAAAAGGGAAGGCTCCCGAGTGACAGAAGGAAGTGCTGAAGGTGGCTCGTCAGCAGAAGGCAGTGGACTAGGCATATCTGATGTGAGAAGAGTGCAACAGTCTTCTCATAATTTGTTTGAGCCCTTCTCCTCCATCCCCCAGATCACTCCAGGATCAGACACATGGTGACACTCAGAACCGATGATCAGCAGCCCACCAGAACTCTCATGATCTTCCAGCACCAGCTCTTCAAGCTTCTCCCACTTCTCCAGATCCAACCATTCATGGCACCTTCACAGAATTCATGACACCAGTTCATATCCTACACACAGCAGGGAAAGCACATGGGCCAAAGGCTTGTCCTGACTAAATTTTATGCCTAAATTGTCCCATATTCTTAACTGTACTGACCAATACATGTTCACTTCTTCTATTGATCCAGATCGCTCTATATTTTTCTAAGAGGAGGTGTTCACCTGTGAGATGAATTAGGAATATGTTTGTTTTGCAGGGCAGTTTCTCAAAGGGGAACAGAGAACAAGCTTACACACGTCTGCCTCATAACATGTCACAGAGAGAGTGAGAGAAAAATAGAAAGAGGGAGAAAGAGAAAATACATAGTAAATCTTCCTTCCTATCCAGAGGGAGTCTATCTAGCAATACAACTCTATGGTGCTTTACCCCTTCATGCACTAACTAGCCGTCATACAAGTTATGTTTGACTGCAATTTTCCACAAGTCCCAGCCCCAAATGCATGCAAATAATAATAATAATAATAATAATAATAATAATAATAATAATAATAATAATTTATCTATCTATCTATCTATACCCCGCCCATCTGTCTGGGTTCCCCCAGCCACTCTGGGCGGCTTCCAACAAAACATTAAAATACAGAAATCCATCAAACATTAAAAGCTTCCCTAAACAGGGCTGCCTTAAGATGCCTTCTAAAGGTCTGGTAATTGTTGTTCTCTTTGACCTCTGGTGGTAGGGCGTTCCACAGGGTGGGTGCCACTACCGAGAAGGCCCTCTGCCTGGTTCCCTGTAACTTGGCTTCTCGTAGCAAGGGAACCGCCAGAAGGCTCTCGGCACTGGACCTCAGTGTCCGGGTAGAACAATGGGGGTGGAGACGCTCCTTCAGGTATACTGGACTGAGGCCGTTTAGCACTCAATCACCTCACCCTCTCCCATGTTGAACAGGGAGGTTTGAAAGTGATTTCTAAGCATGTTGTAGTCAAAGTGAAAACAGTGTGAGAGCATGTAGGACACCACATTGTGACGTTGAGGAATGCAGGCTCAATGATGTTGCTGCTTACATTTAGAAACCCTCCTTTTCTTGAGAGGAATCATTTGTAAAGAAAACAAATACAATGACACCATAAGTCTGAGTGAAAGGAAACCCAAACTCTGTTGCCAGCCTTTGGACCCTTTGCTTATTGGAGTAAATGAGGAGCTTATCCCATGCTTATATCTCATAGTAAGTAAAGGTAAAGGGACCCCTGACCATTAGGTCCAGTCGTGACCGACTCTGGGGTTGCGCGCTCATCTCGCATTATTGGCCGAGGGAGCCGGCGTATAGCTTCCAGGTCATGTGGCCAGCATGACAAAGCTGCTTCTGGCAAACCAGAGCAGCACATGGAAACATGGTTGGCAGGAGCTGGGACCAAGCAACGGGAGCTCACCCCATCACAGGGATTCGAACCGCCGACCTTCTGATCAGCAAGCCCTAGGCTCAGTGGTTTAACCCACAGTGCCACCTGGGTCCCCTTTATCTCATAGTGGTTAGCTTTAAAAAAAAACAACCCTAAGTAGTGCATCTACATTTGTCTTCTCTTTTATGACATTAGATAGTGTGTACTCTAACAATGACACAATTACTGGTAAGTGTATTCTTAACTATCATTTGACAAAGAATCTCATTCAATTCCTGGTCCATGTCAATTTCATGTGTTTATGTCTGTTCCATCCTGTTTCTACATTAATCTGTTATATCCATATATATATATTTTAAAAAAACATATTTAAATACATACTTTAATACATTTTTAACACAAGTACATATTTAAATGCACATTTTATCTCATTGTATGCATTTCTGAACTATTTTAAAATATTATTTTTATGCATTTTGATACCTTTTTATCCTTAGCCAAGAATTATATTGCAAAATCTTGAGAAGTACGAAATTCTGAATGGTAATTGTGTCCTGATTCATGTATTTTTCTAGGACTATGGATTAGGTGAGTTCCTTTAAAAATGTAAACCAAATGATACTCTCTTATGTCCCCCTAGATGTAACAGGAAGGACTTTTAAAAAAGCAAACGAGGAACTTTTGCCCAGTAGCAGGTTTGTGATTTCGGATGGGAAGGGGTAGTCCAAAAAGGGAACCCAGAAAATACCCACAGCAGATTAAGGGGGTGATATATAGCTACCAATTAGTGTTCCAGATGGAAATGCACAAGAAAGTGATCACACACATATAGCAGAAAGCAGTTGCTTAAAATAAAGGGAATTATATTTCAGGTGCAGTTAAGATGACTAAACCAGATCCCAGCACTTAGCAGAGCCTGTCCTATCACTGTGACCTAACTGATAACTGAAAGGACAACTTCTTGCTTTGCTTGAGCAACGAAAGTATGAGAAAGAAAAACTATAAAGAGTGATGGATGAAAACAATAAAGGGAAGAACTTTTTTTTAAGGAACAAGGAGGCTAAAACCACCACACAGAAGATCAAGGAGAGAGATTTAATGAGACAGAACTGACAAGGAAGTTAATTATTTATTTGATGGGCCACTCAGACATGACCTGCTTCATTATCCCTCATTAAGGCTTGTACAGTGCTAAGATCAGCCCTGTTACTCAGTATATTCCCACACCTCCATCTCTATCCAGCAGGGCCTCCTGATCAAACAGGTAACCAGCTAATTAAAAGGAGCTGGGTTTCCCACCCCACCCCCGTCACATTTTACACATATTGCTATTTTGCTGCTTTTTCAACTACACTAAGGTATCCTGCTGTTTTTGGCTTCCTTCCTTCCATAGGTCAGCCCTTCAGCCACAGCCACAATTTTCACCACTACAACAGAAACAGATTCATAGCATTAGCACATAAAACTGTTAAATGTTCCATGTCTAATCCTACCTTGCAGTAGAAATGTACAAATATATTGGCTGAACTACATGGTTCCTGAAATGGATTCCAAATACTAGGTCTTTTGCAACATAAGAGCTAGTTCTTTGAACAGTAGGAAACAGGGCCGTCTCAAGCATGTCGGATGCTGGGGCACCATGGTGTGGAGATCACTCCGGCACCCCCGCCCTGGTGGGCGGCGCCCCCTGCTGGAACAGCACCCTGGCACCCCGCGCCACCCAGCCTACCCCTGGAGCCAGCCCTGGTAGGAAAATATTCATTTTTAAGCTAGAAACAAGCATATCTCACTTGATTATACAGTCATACCTCGGGTTACAGCCGCTTCAGGTTGCGTCTTTTTGTGCTCCACGCCAAACCCAGAAGTACCGGAATGGGTTACTTCTGTGTTTTAGCGCGCATGCATGCAAAAAAAGCACAAAATTGCGCTTTGCGCATGCGCAGAAGCGCCGAATCATGACATGCACATGCGCAGATATGGGTTGCAAACGCTGCGGGTTGCAAACGTGCCTCCCACAACCCGAGTGTCCATTGTATAGATTTTTCATAAAGGCATTATCCAGTTCTTTGGTTAAACACTCTGAAAATAAATCAGTATGTTTGTTGTGTGTTGATTCCCGTCATAATGTGCACAGGACTGAAACCTAGCAGTGCAATTCTCTATATTGTCCCATCTGCACTATATTTTTAAAAGCATTATCATACCACCTCAGCTTCCTCCAAAGAATGCTGAAAGCTGCAACTTGTGAAGGATACTGAATGATGTTAGGAAAGTCCCATTTCCCTCACAGAGCTATAGTTTTCAGAGTGGTTTAAAAGTAAATTTCTCTTCACGGGCAACTCAGGGCTGGGAGGAGGAAAAGACATTCTTAACAAAGTACAGTTTCCAGCATTCGGGGGGGGGGACACTCACCATTATTTATATGCAGAATTCATCATGCGAAAGGCAGGGCTGGATCAATCCCAAACCGGAATTAAGATTGCCAGAATAAATATCAACAACCTCATATATGCAGATGACACAACCTTGATGGCAGAAAGTGAGGAGGAATTAAAGAACCTCTTAATGAGGGTGAAAGAGGAGAGCGCAAAATATGGCCTGAAGCTCAACATCAAAAAAACCAAGATCATGGCCACTGGCCCCATCACTTCCTGGCAAATAGAAGGGGAAGAAATGAAGGCAGTGAGAGATTTTACTATCTTGGATTCCATGATCACTGCAGATGGTGATAGCAGTCATGAAATTAAAAGACGCCTGCTTCTTGGGAGAAAAGCAATGACAAACCTAGACAGCTTCTTAAAAAGCAGAGATATCACCTTGCCAATAAAGGTCCGTATAGTTAAAGCTATGGTTTTCCCAGTAGGGATGTATGGAAGTGAGAGCTGGACCATAAAGAAGGCTGATCGCCGAAGAATTGATGCTTTTGAATTATGGTGCTGGAGGAGACTCTTGAGAGTCCCATGGACTGCAAGAAGATCAAACTTATCCATTCTTAAGAAAATCAGCCCTGAGTGCTCACTGGGAGGACAGATCCTGAAGCTAGGGCTCCAATACTTTGGCCACCTCATGAGAAGAGAAGAATCCTTGGAAAAGACCCTGATGTTGGGAAAGATTGAGGGCACTAGGAGAAGGGGATGGCAGAGGACGAGATGGTTGGACAGTGCCAAAGCTACCAACATGAGTCTGACCAAACTGCGGGAGGCAGTGGAAGACAGGAGTGCCTGGCGTGCTATGGTCCAAGGGGTCACAAAGAGTCGGACACAAGAACTAAACAACAACAACAAAGTGTATGCTTAAAGGCATGTGGTGGGGATGTCCTTTGCTTAAAGCTTTCTGGACCCAATCCCTGCTGTCAAAGCAAAACGATATCAATCCAAATGTTAAGCATAAAGACTTGGTCTTCTTATGACAGCAGCAGGAAAATAGTGGCTTCCAATTGGAAAAGGATACCACTACAGAAACCCAATATGTGTGGCATATAGCACTTATGGAATACTTAACTCACCATCAGAGGGTGATAACAGGAAAACAAAGAAAGATGGCTTTGACTCTGCATGATCTTGGTTTATATCATTTATTAACAATACTAAAGTAATCTCCCTTCCATCTTGGTCACAGCAGCCATGCTTCAGAAATTATCTTAACCTTTTAGATTGAAGTATACATTACTCTGTCGTGTAAAATATTTCCCAAGTTCATTTGGATGCTATGTGGATCAAACTTAACATCTGTACACCCATTTCTCTTGGAAGACAACACTTCATATTTGGTAATTGTTTTTAAATTTTCCAACAAAGTTCATAAATGAATAAATAATGTTTTAAACAAATTGTGTTTACATTTGAAAGCATAGTTCACATGTTGATTTGGAGTTGCTGACCGTTTAATTTTCTTTTGCTTCCTAACATCCTAATAAGATGTTGAATTCCATAATTTTCTAGATTCCAGTAAAATTCTTATGTACCAGAACAGGGGGCGCAGGTGGCACTGTGGTCTAAACCAGTGTTTCTCAACCTTTTTTGGGCCACGGCACACTTGTTCCTTGAAAAAAATCATGAGGCACACCACCATTGAAAAGTTAAAAAAATTGGTATGACAAAGCAAAGGTGTATAAAGGTTTCAAGACCCATATAATCAGGAAATTGTTGTTAAATGTTTGGTTGAGGTATAAGGATTTGTTAGAGAGTAAAACACCCAGGTGGGTCTCACCATTGGAGGCTAAAGCCTTTAAAAGGCGTAATATGGAAGCCAGATGGCCAAAATATGAGGATATTTTAGTACAGGAAGGTGAACAATACAAACTTAAACCATATGACCAGTTGAAAGATGTACTATCTGATTGGTTACAGTATCATCAAATCAATGAAGTGTTTAAAATGGACCAAAAAGTAGGTTTTCAAAAAGAAGAATCCAAGTTGGAAACATTGTTGTTAAATTCGAAAATTAAAAACTTATCTAAGATGTATAATTTATTGCTGGAGTGGCAAACGAAGGATGAACAAACAAAGTCAGTAATGATAGAGTGGGCCAAAGATGTTGGGCATAATATAATGATACAGGACTGGGAAAAAATGTGGAAAAAATCTATAAAATTCACAGCATGCAATGCTTTGAAAGAAAATATGTTGAAGATGATGTACAGATGGTATCTGACCCCAGTTAAGTTAGCAAAGATGTACCACACACATGATAATAAGTGTTGGAAATGCAAAGAAAGAGAAGGGACGTTTTATCATATGTGGTGGACTTGCCCCAAGGTAAAAGACTTCTGGGATAAGATTTATAACGAATTAAAGAAAATGTTTAAAAACACGTTCATTAAGAAACCAGAGGCCTTTTTGTTGGGGATTTTGGGGGGTGAGATACCAAAGAAAGAGGTTACTGTTTTCTTGTATGCCACAACAGCAGCGAGAATGCTGATAGCACAGAAGTGGAAGACGCAGGAGATACCTTCAGTGGAAGAATGGCAAATGAAAATGTTGGACTATATGGAACTGGCTGATCTGACCGGAAGACTCCGTGACCAGGGGGAGAAAGCGACAGAAGAAGAATGGTCAAGTTTTAAAAGTTATTTGAAGAAATATAGTATTGTAATTGATTAAGAAGATAGGGATTTTGAATGTTACTAGGAATTGTAGTGTAGTATGAAAGTAAAGTGAAGAAAGATAGAGGATGAATATAATTATAGAATATTAGAAAAGAGGAGTGAGATATAGTAATTTTAGAAATGGATAATGAGTTAGAATTGCTATTTGTGATTAATAGTGAATCGCAGTGAGTAGGGAGCAGAGGAAGTCGAAGTAAGAAGATTAGAATAAAGATTTAGAATTGTGATATTTTTTTTCTTTCTGTTTTGTATTTGTGTGTATATGTATTCTTTTATTTGTTTTTGTTATTGCACTGTTATTCTGTTAATGCTAAAAAGAATAAAAAAAAATTTGAAAAAAAAAAGTTAAAAAATTTAACTCTGTGCCGCCCTATATTATATTTATGACTGTAAGAAACACTTGCCAAATATTGCTTCCCGGTGGGCCAGTGTTGTGTATTGGCGGCCGCCAGGCTCGTTTGCACCGAGCTTAGGGAAAGAGGAGGAGAAATATTGCTTTCCGGCGGGTCAGCGTTGCGTATTGGCAGCTGCCAGGCTCGTTTGCACTGAGCTTTGGGAAAGAGGAGGAGAAATATTGCTTTCCGGCGGGTCAGTGTTGTTTATTGGCGGCCGCCAGGCACATGACAATGCAAATCGCCCTTCTCGTCACCGCACGTCGCGGCACACCAGCCAGCGTCTCGCGGCACACTAGTGTGCCACAGAACAGCGGTTGAGAAACGCTGGTCTAAACCACAGAGCCTAGGGCTTGCCGATCAGAAGGTTGGCTGTTCGAATCCCCGCAACGGGGTGAGCTCCTGTTGCTCGGTCCCAGCTCCTGCCAACCTAGCAGTTCGAAAGCATGTCAAGGTGCAAGTAGATAAATAGGTACAGCTCTGGCGGGAAGGTAAACAGTGTTTCCGTGTAGTGCTCTGGTTCGCCAGAAGCAGCTTAGTCATGACCCAGAAGCTGTCTGCGGACAAACGCCGGCTCCCTTGGCCAGTAAAGCGAGATGAATGGCGCAACCCCAGAGTCATCCATGACTGGACCTAAAGGTCAGGGGTCCCTTTACCTTTTACCAGAACAGAATATGTGAGTGCCTCTGAGCATGAATGCCGCCACCAGCAATGTTCCTGGCCATTCCAGTCCCTTAAATAACACCTCAGTGCTGCTGCTGAAATCTAGAAATAATAATGTAACTATTTGCAGGGTTTTATAAATAGCACAATTTATTTTTGAGAATTTGCTGAAACTATTTAGACATACAGATCTTATCACTTCTTTTCCTCTCAGGAGAAGAAACATTACATTGCTTTACTGGTGATCAATCATATCAGTGATACTTTGGGAAAGTCTAATCGTCTTTCTTTGTACAGTTACTGTGCTAGGTTTGAAAGTGGATTTTTGTGACTGATGTTTTGTGCAGAATTGTCTATGGCCATTTACTCCCCCCCCCAACTGTATGAATAAGATACTTTTCCCTTACACAGATTCTTTGTATCTAACCCCACAAAGATATTGCTGTGTTTTCTTTATAACAGAAAGTTTGTTTCCAGTTTTGCAAGATTCTCTCCATTCTCCCGCAATACTTGCATGGTGATTTGACACTCAATGTCTATTTTTCTGGAAAACAGAGATTCCAAATTACAGAGGTTGCATAAATTATGGAATTGAGGCTTAAAAGTCTTCAGCACAAGAAGAGGCATTAACCATGGCTGAGCCCTCAAGGCACTGCTATTGTTTCTGTGCCACAGTGGGCACAAGCAACACTACCAAGGATAGTCTTCAAGAGTTCAACAGAAATATGGAAGACGGTAAGAAGGCAAAACTCGTTCTGAACTTAATACACAGCAGGCTTTTTAGCCAGTTTAGAACCCCTACATAAGTTTGGGCAAGAGGGGTGGGGAGGAATGAGACTGTATGCAAGATCCTTCTAACTCCTGGATCCAGCAAGTGTTAAAATATAAGGCAGACTAGCTTCTTGTGTTGAGGTGATCATCTAGGTGATGGGCCATTGAAAGAGCAAAGGAAATGAGGCTCTGTGTGAGATGACAAATGGGTGGCACCCCTCCCTCAGAGATAGCTAGAAGGCAAAATCACACAAAGCCATGAGTTGCAGTGATATGGGCACAAGCAAAGCAGCAAGTAAAGTAAAAGTAAAAATAAAGCAGCAAGCTAGACAGTCAGAGCAACTTCAGAGAGTAATGTTTGATTTCTGTTTGAACTCCTTCATTGTAGGCTCAGGTTATATATGTGTGTAAAAAAAATCACATATCATAAAGACAGTTTATGACCCTGTAATGTTGCCCCAGTAATTACTCCGTTGCCCCCCCCCTGATGAATTTTAGGTTGATTGTTAACACTTTTCAACATACAGTTTTAAATTCTCGACTGAAGTTTCTTATCTACTGTTAGTTTTTGCATTGTATGATTTTTACACTGTGAGCAACTTCAGCAGGTCTTTCTGATGGCTGAAAGGCAGGATTCAAATAACCATATAAAGTTGGGGGCTGTTTCAAGGCATTTTTAGAAGACCAAAGGTGGAAGGAAAGCTTCAGGTGGAAAAGAGATTATTTGTCCCTCAGAGGCACTCCTAAACAGAACTAATTTCAGCCTTAGTCACTTTATACAGTTGCAAAAAACAATAACAATAAAATAACCAATTATTTCTCAGTCTCATGCAGAATTTGTTGCAGCCTCATCTTGTTGTCTCCCATTCTATGCCTCTGCTACCATTGGAGGTGGACGGATTGAGCCCACATCTTTGCTTAATACAGGACAGTGTATTAAGGGCCAAATTATGAACTAGATAAACATGTGCTATCTCTGCAAGACATATTTCCTGCTTGCATATACTTCAGAATAGCTTTATAGTTGCTTACAATATTCACCTCACTTTGATTAATTGAGAAGAGTTACCATATTGTCAAACTAAGTGCCACATTGTAGATAGCTTGTTGACAGTGATGTTGTCAATGGAATATGTCGCTCTGCACAAGGTTTTGCTGCTTAATATTCTAAAAAGAGATACTTCTGCTGTGAGATGTACTCTATTCTCATTTTGTAGTTTGAGGAAGATTCCTGTACAAAAACATTTTTCCCCAAGTCATACAAACTGTACTGTATCTTCAACATTCAATATCCCAGCTATGAAAATCAATTACCTTGCCTGTAAATAAAGCCTCTCAATGGTCTAAATAATTTAAAATACGAACAGTATGCTACACCATGCTAACAGCAGCAAGATTGATTTCACCTGGTAGTATCTCTGCTCTACAGAAATGGCCTCTTTAGTGAAGTTTCCCAAAGTTATCACAATACAGCATGAGTCCATACTGTGCAATGCAGGAAACATCTGTAATTCTCAAGTCTGATACATGACTCATTAGTCAAAGTAAAAATGGAGAAAACACCAGTTGGCTTCTTTTTATTTTAGTTCTATTTTTTTCAGAACAGACCAGGGCTGCCTTGACAAAATGCAAAATTCCATTTAGACACTGCTATCTGAAGAAAGAAATGCATATTTAAAGAATCTGTTTTAGATATTAATGGAGGTGTAGTGCTCTGAGACAAATTTAAGAAGTATTTTGTGGATTAAAAAAAACTTATTCATTCCATCTTAGGGAAGGCATAGACCAGGCATCCCCAAACTTTGGCCCTCCAGATGTTTTGGACTACAATTCCCACCATCCCTGACCACTGGTCCTGTTAGCTAGAGAGTTGGAAGTTGTAGGCCAAAACATCTGGAGGGCTGCAATTTGGGGATGCCTGGCATAGACTATATAGCAGAGTGGTTCAGATCCTGATACCTACAGCTTTTGATATATGGATTGAAGCTTTTCACGCTACAATTTTTTCCTGTTCAATATTTCTCCACATTATCTTGGCTTGTTAAAAGGCCAAGAAGTTATTCATTTTATTTGGGAAATTCTCAATGTACTTATTATACATGGGAGTTTAGATTAGACAAATTCATGAACAATAAGCCTGTCAATTTCTTCTAGTGATTATATACTCTAAGATCAGAAGTAGTATGTCTCTGTACACCAGTTGTTGGAGAATCACAGCAGGAGAAGGCTGTTGTGCTCATAACCTGCTTGCAGGCCTCCCATGGACATTTAGTTGACGACTGGGAAATGAGATGCTGGATTGGATTGGCCTTTGGTCTGATCCATCGATGCTCTTCTTACATTCTTACATCTTTTTATGTGGAAAGCAATGTCCTTAGACAAAGTCACACATTTGCAAACTCCTGCAAATCACATAATCTAGGCTTTCAGTGCTTTAAAGATTTTATTGTGAGACCTGTTTTTCTGTGCTCAATTAGAAATTGCTCAAAAAACTATAGAATTTTCTTTCATCTGCTTGAATGCCCAATTCAGATGTGTGCTGTATATAGAGAGTATATATGAGATTGCGGGAAGACTGTGGGAGGCAGTGGAAGACAGGAGTGCCTGGTGTGCTCTGGTCCACAGGGTCACAAAGAGTCGGACACGACTAAACGACTAAACAACAGCAACAACTACACACACACACACACACACACACACACACACACACACACATAATTACCTCTCAAGTGCCTCCTATAAAATATTACAAATTTGACACAAATGCCCTGCAATAGCTACATTTATACCATTGGTTGCTGCTGAGAAATTGATCAAAAAGTGATAAGAACGGTTCACTTAGGACATTTGTATCTTAAAACTTGCTTTATTTTCCTACTCTGAAGCCCCGGGTCACAACAGTCACTCTCACTCCTTGTGGTGCAAAATAAAAGGTTTTGTTTGCTGGTATGTTTTTAAATCAATACCTAGCTATTCTTAGCACAAGTGGGATCATTCAGATCCCTTGTGACTGGAATTGTGCCGTTTCAGGCCCATTTACACTTAATATCTCACTATCTAAAATACTTTACTTATTGAACTGGGTTCCATTTAAAGTCATACTTGCCCCTCACTCCCCACCCACATGTCCTTCAATTTTGAGAGCTACAGCATTGTTAACTTTTTCCCTCAAGACTTCCTCTGTTTTAAGGAACAAATGAAACATCAGAACTAAACAAACATGCATTAAATTAAAATAAAAAATTCCTTCAGTAGCACCTTAAAGACCAACTAAGTTTTTATTTTGGTATGAGCTTTCGTGTGCATGCACACTTCTTCAGATACAGTGAAATGGAAGTTTCCAGGCACTTATGTAGAGAAGGGGTGGGGAGGGGTGGGGATGGGGAGGGGGGATCACTCAGAAGGGTGGTGGAAATGGGTGATTGACTGACTGATAGCTGTTGATGACCGCAAACGACTGCAAATGGTTTTGCATGAAAAAGCAAGGGTTGAGATGGCTGAAGATCGCTTATCATGTATAATGAGATAAGAACCCGATATCTCTGTTCAAACCAGGTCCCTCCATGGTTTTGAGCTTGGTGATAAGTTGCAATTCAGCAACTTCTCTTTCCAGTCTATTTCTGAAATTCTTTTGTAGTAAGACAGCTACTTTGAGATCTTGTATAGAATGTCCTGGGAGATTGAAGTGTTCTCCTACTGGTTTTTCTGTCTTCTGGTTCCTGATGTCAGATTTATGTCCATTTATCCTTTGGCGTAGGGTTTGGCCTGTTTGTCCAATATAGAGAGCTGAAGGGCACTGTTGGCATTTGATGGCATACACAATGTTAGAGGATGAGCAATTAAATAGTCCTGAGATGGTATGTTGGATGTTGTTGGGGCCAGTAATGGTGTTGTCTGGGTGTATGTGGCAGCAAAGTTGGCATCTGGGTTTATTGCAGGCTCTGGTACCAGTGTCCATGTTAAGTCTGGTGGTTGTATTATTGTAATACAACCACCAGACTTAACATGGACACTGGTACCAGAGCCTGCAATAAACCCAGATGCCAACTTTGCTGCCACATACACCCAGACAACACCATTACTGGCCCCAACAACATCCAACATACCATCTCAGGACTATTTAATTGCTCATCCTCTAACATTGTGTATGCCATCAAATGCCAACAGTGCCCTTCAGCTCTCTATATTGGACAAACAGGCCAAACCCTACGCCAAAGGATAAATGGACATAAATCTGACATCAGGAACCAGAAGACAGAAAAACCAGTAGGAGAACACTTCAATCTCCCAGGACATTCTATACAAGATCTCAAAGTAGCTGTCTTACTACAAAAGAATTTCAGAAATAGACTGGAAAGAGAAGTTGCTGAATTGCAACTTATCACCAAGCTCAAAACCATGGAGGGACCTGGTTTGAACAGAGATATCGGGTTCTTATCTCATTATACATGATAAGCGATCTTCAGCCATCTCAACCCTTGCTTTTTCATGCAAAACCATTTGCAGTCGTTTGCGGTCATCAACAGCTATCAGTCAGTCAATCACCCATTTCCACCACCCTTCTGAGTGATCCCCCCTCCCCATCCCCACCCCTCCCCACCCCTTCTCTACATAAGTGCCTGGAAACTTCCATTTCACTGTATCTGAAGAAGTGTGCATGCACACGAAAGCTCATACCAAAATAAAAACTTAGTTGGTCTTTAAGGTGCTACTGAAGGAATTTTTTATTTTACTTCGATCCAGACCAACACGGCTACCTACCTGTAACCATGCATTAAATTGTGATCTGCCACAGCTAGGGATGTGCAAATCTGTCTATTTTAGTTTCTCATTTTTGCTTGCTTGCTTTCTCCAGGCCCTCTTCCCAGCTATGATTCTCTTAGGTAGACCAATTTCCAGTATCACAGCTACAACTGATAAAAGGTGCTTGAGAAGAGGCCAGAAGAACGGTAAACTATGGTTGATTTGGAATGTTCTGCAATCCTCATTCTCATATACCTTTTCTTCCTAAAATCAGAGACCCAGTCCACTCTTTTCTACATGATTGTGGCACATCCGGGTTTTTAAGTAAGGCTGAGCTAAAGTATCATCCATGAAAATAAAGGGTGTCTATCTTTTCTTCTTCTTTTTTGGCAATTTTATGGTATTGCACATGTATTGGTGTTACCCATTTCCCCTTTACCATTGGTGACATCTTGTTATCTATGTTTTTCTTTTCCGCACTGAAAAATTTCAGCAAAAATATGGCTAAAGAAATGGGGAGCATGCAACACCCCTTGGGGGGGGGACCCTCACCCAAACAACTAAATGGGCAATGCACTGCCCTCAATAACAAATAAAAGAAAAAGCAGGCTATGCCTCACAAACAGCTGAACAAAACATCAACTGAATACCCCATTAGACATACAAAACATCAACTGAATACACCATTGAATACCCCATTAGACATCATTTTAATGAGGATGCCTACATCTTTTGACTCAGCCTTGTGCTGGTCACCTCCAGTTCTTAAATGTCAGTTGCCAGGGATGTGTATTAATGCACAGATGAATAATGATCATTCGTCTTTCACATTATATTAATAAAAAAAAAAGGCTTTGTAGGAGAAAACAGTGGTAAGATCAGAGAAGTGGGCAGCATCCAGAACCTCTACAGCAGGACTTTCCTAAGGGGACAAGTTAATTGCTAGTCCAAGATGAATTAGTGTAACAGAGAGATGATACCACTTGAAGAAGAAAAAAAAGAAATTGCGTACTAAGAAAAGTTCTGTTGCCTTTTTAAGGAAAGTCCTGATGATACATCAGAAGCATAAAAAATGATTTTTACGTAACAATGATAAATTTATTATTAAAACAGCATAGATTTTAAGCGTAAAAGAGGTGTCTAAAATAATATGCACAATGTACTAATATTCCCATATCAACAAATATTTCCTCCCAGATCAGCTCGTAAATAAGACGCTGCAGAAATAGCTCAGCATTATTCTGACTGAGCTTTCCCAGGCATCAAATTTGTATCTAAAGCTATGGTAGAAGATCATTTATATTGTAACATTCTGATGGACTGATTAATGAGCAAAGTTCTGATGAGAACAAATGATTCAGGGTGGTAAAGAGAAAAAAAGGATAGGGAAGAGCTCCAAAGGGATCTTTCCAAATTGAGGAAGTAGAAATTAAATTGACCGATGAGGCTCAATGCAACCAAGAGCAAAGTGATCACACTGGGTCAAAAAGAACAGCGACAAAGCCATCAATATATTGCTGAAATCTAAGCTGGCAGTGGATGACCAGGAAAGGGATCTTTGGGTTGTGGAGGATAGGTTTGAAGGCACCAACTCCCTGTGTATGGTTGCTGTGAAAAAGGCAAGTTCCATATTGGGGGTTATTGGAAAGGATTCAAAAATCAAGCTGTCATAATAATAATAATAATAATAATAATAATTTATTATTTATACCCCGCCCATCTGGCTGGGTTTCCCCAGCCACTCTGGGCGGCTTCCAACCGAATATTAAAAACAGTACAGCATCAAACATTAAAAACTTCCCTAAACAGCTGCCAGTATCATAATCTATGATGTGGTTAGATGGTGTCAGCATTGGTGTCGGCTGGCTATGGGGGCTGGTGGGATTGCCTCCCAAAATTTAAAATGAGGGCCCTGGTGCATGAGTGAAGCTCTGGTGACAGATGTGGTAGAGCCAGTCTTCTATGGGGTCCACCACCCAGGCACAAAAGCTGGCTGTGCCTCTAGCAGACAGTGAAGTTGAGAAGCGGTCATACCTCCCGCCCACCCTTTTTGTTGTGGCTGGATAGAGGTAGGCAGGCAGCACTTATGTATGGAATTATTTGGTCACCGTGTTCAGGGCCAGGTAGGAATTCACCAGTAATTACTTATATTTTCCAAATCCAGGGAGGGTTTCTTGAGGAGGTGGTTTTACCACTGCCTCCTTCAAGCAGGCAGGAACCCTCTCTTAAGGAGGCCTTAATCACCTTCCTTGTTCAGCTAGCTATCTCCTCCCTGCTGGTTTTTATCAGCCAAGAGTGAGCAAGGTTGAATATGCACATGGGATTAGGCCATGAAAGTGGTGTTTATATAGAGAACTTTTCAATTTCAAAATGGCTATTTGTGGAGTTTGTGGTGCAAAAATGTCTGTCTTAGTCAGGCATCTTTGAGACTCTGATGTGTACCATTTATGAACATCTATTTGAAGGCACCCTCATGAAGCAGTTCATTTGAATATGAATTGATGGGCATTTCAAAAGCTTTCAGCTTTACCCTGTTTCTGATCTCTGCCTATAGGGATTTTTTGGGTAGTTTTCTTTTTTCTTTTCAGATTTCCATTAATTTCACGTCTATTATTAAACTGGGCTTGGGCCTCAGTCTGCTGTGCATTCAGCTGTATAATTGCAAGGAACATCTGGTATCAATCAGAGCTCTTCAGTATTAAATTCCAATAATGACAATGCCAGCAGTATGAACTTAGTAGAAAATGTACGATACTTGCAGTTCGGTTGGTGAGGAGTCCTCTCTGCAGGGTAATCCCCGCTTACTGAATCCCATTCTGATGATCTCATAAATTCTTTCAGGCACTTGGCATTTATTTTTTTGATTAATTGGCAATGGCTCTTCATTATTGTTTTATTAGGACTGTAATGCTGTCATATAAAATAGTGTGATATATATGGAACAATAAATTACTTTGCACTTTAGAGGGCAAAACACACAAAGCACTATAATTTAAGACACCGAAAATAAAGAAATCTTTCTTATTTTTTTTTGTAAGGAAGCAAGACCAATTTGAGATACCTAGGAGGTAATGGGATTCAGCAGCTGGATGGTACTTAAAAAGAACTTCTGAGATGTGAAGAGATTCATGCTCTGTAATAACATACGTCTGTAATGCAGCTAGCAATATAAAATTACATATATAGAAATAATGCAGTAAAGTATTATTAGGGTCATGATTTATTCATATCTGCTTTCCAAATAGACAAAATGTTTTAATTTTCAGTTTACAGTCACCAGAGTCCACTTATATTCAGGAACATGATACTATGAAAACCTCTCACATAAGCAATGACCCAATAAGGGCTCCCTTGTGATTAAAGTATTATTTCTTCATATTACAACAAATACAGCGGTAATAATAATATACAGGATGCTTGCAGAAAGAGGCAGAAAGAACACAGAGTAATAAAATATGACACATAAAAGCAGTCTGAGTTCAGGGAATGACAATGAGGTTCCTTTAATGTTCTCAAGGTGTCTTGACTAGCAGAACACTTAATCACATTGTTCTAACATCTTGCCCCCACCTTTGGTGACAAGCGGTGCTCTGTGCCCTCCAGATGTTAAGCAACTGAGCATTATAGCAGCCAAAACAAAGAGAGGGTGCATGTCGAAATGGAAAACAAACAAGAATGAGACACTGTTGGAGAAAAGCCATCCTTGAAAGTTTGTTTTTAAAAACTGAAGTGAGCAATGTGTGTGTTCACACACACACACGTAGTTAGCTTTGCTTAGGGCACAACATGCTAAATAAATTGGAGTCCTTGGAGAGTTGAGAAAATCAAATGAAAAGATTCCAAGAGCTCTGGCCAGGTAGTAGATTAATTTTTAGAAAGTTTTAAGTTGAGAATAATAAGACAAGCATGCCATTCATGTTTTTCATGGTACGCTTTGACCTTGAAACTAAAGCTGATGAAGAATAAACCAAAACAGGGCCTTGTCCTAGATTCCTAAAAACTGGATTGCTACTGGAATTTGTCTTATTATTCTCAACTTAAAACTTTCTAAAAATTAATCTACTACCTGGCCAGAGCTCTTGGAATCGTTTCATCTGCTTAGGGCACAACATAGCCTTGTCCTGGCACTACTTCTATGTCTTCCAAAAATTTGTTCTGGATTAGTGGAAAACCCTATGGAACTTGGGAGGTGGCACAAAGAACTACAGGGGGGAATGGTAATAATCACCCCCCTCCTTTCCTGCAGTAGACTCCCCCTGAAAGGAACTCCACTTTGGAGCTGCTAGTGAGAAGAAAGTCAGATTCCAACCCAAACATTTCTGCAGAATCTTCATGTCAAGGTGTTTGGATTTTTTCTTTGTCTAATCCTTACAACAATCCTGTGAGGAAGGCCATAATTATTTCCATTTTACAGATTGAAGAGCACAGAGGCTAAGAAATGCTGAGCTCCCATGGTCATTCTATGATTGAAATTACAATTTCAGTTGAATTGCTGCCCTCGTCCTGCTCCCTTTCTAACCAGAATGTGCTGGATGTGCTTTCAGCAATGTGCTGAAAGAAAGGGCTAGGTAGAGACACTGAGGGTTAAGGGAAGAACAAGGCTTTCTTGTGCCTTGCGAGAATCCTCTAGGTATGGGTACTATTGCTTTCAGTAGGGCTAGGTGCTATTTGGGAATCCAGGCAATCAGCACCTGAGATTTATTAGCTGGGAGAAGACTGAGAGGTGATATGATAGGTAAATGTAAAGGGGCCACTGACTGTTAGGTCCAGTCACGGATGACTCTGGGGTTGCGGTGCTCATCTCGCTTTACTGGCCGAGGGAGATGACGTTTGTCCACACAGACAGCTTCTGGGTCATGTGGCCAGCATGACTAAGCTGCTTCTGGCAAACCAGAGCAGCACACAGAAACGCCGCTTACCTTCCTGCCAGAGCGGTACCTATTTATCTACTTGCACTTTGGTGTGCTTTCGAACTGCTAGGTTGGCAGGAGCAGGGACCGAACAACAGGAGCTCACTCCGTCACAGGAATGTGAACCGCCAATCTTCTGATCGGCAAGCCCTAGACTCTGTGGTTTAGACCACAGCACCATCCACATATGATATGATAGCCATCTTCAAATATATGAAGATGGAGCAAGCTTGTTTTCTGCTGCTCCAGAGGGTACGGCCTGAACCAATACATTCAAATGACAAGAAAGGGGATTCTGATAAAATCTTAGAAATAACTTTCTGATAATAAGAGTTGTTTGACAGTGGAATGAACTACCAAGCAGAGGTAGGCTATGATTCCTGCATTGCAGGGGGTTTGACTAGAAGACCCTCAGGGTCCCTTCCAAGTCTTCATTTTTATGATTCTATGAATGATGTGTGGTAGAACCAGACTAAATAAATTGAGTCATTAGATAGCATTATTACCAGGGGTATATGAAGGTTAGTAGTTGCAGTCAGCATCAACCTCTGTGAGAACAGCTAGACAGCTGGGGTGGTTTATTTCAGGGGGGAAAAGGGAATTTAATATGAGTAGGCAGAGAGTTTTAGGTATCCCTTTAATGCTTTCCTGGACAGAGGATGGCCACTGTGGAATAGAAGTAAATAGGTAAAGGGCTACGAAGAGTTCTTTGCCTTTGGAAGCAGACACACATACTCCTGTAATCTCTTCGTTATATTAGCTTCTTCATATAGCCTGGAAGGTGTCATGTTATTTATTTGGAAGGTCAACCAGTTCACCCAAATGCTCATATAAATTGGTTATGTTTGATTATTACACGTTGCACTTACTGCTCTCATCAGCATTCTGCACCTTACAGTGAATAAAAATGGAGAGAGAAAGGGGAGCGAAGAATAGGGAATAAAAGCAAAATGCTGAGCTGAGCAAATATATGTTGCTTTCTCCATCAGTGCCCTCAGAGGACTCTCATCTTACCTTTAGCAAAGCATCTTTCCAGCTAATTAAAAACAACAACAACCAGAGATATATTGGCTGGCCCCAAAGTACCTGACGAGTTGGAATATGCACTAGTTAGCAAGCAGTTCAATCATTTTACTATGCTGCTTTCTGATCTCTGAACTTCTGAAGGGATGCAGGAGAGAGATGTTTCCAATTTTACCTTGCATTGCTTTGTTTGAAACTAATATAGAAGTCAACAAGGCCAGATTGGTTCCCAATTTCCTTTCTTGTGATTTCTGTGTTTCGTGGGTTCAATATACCTGTCCTACTCTTGCGCTTCTTTAACAGGAAACCTTAAGGCACTGGAGGATGGGTGAAAGAATGCGGTCATCACACATGACACATTTCAGGTGTAGCAACAATGCTCCAGCCTCATTTTCCTTTGTGCTTTGGTACGGTATATATCCTGTTCTCGAGCCAAATGATTTTTCAGCTCTGTGACATTTCAGCTCATGCTGGAAATGATGGGAACAGAATTAATTTGAATACGCTTCAGTTCACATGATGCATTGCCACCGTATATACACAGAACAAAAGATATGTATATAAATTGTCATCTGCAAATGCGCTACCTGGACAGTGTCCCCACACTTTCTTGAGGGTGCGTGCTTCACAAATCATGTTTCACAGTTGGGGTTGATTTCATCTGTTGTGATGGGGCATATCAATGAATCATCTTGATGGCCTGTTTTGATATTGGATGGCAAGGGATGCACTTGCAGGAGAAGCTGGGCTGAAATGGCTAAACATGTTTGTCTATCTCAGAGGAAGAACTGATGTGGCATAGTCTCACCACCCTATCTGCTCAATGAAATATAAATTGAGTCTAATGCAGGGGTCCCCAAACTATGGCCCCCGGGCCGGATGCGGCCCAATCGGCCTTCCAATCCGGCCCGCGACGACCCCCGCCGCCCGCTGCCGCCGCCCGCTCTCGCGGCGCGCGGCGCAGCGACGGTCTAAAAAATCGGCAAAAAATCGCCGAAAATCCTTTGTGCGTATGGGCCTCTCCCGACCCGGAAGAGGTCATTTCTGGTGCACTTCCGGGTTGGGGGAGGCCCATACGCATGCGCACAAGCGATTTTCGGCGATTTTTCCCCCGCCCGTGTGCGTGTGCGCATGTGCACGGGCGCGCACTCCCCCGCCCTCTGGCCCGCTGCGCGCGCGCACTCCCCTGCCCTCTGGCCCGCCGCGCGGTCGGCGCGGCGGGCACCAGCCCGCCGCACGGTAAGTCTGGGGACCCCTGGTCTAATGAGTTAGCAGCCAGTGGGCTAAAACTAAGCCTAGAGCACTGAATGTAGTGTAATGGTTAGTCTGGTAGAGTAGCTCATTAATGCCGGTAGGGACTTCTGACAGGAGCTTCACAAGGTCATTTTTGATAGCGAACCCTACCCCATGTATTTGATGTTCTTGTTCAGATAGACCTTTCCCAAATAATGTGTAGCCTCCTTTTTCTTCCTTCAGTTGTCCCTCGCTTACTCTTCGAGTCTCTTGAAGCGCTGCAATATCGAGGTTAAAACGTCGCAGCTCTCTTGCAACGATGGCAGTTCTGCGTTCAGGATGCTCACTGTGCTACCAACCTTACTATATGCTTGTGAAACATGGACCACTTATAAACGCCATCTCCAACTTCTTGAAAGATTCCCTCAACAGTGTCTCCGAAAATTTTTACACATCATTTGGGATGACAGGCGAACTAATATCAGTGTACTGGAAGAAGCAAAGATCACCAGTGTTGAAGCAATGATTCTTCAACATCAACTTTGTTGGACTGGTCATGTTGTGCGGATGCCTGATGATCATCTTCCAAAGCAACTACTCTATTCCGAACTTAAAAATGGAAAGCGTAATGCTGGTGGTCAACAAAAGAGGTTTAAAGACTGTCTCAAGGCAAATCTTTAAAAATTTAGTATAAACACTGACAACTGGGAAACACTGGCCTGCAAGCACTCCAGTTGGAGAACAGCCTTTACCAAAGGTGTCATGGGCTTTGAAGACACTCGATCTCAGGACACAAGGGAGAAACATGCTAAGAGAAGGCACACTTGGCAAATCCACACCGTGATCAACTCCTGCCTGGAAACCAATGTCCCCACTGTGGAAGGACGTGTGGATCCAGAATTGGCCTCCACAGTCACTTACCATTGTTAAAATCGTGTTTATGGAAGACCATCTTACTCGGCTACGAGTGATCGCCAAAGAAGAAATAAGAAGAAGGTAGAGTAGCACTCACAAGGTCCAGGTTCAGTTCCCTCTCACACATAAACCAGTTACTATCTCAGCCTCACATACCTCACAGGGTTGTTCTGAGGATAAAATAGGCAGCAGTGCCCTGTGTGATGGGACAGAGCTGTCATCCCATCATTGCGGCTTAGCTGGATGGAGCAGGACAGTAGCAAAGGTGTGGCTGTATCCTCTGATGTACTCAGCACTCTTCTCAGTGTGCTCACACAGTCTCAACTATTTTCTACCACAGCCCTGACTAGGTAACCTGCAACAACTCAGGTGCTGGGTCTCTGCTCAACCACACAGGCTGTTATTGGACAAGGGCCCAGTCTTTCATTTCTTAAAGAGGGAAGTAGTTGTTGGCAGCAAAAGGAATCAGACTGTTAGTTTACAGAAGATCTCTCATCTGGCTCAAAAGACCATCTGGTTTCTCTCAACCCCTTGCCATTTCATGCACATGTACGTATTACAGTATTCCTAGTTGGCATGGAGGAAGAAATACACACATGCCCCCTTCCCAGTGTGTCCTGGCCATTTATGAAGCACCCACTGGTTATTAAACTAGCAATTTCCCTAACAAAAGAAAGGTATAGACACACCTGGCAGTCAGTCTCAAACAAGTCTAAACAGCCCTTCTGGTTCCATTAAACCTCTACTGTCCAAATCACCAATCTTATAGCAGGAAAACAGACAGGTGATGCTTATATTCGGGAGCATTTGTGACATCTCTGTGTGAGCACCTCTTCCACTATGACAGCTCTATCTCCAATCTTTCAGGGTGGATTTAGATGACTACACTATGTATATATTATCTTTGCAAAGTGTCCTTCAAACAGCACTGACAGTTGCAAGCCTCTCGAGAGGTTTAACGCGCCAATCTTGGACTTCACTATATTCACTAAAGTGGTATATAAAACCAGTTGTGTGTTAATGCAACCGTGCATGTTTGCCTCAGTAAGTTCGTTCTCAAACTTCTCTCACTGGAGAATTACTGCTTGTGAATTGTTATTGTCAGAGGACATAAGTATCCAACAGGATTGAAGCCTAACATGCCAAAAAGAAAGAAAGAAAGAAAGAAAGAAAGAAAGAAAGAAAGAGAAAGGTTGTTTAGAAATGACTCTCCATTTTAGTCAGAAAATTCATATTGAATCATTTTCCTTCTCCAAATGACTCCTAAGTAGGATCATCATAGCTGCAGAGACTAAGCCAGTGAAACACTTGCAGAATAGCCCTGGCTGAGCTAGAAATGGGATTAACTAATAATAATAATCTGGTCCATGCATGCATTGATGATTACAGCCATGGGAATTGCACAATTGGAGGGCAATCAGTGAGCTCAATTGAATTTAAAGAGCTTTACGGAATTAGAGTTAGCTGCTCACTAAAACAGGCATATATGTTTTCTTTTATTTGTGTTAACAAATGGGGGGAAATGATGGCAAGACAAAGAAGGCAAAGCAGCAGGTGGTTATCATTTGATGAAAACATTCTTTTAATCTATCATTTATTAGGGTTTTCACATTGTTTCAATAAAACAGTACAGCTTCTTTTCCCCTGCCCCTCCTGATTACTCTCACTCCCTTAGCACTCATGCCCTGTTCTTAGTGTTACATCACTTTTCCTTCCTGACGTCCAGTTGTTTTGAATATTATACAGGGTTCAGGCTCATGTGCTTAGAGAAGAGTTAGGAAGCATGAGTGTCAATGCTTTGCTTGAGTCTCAAATTAAAAACCATTAAACTGGAGAAGTTCCCATGACTGCATTGTACCTCCCATTTCTTCTAGCTGTGGGTATTATGCAGTGCAGACTTCCAAAAATCCACTCCAAATCTCTTGGAAGCTTGTCTTTTAATGTAGTTTATAGAGAAGAATTTGCTCATGGGCTGCTAGCTGCAGAAGGTCTTGTATGCAGTTTTCCATATTTCATGTGTCCTGGGCTTTCCCCCCATTGTGCAGCTGTTACATGGGTTTCTAATTCTTGTTTGTAAGTGGCAGAAGACTTACTATCATATTCTTGAAGAAAGAATTAATTATCTTGTACTAGATAGATTGGGAAAGTATCCCGATAATCTTGAGTAGTTTTTACTTTTGTTGTAACATTTTATGAACACAGTTACAGCTTGAGTTGATCCTTAATCCTTCTCTTGTATGTACACACATGTAAATGATTTCCTATCCTGGTAAATGCCTGAAATAATTCTGCATTTTTCTTCTTAAATGATCACCACAAAGTTGTTTTTCTAAGTGTCTAGATTTTCATAAACCACAGGGTGGGTTTGTTTGTCCACTAGGAACATATCAAACTGCCTTATACCATTGGGCCATCCATCTCAGTATTGTCTACATTGAATGGCAGCAGCTCTCCAGGGTTTCAGACAGCATTTCTACCCTATCTGGAGATGCTGGTAATTAAACCTGGAAACATCTGCATGCAAAGAAGATGGTCTGCTACTGAACTATGGTCCAACAGATAATTTAAAAAATCTTATATCTAAAATGTTTGAGACCACAAAAATGTCACTAAATGAAAAGGGGGAACATAACTTCACTGAAACTGCAGAAGGTTTACCCCAAATTTATATTTTTATGTGTAATGTGACATCCATTTAGCTTCTGCAGTTTTCCTGCAAATAACCTTGAATTATCCACAGCAGCCTCGTCTTCTCTCGATTGCAACACCTTTGTCTCAACAACAGCTGTAGCAGTGCTTAGACATTGCCCCATACAACATCTGGGTGGATTACTGAAGTCAGCAGGACTATGGTAATGCTAATAACTTTTCTCTCAAGTGATATTGGAAGTACAGTTCTTGTGTTGGGTTTATTGTAGCTCTGGTACCTTAGCTTGAAATAAAATACAATTTAAAATCTAATTCAATATGAACCAATTTCCTGTCACTAGCTGGTAGGAAAAGCTACAATGTTTACAACCAAAAAGAGAGGTGACTCTCTTTTTTTGGTCATTTCTACTTACTTGGGGGGAGGTGAGAGACGCAAATAAATTTGCTAACCACTATGGACCCAATTAAGAGTGGATGTTCTAATGATAGCCATAAAATCGCCATTATGCAATTGGCAATACATTAGTTGAGTTATGTGGTCTAACTTGCAAAACTGTACTCTCATCATTTATTTTAATGCTAATTGAGGGTCAAAGCCAAATTCATTTGGAGTGTTGCAAACCCTTTCTAAAATTGTGAAATTAAACCAGCTATTTAGTTGGCCAACTGCCTGGCTCATACAGAACACAGAATTTCTGTAATCTGTCTAGACCAAGCATCTAATTTGATAACTTTACAAATGCAATAGGTTACTATGTAATGTTCTATGAAATCTAAGGGGAAGTTCTAATTTCCCTGTCAGATGAGCCACACTATTAGAGAGGTAAATCTTAGCAATTATATTACCTACAATCTAATATATTACCCATAGCCTAACATCTCCTAACACAGGGATGCATTGAATTACTGACAAACCTTGTCCAATAAACCCCTACAAGGTTGTACTTTTATTGATCGGTATTATGCCATCCATATCTCTAATAGCCCAAATTAAACAGAGACATTTCCATCTACTTTCCTCCCTAAACTTCATTAAGTAAGCTAAAAGCTATTCTTGCCATGTTGCTTTTCTCATAATTTGCATTGTACTTGCTATGTTAAGCCTGTCCTTCTAAATCAGGCTTCCTCAACCTCGGCCCTCCAGATGTTTTTGGCCTACAACTGCCATGATCCCTAGCTAGCAGGACCAGTGGTCAGGGATAATGGGAATTGTAGTCTCAAAACACCTGGAGAGCCAAGGTTGAGGAAGCCTGTTCTAAACTGAGTGTTTTGTCATTGAAGAATAAACACTATTCAAGTTCCTTTACAGATGGCTAGATTTCATCTTAGCTTGTAGAATGCAAATAGAGGTTGGTGTTGGTAGTAGCGGTCAACAAATCATTCTCCTACATTTCCTTTTTTTTAACCTAGTAAACTTTTATATCATGTGCATAAACTCTGTGTTGGGATAGCCAATCTTTCTGCATTTGGATTTCCTAATTTTTTCAATGTCATCAACACTAGCACAAGGAACAAGAACTAGAACTGTCCCAAGGCAAACTGTATTTCTCCATAATAATAATCTTCTACCACCTGCCAACTCTGGTGGCATTCCTCTGAAAAGAAGGCATCTTTCTTTTGTTGTTCCTGTGCGTCTTTGAAGTAGCAAATCCATTATGCACCCTTCACCAACCTAGTGCCTGCCATGTATTTTTATCTATAACTTCTATCAGGCCCAGTCAGAAAGCTGTAGTTGGAAACACCTGGATAACTTCAGGTTGGGGAAGACTGGAATAATGCCATCTTTTTTTCTTGCCTGTCAGTAAAAAAAAAAAAGACTTTAGGAGGTCTTCCCATCAATCATATTACATCTCATTGTCTCTAGCTGCAAGTTAATATTGTAATAATCATTAAATAAGATCTTGAAGAGAAGAAAAAGGACTTTTACCTCATTATACCTTTCAGGGGAGGAACCTTGTGGAAGTGACAAGCAGAGCTCCACTGGTGCAAGATCCCACAAGCTAATTCAAGCAATTTCCCCCCTCCAACCCCATATGGCACAGCCCACAATGTTCAGTAGGTCCCCTTTGTTAAGGACAATTATCTAATTGCACACTGAAATGGATAATGGCTGTATGTATATTGCTGGAAGGGTTTAACATTGGAAAAAATTCCATTGAAGCATACTGAAGCTCTCTCTGAGCTCTAACGGAATTGATCATTAACTGTTGATGTTCTCTGCTAGCATTCATGTGAATGTTTAACCTTAGATCACATGATGACATTCAATTGAAAATCTCCATCTTGAAAGAGATTGGCTGTTAGTCTTTCTCTGGATACCAGGGGCTGCAAGAGGGAGGAGGGGAAGATGTGTGTGCCTGCTTCATCTCATGCAACCATTGGATCCATCCCTCAGTGCTCCAGGAAGATTCCATCCTGTCTTCTCCCAAAACACATAAGAGTCCTAGAACTCTTGTAACTCAGCTTGTGGCAGCAGGCTTTTCAATAAAAATGAAAACAAATGAGCTGTTTTAAGGTAAGTTTAAGGTGGTGAAGCTAATGCAACTAAACACCCATTTATTTCAGTGTGCTGCATACATCCAGGGCTAAGGAGAGATAATAACTCTCCAAAATACCGAAGGGGTCACAAAGTTGAAACATGTTTGATAAATAGTATATACATTTTAAAGAAAACAAATAAAAAACAGAAATTCTGCCAGTTTTATTTCATTTCTTTTTTGCTATGCCACCTTCAGACTGCTGAACAGCAGCTCTTGGAGATCTTAAACTTCCCAATAGTTAAGGCAGTGGCTCCTTCCGCTCAGCCTGCCCTTTGTACAACTCCTCAGTACAACCCCCATTCACCTCTTCTTCTTTTGTTTCACCTCATGAAATACTCTAGCCTTTCTGACCAACCCATTAATCTCTTTTCACATATCTGTACCCACTCTAAATCCCTTTCATGACATTTCGTGATACTGGGCACCATCCACCTGACTGTGTCTCACCCTGCTGCTACTACTTACGGTAAAGCCCAGAAGAAACCAATATACTAATGATACTGAAATGTACTCTGAGTCGAGAGTGAATTTCATGCTCTTTATTCAGCTCATAGTCATCAAGGAGAAGAGGAGAAGAAGAATGGCTCTTTTCCCAAAACCATCTGCTTATATACATTATTTACACAATGGGCCTTGCGTGATTGGCTACTTCAGGGCTACACCTGTGGGCCAATTATATTGTGGATTGACTTCTGCCTGCAGCCTGATTGGCTGCTCCTACAGGCCAATCAGGTAGCAGATTCGCTTCTGCCAGCCGCCTGATTGGCTGCTCCAGCAGGCCAGAACGGAACCCGGCGGGCCTTGTGCCTGATGGGTCGTACAGCGGGGTCTAGCTGTAGGGCAATGGGGGGTCCTGTATATCGTCCCAATGCCCCATCGAAAACCCCTGGAAACTCTTTGCATATGGCGTCCACGTCCACTTGTAAGCTAGTGCGGTTCACCCCGGTAACGGCTAGCCCCAGAGGTCCAAACCATGCCAGTCCCAGTAAGCTAACGTAGGGGCCCTTAACTACCAGCAAGTCCAATTGTTGCTTTCGCCCTCGATATTGCACCCTGAAGGTCCCCACCCCCATTGTAGGGACCTTACGTTTCTGGAAGTCCCGGAGGGTGAATGGGGCCGGCCTTAGTTTGGGACCCCCATTAGGGCACAGTTCCCTTAATGTTCGGGCCGAGATTATGGATAGAGTTGAACCCGTGTCCAGCTCCATGCGGCATGGGGCTCCCTCTATCTGTACCTCTATATAAATTTTCTCTGTGCTGGGATGGGGCAACTGGAATACCTGGTAGTCCGTGATCTCCGTCGAGTTGCCTTGGTGCATGGTGCCGTGTGACCTGGGGCTCCTGGGTCGGTCATCTGATGCTTGTCGACGGGTGAGTCGAGCCCGACACACCCGGGCGATGTGTCCCAATTTTCTGCACTGCCTGCACTCTGCGTTGCGGAAACGACAGGTCCTCCTCTCGTGGTTCTCCCCGCAGCTTGCACAGTTCCCTCCTTCTCGTCGAGGCTGCTGTGGTGTGTGTGCTGCTTGAGTGCGCCGCTGTACTCGGTGTACTTCCTCCCTGTCAGATTCGGATTCGTCGGTGAGGTCTTCGTGGTAGACCCTCGGTTGGGATGGCGGGGCCGGTCGTGCCTCTTGCGTTGACCTCTCGGCGGCTTCGGTTGCCAGGGCTTCCTCCAGAGCAATCTGGAACGTGAGGTCTTTTTTGGCGTAGAGGCGTCGTTGCAACATCTCGTCCCTCAGGCCACCGACGAGGCGGTCACGAAGCATGTTCTCCAACTCTGAGAAGTTGCATAGCCGGGCGGCTTGGCGGAGGGAGGTCACAAACCCAGTTATGGTTTCCCCCGGGGCTTGCCGCTTTGCGTAGAAGGCATTTCGGCAAGCTACCACCGAGGGCTGTGGTGAGAAGTGCTCCTTCAGCCGTTCCATTATTGTTTTGTAAGAGACGGTAGCGACATCTCTAGGTGCAAGGAGAGCCCGGGCGATTTCAAACGTCTCCTCTCCACAGACGCTGAAGAATGTCGCCCTCTTCATGGCATCGTTGGTGACTTCTTTCGCTTGCAGGAGGAAGTTGAAACGGGCGGCGTACCCTTCCCAGTCTCCTGATGCTGGTTTGAATGGCGAGAAGCTGCTGTCGGTTGCCATTCTGGGTTCCTTGGGTCCTGGAGCTGAAGCCTGGATGCACAGTGCGATGCAGCGGTGCAGCAGGTGGCGGTGCTGCGGTGCAGTGCGTGGTGGCGGTCAGCTCAGCAGGATCCCACCTTCGTCGCCAGTGAAATGTACTCGGAGTCGAGAGTGAATTTCATGCTCTTTATTCAGCTCATAGTCATCAAGGAGAAGAGGAGAAGAAGAATGGCTCTTTTCCCAAAACCATCTGCTTATATACATTATTTACACAATGGGCCTTGCGTGATTGGCTACTTCAGGGCTACACCTGTGGGCCAATTATATTGTGGATTGACTTCTGCCTGCAGCCTGATTGGCTGCTCCTACAGGCCAATCAGGTAGCAGATTCGCTTCTGCCAGCCGCCTGATTGGCTGCTCCAGCAGGCCAATCAGGTTGCGGATTCACTTCCACCTGGAGTTGGATTGGGTAGCTCCCGCTGATTCTGAATCCTATTGTTCTAGGATTCAGCTCAGTACATAACAGATACCAACAACAGTAAAATGTCTGGTAAGCAAAGATGCTTGGGAAAAACACCCTGTAAAACACATTGCAGAAATTAGGCCAAGATCATCTTGAATCATCACATTGTTTTAAAGAACAAAGACAAGGAAATCGATAATGTGCTCATTTAGTGCACTGATGGTTACCACTGCATTCTTCCTATTATTCAATTTTATTTCATGATGTTTCTACATTAAAAGGAAACTATTTTGCAAATGCAGCATGGCAAATTATCGTTTCCAACATTTAACTGCCAGGGGAGAAAGGGGTTTCATTGTCTTGATCATTTTTGTGAATGAAACAATGACCCACATTAGCAAGATAGCATGTTGCTGTTTGTTTTATTTTTCAAAATCCATGGTCCTCATTTCATAGTAACAATATGTATTTTAGTATGGATAACAATTCAGGGGTAAGCAAACTTTTTCAGCAGGGGGCTGGTCCACTGTCCCTCAGACTTTGTGGGGGGCCAGACTATATTTGGGGGGGGGGTGAGGCAAGAGCACTATGAGCCCCGGTAGCTGCTTACCTGTGTCTTGTGAGTGGCAGGGGTTGGCGGCAGCAGCAGTGGGACAATGAGTGGTGCACGAAAAGGCTCCGGAGAGGGGCAGCTTAAAATGGCAGCCGCTCAAGCGCTGCTGCTGCTGGCACCAACAAAGCCCAGCCCCCTTCCTCCTCTAGGCAGGGCGGGAAGAAGCCAGGAGGAGGGGCCGCTGCCATGTGAGGGAGAGAGAGAACGTGCAAGCTGGCGATTCCCGGACCGTCCACAGGCCGGATGCAGAAGGCAATTGGGCCTGATCCGGCCCGTGGGCCTTAGTTTGCCAACCCATGGATAACATCATCATGAAACAATAAGAGACCACAACGTTTTTGAACACAGGTGTGTTGTGTTCTTCTGTCCTGCAACATCTTGTGCCCCAAAAATGTCTCCAGAGGATTAGGCTGCTCTTGAATGGTGGAGGTGTTTTGTATCAGGCAGCAGTTTTTAGCAACTTAAAGCCCTAACACTTCAGCCTTATAAATCAAGAAGCTACACCCTCTAGAGAGGTTTTTTTTTGGGGGGGGGGGTTGTAAGTTAAGTCTAAAGTTAAGTTTAAAACCATCAAGGATTTCACCTAGTGTGGAGATTTTTGAATGCTTCTAAAGAGTTTAGGGAAGAAAATCTCTCTGACGCACAGCATGATTGGTGCTCTTAAATCCCTTAGGCACGTTGAAAAAGAAGAAGAAAGTCTTCCTTGTTTCCCAGACATGGAAATGAAAACAATGAAACAGAAAATAAATAAATAACCAGGAGTAAGAAATCATGTTTATGCTTTTTTAAAATCCAAAAATCCAGCCAAAGCCGTGCAGCAGAAGAGAAGTTAACAAGCCTTGAGGTAACCCAATGAAAGAGCAGGTAAACAATTAATACAACTTGTCAAACAAGGAGCCTGTAGAGACTGCCTAAGAATGGAGCAAGAGAAGTAAACAATTTGCTGTTCATTAAAAGTATAGCCAATTAAGTCGGTGGAAATTAGAGACAATTTAGAGAAATAGCAGAAAGACCACTCAAGATGAATTGTACTGTTTCACTCTGGAAGACATGGGGTTGTCTGTGTGCTGACAGGGAGGGTTGGTGTAGTAGTACAGTGATTGTTATGTAAGGAGGATTCTTTTATTAATGGTTTGAAGCTGAGATGATAGGCATTAGAATAGCAATTATTAAGTTTTTTTTTAAAAAAAATTACCACATATATCGAACATTAATTTCCAAGAGTAGAAGGGGGGGGGCAATAGATTAATAATTTTCTTAAATAAGAACTCTGGATCAAATTCAAATACTGAAATTGGTTTCTATTCCACTACAGCCTTTTTGTTTCAACTGAACAATTTTGTATTGCCTCAGAATTCACATGCAGTAATAACCATTTATTTGAAAGTATTTCCTCAGCAAAACCCCGCACTTGGAAATATAGCACAACTATAGATCTTGCATTTGCAGAGCTAATTCTATCCGAGGTGCTAGTTTTCCAATGGGACAACCTTAGCATTCCATGCGGCTAAAGTCACACATGTAGATTGTGCCATATCAGACACTTGCTGTTTGAATGGGCTCTCAGGGCCTAAATGGTTGACCATGTTCCAACTCCACTACCAGAGTCAATCTGCCTTTAAATACCAGGTGTGTAGTATCATAGCACTCGGGTCAACAAGTCAAAGAAATCAAACAGGGTTGCACTCCCCTTATCTCCCAATTAGGATCATCTGTGAAGGTGACCAAGGATGTTACTGGGCCTGAAACCAGTCTGGAATGGATCCAGACATTGTGAATGCTCCAGGCATAGCTGCATATGACTGGCCACCACTCTCTCAATCACATGCCCTGGAAGGAAATACTAGAGACTGGATAGTATAGCACAGGCATCCCCAAACTCGGCCCTCCAGATGTTTTGGGACTACAACTACCATGATCCCTAGCTAACAGGACCAGTGGTCAGGGATGATGGGAATTGTAGTTCCAAAACATCTCGAGGGCAGAGTTTGGGGGTGCCTGGTATGGCACTTCTCTCTTATTTCATCAGATTTTGCTGAACATGAGAATGTTCCTGGTCCTGTCAAGCAGCCGAATTAAAAGTTCATAATGCATATGCTTAAGAAGACACAAGATTTGAATGGAATGTATTGTCACTTTATACTGATTAACACATGGAGTCATGGAAGCAGCTTCAAAGTAAGGAATGCTTGGTTTGTGGTCTACTCATGAACACTGATGGAAATGACAACAACCTGGTTTTTGCTGCGTTCCATGTGTGTATCAGTGCTCATGCAGAGGACATTTGTTGGTCTTTCTTCTACAATGTAATTTAATGAACGTTGAACCATTTACTTCTTTTTCTTATTTATAAAAGATGCATTCAATTGTTTTAAAAAATGTTCTTCAGATATGAAGAACAAAAAATATTGATATTTTGCCATTGGCTTCAATGAGGACAAAATAATCATAATAAATCTTCAAGGCTGTCCAATCCTTCTTTTGTGAATGGAAGCACCGACATAAAGTGTGATATGAGGAAGATTAGCTGTGTCTCAGGTTCCCCTGGCAGGACTTTATGTTCATGTCATGTTCCTGAATTTCATTTACTGATAAGCACTGTTGAGTAATTGTAACATACATCTCAAAATTGCAATCTGCTTTTGATGCATGGAAACAGAGGAAATGAGATTGAGAGCATCTTTCAAGTGACTTTGTATTATGTTTGACTTTAGTTTGGTAAAGCAGAACTGTTTTCTAAATCATATGTAATTAGCATCATGTGATATCAACATATAATTCTCTCTTATTTTTACAGTTTGTCTGTACAGTTGACTTACAAAACAGTGCTGATTTGTCATGACATACCAGTGTTGCAAATCAATTGATACTTCACCAGTTCTTCGAGTAGGTCTGAAGTATTGAAACTAAATATAACAACACATGTTAATTTACTATCTCTAAGAGAGGCTGCAGAAATAATGATTGACAGAATGCTGCGAAATGATACACTTTCTGACAGGAAGTCATGAACTGGCTGGACACAGAGGAGAGGTGGGATGCCCCAGCTAGGCAACCTGCAAGTGAAGAAGGCTCAGAGCCAGGGGACTGGTGGTGGGACAACAATGAGTGGTCAGAGGGAAAAGAGGGGACAAACTGGGAAGAGGAAATGTCGGAAGCAGTAACAGAATTTTGTGAGCAGGAAGAGTCTGTGGCAGAGAGCAGTCCAGAACCAGAGGCAGAAGAGGAAGCTGGAAAGGAAAAGGGCCAAGAGCAGGCATCCCCAAACTTCGGCCCTCCAGATGTTTTGGACTACAATTCCCACCTTCCCTGACCACTGGTCCTGTTAGCTAGGGATCATGGGAGTTGTGGGCCAAAACATCTGGAGGGCCGCAGTTTGGGGATGCCTGGCCAAGAGGCAGTGATGAAATCAGGCTGGTGAGGAAGCCAGGCTGTTCTCCCCCATCTGCAATGACCAGTTCCCCTCCTTCCTGGTCTTCCAGAGTCTGAAGAGCTATGAAGAAGGTGGAGCAAAGACAGACAAGACTAAGGAGCCTCAAATTGCTTGGGAAGGTACTAGGAGAGGAGGAGACTTAGGGAGCTGTGGGAAGTTGGGGACCATCGGTCCTCATAACTGCCTCATAGGGGCAAGTTATACCAGGAGAAGTTGCTGTGCTCTCTAGCTCTGGCCTCCAGAGTTTTCCTGTTTCTTTGAATAAAGCATTAGCTTCACTGAAACCATGTTTTGGCACCCACTGCTGTCACAGGCTTAGGTTTGGGTTAGGTTTATTACATTTAGATAGATATCATTGCCCCACTACAAAAAGAAGTACAGCCAGAAGTGCTGACTCACACCCAAGATCATTGTGCAACATTATGTCATGACGTCAGACATGCACCATGCTGGGCTCCATGCTTGGCCTCCTCCTGATGCATGTGCAACATGGTCCGCTGCCACCTCCCCCCCCCCACCTGCAAACACTGCCCAGACCGCCACCTCCCACCCTCTTCCTTACCTCCACTGCTGCTGCAAGGCCTCCATTGAGCAAGGCCTCCATGTCTGTGGCCACAGACATACTTCTGGAAACTGGACCTCACTGAGTGTTATACAACAATATCAGGACTACCGTCTCTGAGAACCCTTGCGGTTTACAAACATCCTTCAACGCTCACTCTGCCCATTATAATGAAGGGCATTAATATATGTTAGTTTTTACAGAGGTTAATGGGAGTGTTCTGCTGCATTCTGAAGTGCTAATTTCCTCCCATCTCACTGCAGTAGGCAAAGTCTGAGAGCGCTAGGTAAGACCTTCATAATCCACTAAGCAGGGTAGCATTTTTTCTTGTCAAACGCAATTCAAGGTTTAAATTCAAATGGTTCTCCAACCATTGTGAAACAAATCGCAAGCTGATGTAAACCCTTAATGGCATTAAAAATGATGCTATGCAATGTGCATCTGAAATTCCAAATCTCATGCTGCGTAACAAACAGCATGGATGGTTTTGTTGAACTGGAATAGCAAGGAAATACCTGAGATGTTACATTTATATAATTTTGTACAGAAATCCAGTAATGACTAGTCTTACACCTTTCTCCTTTTTCAACAGTTGGGTTGTTGATCTCCCAAATTATATTTCTCTTGGTAATGAAAGGTGTCCCACTCCCAGAATTTTCTTAGAAATAATGACACACTTAACTACCTCTAAGTGCTGACTGAGTGCTTCTGTCTTTTCTTCCCAAGGTGACTGTAACACAGATTGATGAAAGATTCCACAGGCCTGCAAAGGTTAAAGAAGCAGGCCCAGAGCAAAGTAGGCAGCCTTGACACTGATGGAATACAGTACAATGAGAGTGCCCACATTATTGTCTTCTCCTCTGATAACGGTTGTAATATAAAAACTGACTA
Organism: Zootoca vivipara; assembly: GCF_965207765.1. NCBI lineage: Eukaryota > Metazoa > Chordata > Lepidosauria > Squamata > Lacertidae > Zootoca > Zootoca vivipara. The sequence continues at coordinate 60,351,395 of NC_142587.1, forward strand.
CAGAAGAAAAGAACAAATTAAATCCATTAATCAAACATATCTGTGCTAAACAGTTGTTGTAAAGAGATGAACAAATGAAAAATTTACTGTTTGTTTTCATGCTGGCCAGGATTCAGGAAGAAAATTAATTATAAGACTGCTGCTACGCTATTAGTTAAATTTTTCTTGAGGAAACTATTTATTGCTTTGTCAAAGAACAAATGAACCTCATTAGTGAGATTAGTTTCCGTCAGTAGTTTTGCATTAGGAGAGACTAATAATATATACTTCAAAAGATATGTTGTGGAAAATAACTTCAAAGAACCCCAAGTCCATTTGTTACTTCTTAATTTATTAGACTGCACTGGGGGAAAAAAATCACCACTATACGTGTTTGTCAACCAGTTAAAAAAAAGTCTTCCACATATGTAATAGCTCACTAAGCTGTAGAAACAGTTGGCGAGGTATAGGGAAAGAGCCTAGACGTCACACAGAACTTCTGCTAAATACAAGTTAGATGATTTTGTAAGTTTTGAAGTTGAACCACCAAGTTCTTGGTGTATCTCTCTGATATCACAATGGGGATAGATCTCTAAGAACAAATAATGATAGAAGGCTTCTAGTGATTTTACACCATCTGGTGACATTTCCATCTTTTAAAAATGTAGCAGGACAGGCATATGTTCTTTACTTCAATCAATGCAGGCATAATCTATAGAACCCTAGTCATATTCTATACTGTATTCTTTACTTTATTGAATTAGCACATTAGTTTTCTAATGGCATACGGTGATTGTTATGGTACTTTTAAAAATGTAAACTATCATTGGCATTTATTTTTTTCACAGTCAGTGGCACTAATACTTTATAAAAATGTACAATTTCCTATCTTTACCTTTATAAGAGCTAGGAGTTAAGTATTTACAGTGGTACCTCTACTTACGAATTTAATGCTTTCCAAACACACATTCGTAAGTTGAAAAAAATTGTAAGTCGAATCCCATAGGAATGCATTGGGAGAAAAAAAATGTAAGTCGAAGCAACCCTATCTAAAAATTCGTAAGTAGAAAAAATCCTATCTAAACAGCATCCAAGATAGCGGATGGAGCTCCATTCGTAAGTAGAAACATTCATAAGTCGAGTCATTCGTAAGTAGAGGTACCACTGTATATTGCTTTATAAATCTGATTGCATTTTTTAAAGTGCAAAGTTATACATTCAGAAGTAAAGTCTACTGATTTCAAGTGTGAATGAGACTGCAGCCTTATGCAGTAATGTTTAGGAATAATGTTGCTAGGTTTTTTTTTGTTCATAGCATTATGTGTGGGAACTCAACAGAACCTTTTGAACAGGAAAAAAGTTGCATAAAAATGACAGCATCCTCCCAATGTACTCATGCTTGTAATGAAGTTATAGTTCATTATTCTCAATTTAGGCTCAGGTCAAGCATCACTGTGCCCCTAGCTAATGTTATTTTCTGCCATTGGTTCAATACTGACTCACAGTCAAAATACCAATTCCTTAATCTCTATCTCCTCCTAAAGTGTTCTTGGCACTTTCCTTCCAAAGTATTATTCCACTCAGACACTGCTTGCCTTTTGAAAGCTAAGCAGATCACTTACAGGATGTAGGTGGCGCTGTGGTCTAAACCACAGATTCTAGGGCTTGCTGATCAGAAGGTCGGCGGTTCGAATCCCCATGACAGGGTGAGCTCCTGTTGTTGGGTCCCAGCTCCTGCCAACCTAGCAGTTCGAAAGCATGTCAAAATGCAAGTAGATAAATAGGTACCATTCCAGCAGGAAGGTAAACGGCGTTTCCATGCGCTGCTCTGGTTCACCAGAAGCGGATTAGTCATGCTGGCCACATGACCCGGAAGCTGTCTACGGACAAACACCAGCTCCCTCGGCCTATAGAGCGAGATGAGCGCCGCAACCCCAGAGTCGTCCGCAACTGGACCTAACAGTCAGGGGTACCTTTACCTTTACCTTTACTGATTATAAGATAGCCTTTTCCTCTATACCCTCCTCCTGTAATAGCTGTCCCTACCTAAGAAAACATCTCTCCCCAAGCATCTTATGTTCACAGTTCTGGGTTGTATCCAATGGTGTCCCTTTGTTGATGGGAGGTCCTTTGATTGAGTGGAGGTATATGGCAGCGGAAGGACTGTGTCTCTGTGCTGGAAAACCTTATTTGCATTCAGATGGTCCCAGCTTCAATCCCCAGCACTCCACAAAGAGCTACAAATTGCCTCCTGCTGCTGTCGACCAGATTATGAAGCTAAATGGCATCCCTGGCATCATAAAGGGAATGCACCAGGCCTCATATATGCCAATTTTCTAGGTGTTAGATACCACTTGCAAAAGTCATTTCCCACCACACTCCCATTGTTTGAATTTAAAACCCATCAGTTCCCAATAACATCTGATACAAAGGGGTTATCTTGCCTTTATCCACTCCACCAGCATACTAGTGACACCTTTCTTCAAACCCTGTGATGACTGCTCTCAATGGCTTCAAGTGGTTGTTAAAAGCATTGGGGACAAGAAGGTACCCTGAAGGACTCCATAGTGCAAATGTCAGGAAAGTCACCCAGACACTCTCTATGAACAGTCTTGCAGTTAGAATGGAACCACTAAAGTGCAGTGCCACCAGTTCACATCTCAGAGAAACAATCTAGGATGATACCATGGCCAATGGTATTGAATGCTGCTGAAAGGTCAAGTAGCTACAGCAGGGTCATTCTCCCCCTGTCCCCTTCCTGATAAAGGTCATCCATCAGGGTAACTAAGGCTACTTCAGTCCCCAAACGACCCCTGAAGAAATGGGGCAGGATGATCAGTATCTTCCAAGAATGTCTGTACTTGCGCTGCTGCTGTTCTCTCAATTGTCACATACTAGCATTTTCTAAAGCCAGATTCATCACCTCCTCTTGTAATGAGGCCTTCACTACTGCCTCAACTCACACTGTGAAATCCCCCCAGCTAGCTTTAATCAGCCAAGATGAGCAAAAGTCAAGAACATACATTGTGGACAGATACAAGGAGCAAGGACCTTGTCCATGTTCTTGGACCGTATCGACTGAACCTGATCCCATAAAAATCAACTTAGCTGGAGTATTAAACATTTCGCCTGAACTTACTGTAACAACAGGGTCAATGCCATTGTGTGGGAAAGCTATTCTACCTTCAAAGTGCCCTGGAAACAGGTTACAGCAGGTGACTGAAGGATCTACTGCTTCACTGATTGAGGTACAAGTCCAGATGACCCTGGCTACCTTAAAAAGCTCCACTCAAGGATGTGATTGTGGTGAAGTTAGCTATATGATGATGTTACTTTTCCCTACTTTTTGTTCTTTTAAAAAACCCTTATAAATGTTAGTGACTGCTATCTACAATTCACTCTACAACTATGCACCTTTTCAGACCATGCTGAAATATCCCCATAATGCTTCCAGATAAGCTAAAATTCATAGACAAATAGGAAGTTAGATCTCCCTGTTTTTGCCCCCAGGCATTTAATTAACTGAGCTATTCCCTCAGCTTATCAAGGGATGATAATGAATATTTCCCCAAACACACACTCACACACAGTAATTAGCATTTTGGAATATCTGCTCATAAAACCTTCTACAACATAATTTTTACTATTAATTGCCGGAAATATGACTTGAAACACTAGGGTTCATTTTTTCAACACACGGAGATTTTCCAAAATCTGGTTCTTTCGTCATGCAGAATATGTAGAAAGCATATTCTCATGCATGTGTCCTCAGAAGTGTGTTCTGTGGAAACAGGACCCTGGGTGAGTGTCAGGAACCTCTGGAATCTTGCTAACACTGGGCAGAGATTGGGGTAGCATGTAGCATTATTAAGATTATTATTAATCATTTCATTTCTATACTGCATTATATTTTAAAGAAAATCTCAAAGCAGCTTATATCACATTAAACCAACATCCTACATTAGTGGTTTCATATTCTGCTTTTGATGGAACACCTAGACCAATTTCCCAGTTCAGATTTCATGGGAAACTGTACTTTAAGCGTGACATTCAATATAGCGCTAAGGAGATTGCAACAATTTGCCCTCTCCTTCCCACCATAAGTTGTTTTGTGGGTTCTTCTGACCCTACAGAGTAGATTTGGGTGGAGTGGGGGGTGTAAAGGGTTGGCCAGGGGAATACTTGTGCTGGCTTCCTTTAGCAGAATGGGTTAGGATATCTTAGCTGACTGTGTGAGGGAAGGAAGGGAAGAAGGAAAGGGGTAACTAAGCTGTCTTTTGGTAGCTACAATAAAGCTTTTAATTTATCCAAAATGTCAGTGTGCATCCTTTCTTACTCTGGTTGTATCTTAAGGTGTCGTTTTAAAATCCAAATATATTAATTGTATTGCACTTGAAAAAATACCTGATCAATCAAGTCTTGACTAGATTCTGGAAGATCAATATGTAACAAGATCGGAAGGGAGGAGATGACTACATAAGGTAAGGTAGGGGGAAATAACCACTATCATATGTTTTAGAGAGAGGACTTCAGATGCTGACAATTGTCAATTTCTTGAATAATTGAATCAGCTTCATAATTATGTTCAAAATGAGTAAGTATCATCCAACATATTGACAGGTGTTTTATAGATAAGAGAAGGAAAAAAAATGTGCTTAATATACTGTGTGTGTGTGTGTGTGTGTGTGTGTGTGTGTGTACACCCATTTTTTTAAAGAATCAAGTTAAGCCATCCTATATATTCTGTGCTTCTTTTCCAATGCAGTTGCAACACATAAGCAGCAGCAAGCAGTAGAAAGAAAAGAGGTCTAGTGATGAGACAGCAGACAATATTCTTATATCTTTTTATATTTCTGCTCTACTTCCAAATATGGTCAGATTTCTAATCTCACTGAATAAAATCTCTGAATTTCAGCATGTAGCCATAAAGCCTTAGGCATCTCAATGGGAATCCAAAGAGCCCTAAAGATTTATTCACACCCACTCATCTCATCTTCATTCACATGCTATACAGACAGCAAGGAAGACTGCAGTATAACAACCAAGGAGTTGTGATGCATCTTTAGCATTTACCAGTTCTTGTTTACTTCTATCAAGAGGAGAAGCTCTTATCAGGAGCCAAAACTAAAGGTGAAATCTAACAACAGCTAATATAGGTGGGAATGTGTATGATTAATTGCGTACAGTACTTCAAAAGCAATCTGTCCAAAAACAGGATTAGATTAATGCAGTCATATAAGTATATGAAACCACACAGAGAAATTGTATTTACATTTACAGTGTAATACCAGAGGTAGTGTGTGCCTAGGTAAACTATACCCTTCCTTACAATTGTTTTTCTACAAATCCCCATCTATATTTGGGAACAGACATAAGTATATGCTTTATTATTGTAGATTTCCCCAATTAATATAAAGCTATTCCCCCACTTTTCTTTCCCGCCTGTCATTCAGTTTTATTAAACTGCCTAAAGCAGGGTATCCTAACAGCACATGCATTTGACTATTAATGACTTTCCATTGTGAAAAGTGGTACTGATGCTGTCTCTAACCTGTAAGGCAAAGGATTCTCTCCCTCCACCCCCAAATCATCTTGCTTGCTTATGGTTAGAAATAATTTCTTTTAGGACCCATTAATATGGAGATTGTGGATTTCAGTTTCATACTGATAAGAGTTACTATCAGTGGTCAGTGCCAAGACCCAGAGCCTAACAAGGAACCAACTGGACACCCCTGTAGCCCTCAAGGCCTGCTATTGTTCCTGTGCCTAGGGGCCTGCTCATCTGCCTTCTCTGAACACTTAAACAGTTGCAAGAGTGAGGGAGAGGGAAAGCAGTAGCCAATACCAGGATTTCAAAGGCAGAATTGATGTCCTGGGGAAATTTCTGAACTTTGGAGTGTCCTGGTTTTGACTTTTTGAAATACTGTAAGGCAACCCCACTCCACCTGCCTTTCCCTCGCCCTCTGATTGGTTGTGTGGATTTGGCCCAAAGGGCATATGCAAGTGAATGGGCAAAGGTGGACCCACTCATGGATGAGAACCTACTGAGGGCGGACTTCCGGTTTGGCACCATTTGCGATCGGCGGGGGATTTTTGGGGCTCCGAAGTCCCCAGCGACCCAGAGGAGGGGGGGAGTCGCGAGGGCACCGCGACCCCTCCGAAAACCCCCGGATTTGGCTTTCCGGGACCGTGGGAACCCAGCTGAGCTCCGTGGAGTCCCGTCCGCAGCCCGGACTGCGCCTTTCGAGGTGCGCTGAGAGCTGGCGGAGCAGGACGGAGCCTTGGGATGATTGCTACCTCTGGGGAGCAAAGCTCCGTGCCGTCGACAATTTGAGCGTCAGATACCTCCAAATTGATTCAAGATTGGACTTGTGAGTAAAATTTGTTGGATTATTAAGAAGAATTTATTTGGTCCAGGGAGGGGAATCTAAAAAGGAAACAGAGGTCGTCCCCCCCCCAACCGAGACAAAAGAGCAATTAACAAGCCCGCAGCTAAAACGCTGGATTGGGACTCTAAAAACCACTAAAAAATTAAGCTAGACCCTTCCCTGTGGGGCAGAGCCAAGGGAAGGAGAACTTTTGTAGATCTCTGCAAAAAAACCTTTGAATCTGGGAACAAACCCTCCATAAACCTGGGGGCGAAAACCCTGGAAACAAAAGCCAGCCGATAGAGCGCTTCCATCAGCTAAGAAGATATTTAACAAAACAAGTGAGCTGTCAAATTAGATGCGCAAATATTAGAACTTTGGGACAAGACTGCTTTAATTGGGAAAATTCAAATTGGACTTTACAAATAAATAAATAAATAAATAGAGGATTTAGAACCTGCACCATTTTGGAGAAAAGAAACCATGCCCTCTTCATCGTAACTTGAGAACACAAAGGAACTGGATAGACACAACAATGACTTCCCAGCTGGGCAAAGAGAAACTGCAACTTTTGTTACAGCTTGTTCGAGAGCTGGGAGAAGACGTTCGGAAATACGGGAGGCAGATATAAGGTCTCAAAGAAGTGCTACAAAAGTTCCCCCCAAACGACACTTTGAATCTACAAGATGAGACAGAAGAGCCTCAAACTGAAGAACCGGAGCAACTTGTGAGAGAAGTTGCAAAGGACATTGACTCTACACAGACGGCTTCGACTCGGAATGTTGGTCTCTCAGTGAGAGAGGGAGTCCAGATTCCGGTCAAGGTTATTCAGATAGAGATAGAAGTTGGGAAAAAGCTATGGGTTTGGGGGGGGGAGAGAAGAAAGCTGGGAAAGAGAGGTGGAGAAAGAGAGTTGTACAACAGAAGGAAAAGTGGAAAGAGGGAGGGGGTTTGGAGTGGACAAGGCATGGAGTGGGGTGAAAAAATTAAAATGAATTTAAACATGGGATGTCTAAAACGGTATGGAAACAGATTGTAAAAGGATCTGGCCAAAGTTTGCAGGAAATCGCCAAGCAGGGGAAGGAGGGGGAAGTTAAAAAAAAATTTTTTTAACAAATTAAATAGTGATTTCAGTATGTAATAAATTGGGAATATTTTTTAGTAAAATTATAGGCTAAGGGGTTTAATTTAGGGATTTGATTGAATATTTTTGGATAAAATTTTATATAAGATGAAAATAATTGTTTAAGTAATATTTAATATTTGGTATTGTATTAGAAATGTGAAAATTGCTGAAGTGGGGTATAAAATGAACTCGGGGAGGGAGGGACGGGGAAGCCAAAGTTAGGATAATGAACATTAGATAAGATCTAAAGAATTTATTTTTTCTTTTTCTTTTTGCCATTTGGGCTTTTTCTTTTTATTTCTTTTTTTCTGTTTTTTTTCCTTTTTTTTCTTGTGCCTTTTTCTGTATTGTTTTTTGATGTTAATAGATTATGTTATGATGATGTGAAAAATGGTGAAATGGAAAATCTTCAATAAAAATTATTTGAAAAAAAAGAGAACCTACTGAGGGCATCTTGCCTAATGGTGCTTGAGCTTTGAAAACCTCCAATGCAAAACTCAACTGATCCATAACTCCCAGACTATTGAGCAGATTGTAACTTAGTTATCCACTGCTTTTTGAAATTCCCAAATGTTCTGACAGTTTCCAGCTTAATAAACATATTGAAACATGGTTAGAAATGAATATTGCCAATACATCCAAGAAGATTCATGACAAGAAAGATGGGTAACAGGATATATTTATTAAAATATAACAACTATAGAATCTGCTATCAGAATAATTCAACCAAATTGACCAAAACCAATGAGGTCCAGGCTATGGACCGGGCCAGATGAACTACATCCAAGAGTATTAAAAGAACTGGCAGAGGTGATTTCAGAACCACTGGCAATAATCTTTGAAAATTCCTGGGGAACAGGCGAAGTTCCAGCAGACTTGGAGGAGGGCAAATGATGTCCCTATTTTCAAAAAGGGGGAAAGAGAGGACCCAAACAATTACCGCCCAGTCAGCCTGACATCAATACCAGGAAAGATTCTAGAGCAGATCATTAAGCAAACGGTCTGTTAGCACCTAGAAAGAAACGCTGTGATCACTAAAAGTCAGCATGGGTTTCTGAAAAATAAGTCATGTCAGACTAATCTGATTTCATTTTTTGACAGAATTACAAGCCTGGTAGATGAAGGGAACGCTGTGGATGTAGCCTATCCTGATTTCAGCAAGGCCTTTGACAAGGTGCCCCATGATACTCTTGGAAAGAAGCTGGTAAAATGTGGGCTAGACAATGCTACCATTCAGTGGATTTGTAACTGGCTTACTGACCGAACCCAAAGGGTGCTCATCAATGGCTCCTCCTCATCCTGGAGAGTAGTGACTAGTGGGGTGCCACAGGGTTCTGTCTTGGGCCCAGTCTTATTCAATATCTTTATCAATGACTTGGATGATGGGCTTGAGGGCATCCTGAGCAAGTTTGCAGATGACACCAAATTGGGAGGGGTGGCTAATAACCCAGAGGACAGGATCACACTTCAAAATGACCTTAACAGATTAGACAACTGGGCCAAAGCAAACAAGATGAATTTTAACAGGGAGAAACAGGCAAAAAAAAAATGAAAGGCACAAATACAGGATGGGAGACACCTGGCTTGAGAGCAGTACATGTGAAAAGGATCTAGGAGTCTTGGTAGACCACAAACCTGACATGAGTCAGCAGTGTGATGCAGCAGCTAAAAAAGCCAATGCAATTCTGGGCTGCATCAATAGGAGTATAGCATCTAGATCAAGGGAAGTAATAGTACCACTGTATTCTGCTCTGGTCAGACCTCACCTGGAGTACTGTGTCCAGTTCTGGGCACCACGGTTCAAGGAGGATACTGACAAGCTGGAACGTGTCCAGAAGAGGGCAACCAAAATGGTCAAAGGCCTGGAAACAATGCCTTATGAGGAACGGCTTAGGGAGCTGGGTATGTTTAGCCTGGAGAAGAGAAGGTTAAGGGGTGATATAATAGCCATGTTCAAAGGATGTCATATAGAGGAGGGAGAAAGGTTGTTTTCTGCTGCCCCAGAGAAGCAGACACGGAGCAATGGATTCAAACTACAAGAAAGAAAATTATACCCTAAACATTAGGAAGAAGTTCCTGACAGTAAGAGTTGTTCTGCAGTGGACTTTGCTACCAAGGAGAGTGGTGGAGTCTCCTTCTTTGGAGGTCTTTAAGCAGAGGCTTGACAGGCATATGTCAAGAATGCTTTGGTGGTGTTTCCTGCTTGGCAGGGGGTTGGACTGGGTGGCCCTTGTGGTCTCTTCCAACTCTATGATTCTATGAAATAGAGGATTTCCACTCTCCCATCTCCTAAGCCAGCTGCCAGCCGCATGCTGTAATCATACTAAGGAACCTCCCCTCCCCCCATCACCATGTGCTCCCTGCATATATGAACCAGACATGCACACCATGGCTGCATTGGCCAATGTTCACCTCCATGTGCCTGACAGGCCCAAAGACCACTCTGGCTCCGATATCAGTAAGATATTCTCCAAAATCCACTCATCCATTTGGAACAACCAAAAGGCATAGGAGGTGATCAGCTTCTCCTAATTCGACTCCACAAGCAAACACACAAAAGCTCGAAAAGAGCTCTTTGCAGATCCTCTAGAAAAATAGTGCTACCCTCTACAGACAGATGAATACCACCATCCCTATATAACTTTGGAATGTCAAACTTAATGTGACTGTGTGGAACGTAAGTATTCCCATGCCCCAGAACCAAAGCTTTAATTGTACAGGTGATCTTCCATTGTGCCGCATCAACCTTATTTGGGCCATCCTGCCACCACCAGACCTGCCTCACCAAAAGCCCTGACCACACAAACATTAATTCTGGGACGTGGAACTGAAGGCAACAAAGATTCTTAAGGATTTCTGCTAGCAGCTCCAAGCCTGTCCACTGAAACAAACCATTCTTTACCAAATCAATTATTAAAATATATGGGAAGGAACCTTTCTCACACAGACGGTGCATGGTGGGCAAAAACTCACCCCATAGCATTCTCCTTCTGGTCAGCCATTGACAGGTAGCACTGTTCGGCAACTGCATCCCAAATGCAGACATAGAAACTTGCTTGTGGGCCCAAACCCAAACTGAATGGGCAAAGAACAGTATACTGGCAGGGTTCATCAGCTGCCACAGATGAGATGAAGAGAAGAAGATTGTTAACAGAAGTAGACCTATAAAAAATGTAACTTGAAGGCTGCTGACTGCCAACGGCCAATAGCCCGAATCCCCTCCAGGCAATGTAGAAAGATGTTCAGCCTGATTATCACACCAGAACTTTACAGCTCTGTTAATACCTCGACCCAGAGTGTGACTGCCACCAGCAAGGGAGAAAAATCCAGGAACGCAAGAGCCATTTTTCTACACACTTCTACATCTTGGAATATCACCCCAATGCTACTTCCACATGCAGGGTCTGTCATAATGTGTAGCTCGCAAACCAACACCAAACCTTGGTTACGTGAAATACATTCACAAACACACACAACGTAACTGGCTGCACATAAATGATACTCTTCAATGTATATTTCACAATACCAAAAGTTTTTCTCATACACAATCAGCATGTAAAGATTGACGAAGTAACTAAAAGTCCCAATAAACCAGTTCATTCATAAAGTTCCAAATTAGAGCTGTTTCTAATCCACATATGCCTCTGTGGCCCAAAGAGTCCCAATGGGAGCTTGCTGCAGTTCCACGACAAGGATTTCAGGAATAATCATCCTGTTTCGCCCACGTGGGCTTAGTCAGTGGTGCATGTTTCTACATAATATAAATGAATACAATATGGCATTTTTACATCTTTTTAGCAAATATTACAAACAATATAGACACATAGCTGCCAAGTTATCCCTTATTTTAAGGGATTTTCCCTTATGCTGAATAGGCTTCCTCGTGAGAAAAGGGAAAACTTGGCAGCTATGTATAGACAATAGCACCAAAGTATACATACCATATAATGTGTATCGAGATCAAACCTTTCATGATATAGTGGTTGCTTGCATAAAGTAACAATGCTGTAGTGTCAGGTTATATAGGTACGGTAGGTACAACATTGGTTTTAGTACAGGTGATGGCAATCTACAGATCCAAAGTTGCCTTCTTAAAGTGACGCATTCAGCACAAGTGATATAAAACAAACTTTATCCATAAACAAGTATTAAACATTTGAACATTAATAAGATAATGTTTCTTAATAGTAAGATTGTTTCTTAATAGTGTGTGTGTGTGTGTGTGTGTACTAGATCTTTCAATGGAAAAGTAGAAAGCTTTGAGCTGGGCTTGGAGATAGCAGTTGAATCTGTAGGGCAAGGGTAGCTTAATTTCCCACCTTGCTGCTTTGCACTAAATGTAATATTTCCTTTGAAAACTACTTTGACTAATGGGCTCATATAAGCCAGACTCATGTTGTTAGGAAGGCCAGAACTTTAAATCCATCAAGAAAGAGCTAGCAAAAATATTTTATAGGAGTCGAACCATTACTGCAGTACACTATTATTTCATTTTTAAAAGACAGACACTAAGCCAAGGACAGGAGTACTAGAGGGAAGAAAGAAATAAATATGGGAGAAAAATAGCAGACAAAAACCTTATCTAAAAGAAACAAGGCATGTGGCATAGCATACATAATGAGCAGGCTATGCTACAAGAAACATATTGATAGCAATGTCAATATTTATTCACTCATTCACCAAAACAAACTAAAGAACATTCTACAAAAGCATAGCCATTGGCAATCTTATATATATTTCCTTGACTGCTTTTGAGATGACCCAGACAGTGCTATTTTGAAAAGAGAAAAAAAGAATTCATTTGCAAATCTTGCAGACACAGTTTGTCTCTATGAGGTGTATTAACTACATCATAAAACTCAGTGACATCTGAAATCTGATAGACCTGGACTGGAGAGAAAATAAACATTTTGGGCTGTATCCAGCCAAGTTCTACTCAGAGTAAATCCACTGAAACTTAGAACTAAGTTAGCCCTGTTCTTTAATTTCAGTGGGTCTGTTGAATAGATTCTATTCTGAATATGACTCAGATATAATTCATTGTTTTCTGAAATACCGAAAAGAGAGAAACAGCATACATATTTTAAAGAAATAAAAGCATTTTCCCTGATAACAATCTATCTTGGTAATCAGTGAAGCCTAGCTTTATGTAAGTTACTGATCTGTTTGTCATTTGGATCACCCAGATGCTGGTGTGAAAAGACTGGAGCATTGGAGACAATTTGGAAAATTATTTGACCCTACTAAAATAATCATGGCCACAGGGAGCCGGGGGAGAAGGGTTGAAATTAGTCTCCAAAACGAAAGTTATTTGATGGTGATATATGTGTAGTCATGATACTGGATAATCATTTTATTTTATTTTAAACAGATTTAGGTGGATCTGGGGGAAATGAAGAGGGAAGTCCTGTCGCACAAACAGAAATCATTGCACTAACAGGACACATTGCTCACCACTACTTTGGATACAAGAATGGAATAAATTGTGTTAATTCGTTTACTTATATTTTCATTACAGAAATGGGGATGGGTGTTATTGAAATATATAATCCCTGGCTGTTGGGCAGGCTGGCTGGGGCTGACAGGAGTTGGACCCTGACTCTACCCCTGCTATATATAATAAACTATCTCTGAACACCTGTGAATATCCTTTCTTCTCTCATTTTTTATTCCAGTAGTGCTCATTCAAAAAAATAAATAAATCTGAAGCTATAAGATCTACTACTTGATTAAAAGGGTGGATGAATTAGTTTTGTGAATACACTCCAAAATTCTAACATGCTAAGCTAGTGAGAGAAGGCCTCAAATATTTTGCTGGTTATTTTCCTGGTTACAGCACCAATTTTTTTCTTTGTCTTGATTCTCATTTCAAAAATCACTGACGAGGAAAAAAAACAAATTAGTTACTGAACACAATCTCTCTCCTTAATAAGAGGAACAAAGCCTTTTCATTGAAATGCACACTTACCCTGTATGGCTTTGAATTTACCTCTAGATATGGTTGTTTATAATTTCCATCATTAAACCTAATTTCATCTTATCCTTTGTATGGAAATCAAATAATGTATTTAAATTCTGAAGAGTTTCTAAAGCCAAAAAGCAGAAGCTGAGACTTTGAGATAAAAATGAAACTCCTAAGACTGTTTAATGACAAAAAGGTTGGGTTTTTCTTTTTCGTAAAGGAAAGCATTCAGTCTAAATGATTCTGAGATCTGCAGCAGTGGAAAAAGAAGCCAAAGGACAGATTTATGGCTTCAAAAGAGACATTTTTAAAGCACTCCATTCATTTTGAGGGATGCTAGTTATTAAAAAGTAATCTAAACAAAATAGCAAAAAAAAAAAAACCCTATAGGAAATGTTGAACAAGTTCATTTGTAGGCTTCTATGAAGGGGAGAAATAAGTGGTTATTCCAGAACATCCTGGGATATGATCATGGCGTGAGATAGACATGTGATTCCTGCCTTCCCCATTTCAGCATCCTTTCACTTTGCCTTAAATTCCTGAAGGTGGCTGAGTTAATGATGTGAAAGAAAAGTGCAGGTGTTGAGAGGTTCTAAGTGCTAAGGATTTTTTGTCATTTGGGATATGGTAAAGGTACTACCTTGGTGATTTTGTAGTTTCACAGAATGTGTTTTGCCAGTTTAGTATTGTCAGTATCCTCTCTCTCTCTCTCTCTCTCTCTCTCTCTCTCTCTCTCTCTCTCTCTCTGTGTGTGTGTGTGTGTGTGTGTGTGTGTGTGTGTGTGTGTGTGTGATGCGAGTGGTGCGTGTCTCACACACAGATGGATCTGAAGAAAACACAGCATTGCTACCAGGATGTAATTGATAAGCTCAGGTTAAGGAAGTTAAAAAAGGAACATTATCATGGACTGGCTGGATGCAGAGGAGTGGTGTTGAAGAATCCAGGGAGTGTCCCCCTCCTCCTATGATCAGCTTCCCTCTCCCCTGGCCTCCCAGAACATGCAGAGAGATGAAGATGGTGGGGCAAAGAGAGACAAGATGAAGAAGCCTTAAGCTGGTGGGGAAGGAACTGGGGAGGAGCCTTCGAGAGCAGTGGGAAGGTGGGGGCCTTCAATCCTTGCAACTGCCACATTGGGGCAAGACCTACTGGGAAGTGTTGCTGTGACCACTAGGACTGAGCTGTTTTGTTTCCTTTAATAAAGTGTTAACTTCGCTGACATTGGGTGCTTTATTTGCTGACTTCAACTCCTGACAAACATATTTAAACAAATGGGAGACTACCTTATACTAAGTCAAACGACTGGTCCTTCTAACATGGCATTATCTGTGCCAGAGGTAGCCAAGATGATGCTCCCCAGATCTTGTCTGTCTGTAGCTCCAATTAGTCTCTGGCAGCATAGATTTTACAGATGTTGGAATCTGCAGTTAACTTCTGGAGGGTACAAAGTTGGCTACCCCTAGTGTCTGCTGACTGGCAGAGGCTCTCTAAGGTTTCCATCTTAGCCTTACCTAAAAATGTCAGAGATTGAAACTATGGTTTTCTGCATGTGAAGTATGGACTCTATTACTGAGCTAGAGTTCTTCCCAAATAAGAAAGAAACAATAGAGATTTCTTCACTGCACAATAGTATGCACAAATGTGTTTCTGCAGCAAATCCTAGTGAAGGTAAAATGCCTTATCAATGAATAAATGTGCACACACCCTTTGGGGGCTTAGTTTGCAGCATTTGCCTTTTTTAGGTGCTTCCTGCTTCTGGTACTGAAACAGCACAGCGGGGCTTCAATATGTTATCTTATGTCCTGCTGCGTATGCAAAGTGCTGATTATTCTTTCAACATTCCAAATTGGATGGGCTAGGAAATCCTACAGGTAATCTGCTAATTTGCAAGAAGTCAAGCAATGATCTCTTTCAGGCTCACTCCTCTGCTTTGATGGTTAGAGCTCTGAAGCAGAAAAAGTCAAGTGTCATCAAAGAGCACCCCAAAATTAAGACCAACCATTTCAAAAAGGTTAAAACATCCTGTGCTGATTGAGGTTTTTGTTTTCAAATGTTGAACTTTAAAAGGAGTAGAATGTTAAATCATGATTATGATATTGAAAAACTCTGAAGCAATGCTAGATCCTTCAATAAAACGTGGGATAGAATGGATAATCAGAATCCTTTGCAATGTATGTGGTGAGCAAATGATTCGGCGCTGCTAGCAAATGACTTCACTAGCTCACCCCAATTGACTGTGAGCAATATTGATTGAACCCTTGTGTGTAGAAATAATTTCCATGTAGACACACTCAGAATAAGATTCAGTTCTACATTCATAAGTGTTTTGACTTGAAACAAGCTTATTTGATTGCTAATCAATGGGCTGAACTTTGGGAGAGACCAGGTGTGCTAAGAGATTCTGAAGAACAGTCCCGTGGGAGGGGGGAGGGTTGTAAACTACATAAAACTGGAATGTTAAAAGGGACCAGCACAGAATTTCAATTAAGGTGTGCATTTGGAGGTCAAGGTTTAGGTTCAAGTTGGACACGGAACCTAGGAAATTGGGTACATTGTGGGGAGCTGGGGAGCAGTAGCTGCCTCTTGTACGTGTCTGCTGTCACTAATTAGAGCATTATCAGATGGCTGACAAAGTTCACACCTAGGTGCCTAGGGTGTGGATGTCTTGAACCAGGCCCTCGAGTAGCTAGATTCTGTCATATTACCTCTTACACCAGCAGGCTATACTTAGGTGGAAGGGTGCCTTTGAGTCTACAACTCCAGTTTGAACAGAATCATCTAATGCAGTGTTTCCCAACCAGTGTGCCTCCAGATGTTTTGGGACTACAACTCCCATCATCCCTAGCTAGCAAGACCAGTGGTCAGGAATGATGGGAGTTGTAGTCCCAAACATAGCTGCCAAGTTTTCCCTTTTCTCGCGAGGAAGCCTATTCAGCATAAGGGAAAATCCCTTTAGAAAAGGGATAACTTGGCAGCTATGGTCCCAAAACATCTGGAGGCACACTGGTTGGGAAACACTGATCTAATGCACACACACACACACACACACAGAGAGAGAGAGAGAGAGAGAGAGAGAGAGAGAGAGAGAGAGAGAGAGAGAGAGCACTTGTCTGCATAGGTAGCAACAGCAAAATGTTGGTACCTGACCTGGGATTCAGCTACATTAGATAAAATAAAATGTTATAAATGTGTTATAAAACTGTGACACCAGATGGTGCTGAAGACCCAAAATCAGAACGCTATGAAATTGTCCATTGTGAGCTTTAAAATGGTTTTCCCCCAGAGCGTTTTTTAAAAGCTGTGTAGCTGCAGCACTGGCCTGCTTCATCTAGTTCCTAATCCCAGGTGGAGCCTGTCTCAGAGCTAGGCCAATATTTTCCAGAGGTTATTTTCTAGGGTAGCCAATACATAGAATAGTAATATATTTGAAGGGCTCACACATACAAGTTCAGTTAAAAGATAAAGAATCAAAAGAAGGGAGAGCAGGGCCCGTGAAGTTGTTCATCAACACTGGACAGGAGACTGAGTGGGCACAGAGCTCGCCTGCTAATAGTATTGTTTTCCAGTATGGTTTGATGTATTCCGTTTCTATTTAAATCATAATAATGATTTTTAAATTTGCACTGACACATACAAATTAGCACATGCAATTTTTAAAGGCAAATCTGGGTGAGATTTTTTCCATTCTTTGGTAAGGCCATTCTTCCTTTTCAGTGAACTATAAGTGTCCACTCTACTGCTGCTCTCTTTCACCATCTTTCATAGTGCCTTCATCTTTTACAGCAGACTCTGAGCAAGGCAGTTTCTGAATGCAGATTTCTGGTGGGCTGTTCAGTAATTTTAAATATGCAGACAGTGTGATTCTAATCTCTGCTCTACCAAGGGGTCTGTATTGCCTCACAGAAAGATTAATTACAGCTCACATCAATTTTGGCCTCTAGATGCCATGTAAAGAACATAGCATAGACAAGGAAGCTGAGGAATTTTGATTTTGTCCATCAGCAAAAGAGTGAGAGGGAGGGAGTAGAATTTTAAAAGGGTTAGTTTTAATAAGTTGAGCACTTAAAGCACAATACAGACACAGAGGAGAATAAAAATGGATCCTTGCTGAATAGGCAATCATTTCTATAGGTCAGCTTATAAGATTAAGAGAAAATAGATAGAGAACTAATGTGCTTCCCATCACTACGGTAGCCTTCAGCATTAGAAACTATATCAATCATAAAACAACAGTGAAGATGGTAACAGCAAAAATGTTTGCATATTTTTTCCATTTGTGCAATATTTTATCCTGCTCTTGCAAAGGATTTCCAACCCACCCCTATTTTCTGGTGTAACATTTTCTGAACACACACACCTACTGGAAACATGTACTGTATTGAAATAATGGGCTATAAGGATGGGCTATTGTCAGTGCATGACTTTAGGCCATAGCAGTGCAAGGCTTCAGGGCAAAGGCTCAGCCTGACCTGGAAATTTTTATAGTCCCTTCCCAGATCAGGTGGAGCAAATGGGGTCAGAGTGGGCAAAATCACAGCAGAGTGTAAGAACACAGAACAGAAGAGGAAATCTTCTAAAATGGAATCCCAGCAGCTCACTACAAAGATATGTGGCTCTGAAGGTTCCTAGTTTTTACCTAGGTGCCTCATTACAGCCACAGCTAAGGAGGGTTTCAAGTAGAAACCCCCCTTCCATTTTAACCTTGCACCATCTTTTTCTTTTTCTTTAGCCTTCAGGGGCCGGCTCTGGGGGTAGGCTGGGTGGCGCAGGGCGCCAGGGGGGCGCTGTGCGACGAAGCCGCGTGGAAACCACGCTGCGCACTGCGCCCGCCCACCAGCCGCGGGAAGAAACAGGGCGGAGCGGGGGGGGCGCCAGAGCGATCTGCACACGACGCCCGGGCACCCAACCTGCTTAAGATAGCCCTGTTAGCCTTCCTTCCTCCAACTCTCTGTTTTAAGGACACCCTACTTTGTCTCTATTTACATTGCTCCTCTCCCCTGTTTACCCATTCATTTTCATTTTTGAAAGCCCTACATGATTCAGAAAGGTCTTCCAGTGATATCCTGTCCATGCACTGGTCAAACTGATGCCTACCTGCTCCGTTTAAACAATACTGCAACATCAGGTGTTCCCAGAGCATTTGCGGAGCCCATCCTAATCCTTGAAATCTACAAATAGTTGCAGAAGTCTTGTTTCAGTAAAAGAAATAGAATTTCTGTAGGGGCCAACTTTCTTTTTCGAAAGAGCTCAGATAACCCTAAAATGTCTAATATCCTCAAATGAGAGGTGGAAATCACCTTATAGCCTACAGATATGACTCTTCGTGTGTGAGGATACATAGTGAAGTTTCAAAATGCACATAAATAAACATTACTTTAAAAGTTGTAATGTTTTCTCTGAAAGCACTTTTAATTTCAATGTAAACTGAATAATAAATGTAATTCTGAAAACTTTGGTCACCATTTATGTCTGGAAATTAATCAAATTAAAATAGATTTTGGACCTACATGATGCCTTTACACAGTTTAATCATTGGTTAATTTGATACCCCATTTAATTTGATCAAGACCTGAGGAATCAAATCTGTTATATTAAAACAGCAAAACTTTCACCCATTATTTTGATTAACTTTTATCACCTTAGGCAGGTAATATTGGATAATTCAATCACTGGTTATAGAAATTTGCCATTTTAATTAATTACGAAGATGAAAATTTTGAATTATGTGAGAAAGAGAAAGCCCAAGACAGAAAATCCATTTGATAATAGGAGCATGATTGCAGTTTAATATATTCCAAAGACAATGCTTGTAATAATGTTGGCGGACTTCATTTTTCTAATACAATGGACAAGTCTTTTAAAATATCATGCCTTTTTATTCTGCAAACTTTGCTGTTAAAAACCTGTTACCCCTGCACAGGAGACTGGGAAAACAATGTTACATTATAGTGGTAGTTGGTTTTACTCAGTTTTCCTGAATTCTCTTGTATGTTTATTACTTTCCTTTCATCTTTCCATGTTCAAAGTAGATCCACTGAAATAAATCAATTTATTGCAATGGGTCTACTCTGAGTATGGCATCACCCTATCCAAACTTTGGCCCTCCAGATGTTTTGGACTACAATTCCCATCATCCCTGACCACTGGTCCTGTTAGCTAGGGATCATGGGAGTTGTAGGCCAAAACATCTGGAGGGCTGCAGTTTGGGGGTGCCTGCCCTATAATAATCCGGCCCTTCATCATACTGATTCCCATGGCAGGTTACAATCAAATGCAGCCTGTTCAACCCTGAATAAACATCAGAACATAAAATGAGCCTTCTGGATTACAATATCCCATCTAGTCCCGCATCCTGTTCTCTCAGTGGCCAACCAGATAGATGCCTTTGGGAAGCCTGAAAGCTGAACAGGAGCACAACAGCCCTCTGCCTGCCATTCCCAGTAACTGGTATTCGTTTTTTCCTTGCATTAACTTTTTAATTAAATGTGTGTGGTTCTTTTATACAGCAACTGGTATTCAGAGGCATGATATGTCTGACAATGGAGGCAGAACATAGCCCTTGTGACTAGTAGCTGTTGGTAACCTTCTCCTCCATGAATTTGTCTAATCATCTTCTAAAGCTATCACAGTTTGCACCCAATGCTCAAAATTAATGAATTTTGGAATTTGGTATATGAGAAATTAAAAAAAAGATGCTAAAAATAACGTTTGATAAAAAAACCAGAACTATTTCTGCTAAGTATGGTACCAGAGAATCTACCAGATAGGAAAAACATCCTCCTTTATGCTTGTGCAGCAGCCAGACTCCTCATAGCACAGAATTGGAGGGGGGAAAGGGTCCCGACCATTTTAGAATGGCAAAAAAATCTAGTAGAATTCATGAATCTTTCTAAAATAACAGCAGCGATTAGAAATATTCCCAAACAGAGTTGTAAGAAGGAATGGAAATATGTTGAGGACTATTTGAAGAAAGAAGGGATAAATATTGATTTGGTCATTTGTTTAGACTGAAGGATATGCAGGGAAATATAGAGAATATGTATAAATAGCAATTTAGATAAAGCAAGATAAAAGAAATTAAGGAAAGCAAACAATAGGAAGCATTTTTTCATTTTTTCATTTTTTAATATTCTATTAATGTTATTTCTTTCTTTTTTTCTTTCTTTTTTTCTTTTTTCTTTATCGCATTATTTGTATTACACATTATTTGGATTGGAATATTCGCTTTTTTGATTACTGTCATTGTTTCTATTTTCTATTTCTGTTTGCCTTTATTGATGCTGGATTATTTTTTATGTATTTAATTCTCTTTCTTTTTCCTTTTTTGTTTTGATGTAATATTTTAAGCAATTGAAATATTTTTTTATGTTAAAAAAAACAGATTGCACCCAATGCTGCCTCCTGTGGGAGTGAGTTCTATAGTTTGTGTGATGTGTGAAGAAATATTTCCTATTATCTGTTCTGAATCTTCCAACCATCAGCTTTTGCCGGATGTCTTTGAGTTCTTGTGTGTTACATTGGGGGATTTCTCTAGCCGCTTTCTCCATATTAATCATGTATGAACATAGAAAGCTGCCTTGTATTGAGTCAGACTATTGGCTCATCTCTGTCTGCACTCACTGGCAGTGGCTGCTTGGGATTTCAGAAAGGGGTCTTTTCCATCCCTAACTAGGGATGCCAAGGATTGGCACCTTCTGTGTGCAAAGCAGATGCTGTACCACAGAGCCACAGCCCTCTGTTATCCTTGTTGTGGAGTTCAAAAAGAGAACAGGTTGCTTTCAAAGAAGTGTGAAAGGTTCCCTCTCTACGCTACAGGTAAACCGTGACAACTGGCTGAGCGCCGCTGAGCACCAGTGTGCCTGTGGCTAAAGAGTGGGCAAGTTTGGAACAAATGGGAATTATTTTATTTCTTTTAAGCCATCGATGATTGTAGTTTTACAACACCCAACCTCTAAATGCCCCACACCGACCCACGCTATTGCATGAATTATACTGCAAGGTCTACTTACAGAAGCTTGTTATGGCAGACTGAACTAGACATTGTGAATTATGCACATGCAAGTATCTTAACATTTGTCTTACCAACTCAGTGGCTATGGACCAAGTTCATGTATCTCATATAAGATACAGTATTGTTATAAGAATTTGTGTCTGATTTTCCTTTCCTGCTTTCCTCCTCCCTTTCCATCCCCCCTTCCTTTTGTGTAGTGCAAGGACTGTCTTCTTTTAGAAGCCCTTCTAGGAACATTTTTGGCTGAAAAGCATAAAGGTAAAGGTAAAGGGACCCCTGACCATTAGGTCCAGTCATGACCGACTCTGGGGTTGCGCGCTCATCTCACATTATTGGCCGAGGGAGCCGGCGTATAGCTTCCAGGTCATGTGGCCGGGTCATGTGGCAAACCAGAGCAGCACATGGAAACACCCTTTACCTTCCAGCAGTAGCGGTTCCTATTTATCTACTTGCATTTTGACATGCTTTCGAACTGCTAGGTTGGCAGGAGCTGGGACCAAGCAATGGGAGCTCACCCCGTCACAGGGATTCGAACCGCCGACCTTCTGATCAGCAAGCCCTAGGTTCAGTGGTTTAACCACAGCACCACCTGGGTCCCTGAAAAGCATATTATACTATAAATAACAAATAAAAATTGAATAATTACTGTATGATTAAAAGGTCTTTTTTACTGACCTTTACTGGCACTCAGAGTGATGCACTTCAGCTGTGAAACGGCATTCAGTTCAAGAGCATATCCTTTCAAAATGAATGTTGGATGTGCAGCTGTAGCACTTAATGGATTGTCCCCTAAGCCTCAGCCTTAAATGCACTTACATGTATATAAGTTCCAGTGAACTCAGATAAACAGTCCTGAAATCAATGGGACTTACAAGAAAGTTATTGTCTCTCGAAATGGAGCTTTAAGATCCCTGTTTGTGCCGTGTCTCATTGATCCTAATGAGTCAGGAAGACTGTGCCTTCAGTATACACCAAAATATTTTCAAGACTGTTATTGCTAACATTTGGATTTTTTTTTAAAGGACGATTAAAATTGGTTGCCTGGAAACTATTTTAAGATTTTTCCTTTGAAGCTGTTTTTATGAGCTAAAATGCCACCTAGGTGTAATTTACACCTTCTAAAATATATCTTTATTGCTTTCAAATCTCATTATTCTCAGCACACTATCACTATATTAAGCATAATTACCTTCCAGTCATTTGGATTTCATGGCAAATGTTTGTTAGAAAAAAACCTTAATATTCATGCAACATGCTACCTCCCCCTCTAATATCATCATATTTCTGGAAAGAAATTGTAATCCTCTTTCCTGGTTCAGGTTAATTCCAATAAAATATTAAATCCATTTTCTAATCTAAATGAGTTCATTAGGAGAGGCCTGGTATGGAGAATACCATACTCTCTCTAGAGTTCAGCTTCATTACGTTTCAGCACTGTGCATCTCCAGAGCTGTTGTACTACATTTATGAGGATTTATCTGTACTGTTCCAAAAACATTCATCCTAATTCTGCTCCTTCTGTGTATGCTAATCATGAATATGTTAAGTGGAAACACTAAGCTTGCAGCCAGCCTCATCCCCAGATGGGTTCAAGGTATGATTACAGAAGCAAAATTGCCATAAGCACTCTTAAAGCAGTGCCAGTGAAGAGGAAATGAAGGTTTGAAGCAACACTAAAACAAATCTTCACAAAACAGCACAGGTAGAGAGGAATGGCATGGGATGCTTGAGGGCCCGGAGTCTTCAGTCTGCTTGAAAACAGCTATCTTTGACTAAGGACCAAAACCACACACCACCACAGCAGCAGCAGCAACACATACATCAACAATGGGGACAAATAAATCAGAAACTTATCAAAGCCTAGGGTGCTTTCAGCTGACATTCACTGAAAGCACATCCAGAATCTGACACCAGCTGACTTGGGTTGCTGTCACCCAGCAGAGACCATTTAGGGGTAGTAAATGAAATTCATTTCAATAAACATTGGGGCATATCCTTAAGCCCCATTTGGGCACCTAAAGTCATATGAGTAAATCACTTGGGGAATGGGACTGGAAGCATCCTGAGTGGTTCTTCGCCTCATATTTCTGCTGGACCTGCCCTCTATCATCTCTGTCAGGCGTCCCCAAACTGCGGCCCTCCAGATGTTTTGGCCCACAACTCTCATGATCCCTAGCTAAGAGGACCAGTGGTCAGGGATGATGGGAATTGTAGTGCAAACATCTGGAGGGCCGAAGTTTGGGGATGCCTGATCTATGTGTTTGTGCTGAGGAACATCCAGTTGGTGTCACAGCAGCATGCTAAAGCTCTCTTGGCAGCCCTGATGAGTGCCTCCCCCAAGTATATACTGTAAGCTGGGGGTGAATTTTAAACCCAGGGTGGATAACCTATGGCCCTCTGGTTGTTGTTGTGTTCAGGCTCCCATCAGCCCAGCCAGCATGCTCAATGGTCAGGGATGACAGGAGTTGTAGTCTGACAACATCGGGAGAACCAGAGGATAGCCACCCACTTTGAGCATTACTATCAGTGTGTGCTGTGTTAATGGCAGTGCACTCCCTTTTGTGGAGTAAATAATATTTTAATATATTATTATACTTCGAGCAACTTACAATGAGATTCTAAGATGTTTAGCCAGACATTAGCCTTACTGAGTTCACCAGCATATCCTACTAAGTATGATTAGGAATGAAGTCAAAGAATCATTACAATTAGCCATGCTTGGGTAGCTATTGCTTACAGTAATTGTAATTGTGCATAGGGTACAAAGGGCTGCAAGATCTTCCACCCCCCTAAATATACTGTGTAGCTCCAGACTTTGAGATAACTAAGTAGCTAAGCTATGTAAATGCTGCTACTCTGTCAAAACGAATGAAGCCTGAGATGACATGTATGTTCTTCATCAAATCCCATTCATCTCAATGGAGACTAATCAAAATACCTTCAGAGTAAACCAATTCCATAAAGAGTAATTCCTTGTGTACGGTGGGATGAGGTAAAAACTAGCCACTGGTTGTCACTATTGCTTCACAAAATGTAGCCATTTAGACATATTGCCAAAAGTTGCCTTGACAGAGCAAAATAGTTAAAGATTTCATATAAACTTACGCAGTATTTTTTGGCCATAGTAAAAAAGTCTATTTTCAAGTTGTTTGTTTAGAGCACATGGAACAGACCCTTTAAAGCAGTGATGGCCAAACTTGGCCCTCCAGTTGTTTTGAGACTACAACTCCCATCATCCCTAGCTAACTGGACCAGTGGTCAGGGATGATGGGAATTGTAGTCCCAAAACAACTGGAGGGCCATGTTTGGCCATCACTGCTTTAAAACAATATGCTCTCATAAAAAGTATCATAGTGAGACAAATGTATCAAGAACCAAAGATTAAAACTATCCAATCAATTCATCCCATTAGGTGGAATTCCACCTGCACAACCAGACTTCCTCTCCTTCCTGGTGTCCTGATTGCCTCCTGTGTGCCTCTCAAATCTGTTTTAGGTGTTCCCCAAGTCCCTTGGAGCAGATTTGGGGTAGGAGGCATGTGAGGAGAGGAACTCCTTGCACTAACTAGGTTACTTTGTTAGATGAAACCCTATGTGAGAGATTTGTTCCTGTTGTAGTTGAGATATTCTGCTGCTGTTGCATGTTAAGGAATAAAAACTGATTAATTGACTGGTATTCCATGTGCTTTTGTCTTATTATCTCCCATTAGCACCAGCCAATGTGCCCAGCGGTCAGGGTTGATGGAGATGAAGTTCAGCAACATCTGGGTACCACCTCTGCTCAATAAACCAAGAGCAGCACAGCTAGCTGGAGCAAAAGGCTCTCAGAAGCTGCATCAGTGGAAAGGGTGAGGTGGTGGCAAAGTCATCCTTTTACAGTAGTTAATTCTGTGCAAAGTATATTGTAGCTTAAATGAAAGTATTACTGTAGAACAAATGCCAGCGATTAAATCATGAATACATCAAGTCTGTTTGTGAGCCCTAATCCTAGCCAGTGCTGGGACCTTCTTCACTTTTTGCTACATAGCTTTTATTGTAGGCTGGGTTCTCTCCTGACTCCATATTTCTGGTTAATTCTAGACCACCACCATGAAGAAAAAAATATATCATGGTGGTAACCAGCATCAAAACAACAATAAAATTGCTTTCTCAAAATAAATTCAGAATGCATCACAAATCAGTAGATTGTGTATACGCCAAACATTTTTTTCTGTTCTGATGTAGAGTTTATTTTTCAAGCAGTTTATTCCTTTGTACTATGCTCATTTTTCAAAAGCAATTTAATCAGTAAAACGGGAAATTTGCTCTTGCATTGTATCTCTATGAGCCCAGAGGATCACTTGATTGACACTATTATTTCTGTTTCTATTGAAAAGTGCCAATTAGCCAGATTCCTCAGTGAGACATTCTCATTCTGAAAACACTGCAGCCTCCTTTCAATAAGCCTACAGGTCACAGAGGCAAGAAATGAATTTATAACATAAAAAATTCAACCAAAATAAATACAACAGGTCTAACAAGATGTTTGGATCCTGAAAATGTCGAGGGACCAGAAGAAAACAAGCATCCCTTTCCATCAAACAGAGTTCTGCCCTAGGACAAAATGTCAGCAGCAGTTTATGGGAGGGATGTAGCTCCCTCCAGAATCCAGACTAAGTAGAAGGGATGGGAGTTGTTGCTTATTAGGAATCTGTCTAATACATTCTGCAGAAAATGTTCATGCTCATAGGAGACAACAACTCATTATTAGAACTGTCATGAAAATCACCCCAAATAATTTTGTAACTCATCAGGCTCAAATTTTGATGTGGTTTTTTATCACTTACACAAAGTTTTTGTGGAACTGTAAAGTTAGAAGGCAAGAAAATGATTCCGTGGTGCTACACGATCTACATTAAAATTATTTTGGAACATAATGGAAATAAAACAGCTACACACACAACATGTGTGGGAAGGCACACATGTATCCATCCATACAGGGGTAGGTGTTCAGCATAATGAGTTATCTCAGAGATAGAACTGTTCCCATTCTAGTTGCAATGCAGATAGGCAAGCATTTATTAAAGGGCAGTTGTTGTGTTCTTAGTTCCATCCTGTGTTGACCAAGCCCTACTACTAGATTTCAACCTCAACTCCTACCATCGCCCGTCTGCTAATACTGTTTTTTACAAACAGGGGAACCAGTCATGCTGCCCTAAATCCATCTCTGGCTATCTTATTCTGCCATCTGTTCACTCATCCATCCTGCAGCTCAGAAGGAGAGTGTAATTAAGTAACAACACCAGCAAGTACCTGCTTCTACATGTTTGCTCACCAACTGACAGCAGTGCTTATAATGAGAATGGGGACTACGAAAGGATGAGATCTACCTTGAGGGTGTTTGGCTTGAAAGCTTCTGTGGAGCCAGCATCCAGTGGACAGGTATAAAAATGATAATATTGTAACCAGAATGCTGTGGTGTGGTTAGATAATCACTAACAAAATTTCCTTGAAGTCTATTAGCTGCTGGACAGAGGCATGTGCAGCAACCATAATATTTGCCTAGCATCTTTATCTATAGCATTTGAAAGCAACCAGTCTGTTTTAGATAAGCTCAGTTCTGACCCATTTAATACATTTATTTGGGTATGAATCTGGTCTGCTTTGTCCCCTTTGACTATAATGGGGAATCTAAAAACACACATAATTCCCCCCCTTCTGCATAAACAGATGGCTTCTGTAGTCAAAGGTGTGGGATGTAATCCACATCTTCTGTTTGTTCTGCCTGCTTCCTGAATCACCTGGACTGGACTGCTGGCTGCCCACCAGCAGTCCCCCCAGGTTATCTCCCATATGGAGCAAACCTGTTTGTACTTGTTTGTAACTTTAAGCCTAAAGCCTGCCTCCAGGGATCACACTGTGCTCTGCTTGATCATGAGTAAAACTACTTTTTGTTACTTGGGAATAAGACTGTGGTGTCTTTATTCTTTAAGGAGGGATTCAAAGGGGTCTTACCAGGAATATTAGAACATATCTCAATCTGGGCAAGTAGAATTGAATTGTTTATTATCTTAAGAAACTCAATCGAGTTTGCAACCAGCTTTCTGCTGCATAAGAAGAGGAATGCACTCTGCTAAGTGAAGAAACTTGCTAGTGCAAGTTAGGAAGGATATTAATAATCAATATATCCTCTCCTGTCAGCCTCAACATTCCCACAAAAGGATACCCTCTCTTCCAAAGTGGATGAAGCTCGCCAGAGTGTTTTTGTACAAATTTATTTGAAAGTTTTAACTTTTATTTTCTGCCACAATTGCATACAAATTGTGGGCATGGCTGCCTCGTCTGAGAGGATCAAGCTACATAGCTGCCAAGTTATCCCTTTTTTACAGGGATTTTTCCTTATGCTGAATAGGCTTCCTCGCGAGAAAAGCGAAAACTTGGCAGCTATGTCCCTTTTTTTAAGGGATTTTCCCTTATGCTGAATAGGCTTCCTCGCGAGAAAATGGAAAACTTGGCAGCTATGCAAGCTAGCTAAAGTTTATATAAGTGCAGTAGTTTTCCTACAAGGGCAGGCTTTACCTCTTGGGGTAGAAAAGAGAAACTCACATTCTCTAGTTTTTTTATGGGCAATCAATCTGAAAACTGGAGATATGAGAGAGGTGTCCCTGGTTAAGAAACCTGCCAAAGTTCAGGCAAACAAGTCCAGAGGCTACCATGCATGGTGAGTTTAAAAAGGTAAAGGTAAAGGGACCCCTGACCATTAGGTCCAGTCGTGACCGACTCTGGAGTTGCGCGCTCATCTCACATTATTGGCCGAGGGAGCCGGCGTATAGCTTCCAGGTCATGTGGCCAGCATGACAAAGCCACTTCTGGCGAACCAGAGCAGCACACGGAAACGCCACTTAACTTCCCGCTGTAGCGGTTCCTATTTATCTACTTGCATTTTGATGTGCTTTCGAACTGCTAGGTTGGCAGGAGCTGGGACCGAGCAACGGGAGCTCACCCCGCCACAGGGATTCGAGCCGCTGACCTTCTGATCAGCAAGCCTTAGGCTCAGTGGTTTAACCCACAGCACCACCTGGGTCCCTATGGTGAGTTTACCTTTAGTCACCATTGTTGCTTTTTCAAGGCCTCTCCCCTTTCTTGGAAGTATTCTCTGTGAAAAAGATAGAGCGAGAGCTATGATTTTTAATTGTTTGTTAGGAAAAAGAAAAATCCAATAGTCTAACTCTGCTGCTTACACCCTCCGGGGAGAATGGCATAATATGTGAAGAACAACTCTGTTTATTCCTCAAATCACTGTGATTGGAGTACTCTGGAGAAAGAATTAACTATGATTGAAAGTTAGATCTGTCCGTCAAAACAAAAGAGCCTCCACCTCTTTGCTTCTTACTTCTCTCCTTTATGCCCCCTTGCCTTGTGAGATCTCTACATTTCTCCAATTGGGAAGTTGTGAAAAACAAAAACAAGAACTAGCAACATAATATATAATAAAGGTCAATAAATCTGATACCTTTTTCAGGACTAAAGGATTCTTCACTTGGCATTTGAAGGACAATAATGTAGGGGATAGTTCGTTTGTCTAGGGAGGGTGTTCCACAATGGTGTCACAGGCAGCTAAGATGGCCCCATCATTGTAGCTACCTAACTTCTCAAAGTGGGGACACCTCATGTTTCTATTGAAGAATAAGTTGGCTGCATGTCCTGTATGGTTCAAGATCATCACTATGAATTGTGCCCACAAAGGAACTAGAGGTCAACAAAGATCTTACACACATACAAAACCCAGGAAAAAATTTTAAAGCATTTAATAACTGGGGTGCTGTTTTCTGAATCAGCTGAAATTATGAACCCTTTTCATAGTCATACCCACACATGCAATGCATTGAATTCTTCTTCCCTGGACATTATAAAGGCATAGAAAAAAATGTCATCCACAGCAGGTACCCACAAAAGAAAGTAAGTTGGTGGGGTCAGCAGCACATAAAGCTCCAAGTAGTCCTCTGAGCTGTGACAGTGTCAAGGTCATTTTGTCCATGAAAGGTCACAGCAGGCGCAGCAACCAAGTTGGTGAAAGGCGCTCTAAGCATCCATCATTAAAGGTTTCACGCACACTATGCTATGTCACTCTTCTCCCACAATAATTCAGATGACCTTTTCCTTTTTGGAGAGAGACTTGGTATTTATTTCTTTATGTACCAATTTCTTTCTTGCTTCAAAAAACAAAACGAGCAAAGACAGACAAGCAGCCAAATATCCTAGGGTGTGCAAAACCTTAGAGGAGGAGGAAAGCAACTTTGAAAAAAATCTTTTAGCAAAACAGGCAGTCAACCCCCTGCTGGGCTGCTTATCAACATCAAATCAAACCAACCCAAATTGTCAACGTCCTGATTATGGAATTGTTCGAGCTAAATTGGGGTTGTGTTTCATTTGAGTCTACAGAATGGTATCTGGAGAGCCCAGTCAGCATAAGCTGAGCAGCAGGATGCACGTGAAAGTACCATTGCAGGTTAACAGGATAGACAGCAGAAATTGAACTAGTGCACACTGGAGCCCATGCTTCATCATTCTGGCAATGATTTGCTAAATAGGGCTAGTCATTCTTGCTATCAATTAAAGGAGAAACTAATTTACAGTAGTTAAGAATGAAAACCCACAGGATTCTTGATAGGGCTGGGGCTTGATTAGCTATAAAACCAAGATTCATTTGATAGGGATGCAGTGCATTATAGTTTTTTGAACATTGTTAAAGATCTTTTCCCCCATCAACTCCACTGGGGTTGTCGAGGAAAGGCTTCAAATCTGTGGGAAGAGGCCCAAGACACAGCAAACATTAATTGGCAAAGACCCAGGGCTAGTAGTCGTTTTAATTGAGTTTTCAACCATAGTCCAATGTGTCTTTTAATATATATTCTCTTTGTGACTAATTGCTAAAAGCCATTTATGTCTATATTTTAATTCTTAAAGGCAGTTATTCTCTGTGTGCGGGTGTGTGTGTGAGGGGGAAATCATTCTGTACACTGTACCTTCCATAGCCTCCTTGTTGTATTCTGGGGTCTGTAACTGCTGCCCTTGCTCCTCTGCCCCATAATCAGTGTCTGTGTGTCATGTCCATCCAGGAGTTCGTCTCCTGCAATGGAAGAGTTTCCTCCTCCCTAGGGGCACCCCAGCTGTGTCACTGTTCCAGGACAGTCCACTCTGCTTAGTCAAGAAATTCCTCATCTTGCTCAGTAGCTCGAAGTGTGGATAGGTGGGCCTCAAGTCGCTGTACCTTCTCTTCCAGCAAGGCAACCAGCTCACACTTGCTGCAAGTCTAGTTTTGCACATTCTCAGGCAGGAAGACAAACATGGAATAAGTGTTGGAATAAGCAGCTCCCTCGCTGTTCATGTCTCTTGGTCCTATGCACACTGTGAAAGCACTCCAAGATTCCCCCTCAAAATGCCCTCACAACCCCCTACCCTGTTTACAAGTGCTGGTCACAAGCTCCCAGAGGCTGCAGTCAGCTAAACAGCACTGCTGATACAGCAATTTAAATCCCTAGTTCCCTGAGCATTTGGAATCACAGCATAAGGCCTGGGCTCTGATTCTGAAATCTTTCTTTGCCTTTCAGTAATTCAATGAGTCAAGTTCCAAAAGTTAACTCTGCAGCCATGCAGCTTAATAATAATTATGAGGAACTACGGCCAAGTGCTATCGTGCTATGGCGCATGGGGTCACGAAGAGTCGTACATGACTAAACGACTAAACAACAACAACGGCCAAGGTGAACTAAAATGGAGATATTCCTGGTTTCAATTCACATGCTTCTTTTCTTAAAAAGAAAAAAAAAGGAAAGGGGGGAGGGAAACCCCAGAAAGCAACCTTTGTGGGAAGCATCAGGAAACTTGCACAGCTCTGATAAGAAAAGACATATCATAAATATTCATTAGAAATTACCTTTTCTGGATCATGAATTTTTCAAACAGGCACTGATTTGACCTCTGCAGAGAAGAAAATCCAGTTCAGTATAAGGTCCAGTTTTGGGACATGCAAATGCTCCCCAAATCATGTTCTTCTAGTTAAACATCTATTCATATATTGTGTGGAAACTATTCACTTCAGTTCTGAGATCCAGATTTAGCATTCATTTTAATACAAGCTGTAATTTTACATTCTCAAAGCATTGCCTACTGTGGTTTGTGAACTGCCATTAATAACCATGGTTTGTATACTAAATAGTTCGGTAAACTACTATGCTTGGCCTTCTAAAGGTCTTTGTAACTCTAGCCATTTTACTATGTCAGTAAGGTATTTATTTTCATTTTGTAATTATTTCAACTGTAAGGGTCTGGATTCTGAAAGATATGGGATTACCTATCTGATTTTTTGAGCACATACTCTTCATTTATGGCATTTTGTCAGAAATTAGAAGAAAGCTTACTTTATTGAACCAAACATTTAAGGAAAAACTTGAGGACTCCTTCCAGCCCTTTCATATAGGTAAATGAGCAGCTAATAAAAAAAAATTAGTGGTTTATATATTAAGCCCCTATTTGACTCATACAAAATTGATAAAAGATGCAGTTTGGGGTTTAAAGTCACTGGTACAGCTGTTATTTCAGAAATTCACTTTATTACCTCTTCCCCAAATTTGTACATGACAACAGGTTACATCTCCTCCTTTTGTTACATCTCCTCCACATAGGGGAACAGACTCTAATTATATGTGCAAAATGAACTGGAGTCAAGAATTGTCAATAGGCTATTTTTAAGTAGTTTTCTTGGATATTGCGTGTATATAAAGGGGGCAGTAAGCCATAGTTTTTCTCACTTCAGATTATCCAATACACTTCCAAAATCCATCTCTCAAAGAAGAGAGGGGAGAAAACTGAAGGTCTAACAGCTAAGAGCATATAAAAGAGACAATTCCTTTGCACCTTCCAGATCTAACCAAAGGCCAAAAGAACTCATATTCCTAGTGGCTGCCTCCCTTGCCTTAGACATACTTAGAAAGCTCAATGTGGGTGATAAGGTCTACTTCCAGTGAGAAATCATCTTCACTTAATGGGTCCCAGCCTGTTTCATTAGCCATTAACTCTGACCATAGCTCAGCTGGGTCTTCTGGAATGGAGCCCGAGGAGAGCAACACTAATTCTTCAGAATGGAGAGCTGCTGGCAAAATGAGATTCTCTTGTTCTGGAGCTTCTGAGTAAATGGGGAGTTCTTAGTCAAGCTTTGAGGGCAAATACTTCCCCATTAGCATATTTTCTCCAAATCCCCAGTCTAGTCCTCTGAAGACAGGAAGTCAGATCCTAGGGACATGATGTTAACTGGCATCCAATAACATTCTAATATCTCCAGCCCACAACAAATAAAGGTTTCGTGTCAACATTATTCTCTCAATTAGTCTCTTTATGATGGACGATACATGTTGTTATATAGCAAATGGAATTCTACATTTGTAATGAAGCAGATTCACCAGCAATTGTGGTCAAACTCTTACTCCCTGCTGTTTTTTGCCCAAGGCATGGAAGATACATGGCTGTAGCAAAAGGGTATATTTGCTCATTCAAGGCGAGCAAAATTCCACCAGGAATTCTAACTCGACCAGGTCCTCCCCTCCTGTTGCTGTGCCCATCCCAAGCTGGCACAGGGGCTCCCATACTTCATTTGCAGGTGTTCACAACACATAGACCAAAGAGCAGGCGGGTTGCTGGGGAAACTCCATTGTATGAGCCTGATTGCTTCTGCACTTTGCTGGCTTGAACAGAGTGTCAGCAGCCTGTTCCTCTAGCTGTCTTTGAAAACTCATTCTTGAAATGCTTGCAATATCTACTCACCTTGCCGGGTTTCGCTTAAGACAACTCTGTACAGGAGATATGATAATCGAAAAGCTGAGAATATCACTTTGAAAACGACTGTCCAGTTTGACTCCTGTTGGTAGCCTTTATAAATGGATTTTGAAATGTGAAGAGACTGTGACTAACAGGGGGGAAATGGGATCCGGAATCTCTAGATTTTTGTTATGTATAACACTCTGTTGACCACAGTGATTTTCAAACCTTGATAATTCACTTAAGCACCTCCATGATTTGTTGGTCAAGATAAACATAAAACCCTTCTAGTGTGGAAATGTAAAAAAAAAAAAAGAAATCTTAGCATTATTTAAACCCAGGCAGTGAGACATCTTTAGCATCAGGAATTGCATTAGAAAGCAGCTATCTTAGTTCATGAAGTGTACCCTTCCTAAGGTTGTCAGGGGCTTATGGCTGCTGCAGTCTGCAGTGAATGAAGGGCAATAATAGCTACATTTAATCAAACACTAAAGCCAAATGATGAATATTAAATGCGTCCTTTAAAAATGTTAATCTTCCTTTTAGGCTTTGTTTTTACATGACATTTTAAATTACCTTCTGACAGATAAATTCTATATGCCTCAGACACTAAAGTAAGCCCATTTGTTTGGTTGGGAAGGCAGAAATCTGACAGTGACTTTTATTATGTTTTACATTTTAATGCACACATCCAGCACAGAGCTGAAGCAAGCTGCTTCCTAGAGATTTGAGATGTGGCATATAGCGTGCCCTTACCCCCAAAAGCAAGGTATATGCACACATACAAGCCATTCTTTATGAACAACATGATTGCTATTTGCCTATTTCAAATAGAATCCAAACGTGGCAAGCACAGCAAGAATATTGAGAGGAAAGAATGCTTAATATTCTAGCCCAGCTCACTAAAAGAAGAAGAAGGGGGGAAATTGAAGCATTGAAGTGACAGAGCAGTGTTCTGTAGAGCAACATGATGTGTCTGCTTTAAATGGAGAATAATGGATTTAAGTTTAGTGCAGAACTAAAGGGCTCAATTACTATTCATGAATTCTGAAATGTTCTACTTCAGAAACTCTTTTTGCATGAAATGTTCATCAGAATCAATGTGTGAAACTACAAGAAAGTAAACCTTTTCCACCCTTTGCACAATGCAGTTCTTAACTAGACCGGTACATTTACAAAAGAGCATTTCAGTGGAATTCCTGAGTCGGTAAAACTCGCTACCTAAAATAAATACAGCGGATTGCAATGGTGGTTGTAGGTGAAGAACCCCTGCTAGCTCCATTTGGAACCTGTGCGTTTCCTGTGCTAAACGGACTACCATTTGTCTTGAGGCTTCCTTACTTTGGAGGAGTCGTTGCCATGGGGACAGGAGGTAATCTTTTTGTTAGTGGAGACATTAATTTGTCACTCTTTAAAGGCAGCAGTAATGATTTTACTATTGAAGGAGCCCCAGAGATATTTTGTTTCATGTTCCGGGAACATTATTCACCATGAAACCAACACTGACACTCATCTTCCTACCCTTCAGCATTTCATTTGGGCTACACAGTATAATCCTGTAGCTCTGAAGTCCCAGAAAATGCTATCAGGATTTTGCATGACTGAGGCTGCAATCCTAAACTTACTGACTTGGACGTAGGTTCCATTGAAATCAATTGGCCTTTGTCAGCTCAAAATGCTTAGGACTGAGGTTCTGGGTCTGAGAGCATTACAGATAAAGCACAGCAGGTTTAAAGAGCTCTGTAAGTGCAAGTTGAAAATACTGTGCAGTTGCATTTTAGAAGTAGTAATATGTGTGATGCACACACACAAAAATCTGTACATATATTCTTCAAATATCAAGTATATGCTACTTGATAGAAGAGCTGGACCAAACTTTGCCAAACTGGTCCTTCTAGATGTTTTGTACCACAAGTCCCATCAGCCCCTGCTAGTATAAAATTTACCGTAGTTTTTTTCTTTTCTTTTTTGAGAGTCTTTATATATATCCCACCCTTTAGTTTAAAAATCTAGGGTGGTTCACAAGCCTATAGATACAATTTCCATAAAATCAATACATTAAAAACAATAAATACATCTACTTCCACACACACACACATAATTTCGACTGTGTCAGACCAACACGGCTATCTACCTGAATCTACTTCCACAGTAAGCCAGAGAATAAGTACTACAAGGCTGGTATTAATGACCAACAAATGTTTGGGTGAACAAAATCTTTAAAAGTAAAGGTAAAGGGACCCCTGACCATTAAGTCTAGTTGCGGATGACTCTGGGGTTGCGGCGCTCATCTCGCTTTACTGGCCTAGCTAGTGCCAAAAACACAATGCCATAAATTCCTGTTATTGAGCCTTGCTGTCATTTTAAGTATGCCACTATGTCCAGTTTGCCCAGGAAGGAATGCAGTGTGCCTAAATATATAACGCAAAAAAGCTGCAGAATGTAATTGATCATCTCCACCCACATTCATTCATAATAAGGGAACCTCTTGCTTGTTTTGCACGTCAGCATGAGAATTCCAGAAAATGCAGACACCTTCTGCCCCAGCTGACCTACTCAAACCATCCAAGAAACATCCTAATTTGGCTGGCTTAGAGCCCAGACAGAGCAAATACCATGCCTGAGGTGCTGCTACCACTCAGACAAATTAGCATTACATAAAAATTAGGACACTCCGCTGGATATATGGACAAAAGATCCTCTCTTGCACCACATACCTTTGAACTTATTACCTTAGGCAGAAAACTTAATCCCCAATGGGTTGAACACTTAGATTCCCAAATATTATAGACCGTTCCACCTTATTTGTTCTAGAAAAACCATCACTCAAATTACCAAGTTCATTCTTCACTCTTCAGGGGATCTTTCCTAGCCTAAATTGACCCATTGCAGCCTGCAGTTTTGGGGCAGAATCTAATGGATAATGTTCAGGAAAACTACAAAGGGAACGTGACCTTGTTGCTTACCCAGGATATCTCAGAGGCTTTTCTAACCATTGATCACAGTATCCTGTGGGGCACCATTTCAGAGAACTAGGTAACTTTGCCTCAGTCCTCTAGCACTGAGGAACTGTGGAGTACGACAGAGTATGATGTGTCCCAAATTTTATTCCATATCTATATTTATTTTATTCATATCTCTGTAAAGGTGCTGAGAGAAGGCATTAGGAAATTTGGGGCAAGGTGTCACCTGCATAATACTGCATGAACCTTATTCACACTCACACCCACTTACGTTTGCTTGGAATCACAGGGAGCAGTTCTCCATACTGCTAAGTAAATCATCTCAAGAATTTCAGTGTGTCATATGGAATTACCCTCCCTTTCCCTGCTGCCCTGTTCGGGGAGGGGGGTGTCCACTGACCCCCATGAGCCAATTTGGAGGATGTGGGACTTGCGAGGGGTATGAAGGAACAAAAAGACCTGTTGGGTTAGCAGAAGAGCTTGTGCTGGTTTCCAATAGCAGGACTCAGTGATTGAATCCATCCCACTATCATGCCGTTTCTCAATATAATATTCCAGTTCTCTAAACTCTACAACTTTTTTCTTTTCTTTTTTTCTAGTGCATAACTATTAAGTATTCAAGACCTGGAGAGAAGCAAGTAACTCTGCTTTCCAACCATAAACTCACACTTTCACATGAATTGAGAAACAGATGCAGAGCCATGCACTGTTATATATGGACATACGAAGTTGTCTTATATTGAGTCAGGGCATTGGTGCATCTAACCCACACTTATCTCCTCTGACTGGCAGAAGGTCTCCAGAGTCTCTGGCAGAGGTTATTTCCATTACCTGCTAGCTGAGCACTTCACTGAAGATGCCGGGGATTGAACTTGGAAACTTCTACATGCAAAGCACTTGATCTTTATATTGAGCTCTGGCCTTTCCTCTGCTGCTGAAACATCAGAAAATGGGGCAGTACAGCTCAACAACCTGAGACACCTTTTGCTATGTTCTCAGGAAATAAAGCAGAACAGATGAGAGAGAAATTACATTTCTTCCTAGCACAATCAATTGGTCAGGTATGATCTTTCCTTTACTTTGTTGTGGTACCTACCAGGAATAGACAAGGAACAGCTGGATTAAAAAAAATCATTAATGTGCTTAGAGCTTAATGATATCTGTAATTAATAAATATATTTGCATAATGTTCAAATGAGACTTTCTGGATTGGTGGACTGCATCATAGTGATGCTGTTTATTTTGGATAAACGTCCGTGTTTAATAGATTAAGCATGTGAACTTGTGGGTCTTTTTCTATACTGCAAATTTAGGCTTGTACTTAGCATGGTAAATCAGAAATTTTAATGAAACAACAGTGGCCAAGGTGGCCCCTCTTTTTTGGTGGGGGGCAGGTAATAGAGACATTTGTGAAGGTGATTTCTAAAGCCTCAGAAAACAAAGTTCTTTTGTTTGCATAGCCAATCCCTCAAAACAGCATATGCATAATTTTATCATCACTGTGTGCCATCTGGAGTGTATTGAATGAACTACAATTTCAAAATGAGGTGAATGGTATCATTTAATTTCATGCCTTTGGAGCAAGAAACAGATATTACTCAAAAAGATATTGGATTTATTTGAAGTGAGGACAATCATTAAAAGATTCAAGGTGAAAAATACAGCCATTATCACTTTACCAGAAAGGAGAAAGATTGCTAAGAGTCCACTGTTATATACTTAAAATAGATATTATATTTAAGTAAACACTCCTCTAATTTAAATAGATAAATTATAAAATAACAAGGAATGTTTGGGGAAAGATTGCACTGGTTTTAATAAAGGGTATTGTTGACAAGGGGCCACTCTGCTCTTTTTCACAGGCCTTTTATTTCATAGGGGGAGACAGTAACAAAGAGATGCAGTTAAGACTCCAGTCAAGAGCTCACAAAGTGGGAAATAGCATTATGAGCACCTGGGAATTGTACTGCTGCCAAAACGTAGAATTTGTGGTTCACTTCAACTCGAGCGTTGACCAGTGGTGACCAATAAAAGAATCTGTAAGGAAACGTAAATATTGCAGTTCAGTCCTCCAAGCTGCAGAGATGTCATAAATTTCTTCTAGACTTCCTGTACTAGACTTCCAGGAAGAATGCAGCGAGAACATGCCAGTATTACACTTCGAAACAAAGAATAATGCAAGTGCATTGTCAAAGAAGTAAGAGGCTTCCATAATAGCTTTTCACTCCTTTATATAACTCTCTCCTAAAAAATTTTTTTAAGGAAGTTATAAAAACTGCTTTATCAAAGAGCTATCTAAGCAGCGTACATAATAAAACTGTAGATCAAACACAGCTAAAATCCACAAAAATATTAAAAACAACATATATAAAATACTGATCATTAAAACACAAATAATGATATTTCACCAGGGATCATAAACATAGTGAGGACACCTGTCTAATGTCATTATCCAGGTAGTCTGAACTCCAGGTTGTGCTGGCACACAAATATACTGACTCCTCGCAAAAACAGAACTTACATTGCGTATCACTTGGAAAAGTGCAAGTTCCATAGTACCTGCCAAATATGTACGGATGAGGCACATATACTTCAGCAGACTTCCAGCATATCTTTTTATACAAATTTAGACAACCCACAAAAGAAACCATACTATAAGAAAGGAGGGTCTATACAAAGCATGGAGCAGTGTGAGGTTACCACGTGGCAAGTTTTCAGTGTGCAGAAGAACTTAGCACAGAATTTCCTGTGGAATTTTCCTCCACCCACACCATGAAAGCTTCCTCCCTTTTCTAGAGATTTGTGACAGTGTGGAGATGTGTGTGCACGTGCACCCACCCACACAACTGGGCCAAAGCAAACAAGATGAATTTTAACAAGGAGAAATGTAAGGTACTACACTTGGGCAAAAAAAATGAAAGACACAAATACAGGATGGGAGACACCTGGCTTGGGAGCAGTACATGTGAAAAGGATCTAGGAGTCTTGGTAGACCACAAACTTGACATGAGTCAACAGTGTGATGCAGCAGCTAAAAAAGCCAATGCAATTCTGGGCTGCATCAATAGGAGTATAGCATCTAGATCAAGGGAAGTAATAGTACCACTTTATTCCGCTCTGGTCAGACCTCACCTGGAATACTGTGTTCAGTTCTGGGCACCACAGTTCAAGAAGGATACTGACAAGCTGGAACGTGTCCAGAGTAGGGCAACCAAAATGGTCAAAGGCCTGGAAACGATGCCTTATGAGGAACGGCTTAGGGAGCTGGGTATGTTTAGCCTGGAGAAGAGAAGGTTAAGGGGTGATATGATAGCCATGTTCAAATATATGAAAGGATGTCATATGGGAGAAAGACTGTTTTCTGCTGCTCCAGAGAAGAGGACACGGAGCAATGGATTCAAACTTCAAGAAAGAAGATTCCACCTAAACATTAGGAAGAACTTCCTTACAGTAAGAGCTGTTCGGCAGTGGAATTTGCTACCAAGGAGTGTGGTAGAGTCTCCTTCTTTGGAGGTCTTTAAGCAGAGGCTTGACAGGCATATGTCAAGAATGCTTTGATGGTGTTCCTGCTTGGCAGGGGGTTGGACTGGATGGCCCTTGTGGTCTCTCCCAACTCTATGATTCTATGATTCACACCTGGTCAGCAACAGGACACACTTTGCTATAAGGAGATAACTAATTCATGGTAACCCTAGAAAGATATAGTGCAACTGTGGTGTACTATTTTATGATGACAATCCCACAGGGTCATTTAGGGATAGGCCAATTGTCAATTTTAGTTTCCCTCAGTTTCTCATTTTTCGAATCCTAAATCCAGTCCTCAGTTTGTAACTGCCTTTCCCCCCCAAAAAGTTCTCATGGAAATCCATCACCATCTTAGTGTAAATTTCTCCTAATATATACATTTTTGCAAAGCAATTTTCACATACTGTATATAATTCATTGCACATATGTATGCAAGTTTATGCACACTTTATCCTGGTATACACTTTTTTAACCCATTTCTTGGTAGGAGAACTGCAGTGCAAAATTCACGTGAATGAGAGTTTGAAGGATAGCTTGCATATTGTTTTGGAAATCATGAATCATCTATGGTCACCTTTAAATGCTAACTGAATTCATTTTCTGCCCCGTCCCTAGTGGCATGTTACAGCAATTAGTGTCTTTTATTGTGGCAACTGGATTAATTTGTAAGCGCTTACCATGACTTCTAATACCAAAGTTCATTATTAGCTTGGAAGACTTTCCCAACAAGGCAAGGCTAAAGGATTTGAGGTAGGGATACTGTGGTAATCTGACAAATTCAATTTATACAAGTTCAGTATTACATTTCTACTGCTATAGACAATTATAATCATTCATAGCTGAGTCTATCCTATTTACTTTCTATTGGTAAAAATTATCAGCCACTGAATGACCAAATTTTTGTGCAACCTGATAAGAAGTGAAAACAGTGGGTGCGCATAGGAAAAATTATTGCACAAACTAGATTCTTATTTATTAAGAATGTTCCCACTTCCCTATACAGCAAAGATCAATGAAAAGCACTGGCGAGTTTTCAGGAATTAATGTTGTTGTTGTTGTTGTTGATGATGATGATGTATCAGTCACTTTATACAATAAAAAATACAACACATAAAAGGAATTTAAAACCAGAAAAATTAAAACAATGAACAAAATACAAAAAATAGCTCATCCAACAATGTATTAATCTGGACAAGTTCTACCTCCCTACTAAAAGATAAGCACTACCATAAGATACAACATTAAGTAACCAAAGCCTATGAAACAAAAAGGTCTTAGTGTAGCATCAAAAGATTGATAAGGTTGGTGCCAGCTGCATCTCCCTAAGAGGACATTCCACAGATGGCGAGACACCACTGAAAAGGCCCATTCTCCTTCAAGTTGGTGCACAGAGAAGGGCCTCTGATGAAGACCACAGAGATATCTGAGATGATGTGGTGAAAAACTAGAAAACTGCAGGAATAATGAGACAGGTTTTGCTTGGCCTAAATTGGAGATTTAATGTGGGTTTTGGGGGGGGGGGATAAGATTAAAATGACATATGATAGAAGTTTATAACATTATGAATGATGTAGAGATTGTGCAACATTTTTCCTTTGATTTATAATACTGGAACTTAAGGTTTCTTTCTGCAACTTGGTGCCCTCCAGATTTTTTGGACTCCAGTTTTCATGATCCATGACCATTGGGACTCAATCCAAAACAACTCCAGGCACCTGTTTGTAGAATGCTGACTAAGGCTGCAATCCTAACCCCACTTCAATACTAACATTGTTAGGATTGCAGCCTTAAAGTCACCCAAATTACTTGATTGCCTGTAGATCCAAGACAATCAAGATAAGGTTTTCTCTCATGCAATGTTGAATTTAAATATGGAAATCACAACCGCAAGACATGCCGATGATCACTAGCATTTTTTTAAAAAGGTAAACAATTTAATAAAGGAGAAAGCCAACCAACAGCTATTAGCCAATGAAAACTAAATGAAACTGCCACAATCAGAAATTGATATGGGTTGCTAAAGGGCAAAGCAAGGGAGGGCTATGGGTATCCTGGAGGCATTTGGCTGGCCAGTCTTAAAAAGCAGAATGAAGAAACTAAATTGACTTGGGGTGCTCAGGCATAACTGTTTGTATTCTAATTTATGCCAAATGTAATGTCTATAATCATGTCCAAGTTGGACATAATTATTTTGTACCAAGGTTCTGTCAAAGCTTCTGCAAAGGATCATTAAAAGAAGACTCAGCAACTTCGCATTCTTATTGAAATATTCTGACAAATTATTATTCCCATATGCCAAGCAACATATATAATACTTAAAATATGAAGGAAAACATCATTATTTTTGAAGACACAAACTGCTTCCGTTAATGTGCTTCTCAGCATGATTGGTAGACTATAGGAACAATAAAAGTAAGTTCTCAGTATCTTTTTAAAATAATAATAATAATAATAAATAATAATAATAATAATAATAATAATAAATAGTACCTCATTTTCTGACAGCTTCTTTGTCCTTGAAAATCTGATTTTAGATAATAGTCTGTGTTATGAAAAATACAAAGATGTAACATATGTAGATTAGTTAAGTTGTTTTAAAGTGAGTTGTTTTTTTTAAAAAAAAAAACCCTCACGCTGTCAGCCTTGTCTTTGCTATTTAGTATAGATTTCTGTAATTGTATATCTGTTATACTGAGAGGTTCCAGGTGGCGCTGTGGGATAAGCCACTGAGCCTAGGGCTTGCTGATCAGAAGGTCGGCGGTTCGAATCCCTGTGACGGGGTGAGCTCCCGTTGCTTGGTCCCAGCTCCTGCCAACCTAGCAGTTCGAAAGCACGTCAAAATACAAGTAGATAAATAGGTACCGCTCTGGCGGGAAGGTAAACGGCGTTTCCATGTGCTGCTCTGGTTCGCCAGAAGCAGCTTTGTCATGCTGGCCACATGACCTGGAAGCTATACGCCGGCTCCCTCGGCCAATAATGCGAGATGAGCGCGCAACCCCAGAGTCGGTCACGACTGGACCTAATGGTCAGGGGTCCCTTTACCTTTACCTATACTGAGAGGTTCCAGCTTATGTGGCTTGTCAACTGAGTCATGAAGTAAAAGTCAGTCTACTACTCACATTGGTTACATTCAAGCTGTAGGTTTCAAGGGCAGCAACCTCCTCAGTACCAGGTATGGAGGGGCAACAAGAGAAGCTGAGTTGACTATCATGGGAAACAGGATAGGAGCGCCCACTCCTAGGAGCTGAAGCCCTTTTATTTGTTAGTGGGAAGGCTGACCCCCTTGATGTTTGTCTGGACATCATGCGTGATGTCACGATGCCATGTGTGACGTCACAATGTTGTGCATGACGCCTAGATGCAGCACTGTCACACACGACACCTGGGTGAGGCACTGTCGCACAAGCCAGCAACACTGCGGCTTGTCCTCCTCCACCTTCTCCTGCTGTGGAGAAGAAGAAGCCCCTGGCCCATGGCAGCAGCCGGAGGCAGAGGAACTGCCAGCCACGGAAGCTGAACTGCCACGCAACGCCCAGGCATTGCGTCCGACATCCAGGTGTCACTCATGATATGACATCATGCACAATGCCTGGATGTAATGCTGTGACATCACACACAACCTTAGCCCCCTCAATTGCTTTCCTGAGTTGGCAGACCTGTAGCAGGATCTTTGATCTGATCTAGCAGGCTGTGATCCAGCAAGTGGCTCTCATTTCAGTTCTGGTCTATGAATAGAATTGGTCATTTTTATTCATTTTATAAGAAAAGATAAATAAACATACAAACAAACAAACAAAACACAAATACTTCTTCTATAATCATAACTTTTCTTAACATCATTGAGGGACTTCCCCCCATCTCCCCCTTCTGAATCTTGATTTCAATCATCTTTAACAATTTCCAAACTTTCTAAATATCTAAAAATTTCAAATTCTTTCTAAACAAACAAACAAAAAACTTTAAACCTACTTCCTATTTCTATGCTGATAGCCTATATCTCCTTCTCTAAATGCTTCTTTCTTCTTCCACCATCTCCTCTTCCTGGTCATGTAACCTCCCAGTCAGTTCGGATAGTTCCATAAAGTCCATCATTTTCCCTTGCCATTCATCTATCATTAACAAAGTAGCAAATTTCAAGGATTCCAAGCAAATTCCAAATTCCAATTTCTGATGTGTTATATGCCTAGCAACAGGCTTCTAAATTCCCCCACCAAGTCATACAAGTCATCAAACCTGCATGCTATTCCTTTGAAAAGTTTCTACCATGTTTGAATCAAAGCCACAATATTTTGATATATTGTTAAATTATTATTTTGATGGAGGGGGAGGAACAGTAGGCTACTACAGTACTACTATCAACGCCATCATTTTGTATAGAAGCTAAAACAAAACAAAACAAGATATAACTGAGTAACAAACACCAAAAGAAAAAGAAAACGATGTCCAGGACTAGAAACAAGAAGGTGATTTTCTACATTTTTAATCATTTGAATAACATTTTATTAGATACCTCAAAATGATTATAACACGATTCACACACAGGCATACACTAATATAGAATTATTGGGTATATAATTGTTTTGTGTACCAGCAATCACAGACAAAAGCAGAAGGGAAAAAGCCATAGGAGAGCTTAAGGATAGAGCAATTCAACCAAAAACTCATCGTGTTTCTAGTTTAAAAATATATTCACCACCAAGTCTGTGATAAGTGGAACTACTAACATGCTGCTCTTTTCCAAAACAGCATGTTAGTAGTAAGAGCCATAAAATAATACAAAAGCAATCCTGAATTTGAGTACGGTTTACATAAATGGTTAAACTTCTTACTTAGATTCTGACCTATACTTGCAAAGTATTTTTAAAAGGCACCATAAAAGAAGTGCCATAAAATACATAATGCCACAGAAATCCTAAGTCCACAGTCTGTCTCTTTAGCAGTTTTAGAGGCATTAAGGATGAAGAAGAAAGTCAAAGGGATTGGCCTGCGATATAGAAGTCAAATGAGTGGAAAATTCCCTCAACCATGGCTTTCGTTCAGAAATGGGAGCAGTATCTTGTTCAACCATGAAGTATCATGGGGATTATCTCTTTGAATGCTGTTGATTTTTTTATTATTATTATTTGAATGGGGTTCTAAACTTCAGTGCAGTTTGCCATAATTATTTTTCTGGTAAGCTATGGGGAGATGAGATGTGACTCAGATA
Organism: Zootoca vivipara; assembly: GCF_965207765.1. Taxonomy (NCBI): domain Eukaryota; kingdom Metazoa; phylum Chordata; class Lepidosauria; order Squamata; family Lacertidae; genus Zootoca; species Zootoca vivipara. The sequence goes on from NC_142587.1 coordinate 60,396,324, forward strand.
ATGCTATTGTTTTAGTCCAAAAGGGATTCTTGATTACAAAAGTGGGTGAAATGGAACATTCACCTATTTATAAAGCAGTTTGTTTGTTTGTTTGCTTGCTTGCTTGCTTGCTTGCTTGCTTGCTTGCTTGCTTGCTTGCATGCAGAAGCTTTTATATCCTGAACTTCATATAGTTCTGATCCTCTTTGGTTTCTAACTCAGGCAGCAAAGCAAGCATTAAGTTTTCATACTATAATATAAAACTTTGATCATTAAGACTTAACATAGCTTTAAAGGCATTATCCCAGCTTTAATAACTTACTCATGTCCTTGTCATTTAAGCATTTTTTAGTTTGGGCATGTATATTCTAGCACCAAATTACAAACAATAAAATATAAAAAGAAGTACCAAATTAAAAAAAAAAGTGTTAGATTTAACATTCAACAAAGACAAACCATTATATGGGTAGTATCACTTTGGTTATTATAATAAAGGCTGAGAAAAATAGAATGAACTGGGATTGCGGGGAAGGAAGCAATAGTCCCTGAGTGAAACTATCCTCTGCTTTTTAGCAATTCTAATAGAAAAAAAGTATATTTTGCCTGTCTTGCCAGGCATAGAATATAGGTCAATCCAAAAAAATGGCAAAAAGCTTTATCAAGGTTTATCTGGCAGGGAAAGAAGCCTAGAATAAGATATAAAATTATTAACGGATATTAAAGAAAGAGGAGGCTTCTCCCTGCCAGACTTAAAGTTATATTTTGAAGCTGCAGCATTTTGCTGGATGAAAGAATGGTTTATGCTTGATAACACTGATGTATTAGATTTAGAAGGTTTTGACAATGCATTTGGTTGGCACAGCTATCTATGGTATGACAAGGTCAAAGTTCACAGAGGTTTCAAATGTCATATTATAAGGAAATCATTGTTTAATGTATGGGTTAGATATAAGGATCTTCTAGAAAGGAAAACACCCAGGTGGATTTCACCATTAGAGGCTAAGGGGTCACGAAGAGTCGGACACGACTAAACGACTAAACAACAACAAAGTTTGTTTTTCATACCAACCTATTACTCAACTGTGGTGGGTTTTTTTTAGAACTAGGGAGTTGAAGTGCAATTCTATGGCGTCAAGTGAGTGAAAACATTTAATGGGTAACTGTACTATCCAAGCAATCTCATATGTGCTATTCAGACTGCAATTGGGGCAGCTCATGTGATCTATATGTAGCAGTCCTTGTTGTTGTTGTTTTAAAGTACAGTATAAGATGCTTTGTATTATCTCTACTTAAGGTATATTATAATGGAGAATCTCTAGGTATATTTAGATATACTGTATACATGTAAATTCAATTCAAGTCATATGGAAGCAAAGGTCAATTCAGATTAGTGAATAAATGTAACAAGTAAAACTGAAATTGCAAACAAGAAGAAAAAGTGAAATTTGTTGAACACGTTATTATCCTGTGAAGTCACATCCATCTTTGTTTTCTGGAAATCTGATTTGTTGGAGCTCTTACTGAAGATTTTATCAGTCTAAGTGAAATTCGGAGAGGGTTTGCCCATTTGTTTATCTGTCACTGAAACTGCTCCATGCTATCCCTTCTCTAACCCCATATCTCTTCAGATAATCAATCAACCTAGTCATTTGAAGAATGATGCTGCAGAGGCTCTCCTCAAGATGGCAGCAACAGTCTGCAACCAGTATATCAGCTATAGAACCAATAATTCATGCTGCCTTTTCCTCTTGTGAGCTTGGTGTCTCACCTCATTGGCATGCCCAGCCTTTGCTTGATTACAGAATTATACTAACATCTGGAATATGGCAACTAATTCATACACCAGGCCGAGAAGATGTCCCATATGATCACCACCTTCAAAAATGCCATCCAGAGTGAAGCTTCAATAAATATCCCAGCTGCATCACTTTGTACCCTGATGACTTAATTAATATGAATGATGTGCACAAGGTAATAAAAATTACCCAAAAGGGAATCCACTCCCACAAGCTACACAAACGAATGAGATTCCTGCAGTCCTTGCAGATGCCAAAAGGGGGGGGGGGTGTACAAGAAGAAATTATATACTTACAAATTATACTCACAGTCCTGCTGACTGCAGGGATACAGTAGTGCTAGGCAGGAACTCTGCAAAATCATTCTGGATAAGCAGTAGAATCAAGTGAAAGCTTCCCATATTTATTGCAGGATCCCCCCAAAATGATAAGTTATACTATATAGGTTGGTGGTTCTCAATCTTTTCAGACCTGGGACCTACTTTCAACCCAAATATGGATTTGATGACCATTATAGTCTTATTTTTTTGCCATATATTTGTATGGTGGTAGTGCTTTCTTACAATCCAACTTAGATCAGGCCCCCAACTGGTAGTGGTTCCAATTTTCAAGTCCTCCATGGGGCAAAAAGTTTGGAAATCACTGGAATAAGTTGTTCTGGTTTAATACAAAAATAGGCATCTTATTTTTGTATAAGAACTCACCACAAACACTTCCCTCATTTTCTTAGAATGCAAATGGTGCCCACCTGAGAGGTGCCGGAACTGAATTCCAGAGAGTTCTGGCTGAAAAAGAGCCCTGTCCACTTGATGTTGTAGGGTCTTTGTTTGTATAAAAGTCAAACTAACAAGCTACTCAGAGAGTGAAACACACAAATCCACTGAATGTATGTCTTCCCATAATGGCATAAATATGGTACATTAAAGTGTAGGGATTGATGATAAATACCACGGTTAAAAATGTTCTCCACATACCCAGTACCCTTCCATATCTCAACCCATGTAAGAGAAAAAGAAAACAGACCAAGCAGCTGATTGGAGGTAGAAAATATATGGTCTTAATGCACAATTCTTCACAGACTCCTTAGTGACTCAGATCACAAGGCCTATACATGAGTGTAGTTCCCACACTTGCATGAACAATGAACACCACTGGGCATATCATCCACTCATCAAGTACTATCATTAAGTCAGAGACATGGAAGTCAACATACTATCAGAGGGATTATTCAGCAAACAATATTCTGGTTCTTGACAAGAGAAAGTCAAGTGATGCAACAAAATACTATGTGTCTAGGGAATAAAAGAAACAACGAAGCATGCAGGAAACCAGATAAAATTCCAGGAGAATGCCTAAAATCACAGAATATAAAACCATGATCAGTCACTTTCCATTGATGCAAGGTTTTGGTGTCCCTAAACAGGCAAATTGCATCTTGGGGTCACATACTGTCTTTGGAAAAAGGCCAAATATCATAAAAGTCATTCAATGAGTCAAGGTAAATTCAGAATTCATTCTGCAAGCTACTATCTGTACTAATACAGAATTGTAACATGAAATTTTGTTTTCTTAATTGAAACGTCTTACCTTTATGGTTTTCAACAGGCACCCCGTGGGTCACATCAAGGCCACAGAACCTCTGTCATTCCTTTCTTTAATGTTCCTAGTGCCAGCTCTTTTGGTTTCCCTCTTCTGGTTGGTGAGAGTGCAGCACAGACATCCCTGTTACCTTCTGAACCTCTCTGGGTTCTGGGCTGTCACACACAGTGATGGATATTATTAAATATCACTACCATATTTGTTTATCATGAAGTTTTGTGGAAGCTAAGCTACTTTCCCAATGACAAGTTACTTCTAAGTCAGCCATGGGCAATAGCAGTGCAACCAAATCCTTTTCTTTGAACCCTTGATTACTCTCAGTTGAAAAGACTGCTGTCAGCTGGGGACAGGTGGAATGGCTAATTGGGAATGCAAGTTAAGTCTGAGAACACCTCCTCCCAGAACATTTATGCAAAAGAGCAGCTCCACCACATATGAAGCAAAAATCCTTTTTCTCCACAGCCCCTCCAACATTATGGTGAAACATTCTTTGCCATATCTCCAGTGCTATCTCAGAATTAATTTCAGGGTGGCCTCTTGTGTTTTCAGTGATGTATTAACCACTTCAACTGTACTGTACAGACATTTGCATGTATTTATAAAAAGTGTGTACAATTTCATATTGTTGCACGCCACTCTAATGGTTCCGAGGGTTCCAGGCGCTTACCCAGAGTTCCTTTTGAAAATGAGACTGTGGTGCCTTTAGGATATATGGTTTATTTACACATATATGCAACCTGAGCCTATGATGGAGGGGTTCACAGCCTTAACACCCCAAGAGGGTATCATTTCTCCCATAGCCATAGCCTTGGATTCAAGCAGAAATCAGCCATGGCTTTTTTCTCTGCCTTTCCAGTTTGCAGCTTTTTGCACCCACTTTCAACTGACATAACAGCAAAACTCTCCCCTCAAACTCTCAATAGTCCATCCCCTTTCATTTTGTTCTCTTAATGGCTCATCACTCCAGGTGATTACCTCATCAAAATTTAAGCCAGGCTAGCTTCTTATAACACTTGCTTGATTCAAAGATTAAAACATGGGTATGTTTAGCCTGGAGAAGAGAAGGTTAAGGGGTGATATGATAGCCATGTTCAAATATATGAAAGGATGTCATATGGAGGAAGGAGAAGGATTGTTTTCTGCTGCTCCAGAGAAGCGGACACGGAGCAATGGATTAAAACTTCAAGAAAGAAGATTCCACCTAAACATTAGGAAGAACTTCCTGACAGTAAGAGCTGTTCGGCAGTGGAATTTGCTACCAAGGAGTGTGGTGGAGTCTCCTTCTTTGGAGGTCTTTAAGTAGAGGCTTGACAGCCATATGTCAAGAATGCTTTGATGGTGTTTCCTGCTTGGCAGGGGGTTGGACTGGATGGCCCTTGTGGTCTCTTCCAACTCTATGATTCTATGATTCTATGGGTAGGCAAACTAAGGCCCAGCGGCCAGATCTAAATCTGACCCATGGATGGTCCAGGAATTCGTGTGTTTTTACATGAGTAGAATGTGTGCTTTTATTTAAAATGCATCTCTGGGTTATTTGTGGGGCATAGGAATTCGTTCATTTCCCCCAAAAAATATAGTCCGTGTCCGTGTCCGCCTCCCCCCCCCCAAAGGTCGGAGGGACAGTGGACTGGCCCCCTGCTGGAAAAGTTTGCTGACCCCTGGGTTAAAAGGTCTGGCACCCACACACTCATAACAGTATAATAAAAATGTCTAAGTGGTTTACCTAATAAGAAGTTTAAGCCAAATCATTGTGAGGATGATCATTGTGAGTCACTCTTGCCCTGCATTAATATTTTCCTCACACAGAGATAGAAAAATGCAGATCAGTTCCCAGCTGTGCTCAGTTTTTGTCCTGTAAGCACATACTTAGCTTAGGATCTTGACATACTGGGAGGTTGTTGTTTTTTTTGCCATCTATGAGCTGTCAAACTTTTAAAGAGACCGTGAAAAAAAAATGCATGGCAAAGGAGGTGGGGAGAGACCTGACCCAGCAAAACAGCTATAAGGCATCATCTGTAACAGATACACAAGAGCCCTCAATGCTGAACTCAAATCCCCAAATCCCCCCTCCCCCTTTTCATCTGCTTCCTACCCGTTTGCTCTCCCCTCTGTTCTCCCATCTGGTGGCAGCTGTGTAGATCTGACAAACGCTTGGAAACTTTCAACTCTGCATTCTGCTTTGCTTTCCAGATTCATCCACTGTTAACTTCTTAAAAGCCCTTTTCCCCAAAAGCAGTCACTTCAGGTGACATGTTTTCAGATTTCCCCGATGTTAAGGAGGCAGCCGTTGCTACTATTTATGTTACTTGCCCTCCCCTAATGCATATCTTTATTGCTTCCAGATTACACTGATCGGCAGGCACTTTATAGAGCAATATTCATAAATGACCCCATTGTTCAGCATGGTGCAGCCCGTGCCTTTACTCAGGGCAATAAATTCAATCACATTACTCTGGCCATGGCAGATTTACACTGGCTTCCTATCAGTCAACGCATTGACTTTTAAATTTTGCTCTGAGTTTTTCATTACCTATCTGAAACTTCCCTTTCACACCTATCAGAATTGGTCTCCATTTATATATGCCCTCAGTTCTTACTTTCTAATAATAAATCTCAAATTTATCAACCCCCTTGTCAGGTCTCTCATCCATGGGCAACCGAGCATTCACCTGTTATGCCCCTGAGCTGTGGAATTCCCTGAACTGAACTCTCATCTCTAAATCCCCTGAGCTTTTTAAATCCTTCTTTGATTCTCACTTATTAAAATTTGCTTTTAATATTTGATCCACTGCTGACATATGCTGGAGGCTTGACTGGTATAAAAATTATTATTATTATTTTACTGTATAGTCAGTGAAATGAATGTTGCTAGTGCTAAGTGTGTGTGTGTGTGTGTGTGTGTGTGTGTGTGTGTGTGTGTGTGTGTAACCTCTATAATATAAAGACCTTTTTACCTCAGTGAAATCAAACTCAGAACCAGCTCTGATGTAACATTTTGCTTCCACAGGGCATATGTAATGTGAAAATACTATGTCAAAATAAGATATCCACACAACTTCAAATACTAGCTCATGAGTTAATACTGCTACAGTAGATTTATCGAGTAAATTGCCTGATTGCTTTTCATAGAGGAAAAGCTATCCAGTGGATTCAAAATGTGAGGTCAGAACTAATCCTCAGTGCTTTAAGGTGATCCTGCAAACATGTGTGTGTGTAAAGATTACATACAGATAATATAAAGAAAATTTTCTTTAGTACAATATTTCTAAAATAGAATAAGTAGAATATTAATATTAATATTTAAATAATTACATCAGTGAAAAATATGGTTTTATTATTCAAATGAAACATTGATACTTTTATAACATTTTATAACTTTGGCTTTGTCATGCTGGCCACATGATCTGGAAACTATACGCCGGCTCCCTCGGCCAATAATGCGAGATGAGCGCGCAACCCCAGAGTCGGTCACGACTGGACCTAATGGTCAGGGGTCCCCTTACCTATAAGGGACCCAGGTGGCTCTGTGGGTTAAACCACTGAGCCTAGGGCTTGCTGATCAGAAGGTCAGCGGTTCGAATCCCTGTGACAGGGTGAGCTCCCGTTGCTCGGTCCCAGCTCCTGCCAACCTAGCAGTTCGAAAGCACATCAAAATGCAAGTAGATAAATAGGAACCGCTATAGCGGGAAGGTAAACGGCGTTTCCATGTGCTGCTCTGGTTCGCCAGAAGTGGCTTTGTCATGCTGGCCACATGATCTGGAAACTATACGCCGGCTCCCTCGGCCAATAATGCGAGATGAGCGCGCAACCCCAGAGTCGGTCACGACTGGACCTAATGGTCAGGGGTCCCTTTACCTATAACTTTAAGCTTCCCCCAACAAAAAAAGATGATTTGCCAAATCTTACACTTTATTATTCCAATAAGAGATAAACTCCTTTTCTTGATACATTTATTTTCTCATTGCCTATTAGTTGAGTTATTTTTTATGATTATCTACATTCATCTTTGTTATTTTTAGCTTTCATTCAGGGCCTCATTTATATACATACATAATGTATTTCTCTTAAAAGTGAGACACAGAGAACACCATCTACTGACTTCTACTGACAACCTTGATTTAAGGGCAGGTTGGTACATGAGCATAGCCAGGGGAGCGGAGGGCAGTTGCCCCCCTAATTCAATAAAAATCAATACAACTATGAGGTTCTACCCCCTAACAAAAGCCTGTTCCCCCCCCCCAAAAAAAATCCTGGTTATGCCCATGGGCTGGTATAGGAGAAGACACAGCTACAGCTTCGGGCTTTAGGGCTTTAAAGGCACACACCTTGAAATGGTTCAGTTGTGAACAGGGAGCCACTGCAATTTCTTTAGAACCAATGTAAAATGGCTTAATACAGGTAAACCAGCCAGAATCCTGGCAGCTGAACCTTATATTAGTTGACCATTTTCAAGGGCAGCCCCACATAAAATGCCTTAGAGTAGTCCAACCTAGAATTTATATTCCCTGATAAGGAATCAGCTATGGAAGAGGAAATGAAACCACCTTCTTGTATTTTTCTGGATAAATTTCTACACAAATAGTCTACAGCAGAAGTCCATTTTGAGGAACTGTGTAAGATGGATTCAGGACATAATAGGAAAGTGTCTACCCTTAGGAAGACCAGCTGCAGTTTGAGGCTCAAGGTTAATAGCAGAGTACAGGTTCTATGAAATTTAAACAGCAGGTGAAGCACAGCAAAATGCATTTTTAGATTTCCCTACTCCCTTAAGCCTAGCTTCTTGAAGGAGCTGCTTTTTAAGATCTCCTTAGAAAATGAGTACAAACTGAAAGCAAGATTTAGTAATTAAAGCAAGAAATGCACAGCTTATTTGAATAAAAAAGAATTCTCATGAAAACTCATAGAATACATAGGTAAAATTCAAGGCGTTTGAAAAATTCTTAATATTATCCTCATTTTCAACATAAGAGCAGGCCACTTTTGATAGATGGGTGGATCTACCTGATCAGCAGGTCACCTGATCAGATTTGAACCCCAATTCAGCCCCATTTGGAGCTGAATTAAAGCATTGAAAAATCAGGAACCTACTCTCAGCTATTGGTCCTGATTGGTCCTTGGCAGTGGGGTTTGCATTCAGCACTGTTTAAATTCAGCACCAAATGCAAGTCGTGCTGCTTTCAGCAAGAATTGAACCCACTTGGGAGCTTCCAATCAGAGTTCCTGAGTGGATCTGATGCTGCTCAAACCAGTTGACTTGCATTTGGCACCAGATTTAAACATCATAAACCAAGTCCTATTGTTAAGGGGTGATTGGAAAGGTACTCATGCCCTCCTGATTGTCCTTTAGCCTCAGTCCAGTATACCTGAAGGAGCGTCTCCACCTCCATCATTCTGCCCGGACACTTAGGTCCAGTGTCAAGGGCCTTCTGGCGGTTCCCTTGCTGCGAGAAGCCAAGTTACAGGGAACCAGGCAGAGGGCCTTCTCGGTAGTGGCACCCGCCCTGTGGAACGCCCTCCCACCAGATGTCAAAGAGAAAAACAACTACCAGACTTTTAGAGGACATCTGAAGGCAGCCCTGTTTAGGGAAGCTTTTAATGTTTAATAAATTATTGTATTTTAATATTTCTGTTGGAAGCCGCCCAGGGTGGCTGGGGAAACCCAGCCAGATGGGCAGGTGGGCAGGGTCTAAATTATTATTATTATTATTATTATTATTATTATTATTATTATTATTATTATTATCAGTTGTGACTTATTTCTTGGCAGCTCCGGCCTTACCTGCCCTACACCTGCTGTTATGATTTTAGGTGAGTGACATATAGGAGTGACCTGCCAAAAATAATCACTCAGGGCATATTGGCCAGCCTGGTGGGGATAATTTGGCCCATGAGCTGGAGGTTTCCCAATCCTGGACAAGAGGATGAAATGGTTATCAGATGAAGACCATTTTACATTACTTCCTCTGGTGACTGTCTCTACAGGAGAATCCATTTGTGTTCAACAACTCACCAAACACATTTGGAAATGTCCTTCACAAGAGCTAAAAATGAAAGTCTGAACTGCTATGCAGAAAACTACCTAACTTGCATGCAGAGGCCATGTGCACAAACTATTCACTACTAGTAAGTGTATCATTATTTCACAAATAGGATTTCTCAGATGTTTTAGTGAATAATGTTAGTGTAATATGGCTCTGAGAAAAGACAGCATTTGGTTCCTCAGTCATTTCTTCTAGATAGTTGTGAAACAGGTGTATTTTGCTGGCACAGACTTCCTTCCTTCCATCTAAACCTGTAACAATCTGGTACTGGCTGTGTCTCTCAAAAAAGCAGTATATATTGTGTAATCCAATATTGTATTTATCCAATACTTCTTACTTTTATATGTAGTTAATTTAAATACTTTATCCTCAAATCAGCATCAGGAGTCGTGTGTGTTTGTGTGTGTGTGGTTGGGTGTGGAGGGGGAGAGAGAGAGCCAGCATGGTGTAGTGGTTAAGAATGGTGGACTCATAATCTGGTGAACTGGGTTCGCTTCCCAACTCCTCCGCATGCAGACTGATTCTATTAATAACATGCATTTTGATGCCAACTTTCTATCAACAAGCTAACGAAGACAGCTAATAAAAAGTTAGCTATTAAACATCAGATCACAGAATATATTACATCTGGTGAAACTAGGTCAGAAAAGAATATATTAAAAACATTTATATACCAGAAGCATTAAAAGAAGAAAACAAAACAGGAAATAATTTAAAACAACAAATAGCAGCTGAATGACTAGACTGCAGTCTAATAGCAAGCAAAAACAGATAAACTATGCTATTTCACAATCTCTTATGGGTTGTTCCCAAAAGTGGAAATAGCCCTCTTCAGGCATTCACATCAAGTGTGAAGTAAACGTACAAGGGAGGTTTGGGGAATAGTCTGTTCATTCCATCCAATCACTGTTCTCATCTCCCCCCATAAACTGGGTCTCAAGTGGGAAGACTTGCGTGGGGAATTTTTCTGAGTACCTATCTTAGAAGCCTGGAAAATCACAATTTGCACGTGGTCAAAAGATAAACTCTAAAACAGCGTGTAACATGGTCAAGTAAGCTTTGAAACAGGGATTTCTCCACCATTGCTGTAGCCATGGTCTTTTTCATGAAAATAAGTGGTTTTAGTCCAGGCATCCCCAAACTTGCTCCTCCAGATGTTTTGGGACTACAATTCCCATCATTCCTGATCACTGGTCCTGTTAGCTAGGGATGATGGGAGTTGTAGTCCCAAAACATTTGGAGGGCTGAGTTTGGGGGTGCCTGTTTTAGTCTGTAGGAGAGGAGGAGTATCATACCATCTTCTGGTAAGCTAGTTATGGGACAGACACAAGGTGGGGATTGTAATTGGAAGGATGACATAAGAATACCTCATGAAGTTGAGTGTTCAGTTTGCTGTGTGGTTGATCTGAAATGTAGTTTGCAGCCCTGTGCAGCTGCTTTGAAGTTACAAAAATCCGAAACCAGAGAAGTTTGGAATCAAAACTCTCTCACACTGTGTTTTGTTTGGGGGTACAGAGTACAGAGTACAGATTTGAGAACCACAGTGAGTTTCCTGTCATGTCATAGATGAGTTTGAGTATGAGTTCATCATATACCTGGCAACAACAAAAATGTTCTGTCTTACAAAATAAGATAGAAAAGAGGAGAATACAGCCAAAACAAATAAACCAACAGTCAAATAAATGTCTTAGAAATCTTTCGACTGAAGAGTGTTGGAACGAAGAATACAAATATTTCACAGGACAGCTTTCCTATTGCATTCCAGCTATAAGAATTTAGCTTCCTACTGTCTTTGGTCTAGACTCCAACAGCAGCAGGAACAGCCTGCTAAATTGCTATGACGTGTTTCTGCATTCATTTTGCTAAACTGCCTACCTGCTGTGGAGGTTTAAAAGTGATTGTACCTTCCTTTATTCCACCCATGTTTAGATTAATCCTGGAGCCATAGATCATGTTTTAGAAAAATTTGGGGAGGTGGGGTTGCTCAGTTTTTCAGCAAAACCATTTTATGATTGTTTAGACTAGAGTGATTTTTGTTTTGCTTTTTTTTTAAAAAAAAAGCAAATGAACAAACAAAAGAAAACATATTGGAATAAACAGTGTCATCTTAACAACACTGTCAGACATATAAAAAGACAGGCACTTAAATAGCTCTGTTCCACGGGCAATACGTGCTTAAAACAATGCAGAAAATACAGACAATATTTAACAGATTGTGTCCTCCAAATCATGGAGAGCCACATGTTGCAGTGAGATCACCAAACTGCCTTCTTGTGGCTGGGGTGGGCCCGTTTGGATGACCTCCTCACCTCATTGGTTGCCCCTTTCTGCTGGGGGAAATTTCCTGTCGGTTGGGGCTTGGTTGGCAACTAGGGGGCTATTTAAGGGGCTGCATGAGGTGAAGTACTTTCTCTTTCGCATTGCAGCAGATCTCCCTCCCTCCCTCCCTCTCATTTAAGGTTGTCTTTTTGACCTCGCTATGCCTGTCTAGGGGCCGTCTGTTTTTGGAGCAGGGGCCCGCTAGGAATTTTGCCACTTGGCTGATTGGCTGGTGCCATTTGGTTTTTGCCTGCCGTGTAGCAAATCGTCACAACTTTGTAAGGTTGGCGGTTAGGCATTGGTTCATTCTTTGGTGGAGGGGTTTATGGATTGGCTGTGCCTGCCCCTCATTTTTGTTGCTGCTGCTAGGGAATTCCGTTAAAGGAATCCAGGGGCTTGATTTGCTCTGTCCAATCCCCTCACAGGGGTAGGGCCATGCCAGAGTTCCTGGGAGCATCTGGGTGAACTAAGAGGCGGAAATCCGCCTGTGCTCCCCCAGTATGTTTTCCCTTACTGACTTCTGGAGATTCCAGTTGTCAGTCCTGTTCCTGCCAGTGCAGGTTCAGGTAGTCCGAACCAATGCCTAACCAACCACTCGCATGCGGTAATCAATAAAGTTGTGGCCAAATTAATGCCAAAAAATTCTTAAACAAATATTTTGTGTCCTGTGTGATTTATTTTGGAGGGGCTTGGGGGGGGGAGGTGTCTTCACACGCAAAATCATTTTCCTTCTTGCCATGACTAACAATTCCATGGTAATTTGTGTGGCAGGCGGTGGGATGAGTTTTTCTCCTGCAAATAGCAAAAAAGAGAAGGAGGGAAAGGGTGCAGGGGTGTATAAGGCAATAGAATTGCCATGCAGTCTTGACCTCCTGATTTATGTTTCTGGAGGGGATGAGGATATGTTGCAGGTAACCCTTTGGGGGGTGCGGGTGTGTGTTTTCAGGGGCGGGGGTGATCCAGCATGGCAGAGACCCCTTGCTGCAGCCAGTAGTTTTCCCAAAGTAGTTGTCCCTACAGTGGTAGCCTGCAGAAACCCCCAAACTGAGACATTTGGGGGGAGGACACTGCATCAATGGATCTGGATCTACTGGACACTTGTTCCCATGTATAGATTCTAGGCATGTCTGTTGGATCCAAAGTCCCACACTTCTTAGAGGGGCCCAATCTTCAGGTTCCTCAGCTGTGCCAGTCTGGAGACAGTGCAGCTTTTAAATTATTATTTTTTATATTTTTATTTTTTTTACAGAGCTTCAGATGTTGTGGTTGTTCAACCACCACTCCTCACTGCTCACTAGATGGGGTTAGGAATGCACTGTTAACAGTTGAAATGGAGACTGAGGAAAACCTCAATAATCGTCTTGTTGCTTTTTCTAGAACTCTCTCCAGACAATCTCTTGACTATATTGTGCTTTGAACACTGGAAATATACAAAATCAAGAACAGAAGTGCCATATTGAGAAAGATGTATGGATCTCACACAGCTAATGGGAGTGACAAGTATATACAGTCATACTCATAGCTGCCAAGTTATCCATTTTTTTTAGGGATTTTCCCTTATGCTGAATAGGCTTCCTCGTGAGAAAAGGGAAAACTTGGCAGCTATGGTCATACTTCGGTTTGAGTATTTTCCGTTTAAGTACTCCACGAACCCGTCTGGAACAGATTAATCCACTTTCCATTACTTTCAATGGGAAAGTTCGCTTCAGGTTAAGTATGCTTCAGGTTAAGTACAGACTTCCGGAACCAATTGAGTACCAAACCGAGGTACCACTGTATTTTACTGTGCTCTAAAACCGATGGTTTCTCCCTTTCACAAGTACTTCTGATGAATCTCTGTGGCTTAACACATTAGCTCCGTGTTAGCTGATATGCTATGCTTAAACATTAGTCTTAACTTGCATTTGGTGAACACATACAATCACTTTGCAGCACACATTCCTGAATTAGGCCATGTTCCCTAAATTGAAAAAGTGAATCTAAACTCTAAGAGTATGAACTTCAATGTCAAGCTGTGAATCTAAACTTTTAAAAAGTAGAAACAATTAGTAGACTCAATTTTAGCCGCCTGGAGGTGATTAGGGAGGGGGGAAACAACTAGAGCAAATAGAAAGAAAATCACCATGAACTCCATTAGGGGCAGATTAAAACACTTTCACATTACGTTTTCTGTCTCCCTGTCTCTCTCTCTGCCTTTTGCCATATTAACCAAGAGAGACCCAACTCAGTGTGTTGCAGCAAGACCCTATTAGCACCATGCATTTGCAAAGATGAAAGGTGGAAAAGAAACAACCCAATAACCACTAGTATCGTTCCCTTCTAAAGGTACTTGGGTCCTTATAGTTAATTTTAGATGAGTCTATACCCCTACCCAAGTCAGCCCTTGTTGTTGTATAATCAACTCTAACAAGGATTGCTGTTTTATATTATGATCCTCTGTACAGCCAGGATGGCTTTCATAATTTGGGATTACCCTTAGAAAATTGAGACACTTGGAGGGCATAATAAAAGGCTTGCGATGTTTTCTTAGAAATAAGTCCCACTGAATTTTATGAATTTACTCTGAAACAAATATGCTTATCACTGCACGTTGTTGTTGTTTAGTCGTTTAGTCGTGCCCGACTCTTCGTGACCCCATGGACCATAGCATGCCAGGCTCTCCTGTCTTGCACCGCCTCCCGCAGTTTGGTCAGACTCATGTTGGTAGCTTCGAGAACACTGTCCAACCATCTCGTCCTCTGTCGTCCCCTTCTCCTAGTGCCCTCAATCTTTCCCAACATCAAGGTCTTTTCCAAGGATTCTTCTCTTCTCATGAGGTGGCCAAAGTTTTGGAGCCTCAGCTTCACGATCTGTCCTTCCAGGGAGCACTCAGGGCTGATTTCCTTAAGAATGGATAGGTTTGCTCTTCTTGCAGTCCATGGGACTCTCAAGAGTCTCCTCCAGCACCACAATTCAAAAGCATCAATTCTTCGGCGATCAGCCTTCTTTATGGTCCAGCTCTCACTTCCATACATCACTACTGGGAAAACCATAGCTTTAACTATACGGACCTTTGTAGGCAAGGTGATGTCTCTGCTTTTTAAGATGCTGTCTAGGTTTGTCATTTCTTTTCTCCCAAGAAGCAGGCGTCTTTTAATTTCGGGACTGCTGTCACCATCTGCAGTGATCAAGGAGCCCAAGAAAGTAAAATCTCTCACTGCACAAAGGCAGACTAATATACCATATCAGTAGCAGATACACCAAGATTAATGCCAAAAATAATGTAATCTGAGGTTTCATCAACTGATCCCACAAGATAAGACAATATTTTAGTTGGGCATATCACCTTGGCTCTGTGGTAATAGGGGGAAGTGGTTTTGTCCCCAATGTGCCTGGCAAACTTGTCACAGCAGGCCAGAGTTAGCATATACATAGCCAACTGAGCAGGCAAACAGGCCACCTGGTCACACTCTTCCCCACTATGGTGTGTTATATTATATTTCTATTTTATTACAAAATATGCATTTATACATATAAATTAGAATATGCAAATTAAGATATTTGTGCTCTGCCTCCCTCCTTCTGCCCACTGCTATGCATTTCTTCTTTTGGGGTAAAGCACAACTAGTGACCCAAATTATACCATCTCCTGCTCTGCTCCTGGTTCTCTTAATGCCAGCAAAGCAAAGCTTAAGTTTCCCATGAGATCACAATCACCTTTTTGTACAAAATCCACTTTTCCTGGGCGCGTTACAGGTTTGTTAATACTTGTAAAAATAATGAGTTGATAGCTAACTTCTTGTTCCAGTTGCTTCTCAGAAGCCTGATGAATTTGTAATTCTCAAGGCCTCTGCTGAATAGTTTAATGTGTCAAATGCAATCAATCTATTGTATGTTAGCAGTCATGTATAATTTCATTAGGACCAACTAGAAAACCCAAGGGAACATCCTGTACAAACTGATCATCTCCCATAAATAACTTGCCACAGGTTAGTGCATGGACATTAAGGATCTTGACATCTTAGACTGTTCACTACAAGATTTTAAAGTCAGGAGCTATTACTTCTTTTAAGTGCCTTAAAAAACACCCAGAGCCTAAATACATGGCGGTAGCTCTCTAAGTTTTTTAAAAATGTAAATATTATAGATAGATAGATAGATAGATAGATAGATAGATAGATAGATAGATGATAGATAGATAGATAGATAGATATGGAAAAGTTACAAAAGCTACATTTGAAACCCATTCGCCCAAATAAATGATTAAAGGGGGAGGAAAACGCCTCACTATTAAGAGAGGAGAAACCTCAGCCCAAATGCATTTGTGAAACTTTCATTATTGCCACAAATAATTAGCACACGAAAAACTGGTCAAGGTTAAAAGTAATAGAGAAGCTATTCATTTAGTAAACCGGAGTGGATGGTAAAATGTAATTATCACAACAGCAAACTTTACTAAGGGGATAACTGTCAGAACTGCTACAGTAAAAGGTCTCTGCAATTTTAATCCGACAGGCTAAGAGTTCCCTGGAGAAAACCAGGCTTAATAAAACCACAAATGTAAGAGTTCTTTTCAGCCTCCATTCCCTGCTGTGCCCTCCTATAACAGACTTATAATTATAAAGCAAATTAAACCAACTTGTTTCCCATACTGACCATGTGTAGAAAATGAACAATGGCTTCACTTGGGTATTATTTTACTAAATAATTAGATCATGGGTTTTTAGAGGATGAATTATGTTCTGCTTACAGGGGGAACCACTAAAGCAGATTTTTTGACAGCTTCCTTTTTGTGTTCTTTGAACATGGAAATGCTTCTAAGCCTACTTTCAGTAAATAATTTTAAAAGAGAATCATAACAAAACAATCCATTGTGTAATCAGCTCTCTACCCACTATATATCTACAATGTCCACTGTAACATACAAAATACAGTTAAATCAAAAGTTCAAATTTGTGGGAAGAAACTTTCTTAGTTTCGAGTTCCTGAGCTATGCTCAAAAGCTTGTTGATGTTTGATGCCAAGAACGTAAGGAGATCCCTCTGGATCAGGCCAGTGGCCCTTTTAGTCCAGTATCCTGTTCTCAAAGTAGCTAGTCAGATGCCTATCGGGAGCCCACGATTCATAGCTTATTCACAGATTTGTGTGTGTGTGTGTGTGTATATATATATATATATATATATATATATATATATATATAATAATATATTTATTTATTTATTGAAAATTTTCTGGTTACATGTATAGGTAGCATTCATTGTTCATTATACACATATCACATGTAGCGCTAAACAAATAAAGAAAAGCAAAAAGCTGAAAAAAGAAAAGACAAAAAATAGAAAAAAAGAAAAAAGAAAAAAGAAAAAATCTTATTTTTTATCACTTATTAATGACTTCGACTTCCCTGTCCCTCCCTCCCTGAGTCTAATTTGGACCCCAATTATACAGCTTTCACAATATGAAATTTTTAAATCCCTACCTATAAACCCCACATTTATTAATCTTAATTCAACTTTATTCATATTTTATTCATATTATATCACTCTATCCTTGACATTCTATTTTCCAATTATTCTTATATTTAACTTCCCTTTAGCCTATAATTTTTCCCCACAAGTACTCCATACCTTCCATTCTATTTTCTCTATCCCATTTAGCATTTAAAAAAAAAACTATTTCATCCCTCCTTCCCCTGGTTTCCAAGTCCCAAGATGCATAGACAAGTTCCTTTAAAACATTTCCAGTTCCAGACCGTCTCAATCCGTCCACTTGTTACCATCACCCCTACTTTCACCCCACACCAGCTTTGACCCAATCCAGCCCACACCACTCCATCACCACACACTGCTGCCTATCCAATTCTCTACTCCATACCCACCACCGCCGTTCCTTTTGTTTCCTATACAGATTTCCCCCTGTTTCTCTCCCCAAATATCCAGTTTGTTTCCTGGATTGTGCTTCCCCTCTCTCACTGGAGACGCAACCTTCCAGGTCTTCTCCTCAGGAGCCCCTGGTATCGCACAAAAGTCCTGTGCATCCCCTCTCACTGGTTGCACTAAGTTCCAGTCCTTCAGCTCCTTTTGAATTTCATCTTTACTGGGTTGTTTAGGTTCCTCACATTCCTTTTCTTCTTCCTGTGGCAAATCTTTTTTCAAAAGTTCAAATCTTTCCCTTCTAGCTTCACGTTGGTCTCTCAGTATCTCATGTAGTTTTTCCAGAACATATTGCATGCAATTGTAACCCCAACCGGAAGGTGATGTTTTCTCTACTTCCATTTTAGGTCTCAAATTTCATGGGAAAGACATGAGCTGCAGGATCCAAGATGGTGTTTATTTTTTTAATCCAAGTTCCAATCTTAAACTTTTTGTCTGGACTGGTTCTATCTCTAATTCCACCTCAGTTTCTGCTCTTTTAGATCCATTTACTGAAGAAAGTTCCAGTCTTTTTTTTTTTGACAGATTTAACACTACAGTTCAACAGTTCACAGCAATAACAAGCTTCCTTTCTTTTCCTTTATGACATCACAATGGTAACTCGTCCACGCTCCCGGAGTTCGCTCCCAGCTTACAGGAGGGTTTTCCGCAATTAAAAACTTCAATTTTTGCAGGTTTTCTACACTTTTAATTACCTCCATTTGTCCTGCAACAAACAGGGAGATTTCTAGGTCCGCTTTTAGAGGAATTGATAGCTTCCTGTCTCGTATCTCGGCTGCAGGCAAGCTAGCTGTTTCACGGTCACTCGGTGTGTGTGTGTGGGGAATCAACCTCCCTTCCCCTGGCCAAATTCTTCTCAAAATCAATTTTAAATTGTACTCACAGTCCAATCTTCAAATTTAGGAGGTATCTACTGCTCAAGTTAACGTCAGCTCAGAGCTTCGCGCTGGATAGGTAGCGATCGACCCGAGGCTCTGTCTCCACTCTGCCTGCTCTCAGGGCTCTTAATGAGGGAGACTTTATGGAGCACTGCCGGGTCTCCACGTCCCCAGAAAGCTCTATCTGGATTTTTTCTGGGAGGCCACTGCGCTCCAGTGGTACCCCCCCCAACAGCGCAGGGACCTCGGATACCGAGGTTTCCCCTGCCGATCGTTAATCACAGATTTGTATATAAAGTTTCCAGACCTCCGGGGTTGACCTGCATTCTCCAGGTTTGCCTGGTTCTCTCCAGGTGGCAGGTGGAGGGCCTGAATCTCCAGGTGGGCAAGCATGCCTTTAATTTCATTTATTTATTAAGAAGACTGTGCATATAGCTTGCAAGCATTAGTCCAGCAGGAGCTGACATCAAATTATACCTAGACTCTCTAGGTAGTCTGCCCCCCCCCTTTATCCCCTCCTCCCCTATCCTCATAAACCTCTGCATTTACTGCTCAGTGGTAGGAAGGACTACAGAGGAATAAAAAATAACTGGGTTGGGCTCAAAAGAAGGAGAGGGTTATGAGTTTGCAGCAACACCTGGTGTGTGGTGCCGGGTTGCAGAAGCAAGCAGAGCACATGAAGAGCAGCAAAGGGGGCTGCCTCCACCACTCGCAGCAACTCCTGGATAGCCTTCGTTCTTCTCAAAAGTGTTTGAGGAGGTGAGGAGTGGAGACTGGAGGACCTGGACTGCAGGGAGTATTTATTATTTACCTGGAGTGGAGACTTGATGGATCATTTTGTTGTGGTGGTATGGGGGCTGCCTCAAAGGCACAGGAAAATAGCATAGTCCAATTTGGAATGGGAATAAGAAATAACTTCATGGACATCAGTCTGTGCCTTGACGTCCTGAATATGAGTATCTCCATCTAAAATCACCATGCTACCCTCTACAACAGTCTTCTCAAGAAGTGCCTGGCCTGAGGGCCTTTAAACCCTTCTGGCTAGATACAAGTAGGCCTGATTAAATTTTCCTTTCCCAGGTTCCCTAAGCAGGTGGAAAGAAATGGACCTCTCAGTTTAATGGGACCTGGGAACATCTGCTTTAGATAACATTTATATATTAATTTCCAGTCAGTGACATATTTGCTTATTTGTTAGACCAGTTTCTCATTTGAATGACATACTGTCCATGACTGTGGCTAATTCTTAATGTGTCATACCTAATGACATCATCTGTGGAATCACCAGGGGCTCCTCCCATGACATCACTGGGTCCTACTTCCATGTCATCACCAGGGACTGACCCTAGGTCTCAGGTTTAGCCTCTGACCTGGCAACCCTATTTGTATATTACTCTAGAGAAGGCAGTTGAGAAACATTTAAATAAATAAGTAAAATAACTGTTCATCATTCTTATTACCCCTCCCCCTCCCTACAGTTGGACTATAGCAGTGAGGAGTCTGGAGACAGGATAACTTTAGGCTTGTTCGCCCATTTCACTGAACATAGGCATAAGCTGTCTCTATACACACAGCAAGTGTTTGCATGAAAGAGTGTACACTGGTTTATTTGTACAGCTCAGCCTTTATGTACACAGACTGCATATTCACTGAATCTCAGGGTTCTTTGCAAGGAACATTTAGAACTGCTCAGTGATGTGCAAGTATAATTTGCAAACAAAGCGTGCACCCCTACACTAGACCTGTGCATTTTCTTGTTTTGAATCACAATCCATGACATTTAGAAGCCTACATAGAGTTGGAGAAAATCCTCAAAACTGGGAATTTGACAGCACTAATGCAGAAGAGTGTTAAGCTTCACACAAGAGGCACCAAGAACTCCAAGAAAGCTTTATTTGGAGTATTATATATTAAAAACTAAGAAGGCAGGGTAGGGGAGAGGGAGAGACAGAAGTATGAACACAGCATAACAGGCCTGCAGACCCAGGAGACACCACAGACCTTTCCAACTCTGCAACTTTAGGACTGATGCAGATTTCCTTAGTGTAGATTTCCATGTAGAAACTGGCATTTATTTATTTTTTGGCTAGGAAGCATGTGCTGTAGAAGAGCTAAGCAACTTGCTTGAACATCAAATGTCAAGGGTGTGCCCCCCCACATGCTTAGCAACTGCAGAAGAACAGCCAGAGCCTGTTGGCCCTGCCCCCACAATTGCACCCCCAGCCTTGTCATTCAAGTGTTGGGGGGGGCATATGCAGAGGGGAACCTGTTCTATGCACATAATGTCTGCCCAAGGTATGGATTTTTTTTACCCTTCTGCTGCCTGTGGGGAACTGTGGACTGAAGCTTTAAACAAATCACCACTGAAATTAAGAAAAGAATTAAATAGCAAACTTTTGAGATCCCTATTAAAACCACACACAGGAACTAATAGTAATAATGGAGCAACAGCTCTTCTTGAACATCTCTCTTCCCAAATTAAGCTGCAATGTGAGGTGGGATACAAATATAAATTCAGTTTGTATTCGTGAAAGTTCTCTTGTGTTCAACCTCCAGCACCCCTTCACCCTCCTAAAAAAAAGAGAACTACTGATCTAGACTTTTGATGCTTCTAGACTTCTCTTCATTTATAAAGTTTCAACAAGTGCTAGGTAATGTATAATGGTGGCATTGTGCCCCCCCCCCCGAGTTTGCCATGTATCTAGATGGTAAGAAGACCAATACCAGAGGTGCTCCAAGATGAATACTCTCCAGAGGCATCAGATTTCCACCCCCAACTTTTCCTTTTCAATATTTTATGATCTAAGATTTCACATAAGAGCAGGGTTTTGAGAAAGGAAAGGCAGCTAAAAGCTCCTGTTACTTGGATCTCAAGGGAGCTGCTTTACAAATCACTGCATTGCATGTGAAATGCCATCCTGCTTCATATCGGGCCAAAAGGTCTTTTGACAAGGACTCACAATTCAGTTTCATCTGATTAAGCTGTCCTCCTCTGAAGCAAGCACTTCTGAAGCCCCAAACACCACCATTTATATCTAACACTCCTGGTCTCTCAGGATCAGAATTCCTTTGAACTGGAGAATCAATCAATGAATGTTACCTTGGTGGTTTATTTAAAGACAATTTTGTTGCTGGCATGTTATCTTAGTTCTGTGCAAATACTGTGTGATAGGTAACTCCTCTGATCTTACTGCTTCCCATTTTATACCCAGTTCTTCCTTTTCAAACTAAAACTCTCAAGGGAACTAATGGTTTTGTTACAACTGCAGAACCACCTCCCTGTGGCCTTATTTACATGTCACTTTAAACCATATTTGAATTAAGCTATGGTTTAATATGAATAAGCTATGTACTGATAGGTGTTTTGCTGCATGCAAACGAAAGCTCATACCAATGACAAAATTAGTTGGTCTCTAAGGTGCTACTGGAAGGAATGTTTTTTTATTTTGTCAGGAAGTAAGCCAGGGGGGACGCGGGTGGCGCTGTGGGTTAAACCACTGAGCCTAGGGCTTGCCGATCAGAAGGTTGGCAGTTCGAATCCCTGCAGTGGGGTGAGCTCCCATTGCTCGGTCCCAGCTCCTGCCAACCTAGCAGTTCGAAAGCATGCCAAAGTGCAAGTAGATAAATAGGTACCGCTACAGCAGGAAGGTAAACAGCGTTTCCGTGTACTGCTCTGGTTCACCATAAGCAGCTTTGTCATGCTGGCCACATGACCTGGAAGCTGTACGCCGGCTCCCTTGGCCAATAACACGAGAGGAGTGCCGCAACCCCAGAGTCGGTCATGACTGGACCTAATGGTCAGGGGTCCCTTTACCTTTTTAATCCATGGTCAGCTTGGTGCATAGCTGCCAAGTTATCCCCTTTTTAAGGGATTTTCCCTTATGCTGAATAGGCTTCCTCGCGAGAAAAAGGAAAACTTGGCAGCTATGGCTTGGTGTTATTCCTGAACCCAGCTTTGTGATTTATTTTCCTCAAACAAACCATGAGCAGTAAACCAACAATGAATTTTGTTTATCACTTGTGAATGTTTGGAGACATATGATCCATGAGTGCAGGGTCAGATGTAAACACTAAGCCAAACCATGGCTTACTTCCCACCAGCAGCAGGAGCAGGGGAGGGTACCAAAGTGATGTGCAAACAAGGTCAATGTGTTTTAGCAACACCCATGTTCTGTGAGTCTCTACAATCAACCGGGGGGGGGGGATTGTGTCCCATGGACTATAACAGTGGTTTTAATATGAAATTTTCTTTCAGCATACAGAATTTTGTAAGAAGTGGGAAATGGAAGGATGGCTAAGATCCTACTACAATGTTTGCTCAAAGTAAGATCCCTTTAACAAAAGATCCCTTGTAAAGTTCAAATGAGGATTAATTTAAAGCTTGCAACTTTCGCCCACTGCATGGCTTCCTGTTCATCCCAGTTGAGGGATTAGTAATTGCCCCCTTGGATATGTTCTCTGAATTGCCTGAATGTCAGTTTCTGCTCCCGGTGAGGTTTTCATTATTGATACAATAATTTTTAAGTAGTGAAATAGTATGATAAAATAGCTCTTCTGAAGATAAATTGGAAAATAAAACAATGAGAGAAAATCAGTAATTAAAGTCTTCCTCTGCCCACTCACTCATGGGCCCAGAAACAAACATAGGGTAATTGAGGGAGGCTATTGAGGGGGCAGTTAGTCATTCGCCAGCCTGACAGAATTGTCAGGGTGCACAATCCTTGACTTGCCTCAGCTACATTTGCCTTGCAGGCAAAGAGCTGTCAGAGAGCTGTCAAGATGTGTGATCCTCCTTGCCTGCAAATGCAGCTGGCTGAAGCAGGCATGGGAGAAACCTCCTTCTGAGGAGCAGGTATTCCCTAACTCACCTCAGCCACTTAGTTTGTAAGCAAGGAGTGTTGCATGGCCTGACAGAGCTGTCAGAGTGCACAAACTGCCTTCCTGGAAACACAGCTAGCTGAGGCAAGCCCAGAAATCCCTCTCCGAGAGTTTCTCCATGACTTGCGCCACTTTTCTCTGCAGGCAAGAGAACCATAGCTCTGACAGTTTGCTAATCCCAGGCTGCAAGAGCAGCCCATTATCTTTGGAAGGCAGAGTCTGGACAGTTAGGACCACAACCACATGTCCCAAGCTCAGGCTGCCAGGCGGTGGTGTCTGGCTGCCCATTGTGACTGGTAGGGCAGAAGGCAAAGAGACAAACAAGTAGGTGGAGCCAGACCCAATGATAGGCAGAGCCAGCTTACTCTAGTTTTGTCCCCACCCTCTTCCCTTCTACGCTCAGGAAGAGGAAGATGACAGGCCACATGATCCCTTGGACAGATAGTATGCGAGAAGGCAGGCAGGCGGGACCTGGCCAAGGGCTAACTCACGTTGGTGGGGCAGTGCCCCATTTGCCCGAATGTACCAGCCTCCAATGCTTATAGGAAAGACCAGCGGATGTCTTTTTCAGATAGCCTTGGGAATGTTTGGATTATGAGTGAATCTTTGCCAGGGTTTTGCCTGCCCAAACCTGGAACCTGAAGCTTCCTTAGAGGAGGAGGAGGAGGACCTTGCCACCCAAGCAGATAGTTACACTGCGAGTGACCCCAAAGGACATCTCTGCTCCATGACTGGAGGCCACTGAACAACTTCCCGGATTCCTGGCTGGTTCCCAGCTGTTTTTGTTTTCCTCTAGAACCCTAAGAGCAAAGGATATGGTGCACCAGGAGAAGCATCATGGCCACTACCAAAGTGCTTGCAGCAGACAAGGCTACTCGGTAGGAGGGGGAAGTGCATGGAAGCCCCTACTCAGCTCTGGACCTGGCTGAGAGTGGGGTACTTTCTGCTCCTCTATAAACTCCCTGTCTTTGGTCACATCCACACCACACATTTAAAGCACTCTTGTACCACTTTAACAGTCATGCCTCACCTCACACACCTATAATTTAGGGAAGTTTTTAATGGGTGACATTTTAATGTATTTTTAATCTTTGTTGGAAGTTGCCCAGAGTGGTGGGTGGGGTACAAATAATAAATTATTATTATTATTATTATTCCCCTTCATGGATCAATGCCTTGTCGTGGCGAAGGGGCTTGAATAACTCAGAGAAGCTATGAGCTATGCCATGCAGGGCCACCCAAGATGGACAGGTCATAGTGGAGAGTTTTGACTAAACGTGATCCACCTGGAGAAGGAACTGGCAAGCCACTCCAGTAACCCTGCCAAGAAAACTCCATGGACAAAGACAACAGGCATATAAAAGTTATGACGCTGGAAGATGAGCCCCTCAGGTCGGAAGGCGTCCAACATGCTACTGAGGAAGAGCGGAGGACAAGTACAAGTAGATTCAGAGCTGATGAAGCGGCTGGGCCAAAGCCGAAAGGACGCTCAGTTGCGGATATGCCTGGAAGCGAAAGGAAAGTCCGATGCTGTAAAGAAAAATATTGCATAGGAACCTGGAATGTAAGAACCATGAATGGAGGTAAGCTGGATGTGGTCAAAAATGAGATGACAAGAATAAATATCGACATCCTGGGCATCAGTGAACTAAAATGGAAGGGAATGGGCGAATTCAGTTCGGATGACTATCATATCTACTACTGTGGGCAAGAATCCCATAGTAGAAATGGAGTGGCCCTCATAGTCAACAAAAGAGTGGCAAAAGCTGTAATGGGATGCAATCTCAAAAATGACAGAATGATCTCGATACGAATCCAAGGCAGACCTTTTAACATCACAGTAATCCAAGTTTATGCACCAACTACCGGAGCTGAAGAAAGTGAAATTGACCAATTCTATGAAGACCTACAACACCTTCTAGAAATGACACCAAAGAAGGATGTTCTTCTAATTACAGGGGATTGGAATGCTAAAGTAGGGAATCAAGAGATAAAAGGAACAACTGGCAAGTTTGGCCTTGGAGTTCAAAATGAAGCAGGGCAAAGGCTAATAAGAGTTCTGTCAAGAGAACAAGCTGGTCATCACAAACACTCTATTCCAACAACACAAGAGACGACTCTACACATGGATATCACCAAATCGGCAACATCGAAATCACATTGATTATATTCTCTGCAGCCAAAGATGGAGAAGCTCTATACAATCAGCAAAAACAAGACCTGGAGCTGACTGTAACTCAGATCATCAGCTTCTTATAGCAAAATTCCAGCTTAAACTGAAGAAAGTAGGAAAAACCACTGGGCCAGTAAGATACAATCTGAATCAAATCCCTTATGAATACACAGTGGAAGTGAGGAACAGGTTTAAGGATTTAGATTTGGTGGACAGAGTGCCTGAAGAACTATGGATGGAGGCTCGTAACATTATACAGGAGGCAGCAACGAAAACAATCCCAAGGAAAAGGAAATGCAAGAAAGCAAAATGGCTGTCCAACGAGGCCTTACAAATAGCGGAGGAGAGGAGGCAAGCAAAATGCAAGGGAGATAGGGAAAGATACAGGAAACTGAATGCAGATTTCCAAAAAACAGCAAGGAGAGACAAGAGGGTCTTCTTAAATGAGCAATGCAAAGAAATAGAGGAAAACAATAGAATGGGGAAAACCAGAGATCTGTTCAAGAAAATTGGAGATATGAAAGGAACATTTCGTACAAAGATTACCATAATCAAGGACAAAAGTGGTAAGGACCTAACAGAAGCAGAAGACATCAAGAAGAGGTGGCAAGAATACACAGAGGAATTATACCAGAAAGATATGGAGGTCTCGTACACCCCAGGTAGTGTGGTTGCTGACCTTGAGCCAGACATCTTGGAAAGTGAAGTCAAATGGGCCTTAGAAAGCACTGCTAATAACAAGGCCAGTGGAAGTGATGATATTCCAGCTGAACTATTTAAAATTTTAAAAGATGATGCTGTTAAGGTGCTACACCCAATATTCAAGCAAGTTTGGAAAACTCAGCAATGGCCAGAGGATTGGAGAAGATCAGTCTACATCCCAATTCCAAAGAAGGGCAGTGCCAAAGAATGCTCCAACTACCGCACAATTGCGCTCATTTCACACGCTAGCAAGGTTATGCTTAAAATTCTACAAGGCAGGCTTAGGCAGTATGTGGACCGAGAACTCCCAGAAGTGCAAGCTGGATTTCGAAAGGGCAGAGGAACCAGAGACCAAATAGCAAACATGCGCTGGATTATGGAGAAAGCTAGAGAGTTCCAGAAAAACATCTACTTCTGCTTCATTGACTATGCAAAAGCCTTTGACTGTGTCGACCACAGCAAACTATGGCAAGTTCTTAAAGAAATGGGAGTGCCTGATCACCTCATCTGTCTCCTGAGAAATCTCTATGTGGGACAAGAAGCTACAGTTAGAACTGGATATGGAACAACTGAGTGGTTCAAAATTGGGAAAGGAGTACGACAAGGTTGTATATTGTCTCCCTGCTTATTTAACTTATATGCAGAATTCATCATGCGAAAGGCTGGACTAGATGAATCCCAAGCCGGAATTAAGATTGCCGGAAGAAATATCAACAACCTCAGATATGCAGATGACACAACCTTGATGGCAGAAAGTGAGGAGGAATTAAAGAACCTTTTAATGAGGGTGAAAGAGGAGAGCGCAAAATATGATCTGGAGCTCAACATCAAAAAAACCAAGATCATGGCCACTGGTCCCATCACCTCCTGGCAAATAGAAGGGGAAGAAATGGAGGCAGTGAGAGATTTTACTTTCTTGGGCTCCTTGATCACTGCAGATGGTGACAGCAGTCACTAAATTAAAAGACGCCTGCTTCTTGGGAGAAAAGCAATGACAAACCTAGACAGCATCTTAAAAAGCAGAGACATCACCTTGCCGACAAAGGTCCGTATAGTTAAAGCTATGGTTTTCCCAGTAGTGATGTATGGAAGTGAGAGCTGGACCATAAAGAAGGCTGATCGCCGAAGAATTGATGCTTTTGAATTATGGTGCTGGAGGAGACTCTTGAGAGTCCCATGGACTGCAAGAAGATCAAACCTATCCATTCTTAAGGAAATCAGCCCTGAGTGCTCCCTGGAAGGACAGATCGTGAAGCTCAGGCTCCAATACTTTGGCCACCTCATGAGAAGAGAAGAATCCTTGGAAAAGACCCTGATGTTGGGAAAGATTGAGGGCACTAGGAGAAGGGGACGACAGAGGACAAGATGGTTGGACAGTGTTCTCGAAGCTACGAACATGAGTTTGACCAAATTGCGGGAGGCAGTGCAAGACAGGAGTGCCTGGTGTGCTATGGTCCATGGGGTCACGAAGAGTCGGACACGACTAAACGACTAAACAACAACAACAACTATAATTATTATTATTATTATTATTATTATTATTATTATCCCCAGCACCTTAATAAACTACAATTCCTAGGATTCTCCATGACTGTTGGAGTGATGTAAGAGTGTTTTCAGTATATGATGTGGATGTGACATCATTGTTGAATCAACAGCTCCAAGCTCCAGCCTGCATGAACCAGATTGGCATTTAATCACATAGCCTTAAATATATTGTTTCATGTTTCTTAATTTCTTAAGGTCAAGGTGAGTTTCCTTGTAAAAAAGGTGTTAGGACAAATATATCTTTGCTTAGAAGTATAGATTGAACATGATGGAATGCAAGTTTGCAATGAAGTATTAGTTTACGGTGGAGGGAAGCAGGTGACTTAAGGAAACTTCATGCACTCTTGGTTCATTCTTTGTTGGTACCATGTGGACTGATTTATTATTATTTTTTAAAAAATAGATTGACTTTAAGAGTGTTATGCCATTTAGCTTTCAGTTCTCTAAATACCTCTATTGACCTGGGTTTACCATCAGCAGAATCTCCGAGTTCACACAAGCAAAGCCAAATAACTGTTCTTTTTCTACCAAAACTACCCACAAGGTTTTTAAAGCTGTTTCTGGGCAAAGAAAGGTGTTTGAATAAATTGACAGTGTTTGGAAGTGTGCCGCCCCCCCCCCCCAAAAAAAACAGTCTAAGGGCTTTTAAACAATGAAATAATCACATATGAAGCCTTTGTGCAGGGTTCTCATTCAACCCCCATATCGATTCCCATAGGACCTAAGCTTTTACATACCCTTTGCCATGAGAATGATCATTCTGCTGTTGTGATTTATCTTCAGTTTCTATGACTTGTTTATATGTTGAGGCATTCTCCTGGCATGCTGAGCTCATCCACCATTTTGTTCTTAAGAATTTATTTCCAACAGGCAGGGAGGCACACTGTGAAATCGCTCACGGAGACGTCACGTTTGTTCTTCCTTGTTTTGTTGTTCTCAGTTTGAAGAGAGAGAGAGAGAAAGAGCCAGCCATTCAGACTGAGTGGCTGCTTGCTCTGTGTGCACGTGCAGAAAAGCAGCATGGTGGTTTCCACACTTCCCTCTGTGCTTTCACCTGCTCTGCCTTCTTGCCCAGCAACTGTTGTGCACAATGCAATGCAAAGCTGCAGTCCATGTTTATAGTAACCATAGCCACCCACAGCAGGAAGTAGCAGCAGGTTTCTTCTTTCTCTGTGGCTGATGCTGGATGGTGCTCATGTCCAACAAAGGTGAAGGGATGTATTACCCCTAGCAATGGGGAAGTGTAATACTTTCTACTGTTTGAATATCCATGTAGTGCTTACTATTTGACACACAGACTTTTAGGCAACAAACAGCATATGAGGCAAAGATGAGAAAGTGCCTCTGGGGGTACTTTGCCTTCATACCTGAGGGAAGAAGCAGCTTAGCTGGATTCTTTATATTATCCTGCCAGCCAGGTCGAC
The DNA here is from genome assembly GCF_965207765.1 of Zootoca vivipara. Taxonomy (NCBI): domain Eukaryota; kingdom Metazoa; phylum Chordata; class Lepidosauria; order Squamata; family Lacertidae; genus Zootoca; species Zootoca vivipara. The sequence goes on from NC_142587.1 coordinate 60,425,573, forward strand.
TGGGTGTTTCCCATCCACAATTTGTAGTCTGCTACAAAAGTATGCAAAATGGGAAAACTTGAAAGTTTTGGGTTCTCCTCGAAAAGCTCCATCTAATCCAGTAACCTGCTCTACAGTGGCCAACCAGATGCCTATGGGAATCTCATAGGCAGGTAAAAGGTAAAGGTACCCCTGACCCTTAGGTCCAGTCGTGGACGACTCTGGGGTTGCACACTCAATTTATCAAAAAATTATCAAGATTTACCACTTAGGATTTCATTTTATAGGATTTTTTTTTGCATTCAACTTTAATAACAGAATCAAAGAACTGTAGAACTGGAAGAGACCAAGGGTCATCTAGTCCAACTCGTGTTGCAGAAATCACAGCTAAAAAATACTTGACCGATGACCATCCAATATCAGTTTAAAAATCTCCAATGGAGTAGAGTCTACCGTCTTCCAAGCTTGGTTAGGAAATGCACTAGATCAGCAGGCAGAGAAGAAAGTCTGGATGTCTACAAAATGTTTACAAAATGAATTAAGTGGCACTCTAGAAATTAAGATCGTGATCCCCGATTGTGATTTTTTGTTTTTAAATCAGAGAGTGTGTTACAGCAGGAAGATTTCACAGTAGTATTGTTAGGGAGCAATACCAATTAGGAAGCAGAGGACTATGTGAAGACACCAGCAAAGCAGTTCTTCTTGTTAATTTGCTCCACTGGGTTCTCAAAACACATACATTTTGCAATAGGTAATGATGCAGGACTCTACCCCTGCTTGATTACATCAAATCTCAATAAGGGAGCCAAATAAAAGTTAATAAAGTACTTTAATACAGTGTCTGATCTTCATCATAAGGGATAAAGCACACTGTGAAGCCAATTCCACAACTACCTTGTGTAGTTGTTGTCTAAGAAGGGATTTTACACCCAGGCAGGTTTTCAGGTATTTCAGGGAGGAAATAGATGAGTAAATTGTTTTGCTCTGGAAAGATGCTCAGAATGCAGCAAACTCTCCAGTAAAACTTTCATGGGGATTTTGATGTGGCAGGCTTAGTGCTCACACATGACAAATGAATAATCCATGGATTTGAAAAATTTGCTCATCTTCATTGACATGCTGCTCTAGTCCTACACAGAAATTTCTGATACAGTCTGTTAGGTCAAATATCAGCATTTGAAGAAGTCTTTAGAAATAGATTTACATGACAGATCCAAATAAGATAGTTAATCAGATAACAACATGCAGCCACAGAATGAGAAACAAACAAAGTGGTTCTGCATCTATCTCAATATTCTTTTTCATAGGCTGTTATTGATTGATTTGAGAATGTTTCAGAAATGAGATATGCAAACTTGGTAGCAGGCTTTATAAAACAATAAGACAAAACCATAGAGAGTTGAGAATTGCTTTGTGTGTCCCAATGCCACATTATAACTGCTCTGTTCCCCTCTATTCAACCCTCTACATCGCTCACAGAGGTACTCATGCAAAGAAGGTATTTACCACACATTGCTATAGTAATGCATTTACTGAATGCTGGACCAGCAACCAACACAAGCAGTTACCGGAGAGATTGCTTTTCCTCTAGCAAGCAACCCATGACAACTGATCTTCTGGGGAGACCTTGCTGGTAGTGTCATCTGCCAGGGAAGCTTGAGGAGCTATAATTTGAAAGCAGGCTTCCACCCCAGTTATGGAACACACTCCTCTTGGAAATCAGGTTGGCAGCAACTCTGGTTAGTTTAAGATACCAACTGAAAACATATATTTTTGACATGTCTTTGAAACATGTCTGGAACACAGATTTTAGATAACTGGTGGGGGTTTTTTGTAAATTATTTTACTATTTGATTGATAATATTTTTACTGTTTTGGCTCATTCTGAGGTCTTTATATCCATTATATAAAGGAATGGACAACATAGTCCCCATGTACCTATTACCGTTTACTCTGCATCCAGTACATTTCCTCCTCTGGCTTTAGAAGTGGTGGACCCAAGATTCTAGCCATAATCCATATCTATACTGCAGTTCTGATCCAGTTTTGACCTTGCTGTTTTCTAAGCCAGTAATGTGTACACAGTGCTGTCCAGACTACTGCAGTATTATGCTTCATGTACACATGCACTCCCCTGCACAATTCAATTATACAGAACAGCACTTGGGAATTTTTCTCATCCCAATGGGACTACATTTCCTAGTGAGCAATCTTCTGGGAGCCACATACCAGTGATGGGTGGGGACAGAGGCAACATAGGCAAAGCAATAAATATGGCTCTTAACTTTGTGCAGTAGGCTTCACTGTAGTCACACCAAAACTCAGATGTTTCTATATATGCACACATGTTCTTAGCTCTTGATTTTCCATCCAGGCAAGAAAAAGCCCAGTCTGAAGCTGGAGATATGGCCTGGGAATGATGTGTGCTGTGGGAAGAGTTCCAGGCATTGGATAACGAGGCCTAGAGGGCTGCATTCAACTCTTAATACAGTGGTACCTCAATTATCAAACACAACCGGTTCTGGAAGTCTGTACTTAACCTGAAGCATACTTAACCTGAAGCGAACCTTCCCATTGAAAGTAATGGAAAGTGGATTAATCTGTTGCAGACGGGTCCGCGGAGTATTCAACCTGAAGCGTACTTAACCCGAGGTATGAGTGTAATTGGTTCCAGAAGTCCGTACTTAACCTGAAGTGAACTTTCCCATTGAAAGTAATGGAAAGTGGATTAATCCATTCCAGACAGGTCCGCGGAGTACTTAAACTGAAAATACTCAAACCGAGGCATACTTAAAGCAAGGTATGACTGTACTGAATTCCACACTCCTGATACAAACCTGCTTATTCTGAGTCGGACTCAGATATTGAGTCGGTACTGGTTATATTAACTGGCAAAGTCTTTCAGTATTTTAATGTAGGCGTCTTGGAAACATCAGAGACTGAAACTAGGGCCAGGAACCCATTTGGAAGAAAGGCAGACAAACAAACAAACAAACAAACAAATAGAGGTGCATGCAAAGCATTGCCTTATTACTATCTGCAACCCTTTCCCAAAGTAGGGGATACCCTTTGGGGTACCAACAACATACATGATCTCAGGAAGTGAGAGAAATTGATATAAACCAGAAAGATTGAGAAGTTATTTCTCCCCTGAAACTGTGCCACTGCACATCAAGGCATCTGCATCTCAGACTAATTCTACAGCTGCCCTCACATGGAGAATAAACAAGAAAGGTAACTGGAATGTGTTGAATTTGTGAGCTCTGTGAGTTCATTGGATATACATCTGTCACTCTTCCAAACTACTAATCAGCTATGCCCTTGAAAACTAGGCAGAGGATTAATACAATATCTTTAATCATTTCAAACTATTTCTCAAAAAAAGAATTGCATGTGCTTCAAAGTTAGAGGCAAAAGAAAAGGTTAGTAAAATATGATAGCATAAAACAAACATACATAAAACGGCCATTAAAGGAACTGAACAATCAGAGTACCTGCCACTGAACTAAGGCTATAGAGCAGCAAACAAATTGTCTTTAAATAAACCACCCAGGTAATACCATTGATCCCTCAGTTCAAAGAAATCCTAGTCCCTAGGGACTATCTATAAATACTGCTGTTCAGAGCATCAAAACTGTTTGCTTCAAAGAGGTTAGCTTAAGCGGATGAAACAATTCTGAGTCCTTGTCAAAAGACCTTTTGGCCTTTTAAAAAGTAAGACAGAATTTGGTATGCAATGCAGGGATTTGTAAAGTCCCTTAAGAAGTACAGGCTGAAGCTCTTGGCTCCTTCAAGCTTAGTAGATCTGGGCTTTCTGCTGAAGGTGGAGCTCAGCAAGACAATTTGCAGAAAATACTATAGCTTGACACCAAGCACAAATGAATAAGGGAAAAATAAAATAACAGAATACAAGCAGCTCTAGATAAAACAAGTTTTCGTTAGTGACGGACTTGTTTTCAGATATGTATAATATCTGAGAGTAGGCGGGACTCATAAAAGTGAGAGTCAATGCTAGGAGTACTGAAGCAAAGGGAGGGAAACTTTGGGCCTTTCAGATGCCATTGGGATCCAGCTACCATCAACCATACTTAACATGGTTGATAGTCAGCAAGCCACGCCCCCTTGGAACGTCCTGATTGGATGCGCCAAGGGAGTGCCGCGGCCGGGAGCCAGCCAATGGGCTGGGGGAATGGCAACCATCCCCCCCCCCACGTGTCGGCCTCGTGGGCCCACAACCTCCATTCCTCCTTACGGCAGAATGGACTTTCTCTGAAAGGGAGACTAAACATCTGGAATCTTTACCTGCAAAACTTGTATCTCATGGGCAGGGCCAGAACTCACTGGAACTCAGTTCTTGCACCTCTCAGGTGGGTGCCGAGCCATGGAGGCATTCATGCTGAGTTCTGGCACTTTTTTTCTCGAAAAATTGCACTGTTCATAGGAAGCACTGCTACAGCAAAAACTACTAACGTAAGAGGGCGTGTGTGAGAACATTTTTGGCAGTATCAAAAGGAAAGGTTTTTCCTTTTCTGCTCACTTTGCAAAAGCAATAATAATTGCATATGAATTTATGTGATTGTCAGTTCATCTGAGTGATATAATCACATAAGTGAATCTGATTGGTTACACAATTATGACAGCCCCCTATTCACAGCTTCTTTCTCCATGCTTTCAGCCCCACCCTGGTGTTTCTTTCAGTAACCACACATGTTGTACATGTTTATGTAAGAAGACCAGTGCGTGAACTGATCTTCATGAGCTCAGGCTCTGCCCAGTCAGGAATCTTGATTAGAAAATGACACAATGTCAATGGCACGGCACCACACTCCTCGCTCAACACACTTGTGCCATTCACACAGTTAAAACAAGAACAGTGTTCTTTTCAACATCTGATCTCTGATTGTGCAGTTTCTGTTTGGGTGGGATCAATAGCTCCCAGGGAAAATGGTACCAAAGCTGTGGTGCCACAGCAAATAATTGTGCCAACCAGGATTTTTAAAATGTTAATATTTACACGATCTAAGCAGTTTTGACAGCCAGAGATTAATGTTTGCCTCTACCACAAAATCAAAATATTTGATGCAGGACTAGTTAAAATTCACCATTCTAAATTGCAATGTGCCTGATAATGCAGAAGCCCACTTTCCACACGCACATCATTTTCTTTTAACAGACATTAAAAGGGGAAAAAAATCTTATTAAACTTTATTGTACTCAATAAACATGAGTTCTTAGCCTAACAAACAGATGTGGTTTAAGGCTAAGAGATAGGCTTTGTATGGCTTAAATATTTGCATGTATCAATTGTTTGGGAGAGATAGGGAAGGCTGAATCCCAGTGGAAAGATGTGAGCAGGGAGGATAAGCAGAATGCTAAGTAGCATCATCCCCACATCTCGTCAGTATGTGTATCTCTAATTATCACTGTATATATACACAGTGGTGGAAGTAAAGCCAGGTGCTGTAACCAAGGTTTATTTATTTATTTACTTTGCCGGGGGGGGGGGGGGAGAGACTCACTCATTGATATTTTTATTTATAGAAGAACATTTTTCACACAACACCCAGGACAAATATTATTCACGTAAGAGCCATTAGCTGGCTATGCAATCCCATCACACACACACACACACACACACACACACACACACACACACACACACACACACACTTACCTTAAGCTCATTCCTTCAGAGGGGGAAAAAACCTGACCCTTTTCTGTCTAAAAGCAAAGACTTCAATTGAGACAGCAATGTTCTCTGACAGACATGAGTTCTGAATACTAATTCTCAGCTACCATTCAGAGCTCATTAGCGTGGGGCTACATTTTCTAAACAGCACTGTATGTCTTAAAAGTCTACAACCTTGCACTAAAAGCCAAGAAAATTACATAGTTTTGAATGACAATGTTTAAAAGCTATATATAGAAAGAGAAGAAAAGAAAAGGAACCCTAAAGTGTCATACAAAGAATCCTGCCTTTGGACAGAGCTGCTATGACAAGACTTATAATTTTACAGTATCATGAAAAACCCTTCTGGGTGCAGATTCTATTATATTTTATTGCTCCCAAATTCAGTGAAACTCCTTAGAAGGAGCATTTTACTAATCAAGCTACTGGCAGATCTGGGAAACCTCATATTAATTTATATTGTTTGTTAAGCATATAGATGCTGACTAAACAACTGACTCCTGTTTACTTCCACAGGATAACTCCTAGGCAATATTTGCTTTTATATCTCTTCCTTTATTTATTTTGCCACAGCAAGGAAAGGAGTTCAGGGAATGAATAAAAAAATTCACTGTAAAAGCTTACCGGTAATTTTGCACCACCCACCAGCTGATTGCACCTGCAGAATGGTTGTAAACTTCCAGTCTTTTATTAACAGGGGTGTATATTCAAGTCCATTAGGTTGCATTGCATTGCCCGTGCCAAAGCTTTCAACCTTTTCTGACACACAGTATTTGCTCATTTAAAAATAAATAAATTCCCCTTCCCTTTTTTTCTTTTTTTGCTAGGGCTGCTTTGGTTTTATACTTCAGGAATATTACGCTTACTGTTGTTGTCGTTGTACTACTACTACAAGCAGAATTTGTTTTGGGAAGTACAGCCTTTTCAAGGAATTCAGTGGACATAAGTCAAGGTGCCTGATTTGTTCCTATCAATATTTGATAAGGAATCTGAGGGCTAAATCAGACATGGCATTAATTTTCTGAATCCAATTCGTCTGCACAGTTTTTGTTGTGTAAATGGGAACTATTGGGAAGTCTGGCCATGGAGCGGGGAGTGGGGGGGGGGAGAGAGAGAGAGAGAGCGCAATTCATCTCTTTCCATTTCTGAAATAGTCCTAGACAAAACAAAATAATAAAACCTGTCCCAAGCTGGTGTTTGCTAGGATTGTACAAAAACTTCAGACAAAGTCATATCCTCACTTTAATGACCTTCAGGACACCTCAGAATTTGAGGTGACCTGAGTCCAAGGTGGTACACGACAAAATGGAATTGATCCAAGATTTTGGAACCACATCATAAGGGGGTTTAAAACTTTTATTTCTGGCAGTCTGATACATTTCTGAACCCCCCAACAAACTATAAGTATAAAATGCCAGGGAGGGTGGATGGGGGCACTGGCGTAGGAAGACGAGTATGGGGAGAGCGCACCGCCCCCAGCAGCACAATCCTGGTGGGGTGCCATCGCAGCTGCACTCCCCCGCCCCTGCTGGGTGCCATACCCCCACAGGTGGCATGCCACGCCCCAAGGACATGCCCCAGCCCCGCCCTCGCCTGCTCTCCGCCCCCCAGTGCCAGAGCATGAAGAAGAAGAAGAAGAAGAAGAAGAAGAAGAAGAAGAAGAAGAAGAAGAAGAAGAAGAAGAAGAAGAAGAAGAAGAAGAGTAGTTTGGATTTGATATCCCGCTTAATCACTACCTGAAGGAGTCTCAAAGCGGCTAACATTCTCCTTTCCCTTCCTCCCCCACAACAAACACCACAACAAATGCCACTGGATGGGGGTGCAGGTGCAGTTCTGTGACTGAAATATCTAACTCATGGCATTTTCAAGGTTTTTTCCCCTGTTTACTGTAGCACTTCTGATGCTGAAGGCACATACCAGAAGATTCTCTCTGCTCCTGATGACCCACAGCTAACTGGGAGATGGGACCTGTACAGCGTTTCCACATTCTGAAATATGTTATGTCCTCTGTAGTTGCTCCCCAACACACTTGCTCAGTACCCAGGTTGGTAGGCACCCTGGGGAGCCTTGGCTCTAACTCAGGGGTGGGGAACCATTGTGGGGTCCACATGCCAGTGGTCAGTGCATTTGAGGCCAAAGTTAGTGCAGCAATTAATGCAAATTTTACATCATTGCTAGTTTCTCCACACATAGGCGCTACCCTCTCCATCCTCCCTCCAGACAAGCAAGAATATGAGAGTTCAAGGATACATTTCAGCTATGCAAAAACATGCAAGGGTATGAAATAGGGCCAGTAGGGGAGTTATATGGAGAGAGGAGAAGAGACTCAAGTATCAGAGAGATCTGGATCTCAGCCTTTATCCCCCAGACCTAATGTTCCCCATCCCTGCACTAGAGATTGCCTTCTTACTTGTGATCCTAAGGTTGCTGTAATTGATGCTTGACTATTGCTCATGTTCATTCTGATATCACTGTTCTGTTCTGAATTTCATCAATTTTGTTAATATTAATTTTTCCCTTTTATTCAGTTAAATTACACAAACTCTTCTCTCCGTCAGGTTAATGGTGGGTTCGCCCTGATTAATTATTTTTCCTTACATCCACCTATACACTAGTTAGCAGTGAGAGAAAAAGTTGGGTTTGACAGAGGAAGGTTGGGTTTGACAGGCAAAAGGAGGCTGGGAGGGATACAAAAAAAGAGGGGGGGGATGCCAACAAAATTCTAGTGATATTTCCCCTCCTGCCTCAAGGTGTCGCTGTGGCGTCTGTTCTGTTTGCAGCAAGTGTTCTCTCTGGTTTCCTGTTCAAATCTCTATGGTCATTTCTGGTCTTTGTTATTTGGACGGCTGATTCAGCAACTCATCACCATTTTTTCTTTCTTTCGTTTGTTCACTGACACCCTGGACCTCCCACCATTCACTTTTTCTCCCCTTTTCTCCTTATTCCTTCAGCGCACGTTTCAGTCTATTGACTGCCATCCTTCTCTTCCACAAATTTAAAGTACATGACTTCCCCCAAAGAACCCTGGGAGTATAGTTTGTTAAGCATGCTGAAAATTGTAGCTCTGTGATTTGTAAACTACAGTTTGCAGGATTATTTGGCTGAAGTCATGTGCTTTAAACGTATGGTATGCACACAGCCTTAGTCCTGATTTTGTAAGCTGCTCCAAGAGCCCTTTGGCTAAATAAATAAATATTCCTCAAATAAATGTATATATTTTAGAATAAAAGCTATTTCACTAACATTATGGAAGACTTTATATTTATGCCTTTGTGAAGTTTAGGCAAATACTCTGCCAGGAATCGATGGCTATTAGATGGATTGATGGATACTGTGTTTGAAAATAAATGATAATTCTCCTTTGCATTGCTAAATCTTGATGACCCCTGGATGGAATTCAGAATGTGGGCGTTTCAAAACTATTTTTTATTATTATTAAATGATAGTTTTATAGCAATTCATTGTCCTCTAAAACAACACTTCTATTGCCATCTCTGAATTTAGACCACACAATTTTTATGCTATGATACACTAGTAAAGCAGGAGAGATTGCTAAGTTTTGCAAAGCAGTGCCTGATGTCTCTCCCTCCATTTCAAATTAATAAACTCGGCACAGCACAGCCATTATGAAGATCATACATTTCCAACTAGAAGCCTGGGGACAGGTGCAATAAGTAGCTAATATCCGTTGCTGGCTAGCGTCAAAGAAATGGAAGAGGGAAAGTCAGAGCAATCATTCTTTTAAAGGCAATCCATTGGCCAGAGACCTCAAAAACAACATTTCTATTGCTGTCTCTGAATTTAGACCACACAATTTTTTAGTTTACAACTGAACCTTTAGACTGCTTTAGAAAATGCTTGAAGCTGTTTCACTTCAAAAGCTATAACATAATGCCATAAAAAAGAATCATGGAGCATTCCTGAAAGAGCTTGAAACATAGCGGAATGATCAGCCTGTTTCAAACCTATTAGAAGATCTTAAGCCAACATAAGAGCATTTTTATTCTAACATACAAGACTCCTTCCCCAACTAGCAAGGTTATTAAAATGTGAGAAAGTTGGAGTAAGGCATGAATTATCAGAATAAGTTTTTTGGGGATGCTCTTGTGCCATTTTTTAGTTCACAAAACACTCCAAGTATCAAGCGATGCGTTTCAGAACACTGAGAGTACAATAATAGGAGAAATTACTTCTGATGCACTATAAGCTCTGGATATTCTTTAGTTAATTAAAGCTACAGAAGATCCTGTTTGTTATCCAGACCACTATGCAAGGGGAATAGAAGCTTGTCAATTTCCCCCTAGCTACAATTGGGATGAAAATCGCGACACGCCCCCCCCCCCATGGCTAGATTTAGGGGGGGGATCATTGGTGCCCATTTTCATACTGATGATAGCTGGTTGGATCCTCCCCTTCATATAGAATAGAATAGAATACTTTATTGTCATTGTACATAGTACAACGAAATTGAATGTCATCCCATAAAAAACAAAATAAAAACACAATACACACATACATAGACACCCATCACAACTCCCCAGGATCATACTTTTTAGTTACAGCATTTAAGATGGTTATAGCTCTTGGATAGAAAATGTTTTTTAATCTATTCATTCTTGATTTAATTGTTCTGTATCTCTTGCCCAAAGGCAACGGTTCAAAAAGACTATATCCAGGATGAGATGAATCCTGTAAAATATTATTTGCTTTTTTAAGGCAACGGGAGTTGTATAGTTCTTCCAGAGATGGGAGAGGATGACCGATAATCTTTTGGGCTGTGGTTATGACCTTCTGGAGCACTTTCCTATCCATGACTGTGCAGCTGGAAAACCAAGCACAGATACAGTATGTAAGAATGCTCTCTATGGAGCCTCGGTAGAAGGACACCAGCAGTCTCTCACTCAGCTTGTTCTTTTTTTAAAGTCTGAGGAAATATATTCTCTGCTGGGCCTTCTTCACCAGAGCACTGGTATTTGTGCTCCAGGTCATACTCTGCTTTATGGTAACACCCAAAAACTTAAATACAGCCACCCTCTCCACCCGGTCCCTGCCAGTATACAGGGGCTGAAAGTTATACAGATAACAATCACACCCCATATGTGTGATCAATTAATTAAAGACAATCTGGAGATGTAGTGTGCACTATGCATAAGTGTAAGGTGTAGTTTGGCCCTCAAGCTAGCCTTCTGCCGCCTTCTGCAAACAGATAGAAGCTGGCAGTGTGTAATTTCTGGTTCCAAGAATTTAATTCCTCTGTTCTTTGACATTGTTCATTTTTCGAAAGTCAGCACATATTATTGTAGCTTGTTGCCTAATTTCTCATCTGAAAATCTTCCTTGACATTATACGGTATGTGACCCAAATAAGCTAAGTGCTTTGCAAAGCACATTTTCCAGCATTGACAGATATATCAGTTACTTGTGTTGATGCTTAAAAACAGAGGACAGGCATTGGGAAAAAGTCATGTGCAAGCGAAGAGCAACTTAAAAGAGGAAATCATTAGAAAAGTCTACTTCAGGGGTTTTTTTTAGATGTCACATGAAAGCCAAATTCGCCTGCTATCTGACGTTTCCTGGAGTCCCCACATGCATCCCCACTGGCTTTGCTACAAAGTTGAGAAAGCCCGGAAAGTACAGCAGTGTCTGTCGACAATTGGATTAGTACCGTAAATGGGATCTGCCTGTTTTCCTGAAGTCGATGTAGAGCAGGGGTGTCAAACTCAAATTCGTCGGGGGCCGCATCAGCAGTTTGGTCACCCTCAAAGGGCCGGTTGTATCTGTAGGACTATGTGTCCACTCTTTATTATCATAAATTATTGTCACTGCATTCAATTATTACTTTTTTTTGTAATAATGTAAGTAATAACTAGCTCTGAAAGCAGAAACATAGTCAGAATAATGGCAAGTAGATATTCAAATGTACAATTATTGTACAATTTATTGAAAAATGATTTTTGGTAACTGCACTGGGTGGTGGAGGCTCGCTAGGACCTTTGCAGAGCTACTAGTACCTGGAGATGCTGGGGTCCTTCTGCATGCAGGACAGAAGTTCTGCCAGTGAGCCATCACCCTTCACCAAAGGGACTGGCTGAGGTTGACTCACTGAAGCTGCTCTCCTGGTTCCAGGGTTTAAGGGCCAGAAGTATAAAGCAGCATCCTATGTTTCTGAGGAGAGGGAGAGGGAGAGGGAGGGGAGGAAGGAAGGAAGGATGGAAGGAAGGAAGAAAAGAGGGAGTGGGAGGGAGAGAGGAAGGAAGGAAGGAAAGAGGGGAGAGAAAGAAGAGTAGGAAATAAGGAAGAGAATAAAGAAGGAAAGAAAAAGAAAGAGGGAGAGAAGAGGGAAAGGGAGAAAGAAGGAAGGAAGTAGAGGGAAAGAAAGAATAAGAATGAGGGAGAGGAAGAAAGTTGGGAAGGACGGAAGGAAGAAAGGAAGGAAGTAAGGAAGTAAGGAAGAAAGAAAGAAAGAAAGAAAGAAAGAAAAGAGGGAGCAGGAGGGAGAGAGGAAGGAAAGAGGTGAGAGAAAGAAGAGTAGGAAAGAAGGAATAAAGAAGGAAAGAAAAAGAAAGAGGGAGATAAGACAGAGATAAAGAAGGAAGGAAGGAGAGGGAAAGAAAGAATAAGAACGAGAGAGAGGAAGAAAGAAAGGGAGGGGGGTCGCCGCCTTGATTCAGCGCCAGAAAAGAGCGCGAAGAGACCCTGGGGCAAAAAGCATTTCCCCGGCCCCAGCTGTTTGTCGGCGCTTTGTTGGCGCGGCGCTTCAGCAGCAAGGTCCCACTGCTGGGTCCCGCTGGCTGGGGTGCTCGGCGGGCCACATGACGAGGTCTGGCGTGCCGGATTTGGCCCCCGGGCCTTGTGTTTGACACCCGTGATGTAGAGCGTGAATATAGAGTGCTGGGGCATTGTTGTTAACTGGGTCATCTCAGCTCTGGGCCATAACTAGACATCAAACCTCCCAAAGAACTCTTCAGTCATTCTGATGTTGTCAAAGCCAGTCTAATAACCCTGTCATTTTTATTATTATATATTATTCTTTTCAGGCATCAGAATAATTGTGTGTGACCAAGAAGCAGCTAGGTCACTTGGGCATACCATATACCTGTAGCTTTTATTTTTTATTTTTTGCCTCAGGCATGTCTTCTGCCATGTTCTATTTAATATGGTTCCCTAGAATAGGTTTTAAATAGTTTAGAAGGCAGGCTGATATCACATGTTTGTTTGTTCATAAGAAGAGTGGAACGGGTTCTAAAAGGCAAAGCGGGGGGATTACACTTGGCTGTTTGTTAGATCAGTAATTCCAACTTTTTTTGGACATAGGAACCTCTGTAACACATTGTTCTATCCAGAAAAGCCCCAATCTTCTCCTCATGCTCCCCAATTTTAAAAAAACCCAAATAAAAACCAATTGTAATCCCATAACACTGCTATATAAATTTAAATAAAATAAATCCTAAACACTGACCCACCAACCCACCATAGCTGCAAAGTTATCCCTTTTTTTAAGGGATTTTCCCTTATGCTGCATAGGCTTCCTCGCGAGAAAAGGGGAAACTTGGCAGCTATGCAACCCACCTATATATCTCCTGTCTGTTTTGTCACACCATTCACAGATAAAGTCTGGTTTTGAACATCCACAGTGCTGAAGGGTTGAAGATATATCACCAAACTAGACTGAGAGATGTGTTACTCAGGGACATTCCCACACTTGGAGTGGGGATGACCAGCCAGTGCAAGGGGCAGAAATGAAGTGTCTGAGAGGTTGTAAAATATCATGGAACCTGGGGGAAGAGTGCAGAACGAGACCTAGAGGGTGCTACTGGATGATACAACAGTGGTACAACAGGTTTTCTTTATAAAAAAATAATTTGTATTTTGACATAAGTTTTGCCTACCGGTAGGTAGCGTGATACATTACCTAACTGAATGGTAAGGGGAGTCTCTCTGAACATGAACAAAATGTCTTTATAGCTACAGCCAGCACATACATATGAGATATGAGATTTGAGGTAAAATTTCAGGTCAGATGATATGCCTTTCTTCAAATGTGATCCCCAAATCTTCACTATTGCAAATCATTTGGTAAATCATGGACTCATTATGATAGTGATAATGGTACTTCATCTGCATACTAGTGCAAAAAAAAGCCCTATGTTTGCAAATAGTCACAGGTTTGGGTTTTCAATGATTAGCTGCTCTATCCTCACATCAGGTCTATTTTCTGTATTTCATTTATGCAACATCAATTTTGAAGAAAATGCATGTCTGAAGGGATTTCAGAAGTAGCTCAGCAGTTCGATCCAGGGCTTCCACAGAGACAGATGCAGGGCTTAACATGAGGTTTGGAAGGCCTTTAGGATTGGGACTGACATGCAGGGGCTCTTTGTTTCACATAAACACAAGATGGCAAACATCCCTCAGAGCAGTAAGTCTTCCTTCCTTGAAGATTAACCTGCGGTTTAAAACATTACCAGGGGCTCTCATTAGCTGCTGTGGCTCCACCATCCTGTGCTGGGATTCTTGCCAAAGCTTCTGCTCTTCCCCACTTTGTTCTGAAGAACTGCTTGTAAAACAGCAGAGGCAGGGAAGCCTGTTACAAAGTCCCGCAAGAATGTATTTTATTAGTTCCAAGAAGTATGCAAATGGATGTGAACAACATTTGGGAGCACCAAATCTTTGCACATATTTATCAGTTATTTCTATATCAACAAAGAAGACATTTCAAATCAGGAAAGTCTTTGACCCTTCAGCTTCTTTAAGAAAAAAAATGAGGTCCCAAACATAAAGAACCAAGAATAGGAAAAGCTGACGTGAACAATCTGTATATGAGTTCAATGAAGTCAACTGAGCAAAATTGAGGAACTAAGTAGAAGGTTTATCACTTGTCATTTCACTTCTAGGTCCAGTTCACCATACTATATTTTTTCCTGGTGCAGGGGCATAGGAAGGGCGGAGCAATAGGGGCGCTCTGCCCCGGGCAGCGTGATCCCGAGGGCGCCATCGCGGTTGCCCCTCCCATGCTGGGCGCCCTGCCCCCGCAACACGCGCCCCACCCCTACAGGCGGCATGCCACGCCTCCAGAATGCGTGCCACACCCCCAGAATGTGTGCCAGCCACGCCCCTGCCTGCTCTCCGCCCCCGGTGCCGAAGTATGAAGCTCTGCCACTGTCCTGGTGCAGTGGGTTCTATCCAAAGTAGTCCTAAATAACTCCTTGCATGAGTTGAACAATTTCTGCTTGGTCACTGGGTCTTCTCCACTCTCCTCCTCCACACTGTGGGCCCTCCAAATCTCTTCTGAAGTTTTCCCTGACCCTCCAGAGCAGATCTGAGGGCTCTGGGCACATGCAGGTGGAGGAGAGGGTGGGGGGAAAGTCCCATTGCACAAGCCAATGCTGTTCGGCTTGTGTACTTATTTGGATGGATACCACCCAATGGAAAGAGAAGAGGCAGATCCCGCAGCCTTTAAACTAGCTTGCCATGCATAGGAGGAAAAGGTAGGCAAAGTATTGCACTAAAAGCTTGCCACATTTCATGTGCAAAGCAGAACCATGCATTTGAATCATCTGACCAGTGCTTTTTTTCTTTAAAAATAATAATGTTTAGGGATACTCTCATTTTAACTCAAGAAAATCACCATTTTATAGTTCAATTGGGAAAAATAAATGCAGTAAATGGACAAAAGTACAAAGATTCACAAAATGTTTAGGGCAGGCATCCCCAAACTTTGGCCCTCCAGATGTTTTGGGCTACAATTCCCATCTTCCCTGACCACTGGTCCTGTTAGCTAGGGATCATGGGAGTTGTAGGCCAAAACATCTGGAGGACCACAGTTTGGGGATGCCTGGTTTAGGGGTATGCGTACCCCTGCGTTTCCCCCCCCCCCCAAAAAAAGCACTGCATCTGGTACAATCTCCCTGTTGTGTGTTTTGTAGACAGTAAGCCATCCTCCTCTCTTCCATGCAAGAATGGCATCATTAGAAAGGAACTGCAGAGTCATAATGACTGAGCTCACTCTTGAGTTCATGCAGCTGTGCACTGCAGGTGCCTGCCTGCTGGGATTTCCCTGCAGAAAATGGCACACAAAATTGTGTTGTTGCAAGTATGAGTTGTGACATTGGGGTAAAGGTAAAAGCATGGACCCACTCCACCATCAACACAGCTATGATCGGTATGCCTAGAGGGGACTGTACTCTAGTTAGGAAACCCTTTCGAGCAGATTTTAGGGGTGCATAGGGATCTATAGGGAGAGCGAGAAGTCCCAATGTGTAAGTAAGCAAGTTCACTCATGCAGGATTGGATTTAACCCTAGGTGACCACGTCATCTGTTCATTTAGCCCACCTTAAAAGAAGTTGGTTAATAAGTTTTATGTCATGTTACTTTGGGTAAATCGAGTCAACCAATTATGACCCCAATGAGAGCTAACTTCCCCCCCTCAAATGGTAAGCCTTATGTTGTATCACCAAGAGATCCAGCATTTTACACAAAAATGAAGCCCTAGAATATGATTTGTTTTCTTTATTGATTTAGAGCAATAGGAATTGTGTTTTATAAATCCTGTCACAGCATCCTTGTTTTCTTCTGTGTTCATGTATTTTTCCTCTTGACAGATGGAGTTTACTTATAGCATTTCTAATACCGCTACCCTAAACTGATTGTCTCAAAAAGCAACATGATTGCTGTGATGCTTGCCATCTTCCAAATGTGTTTTTCCCTCCTTCCCTTTCACATATATGGCTTTTTAAATGCTATACTACCCATTTTCTCCTTGAACAGTTTTGGCAGCCAAACAGTGATGCAAATAATCATCCTTGTTACTCTCGCTTCAGGGATCTGGATACACAGAAATATTTGCTGCTCTTTTTTTCAGTGACATGTCCCAAATACGGAACAAGAAAATGCTCCCCCCCCCCCCCCCGCTATGGAGTGTTACAGTAAAGTAATATGAAAGTCAGCCTGGTAAAGATGTTAGCTATAGTTTACTAGGAGTTTTGTTTTGCCTTACATTGTCTAAAGCAAAGGAAAAGGAAACACGTTCATATATTTTCCTCAGATAAATTATTTGCATTTGTATAGAAGAAAATTATGCCAATAGCTAGTATAGAAAATATCTTATACAGCAAATATAAAATCATAGTAAATGTCAGAAAAATATAAAAATTGAACTTTATAAAGAAGTGTCCAATCACATAAAATTAATTGAACCGAAAAGGCCTGTTGATACAAGATAATCTTAAAAGACATCTAAAATTTGGAATGGATGGAATCTTTTTCCATCCAAGGAAACTCTTCTCTGGATCCAAGCAAACTGTATCCCTTGAAATATAAATACTTCTTGCTTAGAAAGATGCATAGAATCATGTACCTAGAGCTGTGCAGTTTTAATAATTTTATTAATTTCTGCTGTTGTTTTTGTTATATAGAAAACAACCCTATATTTATTTATTTACTTATCTTTATATCCCACTCTTCTCTATCCAAAAATTAATTTGAAGTGCTCACAAGATTAAAACAAGCACGAGCATTATAAATAAACCACAATGGGTAAAACTAGCAATCACAAAATGAACAGTCGATGCAGAAAAGCAATTCCATGGCTTCAGGAAACAGCAGTAAGTGGCACTAGGCAACAGCACTGCAAGGCCAAGGGACCCTTAACCTTTACAAAGTCACTGCTGTTTTCATTTCATGTTCTTAGAACTGAAAGGATGAGTGTATCCTGTTGCCTGTTGGAGAGGCATAAATGTTCCTCTGACCTTCAGGACATCAAAAGTTAGCACTTGGAAATTAAACTGAGGTCACCTGTCCAGTCTTCCCCACTATAGTGAGATGTACTGTATTTCAAATTAACTTATAGGAACAGTTTTATGTATAACAGTATCTATATAAACCTATAATAGACATTTCTAAATGTGCATCTCTCGCTATAAATTAGCATACAAAAATTGTATGCACAATCATGTTCTCTTTTGTCCTCTTTTTGTGTGTGGCAACGTTCTGCTTTTCTGGTAATGCATAAGCAGACATCATAGCTTTGCACCAATGAGTAAAATATAATTCTTACTTTTTTTATAAAAAAAAATGTTCCTTGTGTTCTGCACAGCAAATTTACAGTAGGCCAATGATTCTTCACTTCCACTTTAAAAGTACTTGCTCCCAGACTATTGGGAGGAGAGTAGCTTTAATCTTGGAAAGCTTTAATCAAATAGTTTTAATCTTGATTTATGGAGCCTCTCTATGACACAGTTTATGAACTCTAGAGCTACATAAATTGTATTTATTAATGAAAATGAAAATGGGATCAGGGAGAAACAAGCCACTACAGTGGTTCTTTTAATTGGGATTGAATGTAATTTTTCTACAACTTGTAGGCAAATGGGTTTTTGCGTAACCTGATTGCTTTCACTGCATTGTTGAAATAATTATCCATTGTCATGGGTTTTTCCGTGTAGATATTGGCTTTGTTATGTTACCAAAGCATTTAATTTGCCTTGTTTGTCTGAAAGTGGTGAATGGTGAGTGGCGAGATTACTGCAACTGATATTGTTGGATTGTTAATCAAATCAGACAAGTTCATTATTTCTCAAATGAATCCCACCCACTCAGAGGCATGCAGAATATTACTTTGTATTAAGAAAATTACATTTATCTCAATAATGTCACAAGCTAATAAAAAAAAAGCCCTGAAGCTGGCAAACTCTTTGACATTGCTTGCTGCAGAAAGCATTGTCCACTCAGGAATGCATTAGCAGATCAAGAGAGAATAGTTCTTTCATGTTTATATTGAGATGAATGGAGGAAGGCAGGGATAGAGCACTGTTGTTTGATAGTGTGTGTAGGTTGCATCCAAATTTAGGGAGGGTGTGTGTGTGTGTGTGTGTGTGTGTGTGTGAGTGTGTGTGTGTTTTTGTATTCCACTTTACAGAAGTTCCATACCTCAGCGGTAGAGCAACTGCCATTCAAATGGTGTGTGCACACCACATCTTGTGATCAATTACCGTTATGTGGGATGGCTTGCCTTCCCCCGATATTTTATTCAAATTGGCATCCCTGTTCCATATGAGGGTCAGCAAGGTGGTTAACAATCAAAAAACCGAATGAAGGCCAATATAAAAATGTAATTCAACCACAATTGATCTAAAAATATACAATGCAAAGGTACGAGGTGTGTAACCAGGTACAGTATCCCTCAGAAACCCACAAGCAAGACCAGGGCACCAGGGCATTATCTTCTCCTGAGGTTCCCAGAAGTGGTAAAATGTATCTGTATTGTTTTCAAGCTTTTTCTTGTTGAGTATTCTAGGTACAGTACTGTGATTTAAATTACTTAATTGTATTATGGAGCTATGTATTTTGAGTAGATAAAAGTCCCGAAATGCAGTGACTTTGTTTTCTAGTTTTTGTTTCAGTTTGTTTTTATTCAAGAGAGTCTATTCTCTCCAATTCTCTGCTTAGATGCACAGTGGCAGTAATCAACCAAGCATTAATACTAAACAATCACAATTCATTCTAATGTGACTTACTTGAGATCAGCATATATTCACAAAGGTGTGCTGTGCTCAGGCAGGTGCTTATTTCCTGTCTGGAATGCACATTGCACTTGGCAAATAGACCATACAGATGAAGATGAACACAGTCACGATTTTGCTTACTCATGAATGTCTCCCAATATTGGTAATTTAAAAATATTTCAGCTTTATTGTGCACTGGTTGAATCTAAAATTAAACCTCAGACACATGAATCAAAAAGAAGCACACTAAAAATGAAATGGGAATAACAGTGTGATCTTACACATGACTACTCAGAAGTATGCTGCAATGAATTCAATGGGACTTACTCCCAGGCAAGTGTGTATAAGATTGCATTCTAAACTATTGATATGAGGATTTTTAAGTACCAAGAAAAAGCGTACCCTTGATAGCTACAAGAAAAATTAATTTGTTATCTGTTAAATTAGTATACTGACAGTTAAAACTCTTTAGGCATATGTTAAGATGTGATCAAAGTAAGATGAATTCAGAAAAACCTTTGGAGATGTTATCCTTTCAGCCAGAGAATACAGACAATTATTGAAGAAATCTAGAATTAAACAGAATCACTGATGCAATAGCTTGTATATATCTTTGTTTGGCTTATTCAGAGGTTTAAAGTAGGTGAGGCCAACTAGATATTTATTCCATGTTCAGATACTGACCATGAAAAAAAACCTGCTTGAAATTATAACCTAACTTTGAATATGGCCACTGATCTACTGACAGTAACACATGCATTGTGTCAGTTCTTCTTCCACTGTTATAGGGTTCACAAGATACAGATATAGATATATAGATAGATATAGCTCTATATAGGGTGAGTCTTATAAAAGAGGCCCCGTGGAACATGTCTACTCTGTATCCTCTTTTAAGGTACTCTGCATGCCTCTTTTAAATGACTCACCCTGTAGCTATATGCACACACACACACACACACACACACACACACAACCTGAGATGTCTTGGTTGCAGCCTCTTGAAAAAGTAGTTTTGCAATCATGAAAATTTGTGTTGAATACCTTCGTCCTCTCCTTTCATTATATTATCTAATTCTCTCTCATAATGACCAAGGGAAGAAACAAGACCACAAAGTATTTCAGGTCACAGAAGCACAGAGTTGGAAGGGATCCTGAGGGTCATCTACTCCAACACCCCACAATGCAGGAATATGCAGCTGACCCTTACAGGGATTGAACCCACAACCTTGACATTAGCAGCACCACACTCTTATTATTTAATGAAATAGACATGAATTCCTAAACATACCTTCTTAGAATAAAAACATGGCAGCTAAGCAACCATCACAGGGTTTTTGTGTTGTTAATGCAGGGGTGTAGAACATTGGGCTTGTGGGGCAAATGTGGTCCTTCAGGCATCTCTTTGTATCTCTTGGGTTCTCCTCCTTTGGCTACACTCTTCACCAGAAGAGTGTACACTCTTCTTGAGTGACTTGCTTGAGAAGCTGTAAGAGGTACAATGTAGCCACAATAGTATTACAGGTGACTGGAAAGTCAGTTTAATTGTCAGTTGCATCCTGTCAAAATAAGGATATGAATATTTTTATAGACACAGTGGATGGAAGTTTGGTGAGTTTTCATTGGACAATACAGAGGACATTCTGCCTCATCCCATTGGACCAGAGTTGTGACCTGGCGAAGAGGTAGAAATTCCTACAATTATTGGCTTGAGGGAGACCCATCTGGAGTATAAAAGACAGGTCTCAGATCACAGTCAGTGTCAGATCTGAGGCTATAGGACTGGTGAAGAAGACAGTCATCATGGGAAGAAGAAGCTAGAACAAGGAACCCAGGCAAAAGACAATGTGGCCTGAGGAAGCTTGGGGACCCTGGAAGAGCTTACATCACTGGCTGGAGCTGAATATGGTCTGTGAAGGGTGGGTGTGTATCCCAAATAGACAGCTACTGAAGGAGCTTAGAAGCTAATCAGCAAGGACCGAGGAGTGCCCAAGGTTGCAGTACCCGGTGAAGACATTGGCAGAGTCCAGACAGAAGCCTGAGAGCCTGCAGACCACAAGAACAGCACCCTCAATACCCATCCCATGAGGGTACCACCTGAACTGGAACTGCAACAACGGCAGAATCCAAGGCACTAGGAGGGTGAAAATATAAAGAGGCCATTTTGTCCCACTTCAGTAACTGCTCCCTTTGCCACTTGCCACACAGCATGCTCTTTCAGCTGATGTTAATGCTCAGGGAATCCATACATATAGTGGGAGTGATCCTGGTAAAAAAATAAGAATTCAGAATTTCCTGAATAAAGTGTTTCATAATAAAGTAGTAAATTAGGCTAACTAAGAGAGAAACCCTGCTAAAGAAAAATCAGGAGATTAATTCGACCCAGAGGCATGGCTAAAGTGAAGAAATATATCATCAGTAATAAATTGTTCATCCATTTCTCCTTTAATAATTCTGCTGGTAAGTCCGATATACTTTTACTTTTTTTAAAAAAAAACAATAAAACTGCCACAATTTAGTGAAGCGATTAGAGCATTACCAAATATATGGTCAGACAAAGAGGAAGTCAGCTAATTCAATAAAGAGCTGGTGCTGGGTAAGGCTCCAGGCTTAGCTGGATTACTAACAGAACTTCTATTTAAAATGGTAAGCTGTTTAATATACATGTTAACCGACTTATCTTACTATGTACTCCTTCTTCTTCCTTGTGATGAAGTGGCTCAGAGATCAGGGTAGATCAGGCTGTGTGTGTGTGGTCTTCGCTTCCTTGGGATTTCGAACTGATAGCTGCTTCATTCTTTTCCAACTCTGGCCTGATCCATGCTTACCTTTTGCCCCACACTTTCTAGGCACAGGTCTATGCTTTCACAGTCTGTTTTGCCCCATCACTTTCCCCAGGAAAACCTGCTCTTTAATGTCATCTCAGAACAAACAGCAGTTCAGGTTTTGCTGTTTGTTCTGATTCAACAGTAAAGAGCAGGTTATAGTGGGGAAAGCACTGGAACAACAACAACAACAACAACAACAACAACAACAACAACAACAACAACAACAAGCCAAGCAAAATAAGTGCTCAGACAGGGAAGTTTAAGGCCAGACCTGTGCCTAGAAATGCTGCACAAAAGCAAATTGTGATGAACCCTCTGTGTATCTATTGCCCAAAGTATATAATGCACTTCAGGTAGTGTTTATGCAATGCAGAGAAACTTGACAGGAATTACACTAATTTTCTTGAGCAACCCCACCAAATGGATTGCTTCATATGATAAATGACGATAAGAACACAATTTGTACATGAGTTCTTTAACAGATGTTGAACCAAACAGATGCTAAGGCATAGCTGTTCGAAGGCTTTCTGCTGATAGCGTACTTATCCAAAATGATGGTGACAATAGCTCCACCCTTATCTCCAGGATTTATGAAATCAAAACACTGATCTGTATTTAGAGATTCATGGGCCTGCCATTCATCTTTTGGTAAGCTTAGAAAACGCTCATCTCTTTACAAAGGCATGAGATGTTCCTGGCTGCTAATCTGTGAACAATGCCTATGAATTAATTCAATTGATGAAGGACACAACTTTGTTTCTTAAGAGTTGTTTGTACAGCTTTTGTTGGATCTAGTGTGCAGCATCTGCTAGATGACTTTAAACCCAGAAGCAAAAAACAAAAACAAAAAACTCCACATCCCCCCCTCCCACCTTACAATGGAATAGGACAAGGGAATATCAAAGTATCCACTCCAAGAGAAGCTGACGAGGTTTCAATAAAATTCTCATTCTGAGAACCTGAATCTCTTACAGTTTCTTCTGTTGCACCTGCTCTCTTCAACTATAATAGGTTCTGGATGTTTGATGTTGTTCTGAACATGGCACTGCTTGATATGGGCACCTGGCAGAGAGTTCTCATGGCTGGAAGCCACCAATGAATGCAGCCAGTTTATTCAGGTGGAATTTCAACAGTAACCAGAACCATTCATCCCATATATTCGAGTGAAAGTAGACTTTTATTCTCTTGGGTCCCATAGCATTTCCCTCCCCCTGTGCCAACATTTTCTAAATATGATACTTACTTACCTTTGCTTTCTGCTACTTAACTGATTCTGATCTACAAGAGACCCTCTGATTCTATGACTCCTAAGCTTGCTCACAAGTCTTCAATGACGTACTGTGTTACTGGCAAACTCAGCACTGGGCAGGGTAGGATGAGCTTAGCTACCGTAATTGCTTGTGAAAGCTGAAGACAAGCCGCCGTTGGTGTAATGCATGTGCAATCCAGCCAAATGGGCGGGGTATAAATAATAAAATTATTGAAATTACTATTATGATTAAACCTAGACATTATTACTGGTAATCATGGCAGCAGGCGTGCCAACTCCATGGAGCGTGCCAACTCTATGGAGCCAATGTGTCTTCGGCTCCCTCAAAATTTGTTGGGCCTGTTCCTCAATGGGTCCCCTCCTCAATGCTGAAGGGGCAACAGGGGCAGAGCCGAGCATAGGGCAGCTTCAGTGGCCAGCCCCTCCAGAGCACTCAGCCTCCTCCAGAAGACGCAACATCACAGACACACAACACACACTGGGTCCCCTCAATCTTGGGGGCAACTTGGCACTTCCAATAGCAGTAAAAAAAAAATTGTAGTGAAACAACAAAGACTGGGAGAAGAAGCTCCAAATATGTCTTGAAGTATTTCATGCCAAGCTACTACAGTTCTTCTGGCTCTTAACCTAGGACGATGCTTAAGTTATTATGTATCTTTCCTGCTTTCCTTTCCAGACAAAGGAAAGCCAAGAATTTCATGAGGTTGGCATTATAGTACGGCTTCATAGATTTCAAAATCAAGTTGTAACATGGTAGCATAATAGAAATTGGCATGGGGGGGTAGCAGAGGGAGAAATGTGGTATTAAAAGAACAAGTTCATGAGGGTGAGCATAAAACTGAAATGTATTTTTCAGAACCTTGGGCAAGTTTATGTTATACAAATACATTATTTGGCACTTTTTCATATTCTTTGTCCTCTTTTAATCTCTCTAGTATCAACTTTTTGGAATACATTTGACCATACCAAAAATGATGTACATAGCAATTTATATGTAGATTCCATAGTATTGAAAACCAGGATAAGATACTAAACTGTGTCATACAAAGGAAGTCCTCAGAATGCAATTATAAACTGAGTTGGAAAGTATCTATGACTTCTGCCAGTCTATCTGGCTATATTATTATTGGGGGGAAATAGTAAGACTGATCAAAAGTGTTGTGAGAGCCAGTCTAGGAGGATATTCTAAAATTGTTCATCTTTATTCTTTTCTTATTTTATTTTTTAATTCTATTTTTCAATGGTTGCTGGGCCTGTTTTATGAGGAATGAATGTCAAAGCCAGTTCTGTGAGGGATGAAATACTAACTTAAATATGGGGGGTGGGAGAAAAGCTTATAGCCTTGCTTGTACTCATTGATACTCCTTGCACATTCTATCCAGAATGCTCTCAAATAGACTGCATGGTAAAAAAAGAAGAAGAAGAAGAAGAAGAAGAAGAAGAAGAAGAAGAAGAAGAAGAAGAAGAAGAAGAAGAAGAAGAAGAAGAAGAAGAAGAAGAAGGGGAAGCAGACATAATGCATTTCCAGCAGGACTATGTGAAATTGGGAAACAATCACCTTGCATGGCACTCACTTTATTTTAAAAGTTAGCCAAGGTCACAAGCCTAAGGAAGGCTTAATTAAAGTTGCCAGGGAGTGCAGAAGCAAAGCTGGGGAAAGGCACTGGAGAGGTGGAAAGGAAACATATATATTAAAATTGCATATTAAAGTAATCCAAGGCCACTGAGGTTTAACACTATCCAGTTCAGAAATGGGTTAAATGAGAACTCGTCTCTTTTCAAAATGGCAAATCGCTTCTGGATATGCCTCTTTTTCAGAAGAGGTGCTACCTTTCTTAAAACCAGAGCAAAACTGGAAGCCCATTAGTGCAGTCCTGCTCAAAAGTATGCCCCAATGAATTCAATGGGGCTTCATGTCAAGTAAGTGGGTACTGATTCCAGCCTTAAAGGTAATGGGACCCCTGACCGTTAGGTCCAGTTGCAGATGACTCTGGGGTTGCGGCGCTCATCTCGCTTTACTAGCCAAGGGAGCGAGCGTATTGCTTCCAGGTCATGTGGCCAGCGTGACTAAGTTGCTTCTGGTGAACCAGAGCAGCGCACGGAAATGCCGTTTACCTTCCCATTGGAGCGGTATCTATTTATCTACTTGCACTTTGAGGTGCTTTCGAACTGCTAGGTGGGCAGGAGCTGGGACCAAACAACAGGAGCTCACCCCATCACGGGGATTCGAACCGCCGACCTTCTGATCAGCACCACTAATTAAGAATGCCAGTCACAACAACACTTTTTCATTTACCTGCTCATCTTCCAGTGTGTCTCATGCAATGATCTGCCAGTGATTCCTTGAATTCTATATATAGGACAAATAGATCAGTCTCTACACAACAGAATAAATGGACACATATCTCACATCAGAAAGGGCATTATCCTGAAACCAACAGGATTGTGGCAGATGCTGTGTTTGGGCTGCACTGATCCATAGGTGCCACACACACCTAGGGGTTCTGGGTGCCCGAGCACCCACATAATTCCCCATGAAGGGGCCAGGCACCCACACATTTTGATGTCAGGGCCATGCGTGCTGCATGGCACCAATGGCCCCAGGCACCCATGGCCGTGGGGCCAAGCTGGCCCTCCTGCTCACCTGACCTCCCTCTGGCTGAGTTAGTGCTGCATACCCAGACAGATTGGGGAAGGGGCAAGATTGTGGTGAGGTTGGAAGGGTGAAAATGCACTGGTGGAGCCATAAGTCAGGTGCACAGCACAGCCTCACCACGCCATATACGACTGCAATAGGAGGATATTTCTACCTGTCAGGACACTTGTTCTACAAGGACACACTGTAACTGACACTAAAAGTGGTCATCAGTGAACAACAACAACAATTTATTATTTATACCCCGCCTATCTGGCCGGGTTCCCCCAGCCACTCTGGGCGGCTTCCAACAAAACATTAAAATACAGAAATCGATCAAACATTAAAAGCTTCCCTAAACAGGGCTGCCTTGAGATGCCTTCTAAAGGTCTGGTAATTGTTGTTCTCTTTGACCTCTGGTGGGAGGGCATTCCACAGGGTGGGTGCCCCAACCAGAAGGCCCTCTGCCTGGTTCCCTGTAACTTGGCTTCTTGTAGCGAGGGAACTGCCAGAAGGCCCTCGGCGCTGGACCTCAGTGTCCGGGTAGAACAATGGGGGTGGAGACGCTCCTTCAGGTGAAACTTGAAGGAAACAATGAAACTTCAAATGAAAACTGCCACCAAACATCTTTACTAGGTCTTGTCTATTGTGTCCTTCAGAGAGGGGAGTATGTGGCATGAACAGCCCTTAAGGAGGGCCATAGCTCAGTGGTGGAACTCATGTATGCAGGCATAAAATTGCAGACTGCCATTTCCAGTTAAAATAATCCAGGAGTGAGTGAAGTAGTATATTTCTGTCTGAGGATCTGGAGGGCCCATTCTAATCAGAGAGTTCACAATCTTGGGCTGGGTTTCATGGACATTTTCTGGGCATACAGCAGCTTCCTATCACCCTGCATGTATAAAGGTATCTCAGCTTCACCTTGGACTCCACAGTTGTCCACAATTTCACTACTGTGTGTAAGTCTCATGATTTCTTTTACTGTTCCAAAAGTCTGCTTTAGCTTTCTAGTACTCTCAGAATCCATTGCTAAACGAGTTTAGAAACGTGTGGTTTTCTGCCAAGAGCATTGCAATATTGCCGTGCTTCTAATCCTACACTGTCAGGTTTGGAGAGCTCTCATATCAAAGTATAATGCGAAAATTTGCCACTGGGTACTGGCCTTACATCAGTGTTGATAAAGTGTGTGAGAGACGAGCTTCCTTTTTACTTAGTCAAGCTGTGACAGCCACTGTGTAATCTTCGAATATCTGTAGATGCAAGACACAGTTTGATTCTAGAAGTCAGAGATTAATTGTTCTTGGAATATTGCCCAGTCATCTATACTATCATGCAGTCAAGAGTTTTGCCCTATTAAATCTAAAATATTGGTTTGGTTAACATTCTGTTAACACTAAACTCACACTGGAAGAGTCACTTTGGCTCATTTCTCTGTTCATCCTGGTGCTTGGTTGGTCCTCTTTCGAGTGAATAATTCCGCTGTAAAAACCTGCCTAATTCATTGTGCTTCTTACATTTTTTGCATAGCTAAGCACTTTAATAACAGAGCCACAATTGCAACACCTATCTTCCCCATATGAAAATAAAGACATGATTCTCAGGTCTTAGATAAATCATGTCCTCCTCCCAGAGAGCATGCATTGCGGTGAGATCATCAGGACTGACCTCACCGTTGTTGTGGGTGGGAGTGATTGGATAGCCACAACAATCCAATTGGTGGTCCCTCCATTGCTGGGGTAAATCTGGCCAACGGGATCGTTTCATGCATTAACCGAGGGACCCATATATACCGCTGCACGTTGCATTGAGCTTCCTCTTTTTTGCCTCATGCACCAGATCACCCACACCCTCCCTATATTTAGGGTTCATTATGACCTTGCTATGCCGTCGTGGGTCGTCTGTTCTTGGGACAGGGGTCCGGTAGGAATTTTCCAATTTGGCTGATTGGCTGCTGCCACTTGGGTTTCACCTGCCATGTAGCAACTTGTCACAACTTTGTAAGGTTTGGCGGTTAAGCATTGGTTCAATGGTGGTGGAGGGGAAGTGGATAGGCTGTGCCTGCCCCTCCAATGCTAGGGTATTCCGTTAAAGGAAACCAGGGGCTCGCCTTGCTTTTGTCCAATCCTCTTCCAGGGGTTAGGGCCACGCCAGAGCCGCCCCTGGGAGTATTTGGGGTGAGCTTGAGTCTGAACCTGGTCCAATGCTCCCTTGGGATGTTTTCCCTTACTGATGTCTGTCGGAGTCCAGGTGTCAGTGCTGCCCTGCTGAGGTCAGGTGCAGCTAGTCAGGAACCAATGCCTAAGCAAACCATTCACGATCTGTAATCAATAAAGTTGTGGCCAAAATTATGCCAATAGCTTTAAACTAAAGTCTTTATTTATAGGGGGAGGTCTTGGGGTCTTAACACGCAACACCATAGCAGACTGCATAGTGGAGCTGTGCCATTCACCTGACATCCCTACGGCTGAGTAACTGCTGCATATCGCAATGGAGAGTTGTAGGGGCGAAGTGGTGGTGATGGCAGAACTGTGCAAACATGCCAACAGATTGAATTTGGTGCTCCTGCCAATGTGTTTGCACCACCCTGACCTTGGGTTACTCATCAAACATTACCAGACACACTTCCACATGTTACAGTATACGTGAAAAATGAATCACCACCTCCAAACATTGTGGCTTTATAGGACAGAAATTTAGAACAATCACTAAATTGTTTACAGAGAAATCATACACATGTTTACTCGGAAGTAAGTTACATTGAGTTAAACAGGGCTTACTCCCAGGTAAGTTGCCAGAGGAATGCATCCTTGTTTCATAAATTCATTTAATGAATACTGATTCTCTGTAAACATACAGGAGAAAATTTGCAACTATTATCAGGCTGTCTCAAGCTTACATTCTCATGATTTATTTATTTATTTTTGATAAAAATGTGTTCAGTTAATTTGGGGATGTAAATAACATGCTTACCGGTATTCATCTCCTCGGTCACTTTAGAGTTCTGCTTGTCCTATATTCTCTACATTTTAAATTGCTTTAAACATTTTGTAGCTGCCTGGGACATGTTTCGTCGTTTATCTGCAATCACATCATTGTGCAGATTAAGGCAGACGTTTGATTACACCAGTGAACCTGTTGTAGGACTCAGGTCTTAGGCACCAACTTTTTAATCAATTTAACAGAAAGCAAGCAACAAAGACTTTGAAAAGAAAGTTCATACAGGAGCACTTAAGCTTCTCCCTGTAGATCTCTTCAAACCTTCATTCAAACAATTAATGAATATTATCTGGCCAAACACTTTCCCTCTGACACTTGGTAATTCATTATAGAATAAGCTAATGTGACCATCACACCACATTAAGAAAGATGTTAAGCCATTCACAAGACTCAGTAATTAGTGATTATTCTTATCAATGAAAATATAGACTACTTACTTCCATCTAGCTGGAACTCCACATAAGCCTGTATAAGCCTCCAGGCTGCATAACTGGTGCATTAGAGCTGAAAATGAGATGGAGGATATATAATACAGCCCAGGTAATCCTGCCTAGCGCTGAAATGGCAGTGAAGGCTTCTAGCATCTGAAAGGTTATTGCCTTTAAGATTTTAAGGGGAAAATCCCAGCTATAACATGCTTGATAAAATTGCATTTCCACCCCCTGTCCTCAAACATTTTAAATATTAACAAAATAAACTCATAGCTGTGCTTTTCACACATCTGGATGTAGCCCAGGCCTTAACACTATGTGCATTCTTAACAGCTTGTGCAGGAAGGCACTATTTTAATAGTCCTGCCTTTCAAAGTCAGTCGTCTTAACTTGAAACACTGCCACAGCAATTGGAAATGCAATCAGAACTAAGATATGGAAGGCTTCTGAAATTCTCCTCATCCAAATTTCTTCTCAAATTTTGGCATTCTAAAGTACTTGGTCCCATTTCCGAAGTCAGAGTGAATCAGGAATTCTACATTAAAGAAATAAAAATCCAAATATTTAACATACACTATGCATGGCTCAGAGGCACCAGCTTCTCAGCATGATTGAGGGGGCCCAACATGACATCACAAGGGGTCAAGGGCCTTGAGCTGAATGCCCTCTGAACATTGAGGGTGTCCAGCCCCCTCCAAAGAAACAGCAGGGGAGGAGAGCACTTCGGCCCCTAGGAACCACCGCCTATGGCATAGATGTTTGTTCCAGCTTTCACTTCCTGCAGTTTATTGGAATCCTTTCCTCCTGTGTGTGTATACACACACACACACACACACACACACACACACACACACACGGAGAGAGATAGCGTGCAAAAACAAATGTTGATGTGATTGTCTGTATGGTTGCACGCCATTGTATGGTGTTTTACTAATGTTCAAATGTGCATATGCATATCATTAAATTAACACATGTGTGTGTAATTACACCAAAATTACTTTTTTGCAGTGTTGTATGAATGCACACATATGAACAAGGGAAAGGCAGGAGAGATGCAAATGAAACTTGAGAAACTCTCCAAGTAAAACTGGAATTCAGAAGGGAAGGAATGAAGAACAGAGCAAATCCATGGTACCAAAAGGAGAACACACGAAAAGGCAGATAAAGGGCAAATTCATCTTATGTGCATTCATTTTCGGATGACTGAAGAAATGGAAAGAATGCAGCCCTTTCATAGGAAACTGTCTTTTAACAAGCCAGACCAATAGTCCATCTAGATCAACCTTTTTATACCTACCACCCACTAATGCATCTTTATTGATGGCAAAATTTCCTTACCACCCACCAGTGCTCGATGGAAGGAGGATTCGGCTTGTGCCGTAGAACCCCCTACCGCCCACCTAGAATCCTGAAGCGCCCACTAGTGGGAGGTAGGGACCAGGTTGACAACCTCTGATCCAGATCACTGTTGTCTATATTGACTGACAGCAACCCTCCAGAGTTTCAGGCAGGGATCTCCCTCAGCCTTACCTGGGGATGCTAGAGATTGAACCTGGGACCTTCTGCATGCAAAGCAAATGCATGCATTGATCTACCACCCTTCTGTTCATCACTTCTTTTCCTCCCTGAAACATTCAAACAGCTTTTTGAAAGGAACTTGAGTTACTTTGACTGGGGCACAGAGCCAAGGATCTGAAAGCACTCAGATCATATGATATAGTTTGCTATAAGAGCTTGTTTTTATTTCCACAAATCATGGCTTTGTGTGTTCTGACAATTTGCTGTTCAGCCAGTATGGAAGTTATTGCTATTTTCTTTTTCTTTTTTGTTTTTGTTTTAAAAAAACAAAACCTAGGGTTAAACAAATTCATTTTACCTTGGCTGTCTGGCAGGTGGCTAGAGATCAAATTCTCTTTAATCATAATGGGCTTATAAAGGCTTATGGAATAGGTGGGAAAATGGAAAAGCTTTAAGCAGTGATGACTCTAAGATCAAGAGATAAATTGAGAGCTTGTTAGACAGAGATCGAGGTAATACATTATATGGGGATTTGTTCTTTGGCATATATACTTCACAAGTTTGTTTGTTTTTTTTAAAGGAATTGTGATACAGCACCTGCTGTGCACAAATCTGTGTTTCACACAGTCACAAAATGCCAGTGCAGTCTAGTATAGTTAATCTGTACAAGCAAACAAAATAGTTGACTTGTACAAATTGGATTATTTCATCTCCAAGAACTGTGATGAGAGAGGTTTAACGTTTCTGATAGGGGACATTTCCAGATAGTTCCATTGCAACAGGGGACACAGAGCCATAATGAAGTTATTGAGGGAATCCAGCATATTCGGAGGAGATGTAAGTGTAACCACTAGAGTGCACAAGAATGGTCTTCTCCCAGCATTCAACCTGCTAGTTTGCAGACAATCAGAGTTGTAGTCCAGATCCATGGGTTTCCCACCCCTGCTTTAAGGGAAAGGAAATAGGAACATTCAATCAAAGTATAATTAAATAAAGTTTCTCCCTAACAATCTGACTCCATATAAGAACCCTGTTTTCCTCCAGCTATCTTTATGTAACTTAGATATAGATATAAATATAAATATAGGTAACTTTTCTCTACCATACCATATATGCACAGAAGATGGGATTCTGTCAGCTAGCTGCTTGATATAAAGGGAGACAGTTCCAAAATTATAATCCTTGCAATGAAAGTCGTAACTCTGTTGGATTTGCATAAGAGGGCGTAAAACTTCTTTGAAAGGAAGACTGGTATTATCAGCATTTATTTGTGGAATGTTTTATTTTAAAGAGCAGAATTTAATAGAAATAACTAACTCCACAAGAAGTCCCATTACCAATTTCCAACATGATTAAACTCACATTGTTGCAAAAATGAAACAATCTAATCAGCATTCTGTGTTCTAAGTATGTCTACCTGATCTTAAAGAGTATTTCGGAGTTTGTTTATATCCCCAGGTCTTTTTATCTTGACGTACTATAAAATAATTTCTAAAATGAGTCAGGTAATGTATTTCTCTGACTGTTGCAGGTACAGCATTGTGAGAATAGCAAAGTTCAGAGACAACTGCTAGGAAATGATGATTTAAAATCTCAAGTAAATGTGAGGCGGGGACAAAGGAAGGGAAAATGGAAATGCTCAAGGGGGAAAAACACACTTAGTGCCGGATACAATGTGGGGCGGGGGGAAATTCCTAAAAGCAAACTTGGATCTGGAAGCCCAGCACAGGGTGTACTGAAGGATGCAGAAAATGAAGTCAAGCAAATAATAGAGCAAGCAACATTTGAAAGGAAGAATGCAGGTTCTAGAGAAATTACTGGAGGATTAGGATATGTGGGTTGTTGTTTCCCACAGTCTTATTTTGTATAACTCCAAAAGGCTGAGGTTTGCCAGTAATACTGTTAAGTATAGTTGTTTAATTGCACCCGGAAATGGACAATGCCTGTATGTTAGTAAGCATTTAACATTGGAAAAGTGGCGCTGTGGATAAACCACTGAGCCTAGGGCTTGCTGATCAGAAGGTCGGTGGTTCGAATCCCTGTGACGGGGTGAGCTCCCGTTGCTTGGTCCCAGCTCCTGCCAACCTAGCAGTTCGAAAGCACGTCAAAATGCAAGTAGATAAATAGGAACCGCTACAGCGGGAAGGTAAACGGCATTTCCATGTGCTGCTCTGGTTTGCCAGAAGTGGCTTTGTCATGCTGGCCACATGACCTGGAAGCTATACGCCGGCTCCCTCGGCCAATAATGCGAGATGAGCGCGCAACCCCAGAGTCGGTCACGACTGGACCTAATGGTCAGGGGTCCCTTTACCTTTATACTAAGCTAGAAGAGAGCTTTCCAAGCTTCTAGCTGAGTTGAAAATTAAACGTTTATTTTCTCTGCTAGCGCTTGTGAGTGTTGAACCTTAGATCATGTGATTACGGTATTCAATTGCAAAAAACATTTTGAAGAGAGTTGCCTTTGCCTTTTATTCCCAGGTACAGTCAGAGAGAAAGGATGAGATAACGAAGTCTGCCAAGGTATAGCCTTAGGCTGGAGAGACACAGTTTAATTTTTGCTCTGATCATAGTGTAAAAAGAAGGACCTATGCTTGAACATGCATATGATTTATACAACTTTCTGGATGTATCGTTGATGGTTTTGTACCTGTTTTTGAAGAAGTTCTGGTCAGTAAAGCTTTGAATAATACTTATCAGTATGGACAATTTTTATTCCAAAAGGATACAGTTTTAATGCACCCAATTGCTTCAAGCTATGCAATATTATTATCTGCAATAAATACTTATAACAATTCTTCTAAATAATCTGTGGATGCAAGAGGGTGATGGAGTAGTATGTGGAGTATGTGGAGTAGTATGGAGTAGTATGCATGAAGTCGGTCAGTAAGGAAAGGAGAAAGAGAGGATATGATAAAGGCTGCAAAAAAGGTGTAAGCATTTGGAGTTGTGGACTCACGCAATGGAGTAGCTTTATACAATAGAGCTATAGACTGCTACTACATTCCTTACACAGCCAGAAAAGTTATTTTGAGTTTTGAGCTTTAGTATCCTTCCTTTTGTTATGATTACAAAAACCTGGCATTTCATGGCCTTTTTCTCCTCTTGTGTTTTGTCAGTTTTTGCATTCTACAGCAGTTCTTCTGTATACATGACAACCAAGTCCAAAACAGCCTAGTTGTTTGTTCAGTTGTGTGAAACAGAATGTTGTTCCACACACACAAAAGGTCATCCCAAAGTAAACATTCTGCTGTGTTATTCAACCAGTGAATTGGGATCATTGAATATCACTATCGTCAATAGTCCACGGACATCTGCTACATTCATTACATTCTCAAAGAATATCCAAGCAAGAAGGTGAGGCAAAGTATTCTCTCTACCATTCCCACATATGTCGGTTCTAATACTGTCATGGAATCTGTTTAATCCAAGGTGGCATGTCAAAGTTCTAGGACACAGGTGGGCAACCTGTGGCCCTTCACCTAATTTAATGTGGGTCTTGGGAGTCTGGAGGTAGAGAAGTGACCACCATCAAGGGAAAGTAATGTTCCAAGCAAGATGGACACAAGGTCATGATACTGACCTCATTAAATGGGAAAGAATAGGGAATAAGGAGCCTTTGAAATCTACCTCAGAAAAATTCAAGGATCTATTCTTAAAATAATCGGGTGATTTTATCCCATTTTAACAACAACAACAACAACAACAACAACAATTTATTTATACCCCACCCATCTGCCTGGGTTTTCGCACCCACTCTGGGCAGCTTCCAACAGATTATTAAAAACACAATAAAACATAAAACATTAAAAACTTCCCTAAACAGGTCTGCCTTCAGATGTCTTCTAAAAGTCAGATAGTTCTTTATTTCTTTAACCTCTGATGGGAGGGTTATTAACACTGTGATTAGCAAAGCAACATGAAGTTTCTCAACAGGATAGGGCTGCTATAAATGATAGCGACAGAGTTGTTCCTACAGCACCTCTGGCTCAAATCACCCTAGCCCTGGTCTAGTCAGTAGCCGAGGTCAAGAAATCTATTCCAGAAGTGGATTCATGAACAACCATCCATTTAGGATGGTCTAGGCCCAGCTCTCACAGCCTTCAGTATGAATGTCTTATTTCTTAGCAACCACAACCTCATTCCCTTTGCTGCTTGCACAACAGTCTCATGTTCATGGGAATTAAGTGGTGTTTATTTAAAAATTTGTGCTGGCTGTATGGCTCAGGAGCTCTTCTGGTTTTCTCAACAAATAATTTAAAGGATTCAACATTTAGAGTAAAATAAGAAACCTCTTTTCTTTTTTCCCGGAAAAAAGTCATGATTAAGAAACCAATTTAGAAAAGTTTCCCTTTTTTAAAGAAGGTAGACACAGCTGATAGTATTTTTTGAATTTTTGAGGTGGTCAACCTTGAATCAATTTTTATCCTATTCCCTCCATAGGACTAATCTCTCCTTCACTTGGAAGGATTTTTGAGGTACAGAATTTAATTCCCAGTATGCTCGTGTGCATAGCAAGTGAATAAGATAATATGATTTCCTTCCTCGCCTGCTCAAATGTACTTTGCAGTAACCTTTACTCCCCCTGCCTCCATCAAGGTTTATTTACAACTCTACCACATTCTATGAGATATATCACACATGCCTATCTTTTAAGGTATTATGTCATATCAGCTTATTTTTTTAAAAAAGAAAACACCACATGGCATTATGCACTAGAGGAATTTTAGACTCTCTTTTTGTTTTTAACCCAACAAAATGAAGACCTGAGTGACTTCCTCCTTCTCTGATAAGGGCTTTCGCTCTAAGATTTTGTCCAGTAAGGAGGTGCAGATGGACAGTTTTTAAGTTCCTGGGAAAATGGCTCATTAGTACCTTATTAATTCATATGCTACTCAGCAGTAACTGCACAGTCACTGTGAAGGTGCTGTGCAATGGCAGCCTTCGGAGATCTGACACTCAGTCGTAGTGTGTGTTAATGATGTGCTAATGAGTGACTTCACTAGGAACGCCTGTGGACATGGCTTTGCTTGAGTGCACTACAGGGGCAATATATTCCCCATTAGCACCAAATCACTCCAGGGGGAAAGGGCTATCAGTGGATTGCTGGTGAGTTATCTGCTTCTATGTGTTAGTGGAAGGAAACAGCAACTTTGCAACCACAGTTTTGCACATTCTTCAGTTACTAAGTCAGGGGTGTCAAACTCAAATTCATCGGGGGCCACATCAGCAGTTTGGTCACCCTCAAAGGGCCAGTTGTATCTGCAGGACTATGTGTCCACTCTTTATTATCATAAATTATTGTCACTGCATTCAATTATTACTGTTTTTTGTAATAATGTAAGTAATAACGAACATAGTCAGAATAATGGCAAGTAGATATTCAAATGTACAATTATTGTACAATTTATTGAAAAATGATTTTTGGTAACTGCACTGGGTGATGGAGGCTCACTAGGGTTTCATGCAGGAGCTTTGCAGAGCTACTGGTACCTGGAGATGCTGGGGTCCTTCTGCATGCAGGACAGATGTTCTGCCAGTGAGCCACCACCCTTCACCAAAGGGACTGGCTGAGGTTGACTCACTGGAACTGTTCTTCTGGTTCCAGGGTTTAAGGGCCAGAAGTATAAAGCAGCATCCTATGTTTCTGAGGAGAGGGAGAGGGAGGGGAGGGGAGGAAGGAAGGAAAGAGGGGAGAGAAAGAAGAGTAGGAAATAAGGAAGGGAATAAAGAAGGAAAGAAAAAGAAAGAGGGAGAGAAGACAGAGATAAAGAAGGAAGGAGAGGGAAAGAAAGAATAAGAATGAGGGAGAGGAAGAAAGATGGGAAGGACGGAAGGAAGGAAGGAAGAAAGGAAGGAAGGAAGGAAGGAAGGAAGGAAAGAGGGAGCAGGAGGGAGAGAGGAAGGAAAGAGGGGAGAGAAAGAAGAGTAGGAAAGAAGGAAGGGAATAAAGAAGGAAAGAGAAAGAGGGAGAGAAGACAGAGATAAAGAAGGAAGGAAGGAGAGGGAAAGAAAGAATAAGAACGAGAGAGAGGAAGAAAGAAAGGGAAGGGGGGTCGCCGCCTTGATTCAGCGCCAGAAAAGAGCGCGAAGGGACCCAGGGGCAAAAAGCATTTCCCATGCAGCGTGAGGCAGCGGGTGTCCATTTTAGGAGACGTGCGTAAAGCCTCAGAGTTGCACATTCATGAGGCTGAGCCGCTGCTGAACTCACGTTCATGAGGCTGAGCCGCGGCAGGAGGAGGAGGAGGTGAGGCAAGAGGAGGAGGAGGCTTGCTGGGTCGGTGCCCGGCAGCGCCGTACGGAGAGTCGACAAACAGAAAAGAAGCGCTGACAAACAGCTGGGGCCTGGGGGGGGTAGAAAGGCAGTCGGAGCAGCGCTGCGTGGAGCGCCCCGAGCCACAGCAGGAGAAGGAGGAGGCAGCTTGCCGGGCCAGCGCCCAGCAGCGCCGCACGGAGAGTCCCGAGCCTCTGGGACGCAGCAGTGCTCTGTAGCACTTTGAATCCTCCTGCTCCTCCACGCGGCGCTGCTGGGTGCTTTGTCTTTGCAGCAGCAGCCGTTTCCAGGCGCCGAGCCGTGGCAGGAGGAGGAGGATTCAAAGTGCTACAGAGCACTGCTGCGTCCCAGAGGCTCGGGACTCTCCGTGCGGCGCTGCTGGGCGCTGACCTGGCAAGCTGCCTCCTCCTTCTGATGTGGCTCGGAGTGTTCCACGCAGCGCTGCTCCGGCCGCCTTTCTACCCTCCCCAGGCCCCAGCTGTTTGTCGGCGCTTTGTCGGCGTGGCACTTCAGCAGCAAGGTCCTGCTGGCTGGGGCGCTCGGCGGGCCACATGACGAGGTCTGGCGGGCCGGATTTGGCCCCCGGGCCTTGTGTTTGACACCCGTGTACTAAGTTCTGGTGAGAACGAATCAAAAGAGAAAAGTGAGAGAGTGAGTCAGTTTCTGTGGAGATACCAAAATCAACGACAAAGACAGGAAAGGGGCATGCCCTTCAAAAAATATGTGTAGAGAAGTACCAGGCAGAGTTGCATTTGCATGCATAATAAAGCAGCGTCAGGGTGTTTTGGCTACACACACCAGGGGGCATTGGAAATATGAAGAAGGATGTTTAACCTAGTCCCTTAGTCTTGAGGCGTGGATATTTGTGTTGCTGCAATGGTGAAGCGTCAGCAGCACGGCTCTTTCCTCTGTCCAAGACTCCAAGGAGCATTTGGTCAGGACCACTATGGTTCCAGTGGCGGAGCTTCATGCTCCAGCACGGGGGGGGGGCAGAGAGCAGGCAGGGTGGGGCTGCCGCACATCCCGGGGACATGGCGCGCCACCCGCAGGGGTGTGGTGCGCATCTTGGGGGTGTGTGGCACATCGCCTGTGGAAGTGTGGCACCCAGCGCGGGAGGGGGAGCAGTGATGGCACCCCACCAGGATCGCACTGCCGGGGGCGGTGTGCTACCCCGCACTCCTCTTCCTCTGCCAGTGCAGGGCCATCTTAAGCCTATGTGGTGCCCTGGTGCAGGGATCCCTCGGGCGCCCCCCACCCCCACCCTTCCCTCCGGGCGGGCTCGTCCCTCTTTGGAAGAGCGGGGAGTGCAGAGGGACAGGAACCAGGCAAGGGGCTACGCTGGGCAGGGAGAGGCCCCAAGACGGAAGAGTCCGCCCCTCTCTGAGGTGCCGAGGGTACCGCGTGTGCTCAGGATAGACAGGGAGCCAGTGCCGCTGCTCCCTGGCCCACCCGAGCCTCCCTCGCCTCCCCCAAGGAGCGGCCGGGCTAAGAAGTGAACAGGATGCTCGAGGGCGAGAGCGCACGATGGAGGCGGGCGGACAGCTGCTGCGGAGCTGGGAGGCGGGCCGACCTCCACCCACCGGCCACCCAGTAGCAGCAGTGGGCCAGGTCCTGCCCCGTCGGGTGGGCGGGATGGAGCTGCGCCCCGGGCCGCCGCCTCTGGAGCCTGGCCGCTGGCCTGGTGATGTGCATGGGCTGGCGGCAAGGACCCCCCCCCCCAGGCTGGGCGCCGAGTCGCGGCTGCCGGAGGTCCAGCGCGGCATGGTGGGCGGCGTGCAGGGAAAGGGGATGCCACTGGCAAAGCTGCGCAGCTTCCCCACTCGCTGGGGCGCCCCTGAGAGGGCGGTGCCCTGGCGCAATGCGCCAGCAGCCCCAATAGGAAGGACGGGCCTGCACCAGTGTATGGTTCCTCCCCACCATGGGCATAGTCAGGATTTATGTTGGGGGACGAGGCAGGACCAAGCTACCTACAACAAGATTGGCCAGTTCACGGAAACCACACCTATCAGTCAGGTTGCCAGTTGTGTTGCTAGAATGAGTCACAACTGCATCCGAGTGACCTCAGCGAGCATTTCAATTTCAAATAGTATTCCAATTATTTCTACTTTTAGTTAAGTATTTCTATGTATTTATTTGATGGGGGTGGCAGCTTCCCCCTGCCCCCCTGCCTATGTTCATGCTCTCCACGGAAGAGTGAAGCCAAAATATCTGACAACATTAGCATGGCAAGCAGCTTCATTAATTTGCTTCTCCTGTGTGATCGCAGATTTGGTTTTTTTATTTTTATTATTAATTCCTGGTGGGAATCAAGACAGCTTACATATAAAAGTGAAAACCACTAAAAACAGAGAGAAAAACAGTAATTAAAAAACAATTAATCATTCTTAGAAATAAAAATGTATACATCTATAAAATCTTTTGAAACCATACAAATAATTACAATAAAACAGTGCAGCACCAGACATTTCATTAAAAACATTCAGTTCCCAAAAGCCTGCTGGAACAAGCAAGTCTGCTGGCAGAAGGACAACAAGGAGGGATCCAGTCCAGATTCTCTAGGGAGAGAGTTTCAAAGTCTGAGAGCAGCCAGCAAGGAGGCCTTCTC
The DNA here is from genome assembly GCF_965207765.1 of Zootoca vivipara. Lineage (NCBI taxonomy): Eukaryota > Metazoa > Chordata > Lepidosauria > Squamata > Lacertidae > Zootoca > Zootoca vivipara. The sequence continues at coordinate 60,465,295 of NC_142587.1, forward strand.
CCATATCCCCACTGAGTATGCCTGTGAGGGTCACAGGACCAAGAGAAAGGTCTCCCCAAAAGATCTCAAAACCTGGGCAGGTTGGTATAAGGGAATACAGACTTTCAGATAGCTTGGGCCCATCCCATGTAGGGCCTTATAGGTCATAACCCGCACTTTCAATTGTGCCTGGAAACAGACTAGTAGCCAATGGAGCTGTTCTAGCAAGAGAGTTGTATGCTCCCTATAACCAGGAAGATAAGCAAGCAAGACACACATCAATGGAAGTTACTCTTGAGAACAAAACACTCATATATTTTGTTACCTATATTAATTAAATGTGTGAAATGCTACAAGGGGTAAGGCTGGTACAGCATTCACATGACCACTTGGCTGTTTGCCAAAATGAAATCACAACCTATCAGTAATTAAAAAATAAAAATCATGCATAATTTCTATGTTGAGTGAATAACTATACACTTAGTATGGTGCAATACTCCGTCCAAGTACAGTCGTACCTTGGTTTTCGAAGAGAATGCCGTTTGACTTCCAAAACATTTGGAAACCAAGCCGTGGCTTCCAATTGGCTTCAGTAGCGTCCTGCAGCCCATCGGAAGCTGTGGAAGTCACACTGGATGTTCGGCTTCCTAGGCAAAGTTCGCAGACCCGAACATCTACTTCTGGGTTTGCGACATTTGAGTTCCAAGTTGTTTGTGAACTAAGCTGTTCAAAAACCAAGGTGCGACTGTAAGCTCTTATTCAAAATTAACATCCTGAAGTGTATAACTCCAGAAACTCTACTTTCATTGGAAGCTTCTATTTTCAAGCCAGGGCTTTAGTTTATTTAACATGCTCAACTATGCTTCCTCTCTAGTGAAACAGAAGAGCTACTGGGAATACAAATCACCACGAGGTATTCATTCTGAACTCTTTGGCCAATTTTAATCACCTGTATTCAGATGAAAATGTTTACCTATGACTTTGGAGTCATTTAATTTCAACACTGTGAAGATAGCGGAGAAATGTATCATATGCTGCACCTGAAGTGTCTCCTTATGTGTTGTGCCAAAAAGATTAGGAGAAGAGAAACTGAAAGCCAGGTCTTAAATTGAAGATTAAATTCTAAGATAAAAGACAACAGTTCAGTATGAAGCAGTTTTCCCAGATTAAGAAATGAGCATAACCTCCTTTTTCTCTCTTTCCTTCACATTCCCTTTACAGTGGTAAAAGGGAAATCAAAACCAGGTGTAATACATACCGCCTGCAAAGCTCTAGAGAGTGTTTGGCTGAAGCAAGAGGTTATTTCTAAAGTCTCTAAGACCTCTAGGTGGCATGCTTTGGCAAAGTTTTATGATATTTTTGTTATTTTGCTATCCATGCCCATTTAGCTCTGTTACTGCCAATGTTGTTTAATTCACCTGCAGTAATGACTGCCAGTTTAATGGGTTATTAAGTGATATTCATGCCTTTACAGAAAGCAGTATGGGAAGAGTAAAACAAAAAACAAAAAAAACCCGCTTTCCTGGCATGAAATGTGTTTCCCCTCTGTTAACTGCATTGCAGATTCATGGAGGATAATGCAAACAACAATGTTGTTAATCTGAAAGACTATTGGGGCAAAGAACATAATGGGTACTTTGAAGGTAGATGTGTTGTGGGAACTCTTTGAGAGAATCTTTCAACGTTGTATTCTTTGTTTAAAGGTAGCCAAACGAGAAGGGAAAAACAATTGATACTTTGGGCTATGAAATTATAGTATGGGGTTTAAATCTTGTGCAATTTGCCTCTGATGTTGCTGCTAGTCAGTATGAGTGAAAGTGTAGACACAATCGCAATGGGCGTCCCTATATAGGTACCTCTCCTGTGTCCACTGGCAGTAGCTACAGAATACATTTTGCTGCTTGAAGTGAAAGACAAGAATTGCTGCAAGGAACCTACAGGATTGGGCAAGATGTTGTGTTAGACACCCCACCTGACTCTTTCATAATGGTAATATTCAATATGAAGATGAGAGATTTTATCCTTAAAGGATCTGGCAAACCTGTCACAGCAGAACTCTGATGGTTCCAACACTCCATTTTGGGGGACAGCTGTTCCCGCATCACATGGAAAAGTTGTGCTGGTTGGCTACAAAGAATGCATAGAGGCAGCAAAATAAGACTTATTTTCTACCTTCACTATCATGCAATGTGTTTTAATTGTTGTAGCCCATCCTTGGACCTTAGATTGAAAGCGCAGGTAACAACAACAACAACAACAACAACAACAACAACAACAACAACAACAACTTAGCCTTTACCCATCCTTTTTCATAGCCTGAAGTTTCCTGGCAACACAGGTTACTTTGGGCTCCACATTGTTGAAAGAGCACTCGGGATACATCATATCCAAAGCCCAGTGCATCTTGCCATTCCATAGAAATGGATATGTTAGTGAAAATTACATACAAGAATGTGTGTATGGGGAGAAATGTGCCAAAAATGTGCTGGTGAATTTTTTTTTTAAAAAAAAAAAATCAGCATATTGATCTGGACATGTAATGAATTTGAAGACTGGGAAAATGAAAAACTGGGAGAAACTTAATTTGTCTATTCTTACTTTAGAGGGCAGGAAAATGGTGAAGGTTAAACCTATCTTGCCTCCATACTATGGTTCTGATCCAGAATAGGGTGTGTGACTGTTTTTTTCTAAAGAAAGAAACATGCGCTGTTCTAAGAATGTTAGGTAAAAATGCATTTAACATTATGTGAATTCTATGATATGTTGATTTAAGGTAACAAAACTCTCTATATCTGGGTTATTATTACACAGCAGCATCTGCAAACTAACAGTAGACTATCAGTCATGTTGTGTTGTGCTAGGACAGCAATGCTGAAATTATATATGTTTGATTGGCACTTCATTGCATGCACTTATATTGCAATTTGACAAGAGGGGGTCTGTGGGTGATGTAGACTGTAATGCTAATTAAGTAGTTTTTTAAAGCACTTTTGAACCTATCAGAAATATGGATGCATGAATTGTCACATCAGAAGTACTTTTTTTTGCAGCAACAAATCAATTAGTATTCTTTTTATTCACTTGATCCAATTTTATACTGTAGTTTATGTAGCTGATGTATTTCAAATGGGGGAGGGGGCAATGAGGGTGGACAGCAGGGAAGCGTTCGACATCCCATTTAAGACCAAATCTCTATGTAGCTTTAATTGTGGAGCTCCGACTGCATAACTATAATTATTCCTTATTATCCTCTAGCTCACGGGTGTCAAACACAAGGCCCGGGGGCCAAATCCGGCCCGCCAGACCTCGTCATGTGGTCCGCCGAGCGCCCCAGCCAGCGGGACCCAGCAGTGGGACCTTGCTGCTGAAGCGCCGCGCCAACAAAGCGCCGACAAACAGCTGGGGCCAGGGAAATGCTTTTTGTCCCTGGGTCCCTTCGCGCTCTTTTCTGGCGCTGAATCAAGGCGGTGACCCCCCCTTCCCTTTCTTTCTTCCTCTCTCTCGTTCTTATTCTTTCTTTCCCTCTACCTCCTTCCTTCTTTCTCCCTTTCCGTCTTCTCTCCCTCTTTCTTTTTCTTTCCTTCTTTATTCTCTTCCTTATTTACTACTCTTCTTTCTCTCCCCTCTTTCCTTCCTTCCTTCCTCTCTCCCTCCCACTCCCTCTTTTCTTCCTTCCTTCCTTCCTTCCTTCCTTCCTCCCTCCCTCCCTCCCTCCCTCCCTCCCTCTCCCTCTCCCTCTCCTCAGAAACATAGGACTTCTGGCCCTTAAACCCTGGAACCAGGAGAGCAGCTCCAGTGAGTCAACCTCAGCCAGTCCCTTTGGTGAAGGGTGGTGGCTCACTGGCAGAACATCTGTCCTGCATGCAGAAGGACCCCAGCATCTCCAGGTACTAGTAGCTCTGCAAAGGTCCTGCATGAAACCCTAGCGAGCCTCCACCACCCAGTGCAGTTACCAAAAATCATTTTTCAATAAATTGTACAATAATTGTACATTTGAATATCTACTTGCCATTATTCTGACTATGTTTCTGCTTTCAGAGCTAGTTATTACTTACATTATTACAAAAAAACAGTAATAATTGAATGCAGTGACAATAATTTATGATAATAAAGAGTGGACACATAGTCCTACAGATACAACCGGCCCTTTGAGGGTGACCAAACTGCTGATGCGGCCCCCGATGAATTTGAGTTTGACACCCCTACTCTAGCTTTATTAAACTGTTTCATAAAACAAAAGCAGGCTGAATGTCAATGGACCGGTGCGCCAGTTCCAACACACTGGATTGCTAGGGCAGAGGGAAAGAGATAAGATCCTTCAAGCAAAAGAGCTTGTTTCATATGGCAAGCAGCTGTTGGATAAGGTCCAAATGCTTCTCCTGGTGGATTTGCCAATTTTCAGCTTTGTGCATCTCTAATACAGAGAAGTAGCTCTCGCTGCATCTCCAAGGCAGTTCTTACCTTGATGCATTTGGTTGCTTGACTGATGCACTTAGCATTTGCAGGATTTAAAATGGATACCTGATGGTGGGAGTTCACTATTAAATGCAGATCATCTCTTCAGTTCATAGCTTTGCATTGTGGAGCCACTTGGGTGGCTACCTGGGAGGCTAAATGAATCACCTATTTCATTTTTCTTCTCTAACCAAAGTTAAGGCTTTGGTCCCTTTGGTCTCTTCATTTGGGACGGGTGTGCTCCTTTTGTTTTGTAAAAAAAAAGTCTTTGTTCTTTTGCAAAAACCTTCCAAATGCCTGATACATAACTCTTGTTTCTCAGAGGCCCCGTGATGCCTCTCAACTCTGGTAAGCACAGGGATATTGAGTTCACTTTTAGCGGAAATGATATTGTGTCATCAATTTATATGACAAGTTACAGACTAATGTAAGTCAAAGAAGCAGGTCCCTATTCACTAGGAGCTTACATCTAATAATTACAAGGAGGAGCAGAGGAACGTAGGAGATGGAAGGATGGGAGGGCTATGTGCTCATCCAATAGAGGTACCATACATTTTAGGAAGGAATCTGCAGTTCTATCTCATTGTACCTTAAATCTCTTTCTATTGCCACGGGTGCTTGGTGTCATGAAGCAACATATCTGGACCTTACCAACCACCCCTAGTGTTCGAATAGCCACCTGTTTGTTCAAAAGGAGTTTTGTTATCCCATGATAACAATGAATATGTTTTTTTTTTTTTAGGTGAGAGACAAATAGCTAAATGTTTTATGTCAAAGTAATTTGCTAGACAATTGTTAATGTCTACCATAACAAGGCCAACACTGAGTAGTACCTATTAAGACCACCCAAAAAGTCACAAAGGCATGGCAAACTTTCACATCATGCATAACTCTTCAGCAGGCAAGATCTACACAAACAGCAGATGTTGGGTCAATGGGGGGGGGGCAGTAGAAAGATCAGGCTAGATCAGGCATTCCCAAACTTGCCCCTCCAGATGTTTTGGGACTGCAATTCCTATCATCCCTGACCACTGCTCCTGTTAGCTAGGGATGATGGGAGTTGTAGTCCCAAAACATCTGGAGGGCCGAGTTTGGGGGTGCCTGGGCTAGATGTTGCCAGAAGCCAGCTTGGAGACTCAGCACCTGGGAGGGGCTTACTCAGTCTGCAATCTCCACCTTAGAAGTGAGTCTCCAAGCTAACCTCATAGCTGCAACATGTAGCCTGATTTTTCTACTTTTGGATGGTTTTTTTTATTCTTTATGTCACCCACCCCCTGCTTTGTTTAATATTATGTCTGATGAAGGGTTCTGCAGGACTCGACAATTGTTACATCTTTATGCTTTTGGGGAACAGTGAGCGGTTGGTCCTCTGACTCGCTCTCTGACCAAACCAGCTCCCTTTGCTTTTTATATCCCACAAGAAGCTATGTTTCACCTGAGAAAGAAATGCAGTAGATGTAGGTAAAATAGATTTCACTCTCTTATGCATGCAAATTATGCTTTTTATCCTATAATGCATGGGAGTGAATCTCATTGCATTTAGATCATGCCCCCTGCAGAGGAGATGGTGCTAATTAAATGCAATCTGCTTGCTGCAGAACTTCACCATCAACCTCCTTTGAAGAATTATACAAATGTCCTTATCTTTCTCTCTCTCTTTAGGTAAATATAGAAAATCAAATCTTAGAGCAAATAAGAACAAAACCAGTCAGATATAACCTGAATGAAGGATGTGCCGAAGAAATACTAGAATGGTTTGATGAAGTAGAACATTAACTTCTCTGTCAACTGTACTTGACACACTACCCTCTCCCTCCTTGTAGTGTACTTTTAGTTCTGACTCCACCTCCTAGCTCTTTAATGCCCATACAGTTATTTCCTGCTGTTTTCCTGGGGGATCATGGGGGAACAGGAAAGGGTGGAAGAGTAGTGATGTCCAACGATGTCCATTGTTGCCATGCCACACCTACTGGTGTGCATGAAATTTAGTGTGACATGCCAGCATATTGGTTAAAAAGACACCATTCCATAACTCATACTGTAATAAGTCAAGTTCAAACTGGAAAAATCAGAACTGGAATGTGGAGTAGCATTCAAGTGAAAATGCCCGTTGCATTTTAGCATAAGTATCTGAAAATGCCTTTGTGGCAGACATGGGTGACCTATCATGCTTCCCTTTACTCTTTGGTAACCAGGGTGAAGTTCCGGTTTGTGAGAGAATTCAAAATACCTACCTAGCATGAAAAGCAAAGTTACCTTGCTAGCAGTATATTGTGCCTGTCGAACCTGTGGTGTAGCCCAATATGCTTGACTGATGCATCAGTGTACTGTATCTGAAGAAGTGTGCATGCACACGAAAGATCATACCAAAATAAAAACTTAGTTGGTCTTTAAGGTGCTACTGAAGGAATTTTTTTATTTTGCTTCGACTCAGACCAACATGGCTACCTACCTGTAACTGGCCAAAGAGAGAAACCCTATGACAGGGAAAGGCCACATGTCAGTGGTATAGCAACAAAATTTGCAAGAAGTCTCAGGTTCAATCCTGGTTTCTCCGGGTAGGAGTGGTGAAGACCCCTGAACGCTTGGAGAACCAGTGGAGACAGGGTGAGTCTTTTAAAAGAGGCCCCATGGAACATGTGTACTCTGTATCCACAGGGCCTCTTTTAAAGGACTCACCCTGTATTTTTTGTCATTGCTATGCTTGCATTTAATTTGTATGGCTGCCCAGAGGGAGTAGTGCGACTGGTTCCGCTGCACTAGGCACTGACCCTAGAGGACGTTGCAGGCCTTTGCAAATACAAAATAGCAGAACAGAAGGTGAGAGGCAGGAGCAGGGGTTGGCCTCACACAGGGCTCTGCTGAAATTTTGAAGACCCAAGTCCACCACCGTGGCTGCCCATTGATAAAATTATCTTGGCAGTTTGCAAAACATATATCATGCAGTATTTAAAAACAGCAGGACTGCATTTTGAAACCATTCTCAGTGGTTTGGGCATGTTTTCTATTACTCATGCCCAAAGGGCACTTTCCTTGAGGTCTCTAGATGGTCTGTATCCTGGCACTGGGGTGAGTTCTGGAACAAAGCTCTGCTTCAAAGAAAGCCCCAAATTGAATTCCAGGTTTTGGTTTACCTTTAACAGTTTAAATTCAGTGCCAAGTGATTTGGCATATGACTTTCCCCAAACCCTGTACAGTAAAAATTGACTACTACTTTATCCTATAAATGGGATGAAAACGCCTACACTTATTACCTACCACTGTCTAATTAGAAACTGTGGCCTATGAAAAAGAGAAAATTGATTCCTAAAAGCTGTGTGGGATGCAGAATGGCTCAGGACAACTAATTAGTGCAAAACATTTTCAAACTATAATAGGAATCTAAGTGGCAGCCCTGAAGTTTTCCAACATAGCACTAAGAACCAGCAGGCCCCTGCCCCTTGTTTCCAGAGGCCATCGCTAAGAAACATCATAAGGTCAATATTTTGAGGGGTTAAAAGATTTGTGCCTTTTATTGTGACAAGTGGTACTCAAAGCAACTGAAAATCAGGTCAAATTCCCACAGCTGGATAGAAGAACAAAAGCTCCAGAGAAATCTGTGGCTGACATTCAGTCAAAATCATGTCATTTGGCTACAAATGGATTACTCTGGGCATTTGGAGGATTATTGTTTTTTAAAAAAACCAAAAAAACGCAACACATTTTGGACAAGAACACAATGGATTAGTGTTTATTACACTCTAGGCAGGACGTGGGTAAATGGCAGTGGCTCAAAGCGAAAATGCTTTGACAACATCAGTATCCGAAGACATGACATAAACCTTAGCTCATTTAATAGGGTATTGACAGGGCCAGTTCTTCCATATAGCAGAGTGAAGCTACATGTTATAGGTGGCTTCAGGAGGGAAGGATAGATGAAAGCAGGAACTGGTGGCTGAATGGCACAACAAGACACAGGAAGCTGCCCTCTACCAAGTCAGGGCATTGGCCCATCAGGCTCAGTATTGCCTACCCTGAATGGCCGCTGCTCTCCAGGAGTTTAGACAGGGTTCTCTTCCAGCTGTACCTGAAGATGCCAGGGATAGAACCAGGGGCCTTCTGAAGACAAGGCAATATTCTGCCACTGAGGTACCATCCCTCTCCTGGCCCTAGCAAAGAGTGGGTGCCATTTGGATTTTGCTTCAGCAGCCACATGTCTTAGGCCCATGCTGGGTCTTGAGGATCAATGCAGGAGCATATTCTAAGATAAATCTCTTCTACATAGGGTTAGGCAACAGAAGATGCAGCTTTGATTTAACTATTCTTTTCAAATTCTTCAGTGGGAATACTTGTTCGTTGTTCGTTTTTTTATTAAGTTCACTTGACTTTACTGTTAATCACAATAGAAAAGATGTATTTGTTTTACAACCCTAATATTTCTCTGATGTAGAAAGTAATTTGTTTTCTACCATTCTAGCGTTAATTATTGCCAGCCTTGCGGTCATTAAGAGGAAGTAACATACTGATGGGGTAACCATTTAAAATGATGAGACAGAATAATTATTAATCAGAAACTTAACATCCTTAGAAATAGTTATTTGGCATAAATACTGTCTGACTTCAAAGCAGAGAGAAGCTGGTTTATGGATTGCTCCCAGTTAAATTAGAAGCATTCTACAGAAACCTTTGCTAGGAAACTTGTCGAAAGAGAGAAGGGGGGGGGTTGAATCTGTGAGATGAGATGAGATGTGGGGGGCATTCAACATAAAATCTTAAATGTTGCCCAAGCACTTAATTTTAAATCTATTACTACTGAATTATAATGTTTAATGCTTCGCGGCATGTATGGCTTTCTATAATTCTTAAGAAGCAAGAGCACAGTGTGCTGGGGGTGGCAAAAGCACCTTTCTTCATCCTGAGAGCCATATTGCCTGATAGGTGCAACCTCACACAGAGGCTATATGCCAGAGGTGGGTGTGGCCAGAGGCCAAAGTGGGTGGAGCTACAGATGTGAACTATTGAGTTAAGGTGACAGATGTGCTATTGGCAACCTAATGTATTCCTAGGGCTGTGACACAACTAACCGAAGTAGCATCTGGATCAGCGACTAGATATATTCAGGGAATCCAGTGGGGCCTCTTGTGCTTTTATACATTCACTAATTCATTTGTTTTATTTATTTGCCATTTTTCAACACACACACACACACACACACACACACACACACACACACACACATGCACATAGTGGCTTAAAACAAAGAAATAGGGAAGCATCTCAAACAAACATTACAAAAACAATTTCATAATAACATAGCTAAACAATAGCAATTCTAACAACATACCTCCCAAAAAAACCCACATTCCAATACTATAAACCATAGAATTATAGCAAGATTACTTAAACAGCATGCAGGATTCAATAGCAAAAATAACAAGGGTGCTTCACAGTTTCACCTTAGTCCTAGAAATATGCCAGCCTTGAATATGATCACAGTCCCTCTCTTGTAGCTGCTTGCAAGGCTTCCATAGGCAAGGGGTGAGCTACATGGAAACACCCCTCCCATGATGCTACTTGGGGATTTTAAACCACCAGATCCTTACACATATCAAATTAAGGGGTTCTAGTTTAGGCTACTCTGGGTGGTTTTCTGCTTGTTTTCCATGTGGTATTTCATTTTGTTTCTGTGTAGAAAATCATTCACGCAGCCCCTGACTGAAGACTAAAGAGGTGCAACCCAGACATCCAGGTTTACGGCCTCAGGACAAACAAGGCCAAAGTCTTAGGTTTTCCAGTAATCCATATTAGCAAACATTACTTTGCATTCTTCCTTTTCTTTTTTTAATCTAAAGAGCTTTGTTAGAGTTTGCCACAATGCCATGAGGCTTGCTCCCTGCTTATTTTTAATAAGTGTGCAGTTATCATGCTGTGAGATAGCACCGCTCGACTTAGAAGGCACGACATTCCCCTTCCGAGAGCATTTCATGAAAATTCTTAGCAATTTGCTATTTTGGGGAGCTGAACCCCCTTCTGCAGTTTGAGGAATTTGTCATTAGAACAGGAAGAAATGGCACCGTAGGTAGCTCAGCTTTATGTCAGTTCTGTACAACAGTTTCTAATTGCTTGGCTTAATTGAGTCTTGAGTATGCACGTTGGGAGACAATTTATTAGGCTCACTGAGATTGCCGCATAATTCTCAGATAAATAGCCCTTTTGCCAGTTAACTTTCTCATATACCATTTCAAGTATCATCAGTGAAACCTCATAATGAATCTGAGAAGCAGATAAACAGAGGTAGGCGGAAACCTATGCATGCAGAGCATGCATAAAAGCATTCAAGTTCCTGTTCTCTCCCCCAGGGCCGTCTTAAGCATATCTGGTGCCTTGGCGCCGTGGTGCGAATATCCCTCCGGCGCCCCGCCTGCCCCATTTCCCAGCGCCCGCCACGCGGCTGCCGTGGGTGCCGCAGCGCGGCGCCCCCTGGTGGCCCAGTGCCCTGGCGCCCTGTGCCACCCAGCCTTGCCATAGGGCCAGCCCTGCTCTCCCCATTCCCTAGTGGTCTATGCTTTAATATATTGTAGGCCAAATGAGTTTTTTAAAGACATTTGTATTATTTTATCACTTGTTGATTGCAAACTTTGAGGTGTCTGAGAGTTGTTTTGTTGTTGTTTAGTCGTTTAGTCATGTCCGACGCTTCGTGAAAACTTCAAGATTTGTTAGGAGACCCCTATTCTCCTCACAGAGCTATAATTCTAGAGTGGTTTAATGATCAATCCCTCTTCCCAGAAACCTTGGGGATTGTGGGTCTGAGAGGGGGAAAGGGGGGCTTATGCCCACAACTAAATCTCACAGAATCATAGACTCATAGAACTGTAGAGTTGGAAGGGACCACTAGGTAAGTGGGTCTAGGTCTCAGTTACTATTTTCAGAAGTCTGCAGAAAGAGCATGATTTGGCTAATATTTGGGGAGGGGCTGAAATAATCAATTCTGAATGTATTCAGGCAGGTACTGTATGGGGGAACCTATAGCCCTCCCAGATGTTGCTAACTCTGCTCAGCAGAGCCAGTGGTTAGGGATGGTGCAAGCTGTAGTGCAACAACATCTGGAGGGGCACTTGCTCCCCATTCTAGTCTTAATATAAAAGCCTGAGGCTGCAGTCCTATAACACACTTAACTGTACAGTGTAAGTCTCATTCAGCTCCGTGCGCCTTGCTACTCAGTAGACATATATACAGTTCTATGACATGAATGACGTGTTGCCTGTACTTCTGCAATTCTTATTTGTACGTGGGTGGAAGAACGTACTGGCAATCACACCTTTGTAACTTTTTTCTGTGACTCCTATGGTTCACTTTCTTCTCACCCATGGAAGATGATTTAGGTATTGAAAAATTCCCTTTGAAAAACTAGGTTAAGCCCAGAAGAATATATTGTTATGCCCACCTCAGTCTCCGAGTGGAGAGAGGTTTTAGACATTTGCCCATAGAGACTGGTTTCCCTGGACTGAAGGTCACTGGAGACTGGTAGCAGGTTTTATTTACACACACACACACACACACACACACACAGAGAGAGAGAGAGAGAGAGAGAGAGAGAGAGAGAGAGAGAGAAGTTTCACAGCATTGATGCTCCCCCAAGTCCTTCTCTAGGGGTGCTCCCAGTACAGTATAAAAGAAATGGATTCATCCCAGAGAGGAAACCAAGCCTCTGCCTCTCTTTCGTACTCTTTTCCAAATCTGACATGTACAAAACTTGCACAAAACTTAAGTAGAGGTTAGGCTATGTCCTATCTTTATTGAGGATTCCTTTTGATTTTCCCTCCAGATTGGTTATACTGCAAAGAGTAGAGTATGCAACCTGATCTGCTTGTGGGGCATTTATATATATCTTCCTTTTAGCCATCCATCCATCCTTCCTTCCTTCCATCCTCCCATTCCACACTTTTTAGTTCATCTCCCCATCACTTTTTCCTAACTGCATAAAATCCTTAAAACAATGGGTTTATTGGGCTTCAATCTACCTCAACTGTGCACGCCTAAATTTCCAGGATGCACTTGAATCCCACCCACAAAATAGTAACCCATCGCCTCCAACCAGGGGTGGGGGAAGAACTTCCCACGGCTCCTGTGAAAGAGGGTCTTAGTAAATACATCCTCAAAAATGCAACCAATAATTTTGTTCTACTTGCTTCGTTCATGTCCCCTCTGACTTGGCTTCTTCTTTGCTGAAAATGTTTTGTTGATGTCTGGATTGGGCATTTCCCCTCTGTTCTATTCTGAACAGGTAAAAACTACAAAGATCTTCTCTCTGTGACTAAGCTTGCTGGTTGCTGGTATACGGTATATGACTTTCCTCCCTATTGATAGGTGGCTGTTTAACAGCTCAAGAGTTATTTTTAACCTTATGTGTCTTTCAGTGATTCCCCCCCCCCCCCCGTTTATCTAGATTCTAGTGAAAGCAAAGGCATTGGTCTAAACAGGGGTGAACGAAGGCGTCGTGACACCCGGGGCAGGGCGTCGCTACATAGGGCACATGTGCGGCGTTGCTACGTACAGTGCCGTATGTAGCACCATCACACATGTGCTGTACATAGCAGTTTGCCGCCACCGGCGCTCCAGCAGCGTACGGACGGTGCCAGGATCCTCTGCTCATGGATGTAGCGGCAACAGGGGGATCCCAGCACCATCCATACGGCGCTGGATCAGTGCTGGTGGCAAACTGCTATGTACAGTGCATGTGTGGCGGCGCTATGTACAGTGCATGTGTGTGATGCCGCACATGCGCTGTACATAGCGGTTTGCCAACGGTGCCGGGATCCTCTGCTCACGGCTGCAGCTGCGAATGGAGGATCCTCCACATGTGGCTGTGGCAGTGCGATGGCTGCTCACGCCCCCACAAGCTCCCGTGGGGTGCCTTCTTGTAACCCCCATAGACATGGCACCCAGGGTGCACCGCCCCTGCCCCCCCCCATTGCGACACCACTGGGTCTAAACTGTAAATGACTTTTTAAAAGGATATTCTGATAATGAAGGCAACAGAGAAATGTATGGTAGAATCCAGAGGATGATAGGAGGATTTATGCAAGTCTGCATGCCTTTATGAAGTGTAAAAACTAATTGAGCCAATACAGACCTCTCTCCTCATTGCCTTCTTACCTGATGCCTGCCTAAATCTTTCCTTTGCATCTGTTCCAATGTACTATAAGGACAGACATTGACTCAAAGTTGGTGGTTTATTTCACTGCCAGGTTTTAAGATGTTATGTATAGCAATATTGATCTCTTCCCTGTCCTCTGGCCACTCACCCTGCAAAATTAAATCCTTGGTACTGAAGCTTCAGAATATAAAGTAATACAAAACAAATTACGCCATATGGAAGAATTTGTTAATTGCACAGTGGTGACTAGTAAACATATTAATATGATTGGCCAGTCTGAAACAATTTATTTAAGGGCATCTTTAGGAACAGGGAACAAAATAGCATTTTATTCAAGTCTCTTCCCCCCCCCCACCTGCCCACTTTACAGATTGCTGTTGCTATTGTACTACAGTATTTCTCATTAACATGTCATTTGCATTCAACCAATGAACATATGATTGCCTCCTCCAATCAGCATTTCTCTTGCTGGTCCTTTCCTCATATAATTCATTCAATAATTCATTAATATTTTTTTCTCATTTAAAAGTTGTTGGTTTTTTTAAAAAAAAAATGCCACAAAAAGAAGGATTGTGTGGGGTGTTAAGGGAGAAGTAGTGGAGGGGTAGTAACTTTGTTGGGGAACATACTGTGCTCCTTCTGGGCCAGTTCATTCACCTTTGGTCCCACCCTGCGCTCTTACCTGTGGCTCCTAGAAGCTTCTTCAGCAGGCTGCCTCATATGTGCCTCTTCGCCCCCCCCCTTCTGCATCTGATTCTGAACTGCTCTCTGCCACAGACCCTTCCTGCTCACTAAAATCTGTTAACTCTTCATGATGAAGAAGAGTACTGATTTTTCAAATCATTGATTAAAAGTAGCTAGAGAGACTTTTATGGCTCCGTGTCTCTAATACTTGGATTGAACTGAGTGGAGGGCAGAAGCTGCATGCATTTGCAGCCACGGACTTCTGCCATCTCCTGATTAACATCCTTGAAAACATTCAGCTGAGGCAAACAGCTCGCTTGATAAATGGAGCTTTCGTGCTGAAGGCAAGACAGCAAAGCTTGATAGGTTTCCAAGTGCAAAAGTAAAGGTGTGGAACTGACCTTGGTACAAAGCCCGTCCTGGTCTGACCTGCATTTCTGAGAGACCACCTCCGTCCCCTGTGCAATCAGTGGAGTCATTCAAGCAAATACAACTCACTTTGTCAGAGAACGAATTGTTGGCTTTGTGTTCTCCATGAATGGCCCTGAACCTTTGGGTTTTGCTGTCCCTTCTCTGTGTCTGAAAGTGGTGAAATGTGAAAGCCAAAGAGCCACATGTTAAATGTGTCTCGTCTTCCAAGTCTTGGGATATGATGAAGGCTGGAATGTAAACACTTAACAGCTTTCCCCCTCCTCACCTTCCTAGAATAATTTATACATATTTTCATATTTTCATTTACTGCATCTAGAAAAGGGGCTATTTCAGGAGACATAGGAGAGCAGCAATATATACTTCAGAAAACAAATAATTGGACAAAATTTGCCTTGTTTACATATCACACAGAACAACATGTACAACAGACTATACTGCCCTCCAGAATAGCTCTCCCCCCCCATATTTGCTCAAACTTTGGACCTCACCATTTCCCACAAATCATAATCTGAAATGTTCTGCCCCACCCTCTCCCTTCCTAGTCCTCCCCCCAAGGACTATAATGAAAATAGTCTGAATGTGAGACCTCTCTCCATCAGGAGACAGGGAGTTGAAAGGCCTTACCAGTTCCCCTTCTCTTTATCAAAGATCTGTGTTCTTGGCTGAGGAAAGCGGTCAGGCTGGTCTGACTGGCAGGGGCAGTGAATGCTTTCCTAGCCCAAATCTAGAGAGACCTGAGTTTGACTCATAATATGGCATGGTATTCTGAACTGGGATCATTACATGTGAACATTAAAAATCCTATGAAAACTTGCTCTATTTTGGTGGTTGGCTATATTTCCCAAGGGCTGAATTAGGAAAGTGTTTGGTGCCGATATCCAAAGATCACACATGTACACTCCATTCTCTGTTGCACATACACCCCATTCTCACTTTCTCCCTCCATCTGTTTTTCTCCCCCCCCCCCCACACACAAATAAAGCATGATGGAAGGTGCCTGGTGGGTCAGAGTTCCCTCATGGTTGCGCTGTTGCATTTGTGGCCTGATACACTGCAATGTGCACATTTAGTTCCTGCTTACACTGGTTGTTTACTTCAGTCCAGCAGAAGTAACAGATCCAAGTTAAGCTGTTCCCTGAACTGAAAGGAATGGAATAGTCTTTGTGAGCAGGACAGCTTCTCATAGCTCTAGCTCCTGTAGCAAAATACTGCAAGTGATTATGCACCAGATGCCAAAAATAGGCATCTAGTTATGAATTTGGTTTGCTACGCTGTGTGCCAGACTCCTCTAATCCCTGGATCCAGCAAGTGTTGAAATCTCATCAATGCTTTACATTTTTGGAAAAGCCAGGCTAGCATCCTGTTGAGGTGGAAGGAGAACAAAGGAAGGGGCTCTGTGGGAGATGGCAGGTGGGTGGGGCTCCTCCTTCCTCAACTCACAGATAGTAAGAAGGACAAAAGATGGAGTTTAGAATTCATAGTGATGTGACTCAGAAGGAGAACAGCAAGCTGGATAGAGGGAGATCAATGGTTAAGAACAATGTTTGATTTCTGTTTGAATCTAAGACTGTGGCTATGGGAGAAACAAGACCCTCTTGTGGTGCTGATGCTATGAACCCCTGCATCGCAGGCTCAGGTTGTAAATATGTGTAAACAAACCATATATCATAAAGACACCACAGTCTCTGCTGTGCCTTGTTTCAAAAAAGAAACATGAATCCTGGGTAAGTGCCTAGAATTGCTGGAATTTCACACCACTCGGAGATTGTGGTGGCATACAATAGTATTTTAAAGAGAAAAGAAAGGTGGGTGATTAATATTCATGCCATGTTTCCTTAGTGATTGTGGTATAGTGTCACGATGAAAATGATGGTAGCACAGCATTTGATCCATTAAAAATATATATATAAAGCAAAGCAGTGGAAAATATTCTCTGGGGAACAATACTGCCCTGACATAGCCATGGAGTAAGTGAGCTAATAAATCAATTTCTAACTTGGAGGATATGATCAAAATTACTGTAAAGCTGGAATTCCAATTTGTCAAGGAGAAGATGAATTGCTTGATGGCCCAAGTATTTAAGCTCTTACTCCCATAGGTCAGAAGAATTAGAATATGAAGTTCATCAGATCTCTCCATGTCACAGGTATTACCGAGGCCCGAAAAGCTTAAGAGGAAGAAAAAATTAATTATATATAACAAAGTAATGTGGGGAGATGAGATAAATTAAGTGCAGAAGGCAAGCAAATTATTAAATATATTTTATAAGGATGGAATACATTAGCTTTCTTCCAGAAGAAGCCATTTGTGTTATTTTCCTTGCACCATTTCTTGAATCGTAATAGGGAAGAAGACCATCACTCACTGGTACAGCACATGTTTTGCATACAGAAAGATCAGACTCCATCCCTGTGATCTCCAGGAAGGCTAGAAAAAAAGTCTTCTCTCTGAAGCCCTGGAGATCTGCTGCCAATCATATGAATCAATACCCTGGTTCAGTCACAGATAGCTTCCTATATTCCTAAAAGGCCTATTAGGGGTTTAAATGTGATTATTAACCCCCAGGCATTAGTCAACATAGTAAAAATAAAATAAAACTTAATTCATATATTGGATAAATGGACATAAAGCATGAGAAAGGGGTTTCACTTTTTTTCACTTAACTAAATCTTGTATAATGGGGAGTGAACATTATTAATATTAATATTTACACTAAAATTATTATTTTTAAATAAAAATGTTGTTTTTTAATTTAATCATCCTTACACTATTTCATGAGGATAATAATACGGTAAGACAGCTCACAGCTCTCAAGGAGTTTATATTGTAGTTAAACCACAGAGCCTAGGACTTGCCAATCAGAAGGTCGGCGGTTTGAATCCCCGCGACGGGGTGAGTTCCCATTGCTCGGTCCCAGCTCCTGCCCACCTAGCAGTTCAAAAGCACGCCAAAACGTCAAGTAGATAAATAAGTACTGCTCCGGCAGGAAGATAAACGGCGTTTCCGTGCGCTGCTCTGGTTCGCCAGAAGCGGCTTGGTTATGCTGGCCACATGACCCAGAAGTTGTATGCCGGCTCCCTCGGCCAATAACACGAGATGAGCGCCGCAACCCCAGAGTCGTCCGCAACTGGACCTAATGGTCAGGGGTCCCTTTACCTTTAAAAGATATAGAGGGATGCAGCAGAGAGTGAGGAGGAAGAGACAGAGCTAATTAGGTACTGGTGTGAACCAATTCAGTTGAATGTATTTATGTTGAGAACAGGATCAAGAAGCTAAATCAAAAGCTTGATTTATAGATATATAGATCTGTCTGATTGCCAAACATCTCAATGTCATTTATGAGGATTCTCAACTTCTGCTGGGCCTGATCCCAGCAATTAAGGCTCTTCTGAAATTAGCGGGTCAGTTGTTGCACATAAGAATTCACACCACTCACTGGAGCACCCAGGCCTAGTTCCAGGTTTGCATAGTTCCCTTTCTGTCATGCAGCATGATAATCCTCTGGTCTACCTATATCACCACCCTATGAAAGTGAACTATTGGTGGATGGGTGTGAGGGGGGAGGAGGATGAGAGTTGTGGTGAGCACAGAGGAAGCAGAAGCATCTTCATGTATGGGAGGAAGGGACAGCATCAAAGAGGCAGTGGTAGCGCCTGGGCATTTCCTGAACATGGCACCTTGTGCTAAACAGGCCTGAGGCGCACCTGAAGCGCACAACTCACATGGTGCACACACCATGAAAGCTGCCGACACAGATTTTGGGCAAAATAATAAAACACCTATGGATATCCAAGCCAGGCCTAGATGTCTTGACAGGCCTGTTTGTCTTTCTGTGGAAGGAATACACTGTAGAGGGACTGCCTTATGCACAGCTGCTTGGCAGATCTTCTCCAGAGAGAAATGCTGTCTGTTGGAGAAATTCTCAGTCTTCCTCGATAACAGAACTGACAGCTGGGCAAAGTATACACTCGTAGGCACAGCATGTTCTCAGCAGCTTGAAGTACAACATGCTAAATACGTTTCTTTTCCCCTGTGGCGATATCTCTCCTTATTCTCACGATGTCTGGTTGTCTCGGAGAAACACCAAACATACTTAAGAGAATTGAATGGCTGTGACACAGCAAAACAATTCTCAGGCCTGTAGTTTGTTTAATGCACTTGCAAAATGAATACATCAGAAATGGTGCCGATAAAAATGTCGTCAGTAGCAAAATAAGCCCAGCAGATCAGTTTAGCTTTGTCCAGGTCAAACTCCCATGCCAAGACAGCAGCACCATGTATGATTTTGTTGAGACTGCTGAATTGCAGGGGGTTGGATTAGATGACCCTCTGGGTCCCTTCCAACTCTACAATTCCATGATTCTGTGATCTCAATCTGTCACTGGCAAAGGAAAAGCTGAACGAGCCTCCCATGGCAAGAAAATCCTGATCCTGTGTGCCACTACTGAAAAGGACACTTTTCAGTACCTATTCTGTGTACTTCAAATGATATTTGAATATGAAGTAGGGTTCTCCCCAAGGATTTCACTTCTGAAAATTAATGGCTGGAGGTATCCATGCTTCTGGATACCACATTAGGGTGGGAGTGTTCTAGAGCTCAGATTCTGCTTGTGGTTTTCCCACCAGCATCTAGCTGGCCACTGAGAACACAGGATGCTGGACAAAATGGGCCATTGGCCTGATCCACCAGTCTCTACTTATGTTCTTATGTTTAAAAGAATAATAATATATTGTTAAATATATAACAATAAAATTCCATTAACATAGTTTTGATGTTCTATCCATATTATGTTGTTGCTACCTGTCTTTTATGAAAGTCCTGTTTAGTTGTTTTGGTATATATCTATGTTTGTAATTTGCTGCGTATCACCTTTATCACTGGATTGGATCCAGATTTAGTTACGTTTAGACAAAATCCACTGAAATCAATGGGACCGAAGCTAGTTGCGACCAAGACTGGATCCATCCCAATGTTATTGTTGATATTTGTTTGTCTGTTTTATTTATTAAAACAAAACAAAAAACCACCCAGATTTTTTATTAAGACACCACAACTTTCACTTCTCTGTCTGCAAAGGAAACTGACTGAGAAAGGCTGCCCTTAAGCTTCCTACTCCAGGGAGGAGAAGGAATACAGAACATCACTAAATTACTGTGCGCTTATTTATACAGGCGCGGTGCTAGGGCTTTTTGCGCCCTAAGCAAAACACTTTCTGGCGCCCCCCGGGTGCGTGCGTCATGACGCACGCACGCCCCAGCGCGCCTGCGGAGCTTTGCGTGGGGAGTGGGAGGCTGAGGCCGCCTCAACTGAACAGCTGAGAGGTGCAGCGAGGTGGCCCCAGGCTCACGCTCCCCCTGCGCGCCTTTGGAGCTGTTCAGTTGAGGCGGCCCTAGGCTGCCGCTCCCTGCGCGAAGCTCCGACGGCACGCGGGGATCACTGGGATCACAAGCCTGGGGGCGGGGCTGCCTCCTCCCACTCTCTGCTGATCATGCTGGCTGGTGGGCCCCACTCGCCCTTCTGACGCTGCCGCTTCTCTGCCACACCCCGCGCACCTCCGAAACTTCTCGCCAGGAGCGCAAGCCTGGGGCCGCCTTGCCCGCCTTTCAGCTGTTCAGAGGAGGCGGCCCCAGGCCTGCGCGCCTCCGGATAGCGGCCTGAGGCAGCACCGGCGGGCAGCGGTGGGCGGCCTGGTCAGCGCCCCCTCCATTTTGGCGCCCTAGGCCGTGGCCTAGTTCGCCTTAATGGAAACGCCGGGGCTGTATTTATAGGAATACTGCATAGGTCATATTAATGGCACTGAATGTATCCCATATTAGACTGGAATTGTTAAATCCACCTTCTAGTGTAAAATTAACCCCAAAGTGTGTTTATGTGTGTGCATCGGGTTGGGGTTGGGGAGGACAAAATGGCAATTTGTTTTTGCAGTCCTACCAATGCTTTTAAAAAATCATTATAGGATTTAATTTATAGATACAGTTTCTTTCATTCTTTTATTAGCTCCATTGCCCACGGGAGAATCAGTGAGGCAGGCATCATGTGTCTTTAATAATGAAGTAAACTCCTGCAGTGCTTGAACATGGGGAAGAATCCCAATTATGTGTACAGAAAATGCCAAATGTAGATCTGCAAATCTGTGGCATTCACAGGTCAGCTCCTATTGAAATGAGAGGAGAAAATGCTGACCAAAGTGATTTCAGGGGGGGGGGGGAGAGAATATATAATGCAAAAGGTTAAGCAAGAGAGTTTGTCCCATAACTTCACAAAACAGATGTTCCAGTCCAGCACATACAGACTAGAACCATCTTTGCGCATCATGCACCTAATGGACAAATCATATGGGCTTCTTTTGCATTATTCTGTTGTATGGGGTGAGGATGGTAACTACATTTCCATCTATGTTTCTGTAAAGATAGAATAGTACTGTCCTGAACTGTCAGGGCAACAGGGAGGAGGAAGAGGATCCCATCTGGGACTGGGACAAACCAGGGCAAGCAAGGGATGGGGGGGGGAGTACTCACAGGCTGACGTAGGTTGGCGAGGGGATGGAGGTCAGTGCACAGGAACCAGAGCAGCAGGACCCATCACCAGAGCCACGAACATGACAGGCTCTGAGGCCTAGGGAGCAGCGAAGTGTCACTCTAGGAGGCTGAGGCAGGCAAGGGCCCACAGCCCAGCTCCTTAGCTGCCCAGCTGGGACTCACTAGCTCTGGGACGAGGTTGTGATTCCTCAGCTGGTGTAGGATTGGAACAGGTGAGGCTCACATGCCTCATTAAGCCCAGATGCTGCAATCAGCATGCAGAGCTGAGGTGATGTTCTGCTCAACTGCCCATGTTGTTGGACTTTGATTTGCATGCACCTGGAGCTCTATGGGACTGTGCTTTGGGTTTGACTGTATCCTGAATGCTTTGCTACTTTGATTGACCCTGGACTGTGTTTCCTGACCTTTATATTTTGGACTTTGGTCTTTGCTTGTGTGGATTGACCCCCGGACTTTGAACTTTGTACTTGACATACTGACTTGCCGCCAGGTAGGCCAAGGGTTCAGGAGAAGCACATCCACACACAATCCAAGTCTACTGAGTGTATTATTATTATTGTGCATTGGTATATGTAAGGTGGGATAAGAGCTCAAGTCTGCTCACTGTTGCTGTTTTGTGTTCTTTGTTTTTAAAGGTGCCAACCTTTTAAAAGTTTATTAAAGGAATGGTTCAAAGAACTCAGTATGCTAAGGCTGGAGAAGAGCAAAAGGAGACATGACCGTGCTCTTCAAAGTGCTGTCTTGAAGAAGATGGAATGCACCAGAGCAAATCGGTAAAAATTACAGAAAACAGATTCTGGCTGAACATAAGAAGCTTCCTAAAATGTGTATGAGCTATTATTGAATGGAAGAGACTACACGCCTCAAGAGGTGGTGGGGTCTTCCTCACTAGATGTATTGAAACAGAGACTGGTTGGCCATTTGCCAGGGAAG
The DNA here is from genome assembly GCF_965207765.1 of Zootoca vivipara. Classification (NCBI taxonomy): domain Eukaryota; kingdom Metazoa; phylum Chordata; class Lepidosauria; order Squamata; family Lacertidae; genus Zootoca; species Zootoca vivipara. The sequence continues at coordinate 60,487,454 of NC_142587.1, forward strand.
CTGTAGTTCTATCAGTGATGGCTGGTGCCCACTGGAACTTGTGGGGCAGGAGGCAGAGAAGCTGATAGCATGTGGAGGCCAAGTAAATGAAAGGCAGAGCCTCAGTTTTGGAGCAGCCTGGTGCTTTCTCATTCAGGTCTTAAGGGGCATCTCATGGTCAGGTGTGCAATCTTTTCCACGCCGAGGTTCTTCCACCTTCCTCCGCTTTTGTGCTGCTTGGATCTGCTTTCTTAGTCGCCCTCGCTTCCCTATCCTTTTAACCCGTATCCGGGACTGGGAGCGCTTCCATGCTGTGCTCACTGTGCATTCACTTCCATGCTGTGCTAAGGAGGAAGAGGAATAGTTTGGATTTGATATCCCATTTTATCCCTACCCGAAGGAGTCTCAAAGCGGCTAACATTCCCCTTTCCCTTCCTCCCCCACAACAAACACTCTGTGAGCTCAGTGGGGTTGAGAGACTTCAAAGAAGTGTGACTAGCCCAAGGTCACCCGGCAGCTGCATGTGGAGGAGCAGAGACGCGGACCCAGTTCCCCAGATTACGAGTCTACCGCTCTTAACCACTACACCACACTGGCTCTCAGGAAGCTGGACTGGTAAGGAGGTAGACAACTGTTGGCAGACTGAAGTTTGCAGGGCAGTATCCTAGTATCCCTAATGGACCAGCTTCTGCCGAGTTGTATCCTGCACTGCAGATCCTGTCCTGAGCAGGGATTTAAACTATATGATATCACAGGCCCCTTCCAATTCTACAGTAAGTTCTTATTTCACAAGAAATTAAGAATAACTCCCCATCAAAGATCTACTGGGTGACACATGACATCTGTGCCTTTAACTTACAAAATCTGCCTTTCGTATGGAAAGAGTGCAAAATTAGAGTTAGCAAATTAGATATTATAGATTTTGCCTCAGTCTGCAAATTCTATCACATTAGACAGGGACATTATTTGCCTTAGCAAGCAGAAGAGCAGTGAGTAAGCACAGCTATTAAAACAGAATGCCATTAAGGAAACTGTAAAAATAATTGTAGATACGAATCAAGTTTATGTAAACATTTTAAGCATCATTGCTATGGATTCATCTCAAGGTTCAATGGCACATCTCAAAGAGAAAAAGGCAAAAATACCGGCTGTGGTACAGTCAAGGAACAAAAGTGGCAATGTAAAGACAGACCTTTCTAGTTAGAGGGTGCATGTCCTCGTCCTCTGCATTTGGCTCTACTTAAAGCCAAACGGGGCTTACAGACTTAATATGGAGCTGCATTTGTTCCACGTGTCTCAATTTTAAAATTCAAGCAACTACCCTTAATAACTGTGAAAAACAAAATATGAAGATGAAAAAAATAAATACCATTTCAAAGCTTTAAATGCTCCCTTTATCATATATATATATATATATATATATATATATATATATATATATATATAATTCAGAGATTGGATCATTCTTTTAAATGAAGGAATTCTTCAGGAGATAGTGATGCTGGCAACATTTTTCATGGAACAACCACATGGGGGTGTCTATAGAACACATGTAAATGCTAATGACATAGTGATTTTGTATGCAGATGGCATACATTTGAGGATTTCAAATGCTGCCTTGTTACAAAACCAGGCTTTCCAGAGAGGAGTATGAAAGCAAAATACGCCAAGATCTCCTGCTCTGACAGGCAAGGCTTGAGTGCTCAAGCCTTCTCTCTTTATGTTCCTATCCATCAGTCTTCACTCTGCTATCAGTATTGCCTGTGTGATGCAAATGTTAGCAGTACATGCTAGGGATGCTACGAAATGCCTCTGACTAGCCAAGGTAAATTTCAGCTATGCTGGTTGAAATCACTGTGTGGCTACAGCCCAACAGTCCCGATACAGGTTGATGTTCAGCGAGGCCTAAGCGATTTACTCCCACACCCTGTCAAGGTCTGGGTGCTCCTTTTAAAGGAGAAGAAAGGGCAAGAAATATCCTTGCTCACTTCTCTCGTGAATGAGAACAGATCTTCTTATACCCTGAACTACTTAATCCTGAATAACTGCTTCCTCCTTTTGTTCCTTTCTGCCTTCATAAACAGCAAATGGGACTGTATTACTTGAGCTTGTACAGTCACAGCGCAGCTTGCCTATCTCTTATTTCTCCTTCAAACATCCTCAGGCATGGAAAGCTACCACATTGCTGAAGGATTTAAGCCTAACTTCCTTTCTTGCTATGCTAGCTTTCTAGGGGTAGGGACTTATTCACCAAAAAACAAAAACCCAGAGAAATGAATTAAAACACAGCAAAACAGTGTTATAAAAGCAGATAGAAACAGGAATTCAGCAATAATAGGGTTCAGTCATATTGGCTGGACAATTTAAAAAATATAATTTGTTTAATACGAACCAACAACAGCCACACACTTGAAGAAGAAGTAAGTTGGTCAATTGTCTACCCTAGATGGGGTTGCATTCCCTGCGAAGGAGGATGTTCACAGTTTAGGGGTGCTTCTGGATCCAACTCTGTCAGTGGAGACTTGGGTAGCCTCTGTGGCTAGAGGTGCCTTTTACCAAGTGCAATTGGTATTACAATTATGACCATTCCGACCTAGACTGGGATAGTTTGGCCACAGTAGTTCATTGATATATAGGAGCAGGTGTTTAAGCTGACATACCTCATAACACAGCGGACTATTTGAGGTCACCCACCACAAGGTGCTCTTAAGCCTTGGCTTTTTAGAATCAAATATAAATGATGTTGATAAGGTTGTTGAATTTTGGGTGCGCCCTAAAACTTTTTTATTCCAGTCTGTTTTGGGGTGATTTTATGGAACCCTGTTTTGATAACTGTTTCATCTACTGCTGTTATACACTTTTACAAAAGGAAGTGAAACAATGCATTTGTAAGTACTATTGAGTCAAGACCTAAACTTACAGTGCTTCAGAAGAATCAAGTCTTTTCATATCTTGCATAGTTCCATCTAGGGTTCTGTTACAGTACTTGATTTCACTAGATAAAGATGGGATATTGGAAATGGGTTTCATATAAGGACAATTTGGGGGATATGCTGAAGTGCCAGTTTGGACCATCATATGGACCCATACATTGTGCTACCTTTGCCATTTCCAGCTAGCTTCATCATGCACATGCTGTGCACATCCTATGCACATCAATTGTGGAGTCATTTCTCTGATAAAATCTGGAAATCAACTATATAAATGAGTCCTATGTACAAATGCTACATTTGATTGAACCATCCCTGCATGGATGGCCAGGGTTAGTTTGCCAACTTGATAGGATGGCTTATTCAGCACTTCAGCTTATCTAATCTCTCTTCACTGGTGCAGAAGGGTCCATAGGTCAATGGTGGAGCTTATTTAGATACAGAGGTGCCAGGTATCTCCATTCAAAATGATGAGGTAGCAAGCAATGTGAAAGATGTCTCTTTGATTAAGACTGTGGAGGGCTTCTACCAATCAGAGTAGATAGACAATACAGGGTTTAAAAACAAATAATCTGATCTGATATAGCAGTTTCCCATCTTCTCTCTATGTTCAAACTGGTCTATAAAGCAAAGTTAAATGTAAATGTAACTGTAGGTGTTGCATTTTGAACTTTCTGTACACATCTGGTTGGTCACTATGAGAACAGAATGCCAGACTAGATAGACTTTTGGTCTGTTCCAGGAGCTCTCATCTTATGTCAGCCACCAGAAAATTATTACCAGGCTACCCTAGCTTCTGAGCAGTTATGAAAAGGACTGCTTGATACGTTGTAAACATATTTTCTGAAAGTGCATGCAAGTTCTCTTTGTCAATGCGAAATTGCCCCTTGGTTGTTGCTTGCTTCTATGCAGTGTGTGTTGTCCAGCTTACAGCCATTGTTCAAAGTTTCCGTAGTAGCTCACAGCTTCCCATATCTGCTTCAAAAGTGTAGAAAACACAACATACGTTATCTGATGCTTTGCTATCACCACTCACCAGCCCTTCCCAATTGGGCCCAGCATGCTTAACTTGTTTTAAAGTCCTTAATTTATATTAACAAATGATTCCTCTGGGATTCTTGAAAAGCAGAAGTCTAGTCTTACATGTTGATTAGTTCAAAGGGTCGCCGTGCATTACCGTTCTACTGCCGTACATTACATCAATTCATGGCAGAATTTTAAGAAGTCCTGGAGGATTTTGGGGGGAAATTAATGTGTACATGCAGTTTTAGAAGTGTTAGCAGAAAATTAATTTTTAATGATAAAATTGCACTCAGTAGAGACTATTTATTTGTAAAGACTACCAAAGAATTACAAAGGAGTTAAACTGTGCCAGTCTAATTAAAATTAATGGGAGTCCATACAGATAAAGCTCCTTATTCTGCCTTGCATATTTAAGAGGCAGCAATCTAGAAGATTACATCATTAGAATCTGAGCAGAGCCTCACAAATCCATGCGGCACTCAAACTACTCAAGGTCCCTCCTGATCCTTGTGATACTTGGTTGCCATGAACTCCAAAGGATGGTTTTGCTTGGAGGCTATGGCAAAAGCCACACATAAGGTAGCCAGTGATAATTATGCACACAAAAGTCTTATACTAATTCACACATCTAGGGTAGGCATGTGTGTGTTGGCATTTTGCATTGCATGAAGCAGAATAACGCACACTGACTGACATTATTTTTGCCACTTTGCTATTAAGTGCTACACCGTTGTTTTTCAAGGTAGCAAGTGGAGGGGCGGGAATGAAGTGAATCCACGCTTTATTTATTGTCTCTGTTGTAAAGTAGTTCCCATAAAGAAATTTGCATGAAGAGAAACCAGCAGGGTAGCTTCCTATGTTATAAGTTGTCTGTGAAAGTTATTCAGAATTATGGACAGTATTTTTATGCAGCCTTCTTGTTATAAAAATATGGGTATGGTAAGCTGATCAAAGATAATTCCCTATGTCTGGCATTCCCACACCCTTTTCACATGTGAATACATGTATGAAACTGTAAATCCTTTCCACATTATGATTTAAGGGCAGGTTTTCTCGGTAAACATTGTTAATACGAGAGGCCTGCCAGATTCAAGGCTGTAAGCACCCTATAAGCCAGGCAACCCCAAACTGCAGCTCTCCAGATGTTTTGGCCTACAACTCCCATGATCCCTAGCTAACAGGGCCAGTGGTTGGGGAAGATGGGAATTGTAGTCCAAAACATCTGGAGGGCCAAAGTCGGGGGATGCCCGCTATAAGCACACTGTACTTGCCCCAAGATCATGCGTGGTGATTCCAGTCAATGGCAGAATGGAAAATTCTGGATCCATATTTTAGGCTGCATATACACCATATGTTTAAATCACATTTAAAGTATACCTCAGCCCCCAAGGATCCTGGGAACTGCAGTTTGTTAAAGGTAATGGGAATCGTGGATCTGAGAGGGGTATGCTATAGCTCCCAAGATTCTTGAGCAGGGGTGCTTTAAAGGTGTCTATGCAGACTCATTCTTAGTCACTATACTTCACCCAAGCTAATACCCAAGAGAGCAGCAAGTTGTCTGTCCATCCCCAGTCAAAGTGAATGGCACCCAAATTTTGAGGCAAAATGTTTCGAAAATTTCACCACCACTACCCCTGGCAAACAAAAGTATAACACTTAGAGCATGAGAGTCTTTATCTCAGGGTCATGAGTTGGAGCCTCACATTGGAAAAAAAGATTCCTGCATTGCAGGGGGTTGGACTACATACAAGACCTCCATAGTCCCTTCCAACACTACGACTCTTTGATTCTATAAGTGTGCTGCATTTCCATGACATCCTGCCTGAGATGGCTGCCTCACTCTGCCTCACTCTGCCTCACTCTGTCTAATGGTAGGACCAGCCCTGATTTCACCAGCTCTCAAGTGTGCATAATTTTTATGGATGAACCGGGGCCTGTGGCCTAAAATGGCCACGGGATAGTATATGGATGTAAACCTCTACAGAAGCAGAGGGGACACTACAGCTCTCCAGGAGTATTGTGAAGAAGCCCACCCTCTTCCACTCTCTTTTTTCAAAGCTCTGGCTGGCAGAAGGAAAGGTTTCCATATTACTCTTAAAAGTAAGCCAGGCTATCCCAAAGCCAGGCTCACATCCAAAAGAAACGAGCTCTGTAATTAACTTGGCAATCTGCTTGGCTGAAAATCATGTTAGTAAGTCATAGCAAAACATGAGAAACATTTTAATTCACTTAAGCCTGGAAAGGGGCGGAGGGTGGGAAATGGAGGAAATTGTATTTTAAAAAATGAAAAACACCACAAATCCCCATAACCTGTTGTCTTTGTCACAGGTAGTGATGATGTACTTCAGGAACAAAAACTCACCATTAGCAAACAAAGGAAAAGACAGAGTAAGTTCTGACTCAATTACAGTGATACCTCTACTTACGAATGACTCTACTTGCGAAATGTTCTACTTACGAAGAGAAAAAAATAGTAAAAAATGGCGGCGTGCTTACGAAATTTTTGACATCTGAATGGCCTCGCTGCCCTGCGCTCGCCGCTGCCGCTGCCTCAAGTCCATGGCAACGGGTCCTTCCTCACCCGCCACAGCTGTGCGGCTTCATTCTTCATGCTCTGGAGCCCCTTCGCCTGCCTCGCCACCGCCGCTTACCCATCCTGTGTGTGTCCAGCTGCACGAGCAGCACCTTCTTGAGGGCGATGTGTCCTCTGCCGGCGTCTCCGCAGCTGGCCCAGCACAGGCAGCACCACACGGGGCCGGGCGTCGAAGAGCCCAATGAGGCCGCCATGGCCGCCTCTCCTGCCCTCGGCTTCTCCGCTCAGAGCGCAGCCGGAGCCGCCATGCAGAGGAAGTGCCCTCCGTCCCTCACTGCTGCCCCGGCCTAGGCGCCCGCCCGGGTCTGCTGGCCCCGCTGGGAGAGGTTCCGCATCGCCACCGCCCACACTGTGTTCGTGCGAGCCCAAGTCCGACACGGCCGCCTGCGGGTGCCCTGGCTCAGCCTCCGACGTCGTCAGGACTGCAACTCCCATCACCCCGCCGGGGTGCACATACGAATGTGCATTCGGAATGGATTAAATTCGTAAGTAGAGGTTCCACTGTATCTGCTTTTACAGTGTTAACTTCCTCCCAACTTTTCTCTGTGAGGTAGCTGCTGTCAGGCTTAAGAATTTATCTGCAGTGTAGAAGTCTACAGCCCTCATTTTTGAGGGTTGGGAAACTTTTTTCAGCCCGAAGGTCAGATATGGTCTCTTCTAGGCAACCTTCTGGGGCCAGACTCTCACATGTCAGTGACAGGCAGGGTTAGAAACAAAAGTGGGCAGGGCAACAAATGTTCCTCTTACCTTTGTACAGTAGGCTTGGGTCCACACAGACTCAGGCAAGCAAGAAGCATAAACAGAGCAACAGTAATGGTACTGGCACATTCTAGCCAGGCGAAAACACTCAAGGAGGATGCAAAGCAGGGGTGCTGAGGGGTATGGCTTGGGGAGAAGAGGTCTGGCTAGGAAGTGGCTGTGGCCCAGAATACACCTGAAATGCAGATAGAGGAGGCTACATTTGACCACCAGGGCCTGAGATGCCCCATCGCAGCTTTAGACAAAGCCCTCCAACTTTGTGGCAGCTATTTCTTCCCCATAAGCACATTCTGTAGGTCTGACTGACACAACCACATTTGTAGCATCAGTCACTTGGACTTTTGCATATTGTTTACACACCACCCCGGGGCGGAGAGAGACTCCAGGGTTTCCATGCTTGTTTTCCTTGAAATTAAGTGGAGACTGTGCTATCTTTAGGGTATATTGTTTTATTTACACTTCATGTCCATATTGATTTTGCGAGGTGGGATTGCCAAAAACTCAATTGTCTAAAACCCTGGAAACGTGCTGCTACTCAGTGTATACAATACTGAGCTAGAAGTAGGTCCATGGAGAGGGTATGATTTCCCCAGGTCTCAGAGGGTGATGCCTGCCATGTGGCCTCACCAGGGACTGGCTGTTCTTTTGTTTGAGTTTATAACAGACTGGCTAGATGGACCGGTGGTCTGGCTCAGTATAAGGCAACTTCCTGGATCCATGTCAACACATGGACCGGTGGTCTGGCTCCAACACATGGATCCAGGAAGTTGCCTTATACTGAGCCAGACCACCGGTCCATATCTAGCCAGTCTGTTATATGTGTATGTGTATGAGTAGCATGAGGCCTGGCAAACCAGTGCTATGCACATTTATTATTTCTCATTTATGAATTGTTTGTAGGAGTGTCCATGCCAGTGATGCTGACTTTCCTAATATATGGCCTGGAGGCTTTTCAGTCAGTCTGGGATTGTAGTCTCTACAGGGCTGGTCCAAGGTGTTTTGCTGCCTGAGGTGCAGCCTGGATAGCTCAATTGGTTAGTGTGTGGTGCTGATAATACCAGGGTTGCAGGTTTGATCTCTGAATGGGGCAGCTGTATATTCCTGCATTGCAGGGGGTTGGAATGATTGATCCTCAGAGTCCCTTCCAACTACAGTGGTACCTCGGTTTACAAACACAATTGGTTCCGGAAGTCCGTACTTAACCTGAAGCGAACTTTCCCATTTAAAGTAATGGAAAGTGGATTAATCCATTCCAGACAGGTCCGCGGAGTATTTAAACTAAAAATACTCAAACCTAGGCGTACTTAAACTGAGGTATGACTGTATACAATTCTATGATTCCTTATCTGCCCACACATCAAGGTTCATAGTATCCAAGATTAGCAATGGTACTTTGGCAGCTGAGGCAGACAATCCTGCAAGTGTTGCTTCTCCTGCCTGGTGGTGAAAATGCAACGAAGTAGGCAACTATTTGCTTCTGTTTCATGACACTCAACATCACTTGCTTGAGCTAGCTGTCTTGCTGTGCCTAATGGTAGGGCCACCCTGACTTTCTGAGGTAGAAGAGATGCAGCTTTTCCCTGCTTTGAACTGTGTGCATACATCACTTATGCATTTTTTTAAAAAAATACATAAATCAATGCTTTATCTCCTTATCACCACAATTAGTGGGCTAACATGGTGAAGCCTGACACAACCGTTAATTTTCTGAATGTTGATTCACTGTCGTTAATTCCTAGACATTAACTTGAGAAGAAAAATAAAGAGAGGAAATTTAAATCTGATCATTATTACGTTACAAGCAAAAGAGTTTAATGTATTTCTTGGGAGCAAGGCCTCCAGCAAATGGGCTGCCACAACTGTGAATTAATTTCAAAGGAAGCACAGGCTACAGAGCACACCAGTAATCTATCCTGAATGCGATAGTGTCATGCAATACACTCTGAAGATTTTGGTCACAGACCAGCCTTATCTGAACAAGTATAATCACTCTCATTTGGAAGGAGTTTTCAGACTACCTGCATTACATAAAATTGGCTGTGACTCTACCACCGGAGGGGAGTCCTAGTTGTGGTTCCATTCCACAAAGAAATTTCTAGCTTTCTGTCTGTAGTATTCCCCTAAACTTTCTCATCACAGAGAAATTGTGTTCTCATCCTGCCTTCAGTGGGCCTGATTAAGAGATCTGCATAGGTCAGAGATGTGTTCTTCCAGATTCTATTCTGGAATCATAGGAGTTCGAAGGGACCCCAAGGATCATCTAGTCCAGGCACCCCCAAACTGCGGCCCTCCAGATGTTTTGGCCTACAACTCCCATGATCCCTAGCTAACAGGACCAGTGGTCAGGGATGATGGGAATTGTAGTCCAAAACATCTGGAGGGCCGAAGTTTGGGGATGCCTGGACTAGTCCAACCCCCTGCAATGCAAAGCATCCATGAAAGATGGCTATCTAACCTCTGCTTAAAATCCTCCAAGGCAGGAAAGTCCACAACCTCCTGAGGGAATCTGTTCCACTGTTGAACAGCTTCTACTGACAGAAAGTTCTTCTTGATGTTTAGTCAGAATCTCCTTTCTTGTAACTTGAATCCATGGTTCGAGTCTTACTCTCTGGAGCAGTAGAAAACAAGCTTGCTCCATCTTCTGTGTGGCAGCCCTTTAGATTTTTGAAGATAGCTATCAAATCTCTGTTTCATCTTTTCTAGGCTAAACATACCTTTCTTGGTTGCCCTCCTGTGCACACGTTCCAGCTGATCAATATCCTTCTTAAACTGTGGTGCCCAGAACTGGGCACAGTACTCCAGGTGTGGTCTGAGGTAAGACAGAGCAGTGCTATTACTTCACTTGAACTGCAACCTAACTCCCATCAGCTCCAGCCATCTTGACAAATGGTCATGGGTGATGGGACTTGTAGTCCAACAACATCTGGCCACAGGTTTCGATCTCTGCTATGGGTAGTAGTGGACTGTTCATATGACCGTCTTTTCAAAAACTTGCAAGGAGTACTCAGAAGTGGAAAAATGGATTTGAAACAAACATTCACCCCTTGATACCAAATGCAATGATGATGTATTTAGGTTGGCAACCTGCACCCCTGTTTTATAAGGACCGTGGTCAAATTTTGAAAGTCCTCTTCAATCAATCAGAAAAGCCCTCTTTAAGCAATCAGTTCAGACCCATGGTGAGAAAAAGGTGTCCCACCTCCCAGACCACCACTGGCCAAGGTGGAAGAGGGAGAGAGGCGATTCCCTCACCTAGTTTTGGTTCTGATCCAACCATTACTGGCTCCACCCACTTCTAGTAGGCATGTGTCCCCACGCCAGATTATCCCCAATGGAATGTTTACTCCCAAAGGAATGTTTGGGAGGGGGATGTTGCTCCCCCACCCCCAATTTATAAGCAGCATAAAAGTCCCCATAGGCCAGTTAGGACTTTTGGTCTGTCTGTCCTAACCAGCAGCACATCTCCAGTGTCTCCGGAAGAGAGCCCAGTGCTGTGAGCTTGTCCGGAGGGGGAAGAGGTGCCAGACTGGCCGAGGAGCCTCTGAAATATGGTGCCAGCTTGAATCTATGGTCCCTCCTCACATGCCCCATACCTAATGAGAAGCAGCCCTTATCACGAGCAGACATTATTACAGCTTATATACTGCTGACACAAATAGTCTACTAGTGTGAGGAGAAAAATGTGAGGGAAGGGGAAGATCAGAATTCTTCCTCCATGATTAGACTGCACAGACAAAGAGACGACTCACGTGAATAGTTTTATCAGCTGCAGTAATGTCTTTGCCAGCTCCCAGTTGCACTCAGACAGGTTTGGCTTTTCTGAATGTAAGAAATCTCATTATGAAACTCTGCTTTAAAGCAGGAATGGATGGCAGACTGTGTTAAATAGAGGGTTCGAAGCCCTGTTAATGGCTTCAAGCTTCTGTCAGCCTATGGTTGACAAAGTGAGTAGAAACTAATGCAAAGCAGACTGCCTAGATCTATAGATGTTCAAAAATTTGTCTTCTTATTCCAACAGGTAGACCCTTTGGGCTAACACTCAAAACACTTAATAGAACTCCATCTACTTTCTACCGAAGCCTTACGGTAGACTATTTACATCAAAATGCACATCCGAATATGAAATATGTATTTAGGACACCAAGCATAAAAATGTGGTTCTACTTGTAACTCCCACTCCCATTTTAGGGTGGATTTCTTTAGCAGTAGATTTCTAAGCATCTGTGCATGAATTGGCATACTTTGAAAATCTTGAACTTGGCAATACAGCAACTTGACATTAAGTAAAGCTAGAATTGGGATCTGGCAACCTTGCAAATCATATAGAAGCATTTAATGTTGTTTCATTTCTGCTGTGGTTCTAAGCAGAAAAGATTATAATTATTCTGCAATCTTAACTTGCTTCTGCTGATGCCAACATTTTATTTTGCTTAAAGCTTCTGCATGCCTCGGTAATATCTAGAGTAAATCTATGATATCAAAACACCACAAGCAGGGTTTTTTTTTTACATCTCTCCATTTATTTGCAAGTAATTTTATAGCTTCTAATTATATTATATATTTATTGCTTTTCTTGCACAAAAGTTTGACATGGACAATTGCCTTGCACTGCATTTACATGCCCAGACGCGGGGCCTGTAAAGTTTTCATTATATATTAATAAATCCATTTAGCAAAAAAGTATATCAGATATTTATAGAGCTGTTTATCTCACCTCCAGATTTAAAGGTTGTAAAACAATTACAGACTCACCACGGACTTAAATGTGAGAACAGTAACTTATTTGGCTCTTGCTTAGCAAACTGTCAAATGAAAAACAGGTAGGATATTAATCAGCACTTATTGTTTCCCAGACATGATGAACTAAACACAAACAGAAGCTACAACATTTATGAATGCCTCTGTGATCCAGAGGGACTGAACTGAGATTTGTTTTTCTGTTCTCATGGAAGATATCCTTCCCGCCGCCCCTGAACCCTCAAAGGCCTTAGGAAACAATTCTTATGTCAGAACTCTGTAGGCAGGGTGAAATGAATATTGCCTGGCCCCAGCAATGAATCATGCAATCAGGGGCATAGGGAGGGGTGTGATGGGGGGGTGGTCTGCCCTGGGTGTCATCCCAGAAGGGGGTGAAAAAATCCCTACTGGGTGGATCGCCGCTGCGCCAATTGCCCCCACACCCGTTAGATCGTTGATGCGCCGATTAGCCCCCCCCCCCAGGCAGATTGTCAATGCACCAATCACCTCCATGGGCTGATTGCCCCAACCCTGGGTGCACGGCATGTGTGCCACTCCGGGTGCCAGAGTGGCTAGCTCCGCCGCTGCATGCAATTTCCCTTGCTGATTTGGTTCCAATATAGAAACATTATTGGAGATGCAGGGGAAGAAATTCTACTAATATATATATATATATATAGGACCACATTGGCACATATAACCTTGCACTTGAACAATTATGGTGAAATGTTAGGAAATACATTTGTGATACAAGTGTGCTGTGAATACTGGCACAAGTAGTTTGGAGTTTACAAAGTGAGACAAAGATTGTGGATTCAAATCCTACACAGCAGATATTTTTGGAGGGAGACACAGAGGGAAGGAGAAGCCCGATTACACAAGTGGATTCAGGATCACACTACGCTGGATCTCACTCAAGATATGTACTGAAGAATCAATTCTGTTACACTAACATTTTAAATTATCACCTAGCTTGATTGAAATAATGTTCTATACGTGTTCACTCATGGTTAGCAAGTTAGATAGTTTGATTTATAAAGATGTGAGGTCGCAATTTCCAAGCATGATACTGAAGTTGGAAGCTTCGCCTGCCATTTGTACAACTGGCTACGAGGTGCTTTGATACAATGAAACAAAAATAAGAGGAGCAGAGCAATGCAAACTATAGGAAGTTGTCATGATAAATCCCAGTGTAATTTATGATGTTCTAAATTACCCCAATTCCAAACTCTACTCATACTGGTGGATCTTGGGCTTGGATTGCTTCCTAAGCAATTTATTGTTTGACTTTGGTTTTTAAAAAGTATGTTTGGGAATGAGCCTGTGTCTTTAACTGTGTTTGATGTTTTAATTTGTTGGAAGCTGCTCAGAGTGGCTGGGGCAACCCAGTCAGATGGGTGGCATATAAATAATAAATTATTATCATTATTATGTGCAAGCTCCATAGGGTATAATAGTACTTTCAGGTGTATCGTTCCCCCAAATATATATTTTTTCCAATAGGTTTGTTAAATCTAACAACCTTGCTTTTTTAGTGGTTTAACATATGTAAACACTGAAAACATTTAATAAACTTGGAACCCACTGCCAAACAAACACATAATGCCACCTTTGAAGGCAACAACATCATTAATTATTTATTTCTAACACAAAATGTCGTCTAATGAAATACCTGCATTCGGTACCAAAATTATAAATGGGATTGAAGCAAATAGTTGAAAACAGTGAAGGCAGTTTTTGAATTATTTCTCATAAAATACTGGAAGAGTTACTTTGAGGATACCAGCTGTTCTGAAATCTAAGTCTGTTAAACAATCCGTCGAGGTGTTAACAATGCCCTTTGCTTTCCTCTGATTTTAAATGCTTATTTCTTTGAATAAGCATTTCACAACGGGAAAATATAAACAAACCATAGGCATATATTTAATGCTCTCAGTATTAATATGTATCTTCATATAGAAAAGTTTCCAAACAGTAAACCCCGGATATCTCTTTCCTCAAAATGTTGCCTGGCCTTTGACGTCATGGATCTAATTGTAGGATGGATGTCTTCAGTTTTGGATATCCATATTCTGAAGCACCATAGCCACTCTGCTTGGAATGTACACCTAAAAAAAGAGAAGGGGGAAAAACTTACATATTGTTCACAATATGCCTTTGGGATGGGGCAGGATATAAATCTAAATAACGTACTGCAAGTGATCTACTGTTTGAACATGAAATATACATTTAGGAACCGAACTTTCATGAAATGTGCCATCAATATTAATTAAAAGTAGAGTGCAATTATGGATGGGACATGCTTTCTCAATGCCCACAAGGCAATAGAAATGATGCACTTCCTTTCCCTTTGCCACTTCCTAAAGTTAGATCTGGTGATAGGTTTAAATGCAATTACCACTAGAGGGCTCCATGTGATTTACAATCCCCAATTTCAGACATCTGAGGACATTCGGGTCGATACACTGTACAGTGATAAATGACAAACTCTTACTACTGCATTTGAGCTCTATTGTGTTCTGAATTAAAGCTGCTCCAGGTCCATGATGTCATTTCGCACAGGTAAATGCAAGGTATGACACAGCAAGGCACTTGAAAATACAGCGCTGAAGCAGGTTTTATGGTATGGATTCTTGAGCAGAAAAACAAGCCACTCGTTTGCCTTTGCATGTTGAGACCTAAGTTCCTTCACTGGCATTCTCACACTGAAACTTTTAATCTCATTTAATCTGATCCCCTTTTTGTTTTTCTTCTTCAGAAGTACGTCTCTTAACAAGGGTGGAAAGGAACCTGTGGCAGCATATTCCGCACAATGCTGCTTCCGAGCACAGATTAGATTCACAACTCAAAACATGACAGATATGTTCTGTTTACCAATTACCTTGATACGTAGTAGTTTGCAGACTGCTGAACGCAATTGATCACGTAAACTGAACTCAATAACAATGCAATTAGAAAAGAGTCAGCAGATGAGTGAAGATTGCAGCCTTCCTTTTTGACAATGCCAGTGTTTAAGACTTTCCTCCTCCTGGCATTCCTAATATAATGCTATTTTCAGCCATGCTATCTCCTAGCGAGAGTCTGACTGATGGCATGAAAAGCTTTTATAGTCGGCAACCGGAATGAA
This sequence comes from Zootoca vivipara, assembly GCF_965207765.1. Taxonomy (NCBI): domain Eukaryota; kingdom Metazoa; phylum Chordata; class Lepidosauria; order Squamata; family Lacertidae; genus Zootoca; species Zootoca vivipara. Next base: position 60,502,602 of record NC_142587.1, read on the forward strand.
AGGTGTAAAGCAAACAGCTTTAGGAAAAAAGGAAAAGAACAGCTGATCTTCATCGAACCAGACTGTAGCATGTCCAATGCATCTCAGCTCTCGCCAGTGAACAGAGTGTTTTTCCCCCTAAGGTTTCTGTGATAAATAACTCCTACAAATCTGCTCAGCAGGGAAGAAAATGCGAAATACACTTGGGATAGCGTCATGTGCCCCCAAATGTATGTGCAAAGGGGGAAAAATATAGCTGTAGCTTTTTTTGCACTTATTTACTACTGCAGTTTTAAGTGCCAGAGAATTTATTTCCAAATCGCTTTAGATAAACCAAGTCACACAGATCTAAGCAGCTGGCAGCTTGAAACAAAGAAAATTAGCACAATGTAGAAAAGCTGCTGCATTCTAGACCATCTTTCAGGACCTGTGGAAGATTACTATCAAGGGAACTGGATTGCTGTGAAACAGATACTTCAAGGAAAAGAATAGGTCTGTGTGGCTTAAAATCTGACTAATTTGTGGCTATTAGACACACACACACATAACTTTGTTACCAAGAGATCTGCTTCCACAGAATTGCATGGGGATGAATTAAGCAAGTATGTACTTTAGAAACTGGTATTACACACCCAATTTAGTAATGAAATAAAATCACATTTTGAGATTATTATTATTTTAAGAATGGAAATTGCTTCAAAAAAACCAGCTTTAATTATATTTAATTATAGTATCAGGGTACCTGAAAGGCTGTGTCCCCTGCCATCCAAAAATTAAGATGACACGTGGAAGGCCAACCTAGCCTCATAGAAGAAGCTTGATTCCTTCTCCCTGCTTGCCAAAGAAATGCTCGTCTCCTGCTGCCAATGCCCTAGGACTGCAGAAGCAAGAGTGTGTCCCCACTCACAGACCAAAAGAAGAAGAGCTGCCAACTATTATCCAGGCAAGAAACCCAGCAAGAGAAAATCTGTATGTCTTCGGCTGGATGTAAACAGCTACTTCTAGCTCTGCATTCTGGCTTTTAAAAGCCTTCCCCTCTCCGCTTATTTCCCTTGTGTGGTTTTGTCAGCCTTCTGACAGGGCCTGACACTTAAAAAAAATGATGTAAGCCACTTTGGGAGACAATGTTTTTTTATAAAAGGATTAAAAATATAGTAACTACATAAACAAATGAACTGTATTTAAAAATGGCCTGATGTAAATATATGATTGTTATACAACCAAGCCTACGTCGAGCCTGCTTTTCTGTGTGAAAGATGACAAACAATAAAGCAAAGATCTCCAACCTGAGGTCAAGCATAAAAAAATATGACATTACTGGTCATACAATATTATGACAAATTATGATTATGTGGTTTGCTTAGCACCCTTACACAGGGAATGAAAGAGAAACCCATTACTTCCACAATTGTTCATTTGTTTTTCAGAACAGCTGTGCTGGCTGGGACTGATAAGAGACATGGGCCAAAACATCTGGAGGGCACCAAGTTGGTGAAGGCTGTACTAGCAGCTTGTAGTTACTTTCGGTTTTGTCGCAGAAGAGGGGGGTGACTTCCCGTCCCTTTTTTAACCCCGCTCCACGTCCAAATTACTTTAAATTTGTAATCATTTTGTACTCACGAGGTCCAAATGTTAGATCCAATTTGGGAAGGATCTAGTGCTTAATTGGTTTCGGCTTGTAGCTGCGCCAGGCAGAAGTAGCGTCTACTCAAGAGCCCTCCGTCTTCCACTCGCCCCACTCTCACCCCCTCCGGAATGGAGGCTTGGGGGGGGGGAGGCAAGGAGACAGGATTGGGCTCCGCTGAGACCACGTCTTCCACAAAGCTGAATGTGGAGTTTCTTCTTGGGGGTTTGTGTCCAGTCATGTGCATTACATGTCTGAAGTTTTTTAGAGTATACTCATAGGCACTATGAAGAATCTGTTCAGCTGAAAGCTAGAATGTTCTAATTAATTTTTTAAAAAACTATCTAGGAAGCCTACTTATTCAAGTGATGTATGAATGGGCTTGGTATATAATCCTTAAGAGGTTACAGAAGCATTTATTCTAATATAGCACATGCAGTTTAGGCAGCATTTGCCAGCACTGTTTTTTTGTATCTTGTTCCTGATAAGGACACAGCTGGTAATAATAATAATAATAATAATAATAATAATAATAATAATAATAATAATAATAATAATTTATTTATACCCCGCCCATCTGGCCGGGTTCTCCCAGCCACTCTGGGCGGCTTCCAACAAAACATTAAAGTACAGAAAGGCTTGGTAAGGCTTGGATGAAGAAGGCTATCTGTTTCTCCTTTCACCTTTTGGTTCTTGCACTTTCTGTCTTTTCTCTCTCTTCCTCTCCATTTCCCCCTATCGTCCCCCTTTCCACTGAGGATCTTTAGGGGCAAAAAGCAGACAAACAAACAAACAGGGGAGGAAGCACAGCTCTGAGGATGCAACAATGATACCAAAACATATTTGGCAGATCAGCTTTCCCAATCTGTTCCCTGTTTTAAAACAGTGTATCTTCTAGTTACAAACCCCTGGTCTATGCAAATGTCATTTAAAAAGGCAAACTTAAAAAAAAGAAAAAAAGCCTATATCACATCCTCCAAAGTCAATATATAAATCCTTGTCAGAAAAGTAATGGGTTGGATCCAAAGGACTCCTCACAGCGACTTGATAATTTTGTCAATGCTCTATTACGAACCAGATCTTTGAATCCCAAATATTGATTCTCTGGAAATATTAGTCTCCAAGGACAAACTCTCTTTCTTCCATTAAGGGATTACACAGCTTAGTCGCTTATATTAAGAAGTGCTGCTGAAGACTTGCATACCATGAATTAGTTGGGCTTTTTAAATCACTTTCACATGACAATTTTCCTGAACAGTTATCACACAAAGGGGGAAAATGTATGTACTACTGTCACGAGGGATGAATTCACACACAAGAAACATGCATTTTCATAATTTTCCTACTGGTTATTTTTTTAAAAAAACAACATTTGTATACTGTATTTCTTTATAGCCATTTGATTTCGGTCAAACAAAGAACTTGTATGGTGAGGTACGTTAGATAAGACTTAATGACTTGCCCAACACCACTCAAATTAACTGGGAAGGAGCAGAATCAGAATTGTTAACCTCAAACTAGCATTTTAGTTGCTGTACCAAATGGGCTCAGTATACCTGTAAAGAGGTCTGTGAGAAAGGATATTTAGACAAGATGCCTGTTAAGGGTCCTACATTTCAATTAGCTTCAATTGTTCTAACCTGGCCCCTTTTTTTTAAACAACACTTATGCTTCTGACAGTATCTGGACATAATATCTGCCCAAGACATTCGATTCTCTTTTATTCCTAGGGTGGAAAATATTCTATTCAGAAGACTGATGTAGCATCCTTCATTGTTGACTCCTTGTCAGTTTCCAGCACACACAAAGACAATAAAATATAACAAAGGTTGAAAACTTTCTCCCCCAAAAGAAGAACCATCATCCACAGAACCCTTGCACTGTCAAAAGTGAGCTTTTTGTTGGCTTTTACCCAAACCATTGCCAACTCCAAGTATCAATTCAGAATATCCACTGTCTCACCTATAACACATGGGTAATAGCATATTGGTGGCAATTTACGCCAAATCCCTCTTTCAGTTGGTTCATGTAGACGTTGAAAAGTACAGGGCACTAGGTGGACACTTGCAAGACTGCAGGGATTGTGCTGTTGTCTCTCAATAACACCTTATGGAAATGACACTTCGGGCAGGAGTGGAATTACCTTACCACTGTGCCTCAAATGCCATGTTCACAAAACTAAAAAAAGAAGCCATGGCTGAAGGCCACTGAAAGGTCCAAGATAACTATCAGGGTTATATTCCACCTGTCTTTCATTAAGGCGGAAAGGCAGCTTCTGTGCCAAAACCAGGCCTAAAACTGGATTGAAACAGGTATAGATAACATCTTACCCGAAAGGAACTTTACAGAAAACACTCCCAGGAATACCTTACTCAAGAAGGCACCATTTGTGACTGACTGGATAACACTCCATGGCTGATGGATAAGTTTCTTCACTACCATCGCTGTTCATCTCCCATCCTGCTCCATTCCCCCCAGATGCCTGATAAAACAGGGAGCTAACTGGATCTGCGCTCTGGGTGAGGGCACTTAGTTATGATCGTGTCAAGTGCCTGAGTCATCTCAGCATTCCAGAGAGAGATTACAGCTCTGGCAGGACAGCTGTGCAAAGTGGAAACTCCCTAAGGGCACTCAAGTATCTTATCAGATTCCATTAGCCTCTGGGAGCAGACCGTTCTGATAGATTCAACATGCCATCCTCCAGGAAGACAAAGAAATTAGTGAAAAACACAGCTCCTCCACTTAGCCACTCATTCAAAGTGTGGCCTGCCACATCAAACTAACGGCATGAACATTCCATTGGGTGTGCAATGAAATGTACAAAACAGCAAGCATTTGTTCTGAAAAGTACCTGAGCTAATGTAAATAAATGACCACATTAATTCGTGCATTAGAACAGGTGAAAAAAACACAGGTGAAAATAAAAATACAGCAAAATGAGAGGCTGCCATAGAATAGTACACAGAAACGATCAACTAATGAATGCACGCCATGAATCCATGGAAAATATGTAAATACAAAATGGTCAGCATATACTTCTCACCCCTGAAAAGTGGATATTTGCTACTTTGTTGTACCTGTCTTTTTCCAAAAAAAGAGTCAAGAATGGCTTACATAAATGTCACAAGGTATCTCCTATCCTTGTGGCTTACTTGCCTAGGATTACAAGCACTTACCTAGAGGACTTAATTCTGAGTAGACGTTTAGAGGATTGCACTGTTGAGCTGTTCAACTTCAGCGGTAGAACTGTGCCATATACTTTCAATACCTATTAAAGACCAGTCCCTCCCACACTTCCTGACTTATTATTTATAAAGCTCCTCGCTGGATTCAAATACATACTTCTTACATCAGAATAAGACTCCTTCCGTAAGAGGAAAGGAACCGTCTTTGGAGCCAACTCACTGGACTACAAGAAACATGTGCATTATTATATAATAAAGGAAAAATAATGGCAATTGAACAAAACTTGACATTGTATCTGCAGCTCTCTGTATTTTTTCCAATTTGTTAACATAGTTCGTGGAACGTGATACCTCCGAATGAGCACAGGGCTCCACAAAAGGTATTAGCAGGATAGACAAAGTGCTGTTGTGCTCATGTCCAGCTTGCAGGTTTCCTACAGGCATCTAGTCAGCCACTGTGAGAACAGGATGTTGGACTAGATGGGCCATTGGCCTCATCCAGCCATCTCGCCTTATGTTCTTATGTAGAAGTACACAATAAACCACCTACAGCACCACCCTCCATTTATATCGCAGGTAACAAAAAAGAAAAAAAAGTAGGGTTTACCTTGAGTTAAGGAATTGGCAAATAAAAACACGTTTATCGAAAAGGTTACCCCTTACATAATTAAAAACAGTTAGCAAATGAGTACCATTTGGTTATAAGTACCGAAGTAATGATGAGCGACCTTGAAAGAGATAAGTCAGGAAGGCAGCAAAAATAGCAAGGAAAATATTATTTGGATTAGTGATGAGTGGAGAAATGAGGCATTTGGATAATTAACATGTATCTGAATCCCAGCTAGCCTTGTTGGATTTTAAAACTGTTAATAGCTTTAAAAACTGTTCCTGTATAACCAACTGTGTGTCTGCCCATATGCCATTACCGTAACTGCAGTAAGCAACTTCTCGGTGTAATGAACCTTACAACTTCAATTTATCACTTGCTTTTTCTCACGTATTTTTCACAGGAAATTCTCCTCCCGCTTTCCCCCTTTCTTTCCCCTCAGACAGATTTAAAGTAGCCTTATCCCACCACAGATGCTATTTGGATCACAGATACACTTGGCATTTTATGTGGGCTTGTTGATGTTGGTTTTGTTCTGGTGCATGGAAACACCTAAGTGCTTCAAGTGTATGGATCTTTGCAGCCTTAGCTAAAGTGCATAGCCATTATAAAATCACTTCTAACAGAATTACGCAAGTTTGGTTCTGTACTGTTCTTTCATCTCCTTGGGGCTACAGGTACTACCCTCAACTCGAGACAGAACATAGTTACTGCTGGAATTATATACAATATAATTTTATTTAGGGTGGAGTCAATATCTTGGTTTTTATTTATTTCATATATTTATAGCCCAATATGGCTGCATCATCTGCTTTCAGACCATGCCCTGAGGTTCTTGCTCATGATGAGACATTGGCATGTTTGGGATTTGCAGCAGAATGCCCACCATTGCTGATTATACACCATGGGAGTTTCCAATGAAACACATATTTTAGATCACCTGCATGTGTCAACATAGGAGCTGTTTGCTCTGCTTGAATCTTTCTGCTATGCATGTCCTCTCCACTGGTAGTCTGGATATGGCAGGTAGTTCCAGGAAATGAAGGCCCACTTTTGGACAGGAACCAGAATCAAGCAAGCTCCCCTGCTCTCTTCAACTTCGATTTTATGAGAATGGAAATGACTCTTTCCCCCATTCATGCATTACTCATCTGTAGATATTGCTGTAGATATTACTCATCTGTAGATAGTGGGACTGTACTTTTAGTCCTGTCTCTGACATCACATTACCTTCCTCAAACAACTGTCTGTTGCCAAAGTTGTCTAAAGCGGAAGTGTGCTTCTATTCACATGTAGGAGCTCTGTGCAACTGGGACACCCGCATAACTCAATGTCCAATTACATGGCACCCCTACATGTGAACAGGAGTGTTTGAGGAACTGTCCTTGCTCCAAAGTAATCACAGTGACACCCAGTACATGAGTAATATGCAAACATGGCTTAAGATATAGTAGTTGGTTCCTGGATTCTCTAAAGAACTGTGTGATCCACATTTCTCCTTTTTAGTTGCTGCTGATTTGTGAATGGGCAGATTCCAGAAAGTGGTGTGTAGAGCTCTGCTTACACAACAAGGGTCCTCACGCCATTTCTGCTGGATGGAATTGCTCTGAATAATATGAGCTGGGTGATAGTGATAAGGCTGGGGGTGGGGAGAGAAATGAACAGAATTTTGAGATCTGCTTGTCAGCTGATCAGGGCTCCTTCAGCTCACAGACATGGAACAAAAGTGTTATTTTTAGCAAACCACTACAGAAATAACATTTGTTTCTATAAGTTCAGATGCACAATACATGGCCTGCTGAGCTGGAAAAATAAGAAACTCCCAGATGCTCTGTCAGACCACTGGTCCCTCTGGCTCAGTATTGTCTACCATGATTATCTGTGGCCTTCCAGGATTTCAGACAGATAGGGCTTTCCCCAGCATGACCTGGAGACACCAGGGACCAAACCTGACTCCTTCAGGTAGTGATAAAGCTGACTCCTTCAGATAGTGATAAAGGGATATCAAATCCAAACTACTCCTCCTCTTCTTCTTCTTCTTCTTCTTCTTCTTCTTCTTCTTCTTCTTCTTCTTCTTCTTCTTCTTTTGCATGCAAAGCAGATGCTCTACAATTGATCTATGGTCCTATGGTGGTGGGATGGGGATTAAAATTAAATTGGCTCAGGCACTGAAGAAGAGGATCCTGCCCTTCGGAGGGGGGGGGGAAGTGCTACAGTTTTGGCTGGCACACTTTTATCTGCAACTTTACCTCCAGGTAGTATGTGTGCTGTCGTCCTCGGGGCTGGTGATCACTGGCACTCAGTGAATTGGGTTGCTGAAGGATATAAAGGAGAAGTGTGACCCACACTTTTGGGCTTTGTAACTAACATAGTAGTGCACTTGCCATGCCACAACCTGCAGCTACTTCAAAACTATATTAGTTCATTCATTGCTTGCCTTCTATCTCCCTGCCCACCCTACATGCTTTATTTCACATGCACTTGCCAAGATCCTTCTTTACCATAGTTTTAGCCCCTGGGAATGATTATTTTCTACTATGCATCGCCAATATTCATGCCAACTTGCAAGTAAGGTATGGTTAATAAGACACACAATTATTATCTTACAATATTAGCTGTGTTAATGTTTACTGCTAGAATAGTGGAAGGGGAAATGGGATAATGGTATTATTGTGTTGTTTCTTGGGATAAATTTGATTTTTGACCAAAACATAATATTTTGTTGCTTTGGCTTCTGTTGTGTGTATGAAATAGATGTTGAAGATTCATTCCCCGTGTTTGCATTCATGGGATAGTTGTCTATCACATGGTGGTGGATGTTTTCATCCCACAGAGTCGGACGTGACAGAAAGAGGATGTTTGTGTTACTGTGTTTCCTGAAGTGGGACTATTGTCCTTTGTTCTTTCTCTTTGCTGCCTGATGCTAGAGAGAGAGGGAGCCATGTTGCAGTGCTATGTGTGTGTTTATATGTAAATAAAATAGATTAGCCAAATGCTGAGTTGCTGAGGTCTGTTACGCAAGTGTGCCAACTCTGCGGATCATCAGTCACTGTGATGTTTGGGCTGAAGAAAGCTTTTGAAGCTCTCGAATGATCGACCAGGAGGGAGGGAACATGCCAGTCAGGCTTGTGTCTCTGCCAGGGTTCTACTCGAGAGTAAGCGTTCCTAACAATAGATACTTAATTTTCCACTGAATGCAAAATGTAGCAGCAGAATAAATATACATTTCTTCCAGAAATGGTAAACTAACAATTCACAATGTTTTAAAGGTTTAAAGTGGTACAGAAGTTAGGTAACCAAAGCTTCCTATTTCCTCAAAGAGAAATTAAGTTAGAAACAATTTAGGGATTTTATTAACAAACGTTAGAATGTTTAACATGGTATGGTAATTGTAGGATAAACAACTTGATATTGGCAGAGTTACACCTCTAGTCCATACAGAATGGGGCTGGGGGACACTAATTAGTGATGCCACAAAGGTTCAGAATACAAATTTGCCTATGTTGAAATGGTTAGATTCAATATGAATCAAATGCAATTTCTCTGAAAAGTTCTAATATAGCTTTAAATGCAAAACAAGAATCTGCACACGTTCAGTGTTTGCTTGGCTTGGCAAAGTCATGCTTTCAAATTTCATCAATGTCTGTCAAACCTCCTCCTTGAACCCCGCCCCCCCCCAAAATCCTACCCATTTGATAGTAGTGTATAGAAAGGCATGACAATTTCTTTATTCCAAAAATGGGCAGCCTCTGAATCGGGCCATTTCTGAAGCACCAAACTAAGGTCCAAACCAAGTTTTCTGGTTGGTGCATACCCAAACTGAACTATGAGCCAGGAATGTGGTCAACTATCTTATCCTAGTTACAGGTATCCTGTAAGGCATCCTAGTTATCTTATCCTGTAAGGCCTACAAGACTGGAATGGATGCACCCACTGTACTAATATTTGTGAGAAGGGCTTCAAATTTATAGTGATGTAACCATTTTCTTCAGTAAGTTGCTAAGAAAAGTGAAGATAGTAAAGAGCCCATATATAATGTAAATGCATAAGTAAATTCAGAGATAAATCCAAGTGTACTGGAAGAACTCAAAAGAATGATCTACAAAAAAATGCAAGCATGTACAGAGACTATTCACATACCTCTTTGGATTACAGTATTAAAGTATAGCCAATATAGTGAGCTGATAATTTGTATGAAATAAAGTGTATCAGGGTAATGGGATATGATTATAAATGTAAAATAGAACTGAAACAATGGGTTGTATCCAACTCAGAGTAGATGTCCTGAATTTAATGGACCTAAATCAGCTGTCTATTAGGTCTCCTCTAAGTAGGACTAACATTGTGTGTAAGCCAATGAATCAAAGGAGCAAAAATATTCTCCCCACATACTATCATGTTTTTAGGTCACCAAGAAAAAAAGAGAGGTATGGTTTAGTCATTGCTAAGTATACCTGAAAGGGAAAATAATTCACGGAACCCTAAGAAAAAAGCATATGTATCTACAGAACTTTGAAGAATTGTCAAACTAGTAATTTGTTACTCCTTGTTTAGAATCATAGAATCATAGAGTTGGAAGAGACCACGAGGGCCATCCAGTCCAACCCCCTGCCAAGCAGGAAACACCATCAAAGCATTCTTGACAGATGGCTGTCAAGCCTCTGCTTAAAGACCTCCAAAGAAGTAGACTCCACCACACTTCTTGGCAGCAAATTCTACTGTCGAACAGCTCTTACTGTCAGGAAGTTCTTCCTAATGTTTAGGTGGAATCTTCTTTCTTGTAGTTTGAATCCATTGCTCCGTGTCCGCTTCTCTGGAGCAGCAGAAAACAACCTTTCTCCCTCCTCTATATGACATCCTTTTATATATTTGAACATGGCTATCATATCACCTCTTAACCTTCTCTTCTCCAGGCTAAACATACCCAGCTCCCTAAGCTGTTCCTCATAAGGCAGGTTCCCTAAGCCACTACTGGAAAAATTAGGATGTTGAGGCCAGTTCATGCAGCCAGACTCAAACACACACAAAGCAAAATTCAAAGTTTATATGTAAAAGGAAATAGAAAAACATGCAAGTTACTGAGACATGAAAATGCGACAATTCAGAATTAAACAGCATGAGAAAGAAAATGCACACTAAAATGGTTTCATGCTTAGTTATTTCAGATAATTGTTGTATCTTGTTCAGTTATACTTGATAGCATATTGAGGAACATTATTGTCCAACTATTAGTTGGCCCAAGTCACACCACATTCACTGATGACCTTTAGTTTAATCTTAAGATTTTCATGCAAACTTCAGTAGTCATATTTCAGAAACAAAAGGCATAATGCAGGTTTTAATGGGGAATTTAAAATGTTAACTATCACTGCAGACATACCTTTGCAGAAGTGAAGTAGAAAAAATGTACTTACCAAAAGAGAATTAGGCAGACAGTTATGTCCATACTCCTGTGAGAAGAATTCTGTATTATGGTCCAGTCTGCTATGTCCTGCATACTCCGGAGCATCAGAATCCAGTGCAATTTTATACTTAAGGTAACGGTTAAGGAATTTACACTCGGTATAAACTGAAAACATTTCATAATAAATGGAATCAAAGCAACTTAAAACAACCAAAATGAATTTTTCATGTAATATAACACCTAAAGATCCCAACTGTGTTTGCCACACTACTCAGAACATTACTTTAAAAGAAAAGTGCAGTCTATTCCCCAACTACATGTAACAGAATACTATCAACTGTAGCAGCAAATGTATCCCTTAGATTTACTAGTCATCTATTTTACTAAACGTTTAGTAAGAATATAATCTTGCAAGCACTGTTATTTTGTAACAATGAAATTGAAAATGGTGGTTCTTCCTCACCCGGATTCACAGAAAAGTTTCAAATTCACCCTCTTTTGTGACAGAGCAGCACTAATAACTAATAATCATTCACTGTGGGTGGGTGGGACCCAACATTAAGGTATTATCAGAGTAGACCCATTGAAAATAAATGCACTGCTAAGTATGACTTATTTGGATATCACGCTTTGCATGTAACAACAACAACAACAGGGAAAACAAATTCTCAATGGAAAAGTCAAAGACCTAGTTTGCATGACACAGTAAACCAAACCAAGGCTTATCCAGACCAGGCCAATGTGTGGGCTCCCAAAAAGAAGCTTTGTCCCAAACCACCATTCGACTTTCTATCAGGGAAACCAGGCCAATGAAGTAATGGCAATTTAAAACTATCTCAAGAACTGGCTTTGCTCTCAAAAAGTTTTACTGGCAAAAGAAAACAAAACAAAACCTAAGAGTGAAGAGTAACATGTTTGGAACAATGTTCCACAACCTTAATTTTGAGCTGGGGAAAAGACTTTCTGATGGAGCCTCCACAAATAGGATTAGAGCAGAATGAAGCCATGCTTGTTCTTTTGATGGCTCAAAGTGCTCTAAGGCTTCATTGTTTGTTCAGCCTTTTGATCAAGTCTGAGGATTGCGATGCTAACGGAATTGGTATCATTTATATCTTTTGACACAACTCTCTCAGCTGAATTGGGCTTTAGCAACAAGTTACAATGGTTTTTATTTATGCATCCAATCATCAGGAAGGAAGTCTGAAATACTGCATAAAGATGATAAAATTGGAAGTCTGGTTGTTGAGAAAACAAATAAATTTATTGCCATAGGGTTGCATAATTCCATGATTTGTCATAAGAATGTGGCTCACCTCAAATGTCTTCATTTCCAGTACTAATCCAATTTGTTTCTGAATGATGCCACATGATAACTGTTTAGGTTTTTTTGGGGGGTGGGGGGGTTATAACATTTATATTATTTATGTTATTGACATTCCATAAAAATGGTTTATTATCTAGCACTTTGTTCAAAACAAAGAAGAGATTTTAAGTTAAGACAGTTCCAAGTTGTGATGAATCATGAGAGTTTAGGCTATATAGTTCTATTGATAGTACTTCTGTCCTATTTTTAAAATCCACTAGTGTGATTTTATTTTGGGGGAATTACCAGCCTGGGCTGCCTGTAGACTCTTCCTTACCTCTGAACCAGTGGGAGTCCTGCCCCAAGCCTTATAGTTGCGTGAAGAGGGAGAGGGAACGATTTTCTTCCCTTTTTGAACATTTTTATTACAAATATACACAACATATGTAAAACATAACAAACACATTATAAATATTGATGAATAATATATTATTAGCAAAAGGTGCTAGCTCACTATGAAAACATTGAACTTTTTTAGCTGTGGGAATATTTGACATTTTTATTTATATTTTGTGTTGCTTTTTTGTAGTTGACCACCCTGAGCTTTTTGGAGGGGAAGGCAGGATTAATCAATAAAAGAAAATAATAATTTGACATTTACATTTTATTAATAAAGATGAATATACGCAAGATGCTTCATCTGATATCTTAGCAACAAGAGGATTCTAGCATAGCAAATGCTCTGTAATTAATATCTGTATTAGATTGTTGTTTCATATAATAAATAAAAGGCCCCCACAGTTGCTCAAATGTTTGCTTCTTTTGTCTGTCTTCATGTAAATGAGCAAAATCTGTTAACTTGACCTTTGAAGCTATTTACCGCATATAATCCTTTCCTTTTATGTTGGTGCTAGGCAGCATCTATTTCGGAGACAAAACTGTTTTTGCTGCCGTTAAAATATATGTGTGTGTGAATGATTTCTATCATTGCAACATTTCAGATGGAAGGGTTTGCCCTCCACTCCGCCTGTACTGCAATCCTGCAGAAAAAAATGGTACCACTGGGTAAAAGGCCTGTAGAAGGAAGCTTGTTGTATGAGTGTGGGCTCTCTTCATAATATGGAACCAAGATCATGTGGAGATATTATACACATACAGCAGGCTCTGCTGTACAGGCATCCGCTGCCCCAACGTGTGACCAGCAGGGCCACTGAGCCTAGCTTCCCCCTTCAGAATATTGCAGGAAGAAGTCAGGTCTCTGCTCTCCTCCTCCACACAATTACAACCACATTGGGGGAAACGCCACAGATGGTTCATAGTCTACTTTTTGCTCTCGAAGCAGCAGCTTTATGACTTCAATAACCAAAGCCTGCTTCCCAGCTAAATCTTTGTACTCGGTGTTGATCGTTGACAGTTACACCTGGCACAGCTGCCTAGGAGAAAATGCTGCGTGGTATCGTCACTCTACATTTCCATGTTGCTCAAGCAAGCTCTCATCACCACATGGGCATACTTAACTTCCCATACCATGGCCATGAGTGCCAACATGCTTTCTGCTAGAACACAAGAGTAAAAAAAAAGCCACACGTGCAGAATTAAATGACTTTCAACTTCTTCCCTACTTTTCCAGCAATGACAAACCAAACTGCACCACCCCAGTCATGACTCCAACTGATGTAGCAACAGCATATATAACAACCATCAGGGCTGATCATTATGCTGTTTGACACCATTTCCTAAGGTTTAAATATGAATTCTTGTTGGGTCTCTCGCTATGAAAAAGTACGTCTCCCATCTTTGTTTTCCAGCAACCGTTGTTAGTATTCATGCTTTGATGCTCCAGCAAACAGAGATGTTTAGATAATATATTCATATTGCACAGCCAAAGGATTGAGATATGCTTTTTGCATTCCTGTTATCTTTAGTTTTCACCTTGTTAACTTGCTTTTCCTTCCATTGTACTTCAACCAATATATGCATATATAAAACACAAACCTGCACCAGTTTCACCATGTGATGAAGCAGGCTTTTGCCTATAGAAACTCATGTCACAATAAGCCAGTTGGCTTTCAAAATCCCACAGCACTTTTGTCTGTTTGAAAGAAGCAACAGAACATACAACCACCCAAACTGTCCAAGACTCCAGTCCTGGGGCTTCCCAGTACATTTTTAAAATTATTTTTGGAGCGCACTCCCTGATACCAAAGTGAATAGGTAACTCCAGCTCCAGTGTGTACATCAGAGCATCTGTGGGGATACTGGAGATATTGGACTATCTAAAATTCTAAAAGAGTTAATATTAATATAGGTCATACCTAGTTTTAGGCTGTAGTTTTTTCCTCAGTTTTTAACTGCTAGCTCTATTGCCTTTCATATAATGCCAAGCTCTGAAAGCCGGAAAACCTAAAACACTGGCACACTCTATTTTATAAATATGCCTAAATGGCTCCTTGTTTTATTGCCACAGACCACACAGAGACCTATAAAGAACAACTTCAGATAGTCTCTCTGGTGCCTTTTAAAACTCAGCACCAGCAAATGCTTCTACTGTGTCACTGTAGTTTATGAATGTGAGCATAATGTTTCCCGCCGGCATTTCTACAGTATATGTTACATTTTATAATTCATCATTGTTTCCGAAAGCTCTGACATCTTTAAAGGCTGCTTTAAATTTATTTACCAGCAAATGAAAATGTTTATAGCTTTGTTAATTTTAAGAATAATATATATGGTCACATCTCCCTAAGCAAGGCTATGGAAGTATATTTACCTAATGATATTTTCCTCTTGCTCCACTCTATATCTCTCTCAATTTGCTGTAATAAAATTACTCATAAACATGTTAAGAAAATTTTTCACAAATGGAGAAAGGAACGGAAAAACAGTTTTCATACAAAGAGACCCAAACTGTCCAAAATAAGTTCATTGTGGGTTCAATTCCTTTAGCATTTGAAAATATCTAAAAGTCTGGTGGGGGAACTGAGCAAATTTCCCTATTTCCTGCCTAAAAATCAATGAAAAGGTTTCTGCATCGCACGTGTGTCCATGGCAGCGTCACATGATATGGAGTTGATATACCATATTGGCCTGAATATAAGCCGCATCAGAATATAAGCTGCACCTTTAAAATTCAAGGGGGGAGGGAGAAAAAAAAAGACAATACCCAAATATAAGCCGCTCCCTTAAAATTCTGCAGGCACTCACACCTGTTCCTGTTTTACTGTATGTCTGTTTCAGCAGCAATATCGTAAATGCCAAATTTTGTAAGGTTGTGAATTTAAGCCGCACTTTAACTTTTCACAGTCGAAATTTGGAAAAAAAAGTGAGGCTTATATTCAGGCCAATACGATTATGTGGAAGCCACGTAACACTTCCTGCACATTGTATAGGCAGCCCTACCATTGCAGCTACCACAGGAAACTATTAATGCAGGCTGAGCATAATATGACCACATACTCCCAAGTCTCTGCCTGTCCTCCCTTCAATCACCCTCCAGTAGTATAAACAAGAGGAAGATGTAATGCAACTGCATACAACTTCATTCAGCCTGAGGGCTCGCAGTTGCAGACACCAACCTTAGATGGAACGTGTCAACTATTCCACTGGAGTTTCTTCATAGGCAGTGAGATTATGCATACCACACAGAAATTTTTTCAATAACCAATAAGACTAATTCATTCAGGTTCCTCAGACCTGGACAGGTTTCCTTTATAATTATTTCTGTCATTCATACTTCAAATGAGGTCTAAGAAGTACTTCCATTGCATCTTGTATAATACCATTATTTTCATCTTCTACTCTAGCTCAAGTACAGAAGAGAGACAAAAGAGAACCCACCTGAAAACAAAACAAAATGCATTATCTTTACTGTTTGTTATATATAACAAACGAACAAACCCAATGAACCCATGCATGGAGTGAGCTTAAAATGGGAATCTTGTGATTATCTATTATATGTCGCACTTAATTATTATGCTTTTGATGTTTCCAAACTAATTCTTAAAGCAAAGCATTATTTTTCAAAAAAATATATCTTATGCCGGCTTAATGACGCATAAAGCATCATTAGGTAAATTCAAACCACATATAAAGCAGAAAATTAGTATTTCACCCGTAGCATAAACGATAATTGTCATTTATGAAGATTATGATACGGCATAATTAAGACCTTTTGTTTAGAGAAGGCTGATGAGAATTTATGCCCAATTGCTGAATAATGTGGCATGCCAGCATTGATCAAAGTATTAAT
Organism: Zootoca vivipara; assembly: GCF_965207765.1. NCBI lineage: Eukaryota > Metazoa > Chordata > Lepidosauria > Squamata > Lacertidae > Zootoca > Zootoca vivipara. Next base: position 60,518,953 of record NC_142587.1, read on the forward strand.
GGGGGAACTATTAGCTTCCTTCCTTTCTGATTTCATTTCTGTAGACATTCGTCATGAATCTTAGAAAAGAAACGGTTCTGGTCTGTCACAGATAAAACAGACCTCTAGGAAAATATTTTAATGACAAGTTTCAACAGCTGTAATAGTCTCGGAAATGACTGTAGCTCTGAGAAAGGGGTGGAGCACAGCAGCATAGCACATACTCTGCAGGCAAGATGTCCCAGGTTCAATCCTAGAGGTCAGGTTCAATCCTAGGCACCTTCAGTTGGGTTCAGCCTCTTGAAAGTCCCATGGACTGCAAGAAGATCAAACCTATCCATTCTTAAGGAAATAAGCCCTGAGTGCTCACTGGAAGGACAGTTCGTGAAGCTGAGGCTCCAATACTTTGGGCACCTCATGAGAAGAGAAGAATCCTTGGAAAAGACCCTGATGTTGGGAAAGATTGAGGGCACTAGGAGAAGGGGACGACAGAGGACGAGATGGTTGGACAGTGTTCTCGAAGCTACGAACATGAGTTTGACCAAACTGCGGGAGGCAGTGGAAGACAGGAGTGCCTGGCGTGCTATGGTCCATGGGTCATGAAGAGTCGGACACAACTAAACGACTAAACAACAACAACATGGAGTCTGTAGAACAGATCTTTTTTCACAATAAAACTATTTTTTAAAGAAAGTATTTAATTGCAACCTCACAACTAATGAAGCCTGGCCAACTTTTCCCAGGAGACTGGAACTTTTCCCATTTATCTAAGCTCTCTGTACCACAAAATGTTGTGAAAACAACTTAAATGCATCAGCAAATACTGAATTTATTCACTCTGCTTTTTTTAAAAAAATTAAAGTTTTGCTTACCAGGAGTTGTCGCTCTACAAGGTGTCCTCTGAAGCTTTCCAGAATATTCCAATATCTCACCTTACACATGTGCAGTTCTAGACCTGGGACTGTGCAGATGCCACAACAAACTAGTAAAAAGCATGCCGCTCGACTACTATGTTACATGAAATCTGAATTTCATTCTAAAGCCGTCCCCGCCCAGACAACATTTCAATAGTAGGTGAAAAGTATTCTCATTCACTGATATTAACCTTAACAGATGAAGCACCTTGATGGAGCTTGGCATTTGGCTGATCCTAAATTAAATTCTTTGTCTTCATTTTCTATAAAGCTTGAATTCTAATAACCAGGGACAGTTACATAACTGCACTTCAAAGCATCGACCAAACCAAGCAGCTACAAAGCAACATTTTTGCCTTGGGCAATCACACTCCAGTGACTCATTCAAGTGACCTTATTTGCTCATTAGAAGCTCTAGGTGCAGGTTGCAAATGTCAGGGAGCTTAAATTTACATCTTCAAGAAGTACAGCTACCTGAATTTTAATGCTAATCTTCCTGAGATCTCAGGCCATATTTAACATTATTTACTTTGCTATCCAGTGACATACTGCTCCATCCCTACTATGAATCTGCATTAGTATGCCTTCACCCTAGTTATTAAATTGTTTGATGCTTCAGGTAGTATGCAAAACTAGAAAGCTTGCAGCTGAGGTAACTCTTTCTCTTTGACCCTTTGCAAAACTTTTTTTTTTAAAGCATCAACATATGTTTCATGCACTGCAGTGACATTATCATGCACACTGGAGGTAAAGGAACAACCCATTCTTTAAAAAATAAAATAAGCTGGAAGAAGGAAATTGGAAGTTCACACATCTGAATTGGTGATGAGACTATATTCTGCTTGCTGGAACAGCTCTTCGGACCAGAAAGCACAAATAAAATTAAAATTACAACATGGGGCAACATCTCTTGCATGTATGGGAAACTGGAAATGTTCTGAACCCTCTGGTGGGAAATGTTAGAGGCGTGTGGGTTTGTGGATTTATAAACCCACCCTTCACCATGCTGATCTCAGAGAAGGCTAAAAACAAAATGCGGACCTAAACCGAGTAAATTAGCACTACATGTCAGCAACACATAAAAATATCATGGGTGAAATCCAACACTGCATGTACCTTGACATGTGCAACAAGACTCTTCCCCTGTAAAAAGATCCAAATCCTCTTCTCTTCCAGAGTGCCCTCAGCTTTTTAGGATTAACACACACGCACACACACACTTAAAAAATTATAATACGTTAAACAGCAGGCAATTAATGAAGAACGGGCCAGGAGGACTGTCCCTCTCTGAAAGCCTGAGTAGTGAGAAGAAAGCAAAGTGAAAAAGACTTATGCACAGCACGGTTTAAGGCAAAAAGCATATATGAAAAGTTAGTTAATCATCTAGGAATGCAAATTAAACAGCCACTAAGGGTCATTTAGTAAGCAAACGAGAAAGGACAGCAAAAGCCCTTCACATTATTTCTGCAATTCCTTCATTTTTGTGTATACCAAATTTTAAAGTTCTGGTAAATTTTCTATCCATAACCTTTTTAAGTCCATAGTATCTCAAACGTCATCATTTCTCGCCAGAGGGTTGAACATACATTTCCAAGACAGGACTGAAAGCTTCAACTACTTGGATGAAATTCACAGCCTGGGTCAGAAAAAAGCAGGAATGAGAGACCTTCTCAGTGTAAGCTGACAGTGCTAGCTATTCTTAAAAGCATGACTGTGTGGATGAGTTTCTCCCTAATGTTTCACGTCCAATGGCACCATGGCTTGATCAATACCTGTCTAGGCACTCTAGATGTTGCTTTGAATGCATTTCTCATATACTGTATAAAGTTCTCTTGCACTGTAGGCGACACAGTATTACAGCGATATGAAATGCTCATATATGGGTGCATTTGTGAAGTCAGGACAGAAGCTCTGAGACACAGGACAGGTGCTTTCTGCCATAACTTCCCTGTGGTAGAAGCTGGTTAAATGAAGACACAGGTAACTGTGAGAGTGAATGTCACACTCAGAGTCAGAATTGTGCTTGAAGTTTCACACTATTAGAGGCAAAACCCTGCAGGGAAGTAGTGTGGCAAAAATGGCAACAAAGTTCAGATTATGCATACTGTAGTACTTTAACGCACGTGTGTTCCCATGTGTGTGTTTCCTGTTGAAATGGGTTTAGCCCATTTGTAAGTAATACAAGATACAGTCTTCTCTGTGGAACGTCTTTCCCCATAGAGTTGCATTTGTCCCACTATCCCCATCAACATTTCAATTTAAATTAAATATGCACCTGTTTGTCTAGACATGTGGAGATAGGCGATTCGGGTTTGATGGCCTAGTATAGTCAATGTCTGTCCTACTGAGTAAATTGTTTTTAGCTGATATTATTTTCTACTATTTTTAAAATGACTTTTATTTTAATAGGCTAGAAAAAACATTCTATTTTTGACTACTACGTCGTACAGTGCCCTGGGCTGCTACAGGAGGAAGGATGGAGTACAAATAAATAAATAAAAATAAAAGATATCTTGTGCATTGGTTTCTCCATTAGATTTATTTTCCCCCTCTCTTAATATTAAAAAGTCATGTTGAATTTTATGTAAGCAATTATTTGTGTTGAGAATGCCTGATGTATTTTCACTTCATTAAATCCTAATCTGATTTCCACTGAGTCAAAATAAATGTAGAGAGCACACAAGAAACAGTGGCAAATGCTACCACTGGGTGCATCTCTCAAACTAATTTTCCAATATCATTTGCTTGAATAAGAATTCAATTTTGCTTTGACTACGCTTATGTTCAGTTCACAGTGTTGGGACTGCATTGATGCCCTGGAGAAACTAGCAATGGACATAGCTACCAAGTTCCAGATTGAAAAATCTGGGACCAGCAGCAGCGGCACGGCAGCGGAAGTCGCTTTTACTCGACTTCCGGACATGAGTAGAAGCGAATTCTGGCGTCACTCTGCCCATTTCCAAAATGGCCGTGGCGCCAGAAGTCACTTCTACGCACTTCCGGACATATGTAGAAGCGACTTCTGGTGCCGCGCCCATTTTGGAATTGGCAAAGCGGCACCAGAAACATGGCCGCCGGCAGGAGCTGCTTTACGGGAGATAAATCCACTCGGGAGACCAGCGGGAAACGGTAAGAAAATACGGGGGTTTCCCGGGCAAAACGGGGTACTTGGCAGCTATGGCAATGGACCAAACTCATTGAAAACCACTGAGACCTTTCACTTGCAATTCACAACAGGAAAATAGGAGCTAGGGAATTTGACTCAAAAACTGTACACCAGGCATCCCCAAACTTTGGCCCTCCAGATGTTTTGGACTACAATTCCCATCATCCCTGACAATTGGTCCTCTTAGCTAGGGATCATGGGAGATGTAGTCCCAAAACACCTAGAGGGCCACAGTTTGGGGATGCCTGCTGTACACTATATAGTGGTCTAGCATAATTCAAGGTGAAAAGTAATTCACACTGGATTCTATTGGTCTTCATCAATCTCATATGCTGAGAGTTTAAATGCATACTAAAATACAAATAATGCAGAAATATTTGGGTTCTCTTTCCATACACATATATAAAGTAGGCTAAAATTTAGCTTTCATCTGCAAGCCCTTCTACTAAACACCACCACATGGAAATGATGTCATGGAATAATTCATAAACATTCTACATAGTTTGCCTCTCCAAGGACAACAACCTCCATTATGGGAAGAAACAGGGCAGCCAGGGGCTGGCATTTGCATAGGATCGCTTAGAGCAGTGGTGGCAAAACTCGGCCCTCCAGATGTTTTGAGACTACAACTCCCAAGATTCCTAGCTAACAGAACCAGTGGTCAGGGATGATGGGGATTGTAGTCCCAAAACATCTAGAGGGCCAAGTTTGGCCACCACTGGCCTAGAGTTAGAGGAGCAAAGAGGCAAGGAATAGTGCAGCTAAAGGAAGGACAACAGTGGGTTTAGAAAAATATGCTTAATAAACAGACTGATGCAAGAGGAAGAGGTCTTATGGGCACACAAGGTATAGGTTTGACAAAGGTGGACTGCAAGGATGAGAGGAAAGTGGTGTGCATGTGGGGAAATCTCATGCAGATTCTACGAACAGCTGAGCTATAAACTGATGGAAGAAAATGAGAAAAGAAGGATGCTTTGGAGATTGGGTCCTGCTGCCAAGAAAAGCAAACACAGAGAGAGGCTTAAAGAGACATGCTGGAAGCTGTTATCATCTCAGGAACCAGTATTCATTTAAAGTCAAAGCCTTCACACAACACACACAGAGAAGAGAAGTTATGGATGGGCATTATAAAATACCTGCTGTGGCCCTTTGTCCATGTTGGAAACTTGACTTGCTACCAATGTGATGAGGCAGAGCAAGAAATAAGCCTATTTACCAAATAAACTTTGGCAATGCATACAAAGTTACTGAATGCAAAACAACAACAACAACAACAACAACAACAACAAAACCACCAAACATAAAAGCTAAAATTTGCTAAATCCTGGAAGGTACTAATTTTCAAGGTAATTGGCAAAGCTGTCATTAAAAGAGTGAGCCAAGGACAACAAAATTATGCATGATTTCACAATGATAAGAAAATACTGAGAAACGACGTAAGGCGCTCCAACGTTGCTATCACAGTAACAAATAAAGGGTACAAGGCTCTGAATGCAGATTTGGATTGAGGAAGGCAGGCATGGAGTAAATTGGTTCCTGTCCCACCCTTGCATGAACACATCCTTGCTAAAGGCTGTGCATTTAAGAGCCTGGGGAAGGAGTCAATTCCCACGCAAACTGACCCAGACTAGAAGTTCCAAATTAAATGGTTTACTTTCCAAGTGAAGGCCTTGTATAAAATGTAGTCACACCCCAAGCCACACACAACCCCCCCCCCCCAAAAAAAACCCTAACAGCAAGAGTCTGAACATTCTTACTCAGAAGTAAGTCCTGTGTGTCATGGGGCGTACTCCCAAACTGATATTTAGGACTGCAGTATAAAGATTTGTAACTGTCTTTGCTCAGATGCATCGTTTTTTACCTATGTCTCTTTCATCACCGCATCTCTCTATTATCAGCACACTGCTGAATTTTTAAACTCCCTTAGGCAGGAATCTTTTTTCTTTTGCTTTGCATATAGAGAAAAGAAACTGCATATTGGTGGTGCTATATAAATCACATTATCAGCTACAACTGGAGCTATGTGAACCATACCACTATAAACACATTTCCCACACATTTGTGTCCATCCACATACTCAAGGATGTTATCTTATGCATTTTTTTCACATTGTTCAGCTATTATACAATTAATAAAATGCAAACATACTGCACATTTACAAGTGTAAATTTTGTTCTAATGGAGAGCCAAAGTAAAAGAATTTAAATTAACACTGCAAAAACAAACTACTGAACAAAACTATATATTGAAGTCAAATTTTAAACAACAGTGAAGACGCATCATGTCGTTAGAGGCCCATTATGGCTGTTTCGACTGTTTTCAGATTTTTATTATTATTTATAAACCTGCTTTTGTTTTTGGTTCCCATGGAGCCTTGAAGAGAAAGAGTGGGATATAAATAATAATAATAATAATAATAATAATAATAATAATAATAATAATGGTTTACATTCATGAAGTGGAAGCCTCAGGCTCCTCTGTCACTTCTCTGGCATGACCACAAGGAGGAAAAATCTGCTTCCTGCTGTTCGACAACTGTGGTTTATCATTAAATTAAAAAAAGGGCAAATAGTGATTAAACTATTGTTTATTGAAATACACCAAGATGATAAATCACAGTTTGAGACGGGCTGAGATGGAACAATTTGCCCTTTCCGGGCATAAAAAGGAGGCAGGTGTATCTAATCTCCTCCTCATGGTTGTGCTAAATGTCGTGAGAAGAGGAAAGACCAAGTGAGCCTGAGGCTCGTTCACATAGTGCTAAACTATAGTTTAGTGTTAAATCCAAAATGAAGTCATAATGATAAACACAAATAGGAAAGGATATTTTCCTGGTTTTTCTATACCCACTCTGTAGTCTGTGTAGCTTTTAGATGGGTGGAAATTGAATATAAACAGAAGATTTGCCCTCTCAAAAGCAATAACTTTGTTTGATTCATGTTTTTCACTCACGTAAGCCTGCAAAAGATAAAGAAAGGTAGATTTAGATGCTTACTAAAATGATTTTGAACTTAAACCACATAGAAGTAGGGCAATATGTTTACCATCATAGTCAATTCAACCAAGAGATTCTGGAGATGAAAGAAGTTCACGTAAGTGACAGTCTGTCATGAAGTAAGTAACTTCATATAAGAATTCAGATTTTAAAAAGCTGGGTAAGCTATAAGAGGGGGGGGAGGAATAACGAGCCTGCTATAGTGCTATATATTTCACTTTAGCTATTGAAGGTGGTGGTATGCATATCTGTGGAGAAAATCCACCACAATGACATCTGAGGAGAAAATTCTTTCAAAGGCCCTGTCCTTTACTTCACAATTCTTTTTAAGTGTTCTCTGTTCCTTCTTGCTTAGGCCAACAGCTGGATTGATGGAGATTTATGGCTGCACAGAATTTTACTTTTGACATGAATCTTATAAGCAGTGTCTTTGAGATGCTGCCTGTGTCACTTTTGAATGCTTAATCAATTTCATGTCAATTTTGCTCAGGAGAGGGAAATGGGAAGTATGCTGAGTGAAGAACCTCACTGCTTAAGAAAAGAGGTGCTTGTGGAGGAAGGAACATCTGAAGCAATCAAGTGGCGCACAATATTCTAAACAATTTCAGTTCACTATATATTATACACACCAAAAAGAAATTTTGTTTTATAAAGTGGTGCTTGCTACATGTGTTATTTCAGAGGGCAATTTTGCTTGAACCATGTATGAATTACAGAGGGCTAATTTCAAGTCGGGAGAGGGCTAAAGAGTACCTGCTATGTCACTGGAAGACAAGTGTGTGGCATTCAAGTTGAACTGGGGCAGCTATTAGGTATTAATATCAGAGTTGAATGCTGGGGTTTTAGAACTGTACTATACCTGTATGAATGAATTTATTATTTCAGCCAGTCACAGACCAGTTCCAGCTCACATACAAAATCAGGAAACACAATAGGGGTACATTTAAATTTGCAGTTCGGTATAACAGGGACAGTACAGATATAGCAGCAATTAAAAGATATACCGGTAAATTAGATCTTACTCACTAAAATATAACCTGAAGTTGTCATTTAAAACCTTAATCATGATGATATCACAGCTTGTTCCCTAAGTTTTATGGCAATCGCACAGAATTTGGCAACCTTTTACATGATCTCTGGATCTTTGTCCTCTTCCAGAGATTTTAAACCAATGTTTAAAATCGGACCCATTTGAAGATTTTTGCATAGCAGGGGTGATAAATGCTGAGCGTATGTTTCCATAGAAATGACATCATAACAAGGCATGAGACAGTTTCTACCTCCATCAAGGCAGACTCTTTCCGTGTATGGTTTTTACCTGTATTATATTTTATTATACCTGGTACTATACCTGTATTTAGCAAGAAATTAAGCACATACAATGAGAGTGCAATCCAAATCTATTGGTATTTGCTGCTAGAGCGGGTTAGCATATGAAGGGAGTGGTCACCCACCAGCCTTTGATGTGGGGGCTCTGTTGCGGCTGCAAAAACCTTTGCTGAAGCAGCAGAAAGAACAGGAGGTAAGGAACTGCTGCTAGCAGTTGGTGGTATTAGACGCAGGGATGCAAAGCAGGGAATGGGAGCAAAGCAGAACCACCAATGGATCCACTGGATTAAAAGCTGCACCATCCCTGTGAAAGAAACCTGATCTGCGGCCCTCAGCTACGTACATCAAGCTGGAGATCCGCATAGGGACAAGAAAACTCCACCCCACCCAACTTCCTCTCTAGCCAGCTTGAGCAGCAGAGTTTGGGATGTGGCAGTGATTCTCACTCTGATGCTTTGTAGCCCAGGTTTGGATTGTTCTGTAAGTTGCGTGAGGGTGAAGGTACAGTAAAAAAGAAGAAGAAGAAGAAGAAGAAGAAGAAGAAGAAGAAGAAGAAGAAGAAGAAGAAGAAGAAGAAGAAGAAGAAGTGGTGCAAGAATTAACAACGGGGAAACTAAATACAATTAAGGACAGATGCAGGAAAGACTCTTGCCTGTGTTCAAGTCTCACTGATTCAGTGGGACTTACGATAAGAATGTATAGGATTAGGCTGCACAGGAATGCTGGCTCAGAGATCAGAGGTCTGGTTTAAAAGTTATACAGTAATTGACCTCATGGTGCTATTTTTCCCCTTACAGGCTTTAAAAATCTCTGAAATAATCCTTATTGACAATGTGCTGCCTGCCTATGTTGCAAGAGAAAAGCAGAACATTTATTAATGACAAACAATTGGTAGAGGCACCAGGACAATTTCGTCCTAGTGAGTGGCCAGATAGGTTGTGATGAAAATAAGAACGAACAGCGTCTACTATAACGCCATTGGCTACCGCATATCTGCTTTGCATGTTAAATATGAAAAAAGGTATTAATTTCCAATGCAAAATCTGGTTGAATCAGAAAAGCAACAAACCGTGGATGACACTTTAGACTAATTGCTTACCTATGAAATTAATTTTCATAAAACAACTCATTCTGTAAAGTTCTATGGTTATTTTACTGCTGCTTCTTCTCTCTTTCTCCCTGAGTTATATAGCTGCAAAGCTTTCCAAAAAGTCTCCTGTGGCAGCAACTGTGATAATTAAAAGCTGCAATCCTATCTATTGTCAACACAAGTGTTGACAGTCTGGGAAACGTGCGTAAAATAGCCTGAGAGGTAGAGCAATGAATGCATACAGCTTGTTAGTTATCTTTCATTCCTTTAGTAACTTCAGCATCCTTTATTTCTTCATACTTGCGTAGCATTCTTCTACTGCTCCAACCAATTCACATATATTAACTGAGTAACATACATGTAAGGAAGGTCAAGAAGGCTAAGGCTGTGAGATATTAAGTAGCCTTAAGCAAGTGCCTAAATTCATGGCAAAGTGGCATTAGAACCAGGGACTCAACGCATAACATTCTTAGAACCAAGCTTCACATTATGTTTAATCTATATAGTGCAGCTGTGTCTCTCATTTTTCTTAAATTAATTACAGCTGCTAAGGAGGGGGTTGTTGTTGTGATTATGGCTGGGAGAAAAATTCCATCCTCAGCAGCCATGTCTCCCTTGAAAATTGTGGAAACAAAAAATAAAAAAATTCCTTCCGTAGCACCTTAGAGACCAACTAAGTTTGTCATAGGTATGAGCTTTCGTGTGCATGCACACTTCTTCAGATACCTTCAGAAAATTGTGCACCACCATGTGGCTGGTGCCAATAAGCATCCTCCAGAGCGGAAGTTGATCTAAGAAAAACAAGAGTGATTGCTACATGCTTTTCATTACGTGTCACGTGTCATTTGATCCTGAATGAGCTCCCTTAAAAACATAAGGGGATGTCAGGTCAAAAGCTCAACTAGTCTATCATCCCATTTTCCATAGTGACCCACTAGATCCCACCAAGAAGTACATAGGCAGGAAATTAAGGGACTCACCCCAGCACCTGGTATTCAGTGGCTTACTGCCTCTGAACATATAGTTGCCCATTTTCCAACCATACCATGCACATATGGCTGCACCACTGATTTCATGGTCATTTCTCCACCCCTTTCCCCTTCCACATCTTAAATTATATTGTGTATAATATGCCAATTAGTGGTTTTATGGGCTAATAGCAGCAGCTTCTTTCTCCTAGATAAGCCCTGGTATTCACAATACTCCCACAGCATGGTAGCCAAGCTGGTGGGGTAATGAGGGAGGGGCTGCACCAGGTGGGAGGGGCTTATACCATGGCTCCTCCTCAAATCAGCATCCAAGATGGGCCAGTGTCGTGGAGTGGTGCCACAGAGATGCCCTCTGACACTGACATTGCTGGCGCTTATCAAGATGATCTTGGAGCTGGGCAAGGGTGAGGTTGGGGTTGAGAAGACTCCCCAAAATGTGCCTGCACAGCCCCAACCTTGCCACCACCCCGCATCAATCACACTGGTAAGCAGCAGAGACAGCAGGGTTGGGAGGGTAGCATTAAAAACTGGTTCAATGCTCATGTGGGGAACAGCTTCAATATGGATGCTCCATGACACACAGGAATTCTCATGCTACCTTTCAGGTGGGGAAAGGAGTCACATGGTTGGGTAACATTAGTATCAGCAAAGATACTAATCTACTCCTCATTGCCCTGCCAATAGAATAGCCACACTTCTACCATGCTGTTCTAATCATTGCTGGTAGGATATGCAAACCATCTGCAGATATCAACGTTTCAGCCGCCTTTCTGCAGATGTATAATTAGCAAGTCTTTCTCCACTGCGTGGAACAGATGGAAATACTCTTAATAATGGCATATAAGTAGAATTTTTGACTCAATTGCAAATGGTTGTATGCCATGATTTCATCAGTTTTCACACTCAGTTGCTGCTTGATTTTCAGGGTTCTCCCCTCAGCACCTGCATGCCTCTATTCAGGAGAGCGCCCCAATTTCTAGCATATGATTTGCAGGAAGCTGCCGAATGCAAGAGGGGCATGCAAAGTCACCTTATGCCTATTCTCTTCCACCAGCATTTGTTTAAGTATTTGTTTAAGCATTTGCTTAAGTATTTTACAAATAAGGCTGCATAATATGGAAACAGTCAAAGTGTTCCTAATTTAAGCAAATTACCGGGCAATGTGAAGCTTGCAAATGGGAGCTAAGAATAATAAGAAAGCAAGAAATGTAGCACAACAACTGAACCTGGCAGTGAGTTTATTTGCAGTCTAGTTCTACAGTTAAGTAGAATATTGATATTATGATAACAAACATTTAACAATTTATTGAAAGCTAAAAGCATTTTCTAAAAATAAGCACAGTTGTTATTATTATTATCAAACAAATATGTCAAAATAATGTAAACATTAGATGTGATCTAGACAGTTTTATTACTGGACATAAAATAAAATAAAATACATCAAATGGAGGGGAAAGAAAAGATCTTTCTTTTCATGGTAAACAGGAGACTGTTTCATTGTGATATGAACACAACATCACCACTCATATGCTTTGAAAATATGTTAAAAGGAGAACGCAGAATATAAGAAATTGCTTTATTTTCTTTTCAAATGCAGTTTACTATTAGAATTTCAAACATGCACAATACTTGTGACAAATGCAAAAAACCTAATGTATATACTTTACCGGGGGTGATGAAAGCCAGCCAAATCTTTCTTCCAACTTGTTAATATCTCTGTCGAATTCATTTAGGAATCGATAGCGAAGAAGCTGATCATCAGCTAAATGAAACTGTCTCCTGGCATAATGGAAGCTTTCATTATTGCCTTGTCTGGGAAAGTCTAACCATTCTGGATGCCCAAACTCATTACCTATATTAAACAAAACAAAGATAAAGAGATACAATATAAATATGTCTGCAATAGTTAACACCTCTCCAAAACACATTCAAATGCATAGTTCTTAAAAATATATACTTAAACTATATTTTTTTGGGTCTTTGAACCAGGAGTGAGCAACTTTCCAGAGGCCACATGCCAAGGGTGGGTGGGTGGGTGGGGTAAATACACCACATTTTTTTAAAGACAGTGCTGACTCTGAGGGTCCTGAAAGCAACAAATGATCCACTAAGAAGATCAGAGACTAGACAAGAGGTTACTGGATGGGTGGGTGTTCCATTGTCCCCAGGCAACAGAGCTGTGGACATTGAAAAAGTTGCACTTAAATCATACTATGAACAGCTGAGAAGTGAAATCTAAAGTTTAAAAATTGGCAGGTGGCTTGTTTGACCTGCTTGCAAAAGTATTCTAAGCAATGTATTCTCACCCATGCTAGCTGATGATGATGGGGCTTGTAGTCCAACAACATATGGGGATCGCCCATCTGGCTAGGTTTCCCCAACCATTCTGGGTGGCTTCCAACAGAAAAATGAAATAAAATAATCAATTAAACATTAAAAGCCTCCCTAAACAGGGCTTCAGATGTCTTCTAAAAATCTGGTAGCTGTTTTTCTCTTTGACATCTGGTGGGAGGGCGTTCTACAGGCTGGGCGCCACCACCGAGAAGGCCCTCTGCCTGGTTCCCTGCAACTTGGCTTCTCGCAACGAGGGAACTGCCAGAAGGCCCTCGGTACTGGACCTCGGTGTCCGGGCAGAACGATGGGGGTGGAGACGCTCCTTCAGGTGCTACGTGACATTAGAGGGAGGAATCTCCTCCTTATTTCAGACATTGAAATAAAGTGAGTTTTAATCTGAGGATGGTATATAAATCAAATATTAATGTATAATCAAGCCAACTCATTTCTCATGTTTTGCTTTTTGAATGCAACAGATGCATTAGATTGGTTGGTTTCTCCACTTGCCCACAAACCAGGATCAGTCTTCCCAATCTGGTGGTCTGCAGATGTTGCAGAATTAAATGTCCATCATCCTCAACCACTGACCATGCTGGTTGGGGCTGATGGGAACTGAAGTCCAACTAACATCTGAAGGGAACCAGGTTGTGGAGAAAGACTTCTATTTCATAAACTCAAATAGAAAGACAACTTGGAGAGTAATGCTAAATTCATCCATGGAGTCTCCATTTGAGGCCTTCCCTGAGGTTTTCATTATTAGGAACCATAAAGGGAAAATACAGACAGTTGTGGGAGAATATATGCTTATAAAATATGGTTCTAAACACTGTTCATACTTGGAATACTAGCAAGAAATATTAGCTAGGTAAAAAACAACAACAAATCCATCATAAAAGAAAGCAAAAACAAGGCACAAAACGCAAATAGTTTTGAATAGTGCCACTTTGTAAACGAACCACCAAGCAGCAAATTAAATTTCATCTTGACATATGTAGCCATTAAGCTCCACATTCAGAAAAAAGCAAACCATCACAAAACACTAACATAAGTATGAAGTACTGTGCCTGAATCACAGAAAAACAGTGAAAGTGACCTTGGGCTAATAATGGATTGAAAATATGATGAAAATGTTGGGAGAGTATGATGGTGAAATTTGCATCAAATCAAAACAGGAACCCTCATTATTTAAAAATGGTATTATATGATGGTATCCAAATTCAGATGGATGCTATATACAATGTATGCACACATTCCTATCTCATGTGTGCTAGATAAGGTTAGGAAAGACTTGAGTGATGTGAATGAAACACAACATGTATTTTGGAGACAGCTATAAAAGAAAAAAGGTAGCTTAAAGCAATTTTTAAAGGCTTGTAGAATTTCAGATCAACATAACATTTTAGCCTTAAATAAGGAATGCGCTCCCATGTTTAATCTCTGAAAAGAAGCATAAGAGTTAATAGCCATTCTTGTTCACAAAAAATGTAGTACATATGGATTGTCTAGAAAATGATGCTGGGAGAGGCTGTTCTTTTCTAGTCTACACAGGAGGGGAAGAGGAAACGAGATGGTGATGATGATGATGATGATAATAATAATAATAATAATAATATCTTATAATTTCTCTCAGGTAACAAGTGATGTGAACCATCTATGCCCACTGTTAGAGCAAGGAATACTGTGTCAGATGGACAAACACGCAGCTGCTTATGTGGTTGTCACTTACAAATGGGTAGCCTTCAAGAAAAATATCTGCAGGATTCTCCTTTTGTTTTTCATTTCTTGCACAACCAGCAGCTTTAACAAGTGGGTAACTGAAGATTTCTGAGCGCTAACGTACTATTGGGATTTCTTTCTCAGTAATTAATTTCTTTTCCTCCCTCCACTTCTATGTAAAGGTCCAAACTATAAATTGACAACAAGCCAGCTGCTGCAAGTGATGGAATGTGAGACAACAATACTAATTGGGAGTGGGGGAGGAAACTCCATTAGCTTAACATTTTGATTAGTAGATGCTTTTATTTCACAAAACTATAATGAATATTAATTTCACATAGGAATTAATTGAAGTATACCGCTGTGTACGTGTGCATTTGTGAATTACGATTTTCTATGCAGACATCAATGAATAAACTGATATATTAAAAACAACCATGCTGGTGTGCAGTTGTAAGGCAATATGTGTATTAGTTTTGGCAGTACATGGTGCTGGCAATTTACCAGTCATGGATTTAGAAGGTGTACTAAAAATACATTTAAAACTCTTGCATAAAATTACAGTCCTTTGTTAGTGCCTGCTAGGACTGTGGAAAAATATGATCACCTGGCATCTTGGACAACTAATGCTTTGCAGTGCCTTTCATGCCATGAGCTAAGGGGATCTTTTTAAGGAACACATCAGGGTCCCTGAAATTTTGCTGATTCTGTAATGCTTGCATTTGTTGACAACCCTCTTACCCAGGAGTATGCCCAGGACTCAAGGCATCTATTATCCTGAAACCTGAAAGTGAGCATTTGGCCCTGTTGACCAGAAAAGCCAAGAGGATTATTAAGGAAGACTATGCTCTGTATGGGTTTGTTATGTTTTGTCTCAATGTAGACCTCTATGGATCTATACCAGCCCAAACAGAAGGATTTAGAAATGAATCTACCTAGAGTTGAAGTCAAGGCAGAGGCACCTACAGTGTGTTGGATGGAACATACCAAAGATCTTTGAATCTAGAATGGCCCTCTGGTGCAATTTTCCAATATCAGGTTATGTTTCCCGGAGGCTGCAAATTTAAAGCAGGATGAGGATGGTTCAACCGGCAACACCTTTACAAGTGATTTAGTTCTCCTGAAACAAGAGGCACTTATTTCTGTGCTTTAGAAAATAATGAGTGTTTATTTAACGCAGCCACAGTGCTGAAAATACAGAAATCATTACAATTCAAGAGTCAAATGATTTTGCATTGTTCTTTGCTATTATCGTCATATAGTTCTTTAAATATATAGTTAACAAGAAGAGCATAAAGCAGCACTGATCTGAGAAAGCAGTTCATCTAGAAATGCCATCAGCGTGTCTACATAGCCCGGGGATCCACCAGATACTTAATTATACTACAAAGAGGACTGAAATAGGTGTCAAAATTGACAAGCAACAAAGCTATCTGGGAGCTTCACAACTTGGTGCAAAAAATGTGCAAAACAACCCTGTCAAGATATTCCAGCAAACTCCCCCAGACTAGCTGGCTCTAAAAAGAGCCATTAAACTTGTCATTTTTAAAAATAGAAAACTTCTGAACATCCCAAGTGACAGATGTCAAGCTTCATGAATGCATTAATATTCATGAAGCAACAGACATTCAAAATTACAAGCCAGGATAATTTATATCCTGATTCTTATGCCGTTGCAACCCACCCCAAACCCTCAGACACGAAGCAACTACTAAATCCAAACGTTTTATATGCCGCAATACTTCACACTTATTTCAAAGCTGACACGGAGAAGAGATACATTCTTGTTGATAAATAGAGTTTACCACTGTCTAAAAGGACTATGATGACAGAAAATGCGTCAGGGGGGAGAGCAAAGAAATGCATCTTGCGCCGGATGCAGGAAGTTTCCCAAACGGAGGGAGAATTCAATCCCCTTAGGGCCTTTAAAGGAAATTAGTTTACTGCATGAAGAATGCATAGACTTTGTGGAGAATCCCAACCACTTTCCCCAAGATAGTATGACAGTTGTGGGGAAATCATATTTCTCCCAAGCACGCCATCTGCTACTTGCTGATAAAGGGAAGACATGATTTCCGTCCCAGCTAGTGCAATCTGTAGTGCTTTATGGATTGTGGTTCTGCAGATGCCAAGGGCATGTTTTGGGTAGTGTCTCGCTATCACTGGGGACCAGAGATACATCCTCTCCCTTCACCACCACTCTGTATCTGACTCGTTTAAAAACCTTTTAAGGAAAATAATTTACTTTATTTATCTTGCCTGCTAGAGGTTAACCTCTCTCCACCACACTACTGTAGCAGGAACACTCATAAAGACTTTTAAAATGTAAAACAAAACTAGGTAGATATTTTGTGGGCATTTTTTTCCTTCCGCACAATTCAGCAGCATGCCAGAGGTAAGCCAGTTAGTTGCAAAAGGCATTTCATTTCTAATTCCAACTTCACTAATAAAGATATGGGAAAATCCTTAATGAGTAAGGCTTGCAGTTGGAATGTGTCCCAGATTCTTCGAAATCACTGCTCAATCTTTATAAATTGACAAACATTTAAAGCGATATGCCAGTGCTGAATGAAAACATGCTATTTCAATATGATTACCATTCAAACAAACATTTAAAACTATATTTCTACAAGTCTAGGGGGTAAGAGAGAAACACTACCAATTAATGTTCATAATACAAAGCACAACTGATAACTAAGGCTGCAATCCTATTTACACGTTAAGTCCCTGGTCTTACGTTAATACTATTAAAACTTATTCGACACTTCCTCTTCTTCTTCTTCTTCTTTTGGCCAATGCAACCCAAAGTGACTTATGATAATGAATGGACAACATACATTAAAGGCACCATAGAATAAAGCATGGGAAAATCTAAAGCACATTCTTGTTTTTAAAAGGCAGGATTATTGAGACAGATAATTGGTCCATCTAGCTCATCTATACTGAAATACAATGGCTTTCTAGAGAGTTTCAAACTGGAGTCTTTCACAGCACTATTTAGATGCTGGGGGTTGATTGCACCTAAAACATCTGCTCTACTACTGGGCTACAGGCAATCCTTCCCCCCAAAGATACTTCAAATGTTTTGAAAATAGCCACCATTGAACACAACAGGACTTCCTTTTGAGCAAACATTCATTGGCTTATACTGCACCAACAGCTCACGAATTAAGCAATGTTTCAAAAAGGTATAACTTTTTAAAATAATTATCTTAGTTATTATTTTAATTATCTTAGTTAAGGATTCCCTTATGGGTTCAGTTAGATGGTGGTTTAAAATTGCAGGCCCCTGTGTGCAACCCTCACTCGGATCCTGCTGCATATGGAAAATGGTAAAAGAGCCACTATTTTGTCTTCTGATCATGGAAATTTGTGTTTGATCACACTGAGTTCAGTAACAGAAGATGCCATAATGCACGGGTGTCAAACACAAGGCCCGGGGGCCAAATCCGGCCCGCCAGACCTCGTCATGTGGCCCGCCGAGCGCCCCAGCCAGCGGGACCCAGCAGCGGGATCTTGCTGCTGAAGCGCCGCACCAACAAAGCGCCAACAAACAGCTGGGGCCTGGGGGAGGGGTAGAAAGGCGGCCGGAGCAGTGCTGCGTGGAGCACCCCGAGCCACAGCAGGAGAAGGAGAAGGCAGCTTGCCGGGTCAGCGGCCAGCAACGCCGCACGGAGAGTCCCGAGCCTCTGCGACGCAGCAGTGCTCTGTAGCACTTTGAATCCTCCTCCTCCTGCCACGGCTCAGCGCCTGGAAACGGCTGCTGCTGCTGCTGAAGCACAGACAAAGCACCCAGCAGTGCCTTCCTCCCCTCCCCTCCCCTCCCCTCCCTCTCCCTCTCCTCAGAAACATAGGATGCTGCTTTATACTTCTGGCCCTTAAACCCTGGAACCCGGAGAACAGCTCCAGTGAGTCAACCTCAGCCAGTCCCTTTGGTGAAGGGTGGTGGCTCACTGGCAGAACATCTGTCCTGCATGCAGAAGGACCCCAGCATCTCCAGGTACCAGTAGCTCTGCAAAGCTCCTGCATGAAACCCTAGCGAGCCTCCACCAACCCAGTGCAGTTACCAAAAATCATTTTTCAATAAATTGTACAATAATTGTACATTTGAATATCTACTTGCCATTATTCTGACTATGTTAGTTATTACTTACATTATTACAAAAAACAGTAATAATTGAATGCAGTGACAATAATTTATGATAATAAAGAGTGGACACATAGTCCTACAGATACAACCGGCCCTTTGAGGGTGACCAAACTGCTGATGCGGCCCCCAATGAATTTGAGTTTGACACCCCTGCCATAATGTATCTGCAGATCCATTTTTGTGCAAACGGGCATGCAAGAATAGACACAGATAATGTTATGGCTGTCATTTTTTTCCCTCCCATGTTGTTGACTTTAGCATGGCTGGCAAATATATATGAGTATCAAGTAATGTGGGTGGTACTAGTCATAGAACCGTCATCTTGTACATACTGGTACATCCCATAAATTAAAGAGCCTGATCATTTTTTTAAAAAAAAAACACAGTGTGAGCCAGAATGCATCAATGCAAAAAAACTGCCAATGAGTCAGTACTAACATGCCATTTAAAAATGCCACTCTTTGTCTATGATACAAACTACTCTGTTTAGTAATTAAAAATATTAAAAAAAAACTTGCTGGAGAGAGCATTTGTGTATATTCAGTATTGTCAAATATATTTTCATTAGCCTTGGCAACTGCATCACTCCAGGAATATCTTACAGGTAAAGAGCACAGAGCAAACTCCCACTCAGTCATGAAGCT
This sequence comes from Zootoca vivipara, assembly GCF_965207765.1. Lineage (NCBI taxonomy): Eukaryota > Metazoa > Chordata > Lepidosauria > Squamata > Lacertidae > Zootoca > Zootoca vivipara. Next base: position 60,538,259 of record NC_142587.1, read on the forward strand.
CACTGGGTGCGCTTGGGCCAGTCACTTACTCCCAGACTAACCTAACCTCCCTCACAGGGTTGTTGTGGGGATAAAATGGGGAGGAGGAAGCATGTATTGAGCTCCTTGGAAGAAAGCTGAGATTTGAATGTAATAAATAAAATAAACACACGTGAATCTTCCCGATACCAGACCAGACTTTTTGTCCATCTAATTTGGTATTATCCCTCCAGCATTCTCCAACCTACTGCCCTCCAGATATTTTGGACAACTCCTATCATCCCTGCCACCTACCATGAACTGGGGAACACAGTTTGCTAGTGTCTTTCACATGATCCAGTCCTTTTAACTGGAAATTTCAGGGAGGAAACTTGATGTGTTCTGCAAGAAAAGAATGCACACTGTCTATGACCCATATTCAAGGCCCATAGCTTTGATGCACTCATGAAACTCTCCTGGCAAAGCAATCTATGCATGGACGTCTTCCTTCATTTAAGTCAACAGTTAGCATCTCTAACTCAGGAGCTTCAGGTATATATTGCAATTCGATATACAATAGGCTCTGGACTGAATGCTATGCCTTTTAAAATGTAAAGGGGGAACTCTTTTTCCATTTCTTTTATAAAATTCTTGCATTTGATGAATACATTTATCTTACTGAGCAAATGAAAATTGTCCAGATATAGCTCCCCTACATTTTGGAAGGAGATGCATTCTTTTTCTAGAACTACATCAATTTCAGCCCTTAGCAGAAAGGCATTTAAATTTTTATTGTATTCTCTTACCTCTCAGCAAAAGAATTTACAAGGCAAACATTAAATAATTTTTCATGGATATTCAAAGTTAGATGACATATCTGTATAGTATAGAGTAGCACAGATAAAAACAAAACAAATGCTTATATTGACAGTAAGGAAAGATGTTTGGCCAAACCAATCCTACTACTTTAGGATGACTGCTGCAATATGGATGGGCTGCACAATGAGATTGTGGGAAATGTGCAAAGAACTAAATCCATATTTTGAGTGCATCTTAATTTTATCAAATACGAAGTTCAAAACTACTGCAGAGACAGAAAATTGTCTATCTGCAATTACACTCCACAGGTATTACTCCATCTGAAAAGGCAATAAAAGGAGCCTGTAATGAGATTTCTAAATATAAGTGCAACAAAACAATATGTATAACCAAAACAAATGACCCATGTTGCATGGATATCAGATGAAGCTGGACATCCTATTTGATTCCTTTCAATGTGTCATCTTGTCAAGATGTATTTCAGGAATAAAAACCTAAGCACACAGTGAAAATGTATAACACATCCATTTGCAGGAATTTACATGACTCAGCAGTAAATACAAAGTACAGGAGAAGCTGAAATATATTTTCTTCATCTTTTTTTTTTTAAAAAAACCCAAACAAAAAACAAACATGAGATTTTTAGCGAGGTAGAAGTTAAAGGCCTGAAATGCATTTTTCCCTTGCCAGTGAGGGTTAGAGATAGCTTAAAGAAGTTGAGCAAATTTGTGTGTTTTAAAACATATGTGAACTAAAGCTGCTCCCATTATTAACAAGGGTAAACGCTTATCAGTTTACAAGATGCCCAGTTAACTTACTGTTTTTAATTCTCATTCCCATCTTCTTCTACATTTTCCCTTCTAATATTTAATACAGTCATACCTCGGTTTAAGTATGCCTCGGTTTGAGTTTAAGTACTCCACGGACCTGTCTGGAACGGATTCATCCACTTTCCATTACTTTCAGTGGGAAAGTTCGCTTCAGGTTAAGTACGCTTCAGGTTAAGTACAGACTTCCGGAACCAATTGTGTCTGTAAACCGAGGTACCACTGTATAACAACTATTATAGTGTTGCAACACTTTCAAACACTTGTGACACTGCCTAAAATTCCAGGAGACAGTATGAGCAATCCATATAATTATGGCTAGAATTAATCACCAGAAAACCAGGCGAGAAGGCTCATGCATTCAATGAGTTTGCAACTTATCACAGTTGATGAGCAGTCAAGAAAAAGTAAGCTTTCTTAGTAGTAGTTCCTGTTCTCAAGAGTCCCGGATGATATTTGACTTCCCCAAATTGACAAATGCTCTCAAAGCGCCTCAGGAAAAAAGAAATAGGAAAAATCTCATAAGGGAAAAATCTCACTAGACTTCTAGGCTCTGAGCAGGCCTAATGTAACTCCTTGGACCCTAAACTATGAAAGCTTTAAAAACAAAATTGCAACATACAGTACAGTAGTTTTAAAACCAAGCAGTAGCAAAGAGTGCACAATGTTACCTTTTTTAAACAAAAGAATGTGATAAAACACTATACCAGTATTTTAACAGGATTGGAGGAACCTTTATCCAAGCGTCTCATGCTATGCATGCTTACTTGGAAAGACAAGAGGGAATACAAAACTTTGAAGCAAGTTAGAAGCAGGGAGATAAAAGGGGGCAAAGAAGGGTCGGAAAAGAGGTGAAATGGAAGGTAAATTCATACAGTGACAGCCAAGGATATTGAGATACTGTATCAACTATTTTACATAAGGACTAACAGAACGTTATCGCGTTCAGTCTCTGTAGGCAATTCTGGTGGAGTGTATGCTTTTTACATGATGCAAACCCTTTTATCTTCTTCCTTCTATATCTTTGACAAGGAAATGCTTTGAAGAAAGAGCATTAAAGGGTTTTGATAAGTCACACGATGCGGTTCTGTTAGGTGACATTAGTCCATTTGCCACTTTTCATGTAATCAGGTTCACTACAGAAAGACAAAAGAAAAATTGGGCCCATTTGTTTTCCTAACACAGCTGTTTGAGGGAAGGTCCCAAATAGCAAACTCCAATGTCACTAGGGCAAATTGTATATTTAGCCCATGTGTTTTGGAACAGAGTTTTGTACCTAATCTGCTACACTCACAATATTTACTGAACAATTTCGTTTCCAGCATGTGCTAGTGTTTTATTTTCTTATTTTATCATTTTAAGACCCTGTTTCAGTACAGATATAGGTATATCCCCCCAAGAGGTGGTGATGTAGCAATTAGAATGCTGGAACAGGACTGGGAAGACACATTCTAGCTCTCACTTAGGGTGACCTTGGGCCAGACACTTACCGTGAGGATAAAATAAGAAGGGGAGAATGATGCATGCGACTTTCGGCTCCTTCAAGTAAAATTGGTATATAGATGTGATAAAATAATAATGAAATAATGAAATGAACAAACAGACAACACATATCCAAAAACGTGCTCCCACAGCACATTTCCCAGGGTAACTTTGTCCTACTTTACTGCACTTACATGCAGCACACCAAATGCCAGAGAACGGAAGGGGCAGCAAGAGACCCCCCCCCCTATCTTCTTTCCCTCTCTGTGCAGCTTTCTATCCCCACCACTCCGGCCTTGCAAGTGGAGAAGGGACATTGGTAGAAGGGGACGTTTTGGCAAAGGTGTGTTCAGGACGTCAGCTAGGAATTCATGGGATTCCAGAATGGGAGAAATATGGAATAGAAATGTAAAAGGGAAAACAAATGATCTCACACAGTCAGCCCCACAAACAGCTCCTCCTACATTCAGGTGGCAGGTTGTGTCTGAAGGGAGAGAATGAACAAGATAATTGGACAGACACAACCTGCCCAATGCTTCTTTGTGGGCTTCGGGTCAATGCTATCCTGTGCTATTGCTTGAATATGGAACTGTTTACATGGGCCACTCCAAAAGCCAACCTCAGCTACATGCAAATAAAGAAACTTTTAAAAAAAACTGCCGTATTTTTCGCTCCACAAGATACACTTTTTTCCTCCTAAAAAGTAAGAGGAAATGTCTGTGCGTCTTATGGAGTAAATGCGTGATCACTGGAGCCAAATTGCCCAGGGGCGAAAGGCAGATCATGCTTTTTTTTTAAAAAAAAAAAAAAGCTAAAGGCTAACAAGAGGGAAAGAGAGTGTTGAAAGGACCCGCTCAGCAGCTGATTGCAAGAGAGTGGGGAGGTAGGTAAGGGAGCTACCTCCCTTCCCGCCCCACCCAGCCCTTTGCCTGGGCCTCAATCGTTGTCTGCAGAGGGAGACATGTGTGAGCTGACCCCCCCCCCCATGGGTCTTTTCCCATTTGCAAAAAAAAAAAACTTTGAGCAGATTCTTTTAAAAAATTGAGCTTTCCCCCTTTGCAGAAGCTTCCTCAAGTATTTAATTTTTTTGGGGGGGGGGCACCTAGGCCTCTAGGAGTTGGCTGCTATGCCTAGGACAATTCAAGAAAGCAAAATATTTTCTTCCTTGTTTTCCTCCTCTAAAAACTAGGTGCGTCTTATGGAGCGAAAAATACGGTCTTGATCTCTCTCTCTCTCTCTCTCTCACTCACACACACACACACACACACACTTAAAAGATGTTCTTACTTTTCGAATTAATGGTTGAATCATAATCATCTACCACATCTCATTTTAGTTCTCTTTTGAGTCGCTATTAGTCAGTCCTAAATTTATGCTCTTTCTCTCTCTCCTTATATTTCCCTATTTCTCAAGTGGGTCAAAATTACGGTGCTCTAACTTGATAATACATCAAATGCTTTACCAGTGGTCTGCTACAAATTTGAAAGGCTTAATATCTTGTAATTGCCATGCAACCCATACTTATGGCTTTGTATTAAAACAACTTGAGTGTGCACAGAACATACAAAGGCAAAACTACTGCCCTATAAATACAGGAACGAAACAAGAGTGGGAGGGAATAAAAAACACACTCACTTGTAGGAAGGATGGCTCTGATCAGAATTGCTGCTGTGGATAAAATTATCCTTTTTTGTAAGTTCAAATGGCAATATTTTCTCTTGCAAGTGGGAGGAAAAATTACCAGGTGAACTTCTATTCATGAAAAGAAACTGCTATAAAAAGTTATAGCAATAAAGATGGCAACAAGCCCAATAGTTACCAAGTTTTGCCAAAGCAGCAGATGGCCCAAATATAAAATAAGTTTCCTCGCATTAAATTCAGATTCCATTTAAATTAATTTGGCTATAATAATTTCTCTGCTTTCCCCTTCCTGCTTAGAGGGAAAAACAGTTTTGAACAATTGTCTTCTAAAATTCTAAAAAAGCAAAACATGCACTGTCACATTGGCTGCGGTATTCCCTTTAAAACACACAGAGACACACAACTGCGCAGTGGCAAGCATGGAGCAATCAAGTTACTGTGGAAAATGGCCTTCTTTTAAAAAGGTATACTCAGCTGGTGAGGAACAATTCCTAAATATCAAATAGAAAGCAGTTTTGAGGAAGAAGGCTAACCAAGGACAAAATTGCTGACTCCTGCTTAGACTACTACAACAATAAAGCAAAATTTGATTTATCGGGCCAAATCACAGAATACTTTTTTTCATTTCCACTTCATCCACCTTACGTTAGGCTTTAAAAGAGCTGCTTAACTCTTTTAACACTTGTTCTTCACTAAGCATTTAACAGCGGTGTGGAGGTCAGGTTTACATTCCAGGAATTGCACCTAAAGACAAACTCATGCAAACTCAAAACACATTGGGTGTAATGACAGCTGGGATGGCCAAAGTCTTTGTGGGCTCACCGTATGTAATCTTTGGGTTACCTTTGCATCCTAGTGACTAGTCAGGGAGGAAGGACCAGAACATCTTGCTCTGGCTTCATTCAGCAACCTGCTATTTGTTTTGTTTATCAGGATTAGAGTAAATGGAAGTTATTCTATAAAGATGAATGACATTTAACTGAGGAGGGCAGGGAAGGAATGGCAGAGACAGCAGACATCAGGTCACTGGAATGGTGACTAGGAATGTCACTCTGTCACACACTTTGGGGTTACTGTCAAGCCTACTGGAAATTTCAGAGAGAAGGAAAGAAGGAAAGGCTTAAGGCTTACAAGGAAATGAATCCGGCCTTCAAACTCCAGAGCAATCAATAGAGGACAACTCTTTATGATGTTACCATGGCATACCTTCCAAATATGGCAAGCCTCCAGTAGATAAGGTCAAAAATGCAGCTGATTATGCAAAGCTGCTCAGGGCAGTGGTGGAACTGAGTATAGCATTTCACCTGAGGCCATTTGTGATGCTAGTGTGTAAATACGGGGAGGAGAAATCAATTCACTTCATTGCTTTATCCAAAAGAATTAAGAGTGGCCAATAAATTAATACATTTGATGTGAAGAGAATGCGACATTCAGTTCTTTAGGATGCAATTCTAAACTACCTGGGAATAAGCCTGACTGAATTCAATAGGAGATACTTCTGAGTACAGTAGAACCTTGGTTGTCAAACAAAATCCATTCCAGAAGACTGTTCGACTTCCAAAACATTTGACAAATGAGGTGCAAAGGGCTGTTGGCAATTTCCATTGAGAAAATGGAAAAACACGCAGCGGAAGCCGTTCGACTTCCGAGGCGCATTCGAAAATGGAAGCAATTCCGGGTTTTTGGCGTTTGGGTTCTGAAACGTTTGGCTTCCAAGACGCTCAAAAACCAAGGTTCCATGTAAATGTGATTAATATTGAGCTATTACTTAGGATCCAGTCTGATTGGACTTGGTAAGCCTTACTTCTCTGAGGAAGCATAACTAATACCGTGTTTCTCCTAAAATAAGACGGTCCTCAAAAATAAGCCATGCCAGGCTTTTAAGTAGTAGTATAAATATAAGACATCCCCCGAAAATAAGCCGGGGGTGGGAGCCGCTTCAGGGAGCGCAGCGCAGCGCGAAGAGCCTGGTGAGAGGCCGCTGCGGCTGCAGGTGAAGCCCGGGATCTGCGTGGGCGACTGGGGGCGAACGCACTGAGCGTTGCGGCGGTGGCGAAGAAGCGCCCGATCAGCCCGCTTCTCAGCTGATCGGGCGCCTCTTCGCTACCGCCGCAGCGCTCAGTGCGTTCGCCCCCAGTCGCCCACGCAGATCCCGGGCTTCACCTGCAGCCGCAGCTGCCTCTCAACAGGCTCTTTGCGCTGCCGCTTCGGGGAGCACAGCGCAGCGCGAAGAGCCTGGTGAGAGGCAGCTGCGGCTGCAGGTGAAGCCCGGGATCTGCGTGGGCGACTGGGGGCGAACGCACTGAGCGCTGCGGCGGTGGCGAAGAAGCGCCCGATCAGCCCGCTTCTCAGCTGATCGGGCGCCTCTTCGCTACCGCCGCAGCGCTCAGTGCGTTCGCCCCCAGTCGCCCACGCAGATCCCGGGCTTCACCTGCAGCCGCAGCTGCCTCTCAACAGGCTCTTCGCGCTGCGCTGTGCTCCCCGAAGCGGCAGCACGAAGAGCCCGGTGAGAGGCAGCTGCGGCTGCAGGTGAAGCCCGGGATCTGCGTGGGCGACTGGGGGCGAACGCACTGAGCGCTGCGGCGGTGGCGAAGAAGCGCCCGATCAGCCCGCTTCTCAGCTGATCGGGCGCCTCTTCGCCACCGCCGCAGCGCTCAGTGCGTTCGCCCCCAGTCGCCCACGCAGATCCCGGGCTTCACCTGCAGCCGCAGCTGCCTCTCAACGGGCTCTTCGCGCTGCCGCTTCGGGGAGCACAGTGCAGCGCGGAGAGCCTGTTGAGAGGCAGCTGCGGCTGCAGGTGAAGCCCGGGATCTGCGTGGGCGACTGGGGGCGAACGCACTGAGCGCTGCGGCGGTGGCGAAGAGGCGCCCGATCAGCCCGCTTCTCAGCTGATCGGGCGCCTCTTCGCTACCGCCGCAGCGCTCAGTGCGTTCACCCCCAGTCGCCCACGCAGATCCCGGGCTTCACCTGCAGCCGCAGCTGCCTCTCACCGGGCTCTTCGTGCTGCCGCTTCGGGGAGCACAGTGCAGCGCGAAGAGCACTCTTCTGGTGCTCTTGTGCGTGCGTGCGCGCGAGGGAGAAGTCCCCTTTTCCTTACCCAGGTGCACACACACACACACCGTTTCGCCTCGCTCCGTCTCTCCCCCCTCCGCAAAGACACCAAAAAAAAAAAAGACATCCCCTGAAAATAAGCCGTGGTGTGTTTTTTGGGAACAAAAATAAATATAAGACGTGTCTTATTTTAGGAGAAACACGGTATTATCCTGTTAATCTTGTTGGCATTAGCAAGTGACTGATATTCTTTTTAGAACATATCATCCCACGCCATTAGCCATGCTGGCTGGGTCTGATGGAAGCTTGAGCTCTGGGGAGCCACAGGTCCCATTCTCACCCCCTCCACAGTAAAACATGAAAGAGATACAGGTTATTTAATCCAGAAATGGTGTGATTATTGTCACCTATTCCAAAATCTTCCTTTATGACTCTGACTGAGAATAGTGGTATCCTTGCTTTATTTGCACGTATCTACAGCAAGTTCTATCCTTGAATCTCAAGAGATTAGTAAGAGCACTCACAACAGAAATGAAAAGTTAGGCATCCGAAAAATACCGCTTCTGAACAAAAATCTGTGATGGGATCAAAACCTAGGCTGGAAGCCTTCCTTGGAAAGTGCTTTGTGCTTGAAATACAGGAAATAAATTGCTTTCCCCCCTTCAGCGTCCATTATGAGCAAAGTCAGTAATGCATACAAAACCATTTTATAAACTTGTTATAAAGACTCACTTCAGAGCCTCAAAAAGAAAATGCTTATACACAATAAAATGTATTTCATTGCAATCTGCTTTCCCCCTTATGAGATGCTTTGGAATAGCTGATTTATAAAACACAGCTTTTAAAGTACACCATAATTACATAAACTGATAATATTTTGAATAAATTTATAGCAATCAAGTTAACTACAGTAAGAGTGCTTTTATTACATATTCTAGATTGTTACATATTTAATGGCTCATTGAACAAAGAAACAATCATTGTTTCTTTTTTCTTTTTACTTTCTTAATACAAACAGTAACTGCAAGCAATAAAAAGGGGAAGAAGTGCTGAAATGATGAAATATCATCTATACAGTGTTAAGTAAGACAAAATTTACCCCTTTAAGATCTGGATACCTCTTAAATTTTACGCAGACTGAGAAAAATGATGTTATTTATTTATCTCAAGAAAAGAGAAAAACTAGCTATATGAATCGGAAGCATCAAGAAATGAGACACAGACAGTGCTGAAATTGCATAAATCAGTGTCCTGTGCAAGACAACTGAAGAGGAACAATTTCCCTCAGTTTAATACCCGCTCTCTTACCTTGTGTTCCACTCCAGAACGTCAATGTTCCTAGTTGCACAGTACTATAGGGATAGGTCTAGTCTGGTGATAACTGAAAACATTTAATAGGCAATGCCTTCCTCTTTCATTCCCTTCAAGCTCTATCCAGGGCTGGTATAGCTACTGATAGGTTAGTATAGTTGACAGAGGGAGTTCCCAGCATGGGAAGAAAGTGAGATGTCCCTTTGTGTTGATCTTTTTGTGCCAAATGGGAGTATTCTGGTGATGCGTGCGTAGAAGAGCACACACAGATTGAGGTGGGTAAGTGTTTCATCCTAAAATGAAAACTCATTTCTTGACTATAGCTCATGGATAAAGAGAGAGCTTAACTTGGATGCCTGGTTTGGACCACATGCTAAGCCAAAACTTGGCTGAGCTGATACACCACACTAAGCTAAAAAAAAAAAAAAAAACCAGGGAGAAGCAAGGTGGGTTCCAGTAAGCCACCATCTGTCTTGCCTCATCATGACAACCAGCAGGGGCGTACCCAGGATCAAAACTAGGGGGGGGCAAGGCACGGGAGGGGAGGGGCCACAAAGTGGGAACGTGGGCGGGGCTACGGAGAATGATGATGATGGTGATGATGACGTAAGAATAAAAATGAAAATAATAAAAGTAACGTATCCTCGCAGCGCCTGGCTCTCCTTCTAGATCCCAGCCCGGCCTCCTCCTCCTCCTCTTCCCTGCCCGGCGCCTTCCTCCTCAAGAGGAAGCCTTTCTAGAGGCGGCGGGCGGCCTTCTCCGCCGACAGAGGCGGCCTGGAAGTGAGCGCTGAGGCAACTCTCTCTTCTCCCTCCGCCGGGACATCAGGCTTGGGGCCTCCTCTTCCGTGGGTGCCAGCGATCGCTAAAGATCGCGGCGGCGGCAGCAGCACTCCTGGCGGGCGCGGCGACATCACACCTGGCAGCCGCGTGTGAACCACGCGGTGGAGGGCAGGCGCCCAGGAGCACGGCCGCTGGCAATAACAGACAGCGCTGTAGCGCCGACGGCCCCGCCAGCAAGCCCGGGGCGGAAGCAGTCGCACTCCCTCCCAGCTCCTGCCGAGCTCCCAAGGAGTGCAGGAGCGCCAGCAGCGCACCTTGCGGCCGCAGGTGAACCATGCGGAGGAGGGAGGCCGAGGGCAGGCACCCAGGAGCGTGGCCGCTGGCAACTATAGAGACGCCGACAGCCCCGACAGCAAGCCCGGGGCGGAAGCAGCCGCGCTCCCTCCCAGCTCCTGCCGAGCTCCCAAGGAGTGCAGGAGCGCCGGTGGCGCACCTGGCGGCCGCAGGTGAACCATGCGGAGGAGGGAGTCCGAGGGCAGGCGTCCAGGAGCGCGGCCTCTGGCAACTACAGAGATGCCGCAGCGCCGACGGCCCCACCAGCAAGCCCGGGGCGGAAGCAGCCGCGCTCCCTCCCAGCTCCTGCCCAGCTCCCAAGGAGCGCGGCAGCGTCAGTGGCGCACCTGCCGGCCGCGGGGAAACCATGCGGTGGAGGGAGGCCGAGGGCAGGCTGTAGCACGGAGCTCGGCCACCTCTCGGGAAGCTGGAGGGCGCAGCGCGGCGGGCGGGAACGCTGAACCTGCGCTCCGCCGGGCTGTGCTCCGCCTCCACCTCTGCCCACCAACCCCGCCGGCCCTGCTTCTAGGTAAGGGCAGCTGCCCTCACCTGCCCCGTGCTGGGTACGCCCATGACAACCAGGCCTATCTTAAGAGCCTCTACAGCACTATTTCTATTAAAACATATTGATTCCCTCAACAATGGACTATCATGCCACCTTAGCAGGCACCTATAATGCCGATTAAGCTATATAAAGAAGCAGCAACAATGGCAACAAACTACAGATCAAATATGACTTACATCTGTTAAAGTCATCAAATAACAGGACTTAGCATAGCACTAAGCAGGTGGCGCTCTGTGGGTTAAACCACAGAGCCTAGGGCTTGTCAATCAGAAAGTTGGTGGTTCGAATCACCACAACGGGTGAGATCCCGTTGCTCGGTCCCAGCTCCTGCCAACCTAGCAGTTTGAAAGCACGTCAAAGTGCAAGTAGATAAATAGGTACCGCTACAGCACGAAGGTAAGCGCTGTTTCCATGTGCTGCTCTGGTTCGCCAGAAGTGGCTTTGTCATGCTGGCCACATGACCTGGAAGCTGTATGCTGGCTCCCTCGGCAAATAATGCGAGATGAGAGCCGCAACCCCAGAGTCGGTCACAACTGGACCTAATGGTCAGGGGTCCCTTTACCTTTAAGAAAATAAATGAGAAGGGCCTCAGAAGACAGGAAGATTCAAAAGATAATAAAATGTCTGTTAAATGTTTGGTACCCACCAAACCATTGCTTTGAATTATGTCTGGAAACAAATTAGAAGCCAGTGTAGATCTTAATAACGCAAGAAATAAGTTCATCATGGTTTAAAAATCGGGGAGGACAAGTAATTTATACTGCTTCTTACTGAAGTAATTTTTGGGTGGCTCTGATTCCCATTATCACAATCTCAGTTGAGAAAAGCAAACATTTAAGAGTTCAAAAGAAATACCATACCAAAAAAGAACAGAAAAAGCTACCAGCAAATAGGTAAATTGAAGAAGATTAACTAGCTAGTAACTTAGTATATAAAGCTACCATATATTTCTTTCTGCCCACTGTCATTTGCTAAGTGACCATATCATGGTTTAAAATCTTGCTAAAATTGTGTTGAAATTAGTGGGATAAAAAAAAAGCTAAGAGAACACATTTACTTAACAACTTTGGCAGTTTCTCTGTGTTCCCTTCTACAAATAACTCTGCCACATGGCAAATACAGTCTGCCTTGTGTAGCATTGTCTGAACAAAGCAACTATCAACCCTAAATGTGCTAAACAATTTATAAGTACAATGTGGCAGATTTGTACTGGAATTCTTTACACTATAGAAGGAAACAAATTGTGGGGTGCTCCTGAAGACCTGCATTGGAACTGGTGTTTTTAAAATTATTTTAGTGCAATTATGGCATAGTTTTCAACGAGGTGTTAAACCTGCATGTAGCCCATATCACTTTAGACTGTAGACGGGAATTCAAATGCCTGATTGCTCTTTCATACCAGAAAAATACGATATAAAGAAAAAAAGGAGGAAAACTAGCATTTAAGGAAGAAAGGTTCTAGGTTGTTTCTTTTCCTTATGTAGTAATTTTCTACATGTTGAAATTAGATCACTTGAGTCCCCACCTGCAGTCTGAAGTGGTAGAACCAAATCCCAGGTTCATTGACACATTGAGAACTCTGCTCTGGTGATGGAGTAAAGAGCAAGTTTTCAGGTGATATGAAGATGGCAAAATCCTAAACAGAATAAAAAGACCTCCAATCTTTCCAAAATGGATGAATGAGGAATCAAAAGGTAGAAGTTCCCAACCACATAATACCCAAGGCAAAGGTTTTGGCATTATTGCACACAGATGGGGAAAACAATCACATGCATTGTGACTAATAGGTTAAAATTCAACATTTGGAGGTGGCTAGAGACTGAAAGTAAAACAGTGCATGTACAGATGTACAGGGCATGTACACACACAAACACAAATACACTTCCACCCTGTGGAATGCCCTCTCATCAGATGAATAAAAGGTCACCTTTTTTATTTATGAACTGATTCACAATAGGTTTCAAACCGAGGAATACTGGTTTGAAATACAGAATTAACAAATGAGAATTAATTCTCGGAAATCAGAGCAAATTTTTTGTGGGGTGTCAGATAAGAGAAAGGAAAGGGTTGGGGGGGGGGGAATGCAGCTCAAGGGGTGCATTCACTTTTGGTCACATGGACAGCAGGTGTGGCTCCCCCCCCCCACATTATTGTTTGCATGAACATGCAGGCCATACACTGTCCTGAGTAAAAGGGCTATTGTTCCTTCCCCACTCTTCAAATGACCAAAGAGACGAGTTGCATTTTTTATCCTCAACGTAGTACTGAGCTGTGTGGAGTGTTTTAAACCTTTTTGCCCAACCCAACACTGTGATGGATATCAAAATCATGTCAGGACTCTCTGTGCTGTTTTTCAGTGGCAGAAAATTAGTTTGAGGGCAAGCAGGCTGTGGGGAGAAGGCTTAGGGGAATTAATCTGACCAAAGTTCCCTGGCATTCAAAAACAATTTCTTCAGATACCAACATCAGTAAGTTTTTTGTGGGTCAAATCACCTTTATCAGAAGTTTTAAGTTCATAAGAACATAAGCAGAGCCTGCTGGATCAGGCCAATGGCCCATCTAGTCCAGCATCCTGGAGAAGCCAGTATAAATTGCATTTTCAGCTGAATCTGAGGGAACCACTTGAAGCATCTGTTGTGTTGAGCTATCTCAATTGCTTTTGTTTGATTTGCTCATTGCAAACAGCTGAAAGGATGTAAATTTTGATAATAAGCTTAATTTGCAATGTAGGTTTAATAATTTCGATCACAGCTGTAATGGAGGACACTGTCCTACACTTAACAAAATATCCTAATAGTGGTTCTGGTTAACAGTTTGTTCAAAGTGGGCTGCAAATCCTGCAGACAATTGACTGGGCTTACCAAAAAACTGAGTGAGAATCCCTTCCAGGAAAATATGCATATGTTTGCATTATCAGCCAACATGGATTAAATATTTTTACTGTCTTGCAGAACAGTTAACAATATGTAGATGGTAGTAGAAAGCACACATATTTGCTACCACTAAAATTATGCTTCAAGCATTAAATTTAACATGTCTGAGTCAACTCTGCATTGTGTTGGACTTTTAAACTCTGAGAATAAGTGTATTTAATTTTTTTTAAGATAGCTTAGATCAGGCATCCCCAAACTGCAGCCCTCCAGATGTTTTGGCCTACAACTCCCATGATCCCTAGCTAACAGGACCAGTGGTCGGGGAAGATGGGAATTGTAGTCCAAAACATCTGGAGGGCCGAGGTTTGGGGATGCCTGGCTTAGAGCACAAATCTCTAAAGTGATTTTTTAACTAAGCTTATTAAGTTATGCAATCTTCTTTAGAACAATTTAATCTGAAATAATAAAAACACCAATAAAGCGTAAAAGCAATACTAAATCCATCCAAGTGTGGTTCCTACCTTGGCAGAACACTCTTGAGCACTGCAGCTACAAATGCATTTCTCTCCCAATGCATCCCACAGTGAAAAGAATTAAGCAGCTGGGAGACAATTTATTCATAATATCTGACATAAGTCAGCTTTAACTTTCTCTTGTTTTGATTTGAAATTGCTAGCATTTTTGGCAGCATGCCCTTTGTAGACATTCCCTCACATTTGATAACCTTTGTCGTATATATTGCGGCCCAGGTTTTCCAAATCATCATGAGCAATTGAATTGAATTAGTAACAGAGTGTTTCCGTGATTTATTTATAAACTCCTTCCATTTCTGTCTTTATGAACCCCAATCCTTTAGGTTTGAGTATTCTCTAAACAATGCATCTAGTCCTTCATTTCATGCATAAATGCAGTAACACACACACACACTCCACCAGTGTACTCAATTTCTCTAACTGCTCAAGATGTTAGGAGTTCCTTTAGGCTTCTTGCTTTCCTATATATAAGCAAAAGTTTCAACTATGGTATTTATACTGACAAATTAATTCTAGTGAGTGTTATAAATCTATAATCAAAGTTTCAATTCACTACTTTTTGCCACAGAAAATGTTAGGGAAGGCTATATACTATACTATACTATAATTTTTGTGTTTGTGCAGATGTACATGATGTGTGTGTGTGTGTGTGTGTGTGTGTGTGGTTTGCAGCTCCTTAATAACCTGTTCAGACAGCAAAATCCCAGCCCCCTTTTATTTTAAATGTGCCAAGACTAAAAATCTATTGATTTCATGAGAAACGAGTCCCAGCATGAATCCGTCGCATTTTCTGCTATTGCAAGGTACAGAGAGAATGAAATTATTCATTAGGACTCCTATTGCTAAACATTTCTTCCTACAGATCTGTTACCTTGCAAAATATACCATTTATCATACCATTTTAACACTGCACATGTAATAGTAATCCATCACAAGTCAATAGATTTCTCTGAATAAAACTAAGGAAAATGATCTAGCTTCCAGCAGGGGAAGCGCAACAGGGTTGGCCATATCTATTTTGGGCTTAATATGTATGTTTATTTCCTAAGAAGTAGAAGTCCTCGCTAAAATTCATAGTTAACCCTGCACAGATTGCTAGATATTCAGGGCCTCCTGTCACCGCATGGAATTGCTTTCACAAACAGTTATTTGTTTGAGAAGCCAACCTGTCTCTATCACCCCATCATCTACAAAAGCAAATAAAACAGATCATCCTTTGGGGGTTCATAGTACTGGATTTCTAGACAAAGCAAGAAAGGCAATCCACAACTCTGAGGTGCCCCATGCCTGACACCAGATTCCCACAGTCGGCAGCCATGGTGCCTAGGCAGCCCTGCCACCTCCTGCCCTCCTAGCTAGGTTCTCCTCCCTTCTTAGGGCGAGGGAGGGAAGGTCTTGCTGTCAGTGGATACTCTAAAGCCATGGGGAAAAGGGGGGAAGTATGGAAGGAAGAGGTTGCTGCCTATCAACAACAGAGTAAGCTGGGAGGAATTGCTGTCAACAGGGCCGTCTTACCCATAGGCGCTAGGGGTGCAGGGCACCCAGGCGCCAGGCTTTCAGGGGCACCAGGCCGAGAGTCTGGGGCCCGAGAGTTGAGTCCAAGGAAGAGCCCACCCATCAGTTCGCCACGAGTTCGGGGGCGACCGAGCCAGCGAGACGCTGAGGCAGGCGGCCGGCTCTGCCTTCCTGCACGCCTGAGACTGGGCAACCAGAAGGGGTGCCAGGCAGATCTTTGCACCCCGGCGCTGCATATGCTTAAGACAGCCCTGGCAGTCAACATCACCATGTAAAGTATGGAGTGGCAAAGGCAGGCAGGAGATGAAGGCAATGTGGACCGACAGTGTTATATGCCCCAGGACCCACATCCCGCTATGTGCAGCTCTGGGTTGGAATGTAGAGGAGTACGCATGAATTCAAGCAGACAGGAGAATTTGGCATATTCCTCCACCAGTTAAGATTTTGTTTACATTTTTCTCTTTCTTATCTAGGTGAAAAGAATAGCCGCAAGCAGGGAAATTAAAGTAACAAGGACAGTAAAAAACTTGTAGTGTGAAGCTGTCTGAGTTCACTTGTAACACTAAGACCATTTGTGTGTGTGTGTGGGGGGGGGGGTTTAACAATCCACGGTTAAGCTGCTGGGCCTTGCTTGCATGATCGAATAAACCATGGCTTAGTACTACATGTGAACCAGCTTGCTGTAACAAACTGCATTTTTGAGGGCCTCCTCAGACTCTGCTAATTGGAACAGTTTCAGCATGGCTGAAGTCTCAGGCTTAGACCCTCACCATGTAAATAAGGACTTTGGGCACAGCCTGTGCTAAATCAACATGCAAATTACATGACTTTGGTGTGCTATTCAGCATGTCACAAAAAATTTAAGGTAATATAAAAATTACTTTGCATGTATAAACTATGTAACAGAGCCAAATGATAACAATGGTGCAATCAAACCAATTGGTGTTGGGAAGGGATCAACTGGTCTGTTTGCCTATTGCAGGTTCACCCATTGTAGATTTCACTTGACTGTAAAACTTGCAATGATGGGGTCGTGGGAAGAACCCCTTGCCTGTCCTCTCTCCTTCTCTCTACCTATCTCCACACAAGGGAACTTGTACATATGGAACTTCTGCTATAGTGAGATGCTTCACTCATCCTGTGGCTGAATGTGACCCACTAAATTTACAGGTAGATTTAGATTAGCTTTAATAGATTTCTTACCCAGCCTTTATTATGAGATTCCAACAATGGAATTGTTAACAATGAAAATATACAATATTTTTTAAAATCAGTTAAAAGACATCTGCATTACATGGCTTTCAATACCAGCTGAAGATGTTTCTCTTCGCCAAGGCTTTTGGGGGGTGGATGATTTTTGCAGCCCATTTGCAATTAGTATTATTAGTTCTTTTACACATACATTTATTCATTAAGAGAAATTAATTGGCCTTATCTGATGGTGGTAGGGGGGCAATGGGAAGGAAGGGAGGAACAGCAGGACATGAAATTCAAACAGTGGGTGGATGATAACTACTTTAATACTGATTTAAAGCCTAATTTATAGATGTGTTGAGATAAGGGATTTTATTTGGTCCCTATGACAAAGAGATGATGAAGACACTTGGTACAGGAGAGGGACTGCCAGAAACATCAGGTGAAACTGTCAAGCTCCCCTATTATTTTTGCTACTGGATGCTGCAAATTGTTAATGTAATTTTGTTATATTTATAGTAGTGAAATGTATGTGTTTTTTTTTCCTGTACTGCACCATTGTTTTATTACATTATGAAATTGTTTTTGCACTTTTGGATTTTGAAAGACATTCCTGTTTACTTTGTTGTAAGTCACTTTAAACATGATGTGTGGGTGTGGGTGTTTAAGAGTGGCATACAAATAACATTATGAATGAATGACACTTAAGTAATGCCTATCGTAGTCAAACTTTCTATAGAATGGCGCTTCTCCCAAACATCTCCTCTTCAAGTTTGCTAAGTTGTAGTGCAATGGGAATTACTTTACTTTGATTTCTGTATACAAACTAACTGCACATAAATTTATTATCTTTATTTTTCTGCAAGGGAGAAAGATACATATTTTACTATCAAACAATATTGCTTTGATATTATTTCACTACTTATTTGTCAGTGTTCTAGAAGTACCAATAAAGTATGACTACAAAAAATAATAATCTCCAAGCTATTCATTAAGCTAATCATTCATAAAAGAAAACATCTAGCCCAGGCATAGGCAAACTTGGCCCTCCAGCTGTTTTGGGACTACAATTCCCATCATCCCTGACCACTGGTCCTGTTAGCTAGGGATGATGGGAGTTGTAGTCCCAAAACAGCTGGAGGGCCGAGTTTGCCTATGCCTGATCTAGCACAAAGTAATTACTATATGAATATTCTTACAGTTCCTCAGATAAAATAAGACCACAGAATCCCATCTTTACCAAGGCCTCCTGGCTCTTAACACCACAAAAAACAAACAAACTACTGGTAAACATGGTAAACATATTTGCAATTGTACTTGCAATACAGTGACAAAATAATGTAAGCATGCTTTGTTGTTAAAATAATTTACAGCATTCTACAAACTGTATTTCAATAAGGAAGACTGCCCATCTGTGTGCTTTTTCTACAATCAAGACACCACCTCAATATACTTAAGAACATTCACAGGAGCAACACCAATGCTGAAAACAGGTTTACTCCTTTCTCTCCTCTTGCGGCAGTGAGTGGGTGGGGGACAGCACTGGCAGGGCATCCTGGGAGGTGAGGTATAGTATGTACAGGCCGAGGACAGGGCCATTGGTGCAGTTCTGAAATTGCTCCAACAGCAAGAGATCATTACGGATGGCAGATGCTTTGCTAGCTTCAGGAGCCACAAACGAAATGCAGAAGCTGCGAGGGCAGTGGCATCCAGTGCAGCAGAGTAAGGTTCTTGGAAAACAGTTGCACTGTAGCATGGAGCAGTCAATAGACTGAAGAGGCAGTTTGGGACCTACTGGGGTGCAGAAATTGGTATGTAGGCTAACAGTAATCTGGACACTTATGGAAGGATGACCATCAGTTGGCCAACCAATGGGATGGGAGATCTGGGAATGAACTAAAAGAGAAGAGGCCAAAAGTCATTTTATTGCATCTTTGGGGCAATGATTTGTGATTATTTAGGGAACAGAACTGATTCTCCATTGCTGACTGAGCACCTGAAGGAACAGTGGTTGTGTTTATACATAAATTGTTCTCAGCGTGGAGGAGGGAAAATGATGGCGGGTGATAAAGCCACTTGACAACTTGCGTAGATGAGACAAGGTAAACCTACCTGAACAGGGCAATGATAGAATTCCAGCTGATTCTACAGCAAGGCCTAAAACTCTGTGCTCTGAAGCTTTCATGCAGTACCCTAAATGGTTTCCCAGCTGCAGAAAATAGTAAATCAGCTTTGTTGATCAACAATGAATTAGACTACAGCATAAAACCTTTCTACGGCTAACTTTTCCGCAAGGCAAAAGTGACAAAAGGTTAGACCCAGAAGACATAGAATGCAATCCTACAACCACTTGGCTGGGAGTGATCCCTATTGATATCAAGAGTTTTATTTACTGTGCAATCACACAAATACACCCTTGGAAGTCAATCATGTTCCAGTCATATTGAAAGCAGTTATTCTTCACTAACTTGTCCTGTTGATTTCAATGGGTCTGGATCCAACCTCATGTGTTGTATATCACAACAAAACATCTTTTCTTTTTTGGCACAAATTGAAATGCAGAGTTACTTACCCATGAAGTTGAGATAACCCTCTCCTCCCATGGCATGAGTTATGAGGCGAATCATTTTATGAAGCTGTATTCCTCGATCAATAACTGGGGTAAAAGGTGAGATGACACTCATGTTCTCATACATCTCTGCATCCATCAGCCGAAACGCCAGGGTCTTGTCGCCAACAAGAGCCTGCGTTGAGAAATAAAGGGGTGAGGAAAGAAATCTTCGGCGTATCATTGGTTCCCAAGCTACAAATTACATATATGTTCTAGTACAAATAAAATAACATGCTGCTCAACACAGTTAAACATTAGCAACTGTGCTGCTAGAAAATGAGCTCTGATCTCCTGTCAATTTTTGCCTGCCAGGGATGGAAGAGATAAAGCCCTTTGGCCAGAAAAGCTTCCTTACTTTGATCTTGATGTATAAATAGGGAAGGGACTCTCATGCAATACAAAACCCTGAAGAGCAATGGCTGTATTTTTTCCTAGAAAAAAGCTTCTGGTACTCACCATGACCCTCTTCCCCCCTTTTCTCTCTATCACGCTCTCTCCTGTACCTCCCCACAATTAATTAATGCCCCACTTTGCACGCCCATCCCCCTTATTCAATCTCACCCTCCACCTTGCCCCATCTGCTCTTCGCACCCAACCAGCATTCCACCCCTTCCCTTCCCCTTCTCCCAGCCGCACCATCTGCACCCACCTCTACAGCTTGCCCCAGCCACAGAACGGAGGACGGTAGTGCTAGCAGAAGAGGCTGCTGCCTCCTTCCCCTTCTCTCCCTCCCTCCCCGTCCACAAACATGCCTGCGTTTCTGTGTTCACCAAGATTTTTTTACCCTTCTTCATAAAATTTCCCTAGGTCTTTGAACAATATCTCAGAATTTCAATTTTCTTCTCAAGCTTTGTACCTGGTCATGACTCTCTGCGTACGCAATGTATTTCTCTCCGTATCGCCTATTTGTTAGTGTGAACACTATATTGCCCATATCCCAGTCTTCATCCTTAAGCTCCTTAATTATCTGCAAAATTAAAAAAGGAAGCATTCAAAATTACTGTTGTTTGTTACACTGTATCACTTTTTTCCATGCTTCCCCCTCTGAATTGTCAAGCTAACATTCGTATTCTGAGTCTTTCAGAAGAACTGAAATGGTAAAAGTCTACTTTTTGATGTCCCAAATGGTATTCTTCTTTCAATTCCATAATATACTGTAGCATTTTAAAGTCCATATTTTACTTTTCTGCCAAAACAGCTGCCAATGTCTGATTATTAACTATGCATGTCAGTGTTATTTAAATTGATTTTCTCTATACTTCTGTAAAACAATGAGGGCTACTTGCCATCATTTTAATGGTTGACTAAATGTAGCAATTTCACTGCTAAACCTTCCTGTTCCTTATTATGCAATACTGCATAAGCCTCTGATGACTGCTGAACCTTAAAAGAAGAAGAGTTATTTCTGTAGTGTTTCACTGGGTATTTTACTGTCTGGCATGCAGCATAGGAAATGCTTGGAGCAAGTTAAAAATTAATTAATATCAAAACAGGCTAATCTGCTATTAGACCGTGTCAAAATGAAAAGGCGAATTCTTTACTTTCATGTTGTTAATCTATGTGACAAAGTAGCTTGTGTGCAAAAATACAAAAAAATGTGCATACCATCTTTTTCTTTTGCTTAATATTGAGCACCAGGTATACAAACAAATCTTTATTAAGCTACATTTTTATTAGGAACAGGATTCACCTTCTATGCAGGTAGGTAGGTAAGTATAGGATGCTCACATAAAAAACAAGGATGTATAACTGTTTTTTGCTGTTAGCAGCACTTGTTTAATTTACAAAAATAGTGTTTCATTCAGGACTGTTCACATAAAAGGGAACCAAAAGATACACTACCTTACGGAACATGCCTGTATTGCCAGGACTCATACTTTGTACACTTTCCTTCCTACCCTGTTCAAGATGTATTAACAAATATCATCAGGGGAACATAACTTTGGAGAAAAAATGGCTCATGAAGGGACTAAGAAAGATGCTTCTCAGACACACAATTCCAACATGTTCATAGCAATTAGCTTAAGAAAGAGTTTTTCTTCAGGTGAGCTGGATCAAACACTGCAAAAATGTTAAATTTGTTCTACCAGACTATTATTATTATTATTTGGGGGGGGGGGACTGGCGGCTGAAAGAGTGAACTATGCTGAAGCTCCCCCGTTTTTTTAGGACCAGCTCAAAGTTATGCAGCTTCTTTTGCAAATGGGAAAAGCCCTGTTTTGGGGGGGATCAGCACACAGTTCTGCAGCTTTTTTTTGCAAAGGGGGAAAGCTCCATTTTTGAAGATCAGCTCAGAGTTGTGGAGCTTACCTTGCAAAGGGAAAAAATCCTGTTTTTTTTGCGGATCCACTCACAGTTCTGCAGCTTCTTTAGGAAAGGAAAGGGAGCCATTTCTACAGTTTCCAGACAGATAATCTAATCAGCCAGTCACATGTCGCTGGGGAAACACAACAATGGAGGCCTGGGCAAGGGGGTGGGGCCAGGAAGGGAGCTAGTGTCTCTTATCTCCCTCCCCGATCTCTTGCAATCAGCTGCTGAGCGGGTTCTTTTTCCCTCTTGTTAGCCTTTAGCTCTTTCTAAAAATAGCACGATCTGCTTTTTGCCCCTGGGCAATTCAGCATTCGGCTCCATGGACCATGCATTCGCTCCGTAAGACACACAGAATTTCCTCTTGCTTTTTAGGAGGAAAAAAGTGCGTCTAGTGGACATCTCTCAAAGTGGACAAAATATGGTAGTGGACATCTCTCAAAGTGCAGAAAAAGGTGATCCTGCTTTTATTTTTGCAGCTGTCAAGTGCACATACTAGTTACTTTTTTCTCTTAGTATTTTCAGTTCACATTAGTCTTGTTGTGTGCCTTTTGTAATAATTGTTATTAACATTTCGGTGTAATTTAAAAACAGTCCCATTCACTTAGGCATTTGATTGCTGATAGATATTCTTCTTAGCAACCCTGAAATTTAGCTGTGAGGATATTTGATTGTTTGCAAATGTTTCAAAATTATTTGCATGCTTTTTATTGTTTTGTTGTTTGATGCCTTGAGCTCCTTTAGGAGGAAGGGTGGTATTAAAAACAACAGCTAAGTAGCATTCTTTCTATTAAGAAAAAACCTATAGCAGAGTTTGGATTTATTCAGCATGCCATTATTGGGGGGAGGGAGAGACTGTTACATATTTTAACTGTATTTTATTTTACTGGAATTTGGCAGGCTTTAAACAGAAGTTTGTCTAACTGTAATTATGTCACAATATTTATAAATACAAAATTAACGTGTCATCATATCCTTGTCCTACTGATGTGCATAACAAAGATCCAGATATGTTTTTAAATCTTCATTTTGTACGTATCAAAATTCAATCCATAAATAATTGTCATGGTATCAAACATTACAGCAACATGTCGCAGGAGTGTCACTTTTGTGAAACATATAGCAAGAGAAGATAACACCCCCTCTTAGTTATCCTAGCAGAAACAGAGGATTTGAGGGAAGGGAGGACTGAATGATTATCCTAAAATTATGGCAGTTTAGTAAGACAAGACAAGATATGTGAAGCCCTGATTAAACTGACACTGAAAATGCTCTAAAGATTTAATCTTGTTAAAGGAAACAGAGCTAGAGCTGAGAGAGGAAGGCAGAGAGAGAGAAAGTCTGACCTGAATCCATTTGTCAGGAATTGCCATAGCCAATCGATAATCAAATCCAGTTCCTCCTTCTGTTATTGGACAGCAAAGGGCAGGCATTCCAGATACTTCCTTGAAAAACAATGCAATATTACAAATCAAAGATCATTGTCCAAACAGCAAAACCTTACCAAAAGTTGAAAGAGCTTTCCGGAAGAGGGGTGAGCTGGAGAAATAACTACAAAAGCAAGAACCTGTGGTCTGCCAAATGTTTCTGGACTCCAACATTCAGCATTCATGACCACTGGCAATGCTGGCTTGGGTTGATGGGAGTTAGACTTCAAAAACATATGGAGTGCCATAGGTTCATTTTCCATAAAGTACAGGAATTGGATTGTGGTATAACTACTGGGTAAATCATGTAAAACTTTAAATCCTACTTGTTAAGAACTGCATAGCACTAACCCAGTATCTCCATGAGAAGGGTACCAGGAAATTAAATAAAAGTATCCAACTAGTTCTACCAAGATGTGGAGTGGGGGTAGGGAGAGAAGCTGAAATGGATTATTTCCTGTGTGTAAGCCTGTCCTTAGATGTTCTTGAAATGCAATGTGAAATATCAATAAAGGACACAATTCAACTGTCTGTTCATTTTCTCTTTCACATTATATCATTTTTACACATTCCATTAATTATATGCTGGCATAACAGAAACAGAATTTGATCACGGGCAATGGTGAGAGATGCATTACCTCTCTAGCACATTCCTCGCCCCTATGTGTGTAGGGAAAGCAATGGAAGAACCCATATTCAGTGGAGAATATTCAGAATATTAAAAAGAAGTCTGTTACTTAATTTTATCAGACAGGTCCTTACAGAACAAGACTACAAATCGATCCTACTCTAGATGAAAGCGTGCTCCTCTCCTGTGGCGCCAGTCATTCCACTATCATTACATGCAAGCTCAAATTCATGCTAGCCATTTGTAATTTAGAATGATATCAATAGTTCCTCCCTCCCAATTTCGTTCCACCATGAGAATGTGGATCAATTCCACATTTTGTATAGAGGCTCCCACAAGACAGAAAAAATGATGTATTGAAGTTGAAGTAGTTTTCAATTTAAGTAGAATAAATTGAAGGCACATCTTGTTAAAAAAAAATCTTAAATCAGGTAATGCAAACAGGCTCTACTTTGCTTCATTGGTAGGAATACTGATAACTATATTGTGGCTCACTAGATGATGGGCTAATTTTACTTGAAATGAACCCCAAAATCAATAAGACAATTTTAAGTTTAATATATCCCATAATTGCTTCATTTCATCAGTTTCTGTTTTAAATACTTGATGTTGTTGAACTTGGGTGTTTGTGTGTAATGGTTTCTTATGGCGGAATATGAAATTCTTATTTCCCATGGTTACATGGTAAGATAATATTCTACATTTTTCATTTTAGAACGAAGAAGCTGGTAGTACTGCCCATCTGAAGTATTTAAGTCCTGACATACCAAGATTTATGTGTGCCTGCAATTCCCTTTAATTCTGTTTTCCCAGGTTGCATATAAAATAGTTGCATGTAAAATAGTTTCACAATGTTAAATGCTAGCAGGATTCTAGACATAATTCTTTGATCAAAATAACTACAAATAACTTGTTCAGGCCTTTCAGTCAAAGTTAGTGCTTTGGAGTTTAATCATCCTACTGTGCAAATAATATTCTTTTGCATCTTCTCATTGATTTTGTTGTTTCGTTCATAAATCATGCACACAGACCTAAGCATTCCAAAAAAATCTCCTTGATAAATCTGAAGTGGGCCAAACATTTAGGGCTCTGATAAATTGAGATTGGAATTTTCAGTGATACATATATTAGTTCATATTTGCTTTGACAATACTAATTGTAAGCTTTCAACACCTTGAATAAAACATTTGTAAATCATAAAGAAACTCACTTATTAAACAGGCTAAGAATTTAAAAATATTTCAGATGATGATACTGTACTTATGGTTTCAATGCTTTCTAAATTTAACATTTAATTTGTGAAATAATGTACCTGTGACTAAATGAAAGAACTAGTTTATCCAAATGTATTACTAGCAATTAGTGAGCATCCTAAAATAAAAAGTCTTCATCTTTTGTCTACCTTCCTGAGACTGTGGAACACTGGTAAAATGATTCTTTCTTCTCCATTTAGACACTAGTTTCTTTTGCTTTTGATATCCTCAAAAGCATTTCAACTGCTTGTTCTACTATCAGTATATGTTGGGAGGGGGAAGACTTACTTGTTTCTAGATTGCTATTTTTTCATGAAAATCAATAATATATATATTATAAAACAATGCAATAATGGTACATTAAAATGTACTGAATGGCATCTATCAACAAGCAGTACGTTCCATCGCAAGCTGAGCGAATTCCTGTTCCTGTTATTTAAATGAGAGATATTTAAACATGTATTTAAATCTCCAATTCAAATCAATCGATTTAAAAAAATTCAAAACAAGAAGCTTAACAGTGGCTGGAACTTGCTTAAAGATAAGTATGTGGGTGCTAATGTAACTGTAATTGATTCAATTAAACTGTATTTCAAATAATAAAACAGCTAAAACTAATTATGTCGACATGTATTCTAAGAATTACCTCTGCTATCGTTATACATTCTGGATGCAAGAAATGTATCATGTGGTTTGCCATCATTAGGTATGCTAAAGCTTCATCATCAACGTGCATCCCGAAGTATTCATTGTAATCTCCACTAAAACCTGTGCCTAATAAGACAAAATCAGAAAGTCTCAAAAGCAGGAAGTCAAGGCTTTGGCTTCAGACCAAGATTTTCAAAAGGAACGATTAACAAATTTGAAATTATTGCATGGCTACACTACTGCATGATATTATGAACATCACTGGTGTGCAGATTAAACTTACCAATACCATGATGGTGATACAGCATAGATGATACACCATCAAATCGAAAGCCGTCAAAGGCATACTCTTCTATCCACCACCTTAGGTTGGAAAGAAGAAATCTCAAGACTTCCCAGCTGAAAACAAACAATAAACAAGTCTAAATATTAAGGCGTACAATCTATCTTAGATATCCTATGGTTTCTATGCTAAATATTTATTTTTTCATGGTGAAATGTTTTCATTTGTCTTCTTCTCTCCCTGATTTTTACAGTGTGCATTTTTTTGGTGATAATTAAACAATTATCCATTCTAGTGGACTTCATGTTTCATAATATCAATTATCCTTTTATCATCTCCAGTTAGGTTAAGGTATGAACGCAGGAACATCCCAAATTAGTCAGCAACTGTGAACAGTTAGGTCTACATAAAGGGCATTAACTTTACTGAAATAAATTAACGGTGCTCTTAACTATGCACCAGATGGTACTCTTTGAGCTTTCTGTGATTTCAGAACTACTTCACTTCAAAAAGAACTACAGTCGTACCTTGGAAGTCGAACGGAATCCATTCTGGAAATCTATTCAAGTTCCAACATGTTAGAAAACCAAAGTGTGACTTCTGATTGGCTGCAGGAAGCTCCTGCAGCCAATCAGAAGCCATGGAAGCCCTGTCGGATGTCCAGCTTCCGAACAACATTCAAAAACCGGGACAGTCACTTCCGGGTTTTGATCATTCGGGAGCCAAAACTAGGATGCTTGAAAACCAAGGTATGACTGTACTCTGAAGTCTTTTCTATGATTGAGAGTTACAAAATAAACCAAAAGTAATAAAAAGCCTTCCCCCCCAATGTATGTGTAAAACTTTTAAAAATTCAATACCGTGTTCCCCCCCCAAAAAGACACTGTCTTATATTCATTTTTCCTCAAGAAGACAAACTATGACTTATTTTCAGGGGGTGTCTTATTTTTTTATTACGTGTCCAGCCTCGCCTCTTCCTGGGGTCCTCCAGAACTGCGCCTATCACTATGTCTTATTT
This sequence comes from Zootoca vivipara, assembly GCF_965207765.1. NCBI lineage: Eukaryota > Metazoa > Chordata > Lepidosauria > Squamata > Lacertidae > Zootoca > Zootoca vivipara. The sequence goes on from NC_142587.1 coordinate 60,565,318, forward strand.
TCGGGGTATGGCTTATATTGTGCAAATGCTTAGAAATCCTGCTACAGCTTATTTTATGGGTATGTCTTATTTTCGGGGGAACAGGGTATTTGTCTGCAATTCAAAGAGCCAATTTATTGGTTTATTTTAACATTTAGACCAAACTGGCTTACTATTTGCAACAGATGTTAACAAAACAAGATTAATTAAATGGTGCTTTTCCAGGCACCTATGTTTCTCAGTTTGAAATCATTGTTAACTGGAAAATAATGGAAGTAATGAGCAGTCAATTCAAGTAGGGCTAATGCACCCTAGTTCTTTCTCCAACCTTCTGCAGAATTTGAGATTGATAATGTTTTGAGTTCCAGGATGACCACTTAAAATCTTGACCTAGAACTAAGGCTCGTGGTGTCACTTAGGAAAACACCTTTTGACAGAAACTCAACACATGTTGCAATAAACAAGTGTTTGCCTTCACAAGATTTTAATGCAAATCCTCACTGATTTATTGCAACTGGGCTGTATCAGTTGACCCTTTTCGAGCCATCATTGAAACAAAAAATGATCACATGAATGCTAACCCAAACCCTAGCATTGGCACTGAGGGCAGCTTCTGTCCCTAGTAACTCTGTGCACAAATTAGGCCCTGCAGTTCACCAACCCATTGTAAACTGGACAGTTACAAATTGGGAAAACAGTAAATGGAAGACACTAATAGGAAAAAACCCAAAGCACTAAGTTAGCAGACCCTAAAACATTTTCAGTAGCTATCCCATTACTGAGTCTATACTGAAAAAGGCTATTCGAAACAGAAAAATATCTAATCTGTCGCAACGTATCACTAATAATAATAATAATAATAATCTGGCTGGGTTTCCCAAGCTACTCTGGGTGCCTTATATCATATATAAAAATATAATAAAACCATCAAACATTAAACACCTCCCAAAACAGGGCTGCCTTCAGATGTCTTCTAAAAGTTGTGTAATTATTTATCTCCCTTAATGATTTTGCAATTTAATTAAGGTAAAGACAGTAAGGATTCTGTTGCTAGAGATGTCTAAAATCCCTGCTGGGGGAGGGTGGGTCGGTAGGAGTAGGGACAAAATGGCAAACAAAATCACTTCTGAGCTGCCAGCATGCAGTTTTACCTTTCCAAATATCTTCAACACACTACTTTTATGAAGTAGAAACAGTGCCTGAGGTTCTATGGATATGTAGTTAAATCATAAACATAAATTAAAATATCTTCAGTTTAAGACAACACATGCAAAGTATGACTGCCCCTCTAGCTACTGTTAAACACCCTTTCCCCTTATCATATCCTGCTGCTGCTGCTGCTTAGATTTTAGCTTTGGTATAAGACTTGTTTTTAAAATTTTGGTTGGTTTTTGGTAGCACGGATATTGATAGGGGTACAGACAGATCATATGAGAAATTAAACTCATAGCCATATATTTAAAGTATTCTCCCTTCTACAGTAGTAACATCAGGCACTCAAATCTGTTCATTTACAGCTTACAATGCAGTTGTTTGTCCTGTCCCCTTCTTTTAAAAATCCAAATACACACATTTTCTTTTCACAGCAAAATTAAAGAAGCAGGAATAATAAAGTACACATGCAAGGGAAAAGAGATACAGTCAAACCTCGGTTTACGTCTACCTGTTTGCGACCGCTTCGGCGAGCGACTGCCGCGGACCCGAAAGTGTTTACATCCGGGTTCTGAGCGCTCTATCAGTGTTTCGAGCATGCGCAGAAGCGTGCCTTCGGGGAGCGACCACTTTGGCGAGCGACTGCCTCTGTGGAACGGATTGTGGTCGCAAACCGAGGTAGCACTGCAGAACTAATTTTATATTACATAACATTTTATAGTACATAAAATTTGATACTGTGTATGTGTGTGTGTACACACACACACACACACACACACACAGTATACATAGTATACAGGGACAGCACTCACAATTTCTTCACATGCACACACTTCAGAATTAGGGGAACAGGATAGCCTTCAAACAAACAAACAAACAAACAAACAATGCTTTTTATTGAAAGTTTCACAAGCCTCTCATCCTGAGAGTGACTCTCAGCTATTCCCACAACAGTACTGCATCTGTTCACTTTCGTGAGAAAGCAAAAGTCCAATGTGTTCCCATTATTTCATTATTAAATTACGTAAATTAGAGAAAACCATAATTAATCTTAGCCAGCCTGGATAAGAGCATTGGTAAGAAATGTTGAATTAGAAAGGATACTAATCTGAGGTCAGTGAACATATTAACTCACCCCACCAGCTTTTCTTTATACACAGAGACCAATGGGAAGCAGAAATCTCAAGGGACTGTATGTTAAAGGACGCAATGGAAAAGCCTTTAAGATGCAACAGACAGTTGTAGTATGTGATTAAAAGAAGAAAGTGCTCACTATTATTGCTATTTATATAGCACCAGCAGCATACAAGGTGCTTTACACAGAAATATAATCAGAAGTGCCCTCTGGAGCTTGCAATCTAAATTTAGATTGCATTGCACTTAGAGTGCATTGGAGGGGAACGACAAGGGGAGGAAGAGACAATGGCAGCCAGTGATGAATCTGAGCACATGCAGTTATTCGTACTTAAGCTTTGTGGGGAAGAGGAGTAGGAAATTAAAAGAAAGGGTTCATAGAAGATGGATTCGAAGGGAAAAACAGGAGGCAGGAAGAGGGCGGTGGGATCATAAGAGCGGCTGAAGGTAGTAGAATTGGGAGGTACAGTAGGGGACAATGATCAGGGTATATCAGGAGAACAGGGAAGAGACTGAAGCCAAGAGATGCTAAGGACTTGGTGTCATATGGTTATAAATAACCTGTCACAGGTTAATTCTGTGTCCAGGGCAGCTGTCTATCAGCTCCATCTGGTACGCAGGCTGAGACCCTACCTGCCTGCGGACTGCCTCACCAGAGTGGTGCATGCTCTGGTTATCTCCCGCTTGGATTACTGCAATGCGCTCTACGTGGGGCTACCTTTGAAGGTGACCCGGAAACTACAACTAATCCAGAATGCGGCAGCTAGACTGGTGACTGGGAGCGGCCGCCGAGACCACAAAACACCGGTCTTGAAAGACCTACATTGGCCCCCAGTATGTTTCCGAGCACAATTCAAAGTGTTGGTGCTGACCTTTAAAGCCCTAAACGGCCTCAGTCCAGTATACCTGAAGGAGCGTCTCCACCCCCATCATTCTGCCCGGACACTGAGGTCCAGCACTGAGGGCCTTCTTGCGGTTCCCTCACTGTGAGAAGCAAAGCTACAGGGAACCAGGCAGAGGGCCTTCTCGGTAGTGGCGCCAGCCCTGTGGAACGCCCTCCCATCAGAGGTCAAGGAGATAAACAACTACCTGACATTTAGAAAATACCTAAAGGCAGCCCTGTTTAGGGAAGTTTTTAATCTGTGATATTTGATGTATTTTAATGTTTGTTTTATTATTATTTATTACTATTATGTGCCAAAGGTAAGCAGGGAGGAGCAAAGCAGCAGCCATCTCCTCTCCAGGAGTTTGCTCCAAGCTACGGTTTGGTTTACCATGGTGTTGCAAACCAGACCAAACAAAAAAAAAACTACCGTTAATATACAAAGTGATAGACGGTACAATGATTTAACAAGTCCATCTATTTGTTAAGTTTAACTTAGGGCTCATTCTGACATTGTTGAAGACTTGCTGCCCCTGCACAGATTTATCACATCTTTTTGCAGTGGTAATGAATAGGACATTATACTTTGGGTCCATTCCATGTGGTTACTCTCCACATCATTGTTAACACTAGTCCTGCAAGGAAATTGCTTTGTATCCAAAACATTGCCTAGCATTCAACTGAATGGGAAATAAACAGGATTCTGGAGTGCACATGGGGTGGTACAACAAATCACCTTCATAATAGTTTAGTTTAGATTTTTTTAAAAAAAGAAAGAAAAAGCTTTAAAGTGTGAATTGTTGTGGACTGCATCATTTTTCAAAATCTTTACTGAAACCCAGGAGCTCAAAATTCCTTTGAAATAGGTATATTGATCTATTGCAAGGGTCTCGATTCTATTTATTTCATTATTCAATAATTAAGCTATGAAAACATTCTATGCAAAAAGAAATGTGGAAAAGATATGTGGGATTCTTTGCACATACATCCAACTGCCTTTGTTCCCCTCACCCCAAACAAGTAGCAGCGGCAAAAGGTAGTAAACCTAAAATATGGGAATTGAAATCCAAAATGTTATTTGAAATAACTTATCTAAAATAACTTCTTTGAAATAACTTATTTCAAAATGCAAGACACAGTCAAAGGAAAAACAAAGCCTTTTCAAAAATCATTAATTCCAAGTTAGATTCTTGATTTATTAGATTCTCCCCTCCCTAAAATTGGAAATCTCCAGATACTAATTTGGATTCAGACATTGTGGTTCAGGCACTCTTCAAATATAAATGAAGGGTTCTGCTTTTCAAGTAAGGTTTTGTTCTTTTGTGGATATTAAAAATGAAATACATTTAGTTGAAGTTAAAAAGATCTATTGACTTGAGAGACAGTCTTTTGAACAGCTTGGCAAGATGGTATATCTTAATAATGATTTAAGATTGATTCGGAGATACATAGCTAGGTGAACAGAATAAGAAAGTAGCATAGCCAAAAGGTTTGCCTTCCATAAGAGATTCTTTAGCATTAGAAGTTCAAGTCAGCCAATATTGGCTCAGGCACTGAGACACTGTTAACAAATATAAGTGCTTGTCTAAGTGTTTGCAGCCATAAAACAAAACAAATCCCCTACTGAGCAACATCTATAATTCCTATTTAAATATCCTGCTGGAATAATGAAAATATTTTGTCTACAGACAACTATTAGCGTCCAGTAAGATTCATTTGCCCACAGCAGATCTGGGTGGTACTTATATTTCACAAAGAGTGTTGACCTGTTGAAAAAGAAGATCAATAAGGATATTACTGATTAACTAGGGTCACTCACTATATTCTGAAACAACATATGGGCTGCTAAGTCTGGAACTATTCTTAGCTGCTTTCTTAAAAACTGCAAAACACACCATTAAAATTAGCATCAGGGAGCCACTGGGTGTCACTGATGAGGCCTTAAAAATTCCTGTCTGAAACTTTAAAGCAACTACAATACTTTGTACACTATTCAAATACTCCATTGATATCAAAGATATTTCAGCAACGTTTGCATGCACAGCAGTTTGAAATGTACCGTCTGCCAATCAACTTGGTTACTGTGGCTTAGAGCATTTCTTGTTATACCAAGTAGTCATATGGTAGAGCCCTCATGGACGGAAGCCATTTCACATGCTGGTGATGAAATGCTTTCAAGCATCTTATACTGGCTGGCGTCTAGGACTAGACACCTGACAGGAGGGAAAGATGGGAAAGAGAAGCAGCTCATGGGGCGGGGCGGGTGGATAGTGTGACAAAAGTCTCCTGGCAGCAGCATCACTGTCATATATATTAGGACAGGGATGGGTGACATAGGGCGACATGTGGTTAAGGCTGCCTGGAGGAACTGGTGTGAGAGCTGGATTGTCCACACTGCCCTGACCACGTTGTTGCCTTGCTTCTGCCCTACTGATATGGGGCAGAGATTCTACTGCAAGGAGGCTATAACTGCAGCAGCACCCCACTGGGCAAGCAACTCTTGACTGCACTGAAGCCTGTGGCAGATAGATATACAGATAGATATGCTTTATTCAAGATAATTTCTGAGCCACTTGTAATATGCATACACACACACACACACACACACACACACACACACACTGCAACTTGGTTGTTACGTGTCGAGGTCCCTAAGCCACCCTCAAATAAAACACAATTCACACAGAATTTTTGTTTAAGGTTTTTGGCATAATTTTTTGGCCACAACTTTATTGATTACAGAATGTGAGTGGTTGTTTAGGCCAGTGTTTTTCAACCTTTTTGGGGCAAAGGCACACTTGTTTCATGAAAAAAATCACGAGGCACACCACCATTAGAAAATGTTTTTTAAAAAATAACTCTGTGCCTATATTGACTATATATAAAGTAATTCTCCCACGGCACACCAGGCAACATCTCGCGGCACACTAGTGTGCCGCGGAACAGTGGTTGAAAAACACTGGTTTAGGCATTGGTTCGCGGCTATCTGTTCCCACCTAGAGGTAGGAACAGAACTGACACCCGCAAGCCTGAGAAAGTCAATAAGGGAAAACATTTCTGGGGAGAGAATAGAGCTGGGTGCCAGGCCCTCACCTCTCCCCAAATGCTCCCAGGGGCTCTTGCGTGGCCCTAGCGCCTTGACAGGGGTTCAGACAAGAGCATGGCGAGCCCCTGGATTCCTTTAATGGAATACCCTTGTAGCAGCAGCATTGGAGGGGCAGGCACAGCCAACCATAACCCATCCACCAACCAGTTTTTAATCAATGGCTAACCGCAACCTTACAAGTGGTGACTATTTTGCTACGCAGTAGGCAAAAAACCAAATTGCACCCACCAATCAGCCAAATGGAAAACTTCCTACCAGGCCCTTGCCCCAAAGCAGACAATCCTATGACAAGCATAGCAAGGTCAATGCGAACAGCCCTAAATATAGGGAGGGTGGGAGGGTGTTCTGATGTGTGCAGCAAGAAGAGGCAGCTCAATGCTCCATGCAGGGAATAAATAGCCCCTTGGCCATCAATCATAAATTGCAACATCAAATTCTCCCCAATGACCAAGAGGTGCCCAATAAGATTTGAGGCCATCCAAACTAACCCGCCCAGCAACAGAGGGATGTCTTGTTGGTCCCACCGAAACACGTGCTCTCCATGAAAGAGAACACACTTTATCAGATGTTTGTTCGACGAAACCCAAAGGGCTTTGCCACCAATTAATATGCGACAAACACAGTCCCGGCGTTGTCACTAAACTTTCGGGGATCCGCTGCCACCAATTATGTGACGAATTGTCCACCCTCTCTATTACTAAAAATGTGCCACAGGAATCCAGGGGTGAAACCACCACCCCCCACTTCTCCTGCTGCCTTATAATAAACCCCTGTTACTTGGGTTTCTTAGTAAAGAGAGTCTTCCAGCTTACGTGGCCTGGTATCATGAGAAACTCTAGGCTGTTTGACGGAATAGCCTCCTGCCTACAGTAAAGGGTCTCACTCAGTTTGATTCCCCACTGCAAAAGTTTGCCCTTTCCACTCTGGCAACTTTGTAGCACCCCAGGTTATCCTCCTAAGCCTCCTCAGTGTAACTCTAAGACACAAACCGTTGCCTCAATTCCCGAGGTAAGTTTTGTCCTCTATTGAGCCACCACTTCTGTGAGTTTAGATACCCAGCTGGAATAATTAAGCACATCCACTAACATTTAAGAAAGCTTTATTTAGACTAGATGACTTTTAAATGCGTAATGGTTTCATGTGTACAGGTTCTTAGATCATATTCATAGTTTCACTTAACAATGGCTAGATAATATAATTCAATTAAACTCCTCAGAACACTTTAAGATCTCCTACGCCTACCCACACGCTCCCTCTCAACTCCCACAACCCTCTCCTAATCAACCGAATTAACTGCCTCCCATTCCTTTTAAACTCCTGGCAGTCCCGCCCCTCAGGAATGGAATGCGTCATTTATCCAGGAGGTTGGGGTTTAACTCTCTGCACCCTGGAGTTCTTTTGCCCACCAGGCCAATCCGTCACATTTTGCTATTGAATACTGGTGTTGAGAGAGCATCACTGGTTGCCAGGACATTACTGAGTGAGTCCTAAACAACCTAGAAAAACTTGCCCATTTCCTTATTCCTCTGCCTTATCTTCTGGTAGGCCACTGCAAGAACAGAGTTCTGTACTAGATGGGCCCTTGGCTTGATCCAGGAAGGGATCTTTATGTCATTAGGATCTGCCAGAAAAGCACATCTGTCCTCAACAAGAAACTGTCCCTTTAGTCTGGTGGAACAGTGGCTATGGTACTTTCTGCCTAATGATATCACGCTGGCGCTATGTGTAATGAGTTTTAGGCACAAACTTAAGACTTCAGCCAGCCTTCTTATAAAAAAATAATTTACTGTTTTTATAACCTTCTTGTCAGATTATCCATCCTGTGCTCTTGTTTCCTTAAAATATTTTGCTTTCATTTTATTGTCACATTACTTGGGTTTCAACTAAGATTTTGTGCACCACACAGGTATATTTTTATACGAGTTTGCAATATGGAAATGCATAATACAATAAGAACTATAAAATAAAAATTCACATTATGGACCTCTTGGATAAAAGAAAAAGGCAATCTTTGTATGTGCATAGCACTGTAAATTATTGAACAACAAAACTAAACAAGCAGCAGGAAGTCTGCCTGGGATTATTTTCCCTCCCACAATCTCCTATGCAGATTTCCCTTCCTATACAGATCATCTGGGATTTAATTAAAAGAAAGAAGCACATTTCTTCTAAAATAGTAGCCCAGAGATTTGAGAGTTCACGACTGTTTTGAAATTTCAGAAGTTGCTTTAACTTATCAGAATTAAATTATAATGTAGATGTTGGGAAACTTTTTTTTCTTTTTCTAGATTTCTTCTTCTCCATTTTTGTTTAGAAAACTACCACATATCTCAGGGAGGGAATAAATTAAAGTTAATAAACAGTCCAATTTATTCTTTTTAATATATATATATATATATATATATATATATATATATATATATATATATATGTATATATTGAAAGTTTAGAAAGCTGCCTTGTTATACCAGCATGTTTTTCACAGGATGTGTTTTATACTAAAGCCGCAGCAAAAAGTACCAATACTATACTGAAGGATAGTGCATTTCTAAATACAGTACTAGATCAGGGATGATAAAATGTTTTCCTTCTAGATATTGCTGGATCACAACTCCCACAATCCCTGACCACAAGAGTCCCCATCCTACCTGTTAAGAAACAACAAAATGGTTTCAAAAGCTTGTCAGTTTCTATATTAAATTCTCTCTCTCCGTGTGTGTGTGTGTGTGTGTGTGTGTGTCAAAACAAGTAAGATGCATTTATATCACTCATCTTTAAATCCTAGCCAGGAATGAGCAATGTGGACCAGATTCTGCTCTTGTATGTTTCTTTAGTTCCGTGTTGGACAGTGTTCTTGAAGCTACCAACATGAGTCTGACCAAACTGCGGGAGGCAGTGCAAGACAGGAGTGCCTGGCGTGCTATGGTCCATGGGGTCACGAAGAGTCGGACACGACTAAACGACTAAACAACAACAACAATGTTTGAGATAGTGTTAATGAGTGAGAAAGATGTGTGTGTGTGTGTGTGTGTGTGTGTGTGTGTGTGTGTGAGGACCAAAGCCTTGGCTTCCACTTTTCCATTGACATTTCCTGTTTATGAATGGAAACTTGAAATAAGAGAGCAAAAGAAGACAAAACCATTTTCAGGCATTAAGCCTACTAAATTAAAAACAATGAAGAAGGGGAGTGCAGTTTAGGGTTGCCAGACTCAATCATAGCTGCCAAGTCTCCCGTATTCCCCGGGAAATCCCCGTTTTTCCAGCTGTTCCTAGCTGGGGAAAAAACAGATTTTTTTTGTTTTTCCCCGGTTTATTCTGGCGCGGCGGCCCTTTTGGAACTGGGCGGAGCATGCTCAGAAGCGACTTTTGGTGCTGCTCTGCCCAGTTCCAAAATGGCTGCAGTGCGACTTCTGGCGCAGCAGCCATTTTGGAACTGGGCAAAGCAGCATCAAAAGTCACTTCTGAGCATTCTCCGCCCAGTTCCAAAATGGCGGCAGCGCTACTTCCAGTCTGCTACTTCCGCCCGGTCCCTTATTTCTCCGACAGCAACTTGGCAGGTATGGACTCAATAGTGGACAGGACTTCTGTGCCTTTAATTGCCCTGCTCTCTTTTGAGTCTGGAAACCTTAAAGAGAAACCAGCAGACCCTTTGCTTGGAAATTAAACAAAGGGTCTGCTGGTTTCTCTTTAAGGTTTCCAGACTCAAAAGAGAGCAGGGCAATTAAAGGCACAGAGGTCCTGTCCACTATTGAGTCTGGCAACCCTAGTGCAGTTGTGCCTGCTGCCCTCCCCGGCATCCCCTATTGGCTCTCCTTCTGACCTTTAGTGTGTCCAGCTGAGGGCACTTTGAATGCTTTCCACAATGCTTTCCATATCATGAGGAAGATACCAAGTGTGTGCAGCTGTTGTTGCTTTCTTGAGTTATCTGCTCAGCATGGAATCGAGATCCAGCATCTACTTCTGGGTTATCCATTTACAAAATGGGGTAAAGAGTTTCTAAAAAGATGTTGGACTAGATGGGGCTCTGGTCTGGTTCAGCAAGCCTCTTATGTTCATTCCCCAACCTGCCATTTTGTGACTGGCTCAGGCCTCTTCAAGTGTTATAACAACTTATAGAAGCCCTACATCCATTATCACAATTTATAAAATTTTAAACAAGTGGAGAGAATCAGTGGAGAAAGATTTCTTTTTCCAACAAATGAGAGAGGAACAAAAATTGGAAGTGGTAGGAGAGAAAGCTGGTCTAGACATTCCATGCTGGACCAAAGATAATTATTCTTTTTTTATATAAGTGACCATTTAATGTTTTATTGCATACCAATAAAAATTTAAGAAAAAAAATACAATTATTTTCCACGTCCCTCACAAATATCTCAGAGCACAGCTTAATTACCACACAATCTTTGTTGGGGTTTTCCACACACACACACCCTTCCCCTAGCTACATTTTAAAGATTTTGCACACAGCTGTGTTTGATTGTAGATAATAAAGGAAACTGGATCCTTCAAGGGAAATTATATGTTATTGCAACATCTTCTAACTAAAGGAGCATCTGTGGCTTAAAAGTCTCTTTTCTGTCATATCAATTTAAACGTAAAAGCAGGAGAAAGGTTTCATCCAGCAAGGCTGTTTATTAAAAATTAAAACTATGTCTTCTGTAGCATATCTGGTTTGTATATATTATGAGCCGTATGCACAGGGCTAGGTTTTGGGGGGAATATTGAAGATGACTGCACATCACCACTGTCCATTCACAATTCCAAAAGCCAAACAAAAATGCACAACCAAAATTTTAACGTCAGTGGTGATGGTGACCTGTGCAGCTGAGGGTTATAGGAGAGAAAAAGCAGCACAGCCCATGGAGGACATTTTGCCTAGAGCCCCTCAAACCAGGTCATGTTCTGAAGCCACACAACGCCACCACCTTGCTGAAGCTCAGCAGGCCTGAGTCTGGTCAATGTCCAGGTGGGTGAGCACATCTTTGCCACCATAGGTTCCATGACAGATGAAAGACAGGATATAAATATAATAAAATAATGAAAACATTAATAACTGTATCCATCATGTCCCACTGTACTACGCAAGCAGAGTGCTCAGCTAGGATACCTTTAGAAGACAGGAGAGTTTAACGATAGACAGGCTATCGTTTTACACAGGGATTCCATTCCAGACCTCACATGCATCGACAGAGTGAGTGAAAGCCTGCCCTACCCCTTTTCTTGATGCCTTTATGACATTTTGGGACTACTGTACTTCTGGAGTTTGGCACCTATACTACCTTGAGGTGTATGTGGTGATAAGGGAGGAATTTAAAATAACAGTCACAACAACAACAACAACAACAACAACAACAACAACAACAACAACAACAACAGTGCACTACCATTAACCAAAAAAAAGGCTTCTGTTATTTTCATACAGAAAATATGCTCACTGCTCTTACACATCCCCACAACAGAAATATGAAACTTGTCAAATGCATTGGTTCGCTGATGGTGTCATTGTTTGACATACAGTAATCTCAAAATAGCATAATTTAATTTGACAGTAATTAAATGCCCACTACATCCCCAGAGAAAACCCACCTGTGATCACTCTGAAAGGCCACAGGATGCCATTCCTGCTTCGTGAATGCAGCTTTGAAAACATTAACTAATTGGCTGAAAATTCCCACTAAATTTGAATAATTTGAAATATGACCAGATAAAAAGGTTAATACTACATTTAGCACACATGCACAACCTGTCCACATCCTCAGACATATATATATATATATATATATATATATATATATATATATATATATATATATATGCAGGGAAATGTGATACAGTTTGTAATATTTTATTTATTTCTACCGCTTCTAGGCTGCTTACAGACCAAAGTCTGTTGGACATTTTGCAAAAATAACATAAAATATATAAATATGATGCAATCAATAAAATACAAATAGCACAAAAACATAGAAGCAACATAAAACGTTATCTAACAATATAAAAGCAGACGAGCATAAAATTAAAAACCAGTAAAAAAAAAAGCAATTTCTGCTGAGATTTGAATGCACTGACTAATACATATTAGTCGTATTGGTATTAAAAGTCCTGGGGTGCTGATGAGGAGGAGGAGGAGGATGCTCCAACAAGCACTGAAAAGAGCATAACCTAGGTAACCAGGGAAGTTTCTCTGGGAAGGGGATTCGACAACTTAGATAACCCTATTGAGAAGGCCCTCTGTACACCCTTCCTGTTTAACTGTGGTGGGTGGGGGCACCTTCAGAAAGGCCTCTGATGAAGATCTGAAGGGCCAGTCAGGACAAGGAAGGAGTCCTTTAGAAAACAATGCAGCCTAGATTCCTTGGAACCAGGTGAACACCAGCACTTGGAACTGGAAATGAACAGGGAGCCAGTGCAGTGGACAAAACGCTGGAATAATGTGATCGTATCTGCCATTCCCCATTAATAATCTTGCTGTCCTATTTTGGACCTATCAAACTCTCTGGAGCATTTTCAAAGGCAGTCCCACATATACTACGTTGCAGCAATCCAACCAGGAGCTTATTAGAGTGTGGATAACGGCCACAATGATCTCTTTCTCTCTCTCGATAGGGTTTTAAGTATATATCAGCCAAAGCTGATAATTGTACTCCAAGGCACCAAGATCACTGTTATATTGATAGATCCAAGAGAAAGCTACATTCATTAGCTTTCATTATCAACACTACACCTGCAGAAACTAATCTGGAGCAGGTATCTGTAAAGTGCTTTGCAATCCTGTCCCAGCAGGCTGAGGATTCTTCAAATTCCGCTTGAGGGCCAAGTTGCGTAAAGCTCCTCAGAAAAAGTTTATTTATATGGCACTGTGCACATGGAGTTGTAGTGCAAAAGTATAACTTCTCATCACTATCATTACCATGTAGTTGTTTGCAAACTTCAGCCAGTGAAAATGCAGTGGCCAGACTGGTTTATGAAATCAGCGTTCATTGTCATATTTTTTTATTTTGTTTTGTTCCATCTGCCACTGGCTTCCAGTTTATTTCAAAGCATAATTCAAAGTGCTGGTTCTTACCAACAACATGCTAAATGGTGTGGAGATTTGAAGTACTCTGAAGCTGAGGGGGTTTTCTTTACAATCAAGCAGTATATAAATTTTATGAAATAAATAAACAATAGCAAATAATCTCTCCGTTTAACATGTTTTTAAAGTGCTTTCCATGTTGACCCAAGCTCCAAAATCCTGGGAAATTACTGCTGTCTTCAGCCAACACATTCTGTAACCATGATGAGTGAAGAGACTCTAAATTCAACTTGGCATATTGCATTCAAGAGGAAGAACAAACAACAGGATTTTTTTCGGCGGGGGGAAATATTCTGAAGAATTATTTCAGGAAAAATGTAATAATCCTATTTTTTACAGAGCTATCTTAATGAAGTGAATAGCATACACAACTATTCTTAAATGCCATGTTTTATAATGGGTATCTCACACAAGTTATTTATACTTACTTTGCGTAGTCAAAAAGTCGGCTATCCCACAATGCATGTGTTCCTCTAGGACCAGAGTGGAAAAATGCATCATCTGTGCCATCAAATTTGTTCAGGCCATCCTCAGAATTCTTTGATGCATGGCTGTGCACAACATCCAGCAAGACAGTAATTCCCATTGAGTGGGCCACATCAATTAGTTCCTTCAAGTCATCTGGAGGTCCATAACGGCTAAAAGGTTGAACATTTAACATTATTGGTTTACTATGCAGTAGTGGTGACACATATGCTTTGTGTGTGAGGTTTTTTAACATTTCTTGTTAAAATGGTGAGATAAGCTATTTCAAAGATACCAGGCCTTGGAAGACCAATAGCTTGACTTAGTAGAAGGAGCTTTTTTATGCCCAGCACATGTTGGCACACTGCAAATGCTCGAGACCTGGAACATAAAAAAAGAGGGCCAAAGAATAAGACCACTAGGAGAAATGAAAGAAAATCACTTTCCCCTGTTCAGGCTTAAAGAAATGAAAGCCAATTTGTCTTGACATGGGTGCTGTGAGCATGTAAAAGATAAAGACTGTAAAGTACTTCAACACAGTGAAGTATCTTACAAATGGAAAGACTGAAGTTTTAATTCGCACCACTTCTCAGGCATTTCAGGAGGAAATTATGGGAGGAATTCAACTTTGCAGTCTTCTGACCTAGAGGACTGGTTTATTCTGCCCACCTGGAATATTCTGTCCAGCTCTGGGCACCACAATTTAAGGAGGAGATTGAAAAGCTGTAATGTGTGCAGAGGAGGGCAGCCAAGATGATCGAGGGTCTAGAAAGCAAGCCTTATAAGGAACAGTTGAGGGAGCTGGGTATGTTTCGCCTAGAAAAGACAAGACTGAGAAGAGATATGATGGCCATCTTCAAATATCTAACCAGCTGTCATGTAAAGGATGGTGCAAGCTTGTTTTCTCCTGAAGACATGCAGCTGGGAAGAGAGCAGGCGAAGAAAACATTGCATCTCCATTCCCCCATCCCAACCAAAAACAGAGGAAGGGTCAACTCTGTAAAATGTTCCTTTACATGGGCCTTCTTTGCGGGGAAGCCGCTTGTAAAGAAGCATCCAGCACCCTACATGATGCCTGCACACAACCGTTGTTGCACCGAGGCACTGATTCTGCAGCACGTTGCTTCAAGGACAGGACAGCAGGCAGGAAGGAGATTCAGGGAGAACCAAGCTCTTACCTTCTCCTGGGAAAATATAGCTGGTGGTCAGGGAGGTCTTGGCTTTCTGTGGGGTTTTGCCACCCTCTAATACCCCAATAATGCTCTAGGCCACCTACAGCAATGCATGGCTGCCCAAACTCAACTGTGACAATGTCCAAATCCCTCTGAATATTTGGCTTGGGGCTCGGCTGTATCTGGTGCATAATCCTAGTGTCTATACACACCTCTTTCCTCTGCTCGGACAAGCAAAAGGCATTGTTTGTTTGTTTGTTTGATTGATTTCTTACCCACCTGGAAGGTCTCAATGCAGGTTACAACAATTCAAAATTCTATATTAAAACTGTTTAAAACAAATTACAATCATGGCAATATGGTGAGTTTGGAAAATGTTTATCTCAGGTGTCAATGGCCAAGGCGTTATCAGTGTTAACAGAGCTAAAGGACAGATTATAGCCAGAAAAAATCCACTCAGCATACCAAGCTGAGAGAGTTGAAACGTATTTTTAAGATCTCTAACTTACATGATTTATGTCATATATGTGTAGTACTTATTTGGTCTGAAATTGTATCACAATTTAAAACCAAATAAGAACTACACATATACAGCAACAACCATATATTATTTGTGTTGTATGATGAAGGGTGAGTAATAAAGATAATGAATTATTATTAGGATACATCATCATGGGAGCTGCTTTTCCATGGTTTAAAAAGCTTTAAATCAGTTGGCCCTTACTGAAAAAAAATAATTCAAAGGAAACTTTCAAGCAATAAAGTAGCCAGATCTATAAAGCCGATTGCCGTATCAAGCAGATTCCAAATATGTGTAATGAGATTATACCAACTCAGGATGTAGGTATGTCACAGCTGAGTGCAGCTACTGAACAACTGAATGCAAAACAATTTCCTACATTTGTGAAGCTAGAATATAAAAGGGAAAATGCACTTCCCAAACATACATATAGCCTCCAGAAGATTTGACTCAATTTTGCCTCACTGACTGCTAGGCCTATCTGAAGACTTGCTTTTTGAAAACACCCAAAAATGTTGGAATACGAAAATAAACTCATGAGACATAAAAACACTTTAGCATACCTTGATGCTGCAAAAAAGCTTGTAATCTGATAACCAAAACTAGCGTAGTAAGCATGTTCCATCACAGCCATCAACTGAATGCAATTATATCCTGTTTTTTTTTTTCCAAAGAGAAGAAAAAGAAGAAGGAAGAAACAAAATTGCATTCATTGTTGTTGTCATTTGTACAAGGTATCTGGCCTACGAAACATTCATTTTAGCTAAAAGACACATTGCATTTAGCCAGAAAAAGATAATTTAGACAATAAGTTATGAGCAAACCTACTAAAATAAAGCCTACGGGAGACTGACTTCCCAGCCATACTGGGAAGGTTGATTTCTCAAGCACTGAAAGATTAGCCTTTTAAGTACATAATATGCAAATATAATCATAATTTGACTTTAGAATATTAACTATGCCAATCTGCATGTCCTGAACTTCAACTGCACTTTTGATATTTACACTGTTGATCATAAAAAGAAAAAAAGTAACCGACTATGCACATACAAAACCTTGCGCTTTCCTTAATGTTTCAAACATGCACCATTTGTATCTAATCGTTAACATATTTTTCTCCAAATTCATTTCCCTCAAGGAATCTCTCTAAAAGAACAAACATTAAAGCAATGGAATTTTGCTTTGAAGCTTACTGAAGGAGCTGAGGACCAAAGGAAAAGAAAAACCTTTCTTTTTGTCCCTTATCCAACCCAAAATGTTTTTCTGTGATATTAAGTGAAGGAAATCTGAAGGGAAAAGTACAGTTTAATGATGAAACCGCCAGCACTTAAAACAAATCTTTTACTAAGCTAACTTTTATGTCAGCAAATAAATGCCCCTTCAGCCACCAAGCAAGGATTATAGGCAAAGGATAACCTTCAGATCTGTTTGAAACTCCGTGGAAGCCACAGTTTCTCTTGATTCTTAGTTTTCATGAAAATCTTTGCCATGTCACTTAACCTGCTCCTCAAAATTTTCATAATGTTTACTTAATTAACTACTTATTTTTTTTCTTTTGCCCTCAAATCAGATGTGAGAGATGGGTAGTATCAGCTTAGTTAACCTTAGTTAAATTAGGTTGCAACCCTCAACACCTGAGCTACAGAGCTACAGTGGAGCTTCCTTCAAGATGAAAAAAAAAAAAAAAGCTAACAGCCCTTCTAAATCAGACTAAAGTTCATCCAGACCAGCAAACACCAGACACCAGATGTTTATGGAAAGCCTAAAAGCAGGGCATAAGGACAACAGCTCTCACAAATTTATCCCTTTGAAAGCTGGTTGAGATGGTAACCATTATTACATCTTGTGGGAGCAAATTTCTAGTTTGACCACACACTTCGTGAAGAAATACTTCCTTTGTCTGTCCTGAATCTCGCACTGTTCAGCTTCATTGGATGACTCCAGGTTCTAGTACTGTGAGTGAGATCTAAAAGCTTATTCTCCATGCCGAGACTATTTATGCACAACTGCTGAATACTGGATTGATGTCATAGGGCAGTGTTTCCCAACCTTGTGCCTCCAGATGTTTTGGGACTACAACTCCCATCATCCCTAGCTAGCAAGACCACTGGTCAGGAATGATGGGAATTGTAGTCCGAAAACATATGGAGGCACAAGGTTGGGAAACACTGTCATAGGGTACACAGCATGAGTGTGGTTCAACTAAGTTGTTGCATGTGTGGGACAAGGTCCACACTCATGCAACGGAAGAGGTATAGAAGGCATAGAGAGAGTACAGAGCGAACAGATCTCATTGCCCATGTACATACCCTATTTTGCTCTACATTGACTAGGAAAGGGGTCTTCTAGCCCATGACTAATACCCCTTTTTCCTAGTCAATCTCCGATCGCTCAGGTCCTACTAGTGTAAATGCAAAGTTTTGGTTTTTGTCTACCGTAAATGTGCATCACTTGACACATATCTGAAGAAGTGTGCATGCACACGAAAGCTCATACCAATGACAAACTTAGTTGGTCTCTAAGGTGCTACTGGAAGGAATTTTTTAATTTTGTTTTGACGACACATGATTACGCTGAGCCATGCAGATATTTGGTGGGAATCATAAGACCAGAATGTGACACCAACCTTGCACCAGTTGCACTGATTTTTGGTTCATTTCTGGGTCAAATTCAAAGTGTTGGTGTGAACCTTTAAAGCCCTTAATGCAGGCATCCCCAAACTTTGGCCCTCCAGATGTTTTGGACTACAATTCCCATCTTCCCCGGCCACTGGTCCTGTTAGCTAGGGATCATGGGAGTTGTAGGCCAAAACATCTGGAGGGCCGCAGTTTGGGGATGCCTGCCTTAATGTTTAGGTGTGACGTTACCTGAACAGCCATCTAGGTAGAGAGGTACATACTGTCTTGCCGAGGTTGCACTGAACTCTGCACTATCTGTGGTTAGGAGAGTGTTTCCCAGAAGAGGTTGATATGCCAAATATGACCCTAACTAGAGATACTGAACTTTGTCTAGGTAGTCACCTTCAGGATAGTCTAATATAATCTGTTCGATGTGAGTCTCCCTTTGAAGATGATCCAGAAACTCCAATTAGGAGTTGCTGGTGGGAACAAGGAGATTGGGACATGTAATGCCAATTCGTACCAGTGGCACCAGATGCTGGTTTTGACCTTTAAAGCCTTAGAAGTTTGGAACCATGATTTCCGAAGAACCACATACTGTACACCAATATGAGTCTGCCTGAATATTAAGATCTGCATCAAAAGCTATGCATACTTGGCTGGCTGTTTGGGAGATTGCTCTTCTTTGGAACACTTTATCCTAAAGGTTATTCTCTCATAATTGGCCGTTTGAGTAGCAATTGTTTTGTTGGTAATTTATACAGATGTCTGTAAACTCTTTTAACTGGCCTAGCAATTGTTAACATTGTTGCTATGCATTGTTTTATGGTGTTCTGAGTTGCTCTGGGTGAGCTATGCTCATAAGGACTGAATACCAATTATTTTGGCATACATATTTTGACATTTCAATCAACAGTGAAAAATCAATTTTCAATATAATTTCCCCTTTATTTTTTGCTGGGGCACAGATGTGTTTCTATTTCCCAATATTGAGTATTCACTTGTAAATTGGGTTTATATTAGTCCTTTAAACTGCTTTAAAAACTGCCTCTAAAAGAATTATTTTAAAACTTTCTTCACTTCAGTAGTTCTGAATACAAAGTTACACAAACCTTTTCTGTCCTGTATTACTTAGTTTATACATGACTATTTTCATTTTATTGTTTTCTTGGCAACTAACCCATGCATCCAGCTATAAAATAGTTTTAGAAATGCATGTTTAAAATGTCATTTTTTAAAATCTAGCTTTTAAGAAAATGCTTGCTCCTTTACAGCTGTACTAAAGAAAAATGAGTTACTTTGCTTGCAACAATGCAGTGACGCAGAGATGCAGGAAGATACATGCAATTAGATTAATAATTTGAAATACGAGTTTTATTTCTGGTTGTTGTACTCCACAAATAAATGATCTAAACACTATAAAAAGCACTCATCCACATGAGGATTTCAGTCCCTTTAAAAAAAATATAAAACCTTTGGTTCAGTACAAAAGAATGTTCAGCACCCTAAAATACATTGCTATGATGCATTAAATATCAATACGGAGACAATCCACAGACTCTCGAAATGAGCTTTTCTAATAAAAGCACAGGGCTCATTAAAAATTTATCTCAGAAGAAGCCTCAGATATTACTTACCAAGATCCTTGACTTTCGGAAGTACATTGTGTGTGAAGTTTTTATATGAAGCTATTTTCCCTTCAGGGGAAGCAATTCCCACATGAGATTCATAGATCCTTAAGCTTTTAGGCTTCTTAGGAACAGGATGTCTCCGCTGCACAATGGAAAAATGTTTTGGGAATAAAAATGTGAGAAGCTGTCAGTTATATTAGACAAGAACTGGTAATCTGAACCAGCACATTCACTTTAAGATAAATGCAGCTGTTATATAACAAATCACATAAATTCGTGGGGGGGGGGCAAGCTGACTTCAGTCTCAAGGCTGGTATCATCTGTACAATTTCCCTTCACAAAACTTTCTCTTTGGTCATGATAGTCCCTTGCCACCAACCGAATACCAAAATGGCCAGGGATTCAGTGAGCTGCTTGGGTTCAGCCTTTAAAAAGCCTCTCCCAGAAAAAAAAAAGATCACCAGTTGGAAGGAATGTTTCATTACGATTCACCTCTTGTGAATTAAACCACCAGGTTGATTGGTTTTTCCCAAACCTCTCCTGCCAGAAAACCTTTTCCTTGTCGATTTGAGTCCCGAGTACCCTCTCTGTGTTGCACAGCATTATGTGGTGCGAGTTAAAGTAAAACCTCAGTTGACACAGGGCACTGTGGACTGACCTTTAAGAAATAAACAGTCCTAGAATGCACACTCCATTGCCCATCTCAGGTACTATAAATGGCGGGTGAAGGATGGCCGTGGAACTACCGGCTGTTAGCACTTTGGTCACCAGGGAGACCCTGATCAGCTTCCAGGGAAATCTAAGGTTCCAAGCAGTTTGTGGGAAAACAGGTGCATGTTTTAAACTTATTATTTAACTATTGTTGGCAGGCACATAATCTGCTCAAAGTGTTGTACTACCTCCCTGACTGCCACCCCCACCGCCACAAAAATAAAAAAAAAATCTCATCTGCCATTCCTATCATTAAATCCAAAGGTTATTTTACTGAGCTTATTAGAAGGAATACTGCAGAAGGAACACCATGAATTAATAACCAATCTTTTGACTGCTGCAAAAATTGTAATTGCAAGGGACTTGCAGAACTCTGTAAGGCCTGCCATACCAGAGTGGATTACAATATTGTGGAATGTTGCCAAGATTTTCTAAATTCACAAAGTTTGTAGGGTTACAACTTTTTTATGCAGCTAACAACTTTTTATGTACTTTTGGAAGAGTAAACACAAACAAGTATGGATATTTATTTTTCAATTTGGTATGTAAATTTCTACTTTGCAAACAAAGCTTTTTCTTTGTTTATCTGTATCACTGTATACTTGATATATCTAATGCATACCAAATTAAAAATTGAATGCAATTTTCCTGAAAACCTACATACTTCAGAACACCACAAGTCCTTCAATCTCACAATAAGATCCTCAGTTGCCTCGAGTTTGTTAAATAACTTCTGTAATCATGTTGGGCAGAGGTCAAGGGGAAGGAACGGTAACTCAAAATACAAGGACATGCAAGGATTCCATTCGCATGCTTTATGCCTCAGTGTATAAATAAAAAAAAGTGAAACAACCACTATGAAATCATTTTTTTCAGCTTTGACTTGTAAAATAGTATCAGATTCCAAATATAGTGGAAAGCACTGTTTTTTTATGTAATTTCAACCAAAGTATTATAGCTAACATTAGTCTATTTTTCAGCAGATCTTCCTCCAGCTTACCTATTTATACAAATGCACAGGCACAAAATGTGTACCAAATTCATCTGCAGATGTATGTGATTTGAATCACTTTCCTAACTATTAAAAGGAAAACGAACACATCCTCCCTTCGAATAAGTTTATCTTCTATGTAAAATGTTGTCTAAGGCTTTACAATTATTACGAGTAAATTTGGTATAAAATGGCCCATTTTTAGATGATCAGAAAATGTAAATTTAGAGGAAACATACCACTCACCCACACCCAGCCCATCCTATATCCCTAACTTATTTAAAACAGCTTACTCTGTATGGGGTTGGTGGCTCCCAATTGACCCAGTCATAGTTCACATTGGTACCCTGAGTTACATATCTTGCCCAGGGGGAAATACGGTAGAGGAGTTCTCCACTTCTGCTTCGGATAACCACCTAGAAAATTAAATGTAAAAAGAAACAGACATGGTTAAACTAAGGCCAGAATTATACATTCTAAGTAAGGGTGGGGTGGGGCTGCTACAGAGTAGTAGCTTCATGTTTTCTTCGCTTCCTCTATTTCTCTGTAACATTTTTCAATTCAAAACATGACTGAAAAATATCATGAAGAGGCAGCCCAAAAGAGGGTGCACAAACAAAAAGAACTTTAATACAAAACTGGTTACGGAGGGGGGAAACCGAGCAGCAAGCTGCTGCATATAATACAAAATTGAAAATAAAAACACATGGATGTATCTAGCTAAGTATTCCCCCCTCCCCTGAGTAGACCCATTGAAATAAATTAGCTTAAGTTAGTCATGTCCATTAATTTCAATGGGTCTACTCTCAGAATAACTAACACCGAATACAACCCACTGTGTCTGAGAACAGACTGAGGTAGCGCCTGATACAGAGACCCTGATACAGAGGTCAATATACTACAATGCCATGATCACATTTTAAGTTTCTCCATCCCTCAAAGTTGCAGACAATTAAAAGTGGGCTAGGAAAACACGCGACAGTGTGTCCTTTAGGTATTTTACACTTCTAAATGTTTCCGGGAGAGGTAACTTGAGGCTGATATCAGCAGCAGTCACAACAATCTAATTCCACTGTATAAATATTTTTTTTACAACATTTTCATTTGCAAGGTATCTAAACTTACTGAACCCAATTTACAGTATTGTAACAAATTGCAAAACAAACAAACAAACCCCAAATCAAAACAGGAATTCCTGGAGAGGAAAAATAAGACATTTAGCCATTGGGACTATATTTACAAGAAAGCTCAAGGTTCCAAAGCATACATTTATTTTTTTTATTTTTTTAAGGCAATTTTATATACTGCTTAATAATAAATAAATAAACCTCTAATCAGTTTGCATAAAATAGTATAAAATGTTAAATAAAAATAGTGGCAGGTATTAAAAACAGTGGACACAACAAACAGAGATAAAATCAGGATCTTAAAATCATATATACATAATAAAATTTAGGCTTGCCTAATAGGAGGTTAGCAGGTGTTGGTTTTCACAGGGATGGTCTCAGTGCCACAGCACATGTTGCCATGGGTAAGCGACCAAAACCCATCTTAGCAAGTGATCCCTATCCCTACCTGTAACATATTATAAGCCTCACAACTCTACCATGGTTGCCTGAAACATGCATTGAGAGTGAGTGACAAGACTCTGAGTGCCTGGGTAGGCTCACATTATGGTAGTGCAGTTCTTGCTCATCTCTTCCTTATCAATGCCCCACGCATGTCACCACAGAACGTAGACTCACACAGAGAGACATCTACATCTTTGGGACTCTTTCTCCAGAATGTAACCAATGCCTAACTTGTTTCCACTCAAGATACCAGGCAATAACTTTCTATTTGTTTATGCAACTGGAATGAAGGCTACCATCAGACAAACAAAATCTCTCTCTCTCTCTCTCTCTCTCTCTCTCTCTCTCTCTCTCTCTCTCTCTCTTTTAAGTATATGCTATACTTTTCATCAACTCTGTTTTTAGTGAGTATTGCCACTATCTCTACTGGGCCAACTTGAGCGCTTTACAAAAATATGGAAAGAAGGCGGAAAGAATGGCCTAGATACAATTGTTAAAGCAGGTGTGGTCTGGAGGCAGGCAGAGAGGCAAACTGGTTGTAATTATCTATGCAGTGTTCAGACTGAGGAACCAGGTCAAATCAATTGGCTCTTCTGATTTTGTGTGTGCACATTTTTTATTCGTATCATGCTAAGAAAACCTATAAGCATCCATTTGTGCCATGCCTGTGTCTGCTCTATAGTAAAGCAAATAACAGGGTCATAGTAGGTCATCTACATTAATTATGCCATACTACACTAAAATACCAGGTGAAAATTATCCCTAGGAGTCTAACATCCATGATTACCTATTATACCACCAAATACAGAATTTCAGGGGAAAGGTGCATGATTCACACATTTAAATAGGATGAGGAACAGCTGGACTCCATAGCACCTTTTTTCCAACAGAAAAAGGCAGTTTTTATTAGAACTTTTGGTTCACTTTATATTCAGTATAGGAAACAACATACCATGGGAGGCACATTCATTAGGTCAAAAGCCAGAGAAAAGAACTAGGCTAAAGCAGCATGTTCTATTCATTTCCCACCAAGACCAATGGTTGATGGTGTTGGGGATTTTTTAAAGTCTTCATTCTGCAAAAACCAGTGCAAGTTCTGACAATTGTATCCCAGTCCTATATTGCCGTAGAGGAAATATCAGACTTTCCCATAAAATGGAAATTCTGTTTGAAGCAGCTGTAATGAGCAGCTCCTCAAAACTGTTCATTCGGTAACACAGTAGAATTGAATGCTGAATGTCATTAAGATTTGGAACAAGTTGAAATTATTTTCTCTCTTTTGCAATCTAGAAACAGGTCTTTCTGAAATCTAGTTTAGGGGGAAGTTTAATGTGGTTAAATACAAATATTGGGCCCTCGGGTTTCTCAGTTTAAAACTCCTGCTAAATCTTTAGGTTGAAATGTCTTAAGGAAAGAACCCGTTTTTCGCCTTCTCCCATCCCCCAGGTTTTAGAGTTTAAGTAGCACACATGAAAACTAGTCCTTAATTAAATGATGAAGCCAATATGAGCTGCCTTTTAAAGTGTTGTACAGTGAAAAGGGCATACTAGTATGATCCTATACTAGTGCATTCTGAAGTTTCACAGACATACTTGTAAGATAAAAATAAAAAGTCTAGCTTTCAGCAAAGCCTAACATGAATAACTGGCTGTTGTAAAAATGTAACAGTCTCTCTCTCTCTCTCTCTCTCTCTCTCTCTCTCTCTCTCTCTCTCTCTCTCTGTGTGTGTGTGTGTGTGTGTGTGTGTGTGTGTGTGTGTGTGTGCATGTCTGTACATGAATCTTCCTGCTGGTAAAGAAATCCATATCATAACCCAGATGGCTGGCTAGTGTTGCCAAGCATTGGGACAACTGACTCAGAAAATTCTCTCCATTTCCAGAGGGGCAGTCCACTTTAGCCTGTTGAAAGCAAACACAACAAGATATAAATTCTTTTCTTTCTCTGCCTCCCCCCTCCACACACGCTTTGCAGCCTGTTTTGAATATTCTGAACAGCCAGTATGGCATTTGAATTCTACATCTGTATCACTGTCCTTCCCAGAACAGGAACTAAAAATAATGTACACATTCTTATTTCCTGAAAGATAGAGTCCCAAACCACTAGGCTACGTCAACAGAGTCCGTTATCCTTCCCTTTCTTCCAGCAAATGCAATTTATAACAGCATTTAAATCATGTTTGCTGGTAGTGTTGTGGCCTCAGATTCAATCTACTGGGGATGAATCTCTTCAAACTAAAAAAAACAACAAAACAAAAACCCCCTCAGTCCGTATGGTTACCAACATACAATATTTGTAGAAGTCACAGAACAGGAGAGAAAGAGAGAGAGAGAGAGAGAGAGAGAGAGAGAGAGAGAGAGAGAGAGAGAGAGAGAGAGAGAGAGATCCCAAAGTCTGAATCTATTTCAAAAAAAAGAAGCAGCAGCAAGTGAATAATAAAATGGAAATGATTATTCAGGGAACAAGGTTTTATGTTGAGGAAGCACATTTTGTCATTTGGAGGTAATTTGAAAAGGGCAACGTCTTTCTTCAACTGTAAGTGAGAAGGAGCAGGACTAGGTGGCCAGAGGCATTCTAAAAACTTCTGCAATGTGCAATGTAGCTTACTATTCCCAGGCTTAATATCACCTGCAATATAACTCCTAGATAGATAAAGGCATATGAATGGCTAAACTATATTCCATATATTCAGAATCATTAGAGCACACATTTCAGTGCAACGTACATTCCATGCCAGGAGTCAGTCACTTTCATGTGGCAAAGCCGAGGGTGAATAGCTTGCAGAACATTCTGAGGACATCACCTTTGCAAAGACATTCTAAGGAAACCTCTCTAGTTTACTTATTTTTATCAGAAATAACCAACTGGTCATCGGCAGACTCGTATGCTCTTTATACTGTATCGCCTATATATTTTGCAAAGTTGTGTTTTTCCCCCCTGTTTATGCTCTCTCAAGATATCATAACCAAATTTCTGTATTTTCTGAGATAAAGGAGCCATTTTCGACCGGATGCAATTGGATAGCATTTTGAGAGTCAATATAGCAGACTAAACCTTTCAAACTACCATGACTTTAACCACTGATTTCAAAGCTGCACTGTGTTTTGGGTTTCCTAGAATTCCCAGACAACACTGGGTATGAACCTTCTAGTTAAAAATAATTTGATTAATTGTGTGATCTTTTTATAACATCATTATGTGACCTTCCAGGTGTTGCGGGACTATTAACTCCCATCAGCTCCTGCCAGCAAGGGCAATAGTCATGGGTGATCACAGTTGCAGTCCAACAACAGACTCAGTGTGGTGTAGTGGTTAGAATGTTTGAACTAGGACCTGGGAGACCACGGTTCAAAACCCCACTCAGCCATGAACCTTACTGGGTTAGCTTGGGCCAATGACTCGCTCTCAGCCTAACCTACCTCACAGGGTTGTGGGGAGGATTATATGTGGAGCAAGAGAACCATGTACACCACCTTGAGTTTCTTGGAGGAGGGATATAAATGCAATAAATAAATGAACACCTAAGTGGACACATACTCCTTATCAATTCCTTAAACATGCAAAAGATTTAACAGAAACTAGAATTTACTCATTTAATCTTTTCTACCACCTATGCTTTCATTTGAAGTCTGTGCTTTCCGTTTTCCACCTTTCCTTGTAACTTCAACAAGATTATGCAAAGATATAGCAGATGTCCTGGCAAAAATAATAATAATCCAGAATGGGCATAAAAGATGTTAGTATTTGCTAATACTGAGGAGTATTATCTCTGTACAAAGGGCAGATTTTTATTACTGGCCAAGACAAAATGCTAACTGCCCTACTGAAGAAAGTCCCTACAGTCTATATCTAAGACTGTTACTTCTCAAGCAACAGTCTTAGAGGGAGAACTGAAAGATGTAGAACAGAAGGGGGGGGGGGGACATGAAATTTCCAGAGCTAGATCTTCCAGTGCAAATCTAGTTCTGATATATAACACTCTTCCTGCATGTCTATAACAATGGCTCATTACAGGCTGTCACAGCAGTCCCAGGTGTCACTAAGAATTTATATTTAAGAGACAATATTAAACGTTTCACCTTGCCTGAAGGTTTTAAGTTGAAGATAAAACAAGAGTTACCAACTCAACCTTCACTCCTCCTAAAGAAAAGTCACTGAACACAGAATTTTGTAGATTCAAAACATTTACGCCTTTGCACTTGGCACTGATTCAACAACTTTTTCAAGTAAGCATTACAATCTAACTGGTGCATACAGAGATCATGTTCATAATCTATTTCACGGGTGTCAAACACAAGGCCCGGGGGCCAAATACGGCCCGCCAGACCTCGTCATGTGGCCCGCCGAGCGCCCCAGCCAGCGGGACCCAGCAGCGGGACCTTGCTGCTGAAGCGCCGCGCCGACAAAGCGCCGACAAACAGCTGGGGCAGGGGGGGGGGGTAGAAAGGCGGCCAGAGCAGCGCTGCGTGGAGCGCCCCGAGCCACAGCAGAAGGAGGAAGCAGCTTGCCGGGTCAGCGCCTGGCAGCGCCGCACGGAGAGTCCCGAGCCTCTGCGACGCAGCAGTGCTCTGTAGCACTTTGAATCCTCCTCCTCCTGCCACGGCTCGGCGCCTGGAAACGGCGGCTGCTGCTGCTGAAGCACAGACAAAACACCCAGCAGCGCCGTGTGGAGGAGGAGGAGGATTCAAAGTGCTACAGAGCAAGCCGCCTCCTCCGCCTCCTCTTGCCTCACCTCCTCCTCCTCCTGCCGCGGCTCAGCCTCATGAACGTGAGCTCAGCAGCGGCTCAGCCTCACGAACGTGCAACTCTGAGGCTTTACGCACTTCTCCTAAAACGGACACCCGCTGCCTCACGCTGCACGGGAAATGCTTTTTGCCCCTGGGTCCCTTCGCGCTCTTTTCTGGTGCTGAATCAAGGCGGCGACCCCCCCCTTCCCTTTCTTTCTTCCTCTCTCTCGTTCTTATTCTTTCTTTCCCTCTCCTTCCTTCCTTCTTTATCACTGTCTTCTCTCCCTCTTTCTTTTTCTTTCCTTCTTTATTCCTTCTTTCCTACTCTTCTTTCTCTCACCTCTTTCCTTCCTCTCTCCCTCCTGCTCCCTCTTTTCTTTCTTTCTTTCTTTCTTTCTTTCTTTCTTTCTTTCTTTCTTTCTTTCTTTCTTTCTTTCTTCCTTCCTTCCTTCCTTCCTTCCTTCCTTCCTTCCTTCCTTACTTCCTTCCTTTCTTCCTTCCGTCCTTCCCATCTTTCTTCCTCTCCCTCATTCTTATTCTTTCTTTCCCTCTACTTCCTTCTTTCTCCCTTTCCGTCTTCTCTCCCTCTTTCTTTTTCTTTCCTTCTTTATTCCCTTCCTTATTTCCCACTCTTCTTTCTCTCCCCTCTTTCCTTCCTTCCTCTCTCCCTCCCACTCCCTCTTTTCTTCCTTCCTCCCTCCCTCCCTCCCCTCCCTCTCCCTCTCCTCAGAAACATAGGATGCTGCTTTATACTTCTGGCCCTTAAACCCTGGAACCAGGAGAGCAGCTCCAGTGAGTCAACCTCAGCCAGTCCCTTTGGTGAAGGGTGGTGGCTCACTGGCAGAACATCTGTCCTGCATGCAGAAGGACCCCAGCATCTCCAGGTACCAGTAGCTCTGCAAAGCTCCTGCATGGTGTTTCCTGCTTGGCAGGGGGTTGGACTGGATGGCCCTTGTGGTCTCTTCCAACTCTGATTCTATGATTCTATGAAACCCTAGCGAGCCTCCACCACCCAGTGCAGTTACCAAAAATCATTTTTCAATAAATTGTACAATAATTGTACATTTGAATATCTACTTGCCATTATTCTGACTATGTTTCTGCTTTCAGAGCTAGTTATTACTTACATTATTACATAAAACAGTAATAATTGAATGCAGTGACAATAATTTATGAGAATAAAGAGTGGACACATAGTCCTACAGATACAACCGGCCCTTTGAGGGTGAACAAACTGCTGGTGCGGCCCCCGATGAATTTGAGTTTGACACCCCTGATCTATTTGATCAACACAGAGCATTTGTTTTAAGTTCAAATGTCTGAAATGAATTTAAAAAAGTAGTTGAGGTAAATAAAAGAAGAGTTAATTATAAATGAGGTAATAAGAATAAGGTTGCTTTTATAAGTGTTAATTAGCTAAATCATTTTGTTCAAACAGAGGCTTCGCTGAACAAAACAAAACAAATAAAAAATTAGGGTCCCCATATTAAAGAGTGGCTGCCCTGAGAAAAGAGCTCGTTGGATAGATAGACTCAGTTCTGGAATCTATGAAAGCTAAGAACAAACAGGAAGACAAGTTCAAATATATTCTACATCTATCTGCTATTTCATTCCCTCATCACCACCTTTCCGAACCGGCCATCTAATCAGCAGTAGAAATACCACAATGCAAGAACCTCTAGCTCCTAACTCAGAAGGATGCCATGGGCAATAGTATCAAAATCTGCCAAGAAAATCATCAACAGAGTGACACTTCCACTTGAACTGGACATCCCACAGAAAGCCATTTCTGCTCCAAGACAAGGTAATCTGAGAGAACATGCAGCTAGAGAGCAAGCAATCATCGACTCAAACACTGCACAGGAACTGGCGTATACGGTAGATTCTAACCATAGCCCCACTCCCTCTTGCAGATAAACTCCTAACCTCCAAGCACACTGGCATCTTAGATTTGTATGATGGCATTATATTTGCAGTTTTGTTTTCAAGTGCTTTCCTAATGACACCAAGCATAGAATTCACTTTTTCCAATCCCCTCATTTTTGGAACTGTTCTTCTTTTGAAGTCAAATGCTACAAAGTTGGATTTTCTTGGCAATAAGAGGAGGAGGAGGAGATTTGACTATTTCCAATTGGTTCAACAACACTTACATCTCGTACCAGGTCATTGCCACTATTTAAGATTAAGCCCAGGGTCACTGCCCCCCTGGCGAGTTCTATGACCAACTAATCTAGGACACATTGGTAGCTTGCCAGCTCATTACGGTTAAGCACAGAGGTGCCCCACCTTAAAGTGGATCCATGGCTGGTTGGGGCAAGAGATAGAGCCTTTTTAGTGGAGATGCCAATATTATAATAACACCTTGCCCCAAGGTGGCCCCCTTTGATTAGTGAATGGGTTTCTTTGTCTGTTTTTAACCTTCCAGGTAGAAAATGTTTCATCTAAGGATTGTGTTATCTGCTGAGCCTGTCTTTGCTGTGTTTTGTTTGTGATCATGCTGTTTTACCATGATGCTGTGATTTTAACCACTGTAAGCCACATGTGTCGGCAGAGGAAGGGCCTCTACTACTCTGGATTAATCGATGTGGTTCACAAGTTGGTGCATATTCACTACAGACAGTATTTTGTTGTTGACTGGGGGCCATTGTTCCCAAACTGAAAAAAAGATGCCAATACAAAGCAAAAAGGGAGAGAGTGGAAGAATTGTTAATACAGTCAACTTCTAGCTTGCAAGAAGCTATTTACGCACCATTTGAATACTACAGAATTCTCAGTCCTACAAAGAGGCTTGCATCAATGTGTACCTGGAGTCTATATACCGGTACATAAATCTCACCTGACCACTGCATTCAGACAGTGATAAAGAGACAGAATTGATCAAAGGAACTGCTAGAAGGCTGCTGCCAGATTACTGCATAGAAAATCCCTCGCAATACAAGCTGATAGATAGTTGTAAGGTGTAGCGAGCAAAACTCTGGAAACTCTGGAAAGCCTCTGGTTTTTGAACTTCAATAAATGAAAATTCGGGGGCTTATATTTACAAGTTCCATCCAGATTCCTGTAAAGGAAATGCGAAACATGACAATGCAACACTAAATCTCCATTCAACCTTATTACAGATGTTATGATACAGATACTACTGTATCTACCCTCTTAAGCATGTGCTGTCACAATACCCCAGACAATTGAGGCAAGTCACCAACCAAGCACTTTGTGTTCTTCTAACCAGTGAAGCGTGTACCATTCTGTTCTGTTGTGTCAGTCAGGGAACTAATGATATATGGACTATTTTCCTAGCTATTCTTTGAAATTCTTAAGACATCGTTGCTTCATACAGAATCAAGTTCCGAGATGTGTTAAGCCAAAAACCTTTTTTTCTTTTTCTTCCTTTTCAAAATATCTACTTAAGAATTTTTGCCACAAGAGCAGTTGTGTAGAATATACTTTCTAATATTCTAATATTAATAAGGAGGGAGAAGTCTGTAAAACTTTATGAAATAATTTTGCTGTGAAGCAATGGACACACCTCTAATGCAGGGGTAGCTAATGTGGCACCCTCCAGTTGTTGTTGTTGTGACTCTAACACTCATCAACCCAGGTTGGCATGACCAAGGGTTAACAATGATAGGAGGAGGGGTCCGATAACAGTGTACCCCATTGGCTACCCCTGTATTAATCAAGACCATGTGTTTTCACATGGGAATGTATGTGTGTCTTCATTGGTAATACTATATATATTCAAAAGAACCTAGAGAGACTGGGTTTCAAGTAGCTCTGCAGTGCTTTTCAGGTGTTATTTGGGCCTGTACAGCTTGGTTTAGCCAGAGAGCTCTGGAAGGTATTTTCCTATGTGCTTTGGGTCACTTTCTACAGGCTTGGTGTCTGCGCCTGACATTATGAGGCAAATGACAGGGCCCACAAAGGTTGATACCAACCTCCTTTTAAAATAATAAATTAAAGACCTGGGACTGTAAAGAGAAGTGGGACAGGTGGTTGAAGCTGCCACTGCCTTCCTTATCATCAGTGCCTCTGTGTATATCAGCATGGGCAATAAGCAAGAAAATGTGCTTGCCTAGCACTTCCTTTTTCAGCACTAGCTTGAGAGAGCACTGTGCAGCTGGACTGGTACTGCTTTCACTGACACCATTGTTGCCCTCCACTACTGCAAGCTGTCCCCCTTTGGGGGTGGGGGTCAAACAAAATTGCACTTTCTTCCTCAGGCCTGACACTAGCCCCAAGTTTCTAGTGCTTATAAGAATTTTTTTGAAAAATCTTGTGACATGTTTGTCTATTAAAAAAATACATCTGCAGAAAATCCAGCATTCCTTTCATAGCAATATATCATATAATGCCAGTTAAGCTTCACAATCATTATCCCTTAGGAATGGAGTGTCTTTCATTCAGAAGAAACTTGGGAGCTAGCAATCTCTTGCAAGGCAAGTGAGCCTGAGGAATAGCCGCATGGTCCAAGGCAGCCCAGGAAGATTTATGGCTTGTTGAGGATTTGAATCTGGGTTTCTCACATCCAAAACCAGTATGTAGCACTATTGTATACTTGAAATAAAGCAAGTGAGCTGAACTTATAAATCAAGAAGGTATGCCCCAGCTGAAACAACTTATGGTGCAAGACATACAAAGTAAGTATGCAAATAAATAAAGCTTCTGTCACTTTGGCAAGCAGACCAAACTCCAGCTGCTGTTCTGCTAGTTTTGACAACACACCATAATATAATCATGGAGTAGAGATGGGATCACTTGCTATTGTCTAAAGCCTACTTCAGATTACACACACACACACACCTGCTACCCTACAAACCACTTTTTAAACCACCTTGGCATGCAGTCACTTGAAAATAGCTGTTGGCAAATGTGACTTTTGAGCAAGTGACTAAAATACAACCGGACATCAGAGACTATCATCATGCTAAATACTGTTTGAGTGGAACAGCTTTAATATAAATATGCAAATGTCAGAGAGACTGGTTATTTACAAGGACAGTATATAAGAAGCTATTATCTCTATCCTCTGCAATTTATAGCATTCCATTAGCCTGACATTTGTGCGAGACACAAGATTTGATGAATACACAATGCAGAGAAACTGAGCTGAGCATTCAGGGAGCACACACCATATTTGAAATGAGATAATGAAGATAAAATCCTAGGCTGTGGCCTGAAGATTTCTCACCAGTTCCAGAGGTTTGGTCCGCTTAGTCCGCTTGGCAACCATATTTCCTGTCTTTCAATCTCTGTACAATGAGGAACCTAACTGCAGAATGAGGCTGCTATCAGCAGAATCACACACAAGCTCTTTTTACCAGTTGGAACTCCTCTTCATGTGCACATCTGTTGATTTTTTCCCCCAGAAACTGCTTTGAGCACAAAACATAAATAAAATGACCTAGCAACATACAACAGCAAGAGGCTAGCAAGCCGAAGCATAACTGCAATGAAAAAGGTAACTCACTTCCAAATGTAATTTGAAAGGTGCTGTCTCCCCTTTGCTGGAAGCAAGAATCAGTCACCAGAGGCTAAGGCCTTAGTTCTCTGGACTACGCACATTAAAACCTGGGTCAACCTTTATCGGGACACAAACACCTCTATAACAGAAATGATGGTGATTGAAAACTGGCACACAGTCCCCTTTGGTGCAGCCTATGACCAAGATTCTCAGATGCAAGTGGTTAAGCCTGGGAGTGAATGAGTGGTGCCTGGCATATCAGCGGATGGTTCCTGGTCGTTCAGAAGGCAAAGCCTAGCTGTGCCTAATGGAGGTTCAGGGGTGCAGCCTGCCAGACAGGAGAGGTGGAGTTAGCAGTGAAAGTTACCAAGCTGAAAAGAAAGCATCATGTCCAGATAACAGATCATTGCAGGCTCCAAGTGTTCCTGATCTCAAGATACAGATGGACACTTCAGTGTGCAGACAGAAATGACAGAACCTGTCACTGTCAACATGTTCACTGTACAAGCAGAAATAATGAGAAAAGGGGGCTACAGTCTGCTTCTAAATCTGTAGGTCTGCCCTGCCTACACTGCTGCCCAGGCTGCTACTGCCTACCTCCTGAGCTTCAATACTATTACCGGTATTATAAAACCCTGAACTGAGGCTATTTGGGAGGTGACACTGGTTTTGGAATCCCAGTGGGTTGCCATGTCCCTCACGTCTGGCAAGGACAAGGGCATGGACAAAACTGTATTTGTCTGTTAAGACCCACAGAGTTATTCTTATTATTTTTTAGTGCTATTTGTCTGTTAAGACCCACAGAGTTATTCTTATTATTTTTTAGTGCTGCTGACATTTTTATACTTGACTGATGCTGCTTGATTACTTTTGATTGTGGTTTTAATGTTGTTGAGTCCTATAAGTCATCCTTTTATATCTACTCTATCTATAAAAGGGAGGGTAATAACTGAGTAAATGAATACTAAGGATCAATAAAATAAAAATAAAAAACCTAAACAAAATACCAAAGCAGCAGAGTGAAAAATTGTTAACATTAATATCTAGGTGTTGCAGCAATACCCTATGTAAAACAAGCTGCCTGAGGCTGCAGAGCATTCTATGGTCCTCTGGCCATCAGGATGAGATGCACAGGATGTGTGGCAGCCAGTTCCTTCCCATACCACATCCCAACACCAAAGTGGTGCTTTGGGTATTGCTCTTCCACCATATTGAGTCTTCTCCCACCAGCACAAAGAGTAGGAGCAATGTTGATTTGATGCAAGATACAACTCTCTGTGGCAGAGATGGGGATAGTGTGGTGAATCTAGCAGTAAGTTATGTTCCCATAAGT
Organism: Zootoca vivipara; assembly: GCF_965207765.1. Classification (NCBI taxonomy): domain Eukaryota; kingdom Metazoa; phylum Chordata; class Lepidosauria; order Squamata; family Lacertidae; genus Zootoca; species Zootoca vivipara. The sequence continues at coordinate 60,599,844 of NC_142587.1, forward strand.
TCCCACTTATTAAGCAATTAATGAATAAAGCTAATCATATTAGCAAGCTTTATAATTATTTATTTCTTTAGTAATTATTCTTTAGTAATAATTTCTTTAGTAATTCTTTAGTAATAATTTCTTTAGTAATTATTCATGTTTTTTTTTCAAAAAAGGAAACATAGAGGGGGTGTAGAAGGAAGTTTCAAGAACAAATTTAAGCTGTGGTGGGAAAGACACACAGAACAGCCGATGGAACAGTGACTTTCTATTTAAAAAGAAGCCTGCGACTACATTTCCATATGGAAATTCCAATGATCCAGATGCTGCTAACACAGTCCCCTGATATTTTAGGGTTAGCTACCTATTTGCATTTGGACCTGTATTAAATATTTAATATAAATGTCAATGGATGGAAAACAAATTAGTCATCCCCCCCCTGCCGTCAAGCAAGTTTATCTGCCTACTTGTACTGTATAAAGAAAATGAAAAAGAGTTTAAATCAAGGAAGCTAAGTCTTATCTCTAAAACAGGTCATGCCTTGATTTTCCAAAAGAGGGAGATATAACTCCATTCGTAGAAAGACAAAGTCTTTCCATTTCAATAAAGCACCTAAAACACATTCCAGTGAATTATTAAAAACCAGTAACTTCTCTCATTTTACTTTTGTATTAAATGTCACCTTATGTGTCATTACTGCTCTATTCATTAAAAACATGAATCCAGCTCTATATTCGCATCTGGCCTGTGTTAAATGAAATGTCTGATCATGATTGCAGAAAGCAAAACATATATAAATACAAATGGACTAAAGTAACAGAGCTCTATCAATAATTGTGGGCAATAATTATCAGCTGTGCTAGTAATCCTACACCTGTTAGTGAAGAGGGTGAGCACGTCAGGCAATCCTCCCCAACCATGGCTTGCTTCATTATTCTTCTCAAGCTCACAGAAAACTCTCAAGAGACACTTTGTTAGCCTCCCCCCCCCCAAAAAAAAATGAAAGAGTTTGTTTCTTCCATCTTTCCTATCACTTTCCCCAAATCAATATATTAGACTGGGAGGAAAAAGAATTTGCAAAATCTCACACACCTAAACAGGAAATAGTTCCCCTCAGCATGTGTTTTAATATGATTTTAGCTTAGCGTGTGATTATTAGCATTAGAGCTACCGGTAGTCATAAACATAATGAAATCATAAATATAATCAATTCCAAAATTAAACATTTAAAACTAAATATAGATATCCAGCCTCATATAACCAACATTTGTTGTTGTTGTTTAGTCGTTTAGTCGTGTCCGACTCTTTGTGACCCCATGGACCATAGCACGCCAGGCACTCCTGTCTTGCACTGCTTCCCGCAGTTTGGTCAAACTCATGTTCATAGCTTCGAGAACACTGTCCAACCATCTTGTCCTCTGTCGTCCCCTTCTCCTACTGCCCTCAATCTTTCCCAACATCAGGGTCTTTTCCAAGGATTCTTCTCTTCTCATGAGGTGGCCAAAGTATTGGAGCCTCAGCTTCACGATCTGTCCTTCCAGTGAGCACTCAGGGCTGATTTCCTTAAGAATGGATAGGTTTGATCTTCTTGCAGTCCATGGGACTCTCAAGAGTCTCCTCCAGCACCATAATTCAAAAGCATCAATTCTTCGGCGATCAGCCCTCTTGATGGTCCAGCTCTCACTTCCATACATCACTACTGGGAAAACCATAGCTTTAACCAACATGCTTAAGTCTAATTAATGCATGAAAGGGTTAAAACCATAGAGTAAGCTGTGCTACCGGGCTTCTTCTTGTTGTTTAGTTGTTTAGTCATGTCCGACTCTTTGTGACCCAATGGACCAGAGCACCCCAGGCACTCCTGTCTTCCACTGCCTCCCGCTGTTTGGTCAAACTCATGTTGGTAGCTTCAAGGACACTGTCCAACCATCTCGTCCTCTGTCGTCCCCTTCTCCTTGTGCCCTCCATCTTTCCCAACATCAGGGTCTTTTCCAGGGAGTCTTCTCTTCTCATGAGGTGGCCAAAGTAGGAGCCTAAGCTTCAGGATCTGTTCTTCCAGTGAGCATTCAGGGCTTATTTCCTTCAGAATGGATAGGATTGAACTTCTTGCAGTCCGTGGGACTCTCAAGAGTCTCCAGCACCATAATTCAAAATTCTTCGGCGATCAGCCTTCTTTATGGTCCAGCTCTCACTTCCATACATCACTACTGGGAAAACCATAGCTTTAACTATACGGACCTTTGTCGGCTTAGCTATGTCCATTTCCCCTCACCTTTAGGGAAAATCTTTGTTCTCCAGTCTACCTGTGAAGCTCAATGTGTGAAGAGGTTTGAACTGGTTGTTCCAACTCATCCACATGCTCTCATATGATATTCCTGAGTTCCTATACTAATAATTTAGGAAAGTTCACCACTAAGCTTTACAGCCTATGCAACTGTTCTGAAGTACATGAACCTGACCTTTGGAAAGTTTGTAAGTAAACCATTTGTTAACTTACCAAACATGGTCTTTTCCTGTGCTGGAGGAAGAGGGAAAGAAACCTTTTAAAGGGACATTTTGGGATTCACTTTAAAAGGCGTATTTTAAAGGTCTAACAGCCTATATTTCCATGCTTTACTTTTCTGCATAAATTCTGACTTTAAATCTCTGCTGGGGTTGTCTAACCAAAGAGTACTTCCCCAGACTTGGATCATGGCATTCAAGAATTATCCTCTCTATAACTAGTTTTTTAAAAAATTCATTTTTGTGCAAACAGAAACACAGAGTCATGGAACTATGGAGTTGGAAGGAACATTGAGGGTCACCAGTCCAACCCCCTGCAATGCAGGAGTCCAGAACCATCCCTATTTGAGCTTGAACCACCAACCTTCCAGTTAACAGCTGCACTACCGTAATATTTAGCAACAAGCGGTGGAATCTCACTGACCTTTCAAACCTATGGATGAACAAAACTGTCTTAGAAAACTTTGTGGACACTTTTAATTGGGCCCCATAGAGCACAGGAAGACGGTTCAAGGTTTCAGAGACACATGGTCCTCTCACTAGCTCTCTTTCACATGCTGCTGGCCATATTTTGCACCAACTGCAGATTACTGACCATTTTCAAGGGAGGCCTTGCATACAGCACATTATATTAGTCCGGAAGGTCCCTAAAGTGTGGGTTATTGAGGTAAGGATATTCAGGAATGGCCATAGCAAGTGAACCAGCCAAAGCTAAGCACAGACACTCCTTGCCACTGACACCTGGGCCACAAATGACATATTTGAATCAAGCAGTACCACTATGCTATTTACCTGTTGCTTGGGGGGGGAGTGCAACCCCAATCAGAACAGACCAGCTCCCTAATTCCCAAGCTCAGGAAAGCCACCCACAGCACCTTTGTCTTATCAGTATTCAGTCTCATGTTGTTGACTCTCATCAGGCCTATCCTTTCCTCTGCACACTGGTCTAGCACCTGTGAATATCAATCCACTGTACAGGTCATTTATTTCCAACATACAAATCCTTGACAATTTGTGCTACAGGATCCTGCTTTAATATTATATTCAATGCTGTCTTAGATTATATACATCCCTATGATTATAAAGGAACAATATTAATGACTGAGGGTCAAAGTCAAAGTCTCCTTGGGTTTACTTGAGGGATATTGGGTACATCTGGAAAAGGAGTTGGGTAGATTAGCATAAAATTCACTGGAGATCCACTTTAAAAAATATTGTGGCCTTACTTACTCAAACCTTTATCTCCCTCGCCTTTATTTCTGGGTCTAGGGGCAAACACAAGATACCCACACACTCTACACAAGAAGAATAGCAGCACATTGCTAAATAAATACAATATAATCCAGCAATAAGATTTTATAACTATCAACAGTTCTTTTGTTTCAAAAATCCTCAAGATTATAATCCAAATTTTATTCTAAGAAACTGCACATATAATGTTGACATCCAATCACTTTATGAATACACCACCTCGGTAGCACAACCCGCAACCTAATTAGATTTGCTACCACTTAAATCCACTTACTTCAACTGGGACTAAATTGGCTGAACTCCAAGTACCTTGGCTTAACTGAGCTGCAAGTCAGGCTGTCAATGTGAAAAGAGTGTTCCAATTCTGTACCATTCATTTTCATAACAACCCCCAAAAGAGGTCGGACATTATTATCATCCTCACAATAAATACCCTTGATACTGTTCTTGTGATAGCTGTCCAAGCAAATAAAAGGCATTATCTGGATCCATTTAGTAAATTACGCCACTGTTTCCCCAATGAGGACAATGAACTAGTGACAGACTTCCTTTCTGGAACTTTTGGCTGAAGTTCCACCTGTTGCCCAAATGTAGAACTGAAACTGCTGAAAGATATAAAGCAAGCAAGATTCTGCAAAGTTAAGGTGAGATGGCAAATTATTTATATAAATTTCAAAATTCAACATTTATTATTATTTGCTGCAGCTTCCTGTTGAAGTAAGCATTTTCACTACAAATGAACACTTTTACAGTATAGCACAAAACATAATATATACCCCTTAGTAACACTCTATTAGTGGTACTACTTGTAGTGAAAGATTAAATCTGATTTCAGCTAGAGTTACTATATTCGAAATAAAAGTTCTAAACAGGAAGTATTTCTTTGATGGAGGAATAATAGCCTAACTAAAAAGAATAATAGACATGTAGAGCTGGAAGGAAGAGGGGCATCTAGTCCAACACAGGAATGCAGGAATCTGTTGCCCAAGGTTGGGCCACGACCCTGAGATTAAGAAGCTCCATGCTCTACCAACTGAGGCATCTGGCACCTATTGTATTACTTCTTATTAGGTAACGGTGATGTTTATCAGAAGTGCAGTATGCAGGGGAGGTTTGAGCTCCCACCCATCATAGCAATAAAGATCCCCACACACCTTGGTGAGAAAAACACCCAGTGGAACCAGTGAGACCCCTTTTCTTAAGCCAAATTGCAGCACATGAATGGCTGGGGTCATTGTGGTCGTACCAAGTGTTAAATCTCCTTCCTCACATTCTCAATGAATATCATCCCTGTGTCTATAACTAACTGGGGGGGGGGGACATGGTGTGCTGACAACTGATGCAATTAGGGCCATGTGTAGTTAGACCCTGCAAAAGACATTTTTAAAAAAATGTTGTTAGGTATAGGTATAGCCTACATGAGGAACAAATACAGTAGTCTATACTTTATAACAGTGTGCTTCTTAAAACAAGAAAGTCTTAAGCTGTGACTAGTGTAAGCCAGACAAACTGTTTCTTTTGCATGGCCTATCTTGTTTTCAGTTTAGGAATAATGAAGCCAGAGTGAAATTCAAATATTAGAAAACCTGGCAATTAAAAACGGCTTTCAATCAAGTGTATGTGATTACGATATTGTTAGCTTAACAGCACTGGAATGCCTTAGGAGAGACCAAAACGTTTAGTTGATCACTAACTTGGACAAACCAGGTTGGTGCTTTATTTTCAGGCAAACCAATTTAGGTTCATGCTGGATTGAGAGAGAGGAGAAGAAAGTGATGTAGAGGGTAGCTCATACATTTTCTCACAACTATTCACACCTCCCAAATCATACTCATGCTCTATGTTCATAGAGTCATACTGTAGAATCATAGAACTGTTGCTTTGTTTAAAGTGTTTTATAGATTTTTATTGTTCTAGTGAAGATTTGTAATGGTTTTACTGATGAGTTGTTAATCATTCTATGACTTAAGTTGTATTTGAGGTGTTCTATTATGTTCTAGTATTTTATTGTTCTTATTTATTGTTTGTAAGCCGCTTTGCAATTTGTTTGAATGAAAAGTGGCACATAAATGCAATCAATCAAACTATGAACCACTGCCCTAGAAAAAGCTTTAGACTGCCCTGCTACATGGCATTTTACAGTATTTATCTATTTAATATTAATAAGTTACCTATTTTATTTCAAAAGCAAAATTCTTCTCAAGTTGATTTACAGCATATATCTCAAAATACAAAAAGGTACTAAGTTCAGTAATATGTGGTACAATTTGGATTTTTAAACATTTATTCGGAATATTCCAAAACCACAACTGTGCAGCAATTGAGGTAACTGCAATTCATATTTAGGAAAAGAATACAAAGGGGAAAGGAACAATTTTTAAATTGAGTTGTACGTTTAGACCTCTGGGGACGCTTTGAAACAATGTCAAAGATCTAAAATTGGTTCAGTGAAAACTAAAATTGTCATAATAAACCCACTGAACAAATAAACTTCACTGAGCTGTTGCACTGCTCAGTTAGCTACCCAAATCTCATGGAAACCACTGGGATTTAAGCAGCCCATGTGTAGGACTTCAGCCTGGCCTGTTAAGTATGACAGGGGAGAGGGAAGCAGCATTTCCCCATTTGCCTCAACATTTCCCCCAATGCATCAGTGTCCTCAGAGAGTTGTTGCAATCATAAGATGGCAATGACAACAATTCACTTACAAGGAAGGGAGGAAATGCATGTATCCCAGAATATAATTGGAGGTGCTCAATATGGTCCATTCCCCTCATAATACCAGATTTTTGGGTCTTCAATCTTTGCCTCCTAGAGCTCAATGGAAAACAAAAAGACCCTATCTGAGTAAATCAGCCCTTGTGGCTTGTTTCCCTGACCATGTCGGAGTGTGATAGAACATTGGTAACTGACATTTTAATGGATAACTACTTCAAACATTAGCAAAATGTCCATTGTTAGCTTAGTGTGTGTCTGAAGAGAGACCTTACATGTTTTAAGCTTCAGCGTAATGGGTGCCAGTTCCAAATACATGGATGAAATACAAGTGGTCCATTCATCACCGTTAGGTTGTGGGCTGTCCTGTTTCCTATTCTTGAAGATCACTAGTGAACTTAGTTATTGAGAGTCAAGCCGATTCCTATCTCCATAGCACCACGATTCTCTTTAAATCCACCCTAGTAGCATTGGTAACTAGAATACCAAAGGAGAAGATGGTACCAAAAAAAGAGAAGAGTTAAGCACAGGTATTTTTGAAGGTGACTACAGCAGAGAAATGTGTGTTATTTGTTCCCTCAGATATATGATTAGGTACACACACACACCCCATTATAGAAAGACAAATTAGAACCACTTCTGCAGTACATTTTAAACAAACACAAAATTAATGAAAGAGCCAACTTCTCTTTTTGTTTGATTTTCATCAGAACTCAATTATAAAACCAGCTATCAAAAGAAAATTCCCCATTAGGAGCTTATCCATGACACCTTCAGAAGACAATTCTGAATCCATGCTTGATATTTAACTGGTAACCTCAGTCATTTAACTATATGAATTCAACAAAGCACTAATCATTTAACATATGTATAAAAACAAACAAGATCTCTGTTTAAAAACCTCCAGTGAAGGAGAATTCACCACCTTTTGAGAGAATCCATTCTACTGTCAAACAGCTCTCACCAGAACTATTTTTCTAAGGGGGAAAACTCACTATTAATGCCTCCCTTTTATCTTATAATGCCAATGACGCTCACCTGAGAGGTGCTGGAACTGAGTCCCGGCAAGTTCTAGCTGAAAAAAGGCCCTAGGTCTTACCATCAGAAAATCCCCTTCTCTATGAGTATTTCTGACCATGGGATCTCACCCAGTAGTTCCTTAAGCTTTTTGAAATCTGCCCTTTTAAAGTCCAGAGTGCATACCTGACTACACTGAGATTTCCTTTGCCTTCTGTATCAGGAAACCCAAGACAGGATGTCCACTTGCTCCCAAAGTTCCCTGTACATCCACTACATTGATCAGTTCCTTTGATCAGAAGCTCAATTGATCAGAAGCCAAGTGACAGGGAGCCAGGCAGAGGGCATTTTCGGTAGTGGCACCCGCCCTGTGGAACGCCCTCCCATCAGATGTCAAAGAGAAAAACATCTACCAGACTTTTGGAAGACATCTGAAGGCAGCCCTGTTTAGGGAAGCTTTTAATGTTTAACAGACCATTGTATTTTAATATTTTGTTGGAAGCCGCTCAGAGTGGCTGGGGAAACCCAGCCAGATGGGCGGGGTATAAATAATAATAATATATTATTATTATTATTATTATTATTATTATTATTATTATTATTCCCTGTTGGTGAAGACCAGGTCCAAGGTAGATAGTCCCCTTGTTGCTTCTTCCACCTTCTGGGAAATGAAATTACCAGCAAGGCAATGCAGAAATTTGTTGGACCTTGTGTGACATCAACTACCACTCATTATTTCATTTTACAATTCTATATGTGTGTGCGTGCACACATGTACAGGCATGTACACACATCATGATCAACACATTAGGTCTTTTGCATGCCTAGTCCATTTTTACTGGAATCTCCAGAAGACCAAATAGCTACTGTGCATTTCACACGTAAAGCAGCTTTCAGAAGCATAAATATCCACACCCTTATCTCAAGCAAGTTCTTTATATTAAACCACACCATTATGGCCATCTGTTCCAATCTTCATAAATACTGATATAACCACACAGTCATATAATTTGAAGGTAAAATAAAATCATAACATATGTATTAATCAGAATAAATTAATAGCGCAAAGCTTCAAAGCCCCACAGAGTTCAATTGCTTTCACTTAGGTAATTGAGTATAGGATTGCACCATAAATGGGAGAAAATTGCAATTGAGAAGTTGTTAAAAGGCTAAAAGAGTTTTATTTCTAAAGATGTAACTTTAGTAACCCTAATTCTTCTTAAACTAGATGTTCATACAATTAATTTGGTACTAACCAAGAGAAATCTTTTGAACCATCCCGTACTTAAATTGAAAGAGGAACACAATCCACACCTCATTTACCCAAAATAAGGGAAGCACTATATCAGTGGAGCACTAATGGAAACATATTGGTCATTAACATGTTGAATCTGGAAACAAAGTCTCCCTAGGATAGCCAACGTAACAAATAATCTCAGACTAATACAGGTCTGAAATGTTTATACTGTGTGCTCTTTACTCAGATTTTTGCTCATGTTCAGAGCCCAATTAATTCTCATTTTCAAAGTGTGGAAAGAGTTGAGATTAGCTGATAGACCTCAGGAGGTTTCAGCCCCCACCCCCACCGTCACACACCACTCTCATTTTCTTCTAGCATGTGTCTTGGTTTCCTTAAACCATATGGATCCCTTTCCTCTATAGGCAGCTTTCAAAATACTCCTCCAACTCCTCCAAGATAAACATAGCGGAAGCATATGGACTTCAGTCACAATAACTGGAACAGCAACAAAAAGTTGTTGAGTGGTGTGTTTCTGTTGAGGATCGCAGCCAAGCTAGCCTGCACACCCTTTTCCAGGAGATTCAAGTCTATGTCCCCTGTCCCCTCTAGTTTCCATAACCCCACTCCCCCCGCAAACATCAACATTTGATGCCCACTGAGAGCATGTTCAGTCATCACTGAGTGTCTTCTGAAGTCTTTCCCAAGTCTGCTGGTATCTCCTCCCTAGTGTGTTGATGGTGGTGCCATTTCTGCTACATAATGATTGGCACTTGAATAACTGAACTTGTTGTATACAAATGTGTGTGTATAAACACACACACACACACACACACATTAAGGTAAGCTTTTGTTTGAACCCAAGTGAGAGCTGTTTTATTCACTCATGCAGATACACATCTTGTGACAGAAACTTGTCACCTTCAGTAGCTGATAAACCTATTCTAAAGGCTAACAATTTAAAGGGAATAAACCTCAGCTGGTTTATAAAGGTTAATACGATTGGACAAAAATAACAAATTCATCTTAAACAAGGGTTTTAACAGCATATTTGGTCTAGCCCTTAAGCGAGAAAATGGGAAGTCTGTATGGAGAATTTAAAATAGGCAGAGGCACGACTTTTGATAAACCAACTTTGTTTATGACCTCTGCTCCTCATTTATTTTCATATGGAAAATGCACAGTGCCCTATTCTAAATTAAAGGTCCCCAGTACTACTCTTGCACAGGCTGCTCAATTTTTTTTAGTTCTTGAGCAGAAAGTGACTTATTTCAAATATTACTAAATCAATGTTTGGTAATGCACTATATGATAATTGACCCAATGATTCAATGCATCTTAAATTATTAAATATTTCTGCACAGTTTGAAAGATAGTAAAAGTTTACAGCTCATTTAAGATTTCTTGCATTTTTTCCAGCTCAATGTAAATTAAAAGTAAACCAGAACATTCCTATCATTTACCCACAAGTCTATAATAAAATCTATAAATTAGCTGGGCTATCATTATGATATCTGACTGCAACCATCATCAATATTCTGAAAATAGTTAATGTTAATATTGAATACATCCAAGCATTAAGAACATATTGCCCTTATTTGCCTTTTTCTTTTCAAGTGACCCACTAATGTTGTTTTGCTATTTTAAATAATTTGATATTATATAGTATGTTGTTATTTTCACTGGTTGTGTTGTAAGCCACCTTCTGCAGGTAGAGACCCTGAAAGGTGGGGTAAAACTCTATTTAATAAAATAATACCAGCATTTTCTGAATTACCCTTTTCCACTTTTTTCTTTTAGAGCCATCATGGCATGTGCCAGAGTGGTGAAGTTTCAAAAGATTAATTTGCATTTGTGGAAAACTTTATCCTTATTTTTTTATATATAAAAATATGGCTTGGATCCCATCATCTTCTTGTATGAAATTGTGTGTGTGTTTGTGTTGTTCTGAAGTGTCCCTCATCTTATAGCTGCAAACTTTCAAGTAAGACACAGCACATGGAACTAATATTAGCATCATCCAAGCCTGCATAGTAAAATATATGAAAGACATTCTAGTTCTTTAGGGCTTGCCGATCGGAAGGTCGGCGGTTCGAATCCCTACGATGGGGTGAGCTCCCATTTCTCGGTCCCAGCTCCTGCCCACCTAGCAGTTTGAAAACATGTCAAGTGCAAGTAGATAAATAGGTGCCACTCTGGCAGGAAGGTAAACGTGCGCTGCTCTGGTTCACCAGAAGCGGCTTAGTCATGCTGGCCACATGACCCGGAAGCTGTCTGCGGACAAACGCCGGCTCCCTCAGCCTATAAAGCGAGATGGGCGCCGCAACCCCAGAGTTGTCAGCGACTGGACCTAATGGTCGGGGTTACCTTTACCTTTACCTTTACCCCCTAGCTGTACCTGGGGTTTGATGAAGTAGTCCTTAAGTGTTGGATGGATCAGAGTATTAGATATACATATTAAACAAAACACAGCACCAGTTCTTTATCACTGCCTGATGTCTTTCCTGGGATGTGGGAGAACCTTCTACAGTACATCCCAGTACCTTTGAGCTACAGTCATTTCTATGGTATTTCCAAAACTATTCCACTTAGACATAATTTTTAAAAAGCTAAAACATGTCAATTGCTCTAGATAGAATATGTTGTTACAACAGTATGTAAACTCTAAGCTCTTTCACAAGCAGTTGCATGGAGCCTTTAGCTGGCAGTTAATCTGGTTCCAGTCATGGCTCCTTCGATTCAATTCTTCATCCAATTTTGGCCAATGCCTTTTCCCCCCAGCAGTCCCCCACACTCAGTCTCCAGAGTGGCTTTTCAGAGGGAAGCGGAAGAAGGTCGAGACAAAGATGTGCCCTTCTGTGAACATCCTGCATTCACATTTCCCAGGATGCAAGTCAAAGCTTATTCATTTATCATTGAATTTGCACGTTTCCTTCAGGTGGGGACGTAACTTGGAAAAACAAACGAACTTGTAAGCCTCTGCCTGGGTTTCTCTCAACATTTATTAAAGCCTTAACTATATTCAGCTATTTTAGGTTTGCAGTAAAGTCACCTTCCTTATTCACCATAAACCCTTTTGTTCACTGCAGTGTCGTGATACCTTTATTTTATATTATTTTGACAGGAAGCCAAGTAGGTGAAGAGAAGAATCTGCAAGTCTCCTTTGAACTTTAAAATATAAATTGGCACATCAGAGAGACAGCAGGAAAAACTTCACTATCAGGAACTGAGAATGACTGGATAGAGCAAAAGTACAATTTTGAAACGAGCACCTTTAGTTTTGATCCATGTGGCACAGGATGAGATCCATCTGGTCCAGGTGGGATGAACAACTCCCATTTCCCAAAATCCATTTTCTTATATGGGTGAGAAAATGGATCCCAGTTATCTGCAATAAAAGAAAAGTATTAAAATATTGAACATGTATTAAAATGCATCATTAGTATGTAAAATGAGAAAGTGGGCACAGGTGAACACCGAGTGTCTTTCTGTGCAATAACTCTTACTACTTTAAGTTTTTTTTTTAGGCATAAAACTCTTTTCTTCATCCTCCTTTCACATGTTTCACCTCTACCTCCTTAGGCTTTTTCCTGAATACTTCCCTGATAATACCTGTCACAGTGCTTACTGATCCTCTTCTTCATGTTTCTTTTGAACTCCATCTTTCTTCACCGTTTTCTTCTAATGAAACCAGTTGTGCTGGCTGGAGCTAATAGGAGCTATGCTCCAAAACATCTCAAGGCACCAGGCTGGCAAAAGCTGCAGTAAATAGGTCCTCTGTTTCAATCTACTTATCAGACCATTATTTTCAACAAAGAATAAGCATTAACATCCACTTTTCTACAAAATGTACTGAGGGTGGTAGGCAGCAGAACCAAAAAAAAACCCCAGCTCCCTTCTTGCTCTGCTATCTGTTGTCTCCCCCGCCCATTCCACCGATTCATGTATTAGTTCACTCTTGCAGTTTTCTTCTGGCATTTTCATAAATTGGCTTGTGGTTTTGCTCTTGTGCCTTCCATCCTCAAACTTTCTTGATCCCTTGTGACTGAATAGCACTCATTACCCTGTTCCACTTCCCTTCCTGTCCATCCCTAGAATGTGTCACATTCTCTCAGTGTTTCAACTTCCGGCTTGTCAATTCCCTACTTGATTCCTTTCAGTCTAGATTTTGCCCAGATTATTGCACTAGAAAGTGTCTTCGTGCATATCTGTGACAACACATTCTACTGATGGCACTTTTTCTTTGTATTTCACTTAGAGGTTTCTGCCATCACTGATACAGCTGATCTTACTATTCTTTCTTCCTTGCGTCCTCTGTTCCCGAGACTCTGTCCTTGCCAAATGCAATCTTCTCTCTCTGATCTTTCTTAACATTTCTTGAAGTAGTTCCTTTTCTTCTTTTCCTTTATCTGTGAACATGTTAGGATTCTCCCCATACACGTCCACTATCAGTTCATTTGAACCCAACTGCCATGACTATACAGACAGCTGCAAAAAGCTTTCTTTTTCCGTTCCTAACCTCTCTCTCATTATGACATGGGACGAAGGTTTCCCCCTCATTTTTCTGGATGAAATGCATTTTCATCAACAGAACATGTATTTGGGACTAGGTATATTAGGTTTTGCAGCACTAAAATGCAATAGAATTAGTACAATTACAAAATAATTCAACTGTAACCCTATGCAGGTCTTCCATGTGTGTGGGGGACGGGGGACGGGACATGTTAGTCCAACCCATCTAACCAACTGACATTTCAATGGCCTTCCAACTCATGCCTGGTTCATTTTGCTTGACTGAGATCTGGCAATGTATTTTAAAGCACCTTTATTAAAGGCAGGTTTTCAGTCACATTGGAAGTTTGTATCTACATACTGTAAATATAGTCAGCAACTCGTGTGTGTGTGTGTGTGTGTGTGTGCTTAAGAGTACCTACATTTTTCATTTCACAAACACACAGACAATAGGTTTTTTGCAGGCAAGAAGCAAGGCTGGAGATATATAAATCAATAAGGAACATCTCCACCCCCATCGTTCAGCCGGGACACTAAGGTCCAGCTCCAAGGGCCTTCTGGCAGTTCCCCCACTGTGAGAAATGAGGTTACAGGGAACCAGGAAGAGAGCCTTCTCAGTAGTGGCGCCCACCCTGTGTAACATCCTCCCATCAGATGTCAAGGAAATAAACACCTGACTCTTAGAGGACATCTGAAAGCAACCCTGTTTGGGAAGTTTTTAATGTTTGATGTTTTAGTGTGTTTTTAATATTCTGTTGGGAGCCACCCAGAGTGGCTGGGGAAACCCAGCCAGATGATGATGATGATGATGATGATTATGATGATTATGGTATAGAGGAAGTGATATATTTCAGGGGGGGGGCTCACAAGCAGCTGTTTGAAATGTAGAGGAGATCCAGCAAGTTATAGAGAGGACAACTGGAGTCTGCTGGGTAGACTAAGGTGGGCACGTCCAGTTACCAAGAGACTCACTATAATAAGACTGGCAGATATACCCATTGTCATTGCCAGGAGTGGTTGAGCTTTATTTAGGGGGGGGGAGTGGCCAGAGTTGCTGAGCTTTTTGGGGGGATCGGTCAGGATTAATCCCGTGATCTACCTGTAACGCCACCGTGATCGACCGTAAGGTCATGATCTACCTGTTGGACATACCTGATCTAAGGCAAGCAGAATCTGTCTCCAAGATGCAGCTTCTGCTTGGCTGGGAGAACTATTACCTCTCTCCTCTGCCCAGCTATCCTGATAGGAAAGGAAATGGGCGCTGACCCTTATTCCTCAGCGCCATCTGAAAACTTCAATTTCTCACAAGCTCAACAACCCAGCCCAGTAATCATATTTCAAACTGACTATATTAAGCAAAATCTGCATGCCAAAGCTGCATTTAGTTAGTAGCTGTGTATGCACCCAGTGCTCCACCGCAGCTCATGTGTGCAATGTCTGCTCATTCCTCTCTGCTCCTGCAGCACAGCTGCAAGCAGGTTTGCATGGTTTGAAGTGGGCTTGTTTCAACAAAGCATAGTTAAGTTTGTACAAGTTGGAGATATCACAGCAAGCTGCAGAAGCTTCCAAACTGCCGCTGAAGAAAGAGAGGTATGGGGGCAAGTGTGTGAGGCTGTGGCTCATCCCCATGATGCTAAAGTCATGGGGCCAGGGTTTCCCCAAACTACCAATTCAGTATGAATGTCATATCACAGATTCCCAAGAGGCTATCCAATGGTAGAGGATAAATACTTTATGTTGCCTTTTTAAAAGAAACAGAAAACAGAAAACTGCATTGATTCACTGGCATGAAACCAACAGCACTTAAAGTTTCAATACAATAAAAATTCAAAGGGGGAAACTGCCAAGTGTCAAATAATGTGACATTCCAATTCATGCCTTTTTTTAGCATACATGCCCGCACATCCACTCAGGAACAATTTCTTAGGAAACCGACACAGAAGTTGCAGGAGAATGTGACTTCCACATGGAACTATATCTACACAACTGGCCATAATGTTAGCTTTCGGCACACTATGTAGTTGAGCCAATCTTGTAAAGTTTCTCCATGTCAGCCATGCGTTCATGAACAGCAGCTAGAGAAGCTCTATGCAATTAGACTGAAATACATAGTTAGTCTGAAATACATAATCCACACCTGTGTGGGCTAGAGCAGATGACAGGTGCAGTCAAAAAAGATTTGGAGGGTACCAGGGTGGGGGTGGGGGTTCTGTCTTAAACCATCTATCAGGTTCTAAATATACGGTACATGAACAAGACTTTTATTGTGAAGTGGCAAACTCTAAGATACTGATATTTTGCTTGTACTCCCTTAGTTACTAAGCAATAAAATGTGTAAATAAAATATTCAGTGTCATTTACCAGAAGCTTTTCAGGAAACTATAATGTCAATACCGCCTCTCGTATCAGAGCTTCAGCTTACTAATTGCCTCATATACATGATTTACAAAGCTTTTAAAACTACTAATTGACAAATCGTAATGCTGTGAATGTTCTTTTAATAGTCTTGAGTGGCTTTTTTGGGGTAAGTCAAGAGACGTTTGGTTTAACGCAACTGGAGGCCCACAATGAAAGTTAAAATAAAGGGTGGTGTGTACTCTCTCTCACTCACACACACTTATTTCTCATCCTGCAGTGTCATGGGCAGATGGAAGCTAAGCAATTCTCCCTGCAAAAGGAACAGGAAGAGGACAAATACTGAACCTCTAGAGAGACAGAAGGGGGGGGCTGGTTTAGTTCCAGCCCTGGTACACCTTCTCTGCTCATAATGAAGTGCCATAGCACAGTTACTTGGTAAAAGAAGTTTTAAAAGGAATCTGGCATTCTAGGTCTTAGTTTCTAGAAACTCAGTTCTGAGTTTCAAGCAGCTCCCAAGTTAATAATAAATTCTGCATTTAATTTGATTTATTTCCAAAGCCCCTAAAACCTATTAGGTGCTGTACAAAATATAAAAACAGAAACCAATCTAAATTTGAAGTATTTTAACATAATTGAAATGTAAAGGTAGGTGAAAAAGATATAATATTAAAGCAAGCACATCACTAGCAACTTGATTCTACGTCTTAGGGATTTTGCAGCCCAATTCCTCCTGGGAATATTACTAATACCCATCTGCATTTAATGACAACTTCCATTCCTTAGGCCTTTTGATTCCATTAACTGCCCCCTTGGGAATAAATCTTCTACTTTGACTGATGATGAATAAGATATATAGGGCAACTGACATAATTTTTCATCTAGAAGACTAAAGGAAGAGTCAGTCCAGACATCTTACTGATTAGTTTTATTAGCATCTTGAAGTAGTGATGTTAAGTTTATAAAGAGATGCATTCAATCCATTTAAGAACATTGGGGAGAGTTTTGCATGACATGCAGAATCTGGCAAATGTCCTTTTTCTATCAAATTATTTAAGAGGTACAGAATCCACATTCTTTGCCTCTGGTCACCCTGGAGGAAGACTGACATACATAATAAAAATGTAAATGCGTCCAGTCCAATCATCTCAGTGCAAAGCTAACGGTACTAAACTGGAAGGTTACGTGTGAAAACCAAAGATCAGATTTTATCTTACAATCAGCATAGCCAAAGGAAGTGATATAGCATGTCATGTGCATATATGGAGAGAGTGACCAATGGTGAACTTCTTCTTGCCTTTCAAGTTGTTGTTTTCTTGGACCAGGATATACTGGGATTCACAATAGCAGATGCACACTTAGTAGCTGAATGAAACTAGCGCTTCACTCAGCATCTGATCACTGAACACTTAGCACTATTGCATGGAACCAATAAGGTTCATTTGTTGTAAACCACGACAGGCACAGCAAACAAGTTCTATCTGAGAGATGTTTTCTGGCACTAGAATATTTTTTAATGCTCTTTTTGAAACCCAAATCAATTAAGACACTCAAATTAAGAGTATGTCAGCCAGTTATTGAATGAAAATAAGCACATCAAGCTCTTAGAGTAATTTATAAGTTTGCCGACTGTAAGCCAAGTACATCTAATTTCTGCTATCAACTTTCTAATTTCAGTTTAGTTCGACTGTGCTTTACATGTTGACCCTGCAGGATCAGAATGTGTTATATAAAGTTTCCTTCCTTATGCAAGCCCCTGTCGACCTCCCAACCAATGCCTTCTACAAAAAAAGAGATTTTTTTTTTTTTAGTACTCGTCTGTATTGTTATCAGGTTGTTGATTGATTGGTATCTATTTGTCTCAGGATATTTTGAGTAACTTTTTTACCCCCATTTCAATCTGGCTTTTGGTCTCTTCAACCTGGAAACATTAGTAAGACCTTTTTCATGAGTAATAATCTCTTAGGAAAGAATCATGGCCTTTGATTCTTTATTCGCCAGTATAGATGCTGCTTTTGATTCTCTTCACCACATTTCTTTTTAGTCTAGCGTTTTGGAGTTTTCACTTGGTTTTGTTTTTATATTTTATGTTTTATATGCTTTCAGCATTTGCCAGCAGTTCTCTCTTTTCTTCTACTCAGTCTGTGGGGGATCTTCAGATCCATTGTTCGTGATCCATCTTTTTTCACACATTGAAAAAATTCATTTCCTCTTTTAGATTCCAGTAGCTTTTCTATGCTGACAGCTTTCGACATTACTTATCTTTTTTCTACTGCTAATCATTACTACATTCCTGACCATCCTTTGGCTACTTCTGTCTGCATACCTCAGTGCCACCTGAAGTTTAATATAGGTCAAACAGCTGATTATTTAGGATGAAAAAAATCCCTCTCACACAAACATATATATTCTGTTGAAAATTATGTTCCACAAACTTGATTACATGTAGTGTCTTAGTACAATTTTTGACTTTTCTCTTTCCACCAAATTGATTCTGTTGTCAAATCTTGTCATTTTTATATTTAGCAGTGTTGCTCAAGCTCATATTTTCCTTTCTCTGTTTCAACTTCAAAACGCTTATTTGACCTTTAATATTTCACATCTTGATTATTGTAATGCTTTGTGCTCTGGTCTGCCCATATTATTACTTTTGCTCACAGCAACTTCCAATTGCTGTCTTCAGTGGTGATTCTTAGTTTACCTCATTCCATTTAAACCTCCATCCACATTGCCAGAAAGCTTGAGAAGTAATATATAATATGTGTTTTGCCACCATAGGTTTATGTCCTAACCCCACTTACTTGGGAGCAAGCCCCACCAAATTCAATAAGACTTATATCTGAGTAAACATAGGATTTCACCTTACTCTTATTTCTCCCTATTGCAGGGTTTCTTTTCCTTGCCTTTTCTTTTATTGAAAGCCAACTCCTTCAGGTGGAACATCTTTCTGTTCTACATCAATCAAGAGGCATTGCCACAGCTCAAGAATGCATTCCAGCCATCCAAAGGACTTAAGGAGGGCTCAGAGCAGAGCCAATGTGGCCTGGGAAATGGGTGTGGCCTTGCAGAGTCCAAAGAACTGAACAGAGAGTACTAGAAGGCTACACTTAAGACACCTCTAGTCCAAATAATAAAATTCCCAGAAAGGTGTGGCACTTCTTGAAGTCACTTCTGTTGCCTTTGTGCCACTTACATGCCAAAAGGTGAAGGACCTCGAAGTCAGTTGGATTCTGCTGCCATGTATTTCCAATAGCAGTCCCATCTTTTCCAAATAGTCATTCAAAGGAATACTTTAAAAAAAATTACTATTTTCTCTTATTAGAGAAGAAGCTATAAATTAATATGTCTAGATGTATTTAACATTTTATTTGCAACCTGCCTTTCGTCCAAGAAGTTCAAGGTGGCATACATGGTGTGTCGCTCCCCACCCCCAATTTTATCTTCACAACAATCCTGTGAGCCAGGTAAGACTGACAAATAGTGAACCAGCAAGTTCACCTGGTGTGTTTCATGATTAATTACGGTAAGTGATTTGAACCTGGGTCTTCCCAATCATTGTCCAAAACTATTGACAACACTACCACCACATGGGACCAAGCAACCTTTCTAAAACAATCCCAATTTATGTCACACACAAGCATTCTTCAGATACCATTTTAATTTTAAAGTCACTGTGTGGAGAAACTTTCTCAAAAAGCATATAAATGTATGAAATAAATTAAGCTTCATATCAAACATAGCACTTGCAGGCACCTGCTTGCGCAATGGGGCTTTCCTTCCTCTCTTTCTTCGGCAGCCCACCAAAATCCCCCTGAGAAGGGAAAAAAGAGATACCAAACATCCCATTGAGCAAGTGGATTCCCATTAAGCAAGTGGCTGGGCATCAGTGGATGCCACCCATTTTTCACTCAAACATTCCCCTCTCAACATTGAACTGCGTTTTCTGATATACGTACTGTTAAGATTGTAGTGATAACCTGGCAACAAAGAATTTTGCACTTAGCGCTGAAGCTGACAGTCCTTTATTTAAAAGAACTAATGTACAGAGCCATGAAAATATAGCCATAAAAACAGAATCAACTCCAAGATGCATCCAGAGGATAAGACATAAAACATGTGCTTGGAAATACTTACTGAAGTCTCCGGTAAGAAACACAGCTTCTGCCCCAGGAGCCCATTCCTTACAGTACAATCCTCCATCAATAAATCTGTTGACTCCAAATGTTTGGTAACTCTTTGTAAATTTGTCAAGGCCACCTTCATTTTCTTCAATGTTCTTCAAGATGCGATGGAAGAGACTATACCTTTCAACAGAAAAATGCAATGAAGGAAAGTATTACTAAATAATTTCAGTAAAGCTGCCAATGAAAGTCCCATTTTAGGACTTGTTCAGTCAAGTCTATTAGATGATAGTCCCAGTATTCCTCTTAAGCATCATCAAATGTTCAGATCGTAAAATTTTAAACTCTAAAAGTTAGGTATATCTGGCATTATAAGAATACTATATGTTCTGTGACTAGTAGCTTTGAACTGATGGAGTGAATTCTTATTCACTATGACAGCTATGTGGCACTCCACCGAATCCAATTATTAAAAGGCTAATTTTTCAAAATACTAGGATCATTATGCTAAAGCAAATGGCCACCAAAACATCCCACACTTTCCTTGAGAAACAGTTTTTCTTCATAAAACAAAAGCTAGAGCATGGCACCTCTATTGTAAGATACTCAGTTTTATCTAGTTTAAAAGGGTCATTTGTTCAAAGGAAACATCAATCATAGTGACAACTAAGATATTACACCTTGGGGGAAAATACCACTGCTGGGAAACAGTCTCAGGTTTATTTAAAGCTGTGGTATAGAAAGAGTCACTTTAGAGACATCGTATTAAGAGGGTCCTTAGGTCTCATTTATTCGTTATTCCAGTTGATTATACTACTTTTTTTAACTCGCAAGGTTAAGGCTCCCCAACAGCTTTTTTTTCCAGAGGCGGGTATTTACCTCACAGCCAGTAAGAATTTCAGAAGAAGCAGAGTCTGAGGATAGTGGGCATGTTCTTATAATGCTCTTGTTCCACACATAGAAACCCCAACATTACAACTGGGAAATTTGCCCATGGGGTATCATGCATCAAAACAGTGTAATGATTTCTGTAACCTCCATAGTCAGTTCTCTTATTATGCAGTATATAACACTCTCTCGCTATCTAGAGCTCTAAATATAAAAGTTGTTTTCTCAACAAACATGTGTGACAGGTGATAGAATTTTAAAGCTTGTTGCAATTTAATTTGAATGCATAAAATATAAGTCAAACAAAAAGGTGGGGGAAAGACGATTTATGCACTTTTGGAGGGGAAAAGGTCAAAGCACAGCGAGAAAACAAGTTGCCGCAATATACGTGAATCCAGTCTCTGGCAAAGGGTACAGGACATTGTGGGGAAACCGTCACTAGCAACCCCAAAACAGAAGCACTGCCCATCTGCATTGCAGTTTCCCATCCCAAAGGAGCAGAGTGTTTGTATTTAAGTGGGTAGTGGGACACAGTGAAGCAGAATCTGCTGTAGTACAAAAACCTTTCAGCCTCTTTGCTCTGCTCACATAGGTAATCATTACCTATATGCGTAATACTGGGCCATGAATAACATCAGCTAATATCAAGCATGACCCCAAGAGGTGCAGGCACTGTGCTGACCTGGTCTTTTGCACGATCCAAGCAGGAGTTAGTGATGAGCAACCTAGTATTAAGGGCATTGAGATCAGCATCCTCATGAATTGGAATGTGGTTTCAGGATATGAATATATGTATACATGAATATAAATACAAATACAGATATAGAGAAGTAAACTTCTCTCTCACACACTCTCTTTTTCTTAAAGAACTCTTGAAACCATTTAGGACATCCCAAGCTATATTCATACCTGAAGTCTACCAGTATAGAGTCTATGTATCGTAGGTGGGCTCTGTACCCCTAGCTTGCTCGATATAGAAATGCAGTTTTGGGGGGAAAGCCTTGCCTGATTAATTTCTTACTTGTCATGTATGAATTCAAGGCACAGGTGCCATTCCAGAGGAAGACAGGTAGGAAATCTAGTCCCATACTCTTATGGCAAGTGCTGACACTTGATTTCAAACCTTATTTTACACTCTGTAAATCTCAGCACTTCTTAGTTGCTGATGACTATATAGTCCTAAATGGTGGTTTCATATTAAGATAAATTAATCAGGGAGATGACGGTGGCATTGTCCTCATGCACTTTAAGGGAATATTTACTGTCTTTTAAGGCTGTCAAATAACTTTCTTGTGAATTTTTTTAAAATATGCAGCTCACTTACTAAATTTTAATTACTTATTAGTGTTTACATCTCTACCAAATAGCAGCCGATGACTGGAAATGTCAAGGAAGGACTTCATTATTACAATTTAATCTTTTTCAAATATTCTTGTGTGTGTCTGTGCTTTTGGATGCTAATTGGATGTGTTATATATAGCGACTTTCCTGTAAAGGCTAGGACTTGAACAAGTGTGTGGAACACTGCATGTACAGCAGATCTTTTTTCTTTTGTCGGGTTGTGGAGGGTGCAGGACTTCCTAATGCAGTGGCTCATCCACAGTGTACCTTATGGAACTGTGTGATGCAGCTGGTAAGGAAGCAATGATCATAGAATCATAGAATCATAGAATCATAGAGTTGGAAGAGACCACAAGGGCCATCCAGTCCAACCCCCTGCCAAGCAGGAAACACCATCAAAGCATTCCTGACAGATGGCTGTCAAGCCTCTGCTTAAAGACCTCCAAAGAAGGAGACTCCACCACACTCCTTGGCAGCAAATTCCACTGCCGAACAGCTCTTACTGTCAGGAAGTTCTTCCTAATGTTTAGCTGGAATTTTCTTTCTTGTAGTTTGAATCCATTGCTCCGTGTCCGCTTCTCTGGAGCAGCAGAAAACAACCTTTCTCCCTCCTCTATATGACATCCTTTTATATATTTGAACATGGTTATCATATCACCCCTTAACCTTCTCTTCTCCAGGCTAAACATACCCAGCTCCCTAAGCCGTTCCTCATAAGGCATCGTTTCCAGGCCTTTGACCATTTTGGTTGCCCTCTTCTGGACACGTTCCAGCTTATCAGTATCCTTCTTGAACTGTGGTGCCCAGAACTGGACACAGTACTCCAGGTGAGGTCTGACCAGAGCAGAATACAGTGGTACTATTACTTCCCTTGATCTAGATGCTATACTCCTATTGATGCAGCCCAGAATTGCATTGGCTTTTTTAGCTGCTGCATCACACTGCTGACTCATGTCAAGTTTGTGGTCTACCAAGACTCCTAGATCCTTTTCACATGTACTGCTCTCAAGCCAGGTGTCTCCCATCCTGTATTTGTGCCTTTCATTTTTTTGCCCAAGTGTAGTACTTTACATTTCTCCTTGTTAAAATTCATCTTGTTTGCTTTGGCCCAGTTGTCTAATCTGTTAAGGTCATTCTGAAGTGTGATCCTGTCCTCTGGGGTGTTAGCCACCCCTCCCAATTTGGTGTCATCTGCAAACTTGCTCAGGATGCCCTCAAGCCCATCTTCCAAGTCATTGATAAAGATGTTGAACAAGACTGGGCCCAAGACAGAACCCTGTGGCACCCCACTAGTCACTACTCTCCAGGATGAGGAGGAGCCATTGATGAGCACCCTTTGGGTTCGGTCAGTAAGCCAGTTACAAATCCACTGAATGGTAGCATTGTCTAGCCCACATTTTACCAGCTTCTTTACAAGAATATCATGGGGCACCTTGTCAAAGGCCTTGCTGAAATCAAGATAGGCTACATCCACAGCGTTCCCTTCATCTACCAGGCTTGTAATTCTGTCAAAAAATGAGATCAGATTAATCTGACATGACTTATTTTTCAGGAACCCATGCTGACTTTTAGTGATCACAGAGTTTCTTTCTAGGTGCTCACAGACTGTTTGCTTAATGATCTGCTCTAGAATCTTTCCTGGTATTGATGTCAGGCTGACTGGGCGGTAATTGTTTGGGTCCTCTCTTTCCCCCTTTTTGAAAATAGGGACAACATTTGCCCTCCTCCAGTCTGCTGGAACTTCGCCTGTTCTCCAGGAATTTTCAAAGATTATTGCCAGTGGTTCTGAAATCACCTCTGCCAGTTCTTTTAATACTCTTGGATGTAGTTCATCTGGCCCTGGAGACTTGAATACATCTAAACTAGCCAAGTATTCTTGTACTACCTCCTTACTTATTCTGGGCTGTATTTCACCTGCTGAATCATCTGCTCCATATTCTTCAGGTCAGGCGTTGTTTTCTTTCTTGGAGAAGACTGAGGCAAAGAAGGCATTGAGGAGTTCTGCCCTTTCTCTGTCCCCTGTTTGCATTTCACCATCTTCTCCTCTGAGTGACCCCACTGTTTCCTTGTTTTTCCTTTTGCTACGGACATACCCATAAAAGCCCTTTTTGTTGCTTTTAACCTCTCTAGCGAGCCTGAGTTCATTCTGTGCTTTAGCTTTTCTGACTTTGTCTCTACACGTGCTGGCTATATGTTTGAATTCCTCTCTGGAGATTTCCCCCCTTTTCCATTTTTTGTACATATCCCTTTTAAATCTTAACTCAGTCAAAAGTTCTTTAGATAGCCAGCCTGGCTTCTTTAGGCACCTTCCATGTTTCCGTCTCATTGGTATTGCCTGAAGTTGTGCTTTTAATATCTCCCTTTTAACAAACTCCCAACCATCATGAACTCCCTTCCCTTTTAGTATTACTGTCCATGGGATTTCACCCAGCGTTTCCCTAAGTTTTCTGAAGTCGGCTTTCTTAAAGTCTAGAATTTGGACCTTAGTATGCTTGGTTGCTCCTTTCCGCTGGATAATAAACTCCAGAAGAGCATGGTCACTCCCACCTAATGATCCTGCCACTTCTACCCCACTAACCAAGTCATCACTATTGGTTAGGACCAGATCTAAAATGGCTGATCCTCTTGTTGCTTCTCCCACTTTCTGGACAATGAAGTTGTCTGCAAGGCCAGTGAGGAATCTGTTCGACCTTATGCTCTTGGCTGAGTTTGACATCCAACAAATATCAGGATAGTTGAAATCCCCCATTACTACTATCTCACTTCCTTTGGAATGCTTGGCCATCTTCTTCCAGGAAGGCATCATCTGTGTCCTCAGTTTGGCTTGGGGATCTATAGTAAACTCCCACAATGAGATCACTGTTGTTTTTCTCTCCCTTAATTTTGACCCAGATACTCTCAATTTGGCTTTGAAGTTTTAAATCCTGGATCTCTTCACAGGTATACATATCCCTAACATATAAAGCTACTCCTCCTCCTTTCCTGTTTGGTCTATTTCTCTTAAATAGATTGTATCCCTCTATTACTACATTCCAGTACATACAAATGTACTACTACATTTGTGATATATGTGCACAAAGAATCACATGTATAAAATTCTTTGGATTCTACTCTTATTTGTTTCCCTTCATTTTTGATTGCCATCAGTTATCTTGTGCAACAAAAAGTGTGTACCTAGGATGTTCTAACTTTACAGGAAAAGTGAAGAACTGCTGCAAGTCAAGGTAGATGGATCAATGCTCTGACTTTTTATAAGGCAGCTTCCTACCCTGTTCCTCTATTTATTATGCAAATTAATGCATGCTTACCACAACTAGTCCTCTGGAAAAAGTTAATTACAACTTTGAAACTGCCCACTTCCACCTTCATTGCATTATGTTACTAATTATGTAGTAATCGTGTATAACCATTGCATTACTAATTAAGCTGGTGGGAAAAAAGGCTTTTGTTGAAAATTTACAATATATAGCAGTGGCAATTTCCACAGAAAATGTGTCCATTACAAAACACATTGTATGGTGTGGAAATATGTAATTGTATTCTTCCTTTGACAAGGAAACGTCCTGTCATTGATTTGGCTGAAATGGTGTGGACATGCAAATGCTAATCATTCCAAACTGCCTGGACAAGGAGCAGCACAAACAAAATCTCCTAATGTTTAATACAGAGATGGTGGCATTAGTAAAAGGGAAGTATGGATTGAAGGATTGGAAGGCTTGGACTGAGGACAGGGAGTGAAATAATTTGTAACCCCATAGCATCCTCCCCCAATGTGCTACCCTTCAGATATTTGGGGCTACAACTCCCATCAGACCCTGCCAGCACAGCCAATGGCCAGGAATAAGTTTTATAGTTCAAATGTTTGGAGAGCAGAAGGTTGGGGAAGGCTGCTTCCTGTAAGGGATACTTGGGTGGGTTATTTTTATTGGCTGTGGCTTCTGCGGTTACTTTTGCATTGTCACCTGGAAACCCTAAAAAGGCAGAAAGAGCTAAGAAGCAGTGGTGGAAGGTTGGTGGGATTTCATACATTGATTGAACTAATCAGTCATTTCCTTGGCTAGAGCCTGCAAAATGGATGGATTATTTAACACTTGCTACCTAACTTCAGTTCACTGTTTCATGCAATCCTCTTTTGTTTTGTTTTTAACTTTTTACTAAAATAAATTCATGTGAGCAGCACTCATATGAGTAAAATAGACAAAAACAAAAAATAAAGCAAAAAGTTGAGACAACAAAAGTTAACCAGAATTTCAAAGGAAATACTGGTAGATACGTGTTGATGTATATTCAACAGTTATTAGGGGCAAACTGTTAGTCCTATACCAAGCATGTGTCACATGGCTTTTGTATTGATTGTTTTCTCTTTTGCAATCCTAATTTTGGTTTTCTGCATAAATGGTGAAGGGAAAACATGTTAAAAGCACAGTAGACCACAAGGGATTGCAAGGTTTAATGCTAACTTAAAGGGATCTTTCTTGCCAAGTAAGAAGTTGCTTCCAAGTTCCTTTGCCATTTTAACAGATGTACGGTAGCCTTTGCAACCATTCACTGAGCATGACAAGTAAGAAATTTATCAGGCAAGACTTTCCCTCCAAAACTGCATTTCCATATCGAGCTAAGCCAGGGGTACAGAACCTATCTCTCCATTCAGGCAAACAAGAAGCATTATCACAATTCAAGAACACATTCCATATATTAAGAAGCACTCATAGAATGTGAAGAACAGTATAGGGAGGGGTGTGGCTTGGAAATAGTCACGGTCTGGGGCAGACAGAGACACATGGAAAGCCACATTCCGCCTCTCGGCCTGAGGTTCACCTCGTGAGCTAAGCAATACCTGTACAATTACTGTTACTTCTGTGAGAGACTCAAGGAGCGAAACAAGGCAACAATACTATGTAGATTCAGTTATGCTAGTAAATATAATTCTCACTGTCTATAATGGACTGTTTAAGCTTCTGAGAACAACGGAAAGACCCCTGTGGAATTAACACAGCTGCAAATCAAAAGACAACTTTTAAAAAAAATTAACGAGTTTGAAAATGTTTGTATCAAATCATTTTTTATGCTTTGCATTTTAAGCATGACTGCTCAAAAGCAATACTCAAGGGGCATTACTACCTTGTAAGTGTAGTGTATGGTAGTTGTAGCCTTGAAGATTTAGTGGCCTGCTTTGTATTGGGACCCACGGGTGCCATTTATCTAACACCTACTTCAGCATCACTTCACTTAATGATGCCTCTAACCTCTAGCTTCAGTACAAGTGTCCCAACTCAAATGACATAAATGGGAAAGAATGCTGGCATCTTCATATTTAGTCATTTTTTTTAAAAAAAAAATTAAAAAAACACCTTAAAAGGCCACATTGATTACCTGATCCTCTTGAATCGGGTTTTGGGAATAAAACTCAAATACATTTACAAGTTCCCTGGAAAAGACCCTGCTGTTGGGAAAGATGGAGGGCACTAGGAGAAGGGGACACCAGAGGACGAGATGGTTGGACAGTGTTCTCGAAGCTACGAACATGAGTCTGAACAAACTGTGGGAGGCAGTGAAAGACGGGAGTGCCTGGCGTGCTCTGGTCCATGGGGTCACGAAACGACTTAACAACAACAACAACATTTACAAGTGATTGGCGGGGGTGCTCATGTGAGAGAGGAACAGGGAAGTGCACCACAAAAGAGCTGTCAGTTGTGTATCTACCAAGAGAACTGTGAACCGAGTACAACTCCTGCAACATTAAACCACTGCCAGCCACAAGACAGAAAGGCTGGAGATATAAAAGTGCATGGATGAAATCCATGATCCTGTTTCATGATGCATAACAGAAGTAATCCAATCAACTTGCATTATCCCATGCTGCACATGTTATACCACAAAATTTCGGGCAAAACTACATGTGCCTGTGTTGTCCTCCCCCTGAGTGGTATTATTAGTTTATTTTACCAATTTCCAGACTGTTTGTTTGAGTGGGATCCAGATGGGACCCTGGCAAAAGGAGGAGCCTTTAACCTTTGGTGCCCTGCCACAGCCTTGTTCTAATTTCCCCATTGTGCAATGTGCATTGCAAACAAAGATCCCATTGATGTGACTAACACCTTGATTGTACTGCAAAATTTGCTGGTGCAGGGCACACACCCCGCCATTTTTTGGGAGGACAGCAGCTGCCAATTTTCAGGTGCACAGCCCTGAACCTACTCCCTTGAAATTGGGAGACCCATACCTGCAATGTGTGGCAAGGAGGGGAGGCTGCAGTGCAGGTCAGAACTACCCAGATAAGGTCATATGTAGTTTGGCCCACAAGTCCAAAGAAGCTCCAATATGGTGATCAGATACCAGACAATGTCATTGAGAAGTCTGAATGATCAGGACATTGCTTTTAGTGTAGAATGGTACTTCGATCAGAAAATTACTCCAGTAAATTGTTTTGCCCACTATGGTCTAAATAAGGGTTTCCCAAACTTGGGTCTCCAACAGCTTCTGGACTACAATTCCTGTTATCCCTGACCTCTAGCCCTGTTAGGTAGGGAAGATGGAAGTTGTAGTCCAAAAACAGCTGGAGGCCATGCCTGATTTAAGGTCAGCATGCCTCTGAATTAACTTTGTATTTAAATTGTGGGTTTTTAAGGCTTATTTTAAGCCACCCAGAGAACTTTATGTTATGGGGAAGCATAAAAATATTGTCTGTTCCAGCAAGCTTGTTTTCATGAACAAGTGTTAAAAGTTTGGTAATGTAAATAATTTTTAACTTGGAGGATTTTTTTTTGCATTTGGCCAAATGTGAAGCAACTGACAATTTTCCAACTCTTCTTTTAGCTGTGGGACCAAACACACACACACACACACACACACACACACAGGTTTTCTGACAAAGAAACCCAGGAGGCTACAAAACATGCCCCCCCAAGTGTTCATTCTAAACCCTCTTTAGGGTTTTGTTTTTTAAATGCTACTGTCAACACCGCTGAGCCATATATTTTCATATTACTCAAGTAACACTTTCAAAAGAAAATTTGAGATAGTTGAAAGCCTTTGCAACTTTCTTGGTTAAAAGCTTCACAGACAAATCATGTGTGAGAGATCTAAAAGGCTCAGTACATCATTCAGTAATTCGATTCATTCAAGGGAGACTGCATGAATGGCAGGCAACTTCTCTCTTCCCCCCCTTCCCATCAACCCAGACTCACTGTTTGCATGATCCAGAGATTATTTTGCCTGCTTAGCACTTCAAATAATCCCTGTGCAGGAGAGTGTTGGCTTTATTTATTTATTTTGCTTTAGATTAATGTGGGGAGCAGGGTGACACCCTAATTTGAGAAGAAAGCTGCCGAAATACAAAGAGACAGATTTCTTTCTGGAAATCAGTAGACTAAGACTTTGTTAGCTCATGTTTCATATTACACAAGAGAAAATAAACTGAAAGGTCAGTTGAACAGTTACAGCATTGCCCTTTTCCAAGGTAATCAGCAGAGCATGTAGCAAAGACGTGAACACAAGCGTGACTGGAAAGACAGTAGCTGATAAAGAGGCCCGCTGCCAAACTACGCGGGACAAAATACTATATTCCCAATGCCAGCTGAAGAGTGTGGCCTGCCACTGGACTTCCCTGAGTAATTCTGATTTATTACTTTAATTTGAAATTGTGTTCTTGTTAAACATTCAGGTTTTCGTACTGCCAAAAGATACCAGCATCTTTAATACTGACCATTAATCACATCCATAGGTGAAGTACAAGAGAAGCAGTATAGCTTATTAATTTGTTTGCAGCGATGAAAACAAGGCATTCATTACAATTAATTTTGCTGGTTGACTTAATGCGTGGTAAAATAAACATGCAGTCTCCTTCTGTAATTCAGTAGCATTTAAACTAAGGGCTGCATCGCAGTCCATTTTCCGTATTAAAATAAGCAGCTTAGTTATCTCTCTGTAATGCTAGCATCCTCCACTTAGACTTGGCTAATCATCTTAAAGAGGGTTTTTTATAAAAAAAAAGGAAGATTTTTAAAAAGTCAGAGGCATGTCTCTTAAGTGTTTTGTTTACTGGAAGTTGTTTTAAAATGGATCCGTTAGTAACGGCCTGCCAATTCCCATTTGATACTACTGTCAGCTATTTTGTATATCAAGGTCAAGTGTGGAAAAATACAGACTCAATGAGTCCCATAGCAACTGTGCTGACAGCTATGAAGTCAGAATCAAAACTCAGACTGAAATAGTTGAACTTCTAGACACTGCCACTTTTATCCTGGTGTTGAAAACATTTGCACTGAAGGACCACCAATGAAAACGACAATGGTCCTATAAAATAAAAAGGTGCAAAGGCTTCTCTGTAGCTATCTTGAATTATTCCATTGCATGTTTCCACTTACAATTAATCTGCTAGACACTATATCCAAGTGTCAAAGATGCAAGTAGCATTTCGATAATGGCCAGGTTTAAAACTCATTTATTATTGTGGTCTATAGCCCAAGACAAAGAACATTACAGATGCTGATACAAGCCAGGCTTTATAGAGACCCCACCCCCTATCTTATGCAGGAGAAGAGATGTGTGGCATTATTATTCCAAAACCCTCTAGCCACACACACAACAATTTTCAAGATGTTCAAATATGGTTAGAAAGGTGTGAAAACATGAGCAAAAAAGACCTAACTACCTGTGTGGCTCTCTGTTTCACTGACTACTGTATTTGTATTGTACTGCACATAGGGTACTGAAGTCTCCAGCTGTGATTAGCTAGGATCATGCAAGAACTTCTCAGAGAACTATCACCATTTGCAGAACAGCTTCTGGGACAGAAGGGAAAGATGTCCATTTTGCTGGAGTAGCTTTATAAGCCAGGATGGTAACTTTAAAAAGATCACAAGCAGACTACGACCCACCGCCTCCTGGCTGGATGCCCCAGGGTCAAGGAAGCAGAATAAACAGTGTAGGGTAGGCAATACACATAGAAAAGCTGCGGGAAGGGAAGTAGTGTAAGAGGCAGCTTGACAGCATAGCAAAAGGTAAAGGTAAAGGTAAAGGGACCCCTGGCCATTAGGTCCAGTCGTGACAGACTCTGGGGTTGTGGCGCTCATATTGCGTTATTGGCCGAGGGAGCCCGCGTACAGCTTCCAGGTCATGTGGCCAGCATGAGAAAGCCGCTTCTGGCGAACCAGAGCAGCACACGGAAACGCCGTTTACCTTCCCACTGTAGCGGTACCTATCTACTTGCACTTTGACATGCTTTCGAACTGCTAGGTTGGCAGGAGCTGGGACCGAGCAACGGGAGCTGACCCCGTCACAGGGATTCGAACTGCCAACCTTCTGATCAGCAAGCCCTAGGCTCTGTGGTTTAACCCACAGCGCCACCTGCGTCCCAGCAGGGAGCTAAATGCAAAAAGGAGGAAAGAAAAAGCAGAGCAAAAAGCAGATAAGGGAAGGAGAGGCTGGGATGCTAAGGATGACAGAAGAAGATGCCTTAGTAGGATTATCAGGCAACTGAGCAAACCACAGTAATAGAGACACTGTTAAAGAAAAAGAGCAGCCAAGGAGAAAGGAGATCAGGAGCAAAGTTGTTTAGAAACACAGGAAGCCCCTTTATATCAAATCAAACCACTGGTCCATCTTGCGCAGTTTTTTGATAACCAATGTGGATGTTCTAAAATGGGCAGTGTATGCTCACACAACAAAGCTTCCCTAAGTGCCCCAGCTGAATTCTGGACCAACTGCAGTTTCCAAAGACTCATTGAGGCAACTTCATATAGTGTGCATTGCAGTCCAGTCTTGATGTAGCCAAGGCATGCATCTCCGCTGATAGGTCCAGGTGCAGTTGGTGTAGCAACCTAAACTAGGCAATGGCTTATTGGACATTCTTAAGATATAAATCTGTTCAGACCCAGCTAGGCTGCAATCCTGAGCCAAAGAAAATTATTGTTTCATCAATCTACTCACATTTTGTTTAATGAGGATAAGAGGTAGAATAACAACTTGTTAGAATAGCTATTCACACCAAACATTCTCTCCATCTGCATGATTCAGCAGAACGGAAGAGTCATGATGAACTTTGCTGCTGTTAATGAAGTTCTTTCTGGAAACTTTTCAATAAGCACGTGTTATGAAGTGTGTGTGTGTGTGTGTGTGTGTGTGTGTGTGTGTGTAAAAGCAGGTCACCAAAACAAAATGTTCCTTGGATCAATGTATAATTTATTACATCAGCATAGTATATACCATACTGCATTCTCTTCAATAGGTAAGTCATTATCCTATTGTTTGTTAGTATCAAGTAATACTACAATTTTATGTTCTTCTCCAGCTTTCTTTATGTTAGAAATGGATTGTTGCAGAGTAAGCCGGCTTCTGGCATTCCGTGCTTAAGTAGACTAGGTTTTGTGATGAACTGTTATTACCATGTCACTACAATATCTAGTGTTGCGTTAACTAGAGAATGGCAGTTGCAACCCATAGTATTTCAAACCCTGTTCTTACCATCTTAATTGCTGCTGCAAAAATTATGCTTCACTGCCAAGACAACTAAATTGGAGCAACAAGAAGGCGTTTTTTGTTATATCCATCTTCGACCAAGCCACACTGAAATGTAGTGACTGGATTCATTTACTCGTTTACAGAGTAGTATTGCATGGGATTCCCCCCCCCCCTTAAATGCATAGCGGCATCATTCTTCTCTCTCTTTAAAAATGCTTATGAAGAACCCTTAGTAGAATTCCCTGGTCACTTCATTCAGTCTCACAGGAAGACTCCAAGTTCATCACATCCATTTGCTATATTGAAATTTAAACAGACAGATCTGCTGCACTCCATATGCATGTATGAATTTCCTGGTTTGCTTCAGTCTGACAGAAGCCTACTAAATGGGAAGGACTTGGGCATAAGAGAGACTGACCACATCCATCACTGGAATAATGTATGTAGAGCCCATAGAAATACTCATGAACCTTCTAAATTGTGTGCAGGGCACTTTTAATGCCCAGGCATATCAGAGCATGTAGAGCACTTGATCAAGTCCTGTATTTCCAAAATTCATCCTGATTCCTTAATACTGCTAAAGGCAAGACTCAGAAACACATTCCACTATTGTATTATATGGAGGCTTGTGGTTTCAAATTGTTCTGTCCTTAGGAAGGGCTTGTCACAGCTACTATCTCTAGAGTTCTACCGTGTTTCTCATATTATAAGTCATGTCTTATATTAATTTTTTCTTCAAAAAAACACGACATGGCTTATTTTTGAGGGATGTCTTATTTTTTAATAAAGTGCACGCGGGCGCTGTTTGCCGGGCTTGTCAAGCCCAGCAAACAGCGCCCGCCGATCTTCGGTGACAGGCGGGGGTGGGCGGAGAGCAGAGAACGATCTCCGCTTCCCCCCACCCCCGCCTGTCACACAGCACAGGTCGGCGGGCGCTGTTTGTCGGGCTTGTCAAGCCCAGCTAGGAGCGCCCGCCGATCTTCGGTGACAGGCGGGGATGGGGGGAGAGCGGAGAACGATCTCCGCTTCTCCCCCACCCCTGCCTGTCACACAGCACAGGGCCGAAGATCGGCGGGCGCTGTTTGCCGGGCTTGTCAAGCCCAGCAAGGAGCGCCCGCCGATCGTTGGTGACAGGCGGGGGTGGGGGGAGAGCGGAGAACGATCTCCGCTTCCCCCCCACCCCCGCCTGTCACACAGCACAGGTCCGAAGATCGGCGGGCGCTGTTTGCCAGGCTTGTCAAGCCCAGCAAGGAGCGCCCGCCGATCTTTGGTGACAGGCGGGGGTGGGGGGAGAGCGGAGAACGATCTCCGCTTCCCCCCCACCCCCGCCTGTCACACAGGACAGGTCCGAAGATCGGCGGGCGCTGTTTGCCGGGCTTGTCAAGCCCAGCAAACAGCGCCCGCCGATCTTTGGTGACAGGCGGGGGTGGGGGGAGAGCGGAGAACGATCTCCGCTTCCCCCCCCCCGCCTGTCACACAGGACAGGTCCGAAGATCGGCGGGCGCTGTTTGCCGGGCTTGTCAAGCCCAGCAAACAGCGCCCGCCGATCTTTGGTGACAGGCGGGGGTGGGGGGAGAGCGGAGAACGATCTCCGCTTCCCCCCCCACCCCCGCCTGTCACACAGGACAGGTCCGAAGATCGGCGGGCGCTGTTTGCCGGGCTTGTCAAGCCCAGCAAGGAGCGCCCGCCGATCTTTGGTGACAGGCGGGGGTGGGGGGAGAGCGGAGAACGATCTCCGCTTCCCCCCCCACCCCCGCCTGTCACACAGGACAGGTCCGAAGATCGGCGGGCGCTGTTTGCCGGGCTTGTCAAGCCCAGCAAACAGCGCCCGCCGATCTTTGGTGACAGGCGGGGGTGGGGGGAGAGCGGAGAACGATCTCCGCTTCCCCACCCCCGCCTGTCACACAGGACAGGTCCGAAGATCGGCGGGCGCTGTTTGCCGGGCTTGTCAAGCCCAGCAAACAGCGCCCGCCGATCTTTGGTGACAGGCGGGGGTGGGGGGAGAGCGGAGAACGATCTCCGCTTCCCCCCCCCGCCTGTCACACAGGACAGGTCCGAAGATCGGCGGGCGCTGTTTGCCGGGCTTGTCGAGCCCAGCAAGGAGCGCCCGCCGATCTTTGGTGACAGGCGGGGGTGGGGGGAGAGCGGAGAACGATCTCCGCTTCCCCCCCCACCCCCGCCTGTCACACAGGACAGGTCCGAAGATCGGCGGGCGCTGTTTGCCGGGCTTGTCAAGCCCAGCAAACAGCGCCCGCCGATCTTTGGTGACAGGCGGGGGTGCGGGGAGAGCGGAGAACGATCTCCGCTTCCCCCCCCGCCTGTCACACAGGACAGGTCCGAAGATCGGCGGGCGCTGTTTGCCGGGCTTGTCGAGCCCAGCAAGGAGCGCCCGCCGATCTTTGGTGACAGGCGGGGGTGGGGGGAGAGCGGAGAACGATCTCCGCTTCCCCCCCACCCCCGCCTGTCACACAGGACAGGTCCGAAGATCGGCGGGCGCTGTTTGCCGGGCTTGTCAAGCCCAGCAAACAGCGCCCGCCGATCTTTGGTGACAGGCGGGGGTGGGGGGAGAGCGGAGAACGATCTCCGCTTCCCCCCCCGCCTGTCACACAGGACAGGTCCGAAGATCGGCGGGCGCTGTTTGCCGGGCTTGTCGAGCCCAGCAAGGAGCGCCCGCCGATCTTTGGTGACAGGCGGGGGTGGGGGGAGAGCGGAGAACGATCTCCGCTTCCCCCCCACCCCCGCCTGTCACACAGGACAGGTCCGAAGATCGGCGGGCGCTGTTTGCCGGGCTTGTCAAGCCCAGCAAGGAGCGCCCGCCGATCTTTGGTGACAGGCGGGGGTGGGGGGAGAGCGGAGAACGATCTCCGCTTCCCCCCCACCCCCGCCTGTCACACAGGACAGGTCCGAAGATCGGCGGGCGCTGTTTGCCGGGCTTGTCAAGCCCAGCAAACAGCGCCCGCCGATCTTTGGTGACAGGCGGGGGTGGGGGGAGAGCGGAGAACGATCTCCGCTTCCCCCCACCCCTGCCTGTCACACAGCACAGGTCCGAAGATCGGCGGGCGCTGTTTCCCGGGCTTGTCAAGCCCAGCAAGTCAAGCCCACCGATCTTCGGCTCTGTCCCCCGATGCGCGACGGCTCGGGGAAGCAGGCAGGGAGCTTCTGCTGGGTCCCGCGCCTTCGCCTCTCGCTCGATCGGGGCTACACGACATGGCTTATTTTCGGGGTATGTCTTATTTTTCACCAACCCTTAGAAATCCTGTCATGGCTTATTTTTTGGGGATGCCTTAAAATATGAGAAACACGGTATAAAAAGCTAACAGAAACATTGATTTTTAGATTTATGTCCTAAGTTGCCAGGTATGTCAAGGAGAGATCTATTAAGCATCACTTAAATCACCATGAACATTACGGTAAGGTCACATCAATGTCAGGCACAATCCATTGTATTTACTTTTAATAAAGTCTTTGGAAATTTAACCCAATTTTTATTAATTTTCAACCAACTGTGGGCCACAAAGTGAACGGGTTTGTGGGCCACAAACCTGGAATGTTCACTTCTAATAAAAGTTTCTTACCACAGCAACAACTGAACAGTATGTTATTTGAATCCCGTTCGTCTTGAAGCTTCCCTACAACACTGCTTGTGTATTTCAAGCCCTTCTCTCACCAGGCTTCTCAGACTAACTTTTCCTTTAATCACGTATAATTTGGAAGGTGAAGAAATGCATGAGAGAAACATGCACTAGGAATAGGGACAGTGGATTTAATATCTAAAATTAAGTGCATCCATTATGTCCAAGTTTGATATTCTAGAACAGGACTTGAAAATTCCTTGCCATTCCCTGAGGAAGCAATGTCTGAGTGATCATCTTGCAGAAGCTTTAATTAGGATCATGATTCATAAAGTATGAGGAAAGCTTCTCAGTGAAGTAGCAGGCAATTACCATGTGAGGCAGAGGGAATTATGTGAATGCTGCCTCCAGGTGCTCCACCACATACCGTATTTTTCTGTGTATAACATGCCCCCGAGTCTAAGACGACCCCTACTTTTGGAAACTCCAAATTATGAAAATGGGGGGAGATGGCCCAGAGTTGTTGAGCTTTATTATTATTATTATTTTGGCCTTGTCACAGCCACCAATCACCTGCCCAATCACCACTGACAAGCTCCTGCTTGCGGCTGCTCACCTGTCCCCCCTCTGTACTACTCATGTACAAGACGACCCCCAATTGTTAACATTAATTACGGTAATTTATAATAATAAAAACCTTCTTATACAAGGTAAAGTACAGTATGTGAGAGCATGAGAGGGTTTTTTATTGTTATGTATTT
This sequence comes from Zootoca vivipara, assembly GCF_965207765.1. Classification (NCBI taxonomy): domain Eukaryota; kingdom Metazoa; phylum Chordata; class Lepidosauria; order Squamata; family Lacertidae; genus Zootoca; species Zootoca vivipara. The sequence continues at coordinate 60,636,556 of NC_142587.1, forward strand.
TGTCTTTCTATGTTGTGTTTTTATGTTGTAAACCAACCTGTGATCTTCAGTTGAAGAGCAGCAAATTAAGTAAGTAAGTAAGTAAGTAAGTAAGTAAGTAAGTAAGTAAGTAAGTAAGTGCAGGACCTAAGCTCCTCATTCAGCTCCCATCAAAACATTCCATCCCCATTCCATCAGGGAAAAGCAAAGTAAAAGACCGTGGGGTCTCTCCATTGACTCAGCTGATGGACCAACAAGCGTTTGGCTCCTCTCCTTGGTAAACTCTTTCTATTCCAGCTTATCCTTGCACAAACCCTGTTAACCAGGATCAACTGACAGGTTTCTTCCCTCTACCCTCACAGTCCCTCATTCCTTTGCACCCTGACTTTTAAACTGTAACACCAGAAGGAAGGGAATGTGTCATTACACATCTTTGTAAACCATTCTGGGGTCCTTTATCTGCTCAAGAGCAAGATTAAAAACGCTTCCTGTAAATAAAATAAAAAGATGCGAAAAGGTCCACATTCAGTGCCATGTTTAATTACCCTGTCAAGGAGAGGAAAAAGAGGAAACCAATCATGAAAGATCAAAACCAGAGATTAAAAAGAAAGAAAGTCTGAACTATCCAATTTGCAATTTGATTTTGCTAATGGAGGAGATAAAGTGTCTTACAAATTGATCAAAGTCACACCAAGCTTCATAGCTGGGCAACACCCTTGCCCTAAAACATAAATCGGTGCTAGTGCAGCAAAGTGGACTGTCCCAGGGTCTACCAAAAAGCTTCAATAATGCTCCAGAAGCCAAAGAAAGAAAAAGCTTAAGTCATCATTAAAAATGTGAAAGAAAATTTACAGTATGGAGTAGGTGGATCCATTTATCATCCCCAGTACACAACATAATTTGTCAGTAGAGATTCAGGCACATCAGCATCTAATAGAACACTTCTGGTTCAGGTTGTCAAGTTTCCAAAAACACTTAGATATACTTGTGAGGAAGTTACCCTTTGTCCATCTGTAAAGACTCCTTTAATTGCTACTTAAAATAGCCTTGTTAAATTAGGGCTGCCATACGTCAGGATCTTCCCAGACATTTCCAGGATTCGTCCAGCGGAAATAGTGTCTGTGCGGAATTTCAATAAATCACCCAAATGTTCAGGAAAACCCAGATGCAGGGCAACCCATTTGTTGACAGGCACCACCGCTGGGAGGCGCCCAGATGGCTTTAAAAGATAAAAGCAGCTGGCAAACGAAGTAGGGCAAGGAGGGAAGGCCTCTCCAGGCACCTCTAAATGTTGCTCGGCCTCCTGGCTGCAGCACCTGGTCCAGGGTCAAGCAGGAGCAGCCTGGGCATGGAGGAGCAGGAGCAGCATGGGGAAAGGATTTTCCCACCCATGATCTGGCACGCTCTAGCGGGGCTTGGATGTGCAGGAAAGCTCTAGCCAGCGGCAGGCCAAGGTGAGACCCCGGCGGCAGTCCAGCCCCAGCTGCAGCCCTTGGGGACTCCTTCATTGCATGGTGGGGCGCAAGTCCCCAGCAAGCTCCAAGCCCCCAACTGCAGCCCACAGCCGGCAGCCCATGAAGGCAGGTGAGGGATGATGCAGTGGTAGTTGCAGCATCAGAGAGGGACAACCTGCCACAAGAAAGCCAGGGCCACAAGCCAAGAGGGAGCATGGCAGCTCCTAGTGCCACTTCTCCCAAGTTTACTTTTCTTTTTTTAGGTGTTTCCGCCTCTTTTCTTCCTTTTCTTGCAGGGGGCACCTTCTATTTTGCTCTTTGGAATATGGCAACACAACTGGGCACATCGGTTTTGTTGCAAGCATGCTGTGAGTCCCTCCCTCTGCCCCACTCTCTCATTTTCGTGGCTCAGGGACACTTTGTCCTGCTACCTGCTTCCTTGAAATTTAGGGCTGAGGGAGGGGTGTCTCATCCCCAGCATGTCTTCCCCTGCCCCGGGCCAACATCTATCTGCCAGCCTTCGGTAGTGACTGCTGCCCATGCAGGTCCCTTGAGCTGCAGGGGGGAAGCAGCTTTGTTTGCAAGTTTGGGGACGGGACTTGCCACCGTGGAGGCCTGCTACTCTTCTTCCCCGTTGTACCCTGCTGCTGAGAGGAGAGGCAGCAGAAACCAAAGAATTGGGGGGGGAGGTGTCGCATTTTCAAGTAGGGTCGCCATGTCTGGGTTTTTGTTCTTTGGAATATGGCAACCCTAGGGACCTAGTAACATTAGTATCAATTGGATGCTAACTTTCCATGACAAAAAGGTGGTCATGATGCCATCAGAGAAGGGGAAGAGGTGCTGCTTCTGGACATCAAGGAAGGAAGGAACATACCTAGGATGCAGAAAGTCCCAGTTTTAATATCTGGGATCACCAGCTGGAAAGATGTAAGAGGACTTCTAAGTGTGCATCTAACCGGAAACCCTAGACACCCAATGTCAGTAAAGGTGAATGGACCAATGGTCCACCCTCTGTAAGGGGGCTCCATACAGTATTTTATTTGTTTGTATACCACCCTTCATCCGAAAGTCACAGGGCAGTTCACAACATAAAAATACAAAATGAGAATAGAAAATACATAACTCCCAATAACAAACCAATAACCTCCCTCCCACAGTGTTTATATATTCATTCAAGGATCTGAGCTTGGGAACACTAAATGCTTACGGATGAGCTACATTATAGCTATGAAAATATTATTCATGCATGGCACCTTGCCTTTCATTTTGTAAAAGCAACAGATTTCTTCACCGTGTTTATAAAAACAGATCGGAATGAATGATGTGGCTGTTCCCATTTGGAACTGGATATACATTGTCAATCAGGATACACATTTTATACCAAGGACTACAGTCTACCGAGCAAAGAGAGACATTTGCACGATTCCAAGATGAGACGCACCAACTCCAGGCAAAAACCATGTTGGTAGCAACATACCTATATTGAAAACCGAACTGAGAACAACCTGTCTAGGGCAGATGGCACATGATATGTACTTACTAGTTCAATTGTGATATCACACAAAATAAGGATAAATAACCAGGACAATAGTTAGTGCTACTGTGGATCAGCAGGTGACCTAACTGTTTTCAGAAGGACAAAATACATGGCCAGCCAGAGATATTAATTCACACAGACTAATCAAACACACACGGCACAAGACTTTGGTTTGCTTGACTTTAGACCAGGCATCCCCAAACTGCGGCCCTCCAGATGTTTTGGCCTACAACTCCCATGATCTCTTGCTAACAGGACCAATGGTTGGGGAAGATGGGAATTGTAGTCCAAAACATCTGGAGGGCCGACGTTTGGGGATGCATGCTTCAGACCATAGAACTGAGTGCATTTGCGTTTTTTTCTGGAACATCATAGATACTCCAACATTTATCTCCATTGATATGGAAGGATACATTGAAATTTGGTCCTAGTGTAAAGTACTGCTGTTCCTCACAGAGGACCTTCTCGGTAGTGGCGCCCGCCCTGTGGAACGCCCTCCCATCAGATGTCAAAGAGAAAAAGATTTTTAGAAGGTAGCCCTGTTTAGAGAGGCTTTTAATCTTTAATCGATTATTTTATTCTTCTGTTGGAAGCCACCCAGAGTGGCTGGGGAAACCCAGCCAGATGTGCGGGGTATAAATATATAATAATAATAATAATAATAATAATAATAATAATAATAATAATAATTTTTAAAACAGTTATGCTGATCATAAAGCACCTTCCTTTAGAAAACTGAACTATTTAGTAGAGAAATAGGGTAGGCTGACTGAGGAGATGGGTCATAATAGGGCTTTCTAACCTTTTCAGTGGTGTGAAGATAAAGTAACTTTATCTAACTGCATTTATATATATATACATGAACAAAATGGACCCAGCCATGGTTGCTTCTATGACCTTGCCTGCAGTCAATGTTCCATCCATCACTACTGTATGGCAAAAGAGGATTGTTTAAGGACTCACCAGCAACCTTGCTCCCTCCTTCACAGCTTTCCCAGACTTCTAGTTTGAAATGGGGAAATACCACTTGCTCCCACTCACCACTCCCTCAGTCTTTAAACATATAGGCTTGACCTATAAAGTGAGTTAACTTAAGGAAAAGTGCAGAAGGAAATTACCCACGCCTACCAATACTAACAGCCCCCTGCATTCCATCTCACATTGTTCAGGAGGGTCTGCCAAACCTCCAGAGAGACTCGGGGTGGGGGTGGGGGTGGGGTAAGCGGAAGTGGGAGAAAACCTTGCCTTTCATGAGCTGCCTTTTCAGAGTTCAGCTACAGTGGCTGCATTCTCCATTAAAAAATAAAGTACCAGCTCAATAAATTACACAAATGCTTTCAGTTTGAGAGACATCCACTTATACTGCTCTGCTCCCAAGCAACTTTTAAAAGCACATTTTTAATGGATTAAAATAAACTGCATCAATTTTATTTTTATGAGGTGTATCAATAATATATCACATAAAAATAAAATTTAGCCTATTATACTATGGCATTTTTGACCATATGTCAAAATTAATCTTCCAGAATACTTTTCATCCTGGATTCAAAGCTGATTCTCCTTAAAGACCAGAGATTTCTGGACTACAGCTGCCATCACCCCTATTTGCCATGTTGGCTGGGGCCTATGGGACTTGGGGACCAACAACAAATGGGGGAGCATGGAATCTCCATCCCAATGTAGACAATATCCCAAGTTTTTTTTCCATTTTCTTTAACACAACATTTCCAATGTCACCTTAGCATGATCTTTACTGTAATTAAGAGATTAGCTATATTAAAACCCTGAGAGCCAATGTGACTGAAGTCTACAATGCACATATTAGCGCATTCATCAATATACTTTAATAAAATTCAAGTTCACTGACATGCTTTCAAGCAACAGAGCACCCTCAATGAGGTGGTTTCTGCATACTAATCTGAGAATTTAGACTCCCTATAGATTTATATTATAGAATTAAAGCATCAAGATCCACATAAAAAGAAATGCCATTTTATCACTTCTGTACAATAAAAATGAAATGAAATGCACCCTCGTTCTTTGGAGTCACACTACTGCAACAGAGGAAGGTGGCAGCATTAAGTTACACTACTTCTAAATGCAATAGAGACACCATTACCAGTATCCTTTCATACCACTATTAATTTCTCAGCTTCTTTGCATCTGCCATTAAGGAACAACACAATGGAACCATACTCCATGTTGTGCTGCTAGCATAGATGCAAAATTCATTTTCTAACCACGGGGGTGGGTGATGTAGGCTTTGCACATTTCATTCTCTCCCCCTGAACACAAATTCCCCCGTTTCCAATTTCACTTTAAAACTGATATAGTGAAAGTAGAGATGTGAAAGCCTGGGGGGGGAATCAGACACCTCCTCCTCCCACCCCTGGGAACAGGACTCCACCCCCACCCACCCACCCCCGCAAAGTCTTATTTGATTTGGGGGGAAATGGAGGGAAAGATTGTAGTTGGGTTTTTTTTTTTTACCGGAATGTTGAACAAAATGTTTAAGACAAAATATTCCCACAAAATGATTTCTAGAACAGTCTAACGCAGGAACCCCCAAACTCGGCCCTCCAGATACTTTGGGACTACAATTCCCATCATCACTGACCACTGGTCCTGTTAGCTAGGGATTATGGGAGTTGTAGTCCCAAAACATCTGGGGGGGCTGAGTTTTGGGGTGCCTGGTGTAACGGAAATACTTTTGTTCTAGCTTTAAAAAAAAAGTCATCTCCACCACTGCTGCAAAGCCATTCAAAAGTCAGTCCAATTCATTCCAAGGATTGTTGCTTATTAGAGTTTATCAACAGCAGTCCTAAAATACATGGATATTTATTAATTTGTTTAACTTTTTTGTTTTGCCTAAAACAGTGTAAAATGCTAATAGAAAACAAAGTTTAAAAACAAATACATACAATAAAAAATCATGTTTTTACATAAACAAAAACATTTTAGAACATGTCCACAACAGTAGAGCACAGACGCCTGACCGATGTCATAAAGGACATTCCTGATCCAAACTTCTACATTAATGTATTAACTTTTTTTAAAAATAGATGTATGCCTCTTCCCTTTCCCAAGCAAACCAGCATATTAATACCACGTTCCCATTTCTGTCAACGGAGTGTATTAATGCAAAAACCCATATAGCAATCCTAGTAATTGTACATTTTCTCACTCACTGCAGGGATAAGAAATCACAAGAGAGTTTCCTGGCACGTTGTGCTGACGCAACCCTGTTGTGAAACACAAAGACCGCAATGTTGGATTTCAAAAGGATCCAAGCATGTGCAACCATGCCCGACTACAGGGACAGGGCTCCCTACCTTTATCTTTTATTTTGAGCAAATGTGCAGAAAGCTGTGAAAGAGGCCCTACCCTTATGTTCTCACATCTCAAGCTTAAGTAAACACATGCTGTACACATATTTCAAATATGGTGGCATTCGCCGCACACTTCAGCTAGCTGTTTGTTATGCAGTTTACGTTTCATCAGTGTTCACACAAGAATCAAGATTATCCCAAGCAAAATCAAAAGTTGACAGATTCTTGCATTTCAAAGGAAAGTTCCATTTACGATTTCCCCCCCAATCATGACACTTATGAACTGTAACTCATTAATTCATTAAGTACCAGTGCTCCATTTTTACATATTAAGACTCAGCTGACAGCTTGTGCGTGGACATGTTAGAACTCTGAATTCACTACAAAGACATACACACACCCCTTTTGAAATACCTAATGGAAATTGTGCATTCTAGTTCTGGTGTGCTCTCAGGTGGGTATTTACTAGGGGTCAGTACTTCTTGTGCATGCAAATAGGTTTGTTTTTTGAAGCATCTGCAAGACTTTATTATATTTATTTATTTATTTATTTATTTTTATTTATTTTTATTTATTTATTTATTTATTTATTTATGTGGTGTTTTTTTACCCCACCCATCTGGCTGGAAAATGAAAGAGAGACAGAGGAGAATGGAGCCCATTCCCAGCTACAACCCAGTAACAGGAAATGCTCTAATGGGGATGAGGAAGTATCTCAAAGCAACTGTCAAGGGGTTGTGTACTACCAGGCATCCATTCTTGCCAACTCAAAGGAGACAGGAAAACGTGCAGATGCTAACCTAAATCAGTTCAAATTGGTAAGCAGAAGCAGAGGACAAGGTCCATGCTTTCAGCATTTTTTTTAAAAAAAGAAAAACCTAATGATACATTCAGAAAAATGCAGCATTTTGTCGGATGCCCTGAGGTCTCTACTGCCCCATTAGAACACAGATGAGCAGAAGAAACACTGGTGGCTCAGCTACATTACTAAAAAAAACCCCAGTGTTTCAAATGTGTTATAAACATGCAACACCAGCAACATGTAGAGTAAAAAACTTTTTTATGCTATGTTCCATAGCGTTTTTTCTTTTGTTATAATGGTTTAATTTCTGACTTATTTATAACATTTTCCCCTGGGTGTAGATCTACCCTGGGTGGACCTAAGTAATATACCATAGATCAGCAAGAGTTTTAGTGAAAACAAAATGTAGATCTCACCAGCTTGAGATCTGCTCAGCCCTGCCTTACAGATAAAGGCTCCATTAGGCATCTAAGATGCTTAGAGGCATTTGCTATACATATGATCTGCTTTTTCATCAAGATGCCAAACTTGCTGGATTTTATGAATGTCATCAACTGTAGACACAGCAAAAGGTTTAGACGCAGTCTTTTAAAGGGTCTGTTGATTTCAGACCCTGTTTCTCTTCAAACCATAAGAGATGAAAGCTCTAGATCAGGCTTTCTATACATTTTTAAATTTGCAGAGTTTTATATTGGTAACAGAATCCACATACCCCTGCCAACAAGAACTGGGCAAAAGGTTGCTGTAGCAATAGCTGGTGGTTTGGGCTACATAATTACCTTCTAAGCACAATGTATGAAAATATCCTCATTTTAAAATGACCGCAGTGCAGACTTGGACAATTTTAGTTTGCTTCCCAAAGCAGCTGGAGGGCCGAGTTTGGGAATGCCTGATCTGGAGATGGTAGTGCTGTGTATACTGTAAATCCTATTAAGAACCCAAGAAGCAGGCAGACAGACACACACCACATACATAACACACTGTGATGGCATGTAACTGTACTTCTAAGCCATTGTACTTCTGATCAACCTGGCGATTCATAAAAGACTCTCCCCGGGCATAAGGGAGAAATAAGAACACAAAATATTAAATGTATATAACATTTTGTTTGTTCCTCTGTTAAATTAGAACAGTGCCTTGCTATTCTAATTCAGTCTAGCTAACAGGACCAGTGGTCAGGGATGATGGGAATTGTAGTCCCAAAACAGCTGGAGGGCTGAGTTTGGGGATGCCTGTTCCAGATGTTTTGGACTTCGGTTCTGACCATGTCTGCTCAGAAGTCAGTTCCATTGGATTCCCAGCAATGTAGTGTGAGGAATCCAGTCTTAATTCACATTCTTCTGTGAAATATGGACTCTCTAGCAACTGTTTTGCAAATAGAAAAGTGTTATGTGAGCTAAAGCCGCATATAATTTGGGATGCACTTTTCGTCTTCTGGTACTAAGACTGTAAATGATGCGGTTGGACCCATTAATGCCTGCAGTATTATAGCATTTTATGATGTTCCAAACAAGTGCAGTAAATGCTGCCTGTTAGGCTTTTCTATGCTAACAACTCCTCTCCCTTTATAATATGCGGCCATTTCCTGCAGGTGCCACAATAATCTGTTAACTATGTACACAGCAACTTAGTTTTTTCAGTGGCCTGCTTTATATGGGATAAAACTGCATGTGGTGTTAGTTTAAATCTTTTACTCTGTAATTGCATTATTGACAAATATGTATTCTCCCTGGTCCCAGATTTCTTCCAGATAAACATCAATAGTAGTGGCTTACTAACAGACACAGGAGTAGAGGTGGGAAGAAAGAATGGAAAACTGGGGTGCAAAGTGAGGCTATTGGAGTTGCAGATTACTGTAGGAACTGGTTTCCTCCTGACTTTACTCATGCAAGTTCAAAGGGTACTGGTAGATAGAATTTGACTGTATGATCTTCCTTATTTTCCTGTGTTGATGTCTGAGCGCGTGTATATTAGGATGTTGTGCAAGTTCTCAATTGCCTCTACCAGCAGAAAAAAAGCATTGCTAGTGTTGTGGCTATTTGGGGGGGGGCTGCAGTGGAGGCCCCAGTTTTGGCGCAGTGGCTGAAAAATTAATGCTGGCATAATAATAATAATAATAATAATAATAATAATAATAATAATAATAATAATGCCTTAATTTGAAATGTTCTGGCTGGGAGTTTGGAAGTTCAACCAAGTTCACCAACCTTCCTATTAAGGTTGAGAGTTGTAATCCCACAACATCTGAAGGACCACTTGTTCCCAATCCCTGTTTTTAAAAGTTTTTTTGTTGGCCAGATGAGCTTTTTTTTGGTCTTTTCTGATAATTACATTCTATTATGTTTCTGTTTTGTTTTGTTTCTTTAAGGCCGCCTGTTGTTCTTTTAAAATGGGGTTCTAATTTCTGAGAACTGCCTTAGCTTCTTGAGGCCTGAAGGCGGGATAAAATACATCTGCCTGCACACTTGATTTTGAGAAAAAAGCCCTTCAAAGAGAATTGCCTTCCTTCTCTAGGGTCTTAACTGAAGGACCAGTAACTCACATAGTTCAAAGAGATAACAAGGGCTTGAGAGAGCTGCTTTGGGAGAGCAAGAGACAGACTCTGAAGGTGGAATGATAACAAATATTAGCAGAAAACAAAAAGATTTGGGGCTAAAGAATGCTGTTGCAGTTTGACTGTGGAAACTGGAATGTGTGACCCAAGGTCATATTCCTATATAATTAATTTTATTCAGAGAGATTTATTTTTGATTAAATATGGACATTTTCAAAGCAATCATATGTACATGTCTACTGAGAAGTAAGTCCCATTGAGTTAAATGGAGCTTGTAAACCTTGTATTTGGGGAAGGTCTATCTAGAACAGATGCTTTGTACGCAAAAGGTTCCAGATCAATCATTGGCATCTCTAAGTAGAGCTGGGAAAGTCCCCTGAATCCTTGGAGAATTGTTGCCAGTCAGTGTAGGCAGTGCTGACTGAAATGGACCAATGGCCTGACTCAGGGCAAGACAATTTCCTATGTTTTCAGGTACTGTGGAACCTCGTGTTATGTACCACACTCCTTAAGAATGCTTCAGGTTATGAGCTCTGCTAACCCGGAAGTAGATGCTCCTGGTTGCGAAGGTGGCGCAGCAGGAGACGCCATTAGCGAAAGCGCGCCTCAGGTTAAGAACGGTTTCAGGTTACAAATGGACCTCTGGAACGAATTAAGTTCGTAACCAGAGGTACCACTGTAAATATAGGATTGCAGACTCAGAGATATAATGGAAAGCAAAAAGTTGTGCTTTCTATATCTTACCATAGGAGGATCAAGAAGTTAGGAAACTGCCATTATGCAGCATAGTGTTTGCAAAGAATATGAAGCAATAAAACACCCAGTGCTAAGCACAAAATAGAAAACTATGTATATATAATGTGTGTGTGTACAGGATTTGTGTGTTTGAGGTTTTAAACTACCTGGAGTGTGAGTTATGTGGCAATAGACTGTTGCACATGCTATGACTGCTGTGTCAGAATCTTCAATCTTCAGAAAGCTCTTCCAGGATAGAGCAAATAGTCTACCTAGAGCAGCACTACTTGCCTTAATTGTTTCTAAGTCCATGTGGGGAAATTTGCAGCCGTGCTCTGCATGCTGGGGTTTCTCACTCCGCTGCATGAAAATGAGCCATTCTAAAGATCACTCACATTTTCTTGGTCTCCTCTGGGAAGTAACTAAAATCCTGGATGAATTACAAATCTACACGCTTTGGCAAGGCATCATAATTGACCACATAGAACTTAAATCAGTAAAATTAAGAACAGGAGGGATTCCACATCTGAAATCCAATCCAGGTGGTCATTATTATTATTTAATTATCATGGACAGCATTCCTGTATTGAAGATGCTAGGAACAATCTGCATGAAAGAAGAGCATAGGCTCAGGAAGAAGCTTTTATATGTGCATTTTGATTATATATTGCATTTTTGTCTTAATTGGTGCATTTTCTGCTATATTCCTGCCTTCTTATAAAAAGTACTGAACAGTTTAGGCTGCTTCTCTGATCAAAAAGGCACATGTTGGCTAGTACATTCTAAAGCAGGCATCCCCAAACTCGGCCCTGCATATATTTTGGGACTACAACTCCCATCATCGCTACCTAACAGGACCATTGGTCAGGGATGATGGGAGTTGTAGTCCCAAAGCAGCTGGAGGGCCGAGTTTGGGAATGCCTGATCTGGAGATGGTAGTGCTGTGTATACTGTAAATCCTATTAAGAACCCAAGAAGCAGGCAGACAGACACACACCACATACATAACACACTGTGATGGCATGTAACTGTACTTCTAAGCCATTGTACTTCTGATCAACCTGGCGATTCATAAAAGACTCTCCCCGGGCATAAGGGAGAAATAAGAACACAAAATATTAAATGTATATAACATTTTGTTTGTTCCTCTGTTAAATTAGAACAGTGCCTTGCTATTCTATTTCAGTCTGCACCTTGCAAAAAGGTTCACCCCGTGATTTATATGAAGCTCAGACTGCGACTATGCAGGCCACCAACCAAGAATTCATAAGGAATGTGAATGTATCAAAAGAAAAGCCACCTTTATTATTTTATTTGTACCCCATTGCCAGGGACCATGCTGAGGAGGGCTGCACTGAGGAAGAATAGTGGGAGCCACCTCCTCCTCCTGATCCAGATCCTGAATCTTCCCAGGAGAAGGACAGTATAGATTTGCAGAGGGGCATAGTTCAGAAGTTCAAAATTTTAAAAGATGATGCTGTTAAGGTGCTACACCCAATATGCCAGCAAGTTTGGAAAACTCAGCAATGGCCAGAGGATTGGAGAAGATCAGTCTACATCCCAATTCCAAAGAAGGGCAGTGCCAAAGAATGCTCCAGCTACCGCACAATTGCGCTCATTTCACACGCTAGCAAGGTTATGCTTAAAATTCTACAAGGCAGGCTTAGGCAGTATGTGGACCGAGAACTCCCAGAAGTGCAAGCTGGATTTCGAAAGGGCAGAGGAACCAGAGACCAAATAGCAAACATGCGCTGGATTATGGAGAAAGCTAGAGAGTTCCAGAAAAACGTCTACTTCTGCTTCATTGACTATGCAAAAGCCTTTGACTGTGTCGACCACAGCAAACTATGGCAAGTTCTTAAAGAAATGGGAGTGCCTGATCACCTCATCTGTCTCCTGAGAAATCTCTATGTGGGACAAGAAGCTACAGTTAGAACTGGATATGGAACAACTGATTGGTTCAAAATTGGGAAAGGAGTACGACAAGGTTGTATATTGTCTCCCTGCTTATTTAACTTATATGCAGAATTCATCATGCGAAAGGCTGGACTAGATGAATCCCAAGCAGGAATTAAGATTGCCGGAAGAAATATCAACAACCTCAGATATGCAGATGACACAACCTTGATGGCAGAAAGTGAGGAGGAATTAAAGAACCTTTTAATGAGGGTGAAAGAGGAGAGCGCAAAATATGGTCTGAAGCTCAACATCAAAAAAACCAAGATCATGGCCACTGGTCCCATCACCTCCTGGCAAATAGAAGGGGAAGAAATGGAGGCAGTGAGAGATTTTACTTTCTTGGGCTCCTTGATCACTGCAGATGGTGACAGCAGTCACGAAATTAAAAGACGCCTGCTTCTTGGGAGAAAAGCAATGACAAACAGCATCTTAAAAAGCATCTTAAAAAGCAGAGACATCACCTTGCCGACAAAGGTCCGTATAGTTAAAGCTATGGTTTTCCCAGTAGTGATGTATGGAAGTGAGAGCTGGACCATAAAGAAGGCTGATCGCCGAAGAATTGATGCTTTTGAATTATGGTGCTGGAGGAGACTCTTGAGAGTCCCATGGACTGCTAGAAGATCAAACCTATCAATTCTTAAGGAAATCAGCCCTGAGTGCTCCCTGGAAGGACAGATCGTGAAGCTGAGGCTCCAATACTTTGGCCACCTCATGAGAAGAGAAGAATCCTTGGAAAAGACCCTGATGTTGGGAAAGATTGAGGGCACTAGGAGAAGGGGACGACAGAGGACAAGATGGTTGGACAGTGTTCTCGAAGCTACGAACATGAGTTTGACCAAACTACGGGAGGCAGTGCAAGACAGGAGTGCCTGGCGTGCTATGGTCCATGGGGTCACGAAGAGTCGGACACGACTAAACGACTAAACAACAACAACAAATAGTTCAGAAGGCAAAAGCTGGAAATACTGGATGGGGAACAGCTAACAGAAGACACACTAGAAGAGTGATTCACAGTCTCTGGAGAGTATTCACGCCCCTTCTCCAAAGTCATGGAGAGCTCAGAAAGTGTCGGAACATAAAGCATGGAGGTTACAAACTCAGATTGTAGCAGGGGCCCAAAGGGCTATCCCGCGCTTCCTAAGATGTCCGCAGCTCCCGGAAGTGATCATAACCTGATGCTTTAAAGAAACTGATGATTTAGCAAGAAGCCGTCTCTACTGGGATAGAAGGTCAGCTAATACGTCAATCACAAAGATGCAATTCATAAGCTAGAACATAAGTTGTTATATGGTACACGTAACACAGGTTTCCAACACGCATACTAACTTACAATGTAACATCATGGTTAGAATCAACGTTTAGTTAGCAATGCTTATTGGGCATGCATATTAAACATGAAATGATGTAATGATTTATATGATTGGTTAAAATGAAATCCTTTGTCTGAAATGTTATAAATTCCTCTGCCCCACATTGGGCGGGGTTGCAGTTTTGCGAAAATATTCGACTGTAGCCGGCATCAGCCTATTGCTTTGCAATAAACAAAATGTACTCCTAACTCCCAACTGGTAAGAATTCACTTTCGTTTGATCTGCTCATTTACGGCCCCAGGGGAGGAAGCCGATTCCCTGAAGCCTGATACCCATTCTACAAGCAGCTCAGACCAATATGTCACCATCACAAGTTAGGTTCAGAGAGAGTCATTCCCTACAATGACTTAACAAGCTTTATGGCTAAGCTAGAACATGAAACTGGGTTGCACACATTCAAATGTAGCATACAGTCCACTGCAACACACAGGCTTAGGTCAAATATGCCTTTTGGCAACTGCTGAAATAAATGCCAGGTCACAAGCAGAAAATTTAGCCCTTTTAATATGGGTAAAACAGCATCATAGTTAGAAAGAAGTTATTTAGCATCTTTTTTCTCCCTCCCAGATTTGTGATGCATACAGATCCCAATAAAATCTACGTTTTAAGGGGAGTCTGCATATTTATGGAGAAATGGGTTGCATATAAAAATAAAAGAATTCCACTAATGGGGCTAAATTCTATTTTTAACTAGCTGAATCTGCAACCTCTATTAACATCAATGTCTGGTAAAATACTAAGAGATTTATAGCCATGAGTTACATTATTGATACTAAATCTCTACTTGTTAGAGAAAAGGTTAAAAACACCAAGGAAAATCCAATGCAAAAAGTTAAATTAATTACTCACTAAAATTTAAAGAAAGTCAATGTATACTTGAAGAGTCTAACCATGTTTAGTCTTAAAGGAAGATTCTGAGCATGTAAATGTTAGGTAAAGGTAAAGGGACCCCTGACCATTAGGTCCAGTCGTGACTGACTCTGGGGTTGCGGCGCTCATCTCGTGTTATTGGCCGAGGGAGCTGGCGTACAGCTTCCAGGTCATGTGGCCAGCATGACAAAGCCACTTCTGGCGAACCAGAGCAGCACACGGAAAAGCCATTTACCTTCCCGCTGTAGTGGTACCTATTTATCTACTTGCACTTTGACGTGCTTTCGAACTGCTAGGTTGGCAGGAATGCAGGTGTACTTAAACATAGCTAAAGTAAAATACTTGTAATGAGTGACGTAAACAAGTTATTTATTTAGTTATCTAACCAAATTCATTCTCAGATTAAGTATCAGTTGCATTCATGTAGTAAAAATGCTTAGCATTATTTGTTCTTAGCACTAAATAATTTTTTCTTTGCTCCAAGCTCTGGAGGGTAGAACTTGAACCAATGGCTTCAAGTTACAAGAAAGGAGATTGACTAAACATCAGGAAGAACTTTCTGACGGAAAAAGCTGTTCTACAGTGGAATAGGCTCCCTTGAGAGGTTGTGGACTTTCCTTCATTGCAGGTTTTTAAGCAGTCGTTGGGTGGCCATCTGTCATGGATGCTTTAGCTAAGATTCCTGCATTGCAGGGGGTTGGACTAGATGACACTTGGGGTGCTTTCCAACTCTATGATTCTATGCCTAACATAATAACTTGATACACTCAAATTATGCCATAATTGTAATGGTAACCTAGAAAGTATTGTTATGGATGCAAGGAGACCATTCCTTGGCTAATAACTGTCCAGTATGATTGGTTTACTTTGATCAATGGCAGGAAATGTTCTCATAATAGGTGAGGATCTCCTTCCAGTTTGTGGATTGCAAGACAAATCATAATATGGGAGGGGGCAGAGAAACAGTATGGAGTACGGTAAGTTTGATATTACTGAAAAGACCAAAGAATATGTTCTACACGGGGCTGCCTTTGAAGGCAGTATGAAAATTCCCAACAGCTACAAAATGCTACTGCTAGGTCACGGGAAGGTGGGGGACAGAGCAATCGGGGCAGAAGACTGATTCTCTATCAGTAGCAGTACTTATCACTGCATTTCAAAGTGTTGATTTTAAATTGTAAAGTCCTAAATGACTTATGAATACGTTATTTGAAGGACCACCTGAACTCATCATAATCTGTCTCAAAGTCCCCAGTTATGTACTCAATCCAATTTATGGGCGAGACACATTTTTGTTGTGGTTCCTAAAATTTGAAACTCCCAAATTTGGCATATATACACATGGCACCCAGGTGGTGCAGTGGACCCAGGTGGTGCAGTGGTTAAACCACTGAGCCTAGGGCTTGCTGATCAGAAGGTCGGCGGTTCGAATCCCTGTGATGGGGTGAGCTCCTGTTGCTTGGTCCCAGCTCCTGCCAACCTAGCAGTTCGAAAGCACGTCAAAATGCAAGTAGATAAATAGGAACTGCTACAGCGGGAAGGTAAACGGCGTTTCCATGTGCTGCTCTGGTTTGCCAGAAGCGGCTTTGTCATGCTGGCCACATGACCTGGAAGCTATACGCCGGCTCCCTCGGCCAATAATGCGAGATGAGCGCGCAACCCCAGAGTCGGTCACGACTGGACCTAATGGTCAGGGGTCCCTTTACCTTTACCTTTACACATGGCATATATACACTATGGATTTTTAAACAGGCTTTAAAAATCCTTTTTCTAACTGCTTTTTTGTTGGAGGCTTTTTCTACAGAGATACGTTGCAAAATATAGCTCTGTCTGTTTTTATTAAGTGTCTTTAACTCTTTTAACTGGTCTTTTTAATAGCTGTTAATGCGGCTGCCTTTGTTGATTTTGATTATTTCTTGTGCTTTTAACATAATGTGAGCTGCTTAAGGGTCGGCTATGTCCAAAAAGGCAACATATAATTTTATAGAGTAAATAAATGCCCTTGTAAAAAAAATGGGGTGCAGAAGAACCTGTACAAGTCGTGTCTTGACCTCTTCCCCAGGGAAGGCTAGCAGAGCAGGCATATATTTTGGGAAACTACCTATAATACAACAGCAAATCAGATCCAGATAAGAGCCAATTCTGATTTCCATCCATTACAGCAGCTATTTCAAACACCAGAAACTGTAAGGTGGCAGGAAGGCAGATTCTGTCCTCCTTTGGGCAGACAAGTATGGGCAACAAGGAAGATCGCTCAATAGCGCTCTAGCAGCTCTCATTTCTGACATGGAAATAAGGGCTCTTCAGCTCAAAAACGCACATGATTTTAACTGCACCTACTTCCATGTATTGAGATCAATGAAACAGTTAAGCTAATGACAAAAGTCATTTACCCAACAGGAGAGAATGTGATAGCTCATTCAGGCATTTGTTAACTGAACAGTTTGCATTTCTACTCACATTCACCAGTTTAAACCTGAGACGGACCATGACAAACAGGAGGGTTGGGGGAGAGATGAAAGAAATCAGATTCAGGGATCGTTTTGAATGGAAGGCTTGTTACTGTGCTGGGAAAGGCAAGTGTAGTATGTTTGTGTTGCTGCTGGGGGAGTGTTTATTCTGTTAATTAATTAATTAATTAATTATAATAATTTTATTATATGTAAGTTGCCCATCTGACCGGGTTACCCCAGCCGCACGGGGCAGCCAAGGAAATTAGTCTGTAAGTTGGATAAAGGAACAGTTGCTTATATATTTTCTTTAACTGATAAGATTAATGCAGTATCACTGCCAGTCACACAATAAAGACATGCCTGTTAAAGGATGTTCATATATTTAAAACAACATACCACTCAATAACAGTTACATACACGGTGCCAAAAAAAATCACCAAGGATGGGACCTGGATCTGCATAAGAATTGCATAAGCTAATACAGTGGTACCTCGGGTTACAAATGCTTCAGGTTACAAACAGACTGTGCTAACCCAGAAATAGTACCTCAGGTTAAGAACTTTGCTTCATGATGAGAACAGAAATCGTGCTCCGTTGGCGCGGCAGCAGCAGGAGGCCCCATTAGCTAAAGTGGTGCTTCAGGTTAAGAACAGTTTCAGGTTAAGAAAGGAACCACGATTAGGGTTTTTTAAATGATTCTTTATCTTTAAACTGGGCTTAGACAAAACAGCCCTTCAGATACACTGTCCTCTGTAAATAAGGCACATGACAACCCTGATAAGTACATATTGATGGGAATATAGGGATACAAATACCTTCTTACTTACTTCATCAAACCTTTGTTAGGCATTACAAATATTGTATAGGCAATCATAAAACATCCATATATAAAATTTTAAAATATATACAAATAAACAGTCATGTAAAAATATGTAATAACAAGGATTTTCATTGGAGTTTATTTCCTCTAAATAGTGCCATTCACCACTCTGAGAGATACTATTGATAAAAACTCAGCCACCCTTGCAGTTACTTCCGGGTTAATGTCAGACAGATAGAATCTGATATTTTCATTGTGCCATAATGTTAGACTACCTAAAAAAGGAGATAGCCCGTATTTTGTGTATCTGGTTGTACAATGGACAGTAGAAAAGAGTAGGTATGTTCTATTGTGTCTGGCACATTCAAAAAAACATCTGCAATGTCTACCGTTTCTGCCCCCCTCCCAACCATGAATATATGTTACGGTACCTTCCAAATTAGAATAATACTTTGTTCATTTGATGAAAGCTGACTGTAGCTGTCCACAAAAGTTCTGTCACAATACATTAGTCAACCACAATTCAGGGCATGTCTTTCCGAGCAGTAATTAAACTATCAGTACATTCAACAGCCATGGCAGGGTCACACATTCACATCAGTGTAAAGGAGCCTCTGGTCCATCCCATTGCAATTTTATCTGACACCAGAGTTACGTGAGCACAGACATATTTTAAATAAGCAGGTATCTTTATTAAGAATAGTTGACTTAGGCAAGAAAAGAGGTAATTCTAAATCGATTTGCAAATCGATTAGTCACTTCTCTGCATAGGAGTTTAAAATTTCCTGGTTATTCTAAATGTCTTTGAATCTCAAATTTTGTAACAATTACTACCCAACGCTATGTCTAACATAACAAAACAACCAGATAGCTTTGCACAAAAATGTCAAAGACTGAACCTCTTGCATTGCATGACCTCTTGCTCCCACTGTTTACATTTTATACCCATGTTTCTTTATGTGTATATATAAATAAATAAGGTTCACACATTTACCATCTGCAGTAATTGATAACAGGGTAAAAAATAAATAAAGGAGAATGTTCTGTGTTGCCAGGGATATTTGTGTGTGTGTGTGTGTGTGTGTGTGTGTGTGTGTGTGTGTGTCTGCATTTATTCAAATCTGCATAAATTTAATTGATTTTAGTTTGTGTTAAAATAGGGCGATTTTTTAAAGGCGAATGCTGTGATTTGCCAGCAAGACTCAGAATGCTCAGTTTATGATCCATGTGGGATAGCTAGGTTGGTAGAGCCTGAGACTCTTAATCTCAGGATCATGAGTTGAAGCCCCATGTTGGGCAATAAGATTCCTGCATTGCAGAGGGTGGACTAGATGGTCCTTGAGGTCCCTTCCAACTCTACTAATCTATGATTCTCTGTTGTCTATAATTTTATTTGGGTCTGTGTCAACTTCATGTTAAGTTGTTTTACTTTTATAGTCTTGCTTTGTCGTAGTCAGGCATTCTAAAAAAATGTTTAGGGGTACTCTCATTCTGCACCACGAAAATCACCATTTTATAGTTCAAATCAGGGGAAATAAATACAGTAAATGGACAAAAGTACAAAAATTAACAAAATGTTTAGGAGTATGCATACCCCTGTGTACCCCCAGAAAAAAGCACTGGTCACAGGTATCTGAATCATATATAAATAAGCAAACACAAACAAGTCTGGTGGTGTATTTAAAACTGCTAGATTTATAGTGGCATAATGTTTCATGGGCCAGAGTCTGTCATCAGATGTAACAGAGTCTGTCATCAGATGTAACTCCTCTGGAAATAGACTACTAGGTTACTCCTGGCTTATTAAAGCCTCTGCCACAATAAATCTGTCTTCAAGGCTATGTCTGTTTTCTTGAAAGAGACATGTAGTGCAGTACTACATATACATCGTCAGAAATAAGTCCTACTATATCAATACCACCAAGTTCACCCATTGATTGGTGCACTGAAAACCAATGGCTTTAAACCTAGGCAATGTAAACATCCATGTTCTTTTAATTACTGACATTAAATGTCAACTTTGATTGTTACTATACAAACCCGGAGGAGGGTTTATGCTCAGTTAATTACTGGATTTGGGAAGTTCCATTCTAATTGTTGAATGATGCCACATATAAAAATCTCAAAACTAAACATAATAGGACACTTTCAGTTTAATGTACTATCACAAAGTTCAGCCACTAGTGCTTTTTAACGCTGCTTTGAAAACATGCCATCACCTTTTTTTCTGGCAAAGCAGTAAAAGAAGGTTTTGTAATCTGCTTGTAAAAGGCAGTTAATAGTAGAAAATTATAACCAATTGTGCCTGAAAAATATACCACACCAAGGCAGGAGAGCAAGTACTCTCAGGTGCTGTTATCATATAAGATAACAGCTGGAAAGTAGTTATGATACTCAGGATAACACTTCATGTATTTGATGGAGCGGACTGTAGTAAATTTGTTACTCTTGGCAGTGCCACGGGGCTGATTGTTGTTTTCGCTGCAGGAGACCAATGCAGCTACTTCCTCTGGAAATTGTATCTGATGAAGTGGACTCTAATCCACAAAAGCTTATACCATCATGAACCTGTTAGTCTTCAGCCTGGTTCGTTCATCAAAATAAAGCCAAACTATGGCTTTCCTGGACGATGTGAACAGGCTGGCTCCTGATGAGTTTAAACAGGATTTTCTCCTCCAGACCCTGGCATAGCTGCTGCACTGCCCTGCCATTTCATCTCAGGCCTGTGACACAACACAGCAGCTAAGTCAAGGCTATCCAAGGTTTGTTCTGTTGCTAGATTGTGGTCAAGGAAGACAGACCCTAATCTAACACTCAGATGCCACACTAAGCCACACTTGCAATAAAGGGGGCCAAGGAACAGCAAAGTGGATGTTAGCTCCGGTCCAGGAACCCATACATTTGCATGGTCATAGTTTGGGTTCCCGTGAGTCCATGACATGCAAACTAGGTCAATTAAGATACTGCAAGACTTTGTTATTTTAGGTGCAACCAGCTACTCCTCTGGAAGATGCCCTTCTTGGTGAAGAGACAATTATTCTGTACTAGCGAAATAAAAAAACTTCATCATTAAACAGATGGTCAGTTCCAGACTGTTGCTATTTTCAAGTGGAACTCAGTCGCATCCCAGCAAATCCAGGTTAAGTGCCATTATAGATGACTGGAAGATGTTGCATAACAAAGTCACTACCCTCAAAGATCAGACTTTTTGCAGTGAGGAAAGTGATGGGGAAATCCCACTGGGAAGGGTGGGATAGCACTTGCTTGGGCACATATAATCTCCCTGGAAACAAATCAAGTAGACTGGAAGAATCAATGATGTGGAGAAACCAAACATATACTGCACCCAGGCATACTCTTAGAAGCCACTATGAAATCCCTACAAGTACAGTGGTACCTCGGTTTACAAACACAATTGGTTCCGGAAGTCTGTACTTAACCTGAAGCGAACTTTCCCATTGAAAGTAATGGAAAGTGGATTAATCCGTTCCAGACAGGTCCGCAGAGTACTTAAACTGAAAATACTCAAAACGAGGCGTACTTAAACCAAGGTATGACTGTATTGCAATTGGGGGGTGGAGGTGGCAGTAGCAGGGGATTTCACTACTGATGTTTGAAATATTAGAAGGGGGATATTTGGCTGCCATAACTATCCTCAGTGCAGTGGGAAATCTGACAGCAGCCAAAAATCCCCGCTCCAGTATTTCAAATAACAGCACTTGTCCTTCACAACTTATGCAGAGAAAAGGGGCCCTCAAGGACACTATTGAGGTGAAGTCTAAATCTGCTCTCTGACACTGGGAATAAATTCTGTTCTATCCATGTCCCCACTCATGCAGAATAAATCATACTATTGTCTAACCTTTCAATCTGCATAACCTCACTGTGGGCTCCATTACTTTATCCCACTAGTCTGACAAAAATATTAGCCGCTGGCATTTACATATAGATTTATCAATCACCTCTTCATAGCTGCAGGCACACACACACACACACAACTTTTACCTTACAACAGCTTTGTGAAGTAGGTTAAGCAGAGACAGAACGACTGACTCAGGAAAACCCAGTAAAGCTTCAAAGCAGAGCAGGGATTTGAACCAAGCTCTGTCTCTTCCAAATCCAACACTGTCCACAACACCAGGCTGCTGTGACCACTGCCCAATTTATGATCCCTTCTGCTACTCCATGCCCCAGCAAGCAATATGCTTCAATGAACAAAGAATTTGCCACAAATGTAGAAGACCAATGTTTAAATCCTATTCTGACCGATGCTCTTGGGTGGGTTTTAGCAACTCACAGTCCCACAGTCTAAGATACCTCTGTATAAAATTGTTGACTATAATTATTGAAGGCTGCCTCAAACAACTGCTGCAGAAATTAAAATAAAAAAGCTAAAAATTAAGTTCATGAAAGTTTCTGATCACACTTTCTACGGAACTCTTGCCCCCTAAATTATTGGTTTCTTTGGGGGTTGGGGGTATTACAGAAGGGTGGGAAGAAGGTGAACTAATCTTAGGAGCCCAGTCAAACGGTGCGAACTCAATGGAGCTTGCATCTGAGTATACATGTCAGGTTGCAAATTGTTAGTAGCAACAGTTTTCATCTCTCCCTCTCAGAGCACAGTCCTATGCATGTTTACTTAGAAGCCCCACTGTATTCAATGGAGCTAGGATCCCAGCCTTGGGCATTGCTCACGGATTATTTAGCCGAGGACTCTCCACACACCTTTCCTTGCTTATTCTTTTTTACATACTGTACTGAAAACCTCATGGCTCTTTTACCCGGCTGGCAGACAATAAAATCTCTTGCAGCGTGAACGGGGGGGAAAGTCCCTCCCTCTCCACCAGCTAAGGGCAAGACCCAACTTCCAATCCCAAGTGAGGGCAGCCGGGTGGCTTCAGAGCTTCCCGTGGAGATGAAGGCTCGCCAATCAGGCTCGCCCGCTCCCCGCCAGCGAGGAAGCACGCGACGCATACGCACCGCGGACGCCGGGAAGCGCACGTGAAAGGCAGGGGCTCATGTTGCAACAGAGAGGAGCGCGGGGCGGGTGCCGGAGGGGCTGCAGCCGCTCAGCTTTCCTTCCTCGCCGCGGCTGGGCACCAAAGCGGCGGCAGCCCTGCCTTTACGAGAGTAAGTCCCCCTTGGACTCCGGAGTGAAAACGCACAGGCTTTGTTCCAGCTGCAAAGGCAGCAGGCAGAGGAGGAGAAGGTAGTGAAGCCGAGTGAGCCCAACGGGCAAGAGAAGCTAGTGGGACTTTAGCAAGGCATGCACGGGGCCGCTCTGCGGATAGGGACTTACTCTGGATGAAGCAAGCAGGACTGAGAAGCAAATAAGCGTGACGGTGTAGCTTTTTAGTGTCTGGAGCAGCTGTTTTTGTTTTGTTTTTTGAGGGGTGGGCCCGGAGGGGAGATGGGCGGGTATGAGAGCCCAGAAGCAGCGCGTCCAGGTGCACCAGCTGGTCTCGGTTACCTGCGCTCGAAGTCCTGCTCAAAGGGAGTCAGGTAGGGGTCCTTCTCCAGCAAGCGCTGCAAGTCGGGCACGCAGGGGCTTAGCAAAGCCATCTTTGCATCGGCAGCGGGAGGATCCGACCTCAGTTGCACCAGGATGTCAGGAGATGCGGCGCCCTCTCAGCTCCCTATATACATTTGGGTAAGAGGGGTGGGCTGCAAGGAAAAGCGCCGACCTCTCTCCCACCAACCCACCCCCTTTTCGGGATAGGGCTAGGCCGGGTGCCGCCCAGGCTGGGGGAGGGGAAGGGGGTCACCCAGCTAAGCAAGGGAAGGGCTCCGGGAACAGGCTGTTCCGGCCTTGCTAAGAGACTCGAAACCTGCGGCTGCTTCTGGGTTTGCAGCGTCCTTGCGACTGAGCATGCTCGGGAAACACGAGCAAGCTCAGTTGTGCGTTCTGAAGCTGCTGCCCTCTCTTGGCCCTCTTCACATCCGCCAGGAATTGGTGTTTTGCCTGTTATCCAGTATATCTGTACTGAGCAAAGGTGAGCGCCCAGGAGACAGACCAGGAGAAAAGCCATGCAGGTGATAGGCAGTAGACTAATGAAGAGAGGCAGAAGATACAATCTTAGGCACTTTTACTTGGAATTAATCTCATTGAACTTTTTGGAATATTTTTCATAGTAAACATGCCTACAGTTGGGCATCACCTGGTTTAAGATTTGGTGTGCTGAGTGCAAGTATGAATCACTGGTGGAAATAGGGGTCTTTCTCTGCCAGAGAAGGGAGGGTGCTAGTGGGTTCTTGCTGCTCCTCCCACTTTGGGGGTGGGATGGAGGGTGCCTGCAGAACTCCAGTGCCATCTCGGGTGCCCTCAGCACCCACCAACCCTGCCAGAGAAGTAGCAGCTGCAGTGAGAGCTCACATAAAGTAGCAGAAGAAACCTGAGGTGACGAAACAGGAAGGACTGTGTCTGGTCACTTTCAACAGCTGTTTCCCAATAAAGGCATATCTCCCCACCCCCACCCCCCAAGGTCATCCTGCCCTATCCTTGCACAGTGCATAGGGCAGCTAAAAGATAGAAGTCTGATCTTAATGCTTCTGGGAGGAAGGTGTGGCATCCTTGTTCAAATCTTCCAAGTACACTGGTAAAACAAGTTAATCTTTGTACAGGTCATTCTTTATAAATTGACAAAGTAACAGGTGGAAGGACAGGAGAAGTTTCAGGCTGATGTCAAGCAAGACATACTTGTCAGACTCTGTCAATTTCATTTGCCACAAGAATCCTCATATTGCTAGCAAGGAGTAGAACTGATGTTTTGAATGAGGAACCTATGCCTCTCCAGATGTTGGGGAACTCTAGCTACCTGTGGTTCCATCAGCGATGATGGGAAATGTAGTCCCACATCTGAAGAACCACAGGTTGCCCAAGCCTGGGTGAGAGCTATGGTTTTCAGACATTCTAATCTGGGAAACCCTTCTAAATCAGCTCGTCTGTCAGGGCCAAGAATGAAGGGAAAATCTAATTAGTGCAGTCTCTATTAATCTGTAAGCCTGTGGACAGGAATCATCTCATTTGTTGTATTATTGATTTTATGTATTCACCTGGGAGCTGCTGTTTTTTGTTGTTAAAGAGTGACATAAAAATGCTTTAAATGAAATAAAATAAAAATCAAAGAGCCATTGCAGATTCTGCAAAATAGGTGCTTTTTCCCCATACACCTTCATAGACCTAGAAACAGAATGAAGAAATGTTCAATAATCTTCCTGTCTCTCTCTCTCCCTGTACCCTAGTTTTTTACTTCAAGTTACACAATTCCAGAAAGTCTTGTGTGTGTCCTAACTTGGGCATCGCAAGCAAATAATAGTGTTTTGAAAGCTGAAACATCTTAACTCTGGGAAAACGAAGAAAAGCAAAGAATATCTACTTAACCAACGAGTGTTGCAAAACTTCTGCATCCTGAATGTCAATAATTTTCATAAAAGTTCCATTTTATGTAACATATAATTCTGTGGTAAAATACTTTGCTGTGTTAACTTGTTTTTTTCCAGTATATGTACAGTTATGAATACATTAAAATGCTAAATATATTATTTCACAGCAGAAACAGTTTAAATTACAGGAAGTTTAAACGTTAGGAGGGAGTTGTTAAGCATTCAGCACTGGAGCAAGCTGCCTATAATTGCAGATTCTCTGTGCTTGCAGGTTTTAAAGTAAACTTGGATGACATGTATTGGAAATGCTTAGGCAGAAAATATGTGCCAATTACATTTAAAATAGATTTCATAATGGCATGTACTAAGCAATCATCTGTATGCATTTTCTTAAGTTGTAAAACATGGGAAATTGTGCTCCTTCATTCATATGTATTTGTGAACCCTTTGGCACACGACTGAAAAGGAAAATATAAATTCAGATGGACACCTATTATTAGAAATCACTTTGCAGTCATGCCTCATGGACAGGCAGTGTGGTTAAAAAACTGAGCTGTGGATACCTGGATTCAAATCCCTGCATCAGCAACAAAACTGGTTCTTTTACAGTAAGATTGGCCCAGTTGCACACTTTGGGGCTAACCTACTTCACAGGATTGTTTTGAGGCTAAAATGGGGTGTGTATGTTACTCAGAGCTTCTTTTAGGATGCAAATGAATGAATTTATCTAGAAATTTCCCTTGATTGTCCAAATGTAAGGCTTACATGAGACATTCCTTCATTATTCCAATTTTGAAAAGTTACCCTAAGCAAGTATTTTGTTCCTGCAGCTGTACTGGGTGACATCGGTGAGTTTTCCCTGAGTATGACTATTGTTGGCTATCACCTACTGAACCTAGTAGCTTGCAGAAAATATAAGTTTCAGAAGTTGCAACATGTGTATGATTCAAGAACCTCTATCTTTCACACACATTCTCCCCCACCCCATCTCTCCAGCTTCACGAAAATATTGGGTTAGATATCTTCACATATCTAGAGCTCTCTACATACTGTATAGTGATCCCTGAACAAATGACATCCCCATTCCTACATGAAAAAAAAAATCCCTGCTGAACAGAGAAATTCTGTTCCTTACTTGTTGGAGTAAGGAAAGAGGAGAGCTTAGAATCCGGTGCCTTCCCCCTACAAGAATTTCTTGTGCGAAAGTTATTTCTACATGCATATTAACTCAGGGTGACTATAAGTGCAATTGAATGGCCCATCTTGCATCAAATGTTGTACAAGGCATGGACATCAGTAGTTACCTGGTAGTTGCCAGCTAACCTCTATACCTTGGCCTCTGGCAGTTAAGGAATTTAGATGTTTTGTGACCCATCTGATTTGATAAATTTGTATTCTGTCATATTTTGGAATGGTTTTATATGTGTTAAAGTTGTAGTGATTTTTATCTGCTCTAAATTTGTCTTTTTACTTGTAACCTGCTCTGGGATGTCATGGTGAAGGGCAAGGAATAGATCTAATAAATAAATACAATTTGTTTACATTTATAAATGTTGTTTCGTTCCAGCATGACACTGAATTACAGAGACTAGTTGCGTACTGTGGGAAAATGTGTTTGTTCTGAGAGTGTTGTGATTTTTGTAGTGTATTGGTATCCCAAAATGTGGCGATGTGGGAGTTGGTGGAGGAGGGCTCCAGCTTAGAATCTGAACCAGCTCTGTGCTCTGAAATTTCCTACTCTATGCTACCAATTGGGAATGTGCCTAGCTATAGTCAAGGCAAACATCTTGTCTCTACTTTGCATGTACAATTTGTAGAACTTTTTGGAGGGGACTTGCAAGTATATTTGTTACTCAACTACTGAGAATCAGAAACCTTTTTGAAGCTCTTATTTCAATGCATTCAGAGATCTAAAAGTACTAACTCCGAATCTACCTTGTGCCCGTCCCCTGCTTGCAGTGTGGAGCAAGTGAGCCTATGATGCCCACTCCAAGAGCAAAGAGTCTCTTTTTCTTAATTGAATGGGACTCTACTGTTGTTTGTTTCTGCTGTCAGGTGAACTTCGTTGCCCGCCCACCCACCCTGCCTTCCATGGTAGCTTGTACTTTATCTGTGTCCTTTAATTCAAGACTTCCAATCCTTGCTTGATGGAGAGTCTGCCTGCTGTGGAAGCAGAGAGAGAGAAAGGCTGTTCCTGCAGTTATTCTGTGCTTTGGGGTTGCAGCGTGTGAAGTAGAAGCTTCACATTTTTGTGCTTTTCCCTTTGTCATCCTGAGACAGCTCCAGCAGTTCACAGCATCGTTATCAGCTGTCTTGGTGTAAACAGAGGAGACAAATTTATGAAGCAGCAGCAATTTGTAGATGAGCAACAGGAATATGGCTGAGGGCTTGGACCCCCTGGAGATGTAGGGCTCAAAGTGATCCTTTAGCTGCAACCAATTGACACTGGTGTGACCCAGGTTTGATTAGCAGCCCCTAGTGGCTAATAGTTATCACTTGGTCAATAGCTTAAACAAACACTGCTTTCTGTAGTGAGCTGGTCACTCCCAGGGCCTTGTTGAGACATCAAGTTTCAGAGATGGAATATTGTGTTCATTTGATTTGGTAGTGCAATAATTGCTGTTCTGCATAGTGCTTTGCCAGAGGAACTGCTTTCATGCCTGACCTCTCGACTTCTCTTAATAAAAACTTTTTTTGTACTTCTCTTTATATTCTCACATATATTTCTTCCACTTCATTGACCACTCCATGCAAATCATGAAGTGGCCTCTGGCCCTGACACGTTATGCCAGCTTTAGTTTTGGTCGTTAAGGTTCTTTGTTGTTTTTAGTATTATATTTGATGGTGCAGTGCTGAGAATAGCTTACTAAAGAAGGATATTACTTACAGTGAAAGCTTGTGAATCTGTCAGCACTCGCAGCATGGCACACCTTTTTGCCTTATCCAATTTTTATTTCACCTAGATGGAAATTGAGTTTCTTGGTGATTAAAATTGTAGCTGGTGGAAATATGGAAGGAGAGAACCACATTTCAGCCTGTTATATGGTCTGCTTCAAGGGAGTTGTTCCTTGTAAAAGAACTATATTAGATATTCTGGTCTCTTTTTAAGCAGTTAATTAATTCCTTGCATATTCCAGATGCTTACTTTTAATCTTCCCCTTACTTATATTTCATGCATCATATTTGAGATGGAATCTGTCTTTCATTCTCTTCTACTTACTTTGATACTTTTTTACCTGTAAGAACTCTACTTCTGTATTTGAAAAGGAGAAGGCTACACATATGTTAGTACTGTGGATCAGGTCCTGTGCACAAGGTCATGATTGGTGCTGTCAAATGTAATAACAGTAATCGCCTGTATTGGTGAGGAGGACCCTGAATCTAGTCTTCTTCCTCACTTCCAAACAGGAAATCAGATAATTACAATGCCAACTCTGTGTTCAGGAGGAAGAGAAAGCAGGAGAAATGCTTATGCCACACACTTCTGTGAGGATTGTGCTGCAGCATTGCAGAGAAATAAGACTGTACCATAGAGTACAGGTGGACAACACATGGGCTGCATGAGGGATATTATGAAGCATAAGGCAATGTTGAGATGACTTTGTTGCACCTGGGTGCTGCTTGCTGGCTTCCCACAGGCATGTGAGAACTGAATGCTGAACAAGATGTGCCCCTGGCCTGATCCAGCAGGGCCCTACTTATGCCCTTATGCACACAGCCTTGCAGACTTTCAGTGTGGCCTTACATGGCTAGCCACCTGCCACTGAATTGTCCTTCTGTCACCAAATGTTGCTGCAGGATTATAGTTGCTGCAAGATATTGTGTGTGTATGTGTGGGTGTGCATGTATGAATGGGCTGCCCATGGTTACGTGTCCCTGAGTACCTAGCCACCATCACGTGCCCTTGGTTTGCTGCTCTAGATAATGGCTGCTTGGTGGTAATAATTTTAGATTCTGAATGGATAGTTGGTTCTTCCTTTCTTTATAGGAAGCAGCTAGTTACTTCAAACGAGTATATGCCATCAAATAGACACTGCAACAAAGCTGTGAGGTTATTTTAGGGTTAGGAAGCTTAATTTAATCAAAATTTCATTTGCCTTAAGAACTGCAACATATGTCTGCAAGATCTCCCCACACTTTGATTCCTTTTTGTTTTTGCTCTTGTGGTTCAATGTTTCTGGTGGCCCAGTTGCAGTACATGACCAGCAAAGGAACATGTGTCAATGAGCAACACACAAGTCTTTTTAGCATGTCAATCCCAACTTGCTCCTCGCCTCTCCTACACATGTGCTTCCTCAGCTCAGTACAATTCAGCTTCTGAAGGATAGCATAGTTTTCTACTCAAGTACTCACCTGGGGACAATTGCTACTTGCCCCAGGCAAGGAGATAAGTGGCAAGTTACAAGCTGGACTTCTTTTAGTCCTTGTATGAATACTGCTTTTTCGTGGTGTCTAGTTTCTTGGATCATCTGTCCCTTATACCTTTGGGAGCTGACTTTTGTCAGGCAGTCTTCACTGGCAGTAATAATAAGGATGCTGCAATTTTCAAGATTTTAATACAGATATCACACTGCGTCTTTTGTGTCCCAGAAGCACAGGGACAGTGAGAAAGATTATCAATGTTTTCATCAGGAAGAGAAAGAGTCAGATAGGTGTGTAAGCTCTAGGAAATGTAGAGAATGCATCCTCACCCATGTCCTTCCACCTCTTAACAGCCCAAGCACTGTATAACATTCTTTCACTGGATTCTTCTGTTTCCTTGACTGAAGTGTAAGTTTTTCCATAAGGGCCACTACTCAGATTTGAGAATGCCACCACTCCATTAAATTAGGTGTTACTAATTTCCAATTTTAGGATACCACCATAGAGTCAGCAATTTTTTTAAAAAAAAATATACCAACAAACTCTTTTAAAGTATATTTTTGTCTCCATCATCAGAAATGGACAGCATTGCAGTAAGTGGACCTGGTATCAACAGCTGCCCCATAATCAATTGGCGCTCATAAATCGCTGCCTTCCAAAACACCTGAAATATGCTAAAATGTACAGTTTTGGCAGGTACTGTGAGCCAGATACCACCTAAGAATCAATTTAGATGAATTGTCTTTAAATCTTTGGGTAAAATGGAGCTTTCTCCTATGCTTTGTCCATTTTTTCCTCCCTCCCTCTTACCAATATCTTTCCCATGGCTGACAAGTATACCAGTAGAGTCAGCCAGCAATAGTTTATACAGTCCAGATAAGACACCTTTGTCTATAAATTAATGTAGATTAGAATTTTTATTCAAATAACATCAGCATCCTAGTAGCTTGCTCCAAGGATTAACAAAAAGTGCTGAATTTAATATATTTGTTGCCATGTACAAGGGATGCTATCCAGTTTACACATAAGTTGTTCATTTGTAATTTGCACTACAGTACAATGGTGTAAATAGCTCTAATTCTGCAAATGCCCTCCCCCTTCCCATGCCTTAAATTGTTTAAATTGATCTGAACTATAAAACAATGGATGATTTCATACAGGGGTTAGAGGCGATAAAAAGAGTGGCAGGTTTTTTCTCTCCAAATATTCAAGTCATCCAGGAGAAAGGGAACCTATACTCTTGACAGATTTACTTTTCATTGGGAAACCCTTGGCTAAGTCATTAGGTACTCAGCCATGAGCTTCCACATCCAGTCAGCGTTTCAAAAAGAAACTTTTAAAATGTGTATCTATTACAGTGATTCATACTATTCTATGGAGATCGAATTTATCGCACAGAAATCTGCGTATATTGCAGGAGGAGGGTATATTGGTTGCTGCAGAAAAAAAGGGAAGTTTCACATGTTCAGGCATAAATGGTACTTTCATATACCTATAGGTAAAAACCATTTATTCTGTCAATCAAAAAGATAACCATGTGAAGACCAAATCAATATTGACATACAGCATGGACAGCCTTGTTGCCATTTATTTCAGAAACACCCTTACAAGCTCTCTTCAGAGTTTGAGTTCACAATGCAACTGTGTGTAATTCAAAATTATGGAGTATTTTACAGCTGAGCAACCAGGGAAAATTCTTTTATTCATGTATTAAGGCTAAATCCTATAAATCTGTGATCCTTTATTAGTAATCAATGCCATTGTTTCACGAGTAAAGCCTGTAATAAGTTCAAAGAGAATCTCAATGCTGAAAGTATAGGGACTACACTTTGTCTTAAAACTCAGAAAAGCCACAGAGTTATCAGATATTCTTGTAAGCATGATGTAGGGACTATATAAACCAGGCCAAACAATTTCAAGATTGAGAAGAGAGTGTTCTTAATATATCAACTGGGAAATCCCCTCCATTCACATGCTCTTGATTATAAAAATGACCTTTCAGTGTTTTATGATTGGCATAATATCATCTCCCAACACATGGGGAAGCTCAGTAGTGGAGCACGTGCTTTGCATGCAAAAAGCTGCAGATTCAATCTCTGGATAAGACCGGGGGGGGGGGGGAGACACTTTTATGAGATCCTGGCATCCATTGCCAGTCAAGGTAGAACTAGGTGGACAATTGGTCTGACTCAGTATGGCACAGCTTGCAAGTTATGAAAGTTGTTGTTACCCCATAAATCAGGTGAAAAGCTACTAAAATAGAACAGTGGTTTGCTAATAGTTTATGGCTGAGGCAAAGTTTAAGATTTCTAGCCTATGCAGGTGAAATCAACAAGGCAGGATGAGGAACCTGTCACCCACTAGATGTTGCTGGGCTGCAACTCCCCTCATCGCTGCCCATTGATGATGCTGGCTGAGGCTACTGAGAGTCCAACCACATCTGGAGGATCATAGCTTCCCCAGAGCCTCTAAGGATACAGAAGATTCTCTGCTTCCTACAGTTACCTTCCTCCACAAGTTGAAGGTAAGGAGCATGATGAAGGAAGCACAAAACTGGTATTGTATGCTCATCCCCAGACCCACTGCTCACATGGAACATAGGAAACTTCCTATATATTGGTCCATCTAGTTCAGCATCGTTTCCACTGAAGGGGGTCTGAAATGCTTGGGACTGAACCTGGGATCTTCTGTACGTGCAAAGCAGATACTCTTGTACTTAGTGGTGGCCTTTCATGTGTTTTCATTGCACTTCATACTATTGCCTGCATCGGGCTTTTGTCTCATTGCTCACACCCTTAGCTGCTATACCGCACCCAAGCTAACTCCAAAATTAATCAATAATAATTTTATTATTTGTACTCCACCCATCTGACAGGGTTTCCCCAGACACTTTGGGCGGCTTCCAACAAATATAAAAGCATAACCATAACATCAGCCATTAAAAACTTCCCCATACAGGGCTGCCTTCAGACGTCTTCTAAAAGTTGTATAGTTGTTTATCACTTTGACGACTGATGGCAGGGCATTCCACAGGTGCCACTACCGAAAAGGTCCTCTGCCTTGTTCCTCATAACTTCACTTCTTGCAGTGAGGGAACTGCCACAATGCAATGTCAGGTTTAGCTATTATTAATCTCTGAGCCAGAGGACACTGTCATTAAGGAAGGACAATCTGGTAAATTGCAAATTATGGCAGTGTCCTGAAAAACCCATATATCATCAAATTTTACTATTGGTACATCACAGGAGAATGCAGTGACACATCTTGACGGGGAAACTTGACATTCTCACACAATGCACCTGACAAATATGATTATTTTTGTTATGTACCATGACTCCTTTATGAATACTCATGGGTGTGATTTATAAAGATGTTTACAAGCAACACCAGCATCAGGACACTATTCCGTGGCACACCGTTTCTCGTTGCTTTCCAGGCTAATGAGGGACACACTTTAGGTGGTCTACCTTTTCCCTTAAATCTCATGGCATCTAAATCAGAGGCTACAGTACCACCAGCAGTGAGTCAGGTCCCTCTTGGGATGGTGCAACATTGGGAGGAGGGAAACTTTTCTGTTGAATACAATAGACATGATTGTAAATGATACCTCTGAAATACATTACAGCTCATTGTATTTCCTTTATTCACTACCTATCCAAGCACACTATATTGCTTCTATTTTCTGGGTCACTTCAGAAAATTAAAATTGCACCTAGTCATTGGACCTGATGGTCTGCCAATACATGAAACGATAACGGGGGGGGGGGGGGCGGAGTTATATAACATCTCTTCAGCTGCTGTCTCACAGAGGCGATGAATTACACTTTAACAAGAAGATGAGAGGTTGCTAATTTTAGAAACACAGATTTAAACTGATGCCAAAGTGTAGGTCATCTGCTCAAAATCCTGCTGTGCAACTGTTAATAATATGGAAGTCCTCACTTCCTTTGCATGTGCTCAGCATGCTGATCTGGTAGTGGCATGGCTCTCTCTGGAACACCTTCATACTGAAGGGCACTTGACTACAATCCATGTATTGAAAAAACAGAAGTGGGGATTCGAACACTGCTAGCCTTAAAAGAAGGAACTTTATGCACAAGCATGACTTTCCCATTCCACCCACTATGGAATGGCATATTCCATAGTAAAATTCCACCTTGAGGAGAGTAAGCTAACTCCATGATGGTTTGATTCTGCAGCTTTCCCTTTTGCCAAGTATCACTTGCAAGCAAATGTACTCGGAGGGGAAGTCAGGGTCACAGAAACCAGCCACCAGCTAGCAGGTACTTCAAAAGAGCAACCTCATGTTATTCTTGCTGCTACTGGAGACAAAGTGCATTAAATTATTCATTGCATATTTAGTACAAGTGCAACATTTTGAACTCCTTTCCCCTAAGTTGTCTTGCAAAAGAAAGAAAGAGAAAGAAAGAAAGCAATCACAAACACATATATAAACATTGAGAGAGAGAGAGAAGGAAATCTGTAAGACCCACACAATCCCCTCAATTATATCATTGTGCTCGGCATGTAAATTTTTCCATGCAACTCACCACTTGCAAGGGGACCTGGTGGCTATTGCATTCTATAAACTTTTAAAAATAACAAAAAACAGCACCGACATTTGACTGCTCCTTATTCACTAGTAAATATAGTAAACAAATTAACCAAGGCAACTCTGCTTTTTGGAGTTGGGTTTATATCTCTTCTAGTTATAAATATAATGAATTTCTAATCATGATCAAGTTTGAAGAATATGGGTCCAAATTCTAAAACTACTGTGAGCAGAAGCCATTGCTCCATGGGCAGCTGCTCATGTGGAAGGGGATTCCCAGAAGACTTCCCCCTGTCCAGCTCTCTCAGCACAGTATAATTCTCTATGCCACTGCAGTCCAAGGAGGCCTTTCTTTGCCTTCCATATACAAAGGACAATGACATCAAGAGAGGAGGTTAACTTCACCCAGTGCCGTGCCAGGATCTTGCATGTGAGAATGGAGGCACAGTCTTGCACCCATCTCTCTTTTCCCAGGTTTGTTTCCTTAACTATTTCTATCCTGTTGGAAATAAAAAAAGACCAAGCTACACCATTTCCAGGTCTTGGAATAAGTTAACCCCTGGTTTGGGGGCAAGTCAAGGGATTGGGAAGGCATTGAATTATTCACAACCAGTCCTTCCTCTGGTCCACCTGGGCATGCTTCCAACCCACCCACGGAATCCCCCCTTTTCAGCCCTACTAACATTAGTGCTCCATCACTGATAGGACAAGGGCCACAGAAATTTTCAGGAAATAGGAATCTTGGCGCAGAGCCTCAGGGGCACCACAACTATAATTTAAAATGGAGTGTGAGAGGCAGGGTTGCCAAATTTGGGTGTGGCACAGGGCACCCCTTTCTGAGGTTAAAAGCTCTTTTTCCGCCTATGGAAAGGGTGAGCCAATGTGTCTCTTGAGTGTTCTCCAGGAGCCATAGTTACTACTGCACTTGTGAAAGAGGGTGGGTTAATTTTCAAAATGCTCAGCAAAGCTTTGAATTTCTAAAAAAGAAGAAGAACCTGATTGTGATACAGCAAAAAAGTGGTTAATCAAAACTTACTTTTCCCAACTCCATGAATGGCAACATGGGGAAGAGAGGTAAAATTACTTTCTGCCACAATTTATAGTTGCCTAGGGATACAAGGGAAATGTAGCTTCCAACTGTTAGTTTTGTATACTAGCTTTCTTTCTTTTTTAGTCACAGTAGCCTGATTTTTCACACTGAATTTCTCCAAGTGCACCGGTCTATGTTACATGCTAGCATTATGGTATTTCTGGACAGATACTTTAATTTTTAAATTATCATTCCTGAGAGATGCATGGATGGTGCCAGCAAGAAATTCCTAAAGCTTTGCCAAAGCTCATTGCAATATGTGATTTACCATCTGCAGTTTCAAATCTGATGGTGGATATGGGCAGAATGTTCTCCCAGTGAATAAAAACCTCTCCAGGATTTGCCTAAGTGATTCTGTGTCGTGTCTGCCATGCTCTAGATAATGTGAAAAGTTTGTTTCAAATGTCTTATGCAATATGACATCATGGGGGCGGGGGACCACTGCAGTGTCCTTTCTACCAATTCATTTTACCGAGTAGTGTTACGGTAATACTTCATGCAGTGGAATATGCTTATCTGTGGGGCCCAATCGCCTGCTACCAACACAACAGTGTAATTGCGATTTAACATGTTTGTTTTTTAATGTTCTCTACATCAAAGGCTCATCTCCTCTGCCTATACCATATGCTATGTGTCTGTAGAAAGACTCTTAAACATAATGAAAATGGTGTAATCACAAACAAGAAAGTTAACATGGATAACCATTGTGGTGAATGTTATAGATCTTAACATCAGCTAACAGCTATTAGAATTTTAGGATACCAGTATTAATTGTTAGGGTTATTGTTTAGAAAAAGCACCCTGATTAAATGATTACACAGAGAGACCAATGCAGATACTAACATAAGATGGGCAAACTGCTTAAGTACCCTAATCAAAAAAACTGCTTAATGAGGTGTTCCAACAATTCATTCAGATTAGACCAGGCATCCCCAAACTTTGGCCCTCCAGATGTTTTGGACTACAATTCCCATCTTCCCCAACCACTGGTCCTGTTAGCTAGGGATCATGGGAGTTGTAGGCCAAAACATCTGGAGGGCCAAAGTTTGGGGATGCCTGGATTAGACTGACAAACATATATATTCATACCAAAGGGACAGGACAGAGGAGTGGATTTTGATGACTAAGGAGTGATCAGGACTGAAATACCAAATCTTATATTAAAGTCACAAAACATTACACAGTGGGGTAGGCCTTCCAGATTTAGGATCTGTCCATGCTGCATGCCTAAAGCACATTACTTATCCTAAGAATCCACAGAACTGTAGTTCACCTCTCACAGAGCTACAATCCCAGCACAAGACACAGTTTTCAGAATTCTTTGTGGGAAGTCTGTGCTTTCAATGGGGTGTTCTCAGCCTAGTAGTTGGAATCCTAACTTTCATCAGGCACAGCCAGTAGGGCCAATGACCATTGAACATTATAGACCTGTAAGGCCACAGGTGGTATATGATGCATGGCATTCCTTGGTTGCTAAGCAAATTATAACACCTAATTTTAGAAACAAATGGGACAGGCTTTTGTTTGGAAATAAAGTCTCTGTATTTGTGTACAGGAATTAATTTGCCCCAGAAGTCTCCAAAATCTGACAAGGTACCATAGCAGAATGACACTGGACATTGGAGATCTCTGCCAATACTCATGATATGGGAAATCCTATTTGAAACATTACTGTAGGTCCCAAAGTTGAAGATTACACAGGCTTCCAAATACATATCCCACCCAGTGCTTATTTGTGTACATAAAATGTATCCCAGTCTCATGTGTCCCCATCCACATTCATGAAATGAAATATTTGCATATTACTGCTAAATCAGCTCATTAGCAAGCAGGTAGATTTAGTATTAGAAAGTAATAGCTGGAAATAAATATTCTGACTCTGGTTCCTGATCTATAATTAGATCTAAATTCAGTTTCACCAGGCAAAATTACCAGTATTAATGTTTAGGTTCTGTGATCAGACCTCAAGTAGGTTACAGGCTTACAAAGACAAAAATTCTGTGGAAAAATAAAGTATTTTGAGACAACACCCTTACAGGTCCAGTCCTGCTCAGTATCACATAATTAGGAAGCCTGCAGTTATAGGTTAACTTATATAGCCATGTACCACATTTCTTTAAACACACGCACACGCACACACTTACTTTTAGGTTAGAATGATAGCTTACTGAGGTTGAAAGTGTAAATATTGAAACCAATGGACTATTTTGAAACTAGTATAAACATTTAGCTAAGCTACGGACATCCTTCATAACCCAAATCCTACAGCAACTAATACTACAATCCTATACATATCTGTTAAGAAGTAAGTTTCACCCAGTTCAGTGGGGCTTACTCCCTAGTAAATGGCTATGGCAGGGGGGAGGTGGGGCCTTTTTCATCCATAAGGCCACACATCTCATTTTAGGGAGTTGCATGAGCCATGTGCCAGTGGTAGGCAGGACTAGAGACAAAAGTGTGTGGACAATGGATGCAACACTCTTATATTCCATCCATACAAAAGTCAGAGAGTCCTGTCCCCATGGAGAAAACATAATGATGCAGAAGTGCCTCTCTTCAGACTGTGTGATGTCCAAAAGTTAATTCAGAGCTGTTCATAAAACAGTTCTTGCTATCATGTTGGAGATCAACACAATGTCAGGAAGCCAACCAGATCTGACTCCATTGTTCTATCCATGATTGTGGCAAAACAGTCACTGTGAAATATTGGATGCAGGAATAGATAGGTTTCTGGTCTGATCCAGCAGGATTTATGTTTTTGGGCTTATTCAGAAATTTTATCCCCATCACAGTTGTCGGGGTGGATGAAAGGATTCTGTGGAAGTGGTATGGCAATGATTTTGGGCTGTCCATTGAATGCTATGGGAGTATTTTAATTTATACCACCTTTTCTGCCAGCATAATATTACAACTTCATCAGAGAGTGAGACAAGATGTGAGCAAAGAATTCCAGCTAAGTTGCACTCCTTCCCCACCATAAGCCCCAAAGCATTTCTCTTTTTTTCCCCTGCACTGGTAGAATTAAACCAGTATCATGATGATGGTCGTACTTCCATAATGCATTGTTGGCATCCTCAACATTATGTATCTTTAGGTTCCACCAGTGCAATAGTTATTCTCCACCAGCCAGTGCAAATAAGGTTAAGATATCAGTATGAATGTTTTAAAAATAGGTTGAATTGATGTTATACTTACACAATAAAAGGCCAGTGAATAGTTAACACTTATTTGGATCATACATACATAGAACCATTTCTAAAAGGGCTTCAAATAGTCTTGTTTGCAAAACGTCTCTTGTAAAACACTGAGGTGCTCTAAAACTGAGCTGAATAGTTACTGATAAGATTCACATCATGCCTTACCATTAATAGTAATTAATTTTACACCTCATTCATAGTTCATTATGCTCAGAGAGCTGAAGGGACCATCTCAACTTCTGTCTTAGCATTTTTCATCATTATCTATTTCTCATGACCAAGTTAATTCTTCTTTGAAATGAGGCATTGTATACTGAAAAGAAATTAACTTAGGGGCAGCAGGAGAAAAGAGGGAGGGAGGGAGGGAGGGAGGGAGACAGAGAGAGAACTCTGACAAAAGGGGTGTGCTTTGAGACTATGGAACTTGCTGGATTGGTGGGGTGTAGCCGGTACTCGGGGGGTGTAAGGTTAGTTTGGGAATAGTTATAGGTTTAAAAAGTGAATTGATTCTGGAAAAAGGTGAAAATATGGAGGCCTATAGAGGGGTAAAAATTAGGCACGGGAAGAAAAAATGGGAGTTTGATTTCTCAGTGATTGGACAATAGGCGAAAATGATAATAGTTTAAAAGTGGTACAAGATATAAAGGTGTATGTTATAAAATATGAATTATGAAACTGTTGAAGATGATAAATAAGGGAGGAAAACCGGGGAAGGGTGGGAGGGTGGGGAAGCCCACAAAATATGGTTTAGCAATTATGAATTTAACAATTATGATGAATTTTTTTTTGTCTTTTTTCCTTTTTGTCTTTTTTTTTTTCTTCTTCTCTTTTTTCTCTTTTTCTCTTTT
This sequence comes from Zootoca vivipara, assembly GCF_965207765.1. Lineage (NCBI taxonomy): Eukaryota > Metazoa > Chordata > Lepidosauria > Squamata > Lacertidae > Zootoca > Zootoca vivipara. Next base: position 60,675,850 of record NC_142587.1, read on the forward strand.
TGTATTTTCTTTTTTTTTTTGGTATGACAATAGATGGTTGGATGGATGAACTCCTGCGTACTGCCCTGGTTCACTGGAGCTCCCTGGTGGCAGGGGGGGGCTTGGGGGGCAGGGGAGGGGGAGGAGGACAGAAACCCAATCATAAAATGGACCACTTCTGACTGATCACCTGCGTGGGATACTTCTGTGGCAGGGGAGGACCCATGGAGGGGGGTGGGAAGAAGGTGGAAAAGGTGTTTATGTATGTACCATCTTTTGTAATTTGTAAAAATCAATAAAAATTATGTTTTAAAAAAAAAAAGGGGTGTGCTTTGTTTCTTACAGACCATGTGTTGTGTGTGTGTTGTGCGATGTGCTTATAAATAGTCAGCTAATTTTGAATGTAAATAGAGATGATGATATTGTAGTTACATGTCTGTGGTTTTTATTAAATCAATATACTTCCTAGTACGGTAGTGAAAGAATGAAAGAGTATTTTCATTAGGCTTGGAACATCTGCATTACAAATGATTCTTAAAAACAAACAAACAAAGCAAGCACAATCCTCCCCCTTTGCTTTCAGTCAGCTACATGCAGAATAGTGCCCTGTAGCCCCCCACCAGGTTACCCTGTACAGTCATGCACTGATGTACAAAGATTGTGACATTTAGGCATGATCTGCAGCTCAATGGTTGAACAAGATCCTAGGTCCAAGCCCCACTGCTTCTTTCTCCAGGCAGAGCTGTGAAATCTTGGAGAACCATAGCCAGTCAATAGCACTGCTAGCCTGTATTGAACTAGATGAAACTCTATATAAGGCAGCTTCCTTTGTTCCTACGCAGTTATATGGCTGCAGGTCCTTCCTCACTCTACTTTGCCTCATTCAGATGATGGCTCGTTTCCAGGGCCCCATGTGCTGTCATCTGTCTGTGTGATCTTGAATCTATTTTGCCACCATCTTCCTAACACCATGCTAAGTGCAAATGGCATGAGCGATTGCCCTTTGCTTGTCACTGAGGTCTACCCAGAGACACGCAAAGCAATTAGCTTGCAAAGAGTCGAGCTTATAATGCTGCTAAGTGTCCTGCTTTCATGTTGTAACATTAGCTTTAAGACAGATGAAATATGAATAACACTTCGGTGTAGGTTAAAACCATCTCGTTCATGAGCTAAATGGGAAAACTGGGTGAGGAGATCGTTTACTAGGCTAGCGAAAGGAAGCTTGTGGCTTCCAGATGCTGCTGAACTACATGCAAGGCATTTGAATCTTATTATGACTCCACATGTCCTAGTACACTACCAGTGACAATGGGAGAAAAAACCAACTATATTTGGTCATAGACTTCGCGGCAAGGGTGTGGAACCTCAAATACAAGATATTACCTCTCGCTTCCATGGTTGGAAGATAGGGAAGAGTATGTATACAAATGAGTCTACAGTACAATGGTAAAATTTGCATTCCTTGCTTTGTTCATTTTTGCCTCTGGCTCTGAAATAGGACTCTAATATAATAATAATAATATATTATTATTATTATTATTATTATTATTATTATTATTATTATTATTATTTATACCCTGCCCATCTGGCTGGGTCTCCCCAGCCACTCTGGGCGGCTTCCAACAAGAATATTAAAATACAATAATTTATTAAACATTAAAAGCTTTCCTAAACAGGGCTGCCTTGCGATGTCCTCTAAAAGTCTGGTAGTTGTTTTTCTCTTTGACATCTGGTGGGAGGGCGGGTGCCACTACCGAGAAGGCCCTCTGCCTGGTTCCCTGTAACTTGGCTTCTTGCAGCGAGGTCACAGAATTAACCTGCGCCTCCATGGATAGCTGTGAGTCCAAAATGACTCCCAGGCTGAGCACCTGGTCCTTCAGGGGCACAGTTACCCCATTCAGGACCAGGAAGTCCTCCACACCTGCCCACCTCCTGTCCCCCACTAACAGTACTTCTGTCTTGTCAGGATTCAACCTCAACCTGTTAGCCGCCATCCAACCTCCAACCGCCTCCAGACACTTACACAGAACCTTTACCGCCTTCACTGGTTCTGATTTGAAAGAGAGGTAGAGCTGGGTATCATCCGCATACTTGATGAACACCCAGCCCAAACCCCCTGATGATCTCTCCCAGTGGCTGCATATAGATGTTAAAAAACATGGTTATCAAGTGTGGCCCTCAGCCTGAAAAAGATTCCTTACCCCTTTGTTTATGGTAATAAATGGCTTTTTTTAAGGTGCAGACCTAAATACAGTGAAACATTTAGGCAGGAGGGACCAGCTCCAGGACAATGATTTGATGAGAGACCTATGGAAGCAGTAATAAGTGAGTACATTATTGAACAAAAAATAATTAGAAGAGTATTAATGATCATGGTTTTTCTCGGTGCTGCATAGTTAGCTACTTCTAAATACCAATGATTGCTACAAAGGAGTAAATAATTAAATGTTAATTACCACAAACTATTTCTTTAATAGTTTTATAATAGCAGTAAGCTAAACATGATGAAGAGTTACCACAGAACAGTTGTACTCTTTTCAGCTGGTTGCTGAAGTTGAGGCTATCAAGCAGAAGTTCACATTAATTGGTTGGGGCAGCAGGCAAAACAGTGTGACCACCCACCCACCCACCATGGGCCATTTAAAACAACATGGTGGAGGGCAGGGGAATGAGCAGTGCTGTTAATCAGGGACTTTGCCTTCTCTTTTGGAAGAACAAAGGGGGATACTGGCCTAGTAAGCAGGATCAGTTTGTTGGTAGATTAGATAAAGGGAAGCTATGTAACATGTAGGCAGTTGGCTGTTAAGGAGGACAGGTGCACATGAAGAGAAATGAGATACAACAGCACTCTATAAAATTAATGTATGTTTATTTGATTGAAATATGAAGTGGTGACAAAAGTGGGTATTCCACTGTGTCTGGAAGCAAATCAAGCCACACCATATAATTGAACCTCTTCTTGACATTGTGCAGGCAGTGGCCATTTGGCGTGGGGGTTCTGCTCCTGGCCCCCGCATGTGTCAGCATATAAGTGTGCCCTGCCCCATTCCAACACATTCTGTTCCACCCCCATTCCGCTCTCTTCTGGGTCAAAAGGACCCACACGTCGGCAATTGCGTATCAATAGTTTCCGCCTGTATTGTCAAGTTTTCCTTACATGATGCAATCCTGTCATGTACTGTATAAGGTTTTTTGGGGGTGGCATGTTTGAGTAAATCCTACTATATTCCTCCTCCCAGCTTCCCCTAAGGTAAAGGTGTATATGGCTGAAGCTGAAATGTGACTTTTTCCAGTGGTGAGTCGCAACTACATAGTAAGAGCTGCCACCCCACCCCACCTCGCTAGCTGCTCCAGTTGATGAGGAAACTCTCCTTTTGACTGGAAAGATCTTTCTGGCAAGTCTTGCTAGGTAGTCTTCTTCTTCTTCTTCTTCTTCTTCTTCTTCTTCTTCTTCTTCTTCTTCTTCTTCTTCTTCTTCTTCTTCTTCTTCTTCTTCTTCTTCCATGTCGTTTAATTGTCAAAATGACTTCTATGTGATAATAACCAAATAAAGTCATCACAGAGGAAATTAACGAGTACACTGGGTCCTGGTGAGTTCAAACAGAACAGCTGCTAAGTAATTTCTAACATATTAGCAGTGGTATCCACTGCTTGGGAAATAAGGAGAATCTCTATGCTATGCCATGACAATGGTTGTTTCTGTTACCATATTAATATGAAAGTAATTTTTAGCACATAGGGTAGAACTAAGACATGTTTCCTTGGTGACTGAATTTACTTTTGAATATGTGTCTGTGAACCATTCTCTTTTCCTGTTCTCTGGCACCAATAGAGGCTTCCTTCCCAAACAGTAGCTAAGGAGGGGCAATTTTTATGAGGATCATAATGGGTCCTAAAGGGTTAAACCAGGTGTAGAGAACTGGATCTGATCCACAGGCCAGAGATTGCTCCCACACCTCAGACCAAATTTGACAAGAGGGTGGGAGCACCTATCTGTCAACCACCTGATGTCACAATGAGGTCAGATGACCTGTTTTTGCAGAGCTCTTTGCATTGAAATCACAACAATCAACTGGGGAGGGGAAGCATTTTTTTAAAGAAAAGAAGCTGCTTGAAGAGAAAGGATTGAGAAATCTTTTGCTCTGCCTTTTTGCCTGTGTGCCTTCATTGTTTAAGAGAGAAAGAAAAACTCAAGCTACGTGTAACTGAGCATCACCTGTGACTGTACTGAGTTAGCACATCAAAAATAAATGAATGAACATGTTTAATGCCACTGAATATCAAAGGGAACATCTATTTTGAAACAATGCAAGGGCCACATGTTTTTTACCTTTCTAGGTAGCCCAACCCGCAACTTAGTTAGGCCTGGAATCTGGATTTAATGTGATGCAATCCCATTGGCTTAAATAAAAGTACTTCAAGCTTTAGTGGACTTTGTGGATCAGGCTGACAGCCATTTAACATAGTTCAAAGGGTTGTATATTTAGGTTTCCTACAGAGTACCAGCGAACCAAAAGATTGACAGATAAATGTACTCTTTTTTCCTTTTATTGTTTTATTACCTGCCACACTAGTCACTGGTACCTGATTATAAAAAAATAAGTATACTGTGAGTTTTAGTAAAACCATAATTTAATGTCAAGATGTTAACCTTTTTCCTGTATTACTATTTTCTCCTTTTAGTTTTCTCCGTGCAGAGTCCTTTGCCATTCCAGCTAAAACCCTTATGTTTCGACTGCAGTTGCCCAGAATAAAATTGACATTTCCTCTAAAGATTACATTCATTTTACCTTTTTTGAAAAGCTTCTTGAACTTTAGAAATGCCCTCAGCTTTCTGCACAAGATGATTGGTTTCGCTATTTCTATAACTTTCATTTCTGCGTTTCAAGGCTACAATTAAAATTTTTTGCCACTGAGGAACAAATGGGTATATGTGATGTAGCCTCTATGCTGTAATTTCTGATTGTGCAAAAATATAAGTTATTTTCATTTAGTCTGTGAAATTGGGAAATGCAGGGGTGTTAACTTTATTGATGGAACAGAGCTTTTGCTCCTTAACTCTTTCCAAGCCCTACCAAAGCATAGTTCACATATATGCATGACGTCTCTTGAAACGCTTTGCTTGGTGCATCCTATGGGAATCTTAATAAGAAAGGCAACATTCCCTCCCTCCACACTGACCCAGGTAGTGATCATTTTATGCCATTTTCCTTTAATAAAGTTTGTTTGTTTAATTTATATCCTGCCCTTCCTCCTAAAGGAGACCAGGCTGGCAAACAACAAGAGAGAAAAATCAATAAAAACATATTTAAAATAATCCCAGTATTGATGCAGAATGAGAAAGATCTCAGCTTAAAAGGCTCGTTGGAAGAAGAAGGTCCTTAGTAGGTGCCAGAAAGACAAAAAAGACAGTGCCTGTCTAACATTTAATAGAAGGGAACTCCAAAGGGTAGGTGCCACAATACTAAAGGCCCCATTCCTGCATTGTGCAGAATAACCTTCCTGATGAGATTGTATTTTCAGAAGGCCCTGACCTGCAGAGCGCAGTAATCGATTTGGTATATAAAGGGTAAGATGGTCTTTCAGGTCCCAAGCTGTATAGAGCTTTATACATCAAAACCAACACCTTGAACTTAGCCCAGTAGCTAGGGTTGCCACTCGATAGAGGACAGGACTTCTGTGCCTTTAATTGCCCTGCTCTCTTTTGAGTCTGGAAACCTTAAAGGGAAACCATAAGACCCTTTGCTTGGAAATTAAACAAAGGGTCTGCTGGTTTCTCTTTAAGGTTTCCAGACTCAAAAGAGAGCAGGGCAATTAAAGGCAGTCTGGCAACCCTACCAGTAGCTAATTGGCAGCTAGGGCAATTTTTTTCAACAGCAGAGCAACATGATGGCAATATGCTGCCACAGTGTGCAGTTGAGCCACCACATTTTGCACCAGCTGCAGCTTCAGACTAACCTCAAGGGCAGCCCCACATAGAGCACATTGCAGTCAAACAGCCCAGAGGTTGCCTGTGCATGGATGACATGACCAGCCTATCCTGGTCCAGAAACAGCCATAGCTGTATTAACAGCCAAAGCCAATAGAAGGTACATCTAGCCAGTGAAGTCACCTGAGCCTCTATAGTGTCAAAGATGGATCCAGGAGACCCCCAGACCATGAACTTGCTCTTTCAGGAAGAGTACAACCCCATCCAAAGTAGCCAATTGACCAATTCTCCAGACTCAGGAACAGCCCACCCACAGCACCACCATTTTGCTATGATTTGGAGTCAGTTTATTGGCCCTCATTCAGCCCACCACTGAGTCCTGGCACTGTTTCAGGGCTAGCACAGCCTCTCCTGATTCAGATGCTACAGAGAAGTAGAGATGGGTATCACCAGCATACATGAGGACAAGTTGGTACTCCATAGCACAACTATAGCATAACTGCTAAGGGGCCAAATAGCAATCACTCAATGTTATTCTCTGAACTGACCCTGGAGATAGGGCTGGAAACACTGTAAAACAGTACAATCCTTCTGTTAGTTCCAGAGGATTCTGTGGTCAATGCCATCAACAGCTATTGAAAGATCAAATAAGAATAACAAGGTCGCACCACCACACCTTCTTCCAATAACCAGGCCTGAACCCAGATTGAAATGGGTCAAGACAACCTGTTTCACCCAAGGGTACTTGCAATTGTTGCACCACAACCCTCTGAATCACCTTTCTTTAAAAGGGCATAATTGCAACCAGGCAGCAGCTGTCACAAACCAATGGGTCCAGGAGCAGTTGGATCACTGCCTCTTTTGGGATGGCCAAGACCATTCCCACCCACAAGAATACATTGACCACACCCAGGATCCACTTAGCCATAACCCCTTGACAAGCAAAAAGGGTCAATGAGAAATGATGCTGGCCACATTATCACAAGGACCTTGTCCATGTCATCAGGCCACACCAACTGAAACTGATATCAAGATATTGCAGCAGATGCTGCACTGGATATCTCACTGGAGACTGCAGTAAGTATGGATGTGGCACCCAGATTGCCACAAAGACAAGCAACTTTGCCCTCAAAGTGCATTGCAAACAATTCACAGTGGATTTTTAAGTCTAAAACTCTTTTTCCTTGAGTACATGTTAATAGACTCCAGACAATATGAAAAAGCTCCCATGGAAGGCTACTTGAGGATGTGATGGAGGCAGAGAAATTGGCCTTTTTGCCGTATTGCCACAACATGGTAAACACTGCTACATTGTTTCACTCATGTTCAGTTAAGTTGTGGCCTGTTTTGGTCCCAGCTAATTCTTTCTGCCTCTGTTTTTTTGTGTCCTGCAATTGTGTACCTCAAATTGTAGAAAAGTGTGATATCTCAACATGAACTATTCCTCTGTTGAATGCAGCAGATGTATCCCAAGCTGTTTTGCTTGCTGAAATCAAACTGTTTGCATCCTAATATGTTTTCCCTGGTGTAATTAACTGCAGCTTCACATACAGAAGTCTTAAGGTGGCAACGCCATCACAGGAAAGTGCTATGCATTCATTAAAGAGAAACTGTATTCCACACATTGCATGTAACAGAAGTAGCATTGTCAGTGCCCAGCTGTCTGAAACCTTATCAAAACTCTCTGGTACTCTCTCCTGTTGGGACCTCAGGCAACTGCTCTGGATTAGCGTTCTGTAGCAAAAGGTCTCATAGAAACGTTTAAATTGTTTAATGAAAATGTGGAATATTTAAAAACAGTAAAATCTGCTACCCTGTAAAATGGATTCTGCTTTATTGTTAGTTGTCCAGAGTGCCAACACATGTATTATACAGTACTTTAAATATTTTCCCCGTAAATATATTTATCTCCATGAATACTGAGCAGACATAGAAGTTACTAAGCAATAATAACACACTGAAAATGACATAATAATTTTTACGAATAGCATAATAATAAAACAGCAAAAATATGCAGGTATATGCAGGAAATTTTATATTCCAAGGCTATGTTAAGATGGGGGGGGGGGAGATTAGTACATACACTCAGACAAATTGCATTATACCAAACAGGGACTGAGATAATAATAAGTTATAAAATGTGCAGCTTGAAAATGATTAATCCTAATAATTTATATTTAGCACACAGTATAACTGGGCATGCATAAGCCATTTTGTTTTTAACCTGAATATAAGATATCTGTACAACTACTTATATGGTTATGGATTTCTGTCCTTTTAATGGAGAACAGCTTACATCTGTTAACTTGATATGACATTAATAGGAATCATTCATTTCAATCTCAAAGCAAAAAGCTGAAAATCTATTGTTTTATTCCCAGCAAAAGGAGGAAGATAGATATTACAGACATGAATGAAAGTTGTGAGTGTGCCATTGCTGGTTGTTAAGTGGACATGGATACCCGTCATAAGACAATATGCATCCTTACACAAGTAAAGCATTTCTAGTCTTGGTGCTAGAGTCACTGATATGGGAAAAAAGCCCCTATCTACCAGTGCACTCTGAGTGAGTGATGGCACATATAAAATGTAAAATACTGCCTTCAATGAATGTGTCTTATATTGTTGCTAGCTCATATACTTGAGGAATATGGCTTTAGGAGGCAGCACTCTGAGAAACAGCTGGTGGTGCTTCTGACCGGAAAAGGGCAACATCCTTACATATCTGTAAGCCAGGAAACGTGGGGCTCTTCCAGTGCATCTGTTTATTGAGCATTCATCCTGATTTGCTTGCACAAAGGTTACACAGAGGTTAGAGTATATCCCATCTTTACTAAGCATTTGTTTTCATGTGTTTGTGGTGTGGTTATACGGCAATGAGCGTACACACTGATTTACGTGTGGCATGTTTTACAGCTTCCTGTTAATCATTTGTTTGTCCTATGCTTTTCGGTATATATCCCCATCACTTTCCTAACTGCAAAAAGTCTATGGGGTTTCTTTAAACAATTTTAAAAAAAATGATAGAGCAACAAAGCAAGTTCCCTCAGATCAATTTGGATCTCAGTTCCCTCAGTGCTTGTGAGCATTCTTAGGGAGTGGTGTGTGTGTAGAGTAGGACTTTTTCTGACAATGCTTGTAAAATGCTTGGTGTATGCATACTGGTGATGCTGTTCATATTCTCACCTTTCCTTTGGTTTCAAGTGCTGCAAATTTAGTGGCAAGTGAACTCTCCCCTCAGGTCAGCTTCAAAACCATTTGTGTCTCTCTGTGCATTTCACCCCCTGCACATTTCTGGAGAATGCCAGCTTACCTGGATGGAGTGAGTCAGGGCGGGGTAGCAGCAAGGTCAGAGCCAATCCAAGACCCCCACAAATGCATCCAGCAGCCTCAATATCACCACCACCCCACACCAGCCCCATTGAGGTAGGATGGAGTGACTCCAGTGTCAGGAGGGGAGCTTTGCCCCCCCACTACTGGCAGGACCAAAGAGACAAGCTAGGAGTCAAGTCAAGTCAACTGGAGAACAAGACAAGATCAGAGGACAAACTAGGAATTGGAGCCAAAGGATAAGCAACAGTACACCAGAGCTGAGGAAGACCTCATTGCTCAAGCAAGGCTCAACTGGAACAGGAAGTCTTTATACTACTTCCTGCCTAGATGGATCCAATGCACAGTGGGAGGATTCAGTCTGGAAGGTTCCCTCCCTGAGAAGGCTGCCAGTTGCAATTCAGTGGCTCCTGACAGACTCAATTGCTTTTAGGAAGTGCAGGTAAATTGGACAATCACATAATGAGCTTCATAATGCTTACTATTAATTTTTAAACCTCAACACCAGTATATGATGGGGGAAAAACATTTTACAATAATACAGCAGAAGCTAATCCAGGGAATTTAATGAGAGTTTTATGATACTTAAATAACTCCATAATAGCAAGAAAACTCTCATTCTAAAACCTACGGCCATTAAGTTATTTATGTTGCAAATATTCTTTGCTATTTTCAAAACTTTAAATACGTAATCTAAGAAATATTTCCCCCTGAAAATTGGCTGAGATAACTGTTGATAAGGAAATTAAAATGAGTTTGTAGAAACCACTATATAGTAGCATTAAATGCAATGCTGTTATTGAAATTGCCTTAGCATTGTAAGCAGTTAAAGAACACTTTTCTCAAATGATCAGCATCTATTACCGGAGCCACACATTTACAAATTACGAAAAACTTTATTCCAAGATGAAAAGCAAGCTATTCAGCTGCATACATTTTATTATAGCATGTCCTGGCAGTGACCTTGGAATTCCTGAGGCAAACATGAAAAAATAAAACTGTTAAAAATGACATTGTTTAGGACTCAAGATAAAAGTGAGATAAAAGTCCCAAGCAAGGTGTAGAGCTTAAAAGCTCCAAGGTCCGCTTGGAGTTACCCAGCATGAGAAGAGCCTTTAAGCTCTCCACCTTGTTTGGAGGGCAAGGCCTACTCCAGGGGTCAGGAAACTTTACAGCAGGGGGGCAGTCCACTGTCCCCCAGACCTTGTGGGCGGCCTGACTATATTTTGAAAAAAATAATAATGAATGCATTCCTATGCCCCACAAATAACCCAGAGATGCATTTTGAATAAAAGGACACGTTCTACTCATGTGAAAACACGCTGATTCCCAGACCATCCGTGGGCCGGATTTAGAAGGCGATTGGGCCACATCCGGCCCTCGGGCCTTAGTTTGCCTACCCATGGCCTACTCAGCAAGTTGGCACTGGGGGGCTCTGGGTTGCTCTCATGAGGTCTCCAAGTTCCCATAACATCTCATGCAAGCATCCCTAGCCTCCCAGAGTGGGCCTTGCCACCCACCAAGCAAGGTGGAGAGCTTAAAAGTTCTGTTTGCACCAGGTAACCCATACAGACAAAGTGCAAAAAGGGCTTTTAAGCTCTCTTTCTTGCTTGGTGGGTAGGAAGGCCCCCCTCAGCACACTAGCTCTGAGAGTGCTGGGGGTGCAGTCTATTTCCTCCTCATCCACTAGCTGTGCAGTGGATCCAAGGGTTTGACTCTTGTGATTTTAATGTATACACTGAACCCTAGGAACCGAACCCCTACATAAGATCAGGGGCATCTTAGCCATAGAGGCTACTGGCGCAAGGCGCCACGGCGGCAAGTTCTGGAGGGCGCTGGAAGGCGCCTCCGCCATGCCTCACCTGGAGCCTCCTCCCTGCCAGAGGAGCTGCCTCAAGATGAGGGGTTACAGTACTGTACTGCCTACTGTTGGAACCATTAGTGCAGTGTTTCCCAACCTTGTGCCTCCAGATGTTTTGAGACTACAATTCCCATCATCCCTAGCTAGCAAGATCAGTGGTCAGGAATGATGGGAATTGTAGTCCGAAAACAGCTGGAGGCACAAGGTTGGGAAACACTGCATTAGTGGCCTTGACTTCCGTGGACCTGTCTAATTTTTTTTTAAAAAAAACAACTCGTCCTTTATGCCCAGATCACGTGGTGCAGGGCCCTGCTTCTTGACTATTAGTACAATGCCCAAATAGGGCTTGAGAGGCAAAGGAATACTTGAGAAGAAAAAGGCAGGGTAGAGCCACTGCTGAGGAGGAGCTGTAGAAGTTTTCATTTGAAACAATCAGCCAAATTTGGGCTGTAAGCCTTAAGTATGCCTATGACTTCAGGATTTTTGCCCTTTAGATGAAATGTAAGGAAATAACAGCCATACACTGCTCTGCAGATTGTATTTTTGTTTCATTGTTTTGCAATCATGAATAGTATTCAAGAACAGAAATGATATCTCTCTCTCACCTGCACACACTTTCAATCTCTTCCCTCCCAAGATAAATGCAATGTGAACTTCATGCTCCGACGTTTGTGTGGGTTTACTTAAAAGCATTCAGTAAATGTTTTCATTTCATAAATACTTTCTGTTCTTTGAGAGAGGAAAAGATTAATTCAGTGTCCTGTATTCCAGGGATTTTTCTGCTGCTACTGTCTTCTAAGATAATGCCAGGGGGAAAAAATGGAAAGGGTCTTGGTGTGATACAATCTTTCCTGTTTTCTAGTTCATTTACAAGCAAAACCCAAGAAGAGTAAAGGAATAGCTTTGTTTCAATTTTTCCTTTTCCCCCTCATGTCTGCTAATTACAGCAGAGCCAAATTACAGCCGCAGTTAATCTGGGATTCACATATCGGAACTCACATCAAATTCTGATTTGTTTACATATTTTATAAGAGGTCAATCAAAAAATGAAGCAAGCTGAAAGTGAGTCAACAACTCTTGGCAAGACTAGAGGTCTTTATTCACATATCTTTACAAAAAAATATATATGAAGAAGTGACTACATAATCAACACCCATGTTGTTATTTTTGGTGGGTAGATTTCAGTTTCATAGAGCGCCAGGGTGACCTGTGAACGATCCAATAAAAACAGAAAGTGAGGTCAAAGACTCTCGCAATATTTTTGCATGTGGTGGAACTATTTTAAAAATGCCATGGTGCTCTGAAAACACATATACGTCTTTTATGTGCTGGAGAATGCTGTGAAAAACAATGACAATTTTGCAAGTTTCCAGCCTGTTTGGGGAAAAGATGGCAGTTGTGAAGGTCAAATTAACTTGTGCCCACAACATCACAATTACACTTCTCCTCTGTTCTTCAGGAAATTGTTGCAGTTGTGTTTGTAATTATTGCGATTCATCTTGTAATGCATAGGATAAGCATATTCTATTCTTATTTATTTGTGTATTTGAAGATATACACTGTACACAGATGGGCAGCCAGTGCAGCTGTTCTAACAATGGTGTCGCAACTGTCGCATGTTCTTGACCAGAAACTCCATCAACGATCTGGTCACAGCATTCTGCACCAGTCGGAGCTTCTGAACCAGACCCAAGGGCAGAACATCCTCAACTTTCCACATCTCTTTCCTGACTGATACTAAATAGTGATTCCTGTTGCAAGATGAGTATATTTAGCCCAATTTGGGTTTTTTGTTTTTTGAGGAAGGAGGGGTTTGAGGTTTATTTTCTCTTTTTCTTCGGGGTATCCCTCTCCTGTTTCTCAATAGCACAGAGGCACTGAGATCATTGCTAATGTAATCCTCTTTCTAGGTCATTATTCTTTAAGGAAGGATATATATACATATCCCTGAACTGAAAATCTAAATTAATCAAAGTGCTTATGACCTAGACTGATACTTTTGATTTTTTTTTTTAAAGAACAACATGAAACTAGAACTAATTTGAAATTCTATTACTAGAAAAGTAGCCATACTGTCTTTTTCTGTTAGGATAACTTCTTCTTTTTTTAACAACTGCCCAGCAGCATTTTATTAAACATTTAGTTTTTAAAATGCCATTCCCAATCAAATTATTATTGGACTAAAAAAAACACCCATCCCTTGCATATAATAGTTTATATTAGGCCTGCAATTTAACTTCAAGTGTATATAGAATTTTAATAGGTATTAATTAACATATAACCTTGATGACAAGGCATAAAGGGGAATTGCAGAGTGCAGCTGCCTTAGGCGACCTTCCCTGCCTCGTCAACAGATAATACAAGATTTTCAGGACTATTTACCTGTTACTCAATAAAATATAAGGCATTACCATAGCAACCACCAAAATGCTTCAACAGCACTTATGTAACCTCTGGGACATACACAGTTTTTCAGAGTAGCAATTATGCTATCTTAAGTGGCTACAAATGGTCTTTACACTTCAGCCCCAAACTCAAAAGGCATCAGGGTAAAAATTCAAGTTGTATCTTGTAAGATGCTGGGCACTTCTGTAAAGCAAAGAATGACCTTTTTGGTCTCCTCTATTCCTGTCTAAGGCCTACAGATTGACCTCCCTCTGGTCCCTACACATTTGAATCCTCCACATTTTACACAAAACTACCTCAAGAAGCTTATCCAGTTCTTTTTCTGTATTGTGCAGATCAAAGCATGATTTGGGTATGTTTGAAAGTCTATTGAAACTCTGACTTTTTAATGGTATTTGTTGTGCAATGGACCTCCCCCCACTGCATGTATTTGTCAAAACACATTGGCCTGTGAAGCAAGACAGTGGGCAAAATAAGGAAAGGGCTCTAGGTCAGTGGTAGAGCAGGATGCTTTACATGCACATGATCTGAGGTTCATTCCCTGGATGTCTCCTGATAGGGTTGGTAAAAGCTCCTGTCTGAAACCCTGACGAGTCATTGCCATCACTGTCACAATGCAGAGCTGGATGGAGAAATGGTCTGATTTGCTGTAAGGCAGCTTTCTAGTCTTCTGAACAGCAAAGGAGATATCACACCCTAGTGGTGTAGGCCTCTAGAACCAAAGACTGCTTTCACAATCTCTCACATCTGAACAATGACATCACAGTCACCAGCATTATGCTTGTTTCACTGTGAACACTATCTTATTAGTTAGTATAAGAGCCCACAGTCCTCATTTTCTACAATAGATGCCAACTCTGCTCAAGGGAGGAGCCTTGATGGTAACTGTGAATGTCTATATTTAAGACCGTTTCCAGACACACACACACACACACACACAGAGAGAGAGATAGCTCTGAGTAACTACATCCACCTTTCAGATAACTGCCATTTGAACTCAAATTGGCTGTTTCCAATGTCACATTATATTTAGAACTGTTGTGTTTTTTGTTTCAAAGCTGAAGATAAAAAACAAACTTCATTGGCTTCACCTGCAAAAGCATCTTTATAGACAGACTTCTTTAAAGGCCATGAAAGTATAACAGCACACTTTCCCTCCCTCTTGGGTTTTTCAAAGGTGACTTGAGAAGTGTAGCTGACAATTAACTAACTTGTCATACATGTTGTCCTGAAACGGGCAAAGGCTTTGGCTGCCCCTGCTAAAGGAACAAATGCTAGACAATGTAATTCAGTAATGAATGACTTCCTCCTCCTTCCAAGCTGGACAACCCCATAATAGAAGGCTATGATGTCAGTATAGAAAGTCAGGTGGAAATTTGTTTGACATACTGAGGGCAATCATATTTACAGTCGTGACCCTGTGTATGTTTCCTCGGATGTAAGACCCTCTAGGTTTGCAGTTAGAAGCAAGTCCCACAAAATTCCACATAGGACTGCAGCCTTATTCAGTTATTGTAGCTGAACAGGGTTGTGGTTCCTTCCCCATCTCAATCCCCTGAGCACATCCTCATAGAAAAACTCCAACGGCTCATAATTTATTAACTGTGCCCATTTATTTATTTTTTAAAAAAATATCCCAGCATTCATCTAGTGAATAAAGCACAGGAGTGAAAGGAACTGGAGTATATTTGGAAGACAGAAGTTGACAAAGACCCTTAAAAAGAGTATCTTTGCTCCTTCCATTGGTATATTGTCACTGGAATAATTGTAGCATCATTTTAGTAGGATAAGGGATCAATCTTTCTCATACTGAATTGTGCACATATTATTCATCAGCTGAAAAAAGTACTTTCTTTTTGTAGCATTTACTGCCTGTTGTTGAAAGCCATGATATTGTTCAAAGACAAGAGGCCTGTGGGAACCAAACATCCAACACAAGGGCATCAAGGAAGTCACCTAATTGACCAACATCCATAGATGAAAAATCCTATCTGAATTTCATGACATTTTAACAATAGCTAGAAAAGCATTGCTGGGTTAAGAAGCTAGGCCATAATTCAGGCAGGCACAATAGGGATTTTCTTAGCCCATTGTCTTCTGTTCTAGAATTCCTTTCTCTTTATGTTAGTAGATAAATTCTTCATGTGTACATTTGCAGCTGGTAAATAGCTGAAAAAGTGGATGTACCCAGAGAGCTTTAGAAACAATGAGCATCCCATCTTTCCAAAGAGTCAGTTTTGTTCTCCATGGGCATGTGGCTGCTGTTATTCCTCAGTATGCAAAACCTGATCACATTATATTCATAGCATTCTGCACAGATACCAAAATAAAATTTACAATACCAATAATGGAACAATCTGATACAACAAACGGCGTGTGTGCTTTTGAACAGCAAGAAAAATAACATATTTTTCCCCATTCCAGTCTTGGAACTAAATCATTTTCACTCTTTTAACATTCATTGGCCATTCATATTTCAAAAGCTGACTTTTCAGGGTATTTCACTGTATCAACTTTATAACAACTGGTTGATATGTGTGGTATTAGAAAAGAGGATGGAAACCTGCTGTTGGCTTCAGCAGAAGGGTTGAAATATATTGGCCAACTTTTCAGTGGTCATTGTGGAACAGGTTTATTAGTTGCAAATGGATTTGGTTCTTGATCGTCTGTCTAAAGATAATGCAAATGGATTTGGTTCCTGATGGTCTATCTAAAGACAGGGAAGGGAGTTGTGGGTGTTTTAAAGGAGAGTGTTGTAGAAGGAGAATATTATGGGCAAATACCTGTGAACATATTGCCAACAACGTCAGCATTCCATAATAGTCAATTGGAACAAAAGTCTCAGTCTAAGAATTGTCTACAGATTTTTTTTGCATTTCTAAATCACTGTTGCATAAAACCTGCTAGAGTATATCAGTTTCTGGGAATAGCAGAGTGTGCAGAGCTGATTAGATAGTTGCACTGTGTTTAACAGATTTCCCCCCTCTCCCAGGGGCCCTGAAAATGATAGTCTTGTTAGGTGATTAGGGACTCTAACAGAGAATTTGCAGCTTCTTCACCAAACTACATTTTCCACAATTCTTTAAGTTACATGACAGTTAACTAGGAATAAAAATGATATATTTTCACAAGAGGTTATGTTTGGATACATTTATGTGGCTTGGTGAAAGAAAGGGCAGCTATAAGAATGAAAAGGAAGGGTTTTTTGTGCACACCATCTGGTGAATTGTATTCCTGGTGATAAACAGATCTATTCGATATCAGAGAATTTCGGGAAAACTTCATAATGCAGTTGGATGATCTCCATTTGGGCTAAAATTTAGCCTTGTGTAAACAGAATCCATACCACCATGCCTTTCTGCCACATTCTGTACCAGGAGACTGCAGGATTTGGGAGAGTTGAGAGCCTCCAAGATGCTGTGAACATGCTGGGTGATTCTTGATGTGATGCGGCCCAAAATGGTGTGTGTGTGTGTGTGTGTGTGTGTGTGTGTGTGTGTGTTTATCCTCCTGGTTTTATCTAGAATTAGTCTTGGAGCCTTCTGAAGTTTGAAACTGATCCATTTCACCTTTCTCTTTCCCATGTGAACCTTTTCCACCTCCTCTTTCCCTTCCTTAATAGGCATAAGCAGAGAAGGCTCAAAGGGTGCAACAATAGGCCATCTGTTTGACCCTAGACACTGCCCTAAGTGGGAATGGCAATGTCCAGCACTACAAGCAAATACAGGTAATAATTCCTATGGTTGTCAGTCTAGTCAGGCAGCTCAAGCAGGGGTTTTTTTTTTAAAATCTTTCTGCCCTGGGGGTCCATGTGAAGATGAGGTAGCTAAAAATTATTGAAGCCACAAAATGATGGTGTAAGGGCAGAACCTGTCAAATGGAGGCAGAGTTTTACATAATCAGTTGGCAATTGCAGACATCATTTTCTACCGATATCTAATTTATCTCTGTAAACTGCTAGATTCTTTGCCGCAATGTTTTCCTCATGCTGAGCAGTTCCATGGCTCAGCTTTCCTCAAGATAAGTAAAGACATTTGCGCTGGATGTATTGTGACAGCCTCCCCATTTTAAGGTAGGATTTGCTGACCCAGAGACTCGAAGTGGAGAACATATTTCCTTTCCCATTCTCCTTTCACACTCTGCTTGTACCTTATTCCCACACCTCAAAGCACCAGTTTCTTTTTCTTGTTCTCCTTGGTCATTTTAAATCCACCATTTCCTCCTATAACAGCTTTCACTGCTTTTATCCCCTTCTTTTCTTTTCCAGATTATTACAACTACTACTACCGTACTAAAACAGACCACAGAGCGCAAGGACAAGTAGCCTTGCTCATCACTTGTCTTCCCCTGGAAGCATATTATTACTATTATTTATTAATATTATATCTCTCTGGTCCTTTCCCCCCTTCCTCCCACCTTGGCAAGAGAAGTATTTCTGTTTGAGAAACACTGATCTAGGAACTAACAAAAAGACTTACCACAATGCTTACCCTGCTACATCAATGTCTTTCTTTGTGATGGGACAGAGGTTCTTGCCTTGTTTCCTGACAGGTAAGTCACTGCTTACTGAGAGGCAAGGGTTAAGGTGGGCGTCACAGTGCAAACACACTGGCAAGTGTAATGGATGGGCTCACTTTTCATTGCAGTGGCTTCACCCCTCAACTTCCTGGTAAGCAACAGCAACTCATCTGTTGGGAGGTCAAGTAAGCACCTCCACCTCACCACCCACCACTGTCTTTGTATTCTCTTTCTACAAATGCCGCTGTGCCAGTGTTTGTTGTTAGTTAAATTGTTGCTTCTGCCCCTCTCAAGGGATAGAATCAGGCAGCAGACCTACTTACAGAAATACATTTAAAAATGAATCTTGCTCTTGTCAAGTTATGTCTAAGCAGGTCATCATATATACTACGAGTGAATTCAGGTGCTAAGTTCTGATGGGTTGGTTGGGGTTTTTTTTTTTTTGCCAAAGCAGGCTAGCTACTGGGAAATAAGAGGGAGACACTAGCTTGCTCAAGACCTCAAGCTTTGGAGAAGCAGAAAATATATGGGGAGGAAAATCTATGGTGGCAAAAATGTAAAACCAAACTGAGGCTGGAAGCGTTTCAGTTAAACGTGTTGCAAACTTTGTATGAGAAATCGGGTTGGAAAAAATGGAATTCTACAGCCCCATCTGGTGTCACAGTGCTAGAATGCATAAACAACACACATAAAGTGATTTTTCTTTGCCAATGTAGCTGAGTTCTGAAAACAGTTGAATAAAGACTGAACATGTTCCGTGGCAAGAAACTCCTAAGTGTCTAGGGGTGGCAAATGGAAAATTGAGGGGGACAGGGGAATGTAATGGTGTACCATGGAAAAGGGCATGGCTGGCTGGCTGGCACACTGAACAGGAGCAGCCTAAGCTGCAAAACTGTCTTGCAGGCCCCACTGGTGACCAGTATCTGGTATACAAAGCAGAACCATATTTTATGCGCATGTCTTTCTTGTCCCATTAATTATGTGCTGCTAGGATAAACCTACCAATATTATGACCAGATATTTTCTTTTTGGCTCATGCTAAAATGTGCACTTGGACCCCTTTGTTCCCAAGTGTCTGCTTTATGCTATTCACAAAAGGTTTTAAATTATGAATAACCACTAAATCACCATAATCCCTATCATATTAGAGAATGTAACGGCTTCTCAGGAGGATTGCAATCTGCCATGTCAACAACCCTTAGATTAAGGGTCTTAATCTGATTATGGGCGGACTAAGAGTGCAGTGACATGATAGAATTCCAGTCTATCCTATTAATTAGCTGTGGATTAGGGGATCTTTTCTCTCAAGGCTAAAATTGGAAGTGAAAATGAGAAAGAAGAACACCATACAGTGCATTGTGCTATACCGCAAATGGTCTGTAAAGGGCACATGGCCATGCTACAAGAAGTTAAAATCATCCTAACCCAACAAAATCTATGCTTAAATATTTCTTTGATATTGGTTGTGGATAGAATCTCAGGGAGTAGGAGAGGCAGAAAAGGAAGGCAGAGCACAGTACCCTGCTACTACTGTGAAGTGGGGACGGAAGGAATATGAATGCACAAACACATTCAGTTCCAAACTCAGCCACTCCCTAGATTGTAAACATTTCCCCCCTATTACTCAAAAAACTGTAAAAGGGATGTTAACCACTCCAGGGAGAATTATATGCATTGACATTTGTCTGAACATCAAGGACTAGATGACCCTCAGGGTCCCTTCCAAACTCTACAATTCTATGATTCTAACTTTGGAATCATCTTGCATTACGCAGAAGTGAAGTTGTGTTCTAAATATAGATTTCTGACTTCCTGGAGCTCGTATGCCTTCATATGTTTTTTGCTTCTCTCTAGAATAGAGAATTTACTTCACTTTCAGTCTTCAGGTCCACCTCTCTCTCTCTGCATCCATCTGCAAAGATGTGTGGAACTAAAAGGCAAAAAAAGGTTATCTTATCATTAAATATCCGTATCTGTGATCTGCTGGGTACGTTTCTGGGATATCCAGTTCCACATCTTACTATGATTTTATTTTGTTTTACCTGCCTTGACTTGAGATCATCTCTAGGTGAATAATATTCCTGCAAAATTGTACTCTTGGTTGACTGTCACAGAATGTGAACTGAGCTGACCAATGGAACATGCTAAAGAATGCTATGGAGATAGCTAGCAAGTGTGTCTGAGTACATGTTATTGACATCTTTTACCACTTGTGTACAACAAGGTACCCCCCATGAAACACAGAAATTGATGATGATGGCATAGTATATACTCCTGACATCAGTTAGCAATGCCAGGTTATATCACCAGGACAGGTGTGGGGGACCGTTGGATCTCCAGATATTTCTGAACTACATAAATTCCTGTCTGAACTGTGCTATCTCTTGGCTGAGGAAGCCCACCTCATTGGAAGTGACCTAATTACTTCCTTAAGTAAAAACCAGTAACCTCAGGAAGGCATGTGCAAAATAGCAAAAGAAGGTCACAAACCATTTGTTGCTCCACTGTAGCTGAAAGCCAGTATGGTTGTCGTTAACTGCCCACTTGAGAAGGTTGCTGTTAAAAAGTGAACATTGATGAATCATTCCTGAATCAGGTGTCATTGCTGAAATGAATCTGACATATTGGTATTTCTTGCTTCAGTAAACCCAATTCTAAAAACAAGAAGGATGCCACTGAAGCAGTGCTGGCCTCTAGGCTTCCTGATAACTCAAAATCAATGACTGATTTGCCATGGAACTATTGGCAGTATTACTTAAATGTTCTCTTTTAAATTATAAAAATGAAAACAATAAATTTAATTACTGCTGAAGGCCGAGGAGCAAAAGGATGCATTTCCCACCCACCCCCAAGCCCAGATAAATATTGAGTAGTACCGTACTTCTGAAAAAGACAATTTGTTTTGCACTGTTGCTGTAGAACCTGCTTTTCTTCAAGAGACTTCCTACGTTGCTTATACAACTCAATGGGGAAATGGAGCCCAACACAGATGCTGATAAGTGTACCACTGTACAACATGTAAGATCATAAGAAGAGGCTACTAGATCTGGCCAATAGCCCATCTAGCTCAACATACTGTTCTCACGGTGACCAACCAGATGCCTGTGGGAAACCCACAAACAGGACGCGGCTAGTCTCCTCTCCTGTATTTCGCAGCAACTGGTCTTTACAAGCACTACTGCCTCCAGTCAAGGAGGCAGAGCATAGATGTCAAGGCTAGCAGCTGTTGAATGCCTTATCCTCTGGGAATTTGTCTAATCATCTTTCAAAGTAGTAGAAGTGTGAACTCTGTTTGCAAACTCTTTTTTTTCAATCCACATCGAACACTGAAAAACTGATGTGTGAATTAGGTCTTAACCGCCATATCAAGAAAAGGGGGAGATGGGTGTTTGATATACACTAAAAAAATAAGTCCTCTATCACTTTCACAGCTTTGTGCCTTCCAGGAGTCCTGTTTTGTTAAAGCACAAAAAGCTCACCCTTTCAACATTGAAGCTTTCTGGCTCAGATTCAACCAGTGACCCAAACAGGGTCAGTGATGAATTTACATGTTCATGCTCAAACTATTTGCTTGGAACTGAACTGAGAAGGGGAGGATAGCTGGAATGTCTCCTATGCACAGAAGTCAGTAAATCTTTCCCCCTTAATTGGGGAGAGCCCAGCTACTTTTAAAACCAGGACCCATACTCAGAGCCTGACATAATGATCTTCCATGTGGAAGAGAGGACAGGCAAAGATTTAAAATGCTATAAAAATTTCCTGGTTTGATTTTCCGCTGATATGTCTTTCTCTCTCCCCAAAGTGCTCCCTATGCTCTGTTTGAAATATTCATTGCTGTAATGATTTCTGAGGGCACTGCTCCCATACATAAATATTAGTTCTTCCTATCAGACAGCAGAAACAAATTCAGGGCAACATTTAATAAAAGTATATAGGCTTTAATACATTGGTTAAAATATTTGTTACTTCTCTCTCTCTCCTCCCTCCCCCATTTTCCTAGTACTTCATTCATTCAGAGATTTCTAGGCGTATTCCTATCTGCCTTTATTGATGCCTTTATAAGAAGCAGCATAGCCTAAAATAAGTTTTATTGGAATTTTTCTACTTTGTGGCTCCCCCCCCCCCCCGTGTGTAAGCTTGGGTGTTGTTGTTTTTTAAATTGTATTTTGCATTGTATTGTCTTTGAATTGCCTATAACTTGGTTGAATGGGCAGTAGGTAAATTAATTAACACAGATATTCACTAATCTTCCTGCTGCATTTTATTGATTTGCAATGGCAATGGGTTGAACTAGCTGAGAATCACCACCAGTTGACCTGGAAATGCCAAGTACAAATTAACAGGAAAAAAATTCTTTCATCTTTGTTTCTACTATAACTTTTGGCACTTTGTAATATTGAGCAAACACTTGGGACTTTGCTGTGTTAGACTCTGGAGAGAGGCACAGGGTTTCTTTCTCTTAACAGTCCAGAAAGACAGATGAGAGTCTGATATGCAGTCTTCTGGAAGCCTTGAACTACAAAAGGATGAATGATCATGTAACTGAAGTGGTAGATCATACTTCAGAAGCCAGTGGTTCATTTCTTCACTTTGCGTCAAACTTGCTAGTATGTTAGGGGGGAAGTTAATTCTCCTGTGTCTCATTTGCCCACCAGCAAAACTTCAACGTAATATTTTCTTTCTTTTCTGCCATTCCTTTTGTGTGTGTTGCCTATACAGGCTGTGAGTTCCTGAAAAGAAACTATAACTTGCTCCAGTTTGTACTGATGTTTAGCAACAGATAACCTAACATCTTGACCTTTCAACAAAACCGTAATACAGTAGTAGTAGTGTGTAACTGATGGTGTTTATCGAGCCCTCATTATGATTTCTTAGCACAGAGGTTATACGATGACATTACACCATACTTCCCAGTAATTTGCCAAAAAAGACCAATTTGTGGGGAGAAGTCGGTTTGTTGCTCAGGAGTCCAAATCAGCTTATGCAACTTGCATTTGCTGGTATGTCACTGCATCCCACTCAAAAATAGTGACAATCTGGCAGTGCCTAATGTCTTGTTTCTAAATACGTAGTTCTTCTAATATGTCTTAGCAGTTAGCTGCCTGCAAGTCAGATTTAGTAGTCAGTAGGGTTAGCAGAGTGGCTCACTGCGTGGGACATCTTGCATACATTTGTGACGCCCCTATTAAGGGTCTCTTGCATTCCATGAACTTTTGACTCCTGTGTTGATACACTTTAGGGAGAGCTGCCAACTTAGGTCCTCATTGCTTGCCCTGCTCAGTGCCACAAAAGCTTATGTCGTAATAAATTTGTTCGTCATTAAGATGCCACAGGGCTCTTTGTGGTATATTGGAAAGAGATGCCTGGTGCAATTCAGCTGTTTGTAAAGCAATTCCCAGCTCCAAATAAATAACGTACATAACTCCTGTCAACTTATTTCACATTAGAAGTTACACTCTGGAGCAGGTCTTAACCTTTCTTGCTACCTGCCAATATTGACCCTACACATCCCCTCAGCAGCTAGAACCGGAGGTCTCCTCTTTTTCACCTGCCAATAAAACTTGTGAAGGTAGCAGCCAATAATTGTGATCCCTCAGTCCTGTCAGCTTCATGTATTCATTGCTTTTTGTTCGGTGTCAAGCTTAAAAATAAAATTTCTCTTCTCACACAGTGAAGCACAGAGAACAGTTTCTCAGCAAATTGAGATAGTGGGCAACTAAGGAAAGATACATAGCTCATACCTCTTTCATAAACTAACTCCCCAAAGGAACAAACCTGTTAATAAAACTTGCTATCTTTCACACTCTGGAAGCAGAATCAGCAGTATTTACTGGGAGTAGATAATAAACAGCCATTCAGTGTTTACTGTAGTTCTCCATAGAGGTTCGTAAAAGTTATCAATTATCACGGTCAGTTCATTTGTAAATATTTGACACCCACTTTTGTATATCAGTTTCTTTAATTTCAATCTCTCAAGTATAAAGACTCGCTGCTTAAAATAGTCTGGTAGTGAGTGCCAACAGATTTGTAGACAGCGTGGGATTACAAAGAAACAAAAGGGATTATCAACATGTTGGGGGAATCTTGGAAGTTTACAGAAATAAACATCCGCCTATCTGTCTATCATAATGCAGACAACCCATTTCCGAAAAGCATAATGGCTGGAAAGATCTATCAATTTGTGTTTTCTCAGTTTGCTCATTTTTCCAATCTTATATATGGTTCTCCACATTTCTGAAGCAATATCCTGTTTTAAACACAGGAATGCAGTAACTTTATCAAAGATTTTCACTTACATTTGTTAAATTAGTTGCACATGTAATATTGGTTGCACTTCTTTATGTCAGATGCATCTACTCTTTTGGTTATTACCTAAGAAGTAGTTCTATATATAAAAGAAAAATTTGAACCAAACTTGATTTATAATGACGAAGAGGGGAGGGTAGTGGTGGTACAAACAATGATGTGGGGAGAGAAAGTATTGGTTGTCGGTGTCTATGCTCCAAATCAAGGGAAAGCCGGTTTTTTCAAAAAATTGGAAAGAAACCTACAAGAGTTCGTGGATCAGAAAATAATTTTGTTAGGAGACTTAAACGGTGTAGTAAGCCCGGAAATGGATAGAACAGTAAGAAAGAAGGATATGTTTGAAGGGAAACTACCCAAAAGTTTTTTTAAGATGGTTGAAAATCTGGGATTAATTGATATTTGGAGATATAAATTTCCAACCACGAAACAGTTTACATATTACTCCAATTCAAATAAAAGCTCTGGGAGAATAGACCATATATGGTTGTCAAAAGAACTAATCCCCAAAGTGAGAAAAGTTGAAATCCAACCAAGAACCCTTTCCGATCATAGTCCAATGTTTATGGAATTAAAAAAAGATGATGTATCGTTTAGATGGCGAATGAATGAAAGTTTATTTAACGACCAAAGGGTGGTGGAAAAAGCTAGTGATATGATGAAACAATATTTTGACTTAAACCTAGACAAAGAAACGAATCTAAATGTTGTATGGGACGCTGGTAAAGCGGTAGCGAGGGGTTTCTTAATCCAACAGAATAGTATAAAAAAGAGGGAGAGGGACAAGAAAAAAGAGATGCTGATACAAAGTCTTATGGAAAATGAGAAGCTGCTAATTAGTAAACCAGGGAATCAGCAGATAAAACAAAAGATATCTATGCTACAAACCCAGTTTTCTACGATGATAAACCAGGAGGTGGAGTGGAAGTTGAAATGGCTAAAGCAGAGAAATTTTGAATATGCCAATAAATGTGGTAAGCTTTTAGCCTGGCAACTAAAAAGGCAACAAAAGCAAAACTATGTAAATAAAATACTGAAAAACGAAAAGATAATTGAGGATCCAAACGAAATTAGGAAGGAATTTCAGAGGTTCTATAAAGAATTATATCAGAAAGGTAAGGAAATGGAAAGTGAGATGGATAGATACCTGATATCTTGTAAGCTGGATAGAATAACAGAAGATCAAAAAAGCTACCTGAATGAATCAATAACATTAGAGGAGTTACATGGAGCAATGGCAAGATTGAAATTAGGAAAGGCGCCTGGACCTGACGGGCTATCAGCTAAATTTTATAAGGAATTGAAAGAACCGTTGTCACCAATATTGTTGAGAGTCGTAAATAATATCTTAACAAATGGTGTAATACCTGATTCATGGAAAAATGCCTTTATCACATTAATACCAAAAGGAGATGCCGATTTGTTAAATATAAAGAATTATCGCCCAATATCGTTGCTCAACACCGATTATAAAATCTATGCGGACATTTTGGCAAATAGATGGAAACAGGTCCTGAATAAGATTATACATAAGGACCAAACTGGATTCCTGCCAGGACGTCATATGAGAAATAATGTAAGAACGGTTATAGACGTCATTGAGTATTTAGATATGAGGATAGATGTGAAGTCTGCCTTAATATTTGTCGATGCCGAGAAGGCATTCGACAATATATCATGGAAATTTATGCAAAAATCTTTGGAAATGTTGGGCGTAGGAGAAACTTTTTTGAATGACATCAAAGCCATTTATAACGAGCAAAAGGCCAAACTTATAGTAAACAGTGTACTAACCGAGGAGCTAAATATTGAAAAAGGCACGAGACAAGGGTGCCCCTTGTCACCTTTATTATTTATCTCGGTGTTAGAAATACTAATGAAAAAAATAAGGGAAAATAAAGCAATAAAGGGCATAAAACTGGGGAGGAAATAATTTAAACAAAAGGCATTTGCGGACGACTTGGTTCTAATGCTAGAGGACCCGCAGGACAGCATTAAAGAAGCTCTAAAAGAAATAAAGGAATTCGGTACGCTTGCCGGCTTTAGGCTGAACACTGGAAAAACTAAAATGTTGGTCAAAAATTTAAGTAAACAGGAGATAGTGGAACTACAGAACGAATATGGTATAATGGCAGTCAAAAAAATAAAATATTTAGGGATATGGATATCACCCAAAAATATTAACTTATTTAATGACAACTACGAAACAACTTGGAAGGATATAGAAAAGGATTTAGAAAAATGGAAAAACCTAAATTTGTCATTATGCGGCCAAATAGCCACAATAAAGATGAATTTACTCCCGAGGATGCTTTTCCTTTTCCAAACACTCCCGGTAGTTAAAGGGACAGGCTGCCTCGATCAATGGAGGAGAAAGATTTCAAGATTTGTATGGCAGGGAAAGCCCCCAAGGATAAAGCACAAATTGTTAATAGACAAAAAAGAACGGGAAGGCTTTGCCCTGCCAGACTTAAAAACATATTATGAGGCTGCCTGTCTAGTCTGGGTTAGGGAATGGATGGCTTTAAAAGATGTTGACTTACTAGACCTGGAAGGTTTTAAGAACAGGTTCGGGTGGCACTCGTACCTGTGGTATAATAAGGTAAAAGTGCACAAAGGATTTTTATCACACGTATTCATAAAGCCTATTTATGAAGTGTGGGAAAGGTATAAAAACTTACTAGAAAGAAAGACCCCTTTGTGGTTATCACCAACTGAAGCCTTGACAGTTAAGAAAAAAAATATGGAAACTAACTGGTTAACATATGGCGACATAATAATAAGATCAGATGAAGGCTGGAAAATTAGACCATATGATCAATTAAAATCTAAAATGACCAGCTGGTTACAGTATTATCAGGTTGTAGACTTATTCAAGGAAGATAATAGGAGGAACGGTTTTGAAAGGGAGAAATCTAAATTTCAAGTAGAAATTGTGGAAGGAAACAAAAAGATGTTGTCACACATGTACGAATTTATTCTCGAATGGAATACCAAGGACGAAGAAACAAAAGACGTCATGATCAAATGGGCAAGGGACATCGGCCACAACATAGAAATTGATCTAATTCTAATATCAAGTTCACCGCGTGTACGATATTAAAAGAAAACATTATGAAACTTATGTACCGTTGGTATCTGACCCCAGTCAAGCTAGCGAGAATTTATAAGAAACAGGACAGGAAATGCTGGAAGTGCAGGGAGGAGGTTGGAGAAATATATCATATGTGGTGGCAATGCAAAACAGTTAAACCCTTTTGGGAGGCGATTTATAATGAGTTAAAAAAATTGTTAAAATACACATTCCCAAAGAAACCTGAACTATGTTTGTTGGGCTTAATTGGGAAGGAAATAAGAAAAGAAGATGTAAGAATATTTATGTATGCCACCACAGCAGCCAGGGTGCTCCTAGCCCAGAAATGGAAATCCACTATGGTACCATCAATAGCGGACTGGAAAGAGAAAATGGTAGAATATATAGAGCTAGCTAAGCTGACTGGAAGAGTAAGGGACCAAAAAGATCAGAAAATCGAGAAAGAATGGGGAAAATTTACGGAATATCTTAAAACACACTGCGAAACACCAATTGTATCTTTTGTGACTTCATGATACCTGCATCTGTAAATAATGGAGATTACATAGAGGATGATAAGATGTAAGAACACTAACAAGATTCTGTTTTATATGAGCGCAAGTCGTAAAAACTCGATTAATAAAACCAAGGATGGGAGAAAGGGGAAGCCGTGTTCGGCAGAACAAATGTAAAATATGTTGTAATTAAAGGAGATATCCCTAAAAAGGTATAATCAGGGATATATTTTTCAATTTAAGTTGTGATTATGTAAGAATATTTGATTATGTTTATTTATGAAGAAACAATAAAAATTATGGTTAAAAAAAAAAGAAGTATAATATTATTAGTGAAAAACATTATATCTATACCTGTATCTATACCTATATCTATATCTGCTGTTATACTGATGAAGTCCTTTAGCCTTCTGGATGACTCCTGATTCTGACCAGTCAAGCAGCATGAACGACGACTTTTGACAGCTTTGGGTTCTATGGAGATTAGGAGTCCTGGAAATCCAGAATGGCCATTAAATTTGACCATTGTTTACCTCTGATCCTAGCATATATTTCTGCTTCTTAGGTCTGTCCCCTTCTAGTTACTGACCTATATTCTAACTGACTCTGGCAGCAGTCTTCAAAACAGTAGCATATCCTCCCGAGCATATGGTCCTGAAATCAGGGCAATTCCATAAAACACCAATTGAACACAAGTTGACATTTTAAAGTGAAAACACTCAAGTTTTCTTTAACTGAAGGGTCTGCCTAAGACTATGGTCATGAGAGCAATTAAAACAGGCAATGCAATGCAAAGGGCACTCTTTTGGTACTTTTCTATCAGTGCGTTAAAAAATCATTCACAAATGCCCACCAAAACTTTTGCTTTTAACTAACCAAAGTACCCATTATAGTAAAAGAAAATCTAATTTCAATGTAGATGGGAAAGTTGCAGAAAGTTCTCTGCACACCCAAAACATCCTTCTCTCTCTTGATCTTGATCTGTATGGAAAAGAGAGTACTGTGATTGCTATGCCCTTTCAGTCTTTTGGTATTTGTACTAGGTTACGATGAGGGCATGTATCCCTTGCAAATGGGACTGGTACCATCAATCCCTTTGATATAAGTTTATGGAAAACCTGCCAGGCGATAATAACTTTGGGTCCCAGGAGGCTGGATCTGAACTAGCGAATAGTGGGGTAGAATTCTCAATATTTGATTACTATTCCCTTGAGGCTTCCCTGATAGTTCTTTTCTAAAGGTTAGATTCTTGATCTCCCTACTAAAATGTTAGATAATTAACATTCTCCCCTTCAGTGGCCATCTAGCATCGGTGGACTTTGCATAATCAATCAGGTTTCTTGGTAGACATGATTGACTTTTGCAAAGAAAGTGGGGGGAAATAAATCCTCCTTTGGCTATAACATGGAAAACACCCTTTTCTGATCAGCTCAGATTAGAGCAGGCATCCCCAAACTTCGGCCCTCCAGATGTTTTGGACTACAATTCCCATCAACCCTGACCACTGGTCCTGTTAGCTAGGGATCATGGGAGTTGTAGGCCAAAGCATCTGGAGGGCCGCAGTTTGGGGATGCCTGGATTAAAGGAATGCTTTCTATATACATAAAATTTGTGGCATAAAACACCTTGTTTGACAGAAATCAGGGAGTCATTAAATTAGTTATCTGTAGAATGAAGATGAATCAGTTTCCAAGCACAATAGGCTAGTTTATATGTTAGAGTGAATACAGGGTACAAGCTGTTTCTGCACATGTACAACAAGTGTGTGCGAGAGAGTGAGTGTACACTTGTTGATTTGTACAGCTCAGCAATTGTGTACAGAGACCATACATTCATGGAGTGTTACATGTGAATAACTGTACAAGTGTACAGATCAACTCTTTGTGTACAGAGGCACAAAGATTATACACTCATTGAATGTAACATATGAACCCTGCTAATAGCATCTGTCTTGGGGTGGTAAGCTGTTTGTCAGCTCTTTGTCAGTTCCTTAGTAAACAGCCTGCTTTGTTGTCCACTGGAGCCAGTCATGCTATACAATAATTCATGTTTTTTAAAGGAACTAGCAATATTGGAAAGGTTCCCAATAGCCAGTTGGAAATAGTTTCATATGTATTTTAAACAACATTAAAATATATCCTGAGGGCATCCTGAGCAAGTTTGCAGACGACACCAAATTGGGAGGGGTGGCTAATACCCCAGAGGACAGGATTACACTTCAAAATGACCTTAACAGATTAGACAACTGGGCCAAAGTAAACAAGATGAATTTTAACAAGGAGAAATGTAAAGTACTACACTTGGGCAAAAAAAAAAAATGAAAGGCACAAATACAGGATGGGAGACACCTGGCTTGAGAGCAGTACATGTGAAAAGGATCTAGGAGTCTTGGTAGACCACAAACTTGACATGAGTCAGCAGTGTGATGCAGCAGCTAAAAAAGCCAATGCAGTTCTGGGCTACATCAATAGGAGTATAGCATCTAGATCAAGGGAAGTAATAGTACCACTGTATTCCGCTCTGGTCAGACCTCACCTGGAGTACTGTGTCCAGTTCTGGGCACCACAGTTCAAGAAGGATACTGACAAGCTGGAACATGTCCAGAGGAGGGCAACCAAAATGGTCAAAGGCCTGGAAACGATGCGTTATGAGGAACGGCTTAGGGAGCTGGGTATGTTTAGCCTGGAGAAGAGAAGGTTAAGGGGTGATATGATAGCCATGTTCAAATATATAAAAGGATGTCATATGGAAGAGGGAGAAAGGTTGTTTTCTGCTGCTCCAGAGAAGTGGACACGGAGCAATGGATTCAAACTTCAAGAAAGAAGATTCCACCTAAACATTAGGAAGAACTTAGAATCATAGAATAATAGAGTTGGAGGAGACCACAAGGGCCATCCAGTCCAACCCCCTGCTTAAAGACCTCCAAAGAAGGAGACTCCACCACATTTCTTGGTCAGTTCTTCCTGACAGTAAGAGCTGTTCGGCAGTGGAATTTGCTACCAAGGAGTGTGGTGGAGTCTCCTTCTTTGGATGTCTTTAAGCAGAGGCTTGACAGGCATATGTCAAGAATGCTTTGATGGTGTTTCCTGCTCGGCAGGGGGTTGGACTGGATGGCCCTTGTGGTCTCTTCCAACTCTATGATTCTATGATTTGTCAAAAACGCAATCAATATTCAGGGAATTCTAATTGGGTTCTCAATATGCTGAATAATAGATTATACATTCATTTGACTGAATACAAGCCTGTTAATAGGAGATTGGAAATGTTTGTATTTCTAATAGTCCAAATTATGTTTTGCTTGTGGCTCGAAATGAGTCTTCAGCAACTGTCCCTATGGCTTGGTGTGTGAGGTAGTATCAGTTGGTCAAGAATGCAAATGACAGAAATGACCCTATGACCTTACTCCTTATATTGTGACTGAAATTTAAACTAGACAGAGGAATAGAAGTCAAACTGCTCCAACAAGTAATTATTCTAGTAACACATTTCTGTGTTGCTTGATACCATGCATATCCTAGATAAACGAGTTGTTTGTTGTTTTTAAACAGGCAAAACCTTTTCAAATGCAATTTTCAAGATGACTTCAACATAGATGACTTCAACATAGCAAGGGATATGTTGTAAGCTTAGAACAATCTAGAGCACAATACTTGCTCTTACAGTGCAGCTGACCTGATCTACAACAGTTGGATTTTATGACACACAACACAAAACATATATGACATGCACACACAAATCTTCCAATAAAGTGCTGTTTGCAATAACTTTGTTTTCCAGCATATCTGTTGTTCTCAAGCTGAATGAACCATCTTAGCATACAGCGCTTTATTTCCTTCTCAACAACTATACTTGAGTACCATAATTGCTAATAAAAGTTATGACATTTGGCTGCTGAGGAAGTGCTTTTCAGTGCAACAGATAATCACACTGTTATTTTGTGAGGAATTTGTGAGGAAGAAGCTGAGGGGACAATAATATTGTTTGCATTTAGTCATCTATTTGTATTATAGTCACTAATAACTATTTTTGTATTTTGTATAACAAACAGCCTAATTCTGTAATAGTTCTGAAAATGTGTGTCCACTTTCAGTAAATGAAGGTGGAAATATATGAAGGTTGAAAGTATCTTACTTATGAATTCTATTTCACAGGCTTAGAGTATCACTAGGTTGCTTATAACTGAAGCATGTAAAAATGTTTCCAGTCTTTCCCCCCTACACCAGTAGTAGACCACACTCTATTCTGTGGTCACTTAACATGCTTATTGGGCTGTTGGGTTCCCTACCTCATTAGGCCTCCCTCCCTCTGTGCCTGTTGATACTTGCTGTGCAGTCTGGAGAGCTGTTACCAGCCAGTGTAGACAAAACTGAGCTAGATGGTTTGACTCTCAGTATAAGGCAGCTTCCCATGTTGTATGG
This sequence comes from Zootoca vivipara, assembly GCF_965207765.1. Classification (NCBI taxonomy): domain Eukaryota; kingdom Metazoa; phylum Chordata; class Lepidosauria; order Squamata; family Lacertidae; genus Zootoca; species Zootoca vivipara. The sequence goes on from NC_142587.1 coordinate 60,708,182, forward strand.
ATGGGGCCATTTTGGCTAGAAATGGACCAGCACTCAGATAATGGGAATACTATTAGGAAGAGAATGCCACAGAACACATTCACCGTTAGTTATGGAGTGGGGCCTGAAAATAAGGTGGTGGAGGATCATAAGCACCAGGTTTATAGACTTAGCTCTCTTTTGAGTTTGGGGCAGTGGTGTAGCATGGGTTGCCAGTGCCCAGGGCTGTGAAGAGGGTGGGGTTGGAGGGAGGGAGGGAAATGGACAGAGTATGCAGGTGTATTCAGCTGCTTAATGGCCTCCGCATCACCTAGCAGATCTCAGCTACAGAGATTTGTCTGGAGAGGTCACTAGCTGGTTCGCATGGAGAAGCCATTTTCAACAAAGCCTAGCAACGGAAGCGCACAGCTGTGTTAGCTGTCTTCTTTACCGAAGCCAGTGGCAAGAGGAAGAATATTGGGCTTTACACCCCGATATTCTAACAGGCTGTATTATGGCAGCACTGAGTGTTGAAATTTTGCACCCCTAACAATTTTGCACTTGGGCACCAGCCCCTGCCCCCCATGCTACACAACTGGTTTGGGGGGCACCCTGAATCTCTTTAATACTACCCATTGCCCCCCTCCCCCCAAAATTACAGTACCAGGACATGACAGAAGGGAGATTAGTGGTCTCTTTGACAGGATCAGATAGTACCTTTAAAAATATACTAAATTATACTGATATCATATATTACATTTCCACTCTAAAATACCTACCAAACAGATATTTAAAAAACAGGAAAACTAGTAATATATTATAAAGTGTATGAAAACAGCTGTAAGCATAAATATAGCAGTAAAATAATTTTAAGAGCAGTTAAAGTTGAGAAGATTTCAAAAATGCTGGAGCAAACATCACTGACTTCTCTTGGAGTCTAAAAGACAGTGGTGAAAGATCTAGGAAAATTCATCCCAGTTATGTCCACTGGGTTCTCAGTGCCAATCAGCAAAGGCTCAATGGCTGTGTGATGCAGTTGCTGTTGTATGTTACAGTAATAGCCTATTTGATCTCCCTCTGCAGGATTGTTATACTTTGATGACTTTTCACAGCACTGTCCAGGACTAATAGGAGCATGGGCTATGTAGTTCTCATGGTCACCAGGGATATTGGGTGCCAAGGGAACTATACTCCAAGAAAAGAGGAAAAAATGGGGTAAGGGTATACACAGAGGGTGGAGTTCTTCTGATTAGAATCTGAGTCAGAGATAAACACAAAAGTTTATAGTATTTATCCTGCTGCTAGGGTTCATATTCTGAACCAGGAAAATAAGAATTTTTTTAACCTTGCTAATTCTTATCTGAATCTTCCTTCATACTTCCTAATGTTCAGAGAAACACATGCGACACACGTCTTGGGTATTTTGTTGTGTTCACACAACAAGAAAAAGTGTAATCTAAATGGTGGGGTGGGGTGTTCATCAATAAAGTGTTACAAAATGTCTGCATGACTCTTGTGGAATTATCATCCATTATGAAAGCTATCTATCCAAATACATAGAGTGTGTAGAAAATGTCCTTTTGTTTATAAAACTTTCTAGGAGTGAGACACACACAAAAAGGCACCTTGCAAAGTTGTCAAAGGAGAAGGAAAGTAATTGTAATTCTGTTAAGGCCTTTAATTCAAGCAAACTACTTCAAATGTTAATAGATTTCCAATGCAATACAAGCTAAGCTTCCACTGTCAATTTATATACTAGGAGAATCACCTGCATTGACATGTTTAATGTGGTTTTTGCAGCCATACAGCCTTGAGCCATGATCTCGTCAGATCTCATTAGCTAAGTAAAGTCGAGCTTGGTCAGTGTTTGGATGAGAGATCTCTGGGGACATTCAGACACATTAGTGAGATGTACAAGGAAGGCATGCTTTTGAGGCTAAAAGGAACCAGATGTCTTGACTTCAATTCCTACCCTTGCCATTGCTAAATCCCACACCAATACCATGTTAGCTTGGTGTTCACCCAATACAGTATCTGTCTTGCAGTGGCTCTATGTTACATTGAAATCAGTCACAGAGAAGTACTTCAGATTATTTTAGAGCTTGATGAAAAATCTATATTTACTAGAGGGTTGACTTCATTTTAAGAAATATGACCTGAGGCCACATACTAGGAGTGGGCATGCTCCTTTCTCTGGTAGTGAGAGGGGCCAAACACAGAAGTATAGGTGATGGCTCCCTTCATCTTTACCACCCCTTCTCTTTCTCCCCTCTCTTTTTCAAACATAGACATGACTCAATCATGCACCTTTCATTCACTGACATCCGTCTAATGCAGGCTTCTTCAAACTCAGCCCTCCAGATGTTTTTGGCCTACAACTCCCATGATCCCTAGCTAGCAGGACCAGTGGTCAGGAATGATGGGAATTGTAGTCTCAAAACATCAAAACAAACAGGCCGAGTTTGAGGAAGCCTGATCTAATGATACACTTCTATTCACTCATAGCCTTCTCGTACCTCCCTCCAATTCTGACGAAAACCCGCTTCGTTCTTTGATGGAGGAATTGTCATCAGCATAATAGGGAGAAGTCAACCCCCCAATCTCCCACATGTTGTCCAATTGCACATTTCTCTATGGGGCCCTGAAAACAGACAGAAAGGCTGTGGTCAGATGGCGATGACGGTTCCTTACACCAACATTAGAAGACAATTGTCACGGCATGAAAACTGTATTAAACAATGAATTTTAAAATTCAGTTTTCAGTAGCATATGCAATTTTAGGTACACTGAACCCTAGCATCTGCATTTTTTTACACATTATTTGGCTGGAGAACTGCACTGCATAATTCAGAGAAGTGTGAATTTTAAAGGATGGCTTCATTTCTGCTCCCATCTTGTTTCAAAATGTGGGTTAAGTAGGTTCATCTTTAAATGTGAATTTGTTCCTTAGCCCTAGTTGTGTGGCATCTCCTTTTCTGTGTGTTTGAGACAGAGGCATCTAGCCAAGAATTGTAGTGCAAAAACCTTAATAGCGTTTTTCCTTTCCATCATGTTGAAAATGGCAATGGCAGTTCCTATATTATGTGTACATCAAAGGGTTATGTTTAGCAGCTCCTGAATTCCCTATGTTTTCCTGAAAATTGTTTGTATAAGAAGGTTCTTTTTTATACAGCACTCATAAATGGATTAATGTGCTTGATCAGTGCTTACTCTAATGTTCTAATCTTAGTGGATCTGCTACAGTATTCTGAGCAAGAGAGAGAGAGCAGTGATTCATCCAGTCTGTTTTTTCTTAAATCAGTTTCCAGAAAACTGTTATATAATTTGTGCCATTAAAGTGTGCTGCTGCACCCTTCTCTTTGGGGACAATGTTCAGGCAGTGGCTACAGTATGACAAACCTTCTGCACGTGTAGTTTGGAAGTCTGCTAAGTGCCTCATTGCATGAGGAAAGGCCTTCTTGTAGGTCAATCAATAATGATAACAGGGAAATCCAGGCATGAAGAGGATTTCCAGCATAAATTAGCTCAACGTTCTTTAAGACTATCCGGTATTATATATAAAAAGGAGGCTATAAAACATAGCCAAATTAATAACTTGGACAAGTGAAGAAGTAAAATAAAATGTCTCTAATACAGCTGAGACGGTACTTATTGATTATTTTTTCAAGACTGGGTTGCTGGAGGCTGCACTGCCCTGTGATTAAATCACTACCTTGAGTTCTGGCATCAACGTTTCTGTCAGTTAAAAAAATATCACAGTGGATATCTGCAGATACCCAGAGCAGTTTCTCTGAGTAAACTGGAAAAAAATGTAAATATTTCCCTAAAGGGCTTTGATCTGGTGCTAAATTATCTCCTTGAAGTTGCTCATTTCAGTTCTTCAGTGCAGCTCTTCTTTGATGGGAAAGCAGTTAATACCTATTTAGCCTTGCCTTGATGAATCTGGAAATGAAAATAGATTAGTGCTGATGATATCTGTGCCAGAGCTCTCGACAATATTCTTCAGAAGAACAGGGTTATGGCCTCATGACGCCGGATAAAAACTCTGTTGGTTTTGTGTTCTTTTTTAAAAAATGGCATTTTATGAGTGTAAGGTTTCATGTGCACCGCTAGTTAAAGGGCTACTTGTTTTCTGCTCCACATCAGTTAAAGCTGCACTAGGATTGTGTTATGCCCATAGGCATACAAATAGGAATTAATTATTACTCCTTACTATTAGAAACAACCACAATCAGATATAGAGGAGCATCCTCCATCAATGGAAGGAATGTTCTCCATCAAAGAATCTCTTCTGGCTCCAACTCTGTCATCCATCCATTTATGCAATTCAGTAGGTTAATGTTACAAGCATTTCGATTAGGGGTATGTACCCAAGAACACCAGAAGAGCCCTATTGGATCAGCCCAAAAGCCCATCTAGTCCAGAGTCCTATTCTCACAGCTCCCAACCAGTAAAATGATTCAGTTGTATGTTTTCCATCTCTATGGCTCACAGTGATCAGCCTCCTGCTATTCACCAAGGCTACATATTTGACTTTCTCCTTTTGTATCACCTGTATCATTTTATTTCATCAGTTTTCAGAATACACTCTTGGAAACTCTCTCCATGTGAGCTACCTTGTTGCATTCCCTCATGAGGACATGTGCACAGCCAAAGGCTATTCTATTCAAATATCTTGATGTTAGTTCACAACTGGGATTTATTGTCAGGAAAAATGGGAAGGAATAGGGCTCCTAGGATATGCTTGTTAAACCCAGTGCTTCTCATACAAGAAGATACACATCATAATAAAATGTGGTATGAGGGAGTTTGCCCAGGTTCTCATATTGTTTCCCCAGCCCAATTCAAGAAGGTATGTCATTCTTGCCTATGCAGCTAGAGCACAGTAATATCCTTCTGAGCTTTTTGACAGTAATGTGCACACTGGCAAAGCACTTCAGTAGGAAAAGGAGACAGGCACAGATTTGCAAACCTGTAAGTTTTTGCAAATAATGCATAAATGTATTCTGTAAATAATGCATCACTTGAGTCAAATGTATGAGTATTGCATGAATCCAGTACTGTATAGCGGTATCATCTACAAGCAAAACAATACACAGCAGATTTCGATATTACATAGAAATCACTTGACTCTATTTCCCAATCTAAGCATGGGACAAGCGTGAAGGTCATTAGTTGATAATTACCGGTAGTTTAATCAGAAAGGACACCGCTGTTATTTTTGAAACAATATTCTCCTGCTGTATTGTGAGTCCCACTGCTTAGAAAGTATTTAATTTGTCTCAGTAGAGGCAATTGAAACTTCTCAAATATCTACCATTGATTAATGGTAGAAAAGCATCCATGCCCCAAATTTCCAAGGAAGTTTTTCAGGCTGTCACCTAGAAGACATCTGAGTGATCTCTAGTAGGTCCTTAATTTGTATGTATGTCCTTAATTTGTTTCATTTTTTGTTCAGCCTATGTGAACATTCCAGATCCTAAAATGGATTAATTTATTATTATGATGACATAAATTTTGTGACCCACTTCATCAGGTGCATGAAGATTTCTTCTAAGATAACAGCAGAGGCAGATTGGGGGGGCATGACTAGTTCAGTAACACTGGGTGCAGAGCCTTGGGGTGTCACAACTATGAAGGCAAGAGATGGGGGGTGCCAAATTTTGCCATCGCACAGGGTGCTGCTGAAATTTGAGACTCCAAGATCTGGCACTGGTAACAGGGAACTGAAGAGCCAGGATAAGGAAACTGTCACCCTCTAGATGTTGTTGGACTCCAACTTCCAGCCTCCATCATGCTTGAGTTGATGGATGTTGGAAGCAGCAGGGAGGTCAGTCCTGTCTTGGCACACGTGAAAGCACTGTTCTCCACTGTTCTGCTCAAAGGCTGTACAGGGAAAAGCAATATGTAATATGAATTGTTACTATGCCTATTGGATATTTCCCTGCTCTGTGCTACATGGAACAGGGAAAGAAGCTTGTCAATATGTTTTAGATTATTATTATTTTCCAGAACTGAGCTCTGCTTTTATCTTGAGTAAGTGTCAACTAAGGGACTGGCTGTTCTGGATATCCACAAGGGACCTGCAACTAATTAGAAACAATTGGGGCAATGATAACAGCAACAAAAGTCACTATGCAATACCCCAACCTGAAAGTCTGAGCTTTTGTAGCCAGAGCAAGTCAGGGTCTGGCCCTCCTAGGCCAGCTGGAAAAGACCTGCAATGCAGGGAGCAGGTCCCCCAGAACTCAGAGCCAAGATGGTCTTCAGCCTCCTAGGCACCCTCAGCTTTTGTAGCTGCATATCAGTTGCATATTATTATTAGTATGTAATCGGTTATACAAGATTCACACATATATAGTTGAAGCAAACTCTTCCCAAACATCTCTCAAAATCCTGTCCTATGAGCTACGAGGATACTGATTTTTACTTTTATTTACTAAACATTTGCTGATGATTTAGATCAGTGTTTGAGACCTGGTGCTATTTGATGCACAGTTTCAATATTTGGAATTTTAAAGCCTCTGACAGTTGACAGACAATTTTGTATAGTATCAGATGGTATTTTCTAGCATATATAAAATACCACTTTGTCTTTAACTATATTTAGTAGGCAATGTGCCACGCGATATCATCTTGTCTCTGTAGAGTTAGCAGCACTTGATAAAAACCCTTTGCACTTCCATTTGGAAGGGCACACTACAGCTGCCAGGACGGCTCAAAGGTGAAGCTTAGGAGAGACTTCAAACTTCTAATTTCTAAATGCTTGTGGTTATAAAAGGCAAAAGGCTCCTTTGATATAGAAGTCCACAAGTCTACTCAGAAAAGTCAAGCCCCACGGTGAAGACCTGTTACTGGTTTTTAACTCAACAACATGTTCTTCCTGTTTTAATTCATTCAGCTTTGAATTAAGCATACACAGGATCAACAGTCTGTCAACCTCTAGAAGCAGGAAGCCGGATGCTGGCAGTATATGCTATGCATTGTACAAGGGCCATTTACTAATGGTTAACATTTGTTTTTGATGACTCCAAGTACCAATTGCAAAGCAATATCGACATTTTGGTTTTTCTTTTTTAAAAGAGTGTACTTAATTTAAATAAGATAGGCAGCCCAATTAGTTATTCCTGCTCAATGATTTATAGGAAAAGCACCTAAAGTGCTTTTCCAACCATTTTTTATGGTGCCCAGATGCTATTGAAGACTTTAGCCTTCATGCTGGATTATAAATACACATCATTTTTGTCTCTACTCAGGTGCCTGGGAGTCACCACTGTGGCAAAGGTCTATGCCATTGGCAAGTTCATCTCCTATCAAGCAAGCTTTGTGTCCCGTTGATCCACATCTTTTGGGGAAATACCCAAATGGCTATTTAAGAATAATTTTGATACTTTATACGGCAGAATCCTAGGTGTATCTATTCAGAATTAAGTCCCATTGAGTTGAGTGGAGCTTGCTTACAAATTAGTACAGGATCACAGCCTTATTGGATCTGGTGGGGGCTGTGCACTAACTACAAGTTTGGGTTCACACTCTGATTCAGCACTTTGGAAAACAAAACAAAACAAAACACCCAACAAAACATCCAATGATTCACCTGACTACTTAGCCAATATAAATGCAACTTGTGACTGGATGAGTCATGAAGTCTTTATTGGTATATATGCATCCAGCAGACTTCGCTATGGCATAGCGCACATAAATAGAAGCACTTGGATGAGATGACCCTTGAGGCTCCTTCCAATTCTAACATTTGGGGTTTTTGTTATTCTATCAGCAGCTTGTGAAACAATATGATACTCCTTTGGGATAATCTTTCAGCATGAAATGTGCAATTCACATTACCTCACAGCTAGCTATATTTTTTTGAGGATGCTGATATAAGTGCTCAATTTTCTTAGTTATCTATATAAAGCAATTTTCCTCCTTTTTGTTTCTTTTTTTATTTTAAATAACTAGGTTGCGAAAGTTTTGTTTGAGGAAAGTAGTTTGCTAGAAATCACCTAAGCTTTCTCATTATAGCTTGTGAATTGGTCAATTTGATCAAAATCTATCAACTGAGTGGACCCAGTCAAGCTCTGCATTCTGTAGATAATGTTTAAGAGCTAAGATGTGTGCAGGTAAGCTTTAGTTATGGAAGTCCAAAGGCAGTATGGTCTAAGAAGGCACACTGTGTTTTTTTCTTTCCCCTTCTTCATGAGGAGACACTCAGAAACGGCTTTACACTGAATACTTTAAAAACTGCCATCTGTGGCTGGGCCCTCTTGACATAGATAATAGTTCCTTTGCTGTGAGACAGTTGCAATTTTGAATGAAACACCAGGGAGACAGTCTAGGGTACTTCAAAACCAGAAAAATCTCTGTAGCTTTGGATAACTTCTTGTCAAAAAAGTATATGGTCTGTACAAAGTAAAAATGCTCGACACTCACTAAATATTAATTCACATTTATAATTCTCCTGAAGCAATATAATTGCTTCTTCTTCTTCTCTTCTCTTTTAAAAAAGCATTTAGCTAAAGGCTGCCACAACTCTTCACAGTCAAGTGGGGTTGTCTAGCCAATTCAGAAATCCTCTCAGAAAATGGTGTCAGGGGTCACTCTTTATCTCCTCACACAACCAGCTGCCCACCTCCTTCTATGCCAGTATCTCTGGGGAAATAGTTCAACATTCGTGTGTTCACTCTGCTACAGAATTTTTAAATACACACACTGTATACATCAGTGTTTCTCAACCAGTGTGCCTCCAGATGTTTTGGGACTACAACTCCCATCATTCCTGACCACTGGTCTTGCTAGCTAGGGATGATGGGAGTTGTAGTCCCAAAACATCTGGAGGCACACTGGTTGAGAAACACTGGTATACATGTCTGAAAGCATATGCACAGCTGAAGAAATTACACTATGCAACTTGAAATTAGCACAATTCACAGTGTGTATTTTCAGGATTGCAACACCAGTTTGTTCCCCTTACCTTAGCTAAATGTGAAAGTTAATCAGGAATATGTGGGGCATCCTAACTCGCCTACCTGAAAGTAAGACACATTGAATTAATTAGGACTTACTTTTGAGTAGACACAGTTAGGATTGCACTGGAGTCTGTTCTCTTATTTATTTTAAAGCAAGAAAGATGCAAAGAAGAAGTGTGAGTCCATTTGTCATTGTGCAGTATGTACAGAGTAGCTCAAAACATAATCCAACCACTGCGGCAAACTCATCTTTCCCATAGTGGATCAATCCATTGTTTCCACTATGGTCACCTCTAGCATCAAGTGCATTCTAAAAATGTATGTTTGCACAATTAAGCACTTTGTCACCCAACACAACAATCCACTTCAAAACAAGCAAACAATATATACAGACACTTTGTGGTTAGGAGAGTGATAATGGGGAAGTGTATGGAAAAGTATGAAATGAACAAACGATTAATGGGAAGATGTATAAACAACACACAAGGATAAATGTTTGTTGTTTGTATCACATCCCAATAACATCAAAACAATATGCTCTTTAAGGACTGGACATACAGTCGTCTAATCTCCACATGAGCTTTGTGCAGGCAAATCAGGATGAATGCTCAATAAAAAGGTTGCTAGTAGAAGTCCTACATCTGTCCCTGTTGCAGGATCCCCACCACTTTATTTCCTCTGCTGTTCCACATCCCTTGCAATCTCTGCTTTCTGAATGGTTCTCTTTGATCCATTTTACCACCTGTCTCTAATGCTTTGAAATAGCCAGAGGAAAGGAAGCACCACGAATCCATCTTTGACTTAGCATTTTTATTCACAATAGGGTTAAATGCTTTATATTCCACAATGGTGCCAATTCTACATCTTTTCATAGCTGATTAAAATACATTTTTAGACTGCCATAGGGAAACACTGCCTATGGCTTTGGGTGTTAAATGATGCACTGTTTGATTGGATCAGTTCTATAAATTATTTTCTTTACCAAAGTTGAATTCATTTGTTTCAGTTCAGCGTCAAACCGCTAATAAGGCAGCTTAAGAAATCATTAGTCTAGCTGTGGAGATATATCCTACCTGGTGAACTATAAAATGTTCAGCTCTCTGGGCATCACCTAGAGAGCAGAGAGTCATCTTCTAGCTCTAGTTCAAGAAACCTAATTGAATAGCCTGATATACTTCACTAGGCAGGTAATGAATGTTGCTTATGGAGATACTTTGCAGGCACTGACATTGGAAGTGTTGCATTTAAAGACTATATAAGCTTTCATCAGGCTTTCAAAGAGAATGTGTGAAGACGGCACACACATAAGGTCTCCTCCCCAAATTGCAACAGGAAACCTTTGTGCTGTGCATTGCGTTTGATGGACTGAATTGGGTTGCTAAACATGCAGCTGGACTCTGAAGCTTCTGCACAACAGGGAATCCAGCACTTTCAGTGTGCCTGGTCACAAGGCGGCTTTTCAATTTCCGACCTTCAATGTGGGACTGTCAGGGGAGCATACATAGGATGGAGCCACTAGTGTTAGAGCTGATGTGATTACCTATGTACCCCCCTACAAACCTTTCCAGTGTGTGGCTTGAAAGCCTGTATAGGGCTATAAGAACTGGAAATGACCACAAGCTCTACTAAAATATAAACTACTGTCCAAAAGCAGGGCCATCTGCTTCTTAGCCTCTCAAAGATGAAGTGGCTGAATGTGGAACTGCATATGGCACAGTCACGGATCAGTCATGGAGACCACAAGCCTAAAAAATGTGAGAAGCAAGTCAGCTGATAAAGAGGAGTGCTATATATTTGATTACAGAATACAGGATTTCCCCCCAATGTATCTAACAAGGCTATAGTCCTCTTCACATGAGCTAATGAACATTCGGTTGGATGGGGATTGTGGTGGCAAGCACTACTTCCTGCTATACACATATTTATGTGCAACTTGCCCATGCACATCATACAGATCCTGCAAAAAAACAGTCCCTGGCATATTGAACAGGGGTGTTGTGTATCATCAAATTGTAGAGTTGAAATGGAACCTGAAGGTTGCCTAGTCCAACCACCTCCAACTTCTGCTTAAAGACCTCCAAGGAAAGAGAGTCCACCACTTCTTGTGGAAGACTATTCCACTGTTGAACAGCTTTCAGAAAGTTCTTCTTGATGTTCAGTCAGAATCTCCTTTCTTGTAACTTGAATCCATTGGTTTAGGTTCTACCCTCTAGAGCAGGGAGAATGCAAGCTTGCTCCATCTTCCTTGTGGCAGCTCTTGAGATTTTTTGAAGATGGCTATCATATTTCCTCTCAGTCTTCTCTTTTCCAGGCTAAACATATCCAATACAGTCATACCTCGACATCCTAACAATTAGACTTCCGAAGGTTTCAACTTCCGAAGTTGACAACCCCATAAGTCTTTTCGTTGCACGCGCCCGGTGTGCGCATTGTGCGCCTGCGCAAAGCAGCGCACGCGGTCAGCACATGCGCAGAAGTGCGACATGTGCCTTGCGCATGCGCAGAAGCGGCGCTTAGACAACCGAAAACTTCGACTTACGAAGACGGCCGCGGAACGGATCGTCTTCATAAGTCGAGGTACCACTGTACCCTCAACCATTCCATATAAGGCTTGGTTTCCAGGCCCTTGATCATCTTGGGCGCTGTCCTGTGCACACTTCTAGCTTGTCAATATCCTTCTTAAACTGTGATCCCCAGAACTGGACACAGTACTCCAGGTGGAGTCTCACCAAGGCAGAACAGACCAGTACCATAGATCAGAAGTTGAATTCCTCCCATAATTATCCTTGATTCAGGTGAAGGTGTGAATAGGGATTCCTCTCCATCCCTAGCACTACCATGTGTTCAGTGAATACAGTTTTAAGATGAGAACAGAGTACAAAGCTGTCAACTTCATATGGTAATCCCTGGTCAGAAATGGCACATTAGGCCCACAGTCTGATAAACAGGATTTAACATTAAGGCTCCTGTCCTCTGCATGTTTCCCTGAAAGTCTCAGTGGGATTTCTTTCTGAGTAAACTTACACAAGAAGGTTAGTGGGGCTTACTCCCAGGTAAATGGGTATAGGATCGCAGGTTAATTAATTGAGAATGGATTATTTCCGAGTCATGCTTAGGAGAAAGATATTAGACATTAAGCTGAAGCTGAGCTTCTTTAGTATGTAGACTCACAGTCCGTTTTGAGGAGCATTGAAAAGAATTTGAAGGGCATACCGCTGGCCACTTCCATTCCAGGCTAGAGTTTCAGTGGGAATAAACCACTTTCTCTAAGAATATCTTGAGGCTCTGCTTCATTGATTTCTCTTTCACTAGGAAGCAGACTTGACACTTTCCACTTAACAGAGGGGTGACACATGTCGGCATGGGATGCTGCTGGTAAAAGCAGGAGCAGCAGTATATATAGTTTAAATTTCACTTCTGCACCTCGAGTCAGAGCCTTTACTTTCATGGGTAATCATTGCCTCCTTTGAAGAGCACGGTAGTTAGAAGACACAATCAAAGTTTTAACATTTCCCGCCTACATTACAAAAGAAAGAGGGAAGAACCAGGCTTCCAATTAAACCAACTTTGGTATTACCAGAAACTCCACCCTGCAGGTGGTGGTCTGAGGACTGGAAGCATCCTGACCAGAAGATAGGTATTGCTGATGGTGCTGTGGAAGGCCTCAGCAAGGATTTGAAATTATGGACGCTCAAGCATTTGGGCATGGGCAGAGTATTACATCATATAGAATCATAGAACTGTAGAGTTGGAAGGAGCCCTAAGGGTAATCTGGTCCAACCCCCTGCAATGCAGGAATATGCAGCTGTCCCTGATGGAACCTGCAACCTTGGCATTATTAGCACCACACTCTAACCAAGTGAACAATCCAAGCATTCATGTAGTCAATAAGAACATTAAAATGGGTAATGCCTCCATTTCTCAGAGCCCTTGAAATAGATTATCTTTCTCTGTTGTTGTTTAGTCGTTTAGTCGTGTCCGACTCTTCATGAGCCCATGGACCAGAGCACGCCAGGCACTCCTGTCTTGCACTGCCTCCCGCAGTTTGGTCAAACTCATGTTCGTAGCTTTGAGAACGCTGTCCAACCATCTCGTCCTCTGTCGTCCCCTTCTCCTAGTGCCCTCAATCTTTCCCAACATCAGGGTCTTTTCCAGGGAGTCTTCTCTTCTCATGAGGTGGCCAAAGTATTGGATTCTCAGCTTCACGATCTGTCCTTCCAGTGAGCACTCAGGGCTGATTTCCTTCAGAATGGATAGGTTTGATCTTCTTGCAGTCCAATTATATGCCTGTTGTCTTTGTCCATGGAGTTTTCTTGGCAGGGATACTGGATTGGCTTGCCAGTTACTTCTCCAGATGGGTCACGTTTAGTCAAAACTCTCCACTATGACCTGTCCATCTTGGGTGGCCCTGCATGGCATATCTCATAGCTTCTCTGAGTTATTCATGCCCCTTCGCCACGACAAGGCATTGATCCATGAAGGGGTATCTTTCTCTGGCAAGTGGCAATTGCTTCACAGGCTGGATTCAGCTCACTGGCCATACTTTCTACTGCTTGATCTAACCTTTCCTCAATTTTTATCCTTTGAAATGTGATATTAGTGATATTCATTTGATCAATGTATGAGAAGGGCTCTGTTGACTGGCCAGACATCATGCACACTATGCAGTAGCAGTTCTATCTCTAGCATCTGTCTACAGGGTGCACATTTTCAGAAAAGGAAACTTTACACTTACAGCTGTACAGACCATGTGATCTGGAACCTCGATCATCCAGAGTTCCTGATAGCTTGGAAGTCTTTGCGTATGCAACTGACAAGGCTCCCTCCTTGCATATGTTCACACTGTTCATGTGGGTGCCAGTGTGTGGGTGCTTGGAGCTTGTAGTAGGATGGGTTGACACAACCTTGATGTGTCTCAGTATATGAGACTTTTGGCTCTTAGAATAATTTATCCATTTTATTCCGACATGTGTAAAATATAGTCATCTACCACTTGTTAGATGTTTATTCTACCAATTATCACAATAAATTAATTAGTTTGGATCTGTGACAGCAAATTGTTATGAGAGGAAATGCAGAATCTGTTCTCAGGGAATTTTAAATGGAAGGCAAAACATTTCAGGTGCAAACTTGTTTCAGATGCAAATCTTTTCAGATGGAAACTGGTGTCACCTTGCAAAACCCACTAAGAAAACTCACCATCCATGGGTGAGTTTGGAGTCCCTTGAATGGATATTTCAAGCACTTGGCTTGTGCTTAGACATTCAAATCAGTTGTGCTACATTTGTTTCAGTTCTGCTTTGTATCTTTTCCTTTAAAACAATCCATTTAGCTGAATAGCTGTGTGGAAATTTTTGGAAAGCCATTGCAGTAAAATCATAGAAACAAACACTCTAAATCTGTCTCAGTGCTTTGGAGTTTTACCCAATGTTGTTGTATTTTCTTGAATACAGTATGATGTGGAGCCTGTACATGGGCCTTTAGAAACATGGCACACATATGCAATATCTAATTGATCTATTTACCTGTATCTTGTTTTCAAATGTAATTTATTTCAGACCTGCACTGTAATGATTGTGGATCTGTATTAACCACACAGTGAGGATTGGCATAGAACACAACTTTAATATGTTGATTGAAGCCACAGTTTTAGTTCTTTATGGACCCTTTACCACACAATCATAGAGTATGTCCACAAATTATAATTTTGCTAGTGTTCCACATAAGAAAATGCACCCATAGTTTCTTTATTTCTAATCCTAATCAAAGATTTGGCCTCCGTATACCTTCTTCTAGCCTTCACACTCTGGAATAAAATGTGGAATAATATCTAGGGCTATGGGCCAGAACCCTTTGGCCTTCAGCTGAGTGAAATCATGTGAAACAGAGTTGGACACACAGCAAGGAGAGAGAGAGAGAGAGAGAGAGAGAGAGAGAGAGAGAGAGATAGAGAGAGAGAGAGAGAGAGAGAGAGAGAGAGAGAGAGGACACACCTTTTATTTTGATCAGGAACTGGACCAGGATGATGAAATTCCCTATTTTTCACATCACTTTTATTACTTACATAAATGAACCCCCGACCAATAAGAAGTAGCCTATTTGCATACATGATCTATATGGGTGTGTGTGTAAATGGGACCCCTACTTCTCCAGCACATTCCTTTGAAATATTCCAACAATATTTATAATTCCATATCCATGGTGACACTATTGTTTTTCTTGTCATGTTCTTTAACATCTTTTCAAAAGGTAAATACCATCCTATTTATGCCAATGGTATGATGCTGTCCTTTACCATATCATCATCTAAGTCCCACATTACTGTAACTGAGGATCAGCAAAAGTTCAAAGCAGCTTTCACAAAGTGGCACAGAGCTGAATTTTTTCATGTTGTTAGCCCATCATGGCTGATCTGCTATTTGCTGAAATTTGTTGTAGTTGATGGTTATGGAGGCCCGGCAAGGTTCAGTTTAACAGCACGAGCCCTCAGTTTACAACCAAAGTATTATTCCATTCAAACCCAGTATCAGCAGTTTGCAAGCAGCTACTTCAGCTGGAAAAGGGACACGGGCTTGCCAATCAGCAGGTCAGTGGTTCGAATCCCCATGACGGGGTGAGCTCCCGTTGCTCGGTCCCTGCTCCTGCCAACCTAGCAGTTTGAAAGCACGTCAAAGTGCAAGTAGATAAATAGGGACTGTTACAGCGGGAAGGTAAACGGCGTTTCCATGTGCTGCCAGAAGTGTCTTAGTCATGCTGGACACATGATCCTGGAAGCTGTACGCCGGCTCCCTTGGCCAATAAAGCAAGATGAGCACTGCAACCCCAGAGTCGTCCACGACTGGACCTAATGGTCAGGGGTCCCTTTACCTTTACTTCAGCTGCAACTCAGTAAAGTTTTAAGTAAGAGAAATTGTAAAGTTATTGTAATTGATTCTGATCCTCACATTGTGCTCAGGGGAAACTTTACTCATCATGTTAAGAATGTTAACCTGTTCTTCATTTTTACTCATGAAAAGTGAATGGAAAAAGTCGAAAGAATAGCTGAGCCTCATCAAACCACCCTCATTTTCCCCATTTTTGACATTGTTTACTTTCTGATGTTGTAGAAACTCACTCAGGCATAAAGCTAAGTACAGTACTGTATCAAGATAAAGGGACATGGGACTTCAGGATTAAGTGGCATGAAGAAGAAGAAGATGATGAAGAGTTTGGATTTGACCCCAAGGAGCCTCAAAGCGGCTAACATTCTCCTTTCCCTTCCTCCTCCACAACAAACACCCTGTGAGGTGAGTGGAGCTGAGAGACTTCAGAGAAGTGTGACTAGCCCAAGGTCACCCAGCAGCTGCATGTGGAGGAGCAGAGACGCAAACCCGGTTCCCCAGATTACGAGTCTACCGCTCTTAACCACTACACCACACTGGTAGATTCCACTTCCAGATTACACATCAATCTCAAATGCTTTCCATACACAACTCTGGTAATGCTCCCCATTTCGTAAATGTAACTGTCTTTTGTGGTAAAGGCAGAGTTTGCTCTTTGCATGCATGAAGTTTTTAGCTGAATCCAGCCTTGGCATCTCTAGTTACAAAGAATCTCTGGGAGCTGGACTGGAAAATACTGCTTGAAGTCCCAAGACCTTGACAGCCAGGTTGCTCGGTATGAGGCCATTTCTTGTAACCTTTTCCAGTCAACTGATCTGTTTTTCATTCTGCACCTGGTGTTAGGGGGAATGTAGGTTCACCAGTGGTCAGGTTGTTTGGTCCTGCACACTGTGAAATATTTGTTGAGTTTCGGTGCCACTTCTTTTAAAGAATCCCAGCTCACTGGTCCACAAAAAGTGTCCATTTTTTAAATGGAAGTAGACACTTGTATGTCATTTTTTAAAAATCAAGATGCAATTAAGAGAGTCTGTCCACGGAATAATTATAGATGCCAAGAATATATCAAAGGCTGTTGGTTTAGTTTGTGGAGCAATGGGATGAAAAGAGAATTCGAAATCCTTTTAAGCATTCATTCAACTCCATTGGTCTTTTCCACAAATTTTACTTCTGCTCTGAGATTTATCTGATGCTGTAATGTATTTCATATTTTCCTTATTATTACTGCTTGCTGCAAATCTATTATTTCTGTTGCTTTTACGTTGCCTATAGGCAACCTCATTTAAGTACTTCATGGTATCCTCTCACCCTCATTCTACTTTTCAATCACATTGAGGGCCTTCCCATTTTTGCTTCAGATCTGCAATGGCAATCTCTCTGATTTTGTGCATTAGGAGTATGACTAATGACATTAATTATATTTCTGTAAATACCTATTTGAATCCAGTTTAACTGTTTTATTTCCATTTTTTTCATCCAGTTCCTGTCTCATCAAAGTTTCCATCACTTACCCCAGATTTTGGACTCACTACATTATCATTCATAAATTACAATACGCTTGAAAGTAAAGCAATAAAATTTGGCCAGCACACCCTATAATTATTCTTGTGGCTCATCTCTTCAAAGGTGAAAGGTACAAAAATCTGGCTAGCTTTGCTGCATTTCAGAGAACAAGTCAGCATGTCTCTGTCTCCTTTGCCATGAACACCTGAGCAGATCTCTCCTTGGAGTTATTTCTGGATATATATGGCAGAAGCTCTGTGGGACAGTAGACTGTGACATGCTAACTCAACTATATAATTTTTAATATTATTTTTCTGACACACTGCATGATTTATTTATTTTTTTAAAAAAACTTTTGAAAAGCTCCATTTTAATGGTTAAGTTTGACTTTGGTTGTATTGTTATACTTCATTTATTTGTATTCTGTAAACTGCCCTGGGGGCCTAGACAGTTGGACAGAACTTTAATTAATTGAATGAGTGAATGAACGGTTTCCTAAAACAACGTGGCAGCTTCAAAGTTGTTGTCAAAAGATACTCTCTCTAGCATCTAGCAGCAAGACAGTATGATAACCTATGTACAGCATCATTAAGGTCTATATCAAATAGACCTCTGCTATATCTATTCCAGCTGGAGGTAACACTAGTGTTTTATAGCAGCTATGGTAACTGGCTGGGTAAATGATATTGTTTGATGCATGAACAACAGGCCTTTTCAATATGAATTTTTCTTTAAATATACCAGTATCTACTGATGTTTAAAATTAAGCTTTATAGGTATTTATAGACTGATTTTATCACATTTTTAATGTTGGAAGCCACTTTGTTATATGTTATGAAAGAGCAGATTATAATATTTCAAATAAATAAATAAATTGCAGTGTGCTAATTACTGATGATAAATTATTGGCTGAAAAAAAATGTTCCTGGTGTGAATTCACAGCTCCGCTAGTATAAATGCTGTGAAAGAACTGGTTATGTATATGTATATATATGTACTCCGACTCTTCCCAAACCAAAGAGAGAAGACCAGAAAAGCCACACACTCACAGCAAGGGGGAAAGGGATGCTGCAGGATTCATTCTAAGAGAATGCAATGCCTTTCCTAATTGGTCCAAAGATTGGAGAGGTAGGAGGCCCTCGAGAGCTAAAACGAATCCACATGGCGCACACACAACCAGGAGTTGCTTGAGTTTACATGCATCTCCACTCCTATTCTGCTGCTGGGACAGCTCCTTCCTCCAGTAAGAGCCTCCCAACCAGGGGTTACATCTCTAATTTTTTTCTCCAGGGCTGGACACCTCTGGTCACTCTCGGTCATTGGTGGAGAACCTTGCTCGACCCAAAGGCTACATTCCCTCATGAGCAATCTTCTAGGGGCCATATGCTAATGGTGGGCGGAGTCAGAAGCAAAAGTAAAAGGAGTAGTGAGTACAGGCCAAACAAAAGTCAGAGGTTTCTACACACATACCTCCATCCCACCACACTGGCACACGAGAAGAATGATCGCAGTTCAATGACACATTCTAACCAACAAAAGGCCTCCAGAAGGCAGGGTGTGTGTGGAGAGGAGACCTGAAGTGGTTACAGTCCCAAAGGCCGGAGGAAGAGCCCTGGGTGGTCCCGCAGTCTGAGGTTATCCTGCTCTATGCATGCAGTTCATCAGAAACTGCTGTGACGGCTCTGTGCACATGCATTAACTAGGATAGAAATAGACATGACTCCAGGGTCAGTCAATCTTCACTCCTATTCTCTTCCTCTGAGATTTTGCCTTAACCCATCTCCATCCCTGTGTGCTACTTTGCCCCCACTAAACACCTCAGTCACTCTCTTGCTTTGGTGAAAGCACTTCCCACGGTACCAGCCATGATCTCACCTGGAAACAGAAATGCTACCCTGATTTCTTTGAGCAAAGATAGCAAAGATAGCTCAATGCCCTTGCATCTTGGCTTCATCTAGCCCACTTTGGCCTATCACCATAGCTGCCAAGTTATCCCCTTTTTAAAGGGATTTTCCCTTATGCTGAATAGGCTTCCTCGCGAGAAAAGGGAAAACTTGGCAGCTATGCCTATCACTCGCAACTAAAGTTTTATTCCAGGGCATATTATGGCTCTCAAAATCTTCAGCTGGAAAAAAATGAAAGTATAAAGGCCCGCTTCAGCAGTAGAAGCCATTAGGGAGTCCAGTTTTGTCATAACGGTACTGAAAAGTAGGTAAGTTGCAAATTCTACCACCTGAGCTACAAATTTGCCTTGAAATGATAATGAGAGAGAGAGAGAAACCAGACACATCCCAGAAGAAAAAGTTACACTGAAACACAAATGTGCATATCAAAGCTTGTAATTGTAGCACTCTTAGAGCATAAAGGAAATTAACTTATTAACAAAAAGATCCCTGTGTGGGCACTTAAAGACAGAAGCAAGTAGTAATTAAAGACAATTGAATCTCACACTATCACAGTGTCCTATTCAGGACACAGTGTAAATGATAAAATGCTTTAATTCATAAGCAGCGTGTTAAAATCATGTACTATAAGCAGTGTAGAATATAGACTTCTTGAAAGAGAACATCTCAAAGAAAACACACGGATTGAGCCATCATTTACAATCCTTCAGAACCTGCCAAATACTTAAAAAACACACACCACGCATTCAGATTTTTGTTTACTATAGTAAATTCATGCTTGTAGGATCAAGCACGAAGATCCCACAATTGGGATGGAAGACAAGTTGCCCCCTTGAATTGACTCCAGTGCAAACTTGGCCTTGAGCCATGATGCCTATGAAGTTCCCATATAGCGCAGAATACATCGCACCAGTCTGACGGCAGTAGAGAAGGAGCCAGTGAGGTGTCATCCAGATACTGTGAGATTGCAACTCCTATTGATCCCAGTCACAATGGCCAATGGTCAGAGATGATGGGAGTTGGAGTCCAACAACATTTGAACTCCATTTTGTCTATCCTTGTGGATTCTTCTTTTTCTTTGGTGGTATTGCTACATTATGTTACCCATCCCATCTCATCACCTGAAATGGGAATTGCTGCCTCCTGGCTCTTTGCTCTGCACCCACGTCTGCCACCACTGCACCCCGGCTCTCACCAAAGTCAGTGGGAACTGAGATGCTCTTCAGACCATTGCTGCTTGGCTTCCTGGGGTGGGGAGCTGGCAGATGAAGTGTAGGAATGCCCAAGCTCCTGCTGAACCCAATGAGAGACAGGGTGCTCCTCAAAATGTTGCTGCTAACTTGCCTTTTCTGCCTAGATGCAGGGAAGAAGATCAGCAACACCACACACTGGACCCCCTCCCTCTTGGCAGTGGATGTGGGGTAAGCGGAGTGCCGCCTCTTGCTCTTCTGACGCCTGAGGCAGGTGCTTCACCCTACCTCATGGCCTGGTTGGCTCGGATGCTACCAGTTTAAAAAGCTTTTCAGTGCAAGATAGGTTGCATTTCTAATTAAAAGCTAAAGGTCACATTTCAGCTGGCAGCATGTCTTTGGTTAAAGCTCATTGTGGGTGACAAGTTGAAGCAATACAGTCAGAAGTAAGCACACACGAGTTCAGCAGAGCTGTGTCCCATGAAACGATGGAGCAGCAGTGCATGAGAGGAGAACAGGGCCACTTCTGCCACCAATCCAGAGCTCTTCTGACCTCACCACCACCTCATCCTGCCCTACCTGTGAGCATGGCACTGCTACTGGGAGGAGACTACTGCTGCTCCACCACCCTTCATATACCACAACTGAATCGATGCACAGGATTGCAGGGATTCTAATCCCAATAAACTGGGTATTGTGCTTGTTGTGTATGTAATAATGGATCTACAGAGCTGCCTGAATTTTGGGAGTCTCTTTGGGGACAGGTCTACAAGGGCTTTCTACAGGAGCTCCTGCACTTCTAGATGTACCACTGCACCACTGGACATGACTTGGCTAAGTTCTGTGACAAGTGCTTTTTAACATGACAAGATCTATGTGGCGCATCAACCCATGGTTTGCATCCTATCTGCTGCAGATCTTCAAGTTGCATAGACACTTGGGAGAGCCCACATGTGCTTAGAATTGCCCATTGATGGTGGGAAGTATCGACATAACACATCTCTTTTTGCATCAGTTCCTCAGTAAACAAGTGCCCTATCTCATAAATCAGAAATTAAAAGTATTTACCAAAGTTTGTGTATTTTCTGGATTTAAAAACTAGTCTTTCCTATAGGAAAACTGACAGAGTATGCATTTTTTCTTCTTCCAGCTCTCAAATTTGACACTCTTGAAACTGAATAACACCCAAGTAGGAAGACAGTTTGCTTCCAGGTACGTTCCTAATTGCAGAGCTTAATAGTTGTGTTAGAGAAAAGAGCATATTGTTTATTCTAAAGCAAAGAAAAATACCGACTGATAAAATGATCAAACAGGGCTTGATCGCAATTTATTTCTGACCTTTTAATGCCTTCTGTTCCCAATGATTTTCTGTCATTTCTGTCTAGCCTTGGCTTGAGATTCAATCCCAGAGGTGCTTTGCTTTTTGTTGCCACTTAACTTTCAGCTTCCATTTTCAGAATTGAAAGATAAGTAACTAATTGTCAGCACAGTATCTGAGGGTCTATCTGGCACCCAAATCTACGAAGTTGCTATAAGCCATGAACTTGAAAACTTTACTGTACTAGTTTGGCATGGAGAGCCCTTTGTGCGAGAACTGTGCTGTAGCTGACTGCCGCCGCTGTCATTATTTAGGGCCATCACGATGATTATCTGCCTTCTGCTTTATTAAGCAGTAATGAATTACCTCGTTTCAAACAGTTCAACATCTTTCAGTGCAATATTTCATCTGCCGTTCACTGCATTTAAAATCATGCTGTACTGCCAGCTCAATTTAAATACACAGGGCCAGAAACTGTTACGGGAAATATGTCCACCATATTTTTTTTTTGGGGGGGGGGAGTCCCGGCTTAAAAGAATATGAACATGGGCCTTCAGCAGCCACATCCAGCAATGGCAGCAGATAGGAGGATCTAAGCTGATGAACATCATGGTATATTTATTTCCTGAGAAAGAAAAAAGAAGTTGTCTGAAAGATGACAGAACAAAGCTTGGAAAAAAGGCACACACATTCTCTCTCTCTCTCTCTCTCTCTCTCTCTCTCTCTCTCTCTCTCTCTCTCATTCTCTCACACAGCTTTCAGTTTCATGAGTCAGATTTGTCATATACTGTATTAAGCATCCTAAAAGCATGCTGTGCTCACTTCCCAATGAACCTATTTTCCTGATGTCTAGGTAGTTTTAGCTCCTAGGACTCATTCTCAGGGCCATTTATTTTTAAAAAGACAAGGTGACAGCCAATATCTTCTTCATAACCTATGAGGTTAGCCCATTTCTAAGAGGTACCTACATTTTCAGGAGAACAGACTGGATAGG
The DNA here is from genome assembly GCF_965207765.1 of Zootoca vivipara. Classification (NCBI taxonomy): domain Eukaryota; kingdom Metazoa; phylum Chordata; class Lepidosauria; order Squamata; family Lacertidae; genus Zootoca; species Zootoca vivipara. The sequence continues at coordinate 60,730,893 of NC_142587.1, forward strand.
TAATGATCTTTAATTTACATTGCTCAAAAATCTGAATATGTAGTACAAAACTTGAGTTTGAGGATGGATCGCAAACAGAAGGCAACCATATCACATGCAGCTAGTGATGTGCTGTGGTAAGCATGATGGCTCACACATTCTAAGTTAGTGCACAATACTCCTCCAGAGAAGAAATTATATTATTGCCATGCCTTTCAAGACTCATTTTAAAATTAAATTATTCAAAACAGTACAATACCAAAATTATAAAAAGAAGAAAAATGCACATACTGTCTGAAAATAAATAAATCCATAACTCAAACAATCATTTCATTTTTTGAAAAGATCTATATTCCTATGAAAATTTAACATGCCCTTCATTATTTTAAAAAAATCAGCTTAGTTAACATGCTCTTGTTTGATTATACGTGTTGTAATGTAAAAAATAAAATCTATCAATACAAACCCTCTTTCCTAGCCTTTGTCTAAAAGACATAAGACAACATATAACAACACTTAATTTCCCATGATACAGCTGAGGGCTCTGAGTCTTTGAAACACTGTACTATTAAAATCTTAGCTGTCAATATCAAGTAGAACACCAGCTTGGTCATACAGTCCCCACATTCCAACTAATAACTAAATATTGTCCAAGATCTGATCCCAAAGTGTTTGTACTTTAGAACATATCTACCATAAAATAAAAAGCAGAGCCTAACAAAATGCGACATTAATTGAATGAAATGAGTTAGCATATATAGCTGGGGGGCAGGCAGCAGGACCTTGGTGGACAATGAGAGATTTAGTCCTTTCCCTCCATGCTGTGATCCTCATGAAAATTCCCATCTTCCTGACAGCTGGGGGAGAAACATCCCTTGTAACCCTGGGAGAGAAATGGTCTCTGATACCAACTGGAGCTTTCTCTCTGAGCCAATTAGCAGCTTCATGATGGGGATATTTTCATTGGGACTGCAGAGGGTGAGAGTGTTAATTCTTGCCCCACCCACCATGGGTGCTCCTTCCCATCTTATGGTGTCTGTTTACATTTTTTAAAGGTAAAGGTAAAGGGACCCCTGACCATTAGGTCCATTCATGACCAACTCTGTGGTTGCGGTGCTCATCTCGCATTATTGGCTGAAGGAGCCGGCATACAGCTTCCAGGTCATGTGGCCAGCATGACAAAGCCGCTTCTGGCGAACCAGCGCAGCACACGGAAACGCCATTTACCTTCTCACTGTAGCAGTACCTATTTATCTACTTGCACTTTGACGTGCTTTCGAACTGCTAGGTTGGCAGGAGCTGGGACCGAGCAATGGGCGCTCACCCCGTCAAGGGATTCAAACCGCCGACCTTCTGATCAGCAAGCCCTAGGCTCTGTGGTTTAACCCACAGCACCACCCGCGTCCAGAGGATGAGAGTGTTAATTCTTGCCCCACCCACCATGGGTGCTCCTTCCCATCTTATGGTGTCTGTTTACATTTTTTTAAAGCATAAGTTAATTCCTTTTATGCAATTAACTTTACATTTAGTCTGGTCCATATATGGTTGTAATGCTAGCAAAACGTCTGTCAATGTGACAGGTGATACGGGTGCACTGTGGAGGAAGGGCATGTGCACTGCAAGGGTGAAGAATGCAATCTGGCCAGGGAGAACATGGCTACTGAGGATACACCACAGTATTGTTTCTAGGTTGCCACCATACTGCCAGTATTTTGCTGGAGTGATTCAAGCACATACTAGAAATGTAGGTTTGTTCTTGTAAAGTGGATTAAAGTGTTCTGGTGGCTTGGCATAACAAATTTGCTTTTAAAAATGATTTTTTTTTGCGGTTAGGAAAGTGATGGGCAGATGCACTGAAAAGTGTGGAATGAACCAATTATTAACCAGAAGGCATGTTACCACTGCATAAGCAAATCAGGATGAATTCATACAAACAAATCAGAACAAATGTTCATTAAAGGCCTGACATGAACTGGCAGGACAATGGGGAGGAGGAAGAGGATCCCGGCAAAGCTGGGATTGGGACACACTGGGAAAGCAGAGGATGGGGAAGGAAGTACTCACAGGCATAGCTGCCAAGTTTTCCCTTTTCTCACGAGGAAGCCTATTCAGCATAAGGGAAAATCCCTTTAAAAAAGGGATAACTTGGCAGCTATGCTCACAGGATGATGGAGGATGGTGAGTGGATGGGGGTCAATGCACAGGATCCAGAGCAGAATCCATCACCAGAGCCAGAGGAGCTTCTATCTCCACAAACACCACTGGTTCTGAGGTGTAGGGAACAGCAGGAGAGGCTTTCCAGGAGTCCGAGGCAGGCAAGGGCCCACAGCCCAGTCCAGCCTAGCCCAGATGACCAGATGGGTCTCATTAGTTCTGGGAGGTGGTGTGTGATTCCTCAGCTAGAGTAGACTTTGAACAGGTGAGGTTCACATGTCTCATCAAGCTCAGATGTTGCAATCAGCATGCAGAGCTGAGGTACTGTGTCTTCTGAACTGCCCATGTTGATGAACCTTGGCTTGGATGCTCCTGAACCTCCATGGGACTGTGCTTCAGGTTTGACTCTGGACTATCTCCTGACTTCTGGACTTGGCTTACTTGGACTGACTTTGGACTGCGTTTCCTGACCCTTCGACTATGGACTCTGCTTGTGTGGACTGACCCTTGGACTTTGAACTTTGGACTTGGCGTCCTGACTTGCTGCCAGGTAGGTCAGGGTTCAGGATATATAGTGTAATATCCACATAAGCATTGTGCAAGCAAATCAGAATGAATATTTGTCCCTTTTTTTTGGCATCGGTTTAGTCGCCTCTCGATATATCATTGCCAGACTTGGTCAAGAGTTCTCAAGGTGGGGGCAGCAGTCTTCCTTGAGGTTTGAATGCCAGGCACCATTTTGAATCAAGATGGTGAACCAAATCATGACTTTGGATTGACTCCACCTGATTTTTCGCATGATGGGTGCAAACTTACAAATTGTATTATCCATTTAAAAGTCATAATATTTTTTGGTTTCTAAAAAATACCCAGGCAGCACTGGACACTCTCCACTGCTGCCTAATAAAGAGGTCACCGGGAGGAGCCCTATGTTTACACGGCTTACATTTTGTCATAGGAGTGAGAGGAAGCCATTGAAAAGTGCATTCAAAGACACAATTGAAGCTGAGCCCCAACCTGCTTTCTGACCTGGTTAGTTACCATTAATCAACCCTACTTCTGTTTGCACAACATCATCTTTCTATCCTTTAATAGCTCCATACCAATGTCTGCTTCTCAATCATTCTAGGACCAGTTTAGCCTCCAGATTTTGTTGGACTACAACTCCCAATCTTCCCTGGTGAGTAGCCATGCTGGTGGGGCTGAAGAAAGGTGGAGTTCCAACAACACTTGATGGGCCAGAGGTTCCCCATCTCTGCTCTGGCTCCATGCTCAGTTTTAGAGATCCTACTTTTTTCAGCATATAGGTTACAGTTCTGAGAACTGAATCTGTTCAGTCTCTGAGTGTTTCACTGTGTTTATGAAAACAACTAGCATTAGGTGTCATGAAGTAGTGATTCGGTGAGCAACTACTGCTGGGTGGGATCCCTCAGGCAGGTGGTAGCTAGGGGCAGGAGGAGAACATGCTGCATTTTAGACTTGCTGTTTGATGTTCTGTAGCTGGTGCCAGAGAAGAAGGCAATAAAGCCTAGTGACTAAACAACAACAACAAACCCATTTGGTGCCTGCGAGTGATTGATTAGCAGTCTGGACGGAGGAATCGGGGAGGCAACTCCCTCCATGACATTAGGGACTGAAACAGGAACGCTTCCATAACCTGGCAGCAGTAAGGGGAAAAGCCAGCAGCAGCAACAACAACACTCAAGCTTGCTGACAAAATTATGGTAATAGGAAAAAGTACATAGACTCCATGGATATGTTGCTAAACGAAGCCATTATTGCCCTTCAGTCACATTTCTAGACCTTATTGAAGAACAAGTGATACATGGTTAACATTTAGATCAATAAACAATTATTGTTCTCCGTGAGCTGCTATAAGGGGATTGTGAGAGTTTGCAGGTAAGTTACTGGCGGCTGTCAAGCTAACAACTGCTATACATTCTCTGTATATTATTTGATTTTTTATTTTGCAGAACCTTCAGTGGGAAGCCCCGTTCCTTGCCTCATAGTGTGAGACTCACATAATGGAGCCAGCAGGCTCCCCTCCTTGCCTTCAATAGAGTGCGAGGCACCAACTGAGTTTCTGAATGCTTCCCATCCCAGAGTCCCCGTTAGCTATTATTCATCTGGGGGGAAATCGCTTGAGCAACTTGCAAAGATTTTCTTTTGAAAATCATTTAAGAATATCAACAGGATCTGGTCTCTTGAAGCTATGCAAGCCGCAAGGTTACAGAGGAAGTAGGTTTATAACAACGGAGATCTACGTTTGTAGAAACAAAATACTAATTACCATCCCGTGCAAAACCATTCAGTTTTCCCCACCCAATTTAAGTCTCCATGCCGTGCTCCCATTCCTCTTATACACACAGGAAGTGGCATCTTTTGCGGTTTGTCCCCTTATAACAACTTCTTTATACACAAGTTTGGGACTTTTCCAACGAAATTTGTATTGATCAGCAGGGCATGTCAACTCAGGTGTAAGACCTTTCTGGTTCTTTCTTCCCACTTTCCTAAGGAAGCTATTCTGAGACGTTTGTTCAGCTCGTCTCACTTGTTATTGTGCTTACAGTGCTTCATTTCATCAATTGTATCACAAACGAAGCTAAGAGGCACAAGCAAAGCTGGATCTATAAAATAGATCATATTTTTTGGGGGGAGGGGGTGCGCGACCTCGGGTTGCTTTATTCACATCTGCTCCTGCTGCCTACCAGTACAGTACTTCTATTTTGAATCACCGCCATAGAATTCACCAGGAAATGAACACAGAATCAGGTGTTCATGTTGCAAACACAATTACCTGTCTGTTACAAGTAACTGTTTTGTCTGGGGCAGATGTTCTTTTCACTAAAACTGTGCTAAAACTCAAGTGTTAATTATCAGATGCATTGCTTCAAAAGGGTAACAACAGTATGTTGCAATTTGATAGCAACTTAATCTTAAGAAACATAACCCAGTTCACACATACAGTATGGATAAGATGCAACATTATCTCAATATTCAGGTTAATATGTCTATTTCAAATGGAGACAGTCTATTTATGAGAAAAATAAAAATAAAAATATGTATTTCTGATTATATATATATATATATATATATATATATATATATATATATATACCTCTACTTGAGGTGAAGGACAAAAATCCATCTTTTCCACTGGAGACTGTTAGTCTCAATGGCTAGAAATGACTTTTACCAGCTATGGCTGGTATTCCTACTATGGGTCTTCTTGGGCAGAGATAGCTTGATCACAATCACAAATGTCCCTAGGTGAATTACTGTGGGTTGCACAGCTCATATCCACCAAGCGCTTGAATTTCAGGGGGTTGGACTAGATGACCCTCGGGATCATTTCCAACTCCACAATTCTTTGTACAGTATTGTGGGCCCAACTCTGTGGAATTTCCTCCCAGATGAGACCAGGCAGTCTTTCTCTCTGTTAAACTTGGTCAAGAACTTTTTACAGTGGTACCTCAAGTTACAAATGCCTCAGGTTACAAACGCTTTAGGTTACAAACTTTGTTAACCTGGAAGAGTTACCTCGAGTTGAGAACTTTGCCCCAGGATGAGAACGGAAATTGTGTGCTGGCGGCGCAACAGCAGCAAGAGGCCCCATTAGCAAAAGCACACCTGTAGTTAAGAACAGTTTCAGGTTAAGAACGGACCTCCGGAATGAATTAAGTTTGTAACTAGAGTATTCCATCAGGCATTTTAAGCTTTTTTGTTGTTATGCTAATTTTAACTGATTTATCTCTTTATTTTTGCTTTTGTACCCTTATTGGACGCTGCTTAGAGATTATGAGGTGGCTTCAACTAAATCAGGCTTCCTCAACTTCGGCCCTCCAGATGTTTTGAGACTGCAGTTCACATCATCCCTGACCACTGGTCCTGCTAGCTAGGGATCATGAGAGTTGTACGGCCTCGGTCCAGTATACCTGAAGGAGCGTCTCCACCCCCATCGTTCCGCCCGGACACTGAGGTCCAGTGCTGAGGGCCTTCTGGCAGTTCCTTCGCTACGAGAAGCCAAGTTAAAGGGAACCAGGCAGAGGGCCTTCTCGGTAGTGGCACCCACCCTATGGAATGCCCTCCCACCAGAGGTCAAAGAGAACAACGATTAGCAGACCTTTAGAAGGCATCTCAAGGCAGCCCTGTTTAGGGAAGCTTTTAATGTTTGATGGATTTCTGTATTTTAATATTTTGTTGGAAGCCGCCCAGAGTGGCTGGGGGAACCCGGCCAGATGGGCAGGGTATAAATAATAAATTGTTGTTGTTGTTGTTGGCCAAAAACATCTGGAGGGCTGAAGTTGGGCATGCCTGAACTAAATAGTTGCACTAGCAGGAGCCAGTGCATGGAGTCTTGCTAGCACAACAGGTTACTCCCCCTTCGTGTGTGTGTGTGTGTGTGTGTGTGTGTGTGTGTGTGTCCCCAAATCAGGTCATCTTAGGGGTGGGTAGGCGGTTGGATGAACACCAGAACAGCACACAAGGGTAGGAGGGGGCAAATGCTCCATCGGGCAAGCAGAAATGCTTGCATTGATAGACTGACAGGAAGCTGACTCTTGTTGTGTTGGGATGGCATTTTTACACCTGAGGGCAGTAGTCTAGGTGCTGTAGGGCAGGCCACATACCACAGCGCCCAGACATGGACTGATGTGAAGGGTGTCATCTTGTCCTTCACATCAGCAAGCAAAATGAATCAGACAGTTCTTCTCTGCTGGCTGCATTTCTGCTCCAACTTCCAGGATAACTTTGTGGACCCTGAGCTGGCAAATAGTCCTCTAGCTCGGGATTTAAGTGCAGGCACTCAGTCTGGCCTGACTTATGTGGGGTCTGTCGACCCAGAAAGGTATCACATAATATTTTCTTGCTCCAATACTTCCAGATCACTCCTACACAGATTAATTCCTCCTCTACTTGCTTGTATTATAAGCAGGAGTAGCAGTCAACACATGCTTGCTGATCTGACACTTTTTTTTTTTTGCAAGGGATAATTCTGAGCATCTTAAGCATTTTAGGCGTGTCAAATAAAAACTGACATACCATACTACAGCTTGTTGTTGTTTTCCAACTGGAATCAGAAACTTGAAGACACTTGAATTAAATTGTAAAAAAAGGAAATGGTAACATTTCAAGAAGGTAAACCCCATTTTCCCAGTGAATGGCTTTTTGAGACGTGCTTTAATCTTTCCCCCTCTTTCAACAAGCTTGAGAAGGCATGTCTGGAATACAATCCTCCCTTCGTTGGCAAGCATGGATGCAGATAACATTTCCTTATGTCTAAATAGCATTTCTTTAGTGCAGAGTCCCCCTGATTTCCATTTTCTAAAACGAAGTCTGGAGTATGGGCTTGTTTAGTCCTGTCCACTTTGGTTAGTGTTAAAGTGCAGAGCTGAAAAATATCTACACTTAAAGTATCTATATACACATATAAGTTTGTGCGACGAAAGTGATGTGACCTTCAAAATTATGGCTTCTTTCTTGTCTATAATTTAATTTTCTCCAACCTCCATTGTATTAGAAATTAATGCTTCAGTTGTGTGTGCTTCTGTTAATTCCTCCTCAGGAAAAAGATAGTGATTTAAAATTACCTTACAAATGCTATATTTTTGTACAATAGGTTCTGTGACCTTTAGTTAACATGAATTTATTTGTTGTTATGGTAACCCTGCTGTACCCAAAAAGTTCAGGGCAGGGAATAATATGTTAAAATGTATTTATTTTAATGAAATATTATTTATATCCCACTTTCAGGGCAGCTTAGTGCTTAAAACAACAGGAAAAGTATCAGTACACTCCTAACCATGTCTAATCGGAAGTAAGTCCTACTAAATTCAGTGGGGCTTACTCGCAGGTAAGCTAGGTTCACAATCTAAATCATTAAATGTCATTACCATAATTAATTAATGACTCGTTTTATGTGAGGTATCCTGGAATGATTGATGATATAATAAAAACCTATCTAAAACACTTACCTATATTAAAACAGCATATGTATACATACATAATACAAGAGGAAAGCGGAGCATTTTTAGCAGGTGCTGAAAAGGCAATTAAAAAGGTGCCTGTGATATATAATGGTAGAAAGTTTCAAAGGTTAGGTGCCACTACACTAAAGGCCCTGTTCTGGCCTCGTGCAGAATAGACATTGTGAGAGGATGGTACCGTATATGTAGGTCACAATTGGGTACGTAGGCAATATTTTAGATAAATAAATACACAAAACAAAACAGTTAACCAGCAAGTCAGAGATAACCAGAGAGTGCCTCAAAAGTACAAGGCCTTTTCTAATAAAACAATCATTCTTGACTATGCATCTAAAACTAGAAGTGTTTTCTGCTTTTTCTTTGTTTCTGCTCTGTTCTAGTCTTTTGTATTTCTGTGGTTCTCTATTCAGGGTTAAAGAGGGGTTAACATGCAAATGAAAGTGATGGATATTTGACAAAGGACCCTGTGTGAGAGGCAGGGAAGAATAAATCTCCCAGGATGGGAGAATGGGAGAAGAAAGGGAAGCTCCCAGGTGAGAGCTGACAGGATTCACCTTTCATTGTGTGGGACAAGTTAAGTTTATCTGTGAAATAGGACTTTGTATTATTTTCTCTTTCGTTTTCTATGCTTTTGTTTAGATTAGTTGATTTTTTTAATGGGGATATGCAGCTAGATTTTGCTGTTGATTCAGCCAGTGATAATACATTGGCATTATTTTGTTGTCACACTTATGGGAAACATTATAAGTGTTTCCATATACTGGGGCTGCTGATGGCCATGTGACCTAGAGGAAGAGCCTTGAGTATGACACCTCCTGAGTTCTGGAAAAGGGGGTCTACTAGGACTGTGGGCTGGATATGACTGAGTCCCGAGGAAAACTGGGCATATTCAGAGGGAATCAGGCCTTGGATGAGTTGGGCACAACCATGGATTACCACAGGTTGGGTTGGATGGCCCAGAGTGATCCTTGGCTGTCAGGGGTGGGGCATCAAGGAGAGCCCCCAAAATGGCAAGGCCTACCCTGACTGCTGGCTACTGAGAACTACCTTAATTGCCTGCTGTTGGTTGGGAGGAGGAAGGAAGGAGATGCAATTAGTCCCATACCTCCAAACTAATTTGGGACTAGCTCCAGGATAGGATGGTCCCTAGGTTGGTCCAGGGCAGGTCAGCCTGATTGGGGACCAAGGAAGAGGGACATACACTGGAGGTGGGTGGGGCTTGTGCAAAGCCCTAGAATTTACTGCCAGGCCTCTTTCGGACTAGCTTGAGGACTGTAAACTCTCAGAAAGACCAAGGATTGAAAGCTTCACACAGAGATCTTTTAGGGGTAGTCTACAGAATGCACAGCTTCACCTTGAAAAGCTGGTCGGCTTTTTGCTTCATATTTCTTTAGGGCTCACTGGGAACTGAAACGACTTTAAGCCAATACTTTGAGGACATACCTGAAACGTCGTAGGTCCAAAGGCTGGTAAACTTTTCTCCTTGGCACTGCTTCAAAATGTTGGTCTTTGTTGTGCCTAGATTATCTGTTTTTTGACAAGCATTTGTACCTGGTTGAAAAAGCAATTTTAAGTGCCAAAAAAACCAAAACAAAAAAAATAATGAAGGGCAAAATCCAGCCAAGTCATACTCAGGGTTAGTTAACCCATTGAAATGAAAGGTCTTTAAGTTATTCAAGTCCATTGATTTCAATGATGGATAATTCTGGATATCACTCAACATACATAAAATATACTACTCGGTCACAGTTTGAACTACTAGCTTTAGATACATTCCCTGCTGGTATTCTCTCTTCTGGACTAAAGAGATAAAGTTATTTTGGGTTAATGATTTGCAGATACCCCAAAATACTTTTCAAGATATTTATTGTTTTGTTGGTGACTTTCCACATGTGACTCTGCACAGATTAGTTTCTATTTTAGGGAACGGTAGCACATTTTGCTGTGAGGATGAAGCGGGGACTGGACTAATCACATTATTTTAATTCTGATGTCCATTCTCCCTCCCGGTTTGTCATATGGGCTCATTTCAATTTACAGAAATGCAAATTAGATCCCGAATGATAATCATTTAATTGTTTGTCAGATGATGGAGCCATCATTTTGGGAAAGACAAAATATCCTTCTGACAAAAATGTCAACCATGAGATGGAGCATGAAGAAATGCCCTAGACAATGTCCATGATGAAATGTCAGTCGCAACATGCTGCATGACGAGATGCTGCCGCAATGAAATGGTGCATGGCGAAATGTCAATGCAACGAAATGTCAGCTCCAAAACATTGCATGACGAAACTGGTAGGATGAAATGACATGGTTCCATGGGATTATGACACAGCAGGAGATGTCCTGCCATGCTTAATTATTTGTAATCAAAAGTAGGGTATTCTCAAACCTTTTACGATAACACATCTGTCTGCTGGGTGCAGTGGAAATTAAAATACAAATATATTTCTGTTTAGAGAGCAACGCATGAAGTTTTCTTGCTTAATATTTCCTATTAAACAGGGTTCACTGAAGCAGCTGATCCTGGCAGCTCTGAGACAATAGCCTAGTTAGATTACTATCTATCCTTTTATTCAGTTGAAATACCAGGTCCTTTACAAAATCTGTCATGAGTTACTGGGAGAATGATAGTTACCTGGAAATGTAGCCGGCTTGCAGTTTTCAATTACACTGCAGCAAATAAAAGTATTAGCTTAAAATACTTAAAGATACTTGTGATGATACCAGGAAAAAGGGGCTTTAACATTTTAAAAATATGTCTATCAAGAAAAGCAGTTTTCAAAAAAGGGCTGTGTACCTGTCACAGTCTCTCCATTTTTGTAATAAGCATGGCATCCCTCTGGACATGTCATTCAGGTTCAGAGGGCAATAATATAAGGTGAAAGCATGAACAGGATTCTGAGTCTCTTTCTGCAATAACAAGTCCTGCAGGTTTTTCAGATGTTCCATTATATCACATCTTGGAAGTGGTCTCCCCCCCCCCTTCCCCGAAGGGCCAATGACAAGTGGATGCAAGAGTTTCTCTCTCCTGTGATCTGGCTTTACATCTGCTGCCTCCATCACTGAGCAGGCTAACTCTTTATCCTTTGCTAAGCAAGATTAGCCCCTGATAAGATGTAATAAGCAGACAATCAAGAGTCTGATTGAAATTCTTTTGCCCTTTTGTATTGTTTAATCTCTGATTGATTGAACGGTTCACAAGCAAGGTCCACGTCTGTCTTTGCTTTTGGTTTATCTTCCTGACAACAGAGGCTCAACTGTAACTGGATCTCCTGACCAGTTTTGCGATTTGAAATTTGTGTGTCCTTGATTCCCATAATAATGAGGTGGCAGCCTACAAACAATGTTTACTTTCTGTAAAGACAGATACACACTTTCCTCATTATAAGACTATTTTCAAAGCCAAGGATATTGAATGTTCTAACAGTAATGTCAGCTCTCATGATTTAATCATGAGGCACATGAGGATTTTTTTTTTGTTTAAATTTGATGTTCTCATGATCTCAATATTTTTCATGCAAATCTTGTTATTTCTGCATCCTTTCACACTCAAGCTTAAATTGCTTGTCAATTGCATTGCTCTTCTGGAGAGCAGCCGCTTCTGAGATTTGGCAATATGATTTTATACATCTATTTATAGCCATTACTTCTGCATTCTATCTCTTGACAGTGACGACATTGTATTTTATCCAAAATCTCCTTGCTGAATGAGTTGACTTAAAAACATTTAATATATGAGTGGTGATGGCAAGGGGCTCTAAAACCATTTAATTTTCAGTATTCAAATTATGCTGATAGATCATCTGCTTGCATTGGGACCGAGGAAAGCAAAAGGACAACACATTAACAAAAGGCAGATGCAATGAATGGGAAGTCAACTGTGATGACTCAAAATATGGCTTTTGAAAATGTAGAACAACCTCATTAATCATTAATACATCTCAAAGCATCAGTACAATATTGCTGAAGTTTAAATTATCAGCCATTGCACTGGGTGCTTCTCTCCAAATTTGGAAAGTTTTTTCCCCCCATCTTCGGAGTGCTAATTTGTAAGTTTATAAAAAAATTGTTGTTAGATTAATTTGTATAATGCAAGCATCAGTGAGAAGAGGGTCTTAGGCTTGTATTTACATTGGCTATAACTGAAAGCATTCCATGTATAACTTCAAGGACCATTTGAATTGTGGTCGTTAGCCTCAGTATGATGCTCCTTTCCACATATATTTCTGAATTATTTTTTATATTCATATCCTGGCATGAGTTTTTGTCAGTTGATAAAGAATGGCAATGAGCACAAAAACTGTAAAATAAAAATGATGTATAGCTGGGCCATTGAAGGGACTTTGTTCTCTCTCTCTCTCTCTCTCTCTCCCTCTCTCTCTTTCTGTTGCCAATTGATTGGGCAGCTACAGGTCTACCTGTGAATTAAAAACCTTTTCAGAACCTGTGTCTATATAAGAGTTCTTCCTCAGCATCTGCTCTTGACAGCCACTTTCCTCTCGGGCTCTCCTGAGCAGCAGCCCCAAAGTCATTCTAAATTAAAGTCGTGGGTTACCAAGGCTTTTTTTGAAGGCCAGTGCTGATGGGGCCAATCACTGGGAGAGATTTTCATAGCCTAGGAGCCACCACTGAGAGGACCCTGTCTCTCATGCCTGTTAGCCTAACTGATCTTGATGGTGGGCAGACAAGCAGGGCCTTTGAAGCTGATTTTAAGGCATGGGCAGAGTGATGTGGTTCTTCAAATCTATGGGAAAAGTCCTCTTTTGGCAGTTTATCATTTCATGGGTAGCAATGCTGGGGACAGTCACACAGTAATACATTATAATAGGGAAGCCTGAGCATACTATGAGGGTGTATCAATTTTTTATAGTACAAAGAAGTCATGGAATATTGCCATTAGATAGGGCCATATAATAGCAGGTAGGCACTGGTGGAATAATCGTGATGGTAGGCCCTGTAACAGGCAGTTTTCTTTACATCACAGGAATAATTGAACTTGGGCTGAACTAAGATTCAAATTTCTCTTGCTCCCTTCAATGTAGTGCTGAAAGCTTTCTAGCAAGTAGCTTGAAGGTGGCTCTGAAGTGATGGTAAATGGTCTAGCAGCTAGACTATTAAGTACAAGCTGCTTGAAACGGGAAAAGTTGTGGACACTCATGAGACAAAAACTAGGGAGAGAAAAGGGGACAAGAATGTGGAGCTATGCATTGCATCAAGTCTCAAAGAACATCTCAGCTTCTTAGCAAACAAAGCTGCTAAGCTCCTGACATACACAATCACCCCCAAACCCCCTCCCCGACGTTTAAGTGCATAGTTTCTAAGACTAGCCATTTTGTTTTGGCAGCTAAAGAAGAAAATCCCACAAGCTCCTCCTCCCCAGCAGTAAAAATACAACAGTCATAAATTAAAAGAATGAACAATGCACTGCCCTTCCATGATACTGCAAATCTGCTGCCTGGGGTAGCTGCCTCATTCTGTCCCATGGGGTAGCTGATCCTGCCCTTCAGATCTATTTTATATTTTGCTTCTTCAGATTCTGAGATTTTCTCTGTGTTAGGAGAATTAACGTGCTGCATTCTTGTAAGATTTCAGCCAACTGAGAGCCAATTCCCATTTCTATTTGCTTAAATGGGGAAAACAAGAATGCATAGATTTTACCCACAGACTATTTTGCAATACTCATGATCAATTCATATTGGGGAGGCAAATCATAGGGCTAAAGCTTTTTTTTTTTAAGGAACATTAATACTTTCAGTACCAGTCCATATATTTAGTCTCACCCCTGCCAAAAACACAGAAAAAGGATACAACAATGCCATTTCTTATGTTTCTTGTAAAGTGATGTTAGCTTCAAGTCATCCAGAGATTATGGATCTCATCTATTGGGGGGGGGGAATTTGATTCAGTTCACACTTACAGGCAAGCCTAGCTACTTTTCATTTTACAAAGCAACATGTGAACTAAAACACAGCGATCCTTTGCAATTCACACTTCTCCAGATTTTGTAGTGCAGTTCTCCAGCCAAGGAATGTGTAGAAAAATGCAAAGTGTATATATAAGGGCATATACTTAAGAAAAATGAGAAATAGAGTAACCAAAATTGACAGATTTCCATTCACTTGTTAGAAGTGGAAAAAAACCATAAAGTGTAATTCACTTTGCTTCTACTTTCCCCTGCCTTCTTTGTAATGTATGAACTGCCCTTTAGTTTTCTACACATCTACAGAATGTTCTCTCGCTACAGGGTGATTGCTCAAATTGGACCCATCTTTGCCTCCAGTATAATGTTGGGATGGCAGGCAAGTATCCTAGGATAAATGCCAAAAAATGTATTTAGATACCATTCGGATCCATCAGTGCAGAAAGAATGAAGATGTTGCTGCAGAGGGGAGCCATTTAATAAAAAATAAATTTCAGAGAAAAGTTCCATCAGTTTTATTATGAAAGGCCTGGGTTCAATCCCTCCTGTAGAAATAGTCAAGAAATACAAGAAATATCAAGATGACATTTAAAATTCTATGGCACTTACTATCTGATCCCCCAAGTGTTCTGCCAGCACAAGTTCCAAGCATTTTAATGGGACTTGTGCTAGCAAAGAGCTTTCATAATTGAACTGTCTACTAGATTTATATTACTACATTATGCCAGTGTTTCTTTGCATCCCGCTTCCAAGAGGACTATAGCCACCCACATATGTCTAAAAGTAAATTAGTAGAGCATTACGATGTGCCTGAGCATGATTCACTTAGCTCCTCATAAGCAAAAGTGTTTTAGTTTCGTACCGTGAATTGTCCTACAAAGCCTAGATTGGTGTTAGAGCTCAAACAACTACTTCATCTTTTAAAGCCAAGCAATAAATGATATCCAACGGAGATCTGTGTCAGATATCAGTGGTTTTAAAAACTGAGGAATTTTAAATAATTACAACCTCCTCAGGTTTGGTTTGCACAGCCCTGGTGTGTAAATTTTACACTGGTGTTCTTCACTGTGATTAGAACCTGAGGTGTAAACCAACCCTATAAACGTAATTTTTTATGTGTAGATCAAGGGTTGTCAATGTGTCTCCTGTGGGTACAATGGCACCCTTGATGTTTCCCATGAAACCTCTGCGCCCTCCTCTACCCTACTCAATGATCCCATGGTCATGAGGTGGTGAGGGTGGTTACCTTATTCTCCCTTGAAAAGTACATAGAGCTGAAGAAGGAAGTTGAAAGAGTGACACACTTTCCCACTTCCTTTTTCATCTCTACGTGCTTTTCAAAGGTCAGGTTAACTCTGCTGGATCCAACTTTTAACCAGATCCCTTGAAAAAAGTGAAATGTGTGCCTTTTCTTTTTTGTGTCTTGGGGTTGTGTGCAAGGGTCTTATACTGTACACAAAACAAGTTGCCTGACGTGCAACCGTTCTGATCAGCATTGGGCAATGCACCGCATCAGGCAACTTGCTTTGTGCACATGATAAAGTAAAGCAGGTTAGGTTTTTCCATTTGTAATTTACTGCACAGTCATTTACTGCAAACACACTTAGTTGAGCACTATAAAACTGCATGGAGAAAATTACTGGGACAATCAAATGTGAATATTTGACAAATTCCTTATGTTAACTATCAAAGAGGCTGTTTATGTACTATAAAGTTTTAGTGCTCACATGTTTCCTCAGTGCATTTTTATTCCTACTAAGATTCTCCTGTGGCATTTTAAATCAACGCTTGTGTTTGGTGGAATCCATTATCTGCTGATAGGTTCTCTTTCCAAGTTGAAGATTATATTTTAAAACATATGTGGTTCCAGAATTCTGACTATGCTTGAGATGGAATGTGTTTGGGTGAATATTTGTTTATGAATCTCTTGACATTTTCAAGTAGTTGCCAAACCCATTTAGATCTTTGCTGAAGCAAACTACCCTCGATACACTTTGCAGTCCTTCAGATCTTTTAGAGGACGGTTTGATGTGTTATCAAAGAAAGAAACAATGTGTCAAAGCTCAGAATACCAAAGTGTGTTGATGTTTCTGTGTTTTTAAAATGCACATTTGGGGGCCGTGTCATTTGATTTATTATTTCAACATCCCATCAGACTTGAAAGCAAATTATGCTTATTAAACTGAGCTGGAATCCAATTGCTTCATTGAATAAATGAAAATTTGTGTCAAAAATGATATCCACATTTCTTCTTCTTTGTAGCACAGCACTGCTGTGTAATCTGAATGTAGTGTGCGTGCTTATATGGGATTCAAGAATACAAGAATTCAAGAATAACTGGCTCTTATGATTACCTGAATTATGTGATACCTGAATCCCTGAGGCTCCATTTCATGTCTATCTGGGGAAAAAACAACTAAGAAAGTAGATGAATCATCAAGAAAGGGGGGGTCCTTCTCTGTGTGCCCCTTCTGTGAGATGTTGGTGACAGGGGCATTAAAGAGAGAACAGGCCTTTTCTGTGATATCCCCCCATTTATGGAATGTTATCCCAAAGGAAACTTGCCTACCTCCAACTTTGCCATCTTTTCAGCATTGGGCAAATACATTTTGGTGTTCCCAAGTATTGGAACAACTGTAAGGCTCTGGCTATTAGTGGTATTTGTGGTCATTTTTGTGCTGGGTGAGAGAGGCTATCTTTATTAATGGATTCTGTGGATGATGAAGCTATTGTTGCCGAAGAGGAAGCAGGTTTTAGACAAGGCAGATCCACTACAGACCTTTGCTTTGTGCAAGCCCATTTTATGGAAAAATGGGGAAAGCGCCTCAAAGCACCAAAGGTGGCAATCACATACCATCAGCACTCAAAGTGTTTAAAGCTAAACCCCTAGCACAGTTATTATAGGGGGTTCAAATTTGGACAGGCGCTCACCTTGGATCTACAGAAGCTGTTCAATCTAAGTTCCTAAGGCATTTTTTTCTGTTCCATTCTGTGTTCCAAATGCTTCATTGTGCTTGGAGGCTAATCTCCCCTCTATTGAGTTACAGAGTTGGTGTAGGACATTTAATTATTGGTTTCAGCTAAATTTAAACCCCACAGGTCTACTACGTTTAGTATCACAAGATTGTCATGAGAGCGCTTAGACTAAAATTGTCAACCAAAACCTTTGCTTTTCCGGTTTAACACCACAACAGTTATTAACACTGGGCTTCAGTAAAACAAATAATTTAATTAGACAGCACCTATATGATATCAAACAACGGAATAATTTGGACATGATAAGGAAATTTTGTCCATGGTATGATTATTTTCCACCTAGTCATTTTTTATATATTGGCACCCTATTTGCAAAATTTAACAATTCCAAAATACGGATGTGCTTTCACTTACGCAAGATTGAATATACTGCCTTCAGATGTACTTGAGGGTCTATTTCAAACAATTCCGCTGGAAAAAAGGAGTTATGTCTATGTGGAGATGGCAGTATTGAATCACTTGCTCATGTGCCTCTAGCTTCCACTCTTTATAAAGATTTGAGGTGTGAGGTTTTTACCCCTCTACCACTATCCATACCAGGTCGCTCAACCATTGTTACTGTGTCCTTTCTTCTAGCAGAGCAAGATAATCAGATGACAGCAAAACTCCAAAAATAAAATAAAATAGCAGAGACAATTAGAATAAGATCTATTATTTGATTATTGATGTTAACCTCCAGAATGTATTTTGTGAAATTAAGTTTTTACCTCTATCTTCAGTTCACTTTATTATTATTATTATTATTATTATTATTATTATTATTGCAATGGCTAGTGGCTAATGCAAATAAAGATTCTTCTGATTCTTCCTCCGGTGCCTATGACAATTTGCAAGAGGGCTGTGTGTTCTGTTTGATGTGGATTGGACTAGGATGTTTCAGCTGCAGTTATCACTAATTTAGGTTCCTGGGATTATTTAAATCTCTCTAGACTGCCCCCCCTCCAATAATTTTATGGAAAGTGGTTACAGCTGTACCCAATCAGACATAACTCAAAAGTTAACTCTTTTACATCATTTGCCATCTGAAAGGAACACATAACTTTCCACACTACCAACAGATGATTTAGTGTGATTTTCATTTTTATAGTCACAAAGTAGGAGTGGTTAAACAGGAGAAGGTCATATCAGACCCTCTAGGGAGGTGTGGGAAGCCTTTGGCTCTCCAGATGTGGCTGAGCCTAGGTATCATGGCTAGTGGCCATCAATAGCTTTCTTCATGAATCTGTCTAATCCTCTTTTAAAGGTATCCAATTTGGTGGCCATCCATGCCTCATTGGGACTATATTGCATGAAGAAGTACTCTCTTTTATCCATCCTGGGTCTTCCAACATTCAGCTTCATTGGATGTCCATGGGTCTATGGGAGAGGGAGAGGGAGAAAAACTTTTCTCTAGCCACTTTCTGCATGCCATGCATAATTTCATGAACTTCTACCATGTTGCCTCTTACTTGCCTTTCCTGTAAGCTAAGAAGTGCCAAATGTTGCAACCTTTCTTCAGAGGGGAGTCTTCCCATTCCCTCAATCATGTTGGTGGCCCATTTTTGACATTCCACCAGAATGCCTTCTTTTCTGTTCATTTTCTCCTCATTTTTCCTGGATTATCAAGGCTCTCCCCTCCCTCACACACTTCAGATGTAGCTTCAAAATAATATGGAAGGAGTGGTATTTCATTTGAAACAAACAAACAAACAAAACTCTTGGTTTTATTCTCCTTGTTGAATGGAGGTTTTGGGGGGAGGGGGGAGGAGTCTGAGATGATGATGACGATGATTTTTTGTTTTGTTGTTTTCCACCCTAGGTTGCTTTGGGAGGAAGGGTGGAATATAAATTTAATCAATAACAATAAAAGCAAATTGGCCATAGCCCCGTGGCCCTTGGCATGCTTTACTGAGTTAAACATTTACTTTCCAACTTCTTAAAAAACCCAGTCCTGGTCCCATCGGCTCTAAACACTGCTTGGAAAGGAGAAGTGTCTTGTGATTGCCATAAGGGACAGCCAAGCATACTTCACAGTAGTTGATTGAGGTGGGATTGTCATGATTATCACAAGGGTTGTTCTTAACCACCAGTTTTCTACAGGAAACAGGAAATTCCTATTACCTCGTTCTCTAAGAAAGGTTGCACACCCAATGCTTTTGTTGGAGCCAGACTTTTGGTCCTAAGTCTCAGACATCAAATGACCAACAGAGATAACAGCAGGTGATGGAAGGGAGTGTGGCATAATGGGGGAGAGGTCCGCATCAGTAGTCATCATAAATGTACTGGGACTAATTACATTTCACTTACTTCTTCCCCTTCCACCACTTTTTCTCTTTAAAAAAGCACACAACTTAAATAGGATGGAAGTTTCAAAGCAACCAACTAGGGTGATGGGGGAGCTGTTTTCTCCTTTTCTCATCTTTACAGCTGGGTTTGAAATAATGGGCTGTCAGCGAAACACTGGCAGAAGATCCAAGTGCTGTTGCCATGCTGGGGAAATAAAGATGACAGACACATATAGAACCTCTGGCAGTGCTTTGCTGAGCAGCACAACTGGATGTTCAAACAGAGCATGGCTTAGGGAGAGAAATCAGGCAGGATAGTTGTGCAGACCCACAAGGAAAGAATTGCATGGGGAAGCAGGCATGGTGGTATTACAGCTTTCCAGAGGGCAACTTGCTTTGGGTACCCAAACCTGGTTGCTCCACTGTGTGCTTCAGCCTAAAAGTATAAATGCCACCATGGGTGTCTAGACACACTCTAAGTGTAGACATGAACACATCCAGTTTTTTTGTTTTGTCTTACTCATTTGTTGTTATGCTTCCCATTGTTAGTTATTTCACCGCTGCATAAAACAGTTTGGATAGGAAATGATCCCAAGTATGTTCATTTGGATATATTCCACTGTAATATTTTTCACTAAAAATAATAATAGTCTTTTAAAAAGACTAAATAAATATGTTTCAGACTGTGGTACTAGATATGCAGAATCCCAGAGGTAATTCATCTGCTGAGAACACCATCATCTAATGTCCCTATAGGATTCAACAATTGTCAAAACACCATCAGGAGATTCCTCATAGTAAAACTGCTTGCCAATTACTTGAATTTCAGCAAATCTCAAGATGAGATAGAAGTATCTGAGTCCACGTAGACCATGTTGTTGTTGTTGTTGTTGTTGTTGTTGTTGTTGTGTTTGTTGATTATTATTCCTTCATCATCAATGTTACTGGAGTTCTTCAATATATGGCATAATGAGAATACAAAGTTTGCTGTTGCAAGAGATCTTACTGTGCTTAAAAACAGCATCTATTTCAAATAATAATAATGAAATCATAGTTTTGAAAAGGGGGGGAGAGTTAATAGTAAAAAATAAGTATGCTATTTTCATTGTCAAGCAAAATGCCCTCATTTATAAAACACACATTTCCACCCTGGAAAACAACATACATCTGTGCTGAGACTTGAGACCTCAAAGGTGTTTCATTCTTGCCACCCAAACCAAAGCGCCTTCTGAGAAACAATTAGCTTGAGTCGGCCATGTGATTGGAGAGGATCAGCAAGACAGGCAGATTTGAAATGGGAGAGCCTTCTGTACTGAACCATTTCCAAGCTAAAAAGCACAATATCGTCAAAGCAGGAACAAAAAATTGGAAACATCCCTAGATACCTTTCTATTAATGTCTGTGCAGCTCCACAGAGCTGATTATTGCTTTTGAAAGAACACATACTAGTTCCGGCTTTTATTTGTTAGTTTGCCTGTTTCTTTGTTTTGTGTTCCATGCTATTATGAAGTAATATTTATCCTTCACAACCCCCAGCTTACTGCTCTCTTTTCTGACACTTTTTTTCACTGATTGTCTCCTTTCCAGTGTGTGTGGAGCTCACTACCCAGTGCTCAGAATTAGCAACTCATCTCTACTGAATGAATTCTGAAGAGGCAGTTGGGTGGGAGTGAAAGGAGGGAGGAAATGCTGCTGCTCATTGCTTTCCTTGCAATTCTCATTTGGACTACAGCTTGTAGAAAATTGAACTGAACTACCTTCAGCTTTACAGCAGCTGTGAGGTAATTGTTCTGATTGCTCAAGCCGAAAAGTATTTCTTTCTTTCTTTTAGTTTTGCAAATTTTCTTCTAGTTTTACAAATATGCTGAAATAATCTGATAAATGCTTATTGCCAATATTCAAAATCCTTCCTATACTTCTCTGTGTAACGTTTGTGGGATCATTATGATAGGGGGAGGGGGGGGTTCCCTGTACACTTTTGTTGTGCAACATGCATACCACACAGTAAGTAGCACATTTATATCACTGTAACTGTCGTAGCAGTTCGAAAGCACGTCAAAGTGCAAGTAGATAAATAGGTACCGCTAGAGCACGAAGGTAAACGGCGTTTCCGTGCGCTGCTCTAGTTCGCCAGAAGCGGCTTTGTCATGCTGGCCACATGACCTGGAAGCTGTCTGCTGGTTCCCTCGGCCAATAACGAGAGATGAGCACTGAAACCCCAGAGTCGGTCACGACTGGACCTAATGGTCAGGGGTCCCTTTACCTTTAACTGTCATAGCTTTCCTCCCATTAATCCTAGGAATTGTAGTTTACCCTCACAGAGCTCCAACTCCCAACACCCTTGGCAAATTATAGTTCCTTTTGGGGGGGGGATAGGACATAAATATTCACCCAATCCTTTGTGGGAAAGGGAAATAAGATAAAATGAGGTAACAATGAATGCTTAGCTTTCTTCTTGTGGAAAGCAAAGCTGAATGAGAATAAACCAAGTTAGCTCTAGACTGGGGATCCATACTGGGGACCCGGGGATCTGTAGGGATCAGCTGCACTATTGAGTGGTGGATCACTCACATGGCAAGTCCAGCAGAATTGAAGTCACCACCTACCAACAGACTTCAAACCTGCATATTGCAGGGATTAGTTGCATGATCAGCTTCCATCTTGCAGCCAATCCACGGGTAGTGACTTCAAGCCAGCTTACTGGGACAAGCTGCAGGAATAAGTTCCCATCTGAGGATAGAATCATGTCTTTACCTGCTTCACCTCATACAAGGAGGCCAGGTGGGCTTGGGGATAATAGCTCCATGAGCCATGCTTGACCCACAGCCCAATAGTTTCCCACCTCTGCTGTTAAGTTATTCCAAGCCAAACACTTAAATACAAACAAAATCCTCCAGAAGCACATCCAGCTAACAGATTATGTCATGTTTTCTTTTAGTTGGAAAGTTCTTTAAAACTTTGAACGGCACAGTTCTAGTTAGATACCTGGTAAATGGCTGTTTAATTGCAACACATACAAAAGAAGACTAGTAATGGAAAATAGCAAAACAAAAACCCACTATTTTAAATCATACTATTACAATTAATAAGTCAAGTGAGACCCTGAAGGATAACAATAAATACATAAATTCACTAATGCAACCAAGTGTGAGAAATGCTAGCTGCTAAAAACAGGACTTCCTTGCACCCATTTTTTTCATCCAGTTCAGCTTCAAGCATTTCTTCATCATGAAAATTCCATAAAAAGCTGCGTAGTATCCACTTATGACTGGGAAAGCTCCCATTAACATTGAGGGCACCAAAATTGATAAAGGGAATATGGAACATCTTTAGAATGAGAAGAGGTTAATAATATTAATTCTCTTCAATTTAGGAAGAAATAGCACAGTGTCATAATAAAGAAGTATAAGATTCTATAATTGAATTGACTTACTGTTCCATTGGATACTAGAATAGGCAGGTACTCCAGAAAATTTTAGTTTAGATAAAACCAGTAGGGTGGTATGTGACTAAGCTATACTCAGAGAAGACCTACTGAAGTCAATAAAGGTAGCCAATTGGTTCTAGTGGGCCCATTCTGTGTATGACCTAGATACAATCCATAGCACCTGAATTTATATTTGAAGCTCTTTGGTACAGAATATAGTGATCATCAGAGATATTGAGTTTTTGACAAAGAGACCTGCCAAATCAACAAAAAACAGGAGACTCAGTATTTGTTAATATTATGTAAATGGATCAGCCCTGAGTGCTCCCTGGAAGGACAGATCGTGAAGCTGAGGCTCCAATACTTTGGCCACCTCATGAGAAGAGAAGAATCCTTGGAAAAGACCCTGATGTTGGGAAAGATTGAGGGCACTAGGAGAAGGGGACGTCAGAAGACAAGATGGTTGGACAGTGTTCTCGAAGCTACGAACATGAGTTTGACCAAACTGCGGGAGGCAGTGCAAGACAGGAGTGCCTGGCGTGCTATGGTCCATGGGGTCACGAAGAGTCGGACACGACTAAACGACTAAACAACAACAACAACAACAACAACAACAACAACAATGTAAATGGACTCTCACTAGAGCACCTGAATTTTATAGGCCTGTTGGAATCCTGATAGTCTTCCACACCTTGCATCTATTCACAAGGGGATATATCTGGGTTATAGATTTCCTACGCACCCCTAGTAGTATAGTGAAAAGCATCATTATTAGCAGTATCGGTATTTTGCAAGTACTAAGTATTAGTATTCATAGTCTAACCTGCCCTTTACCTGAAAGGTTCTCAGAGTGGCGTACGAATATTGCAATAAAATACAACAAATCAAAACATTAGTAGCAGTGCATAGTGCAATACCCAATTTATTAGGATTACCGTAGTATGGCTGTAAGCCTACGTATGGTTTTCTGGGAATTACCACCATATAAATCAGTAGCGCTTACTTTTGACTGCACAGGTTCTATTTGTAAAAAGGAAGGGGACATGCCCTACCTTTCCAGGAAGTCTGCAATATGTAGGGTTGCCATATTCTGAAGAGCAAAAAAGAGGACACATTTGCTGTCTTCAACTTTTAACTACAGAATGTTATTACAACTCTACCCATGAAAACGAGGATGTGTCCAGGAAAAAGAGGACATATGGCGGCAGTGGTGGCAGGAACAACAGCAACCACTAGTCAAAGTCCCAATATTCTTGTAATATTATTCCAGATTAGAGTGCTCCCTTGGATAATATGGGTTTGAATGACACCACAAACATCCATGCATGCATGTGTGTGAATATAAAAGACACTTTCTATATGTGTGTTCTCTTAACAGCAGAATTCTGCATCAGTCTGACCTCTGTACCACACAAATATGAGGAATGTATCAAGGGTTCATTTGAGTTCCTGCTGGTAGCTCCTGCCCTCTTGGACTCAAGTAGTGTGTGAAGTGCTCCCAAGGCCATGACATCCTCAGCAAAGTCTGCAGAGCAAGAGTCTTTGGCTGCAACTGTCAGGGTCACTTGGGATTTGGAGAGAAGGATAAATGTAAGGCTAGAGTTGTTGGCAATGAAAAGGGATGTTCTTGCTCTACAAATGCTGTAGACAGAGAAATCTCTTTAAATTCAGAATGAGGAACTGAGTGCAAATGGATATGAAATCTGACTCTGGATGTTGGAGCAATTCATTTAGCTTTTTATCACCCCAAAATCTAAAAGTCTACTAATGACATCTGAACAATTTTGATCATCCAAATTCGGCCGCTTATGCAATATTGTTGATATGGTGCTTTCAGTCTGGGTTTTATTTTGCAGCTTTATTCTAAAAATAACAATTGATTGACAAAGTCCATAGCATCTACAATGTTACATTGTTCTCCTCAAGCTCTTTAAAACTTGAAATATATGCTTGTTGGATTTCATTAAGCTCCATAAACTTGCTTTTTTTCCTCTTTACCCACAAACCAGTTTTTCCTCTTGTTCAGCTAAACTGATAGGCATGTTCCAAACTTTCATTTTGGGTGAAAGTGAAAGTTTTATTTTTGGGATATGGAAGTGCTTCTGCCATTTTGGAGAGGAATATAGTGTGCTGGAGCCAAAAGGGTGGGGGAAGAGAAATGACGGGGGAAGTTATCTGGGGAACAGGATGAGATAGACATATGTAATGTGTGGTGGCCAGAGAAAAAGAAAATGCAAAAGAGAAAGGGTGTTGGAAACTGAAAGCCACAACAGAATAGCAAGTGATCTTATATTGTTAGCAGGCTAAGAGCCTGAAAAGTTCAAATTCCGTAATTCAGTGGAGCTCAAGAGAATTTCCTTCTTCACTTATCATTTCTCCAAGCCGGGTCCTTCTGGGAGACTGAGGAGATGCAACTTATTTCTCAAAGCAATGAACTATTCAACCCTGTTATCAGTGCTGGAATGATGTTTCTTTTAAGTAGTCTTCCATCCTCAGAGAACATCTATTATTGCACCTCAAGGAAATTTGCATGGGCTTTAAAAGATGCTGTCATTCAGATTCCCTTAGCGGAATGTTTAGGCAATTTGTAATTTAATAGAGAATTCGCACTCCTTTCTTTACTCTAACAGGTCGCCTCTCCTTTTTCTCATTTTTAAAAAAACATTCTTTTTATGTAACATTGTAACCCACACTGAGCATACAAAGTGCTGTGATTAAGCTGCAACCCAGTGACCTTAATTATGTGTTTTCTAAAGGCTTTCCAATTAGGCTGCCAGGATTTAAAGCATCTGAGCTCCCATGTGACTGTGTCTCTTTTTTTTAATGAAAAAAAGGAGAGTGATAGCAATGATAACAAAACATACTGGTTTAAGTGTATGCCGCCGTATTCTACCGTCTTACGTTTGTGGTGCATCTGTTTCTAAAATGGTGTGTTTTCTTCAGAGCAATTCCCCTTGCCTCTGGCTGATCTAGTCCCCTTTTCAATTGATGTACATCACAGGATCCTATATAGATTTGTGCTTTAAGGCTTTTCACTGTTCTGTAAAACTTTTTTAGCCTTAGACCGCTACCTTCAAGAGATTGATTTGTTGGGAATTCAGATAGAGCCTCTCCATATGAATTCAGTTCCCCTGTTAATGAAGGAAGAACGTTTTTGATGCTTTAATTCCCCCCCCTCTAAAGATTTCATCCCCTTTAGTGCATCTTCCTAGTATTTGTTCTTTTCCAATGGCACCCAGAAGATGTGTAAAGCATTCACATTGCAACTGAGAAAGTGGGGGGAGGTGGGTGGAAAAACCCTGGACACCTGCCTTGAAAAGTACTATTAGATGATATCGCAGAATGAGGGGATAAAACAAGATAGAGACAGAATGAACTTCCTCTTCATTTTCTCAGTCTGTCCCTTGGGCTTGCCAGTTTTATCTTGAAGTCTGAACATACAAACGGTAACTGATTTTATCTGCATGACACAGATGCGTTGCCTAGGACACTGGTAATTGGACATGGGGTTGTTCATTTTCAAGTCATTGGTTCAGATCAAGACCAGACTGACAGCAATGAAAAGTTGCTGCTATCTGATGGTTGTTTGATGCTCTTTGGCCTACTAGAAATGAGTTGGTGGCCTACATCAAAGTCCCAAAGGGGGAAGCGTTTGTGTCACTAAAGCCACAGCTAACACCAGTGATTGGAGAGAAAGAAGAGCAATTATCTGGGGACTGAATTACAGCTGTGCTTGCACCATCACTAAAGCATTTGGCATGGCCAAATGAAGAAATCTCGACTGCTCCTTTTCTAGCAGTGAGGGTGAAACTAGACATTATAGAAGCCACGGAAAAGAACAGCCCTAAATCATATTATCTCCCCTCGTTCTCCTTTGCAACATCCAGTCAAAGAAAATAGGTGACATGATGCCAAGTGTTGTTATACCCACCCCCACCAACCTTATCTACTGAACTGAGAACCCCCTTGATGCCCAGAAATTGCAGATTGCAAGAGCATTGAAATGTGCAGTGCAGTGATATCAAAAGACGCATTAGGTATTGCAGGGTTGCAGCTAGACATGATGTGGGAGATGCATGAATTGAATATTCAGAATTTTTCATAAAATTATGGAAGGCCATGCAAAACGAACCCATAGGATGGAGAGGGATGAATCATTTTACCCTTTGCCATTTTCTCTGCCATTTGTTTATTATATTTAGCTACTGCCTTATCCTACAATGAAGTCAGGGCAGTGAACATAGTTGACCCCTCCCCATTTTATCTTAACAAACACCCTATGAGGTAAGTTAGGCTGAGAGACAACCACAGGTCCAGAGGTCATCCAGTGAGCTTCATGGCTGAGTGGTACCATCAACCTCTCTACTAATCCCTAACTGAATGTCATTTATAGGCACAGGAGAAAAGCTGGTACTGAGGTTCACCACCTCACTATCATTCTGAGTATGCCCCATAGGAAGACTGGGGGAGACATTTGATTTGGTTTGCATTTTAATGTCAACCTACCTCAGTCATACTTCCAAAATTAGGAAGCCCACACCCTATTTGCATACAGAACTCCAGTAGTAACTCAGAAAGCTCCACTTCTGGAGGTTTCTCTACTCTCTCTATTCTCTACTCACATGGAACCTGCCTTTTGCTTTTCATTTGTGTTCCTGTGATGGGAACCCTAAAGTACCCTCAAGCAGCCTTTTCATTTTGTTCAAGGCAATCCCTCTCCTTGGGTAAAATAATCTTTAAGAGTTCTCCTCAGAGAAATCACATTGTTCAGTATCAGCAATGCTTCACAGGACCTTGGCTGGATTCCTCTAGCCTTGGTCAACCTTCCCTTCCTTACTTCCACTTCCCCAGTGTCCTTCTCTCTTTCTGCTTGTAATTTTATCCAGTCTAACTGGAACACAAAAGCCTCATAGTTTAAAAGAGCAGATATATTTCTATTTTCTACAAAATTGGGAGAGTTCAGGAAGAACCCATATTGCTTTTCTTGAGAACAGTGCTGTGCAGGGCTTAAGGGAAAATAATGAAGATTAGTCTACCATAGACTTACCATCATAGCCTTTATCCTTATGAGAATGTAAAGCCAGTAGGCTGCTTTTCCAAGGTAAAGGCAGCCCAATCCCAATTAGGAAAATGGCACAGAGGGAAATGAGATCTGTGCCACGGACCCAAACTTATTCTGGATCACTATTAATGTTGTAAAAGGCAGGAGATCCTAAGTATCCTAAGCTGAGACCTCCTGCATCAAATCTGCTTTGATCCTTAGATGTTATAGAAATGAGGTGAACAAGATGCATTTAGTTGTTGTTGGCACCCATCTGTCTCGTGAGAGAGTGGAGTGTGCCTCCAGAGGTCAAAGCTTTGAAATGACCTTCCATAGTGTGCAAGCCTGAGCATTGTGTATGGGGGTCCTGAGCTGCCTAGATAACAAGACCCCCCCCCCGGCCTTGTTGATGTGGTCCAAAGGAGAGTAAAGCAATACTTTTGGCACCAGCTTGGCTGCAGGGGTTGCCAGAAGTAGGCATACAAGGCATCATCCAACCTTCTTTGGGACTCCACTCTGGATTTGTGCAGGGTTTACTCCTTAGCCTTTTCTTCTCCCAAAGATTTTCCGCAAGGCAGCAAAAGTTTAGGATTCAAGTTTCCCTTCTGCTAGATGGGCTAAAGTCCCAGGTTGATGAGCCCCATCTGTCCCTCTGCAGCACGTGCAGAAACGACCTTCTTGACAGTTGGACTCACTATTGGTCTCATCCACTCAATCCACTGTTTCCTGTCTTTGCATGCAGCTCCCTAACTCACCTGAAGAATGGTTTTGTGCTGTTCATAGAATTAAATGAACTATTTACTATTAATGGTACACAACAATTCTTTAGGTATTCTGATTCATTGCCTATCATGAGAATGGCAGATGAAATAAAATGATGTTAAAGCACAACATAAAATATCGGTTGGATCAAGAGTTCTGTGAGGAGAAGGGGGCACCCTTGAGTCTTGACTCATCCTTCATCCTGCAGTCCTTCAAGCACCTAGAGGATGGAGTACCCTCTAGTACAGCTAGGAAAGGACACAGGAGGAAGAGGAAATCTGCAAATCTTCCCTAACCCTTTTTGTTCAGAGGGGTGCTCTCCTGGAGCCAATGTAAGCTGGGGGTATTATCATATGTAAAAAATATTGAACAAAACTATGAAAGACGGGCAGGCATGAAAAACCATATTGTAATGTTTTTCTACATTTCTTTCTGTTCCTTATATGATGCTGCTCAACTCATTTTTGCTTTTGGTGCACATACAGTTTGCTTCTGCACTCAAATGTGAGAAGCAAGAGATTGTCATAAAATGTCCAGCATGCCCAGTAAAAGAAGGGAAGGGAGGTGAACACCCCAGTCAGAAAGCAAGGAAATGCTGCAATTTTAATGCCTTTCTTGCAAGGGACCTCAGGAAACTGCTGGTTTTACGATGCAGTCATTCAGAAAAAAGCAGGCAATGGGGTCTATTACAGGCTGGTGTTTCAGGAGTCCCAAATGAGGATGGTGGCGGAAATCCTAAGCCTTAGCAGCCACAAGGAAAGCAAATGCACTTTCGGGAAGGTACTTGTAGGAAACAGAGAATGGAAGGGGAGAGGGAATCAATTCCTGCAATGGTTCACTGCTAACATCTCCGACACACAAAGGCTTGGTGTACATTTACATATTCTGCTGCTGCCAGCGGACACATTTGTGCTATTGATAAGGACCCCTGCTATTTATGCTTGGAGGTGCTGGATGAATTAGTGTAAGGAAGCTTGCTGGTTTCAAATCACTTATTCTGGAGTAAAATCAAAGTGTGGCTTCCCCTGTTCTGCTCTTAGATAAATAATGTGCATATTTGTTACAGTAGGCATTACACAGCTTCTTCCGAGTTGTCCTGCATGTTTGTAAAACCCGGTTGTTGACATTCATAGTTCTTGATGGAGAAGGGAAAAAGGTGAATGAGATACAGAGATCCCACTTATAAAGCAGTACATTCATACCCAAGGACTGGCGCTTCTCCCAAAGGAAGTGTTTTATTTATGTATCTATCTATTTAAAATTATTTCTAAACCATGTAATATTTAAAAAATATTCAACTATGCAACATCTAAAAAATAAAACAGTATAATAAAACCAGAGTCAGGATAATCAAAATCAATAAAATAGTACTATAAAACGAGATAAAAGCAGGAATCTAGTAATAACTGGCCACAGCCCGGAAAAGTGTGGACAAAAATATACATTTTTACATGATTTCTGAAGGAAGTGGTAGAAAATGCTTCATGTTTGAGAGAGGCAAGGACATTCTGGAGTGCAAGGGCAAGGAATTCCTGTTTGTGGGTAGCTGCCCTATGATATTCTGCAGGGTATAGTGCCTTGAGTAAAAATTTTCCCAGAAGATCTAAGTAATGCTTATATTAAGCATTTTCTGAATGCCTTTCTCTTGTCACATCTCTACTATCGTACTGACTGGAATACCACTCAAGGACTTGCTGAACACCTGAGGATCATCCACCATGTGTGCAAATAAACACATGCAATCTGTACACTGATTGTACACCTGTTCATTGTAACATTTGAATGAGACTCATGTGATGTGGGACGCACTAGTCCTTTTCAGACTTTTTAAAGCATGGAATTGAAGGGCCATGGTGTGAAATGCCCATTTTCATTTCTTCTGTTGCTAAGAGTGCAGCCTGTGTGATGCATCTTCATTGGTGAGTAGGGAAGCTGTATTGAGACACTGTCCCTCTCAGTTAGACAAACAGCACATTTGGGTTGCCCACCTGCTGTTCTCTTCTGCCAGCTGACAAGCCACACATTTATTCCCTCAATCAGGGAGCTCTTTGCATTGAGAGAAGCTGGAGCTGACACACACTGGAGTGCTTTGATGTTATTCACCCCATCCATTGGCTGTAATTCAGCAGCCACCATTATAACAAGCAAAGCTCAACGTGATAATAGGCTGCAACAAGGTAAATCTTTGTAAGTTTGACTCTCAGCACTTGTAGCTGGAAGCTGATCACGGGCTCTCTCTCCTTTAAGGATGCAGCTGTTTTTATAGCTGCAGATTTGGGGATATTGGTTTATTACTGGTCTAGAATAATAGTGCTATGTACAGAGTTGGCACTGTGTTTATGGCAGCTTTCACCAGCCTAGTGCCTTCCAGATGTTTAGGACTACAGGACTACAGCTTCTATCAGATTGGGATTACAGTCCAGAACATCTGGTGAGCATGAGTTGGTAAAGCCTGATTAAAGGAAAGACTAAATATATATATATTTTAAATATGTATGATTATATCATGGATGTATTTGGTATCTGATGACACACTGAATGAGGTACCGATCAATTAAGGCACCTTGGTGAAACATGGAAATTATCAGAACGAAACCAAAGCATCATTAACAGGAGCAGAACATGGAGTTATGCCTTTTTACATAGGAACACAGAGAACCTCTTAATTCACATTGTTATTTCTGAAATTGTGTCATCTGCATGCAGTGTTTTTATTACCCCTATTTCATGTATCCAGAGCAGTATGCAAATAGTCTCTTGAAATTCTCCACCATTACTTACCGGCAGAGAAATTGGGTTTCACTAAAGTTACCCAGTAGAAGAAAAAGTTATCCAGGACTTTCTCAGTCTGGAAGCAGCACAAAGTTTTGTTTGTTTTCCCCCCAAAAAAATCTTTCTTCCTAAATTGTTCTTTGTTTGTTTGTTTTGCTGTTGCTGCAAGTGACAGCAGGACCAAATGTACTGACTGTCTAGTGGCCATTTTGTACAATGCCCTGGACCTAGTGTCATTTTAGTGCCGTTGTTGGGGGCAGGTGAAGAATGGTGGCCACCCCCCAAAAATAGTGGAGAATATTCAGAAAAAAATCTACAAAGTAGCTTCTTCTTCCCCCCTGAGGTGTATAAAAACAAAAACTTCTGGAATTTCCTGGGGTGGAAATTGCTGAATAATTTTGGCTTAGTGTTATAAACAAACAAACAAACAAACAAACAAACAAACAAACAAACATTATCAGAAGCATTCTGGTGCCACAGCTATACCAGATGGCTGGTTAAATTGCCATGGCTGCTTCTCACATACTAGAGTACAGATACATGCATTTTTGGTACTTTTGTACAACAATGATTAGTGTGGATAGGTTTATCTACACTATCTTAAGCAGCTATCTAGACACTGACTTGGAAAGGGAGGCACAGAGACCTCAATGAGGGGTTTCCTTTGGGTTTGCAGGTCTGGTTGCTGAGGTCAGGGCTGGTCCCCTAAATGGACCATGTTCTTCCTAACAGTGATGGATGCCTTCTGCTGTGTTATCATGTTTCCATCCTGGTAACATGTTTCCATAATGGTAATTTTAGTATTTATACCCCACCCATCTTACTGGGTTGCCCCAGCCACTCTGGGTGGCTTCCAACATATATAAAAGCACAATAAAACATTAAATATGTTTTTTTTTTTAAAAAAAAAAACCTTCCCTATGCAGGATTGCCTTCAGACAGCTCAGGGGTCAGATAACACCATACCCTCCAACATTTCTACAGTGAAAATAAGGAAATCCTAAGGAAAAGTGGGACATTCCGGGATCAAATCAGAAACTGGGACAGTTTCTCTAAATCAGAGGCATCCCTGCAAAATAGGGACATTGAAGGGTCTGATGAACTTGTGCAAGGTCATACAGAAAGCTTCATGGCTGATAAGGGAATGGAACAGAATCAGAAAGTGCTGTGAATCCATAAGCTCACTTTTCATTGTCTATATATCTAGAGTACAGGCATGCATGAAAAGCTGGTGTGCTATAGACCAGGCATGTCCAACAGGTAGATCGTGATCTACCGGGAGATCACTGGACATCTGTGGTAGATCCCTAGTAGATCATTGGCTCCCCCCAAAGAAGCTGAACAACTGTGGCTCCCCTAAAAAAAAGCTCAACATTTTACCTCCTCCCTGAAAAAAACTCAACAACTTTGACCTGAACCCCCCCAAAATGGGCCTTCCTTAAAAAAAAGCTCAACAATTTTGACCGGAACCCCAAAAAAGGGGGTAGATCACTGCCAGTTTTTAACTCTGTGAGTAGATCGCAGTCTTTTGGGAGTTGGCCACCCCTGCTATAGACCCTTTGCCTGTTTCATCTGTACCACTTAATAAGAACATGAGAAGAGTTCTGCTGCATCAGGCTGAAGGCCCATCTAGTCCAGGTGCCTATGTGAAGGCCATACAAGCTGTCAACTTGCCTTCCCCAGCCCTTTCTCATGTCACCACTATCCACTTTAGAGATTTTGGAACAGTGACAAGGCTTGCCAACTTATTTAAGCTTGGCCTCCTGCCTTTGTTGAATTTCCCCACTGCTTTGGTTCTTCTCAGTATGTGACTTGTATGGAAAGCCATGTGTATTTCATGCCCATAATGGGAAAATAGCCCTTTCCAAATTAAATCTGCAGAATAGACTCCTCACTTCTAATTGGCTCTATTGTGCATGAAGCATGAGGAATGATTAGATGTTCCTGTTCTGTAAGGGCTGTCTGTAGGCTGTGCCATGCTGAAGTACTCCACTTGAAAGGAAAGCAGAGCCCGGCCACACACTCACTCCTTGTCTGGCTTTGTTAGCATCAGGAGAGCCTAAGGAGGACCGACAGAGTCAGAGAATTAGAATCAAGGGGATCCATCTATGATCTGCCTTCGGATTGCACTCTGAAGTGCATTGACCCTCTTAAATTTGTTTACCATTTTGACCTTTTGAAAATTAAACTCTTACCTTTTTATCTGTGGACAGTGAAACATGGAGGCAAAATTGTGAGCTAAGTATAAGCTGATCAAAGATTCATTAAGAGCGAGTGGCAAATAGCGTATCAAGTTAAATGTACTACACCATTAGATGGCTAAGAGAGTGGCTTCAATAAATTGAATTGTCTCCACAGCTTATGCTACAAAAGGAAAGATAAATAGATAAAGCAGGTGCTCCCAGAAGCTGTAGTGGCTAGAAAGCATTGTGTATGCCATAGATAATCATTGGGATGCTTCAGATGTAGCGCACGCATGCTCAACAATATGTATTAAGTAGAAAAATTTATTATTAATTACACACTTGCATGGTATTCATTTATTTGCGGTTAGCTCAATTTAAGTGTCATGCATCTTGTTAGAATGTGCTTTATGTCATCAGCATTTTCTTCACTGGAAAAATATGTTTTTGATTCATATTTTATATTTCAGGCTCACCAGAGACCAGAAAGACTATAGGTGATCATTTTCTATTCTCTTCCTAAAAACTTTGCTATTTTTTTTTAAAAAAATAATGTCTATTTTAGCTAGATTTCAGGGGTTCTCATCATTTTGACTGCAATCCTCTGCCCATTTACCTGGGTGTAAGCCCCATTGAACTTAGTATGGCTTACTACTGAGTAGACATGCATAGCATTGTACTGCTAACCAACACACAACTTTTGCTGCTGGGAAAAGGCTAACATAACTCAATTATTATTGAGTATTTAGGATTATTCTGCGGCTTACCCCCGTCACAGGTCTGGTTCGTCTGTGAATATTCAAAACCAATCAGATGGATGGAAAAAACACTTTATTAAATAATAACACGAACAGCTTACAATTATCGTGTAGGTGAGAGCTGATATCCTCTGAAGAATGTGCTAATGACTTTTTTATATATATGCTAAGACTTCTCCAAGGTTACTTTATAATGAGACTCAAAAAAAGCTAAAATAATTCTTAGCAATCTAGAATTCAGATGCCTTTGCAGATTATGAGTTCATACATTATTGCATAATATTCCTAGCATAGTGTGATCCAAGGAATCGCTTTTGCATGTAAAAATGGGGGTTGACATACAGACACTTCAAACAGGTTTCCTGAAGAAGGAAGACCAAGCTGTGCCTAGATCTTTTTGTTCTGCATACAGATGCCTATTTCATGCAGCAGATGAGGTTTTGCAGAAACTAATGGGCAGAATTGTGCAAATGGTATAGCTTATATTTTGTTGGATGCTCTCTGGATCATAACTATATTGTTTTCATTACCTTCCTTCGAAGTGCACATCTTTACAGGGTGAAAGAAGATATTAATTTCATCATGCCTACCATGGCAACTTGGGGGAGGGTGAGAAATGTAAGCATAGAGTTTTCATCTTCTCATTCATCCTAAGGGTTTTGCATATGAGCTACAGTTGTAGAATGGAATATGGCTTATCAGTTAGGCAAATGTGACTGGAAGCAAATACCCTACATTGTTATGCTCAATTGCATAAGCAGGTAAGCTCAAATGTAACAATCAGCCCCACTCAGCAAGGCCAGTGGTCAAAGATGAAGTTATAAACAATAACTTCTAAAGGCACCATGTTGGCTACCCCTGGCATATAGGATCACCGACAGAGGTTATACGTTTCCTATTACAGGGGAGAGATCAGGAGCTCACCAAGACAGTAGCTAAATTCCTCTATTTGGTTTTTTGCCGCCGAACTACATTACAGGACCCTGCCCTTGTTGGAGACCCACAGAGGTGAAACAGATTTCTGGCCCCTCTTCCCTTTGGCAAGTGACTGTACTGATGATATGGCAATGAGATCGTACTGGCCTGTTTACTTTGAATGTTTGTAAGTGATGCCAATGAAGGTTTTGGTACTGATACTGATATAGGATCACTGTGCTATGTTAGGGCTTAACTAGATGTACGGTAATATTAGCAACATGATTAGCATACATGATTAGTCCTGCTAGATCAGGCCAGAGGTCTATCTGTTAAGCATTCTCTTTCCCACAGTGGTCAGCTAGGTTCCTATGAGAATCCTACAAACAGGACATGAGTAATCATGGTATGTGTAAGTTTGAAAATGAAATACCTGGTGTGGAGGGATAGGGAAATGGTTAAGATTACATAATGTGCGGAGGAAGGTTTGCAGCCTTCCAGCTAGTCTCTGTCTCACTTGCTGGATTATCACCTTGTCGTGGTGAGTGGGCTTGCATGTTCCTATGACCCTTGTGAGCGAAGCTGTTGGGAGTCTCGTACTCCCAGCAGGGTCACCCAAGGTGGTAAGGTCAAAGGGGAGGAGCTAGACAAAGAATGATCCAAGAAGTCCTCAACGGCAGAACAGGTGGAATATAACAAGTGGTATGTTACAATGACTCACTGTTAAAACCGTGTTCATGGAAGACAATCTGACTCGGCTACGAGAAGACAGTCTCTATGAAATCCACCCTTCCCCAGTGCAGCTATTAGCATGGCTAAAAGCGTTTTAGACAAATTCTTGGAGGATAAGGCTATCAATGGCTACTGGCCATAATGGCTCTGCTCTGCCTCCATGGTTTGAAGTAATAATGCTTCTGAATACCAGTTGCTAGAAACCACAGGAGAGTAGAGTGCTGTTAGACTCAGGTTCTACTTGCAAGCTTTCCAGAGGCATCTGGCTGACCACTGTGAGAAGAGGGTGCTGAACTAGATGGGGGGCATTGGCCTGATCTGGCAACTTTTTCTTACATTCTTATACACACACACACAAAAAAAAAGCACAACAAAAATACAGCAAGGTAGTATACATAAGAACACAACATCACAACAGAATCAATGAAAACATTGATAAAAGAAAATAAAGGAAAATTAAACTCTTATTTTTATCACATGTAGATTCGTTCCTTAGGTATCAAAGTTCTCTTTAACAGTGCAGTGTCAATCCCAAGCTTGAATTAAATTCCACTGAGTTCAGTGAGGCTTCCTCCCAGTAAGCTATGCCTAGGATGGCAATTTACATCAGTTTTCTGCCTCACCAACATTTAATGACACATCTAAGTTCTCAAAGACAGATAGGCTACACCAACTTTCTCCAACCTGGTGGCCTCAAAATGATTTGGACCCCCCATTCCCATCAATCTCAAACAGCATAGCCAATAGTGGTGGATGAAGGGAGTTGTAGTCCAAAACATCTGGAAGACTCCAAATTGGTCTACACCAAGGTCTACACCAAGAACAGATTACATGGGGAAAGTGTTTCTGGAGTGTGCTACATCAGATTACTTGAAATGGAATGGTATAATTAAACCCAATAACTCCCTGCATATAGAAAATTAAATGTCAAGGGAAAAATATCTAGTCTGGCATGCCAGTTTTCAGTGCACATAGTGCTGCTGTTTCCCCATGTGGGGAACATTGAAACATGAAACTTGTTCACCTTAGAGTTATGACATAATGTTTTCCCCAGGCAGCCACTGCTTGGTATAGAAAATATTGGTATGAAAATACTGCATGTCAGGAGGAAGTATAACATGAGGACCAGTGCTACATTTCATGGCGACAACTGTGTAAAGCACTGTATGTAAGCACCTTCTGTGTAATTCTTTTTTAAAAAGAAAGGCAGACCAAGCCTAGCTCATTCCTTCTTAAATAAAGAAATACAATACAATGTGGATTAAAGTTCGTGCTAAAAAAGCAACAGCATGCACACTTTTGTCCAGTGTGGTTATTGACACTAGATTCCTCCCCCCCCCCACCGAAGCAACCAACCGCAGGAACCCTGCAGGCGCCTCTAGAAGTTAGACTTCATATTCTGTGGTCTGGATGGGTGCCTGTTGTGCTCAGATTTGGCTGGCAAATTGAGGGCCTGGCTCTGATTTTATACTGCTGCTCCGTCTGATATCAGGCTGGTTCTGCTCTGCAGCTGTTTGGCCCAAGTGCCAAAATGAGCAGTGAATAGACTCTGACCACCTGGCTTGGGTCACCCTGCCAGCTGCCATCTCTTGCCTCAGGCTAATACGAAGGCATGCTGCTGCTCCAGCCTGCTTGCAAGATCCTTCCAGATGCATTCAAAGTTGCTTTCACACCTCATAGCCCTATCTACATATAGCAAGCCCAAACTCAGGGCTTGTTCAAACCAACTGAAAATGGCTTGCCAATTAGTCCCTGTTGCAGTACACACACACACACACCAAACACCACCACCACCACCACCACCACTGTGATGCAATGAATTCCGATGATGTCAGGAGAGACATTTCAGCTTCTTGCCATTCCATCAAGCACTCTGTTGAACTGGCACAACCGCCCCCCTACGAGTGTGCACGAATTCCAATCAAGTTCTAAGCGTCAGGCAGTACCAACCTATTTATTCATATCCTTAATTTGCCTATTTTAAAATGTGAGTTTTTAATTGGATTTTCATCATTGCCATCACTATTGCGAGGCTCTTTGGCACTCATCCCATCACTGTAGGCAATGTAGGCACAAATCTTTATGTGCAGCACATCAATATGACTTTAGAAGATGGAGATATATTGGGAAATTTCAACCATGCAAGTCAAGGCAGCAAAAAGGTCACAATGCTTTTCCAGGGATGCCACAGCCCAATTCTATTCAAATGGAATGAAGCAAAGTGGGACATGCTGGCTTATCAACTCCTCCATGAGTTGGAGCATCAGCTTCCATAGTGGGAAGCCATTTTTTGTGGAGTCTCCCCATGCAGTTTAGAACTCTGCATAATCAGGATTGGTGAAAGCCAGGTTCCTGACTTGCACAAGTTAGAAACTCCTCCTTGATACAACTCAATGCTTTTTTGCTAGCAGAAAAGTATTTTTAACCTCTTCTAATTTTATTCCTTATTGTACAACAAAAATAGTAATTACAAAACCCCACCCACTTGGCTGGGCTTGACTGATTAACCAGCTAAAATTCACTCAGAAGTAAGACCCTCCCAAGTGAGTTCAGTGGACCTTACTCCCAGGTAAGTGGGTGTAGAATTGAAGTTTAAATGTTGCAGTCCTGATCTCTGCAAATTTTACACAGCCACAGCCAGAGTATTATTATGTGGTTAATTGTGGCTTCATGGAAAAGAACACATGAACTTTGTTCTCGGCCTTATCTTTAAATTAGCTTGGGTTAAGTCAGCAGAGATATAATTAATTTGCTTAAAATCATTAGATATATCAGTTTTATCAACTAGAGTTGCAGTGAACTAGAAAGTTTGAAAATAAACAAGACAGGAGAAAGAGGGATGAAAGAAGATTTCAGATAAGACAAAAGAGGTATGCACATTGGTCCTAAGTAATCTTTTTCTTTTCTTTTCTTTTTGTTTCTATGTTTTCTTATGCTCTTGCATTCTAGGGCAAGATTAATTGAGATTAATTAGTGGGATAGAAGCTATTGTGAACTTATTGCATGCTTCTAAACTTTACATTTGTTTATCGAGCACAATTTTGTTAGCATCAGGTGCTGAAGTTCCAGACATCAGCACCAGCATAGAAATTACTTTATTTAGTTACCACTTGTAAGTTTCTATAGCAACTGCATCGTATAGCAGGAAGCTAATATTCTAGCATATGACTTGAGCCTCAATTTGAGATTTTATTGCTATAATTTGGACACACACATAGCATCGTACTGCCCCTGGACCTATTTGCAGTCTACCTGCTTAATCTCATTATTAAATGTATCATTTGAAGTGATACAACCTTTGGCTTCAACAGCAAATAATTTGTCTGGGTTTACTCGCATCCCTAGCTCCCTCAGTCACTTTGAAAGCAGTTCCTCAAAACAAGAGTCAGATCGCTGGCCATGGTGCTGATGGATTCCTCTTGACTTTTCAGATCCTGGCTGACCACATCAGGGCACCTCAATATGTCTTTAGAAGATGGGAATAATTTGGTAGCTTTTACAAACCAAGTAAATGCAGAAGTAAAGCTGCAAGGCACTTATCAATGATTCTAGTCAAGACTAGCTTCTGTCTTTAGCATTTGGCTCATGAAAAGAAATGATGAAATAGCCTTGCTAATTGTGCTTTGCCATTGGTCTTGAAATGAAAACACACACCCTAAATAATTGTGCTTTAGTGGGACATCTGATTTAGATACTTGACCTAAATTATTCAAATCAGAACTCAGGGAGCAAATTTCAGCACTATGTGACTGAACTTCATAGGTGCCTGAAAGAAATACAGTGGTAGCTCTGGTTGTGGACAGGATCCGTTCCGGAGCTCCAGTCGGATCCTGAGGTTTCTGCAACCGGAGGAACCGCTTCTGTGCATGCGCATGTGGCGAAACCCGGAAAAATACTTCCGGGTTTGCCGCGTTCACATCCTGAAGGATACGCAACCGGAGGTGCGCGTATCCAGAGGTACCACTGCATTTGGGTACTAAGTACGCATTTAGCATCAGATTCAGAATGGAAAGAATCCCCAGAGTAGGAATGCCCCTGAGCCAGAGGCTTCATAAAAGTCCACCATGAAAGGAGCTGTGAGCTGTGAAAGATAACAATTATTTTCCTGCTCAGATTATCCAAGAGGGGTTTGCCCAGCTGGCAAATCTTTTGCATGGTCTGCGCAAAACCTTTACTAGGGATCTTTGGTAGTCTAAATTGCCTTGGTTTCAAATGCCAAAGCCCCCACAGGCCTGTTAAAATTAACCCCCTGCAAGGTAATCAGACTTAGTCCATCTTGAAGGACTCACCCTTGGATCCTAAGGCTATAAAGGTTTTCCCTGGCTCAGAAAAATTAGAGAAGTTCTCCCAATTTGGGGTGTTTGTCAATCTCTGCATCAGATATAGTGCACAACAATAGATGGGGACTCTCAATCTGGGGGACAGCAAAAGATGGTCCTCTAGGATTCTCTGTACGGCCTTCAGCATTCACACAACCTCTCCAGGCTCCATCTCCCATCAGCTCTGCTGTGTGCCTTCCTGGTATGCTTTTGGAATGCATTCTGTACTGTAATAAAGCTTTTTTGCGCGCTCTCTCTCTCTCTCTCTGTGTGTGTGTGTGTGTGTGTGTATGTGTGTGTCTCTGTGTGTAGAAGCTTCTTGATTTTGTGTGACTGGAAAGTAGCCTACTTGATAAAGGTAAGCAGCTACCTCTGGCCATGTCCATTCTTGTCTCTTGTCATAACCACCACTGGCATGCATCACCTTTCAGACTGTGGCCCTCAGACTGAAAGAGGTTTCCCACACCAGGAATATAGCACAGATATTATCTTGTAGATGTAGGCATGAGTGCCTGAGCTCCTACAATTGATAAAGATTCTATGCACTGTGAATAAGAAAGATATTAATTGCAGTTACTATCAAATGTAACATTTACAGATTCTTATCTTGTCTAGCTACTTATCTAGCTTTGTCATCAAACTGTATACCTCTATGCATTATTCCTCCTATCATGGCTTTATATCAGCATTATAACTGAGGTATATGTGTATACTACCTGTCAACACACATGGGAGTTGCCTGTCATGCACAGCTACAAAGTCACAGCTTATCTAGGTGTGCTGTAATATAGTCCCTTCTACTTTATAGCACTGTCAGACTTCTAACACATTTCCTTTCCCTTATGAGTTGAAAAGGTAATGATCAATAATACCTTACCACAGTGTTTGTGAGGTATGTTAAGGCTCTTGGCTGAGATATTTTAGAGATGTGCAAGGCTGAGCTTCTGAAAAAGGGTAATGCAATTTTCATGAGATTCTTTTTTTTTCCCCATTGAAAAACTCTCATCCTTCATGCATCACATTTTGCACTTTTCAGCCGTAGAACATTGTGTCTTTATTTTTGCTATTGCTCACTGAAACACACCGGAGCCTGAGCAAATTATATGGCATTTCTGAATCAGTGGTCATTTAAAAGTTGTCAGGGTATGGACTGAAGTATATGCCACAAAGAGAAACACAGTCAGGTTCTCCATCTCCAACTACTCTGGCTGCTCAGTTCCAGCTCCAACCATCTTGCTGGCCTGCTGTCCAGCTACCTAGCCTGTTTTCCCCTCCTTTAAACACATTTCTGGTTTCAGCAGTAGTCACCCAGTCTGTGGAGGGCTATGTGACAAGCAAGAATCTCCATTATTTCAACTGCCCACCCCTTTTCTCTTGTTGATGTTTCCTCAATTGGGGGCATGGGGAGGGCCACAAATCAGTGGTAGAGCATCTGTTTTGCATGTAAAAGACCCCAGGTCCAATCCATGTTACCCCCAGGTAGGGGTGTGAGGTACTGCTGCCTGAAGTTCTGGAGTATCACTTCCAGTCAGTGTAGACAATACTGAAATAGAGGAACCAATGGTCTCACTCAATATAAAGCAGCTTCTTACATTCCTATAATGGAGGTGGCGGTTGTTTGCAGGATTATACTGGACACAGTTTTCTGGGATTGGGCTGAGCCACCTACCCCCTTCTGCCTGCCTTTTTACTTACAACCAGACCAGAAGGTGGCACAGCCTGTCACCTTCCTCCTCATTAGACCCTTGTCCAGGCAATTGAGTTCTACAAGACATCTGGTTGGCTACAAATAGTTAGCTCTGCCTGTAATCCCCTCTGCCTCTGCCTCTTATTGGCTCTGACTACACCTACTGCTGGGCCCTCTGCCTTCCATCCTAGGAGTCCCAATGGGCCCTGGGTCTAGCAGCAGCTGGGCTCTCTAATTTATTTGTTTTACTTAAAGTACAAGGACACCCAAATAGTCATTTCTTTTCATAAGGACAAACTTGAAGGACATACCTATTACAGCATTCAGTCAGCAGCTTCACTTCCTGGCTTCTGTGCTTGAACTGGAGGTGTAAGTAAGGTCTCCCCAGTTCACTTTTCTTTTGCAACAATAATGTCACATTGGAAGTACAGCATTCACTTATTTTTCCAATGAGAGGGAAATGAAGACAGGATGTTGTTGTATAAGAATAGCAGCAAGTGTGGGCAACTGCTGACTGTTGATCCCAACTTTGACAAAATACATCCATTGTTAAATCAATGCTATATGCAATTTTAGACCCATCGTAAGTACTTATAGGGAAATTGTTGCTTTTTTGTGGTGTGGATGATTTCCTTTGGAATATATTCAAATTGCTAAATAATTTTTGTCATGGTGGAAACTGAAATCTAATTTTATCAGTTAAAGTGGTTGTGGTATAGAAGAGCTAGACCCGCAATGTTCCAACGAGAATAATAGCCTGCCTGGGGACAAATTGACTGCTGAGACCCTGCCTTAAATAATAAAGTGAGAGATATACCAGGCTTCCTTTTCAAGAAGTTAGGGAATAAGTGGGAAGGGCTTAAACCATTTAAAACTGATAAGTTTTTTTCAGAGGGGAAGCAGAGTGATGGGAATAAGAAGCAAATAGTTCACTGAAATAATAAAAAAGACATTGGACTTGTGGTCTGTGTCACTTTTATGCTTGAAGTCCACAGGCTTTAACACAAATTAAAAACTTGTGAGGTTTAGACAGTGACACTGATCATTCTTCCTGGGAAACCTCTTAAACGGAGAACTAGCAGTAGTAGTTCTTGTATTTCCCATTTTCAAAAGTCACAAAAGGTATGTTTCTAAACATGCTTCCACGGGGCTCTGTTCCACTGAGATCAGTGGGATTTATTTTCATGTATCAAGGTTGGAGTCAGAAGGGTAGTAGAGATTATGTGGAATAAAAGCATAATATACCCAGTCTTTAGCATTATATCAC
Source organism: Zootoca vivipara (assembly GCF_965207765.1). Taxonomy (NCBI): domain Eukaryota; kingdom Metazoa; phylum Chordata; class Lepidosauria; order Squamata; family Lacertidae; genus Zootoca; species Zootoca vivipara. The sequence continues at coordinate 60,774,099 of NC_142587.1, forward strand.
ATTCTCGTAAAGTTTATTATCTCATCATTCTGAATCTTTACATCCCTTTATGTAATCTTGAAGAGCTGCCCTGCATGTGTGATTCCTATCACATCATATACACTTCTGCGTAGTGTTTTCTCTGTGTCACCAGTACTATAATGGGTAGCATTACTCTTTAGGTGGTTCTGATGGGTCATGTGAATATTTTACATGCCAGTAGTAACAATCTAGGAACAATCTGAAACGTCTTCTACGCAGTGTTTCGAAACTGGAAAGCAGGAAAGTTCTGCTGCATGGCGATTTTCGATTGTGTGATGTTGAATTCCCCCACAAGCCCACTGGAACACACAGTCATACAACTCCTAAACAGGAGACTGAAGTGGCAGAGTCCAAAAACAATTTTTCAGCATGATAAAGCCGTTTATCTAGCAAACACATTAGTTACTTTCCCATGCACCCTTGTCCTTCCTTTCTTGAGAAATCAGATAAACCAAGGGTAATAATTAGAAATAATCTCCTGTGTGGTTGCTTGCTCTTTCAATATTCCAGTGTCTACTGAAATTATACTGGCTACTCATACCCAATCAAACTGGGTGATGTGAGATGAAGAATGACAAAGTTGAGTGACAGAATTGGTGGTGTAAGTAAGAACTATGGGGTGGGTGGAGAATTACATTCTATGTGAGGACATTTAAAAAATAAGTTTGTGGCATAGTGGTTAGAGTGTCAGACTAGGACCTGGGAGGCCACAGTTCAAATCCCTACTTGGCCATGAAATGTAGTGGGTGACCTTGGACCATTTACTGCCTCACAGCCTAACTTACCTCACAGGGTTGTTTGAGGATTAAACGGGGGGGGGGGGGAGAAAATCCTGCATGCCATCTTGAACTTCTTGGAGAAAAGGTGGAATATAAATGCAACAATTATATACAGGTACATTACTATATTAAAAATGATTAGGAGCCTGACCAAGATTTCAGGTACATTAGTAAAAGGCCACTCATGCTAGATGTTGAGGAGCGGTTGGAATATCAGGAGGTATTTCAAGGCCACACTAGGCTTATCAATATTTGTTTCTATCCTATGAACATCTCGCTTTGATCAGTCTGGGGAGCAGAGCTTCTTTTAGGAAGAAGCTTCTTGTTCATTTTGATAGTGCCTGGAAATGTCTGAGCATATGTTCTGAGACAATGAAGTTTCAGCGGGATGGCTTTTCCTTTGAAAACTCAATCCTTGGAAGACCCACTTGAAACATGTGGCAGCAGGAAAAGTGAGTCAAGGAAAGAAGAGAAGGAAAGACATTTAGCTGAGAGATGTTGCAAAGGATTGGAGCTAAATCTTGTAAACACTGCGCCATTAGAAACTGATGAGGACAATAAAGAACAAGGATTACCATACATCCACTGGAGAGGTTTCAATCAACATCTAAACAGTTTCAGGGGATTTCATTTGAAACAGGGAGCTTTCTCAAATAAGCAATCAAAATAATCCATTAGGGCTGTAATCACAGTCATGTTTTTCCAGTGCGGTGATTTTGGCGTAAGCTGAGAGGGTAAATATTTTTAAAATCACTCCTTTTTTGACTTCAACCACACAATTGTGCATTCTCTTTCCTGAGTCTTAAGGAAAAGGGAATAGTTCCTAAATAATTAAATGGTCTGTTACAGAAAAGCCACTAATGTGTATAAAACTGTCTAAGCCCTATGGATATCATCTACTAAACATTAGTAACAACTAAATGTTGTGGAAACCAATGAAGTAGAATGCTTGGTCACAGCAATTTAAGCTTTGCTGTATTGTGTCCTGGTTGTTTAAAATAAGCAGCACTGAAACTAGGTTGCCAGTATTGTAGAATGCATATTTTAATATGAAGACAATGGGAAAATATGGATATTTTAGAGGAATAGGTTTCATAGAATCATAGAATTGTAGAGTTGGAAGGTACCACAAGGGTCCTCTAGTCCACCCCCTGCAATGCAGGAACCTTTTGCCCAACATGAGATTAAGGGTCTCATGCTGTACTTTCAACTTTTTCATACTCAAGATTCACTCTCAGCCAAAACATGCATTTTGGGACTCACTTCTCTCTACCCCCTCCTCTCTCCCCCCTCCCTATTTTGTCATACATTCCTATGGTGGAAGTGCTGCAGCAGCGGCCCACATTAGATCATGCCATGATCTGGTAGTGAGTCCCTTGTTGACACTAAATGTTCTAGGACACTAACACAGTGCTTGTCTTCACTTTCCTCAGTGTGATTTTCGCTTTTGAATTAGCTTCATTTACTTATTTTTACAAATAAATCTAAACGTTTTCCAGATCATTTAAAAAACATAAAGCAGGAATATGCCAATCTCTGTGAACTAATTTGGTCTTAAGGAAGCTATCATGGAACTGGATAAGGTTTAAAAAAAGAACCTGCTAATGGAAGTTAGTGGTTACATGTTAAAGAACAACCTAAGATGGGTGAGCATTCTTCTTTTTTTAGTTTTTATATATACTTTTTTAAAATGAAAGTGAATGATGCAAAGTTATGGCCATTAGTTTAGGGCAATGTTTCCCAAACTTGGTTCTCCAGCTGTTGTTGGACTACAACTCCCATCATCCCTAGCTAGCAGGACCAGTGGTCAGGGATGATGAGAACTGTAGTCCAAAAACAGCTGGAGACCCAAGGTTGGGAAAGGCTGGTTTAGGGTGACCTTGAAAACATGGAAGAGTCAACAGAGTGAATTCTGAACTACCCCTGCAATGTTCAAGCAAGTGACTTGTAGTTTTCCCTGGTAGTGAGACTGACAACTTTCTGTTGAAGGGCAACCTTTCAAATCTCAATCTCACTATAGCTTTAGTTACACAAGTTTTTTGTCTGAACTTTAGGAAAGAAAGGAGTAGAAAAAGAACTTGGGTCAACTCTGCATCACACACACACACACACACACAGAGAGAGAGAGAGAGAGAGGAACTCACTGGAACTCACCAAGAGTGTGCAAAAGCACTTGTGCTTCTGCTGTTATGCTCTTCTAAGGAACAAAACAGCTCTCAGATTAGTCTATGTATGGAAGATAACTGCTAATGAATATTAGCCATAATAACTACAACAGAGACTCCATGTTCAATTAAAGGTTTCTAATAATTGCTGTGTTTATTAGAAATGGGGGGGGGTGCAGATGATGAGGGGGTCATGCATTGTCTCATACCTTGGGTACACTTGGTCTGGTGCAGAACGGCAAGTTTTCAAAAAGCTCTGTCTTCAATATTTTAAAACAAAGAAAAAGAGATTGTGAATATCTTTTTAACAAAGCCAAGAGATTGCCAGAAAATCCCTTTCCTTCCAAAGTGTCATGTGATTTAAGAATCCTGGAGTAATCAAAATACCTGCAGTCAGAATTCATTGGATAAACTACCCATATATATATTTGACATACATTTCTGTATGGTACTGTCATAAACAATTTCATGGTTCGGTAGTGAGGAAGCATCCAGCTTTGGTTACACAAGTTTTTGTGTGACCTTTAGAAGAGAAAGGAGTATAAAATACATGAAATCGAGTGAGGTCTGCACCATGCACATGTATTTGTGCACCCTCTCTCCCCCACGCACATGCAAATATACTCCCTGAGGAACAGATTCCATTTGCTGTTTAGGGTGACAGAGCAGGGTGCATTTGAAGAAGGGCAAACGTATCAGGAAAAGGGAATTGAAAAACGCCTCTGCTATACTGCTACTTCTGCTCCAGAGGGAATGAATATAACATATCTGAAATCTGGTCCTCAGTAGTAAGATATACCACTTTTCAAGAAAGCTTGTTATATATATTGTTACAAAAGCTGGGTGCCAGTCCCATGCGCTGCTCTGCAGCAGCAAGTTTCCAGGGGGTTGCAGGTGCTCACCCAGGATTTGTGCTCCTTTAGAGAATTGAAGAGGCAACGAAACTCTGATGCTGTCAATAAATTATGAGACTAAGGGGTCCAGGGGGTGGAGCAATCCCCCACTCAACTCCTTTCGCCTTAAAATAAACCCCTCACTACTTCTGTGCTTCTTAGTAATGAGAGTCTAATTCCAGCTTTCATGGCCTGATCTCATAAAAACTCAGGGCTACTTAAATGAACAACCTCTTGCTTACAGTAAAGGGTCCCCCCATTCATCTAGGATCCCCACTGAATCAGTTTGCCTTTTCACCTTGGCAAATTTGTGGCACTCTAGGTTTTCACCCTATTGCCCCTTTTGTGTGACTCTAGGACACAAACTATCCCCCTTTTCCCTGAGGTAAGTTTTGCCCTCTTCTGAGTCTCCACCTGTGTGAATTTTGATACCCTGCTGGAACAACTGAGACGATTCTCCTTGGCACAACAAAGATGAATTTTATTTTCTTGAGAACATAGTTTTTCTTTCTTTCCTTAACGATTCATAAGGTTACAAACTTAGTTACAGTTGTACACTAACTCTGTCAAACTTTAACTCCAGGTTAACCTAAGCCTAACTCAAACCACCACTAACCTCACTTCACACCCTTTCTCCTTCCCTCCTTTGTCTCCACACTCCCCTCTCCCTCTCCAAATGGCTATCCCCTCCTCTTTTGAACTGGGAACCATCCCGCCTCCAAAAGATGTGCTGTCTGTTAATTTGGAGATGGATTAACTCTTTCTAATCCAGGGTGTAATATATCTTCCATACTAGGGCTAATCCGTTACAGAAGACACAGTGGAGACTGTCGTAGCTTCAGAAATATTATTTATTTATTAACATATTTACACCTGAGTTTAGAGGGAGTCCAGATCTTATGTCATGGTTAGCTCAAGCAGGGCTTGTTTCCTACAGCAGTGCAACACTGGAGTCGAAGGCAACTCATGCAGCCAGCCTTCAGCCATCCTGCCCAATATGGATCTCAGTCTTTGTTCTCTCCATTCCTCTTCCCAGCACACCTTGCTAAAGGCACTCTTTTCTTGTCACCTCAAACACACCCACCCATCACCATGGCAACTTCTGTTTGCCCAGCCTCAAGGATTCCTCTTAGATGGGCCATCAACACCTTTTGTCATCTTAATGCCTCTATCCCAGGTGAGGCACTGGCTTGGAAGGAAGCTTAGCCTGTATTTTTCCACTTGCCTGCAATCTTTCCTTCAAATACTAGATTCAGACTGATATTCATTAATTTCTTGCCCCTCCCAAAAAAACAATAACACCCACATAATGCCATAGGTGGGGAAGGGTCTGAGCTCAGTGGCCAAGCATCTGCTTTGCATGCAGAAGATCCCAGTTTCAATCCCTGGTATTTCCAGGTAAGGCTGGGAGAGACTCTTGCTTGAAACTCTGGAGAATCACTGTGAATCAGGCAATACTGAGCAGGGTGGGCCAATGGTTTTAATCAGTGAAAGGGAGCTTCCTATGTTTCCAATTACAATTGACAACAAAAGTATAGCAAATATGCTTAGGAGAAACAGGTTAGAATTACTGCTCAAATATGGACCTCTACAGGTAGCCTTGGCAAAATCAGATGCATCCAGAAAACACCATTTGCTGGGAAGCAACCATGGGAGAGAGCTATTGCAGTCCTAGCCAATTTGTGGCCCTCCCAGAGGCATCTGGTTGGTCAATATGGTTGTTGTATTATAAGGACAAGAAGCAGAACCCAAATCCAAGACCTATCATGATTTTGCTTAGTGTGGCATGTGTGTACGCTAAAATTATCCCACATTATTTTAATCACACCACTTAAAAGATAGCCCATGTTTTACTGCATTGGTATGATATATCCTTTTATATGCCTGTTGTCTTTGTCCATGGAGAAAGATGGAGGGCACAAGGAGAAGGCGACGACAGAGGACGAGATGGTTGGACAGTGTTCTCGAAGCCACCAACATGAGTTTGACCAAACTGCGGGAGGCCGTGGAAGACAGGAGTGCCTGGCGTGCTATGGCCATGGGGTCACAAAGAGTCGGACACGACTAAACGACTAAACAACAACAACATTATATATCCAGGTCCGAATTGTGTAGAGTAACCAGGAACAAGAAATTCTCCACATATGGAATAATTATTGAGTTTGTCTTATTGAAGGCACAGAATTTCCTGTTGCATCACTACAATTTTCCTTAAACAGCCTGCTTTACAGGAAGTGATGAATGAGATCAGACGGTGGAGCTGATTAACAGGAAAACACATCTTTCTACCTGTCGTGTTATGTCTCATCTGTAGTCATTTGGAGATAATTAGCAACGAGTACAAATTTCTGCATTCTGTCTGAGCGCCACACAATCTTTGTGTTACTATCTGATAAAAACAAAACTTGTTTTTATGATTCATAATTAATCTGAGGTGTTGTGCTGGGAAAAGCCCTGTTTCGAATAAATGGCCCTCACAGCACTGGAGTAAAATAGATGGCTACCACCTCAACATCCAAGGAGATCATTGACACACTTTCCAGGTTTATCACAGTGAAATAATTCTTTCATTAAGAAATCATTCGCATATGTAGGAAATGGCAGTTGCTTTCTAGAAAAGCCAGACAAAAGCTTTTGACTTTCTATCATTCTATTATTTGTTTCCTTGGTTTCTCTGAACTTAGCTGCTTAAATCTTCAGATTCCTTTGGAAATATATGCAAGCCTGTGTACATGCCAGAACTGTATATTGAATACATGTTATGATTTCTGGCCTTTGCTGGGCAAATTCTCTATTAGCCGTGGGAGTTGTGGCATATGCTGTGCCAATCCCCGCAGTGTATTTCTATGCTGGCTTTGCATTTCTGAAGGGAAAGAAAAACTCTTAGGTTAGCTGTGGCAACGTTTCCCACTACTGATAGGCTGAGCTTGGCCGAGAAGCAGAAAACATTCCTCGGTGGTGTATATTACATCAAGGGACATAGCCAAGTGGTCACCAGTGCTATCAATGGGATGTTCCCTAGTAAACGTCCTGGCACTGCTCTGATAACATATGTGAGCAAGTAAATGGTAATTAACCATGGCACTTAAGAAATCACAGGGAAATGATAGCCTTTCAGAACTGTTTGGCAAACTTTTTTTTAATCATTTCACAAACACAAAAGATATTTAAAAAGGCCCTTTGGCTTCTGTTCCCCTAAAGCAAGGAGAGACTATAATTCTCATGGAAATAAATATGTGTGGCAAACTTACAAAGAAATCAGTGCTCTTAGGGTAGCTTCACATATTGAGAGCCAGTGTTCCCAGAAAGTTGCCTAAGATGGAATGTGGTCCCCAGGCTGTGCCCCTGGAACTTTAATGACTATATTGTGGTGTCTTAATCTAATTTTTATGTATGCTGTTCTTCATCTAATTTAAATCACATAGGAAAAGGTATGGAGTTAGAAAAGCCTTTTCAAAAGCTCACAAGAGAAGAAGGGTAGATAGATGGGAAAAGGGAAGGACCAGCTGGTGATTCCTGCTCTAAAACTATCTTTTATTCTCTCCCTGAGGAACTTGCAACAGTTCTTGTTGTGGCGTTTATTCACGCTCTTTTGGAAAATGCTAAAAACTTGTGTAATTCAAGGCACTGCATGATTAAAAGCGGTCGGACTCCGTAATATTTTCCATGACATGAGACAAGCTGTCTATTTGAATAATCTCAATAAATCACAAAACAAGGTATTCTTCAGACTATCCTAGATCAAAGACGTTCAGATGATCCTCAAAACGTTTTTTTTTTTAAAATAATCTATGAATTTTATGGTTCACCCATCACTCCTTGTGACACCTGCCAACCCTTGAATTATCATGAGCTAAGATGATCTTATTGCTGGGATAATGTGGAAGTTATTGCTTCTGAATACAATTGTTTCCATCAGAGAGCTGACCTGGAACTCTGTAGGAAATTACCTGCCATATTGCACCACTTGGAATCAATACTGTAATTAAAGGTTTTTTTTGGTTCTGAAGGGAATTGATAAAACTGATACAAACACATTTTTCACTATTGTACAGAGAGAGAAAGAAACAGAAGAGGAGCATGATCTGAACGCTGAGAAACAGATTGCACCAAGAAACTGGCTCCCATGGGGGCTTTGTGTATGGTGAAAGGAAAATAAAATGGGAGGTTTAAGATTGGTTATTAGGAGAAGATAGCAGAGTTGCCAGAAAAAGTAAGGAAAAGAAGGAGAAATAGGAACAGTATATTATAAAACTAATCTTTGGAGGAGGATCTCCACCCGCCCAAACTTCTAAATTGCACCTATTTGTTGTGAGCTGCGTAACCTGCAGCAAAAGTTGCATTTTTCTTAATCTGAAATACAGTACACACCAAATTCATTGCTACTGATACAGTCATTGTTGAACCTTCAAGCAGCCATTAAAGCTAGGGCAATGCAGCCATGGCTTGGCACCCAAAATGAATATTGCACAGTTGCCACATATATCATGCAAGATTTCATGAGATTGGCGATGCACAGGAAGCGGTTATAGGTCAGTGGTTCAGCACATGCTTTGCATTCAAAAGGCCCTCACTATTCAGAGTTCAAGGGGCCAGGGATGATCTTTGACTGAAATCTTTGCAAGAGAACAACCTGCCTTAAATGGAGAGCTGGCCTACAAAGAGAGGGCCACGGAAGCTAGTCCTGCTATCACCACACACTGCTTCCAGGTTTGCACAAGGAATGTCTGCTTGATGTTCATTGAATGAAGCTTCCCATGTGTGCAGATGTACCCATGGAGAGATTGTGCTTGCAAAGAGAGACCTTTCCAGAGAAACTTCAATGTGTATAGCTTTACGTGCAGAGAACTCTTTCTGGCAGACATCAAATGGACAGTTGTTGGGGGAGCATTCTGCCAATGTGCCATGATAGTGATATGCAGCAATGGTAATACCAGGCAGATCTAACCCACAGAGCCTGTGTCGCTGTGCATTCATTCAACATTTGGGAGTATACATATGGATGTACCCATCAAGACAGCTTAATTCTAGAGCTAACAATTACTTAAGGAAACTGGTTTTACTGATTTAACAAACTCTTGGACCTATTTTAGAATGCTGGCAAGTAGGGGACTACTTACCAAAATGTATTTATAAGAATAAAGTTTCCAAGCTGATTATTACTACAGTGCTGGTGCAATAATGTCTGTAAGGGCCAACAAAATTCAAAGCCTTCCTGTACCATTTAGGGAAAAAAAAGTCTGCCTTCTACAATCCCCCCTCCACCCAATGATACCTGGAGCAAGTCACTTGACCCTACTGCATGGCATTATTATTATTATTATTATTATTATTATTATTATACATACACAAGCTGTTGACCTTTTATTTTTCTACACAAAATAAATTTTAAAAAATCAGATAGTTTGCAAATACAAAAAGAAAAAGTGTCATACTACACAATACATGTGTCATAGGGCATTGAAGAATTTCACATTTCTAATTTACAGAGACTCTAAGTACTATTGCATTTCAACATATTAAATTAAAGCATTATTGCTTTCTTTGAAATAAAGCTTTCCGAATGGAAAACTGCCCTGTTTAATATGCTGTTTTGTACATTTTGAACAATGGTTTTACATTTCGAAGTGCACTATTTTGCATATGTACGGGCACTATCCTTCACGTCCCATAATGTATCAATTTTTTAAAAGGGGGGGACAGTCAAAATGGCTTTGCATTTTAAGATGATTTACAGGATGAAATGTGAGGTTCAGAAAGAAGGCTCCTACTGTGAAAGGAATGGCCACTACTTAAATATTCATCTCATTTATTATATATTTATAAGGGAAGCAGCAGAAGATAGCACTAAATATCCAAATCTCAATTAGCTTTGCAATCTTTGTCTTCCCATGTGATGGAGGGTTTTGATAAAACTCCTAGCTGAAAAGGAAAGGAAATGCTTTTACATAATTCCCACTTGTCTGCTGCAGCGTTCCAGCACTGCCATCCAAAACAGCTTGCATTTACCAGCAGGAGAGGAGGACAGCTGATAGTCTCCTTCACATCCAACACAGGAGAAAAAACCAGAATAGGACAGAACATAGAATGAAAACTATTTGGAGTATTTTACATTGAAATCGAGTGTAGATGGCTACCCAGGTTCATTTGCAGAACTAGAAAGCAGCCCAGACTGAAACAGATTGTATTTTGTTATTATTTAAAAATGTTATTATTTTTTATTGCACATAATATTTCAGCAACTGGAAGCTAATAGTTGTAATAATAATAATAATAACAGAACTTTCCCAAAAGCTACAATAGAGTGATTAGTTTAATTTTGTCCAATTGGTATTTAAAAGGTCTCAACACTATGCAACTGCTTCTGCCAGTCCTGGCAACCTAAAGTAGTCTGGAACAACAGACTAACAGCATGCGTATGTGTCCATGCTGAATATATATTCAAAAAGAGATGCCTGCCATGCACACAAATTGTCTGTACAACTGGCACGGATTTATGGGTCATGCTTAGAAACCAGCTTCTTGGACACTTAGTTTACAGACAGTGTACTGGACCACACTATTTGGCTTTGAAGTGATTTAAATAATGGCAACTAAGCCCACATTCCCAGAACGTTCACACTCCTGTCTCAGCGATGCCTATGCCAGCTTTGTCATGTCTACAGAATGGAAGATGGCAGGATCCCCAAGGACGTGCTCTGCGGGAAGCTGGCTTCAGGCACCAGGCCCATTGGCAGACCTACTCTGCATTACAAAGAGGTCTGCAAATGTCACATGAAGGCTGGAAACATTAACCCCACTGTGTGGGAATCCTTTGCAGATGACCTCAGTGCCTGGAGACAATTAGGTCGTGTAACCATAACAGTAACCGGAGGATGAATGATTGCTGGGAGGAGCACAGAAAGAAGAAACACCATGGCGAACTTGCATTGGCACAGCCAGACACCTTCATCTGCCCCAGCTGCAAAAAAATTATCTGTCCCGTATCAGTCTCTACAGTCACAGGCACTGAAACTCTCCAATGGTTTGGCCTCACCCCCAAAGGCACACTCTTCCCTTGTCCTCTGAGCCAGACGGATGCCAACTGAAACCAAACCAAACACAGCCCTTGCCTTTCGATTGGCCCCCAGGGAAATGTGAAAGGATATGAGAGCCAGTAAGGAATTTAGGCAGGGATGTGGGTGGCGCTGTGGGTTAAACCACAGAGCCTAGGGCTTGCCGATCAGAAGGTCGGCGGTTCGAATCCCCGCAACGGGGTGAGCTCCCGTTGCTCGGTCCCAGCTCCTGCCAACCTAGCAGTGTGAAAGCACATCAAAGTGCAAGTAGATAAAGAGGTACTGCTCCAGCAGGAAGGTAAACGATGTTTCTGTGTGAGCTGCTCTGGTTCACCAGAAGTGGCTTTGTCATGCTGGCCACATGACCCGGAAGCTGTACGGCAGCTCCCTCGGCCAATAACGTGAGATGAGCGCTGCAACTCCAGAGTCGGTCATGACTGTACCTAATAGTCAGGGTTCCCTTTACCTGTAAGGAATTTAGGCAGCTAAGATGATGGCTTCCAGACCTGGGGGCAGGGATGTCCACATCTAAAGGCTCTTCAGAGTCACTGGCAGTGTGGAGATCTGCTCTACCAGCTCCTGCTCTGAAGAGACCTCAGAGCAGGGCTTAACCCTTACAATCATACAGCCAGTCCACCCTGTGTGATAAGCTCTGGGAACTTAGGAGGGGGATTGCTGGTGCCTTCTCTTTTTCTGATCCAGGGCAGAGAAACATGGTTTGGGTGACCCTTTAAAGTCAGTATACCTGAATGACTGGACAAGGAACTATTCCCTTGTGACAATGTATTCACTTCCAAATGATAATATTCTGGGTACAATCTCAAATCAGAGCAGCTTTTTGAGTGCTGTTGCTGGCAACATAAATTTCCAGGAATCAATGAAAAGCAACAAGGAAGACATGTGCACAGGGCTAGAGCATTTCATTCTAAACTACTTAATCCACATTTATTGTTGTTCCATTGCAACATACAGTGATGAATGAAAATGAATACTGTAATGTGTATTCCTAAAACCCCTTTAACATAACAGTACTTGAATGAATACTCCATACTGATCTGTCTCTTAGCCACTTCTGCCAAAGCATCATATGTTCTGTGCTCTCTCCCCTACCCTACCCTAACCTGCTCATCTCATTTTTATATATCATGGCATTTTGGCTTTGTTGTGAAATAATCAGCCAATCAAAATCATTGTAGCAGGAAGCCATTGCTTGGTAGATCTGACCTTTAACCCACAAACTATTCCTTTCTCCCCAGAACCTATCCACAGAGAGACAGAGATATTGGATGTGATGGATTAGATTTCCACTTCACTATGATTGCTCATAGAGTAATTTCTAGGAATTGAGAAGATTTCGGTAAAATGAGACTTTTAGCAAGGGTTGGTTGAGTCAGATCTACCTCTGGCATCTTTATGAGGGGTAGGGGAAGGTGCCTGAACTTGCTTCTGAGAAGCAATCCCTCCTTACGAAAACTGTAAGAGTAATGGGCTCCTTTCCTTGACCTCCCTGGAAAAGAAAACGGAATAGTTGTTGAACTTTACATATCCAGGCATTCCTGTGCCTGAATAATAGAAATCATTCTATATTTTATTTTTTACATTGATTATTCAGAGCGCAACCTTACCGAGCTGCCAAATTGTAGCTGACAAAGATGTTCTCTGGGAAATATATGCTAAAGAATTGTTACTTAGTCACAAAGCATATCTTGTTGCCATCAAAATTTTAAATCACGACGCAGTCCCATATCTGGGAACAATGAGAAGAATACCTAAAGCACCAGCTGCTTGTTGCTTGACAGTTCCATAGGGGCTGAAGAGCATCTGGCTTCAACCTGTTGGCAACACTTAACCCAATGGGATAGCTTCCATTAACATCAATAGAGTCAGAATTTCACCCTTTAAATGAAGGGGGAGAATGATTTACGGAGCCAAGAATAACTGAATCCTCAAGAAGCTTTGTCTTCCCTAGTGGAGCTACTTCACGTTGTTTGACACATAGAGCTCTTGCTCCTTGGTTTTCAATTAGAAAAGGCACATGACGCTTTATGGTTCTTTCACTGAAAGTCACTCTCTTGTCTTGATCATGCCTAAGGCAAAACAGAAACGTGCCACCTCACTACTGCACCACCTCTCTTACCTGGGTTGTGTGTTGGTGTTTTCAAAGCAGCAGCAGCATACTCTGCCGAGATCTGTGCTCTGCCAGATCTCATAAGATTTTGGCAAGATCTCAACCTCATGTGTGGGCTGACTCTAATTAATAGATTTAATCTGCTGAATTTGGGTAGGGGTGGTGGTTCTGCTACATCCAAACCCTGCTTCTTTACTGTGGCCAGGCTGGAAGGAGGAGATAAATGCCTAATCTCCCCTCCCTTTTCAACCATTTCCATTGCTTTCATTGACACTAATGGGAGAGGTTAAATACATCAGCTCCAGTGTTGTCAACTGCCAGCTCAAATTCTTGGAGGATGAGGCTCTCAAATGGCAACTAGTCATGATGGTGATGGTTTTGTTCTCCTCCCACTGTTGCTGCCAGTTGCTGAGAATCCCAAGTGGGATAGGTGCTATGTTTGCTTGCAGGCTTCTCAAGGCACCATGCTGGCTACTGTGGTTCCAAAGCTCCTGCCAACAGCATGCCCAAATAACACATTTTCACCCCAGCAGTAGGGTAGGATCACTGGCATTACATCTATGCCTGTGGAGTTTTCTCTGGGCAGAGCATGGGGTTTCTAGAGGCTTAAGTGCCATGCCAACAACAGATCTCCCTTTCTGGCAGTGAAGCAGGACTTATGCTACATCCAATGGCACTGGGGGCGGGGCTTGCAAGCATAGCTGAGCCCCCTCCACACTTTCAGCCCTCATATTTGCAGGCAAATGCCTGAATCAAGCCATTGTGATCATTCATTCACACTGAGCTGCTCCAATGAGTTCAGGAGAGCAACAAAACTGTAAGCTTTATCTCAGGCATGTCCAACAGGTAGATCGTGATGTACTGGTAGATCACTGGACATCTGTGGTAGATCACTGGTAGATCACTGGCTCCTCCCAAAGAAGCTCAGCAACTTTGGCTCCCCTAAAAAAGTTCTACATCTTTGCCCTGAAGCCCCCCAAACAGGGCTTTCCTTCCTAAAAAAAAAGAGCTCAACTTTGACCCAACCCGCCCCCCCCCAAACATGGATGGCTTTCCTTCCTAAAAGCTCAACCACATCAACCTGAATCCCCCAAAAAGGGGATAGATCACTGCGAGTTTTTAACTCTGTGAGTAGATCGCAATCTCTTGGAAGTTGGCCACCCCTGATTTATAAATAATCTACATTTCCTTATAATCATCATCATCATCAGCTAGGGTAAGGAGACAAATAGGGTAAAAAGGTGCATTTTCAACAGTCATTGGAAATGACCTTTGTGGGGAGGGAGTTCCACAGCTTAGGGGCCACCATGGAGAATACCCTCTCCCCGGCTGCCACCATCTGAATCTCAATAAGGGTGGAGGAACTACCAAGAGGGCACCCTCTGCACTCGAGAGGGTCTGTAGGGAAGGAGGTGGTCTTTCAGATATTTCAGTTATATGGGGGAAATGTCACTTTTCTTTTTTGGGTGCAGCAAACTATTCAGAATACGCTCAAATATACGGGTTGGAATGCTTATTTTAGGTATTTAAATTTCATAAAATTAACATTTCACAGTAAAAAAAAAGTATTTAGCTATAGTTCATTCCTGGTCAGCTCACAACTCCCACACCCTTTCAAAATGATCATTAGTTCTTGAAACTGGTTTACATACAATAGTGCAGCTTACAACATATGCCTGGCATCTAGCTGACATTTCAGAGAAAACTTTGTTTAAATCAGATAATGAACAGTGTTTTTATTTTTAAACTAGGCTTGTCTTCCTTTGATCTTCAACTGCTATTTCTCATCACGAGCCACATGTATCTGACTCATATATGATATATCATCTGATGTTTCATTTTCAGGAAATAAGTATTGGAGGCGGTGAAGAAATTGTTCAGTTTAACATTCAGTTCACAAGTCAGTTCCTCAAAGCTGGTAAACATGAAACAGACCCCCTTATGGAGCCCACTTTCAGCGATTCCCTCTGATGGCTGCGTCCCATTCACACAGCAAACACGGAGACCATAAAGTTATTCTTATTTCCTTATTTAACAAAATGTATATGTCACTTGATTATAGTAAACTCTCTAAGCAGAAATATCAAAACGATCAATAAGAACAATTTTAAAAACATGTCAAGATCATTAAAATGAGCAGTAAAATAAAGCATGTCAGCATCTACAGGTCTGAATAGGGCTGCCTAAACAAAAATGTCTTAAGCAGGTGCCCAAAAGAGTGCAGCAAAGGTGTCTGTCTGAGTACCAAAGTGTAGGTGCTGCCACACTGTTGTTATTTTTGTTGTTGTTGTTGTTGTTGTTGTTGTTGTTGTTGTTGTTGTTGTTTAGAAAGGTGGATTTCTTACAACTGTGGAATGAGTATTATGTGGCACCTGTAGCAGGGTCAGTTCTGCAGATCAAAGTGGGTGCATTTGGGTTAAGGTGATCCTGCAAGTAAACTGCTCCAGTCCCCTGCCCACCACCACTGAAATTGGGGCAGCATCTTTGTAATTCCTTGCCGCACCAGGTACCATTTGGGGAAAGGGTGCCATCGCGGCTGCCCCCTGGGACGGCAACCCCAGGATGTGCGCCACGCCCCCGTGATGCACGCCACACCCACAGGACGTGCGCCAGCCACCCCCCGCCATCTGTTCTCTGCTCTGGGGGCTGCAGCATGTTGCTCTGCCACTGACCTGTCCACCTAAACACATTCCAGCACCATCATCTGGTATCACTGGTGGGTAGGCAGCAATCACACCGAGAATGACAAACTCTCAGACCGAGGCAGCCAAAGCACATACACTTTTACTGGCTGGGAAAGCAGACCAGGCAGGGGTCAGGATGGTGCCAACTAGTCGCACTCTGATTGGTCCTCCTGTAGGTCTGCTCCCTACATTTTACTATTGAAGCTGCTAGTGGATACCAACACAACTGCATTTTTCAGCTTCTATGGATCTTGTCTATTAATCCTGTGTCATTAAAGATGATTTGCAAAGATGCTAGTATTCCCAATATGATAAGACCTCCTCCATTGGCTCTGCAGCCCAGGTCTTAACATTGAAAGACATGAGCCAACCCACAAGGTAGCTTTGGAAGAGAAATAATTTGCAAAGCAAAAAGGCAAAGAGATAAAGTAGATATTACAACATATAGATCTAAACGGTTTTATGCTTTCTGACAATGCCCAGACACTAGATTTATTAGGTTAGCAGGCTACACTGTCTAGTCCAAAAGACATCAAATATCTTCTGCTGTATCTGACATGGTTTCACAGTATCCCCATTGTTGTTTTTAAAACCATTTTGACTTAATGAACTATAAATGTTATTTCTCTGCCTTCTCTACTAAGAGCAATCTGATTGTCCTGCTCTGGGAACATGCATTTTATATCAACAGGGCAAATGGCCTTTGTTGCCATTCCTATTTTTAATTTTGAAGGCCATCACTCCTATCAGCACTGCTTCCAGGTTGACAGACAGGTTCATTTCTGAAGTCAACACACAAAAAAGATATGCAGAGAGTTATAACAGGTATGGGGAACCAAAGACTCTCTAGTTGTCACTGGACTCCCATCAGGCCCAGCCAGCATCAAGGATGATGGAAGTCATAGTCCAGCAACAATTGGGAGCCACAGGTTCCCCATCCTGGATTGAGATTTAATGATTTTTAGTTTTATTGTTTTTTGTATTGCAAACATGGCTTCACAAAATGTGATAACAAAGCCCTCTTCAAAAGAGCAAATCAGGGATTGCAGCTTTGGCTCTGCCCTTAACCACACAGTCCCAAGAACTACCACACAGAGCCTATCTGTGCAAAAATTGTATGTGTACAGACTCTAGTATACACCGGGGTTTTTTCGTTCAATGTCGCACTGTTCACAGGAAGTCATGGAGTTCAGAAGACTGCATGAAAATTAGGGAAACATAAAAGATAAGCCAAGATTTGATGAAATGCAATCAGTTTAAATGTGTTAAATATTTATATTTAATTCTTCTAATGCCTTACTAATGGCTTCTCCAAACGATTCAAAATAATTAACACAGTTAACACATATTATTATGCACTCAAATGCATCATCAACATTTCCTCAAACACGTGTCAATCTATTATGAAGGGAAACATGACATGTAGTATATCATTAGTTTCTTTGTGCATAGCCAAAGTGAATTGTTTTCAATATTTATTCAATAGTAGGAAAAATGCCTGCCACAACGTCTGTTTCAAGGGTTGCATACTGTTGCGTTTGCTGGTATGTCTGGGTGTGTTTGTGCAATCATATGCATCTCCATATGCTTTGCTCTCTGCACAACCCTTTCCCTTGGCATCTTATCACAGTCCTTCCCTGTAGCATTGTTAGAGACTGGGCCATCCTCTGCTACAAGATAGTGACTGCAACACTGTCCCCAGATGTTGAACCTTATTTCCCCCCACATGAGTTGCAGATGTTCATTTATATGAGAGTAACTGAAGCTATGGATACCCTGTGATGGAGATTTAACATTGCTGTCAGAAAACCTTCTAACAATACATTGGTGGTAGGGATAAGCTTTATCCCTCTCAAGAGGTCAATGGGATAGCAGTAGTGCACTGGGAACATAATACTACATGTTGTGGCACTTGGCTTTTTGCAGGGAGAGTTACATGAGATAAAGTGGCTATGACATGTGCACAGGGTTGAATGGATCGGTCCTCAAGTTGTATTTTTAAATAAATATATATTTCAACATATAAAAAGCAATCCACATAATAAATTCAATCAGGACACAGTTTGGTATAGTTCAGTAGTTTTTAAGCATTTTTTGCAAGAAGACCCACAATACAAATGGAATCCTTTCTTGCTAAGGGACCCACACGTCAATTTCAATTTTTGACCTGGAACTGAAACCCTGTTAGGCTTCTTGCAGCATTTCCCCAAGCTGCTGTCATTGCTGGCAGCCTAACAACACAGCGAGGGCTCCTATGGCTGGCTCATTGGTTCTGACCAATCAACCTGTCTTTGCTCTGCCTGCCACCCTCATTGAACATGCCCTTATGGAGCAACCAATATAAACAAAATACTGGGTTGGAAGAGAGGGAAAATATCCATTCTTTGCTTTGCAATTATGTATCTCTCCCTGTCTCTCTAGGGTTGCTTGCCTCCCATCTTGATCATTATGGGTGTAGAGCAGAAGAGGGGGAGCTTTTCAGCCTCAGGGCCACATTCCCTCATAGACAACCTTCCAATGGCTGCATGCTTAGGGTGGGTAGTTGCAAAGGCAAAAGCGAGTGAGCAGCAGGTGCAACTCTTACTTTCGTACAGTTGGAATACACTGTATTCCACTACATTCCTCTGTCCTCCATCAAGGAAAGCAAAAGGCATTCAACAGGGCAAATGGCACTTTTCAGGCACCCAAAAGCATTTGAGGAAGACACAGAGCAAGTCCATTGAGGGGTGTTCCTTGGGGATAATGGGTTTGGCCTAAAAATGATTGTAGCCTGGAAAAAATCCTGAGGGACAGAAGCAGAGGCCTAGAGGGCTGCATTCAGCCCCTGGGCCTGAAATTGCCCACCTCTGATATACAATAACATGATATATAAGCTATATTAATCTCCAACAAAATTATTGCTGCCCTTCTCAAGTTACGCTAGTAATAGCAAACATAGTGCACCCTATATAGATTTCAACGCACAGGACATCCCATTCTTTTAAATGACAGAAACAAACCCACAAACAGAAAGGCATTGGTATACACACCTGTTTCATCTATTGGAAGTTAACCCTTAGGAGTGGAGAGCTGCATTTATGCATTAGAGCAGGCATCCCCAAACTGTAGCCCTCCAGATGTTTTGGTCTACAACTCCCATGATCCCTAGCTAACAGGACCAGTGGTCGGGGAAGATGGGAATTTTAGTCCAAAACATCTGGAGGGCCGAAGTTTGGGGATGCCTGCATTAGAGGGTAGGACTACTGATCTGGTAAACATATTACATGACACTAGAAAAAAATGGTGATCCCATGTTGAGTTCTCCTATGTCACACATACGTATAATGTATACTAAAGCATATCTCATGCCTTATATCCTTGATGTCCAAGTTAGGACCCATTAATAGTCTGCACAGTGAGACTTAGGGCTCTTTCACACTTCTGTTTGATAGCATGGGTCAATGAGGTGTTTGCTTGTCCCTTGCTTTCCAGTAATGGATAGTTGTTCTTTTGTCCCACTGCTTTACACTGGGAAAATCTGTTGTTTACTGCTGAATCAGAACCAAAGTCAATCCACAGAAAAACGTGATTGACAGGTTTCTCCAGGGGAAAGTGGTGTGGACAAGCTCTTACTTCTGAGATAACCTTCAGAAGCTTTGCACTGTAAGCAGCTGAGGCTGCACTCTTATTCGTGCTTGCTTGGGAGTATGGAGGAGAGCTGAATGTCTCAGGCTTGGAAGAGTATCATCAATCCTCCACTTCCGTATGTCTCTTCCCCATGCTAGTTCTGTTGCCAACAGAAGGAAAACAGCCCATGGGGCACTACTCTTTAAACAGCAAAATAATTAAGAAAAGTGTTTAAAGCATGCAAAAAGTGCATTTCTGTTAAGTTACCATGGGCATCCATGAACTGGGGGGAAGGCCAAGTTATGTCTAGAGGGACACTTGCTCTCCTCTCCCTCAGTTAACATGTGTATGTTAAGTACACACTGTAATATTGCAGAGTCCCACTTGCTTTTTTTATATTTTTTGAGCCCCAATGTCTGGGAGTTTACAGAATACAACAGTAATATAGGGTTTTTTTTTTTTAAAAAAAAAACCTCTATTTGTTGCTGTGCTTTGGCTTTTCCTTGCTTATCATGCTACAGTGTCTACTATTTAGCACATTTGTTGCGTGAAAAGAGCCAGCTTTGCTCACAGAAAGTAACCTTGGCATATTAGTGGATCTGCGAAGAGACAAAATAGATGTTCCGCTTAGCAGCGACACATGCACACATTTCCTGCAGTATATTTCTCAGAAATGTGTGTCTGCAGCTGCTCCTTTGGAACATGATTAGTAGCTATTGTTCACAGGAAGTCATGAAGCTGAATGGCCCCAAAAGGCTTTGATGTCAGCCACTTCAGTTGCTACTTTCTTCCTATTCCTCATGGTAGGGCTGCTGAGCTTGAAAAAGCGTGTGTGCCATTGCCTTGGGGTGCCCAGGGCAGAAACATGCCTGGGGGGGGGGGAGGAAGGGGGCTGCAGTCATTAATTATCCATTTCTTTTGTTGTGCACAGTTGCACTGCTGAGAATTGGGGAATGATACATCCTAGGTAGGTCTATCAAAAGCTGCTTTATGCAATGCATATTCAGTACGTTCTGCTGATATCCTGGTCAACAGCTCTTAAAGACTCTTTAGACTCAGAAGGTACGGAAAGCTGCAAAATGCTCATAAGGTCTTGGCAATCAAAGGCAGCAAGTCTCTCTTGGGGATGGCTTTCACAACAGTAACTACTGTCAAATGTCTGCCTTCTTGAAGCCTCTATATTGCTCTCAGCTTTACATAAATAGAGGGCATGCTTCACAGTATCAGAGAGATCAGAGCTGGGAAAGGCTCTGTTGGGTCAGCCCGTCCTTCTTCCTGCCAACGCACTGACTTTTATCTTCACTGTATCCTTGACTGCTTTACAAAACATCCTTGAAATGTTTCCAGGAACAAGATTGCAAATATTTTCCAAAGGGAGAGATCCCCTATTTTTGTTTCGTAGTCTAATGGATGCTGTTCTTTATGTGGGCTTTTACTGCACATGGTAGTTATTTCATTATGACTTTGTACAGATTGAAATTTAACAAACATTGTGCTGGAAACAATAAATGACCGCCAACTGTCATTTGTTTATCTACTGTGCTATGTCAAATCATGTGAAATGTGGTAAGGTCACATACATCAAGGTGATATTTCCCCCTGAGACAAAAACCCTGTGTAAGGGACCCTATATGCTTCAGTTATATGAATCTAGGCTTTGTATACATGGAACTCTTGAGTTATGATCCCGATCTCCCCTTATCATATTCATTTATCCCCAGAAAGGCTATCCTTTCACAAGTTGCTCAGTTTCCATTTAAGCCATTTTCAGGTGTCCTTGAACTTTGTATTTTAGGGGGCATAGAGATGCCTGCAGCATCTCACGTCTCTACTCATCTCAGGGGGTTTGTGAGCTGAATGCTCTTACAGTTTTCCCCATAATCAGCATGGAGATACCTTGAAGAGAGACAATGGGGCCATGTATGCCTGCTCCATGCCCACTATCATGCCCTTGACCTTGATTATCCATGTGTTGGAGTAATGACTGTTGGGGAAAATGTGAACAGGAAGTCTCTGCCAGTGCTTTTTTTCTGCGGGTACACACGGGTATGCATACCCCTAAACATTTTGTGAATCTGACAGGATGAATTGGCAGTTCCATTGCTACCCCCGATGGCTGCCTCATTTCCTCTCACAGTGTTTCCTGAGTCTCAGATGGAAGCGAGCATTTAATGTGTGGAGTTGGAATCTAGCATGGTGATTGGTCAGTTTCGTTGTTACCACCTCCGATGGTGGCTTCATTTCCTTTCCAGGTGATTTTCTTGAGTCAAAATGAGAGTATCCTTAAATATTTTATTTTATTTTTTAGGGGGGGGAAGGTCTCTGCTATATGGAACCTTGAGCATGTAGGGTTCCAACACATCATTTGTAAGGAATCTCTTCTTCAAAACCTTCTCCCAAAATGTGGACATCATTGGGCACGGAATAGGATAATGGTGAAAATTGGGTGAAGGGCAAGCCTTGATATCATTCATAGGGAGCAAAATGGCTGAAGAGGCCTTCAATATTCATCAAAAGATGACTCTCCCTAGTGTTGTGGTAGAATTACTCCAAACAACATGTTAAAAGCCCTTTGGGGGTGGGTTTTTAAAGAAAAAATATTCAAGACTCCTTCATATGTTGCTTTCATGAAGTGATGAAGTATGTAAAAATGTGGTTTAACAATTTCTCTTCCCAGGGAATAATAGTGCTGTGAGGGGAACAGAGGCATCCTAACAACTCTCAGCACCTTTAGTTGTCAAGATTCTTTGGGGGAAGCTGTTAGGGCACCAACAGGTTGGCGTGCTGAAGGCGGCAGTTGCGTATCAGTCGGGTCAGGAGAAGCTGAAGTCAGGAGCAGTCCACGTCAAGAACCAGCCGAGGTGGGTATCAGTACCAGGGGTCAGGAGAAGCCGAAGTCAGGAACACTGGAATCAGGAACAGGACGAGCAAGGATAGCTATGTGCTTCACACAGCAGTTGAAAGTGCTGGTGAAGGGAGCAGCCGGCCTTCCTTATGTAGCCGGCTCCTCACCACGCTTTTTACGAGCTGCAGCTGCCTCCAATTGTTCCCTCTGTTTCTCAGCTCTACGCTCTACAGCTGAGAAGGGAGGAGGGGAGGGGGCCTGCCAGTGCCTCTCCTCACAAGGGCCTGATTCTGTCTCAACTACTTCCTCCTCCTGTTCTGGTCTTCCCTCTTCCCTATCTGATGCTTCCACTTCTGAGGAGTGCCGCCACCAGTCTTCTCCGGGTAGGAAGTCCTCTATTTCCCCAGACTCTTCCATGGTTGCCGCTTTGTCTAGGGGGGCTTGCCACCACTCCTCCTGTGGCGTACCACTCCTCCTTCTGGCACTACCCTGGCATAAGCTATACCAAACTAAAGTAGTATAACATTGCTTTAAATTTGCAGTGCAGATGGGATCCTATTTTGCTCCTCCCCTCTTTCTCACCCTTTCTTTCCCTTCTACTCTCCTCCTCATATTTACTGCCATACCATTGCTATGTCACACTTTGAATTTATACAGGAAAGTGTGGATAAACACATTGGATACCACATGAAGCTACATCTTCCTCCCCACCCCAAGGTGATCATTGGCAGTTGCTGAAAACAGTTTTTTTTCCTCTCTCTCTTTCTGGTTAATGTTTGCATTCATGGAAGTCTTTATTGAAAAAAAGATACAAATCACAGAGCACTTTCCCTTTGCTGTAGGAAGGAAAACACCATTTATTTCATAAATGCCATTGGAAAAAAGTATAATTCTACTTTGTTACATCTTGGTAAATATAAAGCAGGGGATGACTTGAGCAGAGCTGTAACCAACGTACCCGTCAGTTAAATAGATAGATTGTAAATCTACTCAAACAGCTATAGGGCATTGCACTGTCAAATCCGACAGTAGATCCCTGGCCCCCGGCTTCGCTGTCTTTCAGAGGAGGATGCAAACTGTTTAGCTTTCTCAAGCCCGCACTTTCCATCTGTCCACTGACCCATGCAGCTGCCCTACCCTTTACTTTGCTGGGAGATTCGTGATTGCCTTGATGGAAGAAAGCAAAGTGCAGAAATGACAGCACCTTCAATGGGACTCAGGAAAGAATGATAGGGTAGACTGCAAGACTCATATGTGCCTGGAGAGCTTAGAATTAGAAAAAAGGAAGCTTTGTGAAAATCTGGATGGAGCACCTGCCAGGGGTAGAATATTTTAGAAAGGAAGAACGGGAGAAGGAAGAGAGAAATTAAAAGAAGATAAAGCACCACTTGCCTCTGCCTCAGAAGAAGCAAAGGGCAGAATATCTCTAGTATGGGATGGGATAAATGAAACTTCCTCCAGAAGCTCACTATTGATATTATGTCTACGGATTAACCCCTCATGATATGAACAAAATCATTGTCTTAGATCCAGATTTAGGCTGCAATCCTAACAGTGTCAGTTCAAAAGAAAGCCTTACTGGATTCATTGAAGGTGACTCTCAGGTAAGAGGCGCAGCCTCGGTCATGTGCCAGGGCTGGTTCAGCTGCAGGTCAGTACAGAGACTCAGAGATGAGCAGTAATTCTTTATTTAAGGAAACAGAATACGAACAGAGAAACCATGGCAAAACTGTTCCCAGTAAAACAGCTGCCAGAACTGACCATCTGGACATCCCACTTCCCCCTAAGTCTCCTCCCTGTCCAACTCCCCCCCCCCTGCAGTCTTAAACTCCATCCAGGTTTAAGGTCCTGTGCACTCTCTGTGCTCTTTGTTCTGCTACATGGAAAAGCCTCCAAGCCCTTAGAGACAAGGGAGGAGGGGAAGGGAGCGGAATACAGAAGGCTCACCAGGCTCCTCTGAATCTGTTACCTCCTCCTCAGCTGCCTCTTCTTCCTCTTTCTCCCTCAAGCCTGTTGCTTGTTCAGCATTCAACCATTCTGCCCCCCCCTTCATCCTCTGACCTATCTTCCATGTCCTATCACCACTCCCCTGGCTCAAAGCCTTCCTCTTCTGAGGCTTCCCTAGGGGGTCTTCAGAGGGAGCCTCCCATCATTCCTCCTCATCCAGCCAGTCCCTGACATCATGCTTGGAAATCAATGGGACATAAGTTAGTCATGATGAACAAGTCCCACTGATTTCAGCTTAATTTCCCCATGTGATTGTCATGGAGTCAACATGCAGGAGCCAAGATCTCTTTGCCCCCTTCCCTAAAATATTTGAGGGGGACAGGCCCCAGCAAAGTTGATGGCTATTGCCATTCAAATGGTTTGTGTTTCGCCATGTCCTGAAATCGATTATGCAGGTGGGGATTACCTACTCCCCCAATATTTTATTCCAGTTGGTACCCCTGCCTGTTAGCCATATTAGCCATGTTTCATTTTCTTCCAGAACATAGCAACAAAAGGCCTGTGAAGAGACAGAACAATTTCTGATAATTCAGCATTTGAGAAACCTGACACTTGTGCTCAGGTAAAAATGTGCTCAGTTAATGAACCTTTGCATCTGATGAAAGGTGCTTCTTCATCTAGTCTTCTATTGTATTCAGACTCTGCGTCATTGTGTAATAGAATCATTCTCCTCTGTGCCTCAGTTTGCAGCTTCACTAATCTGTCACATATAACATTTTGGGAGGGAAAGCACCAGATTCCCTGACTGAGACCAGAAAACACTGAGCACTTTATAGAAAGTAAATCAATTAAAAGAAAAAAGATTCTTCCCAACTTGGCAACATAAAAATTCCTGTAGTGTCAAAGGAGACAATTTGTCCCCATTCTTGCTGAACATAGCTGGCACTATTCATTTCAGAGCTTCAGGCTATCTCATGGTACCTTACTGGGCTAAACAGATCAAGGGCACCTCATTATTTTTTGTCAAGCTCAAAAGTTTCAGGCGGCTGATTATTCTCCTCAATAACAGTAATCTTTTTAATCACAGCCGGCTTGGTAGTACAATATTTACTGCTGATGTTTCAGAACAATTTGGAAGCTTTTGCTTTTGAAGGCAGTCAAAATCGCAGAGAAATCTGAGCTCTCTTCTCATTGGGCTTTCTTTGTGCTGCAACATAATGCCACAGTTAAGGTACTGGGAATAATAAAACCATGAAAAGATATTTTAAAATGACCTCTATGTGCATTATATATATATAAAATTAAGCAGATGGCATCTTGCCAAAGAGTCTTTAGCATGGCACGGCACATCTTACATTGTACATAGTGAGGTTTATCCCCAAACTCCTTGGAAGACAAAGCAGTTGGGAGGAACAAGACCTCAGTCCAGTAATGACCATATAGATCTGCAGTGTTCAAGGATGAAGCGACCTACTAGAATTCCCTACTGTGGACGACTCGTCCCCCCATGAAAGTGAATGAGTGGAGTTTTTATCTTTCCCCTTCCACCCTGACCATTCTAAGTGACCCTGCCATGGTTATGAGATGAAAAACAATGGGCAAGCAGGAGTGTTGCTCTTGTCTTCTCCTTTTCCTTATGGAATTAGGTTGCGACAAACTATGTGTCAAGACATATGGGTGTGGAAATTTTTTTGGTTTTAAGTTTAGTTATGCCATTTTCTTTTGTCATTCAACATACATTCATTTCAGTATTCATTCATTTGCATAACTTGCCTCAGAAGTTCATTTTCCTTGTTTTTATTTGTTTCTGTTTACCCCTGCTTTCAATGGAAGATCTTTCTGCTGCATTTAACTTTGATGTTTTTCATCCAAATGGCATGAAATCTTCCAACCTTTTATTATTCCCTAAACACATATCAATCATATTTCAGGAAGTTTGGGAAACAGGGCCCCATTTTACAGGCATTTAAACAGATATATATATCCTATAAGCATCGTCTTGTTTTCAGCTAGAGATTTGCTACTCATCATCTGCTTATAATTTTCTATGGGAAGAAGAAAACGAAAGCACAGTAGTGTGGATTATGTTTTCTCTACCTTACCTACCAATCTGAAATAAAACATTCCTTTAAAACCAACTCCATGCATGTTCAAGGATATCATTACCTTGACTCTTTTTTTAAAAAAAATATATTTATTGGGTTTTCAAACAGAAACAAAAAAACACAAAAACACGCCAATATGGCAAAAGAAAAAAAGAAAAAAAAGAAAAAAGAAAAGAATTACAAAAACAAATACAGCAAGACAATAAAAAAAGAGAAAAAATAAACAATCATTATATAACCTCATTTCATAACATCATTTCGGCTTCCCCGTCCCCCCTTTCCGAGCCTTTATAATATCCCAATTTGCGCAGCTTTCAAATTATAACCGTATTACATACTCATTACCTAATTACACATAATCATTATACCATTACAGTTCATTACAATTCCTTTATATTAATCACTTATTAAAGCCATATTCTTAATATTTCATTATTTCATTTCATAATTTTCCAATTCTCAACTAACTTCCTTTAGCCTATTTTTT
Organism: Zootoca vivipara; assembly: GCF_965207765.1. Classification (NCBI taxonomy): domain Eukaryota; kingdom Metazoa; phylum Chordata; class Lepidosauria; order Squamata; family Lacertidae; genus Zootoca; species Zootoca vivipara. The sequence goes on from NC_142587.1 coordinate 60,800,814, forward strand.
TTCCTTTAAAATATTCTAATCAATTTCAATCAACAACTTATTTCTAACCTATTACAATTCCCACTACCCCCTCTGTCTCCTGGTTAGCAATTCTCTGGTTAACAATCCTTCGTACAGTCCAAATTCAAATCCATATAATCCATCCCAATCGGAATGCCGCTTCTCTTTCAACCCACACCATCCCTGAACCACTTCAGCCCACCCTCCTCTCCCCATCCCTTCTTCTGTTGTTGCAGTTTCTTAGCTCCCTCCCACCTCCATCTTTCCCTTTTCTTGGCCTCCCATGTCGCTGAACTGTTGCCTGGGGTTCGCCTCCCTCCTCTCACTAGGGGGGCTCGATCCCAGGACAAGTCTTTGTCCTTTGCCACTGCTTGGTTGGTTTTACCATGAGCCCGATCCCTCTCTCTCACTGAGGGGTCGGCATCCTGGATTTTTTCTTCTTTTTGAGCCTCCTGTTTGTAATCCAGACATTGTACAGCTTCTCTCACAGGCTGCACTAATTTCACTTGTTGTTGCTCTTCTTGTTCATCCTCTATTAAGTCTCTAGTGTCTTTAGATTCCAAAATTTTAGCATGTGGCTCCTGGCTGTCCTTGGGAGTAACTTGTTGTAAAGTTTCGATGAGAGTCACAGTGTTGCTTCTGTATATTTTCACTTTTTCCAACACTTCTTGGGTTTGTTCCCAGATACGTTGTAGCCAGTTATTTTCCATCTTGTGACTTATTGTTTTGACTGGCCAGTTCTTTTATCTCCTCATATTTCAATATGGAGTTTGGGCTGCTGTGCAGGACAATGCTTTGTTCTTTTTATCCACCAATCCAATTTAAAAAGTTCCAATTTCAAACTTTATTTCCAATTTGAAGAAGAGTTGCAAAATTATAAAGACCCAAATTCAAAAGAGCATTTAAAAAGTTTCTCCAAGTTCAATAAATCGTTTGATAAGAAATTTCCTCGGCTTGTGGCATCCCAATGGCAAATGGTCAGTTTCCAGATTCCTGCCCCCCCAGGGTCTCAGAGGGGTCGTTGAAAGAAAAAGTCTGCATACTTTGCGGATACTCAATAAAACATAAATTCTCCTTCCCTTGGCTCCGCTGCCTCAGGGAAGGGGTTCAGCTTAACTTTTAAAGAAAAACAGAGTCCTTTCCAGCTCTATGGCTGCAGGCTCGGTATCTGCGTCGTAGATTCCTCAGAGTGGGGGGGGGGGACGACCTCCGTTTCCTCTTTTAATTCCCTCCCCGGGCCAAATCTTTATAAAGTCCAAATTCAATAATTTAATTACTCACAAGTCCGTTTTTATATCTTGGAGGTATCCACTGCTCATCTGTCGCCGGCACGGAGCTGTGAGCCTCAGGGGTAGCAAGTGGACCCAAGACTCTGTCCCGCTCTTGCGCTCACGGCGCTCCTCGAAAAGAGCCGCCGGGCCGCGAGCCGGGACTTTGGGGAGCTCAGCTGGGTATCCCACGTCCCCGGTAAGCCCAAACCGGGGGTTCTCAGGGTGGCTGCGGCGCTCCAGCAGCCTTCCCCGTCCTCTGTGGCGCTGGGGACTTCGGAGCCCGAAAAATCCCCCGCTGATCGGCAAATGGCGGTAAACCGGAAGTCCCTTGACTCTTTGACTTGGGGTGGGACTGTTGAAGATTCATTCCCTGTGTCTGCTGTCATGGGATTGTTGTCTATCACATAATGGTATATGTTTTCATTCCACGGAGTGGGAGGTGATCGAGACAGGATGTTTGTGTTACTGTGTTTCCTGAAGTGGGACTATTGTCCTTTGTCCTTTCTCTTTGCTGCCTGATGCCAGAGAGAGAGGGAGCCATGTTGCAGTGCTCCATGTGTGTTTATATGTAAATAAAATAGATTAGCCAAATGCTGAGTTGCTGAGGTCTGTTATGCAACTGCGCAAACTCTGCGGATCCCTGAATGTGCTGAAGTCAGTTGGCATCAGTCACTGTGATGTTCGGGCTGGAGAAAGCTTTTGAAGCTCCCGAACGATCTACCAGGAGGGAGAGAACATGCCAGCCGGGCATGTGTCTCTACCAGGGTCCTACTTGAGAGTAGGAGATCCTAACAGGGACTTGGTTGCTCTGCTTCAGGCAGAAAAATGTATTAAAATTAAAAATGAATGCACAGGCCTACTGGGAAGATTTTCTGAGCCAAACCCAAGACACTCACACATTTTAGAGCCATACTAAAGAAATATTGTCATCTGCTAATATATGTTTCAGCGGAAAGGGGGTGGGTGTTATTATATGAGCCACTTTAGCACCTGTGGTATTGTGTCCTGCCTAATTTGTGACAAAATAATAAAACCACTTAGCTTCTCATCTGAAGACTGAGTACTGGTCACATAGCGACTTGACATTGTAAAAAAGGACCTTGGGTAATGATGTGAATCGGAAGGAGGCACTTCCAAGATTATTGCATAAAGCAATACCAGCAAGAAGCAGGAAGCCAAAGTATCAGCCGCATGAGAAATGTACAGTGTTAAACTGCCTTTGCTTTATGATTCATTGTACTCCATTTCAATAGCTTGAAACAGAAAATGTTGCTGCCACAGACACATTAGTGAGTGAGAGATATAGGAGCAGGTGGAAAACATTGTTTCCCTAAATACTTGATTTGTACTGTATTGGGTAACAGAAGAGCAATCCCCTGGGATAGGAGGATCAGAGAGCTGGGCTACCCCAAGGGATCCTAAATAACATGATACTGAACCGCTGCCCTTAATAGTTTTGTTACTTTCATATGAGTGAGGTGAAAAACACCCTCCAAAAATATGGATTAGTTTTTCTCAGTGAGGAAGGAGAAATGAAGAACTCTTACTGCAACCATGTGCAAGCATTCAATCTCCTCAAGTGGAAACAAACACACAATGTAAGGTGCTGGGGGGGGGGCTGCCAAGCCCTGACCTTCCTGGCCCATTATCTCTATGCATATTAGAGATGCCACAGGAATAGCCAAGGCTGCTAAAGGCAACCAAGCTGTCATTTGAAGTAGTGGCAAAGCTTAACAACAAGAAGAAACTCTTGGCCACTTTGCTATTATAGTAAACCCATCCCTGAACATTCTTCAATTTTGCCTGTACTCAAAAGCCATCATTACCCCAAGTCCTGGCAACTGGGAAGAATAATCCTGTGAAAGTGTGGATATTTGGCCCAGCTGTAATGCTAAGTTTATTATCTAACACAAACGTACCTCAGAATAAGTCTCACCGAGCACCACAACTCAATTAGTAGATGTGAATAGGATTTTGTACCATAACTATAATTCTGTCTATAAAATATCTCATTAAAGGAACAGTAAAACAGGTGAAATAAAATGAAATGTGTAGCTCAAAGCTCTTGCTTTTGGAAAAAAAAAAAGGGGGGGTGGGAATTACATGGTCATGAAAATAAAAAGAAGCAACTTCAATAGCCCTGTCTGTTAAGCATGTGAAGCACAAGGATCACATACATCTTGCAGGCCCCACAGGAGCTTTGAATGGGTGTGCTGAGATTCTGTAGGACTAAGTTTTTTAATTAATTTGTCAGTTAGTTGTTTGAAGCAGCACAATTAATCAGCTCTAAAATCTTTAACTGGTTGACAGCTCTAATGACTTTACAGTTTAAACTCATTGATCTGAGTTGTCGGTGGGGACATCAAAAAACTTTCAGATAATTGGACATTCAGATAAATGGGAGCACGGATGGAAATGGGGGCAGAAATCATAGGTGGTTGTAATGTTTGGGAAGAAAAAAACCCAAGGGTCACCTAATAGGGTTGTTCTGTATACACACAGAAATCAAGGCAGTCCCTTAATGAAGTTTGGGGGTAACCAGCAATGCAGTTCTCTCTGCAAAGGGTCTGTGTGTTAGCCGGTGAAGAAAGTGGGTGAATCCAAAACTTCTGCTTCATTATTTGCTTCATTATTTCTCATTTATATAGCTCCCTGTATTTGCAAATTCCTTTAAAGAACCCTGCCCCCCCTCAAAAAGGAAAATAAATCATTCATTTTTTTTCCTAACAACATTAAAAAAAGCTTGGCTTTAAACATATATTTTAAAAAACCCATTAAAACCAAGGGGGCACAATATTTCCACCCATACGTAGAGCAGGGCAAACAGGAGGGCCCCTTCCATAAGCTTTAATGGAGCCCTTTCCCCTTCTTTTCCATTTTGTGTTGGATCTCGGCTGGGGCACTGGTACACAACATTGTACCAAACAATTACTTACTTTGAGAGACGTGTATGTCTCCTATAATAATATGTTCATAATAAATAATGTCTCCTTACACAAAACCAGACCTCTAATCTATCTAGCCTCGGCATGTCCAAAGTCCATTTTGGGGGCCTGATCCAGCCCGCCGATTGATTTAATTCGACCCCCGGGGCAGTATATGTCCTGGGGTAAAAAAAAGCTCAACAACTTTGGTCGGCCCTCACACATGTTCACCCCTGATCTAGCCCAATGACAGGCAGTGGCTTTCCAACGTTTCAGCTGGCAGACTTTCCCATCCCTCTCTGGAGATGCCAGGGAGACAACCAGAGACCTTCTGCATGCCAAACATACGATTCCACCACTGGAATTTTGGTCCTTAATTTGCCCCAGTGGTCAAAGAGGACTGTGACCAGATCAAACTAGAGGCTGACATCAGTTTGTAAAATTTAATGCAGATATATTATCAGAAAAACAGTGAAAGCATTTTGGTTTATGAAAGATGTCAGAATAATAATAATAATAATAATAATAATAATAATATCAAAGGAAATCAAAAGCATATGAGAGATAAATGAACCTTGGGAAAGGAAAAATATAAGGAAAAGGGTAAGCAAGAAAACAATTAGAATGCATGGATTACATAGGGAACCAAATACAACTTAATTTTTCAAGTAAATGCTAGTAAAATAGAAGAAATGTTGAAGCCTTGAATGAAATGACTGCTGCAAGCAGTAATTATGGCATGTGTAGCAAAGGGTGAAATGAAGAGAGAGGAGGGATTGTCTACAGCTCTCTTTTCATGTGTTCACTTGGAGGCATAGCTGTGTAGTGTGGGATATGGCCCTAATCCCACTTCTCTCTGTACTGGATCACATCAGTTCCCTGTAGGAGCTTAGCCCAGTCTTCTCATCTCTTTCTGCCTTTGTTTCTTTTCTCATACAGGCCGCTTTCCACTGGGACCTCTGTGGGGGCAGGTTGTGAGTTTCATATAGAAGTGATCTGAAAACACTTCCTCATTCTACTTTTCAAGTTGCAAACCTGGAACAACATTTTCAGTTCACCTGCCAGGGGTCAGGAGAAATTCAAAATTTTATCACTTATTACATATTGTTGCCTCAATGGGCTTATGGTAGGGATGGGTGAATCTGTCAGTTTTAATCTCTCTCCAGTTCTCATTTTTTCAGACTTCACTTCTCCACATCAGTGTATTATTTTTTTAAGAAAAAGGTTCTCATGAAAATGCATCAACATTTAGTGTGAATTTCTCTTAATATACCCATGCTTGTATGTCATTTTACCTAACATACACATTTTTGAAAACATTTCCCCCTAATATAATGCATTTTGGTATGTTGTTTTGATGAGTACAAGCATTTTTGTGCACATTTACTTCCACCAATATAAATTGTTTGTACATGTTACTTAGCTGGGGAATTGCATTGCAAAATTCAGAGAAATGTGGATTTCAAGGAAGCCTGTGTTTTACTTTGTGCTTTGCTTCAGAAACTGAAAATTGGGTAGGTTTACCTTTAAAAGCAAATGGAATGAAATTTCTCTCCCACCCCTGGTTTACAGTGATAAGCAGTGGTGGTTGCAGCAGTGGCTGTGTGTGTGTGTGTGTGTGTGTGTGTGTGTGTGTGTGTGTGAGAGAGAGAGAGAGAGAGAGAGAGAGAGAGAGAGAGAGAGAGAGAGAGAGAGAGAGAGAGAGTCTCCAACTGCCCTGAAATTGCTAGGACCATGATGAAAACCCTTAAGCCATTACAGCTTCTCACTTTGTTACACAGAGTCCTGAAATCCCATCTTTGTTGAGGTATGCCAGGGGGTCCCCAAACTAAGGCCTGGGGGCCGGATGTGGCCCAATCGCCTTCTAAATCTGTCCCGCGGATGGTCCGGGAATCAGCATATTTTTACATGAGTAGAATGTGTCCTTTTATTTAAAATGCACCTCTGGGTTATTTGTGGGGCCTGCCTGGTGTTTTTACATGAGTAGAATGTGTCCTTTTATTTAAAATGCACCTCTGGGTTATTTGTGGGGCATAGGAATTCGTTCATATTTTTTTTTCAAAATATAGTCCGGCCCCCCACAAGGTCTGAGGGACAGTGGACCTGCCCCCTACTGAAAAAGTTTGCTGACCCCTGAGGTATGCTAATTGAAAATGGCTTCATGTTGGGGGCAATGCGGGGAAGAGAGAGTTGCCAACTGAAGTCTCCTTCTCTTCCTCCTCCTCCGCCATCACCTTCTTTGCCACTGCTCCTGGATACAGAGAAAGTAGGATAGGAAGAAGAGGAAAGAGTTTTGTGCCAGGTCCAAGGGAGGGAGCCAGGCCAGCCGGCCATTGGAGTAGCAGCAGGAGGAAGGGGGATTGAGGCAACCAGGATGCCACCTGGCACTTTCCCTGGCATGAGAGGCTATGACTCTCTGGCTTGGTGTACATGCAGCCACCCATCCAGCTGGCTATTCCAAATAAAAACAAGAAGGAGAAAGTGAGTCAGGTCAGGCATGAAGAGAAGTTGGCAGCTGGATGAGACCCTGTTCAGGAGTAGGCCCTGGGGTGGGGGTGGGGAAGGGTGTAGCTGTTGGGGTGCGGGCAGGCTTGTGGGGGGTGGAGTTTGAGAGGTGTGGGAGCAAGAAGATTATGGGTGTTGAGGGTGGGCACTAGAGCTAGCCTGGCTTTCACGAGGGGTTGTCAGCATAATAAAAATCTTAAGGTGCAAAAAAAGCACCTCCTCCAGTCAGTGATACTGATGTAGAAGAGAATGTCCCCATTTTCATCTAAGGAGTGTTTGAGGATATGGTGTGTGTATGTTCTGTGTTTGTATTTTCCTTCAAATGAATGTTCCACTACTGTTCGCTTCTATCCCTCCTCTGTAAAGCTTTGTTTGAATGATGCTATGTCAGGATGTCCTCTTGTTCCAAAGCCTGTGGTGACCACCACTTTTCACCTTCCAGTAATGCTTCTGAAGCAACACTAAAACTTAATATAATAGCAATCAAGCAGAGGAAATGCAGAGGAAAGTGGTGGCCACAGAGGAGGATGGCTGGCTGCTGAAAAAGATGATAATGTCTTACTGCATCACTGCAGAAGACAATGGTAGCTCACCTAGGCCACAAGCAATGGCACAGCAATTAGTTAAAGAAAGAACTTTCCCAGAAAAGCCACCACCATTGCTTATCATAGTAAGCACCTCCCTCTGTAGAACTTTGAAAAAAAATATTTTATTGCATCCCTTAAAAACCATTATTTTCTCCCAGTTTCTCCCAGCTGACAAACTGAATTGAAAACTTTGGCTCAGCTCTAGTTGCATATAAATTCTCTAAAACTGTTTGGTCCTAACTTCAGGTGGTGCCTCTAGGCACTACGGTAGTACAAATAATATCCTGGGGCCATCCTAGCCCCCTATGTGCAGTAAACAGGCCTTTTGCTTGCAGTGTGCTTTGAAGAGGGGATAAATATTACAGTCATAAGAGTGCAACTCTTTTTATAGAATTTTGTCAGCATGAGTGACATTTTACCTAACGAGCATCTGTAATTGCTAATAGGAATTACATGCATAAGTTCCTGCACATTTGCATGACATATACCCTTTCAAATTATTTTAATACAGCTTTTGTTGGAAGAGAGATCTAATATGTTGAAGGAAACTGGAGGGCCATTTTTGATTTTTCCATGTATCATACAGTAAATTATTGATGAATTTCTGGAGAAAACAAGCTTTAATGGCCTATTAGGGCATTTATTTGAATTAAAGGATAAAACCAGTCACTCACCAAAATTATCTAACCCACACTTCACAGGCAATTGCACAAATTATCCAAAAGCAACCGTGACATGAAGCACTTTCCATTTCCAATATGACACATGCAGATAGGGATTGCCACTTCCAGGGCTATATCTCAATTATTTGGAAAAGAAAAAAGCGAGAGAGGCAACTTTAGCAAATGCATTCAATTAAAGCCTATTTTTAATCAATCTCAACCTAGCCTGACCAATGCTGCTTTGATCCAAGTCAAGCCTGCTTGCAAAATAATTAAGGGATGGAGAAGCCCAAGATTGGAATAAAATAGTGTCTGAAAGCAGGAGATGAAAATTATTCCTCTAGGACTGGCCACAGGTAGATACTAGTGTTGTGCCAAAAATTTCACCAGGAACATTATTTTTTAGCATGTTCATGAGGTGCAGGTGGGTGGGTGGGAAATGAAAGGGAGTGAGTCAAAGCTCCCAGCCTTCGATGAGGAAGGCAGAGGGCAGGAGACTTAAGTTTAATACTCTAGGGAAAGAAAAAATGGATTGTACTGATCTGGTATCAGATCAAATGAACCTCAACAAATAAAATAGATGCAGCATATTAAGTATGATATCATTTGCAAGTTTAAAAATGAATGCGTTCATGTGATCTTCTATTTTTCATGAAAACAATATAGTTATCTGTAAATCACTGGGTTAATTTGAATCCCTGCTACTGTGTTAAGCCCAGTAGTCACTCTCTCTTAGTGCTGCCTGTTCTGTCTGAAGGTGAATATCCAGCCCTGCTCCCTGAGATCATTTTAATGATATGCCAGAGCTTAAACCAGGTATATCCTGCATGCAAAGAGCATGTGCTTGACCACTGAATTGGGGTCCTCTCCCCATATGAGGTTTCAATTAATTAACTTTTCCCTCCAACATGTTTCATGAAGCTAATGTTCCATGGACAACCACAAATTTCTGTAGGTACAGTATATTGTCCTGAATATCTTTTACTCTTTCCCCCAGTCCTCCAGTAGATAATTTAAATGGCTAAAATATATATTGATCATATTTATCCAGTATAAATGGCTGAAAATGCTACTGCTGTTTCAGCTGGGTTGCAATTCTGTTGATTTTATGTCTTGCCTTATATCAGCAGTATGTGAATATTTGCATTATGGATATCTGAAAAATTCTAGTCACTGCTGATTAATTCTCACATTCCTATCTCTAGCTGAATGACTCACCTGTGGACCTACTTCTGCTCCTATAAATTAGAGACTGCTGTTCTGGTTGCCTCTTCACAAGCATTTCTATTTGAGTTGGCAGTGGTGGGCTGAGCCCAGGAGTGAATTGTATGAACATTTTTGGTCAGGGTAGGGAAACTCGGGTAAACAGCCTTATGTAACTGGCATTGCCATTCTTCACTTATGATCCTAAACAGTTTTAGGGGGAAAATAAATTTCACTGAAATCACTAGACAGTTATTTCAAGTGAAAATGTTTCATAGCAAGGTGTAAAGTACTTTGGCACACAAAGTCCACAATGTTGGACTTTAGGGGGAAGCTCTGAGGGGGTTAAATCAGTTTCAAGGGCTGGGACTGGTGCCAGTAATATTGTATCTGGACAGGTTTAAATTGAATTTTAGCCACCAAATGTACATGTTCAGATCTCCAGAGGAAGCTGTTTTTTCATGTGGGTGAGGTAGACAGAGGCAGCTGTTCAAATTGAATCCACGGCATCAAACAACTTGTGAGCTGATTGAATTTAAAATTGGAATTTCTTATTCCTTGATTTTTGCCTCAAAATAGGGTGAGGGGGTGCAGGTGGCTGATAAACAAAACGATATCACTCAGCCATAAGGTTAAAAAAAACCCAAAGCAACAAGAATGTAATCTTTTTTGGGGGGGAGGGAAGAATCAACAATGAATTATAAAACTACTTTCTCAGCTGGTGAAAAATCAGCAGAGGTCTGTTGACCTTAAAAGGAGAAATACTGGTTTACATTGAATGAGGATAAAGCTTTAGCAGACTCTGTGGCCAGCTAAGCCAGCTCTAAGAACACCATATTGACTTCAGAAGTAATTAAATTCATACTTGTGAGCAGGAGAACTACAACTGCTAAAAAAGAGAAGCATATACATATGAAATCAAACGTTAATGGTAATGCGATAGACTGTATTCTACACAACATTTATTAAAACACAGTGTTTGAGAGGCAGGCTAGACATGATGTGACAGCACCCTCATCCCCACATAAAACCCTCCTTCCTTATAGCCGTGACCATGCAGGATTATTGTTATGTTCTGCTGCTGCTACAGTGGCAACAACAGCACCACTTCCTGCCCTTCTTGGCTGGCCATGATTTTAGCAGTATGGTGGGGGGGGGCAATACTACTTACGACTGAGAGCTAAGCTCAGCTTCCATCCATTGTGGTTGTGCATGATCTATGCAAAATGCACTGCTGCAGACCCAATCTATATGAAATCTACATTTCAGAGATCTACAGATTTCATAGAACTATAGACTGGGTTTTGTGGATTTTATAGTTCTTTGGGCCAGGGCACTGAATTTTGGGCAAATTGAGATGGGCAGCTGCTGTGGATGGAAATCAAGCTTTGTTTCCATTAGAAATGAAGTCTTATCCTATTGCTAAGATGCCCATCTAGGGGCCCAGAGCAGAGGGTGGGGCGTAGCAGCAGAGGTGGACAGGCCACAAGGGGCTCTTCAGAGCCTCTGGGGCCCTCAGCCAGTGCCTAGCCTGGCCAATCACTGAGCTTGGTGGTCCTGGTTGGAATCTCCAGCTGTTTCAGTAACTCATTAGCTGAAACACCTGTCTGAAGAAACAGCAATCTATCACTTCCATGACAGTCTGCTCAACAGGAAGCAAGAGGAAGTGGAGGGCACAGAGAAGAGGCAGTGGCCTTGGCCACTTTTTGTTGTGGTTCCACCCACTGCCAGTTCACTTACCTCCCATTGCTGGCATGCACCACCCCTAGAAGAAATTACCCAACAGATTAATATTCAACAGAAATAACCCTTTCTTACCCATTTGTGGGTTTTGTTGCTATTTATGTGCTTGAGCTTTGCTGTCTTTTGAGAGGTTTGTTATAGTTATTTCCTGCTAAATTGTATTTTTTGTACTGATTTTTTTCTTGTAAGGACCCTGATCATTTTAGTAAAGATACAAATATCTATAAGCAAACCAATCAACCAACAAAAAGGGTGTGATGTTCAGTTTTTACATAAAACATTGCGCCTTGAATGTGTGATCCAAGTTCCATTCCGATATCTCTGTTTTTCAGCTGCATTTTCAGATTGCAGAGAAGCTTGCTTTGACTAAAATCTTGCATGAAGCATTTAAATCAGCAAGTAAATCTGCCAACAAGTGATTTGGAGGAGGCTGTTTGCCATGCCAGGCTGGCCAAGTCCTCAAAAATGTCCTGCCAGCCACTTCTTTTTACTCCTGTTCCATCCTTGTTCTGTCCTCTGACTCTATCCGTCCTGCTTTCTAATATATACTTCTTTCTGACAGAGGGTGGAAAGTGTGTGCAAAGATTTTACATAGGAGCACCCTTGCACACACTGTGTTGTTTCAATAGCCCAAAACATTTGTTTTGAAAAGAGGTTATGGTGGCTCAGTGAAGGAAGTCGGGCTGGTAAATGAGCCAAGCATTACTCCTTCAGGGATCTAATTTCCCTGAGACTACCAATCTTTAACCTTTTCAGTTAAGATGCCACATTTACTGAGAGCCAGTGTAGGATAATGGCTGGAGGGTCAAAGTAGGGCCTGGGAGACCAGTGCTCAAATTTCTGCTCAGTAAGTTAATCAATCACCTTGGGTGGTTAACTGTCTTTTAGCCTAACCTACCACACAGGGTTTATTTGTTTATATAAGTAATTATAAACCATCCCATCACAGAAAATAAAGCAAGGTGGGATGCAGATAACAACAGAATACAACAATAAAAACATTGGTAAATACAGTGGTACCTCGGGTTACAAACGCTTCAGGTTACAAACACTTCAGGTTACAGACTCCACTAACCCAGAAATAGTACCTCAGGTTAAGAACTTTGCTTCAGGATGAGAACAGAAATCGTGTTTTGGTGGCGCAGCGGCAGCAGCGGGCCCCATTTGCTAAGAACAGTTTCAGGTTAGGAATGGAACTCCGGAACGAATTAAGTTCTTAACCAGAGGTACCACTGTACTTGGCTTAATGTGGTTTGCAATGACGATAAAATAGAGCTTGTGGAGGACTATCCATATCCCCTTGAGCTCCTTGGAGGAAAGGTGGGATATAAATGAAACAAATAAATACAATACTTTTCACGACTCTACCCTTCTGAAGACTAGAGCTCTGTGCAGATGGCCTCTTGAAATTCTCTACCCTACTAGTGGGCAATGACACTGGGGGAACCATTTCACCAAATTCCTCCAGGGAAAGGAGAAATTTCTCAAAGATTCTTGCAAGTTGAGAGCACTATTAACAGTGGCAATAGACAGCGCCTTTCTCCTCCCTTCCTAATTCTGTTTGTTTGCTGCAACAGCAAGTGACAGGAGGACAATGTATTTTGGGAGCTTGGCCATCATTTTGCATCCTCAATGCCCCAGGAGCATTGTGTGTAGGGAAATGGCAGCCACCATGGAGAGATGCAGATGCTGCTGCTCTTCCTTACATTCTTTGTTCCTGCCATATCTTTTCTCCTTGCTCCTCCTGACCTCACTACAGCCAGGCCTAGCCCTCAGCCTTGTAGCTTGGATTTAGTAGAACCTCGCTTTGATAAATGTTTTTGTCCAGATCCTTCACATACACCCACCACCTTCATTTACAGTACAGTGCAGAGTAGTCGTGTGCCAATAGCTCATATAAATCTCGCCAATAATAAAGGCATTGTTTAGTTTGCACTGTTCTTTCAGGTGAGAGACAGCCCATGCCTCAAAAGGGCTTACAGTGTGTTGACAAGACAGACAAGCAAACAAAAGTAGATAGGCAGTTGCTCAGAGTTTCATTAGCAATGGCTTATACAAAATCAGGACATCGGGGGGGGGTGTGAGTAAAAAAAAAGATCTCTCGTTTGAGCTACCTCTGCCTCCAATGCTGTTTCATAATGTTTGGACTGGCACTAAGATTGGCAGCTCATTCATGTGCTGACAGGGATTTAGAACTTCGGCTACCAAAGTTACTGAAAGGTAGAAAAATAAACAACAGGCCTGGTAATCATGTGCTAAAAAGGGAGAGGAAGGCTCCTTCACCTCAGCTTTGCTACTCCCCCAGGGAAGGAAGTGAAGATGAGAGAAGATTGTCTGCCCACCCGGCTTTAGCAAGGCTGCTCTTTTGTAAAATGTCGTGGATTGTCTGGATTTACATCAACAAACAAAGGATATATATATATATATATATATATATATATATATATATATATATCACATTTTTCATGGGAATTATGTTGGTTTCTGGCAGGCCTAAAACATACAATTTCAGAAAACAAACAAAGTAATGGCATAAGATGAAAAATCATAGTAAAAAAGTGTTGCTTCTTCTAGGCAAGTTGGCAGACATCTCTCCCTCCATCATTGTCAGGGCTTGCCCAGAGGTGGCTTGTGATGGTCCCCAAACTGTATAAACTACACAAGTGCATGCTAATTTTTCATAGCAGTACAGAAAGGGTAGATTATGGCTCAACCAATTTCTCTCCTGTCCTAACTTACTGTGTTCACAAAATGGTATCCGTGTTGCTGTGTTGCTGCATTTGTGAGCATATTTTTATGCAACACAGTATCCGTGTTGCTGCGTTGGTGAGCAGATTTTTATGCATACGCACATGTCAGGCTGCTGCCAGCGACTCCCATGACCAGTTGCCCAGGAACATACAAAGACAAGGAATGTTCTTACCGCCTGCTTTTTATTAAGTATTTACAGAGAGAGGCTATAAAACTCAACCTCTTTGATAATGGCATTGTCCTGAGTGAATCTCTACTCCCCCATCTCTTCTACTTCATTCGTCAATCTCAAAGACTCTCCTACAGGTGCTGAGAAGTGCTTTCTGTCCTTGAGCTCTTTGCTTTCCCACTTTCAAGGCTCGCTGGGTTCGGGGTGGGGTATGGAATGCTTTCTAAAGACACTGTGTCCGTCAGCTGTTGCCCCGCTGGTGCTTCCTCTTCCTCCTTCTCCTCCTCTCCCTTCATTTTCCAACTTTCCCCCTCATCTGTCTCTGAGTTGTAACCTCCCACAACCGCCTGCTGTAAACCTAAACTTTCTTCCGCTTCTCTGGAAGAGTCAGGCTGGGGAGGAGGTCTCCACTATTCCTCCTCTCCCCAGTCCCTGACAGCACACAAAATGCTTATGAGGTGGTCCAAACCTTCCAAAACAAACATACAAACCTGTACAGCGAGAAAGATGGCTGGTCCTTACAATTCCTTAGGAAGGGACTACTCATTAGTTTTACACACACACCTGTATTGTTGCATCCCTTGTATTATGGTTCAGTGTTGTATTCTCATCACTGAAATGGGCAGATGATTTATGGAAAGTCTTCCACATGCTTAACACCTTCATGATATACTTCCCAATATTAGTGGCTTGAGTTCTTGAAGTATTTCTTCCACACATAAGGGATTTTCCTGCTTTTGGGTTGTGATATAGATTGTATTTATCTGTGGTTGCTGGCTATTGACTAGGGTGGATGAAACTAGGGCTGGATGAAACTTGCCTTAGTTTTAATATATACACAGCTAGCAGATCTTGCCTAAATATTGGGTGTGGAGTAGAGACCCAGTCCACATACACCCCTTATCTCAGAACAATCCCTAATAGCAAGAGCCCCTCTGAAAGTGTGTGCCCCAAATCCTTTAAGTACCTAGGAAAGTGCATCTGCAACAAAGTCTATATCATAATACTCATCTGTAGACCATTACCTTTTGCAGTGACCATTGTTTTTGATAGTGATTTGAATGAGAATTCACAGTTCCTACTAGAGTCACTAATTACACTACTTGTCTTACATTACTACAACTGGATTAAGACCTCTGTCTTAATTTATTAGACAAAATTGAGCAGTCTAAAGTGAGCAAGTCATCCTAAGGATTATGCCTCTATCCACAACAGATATTAATCAAATGGAAGCTTTAATTCCCATTTCAAGCTTTGGTACCAGAATATATTACCGTAGTAGCATTTTGAGAGAAATAATGGAAACACACAAATAAAGCATATAAAATAGCTGACCTTGCATAAGTGTTTGCCTTTTAGGCAACATCAAAATAGGTCCCCAGATCTGCTTCCCAGTGCTTTATTTTAAAAAAAGAAGTTTGAAGCTTCGTTTTTAGCTTGACTAAAATTGTGATATTCCATTCTCTGAAGAATAAGCATAAGAAACACGCATCATGGCTGACTTAACAGTGACTTTGACTTTATTTCCGATGTTAAAAAAAAAGAAACTTCAAAAATTTCCCACAAAGACTGGGATGTTTTCCACTATTTTTAAAGAACAAACAACAAAAATCTTCTCCCTGCTCTACTTTATCTGGAGGCAAAAGAGCTCTCTGTGTATGTGACAGCTGAATAAAATCCTCTTTGAGATGGCAAAATGGAACCCGCAAGTACAGCTCTTTCCAAGCATAATATCATTGAACTGCTACTACCTCTTTGTTCTTTCTAAACCTACTTTCGAAAATAAAAGGGGTGGGGAAAACGAGAGCCTGTGCATATGATATAATGAGGTTTGGGGCTGGTTTCCCCCCTTGCTGATTTATGAGAGCAAGGGAAGTTTGTGAAAGATAGAAACTGTGAATCCTCTCTATTATCATCACGCCTTTCTTTTGAGGTGGCAGATGTGCCCTACAATACTTTCCTCCCCTCCAGATGCCTTTCAAGCCTTTTCCCCCAAGTACCATATCTATAATAAATGCCTTTACAACAGCTTAAATGCTCCTTTCTAGGAAAATGAAAAGTCCTGTGTTTCCAGGGTGCAAGGTGACCCACTCTACCACAAAAAGGACAAACCAATGGGAAATCATTGCTATTAAAATAGAAATATATACAGGTTTAAAACCTGTCAGTTTAAGGAGAGGGAAGCACAATTCCCTCCAAGAAGAATAAATGTTATAATAGCACACCACACACACAAATTTACAAATGACTCACCCCCTTTTCACTGGAACTTCCCCCTTTGGATATGAATCAATATAAAGCTTGTGTCAAATGATATAAATTTAATATAATATTTGTATATGTTTTTTGGAAAAAAAGATTGTTTTAGGGTATTGTGTAGCCTATGTATGTGGCCATCTCAGTGTTCCTGACCTGAAGGAACATGTTTTGAGTCCCTCTTGAGCTACAATGTGGCTCTAAGATGATGATGAAGATAATGATAATGATGAAGAACTTGCTTTTGAGTGTGAGACAGTCCTTTCCCTCTTGGTGATAATTAATATGTTTTGAGTCCTTACCATGCATCTGTTCCGATGCCAGATAGGCTCGTGTTTAAACTTCTCCAATGCGTTTAGTTATTTTCATCCCCCATCCAATAGAAAAAAGGGATACAAATGACTCACCATCCCATGGGAGCAGGCCCCCCATTCTTATGGAGCTGTGGGGTCCATTTTGTTCTTTTGTCTATTATGCATCTTTGCCTACCTATCACCCCAGTATGACTGCTCTCTCGCTTTCCTCCTCGTGCGTTGACATGCTTTCCCCACCACCACCACTGCCCTATTCTCTTTTTTTTCTTGGGCACAGTTCCTCCGCTTTCAGAACTTATTGCGGTTCGCATCATGCATATGCTGATAATAATGCTGATCATTGTTCAAATGAGAGCCTTCAAATACCATCCTAACCATCATTGCAAACTATGGTTTGTGGCTAATTATGGTTAGCATTAGGATTGGAGGATGCATAGCACTAAACATGGTTAACTGCAAAGAAAATGAAGGCAATGGAGATTTGTGTGCTGCTGAAGAGCAGGAAGAGATGCAAGGAATAATTGAGAGCCCTAAGTCTCATGCATGATTCTGTACATGTCCGAATCCCACCTTGTGTCTGCACTCACTCTGTGTATTCTCTGGCTTCTTAATATACAATTTTCACATTATCGAATACAGTGCAGGTTTAATTTAGGGCTCCGAACAGTTTGCAACCTTATCATTTGATACAAGGAATATGGGGGAAAAAACCCCATGTATGTCCTTCGGCTACTACATAACAATTTTCACATTATCAGATACACTATATGTTTAATTTGAGGTTTAGACCAGTTTACAGTCTTATCATTTTTTACAAGAAGGTAGACATTTAATTAACAGATCCATAAAGGACACACATACTGCAGCTTTACCTCACCTCTCTGAGGACAAAGTTTAATTAAAGTATTGGGCTACAGAAATTGGCACTGATCTAGAGATTTTCCCAGATGGGTCAAACATAACGATCATTTGTAAAGCATATGAATACAGCATTTGTGAAATTATCAAGGTAGTTTTATTATCCTGACACACTCATATGTTATTGTTTTATATCTGAAGAAGCAATTTTATGATTCATCGTGTGGTTAATTCCAGCAAGACAACAGTAAGGAAGTTTTTGGTTCTGTTTTACTCTCATAGTTATATTCAGTGCGGGAATAAAACCCATATTGTTCTAAAATGAAAGTGCTTCAATTGCTCTTTTGCAACCGTAAGTGCTGCTGAATAATTGGGAATGAGTTTCCAATAAAATAAGACCCTGAGGTGTTTTTATTAGGAACTTTAATGGAAGAGAATTATCCCAAGTGGGAATTCCAGGCTGGATTTGCAAACTCTTCATTTTGTATCGTTCAGTCAAGCTGAAAGGAACATTGCTGCTGCCGTCACAAATAATAATCATGCTTAGACAGTGGAGTTTGGAAAAAGTAATTTAATTAATTTGCAGCAGATTTAAAATGGGAAGCAATTTGTGTGCCAGTTGCTAATGGTTTGTTTACATTTTTAACAATCAAACACGGTGAACAATAATTAATAAGTTACACTACACTACATCTTCTACCTACACATTTTAGTGTGTTTTACAAGTACTATTTCAGGCCTACATTATCTGTGTGAGGTCTAAGAGTGACAATAGGAAAACCAGGCTTAATGAAAGGCCCACAGAATCACATATAAGCTAACCAGCATATATTAGGCTGTTTTGGTTTCATTTGTTTGCAGTGCATTTGGAATATTTCACCTATTTCTTTCTACGCTCTGCTAATACTGTCAATAGCACTGGTCCATGGAAAGAGAACAAGCTTACCTCAGCATGGGCAACCATGAGCAAATGAGCAGCTTATCCATTGTCTTAAACTGCAGTAGAGCCATGCCAAATAACAAAAACATTGTGCATGGTTCCCCCTCCCCCAACCATTCCCCTTCAGCAAATGAGAAAAGAAATGGCAATCAAAATTTAGCAAAGCGGAGAGGAAATTCTTATGGATCAGATTCAAAGGTTTTGTTGTGGTTTCCATATTTTTGAAGTGTGAATGTCCCTTTCCCCCCCCATTCGGAAACATGTATAAGAAACATGTATAGGGAGAAATAGGAAGTGAATGGAGGAGCTAGGAGTCTCCAGGTATCCACAGTCAGGGGCGTAGCAAGGGGGGTGCGATGGGAGTGCACCGCCCCGGGTGCCACCCTGGCGGGGTGACACTTGGCGCGCCCACCGTGCCCCCCAAGCTGAGCCCCATGGCTTCTACCTGGTAAAAAGCCTCGCTCGGCCTCGACGAGGCTCCGGCTGGCTTGCACACGCTCATTTCCTGCTGGGCAGAGCCATGGAGGCGAGGGCTCCCTGGCCCACCCCTTGCCTCTGTGGCTCCGCCCAGCAGGAAGTGAGGAGCAAGCCAGCCCCGCTGTGCCGAGCAGGTGTGCGAGCAAGACAGGAAGCCGCTGCCACCCGCTGTACCAAGTGAGGCTTTTTATGGGAGGCTAGAGGCTGGCGAGGAGAAGTGTCCCTTCCACGCCAGCCTCCAGCTCTGTTTTTTGGGGGGCACTGGGGCCAGCACCCCACACTGTAGCGCACATGTGCAGCGTTGCTACGTAGTGACGCTGCGCACGCACGCTACGTGGCGACTCACCGCCCCCGGGGCACCTCATTTTTGCCGCTCCGGGTGCTGGAGTGGCTTTGTTTGGCCCTGTCCACAGTGGGCCCCTGAGCTGATGTAGGAATTGGCATGGGCCTTGATGCTGACCCTTGGGACCAAGCTTGCAATCTTTCTTTCTTTCATATCCATATGGTACTGTGTACACACTATGCCATTAAAGCATATTTGAAGCACATTCTTTCCCTCAAAGAGTTCTGGGCCCTGTTTGTTAAGGGTTGCTGTGAATTCTAACTCTGTGAGTGGTAGGCTATAGTGCCCTGGACACTTTGAGGGAAAGAATATGAGCTCTGAATGTGCTATAGTGTACACAGTCTCTATCTAACTTCATCATGTACAACAGCATCCACTTCACTTGTCTTACTTTCCTCTATTTTTATCCTTTATGTTTTTTCTGTCTCACACCCACCCACACCCATCTTCTTTTCCTGTAATGTTGTTCTTCCTGAGGTGTCTTCAAATGCATGTAGAGATATCCTTGGCCATTCCCTCTTATTACATAATATTGCTCTCATTCATCTCATTGTAAATCATCTTAATGATTGCCTGGTTTGAGTACATTACTACAGCCCACTTTTCACTGCTATGGCTTCAGAAGTGCTAAGATTCAAGCTCTTGAAAACTGCCACAATCTGCTATGCAAGCACACCCAGTGTGAAATGTGTCCGGTGCTATTTATAATGCAATGGAAATAATACAGTTGTTGAAATGAAAGTCAAACACAGAATCACCGAAGGAAATTACATTATATGCAAAATAACACAGTCCAGCATATCTAGCTGCAATTTAATTGACCTGATATTTCATGAGATCATGATATTGAACAAATTTCTTTGTAAGAGTGGTCTGAAATAGCTAAGAACAATGTGCAGGATCCAAACTTTTCTGCTTCTGATGGAGAAGGGATAATTTTGCCAGTTTTCCCTTCCCTTGAAGCATTTACTGACACCTCCCACACTGTTCTTGAAAATAGAGGATTCTCAATAACAGTGCGGGAAGCAGTGCTGAGAGAGTGAAGAATTTGGGGTAAGGTTTTTCCCCCTGTCAACTGGATCCCTCTGATGGATCAAAAGTCTTCCATGGAAAGAAGGCATCTTCCATCCATGGAAGGTGGTGTCTAGCGCTAATCTTGTGTTTATGGCATTATGAGTTTGGGGAAGGTTGGGGAAGTGGTCAGGTAAGGTTTTTGTTTTTTAAGAGAAAGACCAAAGGGATGAGCTGGATTACAATAGCTGCATCTAAGTGAGAAACAAGCAAGATGGCAAAAAGAGGGTGGGGCTAGAGAGTCGCTGTGTGAATGAGAGCTGCGGACAAAGACATATCTTGCTCTGTGCTGGATCCAAAGTTGTGACTAATGGAGATGCAAGTTCTTTTGGGGGTGTTAATGCTGTGAGCCTCTCCATCGTATGGTCAGGTTGTATACATGCATAAATAAAACCATATATCTTAAACCATACACAGTCTACGCCTACCTTTCTGCCAGGGAAACTGAACCTCTGGTAAGCACACAACCCCAGAGTCTCTCACTGCTCAGAGGTTGGGGTGGCGTGTAACAACAATAATAAACAAAGTAGCTTGATGAAAAGTACTGGTGGTACCGGTTCCTAGGGAAACAACCTACGACAGGGTAATCAGCTGTTTATAACACTCAAGAGTATTCATAGAAATGGAGTAGGGACCAGATGAAATTAAACTTGTGGCTTATAAGGGGAAATAGCAATGGAGGCCTTCATCCTCACTACCCCTGGGTGTGTCTCGTGTAGGGCTGTGAGGACCCTTTTGCGGAGGGGCTGGGGAACAACAACCCTGCTTCCCCATAACAGGCACCCCTTGTGGGCCGACAGTTCATGTTTGCGGTTTGTGTAGCCAGCGAATTCTGGCCCGGGGCTACTGCTGGGCCATCCTCGCCACACCCAGTCCAGGACCCGGGAGATGACCCTATCTTTTGTGGAATGGTGCGCAACTTCTTGTGCCTGAATGGGTCGGTCGGGAAGCAGCTCCAGGTTCATAACCTCTTGTGCAGGCGCTGGGTCGGGGCCTGTTTCTGGTAGTGGTAGCCTGCTGAGTGCGTCTGCGTGGCCCATCGCCTTCCCAGGGCGGTGGATTAGTGCATACTGGTAGCCGGCAAGGAAAATTGACCACCTGAGGACACGTGGAGACAACACTTGGGGGGTCTGCTTCTCGGGGGCAAACAGGCCAAGCAACGGCTTGTGGTCAGTCACTATGGTAAAGGGCCGCCCGTACAAGAAATCATGGAATTTTTTTACGCCCTTCACGATTGCCAGACCCTCCTTGTCAATCTGTGAGTAGTTTCGTTCGGCTGCAGCAAGCGTCTGGGAGAAGTATGCCACCGGCACCTCTCTTCCATCCGGGAGTTGGTGTCCCAGGACAGCGCCGATGCCATAGGGAGAGGCGTCGCATGCCAGCACCACTGGCAGCCTTTCGTCGAAGTGTGCCAAGACCGAGTTTGAGACGAGCAAGTCCTTGACTGCCTGGAATGTGGCCCTTTGTCGCTGGCCCCACACCCAAGGGGCCCTTTTATCTAGGAGTCTGTGTAGGGGCTCCGCTACCGCTGCCTTATGGGGAAGGAAGGCATGGTAAAAGTTCAATAGTCCCAAGAATGACTGAAGTTCGGGCTTGCTCTTGGGCGCTGGGGCCTCACAAATGGCCCGTACCTTGTCACCGGTTGGATGGACCCCTTCTGTGTCCACCTTAAATCCCAGAAAGTCCACCTGCGGCACTCCCAGTAAACACTTTTCCCGCTTCACCTTGAGGCCCGCCGTCTGGAAACGGTGCAGGACGGAGCGGAGGCGGTCCTCAAATTCCTCTGGTGTGGGCCCAGCGATCAGTACATCATCGAAGAAGGGGGTGACACCAGGAATCCCTGGTAGTCCGTGATCTCCGTCGAGTTGCCTTGGTGCATGGTGCCGTGTGACCTGGGGCTCCTGGGTCGGTCATCTGATGCTTGTCGACGGGTGAGTCGAGCCCGACACACCCGGGCGATGTGTCCCAATTTTCTGCACTGCCTGCACTCTGCATTGCGGAAACGACAGGTCCTCCTCTCGTGGTTCTCCCCGCAGCTTGCACAGTTCCCTCCTTCTCGTCGAGGCTGCTGTGGTGTGTGTGCTGCTTGAGTGCGCCGCTGTACTCGGTGTACTTCCTCCCTGTCAGATTCGGATTCGTCGGTGAGGTCTTCGTGGTAGACCCTCGGTTGGGATGGCGGGGCCGGTCGTGCCTCTTGCGTTGACCTCTCGGCGGCTTCGGTTGCCAGGGCTTCCTCCAGAGCAATCTGGAACGTGAGGTCTTTTTTGGCGTAGAGGCGTCGTTGCAACATCTCGTCCCTCAGGCCACCGACGAGGCGGTCACGAAGCATGTTCTCCAACTCTGAGAAGTTGCATAACCGGGCGGCTTGGCGGAGGGAGGTCACAAACCCAGTTATGGTTTCCCCCGGGGCTTGCCGCTTTGCGTAGAAGGCATTTCGGCAAGCTACCACCGAGGGCTGTGGTGAAAAGTGCTCCTTCAGCCGTTCCATTATTGTTTTGTAAGAGACGGTAGCGACATCTCTGGGTGCAAGGAGAGCCCGGGCGATTTCAAACGTCTCCTCTCCACAGACGCTGAAGAATGTCGCCCTCTTCATGGCATCGTTGGTGACTTCTTTCGCTTGCAGGAGGAAGTTGAAACGGGCGGCGTACCCTTCCCAGTCTCCTGATGCTGGTTTGAATGGCAAGAAGCTGCTGTCGGTTGCCATTCTGGGTTCCTTGGGTCCTGGAGCTGAAGCCTGGATGCACGGTGCGATGCAGCGGTGCAGCAGGTGGCGGTGCTGCGGTGCAGTGCGTGGTGGCGGTCAGCTCAGCAGGATCCCATCCTCGTCGCCAGTGAAATATACTCGGAGTCGAGAGTGAATTTCATGCTCTTTATTCAGCTCATATTCATCAAGGAGAAGAAGAGAAGACGAATGGCTCTTTTCCCAAAACCATCTGCTTATATACATTATTTACACAATGGGCCTTGCGTGATTGGCTACTTCAGGGCTACACCTGTGGGCCAATTATATTGTGGATTGACTTCTGCCTGCAGCCTGATTGGCTGCTCCTACAGGCCAATCAGGTAGCAGATTCACTTCTGCCAGCCGCCTGATTGGCTGCTCCAGCAGGCCAATCAGGTTGCGGATTCACTTCCACCTGGAGTTGGATTGGGTAGCTCCCGCTGATTCTGAATCCTATTGTTCTAGGATTCAGCTCAGTACATAACATCATGAATAGCTCTTTGGGAGTGAAATATGATCTTTAGTCAAGAGATTATAATAATCTTAGGTAGTTAATAGGAAAATTATGTGTTTTCCAATAGCAATAAGGATTAACCCAATATTGAATAAATAAAAGTTGCATTCATGGTGACAATCGTTGGAGTATTAGAATGGAGTATTTGCCCTGGCCATGTTGCAAACTATGTTTTTAACTGGATGAGTTACAAATGTGGCATACAGAATAACATGGTGGGCTGTTTGAGAAGCACAAGCCCCAATGCCTGTGGTATACAGCATGCAGAACTAGTTCTGTGGTCCTCTGGGTTTTGGCCAGTACATTTCAGCAGAAACTGTGATAATCATATTTGTTTCTTGTATCCAAATGAGAACATATTTCACAAAGGACTGATGCCAGAACCTTTATCACAAAGGGCTGCTTCTCATATATATATATATATATATATATATATATATATATATATATATAATGCCAAATGTCAATTTATTAAAAACAGATGGTAATTTTCCAGATTTCCCTTTATAGAAATTGCATTCTTCTGATGGCACAGTCTCAATAAACTATGAAATTCATGCTTTTTGAAATTTATTTCACAAGGTATGTGTAGAGGGTATTCATTCATTCATTCATCTGATTGTTAGTTTCTTCATTCATTAAATGGGCATCTCAATCTTCTGAGCACAAACAGGAATAACACACTGTGCAAGACAAGTAGATCAAAACTAACCTCTGTACAGCTCTATACACTTGCCTCTAGCTGTAACAGGAAATTATATTGGTAGCCATGCAAAGGCTACCCCAAGCCTTAAAGGCGGGGCTCAAGGGGTCCTTTATTCATTCTGCTCTTACAAAATCCTTGCACAACTCTGCAACAGAGATTGCTTTCTAGCATCCAAATGAGGCCAGAACAACAGCTTTGATAATTGGTGCTATTAAAAGAAGCAGAACTATCTGATGATTCTAAAAGAGATGGATGTTGACCAGCTGTTGTTGGACTACAATTCCCATCTTTCCTGACCATTGGCTATGCTGGCTGTAGCTGATGGGACTTAGAATCCAACCATATATGCAGGGCCAAAGATTAACAATTTCTATACTAAAATATTTCCCAAAAATATTGATGGTTAGGTTACCTTTTAAAAAAAACACAGCCATGCTCAGAACTCTCATTGATTAATTTTAAACAGTAATACTTAACATCAGCTTGCATTTTCAGGAAACCCTCAAATCCAATGGTGTGTGTGTAATGTATACATATATACATCTCCAAATGCTACGTTTGTTTGTGCATGTATTCACATTTTTGCAAGCAAATTCAAATTGGGAGAATTTTTGCAGATCCCCCTGTCCCATTGTCTCAACTCAGTATCACACCATTGTAGAATTACAAATTGGAATGACAGCTGTAGGCTATCAACAGCAAACACTGGTTTGGATCAAAATATCATACATTCGACTCATTATTGAAGGAGTCAATGGCAATGCCAAGGGAAAAGATTCTCAGTCGCCCTAAGCAGCTTGTTCCTTTGAAGCACAGTTCTTACAGTTAGGACTCCCCCACCCCCACCCCACATGTAGCGTAAGTCAACTGTCCTGCGATGGAAACCCATCGCTTCATGACCAGAGGTAATATTCACGGATATTGGTCAACAACTGTTCTCTTTCATCTCTCTGACAGACTGTTAAATATTTGAAGACTATCGATATGGCAGTGCTTTGGGCAGTTAGTGCTAATTATGCAGAGAGCTTCATAAAACAATCCTGATTGGCCTTGGATTGTACAGTAGACTTCAGCAGGTAATTGTGCATCATTTATCCCAGCTAGCATCTTCAATACCATTCAAGGCAATATCACGAAATTAGCTCTAATGAGTGATTTAAATGCTAATTGACTAGTTTTGTATCAGTAACATGTTTATTTGAGAGATTTATAGCTTACATTCAAATGTATTCTATCTCATGAGGGCTGCAATTTTATACTCACTAAGCTGGGCTTACTTCTGAGTAGTAATACACAGAAATGCAGTGTAAGACAAGTAACAAGAGTGCCGTAATAAAACGAATCTCATTAATTGAAAATGTGATCAGAATTATTCCAAGGAAAAATATCCATCTGAAAGTTTTACTTCTTTTGCTTCTGTTACTCTTTGTAGCACGATTACATTGCTATAACCTGTGGACCCGAGACCTACTTGTGAAGAAATCTTATAAAATAATAATAATAAAGACAAAATTGTCAATCTTTACTAGAGCACTGAAAGGGGACTGCTCATTCTTGAGATAAACCCACAAGGATGGCAAGCCAGGATTGTTTCTGCGGACACCCATGGCTGGATCAAAGAGTCTTCGGTCAGTGAAAGGATACAGTTGGAAACAACATATGGTCCTCTTAAGATTCAACAACCTCTGCTTCTTTTCATTTTATTTCTTGTTAACCAAACATAGTTCAAATATTATTTAAAATCTGGTTGCAAAAGTCAGTTATTGGGAACTGCAGGAGGTGAGAGTGTTATTGCTCTCAGGTCCTACTTATGTGCTTCCCATATGTTCTTACACTCACCAACATGGAAGGAGTGTTAACGGATAAATACTTTTTAATCCCCATCTTTTACTAAACAACTCAGAAAGTTTTCCATATAATTAAAGGAGGTGTGATCATGAGGAGATTGAGTAGTCTATGCAACTTTGCAATGGTTTATTATTATTATTATTATTCTGCTCTACAAAGAAAAGAAGAAGAATGCTTTATGACTTTCAACCTTTTGTGCGCTGGACCTTTATTGAGCAACTGAACTGAAATAGGAATTGGAGCCTTTGTTCCAGGAGTACAAGCTGAACAAACAAAAGACATGACTTATGAGAAAACTTCACAACTTGAAAGATGGTGGAGAATTTAAGACAAAGGACTGACCTGACTTAAGCAGTTTGGGCATTCTGCATTTGCTCGCCAAACGACACAGGCAGGCATTAATCACCCAGAAAATAGATGAAGATGAAGTCCCAATCAACACTTATAGCCAGAGTTCAAGACTGAAGAAACACTGCTACCTCAAGTTAGAGTTAGAGACAGTAAATTATTTCAGTCCATATTGAACCATGGGATCTGTGGGCTCCCTCTGTCTCTGTGTGTTTTAAGTCAAACAACATTATTCAGCTTGCCTGCTCGATAGATATGTCCTGCACAATATGCAGGGTAAAATAGCAAAATAGATGTAGAAGGAGGAGAGGAAATGGGTCAAAATTCTCTATGGTGGCCCATGAGGGGAGCTGGCAGAAGTGGTATCCTCCTAGTGGCATTCCATGTGCGGGGATGGAAAAGGAGCACAGATGGCACTTGAATGTCTGCTGCCACCTCCTCTGATCTTGCCAGTGTCACCACACCCTGTCCCATTCTGACTAGCACAGCATTGTGCACCCCCAAAAGCCTCTGCTTATAACCCTTGGGATCCAAATCGACTAATAATAATAATAATAATAATAATAATAATAATAATTTATTTATACCCCACCCATCTGGCTGGGTTTCCCCAGCCACTCTGGGCAGCTTCCAACAGAAAAATGAAATAAAATAATCTATTAAACATTAAAAGCCTCCCTAAACAGGGCTGCCTTCAGATGGCTTCTAAAAATCTGGTAGCTGTTTTCCTTTTTGACATCTGATGGGAGGGCGTTCCACAGGGCGGGCACCACCATCGAGAAGGCCCTCTGCCTGGTTCCCTGCAACTTGGCTTCTCGCAATGAGGGAACCGCCAGAAGGCCCTTGTTATTGGACCTCAGTGTCCGGGCAGAATGATGGGGGTGGATACGCTCCTTTAGGTATACTGGACCGAGGCCATTTAGGGCTTTAAAGGTCAGCACCAACACTTTGAACTGTGCTCGGAAACGTACTGGGAGCCAATGTAGATCTTTCAAGACCGGTGTTATGTGGTCTCGGCGGCCGCTTCCAGTCACCACTCTAGCTGCCGCATTCTGGATTAGTTGTAGTATCCGGGTCACCTTCAAAGGTAGCCCCACGTAGAGCGCATTGCAGTAGTCCAAGCGGGAGATAACTAGAGCATGCACCACTCTGCCGAGACAGTCTGTGGGCAGGTAGGGACTCAGCCTGCGTACCAGATGGAGCTGGTAGACAACTGCCCTGGACACAGAATTGAACTGTGCCTCCATGGACAGCTGTGAGTCCAGAATGACTCCCAGGCTGCGCACCCGGTCATTCAGGGGCACAGTTACCCCATTCAGGACCAGGGAGTCCTCCACACCTGCCCGCCTCCTGTCCCCCACTAACAGTACTTCTGTCTTGTCAGGATTCAACCCAATCTGTTAGCCACCATCTATCCTCTACATGGTTGTAGAAATAGGAGCTAAAATAGTAGTTGGATATAGATAGATTCCTTAAGGTGTCATTCTTGCATGACACATTTGTCTTGTCAAACAAGCAAAGTCTTTTCAATTTTGTTTTACCCAGGCATTTAAAATACCGTTTTAAATCATGGACGCTGATATTTTATGTCACACTGCCATTGCTTATTTTAGCTTTTGAATATTATTTTTATTTATATTTCAACATTATATTTTTGTCTTTGCCATATTGTAAGTGATCCTGGCAGATTTCTTTGAAACGATGGATATAAATTCTTTAAATCAATCAATGCCAGGGCCATGTGAATAGACATATATAAGGAATGTTATCACTTGAAACCATGCACTAGGCAACAGGGTCAGTCTCATTAAACCCTTCAGTTACTGTTAGGTAAGGCCTATTCAGAATAATATTATCTGAAGAAATGTCAGTTGCATACAACAGACCACAAGTGATTAAACCAGGCATCCCCAAACTTTTGCCCTCCAGATGTTTTGGACTACAATTCCCATCTTCCCCAACCACTGGTCCTATTAGCTAGGGATCATGGGAGTTGTAGGCCAAAACATCTGGAGGGCCGCAGTTTGGGGGTGCCTGGTTTAAACCAACACCAGCCACTTATTAGCAGAGTGGCTTAGTGGCTAGAAAGTTTGCAGTTTTGAGTTTTTTGGAAATATGTTGTTGTTGTTGTTGTTATTATTATTATTATTATTATTATTATTATTATTATTATTTATAACCCACCCATCTGGCTGGGTTTCCCCAGCCACTCTGGGCAGTTTCCAGTAAAATACTAAAATATAATAATTTGTCAAATATTAAAAGCTTCCCTAAATAGTGCTGCCTTCAGATGTCTTCTAAAAGTCAGATAGTTGTTTATTTCTTTGACATCTGATGGGAGGGCATTCCATGGGGGCGGTGGCACTACCGAGAAGGCCCTCTGCCTGGTTCCCTGTAACTTCACTTCTCGCAGTGAGGGAACCACCAGAAGGCCCTCAGCGCTGGACCTCAGTGTCCAGGCAGAACGATGTGGGTGGAGATCGACCTTCAGTACCAATTTACTGTGCACAAACAACTCGTCCATAGGTAGAAACCTCCAAGCGGGCATATTTTAAGCAGCTGTTACACTTCTGTTTGCAAGTGTGAATCTGGGTTTAGGGATCAAAACTGGCTTTGGGGTGTTATTTCAGTACTCATCTTGTTCCTGCAACTAGCCTTGCAATAAATGCTATATACCAGCCATAAAAAATGTTAATTCTTGACAGCCTGGATCCCTGCTGTGCCCTTTAGCAAAATGGCATGCAAATGCCTGTGGGAGAATAGCAGAAAGAGCCTTTGTTTTCTAGGTCACTTTTCCTGGTGTACTTATCATGACAACCCAATACATGATGAGAATAGAGTCTGCTAGCTCAGGGAAACAACAATGCGGCATTTCAGGTAGTTTGATCTGTGGGCCAGATTAAGAAAGGGTCGGTTAGCTTCAAAGTTGGATAGGGGGTATGTGTAGACTTGAGGGCATGAGCCAGTGAAGGTTAGCTGCTGCTCTCAATAAGACCTGAGTCAAATCCCATATGTTCTTGTTTTGTTGTTGACACCAGTCTGTCTCAAGAAACAATGGAGTGTGAAGTCAAACTGATGGAGCTCCTACTGTGGCTGCAAAGACTAGTAACTCATAACTGCTGTCTCCCACAACGTCTTTGCTGCATTAGCAACACCAAAGTGACCTCTCTGGGGTGCAAGACTGGGCATTGTGTATGGAGGTCCTGGTCAGCCCAAATGACAAGATCCCCCTCTCGGCTTTGCTGATGTGATCCAAAGAAAAGCAGAGCAATACATTTGGCACCAACTTGGCTGCAGGAGTTGCTGGAAGGAAGCATACAAGATGCCATCCAACTCTTTAGGGACTCCACTCCAGATTTGTGTAGGGTTTGTTCATTTACCTTTTCTTCTACTGAATATGTCAGTGGGTATGGATTTTTCTTCAGGGTTTACTCTCAAAGCCTTTCTCATCAATGGGTATAGCAACAAGGCAGCAGAGACTTAGGATCAGCATTTTCTTTCTCCTAGGTGGGCTACCTTCCCAGGTTGATGAATCCCATCTGCTGAGTGCAAGTGCAGCTGGCATATATGCTCCTGAATGTGCCCTTATTGGGCAGACTGAATTTAATTTTTGTGGGCTTTTCCCATTGTCCCATGTGGGTGACAGAGAAGCCTCATTGTCTGTTGGCCTCAAGAGAGGATCCCTCCTCCACTCTGTCTGCTGTTGGACATGCTAAGTGGGCTTTACTCCTAAATATAGGGCTACTGTTTTAGTGAACATTTAGCTTTGTTGGATTGTGTTTGAGTAAACCAGAAAGTCAAACAAGAGTCAAACAAGAAAGCCAATTCCAATAAAAACATGTATCTCTAATTAGCATGGGCAGTTAGTCCCACCCACCCCTTTTCTTCTTTTTTTAACATTTTGAAACCCAAACATAAAGGGTTTTCTAGTGATTTGGGAGGAATGAATCAATCTTTTTAATATGTGTCAAGAGTTCAGACTGTGACTCATATCAATCATATGGCACTCACAACATGCATTTGGACACACTGAAATTCACAACAGAAGGCAGCTGTTGACTTTAGTACATTCAAAATGGGTTTCAACTTGGTGAGCAACTCTACTGAATTTGTCTCCTGCAGCAGAAACAAGTTGGTTCATTAGTTTTTTGCCCCCTATCTTTTCTTTCCATTTTTCTTTCTTTTGCTTTATATTCCTCTGGTCTTTTCCCATTAACTTGAGTAATGTGAAGACCGGGATATATCGTGGGATGAGACCTGTATTCTCTGTGTGTGTATTCATCCTTTATTTTGTCGAAGGATCTTCCAAGATTATCGTTTCCTTTCCCTTTTCTTTCTTTACTGAAACAGATGTGCAATTGCTGCCCATTTATTGTAGGGGAATGTGATCAAGGATCAGGGGATATGAAGGTTAGCTTTTTAATATTTGTAAAGCCTTTAAACATTACTTGCCCAAGCCTTTGTAATGAGATGGAATGTAAACAGAATAAACAGCTCATTCATGCACAAGGCAAACATGCTGAATGACTCTCTTAATAATATGTGCTACAATGTAAGTTAGGTGACCATAAGCATCTCAATGAAAGCACAAAATCCCAGCATTTTTGCCCTAAACTGATAGTCACTTCCAGCCTTTTTAAAAATGCAGCAGCTGGTTTTTCGACCATTTTCTAATGAGGGCTAATGTAGTAGGTGGTCTGTTTGAGAGAGTGGCAGTATCTATGCTGTTTTGTTCCGATCAGACCAGATGTCTGTTGTTTTGTTAGAAATTAACTCTGTAATTGTTTAAAAAAATACTCAGCTGATCAAGGCCACACATGTGGCACAGATGCAAATCAACAGTTCTGTGGTAAATGTTTTGTAATTAATGACTGGCATGGCGTATATACTTTCTATTGAAAGCTGAGTGCGTGCTCTTAAAAAGAGATGTGGAATTGCTAAAAACATTAGGAATCACAATGAACACTTGCCAGTTCAGTGGATTTGCCATTTTTATGACTACGCTAAGCCGATTTGCATTTAACTCATGACACGGCAATGAAGACAAAAGAAAGTTAATAAATGCCAAGTAATGTTTGCTAATTTGAAACAATGCCTGCAAAACAATGAGTGGACTTTTTAAAAATAAAAGTAAGTCTGCAGGAATTCAAACCTGCCAGACTGATGGAAGCATGATATATACTCCCACCATGTTGAAATGTAGTGATAGTGTGCTAAACATGATATAACAGATGGAAGGACCAGCACAGGAAGACAGACTAGATTAGTTATCATCCACTTGCTCCTTCCACTGCCTGAACAAGGGAGGAAGGAACATTAGCACTAGTCAAAAACTGCAGGATCAGTTTGCACATAATGCTAAACCAACCATGGCTTAGTGCAATGCACAAACATCTGGGCTCCTGGTGAAGAGATTGCAGTTGCTTTGCTCCTTCTCTGCTCCTGTGGTGCTATTGTGAGCTAGGCCATGGTTTGGCTTAGCACAGGCACCCCCAAACTGCGGCCCTCCAGATGTTTTGGCCTACAACTCCCATGATCCCTAGGTAACAGGACCAGTGGTCAGGGATGATGGGAATTGTAGTCCAAAACATTTGGAGGGCCGAAGTTTGGGGATGTCTGGCTTAGCATATCATCAAAGCCTGGGTGCCTGGTTTGCCTGCTCCAGAAAAACCATGAATTTTAGAGCAAAACCAAACCTTAATTACACTTGTTTGGCTTATTATTCTGCACAAAGATGGAAGGATGAGGAAATACCAACGAAAGAAGAATGGCAAGAAAAACTGATGAACTATGCAGAGCTGGCAAAGTTAACATACAAATTGCGGGAGAAGGACAAGCGCGACTTCAAGAAAGAATGGGAAGTTTTTACAAATTACTTAAAAAGACCACAAAAGGATTTGGACTCCTTGGCAGGTTTTGAATAAACACCCACAAATTTATTAGTAGAACAGATGATAGATAAGGTAACACACATGCAGAGAACAATATGTATAAACAAACCAGAGAGGGGAGCTGAGGGAAGTCCTTGGAGGGTGGGAGAGGGAGGGATGGGAGGGAATAAAAAGGGGGGGGGATGTAATTGGGTATATAGATTGATAAATTATTTTGTTAAATTTGTTTCAATAAAATATTATATATATATATATATATATATATATATATATATATATATATATAATCAGGCACTCCCCCATCCTCATCAATGGGAATATATTCAACTCTTGTTCCCATGTCCATCTCCTACTGCAGGCTAGTAGTGGATACTGAATCATTTTTGCTCATTTTCTTACTAAAGCAGCCTGTTGCCTTAGTACAGGCATCCCCAAACTTCAGCCCTTCAGATGTTTTGGACTACAATTCCCATCTTCCCCGACCACTGGTCCTGTTAGCTAGGGATCATGGGAGTTGTAGGCCAAAACATCTGGAGGGCCACAGTTTGGGGATGCCTGCCTTAGTACAACAAATTTGTTTGATGACACACACACACACATACATGCACACCAGGATATTTTGCAGTTTTGAAAGTGACTGGCAAAATGCATTCAAAACTGTGTACTGGATGAACACACATTTTCCATTTAATCAAACACCTCACAAGCAAAGCAAGTTGAATGCTGATTATCTTGTAACCAGCCCATAAGCAGATCAGACTGAATGTTCAGTAATGGCTGGACATAGTTTAACCACCCTGTAAGCTTTGTGCAAGCAAATCAGGATGAATGCTGAATAAAGTAGAATGTAGTAGTGGAATGGCAAGGAGAAATGTGTTAATTGTGTGCTTCACAATTGCAGTAGTACACACAACATCTCAAGGAGGGGTGTGTGCAGTCATTAAATCCATTGCAGCAAAGCATGTGTGTCAAACTAGTTTTCAGAGGCACTAGAATTGTCACACCAAGTTTGGAGAATGGATCATATATAGTTGCATGTAAATCCTAAACTAGAGTAGCACAAATCATAAAAGAATTGCACAAAAGCAAGGCAACCTTGATCTAATCGCATTATAACACCATTAAATCTGTTCTTTGCAGCAAGTCAGTGCTCCCCAGTCTATAGGAAATTATTCATTTGTACTCATAGCTTTCATATAATTAATGGATTGTTTTGAATTTATATAGCACGTCTACTCCAATACTGTATTTATTATGATACAATTAGGTGTATATTTGACAGTTTTATTGCTAAACTAATCCTGAAATGTGGAAGTCAGAAATTAAATGGAATAACACATGCATTATACTTGTACTCAAAATGCTTCTGCATGCACACAGCTATCGTGATATATGGAAGCTGAAAATCATCGGGGAGCCTGGTCTTTTCCCATCGCATTTCTATCCTGTAATGGCTGAAATTATACATTCCAGAAGCAAATTTATAGAGCTAGAATTGTGGCCACTCGTGTGATGAGTAATTGGGGGTGGTGGTGAGGAGGTAGGTTCTAAAGGATATAATTTAAACATAGAATCATAGAATAAGAGTTGGAAGAGACCACAAGGGCCACCCAGTCCACGCCCTGCCAAGCAGGAAACACCATCAAAGCATTCCTGACAGATGACTGTCAAGCCTCTGCTTAAAGACCTCCAAGGAAGGAGACTCCGCCACACTCCTTGGCAGCAAATTCCACTGTCAAACAGCTCTTACTGTCAGGAAGTTCTTCCTAATGTTTAGGTGGAATCTTCTTTCTTGTAGTTTGAATCCATTGCTCCGTGTCCGCTTCTCTGGAGCAGCAGAAAACAACCTTTCTCCCTCCTCTATATGGCATCCTTTAATATATTTGAACATGGTTCAATGGACTGCATCATTCCTTTTGGACAGTGCTGGTTGCTAGTTGGGTACTTACTTGTAATGTGGAATGGTAGCTCCAGTTGCATGATAGCTTTTGTTGCATAGATGCCATGTGTCTATTCCACGGAAAAGACAAACCAGGGACTTGTGATTAGCTCAACTTAATTGGAGCTGTCTTTGGAAAGAGGGTAGATCTAAGTCCCAGAGTCCAGGCATATTCTGCATCTAATGTCCCAGGAATGGATCAGAGGGAAGACTAGTGCCTGAAGTATTTCCCTTGGCCCACATGCAAACTCATGTCCTCTGGCTCACCACTGATTGGCTAAAGTCGCGGGAGAGCCCCAGCAGGCAGCAGAGGAAGAAATGACGTCCTCTGCCACCCCTGCAAAGACCAGATGGCCACTATACAGGCCACACCAGGCAGCAATTATCACCCCCCCCCCGAAATTGAGAAAGCAAGAGGTCCCTGTCATTTTCTGTTGTCTGTTGTCCACGTGCTATTTATGGGTAACATCTTCCATCTTTTAATTCTTTACCTTTAAACAAGACTCAGATCTGGTAATCATCAAATAGAGAATAAACTAGAATGCATGTCTGTCCTAAGCTAATTTCAACCTCAGGAAGAAGATTGGAGAGAAGTTTTCCCCTTTCAGGCATTTCCTCAGGATTCAAAAGTAGAGCTGTCAGAATAGAATTTCCATAAATACACAATGGGCAACTTTGCCAGGGCAATTGTCAATTCCCAACAGAACAACTGGATCCTTTAACTCTCTTCCGTCCAACCCCAAATTCACAAGTTCTTATATACAGTCTGCATCAGAAGCCATAGTAGCAAGCACTGGGAATCAAATAGTGTTGCCACATTTTGGCATAATATAAAAGATATGATTGAATACCAACAACAAAGTGGGTGGGCTATTCTTGTCACTTGCTTTTCTAGAGACTGGTCTGAAAGACTGTTTTAAAATGGTTATTCTGTCCTCATTACCCCCACCCCACCCCTTGGTTAGTATGGCAATTTTAGGACCAAAGTAGCTCTGGTCCTTAGAGTGCTGCACATTGTGGATGGGACAGAGATTCGCAAACTCCAGGGAAAATTTGCTGCTATCTTTAGTGGAATGCAAGTTTCAAAGCATGCAAAGTAGCAAAATCAACATATGATACAGTACCAAGGCTTGGGATGGGAAGCATTTAATAAGCGGGAGAAAAAGACATGGGAGGAGTCTTTGCAAATAAGAATATAAAGACAGAGTGCTTATTAAATATATACGAGACATTTGAGTTACAGGAATGGCTAGAAGCCAAGCTCTGATTAGATTTATGCCGTTAAATGGTGACTACATTTCTTCTGCTGGCCAGGCTCTGCTTTATGGTTTTTGCAAAGCCAAGTTAAACAGAAGGGAGTGCAGAGGGGGGTGCTTCTCTTTATATATTGCGAAGGTGTTCGGTGTCCCACTTGCACTGCTTCCACCATCATCAAAGCAGCTATTTGGGGCTGCTTTTTTATGGAGATCCTTGTCACAAATCTCCCTTGCTACCTGTTCTTCATCTCCTGGCATGCAAGCGTGACTAATATAGCCCTCACTTTTGAAGTTGCCTTATACTAAGTCAGACCATTGTTCCATCTAGCATAGTATTATCGATTCTAGCCTCCCTCAAACCAGTGATCCTCAAACGTTTTTCCACCATCCTCAGCCAGCATGTCAGATGATCAGGGATGACAGAGTACCAGGTTGAGGAAGATCTCAGGGGTCTCTCCTATTGCATGCTATGTGTCACCCAAGGGATACCAATAACTTTCTGCATGCAAGCAGCTTTGGCCTCCTCTATGACCATTTCAATAGGAACTGCCAGGCCTAGATCTGGCATGTTGCAGTGCCCATTTCATTCTCACTGGTGTTCAATCTGTTTTGTGCCATTTTGTGTGGAATTTGTTGTTCAAAGGATGCATGAAAAGCCATGCAATATTTTTTTTTTGCACCATAAAAGTAAAATATGCACTTTTAACGTAAGACACACACTTTTTGATGCCATTTAAATTCATTCATCCATAAAAAATACCTTAAAAAATTCCTTCAGTAGCACCTTAAAGACCAACTAAGTTTATATTTTGGTATGAGCTTTCGTGTGCATGCACACTTCTTCAGATACACTGAAGAATACACTTCAGATACACTTCAGATGTATCTGAAGAAGTGTGCATGCACACGAAAGCTCATACCAAAATATAAACTTAGTTGGTCTTTAAGGTGCTACTGAAGGAATTTTTTTATTTTGCTTCGACTCAGACCAACACGGCTACCTACCTGTAATAAAAAATACCTGTTGGACTAATGAAAATACCTCTAAGCAGTTTATCCCAGTCTGCATCTGTATTGAAACTCTTTTTATCTGTGCAATTGTTTTTCAATTTTTTTATACAGGTATATGGACTTGCTTTTAAATGTTTTTACACTTGCTTTACCGGTTGCAACTATTTCATTTGTTTTGTAAGTGTGTATTTTATTGTTGTAACCTGTATTACAAACCTTATAAAAGGAACATACTGTAGGTAACATTGAAATTCTTCCTCCTTTCTGCCTGTGATCCTGTCCTGCCTCAATGGGATCATGGTTGGGAGCAGAATCTAGTATTGCCTATTATCATATAATCACTGAGATGAAATGTTAAAATCTGTGCTAGCGAGAGGAAGAGAATTTCTGTACATTATATATTCACCATTCAGTCACATACCCCATATATCTACTGACCATCCTTCTCAGATACAGTCAGGCAGCGTTGGGGGGGGGGATATAGTAGATGCACCACACTAAAAATGTATGTGTCTATGTAGGGTACATTTGGAGGAGAATGGATTGTGTGCTCTTTTTCAATCCTTTACCTTCTTTTCCTGGTAGCTCATATCTCCATATATGCCATGGAAGTGTTTTGCACATAATAACAATATAAATCACTGAGGCTTGTTACTATCTGCTTCCTTGATACAGATTTTTACAGAGGATGAGCCTGGAAATCTCACTGGGGAGAGGCTGCTGCTGTGTTTCTGAATAGTAAAATATACCAAAGTCAAGAGCTGCATGAGAAAGAGAAATATGCAGCTTCTGTAGACCTTTCTTGTCTGTGTTGCTATCAGCACAAATCCTGTGTGTATAACATACTGAATTAGAATGATGAATGTTCACTTATTAAGAGAGTTGTGGAATTTTATTAATACAGCAGCAAATCTGTGCTATTGGGGGGGGCAGTTGTCTGTGCCAGGGCTTCTTTACTAATAATTATGTTGGGGAATGGATAATTTTGGATGCCAAAAGGGCAGTTGGGGGGGGGGGGGAGAATAAAAATAGGAAATAAATATCTGGCAGAGTTTTTATACTGAACTTCTTAACCTATGGCTTTTTTTAAAAAACAACAACAACACAACACAATAAATTTAAATGAGCATTTTGGCCCTCAGTTATTACATGGCAGGATTAAAAGGTTGTGCTGCCCAAAATCCCCATGATTCATGCCAGATTATCAGAAATAAGGCAAGCTTCCTCATCTCACTCCCACATGGAAAATAAGTTGGCTTTATTTCAAGCCAATTCAAATTCTTTATGGGTGTCTCAGTTGGTTTCTGTGAAGAGATTGAAAGAAGCTGCAGTACCTGTCTGGTGGCTCTGTGTGCATGTGTAGAGAGTGTGTGTATGCACACATTCACAGGGGAAACAACCACCAAAGCTCTTGGGGTAAGAGGGACTTCAGTGGTGATAAACTGTTCATGCACAAGATGTTTGAAATTTAGTTGTGTGGTAAACCAGTATGTTGTCACTTCCTCTGATTTTAATCCGAGTCCTCAAAACACATTTCCAAGCTTGGGCCTCACAGATTTCACTGACATTTCTATGAAAGAGGCAGAGCATCTAATTTTTGCTCATAGGACCAGTCTGTTGAATATGAATGGAGACCATAGCTGCCAAGTTTTCCCTTTTCTCACGAGGAAGCCTATTCAGCATAAGGGAATTTCCCTTAAAAAAGGGGATAACTTGGCAGCTATGATGGAGACCCAATGAGTCATCCACCATATACTACATGCCCTTTCTGGTCTCCCCACTCTTGTGAAATTCTCCTTATTATGAAAAGCTGCTACCAAATGGTTGAGGATCCAGAAATGGCATTCCATTAGGCAGGGCCCAGGTCTGAGGCAGCAGATAAGAACATAAGAGGAGCTTGCTGGATCAAGCTAATGGCCCTTCTAGTCTTACACGCTGTTTTTTACAACTATCTGAAAATAGTTTGAACACCAAAAAACAATTAAAAGCAATCACATACCCTCACAGTTGCTAATTTCAAGGTTGCCTTAGTCAGCATCTTTCAACCATCATAAGTCTGAGCAAACAGGAATTAAATATATATTCTAAAAGTTGTTATTAATTGAGAAAGATGCTCCTCACAGTTTAACACCATCAGGGGAACACCCAGAGGTGGCACTTCCAACACAGACTTTTCGTAACATCTTATACCACTCCAATTGAACGTTCCCATTTAGCTGTGAGTTATTGTCTCATGTTACATGCATGCATGTGTGAACTGTCACAACATATCCGTTCCTCTTTTTGAAATTACAATCATTGGGATAGAAGACATATTTTGTCACATGGGAATGCCATCTTCCTCCTACCTTCACTTCCCAACAGGCCTCTCTGTTACTATCTTCTCCCATCTCCAGTGCTGCTTGGAGGCTACTGGGAGGGGAAACCTATCATTCCAATCTTGACTATATAAAACATACATCAAACATATCCATCTCTGTGGACAGGCTTTTTTCCATTTATCAATTGCCCAGGCCTCAATATGAGATGGAATAACATGCTCAGATTTTCAGAATTGCTCAGCAGGTTCCACTGAGAAGACTAACGCCAAGTGTGTGATGTCAAAATTTCTTTTAAGAACAAGGTACTTCAGTTAGGTGAATGCATGACAGCTTCTGAGATGGTGAAAAGAAATTTGAAATACAGGGAGTGATGTTGAGAATAACACAGCAGGTCTCCCCACCCTAAACCTGAAAAAGAAAGTATAGATTAGAAGTGTTGGGAGTAAATTATTAAAATGAAGAAGGAAAAAAACTGGGGAGGGGGGAATACCGTAATTTGACTATATTATTCCAGGCGTTATCTAAGCTCAAGGACAGATTTCTACTGATACCAGATTTAAATTCAGATTTAAATTCAGATACATATATAGTAAATCAGATACATATATAGAGACTCAATATTATGACATATGTTGAACTCTCACACCTAACTATCCCATGCAGCATTCATTATTGCAAGGTATGGAATCCTTCTCCTTGACCAAGTAGCTGATGGTCTAAGTAATTATGCTATTCCAAGAAGGCAGTATGCTTCTGAATACCAGTTGCTGGAAGAATGTTCTTGTACTTGGGTCGTGCTTGTGGATTTCCCACAGGCATCTGGCTGGCCACAGTAAGAACAGGATGCTGGACTAGAAGGGCCATTGGCCTGATCTAGCAAGCTCTTCTTATGTTCCAATACCATCTAATGCTCACAGTGTTAATCAGCTTTGTGGAAGATTTCAGGAAGAATTGTAGTGTTGCCACAGTCACTTGTTTTCACTACATTGCAAAAGAAAGGAAAAATAGTGAAAAGGGATCAATAGCCTCGTTAATGACCAGTATCATCTTATGAGGTCCACTCGTTGTCTGGCCTAGAGGCACTTGCATGGGTATACAAAGGATATTCTGAATGAAACTGCATATTTACGTAATGTAGAATTAATACTTTTTTTCTTTTGGAAAATTATTGTTAATAATATTTACCATTTTTCTAGTAGAGTTCTTTCCCCCGATATTTATAGCATATATTGCTGAAGTATAAACGTAAGCAATTTCTTACAGTTAATAACTAATCCTGAGTGAATCAGAACTAGGGTCACAGTCCATTAGGTTTCTAACTATAGATATAATTTTATTTAATAGACTGAGATACAGCCACACTACATTTTTCATTAGGGTAAACCAGATGAAGAGTGCTGAGTAGCACAAAGTTGAGCAAATTCCATGTAAAATAAAAAAATTCCTTCAGTAGCACCTTAAAGACCAACTAAGTTTATATTTTGGTATGAGCTTTCGTGTGCATGCACACTTCTTCAGATACGTGTATCTAAAGAAGTGTGCATGCACATGAAAGCTCATACCAAAATATGAACTTAGTTGGTGTTTAAGGTGCTACTGAAGGAATTTTTTTATTTTGCTTCGACTCAGACCAACACGGCTACCTACCTGTAACTAAATTCCATGTACTTCACCCATTCTTAAGCCTGGTGTATGCAGCTATCAAATATCAGCTGAGCAAATCAGAGCAAATCAGATGTCTGCCAGACTAAAGATCTATGGTTCCACATCTAAGAATGAAAAAAAAAATCATATTCTCCAAATCACTCTCATTCTCAAGCTTACAGGCTAACATACCTGCTTATATAGCTTGCAGATCAATCAAAGTAGCAGCAGGTAAGAAGACACCACTTGGGGTTGGTTTGGTTTACAGATAAAGGAGATAAGGGGGAGGGCTGTGGCTCATTGTTTTGCATGCAAAAGGTTCCAGGTTCAATTCCCAGCATATCTAGGGAAGGCTGGGAGAGACTCCTGTCTGAAATTCTGGAAAGACACGGCCAGTCAGTGTAGACAATGCTGAGCTATATGGACCAATGGTCTGACTCAGTATAAGGCAGATTCCTATGTTCCTCTGAGTTGTATCTGAAAAAACTATGGGCTGCATCTAGAGTAAGGCTGTGAATGTAACTTCAGCAGGGAGTAAACACAGCTGAGTTCAATAGGACTTATGTCTGATTAGAAGTGTGCATGCACACGAAAGCTCATACCAATGACAAACTTAGTTGGTCTCTAAAGTGCTACTGAAAGGATTTTATTTT
This sequence comes from Zootoca vivipara, assembly GCF_965207765.1. NCBI lineage: Eukaryota > Metazoa > Chordata > Lepidosauria > Squamata > Lacertidae > Zootoca > Zootoca vivipara. The sequence goes on from NC_142587.1 coordinate 60,841,741, forward strand.
TATTTTGATTAGACGTAGTTAGGCTTGTGTGGTATGTTACTTAACCTTAATTCACGGTGGAATCAATAAGTCTCAAATTAAGTCACTATTTCAAAGGGACCTGAGCTCAACAAACCTGTACACCTGTATATTATATTGTTGTAACCCTCCCTGGGACTTTAGTGTGAAAGGTAAGTAAGAAATATTATGAGGAAAAACACAGATCAGATTTCAAACCAGCCCTGGCAGATGTGCTGTTGTGACCTCAAGTGGAAGGTGGAAGGCCATGAGGCATGGCAGGGTAAAACTGCAGGACCATGGACAGTTCTGTGTGACTATCTTTATCAAGGCATGAGACTGAACTGAGGCCTGCCCATGTGGAGGGTGCCAGCTCCTCAGGGGTACAAGCTCAGGAGTTTCTAATTCAGAGGCCCCTGGGCTCTATGCAGTATTTCACCATGTGACCTAGACAAAATATGCTATATCTTGTGTTGGTACACTCTGCATGAATGAACAGACCATGTGGTGACAGTTACCACATGGAGACTTTTAAAGCACCAGCTCTTGGTATTAGACTAGGACATATGAGAATATTCCTTATTTCCTTCTTAAATATTATTTGCTACTAAGTGTGTCCAGCAGATTGCTTAGAATTAAGGTAACCTCAAGCTGGAATCAAGACTTCACAATGGTCTGCAGAAAACAAATAGTAATCTTGACCATACTAGATGAATGTTTCTGTTCAACTGAAATTGGTTGAACTGAACTAGCATGGCCATTGCCTATGCATTGCTTCAAGCATTATGGCACATTACCAAAGCATGAATATTAAAAGGCAATTGGGTGCCACTATTCCATGATGTTTCCTCTTAGACAGCATTTTTTAAAAAAATATAACACTATGTATAAAAGTATGTTTCCTCTACTTGGCTTATCAAAATGTTTATTTTTGTTTCCTGTATTTGCATACGTCCAACTCTTTTGTGCCTTTGATAAAACTTTTATAGGCAATAAATTATAAACAATGTTGATGTATAATTTATCTTTTTAAATACATATTCTATGCCCCAGCTTTTTCAAATAGAGGGGCTTACTGTAGCTTTGCGTTTTTTAAAGAACGGATTGAAGACTTTAAGGGATTCATGAATAACGTATGCTTCAAGGTGCATTTGCATTTTTATAGTGTGGCTTGTGTAACAGTATAGATTTTGCTTTTGCAGTGTTCACTTTCAAGTCAACATGAATTCCTTCAGAATTAACTACAAAAGAGACGTGGGCCTCAAAATGCACCTTTTTATTGTATCCCTATAAACCATAAGTTTCAGTAACAATCAGGTCATGAACAATGCCTTTCCATACAGTATAAGAAAATCTCTGCTCTGCACTTTTACATACATATCCAGATGCATAGAGAGAGAAACCTTCATTTCTCTGACAAAGGTAGGGAACCACAGGCTTGGAGGACAAATGCAGGCCTCCAGAGTCAGAGTTCAGCCAGGCAATTCAGCAAGGCAGAAACAGTCAAGAAGAGTGTGAAGCAAGATCAGTCAGGGTTGTAGCTTGAAGAGACCCCCAAAGGACATATAGAGAAGACTGGAGTGGTACAGGCTCCCCATCCTACTTTTTTTCCTAATTATTAGAAGCTGTTGCAATATTCCCCCAAATTATGCAATCCAGAGGAAATAAGGCAGCTTCTGCATCAAACCATTATGGAAACCTTAGAAAAGCCCCCCACCCCCACCCTACCCCAAATGTACCACCTGGAAGAGAAAATGACTCATTTCCTTTGGTAAAACAGAAAGGAGGAAAACAGCACATGCCATTGCCGACTGAACTGCAAAATCAAAATGGACAAATCTGGGAGGAGGAAGCTGCTATTACAAAGCCGAGAATGACTGAAAAGACTGCCTTGACTTCCAAAGATAGCTGTTTCTTGATTCCACCACATAATAGCCCCCAAGGTTCTAGTGACATTACTCTGGATTTTCAGGCAAGCTAAGGAAGAGAAGGATAGTTTTGTCTTTGAGAAGAAGGGGGTTGGAAACACCCAGAGAAACAAAGGCTGATGTTGAAAATGTTGCAAGTTGTGCTTTGAAGAAAAGGGTAAAGATTGTGCTCAGACACAGCGTGGTGCCAGAGAACAGTAACATCATCATTTTTCACAACTCCCTGATTTAAGAGGTACAGAAGTATAGAGAAAAGAATGCCAGAATTCAGTAGAAATAACGAGGAGACAGTAATATCAGTGGCTGTTCTTATTACCAGCATAAACAGCCATAGAACTAAGATGGAAATAAATGTACACACAAAGACAGAGTTCTTGTTTATATTATTATTGTTTATATTACCAAACACTTGTGAGGTCTAAATATAAGACTTCTAAGAAGAGCAGGGGATAAAATATGAATAGGCATTTGGAAATAGTAACTAATCTTTCTTTTTGTTTGGCAAAATACTGGCCTTAGCTGTGCAAAAGTGCCTCTGACCATCACTGAAACATGGGCTTCCAAGGGAATTTTCAAGGGAAGTGCAACCCACCCAAGACAGGTCGAATCCCTGTTACCTGCTTTTTTAATGGCCAGAGCATCTCTGTCTTATCTGAGCTAAACTTCAGTTTTTTCAGCCTTATCTAGGAGATTCCTGACCTCAAACACAGATTCATATTTTCCTTTGATTTAGATGGAAAGGAGAGGAGTTAGATGACATCAACATAGTGGCAATACCAGATCCCTATAACCTGAGTGGCCTCCCTCAACAATTACATCTAGATATTAAACAGCATTGGAGACCATATAGAACTCTGTGGAGCACCACAGACTAATGATCAAGGCCTAGAGTCCCCCAACATCTTATGAAACTTTTGAGGCACCAGAACTACCATAAAACAGTGCCTGCATGTCTCATTCCAACCTGGTGGTCCAGGTGGGTTCCATGTTTGATGGTACTGAAAGCTGCAGGGAACTAACAGAGGCACACTCCCTCTCTCCAGTTCCCTGGCAGATATTCCAAAGCTGTCCCCACCGCATCATCAGGCCTCAAGTCAGATTGAAAAGGATCTAGAGTCTAGATAATATGACTCATCCACACATTCTCACAGCATCTTACAGAACGACAAAAATTAAAATCAAATTAAGCCATATATTAAGCCAAAGTGATGTGTTTCTTGAATGATGAGACACCAAGTGTTTACGATGTACATGCTTGTGTGATTTAGAGAAACCATAAGTTTGTGAAATAATGTCAAGAAACAACAAAAAATAACACATTGTCTGTCCATTCCATGGCAATTGTACACCTAGTTTCAGATGGATTCTGCAGTACCTCAGCTATGCCATGTTGACTGTTAGAAGTTTAACATTGCAAAGTTTGTATATTTTGGTTCATCTGAGCTGCTAAAGGTGGGGGAGACAGATACTGAATGTCTGGAAAATATATTGGAAGCTTTCTTCTCACATTAGCTTCAGATGTATCTGAGACCATTAGAATTAGATTGACATACTACATGCACAAAATACTATTTGTACTGTACTTTAGGAAACAATTACCAGTGGGCAACAGCTGTAAAGTATCCAGCAAGGGTGATAAATTAGTTTTACTTTCTCTAAAAGGGTTAGCTTAAGATAATAAATATGTGCTAGCTCTTCTTTGCAGGAACACCATTGTACAATGGGAAGTAAGACAAACAGGCAGTGGTATGAGTTCAGGTTTTTATATTTCTAAAATTGAGGGATGATTTTAAGCAACAATAATTTCAAGCAGTGAAAAGCCAACATTTGCTTTGTGATAAGATTGCAAATACAAGGAACTGTGTGTGCTTTAGACCAAACAGGGAGACAAAATAAATAATGGAACTTCATTGATTTAGAAAGGAAAAACAAAAACAGTTGTCTGAAGATAAGAATCTCACCCTAAATGTGCACTGATTCAAGTTGAATGAAATACTGAGGTGTGTTTGGCTCAGATTTACAAGTCAATGTACAGACACAGAGGTCTCTTAGTATTTTACAATCACTTCAAAGTTTAGATTATTTAAACTTAATGAAAATAGTTTACCCATAGCTGGATTCTATCATGACCAGAGATTAGCAAAATAATAATATCAACAATACTTTGGGTTTAGCAAAGCAATTAGCCTTAATTTTCAAGCATATAATAAATTCATTGGGGTAATTTTCTATTGCTGGCAAGGGTTCATTAAGAATATAGCATCCGCATAAGTTTTATTTCCTTCTTTTAGAGGGGAAAATCTTTGATCGGGACAAGACCACAGTGGATAGAACAGACCTTGATTTCAACCAGGGTTTTGACCCAGTTCCAAATTACTATTTCATAATGTTTTGGAGGAAATTGGTTCAGTAGAAACTATCATAAGGAAAATCCCTAACAGTGAATCCTATGCAAGATTAATGGAAGTTAGTCCCATTGTGTTCAGTGGGGATTACTGCCAGGGAAGGTTGCACAGGAATGCAACCTAAGGAACACCCAAATATTGGTTGTTAGTTAAACTATATCATGCTGGAAAGTGGTAATATTTGGAAACTATCCTGGATCCAATACCATTTGGAATTTTTATCATGGCTGCCACCTTCCCCCAACTCTGCTCATGTGCCTTTTCCAGGAGCCATCTAACTTCAATTTTGTTTCTAAGTAAATTGCATCACTTGAGGGGGCCTGATTAATAGAATCATAGCAGGCATTTTACTCTCCTGCTGTGGTTCTGAGGAAAATACCTTTTCTGAAATATGTATTTATTTTTTTAGAAGAATCCCTCATACTAGTGCCTCTCCATGTCTACTCTTATTCTGCTAATTACCAAGCCCTTCCCACAAGGTGATGGAATTTACATTTTAAAAAACCTGAATGTTGAATGTAAAGATTCCTTTATTGTCACACATACTTTTGCAGCTGTTTGCCTGACTGAATTCAAGAAGAGGTTGCAATTCTCTAAATGATACCAAATAGCAACAAAAAATGTATGCAAAACTCTGAGGAATAAAATAAAATATTCTCAAAATAGCAACCCCTTATCATGTTATTGGTGTGTGTGTGTGCATGCATATGTGTGTGTGTGTGCAAAAAAGACAATGTTGACTGTATGCAGCTGTATCAGGCTTATTTTTTTAATAGCATTTTAGCACTGTGGAAGAGTACATATGCCTCAGTAAAATATTTCCCTGCTCCCTGCCCCAAATATGCAGTCAAATGTATGATCATAGCCAGATTGCTTTTCTGCAGGGTTGTTGCTAGCAATGCACCTATTTGCAAATGCAAAGAACTATTAGAACAGGAGTGAAGTGAGTCAAAACATCAACTGAGTGGCTGGGAAAGTGCAGCCAGGTGGGCAGGTTATATATAATAAAATTGTTGTTGTTGTTACTACTATTAGTATCTTATGTCAAATATGATAATAGATGCTTATGCAGTTGCCTACCATTGATTAGGCTTACTTTCCTACTGCTTGGGGGGGGGGGGGTCACCATTCTGAGAAATATGACTGTGATTCAAAAGGAAGTCCTTTTGACACGTTAAATGGGGCTGACTATGTAAATACTGTGGAAAGAAGCCAAATTTCGGTCTCACATATACATATTGCATGTGAAAAAAAATCACAGATACTCAGCCTTCCTAAAGGACCATACTTTATCAGAATTACACATTTTTGTGCTCTGGTGCAGTGTTCCATTGCGGCAGAAGCGGCATAGTCATGCTGGCCACATGACCCAGAAAAACTGTCTGCGGAGCAGACAAACAATGGCTCCCTCAGCCTGTAAAGCGAGATGAGCGCCATAACCCCAGAGTCGTTCGCGACTGGATTTAACTGTCAGGGGTCTCTTTACCTTTACCTTTTACTGTTCCTTTGATGGTAGAAAACGGGAGTGCGATCTTTTTTTAATGCAAATAAGAATTCTTTTCTTGTGTCGATCAACATTCATTATTTTCCTTCCATTACATGTGTTTGGAAGCCTTGCCTTTGCTTGGCTTTTACACAAAGATTATTTCATGTTTCCACTTGAGATTTCTTTTTAAAATGTTTTCTATACTGTTTGTCTGTTCCTTAGAAGAATTTGCATTGGGTTCTCTTGTCAAATAATATTGCCCACAAGTTACTTCCCTGCGTATTTTGCTTATTGCATTTCAGTATAAATGAAAATTCATTTTCTCTTCTTCCACTTGTTATTTAATAATCAATTCCCACCTCCTCCCCCAACTCCCGCAAAGTATCTACTGTATACAAGGAGGAAAGCTCTTGGTAATTATAATCAAACCAATTTAATTTCTCATAGAATTCCCTGAGTATTCGGTTGACAACCAGTATAACTGACTTTTTCATTTTCATTTACTGTGCATCCCACATTTTCCCCCCTTTGAGGTAAATGTAGCTTTGCAATAGGAAATGTTTATTGGGTAAATACATTTAACAGAAAACTATTAGAGGACAATAACACTGGTCTTTTAAAATAAATAAATAAAAACCTAACAAAACTGTTTTTATGCTCTCCTGGCAAGTAAGTTCTTCTGGGCAACTTCATTGCATGTCATCATATTTCTACCTCAGCTAGAGCAATGAGATATAGGAGGGCAGGATTACTTGTAGCATCTTATGGTTCCCCGCAGTGATAGGCTGGCCAACAGAGCAAATGGGGCACTACCCATCAACCTCTGAATTTCCACTTGTGCTATGCCTAGAAAACATGGGTCCAATTGGTTTTCTGCTTCTCCCATAATGTCCAGGCATGGGTCTGAGGGATTTTGCCTTTGCCCTGCCCAATTCCCCTGGAAAACCTGTTCTTTAATGCTAAAGTGGAGCAAACGTCAATCCAGAGAAAACTCAACTGATGTTTGTTCTGATTTTCCTGGGGGGAAGCAGCAGGAGGAGCACATGTCTGGATGAGCTCTCAGTCTCTGCCAGCCAGCCCCCACCTTCCTGCCTTCCTACTTACATCTAGTTCAGGAGGTAGCACTCCCTATCAGCTTCCTCCTGAGTCCTGTTGTTGCCCTTGTTTAACACATCAGGGAGACGAGTAAGGACAAAGCTAGAAATAGTTGTCTCTGCCCAGGGATGCCAACTTGAATAAAACATGGGGATGGGGTTGCAGGTAAGCCCCACCCCACATAATTGAGCACATGATGTATTACATGCACACCGTTGGAATGGCAGTGCCCATCTGCTTTGGATGGGGGCAGCCACCTCAAATATTTTATTGGGGAGCCCAAAGGGACCCTAGGAGTTGGATCCTATGTCTCTGCCTCTCATTGGCTCTAGCTAGCGTTGGTTTCCCTACCTTCCACCCTACTAGTCCGCACTGTTGGGGCATGTCAGAATCTCATAACCAGACTCTAGCAGAGTATTGCTTCTCCAGGGATTCACAGCTCCTGCACATTTCTTCTGAGCAGCTGGGAGAGCACCATCACACCATATCGCCAAGTCTTCACCTGGAGACTATATGCCAGCCCTGGTGGACACAGCCAGCACAAAGCTGTATGTTTCACTGTATATTCATATATTTCATTGTAGCAAGGGACAGCTATACAGGGCATCATATATGAGAACAGGTGTGTGACAGGTAAAGACACAGGAAAGGGGGGTTTGCAATCACTGCTGATCAGCTGACCATAGTGACTGCAGTATGAAAATAGAAATTCATTTCTGAAAAGCAAACCTTTTAGTCACTAAGGCAGACCCATTCTTCTTATAATTTAAGAAAGGAACAGGAAGACATAGGACAATACAGGGCCAACGCCTTTGGATGGGAATTTGCTCATCATAACTACTTACAGCAGTGCTTACAGACAGTAGAAAGCTTTAGTGAGGATGGTCCCTTCTAAGCTGCTCTTAAATTAGCTAGATTCACTGGTCATGGAAGCTCCAGCTTCACAGAAATATCCATCTGCACATCTTCTTCTGCCCTGAACACATTCAGCCACGGTCTGTGATTCTGTGTTTGGGATAGTTGGGAAATGGCATGACACACAGCCTCCATTTTTAATACCAGGCTTTTAGCCAGTTGAACAGGTTCTGTCAGAAAACAGGAAGCAGGGGTATGGGTGTGGGAAATCTTGAAAAAGTTTCTTTAATATTTTAAGTTATGTCTAGAGTCCGACCCAGAAGCCAGTGCCTGAAATAAATGTGTGACTAAACAATGCACAGGGCTTTCTACAAAACAAATTATGTTTCCAACAGAGATTAAATCAATTTCATGCATAATTTATTAAGGGCTGTCACGGGTGGCCTGCTTTAAGATAAAACCCAGACAAATTGAGTCATTTCTCTTCAGCGGGACCAAATATGTTTATCTACAGATGAACCACGCAGCCCTTTGCCCAAGGATGACATGCAGCACCAGATCACACTTTCACCTGGCCAAAGACTCCATTGATGTGGCAGAGCAGCTACCGGTAATGTGTAGCCACAGTTCTAGACACATAAATGCAAGCAATTCTTCCCTCCCACAAAAGGCAAGGAAAGATTACACATATTATCAGGCCTACATGCATGTGGCTCTTCTGTGTGGTGTGCCCATCACACATCATGTTATTTGTCCAGGGAGGACACATGTCCAGCTGCTTCTCTGAGTGTTCAAACTATAGGGAGGGGGGGGAAAGGAACCTGAATCCCTTACCTTTCATGATAGAGGGAGATTGTAGAAAGCTTAAAGGGAGCTATGGATTGGCAAAAAAAGAGGAAGAAATTGGGTGATGGGACTTGCAGTTTCATTGTATGCTTTCCGGCTGCACAATTCAAGAACTGGCCCTGCCACCAATCAAGGTGGACCCTCAGCTAGGCATGTGGACCTGTTCATGCTTAGGGATTCAAAGAAGGCTAATGAAAATTATTAATCTTGGTAGCAAAAGGGACCAGTTTGGGGAGGGGGGCAGGATCCAGAGTCCAAGAGCTAAGAGGTTTTTTTAAAAAAAACTTTCTTTGAGCAGCAGATGCCAAAGCCATTTGACCAGCAGCACTGTATGAGGGCCGGGTGGAATGGCACCACACATATCTGCTCTGTAGAAGACCAATGGCTGGTGGTGGGCAGAGTCAGGGCCTGTGAGAAGAGACAGAGACCTAATATTAATTAATCTGGAAAAAGACCAGCTCACTTCAGTCTCCCCCATGGCTTCCTCAGATTAGAATCCCCAATCTTAGGCAAAAGTACCCAATATTAAGCCCCACTAGGTATGATGGGGTTACTGTCAGATATGCACCGAGGATTTTTATTGTTGTGCAGCAAACCAATGCACAGGCAGACAATGCAGCTACTGTTCTGGAAACAAAGTGAAAGTTATTCCTTTCTGCCTTTAGTGTGTACATAACTGTAGCTGGGGCTGAGTGTGAGAGAGGACTATAGGTGAGTGGTAGAGCATCTGGTTTGCATGAAGATGACCCTTGGTTCAAAGTCTCGCATCTCCATACGGGGCTTTTAGAGACCCTGTCTGAAAACCTTGAAAGCCATTGCTAATCAGTGAAGATAATACTGGGCTAGATGAAGCAATGGTTGGACTCAGTATAAGACAAGTTCCTGTGCTTCAAAACAGGAATGAAGTAACTCTGAAGCAGCTTCAGAAGGTGTCCAGGAAGATGCACTTTGAATGAGGTGGAGTCTTGCATGTGTCTCCTAGGCTGCCCACCTATGCTTTGCACAGCCATCAAATTGTGCTTTTTCTGTCTTTTGAGAACTTCTTGATTTAATTACTGAAACAGCATATAACATAGTAGTGAAAATGCAGGACAGTTGGGGAAAGAGAAGGAAATATGTCTGATTTGGACTTTATGCCCAGAGAAGCACTTGCTCATCTTGCTTTAGTTTCTCTCCACCCCCCTCATGTTGCTTTGAAAGACTTTATGGAGAAGTTTACAGATCTGAAATAATTTCCTCCAAAAACATTTGCCATTGCTAAAATTCCCCAAATGTTCGTCATCTGCAAATAAGAGCATTTTGTTACCGTAGAAATGCAAACAATCCCCCAATTTGACATCTAGCAGGTGGATTGTAAGCTTTTCAGTTGTATTTTTGAAAGTGTCTCAAAAATACTTGCTACCGCACCATCTGATGGACTCTTTTCCATGTGCTCCTGAGAAGGCAGCATCTGCTACTCAGCATTAGACTCATGTGAAATAAACCATCTCTGTACAACGATGATTACTGTAACACTTGCAAATTTCTCAAGATTCCATTTCTCAAGATTCAGTTTCTTCAGTTTCTCTGGAGTCAACTATCCTATACCAATGCAGATATTACAATTTCTAAGTTTGGAATCCAAAGCAGTAATATGTGCATGTGAGATGGACTTGAATGCATTTCTGACATTTCATTAGTGACCTCCACTAAGGAAGAGTAAAGTTCTTCCTTAAATAAATGTGATGTTTCTTTGACTCTCAGCGATTAGCTGTATCGGAGGGTGATTGGAATGGGGCTAGCCTGCCCTTCATTGCTGTCTCACCCCATAACGTAATGCTTAATAATAATGTCTGAGGAGGGATTATGTGCAGGAGTGTAAGGATGGATCATAGAATCATAGAGTTGGAAGAGACCACAAGGGCCATCCAGTCCAACCCCCTGCCAAGCAGGAAACACCAACAAAGCATTCCTGACAGATGGCTGTCAAGCCTCTGCTTAAAGACCTCCAAAGAAGGAGACTCCACCACACTCCATGGCAGCAAATTCCACTGTCAAATGTATCTGTCCATTTCAGATTATCTTTGTTTCTCATTTTCTAATCTTAATTTTCCTTATAAACACAGGGTTGTATGCAATTTTTTCTAACACACATATTTCTGCAAAGAAATAAAAATAAATCCCTGTTATGCTGCATTTTTGTATGTTATTTTCACCAGTATATGCATCTTTATGTACATTTTCCCCTACTACATGCATTTTTGTACATCTTACTTGGCTGGCAAACTGCACTGCAAAATTCAGAGAAGTGTGAATTTCAAAGGAGGGGGACTGTTTTGGTTTGTGCACTCTTTCAGAAACAGCAAATTAGGTAGGTTTGCCTTTAAATGCAAAGTGAATTGATCTCTCCCCCAATCTCTAAGGGAGTAATCTGTGACAGCAAAGAGAGTGATCATTGGTGGATTGGGCTGAACTCAAGTGAATATGGATTTATATATCACATTTCATTTCTGGCCTGTGTGGGTATGAACTCAGTAAGGAGGCATTTCAAGTTTGATTCCATAAAAGGAGAATGTTTCAAGCTGTATGCCCCATGATCCTTAGGTGTAATAGTTTAACATGCTTAGAGTTATTGCCCTGTCCTACTCACAAATCTTTTAATGTGCCTTACGTTGAAATTTTCTCATGTGAATGGGGGCCTGGGAGGGAGAGGGCTTTTCTTTTATTGCAGAAATCTCTCCCCACAGAGGTGTGTCTACCATCTGCATTGTATAGGTTCTGCCACATTCTGAAGATGCTCATCTATACCTGACATTTGACAGTTAAGATATTTTTTGTGGGGCCCACCTCTTCTCTTTAAGCTATACTGTGCTGCCTTTGCTTGGAATTCTTTCAATTGCTTTTATCATTGCATAATCTTGTTTCACTTGTTTGTTTTTTGTTATATTGTTGGAACTCTGCCTGGGTTGTTGGAACGGCACCACTGAAAATCTTGTCTGGAGAAATTGTCACAGACTGCAGCAAGGAGATGAAGTGATGGGCAGAGCACTATCAAGGACTGTACTCGTCGGAAAGCATGGTCTCCTGCACATCAACTGACAGCATCTAGACTCTTCGTGTCTTGGAAGAGCTGGATGTACCTCCCTTCCTTGATGAGCTGAAGAATGCCCTCAACTTTCAGGCAACCGTTTTACCCAAGCCAGCATGGAGTTTGGCATCACCAAATATTGGTGACGACCAATATCAGGATGTGACCAGCAGTGATGATCACACACTTGTGGTGGTAGAAGGGTTTGCCACAGCCCCCCCCCCAATCCCTGGCCTTAGAAAATGAATAAAGATGTAATAAAGATGTATCTCTTCCCCCCATTTGGTACAAGACTTCTGAACCGAAAAGCCTCCAAGCCCTGGCATTTTGAGGATTACTAATTACGATTACAAACTAAGGCTGGATGATCCAGACATGTTTTGCCTGTCTGACCACCTTCCCACTCACCAGCTGTGAAAATAACTTTGGTCCGCTTTTAGCCAACTTGCGGGAATTATGCACAATATGTTCAAAGTGCTATAAATTAAGAAGAAATCAAGTATCATCTGTTTAAGTAACCCAGGTGGGGGGAAAGCCAATATGCTAAAATATAGAATGTCGGGGGCAAAACCAAGACAATGTGTTATCCAAGTGCAGAAAACAATTTATCAAAGAATATTTTTATGGTATTGGCTACTTACCTGTGTAAACATCTCCTGAGGTTCTTTATTTATGAAACTTCACAGTTGGGCACACTTGACTTAAGTTATAGGTGTGAATCAACTACTTCTTTATTCACAAAATAACAATATAGTTGAAATAAGCATCCCTTTCAGACACTGCAACTCTCTGTCCCTACGGGTATTTACTTTAAGGATAAATAATCAATTTCCTCTCTTAGACAAATGTGTAGAAATTACCCGTGGTTCTCTGCTTTATTCTCCCTGCAGCACCTTCTATGTCAGAAGTATTGAGGCTTGAGTTTTTTCCACTAAACTGCAAGACTTGCTCCTTTTTGTCTCTGCAGCAAGTACACAAGCATCCCTTAAAATAAGCTACTTAAGCAGATTTCTTTCTGCTTACAAGCACACGTTCCCGAGCAGACCATACAGCTATATTTCATCATAATTAGTGCTGGGGAAAATCCACCTGGTAAACAAGCTTGCGTGTTAAAAGTCAGTCTCAATGCTGCATGTTTGTGGGCTAGCTGACATGAATATAAAGGAAACAGCAAACAGAATACATAGGATCAGAACAGTGTATATGTGGAGCAGAACCCTCAGTTTCCCAGTAAAGGCACCATTTAAATGTACTAGTGATTAATAATAACCAAAAGTGTGGGGTTATTATTCATTACTGTGGACCACCAGTGGTCCACAACCTTTATTTAGGTCGTGCATGGTATGTCTGTGAAAAATACAAACAATTTGAATGATATAGAATTCTTTGGAATTCAAATTGTAATACAACATAAAGCAATGTAAGAAATAAAAGTTCAATAAAAAACATATATCTAGCTGTACAATTACAATTGTTACAACATGCAGAAAAATAATTCAGTGGTCTACCAAGACCCTCAGCAATGGTGGTTCATGGGTGGGAGCAGGTTGAGGAACCACTGCAATAGCGAATGTGAGTGTGAACACCTCGGTCTGAATCTGGAACTGAAGTTCCAGCAACATTCATATGTGATCCTTTCCCTGTCTTTTGCATTCTTATGATTTATTATCTAGGTATTATTTGCCATTATGACTGGCTTTTAAGACATTCATTTCATCAGGTGTGGCTAACCTCCCTGCCCCCCTCCCCCAAGCTACACTTACTTCAACTAACTTGCTGGGTGATGGGTGCCACCTCCCACTTTCTCACAGCTAAATTTATTCAACTAAATGTTACTCAGACTAGACCTACTGAAATTAATGGACCTAACTTTGTCATGCTCATTCATTTCAACGAGCCTACTCTGAATAAATCAAGCACGCGCACACGCACACACTTGAATACAACCCTATTCATACAGATTATCAAACCTCCCTACTTATCAAATGATTAGTCTGATGGCCAGGGAAGGGCAAAATGCATCTCCATCAAGGTCATGGGAATAGTTATTTAAATATTTGCAGCCATCCCAGTGCATTGTCTATATTATTTATTTCTTGACTGCACAACAAGTGTTGTAAATTCCACAGGTAGCCCCCATGAGTAGAGACATTTAGAGACAAACTTGAGGGAAGTGACGTACTGATTGATTGGATTGGCAGTGTGCCCCCATAGCTCCTAGTGTGTTTCCTTACGTGGAAATAAAAACCAATGTCCAAATAGGTCTATAACGGCTTTCCCAAATGAGCTTCTTGACCAAATGGAGATTTGAGCCCAAGCCTCCTCTGTATCACACACCACGAGCATATGTGAAAAACCTATGTCCCTCTATACTGAATTCTCTATTCCTGTTTGGCTTGGCTCCAGAAAAATTGTACAGCTCAGTTCTATTGTACATATATTCTCTCCACGTAAACACAGTTTTGCAGTTTGATGGCTGTTTGTGTGTGTTATATTTTCTTATTCCTTGCTAACAGACATTTGCACACTGTTTGCACTGAAGGAAATGCTGAAATAATAAAAGCAGAAATCCCTGGTAGCAGCTACAGACAAAACAAGCCACATTTCCCCCTTTGTAGAAGAAAACCTGGAGCACCAGGGAATTTTCACCTCTTGATCTGTCTTTGGGCCATTTACAGATACTGACATCATGTGAGACAGATGACATAACTGAAGCCTTGACTTTGACTGCTTTATTTCATTTTATTTCTTTGAATTGTCAAAGAAATTGGGTTTCTTTTTAGAGTCAAGCTACAAGTTACACCGTGATGTCCTGAAGGTACTTACATACCGAAGAAATGAAAAGGCGGACCTGATTTTTCTTATTTTTGTCTCTCTTTTCCAGCAGCAGCCACTTAACTATCTATCACCAAGAGCTACATTTCTTATAATAAAATCAATATAGGTACAATGACCATTACAGAATAGTCTTCAATCTCCTGTCTATTAAAATTAAGAAGGAAGATAATTTAACAGAAAATAAAACGCTGAATTAAAGTTGTTGTTGTTGTTTAGTCGTTTAGTCGTGTCCGACTCTTTGTGACCCCATGGACCAGAGCACACCAGGCACTCCTGTTTTCCACTGCCTCCCGCAGTTTGGTCAAACTCATGTTCGTAGCTTCGAGAACACTGTCCAGCCATCTCATCCTCTGTCATCCCCTTCTCCTTGTGCCCTCATCAGACTTAAAAACAGAATAAGTCCTGCTGTATCAGGCTTGTGGCTCATCGACTCCAACATCCTGTTTTCACATTGCCCAACAAGATGCTGCATAAAAACAACAGAACTATATTGAGAATTTCATGGTGTAGGATAATGTGCATAGATCATCCCAGAATTAATGCAAGAAAGTGCAAAGCTCCCCATTCTCAGTACTAGGTGGACTGAATTAGAGCCAGCAGAAATTCTGCAGTGTTTTCTGAGGTGAAGAGATCTTGCTACGTAATTAATTGTATTCATTTTGCATGCCCATTTTCTTTGAAATTTTCTCTAGGGCTAGGGACTCTATTATAACAAAGTCACATTGTACAAAGAGGAAGCATGTTCCAGTGTGCTAAAATTGAACTTTGGAGATTCAAGATCAATGCTACCACAAATGTCCTCTATGACCTTGGGCAAATAACAGCATCTCAATTACACAGGAGTATAATGTAGTCTGGTAATAGCACTAATTTCACAAGTGCATTGTGAGGGCAAATACATGGAAGATGGTAAGGTGGTTTGATTAAATGATAATAGGCACCATATGTGCTTGACATAATATTGTGAGGGTTGCATCCTTATGAAAGATATGAAGCAACAGGGGAGGAATTATTATTGTTTCCAAAGTTTCTTGTCTTTTGCAATATCAAAGGGTTTCAAAAATTAAGCTAGGAAAAATCTGCCAATGTAAGACTGTGAACTGAATAGTAGGGGGCATGAAATGAATTATTGTTTGATTTTGTCTGAGATACTTTGGTGTCTTGTTTCTTACCTGTTAGATGTCTAATGAAAGTAGATTGTAGGCAAACCTTTTTGTCACATACATGAAGCCGTAATAGGTAATAATGTGGCCTATTACTTACTTCGCGAAACCTTTATTAGACGTTACAAATATAGGTAAAGGTAAAGGACCCCTGGGTGGTTAAGTCCAGTCAAAGGTGACTATGGGGTTGCGGCACTCATCTTGCTTTCAGGCCGAGGGAGTTGGCATTCGTCCACAGTCAGTTTTCAGAGTCATGTGACCAGCATGACTAAACCGTTTCTGGCACAAGGGAACACTGTTACAGAAACCAGAGCGCATGGAAATGCCGCTTACCTTCCTGTCACAGCAGTACCTATTTATCTACTTGCACTGGTATGCTTTAGAACTGCTAGGTTGGCAGGAGCTGGGACAGAGCAATGGGAGCTCACTCCGTTGCAGGGATTCGAACCGTCAACCTTCCGATCAGCAAGCCCGAGAGGCTCAGAAATATATACAAATAAACAGCCATGTAAAATATGCAATAACGAGGATTTTCATTGGAGTTTCTTCCATACCAGTTATTAATAGGGGCATGTGGAGAAGCCATCACAATCTCATTTAGTACATAGCTAGCAGAAGGCATATTATTTCAAAGCAAACAGAGGCAAGGTCAACTGGGAGCCTTTTTTGTTTTTGTTTTGGATACTTTGGATACTTCAAGATCTGATAGATCGGGGTCACCAACATGGTGCTCATGGATACCAGTGGGTCTGAATGAAAAGTGGCACCCATGAAAGGTGTTGGTAAACATCCCTCAATCACCCACAATTCCTCCCCAGTTTGGCCTTTCCTACACTGAACACCACCCCTCAGACATGCCCATATCTCACCCACCTTCCATTCCGTTCTTAACAGAAGAGAGGTGCAAAGAGCTTCTCTTTGAGAGTAAACACAGCAGTGGCCTTTTTCATTGCTGGGGGAGCTGATGGGGTGCTGTGAGGTAGGAATTGTGGGTGTTTGAGGTATGTTTACCAACACCTTTCATGGGTGCCACTTTTCATTCAGACCCACTGGTATCCATGAGCACCATGTTGGTGACCCTGATCTGTCAGATCTTGGAATATGGATTATCTCAGTTCAAAAAGCCTCACATCACACTATCAGAAGCTGAATCCAGATGTTCACCACTGAATCCAAAAACATATCCGTGGCAGCTGGAGGGGAGGTGCAGCAATGTCTTTCTGGTTTTTTGTATGCAAACATAGAGTGCTTTAGCTATAACATCCTAGGATCAACTGGGAAATGCATTTGTATGCATGCAGCCTGGGAAAGCACAAGACTCTTGCAATGGATGTTTGTTTAGCTTTTCTTCACACATTATATTGTTGTCTAACTTCAGTGCTACAATTTGGATGACATCATGAACACTGATGTTGACCTTTTCAGTCATGAAAACTGCACTAGAATAACTCCAGACTATGAGGCAGCCATATGATTCTTTATAGAGCAGTGTTCTAATTAGCCACATAAAGCTTATTTGGACTGCACACCAGAGGTGGCAAATTTTGATCAATGGATCAGGATGGATAATTCAGGTTGGATAATTTTTAATAGAACTATCTGGAAAGTAGTCTGAAATGGCTATAATTAGTCTGGTCCCTTTGCTTTTACAGTAACCCATGAACAAAAAATGAATTGATTTCCTTCCTCAGCCCTTTTATGGTAAATCTCTTTTATAGGGCTTTTAAAAGAATCTGTCCTGCAATCTATCATGTGACAGCTCAGATTGGTGGTGTTTAGTGAAATTCCACTCTTCTACCTGTAAAGATGCTTAACACAAAGTTCCTGTTTTTGAAGGAAGCATCAGGAGTTCAAACACACAAAACATTTTAAACTCATTAATTCTAGATTTTAATTCTGTCTGCGAGCAAAAAACCTTTCCTCTGATCATAGCCTAATTGTGTGTGTGTGTGGGGGGGGGGGATTACTTGGTAACATTTGGCAGATTGTGTGCCCTGTTTCTTCAAAGAAGCTAGAAGAAATAATTTAAGTGCAGGAAAAAAATAGACAGATCACCAGAACAGAAGAAAAGAGTGTTTTGTTTTTATTTCAGACAATCTTAACTGGAAAAAGAAAGATTTAAGAGGAAGTTTATGTCAGTTCCCATGATCATTACATCTCTGAGGACCAATTCACATTATCAAATTGCTATGTTGAAAACATGAGTTAAGTGGATCTGTGCAGAGTAATTGATTCACCATACATCTATCTTGCAAATCAAGGCACAGGTACCTGCACAATTGCAATGCTGCTAAAACTGGAATTGCAGACTGCACTTCCTTTTAAGGTTACTTTCACACTAGACAATTTCTCTGGAATGTTATCCTTTGTTTGCTCATTTTTAAATGGAGCACCTGGAACAAGTCATTGTGTTTACTGACGTTTTGTGGCTTTTCAGATCTGATTTGTTGCAAACTTTTGGTGATAAAATGCAATTGCAGCACTAGTTGTTTAGTTTGGACAAAGTGCTATTGAACTTTTAAAGTGTTCCTATTTTTATATCCTTTCCTGTTTGTAGGTGTTGTCCATTTTATGACTTTGCCATGGGATTAATGCTGTTTGCCCCTTGAATAATTTTTTGTAATTGCACCAATGTTAGGTCATATTCACACCATATATTTGAAACACATTTCAGGCACATGGCTGTTCATTCCCCAATAATTATGGGAATGCAAGAGTGCTGGGAATTGTAGCTCTGTAAACAGTACACTACAAATACCAGGTTTCTTTTGGGAAAAGCAATATGCTTTAAATGTACAGTGTGGATGTGACCTTATTAGTTTCTGTTCCCATGTTAAAAAGAACACACTGTACAAAAAGAGGTAGCAAGAGAAAAAGTAAAAGTGTTTGGGTAAGTTAGTGAACATCTTAAGAGAAAACAAAATAGTAAGTGTTAACTTTTTTTAAAAAAAAAACAACCTCCCACAAGGCAAAAGGAAATGTTGGATGATAAAAATGGGGAAATGTAATACTGAGAGCTCAGTGCACCAAAATATCCATTAAGGAATATAAAAATGAAGCATTTCCCCTCATGGATTCAGATTTATTCCAGTGGGTGATGTCTATATACCTGCCTACCAATAGACACTGAAGGTTATACACTAGTATTCATCACACAGAAATAACTGCCATTGAACACAGTGGGGCTTACTCCTAGAAAAGTGTCTATTTTTATTCCCGTTATTCAAAAATATTTCTATACAGCTTGCCGTTAAAAAAACAAATAAACCCCAAAGCAGATTACAGAATAAACATACCATGGCATCATATCAGACAAAGCCCAGATATTACAGATCACTGGAAATACAGAGTGACTGGAACCAGTGCTCTGCTATCTGCGTGTTCACTGCTACCTGTGTATACTATGCACAAAAGGAAGCAGGTGCTGTGTTTTTCTAAAAAAAAATTAAAAAACAAATAATGCTGGACATGGCGCCACAATCACCCTATTTCAATGAGATAATTGAATATATTGATCAATCTAAATATTAGCATTTCTTATTTTTTGAATAGATGATTTTTAATGAAGTAAAGAAGGGGATCTAAACTTTCAACAAGTAACACTGGAAAGTAATAAAATGGCTGTGTATCATGTGAAGGATACGTTGATGTAAAATGGAATTGCTGACAAAAATGAAATTCATCCTACCTCCACAGGAGCATTATATAGCATACATTTAGTATACTTTAAAAAAAGAAAAGAAAATCGAATCCAGTTGCCTGCATTTTTCTTTTCCTTCTAAAAGCTATGAATAGGGGCCAGGAGTAAAGGGGAGAAAAAGATTTCTTGTGAGAATTGCTCCAGTTTCTTGTAAAGATCATAATACCGCAATATGGGAACAGGATGAACAATGGATCCCAATAAATGGCCTTCAGAGATTGCTATCTCAGTAATTTGGACTCCAGTGCAATATTAGAAAGCATAGGCCGGAGCCTACTGAAGCAGAACTAGTGTCTGTTGAAAACTTGGAGCACAGAAGTGAGAAGCTACACAGTAAAGCTGCCAGTCTAGATGTGAATTTGAACATTCAAGGAGATAGGTGAGGAAAGTGTATAAGGTCATTGCTACATGATTGGCGTAAACTACAAAAGCCTGACTACCACTGATGCACGACAAAAAGGTTAGAAGCAGCTGGCCCAAGGCTAAAAATGAAAAACTAATAGCTCAAAGGCTAACCTGGTGCGGGACAGAAGGTTTCAACTGCAAATGAAAGGAAGGTCTTCTAAGACAGAAAAGGGTAGTTTTAATGAATAAAATATGCAGCTTAGACCTCACTATTGACACTAAGTACATAAAGGCAACATCTGATTGTTGATGGGCATTTTCATTCAATTCCAGGAGTTCTACATGCATGACTTCTATTTTGAACTTTGACCAAATCCATCTGTACGGCACCAATAGCCTCCCACTGGCTGAATAAAGAACCCCCTTGCTGCTCTTCCAGTGCAAAAAAAAGGATAAAAGGCCCAATGCTGTATGAACATACGTAGGAGCAAGAATGAGAGTCCAGATGTGAGTGACTGTGTGGGTGTTATGTGTGAGAATAGATTTTTGTAGCTGTTATGGGTATGAATGTAGATGTGTGTCTATGTTTATAGATGTGAATAAATGGGTATGTGAGAGGAAGGTGACCCCACCTACTTTTTGCACTGGCCCTACACAACACTGACATGTGGCCCCAGTGCTGAGCAAGTTGGGTCAATGGTCTAACTATTTATAAGGCAGCTTTTAGAAAACCTGATTATAATGGACTATGCTGGTTGTGACAGAGCTGTGACTGAAGCTGAGGCTACTGAAGTAGCCATAAACCATATTGTCTGTGAGTCCTGGAAGACCTACTCCCTGCTTTGCAGGACTTTCCCCACCTGGCCTGGGAGGGTGGGGTCCTGACCAACTCCAGCTACAAAAGTGGAGGTTGCTGAACAGACTTTTGGGCTAGGCAGTTTTGTTTAGGATTTTTGTCACTGTTAATGATGTTTTTTTTTTTTGTATCTTTCTTTTTAGATCTTATGATTTGCTAGCTGGCCCGGCCACATGTTGCTGTGGTTCTTTCCTGTAATTTCCCCCACTCTGTCCCGACCCATGAGCTATCAAGTCCCCTTCTCTCCCCACCCCTCCGGCACATACCTGTGACTGGCCCCACCCTATCCTGACTCATGAGCTATCGAGCCCCCTCCTCCCCCACCCTTTGTTTGGGCAAAGAAAAGGATCAGGGGTGATGATGCACCCCGGGACCAAGAGAACTACTTTAAAAACCCCAACCGGTGTGTGTGGGGGTGTCAAATAGCGAGATGTGGGGTTTTTTTGTGTATTTTTTGATGTGTTTTGTTTATTGTTTAAGACTACTTTTACTATTAAAAAAATATTTTCATGGTGCCAGCCACTGTGAGTATGGTTTTAACTGTAGAAAGGGGGATACGAATAAAATGATGGTGATGATGATGGTGATGATGATCCAACACTTAATCTCTTCATGCTGTCTGTCTTTATAGTGTAGCATCAGCAGACAGTCATGGCTGCACCTTCTGACAGTTTGATTATGCCAAACACCAGTAAACCAAGCGAGGCTGAAAAGTTAAATGGGGTAGATAATAACTGGACAGCAACAGAACATCACAGAGTAAATGGAACCCACTGGCAAATCTGATTGCTATTTATTTACAGTATTCCCAGGGATATGAGGGTAACATTGTGGCTGTGTGGAATTGTTTACTGTGGAGATAGCATTTTATACATTACACTTAGGAATTATTAGACAACAGAGCATTTGACGAGACTGTAACAGTACTAACTCAAAGTGGTTCCAACATGCAGAGATATAAACCAAGTGCTTTCTTTTTTAATTTAAAATTGTTTTCTCATCTAATAAGTAATATTATTTCCCTTGAAAGCTTTTCTCTCATTCTCATTTGTGGAAAGACCAGATGAGTCTCCCAGGTCATTCACAGTTATGAAAGAAAGAGAGGAAGAAAGAAAGAAAGAAAGAAAGAAAAAAGAATCCCTTTTCAGAAGTGAGATATCATTTCTTCACAGGAAAACAAATTATTTGCTTGGATGGAAACCTTTTGTATTTTGGAGTAATTGCTGATATCTGTGGGGTGTTCTGAAAATGAGATGCTCTGTCTCAAGGAGTTATAACTTATCCCTGTGCATAAAATCTAAATAAATAAATTGGAAAAGACCTCAAGGTACCATGCAGAGAAAGCATACAAGGAATACAACTGAGAAATCAGAAGGAGGCCTCAAGTGATAAGAAGTGGACAAGATAAAATTATTTCACTGCAGGATTTGGCTGATCTGCTTTTGTAAGAATGCTGTTTTGTTGCTGTTGTTTTTTGAAGATTATATTCTGCCCTTGGATATTATATTTTGAAAATCACTATTAGGGTTGCTGTTGTTGCTGTCACAGAAAGTCCTGCCATTAGAAAGGCTGATCAACAAGATTAATGTTTTCTGTTGTAACTATGGATTTCCATGTTTTCCTAATGTTTCATCATAACCTAAAATGTTTATTGTTTCAGTCTGGGAAGAATTTATTTCTTGACACGGAGCCTGGGGCAAAATAAACTTTGACAACTATGGCACCTTGCTGAATGCAATTTTCAAATGACTTTATCTTGAGTAAGCCCATTGAATTCAGTGAAGCCAATCTGGAATAATTTGTTTGGAAATTAGAGCTACTAAAACCATAATACAAAATCAAAACTGTTCTAAATAGTTAGACTTTTGCTCACATTCCTCCCTATGAAGGATTTGACTCCATTAAACTGTTAATCCAATTAAATGTAGAGTGTGCTTGTCTCCTAAATTATCAACTTATTGGTCCCTTAGGAATGTAATTAAACACTTTGCAATTCCTCCCTAAAATCTTCTGGTATTGCTTAAACCAATGCTGCTTAAATGATTGCTTAAACCACACTGTATGAGGAAATGAGTTGGGGGAGGAGTTAGCAGTCAGCAGCAATTCTATTTTGCTGATTGCAGCCTCTGGGAGCTTGTAACCAGGACCAGTAAACAGGGGCATTTGCAAGGGGGAGGCCTGGAGTGCTGTCTCATGGTGTACATAGGACCAAGAGACAATGGAGGACGAGGGGTTGCTATAGTGGCACACTTATGCCAGGTTTGTCTTCCTGCCTGAGAATGTGCAAAGCTATAAAGCTATACCTGCAGCAAGTACACGCTGGTTGCCTTGCTGAAAGAGAAGGTACAGAAACATGAGGCCCAACTATCCACACTTCGAGCTACTGAGCAAGAGGAGACATTTCTAGATTGGGGTGTCCTGGAACAGCAACACCAGTGGAGAGGAGGAAGTTCACCTATTTCAGGAGATGAACCCCTGGAGGAACCTGACACACAGAAGCAGAACTGTCAGGAGCCACACTTTGTCACTGGAGCTGCAAAATGGATTCCATTCCCTCACCTCAGACACAAGATCTGGGCCAGAGGAGCAAGGGCAGCAGCTGCAGACCTCAGAATACACTGCCTCCTTTTCTGCTTTTGTTAGAATTGTGTGACATCCCTGCGGGCAGCTTTCCGAGGATTCAAACACTGGGTCAGCTCCCTGAAGTCCAGTTCCATATAGACATGAGGAACTGAACATGAGTTGTATAGCACTTGTTCTACAATTGTGCCATGACCCCTTCACCTGCCCTATGGTCCAAAGAAAGTCGCACTGGATGGATTAGAGTGGGTGGTTCCCAGGCTCTACCTGCCTTGGACCTCTTTTTAGAGTGAGACAAGCCGCCCCTTGCTCTGCAATAGCTAAAGTGGATCATTCAGATTAAATCTTTCCTTACATTAGCTGGGCAAGTTCCTCAGCAGGAAGGGAAGGGAAGCAAAAATGAGCATCAGTTCAGGTGTTCTGGATTAACTGCTTTGTGAACTGGGCTGTGAGTATTTGATCTGGTTTTCACGCTCTGAGGGGTTGCTTCGGAAATAGAAGGTGTGTGAGCTGAGCACTGAAGAGGCTAACTTTGTGCTAAGTGTGCATTTGAGAAGGTTAGATGGTAATTTAGGGACACTTAATCCTCATTTGTCCTGATATAATTTCCTCACTTCCAACAGTTTGAAAATGTCATTGCTTTATAGGCTTTGGCTGTTCTGATAAATGGCGAATGCACACGGCTGTATAACTTTTGAATTATGTTTAGAGGATTCAAATCTTTACAATGAAATTAGCATTTTGTGGGAATGATACGAAACCCATTGAGGATTCATATGTGCAGAAGGAAAAGTCTTGAATGGTATAATACCTAAACTGGCACTTCCTACATAACACTAGGGCTTTCTTGAAATTAACAGGATCCATTTTGGAAGCAGGAGGGAGGGGGAAGAGAATGATGGGATTTTTGGAGATTTTCCTGAATAAATTCTGTATTTGGTGCTCTTTTCTATTTCTCTCACATTCTGTAACATGGGTGAGGAACCTTAATCACCCCAAGGGCCACATTCCCTCACAGACAGCCCCCAGGAGTCATGTGCCATTGCAAGTGGTGTCTTCAGTAATTATGAATGCGGTCAAACACACAATATTTTCAATCTTCCATCCAAGAAAGCAATACAGTATGGCACTTCAAGGATACTGTATGTTACAGCTAGGTAAAATACCTAGAGTAGGGCCCAGAGGTAGTGAGGGGTGTAGAGTGGCTTGGAAGAGAGTAGTCTGGGTTGGGTCGCTTTCCCTGGGCTTAAGGTCATAACTCCCCACTATAACAACTGCCATTCCTATCACCTACTAGATGTCTATATGGGTTTCAGTATGGATCCACTGCTTTTTAGCGATAAATCACATTTCCATCTGCATCTTATCAGTCTTTTTATATGGATGAGAAGGTGTTGCACATACCATATGCTAACAGGGCCTACAGATATATATTTTTTCCTTCATATGTGCAATGCTTTGCTGAACTGGAGCTGATTTTATGGATCACAGCCATCATATGATATCACACACTTGAACATTAAACAAGTTAGCAGGGAGAATAATTTAACCCAGTGATATACTTTGCAGAATTTATGGTAGTAGTAGTTATTATTCTAGACAACATGAAATATTTTTTCAAGTGAACCTTATTTTTCCAAATACGATTGATAGCTAATTTAACACCAAGGAATGTTGGGGTAATACACACAAAGTAAAACTAAAGGCATATTTCACAAACAGGCATGGGCCTTCCAAAGGATATCACTCAGGGACATAAACATTATTAGATATACTAGATCCATTAAATGTAAGGAACTAATAGTTCAGTTGGTGGTGCTGTGGCAGGTGGCACTGTGGTTAAACCACTGAGCCTAGGGCTTGCTGATCAGAAGGTCGGCGGTTCGAATCCCTGTGACGGGGTGAGCTCCCGTTGCTTGGTCCCAGCTCCTGCCAACCTAGCAGTTCGAAAGCACGTCAAAATGCAAGTAGATAAATAGGAACCGCTACAGCGGGAAGCTAAACGGCGTTTCCATGTGCTGCTCTGGTTTGCCAGAAGCGGCTTTGTCATGCTGGCCACATGACCTGGAAGCTATACGCCGGCTCCCTTGGCCAATAATGCGAGATGAGCGCGCAACCCCAGAGTCGGTCACGACTGGACCTAATGGTCAGGGGTCCCTTTACCTTTTAATAGTTCAGTAGTCATATGGTCCAAGAAACTCATAGTACTAGATAAGCAAAACTCTACATACCTTTTTGTGTCTCAAAAAGTGGAACTCAAACTTGAAAGTGTAACCAAAAATGTACTTCCAGGCCACACAGAGAACTGTAAATTTAACAGCCTATAAATGATTGGCTCACAATTTAGGGAAATGAAAATAAAAATATCTTTGCCTAGTACCTAAGCACCACAACAGTGGGTACTTGCTGAATTTTAGTTAGTAATTGATTCCAGGGGGCTGGAGCTAAGACACTAAAAGCCCAGTTTGTACAAAACACAACTCTGGAGCATTTTACTCTCAGCAGTATCCCATTTGAGGACTGCTGTTTCTGGCCAGGGATATATGAGGTGGGGTAGTCCCTTAGGTAACCTGGTCCCAAGTAGTTTAAAAGCAAACCCTGTGCACAGCTGTATATTGTTTTCAGAATGCAAGCTTTATTATTAAGTATAAAATGTTACCAAAACTTATCTATACTTTACTGGCATGTTAATTGACCTAGAAACAAATAGAAATGTGGGGTGGCAAGGAGTAATGAAATTCAACTACATATTTTTATTGGGAAAACTAACTTTACACTCAAGAGGCCTTCTGAACAAAACATATGTCATATTTTAAATATAGACCTGATACCAAAAGGTGAGGTTACCAGGCGAGCAATATAGTTACATGTCAGATGCACCTGCTGCTAAGGGCTTTTTCAGTAAAAATATTTTCACAACTCACAGCAGACAATGTCTCCAAAGGGCAAAATGGGTATGTTTCACCACATGCTATATCCATTCAAGCAGTGTTTATTATGTCAACCACCCTTGAAGGGTCAAAGTCTCGGCAAAGACATCACTACATCGTAACTAGTGTGACTAGGCCGGCATACCAGATTAGTAACTTAAGGTAAACAAGAAAGTAATAGGAGTTCTCCTACCCAAGACTCAACATAACTATTTGTAGTCACAATAGCAGAGATAGCAAGGCTACAGCCAAACACTCGTCGGTTTTCTTGTCATCATACTGATTTTAGCTGTGCCTTTATTCATCAGCGGATTTCCTTCAAATGCTTGCTTCCTTATTGCCTTATTTAGATTTCTGATTTACTCCATAGTTCTGGTTTTTAAAAATGACTGGCATCATAATATAAGAGCATAAGATGAGACTGCTGGATGCTCTAGTCCAGCATCCTGTTCTCACAGTGACCACCCAGATGCCTGTGGGAAGCCTGCAAGCTTGTGCAACAGCACTCGGGCAACCTCCAATTCCCAGCAACTGATATTCAGAGGCATAATGCATCTGACAGTGGAGGTAGCACATAGTCATCATGCCAAGTAGTGCCTGGTAACCTTTTTCTTTGGCAATTGTTTTTTTTTTTGATTTTCATATTATATATTTATACATCCTTACAATATTTTTAACCTAAAACTCTCAGGATTACCACTTCCCTCTTCTGGTTTTCTTGTTTCCACACTGTAGTATTTACACATTGATTTATATCAGCATACTGTTTATATCTATACATGGTTCTTTCTATAATCTCATATGGAATGCTCCATCAATTATATGTTGTAAGGTTTATCTCAGACTTGCCAGTGTTCTTATATGTAAACAGTGTTTCTCAAGGTAAGTTATAAATTTCTTCCAGTCTTTTTGGAACGTCTGGTTGTCCTGCTCACAGATTCGTCCCGTCAGCCTGGCTAATTCTGCGTACCAGAGCCTGCAATAAACCCAGATGCCAACTTTGCTGCCACATACACCCGGACAACATCATTACTGGCCCCAACAACATCCAACATACCATCTCAGGACTATTTAATTGCTCATCCTCTAACATTGTGTATGCCATCAAATGCCAACAGTGCCCTTCAGCTCTCTATATTGGACAAACAGGCCAAACCCTACGCCAAAGGATAAATGGACATAAATCTGACATCAGGAACCATAAGACAGAGAAACCAGTAGGAGAACACTTCAATCTCCCAGGACATTCTATACTAGATCTCAAAGCAGCTGTTTTATTACAGAGAAATTTCAGGAACAGACTGGAAAGAGAAGTTGCTGAATTGGAACTCATTACCAAGCTTAAAACCATGGAGCCACCTGGAATGAATAGAGACATCGGATTCTTATCTAATTATGCATGATCAAGCTTTCTTTAGCGCCTCAGCCCTTGCTTCCACCCCCAGGACTAATTGCAGTCATCAGCAGCCGTTAACAGCCATCCGCAGGTTTACCACTCCCATCAGCCCATCACCCATTCCCACCCACCCCACCACCCTCTGTATATATATAAGGATCTGACACTTCTGTTTCTAGTGTATCTGAAGAAGTGTGCATGCACACGAAAGCTCATACCAAAATAAAAACTTAGTTGGTCTTTAAGGTGCTACTGAATGAATTTTTATAGTTTAAGTATGTGCTGAATGCAGAGGGGCTTTCTTGTAAGTACTTAAAGGTACCACATCCTCAAATGTCTGTATAGCATTGTAATGTTTAAATAGGGCTTATATACACAACAAATCAAGTTCATATGCTTTTGATTCTTGAATCTGATCTACACATGGACCAACATATTTGATTTGATTTACACAGGCCATATTTGAATGTCAGATCTAGGGTTGCCAGACCTCCAGGGCTGGCCTGAAATCTCTAGGTTTACCTGCCCCTCTCCAGACAGCAGGTGAAGAAGACGAAGACGAAGAAGAAGAAGAGGAGGAGTTTGGATTTGATATCCCGCTTTATCACTACCCGAAGGAGTCTCAAAGCGGCTAACATTCTCCTTTCCCTTCCTCCCCCACAACAAACACCCTGTGAGGTGAGTGGGGCTGAGAGACTTCAGAGAAGTGTGACTAGCCCAAGGACACCCAGCAGCTGCATGTGGGTGGGGAGTATTAAATAAATATAAATTTTCTGAAGAAGACTGTGTATGCGGCTTGCGAGCTTCAACCTTGCTAGAGCCAACTGCAAACTGTAGCATAGACTCTCGGGAGGTTCTGTCCTCCTCCGCTCCCTGCTCCTCACTCCCAATTAGCCTCCATCTCCAGGGTTCAGCAGTTGGAAGGGAGCACAGAGGAAGAAAAAGAACTGGGCTAGGCTTAAGAGGAGGAAAGGGTTAGGTTAGCAGTGTGACTGATGTGAGATGTAGGGCTGCATAAGGAATGTGTCATGCTTAATAACATCACCAGGGCCCACCCCCTATGGCACCACAAGGGTCCACTCTAGGTCTCGGGTTTAGACCCTGAAATCTCTGGGTCTGGAGTGTTCCTTACCTGGCATTCCTAGTCTCTCATGAGTGGCCAGGGATGTCAGAGGTGGGGTAGGCATGCTGGGAGGGGAGGGTGGGAAGGGGTGTTCATGTTTCTCAGCATATGTATGGGAATTGGGGGCAATTTGGAGTGACAGATGGACTTCATTATTGTTTATTGCAGAGAGATGCAAATGGGTCTTTCCAAACTGGGGAATGGGTGACAAAATGGCTGAGATAAATGACTGGGGTAAATTTAGGCATTCTGTTTATACACATGATGGGCATCTTGTGACAAAAAGCAGGGATGCGCTGGCAGGCCCTGCTCTCTCTGGCATATGTCCTTCCTCTTCCTCTCAGTACTCCATGAGTTGGAGAGTAAAATTTTGAAGCAGGGAGCCTCCTGCATACATGGAGGCTCCCCATGCTGTTTTGAACCCTGCATAATCCTGTGGGTTTTAAATCACAAACTGCATTTATTGTACAAGAAGGCGAGGGTCCATTTGTTGAGCAGTAACTATTCTACATTGAATTTTTTTTTTAAAAAAAAATCTCCATTTCCTGAGACACATTTGGGGAAGGAAAGATATATTTGAAGAAATGAGGGAGTATTGAAGTGCCACTTAAGAGCTTCCTTTTAAACTTTGCATCCCAAGAGAACAACTCTCACTTGTTCATACTCTGTGGGGCTGCCTTCAAAACAAAACTCTCTTTGATGGGCCTTGTTCGAGATTATAGTGAAGGATGCAATGGAAAGAAACGGCTTTGCTTACTAAGACAAACAAAAGCAAAGATGTGAAGTGGGAGGAAAATCTCCTGCCTAACATGTAAGGGATATTTTTAATAGTGCTAGTTTTACAGAAAAAGAAAATACTTTGAAAGTGTGTTTCCCCAGGAGATAGCATCCTGAAAAATGGAACAAGGGACCTCTAAAGCTGTGCCTTTCTCAAAACACCTGCACTGTTGAATTCTTAAGAAAATTGTTGGAATGAGCAGGCAATTACCTACTTTTATATTTTCAGATTATTTATTTAAAAAATATGTTTGTAAATATTTATTAATATTTGGACAAGATGAATTGATATGGCACTGGTCCTGCTAATATTGATAACAACAAAATTTAAGTAGACAGACTAAGCAGAGTTGCAGGTATGGGCTTAAGGAGATAGAAACGATGAGATGGATCTAGACTTGTAGGTTAGGGCCCATTGAAATCGGTGGAAGAAGTTAGTCATGAGTTAAGTTCCATTGATTTACAAATAGTTAAGTTCAACTAATTCAGTCAAATTGGCTCAGTATGAATTGCTGCATATGTTATAAAAGAATGTTCCTATATAATCAGTATGTTTGAGATTGCAACAGACATGGTGCATGAATTGCCATGCCATCTAACTACTATAGGGCTGGATCCACAGTAAGTTTATTTCAATTTAGGTCCCACTGGAATTAATAGGACATATGTTCAGCTAATTTTCAGTGCAACCCATTACATGTATGCTTAGTCCTAGTGAGTTCAATGGGAGTTACTTCCAGGTATTGGCAGCCTCATCCAACCCATATTTTTTAATTTTAGCTTTTTAAAAATTGATAACAAGATTAGCAGCTTTTCATCATTCGTTGTTTTTATTCATGTGAAAGTGGCAGAACCAAAGAATACCTATACAACTCTTCCTCCTCTGTTTTTTTAATAAATGTAAATAACTACAAATACTAGTCACATGAAAACAAGCTGCCATGCATAGCTCGTGGAAAACAAAACAAAAGCCTATAAATTTTAGTTTTTATAGCTTTTGCTTTAGCGAATGCATAATTTAGTGAATATATAAAAGGTAAAAAGGTAAGGGCCCCTGGATGGTTACCGGTAAGTCCAGTCAAAGCGACTATTGGGTTGCGGCGCTCATCTCGCTTTCAGATGGAGGGAGCCGACGTTTGTCCACAGACAGCTTTCCTGGTCATGTGGCCAGCATGACTAAACTGCTTCTGGCACAACGGGACAGTGCACGGAAATGCTGTTTCACCCCATAAATAGCTATGCAAGACATCAATCACAGAGAAAGACCACAAATATGATGCTGTTCAGATCTAGCTAAAAAAAAGGTCTCTTTGGACAGATAAAAATCACACAATGTTAGATTAAATGGTTTTACATCTCATCTTCAACTTTACCTTTTATCTTCATTATCTATTGTCTTGTTTACAAGAATGCAGCACTTTGTGCTGTTAACTTTGCATCTGCAGGAGGCCCAAATTTGATAGGCCATCCTTCTTCAGATTGTCATTTTCACAATTAGAACTGGGACCAGAGAAGGAGGTGCATTTGGGGCAGGGGCAGAGAGAAGTAGATGCATGGCAATTCATTCATTTTTCTTCAAAAAAATGGAAAGTGATATAGCCAAGAGAGAGCTATTAATATTATTCAAATAAAGTCATCAGACTATATATATACTTGTGCTATATACTTTGCATGCTGCGGCTGGCTCACAGTTATAAAAACCACTATTTTAAAGCTGGATTTTGCAATATTCTTATTGTTAAAGGATTTAGACTGAGATATGTCCATCACTAGATGATGAAGGCAGAGGCTAGTTGCTGATCCTATTCAGTTTCAATGAAACTGTGGTTGCTCTCTCACCCTAGTAAAAATCAGGCAGGTAGGTATGCTGATAAGAACACAGAAATGCAAAAATAAGATTATTATTTTTAAGATATCCCATACCCACCCCCAATTATCAATTAAAAAGTCCAGTGTGAAGAGTGCTTGGAAAGTCCAGATTCCCTTGCTAGTCAATGAAGTTGGCCTTGGATAAATCATTATTCCTTGGCCTAACTGATCAGATAGGATAAAAGATAAAATGAGGGGGGATTGTACTCTGCCTGTGCTGTTATGAAAGAGGCCCAAATAAATGAGTGCTATCCCAAGTCTTCTTTTCTCATGCCACTATGAGAGGGCATTTGAACACAGAGAGAAAGAGAGAACAAAGGACGTTGCAGTATCAGAAATGCCCTCAGGGAGTATGATTTAGAAAGATGGCTAAGAATCGAACAAGGAAAAGGAAAGGCGTAAGGCAGAATGTTCAGAGGTTTCCTTTCTTTCTTTCCCCTGAACATGTTGCAGTGAAGAGCAGAGCTAAGGAAGAAATGTTCATACCTTTAAAAGTCCATTTCCACCAGCTGAAAATAAATGCAAGACCCCACTTCTGGGCTTTGAATTACAATCATTGAGCTGACACATCTGAGAACACTGCAAAGGAAACTATGAGATCCAGGGATTTCTAGCACACCTCCATGAAACTGGTAAACACTTCAAATGCAAACAAAGATGGTCCCTAAAACAAAACCCAAAATGTAGCAGGAGATAGGAATGTCTAAAACAAATTACAGGCTGGAATTGGAAAACTGTACAGTTGATGATGCCTATTCAAACCCAAAACTATACAGTTGATGATGGCTATTCAAACACGATTATAGAAGCTAATGAACCACTTAAGCAAGTATCTGTTTATATAATAGCCCTGAAACAAATGAAGCCTCCTTATTTGCAGCAATGCTGTGAGCATTTCTGATTTAAGTGTTAAGCATCATCAGGGCAAGGGTAGAAATATATACAGTGCTATAGCAGCATACACCTTTAGTTTTTAATCTATTTTTGTTTTTGTTTTTTTTACAAATAAGGATAGTATATGCAAATTATACATCAGTTCTGTAAGATTTTTGTAAAATGTTGGCCATTATAAATAGGAAGGCTAAAGAACACACATACCCGTGTTTCAAGAGTAGAACATGTTGCAATGGGTAACAAACGCTGCAACATTCTAAAAAGACTGGTGATTTATCATGGGAAATAACTGTGATGTAAATTATTTAACAAAATTGCCATGATGATAGCCAATAACATTGCAACAGAAAAGCTGCTCTTTTGACTAATTAAAAGTAAAGCGCAGGAGACCCAGACACATCCCTTTTCCTCAGATGTGTGTTCAAACAGTGAAAGGAGAAACATTTTTGAGAGGAGAGACTGTATACTAAAGGTGTAATTTGATAGAGTTTGGAGCTCTGCTAATGAGCTGATGTAACTTGCATATTAAAGAAAGATAGAAAAACTTTTGAGAGTTCTTACACAGGCTTTATTAAGCAGATGACCTTACAGAGCGAGTCTCCCCATAGCTTTACCTATAGAAATGCTTCAGTGCTGGGCTTAAGTTTTTGTCCACTGAATAGAAAATTAGATTTATATTTGGGAATTCCAAGATTAAAATTTCACCTCTGGTGTATACTTTCTTGATGAATTTAGATGAGGTAGCTATATTTCTGTTTACCATTTGTGAATAGGAAATAGCTAAGTTTTAAATCATCATGTTGTAGTGAGGATAACTGAAATATCAGCTAAGGAGTACTTGAAATTTGCCAAAACTTTTGATCAATAGCCCGAGATCAGTCAGAGAACAGATGAAATTAGCTCAGATAACTGAGCAGGAAATACCGTCTGGGTTCAGAGTGCGTGAAGCAATAATGTGTGAGCACAGATGCAACAATGTGTCTTCTATACATGGTAAAGCCTATATTTTCAAATTAAGTTGGAGGAAAAGTCTTCTAATTCTTGGTCGTGCCTTCAGTCTGGCTCCAAACATCTGGTAGTCAAAGTAGTGGTTGAAAATAATTAGTCTTTAATTGCCATCAATTTTAATTTTCACCTCGGTGAAAATCCGGTTAGTGTGTTCTAAACCCTTGGTAAACTATAATGAACTCTCCGTTTCTGAAAGTCTCTGCTAGCTGACCCAAAGACTCTCCATTTCAGGTTGCAAAATTGCAGTTCAGTAGAAGTATTGTAAGCTATTGTCAAAGGGAGAGGAATGCTTTCATTATTGGGCCATAGCTGCCAAGTTATCCCTTTTTTAAGGGATTTTCCATTATGCTGAATAGGCTTCCTCGCGAGAAAAGGGAAAACTTGGCAGCTATGTATTGGGCATTCATTCTTCCATGTGCATGTGTGGGGGACTGAGGACATACAGTATGTAGGACTAGAAATCCAGAAAGGCTAAGGGGCAAGCAGGCCTGGCAGCACAGCTGGGAGGGATGCTGCTAGACATGAGAGACACTTTTCTGTATTATCTGTTAGGGGTAGGGTACAGGTACAGCGTAAAGGAGGTAATATATCAGTGTTAGAGCATCTACTTTCCATGTGGAAGATTCCAGGCTAAACTCCCAGCATCTGCAGGTAGAGCTGGGAGAGACTTCTGCCTGAAATCCAGTAGACAATACTGAACTCCCTGCCCAATGGTCTCCCTTGGATTAAGACAGGTTTCTGTGTTCCTAGAATTATGCTGCCAGGACCTATTATTGAAAAACATTTGGAGAGGAGGAATTATGGACAGCGAGTAGGAAGCAGCAGTGTTTAGAGGACAGCCACAGGCATTAATTGGAGGGTGTTAACAGTGACAGGAGCAGAGCACGACAGCTACAACAGGGCATTTAACTGCAGGTTTCCATGCTTAGCAATGACCTAAATGCCCACAGAGCAAGGCAAAAAACAGCCCTTTGCTGGCATCACTATGGTGTGTGCAACAGATGAAGGAATGAACTGGTGTTTGAATGTTACAGAAACACTTTTCTAAAAGCGTGTCAGCGCTAGCAGGTGGGCAGTGGCATAATTTGGGCTCCACTGCAGGTAACAAAGGACTGGTGTTGTTGGTCCCGAATTGAGAAATAAGATTAACTGTGAACGTGAATGCTAAGGGAGGTTTTATATCTGCAATAAGACAGCCACTCCCAGTCTCTAGTCAACCCAAACTGGGCAGCATGAAATCTGCATTTGACAGCAACTTTGTGGTCTGTTTGGGAAAACCCAACCCTTCCTCCTAGAATGCATGGTCCTGAAGGTCATTGCTGGGTGTCCAGGTACATTGAAATACTCCCTCCATTCCTACCAGTTTGCCAGTGTTGCCATTTGTTTAGAGTAAGTCCCACCAGCTGTAGCTCAATGATAGAGCATCTGTTCAGCATGCAGGAGATCCCAGATCCAATCCCTGGCTTCTCCAGGTAGGACTAGGAGAGAACGCTGCCTGAAATCCTGAAGAGCTGCTGCCAGTCGGTGCAGACAATACAGAGCTAGGTGGACCGATAGCCTGAATAGGCAACTTCCTGTGTTGGAATCAACGAGGCTTTCTTGTACTTAGGCATGTGCAAAATTGCACTGTGTGAATGGCTGATTTGTGTTTGTTTATGCTCTCACAGTCTGTTACTTTCACTAATTTCATTCAGGCAATTTAAAACTTGGCTTTTGCAAAAAAATTAAAATTAAATTAAAAACTCTTTACAGTGCACGGTGAGGAGATTGGTAGCAAGCAAGGAAGGATGGAAGACCTTGCCTGATCCCTGGGTTAAAGCCAAAATCATTTGAGGGCATAAGAACAAATCTCATTGTTGATCTGTTATTGTAGCACATCTGAATTTTCCATTTTAATATCAAAGATAATCAAAAATATGTGTTATTGTGTTAAAAAGTGGCATGCATCAATCAAATTCTGAAGTAAAAAAAAATATGAAAGAAACAACTGTAATGCATTATGGGAAAGCACCAGGGGTGGGGGTGGGGATTTCTTTTCAACAACACAAAGAGCTAGGCAGTGCAACTCTCTTAAACAAGTATCTATAAAAAGCTGTTGAAAGAATAAATTTCCACTGTCCCCTGGGAGCCTGCTTTACAGGTTTCCATTGTATTGTAGTGCTGTATTAACACAATACCTAGGATAGGTCATCTTTTGGACAGGTAAATCATAAAATACATGCAATTTGCCAACAGGAGCTGAAGCAAACAGCAAGCAATAATATACTAAAACCCAATTAGAAGCAATACATCTTCCAGGGAAGAGGCGGGGGGGGGGGCTAGGGCTTCCATCTGAGATCCTCAACAGCACTGGCTTCTCGAAATTGGCTTCCAGAAATTGGCGACAGTGACACTCTCCGCAGAGTTTTACCATGGCACTTTTTAAAATAGCAAACCGCAATAACAGCAACAAAATCAAATTTGAATTCTGCACATAGATCACACTTTCAAGTCAGAAACATGTGCTTTATGTAGCATTGTTTGAAGTTCCTCTGTCTCTTTTCTGATTTGCTGCTTCCCTTTATCACTCTCTGTTACATCAGATAGGCTGCCAACTGTTTTGCAGGAGAGGTGAGCTGAATGCTGACAATCTGCATTTGTAGTTATGTAGAAAGTGGCTGGAACTGCTGACTTTTAAAAATAGCAACAGCTAATTCCCCTGTGAGCTGCCGGAAGCTGCTAAAGAAGATGTAGGGTTTTAAATCTTTGATGTTAGAGCATGGTTAAGTAATTAGGAGGCTTGGGGACTTGAAAAACCCCCATGAGATTTATCTATATTTTATATAGCACCATTTATTCCAATAATTTTAATACAATTCATATTCCAATGTTCATGTACTAGGAGGTATCCATTATTGCAGAATGTTGCCAAGTGGCAAAAAGGGGTGTTACCTTCCATTTGGTAGAGTGAGATGAATTATTTTAACAACAAAAGTGGTTATTGAGCATAATTTACTAAAGTGTGTCACATGGTTGTTATTTACCTTAATAGCTAAGAATGGAGCTTTCATATTTAGAGGCACCACTTGCAAGATGTTATTGAAGATATCAGATGAGTTTCCCAGGTTAAGGCCAAGGGCTGAAATGAGGATTGGCTAAATTGACAGACTGAGAAATCCTCATGAAGTGAGGGAGTGAATTAAGGCATCTGATTGGGTGGGTGGTGTATTACTGCATTGGGGGGGGGGAGTCCGTGGACATGGGGCTGTGTGTGTTATCTTTAGATATGATGCCAGGGGAACTTACTCAATTCTTTTTAAAAACTTAATTTTGCTGGTAATGCACACACCAATTGCAGCAAAAACTCTGCTGTCAGTTTTGACAACCCAGCCACCATATTTCAGATCTTAAACTGGCCAAGCCATCCTGTCATTTCGAGGGGTTTGGACTGGGGACGGAGAATGGAAGCTGCTACACACTTACAGCACATCACAGTAATCCAGTCTCGAAGTAACAAGTGCATGAACTATTGGAGCCTAGCTCTCAGTTGAGGAATGGCAGATTACCCATAAAAATGAATGGGGAACAGAGAGCTGTTTCCTACAGAGCAACTTAAAATCTGAACCACAGATAAAATGTGGCAGAACACAAAATGATTCAGAAACGGAACACATTTGCTTAAAACAAATCACACGTACAAGGTGAACCTCGGGGCCTACGCACATCTCTATCATATGTAGGAAGTGCAAGTCTCATTGGTTTTCTGCATTACATGTATGGTTAAAAGTGAGTCGCTATCTGTGATTTAAGCACTGCTGCATGCTTTTAAAAATGCAGGAGAAATATAGTGCTAAATTTACAAATCTGACTGCATTTCTTTAGCTTTGAATAAGGGCTGTAGATGCTCTCTCACTACTGAAAGTAATTGACTACCATTTGCTTATGTGTTGTATTTGTACTTAGCATTCATATCTGATGTTCCATAAAATGTATAGGTTGTATTCATGTTTAACACTCCACTTGTCGGGATAATGGTTTTTGTTGCTGTTTTCCTTGCCTGGTGTTTTTCTTTCTTTTTTTTTAGTTCTCCCTTCCACTAATATGTGGATACAGATAAATAAATAGAGTTATATCCACCACCTTCTCAGTCATATTCCTGGATCTGATAAAGTATGCTGTGACCTACATAAACTCAGGCCGTAATAAACCAATTAATCCTTGTGTTGCAACAACATTTTTTATCTTTTGTTGCTCCAGGCTGTTATTTTCTGGAATCTTCTGGAATTTGAGAGACAAAGACAAACTCCTCAGCTGGTATTGGAGCTGAATTAACACCTGTGAAACCAAGGAAGAAATACCAATATTATACCAGCTGAGGATGTAGCCCATATGTATATCCACTTGATCACAGAGAACAGAATCAAATCCTTTGAGATTTGTTACAATGAAGGCAGGAAATGCTTCATTGCATGAAGTAAGGCAGCAGCAGCACCTAACAAGCCAGCTATTCATGCTCATTACTGCTAATTTCACGGCTGTTTCTCATAATACGAATGACCCAGTGTGCAGAGACACCACTGCTTGCTCTATATTACATTGGATAATTTATGTATTATATTCATTCCCCTTCTACTTTTGATCTGGCATATCAGAAGGTGGGAGTACTTAAAATGACACTAAACAAGAGTTGCCATTGCTGATAGCTGATGGAAAAGAAAATCAAAAGGTCTCTATTCAAGAGTAGGCATGTGCTTCTTTAGGGGTTGTTGAACATTTCAGGTGCTTGTGAAGTGTTTGGCTAGGAAATCCAGATAAAGCTGCAAGTGTTACGTACAAGTGGGACTCATTTTATAAAAGTGGACATCTAAGCTGAGCGAAGGGGAATGACATCATCTGACTGTTTGGACTGCTGTAATAATGATAATCTGGTTCACTTAATCTTGTCTTATAGGCATTTTGTACATTCTTTTTCTCTGTATAACTATTCTCTCTCTCTCTCTCTCTCTCTCTCTCTCTCTCTCTGTGTGTGTGTGTGTGTGTGTGTGTGAGAGAGAGAGAGAGAGAGAGATTGTGAGCATAAGAACATAAAAATAACCCTGTTGAATCAGACCAAGGCCCAGCCCAGCATTCTGTTCTCAATGGCCAACAAGATGCCTATGGCACAACATGAGTGTAACAATAAATACTCTCCTGCTGGGGAGCCCCAACAACATTCAGAGGCATACAGTGTGTACTATAAACAATCACAAAGAAATGGCAGCGCCAAGGGGCAGGAAATTAGTACTTTATAATGAATGATCCAAGCACTTGTAAAAGTTCCCAGAACTCATGTAAGTCAAATTCTCTTTGATTTGATTCCAAAATATGCTACTGAGGTAGATAGAGCTCTGTTTCATTTCTCAAAATAATGATTGAAGGGAAAATAATGATTGAAGTGATATTGTTGATTCTCCTCGAGTTCTCATAAGCTTTCCATAACATATACCATGGTATTCACTTGAAACAGCTGAGTTGGGTGTGGG
Organism: Zootoca vivipara; assembly: GCF_965207765.1. NCBI lineage: Eukaryota > Metazoa > Chordata > Lepidosauria > Squamata > Lacertidae > Zootoca > Zootoca vivipara. Next base: position 60,880,400 of record NC_142587.1, read on the forward strand.
CAAGTCTGCCTTGCAGTAGTTCCACTCTTACCTGGATAGTCATGTCAAGAAGGTGATACTGAGGAACTGTTGCTTGTTATTGGCACTTCTTCACATTGAGGTTCCACAGAGTTCCTTCCTGTTCCCTGCTGAGCAGGATCATTTGGGGGGGGGAGGTTAGAGTGCATTGTCAATATGCATGTCAGGAACGTGGCCCCCCCAGAGCGCAGGAGATGAGTTAGACTCAGAGATTGAACTAAGTGAACGAGGGACTGACTCTGCAGATGACAACTGGCTGTCAGAATCAAAAAAGGGCAGCTTGACCTCCCCCCCCCTTCCCAGCAAAGACTCTATTAGCTCTCAAGAAGAGGAAGAGTTGGAAGGCAGCCAGAGGTTGCCAATAGATTATGAGACGAAAGGGTACAGGGGTAAAGCAATCCCCACTCAATTTCTTACGCCTTAAAATAATCCCCTCAATTCTGGGCTTCTCAGTAAAGAGAGTCTAATTCCAGATTTCGTGGCCTGATCTCACAAACACTCAGGGCTATTTGAATGAACAACCTCTTGCCTACAGAACAGGGACTCCCTCAACTCAGATCCCCACTGTATCAGTCTGCCATATCACCCTGACAAACATGTGGCACTCTAGGTTTTCACCATACTGCCCTTTCTGTGTGACTCTAGGACACAAACTATCCCCTTTTCCTTAGGTACGGTAGGTTTTGCCCTTTTCTGAGTCTCCACCTCTGTGAGTTTTAATACGCTGCTGGAATAACCAAGACGATACTCTTTGGCACAAAAAGAAGATGAATTTTATTTTCTTGAGAACTTAGGTTTTTCTTTTCTTAACGATGCATAAGTTTACAAGCTTAGTTACACTTATACATTAAGTCTGTCAGAATTTAACTTCAAGTTATCCTAAGCCTGACCTAAACCACCTCTATCCTGGCCCCACACTCTCCTTCTTCCCTCTTTGTCACCACACTCCCACTATTCCTCTTCCAACTGCCAAAACGGTTATTCCCTCTTTTTTAAACCGGGCACTGCCCCGCCTCCTAAAGATTTGCTGTCAGTTAAACTGGAGGTGGATTAACTCTTTCTAATCCAGGGTGTAATAAATCTTCCATCCTGGGGCTAATCCGTTACACTAGGCAATCAGCAGATAAGCAGAGATCTGAGTGTGTCCAGTCAGAGTGGGGAGGAGGGGGGATATCAGTATCTCAGTCCCTCTTCTAGGCATTTGGATAAAATCAGAAGGCAATGGAAGGGCAAGAGGGGAAAAGCGGGAGTCTGGCATCCTTCATGCTGTGGGAGGGGCGAAACTTCAGACTGACCAACAAATGTAAATAGGTGAGAAGTTGGCCTCTGTATGTGTCTTTTTGTAAATAAACATACATAAAATTGACGGAGAGTTATTGCTTCTTATAGGGGCTTGCTTGCCTGCCAGAGATCATTACAATGCAGTTCTCTCTCTCTCTCTGGAGCCAGGTGAGGATGTGGGTGCCAGACTGGTGCCTGGCTACAATTGCTTGAAACTTAACAGGTGCTCAGTTCAAGTAAATCAGTGACACTGTGTAAATAAATATACATTTTAGGATATTGTTTTACTTTATCCTATTTCTTTAGAAATGCATATCTCAAATGTGTATTTGACATAAAATACACATTTAAATACATATTAAAATATGAATTTTAATTCAGGTTTTTTAAAATCAAAAGAAGCTTTTACAGAGAGAAAATTGTGGAAATGCAAAGCTTTATATATTTGAACGCTATCATTTTGGTTCTTATACATTAGGATATATTTAAAAATACAGTTGAATTGGAGTGAACCGTACTTGGAAGACATTAATCAAGGTCTATTTCTCATACCTATCTTATCTGTCCTAATAAGGAGAGAAAGGCTATGAAGTTACATCTCATTCTGACAGATGTATTTCAGATTGCCTCATTTTAAGGAATAAGTTCATCCACTCCATATTGACCCTGAATTACTTCATGTTAGCCCAACCTTGCACTTAATATTTCCCATTTAATTTGTTATTTTATTCAACACTGCAGCAACAGAAGAGAAATTTGACCTCTAGTACTGGCGTCTCAAGAGAAGGATTAAGTCACAATGGTGAGGTAGTGGTAGATGTTTCAGTACAGCTGCCAAGGTTGTATACGGGCCTAGATAAAAAAGAGAGAGAGAGGAATTCATGGCTATGAGCCCAGGATATTCACCAGCAAGATAAAGATAAGATTTATCATTCATTCAACCTTCTCTTTTAAATTCCCCAGTGACATTCCCTTCTGCTTTCTAAAAGGGGACATTAGAAAGATAGAACTAAGATAATTTCCAATGCACTCGGGCCTAAACCAGTTTCTTAAAGGGAAAAAAACTACAGTTATCAAAGGAAGAGCTCTCTGTGTATACACATGATGGTAGAGGAAACACAGGCATTGAAATTTCACTGACCTCAAGGCAATTTAGCTGTTTCACACAAGCAGATATAAATGCTATTGATTAATTTAATGTTTATTTTCCAGCATTAAACCAATCAGCTTAACACTAGCCTTATTCATGTATTCTGTTTACTTGTGTTACTGCCCTTGTGCAAGTGTGTATGAGGAGTAACACATTGCACTCAAGTAGTGGGCAATGCAGTTCATTCCTTCAAGTCATTTTACAGTATAGGAACTTCTTTCACTGGTCCCAGAGAGAGACTCCATTATGCTGGAAGCTCCTTCTCCCAACAAGCAGAGCTGGCAATCACTCTGCTGACTTCACACAACACAGAGAGGCTGAGCTTCTCAGGTTTCAACTTCCTGTTGATGGCGGAACCTGCTCAGGTTTCTACCTATGGGTAATCAGGTATTGCAAACCTTCTGAATTGAAAAATACCAGCCTTCCGCTTTCACCTAGAGTGGAACCTTTCCCTGAATGCAAACTTCTTTGCTTTGCAAATGCAAAGCTTTACATAAGTTTTAACTTCAATGCATACATACATTGCATCTTATGCACATTAAAGTTTAAACTTGACGTCTTGGGTTTGCATACGTTTTGGATTACAAACACATCAAACCCGCAAGTGCGTGTCCCAGTTTGCAACCTTTTTTTGGATTACAGCCCCCCCCCCTTTTGGATCACGAACATTTTTTTTGGAGGCCCCATTGATCAAACAGGTTACAACCTGTTTTGGTTTAAAAATGGACCTCCAGAACAGATTTTGGTTGTAAAACAAGGTACCACTGTAGTCTAAACATGCTGTAAATGTATGTTGTGTATGTGCATCCCTCAAAACCTTTTGTCTCCTCTTCCGTTAGACTTCTGTATTTCTTTTTACTGCTGACCCTACACATTTCTTGCTTCTGGTCTCCACCGAACCTTTTCTCAGCCTGTCTACTTTGTCTTGGAAAAGACTGCTTGTCAAGATCCCATGCTGCTTGTTCTATTCTCTCAGACACAATCTGTGTACACATCACTGGCTTGAAACACAGCAATGTTGTTTCCCCCTACTGCTTTTCAAGTCACATTCATACATTGTTGTACATACCAGAGAGAGGGCGGGGTGTCTTCACCCGATGCCCATTATGTGATTTGCTTCCACACACCAAACTCCAATTCATCTCACGTGTGTAACAGCTGCCTGGATTGTCTACACCTCAGCATAACTGCAGCTTTTGTTTTCTAATCAGGTGGAAGCTAGTTTGTGGGAAAGTGTAGCAGAAGCTAAAGGATATCTATGGATTGTGGCTAATGTTCATAGCTGCCAAGTTTTCGCTTTTCTCGCGAGGAAGCCTATTCAGCATAAGGGAAAATCCCTGTAAAAAAGGGATAACTTGGCAGCTATGCTAATGTTATGTAATGGTGAGAGTACTGTGGAAATGGAATAAGTGGTCATCATGTGTACTCGGTCTCAGAGTGTTCCTTAGACTTCCAAGACATCACATCAGTTCAGAGTTACAGGTAGGTAGCCGTGTTGGTCTGGATCGAAGTAAAATAAAAAAAATTCCTTCAGTAGCACCTTAAAGACCAACTAAGTTTTTATTTTGGTATGAGCTTTCGTGTGCATGCACACTTCTTCAGATACAGTGAAATGGAAGTTTCCAGGCACTTATGTAGAGAAGGGGTGGGGAGGGGTGGGGATGGGGAGGGGGGATCACTCAGAAGGGTGGTGGAAATGGGTGATTGACTGACTGATAGCTGTTGATGACCGCAAACGACTGCAAATGGTTTTGCATGAAAAAGCAAGGGTTGAGATGGCTGAAGATCGCTTATCATGTATAATGAGATAAAAATCCGATATCTCTGTTCAAACCAGGTCCCTCCATGGTTTTGAGCTTGGTGATAAGTTGCAATTCAGCAACTTCTCTTTCCAGTCTATTTCTGAAATTCTTTTGTAGTAAGACAGCTACTTTGAGATCTTGTATAGAATGTCCTGGGAGATTGAAGTGTTCTCCTACTGGTTTTTCTGTCTTATGGTTCCTGATGTCAGATTTATGTCCATTTATCCTTTGGCGTAGGGTTTGGCCTGTTTGTCCAATATAGAGAGCTGAAGGGCACTGTTGGCATTTGATGGCATACACAATGTTAGAAGATGAGCAATTAAATAGTCCTGAGATGGTATGTTGGATGTTGTTGGGGCCAGTAATGGTGTTGTCTGGGTGTATGTGGCAGCAAAGTTGGCATCTGGGTTTATTGCAGGCTCTGGTACCAGTATCAGTTCAGAGGCTTCATTGCTGTCACAACCTCTGTTGTTTCAAATAAGGGCTCCACTTTCCCCTTCATACAGAAAGGTCCATCAACTACAATACTATTTTTGTCAATGCATAGTTTGGTCCTTTTCACAACAACAAAAATTAAACAAATTGGAAATGGTTTTGCCTGCAGAAGTGTGTAGTATAAATCATGGCAACTGCTTTATCAGAGCTGCAAAGCTCTCTCTCTCTCTCTTTCTCTCTCTCTCTCTATATATATACAGCTTCCCTTTCAATAAGAATTGAGACTCTACATCCCAAGAAATGTTCCTCATGATTCATTTGATTCATTTGTCATTCTTCATGGTGCAAAACTCAACTTCTGATGGCAGCATCACCAAAGAACAGGCAGTGGGGAAAATGTGTGACAGCATGCTCAAAGAAGCAGGATTAAAATGAGAGCTCTGCCTGATGTCTGGTATCATTCTCCCAGTAAGGGTCCTGTTCATGCCGAGCAGGATGTAGAACTGACTGCCACTGTCAGGTCTTACCATGTTTTTAATCCTTGTACGGTACTTAGATACTACAGTGATAAGTAGCATACAAGTGCCATACAGATGAATGATTGATAGATGCCAGAATTTGAGCCAAAGGATTCACACTGTATAAAAGAATAATACTCCCTTTTGAAATGTCAGTCCTGCAAATGTATCATTAAGAGGTGGGGGAGTGCCTGTCACCAATAGCGTCTGTATATAATAGTGTGTGTGTGATTTATAGAACATCCTTGTTCAAGGATGGAAGATATTTTCAGTTTGGTCTCATTCCTGCAAACTGGTGAAGACTTCAAAGAGTCTTAAGATCCTTTATCTATCTTTACATCATTGGCCACTCCCCATGTTGGCAAGGATCACTTGTTAACAACAAGAAAGTGAGCCTTTCTTCTCATCAGCCCAGTCTTGTGGAATACTCTTCCAACAGAGATTCAGCACGCACCATCTCTTTTAACTTTAAAATGTCTGCTGAAAACTTACCTATTCCACTAGGCTTATGTAGGCAATTAAGAGTAAATCTTGCCACAATGGTTGGTCTCTGTTTTCAAGGTTTCTTGTTTTTACTGTATGGTAAAAACATATTTTTATTGTAAGTCACATTGATTTTGTGTGTGAAATAGCTGTCTATAATTTTTTAATGAATAAATAGATGCATTTAAATTAGTTAAATGTAATCCTCCCCAGTCCTTATAGTATTTAAATAGCCTCTGTAATAATAAAAGGAGGGTGCCAGCAATTATTATTATGAGGCACAACTTATTCAGAATTAGAGCTTTTAGAATTTCTGCTCTACAGAATATATAGCACTGTTGGGATTTTCCATTTGATGCACCTCTTTGAATCCTCAGTTCAAATGGGGGGAGACATCTTGAATATGTGAGTGCTGCAGGAATTGGTTTCCAAAAAGCAGTGGGATTGGTAAAGCTCCCTGGACTTCCTCTCATTTCTGCAGGGAGTTCTTGTTACAAGTTTTGATTACAGGTAGTAAAAACGAAATAAAGACTCCCATGCCTAGTGCAATGTACCTAAGAGATGGGAGACATAAGTTACCATTGTGGGAGGTAAGAATATAGAGAAAAGATAAGCAGTGCTCCTGCTTGCCATTAAATAAGAGGCATTCCCCCCTCAGGAAACAGCAAAGTTTTGCATTTTTGCTCCAATGAAAATGAATTATATAAACAGTAAAGAGAACCATCTGTTTTCCTCCCCCCCCCATCATTTTCCATGCTTCATTCGTGAAGTGGTTGTGTGTTGTTGTTGTTTTTACTGAAAATGCCAAAACTTATAAATAAAATATTTTCTGTTAAACAGAACATCCTTTCACACCTTATTTATATTCAGAATGCTTTCAGAACTGCCCTTTTTATGTACACATGAAAAGTTTTGAGCATATTGTTTGTATTCCAAAATAATCAAATCTATGGTCATTATCTGTAGGGTAATGAATAGGGAAGAATGGATTACCATGTTCTTAATCAATTGAGGGACCCAGATGATATCATTAACCGCAGGAGCCAAGCTCTAGCAGTTCTGTAATAACATCTGAACCTCGGTATATTGATCTGCAATGTGACAATCTATCTGTTGTTTTGTTCTTTATGATTTATCACAAGTGTGTGTGTGTGTGGTGGGGGTGGGAGGAAGAAGGGTTATTTTTAGGGAAGTTGCAAAGATCAAAATGTGCTTTAAACAACACAAAGCTTCTGAATGCTGCACCACTAATAAAACTTGACTGGAACAGAGTAGCGGAGTTACTCTGTGTGGATGTTAGTATATTGACTTCCCTTCAGTATGATGTAGGGGTGTCATTTTAGATCATTGATTATCAGGTTATAGTTTTATAAATTCTGTTGGCTTGATGGATCTTGTTGATTATATGGAGAACACAGAAAGCAATATGTTCAGGGAGTCCAGAATAAGCCAGGTTCCAAAGCAATTTTTTCCTGAGTGCTCAGATTTAGGTGGGGTGGGTGGAGGAGACAACCGTCTAGAAAGTACTAATCCAGTCCGTTGAGAGGCGAGTTGTGAGAAGGCACATGTGGAAACCTCAGGCCCCTCAGGCCTCTCTGTCTGGCCCTTGGCATTCTCCCCAAGAACCTCACACCTATCACAGCCCTTGCATTGCACCCTCCTTGAGTATTTTTGCTTGGCTAGGATGTGTTTCTGGCTTGCCTGGATGGAGGACACAAAAAGAGAGTGAGGAAATTAACATTTGTTGCCCCACTCACTATTGGTTCTGGCCCCCTCACCACTGACATGTGACCCCTCCCGAAGGTTGTTTAGAAGGGAATGTGGCCCTCTGTCTGAAAAGGATCCCTCACTCCTGCCCTGCAGCTCACCAGCACTGCCAAAATGCTGGTGATCATATGCACATTGCCCAGAGGGAAGGAGAGAGGCCATATTGCACTGATTGGGACTTCTTTCTGAGTCAACATCCTTGGGATTTTGCTGCTAAGGCTGCACTTATGCCTCTCCTGTAGCAATGAGCATTGCAGAATATATTAGGTAGTGTATAGAACCACAATTATAATGGCACTTCCGGCTGATTATGAAAGAACAATGCTTCAATAGTTCCAATGTTTCCTCATGTGGAAATACCCAAAGGAAAGGTAGGCCACAGCAGTGATATATAATCAGAAGCATGTACCAATAATCTGAAAAATCTTACCTGAAAGTTTCATTGCTCATTCATTATCCAAGTGCCAACTTGGATGAAGGACCATAGCTCAGCAGTAGAGCATCTTGCTTTTCATGCAGCAGATCCCAAGCTCAATCCTTGGTAGGGCTGGGAATGTCTCCCATCTGAAATCCTGGAGAGCTGCTGCCAGACAGAGTAAACACTTGCAGCAATGGCTTTAAATGACAGGTAGTAATTAAATTGCAAGGGAAATACCCAACTATAAGAACAGCTTAGGTTTGAAAAAACTTCATGCTGAAAATAGATGGTACCTTAAAAATTTAGACCTGTGTTCAAACTGAACATACCTTTTGCCCATCAAGCAGAATAGCCATGTTGGCTTACTCTCCTGGTAATACTCTAACACTATGAGAATGTAAGTGCAAAAAAATGCATGGCAATTGTTAGAATTCACAACATGAGACCTGCAAAGAGCACACCAGTGGAGCATCCAGAGTTGTAACATTCATTAACACAAATTACCTCCTGATATATCACAAGCCCCTGTAGCAGCATGCTATATAATAATTGTATAGAATGTATTGCCAAAAATTCTGCAGTCATCCCACAGTGTTCCTCCAGCTTCACAGTGGGGAATCCACAATTTTGTGTGACAGCAATTTAGCATGTCCTTTTAGCAGAGAAGATTCTTCAGAGTACCTTAAACAGTTGGGTATAACAATGTTCTGCATTAACCATTCTACAAAATCAGTTCCCTTTCCTACTTCTGCCTCCAAGATGTTCAGGACATTCAGACCGCAGAAACAGAGCAACATGGAACCCATTTAAGTTCCGACCAACTTTTCTGCCATCACGGTCAATAATCATTTTAGGGTTTGTGATTTCCACGTTGTTAGATAATTTGGTTGATTTAGTTTAACAATTTTATATACATTATTATTTTACTGCCTCTGGAATACTTGGCTGCAGATGCATAGAAGAGAAATAATAATAATAATAATAATAATAATAATAATAATAATAATTCATTATTATTTATTACTATTGCTATTATTATTATTATTATTATTATTAATACCCCGCCCATCTGGCTGGGTTTCCCCAGCCACTCTGGGCAGCTTCCAACAGAAATATTAAAATACAATAATTTATTAAACATTAAAAACTTCCCTAAACAGGGCTGCCTTCAGATGTCCTCTAAAAGTCTGGTAGTTGTTCTTCTCACTGATATCTGGTGGGAGGATGTTCCACAGGGTGGGTGCCACTACCGAGATGGCCCTCTGCCTGGTTCCCTGTAACTTGGCTTCCCGCAGTGAGGGAACCACCAGAAGGCCCTCAGTGCTTGGCCCTTAGTGTCTGGGCAGAACAATGAGGGTGGAGATGCTCCTTTAGGTATACTGGACCGAGGCCGTTTAGGGCTTTAAAGGTCAGCACCAACACTTTGAATTGTGCTTGGAAATGTAGTGGGAGCCAATGTAGGTCTTTCAAGACCAGTGTTATGTGGTCTCGGTGGCTACTCCCAGTCACCAGTCTAACTGCCACATTCTGGATTATTTGTAGTTTCCAGGTCACCTTCAAAGTAGCCCCACATAGAGCGCATTGCAGTAGTCCAAGCGGGAGATAAATAGAGCATGCACCACTCTGGTGAGACAGTCTGTGGACAGATGGAGCCCTGGACACAGAATTGACCTGCGCCTCCATGGACAGCTGAAAGTCCAAAATGACTCCCAGGATGTGCACCTGGTCCTTCAGGGGCACAGTTACCCCATTCAGGACTAGGGAGTCCTCCATACCTGCCCGCCTCCTGTCCTCACTAAAACAGTACTTCTGTCTTGTCAGGATTCATCCTCAAACCGCCTCTAGGCACTCACATAGGACCTTCACTGCCTTCACTGGTTCTGATTTGAAAGAGATGTAGAGTGTCATCCGCATGCTGATGAACACCCAGCCCAAACCCCCTGATGATCTCTTCCAGCTGCTTCATGTAGATGTTGAAAAGCATGGGGGAGAGGACGGAACCCTGAGGCACCCCAGAAGTGAGAGCCCAGGGGTCTGAACATTCATCCCCCAACACCAGTTTCTGAACACAGCCCAGGAGAAAGGAGCGGAACCACTGTATAACAGTGCCCCCAGCTCCCAACCCCTCTAGACGGTCCAGAAGGTTGATGGTATCAAAAGCCGCTGAGAGATCCAGCAGAAGTAGGAAACAGCTCTCACCTTTGTCCCTAGCCCACCAGAGATCATCGACCAGTGTGACCAAGGCAGTTTCAGTCCCATGATGAGCCTGAATCCCAACTGGAAGGGATCCAAATGGTCTGTTAAATTGCAAACCACCTGAAAGAGTCTACTGCTGCTGTTTTCTACAGATGCAATAGAGTCGGTGAAGAAGGTCTTCTTTGCTGTCACTATCACCACTTGGTAGGCTCAATGTTGAGCTCTAACCTGTGTCCGGTGTAATCTTTCCCAGGTACTCCTACAGTGTACAGTTTTAGTACTATAGAGTAGTATGCCTCAAGAGGAAGTGAAAACTCGGGTTCAGACCATAGCCAACAGTTAAAAATTATGCAAAGACGACAATTGTCGTCATGGGAAGAGAGAACCTTGAGAAGAAAATCTGCTGGAATGTTCAGCTAAGTTTTACATTATTTATTTATTCATTCATTCATTCATTCATTCCCCACCCATCTGGCTGGGTTTCCCCCACCACTCTGGGCGGCTTCCAACAAAGATTAAAATACATTAAAATATCACAGATTAAAAACTTCCCTAAACAGGGCTGCCTTTAGGTGTTTTCTAAATGTCAGGTAGTTGTTTATCTCCTTGACCTCTGATGGGAGGGCGTTCCACAGGGTGGGTGCCACTACCGAGAAGGCCCTCTGCCTGGTTTCCTGTAATTTGGCTTCCCACAGCGAGGGAACCCCAGAAGGCCCTCAGTGCTGGACCTTAGTGTCTGGGCAGAACGATGAGGGTGGAGACGCTCCTTCAGGTATACAGGACCGAGGCCGTTTAGGGCTTTAAAGGTCAGCACCAACACTTTGAATTGTGCTCGAAAACATACTGGGAGCCAATGTAGGTCTCTTAGGACCGGTGTTATGTGGTCTCGGCGGCCACTCCCAGTCACCAGTCTAGCTGCCGCATTCTGGATTAATTGCAGTTTCTGGGTCACCTTCAAAGGTAGCCCCATTTAGAGCGCATTGCAGTAGTCCAAGCGGGAGATAACTAGAGCATGCACCACTCTGGTGAGACAGTCTGTGGGCAGGTATTAATCTGTGGCTCCATGGACAGCTGTGAGTCCAAAATGACTCCCAGGCTGCACACCTGGTCCTTCAGGAGCACAGTGACCCCATTCAGGACCAGGGAGTCCCCCACACCTGCCCGCCCCCTGTTCCCCCAAAACAGCACTTCTGTCTTGTCAGGATTCAACCTCAATCTGTTAGCTGCCATAACCCTGAATGGTGGGCTAGATTTTATACATGGAAAGTTGTTGATTGACAACACAACTTTATATATGTCTACTTAGAGATGGAGTTTGACAGACTCCTTAAAGTCCAGCCCATCCCAGTCCTGCAGGGGATGGGACTAAGTCCATTCTGTCTCATTTTCAGAAATGCAACGTTGGTTTGTAAAGGACTTTTGAGGTTCCCTGAGGGTCCACATACACTTCCTATTGCAAATGCACCTGTATATTTTTTTACAGTCTTTCAAATTATATAAAGACAGAATAAGGTAAGAGAGATTATCAGTTTCTATTTAAGTAATGCAGTATTCTCCCATGTCCACATGCCCCACTAATTCTGAAAATGAAAAATAAAAAAAATCCAATATTTTAAGATAGAGTTCTATGAACAGTAAACTTGAACGTTCAGAAGAAATCCATTTTGATTACAATACCAGTAAAGAAAGTTATGTGACTATGAGACATGAGAGCAGAGTTTTCCCTCTGAGGCATTTTTCAGCAAATAAAAGGTAAGCAGGAAGGAAGATGTGCTACAATTAATTTCCACTATGTTAGGATTTGACCACATGCCCTGTGAAGCCAACAGTATGGTGACTTTATTGCGTACAAGTCCACATATCTGGAAACCCAATACAGAATAAGAAAGAACAACAGCAGCGATAACAAGAAGAAAAACTATGGTTGGAATCCAACTTGGTGCTAAATTAACTTTCTATCAGCACAAGTATTTCTGCTAGTGCAATGTAATGTTCTCCCCCTCTCAACACGCTGCCACCTCAAATCAGTTCTAGGGGGTTCCCCAAACCTTCCGCAGCAGATTTGTGGAAGGTGTGGGGCAGAAAGAGTAAGGAAGTCTTGCTGAGCAAGTCCTTCCTCTGTTGAAACGGCTAGTTCAGGCATAGGCAACCTTGGCTCTCCAGATGTTTTGGAACTACAACTCCCATGATCCCTAGCTAACAGGGCCAGTGGTCAGGGATGATGGGAGTTGTAGTTCCAAAACATCTGGAGAGCCAAGGTTGCCTATGCCTGGGCTAGTTGAATACAGTGGAACCTTGGTTCTCAAACCTAATCCATTCCGGGAGTCCGTTAGACTCCCAGAACCATTCAAAAACCAAGGCACAGCTTCTGATTGGCTGCAGGAGCTTCCTGCACTCAAGCGGAAGCCACACTGGGTGTTAGGCTTCTAAAAAACGTTCGAAAACCGGAAGACTTACTTCCAGGTTTTTGGTGTTCAGGAGCCAAAGTGTATGAGTACCAGGGCGTTCGAGAACTATATTATTATTGCCACTTTGGGCAACCAAAGTCAGTACTAAACAACCTAGTAGCCATGTTATGTACCAGCTGCAGTTTCCAAGTTGACTTCAAAGGCAGCTGTAGTTAGAGCATGGTACTGTAATTCTATCTGGGTGCTGCCAGAGCATGGGTTATCCACAGATGGCTGTAGACAGTAACTTGGTGCATGGGCGTAGCCAGGATTCATGTTAGGAGCCCCGGCTTCATATTAGGGGGGCAGAACTTCAGTCAGTTAAGTATTTTTTTAATTTTCTTGCTTGGGGGGGCAACTACTCCCCTGCCCCTCTTGGCTATGCCCATGACTTGGTGACATGTGGATCTAGAAGCTGGACAATGGGGGAGTGCAGCCACATGTAAAAGTAGTTTGTGTGCCTATTTCCTATACCTAAGACGACCTTCAAGAATTATCAGGCTCCCCCTCCCCCTTCTCTCTCCTGCAAAACGTCACCTGCCACAGCAACAAAGACCATCTCAGGGCCAAAACATTCCTGAAACCAGGAGTGAGTTTAGATCATGCATCTCCCAAGAATGTCTGAAACTATCTGGGTGTTTGGAAGTCCCCAATGTGTCAATAAGCAGGGAAGAAGAATACTACAAACCAATGCCTATATCCTTGAGATACAAGTCTTCCGTGTAGGTTTTCCCTGTCAACCTGCCATCATTAGTGGCCTTCCAGATAAGCTGCAGAAGCACAAAAAGATAAACTAGCAATTCTTGGTTTGGAGTCAGTTTAAAGATCCAATTCATTTGCATTGTGATCGCACAACAGCCTGGCCATTTTAAGCTTTTCATGATATTGTCACTCTTGAATTACTCTGCACCACTGGCAGTCCATGGAGATAATGGTGACAAATGATGAGATGGATCATAGAATGAGGTGTTAACCAGCCATCTGAGTGAGCCAACATGAATCACCCAACCCAGTCGTCTGGCACAAACTACTGATCATTTTCATGTATCTGAGCTTCTGGAATTCATGTCCCCCAAGAACGGTTCTTATTTGTTATGAACCTGATATCTGTTAATGAATTTTCTTTTCCTAATATTAGTTGGACACACAATACAATTTCTCACACATACATTATTGATGACCATGTAATACAACTATTGGTCAAAAAATCCATCACTTTTGCAGATTTAAGATGAGTATTTTCATTTTCATTTTCTGGACATTGGACTTAGATTTGTTTCCAGATGTTTGCAAGCAACCTTGAGTTGACTGACTGCATGCACACACAGTCTCTTCAAATTTAATTTTAAAAATTCAATTATTTCCCGGTAGTTCCTCATCTGTGGACTAAGCTTTTTAAAAGAAACCACCCCAGATATTGGCAATAGTGCTACACTGCACATCAAAGTTTCATTCTCAGCCCAAAGGAGAAAGACTAACAGTCTGAAGATTATCACAGCAAACTGAACAAATAAATATGAGAGCCTATGAAAATGATTAACCAGTCCATTCATGTCTCTGGAGTTCTTGACTTTGATCCATCACAGATGCATGGAATAGCGGATTGTTTATGAGAATCTATTCCTTTCAGGAAGAATACCTGATTGTGTATCATGAATTTATATGATAGGTGTTTTCCTTTGAGATCTGTTGGGAGTAGAAGAACAGAATGTGGGTTGGATGAGAAATCAGATATTCAGCAAAGGGCCATCTTATTGCTCACTGAAGCATGATGCTGTATGTGAGATTGTCTGGATCAGGACTAATCTCTCCAGGGACTGGATACAGGTGGTGGTGGATATCACCATTATACTCATCTGCATGCATGGGAGGGAAACTATTTACACACAAATTGCCTTTAGGATTGCCAGGTTTTTGCAAGCTAGAGACCACCCATTTATCTTTAAACCTTTAAACAGGTGTGCGTTTACCCACCCAATTCCCTCTAAATCTTGTCACCCACAATTGGTTGGGTTGGCACTTCTGGAATGCTGCTTATTACAGCTGGTGGGAGAGAAATTTGGCTAATTGGATTGGGTTGCCATACTAATGCAGCAGGAGATTTAAAAGGAAATGAAGAATCTTTTTTTTGTAAATGGCTAAATACTCCCCTGTCCACCAGGGTTGCCAGACTCAATAGTAGACAGGACTTTTGTGCCTTTAATTGCCCTGCTCTCTTTTGAGTCTGGAAACTTTAAAGAGAAACCAGCAGACCCTTTGTTTAATTTCCAATTAAAGGCACAGAAGTCCCGTCCACTATTGAGTCTGGCAACCCTACTGCCCACATGAATCAGGGCAAAATTCTGCAAAGTTCCACAATACTATTAAGAGTCATAAGATTTGAAGTGTAGTCAGGACCTATTGCTATCAGTCACATGTGCCACATTTAACCAGGTTATTTGTACATTTCAATGCATAGATTACTGAAATAATATTTATTGATTAGCATAATTTTTATTTTTCCTGTGATTTATGCTTTAGAATATTTTGAAAGATTGCACACTAGGCTTTTCCACTTCAGTTTAAAAGAAGGATGTGGGAGAGAACTTATGCTGAATCCCTCTAATTTGCTTTCATTTGCTACTCAACTCATTCAAAACCAATTCTACTTGTAGCTAAATCTTTTACCACTCAACTGATGGGAAAACAATGCCATTTAGGAAAAAAGAAAAGCCCAAGAAGGACGAGGATTTCTCCAAGCATTTGAACTAATGAATAGCTCAAACAGTAAGCTCTAAGAACACTGCAGTACCTCTTATGTGTTCCATAGTTGTTTCTATCCTGGGTAATGGCGGGGATTTTCATACTGATAAAAAAGATGAAAAAAGAGAACTCATTCACCAACAACTACACTTGACATTCATGTTGAAGGAAATTTGTGAAAACAAATCCTTTTCATGGGAGTACTGATTAGCTGATTGAGGGAAAGACAATCAGGGTGGTCTCTCTGCTTCCCCCAATTTCCCAGATAGGACAACCATTTCCTGTAAAAAAAAATGCATGGCAGCACAGTTAATATGAATGCAACAAAGGAAGCAGTTATCTAGAACAGTCAGTGTTATAGAACAGTGAGATAACAGTCATCACAACAAAGGATATTTGAATAACAGAAGAAATGGGAAATTCAACCCCCCCTTTAAAAAATTATAGTGATGGGCTTCAGGGGAAATTATCCCCCCCTCCAAACATGCACACACTAGCTGTATTGACATTGTAAACAACATTCCCTTTGAAATTTTGCGTATGCACACATGGGCAGAAGAAAGTCATTCCTGGTCCACAGCAGATTGATTATGACCCAAACCCAGATTTCCCCCCTTCCTCAACCTAAGTTGAATTTTACCCCCACACTGTGGTGGGTGAGAAATGGTGAAGAGATCTAACAGATGAGAAACTCCATAACAATTGTTCTTTATGGATGCACATTATCAAGAGCATTTTCCAGCTAGGCAAAAACAGTAAAGGAAGGGCTACTGAGGGGTGTGGCTGAGGAGGGCATGTGGCCTGGAAAGAGTCCAGGGCTGGATCTAAACTGACCTGCTTTACCTTATTAGAACAATAATAGATACATCATTCTAATACATCACAGAGCCTACTTGTAAAATAAAGCGTTTCTTACCTTTGTTTTTTTGTTCCAACTACTGCTGGTTATTGGTTGCTCTGCAGCGCCCTCTGGTTTCACATTTTAATAACACATTGTGAACATTAAAAGTAGAACATCATGTGTGCATAGGGTTATCAAAACCATTCATCAACCCTTCCTTAACGTTAAAAGCCATGAGTGCCCCAGGAGTGCGATTGAGAGCCCTGGACGGCCATATTTGGCCCCCAGGTATGAAGTCTCCTAACCCCTGATGTACAGGATTGCAGTGTAAACATTTCTAGCCCCTGGCCATACATACCCTATATGTAAGGCAGTACTATACCACTTTAAGTAGTTGACTTCCCCCAGAGAATCCAGGAAACTGTACAGTAGTTTGTTAAGGGTGTTGAGACTTTTAAGGAACTTCCTATTCCCTTCACAGAGTTCCAGTTCCAGAGTTCTCTGGCAAAAGGAAGTAGACATTAAACCACTCTGCAACTGTAGCTCTGTGAAGGGAATAGGGGTCTCCTATTAGTACCCTTAACAAACTAAACTTCCCAGGATTCTTTGGCCGAAGGCATGATGGCTTAAAGTGGTGTGCTACTGCTTTAAATGTATAGTGCAGATGGTGCCCTAGTCACAGATGCTTGGCCTTGGGTACAGTTGAATTCCTTGAGTCTCCTGTTTTTGTTTTCATTCATGTGCTTGAGCCCCACCTTGAAATTTGGCACCAATCATGGAAGGATGGCATATCTCCTTATCATTCCTGGCACTTTGGCAAGAGGCCGTTTTTCAGATACGGGGCTTCATTTTGTCGCCGTGCTATCGCTTTGCCTTCGTTTCACAGACTTCTGCTAATCCTTGCTGTCTATTTATCTGCCTGCTTCTTCTGACAGACCTAATGAATGTCATATCCTGTAGCCTGTTGGCTGGGAGAAATATTTTTAAAAACAAGGGTGAGATTGACTGGGGTCAGTAAAATAAATAGCTTATCTGAACTCGACATCTCCTTTTACCTCATACATTCGCCTTGTCAAAGATATCAGTAATGTTCCATTTTCTGAGTCACCATTTAGAATGGCTAAGGATTTAAATGTCATACTTCATTACTATTTGATGTGATAAGGGTTTCATAGTAAAGACCATCAGCCTCGATAACTGTTTATGCAATTCTTTCCTAGAAATGTATTAATTTTGTTCCTTAAAATACTTTTCTATCACAAGGCCTTTTCTTCTCAGGCATATACAGCTTACCTGCATTAAAGTTCATCTAGAAACAGATTTTTTTGTTTGGTATTTTTGTTATACAACTCACATTTGAATTCTGTTTAAATCCCAGGAGGCTCAATAACCTTTTTTTTTCATTACAGGGGTAAGAATTATAAGATGTGCAGCTTGATACGATGAGCTTCTAAGCCAGTATAAGGCAGCTTACTATGTAGGTGTGATCCAACAAAAATTGTCCCCTTCTGATTTTACACAAGACTTTCAATGGGCGTGCCAAACCCCACACTTCAACGCTTGCATTCAACAGTTCTTAACGGTGCATGGGTTTTGCATGTGAAATCGTGACATATTCTATTGTTCTGTATTCTCTGTTGTTCAAAGATTTATCTCCCATAGTTCAGTACAATTGCACAAATAAAAAAAATAAGCCAGTAACAACAAGAACAATTTATTTGTACCCTGCCCATTTGACTGGGTTGTCCCAGGCACTCTGGGCAGCTTCCAACATATATAAAAACATTAAATCTTAAAAAGCTTCCCTATACAGGGCTGCCTATAGAGTGTTCATCTTAAGTCATAACCAGACCTAAGTTACAGGTTGATAAGTGTGTGTGTGTGTGTGTGTGTGTGTGTGTAAATTTTTGATAACAGAATCCTCGGTCCAACAGATATGTAAATTGCACAATTTCTAAACCAAGCCCAAGTCTTACATTTATGATTACAGCCAAAGCAGCATTCTCATTTAACCTTTTGGCAATACTGTAATTTGCTACCTTATCATTGCCTGCCTTTCATTATCTCTTTCCCTAATTTCTTTGATTTCTCATTAATATATAAAGACATTTTACAATCAAGTAAATTCCAGTTCATGTTAAATTGTCCATCCTATTAGGCGCCTTTTGTAGATAGGAGATCAGAGATAGTCGGTCTCCTACTGAGGCCCTTGCCGGAATTCTCTGCTTTGTTTTTTCGATGGCTTATCAGCAGTATTATTAGCCTTATGCAATGGCCCATTCCTGCACTGCTATTTCTATTAAAATTTCATAATTAGGTGTGTGTAATTAAGTTTTTCATTATGTTCTCTAAATTCCCCCTGTCCCAATAAAAATGACAGACAAATGCCTTGAGACGTCTTAATGCCTTAATTGTTTCCCCAGAGTTAGATTACAGTTAAGGCCTCATCTAGAGAAATGCACTATGCACCATTTCTCTGAGCTACTTCTCCTATGCCCCCCATTAAAAAAAACCCACTTTATTGAGAATGTTAAATCTTCAGAGGAAACTACAAATGCCTCGGATCTGCATAAAACCATTGGAGTGAATCTCTGCTTTTTCATGATGACAGGAACTTTGCTAACCTCTTTGGAAACAGAAGTTGGTTTCTTCTTGATATTCTGTTTATGGGAAACTGAGCAAGAACAACAACAACAGAAAAGAAACAGACTAGGCCCTGTCATTTATCATTCACATGATGGGGACATCATGCAATGAATGCTCCTGCCCTTCTTCACCCCTGTGTATCTGGTGCCCTGATTGCATGGAACATAGAGAAGCTGCCTTATGTCAAGTGAAGCCATTGGCTAATCTGTCTCAGTATTTTCTATACCAGGCGTGGCCAAACGTGGCCCCCCAGCTGTTTTGGGACTACAATTCCCATCATCCCTGACCACTGGTCCTGTTAGCTAGGGATAATGGGAGTTGTTGTCCCAAACAGCTGGAGGGCCAAGTTTGGCCGTGCCTGGTATAGACTGACTGCCAGCAGCTTTTCATTGTTTCAGATAAGGGGGATTCCCAGCTTTATCTGATGATGCAAGGGAGTCGATCCGGGACCCTTTGCGTGCAAAGCAGAGCACCAAGCTACAATCAGCCCCCTATGCACGACTTGCTTCTGCTTCCTTGCAGATTATCATGCTAATGTGTGGACATCTGTGGGCAAGGCCAGGCAGCATGATCGATGCCAATGAAGAAACCAGGAGTGCATCTCCATAGCAGCTACATGATGCCCCCTTTGTGAGGCTAACACCTGAAAGGGGCCAATATTGTAACTGATTAGTGGGGGGAGGCTATGCAATGGTTCAGGAACACATTGCTTCTTCTACTGCCATCTTTCCAGACATACCTTAATTTGGAAGACAAGGATGCTGTGTTTCTCACAGCATTGAAAAAGAGGGGTAGTTGGGGGACAGAAGACAAACAAAAGTGGGACTAAAGAAGCATTAAAGGAATGGGTTCAGCTATTTGGGAGTGGAGGCACAGGCAGAAGTGGATTGGGGAAAGAGAGCTTGGGAAGCAGGAGGGACAAATTGGATGTGAGAGAATAGCTGGAGATCTCCCTTCACTCCCAACCATTCTCCACCAAGCACACTTACAGGGCCACTCTACAGTTGTATATATGCAAAATTATTAGTTGCCAACATTTCCTTGTCTCCCCCCACCCACTATAGCATGAAATTAGGCGTCCCATGTATCTGATTCTTGAAGCTACCAACATGAGTTTGACCAAACAGTGGGAGACAGGGGAAGACAGGAGTGCCTGGTGTGCTCTGGTCCATGGGGTCACAAAGAGTCGGACACGACTAAACAACTAAACAGCTTGGTTTTCCAGCTGCACAGTCATGGATAGGAAAGTGCTTCAGAAGGTCATAACCACAGCCCGAAAGATCATCAGTCATCTGCTCCCATCTCTGGAAGAACTATACAGTTCCCGTTGCCTTAAAAAAGCAAATACTATTTTGCAGGATTCATCTCACCCTGGACATAGTCTTTTTGCACCGTTGCCTTCAGGCAAGAGATATAGAACAATTAAATCAAGAACAAATAGATTAAAAAACAGTTTTTATCCAAAAGCTATAACCATCCTAAATGCTGTAACTAAATAATATGACCTTGGGGAGTTGTGATGTGTGCGTATGTATGTGTATATGTGGCTGTAATTGTGTTTTTGTTTTCATGGGATGCCATTCAATTTTGTTGTACTATGTACAATGTCAATAAAGTTATATCTGTCTGTCTGTCTGTCTATCTATCTATCAACATGTATCTGATATCTCTTTTAAACTGGGTTGCCTCTTTTGCATATGCACTGCTAATACACTGGTGAGCCATGGATCGGGCTGATCCTGTGCTGGCATGCCACTGCCATGGCATATGAAACATACTTGATGCAGACAAGGGAACCTGAGCCCCCTTTGAGCATTGCTCGAAATATGTAGAAGGCAACAATGGGATTCACCTTTTGGCTGCAGCCCCGCCAAACACATGTTAGCATGAACCTCTGAAGTTGGGAATCTTTCACACATAGATATTTATGCATGTAGGATTTGCATGCAGGTGCTGGGGTGTGTTTGGATGATTAGCAGCTTTCCTGCCCACCCCAAAATCAGGAGCTGGACCTCTTAGTTCTCATTGTGGTGACAAATTTATATTTGACTACACCGCTGGACTGCGTACTCCTGTAAACAAAACTTCCATTTTACATAGAAAGCTAGATTTCTAGCAATGACTGCCCAGAAAAACCACTGTCAAGGGGCTGGATGTGGGAAAGGGGAAGATTAAGCTGTCTCCATGACATGCTCTAGGAAAAGACACCACAGGCTAGGTACAGACACCACAGCAAAACCGGCTGCCATGCAACCTTGCATAATTTATATTTACCACCACCACATACAGGTACACACTTTAAGGGGTTCAGGAGTGCTAAGGGACAAGGAAAGGCAATTAGAGAAAGAAGCAGCAGAAACATTATGGGATCTAATAGGAGAGGGCTATAGGGAAGGTCTGGAGAAGGTTAAAAAAGTCAGAAGTTTGGATGGAGAATGGGGGCAGAATTGAGGGAGGCAAAAGAGAAGGGGAATTGCAGGGTTGAAATAGGTATGAGCAAAATTGACCTGCCTTACAGCATATTTTACAGATTACTGCAAGAATCTCCCCTTTCACCCCCCCCCCAAGAAGGTTCCTTAGACAGATGGAAAGTGTTCATCCAGCCCATAATGGGACACCCTAGTTGGATGCTGCCTATTGCCTTTATTCTGAATGGCTTTATGGCATCATCATGAAGCCAATTCAGAGTGAGGGAAGGAAGCACTGTCCTCATTCTGACGGCATGGCAACTATGTGATCCTCAACTGGCTACATTTTCAGACATTTAATTCAGATTAAAATATACAGTAATGTTGCTGGCAAGTAGCTAGTGAGAGCGACAGTGAACAGATGTTAACAAAGGTAAATATTGGGAGGCTTTTAGAGAACATTCAGGGCCTCCATGAATCTCCCTTTTATGCCAAACAATGCTCCCCAAGGAAATCAGCTGACAAGCTTTCCTTTGCAAGTGGAAGAATAGAAAACATAAGCGCCCCCTACTCATCTGCAATCTGAAGTGGTACAGTCTGAGAAGGACAATACCACACACTTCATTCGCACATGTAGATTAGCTTTTAGCTGCAGCTGCATTTGCTTTTGGAAGTGCAGATAAAGCAGAATAGGATCCGGCTGCCTGTTCCATCAGTAAATTAAATCTGTTCTTGCTACTCCTGATCTAGCATCTTAATACAATAAAGGCTATCTATGCCAAGACAAAATAAAGTGAATGAGAGGAAAGCTAGCCTGAACACCTTCAGTCTGCTTGACACATCAGTTTTGCTTTCTGCCCTGGGGCTTTTGGAATACTTTAATGTCACTTTTCAGAGCAGGTTCTTTGTGCTGGTCTTGGGTTATAAATTTTAGTGTCTTAAAGGATTGACCTTGGGGGAGGGGGGCTTTTTTTTGGAGTGGGGGTTGCTGATGTTTTTCTTCTTGTCTCCAAGGTACATCTACTTCCTTTTTTAAATATTTCTTTTTTCCAATCTGAGCAACATGATATATGCTGAAGGAGAAATAATTTCTCCTATATTTGCCCTGCACAACTCTCTCTCTGCCTCCCCTACCCTACCATTTATGTGTGGTGTGTCGGATATCGGATATTCATTCTATTCCACTTGGCTTAAAAAAAAAAATCTCTGGTGGTTTTCTGTCCTTTCTCTTCCAACATTCCAAAATATAAAATATGTGTTTTTATCTTTTAAGAACTAAGACTGGGGTCTGTTTCACTGGGACTAATTATGAGAAGGGATATTTAGGACTGAGGGGGAGCCTTTCCTTCAAGTTGCATTGAAGAGGAAAAAAACACCCTCCTTTTAAATACAGAACTAATAGTGCAATCTAAAATCTATTTACTCAGAAGTAAGCCCAACTGAGTTCCTTAGGAATTGCTTCCAGATAAGTGGATATTGGCCTTAGCTCTGTTTTGCACCCATAAGGTCCCAGGATCAGCCCCCAGCTTCTGCAGATAGAGCAGGCAGAGACCCCTGATTGAAATCCTGGAGAGCTGCTGATTAGTATAGACAACACTCAGCTCAATGGCCCATTGGTCTGACTCAGTATGTCAGCATCCTAAGATTTCAGCAAAAACAGAAGATGCTCATGGGTGGTATTTAGAAAGTAGTGGCATCTTAAAGAAGAGGCAACAGGGTAGGGGGGCCCAAGTATATCCTTGCTCTCCCCCTCACGTTATTTTTTAATAGTGTGGTGGACTGGAAAGCCTGAATAGTACTTTCATTTCAATCCTAGGGCTGCTGCTGCAGCAGTAGGCTTCCTCATTAACACATTCTTCACTAAATAAATAAAACGTGTGCAGGTTTCTTTCGTTATTTAAAGGATCGCATGTGGTTTAGTGTAATAGAGGAACTTTTTTATGAACCCTAGCGAAACTAGCATCTGCTTGATTATGAAAATGTACTTTTTACCATTATCTTTAGGTTGCTGGTGTTGTACACCCCAGATTGGACCCAGTTTACCCCAAGTACAGTTCATTTCACAAGTGCTAAAGTAGTTTGCCTCTTAAGTTCTTGGGTATAATTTGGGAAACCCGTAAAACTGGTAAGAGGGAGAATGCATAGATCACTATCCCTATATGACATACCCATACCTGGTGTTTCTCAAAAACAATGGGATATCAGGAATTTCTTTTTCTTTTTCTTTTTAAAAAGCACATAATTAATGTTTAAGTGCATGTATGGAGGATGGGTTGACCTATCGTATTCATATTGGCATCTAAGGAAAACATAATGAAATAAGCTTTCATAAATCCTGTCTCAAAGAGCCAGGTCCTGAAGAGCCAGTGTGGTGTAGTGGTTAAGAGCGGTAGACTCGTAATCTGGTGAACCGGGTTTGCTTCCCCACTCCTCCACATGCAGCTGCTGGGTGATCTTGGACTAGTCACACTTCTCTGAAGTCTCTCAGCCTCACTCACCTCACAGAGTGTTTGTTGTGGTGGAGGAAGGGAAAGGAGAATGTTAGGCGCTTTGAGACTCCTTAAGGGGAGTGAAAGGCGGGATATCAAATCCAAACTCTTCTTTTTCTTCTTCGTGACCCAAACCTAGTCCATATGAAACTCTATGCTGAAGTGGGGAAGAAATGGTATTGATTGATTAAGTAACTGAGCAATGAATCAATAAGGTGACACATTTATTTTTCTTATTAATTTGCATGATCACATTTGCTTTATGTAATTGCTTTCCGAAGACAATTTTTGCCACATGCAAATGTGCATTACAATAATAATAAAACATTCCCATAGACTTCTGTGATATACACAGGACTAT
Organism: Zootoca vivipara; assembly: GCF_965207765.1. Taxonomy (NCBI): domain Eukaryota; kingdom Metazoa; phylum Chordata; class Lepidosauria; order Squamata; family Lacertidae; genus Zootoca; species Zootoca vivipara. The sequence continues at coordinate 60,904,402 of NC_142587.1, forward strand.
TTCATAGCTTTTGTTGACAATCATGATTCTTTCTCCCATGTAACTTCTACCCTATTACAAGTGCGGAAAACAGGAAAGGAAATGATTACCTGGCGACAAACTCAAGTACGTATAACTGTAAGGAGAGCAGTTCCATTGAAATCTTTGACAATAATTAGCCTACTTCTTAAACTCTGGCAATTATCTCTTTCCCTTACCCTTCTGAGTAAGTGCACACCTCTTGTCTCAGACATGATAGCTGCTCAAAATACTTCAAAATGGCCATCTAACTAATTTGCTTTAGAACATTTCATTGTTACTTACTCTTCAAAATATGGTGTTAATTTCCAATTTGTGTGGCATTCTCTTTTGCTTTCCCCTTCATTATCTGCAAGGAAGAGCTGAACAGTCTTCAGATGACATGGCAGTTCAAAGGCTTTATTATTTCATGTAGGATCTTCTCAGAAACTTCACATGATCATGTTTCAGCAGTTTCTCTTTGTGATAATTAAACTTAAGGGTTCTCAAAAATTCCCTTTACTTGGTGGACTAGATACTGAACTTACCTAAGACATGGGGCCTCATAGATGGTACTCTTAACATTGCAATTAATGGAATGTGTGCAAGTTCATAGCTTTCTGGTACAGCTTGTTGTCTTCTATGGGCCTTTAGGAAAAGGATGGAAGAACCTAATTCTTAATACTGTTTGCATTGAGAATATGTCTTTTCCTATTATATCTGATGCACATTTGTTTCTTAAAGTGGGATCAAATGGCTCTTTGACATTGTTACAAAAATTAATTATGCAAAGGAACCCAAAGCATGAGATGGGAACATTTTTTATGTGAAAGAGATAAATAAAAAGCTACAGGCCACTTTCTGTCATACTGGATAATTAAGTTTTACACAAATTATCTTACATTTAATGTCTTGTCAAAATAGGAATCCAGTATTTTACTTTCAAGGCACTTGCCAAAATAAACTCTGGCTCTATAGAAACTTTAGATCAGGATTCTGTTACAGTGAATAACACCTGCAAAATAACAATAATAACAATAATAATAATAAATTAATTAATTAATAAGTACCAACAGTTAAGCTCATCTGTAATGTTTACCAATTTTAGATAAACTAGCTATCTTTATTGCTTGAACCTTGGCTATCTTTATTGCTTGAACTGTTATCCACCTGCCCCTGTTAAAACTTTTTCAGGTGTTAAATATATTTCCTGATGTTTGTTAAGCATACCACTTGGCCCCAAACCCAAATATGCAGTTGGCAACATCCATGGTTGCCTGTGTGACCCTCTTCAAAAATCAGTAAACAGATGCTTGGCAGGAAGGTACTAAATGGAGTCCTCACCCCCCACTGTTGATAGGCAGGATATTGCTTTGTGTTAGTATCCTGGCAGCAAGATCAGGGAGAGAACCGCTACATGCAGAAACCACTTGCACACATTGCTCCTCATCCAGCTGTGGAAATCTAGCCAGAATGAGCTTGCACATTATAAACAAAAACATAGGCATTTCTGTATGACACTTTTTTGTTTGCTCATAGAAAATTCAAGGAAGTTCAAAGCTCCATCACAACAAAAGAGGTAATAAATAATGCACTGGCTGAGTTAGTTAGACCTACCTTTTCATGCACAACTCACCTAAATAAATCTATATGCAGTTATCTTGCATAGTTTGTTGTTTGCCATTCTCTGGCACCTCTTGTTGTATGAATGAAACATACAAATTATGTGTGGCAAATTAAGGTAACCCTGGTGATCATTTAGATCATCTATGAGTCAGAACTCCTACTAAGAAACCCTGAAGAAGCAAATATGGTGCATTTTATTTCCAAATTCAATCCACATTCCTTCTTCTTTCCCAATAGTCCAACTGATCTAAACTTGGTCATTCTTTTGTAATGGAAGTTCAGATCCGGGGGCACTGACTTTCCCGCCACATTGAGGAGGCCCGGTGTCATGTGTCACTGGTTTCCAATTAGCATAAATACGTGAGGCATCCCTTCAGTTGCCATGGGTCTGTAGCTACTCAGCGATGACTTATACTTGCTCAGAACCATTTTCTTCCAAGGAATGTTGTGAAAAGCAAGATTGAAGCAGGTGCAAGAAAAACAGTAAAATGTAATTTACAGTTTTGGGATATAGCAGTGCTTAAATTTCAGAAGGAAAGTGCCAACTTTCCTTAATGCCTCAGCTGTTCACCATGAAACAGGCTGAAATGGACTGGACTAATTTGGGGCAGTGGAGAATAAACAAACCAAGAATAAATAACGAAGCGTTTTGCAAATACCTATGAGTCACTGGACCAAACACCAAAAAGAGATAATAAGATAATTAATTTTAGTAAATTTTAGAGATAATAAGAAATAAATTTTAGTATTGACATATTAATGCACACTTGTCACTCCCAATTGTTAACATTTGATGGCAAGTATTAATGGGGCTCTGATAACAGTTAGCAAATTGTTGTGTTTATAGAAGATGGGGTGATCAGAAAGAACAGATGGTGCTATCATCTTCACATTCCACTTGTATAGGCATTTTTGGAAGAAGAAAAAGAGAGCTTTATTTATGTTATCTGTCTCTAGATGTGCCTGTCACAACTTCTCAATGAATGCTAAGTGCATCACTTTTTGTTATTTTCATGTAAGCCCTCACAAAACTTAAAGTCCTGCTATGTGCTCCGGTTATAGCATTGTTTGATACCATCCACTTGAAATATTGTCATGAGGATGGGCCACAAAATAAGGGTGTGCTATAAATATCAAGTATTAATGTGATGCTTTGGTTGGATGCCATGAGCACACTACAGCTGAGTGTAGATATTCTCAGCTGGATAGAGATTCATCTGAACAAATGGATCTTGCATGCATGGTTCCCCTTTGTCATTCAGGAGTTGTGAGTGTAGAGCACTTTCTGTCTTGCAGATAGCTAAAGGGAGGAGACACGTCTGATGACATCCACCATTGTTTCACACCGCAGCCTCTGGTATGGACGAAATGTAGCACAACATGGAGGTATATTGATCCAAAAGCCTCAGTTCCACAACACAACATGTAACACAGTACAAAACGAACATTAAAAATGTGGACAGAAGTTCTAGCATTATAACCAGAAAACTAATGCAATAATCCCCACATCTGAATGCAGTCTTATCTCTCCCCTGCCACCCAGAAAAATGGTCAAAATGGAGTATGAATTTATTTATTTACTAGTGGATTTTAGCCCGTTTAAAAACGGGCGCTAGAGGAAGCGGCCTGCCGGGACTGGCTTGGCGGTGGCGGGTCTTCCCGCCACCACCAAGCCAGTTCGCAGCGGGGGCTTTTCGCCGTTTGCCTTCCCCTGAGGGGGAGGCAAACGGCGAAAAACCCCGCCGCGCCGCAAATCGGCTCCGGGACTGGCTTGGCGGTGGCGGGTCTTCCCGCCACCGCCAAGCCAGTCCGCAGCGGGGGCTTTTCGCCGTTTGCCTTCCCCTGGGGGAGGCAAACGGCGAAAAACCTCGCCGCGCCGCAATTCGGCTCCGGGACTGGCTTGGCGGTGGCGGGTCTTCCCGCCACCGCCAAGCCAGTCCGCAGCGGGGGGTTTTCGCCGTTTGCCTTCCCCTGGGGGAGGCAAACAGCGAAAAACCCCGCCGCGCCGCAAATCGGCTCCGGGACTGGCTTGGCGGTGGCGGGATGTTCCCGCCACCGCCAAGCCAGTCCGCAGCGGGGGGTTTTCGCCGTTTGCCTTCCCCTGGGGGAGGCAAACAGCGAAAAACCCCGCCGCGCCGCAATTCGGCTCCGGGACTGGCTTGGCGGTGGCGGGATGTTTCCGCCACCGCCAAGCCAGTCCGCAGCGGGGGCTTTTCGCCGTTTGCCTTCCCCTGGGGGAGGCAAACGGCGAAAAACCCCGCCGCGCCGCAATTCGGCTCCGGGACTGGCTTGGCGGCGGCGGGAAAAAGGGGAGGAATTCCTCCCCTTCTTCCCGCCGCTGCCAAGCCAAAGCGGGCCTCCCTCCGCGCCCGCTGCCGCTTCGGCTTCCTCGGGTTCCCCGAGGAAGCGCCGTCCCATGCCGGAGGTGTGCGGCAAGGCTGCCGGGGGGGGGAGCGCTTCTCTCCCCCGCCGCCTCACCGCGCACCTCCAGCATGAGACTGGGCTTCGGAGCGGCGGTTGGCGGAGCGGCAGTTGGCTGTTCCCTGTGTCCCGAGAGCACGGGTCCAATCCCTGTGTCCCTGGTTGTCCCTCCGTCCAATCCCTGTGTCTCTGGGGGACATGCGCAGTACCCCAGGGACACACGGGACATCTGGACGCAGGGACAACATGGACATTATTATATAGGATATCAATACCAAATGGAGAATTTTCCATTCTTCTGGCTTCTTTTAGATCTGTCTCTGTTATTATGGGAGGATTTAAGTGGACAGTACATACATTCTCTGGGTCTCACTTAATACACTGGCTCTCTAACACTAACTGTACCTGAAAGATTTGTGGCAAGACTGAGAAACATCTGGGCAATCATTTTTTATGTACCAGATTGCTTCTGAAATGAGAACATATTCCTAATGTTTCCAGGGGAAAAACTTCACCATGTTTTTTCTTCACTCTTTTCTTTACACTTTAAGAATTCCTGTAGGCACATTTTTACTTTTACAACTGAAGTTCATGTCATTTTTCAAAGAGGAATGCTTGTTGATTGGTTTGTCAATGCAAATAAAGAGTAGGCTTAGCAGAATTGTGTTGACATCACATGAACTTGCATTGTACCAGACACAAAGATTGTCACCAGTATTATTCTCGTTGCATATCAAATATTCCCCTCTAAAGCCATTGGCTTATGGAAAATAGGCTCACTGTGTAGTCTGAGAATTCTCATAAAGGAGAGATTTAGACGCTACATTTCAAATACAACATTTCTTTGCCGTAAATACAACATTTCTTTGCTGTAAATTAGAATGGCCATGTCCCATTAGAGGAGAGTGTAAATAAATAAATTAGATTTTCTTTTTTCCCCATATTGCAGCATTTGTTTCTTCTCTAAGAATTTCCTTGGATAGGAGCCACATCAGCTTTCAGTAGTTTAATTTTCTGAGGATTTTGCCTCTTTTTCTGAAAAGGGCTGTATTTATTCATATAACATGACATGTCACAATATTATAATGATTATCCTGTTGCTTTATCCATGGTCCATAATACCATCTGGTACAAAGCTAGCCTTCTCATTGCATGTGCACCATCTGGAACACCATCCATCTACATTCTAATTATTGTACAGATGAGATTTTTGTTTCTACAGAAACACCATATTGGCTGTATCCTTCACTGATTGCTTAATTTGAAAAAAAAAAATACAATGCAAATAGCATACAACAGAAGTAAATTCTTGGCATCTTTAATTATTTTTAGATGTTGCATTTGTCTTCGCCCCCTTTCCCCAAAGCCGTTTCATACAAAAGTACAGTATCAAAAAGCTGCAAAGAAACAATCATCAGACATTTTTACAATGTATTGTCTATTACACTATTATTCCCATATAGCCTCTGGGTGAAAAGATACCTGATCTTCTGGAATAAAACCAAACCAAACAAAACATAAAGCTTTAGTAGCAGAATAAAACACCATGCCCCACATTTAGGCCTTTCAAATGTATGTGGATTGTTTAGATACTGTAAGCTCTTTTTGGAGGAAGCAGATTGGGGGAACCTGTGGCCCTGAAAATATTGTTGGACTCCATCTCCCATCAGCCCTAGTCAGCATGTCAATGGTCGGGGATGATGGGAGGTGTAGTCCAATGTCATCTTGAAGTTCACAGGTTCCTCACCCCTGCTCTAAGTTTTGTAACTGATTGGAGGGTAAGGGAATGGATCAGCTGGTTTGGGGCAGCCCATCATTACCAGATGAGGGAAGGGAAAGATAGTTTCCTCACCATTCTCCAATTTCAGTTGTTATTTTTTAGCATTCATTTATTGAACACATGTGCATACTCAGCAGTGGGAAGGCACAGACAAGTGTGGATATTTTGATATGTACTCATCTACTTATGCTATCTTTGAACAGGCCATACAAGTCTACATATGTATTCGGGCCATACAATTTGCCCCTGTCATTACATTCTGGACCTCCCTCAGTGGTGAGGATCCTGGTTGGCTGCCTCACTCCAATGACAGTGAGGCTGTACAGCCAATGATATGGCTGTAGCGGCATAGTGGTGAGGGGGGGTGCAAGAGGAGTAGCTACACTATCTGGTAGGCTGACCAAACTGACTCAGCTTGCTCCCCTGCACTTGCCACCCACTAGTCAAGCCCTTCCAGTGTGGAAGATGGACTGAAATGACTACCAGGACAGTATTGGATTTCTGTATTTTAATGTTTTGTTGGAAGCCGCCCAGAGTGGCTGGGGGAACCCAGCCAGATAATAATAATAATAATAATAATAATAATAATAATAATAATAATAATAATAATAATTTATTAATTATACCCCGCCCATCTGGCTGGGCTTCCCCAGCCACTCTGGGCGGCTTCCAACTGAATATTAAAAACAGTACAGCATCAGACATTAAAAACTTCCCTAAACAGGGCTGCCTTCAGTTGTCTTCTAAAAGTAAAACAATTGCTTATTGTCTTGACATCTGCTGGGAGGGCGTTCCACAGGGCGGGTGCCACTACCGAGAAAGCCCTCTGTCTGGTTCCCTGCAACCTCACCTCTCGCAATGAGGGAACCGCCAGAAGGCCCTCGGTGATGGATCTCAGTGTCCGGGCTGAATGATGGGGGTGGAGATGCTCCTTCAGGTATACAGGACCGAGGCCGTTTAGGGCTTTAAAGGTCAGTACCAACACTTTGAACTATGCTCGGAAACGTACTGGGAGCCAGTGTAGATCTCTCATAGCATCATAGAATCATAGAATCATAGAGTTGGAAGAGACCACAAGGGCCATCCAGTCCAACCCCCTGCCAAGCAGGAAACACCATCAAAGCATTCTTGACATATGCCTGTCAAGCCTCTGCTTAAAGACCTCCAAAGAAGGAGACTCCACCACACTCCTTGGTAGCAAATTCCACTGCCTAACAGCTCTTACTGTCAGGAAGTTCTTCCTAATGTTTAGGTGGAATCTTCTTTCTTGTAGTTTGAATCCATTGCTCCGTGTCCGCTTCTCTGGAGCAGCAGAAAACAACCTTTCTCCCTCCTCTATATGACATCCTTTTATATATTTGAACATGGCTATCATATCACCCCTTAACCTTCTCTTCTCCAGGCTAAACATACCCAGCTCCCTAAGCCGTTCCTCATAAGGCATCGTTTCCAGGCCTTTGACCATTTTGGTTGCCCTCTTCTGGACATGTTCCAGCTTGTCAGTATCCTTCTTGAACTGTGGTGCCCAGAACTGGACACAGTATTCCAGTGCGGTCTGACCAGAGCGGAATACAGTGGTACTATTACTTCCCTTGATCTAGATGCTATACTCCTATTGATGCAGCCCAGAATTGCATTGGCTTTTTTAGCTGCTGCAAAGTTTGTGGTCTTCCAAGACTCCTAGATCCTTTTCACATGTACTGCTCTCAAGCCAGGTGTCACCCATCCTGTATTTGTGCCTTTCATTTTTTTTTTTTTGCCCAAGTGTAGTACTTTACATTTCTCCTTGTTAAAATTCATCTTGTTTGCTTTGGCCCAGTTGTCTAATCTGTTAAGGTCATTTTGAAGCGTGATCCTGTCCTCTGGGGTATTAGCCACCCCTCCCAATTTGGTGTCAACTGCAAACTTGCTCAGGATGCCCTCAAGCCCATCATCCAAGTCATTGATAAAGATGTTGAATAAGACTGGGCCCAAGACAGAACCCTGTGGCACCCCACTAGTCACTACTCTCCAGGATGAGGAGGAGCCATTGATGAGCACCCTTTGGGTTCGGTCAGTCAGCCAGTTACAAATCCACTGAATGGTAGCATTGTCTAGCCCACATTTTACCAGCTTCTTTACAAGAATATCATGGGGCACCTTGTCAAAGGCCTTGCTGAAATCAAGATAGGCTATATCCACAGCGTTCCCTTCATCTACCAGGCTTGTAAAATGAGATCAAAAAATGAGATCAGATTAGTCTGACATGACTTTTAGTGATCACAGCATTTCTTTCTAGGTGCTCACAGACCGTTTGCTTAATGATCTGCTCTAGAATCTTTCCTGGTATTGATGTCAGGCTGACTGGGCGGTAATTGTTTGGGTCCTCTCTTTTCCCCTTTTTGAAAATAGGGACAACATTTGCCCTCCTCCAGTCTGCTGGAACTTCGCCTGTTCTCCAGGACCGGGGTTATGTGGTCCCGGCAGCCACTCCCAGTCACTAGTCTAGCTGCCACATTCTGGATTAATTGCAGTTTCCGGGTCACCTTCAAAGGTAGTCCCACGTAGAGCGCATTGCAGTATTCCAAGCGAGAGATAACCAGAGCATGCACCACTCTGGCGAGACAGTCCGCAGGCAGGTAGGGTCTCAGCCTGCGTACCAGATGGGCGTGCTATAAATAAAATATTATTAATATTAATATTATTATTATTCTTGCAATGAGCTAGCACAGGTATAGCAGCAGCACTGGAGCCTGGTCTCCAGCAGAATATGTTGGGAATAAATGGGAAGAACCTGGAAGTGACAGAACAGAGTGTCACACTATAGTCAGCAAGTGACTGTTCCTGGCATAACAAGCTTACCACGACCGGCTGGACCATGTTGTAACTTTTTAAACCAATTTTTATGCAGATTCTCCCCATGTCCCTGTAGCAGACTCAAAACATCATTCCTTGCCTATACTGTAGTCTGAAACAGTATAATCATCTACCTTCCGAGTCTACCATTTCATTCTGCCTTATGAGTATCTTCAATCCATCCAAGCAGAATGTATTTTTCTAATAAAATGGGTATCAGTCTACAGTCATTACTACAGAAAATCTGTCTTAACACTTGCGTTTTAATAGCATGTGCATAATTATAAACTTGCAACAGTCCATACTTCAATCTATGCATACAATTTTGAATATAAATTTCTTTTCTTTTTTATTAATTCTAATAACAGCCCAAGTTTAGCATCTTGGGCATTCTTTTTGAGAAGTGATTGAAGATCTGAATAAAATAGTTTTTCTAAGGTCCTTAAATTAATAAAGGAGATAATGATTAATTAGGCATGCTGTTCAATTTGTGTTTTTCTTAGTAATCTAAAATTCAGGTAGAATGAGTGCTAGGATAAAAGGTTAATAAATAAAACATTATTAAAGTTTATAAAACTCTTCTTAAATCAGAAGCTTCAGCAAGCTGCAGTGCCCCCAGTGTAATGCGGCTTTTTTGTAAATTGCTCCCCTTTGGCAAAAAATCAATAAAATACAAAATTCTCTAATTAGCTGGAAACTCAGACTAAGTGCCCTTTCTTTTCAAATTTCAAATCATTAGAAAGGTGGGGGAAAGCCTGGAGAAATGAACTCAGCAGAAAAAAGCAATATGTAGATCATAAGATATATAAAAACTATTAATTAATTGACTGCCTCTTGGAATCAGTAATCTTCCCCAGCACAAAGATTGTTCATCAAAGCACTCTGCTATGGTCAGCCTTCCTGAGAAAGATTTCTCTAGGGATTGGGTTGCCGGTTTGCTTCAGAGGATGCTCAAAGCATATACTTCTGTTGAATATGCCCACATTATTCTTGCTTCAGTGGTGGCTGTTCATCCACAAACCAGCAAGCAGCATCTGGATTAAAGATTACTGCCATCCTGTTGCTCCACAAAACTTTGTTGCTGGCTGGATCAACTTAAGGCAGTCAGGCTCGTCTGAGTGTTTTGAACAGACAATCCTACCTTTAGATGTCCATCTGCTCAGGCACATGAAGGTCAACACAATGGGTGAATGCCTGGAACTAATTCAAGGAACCTCGATTATTCTGTCAAACGTGTTAGATGTTCATCAAATAACCCAGAACCATAAGTGATAATAGATTGGTTCCTATTGCAGCACACAACTTAAGCCCTACTTCATGTCTACCTCCCTTTCCCCAACCTACTTGCTTGCATTCGGCACTGTGTTGTGCCTGTATAATTCTGCAGTGGTGTACTTTATGCTTTCAGTTTTCAGCAGCATCCTGTGTGATGCTAAAATTTGGTGCTCCCGCCTCTCATGCTCTCTTCTACAGCAGGGGCGTAGCCAGGATCAAAACTAGGGGGGGGGGCAAGCCATGGTCGTTCAGGGGCGGGGCCAAGGCACGGAAGGGGAGGGGGCACGAAGTGGGCGGGGCTAAAGGGCCAGCGGGCCTGATGACATCGTGGCGGTGGCAGCAGCGGCCACCTTGTGCTTCTGGGGCTGGTAGCGTTGGCGGCTACCCTGCTTGGCTGGAGAGGACGGGAGGGTCGGGCAGGCGAGATGGGGTGGCAGGGCGGGCGAGGGCGAGGCCACGACGGGGGTTGCAGGGGGTTGGACTAGATGACCCTTGTGGTCCCTTCCGACTACAATTCTACGATTCTATTGATATATTACCATAGCATATGCATCATTCTGCTTTCTTGAATTGTCCTACTCCTAGGCATAGCAGCCAACTCCTAGAGGCCTAGGTGCCTCCCCCCCCCAATTATTGGTAAATACCGTATTTGAAAGAGTCATCCCCCCATGTTGATGGGCTTTCTATGTGGGGCTTATCTGCCTCCCCCCGTATTTTATTAAGGATGGAAGAGGGAGGGAAGGAAGGAAGAAATAGAGAGAGAGAGAGATAACTCATATTTGTGGGTGTCTCTGGATGACGCTGTGATGCTGGAACTCTGCAGCAAGTGGACGGGAGGGTCGGGCAGGCGAGAGGGGGTGGCAGGGCGGGCGAGGGCGAGGCAAGGCATGGCCGCAGCCACGACGGCTCCAAGGCGTTGCTGCATATCAGCATAATATTTCAACCATGGTTCAAGCCCCACCTTAGGAAAAAAATCCTGCATTGCAGCGGGTTGGACTAGATGACCCTTGTGGTCCCTTCCGACTACAATTCTACGATTCTATTGATATATTACCATACCATATGCATTGTTCTGCTTTCTTGAATTGTCCTACTCCTAGGCATAGCAGCCAACTCCTAGAGGCCTAGGTGCCTCTCCCCCCCCCAATTACTGGTAAATACCATATTTGAAAGAGTCATCCCCCCATGTTGATGGGCTTTCTATGTGGGGCTTATCTGCCCCCCCCCGTATTTTATTAAGGATGGAAGAGGGAGGGAAGGAAGGAAGAAATAGAGAGAGGGATAACTCATATTTGTGGGTGCCTCTGGGTGATGCTGTGATGCTGGAACTCTGCATGTACAGGAGCCTTGTAAGCAGCTTTCTCTCTGCTTGATTTACAGCAGGCACGTCCAACAGGTAGATTGTGATCTACCAGTAGATCACTGGATGTCTGTGGTAGATCACTGGTAGGTCACTGGCACCCCTAAAAAAAGCTCACCCAAAATTTTCCTCCTCCCTCAAAAAAGTTGAACTATGACCTGAAGCCCTAAACAAAAATGGGCCTCCCTCCCTCCTAAAAGAAGCTCAACAAGTTTGACCTAAACCCCAAAAAACAGGGCTTCGCTTCCTTTAAAAAAAACTCAACAGCTTTGACCTGAACCCCCCAAAAGGGGTAGATCACCCCCAGTTTTAAACTCTGAGTAGATCAGAGTCTCTTGGGAGGTGGCCACCCCTGATTTACAGTATACAGATGCAGGAGGAGGGGCAGACTGGAACACCAATGCTTTTTATAAACATCACTGTGTCTGTCAAAGCTACAGCCCCCCCTTTCTTATTCACTTCTTTTTAGCCTTGCAGAGCCACCTTAGTCAAATTGAATCCTCTGAGTCTGCACCCTCATTAAATCGCCAATAGAACTCTTAATGCTCCTGAATGCTCATTAACAACTCCCACTTAAGAACAATAGGGTGAAATGGTCAGCTATCGAATCTTGCCTGGGGATATATGCTCCATTGTCTTAACTGCTTAACTACTGGTAGCCACTTTGCTTTATTTATTTGATGTGTTTTTGTTACTGCTGTGCCCCCCCCAGCAAGCGGAGACTTAGCTGCTCTTGCTAAAGCAAAGCCCCTTCCACTTCAGTTTTTGGAGGGGAAAAGTGCTGGTTATGGTCTGTAAAATACATTAATTTTTTTGCTTCTAGGGGGGGCAGCTGCCCCCTCCTGCCCCCCCTGCCTACGCCGATGTTCTACAGCATTGTTGTGGTGCCCCCGCTACCCTAAATCTGCCTCTGGACCTTGGAACATCATAGATGGCCAGAGACCGAGATTTCCTAAACGGGAGATGGAGGTATTGAGGATTGGTTGTGCATTTGGCAGAACCCAAAGGCATTTGTCTCTTGATATTTTAAGTGAAGTTATTATACCTGTGCTAGCTCTTTGCAAGGATTTGCTAGGCTTGACTGGTGTTCCTCCTCAAAGTTTGATGGAGCCTATGGCCTTGCTGATTCTGCAGTGGGCTGAAGAAAGATAGGTAAACTGTGGTTAGAGCTGGAAGGATCTGTCAATTTTAGTTTTCTTGGTTCTCATACTGCCAGTTTAAAATTCAGTTCTGCATAGTTGTAATTCTGTAGCAATTCACATTTTTAAAAATCCTCATGAAAATGATTCAGCATTTTATTGCAAATTGCTCCTAATAAATACATTTTTGTGCACATCATAGCAAACAATTTCTCCTGGCATTTTTGTACGTCATTTTTAGTACTCTATCATTTTTTATGCATGTTGTACCCTATCATGTATATTTTTATAAACATTCTTTGGTTGGAGAACTGCATCACAAAATTAAGAGAAGTACAATTTTCGAGGATGCTTGTGTTTCAGTTCCTATATTGTTTCATAAATTGCAAAACTGAAAAAGGGGCTTTAAATACAAAGTGAATAAAATTCTCCCCTTTTCCTAATTGTGAATAAACCAGGACCAACCCATTACTGATAGAGTTGGCTTTACATTTTAAAAGAAACGAATTCTAGTATAGCATAAAAACTGCAAATTTACATTTGTACTGGGGGTGGGGGAATACGAACTTCTCAGCAACAACTTTTCCATAAATCTTGTGTTTTATGGTCAGAATGTACAACTTGAAGCTGAAATTCTGTTGTGTAACATAGTTATGGAGTAGAGAATCTATATGTTAATTGTTCAAGAATATCTTCTTTTGATGGTTGTTGTAAGCTGATGTATTTGTTTTGCATCTCACTGTAGGGTTTTGGCACAGCTGGAGTAAACAGAAGTCAGTATCCAATGGGGAGCTTGAGGCCACAATGTTCCTAGTTCATTTTGTAAACAGTTTAGCACATAATGCCTTAAATCAGCTAGTTGTCTTTTTCTCCAGATTTTTCCTCTCAGATTTCGTTTTGAAGGCATAATTTTTATTTTATGTTAACGCTCTCTATTTCTCAGTAACATAACAAGATATTCCAATACTGTGCAGAAAGTTGTTTTACACCACTTGGAATGTAAAAAGGTAAAGGTGAAGGTACCCCTGACCGTTAGGTCTAGTCGCGGACGACTCTGGGGTGGTGCACTCATCTTGCTCTATAGGCCGAGGGAGCCGGTGTTTGTCTGCAGACAGTTTTTTGGGGGTCATGTGGCCACCATGACCTAAGCTGCTTCTGGCGAAACCAGAGCAGTGCACTGAAACACCATTTACCTTCCCGCCGGAGCGGTACCTATTTATGTACTTGCACTTTGGCGTGATTTTTGATCTGCTAGGTTGGCAGGAACAGAGGCTGAGCAACAGGAGCTCACTCCGTCATGGGGATTCGAACTGCCGACCTTCTAATGAGCAAGCCCTAGGCTCTGTGGTTTAACCCACAGCACCAACCACGTCCCTCCACTTGGAATGTACCTTCATGCAAAAAAAGAAGAAGAGAGAGTAAGTAACAATGTGTGTATAGGCAAATGCTGAGAATGATACATTTCTTTAAAAAGCCAGTGTTGTGTACTGATTTGAGTGTGAGACTAGGACCTGGGAGACCAGTATTCAATTCCCCAACTCAGCCATGAAGCTCACTGGATGACCCTGCAACAGGCAGACCTCTCAGTGTAACCTAGCTCACACAGTTGTTGTGGGATTTTAATAAGGAAGGGGAAGACCATGTGCATCACCTTGGGCTCCTTGGATAAAAAAGTGGGATACAAATGCAATAATAAATTAAATAAACGTACTCAAGAGTGGTTCTCATAAAAAAAAACCACTGGCTGACAATGGCTTCATGGTGGCCTATCTCTTTGTCTGTTCTTTACTCTATAATATGGGAGACAGCCCCCCCCCCCAAGGCAGGGAGGCAATAGTGTATTGAAGCCTCACCTCTCAGCTTCTATCAGATTCATAATCTAATGATGGATTGATGCCTTAGCAAAGTAACAGCTCAGCAAAGATTCCCTATTCTGCCTTTTGTTATTACTTTAGGAATACTCCATTCATGTCTGTATATCCATTCATGTCTGTATATTAGTTGTTCCCATCTAGAAAAAGGGTATCAATGTGGTTTGGCCTCAGCAGCTGCCTGGTCTAAAGAAGGATTTTGAAACACTTTGAACATTGAAATTGCTATCTATATGGTAAGTAATGGCAAGAGCCACAACAACACCATTCTCGCCCCTGAAATCCAATATATTTGCCATTATTTTAAAGTGCCCTTTTTACACACAACAACAGCAACAACGAGTTTATTGTCAGTGTGCCATGCAGTATATATTTTAAAAGTTTCCAGAGAATTATGTTATAGTTTAAAGGAAGGAGCAAATAGGGCAGCTGGCAAGCAGCGCATATCTTGTGTGCTGCAATTCTCAATGAGATGATAGTTATTCACCGCCAGCTGTTCGCAGTGCAGCAATGACTGTGGACCAATTGACCAGGGATTATTGCTTCTTCCCTACTTAAGGTGAAGTGTTTTCATATTCTATCACTATCCCTGATGAAGGGCCATGTGGGGAACAGTGGCAAGTGTTGCATAATAAAAAACCTTCCCAACTAGCACTGCCTTTTTAATTGACCTATATGCTGATCCAGTCTTGAAACCGGTCAGGAATATGACTCTGGCTGTTCCAGCGGTGACGCTCTTTTTAAGCATATCAACCTTTCAAATTAAGTTGACATGCAGAAGTTGGATGCTTTTTAGCTTGGCTGGCAGAAAGGGCTACGGAAGGTTACAGATGATGAGAAATGTTGTTCCTGCATCCCATGTCACACGTGCTTTGAGTGCTGCAGGCTATTGGTGAGCCGCACTCTCTCCCCCAGCCCTATAACTTTGTATATATTCTTACGTCAATTATAACCTGGATTTAAGTTGATTTAGCACCATTGATTTGAACAGGTGTTAATTATTTCAAAACCGCATGTTAGGTTTAATATTGTCATCTGACCTCCACTAACCAACAGGAACAGTTTCATGGATTAACACTTATCCTGTGTGAATGTGAAATAGTTGGACTAAAGGCCACGAGGTTTCCTTGCAAATCCGTAGGACCAACCCAGAGTAGAACCAGACCTCCAGAATTGAGGCATGCTCATGTGGATTCTGGTGGAGTTTGGGACATTTTGGCAGGAACTGGGATATGTAAGACAAGAAAGAGAAGTTAGCAGCTGAAGAATGAGGCTGGGAAGCAGCAGAGACCTAAATTGTTGGGGAAGGCAAACTATTGTGTGATGGGAACAGTGGATGCTGATTTATACAAAGTCAGATTATCTCACTGGGTATTGTCTGCACTGACTGGCAACAGTTGTCCAGGGTTTCAGATGGTGGGCATTCCCAGCCCTACCTAGAGATGCCAGCACCCCATGTCACACACGCTACAAGGATACTGGAATGAACCAGTATCCTTTTTCTTGCAAATCAGATGCTGATGCTGTACCACTGAGCTGTGGCCATTCCCCTTGTCAAATTCATGGGAATGTGTTGTCACAGGTCCTTTGTAGGTTTTGAAATTTTGGGCAATTCAGCCAGTCAATTGTGTGGATTGTTTCAATCTTGTGTACCCTTGTTGCTTCCACCTCTGCCCAAGCTGTGCTCAGCTTTGCATGCAGTACAAATGCTGGATGGGTACAAGACACTAGACAGATTGCACAAGTCAGACGTATTAAAGAGATCACTGTATGCTCACTGAAACTGAAGTCTTTTTACCATTCTGGATTTCACAGTGTGCACATAGAAAGACACTTACCTGTAGCTATATCTCTAGCTGCAGGTTTATAATCCGAATCTAATTACATAGTTTTCAAAATTAATTTATGCTGTTGTTTATAACAAATATAAGGCTAGCAATCAAACATTATATTACTTCTAATAAAAGTATTCTTTTATAATAGGAAATTTGGATGGATTGTTGTGAGTTACCATCAGGACCAATTCTGCAATTCTGCCCCTAGGCAGAGTACTGATGCTCTGAAGTGAACAGTGATGGTGAGGAATTGGAGGGGACAGAGGTGTGAGCTATGTGGCTCAAGATGCACTTTCTAAGCTAGCCTGTAGCCCTTAGGTGTGGTGATGGATGCTCAATTGCAAAGCATATGATTTGCATGCAGAAAGTCCTTGGTTCAATCTCCAGCTTCTCCAGGTAGGACTGGGAAAGACCCTTTCCTGAAACCCCAGAGATCCAGCTGCCTGTAAGTGTAGACGTTGCTAAACTTGGTGGACCAGAGGTCTGAATTACTTTAAGGCAGCTTCCTTTGTCCTTTGGCCGGCGTTGAAGTAAGATTTAATTCTCAGTCTGCTCAGCTTTCTATGTGGTGAAGGGAGAGCACCAACTTATCATTTGCCTCAGGCAGCAAACTGTCTTGGACAAGCTTTAGTCACCATATTGTTGCTACTAACAGTGTCCTAAATCTCAAGCAAGAAAACCAATGCCATTGCAATAGATCTGGAACTTATACGCCACAATAATCTTTTCCAGAGCTGGTTCCTCATTCACAATAACAGAAGCAGAGCAAGAAGAATCGCAGCGTAGCAATCTATCAGTAGGAAAAATTACTAAGCAATAATCACAAAAAAGACATTCCAAAGATGAATTCAAACCAATAAAGCTTCATCCCAACTGTATTAAATGCAAAAGGAAAATCTGATTAGAATAGTATTAAAGTAGCAGTTAAGAGTCACTACACATCAGGATATGAGCAAGTTGAATTTCCACCTGCCGTACTAACTCATATGTATTAAACATTCTTTATAGTTTGCTGGGCATTTTGCAATAACAATAATTTATTAAAGGCACATTTAACTTAAAAAATGGGATCCATCTGAAATTTATCCACGCTATCAGCGCCTGTTCTCATCTCCTGTTCCAACAATTCTCTGTACGCCACAGCATTATATAAGCAAAACATTATTTGAAATTTATTTCTAATAAAGGCAGAAATCTACTCTAAAACATTAATTGAAATTCGAGTGCTGTGGGACACCATAACTGTATATTTGACTTGGGTCATTTTAAAGATAAAGTATGCATTTCCTATTTGTAATTGCACTTCAAAATCTGTATGTCAGGTATTGATATCTAAGTACAGTACCAGAACTCAGGTCTAAGGTCACTGGATTGGATCAAGTGGACATCCTGAAATCCACAGGCTCTCTGCAGACCTTATCCTACATCCGAGGAGCCCCTGACCTAATTTCAAAGGCCCTCTGCAAGCTATAAGTTGAGTCCTGTGGCAAGAGGAATTTATCCCTTTCCTTACAGCCCACTGGATGGGAGGTGGGAAGAGAAAGAAAGGGAAAAGGAGTGGCAGAAAGAGATAATTGTGGTTATGTGGTTTTGCTCCTTTCCGCTGCTGGCTTTGGCACCATCTGCTGCCAGCATGTGACCCCACCCCCTCCAGTGGAATATGGATCTTGACAGACAAAAGCTCTACCTCAGTCTAAAGATTTCCTTCCTCTAACAGAAGGAGTCATTCTGTTAGATGAAATCAACCTTTGGATCTAAGCAGAGATCTATTCCTTCTTCTACTTGTCACAGGTAGCGCTGTTTCCGATCCACTGCAGCTTGCCACCTGCTGTGGCAAAACTGAATAGTTTATGTAAATTATGTTGTCATTGCATTCTTCTACCCCATTCATTTCAATGCAAAGGAAATATGGTTGTAAACAATATTTTATATCATTATGATACCAGCACTATATAAATATTTTTGTAAACAAACAAATAGATAAACAAAATGCAAATGAGGTGAAATGGTAATCAAGTAACTGAAAACAAAAGTAACAATGAATACTGATCATATTAACTGGATTGATTTTTGCTCCACACATGGGAAGAATAAGCCAACACCAGTAGTTTTCGCTCCTGTTTCTCTTTTTATTGGAATTCTCTGTCATTGCTAGATCTAACTCATACCATCAAATTTCCTAGTAGGCATAGGAAGCAGTTTCCCCCCTCATTACATAGATATCTTTCCTTCTCAATGCTCCTTGAAACCTGAGGGGATCCTGCACTGGCATTTTGACTGATGATAGTATGACATAGACAGGACCTTTTCGAGCTTTGAGTTGAGTTTTACACAGCTGCTTTGTATAGCTTTTGTAATTATATCATCTTATTTGTCTTTTAGAAAAGTTTTCTTATTGTGAGCTATCTTTTCCAAAGCATCCAAATATGCTTTTAGGAACTGGGGGAAAATGCTGAGAATCTTAGCTGTGTATTAAAAGCAGAGAATATGTATGTACTGTGTACATTTGGGGAATAACTTCCCTGCCAGAACTTACTAAGTTTTGCCTGCTTTGCAGTTGGTCTGGCTATGGCTCCTCTTCTATAGCTGATGGTATGTGTGCATGATTATAGCTATTTTATTAAATAGGGATAACTATAGGCCATCACCTTGAAAACCCTGAGCAGAAATTCAGGACTCTCTCATTCTGCCAGAAATCCATAAAACTAATAAAAGCTAAGACGCCTTTTATACAATGAAAAAGTAACAATAAAAATCACAGCCAAATCATAAACCCCAAGTGTCCCTATGTGCTACCCTTGAAGAAAATCTGTAAAAGCCAATCATTTAAATATTAAATCAGTTATAGCTAACAGTCTTTTGTCTCCTAATACCGGCACCATTTTGAATCATTTCTTGTCTTCTGCTGGCAAAATCTGCTAGCGGTTATGTAGCACCAACATACATTGATGTTTGCCTCATTGATCATTTTTGTTCCGGGAAAACAAAGGAGTAATCAATCCTCCATATCACCTCTTTCACAGGGTCAAAATCACAGATAACAGGGGGTACTATAAATATTCTTCATTGTTCGACTCCCACCTCCACCCTGACAATGTGCAGAATCTTTTCCCAAGGTTCTTCCAATGGCATCCCAGTTCTTTGGACAATGATGCAGTCCAAAATGTCCATCAACTTAGATGGCTTTTAAAAAGGATTAGACAAAGTCATGGAAGAGAGAGTTATCAAAAGCTCCTAGCCATGTTGCTATGCTCTGCCTTCATAGTCAAAGACAGTAGTATATCTGAATCCCAGTTGCTGGAAACCACAGGAAGGGACTCGCTCTTGTGCTCAAATCCTGCTTTAGGGATTTCTACAGGCACCTGGTTGGCTACTGTGAGAATAGGATGCTGGGCTAGATGGGCCATTGGCCTGATCCAGCAGGTTCTCCTTATGTTCTTACAAAGCCCAGAGCTTCCCTAGCCCAGCAGAGAGAAAGTAGTCAGGGAAGGGAGGGCTCTGTCAGGGTTGAGCCGGATGAGGAGGAGTGGTGGCAAGCCCCCCCCCCTGGGGAGGATGCCCCCATGGGAGTATCTGGGGAAATGGAGGTCTTCATACCTGGACAAGACTGGTGGCGGCACTCCTCAGAAGAGGAAGAATCAGATAGGGAAGAGGGAAGACCAGAACAGGAGGAGGAAGGAGTTGTGGCAGAATGTGAGGAGAGGAGCCAGCGGGCCCCCTACCCTCCTCCCTTCTCTGCTGTAGAGCATAGAGCTGAGAAACGGATGGAACAATTGAAGGCAGCTGCAGCTTGTAAGAGGCGTGGTGAGGAGCCGGCTACATAAGGAAGGCTGGCTGCTCCCTTCGCCAGCACTTGACTCGCAACTGCTGTGCTGAAGTGCGTGGTTGTCCTTGCTCATCCTGTTTCTGATTCCAGTGTTCCTGACTTCGGCTCCTGACTTCAGCTTCTCCTGACCCCCGGTACTAATATCTGACTTCAGCGGGTTCCCGACTCAGACTGCTCCTGACTTTGGCTTATCCTGACCTGGACTGTGGACCTAGGCTCCCTCTGCATCTGACTGCTGCCTTCAGTGTGGCAACCTGTTGGCGCCCTAACAGGCTCCTCCAGAAGTCCTATATTTTTTAGCATTCTTCATGATTTGCTTGCACGGAGTTTACAGAGTAGTTATAGTAGGTCTGGTCTTTACTGAGCATTCATTCTGATTTGTTCACAGGGTGTTTTCACATCTTCCCATTCATCATTTATTCATCCATCCAACACTTTACAGTTCACTTCCCAGTCACTTCCCCAGGAAAGGACTTGTTTGGCGCACCAATCTAAGCCATAATAGGCACTCCTTGCTGCAGAGGTTACCTGAGCCTTCAGTGACAAAGATGGATATAGATTGACTCCCAAACTACATACATGTTCATTCAGAGGGAGTGGACCCCTGTCCAGAACCAGCAAATCCCCCAACTCCTGGACCTGGAACTGCACACACACAGAGCTTCCATCTTACCAGGATTCAGTCTCAGTTTGTTGACCCTCATACAGAAAGAGAAAGCAAACCCTGAATTGGCCTGGTTGTGGTTTCATGGGTTACTCTTGTACTTCTTCCCTACTTCAGTTGTTTCTTGTCTCGGAGCTCCTGCTCTCTTTCACTCCCTTCTACCTCACTTCATCCTTCCCAATGGGAATAAGTGGGAAGGGCCTGGAAGCCCGTGCCTGAGCTCCTACAGTGCTGCCTATCCCCAGCTGTGTTTGCAATCAGACAGGAAAGCGGTTTTCTGTCAGGCTCCCGAGACACCCCTGAGAACAATCAAATGAAATATTTGAAATCACAAATACTTTTTTTTGCAAAGCTATGAAAACAACTTGTATCAGGACAGATGCTGCAATCTGAAAAAGGAGGAGGATATAAATCCATCCGAAGATGAGCATTTAGCTGTGGCAGGGACAGGGACAAATAAAAGCAACAAATCAGAGCTAGATTTATTCAGTCACATAGTCCACTACCCTTTGTGTTAATGAGCTATTTACAGCAGGAGCAGGAATGTACAAGGAGGACTGGCACTGAGATTCCCTACATGGCGAGGACGGTAATAATAGTTCCCTGCCACCAGCTGCGCACTTAGATGGTTCAATTAAACAAATGCAGGTCAAGTTATTGCTGGGCATTTTACATGTAAGACCAGAATTTGAGCACTGACATATTAAGTTCTGCAAGGTGGAATTCTGTGTGGCAGGAATAGCATTCCATGTTATTCACTTGTAGTTGTGTGGAGGCTCTCCATGCCACTCTAGATAGGTCCTGCCAACAGCACAGAGGGCTCCTGTGTAGTTAGGTCAAGCCGCATGGAAAGTGAATTCCAGCTGTGTGGAGTGCTGCCACCTGGAACAGGTTGGGGCCACCTCTTAGTACTATTGATAATAGCAATGGCAGAACGCAAGAGTCGTGTTCTTTGCTGTCGTTGTGGAGCTCATCAGTTACTTGTTCAAAGTTGTGAACTATACTGTAACACGCCACTCCAATTTCTGAGCAGTGAGAGATGCCAGGGTATCCAGTGAGTTCAGTTACCTTGGAATGAGGGTGAGCAGAGGCTGTGGTGTCGTAAGGATTTATGGTTTTATTCTCACATATATGTATCCTGAGCAAAGGGTGGGGGGCTGATAGCTCTGCCTTTTGTTCTTTTACCAAGCAGCTAGGTTGTGAGGGACAGCAGCTTACTTGGTTCTGCTAATCATGGTGCTTAACCAGTCAGCCAAACCATTACCTAGACAAATGGACGGGTTTTGCAAGATTGCTGTCAGATCCTATCCCCACAGATACAGGATCTTGAGAACTGCAAGGGGCTCAGGGCATCATCCACCCCCCCCCCTAAAAAATCCCCAGAATTCTGTGGCATTTGTCCTCCAGCTCCCAGCACTGGCTGTAGAAAACACATAATCAATGAAACAATAGAAGCTGCAATATGTCAGGTCCAACATTTTGTCTGTCTAGACAAGCACTTTTTCATCTCCTGGCCGCAGTAGTTCTCCAGGATCACAAGCAGAAGTCTTTCACATCACCCCCCATTTAACTGGGGATGCCATGGAATGAACCTGGGACCTCCTGCTTACAAATTATGTGCTCCATCACTGAGCTATTAGCCCTCACCTGGTCTCTAATAGCTACAAGTCATATTGTAATAGCTTCAGATTGCCAAACGTATATATAGCAGTGATGCTTTTAGAGATGTTAGTGAGCATCAGGTCTATTTGTTATCATGTGCCTCAGTAAACCCCAGCAAATGATCGTTTAAACCCTAATTACAAGTGAATACAAATTTAAACCTCTTTTTCTTGACAGTCATCCCGAGGGGAGGGGGGAACCACTGAATCAATGGCAAACCTGTTCAAAGACAAAGTCATATGTCATAACAGTTGCATTCATATCATACAATAGCAACGTAATGCTTTTCTACAGGGAACATGCTTGTGTAATTGTTTAGTAGTGTAAGAACAAGTGGGAAAAAAAGAATGAGGGAAACGAGGGTGCATTCTGGAGAAAACTAACAGTGCTACTCTCTTCTCAGATTTCAGCAGTCTTGGAAGAGTTCTATTGAATGGGTAAAGGTCATTCTGTGCACTAAGAGAGAAGAGTGGGGAAAAACATTTTACGCTCACTTTGACTATGCATTAAATCTCAGTTTAGGCCTTGACATTCGTATTCTAAAGAAATGGCTGCACATTACATTAAACTTCTTATACAGAGACAGCAGGGAAGGCTGAGCAGCTTCCAATCTTTATCGTTACAATCAATGACCAGCATTGGGCTGAGCATCCCATTTTGGGTTTGGTGGCTCTCAGTCATAGGCCTGTTCCATACCATTACATCCCATTGTGTGCAATTGTGTGCTTTGGCATCCTGTTCCCATCCATTCTGGCCTATTGTATGCACTTTCTATGCATTTAGTGCACACTGTTTACATAACACACACTTTCAATGTATTAATGAAATACAAACTTTGTTGGGGATAAGAAACCTGGCATGCTGTCATCCATTAGAGGGTAGTGTTGAGACTAGCAGACGGACTGGGAAAATACACTTTGTGGTTCCCCACACCTAAGCTTCCTCTTGCTCACTCGCTCTATTCTCCCTCCTTTCATGCACAAGGATGCCATGAAGGTAGTTCCAGTTGTGTATTGTAGAATCCAAAACCATTCTCATGAGTTTGAAAGTAAAGAACTGTTTTTCTTTACCAGTGGGATTCCCACATATTTCCTTTTTCCTTTTGAAGCAATGGTAGTGATGTATGAATGAAACAGAATGGTTGGAAGGACTCCAGGCATCTCCAGCTTCCAAGCTATATCTATCTATCATCTATCTATCTATCTATCTATCTATCTATCTATCTATCTATCTATCTATCTATATGAAGCATACTCATGATTATTCTGCATATAAAAGTCTTGATATATATGGGTAAAAATAGATAGAAGGGAAAGTCATTCTTGAAAATTCATGAACAAGCATGCATTCATATCTGTGTTGTTGTTGTTGTTTAGTCGTTTAGTCGTGTCCGACTCTTCGTGACCCCATGGACCATAGCACGCCAGGCACTCCTGTCATATCTGTGTTAACTTCCATTAAAATGAGAGAAGAGATTTGTAGCCACTAAACTCAAACACTGCAGGCTAGACTATAGGTGCTCACTATCTCTCCTTCCATGCACCTACTAATTTCAAGATTTCATAGTGGCCCTGACTCATCGTCTCTCACACACACCTTGATACAGCTTTAACTAAGGTGGCATATGCAAATTGGAGCTGTTAGCTCCAATGTTTGGGTCATGTAATTGTACAGTTATTATAACATTATAAGCAAAACATTTTTTCCCATTCAGGGAGACTCAGCAAATGTAATGCCTCTCAAATTTTGCTTTTCTCCTTCTGTCTGTGATATCCTGTTGGCTCTAGTAAGTTTGTTAATTTGGATTGAAATGCAATAAACGGACTAAGAAGAGCAAGCATTTCCGATATGGTAGAGAGATGTCTGGAAAACAAAACCCGGCCAGTACACAAAGCAGTCAGTGGGATGCTGTAAATAGTGTGTTGCAGCTCTTTTGTTGATACTCTGAAAATAATTATGATTGTGAGCTGTCAAAAAGATTCAGTGCAACAATTATGGCCACCACCAGCTGACATGCCACCTAGGAAAACCTTTTCAAACACCAAGCTTTCTGCAACACTAATGAGCTATTAAAGGAGGAAAAAATGAAACTCCCACAAGTCACAGGCTCAGCATCATAGCTGAACATGACTATAGCTTAAATCTTTACATATGGCTGATGATTACCATGTTCAACAAATATCAGCTTGGCGTCTCCCCGCACTTTAATCTCTTCAATAATGCCATTCTTTTTCATGTCAACTGTTTTCCTTTTCCAGATGTAGTGCATGGCAATCTCTGACTCCACAGGGTTGTTTCCTATTGGATGACAGAGCACAGTGTTCCTTTACAAATGTAAAGGTTGAATAAGTGTTAGGGAAGTGCACCATGCATGACCATCCACATCCATTCACTTCACCAACACCATATGTGCAGTTGCACTGCTGTTTCAACTGTTAAGTGGATAAGACAATACTGATACAGCCTTCCTTTGTCACATAATTTCATCTGCTAGGTGAGGGGGAAGGAAATGCAGTTTCATTCATAAATCTCTGGAGCAGGGTGCAGAACTTTCCCCTCCCCATCTTGTGAGCTCAACAGTCTGACTGTTGAAAAGGGGTGGATTGCCCCCATCAGTTACAATATTTCACTGATGCCAATAGGAGAAGCCAATCTTTCTGCTTTGTGTGACACAACAGCATAAGAAACATTTAACTGAAGGTGGATACAATTGGGTACATTTTTTTGGTAAAACCCTTGACAAACATTAGGACTCCCAGATTGTTGTTGTTGTTGTTTTACAATCTAGTGGTATATAAATTGTACACACACACGCGCACACACACACACATCAGAGTGCCAGAGAATTCTGATAAAAATGCAAAGAGGAACAGAAATTGCCAGTGCTCGCTTATTCGTTTCATTTCCAGAATGGAAATCCATCCAGCGAATATGATGCAGTGGAACATCCCTGCACCAAGTAACCACAAAAAGAGGCATCACATGGACACATGGCACAGGTTGCAAAGTTCATGGAGAATATAAAGGTGATAAAACTAAAAGAATAAAAAATGCAAATGTTAAGAATCCCACAGAAATGAACAACATGGTCACAGTTAAAGCTTGTGCCAGCTTCAGGCTTCATACAAAACAAGTGCCTGGGGACTATCCTGTATGTTGGCAGCTGAGAGTTCCCCTGATGATTTCAGAAACATCACCACAAAGTTCTTATCTGTGTTTCTTGCTCAGGGAAAGTCCCCCCCCCCCTTCAAATGTTGTGGTTACTATGGGAGATTGCCACAATCTTTGTCGTACTGTGTGCACAGCGATGTAGCCATTTGTCAGAATGTCACACGCGCTGCAGGATCTCATTGAGGTGTCATGCCCTCAAACCCATTCCTCTTGCCAACAGAGAGGCACAATAAAACATGGCTAAGCACTGTGAAGAAAATAAATCGCTTTGTTTGTCAGGATTGTTGGGAGATGTCTCTTCACTCCGATCAGCGCTCCCTCCATGTTATCTAAACACAGTTCATCACATGCACAGATAGCAACTGTGAAACACAGATTGCTGAATCATTATTTATAAAGCTCCCAGCACAAACTTCTAGTAGTGGCAAGGAAGAAAACCCTGGAGGGTTGTTTCCTCATTTTCAGTCACTCAAATGAAAGTTGGTTTACCATTTAAAAGTACTGGAGGTTTCTTACCTGCTTTCTAAGAATCATCGACAAGTATCATTTCCTTTTGGGAGAAGCAGCTATTGGCTTTGAACTTTGAACTCGCTGAGCCTGAACTGAATTTAAACATTAGATTGCATGAAACTGTGTGGTGCAAAGCACAGAGGCTTGGCTTTGAAGCTGGACTCGGATGACCTGCATTAAAATCCTGAGTAACTCACTGGATTGCCTTCTGCAAGCTACTTAACATACACCACAGGATTATATGGGCTGCTGTTAGGATAATCTGAGATAAAGATATATATTATAGCACATTCTAATGAATTATGATGCAATGAGGGTGGGGAGAAGCATGGAATCTAACTGTCTGATACTGTTTGTGATTCTTTGTGGCAGCAGTAAGCCTGATATCTGATTAAAGAGACAAACCCAAGAGACTTTGACACAGCTGCTACAATCCAAATCCGCCCCCTGTACTACTACTACTACTACTACTACTACTAATTTTATTATTCATACCCCACCCATCTGGCTGGGTTTCCCCAGCCACTCTGGGCAGCTTACAGCATATATAAAACATAGTAAAATATTAAACATTACTATTGCAGAAGAACATTACTATTACTATTGCCAACCTAGCAGTTCGAAAGCACGTCAAAATGCAAGTAGATAAATAGGAACCGCTACAGCGGGAAGGTAAACGGCGTTTCCATGTGCTGCTCTGGTTTGCCAGAAGCGGCTTTGTCATGCTGGCCACATGACCTGGAAGCTATACGCCGGCTCCCTCGGCCAATAATGCGAGATGAGCGTGCAACCCCAGAGTCGGTCACGACTGGACCTAATGGTCAGGGGTCCCTTTACCTTTACCTTTTTATTGCAGAAGAAGCCATTGTCACTGATGTGCTTGTACCTTATAGAAGGGCAGGTTGTGTCAGGAAGGCAAGAAGACCAAAAGCGCCCTGAGAGAGTTTGCATTATTGTTATGTATCAGGACAGGAATGTCCAACTCCCAAGAGACTGCGATCTGCTCCCACTACAAAGTTGTGGGGGGGGGGAGAAGGGGAAAGGAGATTGTTAGCCGCTTTGAGACTCCTTCGGGTAGTGATGAAGTGGGATATCAAATCCAAACTCTAGTTCATTCATTCATTCCATTTACAGAACCTGACTATACTGGTAGTTGAATCTTGTTTGAATCTTGTTTTAACACTGCCAATGGGATAATGTCCTCCAATTTACTTCCATCGCGTTGCAATAAATCTGGGTTCTCCCTGACAATTTGGCAAAATCCTCCCCCCATGCCATTTGAACAACGAAAACCAGTAATTTTCCTGACATATGGCAAGCCTACCTCCAGTGCACCTGAGGACATCAGGCTATTTCGGGCTGCATGCTCGTGACATATTTTGCTACAATTCCCAGCAGAAAGAAATGGGCAGAGAACTGAGGATAAGAAACAATCAGAAGCTCTCCAGCTTCCGCTGTCTGAGGCAAATACCTTACACTATCTAATGGTAGGGCTGGACATCTTTGAAGTGAAGTTGATAGCAACATTATAAGCAGGCTTCTCACCAGATGCAATCATTTTTGAAACACATGTTGACTGTTGAATTGAATATTTTGTAATGCTATATTTCAAAATTAATACATTTCAGTAGCTTTCAGCATTTGAAATTTATGAATCAGGAATATGGAATTCCAAAAGAACATGTTTTTTAATTAACAAAATGCTAATCTTTTGATTTCCAGAGGACTAGCCGTGTCAGTCTTTTATGGCAAAAACAAGTTTTGCAGTACCATAGAGACTAACAAATTTATTATGGCATAAGCTGCTGTCCCCTTCATCAAGTTCATGAAGCATTATCCTGAATTATAGATTGTACAAAGTGAGGTCAGAGGGAAATGAAATGCAGAAAAGTACAATGATTAACATACTTAACAGTGGTAATTCACAAAACAGTTGGTGAATTAAATTTTTGGTATTTCATATAATGGAATCGACAGATGCTAAAAGTTCCGTTCAGCATTTTAAACTTTGTGGGTCTCCCCCCCCCCCCCGCATCCCATGGAATTTGAACACCTCTGTGAGGTATTTGCAATTAATGTGAAATATGACCCCCAAGCTACCTTTAGCCCTCTTTTGTTCTGCATAGAGGAAGAGATATACTGAAGTTACAAACATTCAAGTGCAAGGAATGCACAATATAGAAATTAAACAGGAAGGGATTGCTTTACATCTATTGCCAAGGCTGCATTTAAAAGGCAACTCATATCAAACTGGCAGTGCATGCGTTGCATGGTAGAGTGCTTGTTTACCACCATGGTTGGAGGCAGTATACCTCTGAATCATAGCTGTCAAGTTTTCCAGAGATATAGACTAAATGAGCGGCTGACCTGATCCAGTATCCTTTTTTGGTCTTATGGTGTTTGGATCCTGAGGTGCCTAAGGAAAGCATCAAGCCTAAGGTTTAGAAGAGGTGCTTTTTGCTCTTAGGAGATAAGCCATTTTAATCTTTCTGAATATGTTCCTCTTGCAGGTGAGTCTATGAGAAACAGCTTTGTAAAACAGAGAGACATCTTTACATGCATAATTTTTTAAAAAAACCTTCACTGTGGGTGCTTACGGAACTCAATTCCCTTCCAGTGAGATGATCAGCCACTGTTTGAGGAAATAAGGCAGAATTATTCCTGCAGCCACGTACCTCTGAAAATAATTGACACTAGTATCTCAGTTAGATTGCATTCCCCTACAAAATGGAGTGATTTCAGCCAGGTGTTGCCACTTTCTTAAATGCTGTTTAATTAGTGCTATCATTTATTGTTTTAATTGATAGCTGCATGCAGTTGTTATGGTGCTTTATTGATTGTATACTTCCGTGATTATGCATGGCGTCTGAGAAGCCATTTGAGCACCCGCTGCTTTTAAGACCTTGACGATTTTCCTGGAGAAGCCAATAAAGGAATACATACCCTAACCCTGCCACAACAATAACTTGCAGAGGCAAGTGTGTTGCAGACTTCCACATAAAAGATTCTGGCCATTTCAGTTCATTGATTTAGCCGTGTGCCCTGCATTTCAATGTCCTGCACAGCTCGTGTTATTTTATTTTTCTTTAAGAGTTCCTCTTTTCTTTGCTTTGCTTGTTAGGGGAGAGAACAGTCAAAAGAACTGAAATCCTATCCCTCTTTCCTTTAGGTATTTAGAATTAGAAATTTGCTACTATTGTGGCTGCAGTTTCCCATCTTAGACAAATGCTGCAAATCGAACTTCAAGCTTTCTAGAGTAGACAGATTTGCCACAAGAGGCCTCCCCCCAAAAAAACTCTCTCTCAAGTCCTCTTACTGAGCTATTGTGCTTGAACTCAACAGGCATCCTGAAGGCTTTTTAACTACAGTTTCTTTTCAATCATTTATCCCCCGCCCCGCCCTCGCAATCAGACCACGTTTGACAAAGCAAAGGTCACTATTCCATTGCAAGGGCCTTTGCCAGATATTAGATTTAAATCACTTGTATTGCATAAGAACTGAAGCAACTGGTTGAAGTATCTAATCAGGGGATATTTATCAAGCAGAATAGCTGCTTACTAATAAGAAAAGCAGAATGGGGAAGGAAAGCTTGATATTGCTGACTTTCTCTCAGATCAAGATTATACGTAATTTCCCAACCCTTATGTGCCAACTCACTCAGTCAAATGGTAAATGATTGCAGACAGACAGACAGTTTTGCTGTGCAAGTATGGCTAGATTTTGCATTTATTGCCACTCTTTCAAATGGATCTAGTGCCTTGTACCTCTATAATGAGGACACGGTGGGTGTGAGTAACTGCCAAGAACATTAATTTGTGAATGTCTGGCCAAATAGAGATTCCTGAGCAGAGTGGGCTTATAATGATGACTGAGACAGGAATTAATTTCCTTTTTCTACATCATATAATCTAGTCCAGCTGTCTCCCACATCATGCTCTCAATAAATTTTAGAGTACAGTTCCCAACATGCCTGGTCACTGTCAGGGTGCCTCGGTGGCTTCACACGAGTAAAAGCTCCAAACGCCGTAACTGGCTTTTACAGAGTGGGTTAAACCACTGAGCCTAGGGCTTGCTGATCAGAAGGTCAGTGGTTCAAATCCCCGTGAGCTCCCATTGCTTGGTCCCAGCTCCTGCCAACCTAGCAGTTTGAAAGCACGTCAAAGTGCAAGTAGATAAATAGATACCACTACAGCGGGAAGGTAAATGGCGTTTCCGTGTGCTGCTCTGGTTCGCCAGAAGCGGCTTTGTCATGCTAGCCACATGACCTGGAAGCTGTACACCGGCTCCCTCGGCCAATAACGCGAGATGAGCACCACAACCCCAGAGTCGGTCACGACTGGACCTAATGGTCAGGGGTCCCTTTACCTTTTTATTATATACATATGTACAAAGGAAAAGCAGAAAAGTCCATGACCGTTCAGTCCGAGTCAGAATCCAGAAGTGCCTGTCATCGGGACTGCCTCCAACAAAGTAGCCTTGGGGACCTAAATCTCCTCCTCTGCTCCCAACGCTTTTCACCTCTGCGTAACTGGGGGGATGGAGGGACAACGTCCCCCTCCCCTCCTGAGCTGCTCAGTTGCTTCTGCCCAGAAACCTCCCCTTCCGTAGCGCTGCGATCTGACGCTCCCGACCTCCCCTGTGGGTGTTCCGAGCTGTCAGCATCCCTCCTCCTGCACCATCTCCCTAGGGTCATCCCTGTCTGAGAGCCCCGGCACCGCTGGGCTGGGCTCTCTGCTGACCCCTAGTGGTGGTCCCCTGACAGTCACTGACCATGCTGGTTGAAGCTGGTTGAAGTTGGAGTTCAAAACAACTGGAAGACATTGTGTTGAGCAAGGCAACATGGACCTTTATTGTGACATATGAAATGCTTCAGCAGAAACATGTCCTATTTGCAGGAGAAAATAAAATATTTGTTCATTTCTCAAGATTTACATATTGCATGATTGTAATGAAACCTAATTATATTTCTAAATGTACAAATGAGAGGCTTGGGCTGATGATATTAGTTCTAATGATTCATCATAATCACAACATCAAGACTCTAAGCGTCTGCTAACCAGCTAACATTCCTACTTGGACAGGTATACCCTAACTTCTGTGGTCTATGCTCTGGCAACTTCTGGGTTAGATTACTGTGATATGTTATCACATGGTCAGAATTCACCAAGATTTGGAAAAGAGATAGTGTATGCTCATTAACTCGTATCCTTGTGTGCTGGGGTCTCGGTTCCTGGGGGGATGGATTAATTAACTGTTCTGTCTTTCTCGATGAAAAGACAAGTTTGCAATGTAGAGGAAGATGATCACTAAGCATAGGATCAACTATGTAGAACTCAACCATGTAGGGCGTCATTTTAGTCCACCACACTATTTCCCTGCGGGGAGATATAGGTAAAATTCCCAGAGCCTTCCCAATCAGTTAGCCCATTGATCCACGTCAGGGCCCTTATGGTGGTCAGCTTAGTGAGTTGCAGACCCACCAGATTAATTACTGGATCCCGGGATCTACATTCCCAAAAGCAGAAGTCTGGGAGAACAGAAGTATCCAAGATCCCCCATGCTTTTGTACACACTTCCCACCCTTCCCACCCTTGGCCTAGACGGGCATTAAAGTCTCCAGTCAAGAAGATAGGTAAGTCAGGGCAGATGAAGTCCAGATTCTCGAGCAGAGCACGTGTGCAATAAATTCCCATTGTAGTTTCTTGGCTGTGACAGTGGGAGTGGGAGGGATATACACATTGATCAATAACATTTCCTAGCTCTCCAGTTCTATCTTTGTTACTAGTAATTTACGGCTAGCATTTGTCGACAGGATATGTTCACTTTTTATATGGGGAGCCATCAGGGTTAACAAGCTGGAACGTGTCCAGAGGAGGGCAACCAAATGGTCAAAGGCCTGGAAATGATGCCTTATGAGGAACGGCTTAGGGAGCTGGGTATGTTTAGCCTGGAGAAGAGGTTAGGGGTGATATGATAGCCATGTTCAAATATATTAAAGGATGCCATATAGAGGAGGGAGAAAGTTTGTTTTCTGCTGCTCCAGAGAAGCGGACACGGAGCAATGAATTCAAACTACAGGAAAGAAGATTCCACCTAAACATTAGGAAGAACTTCCTGGCAGTAAGAGCTGTTTGACAGTGGAATTTGCTGCCAAGGAATGTTGGTGGAGTCTCCTTCTTTGGAGGTCTTTAAGCAGAGGCTTGACAGCCATCTGTCAGGAATGCTTTGGTGGTGTTTCCTGTTTGGCAGGGGGTTGGACTGGATGGCCCATGTGGTCTCTTCCAACTCTATGATTTTACGAATTCACCTGAAGGGCTACCTTTCTTGTAGCTTTTGGTTGCCGGAACTGAAAAGGCATTAAAACCTGCAAGTTCGATGTGACGTAATAACCAGGTTTCTTGTAAACAAACTTTATCATGTGCCCTTATGTTATGCATGGAGCTGTCTTCGAAGACAGTCCAGAAACTGTAGCTAAGGCAGAATTTGGCAGCCAGGTTGCTCCCCAGAGCAAGATGGTTTGAGCACAAAGCACCAATACTGGCACAAGTACTGACTACCAGTTAGTTCCTGATCCCAATTCAAAGTGCTGGTTTTGATCTATAAAGCCTTTTCCTGCTTAGGACTCAATACCTGAAATACTGCCTCTCCCCATATGAACCAATCCAGACTCTGTGATTGTCATCTTAGGCCCTTCTCTCTGGGTCCATCTGTGGTAGGTTCAGAGGGTCGCAACACAATAATGGATGTTTTCAATGATGGCCCCCTGCTTGCCTCATCTTTAGGCACCATTACCTATCTTTAGACTTCAGGCAAAAACATTTAATTTTCTCCCAGACATTTGTATTTTAATTATCTGTGGCCTTCTTCAGTGGGTGGGATGGTTTAGTCCTATCTTTAAAAAAATATGAAAGCATTTAAGATTTCTCTCTCTTTTGTTTTATGCTGGTTTTTATGTAGGTATTATTTATTGTTGTAAGAGATTTTGAGTTATTTTTGTACTGTAAATGAGAATATTATGATCCCTAGCTAACAGGACCAGTGGTCAGGGAAGATGGGAATTGTAGTTCAAAACATCTGGAGGGCTGAAGTTTGGGGATGCCTGGTCTAAACTATTCAGGGCTTTAAATATCTTCAGTATGTGGTCCAAGCAAGTTTGGCTTACCACATTGTACAAAGCAGGTCATTGCATTTTACCATATAAAACATTACATTTGTGATTGTTACTCAAACAAAAGGTAAAAGTTGCTGGGTAAGTTGGTGGAAACTGGGAATTTCTATGCACAACCAATCAAAGGTCTCAAGGATGAGGGAACAGACGATCCACACAGCTATATTTAAGTGTATCTTTTGCTAGCTGGGAAAGTTACTAGCACAAGAAAGTCAAGGAAACTGTACTTCCTAAGAGGGAAAGGAAGCGATCAGATGGTATCTAATAGAAGAAAGAACAGAAACTTGGAAAATTATTAGTAAGGATGTGCTGTGTTCCTGTTTATTATTTTGAAGGTTTAATGTTACAGTAACATAGGGTCAGCTTTCACTTCTAGGAAGCTTAGTGCAGGCAGGATGGAGGACAAATGCAGTCTGCGACCAGAAAGGGCTGGTCTTCCAGTTGCTCCAACTGATAAGCAAAGATGACTTGCTGCAAACTTTGACAGGGATCAGTTAAATCTCATCTGACCTTCTCTGGCCTGCTGGCAGAAGGTGACTCTTCAGATGGTTTGCCTATTTGATCCTTCTGTTCAGGGCAGTCGCGAGCAGGTCGTGCCCCCTGGTGCTGAGGGGTGGAGATTGCTCCGGCGCCCCCGCCCTCGCAGGATGCAGTATGGTTTCCGCGCCACTGGGGGTCTACCTAGAGCTGGCCCTGCTTCTGTTAGATCTGGGTGGGTGATAGCATGGAGCTTGACTCCTCCCTTGACATCCCTCAGGTCACTAGATCAAGATCCAGTAAAGGCTCAAGTCCTCATATGTAGGTTTGTTATGTAGGCCTGGGGAAATCATCTGTTTTATATACTGTCAAAAGAACAACAAATGACATACAAAAATACTGTTTAGGTTTTGTAGGTAAAGGCTAGTGAGAATTTCTTACTATATCTGAATTACAGAAAAGAAAGCAGCACAGCAATGAATGCACAGAACTAATGGTAGTTTTCATAGGCTGAGATTATGACTTTAAAAAAAATCATATATAAATTAAAGTTTGCTGTGATAAAATTCACAGAGTTAATGCAAATGAATTTCAATTTAAAGAAAAACGTTTTCTCTTAAATAGTAAAGTTGAAGTCTATCTAGTGTTTGGATCACCATCTCCCCCTCCCTTGATCTCCCTGTTGTTATTAATTGCCTTTTCAATATAAGGGTTGGAGGGGGGGGGGAGAAAAGATGGACCATATTTTACTCATTTATTTTTTTCATATGAAGAAGATGCTTGTTCACATTTTTACAAGCTCTATAAATATAAATTAAGATATAGAAAGAGCTATTAGAGAACAACAGTGTCCTATACATATGCTGTTGCTCATGGGACTATTTTCTGCTCAAAATATGGTCAGTGCTGCCACACAGCAGAAAATTGCACTCTGAGAACTCATGTAGAAGATTTCACTACTATCTGTACCTATAGCTCTTGAAGCAGCTCAGTGTATTTCAGAGTCACTCTGTCTTTCCTATGTGACATACTTAGGACCGAATTAGATCTGTTAAAAGGCCCTATAGTGAAGAATATTACAAATGGCTATAACTTCATTTTTATATTTGCACAGAAGTAGATGAAGAAGAAGAGTTTGGATTTGATATCCCGCTTTATCACTTTGAGGAGTCTCAAAGCGGCTAACATACTCCTTTCCCTTCTTCCCCCACAACAAACACTCTGTGAGGTGAGTGGGGCTGAGAGACTTCAAAGAAGTGTGACTAGCAGCTGCATGTGGAGGAGCGGAGACGCGAACCCGGTTCCCCAGATTACGAGTCTACTGCTCTTAACCACTACACCACACTGGCTCTCTGAAATTTGCAGGCACAGGAAACTCACCAGAGGGGTTTAAGCCTGGTAATAGGTAAGCATATATGTCCAGGGATTTTCATGCAGGACACCTTTAAATTTTGGTTTCTTAAACTAAGGAAGTGTTTTTTAACTCTTTTTCATATCCTGCCAGAATTGGATATGATTTGCAAGAGTGGTCACCTCTTCTGAGGGGTTGGAGCCTGCCAAACTTCAGAACTATAGCTGCAGTGGTTCTACCAAAATGGCAAACTTTATCATTTGGTGCTGGTATAACATGAATCAGAGAGAGCAGAGTGGTGGAAGGAAAAAAGAGAGAGTATTGATGCCCAGAAAATACTGCAGACCGTATCATCTCTCCAGCAAGGACCATGTTACCCTGTTACTTCAGTGATTCAGGAAATACTCTTTACTGCATGCTATTGCTCTGATGCTTTTGCTCACATTAACCAGCAGTCTATTTGTGAATAATTGTATTTAAAATATTGTGAATAAAATCATCTGGACACTCAAATAGTCACAGTGGCATAAGACACAATCTTATTTTTGGTAGTAGTAGTTGTTGTAATAGCATATACAGTGCTGCATATCTTTTCTTTTCGTAGGCATCATTCCTTAGGAGAGATTAATACTTTCTCTTCAATGATAAAAGCCAAATGCTTGTAACAAAGCTCAGCTTCCAAAATGTCAGATATAATGGAAAGGGAGGCAAATGCAGGAAAGAGTGAGAGTAGATGTCATGCTGCCTTCCACATGAGTAATGCACACTCTGCTCTGATCCCTTGGCTCATTGACCCAGCCTAGGTGACCACCACAGCATCAGTCTTCTCTCTGGTGCTTTCTTGCACAGTGACAATGCGTCAAGGATTACATAGTATCAGTGCTGGCTGCCAGCCTGAGAAATATGGCTTGAATTCTGAATTGCTTCAAGGCTGGCGAGGGAGTGGGAGACCCAGCACTGAAAACCCACTTGGTAGACAAAACGGAACATAGTATCATTTGTTTACTGATACAGAAATCCCTTTACATGGGAGAAACCCATTAGGTGCAGAAAGAACACAAGCAGATAAGCCATAGTCTAAAGTGACCCCAGAAGAAATTTCCTTGTCATTGACAATACCAGCTGTTACTGGCCTGAACTTAAAATGTTGTGCATTGTGCCAAAGACAGCAGTCAAGCAAGGATAAGCCAGTAAATTAAATGCATGCCCATTTATACCATCTGCCACCAAAGTGTCAATTAAAAATATATATAACAGTGGCACAGCTGAAACACAACATGGATAGAAATACTATGTCAGGATGTGTCATATTGCAAAACTTGATGTGCAATGACATGAAGAAATCTGGGGCCGATTCACTATTTTTAAAATATACATATGCATTGGAAAGGGAGCCAGACACATACAATAAACATTCATACTATTGGGGGGTATTCAAATTGGATACACAGTATGTGAATCCGCAGCTATCAAACATTTTGTAGTCTTATCAAGATTAAACTCTCTATAACAATGGAAAGCTTCCGGTGAAGGGAAAGAGGAAAAGAGGTTGACGGTCAGTTGTGTTAGTTGAGTGGAGAAGAAGTATGTTGCAAAGCTCTGGCCCTCCCAGGGGGTCACCTTTTGGGGTTTAGAGTCCTCTTTCTCCTTCCTCTCCTCTCCCACAACCTTCTAGGGTAGATTTTGAGGATGCATGGTGACTCCAGGGAAGAGAAGAGTGGAGAAGTGCTATGTTTTGCAAGAGGGAGTTTGTTGCCTGAGAAGAATGACAGCATTGGCTACACAGTGATTAGAAATGTGATATAAGGGAATACAGTGATTAAAACTGTGACTATGTCCTATTCCTGAAATAATACTTCCTTCCTTCTGACCAAGACTTTATGTATCATCATATCAAAGCAGATTCCTCCCAAATGTTCTGCTATACCTGCACACTTAATAAAATTTAGTGAAACTATTATAATATTATCATATCCCCAATTGTGGTAGTTGGATTTCTTGGGTATAAAACATATTCACTTCTATCACAACCCCAACAGGAATCTCTCACTCTCGCTCTCTCTTACACACACCCCCCACACGATTTGCATAGGGAGGGAACTTCCATTGGTCCCAATGGAATCTTTATTCACAATACAGACAGTAGCTTGAGAAATGATTTCATAGAATTGCAGGAGGGATCCCAAGGGTCTGGAATTGCAGCAGAGAGAAAGCATGACCACTTCCCCACTTGCCACAGTATTTATTCTGATTCTACAACCACAGTGGCTGTTACTGTCATTATTTAAAAGACTCCGTAGTCTACATGTGGCTAGTGTTTAGCATCATATGTAGTTGTGCCCTTTCAGTAGCATTGTGGGTTATGAAAACTAATGACTGACAAATGACTAATGACTGATGTACAGTATATATGCTGATAGGGTGATTCCTTGTGACATTATCACCATCTCATTCCAGTTCTAATTGGGTGAAGGAATCACATAGAACAAGTGAGTCAGAATCAAGGTAGCCATGTAGCAGAGGCCTCCAGAGTATTATGACTACCGTACTTGCTCCATGATTGGTCAATTCCACAAATTTCCTTTCTCTAAAGCAGGCACCCCCAAACCCGGCCCTCCAGATGTTTTGGGACTACAATTCCCATCACCTGACCACTGGTCCTGTTATCTAGGGATGATGGGAGTTGTAGTCGCAAAACATCTGGAGGGCCGAGTTTGGGGGTGCCTGCTCTGAAGGTTACTGGAGCTGCCTCAGGTTGTGTCAATGGGAAGCAATAAACTAAGTGATAAAAAGTTTGTGACTCGAATGCAAGAGAATTCTTTCTTAAGAATCCTCAATAGCTTATGTTTAAAGAACTTCACCCATTTTATTGTACAAATTCCATTGATAGTGACTGGAGTACCATCAGGTCTTTTCTTTAAATGACTACTTACATGCACCTATGAATTAGTGCTGGCAAGTAAAAAAAAAACCATTGCAGATACCATTGTAGTGTGCAGCTAAATGAACACCACCAAAAATAGTACAAGAATGCAAGTCATTAAATTATTACTCCCAGTCTCATGATGATTATGGTTAATAGGGCAATCAAATCCTGTTGTATTGTTCTTTAACTACATGGCTGTTTAGTAGGAGGCATACATTTTCATTAAATAAAGACTTATGGTAAGAAGAAGAATGTAATCAACATTAATGACCTGGAGTCTAATTGAAAATGCTGCCTTAGTCACCATCCCACCCAGCTATTAAAAAAAAGACAACCATTTTCTTTAAAAACCCCTCAAATGTTTGTAGACTTATCATTTCCACTTCTCCCACATTTCACACACCTCTCTTATACTGAATAAGTTAATCCAACTTTAAAAGTATAAAATTGTGCTGAAAAATGAGCTTGAGGATTTACTATTCTTGGGATTCATTCGTGTACGTATACTTGTACAGGACTACATTTTCCATCACTTACTGACTGGCAAATGAATGAATAATTCCCATTCAAAGTAAAAAAAAATTCCTTCAGTAGCACCTTAAAGACCAACTAAGTTTTTATTTTGGTATGAGCTTTCGTGTGCATGCATACTTCTTCAGATACACTGAAACAGAATCCACTAGACCCTTATGTATATTCAGAGGGTGGGGGTGATGGGAATGGGTGATGGGCTGATAGGAGTGGTAAACCTGTTGATGACTGTTAACGACTGTTAATGACTGCAATTGGTCTTGCGGGTATATGAAGTGATATGAAAATTTGACCAAGTATCATGATTTATATTGGCTCCTTGCATGCATGCAAATCATCACTTGATGTTTCAGTCATTAAGTGACCAGCATGCATTAAAAACCACCATTATGTGAACTGCACTCCACCACTAGCTGAACTGCAGTTGGTGGAAATGAGTGAAAGGACCTTCTCTGTACCAGCAGCACCTAACTTGTGGAACTCCTTGCCCTAAGGCAATTTATCTTGTCTCTTTATTGCTGGTTTTTGGTCACCAGTTAAATACAATTTTTCTCTCTGATACTATTTCATTTTCCTCCGATTATTTTTTCTTCTGTATTGATTTTGTCATGATTCTACTGATGGGGAAATCCTGAAACACAGAAGCAAGCAACCTCTTGGCCACATGCTTTGAGGACACTGTAGCCCTTTCCAGCCTTTGTTAATGTGAAGGGGGCTAATGGGGAAAGGGCCATGTTGGGGAATAATTGCTTTTACCTATCGGGGCTTCCACACACAATTCCATAGCTGCCAAGTTTTCCCTTTTCTCGCGAGGAAGCCTATTCAGCATAAGGGAAAATCCCTTTAAAAAAGGGATAACTTGGCAGCCATGCACAATTCAGAACTCTAAATTGTTCTATATTATTATCCAGGCTCTAAATTATGCACTGAGCCTGTACCTGTAGAATAGACTTGCAACTTTAGAAGCTGTATGCCCACCTGATGATGATGGAAGAATCCACATGACTTTGGAGTTGGTGCTAAATGTTTAATCCTGCAGATCATTTTGCCCTGACTGCCCCTTTTTCGGGCAAGGAACACCTGAAGAAGACAACTATGGTTGTACAAATTGCTATCTATTTTTTGACCACTAAATTGGCTTTGTATTTTACAAATTGCCTAGTCGCTGAGGTACAGATAGCTTCACTCCTCCTCCGCTGGCTTACTTGGCTTCTGTACTAGCCATGGAAAAAAGAGGATCCCTATCTTGGTAGAAATCAATGCTTTAAATAGTCGGCTAAAAAGACTAATAGCCTCTTACATAATTAGACAGACAGACAGACAGACAGACAGGTCATAGATGGCAGGTAACTTTTTCAGGGTTATTTGGAAGGTTGCATGAAATTTTTGGTGAAGACATCTGTGTACATGGAGCATCACAAAACATATTGGAACACGAGGCAGAAAATACGAATGGTGTTGCCCAATAGAGTAAAAAATAAACCAGTCATATAAATAACTAACAATTTGCAGCTCTTTAATGCTACCACGAAATCTCCTAAAATCAGGCCAAGTTTGGAATTAATGTGAACCATTAGTTAGCTATTTTTCTTTGCTAGTTACTACCAACCTCATGAATTGAACCTTCAGTGTTCTGCAGAGTTAAGATTTAAAAAGAATGTTTTGCTAAATAACTAATTTTGTTTTCCTTTAAACTTGAAATATGGCACTTATTTCTGGGATTCAAGGTAGCAGATCTCCCCCTCTGCTTGGTTTATAACTTGCAATTTAATTGTATGTCAGTGCTTTTTGTTAAACAGGTTTTGTTTTCTAGGGTGAAGAGGCACAGCAGGGAGGGCAACGAAATGGAGGGACAAATTGCCAGACTTTGGCTTCTCAGCTTAGTAGGCGGGTAGCAACCTTCAGCTTTAAATATTTCTTCCAGGCATAATATCAACAGCTTGAAAGCTCAAATACTTGAAAGTATTTCTAGTTTAGGGACTTTAGTTAGACGACAGGGATTGAAATGCCTTCACATTTCCATTTAATAAAAAAAAGATATTAGAAGTAATATCATTCCAAGAATCAATTGTAGACATTTATTGTTTAGATAGAGGGAATTTCTTATTTTTTGGAAACATCTGTAACAGGCTTTTCTTCCCTCTTATCTGCAAGGAGGCACATGGTTCTGAATTAATACATGTGCTTCATTGGCTATGCATTCTTTAATATATAACAAAATACATTTTGTGGTGTCAAGGAAAGTATTAAATAGAACCTGTAACATAATTTACTGACTTTTGTAAAATGTGGATAGACAGGGGGAGTAATTACTTCCATAATTCTCTTTCCTTCATGTAATTTACTCCCCCCCCATCCTTTTAATCAGAATGGTAGTAGCTTCCACTTTGCTCAGTTTAAGGCTGAAATCTTATACACCCTCATTTAGGAGTGAGTGCCACTGGATTCAGTAGGACTTACTTCTAAGTAAATATGCATAAATTTACCTGCATGTTTGTAGTATACAGTCTTCAAGGAGTCATCATAAATAATCTTTAATAGATTTTGGGGGGAAAACATTTTATGTATTATTTTACTGTAGACCCAAAGTGATCCCCAACCAGTGATTCAAGACAAGAGGCTGCTAAAACAGGGATCTGCTAAAACAGGGATAACCAATGTGTTGCTCTCTGGATGTAACTGGACTACAATTCCCATCATCCCTGCCCACACTGACCTTGCTGGCAGGACTGATGGGATTTGTAGTCCAACAACTAGAGGGTACCACATTGGTTACCCTTCTGTGAAAAAGTGATGGTTTGCCCATACATGCATACACCTTCAGTGCTACCCTTGCAAACCTTTCCACATTTTGTGTTCCCCAAAACTGGGACTGGTTGCACAGAAAAGTAAATGGAGAAAAAGAATACACAAGAAGTAAAAAGGGCAAGAGTAGTCTGTTAGCCAGACCAGTCTGGCTTAGCTTGCTTCTCACTTGTTTTTTTTTTTTTTTTGTGCACAAGGGGCAAAAAAACAGCCCAAGTTTAGCTTAACCACATCTCTATAGGAAATTTGTGTGGCATGGGCTCATGTATTAGAGAGCCAAATAAGTGGGGAAAGGATGTGTTCCAAAGCCATAGCTGATTCTTCATTGATTTCAGAGAGAGCGATGGAACCTGGAGAAAGAAATGATGTAGGATCGCAGACATTGTTACTACATCAACTGACTATGAACAAAAATTGAACAAGCATATATTACAAAGGCTGTTGCTAAATTTACTCTTCAGGCTGCAAGGATAAAAGAAAGTGATATTTTATTTCATCATATTAATAGGTTATGTATATGGCCATCTTGGATAGCTGAATAGCTTGAACTGCCTTGACTGTTTTTGTAATAAAAACAAACATAGTCAATGATAGTTCATCAAAATATATGGCATAACTGTTTGACATAATCTTTGATTTCCCCACATGCTGCATTTTATTTTCAGCTCCTTTTTTATGCTGAAAGTGCAGTGGGGATGGTGGCTAGTCAACAGTGAACATTAATTCAGTCATTGTTGCATCAATGCTAAGAGCATCAGACTTTCTGTAATCCAAATCCCCATAAGTCCTTGCACCTCAGTTGGCTTAACATTCTAACTTACACATCAGTTTTTGATCTCTACAGTCAGAGGCAATGAATACCAGTTTCTGGGAATCTCAAGTGTAGAGACTGCTGTTGCACTCAAGACAGTAGTTGGCGACTGTGACAACCAAATGCTGAACTAGGTGAGTTTTTGGTCCACTTGCTGAACTAGGTGACTTTTCTCAGTTCATAGAATCATAGAGCTGGAAGGGACCACGAGGATCATCTAATCCAACCCCCTACAATGCAGAAATATGCAGCTATCCCTTACAGGGATTGAACTTGCAACCTTGGCATCATCAGCACCACACTCTAACCAACTGAACTGTACAAACTTCATGTCTTCCTTGTTCTGTGCAGGTGCCTTTGCTCATGTCAATATAGTATCTTGTCCTAAGCAGAGAATTTTAAATTCTGTGACCCATTGCCTCTTCCAGGTTGGTAAACATAGTTTCAGATTCTGCCCCTATTTTAAAGGATAGTTTTATTGTAAAAACATAGGGCAGTGTTTTGGGGCAACAGAATTTCCTCTTCTCTTCTGCCCTCACCATGTGCACCCCACACCCTACCCAAGTCTGAGGGATGGGGGAGTCCTGGAACAGATTTAGGGGAAGAAATGGGGATAATGGAGGGGCAGAAAATTCCATTGCATAAGTAGAAATTATTGTACTGATAGAAGGTTATCCATAGAGCTATGTTGAATAAAACCCATAGAGAGGCTCCCCATATTATTGATAAATGAGATTTATGATAGTCATGCCACGAAAAAAATGTGTTTCAAAAAGCTGCCAACAAAGAAAAATAAACCACAGATAAAAATATTTACCCATTAACCCACATTTTCTTCCTGGGCAAGGCCTATGGAAACAAAACCAAGTAAGCTGATTGTGTGTTCTCAAAATGCTCGTGTTTCATGTCAGAGCTTTTAACAATTCTTACTTAAGGAGGAAAATATGCAAACATTCATTTTGTGCTGATCAGTTTACAATCATAAGCAGATATTCCACTCTTTCTTGGATGCTGCCAATTTCCATTTTCCTTATCAGCCACCGTGAATAACACACCTGTTCACTAACTGATTTCATGGCAGTCCCTTGTGTTCCTTATTGGATCGAGTCAGAGTTTTTGTCATTGAAATTCAATCTTTCTTTCTTTTTTCTTTCCTTTTTTTAAAAGGAAAAGTGAAAATT
This sequence comes from Zootoca vivipara, assembly GCF_965207765.1. Taxonomy (NCBI): domain Eukaryota; kingdom Metazoa; phylum Chordata; class Lepidosauria; order Squamata; family Lacertidae; genus Zootoca; species Zootoca vivipara. The sequence goes on from NC_142587.1 coordinate 60,947,624, forward strand.
TACATGTTGCTTTCAAATTTTCCTTACTGAAAACTTTCTAAGCCTATGATCCTAAGCACATTTGCTACTTTCCAACTTTCTTTGAAATCAAAGGGATTTCTTTCAAGTGAAATTCTTTAGGATTGTACATAAATATAATGCACTCTGAGAAACCACCAAAAGGATTTTTTAAAAAATGAAGCTATAGAATCAAGCATATGTTGCATTTCAAAACAGGAATTATTTTTATTTTTATTTTTGTACTGGCCCATTGCATTCAGAAAGGGCTGTTTTTAAAAGACCAGCAATTATAAAGAAAATTTATTCTGCATATGATGCACCTGTCTCAGGGAGTATTATAGTGGCCAGACTAGGACTTGAGCTATGATCTGAGCTCAAATACCCTCAGCTATGAAATACACTGGGTGAATCAGAGCCAGACACCATCTGGCATCCTAACCTATGTTACAGGGTTGTTGTGAGGATAAAACAATGAGAGAGGAGAAAGAACCATGCGAAAAATATCTATTTACAATATTTATAAGCTGCTTTTCAGGTGGGCCTCATGAAGTGATTTACATGAGATTTAAATAAATGTAAATAGTAATAATATCAGATATCGGAATGTTAGGCCTTCTGTTTTTCTATAATTCAGGTGTTTCATCTTCAATAAAGAAACCTCACTGGATAAGTCTCACTATACATTACAGAGGGACAGACAGTGGTCAACATGGTATCACTGTGATGAGTTGCCCCTTTGCTTTCACAATGTTTAGCAAGACCCACCCAAATCTCATTTACTGCTTTTCAAAGTTGTTGTATTATACCCTTCCTCCAGATTAGTTTGCAGGACAAACTCTTTCTCAATAACATCATTAGTTTCTGCTGGAGAATTGGAGGATCGAAAAGTATGAGATTTATAGGACATTGATAAGTTTCACAGAAGACTGCTATTTATAGTTGCAGGTCTGTGTCTAATCATGTATTGTTCCATACATAGTTTAGGGGTAGGCTGCATGGCACAGTACCTACAGGACACCATAAAACTGCACTCCTCTATTCAAGAATTCAGAGGTGATGGTCTTGGATACTCCCTTAGGACTGATTAACTAGGAGAAACATCTAAACAAATAAATTCACATTATCACTAAAGAGAATTTTTCTTTCACATATCAAACACGAGGAGGCTTAGATGCATTGGCTATTCCCACCTAGAGATCCTAGAGAGGCCTCTACATCTAGAAAAAGAAAAGAAAAAGAAAACCTATGTTTTTCATTTTGAAGAGGGACATTACAAAAATCTATATTTTAAAATAGGTTCCTGACATGCCAGCTTTTAAGCAATCTCTTTGGTGCCACATTCTCTGCTTATCTCATTATTTATCTTTTCCATTGTCTTAATTTTGTTGATTTCTGGAGCCAGCCCTGCCACCAACACTATCAAAATGAGGACTTGCGGAAAACAGAATGAGGTTTCATACTTCTGTGGGAGGTTTAAAAGCATGGAGATGAAAGAGAGGGTGGGTGGGGGAGCGGGAATGAGTATCCACAATGTAAGATAACTTTCATTGCAGTTAAAAACAGTTTAGGCTCTATATACAAGATGCATTTTATTGTTCGTGCAGCTGTTCCAACAGATTGTGAATCAGCTAAGGAAAAAAGTATGACCGGACACTTTTTAAGTGAAATCCTGGTTCAATTTCCTTAGTTAAGGGTATTTTATGCCACTAAAACCAAATTGTTGTGTGATAAAATAGCATGAACTGGCTGGAGAGATCAAAACAGAGCACTAGAAAGGACATAAAAGAACTGGGCAGATAAAAGTAAACTGTAAATGATTTCTTTTTTAAAAGAGGGGGACAGAAGATAAGATTTATCAAGTGGAAAGGCAGTCATTTTGGTTTAATGGCATTTTGACATTAATTATGAACGGCAGGTCATCTGTTAGGCAGACGATGTAGTTTCTTTGAGATTGAAAGCACACTACTTTTCATCTTGTACATGGATCAGCAAGTGGAAGATTATGCCATTAAATGAGGGTGGAGGTGGGAAAGAGTGAAAGAAGGACTGGTAGAGACAACACTTTCATGGGGAAATTCGCCATATGGAGAAACAACTATTGATATCATAACTAATTTATAGTGCTGTGGAAGGACGTGTGGATCCAGAATTGGCCTCCATAGTCACTTACGGATTCACTGTTAAAACCGTGCTTATGTAAAACAATCTTACTTGGCTACGAGTGATCACCAAAGAAGAAGATAATGCTTTGCAGGGGCAGACTTTGGTAATATGCCATCCTATGTAAGGCCATTTGACGCCCTCCCCTTAGCACTTGCTGCTACAGCTTAAACCAGGCTTTGGGAAGGAGGTGTGAGACCCTGGCTTCTAGAGTCCTCCTACCTCCTTCCCCAAACCCAATAAGTGCTTACTCGGCTTTGGAAAGGAAGCAGGAGGATTCTAGGACCCCGTCAGACCCTTCAAGCCTCTTTCCTGAGGCCAGGCAAGCACTGGCTTTGAGAAGGCACCCTTCTCAGCAGTACGTCTGGTGCGACTGTACCGCTTGCCCTGCCCTAAATGCACCTCTGCACTTTGAAAAATAGTTTGGAGCACTAGCTGGGAGGAAAGTTTGAGAACTGTCAGGGTCAATATCACACGGCATGAACACATGAAGGTACCTTAGATCAAATCAGGCTGTTGGTACATGTGGGTCAATACTGTCTACAGTGATTGGCAGTGGTTCTGGAGGGTATCAGGCAGGGATCTTTAACAGCCCTACCTAGAACTCAGTCTACTGAGGCTTACCTCTTGTTCTTTTCTCTTTTGCTCCCTTGTATTTGTATTTTCTTCTCTTCCATTGCTTGGCCTTTTGATCTTACTTTGTAAAATAAAAATAAAAATCCTCATGAAAATTCATCAAAAAATTTTTTTGTATGTTTTGTATGGCGATTTCCCCATTTATAATGGATTTTGTCCATTATTTTCATGAATAAATGATTGTTTTGAAATAAACACTTTCCTGTAATATATGCATGTTTGTATACTTTGGCTGGAGAACTGCATGCAAATCTTGAAGAGTGGCTGCATTTCAGCTTGTATATTGGCTTAAAAAGTATGAGTATCTCTTGAAAAGGCAAACAAAATCAAGTTTCCTTCTATGCATCCAATGAAAGAGGCTCTGGTTTCCAAAGCTTGTTTCACCATAAACATGTTTCTCTTTGAGATGCCACTCCCCCCACCCCACAAAGTGAGCAAACTGTCTGAGAGATCTATGAAATGTTAAGTCACAGCTCAAATCCCTGAAACTGGCATTAGGTGGATGTGAAAAGAAAGATTTCTTATCATCACATTTTGAAACTTTCTCTTACACTTCTTGAGAACACATTTTATATAGGTACATAATTTGAATTATGTCAATATTTAATTTTATTTTAATGATTGATTTTTTATCTGTTTTTAGCGATTCTTGTTTCATCTGTAAGCTTGAGCCCCATCGCTGAAAAAGGCAAGGCCTAAATAAATATATAATAATAATAATAATAATAATAATAATAATAACAACTTTTTACTCTTTAGCCCTCTGCGTGTTCAGCATAGGCTGGGGGGGGGGTTCAGCTGTAGTTGTATAGGCTCCTCTATGTGATCGGAACCCCACACTTAGCAGGGGTTCTAGCTGCGTGAAGGAGCAACCTATGCAAGGAGTTGGGGTCTTGCTCCCTCTCCAAACCTTAGCTCTCTGGGCATGTAGAGCAAAGAATTGAATAGGGCTTTGCTAGTCTGCCCTATTCAATTCTTTGCTCTACATGCCCAGAGAGTTAAGGTTTGGAGATGGAGCAAGACCCCACCTCCTTGCATAGGTTGCATACTGGTAGGTTGGTAGTCTGGAGGGACGCGGGTGGTGCTGTGGGTTAAACCACAGAGCCTAGGGCTTGCCGATCAGAAGGTTGGTGGTTCAAATCCCCTCGACAGGGTGAGCTCCTGTTGCTCGGTCCCTGCTCCTCCCAACCTAGCAGTTCGAAAGCGCAAGTAGATAAATAGGTATCGCTCCGGCGGAAAGGTAAACGGTGTTTCCGTGTGTTGCTCTGGTTTGCCAAAAGTGGCTTAGTCATGCTGGCCATGTTACCCAGAAGCTGTATGCTGGCTCCCTAGGCGAGTAAAGTGAGATGAGCACCGCAACCCCAGAGTCGCCCACGACTGGACCTAACGGTCAGGGTCCCTTTACCTTTACCTTTTGGTAGTCTGAACATGTGCTAATTGCAAAGGAGTATTGTTGTACCTTCAGGCATTTAAATTGAGCGGGGGAAATAGTTTTGTGACACTGTATGCAATACTGATTGTCTTCAGGGCACTATTCAAATGCCTATTATAGTTATGGCGGTTAATTCAACAGTATTTTCTGCCAAGCATCTTTTCCATCACTGGATACAGAAAGGAGCAAATATTAGAAAAAAATAAATGATTTTGCCCAAACCAAAGCAACCATCAACTAGCCAATATAATGATTGCCCCTAGTATTACCTTTATATCAAATGACAAGTACTGAATTTTAGGACATCTATACAGTATTTTGTATGTATGCAGGCACACACCAGGAGGTGGGTTAGTTTCATGCCCATCTGTACTCCTTATTTTTTATTAAAGTTCCTGTAGAAAATGGTCCCCTCAGCTTCTTTATATTCTTTGAGGTAAACCTTTGTGTATATTGAGAAAATAGGTCATTTGGATTCCTACCAGGCATGACAGTTTTGGAATAATCTGTCAAAAACTCACTTAACAGTTACAATTCACTTTCGAAAGCAAGGGAATAGAAAGAAACCCCGACTGTAACAACAACCAAAACACGGAGTGATTTTCTTTGCTTTCTCCCCTGAGCTGTGAGCAGAATACAAGTGCACATCGCAGGATGCTGCACGGAGCAGTCTATTTAGGATGAAGTTTTGAACTGACCCTTTGGAACACGGGGGATCATCTCTCCACTTAAGCTTTGCTGACAGGCAACTGTAGGAATCTCTATTCCACAATCTCTCCCCCCACCAAATGTGTGTTAATTCCCCTTCCCTCTTTACTGCAGATTAAACTAAAAGTGTTCTTAAATGAGTTGTAAAAATGCAGAGGCAAAAATAATTTGCTTTCCCAAGGGCCCATCAAAACATTCACACACTCCACACTTGAATTCGTTAGAATTCACATTAGAGCTATAGGGACTCTATAGGGTTCAGTTGGTAATGGATCTGTTGTGGGGAATCTCTTAGTTCTTTCTACAAGGGACGACTAGATGTCAACTGTACTCTGTATAGTGGAAATTCTCCCTTTACCAAGATCTTTTTCTAAATAAGTCACAAGATGTGACAAATGGTTTTTACATAATGGCATAACTGTATTTACATGAATTGTGATACCTTTCTCCCCCAAGAAACCTTGGTTAATTAACATTCCAGTCCTGTGGTCTAAATCGAACATAGAATTATGCTATCAACAAATGCATGCCTTAATATTTGGCCCAGGTTGCATGTGAATGCTAAGTTAAACCATTGTTTAGCATGAACAAGCAATCATGGCAATTCCCGGAGCCAAGATCATGGCTGCTACACACTTTCCCCAATTCTGCTGCTTCAATACTGCCTGTTTGGCTTAGCATTGTGTCAGAATCATAGCTGCCAAGTTTTCCCTTTTCTCACGAGGAAGCCTATTCAGCATAAGGGAATTTCCCTTAAAAAAAGGGATAACTTGGCAGCTATGGATAAACGACCAATAAAGAATCAGCTTAGAATTCATGTTTCATCTGGAATGAGACAAACCACGATCTTGAATTCTTCCCCTTTCTGCTTCTCCTTTTGTTACCTTCTGTGACTTGGAAGGTGTCTGTATGAAGCAAGCATTCTTTGGGAGCCTCTTTCAAAACATGGATGAAAACTTCAAGTATATATATGAATCTTTCTTCTGCCAAAAGTTGCCTTCCCACTTGTGGAAGATGACAAAAAGGAGTGGGAACTAGCACACTTGTCCCTATTGCCCTTCCTCACGTGATAACGTCTGCATGCCTGCATTTTTGTTATGCCTGAATGGGTTTTTTTTAGAGTATCAGGTATATGAAGAGGCAAGAAATAATGGCACATCTTTCTTGTGAAACTTTCAGAGTTCTGCAGAGACTTGTTTCTTGCTGCATTTACTTGTTCCCATTTTACACAAAATTCACCTGCCCTTGGTAGTTTTTTCTTAAAGAAAAAATACCTGAAAACATTAATCAGGTTCAGTATTGCCTCTTTAGTACATAGTTGCTGATGTTTGAACTGCAAAGACAAATGTTTTTATGGTTTGGGTTCTCTGTTTTTATGACTGCTATGGTTGATGATTTTCTGTCTTAAGGCTAACTGCTAATATAATAAAATTGAATTATATTGAAATGAAGGTTATGGTAAAGCATTTTGGCTGGTATTCTATGTGGCAGAGGCTACATTTTATGAGTTTTGTGAGCTATTATATAACTAGACAGTAGCCACGATGGAATCTCTCTCCCCGCCCCCTCCATGTCATGGAAGCCATAGAGACTGAATTCATTTATTTATTTTTAAAGAGGAAAGAAATGGTTGGTGCAGAAGATTACTTCTTGAACACATCAGAGTCAAAAAGCAAATTTGGCTTAAGATGCTGTGTAGGAAACAGAATCTTATATAGCCTGATTATTTATTTCCCAAGAAACACTGTGAGTGGAGAAGCAATAGCCCTAGCACAGCAGCTATCAGCAATGGTAGAGATGGGACAGAGTTTTGCCCTACTATAAGAACCCAGGAAAGAACCACAGCAATCTTGGAAGTTTTCAATGTCGCCAGCAGGGCCATCTTAAGCATGTCTGGTGCCGTGGTGCGAAGATCCCTCCGGCGCCCCCCTCCCCGTTTCCCAGTGCGGCCGTTTGGCGGGTGCCGCATGCAGCATGGCTGCCGCAGGCCAGCATTATGGCGCCCCCCTGGTGGCCCGGCGCCCTGCGCCACCCAGCCTTGCCATAGGGCCTGTCCTGCTCGACAGCATAATGGAGAGTTACTTTGGCAGATTCTATGCAATTTTGCAGCGTGCATGTTCCATTGATGTACCGCTTTAAAATTGTTTTCTCAAGTTCTAAAGAAGGCATCTTTCCAAATTTTATTCCATTGTTGTTCATCTAGGGTTTACTCAAAGTCCTTTTCCCATCTAGTTTTCACTGTATTAAGCGGGGGCAAATCCAAAGGAACTGTTATCATACTGCTTTCTGTGGATTGTTCGTATGTGCATCCCTTAGGAATAAAAATACAGTAATTAAGCTGTATATAAATGCCATAAATAAAATAATAATGACCTCATCCCATAGTGATTATATCCCTCTTCAAGAGGCCAATAAGAAATTATTCATAAATTGGGTCCTCCCTAAAGGAGGGCACTTGTTGCGGTGAGACCTGGAAACCGACACCCTGTGTTGTGCGTGGGTGAGATTGGTCAGCCACAACACCTGATTGGTAGGTCCCTCGATGTTGGCTTCAATATGGCCAATGGGGCGCAGTCCAAACAGATTGAGGGACCTATATATGCCCATGCACATGACCCAGAGCTTCCTCTTTCAGTGTGTGCATTTGGAACACCCGTCCACCTCTCCCTACTTTTAGGACTTGTTGCGCTTCACCTTCCTATGCCGTTGTGTGTCATTGGGACAGGGGCATGGCAGGAATTTCCCCCACTTGGCTGATTGGCTGTTGCCATTTGGGTTTTGCCTGCCATGTAGCAAAACGTCACAACTTGCAAGGTTGCAGATAGGCACTGGTTCATGTGATAGGGATGGGGGGAACGCTCTTGCCATCCCTGTGTGAAGGGTATTCCATTAAAGGAATCCAGGGACTCAAATGGTTTGGTCAACCCCTGGGAGGGGGTTGTGCCCGTGCCAGAATCCAGGGGGACATCTGGGTGGTGGACATAGCCTGTTCCCGGCTTTCCGCCTACCCAGTTGTTCACCCTTGGCTGACCTATGCTGGTGCCCTGGGTCAGCGCTGCCTGCAAGGATGCAGGGAGCTAGTCAAACCAGAACCTATGCAACCACTCACTTTCTGTAATCAATAAAGTTGTGGCCTAAATTCTGCCAAAAGCCAAACCAAAATTTGAGTCATGTGTGAATTTATTTAGGGGGGAGGTTTCTGGGTCTGAACATGTAAATGATATTAATTATAACTACTACTATTTTTGAAGCAGTTCCACTCACACTTGTCTTGTGCCTGTGATCTCCCCTGAACTCTATTCAGTAAAACACTAGAGCTGTACTCAAGATAGATGAGAACTGTCATTCCTTCACACAGTACCTTGGCAATCCTCAGAGCCTCTCCAAAGACTCAACAATAATGCACCACTCTGTCCTTAAATTATGAGTGCAAATCATTTCCTTTTGCTGCCTTGCTGGACCTTGGGCCAGGCAAGGGGACTCCATCTGACCACCGTTTACAATATACACATTCCATTGTGCAGATTCAGTTGGCTTGATCTTCCCTAGCCATGAGCACAGGAGAATAATTCAGGTTGCCAAATCATTAGGCATTTCAAGTAATTTCTGAGAAAGCAGTGGGCAAAGGCAAATGGCTGTAACCCACCTGCCATAGCACTAAAGTTGCAGTGGAGCAAATTAATGCTACAGTGTCTACAATTCTTTTATATTTTGTATTACAGACAATTCAGTGCTTGTCATTATATGCCTAAGTATGACCACAGGAACATCACTGTCTATATAAATTCATAGGGAGCCATTAGATTCTATTAGGTGAGGAAGTATACTTTTGCAAAGGCCAGTAATATGACTTTGCATTTTCCTGCTCATTACTTGCAGTCTACAGTATCATTAGTTATGCAATTTGGCGTGTCTCCACTTATTATTTCTGCAGATTTAGCACCTGCTTGCAGGGAGTCTTTCTTTTTTTATAAAGCAGTATTAATAAGTGACAAGAAAAATAAGCTATGCAAGAATAGCTATGGAGTAACAACAACAGAAAGACAAATCTTCGAATCTAGTAGATTACTACCAGAATACTTTAACTACAATGATAGTAAACATTTTGTTTTTTGAAGAAAGTAGGATGCAATTAATAGTCAGGTAAACTTTAGGCACATTTGAATCAGTAGTGTCATCAGGGCAGGAAGGAAAGAGTAGAGTTTCACAAGCACCTGATTTCATTGTGGTCGCATTGGGTCCCAGTCACCTCTGGAATATTATAAATCAAGTCCTCCCTGCAAGAGAGGGCATGTGTTGTGGTGGGCCCAACAACCAGCACTAGGTGTTGGGGCGGGGACAATTGAAGCAGCCACAACACCCTATTGGTGGTCCATCTAACTGGGTGTAATTGGCTAAGGGCATGTCAATCACAGGAGGTAGATGGACCACCTATATAACCCCTGCTTGGGCTGTAGAGAATCTTCTTCTCCAGCATTGAACATCAGAACACCCACCCACTCCCTAATTTTAGGGCTTTCGTTTGACCTTGTTATGCCGTCTTGTGTCCCCTGTCTTTGGGACAGGGGCACGGCAGGAATTTTCCCTGCTTGGCTGATTAGCTGTTGCCACTTGGGTTTTGCCTGCCGCGTAACAATTCATCACAACTTGTAAGGTTGGCGGATAGGCTCTGGTTCACGCTGATAGGGGAGGAATGAGCCCTTACCACCCTATCTATCCCCAGGTATTCCTCTCAAAGGAATCCATTGGACTATTGGTTGGTATTCCCCCCAAGTGGGGTGTACCCTCGCCAGAGTTCTGCACACACATGGGGGATTCAGGGGCTGACGGTAGTCAGGTTCCCTGTCCCAGGTGTGAATTTGGCTGCTGACTCAAGGTGCCAAAAACCAAACCAAAAATCTGAGTCATGTCTGAATTTATTTCTAGGCCTAGGTTGCAGGGTCTCCACACGCGAACTGATTGTATGCAGAAAAACGGGTTGTATTGGGTTCTTTGGGTGGTATTCAACTGAGTTTTACTTAGCATGTACACACATCTGAATGCTGGGTAGGGGGGCAGTGAAGAAGAGAAGCAGGATGATCTTAGCTGCAGATTCTGTTCCAATCCCCTATGTGATTAACCAAAGATGTGCATAGATCACTGTCTGAGTGCAACTATTCATGAGCTTTCTTCTGGGAATGATTGGAAACTCCACACAGGGCAAGGTACTCAACAAAGCCTGGATATATTATGGATGGGGGGGGGATTCAGTTTGCATTTAAAAGTGATCCTACCTAATTTGCATTTCTGGACACAATATGTGAACTGAACGTCAGCCACAGTTTTTAAAATCTGCACATCTCTGAATTGCACAATGCAGTTCTCCAGCAAACTAATGTGCACAGAAGTGCATATACAAGGGTGAAGTGTGCATAAACAGTATATAACATAAAATAACATAAAAATGGATTATATTATGCAAAAAATGATTTGTAAAAATGTGCACATTTAGGGGGACACACACACACACACACACACACATGCATATTAGGAGAAATTAGTACTCTAATGGTGGTGAATGTTCATGAAGCCCTTAAAAAAAGACTTTCAAACTAATGTGGAAATGTGGAGAACAGAACTAAAGACTTGATAAATGAGAGAAACCCAAAGTGACAGATTCATTCATCCCTAGAAAGAAGTTACGGATCTTGCTTTCCACCATTCAGGCACTTTAAACTAGCCATACTTAAGTTAAAAGTATAACTTGAAATGACCCGATTCAGGGTAGTGAACTTTTTTTTGCTGCTTTCAAATTCAAGAATCTAGGAGCAGGATTTCCATTCAGTTCCGAATTATTCTAATGGTAAATTATCAGTAGGGCTTGAAAGAAAGAGATATTATTTTTTGTTATCTATCACACTTCTTAAGTATGCTGTTTCTACTCGACATTTCAATAGTGTTAATGTTTTGGGATTCTTCATTTCAACCCTTTGCTCAAAATAATTAAAAACTATAGTCTCGAGTACAGTTTTAGTGATGACCCCTATTTGTACTCACTACATGTTGTCTTTACATTTTTGCACCAGACCCACTAAAACTAAGCACTGGCATTTGAGAAGTATTAATGGAGTAACTTTGTGATGAAAACAGTATAATGGAAAAATGAACTTGCTAAATTAATGCTTGATTACAGCACTGCGTAGAGAGTGATTGGAAGGCATTGCAATTTTAATTTTGCCAAACTACAGATGAACATTAATAATATACCTATGTAATTGGATGTGTTTCCTTAATCAGAGGAAGCAGCATGAATAAAGCAGTTTTGTTCTGGAACCTCAGAAAATGGAAAATAACTATGGAATTCAAGAACCAACAGTGCAACAGATACTGCAGAATTAATGAAAAGTGCATCCAATAATATGAGCTGGTGGTTTCAAGAATTGTAAGTTACAGGTTTCCAAAGCAGTCGCAATATGTGATCCATAAGAGCAGCAAAATAACCAGGCGATGGTGGTGGGATAAAACCAGGCCAAATCTTTATTGATCATGGGTGTACCCAGCATGGGGCAGGGAGGGGCAGCTGCCCCCCCCAAAGGCCAAACCGCGGGCCCGACTAGGGAAGCAAATACCCGGCGCCCCACTTGTTGACGGGGGGGGGAGGAAACGCTGCTGGTGCTGCGGCTCCTCGGCGGCAGCTCCTCCTCTCAGCCCGCCCTGCCTACATCTGCACCAATCCCCACCCACTAAAGCCTTCGCGCCTCCCAATGGAAAGCCCTGCCGGGCAGCAACCTCTCCTGCCTAAGAGTTCTGCTGGGCTGGCTAGTGAAGGAGACGTGGCTCCCTGCATTGGTTGCAGCCACTGCTGCGGTCTGCCTCCTGGTAGGCTGCACTGCGATCGTCGGCGCCACGGGGTGGGAACCTTCCGGGCATTGGCTGCTGTTTCCTTCTTTCCAATGCACCTCCCCCCAGCTGCTCTCCTTGCTGCCCCTGCTGAGAGAGGGGCGTTGAGGGCGGGGGAGCCGCCGCCGCCGCTGTAGGGTCGCAGCTGGGGGGGGCTCACTCGCCTGCACTGCGCCACCCCACCTTTCCCATCTTTTGCTCCCTCGCAATGGGGAGGCAGCGGTGGCAGCTTCTTCTTCTTCTTTGAGGGTCTCAGCTTGGCTGGGGGGGGGTCCCGGTATCCTCCCAGACCACGGGGGATGGCCCCCCAGGACTAGCAGACCTCTGAGCCCCTTCCCCATCCCATATATATAGGGTGGGAACTGGAAAGGCTTTGGGGGGACCTGGAGGAGGGAAAGCGGGGCCCAAAGGGGTTTTTCAGGGGGATGGTTAGGCCGTAAATGGATGGGAGTGGTGTCTTCAGAACAGGGGAATTTTGTGTGAGAGAGTTTAGGGGGTTCATTTAGCGGCTGCAGCCGCCGCCACAGAGTCGTCGAGCCCGCTGGCCCTGTAGCCACGCCCACATTCCCACTTTGTGGCCCCTCCCCTCCCATGCCTTGGCTCCGCTCCTGAACGACCATGGCTTGCCCCCCCCCCCTAGTTTTTATCCTGGATACGCCCTTGTTATTGATAGCCACTGGCAGGGTAAGGGTTGGCATGGAATTGGGGTCAGTATCATTCCACAAGCTCCACATTAATAGAATGGATCCACTGGGTTTGGACCGCCCGAAACCTGTACCATGGTAGTTGGCCGTTGTTGAACCTTGCCATGGTGCAAGTCAAGCAAGCAAGGTCTCACTGGGGGACCAGGGTGCAGATTCCTTCCAAGCTTGTGCTGTGGTCAATCCTCCCCACAGGCCCCTTATGGGCCCCCTTTACACTATATTGATCCTGCCCAATGCCATTTCCACCTTCAACAAATAACAAATAACCTTTTTGATAACAAAGGAAGGTCATGATCTAACCAAGTGCCAAACAGGCTGAGAGAAAATATTACTTTCCGGCCCTGTCAACCAGTGATGCAAAATTGCTCTAACCTAAGGCTGGGCAGGTGGGAAGCTCTCAAGGCAAAATGGCCCTGAGCTCCAGGAGAAGCAGGCTTACATAGGCTTTTCACTCCCCTTTGCAAGGGCTCATGGGACAGCTTCTCTCCATAAGCCCACAGCACAAGATACAGTGGTACCTCGGGTTACAAACGCTTCAGGTTACAGACTCCGCTAACCCAGAAATAGTACTTCGGGTTAAGAACTTTGCTTCAGGATGAGAGCAGAAATTGTGCTCTGGCCATAGCTGCCAAGTTTTCCCTTTTCTCACGAGGAAGCTTATTCAGCATAAGGGAAAATCCCTTAAAATAAGGGATAACTTGGCAGCTATGGCTATCACTATTGCTGCTGCTGCTGTTGTTTTTATTTGCTCGTTTTATCATTTGCTGTTGCTATTTCTTTCCTTTCCCCCTCCTCTTTTATTGCATCACACCCTGGGATCAAAATGCAGGATGGGTGGAAAATATTTTAAAATAAATTAAAAGTAAATAAATGAAGTATGCAAAATACTCTTCAGGATATATAGTGATATCATTTGCACCCAAAAGACTGAAACTGCCTAAGTGAAACTGAATTCAATATGCCCTGAGCTGCTAAAAGTATTTGTCTCCATGATGTGATTCAGATGCTAGCATTTGTGTGTAATATGCAATAAGAGGGGCATATTGCTAATCTTGGGTTTCAGTCCAAATGCTTTGTTTTCCTGTGTAGTGTGAAAGAAATCATAAGTGACACTAAGCTGGCCTGCCCTAGGTCCAAAGGAATTGTGTTGAGAATGAGAAAGCACAGCCAGGGATGTGATCTGGCAGGTGTGTCTTCACAACCTTTGCAATTCTCTGAATGCTGGAATGGCTCTTAAATGCCAGCTGGGAGTAAATTAAGGTGGATGCATTCCCTGAACCCTGGGCTGTAGGAATACAAAAGTGGCTGAAGTGGCTTCATGCCAACTCCCCATTCTGTGGTGCTGAATCAAATATAGCTCATCAGGATCTGAGAATCTGAGCCAATGTTTTCAGAAGGCAATTATAAGCAGAATTAACATATTATGAACGATGTTTTCTGAATCTCACATCGGTGCTTATTGGAGTTTTGTCGGTTTGCCAACTAAGCCACCCATCAGCCTTCATATAAGTGCTGCCCTTTGACCGTTCAGAAGGCCTGTTTGTGTGCAAATTTATCTAGACCACAAACATTGTGGGAGTACATGATAGGGATTCATTTCCGTGCCCAAGTGCAGTCCCCACCCCCTGGGAGCCAGAGCCCAGCTAAGGAAAACACATGACAACATCTATGGGATTAAAATGGCCACAACTTTATTACATTTCAGATGTAGGAAACCTTGACTTTGGGTGTGTATCCCTCTCAGCACCCTGCTGGGGGTCTGAGGCTAGACAGGGTCAGTCAGGAATTCAGGGACACCACAAAAATGTATGTTTACTCAGCTGCCCCCCCCTTTCCACACAGCTGAGGGGAGTATTTTGACCCACCACTGTACACTTGTGGCCAGAGACTCCCCTCAAGATCCCTTTAACAGGTAACCCTGATCAATGCTGCAGAAGGGGTGAATCACCACATCACCCCCTCACTGTGTATTGGACTAAAGGATTCTGCCCAAGGCCTAAAACCGGCACCTACTGCTGAAACCTATCCTCAGATGCCTGCCAACCATCCCACGAATCCCTGTTTCACATCTGACAACCAATGTTCATTCCACAATGGGGTCAGGTGTACATTTTTATTACCAATAGTCATGAGAGGGAAACATAAATAGGCAACAATTGCCTCCAGACACACACCCATATCACCTTTCAGCTTGGTCAAAGAGATGTTGTAAGTTTATTGAGCAAAGATACTAAGGCTTAGTAAAGTACAATAATAAAGGTTTCTTATAGCAATGGTTGACATAGAAGTACCAATAAGTCCAGCATTATTATTATTATCATTAGTAATAGTGGTAATTATTACATTTATTATCCACCCTTAACCACCAGTGAGTTACAACCATTAAAAATCCACAATTAAAAACAGTTAAAAATATTACAGTCACAAAAATACACACAAAAATAGGCTGGATCTTCCATATGATAAAGAGGCATTTTCTATGATTGGTCTGCTCATCACCTTTAGGGATGTGGGTAAAATTTACTAAATGTAGGCTTAAGAGCTACAGGAACCTGTATTGTCAAAGAAGAATCAAGCATTAGAACCCCTGAAATGCACTGGGGGGAAATGTGGGGCACTGAGCCATTATGCTTATTTGCCTGAAAAATCAATCAATCATTCATTCAATCAATTAACATTTCCTTTATACTGGTAATCTGTAAATATTTGAATTATTCTCAAATCTTTTCATTGTGTAAAATATTTTAGATAGGAATTTTGAAAATTGACTATGATCAATTATTTATGTTTTTGCTATTATCTCTTAATTTATATGCACAAACCTTGGAGACATATAATTCCTGCATGAGTATCATATTTTGTATAAAATGATCAAGGTGAAAGAGTCAGTTTTCTGTGCTTTCTTTCTTTAAATTTCCACCACTCTGTTGTTTTTCCTTATGTTTTACAATGAAAAAGCTCGCTAATAGTTTTGGGTGCTAAACCGTAAAGAACAGATGCTCCCACACATATATCTTTTCTTTTTTTTCTTTTTTCTTTTACTCCAGAGACCATTTTTATCAGAGAAAAATGACCTTTGGTATTGTCAAGCAAAACTTAGAACATTCTCACTGGGATCATTGAGAGCTGGTTACCCAATAATTGGTTTCATTGCTGAGTAACCAGTGTCGTGTGCAATGGATAAGCTGTAATAAATATCGGGTTCTCTTTCTTCAACAGAAATAATCCTGCAGCCCAATCATAGCGGTTTCCTCCTCTTTTTCTGATGTGACTGCAAGGAGGAGATTGCAAGCACCCACGTCTATAGTAACCACAAAACCAGTGTGCTGTAGTGGTGTAGTGTGCTGTAGTGGTTAGACATGGGAGACCAGAGTTCAAACTCCCACTTGGCCACAAAGCCCACATTAGGGCAGTCACTGCCTGTCAGACTAACCCACATCACAGGGCTGTTGTGGGGATTAATTCTGGTGTAGGGGGACCATGTATGCCAATTTGAGCTTAATGGAGGAAAGGTAGGATAGAAATGTAATAGTGATGATTCTGTCCAAAGTTCTGGTTAATTTTAACTAGACGTGGGGAACAATTTTTTTAACCTTGAGGGCAACATTCTATCATTGGCAACCACTGGAGGGCCACATGACAGGGGTTGGTAGACCCAAGGCCAAAAGGAGGCTACATTCCAGCCATACAATATCCAGGTTTCCATCCTCCTCTTCCAGGTAAATAAGAGGCCTTTCTACAGTTCAAGGGTACATTCAAGCCAGAGAAAGTACTCCCGGAGGTTGTGGAGTAGAATCTGGGGCAGCTGGGCAGAGAGGCTTAGAGGGCTGCACTTTGTGGCCTTGAGGTTGCCCACTCCTGGTTTGAACTATAGTTTGAGAATAAGCTAGGATCATAAACCATAGCTGGATCTTGGTTTATTTAAGTAAACCATGGTTTAGACTTATGTTTGGATGTAATGAGGTTGCTTGGTTATTTAAAACAAGTAGCGGATGCTTCTGGTTTCCTCCTTGTTACTTTGATATAGGAGGAAAGGGGAGTGGGCGCATGTGAGCCCAATGCTCATGCACATAATGCTAAACAATGGTTTAGCATTATGTTCAAAAAATGTCATACTGGGAATGCTATATGGCAGGCACATCCTGACAATTGCTGAGAGTTTAATGTAAAGCTTACTATAATTCTCTTCAGCATGTTTTGAATTTTAATATGCAGCTTAAAACAGTTTATATAGCATGTCAAACAATTCTTGTATTTATACAACTGCATAGAATGTGTTAATTCCTCAGGAATGAAAAGATGGGGAAATTGTATAATTATAATTTTATTTTTCAGTTAAAAAGTACTTTACAGACATTACAGAAATCAGCAGTACAAACATTAGATTCCTCAAAGCCAGCAAAATGTTGTTGAATACAGCAGCATTTTGCACTTTCTACATTTAGAATAAATTTAAAAAGTGAACATGCTTTATCTTCAGTCTGGATTTCTTATTGATTCTTTAAGTGGCTTTCTAACTAAACCTGGAAAACTAAATAATTATCTATTATGTTTGGGAATGAACTGAAGATCACCATTTCTAAAAGAGGAGTTAAAGTAATTAAAGTTCGCTGTAACCCAACAGCCATTTTCTGAATTGGTATTGATCCTGTATCCTACATGCCTTTTATAGAAGAGGTTGTTATCACAGAAATTGTTGAGATGAGCACCCACTTCTCACTTTCATAAGAAAGAATAGTACCATTTTTTCCAGATGTGATAACTATATCACCACAACATTTTTGTAGTTGTTATGAATATATCACCTTCTTCTTTTCCGTCCTCAGTGTACAGTGTCTAATTCCGTATTTTTTATTTATATTTTAAAATGGAGTGAGTATGCAATAGTCAGTGTCTTCATCAATGGCTTGACACTATTGTGGTATAAATCATTCCACAACAGAGAATGAATCAGTTTCAAAATGAATAGTGTGCCATGGGATAATCTCAAACTAACATACTGCCCACAACATAGTCCTCATCAGATGTTCAGACGGCTTGTTAAATTATCACATGATCATTAGCACTCTGCTGAGCTTCCAGCTTGTGGACCATGACTGTCTTCAAGAGGGACAGGCTCCTTCCAAATCAGAATGCTACATTATGCAGGGTAGATGGGGCTCATCAACCTGAGAAGGTAGCCCATCTAGGAGAAGGAAAACTCAGATTCTAAACCTTTGCTGCCTTGTGGGATATATTCAGAAGAAGAAAAAGCTAAGGAGTAAACCCCGCACAAATCCAGAGTGGAGTCCCTAAGGTGGTTGGATGATGCTCTGTATGCTTCCTTCGAGAAACTCCTGCAGCCAAGTTGGCGCCAAACCTATTGCTCGGCTTTCCTTTGGATCACATCAGCAAGGCTGAGAGAGGGGTCATGTCCAGCTCCAGGCTGATGGAGTAGTTTTACCTCAAGGGTGGCCTCTATCCCACCCCAGAGCCCACAAAGTAAGCCTCAGGGCCAGCCAACCTGAAAGGTGGCTAAACACAATGCCCCTCACCTATGTCAGAAGTGACCAAACCAGATGAACCTAATTAACAACAAAGAAGCCAGCAGCTATTCGGTATGGAGTATGTGCAAAAACTCAGTACTGAAGCAACCAACAAATCACCCTGAGAGACAGGAAGGGAGGGAAGATCCTGCTGCTATGATAGGTGGCTGCCCAACCCTTATAAAGGGCAGTTCAGCCCATCCCACACTCCATGGACCAAGTGTGTATGTGACACAAGAGCATCATCTGGGTTGTCTCTCTCAGGTGAGAAACCACAAATGTGTCCCTCTGGCCAGTACCAAGGTGGACCAGGCAGCAGGTTGGGCCTTAGATTTAGAGAGCATACCAGTGAAATTTCCCCGGTTGAGCCTCCTTGGTTTTTACAAACGTAAAAACCTGTTTGATTTCAACAATTCTGTAAAAGACAATTGAGGAAAAGCATAATACACCATTCTAAAGAGGTACACCCCTTATATTGGAGAAATAATATTCTGTGTGAAGTCAAATGAATTTAAATGGACTGGCTCGTGAAAATAATCAGATAAAAATCTAAAATATGACGTACACATATGACATTCTCTAACTTAGGGTTTCAGTTTGGCAGTTATTAACTGGTTATCTATAACATTCTAGCACTAAAACTTTTGTTTTTCTTTACTTCTCATATATTATAATAATAAGAGATGAGAGTGTCTTATGTAGATATAGCCCTGACCAATTTTTCAGTGTGACAAACTTACTTCAGATCTAATATTGCTTATATCGCTCCACATCCTATTTAATCAATATCTGCTGTTCAAACTGGTGCAAAAAAAAAAGATTGCCTTTAATCTGCAGGTTCAACTGCATATGGCCGGTTAGAAGCTGAATGGTTACAGTAGCCTCAGATGTTTGTAGAAAGGTCTTTATTGCAGTCTCAGGAAAATCTGGACCAGAAAAAATAGTGAGGGATAGTGGAATAATAAAGGGGAGAAATGCATGAATTATGCATTGGAAAATTGACAGGAAAATATCTTGAATAATTTATCTGCTGAATAATGTTTGACCACCTACAGTGCTAGTCAAATAAGGAGGAAAATTAATGCACAAATTATTTATTTCACAACTCAGTGGAAAAGGCTCATTAGATGTGTTAGTATGCATCTACATAAATGCTATACATCTGTCTTCAGATATAGCTATGGAGTCCACATAAGACTCTGGAGGCATAAAGAGGCATCTCATACAAAATCCATTTAGATTGTTTTCTGTTCTTTTCAAGATCCTGCTATGATAGCCACATTTTGTTCACCCTACTGCGTATTGGATACAGGTGGTTGCAAATCAGCTTCAGACAACCCATTTATTTATTTAGTATGTATATTTATATCCCACTCTTCCTGCCCCCCCCCATTTTTGCCACATCACTGCTATGTGAGATGGGTGAAGCTGGCAGAAATAGATTAGTTCAAGGTCACCTGGTAAGCATCATGAATCAGCAAGCATTTGAACCTAAAATCTCCCCAGCTCACTGTCCATTACATCCAACACGCTGCCATTACATCACCGCTACAAAAAAGTACCAATAGTTAAAATTTAAAAATATTCTGTCTAAAAGTTGTTTTTAATGTTGGGGATGGGGGATAAGAAGTTGGAAAAATAAGATTATTCATTTATAGCTCTGTGTGCAAATAATAGCATGTGTCATCACTATAATGGATTCTGCCTCTAGCATTCACTCCTAGTAGACCCTCCCTTGGGATTTCAACAATGCAATGTAAAGCCGAGAGAAACATGGATGGCTGGGATTTTTGACATAAGATGTTATACTGTGCAGCTTCTCAGCCTGCCTTGAAATATCTTGCCAAGGAACCAGCATGGGTGGGGAAGCTACGGTACCTTCCAGATGGGAATGTGTTTGACACTAAAACTCTTATCCTAAGTATATTTATTTGGAAACAAGTTCCACTGAAATCATTGCAACTTGAAGATTCCGTGTCAGGGAGTGGCAGGCCTCTGACGTGTGTGTGACAGAGATAAGGGAGCCAGAGACCGACCAGGGGAAGGGGCCAGCAAACTTATGGGGTTAGGTGCCACTCCTGAGGCAAGAGCCAGGGCGGGGGAAGATGGGCCGGAGCAGCAAGAGGTGCTTAAGTACACATGTATCAATCTGTCCAGCATGGGGTTCAAACCTTTACCAACTCACATTGGAAACCCCAGTGCTTTTTTCTGGGAGAATGCAGGGGTACGCATACCCCTAAACATTTTGTGAATCAAATGAAACTCACTGGGACATGCACAGACTCTGGCCCATTTTAAGCTGGGCATCCTGAACCACAGAAGTCATCCCAACATCTGTTTCAATCCAGGAATGTCCTATATTTTGGTCTGGTGCTCTGGCGCAAGTTCCAGACTGAAAGATGCTCACACTGGCGATAGTCTGGTGATCACCAGAATACTAGACAAAAGCGGAGAGAGTGGGCAAGTGGCACAAGCACGTGGGGAGGGCAAGGGGTGAGAGAGGGAGGGTGTGGTGGGTGAGGTGTGGCGGTGTGTGTGGCATGAGTGTGGCAGTGGTGGTGGCAGGCCGAGATGGCCTAGGTGGGTAGCAGGCTGGCTGGCATGGCAGTGGCGGCATGACGGCAGTGGCGTCCCACATTTTGGTTAGAAAATGTTGGAGGGTATGCATGTATACATTATTAATATTCTATATCCCAACAATATTGGAAAAATCCTATGTGTCTGTAAAATTAATAGGAATGGTGTGACTTTCTGAGTGGTGCTGATATATTCGTGTAGGCATAGGCCTTGGCGTAATCTTCAGGAATATGCTGGGTTAAGCCACTCTAATTTAAAATGTCATCGTATTGAGATAAACACCAATGAGGTCAATGGATCAGCTCCTCTAAGGAAACATAATCAGGTGGTATCAGGAGGCAGGTTAACATGAATATAGAGGTGAAATAGATATACTAACATGTGGAATCAGATGCTCTTGTGGCATCAGCAGGTTGACCATTTAACTCCGTGTCCCGCTACCCAGGCCTCAAAAGGTTAGAAGTCTCGACCATTGTCAAAGCTCCCATTGACTTTAGTTGTCCTTATTTGTATTTGGTTGACTTATAAAATCAAGGAAAAATTAATTCTTGCAGAGGAAGAAACAAAAGGTGACATTCCTTCTTGATTAAATACTGCAGCCCTTTCAAAATTGATGCAAATGAGGAAACAGTTACAGCTGACAAAGCAATCTGCTAAAGTGGTCTGAGCATCCATTTAAAATGATATACCTGGAGAAAAATGAAGTCAGGAATTTAATGTTTATGAAGGTGATCACCAGTTTCATG
Organism: Zootoca vivipara; assembly: GCF_965207765.1. NCBI lineage: Eukaryota > Metazoa > Chordata > Lepidosauria > Squamata > Lacertidae > Zootoca > Zootoca vivipara. The sequence continues at coordinate 60,968,991 of NC_142587.1, forward strand.
AATGTTGGCAATGGAAAGTTGCCAGATGCTCTTTTTATTTTTAAGGAGAGCAGCATCCTTTAAAGTTTTACATTGTCCAGATCATAGCATAAAGTCCCTGTATAATAAAAGTCCCTTTTCCTATCATGCCTGGTATGGCCTTCTTTTAAAAATCAATTCAGGCATGTCACTAAATGTATTCCTGTGAGCAGGGCACAGCATGGAGATATGTCTGCCTTCTGCTTAAAGCACATTCACTTGATGATTAAAATATATGAGAGGAGCTATGTGCAATGCACATAGTAGAGAATTTTTGATAAATATCAGTTCTAAAAGTGTGGCTATAAAGACTCATATCCAACTAAGCCATCTTCAGAGCAGACTCACTGAAATAAATAGACTTAAATTGCATTACTCTCTGTAGGTCTGTCATGAGTATCAATAGCATGAAATATCACCCATAATTACAGTTCTTTACAAGTACATTTGTGTTCTTAAGTGTTGCCTGTATGAACATTGCCATGCAATGTTTTGTACTTGGATCTAGATAAGAACATAAGAAGAACCTTCCAGTTCAATAGCTCATCAAGTCCAACATCCTTTTCTCAAGGTGGCCAACCAGTTGCTTGCACAAAACCTGAAAGAAGGATTTCAGCCCAAGAGGGGTCTCCATTCCTGTGATTCCTAGCAACTGCTTTTCAGAAGCACTACTGACAACATTTGTCCAGCTTTATCAATTCACCTATGCCACATCAGTTCTTTTCCATTTTTTTAAAAAATAAAGTATTACTGTAAAATATTACTGGTACACATAAAAATCATATCATGGCAATGAAATAGAGGAAGCTTTCCCTCCATGTTAATAATTTCACTGAAGACCCGAGAGGTTGGCTCATAGCTGTCAAGTTTTCCCTTTTCACATGAGGAAGCCTATTCAGCATGAGGGAATTTCCCTTAAAAAAAGGGAGAACTTGACAGCTATGGGTTGGCTCAGTGGGCAAAAAAATGTCCATACAGTATGCTTATGGAAAAGGAGAAGGAATCATTTAAGAGATGTTATGGGGAACCTGCTACTGATGATCAAAAAGACCATTTTGTACAGGGAGGTGACCTTAAAATGTGAAATACAATTCCCAAATGTGTGCAACTGCATGAAAAACAATGGCAGGGAGCAGACTAAAAAGCACTTCACATAGAATACATCTGTTCACGAGTGACACAAAAACACTTGAAGGTTGAAATGTGATAGTAAATTCACCTTCATGAATGGTCATCCATCAATTTAGAAGTCAATTTCAAACTGTATTTGAGTTTTCCGCACATGCATGGCAACAGCAGAAGAGAGGCTCAAAAGGACACATGTGAAGTCTGCCTTAAGAAAGGAACTTAAAAGCTTCACCATTCAAGAGGATAAAGTGACATTACTTCAGGATTAAGAAGTCTGAGACTTTCTAGTGTAAGGTGAATAAGGCAACAACCATCCTTTGCTGCTTGTTCTCAGTTGTATAGCATACTCAGGGGGGAATGAAGAAACAAAGTTAATGCTTTTGAAATAAAATAACAGGAAGGGAAACCATGAATTTCCATCATTTTAAGAGAAGAGAAATGTGCTGCAGTTGTACTACCTAAAATATGACGGTCTCACAAGGCCCTGTGGGAAGAAATTTGTGGAATTCCAGTAATTTCCTAAGATCCACTTCAAAGTGGATAGACAGAAATGGGTGGGTCTGGGGGAATCCCTTTCCTTTTGCCAGTCCAAAAGTTTTGCTTTCCCCATAGGAAAATGTCATAACTTTTGGAGGTTAGGCAGTGGATGGAATCCTAGGCCGGATCTACACTTGTGGTTTATAACGTAAAGGAAAGGCTGAATACTAGTTTTCAAAACACATTTGAACACATTACATTTTGCCTTTAGCATTCATAATGTGTTATTAAAATGTGACACCAGAGGAGGCTACAGAGAAACCAGCAGCGTTTTGACAAAAAATCTAACAACAAGGTAAGAAAAACTATTTAATTTCTAAGTATGACCTGTGACATTTTAGAACGATATATATAATATTGTTCTAATAATGTTCCATGGTCAGTGTAGGTCCAGCCCTAGTCTTCAAACATGGGTGAAGTGGTGCATCACCCAGTATACTGATCCAATGGTGTATTCAGGGTGCCCCATTAAAGGGGTCTCGGTGGACTTCTCTGTCTAGAAGCCACACATGGGGCAGATGGGCCTTAGAGCTTCCAGCAGCAGCCTTAGGAAGGCCACCTCAGTAGATTGATGTCTTAGGAAGGCCACAATCCTGGCTTGACCCTGCAGTGGTTTCAGGAGGCTGAAATGCCTGAGCCAAAGATCCACCTACACCTATAGTAGCCATTTTCCAATTCAATTGGTTGTCTGCCTGAGTCTCTCATGCCACAGGTTATCTAGTTGCTGGGGGGCAGGGTGTTGCTCTGCAACTGAGCCAATAACTATTAATAATTCCTTTTTTGTAACTAAAAAGAGTCATTCACATCTCAGTCCTGTAGGTGTCTACAAAGAAGTAAATCCCATAGTGTTCATTGGAACATACTCCCAGGCAAGTGGGTACAGATGTATATCTGGTGCTTCTTATATACTGGATTCGATCTTCATTTTTCATTCCTTGGATAGTATCACTACCATAATAGCATGCTTTTCGACAGTACAAATACACTTCTATTGGCATGCCACCATCATAATGAACAGCACACCTTTAGAATGGGTTCATTAGAGCAATGTTTTTCAACCACTGTTCCGTGGCACACTAGTGTGCCGCGAGATGTTGCCTGGTGTGCCGTGGGAGAATTACTTTATATATAGTCAATATAGGCACAGAGTTAATTTTTTTAACATTTTCTAATGGTGGTGTGCCTCGTGATTTTTTTCATGAAACAAGTGTGCCTTTGCCCAAAAAAGGTTGAAAAACACTGCATTAGAGAGAGGCACCGAATGTAACTTTTTCTTTAGACTGTGATTGCATGTCAAATTATTTATAAAAATAAGGTGAAAAATGTTTTTCTGAAGAGTAAATTAAAGATTCAAGTTTATTTAAGCTTGCTGCCATGCTGATAAAACACACCTGTAATTTGAAGGCTTATTTATTTTGTCATACATTGTTGTCTTATTGACGATATTTGACATTTTTTTTTAAAAAAGCACAAAACACCAACTGAAAAACCTTTCTTCTAAAAATAATAACTTAGGATAACAAGTTGTTGTTGTTTAGTCGTTTAGTCGTGTCCAACTCTTTGTGACCCCATGGACCAGAGCATGCCAGGCACTCCTATCTTCCACTGCCTCCCACAGTTTGGTCAGACTCATGTTGGTTTCTTCGAGAACACTGTCCAACCATCTCATCCTCTGTTGTCCCCTTCTCTTTGTGCTCTCCATCTTTCCCAACATCAGGGTCTTTTCCAAGGATTCTTCTCTTCTCATGAGGTGGCCAAAGTATTGGAGCCTCAGCTTCACGATCTGTCCTTCCAGTGAGCACTCAAGGCTGATTTCCTTCAGAATGGATAGGTTTGATCTTTTTGCAGTGCATGGGACTCTCAAGAGTCTCCTCCAGCACCATAATTCAAAAGCATCAATTCTTCGCCGATCAGCCTTCTTTATGGTCCAGCTCTCACTTCCATACATCACTACTGGGAAGCTTTAACTATACGGACCTTTGTTGGCAAGGTGATGTCTTTGCTTTTTAAGATTCTGTCTAGGTTTATTTAAGAACCATACATATAAAGTCTTGGACAAGTATACTCTTAAAATACATTATTCAGTGTCCCATATTAGTTCTTATTTTAGTAAAGGACAATAGCTCAGTGGCACAGCACATGTTCAGAATCAAAAAGGTATCAGGATCAATCCCTGACATTGCTAGGAAGGTCTGTAAAAACATCTATATAAGAACATGAAGAGCTGCTTGAATTAAGTGTAAAAAATACTTAGCTTGATGGATCAATGGTCTGACTCAATATAAGGCAGTTTTCTGGGTTTATTTCACAGATTAGTGAGATAGAATTCCTCTCCCAGAGTACATTCCTTTTTTTAAATTCATAATAATAGTTCCTTTCCCATTCCCCAAATAAAGTAAATAAGTCCTACAAACAGTTCAAAAATACCATGACCAGATATAATCATGCCGGTACATAAAAAGGAGGAACTATGTAAATAGGAATATGTGGCCCGTGGTACGTAATTCCTCTTCATGCAACAACTGCACAGTGGGTCAGCCATTATTAGCTGCAAAATGGTGGCATATGATGGTCATCTCAGCTTTAGCTGAGATTCCTCCATTGCAGGGGTTTGTAACTTGGAGTCGCTTCCAACTCTACAATTCTATGATTCCCACCTTCTTCCTCCAATTAATATCCATGTCCTTTCAAAGCAATGTTAAAATATGTAGTGGAACACCAGTAAGAACAGTACAAAGCCCTTTTTCGTACACAAGAGAAAAATGAATAGTACTTTTAAACTATGGAGAGAAAGTGACAGACATGATCATTCTGATGTTGGGTTTATGAGAATTTATAGCATATATTCCTAATTGGAGCATGGTGGACTGAACGTGGAACAAGTGACCTCTTTTCACCCTGTGCACCCTGCCGAGATACATTATATGAAGTGGATAGGTGAGATCAGATATTAATGAAAGCTGAAGTCAATGCCATTATTGCAGACTGGCCCACTGGAATCCTCTTATCACCTATCCAGTATCAGTGCTTGTTTTATTTGACTTAAAACACAGCATATACCTGAGAAGAGGAATGTATTCAAACAAGGGTAGCCAACACTGTGCCCTCTAGATGTGTTTCCACTACAAAGCTCATCAGGCCCAGCCAGTATGACCAATGAAGATGGACAGTGTGGTTCAACAATATCTAGAGAGCACCCACATAGGTAACCCATGCATTAAAACATTAGAGAAATTCACAGGGATCATTTCGTAATTTGTGGAAGTGTGGTCTCCCTCGCTCTCTTTAATAGCAGACACCACATATTTTTTCTTCCTTTCTTTTGCATGCATCCTTCCACTGTGTCTGAAAGGTCACTCTGGCAACAGCTGCCAGATGTTGTTTGGATGAAGTGACAGAAAGTGTTATAATGCTGGATGAGTCTGGCATATGTGCATCAAAAATAATAAATGTCTACCTGCAAAAACAATGTCAGCTTATGCAAAATGACATGCCTTTGCCTGAGATGCAAGCCAAAAGGTTAGGGCCAATATCACACTGAAATATTTTATCATACGGTACTAGAATGGATAAGGATATAACAAACATTTCTAAGCCTACAAAAAGATTTTATTATTTTTTTGTCTACTGTTTAATCTCACTCCTTGGATAGATGACAATTTTCATAGCTTCCAGCCAGAGGAAGCTAAAACATTAAAAGGGAAGGGAAGTTAAGAATACTGTATATGGGGAGCACATCTGTTAAAAGCTGCCACACTCTTTCCAATCCCTTTCCCATTCAGTTTCGATCATGGAGAAGGCAAAAACTAAACTAATGGTATTATGGTTCATTTTTACCATTTAAAAAATGCACTGCTTGATAATTTTCAAAACTGGGCCTTACAACCCCAAATGTATTCTGGTAAGAAAAATAATATGAGTAGAAAAGAAATTAGAACTCTTGTTAAACACACATTTAACAAACGTTTTGTTCCTGCTGTATTTTCAAGGGCAAAAATTAAATGAAACTTGAAATAGGGTAGAAGCAGCAGTTAGCCTTAAAAACACATTGCGAATGAAACATGTAAATAAAGCTCAGTCCCGTACGTAGACTCATTGGTGGTGTCTTGTATCTTCATAGTGTGTGTGCAGGCAACTGGAAAACTCCACTGAAAAGCAAGGAAGGAGAAGGCAAAACCATTTTATATTTTACTTCTCCACTAGAAATAACTAGAAAAACCCCTGTGAACCTTGCTAGGATACTCTACTTCGCCAAACCTTTATTAGGCATTACAAATATAGGCAATCATTAAACAACCATATATAAAAATTTAAAACATATACAAATAAACAGCTTTGTAAAATTATATAATAACAAGGGTTTTCATTGGAGTTTCTTCCCATGAAATACTCACATTTCAATGCTCAGTCAGTAGAGCATGAGGCTCTTAATTTCATGGGTCATGGGTTTGAGCCCCACATTGGAGCGATATTCTGGCATTTCTGGAGGTTGGACTAGATGATCCTTGTGGTCCCTTCCTATTTCTACAATCCTACAGTTCCATGATTCTATGCTACTGTCCCACAATGAGCTGTTATTGCCAACAGTATCTTACAGCAAACATTCAAAACATCAAAATACAAGTATATTAAATACAGAGCATTATCAGTAAATTCAAAAATGACAGAAATCAACAATGTAACAAATGCAGAATAAATTCAACCTTACCCTCAAAAATATTAAGAAACTAGGATCATAGATAACAATGTAAAACAAGAGTTAACTAACATTAAAGTTTCTGGCTTTGGTCTTCCTGCACTCCCAAGAGCCTGGCTTAGATACAGTTGAGTGGGAAGGGGGTCCTCTCACTAGATTAGATGACATACAGCTGGTCCTCATATCCTTCCTCCAGAGGAGGCTGGCAGTAGCAAAAGGTAAATGTTAGGAAGAACAATGATGGCGAGTCGCTTCCCCAGCCTTCTGGAAGGACCAACTTCTGATGCAAGTCTTATTGCAATTCAGCCAATGATCCAGACTGAGTCCCATGAAGCAACTGTGTCTCCTGATATAATCCCCAGCAACATCGAATGTTCCACCAAACCAATCAATATGAGTCAGGTGAGCAGATCTGGATCTCCATTGGCAATGCATATGGAATGTTGCTTATGACTGTGAAACTGGTTGAGGACAACTCTATATGTTATTTAATTATAGGAAGAGGTTTTTGTTGTTGTGGCCTTTTTTTTTTCCTTTGGACATTCTGTTTTTGTTGCATCTCGCCTGAGTTGTGCATCAGCATATAATGATGCCCTAAATGGTCGCTTGATCTGAGTCCAAATCCAGTTGCACAATGAAAGTGTTCTATATGGTATAGCTTCCTTGTATTCAGCCCTAATTGCCTGCGGCTTTCATACTATTGGTTTAAACTATTGGTTTTGGCCTATAAAATACTAAATAGGCAATTATTCATGAAATTAGCTCTCACTTCCTGCACCATTAACTCAGATAAACACACAATAACCACAATATGTTATTAGAAAAAGGAGTACAATATTGTCCTTAATTCTCTTATTAATTCGGTTTGCACCCTTTACTTATCTATGTAACCGCTCCTAGGTGACTTCCTCATGTTAAAACCTTTTGCCATGGCTCATTGGCATGGAGCTCACTGGCTTGTCTAAGACATTTCTGTTATGTATTAAGATTGGCTGCAGTTCTCACTCAGGACCACCACCAGTATGCAAATGAAGGATTGAGAACTGTCACTCGCTGATTGGTTAGTTGGAACTTGTTACTGTTACAAGTTACTTTTAGTATTATATAAAGCAGCCAGCTAGGCTGCAGTCAGCCAGACTCAAGGAGCAGTTCTAACTGCTGTCATAAAGAGCTGTGAAACTAACAGAGCTGTGTCCGTCTTCCATCTTTCCCACTATTTAACAATTTCCACTTAAAATAGGCATGGGGGACCTGTCACCTTCCTGCTGTTTGAATGCAACTCCCATCAGCCCCAACCAGTGTCGCCAATGGTCTGGGATGAGGGGCGTTTTAGTCTGGCAACATGTGGAAGAAGTTCAACAAAGCTGGTGTTTTGTTGTTGTTTTGTCTCATAGGGGTGCCTGCAAGCTGCTGCCAATCATCAGAAACCACCCTGGCCCAGTTCAGCCATAAGTCTGATGAAGCTTCCTAGAGGTTGTGCATCTTTCTCATGCCATTAAAATGCATTGACCACAATAACATTGCTATACTTTTGTCCAGAGAGTCTCTTTATTACTTCCAGATATATATTGCACACACAGAGAGAAAACAGAGCTTGTATTTTGGAATATCAACAGTTGCAAATGATAGCCATAAGAGCTGACTTACAAAAGAATCATGATTTCAGCCATGCAGGTGGGAATAACTATAAGGATCAGTAGTGGGTAGCACTGAATAAGGACAATAAATAATATCATTGATTCCAGGGCTTAGTGAGCTGTCCTGAACCTGAATATGTTTTCAGACTTCAATGTCTTCTTCAAGCACAGAAAGGAACAGATGTAGACAATATTCACCCCTATGATTTGATTAGCAATCAGGAGGGAGCTGAAAATTTCTCAGCACTTAAGTTTCGTAAATAGGGCATATGACAAGACAGAGATGTTAACACATTTGCTGTTCCCTTCTGCAAGTCCCCACAGCTTAGAGATAGAGTAAATGTTTCATAAGCAGAAGGTCCCAAGCTCAATCTTCCTGAACTCCAGGTTTTTGTGGGTTTCTTTTATAAACGATCGGCTAAGAGTAAATATCTCTTCCTAAGAGGTTGATGAGCCATTCCCAGCCAGGGTTTAGATGGAGAAATAGTCAGAGAAGGTATTAGGCAGCTTTCTGTCTTAAGAAAGAACCGAGTAGAGTTTGCTGCCACTGTCACATTCCCCTTGCAAACTGGTGCATGAAACTCACTAGCAGAGTCTGGAGGATGAGACACCCTTAGTAAAAAATGTCTTTTTCATCACATCTGACTGATTTCTGTCACTCCTATAGGAGATTATCATCTTTCCCAAACTGGAACTGTCATGTGCTTCTCGTGGCTCTGAAGATAACTCCTCTGCCGTGTGAAGCAATAGGCGTCTGCTTTTTATCCCAGCCATTGTTAGCTGTTTGAATTTGAGACGGCTAGTATTCATTCTCTTCTGCTGTTGAAGCCTTATCTTACAAGATCTTTAGAGAGGATACATAATACTTTGTATATTTACCAAAACAATGTTATCTGCTGACACAATAAAATAGCCATGTTATTAAACTCTGAAAAAGCCTCTACGTATCTATTTTTCATAACCATTTTAATACACAATGCATTCTTTTCTGCATCTCATATACTTAATATCCACAGCAATCTTCAAGGGAGCATTGTGCCCTGGATCTTATTGAAACAGACTCTTCACAACAGTGTCACTGAAGTACAAATAATAATAATAAAATGATAGGAGTAATCCCATTATTATATGCAACCTCAGACACTAGGCAGGCAGAATGGTGAGACTCCCCTGCCGTATTTTCCTTTACCAGCCAAAGTGTCCCAGGTGCCTTTTTGCTGCCTCGGATAATCTAGCAGAACCAGGATCCCCTGCCTTACCAGGTAACCCAGTGAAGCCTCTGCCTGCTGACCCAGGAGCTGTTACTTGTCATGATTGTTAGCTGTAGAAATAATATTACCAGGACAGGACAAATAAGAATCCTCCTCCTCTTCACCCACTTTCCCCTTTGTGAGTTAAAAAAGGAGCTGTTGTTTTTCATGTGGCCATCCACACTAGGTAGAGATTTTCCTTGTTTGGGTTCCCAAGATTCTGGACATGCTACTACTGGTATGTGTTCAGTAACTTTAGCTTACCCAGATCCCAGTTGTCTTCCTTCCTTCCTTCCTTCCTTCCTTCCTTCCTTCCTTCCTTCCTTCCTTCCTTCCTTCCTTCCTTCCTTCCTTCCTGTCTAGTTTTTGTAGAATCAACACTACAAGGCAAAATGTGCAGACAATATTCCTTCAAGACGTTTTGCAAAAAACAAGCTTGCTTCTGCCATCTGTTCTTCTGGGCAGTGAGGGAAGTCACAGGTAAAAATGTAATGCAACGAAAGCAGTGATACCCATAAAGACAGGCAAAATACTACAATCACAGTGCAATTATTTGGAGATGGAGTCCCATGTTTTGAAGCTATCATTTTCCCTTTCTGGACAAATGTAAAGGCTGCCCACAGAAAACAGCAGAGAATCCCTGGATTTAGTGTAGCTAAACAACACTGCTCCCCCCCCAACCACACACACACACACACACACACACACACACATCAGCAAGGGTTAGCAGAAAAGCAAGTATTTAATATACTGCTAGCATGCCCTATATATAAAATGTATTTTAACCCCCATCCCACCCCGCTGCCAGTGCAAACCCAACCCATTATCATCATTTTTCTGGAGGGCGCCGTTAAGGCTGAGAGTGGCTTATGACAAAACTGCAATACTGTTAATATTGAAGGTTAGAATTGAGCTTTGACTGCTTTGGATTTCCAGCTAATTTTTTTCCCTACAGAGTTTCCTCCACAATGCAACAAAGGTCAATCTACTGAGATTGCTTCTTTGAGTTATATGAAGACAACTTGCACATTGCAATATGATATTAAGACAACAACAACAACAAAAAGACAATTAACGACAACAAAAACCACCCAAGCCACATATTCCCACATAAGAGTAATGTATGCCTGAATGTATGCACCAAACAATTAGTATAATATGAAAAAGAAGCCATCCTGGTTGTGGGGACTGGAATATAGCAATCCATAACTCAGTCAAACAGTCTGGAGAAGTTGCCCAACCTTTTAGACCCCTCCTCACCTGTGCCATTACCAAACGTGGTCTGAAATGCTGAAGGTGCAACTCAATTGTACCCCTGTGTATTTCTTCCAAAGAAGGGGAGAATAAACCATGTGAATCTCAAAGCGGACTCTGATACCCCAGGAATTTCAACATCTGCATCAGAGGTCACATTTAGTCAAGGGTGTCTCATGAAGGGCAGAATGATAGAATCAGAGACTTGAAGATATGGAAGGGAGCACAAAGGTCATCTGCATGACCGTTATATGTGACAAGGTATACAGGTTTTCCTTTTTGCTACACAAGTGTGTGTTTTATCAGTTGTGTGCAGTATAGTGCTTGAATTGAACTTGCTGAAGGTGATTTTGGTTAGCACTTCATGCTTTAGATGGATTTAAACTCAAACAATTTAAAAGGTAGCAAGAAAAGCAAGAAAAACATGGCACACATCCTATGTAAAGTGGTAACATCTGACACACTGACTTATATTTTTAGTACAAGGTGAGCAATGCAAGTGTGACTGACAAGCAACGGTGCCAATTAACTAGATAAGATAAGTGGAATAAATGTGTGACAAACAGGAGTGTTCTACATCTTCTTCCCCCTAGTTACCTCACCTGGGGTCATGACCCACCAGGGTTCAAAGAGTATATCAGTTTCAAGAAGCAGTTGTACCTGAGAGCCAGATGTGCAGTGTAGAAGCAGCAGCAAGGTTAAATTTTATGAGATGTTTTTCTCATATGAGAGAGAGGGGGGAGGGAGGTAGGTTTTTTTTAAAAAACCCTCTTATCTAGGACTCAGCAATCCCAGTCTACCAGCTAAGGATTAAGGTAATAACCTGAAATATCTTGGGGGGAAATTCTTTTGCACATAATACAAGTGTATGGAAAGGGCATGTATCTATTCATATACCTCTTGCATGTATAATTACCCCAAAGAAATCTTTTTTAAAATTTTAATCTGATGATCCTGATTCTTTGCTGGTAATATTTTTAGATAAATTTAAAAGAAAATGAAATGATATTACAGAGACTGTGGAGATAAATGAGAGTTAGAAGATAAAGATTGCTGTCTAACTACTATATTCAATACCAGAGATGTGAAAGAGGTAAGTGCTAAAATTGATCACTGAAAGTAGCATCACCAAGTGATCTACAGATCCTGGAAATGCAGTAGCTTTGCCTAACTTCACTGCCCTATTAGTAAAGCTGTGCTCATTGCTGTGTTACTGGCGAACTGTAAAATGATTGTCCATGTCCATTTGAAAGGGCTGGACATTTCACCATGTTTTATCAAGACCCTATATCTACCTTGATGGTTTTAGTGGATGACGGAGACTAGTTTTGATTGTATAGTGGGAAGAGGACAGGGAATACATTCAACTGGATTTGGCTGAATACTGAGTTTCACTGTAGTGACCAGGAAATCAACAGTGGATCTTCCATTCAGGTTACTTTGCACATGTTGCCAGTAGAACAAAGTTACGCTGTGCTAGTTACCTATTTTGTTATGAGAACAAATGAAGATACTGCTTATAATGTTAAAAAGTCTTGGATGGCTAGGCCCCACTTATCTGAGAGACAGACAGCCTCCTGGTCCTGTTAAGAATTCAAAGATGTCTTCTTCATGATATTCTTTGCACACCAGCAGGGCCAGCCCAAGACATCGGGCTCCCTCCATAAATAAACAATAAGAGGATGATCCCTCCAAATCCATAAACAGAGGCTAAGTGGACTTGTAGTTGAATCTTACATCAAGACTGACTATGGGACAGCACCCTCCACTGCACCTGAGGAAGGCAAAATACTCTAGGAGGTGCAGGAAATGTCATGAATGTTGCTTTCTCCGAGGAAAAGCTCAGTTACTATTGGCAATTAGAGAAAGGGGGCATGAGTTTACACCAGGCTTCCTCAAACTTGGCCCTCCATATGTTTTTGGCCTACAACTCCCATCATCCCTAGCTAGCAGGACCAGTCATCAGGGATGATGGAAATTGTAGTCTCAAAACATCTGGAGGGCTGAGTTTGAGGAAACCTGGTTTACACAGTCTTCTTCACAACTGGAATGCAGTGAGTTTCCCCTCTGAAAGTGACAACTTTTTTCTTTGGTCCATAATGATGTTAGGGCTTAGCCCCTGTGGAGCGACTAACTACGATCTAGAATGTTAACATCCTTTCTTAACCTCCATCTCCAAGGGTAATCTATTCTCTCCACTTGAATTCAGGCAGCCTCTGAAGACATGAATGGAAACAATGGATCGCATGCATGGCATTTAACTACTTTGCACTAAGAGCAGTCCTATTAAATTAATGAACATGACTAAGTCATTGAATTCCTATGGAAGGTATTCAGTGTAGTACTATGGTAATCGTTCCATTACAGCTTGGCAGATGGAAAATCCCTCCTTTCCTTTTTTTTGGGCGGGCTATTCTGCAGATTCTTCTGACCTATTCCAAACCAATTGTGGGGGCACAGAGGTGCATGGGGGAAGGACAAGAGGGAAGTGTTGTTGCATTAGCAGAAATTATTGTATGGATTTCCACTAACAAGACTTATTTGTTGAATCGGGCCCCTATGTGTAGTAGCAGATGTGAACAGTTTTGAGACCAGGTACCAAACCCTATAACAGTGATGGCGAACCTATGACACGCGTGTCAGACGTGACACGCAGAGCCCCCACTGCTGGCACGCGCCCCATCAGCCCATTCACACTGTTGTTGTTGTCCCCCCCCCATTTGTTCTCCCACTCATCCTACAGCTTGTCTCCGCTGTTAAAACCCGAATCCTTTTTTGTTGTTGCTGCTGGTAGCCAGAGATTGGTTTTTAACCCTTTCTGTGCTTTTTTCCTGGCTCTTTGGCAGACAATGATTGGGTGTAACAGCGTTCATTTTTTAACCCGTTCTGTGCTGGGGTTTTTTTGCACTTTGGCAGACTATGTCAGCTGCGTGTTAGTTCCAGTGAAGGTATTATTCATCATTCATTTCTGTTCTCTCCCCCCCCCCCAAAAAGTGCAGCAGCTTTGGGGCACCCCCCAAAAAAACCTCCAAAACTTTGGTCAGCAGCTCCCCCCCCCCAAAAAAGCTCAACAACTCTGGGCACTTTGTGATAAATAAGGGTTTTTTGGTTTGCTTTGGTTAAATAATTAGTTTTTGGTTTATTAAATACAGTTATATATTACAATTATACATTTTTGTTATTTAAACTATAAATATCGCGAAATTATGGTTTTTTTCTCAAAGTGACACACCACCTGAGTTATGCTCGGTTTTTTGGCGAATTTTGACACACCAAGCTCAAAAGGTTGCCCATCACTGCCCTATAACATAAATCTCAACTGTCCTTACCCTTAAACAAAAGTATTATAATTGTAATATTGGATATACATTATAAGAAGTGACTTGATAATTGGCAGGAAATGTATCACACACTCATAGCATTAATAGGTCAATAATTAACAATTATGTTTTTTATATGGTACATAACAATGGGGGGGAAATCTTCAACTTTATTTCTCCATCTGCCATGCCAGTCTTTAAAGTGCTTATATATTAATCGTGTACTCCACATAGTTTCCTTGGCAACAAGGATTAATCCCTTATAGAGCATATTGTATTTCCACTGCCCTCCAAAGTTGTTGTTAAAATAATAATGCATTGCTATTATTATAAGGTAGCGGAAAGTGAAGTGAAGTCGCTCCTGGGTTAGATATTTTCGAATTATATCAGGAATGGAAAATTTTAAGCTGATAATGATACTAGTTGGGTTGGATTTGCTGCACATTATTGTGAGTATTTTAAGTTGTTTTATTCTTGGTTTATATATATATTAACCTTTGTTTTTGTAAGTCACTTTGAATTGATTTTTGGGAAAAAGCAACATTGTAATAAGTAATTAAAATTATGCTTCTATTATCATCTCAAATAATGTCATGCTGATCAGTCTAGTGAGACAATACCTGAGTGGATATGGTTTTTTCAAACCTAATATTAGTGCAAATGAGAGCTTCAGTGGGAAAAGCTCCTGGGGCGTGATTTTGGAATTTTTCCTTCTTTACTTATACCAGGCACCCCCAAACTGCAGCCCTCCAAATGTTTTGGCCTTCAACTCCCATGATCCCTAGCTAACAGGACCAGTGGTCAGGGAAGATGGGAATTGTAGTCCAAAGTATCTGGAGGGCTGAAGTTTGGGGGTGCCTGACTTATACTATTCATTTTCCATTCCCCATTTTTCTTTTGTACGAATGTTATTGGTGTAGCCAGTTGTCTAGCATATAAAATAAAAGTTAAATATTTTTAGATATAGCAAAAAGTAATTGTATAAAGCTGTGCATCTCAAAGGTCAGTACTGTGCCTCTCTGAGGTCTGCACTGCACTCTAGATGGTTGCCTAGTTGGCCTAATGATGTCACTAGCCCTGGCCCTTGGTCTGAAAACAGATCCCCTCCCCCCACCACCATATTGCATTGCAAGCTAATTTGAAAACTGTTGTTGTTGTTTAGTCGTTTAGTTGTGTCCGACTCTTCGTGACCCCATGGACCATAGCACGCCAGGCACTCCTGTCTTGCACTGCCTCCCACAGTTTGGTCAAACTCATGTTCGTAGCTTCGAGAACACTGTCCAACCATCTTGTCCTCTGACGTCCGCTTCTCCTAGTGCGCTCAATCTTTCCCAACATCAGGGTCTTTTCCAAGGATTCTTCTCTTCTCATGAAAGAGAAGAAAACTCAGCAATGGCCAGAGGATTGGAGAAGATCAGTCTACATTTAAAAACTAATTGGTACCAGATATCCGACATGCCAGGGACACAGGTGGTGCTGTGCGTTAAACCACTGAGCCTCTTGGGCTTGCCAATCAGAAGGTCGGCGGTTCGAATCCCCATGACGGGGTGAGCTCCTGTTGCTTGGTCCCAGCCCCTGCCAACCTAGCAGTTTGAAAGCACGTCAAAGTGCAAGTAGATAAATAGGTAGATAAATAGGTACCGCTACAGCAGGAAGGTAAACGGCGTTTCCATGTGCTGCTCTGGTTCACCAGAAGTGGCTTTGTCATGCTGGCCACATGACCTGGAAGCTGTACGCCGGCTCCCTCGGCCAATAATGAGAGTCAGGGGTCAGGGGGTCCCTTTACCTTTAGCCAACATGCCAGAGCTAAGGTAGACCTGAGGACAAGAACCCCCCACTATTATTGGCTTCTCTGAAATGTACCTGATAGAGAAGCAGTGACATCATTATTGGGCACCACCATTCTCCCCCCCCCCCCCGGGATGTACTCCAGTATTGACAATAACCCACAGCCATATGACCATAATAACTGAAAAACTATATAGGTATCTCTGAGGGAAGAAACAAAGAACCAAGAAGAATCATCTCCTCCCTTTTGCAGCCTCCTTTCCCGGTCATTTGTCAATTAAATATTAACCTACCTGAAGAACAACATTTGGAAAATATTAATAATTATATCACTAGAGGCCGAATATCTTCAAAAAGAAAGAAGCAACCAAAATAAAATTCAAATGTATTTAAAATAGAGTTAACATCCTAAGTAATGTGATTGTGCAGATTATAATTCTACTTTATTTTACTCATATCACTGAAGCATTGCATATGATTTAGCAATTTCAGCAGTCTTTGATCATCAGAGGAGGAAGATTTATCTATCATAGAGGCTAATTACTCTTATCGTCTACCCTACTCAGTGGTCTCTATAGGCTCGGCTTGTACTTTTTTTGATAAAAATAAGAGGGCAGCCTTTGATGATTTTAGACTTGTCTCATCAAAGAGTCATTGGACAGCATCTTTACTGCATTCACTTCTGATGAATTTGCTTTTTTCCAAGCGAGGGGAGAAAAGACAGAAATGGCATGTTACCTGCCCCCACTCCCCTGGCACACAAAAATTATCATTTCCTTTATCATGACTCTGGACCGAACATCTCAACTATTTGCAACAAATAAACAAATCAATATACAATTTGACATGTAGATTGCTTCTACACAAGCCATTTTCTCTGGAACTGCCAGCATTAGTTCATTCAGTTTTCACCCATTTCAGATGAGATCATTGTCATGAATCTACTAAGCAGAAAGTCCCAACTTAAATTGCTGTCGCAGCTATGAACTTTCCAGGGAGTGTTAGAAAGTATATCTCAACCTAAATACCCCAATCTGCAGTATAGGGTACAATAATACTGACTCACCACACAGGGCTGTTGTAAGGACTGCAACTAGATAAAGAATGTGCATTATTACTATTATACAGTAGTTATCATTCCTGATTTTGAATGGGATCGCAGTGCCAACCTTCCATGTGGTCTGTCAATACACTAGTTATTTGGCTTGCATTTTCTAGCATGTCCCTTCCCCATTATAGTTACAGCCCAAGTGTAAGTACAACAATATATTTTCCCATTGCTATGCTCCACTATAGTGGAGTGTGTGACGCTTGTTAGACAATTCAGTGTGATAACCCGGGTGCTTAAGAAAAGTGTGGGGATTGAGTCTATAAGAATGCGAGACCATAGCCTGCTGAAGACTCTGATGCAAGTGCCCATTGCTTCCCCCCCTCTCTCCAGCATGCATCCAAACAGGAGATTGGAAGCAAACATTTCAAGATCAGAAAAAGCAGCTAGTTAAACTATGGTTTAACTATACAGTTATTGCAGATAGAGGCAACCTCTATCAACCTTGATGCTGGGCTACAAGTCTACAACATCTGGCCACTGGTCACTGGGCCTTTGAGCATAGCTGCCAAGTTCTCCCTTTTTTTAAGGGAAATTCCCTTAGGCTGAATAGGCTTCCTCGCGAGAAAAGGGAAAACTTGGCAGCTATGCCTTTGAGAGTTGGAGTGCAACAACATTGGAATGGCCACAGGCTTCCTCTCCTCTTTTTCTTGAAGCAGAAACAATGGTCCTATCTTGCTAATATATCCAGCTAATTGTAGCCCAAGGAATACAAGTTGAAAAGAGAATATGAAACATTGAAGGCTTCAATCCAAATCTCCTTTACACCATGCTGAGAGGGTTGGACTGGGTGTCCCTACACCCAGCACACTCAGCCTCCAATGTTTCCACCCACAGATTGATGCCATCATTATTCCCATGGTGAGGAACTCCCACCGTACCACCAAACATGTGGACTGGCAGAACCAGTTTTGAGAGTGGGAAGGGCTACCCCCGAATCCACCAGATCCACGGCAGATCACTGCTCTCAAGTGACAACATCAGGCCCAATCTGAGTCCAATCATGTGTTAGCTCCAGGCTGTCACAGTAAGTTGCCTATCCCCAAGCTGTTACTCAGCTGGTGTGAGAAGTAGGGCTACAGCTGTAGTGCTGGCCCCTCCACATTGCCCACCCCTCAACCAGAAAGGGTTTGGATTGTAGGCTTAGCTGCAGTCTTTTGAAAGGGGAGGGGGGAATGCTTCTCACATTGAGAAATAATGCAATAAAATGTTGATTTGATTTAAAGTTTTGAAGATGGTAGATATTAGTGGACAAACCAGCTTATCTAGTCTTTTACAGAGAAACATTTAGATGCTTTGAAAAGCAATTTCTCAAACCTAAATTACTTCTAATTCCTAAATAAATTAAGCAACTCATTTCATCTTGTTTGGATTATTTAATTATCTGATGGGGGGCGCGGAGAAGTAACAAACTGAATCAAATAAAATACTTGGGGTTCTGTCTCACTGTGAACCACCCAGCTTAACAATATAAAGCTATAAACTATATACTTTGTGTGCCTTTCTTGTTAAGCTTTAAATTAGAATGTGCTAATTAGAGTGTGGGGCACAGAGAAAAATGCAATACTCCATTGCAAGGGTTCCTGTTTGAGTTCTACTTTGTTTCTGCAAAGTAGACTGGTGATATAATTATCTCCCAATTCAAGAAGTAATTCACCTTAGTAATTTTGAATATGTCAAGAGCCCAGTTCACAAATCACCTAATCACTTCTTAGGCACTTTTTGGACTGTGATTCACTCTATATGAGGAAAGTGACTGGTGTACCAATATGTGGATCCACCAAACCTCAAACTCTCGCAGCATAATACTTAACAGCACTTAATTTCAACTCTATTTCCCTGAGCTGTGAATGATGAAAGAGATGTTGAGCTGTCAATGTTTCTAGCTGTTAGGTAAGCTATGCACATTCATGAAAGGGCTAATACAAAAATTCCCAGAATGCAAGTTTGTAAAATAGTCCTGACACCATGCACAGCTTTTCTAAAATTTATACTGCTCCCCCCCCCCAATGCTTTCCTCCAGGGAAAATTGCAGAAATTCTAGGACGTCTACTGGGCAGAGACTGCTGATTATTCTAAATTATATGGTGCTTTTGTGATATGTTCATTTCTGTGTCCTGTGGATGATAGACCAAAACCATCAGACTTATGCTACTTATGACCTAGTTCACACTAAGCCCTTATTATTGTATATCAGATGGTATGGCATTACGGAAATTGATCAATTAACCCTTTTACATCATGCCTTATGACACAGAAGAAACTCCTGCATGCATATAAGCAGTCTTAGTTGCCAGACATTGATTGCTCTATGTAGTGCATGAAGAAGCAGTTAAGTAGATTCAAATTAGCAGGATTCTATTGTTATGAGATCACACCATGGCTGCTCAGGTGCAACACTCTGCCCCAACAGGACAGGCAAAAGATGATTTGGAAGGGTGTGCTTCAGTCTTTATCTCCGTCTACTTACCTGTCTGTATCTATAGATATAGGCATATATTTGTTAAGTTAAAAATCCTCAAAACATGATAAATCTATATAGCTAGATTAGGGGGATACTGTATATATATATATATATATATCTCCTCTGTAAACCAGGAGTGGGTAATTTGCTGAATACTCTTTTAAGGATTAGTGTTCATCACTACAGTTTGTGGAAGTGAATTTCACAGTTTAACAATGCTCTCTGTATAAAAGTACCTCCTTTACCCTGTCCTGAATAATCCAACTTTCTGCTTCATTGCATGGCCCCGGATTCTTTTATTGTGAGGAAGGGGGGGCTTATCTCTACCCCCCTCATAGCTGCCAAGTTTTCCCTTTTCTCGTGAGGAAGCCTATTCAGCATAATGGAAAATCCCTTAAAAAAAGGGATAACTTGGCAGCTATGACCCCCCTCCTTCACACCATACATAGTTCTCTATCATATGCACCCTTATTCCCCACCCCTACACAACTAAAAAGTCCCAAGTATTGTAACTAAAGATAGAGGGGACAGCATATCTACTTAGGGTTTGCCAGGCTCACCCACGAAAAGCAGGGAAGCCTGGGGGGAACTTCGCTGCCATTGCCACCAGGGACTATGAATAGCTGGAATACTAGCCATTGTCCCAAGACAGCTTGCCCAAAAAGAATTGACACAGGAGAAGGAAATCTCCTTTATGTCAGTCTGATATGGCGCTTGCTCTTGAGTTAAGGAGTTCTGTAATTATTAAGTAAGCTATTAAGTAAGCCCATTGTCTGTTACTTATATTGAAATAACATTCTTGCTCATTAAAGCAGCAAGCTTATGTGTCTTATCTCTTTTGGGGGGGGAGTGAGAGGAGTACCGGTGCAAATATAAAATGAGAGAGAAGTCAAATGAGTGTGGCAATGAAAGAGGAGTGAGGAGTGCCAAGAAAGTAGGGCTGGTTATTGAAGAGTAGCAACCTGCCCCAGATCAATACTTGAACATCTCAGGAGTCATCAACATGGCTCTAGGCTGGGGGAGTAACATGATGACCCTGAATCCACTGAGTTCTCCCTCTCCACCCACATGGTCAAATGTGCCCATAGGCCTAAAAAGGATGATGACTCCTGGGACCCCATGAGTCAAAAAACTGTGTTTTGAATGCGTTCTAAACATGCAACACCAGATGCCGTTGGTGCAAAATAAAAATTCTAAGCAATTTTCCATAGCTCCCCCCCTTTGTTATAATGATTTAATTTCTGACTTATTTATAGCGGTTCCCCCCCCCCCCCGTTCAAGTAAGTACAAGTTCATCTACAATGGAGTCAATAACCAGGGAGAACATTATGCTTTTTCACTGGGCATACCCCATAGGATTATGTGACAAAGTTCCTCCCTATTTTGACAGGACCTGAGACAGTCATTTGCAGTAGCAAGTATTAATAGGTACAGATGTCTCCCAATAGTGCAGTGTAAGCAATACAAGAGAACAGTGCAATACAAAACTGAATAGTACAAGAGAACAATGTTTAAATGTTTACAACAAGCGTCAAAAGAAGGTTATGTTTTGGGGCCATTGGGAAGATAAATGCAAAGCTATGAAAGTCATTCTGTCTCATTCCAAGTTTAGATGCAGCAATCCTGCCTCAAATGGATTAGAGAAACCCGAAGACTCTTTCACATCTATGATTCTAAATGCTTCTGTCAGGCTGATGAAGACTATGAAGCTGTGTCTATTTTGTTTTTGATTTTCTTGCTTGGACATTTTCTGTAGTTGTCAAGCGGCAGAGAAGATGCCAATAGCTCTGTGTCATAATTAAAGCTCCAGTGTCAATAGATGCAGAATGACTCTTACGTTTAGCATTCAGCAGTGAAGAGTGCCTGCCAATAGTTTGCCTGTAGCTGACAGTTAAGAGATATTTCTATAATCACTCCAGTTACTTTGAGCCATTTTGCTTGAAATAATGACAATGTTGAAATCTTTGGTGCTATTTCACCTTGTGCCCATGCTCTTCAGAGAAATCTGGTTCTGCTCTCATCACTACTTCAGATATAGATTAGAGGTGGCTGAACTGAAGAGTTATTATGGTGTTTGCATCTATCATATCCACTAGATCTGACTACCCTGGGCCATCTGGGTATGACACCAGGACTCTTTACACATCACCTACCTTCAGTGAGATATTCTCTTTCCCCCTGCCCCACTGCAAGCATTTCTGGCATAGCTGAGTGATCCAGTCAAAAGGCTGGTCTGATTGTGTGAGTTTCTCACACCAGATCAATACAGTGGTACCTCGGTTTACAGATGCTTCAGGTTACAGACGCTGCTAACCCAGAAATAGTACCTCGGTTTAAGAACTTTGCTTCAGGATGAGAACAGAAATCATGTGGCGGCTCGGCAGCAGTGGGAGGCCCCATTAGCTAAAGTGGTACCTCAGGTTAAGAACAGTTTCAGGTTAAGAACGGACCTCCAGAACGAATTAAGTTCTTAACCTGAGGTACCACTGTACATCAATGCTGATTCTGTGAGAAAGACGCCACCCATATAGGGTTCAAATATTATGCCAGGCATGAACTAGATTTCCACAAAAAATTGTTCAATGGGCTCTATAATCTCTCTTTTAAAAGGTTTTACAAGTAATCCTAATCTGGTGAAATTAAACCACTTTCAGGACTAGCCCTGGGGAGCACTTGACCCCTATGTTCACATTATTACAGCAAACGTGCAAGAATTTGGCCCACACTGTCCTAATTCCTCCCTTACCCATTGGTTTGGAAGGCAGCAGACTGTGGCACTGCCAAACATTAAGGAAAAGATGTCTTCTCTTCAGGATAGGAATTTGCCTGCATCAAGCATGCAAGGTTTTATGCAGTTTGTCCAAGGAAGGCAAGGAAGTGTCCATCTACTGCTATATTTGGTCCCTAGCTCTTTGTTGCAGCTTACGTAGGCTATCACTCTTTCATCGTCCCAATGTGGCCTTTGAGCCATACAAATTATAAGTGATCTGCAATTTGCACAGGCATTGGGATGTGAGCAAATTGTTCCTCAGCTGAAATCCACTGTGTGTTCTACTCAACTATATACACTATTCTCAGAGGTATTTATTCCAGAGGACCTGATAACATTGCTTTTAACTGGAATGTTACATTATATTAAAGCAATTCTACATGGTATGTAATCTTACAGGACAATTCATTCTCTTACTTGATAGAGCTGGTATTCAGTACAACAAAATGTCTACTCTTATCACCAATGTGCACTACCTTAGCAAATGGTTTACAGACATCTAAACATCGAGTGCTGGGTGTAATTGTTGTTTTCATTCTTTGCAGAAGACATCTTTGAGAGCTTTGTAGGTATTTTATGTTTCTTGCTTGAGCATAGCTCTCCAGTACTATTCTACTCTGAGATATCTAGCCTAAAAGATTTCATGCTATTCCCCCCCTCAAAATTAGTTGCACTATAAATCACCATTTCTGTTGCATTTTTTTCCAGCTAGGACTAGTTTGTAAGCTTTGCTTCTTGGTTATACAGTTGGGTGACCTTAGTGCCTGCCCATTATATTTTAACAATAATCTTATTTAACTCAGGTGATTTACTTCTTGGTCTTCTTACATCTGATGTGGACGGATGAATATGGTGGAAAGTACCTATAAATTTTCCTCTAATATCACCTTAACTCAACGTTTATTAAAATCTGTGACTACCAATAGCTTTCCAAGTGTATCTAGTTCTTTAAGCTGATCTGCATGTACATTACTATATTTTATACTTGAATGTTCTTGTTATTTATTACTAAGGATGAAGTACTGCTTGTACGCTAGACAGCAGCTATATTTTCATCAATATCAAAGGGGTCAATATTGCAGGTAATGAAAAATCTCTTTTAGGCAATAGCACACTGCTAGAATTTTTATTACCAAAGCATGGTCACAATTACATTTTTCTACACCTTGCTAACACTTATAGGGTGTGCTATAATCATTTTGAAAGTTCTTTCTAGCTTGGGATATAATTACACAAGTTCATACAGTGCAGCATAAAGATTTGTCTTCCAGTTCCATACTTTAACAAATATATAAGTGAAAAAAATGTATAAAAGAATAAATTCCCTACAGCACAAGGCTAATTGTCTCAATCAATTGCATGTTTTAAAGAACAGAATCTAGTTTAGGGTCCTCAAAATGTTGGACTGAGATTGACATTCAGGTGCCTTCAGTAACAACCCGTAGGCTCTCCACTAATCATATTCTGCATGATAGTCTTCTTAAAGTTCCCTTACTCATCTTAAACAAATCCAAAAACCCAACAAAGCTTGATTAGCTTCTTCAATTCACTTGGGGCTTCAACAGGACCTCTGCTGAACAGTGAGGTCGCTATTACTCTTACAACCAAGTAGGCTGTCCATATGCCAGACCTTATGGCTGCTATTTCCTCAGCTGCTGGTGGTCCACACAGCTGTTTTTTTTTTTTTTTGCTTTTTTTGAAGAACATTGGGGAAATCATGGATGCAACTTTCTGAGATCAATGGGTAACCTTTGGTTAAAATAAAGAATGCTGGTATGTTTGTATGCCAAGTGGCTTCAAGCATCTTATTAATGCTGATCAGATGAGCAGCCCTGGGCCTGCTTCCTACGCTTCATTTCTCTGTGCTTGCTTACTGTACCCTTGATGATTGGCAGCTGAAAGTGTGAAATGAATCCCTTGTAAAGCATTGCATTTGAGGGAAGGTGGGATGATGCACATGCAGTCTCTTTGGTGCTTCATCTGCAACAACCCCTTCAGCCTCCCACAGAGATGTATCTGACACTTTCATTGTATAGTTTCCATTATATGCCAAAGACAAACCTCTTTACTTTGGCCTGTAAGTGCAACACCTTTATTTTAATGAACCACCCTGTACTTCTGATTATAAATTGTTTTTGAATATTGATTCCCACCCCCCCATTGTAACTCAAGATGCTCAAATCTGTCAATTTTGATTTCTCTCCCTTTCTCATTTTTTTTCAATCTTAAGTTCAGTTATCCACATTTCCACATCAGTTTCCATTTTTTTAAAAAAAAATGCATGAAATTTCAGCAGATTTTTTGTGCAAATTTCTCCTAATATACGTATGTTTGTATGCAATTTTGTATAACACACACATTTTTGCGAAGCAATTTCCCCTAATATAATGCAGTATTTATTGCATGGTATTTTCACTAGTATGTGCACTTATGTGCACACTTTACCTTAGCACATGCATTATGTGCACATTACTTGGCTGGAGCATGGTATTGCAAAATAGGACAAGGGCAAATTTCAAAAGATGACACTTTTTTTGGCATACTCTTTCAGAAAGTGTAGGTCCACCTTTATGTGCAATCTGAATCAAATTTCTTTCCCCCCCCCCATCCTTTCTTGTAGCCCACCCTGGCACTTTTGACTGAAAGGTAGGTAAGAAATAATCACCACCATCACCATAATCATGTTCCAGACAGGAAAGAATTATTACTTGGGGAGGAAACGTGGCTTGATCAAGAGTCTTTTACTGCAAAGTGGCACACCTTCCTAGCTGCCTAAAAGTTAGGCCAAGAACGTTTCAATCAAGTATATGTTTTTTGAAAATGTATGCTGTGTTCATAGGTGTATCATGACATTAACCTAAGAGCTAGATGGTGCTGAACAACAATTATATAAAGAAATTGCAGTCCAAAGTCCAGAAGCAATCGCATACTGAGGAGAAAGTGCCATATGAGCAAAGAGTGGGATGAGGTATTTATAGCTGTAGTGATTCACCTTCACAGAACAGGTGGGTTTTTCAGTAATTATGATGATGCTAATAGCTAATGGGAAAGAATAATTGGCACAGAGAAGGCAATTGGGGTTGAGATGCTGCAAACAGGCAGGCATACACCAAGAGATAAAAGTCCATTCTCTAAGTTAATTGAAAATAATGGCGAAGCAGCGGGGAAAGGTATGCACTAGTATAGCTTAAGCTGGCAATGTTCAGTAGACAGAGTGATTTATACTGGCTTAATCAGGTTGTCATCAAAATTATCTTTTTGAGGAATCTAAGCAGCATTTTTACATGTATCATCCAGGAGCTTCTCTTTCTGGACAGCTGCAGATTTAGAGACAGAATTAATTAATTTAGAGTAGAAAGAAAGTAAACAACAGAAATTGCCCCAAACTGCTTAGTTTTAAATTAATGCAATCATGGTCATGAGTAGAATAGATGGATAAGAATAGATTTTAGAACAAATTAAGGAAAGGGGGAGAGGAGATAGAGAAGAAGGAAGGAAGGAAGGAATGAAGGGAAGGAAGGAAGGAAGGAAGGAAGGAAGGAAGGAAGGAAGGAAGGAAGGAAGGAAGGAAGAGGATGGCACACATTGTTGCTATAAAATGAAGTTAGGAAGACTGAAAATATGTGATTCAGAGAGCACCAATACAACTAAAATGACATCAGTTTAGATAATGCAGAATTTATTTTCCCTGAATGGACTTAAGGGCAAAAGCATATGGCTTGTGATTCAAAGAACCATGCAGCTAGTTCTGTATGTTCTGGAACAGCAGTGCTTCCTGGCACAGGAAGTTTTAAAACTGAGAAGAGTTTACACAATGGTTTGTGTAAAAAAGATGTCAAAAGTGCTGCTTAGGATAACCTACAATATGGCCTTTGACACGGCTAAAGTTGTTCTTTAGAATTCCAAGTTTAGATCATCTTTACAAAATACAGGTATGAATTGTCCACAGTGATACTAGCATGAAGAACATTGGGAGAAGCATCTTGAATGAAACCCAAAGAATGAACTGTTATATATTTATTTGTTGAAGGTGTCTGTGAACATTCATACCCTCCAACATTTCTCTGATCAAAATAGGGACATCCTATTTACTACTACTACTACTACTACTACTACTATACTCCACTCATCTGACTGGGTTGCCCCAGCCACTCTGGGTGGCTTCCAACATACAGAAAAACTTATTATGTTTTATTAAACAATAAATACCTTCCCTATATAGAGCTGCCTTCAGATGTCTTCTAAAGGTTGTATAGTTACTTATCTCCTTGGCTCGGGCGTTCCATAAGGGGTCCTAAGAAAAGCAGGGCATTCCAGGATCAAATCAGAAACTGGGACGGCTTCTGTGAATTTGAGATCGTCCCTGGAAAAGAGGTATACTTGGAGGATCTGAACATTATAAGCACTGACAAAGCTGTAAAATACCCAGGCAGTGTAAGTGAAAAGCGAACCTTTACTGTACAGATTTCACACGAGACATGAGCCCATTTCAGTTTTGTTTTGTTTCCCTGTCACTCTTTCACATTCAGATCACAACACATGTTAAGCTGAGCTGCTCTCAATATCAGGTGCAATTAGATAGACAGATAGACAAGTCTTCTGGAAGCTTTAATGTGTGCTCAGTTGAGAGAAGGCCAGCCACCATATTAAGACACTGTAGCATACAAAAATGGCTGCCTGGAGATGTGTTTCTCTTCAGAGATTGCTGTCTAATGTACGTTATTATTCTGTCATGGTTTTTCCATGTCAATCGTAGGAAAACTGTTTGTTGACATTGATCCTAATTGGTTTCCATCACATGCCACATACCTTACGTGATAGAAGAATGAGTTATATATACTGACAGTCATCAGCATCCACAACATTGAGGGAAGCCCTGACTTGGATGTAAAAATGAAGGGGAATGTGTAAGAAGAGGAGAGGCAGGAAACAACTAACAGGGAAAATGAGGCCTGTTTCAATCAATTGTTGAATGACATTTTATTCAAGAACTGAGCTTTGGGGACAAGGTGAGGGAACGAAATTAAGATATCATGGTCTTGCCATGGGAAAAGAACTTTCCCCTTATCTCTGAATAGCGCAGTTGATTTTACTTTGAAAACAATGGAATTAAGAAGTAAGTGTGAACAAACCTTTAAACTTGATGTTCTAACGAAAGAATGAATTCCACAGGCAGTTAAAGCCTTCTCAGCTCTTTGAATTAAGCTTTTTGTTCATCATTTCTTTCTAAAAGGTTGCATTTTGCAATTCCCATGCCAGTATTTGGATAAAATCTAGCCGCATTACAAACATATCCTGTTTATATGGTTGAGAGGGGATCATGCATTTGTTGACAAACCTAACATAGCTTTCTGAGCAGAACCACTTTAGGCTGCCTTTCTATTGCAGAATTGTCTTGTTATTCCAAATGAAAGACTCATACCCAAAAGAAAGATTTAATGCCCTGTATCCAATGCCAGTCCACTCAGAGTAGACCCATCAAAATGATGTCACATGAGTAACTTAGCTTCATTAATTTTAGTGGGTCTACTTTGAGTAGGACTAGCATTGGATACAGTCCAATGACTTTTGTATGTAAAAAATTATGATTGTTTACACCTGACTGGAAGCCCTGGTATTTTTCAAAAGAAGTATAGCATTTCCCCCCCACAGTCAGTGACTATATCATAGCATAGCATACTTACAACCCTGACTAAACAGCAATATTTGTTGCAATTGATATTATATTTGTGAGACTTTTGATTGTTAAAATTGGAATATCAGATTTTCTGCATTAAATGTGCTTGCTGTGAATGGGAAGCATCAATAGGAATGCTACACACTGTACATGGAATCTCAGAGAATTTCCATTAAATACATTCAATGTAGCATTTATTTCAATCTGAGATCTTACATCCAGGCAAATTGAATTTAGTTTATTTGAAAGTGCAATGGTGCAGACATTGAAATAAACACATTCCCACATTAAAATAAATACATTTGCTTTTTCACCGTGAATCCTAAGCTTTTTTAATTTGAATTTGTGATCATTCATATGGCATATTAAAAAGGCTTTCTGTTGTTTTGCTTTAAACAACCCGTAGCCATTTTATACAAAATCAATTTTAATGTAGCATTATGAATGGCAATTTGAACAGCGACTATTACATAATTCAGATGTATTTCCCTAGTCTTCATATTTCAGCCACATTGTAAATAGACAGCAGTGTAACATGGACTAGCTATGAGAGGGCAATAAAACTGCATGTCGCTGGTGAATTCAGCAGGTTCTTCTCTCCCGCTCCTGTTTAAAATCCTAGGAGTCTTGAGGCTGTTCTATCTGATGCAACATTATGCTGTCTGCAGTAAGAGAAAGGGAGTGTGAAAACATTTGCCTCAAATAGAAGCAGAGCCAGACACGCCTTCCTTGCCAGATATAGGATGCTGCAGTAACTGTAGCTACAAGCTGCTGTTTCTTACACCACAGAATGTCAATAACATGTAGCTTGTGTGGCTGTCTTGCCTTAATGTGGTCCATGGTCTCCTTGTCAAGTTAAGGACAGGACTACAGTATAGTGCAGTGATGACTAATGAAGATAGAGTTAAACATTGTTTCCAGTGTTACTGGTTGGAACAAAACCTGTGGTTACTTTTATTTTCCTTTATGGACAGCTGCAGATATATTCTCCTGTTGTTTGGGATAAAATTTTGCATTTACACTGCTACAGAGCAGTCATTCTCTAAGCTGAATGTTGCCATTCTTTCAACTTTAGGTTCAGCGTTAACTGACAATGACAAGATTCAGGTAGGTAACCTTGTTGCTCTGATGCAGTCGAAATAAATAAAAGAATTAAAAAATTGTCCAGTAGCACCTTACAGACCAACTAAGTCTGTTCTGGGTATAAGCTTTCTGAAGAAGTGTGCATGCACACAAAAGCTTATACCCAGAACAAACTTAGTTGGTCTCTAAGGTTCTACTGGACAATTTTTTTAATTTATTTTGACAATGGCAATTAAGTTTGCACCTATGGGTGCCTGGTATCCATTTTTGTGCAGTGATAAGGTACATAAGAAAGGAGTGGTGTAAGCACCATTTGGAGATTGTTCATATAGATGTTAAAATTGGCTGGTGTATTTAAAGCATTTATATATTACCCTTCAGCATATTAAATTCACTTATTTAAGGGGTGATGAACCTGCAGCCCTCCAGGTGTTACTGGACTACAGCTCCCATCATTCCACTACATGCTGAAACACACACACACATATTTTTAGCCAGCCCTGAAAGCAATACAATGATTTATATTTTGTATTCTTTAACCTTGCAAACTTTTATTAACAGCTCCTGTGGGGTTGTTCTATTTTAGGCCCATTCTGCAGCCAGGTACCTCAGTACTGTCTGGCAGAGCACATTTGCAGCTTGTTTTGCTGAGTGGTCAGATCCCTGGGTAGAAAGGGGAACTGTGGAGAGCATGGCTAACTAACTGTAGTATTGAGCGTGTTCCAATGTAATGCTATAGTACAAAAGCCTGCCTCCAGCTATTATCAGTAACAAATGGCAGTATGAAATCACATTTGTTGAAAAGTGCCATGAAATAAGAGCTATATGACATGTGAAAGTTCCAGCATATGCACCCATCACACCAGTAGAAATGATCTGAGTTATTGGGGGGGGGGCGAAGAGAGAATAGCTGTGAAGCATCATATCACAATGCACAAAGTAGAGATTAGCTCTGCCTCTGGGCAGTTCTATGAACTGCATAGACACATTTGAAATATATTCATAATTAGCTTTTTTTTTAATAGACATTCTTTCATTTCTTCAGGCGAGGCATGTATCTTTTTAACAAAAATCAAATATACCATAATAAAATCATAACACATTTCTACAGTTTAACTGTTAAGTTACGTTACATTGCCTCAAGTAAAAGCAGAATAGTAGCGTAATGGGCTTTGGCAGAGTGAGGGGGACGGGACCCAGTGCTCAATCAAAACAGGGTTTAATAAGGAAGCTCCAATTTTATAATGGTGTTTTGCTGATCAACGAGGTGCTGAACTCCATGAGAGTTCAACTAGCCACATTTGCACTGGCATATAACTGGCAAATAGCCAGTTACAAAGAAGCTGCATGGAAAAAAAAAACCCACTAGAAATGATCACTTTGCATTCAGTAATGGTGTGTTTCGCTTAGTGCTGTATGGTTTATGAACAAATTCACAACTCTTTTTGGAGATCTATGTTTAAAAAATCTTATTGGCCTTTTTTTAAAAAACAAAAAAGCACAAAACAAAATTAGTATAATGCTTAAGTGTAAATAAAACCTCTAAGTGGCATACAAAGGTGATCACACATACTGTACATTAATCTTCTCAATAATATTTGGTGTTGAAAACAAGTTTATAAAAATGCAAAATGATTGAAATCAACAGCTAAAAGGATACATTCTAAGCTAAAATTACATGCTCAACTAAAATTACAGGTTAGGCTACCCATCAACTTTTCACGTTTGGGTACGTTTACCTCAACAACAGCAAAAGTAGGCACCAAAAGGAATACAGGAAAGGCAGTTACCTATTGTGAATGAGCAGGGAAGTTGCAGTGGGCAGGGATTGCCACATGGAAGTAGCATATCCATACATAGCACATGAACATTATGTGACACTTGTTTAAAAAATATCATTTTAATGAGTGTTTTGAACACTTACCACACATTATTCTTTCAATTTCATCAGATGTGTATTTGGTGCTGTATCAAAGACGACCATCTAAATCAGATGTAAAAATCAGCATTTCAGCTTGACAAATGTCAGTTTTATTCCTGATTTTCTTATCGTTTATCTGAGTTTCAATGCATCTGTACAAAATATAAGCAAATCCTATATTGCATTCTCAACATGATAGATTATATTTCCATTACAATTTGATGGTATTATCCTAGCTCTTTAAATTCTCTCATTCTCTAAAGCTATCCAAAAATATCCAGTTTTTGTTAAGCATTTGGTAATATATATTGGATGGGGATGTAAGTGGTAATTAAGTATAACTGGTTCCATCACAACAGACTTCACTTGAATTGTTACAGAATAATCATACCCTTATACAACAGCTTAAAAAAGCATTTTGTATAAGTATGCATGGTGTATTTGATCTGTAATGGGATCTACAAAACTTCGTGTCATATTCAGATGCTGAGGTCTCAGTAAAAATTCTTTTAATACTGTATGTATACCACACATTAACTTGGGAGTCTATTGGTTTCCTTAGGGTCACAGCCTAACACAATTGACTAGTGGGAGCACGTAAAAACATAGTTTTATTAATTTATTTAATTATTTAGAAAATGTACTTTTGCAGAAAATATAAAAGGTGGTGTGCAACATAAAAAGCACAGTACTGCAATGCAATGCAATACTCCAGAGTTAAAATATTTGGGCCAGTGAGTGCAAGGCAACATGGGGACTGACAAAGAAGGGATGCTATTTTGTACTACTTTATTGCATGTGCTGTGTAAAGTCGGGTGCAAAAGGTTTCTGACAGCTCCAGATATAGCTGGGGCAGGTTCCTTTCTGAATGCCATTGCTAGTAAGTGTCTACTAGATGGAACAACGGTCTGACTCAGCTTAAGATAGATTCTAATGAAGGGCAAGACAGAAGATGTTTGTACTTTCCTCTGTTGTCCACGACAGCAGTCACTTTTATCCAGTTTGGTTCCATTATTCCCTAAGGACCATTGGTTTGAATACGTGACTGCTTGGGTATTGATTTTCTTGTTTTACAAAGAAATTACTGGCAAATAGCTCCCCATTGACCCTTAGAACAGCCTAACAGACCCTTGCATTTATTGTCCTGGTTTGGCCCAAAAAAGAAAGAAATTAATTGTTAAAATTATTTTGATTAAGACAGGTACAGTAGTACCTCGGTTTATGAACACAATTGGTTCCGGAAGTCTGTTCATAAACTGAAGCGTTCATAACCTGAAGCGAACTTTCCCATTGAAAGTAATGGAAAGTGAATTAATCCGTTCCAGATGGGTCCACAGCATTTGTAAACCGAAAATTCGTAAACCGAGGTGTTCATAAACCGAGGTTCCACTGAAAATATTGTTTAAAATGCCTTTGTATTAAAGTTTTATGAGTGCTTCAGAATTCTGAAATGATGTTCACCCCCCACCCCACATAAACACACTGTCTGACCCGTACACTAAGGTTAATCATTCTAGAGAGCAGGGACAGAGTCTTTTCACTGGTGGCCCTACACCTGTCATTCACTCCTGAGAACTCTCCTTGCTCACCTGTTTTGTGACCTTTAAGCAGTCCCTGAACACTTTTTTAAAGCCTACCAAACTTTGTTGTCAATTGCCATCCCCTTATATGTGATTGAAAGCTTGTGTTTTCGTTGTGTACGTTCAACTGTTTTGCCTTTAACGTTTTCATTGTGCTCATAAAAGCTGCATTGCGAGGGCTTGCGTGCAGAGGCAGGGTGAATAAATAAATAAATAAATTCAAATGCTGCCGCATATTGTCATGGAAATGAAATGGGGACATCTGGTCTATTTCCATACCAAGTTTATTCTGTGCCTTTCACTCTCATGCATTATGGAGCCAAAGTGTAGCTTAAACAGGATGTATTTATGAAAGGAAATAACTGTAACTGTAAACGGATGAAAACAGCCCTCATCACAGCTTGTGATCTGTTTTTTTTCTCTCTCTCTTTTACCAGGAACTCTGTCCGGAACATGCTGCAGCCTACAGATATTTATATTTAGGGGATGTGACTTTCAGATTGCCCGTAAAGCTATAGCTACAAGTTCACTGCCTGAATCTCACTGTACTTTGTCTTTGCAAACTTCATTAGTTTCATTTCACTTCCTGGGAAGTGGGAGCATGGAGGGATTTGCTGCCTAGTAAATAATAACGCAAAAAATCTGCTCATTCCCACACACACATTTGCATAAAGTCAAAGGATGTCAATACAATAAGATTTCTCTCATTATAGGCCTCTTCTTTCTGGATGTTATTGATACTTTTGCTGCTAGGTAAATAAATGATTTTTAATCACCTACTATATCAGACACATTCCACATTCCACAACTAAGGCAAATGCATCCCTTAGGGGGGAAACAAACTGACCTTTTCTCATTTGTAGAAACTTAATTGTATGCAATTCTCAAATTGCTTGTTGCTTGGCAGTGAGGCTCAGTTAAACAATACTAGATGGGAGGAAAACCCTCCATCATGCCTTTCTCAAACCCCAAGGCAGATGCCAGATTAAGAGTGGCAGATTCATGATCAAAGCTCCAATGGGCAAAGATTTCTGCCTTATGAGTATGACAGGATGAGAAGGCAACGTTAAAGAATTGTGTTTATTTATTTCACAAAATGTATATATGCATTGGTTGTGGCGGGGTGGGGGAGGGAGCACCCACCTCAAAGGGGTTTACAAAAAGAATAAATTGACGAAATTATCAGTTTAAAAAGTTGAAAACTTCTAAAATATTCAAAAGTAATTTTAATCAAATAAGCTAAAAGCCTGGTTAAAACGCATGTCATCATTTTACATATCTGCCTGATGTCAACAGGCAGGGAGTTCCAAAATGTGAGTGCTGTCACACCAAAATAATCAATTTCTTACAAATGCGAAATGAATATTGTTCTGCAGATTGAAGTGGTCAAGTGGGTACATATGGGGTAAGGTGATCTTGTAGGTAAAATGGTTCCAAGTTTTTCACCTTGAATTTGCTACACCCTGATAGCAAATTGGCAAACACTGCAATTCTCCGAGCACAGTCAACATGTGCTGACAGGGTCTCGCTGCTGTCAGCAATCATGCCACAGAATGAAGAATACATAGAAATAATTGTCTGTCTGTCTGTCTGTCTGTCACCAGTTTAATAGTCTCACTTTCAGGCATCATCCAGGCCATGGTTGGGTTCTATGGTTTTCAATGCGAGAGCTTTACAACACAATTCTTAGGAGAGGCTGGTATGCTGGGGCAGAGCCAACCTCTTGTCTCTAGCTTTGCTGCAGGTTACCAGGATGAGGCCAGGAAGCAGCGAGGGCAGAGCTGTGTGGACAATCAGCAGCGCCAACCTGGTGCTACTGCTAGTGCGCCCACACAGCCCCAACCATGCACCATCTGAATAATCTGCAGTGATGCTGGTGATGAGAGGGCAACTCATCAGCTCTTCCCCCATGACGCCACACCCTACAGGAAATCTTGTAGTTGTCTGATCAAAAAACATGCCCCATGGAGTCAGTAGGTACAAAATGCAACCCTAAGTTAGGTGTTTTGTTTCCCCGACAAAATGTTTGGGATTTCAATGTGCTGAAAGGAGACTCCTGTTCACAGAGCCACAATTCATAAAGTCCCCTATAAAGAGGAAGTGATTGGTATCTCAGCACCCTTAGCAAACTACAGCTTCCAGGATTCATTGGGGTAAGCTGTGATTGTTAAAAGTACTGATTTTCATGTATAGTGTAGAATGGTCCTAGAGGTGGAGTGGACCTCGCTTGAAAGCTACCCAGTCCACATCTCTGCTCTATGTCGGCAATTCAGAACTAGAGCATCTCCAACAGATGGCTTAAAGACCTCCAGCAAGAGAGAGACCACCCCACCCCTAGGTAATGAAAGTGAGACAGCTGTTTAGTAATCTATAGCTAATCAAACCCAAAATGACACATTAAATAGAACTGAACGTGAGCATTTAAAGCCATTTATAAATGACACTGAAAGTAATGTAGTAGATGTATGGTTTAGGGAAAACAAATCTAAGAAATATAAACTATGCCTTTAGGGAGGCAAACATGTGTTGCTACCAGGAAAAGCATTCAAGTTATCTGAATTCTCAAACAATATATCCTTACCGGAGGGGCAAAAAAGAATTTCCCAATAAAATGTCACCATACAGTGTAACAAAATTAATGATTTAGAAGGAAAGACATAAACACATTACTCTCTTGGCCTCCTGTGAAAAGGCAGGCTAAAATGTATTAAAATATAGTCAGCCCAAATAACTATGTATTAATGTGACATACGGAACTGTAGGTCTGTGAATTCAGGTGAGGTATTTTTGTCTTTAACCTGATTATGACTTTTAGGATAATATTAATTCTGTATGTGGATGGCAAATTTTTGTCTTTTGTTTTGTTTCCCTCCCCCACACCCCGTGCTGAGAATACTTATGAACAGGTGCTCACAGAATTGTCATAACTGTAAATCAGGCAAGTACTGCGCCTTGTGGTGTGACTTCCAAGAATGCTTTCATCTCCAGCATAAGATATATAAAATCTTCTGCATCTTAGAAACACAATTACACTTGACATTTAAAGGGAAACGAGGAGGGAATCTATTTATAATAACAAAAATTATGTTTCAGTTCATGTTCTTTCCCAAAGAATCTGAGCGATGATGCCATGTTTTTATTTCATGTTTGTACAACGAGTTAGAAAATGACAACAGTTTGCCCAGGTTCAGCCAACGGCTTCACGGTTGGGAATTATTTATTAAACGTGACTGAACATGGGCAGTTTATGGTGTAATCCTACCCACTAAATATTGCACAGCAAAGTGACTATATTTGCTAATAAGCATTCATTTTGCACCATAATTAATAATATCTCCATTAGGTTTACCTGGTCTCCATTATTTGCAGCAGTGTTGTGGGAGATAGTCGTAGAGCCACCTTCCCAATAGCAGCATCACTTCAACATAACTGGATGAAGCAAGGGCGGGCAGCATGACTGCAAAGGTCATGTCTGCTCAACCCATTTTTTCATGTGAGAGCAGAGCCTGTTTTTGGGCACAGTGCTCCCATGTGAGAGCATTGCCCCAAGAAAAGTACATCTTTGGGCACTACAGACTTGCACAGATCACATGACTTGCGCATTGTGCCCCCAGAAGACATGCATCCCAATTTTTTACGTGTCTCAGTTAGAGGGTGCAATGCTACAGTATCTTACTGACTCAGCCAGAGTGTCTGTGCAAGCTCACCTCACCACCACCCTAGCCTTAGTCTGATAAGAATATAAGAGCCTGCTGAACTGGGTCAAAGACCCATCTAGTCTAGCATCCTGATCCCCCCATATGGGAAGCAGACAAGCAGGACATGAGCACTACAGAAACTCTCAGTAATTGGTATCCAGAGGCATACTGCCTCTGACAGTGGAGGTGGAACATAGCCATCATCGCTGGTAACTGTTGTCTTCCATGAATTTTTCTAAGCCTCTTCTAAAGCCACCCAAGTTCATCCTGTTGGAGCCATCACTTCCTCCTGTTGGAGCAAGTCCCATAGTTTCAGTATATGCTGAATGAAGAACTGCTTTCTTTTCACTGTCCTCAGGTCCTGAGTCTACCAAAGTGTCCATCGCCACATCTTCTTTGTACGCAGCATTAACAAATTATGCATTGTGTGAACTCATTCCTACAGGAAAACCTGACCATTGTGAATATTGGATTATTACTGGCCCTTCACAGTTCCCAAGTCATAGAGTAAGAATGGATGACCACTGTGCTCTGATCTTGATTCTGGCACAGCAGAACAAGCTGTTACATATGATTGGGTCTAAATTTTGGCTCTACAATGAATGTTTCCCTCTTTTATATTGAGTTGCAAAGTTGAATGCTATCATCTGGATTTGGCACATTTGTTGCATGCAATTAAAAAAGAAAGAAATAGTAATATTTTAAAGAAAATAATGCTTGTGCAGCATATTATTCCATTTCCGTGGAAGAAAACTTGCATGTGGAAATGTAACAAATCAAAACCATATGAAATTCGGGGGGGGGGAGTAATGCTGACAGAAGTGCAGGAATAGCATTTGTTTGGTTATATATGATGAGATGGTATAGTGGAGGCACACAGCTTGTTGTGATGTAGTGAAATGAAATTAGCAGGAGACAGTGACCAATATCCTCAATTGCCAAGTGTGTTTGGGCCACACATGGCAATCTTTCCTACTCTAACACTCTTCTTTTAAATTGCTGCCTTTAACAGGAAGCGGCATAGCTGTCACAACAATGGAATGACAAAACATAAAGGCAGTTTTGGGCTGCCTTATGCTATAGCTAAACACTAGGAACTGTCCAAGGACAGCATCTTTTGTCTCATCAACGTACAAGTTGTATTGCTTCCTTAAATGCTTTGGAAAGAACAGTTTCAATCTTGCAAAAAACTTTTACGTAATGTCTAACACTTGCCTTCAGTTAGGCTCAAAGGGTCCAGAGTCAATTCGTATGCCCATGCCTTTCATGTGACCAAGGTCAGCAATAGCTACTGCAGAGGTCTCAGCAATAGCTACTGCAGAGAAAACCCACTTAGGGAACATAGAAAAGTCAAACTTTGTCCACCTGATGGCTAGATTCTAGCTATATTTTGGCTGGCAGTAACACTCCAGGGGGTCAGGGAGAGTTCTTTTCCACCACCTGGAAACTGACATTGCAAATTAGAGATGTCAGGAATTAAATCTGGAACATTCTGCATGTAAAATGTGTGTTCTATTAGAATACAAGGTGGGTTTTTTGGTGTATGCCTAAGATGTTATCAAGTGCACTTAAAAATGTAAATTGTGAATATAAAATTCATGTGGTTTCAAATACATCCTTCATACAGGTACACTCAACAGGGAGTTGGGATTGGCTGAGCCCCCCTATCCAATTTGGTGACAAACACAAGTTTGATTATGTGCAATGTTTAAAATTGCTGATAGCATCAAAAATATATCATGCTAAGCTTACCCCTTTCTAAAATTAGTTAGAAGTATTGAAATAAGCACTATCCTTTTGGGGGGGATGTTAGATTTTACTCTTGCCGTAACTATGAATAATAGGCTCCTCCAGAACTGGAATAGAAGGAATTTCATGTAGTCTTCTTTCAAAATGGGTTTCATGAAAACATTTGGAGAGCTATTTAGAAATAAGCACATTTATGCAGCAAAACTGCCAGTTATTAATTAAATAGTAGTGTCAATTATCTTAATACCGTCTAGAGAACACATCACATTTTGAGAATCAAATCTGTAAAGGTCTCATTTGAGATGAAATTGGACATGATTAGTTGTGAGTAGCCAGGCAATGTTTACCTTGTTTGGCAGTTGGAAAGGCCACACCAAATTAGGTCAGATCTGCCCGGTTTTTCACAGGAGACTTAGGTTCACAAAAAGTACTAGCAATACCTCTGACTACCTTGGCTACCTCTGACAGCAATATTTGGCTCATGGCTACATTTTGTTTCTTGACTAATTCCTTAGCTGGTATTAATAACACCACTTGCAATGTTGACTATAGATCATTGGTTGGTTCTGACAATATTTCCTGAGCATTATAGGCCAGCTGCAGTAATGCAGAAGTCATAGTTCCCCAAATTGCACCAAGCTGAATCCCATGCCAAAAAGCAGAGGATGTAGGGTGTGTGTGTATGTCCTAAGAAGTTTAACTATTTGGCAGTGTGGCCCAATGATTTCAATGGAACTGATTTCAAATTCCAGAACAATAGCCTTTTAGGCTAAGGGTATCCAAGGCAGGAAAGGAAGTAAGGAGTAATATGAATACCATTACCACAGCTTACATATGTATTCTGGGAAACTGAACAGAAAGAATTCTTAATGTAAAATGCATTATGTTGTAGCAAGCTGCATGCATAGAGACCAGCAATGACAATATACCTTTTAAAAAAATACTCTGTTTTTGTACTTATTATATCCCTGTGCCAAATGTCTACAAGTTCTGATCCTTATGGACCACTTTAAAAGCTGCTGAGTATCATTTCCTGACTTTCTTATGGCTGATAGAAAGAAAGGCACATCATTAAAAAGCACAAAAGTATCCAACATGTAGCATAATTTCCATCCCTCTGGTACAGAGGAATAACTGACAAAGTATTTTGATTGCACTGAAAGTCACATACTGTTTCTTATTTTTAAACAAAAATTTAAATATAATATTTGGACACACACACACCTCCACGGGATTTGTGCTGGGGCTTTTTGACCTTTAAGCTTGCATTGTTCAAATATATTATAAAATGTTCTGAATATTGACATTCAGAAATCTGTAATTAGATAAGCTTACAGTCAAGATATGATATTGAACGGTCTTGTAGAAATAATTTCTCAAAGGAGACATGAATTAACTCAGATTTCTTTTAAACGCCATGCTCTTGATGTGGAAGCCCAGGATTATGACAGTGATTATGGCTGCCAGGTAGTGAGGAAAAGGCATTCTGCACATGACATGGGGCACTCCCTTTTATTACATAAAATCTTTCAGATTCAATCTCTAGCCCTAAAATCAGGTCAACTGGGTCGAAATGAATGTCTGTTAATTAAAAGTACTGGAAAAAGAAAGATTGTCATTGATTAAGGAAGAAAAAGACTAGTGAGCTCACTCACTGTCTTCCCTCAGTATAAAAGTATTATTTAGGCTCAACATCCCCTCAGAGTCCCATAATTCTCTATCATTCACAAATATGCTCTGCTGCCAAGGAGTGTGGCAGAGTCTCCTTCTTTGGAGGTCTTTAAGCGGAGGCTTGACAGCCATCTGTCGGGAATGCTTTGATGGTGTTTCCTGCTTGGCAGGGGGTTGGACTGATGGTCCTTGTGGTCTCTTCCAACCAGGGCCAGCCCTAAGGCAAGGCTGGGTGGCACAAGGCGCCAGGGCGCCAGCCCGCCAGGGGGTGCCGTGCTGCTCCACCTGTGCGGCAGCCTCGCTCGGAAACGGGAGGGGGGGCTCCGGAGGGATAGTTCGCGCCAGGGCACCAGCTATGCTTAAGACGGCCCTGCTTCCAACTCTATGATTCTATGAATCCTTTATTCCTCCAAGAGAAAATTCAAGACTTCTTACCACAGGCCACTAACTCATGTATCATTTTTTTGTGTTTGTCTGCTACTTTCTAGGCCACCTCCACACCAGACATTTAAACCATTGTCATACTACTTTCACAGGCAGTGCTTCCCCCAGAGAGTCCTGAGAACTGTAGTTTGTTAAGTGAACTTCAAGTTCTTGGGAGACCCCTATTTCCCTCACAAATCTACAATCTCCATAGATCCCTGGGAAGATGGAATGATTCTTAAACCACTCTGGTTTAAGTTGTAGTTCTGTGAAGGAAATAGGGGTCTCCTAACAATGCTAAGCACTCTTCACACACTACATTTCCCAGGATTCAGTGGGGGAAGCCATGGCTGTTTAAAGTACTTTACATGGTTCTAGTTACAGAACCCCTCATAATTCTGTTATGCAGTTCACTTCTCATATCAGTAGATTTCCCACTTATAATGCAATCAGTCCCCTCTTCAAGGTTAATTTAAGTGTATGTCTTCTTACAATGTCTTCTTAGCTTTTGCATTCAAAGTCAGTTGCTCTGAGTTACATTGAGCCTCAGTCTCCCCCTTCCACAGCTGCCCTCCCCTTATAAATTGCATACTGTGTCCTTCCCTGCCAAATGCTTCAGCCAGCATCTGCTCACAATAACTTTTAATTTTTAGGTGCTCAGTTCCCTTTCTGTAAAATGAATAGTATCAGACTTGTGGGATTTTTGGAAACATGAATTAGATAAATAGGGTCCTCCCTAACAAGAGGGCATGAGTTGTGGTGCGACCTGGCAACCAAACCCTGTGTTGTGGGTGGGAATGTTTGGATGGCCACAACACCCTATTGGAGGTCCCTCGATGCTGGGTGCAATCAGACCAATGGGATGCCAGCAAATTTGTATTGAGGGACCTTTATTTAAGCCCATGCACATGTCCCTGAGCTTCCTCTTTTCAGCCAGTGCATCGGAACAGCCACCCATCTCTCCCTAGATTTAGGGCTTGCATGCATGACCTTGCTATGCTGTTGTCTGTCATTGGGACAGGGGCACGACAGGAATTTTCCCCACTTGGCTGATTGGCTGGTGCCATTTGGGTTTCGCCTGCCACGTAGCAAATCGTCACAACTTGCAAGGTTGCAGAGAGGCCCTGGTTCAGGTGATAGGGGTCAACCCTGAGAGGGGTTGTGCCTGGAGCCAGAATTCAGGGGGGGGGCATCTGGCTGGTGGACTGGTTTGACCCCGCCTTCTACTATGTCGGGTATTTACCCAAGGCTGACCTGTGGTGTGCCCTGGGTCAGCGCTGCCTGCAAGGGTGCAGGGAGCTAGTCGAACCAGAGCCTATGCCAACCACTTGATTGTAATCAATAAAGTTGTGGCCTAAATTCTGCCAAACACCAAACCAAAAATTTGTCTGAATTTATTTGGGGATGGTTAAAAGGTCTACACACGCAAAGGTTGCAAAGCATGAGAGAGGGGGGTGGAAACTAGCTAAAGTATACAAAACACCTGTCCATTCATCCAAAGTCCTTTGGATGCAATGGAAACTTCTATTCAGTTCCCATGAATCGAGTCTATACTTTTTTCAGCAAGCACAAGGGAAATGAGTATTCCAGCCCAGCATACTTGAATATAAGGCTGCTCAAGTAGCTTGATAAGATAGAAACTCTAATTGTAGACTCTGAGAGATAATAATAATCATTGCTGCAATTAATTAAATGAAGTATCTTGGGCAGGGATCTTAAATCTCATGTAAGTACAAGGTCTAGTACACTTTGGGACAGACAACGGGAATGAGTGTAAGGGGCGCAACACACATATGGGATAGGCAGCAACTCTAGTGAAAATGTACTGCATTTATTCATCATTTACCATACGCAGAAAGAAGAACTAAGAACCATATGCAGAAAGAAGAACTATGAGGAGCATAGCAAGGCAGATGAAAAATCACTGCAGATTAAAGAGTATGGCCCATGAGCCCATACTGAAACAAAACAATACATGCCATTGAAATAGAAATAAAAGCTTTCTGTTACCAATGTATGAAGACCCTGTAATCAATGCAGATAGTCAGTAGAAGGGTGTCCCACTGAAATTGATTATCACGTAAATTAAGCACTAGAAACAAGATAACTAGAACAACTGCATTATTATCATAATAATATCGCAGGTAGAACAAAAACTACTACTATTGTACTTATTTACCTGGCTCCCTAACAGTAGTGGAATTTAGTGCAAGGACAGATGCAGATTCTGTTGTGATTATTTGTTAAAATTGAAAGCACTTTTTCAAAATGATTAATAAATGTGATACATTCTTTTAAACAAAAAAACAAAATCTTTTCGGTCAGTTTTTATTTTTTATTTCACATTGGTCTATACTCCAGTGTCTAGATGTTTGTGCAGCAGGTATAACAAAACAATGGCACCCACAGTCATTTAAGTGTTTGGTGAACGCAAGAAATCAGGCTTAAATGTTTCATTGTACAAGATCTTAAATATATGAAACAGATAATTAAATATAATGGGCATCATTATGGGTGGCAAGGATCATACATGAAAAGCACAAGACAAGACACTAATCTATTTTTTATTTCTCACAACTTCATTGAAACAATCAATACATCAATCTGTCACTATTTATTTCTATGGGTTCTGCTGCATGTATCTTACTGCACCCTAAACAGGAACAAACAGTCTAGGTCATGCCATGCTATCTCATAAACAGCAAGTTACAGGTAGGTAGCCGTGTTGGTCTGAGTCGAAGCAAAATAAAAAAAATTCCTTCAGTAGCACCTTAAAGACCAACTAAGTTTTTATTTTGGTAAGAGCTTTCGTGTGCATGCACACTTCTTCAGATACAAGTGATTGAAGTTCTGCAACCTTCATAGCAAGTGTACATGAGGGGCAATGGAATGTGTCCAATGTAGATGGATTGACACAAATTTATTGGACAAACATTCAACAGACCAACCATGTTTAGAAAGCAAAGAAAGGTGTGGGTGGCTCACAGTAGATGAATTGTTTTAGTCCCACAACAATGAGAAACACTTTCAATTTCCAACTCATATGTGCTGTGCTAAGATCATGTGATTGCATATTTCCAGTGTTGATACAAAAATTTATATTAAGCCAAATCTTATGATACACTGTGTTTTTTTAGGGGGGGAGGTGCTGCTTTGAAGACATGCACAGTGAGAGCAAATGAGC
The DNA here is from genome assembly GCF_965207765.1 of Zootoca vivipara. Taxonomy (NCBI): domain Eukaryota; kingdom Metazoa; phylum Chordata; class Lepidosauria; order Squamata; family Lacertidae; genus Zootoca; species Zootoca vivipara. The sequence goes on from NC_142587.1 coordinate 61,011,947, forward strand.
CTAAATTTGATGATAACTGCGCAAAGAAACACTTCACAAGGGCTTCTGTGCTTGCCAGGTGTAGAAGATCACCATTTTGCCTTTTAATTCTGATGAGCAGGGAGATAAAGTATCTGAAACTCTTTCAAATCATTCATTGTGAACTTCTGCATCTTATTCATTGCCTTTATGCTGTGATTAACTTCTGTGTTTACCCTGAAGACCCATAAACAGGTTTGGAAGTCAAAATCACAAACTTCTCCTAAGGAATGTCCTTGGATATGTTTTTATAATTATGGGTTCTCTGTAGTGAAGTGATCAAGGTGAATCCCCCTCAGGGCTTGAGCAGGGTTAAATACAGGATGCTGCTTGGGGCCAGCAGACTTGGGGCTCTCAAATTTCAGCCGCTCCCTGTGGGATGCTAAAATATGGTGCCACTAGCCTTTTGTTATCTATTCACTATATTTGTTGTGATGCTTCCTTGTGGTGCCAGCACCCAGTGCAGCTGAACTGGCCACATTACTCTTCAACCACCTCTGGTGGTAGTTCTAGTGCAGGCAAACTGAAGTTCAAAATGTCAAAGGAAGAAGGCATGGTCAAAGTCAGTCTGGTTCCAGATCACTCAGATAAGAAGGGCAACTGCGTGGATATAGTGGTATACTCTGGCTGACAAATCCCATCTGGATAATTCTCAACAGTGAATTAATGACACAGAAGTTAAAGTGAATGCACATTTCAGCAGCACCCAGCTAACAAACATTAAATATATTTTTTAAAAAAACTTCCTAACCTTATTTTTCAGTTTCTAAAATGAACTATTTCCATACACACCCAAGAAACAAAACACACACACACACACACACACACACACACACACACACACACACACCTGGTATTGGGGAAATATGTAGAAAACAGACAAATGGACTACAGGCCAATATGATTTTTGTAGTGAATTCTAACACCGTCCCTTGTTTACAGTAAACTCAGAGGCTGAGGGTTTTTTTTACTCTTAAATATGACTTGTCGACCTTTTCGCAATCCTGCACCAGTCAAATTAAAAATGTTACTTGATAAAACTTTCTAGCTTTCTTAAACAATTACAACATCAAGGTACCAGACACCCACAGGTAATTTGATCTTATCTGTGCTGATACAGTGAGTTTGGCTCACTAGCTTTTCCCCACAGTTCCATCAGCAGCGTTAACCTTTCCTGATATTAAAGCTCAAATCTTGTTCTGCAGAGGAATTGTATATTTTAATAATTCACGTATTAATAGGGAACTCCACCAAGAATTAAACACATCCAGACTCTTTTGCCATATATTTGCAGGCATGAGAGGCAGTGAGCTTTTTTCTTCTTCTTCTTCTTTTAAGTGTGCATCAGCAGCCATTCCAGATCTAATCATTGGCGTAGGCTTCAGGTTTGAAAGGTTAAGACCCTGGTTTAAAGTATTAGGATATAAATAACAGAATTTTTTAAAAGTTGGGGTGGGGGTGAATTCATATTGGACAAGCACAAAACTGAGCTGAATGAAATCCATTAGGCTCCGTTTGTGGCTAGAGTGGACATTGAAGAGGTGAGACACAGAGGGAAAATTGCAATATTTGGGGAGTCCTTTTTTCCTCCCACTGGATGAATAGCTAAGTAATCACTTCCCGGGCTACTGTATTGTTGGGGGGGGGAATGAGTTGCTGTATTTAAATCTGGACATAAAGTTCCTAATCCTGAAAACTTAAAAGAAAATGCATAATACTCTATAGAGTGATGACAGAGTAGAAGCAGAAGATACACATATAATGATAATTCCAGGGGGTATGACTTTATGTACCCAATTGTTGCTTGATAGCGAATTGAATGGCCCTGGGCATTTGCTACATATTTTCTTAGAGCATCTGACCAGCATCAGTCAAGCAGTTATCAAGAAGCAATCGTTTACAGATAACCGTGTTTATTGTCCTGTGTTTATCACAGAGAATAGCAATAAAGTGTCATCTGAAAGTGCCCTAAGTAGCTGCAAGAAAATTGCTAGGGAAGGAAGAGCTTTAACCCAGCGAAAAATTCAACACCCCGCACCCCCGGAAAGAAAACAGTGAAGAAGAACCAGAGAGTGCAAAACAAAACAGTGCTTTAGCCACGGGGGGTGCCATTCTGCCATCTCTGGTTCAGAAGGCTGAATGAGGACAGTTCTCCCAAAGGAAAATGTCACAGCAGCTTTCCAAACAGGAAAGGAAAAATAAAAATCATTGACTTGGTTGTTTGTAGGAAATATTGCAGAGCGCACCTGGCCATAGTGTTTACAGCAAAGCCTGCTGGTAAGATTTGTTGCAGCTCAGGGGGTGGGACATTCTTGGAAGTCTCTCTTGACTTGCCATCCTGCCCTGGGAACATGGAGCAAAAGGAGAACTAGGATATGATGCCTATGATGAAAATGATCTTGTGGAGCATGCTGCCAACTTCACAGTATGTAGGTTAAGAATTTACTTGTTTCCAACTCCTTACTGGTGAATCCATGAACAAGCAAATTTGATATATAGGCTGCAATTTAGTTGGCCTGTACAAAAAAAGCATTGACGTATTAGATTATGTTTACTTTAAAAGAAATCCTATTATATACTGTCTGTTCAATACTATTTGCGCTCATTTGGTTATGTGCACTAGGGGAAGGCTAAAATAAAAGGGTCATAAACTACTGATTTTGAAGTGGTGGGAAATATCTTCAAGGATCTAAGGAACATCTTTATTAACAATCCGCAAGTGGGAGTGAAAAGCATGTTAATGAAATTTGCAGATGATAAATTAGAAGGCAAGGAGAACACAAAAAGGGTGAAGAATATAAATGGGACCCAGTGAAATTGGAATGGTAGGCAGAAAATATCAAATTGAGTTTCATCTTGGGGAAATGCATGTATGTGAAAAGTAATCTTAAACAGACTATCAATCAGTGCAAGGTACAGTATAGTAAATCATGTCCTCCCTCAAAGAGGGCACATGTTGCAGTACAATCTGGCAACTGACACCCTGTGTTGTGGGTGGGTATGATTGGATAGCCACAACACCCGATTGGTAGGTCCCTTGATGCTGGGTTTAATCAGGCCAATGGGACACTAGCCAAACCGATCAAGGGACCTATATATGCCCATGCACGTGACTCAGAGCTTCCTCTTTTGGTCAGTGCATTGGAACACCCACTCACCTCTCCCTACTTTTAGGGCTTGCACGCTTGACGTCGTGTGTCGTCTGTTGTTGGGACAGGGGCATGGCAGGAATTTCCCCCACTTGGCTGATTGGCTGCTTCGCCTGCCGCGTAGCAAATTGTCACAACTTGTAAGGTTGCGGATAGGCTCTGGTTCAGGTGATAGGGATAGGGGAACATTCTTGCCATCCCTATGTGAAGGGAATTCCGTTAAAGGAATCCAGGTCAACCCTGCGAGGGGTTGTGCCCGTGCCTGAGTCCAGGGGGACATCTGGGTGGTGGACATAGCATGTCCCCGGCTTTCCGCCATTCCAGGTGTTCACCCTTGGCTGACCTATGCTGGTGCCCTGGGTCAGTGCTACCTGCAAGAGTGCAGGGAGCTAGTCGAACCAGAGCCTATGCAACCACTCATCTGATGTAAACAATAAAGTTGTGGCCTAAATTCTGCCAAAAACCAAACCTAAAATTTGAGTCTTATCTGAATTTATTTAAGGGGGGGAGTTTTAAAGGTCTAAACACGCAACAATCAAAGACATCCAATAATGTTTTTGTTGATCATAAGCAATATGTCTACAGTATAATATGGAAGCTTTTCTGCATGCACAAGTTGGAGTCTGCTATTTTTAACTGGAATTACCTATCCCCAACTCAAAGCTGTTCCTGAGGGCTGGTGAACCCTATCAAACAGAAGGGGAGAGGAAGCAGAAGTCTACAGTAGGCAGGAGAATTGGCACAAATCTCAAGCTTTGACTGTCGAAAGCACTTTTCTCTCAGACAAAGCTGCCATTGGAAAGAACCCAAAGTCTGCATTCGAGGCTAATTTTGCCATAGTATATTGACTAAGTTCTACCTTAACACTGTAATGAGCATGGACTTTGAACTCTCTCTCTTCCCCACAAAAATTAATAACATTGCTAACCAGAGCCAGACATTTCCCTCAGGTGCCCTCATTAGTCCTTGTTAAAGCCCTTCAGTGCTTTCTGATTGTTCTCATTGAGATTATTAAATGAATCTTTCACTTAGCTTCTGGTTATTCTTCAATTTGTTTGAAGATCGCTGCAATTAAACCTATTTCTTGAGAGTTAGATGCTTCTGTGTCATAAACAGAGAATCTGTGTGGAGCACTTTGAACCTCACAGTATGTACTTTTGGGAATATTGTCACTCCTTCCTCCCACCCATCCTGCATGGTTGGAAAAGGAAAATTTGTTTATGGCTGAGACTACGAATTCTTGCAAGCCTTGAGTGCAACTTCTCCTTTAAGAAACTTTACTTTTTAACATATCCATATCAAAAAAATTTTTAAAAAAATACAGTCGAATCACATCTTATGTGGGGTTAGATTCTAAAGTCTTCATGTAAGGCGAAGTGCACCCAGTCGCAGCAGCTCCGTTGCCAAGCCATGTCTGATCCGGCTGCGGAGAGCAGGAGGAGAGTGAGCAGTAGCTTCTCTGCCCCTCTCCTACCCTGAAGTGTGGCGCGTAGGAAGGCACCCTCCACATCACTCCCTCCTCAGGAGTGCGCACCGCCCCGCTCAAGAGCACACCTGCCATGGGTAGTGTGGGCATGTTGTTGTTGTTGTTGTTGTTGTTGTTGTTGTTGTTGTTGTTGTTGTTGTTGTTGTTGTTATGAAAAAGGCAGGCAGAAGGAAAAGCCTGAAACAGATCCTCAAACTGGTGGATAGGCTGCTAGGAGAGGGAAGGAGAAACAAGGAAAGCAAAAGTGGCAGACGTCCTGCTGTAGAGAATTTTTTTGTTTTGTTTCTGCATACATATAGCTGAATTGGCATTAAATTAAATGCAGAAATAATACAACACTGTGTAATGTTTTTATTTATTTATTTATTTGAATGCATTTATATATTAATTAATATTTCAAAAATCTCTAAGTAGCATGCCGTCTAAAAAAATGAACAATGACTTCCTGAAACACTTTTAAAAAGCAATCTAAGACCATTAAGACAGCAATTTTAAAAAGAAAGCAAAACAAAACAGAATTCCAGAAGATTCAAGCACCTAAAATAGAGCCCAACCTAAAGATAAAAGTCTTCACAAAGTGTCTGAAACAACGAATGGTTGCTGCTTCACACATGGCACATGTTATGGAAAATATGCAGAATGCTAATAAATAAATAAAAGTACCACTTGGATATAAAAAATAACTATATTAACCACCTAGGTTCTCAGATGGAAGTGCAAAAGCAAGGAGTGTGAAAAATGTATTTCTGTTCTGGGATTTAAAGAAAGCAGCGTGGTCACCTAGTACAGAGAAGAAGAAGAAAACATCTTTGAAGCTAGCGGACTGTTTTCACTATCCTGCTCTTATCCGCTCATTGCTCATTTGGAGAAAGGATGGAGTTTTACCTTTCTCTTTGGGCAGCTGCTTATTTTGGCAGACCCCCACCCCAGGAAGGTGGAAACAGGTGTGTGTGTGTGTGTTTTGTGTGTGTGTGTGTGTGTGTGTGTGTGTGTGTGTGTTGGTCGCAGGAAGTCCAAGAATAACACAGCTTATGAAATAAGGAAGTGATAGCAGCTTTCCTGTTGCTGTAACAGCTACAGGCAGCCACAGAAAGAAAGAAATGGAGAAAAGTTTATGAAATGGAATGTAATGAGAACAAATATACTAGAAATGGATATGGACCTACAGTTCAACTGCTATCATCCACTTGAGGGGATGTTTGTGCCCAGCCAACAGTTAGAAACAATTATCAGTGTGCAAAGTAGGCAATTAAACAGGTGGCAAGCCAAACTTCTCCAAGCACCTTGTCTGTATCCTCACACTGCAGCAACCAAACCAAAAAAGATGAGACTGCCATTTATTTATTAAATACAAAGCTTGAGTTTAATGATGCCAGTATCTCATGCTCTTTGGGCTGGTAGCTTTCAGCCTTTCAAATATACAAAAGCTGGGAAAGTGTGTATCTTGTTTGACAAATGTAACCTTTGCAAGACTCAAGACAGAACCAATTTATATGAGTCTCATAGATACACTCATACATACACAAAGAATGCCATCTTATACTTCTGAATTACTTTCTTAAGGACAAAATCTTTTGAGCTGTATTCATTCATTATTTTTCTTTTCTTACAAAACACTGTTCCACAGAACACCTGAATTGCCACTTCAGCTATTATTCAAATGACAAGTTTTAGCATCTTTTGTAAAGTTTATTATCCATTTTGAGAAGGGATAGAAAAAAGGTGTGTGTGGGTGTGCATATGTTTTTTCTTCCAAAGTTGATAATTTCTTCTAAAGAAATACTTGGGAAAGAGCCATAGTTCAGTGGTAGAGCATCTGCTTGGCATGCACAATGCCCCAGGTTCATTTTGGTTTATCCAGGTTTGACTGGGAATCTCTGAAACCACAGAGAGCTGCTGCTAGTAAATTGCTGTTGTTGATGATGTTGATGATTCATTATATTTGTTACTACTGCTGCTAAAACCACAAGTCACATATGGATTCCATATAAGGCAACTTCCCATTCCCTGTCTCTTCTACAGATAATATCCAGCGCCATGCAAGTGGAATTCTTTGGAGGAGATTTGATTGGTACAGGAGGTGCATCAGGGAAATTCCATTGCATTTGTGCACCAGTAAAACCACCAGTTGCATTGTTCAAAACAGGGTGGTCCAAGATGTGGCCCAACCCTTGGGACCTTTTGGCAAGCCTCAACAACATTTGATGCCCACCTGCTTTTCCACTGCTTTCCCAAAGCTGGGTAGGTGAGGCGCTTGGCTTTGGGAAGGAGGTGTGAGGGCTCTGACATTCTCTGCTGTTGGCTTCTTACATCCACATAAGCCCTGCTATTAGTTTTAGATTGTGCACCCATCACATAGGTGGCTGTCCCCTTGGTCTGCTGAAATTGTAGAGCCTCCAAACTAACGCTGCTTTATTCCATTGACCTGAATTGTATCTCAAGTTTATCCATAATAATTGTTTCAGAGGGTGGGTTGGTGATGGAATAGTGGATAAAAAAAAAGAAATACTACAGCTTTCCTGTTGTTGTTTTTTAAAACAAAAAAGGGTTTGGAGTTTAAGCTATCAGTCTTAATTAGTATTACAGTAACCGAGCCTACTTAACTGTCATCTCTATGGTAACACATTTCTTATTATCCCACTCATAAATTATAGATATTGTTTAAAATCCTCTTTGGTATATCAAGACTCCCCAAATGCTGCTTCATCTGTATTCTGGCTTGTATACCAATAGGATTTTGGACGGCTTTGACTTGCATCCTGAAAATGTACCTTCTGTCAAGACAGTGAGGCTCCTGCAGTTACAAATCACTTTAACAAACAAGTGCTACTACTAATGCATAAAGGTGATAGGAAAGTATACAGACAAAGACATTTGGAAGGTTCTGGGCATACATTATTAAATGAATGGGAAATGAAGACTTGCTACCAAATATTATTAAGGAGTGACTGGTATGGATATAGGTGATATGTGTCTCTTTCCTATTCCAGTTGTGTGCCTTCACTAAATAAATTGTATTTGCTAAATGAAAACAGGTAATATTGTAGCCCCTGTCTATCACACTGCTTATATTAGCAGATATGGGGCATAAAATCTGTCTACAATAAAAATCTGGCATACAGCAGTGGGTATAAAATAAACCTATGATTCTTCTACTCATTAATTTTGCTTTCCTTGACTATAATGTAGCCATGTTTCCTGTCCCCAAAGTTGTGTTAGAAGTTGAAGCTATCTTAGATCAGTATAGTACCCAAGGCCAGTCAGGTTACTTGAGGCAGACAATCAGACAAGCCCACCTGTGCCCTCAAGGCAGTAAAATCACACACACACACACACACACACACACACACACACACACACACACACACACAAATAAAATAATTAACAACTTGCTACCCTTCTATGGGTCTCAAAAACTGGTGTTCCAGGCAGTCTCATCACTCGCTGCCTAATGTTTTTAATGATATGAAGACAGCCAGTCTTACTTCTGAGTCAGCTGCACATGTGACATTGTGGGGAGGGTGGGGAAGGAGAACATTGTAGTATTCCAGAATTTTATACTTGTGGAAGTATAGGAGATTAGAAGAGGAACAACATGTCTGGCTAGTTATTGTGATGGAAGTTTGTCTGCCGCTAATGCTTGCTCTCAGGGGCAGTACTTTGTCCCAGTACCTTTGTCTCTATCTGCTATATCTCTGAACTGAGTTTGCAAACTGGCAGCTCATGGGTGAATGTGAATTTTGGAGTAGAAGAAAAGACAGGATTTCCCCCCCCCCTTAATACATTATTCTGGAATACTAGCTGAATGATGATGATGTTGTGTGGCAGCATGCCCCAAAATCTGGAAAAAACAGTAACTATACCACCCTTAATTGTGAGCTGGCTACTAGTTTGAGGGATTTCAATTGGCATAGCTCTGGCTGCACCCAAGGGTGAACCTGTTCAAAACTCATTTCATCCTGGAGAACATTTGGCTTTGATTGCTTCACATATGTCACAACTATGTACAGTAGTTTAAGTAGTCATATGACCATTTAGAAAAAGGACTGAAATAACTATCTCCTAGCAAAGACTGTTTTAATTCAACTGCGAATCACATCCTAACCCTGGGAAATATGGACCCCTGAACCAAATAAACGTGCTCTCAGGTAAGTATGTAAAGGACTTCACCCTAATTTTGCACACTTTGACTATACAGATGAAAGTTCCTTGCATCTGTCCTGCTTTATTTGAAAAGAAAGTTTGTTTAAAGAGGGGGGAAAGGCTGGAAAATGGGAGTCTAGTGAGGGACATCACTGATAACAAAAACTGGAAAGTAAAGAGAGTTAATACACTTTTTTAGTATGATCTTTTGTAAACACCAACAGGTCTACAGCCACAGGGGCTAAAAGATTGTGACAGCTGTGCTTTATATCATCAAAAAGTGACAAGCAGCTATGTACATTTAGGTCAAGGTCCATATCAACGGCAGTATGATGAAGTTTCCAAAAGAACAGCAGGGACCTTAGATTAAGTTCAAAAGAAGTAGGGAACAAAACAAAACCCAAACCAAGGTTTTCATTTCTAGCCTTTTTGGCACAGGGACTAAATCCTGTGTGATTTGCGAAGTTAGTCCTTGGGGGATGTGTGCTAGCATGAAAGAACAAGGTTTCAAATGCAGCATTTTTTTGAAAGGAACTCACACCAGCAATCTTGACACCATCAGAGAGTTTCTTTTCCCTGCGTTGTACATTAGCCAGTGGTCCCTGCCGATAATAAATAGGTTTATATAGGGATTGCCTTGTGGGTTGCCATGCCTTATGATATTCTAGAAACAGAAAGCAAAGGACTAGAAATACAGGGCAGAGTAGTGGTAGCAATTTTGTCACAAATAGATCCTGGTTTCGGCTCTGATGATCAGAATAATGCTGAGCTAAGATTTGTGGAGAGCAATATAGATATTTCTTCATCGTGAAGGTGTGCAGACTCCAAACAACTTTGATTTGTGTTGGAAATGTTGGAAGTATGTTGAAGGGATATAAATGCCAAACAAAGCCACTGAATAGGAATTCCAAGGCAAATTTATTTATTTCCAGTCAAGTTTATTTTGGAAACAAACAAATCAAAAGCCAATTAGCCTGGCCAGCCTCTCATTGCGCAAGGTATCTTTTTCACATAGTAGTGAGTTGAAAAGGGTTATTCACTACAATGTGAAAAAGATACTTTGCACAATGAGAGGCTGGCCGGGCTAATTGGCTCCCCCCCCCCAAATAAACTTGACTGGAAATAAATTTGCCTTGGCAACTAGTAGAATATCTTTATCATTTAGATTTACATCCCAAGAACTGTCTCATACAAAAAACACATCTGCTGGGGAGCTGCCAGAGTAACAGAAGTATGATCTGAAAGGGTCAAATAGCTCCTTCAGGCAACTCATTAGGGTGTCTCCAAGGCATTGAAGAAATGTTTCAATTAAAATAAAAAATAAGATGCTAATTTAAACACCTGAAGCACAAGCTTCAAGTACTATCCCTATATTCTCATGGGGAGGGGGACACACTTTTAGAAACTGAACATCTCAGTCTTGCCCTGTTATGAACCTGTTATAGCTGTATGGTAGCATCTATAGGCCCTTTAACTTTTACCCTAGCTATGGGATGCCAATTCTGTGGTCAGGGCTCCTGCTATCATCTGCTGCAGCCCATGTGGTTGAGAGCCACTTAAGCATTACTCCAAGCTTGTGTGACTCACTAATTTAAAAAAAAGCAGTTCTCATATACATAAAGTCCCTCCAGATAACTCTCATTTATGTGTTCATCTGAGGAATGTTTCTTTAGTACTTCTGCTCAATGCCATCCAAATACACAATGAGCCATGGGATGATGGAGCTGATGAGAAGCGATACATCACCAGGACAGTATAGTGCAGAGGGGCATCACTGGAATGCATCCCCAGTGGGGAAATTCCAAAGGGGACAGTCCCTTTGGGTTATCACTTCAGGGTGCTATGAGGACACCACCCACATTTGTTTTCACCTGGGATTATTTTTTGGATTTTTTCTATGTGATATGGCAGTCATATATTCTTATTAAATTTGCTGACCAGAGGAGCAGGAAGTGTTGTTGGACCAAGAAGATGAGGGTCTGTGGAGTTCTGGGGTTAGAACCAGATGATGAGCTAGTTTTTGAATTTGTTTGTTACCTGTTAAGACAGAAGGGTGAGGAAGTGATATTGCAACCAAAGGCTGATAGCTTGATGACACTTATGGCTACCATTTTGGATGGGGAAATTGCAGGGGTTTGGACTAGATGGCCCTTGGGATCCCTTTCAACCCTACAATTCTATGATTCTATGAAATATGGGAAAGAGTTTTTATACTGATAGTGGCTCCATTCAAAATCTACCACGAGGTTTGACTTGAGTTCTGACGAGGAACATCTTGAATGTCAATTCAAGCCCATCTCCTGTTGCTTCTCATAAAATGGAATTAGGTCTACCTCCTTCACACTGGTCTTAAATGATGCATATATGCCCCGTGGAACTTCATTTATTGGTGTCTGCTTTTCACAGCAGTGTGTGGTGTGTGGGTCATGAGGAGGCACAAGGTGCAATTTCTCTGTTGCTCTGAAAGCAAAGCAACAGAGAAGAAGGCTTGAAATGGAGTGGACAGGGCTCCAGCATCTGTATCAGTCTTCCCCAATGTGGTGCCCTGCAGACATTCGAGTCCAATGAACCCCTGTCAACATAATAAATGGTCAGCGATGATGGGAATTGTAGTCTAAAACATCTGGAGGGTACTAAGTTGTGGAAGCCTGATAAATTGATACCAAGGGGAACATGCACACTGGATGATGAAAGATGGTTAAATATAATAATAGGATCACAGACTGTGAAGGCGCCTTGTAGGCCATCTAGTTTAGTCCTCTGTTTTATATAGGAGTTCCTGAGCTAAAACATCTGCCATGGATGGCTTTCCAATCTTTGCCTGAAGATTTGTATGTTTATTTGCTCCATTGTTAAACTGCTAATACTGTACCCAGGGTCAGCTCTAAGGCAAGCCTGGGGGGCGCAGGGCTGCCGGGGGGGGGCGCCATGCGGCTGTGCCTGCTGCAGCGGTGCTGCGCGCTGTGCCCGCCAGACAACCACGGTGATAAATGGGGCGGGGGGGGGGCACCAGAGCGATCATCGCACCACAGCACCCAATATGCTTAAGATGGCCTTGACTGTACCATCAACTGAAACTGAAGCCTATTTATTGGAGCTATGCTTTGCCATCTTCTAGGTGACAGCATTTCAAGTATGAAAAACCCATCAAGTTGCAGATCCCTTAAGATCAGTTGTTGCCCTCTATTGTAACCCAGAGTCTGGTGACTTATCTCTGTGTGCATTTTGTATTCTTCAGATAATGTAGATGGTGCGCATTGTTTGAAAGAAATAAAATATAATCAGTTACAAGTATCTTAAGATATGAAATTATGGCATTTTTCTTTAATGGCTTCGGATACATAAGTATTAATAACTCAAAAACCTGGGCATTAAGACTCACTTTTCATGACTGCCATCTTTTCCACATAACCATGAGCAAACAGGTGAATTAAAAGCATGAGCAACATGCTTCTGATGTAGCAAATCACTCTTTATTTAAAGATGCTTAAAATAAGAAAAGAAAGCACCATTTTAAAGCCTGTCAAAGACAGCATGCAAAGATAAAAATAAAAGTGTCAGGACAAAAAAACCCTGTTCTTTTTTCTCCTTTCTTTTCCTCTGAATTAATTTGCGCATCAGTCAAAAAATCTGTCAGTGCATATGCAATATAAGTGACACGACTTAAGCTACTAAAAGCAGGAGAAAATAACAAATAGAACTAAATGCTGAGAAGAGAAAAGTGACAGCTATTATATGTATTCAGCTATAACAATACACTCCAAAACTGATGAAGAAATGGTGACAGAACTGCCAATTATAATTGAGTGAAGTGTAAACAGAGATGATACAAAGTCTGCCAAGCAGAACTGCAAGCAGGTGGTGATGCTCTTCTTTTGACACACCCATCCGGTAGGTGTCAGAACCTGCACAAAGCTTGTGGAATCCTAATGCCTAACTAGAGCAAATGGTGACTCATTAACACCACATATGGTGGAAAGGCTAACTTTTCTGGAGCAAGGTATGGGGTAGGTGAAATCCTAAAGGGATAAACCTGAGACAACAAAACAGGCTGGATTTATTGTGTCTCAGCTACTAATACATCCAAATTCTTAAAAACTAACAGAGCTCACTCAGGATCTTACTTCAAGGGTGAAAATGTGAATTAATGACACCTTTTTTAATAAAAAAAATGTCAGAGAATTGGAAAACTTATATTGTGCCAAGAGGATACCTATTCCAACTCATGTAGTGTATTGCTTTATGCCATAGGTTATATATACCACATTAGTATAATAGAATAATAATAATAATAATAATAATAATAATAATAATAATAATAATAATAATAGTCAGAATTCTATAGGCCCTCTGAAAAGGAAATGTCCAAATGTGCCACAAAGAATTAAAAAAGTTTATTTGGGCTTATCCATGGGAAAGTTCTGAGCTCACTCTTTGTGAGTGACTGGAGAAAGTGGCAAAGACCATTTCTTTGTATTGATGCAATAAGCAGAGTCCTAATGTTTTCTCTTTGACTATTGTGTCCTTCAATTTTTACAATGGACTGAATGGAGAGGCATTAATATGCTGTGATTTTAACATGCTGTGAATGATTTCCTGAGATTGAAGGATCCTCCTCCGGGTTTATTGATTTTGGATGTGCATTTCTTTCTTCAGCTACTTGGAAGGAGAAGGTCCACTCAGCATGATTCTTTGGAGTTTAAAAAATGTGTCTTCTTTACCCAAGATAAACTCATGATTATAGAGAAGGTTCTTTAGAAAGAATGACTACAACGGAAAGGGTTAATTAAATATTGTTTACTGCAGTTGATTAAGTTGTGAACTGATATCACAATTCCATGCTGCTTATGCCAATCTTATTTAAACTTGGTACAATTATTAATCTGCCATTCTAAATCTATTTGTGAGAGTATCAACAAACATCTAGATAGATAGTATCCTGTTGCTTAGACTTTCAAAATCATTTGGTAAAGTAGCCCACCAAAGATTCCTGACTAAACTTAGCAGGCATGAAATAAGAAGAGAGGTCCTCTTATTGACCAGTCACTAGTTCCTCCAAGATGTGCATGCTTTTTAACTTGTTCATTAATGATCAAGAATTCAGGTTAAGTAGTGAGTAGTGAGGTGACCATATTTGTTGACAATACCAAATTGTTCAAGATGATCAGAACAAAGAGGGATTGCAAGGATCTTATAAAGGATCTGTCCAAATGACAAATACAATTCAATATAACCATTTGTACGGTGATACACACCAAAGCAAAAAAGGTCCTAATTTCACATAATTTCACACAAGGGATTGAAAAGAAGAGCACACTAGATGGCCTTTGACCTAATCCAGCACTTTCTCCTTATGCTATCTTTCTCTTCATGTAGCAAAATCTGGCCATAGAAGAGAAAGTGCAAAATAGGTAGGCATCATGTATAATAGCCAGTTTCAGATATGTGGAAATGTTCTTCTTGACCCACACTTGGAGTGTAAACTTAATGTATGCACTGTGAGATTAAGGGAGAGAGGGTGAATTGTAGCATTTGAAAAACTCTAGTGAAGAGAATGGGTGGTCATGTTAGCACCTGATTATGCATTCCTTCAATGGGGCATCATGACACACAATGGTGTGTATATTTGTGTGATGTTTCAATTTCCTCCTTCTTAAAAATCTGTAGCAGTTTACCTTCAGGAACTGATGGAAGGAATAAGCAGGAATTACTGAATAGGAATGTAATATGATGATATATGACCATTTTCTTTTACATTTCCCAAGAAACATTGTGCAGGAAAGTTATGTTAATAGGCATCATCACCATAATTGGGAATTTAAATGCACAAAAGTCAGAAAATTAGAATGAATGATTCCCACAGCTATAGTGATTCCACGACTAATAAATGTGTGTCTGTCTGTTCTTGAAAAGAATGAATAACACAAGCATTTAACCATTAATATTCTCATTTTTGCAAAAACAGCATGCTGCTATTTGTTTCTAAGAAAGCAAAAATCAGTGAAAGTACCGTATTATTACCCCTGACTCACCACTCAGGGTGGTGGTGGTGTAGTGGAGAAGACTGATATATAATCTGGCAAATCCATGGAGCATTTCTTTAGTCAGATAATTATTTTTTTTAAAAATGCTTGAATATTCAGAGTAAGACCATCATTTAACTATGCATTTTGTGAAGAAGTATGTCCTTTCTTTCTTTCTTGGATCTCATTCAGCCTCATGGCTCTAGAACCCCATGTTTTATTATTTAATGAGGGAGGGATAAAAATATTTCCTCGTCCATTCCCACCCCACCCCCACCCCCCACAAGCAGGCACAATTTACCTTATAGATCTGCCTGCATTTGCCAGAGATGTATTTTGGGTTATTTGTGAACTTTCATCAGTGTGCTGCTGTGACTCTGATCTAGAACCACCACCTTAATAGAACCAGATGAAGGCTTGTCTTTTTCTTTAGCCAGGGGCCTGCTGTTCTAATTGCCCTGGTTTTGTAGAAGTGTTCCAGCTTTGTCCAGCACAGTCAGCTCACCTGCACCTTCACAATGTGGAAGAATTGGCTATAGAGGTCATATGGCAGGAAAGGACTCTACCAGCTGAATGCTGATATCATCAATTTTTTCCACATGTATAAATTTTGTGGAAGTTAAAGAAGATAGAGCCACTTGTAGCATTCAGCTTGTGTGCTCTGACCAGTGGGAGGAGGCCACAGTAAGGAGTCTTTTCTAGAAAAGAATGTAGCTATGTGGACATCAGCACAGTATAGAATTCACAGCTGTATGAGGCTTCCAATGCCAGCCCCAATCACTAACCATCCCAGAAGACCAGACAAGAGATGACAAAATGGGTCCAACTTGCATATACTTGATTTAACCCTCTCCAGGACAGTCTTGTCTAACCTGCTTCTAAGAATATAAAAATATCCCTACTGTATCAGGTCAAAGGCCCATCCATTTTGCTCTCACAGTGGCCAACCAGATGCTTTATGGGGTTACACTTCCTCTGAAGGAGCAGGTCCGTAGCTTGGGGGGTCCTCCTGGATCCTTTGCTGTCGCTCGAGGCTCAGGTGGCTTCCGTGACCCAGAGTGCCTTCTATCAGTTTCGGCTGGTGGCCCAGCTATGCCCCTATCTGGACAGGGATAGCCTAACTGCTGTTGTCTATTCTCTGGTAACCTCAAATTTAGATTTCTGCAATGCGTTATACGTAGGGCTGCCTCTGAAGATGGTTCAGAAACTTCAGCTAGTGCAGAATTCAGCGGCTAGGTTGCTCACTGGAGCAAGATGGTTTGAGCATATTACCCTGATCCTGGTCCGACTGCACTGGCTACCACAATACCTCAAGGACTACCACTTTCTATATGAACCTACCTGGACTCTGAGATCATCTTTGAGGCCCTTCTTTGTGTGTCTCCTCCCTGAGAGGTCATTATACACGTTTAGGCGCCAGGCAAAAATGTTCCTTTTTAACCAGGCCTTTGGTTTATTGACATTCTATGCCCTTTTAAAATGTGGGGTTTTGGGGGGGATATGTTATTGAGTTGTTGCTTTATTTTGATTATATATTTTGTGGGTTTTATTTATTTTTTGTTCTGTGAATCGCCCTGAGACCTCCAGGTATAGGGCAGTATATTAATTAATTAAACCACAAGCAGGACTTAAGTGCAGTAGTGATCTCTCGACTTGTGATTTCCAGCAGCTGGTATTCACGGGCATACTGCCTCTGTCAGTGGAGGTAGAAGATGTTAGGATTTCATAGTAGATTCTGTTCCACCTTAAACAGGAACAGGCTTGGAAGAGGATGTTGAATGTGTCACATGATGTATATTTCCGTTTGTTGTACTATTGTTGTGTTAGTTCTCTTGCTTTTGCTTTGCTGATGAAGACAGACACGTTTGGTCTTTTTTCCGAGATGCTTTAGAATAAACGCTTGTAAATATGCAAGGACTTCTCTCTGAGTCTTCTTTCTTGCTGCTGCTGCTGCCAAACCACACTGATCGCTGCAATGGACTCTGCAGATAACGTGTCCAGACTCCAAGGAGCCTGGATCGTGTTACAGCTGGCTACCGGAGGCAGAAGACACCCGGCAGAGGCTTACCGGGGCGCTTGGTGGCCCAGGTCTTCTGCGTGTATGCTAACAGAAGATACCTGTTGTGTTGATAACTCTTCTCCTGTCCATTAAACAGGAGAAATTCTGGGGTTGCTGTGGTGGCTTAGGACTTAGGACAGGCATCCCCAGACTTCGGCCCTCCAGATGTTTTGGACTACAATTCCCATCATCCCTGACCACTGGTCCTGTTAGCTAGGGATCATGGGAGTTATAGGCCAAAACATCTGGAGGGCCACAGTTTGGGGATGCCTGCCTTAGGACTTCACCCTCAGGGCCCTCCTCTGGGCTGGCTCTGCCCTGCCATTGGGCCAAGTCTGACATCTGCACTACTCAAAATCCTCACATGGTTTCCGCGTGCAACCAATTGACACTACCATATCAGTAAAAGTCTACACAAGTCTACATAAATGTAACATATGAATTCGACAAAGCTATTGATATTTTATATCTCATACCACAGCATTCTGGCATATATTGGTAAGAAAAATGGATTTAACAAAGTTGATTTCTTCCTATGGATAATTTGGGATTGGGGCAAGCGGGGGGAGCTAAACTAGCTAAACTCATCAGACACATTATTGCTGGCAAATGATTCACTCAGCAAAAATGTTCACATTAATAAATTATAAAATATGCATGAAGAGGAACAGCTATGTTCCAGTGGGAACAAGAATGTTGAAAGATATCTGATCTACTTGCAGAAACGTATGCTGTTATGAATTTCAATTTTCCATCAGTGTTACCTTAATGTATATGTTTTACATTAAGTCAGAATGTATTTATGGTTGCCATTAATATAGAGGGAACTGTGTTACAAATATATATTTAATTAAATTAAAATTATTTCAAAACATACAAACAATATAAGCAAATGGACCAAAGTGTACATACCACACAGCCATACTAATGTAATAGATGCTCCTCTGGTACAACATTTTATTGAAGCATCCCACTCGGATGAGGATAATGCATTCTTTGTGATTTGGGCATATCAGGGACCTACACAACAGGCTAAAAAAATCCTCATGCAAAAAGAGACTAGATTCATTTTCTTGCTGAATTCCTTACATCCCTCAGGTTTAAACACTGAAATTGATTACAGTTGTTTCTTATGAGTTAGTAACTATGTTTAGATAAATAACAATTATCCATGGTTTCATATCAGTATGGCTGTGTGGATCACTTTAAGAAGGCGACTCTGGATCTGTAGATTCCTATCACCTGAATTTGTTTGTATGATGTTACTGTCTATATAACTGGAGACCACAGCAATGTTACTTTATGCTAGCAACCATTGGTCATTAGAATCATGATCTTGTTGAACCTTGTATGGTATGTACACTTTGGTTCGCTTGCTTATATTGTTTGTATGTTTTGAGATAAATGTATTATATTCATTTCTATTATATAGAAGTTTGTACTTCTATATAAGGGACCCAGGTGGCGCTGTGGTTAAACCACTGAGCCTAGGGCTTGCTGATCAGAAGGTCGGCGGTTCGAATCCCTGTGACGGGGTGAGCTCCCGTTGCTTGGTCCCAGCTCCTGCCAACCTAGCAGTTCGAAAGCACGTCAAAATGCAAGTAGATAAATAGGAACCGCTACAGCGGGAAGGTAAACGGCATTTCCATGTGCTGCTCTGGTTTGCCAGAAGCGGCTTTGTCATGCTGGCCACATGATCTGGAAGCTATATGCCGGCTCCCTCGGCCAATAATGCGAGATGAGCGCGCAACCCCAGAGTCAGTCACGACTGGACCTAATGGTCAGGGGTCCCTTTACCTTTACCACTGAAGAAGCCCAGATGGGCGAAACAGGATGACTATTCTGGAAATCCTTGTTTGTGGAACGTGTGGAACAGCTACGAACTTTCCTTTGCATACCTGTTGGCCCTTTGAATATACAGAGGCTACAAGCGGACCGATACAGTACACATTTTGAACATTTGGGGCTTTATGTATGAACTAGTTCTGTGGGACTTCTACCCACTGTGTCGCTCTTAATTTGTTGTCACTTTATGAATATATCCTTGTTATTTTGTTACATATATTGAAGAGTTATATATATTTTTGTGCAGCTGGTTACGTTGAGTGTGTTTGCCTATGCGTTTTACGTAACCTTGGTATGTTATTGGTTTGATATTGTTTATATTTTACAACATGATAGGAGAAAAAAAATCTCCCTTAAAAAAGAGTTATTTAATACAATAAGGAAAAATGGAAAGCTCTGCTTCCAATGCTTTGATTTTCCTCCTAATCTGTATATCTACTGTAGTTATAAGATCCTGATATTTATATGTCAATACACTTATTGTATTGTGATCATCAACTAGTGAAATGAGCATTTTCATTCACGGATTTTGTTTCTCTATTGTGTTATGCAATAATGCAGATTTTCCTTGGAAATGACCCAAATGTCTACCATGTTAATATGTCAATAAGGAATTTGTCAGTAACTGTCAGTATGTATTTTTCTTTCCATTTTCCTTCTGCTAGATTCCTTCAAGACTTTCATCGTTACTAGAACTGCTGCAGGGAGATCATTAAAGATGTTTTCAAAATACCTTGGGTTTGCTGACTGATTTCAGATTTTGCTCACAGGTATAATTGACTTGAAATGTATCATATCTCTTACAACGAAAGGCAGTTGTGTAAATGGCCAGCCATTTCCCCTACTGCCATCCAATTTAGCATGTTGTAGAGGAAAATATATTTCATTCTGAGCATAAACACAATGAAATCAATACAGGATAGTTTCCTTATCAAAATGTGCATTAATGAACCTTCTTACATTGCAGATACAGATTTTAGTTAAGCGGGCAAATAATCTGTTTCTCAGCATTCCAGCAGGCCGTATTGATTTCAGAGTTGTTAATATGATCCAAGTCATGCATACCTTCCATCAACCCTTGTTTGTGCCAGATCTTTGCAGCTAACAAAAGTTTGTATTAATATATTAGTTGAAGATTTGTTGCAGCTGCAGATATCCAGAACTGTGTTCTATTACAATGTTTGTCTCACACAACCATTTAGACATGCTAATGACATGGTTCAAGATGCCAGTATGAGTTATTTTTTGGCATGAGGACCAGTATCATCCTCTGAACTCTTAAACTAGCTGTGGATTGAAGCCATTCTGTTCTGCCATAAGTATGAAGTAGATTGTAGCATCTGAAATAGATGGTGCAATGCACTGCAGTATTCACTCAGATCTCAGCCTCGCACATCTCCAGAGCTTCTAATGTTTCAGTGTGGGGATGACACTACTATCCTCACCAATGCATCAGAAACTCACATTTGCCATGATCTCCAATGTGTCAAATGGGCAACAGTATCCTCACTTCACCCAACAAATATAATGATGGTCCTTTGAGCCATGCTTGCTCTTCTGCCAGCCAATTAGAAAATCTCTGAAGTGCCAGGTCAGCAAGAGCACTGGAGACCTTTCGGCAATGGAGCTGGTTGTAGTGGACAGCCTGGACAATACTGTATCCACACACTTCTCAACCTTTTCTGCCGGGTGTGAGATCAGTGCCCATTGCTTTTCTTAGGGCCCACTCTGGCACTGAATTTGCTCCAATCGGGAGAAATGATTCTGACCAAGATACACATGTTGCTGTCCCACGATATGACTTCAGCATGTGATCTGGTTAAGGGCCTCCGCAAACCTGGAGCTGGCGCTGCTCATATTAAGTGATATCATTCATACCTTTAGAGTTTTTCAAAAGTAACATGGGTTTCTTGGGGGGGGGGGAGTTTGGGACCAAATTCTGTGTGTAATGCATGTACCTAATCCAGTCTGTTTTTGTGCATCACAATATTAGACTTTCTTGAATTGTTACCAAATATCGCATCATCCTATACTTTGTATGATTTGTAGAAACCATACACAGAACTTTTCTTTATCAGCTTAAAACAGACTCCTGGGTCTAATTAAAAGAAATTCGAAACCGACTGTTTATGATGTTGCTAACGACACTGGGGTACCTCACTCACCATGCTGCTCACTTGCGCTTCAAAGTGTAATGATGTTTCATCTGAAGTCAACATCTTGACATTATTGCTAAACTTTAGAGAGAGGGGCACTTTACTCTGACCTCTATTGTTTATGATAATCCATCAAACACAACAGGAAACTTGACCAGAATATCAAAAGGCCCCAGTGTTCTGTGTAATCCAGTTTTTATAAAAAAAAGTTATATTTGCTTTGCTGTTAAGAGCTACTGTGAATGAGTTATACTTTCTTACTAGTACTTTCACTGAGAACTTTAAATGCACCACACTTACGTTCTTTCATATACAAAGGTTACTGTGGCAATCAGCCTAAACGTTAAGCCGGGTTACTAAGGGTTAAATAAAATAGAACTGTTAGAACCCAAGGGGTGGGCTCTGGCAGAGTATAAAAACCCACCCCTGGAGTCAGAGAGTCAGTTGGTGGTCAGTTACAAGTTGAGGTAGTTGGTTGGAGTTAGTCAGTTGGTTATTAGTAGAGAGAGAGAGTTGGTTTTAAATATTGAGGTGGAGCATAGATGGTGGGTTATAATCAGACAGGATAGAGAGTTGTGTGCTTACTTACAAATACATTTAGTTGTCTTTAGCGGTAATAGGCCGGTAATAGTTATAATTAGAGGTAATAGGCCGGTATAGGAAACATCTGTAATTTGGAACATTCTAAGACTAATACTGAAACCATTACGCTTATGTACGAACAATAAAGCAACATATTTTTACTTTCACACTATCCTGGTCTGAAGTGCTTATTAAGTGACAGCAGATATTTATTTGTCGTTGGCGCAGTCATCAATAGACTGTAAAACGTCCGGGGGTGCTGCGCAGGTCAGGGTGACCGTGACAGTTAATTTTCTTTAAAAAAAAAAGTACTATGAGAAAATAGTAGTGATTAACTCGGGATGCCCTGGTATATGTATTTTTGTACAAATTACCTTGCTGAAGAATTGCATTCCAAAAACTGGATAAATGTGAATTTTGCAGAATGGCTGTTTCCGTTATGCAGCTTTGAATATATACAAATTTAATAATTAAAAATAGTTTCATTTTTGCTTTATTATGTATTTTGCATTTTCATTTTGTTTTGAACCACTCTGTAATCTTCAGGTGGGAGGCGCTATACAAATTTAATAAATAAACATAATTTGTTTTTTTTTTAAAGTTGAATTATGTAGGTTCACTTTTAAGTGCCAAGAAAGTTGGATTTTTCCTCACCCTTAATGACAGCATGCTGACATGAGAAAAATAAAGACAGTGAATCTAAACTCTTACCTTTCTGTGATTGTGCTTATATATTTCACTTTTATAGTACAAGCTGCTTCTGCATTGCCAGTCAGAAAGCAAACAAATGTGAAAGTGCAACACTTTAATTCGTTATGATTGCAGAATACTTCATCAGTCGAATGAATATGTAAGTAATGAAAACATTAGCTGTCATTCAGAGAGTTGAAATAAAGTGCCTCCCAAGTGCTCCATCAGATGGTAAATCAGATGAAGGCATTTAGAGGGAAAGGAGAACATAGGAGGTTGAAGGCACCCTTGAGGAAATGGTATCAAGACAAAGCAGAACTTAAGAAAAGCTGAGGAGAAAACTGGAGCAATGTGAAAGGGTAACTTTCAGATCATCCAACGTAGGTCTCCTTAATTCTTCAAATCACAAATGTCAATCACCACTATCATCCTGAAGCGGTGAGAACAATGCTCCCTGCCTTGCTGGTAGCAAAGAAATGTTGGCTACTAGACAAGGGAGCACTGCTTCAAAAATTTGACTTGTTAAGGAAAGGGCCATAGCTTCATGGTAGAACCCCTGCTTTTCATACTGATTCAATCCAAAGCATCAAGTACTTTATGGCTGGGAAAGAACCCTACCTGAAATGCTGGAGAGTTGCAACGCGTCAGTGTAGACAATTCAGAGGCAGATGACCCAATGGCCTGACTCACTGGTCCCATCACCTCCTGGCAAATAGAAGGGGAAGAAATGGAGGCAGTGAGAGATTTTACATTCCTGGGCTCCTTGATCACTGCAGATGGTGACAGCAGTCACGAAATTAAAAGACGCCTGCTTCTTGGGAGAAAAGCAATGACAAACCTAGACAGCATCTTAAAAAGCAGAGACATCACCTTGCCTACAAAGGTCCGTATAGTTAAAGCTATGGTTTTCCCAGTAGTGATGTATGGAAGTGAGAGCTGGACCATAAAGAAGGCTGATCGCCGAAGAATTGATGCTTTTGAATTTTGGTGCTGGAGGAGACTCTTGAGAGTCCCATGGACTGCAAGAAGATCAAACCTATCCATTCTGAAGGAAATCAACCCTGGGTGCTCACTGGAAGGACAGATCGTGAAGCTGAGGCTCCAATACCGTGTTTCTCCTTTTTTAAGACGTAGGCATAATATAAGACATAGCAGGATTTCTAAGCAATTGTGCGATATAAGCCATAACCCGAAAATAAGACATAGTGATAGACCCTTCCCCCCTCCCGCCAGCAAACTCCCCCCCCCTAAAAATCTCTCCCCATTTTGCTGTCGCTCCAAAGACACGTATTTCTTTTAAAAGCTTGTAAAAATGCACCGAAGAGCCATAGCTGCTGGTTGCTGCAGACTCGTGATTTCCCCTCCCGTTCGATTTTTTTTTTTTTAGCTAGGCTGTGTGAGTGAAGAGGAGAAAAGTGGCATTTGCGGTGGGGAGGAGATGAAACAGGAGGAAGAAAAGAGGGGCGATTGAAGACGCTGCCTTCCCCTTTAGGGAGAGACTCTGTGTGCGCGTCTCTCTCTCTCTCTCTCTCTCTCCCCTGCGTGTCTCTCTCTCTCTCTCTCTCTCTCTCTCACACACACACACACACACACACACACACACACACACACACAGAGCCCACCTCTCGCTTCCCCCCACCTTCCCCCCTTTTAAAAACCTTTTAAAAAGTGAGGATTCTTTTTCTTTCTATTGCTTGTCTGTAGAGCTGCCCCTTTAAGGATTTTTACTGGTACCGGGATCGCTGCCGGTGGCTTCTCGCTGTTTAGGAGCTGCTAAAAGTTAACATTTTGTGGGTAAGAGAAGCAGTTAGGACCAGCAGATTATCTCACCCCGCTTTCCTGCTGGCTCAATTGCTACAATTGCTACCATTTACCATTTTAATTGCTGCTCAACTGCCTTGTTTTCTACAGTATCTCTTATCAGCCGGTAGCCTCTTTGCTATCAGTGCTACAAAGTGCTACATTGTTGGAACTTTCGCTCTTAAGTCTTGGGCTGGCTGGTAGAGATCCTTATTTGCTATACGTACTGCATCACACAGATAGATTCCATTATACTGTACTGGTTTAAATTTAAGAAGCTCCAGTGTAGCAGATTGCTATTAAGTGAGTCCCCACCTGGGAGGAGAGAGAGAGAGAGAGCAGCCCTTCGGAGGAGCTCCCTCCCTCCCTCCCTCACGAACATCCCAGGGCCGGGGAGAGAGGGCTGGGCCAGGGACGCACACACTTCCCTTCCCTCAGACTCCCTCTCACGGAGTTTGGTGGTGGCTGTTGCCCGTCCTTTTCTTTCAGTCAAGAATCCTGCCCCGCAGGGAGCCAGGGAGCAAGAGGGGCACTGCTCCTGACGTAATAAAAACAAGACATTCCCTGAAAATAAGCCACCCAGTGTTTTTTTGAGGGAAAAAAGTTATAAGACGGTGTCTTAAAATGTGAGAAACACGGTACTTTGGCCACCTCATGAGAAGAGAAGACTCCCTGGAAAAGCCCCTGATGTTGGGAAAGATGGAGGGCACTAGGAGAAGGGGACAACAGAGGACGAGATGGTTGGACAGTGTTCTCGAAGCTACGAACATGAGTTTGACCAAACTGCGGGAGGCAGTGGAAGACAGGAGTGCCTGGCGTGCTATGTTCCATGGGGTCATGAAGAGTCGGACACGACTAAACAACAACCCATGTTCCTAAAACTCTGAATTGTAAATGTTCCACTTTGAACCAACTTTTGGAACTTCATCTCATAGGCTAATGGAACCATCTTTTGGTTTATTTTCTTTGTTATTTTGACTCACCTATTTTGTATTGCAATGATAATTATTGGCACCACCTATCTCTAAGCCAATGCAACTGACATAGTTCCATTTCTGCTTTCACAAAAATTTCTGAAATTCTATACAATTCTATTCCAGGACATTCTATACAAGATCTCAAAGTAGCTATCTTATTACAAGAGAATTTCAGAAATAGACTGGAAAGAGAAGTTGCTGAATTGGAACTTATTACCAAACTTAAAACCATGGAGAGACCTGGTCTGAATAGAGACATTGGACTCGTATCTCATTATACATGATAAAGCTATTTTTAGCCATCTCACCCCTTGCTTTTTCCTGTAAGGCCAATTGCATTCGTTAACAGTCGTCAACAGGTTTACCACACCTATCAGCCAATCACCCATTCCCACCACCCTTCTGAGTAATACCCCCTTCCCACCCTCTCACTATATATAAGGGTCTGGTTACTTCTGTTTCAGTGTATCTGAAGAAGTGTGCATGCACACGAAAGCTCATACCAATGACAAAACAAAATAAAAAAGATTTTTTTTCTTCTTCCAGTAGCACCTTAGAGACCAAATTTGTTATTGGTATGAGCTTTCGTGAAGTGTGCATGCACTTTATTTTGTTTTGACTACGCCAGACCAACACGCCTACCTACGACAAACTTAGTTGGTCTCCAAGATGCTACTGGAAGGAATTTTGTTTGCTTGTTTGTTTCAACTACGTCAGACCAATATGGATACCTACCTGCTTTCACAAAGGCTGAACATAAGATCAAGGGTCCCCCCCCCAGTCTTTAGCACTTTCCTAGAAATGGCATGATATTTTTTGCACTGTGCCTACAAAGTTCTGTCCTCTCTAGCACCATTACCCGGGAAGATAAAGGCATTATCCTTCCATGATTTGGGGAATTTATGCTGTGTCAGTGGCTGGTCAAGAGACTGAGAGTTTACCTTTTCATCAAGGCAAAATGAACAGTAGTGTTGGCAGGTACATTAAGAATAGAGGGACAATGTCAGGACAAGTCTGCTCTTAAAACACAATGTCTGTCTCTTTGGATTTTTTCAGATGGATTTCATCTTGTGCAAGGGAGGGAAAAAAGCAAAGCCACCTCACTTCCTGTAAAAAAAATACAACCAAATACAGTGGTACCTCAGGTTACAGATGCTTCAGGTCACGCGTTTTCAGGTTACGGACCTTGGGAAACCCTGAAGTACCGGAAAGGGTTACTTCTGGGTTTCGCCGCTCGCGCATGCGCAGAAGCACCAAATTTCATCATGTGTGTGCGCAAATGCAGCACTGCAGGGTAAGAACGCTGCAGGTTGCAGACGTGCCTCTGTCACGGATTATGTCCGCAACCCGAGGTTCCACTGTATAGAAATATTGTATTTTTGGACTGACCAAAAGGTAACTGACTGTGCCATGTTTTCATCCTTTCTTCATTCTGCTTTTCACCTTGCTGCAGAAAGAGCTAGACTATAATGGTAGCTGTTGCCTACAAGGCTTTGTGACCTTAAATGCAGTTACGTTGTTATTATTGTTTGTGCTCACACCCATTTTCACAGAGCCACTTGGGCATTTTGCTGCATGGAGGAGGAAGTAGCAGCAGTTTCGGCAGTAACAATGAAATCAAGACCTCTATTTGTGGCAAACGTGTTGAAGATTGATATAAATCTCTTCTAAATGTCGCAAAGATCACACATTGTCACATACAGTGTTCTTTAATTTCCTTAACCCTGAGCAAAGCTGTAAGACAGCTGGAGAAAATAGGGATTCATCAGAAAAGGGCTGTAGCAGAGGGTTTGCATGCAGAAGATCCCAGGCTCAGTCCCTAGCAACTCCAGGCAGGCTGAGAGAGACTCTCTGTCTGAAATCCTAGAGAGCCAGAGTCCATCAATGGAGACAATACTGAGCTAGAGGGTCTCGGTGTACGGCAACTTCCTGTGTCACTAAGCAACACAGATGTTCTGGGTTGGAAAAGCCCCACATACTGTAGATAACTAAGCTTACTGAGCAATACTGTAGGATAAAATGGGGAGGAAGAGAACCATGGACCTCACCTTGGAGGAAAGGTGGGGTATAAAGGTAATAATTATTATAAACTTCCTTCTTAATACTAAATAACTGCTGCTAGTGGCAAATAGTGCTGGGTATTGCACATGTCAAATTGGCTATTTGTGAACACTCCAGAAATAAAGATCTAAATTCAGCACCCAAGGTAGTTTGAAAGCTCCATAACTGGAGGCCCTTCACTTGTTATAGAACTTAGGAGCACTTCGGAGCATATGCTAGTTTATGTTGAGTACACACACAGTTGTTTGGACACAACTGTGCCCATGTGGGCTGTTCATATTGCTCTGCTGTGTAAAGAGCTAAGTACATAACAAGTGTTGAGTATCAGTCAGTCAGAGAAGAAGCATCTTCACCTTGGGGAGCAGTAGGGATGCAAATGAGCACCACAAATGGGCTGTTTCTCTGAGAAAATTCTCTCAGGCCCAAGTGTTAGCAGTCACTCTATATCTCCTGAGATTAATCCCATGAGCCAGTATGATAACATGGAATGTGTCACTTTCGCTGCTGTTCACACATTGTTCCCAAACAGACCTGGATGTTTTCAAGTGAGTTTTATTATCTGGAATGTGCCCAAAAAACACATACCATATTATCCTACAGAGCAAAAATGAACGTTTTCTGTAACGCAACAGCCAAACTGTACTAGTAATCAGGAAAACAGGATCTGGACACAATGTTTAAGAGAAATGATATTGTCAGCTAAGTTGCTAAATTGAGTAGCAAGTGACGAGCAATGAATTGTAACTGCCTTTTTTATTTTGAAAATGGGTGGGGGGAGTATAATATGGGAAACTTTAGCCATAATTCTGACAGATTGTGATCTGAATGGATGGAGATATAGTAGGGTAATTCAATCCCATCCCAACTTCTTAAAACACAGTATGTGTATTGAATTGAAGGATGGAACTCAATGGAACACATTTCTGCTTGCCTGACAGAGCAATCTTCTCCCATCCCATGAACTGTTCTGGGGGTTCTCCCAACCCTCAAAAAGTTAATCTGGGGGTGAATGGGTGGACGAAAATGGGGAAAGCCCTGCTAATTGTGTTTGGCTCCCGCTAGCACAATTATCTGAATCTGGCCCCATGTCTGGGTCAGACTCTGCTTCCATCTTGAATATTATCAAATGGAATATACATGTCAAATACAATTTATTTTATTTTTATGTTAACAATTCATGTCCCACTTTTTACCCCCCTCCCCAAAAAGGTAACTTAGAATTTAATATCAGTAAAGCATCATATATATTCATGGTGAGCTCCTTCTCAAAGCATGGATCCTTTTATAGTCAACATGCCACCATCTTCTCTCAAGAAGGAGGCTTGGGGGATTCCCAAAGTTTTGCAGAATGCACCAAAACAAGTGAGAATGCCCCAAAATGGCTCAACTTCCTGCAAAAGGATGTGGCTGGCTAGTTGGAGTTCTGAACAGGAGCTCTGTGCTCCGCTACATTTTGTTGCAGCTGCCACTTAATGTCCCTGTGGAAAAGGGCCACCCCTCCTAATGGGTGTCCCCTAGACTTCATTCGGCAATGGTAGCCAAAGCAAAACCTCAGATGCCCCAGTGACAACACACAGAGGTACATAGGGAAGAAGCTGGCCCTAGATGGCAGTATCTCCTTTCCAAATCAACTGAGCGGAACGGCTTGTTAAAAAACACAAAAAACCTGTAGCATTTAAATTTAAATTAAGTCATTACTTAAGAACATAGCATAAGGGAGGACAGAGCCTGCCTGACTATTGGATAGATAGAGCATTTGCCCTCATTTCAGGGCCTTCAGAGTATGTTCTGCAAACCACTGTGGCACCTGCTTCAATTATCATTAGACTGGTTACTCTGAATCACTAGGTACACTTCCAGAAGACACGTTGTGCTAATGACAACTTTGCCCATTTGAAAAAGGGGGGAAGCCTATTTGAAAGCTCATTGAGGATGGATTCAAATGGCTGCCTCCCTCTTGGCTGTAGTTATCAAAAGTCAGCTTTTTAGCAGAAAGCATATACTGTAGCTCAGTCATTAATCCACTGTCTGGAACACAACAGGAGAAGCAGGAGAGATCCTATAATGAGGAAACTGGTTCGGGGAGTTGGATTTCATCCAAGCTGCTCTTCTAGCACAACCAGTACACAGCTTGTCTTCAGCTTTTAACATGTGTTACAGGGATGCTTCCAACAAGCCAAGGTGTGTGTGTGTGTGTGTGGTGGTGGAAGCATAATGCAAGTGTCTGAAGCTTTTTGGCATTGTAAGTGAGCCACTGAAGCTCACTGGTGGTGATCTGAAAGCTTGAAAAAGTGAGACTAACAACCAAATCCATCACAAAAGATTCTGGAAGCCCGTCCACATTTGGGATGCCACACTGTAAGACATAGCTTCAACTATCAGTGCTGATTGTGAGGGACATTCTCACCTGGCTGATACTCCAACCAGGAGTACACATCTGGTGAGAAAGACCAACGTGATTGTTTTTACAGTTTATTTATTTATTTCTATACCACTCCTCGCCATATGGCCACAGGGCAGCATGCAATATATTTTAACGCACTAATTCTCCGAAAATAAGCCATACCCCGAAAATAAGCAATAGTGTTAGTTAATAAAAAATAAGACATCCCCTGAAAATAAGCCACCGTGTGGTTTTTTTTAGGAAATATAAATATAAGATGGTGTCTTATTTTTGGAGAAACACGGTATATATTTCTAAAACCAATTAAAACAGCAACACAAAATAAGAATAGAATAAACTAAAACAAAACTAAGATAGCAACAGGTACAAAACAAAATGACCTCAACAAATTATACTTCTAAAACCGTGGTGCAACCTTCCTTTCAAAACAGTAAAAGCCTGCATACATTTAAAGCGAGTTCTCCCCTTAAAGAGAGCTTAGGTTGCGGAAGGGTTAACAAGACATCCCCGGGTTGTTGGGTGGGTCAGTTTGGATGGCCACATGAGTGATTGGTGGGTTTTGCTGTTGCTGGGGAAATTGTTATGTTGCAAGTGATTTTTCTGCTTACAACGGATCTCCCGCCTGCTCTCCCTTTATTTAGGGGTTCTTTGCACTTGACATTGCTATGCCTGTCATGGGGTCGCCTGTTTTGGAGCAAGGGCCTGGTAGGAATTTTGTCCACGTGGCTGATTGGCTGGTGCCCAGTGTTTTTTGCCTACTATGTAGCAAATTGTCACAACTTGTAAGGTTGCGGTTGGTTCAAATTGGATGGGGAGGGGTAAGGATTTGGCTGGGCCTGCCCCTCAAAATTGCTTCTGCCTTTAGGGGTATTGCATTAAAGGAATCCTGGGGGCTCCACATGTTTGTCTGTATCCCCAGTAGGGGCTAGGACTGTGCATGAGCCTCGGGGAGCATCTGTGGGAGAGGTGAAGGGCGAGGCTCCCTGCCCCATCCTCTCTCAGAGGGTGCTCACCTACTGGCTTCCCTAGCTTGCTAGCAGGAGTCAGATCTGTCGCAGGCACGGGACAGATGGCAGGAACCAATGCCTAAGCAACCACTCACATTTAGTTGTATTTAAATAAAGTTGTGGCCAAATCAATGCCAAAAACCTTAAACTTAAATTCTGAGTGATGTGTGAGTCGTTGGGGGGCGGGGGATGTCTTGGTACCTCAACACGTAAAGCACATGACTCCCACCAAAGACTTTGGGAACAGTAGTTTACCTCTCACCAAACTGCAATTCTCAGCATCCTTGACAAACTACAGTTTCCAACATTATTTGGGGGAAATCATGTAGTTTAAATGTGGTGTGGTCACAACCTAAGACAGCCTTTCTCAACCTTGGGTCTTCAGATGTTGTTGCACCACAACTCCCACTATCCCTAGCTAGCAGGATCATTGGTCAAGGATGATGGACTTGTAGTCCATCAACATCAGTGGACCCAAGACTGAGAAAGGTTGGCCTCAGTTATCACACACTCTGCACCAGCACACAAATTCATTACAGGTTGGATCTAGACATCAAAAAAGTGATTCAGTTAAGCATGTTGTAAACTCCATGCAGGGAAATCCTGTTGGTGAAAGATGGAACTCCACAGCACCATCTGGTGTCACAGTGTTATAATGCATAGAATGCTCTTTATCTTTACGAATGTAGCTGAGTCCACAGAGAAGCAGATTCTTTATCTTCCTTCTCTGTGAGAAGGGAGCTGTAGACTGTGATGGTAAAAGTCACAATCAGGACATTTTGCCCAAACAAAAATAGCCACTAAGAAAGATTCCTTAAGCAGAAACACCAAGAGTTTGTGATGCATTTTATTTAAGATGAGGAGAATAGCAAAAATATAAATTAAAAAAAATAAATATTTGGTTATTCATGTAATTAATTATTGCTGCTCCCATATTATAACAAACTCTCCAATGTTACTTCTCATAATACATTTAATATTAAACATTTTCCAAATCCATTCTTTCCCACCCTATCTACATAAAAAAATGTTCCTTTACCACTTCAGTGCTGTTTTCCTTCACCTGCATGGATCATCTCAAGGTATATCAGAGCCATCAACAGAATTAATGTGCTTAGTCTAACACAGCGATGCAGAACCTGTGACCCTAATGCTATTTCTGGGCTCCAAATGCCATTAGTCCCAGCCAGCATGGCCCATTGTCAGGAATTATGGGAGCTGCAGTCCAGTAACATTTGGGAGCAGGCATAGATTCCTCATCCCTGGTCCAAAAATGTATAATTATTTTTACTATAAATTTGATGGCCAGAAATAAAACATTTTTTTCCTGGCAGTTTGTTAGCTGGTTGGAGCTAGTAGAAGTTGTAGTTCAAAACATCTAGAGGGCACCATGTTTGTGACCCCCATTCTACGGATTCCAAGACATAACTTTTCTGTCTGTGACTAGAGTAAAAATTTCTCTTCAGTGACAGTATCTGAATTCTTCAGGGTTGTTGTTTTTTGTTTTGTTTTTAAAGTTTGAAAAGATCTATTTGCCAGAGGTAGAATCTATATTACAAACAGGAGGCAAGTAAGACATTTAATCACTAGCTTAAGAATTATGAATGATTCAACCAAAGCTGAAGAAAGCAGTTCAGCTGCTTGTTATAACTGATTCCTAATTGATGAAAACTCTGAGCCATATGTGATCAAACATGGACCACTAATTGTATCCTGATTGTGTTTTTGAACAGACAATATCATCACTATCATTCCATACTAATGTATAAAAATCCTGCCAACCCCAACTTTTCGAAAGATTCCCAAAATTCAGGACTATAACCATTCTGAAATACTCTAAAATGTTCACTGATTGTAATGGTTCTAAATATTCTAAAAATAGCCCGAAACAAATATTCTAAAATAGTTGTGCATTACATGTATAGCACATGTGCCTAATTCAGTGCTGAGGAAAAAGCTGTCAGGAAAACATTAAAATATCAGCAGTTCCATTGCAACGAGCAGAGCAATACCCAAGACTCAAGACAACTCAAGGAACTCAAAAGATTGAATCTGATTATAATATTGCCACAAGCCTAGTCTAATCAAGGAAAGCCTAGGGTTGAATGAATCCGTCAATTTTGGTTTTTTTCTAGTTCTCATATTTAAAATCTTCAATTCAATTATGCACATTTCCACAGCAAATTGTGAAAAAAGGGAAGCGATTCTCATGAAAATTCATTAGCATTTAAGTGCTAACTTCTAATAATTATGTTTTGTATACAATTTTAACTAACATACACATTTTTTCAGGCACGGGTGGGGCTCTGTTGCTCTCCTGGCTTCCCCAAGGCGGGGAAGGCAGCGGTGAGATTGGCAGGTGCAGGTTTTGAAGCTAGTCTGACACCATGACAGTGACATGCATCGTTGGGAGAGCACCCACCTGTGCCACACTGATGGCCATTACCTTCGTATATTTCCCCCCAACAGATGCATTTTTTTGCACACTTTGCCCTAAAGATGCATTTTTGCATGCATTGTTTGGCTGGAGAACTGCACAGCAAAATTTGCAGAACTGTGAATTTTGAAGGATGGCTGCATTTTGGTTTGCTTATTGTTTCAAGAAGTGTAGTTTCAAACAAAACTGAATTTCTCTCCCTTCCCTAAAGACAGCCCACATGTGAATGATCCTTCCATGCTGGTTTCTGTAGAAGCCCAAAGTTTCTGCAAGGGAGAGGGGACTTTGTATCCAGCTTTTGGAACTCCCGATAACATTAGGGCCACAAATGCACAATCATCTGAGACACTACTCATCTGGAAAACTAAGACAGCTTCCTACCAGTTCCTTTCCACTTCAGTGCGTGATCAATGCTGTTATAGTTTAACAGCATCAACGATCTGCACAGCTGAGAGTTCCTAGTTTGCAGTAGCAGGTGCAGAGGAATCTTGAAAAAGAAGAGAACTTTGCTAAGTTAGTGAGAAATCTGTGAGGAACATGTAATGATACAGAACTAAACTTGAAGAGATGAATGCTTTGCATTTTTTCCATGTAATTGTCTGGTCAGTTTTGATTTGGTTGATGCGAAGGCACAATTTTGCTGACTGCCAATAAAAGAGGTGACACTAGACAGTAACTGAATGATTTTCTTCAGACCCACTCATCTTCTCCAGGAAACAGCAGCTGGGGATGATATATACAAAAGTACCACCAATATGGGATTTTACACAAGGACAAATATAATAAGTCAATAATTACTGGTAAATGTTAAAAGTTGATATAAAGGGTTGCTAAGAAGTTGAGATAAGCAAGTGGGAGAAAAGTATTAGGCTGCATAAATAATACTTTTTTGAGGAGGGATTTATGGGGTTTGACAGATGGTTAACATAGATGGTCTTTTCGTGTCCTTACTTCCAGCAAGTATTGCTATTGATTCAATGGAAATATAATACTAAGGCCCTCTATCAATGGATAGAAGATGTGATAACTCCTGCAACATATGAGCGTACTGCTTTAAGATACAGATTGTGTATGAATAAATATAATGGTATTTTGAATGCATTTATAAAAATTATAGTGCTTTCTTTCACTTTATTTGTGAAATATAATATAAATGTGACAGAGATAAACAAATGGGAGTAAGAAGGGAAGATCAAGAAGATGTTCTGGTTAATTTTATATGAAGAGGAAAATCCAGTCTTTAAATTGACATTCATTTCTGCTACTATTTAACTAAAACTGTTTGGCCTTGCAATGGCAAGACTTCATTATCAACACCTTTTTAATTCATCTTTTTTATAGGCCTACTTAGAGTTGGTTGAGAGTCAAGAAACTGAAAGATTCAATATGGATTTCCCCCTTTGCTTTAAGGCAATGAACTGTCTAAAGAAAGTTAGGCAGAACATGTGTCTTTCATACTTAGTTTCTCTGATGTGGCAAAATAGTACTTTCCCATTGCATTTTCCAGAGACCTTTGCTTATCCACTAATATTTCTTGAATGAACATGTACAAGAGATCCACCCTCAAGCAAATACAGGCATTTGCTTTCCTATTATTATAACTTCTTCAAAGTAAGAATAAGGTAGCATAAACTGATGACAGATGATGTGAAGTTCACCAGACATGCTGCATCAGAAATAGGCTGAAAATGGAGCAGAGTCAAGAATGAAACAACTTTGGACCTGCTGCATGAGGCATTATTCAATATAGAATCTTGTTAGTTTTATGGAACAGGAAGTGTTATTTACTGTATATTCCTGCGTATAAGACTACTTTTTAACCCAGGAAAATCTCAAAAGTCAGGGGTCGTCTTATACGCTGGATCATATTTCTTATACGGCGAGTATATCCCAAACTCTATATTTTAACTGGAAAAGTTGGGGGTTGTCTTATACGCCCAGTCGTCTTATACGCCAGAATATATGGGGTACCTTATAAGGATTAAATGCAGATCATATTAAGTCATGCAAACGACTTAAATTGTTGCCATGGAATAATTCTTTAAGAGTATAGTCAGATACTGTATTGTGTAATATGGTGAGGAAATCCTTTTTTGGAATTCTCTGATTTTTGCATGTTGCAGAGGCTGCCTGTACACGGTCCTATTGACAGCCTCTGCTTCACACCTCAATCCATCCCTGCCAGGTTTCTGGGCTGCAAATGTTCTTAGCTTCTAGAGACAATCATGTGGAGTTTGCTTCCTGAACTGAAGCAAGGTCTTAAAACAGAATATTCTCTTAATTCATAGACTGGCAGCATGATTCTAGATTTTGAATTAATCTTAGCATTATTTGCTTGGCTTGCATTTATCAGTCAATACTATGCAAATGTTACATATGGATTTAGTGATACTTTCATGTGGACCTATTCCAGTTTGGGTCCTTTTCACTAATGATTAAACAACTACACATCAATCTGAACTCAGGGAAGCACAGAATGGTGGTCTCTTACCGCATCTGGGGCTCTGGATGCCAGTTCAGAAGATGGGGTGGCAGAATTGTTGGTTGTTGTCCTTTTTGTTCCACCAGCTCCAGGCTACAGGAGAGAAACCTGGGGATCAGGTCCCATGCAGCTTTGTATCACATAGGTTGAAAGCTTCTGATGATCCACCCCTGTGTTGAAACCACACTTTGTGGCTTTCTGCTAGCTATTATCAAAGGCAAAACTGCTAGCGGCAGTCCTGCCTAGCATAGTGGGGCTGGGGGCCTGTACAAAGTCAGATATATTGTCCAATGGGCTAGATAATAATTCCATACACTTGTTTACTACAACTACCATAGCTTCGATGTAAGACAAGCATTCAAATTTATTTAAAACATGTTCAAGTTAGTTTACTTTAAAAAAACCAGTAATTAGAACAACAAAAATAATAAAAATATTTTATATATAGATTTTTTGTACATGTTTTTTGGAAAATAGTAAAAAATGAGGAGAGAGGGATATATGAGTGAGCAGCAGTGGAACACACACAACTGAATTAGGCTGATTCATCCATCCCTAGTCAAAATCAAAAGACCAAACATCTCCAAAAGAAAGGTTTTTGTCTCTTGGTGGAAGGTGGTCTTTCTAGGAAGGGGAGTCCATTAGAAAGGGTGTAAGCTGCCTCTTCCTAGAGATCCAAAAGCTAGGAACAGCCAGTACATAACAAATAATAAACTAAATTATGACTCAGAAGTTTGCTTTTGAATTTGAATCACTTTCATTTTGAAGAAACGGGACTCCTTTCTAAATCCAAGAAAATATGCAGAGAAACTTTCGAGATATTTCAGGTGCACTTTTTTTTCTTAAATAAATTGATGGAATCAAAACCAACACTGAATTAATCAGTCAGGGCATTAATACTTTTTGTTGGCTTGAAAACACCATTGCAAAATGGTTAGGATATTTTGAGTCACTGCTCTGAAGCAGATTACCTATGTATAAAAGCCATCTTGTCAGCTTGAGTCAAATGAACTATGCTGTCATTTCTCTTCCTCTTGAATGAGACACTCAGGGAAATTCCTGCAATTACATTTTATTGAATTTATACCCATGTCTTTTTGTAACATTTTAAAAACATTCAGTTGATGACAAAATTGGATTGGGTGGCCAGGAAGAGGCATATCATCTCAAACAACCTCATGATGAGCCAATCAATGAGCAATCTAATCTTCCACTTTTCATGGCACTACATGAGTTAAAGTAAAATACTTGTGCTGCACTTTCTACTGAATGAAGGCTGACTGCCACACTCCACTACTTCATATCATCAGAGTATTTGCACAACACATCATCAGACTGACAGCTTTAAGAATAATACACTTTCAAGATATATAATGGTCCCTTTGCTCTGATGATGTAGTGCTCTTCTCCAGAAGAACTTCATATGCTTCATGCTTCCCCCCAAATACCTTTGCAGTTTCTGTTGAAAATGCAATTCTCACCCACATGTAAACTTTTATAAATTTAACTGAAGACCTGATCTAAAAATGTGATCCAACAAATGGGAACACAGCAGAATGCTACTGTTTGCTAAGGGAGGGAAACTGTGACCTAGAAGCCTTTATGGAAAAACTTTGAGTATTGAGCCAGTGGATCACAGTCTTTCCCCCCCTGATCTACTCATGGTATATAGATATTTGCATGAAAGTAGTCTTCCATGTGGATAGCTGATACTCTGGGCATTGGCAGGAATTTTTCCAGGAATAAAGTAAAACACTGGAAGGAGAGAGCACACTAGTTTCTCACTCCAAAAATTGAGAATAAAGGTGACTACATTTTGCCTTATATCCCAGACCTTATATCCCAGAGGGACCTATATATGCCCATGCCCAGAGCTTCCTCTTTTGGCTCATGCATTCTGAACACCCGCCCACCTCTCCCTACTTTTAGGGTTTGTTGTGCTTGACCTTGCTATGCCGTCGTGTGTCGCCTGTCGTTGGGACAGGGGCACGGCAGGAATTTTCCCCACTTGGCTGATTGGCTGTTGCCATTTGTTTCGCCTGCCGCGTAGCAAATTGTCACAACTTGTAAGGTTGTGGATAGGCACTGGTTCAGGTGATAGGGATGGGAGAATGCTCTCACCATCCCTATGTGAAGGGTATTCTGTTAAAGGAATCCAGGGACTCAAATGGTTTGGTCAACCCTGTGAGGGGGTTGTGCCCATGCCTGAGTCCAGGCGGACATAGCCTGTTCCTGGCTTTCCACCTATCCGGGTGTTTACCCTTGGCTGACCTATGCTGGTGCCCTGGGTCAGTGCTACCTGCAACAGTGCAGGGAGCTAGTCAAATCAGAGCCTATGTAACCACTCACTTTCTGTAACCAATAAAGTTGTGGCCTAAATTCTGCCAAAAACCAAACTAAAATTAGAGTCATGTGTGAATTTATTTAGGGGGGAGGTTTCTGGGTCTGTTCAACATGCAAATACATAGATAGGCAAAAAAGCAGAGACACAGCTGGTACAATTACAATTTCTCAGTTTATTTAGAGTACTTGAAGAAGAGGGAAGTATATATCTGTCATTTTCTTACAGATATATTTCTCACCAAAACCACAGAAACCAGCTTTCCCTCCCAGTAACATAACTGATGACTGCCTGGACATTTATTTCAAATAATAAGTGATTATTAATAATAAACCTGTTTATTTCGGACAACCATGCAGACACAGTGACCAACTCCAAATTACTAGTTCCTAGGACTGCTACCTCCTGAGATTCCTTTCTGTATTAGAAACTAAGGTAATTGCAGCAGGTCAACTTTATATTGAATCAAGATAGGCTAAAATTAAACACAGATCTATATACCACAGCTAATAAAATACATAATGTCACAAAACATTAGATTTTTTTTAAAAAAATATATATTTTTATTATTTTCCTCCTTAAACAATATTTTTGACAATACAATAACAAACACAAAAAAAATCTGCTTTGCTGAGCTTGTGACTTCCCTCCTTCCCTTCAGCAGGTTTTCCATTTTCAAGTCCTGTCTCGCAGTTTAGCTCTTAAACTTCTATTGTCTACATTGTAGGATTTATTTCAATCCTGCTAGTGTCTTCAGATTTTTGCAATTATTATTCAAATATACAATAAATTTACTCCAATCCCTTTGAAACTTTTGATCGTCCTGGTCTTGAATCTTGCAGGCCAGACTGACCCACAAAATATTAGATTAAGCCCACAGTCTAGAAGATTGATCTTACATTTAACTATATGCTTTCCAAAATATTGTGGTAGCTCTAATGTTAATCATTTAGAGACATTGGCCAACACACTTTTTTTTGGGGGGGGGAATAAATTATCATTTAACTTAGACTAAAACAAGGATAAATTTAAATTTACCCCTTCAATCTAGTGCTTTTGCTATCAATAGAGACTTGATACTGCAACCCTGTGTACACTTACCTATGAGTAAGCCTCATTAAACATATTGAGATTGACCAGGCTCTAATTTAGGACTATTATTATTATTATTATTATTATTAAACTGATAAAAAGAAGTGAGATTGTTGTTCAGCTCTGCTGTCTAGTATACTAAAGCATACTGCAACTGCCAGTTTACTCGTTAGTTCCTTGTACATTTAGAGATGTTTTTTCAAGCATGACTGCATTCAGCTCCCATCATTAAAGATGTTATCTAAATTCCAATTTTTCCCCATCACTGCAATTATTTAGCCATTTTCCACCACCTCATTTGAGGCACAGGGCATCCCTGCAGTCCAAATGGAATTTTAATGACTATTTGAGGATGTGCTTCAACTTGGCAGGAGTGGACCCAACACATTTCTTTGGCATGCCAAAAGCAACATGCACTTTAAGAGGGAAAGTGTGCTGGTGCGACTTTCTGAGGAAGAGAAATGGAATGTGACATCTGGGATATATCCCAGTGTCCCCTGCATCTTTCTTTCTTGACCTTTCACCATGGGATAATTTATAAATTCTCTATATTCCCTTCCTGTTCCTAAAATGGATTATATTAAACCTAAGCCTAGTTAGAAATGCCCCTGCCCTGCAGTCTGTAGCAAGCCCAAATGATAATGCCTAAAAAGAGTCTTTCCATTGAATTTTCCATATTAAAGAACCTAGGAAGCTGCCTTATACCACATCAGCAATTTGTTTGTCTAGCCCATTTTGTCTACACCATGAGTAGCCAATATGGCATTTTCAGTGTTGCTGAACTACAGCTTCCTTAATTCCTGATTATCGGTCATGCTGGCTGGGGCTGATGGGAGCTGGCAGGCACCATATTAGCTACTCCTGATGTACTCTGACAAGCAAAAAGTCTTTCCCATCACCTGCTATCTGATCCTTTCAAGCTGAGATATCACTGTATGCAGTAGTATATAGCACTTTTATTCTAGAGATTCTGATTGGATCTTGTTATCAGTTCCTTTTGGATACTCCTGTCTTGAGACATTATAGGAATTGTGTAAATTTAAGAACTGGTGCCTAGCTTTGCTCCCCTGTCTATTATTCTTATTACTGTTATTAAATTTATTTGTCACTTTTTTGCTACGACAACTCAAAGTGACTTATAATATTTTAAGCAAAAAACAAAGGCATACATATATTAAAGCCAGTATAAAAATAAATTTAAAAGATAATTCCATTCTTTTTCCTTTTGGATTTTATATGTTAGATTGTAAGCCTGGTGGGTGGACTATCTCCTCCTCCTCCTCCTCCTCCTCCTCCTCCTCCTCCTCCTCCTCCTCCTCCTCCTCCTCCTCCTCCTCCTCCTCCTCCTTCTTCTTCTTCTTCTTCTTCTTCTTCTTCTTCTTCTTCTTCTTCTTCTTCCTTTTCAGCTGAAGAGAAGTACACACACACACACAAACACACACCACATGCTTACAAACACATTGCATTTTAAGTAGCAACTGAATTAAAAATTAAACGTATCAGTGGAAGAGTTTATATCAATATTATTGATCTCTTTCTCATCTGAACAAAAATTACCAAGGGCTCTGTTTAAATTGTTATAAAAATACTTATTAGTATGATGTATTTGCCCATCTGCCTCCCGGCCTCCCCAATGGAACCAGCACTGGTTCAGCTTGATCTTTGATGTTTATGATCTCTCTATATGTGTATTGAAACTTTTTTGTTTATTGCTTAGTACATTTATATCCATCATTTCTTACCTTATGGACTTCCATGTCATGTACATGGTGGTTCTCAGTTGGTTTTCCATCCTGACACTACTTCAGCAAGTTGTTCATGCCCTAAAATTTCTTTGACTAGTCTGAGTTTTTGGCTAAACCAACAACATAGAATTTCCAGCACTTAACCCAGCTTTTTGAGTAAAGGTAAAGGTAAAGGGACCCCTGACATGACCAACTCTGGGGTTGCGGCGCTCATCTCGTGTTATTGGCCGAGGGAGCTGGCGGGAAGGTAAACAGCGTTTCCGTGTGCTGCTCTGGTTCGCCAGAAGCTTCCAGGTCATGTGGCCAGCATGACAAAGCTGCTTCTGGCGAACCAGAGCAGCACACGGAAACGCTGTTTACCTTCCCGCTGTAGCGGTCCCTATTTATCTACTTGCACCTTGATGTGCTTTCGAACTGCTAGGTTGGCAGGAGCAGGGACCGAACAATGGGACCTCACCCAGTTGCGGGGATTCGAACCGTAGACCTTCTGATCGGCAAGCCCAAGAGGCTCAGTGGTTTAACCCGCAGTACCTTTATTTGGATTAAGGGATTTGGGAATAAAAGAGGTGTATTAAACTTAGAAAC
This sequence comes from Zootoca vivipara, assembly GCF_965207765.1. Classification (NCBI taxonomy): domain Eukaryota; kingdom Metazoa; phylum Chordata; class Lepidosauria; order Squamata; family Lacertidae; genus Zootoca; species Zootoca vivipara. Next base: position 61,053,029 of record NC_142587.1, read on the forward strand.
AATACCATCGATGGAGCTTCCGAATGAATTCTGACTCCATTGTAATCGATGAATGCTCTTACAAATTCTGTCAGGCTCTATCCTTGTTCCATTTCTCCTGAACATTTCTTTACAGAGCTGTGTGCGAGTGCTGGGTTTCTCTGGGTTAGATTCCCCCATTTTAAGTGATAATCAGTTCTTTGTGGAACCAAAGGATGTGAGGACCTGAGAGGTCAGCAAGGCCCTCACTAAACAACAGTAATGATGGTTAGATTTCACTTTACCAAGAAGTTTCTCAGAATTCACCTGATCTTTCACAAAAAGACCCCAAATGAAAACAGAGAGATTGCAATAGTCAAAATGTTAACCTATAAATAAGAGTATTGTGACTAGATTTCAAAAAACTGCAGAAGCGATTCCAATTATATTTTGTAAGCATTTTGAGAACTTGAAAGCAAGTTTCAAACAAGTCAATCCACAACAGAAGCTTTAATGCAAGTTACTGGCAATCCAATTTAATTCAGCATTGAGTTCATTTAAGCCATTTGAAGCTGCATAGTTCCTCTGTTGCAGTCACTGGACAGGCTTGGCACGCCATGAATGCTTACCATGAATTTAATCCATACTAAAATAAAAAAAAATTCCTTCAGTAGCACCTTAAAGACCAACTAAGTTTATATTTTGGTATGAGCTTTCGTGTGCATGCACACTTCTTCAGATACACAGTGTGTATCTGAAGAAGTGTGCATGCACACGAAAGCTCATACCAAAATATAAACTTAGTTGGTCTTTAAGGTGCTACTGAAGGAATTTTTTTATTTTGCTTCGACTCAGACCAACACGGCTACCTACCTGTAACTTAATCCATACTATCATACCAAGCTCACTTGAAGGGGTAACCCAGAAATTCATCCCAGGGACACCAAATACACTATAGCAAAATAACTGCACTTCCTTTCTATCAAAGAAATGAAGCCAACATACAGTTTAAAGAAGGGGTTGCCTATGGGATTTGGCGAACCTGCATTCCCTCTGTTTGCTTTTATTTCCTTCTTCTTTTGGGTCCTCCACCCCATCACACACACACACACACACACACACACACACACACACACACACACCATGGTTCTTTTTCAAGCCGTCTCAGTAATTTTGTATACAGCAGAATTAATTCAGCATTATTTTACATAGGATTTCCCCCAAAACTTATATTGTATCATGTAAATCAGGTAAAATTGCAATGCCAATGTTTCCAAACACCACAAGGCATGGATACTTATGCATCTTCAGAATTTTGTTGCATAGGATAGGTAAAGGTAAAGGGACCCCTGACCATTAAGTCCAGTCGTGGACGACTCTGAGATTGTGGCGCTCATCTCGCTTTACCGGCCGAGGGAGCCGGTGTTTGTCTGCAGACAGCTTCCGGGTCATGTGGCCAGCATGACTAAGCTGCTTCTGGAGAACCAGAGCAGCACACGGAAACTCCGTTTACCTTCCCGACAGAGTGGTACCTATTTATCTACTTGCATTTTGACATGCTTTCGAACTGCTAGGTGGGCAGGAGCAGGGATTGAGAAATGGGAGCTCACCCTGTCACGTAGGATAACCACTAACAAATCACAGAATACGCTTGTGGACAGAGAAGCTACCTGAAATATGATTATAGCTGGGGTGCCTACTTGAATAAAATATTGGGGAGCCCAGGAAAGCCCATTTGATTGGCAATGCTCATCAACTGGGTAGGGAGCCCTCTAAAATATTTTTTGGGCGACGAAGGGACCTCTGCCCCTAGGAGTTGGCTCTTATGAATTATAGCTTTTTGAATGGACCCCTTGTGGAAGTTAAGAAGATCTTTGATTCAGGTCCATGTTTTTGTTTTGTTTTGTTTTTCACCATGACAGCACAACACTGGAAAGTGTCAGATCTCTGATTTTAACACTTTAGTCGATGGAGCTGTACCTGATCTGTAATTTGATGTTGGTGGTTGGGGCTGTGAAAAAACACTTCAGTTTTAAGAGGTTACCTTTTACTGTGTTGCACAATCTCCCCTTCTTTCTTTCCCTCTAACACGCCATTCTCTCTGCTGACTCCTGAGCCACTCCACATTCACTCCCTGGCCCATAGGAGCAATATTTGAGGGGGCTGGGCCCTCACAAAGTTGATGGGCGTTCTCATTCAAATGGTGTGTGTGCATTGTGCATGTGATTTATTAGGTGGGGTGGGGCTTACCTGTGCTCCCACAATATTTTATTCAAGTCGACACCCCTGCTCTGGCCACTCCATTTTCCTCCCTGCAGATTCCTTTCCTATCTCTCCCATCTTCTCAGCCACACTGCTTTCTGTTCAACTGCTCATGTGCTGATCTGAACCTTGGGGGGGGGGGACTAAAATTGACAGAGGAAGTGGGCTGGGAAGAGTGTTAGGGCTCATCCATTTGTCCCGTGATTTCTTCAGTTTGTTCAGTGATTTCAAATCACAGGTCTGAGAGAGCTTTTCTTTGTCTCTCCGCTTTCCGTGGGAAAACTCATTGTTTACTGCTGAATCAGAACAGGCATCTGCAGAAAACCCGATTGAGGTTTGTTCCGATTCAGCAGTAAGCAGTGTGTTTTCCTGGGGAAAGTTACGGTCCAAAAAAAGAATCTCTGTGACCTGTGACTAGAAATCTCAAGGCAAACAGAAGTGTGGAAGAGCCCTTACTCTTCCTTTAGCTCTATGTGCTTTTCAAGGTGGAAAGGAAAGGTAACCACTTCAAGAATCAGTAAGTGAGGGGAGACTCAGAGGCTCTGTGGGCTCCTGAGGTAAGTCCTTGAGGGGGGGCGTATTGCCCATGGATGCTAGGTTGGGAACCCCAGGTTTAAAATAATAGCTAAGCAACATGATACATAAGAGTCATGATTAGAAATGGGCAGGAAAGGAAGAAGGAAATGAAGCAGCTATTTCCTGATTGCCATGAAGTTGCTGGGGAAACCAAGAAGCTCAGACTGGGCCCATTTCTGTCACAATAGGGCCGATTGAAGATCCAGCAGACATGCAGGCATTTTCATAGTGTGTTACATGTACCTTTTCCTCCTGCGTAAATTGTTAATATTGTGTCCCCAAAAAAGAAAGGTTTGAAGCAGCCATTTTTAAACCATGCATAAGGAATATGTTATTTGTTAATTAACAACTTTTAAGTTGGCTGTGATTTCCCACTGTAGCTTATGGGGGTAAAATGAATCTAGAATTCTCTAGGGTAGGGAATGAGCTCAGTAGTAGATAAAAAAGAAGAAAACAACAGCAAAACAGTGGGTCATAATACTACATCAGGAGAGGCAGGAGAGGAGCGGCCACAGAAAGAAGAACAGTTAATTTTATCCATTAAGTAATTATCACTTCATTTATTCACAAGTCACATTCAATTTAACATCATGTAAAGATCAAAAGATTTACTACTAAAAGCTGAAGCTTTTGATAGAAGAGTAAAAAAAAAAAGGAACAAACAACAATGGCAATGCTATAACCATTCTAAACTAATTCAATAGTTATTAAGTCCCAGTGATAATGCAAAAAGTAAAACATTTTTAAAAATGTAATAAACGAAAATATTATTTCCTTGTTTTGCCATCCTGTTTATAGTACGTTTACAAAGCAACAAGTAGAAACATATAACATTTCATGACTTCTAAAGTAATTTGTTATTGTTATCCTATCTAAGGAAGCCGCCCAGAGTGGCTGGGGGAACCCGGCCAGATGGGCGGGGTATAAATAATAAATTATTATTATTATTATTATTATTATTATTATTAAGGAATACCCTCCAAGTGCCACAAATATGCCGGGATGGTCTCAGAAACCCTTAAGCCATCGCAACTTCTCACTTGGTCACTAAGAGTCCCGAATTCATTAAGAAGGAGCTGCAAGGGCTCTTTCCCAAAGCTTAGTTAGTGGTTTCTAGGCTCTAGGAAGAAGAAGAGTTGACTCTAGGACCCTGCCAGAGCCTTCAGGCCTCCTTCCTGACATACTGTATCCATCACAAGGCTCTCCTCAGGGCTTGCTTTTTGGTTTCATTGCTAGTTGCTAGCTGAGAAGCTGTGGAGAACTCTGCTCTTTAAGCATCCTCCCCATGGGCCCCCGTCTTGGCCAGGGAAGAAAAGGCAGTCATTAAAGGCACTTTAATACCTGGGTGGGACCCAGGTAAGACCCACCCTGTATAATCAATCACAAGCTACAGTGCGCACACACCATTTGAATGGCAATGCCCATCAATTTTTTTGGGGGGGGGGGACTAGCCCCTTCAAATATTTCACTGGGGGGTCCAAAGGGACCTTAAGAGTTGGCTCCTATGTCACCCAGTTATTCCTGTGTGTCCTGCTGCCTCCTTTGATCCCTTCACCAGGCAAGGTGGCCAGCCTTTGCTCACATCATCTCTCCGCGCCTTTACTTGAAAGTACAGACAGAGCATGCCACACATTCCCACCTATGTGCAACAAACGAACACAGGTCTAAATGGCATCTCCATATGCATCCAGTGCAGTTCAGAGGAATATTGGATGGATGAGGATTCTCAGTGTAGACTTCAAGTTTTGAGGTTTCACTGAGTGAACCTACCTCCTCACTGCCCTCCCTGCTGCCCATGTGATCGACTTCTTCCTGTGGAACCAATCCACACCATCACTACTCAGAAAGAGGGAGGGAGGGAGGGAGGGGACTAGAAGGTAATGTTCCTTCTCCTTTTTCATCAGTGTTTTCATGCTTGGAGAGGGCAGGTTAACTGACAGTAACAGCAAGGAAGAAGATTGCAGCCAGAGAAGTTGGGCCAGGTGATGGCAACCTCTGATGCCATGTGGATTGTCTCTTCATCTGCACCAGTTCTGTGAAGGGAAGCCTTTGTCCACATCCAGGTCCCCCTTGCTGGATTGGCACAACAGAGCATAAGCAGCGATGGATGAAAAAGCAGACAGAAGTTGCAAAAGCTGCAGAATGGTGCAGTGATTTGGCTCACACAGCATACAGACAGGGACAAATAAGGGCTGGAAGCTTTCTGTCCTAAATACATTGCAAATGCCAGTGAGAGGCTCTTTAACCACATTTAATTGTTTTATGTATCCTGCCTTTCTTCAGCAGCCAAACAGTTTTAATTAATGGAACACATTCAAATCAGACTGAAAGTACTTTATAACATGTGAGTCTATAACAGTTGAATCACACATTTGCTTTTAAACAAAATGACCCAGATGTAATGAAAATTGAAAGCCTTTCTCTTAAAAAATACAGCACCACAATAAACTAAGTTTGTATAATTATATTGAATAAGTTTTTAAAATATATATATACAGGGGAGCTTTGTTGTTTAAGGTGTGCTACCTTTTGAAATGCAACTCGTCAAATTTACTCTCAACGGGTTTTTATTCTTCCATCTCAAGGAATACAAATTTAGATTCCATTACTAATTGCTTCCTTGTAATCAAGAAACCAGCATCTGGGGAGTGTGCAATGCTCTGGCTGCATTAAACAGAAAGATGGCTGTAATGCACTATACTGAAAGAGTAAGCTTACATAAACCAATGTACACCTCAGGCTCGCAGGGGAGTTGTGTGGCATTGTCAGGCCTTTCCCAGATCGTCATGTTCTTATAATATAATATCTGAATTAGATCTTACTGTTTGGCTGTGGCAGAAATGCTCTGAAGTAATTACAGGAGAGCTGACAGATTTGATAACCCTGAACTTTTGGAACAAATAAACAAACATTTAAGCAGTTCAGCCTTAATTGGAAGCTGCCTCAAATCAGGACGCTCAATACAAGGACTGTCTGCTCTGACTGGCAGCAGCTTTTTTGAGATTTCAGGCAGAGCCTTGCCTGTCATGTGCTGCCTAATCTAATGCTTGGGACCCAGGGGTAGCAACAGAATCTCCTGGGCTTGGTACATGGCATGTGGATTGGTCCTCTTGCATTTCATTCCTCCACAATATATTGACAAGAACTGTTGTACATATAATTTCTTTTCTTTTCTTCCAGTAGCACCTTAGAGACCAACTAAGTTTGTCATTGGTATGAGCTTTTGTGTGCATGCACACTTCTTCATATACACTGCTTTCGTGTGCATGCACACTTCTTCAGATACACTGTGTATCGGAAGAAGTGTGCATGCACACAAAAGCTCATACCAATGACAAACTTAGTTGATCTCTTAGGTGCTACTGGAAGAAAAAAAAACATATTATTTTGTTTCAACTACACCAGACCAACACGGCTACCTACCTGTAACTAGAAATGTTGTACATATGTTAACTTTCCCTAGTCTACCACACAGGGTTGTTGCAAATATAAAAGGAAAGATACATACACAATCTTGACTTCCTGGGTGGGGAAAACAAGATCTGAATATATGTTACACAGCATGTAGTTAAACTGTGGAATACAATTCCATGAGACACAGTGATGAGTGCCAACTTGGATGGCTTTAAAAGATGATTAAGCAAATTGATGGAGGACAAGCCTATCATCAACTAGCCATGATGGCTATGCTCTGTCTCCACGGCTGGAGGCAGTGATATTTCTGAATACCAGTTTCTATAAATGGTCGGGGTTCCAAGTTGCACAGGGAGCCTCCACAAATAGAAGGGGCTTCCTTCTTCAGAGGGGAGCATGTCCCTCAACTCAAGAGCTGCATTTTGTATAGCTAATGAATGCCGGAAGAGGGTTAACCAGTTTTAAAGAAATGTGTATACTGAAGTCAAGAGAACCATATTGGTTGTATTGGCCTCTCATCCTGTATTTCCATCAGCAGAAGATGAGTAGATTACACAACAGTGCACATTAATTTGGGAACACTCCAACTAACTATTCTTGATTTTAAATAACATGCATAGCATGACTTCTATCTTTTAAGAATTAATTCAATTAGTGATTACATTAGTGCTGGCAAATTTTGCTTCAGACAGAAACTGAATATTTTTGCTATATAATAGTTGTTTGGGTAATGAGAAGAATGTGTTTAAGATCTAATATATTCACTGAAAATAAGAGGAATTGGTTTAGATGGGGAACAGAAAGAGAATTAAAGCCTTAATGTCATAGATTTACCATTACATTCTCTTCTCAGCGCATATTTATTTCCTGACCAGCTTGACTTTAGAGGCACAAACAAAACATTATTATTTAGCCTACTTGTAGAGTTTGTAGGTGGAAAGTCTTGTCTAGATTACCAAGATTATCGTAATTCTGCTGAATTTTAGAAAGAAGAGTCTTCTTCCTTACATGCAAACTTCAATGTGGGTGTCAGCACTCAGAACCCATGGGTGGCTTCTGGGGCACCAGAACCTGAATAGGGCCCACTGCCAATGCTTGTCCTGCTCATGAAATAAAATTCCCAGGCCAGGTATCACACCTTTCCAAAGTTTATTCAGTTGAGAAGGACTAGAAAGGAGGAAAACTCCATCCCGCCCTCCGAGCCGCCTTGGAGTATAGCAAGGGGACTCTTAAAGATTTGAGCTTGAAGCCTGGGGTGGGGATGTGGGAATTTATGAGACATCACTCTGTAAATAAGAAAAGAAAAGAAATAGACTCATAGAATCTTAGAGTTGGAAGGGACCCAAGGGTCATCTAGTCCAACCCCCTGCAATGCAGGAATCTCAGCTTAAAGCATCCATGGCAGGTGGCCATCCAACCTCTACTTAAAAACCTCCAAGAGAGTCCAGTTTGAAGGTGAAAAGTCTTATCTAGATTACCAAGTTTCTCATAATTCTTCTGATTTTTAGAAAGAAGAGGGAGTGAGGAATGGCAGGAAGTTATTGGAGAGCAGAGCTATGTCATGTGATCTGGTCTGTGCCAACCTGCTGCCCTCGAGTGTAGGGGAAGGCACTGCCCTATCACCACCTTTTACAGAAGATTCAATTGGAAGGTTAATTGGCTATTGTACATGGCATGGGAGACGGTACCCAGCTGACCTGGCAAGCATATGGTATAAGACAGCCTCTCATGTTCCTGGAGCTAAAATACAAATAAGATTATTATTTCAACAGCTGGAAAATGTGTTCTCAAACATTTGCTTAGTCTCTTATAAAGGCAACTGCTTTCAGCTGCCCTTGCACACATTTCATACTCATGTTGGAGAGTCAGATTACGGGACCTTTAATTTGGTGAACATTTACAGGGTTACGTTATCCAAAATCACTGTTCCCATTTGTAAGTGCTCAGCACTGTGAGTTAAGTGCTGTTACAATCTGTCACAGAGCGATCTGAGAAGATACATGGAAGTAGTCAGTGAAGTTCCATTTTCAAGGTTAATCAGCCCACAATCATTCTGTCTATTTTATCTGCAGGGAATAAGGCAGCTTTAAAGTTCTGCTACAAAGGTTAGCAGATGTGAGCCTACCAAATTAGTTGAGGGCGAGAAATATAGAAATGGTTGCATGAGGCATATCTGGAAACCTTTCTTCTATATACAAAGAGAAGAACCTACCACCAAGGCAGGCTGAAGTATGCCATAGCCTTCCCCAGGCTGGGGCCCTTGAGATGTTTAGGACTACCAGTTCTCATTAGCCCCAGTCCACACAACCATTAGGGATGATGGCACCAGGCTGAGGAAGGCTGGTATACAACACTATTGGAGACAAGAGTGCCAACTTGGCCTTACACCAAAGGCGCCCAGGGCCATGGGTGCCATGTAGTGTACCAAGGCCCTGACACTGAAATTTGTTGGTGTCCGCCCCCTTCAGGGGGAATTTTGTGGGTGCTCGGGCACCCAGGGCCCCAGGGAGTTGGCACCTATGATTGGAGAGAGGTGTTTCCAGCTACCTTGCTTTTGGAAGCCCTGTAAGTTTCTGCAGAGAAGGATTGTGAGCAACATCATGGGATGCGTGTTTCTACAATCAAGCTGAAACTTGTTAAGGCCCACCTCCCTTTTATTGCTATTGTCACAAGGTGGTTCATATAATCTTGCGGCTCAGGACGCAATAGCGCAAGGACCGCCTCTTTCCATATGAACCTACCCGGACCACGCATAGCTGCCAAGCTTTCCCTTTTCTCACGAGGAAGCCTATTCAGCATAAGGGAATTTCCCTTAAAAAAAGGGATAACTTGGCAGCTATGGGACCGCGAGATCATCTTCTGAGGCCCACCTTCATGTGCCTCCTCCTCGATAGGTCCGGAGAGATTTGAACTTGAATTTCCACATGAAAGCTCAACACAGTACCTAGAATGCCACAATGGTAACCTCTTTGCAATTCCAGATAACATTTCTGAACCTTCTTCTAATGCTAAACAAGCCATCTTCCTGGTTGTTTTCAGCTTCCGTCGAGTACCCTGCAACAAGTCATCCTAAGCTCAAACTTTGATGAAGATGATAATGACTATGTTTTGGATTTTTTTTTTTAATTGCAGCTATTTGCATACCAAGTGAACCACAATAATTGATTAAGTAGATGGGAATGATGTTGCACAATTAAATGTAATGTGTGGTGACAGCTCTGTCATTTATAGCTATGAGTCTCTTAGCATAAATCTGAAGTTTGGCATCAATACTTTGGAAGTCTGGCAGATAAACTAGGAGCTTCCACCATTGCTCTTGTCAACTGACGTGTCGACTATGGGACTTTGTTATCTTGAGATGCCTTTTGGAGTGCAGGCTATCACAGAGCATACCTGAGAATCAAATGGCCATAGGATATAACGTTTTTGCAGATTTAAAATTTTAACAGATGATTGATTTAACAAACAAAATAATTGTGTTTCTCCTGTCAATGCTGCGTCTAAAGCAGAAGGTTTGGGCCCTCAAAAGTCACTAATTAGTGGGATTCTGTTTCAGCTACAGTTACTACAATGCTCCTTTCCGTGCACTACCAAAATAGATTTGAGCTAACACCTTTGTTGCCAACCACTTTCTTGACCAATTTGTATGTATTCAGTGCTAGAAAATAATACTTAATTATCACCATTATAAAAACAGATTTAAAAAGGAATGGTGATTACACACCATCTGGAAATGTACTCAAGCTGTCAAAAAAAATCTGTGGATGACTCCCATATACAGTATTCAAATGTCTGCAGGAAACTGCATTTGGTCAAGGGGGAAGGATTCATTCAAGCTCATGCATTTATTTATTTTTTTTTAAAAAAAAAACATGAGCTTGGAATATCAAGTAAAGTTCAAAGTAAGTGCAAGAGTTTTACTTTGAAGAATGTTAATAGGGTGCATATTAATTGGATGCACTGCATAAATTAATGCAGGACAATAGAAAGGAGAATTGGTTCTAACCATGCTCAATAGAGCAGTCGAAATGCTTGATGTAGCTGAATGAATAAAGTGGGAGGGGGATACCAAGCAACTGCTGCATAGATGGGAATAGATAAACAGATGATCACTGACTTCTCTGAGCAATTAAAGATCTGGAGAGTTCTCCTGAATGCGACCATACCCTGTTAGTGCCTGTTGAGGTACCTTTGGCTCTGTGTTTCCTGGCAACCGGGTCTTTAGAGACCCCAGTTGGGGACAAAACTGGTATTAAGCAGTCTTCCATGTCTAACAACCTGGCACAGTTTCTCATAGCTCAGATAAAAACACAATTAAGCAAATTTGCTTGCCCACTAATGTGCTGTGAGGAAAGCGCAGTGTGGGTGGATGGGATGAGATTTTTCTTAGTACTGATTTTTGGTATAGGCAAATTATAAAGAATATGAGTAATTAAAAAAAGAAAAAAACTCTTTCATGAGAAAAAAAATCTACTTGGGTGTATAATAAGAGCACATTGTGTACAAAATTGCTTTTGCTAACAAAGAGATGGAGCTAAAATAGAAACGTATGAGCTTCTGCTATGGATATGGGTAACTAGGACACTGATCGCAACCCGATGGCATCAAAGGAGGAGTGCAGAAAAGAAGGCAAAATGTGTTACTTTTGCTTTCTAAAATTAGGGAGATGTTCCCAACACCATTCCAGCTGAGGTTTGCCATTCTTGAGGCTATTTATACTTTGTATAAAGCTGCATAATAGAAACCCTAACCTCTCTCTAGAAAAACTATATTAGTCACCATTATTTGAAATTCAGCAAATTGCCTGTGGATCATCAGCCTTTAAGTTCAGAGGGGGGGCGGGGGGCGGCGGGGGCTAGCTCTGAAAGTTGGAGGAGTATAGATTATGTAAAAAAAGGAAAGAAATAGAAATAAACCACAAACCACTTTATTATGCTAGTTTAACTGATACATGTTTTGCCACTTTGCTTGCGGGTTACACACACTTCAGGTTACAGACGCTTCAGGTTACAGACTCCGCTAACCCAGAAATAGTACCTCGGGTTAAGAACTTTGCTTCAGGATGAGAACAGAAATTGCATGGTGGCTCAGCAGCAGTGGAAGACCCCATTAGCTAAAGTGGTACCTCATGTTAAGAACAGTTTCAGATTAAGAACGGACCTCCAGAACAAATTAAGTTCTTAACCTGAGGCACCACTGTACTATTAATGGCTGTTCTTCCTCTGGACTGAGGCTTTAGGGTCATATTTTGGTCTTCATATCACTGCCTAACTTCATCATGGAACACTAAGATGACTCTGTCATTTCATTTGTATCACAAAGACTGCCAAATAAACTACTTGTAAAAAAGTTAATGGGACGCGGGCGGCACTGTGGTCCAAACCACAGAGCCTAGGGCTTGCCGATCTGAAGGTCGACAATACAAATCCCCACGAGCTCCCGTTGCTCGGTCCCTGCTCCTGCCAACCTAGCAGTTCGAAAGCACATCAAAGTGCAAGTAGATAAATAGGTACCGCTCCGGCGGGAAGGTAAATGGTGTTTTCATGCTCTGCTCTGGTTTGCCAGAAGCGGCTTAGTCATACTGGCCACATGACCCAGAAGCTTTCTGCGGACAAATGCCGTCTCCCTTGGCCAGTAAAGTGAGATGAACACCGCAACCTCAGGGTCATCCATGACTGGACTTAACGGTCAGGGGTCCCTTTACCTTTACCTAGGTTAATACATTTGTAACTGTGTTTTAGCCTTATGTATTTCACTTTAGAGAACAACAATAATGTTCAACAATTCAATTTAACTTAAGAGGTCAAAGAATGTGAGAAGAGTAGCTTTTCATTCAGCAAGTGACCTTTGTTTTCTCCACAAGAGACTAATTTAAGCTAGTTTAATAAACATCTCTAATAGCTACATTTTCTTTGTGTGTGTGTGTGTGAATATATTTTCTATAAACATGGTACAGCAATCATAGTGCTATTTATGTTTCAATCAGTCACAAACATGAAAAGTTTGAAAGAATGAATAGATATGTAAGTATTGCATCCACTGCTTTGATAGATTGATTGGCAGCCAAAGCAAACACTTAATTACAATGATTTATTCATTCAAGGGCATTCTGTTATAAATAACAGAATTGTAGAGTTGGAAGGGGTCACGAGGGTTATCTAGTCCAGGCACATCCAACTCCGAAGAGAATGCGATCTATTCCCAGTATATAAAAAAACTGGCAGTGATCTACCCATTGTCATTGGAAGGAGGAGGAGTGTTTGTTTTTTAAGGGGAAGTGCCAAGAGAGTGGTTGAACTTTTTTTGGGTGGGTGACTATCGCACACAGCGATAAAGTGAACATTACTTCCCCTTGCAGGTGTGACCAGCATTCAATGCTGCTGTGGTGCCGGCAGAGGGATCTAGTGCCGGGGGCAGCTACTTTCCTTGCCCACGGTTGGCCACAATGCTGCAATCTAGCCGTGATGGACTAGGAACACCCCAGTGATCTACCTGTAGATCACAGTCGACCGGTTGGACATGTTTGATCTAGTCCAACCCCCTGCAATGCAGGAGTCCTGCCTACACCTGTACTTGGGTAGGCACAAACCACCAACCTTCTGGTTAACAGCCAGAAGCACTGACCCATTGGGCCAGGAAAAATAAAAGCACACCATGAGAGCCTGTGAATCACATCTTTCCATCTGCCCTCCTTTGCCTGTCCCTACTCCAAGATCTAGGCTTTCCCAGCTGGGTAAATGGGTCTGTATCACAACTGCCTACTTTGCATGGTTTTAATTTTGTTTTAACAGTATTGCTGGTTTGTGCTTTTAACTATTTTTAAATTATTGCTGGTGGTCACCCGGTGTTGTTTCTCATAGATCATTGTATCAGTTGAGAGGGGTCTACCAATAGCTAGCTAACAAGCTTGGATTTCTGGGGACTCTCGGGTCTGTCTTTCAAAGCATTGGAATTTACAACCTCCAAAGTAACAAAAACAATGAAGCAGAATGTTAGGAGAATTCGGTGTCTTCAGCTTACAGAACATATATGAGTGATCCATGAGACCAGGGCCCTGCAGGATTTGACATCCTTCCGCAGGGCCTGGATGATGGAGCTGTTCTGCCTGGCCTTTGTGCTGGACTCAGTCTGACCCCTATTTTCCCTCCCTATGGTTTTATTTGGGCTAGTTTAAAATGAGGCAGCTTTTTAAAATTTTAAATTTAAACTGTATTTTAACCTGTATTTTAATTAATTGTTTTTCTTTCTTTTACGTCTTATTGTAATTTTACTGGTGTCAGCCCCCTGAGCCCGGCTTTGACTGGGGAGGGCAGGGTATAAATAAAAATTTGTTGTTGTTGTTGTTGTTGTTGTTGTTGTTGTTGTTGTTGTTGTTATTTGGGGGAAGCATAAAGACTTTCCATAAGGGCAAGCAAACAAATAAAATAATGATGGTTTTGCTGTGGCTTGCTTCTCAATACCAGCTTTGATCTGATGCCTCTCCTTTAATTCAGTTCATAAATAATAACATTCCAGTGCAACTTTTGTATTAAAGAGAAACTGCAAAGTTATATTCAACCGCACAATTAACAACCAAGGAATATTTTTTATGACTTTAGATCATCCCTGTCCCCCAGGAAAGTTTGAGTCTATATAACTCCTAGAATGTATGGAACATCAAGAATAAAAATGTTAAGAAAAGCCTTATTAATATACACAGAAGGAAGAGAAAAAGAATTCCCCAAAATTGGACAGATGGTTTGCTAAAATATAGGAGTCTTCTTTTGGAAGAAATTAGGAGTCTAAACAAAGTAACACAAATGTATTCATACAGCAGGTACTTTAAAACTTATTCGGAGCTGTATAACTAGAGCTGTTTGATGTTCTTTGTATAACTTTCTCCTTTTTTGGCTGAAATCTTTCTCCAGGAGGGATTAATGGCTTCATGATCTTTTGGAGGGGAACACTGTCTGCTTACATTGTTTTGCCGGTGATGACGATCATATTCCCTACTGCGGCTGGATGTCATATTTCTTCAACACTTCCTACGCAGAACCAGGTCCAGAATGGAAGCATGAACAATTGTTTTTTGGTCCTGCCCTTTCTTAGTTTTAGCTTCACGATTGCACTATATATCCATGGCATCATAAAACCAAGGAGCAAGAAACTGTACTTTCTCTCCCTCTGCTATCTTCTTGATATGAAGTTTTCAAGAAAAGTGGTACCACCAAATAGGGAACGCAATAAGCCATGTGAAGTAAGGGGGATAAACACGCCAACACTTTTCACCTCCCAAGCAAAAGAAATCCTCCTTTATACAGCTTCATAACCTCCAAACAGTATAGCAAAGCTATACCTTGTTTTCTCTGCTCTTGCTCAACTGGAGGAGGAAATGTTTTCCCAAAGCCTTAACAGAGCCTCGACAGCTATGGATGCTTAAGTTGAGATTCCTGCATCGCAGGAGGTTGGATATGATGACCCTCAGGGTTCCTTCCAACTCTACAATTCTATGATTCTATGGTACTATACCATCTCTGTTCATGCTCACTCCTATCTCCTGCTCTTTCACTAGCCAGTGATTATCACCCAGCAGGGCATGAACCATGGCTGACACTGGCCTCATGCCTAGCTGTGAATTTTGCACTTTACATAGGTTGCAAAATTATAGTCTAACACTGTTGTTTTTTGCTTTGCTTTCCCCCCTCTTATGCATGCGACTTTGTGAATGAAGAGAGAAGATATGCAATCACAAAGGAAAAGGCTGTGTTTCAGCACCATGTTGTTATTTTTTCTTTTTTTCTATTGTTCAGCAAAGAAAACAAGTTATTATATTCTTAATAAATGCATTACATGGGAGGGGGGGAATGTCCTTTCACCTTGGATGCTAAATAGCAAGACTACAAGGGTTTTTTTTTTCTCCCTGTAAAGCAAAAGAGTTTCTAAAACACAAATTGTTACTTTTGCTTCTGTACATTGCTATTTATATGGAAGAAAAATGAGAAGGTAAAGAGTTGACCTTGCAGAATCCACTGCTTTTTTCACAATAGCAGAAAATGTTATTTATTTATCTCTCTCCCGCAAATGAGAATGATTTTCGTGACCCAGTTATAGAATGTTGCTGAGTAAGCCAGGGATGCACTGGTAATATATGGCCTTCTAAGGTTTCCAGTCCTCTCTGGAACCAAGTTGGATTCAAGCCTGGAAAATTTATACTATGCTACAGTAGTTCCATCCCTATCTGTGTGTAGGAAACTGAAGAAAATACCACAATCTGTTTGCTGCCATTCCTCATTGATGCACTTGGCAACAAGTGAGGCTAAAAACTGTTATAACAGCAATCCCCAATATTTTGTTATCACACCTGAATTCTTTGCATGATACATACATTGCTTTCTCCATGCCTTTTTTATTCATCAAGTAGTTGTATAATGGTGTTTTTCGAATGGATGAGCTGTTTTTGTTTTATTTTCTCTTCTTCCCATTTTCATCAACTGGTTTTCTCTCCCCCCTCCCCGTGTTTCTCTGTTTCTTTCTTTTTTCATTTCAACAACAAACCAAAATATTCTCCCAGAGCCTAATCAGAAATCAGCTGATTGTCTCAGGAATCGCAGTAACCAGTCAGCAGCCTCACAACAACTGCATAGCCCTTCTTGAATCCATGCAAGTTTTTTTTTTTTTTGCCCCCCTCCCTTGCTCTGCCACTAATGAAACCTCGGGCTCAAGATGTGGCCAGAGATGAACCCTGAAACCAACTCAGTGGTTTCTGGAGACATTCATTCAGAATAAAAAGAATAATTGTGTGTGGCAGGGGGCCATAATGGCAGCAGCTACATCCTGACTTTTGAACATTATTTGAAAGTCTGCAGATAGCTACCATGTGACCAAACATATATGCAAATATCAGTCTACAGTATGTGTAGGCAATGCTTTTTAGCCCATGGGTCACATTCGCTTTGGAGCAAACTTCTGTGGGCCAAATGCTCATAGTGGGCAGAGCGAGACCAAAGATAGGCAGAGCATTAAATGAAAATTTTACCTTTGTGTAGTAAGCCAGTTTATTCACATTTGCACATCCCTCTCCATCCTTCATCTAAGCAAGCCAGAAGCATTCTCAGAGTTTAAGAGCTGGAAAAGGGTGTGGCTTGTGTGGCCTGGGGATAGTCCTGGGGGTCACCAGGGAGGTCTGGAGGGCTGTCTCTGGACCTGAGGTTCCCCATCCCTGCTCTGCAGATACTCTAATGGACTTGTGTAGGTCACTGGGGTTCGGGGTGGTAGCCACCTTGGTCCTACTGCCTGCCACATTCATTCATTTCCCCCTAATGAATGTTTGTAAATGCCAGAGTCCCAGTAGAAGCTCACTCCTTAGAGTTAACAACTAAAGGTGGAAGAAAGCACATTCATTTTCCCCCTGCCAGGGTCATATAATTATTTTTTTGTTTACTGGAGCAGAAAGTTTACAAAGATGATTTTTTTAGTTCACTACCTAAAGAGAGACTAAACACATCTCCGGGGCATTCTCCTGTGGACAAGAACAAGCAAGAAAAGAAGTTCCTGCTAAATTACTTCAGGAGGGTTCTGATCAAATCATAAAGGTTCCGATCAAATCCTGATCATACATTACAGGCCCTGCAGATTAATCTAAGAATTTATTTGTGCAAAATAACATTCCAGCACCACTCTGTGTAGGGCTATATTTGGGATCTCTGGATGAGTCATAGTAAATTGCCTTTTCCTTTCTTTCTTTTCCTTTAAAGTCAATGATATCTGATTCACATTTTACATACGTACCTGTGGGTTATTCTTCAGGGTATCATAAAAATACTCAATGGCTACAATCCAGCATGCTCTTAAGCTCATTGATTTCAGTTGACTACTTAAATCCACACTGGATTGTGGTCAATTTTAGCAGCACAATCGGTCAGAAAATATATGTGACTGTTGGAAAACTGAGGGAAAAACAGCTTGTAACAATATCTTCATGTTATCAACCAATTCCTTGCTTCTGTTTTCATATTTTGTTCACACAGTATCTGCCTAGAAGTTAGCACTGACTTCAGGAATTCTGGGATTTATCTGTGATTTGCAGTATGATTATTCCCTTCTGAGGAACTCCTTGATGATGTATTGAGCCATAGACTGGTAGTGGTTAAGCTGTGGCTCTCTGTATCCTGTTAGACTATAATTTCCATCATCACTGGCCATTAGTCATGCTGGCTGGAGCTGATGGGAGCTGGAGTCCAACAACAGCTAGGGGTCTCAACATTAGTAATCGTCTAGGGTTGCTATATTTGAAAACACAGTTTTTCGGTTTACTTACTAAAGATCCAGGACGAACCACCGCCTTCTGGAAATCTGCCCCCCGCCCCGGACGTCATTTCCACCTTTGAAATCCCAGTTATGTCTGGAAAATTGCAGGTGTATGGCAGCCCGAACAATCATGGCTTAGATGATTTGTAGCTAAGTAAAGCTGTTGTTCGATTGTGAATAATATGGTTAGTATGCAGATTCAATTATTTATCATTTATTCTGAAGGCCTGGCTCCACATCAATGTACGGTCCATGTTAAAATAGCTATTGACAGCACTTAGACCTCTCAGGGTGGACAAAGTATGTCCTTCTGTGCAACTTGTATGGTGAAGTAAAATATAATCAGGTTTGGAGCACCTATCCTGGGGAAAGGCAGGTGCATATCTTCCTGAAATACTCCACAGTAAACACTGGTAGCTCACCATGTAGAATGCCTGTCAGTCATGAGACAGTCCCCAAGAAGCAGCAGGAGAAAACAAAACCACAAAAGCAGGGCTTTTAGCTTTTATTAGTTTAAATCAGGAAAAGCCCATGAGGTGCCCTTCAGATGTTATGGACTACCACTCCCATCATTCCTGACCATAAGCCATGCTGGTTGGGAGTTGCAGTTCAAAACGACTGGAGGGCACCATGTTGTCTATTCTCAGTTTCACTTGCATTATTTACTGTGCTTTGATAAGACTGTGAGCCACCTTGGATGGCAATGCCCCTAAGGTGGCATACAAATAATTTTGTAAATAAACCAACAGGAATGGCTGAAATAACACTCACCTGTGCTTATTACAGGCAGTAACAGAAGAAGAATACAATACAGAAGCGGGTTTGTTCAAAATGGCCACCATTTTAATCTAAGGGCTGCACAGCAGGGTTTGCCAGTAGAGTATGCACAATCATTTTGAGTCTATATAATCAGATGGATTGCCAAGGTGGACAGGAAGCTCTGCCTAGCCACCGAGGCCAAGCTTAACAGTGGTGGCATAAAGCCGCTTCCCTCATGAATAGGAACAGGGTGAAATAAGTCTAACTGTATGAAAATGGAATTGCAATTTACACGGCAATTATAAATTTCTAAATAAAAAAACACTCAAACTTGAAACTGAACAAGGAATTATCCTTCAAAGCATTTTTAGTCCGCAAGGAAGCTTGACCCACTTCCTTAGGCTCCCTTATGGGTTCTCAGGCATGTTAATTCAGATTATTATAAAAAGCAGTGAAGGCTGATAGCCATTTATCTTTACTCCATCCCCCTTTCCTTGCCACCCCTCCCCCCCACTGAACCACCAGACCCAAAGTTCTGAGAGAACCAAACAAAGAGAACTTAGGCAGCAGGGTTCCATTTAAATTTCTATGAAATTTGACAATGATCAAAGAAGGAAAAGAAGACAGGAAAAAGGAAGGCACCATTTCTTTTTCTTTCTTTAAAAAAAGTGGGAGCGGGCAGACTTTTAGCTTATACAAGTCAATCAGCAGCTGACAAAAATTCCCTTTTAACTGTGCAATAAAGCTGAAGGCCATTGTCAAGTTTAACCGTGGGTGGAGTAGGCATTGGGAAAGCAACAAAAGGAAGTCAAATTGGGTTGGGTATAAATCCATGGTGTGGAACCTGTGGCTCTCTAGATCTTGCTGGACTTTAGCTTCCATCATCCCTCACCATTGGCTATGCTGGCTGATGGGAGCTGGATTCAAGAAGACTGCAGTGTCCATTCTGTCACAATTCTGAATGGCCAAGCAGGATAAATGGCTTTTAGGCACGATCTAAATTCGTGCTCCAAACACCTGTTCTTCCCCAGGCCCAACTGAAGCTCATCCGCAAAAGCCAACCACTGTGTTTCAAATAAACAGCAACAGCTAGGCAGACAAAATGAAAATCATCTGGGTGAGTATTTGAATAACAACCAATAGAAATCACACAGATCAGGATATAAAGCATGGAGCTTTCCAATTAGGTGCCTTAAGTCATTGATTCATTTATCAAAAGGGCTGATTAAGCACGAGCAGAGACCCACTTACACATTTCAAAGAAGCTGGACTGCTGGAATTGCAAAGTGCAACATACCCACTTAGCAGATTCTTTACTCGGTACAGCTTCTCTTGAACGCATTAAAGCTGAGGGAGAGGAAGGATGTGACTGCAGATGAGATAAAAATGCCTTCCATTAACGAAAGAAATAAGGATTACCAGAAGAAAGGAGGGCACCACCCCCACCCCAAGCCTTATTCCTTTGTTCCTTACAACACAGAGGCCATCACTGAGTCTCAGCTTGCAAGTGGGCATGGTTAAAACAAATTTGTCAGTAAACGCACTGACCAAATTGCCCAACAGTTTATTATCAGCAAAGCTGAAATAATTGCTGTGGATATCTGCCTCTCTTCCACTAGGCACAGTGGTTGCTGCAGAGTGGTGAAGATTGCAATGGCCCCATTATCAACTGTTATCACTCATTTTCTCTTTTCAGCAAGAGACATTTGGTGATCCACTGTAGCAAATATCTTTGTGGGTCTTAAGACATTCATACTGTGAAAAATATTCATGCAACAAAAGGTAGATGGACAAGCAGATAAGTAATTGGTAACATACCTGGGATTGCCCACAGGGTTTTGTTTTGTTTAAAAGGCACAAGCTATTCTCTGGTCCCTTGAATATCATTACCGACAGCGTCAGTTTCTAAACGTAACCTGCTCTTTCAATCCCTCACTCAGGTACTGAGATCTTAAAATTTCTTTTAAAAATAATTGATGTGTAACACAAAAGTGGCCCTCTCCCTCCCTCCCCCTTACCGGAAAGGCAATAATAATGGTTGAAATGACAGAATACACCTTGATTATAGTAGCAGTTTGCATAAATGCTTTGTTAACACTGTCTAATCAGATTGTGTAAACTGTTCTGCTTGATGAGCAGACTGGGGGGGGGGAGAAATGAATGCATTGGAAAAAGAAGAAGCTAAAGCCATCATGATCACCTGGTCACTGAAGACACTGGAACCAGAGAGACATAGAAAATAAGGAAGAGACAACTGCAAATGTTATACATTTGATTTGACCTACTTTTTCTTCATAGCCCTGCCAACTGCTGCCATATGGAAAATGTGTGTGCTATTTTCTAATTAAGTCATATCACATTCATAATAATTTCTGGAACAGCATTAAAATCACAACACAACAAGTGCTCTTTTACTAGTAGCCATGCCTATGCTGTAGATTCCCCCAATGAGTTTATGATATGTAAAGGCAAGAAAGGATCTAGGGCCAAGATTTATAATGGATACAGCTACATATATACAGTAGGCAGTAGCAGCTGTCAGGGAAGAGTGCCCCCCACACACTACTGCTTCCTGGGAGGCAGAGGGACGAGACAGTGGAAAGAAAGCACTGAAGCTGAACGTTGGAATATTCAGAACCTATATTGTATTTACTCAAATGTAATGCACACTTTTTGGGCCAAATTACATCGTGAAAGTTAGGGTGTGCATGAGGTTTGATGGCATATTTGCATTCGGCAGCGAATACCTTTTTGGTTACAAGGTTTTTAAAATTGAGGTGCACATTAGATTTGATGGTGCATTAGATTCACATGAATACGGTAAAGGGAAGTGCTTCTCCATTCAGCTTATAGTTAAACTATGGAACTTACATTGATAGGAGGCAGTGATGGCCATCTGCTTGGATGGCTTTAAAGGAGGATTAGAAAAAATCCACTGAGGAGTGGAATATGGATGGCTACCAGCCATGATGGCTGTGGTCTGCCTCCACAACTGACGGCAGAAATGCTTCTGAATACTAGTTCTTGGAATTACAGGAAAGAAACAGACAAACCATCCTTAGCTACTTCACACTAATCAGGTAAACTCAAATCCCACACCCACAGAAGTCAAGAAATACTGAAGTGCCCTGGGAATTAGGCAGAAAAATAGAGGCCACTTTAGCAAGCCAAGAAAACCTTTGAGATTTTGGCACAAAACTGGTGTATATGGACGAAAAAAATTTACATTTGCAATTGTTTGGAGTATCTACTTTTTCCTATGGGGCAGTTCCCACAGAGCCAGTTAAAACAGCCACCATATAGATGCTTAATTTTTCTACCCAACTAAAACACTATAAAAATGGAAGGACTCTTTCACAGTCTCAAAGTTCCAGAATGGAGGTGTGTATTCAATTACTTTGTCTCTTTCTCTGGCTCCCCACACCCCATGTAGTTATTTAGAGAGTAAACTGTGAATCATTTCCCCCCCTTTCCTTTGATTTATGTGTATCGATGACTTTGTACTTACCATTCATTCTAGTCAAGAGACAGAGATAAACACTCTCTTCCTTTAACCAGCCGTGTATCTTTTTCTTTTTTACATAATCAAGTAATGGTTTTGAATTCCCTTCTGGGAATCAGTGAAGCATTATTGTCAACAACATGCAATTGGTGTCATCTTCAAATGTAACCTATTTTTGCATGGCAACATAATGAATTTCAGCTGAAATGGTATTCATATGCATCACTGGGATAATGGAATGCCTCATATGACTCAGAAAAATAAAGGTGAGATCCTCCCCTTGGCAAGGTATGACTAAGTCCCATTATTTTCAATTTCAGCTTAAGGGACTGTTGAGAAAAAGCAACATAACATCAGAAACATGTCTAATGAAATGGTAAGCCGGAACACATAATTGCAAATAGGTTGCTCATCAATAGGCACATCAGTTGCACTGGAACACCAAGGTGTGTCAATATGTGGAAGTAAATTTATCCAAAAGTATTGGAAGAATTGCTATTGAATTGTGCTATTTCACCTGTGGACTTAAAGTTCAACCTAAAATAGTAGACTTAAAAGAAGCATATGAAACTACTGAAATAAATAATGAAGGGAAAATGCACAAGCTTACAAGAAAAATGGGAAAAAACATCTTCTGCAAAGAGGAAAATACCTCAGCACAAAGATAAAAACATGTGTTCCTTGCCCAAAATACAAAAAGTTGTCCATGGATTTTGCAGTTGGATGCATGAAATTTTCAGGATGCAATTGCATCTGAAGTTGGAGGTGAGGCTTTGAACAGCTGCAAGACATGGCTTGTAGCTGAGCTATGCATTGACTTTATTTAAATTATTCTGCTAGAACTAGTGAGTTATTTTGTCTTTTGCACAGATGGGACAAAATAAAGCATGACAGAGAACTATAGAAGGTGAAGACTGTGGAAGTCACTCCCCACAGTCTTCTAGGCTAGAAACCTGTGCTTGCTCTGATTTATGTTGTTGCCGTTTAGTCGTGTCCGACTCTTCGTGACCCCATGGACCAGAGCACGCCAGGCACTACTGTCTTCCACTGCCTCCCGCAGTTTGGTCAGATTCATGTTCATAGCTTCGAGAACACTGTCCAACCATCTCATCCTCTGTCGTCCCCTTCTCCTTGTGCCCTCCATCTTTCCCAACATCAGGGTCTTTTCCAGGGAGTCTTCTCTTCTCATGAGGTGGCCAAAGTATTGGAGCCTCAGCTTCAGGATCTGTCCTTCCAGTGAGCACTCGGGGCTGATTTCCTTCAGAACGGATAGGTTTTATCTTCTTGCAGTCCATGGTTCTGATTTATAGTCAGGTTTATAATCAAATCTAGATTACAGCTAATAAAGTTGTGTAAGCTAGCCCAAATAATGTTGCTTCACTTATCTCAAGCTTTTCTCTCTCTCATAATTCTAGTGATGGGGTGAGAAGTTTGAAGGTTCAGATTATTATTTAGTTCATGTCTAAGGATCTTTTCTATGAAATTTACCCTATGGTTTTGCTAATCTCTATTTCAGAGTTCACAATCCAAAGTTTATTACTGTATTTGCTAGTGTGTTGGTTTCTGTTTCTGCAAGTTTTAAACAAGGGATGCAGGAATGGCAATTTTCAGACTGAGCTAGTAAGCAGGTTGTTGCAGGTGTGAGGGCCAAATTTTATATTTCTATATAGATATGAGGGGTTTCTCCTGAGAAAGGAGCCTCAATAGCCTGACCCCAATGGCAGATTGGTCAGCTATTTGAAGTATGCTGATGAAAAATAGCGCATAACTAGGCACAAGTAAGCCAAGCCATTGAAACCCATTTCATAAATATTTGACTCCATGTACTTGGCCCTGTAGCAATCCTTATGAACATTTTACAACCTTCCAGACAGACTGTCTACCAGTATAGGATGAATTTCTGTAAAATGCTACAAAAAAGCACTTCATTTTTAAATAAACAATGGCTTTTCATATGCCTCTCTTATAGGCATAATTCGGCCTATTAATGCCTTGTTCAGCTATCACCAGAAAAATATGGCTACCTTTAACAAGGAGGAATAATAAGTAATTTATTCAAGTTCAGATATTTACTATCCTACCAAATGCACTTAACCTTGTTGATCTGGCACACAGCCTTGATTTTTTGATTGGTTTTTGATTGCTTCATCTCATTTGCTCCCAATATTCAGTCTAGTCTGAGTAAAATTTAGTTGAATTCCACGCAGTCCTTTTTTTCTGCCGGAGGGCACCAGAGCGCAGTTCACGCCCTTCTCAGGTGAGTGCCATTGTGGACTGGTGCTCCCCCTGACCACTTCTTGCCTTTATGTACTTCTGAGAAGCCCAAAATGAACATTTCAAGTTGAAACAGAAGTTGGCCAGTGTGTGCAAGTCTACAGTTTTTTTTCTTTTTTTCTTTTTTTTAAAATGGTTCCACCTAGCTCCTAGCTGTTCCTAGCTGTGATTGGCAAAGCTATGGGGCAGGGCTAATTTGTATTTCCTTTTATTCAGTCTGTCTCCCTTGTAGCAACAGTAGGCTTTAAGCTTTCCAGCCAGGCCTCTACCGTTGTACACATGTTTGAGCGCCCTTCTGAGCTAGGGTCACAGCTTGCCATAGTTTTTAGCACCTCCACAGGCATTGAAGGCATACCTGCCAAGTTGCTGTCGGAGAAATAAGGGACTGGGCCGGAAGTAGCAGACCGGAAGTAGCGCTGCCGCCATTTTGGAACTGGGCGGAGCATGCTCAGAAGTGACTTTTGATGCTGCTTTGCCCAGTTCCAGAATGGCCGCCGTGCCAGAAGTTGCACTGCAGCCATTTTGGAACTGGGCAGAGCAGCATCAAAAGTCACTTCTGAGCATGCTCCGCCCAGTTCCAAAATGGCCATCGTGCCAGAATAAACCGGGGGGAAACAAAAAATCCATTTTTTCAGCTAGGAACAGCTGGGAAAATGGGGATTTTCCGGGGAATACGGGAGACTTGGCAGCTATGATTGAAGGTGGCTGTTGTCAAGTAGGCATCTGTTCAGGGCTGCCCCAAATTGTCCGGTGACCTACTGCAACAACTTCATAGTGAGTTCTGGCACCTATTTTTCTTGAGAAAAAGCACTGATTCCACCCAATCTATTTCAAAACAGCAGGCAATTGAAAAAGTACATTTTAAAAATCACAATATTTGAAGTATTTGAATATCTATTTCTGCCTGCTACTCACATGTACCAGGCCCACTTTGATTATCATTGTTATATAACACATCTTGCAGGAATACATCAATATTCAATACTCTCACACTGTTAAAAGGAGCTATTGTGACACTTCATTTTAAAACCAAATATATTAACTAAGTATCACACTATGGTATTGAATCTATGTAAATAACTTGCAAAAAATGAAAACAGATTGAACTAGAGAAACTGGCTGTTTCACACCAAAGGATAATAGGATTCATTTTCCTCCCCACAAATGTGTGAATGTATGGATTTTCTGCAATACTGATAGACCTCTAGTTACAGTGTACATACAAGATCAAGCATGTGACAGTCACAATAGAGGTTCCCGAGTTTGTTTGATTGTAATAGCTAACATCAAAACATCCACTTTAGGTATGTACAAGGAATGACATATGAATATTGATGTTTTTATATGCCTGTTGTCTTTGTCCATGGAGTTTTCTTGGCAGGGATACTGGAGTGGCTTGCCAGTTCCTGCTGCAGATGGATCACTTTTAGTCAAAACTCTCCACCATGACCTGTCCATCTTGGGTGGCCCTGCATGGCATAGCTCATAGCTTCTCTGAGTTATTCAAACCCCTTCACCACGACAAGGCAGTGATCCATTTAAGCAGTATGTGGACCAAGAACTCCCAGAAGTGCAAGCTGGATTTCGAAGGGGCAGAGGAACCAGAGACCAAATAGCAAACATGCGCTGGATTATGGAGAAAGCTAGAGAGTTCCAGAAAAAACATCTACTTCTGCTTCATTGACTACGCAAAAGATTTGACTGTGTCAACCACAGCAAACTATGGCAAGTTCTTAAAGAAATGGGAGTGCCTGATCACCTCATCTGTCTCCTGAGAAATCTCTATGTGGGGCAAGAAGCTACAGTTAGAACTGGATATGGAATAACTGATTATTTCAAAATTGGGAAAGAAGTACGACAAGGCTGTATATTGTCTCTCTGCTTGTTTAACTTATATGCAGAATTCATCATGCGAAAGGCTGGACTGAATGAATCCCAAACCGGAATTAAGATTGCCGGAAGAAATATCAACAACCTCAGATAAGCAGATGACACAATCTTGATGGCAGAAAGTGAGGAGGAATTAAAGAACCTTTTATTGAGGGTGAAAGAGGAGAGCGCAAAATATGGTCTAAAGCTCAACATCAAAAAAACTTAGATCATGGCCACTGGTCTCATCACCTCTTGGCAAATAGAAGGGAAAGAAATGGAGGCAGTGATAGATTTTACTTTCTTGGGTTCCATGATCACTGCAGATGGTGACAGCAGTCACGAAATTAAAAGACTCCTGCTTCTTGGGAGAAAAGCAATGACAAACCTAGACAGCATCTTAAAAAGCAGAGACATCACCTTGCCAACAAAGGTCCGTATAGTTAAAGCGATGGTTTTCCCAGTAGTGATGTATGGAAGTGAGAACTGGACCATAAAAAAGGCTGATCGCCGAAGAATTGATGCTTTTGAACTATGGTGCTGGAGGAGACTCTTGAGAGTCCCATGGACTGCAAGAAGATCAAACCTATCCATTCTGAAGGAAATCATCCCTGAGTGCTCACTGGAAGGACAGATCCTGAAGCTGAGGCTCCAATACTTTGGCCACCTCATGAGAAGAGAAGACTCTCTGGAAAAGACCCTGATGTTGGGAAAGATGGAGAGCACAAGGAGAAGGGAACGACAGAGGACGAGATGGTTGGACAGTGTTCTCAAAGCTACCCACATGAGTCTGACCAAACTGCGGGAGGCAATGGAAGACAGGAGTGCCTGGCATGCTCTGGTACATGGGGTCACAAAGCGTCGGACACGACTAAACAACAACAACAACATTGACATTTTGGACATACATTTTTCTCTTTGAAAAGCAGAGCTTCATGACATGTCACAAACAACTTTTGAAACTTTTGAGAGCCGATATAGTGTTATGGTTAGAATATGGACTATGACCTGGGAAACCAGGTTTCAAATCCCTACTCAGCCATGAAGCTCATTGGATGACCATGGGCCAGTCGCTATCTTTTATCCTAACCTACCTCACAGGGTTGTTGTGAGGATGAAATGGGGGGGGGAGGTGAACCATGTACTGCCCCTCGAGATCCTTGGAACATAAAGGTGCTATATAAATCTAATACATACATACATACATACATACTTTCATCAACTGTTCTTCAAGATCCATAGGTGTGAAGCTCCCTTGGGAACATAGGTCGAGTTGACTGATCCTTATGTTCCCTCCCTCACATACAAAACATAGCCCCCTCTATTTCTAACACATACAGATCATACACCATCCATCTCCAGCCCATATATACATGTATCTCTGTCACACAGAGAGACAAGGAATACATATATTGATCACTCTCAGCAGTAATTAACTTTCTGTGATGTACCTGCAAATACATGACATAGTGAGTGCACACACGGAAAACCAAGACAGCTTCTTTCTGACATGAAACCAGTGCCCACAATCAGCAAATGGACAGATCCCATTGCTTCTTCCTTTCTCTCATGCCGAACAACCAAGAAAGTTTTCTTAACTGGGACAAAGGAGGAGAATGGAGAAACAGGATTGCTCCAGCAGGGCAATCCTGCTGCCCCCTACTTCCCCACAGACAACCAGGAAGGCTTTCTTGATTGGGAGACAAGACAGAGACATAGGATTGCACCATTCACTGATTGCAAACATTTCCAAGAACTGGGTTTACCAAGAAGGGACTGAGGGGAAAGAGAAATTGAGCAACACAAAAGACAGTAGTATACAAATTAACTGAAAGCTAAACAAGGGTAAAAGCAAATGGAACTGAAATATTTAGGCTTATAACTGCCTGCTAAAATGCCAAATGAAATTGCCCCAATGAAACTATGATAAAATCATGACTCAACTGTTAACAAGAAAAATAAAATGTGTTTCCTTATCTTTAGAATAAGTAAAAAACAAATTATGCAAACCAAGATTTTCTTTCATTGGTTAACTGTTCGGATGGATTAAAAGGATGGTTTTCATGACCATGGGCATTCCTTCCAACTTTATATCATTTCTATAGTGCTTTATATTCTTTTTCTTTTTAAAAAATCTGAAAGCAGTTTACAGCCTAATTTAAAGCATCAGGTAGAGATTTACAAATATCAAAACACCCCCATAGGTAATAATAGTTGGAGTTCATCTGGGTACTTGAGCCTAGGAGCAACAAATTCCTTGCTTTATCCCTCCAACTCTGTAGGCAAATCCATATCATCTGTTTTAATTCAAGTAATGGATGCCAAACTTATCTCTACTAAATTGTTATGATGTTCAGGATTTAAAAGAACATTTATTCTCAAAGAAAGTACAGCAATGCTGGGGAGAAAAAAAAATGTGCTAAGGCGTCTGTCATATTCCATATTTCACATATTTTCCCAATGCGAATTTATTTAGAGGTATCCAAATAACCAAACAAGAGCAACTCTAAAATAGCTCAGTTATTGTTAAAATCATTGTTCCTACTTAGTCTAAAAATGCAATGTATTTTTGTTTTTACACTTTGACATTATTGTTTAAATACTTAGTACATTGCTTTCAAATAATTACATACCCAATCTACCCTGGAAATGAACCAGACTGGAGGAAAAACAAATAAATAGATGGGGTTTATTCCTGACACAGACCAGATTTATATGAAGGTTGCATTATCAGCTAATTACCCTTGGTAAAATTTTATTTTTCCCTTCTGCCAATCAAAAAGTCCTTTTAATTTTTATCCCTATGCATAATTTAATAGGATGCAAGCTTGTTCCAGTGGAGTAAATAGTACACATGGCAAGGCAACACGATGATGGCATTATGATCTCTAATTGTTAATATATTTAATTATCATTTAGCTGTCAGCTGAAATCTGCATGTTTTATCAGATGGGTTGGGTTGTTCTGCTGCTATGTTTTAAAGTCGATAGCCATTGTCTCATCTGTGTTTGCTTTTTGCTCACCAGATCCAATCACTGTTTGCAGTCCAACGGCAAAAACTGATGCATTTGATTGAAATCGCTGACAATTGGCTATGGCAGCTGATGGGAGAGGGAGTCCAACAATATCGGACAAGCAACAGGTTCCTCACCCCTGCCGTAACAGAGTGTATATCAGAATCCAGGATCCTTCTACCATCCTATTTCTGAAAGATAATAGTAATAGTAATAGTAGTAGTAGTATTGCTTGGGAGAAATGCAATGACAAACCTAGACAGCATCTTAAAAAGCAGAGACATCACCTTGCCTACAAAGGTCCGTATAGTTAAAGCTATGGTTTTCCCAGTAGTGATGTAAGGAAGTGAGAGCTGGACCATAAAGAAGGCTGATCGCCAAAGAATTGATGCTTTTGAATTATGGTGCTGGAGGAGACTCTTGAGAGTCCCATGGACTGCTAGAAGATCAAACCTATCCATTCTTAAGGAAATCAGCCCTGAGTGCTCACTGAAAGGACAAATCATGAAGCTGAGGCTCCAATACTTTGGCCACCTCATGAGAAGAGAAGACTCCCTGGAAAAGACCCTGATGTTGGGAAAGATTGAGGGCACAAGGAGAAGGGGACGACAGAGGACGAGATGGTTGGACAGTGTTCTCGAAGCTACAAACATGAGTTTGACCAAACTGCGGGAGGCAGTGGAAAACAGGAGTGCCTGGCGTGCTCTGGTCCATGGGGTCATGAAGAGTCGGACACGACTAAACGACTAAACAACAACAACAACAGCAACAATTTAAAATTAGAATACAATAAGCATGTTGCTGAAGATTCTTTTTGCAGAACTGTTTATTGTTGCTGATGACAATAATGACAATGTTTCTGGGATGGTGAAGGGCAGGTCACTCTTTCAAAAATAATTATCTTAAACAGAATGGAGCTTTGCTCCTCATCTCTTCCCATGGCAGCCTTTGGCAGACCCATTACTTTGGCCTGTGGCTCTTAGCACAGGAGACAGTAACAGGAAGTGGGATTCAGGAACATGCCTCTCCACCTCCACCTTGCCTTGCATGGCTGCCAGTGCTTTCCACTCATATAAGAGCACTTTTGGATCCAGGACTAAAGCAGCACAATCCTTTGGTAGTCTACTCAGAGGTAACCCCTACTCAATTCAATGGGGCTTACATCCAGATGACTGTGTAGAGCAGGAGTGGAGAACCTGTTGCACTCCGCCTCCCATTAGCCCTAAGCAGCACAGCCAATGGTCAGGGATGCTGAGAGTTGTAGTCCGACAATAGCTGGTAGAGCAGTCATAGGCAAACTTGGCCCTCCAGATGTTTTGGGACTACAACTTCCATCATCCATGACCACTGGTCCTGTTAGCTAGGGATGGTGGGAGTTGTAGGCCAAAAACTTCTGGATGTCCGAGTTTGCCTATTCCCATGATAGAGCATAGGTTCCTCATTATAGCACAATCCTATGCCTACACAGAAATAGCTCCCATTTAATTCAATTAAACTGACTCTCAGTTAAACTTGTATATGACTGCAGCCTGATTTTTGATGTCTTTTACTTTAGTAATTAATATTAAATGCATTTCCTTATTGTGGCTACAGATAAAATAGGTTAGACATTGATTTTCTCCATTCTGCACAGATTCCTCCCCCCCCTTTCTGCTGCAACACATCTTGTGCCAGTCAAACAGGAAGAAAAATGCAGGCAAGACATCTATTTCTTCAAGCAGAGATTAAAAGTTTGCCTTGGAGACCTTCTGAGAGTATCTTACAGTGTATGAAAAAAAATTATATGCCTCTCTTCCGGGCAAGGAACATTCTGATTTCAGCCTTGAAACCAGAAAGAGAGCTTTGCGGTCTTCTGTGTTGATGAGAGAAAGCGGTTTCCATCTGACTGCTCAGAGAGGACAATGGACACACCTCCAAGCTCAAACACTGGCAAAAAGAACAGTCGATGGCAATCAAAAAGAAAAATATGAGAGGCAAACGCTTCAATTAACAGAACGGAGGGGGGGAATCTGGAGAAAAGGGGACCCATAATGATGGGAACCACAGGGACTGAATTCAGAAATAGTGACTGGATAAAAGGAATACAATAAAGGGATGGCTCCTGGAAATTGTGCCAGGTTGAGAAAGGAATAGGCTTGTTAAATATACAAAACGGTCACATGCCTTAGCATCAGATTTAGGACAGGTGGGAAAGTGTGTCACTGTACTCTGCTTTTAGAAATCAGTCTCTCCCTCTGTCTCTCTGTCTTTCTGATTGCTTCCAAATCTCTCTCCGCCACCTCCACAGCTCAAAATATCCTATGTGAATCATTATGTAGTCTGGCTCGGCATGGTGGCTTACTTCAAAAAAAAAAAAAAATGTTATAGCCCCCTCCCTGCCTTCATGTCAAACTAAGTCTTTCTCTCTGTTCCATGCTGACCACTTGGCTTTCACTAAAATTGTTCAAATTTGGTCTCTTTGATCTTTTATTATCATTCATCTTGGGCTTTATTACCCTATCTTTCTCTTCTCTTCAAATGGTTCTATTTCTATTGCTTTACTCTTTAACTTCTCCCTCCTGCCAATAAATCTCTGTTTGATTTCATACTGGACTTTTTTTGGTCATTTTTGTCACATCCCCATTCCCTAATATAAAGCTTGGGAGCAACCGGAAAGAAAAAGGAGAATGGAGGGATGTGAGGAATGGAACGGAATCAAAGGATAGGGTAATTAGAAAGGTAGACAATAACGGCCTGCGGGGATAAAAGGAAAAGTTGGTTGAAAGGTCTAAAACAAGAAACACAATAGCTATCTTTGCTATGGCAAAGGTACAATAACATCAAGCAGTGTGTAATCTGTCAGTAAGGTTACAATATTTAAATTGCATTATTATAAAATCTCTTATACACGGCCTCTGCTCCTCCTCTGTATTTGCATTGCTGTGTTCTCTCATTTATACAAGGTCATTTGGGAACCTTAAGATTGATTCCATTAAAATAGATTATTAGATCCGATTCACACATGGCAAATGCAGCTGCAGGAGATGTCAGTCCATCAAGCTCAAATGACATAAATACCCTCAGTATTCAGAAATTATTAATTTAACTTTGAGCCATTTTTGGACTTTAGGAGCACAGACATACCCCATCTGCTTTTGCGTGTGATTTTAGGTTCTCACCTCAGCCCAGATGAACAAGAGGAACACATACAACTTCTATGTGTGCTGTGATTTCAGTAGATACAAAACAGTGAGCACCATCTCTCCTTTCCCCTAACAGATGTTTGACACTGCAAAATCAAATAAGTACTGTGTGCAGTTTGAACACCATATCCATGCAAATGCCACCCTCTTGTCAGTGCCGGATTTACGTATAAGCTAAACAAGCTATAGCTTAGGGCCCTACTCTCTTGCCCCCCCCCCCCCAAAAATATACTTCTTCTTAATTGTATTTCACTATCAATATACTTCTTCTTAATTGTATTTCAGTTAAACAATTACTTTGATTAAATACATGTTTTGTTATGTGCAAATGGATTTAGATACCTATTAGGTCCATAAATTGCCATATATGATATATTCAACACAAAAAACTATGACAATTTGTTGCTGACAAAGGACAGCTGGATATATAAAGGGCCCCATTACCCTCAGTTGCTTAGGGCCTCATCAAACCTAAATCCAGCCCTGCTCTTGGTTCAAATCTGTTCTTCAACAGCCTGTCGGTCCAGTGGCTGTGTGTGTGTGTGTGTGTGTGTGTGTGTGTGTGTCTATATAATTAATTCATTCCTGAGGTCCATTCTTAACCTGAAACTGTTCTTAACCTGAAGCACCACTTTAGCTAATGGGGCCTCCTGCTGCCGCCGCTGCACAATTTCTGTTCTCATCCTGAAGCAAAGTTCTTAACCTGAGGTACTATTTCTGGGTTAGTGTTTGTAACCTGAAGTGTTTGTAACCTGAGGTACCACTGTATATAAATATATATAGATGATAGAGATGAGAAAGAGAGAGAGAGAGAGAGAGAGAGAGAGAGAGAGAGAGAGAGAGAGAGAGAGAGAGAGAGAGAGACTGATTTTTTGGGGTGTGTGTGTGACATACATATGTACTACGCCCTAAGCCAATAGGGGCCACAGGCTCTTAGGTTTCATTTAAAAAAAAAAAGTAAATTGGACATTTCTGAACAAAGTTAGATCACAAAGGCAGCACCTTTTCTACATCAATGATAGACTGTTGCCAGACCATCAGAGGAAGAAATGCTGACCACTTCCATCTTTGATGCCAGACAAGGTTCTCCCAGAACAGGAGAAAAAACAGGAGACACCTATTGGTGCTATTCTCATACTGCACAGAGGAAAATAATGTGGTATGTTTGTTTAAGCACTTTATCAGTGTCCAGATTATTTTATTCACTCCACAAATATGCTACCTTTACAGAATAAAACACAATTCCCTGGCTTTGGTATATTTTACTCGAACGTAATTATTTTGAAATAAACGAGGCTTCTGTTCTGCTGCGGAAAAAAATTGTGTTATTGCAGCCCTCTCCTAGTGTTCCATGTCCCCCCTCCTGCTTGCATAATTGGGCTGATATTTATGAATAGAGAGTAACTATGAACAAAACTATAAAATGCAAAATGTATCAGCAAGCACTTTTCAGCAACAGCTAGTTACAGCTCCTGTGGACTATACTTTAACACAATAATGCATTTGCTCATCAAGATGGGCAACATGTTTTGTGTACGTGTTTTGATGAGAGTTGTGAAACTGCACATATTTGTTGCATGTTGTTGATGTTGTTGTTGCAAATTTGTATCTTGAGCCCATGAGCCCAAGGTTCTCTCCCTACCTCATTTCATCTTTGCAGTAGGATCCATCCAGTTCCTGTAGCACTAATTCATTTTTATACTGTTTTGAATAAGAAAATTTATATCGTTGTAACCCGCCCTGGGACCTTATGGTGAGGGGCTGGTAAGAAATCCGATTAATAATAAAAAAATTAATGTTTGATGTTTCATCCTGTTTTAAATATTCTGTTGGGAACCGCCCAGATTGCCTGGAGAGACCCAGCCAGATGAGTGGGGCATGAATATTAAATTATTAAATGTTGTTGTTGTTGTTGTTGTTGTTGGGGAGGGCAGGATGTTCACATGCAATGCACTAGGCCCAGGTAATCTTGTTGGCATCCCTCTGAGTGTGTGTGTTCATTAATAGGATGGCAAAGAAATATGAAATATGTTTGGATGTTCTTAAAAAAGCAATGGTTCACAAAAGCAATGAATGAATTATGATGAGGATCTATATCTTATGCAAATCCCACTAAAAGTTCACATAGTCTACATTGCTAAGGATTTGAATATGAAAAGAATAAATCTGTGACTGTGTGAGCCACATACAACTTATTTCATACATCATAACAAAATATGTCTCCAAGCATGCACGTTTTAACATTTTTACACTAAATCATAACTCTAATTTAGACAACACATCCTTAATAATGATGGTCACTACTTTATTGTTGGTGTGATCACATTTTGCCAATGTTTTGCTCTCTTTCAGCTTCATTCAGAAATTGATTGTCATGAAACTTTGTATTTGTGGGTGCATAAAGTCTAAAATGACTCCTGTTCCACTGCTTTAGCACTAAAGATCCCCTTACACAAACCAAGCTGCACAGAAATACTGATTGACAGGAGTGAAATAGTGCCTGAAGATTACTTTTCCTATTGATATTCAGTTAGTGGCACAGCTATACGTACATCATACCTAGACAGTAATTTATAGCTTATTCTAGATCCCCATCAAATTGGTATCATAAGTGTCCCTCTGCCACTACCTCATTAGTAGAAACATAAATCTCTATGGATACTATTCATATCTTATCTATTCGCCCCTGGATGCTAGGCTCAGGGCTGAATCACCCAGGCATGTCCATCACTCGATATCTGCTCACTTGAAAAACCACAGCTGAATGTGTAAACTGCTTCCACTGGAAAGCCTTGTGCCTTGAACTATTGATAGCTGGTCCACATATGTAAGGAATCACATGTGCGAATCTGACCACAGTTTTTCCTGCAGAATCAAACAATAAAAGACTTCTTCCCATCAGCCAGGGATAGCACATCTCCCTGCAGAGACCCTTCCATTTGGCTCTGGGTATGGGCAAATAAATGAAGCTTACAGTATAACTTAGGACCCCCATTCTCAGTGGGGTGGTGAACAACAACAACAAAAAGGTGTTACAAAATCTTACAAACTTGGTGAGATCACCAGTTCCAGTTTAAGTTTACTTTTGAGAGGGGAAAAAAACCAAGAACTGTTTGATTCTTGGATTTGGTAAAATCATGCCACATGTTTGAAAAGATTGGACAAAAATGATTGTTGATACGCCCCCCCCCCCCACACACACCTGCCCAGGAATTTACAAAGTGTGTTCTCCTTCATGGAGAGCACGTGTTGCGGTGGGGTTAACAAGACACCCCTCTGCTGCTGGGCGGGTTAGTTTGGATGGCCACGGATGTGATTGGGCTCCTCTGGTTGTAGGGAAGATTTTGATGTTGCCAATTATTGATTGACAGACAGAGGCTATATATTCCCTGCACGCAGCGTTGAGCTTCCTCTTTTTGCTGCATGCATTGGATCACCCGCCCATGCTCCCTAATTTTAGGGCTTTTGTGTTTCACCTTGCTATGCCTGTCATGGGGTCACCTGCTTTTGGGGCAGGGGCCTGGTAGGAATTTTGTCCATTTGCCTGACTGGCCAGTGCCATTTGGTTTTTGCCTACTCCGCAGCAAATCATCACAACTTGTAAGGCTGTGGTTAGGCATTGGTTAAATTTGGTTGGTGGAGGGGGTATGGATTGGCTGTGCCTGCCCCTCCAATGCTGCTGCTGAAGGGTATTCCGTTAAAGGAATCCAGGGGCTCACCATGCTCTTGTCCGAACCCCTGTCAGGGGCTAGGGCTACGCAAGAGCCCATGGGAGCATTTGGGGAGAGGTGAGGGCCTGGCACCCAGCTCTATTCTCTACCCAAAAATGTTTTCCCTTACTGACTTCACAGGCTTGCGGATGTCAGTTCTGTCCCTAGGCAGGGAAAGATGGTCACAACCAATGCCTAAACAACCACTCACATTTTGTATTTTAATAAATTTGTGGCCAAAATTATGCCAAAAACCTTAAACAAAAATTCTGTGTAAAGTATGAATTTATTTGAGGGTGCCTTGGGGGCCTCGATACACAACAAGTAATGTAAAAAAAGGAGTTCTTTACAACAAAACAAAACTTTTTCAAAATGGTAAAACTGAAGTATTTATTATGCATAAGATTTTGCTCTGTGTCTTTCCCCAGTCAATTTGATTTTATTTCTCAGAGGAAAAAATGGGAAGGGGTGTTGAAGAGAAAAAAAATATCTGTACACTTAACTTTAGGGCTGGACAAGGCAACAGAGCCACTCAGAAAGTTGGGCACTCCCTGACCCATTTTGACTCACCTTGTTAACTAGAGTGAAGGCACTTCTGTAGCACTAACTAGGATATAGTCTGTAGATACAGTGGCGAAGCAAGCCAATCAGGTGCCTGGAGTGGTGCACGTGCCCTGTGCCCAGGGGCGGGGCCAGCCACCCGTGGGGTGGGGCAAGCTGGGGCAGGATGCTCCGCGGGGCCTCCAAGGTTTCTGCCTGCCTCCTCCCACTCAGCTGCCCTACAGCTGGGGGGGGAGGTAGCGAGCAGACCATTTGGGGCAGCGCAGAGCCTGCAGGCGCCCAAGCCACCATGTCACTCCCAGGAGAGACACGTGGCTCAGGTGTGCTGCAGGCCCCGCAGTGAGTGCTGCCTGACATTTTGTCACCCCCCTCAGTGGTGACACCTGGGGCGCATTGCCCCCACCACACCCCTTCCTCCACCCCTGTGTATATATAATTGATAAGTTCAGATGTATAGATACCGTATTGTGGATAAGATGTGACCTTAAATTCAAACTAATCACTTTTAAAAAAAATATGGAGGTGATACATGCAACTAGATGCATGCAAAAGTTTTCACACTACAAAAGATAATTCCAGCCATATTTATGCAGTGTTAAGTATTATAGCACCTGTCACTATTTGAGAAAGAGGTCTTGAAATTATTGTTGATATTTAGGCAGAAGGGGGGAAGCAGATACATTTCTCAGCATTCTTTAAAAAGAGATCAAAAATGATACAGTTTGAAAACAATTTGGAGACAGGTGCTACAAAATTCATCAATGGAGTTGTGGAAAAGCTGGGAATATTAGGGATCTTTCATTTTTGGAAAACAGGCAAGAGAGGACATAAATAATTATGTTATTTATGTATGAGGTTTATATTCCACTTTCCACCAACATACCCAAATAAGTTTGTTATAAAAAATCCTAATAGGATTCCTAATAGGAATAATGTTAAAAGTAGCCACAAATAACAGAAGCAGATAAGAGCCCAAATTATATAAAGAACAGAACCAGCAGCAACTGATTGCACGCTAAATGTCCCGTGGGATAAAAATGCCTTAGGGTCTCTGAGGGGCAATAGAGTATAGCAGTTCTCCCATTTCATATGTTAAGAACAAGATCCACCTTCACAGAAGATCAACCTTTGGAATCCCATTTTCAGCCAGCAGAAAAAGAGACGTTGTTGCATTCAGTGTGAGGAGGCAACAGGGGGAATTGTTGGAGGGAAACAGGCTTTGGATACTTTGACATATCCCCTGAATGTGAAAAATAGGTTTCCCCTGGCGTTTGCCTACATATTTCCCCTCTTATTGGAAGGATGATGCCTCCAATTGCACGTTTGTTCCTATTGGTGCAAGTCCAGAAGGCCTCTGGATTTGGCAGTATGCCTGCCTTGATTCTACCTTCCTTGACAAAGCAGTATTGCTGTCTTGGTTCAGGCTTTTCCTCTTATATCTACAATAAATGTGTTGGTGTCTTCTGAAAGAGCCTGGAGAGGCTAAATTGAAGGAACCCAGGAAGGCGATATTAGATTCCAGCTACGTTCGTGTGGAAAAAAGTGGTTCTTCAAATACTGTATCCAGATTCCAAGCACTCTAGGTCTTGAATGTTAGAATGTGTTTGCTTTTCTGTATGTCCCATTCATGTGTTATATTCATGAGCAATGGTCCATACTTTGAAGGGGCAGCAGGGCCATGCCACTGGTCCACCCCTAATGCCATGCAGCTCCTCAGTCTGGTCCCAAAGGCCACACACTGCGCATGTACATTTGCAGCAGGAAATTTTATACAGTGGTACCTCGGGTTACATACGCTTCAGGTTACAAACGCTTCAGGTTACAGACTCCACTAACCCATAAATAGTACCTCGGGTTAAGAACTTAGCTTCAGGATGAGAACAGGAATTGCACGGTGGCAGCGCAACAGCAGTCGGAGGCCCCATTAGCTAAAGTGGTGTCTCAGGTTAAGAACAGTTTCAGGTTAAGAACGGACCTCCGGAATGAATTAAGTTCTTAAGCCGAGGTACCACTGTACATGGAAAGTGCTATGCAAGCAGGAACTCCAATCTCACAGGGTTTCATCTCACTTAGCAGTCTATACACGTGGATTCCCCCCCCCCCTTCAGTGTCTTGATGTTAGGAAGTGAGGCCTGGTTGCACAACTTTGGGGGCAGGGCTAGGAAACAGTGGGGCTTCAGTTTACTTTCACCACATGTCCTCTTCATGCATATTAATGTATAAGAGGGGCTATACTTGATTTTGAAATAGGCTTAAGATAGGGATGCAATATCTGTTAGCTTTGGACAGAAATCAATTCTCATCTTCAATATACTCACTGAATAAGTACAGAATCCATACCCACTCCTCTCCTCCAAACATATACTAAAGCCTTTTGCTAGGCTTAGCGAAACTTTTACTGTCTTCCTACCAAGATACAGAAGACAACAGCTGTTTCCTCTTGGGAGGAACTTCCCATTTCACTTCAGCTTTCACATTAAATGATGTTTCTGTGGCAACTTGAACATCCCTGGATCCAGTGAGATAGATCTGTGAATGGGATTGACCATCTGGAAGTGGGGGGGGGTGTTGAGTGCATCAAAAGATACAGATCCTTTAATACTACTGTTGCTGGGTTGTTGTTGTTTGTTGCTGTTGTTTTGTATACATGACTAATTGGGGAGTTATGTGGATTTGTCAGATACATAGACCTATTATTGCCTTATATCTTAGAATAAGATGAAGAGGAGCATCTTTATATATCTTCTTCTTCTTCTTCTTCTTCTTCTTCTTCTTCTTCTTCTTCTTCTTCTTCTTCTTCTTCTTCTTCTTCTGCGATCACTCATAGCCAAGTAAGATTGTCTTCCATAAACACAATCTTAACAGTGAGTTAAGTGATTGTGGAGGCCAATTCTGGATCCACACGTCCTTCCACAGCAGGGACATTGGCTTCTGGGCAGGAGTTGATCATGGTGTGGATTTGCCAAGTGTGCCTTCCTCTTAGCACGTTTCTCCCTTGCGTCTTGAGTTTGAGTGTCTTCAAAGCCCATGACACCTTTCGTAAAGGCTGTTCTCCAACTGAAACGCTCGCAGGCAAGTGTTTCCCAATTGTTGGTGTTTATACTACATTTTTTAAAAATTACCTTGAGACAGTCATTAACCTCTTTTGTTTTTACATGTATCTTTATATATAATAGGGCTTTTGTATATGCTTATACTAAGCTGCATCACCCTATGTGGCATTTAAGGGCTGAAGCTTACTGAGAAACTTTTTATTAGGTAAGAAAGAGGGTATCAAATGTTACTCTGCACACATTTCATCATTGTTATGGGTGAAGGAACTCATTTATGATGACCACTCTGATTGCCAATATCAGTGTACCAACATGAATCATTGACATGTGTAAAGAAAGGTAATACTTAAATCACTTTAGCTTGGGATTAGCCTATTATTGTCCTGTGATGATGGAAATTATCATGCTATGGTGATTTCTAGATTGGAATATTGCAATATGTTTTACATGAGGCTCTGCTATAGAAATGTTCTACCTACCTTCCTATCCAGGCAGGCAGACATATATGGATAGGTATAGATTCGGACAGATAGATATTACATTTAAAGTTTTTCTAGCTGTCATGTTCTCATCATAAATAATGTTGTTATGTAATAATAATAATAATAATAATAATAATAATAATAATAATAATAATAATAATAATATATTTTTGTTTATACCCTGCCCCCCCCCGGCCAAAACCGGGCTCATCAAATGTATAACACATTAACATAAAATCAGGCAATCAATTAAAAGACATCCTAAAATCAGATCAGGATCAGAATAAAATCCAATCAGATGGCAACCCGCACATTAGGGTTGGGGACCTTAAATACTCACTCACCCAATGTAATAATGTGGAGTTGGATAACCTCATGCAAAGAAATGAATTGGAATATTGTATCACCTTATACCACCTGATACAAAATGTTTCCGAAATGAATGCAATCAAGATTTATTGTACTGCCCCTTATAAACTGAAGCCTATGAAACACACACAAAAAGCAGATTAATTATATATATTCTCCTGTTCTTATGGAGTACGTTTGGTATTCAAGTGTGAACAAAAGTGTGCATTCTATGAGAAGCAAATTTCTTTTACTGTAATAAACACATTACTTTTTAGTGTTACAGTTTTTACCAAAAAGGAAAGGGGGGGGGGGAAGAGCATACGTATGAAAGAATCCCAATATGTAATATGACAGGTTCCTGGCAATTTTCATTCTATCTCTCAATGACTTATTTACACCTCTTTTCTGATATATTTAGAACAAATTAACATCCTTCCTAAGTGTTACCCTTTCATCCCATTTTGGGGAAAACAGCAAAGTTAGAATTTAACTTTTGATTGCTTTCATTCATGACTCATGTTTAAAGTGAGTGCAACACAGCCTTTAATTATAGCCGCAATATGTTCCTCAGTGAATATCACATCCTGCCTAAGCACCACATAATGTTCTTCCAGTGCTTATTATCATCCTTTTTGGTTCTGTTGTAAACTAGTCTCAAGGCTTCTTTTCAGATGTTTAGGACGTGCAGGTTCTGAGAAGCAATGGGTGAATTTTTCTCACCTCTAGATGAATATTTGTGTGTGTGTGTCGGGGGGGGGGGGACTCATCTGTTTCCGACAATTTTTTCCCCGCTCCTGATGTTTATATATCCTGGTGATGCTGGGCACAGGATCCTCATTGCATTACGTGAAGCTGTTGCTTGCCTTGCAGCTATCTTTGGAATCATAGCATTGAACAAATGTCTACATTGCAAATTTATTGTAGGTGTTAAACGTAAGTCTATTGAACTCAAACTGGCATAAAATGCCACAGGATAAATGCTACCTATGCCACCCCATGCCACAGTGGGCTGAAGTAATGGCTTTCAACCCAAAACACCACAGAGCAGTTGTAATGCAGGGATGGTTGCATGCAGCCAGGTGGAAATAGGAAAAAAATGGAGGTATTTAAAAGCTTTGCTCCACCTCCCTCAAAACCCACCTGCCCGCTTAAGAGGATGAAATGAGAGTATGGGGGTC
The DNA here is from genome assembly GCF_965207765.1 of Zootoca vivipara. NCBI lineage: Eukaryota > Metazoa > Chordata > Lepidosauria > Squamata > Lacertidae > Zootoca > Zootoca vivipara. Next base: position 61,094,460 of record NC_142587.1, read on the forward strand.
ATATGGGATTTATTTTTATTTTTTTTAAGAAATCTACTAACTGAGATGGCCTTTGTAACTGGTGGTTTATGTTTACATCACACTGTGACCTAAGTAGATTATGGTCATGAAAGATCACTGCAGACTCAAGGGAAGACAACAACAACAACAACATTTTGAGGTGATGAGAGATTTCCTCAGACCTGCTTGCCTCTTCAAGGCAAGGACTTCTACTTGGAGCCTGTCCAAATAACCCACACAAAGCTGTGAGGTCTGAATGATGGCAATGCTGACAGGCCACAATATTCGGTTTCTGATAATTGGTTCTCATGGGAAACTTACAGATTCTTGCTTCACACAATTAACTCAAGGCAGTGTCAATTTACTCTTGGCAGAAAGCCAAGGTCTGCCTGGCCTGGCAACAACTCTCTCATTGGTTAATGACCAGCACTGAACTCTGTTATCTAGGAATGCTAGCACAGTTGTTTCTTGTGGGTGTTAGGAGTGGGAGTGCTGCATATGGTTGGAGGGTTGGAGAGAGAGAGAGAGAGAGAGAGAGGATTTATTTTGCTTTGCTTTGTATGCAGAAACTCTGCTGGTTTTATTTTCTTTTAATAAATCCTGTAAATAGTTATTCTGCGTCTAGGCGACTAGTCATTTCCACCTCAACTAGCTTCTGCGCTGTGCAGGAAAACTCTGCTACGTTTGGGCTAAAGCCACTAGAGCTATGCCTGACACTTCAAAATTCTAAGACACAAGGCCACATGCAGCTCAGTGGTGGAGAAGATGCATGCAAAAGTTCTCTGGTTCAATCCCAAACATCTCCAGGTAGGGCTGGGAGAAAACCCTGCCTCAAACCTTGAAAAGCTGCTGTAAATCAATGATGACAGTACTGGAATAGACAGACCAATGCCTGACCCAGTACAAGGCAGCTTCCCATGTTTGTGTGGACATGAATTGGGAGGAGAAATAGCTATAGGCCTGGAGCCAGAAAAGCTGTATTCCAGGAAAGACTGCATACTTTCCAACATTTCTCCGTTGAAAATGGGGACGCCCCATTCCATAATGATAATTTTACTATTTATACCACACACATCTTATTGGGTTGCACAAGCCACTCTGGGCAGCTTCCAATATATATAATAACATAATAAAACATTAAACATTTTTTTTAAAAAAACTTCCCTATGCAGGATTACCTTCAGATGGCTCAGGGGTCGGATAACTCCATACCCTCCGACATTTCTCCAATGAAAAGAGGGACATGCTAAGGAAAAGTGGGACATTCTGGGATCCGATCAGAAACCGGGATGGCTTCTCTCAATCAGGGATGTCCCCGCAAACATCCCAAGGGACACTTGGAGGGACTGAAGAAGAAAAAGCTCTCTTCAGCCTGATAGATTTTCTGCAGTGATTGGGGTGAGTGAGTTTTTTTATGCTCAACATTAATCTTTTGCAGATCCTGTTCTGTGGGGGCCGTGGTAATAAACATCATTGCTCCTTTTAAACCACAACATTCTAGTCTTTGTCTTATCATTTTCAGGGTGTGGATGCAAAGCTCTATTCGTACCATTCTATTTACATAACCTAAAGTGTGCCAAATATAGAAAAAAATCTATTATTCAAAGGACGTTAAAGCACATATTGGACTTCTTCAGCCTTAATCGCTTCTCACCTCATAACTGGAACTACCGTGTTTCTCATATTATAAGACATGTCTTATATTTATTTTTTCCTCAAAAAAACACACTATGGCTTATTTTCAAGGGATGTCTTATTTTTTTCCTCCTCCTCCTGCCGCGGCTGCCATTGCTGCTGCACCTATCACTGTCTTATTTTCGGGGTATGGCTTATATTCCTTGAATGCTTAAAAATCCTGCTATGGCTTATTTTATGGGTATGTCTTAAAATATGAGAAACAGGGTAGAATAACTGTAAGCAGCTGAGCAACACATTTTTATTATTTAAGCTTGGAGAGATTACTTTTCATAGTAATTTAGGGTCACTTCATACGGGAAAAATTTCTTACACAGAGATAATCTCCATAACAAAAAGGACAGTATTCATGGAAAACGTGATTTTTCATGTTTTGAGAATAAACTGTGCATGAATCAGCTTGTGATGCAAAGAAAGATATCTTATACACCTGATACACTGTGATTATATCATATTTTTTCTGCATGATACTGGTTGTGGGGGGGTGTATCGCTTGGTGTCATAGGCACTGCCGAAAAGACACTCATGATAATGATTTTGCCCAATACACATTTATTTGCAACTCATTTCCCCCTTATAACACATTTATCTGTATTATTTGCAGTATTGTATGCATTTTTATGCACACTTTACCCTAGTGATGTACATAACACTTGAGTGGCGAACAGAATTGCAAAATGTGGAGAAGTGTGACTTTCAAACAATGGCTGTGTTTTGGTTTGCATGCTGTTTCAGAAAGTGAACATTTGGTAGGTTCACCTTTAAATAGGAACTGAACCAAATCTTTCACCATTCCACAACAAATCCTTAACTAACACAATTTTTATCACCTGGAAAGTAATATGCTCTCCCCCTTTTTATTTATTTATTTTGCAACCCTTTGATTTGAATATAGCCAGTTAGGTAGCCAAGAAGATGCTGGTAGAATGAAAACTGTGTGGCAAGCTAATGACCTGAAAGGGGAATTTAATTCAGTTCAATACAGTGATGTATGCATGGCTGACTTTTCAGACAGTCTACCCATCTGAATTAAGTGTTAGCTTTGAAATCTGTTGACAATTAAAATGTCAACATCATTAATTATTTTGGTACTGGTAAAAGGACACATGAAAGCAGAAGGATGGTGGAGTTTACTGAAGAGAAGGGGAAATGTGATCATTTAATTATAAATATTTATACAACGTTATTAGTGGCACTTTGCTATCCAATCTCAAGTGAGGCACAGTCTTCTTATCCAGGTTGGGACTGGGCGCCACTAGTTTCTCCTATCTTCTAAGCTTCAGTGGATCGTAATATTCCCTGCTTGTATCCCATTTGCTTCCAGTGTTTTAAACCTGTCTGAGGAATAAGTTAGTCAAGAATGCGGAACCTCTCAGCACTGCTGCCCACATTTGAACTCTCCTCCTTTCACTGCATGATTACAAGAGCCACTCCATTACTGAAGAGTCTTCTATGGTTTTATGCTTGAAGTGTTCAGTCAGAGAGAGAGAGAAAAGGAACCTGCAAAAAGGAAATAGTACTGCCTGTTCTTTTAGGCAATATGTCCTACTTCTAGAATGATTGTGAGACTCCTTTTCTTTACAGTTTTAGGAACGATGGATCCATTCCAGGCCAATGGTTCTTACAATTTGATCCATGTGGAAACCTAGAAATAACTACCTGCACTACATCTTCCCCTACAATTTGCATGCTTATTAGATCTCCATAGAAGGAGCTGAGCATTAATTGCAAGGTTTTCAAGCTTCATCCAAGGTCATCTCTTTAACATACATAAATGGGCCAGGATTGAAACATTGACAAGCTCCTGCAGTCCAGCATTCTGTTTTCACAGTGGCCAGTCAGATGCTTATGGAACATGACATATGCCAGCCCTGGACATATAGATACATGGCGGATGAATAGTTAATTCAGATAACAAGGTGTCATCATGGGTAACCGAAGTTCAGCTTCAAAGGCTGTAGTTGAATATTTAACGACTTCCCTGAATCAGAGTTAGCCAGATTAGAAAGTTGCAGGACTGGCCTCAAGAAACTGTAGCACTAACAACAGCATCAGTGTTTTCCATGGATACAGTTTGTCTAACATGATTTGATGTTCATACCAGAATCATTTTCACCAAAACTTTCTTGGATGAAGGGTTTGGTGAAAGCGATTGAAAATGCAAGCAGTCACATGATTTCACCCGGTATTATTTCATCGTTACAGCCGACAATTCATTTTGAAGTGATGCATTTCCTTGCGTGTTATTAATTGGTGTGTATTGTGAAATCGAAATTTGCTGCACGACTAGCAAACCTAGCAGTTCGAAAGCACATCAAAGTGCAAGTGGATAAATAGGTACCGCTCCGGCGGGAAGGTAAATGGCGTAAAGCGAGATGAGTGCCGCAACCCCAGAGTCGGTCACAAATGGACTTAACTGTCAGTCCCTTTACCTTTACCTTTAGTACTTGCTCTCAGCATAAAATACAGATGTGTGAGCAGAATTATAGACTCTATACACTTGCTGGTTATAGGTGGGTTAGGGTGGCAGCAAGGTCAAGACTGTGCTGATGCACTGGTGCTAAAGCTAGAATGGCTTTGTCAGTATGGCTGTGCAATGCGTCTCCACCACTGCCTTGCCTAAATAAGCCCAAGTAAGCTGAAGTGATGCTTATGTCTGGTGGCTCCCTGGCTCTGCCCCACCACACTGGCTACTACCAGTGTGTGTGTGTGTGTGTGTGTGTGTGTGTGTGTGTGTGTGTGCGCGCGCGCGCATGTGCATGTCTATGCAAACTGCTCCTAGCTTTTGGTGTGTGCAGACCTGGTTGCTTGGGGAGGGGGTGCCCAACCTCTAAAATGTATCCCAAACTGTTAATAAAATCCCCTCCAATCTCTCCCCCTCCACACACAAAATCATGGTTGGTAGTGATCGACAGCTCTCTCCTCCATGGCAAGCCACTCCTGATATTTTTCAGTAAAAAAGAAACTCTAAAGATCTACCAATAACATAGAGAAGGTTTGGACATCACAGCAACTATTTCAAAGAAGAAATAACTAGACTGATTGGTTATTTTTATATTTGAGCACCCAGCGTAAATATACACTGGAATCATCTTAGATGCCTTCACTTCTGTTCTGTTGCTATAACAGAAGGGTTCAGAAAAGGCACCAGAGTGTAGTTAAAATGGGAAAGTACCCACTGAAAACTCTCCAGGGAAGATTTTAATACTGCCAGCAAATGCAGATTCCTCGAAGTGTGCAATGATGGCCTGCCCATCTGAGATTAGATTTCTGCCTTGTAAAAGCTCCCATGAATTTGAAGAGAGGGGGATTTGTTATGGCAATCAAAGCTGGTTGTCTTGATTTGTGCACTCCTTGCTTCCTTTTATATTTTGTGTCATATGCTTGCGTTCATGGGTAATTTATGCAAAGAAGTTGCTCTCCATAGTGAATTTGAATATAAAACATTTTTATAGAGGACAAAAGTGAGAGAAAGAAAGAAGGGGGAAAGGCTGAAAGACAAAAATTGTATGCTGAAATGAGGCAGCAGCAGGATCTCAGAAGGGAAATTGCAGCACTTAAATCTCTCCATCCTAGCAAATTTGACAGAATTGCAGAAGACACACAGATGTTATCAAGTGATGATTGTGCTATTAAACAAAGGCCAGAAAATACTGAGAATGAGTCAGAGAGAGAGAGAGAAAGAAAGAGAGAAAGAGAAAGAAGTTGAGGGAAGAAACAACCCCAAGATAAATAGAGTAGAAGAAATGGTTTAACCATGCTGAATGGTTGTCCAACACTAATAGCAATTGTATATGCATTGAAATGAGAATACAGTACAGTGCCAAATTAGGAATAAGGAAACGGGGAAAAGAAGAAGTTATTTTGGTCTTTAAAAATAGCATAGTGCTTGGATGCTCCCATTGACCTACTTTGCCAGTTGCGATTATTGAGGGTTACGATACAATAAGAATGGATTTACAAGGTGTGAATAACATAATGTCAGAAGTAGCAAGCACTATGGGGCACTGCAGCTATTTTACATACTGGGACAGTGCAGTCATTTATCAGGACAACCTTGAGTTCAGGGCTACATGGGCACACTGATGGAAGGGTTGGAGTGGTTCTGCTGGAGCACCTGCACAGCCCTGACCTTTGCTGTCATTCTGTCCCAAACATTTTCCTGGCAAGCAGCAGAGATTCAGCTCTCAGGAGGGCTGTGTGATACAGCACCAGCCCACTGCCCCAACCACTTCTGTATCATACTTGTCTGTATCTTGTGTTAGAACATCAAAGAATCTATTTATATCAGTGTCCTAGATCTCTTCCATCTCAAATCAGAATGGTTCCCCTGAGCAAACAGTACTATGCTGATTTATTATATCAGCTGACATGTTTGACCTTTATGGCTTATTAAGAGTCTAAGGATGCAGTCCACTTAATGCTTTTCCTGCGCAATTGAAATAAATGGGGTTTGCAGAGGGGAAAGGCTTAGTGAATTGCGTCCTCGGTTGGTTTAAATGTGCGGTGGGAGAGTTTTACATCAAGGATGCATTAGCCACTAGAAAAGCATCTCTCCATTTTGAGGTGTAATTATGCAAAAGTCAATTGATGCCCTTCAGGCACTGTGAAAGCCAACCCAAACACACATCTACTTTCAATACATGGAGGTAAAGTGAGGAGGTGTAGCTGCTCTCTGCCAGACACTTGCTAACGGTACTATGTTTTAGTGTCGCACCAAAGGCAATTAGACACAATGTTGCCTGTGTTTATTTGTGTTTCCCTTAGTTATGATTGGTAGCCTGATTAACATTGCATGTGAATAGTTTGGGTATCAGGTTGGTTACCTGAAGGCCGATTCAATACATCTTAAAATACGTTGCCCTCTCTTGCAGAGTTTGTTTAAACTCTGCAGTCTGGTACTTTATTAAAAAGGCAAACCCCAAGGTTCTAGGATGTTAATGATCTCATGTGGAGCATAAAGCACATTTTCAGCTTTTATCTATTTTTATCAGGAACAGTAAGTTACTATCAAGCACTGGCCAACAATAATCTGATTCCATCTGGAGATCAAAGCTGTCTCTGCAGGCAAGAAGAATTATAGGTTAAGTAATATGTATGCTGAAGATATTCTCATACTAATTAAGGATGTGGTTTCTCTGCTTGAGTTTTCCCAGTCTAGATTTTTTTTTATTTTTTTTAAAAAATTGGTGCAACTGTCCAGATATGATTATTATGACTGGACTTGAACCAAACCTGGCAGATTCTGTTTTCCAAATAATGTTGTTTTTTCCCCAGGAGTGGCGTTGTTGTATTATTTTGTATTATTTCTATTTTGAATTATTTTTGGTATGTTATTGGCAGCAAATAGGGGCCACTTCACAAAAAACACTGTTTGTAATGTAAAAATATAATGATTCCAATCCAGAGAAAGGTAATCATCATTGAATAATGTCAAAATCAATCAGACCAGTGGGTTTTAGTTAGTTAGTTAGTTAGTTAGTTTTAAGGAATGAAAACAGTGGCATCTAAACACAACTAACTTTTCTGGCTCAGGGTCATTTGCTGTCAATCACTTAACCCATGCTGGCCCACATCCAAGGGAACTTGGACTAACCAGAATAAGACCTTTGGTCTTCCATTGCAAAACAGGATTAATTGAAATTTAAAAGTGATAAAGTGTGATTTCGCCGTGACAGACTGATAGCAGAAATTATTTATTCACATGAATATATTATGTAGAGAATTCAAATTACTAAATTTCTCTGTTTATTCCTACCTACCCATTCTTGCTTGTTTCCCTTTCTTTGTTTTTTCTAATCTCTCTTATCCCTCTTCTCTCTCTCTCTTTACCTCCCTCTGTCCTCCCTCTTCCTTTGTTACTCACTTTATCTCTCCCATTGTCCCTTATCTATGGAGCTCTATTAGTTAATACCATTACTCTTTAAAAACAAAAAGCAAAATGTTAATAGAGCAATACTAAGGGGGCCAGGAGAGGAGAACCCATCATGGAACTGTGAAATCCAAGGCCTGCTAGGCTTGCACAAGCAGAGTGGAAGGTCAGGGTGCTATGTTTATATTTCCCCTTCTATTGGTTTCAGTGGAAGGTGAAATAAGTGCACCATTGTTAGAAGCAGCATAATCTCCTCCACCAACTGTCAAGTAGATTCCAAGTTTCCTCAATCTGCTCTTGATACACCCCTGTATTGTTCCCTCAACCATCAGAACACCAATGGTGGAGGAACAATCCCTTTCACACAAGTCAGGAGGAGGCTTCCAAGGACATATCTTCCTCTCTCTTTGAGGGTGGATCTCCCTTTCTTCTTGTGAACAGGAAGATCTGCAAAATCTTGTGCTGTCCCTGGGCCACTGTTGCAGAGAGCATCAGATTGTGCCCCAATCCTATATCCTACACAGCTGGTCTTTGTCTTGCTACTCTTTTCTTCACCTTCATTTTTTAAAGTTTTATTTTATTATCAGTATTTTGATCTCCTTCCAACTCCCAACTCAACTGGGCGCATAAGTGATGGCATCAAATGGCACTGAAAGGTACAGAAGAATCATTGGTGCATCATATCAAATGGGTTTCTTACCTATGCTTAGACATGCTCACACCTTTGCTACTGTTATTCTAGCCACCATGATCAACAACTACATGAATTATCATGGAGAAGCATGGATTCCTTCATGCCATGCATCTTCCACCAGTCCACAGTCACACAAGGATTTCAGTAGAACAGCCAATGTAATATACAGACTCAAAAGTTTTTGAGGCAGAAAATTTAGATATTTAAACAGTGACATAGGAGTGCAAAAACACACCTATTTAATACTTGAATTCTGACTAAAAGTGGCATTTTAATCACTATAAATGGAACAGCTGAGCATCTGGTGGTCAAACATAGGCTGAATTTGACTCATGGCCCTCCAATTGCTTACCACTGGTTTACTAGCTTTTATACAAATAAAGGATTTGCCCAATGTCCTTTTAGGGTCAGGGAGCCCAAAGGTTTTATGGTTCCCTCCAAATATGTTGGGCTTCAGCTCCCATGGTCTCTGAAATTGGCCATCCACACAGCTGATGGAAATTATAGACTTCAGCACCTGGACAGCACCATAATGGCTATGGCTGTTTGGGGGGGGGGGGTGTCTCATTCTAAGTCATCCCTGGCTATATTTTTGAAAGAAGAGCTGAGCGTCCTTGCCAAGCTATTTCTCTGAAACACACAGGTGCAGAGAAGCATGCAGAGAGATTAGTGAAAAATGTTAACTGCATTTTATTTATTTATTTCATCAACAGTTCACATCCTATCAGCTCATCCGAGTCTCACTGCCAGAATCTCTGGCAGCTGGCATCCCCAAGCTTGAAGACCTCACACATCCATTCACCTGTACAATAAATAGATGCATAGCCGCCCCCGCCCCCCAGTATCTTTCTCTAATATGCAACAATCTCAGGATATGGGAGCTTATGTGGATTGCTGAGAAACAGTCTATCCTGGGGATGGCATAATAAATATCCACACCTATAAATAGTGGTATATGCAAAAGACAAATCTAGATGCCAGTTGCTGTTTACATAGAGGAATGTATTGTGTGTCTGAAACTTTCTACACATTTACTTTTTTATATATGATATCTTAATTCACAAGAAAAATAAAAATTCTCCAGTGTAGTTAAACATAGCTCAGGGAGAACCAACATGATGTCCCACAGATCCTGTTAGGCTAAAACTTCCATCATCACCATGGGCTAGTGGGAATTATAGTCCCACAATCTGGAAAGCACCACATTGGCTTTTCCTGGCTGATTATGACAATTTGGTGATGGTTGTTTTTTTAAACCCTCTAGACCAGGGTGGTCCAACTTTTCATACCAAATGGGCCACTTTGACATAAAACCCGCAGGCCACACACTGCCATGTCACATTGTGGGTGGAGGAAAGCAAGGCCAAATTTTGATGTTCCACCAGCCCTTATGCTACCTTTCCAAAGCTGGCTAGGTGATGACCAGGCTTGGGCAGGAGGCAGGAGGATCTGGCAGGGTCCTAGAGTCCTCCTTCCTTCTTCCCATAGCTAAGAAAGCACTAATTAGGCTTTGGGATGGAGGAGAGAGGACTCTAGGACCTTGTCAGAGCCCTCACACCTCCTTCTGAAAGCCCAGCACCTTGCTTACTGAGGTGAGGGGGGCTGAAAGATGACCAAAAAAAGCCTTGAGAGCTGTGTGTTGGACCACCATGTTGGACTAGACTGTCCTACTTAAATGATATTCCATTGAGAATGCTGTTTCTAACATGCTTAAACCCTTGAAAAATACTCTCACTGACTCTAAAAACAAATCAAGTCTAATCAATGAGATTTCTCATAATCCAAACAATGCCTCATATGCCTAGAGCTTTTGAGAGAGAGAGAAACAGTTTGCTTTTTTTATAAAAACCAAACAAAACACCCACCCATCTCCTGATTGCTTTTTAGGACACTCAATTAAAGCAATTTTTGGTGTTGTTTAATCGTGACTCGATAATGAACAGCAGCATTTCTGTCTATTCAGAATATATAAGATAACTGTCAGTGTAAAATATATTCTTCCTTCCTTCCAGCAGAGATCATTTTCTCCCTGACTAAATTTGGGGGAAGTAAAAAAAAAAAGTAAATCAAACCAAGTTCCACCTCAATACTATCCTCATCAGACTCTCTAAAAATACATAGTGACTACATTTTCAAATGATCTTTTGTATTTTTGCTGTGGGATATATATTACAAGGGTAATTTTCTGGAATACTTGTTCTTTTTCTGTTATACTATCACATTTGGGACCTCCAGCTGCAAAGTAGCAATCAGGCTGGGTTCCCAGTTTGGGTAGAAATACCTGACCTCTTGTAACCTATAGCACTTTACAATCTTCAATTTAAATTACAGAAAAACTGACGTGAACTTACCCTGCACTTCATAACAGTTCTTGTTGTTAACAGCTCCATCCTTTCCCCTCATTGTATCCTGCTCAATGGCTCTGGTTGCTGCTATTCTACTCGGACATCTCTATCTTTTCCTCTGCTGAGATTACATTCTTCAGAGCAACTTAGTTCTGACCATTTGAAAGGGTCTGATTTCTTCAGGTGAGCATGCTTTATTCCATATCCTGGTTTTGACCACAGTAAACATGATCACGACCAGTGTTCCGCCCCCCCCCCCAAAAAAAAGGTGCTGGAACTCACTGGAAGTGCCACACTTTTTAACAACAACGAAAGAGAGATGCCAGTACTGCGTATCCTTGAGTACTCCCTGGGGGGAAAAAAGCACTGATCATGACCATCCAAATATTAAGAACAGGGCCTTTGATCTATCCCCACATGGTGAGGAGCCATCTTCTCTCCTTTCCATTTCTCGTCCATCCACATTATGTATAGAAAGGATTTATTTGGGGACCACCTCCTACTGGGTGTGGAATAAGGGAACTTAGGAGGCTCCAGCTGGCCCCGTTACATGGCACAGCAAGAGGCTGGGGTTTAGCGAGTCACCTTCTGGTGGACCACTTTCTTCTTCTTTGGTTGATCTCACAATTGGCTTTCTGGGACTACCTTTTTTCACCTACTCCACACTGTTTGATTTGGCTGGGATGTATGTGTAATTGGCCAGGGTGTGGCGTAATTTTTTTTTAAGAAAGGTTTGGGCACACTTGGACAGATGGTGTGGTCAGGGAAGGAGAGTTGTATATGCTCTGGTGAGCATCTGGAGGCATCCCATGGGAAAAGTGACACCTTCCCATTGCACCTTTCTTCCCCAGCTGGCTTGAGAGAGAAAGGGAGGGGAACATCACTTGGGTCTGGTAGGCTTCTTCCCTGTGAATGCTGGACGGTGGGAATGAGATGGAGCAGCCAGTGGGCACTCAATGTGCAATTAAATTAGGCCATCAATGAAAGGTATCCATCAGTTAACCTTACCTGATGGTTAACTGGAACCAGTGTGGTGTCACCCAAGGAAGAAAACGTAGGGCTTCCTCGGTGTTTCGCCCCATTAATTATGACCATGGGAAAATAGATTATTCTCCAGCTCACTGCAGATCCTTGACTCAATAGTAATAATGTAAATGTGGCCCTCTAATCTCAACTGTTGCCTGGTGTCTTCATTAGTCATAATAGCAATCCAGCATGGATCTCCTCCCTAGCCACCCAATCACCAAATGTTTCTACACCCAAAAGGAGTAGATAACTCTTATCTTGACTTTTTTTGAAAAAAAAAAGATATGACCATTGTCCTACATGCACATCCAGTGTGGTATACAAAGTGGTGGCTGGCTTATTAAAATACAGTGGTACCTCGGTGTAAGTACACAATTGGTTCCGGAAGTCTGTACTTAACCTGAAGTGAACTTTCCCATTGAAAGTAATGGAAAGTGGATTAATCCGTTCCCGATGGGTCCGCGGAGTACTCAACCTGAAGTGTACTTAACGCGAAGGATGAGTGTAATTGGTTCTGGAAGTCCGTACTTAACCTGAAGTGAACTTTCCCATTGAAAGTAATGGAAAGTGGATTAATCCATTCCAGGCGGGTCCGTGGAGTACTTAAACTGAAAGTACTCAAACCGAAGCATACTTAAACCAAGGTATGACTGTATTACTGTTTTGTAAAACTAAATAAATAACTGCAATACACACCAGCAGAAAAAGCTAAAGTAGAAAGCTATTTAGTCACAGCAAAATATTATTTTACTGGCTGGTATAAGGGAGTGGGAGAGTGATAGCTCTTGCCTTAATAGGAAAATTGTATTTTTGTGTTTCTGAACATCTTCAGTGAAACACATTAGTCATTTCACTATTTTATAAGGATATTTTTTATGATTTTATTAACTTCATTTTTTCCCAGCACCATTTTGGAATTTGCCTCTTTTTTTCCTTCTACTTCTACACTTCTTTTTTACTTCCTTTAATTCTACTACTACCCACTTGGTCCAAGGTGAAGAGCCATCTTTCTTTCAACTCTTCTCTTACCATCTTGTTGCTGTCAGGATGAATATTGATGCACAGGCTGTCTATCCCTGACTGAGAAGCTGCCTTGATGGGAGGCTTTGGGAAGATGCGGATAGCACATTTGGATATGTTGTCACCATAGCAAGTAAGGATGATAGCATTGATGTGGAAATTGGTGTCATTTACTTTTTTAAAAAAAAGGAAAAAAAGCATAGCCAAGAAGAAAATTATCTCTCCTGGAAGCAGGTGTAAGCTATCTTCTCTTCTCCACAGGGATAGGTATTTGGGCAATTTCCTTTCCCACCTGAAAATTGCTGTAAGGGGATTGGGTAAACTAAAACTCTCCATTTATTTTAGCCAATAGAATGTCACAGGAGAGTGGAGGCTAACAAGTGGTCATCTCTGAACTGGATTCATTCAAATTATACTTTACAGAACTTTGTCCTCCATGACTCCCAGTCATTGTAGACTTCTGTAAAGAACTCAGATTCTGTCCAGTTGTGTAGCAATGGGCAACCAGTTTCCAGTATATTGTTTCTCACTCTCAGTTGATCAAGAAGAGGTAACATTCTCTTTTTTCTGTTGTGGAACATGCAGTTGGGATGAGCTGCTTTTTAGAACCTTCTTGTACACTGTGGGTATAACAACGGATAATAAAGTCTTCCAACATAATTATCTCTTATTTTGTGCAGGATACTAGGGAAGAAAAAACGGTGGAAGAGAAAACAAAAGAGGCAGAGAAGAGGGGGTAACTAATGAATTTTTTGTTTGTTGGAAGCCGCCCAGAGTGGCAGGGGAAGCCCAGCCAGATGGGCGGGGTATAAATAATAAATTATTGTTATTATTGTTGTTGTTGTTGTTGTTGTTATTATTATTATTATTATTATTATTATTATTATTATTATTCTACTATGGACTTAGCGGTATAAGGTTTTTTTTCCTTGCCAGCACAATACATGGCAGGTCTCCAATACATTTTTTTCTGGGGGTGGGGTGGGGAGGTTGCAAGAAGAGAAAACAGTTTGTCCTATTTGTACTGAATGTTGCTTCCAATCTTTCTGCATCTACTTAATCATGGCCTTTATCTACACGAAACCTAGAAGTGTGTAGTACAGTAATCAGCTGTTCCGCCTTTGCATTTTTGCAGATCAAAACATATCTCTGTTTCACTTTCTTTTAATAAAATTTTATGAGTTTTAAATGCATAAAAAGTAGCATATTGTGCAAACTGTAATCAAAACGCTGAAGTAGCCCCAGCAGTATTACCATCTGTGACACTTAGCCATTTCCACAATACATCTTAATTGAAATGTACAAAATCTGTTAGTAAAGTTTTAAAGATGCACATGCAAGTATTTAAAATGCAGCCTTTAGCCTACCCCATATAATTTTTAAAAATACAGTCATGATTATGCAATATGAGAGAGAATGGGAGAGAGAGAGAGAGAGAGAGAGAGAGAGAGAGAGAGAAAGAGAAAGAGAAAGAGAAAGAGAAAGAAAGAAAGAAAGAAAGAAAGAAAGAAAGAAAGAAAGAAAGAAAGAAAGAAAGAAAGAGTTTCCTTTGCAGCAGCTGAAAATCACATCCTGGGGTCAAGTTGCATGTAGGATAGATAACATAGCTGTGCACCAGTTATGTGTGTTGCCTAAACTGCAGTGTGTGCAAATTATGTACAGTCATATTATGGTTATGAATAAGGTGAGGACCCCTTCCCAACAGAATCAACACACTGATGCTCATCAGAGGAATTTATTTTAATGTCCAGGGTGTATGCTTATCAATGTGGAATGGTGGCACCTGAAAAGCCTTTTCCTGTGGTTAGAAACTCTTCCTACCTAGAGTCTCAAAAGCCCTGTTTTGGATGTGGTTTCTTAACCCTGTCAGAGCAGCAGATGTTGCCTGGACAAAAACCAAAACCACACAACTGGAATCCCAATATTAGCAATGAGGAAAGGAAGATGGTTCAATCATCATATCCTAAGCTCTGCTGGTGTCATATTTGAAGCACATTACAGATGTTAGAGGACCATTCTTGCAGTTTTCCATCCATTTTTAAGAAAATACTTTCCTTCCCAATTGAGAGCAATGCAAGTGTAACCAGAGACAGCTCTGGGGCTGGTCTAAACCTTTGCTTGGTTTGGATCAAAGTTGTTTCCTGATCTTTCACTGGTATGCCCCAAATTACCCTGACAACCCATCTCCTTTTGCCCTTACCAACATCAGAGTTCCAGTATCAATTGGGCCACAACATTGGAAGTTCCCATTGTGGCAAGGAGGGGAATCCAACACTGGATCTCCTTATCTCACACTGGATCTTCCTCTCTGATATTTTTTTTTTTTTTAAACATACTTTTTATTAATTTTACAAAATACAAAAAAACAAAAAAACGGTACATACTTAAACCCCTTTTCCACCTCCTTCCTACCCACCCACATGGGTCCTCCCCTGCCACAGAAGTATCCCATGTTTGTGAACAGTCAGAAATGGTCCATTTTATGCTTGGATTTCTGTCCTCCTCCCCCTCCCCTGACCCCAAAGCCCCCCCCTGCCACCAGGGAGCTCCAGCAAACCAGGGCAGTACGCAGGAGGACATCCATCCAACCATCTATTGTTATACCAAAAAAAGAGAAAAATAGAAATAGGGAAAAAAGGGGAAAAAGAAAGGGCGAAGAAAAAAAAGAAAAAGAAAAAAACAATACAAAACAGAAAAATTTTTCTTGCATTCATAGTTGAAAAACCATATTTTATGGGCTTCCCCTCCCCCCCTTCCCCGGTTTTCATCCCTTTTTTATCATCTGCAACAGTTTCTTACTTTATAAAAATACACCTTTGTATCTTATACAACTTATAAATCAATTGTTAACATTTTCATCTAATATTCAAATCACTGAAAATTCAAACTCCCATTTTCTCTTCCCGTGCCTAATTTTTTTTTCTCCCTCTATAAGCCTCCATATTTTCACATTTTCCAAAATCCATTCACTTTTAAAACTATAACTATTCTCAATTTAACCTTACATCCCCGATTACCGGCTCCACCCCCCCCAATCCAGCAAATTCCAAAATCAGCAGACCAGTTATAAACCTGTTAATCCATCCTTATAATCACAACATCACTTTCCCTTCACCCCACCCCCTGTTTACAGTCTCTTGCCATCCAGGTCACCATACAGGACCCCTGAATTTCTTCTCTTCTCTGCATATTTTTTCCTTCTTCCCTGTGGGCGTTCTGGAGTTCCAATAATACCAATCGTGCCCCCCTCAAAGACAGGGCACTCCATCCAACTTTTTGTAGAGTAGAGTCATCATTTTTTTCATGGTGTGTTTCATTTTGTGTTGAATCATCACAGTCCTCATCTTCATCTTTTCCTTCCCCATCATTGTCATTCTCACATTGCTCTTTTTCAGTGTCAAAAGCTTCATCTCCTAGAAAATCATATTCCGCCATCACCTCCTGAAATTTCTGCTGTAACTCCTGTCGTCGTGTCTCCTCTTGACATAACTCTATTCTTGTTTCCCACATTAAGGTCAAAACAGACCGCTGGAACTCAGGGGAACACTTTTTTGTTGACATATTTCAGTCCTGCCAAGGTCAAAACTTATCACGTGGGGTGGAATATGATCACAGTTTATTTTCTCGACTCCATTTTAACAAGCTGGCTGCATTCTTCAAGTCTTGTTAACAATAAAGTTCGAACTCACATTTCACAAGCACTTAAGCCAAAAAAGAAATTCCACAAAGTCCAGAAATACAAAGTGAAGTAAAAATTGACTTATAAATCCTGATCAACTCACTGAATTGCCTAGGCTGCCGGCTCCCGAGGGAAAGAAAGGTTTTTCTTAGGCTTTACCTCATTGCTGCAGGGCAGTCATAAACCACAGTCTCTCTCCCCTTTTCACCCTGCATCAAAGGGGATATTCTCTTTGATGCCTTTGAGGGATCCTTTTGAATTACAAATCTTCTGTTTATGGCTTCGGGTTTCTATTTACTGTCTCTTTGTTGCCGTGGGGGGGGGTGGCTTCCTCTTTTCTCCCCTCTCTCCCAGACCAAATTGTTTTATAATCCAAATCGTGAGGTTACTTACAGTCTTTTCCAATCGTTTTATTTTCGGAAGAATCCAGCGCTCTCCGCCTTCGGCTTGAAGCTTCTCCCTGCTAGAATAACGTTGCCGCTCAAAATGGCCCCCGCGACTTCTACCCTCCTCGCTCCGGAGCTCTTATTAGAGCTAACCGAAGAGTTGGGGAGTCCGGATTGGGTCTGTGCCGAGCAAATTGCCCTCGGGACGCCCTTCCCGAGGTTCTAAGGGGCGCAGCGTTGCTCTCGCTGCCCTCCCCACTCCTAGCAGAGACGGGCCGTCTCGGAGACGAGACGAAACCCCGCCGATCGACGCTGGCGCTGAATCCGGAAGCCTGGATCTTCCTCTCTGATAACAGCGCTCTTGCTCTCTATGTATTTATGTCATTGGAGAAGGAGAACCAATATATATTATAGTCCTTGGGATGCCCTCTGAAGGGCCATAGTATTGCCACTACAGATTATAAAAGCAGTGTAGGCCTCTGTGTATGAGGATGCTTGTATTGTATTTTGAGTCATAATAGAGCTTCTGAGGAAAATAACATTTATTTGTATTGCATCTCCAGGAATCATCAGCTAGGGAAATATGCATTTCAAACCAGGTAAATGCAAAGTTTGGCAACATCACTAGAAATGAGAGCTAAAGTGCCGAGAAAGTGAGAGAAAACCATCTGCATCTTTTTGCATGTCTCTATTGGTAAGATATATTCTCAGATTACTGATGGGAAGAAACGTGCATAGATATCTGTGTATTTAGGCTCTTAGCTTACTAAATGGAAAAGGACAAAATCAATACTCAAGAAATTGCATTTTCCAGCTTCAAAGTACTGCAAACAATGAAGAGAAAATAAATGTGTAACAATGGTCAAAATAAATCCCCGACCTGATCGGCAAGCCCTAGGCTCAGCGCCACCCACAGCGCCACCCGTGTCCCACCATCCTCCTTTTACACCTTGCCATATCCACCCCCTTGCCAAACCCCCCACTTCCCTTAACATTGACACCCAAACTACACACTTCCCACTTGCAGCTCACCTAAATTGCATCCAGGCTAGCTGCAGAGGAACAACTGGGACAGGGAAGGACAGCTGCCCACAACAGTCCTGCTCTGCTGATGTTTCCCTTCTCCTGACACTGCAGAGGCTGAAATGGAAGCATCAGTGTGTTGTGGCAATGGCAGCAGAGCAGGGATGATGAGAGTTGGGCTTCAACAACATCAGGAGAGTCAGCAACTCTCCATCTCTGATGTATTCATTGTATGTGTTTGGAAGAATGAAAAACAGGAAAATCCTCTCTCCCCAGAAGCAGTAATGAGTTAATAGTTAATAGTAATGAGTTAATAAAGACTGTGATGGGTGAAATATTTTTAAGATCAGTTATGATTTTCAGAAATAAGCATAGGAGTTGATGAGAACTGTTTCCACAATCTAGCCAAAACTATGCAATAAAGTCCCTTCACTTTCAGTGGAAGATTTAAGCATATGCCTGCATATGCCTCATTAAGGTTAATTAGAGTTAAAAGGTTATCTTTTACTGGATCTTGTACTGTATTTCCTCCCCACCCCTGCCCTATTCAATCTAGTTTGCCCTTTGCAATTTTCAATATGTACTATTGTTCCATGTTCTTGAAACAAAGAAGTCACAGTTATGATGCTGTTGAACATCTATAAGTTCTGATTTATTGTAAGCGTGAAAGTAATTTGATGTGTTTGTTTTACAAATGGCATGCCTTTTCATAATGACAAAAGGTTGCATTTGTTTTACAAATCCACCTAGTCTGCAATCCACTGTTGCTACATGTTCAGGCTGTAATAACTGATATCACCTGCTATTTAACAGAAATATTTAGACACTGATCAGCAACAGAAGGAAAAGATTATTGAAGGCACAAAAATCTTGCTGAAATTTGCGAAACAGCTTTTGTTTGAACTCCTAGGTCTTTGATTTCTTTTCTTCCTGGCTTCTTATATGCAACATTGTTCAGTTTCATCCTGAGATGATAGGGAAGGCCTGCTGATGGCAATTTTGCAGTTGAATTTTAGTAGGAGAAACAAAAGTATACCTCGAATAATATGCTAACTAAAAACCGGTGATTCAACACAGCCTAATCTCCTGTGCCACTAGACTGAGGCTGTGGCTGATAGGATTTTGCATACTGTGGCCTAAATGTATGACAACCTCACTGTCTATGGGATGGCACATGAGGGACGATCCTATGCAGCTGGCATATGCCTTGCTCTAACCCCCCCCCCCCCACTGCTAGGACCACTCAGTTTTGTTTCAGCCTGAGCCACAAACAATTGTTTTCACTTGGTAAGCCAATAAAGCTCAGGAGTTGACCTGAGAGGCTATTGAGTCTGGTAAATGGAAAGAATAAGTGGGCAGTAGAGCTACATCCTGGTTTCAGATGTATTGGCCTGAGCTTCTAAGGCATACACAAGCAAAGGGGAAACAGATGTGGAGGCAACAGGTGGAAGTTTTTAGCTGCTCTCATTTTATATGTAAGCCTCTTTGAGTCCCTGTCAATCAAAAGGTGGGATAGAAATAAAATAAAATAAAATAAAATATGCCTGAATAGTTTCTGTCGCCAGTCACCTGCAGCTTATCAAGGAAAATAGTGTTTTTTGTGAGAAATGCAACCAGCATCTACTAAATTTTAATTTCTCCTTTGTGTTTCAAGAACACTGTAAACAGAATGTGTTGTTTTCTTCCAGTGCATATTAGTATCCAGGACCACTGGAATGTTAATGATTACATGGAAGATTTATTTCTCTCAAGAGCTCTCTTTGGCTTTCTGTTTACACCCTATCCTCCTCCTGTATCTCCACCTCCCCACACCTTCCACTGAGATTCCTTTTTGCATCTCTTGGTCTTATGTGGTTATCAATAGGTGTCTGAACAGCAGAGGGATATACTGGCAGCCAATTTGTCTGGGTAGGCACAAGTTCCTTTGTAGACAGCACAAATAATTTATAGTTATAATATCATTTATGGATCGGTTTAAACAGGTCATTAATAATACAGGTGTGTTATCACATTAAGACAAACCCAAACCAAAACATCTTTACTCAGAAAAGGTTCCCATGAGTGCAATGCAATATAAGTGATGTCTTTCACTGGCTCACAATAATAAATGGCCAAACTATGCATGTGTTTTAGGAACCACAAATTGACAAGTCTGACAAAAAAAAAGTCGATTGACCTGTTGCTAAACACTTTAGTTCTGAGACCCACAACCCATAAGACTTACCAGAGGATAGTACTAACATTGTGTAGCTTTGGCAAATGAAGAACTTCTGAGTATCCAAACCTCAAAGTTCTGTAACTGCCACCTTGGAAACAACATAATTTCATTTTTATTAGAGCAACTGATAAGTTAGTGTTCAACTGAATCCTTGAAATGGGCTAAGAGCAATTATTATTATTATTATTATTATTATTATTATTATTATTTATACCCCGCCCATCTGGCTGGGTTTCCCCTGCCACTCTGGGCAGCTTCCAACAAATACCAAAATACATTAAAATATCACAGATTAAAAACTTCCCTAAACAGGGCTGCCTTGTGTCAAGTGCTGTATGATCCTTTTATATCTGTCTATTAACACGCAAACACATACACACCTCACAATCAAAACCCCAAAGAAGCCCATATGTCTCTTGGCAGGCTTGCGAAGACAATTGATAAACAACACTGACACACAGCACATATAAAATCAATCTTAAAACATACTGCTTGTAATTACCAACACTTCCGTTACAAGATTTGCATAGTGCAGTGTAAAAGAAATTGTACAGGAAGCCCTTTGCTCTTTCAGTGGGAAATTTCAGCTCTGTTGTCTTATAGTTGTTACATTTACAAATGAGATACAACCTCTGTGTCTCCAATGGTAGATATTATTTGTCATGCTGTGAGAAATAGTTTCGGGTTGTTGTCACCTAGTGTGGTGACAAATAGGTTCCTAAAATCTTTCTGAGACTGCTGTATTGGAGAGAAGTCACAATGAAATTTCTACAGACAAGAAAAATCCATATGTTTGTCCTAGTTAGATATGTACAATTTCAAACAAAATAATTGCAAGGTTCAGTTGTGTCCTCTACAAGACCGGTGGGGGGATCGACACAACTCTCTTTATGATGCTCCCTTAACTTAATTTTAACTAAATTTCTTATATATGATCATATTTGTTTTCTCTTCCCCCTCCCTCTCTCTGTGTGTACCCACATACATATATATATATATATATATATACATGCATAATTTTATTTGTATGCCACCTTTTCATAGCTCAAACCATACTCAGGGCAGCTTACAACATGAAATAATGCATAATTGCAACATACCAAAAGTCATAAACAATAAATAAATTATCAAAAATTACACAACCAAATGGAACCATTTCCACATAGATCATCATAAGATCCAAAAGAAAAATTAAAAAATAATAATATTAATGACAGCCCCGCCCCCTGACAAAAACCCCTAAACAAAACTCAAGCCCAAGAGACTGTTCTGCAGCCTCAGCTTTTGTAGCTGAAGTCAGTCAGGGTCCTGCCCTCCCAGGCTGGGCGCAAAAAGCCTGCCGAACAGGGAGCAGGTCTTCCAGGACTCACAGCTAATATTATTAGAGACCTAGCTTCTTTATTAATGTTTACGGTATTTTATTGCATTGTAAGTATACAACGGCAGGCATTACAAACAATAAAATGCAGAGAGGAATAAACAAAGACAGGTTTTGTGACGTTCTGTGGCAAGCACACCAAGTGGGGAAGAGTGGGGAATTACATCACAGTAACAAAATTTTCTTTCTGACTACTGTAACTGTTCAATTCTGCTCAGGGTTGTTTCATAACTGCACAGTTAATTTTTTTGGTGTGATAGCCAGGCTATGGTGCCGGAGAGAGCAATACCCAGACTTCCCTGGTCTTTTCATGTGATGTGACTTGCTCATGCTTCTGTAATGCAGTGCCAGATGGAATATATGTCATTTGTGGCTCTAAATGAGCTATGACTATGTGTCAGGAGTTTGTGCAGGAGCCGGGCCCTGGGACCAGCAGGGCTTTGCAGGACTGGGATCCTATTCGGCTTGTTCCAGAGAGGCAGGGCGCGGCCGCACAGGTGAAGCCACTTGGTACTCGCTGCACCTGGTGGCAGGAGCCGGCAGGGGATATAAGGCCAGCATTTCCCCTCAGCTCTTTGCCACAGCAACACACTCTCTGCCTCGCCGTGTGACTCCTTACCTTTTGACTGTGACTTTGTGCTTTGACCCTCAGACTGTGATTTCTTCCCTTGTGCTTCTTGACCTTTGGACCTTTGCTCTCCGGACGTCCGTGCCTACCATCTTGCCCCCGGTCCTGACGCTCCTTGCTGGGACTTTGCTCATAAGCAGCCCAGACCGTGACACTATGAAATGGTGTTGATGATGCCTTGGCCTTGCTTTCAGATGCAGGGATTTTGAGACTTGGCTTCTAGGTGAATACCAGAGCCTGACAGGATGCTAGCCATGCTGGGGAATAGAAGTTCAGCAGACCATCGGGGCAGCCTTGACTTCCAATGTCAGAGCTGCTTACTCAAGGTAGGTCACAGAGTTCAGCAATTTCAAAGAACAGGCTACCTATCTGGAGATGCTGCAGATTGAACCTGAGACCTTGTGGTATGGCTCATTAAATACCCCATTCATATGAACACTTTTACTCCATGTAATCTGGCAGCAATTCAACAATGACAGTTGTGGTTTTTAAAATGTCTTTTTACCAGGGTTGTTGCACATGTGTGTTTGTTTGGATTTATAGTTACTGTTGCGGTACTTAAAGCACAAACACTGAGACCCCAATGAATGACCTCCCAGAGTTGTTTGGGTCAAGTGATAAATATGAGGCCAAGGGTAGACAACTATTCCTGTAATTTATGCAGAAAGTGGATCAATTAAAACAAATTGCCATCTCATTAAGGTCTTAACATTGTCACTTCTCAATAATAGTGTATTATTATGCCCACAGTTTGACTTTTATTCTTTATTTATGCAATATCTTTAGGTATGAAATTAAGAGGTAAAATAATACTGAAAATAGATTTGGCACACAGAACAGATATTACAAGATGTAGATATATCCAAGTGAACAAGCTGCGAAAATATTTTTGTCATTATCCTGTCATTTTATCAACAGCAATCTCCTTTGTTGTTCTGGAGAGATTAATTACTACGTTTCTTTTTGAAATCTATAGTGGTAGAGTTGAAATTGACATGTGAAATAATCTGCTGAAACACAAATTTTAAGGACTGCTTTCTGGTTTTCTGTTCAGCAGATACTTCTACAAGCACCAATTTCACTTCATGTCTCAAACAAAATGAATTAAAGTTCTTTTGTAAACTTTTGCTGCATAGAAGTGGCACTGAATTCTGCCTGAAGTGAAGTTCAAGGGAAATCAGAATACAGTACTTCCTACCCAGGCAAAATTTCTGAGAATTTGTAATGGAAGCTAATACAGCTTTGATAGGTCTAGCAAAAATTTTCACAAGTGTTTGTCTTATTACTATATTATCACTATATTGTTGCCTACTTCTTTCTTTATAAAATATTTTTATTTGCATTTTTATTACAGAAACAAAAACACACATCCCACACCCCCTTCCCTCCACCCACCAATTATACAACTTTCATACCAATCACAACATACAACTAATACCTAGTGGCTCCCCTTCCACCCTTTTCCTGGTTTCTTTACTTTTCTACTAAATTGCATATTCCAAATTTTTAATCGTCAAATGTCTTCCTATTTCTATTTCTTCAAATTTCTATTAGCTCCTGTTCTGCTGGATTTACTCAAGACCTGCTAGGTTACTTACTTGTTTACACTGGTTCTTAACATAGTCAATAAACTTTTTCCAATCCTCCTTATATTCTTTATCATGCTTTTTTCTTATTCTATTTGTTATACCTGCTAATTCAGTACATTCAAGCATTTTAAACTGCCACTCTTCCTTAGTGGGTACCATGCTTGTTCTCCACCAATAGATTTGATCCACAGTTGTGGCATATAATAATAAATTCTTTTGTTTTTTAGGGACTTCTGTTGTTACCATTCCCAAAAGTAATGTCTCAGGTTTGGGGGGGGGGAGTAGGTTTTTTTTAAAAAATATCTTTTTAAATTCATTGTGAATTACTTCTCAGAATTCCTTACAGAACCACCACATGTGGAAAAAAGATCCCTCTACTTCATTGGATTTCCAACATTTGCCTTTTTATTTTTTCGCTAGTTTGGCAGGTGTTCAGTACCATTTGTGGGTAACTTTCATCATATTTTCTTCTAATGCATAACATTACCTAAAGCAAATTTTTGAAGTGATTTTTTTTTGGGGGGGAGCCCCAAAAAGAGAATGGAAAGAAAACAAAGGGTGACGGCGGGAAATAATTTCTACCTCTTTTAGAAAAATAATAAAGCAATAGTCTTGTTGTGATAATTATATCACCATTGTACAAAACAATGTATACTCAAACAGATAATTATAGCTCAGTTTTTAACTGTTAAACACCATCGTGAAAATATCTCCCATTTTCCCCCTTGCATTCCATATACATGGAAAGTATATATATATTTATATCAATTAGGATGTGGCTGTTCCCAGATGGCATTCCCCAAACTGTAATTCATATATTTTTAGTTGACATGCCCCAAATTACTATATGAAGAAGAGCTGTAATGCAGTGGCAGAGTCCCAGGTTCAGTGCCTGGCATTCTCCTTCATGAAACCCTAATGAGAAAGCAAACTAGTCAGCCCAGCAAACAGTTCACTGGATCCGCAGCTATTTCATCCATCATGCACACTGCCTCCTGCTTCTCAGGACCATACCTTATAACATAAGGTTACCAGACGTCCCCGGATTTACAAATCAGTCCCCATAAAAAATCCATTGAAGTTGAAAAGTGTCCCTAGATTCATTGAAAAAAATCTGATAACTTTATTATAACATCAGAATGACACAGAATAAGTGTGCAGAAAGAAATGGTAGTCTGGGAAGACTACAAGTTGAAAGGATAAAAGAAAAAGTTTTAAAAGTATTACTCATGGCAAAAAGTTTAAAAAGTATTACTCATGGCAAACAAAGCTATTCTAAGTGTAGCCTGAATGGCCTGGCAGGCTGCAATTTATCTTGGCCCTGGGTGTGGGGCCAAGTGCCACCATTGGGCAGTTGATCCCATGCCCAGAGGAATGTCCAGGATGCCCTTCCGCCATTGGCCAATTTTGGTATCAGGGGATGATCCGGCCTACCATACGCTGGTTCATGAGAGCGGCCTTGGGGCCGGCCCACAAAGGCACTTGCCCTAGAAGAGCAAACGGACATTTGGCCAAGATGGAGCCAGCATTTTAACACCAACACATGGTAACACTTAGTTGTATTGGCTTGAGAAGTAACAGGAAGTAAAGTCTTAAAGGAAGTAATTTACCAACAAATAGTTACTAGAATAAAAGAAATCACTGAGCAGGAAGAACAGATTGCTTTTCTGTTTATCATCCCCCAAATGTTGCAAATGTTGTTGCTTCACTCCGAACAGTACCAGCCTAAGTTGGCATTGGGTGACCTCTGCCACAGAGGCTACTTGGGTTTCCGATGACAGAGATGAAGCAAAGAGCATTCCACTACTGCACCGGGTCCTTCAGTACAACCCCCTGCCCAGGCATATTCCTTTATTTTCCAAGAAATTCATCTCTGCATATCCAATATTATTCATGGAATGTGGAAGTAGCCTTGACTTAACCTTTGTTTTTCAGCTTCTCCATTGGATAAACTTAAGTAATAAACACACAAATCCAAGCCTCTAATAAACATCCATATAAACCTTTGGGGTGTTGGGTTTAGTTCCATTCATTTGGACTGATAACAATTGTGGATTAACTTCTTTATTTATTTGGCTCTGCTCCTGAACACACACATTGTTAGTGCTATCATTCTGAGACTTACTCACGGATAAGCATGTTTAGCAGAAGGGATTGCTTTTTTAACAACAATTTTCCCTTGGTGCTTTCTCTGGTGAATGTTTGTGTGTTGGTTCCCCTCCCCTTTTTTTACCACTTGATTTTTGCAAACATGAAGATGTATTGGGGACATCAGAAACTGAACAGCTCTACATTATTAGATTCAACACTATAGGGAAGGAAAAGTCCAAATAATGATTTTAGATACCTGACTATATTTATGAAGGTGCCGTGCTAGTCAGAAGCTGTTCGCCATAACTAGAAGGATTGTGTTGGCTGAGCCTTTGAAATGTGGTTCATGATATACTGCCTGCACACTCTTCTGTCAAAGAGCTATTTCATTAGTTTATGGATCCCCTTAAATGTTGTGTTGTTTGCAAACTCAACGACAACAGTGCATCTTTTGTTCCAAATTTAGTTTGGTTTCAATAATTTCTCTAGCCAGTCAATACAAATAACTTCCTTGACAGAGCTTATAGACTTTTCATAAGCACTGCATTCTCAAGCTTTATCTGTTTGCCTTTCATAAGATTACTTAGGTTAGCATATTTGCTTGAGAAAAATAAACCGAAGGAGACACTATGATAAAACTCTTCCTCAGAAAAGAAGGGGAAAGACGATATAAAAAAGCACTTTGTCAGCCTGTCTCTCAAATCCATATCACTGTGTGGAGGGGGATTACTATTTGTATTTTTAGGGGAAAGGTATTATGCGATGACTTTTGGGTAGTAGGACTACACAACAGAGGTGCCAGATGGATAGGGGGTGGGGAGACCACTGCTATGAAATACAACTAGGGCACTGTGTTGTGACACTGGTGGGTTCAAAACTGTGAATTCACAGACCTGATTTCTGGCAAAATTCACTGAGAATAAAATCCCAAAACCAGGGAACCACTGCATAGAAGGCCCTATTTCTTGTTTCCATCCTCTCGTGTCTAACGGTGTTGGAAACTAGAAAAGATCCTCTCAGACAAATTTTAATGTACAAGTGGTTTGATGTTAAGAAGAGGTGATTCTAGCACAGGGGTCCCCAAACTACGGCCCCCGGGCCGGATGCGGCCCAATCGGCCTTCCAATCCGGCCCGCGACGACCCCCGCCGCCCGCTGCCGCCGCCCGCTCTCACGGCGCGCGGCGCAGCGGCGATCTAAAAAATCGGCAAAAAATCGCCGAAAATCCTTTGTGCGCATGCGTACAGGCCTCTCCCGACCCGGAAGAGGTCATTTCTGGTGCACTTCCGGGTCGGGGGAGGCCCATACGCATGCGCACAAGCGATTTTCGGCGATTTTTTTCCCGCCCGTGTGCGTGTGCGCATGCGCACGGGCGCGCACTCCCCCGCCCTCCGGCCCGCTGCGCGCGCACTCCCCTGCCGTCCGGCCCACCGCGCGGGCGGCGCGGCGGGCACCGGCCCGCCGCTCGGTAAGTCTGGGGACCCCTGTTCTAGCACTTGAGTCCTAAGTCATTTAGGACTTTATAGGTCAATACCAACCTTTTGAATTGTGATTTGAAATAGGGCCAGAACATGGTTGCACCTGAGGTGAAGTGGCCAGTCGCCACTGCCTCCCTGAGTACCAATTTCCTCCAACACCACCTCCTTCTTCCTCTCCACCTTCCTCTCTCTTTTTTTGCTGCACATCAGGGTTAGCAGTGCAGACACTTCTAAGGCTCTCTGGGGACAATTTGCACATGTTTTACTCTGAGGAATGCCTTCCTTGGTGGAGGCATTGTGGGCGAGGTGGCACAGAGAGAAACCATCCTTCTTTGCAGAGGCAAATACCGTACTGTTATGTACTGAGCTGAATCCTAGAACAATAGGATTCAGAATCAGCGGGAGCTACCCAATCCAACTCCAGGTGGAAGTGAATCCGCAACCTGATTGGCCTGCTGGAGCAGCCAATCAGGCGGCTGGCAGAAGTGAATCTGCTACCTGATTGGCCTGTAGGAGCAGCCAATCAGGCTGCAGGCAGAAGTCAATCCACAATATAATTGGCCCACAGGTGTAGCCCTGAAGTAGCCAATCACGCAAGGCCCATTGTGTAAATAATGTATATAAGCAGATGGTTTTGGGAAAAGAGCCATTCGTCTTCTCTTCTCCTCCTTGATGACTATGAGCTGAATAAAGAGCATGAAATTCACTCTCGACTCCGAGTATATTTCACTGGCGACGAGGATGGGATCCTGCTGAGCTGACCGCCACCACGCACTGCACCGCAGCACCGCCACCTGCTGCACCGCTGCATCGCACCGTGCATCCAGGCTTCAGCTCCAGGACCCAAGGAACCCAGAATGGCAACCGACAGCAGCTTCTCGCCATTCAAACCAGCATCAGGAGACTGGGAAGGGTACGCCGCCCGTTTCAACTTCCTCCTGCAAGCGAAAGAAGTCACCAACGATGCCATGAAGAGGGCGACATTCTTCAGCGTCTGTGGAGAGGAGACGTTTGAAATCGCCCGGGCTCTCCTTGCACCTAGAGATGTCGCTACCGTCTCCTACAAAACAATAATGGATCGGCTGAAGGAGCACTTCTCGCCACAGCCCTCAGTGGTGGCTTGCCGAAATGCCTTCTACGCAAAGCGGCAAGCCCCGGGGGAAACCATAACTGGGTTTGTGACCTCCCTCCGCCAAGCCGCCCGGCTATGCAACTTCTCAGAATTGGAGAACATGCTTCGTGACCGCCTCGTCGGTGGCCTGAGGGACGAGATGTTGCAACGACGCCTCTACGCCAAAAAAGACCTCACGTTCCAGATTGCTCTGGAGGAAGCCCTGGCAACCGAAGCCGCCGAGAGGTCAACGCAAGAGGCACGACCGGCCCCGCCATCCCAACCGAGGGTCTACCATGAAGACCTCACCGACGAATCCGAATCTGACAGGGAGGAAGTACGCAGAGTACAGCGGCGCACTCAAGCAGCACACACACCACAGCAGCCTCGACGAGAAGGAGGGAACTGTGCAAGCTGCGGGGAGAACCACGAGAGGAGGACCTGTCGTTTCCGCAACACAGAGTGCAGGCAGTGCAGAAAATTGGGACACATCGCCCGGGTGTGTCGGGCTCGACTCACCCGTCGACAAGCATCAGATGACCGACCCAGGAGCCCCAGGTCACACGGCACCATGCACCAAGGCAACTCGACGGAGATCACGGACTACCAGGTATTCCAGTTGCCCCATCCCAGCACAGAGAAAATTTATATAGAGGTACAGATAGAGGGAGCCCCATGCCGCATGGAGCTGGACACGGGTTCAACTCTATCCATAATCTCGGCCCGAACATTAAGGGAACTGTGCCCTAATGGGGGTCCCAAACTAAGGCCGGCCCCATTCACCCTCCGGGACTTCCAGAAACGTAAGGTCCCTACTATGGGGGTGGGGACCTTCAGGGTGCAATATCGAGGGCGAAAGCAACAATTGGACTTGCTGGTAGTTAAGGGCCCCTACGTTAGCTTACTGGGACTGGCATGGTTTGGACCTCTGGGGCTAGCCGTTACCGGGGTGAACCGCACTAGCTTACAAGTGGACGTGGACGCCATATGCAAAGAGTTTCCAGGGGTTTTCGATGGGGCATTGGGACGATATACAGGACCCCCCATTGCCCTACAGCTAGACCCCGCTGTACGACCCATCAGGCACAAGGCCCGCCGGGTCCCGTTCGCCCTGAAACCCCGCATAGACGAGGAATTGGACCGGCTCGTGGAGCAAGGAGTGCTGGAGCCGGTGCCCAACGCCCCCTGGGAAACCCCAATTGTCACACCCGTCAAGCCTAACGGTTCGGTCCGCATCTGTGCAGACTACAAATGCACCATAAACAAGGCTCTCACGGCCCATGCATACCCAGTGCCAGTGGTCAGCCATGTCCTCGCCACCCTGGCTGGGTCAAAAATCTTTGGCAAACTGGACTTGGCCCAAGCGTATCAACAGTTGCCTGTGGACGAAGCCACAGCAGAGGCTCAGACGATTGTGACGCACAGAGGGGCATTCAGAGTAAAGCGGCTGCAATTTGGCGTTAGCGTGGCACCAGTAATATTCCAGAATCTAATGGACTCTCTCCTTAAAGGGATTCCTGGCGTCACCCCCTTCTTCGATGATGTACTGATCGCCGGGCCCACACCAGAGGAATTTGAGGACCGCCTCCGCTCCGTCCTGCACCGTTTCCAGACGGCGGGCCTCAAGGTGAAGCGGGAAAAGTGTTTACTGGGAGTGCCGCAGGTGGACTTTCTGGGATTTAAGGTGGACGCAGAAGGGGTCCATCCAACCGGTGACAAGGTACGGGCCATTTGTGAGGCCCCAGCGCCCAAGAGCAAGCCCGAACTTCAGTCATTCTTGGGACTATTGAACTTTTACCATGCCTTCCTTCCCCATAAGGCAGCGGTAGCGGAGCCCCTACACAGACTCCTAGATAAAAGGGCCCCTTGGGTGTGGGGCCAGCGACAAAGGGCCGCATTCCAGGCAGTCAAGGACTTGCTCGTCTCGAACTCGGTCTTAGCACACTTCGAAGAGAGGCTGCCAGTGGTGCTGGCATGCGACGCCTCTCCCTATGGCATCGGCGCTGTCCTGGGACACCAACTCCCGGATGGAAGAGAGGTGCCGGTGGCATACTTCTCCCAGACGCTTGCTGCAGCCGAACGAAACTACTCACAGATTGACAAGGAGGGTCTGGCAATCGTGAAGGGCGTAAAAAAATTCCATGATTTCTTGTACGGGCGGCCCTTTACCATAGTGACTGACCACAAGCCGTTGCTCGGCCTGTTTGCCCCTGAGAAGCAGACCCCCCAAGTGTTGTCTCCACGTGTCCTCAGGTGGTCAATTTTCCTTGCCGGCTACCAGTATGCACTAATCCACCGCCCTGGGAAGGTGATGGGCCACGCAGACGCCCTCAGCAGGCTACCACTACCAGAAACAGGCCCCGACCCAGCGCCTGCGCAAGAGGTTATGACCCTGGAGCTGCTTCCCGACCGACCCATTCAGGCACAAGAAGTTGCGCACCATTCCACAAAAGATAGGGTCATCTCCCGGGTCCTGGACTGGGTGTGGCGAGGATGGCCCAGCAGCAGCCCCGGGCCAGAATTCGCTGGCTACACAAACCGCAAACACGAACTGTCGGCCCACAAGGGGTGCCTGTTATGGGGAAGCAGGGTTGTTGTTCCCCAGCCCCTCCGCAAAAGGGTCCTCACAGCCCTACACGAGACACACCCAGGGGTAGTGAGGATGAAGGCCCTTGCCAGGAGTTATGTGTGGTGGCCGGGGATTGACAGAGAGATAGAGGCCTGGGTCCAACACTGCCAGACCTGCCAAGAATCCCGCCCGGATCCCCCAAGGGCCCCAGTCCAGCCCTGGGAGTCCGCCCGACATCCATGGTCACGCTTGCACGTGGACTTCGCTGGCCCCTTCCAGGGAAAAACATTCTTCATAGTGGTGGATTCCTACACCAAATGGCTGGAGGTCGCACTGGTACCATCCACTTCTACGGCGGCAGCCATCCGGGTACTACGTAAGCTGTTTGCGACCCACGGGCTCCCTGACACCCTCGGCTCGGACAATGGAACCGCATTCACGTCAGAGGAGTTCCAGACCTTCACAGCACAGAACGCCATCCGCCACATCCGCTCAGCACCATTCCACCCTGCCACCAATGGCCAAGCGGAGCGCATGGTGCGGACCACCAAGGACAGCCTCCGCCGCATGACACAAGGGGACTGGGAATACCGCCTTGCCGCATTTCTTCTAGCACAGCACAGCACCCCAAGCACAACGACGGGCCGGAGCCCAGCTGAATTACTAATGGGCCGGCGCCTTGCAACTAGACTGGACCGACTTCACCCCGACAGAGCTCAGGATGAGGTAGTGGTGGGGAAAGGCAGGAACCCCCGGACATTTGTGGCCCAGGACCCAGTGTATGCAAAGAATTTTGGGGCAGGCCCAGCATGGGTACCCGCCACAGTCACCAAGGTGACCGGTCCCGTGTCGTACGAGGTACTAACGGAAGGGGGGCAATGTTGGCGCCGCCACTGCGACCAGCTACGGCAACGATTCCCAGGAGGAACCCGGGAGGAGAGCGGGACAGAGGGGTCCCAAGGGGACAGCAGGGCAGTGAGGCCTGTAGAGCGAGAGGGGTGGGCAGGGGAAGCAGAAGCAGTAGGCACAGAGGGGCGCCCCGAGGCTGGAAGGACACCGGAACCAGAGCTACAACCTAGTGGTTCAGTGGCGCCAGACCAGACAGCCCCGGCACAGCCAGCAGCCTCGGAACACGAGCCAGAACCAGAACCCCTGACCAAGGAACACCCCAGGCCACAACGCACACGGAGGCGGCCAGCAGACCTTGGGGACTACGAATGCAACTTCCCGGGCAGGACTGGAACTTAGAGGGGAGGGGTGTTATGTACTGAGCTGAATCCTAGAACAATAGGATTCAGAATCAGCGGGAGCTACCCAATCCAACTCCAGGTGGAAGTGAATCCGCAACCTGATTGGCCTGCTGGAGCAGCCAATCAGGCGGCTGGCAGAAGTGAATCTGCTACCTGATTGGCCTGTAGGAGCAGCCAATCAGGCTGCAGGCAGAAGTCAATCCACAATATAATTGGCCCACAGGTGTAGCCCTGAAGTAGCCAATCACGCAAGGCCCATTGTGTAAATAATGTATATAAGCAGATGGTTTTGGGAAAAGAGCCATTCGTCTTCTCTTCTCCTCCTTGATGACTATGAGCTGAATAAAGAGCATGAAATTCACTCTCGACTCCGAGTATATTTCACGTACTATTTAATGTTTCATACTGGTAATGTGCAAAACTTTACATAAGTATTCTTCACCTCTCCACCATGACTAGAATGAAATGCTGGCCACATTGCCACAGTACCTCTCCCTAAGGAAGGGTTTTTATTCAGATCACAGCTAGCTGGGTCTTCAGGTACCTGCATAGATGTGCTGGTGCCAGGTTGTGTCAGGGGCAAAGTGGCAATGCCTAGGCAGATCCTCGGCAGATCTGCTGGGTCAGGGTGGTGAATGACTGGCCTGTGGTGGCAATTGTGACAGTAGCCCATGAAACAGTGTCAGGTAGCTCTTTAGATGGACAGAAGCAGAAGTGGGGACAGGAGGCAATGATTTGCTGCCTGAAACAAGGAGTTCATTTTGAGATGGCCTTGCAGGGAGCCAGCATAATTTCACTTGCTTTGTCCCAGTCAAGTTTATCTAGTTGCTGAATTTCGAGCCACCTACAGTGTCTTCAAAGGCAGCCCACATATAGCATGTTAACAGGAAACTCCTAACATTGTGCTGCAGTACCTTGTCTGTGCAAATAACTGCCAAGCAGTAGGCTCTCTCACATGTGCATACAGTGCATCAGCCTCAGATCCGTGTTCTGTTCAGGCAGAATTAATGCAGAAAGGAGCAACTCATAATTTCTGGCCACTAATATGTAGGGGGGCTCATAATGTTTGATCCTAAGCACCTGCATTGGCTTTAAAACTTAGTAAAGAGGCGGTAGCTCTATGTACAGCCTCAATCTGCCATTCCAACCTACTTGAATCTCCCTCCCTCACACACTGTTCCCTAGAAACTGCTAGTGAATATGATCAAGTTTCCCATTAGAGTCTAATCTTTAGGATAGATCACGTAAATGTCAGAATGTTATTCTTGTGCTTATGAATTATTCAAAAATATTTTAAAGTAAAGCTATTATTGGCACCACAGTGACCTGAAAGGAGTTTAATTTTCTGTAGTACTAGAAAAGAATTTGCTACTGTCTGGAAAAGGGGAAACATTTTAGGAAAGCTCTCAGTGTTTAAGGCCTGGGATATTTTGTATTTAGCACAAGGGTGGTGAACTTTTTTAAGCTCAAGAGGGTGCTGTTTTCCCTCCTGTGTAATATTCTAAGGGCCACAAACCATCAGTGGACAAGACCAAATCCAAAAGCAGGTGAGTCCACATCAGTCCATCTACACCAGGCTTCCTCAGTCTCGGCCCTCCAGATGTTTTTGGCCTACAACTCCCATGGTCCCTAGCTAGCAGGACCAGTGGTCAGGGATGATGGGAATTGTAGTCTCAAAACATCTGGAGGGCCGAGGTTGTGGAAGCCTGATCTACATACTGCAACCTGATTCACACTAAGCCAGCCAGCCACATACTCCCCACCCTTCACTCTCATCCATATTCATGCTGGGGTAGCTCAGTTGGTAGAGCATGAGACTTTTAATCTCAGTGTCATGGGTTCAAGCCCAACCTTGGGGGAAAAATTCCTGCATTGCAGGGGGTTGGACTAGATGACCCGTGTGGTCCCTTCCAGTTTGTATTCAGAGGCTTACTACGGTATCTCTAACAGTGGAGGCAGAACATGGTCATAAGGGCTAGCTGTCATGGATAACTTTATCCTCTGTGAAGTTGTCGAATCCTCTTTTAAAGCCATACAAGTTGGTGGCCATCACTACATCCTGTAACCCAACAGGCCCTTCCAAACCTTACAAACTAGTATCATATATATATATACAAATAAGTTATGTGGCAACTTCAAACTAGACATAATATTAGTATTATGTCAATGACTGAGACTGCAATACTCTGCACACTTACCTGAAAGTGAGCCTCATTGACCACAGTGGAACCTAGTTCTAAGTAAACATGCACAAGATTGTGCTGTCATGAATGTTTCAAAACATATTTGTCACATGAGCATAAAGGGGAACAAGTAGACTATAAAAAGGCTTCATCTTGATTAAGCTGTGCAACATTTTGCAAATTATCTCCCTTTTCTGTTGGCAAATGAAATGATATTCTTTACACATTTAATTTGAAGAATCACATTTTATTTTATTTCACCCCTCAGTTTGAATGATTTTGTGTACATATGTGAGCTTGCTTAGGAATGCTGAACTATCTTCTTCAGTTTATCAACTCTGTTAGTTGCTATTATTGTGTGATACATTACATAATATGATGTTCTCATTTTTCAAATAGTATAGAAAAGCAGTGAAAACACTTTCAGCAAGTGTGGTTATATATAGCATATATTTATCAAACTTTCCTAAAAATGTAGAATGTAGTGGATGAGACTCAGAAGTCACAACTTGTAACTTTTTTCCAATAAATGACAATAGGTCAGGACATGAAGGAAATAGATATGCCCTGCTGCTCTCTCTATCACAGGCATCCCCAAACTGCGGCCCTCCAGATGTTTTGGCCTACAACTCCCATGATCCCTAGCTAACAGAACCAGTGGTCGGGGAAGAAGGGAATTGTAGTCCAAAACATCTGGGAGGCCGAAGTTTGGGGATGCCTGCTCTATCATCTGGTAATTAGCTGTATTGTCTCTAGACATGGCAGAAAGTAAGAAAAATGCTAACTTGACAATTTTAGCTATCTAGCAATTTAGATAGATGATAGATAGATGATAGACAGATGATAACAGATACACATGCAACTATAAAAGAGGTTAGTAGCTACAGCACCAGCACAACTTGTGCAGTTGATGCAAGATATGAGTTCTAGTCATGATGCAGATAGTTACATTTCTCTTTACAAATACATGCTCTTCTTTGTTCTTTGGAGAAAGAAATATAGGATTTGCTCTCATAAGATGCAGTGATGGCCACCAACTTGGATGACCTCGGAAGTGGATTAGGTAAATTTATGGAGGATAAAACTAACAGTGTCTACTTGTCTCGATAATTATGTTCTTTCTACATTCACTGTGGGAGGCAGTATGCATTTGAGTACCAGTTGATGGAAATCACAAGTAGGGAGAACCCTGTTGCCCTCAGGTCCAGTTTGTGGGCTTCCCATAAGAAGACCCTACTGAATCAAGCTAAATATCCATCCAGTTCAGTAACCTGTTCTCACAGTTGGCTAAACAGATGTGCATGGGAGCCCACAAACAGACATCTGGTTGGCCACAGGATGTGGGACTAGATGGGCCTTTGGTTTGATCTAGAGCCGTGGTTCCCAACCACATGCCCTACAGGGAGGCAATTTGATTTTTAAGGGGGGCAATTTGAGAATGAGTTTTTTAAACAGTGAATGGCCTTTTAGGCTTCCTCCACGTGAATAGGAGTTCACTAGGTCATGGGGGTGGGGGGAATCAGGATTTTAGAGATGCTTAGGTAGGGTAGGGCATGGCCAAAAAGGGTTGGCAACCACTGATCTAGAGGGGCTCTTCATATGTTCTTGTGTTGACATTTAAAGTCCAATTGTGGTCATTAAAATGTCCTCTGCTTAATATAATCTTTCCCTGGAACTTCCAAACTATTTTTTTTTATAAAGTGGCATTTAAATATTGTATCTTGTCTCAATGCTTATTTTCAAGGGTACTGTCTGGACGACATTATTTTGGCAGTCATTACTGCTAATTTGTAATGTGATTATTATTATTATTATTATTTTAAAAAAGATACCTGTGCAATGGATATTAAGGAATGTATAACAGAGACATTTTCCTTTGTGAGAAGAATCATCATTAAAACACGCATAAGTGCAAGCATCACTCAATTGGTGCCAGCCCCCACAAATGTGTGGCCAGGCAAGAGACCCACTGGGAGACCCACTGAATGGAGCTAGTGGAAGGGCCAGAAATGGGCCTGAGAGTGGGGCTGACGCTGAAGCAACCTGGGAACCACTGTATCCTAGGCTGTTCTCATAGCTGTAATATGATAGCATTGAGTCAACTCCATGCCCAGTTGTCCTGTTCCCCCCCCTGCTTCCACTGTAGCCACTGTAATCAGCTGGTCTGCAAGTGCAGTTGTGTCCCCACAGCTCCACCAAGCCCTGCTGGGAGCACAGGTGAGTTAAGATTGTGCTCTAATTTACCCAGCATTCATTATGTACTTGCCTTATCTTTCCTTAGCATGAAACCTGATTTTTGACTTATACATATCTTAAAATCCCCAATTATTTTTTTATTAAGCATCTCCAGTTGCTTATGGTTTAGCTTTCCAAAAAATAACATACAGTATATTCTTTTCCTTATTTTGTAGGTGAATTAGTACCATTCTAAGTACTGTAGCTATTCCCAGAAATTCCAGAAAAGCTAACTGAACTGCTCTCCATAAGGACTGTACTGCAAAGGGCAGGAGGGGGGAGGGGGGGAGTAAACCTCTTATGCACCTTATTATGTTGCCACCCAGCTCCTTACTGTACTCTAGATAAAACTCAAAAGGAATCTACTACATCCCAGTAAGGCCCCAATTTCCAAGAAGGCTGCAGTTGTGGCGGGGTTGGGGACAACATCCCACAGTATTCAGAACTCCTTACATTACCAAAGCAAAATGATAAGAAGCCCCTCACCCTCAAAAGAAAGGAAAAAGGAAAGAAGAGGGAGAGAGGGAGGGGAGAGAGAGAGAGACAGAGAGACAGAGAGACAGAGAGACAGAGAGAGAAGGTAGTTAGGTGACTACCTTAACTCACACTTGCATGTGCTTGTGCGGCACTAATAACCAGCAGTATAATAATAATAATAAATAAATAAATTAAATAAATAATAGAAGAAGAAATGTAGATGTAGTCTGGATAGATGCAGGCTAACCAGGAGAAAGCTAGAAAGTAAAAATGATCCCTCATGATCTATGAAATAAAATGGGTTGCCAATATGAGCATGAATCCCCACCCCTTACAATCATTCATGTCTTAAGAAGACATAATGAGTTGTTCATCTGCAGTTTCTGGCCCAATCTGCCTTCCCTATAATTTTCCGTTTATAAGCTACATACGAACCTCAATGCCTGCCTCAGCAGAAGCTATTATTTATTGGCTGACTTCCAGCAGATGCCATTAATTGGCCTAAGTTCACAAGCCTCAGCGAAACTTTCAGTGAACTTGGCTGTGGAGATTTTTTACCTTTGATACCGTTAACACCTGTACTTAAAGCTACTTTCCACCCCCTCTCACATAAAGAAAGAAACCTATGAAAGCAGCCTGAAGAACAGCAATAACCATTTTCACAAGGTCAATTCTTTGGG
This sequence comes from Zootoca vivipara, assembly GCF_965207765.1. NCBI lineage: Eukaryota > Metazoa > Chordata > Lepidosauria > Squamata > Lacertidae > Zootoca > Zootoca vivipara. The sequence goes on from NC_142587.1 coordinate 61,132,086, forward strand.
CCCTAAAGGCACACTCAGAGAAGGAAAAATAGTTTTCAAACTATTGATTTTATTACAAAAAGAGGGGAAAACATGATGGGATAGATTTGTGCTTTTCAAAAGCAAGATTTAAAGATGACCCAAACAGGAAATTATATTTCATCTGCTAGGCTAAGGTAAACAGTGCAGATTTTCCCCATCCCCCAAATCAATCTCAAAAATGGAAATAAAAATCAATAAGGGTGGCGGTTTATTTTTTTAAAAAATAAATAAATCTCTAAATACCTGTGGATATCAGTATGCCTACATGATAAGTCATTGCAGGTTAAAGTTGTGAAAGTTTAATTCACAGCACCATTGTGTCTGTCTGACCATCTATTTGTTGTGTGTTTAGACCTTTAAACCTCCCCCTATAAATAAATTCAGACAAGACTCAAATTTTTGGTTTGGTTTTTGGCAGAATTTAGCCCACAGCTTTATTGATTACACCAGGTGAGTGGTTGCATAGGCTCTGGTTCGACTAGCTCCCTGCACCCTTGCAGGTAGCGCTGACCCAGGGCACCAGCATAGGTCAACCAAGGGTGAACACCTGGGTAGGTGGAAAGCCGGGAACAGACTATGTCTGCCACCCAGATGTCCCCCTGGACTCAGGCATAGGCACACCCCCTTTTGGGGCTTGACCAAACCATCTGAGTCCCTGGATTCCTTTAATGGAATACCCTTCACATAGGGATGTCGAGAGTGTTCCCCCATCCCTATCACCTGAACCAGAGCTTATCCGCAACCTTACAAGTTGTGACAATTTGCTACGCGGCAGGCGAAACCCAAGTGGCACCAGCCAATCAGCCAAGTGGGGAAAATTCCTGCCGTGCCCCTATCCCAACAACAGACAACGCACAATGGGATAGCAAGGTCAAGAGCAACAAGCCCTAAAAGTAGGGAGAGGTGGGCGGGTGTTCCGATGCACTGACCAAAAGAGGAAGCTCTGGGTCACGTGCATGGGCATATATAGGTCCCTTGATCGGTTTGGCTAGCGTCCCATTGGTCTGATTAAACCCAGCATCAAGGGACCTACCAATCGGGTGTTGTGACTATCCAATCGTATCCACCCACAACACAGGATTTGGTTGCCAGGTCGCAACCTCTTTAAGGGAGGACACGATTTCCTTTAAAATGGCTGCATCAACAAAAGGCTGTTATTTAATTTTCCACTTAAATTTTAAGTACAAATGAAAAGGCAGCCCTGTACGGCAGTAGCCGATTCCAGGCCTAAAAGCTAACAATGAGCTGCTCTTTTGCTTTCCCCAGATCCCACCATACAGAATTATGTGATGTTCCAGCACTCAGCACCATCGCCTTTGAAATTAGAGCATATAACTCTTTCAGTAGAAGAAAAAGGAATTTATTCACAGATTCCATTATTTTGCAACAGATGAGTCTTATTAATTAAGCATGATCCATTGATCTAAAGAGGTGTAACACTGTTTCCCTTCTGATAAAGAAACTTATATATTAGCTGGAATTTTGAATTTACTGGTGGGCCATGACATTTTTTTGATCAGAAACTGTTCCTTTATTCAATAAGAGACCTCTCTAAGAGGACTTTGTACAGTAAATATTTCAGTAGTCATTTTTTTCTCTAGATTAAAAACCCAATGATCGTTTTATACCTTTTTTATATGAACAGGGGGATGAGACTGTTTTTTCTTTAAAAAATGTCACCTGGGATATACATGGACCATATTTGAGTCTTTGAAACTATTCACAAAAGTAATTTATTACTTCCTTTCCAAAGGGATATAAGGAATATTCTGCTTTCTTTCTTGATTGCTTCCTTTCCTTTCCATTATTATTCCCCTGTTGTACAATTTCTTGTGCTACTATGAAATATAAATCTATTTTTATCACAGGAAAATATGCATAATGATATAAAACATATTTCAATTTATTTAGCCTTTTCTGGGATAAAGTCCAATTATGGTCTTTAAACTATCCTCTAGTTCAGGCATGTCAAACCTGCGGCCCTCCAGATGTTTTGGCCTACAACTCCCATGATCCCTAGCTAGCAGGACCAGTGGTTGGGGAAGATGGGAATTGTAGTCCAAAACATCTGGAGGGCCGCAGGTTTGACATGCCTGCTCTAGTTGGTATTATTCTTTCACAGAACTTCCAAGCTGTTTTATGATAAAGAGGCATTTAAATACTGTATCTTGTCTCAATGCATATTTTTAAGGTACTATCCAGAAGCTATTCTTTTGGCAATCATTACTGTTGTGTTAAATATGCGTTGAGACACAGGGTGATTAAACCATACCTGCCAAGTTGCTGTCAGAGAAATAAGGGACTGGGCCGGAAATAGCAGACCGGAAGTAGCGCTGCCGCCATTTTGGAACTGGGCGGAGCATGCTCAGAAGTGACTTTTGATGTTGCTTTGCCCAGTTCCAAAATGGCCACCGTGCCAGAATAAACCAGGGAAAAACAAAAACAAAAATCCATTTTTTCAGCTAGTAACAACTGGAAAAACGGGGATTTCCTGGGGAAAATGGGAGACTTGGCAGCTATGGATTACACACACACACACACACACACACACACACACACACACACACACACCATGTTGATCTTCGTATGCTGGATATTAAAGTGTGAGTGTGACAGTTTCCTTTGTTAAGAGAAACAGCCTTTTTTAAAAAAAAGAACGTAAGAGCAAGTTCTGATTAGCATTGTGCAAATGTTTTCCTTCTTGATGGGAAACAGCTTTTTAAAAAAATCAATCTATGGATTCTCTCATCATTCAGCTATCACTTTATAGCTGGTGTAAAAGTTACATGTGGATATGCAAGTTTCTCTAAGGCAATATGCTGCAAATTTTCATACCAATATCCAAGGACATTAATTTGGAAATCCAGTGTATGGCTTCCACTGGGCCCAAAAAGTGAGCTATGAATTTATTATGTTGAAAATCTGTGTCACACATCTGAGTCACTGCATCAAATTTAACATATTCCCATGCGTCCATTAGAAAGTTTTTGTCATTTTGCCAACAGTCAAGGCAAAAACTTCAGAATTGCAATTCTTTGTTGTGCAAGGATAGTCTATATGATAAACTGAATAATGTCAGTACAAAAAATATGAGAGACGAACGTCTATTTTGCTAGTGTGAAATGTTCTGAACCACATAGTTATCTACGTAAACTGTATTAATTTGCTGGAGTTCTGCTAACACAAAGGGAAACCATTTTTACAGTTCCTGAACTTGGGTACAGCAGAAGGATAAAGTCCTTCTCAAGAGGAAAATGCAGGGTTTTCACTTTCTGTAAAATGTATAATTCTATTGGTCATTAGGACACTCAAGGGGTTAATATACCCACAAATCACTTCCCTAATGTACAATGGAGCATCATAACGATTCTTTTGCTGTTCCTTACCTGTAACAGGAGACATATTACAAAACTTATTGGGACGGTGGAAAAGACTGAATACATTCAATGAGCCCTCTGAACAGTCCTGCTAAATGCCTTTAAAAAGCACCTTAGAGCATAATTGAGGACATGAAAACTTCAACTAGACTAATCTTAAACTAGAATTCCCCATTGACTTTAAGAAAGTGACTGTGGAAACCTTGAGAATTTTAAAATGCTTCTGATATGAGCTTATAGATGATAGTTTAGAAGAACCAAGTGAAAGAGTAGGAAGAGGAAGGAAGGTATATGGAAAAAAGTAGAGTAGTGAAGAGTCCTATCCCTGCAATTTAGGCTAAGAGACTAAACTGAGATACCAGTAGACATATGATCAGTCTTGGCTTTGAAACCAACAACATTGAAATGCAGATTGTGCTTGTGAATCTGATTGGAGGAGGGGAGGATGGGAGCTACTTTCCTTGGGATTTTTTCCAAGCAATATTTCACTAATCAAGGCCCAACTCAACCTATGGTTTTTTAATGTAAATATTCACTGTGTGTGTGTGTGTGTGTGTGTGTGAGAGAGAGAGAGAGAGAGAATGTGTATGTGCCAGAAGCATGTACTCCGATCCTGATGCACTGCCCACCATAGCTGCCAAGTTATCCCTTTTTTTAAGGGATTTTCCCTTATGCTGAATAGGCTTCCTCATGAGAAAAGGGAAAACTTGGCAGCTATGCTGCCCACCCAGACACTTTCTTCTGTTATAATCATGACAGACGCTTTTCAAGCATTTTCCTGAACACGTGAGGATTAAAATTGCATGCAAACCCCCACCCCACAAATCCTTGCCAAGTTCTTTGCTTCTGTCAGACCTTTGTCCATTCAGCACAAAGCTCTGAAGGGGAACAATGGAGTGTGGGGAATTGCACACTCTCCAGTTTACACCCTTGCATGTTCAGGTAAAAGTTCCTCTTAATCTGCTATTTGCCACACTAGAAAAATGCATGTGCAAATGTATCATTTTCATATTGTGACAAATTGCAGAATGGGGGAAATTTTCATCAGGTAAACAACATTGGTGTGTGTTGGGTTTAGTTTAGTCCCTTCACACTGCTCTCTCCATGGACCAGAGTCTTTCCTGGCTCCCAGGGTTAAACTTGGGATAAATGCAGCCACACATTTGTGGCAGAACTAGCTGCTTTCACATTTCATCCCAACACTTATTTTTAAGCTTTTCTTTTGTCCATTGCTCCTAAAAACATTTTTTTTTTACAGAAAGAAAGAAAACAAATTTTGATTCTCACTATTTATTTTTAGTTTTGCAAACTAGAGCTTTTATGAAACCCCAATTGCCGGTCTAATGAGAACTGGCATTTGCTCACTGAACAGAAGAAAAGCATCGTGGTTCTTACTGCATAGATAACAATGTTTGAACATAAACAGAAAAAGAAACAGAAAAGCCTGGACTGCACTAACTTACAATCCAATTAGTTCATGTGACCACATTGGATATATCCTACTTCTGAAATGGCCCGTTGCCATTTAGAGTCAATTGGGATGGCAGCAATTAATTCTCATATTGTTTCCAACTCAAAACATCTTCATTCTTCTGTGCTTGACCACCTGTTCATAATACTGAAATGTTTAATGCACATTTGTTATCTTCAACAGATAAGGATCTTCCATTTAATTTCCTTCAAGAGGCAGGGATTCCCAGAATTGCAGGAAGATGATAGTGATGAAGCACAATGCCAGCTGAATAACTGTTGATGAAGGAGAGTTGGTAAATGCATCCTACCTAGACTTCTCAAAGCTATGGGCCACTCAACAGTGCACTTGAATAAATTAATTCAATCAAATGTGGCTCAGAATGTAATAGAACAACATGGAGAGAGGGAAGTAGAGTGATATCAGAAATTCACATTTCTAGGTGGTCTTTACCATATTATTGAAAGGGTGCTTGTTGTGCAATGGATAATCTGAAAGTGAAGTAGCCTGCATTAACCAGCATGTTGTCCTCAGTTTTACAGATCTCATTATTATATATACCAACAGCAGGGTTAACTGTTTCGATGCATCACAAAGTGTGTACAAGACCTCCACATCCTATTTTGCACCCATTTAATGCAGTTGCCACAGGTGCAATACCCACTCTTTGCAAAGGAAAATTGGCCTGCACTTTCCCCTCTCATTCATTGGCAGGAGAAAGTATCTCTGGATAGGTGAGCTGAAGAGGAGAGTTGGGGGGGGAGAGAGAGAGAGAGAGAGAGAGAGAGAGAGGGAGAGGGAGAGGGAGAGGGAGAGAGGGAGATTGGTTAGCTGCCACTACATCCCTGTTGTTGTTTAGTCGTTTAGTCGTGTCCGACTCTTCGTGACCCCATGGACCATAGCACGCCAGGCACTCCTGTCTTGCACTGCCTCCCGCAGTTTGGTCAAACTCATGTTCGTAGCTTCGAGAACACTGTCCAACCATCTCGTCCTCTGTCGTCCCCTTCTCCTAGTGCCCTCAATCTTTCCCAACATCAGGGTCTTTTCCAAGGATTCTTCTCTTCTCATGAGGTGGCCAAAGTATTGGAGCCTCAGCTTCACGATCCGTCCTTCCAGGGAGCACTCAGGGCTGATTTCCTTAAGAATGGATAGGTTTGATCTTCTTGCAGTCCATGGGACTCTCAAGAGTCTCCTCCAGCACCATAATTCAAAAGCATCAATTCTTCGGCGATCAGCCTTCTTTATGGTCCAGCTCTCACTTCCATACATCACTACTGGGAAAACCATAGCTTTAACTATACGGACCTTTGTCGGCAAGGTGATGTCTCTGCTTTTTAAGATGCTGTCTAGGTTTGTCATTGCTTTTCTCCCAAGAAGCAGGCGTCTTTTAATTTCGTGACTGCTGTCACCATCTGCAGTGATCAAGGAGCCCAAGAAAGTAAAATCTCTCACTGCCTCCATTTCTTCCCCTTCTATTTGCCAGGAGGTGATGGGACCAGTGGCCATGATCTTGGTTTTTTTGATGTTGAGCTTCAGACCATATTTTGCGCTCTCCTCTTTCACCCTCATTAAAAGGTTCTTTAATTCCTCCTCGCTTTCTGCCATCAAGGTTGTGTCATCTGCATATCTGAGGTTGTTGATATTTCTTCCAGCAATCTTAATTCCGGTTTGGGATTCATCTAGTCCAGCCTTTCGCATGATGAATTCTGCATATAAGTTAAATAAGCAGGGAGACAATATACAACCTTGTCGTACTCCTTTCCCAATTTTGAACCAATCAGTTGTTCCATATCCAGTTCTAACTGTAGCTTCTTGTCCCACATAGAGATTTCTCAGGAGACAGATGAGGTGATCAGGCACTCCCATTTCTTTAAGAACTTGCCATAGTTTGCTGTGGTCGACACAGTCAAAGGCTTTTGCATAGTCAATGAAGCAGAAGTAGACGTTTTTCTGGAACTCTCTAGCTTTCTCCATAATCCAGCGCATGTTTGCTATTTGGTCTCTGGTTCCTCTGCCCTTTCGAAATCCAGCTTGCACTTCTGGGAGTTCTCGGTCCACATACTGCCTAAGCCTGCCTTGTAGAATTTTAAGCATAACCTTGCTAGCGTGTGAAATGAGCGCAATTGTGCGGTAGTTGCAGCATTCTTTGGCACTGCCCTTCTTTGGAATTGGGATGTAGACTGATCTTCTCCAATCCTCTGGCCATTGCTGAGTTTTCCAAACTTGCTGGCATATTGGGTGTAGCACCTTAACAGCATCATCTTTTAAAATTTTAAACAGTTCAGCTGGAATATCATCACTTCCACTGGCCTTGTTATTAGCAATGCTTTCTAAGGCCCATTTGACTTCACTCTCCAAGATGTCTGGCTCAAGGTCAGCAACCACACTACCTGAGGTGTACGAGACCTCCATATCTTTCTGGTATAATTCCTCTGTGTATTCTTGCCACCTCTTCTTGATGTCTTCTGCTTCTGTTAGGTCCTTACCACTTTTGTCCTTGATTATGGTAATCTTTGTACGAAATGTTCCTTTCATATCTCCAATTTTCTTGAACAGATCTCTGGTTTTCCCCATTCTATTGTTTTCCTCTATTTCTTTGCATTGCTCATTTAAGAAGACCCTCTTGTCTCTCCTTGCTGTTTTTTGGAAATCTGCATTCAGTTTCCTGTATCTTTCCCTATCTCCCTTGCATTTTGCTTGCCTCCTCTCCTCCGCTATTTGTAAGGCCTCGTTGGACAGCCATTTTGCTTTCTTGCATTTCCTTTTCCTTGGGATGGTTTTCATTGCTGCCTCCTGTATAATGTTACGAGCCTCCATCCATAGTTCTTCAGGCACTCTGTCCACCAAATCTAAATCCTTAAACCTGTTCCTCACTTCCACTGGGTATTCGTAAGGGATTTGATTCAGATTGTATCTTACTGGCCCAGTGGTTTTTCCTACTTTCTTCAGTTTAAGCTGGAATTTTGCTATAAGAAGCTGATGATCTGAGTTACAGTCAGCTCCAGGTCTTGTTTTTGCTGACTGTATGGAGCTTCTCCATCTTTGGCTGCAGAGAATATAATCAATCTGATTTCGATGCTGTCCATTTGGTGATATCCATGTGTAGAGTCGTCTCTTGTGTTGTTGGAATAGAGTGTTTGTGATGACCAGCTTGTTCTCTTGACAGAACTCTATTAGCCTTTGCCCTGCTTCATTTTGAACTCCAAGGCCAAACTTGCCAGTTGTTCCTTTTATCTCTTGATTCCCTACTTTAGCATTCCAGTCCCCTGTAATGAGAAGAACATCCTTCTTTGGTGTCATTTCTAGAAGGTGTTGTAGGTCTTCATAGAATTGGTCAATTTCACTTTCTTCAGCACCGGTAGTTGGTGCATAAACCTGGATTACTGTGATGTTAAAAGGTCTGCCTTGGATTCGTATCGAGATCATTCTGTCATTTTTGAGATTGCATCCCATTACAGCTTTTGCCACTCTTTTGTTGACTATGAGGGCCACTCCATTTCTGCTACAGGATTCTTGCCCACAGTAGTAGATATGATAGTCATCCGAACTGAATTCGCCCATTCCCTTCCATTTTAGTTCACTGATGCCCAGGATGTCGATATTTATTCTTGTCATCTCATTTTTGACCACATCCAGCTTACCTCCACTCATGGTTCTTACATTCCAGGTTCCAATGCAATATTTTTCTTTACAGCATTGGACTTTCCTTTCGCTTCCAGGCATATCCGCAACTGAGCGTCCTTTCGGCTTTGGCCCAGCCGCTTCATCAGCTCTGAATCTACTTGTACTTGTCCTCCGCTCTTCCTCAGTAGCATGTTGGACGCCTTCCGACCTGAGGGGCTCATCTTCCAGCGTCATAACTTTTATATGCCTGTTGTCTTTGTCCATGGAGTTTTCTTGGCAGGGATACTGGAGTGGCTTGCCAGTTCCTTCTCCAGGTGGATCACGTTTAGTCAAAACTCTCCACTATGACCTGTCCATCTTGGGTGGCCCTGCATGGCATAGCTCATAGCTTCTCTGAGTTATTCAAGCCCCTTCGCCACGACAAGGCATTGATCCATGAAGGAACTACATCCATGAAGGAACTACATCCCTATATAATTCTAAATATACACTTAATAGGCTTTTCCACTGTCAAGTTAGGAAGGAGGACTGATAGTATGGGTATGGTCCAGGCAAAGTAAAGTATGTTTAAGTTTGTCACATTCCAATGGGAGAAGGTTGAGGACAGCGCTGTGCCAGGCCATTTTACTGGCTGAGTAAATCCTTCCTGCCAAGTAAAGGCACATAGTTCAGTGATAGACATCCACAGCATTGAAATTCAGTGTCAAAAATAGCCTGCTTTCATTTGCATGACATCAGTCCAGTCCTGATAATGAGCAAATAGGTGAACAGTGACAATTCCCACACCCATTTCTATTTTGATCTGAACTCTCTGTCATTAGTACCCAAGGTTGGCAAGTTATTTTGGCATGTGAGGCAGAAAATCCCAGAAGTGCCTTTCCTTCAGAATAAAAATGCAATATTAAACAAACCAGTTCCTGCCCTTTCGTGACACCCACAATCAGCAGCATTAGGCAGCAACCTCCTCAACCTAATAGTAGCACCAGACCTGCAAAGAAATACTTACATTCTTTAATTCTAACTGATTTTAATGAATGTGCTTAACTGTGATTTGGATTGTGTATTTTCTTTCTCTATACAGTGACCGTATTAAAAGAGGACAGAAAAGACTCAGAGATTAAACACAGAAATAGCTACAGGTGTTAGAAGAGAAAATGTCATGCTGATTAATATGGGGAAGATACTTCAAATGATATTTGGGGAGCTGATAGTGGAAACTCTAATGTCAGAAAATCTAAACAGCAAATCAGTCTGTATGATTAAATATATAATCCAGAAATGAATTTTGAGATGCTAAAGGAATACAGAAAAAAATATCTCTGGCCTCTTCATATAACTGCAGTCATGAGGGGTGGGAGGTAGAAATGCAGTCAACCAACATTTTCCAAATGTGAAACAAGCTTAGCAACAGAGATTCAAGTCATTGTCTAGAGTGACCCATGCAAAAAAAGGATATAAAACAGAGTTGGATGATGGGACTAGAAGAAAAAGAAATAGGGGAAACAAACACAGAGAAGCAAGAAGACAAAAGGTACTGAAAAAAACAGAAATATAACTAAGGATGAGCCAATCTGTCAATTCTGGTGTCTTTCAGTTTCAAATTTATCCAATCTTAAATTCAGCTTTTCAGATTTCCACATAAGCTTGGGATTTTAAAAAATAAATAAAAGGTCATCATGAAAATTCATCAGTGTTAAAAAGAAAGGAAAATTATTTTGTGTTACAGTGAATATATATGTTGATTCCATTGATATAATGTGCTTTTCTGTATACTTTCCCCAAGGATGGATAAGCATTTTCGTATACATAGCTTGGTTTGCAAACTGCATTTCAAAATTCGGAGAGGTTCAAATTTCAAAAGATGGCTGTGTTTCGTTTTGCACATTGTTTTGGAAAGTGGTCACTTCACCTTTATATGCAAACTAGATTGAATTTCTCCCTCATCCCTAGATATGTCAACTACAGTTTTGTTATGTTCAGTCTCCTCTGACTATGGATAATAGAGAATGGGTGTGAAGAGCAAAATATGAGTGAGGGCAAAGGGTGGAAACGGATAGGGCAGTCCAGCTTATCTTTCTTATTTTTCCACCTGTTTGCATATACTATGTAAGAAGCAGAGATGCTTAAACTCTCCAAAGTTCTTCTGGAATGGGCTTTCCCCAAGTTTTCCAGAAATAAAAATAGACCACACTGAGGGCTTGAAAGAAAATCACCAGCATCCCTTCTGCACTGACCTGCTGGCTCCCCCCAAATACCCACTTCCTTTTCCTCTGGGGCAGTAATGAGACCCAGAGCAAAGAAGAACACAGTTTCCCCCACTCCATTGCCCCATTCATTAAAAGTATGCTAGCTAATAGTACATTCAATGACTGTGCAGCCTGTGTTCACAAATACTTGGACCATGCACTTGCACAGTTATTTATATGTAACGTTCAGTGACTGTACAGTCTGTCCACTTGTATACACAACAGAAGGTGAGCTGTACACACCTTCAACAAATGTGTAGAGATTGTTTGTACTTGTGTTCAGTTCAAAGGACATGAGAGGGCATAAAGGACAATGGGAGCTGTAGCTTTACCCAAAGGAGCTATAATTGCAGGATCTCTAGGGAAGTAATTCCATGCATCCCATTACTATTAGCCAATGCAATGAAGTGTGTGTGTGTGTGTGAGAGAGAGAGAGAGAGAGGGAGAGGGAGAGGGAGAGGGAGAGGGAGACTTATTTTCTCTCTTTTTGTGATGTTGCTGCTGCTCTTTCCACTGAGAAATGATAGGTTGGCAGGGGGGAAGCCAGGAATCTTAATGCAAAACACATAAAAACTTTGAGGTTTGAAATGGTCACCTTGTTTGGGGGCCTATTTTTTTTTATGGATGCCAGAATGTAGTTCCTGGCATCTCTAATCAAGGTTTTATATTACTGGTAAAATATCCCAATTTCACCAAAGCGAAGCAAAGTATTTGAGCCTTTTTTCTGTTTGAGAAAATGTTTGGCATGATATTCCCAGGAACAGAATACAAGCATCTATTTGGAAATGCCTAAAGTGGTTTGGTATGGTGTCATCTTGCACAAATGTACAATACGGGAACTAATTGAAGCATATGGGCATCAAAAGGGGAAAGGACTGATTGCATGCCAATTTCCGAACACTTTCCACATTGTTGCTGAGAAGATCCTCCTCTACCTTCATATCTCCACATTGATTTTGGCATGAATTTAATATGCAAATCTAAGGTCACCTGTTTCCCACTAGCTATTAATAAACAGACAGTCTGTAATCCTACCTCCCTGAAAGCTAATCATTAGAAAGGAAATGTCACTCTAACATTACAGTCATTAAAAAAAAATAAAGTGAGATCAAAAGCTTATTCAGTTTGGTTTGATGACCTCCCTAGTACAGCGAGAGCTTCCAAATGATTGCCTTCTAGACAATTCTTACAGAGAACTGCTGACACATTGTCCTCATGGAGCAGAAACCTGCAGTTGGTCCTTGTAGCTAACAAAACCTTTTAAGCTCCAACCAGCAATTCCATGCAGAAGAAATGATTAAGGAAATGCCACCTCCAGGCATGGAAAAAAAACTTTGCACAATAAACCAGATGGGATAAAATTAGACTGCGTTATCAAGACTGAAAAGCTAAACGTTAATGCTGTAATTGCAGCCAAGAAGACTGCTATATGGAGCGCTGATAAAGTTGCTTTGAATTAGAGATGGTTATGGATTAAAATACAAATTGCTATCCTCCATGTGAAAGTACAAAATGTTAGCAGTCATTTTGCTTTGGAAAGCACAAGCTTTACTGAAATTGTGGCTGGTGAAATCTCCTCTGATATTGCTAGCGAAAATGCTAAAATAGCAGCTAACATGTGGTTTCACTAGATGTTCTCCGTTCTTCTTCACTGGCTTAAGCCAGGATGTTAGATAGATGCCCAAGAAGATGTTACAGGATCAGACAGAAAGTTTTGCGTTTAGAAAAAAAAATGATTTAGAAGTCCAAAGGATAAATGCTGTTTCTTAGAAGATAGAATCACCAATATGTCATGTGAAAATAGTAGAAGTTTTGCAATAAACTGATATTGCTGGAGATGAAGTGTGTGAGGGCGGGGGGGATCATAATAATAGACAGAGAAGAATCAATAGTGTTGCGGCATCCTAGAAACTCAAGGAAGAAGACAATCAAGGTGCATAACCCAGCTGGTAGTATTACAGGCAGCAGACAGTAAAAAACAAGAAGCCATTATATTTGGTAAAATGAAATGAGTGAACATCAGTACAGGGAGCCTCTTGGTTTATGAAATGAAACAAAAGTCATAGATAAAAACATCAAGTGCTCTAGTTTGCCAATGAAGGTAAGAGATGAGTGATCTCAGACAAGAAGGCTAGGAAGGAATGTGTATGTGTGTTCATAGAATGAGGGAAGTAAAGCATGTAAGAAAACAGAAAGCAAAAAGAGACGGATGACAATAACAGTTCCCAGCATGCAGTGTGTCTTAGGGCCATTTCTTTTTTCATGTCAAGAGTTATTCCATTTATTCCAGTCAAACTCTGTTATAGGAAAATAAAAAAATTCCTTCAGTAGCACCTTAAAGACCAACTAAGTTTATATTTTGGTATGAGCTTTCGTGTGCATGCACACTTCTTCAGATACTGTTATAGGAACACACTTTAAACACAGAGACTACATGATCACATTACTGGGAAGAGAACAGTGGTTTCATTTTCCTCCCCCCATTTCTGTTCCTAGCCTAATTTTTACTCATAGGGCTGCAGGCTCTTGTCCCCACAACATACATACAATATGTTGCTGTATTTATTTCGTATACCACTAGTTGTAAAGATTAAAAAACTACCCCTCAAAGTGGTATAAATCACATCACAGGTATCATAACAAGGGGAACTGGTGGATTATGAGGGGGAGATGTGATGTTGGATCCCATATTCTCCCCTAGGGAAACAGGAGAGAGGTGAAACACCTTGGACAGCAGCAGCCCCTTGGGACCTCCTCTGTCTTTTCCTCCAACACTGGCCAATGTTGGTGGTGGTTCCTGATGCCTGGAAGTTATCTGCAACTCGCCAGAACTCAGTTCCAGAATCTCTCTGGTGGGCTCCAATGGCATTATCAGACACCAAGGGCAAGTTCCAGCAGCATATTTTCTAGAAAAATAGCACTGCTTAAATGGCTTGGGACCGCCATACCTCAGATAACTGACCCGGACCCTGCAATTACCAACTGTGTGCCCCCTCCATGACAGGTTGGGAGGGTAGTAACATGAGAGCAGGCCTTTTTTGCTGTGCTCCCCATTTTTTGCATGCTCTCCTCAGGGAGGCTCACCTGGTGCCTTCATTACATAACGTTCGCTGCCAAGCAAAATGATTCCTTGTTTCCCAGGACCTTGGCTAATTAAACACTCTGGAGTTTTAAATTGTGGGGGAGTATTGTTTTTGTTTCTTACTATATTATGTATTTTTGTGTTTCTCTATGGAAAACTGCCCTATGATCATCAGATTAATAGCAGTATATACATTTAATAAATATTATTATTAAGAAGCCCCTGGTTCCATCCTCAGCATCTTCAGGTAGGGCTTGGAGAGATACCTGCCTGAAATCCTGGTGAATCATTGCAGGGCTTACGGACAACAGTGAGCAAGAAGAACAAAGGCAGCTTCCTATATTTCTAGGTGGAAATTCAGACCACTTATACTACCTCACTCTTTTGAAAATGTTCTGTGGTGACAAGAGTTGTTGGTTCTAGATCAGGCATTCCCAAACTTCAGCCCCCCAGATGTTTTGGACTACAATTCCCATCATCCCTGACCACTGGTCCTGTTAGCTAGGGATCATGGGAGCTGTAGGCCAAAACATCTGGAGGGCCACAGTTTGGGGATGCCTGTTCTAGATATTCAGTTCAGGGGCTGGTGAACAGCAATCTGCTCTCCTCTTCTTCTTCCACCAAATGGTTTTCAACAACATAACATTAAGTCCCCAAAGCTCTTGTGTTCATTGTATAGCGACTAACATTGAACATTTCATTGGCATTTGGAAGATGACTTCTGGGCAGAAGTAATAGAATCAAAGAATCATAGAATTGCAGAGTTAGAAGGAGCATCTAGTCCAACTCCCTAATATCTTAAAGACTATCAAATTTCTTATGGCATAATCTCTTGTGGATATATATATATATTGCTTTTCAGTTAAGCACTTTTACTCTTCACAGCATCTCAACTGGTATCCAAACGCCAAAGAAATTTCTAGGAGACACTAGTATGAGCAGCAGAATTCTTTACGTAACTTCTAGATATTTTCCAAAAATCTGCTTAATCAAAGAAAGCAAATTAACAGTATGTTAAATCAAGCTTGCTTTTGTCTCTGTATATCTGTGGTAACTGACAAGTCACCAGATGTTGAAGATCAATAAGTGTTTTGCATATTTTAATTATTCTTCTGGGTTTAGATCTTAATTACTCTTATGAACTTCAGGTAGTTTTGGCAGACATAGTTTACCTTGAAGCTGTGAGCTTCACTGTTGTTTCATCAATTAATACAATATGCCCGCATGCTGATGTAGTGGTTGAGTCTGTCACTGCTTTTCATCCTGGCAACTCCCACTGAATAATAAAATTTCAAAATAGACAGGTTTTACTGTGTGTCTTCCTAACTATATAGCTGGGTGCATTTCACATGTCATCATAGCAGAAGCTCAGGATTTATATTTAATTCTATACTATTTATTTCAACTGAAGACAACTGAAGCCACGTAGCTATGTGAAAGAGCACATGTTTCGCATGCCAAAAATCTCAGCGGTAGAGCAGAGGCTTCGCATGCAGGTGCAGGATCAGATACCACAGTGAATTGCAAAAGAAAATTGTATATTTAAGCCATCAAATGCCCTGGTGAGCACTAATGCTTGTAAATTCCTTCTAAATGTTAATAATGAATAGAGTGGTTCATCACCAGAGGCCTCATTGTAGCCATTAACCTTGTTTATTATGACAGTTCTGGTTAACACCAGCGTTAAACAACCTGTATTATTGACACCTGATTAGTAGCTTAGTGGTAAGCCAATGGTTGCCATTTTGTTATTTTGATGAGATCTTGTCTGAAATATATTTCTCTATTGGTGTCTATGTCATAAATGAAGAATAAAGCAACCAGTGCTATTTCATTGCCAAGAGTCATATTTACTATTTATATACATGAGACCCAGAATCAGTCAGCAACTCTAAATCTGGTAAAAGTCCCTGTCTTTTCTAATCAATCAGAATGATTCACAGAAAAGGACATATAACAGATAGCAATTTGGGAGGTGGTTAGCTGTCACAATGTGTAGGAGCAGATTACTGGAGATCATATAATATTTGCATGGAGGGGTAGAGTAGACACAGAATGGTTTCTCGAAGTACCTTCTTGGACTCTCTTCTCCCACTAGATTAGTATATCTAGGAAAGTAGACGTTTGGAATTATGACAAAATTATGTTGCAGTTAGATGCAAATTTGTTTCCGATTCATGGGTATAGTGTTAATGGCAAAATCTAGGACTTCCCTTTCCTTACCCCCTCAAAAGAAATCAAATGTTAATGACTGTACATTGAACCACTGCTGCATCTTCTCATGATGATTTCCATTCCCAGTGGTGTGATAAACTACAGAGTGACTGAATACACACTTTGGCTTTAATTACACTTGTAGTCTGTGTCTATATACACAGTGGTATTCCCTGAGCAAAACTTGAGTATACATATTATAGAAAATGTTTTTTAAACTTATGACTTATGGGTCTCTAATTTCATCTCAGGGTTCTGCTGACTACATATCTAACCTGGCACATTCTTTGCAGATTTATACTATCTCTAGAGCCAGAAGGCAGAAGAATTATAGCCCAATAATTTTCAGACAGCAGCTTACTCTATTTAAACTCCACAGGTTTCTTTAAATTAATAGCAATTAGCTCACTCATATTTGTGGAGGACACATGGTAGCAGCTTGTAATTACCTAGTACCTTACTAACATTGCTCGATGCTGTGCAGTGTACAGAAAGGGTTGCTAGTGGTAAATTATGCATCATTAGCATTCTTTAAGTTTGCATTATCTAAAGTGAAACTTTATGACTTGTTAATATCATGTCCTTTATCATCTGACCTCAGCCTGGCCCATCACTTCAGCGATAAAATTAAAGAAGGGGGTTGCAATGCATCAGATTGCATGAAGCAGACCTTTATTACATCAGCAGCAGCAACAAAATCCCTGAAACCCCATAAAGCAACATGATTACACAACATGGGGTGTGCTCCCTTTGGTACTAAAATGCTCTCCTCTTTGCATAATGCAAATAAATTGATGGAATTTAGTATTTACGAGGGAGATAATCTGCCACAGTACATAAATCAAAATGAAGCTGCAGAGGGTGGGCTGCGCAAATGGGCTGAGTCACAGTCACACTAACCAGGCTTTGAGACATATTTTACAGTAGCCTGCGTATCTGTGCACCTCTCAGAATAAATCCTCTTAAATGATTGATGGGGATGGACATTCTCTCAAGATGTGAATGCTGGAAATGTGTAATAAATCAATCAATCTAGAGTCTGAACAGACACCCTGTGTCTGCTATCTGCATATCAGGCTTTTGTTGTTCTCCTTCACTGCTCTGGAAATTTGCCTGGATTTTTTTTTTTAAGGGGGATTTCGGAATGGTTCTGTTTTGTTTTTTTCTACACTTGCTTGGAATGAAAATTGCCTTAGCTCAGGTCTAAACATTTGCTGATTTAAAAGGGTAGAATGGCAGCATATAAGGGAGCCTGTAACCAGGGCTGGCTCTAGATAGCCCCCCTGTGGCGCGGTGCGCCAGGGCCCCGGGCTGGTAGGCTGGGCACCGCGCGGCAAAGCCACGCAGAAACCATGCTGCACCCTGCGAAGGCGGGGGCGCCGGAGCATTCTCCACCCCTCAGCGCCAGGGCGGCCGACCTGCTCGAGACTGCCCTGCCTGTAACTAAGTGTTGCATTGTATTCTCACCCTTCAAAAAGCAGGACTCCGGTTCACAATTCCAAACAGGCAGCCATGGCCTCTTATGGGAACTTGATTCCATCCCTCATTTTCCATTCCACCAAAGAAGACATTGAGCCTTCTGGGGCTATTGAGTATGTTCAGTTTTTATTGGGTTCTTTGGGATGATTTCCCCTTACATTCCCTCCCCCAGGGTTTTGTTTTGTTTTGTTTGCCTTTCTGCAAACATCAGCATCCCTAAGAGCACCCCTCTTGTTTTGGCTACAATTCTGTCAGCACATAGCAACTAAATTTGCTATTAGGAGAGAAGAGAAACTTTGTTTCAACCAATGAAGTTACAAAGTGTGTTATGATTTTTAAAACACACACACAAGTGAGATCATTTTTAAACTGGATTGTTCTATGATTGTAAATTAATGTCTTTTATTCACTTTAAGTTGATTTAGCAATACCTTAAGCAATGGGGTGCTAAAGTACCAGGTGTAGTTCCATGTAAGTGATGTACTGGGGTGGGGTGGCCCAGCTTTGAATATATGCTTCTCAATGCCAGCCACTCTTAAGACACTACAGATTACCTGGATCCATTTCAGTCCGTCTTTTGGTCGAGGTTCATTTCTGAAAGTACTAATTCCTCACAAGACAAAGACATTGTTGGGAATTAATTCAATGAACCCGTGAGGCAGTATTTGTCCTGTTTGGGATGAGGCTGCAGCTGCACTTCCACTTAGGGATCAAATTCAGACAGCAGAGGTGCCATTAGAACTGCTCCTTACTCTGAAGGCCTTTCACCGATTAGGCTAATGCCATTAATAAATAGCTTAAATAAATGAATGTCCGGGGTGTTGCAACCCTAGACTGATGCTCAAGCGACAGAGGAAGGTGACCTAGTTGAGTCTGGGGCTGACTACCATTGGCAGAAGAGCTAGACCATGTTTCTGGTATGACACCTGTGGCTTCTGTTGAATAAAAGCCATGAGCCTTGCAGACACCTACCCCAAGCGCACTTTATCTGACTTGTCACCTGCCTCTGTTTTCACTGCGGCTGCCCAAGAGCACAAGAAGTGCACCAGGCAGGAGGCCACAGAAGAACACTTATATTCAGGCCAGGAATTGGTGGGGTGGGGTGGCAGCCCTATAATTCACACTCCTAAGGCAAGTTGGTAGGATTTAGGAGAGTGAAACTGGTTGGAGGGACTTGTGTGACCTCATCCCACCTGTAGCCTTTGTTAGAGTAAGTTGTTTACTTGGATCTTTCCATGGTGCTGCAATCACCTGCCCCAAATTAATCTTTTGATAATTTTCCAGGCAGGATTCAAGGTGCTTGCTTTGACCTATAAAGCTCATTATGGCTGAAGAACTGTCTGTACCCATGAGAACCTTTCTACTCCAAGATCTTCATCAGAGGACCATCTCTGAGGGGTTAGGCAGATGTTGGTCAGGGCCTGTTTAGTAATGGTGTCTGGTTGTGGAATATACTTCCCAAGGACACTCAGTTGGTGCCTTCTCTGTTAACTTTTAAGTACCAGAAAAATCAACTTGACTCTATTCAGGCTTTAACAGATGACAAATTTATTTGTGCCATGGCTGCATTTTGTTTTTACTAATTTTTCTGTTATTTGTACTCCTATTATTCTGCTTTTACTGTTTTATTTCAATTTTATCATTTTATATTTTAATTTGATGGTTTTAAATTGCCTTGAAAGGTTTTTTACGTTCAAAATGGAATATAGATTTTATAAATGCAGAAATGTTTCTCTCAGTGATAGACATAAAGGGGGGGGGAATCTAATTGATCTATGAATTTAGATCCATTTCTGTTCAGATAGAACAGCTCCTAGCACCCAGTTATGAATGAACTAAAATAAACTTGTGATAGCATTCCACTTTTACCCAATTCCTAAAGTAAAAATTCTCCACAAGGCTTATAGTTTTTATTACAATGCCTAGTGTTGCCTAGATGTACCTAGGTACCAACACTAGGTAAGTCACAGTGAGTTCAATGGTGCTTGCATAAAAGTAATTCCCAAGATTATAACTTCAATTGTCCTATAATCCCTGATTCTTAAATTATGAATATTGTGCCTGATTTTTAAAAAAACCACAGGGGAACACATCCTTCTGTTTTGCTCTATTGTTTTTCCAAGGAATTTTATTTATTATTTATTAGAGATTACTCTTGGTAGGGAAAAAGCAATGTACTTTCCATGCTAAAGTTTTGATTGCTTATAGCTGATGCCAGTGGAGATACTCCAAGACTTTTTATTGTATTTCTCTCATATCAGGATTTGAAATGGAATAAGCTCCTGCCTATTCGGGAAATCAGCCCTGAGTGCTCCCTGGAAGGACAGATCGTGAAGCTGAGGCTCCAATACTTTGGCCACCTCATGAGAAGAGAAGAATCCTTGGAAAAGACCCTGATGTTGGGAAAGATTGAGGGCACTAGGAGAAGGGGACGACAGAGGACAAGATGGTTGGACAGTGTTCTCGAAGCTACGAACATGAGTTTGACCAAACTGCGGGAGGCAGTGCAAGACAGGAGTGCCTGTCGTGCTCTGGTCCATGGGGTCACGAAGAGTCGGACACGACTAAACGACTAAACAACAACAAAGCTCCTGCCTAAGAAGGGCATCTTGCCCATTGTAGAGCTTAATGAAATATGAATCAATTTTTGCTCTAATTTATACCAGATTTCAGACATATACTGAGATATCTACTGTCCTAACCAATATATTTGAGCAGCTTTATAATACAATAGAAGATTAGAAACTGCTAATCCGCCCTTTTCAATTGACTTCTGTGTGGTTGCCAGAAAATGTTAGATAATGTTATATGGGCAGGTAGCCTGAGGGTCAAGACATCAGCTATGCAGAGACCAGTTTATAATGGAGGAATAAGACTTCCTAATCTTCGGTGGTATTATGAAGCTGCTCAGTTGTATTGGTTGGGGCAGTGGCTACCTCAGGATAAATCTGCAAACTGGTATAGACTACAGAAAAACTATCAATAGACCAAAATCCATAAAATATACTTCCCCTGGAATATGAAGAAAACTATCATTGGCTCTAAAATAAGATTCATTCCACCAAGAGTAATATGTATGGTCACTTTTGGATCAGCTAACATACTATGAGATGGGGAGAAATTTGATTCTGTTTGCATTTTAATGAGAAACTACCTAATTTGCATTTCTCGAACCATGAACCAAAACACAGCTATCCTTAAAAATCTACACTTATTCAAATTTGTGATGCAGTTCTTGTGCTAAACAATGTTTTCAAAAATGAATATATTAGAAGGAATTCCACATGGATGTATTAGTGTCAATGTGTCTATTAGGAGAAATTTACATTAAAATGCGGAATAATTTTCATAATAATCATAAATTGATGCAGAAATATGGATAAATGGATTTAAGATTGTAAAAATGGCAACCAGAGAACCAAAAACTGGCAGATTTGTTCAATAATAACGTGAGATGAGTGCCACAACTGGACCTAATGGTCAGAGGTCCCTTTACCTTTACCTTTCCTTATCACCAAGTATGTTCTATTTATTGTCTCACCACTTACATTTTCTAGGGAACTCATTGGGCCACTTCTTGGTTGTAGAAGTGTTACCTCTTTATAGTAAAGAGATCAAAACTCATGTTTCAATTTCCTGCAGTTAGCAGTTTCCTATTCCTTAATTCCAAAGGAATAGGGGTGAGGATTCCTGTTTATTCAGTGTTCTGGGATGAACCTATTCATTTCAACCTCCTTGAACTCACACATAGATCTGAACGTGGATATGTGGGTTAAGTTGCATAATCAACAAACTGATCTGTCCATGGGTCTGTACTGTACTTACAAGGTGGTCCAAGGACTATTTCCCTCTAGCACAGGCATCCCCAAACTTTGGCCCTCCAGATGTTTTGGACTACAATTCCCATCATCCCTGACCACTGATCCTGTTAACCAGGGATCATGGGAATTGTAGGCCAAAAGATCTGGAGGGCTGCAGTTTGGGGATGCCTGCTCTAGCATGTTAACCTCCTTAGAACAGCTAAATTCTCCTCTATGTTCAAAAGGTTAAAAAAAATGCTCACATGCACCTCATAATGTACAGTCTTTTCCTGGGTAATTATATGGAGAAAATCAGGTTGCCCAGTCAATCTGTGAGGACAGCCATCTTTTTTCACATGCAATGTCTTTGTTGGACTTCTGGGGTGGGTGAGGGGAACACAGGCAACCACCATCCCCTTTTCCTGTTTTCATTATCCCTTTGATTATTCCTCATAAATCGTCTTTGAGTGATTTAAACATTTCTCTGTCCCACCCCTGAATCCTATGTACTTTTTGGGCACTAATTCTCAAAGTTTGTCTTAGAAGGTTTACATGTCACAAAACAAACAAACAAGGAGGGAAACAGAAACACCACTGCTGCCGTTTCTTCAGATGTAAAACCAGTGCACAGAATGTTCTTCAGTTTACAATATTCACTTTTGTTCTCAGCTTAGGAGCAAGGAGATGGATGGAAAAAGAAAGGCTTGCCATTTTATGGAAGAAAAGGGCATAACACACTTTAAGTTGACAATGCAAAAAGCTTAGGAAAAGGAGGTGACAGTCCCACTGATCCCCAGTAACTGGCAATCAACAGAAGATACTCTGATTTCAATCCCAATCAAGAGACATTTTGGAGGCTTTGCCTCACATTTTGTGAACCACCTTTTTAGAAAATTTCTCCTTCCAGCCGTATCATTATGACCTCTACAATCAACTGAGAGCATCTATACCATCCATGTGCCACATTTGAATGGCAAAATAGCATTCTCAGTGTTTGCTCTTCCAGCTCCCTTCCCCCGATTCACCTACCAGTCAAACCATCATCCTGAAGTGCTGTAAGATGTCTCAGATGTTTGTTGGCTGGATTTCAGTTGGACAAAAGAAGATGAACTTAATTTATTAGATTATTATGTTTTAATAGGTGCTTTGCAGGATGGTATGGGAAATGTGAATTCAAGTTCAGCTAGAAATGTTCTTTGTAAAATAATTGCAATAAAGTTAATGGCCATTATGAATTTACAGATGTTTCCTAGTATTGCATGAGCTCTTGCACATATTCCATGAATTGTGCTTTCCATTTTCACAGCTTTTTTCTATATAATTCAAAAAACCCACCCTTGCATATACTTCTTAGAAAAATTACAAATGATCCTAATACTGGGTTAGGAGACATGGGTACAAGCTTCCTTTTCAAGCATTACAGCAGCAGCATGAAAACAGGAGCAACAACTAAAAATTAACACTCCGCACTGCAGCTAACATATGTAATAGCTAAGTTTCACTGAAACTAATAGAACAGGTGATTTTTTCCCCCTACAAAAATGTTTGGGGAACTCTCATTTTGACTCAAGAAAATCACCATTTTATAGTTCTAATTGGAAAAAAATAAATAAAGTAAATGGACAAAAGTACAAACATTCACAAAATGTTTAGGGGTATGTGTCCCCTGCTTCCCCCCAGAAAAAAGCACCGCTCATAACTCCATTTAGTCTCATTGCTTTCAGAGGAACTTTATCACAACAAACGTCTGCAAAGTTTGGGCCAATATATTTTACTGAATATTGTTCTTAACCATAGCTGCCAAGTTATCCCTTTTTTACAGGGATTTTCCCTTATGCTGAATATGCTTCCTCGCGAGAAAAGGGAAAACTTGGCAGCTATGTTCTTAACTGAGTTATCTCCAACTTTAGCAGCACACAAGATTTATGTTCCCCCTTACACACATACACACACAAACAAAAACACACTTCCACATTCCAGCAAATCCTCATTAATTTCTCTCATTCCGTGGCATTTAGGTTTGGAAAGAACTTAAGTTACAAGAGGGTAGCTTTTGAGTGAATATTTTAACATGGAACCAATTTCCTTGAAGGATGGTGGTCACTTCCATGCTGGAGGTATTCAGGCAGAGGCTGGACAGCCATCTGTGCTCTAGGTCTGAATTATCTGAATCGAGCTGGAGATTGTGCTAGATGCCTACAAGGTTACCTCCAACCCCATGGTTCTGTCTCTTTTATTATGTTAACTGCTAGGTACATCCGTTGTTTCATATTTACACAAAGGATGGTCAGTACTTGCATACAGAAGCACTACCAATAAAGAAGATTAGGTATACACACATTTCTTGGTAGCAATTTATCCCAGTCTTTAATAATTATTTACTTATACCGTGTTTCCCCTTTTTTAATACGTAGTCAGAAAGTAAGCCATGGCAGGGTTTTTAACCATTTGAGAGCTATAAGACATACCCCGAAAATAAGCCATACTTCCGCACCAGCTAGCAGGACCCAGCATGCCGGCCGCGACAGGAGGAGGAAGCCTGCCGGGTCGGGTCAGTGCCCGGAAGCGGCGGTGGCTGCTTTAGTGCCAATAAAGCGTGCAGCAGTGCCGCACGGAGCACCAGCCAGCAGGACCCAGCTCCTGCAATGCCGGCCGCGGCAGGAGGAGGAAGCCTGCGGGGTCGGGTGGGTGCCCAGAAGCGGTGGCGGCTGCAGCGCTGACAAAGCGTGAAGCAGCGCCGCACGAAGCACCAAGGGCACGAGCGGCAGGAGGAAAGAGAGAGAGGCTCGTTACTTGCGGCACTTTAAGAGAAGCAGCCAGAACCGATCTCCACATTCCGAGCCTCCCTTTTGCGCGTGCGGGCATGTTAAAGCCCCGATCAGTTCACTCCCCACTTCTTCCTCGCCATCCCTCCCTTTCACGCGTTGCCTTGACCCCGCAGCCCCCCTCCCTGGCCATCTTCCCCTAAGTGCAGCGCTGCTTTGTGAGCGCTGCAGCCGCACGCTCTCTGTGTGTGCACGCGTCTCTTTCTTTCTCTCCCTGTGCGTCCGTCTCTCTCTGTGTGTGTGTGTGTGCGCGCGTCTCTCTCTCTCTCCCCCGTGCGTCTCTCTCTCTGTGTGTGTGTTTGTGTGCGTCTCTTTCTTTCTCTCCCCGTGCATCCGTCTCTGTGTGTGTGTGTGTGCGCGCGCGTCTCTTTCTCTCTCTCCCCCGTGCGTCTCTGTGTGTGTGTGTGTGCGCGCGCGTCTCTTTCTTTCTCTCCCTGTGCGTCCGTCTCTCTGTGTGTGTGTGTGTGCGCGCGTCTCTCTCTCTCTCTCCCCCGTGCGTCTCTCTCTCTGTGTGTGCGCGCGTCTCTTTCTTTCTCTTCCTGTGCGTCCGTCTCTGTGTGTGTGTGTGTGTGTGTGTGTGTGCGCGTCTCTCTCTCTCCCCCCCGTGCGTCTCTCTGTGTGTGTGTTTGTGCGCGTCTCTTTCTTTCTCTCCCCGTGCGTCCGTCTCTCTCTGTGTGTGTGTGCGCGCGTCTCTTTCTCTCTCTCCCCCGTGCGTCTCTCGTGTGTGTGTGTGCGCGCGTCTCTTTCTTTCTCTCCCTGTGCGTGTCTCTCTCTCAGTGTGTGTGTGTGTGTGTGTGTGTGTGTGTGTGTGTGTGTTTGCGCGCGCGCGTCTCCCCCCCCCCACAGAGAAAAGGTTCCGCTTCGGCTCGCCATTCAGCCGCGCGCGCGCGCCAGGGGCATGGGCCCAAGCCTCGTCCCCCTCGCGCTTCCCTCACAAGCATCTCGGATCGGGACGGGTCACGGCCTCCCTCCTCATTCCTCGGCCGGCGTGAGAGAGCCCGGGGAGCAGAAGGATCCCAGGTTTAACCCCCAGGTACCCCCAAGTTTGAAATCCTGGAGAGCTGCTGCCAGCCTGGTTGACAGTAAAACCTGGATAGCACAGTAGGCTAGAGTGTGGTGTTTATAATGTGCGCGGAAGAGAGCACCGAGTGTCCTGAGCCAGTGGGACCCAGTTGTACCAGCACTTTAAAAAAAAAGACACCCCCTGAAAATAAGCCACCGTGTGTTTTTTTGAGGAAAAAAAGTTATAAGACGGTGTCTTAAAAAAGGGGAAACACGGTAAGTCCTTGAACATAAGGGTTGATATGCCTTCTAAAATTTGACAGCTACAAAGATTGTAATTAAATATCCCTGCTATTTACGTAAATTGCTAATTCATCTTGTAAGCTTGGTAAGGACCTGTATGGGTCATAACTAACTCACAAGGAATTGCTTGAACTAAGCTGCAAGCAAAAAAGTAGGTGGTAGGAATACTGATGTAGGTAATTCTGTAAAGAAGCCAGTATCTTCCAGAGGCACAACTAATATATCAACTAGTGCTTGTGTGTATGAAATGCATTAGACATATTTCCACAGAAACAACGACCTAAAGAAGTAGTAGTAGCAGCAGCAGCAAATTAGAGAATTGCTCATGCTTTAACTGAATTGCCATTAAAGGAATTTGGTCATATTCCGGTCCTTGAAATTAAGTCCTATACCACAGGGTTATGGATTTGGATAAGATATACAAGGTAGTTCTTTCTTATATATTATATCATCAGTGGGTAAAATAGGGGCGCCAGTATTCTCACATTTATTGCTTATTTCATCAGTGGGGGAACTCCAGCCTATGGACCTAATTTGGCTCATCAATTCCCTCCAAAAGGGCCACAAGTCCATTTCTAGAAAGCTCCATCCAATCTCCAACCATGTGACATCATTTGATGCCACCTGTCAATCATTTCAACCTGCCCTATGATTCTCTGCAGTTTTCCTAGTGTTAGACTAATTTTTTTTATATATAGTTCACATAATTCTAATGGGATATTGATACAAACAAATAAATAAATAAATTATACCCTGCCCATCTGGATAGGTTTCTCCAGACACTCTGGGCGGCTCCCAACTGAAGGCAGCCCTGTTTAGGGAAGTTTTTAACAATAAAAGGCGATAAAACATCAAACATTAAAAACTTTCCTAATCAGCGCTGCCTTCAGATGTCTTCTAAAAGTCAGATAGTTGTTTATTTCCTTGACATCTGATGGGAGGGTGTTCCACAGGGTGGGCACCACTACCAAGAAGGCCCTCTACCTGGTTCCCTGTAGCTTCACTTTTCGCTTTGAGGAAACCGCCAGAAGGCCCTCTGTGCTAAATCTCACTGTCCGGGCTCAATGATGGGGGTGGACTAGGTATACAGGACTATCAAAAATCAAGCAGCACAAGTTCTAATTCCAGGCACACTCCCATAGTAAAGAAAGCTATTATTTGCTGTCCAAAGTTGACCAGGATGGTTGAGATGTTATTCTTTGAAACAAGTTGTCCAAGGTGGGTGCCACCACTAAGAAGTCCTTCTCCTCACCTTCACAAAGTTAATGGTGGAATACAGCACAGTGCCTCCCCTACAGATCTTCAAGTGCAAAGGGGCAATATGAAAGAAAGCACAGTTTCCCTTGAGGAAACTGGGCTCAGAAACCTATGGCAGCCAATTTAGCCGAGTTAAATATGTATGTTATATGATCAACCTGCCTGGAGATGGGAACAAGATGCGGAATACTGCATTGCTGCAATATAATCTTCAGTAGTAGCCTACATATAGTGCATTCAGATAATATCTTAGAGTATATAGGATAGTGGACAGACCTGCCTCAGAGAAGGAAGTTTGTAGAATGGACAGACACTTAAAAAAGGGAAGAGGTTGATAATGTTAATGAACTGTTATCAGTCCATGATGCAATATGAATGGGAGAAATGGAGGGAGGAAAGAAGACATTATACAGGCAATGATCACCGGCCCAGAAGAAGTCATAACGGGGAAGGAACGGAGGTAGAACAGGGTGGGGTATAATGGGGGTGGGGTGCACTTATACTGCTGACATGAATGGGGGCTGGGAACAGAACCCCTGCACAAAATGGTTGCTGCCTGTATTAAAATGGTGGTCTTGGTGTCTGACTTACAGTTGGGAAAGCAGGCATTCAGGATAGCATGACTCACCCCTCAGTGCCAAATATAGGTATATTTTATTTTATTTAACACAGACATGCAGTATTTTATTTTATTTTAAGTTGAAAACTTTTCCCATGATTGGAAGATGGTATACAATCAATAGCTCCTGCCCCGATTTTTTTTTGAGGGGGCGGGGAGAACTTACCTTTAATGTTAGTGATTTCCCAGGCACCAATCCAAACTTTTCTCCATTTATGAAAAAGTACTTTGAAAAGCTTTAACACCCCCCTTTCTTTCAGAGCCTTCTGCATGAGAAAGAAATGGTACATTAGGATTGAATTCTGTGAGGGGAATTTCAACCTGCATAGCTCCCCCCCCAAAAAAAAAAGTTATACCAGTTGTCTTGACAGAAAGAAACAAAGGAAAAAACCTCACCTGAAACTGAGAAAACTAATACTGCTATAGATCTATAAAACATTTATATGGGGGTGGGGAGGGAGCTTGTATCGTTAAAGGACTTTGAATGCTTGGACAGCTACAGTTATGATGAATCCATCCTATTTTTGGGGGTAAGTGAAAATCCAGTGGAACGCTGACCTTTACAGATGTGGGACCTGCAGGAGGGAGAGACATGAAAGACTCCGCAACCATTTTATTTTGCTGTAACATCACTGTGGCAAGCAAACCAAGACAAAAGCAGAAGTGATTAGGTAGACAGCAACCCCCAGATACTTTCAAGACACAGGAAATTGCCAAAGGAGTACAAAAGGCAAAACCTAATGCTTGGATGCATTTCCTAGAGTTTCCCAGCTGCCTCTGAAGCAGGAACACGACACTACTGTGCTTGTGTGATGTAAAATATTTTGTTGCAGAGCTTCCGTGACAGCGCATCGGCTGAACAATTCCACCAATAAATAATGAAGATCTTGCAAAGTTTTGTTCCCAGTTTGCGGCTTTAAAGCTTGTGCTGCAGTGGTTAGCTGAAGTCGGTTTCGTAGAAAAAGCCAAGAATGCAGGAGGTGGGCAGACAAAGTGGTATGTATATGTGCTCATTCATGTTGATGCAACTGACATTTAAGCCCATTTCTCTACCAACACCTCCTTGCATTCACAGACATAAAAGCTCCCTCTCTGTTCCTTTCTTTTTCCATTGCTTTGCAATTCTCCATCCCCATTTGTTTCCTCCAGCAACTGGCTGGCAGGTAGTGTTTTTTTCCTCCCCCTATTCTACATTGTAGTGTTGGGTAGTTGCAGTTAGTGGTGGGTGATGTATATACTGTAACTAGTTCAATAGGTTTTGGTCACAAAGAATGTGTGTGTGTAGCAAAGGGAAGAGGTTGACACAGATGGTGAGTCCCCAAGGCACTGTCAGGTGGGAGTTTCATGCAGTGCTTTGTGATTTATGAGATAGGGCATGGATCACTTTGGAAATTTAACCTGTGTCACTCGATTAGTGTCGTGCGGCCTTGAAGCAGCATTATTCAGGAAAACCTACTTCCGCACCTGAATGGGTGCGGCAGGGAAAAAGGGGTGGATATAAAGCCTGATAGCGTTTGAAATATTTCATGTTTTGTGCATTTTTTTTTAAAAAAGAGGCTACCCTTATTGGGATCCATGAGATATATTCCTTCTTTCTTTTGTCAGTGTTTCCTCTACCTACATATCTAACAGATCTAGGGTTTCCTGAAGTCTCTAATACCTCATGGCCACTATGGCTCATCCCAACTCATCTGTCATTTTCTCCTCAAAATAGCTTCTCAAACACTGACAATTTACATGCTTGCCAGTACTTTAAATAATAACTTGGATTAGTCCCCAATTAGCCCTGATTCACTTCTTCCCTGATTCATCTCTCTTATCAACAGAGAGTAATCAGAAGAGCTATACTGTCATTCTTTGACTCTCAATTTAATTAACAGCAGTTCATCATAAAGATTCCTAAGCAATTTGAGCCACTGTAATTTGATCCATACGTTCACAGCTCACTGCCCTTTTTGCAACAACCAACTGGCCGAGTCTAAGGCCTGAAAGTTCTGCTTCATATTACACCATAGATGATAAACATTCTCCACATATTCTGTGCTCCTGAATGTGTTTTACAATACAACAAGGCATCCAGTTATGACTTTTGAACCAGTACTACACTGTAAAGAAAGAAAGGGAGTCTAATGTAGGATCTCTGAGGCTTTCCAGAAATCACTTTCTTTTTTCTGTTTCAGGCATCTGCCACTCATTCATCATTTATGTGACGTGCTCAAATCAAGTGTCAAAGCTTTTTTTACTGGAAGGCCTTCCAACTGTATTTCCAGAGAAAAGGAGTAAATTGTGATACGTGATCAACTTAACCTCATTGGGGCTACAGAATATTCCCCTGTACTTGGCCCCAAATCTCTGCCCATGTTTTAGAGGGCTCAGAAGTATTTAGGGAGGAAATATTTGGTGGGAGATCTATCAAGCTTGGCAGATAATTTAGAGTGTAATTCTCATTTTCCAAGAACTGACATTTCCTCAAGGCAATCTGATCCCATGGTTGCACTTATCTATGAAATTAAAAGATGATTCCAAAGTGCATTCTATAAAACTCACCCCACATTTCACAAGATACATCCAAATGCAACCCAGATTCTGTGAAAGATGCACTACGAACAATGTGGGCCGAATTCAAATGAGGATTAAAATGTGTCTTAAGCATGTAACATGACTGCTTCACATGTGAGACAAAAAGCAAAGCTAAACTAAATCTCACATTGGAGCAGTTATACAAAGTTTTAATTTGAATTAAGATATGTGTATGGAGTGTATTGAGTGTATGGAAGCTGCCTTATACAGAATCAGATTATTTGTCCATTTATAATAGTATACAGTGATTGGCAGCAGCTCCTTGGCTTTCCTCAACCTGGTAACCTCAAGATGTTTTGGACTCCAACTTCCATCAGCCCTACCCAGCATGGCCAATAGTCAAGGATGATGTGAGTTGTAGTCCAGCAACATATAGTACTTAAGAGGTTATGGAAAGCTGCTCTAGGGTTTTAGACAAAAGACTTCCCTGGGCCTATCTGGAAATGCTTAGGAATCAACTTGGGACTTGCTAACATGCAAGGCAGGTGCTTCACCAATGAACTATGACCCTTCCCTATTCTCAAATAAAGTATCCAGTATATATGAAATAAATATCCACTAAATATGAAATAGATAAGTCCAAAATAGGTCTCAAAAGATTGTGAAAATTTGTACCACCATGCCTGTACAATCTGTATAAACAACCATCACCACCCACTATACATTTCTTCCATGGGTTATAGCTGATAGTTCTTTTCATGCAAGACCAAGCACCCGTTTTTCAAGGGACACAACCAGCATTGTTGCAGTTAATAGGTCAGGGCACAGTGGCAATGAGGTCAGGGCTGGACAGGGGCAGTAGCTGTTGGTGCTATCCTGCCCTACCCCTGCACCATTTAATGTAAGCTGCAGTGATACCAGTGTTGGGAGAGTGATTCCTCAGCACCTCTCCATAACCCCAGGCACTTCTGGACATGTAGTGCTGCAGTGGGTAGATGTATCAGTGAAATTCTGTTTTCTTGCCTTGTGGAAATGGAAGTGTTTCCCTCCTGGGTACAACTACCACTGGATAAAACTCCATCTCTTCACCTGCATTTGTAACATTTAACAGTGGCTGCTATTGTGGGATTTGAGTGACTATAGATTAAAGCCAGGCAGGTAACAGCTTCCAAATTATTATTCAGCTTCCCCCTGAGATTTCCCCCATAGAAGTGGACCTCGTTCTCCTGAGATGATAACACAACATTCAGATCACTCAAGAAATCTCTCTTCCCTCACCAGACAATATGAGGGCATTCTTTAGTCTTCAGATATACAGTACTTAGGTGAGGGAGGGAAATCCTCACTTACAGAGTCTCAGCATTCAGCAAATTCATTCAACTGTCATTTCAACTGTCAACCAACTTCAAAATTACAAGGTCCTTCCCCCTGAATAGAACTTTATGCTAATTAGCCGGCAAGCTTCTTACACAGACTTAACACATGCATAACTTTCTTCAGAATTGTCCCTTCTGCTGAATGGAATACAATACTGTTCCTTACAGGTGAAAGAGCTGTGTATATGACGGAGGAATGCTCTCTCCTCTCCAGGAAGCACACCTCTGTTTTCTACACAAAAATTTCACCTGCATCTCACCTCAGCCAACTCCTCACAGGGTATGGATCCAATTATTTCCTCTTTCTTATAATAGGGCAGCATAGCAGCTTGTTTCCTAGGAAGCAGAACTCAGTAAAATAATGCAAAACCAAACTGTCCTTAGAATATGGATAAAAGGTATTATTCTCAAAGGTAGTGTAGATAACAAGTGCTGTTCTCTGACTGTGGGAACTACCTCGTGTTTGTAGGAAAAGAACAAACCTGCCAGCATTGTAGTTGTGATCTGTCTGTTTGTGATGGGGGCAAGGATCCTGTAGCTCTCCATAAACCTACCTTGTATCCTCAAGCAGCTGGCCAGCAGAGCTCTTTCAGGTGGTCTGGAGGTTGCTGACCTTTTGGGGGAAGGACCCAGAGAGCCCTCAACGACCTGCTGTGGTGAACAGGCTTCACATTTCAAGGATAAAGTTGTTCAACTTGGGGAAAACTGTAACTGCACAGTTGGTACCATTCCAATCAAAGTGTTCAATGCCACAGCTTGGGACGTGTTGTTGGATCACTCTCAGTTCATTCAGCCCAGTTGCTTGCATCTCTATACTTGATTATGTAACCCCTTGAGTCGGAAGCATGGTAGAGCCACTCCTAAAAAGCCAGTTCTGGGCCCAGTAATTTTGACCAGCCACAAAAAGCTCCTTCATAAAGAAGATGTTGGGAGTGGTTTGTGGCAGCACGTTATAGGCATTCATGGATGATACGTTACAGGTAGGTAGCTGTGTTGGTCTGACGTAGTCGAAACAAAATAAAAAAAATTCCTTCCAGCAGCACCTTAGAGACCAACTAAGTTTGTCATAGGTATGAGCTTTCGTGTGCATGCACACTTCTTCAGATACACTGAAGCAGAAGTCCTCAGACGCTTATATATAGTCAGATGGTGGGGGGGGGGGAGAGGTATTACTCAGAAGGGTGGGGGGAGTGGGTCATTGACAGACTGATAGCTGTTGATGACCATTAACGACTGCAAATGGTCTACAGGAAAAAGCAAGGGGTGAGAATTCCTTCCAGCTTTATTATGTATAATGAGATAAGAATCCAGTGTCTTTATTCAATCCAGGTCTCTCTGCGGAAAGATACAACCGTATCTGCTCCAACTCTACAGACATTATTATGGATAATATGGATTATCTAGATCCATTCTACTCTGCATCCAATCTGTTCATGAGACTAAATTGGCCTTGGCTGTCCTGATGGATTACCTTTATCAAGAATGGGACAAGGGAAGTTGCAATTAAGTCACTGTAATGTTTCTAAGGACATTGTATGGGGGAAAAACCATGGCTGCCTCTTTCTCTCCATACCGTTAACTAGGAAGGGTACCATGTGGCAACATACTGTCACTTCCAGGGACTTTTTCTGCAAAACATTTAAATGACCTTGAGAAACACTTTATTTCCAAACTATCCAAAGAAGAAAATATGGGGAGAGATAGAATCCCTTGGACCACCTTGTTAGTTATATAATAAATATAATTTTATTGGCATGCTTTTTTAAAATTTTGCCTTAATAATCCATACACAGATTTTTTGACAGAAAGGACTTATTATTCAAGTTGTGTCCATTGGGCTCATATTAGATTAAGACCATTCCATTCATCCCTAATAAAGCCCTTAGGAGCTTGGATCTAGTTCATCCAAAGGATAGTCTTGCCTCGTAAGTAGACAGTCAACCACTTCATTTGCCGGACTTGCAGTTTTAAAAATAGCATGTAGTATTTGTTCCACATCTGTTAGAAGTCAATGTTTCAGGGTGACAGCACCGATACTTTGAAATTCTTTGGCAATTAGCATTAAGCAAGCAGTCTTACTACATTGTTTAAGACATCTGCTAAAAACTTGGTTTTATTATGTCAACAAGCCCATCATACAGTATTTTCTACTAGTTTTTGCTCATTTTATCTGTGTAATAATGGACATTATTTTACATTATTTTATGCACATCACTTAGAGATTATTATTATTATTAAGTGGTTCTTATATGGATCTGAAATTATGATTCAGGCTGAGTCGGCCAATGCCCACTGAGACACTTGCCTTCTCTGGAACTAGATTCTGCCACTGCTTCCTGCTTTCACTTTCAGATCTAAAAATGTGGAAGTATAATGACAGATGCATTACCATTGTGATACTGGTTGATAGGTTAGAATTTCCTCAAATTTATGTAAATTGAAATTTGTTATCAGTAGCTGGTTGGGCTGATTATTCATCCAAAGCAAAAATATACATGTAGATACGCAAACATTTTGATTCTTTTCCAGAGAAAGTGAATTGGAGCTAATTAGGACTGAAAGTTTAATTAAATTCAAGTGGTCATATAAGAGATACAATAATCTCCATTTTACATGCTGATTATTATTTTAACTAGAGGATAAGCTACGAAAAATAATGGCAGGCATTTTTAGTTAATATGCAACATATAGTCTAAGAAATCAATTGCATAAATACAGCTGAAAGACACAATACAATCTTCTCCCTTTTTGATATGGAAAGCACCTTGCAGGTCCAGGTTGATCTTCACAAACACATTCACATTGTATGTGTCAGGGCACCAGCTCCTGGGGGCTCAGCACTTTTTAGCCGCCCTCAATATTTTTGAACCAAAAGCATGGAGGCAAAGGATGGAGCTGAGTGTGGCGTAGCTCCAGTAGTTTGCTCCTTCTCTTCCTCCTGCCATGGTGGGGAAGGAGGGTCAAAGAAGCCTCTGACCAGTGGCGGCACCAGAAGGAGGAGGAGGAGCCACCGGCCATTGAAGCTGCAAATCTGCCACATTCAGCTCTGCCTCCAGGTCCTCCTGCCATTGCCCTTCCACCTTGCCCTTGCAAGTTGGCACCTCTGGTATGTGTTATTCTAAAATGAAAACTTAAGCAGCTCTTAGGTTGGGGAGTCCTTTGTAGCTAGTGTAAAGAGGTTGTTAAGTATAAATAAAACAGTTATTGTAGAGTGGTAACACAAGCCAGGTTCCATAATATTTTGTAAAGGGCTCTGGATAAAGACCATCCAGCAAGAGTGATCAGCTAAGATGTTTTTGAAAGCTCGTAAACAAGGGGTTAACATTCCTATAGTTTCTATCCAGCTTCTGGTAATTGACAGCATACTGCAACTGAATATGGAAGCTCATTAATTTGGCTAACCCAGTAGTGGATGGCCCAGTGGGCTGTGCCACTTACCTGGCCCTCCTCCAGCTAAGGCAGTAGTAAGGTTGTTGCAAGCACACCAGTGGAGCCAATCTAGTGCTTCTGAAGATATGTTTGCACCATGCTGACTTCATTGCTGCTTTGCCCCGGCTCTTCCCCATCCCGGGGACACAACAGTGACTCAGGTTTGACAAGTTAATGATAAGATCCCCACCACCTCATCTGCTACTGGTCTAACCCTCTTCTAATGCCACCGGTGCCATTTGTCACCAACACATCAAAAATGATGCTTGACTGACAGCAAGAGCAGAGAAAAGAATGGCTAGGACCCATCAAATGTTTTCATTCTATTGTCCTATCCCAGAAAGTGGGGAACATACCACGGAGAATTGATTTCCCTTGCTAACACAAAGGCATTGATATCCCATCAGAACCCCCCTGCTTCTACATTTACTATAAACAGGCACGCCAACAATCTGAGACATATCAACATTATCTAGAATGAGAATACTTAGAATCATCTTTGCATCCGGAGGCCTGGTTGGCTAAACAAAATCTGGGGTGAAACTGTGTGCAGGAAAATGAATACCCCTCTCTATGTTTCTCCATAAATCTTTGTGCCACACAGCAGCTGCTCCTGGCATTTTGCTGCCTGAGGCAGAGGACAAGTTTCTCCCCTTTCCCATTCCACAGACAGAAGCCAACCAAACTGGTGGCAGTTGAATATTACTCTAAGGCAGGCTGTGTGGAACACAGTTTTCTTCTCAAATACCTTTCTGCTGCTCACTCTCACCAGGTATTTGCTGCCAGAGTTGGCCGCCTCACTCTGCTGAATTGTGACCACACATTATGCAATGAAGACCTTTGTAAAGATTGTAACAAGTTCCTGTGAGAGAGCCACAGAACCTCTGAAAGCTGTTCCTTTGACTTTGTGTACTCATATGTCCACTAGC
Source organism: Zootoca vivipara (assembly GCF_965207765.1). NCBI lineage: Eukaryota > Metazoa > Chordata > Lepidosauria > Squamata > Lacertidae > Zootoca > Zootoca vivipara. The sequence goes on from NC_142587.1 coordinate 61,167,660, forward strand.
CATTATAGCTATGCTCTGCTTCCACAGTTGGAGGCAGTAATGTATCTGACTAGCAGCTGCTAGAAACCACAGGAAGGGAAAGGGCTCTTCTGCTAAGATCCTGCATGCAGGTTTCCTATAGGATTCTGGTTGGCCTCTGTGGGAACAGGAAGCTTGACTAGATGAGCTGTTGCCTTAACCCAGCAGGCTCTCTCATGTTAAAAAAGGAAATTCCTTAAAGGGATTCAGTATGCTGATACTCTGCATATCATAAAACTCTCTTGTGCCACTCTACCTAATACATGAGACATCACATGATAGAAGTCATCATTCCCAACTGACATGTACAATGTACATTCCCTGAATGGTACAGGAATCTTCTGGGGCCTTTTTTGGGAATTGCTTAAGTAAAGACTTTTAGCCCATTTTTAAAAAAGTGCTTTTTTAAAAAAATGACAATACAACAACATTTTTCACCCCCCCTCCTACCCAACTTGCTGAAGCCCATTATCTTTCTTGGTATTTTAACAACTTTATAGCTCCTGCAGTGAAGTGAATGAACAAAGGGAAACCAAACAGGTGCAGTGGTCTGAACAAATCTAGCAATGTGATGAAATGAGCATGTAACACATAGCAGCACCGCAGTTGGCAGTTTCCAACCTGTTGCCCTAGTGATTTAGGAGCAACTTGCTATATCTTTAGAGTTGTGACTGTCAGTTCCTTAGTTGCCAGTTACACCGATCAGGAATTTTGCAACACATCAGCACGATTTAGCTTCAGGTCACTGGACATCTTTGAATGTTGTTTCAGACCAAAAATCTTCAGCTTGAAAGATTTCAGCTTGGTATTGAGCAGCATTCCCGCTCCTCAACCCACCCCCCCCCCCGTATATTAGCTTTCTAAAAAAAAAAAAAACAACAGTGCTAAGTTTTACATTTCAGTATGTATAATTCTATCAGAAAACACAACTTTTATATTCATAGATCAAATAACACATCAAAGGGACATTTGTGTTGTTGACATATATTCTATAAAATGTGAAAATTTGTGGAGAGCTGTACATAATAGTGGCTAAAAACTAAAGGAGCTGACATGCTTTTTTCAACTGCTGCTAGTATTGTTTTTAACATGAGAATAACTGGAGCCTGCTGGATCAGGCCAATGGCCCATCTAGTCCAGCATCCTGTTCTCACACTGGCCAGCCACATACCTGTGGAAAACTTGCACTGAAGCACAATAGCATTCTCTCCTCCTGTGGCCTCCAGCAACTGGTATAAAGATGAATTACTGCTCCCAATGAATACAAATTTCTGTGTTGAATTAAAAAACCAGAACTAATATTATGCCATTTTATAAACTAGTTTTGAAATCATTCTGAATTTCAAAATCAGTTTGCTTTGTAGTATTGGGAGGTGATACTTGAGTGGGGGCAAAATCTAAAGCCCCCATGGGCTCTTGAAAATAGTTTCATGATTCTGGGATCTTGCCCATAAAGCCACCTTGGTCATATTTGCCAGGCTCATGTAATAGGCAACTGGTATGTATATGGTGCCATGCTCTAATTCTATGGCCGTTCAACTTTCTAAGTCACTGTTTAGCATTTGATTCCTGCTGATATATTTGAGGTTTCTAGGGAAAAACCTATTAGATTGACAAGCTTGAAGTCTGTCCAGTCCTGCTTTACAGAATGCAGTTCTGGTGCAATGGGAGAAGACTAAGTTCTGTGCATACAGATGCAGGATATACAGAAAACTCAGTCTATACTATTAGCCCATTTTGCAGCCTGATGGCAGTTCATTTTGACCAAGGTCTTTTTTTATCATGTGCTTCTCCCCACCCCCTTAGAAGATTTCAGTGTGCTGAGCCAGGGTGCATTTGTTGCTATGAGGCTCAATGAAATCCCTGGGATTTTTTCAGCCAGCTTTCCATGAAGCCCTCAGGCTGCCATCAAGGCTGTGGTGCCATGTTCTTGAGCTAATCAGCATTGCCTATGACAAGTTTAAAATCCCTCCCCACCCCCTCATTTATATATGGAAATGTACAGCCTCTCGCGAAAATTAAGCATGTCAATTCTGCACTGGTTTATGAAGTAAAAGGAAGAAGAACCGGAAATGAATTTTAGATATCTATCTAAAGCTCTATATAGAAACGTGTTTTTTAAAGGTACAGGTTAGCTAGCAGTTGCTAAGTAACTCTACTGAGCTATAAGCTGGAAAACATTATTGCATCACCCTGTGTTGCTATATTGTTTCTATGCCTTAATAAGAGAGACTAACATGCATAGCACTTTCTGCATGCTACCACATTCTGTCATTGCAATGAGTTCTTTCAGAAACAGTTCTATCATCTTTTACTTGCAATCCATGTAATTGATTTGCACTGACCATGTCCTTTCAATAAGCTGACTGTAGCCTCCTGGAAATTAATCCCTTAATATTTCCCAACTTGGGGGAAACACCTGTGACTTTGAATATGCCTTCCAACACTACTTGATGCTTTGTCTAACCCTGTTTCTCCTCCTGTACAATTTGAGAAGCTGCCCCCCCCCCCAAAAAAAGGAAATGGCCAGTAGCTGCAGGGTTGAAACTGAAAAGTAGGGGTGAAGCAGGGCAGGGGGAAGTTCACATCTACTGAGAAAGTGAAGTTACATGTGGTTTTTAAGAGGCTTTCTAAAATGAGTTATTTTGCATCTGAATTTTACACCAGCATTGTCAAAGGTGGGAAATAATGGTTGTTGGTGAGATACACTCAGTTCCCATGAATGTGATTGGGAGAATTCACTAATTCACTTTCTCCTAAACCTATACACCAGAGAGAGAGAGAGAGAGAGAGAGAGAGAGAGAGAGAGAGAGAGAGAGAGAAATGAAAATTGTTTTCTGAAGAAACAAAAAACCCCAAATAATCATTGATATTGTTTGGAGCAGAGTCCAATAGAAATGTGTGGTGTCAGTATTACACAACATGATTTATTCTTATCAGTCTACTTACATTATGCGTTCTGCACAACAGAAATGTTTTAAGGGTTTATTTCAGAAATTGGAATAGGCAAAACATACAATCCCTTGGTATAAAATCCAGAAGATTTTCTAGAGCAGCGGAGGGAAACTTGTGACCCTGCAGCTGTTGTGGGACTTCAACTCCTGAAAAGCCAATGATAATTGATAATGGGAGCTGTAGTCCAATAACATCTGGAGGGCCATGGGTTACTCATCTCTGCTTTATTTTAAACTAGCAGCCTCACACCTGCTCAGGAATTCTAGGAACCCCACAAAAATCAGTGCAGTTTTGAAAGGCTTATTCTGCCATCTTTATTCAAATTGGTGTCTAACTGTATCCAAGCCAGCTCCTTGATCTGAGGAGCTATAATACAAAACATGGTTAAAATCATTGCAGTTTTTAAAGGTTCAGTCCACCATCCTGATTCAGAATGTCATCCACTTCTACCCAAACACAGATGAAAACTTCGTTCTTGATTTCATGAACTACCATGCAAAATTCAGGTATGGTATCTTAAAAGGTGTCCAAATACATAGTGAACAAACAACTTTCCGAAATGTAGGTGCTTCAGTTTTCAGCATATTTGAAATGAAAACAAAACTCTATATAATGTACTTTTGCATTGCTGCGTAAGGCAAATCTGTAAAGGGTGCAGCTACTGAACTGATCAGAATTTTAAAATAAGTACCATAAAGTAGTGTGCAAACAATGAGTCAATCCAATGTAGATGGATTGAAACAAGTACATTATTGCTTCTAAGTCAAAATGAACTGGTAAGTTGCAGTGGAACATGGAAACAGGAAGCAGGAGGGTGAGCAGGTATTGATCCCAGCTAATTATGAGCCAAGCCATAATTCCTGTGATTTGAGATCATCTTATAATTAGCTGAGGTTGTCTTTTTTTAATATAGAAGGAAAGGATTAGTAAATTGCAAATTAAAGATCTATGCAAATCGTTGCGAAGCAGCTGCTTCATAAATAGCCATACAAGAACTGAAGATGCAGAATTCAATCAAGAGAACATAGTATAAACTGAGCTGCAAAAATATACCAATGGCCTACAGGCTGTCCAGGCTTCATTCCAGTGCAAGTGAGGCTGATATGGTCCAAAACAGCATCTTATGTGACAGTAACAGAGCACCGATCCCATGTTCTGCTCCACTGTCCTTTAAGAATGCTTTCACCACTTAATCTGTTGCACTGGTACCATACTCATACAGCACTAAGAAGTCTGTGAATGGAGCCACCAGGATATTGCTTCCCTTTTTCAAACAACTGATGCTCACAACTTGCCAAAACTTATGTATTGAGACAGAGCTATGCCACATCAAGGATCAAGGTTTATAGACGGCTCAAACCAGGGGATAGAGCAGGCATCCCCAAACTACAGCCCTCCAGATGTTTTGGACTACAATTCCCATCATCCCTGACCACTGGTCCTGTTAGCTAGGGATCATGGGAGTTGTAGGCCAAAACATCTGGAGGGCCGCAGTTTGGGGATGCCTGGGATAGAGCTACCACTCTGCAACTGTGGTGCATTGTATTAAGTCTGCTTTTTAAAGATGCAATGGGGAAAATGCTCTTGATTGGCATGGCAGCAAATAATATATCTGTTAAAGGATCTCATAATCCTATGTTGATGAAATGTTGAAATAATAGAAAACATATCTCTAGATGACACAATAGTAAATATAGAACTCAGTCTGATAATCACTTTGAAGTTATATTCTGCTAATAAAACCACAAATCTGCTACAATATTATTCATGGTGTGGAGAAGGTGGACTGAGAGGTTCAACGAAGGTTAACATATGAAGATGCACAGCAGACAAAAGAAAGTACTTCACAGCACATATTTTAACTACCAAATTCACTCCCCTAAGATGTAGTGATGGCCACCAACTTGGCTGGCTTTAGAAGAGGTTTAGACAAATTCATGGAAGATATGGCTATCAGTGGCTACTAACTGTGATGACTGTGCTCCACCTCCACTGTTGGCAGCACTATGCTTCTGAATATCAGTTGATGGAAACCGCAGGAGAGGAAAGTGCTGTTGTGCTCAGATCCTGCTTAGATGCTTCCCATGGGCATCTGCTTGGCCACAGTGAGAACAGGATGTTGAGCTAGATGGAGTCTTGGCTCTTGTGTTCTTATGAGCTGGCAGAGCAGAAAATAATAATAATCTACCCCACCCTACCTTCCCCCCTGGCTGGCTTGAGCAGAGGAATTTAAGAAGCTGCCTTAGAATGAGTCAGACAGTTGGTCCATCAAGCTCAGTACTGGTAGTGGCTCTCCAGGATTTTGAACAGAGGTCTTTCCCAGCCTTATCAGGGATTGAACCTGGGACCTTCTGCATGCACGTTGCTACTGTCCTCCCTATTCTGCCCCACTGCTCCTAGAGAGCAGTTGAGATTGTTGCCTGACATGACTACTCCTTTGGGAAGAGCAGTAGCAAATGTGAAGAATCTTTGCTAAGCAGGTGCATCTGAGAGTTCATATAAGTAAGCATAATAAACAACAAATAGTATGATACATCATTTGAGAGTAAGCCACACAGAACAAGAACTTTCTTCTGGGTAGGCATGCATTGGATTACACTCCAAGGTTTCAGCTAAGTATATAATATATGGTCAAATTAAAGTTGCCTCATAATGGCCACTAAAAGCAAGCCACATAAGATTGTTTTCAAAGTTGTTAACTCTGGCAAATCACTAGGACTTGTGGGCAAAGAATGCTTTGTTGTGTCCATGCCATGTGGGTTTGATGCATAGATCGAAAAATTGAGAGGGAACTCCAAATATATTGTGTGGACTGCATAATTCCTATTTCTAAACAGGTAATGTTCCTCAGTGTCTAATCATTTTAGCCTTAATAATGCATCCTGCCATTTTACCATAGAAGGACAATGAGAGGAGAGGTGTACGGTTCACAACATCCTATAGGCCAGAGATAGGGAACTCATGGCCTTCCATATATTGTTGGACTCCAGCTCCCATCAACCCTTGCCATTATGGCCTATGGTCAGAGTTGATGGGAGTTATAGTGCAGCAACATCTGGACAACCAAAAGTTTCTTGTTCTTGCTCTAGGAATTCTTTTAAAAAGTGGTACATTGGCTACCTTCCAGCCAACTAATGAACTATTCCAATAGTCATTGCAATGAATTTGTTTCCGTTTTGCAGTTGTACCTTTGGATTGATTAACAACTCTCAGCTTAATGCCATCTGGCGACTTGTTAGTATTTAGTATAGCAATTAGTTTTAAAAACTCATCCTTGTCACCTCTGTTTCACACAGTGCCTCTCCTATATTAGCTCCAGGTGAAGGTTTCTATCCAACCCCAGTGCTTAGTCAGATGCTAAGAATTAATTTAATTTCATCGCAATCTCTTGTCTTACTTGAGTGTTCTTTTTACACCTTTGCATTTTAACTACTGGAGAGAAAGCATTTTATTATTTGATTCTCTAAATCAGGCATGGCCAAACTTGGCCCTCCAGATGTTTTGGGACTACAACTCCCATCATCCCTAGCTAACAGGACCAATGGTCAGGGATGATGGGAATTGTACTGTAGTCCCAAAACAGCTGGAGGGCCAAGTTTGGCCATGCCTGGTCTAAATAATCAATTCCCCATAATTGGGGGGAGAATAGATTCTTCTTTTTCTCTCTTTGTATAAATACAGTGTTCCCACAATGTAGTACAGAGGACAATTACCATTTAGATTGTATGATTTTGTGTATGTTTTATTGTGTTATTTATTTGAAAAACCTCTGAACTGGTTTTAAAATATGAAAAAGCTATAAACAATGATCACAACAACCAGGCATTAGGAAGTGGTACATATACAGTACCTCATATATCCCTATCCAGCCTTCCCTCTCAGGCCCAACAACTTAAGAAAATATAAGGTATATGCTGATTTTTCCATACACAAGAGGAGACTTGATAGAGGTGTATATTTGTGTGAAGGAAGTAGAAAAAGAAAAAAATTTCCTCCCTCTCATAAAACTAGAACTTGGGGATTTCAAGGAAGCTGAATGTTGGAAGATTCAGGACAGACAAAGTAAGGGGAGGGAAAGAACTTCACAGATTACATAGGGCTTTTCCACATCCAAGCGTGATTTAGCTGTTAAGTGGGATTATCTTAATGGATGGTTCTGGTCATGGGCAGGCCCTTAAGCCACTCCCCCCCGGCATGGGAGGAGTCATTACCATCATGCCAGGGTGGCACCACAATTACCCAGGGCCAATTGCCCAATCAATCTGAAGGGTAATTGTGAGGAGGAGTTTAAAAGCAGCAGTGTGACGTGTGCCAAGCACTTGCTTTGCACTGCTGAACACCCACCCTCCCTCCCCCTTTTTTATTGTGTTGTTTAGGTGTCTTATGGCCTTGCTTTGAACTTTGGTTGGTTGCCTGCCTTGGGATGGGGACCGGGTAGGAATTTTTCCATTTTGGCAAAATTGGCACTGGCCACTTGGTTTTCGTCTACCTCTTAGCAATCGTCACAACTTTGTCAGGTTTGGCGGTTAAGCATTGGCTTAATTTGGAGTGGGGAAGGGTTGATCAGCCATCGCCTGCCCCTCCCATGGTACAAGGGTATTCTGTTAAAGGAATCTGGGGCCTGGATCCTGTCTGAAGTCTGCTTGAGAGGCGAGAGCCATGCCAGGCCGCAGAAAACACCAGGGAGATGCAGGCGGCAGGGCCAGCCCTACGGCAAGGCTGGGTGGCACAGGGCTGCCAGGGGGCGTCGCGCTGGGAAACGGGGTGGGGGTGCTGGAGGGATCTTTGCACCACGCCAGATATGCTTAAGACGGCCCTGGAAGGCGGGGTCCCCTGAAGCAGTCTACCCTTTGGGTGGTTTACCCTTATAGACTTCCTGCAAAGGGGCCAGGAGTCCGATATAGTCTTTTGCCAATGCCTAAGCCAATACCGCTCACATTTGTAATCAATGAAGTTGATTAAACTTAAAATTCCATGTCTGTGTGAAGTTCTTTATTCTAAGAGGGGGGTTGGCTTGGAAGTCTTGACATGCAACCCACTTTTTCCTCATTTGAATGAGACTGGGGTTGCCATATAAAGTTGTTGAGCTTTAACAGATGGGTTTTCCCGAACGTTAAAGTGATTTTCGCCTGAACACTGCTTCTGACTGCCGTAGTCCAGCTATGTCTGGTAAATTCCAGATGTATGGCAACTCTTAATTAAACCAGAGTGATCCATACCTGCACATACTTGATTTTGTACATGTGGAACAACTTCTTCCCATTCCTATAGGTAGATGTCCCCTTTTGTCTTTGTTCCTGCCTTCTAATTTGTTGATTTTGTTATGTTGATTTTGTTATGCATGCTCACATATAGCTGCACTCACATCTTGCATACAAAATAAATAAAAAGCCCTTCCCTGGAAGGGCACAAAAGCACACTGTCTCAGCACACACTTTTATAGTTTTCTGGGTTTGCCCACTCCTGAGAAGGAAAAGAAAGAGAAGGCTGCTCTCCTCTGTTCAAAGGTGTATGTAAAATTGTTACCAACTTAGACAAAATAAAATAAAATATGAAAGCATCTAAATTCTCAGCACATGGTTTCGGGTTTGTTTTTTTTAAAAATAATTTAAAAAGTTGGAAACAGGAAATACAGCACTAATCTTATTATTCTAAACATATTTCATGGGCTCACTTCATCACACATTAATATCAATGTGGTAGTCATAATATTACAAGTGCAACATACATTCTGAATGTATCACTTGCACTTTATGCTCATTAAATCAATTTATTTTCCTGTTAGAATTTGGTTGTCAAGGAGGTCATCATATTAACCAATGATCAGTATTCATTGCCAAGTATTAAGGTCATGCTTTTCAAACTTGCTGTTCTACAGATAATCACCTAAATGTGGAGATTATTATTCAAAAGAGCTGATCAGTCACATCTCAGAAGAGCTTCCATACCATAGCAGTAAGTATTCAAGTACTAAGTTCACATTTTAAAAAGAGTGCACACACTATAAGATTTGTATTTTGCTTTATAGAATTCAAATGGAGTTTTCCCATTTCTTTCAGACAAGGCTGAATTTTGCTAAAAGCTTATTGTGAAAACAACACTGCCTCATGATGCAACAGCATTCCAGATGCCGATCAGGCAGGGAGGGGCGATAGCAAGTTTCTCTTTAGAATAATTTCTGGGTTGCTGTCTGTGCTATCTTTCGTTTGGGAAGGTTAACACACTGCTGCACAATCACTGTTATGGTACAATCCTGTATTGTTTTCCCATGGACAGGTCTGACTTCCATCCCAGGAGATGTGTGTGTGTGTGTGTGTGTGGCCTAACAGTGTAATTCTTTGCTTGTTTATTATTTATAATTTATTATTTACTCAGAAGTAAACCCCACTGAATTCATTGAAGCTTATTATTCCTAGGTAAGTGGACATAGAATTGAAGCCTAATGGAACCAGAAGCCAGGTATTGTCTGAATCTAGCAATAGAGGATGCAGACCTATCATGGCTGCTGCAAAAGTGCTGTGGACTGCACTTTGATCTAATTGATTCTGCAGTCAGAGAGGAAGATCAGATACTGGACCCATGTGATTGCAACCAAAACCTTCCAAGATAAATAAGGCCCCAAAGGGGGCACAATATGTATGCCGGAGAGAGATCATTTTGAGATTGTTTTATGCAAGTAAATGAAGTTGAACTTTATTTGGCAGTATTTGATGGTCCTCGTGCATTGTATCCTATCTACAACCTTTGATGTGAAAATATGCAATGTTCTCCCACCCTGCCTCCTGGTATCTGGCAGCATTAAACACATAGCATCAAATGGTAGATAGTATTAGATATTTGATGTTCATGTTTGGAGTTTGCTAGAATTGATGTCACCATTTTTTACATTAAGCTGTCTAAAATGTTCAGGTTAGGGTGTCAGATATGTCACATTCTAAACACAAATGTGATTTTTTTCAGGTTTTTTTTTTTAAAAAAAACCAACTTTATAAAAACAACTTTGAAACATGGGTTGTATTTGAATCCTTCCAAATACTCATTTCAGCACTGACACAAGCCCACATACAAAGTACTGCTTTGAGTAGCCAAACTGCTCCGTTCCCCACTTGCAAGCAGGAAGATTTCTCCAAGCCCAGTTCAAAACATTATCTAATGGGCCCCATGGGCTCCCATTAAGATACATGATGGTGCATTCTGCACTTTGCTTTCCGTTCATGAAGTCAATTTATTTTTAAAAGCAAATCTTTGAGGTAGTCAATATCATACTTTTAGAACCTGCCCTAGTTTCCAGGAAGTAGGTTTCTTATTTCTCCAGTTCCCATATGTAAGATCATGGTCAGGATTTCCCCCCCAACAGACTATGGCAATCAGTGAGGCTAATAAATATAATAATAATAATAATAATAATAATAATAATAATAATATGCTTCTAAATTGTGACTTTAACTATTTCGCTAACTATTTAAGAACATGTCTTAAAAACTGAAGCTGGAAAAGCTTTGTGTGTGCTTATAGCTTCTTGTTATTTGTAAAATATCCTGTGATTTGCTGGTAATCAGATATTATTGGTACTGCCTATCATGGGCATACCCAGCGAGGGGGGGCAGCTGCCCCCCCAGAAGCAAAAAATAAAATAAATGGTTATAAAGTGATGAAACGAAACAAAATTAGGTAGGGCGATGGCGAATAATCAGTTGTTTACCACAGTATCTAGAGCCACCTAGCGACTGGTAGAGGAATCTATTAGCCAGCCATTGGGATTCAAGGGAGGGAGAGGTATCTAGCGGGCTCTAGCAGAGAAAAGAGGGAATCTTCTAGAGGGGTCTAGTGAGTTCCGCGTCACTAAACTGAGCCGCCTGCCGCTCAACTGAGCTGCCCGCTATTAGTTTACCTTCTTATTTACATTTAGAAGACATCGAGGCTGCCTAAATGGATATAAGAAACTGGTTCCAAAAAGGTAAGTTACGGTAAGTAATTTCTGTAGAAAATTAAATTTTAAAGGGTAAAGACCTGGCTCAGAAGTACAATGAGAGAGGACAGACTGACTGGGTTGTGTTTGATGAGCGTCCATCGGAAATTCTTCAAGGAAAATCAGGACTGGATTGAAATGAAAGTTTTGAACAAGTTTTCTTCAAACCCAAGAAAAATGATATTAGTATAAGACATGTAACTAGAATAAAAATTATTATTTTTCAAGCAAATAATTGTAATAACTACCGTAAATAAAGCACTGCTATAATTATATATAATTTTCTTAGAAATTTGGTTTCATTCGCCTTTTCCGTGCTGAAATGTCACAACCTGAATGACCATGACTCCCCCCCCCCCTAGTTTTGATCCTGGGTACGCCCCTGCTGCCATTGAAGAGCTGCCTACTAGTTCTTCAGTGCTATTTTTGTATTACATTTTTAAAGTCTCATCATTCCTTACCATTGGACATGCTAGCTGGTGCTCATGGGAATTATAATCCAAGCCATCTGGAGGCCACCAGATTTGGAGACAGTACTACACACTTACCCAGGAATAAGCCCTGTTGAACTCAGTGGGACTACTGAGTCCACATGTCAACATCTCTCACTGAAATCAACATGAACTTAAGCATGTACTGCATTACAGCAAACACAGACTTCATCTATCTATCCTGTCAAATGAAGATCATTTTAAATCATGGTGTTCCTTGCCAGCTGCTCAGTGGGAGGAACTTGCTTGCTCAGTTGCCATAGTGTTGCTGCTCAAGAGATATTCTCATCTTATTTGAAACCAATCACCCTTCCATCATTGCACACAGATTCAGCCCATCTGGGGATCTGTATAGCTGGGGAAATTAGCAGACTATAAGGGTGGAACAGAACATTTGGCAACCAATAATCAGAAGCCAGGTTTTCTGTGTCTGGAATCATTGGCAGGTAATTTTCAAGTTGAATATTTTCACAGACACATTTTAATGGGAACAAATGTATAATGTAAATGCAACAATCACTGAGGAGACTCAAGGCCTTTTTCCCACGGACCAAAATTAACTTCACAAGAACAACTTCTAATTTCTGTTTTATGTTCATATATCAACAATGAAGGAAAAAAGAAAAAGGAGAGTCACTTAAAATGGATTTTTAAGATATCAGATCACTTTTGAAGTATTAGCCACTCTTGCAGAGTGATGAGTTGGTGTGTTGAGAAAATTGGAATGGCTTGGAATACCAATGTTTTGTGCTCCAAAAAGCACACCAGTATTCCAAACCAGGCTATTTTGTCCCCCACCCACGTCTCTTCTCCAGCTCAAATTGTGTTAAAGCCATTCTTCCTGCTCACCTCCTGCCTTCGGACAAATCATTTTATTTCTGGTTCAGGTCACCTTCACCTGTGTTCACTCATAAATCCATTTCAGGCTATTTCTGCATTAACCTGTTCTTTAATTATAGACTTTAAAAAAAGAAGTGCATGGAAATTCACATTTAAGAATGTATTTTCTGTCAAAAGATGCATTTTCAAATGTATGATGATTTTTTTAAAAATACTTTATCCGTAGCATTTTGATATATTGCCATTGCCTTCGGTGGAAGCAACATGGTGACTAGAAGTGCTATATATGAGCAAGACAGAGAGTATTTAATTAGGGACAAACTACACTTATATAAAGGGATGGGAAGGCTTAGTAGTGGAGAAAAATGAGGCCATTTAAGTTCTGTTGTAGCAGAGATTCCTATCCCCAAGCATTTGCATGTCTGAAGCTATGATAATGGCAGGAAGCCTTTTTACTTATAACCAGTCCTTCTGACAGTTTCCTTCTTCCCAGTGTTGCCATTGTGGAACTCAGCAGAGGGGATAACAGGGATAAAACCAGAATTAGTTTCCTCTGGCTCCACCTACTGTTTGTCTCCCTGCCTTCCACCCTACAAGTCTCAATGTGTACCAGCCGCCACTAGAATGAAGATGGGCCTTTTTCTGCTCCCTAGTGCTTGAAATGCAGCTGCAGTGCCAGGGGTATTGGGAAACGTAGTTTATGAGAAGCGTGGGAGACGAGATGGGAAAGGGAGATCATGTTAGAGTGGGTGGAGTAATGAAGAGCAAGAGCCACAGCAGAAGCCGGGGAAACGGATGGATGGGAAAGAGAGGAAGGGATTAAAATTCTGAGTCAAATTCAGCACTGCTGGATTAACAGACTTCTGCACAAGCAGCAGAGCTCCATTTTCATGCCCCGTCTCCTCCAGCCCCCTATGCATCCTCAAAATAAGCTTTGGGGAGCTGGATCCTCCAAGCAGATTGGAGGAGTGCCCAGGAGGAAAGGAAAGAAAAGTTGCATTGCACCAGCGGAACTGCAAGCAAAGCTCATTGGATATAACCCACTGCCTTGATCATGATATCTTAGTCAAACCTGATCTCTTGAAGAAAATAGCAAATTTCAATTCCAAAAAAATGAAAACACCCCACCCTTGCTATGTGTGTGGGTGGAATGACTCACTCCATATTTCTCTGGTCTGTTGTACCACTACATGTTGCTGCATGGCAGCTACCTCTCCTGCCTCTTCCCTGTGGATGAGGGGACGGGGGAGAGATTCATTTTGTTGCATATTCAAAGCAAATCTACCTAATTTGGACTTCCCAAAACAATATATGAACTGAAATACATTTCTACTTGAAAATTCACGCCTTTGCAAATTTTGCAATGTTCATTTTCATTTTGCAATGTTCTTTTTCCAAGAGAAAAAGAAATTCATCCAAAATGTATATATTCTGAAAAGATAGGTTGAAAATGTATAGATTAGTGAAAACATCATACAGAAATGCATATTAATGCTAATGAATTTTCATAAGTCTTTTTAAAAAAAGTTTTCAAACTGGTGCAGAAATGGGGTAAGCTGGACTTAACATTGAAAAAATTAGAAAAAGAGAAATCAAAGTTGTCATTCATTCCTCAGTCCTACTTCCCAGTATTTCCTCCAACAGTTGCAATACTTTCAAAGTTCTAAAAGCCCATTTGCATCTCTGTCTACAATCCAGAATTGCAGCTGTTATAACTCCATGATATACACCATAATTAGCTGTTATATAGAAGTCAACCTATTAAAGGACACAGATTCTGTCTCTATGGGAAGCCAAGCTATTTAGCAGAAAGTCTGACCTACAAGAAAAACCAATGACCTAGTTTAAAATGAGCCATGCTGTTTGGGACTATAGAGAGGCAAGTGGGATGTGGACAGCTTACATGAAAAACTGTTTCTATCTAACAACTTACAGTGACCAAAACTGCATCAAAATAAAGCACACCCCAAGTTCTTAGACATTGTTACTAAAATCACCTTAAATGAGGGGATTCTTAGAACTACTTAAACTGATATTGCCTTGTCAGAATCAAATACCATACATGGTTAGTTTTGCATTTTTTGATGCTTGAATGAGTTTTTGAACCTTTGCTTCCCAAAAAGAAAAGAAAAAAACATTCTTATATGACCGACTGCAAACTGCACACTGATGGCAACTGTATTTCAAAGCTGTCAGAATTAGTTAAGTATGAGTCTAAAATCCATGCAAGGATTGGGTAATCTGGGGAGACTCTAGTCCTGCATTCTGCTCCCACAGCAGTTGCCCAGATGCCTATGAGCAGCCCACAAGTATGATGTGTGAGTAACAGCATGTTCCTGTTTATGTCAATCATCCATTGATTGGCCACTGATAGCATTATCCTCTGGGAATTTGTCTAATCCTCTTTTAAAGCTATCCAAGCTAGCAGCCATCAAGCCAGTTATCGTCCACTAGCAAATTCCATAGATGAACTAGGGATGGATGCGTCAACCTATTTCTCTTTGTATCAGTTTCATATGCATTCAATTACCAGTCCATTTTCTTTGGTCCTTTGTTTGTTTGTTTTTTAGAAAAGGAATTGGGTACGTTTAAATTGTATGCATTTCTGTTAGCACTCTTCCCTAATATATGTGTTTTTGTACTCATTTCATCTCCACAATAGGCATTTTGTATGCATTTCTCCTGAAGTATGTATTATAAATGCATTTTTCACATAACATATGCACTTCTGTGGTCATTTTTTGAAATGAAACTGCATTGCAGTCTGTCTGTTAATTGTGCTTCCATCTGCATACAAGTCAGAACTGCAGAAGTGATCTGTTTGCTTAAAGAAAGTGGACTGAGACACTGTGGGAAAATTACTTCCTCTTGTCTTGAATCTCACAACGTTCAGGTTCACTGGATGACCTCAAGTTATAGTATTGTGAAAAGGGGGGGGGTGTTACTTCTTCCCCACTCTATCCACTATGAATAAACAATGAAGATCCTCCTCCACTCTTCTTCACCTACAGTACTTCTGCTTTTGCTATACACAGCTTAAGGGATGGATGAGTCAAGTTGCTGCTTTTCTGGTCCATTTCCTGACTGAATCAACAATTGTGACAGAACCTACCCAATAAGACTTTACCAAATAATATGGGGTATATTTTGGAGTGCATCCTGAGTTAACCTTGGAGGTCAAATAGACTGGAAACAACCTCATCATCTTCCTGCCTGTACTAAAAAAAAATATCCTTTTATCTGAATATAGTCATTTATAAAACAAAACAACCTGTCCTTTTTCAATACAATAGACAGAGATTGAATTCCATATTGGTGGCAAAGGAAAAATGTGAATGAGATTTCATAGGTATAGGGGAAAATATTAGAATGAGCATAAACATTTGGATACAATCTACGAAATGGACTTCTAACATATTTTCTACCAGTTCTTCTAACAGTTTTCTAACATATACTGAAGTAGTTTATCCTAGAGATAAAACAATTGGTCTCCTACATATATGACAATGGGTGTTAGAATTATGCTTCCAGATATTGGACTGGGGAGTGGGGACACCCAAAAGGTAAAGAGAGGCTAAATCAGAAGATAAGATGAGCCTGCTGGATCAGGCAAATGGCTCATCTAGTCCAGCATCCTGTTTTCATAGCCGTTGACTAGATGTCTGTGGCAAACCTATATCCTGGACATTAATGCAACAGCACTTTAATCACCTAGGATTTCCAGTTACTGGTATAGATGATGACACTAAAAAAAAGGCATAATAGATCCTTGGGAATAAACATTTTTGCTCCCCTAGGTAGAATCCAAGCATGTGAGAAAAATAACCATATATTATCACTGCTACTTTAATAGGTTGCTGGCAGAGAAGCTTGGATCAGTGCCTGCATGGGCCTTTCACGTATATGCTATTCCTGGCCATAGTTTCTGGTCATAGGTTTCTTGTTAATAAATAAAAAGAGCCTATATAATTCCTTAATATGTCTCCTTGTCTTCCTTCCCAAAGTCCTTCTGACAGCAAAAAATGCTCTTAGGCATCTAACACCTATTGATTTTCAATAGGAAATAGGCATTTAACATCCATTTGAACTTTCAAACTCTCTTGAAGCATTTATATCAACACAGAATGGAAAACCTATGCCCTGTATATTTCAACTGCTTCACAAAACTCAATTGCCTCGATCCAGTCTCTTATAGGTGCAGCACTTTTTCCCTTGTACTTTTGTGATTCTCATATCTCTCGTTTATTACATCAGTGATGTCACTCATTGGCTAAAACAATGGCAGGTGGAAACAAGCTCCTTTCTCACAAAGCAATTGATGGGAATAGTGCCTGCATATTTTGCTTTGTAGCACTCATTGTATGAGGGCTGCAGACTTCAAAGAAGAGGACGAGAGCACTCAGAGGCAGGGTGCCCTGTGGCCCTGGTTATTAATAGGTTCACCTCTCTCCCCTTCTCAGAAGGTCTGTGCATGGTCTTTAAAAGCTTACTTCAAAATAGCGTATTTTCTTCCATCTGAGCACATCCAGAGATGTTGGTCAATATAATGAAAACCATATGAAGAATGTTTCCCATATTCTGGGTTAGCAACAGTGTTTTCTTCTCAGTGCACTACCATGCTTCTCATACCAGTCAAACTTATTTGAATATGAAGTTTTCTTTGTTCAGGATGGTACAGGGTATGGAATTAACCCACAAATATAATAACTTCCCAAACCGCTCAGTAATTGTGGTTCCTAACAATCCCAAAGTGATAATGCTGGTTAGCACAGTTGCCTATTATTCTCTTGTGTCATATTTGACAATCAGTTACTCAACATTCTTTATGGATACTGTCACAATATTAAGAAATAGCTAGTACACTCATTTTCATTCTTCTTTACCCCTACCTTCCCAAATCCGCTTTATGGAAGACAGGCATACCCAGAGCTAATGTGGCTTTCAAACATACATGCTTAAGTCTGTAAACCAACACTGATGTACCTACCTGGAAAAACTCCATTAAACTTAATAGGATTTACTAATAAGTAAATTTGTATACAAGCTAGATCATCCAACCACATGCTATAGGAACCAGATGCTTTAGGAAACCAATAAGCAGGTCCTGATTGCAACAATGTTATATACAACTAGTATATACTGTCTCTGACAGCAGAGGTAGAACCCAGCCAGCCTGACTAGCAGTATTCATGAATATCCTGATCCGCTGACCTACCTGGCAGACAGACAGTGTGCCAGGATGAAGTTCCAAGCCCAGAAGCCAATCCACACAAGCAAAGTCCAGGGTCAGTCCAAGTAAGCCAAGACAGAAATTCAGTAGTCAGGATACAGTCCGGAGTCAATCCTAAAGTAGAAACCCATGAAGGTCCAAGGAGAATCCCAGGCAAGGTCCCTCAACACACATGAGTTAAGCAGACACAACAGCTCAGCTCTGCTGCCCTCTTATACTGTGCCTGCTGATTGCAGCATCTGGGCTTGATGAGCCATGTGACCATCACCTGTTCTCAGCTGAGGAATCACATGCCTCCTTCCCCACTTGCTCAGCCTCTGCTTCCTGGAGTGACCCACTCACTGTTCCCTATGTCTCACGACCTGCCATGGGGACAGGAGCTCTCTGACTCTGACAAGGAGTTCCACTGCTCGGCTTCCTGTGCCCCTTGCCATACTCTGTCACCTCATCAGTACTACCTACACCAACCTCTCCTTCCCCATCTCCAGTTTGCTCCTGTGTGATCCACTCCCAACTGTACCCCTCACAGGGATTCTCTCTACTCCTGTCAGTTATTGGCAGTATGCAGTGCCAAAAGCAGAAAAGAGCATAGCTTCCAAGTCTCCCGCTGAAAAATGCAGGATCAGCAGCGGCGCAACACCGGAAGTCGCTTCTACGCATGTCTGGACATGCTTAGACACAACGTTCGGTGCCGGCGCTGCCCGATTTCCGGTGCCCAGACATGGGCAGAGCGGCACCCGAAATGGAGCCTCCATGGCAGGTAGGAAATCCAGGGGATTTTTTTCTATTCGGGATAACAGCGGGAAACGGATTAAAATCCGGGGGTTTCCCACGAAAAACGTGAGACTTGGCAGCTATGGAAAAGAAGGGACTAAATAAATCTTTACCTGCATTCAAGAAATATGTAAAGATTGGTTATTTATTTATTTCCTTATTTCCTTATTTCCTTATTTATTTATTTATTTAAAAACTAGGCATTTAGCCAATAGTTATATGAAGTTTCTATACTGCTTTTTAAAACTGTTGTCTGCAATATGTTTTGGGGCAATTTGCCTAACCAACGCCATCAGTGGAAGCAAGTCCCATGCAAGAACGTCCAATTGCT
The DNA here is from genome assembly GCF_965207765.1 of Zootoca vivipara. Taxonomy (NCBI): domain Eukaryota; kingdom Metazoa; phylum Chordata; class Lepidosauria; order Squamata; family Lacertidae; genus Zootoca; species Zootoca vivipara. Next base: position 61,186,268 of record NC_142587.1, read on the forward strand.
CAATGGGGCTCCCCCTTCTCTCCCTGCCCCCATGTCCCCAATGCTGGTTCATAACAATGGGGGTGGGAAGGGATTGTACAGACAGAATGAGTGGAATAACATTTTAAATTGCTCATAGAAATTTTTAATAGTAGTATGAATCATCTAGTGTTCCCTTTGGGAAGAAAGGGTGGGTTATAAATTTGAAGGGGGGGGGGAATGAACATGTAAGCCTGGGATGTAAATGTATCTACTGCAGGATTTTGCCCTAGAAAGGAAAAATATAATATTGATTAACTGGACCTGCAGAACACAGGCAAATGCAGCAATAGTGAAAAGGTGAAGTGTCTGTCTCTGAGCAGGATGAATGAGGTATGTACTTTAAGTAATCCTATTTAAAAAAGGTAAAGGACCCGTGACAGTTAAGTCCAGTCATGAACGACTCTGGGGTTGCGGCGCTCATCTCACTTTAATGGCCAAGGGAGCTGACGTTTGTCTACAGACAGATTTTCTGGGTCATGTGGCCAGCATGGCTAAGCCGCTTCTGGCAAAACCAGAGCAGTGCACGGAAACACCGTTTACCTTCCTGCCGGAGTGGTACCTACTGCATTTATCTACTTGTACTTTGACATGCTTTCGAACTGCTAGGTTGGCAGGAGCTGGGACTGAGCAATGGGAGCTCACCCTGCCATGAGGATTCAAACTGCTGACCTTCCAATCGGCATGTCCAAGGCTCAGTGATTTACACCACGGCGCCTCCTGCGTCCCAATCCTATCAAAGGAAACACTAAATTGAAGAACAGTGGGCAGAATTCACATAATGAAGTGTACAAGGACCTCTGCTTGTGCAGTGGGCCTTCCCCCCCCCCCACATGCTCCTTCCCCTGAAATTGGCTCCAGGTGGTCAGGGGAATGCCAGAACATATCACAAGGGGAGGAGAATGGGGATCATTCCATCTGGTAAACCACAATGGTAGAACGTTTCTCATAGCGCAACACTGAAGCCCCACCGCCACAATTGTTTGTTTAGATTTCTATACCCTGATGGCAGGTGATTTGCATAAGAGTCAAAATCAGCCACGACATTTTTGAGACAGTGGTGAACATTTTTGGCTTGACAGGCTATAGAATGACAGCAGAGCAGAGCTCGCTGTCAATATACCTATCATAGGCCAAGACTGGTTACAGGTAGGTAGCCGTGTTGGTCTGGGTCGAAGTAAAATAAAAAAAATCCTTCAGTAGCACCTTAAAGACCAACTAAGTTTTTATTTTGGTATGAGCTTCCGTGTGCATGCACACTTCTTCAGATACCAAGACTGTACTGCTAAAGCAGATTACGAATTTGTAAGCCCCAGCCCTACATGTGGCATACTGCACAATACACTGGGTAGCCCCCATGATCCTGCTAGCTTTCTACCTGCATCCCTGTTTTTGCTTCGTAGTCGTCTGGAAGCATAGGATTTGTTAGCATCAAAAACAGGAGTATAATAGTTTGCCCTGGCCTCCTCAACCTGGTGCCAAATTCACTCAGCTGATTAACTTCTAGGACTCAGTTGCAAATGCAGCTCAATTCCATGGTTGCAGTTACTGAGTTTGTTAAAGACAAACCTGTATGGCAAGCCTGAAAGCACTTAGGTGAATATACATTTTCCTTTCCTGGGTTCATTGTAAGTGCTTCTGCTTAGGCTTTCTGTGGTGTATTTAATTTGTCTTAACTATACAACTAATCCAAGAAAGGTTGTTAATGATTTAGGCCATCATGCATTAGCAGTGGCTTTCCATTGTATTTGGCTGCTGAGCTTTGATCCTTTTAGCTCCCATTCCCAGCAGGATCTGAGTTTAGCTCCAGCTTTTCCTTCTCCGATTTTCCTTCTGCAGGAGAGTAGAGAAGACATTAATCAGCTGTGATCCTGCTGAAAGTCCTAGTTTTATTTTCTGTCACCCAGGAAAGGCCTCCTTCCATGTACCAGGACTTTCTGCCTTTTGAACTTCCAACATTCAAAATCCCTGCCTGATTGAATCCCAGAACTCATGTTTGCCATTTGTTACTCTTGCTTCAAGGTATTTGATTCTGCTGTCTGTGCCCAGTTGAGAATTTGTACAGGGAACGAAAGTTGCCTGCTGATGTAACTGGAACATGATCCATACCACCATGATTTCCTCAGACAACTACATGCAGCAGTGCTGTGGAATGCCCTCCCTGCTGAAACATGAGAAGCCTCATCAGAACTGACATTTTGCTAGCACACCTGTTCAGGCCCTGAACTTTAACCTATTGATTGAATTGTTCTTTTAACTGTGCTTTTTTAATGGTGTGTTTCATTGTATATATTTATGAATGTTTAATCTTTTTTTATAATTTTTATAAAATGTCCATTCTACATTTTAGAATATTCACTTAAAGAACCTTAAAATATCAATGACTTCGCTTCTTCTCTTTCCATGGTTCATTTTGCACAACATAAATGACTGCATATTTTAAATAAACTAAACCATTCAGTATTCCATTATTACATCCATCAAAACTTATTTACACTGTTGAATTTATCTTAATGCTGCCCACATTTTCAAATAAACACAATTTTCCTCCATAAATTCAATAAATATTTTCAAATTTTCTTTAAAGGTATGTTCTTCTTGTTTATTGTTTTGATGGAATTCTTTTATTGCGCATTTTAATTAAGTGTGGATATTTTATAATTGATTTTATACCTGTAAACTGCTAAGAAGGCATTTTTGCATGTAAATAGTACATAAATTTGAAAATGATGATGTTATTTAGGATTAGGCCTGCAGCTGGTTTTCTTTTTTCTTTTTTGGAAAATCCTTCCCTGTGTGAGTGAAGCGCTATTACATAGAGGAATCTTTCCCTAAGGCAAGTGTGGGGAACTTTGTCTCTCCTGATGTTGCTGAACTAGAACTCTCATCAGCCCCAGCAAGCTTAGCCAATGGCCAGGGACAATGGGAGTTGTAGTCTGACAACATCTGGAGGACTACTTCTGCATTCCTGCCTTAATGTATAACAGAGCCCTGTTTCTCCTCATCCTCTTTTGGTGACTGAACAGGGGCATGCATGTGGGCACCACACCAATAGGCCCTGTGCTCTTCTCTCATATCCTTCTGTTTCTTAATCAAGAAGGGTGGGACAGGTTGTTAGAGGACTGTGTAGGCCATTTCCCTGTAATGCACCACTAAGGGGAAGAAAGATGCAATATAAGGGTTTTTATGCCATATGGATACCACTTTGTGTGCAGATGCTATGTCTGAGTGGGTAAGATCATCCCCATGATGAACATTTCTGCAGATATATATAACTATATTTTGCCATCTGTAATTCAAGCAGTAAATGAGAGATCTTTGGCAACAGTACATACATTAACATATTTTGTTCATGGTAGTGATGGGATGGTTTGGTATTAGGATACATATTTGGAATGGTTTTTTTCATAGAGAGTAGAGCAAATTATAGTACTGATTCTAGATATCTATATTTAAATTCACATTTTCCAGTTAGCTGAACACTAGCCATAGTTACCTCCAGAAATGGTGCATGTATTATAAAACAAACAAACAAACAGAAAAGAGCTGGCTTTTCATTGTATTTCTGCTATATTTTTCCAAATATGTTTAGTATTTGTTAGATTGTCTGTTAGAGGGTTAGTGACATCAAGTTTCAAGAAGGGACAAACTTCCTTTGTCATATTCTCCAAACTCTGCTTAAAATTAACATGACAATATTCTGAACCCTGTAATTATAGAAGACGTCATCAAGATACTTATGCAAATATTTTGAATACATGTAATTATGGAGAAAGGAAAAAAAAATGTCATTCAAGATAACAGGTGCCACTTCCTGGGGTGCTTTTGCTATGAGCAGCAGCAAGCTGCTATGATTCTACCAAGTGATGGAGATCAAAATAAATTTTAATAAGCTACAGAGTGGCATTCAGCCAATAGAACCAAATACCTGGACTCTTTAACTTGGGTTACATAGTATGCAGGTTTTAATTTTCTGAAGACTTTTTAAAGATATGCAACTATACTGTGCAGGCCGTTAGCTCAGTTGGTTAGATCATGGTGATGGTAACATCAAGGTCGTGGGTTTGATCCCAGCTGCTATTCCTGCATTTCAGGGAATTGGTCTAGATGAGCCTTGTGGTGCTTTCCGACTCTACAATTCTATGATGTAAGAAGATGATTTTTAAAAATTGCTTTAAGAGAAACTTTCCCAACCAAGTGCTCGCTAGATGTTTTGGACTACAGCTCCCATGACCTCCGACAACTCCATACAAGTTGCCAATTGAATAGTAACCACTGGTGGTGTCAGTTGCATAGGAAGAGGCAACCACACATTTAGCAACAAGGCACTTGCATAGGGCTGACTGCACTAGCACCACCTCACAGACCAAGAGATAGGAGTGGTAATGACCTTCTCACTATGATTCACTTTCAGCCACTGAACAACCTCTCTAGGCACCACTGGATGGCATGTATGAGATAGTAGAATAACTATTGCAGTTAGCCTGATCTATCCAGATTGATTCAGGTATGTCCCGACAGTTGGTCCAAAGGCTTTCTTCATGTCTCTGTACATTCTGTGATTGTTGCCAATGTCGGCAGCAAGTTGGATACTCTGACACAGCTTTGCCCAGTAGTCACTGGCACATTGTCTGGCAGTCCGTTGGGCATCACTCATTGCCTTTCTCAGTGTATCAAGTGTCTTTTCACAGGTTGCATGCTTGTAGTTCACAAGAGCCTTGTGCTTTGCAATGATGATAGGCTCTATGTTCTCTGTGCCAGCCTCAAACCAGTCAGGGATCTGTTGCTGTAGCTGAGCTGAAATAAATCTCCTATGAAAAAATTGATCCAAAGGTTCCATCGCCCAACCTTGAAATGTCCCTCACTGCCTGCCCTTAGCTCTCATTTGATAAGTGGTTAGATTTATACCACAACACACCACAGTGGCAGTGCTCCTATTCTCTGGCAGAAGCTGCATCCTAACAGCCCTCCGCCCCATCAGGGTGTTGGGATTGCAGCCCTAAGTTACCTGCAAACATTTGTTTTACCCTGTATGCCACCCCATCCTATCTAGTAAATCCAAAATAATTCAACTGAAAATGCTGGAGTAATTCTACACTGAGATGACATGACTGGAAAGGAAGATGAATCTAACTTCATAATATCCTAATGGGAGATATGAGACATTTCAAGTGCAAAGGGGGTGGGTAATTGGGCCTGAGAAAGGCAAGAAGTTGATTAGAACTTACACCTAGTGCCCCAACCTTTTAGGAGTTGTAATGTCTTTATTTCTAATTTCCCAAAGTCTAAAAGGAGAAGACAAATAAGCAAACCAAAGAATAATACACAAAGAACAAATACAAGCCTGTCTGGCTGTTAGTAGAGAAATTGGTAGTTTAATGGATGAATTCACCTCATTTATCCCCTACAGATAAATTACTGGGTAGCCTTCCTATCACACAAACTCATAAAAGCAATTCACAAAAGATCAAAAAATCAATTTCTAGTCCCCCTGGTGAACTATCACCATATTATGTCTAGAGAGCAGCAATTCCACCCTTAATTGTAAAATTCTTGGCTTTTCAGGACCTGTTGAAATTGTTCTTATATTGCGGGATGATGGCTCAGCCTTTTCCTTAGTCACTGACAAGTATGAGAACAATTAACTATGAGCCAAAATGTCATCCTCTGCAAGCAGGCAGGACAGAACCAAAAACAAACCCTTTGTAAATCTTTAAAAATTTAAACACGTTACAAATCAGTATTGAAAAACTCCACAGAAAATCAGGCACAATTTTCTTGGAAAGGTGCTCTTCTCTTTAAACTTAGTTGGTATGAAGGAGGAAGAGGAGGAGATTAATGTATAAACTGCTTATAGGCCAAAATAGCTTTTAAGTGATTTACAACTATAAAATCAATCCATAACAGAGGTTGCATAAAAGTAGATTTGACACTCTTCCATAATAACCCCTCATCTCAAACAATAACATGATTTTGTTGTGGTAATGATGGGATGGGGAAATGTGCTGGAAAGTGAGTAATAATGGCAACATAATCTTTGAGCAAACAAATAATAATGAATGTTCAATAAATCGTGTCCTCCCTAAAAGAGGGCATGCAGGAGGACTTTGAAGAGTTGAAGGCAGTTCTTCATGGACTCAAATTTGTGGTCACTGATGGCAGTGGCATGTGTGGCAAGGTAGCCAATGCCCAGCTGCCACCAAGAGGGCCAGGAAGCACATCCAGAGTGCAGTGGCCAAGAAGGTTCTGATCTTGGGCGGGACGGTGATCCGTCACCTGGGCATTACCTTCCGTGATGTGTCCCTTTACAGGCTTGATAGGGTTCATCTGTCTGTAATCTGGAATGATTTGTGGCTGACAGCATTGTCAGCAGGGTTAAGGGATTGGTTACAAGTGTGAGCGGTTGGCGGCGAGCACGGGTGCTCATGTGGTGGATAGGCTCTGGTTCAGGTGATAGGGATGGGAGAACAATTTCGCCATCCCTATGTGAAGGGTATTCCACGCCAGTGGAAGACAGGAGTGCCTGGCGTGCTATGGTCCATGGGGACACGAAGAGTTGGACACGACTAAACGACTAAACAACAACAATTCTGTTAAAGGAATCCAGGGACTCATATGGTTTGGCCAACACCCAAAAGGGGGTTGTGCCTATGCCTGAGTCCAGGGGGACATCTGGGTGGCGGACATAGTCTGTTCCCAGCTTACCGCCTATCCAGGTGTTCACCCTTGGCTGACCTATGCTGGTGCCTAGGGTCAGTGCTGCCTGCAAGGGTGCAGGGAGCTAGTTGAACCAGAGCCTATGCAACCACTCACTTTCTGAAATCAGGTACAGGTAGGTAGCCGTGTTGGTCTTGCGTAGTCGAAACAAAAGAAAAAAATTCCTTCCAGTAGCACCTTAGAGACCAACTAAGTTTGTTATTGATATGAGCTTTCATGTGCATGCACACTTCTTTATTTTGTTTCTGTAATCAATAAAGTATTCTGCCAAAAACCAAAATAAGAATTACTTGATCTCATCTTGGTAGTTAATTTTCTGACACCTTTCCATTGTTTCTTATAATTTTGCAATTCCACTATGTCTATACCAATATATTTCTATAGATATAAGATTTGCATTTTCGGTTTGACATTTCCAGAGTCAACCATTGGTGGTGCTATATATTCATTCCCCCCCCCCCTTTACATTGGAAGACAATCCCACAAAGGCATTATACCATTTATCACGGTGTTCAGAAATAAGTAAGCATCATCCTGGAGATCAATAACACACTTTTTTTTAAATGGATGTGAATTCTTTAATGCAAATCTCATTTGCTGGAGATATTTTAGCAGAAACCTATGAGTCATCTGCTAGGGATGAAGGACTGTACCTTGCGGTTTCATCATAGTTCATGGGGTAGGAATAGATGGCCTCCAGCATCCAAGTCTAAAATCTTATATTACTATGATCCTAAGGTGACTTACTCACTGTATTATAACATAATGAAGTAGGCATATCCTTTAACATTTTCTGTACACAATATTCTCAAGTGGTGCAAACTGGCTTAGGCTCTTTGAAGTCAGCAGATCTGAAGTGGCATGCCCCTGCTAAGCATGTGGGAATAAGAGTCCTAGGAAGCCGGGCTTTGACTCATCCTGGGGGTAAGAAGCCTTGTATGTGGCCTTAATTGAGATGTTTTGCAGGCAGTAAATTGCTGCTTTGCAGTGAGCTCCTCTAAAGCCCACTATTGGTTTGCAAGTTCTTGGAAATAATTACTGTTGATACAACATCTGCTCTTTGAAAGACAGCAGTTGTTATTTGTGTTTTATTTTTATTTTTAAGGCATTTGACTTGCCCCCAGGCTCTTATACAAATCCTTTATGCAAACAAAATCTAGCTAAAATTAATCATTGGAAACAAACGCAGATGCCCTAAGCTTCCACTTGACATTAGAACCTAGTTCTCCTCCTCCTCTCCTTCCTAATTAATGGAGCTGAACCTTTCAGCTTTTTCTTTAGAAAAACAGAAAAGCAAAAGGGGGGGGGTTTCATTATAAAAAACCCCACACACATGTGCTGGGGAGGGAAGAAAATCTAAAAACAAAGGTGGGTGGCAAGCTGCATACTAGGACAAGCAGCAATGGAAATGTTAGAGTTTTGCTCTCTTCTTTTTAAAAAACTGAGTTGCTCTACAGACCTCAAACTGTGATGGAGCTGCAATCAATGGTCCTTTTGTTCCTGAGTCATATTCATCCTATATTATGATGTAGTGCCATCCCAGGGCCCTCGTGAGAGGAAAAATATGGTAAGCCCAAACTTTTTAAATGGATACAATTTATAGAGTACTCCTAGGATTTCTGTAAATACTATGCATTCTTCAGTTTGTTCTACCTGAATTATTTTGTTTTGTGTTGGATTGGTGAGATAAAGGAGAATGTAAGCTAACAGAGAAAAGCTTCAGTTATTATTTTTACTGTTGTTCTGTGGGGAGATTTGAAAATAGTTTTGGATCTAGGCCAGGGATCCCCAAACTGCAGCCCTCCAGATGTTTTGGCCTACAACTCCCATGATCCCTAGCTAACAGGACCAGTGGTCAGGGATGATGGGAATTGTAGGCCAAAACATCTGGAGGGCTGAAGTTTGGGGATGCCTGATCTAGGCATAGTAAACCAAGCCTGCCTGAATTCCAGTGAGAAATATAGCTCAGTGGTCCCACATTCAACCAAGAAGGTGGTTTCTCTGCTCAACATCTCTCTCATCTCAGATAGTGCAGGCACTGGGATGAGGGCTCCCAAAGAGTATTTTAGTTAAATTGAATGAATACATACTGTAATCCTGTACCTCAGATGCCTATCTGTAAAATGTATAGTGAATGATGGTTGCAGTCACAAGCCTGGTGCATAGTATTGCCTTCATCAAATGGCAAACCATCTCAGATACATTCAGTTCCATATCGTTCCTGTGCTGCTTTGATCATGTAAGTTTAATCAAATTTATTATTAGGTGCATGGGCCATTAAAACAAACAAACCATGGAACAGTAATGACAAAAGCCCCAAAGCCCCAAAGGAGCCAACATTATTATGAGCATTTTCAATAGCTATTTTTTGACTTTAGGTTCTAATGTGATGTAGAAAGAAACTAAGATATATAAACTGATAAAACAATAAGATTACCCACAGAGCAATTTAAGTTCTATATTTCAGGAGGGTAGAGAATACAACAGATAGTATGCTAGACTGAGGAATGCAAACTGCTGCAAGGCAAAGCCACTGGCTTGCAAGTGAATCAATATGGGTGTCTAAAACATAATCAAATCAGGATGCAGGAAGAAGGATGATTGCCATATGGCTATGCCAGAGAGCAGCTTGCTTTTGGGGCTTGCTTTGGGCCATTTTGCATAAATGATTCAAAGAGCAAATTATTAGCAGAAACACCCACTAAAAGTGTTTTCAAACACTATAGTGATGAAGTTAGATAGACAATGTAACCGCCTCAGGGTGAATTCTCTTACCCATGAGGTAATTTGGTTATCTGCACCATCTTTCTAAGTGGTAAAGGACCATTGTACCAACATCATGCACAGATGTATAAGTAAATTGCAACTTTAATCCTAAATATATTTATGACACTGTAAGCCCCACTGAACACAACTAAACTAACTTTGGAATAAAAACATGTAGGATAAAATGGTTACTGGGATGGGCCCCATCTGATACTTTGAACACATTACTTAACAGCTTCTTTGTACTCAAGAGAATCACATCATGTGGTTTTTGAGGAACTGTGCAGCTTCATATTGCAGATGGTGGATCACATGTGGATGGCTAAAGAATGCTTTTTAAAGTTTAAAGCAACCACAAAGAAACCCTTCAGTCACCTCACCTCACCTTAGGAAGCCCCCCCCCCCACGAGATATCTCCCTCAAAAAATAAAAATTCCCAATGTTTACAGGTGAATAAGTGGACACACAAAATGAGTGGAGTAGTTCAGTCTGCCTTAATTAGTATAATTTAGTCATAGTTAAGTCTTACTGAAAGCAATTGAAGGGTCAGTCATTGTAATGTTTAGAAATCCATTCTGTTATTTCCTCCTGTGGGGTGCACATTCAGACCACATCATGGGAAGTACTTGTTTAGATATTAAAGTTGTTGCAATGCAAACAATACTTTGACTATGCATCCTCTTTGCATTTTCCTTGGTCTCTAGAGAATCACACAGTCATACTGTGCTCAGTCTGTTTGGGAACTGGATAAAAGTCTATAATTCCCAGTCACTTTCTGATGGAATACTTTAGTATCTTTATCACAGTTAGTAACTTTGCTTTCAAGTTACTTGGAAGTTACTTTCAAGTAAATATGTTTAGGAATGATCTGCTACATTCTGAAAGGTTTTCTATAACAGCATCATACACACAATTGCCATTTTCATGCAGATAACAATCTAGTAAACTACAATGAGATTTCTACCCAGATGCATTATTAAATGTTTCCCTTTGAAATATCATCTTGTCAAAAGGAGAAAAATGTTAATAGATATCTTGATTATTCTTTCTCTCAACCACATTCTTTGAGTATTGTGTTTCCAATGCTTTTATTACTCCAACCCACCCTTCATCTCTCCCTCAAAAAATTCTTGAGAAACAAAATCTCTTTTTCATTCGTGGAACTTTGAACCTTGGTGAACCATATGTGCTAGAGGAGTATTGAGCAAACATAATTCAATATAACTGATAATTGCCTGGTAGATGTTGTTGGGAATACATTTTCTACAGAATGTGTTAAAGAATAGGATGGCTAGGATAATGAGGTGTAGTGAAAGGGCAATGAGAAGACTATGATGAGCTAGTTTGTACAGGACCTTTTTATATTAGAAAAAAACCTCAATGGGGGGTGGTAGTGCATGCCCCTGTATATGTGTGTGCATGCAATGGTGTCTGAAAACTGTATTTGTTCTGATTTGAAACTGGGGGAGCAAAATAATTGGAGTAGGTGGGATGCTGAATGTTAGTGTATTTTTTGTGTATAAGACTAGGGTTTTCCCCTAAAAAATAATGTCCAAAATTTGGGGGCATCTTATACATGGATAGATCTTCACCCATTTTCTTAAATCGGAATCCCCCAAAACAGTCTTTTACATAGGGGCGTTGAATAGAAAGAAAAATACGGTATTTAGCATAAGTATCATGTAAGTTAGAACTTTAGAAAATAAGTTAGAAAGCACTATATTTCTAAACTGACCTTCCTCCCAGGGTGGTTTACAGCATAGTATAATAAAACAATATACCACAAACAAGAGCAGGTAAAACTAAATACATAATGCAGCAGACATGAAATATTGCTGAGCATCAAGTCGTCTTTCTAAGCAAACAGATGCTTCTTCCGTTGACACTGAACCATCAAAAATGAGGCAACCTATCTACGCGGAGAAAATTCTATACTTGGGTGCCACGATGGAGAAGGTCCTATTCTGTGTTACCAAACAATAGGACAACACACAAAGCACATTCTTTCCTACTGTTTGTCTCTTTGAGCAGCACCATAGCACAGTGAGAGGACGCATCTTTTGCATAAAGAAGGTTCCCGTTTCAATCCCTAGCATCTCCAGGGAGGACTGAGAGATCTCTTTACTTGAGTGCCTGGAAAGCTATGACCAATCATACAGAACAGGGATGGGGAACCTTTTCAGCCAAAGGGCCACACTCTTCTTTAGGGTAGCCTTCTAGGGGTCACATGCCCATATTCACCTTTGTAAAATTGGCTAGTTTCTCCACACGCTGCTCTATTCAGAGAAAGGTCATAGTTGGAGTTAAAGAACACAGTCCATCCAGGTAAAAATTATTGGGTTTGTAAAGCAGGACCAGGGAGGTGTGTGTTATGGGGAGAGAGACAGATAGAGAGGCTTGGCGGGATGGTTGCGTTTTGCCCTCGGTCCTGAGGTTTCCCACCTTGATGCAGGGACCAAAGGTCTGATTCAATTTTAGACAGCTTCTTAAATTCTGTGACAAATTTTATTGGAGTATTGGTTAAATTAGATGCAACCCCCCCTCCAAGTATTTCTACTTTTCCTCCCACCATTTTGTCCACTCCTTCGTCCCCCTGTCTCTCAAAATGTTACAACATGCAAGCATTTTTGTGAACCAACTTGTCTTGGGCACAGAACATAATTACTTCTTTTCCACACCAATGTGCAATGGTTTAGCCATCAGGGACAGCTGAAAAGAGAATTAAAGTCGAATGTGGAGCCACTGTGCTATCATTCAACCGAGATCTAAGTGTACTTTCTGCCACATTAAAAAAGCTGAACTGGATAAAGTGAAGTGAGTGGGTAACATAAGTGTGGGGGCAGTATTAAGTACTCTGGTGCTTTCAATCACGGCAACATCAACAAATAGATCAGTGAATGTGCTGCCTGTCAAGACTTCCCAACTCAATTGTACGCCTGTATTAAAAGTCATAGCGATTTCTACATCTAGTAATGCTCCTCAAGGCCAAACACACAGCTGTAACGGTAACATAAAAATGGAAGTGCATGACTTGGGAAATATAAAATGAATAGATAGATACACACACATATATAGTATTTTATTTCTTTGAAACATATGGCTTTATAATTGAAAGCAATATACTTTTCCAGTGGAGCTTGTGCTAAGCTATTTAATGTATGTCTAATTATTGTTTAGAGCTGTGTGGGAATAATGCAGCCACATCCTAAAGCCATGAAATGGTGCTTCTGCGCTCCACTCTCCAAGTGGTATGCAGGCACCATGGCAAGATCGGCTAGGCATAACGAGCCGGATGTAGAGTCTGTACTTCTCCCCATACCACAAGATAGATGGTCCTAGGAAGCCAAGCCAGCCATGAGGAACATCTCACATACATCACAAGTTATCCATTCCTGAGGTCATGCCAGTCCTGGGAACGTCTTCATCCATCTTTAATTATTCATTCCCCAGGAGCTCAAACTTCCCATGGGAAACATGCATACTATGGAGAACAATAGGGTCTGAGCATATATGGGCATAAGAGTGTTCTGCTGATATTATTGGCTATTGCTATATAGGTGTATTGTAATGATTGGTTTATGGCTATTGCATATGCATTTATTATACCTAATAAATATGTGGTCACGAGAGAGCTCGGGGCTCTCGTCCCACAACTGGTTGACTCTATCAGCTGTCTGTCGTCCTTCACGAAAGCCCACCATTTGTAAAAGCCTCGGTGCTATCCTTTGCTGCTACTTCTGGCTGTCAGTACCTGGCTGTTACTTTGTAACAAGCCTGGCTGCTGCACTCCTAGCTGCTCCCAGCTGCAAAGACTCTGGCTGTTACATCTGGTGACCCCCGACGGGATCTTCGGATACGTCCTTGGGCCTCCCCTGCTCATCGCCTGGAACAGGCTCGGTGCACCCGATCTCGCTGCTGGCAGCCGTGATCTTCTCGTGAGAATGGGGGGTGGTTTCTCACAGCTCCAACAGCGCCATTTATATGAGCTGCGTGAATTAACCAAGCGCAACCTCTATTTATTTCAGTCTAATGGCAAGTTTCTTCATAATTCCATCTCTAAATCTGAACTTGCCTCATTGTTAAAATACGTGTGGGATAATTGCCCCGCGTATCCTGAGGGTGGCTCTCTAAAACCTGAAACGTGGCGGAAGATTGGTAACTTTCTTCATACCTCCCCACGCGCGTCGCCCAAGATTCTTAGTGCATGGAAACTGGTCTTTGAATGCCTTTTAGCCCATGACCAGTCCCTCATGAAACCCCTCTTAGATCCCCCACCATACAATTCTTCTGTCTGGGTGGTTTCTCCCTCTGATACTTTTGCTTTAGATATTGTTTCTCCACCCCCCTCTGCTCCGCTGCAGGTCCCCCTTACCCCCAATCAATCCCCAACGCCTAGTGCCCCCTTACAGGTCCCACTGCCGATGCCCCTGACCCCGGAAGCAGTCTCCGTGCAGGATTCAGCCCTGGCCACTCCGGCCGGTACTACATGTACCACACGGGCTGAGGGACCGCAGCAAATCGGTCACATCCGCCGCGCTCTTCTCCAGGGTGCCCAGAGCGGCGCCCTAACCCCTGAAGACCTCTCCCAACTTGCCGCGTTCCCCCTCGCATATGCCATTGATCCAGCTACTGGAGACGCTACTGCCAGTTGGATAGCCATACCCCTAGACCTTGTTAAGGAAGCTAAGTCCACCTGCACGAAGTATGGCGTCACAAGCCCGTATACGCAGGGACTTTTTAATACCCTGGCCCACTCCTATTTCCTCATCCCGCAAGACTGGAAAGATCTGGCACGTATGTGCCTCACACCCACTCAATATTTCTTACCTGGGACATAAAGTCCTTGCATCAGCGGCTATCCCTTCTTTTTCCCCCGCTTCTCTTTCGGACCCACCATCACCCTTGTTCGCCTCCAACAGTATCTGGGCTCTGTTAATTGGGTTCATCCTTTCCTCGGATTGTCCACATCAGCCTTAACTCCCCTTTTCAAGGCTTTGCGTGGCGGCCTTAAACCCTCTGATCCAATCACGCTCACCTCGGCCCAATGGCAGGTTATTCACCTGATCGAAGAGGCCCTGCAGACCAGGTGGGTGGACTGGGCCGTTTCTAACATTTCCATCTCTCTGGTGCTCTTGAATACCCCCTCCTTGCCCACGGCCGCCCTCATTCAATCTCCCTCCTCTAATTCGGTGCGGATCCTAGAATGGTTGCACCTCCCTCATACCCCCCGCGCTACCATCAACCCCAAACCCTCTCAATTTGCCCAACTTTGCGCCAAGGGCCGCCTCCGTGCGAAAGCGCTCATTGGTTGCGAACCAGAAACCCTCTTTGTGCCTTGCTCTCTGACCATCTGGGACACATTTTTTATTAATTGTGAGGCCCTGCAGGCTGCTCTTGCCGACTGGCCTGGCAGGGTGAGTTGTCATCCTCCCTCTGATCCTCGCTTTCAACTTTTACGCAACGTTCCCCTCTCATGGGCCCCCCCAATTGCCCAGGGCCCGATCCCCGATGCCCTCACATTGTTCGCAGATGGCAGTAAGACGTATGGCTCCTGCGTCTGGTATGCCGATTCTAAATGGCACACCCTAATTACACCACCCCAGCGCTCCGCCCAACGCGCGGAGCTTGCTGCCGCTCTCCTTGCCTTCCAGCGGTTCCCAAAGCAACCCATCAATCTTATCTTGGATAGTTTGTATGTTACTCAGATTCTGCTTACCATCTATGCTGCCTACCTTTCCCCCTCAATTGAGCCTGATCTTCTGTCCCTCTTCATTGCTCTCCAACAGGCTATAATGAGCCGTCCCGTTCCCTTTTTTGCTACGCATATCAGAAGCCATCAGCCCTTTCCGGGCCCACTGCAGGAGGGCAATGACCGCGCAGATCATGCTGCAGCTCAGGGCCCTTCCCTGTTCCCACTGCATGCCATGACTCCGTGGGAAAGCCATTCCTTCTATCACCAGAACAAAAAGGCCCTCATGAAGGAGTTCGCCATCACAGGGGCAGAGGCAGCGGCTATTATTCAACAGTGCCCCACTTGCAGCCGCCAAGCTGCCTCCGTCCCCATTGGGGTGAACCCGAAGGGCACATCTGCCTGTCAAATTTGGCAGATGGATGTTACCCAATACCCACCCTTCTCCCCTTGGAAATTTCTCCATGTCTCAGCTGATACCTTCTCTGGTTTTATTGTTGCCTCCCCCCAGCGAGGTGAGGCTGTAAAACATGTTATCAATCATTGCATTCGCTCTTTTTCGGTCCTCGGCCGCCCAAAAGAACTGAAGACCGACAATGGCCCTGCTTATGCTAGCTCGGCCTTTGCACAATTTTGTCATCAATGGAATTTAATCCATAAATTTGGCATTCCATACAACTCTCAAGGCCAGGCCGTTGTGGAACATGCTAATCGCACCCTCAAAACGGTCCTCGATCGCCTTGAGCCCCATAAGGGTGCCCCTACCCTTCCAGAATTCCAAAATCGCCTCAACCTGTGCCTGTTCATTTTGAATTTTTTGAATCTCACGGGTTCGCCACCGACGTCTGCGGCCACCCGTCATTTCTCTACTTCCCCAGCAGCCCGCCCTGTCAAACCGTTGGTTCTCTTCCGTCATCTACCGGATCCAACGTGGAAAGGTCCTGGGGAACTCATCACGCACGCCAGAGGTTATGCCGCCGTCCAGTTCCAAGATGAAGTCATCTGGGTTCCTGCTCGGGCCGTCCGGCCCTATCATCCCCCACCTTCCCCTTCTCCTCCTCCTCCTCCTACCCCTCCCCCCTCCTCTTGATTCCTCTGCAGGTGCCGATGATTGTCATCAGTGCATCACTAAGGCACGGAAAGGGGGAGCAGTCACCTCAACGCTGGTCTACCATACTCAGCAACCCCGCGCCTGTCGCCCCCTACATCGCACCTGTCTGCATAATTCCACCATAAGTACCTGTGTGCCGACAATCCACAGTGGCAATATGGCTCCCCCGAGGCATGGCTCCCTTGTGCTGGCTCCACCCGCTGCAGCGGCTGGCAGTGTGTCTGTGATTATACGGGGGGTGGCTACACTGGCTGCCCCTATGTTACTTCCTTTTACCGGGACCGCACCAATATTGTCTCCCTGACTTTCAGTCGCAACCATCCAGCAGTTGCCAGCTATGGGTTCGGTATCGATGGCCCCGGCTCCGACCCCATCACATACATCACTGTCACGGTATCCGAACTCTTTGAAGGCTCCCAGCGCTCATTTCATTGGTCCGTTTATGACTCTCTAGAACAATTGTCCTCCAACCCATTGCAACTTAGCCAAAAGGCTACTAATTTGTTTTTGGAAATGGCAGAGGACATTGCAAAAGAACTCAGCATTAAAAATTGTTTTGTATGTGGAGGGACCAACATGGGTGAGCAGTGGCCGTGGGAGGCCCTTGAAGCCTCCCCTGAAACCTTCAACAATATGTCCATAGCGGGTAACATTACGGCCCGCACATCCAATCAGGACTTGATTTGGTCCCTCACCACAAATCTGGTCGGTCATAATTGCTTCACCCGCAATGGCTCAACCCCTGTTGGTGACCTCATTTGTTTAGGCATATGGGACGATACTTATACCTCATGGACCTCCCCCGGTAATTTGAGTGCCCCTCCCCATTACAATGTGTCCCTTCTCCCCTTCCTAAATTCCTCTGCCTCCATCCCCTGGCCTGCCCCTCAACACATGTATTGGATATGTGGTAAATTCGCTTATGAAATTCTCCCGGCCAATTGGTCCGGTTCCTGCACCCTTGGATGGATAAAACCCTCGTTTTTCCTTCTCCCTCTGCGGACCCGCCAGGTCCTCGGCATCCCTGTCTATGATCAATTAGGCCCTCGCCGCCGCCGATCATTGGATACCGCTTTCTCGAATTTCCCCTGTAAAAACCCTGATGAATATGAAGGGGATGTCTGGTCATCAGAACGCATTGTGTGCTCATATGGTTTGGCCACATGGGCTGAGGATGGCTCTTGGGGGTATCGCACACCCATTTATATGCTTAATCGCATTATCCGCTTGCAAGCCGTCCTCGACCTGGCCGGTCAACGCATTGATAAGGCCCTCAATACCATAGCAAAAGCCACCGATCAGATCCGCACTGCAGTTTATCAGAATCGTCTTGCTTTGGATTATTTATTGGCAAAAGAGGGCGGGGTATGTGGAA
This sequence comes from Zootoca vivipara, assembly GCF_965207765.1. NCBI lineage: Eukaryota > Metazoa > Chordata > Lepidosauria > Squamata > Lacertidae > Zootoca > Zootoca vivipara. The sequence goes on from NC_142587.1 coordinate 61,203,944, forward strand.
AATTTAACCTTACCAATTGTTGTCTCCAAATCAATCCGGTCGGTAAGGTGGTACAGACACTCACTACAGAGCTTCGCCAATTGACACATAACCCAGACCAAGTTTGGAAAGGGTTTAGTTTGCATGATGTTTTTGGATCCTGGTTCCCAAAGCTCCCAGGGTTACAGGCCATTGTGGCCCTCATTGGTTTTATAGCTATTGGATGTGTTTTGCTTCCCTGTTTGTTACCTATCATAATGAGAACTATTACCAACAGCCTGTCATTGATTGCGGAACGCAAAGCAGCTGCCCAAGTAATGCTTCTCCTTGCTCAGCAACACATTGCCCCCATCGCTCCACCCCCCTCCCCAGTGGGGGACCTTCTGGCTCTCGATCCATGGGAAGGTACCTCTCAGACCAGATCTCTTAGCCTTGAAAAAACAAAAACAGTGGACATGTGGGAATAATGCAGCCACATCCTAAAGCCATGAAATGGTGCTTCTGCGCTCCACTCTCCAAGTGGTATGCAGGCACCATGGCAAGATCGGCTAGGCATAACGAGCCGGATGTAGAGTCTGTACTTCTCCCCATACCACAAGATAGATGGTCCTAGGAAGCCAAGCCAGCCATGAGGAACATCTCACATACATCACAAGTTATCCATTCCTGAGGTCATGCCAGTCCTGGGAACGTCTTCATCCATCTTTAATTATTCATTCCCCAGGAGCTCAAACTTCCCATGGGAAACATGCATACTATGGAGAACAATAGGGTCTGAGCATATATGGGCATAAGAGTGTTCTGCTGATATTATTGGCTATTGCTATATAGGTGTATTGTAATGATTGGTTTATGGCTATTGCATATGCATTTATTATACCTAATAAATATGTGGTCACGAGAGAGCTCGGGGCTCTCGTCCCACAACTGGTTGACTCTATCAGCTGTCTGTCGTCCTTCACGAAAGCCCACCATTTGTAAAAGCCTCGGTGCTATCCTTTGCTGCTACTTCTGGCTGTCAGTACCTGGCTGTTACTTTGTAACAAGCCTGGCTGCTGCACTCCTAGCTGCTCCCAGCTGCAAAGACTCTGGCTGTTACAGAGCTGTCATACATTTAAGAGATCAGAGAATACTTACAGCCTCTTTTAATGCTGCTAGCATTGCTCACCTGGAGTCCTCAGTATCAAAAATATTTAAAAAGAAATCTTCTGCTTCTTTAAAACAAAATGATTATGCACTTTAATTTAGAAACTTATCAATAGTCAGGCCAGCACTTGCAAACCAGCGTTCTTTTTCCTTTCATTTGATATGCATTTGAGAAGATACCCTTAATATCATTTTGAATCAAATTATTTATTTGTATGCAAATAATATAGTTTTAAAGCTAGGATTTGAATTAAATCCTATCAAAGAGGTTGAAAGTTTGATGCGGTTGGTTAGAATGAAATTTTGTGCCACCTATCTATACTTTTGCCACACAATTAAAACAGTGTCAGTCATTGGAGCTGAAAACGTACATGAAATGCGCAGCAATTGGACTGGGTTCACATGGCGCTGTTACCATGTCATTTGCAAGTAATGAGCTAATCTCAGTTTGAATACTCAGAATTTACCATTCTGGGGGAGGGAGCTATTTTTCAATAGTTTTCTTCTACTTTATAACCCTGGCACATACACATAAATACACGTGTTCCCGTGTATCTAACCATGCTGCCTTGGGGAAACTATAGTATGCAGTTCTCACTTAGGCCTCCTAAAACAAAAACAAGTTACGGTCTTAAATGCGGATAGGGGATAACAATAAACAATCTACAAAACTGATCCCTCACCTCACACACAAAAAAGAAAGAAAAATACTGAGAAAAATGCCACTTGGTGAGGTTGATTTATCACAAAATTTCACAGTGATTAATGAGTGTTTCTTCTAAAATATCAATAAAGAACTTTGCGGCATGCCTCTATAAGCATCTTGGTCAGTTTGAATGCTCTCTAAGCATGATGCTTGGTGCCTACATTGGTGTATGATTGGGTGAAATATAAGTAAGTAAGTAAATAAATAAATAAATATAATTAAATAATACTGAGAATTGTAAGCTGGAAAATTGGAGTCTAAATCAGGTGTATATGATTTTTGGTGACTATTTCTTAATGGTGGACAATTAAGTTTAAATTAACCTTCTTGTGTGACAATCTCTAGAAGCCACACAAAGTTCTATTTTAAAATAAATTTGGATGTGAGTGAGTATAGATATAACTGTGCTTATTTCTTCATCTTAGAACACTGGACTTGCATTGAAGTTGAGGATGTTCAGTTTGGTCTAGAAGCTATATATGGAAGGGCATTTTTTTCTTTCATATTTATTTGAAAAGTTTCATCATATGAAATTTGATGTAAAGTCTGGATGACCCACCTTGACCTTCAGAAAGTATCTTCTGCATTTAATGATTTCTTTTGACAAGGTCACTAATGATTTTTTGCAGAGGTGTGCATTTGGTTCAGATGAATCTCAAATCCTGAGCCAAAATGAGCAAGATTCAAAGAAAATTCAAGGAAAATCAGATGTTTTCTGGGGTGTCCTTAACCAACTCGGGATGCTCCAAAGCTTCAAGGCTGCCCTAGAGCTTCAGATAACTCAGACAGATTCATGTTGTCTACCTTTTCTAAGCCATTACATTTTCCCAAGCTCTCTATATAAGGACAGTTGAAAAGGAGGGAGAGGGAGCTGGTGTTTTCTGACTGACAACTCTAGCTTCCAACCAGGGAATAACTTTTCCAGGGTTCTCTGTTGCTTCCAATTACAACAGGTTTTTTGGGAGGGAAGTATAAGGAAGGAATTTATCTGTTGTCAATTGAGCATAAAACAGTGCCTCCAACTCCTAACCCAAGCAGATGGTCCAGGAGGATACCATGGTCAATGGTATCAAAAGATGCTGAGAGATCCAACACAGCAGCTGTAGAGTTCTGCTCTCCCTGTCTTTCCCATGATATAAACATAGTCTTACAAAATCAAAAATTTAAAACCAAGTAAATCACCTACAGAATAACACCAATGTTAAATCAGCATAAGTGGACAGCAGTAGTGCAGGGATATCGAAAGTAGCAATGCATTTTAAAAACTGAAAGACTATGCAGCCGGGGCAGATTTTGAAAGTCTTCATCTACTGCTGAAACAGCATAAACATAGGCACCAGACAAGTCTGTCTGGGGAAGAAATTCAAAGCCAGGACACCACCACTGAAAAGGCTCTCTCTCTACATCTGTGGGGGCATTAAGTTCAGTATCTCAGAAGGGTCTTTCAAACAGAGCAGGGAGATTTGGTTCACGGAAGAACAAATATTATGACCTGATTTTGGAATGAAAGTGATAGAAATCTACTGATAGATATCTGTCTTAACCATACTCAAAGTAGTCCAATTGCCCATCTACACAGATGGCCAATATAAAAATACACTTCTATAGTGGGGCCCCAAAAGCACCATGGAAGGCAAAATATTCAGGACAGGACAGAAAGAGATTGTCTTATTTTGATGTTCCTCTTAATGCATCTAATCTGGTGGCGCTATCAGTTTGATGGAGCCAATACTCCATCAAAGATCCTGGCCTTTTCCAGGGTGCTGCTGCCTCCCAATAAAAATGTTCAAATAATACATTAAAAGTACAAATAAATGTGTCCAGAGATATTAGCAAATACTCCATCTTTGTTTAATATGAAAGTATATTATTTGCCCAAGGTTCAGTCTCTAAGGTTATGAGACAGATATCAATTTTTGATCTCTTTGAACCCACAAACCATCAGGAGTAATTAGTGGATGAAGCAGAGAGCAATTAACTGAAAGGCACTCTTTGCTAACAATCTACATTTCACTGCTATAACCTTCTATGATGTGCTAACAGCGAATAGGTTTCCATTTAATTGTTTATGTAAATACATTTTGACTTGGGAGACTTCAGATGACCAATCTTGCAATCAATACGTAGTGAGTTCATTATTACAGTATTATATTTTGTGGCACTTTTAATGTACGAAGCATTTTCGAGTCACTTTGTCCTCACAACAATTCAGCTGTGAAAAACATCACTGCTTTTCCCAGTATAAAGATGTATTTAAGTATAAAGAGCAAACTAAGAGGAGATATGATAGCCAAATATCTCAAGGGCTGTCACGTGGAGGGTGGAGCAAGCTTGCTTTCTCCTGCTCCAGAGTGTAGGACCTGATCCAATGGCTTCAAGTTACAGGAAAGGAAATTCCAATGAAACATCAGAAAGAACTTTCTGACAGCAAGAGCTATTTGACAGTGGAATGGACTCCCTCAGAAGGTGGTGGACTCTCCTTCCTTTGAGGTTTCTATGCAGAAGTTGGATGGCCAACTATCACACACGATCTACTTGACTTTCCTGCATTGTAGGGGTTTGAAATAGATGACACTTGAGGTCCCTTCCAACTCTCCAATTCTATGATTCTATGACTAGATGCACCAGCAGGCTGTTCTTATGTTCACATGACAGATCCTTTATGTGTTCACAAAACAGCATTTAAAAAGGAAAAGGGCTAGTGTACATTGGCTATATACCATTGCCATTGTAGGGAAATTGGTTACCCTGCAAGAGGTGGTGTCTCTACCAATACACACAAATGGTTATCTGCTATTGAATGCTGATGTGTTCACGACCATTGCCCTTTTCTGTGGGGTAACTCTGAACTGTGTGGGGAGGGATATTGTTTTTGCTTGTTATCATTGTATGTATTTTTGTGTTTTTATATTGTAAACTGCCCTGCGATCCTCAGACAAAGGGCAGTATAGAAATTCACAACATCAACAACCAGGACCATAAAAAGCAATTTTTTGAATCAAGGGGGGGGGGATTCAAATGGCCTTTTGGCAACTTAAAAGCAATGTCTTTAGAATGATCTGAAGAGGGGAGAAATCATTATTTCATTTGGTTATTTATTATTGCCTTCCACTGAATCCAGATGGTTCAGTTAAAATGAGAGCAAATGTCTTGGGTAAAGGAGAATACTTTTGTTTCAGGAACAAAAGCTTTCAGATTTAGGTTTCTTATTCCTCTCACGGTAAAATACTGTCAAAGTAAGACACAAAACAGAGGATTTAGTGTGAGACGATTGTCTTGCTTACCTAGACGTAAGTGTTGATCCTAGCTGTTTCCATGTGATTTACTGGTTGTTCTGGAGTTCTTGTTAAGGGTGGGCGGGGACCAGCATCACTGTGTGAAATCATTTTGTAGCCATTGCAGGTTATTTTATGCTTTTACAGTTTTCTTCCTGGCTAACTTACCCTTTCTGCTGCACATTATACTTTCACAACATTTGGGTTGATTTGAACTCTAGCACTCCAGTAGCTTGAAATAAAATAATCATAATTTCTTGGGGAGGTAGATGACAAACCGTGGCAGCTTTACCGAGCAATTTTTAAAGCACAGTTGATAAAACAGTCTGCTTGTTGTTATGTAGCTGAGCCACCGCTTCATCAAGCATTCTGCTTATTTCTCCTCATTATTGGAATCATGCCTTTCAGCTACTGAGACTAAAAAAAAATTAATATACAATTTAGGCAACAAGAATATTAAAAGTGTGCGCGCGGATGACATACTGACAAGGAGGGGGTAGGAACTGTGGAAACAGTCTTTTAACTTTGTATGGGACTGTCAAACAGTTCTTTTGCCTTGTTCTGGGGGGGGGGTGGCACATTATCAATGCAGTGAATTAAGTATTGCCTTCTCATTAGTATTAATAGCACCTTCACACGTAATTCTTCATGCTTTGAGTTGGAAATTCAGTTATTTACATATTAGACATTTGAGTGCCACTAGGCATAATCTTTATAGCCAAAGAGCAAAACAAGCTTCATCCTTAGTTATGTACCAGGAAGGAGTTGAACCAGCACTGCTGCCTTCTTAGCCACAGGCATCTCCACGCAAGTATGAAAATGGGGAGGGGTGCTTTCCAGCAAAATTAGGTCATTAGGAGAATGCCCTTCTGGACAGAGAGAAAACGTCTAAACATCACAGGTGTTAAGCCGGAATTAAGATTGCCGGAAGAAATATCAACAACCTCAGATATGCAGATGACACAACCTTGATGGCAGAAAGTGAGGAGGAATTAAAGAACCTTTTAATGAGGGTGAAAGAGGAGAGCGCAAAATATGGTCTGAAGCTCAACATCAAAAAAACCAAGATCATGGCCACTGGTCCCATCACCTCCTGGCAAATAGAAGGGGAAGAAATGGAGGCAGTGAGAGATTTTACTTTCTTGGGCTCCTTGATCACTGCAGATGGTGACAGCAGTCACGAAATTAAAAGACGCCTGCTTCTTGGGAGAAAAGCAATGACAAACCTAGACAGCATCTTAAAAAGCAGAGACATCACCTTGCCGACAAAGGTCCGTATAGTTAAAGCTATGGTTTTCCCAGTAGTGATGTATGGAAGTGAGAGCTGGACCATAAAGAAGGCTGATCGCCGAAGAATTGATGCTTTTGAATTATGGTGCTGGAGGACTGCAAGAAGATCAAACCTATCCATTCTTAAGGAAATCAGCCCTGAGTGCTCCCTGGAAGGACAGATCGTGAAGCTGAGGCTCCAATACTTTGGCCACCTCATGAAAAGAGAAGAATCCTTGGAAAAGACCTTGATGTTGGGAAAGATGGAGGGCACTAGGAGAAGGGGACAACAGAGGACGAGATGGTTGGACAGTGTTCTTGAAGCTACGAACATGAGTTTGACCAAACTGCGGGAGGCAGTGGAAGACAGGAGTGCCTGGCGTGCTATGGTCCATGGGGTCACGAAGAGTCGGACACGACTAAACGACTAAACAACAACAGGACAATGCCCTTCTGGACAGAGAGAAAACGTCTAAACCAGTGTTTCTCAACCAGTGTGCCTCCAGATGTTTTGGGACTACAACTCCCATCATCCCTAGCTAGCAAGACCAGTGGTCAGGAATGATGGGAGTTGTAGTCCCAAAACATCTGGAGGCACACTGGTTGAGAAACACTGGTCTAAACATCACAGGTGTTAAGCTCATAAGGCCATATTTCCAGGTACATTTGACAGATGTTGCTTCAAGGCTCTCAAATCTTTTCTTCTGAAAGGATCTAATTGGAATATTTATTGTGAAGAAGAGCAACACAGGTCATAGGAAAGGGTTGGTGATAGTGCACAGACAAGGACTGAAAGCTGGAGATATAGCAAGGACAAGTATAAACAGAAGGAAAATATTACTGAGGATTGGGGATGGACACATCTATTGAAGCCAGTCTCTCTGGTTCTAATCCCCCCCACCCCTACCCCCAAACACCTAAAGTTCAGATTGCTACATTTCTGCATCAGGTTGTGATTGATTGATTGATTTGTAGTTTCACAGATTTATTAGCATTTAGTATAGGTTTTTCCTAATGGAATTTTTTTTATTGCAGTTTTTTTTGCAAGCGATTTCCCCTAAAATAACACATTTTTCTATGTTATTTCTGCACACCGTTTTCAGTTGGTGAACTAAAAGCTTCTGTGCCTACTTTTAAACACCTGCTGAAAACTTTTCAATTCTACCTGGCCTGTGCAGGGAATTACAAATACATCCTTTCACAATGGTTGATTGATGTCTGTTTTTAAATTTTTATGGTTTTTATTGTATGGTTTTGTTTTCGAAAGCATGAATTAGGGTAGGTTCACATTGAAATATGAACCAAAGTAAATTTCTTTCCCATCCAAAATGAGGATTAAAACATTGTTGTGGTATCTTTTCTGTGGCAGAATATTATTCTTCCAGATACCTTGGAATATAGAACTAGATTTGCAAGCTGGAATTTCTATTTTGCTCATAGTCTTTAACATATTTCCCTGACAAACCTGAAAGGGCAAGTTCACACAAGCATTCACCTGAGGTAGAGTCAACTTGCATGCAGGAATACTGTGTCAGAGTAGGAATGGAATTAAAAATGTATCTGTTACTGAAGTATTCCTCGGCCTCTGATCATGGGTTGAACTGTAAATATGGTTGCAGTAAAAAGGATATGGATTTTATTGGATTATTTTTTTAATTGTGAATTGTTGTTTTGTATTGAATTGCTCAATAGGATGGTGCCTTGATATTATTTTAATCAGTGACAGTATTAAAATACTTTAAATAAATACAGAATGTTCTCTGCATGAAAAATCTCGTGCTTTGGCTATTTGACCACTCTTGTAGCACTTGTTTGGTTAGTGTTTTGCATCTGTACCTCTTCCTTGTCATTTTCTGCTTGTCTTACCATTTCCCCCACTCCTTCTCCTTTTCTTGAAATACATACATACATACATACATACATACATACATACATACATACATACATGTCCCTGTATGCTCCTATGGTTATTCTGTCTGTTTAAAGTTTAGAACAAAAATTGTTGAGCACAAGGTAAAGGATATGTTAAATCTCCTCTGTATGGGAATGAAATTTGTTTTGTTAGAGGCAAACATGCACTGTCAAGTAAAATCTTAAATTATCATGCTGGAAGTAATGGATCAGCCTCCCAAACACTGGGAATCAATGCAATAAATATTACAGATAATGTGTTTAATGACATAAGTATGTTCCATTATTTAGAAAGAGAAGAAATATATAATGACATTTATGAAGTCTGGGATATTTACGAATCGATAACTGATAAAAATCTTTATTCCTGTTAAGCAGCATTTATGCTTCCAGTTAGACTCTAAATAATGTAGTTACAGGTAGGTAGCTGTGTTGGTCTGATGTAGTCGAAACAAAATAAAAAAAATTCCTTCTAGCAGCACCTTAGAGACCAACTAAGTTTGTCATTGGTATGAGCTTTCTTGTGCACACCAGTGACAAACTTATCTGAAGAAGTGTGCATGCACACGAAAGCTCATACCAATGACAAACTTAGTTGGTCTCTAAGGTGCTGCTGGAAGGAATTTTTTTTATATTTTGTTTCGTCTAAATAATGTAGCTTACTGAACAATACAGGAATTTACCGAGTGAACTTTGGTTTGGAAACTGTTGGAGACGAGAGTGCTCTCATTCTTGGGTCTTACTTGCAGGCTTCTCACGGGCATCTTCTTGGTCAGGGCAAGAACAAGATTGTTTTATGCATATTCTCTCAGCACACTGATATATTCTAAATACTGAACTCACTGTTCTGGTAATTGTTTATTTGCCATAGTGAAGGTCCACAAGCTTTCATGAACACCAAGCAATAAGCATTTATGATTTAATTGCTTTTGCACATTGCCAAACACATTTCTAAATCATTTCAGCTCTTTAAATCATTTTAAAAGTTGGAATGATAAATAATGTGTCTTATGTTTTCTTTGATTCCAAAATAACCCATATCACAATAGCAAACCTCATTTGTTTCTCTCTCATCCGTCCTTCTCTGCAAGTGTACTAATATAATGACAGAATCATGTAGGAATGATTTGTAATTAAATTCAACGCCACAACAAAAAGTGTGTAAAATGCATTTAGTACAAAACAATAAACAAGAACATGATTAATTGCTTCAGTGTGTCTCGCTTTGATGTATGAAAATAAAGACACTGCAGCAGCTGAGAGCTTTTGAATCAAGGCAACACCCACCTGGTTTAAACCTTTGTCAGACTTTGGGCTTGTCCATAGCAGTGTTTAATGTGTGTTTGAAGCACCTTATCCCCAACATTTTTGGCCATCATCCACATGATTCCTGATGCCAATCCTTTTGAGCACTAAATTTGGATTTCTCTATCTGAAAAGGGGAAGTAATCCTGTCTCAAACTGCTGTTATCAGACAGCCAGACTCACTGCTGCAGGGTTTTTGTGTATGTGAGAGAAAACTTTTTTTTTAATCCTCCTCTTTCCATGCCTGCTTCCTCTCTTTATCTTTTTTTTTTTTGTCTTCTGGTAGTTTTAGCAACCACTCCCAGTATGAGCCAAGGCTGTACACCAGATTTGACCAAGGCCAGAATCCCAAGCCAAATTGGACACATTTGGAGGAACTCGAGTGTCAGACAAATTGGGTACAGAGATCCATGGATCATTATGAGGAAGGTTGGGTGGCTGTCAAGGGCCAGAGCATCTGGCAAAAAGAAAAGGCAAACAGGGTGAGAAAGCCATGTGAAAAGGCCAAGGCCTACCACGCAGGTAGCTGCTTCTTCCCAGGAAAAGGTAGGACCCAATGCTATGGCTCTCCTTCCAATGCCCCGCAGGATGAATGCTTCCACTCAACAGCTGTGGAGAGGGCATCAATCCTGTGGGGTGTGGGTGGTGCTTTGCAAGCAGTTGATAAGTAGCAGGATCCTGGTGGGTGCTGCTCCTTGATGAAAAAGCTTGCTTTCCTTGCATGCAGGGAAGCTACTCTGGAAGGAGAATTGCCATGCAAGATTGGATTCTCCAGTTCACCAGCTGGACTGGTCCTGTTTAGTGGCCCTCTCAACCATAATTTTTAAATATATATATATATAGCCTTAGCCTTATCCACTCAAAATGTATTGGGGCACATCCAAGACAGAGGCATAAGAAGGTCATGTGGTACCCGGTGCGAACCCCCCCCCCAATTGATTTCATTTTTCATTTTTTGCCTGCAAAAATGGTTTTACGTTATTTCATATTTTCTTACAAAGGAATGTGGATTCTGGGCCTCTGATAACAAGCAGGCGACTATGGACAGATACTTAAATCTACAGGATGGATTATGTTTTGGTTTGTGTCGTTTTATTTATATTTATTATTTATTTAATAAAATTTATTTTTTTTAAAAAACCTACAAAGTGGTTTGCCAAAAAAAAAAAAAACACCACAGCAGTAAAATCAATAAAAAATAACAATCCTACCATAAAACATACAAAAGCTAAAATATTAAAATTAAAATTACTTCAACTTCCTAAGCATCCAGGTATGCTTGCCTAAAGAAGAATGCTTTTTAGCATTTGATCTTTTAGCTCGAAAAGAGTCTAGCAAAGGCACGCGCTTTGTTGCAATAGGCGGGGAGTTCCAAAGTGCAGGTGCTGTCACAGTAAACAATGCAGTACTGATATTATGTGGAACCTGTAGTAGTGTTTGAAACTACTGAAGGGGAGGTTTTATTTATTCTGATTTCACCATGCTCTAAACATTTATTTAAAAAACAGGACTGCACAGCAGCAATCTAGTCTCATCATGATCAGTGGGACTTATTCCCGAGCCGACGGTGCATAAGATGGGCTGCAATCCTATGCACCCCTTGCATCCAACTTGTACCTAAACTCTGCACAATCCTGCACCAGGGAATTGTAGAGTTGGAAGGGACCCCTGAGGGTCATCTAGCCAAACCCCTGGGGCAATGCAGGAGTCTCAGCTAGACCATCCCTGACTGTCTTATGTTCCCCCCCCCTCAGCCAGGACACACAACAATGGAGACTGGAGGTGGGGGAAAGATACATTTTGACAACTAGACCATCCCTAACCGAGGGCTATCCTTCTTCTGTTTTTCCACTCAGCCAGGACATGCAACGGATAAAGACACAACAATGGAGACTGGAGGTGGGGGCGGGAAGCCCAGCAGAGGGTAAGGTAGTAGGGCGGTTCAAAAAAGACTTTTTTAAAAAAATGCATGCCCCAAATGTCTTATCTTATTAAAATAGGGATTATATAGCTACATCTGAAATTCCATGCATATCAGTTAATATATTGACCCTGCTCCACTAAATAGAAATTTCAGCCTTCACGACATAGAGAAACGGCCAAGTAAACAGCTACTTTCATGGAGGAGGGTCAAGATATTAACTGATATGCATGAAATTTCACATATAGCTATATGATCCCTCATGTAGTAAGATAAGACCTTTGGAGCAGGCATTTTTCTAAAAAAAAGTTTATTATGAACCACCCTAGTAGGGCAGTAATTGTTCCTTGATAATTTGTCACCCCCCTCCATGATGGCATCTGGGGCGCTCCACCCACCCCATTCCTACGCCCCTGATCCAAGGCAGAGTTAGGTGGTCTTCAGGTCATCACAGGGCAGGCCCAGCTGCAATTTCTCAATACCCACACCTGCCCAATGACATTGCACATGAGCATATTTCAAGATTTCAATCACCGCTTCTTTTCATTCACCTTGGGCATGTGCAGGATAGAAAAGGTACTGGTAACCAAATCAAAGGGAGGGTTTTGAAATGTGCATCAAGCAATGATACCCACCCATGTAGATGGCAGGGCCTAGAATCAATCAAGATTGAAAGCAGTTTTTTGGGGTTGTGAATTAACAATTCCAGGTTGAGAAAAAACTACATTTTTTCCTACCACAAATGGGTGTACACATCCTCAGACTCTGTAAGATTTTAATCCTGATTTACAATAGGCTTAAGGGGTTTGAACCTAACGAATTAAGTGATTGACATACCACCCAAAAAGCAAACTTTGCCTTCATCACATTAAGTTTATTACTTAGATGACTTAGATTTTTATTTTTATTTTAAAGAGTGACCCTTCATGTCTAGCAACTATTAATCTCACTCAATTTTAGCTGGAGAAAGGGTTTGGGGGTAGTTCAGCATTTAAGAAAATTTATAACAATTCCTGAACAATAGCAGGCTGCCTATTTTTGCTTTATACTTTTATACATAGAGCTGCCTAGAACTGTTTGTGGGAAATTAAACCATCCAAAGTCAATGCAAAAGAAAGAATGGGGGGGGGGGAGAGATTCATTTTACGATACAGCAACTGACAAAAGCACCACTTTATTATAGAACGGAACATCAAAACCTCAATCAAGAGTAGGTAAGAAAGTGTTTTATGACAAAGATGAACTGAAGATTCCCATATCTGCTTTAGTTTTGAAGAGGGATTAGTTGTCGTTTCTATCTTAGGGACTCTTCATATTTTGCAGATGTTTTATATTATAAAATGCTCCACTTGTTGACATTGATTGTTTCAATGATTCTCTCATTTTTCACTGTAAAAATCAATTGTTTTAATTGTGTGATTTACAGATAAAATTGTTGTCCAAAAAATTTGGAGGCCACTAGGGTTGGCAAAAGCTGCTGTGGTATCTTCTGCTTTTCCATTCCATGTTCTCAGATCACCATGCCCACTACCAGCAATGCAATGCTTTGCATATAATTGCTTGTAGGAACTGTAAGGAGTTACAAGCACTTTCCCCCTTCAAATCCATATTTGCTCCCTCTGATGTGGGGAAATGTTTAGTGCAGAAAAGGCAGGCAGGGAAAGGCTTTTTCCTGCTCTAAATTCTCTTACCCTGAAGCTACTTTTCTTTTAAATAAGAAAAGTCAAGGGGAGCTTTGTTACATGCATTTGCATGTAACGTCTCGTTAACCCCTGAGGTGTGTCATTTTCAAACTCTCATTTATGATCCCATCAGGGTTGCTGCATTAGAAAATGTTGGCATGTAAGAAACACTGTATAGTAAGAATGCTCACGGGAGAGTGAAAAGAGTCGAGCAGTTCCCTGCCATGCCGAAAATAGCCCCACTTGCTAGTGGCAAGTTTCTCCTTCACAAGCATTGAAATTGCCATGCTAAAACACTGTTATCAGATATAAAACCTGAGATTCAATCCTGTCCCCACTGGGGTCAATAGGCAATGTTTTTGTTGCTGTTTTGACAGATTTTAATGGGATCAGGCTAGAGCCAGTAGATTAATTGTTGTTGGCCGGGAGGGAGAGACACTTATAAAGTTATGTGACACACTATACATTGCTTCAGCAGGTTGGGCAGGTTTGTTCATCTCTAGCAAACGGGCAAATCTGCCTTCTGTGCTGTCAGACTGTGGTGGCCTAAATAGGTCTTTGATTCATCAGCAGTTTAATTACTCATGAAATGTGTCACAATGGTATAAACAACTGGTTCTGCATCAGGACAATCTCTAGGTTATGGCACATGAAAGACCCGGGAGCAGACAAGCAGGAATTGTCTGTCCATGGAGCACATTGGGAACATCATGAGATTGCTGAATCAGACAAAGGCCATGTAGTCCAGCATTCTGTTCACAACGGAACAGGCAAGCTCCATGCTTTTAGGAAGCCCACAAGCACGACCTGAGTACAACAGCACTCTCCCTACTAGTTTTCCCCAGTAGCAGGTATTCAGAGGCGTGTTGTGTGCCACCCCAATCTCTGAGCAGTGCGAGATTCCAGGAGTTCCAAGCACTTACCCAGGATTAGTGTTTCCTATTGGAAATGAGGCAAAGTGGAGACTGTACTGTCTTTAGAGGATATGGTTTATTTACATGTATGTACAACCTGAGTCTGTGATGGAGGGGTTCGTGGCATTAATATCCCCAAGAGCAGGCATAGGCAACCTTGGCTCTCCAGATGTTTTGGAACTACAACTCCCATGATCCTTAGCTAACAGGGCCAGTTGTCAGGGATCATGGGAGTTGTAGTTCCAAAGCATCTGGAGAGCCAAGGTTGCCTATGCCTGCCCAAGAGGGCCCTGTTTCTCCCATAGCCACAGCCTTGGATTCAAGCAGAAATCAGCTGTGGCTTTCCCCCTGCCTTTCCAGCCTGCAGCTTTACTTGTACTTGTAGTTCACATTTACTTGTAGGTCACATTACATGTTGCTCTAGCTTTTGACTTAAGAGCTGAAAGAGGGGCCCCAACCATTTGCATTCTGGTACAGGGTCCCCTTTCCATTGCTCTCTTAATGCACCATTATTTTATCTTTGTTCTCTTTTAATGGCTCACCGCCTTTTCGTTGTTTTCTTCATGGACCATCACCCAGGCAATTACGGTATCTGAACAGGGGGAGCTAGCCTGCCTAATATTTGTTATGAGTTTCAAAGAGGGCAGGCGTCCCATAAGTTTTGGAGTTTAGCAAAAGGTATAATTAATCAAGGTTTGGTTAAAACTGTGCCAAGTGGAAAAATCCCTGGGTTATGCTTATGATAAAAGCTGAGGCCAGCCTGGTATACTGTAGCTGTTATATAAGGACCATTAACTGGGAACAAAGTTTGGATGGCTGCAGTAGCTTGTGGTGTGGGCAATTGCTGTTTGCTGAGGTAAGGAAGAGGGAGAAAGCGTCCCTTTGCCAGAGGCTTGGTGGAGAATGTGGCTGGAGGAAAAACCCTTTGTGTGTATGAAATGGAGGTTGCCAGGGTTATGGTGGGTGATGATGTAACAAAAAAGGGGGGGTTGTGTTTGGCAAGGTGTTCTTGGAAGTCAGAAGTAGGGGGACGCCATGTGGGGCTGAGGAGAAGAAGCCAACCCCACAAGGCGCAGGCAGCATGCACTGCTGATTCAGTTCCTTGAACATTGGAGCTGGCTGCTCTTATATATGTGCAAACAAAGCCATGCATCTTAAAGACACTAAAGCTTCAGCCATACCTAATTTTCGAGATGAAAGCACAACCTTTGGTGAGTGCCTGGAACCCCAAGAAATCTTGTCACCTCTTGGAAGAGATTGGAGGTGGTAAAATATACTCGGAGTCGAGAGAGAATTTCATGCTCTTTATTCAGTTGTAATAGCCAATCAGGTTGCATATTCACTTCTGCCTGGAGCTGGATTGGGTGACTCCTGCAAACCAATCAGACTGCTGCATTTTGGATCCTATTTTGCATCCCCCTTCTTTGTCCTGAGTATATCAAGATATTTCAGGGAGAGGGGAAAATTGGAGGGACGGGACATAATTTCATCCTCCACATTATTCCTTCTCCCTGAAAGAGCCTGACACAACAGAGGGGTGTGTGTATCCCTGGAAGATATGTGTTTGTGGAAATGGAGGGTGGAGTTGCAAGGAGAGAGAGAGAGAGAGAGAGAGAGAGAGAGAGAGAGAGAGAGAGAGAGAGCGCAATGCAAATGGAATCTAGCTCCTGGAGATGACTACATATCCTCATAGTTTGCTGTGGGATGCTGGGAATCATACAAGCATAAGAACCAGTGGCTGGTGGCATAGGGTAGGGCAGTGTTTCTGCCAGTAACAAAGGAGAGGGGTGAGGTGGAATGATGCTGGTGCACCAGTGGAGCCAATCCAGTTCTCCCACCACTGCAGCCACACACCTTGATTGCTCTGCCACCTCACTCCTACTCTCTCCCTCTTGGTTATCTCAAGCAACCTCCACATTTGGAATCCAGGTAAACTACAGTATCCCACCTCTCTGCACCCCACCAGCCGCTACTGCAACAGGGTCCATGGATGCTGGGATCCACAAGGGCAACAATTCCCATTACTCCTGCCAACTTTTTAATGCTGCCATGAAAATCTACAGTGGTGCTCATGGGCCCATGAGTATTCAGAGCAATTCCCCGAAGTCCTCTAGACCACAATAAAGTTGAGCAAGTTTGGAACTACTGCAAAAGGTCTGAAGCCCCAGTTTATCATGGACTCGGCTTAAAGTTTGTTTGCCTCCAGCAGACGTTCAATAAAATAATTCAGTTTTCCTGAATTATTTTCAGAACACACTGAGCTTGATGATCCATCCATATGTAGATGGAATGCAACTTTTTTCTTAAAAAAAACCAACAACACAAGAGGTTCTCTAGTGCATTCTTGTTTTGATGCGTAGGCCCTGGAGATGAACTGCATACTTTGTCATCTCTGAACATGCTTTTCTTCTGATTACAGGTATTGTCTAATGGGCAATCTTTGTAGTGTTTTTTTTTAAGAAAGAAAGAAAAAGAAACAGCCTGTTCCCAACAGAATAGGTGGGGGAAGAGTGAAAATTAACCATCTGTTTGGAATGTCTGACAGCCACTAGATAAATAATGAACTCAAAGTTCATATTTGAGAAAACAAAATAAACAAATGGCTATCTGAGAGTACACTGTTTTCTTTTTTAGTGGAACACTTCATCCAAACAGCTTATTTTTAAAGATAAAAGAATACA
This sequence comes from Zootoca vivipara, assembly GCF_965207765.1. Taxonomy (NCBI): domain Eukaryota; kingdom Metazoa; phylum Chordata; class Lepidosauria; order Squamata; family Lacertidae; genus Zootoca; species Zootoca vivipara. The sequence continues at coordinate 61,220,733 of NC_142587.1, forward strand.
TGTGAGACCTAGATTTTTATGAAGGCTAAAGGAGATTGGGCTCCCAAATTTACACCATTAGAAAGAGATTGTTTTCTAATTTCCCTAGGGAAAAGGGGGCAAGGGGTGGTCTCACATTAATCCTTACAGTGCTGCACTCAACCTCTTGATTGCTCACTGGGGGTATATGAAAGTGTTAAGAGACTCGGTTTTCTTCCAAGCAGAATCATCTGCAGCAACTATCATCTTAAAAACATAAACAAAAACCTGGATGTCGGCTTAAAGCCCATGATGCCTAAACAATGTAAAATGTTACAATTGAGAAAGGGCCATTTAGCCTATTTGCTAGCTCTTAAAATAGCTAATGGTGAGCATATTAGCCTTGCTTTATTTACAGGAGCATATAAAAATCTCTGCCAATATGTGTGTGAGCTCAGTGAGGCACTGTTTCCCAACAGAAAGGAACTTTCCCACATTCAAATAAAATGTGAATTATTATTTTAAAATTTATATGCTCCTTTTTTTAAAAAAGTGCACAAGACAGTCTAGCATAGGCATAGAAGATGTGACATAGTAAGTGGATTTTATTGTATATTCAAATCCCATTTCTTGGAGGAAGGAGTCAGGGAATAATACCCATACAGACTATCAAAGTACCCCAATTCCTAATCCTGTGACATGACACCTCTTCCTTTTGAGCTGTTCATTGCATCTGCTACACATGTAGCCCTGTTACTCCCTCTGACATCACCTGGATCTGATCTACATTTGGAATTCCTGGGACTAACGCTCCACTTCCACTACTGTCACTGTCATTGCCATCACTTTCTTTCCTTCCTCGAAGGTAACTCTAAGTGATCCATGTTGTGGGAACTTCCAGGTTAGACCAATGCAATGAACTCTAAGTGAAGCTCCCTATGAAGATGGCCACCTGAGCTATTGAAGACGACTTAGAAATTGCAGGTCACGTACTTCTGAAAGTAGTGACTACATTCCTAACTTCGACTGGGCATTACAGGCATATCATGCTGATGCTATGCCAATTGCACTGGCTGCAAGTCCATTTCTGGATCCAATTCAAAGCCCTTTCTGACTTAGAATGACAGACTCAAAGGGTCTTTCTGTGTCTTTCTGTATGCTAAGATCTTAACATCTTTGGGTGGCCTTGCTACAAAGAAGAGTCTTTTTACAGCTGACATCCCAATTGGAGAATGCCTTCCTGCAAGAGGTCCACCTAGTGCCTTATTTGCTCAGCCTCTTGACACAGGCAAGGCATTTCTACTCTTCCCATGCCTTTTAGACATCATTTTAGCTAGGGCTGTTAGAGGATCCAGTCCCCAATTTGCTTTGAACCTCTCCCTGCCCCCATTTTTTGTCCCGTCACATGAGTTTTTGGAACTGAGCATGGGCTACACATAACCTCCTGTGTAATTTATTCCTGTGGAAATTACATGCAAAAGCTGTCTGCCCCATCCATTCAACATGAGGGAATCTGTAATGTTTTCAGATGCACCAGTAAAGATGGGTGTCAGATTTCTTCAACATAGTTTTCATATTTTATTTATTTTATTTCTATACCACCCTATACCCAAAGGTCCTTACTTTACTTTAACATGGTCCTGTTCCAAGAACGCAACCTCGCCACAACTCCCACCTGCAGTCTCTCTCTGGCTGAGGCTCCACCCTTCTACTTAAAGCACCTGGAGTGTGTCTCTCTAAAACATAACAAGCCTCTTAAAGAGATGCAACACTGGCCATTTATTTGTATGTACACTAGCCCTTTATGCATAGAATTACACATGAAGTGACTGCACACCACATTTTAAAAGGCATTAAAAGCTGCTCCAAGCAGTTCTACCCTATTAAGAGGCAGGAAAGAAAGACAGAACAGCCCTCAGTATCACTCATAATCATATCTCATTTTGTGTTTCTGTGAAGGTTTTTTATTATTATTATTTCTTGCATTTATCCTAAAAATATTGCACAGAAACAGGGCAGGAGTACTTTAAGAAAGCCACATGTGGAAATAAAAGTGTGCAAGAGACTGGGACAGATTCATCCATCCCCTAATTTTAGCTTTTACTGTTATCTGGCTTTTATGATCCTGCTGCCTTTTAGTTCTTGTGTCTTTTTATACAGCTGCAATATTTATAATTTAATTGTTTTTCTATTTTCTTTTATGAAAATCATCCATGTACTTTTATTTTTATTTTTACTGAAGGATAGTGTAATCATCATAATGGTTGTCATCAACATAACCATCACCGACATCCATTATTTCCTCCAGCCAAACCAACCACTTTGCCAAGATGTGAGATTGGGAGTTGGAGAGAAGCACATCAAAGAGAGAGGAGAGGGGATATTTTCTATTGCGGACCAGCACAGCGACTCACCAGGATGGTACTGACATTGTGACCTCGTTACAGCTTTGTGTAATTTCCCACATTAGCACAGAAATGTAATGAGTGGCTACAGGTTCTCTACTAAAGCTATTTCTAGACATTTTGTTGCTTCTCCACCCCCAATCAAAGCACATGCATGAGAGGGTGTCAGTCTTTGCCCCTAACCTATTACCTAAACATGATCCACATGCAGAGACATATTTATGAGAGGGCAACTCAGGGTAGTTGCCTGGAGTGGCAGATCTGAGTGGCATCAGTAGCACCACTACTACAACTAACACATTCCCCTTCATCCTGGAGAAAATAGTTCTGTAGGACCACAGTATTTCCCCTTGGCAGCATCCTGAACAAAGAACATGTAGGTAGAAACTGGGCAGCCACTGGGCATTGGCCAATGCAGGAAGCAACAGAATGTTTCTGGATGACCTCAGGATGGCCAGCTCAACCTTCAAAAAGCCTTTTGAAACACTGATGGTCCAGAGCATCTCAAGTGACAAGCAAGGTCCCTACAAAGATGAATCAAGTTTGCACTTTTGTCCATGCAACAAGAGGACTTGGATTTCTTCCCCTGACTTCCCCTTGTTTTGCATGACTACATTTACCTTTGCTGAGAGCTTCCTTGATTTTCACTCATTAGGAGACCCAAGTCTGAAAAGTATTCTTTAATATAACTTGGGGTGGGGGGGGAGTGAAAATGTAAACCATAAAGTTATAGCTCAGAGGAGACGTCAAATCCAGAACTTGCTTCTTCTCTGTTGCAACTGAGCCTGGCTTTATGACCTTGAGATCCTTTAGCAGGGCTTATCTGTTCTCCCAGAAGTGCTTGAAAAACAGAAATGTTATTATCCCCTAGTTTTGCAGATGCTGTTGTTCTGTCAATTGTCACTGGGCTATCACCTAGCAAAAGCATACTGGAGTGTCAGTGCTGTCTGCAAACCTCAGAACAAACATCACTCATTCTAATTAAACAGCACCCAGGGATTATTTCTCCTTCTTTGTACCCTGCCATCACAAAATAAACTCGGAAAAGACCAAAACCTGCTGCTTAGATAACACATGCTAAAAAGACCTTACTGCTGTTGCACATGGAGCTCCCAACTGTCACACCGCCAGTTTTTGTCCTGCTCCAACCAACTATTAAATAAAAGAGGCCCATTAGAGTCTGAAAAATCTCAGAATGATGCAAAAACAGGGACAGGAGACAGTGCACAGGAAGATGCTTTGAATATAGCAATGCCTGAATAATCAGAATGACCAGGTGTGTAAACAAAGACTCCATACTCCTGAATTTTTTTACTTCTAATATCTACGGTAGTCTAGTTTTCCCCAACAAAATGTTCCCATCATCCCTTTATGGATGTGGCTAATGGGAGTTATAGACAAAAACATCCTTCATCCATGAGGTATTTCATACTGTTCTTCTAAACTGAATTAAAATCTAAATAAAAACAGAACTCACTTCCATATACATTTTTTACTGTATATTTTGAATTCACGCCATCCAATGTTTGAACCCTATTCTCAGCCATCATCTATAATGCTTATAGTGATGCATATTATATAAGCCAGGGTTTTGTTTTTGTCAATATGGTGCCTTCCGGATGTTGCTTGACTCCAGCTCTCACCATGGACAATGATAAGAGATGATGGAATTTATAGTCCAACAAGGACACCAGGTTGGGGAAATACTTGAAGGGCTTGTGACAAGATTCTCAACTTAGCCACTGTATCCTGCATCTTTTAAGGATGAAGAGAGACATTCTAGTATGCGATGGAAGCTCTTTGAACCCATAGCCACAGCATTTTGTCACATTTATTTTCAGAAGAGAGAATATGTGTTCAAACAATATTTACCACATTTTGTCATCACTTTTACCAGTCTGCCCAGGCAGACCTGCCCTTGAGCCTCCTGTCATTGGAAAGCCTAATGGGGCCATTCCAGGTCAAGAACCAGTATTTCTCCTGTGACTTAAACCTATGTCAACTTAACTATATTATGAAGTTCTTGTTCTGTAGCTCCCAACCTACAGTCCTGTCCAGTTCACCTTTAGGTTTGTGCTACCCCCCCCCATTCCACAGCTATTATTTCACTAATTTTGTCTCTGATCCCATCCCATATAGATGGACATTTGTGATGCATTCCTAATTTGTCATTCTTCCTCTTTCTCCCAGAAAGCCAGTCTTGAAGCATTATTCTTAAGCAGCACAACGCTATGTAATAGCAATGAAGAAAGCCAGCTGGCAGATTTGTTATTGTTGCTGTTGTTCCTTATATTATTGTAGCAAATGCATGCTTAGTCATTCCTGCCATCTGCTGCACAAGCATTATTTAATAGAAGCACGGCAACTACCTGGCTATGGCTGGTGTTAAATTGACTATAGAAACGGGGGTGGGGGGAGCAGGAAGAGGCAACATGGCAGCATAAAAATAGAGTGCCTGAGGATGGAGGCACACGGTAAAAATGAAGCAAGGGGGAATCACCTGAAGAAAGGCAGGATGCAGGTTTCCTACTATTTGAATGATGCTTTTTTTTACCCGTTAATGAAGAAATATTGCTGCTGTTACACTTGTAGAAAATCAAAATCAAGACTAAACATGTAGAATTGCTCTCTGACTCTAAAATCAGTGGGACATATGAAGGGGATAATTATGTGCTGGCAACTTTACTTGACTCACTGATTCAAGGATGATTTCCTAAAAATTGCTGGCAGTTGTCATCTAGTTCTTCTTAGCTACATTTTCTTCCCTGACAGGATAAGGAAATTACATGAGGGGAAATGACTTTTAAACTTTCAGGGCAAAAAAGAAAAGAAAAAAAGCTGACTTTTTCAAAATATTAGCGAACAGGCCGCCATCGTGAGAGTTCACTGGGCAACAGCACCCACTGCTTCAATATACCCATGATAATTGCTGTAATTAACAAAGAAAGTGATGAGACAGAGATGAATGCATGCAAAATAGGCAGATCTAGGCAAAAATCCTTAATCCTGGGTTGGCTGCTGCTAGTGATGTTTGAGCTTTCCCACTAACTATTGCAAAGGCAGACCACTTGTGCTCTGTAATTTTAAAGGATGAGCTACTACTCATTGTCTCTTTCACATGTTTTCACTCATAAACCCATTCTCTTCATTTCTGCACAGATTTGAACGAAATAAAAACTATGCTTGGGTATTTGAAATTAAACAGTGTTTTTTAAAATATAATTCTCATCGCAACACACGTTTTACAATGTATTTTTATGCTTTTTACAGCTTGGAACATTTGGGAAATGTAAAAGCTGAGAGACAAATAAGTTTGATCTGCACATCAGTCTGAAACCTATGGATCGGGTCAGCTCATATATCAGAATTTGCAAAGATCAAATTCCTCAAGCATCCCTGTTTATGTATTTACTGTATTTATTTTCTTACATTTATATTCCTCCTCTCTCCCATCAAGAAACCCATGGCAGTCATGCATCCAGGCATTGACCAGACCCAGACATGTTTAAGTTCAGTAAGAAGGTCACCTCTAGGGTTGCCAGACTCAATAGAGGACAGGACTTCTGTGCCTTTAATTGCCCTGCTCTCTTTTTACTCTGGAAACCTTAAAGAGAAACCAGCAGACCCTTTGCTTGGAAATTAAACAAAGGGTCTGCTGGTTTTTCTTTAAGGTTTCCAGACTCAAAAGAGAGCAGGGCAATTAAAGGCAGTCCTGTCCTCTATTGAGTCTGGTAACTCTAGTCACCTCAGGTACATTCAGACCATACACTGTGACTTTTTCACATGTCTCAATTGCTGTAGTCTTTCTCCTCCTCCTGCTGCTGAATTGATTTACCAGTGTGTGCACAAGAGCTATAGCCTGAAAACTCAGGAGATAATGAATGAATGTGTCATTCACTCACTCTGTATGTAAAATAAAACTAGATAGTAGGCTATTTGATTATGGAACAAACAAGTCCTCTTCTAATGTCCCTCTAAGACACTCCTCTTCCAGGTCTGCAGACCCATATTGGTTGTGCTGCCTCGGTTTGGGATCATTCAGATGACCCCTTCACCCATTACAGAAGGATTTGAGCCTGCTAGTCAGGTTTCTTCCCTTGTTACATCCAGCCAGGCCCCTACACTTTGGCAGGAGTGTGGCGATCTAGGTGTGTTATGATAGGAGAATAGAGTCATGGTTGTCCAGGATTCCTTTTCACAAAAAGACCTATGCACATTCATCTGTGCATAAGGCTTTCTGACAATGCACAGCTGGTGGGGGGATCCTTGGCATCTAGGGTCATGACCAATGAAGGTTTTGACAAAACAGTGGTGTCATGGGACTTATAAGACAGAACTGCATAAAGATCAAAACACACACCCCTATTGTTTAGTGGGTGCACCTGGCTTGTCACAAGGAGATGACGCCCATGGGAAATCATTTAAGGCTGAAATCCTATAACAACTTACATGTGATTAAGCACACTGAACTCAATGGGACTTATTTATGAGTAGACAAGTTTAGATTTGTGCTGCAAAGCACTGTTTATGTGGTGGCAGCCACTCATTCTGTGTGCACCACCCTAAACACTAAAGTTACACATCCGCAAGTAATTGAAGGAGAATGGTACGTATGTATGACAATATTTCACAGCTTCAGCTCACTGTGAATCCCAGTTCTGGGTCTTTTGGAATATGGCTACCCTATATTATCGAACATTGCATGCATATTCTGTGCAGCAGAGCTGCAGCAAAATCTCTGTTATGTAACCGGTTAAAATGCCTATACTGTACAAATGGCAAGCATTTATTTCCAATTTACTCATATGGCTGTCTGTCTGCAACACACATATTTTAAATGTGGTATGTTTTATCAGTACTGGGTTTTTTATTTATTTAAAAAACCCAATTTTACTTGTTTTCTAAGATCTGTAAAATATATTTATTACCCACATTTTATTATAGGTTTTTCTAGGGTAGGTAGCAAAGGAAAAACGAAATCACTACGAACCGCAGGTTGTATCCAGGCATTCTTATTCCAGAAGGGCTTATTTTTTGAACACAGGGACCTGTCCCAAACAAGCATGGTAGCAATGGTTTGGACTGCAGAGGCCACTCTTATAATATATATCTCTGCATAGGGAATCTCTTTATGTGGGCATGGGAAAGCACGTTTGTGTATAATACCTATCATATCTGGCATAAGGAGCATAACACCTTATTTATTCTTTAGGGGTCTGATTCAACTAAACGAGTGTGCTAGCAGAAGCCAATGAAAGGACTCCTACTAGCACAATAGGGCTCCCCCCATCATGCCCCCTGTAACTCCCCCAAAACTGCTCTGGGAGGTTGGGAAAACTCCCAGAACAGTACAATGGCAGGAGGGGGTGGGGAGCTGGTTCCGTCCAGCAAGCAGAAATGGTTGCAACTAATGGAATGATCATATTACTGTGACATTGAATTCCACCCTGAATTTATATCCTCTTTGTCAGAAGACCTCAGAGCAGGTTATAAGATTAAAAGCAGTAGAATAACAACCAGGTAACAAGAGCACACTAGAGCAACAACCCACATCCTGAGCTGGGGAGTTATTAAAGATGAGGTGTATAAGCCTAAGTAATTAATGTAATATCCAAACTCCTTAAGAAATATTAGCTATACTAAGTTTCATGCTACTGTAACTGGGTAGATGGGAGAAAAAACCAAGCCTCTCTTTCTCTCTTATGAAGCAACTTCAGCCGAGGGCCTAATATTTAGAAAGCATTAATGTGATCAAGTGGAGTAAAATGAAGATTAAAATGTGTCTAAGCTGCCTACTGAAAAGAATAAAATATTTCTCAGCTTCATAGCCTCTACCTTTATGAGAATCTTAAAAACCTGTTCACAATGGAAAGCTATAATTCTCCTCCTCCTAATAGCCTCAATATGCATCAGAAACAGTACAGCAAGGTTAAGGGAGTCTGACAAGCATTAAGTGAGATTATCTTCTACATACCAAACAGTGGATAGCAACTGTTGTATCTTAAAATGTGGATGAAACTTGAAATCGAAACTGTCAGAACCTTCTTCTGTAAGAGAGATAGAGCTTCAGCCTCTTTCATTCTTACTGATAATTGTCAGAACGGGGATATTGCTGTGTGGGACAAAGAAGGGCAAAAGAAATTTTAAATAAATGGAAAACTGTTGCTGGAGAGAACGTGGTATGCGTAACGAGGCACAAGAGTCATGGAATTTCATGTTAATGAGTTGGGGTTGTCGGAGATGGGAGCCCGCGTGGGAATTTGGGCACATGGAAAGAGCATTTCAAGGAAATATATTTCTGCTATAGACCAAGCAGATGACCTGCCTTGTCACCCTAATCATCATCTCTTTGATTTATGTGCCTAATGGCCTTCTTTACCCAGCATCTGGTCTGAATGAACATTGTGAGCTTTCTGCTAATTAGTTAGAAGTACAAACCAGGGTCAATCTTTTCAAAGGAGCTTCCTTTGAAACTTCTCTTCTTGGTTCCTGGGGAAGGAACCAAGGAATTATTTTTCCTCAAACACCAAGAAATACTTCACTAAATGTGCACTTGACGTGTGTGTGTGTGTGTGTGTGTGTGTGTGTGTGTGTGTAACAACTCAGTGGTGAATGCGTCATATTGTAGAATATGAATATAGACTGGTGACCAACTACAGAGAAATGTTGAAACTGACCAATTATCTTCTTGAAATAGATGTAGGTTATGTCATAAGCAGGTCACAAATCTAAAATAGTTACAAACTATGCTGGGAGCTTCCAGATATTCATAATTTTGGGTTGGGATTCAATCACATACCAACAGATTCAGATTGTGCTATTAAAATTGACTTGACACCCTTAGGACCAACTGAACCATGTTCAACCACTGTTCACATGGATAACAAATGCATTTCCCACTCTAAACTGAACTTTTTGTGTTAAGGAAAGTGATGGTAAAATGGACTAGAACAGGCATCCCCTACTGCGGCCCTCCAGATATTTGCCTACAACTCCTATGATCCTTAGCTAACAAGACCAGTGGTCAGGGATGATGGGAATTGTAGTCCAAAACATCTGGAGGGCCAAAGGTTGGGGATGCCTGGACTAGAAGGTAGTTCTTGACACAATATCATTTAAACTCCATGCAAACAAATCAAAATGAATGTTAACTAAATAGCCCTCATCGTCTAACCCCCTCACACATTTTGGGCATATAAGTCAGGCTCAATGCTCAAGAAAGAGGTCAACTGCAAGCAGACTCATACGGTGCATTTCGAAACAATAAATAAATCTGAAATTCATTTTCTTGCCTTAAAAGAACAATATGCTGCAAATCTCCATATTGCCCCAAATGTAATCAAACCAGTTTCTACTTCGGGTTCATACGTTTATCTTGAACTTTATCCAAAGTACACATGGTTATCCTTATGACTTCTAGCATGCTCAAATTCCCACAATAATGCATCATGCAATTTATTTATAATTGCTGCCATTCCACATCTTCTCACTTTCCCATTCCTTGGTCTGACCTTTTTCAATGAGCTCATCATCACAGCTACCAGGAAAACGAACATACCAAAAGATGCTAAATTATAGTCAGAATTGCCTATTAATGAACTCCCTGAATATTGTTGTCTTGCTTCATAAAGTGCTGGTTTATTCAGACTGACAGAATGTCCTTCAGATTAGGTCAGCTCTAGTGATTGCGAAACCTGGAGGAAGAATTCTATTTTCAAGCCTTATTGCCTATTTGAATTTCTGCAAATCTGTTTGCTCCATCACTCCTCAAAAATCAATTCTTCACTTCAGTTAAAGATTCAAATGGATTTTTCCACATATTGCTTTTGCAGGTCAATGTTCCTTGGGTTTATTTTATGTATAGCATTTATATCCCACCTTCTCTTCGTGAAATTCTACCCTCCCTACATGTTACCCCTCCACTTTACCTACATAATAACCCTACAATGTAGGTTATGCTGCAATGTGACTGGCCCAAGGTTACCCAATGAGCTTCCTGGCTGAGTGCAGATCTGAACCTAGCTCTCTCCTACCACTACTGCACACTATACAGAGGGTCTGCCATTATGGACTGCATGATTTGGCTGGCATAGCTTGTCTGCCAAAAATTGTGGTCACCATGGCCCGGACCCTCTCTGAACTTGGTGGGATATATTCTTTGATGGACTGTGAGGTGAGAAATTGTGCATTATCCCCATCTCAGGAAGAACACCGGAACTCATCCTTGTTGTGCTGCAATTCAGAGACTGAGACTACTTCAAAAACACAGTATGAGGTCAGATTGGCATAAGTGTGTAGGCCCATAAGACTTACTAGAGGTGGAAGCTGTATTCACCATTATGGGGAGTGTGATACTGTACATAAACATTTTTGCCTCAGTCTTACTGAGTATCAATAAATAAATGACTGAGAATAATAACCAAATTACTCTTACTGGTGCAAAGGTACTATTAGCCATCTCATACAGATGCAGCCAGAAGGTCTGTCTCCAGAGGAGACAAGGTGAAGGAACATAGGTATGCAAGGAAAGGTGAATGAACATAGGTATGCAAGCAGCACTCATGCAATTGCTCATAGGTTGCATCTTGTCCAGATGTCAGATGATGTGAACAAGCCTCCTTGGGGAGCGCGTTCAAACGGGGAGCCACCACAGAAAAGGCCTGTTCTTGTGTTGCCACCCTTAGGACCTCAGATGATCATCACGGGGTATGGATTGGTTCATATGGGGAGAGGCAATCCTTGAGATATTTGTACTTCCAGGGTGTTTTGGACTACAGCTTCCATCAACCTGACCACTGGCCATGCTGGATGAGGCTGTTTTGGGAGTTGTATTCCAAAGCAGCTGAAAGGCTATTCCTAGGTTCACCACACAGTGTTTAGGGAAATTTATCTCTGTTCCAAAGGTGCTGTCTAAGTGGCAGGATGTGAAAGTTTAGGGCAATGTTAATCTTTGCCACTAGTCCCTCCTGAACACCAAGAGGTCAAGATGTTCAAAGCCTTAATTCTATTTTTCATGATGCTTCTGCAGGTCATCTGACCAGGGCATGTGAGGATCCTGCTGCAGGTACTCACATGATTGCATGACAGAGACCAAGGAATCTGTCAGCTACAACCTAGGTTGCACAATCTTATTATCACTATTACTATTACTAATCTCATTGGCTTTTTATTGCATGGACAGGCAGAGTCCCCCCAACCCCAGGTGACCCCTGAGCGGAATAATGACTCAAGACAAATGGGATTATGGGATTAAAATTAGTCACAACTTTATTAAGATTCAGATGTAGGGAGACCTTGGCTCAGGCATTGGGCGTTTATCCTACCCAGTCCCCAGCCAGGGATCTGGGAGACTTCAGGGTTATCCAGAATGTGTGGGGATTGGGCTGGCTCTGGAGAACATATGTTCAAGCAGAGAGCCCACCCCCCCCATTCGCCGCAGCTGGAGGGGAGAGCAATGACAACCTTTTGGGGTAATGGGCAATGCCTCCCCTCAAGACCCCTTTAACGAGGAACCCTGGTATCGCCGCTGCAAAGGAGTCATGAGACACAGCTCCATGCCCCGCCCATTTAGGAAGATAAAGGATTCTGCCCAAGGCCTGAAACCACCAAAGTTGTGACATATTGCTATGGGAAAGATGAAACCTGCCGATGAAGGAAAATTCCTTTCCAGCCCTTCAACAGCTGCTCTGACGTAGCAGCGCCCACGTAAAAGGTTAACCTGCAAAAGAAGACTTAAATGAGGGTGTGGAGGGTGGGAGAAGCTCTGGAGCCGACTGCCGCTTCCCAGGTAAGAATCACCTTATGTTGTGTGGGCTGTATGGTCCCTTCCCCTTACCTGGCCAATCCCCTGGCTACGCCTCCCCAGGCGGGATTGGACGATTGGCTGGGGTAGGCGGAGACCCCAGGTATCCAGCCTAGGGAGGATGCAGCCAGTCCAAACTACCAGTTAGCCACTCTGGGATCCAGGGGACTGCGCGCAACCATGCAAAAGTTACCCCCCATTTAATGTGGCGAGCGGTCATTCCTAAATTGGATTTTCTTTCTTTCTTTCATCTGTGTATTTTATTCTAGATTGCTGAATCATGTCACCAAATATCATGGAATCTGATGAATTCAGTTTGAATTCCTTGGCTGATAAGATTTGGCAAAAAGTCTAGTTATCTGTGACCAAACCTTCATCCATCTTTGCACACAATAAGGAGTGGGTAATTATGGAACCACCTTAAGGAATGCCGATTGCACAGAAGAAACATTTATTTTTCTTCTTCTTTTTCAAGGTATGTGTTTTTATTGTATGCCATGTACTTATAACATGGTACAAAAATAAGAGATTGGAGCAATACAAGCTGGCAAGTTAAAATTAGTTTTGAGAAAGTGGAAGTGTTGATTACTTTGAATGCTCATTCCTTTAAACTAAAGCTTTAAAAAAATTCAGCATGGGTTTATGACAGTGTTATACAATGTAGTCATAACTGTTTGGAAATCCATATTAAGCAAGGTAAATGACAGTCATTTTTAATTACGTAAACAGTATGAATGTGATCAGTAGTTAGTTATGCAGTGTGATATTTCCTTTGCTTCTTAAAAGTGAAAGGGGAAAAAAGTATAATGACTCCTTGGGCAAAGTTATCTGTTCTAAGCATCTATACTCCGTGAAACCGTGGCTTTGTAAGACTTCATGCATTAGAAACAGGAGTGCTGAGAGCTCTTGATTTAAGCATTGTTTCCTTGTAATCAGAAGACAAACACAATGGAATTAAAAACTAATGGTTGTTTTTTTCCTGTTTGACAGCGAGTGAGAAAAATGTTTTGTTTTGTTTTTGAACATTAGCTGGTATGGAAAAGTACAAATGCAAATTAAGCAGATGCCTTCAATACTTTTTTCACAGATTCCACTGTGTGTTCTGTCTTTTTCAAATAGCCACTTTAAACATTGTGCCAGGAAAGCAAAAACCAAAAAGCAAAAAAAAATCCTGACAATTGTAGTAGGAAAACACAAGGTAGGTTCCCCCACCATTTTTTAAAAAATGAACAAGAACTGTAGCCTTTTATATCTAATTTTATAGTGCATTTTCTTTAAAACTGGGTTTATGCCCAAGTGCAGTATGTAGTGTTAGGATTGCAGCTTTAATCTGCTTCTCACTGTGAATTTTTGTTCCTTTCACATTGGGCTCAAAAAGAGTTTTAAAGCTGTCAAACACAAAACCATATTTACTACAAATATTTATAACTTAAGTTAGCTCGGGCATTATGTTTCAGCACACACACAAAACCATTTTCTCATTGAAATATACATTTATGATATAAATAAAATGTTACAATAAAGCATGACTTATTTGTGGATAAATGGCCTTACACTGACTGAAGGAATAATTCAAAGAATTCAAGACACAAAAAGCAAGCTATCAACGTTATGCTAAACAAGACAGGATGACATTTATATACAGAACTGTGAAATCGAGCTAACAAGATCAGCTGAAATACTAGCCTCACTTACCTGGGAATAAGCCCCACTGAATTCAATGGGGCATTCTTCTGAGGAGAAATGGTTAGAATCATAGCCATAGATAGCTTTGTGATAGGCCTTTAGCCACATCATTAAGTTTGTATTTGAGGTACTACAAGACTCTTTGTTTTGCTGTAAAGGACTAAAAGGGAGACCCCTCTGGAAAGGAAACACATGTGCAAAGTAAGTGATTTATAAGTATCCATTGGTGGGATGTATGTGGTGTTATGGAAGGGGTAGTACCTTCGGTGGGAGGACACATTGTGCTCCTTTTTGGGATAGTTAGCTTATCTTTGGTCCCCACCTTGCTCTCAGCTCTCACTTGTGGCTCCTAGAAGCTGTCAGCATGCAAGAATGGTCACACTCCAGGAACAGCTTCATCTGGCCGGCAAAACCAGGTGAGGATAACTGATGAGTCTTAAACGCACCATGCAAAGACAGGCTCTAGCAGATGGTGCAAATGAGGCTAATATTTCTGCATGTGCTGTAGAGGTAATTGAGGGGTAGATGGGGCTCGTTAACCCGAGAAGGTAGCCGATTTAGGAGGGGAAAAGGGCTAAGGAAACAACCCTACACAAATCTGGAGTGGAGATAGATGGACAATGTCTTGTACGCCTTCTTCCAGCAATTCCTGCGTCCAAGCTGGTGTGAAACATATTGCTCTGCTTTTCTTTGGATGACATCAATGAGGTCGAGTGTGTGTGTGTCTTGTCATCTGGGCAACCCAGGACCCCCATACACACTGCCTAGGCTTGCATGCCTGGGAGGTTGCTTCAGTGCCGCTAATGTAGCAGTTTGACTTCACCTCCGGAGGTGCACTCCATTGTAAGGTTACCAGATTCCCCCCCCCCCCAATGAATCCAGGGACACTTTTCAACATCAGTCGAATTCAGTGGATTTTGTCAGGGGAATGATTTGTCCCCCGGAAACGGGGACATCTGGTAACCTTACTCCCTTGTCTCTCAAGACAGACAGATGTCAACGAGAAGTTGATGGCAGAAATATAAGTCTATTTTTGTGCTAGGATGCACACTAAAACATGCATTTGAATGTCAGTGTACAATGAAATGAAAAACAGACTTGTGCAAAATGAACCTTTTGATGTTGAATGGAATATACCAAATGAAAATATGGATGGATGGATGTCAGAACGGATTGATTCATGTTTGTACACCTTCAAGTCAGATATACCCAACCTGTGTTTGTGCATCTGATTATTCCTGTCTGGCACTACATTTATTTCCGCTTATAATCATGTCACTTATCTTGACCTGGTTTTCCATCCCCTCAAGATCACATTTAATCCCTTTTCTGTTATTATAAAGTACTAGCTAGCCCAGACACTTTGATGTGTATCACCCCCATTCTTTTTCCAAAATAATTTTAAAGATATTTAATAACAACAGGCCCCAGACAAAGCCCTGTGGCACTCCACTTGTCACTTCTCTTCAGGCTGATGAGGAACCATTGATTTGCACTCTTTGAGTACAGTTCATCAACCACCTTTAAATCCACCTAAGAGTAGCATAATCTAGCTCACATTTCACACCATCTGCTGTTTGGAAATGACTATCAACGTAATAAAATACTAAATCAAATTACATTTCTATTAGCAAGTTGTGGCTAAAAATGTTATTTTAAAAATGGCCTCTCTTCTTAGTGTGTTTCGTAAGTGCTGGGCTCTCTATATGATTCATTTTATTATTAGTGCTTCCATTTTATTTCTTTGTTATTATTTTGTGATGGCCTACAATCTGAACAAATAAAACCTGCTACTGCTTATTACTATTGGTCCTGCTTATTTTTTATACAATGTAGTTTTTCACTGAACGTATATAATAAAAAAAAAAGAACTATAACAGCTGAAAAGACAATCCAACATAAAGAGCACATGCAACTTATATGAACTGGTAAAGATACAAATCACAAATGGAAGAAAAGTATATTTTTATAGAAATAGAAGAGGAAGTAATAGATAACACCAACATTTTAGGGAATAAAGTTGTATTTAAAAATGCATAAGAGTAGCATCATGTTTCAGGCATGCATAAAATTCGGAAAAAACCTATATGAAGAATTTAAGACAACATGATTTAACAAAGGGGAATTTTCAATTAAAGCTAAAATTTCATAACAGATTAAAAACTGCTACTTTTTTTAAAAAAACTTCTACTTAACATTAACAGTGTAAATGAAAATACATCCATCCATGAGAACTGATTTTCATATTGAGCTGATATGTAACGTTTTAACAGTGTCAATAATCATATTAAGCAAGTATAGGGGATACACTTCAGGAAATGTAAGGCTCTTCAAATTTGAAGAGTGGGTGTTTGAATCAAACACAGCTACAAGTGTTTACACAAAGATATCTATCTCAATTAATTGATAAGAAAAGTGTCTAAACTGATGTCTATCCAAAAGGTTTGATTGTCCTTTTAAGGCCACCTGAACAGTTTTCAAATAAGCATTTATCTCCCTGCTATCCCTAAAAAGGGAGATAACTATATAAACCAATTAAAGCACATTATTTTGGTTAGACTGGTGGAATTAATAATTCAAGAGCTGACCACCTAACCTTTATTTTTGTCAGTAAACCGTATAACAACACACCCACCCCACCAAGGCTTACTGAAAGACATTGGCCATAAACACACAGAAGCAAGGCATAGGCAATCTTGTATTCAAATTTTATTGCAACTTTTTGGATTTGACATGATGTTTTATCCTAATGGCCTTTATATCCCTAGTATACATTTTAATTAAACAATAAATAACCATATGTGGAACATGGATAATTACAAAAGGTATGTTAAAGTGAAATGTCCTCACTATAACTCTGTCTAGGAGCCAATGAAATTTATATATATATAAATAAAAGTGCAGTTCATCAAAGGACTAAATTATTTACATGGGCACATTTAATCAGTGGGAGTGCACTGCTTACTAATAGAAAGATGCTAAAGATTTAAGGAACCTATAGAACAGAGAATTAATGGTGGGAAAGAGTTAAGAATCTTATGTGAATATTGAGGGTTTTTTTGTCTGATCATTGCCAGGTATTTAAAAGGAAGTAAATACGCAGGATCCATTCTGAAGGAAATCAGCCCTGAGTGCTCACTGGAAGGAAAGATCATGAAGCTGAGGCTCCAATACTTTGGCCACCTTATGAGAAGAGAAAACTCCCTGGAAAAGACCCTGATGTTGGGAAAGATTGAGGGCACTAGCAGAAGGGGACGACAGAGGACAAGATGGTTGGACAGTGTTCTCGAAGCTACGAACATGAGTTTGACCACACTGCGGGAGGCAGTGGAAGACAGGAGTGCCTGGCGTGCTATGGTCCATGGGGTCACGAAGAGTTGGACACGACTAAACGACTAAACAACAACAACAAAATACGCAGGAAGAAAAACAAGGGCAAATTTATAAGATCAGCCGAAATGATAATAATCCATGATAAAATTAAAATGAAATCCTATGTATCTACTCAGAAAGCAGTTCCATTAAGTTAAATAAGACTTTCCTCCAAGTAAATAGATATTTAGGGTAGCAGCCCTAACTTGTCACATCTGGCCAAGCTCCCATGACATTCCTAGGACATGCTCATTTCTTTACTTATGAAATGGATTTTAAATTTAAGTGTTTAAGTAGCTGACCATGGACATAATGGATTAATTCCAGGAATATAGATATGGTTTACCTTCAATAAGTGGAATGACATTTTGAGATAAATGAAACCATTTCAGTATGATCTGTAGAACACAATTCTATGGTCCCTGGGAGGGTATCTCGAAAGGCATAGGATTTTGTGGCTCTCCCTCTCCACAGGCAGTGAAAGTGCTTTGACTTTCAAAGTCTTCTCCTGGCTGCTGCAGAAAGGCATGTTGGTATTGCTTCTACACTGTCAGTGTTCTGCTGGCGGATACGTCAAAAGGGGGTATTCTGGGGGCAGGTTGGACTGCAAACCCTTTTGTTCCCCTAGCATGCCTTCGAACCAGATGGTGGAGTGGTGAATAAGTATGCTAACCCTGTAGCTAGCATACTTCCTGCTATCCAGTGGAGATACCCATTGTTTTTAAAAGGAAGGAGAGGTGGCAAGGAGATAAAAGGGAACAATAGCACTCCACCATCTTTTCTCCTGTTGGAACCAATACAATGGGGCTCCGATATGGCAGTTTCTCCACTTTAAAGTCCCCTCCCCCACCCCGCTGGATTTCTTTCTGCCTATACTGCCTTTTATTTGGCTGGGGTCCCAACATGCTGAAATCACCTCTAAATTGCCCCTTATTTTCCATTTCCCATGCTAAGTATTTCTTTTGATCACACCCTGTGAAATGAGATCTGAAATCTGACGGCCAATCTATCCAACGATAACTGTATCAGAAGAGCATCGCTTCATATTATAATGCAAGTGAGCATCCTAAGGGTGGTATTATCATAAGACAGATGGAGTTTCTTGGCCCTCAGCTGACGGTTCTAAACTTTCTATAACAGGGGAAAAAACCTGTTATATTTCAGATAGAGCAGTGGAATGTTCCCACATATTTTAGAAGGGAACAAAGCAGACTGTTTGTATAATGTTTTCAAAACCAACTTGACTGTTCATACACATGGACAGGCTATATGTTTTGCACACAATTCACTGTATTTCCAAATTACTTTTAATGACTGATTATTTTTATTTCTCCAGTGGTAGTACTTTTAATGTACAAATAAATTAGTTTGGTATGTTGTATTCATCCTTACAAGAACTCTATCAGGTAGTTCAACCTAATTCTTTTTTTAAAAAATGGTTTTTATTAAAAAAAAATCTGGGGTTGCAAAGTACATACATCATCTGTATTTTCAAATCATAAAGTCATTTCTACAGACTTTAATGTTTTTATACAGTATAAGGTTGGGGGAGAAGAGAGGTGGGGAGAGAGAGCAGGTGAGGGGAGGGGGTGTAAACTTTCATTCTTTTAGCTAGTAGGTGTGCAATGTTTTTGGTCCACTGACTTTCTGGTAAAATGTGGGCTAGATGAGATAACTTAGGTGGATTTGTAACTGGTTGACTTACTGAACCCAAAGGGTGCTCACTAATGGTTCCTCATCATCCTGGGGGGAAAATGACTCTTTCTTCTGAGTAGATACATATAGGATTGTGCTGTTACTCCCAAGTAAGTAGGCATAAGACTATAAACCACTTTTATTGCTAGAGACACCAAGACTGAGTGATAACTCCTATGCAAGTCAATATATAGCAGACTAAACCCAGCAAGGAAAAAAGATGAGGCAGAGCATATTACAATAAGCATTTAATTTGGTTGAAGGATGCTTGACTACAGGTACCACTTGTTTAAATCAAAACGTAATTGGATACATTAAATATCATTACTTTATTCAGTTTTGGTTAAATCACAAATATATCTTGTCACTATGTTCCTCATATTATAGCAAACACTTATGTGTTTGGAAGTACTGTACAACTCATTTTAAAAACACATTTCACCATGTAATAATAGATGCATTTCTGTTGAAATTGCAAGTGCGCAGTTAGACTTAAGGGATAGCGATCAGAAAGTACTGTATTCCAGTGCAACTTAATTTCCTCCATAGACCACTTAATAAAGGCTACATATACCTTAGTAAGGAGAACGTTTCTGAGTTTAAGGCTCCTAGCAAAAATCCTAAGATGCTTACTAGCAAGTATTGTCCATGGAGTTTAATAGGATTTACTTCTTGGTAAATATGTTCAAGGCTGGGTTGTCAATTTAAGAACAGATTGCACAAACATCATTTAGGTGTGAGTGCTTCCTATAAGACCGCAGAAAAAAATATTATTCATCTTTAAAATCAGTAGATGTATTAGCTCTATAAATTTACTTTGAGGATGGGTTTATTTATTTATTTATTTTTTAAAAAATCTTAGAATACATCAATTCTTGGAGCAATGAGCAAACATGTGAGGAAATAACCAGTGAAAAGGCTGCCCTGATCCTCCCAGACGTTCTCTTGAGCAAATCACCCCATTTGAAAAGAAGAAATCTGGTTTTAGAAGTCTAGTGATTATTTTGGCTGCAAGCTTACAGTATAAGACCCGCCTTCACAAAATGTACTGGGTCCTATTCTTCCTATGTAAATCACTTTTAAGCACCAGCATTTTAATCTAAAGGTCACTTTGTCCATGGTATACACAGTAAGGATTCTTTTTAAGTAATTGGGACTGAGTAATTCTACTGATTGTCCTGCCTTAGTTTTGCCATTTCATGCTGCAGTTCTATAGTGCTTTAAGGAGAAATCATATGCATGTCTACTCATGTAAGGCCCATTGAGTTTAACGGGACTCCTTGTTAAATATTTATATCAGGGCTGGATGTGGCCTCTCTATCCAGACCTCAGGACCCTCCTCAGTCCTCACCCCTCCCTGGGCCACAACCCTCACATACACTGATCCACACCCTCCCTGAGAACTTCTGCCTACTAAGAATGTGTCATTGAACTGTGATCATTTATCTTGCTTGCCTAGATGGAAGGAATTTTCTGCATGTGCAGAAAATTAGTGATGGATGAATCCATCAGTTTCATTTTCTCATTTTTACAATGTGTCTTCTGAATGCCTATATATGTATACCCAGTCAATCTAGAATACATTTTCAGGACATCTAGAAAATTTCACTACAGTTATTTTTGGTGCTGTTTTCACAAGTATTCTGGCTGTGAATAATGTTCCAGCAGATTTGGATGAGATAAATGATGATTTATGAAGCAGGGAATGAGCATCGGGGCTGAACATTTCTCTATAGCCCTTCCTCTTCTCCAGGCATCCCCAAACTTCAGCCCTCCAGATGTTTTGGACTACAATTCCCATCATCCCTGACCACTGGTCCTGTTAGCTAGGGATCATGGGAGTTGTAGGCCAAAACATCTGGAGGGCCGCAGTTTGGGGATGCCTGCTCTTCTCCCTCCATATACCACTCCAGAGCTTCCTAGGTTGTATTAAGCCAGAGTTTCCTATTATGTCAGAACTGGGGATTGTCAGTTAACAACCAGAATAGTGAGCCAAGCTCTGATAATGGTTTATGAAGCCTTGAATTATCGTCTGAACCAAGGTATTGAACTGAATTCTTTCTTTGAATTTCCCAGCTGCATGGCCTGTGAGTTTATTTTTTAAAGATTAAAAAAAAACCCCACATGATTTATGTGGCATGTCCTACTTTAACTCTTTCCAAAGTATTACTGTATAAGATATTGCTTCTTATAGGAAGCAATGCAGCTGTAGAAACTTTCCATTGTCATAAATAATATGTTGGCGCATTAAAATGCACTTTCACATCTCATTGATGATAATAAAATATCTAAGAAGATTCAATCGAAATCCATTCTTTTTTATAACAATGATATCACGATTACACCTTTAAAATATATAGTCCATGTATTCAATAATACAGTAGTAGTAAATCCATCACCAGCAGTCAAGCAAACCCTTTCATATAGCTGGAGGGATCCCCTCTTTTCCATTAAAATAAGAACCATGTCAACGTCTGAATGAAAATGTATTGTTCCATATTGACGTTGCAAACATAAGCATTCCTAATACAGGGAAATCAGTAACTATACTATTCCCACATTCTTTCCTAGAAATATTATGTTATAACATTATGACTTTATGTTTCATAGGCTATTCAAACATTCTCTGAGTGATTTAGTTTAAGTGCTGAGACTGTGCCTCCCCCACCCCCACACTTTATTTCTTTTTCTTTTTCATTTTGTCCTGAATGTTTTCAGGGTTAAATATTGCTTGTGAGTGGAGTGAAAACTCTCTAATTCTAATTTGGAGGGTGGGCACCTGTATCTGAATGGTGCTGCTTTAGCACTATCCTGCACCCAGCATCTCAGGGACCCATCTCTGGAATGCCTCATGGACAAAGGCAGGTAGCCTCCCAGTTGCTCTTGCTGTCAAAGCTCATGGGTCCCTGAGTTACCCTAAGCAACATTTTCTGACAAAAGTAGGGACAACCTATTCCATAATAGCTTTGAGCATATTACACCGATCCTGGTCCGACTGCACTGGCTGCTAGTTAGTTTCTGGGCCCAATTCAAAGTGCTGGTTTTAACATATACAGCATTAAATGGCTCAAAACAGCAATACCTCAAGGACCGCCTCTTTCCATATGAACCTACCCGGACCCTGAGATCATCTTCTGAGCCTGAGGCCCTTCTTCGTGTGCCTCCTCCTCGAGAGGTTCGGAGGGTGGCAACACGAGATTGGGCCTTCTCTGCAGTGGTTCCCCATCTGTTAAATGCTCTCTCCAAGGAAGTTCACTTGGCATCTTCATTATACAATACACCTTTAGGCGGCAGCAAAAATGTTCCTTTTTAACCAGGCCTTTGGTGGACTTGATTGACATCCTATGCCCTTTTAAAAATGCATTTTTAGGGGGGGGGGTTATTGGGTTGTTGTTTTTGTTGATTGTGTATTATGTGGTGTTCAGGTTTTGTTCTGTGAGCTGCCCTGAGACCTCCAAGTATATGGCAGAATATAAATCCATTCAATATTGTTGTTATTATTATTATTATTATTATTATTATTATTATTATTATTATTCCCCACTCATGTGACTGGGAGGCCCCAGACACTCTGGGCAGCTTCCAACATATATAAAAACATAATAAAGCATTACACTTTTTTATATAAAAAACCTTTCCTATTCAGGGCTGTCTTCAGATGTCTTCTAAACGTTGTATCTTATCTCCTTGGCTCAGGAGTCAGAAATCTGCATACCCTCCAACATTTCTCACATGAAAATAGGGACATCCTACCATACCCTCCAACATTTCTCCAGTGACAATAGCGACATCCTAAGGAAAAGTGGGACATTCTGGGATCTGGTCAGAAACCAGGATGGCTTCTGAAAATCCTAGACTATCCCTGGAAAATAGGGGCACTTGGAGGGTCTATGGCTGCTGGAGCCTGCTTAAGGACTACACCCAGTATAGGGACAGCCCCCCCCCCCACAAGAGCATATTAGGGCACTCAAGGGACAAAATTTATATGAGGTATCTAACCCAATTCAGCAGGAGGCCACTGTTCCTCTTGCTGCTCCTCTGGTACAGGAAAACACTGCCTTTTCCTCAGGCACACGGTGAAGTATCACCTTTCTCTCTGGCGCTGGCTGCTGCTCCTACACACACACACTCCCAACCCATTGAAATTTTCATGCATGTTCTCACACATCTCTGATTCTTCCTGCTGCACCCCTTTTCTGGCAGGCTCCCAGGGTGCCAATAAATCTATCAGAAGTAGCTCATTTCCAGCCAGCCAGTCCTTCTCCACAACGCTCTTCCTTTTCCACAGCAGGCACGCAGGCAGTGGAGAAATCAATTAGCAGCAGCTCCACATGACCAACCAGCTAGCCCTTTTCTGAGCTACTTGCCTTCAACTACTGACTGCAATGCTTGGAGTGACCATCCATGCTCTGGATCTCCGGCAGGGCACCTGGGTCACTCTTAACCCCTTGTAGCATCTCATCAAAGAGGGCTCTCAATTGGCATAAAGTCAAACTTTCTTCTCCCCCAAAGGTTTCTCTCACACTCTGTCAGCAGATGGTCTGTTTTATCAAACCACTGGCTCAGGCATTGGATCATTTGCTCTAGTTGCTTCATTTGTTTCTGCTGCTTCTGCTGCTAGAGCATCAACCAGACCTGCTTCAGAAATGTTGCTGTTCCTTGACTCAGGCACACCTTGCTCAGGAGTCTTTTCTCCAGGAAGCACAGATCCCACTTCTAACACCAGTATTGGTGTCAGAATCTCTGAGTAGTGTTACAGTCCAGGGGTTCCAGGCACACTTACTCAGGGTCCATGCTTCCTTTTGGAAATGAGACACAACAGACACTGTGGTATCTTTATGATATATGGCTTATTTACACATATATACAACTGGAACCCACAATGGAAGGGTGCACAGGTGCTTCTCCGATAGCTGCAGCCTTGAATTCAAACTTGTTCTGAAATCTGGCTCTGACCCTCTGCATCTTGCTGCATTTTACAGCCTGCCACACCACAGTGAAAAACCTGTCCTATACTCTCCAATCTGCTTCAGAAAGTCTCTTTTTGTCTTCTGCTCAGAGCTGCAGATTGGGCTCCTCCCATTTTTCATCTGGCACAGAGTATTTGCCTTCTTAATAGCTTTCTTAATGGGCCATCACTCTTCCCTTCCCCCCTCTTTTGATGGCCAATCTCCACAAGTGACTACTTCATCAGGAAGCCAGCCTGGCTTATGATTTAATGGGAAAGGAAAAGGGACCCCTGACCATTAGGTCCAGTCGTGACCGACTGGGGGGTTGTGTCGCTCATCTCGCGTTATTGGCCAAGGGAGCCGGCATACAGCTTCCAGGTCATGTGGCCAGCATGACAAAGCCGCTTCTGGCGAAGCAGAGCAGCACACAGAAATGCTGTTTACCTTCCCGCTGTAGCGGTACCTATTTACCGTGTTTCCCCTTTTTTAAGACACCGTCTTATAACTTTTTCCCCTCAAAAAAACACACAGTGGCTTATTTTCAGGGGGTGTCTTTTTTTAAAAAAAGTGCTGGTACAACTGGGACCCACTGGCTCAGGACGCTCAGTGCTCTCTTCTGCGCGCTGCTGGGCGCGTTGTTGGCGCTGCCAGTTCCGAGCACCTGCAGGGTGGGGTGGGGGTGGCAGTGCTTTAAACCCCCAACCCTGTAGAAAGCAATGGAAGTTATGGACCGTAACAATCCTTAAGAGGCGCAGGTCTTAAAAAACCCCTGGTATCACCCTTGAAGCACAGCCTTCCAAAGTCAGGGGGGGAAGAGGTCTGTTTAGACAAAGGAAAGGATCGGGGGTGATTCTGCGCCCTGGGACCCACAGAACTACTTTAAAAATCCCAACCTGGGGGGGGGGTCAAATAGTGAAGCCCCATAGCCCTGTAGCAACAGAAGGCACATTCTGAAGCACCCAAGCTGTTCGGTTCCATAAAAAATCCAGGAATTGTAAAATTAACAATAATAATGGGGGGGGCACTCTATCCAAAGAGTTAAGAAGGAATGGGAAAGTGTTGAGTTATATATGGAAAAATATGGAAAGGAAAGTTAGTTAAAGATAAAAAATAAATAATTATCGCAAGGGAAAAAATAACATCATAAAGGGTAATAATATTAAATATAAAATAGACAACACAACAGAAAAAGCAATGAGATCGCACAGGAGTGAGGGAAGTGGGGAGAGAGGGAGGGGGGTAAGGAATGGATAAATGGAAGGAGGCAATGGTTGGAGGAGGGTATAGGGGGATGAATTAAAGGAAAATTAAGACTGAGAAGCGCATGGTTTTTGTTTTTTAAAGATGCAAAGGCTTGCAATCAGCCAAAGTATAGAGCCCAACTTCCAGGAGACTGCGATCTACTTGCGGATTTATAAACTGGAAGTGATCTACCCCCGTTTTATTGGTGTTCAGGTCAGAGTTGTTTTTAGAGAGAGGAAATATCCCATTTTTGAGGTTAAAGTAAAAGTTCCTGACCTTTTTTTTATAATGAGGAAATGCTGCTAAAACTCCGTTCTTCATTCCACGAAGGGGAGAGGGGGCGGGGCCGGGTGCTCAAAGACAAAAGAAATAGAAAAGGAGATAGCGATCAAATGCAGCCTCCTGGGGATCGATGCAGCCGCCGGGAGAGGCAGGGGCTGCAGCCGAGTGCTGCTTCGCAAACAAACGGGGGAAAGTGCTTAGAACCCAGAGAATCCAGCTGAAAAACACGAAGCAGCAACAGCAATTGCACACACACCATCCCAAGCCAGCACAGTAACCAAGTCCCAAAAGCAAGAAAGGACTCAGCAAACACTGCTGCGGCCGGCGTTGCTGCTGCTGACTCGGGGAGCTCAGTGCTCTCTTCCACACAGCGCCTATCACTATGGCTTATTTTCGGGGTACGGTTTATATTTCTCAAATGCTTAGAAATGCTGCTATGGCTTATTTTATGACTACGCCTTAAAAAGGGGGAAACACGGTACCTACTTGCACTTTGACGTGCTTTCGAACTGCTAGGTTGGCAGGAGCTGGGACCAAGCAACGGGAGCTCACCCCGTTGCAGGGATTCAAACCACTGACTTTCTGATCGGCAAGCCCTAGGCTCTGTGGTTTACATGGTTTAAATTTAAAATCTGCTGGTTCCAAAGGTCTGGCACCCACAAACTCATAACAATAAAGCACTGGATGAACGTGATCCTATGCAAATATGGTCCTATGCCATATTGTTATCAATCAAAAATGAAACATTTTTCCCCCAGCCAGTAATCTCCTACACCTGTGGTTATTTTCCCTTGTTTGAAATCCTGTGGTGGTGAGGTAGCTGGGTTAGTTTTAGAAGAAAATGGTCTGGCAGGGAAAGGTTAAACATCCCAAGTGTTAGCAATAGAGAAGAAGCTGTTGAGTCTTTGTAATATTCATTTGTTTCTACAAAATAAAATAAAAAATGCATGAAAACAAATTATAATCTGTTACTTCATTTTCTCACATAAACAGTATACAGTAAGGCTCTGGGCTGCAGTTTGCCCATTTGGCATATTTGTGAGTTGTTCATCCTTTCTTTAAAAACAGGTTCACCACATTTGGACTCATTAACAAGCATATAATTTTAAAGTCTCACAATAGATAAGCAATCAGCTCTGACAGGAACAAGACAGAGGACAAGCACTTCAGTATCGGGGGAACTGAAAATGCAAAAAACACAATCCTAGACTGATTGTTGCTGGTTTAATAAATCCTAGCGTAAGCTCTGTGAAGCACTGAAATGTCCATTCAGATTTGGACAGGAATGCTGAAAAGCTACTTGTTTTGTTTAAAAGGAAGGAGGCACTATGACTCCAGGAAAGAATAATCTGCTCCACAAATCTAGCTCTTGTAGGTTATACTCAGATCAATTAGTTTTGATCCATTGGTTAAGAACATCATTAAGCAGATTGTGTAACTGATCCAATAATCAGAAATGAAAATTATTTGATATGCTACCTCTTTAAAAGGTTTGAAACATTAAGGGTTGAATTCAACACTGTGTTTTTCCTATTGTTCTGTCTGCCCAAGCATTTCAACTGAACTTGCCACATGGAATGACCCCCCCCCCCTGTGACCCCATGTGCTGTTTTGGGGGATCTTCATTTTAACATGAGCCTACATAATTTGCACGACACAAAACAATGCATTGACAAAAATCCAACTGTTCTTCAAGATCTGCACCTCTCTGAATTTTGTGATGCAGCTCTCCAACCAAAATAATATATACAAAAAGGCATTTACTAGGAGAATGTCTGCAGAAATAGATGTACATTGTTGAAAACAACATTCAGACATGTGTTATATTAGGAAAAATTGCTTGCTAATCAATTTTCAGGAGCAGTTTTTTGAATGCAAACTGATGCCAAAAATGTGGGAAACGGAATTTAAGATTGGAAAAATGAGAACTTTAGAGAAACTGAAAATGATAGATTTGTCCATCTCCAGTTGGAATATAATGTTCTGCTTCAGGCCCTTGCAGATTGTGGCATGCTTGAGGAGGGCTTGACTGTTGGGCTGACTCCCTGAACAGGAGTACTCCTCCTAACAGATGAGGATAAATGGCTGCATTTTGTTGCTGGTTACTCATGCACCTTTCAAAGCAAAAGCTGACTGTGATATGTTCAATTGCTTCTAAATAAACAAATGAATAAAATATGTTCAATTGCTTCCTTCTTGTGTCAGGCCTCCTCTGTCCCTATGCAATCCTAGGTTTCATTCTATGCTCCTGCCTCTCAGGTAAACTTCCTATTTTTATTAACTTTACAGCAGACCTCTATACCTGTTTGTGTGAAGTACGATCAATTAAGTTCAATGGTGCATATGTCTATGTAGATATGCCTATGTAGTTATTTAAGTCTAACAAAACGGGTGGCGCTGTGGTCTAAACCACTGAGCCTCTTGGGCTTGCTGATCGGAAGGTTGGCAGTTCAAATCCCCGTGATGAGGTGAGCTCCTGTTGCTCTGTCCCAGCTCCTGCCAACCTAGCAATTTGAAACCATGCCAGTGCAAGTGGTACTACTGCACTGCACTGCAAATAGGCACCACTGCAGCGGGAAGGTAAACAGCATTTCCGTTTGCTCTGGTTTCCATCACGGTGTCCTGTTGCGCCAGAAGCTGTTTAGTCATGCTGACCAAATGACCTGGAAAGCTGTATGTGGACAAACGCTGGCTCCCTTGGCCTGAAAAGTGAGATGAGTGAGTGCCACACCCATAGTCTGTGAGGAGTAACAAGTAACCGAAGAGTTAACTGTGTACTGTAGCACCTGACCACTGAGGAATATCATGTTACAGAATGTACCAGAAGTGTTTCTGTATGTATCAGTTGGTTTCGTTTTTGCCTGGGAGACGGTCGCAAGATGTCTGCGCTCTCACTAGGTTATTTGTTATTTTCTCTCTAGAATAAACTTAAGTAGTTATTAGAACACCTTGGACTCTGTGTGTTCTTAAGAGGCTTTTTATCCAACGGCTATACAAGCTTTCGCTGTGTGAGAAGAAGAAGAACTCTGTTGTGTGTGTTTTACTGCCAGCCCGGATCTACGGAAGCAGAGAAGCGCTAGAGAAAGCGCGCTGGGCAGATAATTAGTGGCTCCTAATTGAGTCATAAACAACTCAACGGAGCCCTATACCCGTCACATAGTCACCTTTGACTGGACTTAACCATCCAGGGGTCCTTCACCTTTACCATTTACCTTTAATTTTAACATTGCATTGTAACTTTACATTTATTGTAATCTTCGGTCACATACACACTATACACAATTAGGTCACATACACACTGTATATTTACACCGTCAAATAATTATAGGTGCTGCTGTTTGTTAAGCGCTGCTGGGAATTATAACTCTGTGAGGGGTAAATAAAGTGCCCAGAATTCTTTGAGGGTGAAAAATGTCCTTTGGGTGTGCTTTAATGATATTGTTGACTTGTTACTAGTGTTTATTCCTAGAGATCACCTCAGATTTCAGAGAAAAACAGAACACTGATAACTCTTCAACACTTTGACACAAGCATGTGATGTCTGATGCTTTCAAGTTAACATCTTGAAACAATATATTGAAGAAATGCACATTACTATAAGGGTTATCTCAGAAGAAAATCCTTTCAGTCACATCGTTCCAATATGAGTTTCTTAGTATATATAAACCTAGGGAGCTATGCTCATATCACTATTAATATGCCACAAGTAATAAATGTATCAGATGGTTGTCAATAAAACTTGTGAATAGACAGTATCTGCCATAAAGATCCCAGGAATTAAATGTAGCATTTCCTCCAAAGAATTATACTCTGTTAACAGATTTTACTGCATTATGTTGCCAACTGTTGCTTTTAGCACCTCTTCCTTTTGTAAGAAAGGAATATCCTCACCTAGCATTTTGCTAGTGCTCCCAAGAAAAAATAAAACATAAATAGTATGTTGTTAAGTCTGAAGAATTTAGAATGCCCGCTCATAATGATAATTAAAAAAAAAAAAGAATCTCACGAATAAATCATTCCTATATCTTATTCCAATAGCTAATTAGCCCACAGCAAGGGGACAAAAAGAGCTGTCATTACTTGGTACCTGAGCAATTAAAGATGAACCCCCCACCTCTATGAGTACAAAAATAAATATATACACATTTAATGATTAATGAGAGACTTTCTCAATGGCAAGAACATTATCAGGGAAATGATGCACACAAGCTTATTATCTGTTGAGCAGCTTGAATCCAGCATTTTTTACTTCAGGAGGGCCTTTTAGATGTGAAGGGAGATATGGTTTCTTTAATGTCTTTTATTTTTATTTTGACAAAGTAATAATCATAAGTTAATGAGAAGAAAAATGTGCACCCCACCCCCGAGACCATTCCATTGTAACTATTCAACCTCCCACAATTTCAACACCTCTTGCGATGGTTTGACCCCTTTCTGTTTTAACAATACAAATTCTACAAGCACCTTTCATGTCTCCTCAGAATCATTTCTCCTGCATATTCCATGTCTTACCTTAATGGCACGTGTTAATTTATCATTAGTAGCTATATCCCACACCTCTGTTCCAAATCATTGAATCCTATGAACCGTATCCCATAACAAGACATGTCTTTCAGAAACTCTTCTTAGCTTTAATTATACACCCCTTGTTAGCTACCTCCACTTTCCAGTTCAGGTGGCTCCACCTCCCACTCCATATGAAGGAAGTGATTGCGCATCTCTATGACCTATCAAAGCCCACAGAGTTCTATAAGCTTTGCTCATTATGCTTTCTCCATTTTTGAATGGGTAGACATAACCATTTTACTTGGCATGGTCTTTCTCATTGGCAAAGGGCTGCAGCTCAGTGGTAAATCACCGTGTTTTTCATGCAGCGAATCTCAGGTTTAGTTCCTGGCGTCTCCAGGTAGGGCTGGGAGAGAATCCTGCCTGTTTCCAGGGTAGACAATAATGAGATAAATCAAGTGGTCCACAAGCGTTATACAGTTGGTCTGCAGCATGTATATTGAGTTTAATTGTATTTTATTGCTTCTTGTATTCCAGTTTTGTAACTTATGGTCCCCCCCCCCTCCCACATTCTCTATGCCTATTTTTCAGCTGCTTTGAAGAATTGTATTTTATCATACTAATACTATATATTAATATAACAAATAAAATACATAATTATTTCTACTTAAAATGACTTTTATGCAGATCTGAGTGGTGTGATCTTAATCAGCCAGGACCATATAGCAAGCACAATGACATCTCAGTTCCACATACCCACATGGTTATGATGATGCTGTACCCCAAGGATTCCCTGTGCTTATGATGTTCCTTGTCTTTCAGATTGTTCCTCTGTAAGTTTTCTCTGCTCCACGGCTAAAATGTGCTACCCATGTATTATACATGGGTGTGTCAGGTTATATGTGGATTATGCACCCAAAGACTTTTAGATGCTAGGTATAGGATCAATATAATCTCTGCTACATAGCCATGCAAGTGGATTTATTTACAGTCAATCAAATGTTAAGGTTTTGGACAGGTTTATGTGAATAATTTGATATTTTGCATCTTAAATAAATTAAAGGAAACAAAGGATGACTGAAGAAGTACATTGGTTATTGTGAAAGAAAGAAAGACTGTTAAGAAAATAAAAACTATTATTATTTTAGTTAACAGAAGGGTTGTTCAATGATAAACACTATTGATGTCTAGCTGCATTCCAGGACTATTTTTGTTTATCTTCTGTAAACACATAGATAGTGACTGGGCAGTAGAACAATGGCAAACTTTGCCCTGGTTTTTTGTGTAATAATAGCCTGCATCTGCTCACTACCAAACTGCCATCTTGGCATCTGTTTACAGAACACATGGAGCATGAAAACAAAATCAGGCCGTTTCTCTTTGTGGCTCAGATGTGGGTGACTTTGGCTACGTAAAAACTGGAAAGAAAAAAGCGGGGGAAAGCTGTAAAAACAATTTATGTAATTATAGTTTATTTTGAAAAAGTACAGTGACTTTTATCTATCATTAAACGTTACCATAGCAAACAGTGCTTTGTGTAGCTCTACCTTTGTGAAGTTCCAGCCTCCATGTGGAAAATAATCAAAGAGAAGATGGTGTTCCCTACATTTCAGTCTCTATAGGAACTTGTAATTATAGTG
This sequence comes from Zootoca vivipara, assembly GCF_965207765.1. Lineage (NCBI taxonomy): Eukaryota > Metazoa > Chordata > Lepidosauria > Squamata > Lacertidae > Zootoca > Zootoca vivipara. The sequence goes on from NC_142587.1 coordinate 61,252,270, forward strand.
GCAGAAACTCCAGCTTGCAGCTCATAGCTACATACAGAGCCAGCCCATATACGTATTAGGTAGGGTGTAGAAGCCACCACAGGCAACAGCATTGCAAGAGATGGTGCCCCCATGGGCATCCTGCCTGCCTCGCCGCTTCCATTGCTGCTGGAGAAGCAACCCAGGTAAGGGAGGCTGTGGCGGTGACAGAGTGGCACAGTGTTCTTCCCCATGGGTTTGCTGCTGGTCTTCCTCATCCCTAGTGGCAGAAAGTGACCAGTGGCAAAGCTCTCTTGCAAGAGGGAAGCACTCCAGAAGCCTTTGCAGAGGCCTCCCCACCCCTGGTGGCATGTGGGTGGATGGTGGTGAGGTGTTTTGCCTCAGCCACCAAAAGGGCTCCAGTCTCCCCAAGCTACCTGTCTAGAGTAGAGGGTATGGGTAGGCAAACTAAGGCCTGGGGGCTGGATCTGACCACCTTCTAAATCCGGCCCGCGGACGGTCCAGGAATCGGCGTGTTTTTACATGAGTAGAATGTGTGCTTTTATTTAAAATGCATCTCTGGGTTATTTGTGGGGCATAGGAATTTGTTCATTCCCCCCCCCCTCAAAATATGGTCCGGCCCCCCACAAGGTCTGAGGGACAGTGGACTGGCCCCCTGCTGAAAAAGTTTGCTGACCCCTGGTAGAGGGCCTTCTATGGGCTCTTCTGCCATCTGAGGTGGGAGGTGGGAGGGTAGCTACCAGAGAGGGGTCCTACTCAGGGGCAGCACCTCAGCTGTGGAATTCTTTCCCCAGCAAAGATCACCTGGTGCCTACATTTCATTACTGGCATGAGGCAAATACCTTCATAATTCCCCAAGACGTTTAGACTTGATTTCCTTTTGTTGATGGATTATATGCTATGTTAATAATGGCTAATGCCTAGCCTTTTAAAAAAGCACAATTACTTTAAATGTTTTGTTGATTCCCCTCTCAAAAAAATAAAAAAAATAAAAGTCCCCCTGGGAATTTGAATGATGCTCATAATAAATGCATTCTAAATAATTAAATGCTTCTGAAGGCAACCTGGGGCCATACTTGCACCAGGTTAATTACATTTGTTTTAAGCAATTTCTAGCCTGCTTTTCCCAGACAACATATCCCAGGTAGGGCACAATAAAAATAGATTTTTTAAAGAAAACAACAACAGAATAATATCCATCCATTAATATCAAACAATGGGTCAGATGTAAATGTTTAAGTGGAAGTAAAAAGACAATGCTAGTGTCCTTACTTATCACCACTTGTGGGGTAGGCAAGGACACAGCACTCCAGCACCGATTTCTACGGTTACAAATGACTGCTGCCAAAATGCCACCAATTGTAGCACGATCTAAAGATGAAAAAGAGTTTGGATTTGATATCCCGCTTTATCACTACCCGAAGGAGTCTCAAAGCGGCTAACATTCTCCTTTCCCTTCCTCTCCCACAACAAACACTCTGTGAGGTGGGTGGGGCCGAGAGACTTCAGAGAAGTGTGGCTAGCCCAAGGTCACCCAGCAACTGCACGTGGAGGAGCGGAGACACGAACCCGGTTCCCCAGATTACAAGTCTACCGCTCTTAACCACTACACCACACTGGCTCTAAAGAAGGCAAAGACAATGAGAATGAACACCAAACACCTTCCTCAAATGCCAGAGCTTTACATTGATTTTCTATTGGAAGTATTAGACAGTTATAAATTATTATGGCAAGTCTTTTCTTATTTCAAGACACTACTGGCTGCTACATCAAAGGGATAAGCAGAAGTGATTGTTCTTATAACTTTGTACAGGTATTTGCAGGACAAAGTATAATTGACAACTTATGTTTGATCACAGCCCTTTTAATTAGGAACATATTGCATCTGCTTAACATTGCTAGTGTTTGGGTGCAAAAGATTTTCAGTGTCAATTAATCTCGTAATATCCCTAAGCAAGCTGGAATTGTTGAAGAAGATGGAAATTGGCTGATGAATGTATTGGTCACTTCAGAGGCATGTTCAAATCTATCTTCTTGCTGTCCTAATGAATATGGAAACCTGCCCAGTGTGTGATTGGATTTTAATGACTACAAGGTCAGGGACTTTGCAAGGTGTGAATCTGCTTGCAAGGTCGTAAGTGGCAAGCGGCGCATGGATCTGAAAATAAACAAGGGGCTGTCAGGGATATTAGCTTTTTTGTAGAAAAACCCATGGGATGAAAAGGTTAACAGGTGATTGCATTGTAACTTGTTTTGAAACTCAGAATGAGCTCTAAAGGTACGTGCATTATCCTTCATTATACTTTGCATGAGAAATCATGGTAATTTAAAATGCAAGCAATGTTTGATTATAATAGCACACTAGCTTATCACAAGACTGCATTTATCACTAGGCAAACCAGTCCACTGAATCAACATATGCTCAAATGGGAACACCTTTGGAGTAACAGGTAAAATTACCTGGTCAAAAATGCCTGTGGGTCGGAAGAAAATATCTGCCTCCAATAGATAATCCAAGCCAGAAATTACTCACAAAAATGCAGGTCATGTGCATTGCTACCCTAAATTAATTTGATTTTCAATGAGGAATAATTCAGGTTGTTGGGAAAGAATAATAGGAAATGAGTTTAGAAATATTAAGGAAAAATATTAATAGCTTGTCAGAAGGAGTATGAAATATTGTGGAACAATGCACAGATTGCTTCTGGAGAAGAAAAACAGCAAAGAAACTGCAAATGAGGGAAGACGGATAAAGAAAAAAGGAAAAACAGAACACATCATTCTGAGTAAATCAAAATAAAAAACTACCTTCTAAAATCTGAGCACAAAAAGAGCAAAATCTTCGCTGTGCCTTCGCTGGCAGGATATTTCCGTAGAGTTTCAACCTGCAATCCTATATACACTTACTTGAAAGTAAATCCTATTGAATTCAAGTAGATTTCCTTGAATAATGAATGAATAAACTTTATTTCTTAAAGCCAAAGGCTACTACAATATAAATACAACCAACCAACAATATTATTTAGCAGCAAAGTGGTGTATCAAAAAGAAACAAAAAAGTGATGTGATACTTCACATTTAAATAACACATCTAACACCCCACTACGTTTTTTGGAGCCTGGCTCATATTTGCAGTGCATATTTGTAGTAGCAGTGCTTTTTCCCCTGGAGGAGTATGCAGGGGGTACACATTCATTTTGTGAATATTCATATTTTTGTCCTTTTACTGTATTTAGTTTTCCCGATTTGAACAATAAAATGGTGATTTTCTTGAGTCAAAATGAGGGTGCCCCTAAACATTTTTTTTAAAAAAGCATTGGGTAGTAGTGAATACACCTTTTGCTTGCAAGCAGTTTACATATCTGCAGGGCCGTCTTTAGCATATGAGCCGCCCAGCGCCCCCAAATTTAGTTCAGCCCCCAAATAAACTTATTTTGTTAATGATTTCACTAAACAAATTTGAACTGTAAGTAATGAAATTAAAACACAATGTTTCACTTGGGGTCAGAGGCACCTTTGACACAGCTGATCTCGCGTGGCTTGCATGCAGCTGGCAGGCAGGAGGTGTGAGATCAGTCGTGTCAAAGGTGCCACTGACCCTGCTGCTGCATAGCAACTCAACAAGATACATAACATAATATTTTGTAAGAGTTAATTTCGCGTGCACGGCGCCGTTGAGAATGACAAGTGCCGCCGATGGCGTGGTGCGGTTTTGGTAAATGAGCACACAAAGTCGAAAGCCTTTAGTTAAACAGTACATATACATTTCAGTAAGTAGTGGGATACAGCCTCAACCTCACCAGGCCTAGAAATACAGAGTTTCTGGTGGGTTGGAATGTTATTAACCCTCTCATCCCCCCCCAAAAAAATCAGAGGGCACACACTGGAGACATAAAGCTGTGAATGCTTTTCTTAAAGAAGTTACAGTAGATTTAAAAAAAAACAGTTCTCTGGTAGCAGTGCATTGGGGGCTGGCCCTACGCGCCCATCCCTTTCAGGTTCAGAGGCTTTGCATCCATTACTTGATGAAGAGGAATCCTCTTCGAGGTCCCTAGCAGTGGCGGGGGGGGGCAAGTTGGTAACTTCTAGTAGCTTAAGGTAAAATGAGGAGGCTGATCTGGTCTATATCACTGAGGCAAGGATGGGTGAGCTGGTGGAGCTGGTCTCACTCAGCAGTGCCCATCTGGTGCAGCAAACAAGAGGGTTAAGGAGACCTCTGAACAGGCATGGTTAGAACTGCACTGTAATTTATTTGCTATCTTTCACACTTCCTTAATGTCCGGATGCAGGTCCTCACTGGGGGGAAAAGGTATCAAAATACATTTTTAAATGCAGATTAAGAGAAAATCCCATTTAGAAATGCCTGTTCTTAGAGAAATAAATATTAAAACATGTACTGTATTTAAATTCTATGGCCATGAATACCTCCTATTTGCTACAAAGAAAGGCACAAATGCAAAACATGACCTGAAATACTTTCTGTTCCGCAATCAAGGCAATTGAATTTGTGGATATAAGATTTTCATTTAATTCTACAGGAGCAAGAACCTGGCACTAATACTATAATTCTCAGTAGACTGCACTGAGATATAATCACTTGTTTTCTTTAACACTTGTATACCTACTAATAACCTATTCTACCGCTGAAATAAAATAAAATAAAAATGTAAGACTTTGGTGTGTGTTTTTTAGAAAAATGTACTGAAGGGCCTGTTGCTGCTGTCCCCCGTAGCTTTTTGGCATTGCTATTTGCTTTTGTAGGTCTCATTCTGACAGCTACATTAGTATTTTCTGGTTGAGGTAAAATGGGAAAGCAAGCCAGGCCTAATGTTTTTAAAAGGCTTTCTGACCATTACAAGGGAGGGGGTGGCTGTTTAATTGGCATACAGTGGCAATTACACGGTGGCAATACAATGAATCTCTCTGTAGAGTCTCCAATTATTGCACAAGAACAGGTATAAAATGCTATTTCCAGTGGACAGAATGTTGTGGCTTGTCTTCACTACCTTTACACAGCATTAATAAGGGAAGGGGGGAAGTATGGTTTTCCTTTAACTAAACAATGAAGTGCTTTTCTCGCAGAGATGAAGGTCATAATGCAAGGCTTCCTGGAAATCTTAAACTGGGTCTATGCAAGGGAAACAAAAGATAAAATAGATAATGCTAGTTTTCAATGTGGTTTTATTTAATATTTATTTAAAATATTTGTAGGTCACCTTTCCAAATCAAAATCTCTTACCTAGCGTTTTAAACCTAGCGTTTAAAAACTTCGATGTCATGTTGTGTGAAGTGTTCCCACCATTTTTGTCAGCATCCTTTCATGTCTGGGGTCAAAACCCAACAAGGTGCAGCAAATGCTGTTGGGGATAGTAGGGTAAGACGTTTATTTCATTATATGTGGCTTTTATTTCCAAGAAGTTAATATTATTTCCTTGGATTCATATTATCATAGATAACCCCCATTTCCACCACCACCACCCCACAAAGTTGTTTTCATAAAGCAATCAATGGCATTGCATTTATTTCTTTTGCATCTTCGATGGATCTACCAAGTCATTAGAAATGAATCTGCAGATGTTTAGAAAGCTAAAACAAGAATCATATTTGGCAAATTAAACCATAAGCCATGTGTTAGAAAATAAGGTTGCTGAATAGTGTTTATAGTGATAGCAATTTATTTCAGGGTTTAGAGTTTCTGTCCTGGCAGAGTGCAGTTCTGAGACATAAAATGTTAAAGTGGACAAGGAAATTTCCATCCTGAAATTTTATCAGAGGAAAGGCAGACTTTTATTAATCTATCAAAATCCTAGCCTGATCGCCAGACTCTGTCAAGGTCCTACTTGTTGCACATAGGTTGAAAGGTCTGGCAACTATACTCAGCTGCATTACATTTGATTTGGTCATATTTTCAGCACCATCTTAAGCACAGCACCTCCATGTTCAGTCAGGCTTACCCAGAATGTAAAGGTAAAGGACCCCTGGACAGTTAAGTCCAGGAGCTGGCATTTGTCCACAGACAGCTTTCCAGCTCATGTGGCCAGCATGACTAAACCGCTTCTGGCGCAACAGAACACCATGACGGAAACCAGAGTGCACGGAAATGCTGTTTACCTTCCCACCGCAGCAGTACCTATTTATCTACTTGCACTGGTGTGCCATAAAACTGCTAGGTTGGCAGGAGCTGGGACAGAGCAATGGGAGCTCAACCCATTGTGGGGATTCAAATCGTCAACCGCAAGCCCAACAGGCTCAAGTTTAGACCACAGTGCCACCCACATCTTATATTCTTTTGAGAATAGGATTGCAGCTTTTAGGTAATAAAAAACTGTGACTGCCTCTGTGAACTCTGCCAACATACATTAAAAGGCAGATTTGCATATGTAGAATAACTAAATAGAATAACTAAATAAGCACGTTTCCCTTCACTCAGTTGTGATTTGATTATTCAACATTTAACGTACGTATTCTGCACTGCAAAATACCGAGTTTCAGTTATCACTAGATGATATGAAATGTTTGCCTGTGGTGATAAATTTTTGACATCTCATCCCCACATGCAACATATCACTTGATACTACAGTTAATGAGTGTCAAAAGTGCATGTATGAACTTGCCCGGTGTCTTTTCTAGTTACTTGATAAACTTTAGGTTGCTTCTGAGATTCAAACTCTTGTAAATGAATATATCACACTCTAAATAGACACATAGAATGGGCTACTTTTAGCTTATAGTTCTAAACACACTTCAGAGGAGGAGCCTAAACTCAGTGGTAGATCATCTAATTTACACAAAGAAAGCTCCAGGTTCAGTCCCTGGCATTCCCAAGTTGGGTTGGGAGAAATTCCTCTATGAAATCTCGGAAAGCCACTGCCAGCCTCTGTGGACAATACTGAACTAGATGGCCAATGGTTTGACAGTATAAGAAACTTCCTATGTTCCTAAGCCTCACAGTGGGCTCCCCCCCCCAGCCCCCGAGCAATCATGCATAGGGTTGCCCTTCACAGACTGTCAGCAATTTTAAGTATAAAGAGGTGCATTTCATTTTTATTTTAAAAACCAGTAATACCTGAGTGAAAAGTATCTGCAAGTGGTTTGGTGGTTTTTTTTTGTTTTTTTTAGTAAAAAATAACTGCTTTTTTCAGCAATATGTACTTTCCAAGAACAAAGGGCAGACCCTGAGGGTATAATAGAATGGATGTTTCTGAGGGTTAAGTGCATACTGTTCCGAAAGACTTTCCTTTGGAAATCAAACATCAAACTCTGTTCTACCTACACTGCATTTTGCATATTCATCTGTGAAACAATCAGAACAGGAGAGCACAGGGTTTAACTCTGCAGCAGCAACACATTTCCGATACAAAAAGCAGCACAATGGACAAGAGCACTCCACAGTTTCACCGAGCAAGCTCAAAACAGCATTCCCTTCCACAAGGCAACACAGATAATACCATATTGCCTATTTCTGCCCTACATGATATGACTTTGTATATCATTCAAGAGTAACAAACTGATGCTGTAATTTACTCCTTCCTCTGTAGTGTTGCTATTCTGAGCAATTACTTTTGGTTTAGATCCTGATAAACCCAATTTGGCTGACAAATTATCATTTTATTTTTAAATCAGACTCAAGTTTGTTACTTACAGTTGTCATAATATAGGGGACCATGTTCATTTCTGTTTGCACTAATGAAGTTTTTGAATGCATTTTCTGACCTTTTGGGGTGAACAGAATCATTAGCAGCAAGTATTTTACCAAATGCCCTATTTGCCAATGAAATAGGCTGTTAATAAGAACCTTTTCACCTACATTGCTAATTGCTCTCTTGAAAAACAGTTTTATTTGGATTTCCAGTTTTCCATGCCAGCTGTAAATAGATATATGTTATATCACATTCTTGATTTAAGGAAAGAAATAGCTTAAGATGGAGAGACACAGGAAGTCAGCAGGGATTCAGAAATGGATGAGGAAAATGGGATTTAAATCTTTCATTAGTTATGGGGAAACTCCTTTACAGTTCAAGTAATGTTTAGTAACAAAGGGGTGTGTGTCAGTGGTACAGTAATCAGGCAAGGACACAACCCCTCACAGTGTTGACCAAACCATTGAGTCTCTAGATTCCTTTAACGGAATACCCTTCACATAGGGACGGCGAGAGTCTTCCCCCATCCCTATTACCTGAACCAGAGCTTATCCGCAACCTTACAAGTTGTGATGATTTGCTACGTGGCAGGCAAAACCCAAATGGCACCAGCCAATCAGCCAAGTGGGAAAAATTCCTGCCGTGCTCCTGTCCCAACGACACACGACGGCATAGCAAGGTCAAGCGTGCAAGCCCTAAAAATAGGGAGAGGTGGGCAGGTGTTCCGATGCACTGACCAAGAGAGAAAGCTCAGGGTCACGTGCATGGGTATATATACTGTAGGTCCCTTGATCCATTTGGCTAGCGTCTCATTGGTCAGATTAAACCCAGCATCAAGGGATCTACCAATAGGGTGTTGTGGCTATCCAATCGTACCCACCCACGACACAAGGGTCTGGCTGCCAGGTCTTACCGCAATACATGCCCTCTTTGAGGGAGGACACAATTTACAAAAAGTAACCCAAAGCAACTTAGCACAAACATTAAAATCAAGTTTGAAAAACCAGAATGGGATAAAAAAACCTTTAAAAACCACCTAACCATGTCTAAAAGGCTGTTCTAATGCAACCCACTCCACTAAAACACTGGCAAAGAAGAGGCCACATATACATAAAAACTTCTCAAGTAAGGGCCAAAAGCATGGGTAAAAAGAAATGTAAAAAAAGGCATTTAAAAACAAATAATGAAGGTGCCAGCCATACTTCCTTGGCGAGAAGTCCCATTTTCTTGTTGCCATTCTCTGTAACTCCGTTGGAGGGGGCACACAGAGAAGTGTTAGGATTTTGTGTACCCACTGCTGGCTAGTGTGAAGCTTGTGTGATTAGTAAAAATCACATGAGATGTCTGAGAAGAGTGTGGAAATGGAAGACTGTCTTACCTCTTCCGTCTGAGCGTGTTATTGTATCTTTACTTTCACTTTTGCTGTGTGCAATGGCTTGTTCTGCCAGAGTTTGGAGAACACAGATGTGATTATGGCTTGAGAGCAGTACTTTTGAAAAGGATCTAGGAGTCTTGGTAGACCACAAACTTGACATGAGTCAACAGTGTGATGCAGCAGCTAAAAAAGCCAATGCAATTCTGGGCTGCATCAATAGGAGTATAGCATCTAGATCAAGGGAAGTAATAGTACCACTGTATTCTGCTCTGGTCAGACCTCCCCTGGAGTACTGTGTCCAGTTCTGGGCACCACAGTTCAAGAAGGATACTGACAAACTGGAACGTGTCCAGAGGAGGGCAACCAATATGGTCAAAGGTCTGGAAACGATGCCTTATGAGGAATGGCTTAGGGAGCTGGGTATGTTTAGCCTGGAGAAGAGAAGGTTAAGGGGTGATATGATAGCCATGTTCAAATATATAAAAGGATATCATATAAAAGAGGGAGAAAAGTTGTTTTCTGCTGCTCCAGAGAAGCAGACACGGAGCAATGGATTCAAACTACAAGAAAGAAGATTCCACCTAAACATTAGGAAGAACTTCCTGACAGTAAGAGCTGTTTGACAGTGGAATTCGCTGTCAAGGAGTGTGGTGGAGTCTCCTTCTTTGGAGGTCTTTAAGCGGAGGCTTGACGGCCATATGTCAGGAATGCTTTGATGGTGTTTCCTGCTTGGCAGGGGGTTGGACTGGATGGCCCTTGTGGTCTCTTCCAACTCTATGATTCTATGATTCTCTGTATAGACTGTAAATAAAACGTAGTTTAGACCTACGGGTGTTTCCTTCTTCTTGCTGTGTGAGGCCAGAAGACTTGTGTGCACTTTTCATAAGAGAAGTTTCACAGAAAGGCACTCTGGAGTGAAGGGGCATGCCATTCCAGAGACGTGCCTACTAGGAGATGCTCGGAGGATCTGGGGGTCTGCCATTCCCCCAGGAGCGTTTTCTAACAAGAAATACCTCAGATGATGAACAGATAGTTCTGGGTTGCTTCATGTGTAGTGTAGGGCACAACTTGCTCTCTTTCTCTGTTTGTGGGTTATGCTGACCAGTGGGTCACGTTCTGCCACTTGTTGCAAACTGCAGCAGGGGCGAGTGCTGTTGTGTAGTTTATTACCCTCTAATATGTATCTTTACTCACAAGTAAGTCTCACTGTATTCAATGAGACGTACCAAAGAATAGGACTATACCCTTGGTGTATTTTCTAACTTGTGAAGGCAATGATACTGCAAAATCTAATGCTATGGCTTTGAAAAAATGTATATCGTGCTTGCTGAAATGTTTTTGGAAACAAATTCATGCACGAGCAGATCCAAATTGTGGAATGGTCACAGGTGTCTCTTAACTGGCGTTCTTGTTCTTGGCATCTGTCTGTCTCAGGACACAATGGAGTGCACACCTGGTGGGTGAAGTCAAATCATTGTGTTAGCAGCACTGAAGTCACCTCCTTGAGCCTAGGCAGAGTGTATGGAGGTCCTGGGCTACCCAGATGACAAGAGCCTCCTCTCGGCCTCACTGCTGTGGTCCAAAGGAGAGCAGAGCAATACATATGGTACCAGCTTGACTGCATGAGTTGTCAGAAGAAGGAGTACACAGCACCATCCAGCCGTCTTAGGGATTCCAATTCAGATCTGTGTAGGGTTTAATCCCTAGAATTTTATTCTCCCAGAGAGATTGCACAAGACAGCAAAGGTTTAGAATCAGAGTTTTCCTTCTCCTAGATGGGCTGCCTGGATCAGAGGAGGTTTTAATTTCTTGTGCCAATTTAAAGTCTTGAGTGAAGAGACGGAGAAGAATAAAAGGGCCCGTGCTAAAGACCTCACACATAGGTTGGGGGAAGCCCACCAAAACCACAAACCACAACCTCAAAATTGTAAAACAAAAAACAAAAAAGAACCCAAACCCAACCATATATGACACATACTGTGTACAGTGTAGAAATAAACCCTGGAAGGGGAAGAAAAATAGATAACTGTGTTGTTCTTGTGGCATTTTATCGACTGCACAAATGTCCTCACTACTCCGTATCTGCTATGGAGAGGGAGGTGTCTCTTCCAGATTCAAGAATAGATGCAAAGCTGAGGAAAACTGCAGAGTCTTCCCTGGCCAGGAGCCCACAGAAGCTGCTTTCCTTCTGGATAGCAATTAAGATTTTTAATCATGCATTTGGAAACAGTGCAATAATTACCAAAAAGTGAGGAGATTCTTTGATGAGAAGACAATCTTAAATGCTACTGAAGTTGCTAGCAATTCGAAAGTAAATTTAATAGGATTTCCTCACTACAGTACATGATGCCATTAGCTAAGGAGTGAGCAATGTTTCTGGGGAACAGCAGGGCGCTTCACGTGCAGTTCGATAAAAATGTATAAGTACTGCCTCAATGCAAGAAAGTCATCCTCATAAAAAGAGAGAGACACCAGAAAATCCAGCTCTCTCAACCTTCCCGGCTTTTGTCCTCTAAAATAAAAATCAAGCATTGTTTATGAGAGGTGGATTGAGGAAATAAAGTAACTGACAATGTTATGTGGAGGCGTTTCATAAAATTATCCTACTCACTAGGAAAAAAATGATTGCTTCAGCACAGAGACCAACGGTAGGCTGCAATAGCATGAACGGATAACAAAATCAATCTGTGCTGTTTGCTAGACCTGTGCAGGAGCACAGTGTGGACATGCTAGTGCAGGCATCCCCAAACTACGGCCCTCCAGATGTTTTGGCCTACAACTCCCATGATCCCTAGCTAACAGGACCAGTGGTCGGGGAAGATGGGAATTGTAGTCCAAAACATCTGGAGGGCCGAAGTTTGGGGATGCCTGAGCTAGTGGTTATATTCAGATGTATTTCTAAAGTCAGGAGTGGCACATCCCATTTTGCCCCCTGAGGCAAAACAGGTAGTGCCGCACTTCCATTGCCACCTTGCCAGCACCACCATACCTGCCACCACCACCACCTATAACACCTGCTCTGATGGCAGAGAAGCAGCACTGTCACTGGCGCCAATTTCAGGTAAGATCTCACCCAAATCATGCGATATCTTGTGCGTTTTTCAAGATCTTGTGAGATTGTAGTGAGATCTGGCCCCAAATCAGCATCAATGCCACTTCTCTGCTACTGTTAGAGGCAACGGGGCACCTGTGGGGGTTTCTGCCATGTGAAGCGGTGGTCTCTTCACACCTAATGGCTGGGCCGGTCTTGGCTAAAGTTTATCAAAGCTTCAGCTTCGCAGAGCTGTCTGTGAAGGGGAAATGTCCATTTGCAGGCATGGTTTCAATCTGGAAAACCCCACCTAACAAGATAAACTTGAGACCATGCTTTAATATCTTGATTGTTCCTTTGCATCCATGTCTTTACCTGTCCTGCACAGGTAGATATTCCTATGTAAGGGCTCTACACCAGGCATAATAATTAATATTAGTTGTGAGACAAGTGGGCATGGTTTGGAGGAAATGGAATCTTGGGACAAACCACAGAGTATGCCTTCTTTGTTTTGGATATTGCCATCTCCCCATCCACCCCCCAAAATCATTTTCAATATACTGTATCCTTCCTCTCTCTTCAGAAGAGCTTCTGTGTTTGCTGATAGAATTCTAAATGTTAAACTTCTTTATATATTCTGGTCCATTTCTAATGATTTCTTAGCTACAATGGAGTATAATTTACTCACATTATGCCACTTTTACTTAATCTGTGACATTATTAACTGTAATGCTTTCTATGCATGTTAAAGCTTCTAAAAATCATTTTAAGTTATTCTGAAACCCTCTGCTCAATTGGTATTTTTGAGGAAATGCTTAGTCATCAAAAATAATCTTTGTTGCCATTTTTATAGCTGCTGCTTGTGTTAATGCAATGCATATTAGGGCTGCGTGATACCATTCAAAAGGTTTTGCTTCGTTGTGACTCGACTGTGCAAAATATGGCTAATAACAACTTCACCTTTTCAACTGTTCACTAAGATCCTTAGCTCTCTATTTAAGAAGTTGTGCTTTGCTGTAAAGAAAGATAAGCACTGAAAACTGGAATAATGGAAATTCACTATAGGCTAATGTCTTACAAATGCAGCAATTAGGTCTTAACTTCATGCTCTTGTTCATGTGATTAGCTGAATCCAAACTGATTAAAAAATAATAATCTTACAGAAATCCATATAGAAATCCATATATGTTGCTGTATATAATTTTGAGAATGAAAGCTGTGTCTAATTTTCAGTGTTGCAATTCAGCATTTTCCAAGATGGCACAATTTTAAAATACCAAATGTATAACAACAGAAATGAATTTGCAGTCCAGCATCTCTGTCACTCTACTCCAGCAGTATTCAACTTCCAATATTATTATTTGACAGCTGATATTTTATATTTGGAAATATTTGATTTTTTTTATTAATATTTTATACCTGATGCTTTGATAACTGATCAAAATGTCCATGGCCCCATCATTAATATTAAATATTTTTTTAAAAAATAACATTTTTATTTTAGCCTCCTGCTAATCAATTGCTTTTTAAAATAACTGCTGTTTCTATATGAATTAATTGCTTTAATAATCAATTGTACAGTATATTTAAGGGGTATAATGTGGTTTTTAACTGGATGGCTTAATGGGTTGTAGCCAACTCACTTCTATTCAAAGGAGATCTCTTAAATGAAGCTAAGTTAGTCATGTTTATTAACTTCCATGGCTCTACTCTTAAGTAGGCCTAGAATTAGCTACAGCCCTATATTTTTATGGTCTATTATTACTGTGCTGCCTTGGGAGGACAACTGCGCCATTAAAAGGAATATATAAAACCGTTAATAGCTAAATGAGAATATTGCATTTTTCTTATTTATTTAGAATATCCATACCCTGTAACTTTCAGAGTTACAAGCAAATTCACAAGGCATCTTCCAAAATAAAATGTAACTGAATAGAAAACATCATAAACAACACAACACACTAATACAAAACCATAAGAGAGCAGCATAAAATCAGAGTAAAACAGCACTAAAAAACCTCATAGAAATCAAATTCAATTGCAGCAATATAGTAGTCATCACTGCTCATTAAAAGCAGAAGCAACAAGAATTGTTTTCACGGAGCAGAGTTACTGCCAAAGCAAACATCTCTAGGGAGAGGATCCCACAACTGGGGTACCATCACATAAAATACACAACCCTCAGTTGTTATATCTGGCAGAATTCTATATCTGATAACTATTGCATGTTCAAAAATTTGATCAGAACCCTGCTCAGGAATCTTCATGATTCCAGTTAACTCATTTTATGTTGTTGTTGTTCTTTAGTCGTGTCCGACTCTTCGTGACCCCATGGGCCATAGCACGCCAGGCACTCCTGTCTTCCACTGCCTCCCGCAGTTTGGTCAAACTCATGTTCGTAGGCTTCGAGAACACTGTCCAACCATCTCGTCCTCTGTCGTCCCCTTCTCCTAGTGCCCTCAATCTTTCCCAACATCAACATCTTTTCCAAGGATTCTTCTCTTCTCATGAGGTGGCCAAAGTATTGGAGCCTCAGCTTCACGATCTGTCCTTCCAGTGAGCACTCAGGGCTGATTTCCTTAAGAATGGATAGGTTTGATCTTCTTGCAGTCCATGGGACTCTCAAGAGTCTCCTCCAGCACCATAATTCAAAAGCATCAATTCTTCGGCGATCAGCCTTCTTTATGGTCCAGCTCTCACTTCCATACATCACTACTGGGAAAACCATAGCTTATATCTACTGCTTTTTGTATTTTTACTGTTGCTATGACAACTGCTTTTGTTTCTGCTTTATATTTGTTTTATAGTTGCAGGCTATCTTGGAAATCTAGATTAATAAAATTGTGGTTGCTGCTGTTGTTTTTTAAAACGATTCCCTCCTGGGAGGCTGCTCCATTGGTCAACATCCAATATTTTACTATATCCACACTTCTCTCAACTTTTAGACCTATTTAACTGAGAAAATGGCCACAAATCCACTCACTGTGTGCTTCACTAGTTGGGATCATATATGCTTCACTGCCAAATAGATCATATCTTTAAAACAACAACAACACACCACCCAATGGTGAGCTAGGCACAATGAAACTTTACCTTGCTCCCTCCCCCTCCTGCATGCTCAGAAAATCTGCCCCAGAAACTTTAGGGATCTCCAGAGCAGATTTGGGGGGGGCATGCAGGGACTGGGGTGTGTGTAGGAAAGTGAAGTCATGTTGCACAAGTGGAAGGCCACTCACTCAACACTGAATTCCACCCAAAGATAATAATAAAAACAATATTTGTGTACATGTCTATTATTTCATTCTCCTAGTGATAAAGCAGGATATCAAATTCAAACTCCTCCTCCTCCTCCTCCTCCTCCTCCTCCTCCTCCTCCTCCCTCTTCTTCTTTGCATTATTTCATTTTTGCAACCCGATTTAAGGATTTACCTATGGAAGAAAAGCATACTGCAAACCCTTATCTTGAATTATAGGATTCAGTTGTGGTTCCAAATAAGTCAACAAAGCAAAAAGCATTTGATGGAGAACTTACCATAATTAGTGCTCTAGTTGCTATGAAGGTTGGGGGGGGAGTGTTTGAGGGAAATAAAAAATATCATGCTGTTGTTCGGAACTTTTCTTGTGACATTCTTTTCTTTGTTCTCTAATATTATGTACTAGAAATGCCACTAAAGCCATAAGTCTCTTTCCAGTTACACCCAAGAGCCGAAGCTAAGCCATGCAACTCTGACTTCAGAGGTTATGAGTATTACTCACCAAGATCCCCAAAACCTCTTATATCAGTATTTTTGAGTCTGGGTGCTTTTTTTTTTGGTCAGAAAGCACTCATGAAACTTATGCAATATTCCTCCAGGGGGTGAAAAGTACAAGACAGAAATGCTTAAAACCGTACATAACTGAACATGAGCTGTGCTGCAGGAAAGAAGTTGACCTTCTCAATGACAAAGAAGTAAAAAAAAAATGTTTAAAAAATTCAGTGCTGTGGAAGAATGGGGAGGGGGCAGATCAGTAACTCAGAAAAAGTGACTGACTGCAAAATCCAGATAGGATATATATTAGCCGTATTCAATAAGCAGGTGATGGGATGGGTAAACAGTGTTAAGTGGAAGGGAACGATTTCACATATGTTATTGGATTCTTTCCCAGTTGATTGGAAAACCCTGAGGGGAGTAGCCTGGAATTTGGAATTGAACAGGCAGGGTTAAAAACTACCATTTGTTCTCTAAACATATTCAATTCTGACTGCCCACTCTTATTAACCAGCTTGTCGGCACATAAGTGTTCTCATTAAATTGCCCAGGTATTCAATTAAACCGTTTGTCTATTGCTGTTTGGGAGGAAAAATAGAGATGGAGAGGGCAGGCAAGCAATGGTTGGCATTTCCTGAGCTCTGACCTTTTAAATGAAGGTATTCTCTAACAAAGTTTTATTTCTTTTGTAATTTCAAAAGCTAGTTTATGAACCGCAAAACCATCCCACAAAGCCTCCACCACTATCTGGGTTGCTAGGAAACTTTTCACCCGCTTAAAGCAAGCAAATGTTTACCCCTTTGAGATGAGAAAAAGTTTGCACCTCTGCACCATTTTACAGTGGGCAGCTGCTGGCTCAGTGCAGATTTGACACTGGAATGATCATGTGCCCATCCTTTGCCACACTAATGCAAATATGTCCAGGGAGGGCAGGGCAATGTGCCCAGTTCCATGGGTGGTGGTGGTGGGGAGAGGTGTATGGTCTCCCTTTCACATAAGTAGCACAAAGAGGGTCGTTTGACTCATCACCTTTTGCCTGTTAGTGCCAAATATTTATTAGGGCTGTGCACAGACCTCAATGTGCCCCATGGCCTCAATCTGGGGGTCAATCTGCCCTCCCTGGTATCCCTTCCCAAATTAACTTGGGCGCAGGCTAATTTCTAATTAGGGTTTTGAAGAAAGAATAATGAAACATATGGGGACATTGCTCCCCCACGAATCAATGGGGGGCAGGGGTCAATTTGGTGAGGTTTTCCTTTGTGAACAGTGGAGGGGCCGTTCCAGCCTCGTGCATTGTGCTTGTTTGAAAGCAGCTTTTCTGCAGCGAAGGCACTTGCAGATGGACACCCTGTACCACACAGGAGAGTCAGGAAAGAGGTTCCTACCTTGCTCTGGATAACACATCAAGCAGTGAGGGTAGGTCTTTTAGCAGAGTTTCGCTGCCAGGTGTCTGCCTCTCTTTCCTGTCTGATGTCCCTCTACCAGACAGTGAAGGATCACTCTGGGCCATACAATCCTGACCTGTAGCAACTGTGGCTGTCTGCACCCAACTCAACTCAGCCCAGATCCAAGTCCCTCTGAATATGCCCATTTTTGAATCCAGCACACAGCACTAGCAATTATTTTGTATATTCATGCAAGAATATGTCAAACCAATATACTATTCTTTTAATAAAATGTAAAGTTTGATTCCAGGAATGTGTCACCAACTTAGGAAGGAATACAAAATATATTTAGGAACAAAAGCTTTGCATATCTTATTCTTTTGTAAATGTGATCCTAGACTTAGCAACATTTGATCAAGTTACTTTATGATCTCACTGTCACTAACTGACAACTACTGCTACCCAGTAGATCACTGTGGCTGTGCTGCAACAGATAACCAAGCTCGTCTTAATAAATGTGTCTGTTTGACAGACTGGTTGCCTTAATGTCACAGCACTGCCACACATGATTTTCTTCTTCTTCGCATTAGTTACTGATGGTGCTATTTGATTTAAAACCCAGAAACATGCTTGGTGAAATCATAGTGTTTTAATATGGATCTTGAGCAATGTTTTGATTTGTTTGTTTGTTTGCTTGCTTGTTTCTAACCAGCTCTTCACTGGGGGACAATGTTATGAAATAATATTTAAAATTACACAGAAAAAGAACAAGAATATACAAAAATTACAGAATCAATTAAAAATACCAAGATCAATAAATAACACAAACAACTTCGTAACTTAATCATAAAAGAAGCAAAACTAAACTCCATTAGAGATGACAATCAGAATTTCCAGTTGAACAAAATACCTGGGTAAGAAAAACAGGACATCTAAGAGACTGAAGCAACCAAACAGCTTTAGCAGCATTCCCCATCCCCACTTCTCATTCAGGCAGCCAACTCACTCCCCCTCTGTCTCTCACACAATGCGGTGACGGTCCCCATTCTGTGCCAACAGACTCTCACTCTGTCGTAGTGCCCCTTAAACAGTGATCTCTGGCAGAAAGGTGGTCAGTAGCCCAAAACAGTTTTTCTCTCCTCTTTCCAGAGCTGCCAGTGCTCACAGACCTCAAGATCAGTAGGTTTATTAGGGTGTACAGGTATAGTTTCTCAACCAAATCAATGTTCATATTTGTCACTTAAATTCAGCTGAACTACAGTACAAAATATGGGATTCTTAGGTTGGCAGAAATGGTAGCCTAGGGTCCAAGATTTTAATGGAAGTACAAGCAATTACTCTCTCTGTCTCTGCCTCTGTCTCTGCCTCTGCCTCTGTCTCTCTCTGTCTCTGTCTCTGTCTCTGTCTCTCTCTCCAGATGTAAAGGTAAAAGGTAAATGTAAATGCTCCCTGGATGGTTACGTCCAGTCAAAGGCTACTATGGGGTACGGAGTTCGTCTCGCTTCAGGCTGAGCGAGCCAGCGTTTGTCCACAGACAGCTTTCTGGGTCATGTGGCCAGCATGACTAAACCACTTCTGGTGCAATGGAACATTGTGACAAGTGTCAGAGCACACGGAAACACTGTTTATCTTCCTGCTGCAGTGGTATCTATTTATCTACTTGCACTGATGTGCTATCAAACTGCTAGGTTGGCAGAAGCTGGGACAGAGCAATGGGAGCTCATCCTGTCATGTGAATTTGAACTGCTGACCTTCTGATCAGCAAGTCCAAGAGGCTCTGTGGTTTAGACCATAGTGCCCCTGTGTCTCCAGATGCATATAACATTGTATAACATCATTTGGATGCTTCCAACACACAATTGTAGCAGAGTCCAGGGCTCTGACTTGTACAGGCAATGGGATGAATACAACCCATAGCAAATTCTGTTGGAATGAGAAGTACCTATCTATTTAAGTCACCTCCTTTCCCCTCAGTGTTGTAAAAAGGAAATCTTGTAGACTGTGAGTAGGTGTGATTTGGAGCAAAAGGAAAAGGTTTAAGCAGTCCCTGGTCTGATCTCAAGTTCAGCTTCCTGCAATTCAATTTTATTAAGTTTTACAATGAAAGGAAGTATCTCAGAAATGTCCATCACATGCAGTTTGCCCCTCTCCCCTGCAATCCATCTCCCCTTCTGGTGATCTTTGTCTGCTTACTTGATTCAGACTTAACGATTCCTCCTCCTGCATATGTGCTGAGACTTATTCTGATTTATTCTTCCAGCTTCTCCTGCCCTTCTTACGAATATTAGCACCTCAGAAATTACCAATATGAATCTCACTTTTTCTCTTGCAGTTGTTTATTTTTCAATCTTACTTTGGACAGCGACAGCATCTCATGTAGATTAATTTATTTGGGTTTTCCTGTTTTTCCTTCCTTCCTGTTTCTGTTAGTTTCTCGCCTACCACGGCTAGTTGTAGGCTGCTTCTTAGTAACATTTCTGCCCACGACTGCAATTGCTGAAAATATTTGTGCTAGTTTCCTTCAGATCTCCACAGGTCTGGCTGGCTACTGGAAGGTGACCTCTTCACTTGTTAATTAACCACAGTATCCTGTTTCTTGGTGGCACAGTCTGGGTAGCTCAGTTGGTTAGAGTGTGGTGCTGATAATGCCAAGCTTGCAGGTTTGATCCTGCTTCATATTCCTGCCTTTCAGGGTGCTGAACTAGATGATCCCCAGGTTCCATTCCAACTCTATGATTCTGAATACTCTTTTCCCTGCAATTCACCTTTTTAAAAAATGCATCTGGTAATTGAGCATTTACAGGTCTAAAGGAGCTCTGTAGAAGCACAGCAGTAAAGTTGTATATCTGAGCAATGCTGAATATTATTTTGTGGCTTTGAAAACAGGTTGCAAGACATATTCCATGATTAACTATTCTGTCTGAGTGGATTACATTAAGCCTTTGATGCCAAAAAAGGAATGCACTTTATCAACAAGCTAAGGGCCAATGCCATAATATTGTCTCCAATCAGTGTCAGTCTTCCTTGGGCATTCTTTGCCATGGACAATGCAAACCAGGAAATCATGGAAATGGACAGCAGCAATTAAGATGATTACAGCTTTTTGATTCCTTTTTTTCCTTTCTGCTGCAAAGGCAGGAATTTCCAGCAGCCATATGCACAATTGTTTGTTTCACATGTTAATGCTGACCTACATCAGCCTTCACCAGTTGGTGCCCTCTAGATGTTCTGAACTACAACTTTCATCAGTCCCAGCCAACATGGAGAGTTCCAGTTGGTCAAAGGCTGGTCTACTACACAAATGCATGTCCAGGATTTTCTAGGGCTGTTGTCATTGACAGGGAAATGTGTGAATTCGCCAAGGGTTTCTGTTCTTTTTGAACTGTGGCTTGAAATAAGTGATTGCACTATTTTATTATTTGTCGTAAAAGGAGTCAAGCACAGACCATGCAATAATAAGGTACCAACAATTTGTATATTGTGCACAATTTCAAAAATTCAAAAAATACACACTCGCACAAATTTCAAAGTAATTACATCTCAAGGCGATTTAGATCATGGAGGATAAGCTATGCTCTCCCTCCAGTGTTGGGGACAGTATGCCTCTGCATGCCAACTGCTGGGAATCACAAGCAGTGCTATTGCACTCAGGTGCTGCTCAGAGGCTTTCCATGGGCATATGGCTGGTCACTGTAACATTTCCAGAGAATGAATGAATGAATAAATCTTTATTTGTGTCAGCCATCGGCCATAGCAATAAAACAACAATGTGATATACAAAGAATGGAAATAAAAAGTCAGACCTTTGAGCCAATACTATAGTGTGGGACCCACAATGGAGTCCAGCTGGTGCTCTCTCTCTAGTGTTTCTGTCCCTTTTAATGATAACAATATAGGCTCAAAGGTACCTCACTAGAAAACTGTACATCCCCTATGATGGATTACCCCCCCCCCCAATTTCTCTGTGTACATATGAGGGAGGGAAGGAGGGAGGGAGGGAGGGAGGGAGGGAGGGAGGGAGAGAGAGAGAGAGAGAGAGAGAGAGAGAGAGAGAGAGAAAGAGAGAGAGAGAGAGAGAGAGAGAGAGAGAATCATTCTATCCTTTATTTGGTCCTTGCCTAATTCTCCAAAGCACTCATTTGCATTTAACTGATTTGATATATTTGTCCATCTGTTGCATAGATGAAGCAATGTAGGAATGTATCATTGTCTCTTTGTTTTAAGATGGCATCAGGGTTTTTTTGTTTTGTTTTTTGTTTAGAAATTCCCAATTGTTCTTTCATCCTTATGGATGGGGTGCGTGCACTGAACAATGGCAATGCAAGTCATGAATGCCAGGCACTGAAGTAAAATTTGGTTTTTAGATTTTTAATCAATGGGATAGTAGCTATAAATAACGTTTTGCACTAGTTAACTATTTTATTTGAACTTGAATGTGCTTTTACTAGAGAAACCTTAATTGTACATCCAGCATATAAATTATACCATCTACAAAACAAGCCATATTACAGCCAATAAGTATCTTTTTGTGTTTCAGCTGATGAGATTCCTGCTTAAGCTGGAAAAGTCTCTTTCATTTCGAATCCAGTCACAAGAATGCTTGCTATATTTACTTCTCAGTAGCAATATCTTTCTTAAATCCTTTCACAGTAGCTCCTTTGAACATAGTAGCAGGTCTGAAATGCCCTGTGATTTAAATCCAAGTACTATACAAAGAATTCTTCAAACGCAGAATTCTATTTAACTGAGCATTAGAAGCATTTCCGCTACCCTAAACATCTGAACTGGAAAGAGAAATCTGCAAGTGTTTGTAATATCTCAATTCTATAACCATGCTGGCTGTTAATCTCTAATCTTCTTTGCCCAACTTTTCTTTTCTTTGAAAACTTGGTCACGACTATGTTCATCGTAGCTGTAGCTCCGGTACATTTTAAATATGATAAAGCTTACAGGTGTTTACTTCTTCCACCCAGAGAGTCCACATGGAGCTGTTGCCCCTTCGTCCTGGACTTACCATATTGAATAACACAGCAAACTGTAGTATGAGGGGATGGGGATACTACAAAGCCATGAGCGAGCTGCTAGTGCTTCATGTTCTTTTGGATTCATCCCATAGTTGCCAAGTAGAGAATAAGTACTTTGAGTAGCTGCCAATTGACATTATACCGTTGTGATATTCTCCATCATCACTTATGGTCTATGCCAGTTGGCAGGGATGCCTGTGAAACCTCATGGCTATGCTATCAGTTTGTGCACATTGTCCATGCGTATGCACATTATCAGCAGTTATGTACGTTCCTCAGTGAACTCATTTTAGCTACCACTTATATAGCACTGTTTCATCAATAGTACTGCCAAACCACAAAGATGCAACTGGTTGAACAACTATCTACATCCAGTGTTGCTTTCCTACCTAGGCAACTGTGAAGATCATATTGCATGTACCTACAGTCTCTGCCTGAAAAGGATAACTTAAATTTCATGTAACAATGTGCTTATGACTCTGAATGATACATGGCATGCCCCTATTCAGCATCTATTGTAATATGATGCTGAGGACCGTGCTTCCAATATAGTGGTTCAAAAAGAGTCATGGGCGATGGACAACAGCTGGTAATGCAAACAGATTGTGCAAGTTCTTCAGATATTCCGCTGCAAGTACAACTAGGGGGAAGCTCATCTCGCTTGACCTGTCTCTCCTCCTGCATGTTTAGAAACCCAAGCCACTTGCATTGTAGATAAAACCTCTGTTGACATACTTGCAGCCAATATATTTAAGTGACCCTGTTTGATATACTTGCCTTCTGAGAGACCTCAGGAAAATGAGACGTGTCTCAAGAGATAATTTCTGGGGTGTGGGGGATGTTAGATAAAATCAATAAATTATGTGCCCCAAAGGCAAAACTAACTGTTTCACATGTTGGTTTGCATGGGCAATTTGTACAGTTTCAGTCACTTGTCTAGAAAGTTTCAGCACAAATATGAATAATTGAGCTGGACACAGTATGACTACTGAGCCTAAAGAAAACATTACATTTGTACCTGTGATGTGTCAGGAGTCGTAAACTCCCAAGTGCAAGATAGCCAAAATGAAAGTAACATCCAGGGATTGCATACAACACCTTTTTGTGTGTCAT
The DNA here is from genome assembly GCF_965207765.1 of Zootoca vivipara. Lineage (NCBI taxonomy): Eukaryota > Metazoa > Chordata > Lepidosauria > Squamata > Lacertidae > Zootoca > Zootoca vivipara. Next base: position 61,275,566 of record NC_142587.1, read on the forward strand.
TTCAAAAAACAACAGGAAAGCAATTCATTTCTTTTGAACTTTGTCTTTGACAAGTTGTTTTTATCTGGATCAAACCCATCCATTTATTTATTTTTTTAAAAAAATGCTTGTCAAAATTTTCATATATTCCTGTATTGTTATTTTTGGATAATACTGAGCTCTAAGAAACATCAGTTCAATTGAAATCATACTGAAAAAAGAAACAATGTAACCAACAAAGGGTGAATGAACATTTCACCTCCCCAGTGCAAAGCTTTGAGTGCGTGCAACAGGCTTACAGGCACTCAGAAAGTACTGTACCCACTACCTATGCTTTCCACTTATTCTACCCCAAGCACTTGTGTTTTAGGATAGGGGCAGGAGACTGTGGCAGCAAAAGTGGGGATAGGTACCCTACAAGCCCTGGTGAAGCTTGCTTCTCTGCCAAGGAATGCTCTAGAGCAGGCATCCCTAAACTGTGGCCCTCCAGATGTTTTGGACTACAATTCCCACCATCCCTGACCACTGGTCCTGTTAGCTAGGGATCATGGGAGTTGTAGGCCAAAACATCTGGAGGGCCACAGTTTAGGGATGCCTGCTCTAGACCTATACAGTGGTACCTCGGGTTACAAACACTTCAGGTTACAAACTCCGCTAACCCAGAAATAGTACCTCAAGTTAAGAATTTTGCTTCAGGATGAGAACAGAAATTGTGCTCCAGCGGTGCGGCAGCAGCAGAAGGCCCCATTAGCTAAAATGGTGCTTCAGGTTAGGAACAGTTTGGGGTTAAGAAGGGACCTCCGGAACGAATTAAGTTATTAACCAGAGGTACCACTGTAGTGCTATAATCACCAGCAGGAAACTAAAGCTCCTCATCTTTCCTGGCATTGGCTTACACCAGAGCTTTCCAAACTGCATGTCGTGACATGTTAGTGTGTCGGCTGCAGTGTGTAGGTGTGTCACACGAATGCTCCCGCGGCTGGAAAAGGGTTAGTTTTAACCTCCGGTTTGCCAGTAAAACTGAATTACTGTGTCGCAAAATGATGCATGTCTAACAAGCGTGTCACCAACATGAGAAGTTTGGAAAGCTCTCGCTTACATATTAGTAGGTTGCCCAAATATGAACTTCTACTGTCACCTTTTGTATGTTTATTGGAACAAAATGTATTGGATGTGGACTGGGATACCACCTTCTGTGTTGGTGAGAGCCAGTGTGGTGTAGTGGTTAAGAGCGGTAGACTCGTAATCTGGGGAACCGGGTTCGCGTCTCCGCTCCTCCACATGCAGCGGCTGGGTGATCTTGGGCTAGTCACACTTCTTTGAAGTCTCTCAGCCCCACCCACCTCACAGGGTGTCTGTTGTGGGGGAGGAAGGGAAAGGAGAATGTTAGCCAGTTTGAGACTCCTTCGGGTAGTGATAAAGCAGGATATCAAATCCAAACTCTTCCTCTTCTTCTTGGTTGTGTGGATGAAGTGGAATATTTCTCATACCTTATATGCTGCTCTCCCAAGCTTCTTGGATGAAGCTTGGGAGGCAAGTATCATTAAAAAAAAATGTGGAGTGTGGCTGAGTAAATCTGCATTTGTCTTAAATACTTTCTAAAGTAATTTGATGCTTTCAATATATCCCCCCCCTTTCTTTTAAAATAATACGTTGCATTTCTCACTTATTGGGGAAAGCAAAATGCTCCATAGCTGAGTGAATGTCAAAGGATACATCTTATGCATTCAGTGTCTGCATTAAGTGGAAGGAAAACAATGAGCAAAAAGAATGGCTTATGAACAGAAGCATCTTGCTATCTTTTATTGTAAGACAGATCTACCAGGACTCTCCTCTGCCCAGCTCCAGACATATACTGCTGGTTGGTACCAATTTTTTAGAGAGTCATTACCTCCTAAACTCCAAACTGTAGATTCAAGCAATCAGTGCCAAGGGCACGAGGAGGGGGAAAAAACTGTTCTGCTCTGCTAGAGTATCTGTCACTTCCAGCGCTTATCCCTGGCCAGAAGAATTTTATGGAGACTGTATTTCTCAAGGCCCTGGAGTTTCAGTCTTATTTTTACACAATTCTCTCCTTTGTGAAACTCTAGGGAAAGAGTGTCACTTTCACAGCTCAAGAGCACCAGAAATATAGATGTTAAAATTATATTCATTTTATTGTCCTGGCGTGTTTGCATGCGTGTGCGTACACACACACACACACACACACACACACACACACACACACACACACACACACATTATCTATATATTTTCAGAGTGAAGCAAAATGAGTTGGGTTTTTTAGTGGAGAGAGAAAGGAGAAAGGCTCTTGAGTACCTATATTCTTTGAACAACTATGGGAATGAGACACAGCACCATAATGTGTCCAATAAGTGCTTGGATTCCATCTAAGTCTGGCACTTGTCAGGCACAATCCTACTATCATGTTAGTACAGTATAGCGAATTTAGTTTAGGGATGGGGAACCTTTGGCCCTCCAGATATTGCTGAAATTTAACTCTCATCAGCCCCACCAAGCATGCCCAGTGACCAGGAATGGTGAGAGCTATGTTTCAACAACATCTGGAAGGCCAAAGGTCCCCCCACCTGATTTAGTTAAAGGCATGATTTTAAGGGCTCCTGCTTTTTAGCTTTATGGGACAAAGTTCAAGAGGGTGGTAGCTCTTAATAGGCACAGGCAGCAGCAAAGTGAAACAACTGCTGTTAGAAGTTCATAGTAAAACACCATTCTCATTTCTGTTTAATACCTACTGATACCTCTTTCATGGCAAGCCTATTGAGCAATGGGTGGATTCCACTGGGTATCAATCTGCTTAGAGAAGGCATTCAGCAGGAGGCTTCTATAGTTGATTCTTCCTCTGCCTCAGATCTGCTCCAGAGGGAGGAATGTAGGAGGTGAAGGAAACACTGAAAATTGCCTTCTTCATTCTACTGACATGCAAATAGGAGGTAAAATGGAGGTAAAATGAAGTAAGAAGCATACAGGGGACTAGATGACTCTTGGGGTCCCTTCCACCTCTCCAGTTCTATGATTCTATGATTGTGTAATGCACAATAATACATGGATTCAATATATTAACTTAACCTTGGATTACTAACCCTGAATAAAACTTACATTATTACTAACCCATTGAATTGTGCACATCTTGTGTAACCAGATAGATAGATAGACAGAGGATAGATGGATAGATATTCACTTTATTTTAAAAAACAAAACAAAACCGATATACTGTAGTATAATACGGAGATGCAGATTTTTTAAAAATAGCATCTGATTCAATGTGTTTAAACAGTATTTCATTACTTCTAAATTTGTGTTTGTGCAAAAGTTACAATTTCACTTTTCTCACCTTGGCTGAAGCAAATTCATCTACTATGGCATCTTTGCTCCAGAGTCTGCAGAAGTCAACCTTCATATTACCTTGCCATTTCTCCTACCACTCAGCTCCCAACTGCTGTCCAAACTTGCGATCTTACACAGTCCAGTGGAGCTGGGGGGTGGGGGCTTTTCACACACAACACAAAAATGGAGACATCTGAAGAAGCTCTAAACTAAAGCCAAACCAAAGTCTACAAATCTATTACAAGCAGAGAGAGCATTCATAATTCCATTTCCTGGACTTCCCTGTCTGGCAACCAATGATGCTGTGTTGGGTTAGAAGTGGATTGGATGCCTGTGGAGGGGGTGGGGTTTGGGCAGGATTTTCTCCTAGGGCTGAGCAGTGAAAATCCCACTTTGGAGTCAGCTGATGGGTGGGGGAGAGAAGAGAGAAAGATGAGGGACTGTGATGCTGTGTGATAGTTGGAGGCAGATTTCTGGGGTGACTTTTGCGTGGAGAGAGAGAGAGAGAGAGAGAGAGAGAGAGAGAGAGAGAGAGAGAGAGAGAGAGAGAGAGAGTCTTTCTAATCCAGCATGTTCTTCCTATCAATTGCTAACCAAATCCTGCTGTGTACTCACAAGGAGGGCAGGAATATGAAGGTGCTCCTCTCTTGTGTTTCTCTAGCATCTTCCATTTAGGGTTATGCTGCCTGGTACATGGAGGTTCTGTTCAGTTATCATGTACAGTAGCTATTTATGGATGTATCCTCCATTAATGCCTAATGATTGAAAACCATCTAAATTAGGAACCACAAGTTAATTGCACACTGAAGAAGAAATCTTTACTTTTTTCCAGTTCTGAATCAGCTTCATTTGGTGACTCCAGATCCTAGTATTAGCCCTCGTGGTTCTCATTTCATTGGCTCCTGGGAAAAGCAAGAGCATACAAAAGCATGCAGCTCACTGGTGTAGAATGAGCTGCTCAATGTTCCAAGGGAGATTATAGAAAATGTCACCTTATAACATTTGTAGGGGAACTACATCCCTCCAGATGCTGCTGAACTACAACTCCCATGAGTCCAAGCAAGCATAGCTAATGACCAAGGATGATGGGTACTGTAGTTCTACAACATTTGGAAAATGGAAGGTTCCCCTCACCTGATGTATGTTTACAGTGTTTGTTTAGAGACTGTTACATTAGAGAGAGAAAATATAGTTGCAGAGTGGGTGAGATAAAAGAGAACTGAGTCAAATAGCCAGTCCACTGAAACAGCAGAGAAAAGAGAAGGAGTGGAGCTGGCAAAGATTAAGTCAGTGTGAGGTGATGTGAAAAGAATGGAGTCGAGGGAATCTCGGCATACCTCTTGTGCTGGAGAATCAAACAACTGTGAGACTAAATATTTAAGCCTATATTCCTTGCTTCTATAGTCAAATTATCATAACTTTTCTACCCATCCCCTCCCCTTGATTGAGCACCTCTCAATGGTCATTGCAAGCTATTTTAAAAAACAAAACAAAAAACAGCTGCCTGATGTGACTTTGGAATTAACTACTTGGTCCTTATCAATGAAACAATGACCCCAATTTAAATTCCAAGCTCTGTGTCTGCAACTTCATTTTATTTGGGAACCATGGCCAATTATAATAGCATTGGAGCCGCATGCAATTACAAGTATTAGCATATTACAAGTATTTGCATATACTTGTAGATCCTATACATTTATATGGGGCATGCCTGCATGCAAATAAGCTGGCGATCAACTGCTAAATTCACGCCCTTGGAACTATCCACGTTATTCCCTTATATATGAATGGACTTCTTATTCCCTTTGTGAAAAATCTAATTCTTCTCAAAATCCATAGCTTACAATTTCAGCTACACTTGACTTACATTCACATTCCCAAGGCTTCTTTCACAGGTCTAACAGCTAGGGACTCCTGGAAGTGAAAGCTGAGATTCTGAAGCATGATATGTATGACAGCTTTTGGAAAAGAGATCGCTTTTGTTGCTGCTTAGCCTTCAAGTTCCAGGTCTGTTTCTAATTACCTAAAGCATTCACACTATTTTTCTCCAGCCATTTTGACAATCATTAATGTTTGCTTTCAACGAGGTTGAATAAACTGATATTATTTTAATATGAAGTTGAGAATGCAATTGCTTCATAATTGGCTGACTGCAGTCACTTAGCTCAAATTCAGGAGTAAAAATCAAATTAGAAATGCACTGCATAGCAAAAACGAAATAATAATCATCAGATTTAAGGCTCAATCTCATAATTTACTCCATAGGAATATGGGAAGCAGCTTTATACTGTGTCAGATCATTGGTTCAATATTTTTCTACACTGACTGACAGCAGTTCTCCAGGGTTTCAGGCAGGGGACATTCCCAGTAGTATCTAGAGATGCCAGGAATAGAAAAGAACATAACTACAAACTACTGCTTTTTACCAACTCCTGCGCTGGTAAAACTACCGGATACATCCCTGACTGTGATGTTCCCTCCTTAAGCTTCCTATATGTTATTAATTTAGAATAAAATAAGATATTATTTAGAATAAAATAGAATATCATTAAGATAATATATTATAATATAATATAAAACAAAAAGCAATAAAATCTCATCATATCCTACTCCACTACAAGAATCTCTGGATGCATATATAAGCATATGCTACCATAACATGGGAGAAAATGGTTTGCTCAAGGTCATTATTGATCTTCAGGACCCACCAGGGATTACACAGTCTCCTAATCTAATAGCCAAATTCCTGTGACTTGTGAGTAAGTCCCATTTGAAATGGGTGAATATTATTTCAAAGAATCCATAGATAGGATTAGATTATACAGTTCAATACTGTATATATTATACTACACAATGTTCTGGTTCAGATATAATGTTAAGCTGCCATCATGGCCGTGAGAAAATTGGAAATGTCCATTTTCATTTTCAAGTGCTCAGACTTGGTTAGATTTAACTGGGGTTTGTCAAAACAAGCAAGGATAGTAAACTATGGTTTTGAAGCTGACTTGTTCAGAAAATTCACTGTTGAAACTAACCAGTTTGTAACCAATTGGGACATAATAACAAACTCTCCCCACAGACACAAACCCAAAACTCATTTATGTAGCACCCAGCCATGGTTTTATGTTACAGTGGTACCTCGGGTTACAAACGCTTCAGGTTACAAACACTTCAGGTTACAAGCTCTGCTAACCCAGAAATAGTACCTCAGGTTAAGAACTTTGCTTCAGGATGAGAACAGAAATCGTGCTCTGGTGGCTCGGCGGCAGCAGGAGGCCCCATTAGCTAAAGTGGTGCTTCAGGTTAAGAACAGTTTCAGGTTAAGAACGGACCTCTGGAACGAATTAAGTTCTTAACCAGAGGTACCACTGTACATCCAAACGCAGCATTTCTCTGTTCTAATGACTCTCTGTTTCATGCATCTAACAAAATGTTTTTCTATCTTGGATTTTGGGGTTGTTTGCTTTTTCAAATTCTTTATTTGCAACTTTCCTCACTTCTTATTCTGTTCTTTTATTCTCTGCCTTCTGTACTGCCTTGTCAATCACTTTTCTATTTTCCTTTTGAGCCTTCATTTTGTGCTCGTATTCTTCTTTTTTGCTCACTGTTCTGTATTTTGTTTTCTTCCATTGTGTGCTCTTGCCCCCCTCCCAACTTTTATTGTTTTTATCCTCCCCTGCTGTTTGTGCTGTAGAGTTTAAAGAGTGAATTAGAGTATTTGTGTTTACTGAACTGGGGCCTTACGGTTTAGCTGTAGCACTCAGCTGGAGTGGCAAAGCAGCATGAACTATGGCAGCATTCAGCATAGCCTAAGGGGTCTCACAATCCCAAAGTATTGCAGCTTTTCGCCCGTATTGAATATTCATCCCTTTTAATGATGCTGTACACTGTGAACAATCCAGTTTGACCACTTTTAAGTCAGACTGATTTCAAAGGGAGGCAGTCAAGCATATGCTTAACTCTCCCTTTGAAACCAACACAACTTAAAAATGCATGTTTTGGTTGGTCAGTGTCCATACAGGACTCTAAAGATGTAGATTGCTGTGATCCAAAGTTCTCCAGAGTTCCAGTGAGGCTTACATAAGCAGAGACTTCCCATTCTCTTCAGTGTTTGGAAGTGGTCCCTGTGCAGCTCTCAGCTGTGTGCATGAGAACATCAAGCAATACGGAAGTGAACAGCTTTTGCAGAAACCACATGTACATATCTGCACCAGATATTTTTACCCTGCCATCAGCTCTGTGAGATAGGTCATTAGAAGCTGGGTTGTTATGGCATGCTCAGTATCATCCAGATGGTATGTGATTGTCCAGGAATTTAATATAAGGTCCAACATTCACTGGCTCATGCTAGCTTCTGTTATAATTGCTATTGCAAAATATTACTATGGCCAGATTCAACAACAACAACAAAAAGTCGTGATCCTGCAAGCAGCTTCTGCTAGCACAGTGGAATTTTTTTTGACATTTTTCTCTGACTTGTTGATTCCCATGCTTTTTTTACAAATTACTTTTGAATCTTCCCAGTCCCCTCCCCAGGCACTAAAAATGGTGTTCCATGGGGGGGGTGGGGTGGAGATGTTGTTATCTAGGAATGTCCAAGGCCCCTTGAATTCGCACAACTAGCATTTTGGTTCTTTTGGACCTTGCCCATTATCATCATATCTATGCTTTGCTCCTTTCTATCCTGTTGACAAGTCATTGAAGCACACTTTGTCATTCACCAGGCACAGAATAAAAGGATGGAAATACATGTTGCATTTGCTTTTGATGAGAACTTGTACTTGCTTCTTTTTGTAACCAAGCAGCCATTGTGAGTTAGTCCATTCATCAACTAAATTTAAATCAGAGTCCTCTTTGTCTTGGAGAGGGGGGGGGGACAACTTTGAGATTTAATTTATACTTTAATTGTTGCCACCTGCCAGTTGCCACTGGAATGGGTTTTGATTTGACCTTATTGCAAACCTTTAAAATAACTTATTATGCCATGGAGCGCACTATTTATAAAACATCTGTCCCACTTTTGATTGAAAGAACTAGCAAATTACTTGAAGTTTTACTCATTCAAAACTAATCTTCCACCTCAAAGCCTGTCAGCACAGAACATCCCTTGATAGTTATGTTTCTATCCTATTTGGCAAAATGAGAATAATACATTTTGACTCCCAACAAAAGAAACATTTTCAATACCATGTTTTGAAGTTTCTAGAAAAACAAAACGCAAAAAAACCCTCTTTCTTTTGGTCTCAGTAGGATATTACAAAATATTAATCTCTTTTATAGCTAAATGCCATCTGTCTAAAGCTGGACATTTTTTGATAACTTAAAATCAATCAGGAGAACTAATTCTATTTATTTTGTATTTTCATGACTGGATATCTCATTTGACTTTTTTCCTGATATTGTTACAAAAATCCACCTTTACTCATCTCATTTCTGAAACATCTGAAAATTGCAGGTTTCTTTTCTTTCTTTGTTCCATTTATGCATTTAATAGATTTTCATGTTTTAAATGTGCACGTGTGTATTCAATGAAATGTCATGTAAGCTCCATTTCTTATACTGGACAAAATGTAGCTATTTTCAGTAACTTTCCAGCAACTCCTGCAATCAAGCTGGTGCCAAACATATTGCACTGCTTTCCTCTGGACTACACCAGCAGGGCTGAGAGGGGGTGGGTCTTGTCTTCTGGGCAGTTGGAGCTCTATACACACTGCTGCAGGCTTGCACCCCTGGGAAGTCACTTGGGGGCTCTTAACAGTGGTTTGACTTAATCCCCGGAGATGCACTCCATTGTCTTTCAAGAAAGATGGAAGCCAGCAACAACTGCCATAGAAGTCTCAGCGGGCAGGAAGCTAAACAAGGCCCTTTATTGTCTCTGAGAACAGCAACAGGTAAAAGGTAAGAAAAGTAAAGGACCCCTGGATGGTTAAGTCCAATCAAAGATGATTATGGAGTATAGCACTCATCCCGCTTCAGGCCAAGGGAGCTGGCCTTTGTCCACAGCCAGCTTTCCAGGTCATGTGACCAGCATGACTAAATGACTACTGGCACAATGGGACACCGTTACAGAAGCCAGAGTGCACAGAAATGGCATTTACAGGAAACTCCTGACTCCACGCCCAGTGCTATAGTATTGAATAAAATATATAGTGAGACAAATACTATGGTTCTATGTACAGTGGAACCTCGGTTTATGGACACCTTGGTTTACAAATTTTCGGTTTACGAACGCCGCGGACCCATCTGGAATGGATTAATTCACTTTCCATTACTTTCAATGGGAAAGTTTGCTTCAGTTTATGAACGCTTCAGTTTATGAACAGACTTCCGGAACTAATTGTGTTCATAAACCGAGGTACCACTGTATATAGTGAACTAAATGTGCTCAGTCCAACATGGGTTTTTCTGTGGAATTGCTATTCAAATTTCTTTCTGGCATCATTTATGTCATTACATTTTATGGCTGTGGAAGTCATTCCAGTCCCTGAGTACATGAATAAGTTGGGGAGGATAGCAGGGGAAACACACAAGAATTTTCCCCATCATATGCTTGGTTCCATTTCTGACTTTGGTACATTGACCATGAATTGGGATTCTAAGCACATTCAGCTGAACCTTCTTACGACTCTTCCCCAGAATTGGGAACCCAGATAAAGCAGGGTTTCCAGTCATGGAGAGTTGTATAAGCCATTCAGCTGAACACATTCAGAATGTCACTTCAGAATTCAGTGCTTAATGCAAGGCGATCTGAAGTTTCTTTCTGAAGTGATAGAAATGATTATGAATTGCATGTGAGACCCTGGTCTTCCCAACATATGTTAATTATGGATGCCTTAAGGGGACTGTGCAGATTTGTGAAATCCTTATACTGGAAATACAGATTTAGTATATACGCCGGCATCAAAACAAATATTTTACTGATTATACACACACCAATCTGTTTCCACCAATCGTTTTTCGTGCCCCATCACACATAGTATAAGTCTGTTCTTATGCTACCTGAGGAATGGTTATAGCATATTAAATTCTGGTAATGTTTAATATTATGCTCTGTATCATTTTGTGTCCATGTTTGTTAGAAAGCATCAGCTTAGCAGGTTTTTTGGGGGGTGGGAATCAAAGACCTCTTTTTTTAATGCTACCCTTCTCCATGGCATTTTTCCTTCTTTGACATCATAGTCCTTGGCCTCCGTTGCCCCTACAGCAATTTAATCCAAATGGCTGTGGAGACCTATGTTTCACTGATGTCACAATTCCACATTTGACATCACAGATGCTTAGAAACTATGTGGTTTGCTGCAAGCAATTTGATTACATGAAATGTCAGCATTGGTAAACTCTGCCAAACACTGCCCAGCCTACGAAGAAGGGGGAAGTGGTGCTGATAAGAAGCAGTAGCAGCCACCAGAGGAATAAAAGGGCGACAAGGTTGTTGCAACTATGTGAACATTTGCCAATGTGAATGTTTTTAAAGAATTTGTTCAGCTGTAGTTTCTCTTCATTCTGACAGGAATACTGGAATTAACATTTGGTTTAGCTTACATTTTAACAGGAAGGCAGATGTGCTATTGACCTGCCTGCCTGTAGCATGATAGGGTGTTAATTCAGGGCTTCAAGAGGCTGCCTACCTCTAATTGGTACACTCTCTTCCTAGACCTAAGTCAGTCTCCCCCAAACTGCTGCACCCCAAATGTTCTGGAGTTCAACCCCAATTGGGTCCAACCAGCACAGCTATACAATCCAGGGGCTGATGGGAACATGACTATATTTGCTGGCGCTGGTGGGAGCTGGAGTCCAAAGCATTTGAAGAATATGAGGATGGGGAAGGCTGATCCAGAGATTCCACCTATATATGGAGATAAGATATAGATATATATCCATATTGCCATGCAGCTATGTGAAAAGTCAAACCAAGCAATATTCAACAGATTTATCACCTATTTCAGAGGTGAAGTGAGTCCATCAACAGCAATGGAAATGGCAGGGAGGAGATAAGGTGTCATGCCGATGCATTCTTCCCTGTTAGCCAATGGGTGCCTTTGCATGGTTACTATAGAGACAAAATATGATTGGTAAAGGCAGCTGCTTAGCAGCTGTGGCCAGTTAAGAGAGCAGGTGGTAGGCGGTGAGGGCTTTGCTAGAGGGAAGACTTAATTCTGGCAGGATGGGAACCATAAAAAAGTAAGTATTTAAACAAATTAATGGGCAGAATAGCAAAGAGAAAATTTAAACTGGGGGTTACATTGGGTCTGTCAGCAAGAATGGCTAAATTATAAAACAAGAATATTTGGGGGGGATATGGGGGGGGGGGACAGTGAACGAACGGTGCCTTCATTCAAAATATAAATCATTTCCCCCAAGAGATGAGTTAAAATAAACTACGTAGTTCAAACCTCCACATATGACTGTACCTCTCTCCTTTTATCTTTTCAACACTGAGAAGACGATTATGCTACAAACATAGAAAGTGTCAGTAAGGTGCAGCATGCAAACAATAAGAAGAAAACAATGCTGTTAGATATCATGCACACACACAATTTGGAACAATTTATAGCAAGAGGTAAAAACCTCAGGTTTTCAAAACATTCAGTCCTGCAAGAGTTTACATTCACAAACCTGAAAATGAGCATGTAATAACTATGATTTACTGGCCCTTCCAAAGAAATTCTTAGAACTGTAGCACAAGTACACACTTCCTCAGATTGCAGACTTCCTTGATGATTTAGAGGAAGTGAGTGCATAAGAATAACCTGCTGGCTGAGACCAGATGGCCATTTAGCCCAGCATCCTGTTCTCACAATGGCCAACCAGATGCCTATGGGAAGCCTGCAAGCAGGACCTTAGGACATCACCATTCTCCCCACTTGTGCTCCCCAGACCCTGGTATTCAGAGGCATGTCACCTGTAGCACTGAAATAATCACAGCCATCAGGCTAGTAGCCATTGCTAAGTCTTCTCTTTCTCCGTGGATTTGTCTAAATCACTTCTAAAGCCATGCAACTTGGTAGCTATCACTACTTCTTGTGAGAGCACATTCCAAAAGTTTAATTATGCACTATGTGAAGAAGTTATTCTTTTTTATGTCCTCCAATATCAGCTTCATTGTATGGCTCTGTGTTCTAGTATTATAAAGAAGAAAAGCTCCTCTCTAATCACTCCTTTCAAATTATACATAATTTTACACACCTCTATCATGGCCCCCTTTTGCCGTTTTTTCTATTACTAAAGTGCCCCAAATGTTGCAACCTTCCCTCATGGGAGTGTTTCTCCAGCCTTTTGATCATTTAAAAACCTGTCTCAGCTCTACAATATCCTTTCTGATGTGGGGTAACCAGAATCATAAACAGTATTTCAAGTGCACCATATGTTTGGATAAGCAGCATTGTTATATTTCCAATCTCTTTTCTTATGTGTCCTAACATGGAATTCACTTTTTAACGGCTGCAATGTACTGGGTCAGTGTTATGTACTGAGCTGAAACCTAGAACAATAGGATCCAGAATGCAGCAGTCTGATTGGTCTGCAGGAGCTACCCAATCCAGCTCCAGGTGGAAGTGAATCTGCAACCTGATTGGCCTGCAGGAGCAGCCAATCAGGCTGCTGGCAGAAGTGAATCAGCAACCTGATTAGCCTACAGGTGCAGCCCTGAAATAGCCAATCATGCAAGGCCCATTGTGTAAATAATGTATATAAGCAGACATTTTGGGTGAAGAGCCATTCTTCTTCTGCTGCTGCTACTACAAGCCGAATAAAGAGCATATAATTCACTCCTGACTCCGAGTATATTTCAGTCAGCTTCATCTAGATATACACCATGACTGTACTACCCGATCACTCAGCAGTACTAGTTCAGACCCTGTATGCATTACATGAAGTTAGGAATTTTTACCTCAGTGTTCATCACTTCACACTTCCATTTGGATAAAAACTAGGCTGTGTATGAGAGAGGGGGGTGTTTTTTTGGGAGGGGGATCTTTTTCTAATGAGACTTTTTTCTGAAGCTAAAGTTATATCATTCATCTGAATAGCCTTTATTTCCTTACACCTCACTCAATTTGTTGTGAGTTTCAACATTTATTTAGGCTCCAGTTTCATGCACATACAGTTGGGCACAATAGGCCTTAAGGCTTCAATTTTATCTTTGCCACCCAGCTCAGTGCCATGTTATAGTACCTCCATATATCATTTTATTCTCACAACTTTGAGATGTGAGATACGCTGAGAGATATTGAGGTGCCTAAGCCAATGAGCTTTACAGGTGGTCAGAGACTGGAACCAAACCACACCACTGCCATGTGTGTTGTGTTCAGAAAGCCAAGGTTATGATGGACGTCAGTGGATTCAAGCTCTTGCCTACGAGAATCCCTGGGCACTGATTGTAGCTGGATCATTGCTGGCAGAGGTTGATGGAGTGGGTTGCTATGGCATTGTCTTGCATAGTCTGTGTGTGGTGATTCAGGAATCATGCTAGGATCTGTCCCTGCTGTTGTGAATTGATTGGCTGCAGCAAGCAACTTGTGGACATCACCACAGCCTGCTTGGTGTCCCTTGGTGGTGCTTCTACGGGTTTTGTGGATGCATTTAATTTTAGTACCATTTTTGTTTCGTTTTTGAAGTTGCATGTTATCTCCCTCTTCTCCTAGGTCGAACCTATATTGGTAATGGCAACATATATTCAATCTCGGCACAATATGAGTGTAGAATTGCTCTGCCCCAGCTTTTCGCAATATTCCTTATACATGTGGAGACAATGGATACATGGGTAGGACTGTGGTTTGCGTGTGTGTGTGTGTGTGTGTGTGTGTGTGTATGCTTTGCCTTGGCTGTGCATATATAGATAGACACAAATTTTCAGGCTTCCTATCAGTTTAGCTCCCTTTTTCTCTTTTATTGGCCTTGTCACTTTTTAATTTTGAGTGTAAATACTGATTTAGTTGAATGGTTTTGATTTTCTTTCACACGCAAAGGTTACAGGAAGAAAAACTAGGTAAGATATATAAGGTAGGTTGGGAAATGTCATAATGCGGCATTTCCCCCAATTAGTTAAATAAAAACAAATCGGCCAATATTCAGGTCCTCATTTGTTTTTCTTTAGGGCAGTTCATGATCATTTTTCTCAAGAACAGAAGAAGAGCCCTGCTGAATCAGACCAAAGACCTATCTAGTCCAGAATCCGATTCTCACCAGGACCAACCAGAGGCTTATGGGAAACCTGCAAGCAGAGTATAAACTCAGCAGTGCTCTCCCAATAATTCACGCCTATCAACTGGAATTCAGCAATGTGACACTTCTGAACCTGGAGGTAGTATAACCATCCTTACTAATAGCAGAAGCAAACATTGGGCTCTCAAATTTCAAAGGGGCCCTGTTTAATGAGAAAATTCGGAAACCGCCCCCGCCTCTTGCCCTCCATTCTACAGCATTGCTGTGGTGCCTTCTGCTGTGTGGTGCCCAGTCTGGCCAAGCCATAAAACTGCCTCTGCTAATATCTATCTGAAGAGGTGTGCATGCACACGGAAGCTCATACCAAGGACAAACTTAGGTGGGCTCTAAGGTGCTACTGGAAGGAATTTTTTTATTATTTTGTTTCGAGTACTGAGTTCAGTGAGGCTTACCTCCAAATATGTGTAGTGAATGTTTCAGTCTTCAAAACGTAACCAGTAAAACGAGCTGTAACCAAACCAAAAGCAAAAGAAGGGCAGCTAAACCGATCCAACTAGAAGCAAACAAGTTGCCTAGCAAAAGCCACAGGGCCGCCTTAAAACTCGTAACACCTCGGCATTCCAACAGCAGAACATTGTAAGTCCTCTAAGAACAGAATAAGAGGAGCCTATGCTGGCCAAATATATGTCCAAGTTATTGGCCTTAATTATCTAAAAGCTGATGTCCACAGGGACACAAAGAGGTTTGCAGAAATGCAGTTTAAGCTAATGCATTGTATAAGGCCACCAGCAGACAAAGGTAGGTAGGAGCCAAAATTGCTCCCAGACACATAAAAGTAAATGTTTGGCTGCCAGCATAGCAAAGCAGGTTATCTGATGCCAAAGTTCATATAATCAATTGGACAGCAAAGCAGTCAGTTGGATAGCAAGAGAACTGTTGCACCAAGAGTAATCTGCCACCATCTGATGAATGATGCCTTAATGCTACTGAGCCCAGGAAAAGAAAGCACACTTTGGTCCCATAGCCTCCTCTGAACTTCAGAATACTTACTAAAAACTACTAAATGACCAAAACTTGATAAATTAATTCACTTCCTATGCCACTTTGTAGGTTTTCATAGTGAATTTGTGTCACACAACTGGCAATTCTGGTGAGAGGAATGATCTAAGACTAAGTATCCCTTCTCAACCTCATGCCCTCCAGATGTTTTGGATCACAATGCCTTTCAGTCCTGTGCTGATCAGGAGACCCTTAGGACCTCTGCTTTCTAGGCACAGGACAAGCCAAAGTTTGGACGAACCCTTAGCACTAGGCTGGAGAAAGTTGGTCTAGAATCCCTTTGGCTGGACATAGGACTCAGAAATGAATGCATATGATTGGGAATTCACATGCTGTTGTGTTTAAACAGTCCAGGCTATTGAATACCAAAACTGCCAACTTGCTGCTGAAATGTTGATGAATACAAAATGTATTTCCCCACACAATGGGGAAAGGGCCATTGTGTGTATTTAAAGAATAAAATATAGAAAAGACAAATAACAAAAAAGTGTTCTGTCATTCATTGCAAAGAAAATAAAAACCCTCTGTTTGTTTTAAATGGAATAAGTGCTGTTTTAATCTTTGACTTGGGGAGTTAATGGGGAAGTTATTTCTTTTATTGATTGTATATTAATTGTGAACTGCTTGAAAAAAATAGTGATGTAAGTCAAATAAATATTTAAATAGGTGACCTTGGAACTTGATGGAAAGCCTCCCATGTTGGACACTTATACTCCACTCTTCCTCTCAATGGGAGTACGGAGTGGCCTTCAATACAGTATTGCATAGACACCAACAAGTATGTATCAACCCATATTTTAATGTTATCTAAGGGAAGCCCTTCTCTGAGTGCCTTTAACCTAAAGTCTAGAAGGTGTCATATGAGTTAGAGACCTTTTTTTTGGGTGGCGGCCTCCTAGTTGCAGTGGTGGCCTTCCCTATTTATAGGGAATATATCCTGGCACCCAGAATTACTGTCCTTTTGATGCTAGGCTAATAATTTTTTGTTCTACCATACCTTTTAATATCTTATTTTTGTTCCTGTGGTAAGGTTAGTGGCTTTAGCTCCTGTATCTCCTATTGCTAGGCAGCTTATCTAATTTGTATTGTGTTTATACTTTGTACTGTATTTACACTGCCTGGGTTAGATTTTTTTTTTTAAGATTAATTGTGGATTATTTTTACTGTATTGTTTTGTAAGTTTTAATTGATTTTGAATGATGCATAGAGAAATCATTTTGTGGTATATTGACAAGGACAAATAATAAACAGTTAAATCAGAGTGGATTCTGAATGTTTTTACTTCTTTCTTTCTTTCTTTCTTTCTTTCTTTCTTTCTTTCTTTCTTTCTTTCTTTAGAAAAATGAATTGCCTCTTGATGGCCTCATTGCCACAATCTCTCTTAACAAGCAAAATAAGAAAATTCCTTCAGTAGCACCTTAAAGACCAACTAAGTTTATATTTTGGTATGAGCTTTCGTGTGCATGCACACTTCTTCAGATACTCCTAGTGTATCTGAAGAAGTGTGCATGCACACGAAAGCTCATACCAAAATATAAACTTAGTTGGTCTTTAAGGTGCTACTGAAGGAATTTTCTTATTTTGCTTCGACTCAGACCAACGCGGCTACCTACCTGTCTCTTAACAAGGTTTGCTGTGGGAAACAGTGTAATGAGCAAGACATGTGAAATATACTTGTTCTTTGCCAAACCTTTATTAGGCATTACAAGTATAGGCCATCATAAAATATTTTTTATGAAATATACAACATTGGCTATTGAAGACAGGAGTTCTCCATTTACCACAAGCTTTATCAGGTTCTCCCAACAGCTGTGCCAATTTCCATCCAGTGTATTGCCATCCAAAATAGTGAACTGAATCCCAGACCTTTGCTTAACTTGCTGCCAGCTGCATATCCCTGTTCCAGATTGTACTGACAATATAAACAAACATGCATTTATAATTATGTTGAGACTATCAAACTCGGTACAGGTTTCTTTGACCTGAGGTCAGATTTAATCCTGGAGGTCCATCCAGTTGCCTTCAAAAGTATAATCCTATTAAGTAAGGCATGATGCTGAGAGATTCGACATGGCTTAATTTGAATCACATCCCCCCCATCCCTTCAGACAGTTATTTCCAATGCTCTTTTGGACACAAAAAAATCTCTTCATTCCTCTTGCTGATATTAATTCAGCACCATTAATTTACCTCACGTTCCATGCAAGAAGCTACATTGCAGAACATGATTTTGACAAATCCACTAAATAAATTCCCTTAAGCTATAGCCAAAGAGTCAATAAAATCGAGAGCTACATTTGTATTAATTGTGGATTTTATGAGGGAACAGCTTACTTTAGATGTATAAATGGGGAAAGTCTTAATCTTTTATTCTTACCACTGAGTGGCCTTTAAACTTTAGGTTTCCACTTAGAGTACCTACCAGGTGTGACAAGTGTATCAAGATTTGTCATGAAAAGTGCTTTAACTGACACCTGCTTTGGCACCTAGAGGGGGAAATGTTTTCCAGGCATACTTAAAAGGGAAGGCTTCAAAAGACCTTAAAGTCAATTCAGTTAACCAGCCAAAGAGGGAAAGGGGAAATTACAACATCAGCATGAAAATATTACAACTGTAAGACGTACAATTATGATAATTTACAGAATTAAAAAAAAAAAGAGTCTTCTGGGAATACGACACAGAGACAAACCCTTCATAGGCACTAGAGCTCTCTACCAACAAGGAGTTGCTATTGGGGAGGGGTGCAGATTAGGTGTTCCCATGAAGAATTGCTGCTGATTAAAAATAAGGGGGGAGGCAGAACATTATGACTAGCAAAATCCTAGGATACGTTCTTGATTCTGTTGATGTTAATAGCAGCGCCATTATGGACTACCAGAGCGCCAAATATTGGATGAGGAATGAAAAGATATGGAATGTGGGAAAGCAACAAACTAAATGTTTCCTTTTGTGCAAATATTCCAGCCTTTCCAGTGGTGTAGTGGTGAATGTTGAAGCAGATCTAATCTCATAATCACCCAAAGAGATTCCATAGGCACACCCCTAAAGAGAAATGAGAAATGCAGGCAGGTGTCAATCCCAATAGCCCCCAAAGAACCGTGATAGATAGCATAATATCCAATCTATGAGCATCATCTGGCAATTATAGTGAACTGGCAGAGGGTAGCGTGAGTCAGCATGTTGGACTTGGGGTGCATAGACCTGGCTTCACAGCCCTGATCAAGCATCATGTCCACTTCGTTGTTGTTGTTGTTTAGTCATTTAGTCGTGTCCGACTCTTCGTGACCCCATGGACCATAGCACGCCAGGCCATAACTGCCAAGTTTTCCCTTTTCTCGCGAGGAAGCCTATTCAGCATAAGGGAATTTCCCTTTTAAAAAGGGAGAACCTGGCAGCTATGCGCCAGGCGCTCCTGTCTTCCACTGCCTCCCGCAGTTTGGTCAAACTCATGTTCGTAAGCTTCGAGAACACTGTCCAACCATCTCATCCTCTGTTGTCCCCTTCTCCTAGTGCCCTCCATCTTTCCCAACATCAGGGTCTTTTCCAGGGAGTCTTCTCTTCTCACGAAGTGGCCAAAGTATTGGAGCCTCAGCTTCAGGATCTGTCCTTCCAGTGAGCACTCAGGGCTGATTTCCTTCAGGATGGATAGGTTTTATCTTCTTGCAGTCCATGGGACTCTCAAGAGTCTCCTCCAGCACCATAATTCAAAAGCATCAATTCTTTGGCGATCAGCCTTCTTTATGGTCCAGCTCTCACTTCCATACATCACTATTGGGAAAACCATAGCTTTAACTATACGGACCTTTGTCGGCAAGGTGATGTCTCTGCTTTTTAAGATGCTGTCTAGGTTTGTCATTGCTTTTCTCCCAAGAAGCAGGCGTCTTTTAATTTTGTGACTGCTGTCACCATCTGCAGTAATCAAGGAGCCCAAGAAAGTAAAATCTCTCACTGCCTCCATTTCTTCCCCTTCTATTTGCCAGGAGGTGATGAGACCAGTGGCCATGATCTTGGTTTTTTTTATGTTGAGCTTCAGACCATATGCACTATGTCCACTAGGTGACCTTAATCAGTGACTGTCCTAGCACAAGGATCATGTACTGAGCCAGACATATGGCTGGACAAATAATAAGAGGTTCTCCATTTAGAGATTTTATTATTATGCACAACATTTGCTGATTTCCATTTGGGACAGACGAAGGGAGCAATCCTACACACAAGAAGCTCCAAACCTTCCATTTTACAATGACTGGCAAATACTGCTCTAACATATGATGTCTGAGCTCCTGGTGTGTGTGTGCGGGGGGGGGTGAGTACCAGAGCTGTATTTTCCACCATCCCTGCTTCACTATACCACTGAGCCTTTCAGGTGAAGGTACTTCATGCCTATCTTCAGCCTACTATATATATATATATATATATATATATATAGAGAGAGAGAGAGAGAGAGAGAGAGAGAGAGAGAGAGAGAGAGAGAGAGAGAGAGAGAGAGAGAGAGACGGCATGATGTAACAGTTAGAGTAAGTGGAGAAATTGAAGCTCAGATCCCTTTTGATCCATGAAGCTCATTAGGTGACCTTGGGGCAGAGAAAGTTGTGATGATAATATGGGGTCGAGAGACCTGCCCTTTGTTCTTTTGGAGGAAGAGTGAGATTTAAAAAGTAGTAAGTAAATAAAAATGTAGATCCTCAGCAATACAAATGCATATATGTGCCTTAACAAAAGAGGGCCTAAGAATTGCCTGTGTACACTGCTTTGATTTCCAAGTGAGCTGAACCTGCCAACAGGAAGATTCAAATTAAAGGCACAGGAGCTCTTAAAAATGCCTTTGAATTTAAATATGCTAAATTTGCCTCTTTGTTTTGAAGGGACGGGAAGTATTGGTAATCACTGAAAATGCCTGGGACAATTCAGAAGTCACAAAAATAGGGCCCACCCTATTCCCAAAACTGTAATTTAACTGTTTTTTAATCTTAATTTTAAATCATTATGACTCATCCTGGGGTCTGCTAGTGAAAGGCATGTAACAACAACAACAACAACAACAACAACAACAACAACAACAACAACAAGGGTCCCTTGATCACCCTAGCAGACTCTCTTCCCTATTTATGTTGAGGTAGAGAAGAATAGAAAAAGAACATCAGCTTTTGTCAACTTGGCTTGAATCAGAGTACAATGAAATGGCCACTATGTATATCGAAATTGTTCCACAGGTTTGTTCAGACTGTCTTCAACTGCATAGGCTTCCAACTTCCCATCATGAGGACTGATTAGTCACATGTGTGCAGATGAGCAGTATGAATATACATGAGTTTATCCTGATTCTTCTAACAAAAGAAAGTCTATAATTGTCAAAAAATAATTGGAAGAATGGCCATGTACATTTGGTCTCTCTGACAAGCCTTCTCATCTCAGGGAATCAGTTCAGCCAAGCTGGACCTGCCAAGCCCAAACACAGCCAACTATGTATTGTGGCCTGTTTGCTGACTGACAAGACCCCTGCTTTGGCAGTCCCAGACAGGCAGAAAAAAACAATAAGCTTATAAAAATCATTTTGGACCACCGTATGCAGTGGACCACAATTTGTACAAGGCCACACATGTTCTTTACCATGGTGATAAAAGTTTTAGGTACTTTTAACCTTAGCTCCATTGGGCCAAGGCTTTCCGGTGCATTTGAATTAAAAATATACAGTTAAGGGGACATATATTACCATATGAAACTTGTGTGTGTGTGTGTGTGTGTGTGTGTGTGTGTGAGAGAGAGAGAGAGAGAGAGAGAGAGAGAGAGAGAGAGAGAGAGAGAGAGCGCACATCAGAAGATTAAGTAGTGGCAGATGCCTCAGGACATTATCTAAACAAAATGTTTGAAATGTGAATTACTAGAACTCTGATTATCTTCCATGCTGACTGAGTGGAACATTTCCCTGAGAATGACCTCAAGGGAGCAAGCAGAATTCTCTAACGTGAAATGAGAACCAAAATATATCAACATCAAAGGCTTCACTAAGTTGGGAGCCTGACAGCAGAATCAGGGAGGTAGTGTGAGAACATGTACTACTAACAATTAAATATTAACTAAGGGGGAAATTTAGGAAGCCAAATGCAAGCGACATGCATTTGAATAACAGAAACAAACTGAGCCAACCTGAAAGCTTCTTTGGTGTCAACTGCACATGTTACAAAAATGTTGAGATTTCTGGTGGCCCGAAGGCCAGGAGTTCTCTAACGGAGATGTTATTTGTGTGTGAAATATTGTTTTGAATACTGGAAGGATCAGAAAAATAAGAAGACTTCAGTCTGGGAATATCCAGAGATATTAGAATCCAGGCCCACAGATGGGGCTTAACAGACAAAGGAGGTCTATTAATTTCACTTCCTTGATGTGTGAAATGAGAATGTTAAAGAGAGGATTTTTTAAAAAATAAATAATATATAGAGACCATTTTGTACAATCAAGGATCAAGTGTATTGTGTACATGCTGTTGCTGTGGAAGAAGGTGAAATTTTCCATCACAAGGGGGGGGGGGGGAATCCTGTTGTGGTTCCAAGTGAGAAAGTTTAACACATGAAATGAAAGAGCTTAGTGTATTACCCACACAACTTCGCAACCAAAATGGTAGGGAGGAGACACTAAAGATTTCATTGCTAAACCCTGTTTTTTCATTCCTACCAACATGGCATAGGGAATTATTTTGAACTACATATTGTCACATGTATCAGAAATGGAGCAGTATGAGGGGGTTGCACTTTGCAGAACTGAAACCAAGACCAGAAATATCAGGGCTTAACATATCAGTGTTTCTGCCCATCAGGGATAGAGATTTGTAAGGTTTGCCGTTGCAGTGGGCCGATCCATTCAGATGCTGCTGAACCTGCTTGAAGGTTTAAACAAAATTTCCAGTCCGATTATGCAGGTCTCTGAATTTTGCAATGAAGTTTTGGTGTGCAAAAGATATACCCCAAAGATGGCATTTTAAGTAAAAATGCATACAAATAGATAGCATTTTTCAGATGTACAGTATGGACAAAAAAAACATCGAAAATACATATTTTATGTTCAAAAAGTGTGTATTTTAAAAGTGCATAAAGTATAATTTAAATGAGGCCCCTTTTTACATACTTTCATTCATACTAGAATGGTATGGGTTAAAGCCGCATATAAGTCTAATGCAAAAAACCTTTTTAAAAAATATATTAATAATAATTTAGATAGTTGGGAGGAAATCAACATTATAGTAAGGCAATTGTTCCACAAGGACAACTATTTTGGCTTGCTAGACAGACTGATTCCTCTCTCCTCTAACCCCTCTTCAACCTATCTGTTTGTGATAACTGCTGCAACTATATCAATTCCATCTGCAATTGAGTATTCCTTCCATCATTGAGCCCTACCTGCAACTGCTTCTCACCTATCTTGGAATGTTAGCCACAATGAGATGACTAGAGTCTCTTTCCTTGGCTTCAACTTCCAAGTAGCTGTTATATGAAGAATAAGGTATAGGCCGCTGGCAGGCTAAGCAAGTCCTCCCAACTTCTGAATTATTCTTCAGTTTCCTCAATCTGCCCATATGCCTTTTCCTTCCCTGTTTGTCCTTAGCTTTGATCCAACCTTGCTATCCATGCTCTATCTTGCTCACTGACTAGGGATGGACTGAACAATTCCATAATTCTGGATTTCATAATTCTGACCCATTCCATTTTGTTGGAAAATTATGCTAAGTGTGTCATTTCCATAGGGTAGAAACCCTCCCACTGCATTAGTCAGTTCTCCAACAGCTAGTCCATATTTGCTACCTGAAACAGGTGAGTTTACAAGATGAAAGATCCATGTGAATTTCTTCCCTATATCTTGTCATTTTCTATTATAGAAAATATATAGAGCTTCCTGCAGCCAATCAGAAGCTGCGCTTTGGTTATTGAACGCTTTGGAAGTTGACCGGACTTCTGGAACAGATTCCATTCGACTTCCAAGGTACGACTGTAATAGGGGGTGGACACACAATGGCATTGGTTTCATGTATTTGATTTCTTGTTACATTGTATTAAAAGGGGGAAATCCACATCCTTCCATAAAATGATGCCAAACAAAAATGAGTAGTTTGTAACACATTCCTTTAAAAGAAGTAAATCCCACAAGGTCATTGAGATTTTGCATACTCGTCTCATGGAACAGGACTCTATTTCAGCAGAAAGTGAAAGAGACCAAGGTATCAACCTGCAATGCTGTGAAAAGATATGGATAGCTTCTAAGATGTTACTCCTTCCTTCCTTCTCCCTCCTGAGAGGACCTTTTCCAATTGCCTAGATGTCACGTATCAGTTTCATGCTTGAAAAAGAGACCACGTGGGGTAGGAGATAAGGCAATTTTAGTGGAAAAATCAGACAAAAGGTTAAGCACTTCTCTACTCAAAATCACAGCCTCCCAAACTGCTTTTCTTTTTAATAGAGTGCATCAAGGCGATTGGCATTTAACACGTAGTTAGCTCCAAAGTCTCTACAAAATCAGAGCTCATGGAAGGTTAAAACAATTTTAAGTGGCAGTAGCCAGGGCAAATTTAAGAAAAGAGGCAATGGGTTAAGGTCA
Organism: Zootoca vivipara; assembly: GCF_965207765.1. Classification (NCBI taxonomy): domain Eukaryota; kingdom Metazoa; phylum Chordata; class Lepidosauria; order Squamata; family Lacertidae; genus Zootoca; species Zootoca vivipara. Next base: position 61,299,698 of record NC_142587.1, read on the forward strand.
GGAGAGCAATCCATAAGGAGTGGGACAAGGCATGAAAAGGATCTTTAGAACTCAGGCAATCGACTGAACTGTCCAATGGATGGGTGAACATGCAACAACTTAGTCCTCATTCTAGAGAGTTTTTATGATGGGCCTGATTTTGACCAGTGGCCTTGGTGCAGATAGAATAAGGAGCAGAGCATTGTTGGCAAACACCCAGTTCAATATCTATGATGTCTTAGATAGACCTCCCAGGAGCTCAAACCCCCTTTGCACAAACAAAATCCATCAACATCATCTACCCTATTTGTAGTTCCAGGGGATATATCACATGAAACTGTGTTTTTGGTGGCTTCACTCGAGCTCCTCTGGAATTTATTCCTGTCACAGGAATTGTCGAAGGAACTTGGGATGTTCGCCATTTAATCAAATGAACGAGCAAACAAAAACTTGACCAAATGTGGGGGGTTTTCTTCCCACCCAACATGAAATTTACACTGGCTTATAGCCCAGAACAAGCACATTTACTCCTGCACCTGTGACAAGTTCACGACTGAACTCCTGTGGCATATCAGGACTAGAAATGAGAACTTGAAATGATAAAAAAAAGAACGAATCTACAGTAGAGTTTTTGAAGAAGAGCAAATGCAAAAAGAGTTCTTTTATGATGTGACAGTCCTTGAAGCACCGACACTAGTTCCCTCAGTACTAAATATTTCTAATTGTTCAGCTTATCATATGGCAGAACCAGATGCCACAAGAAAGGCAGTGCAGCTCCTACTCCAAGTTTCTTCCTCCACTCTTCTTGGTAACTTGCAATGCAATGCACAATTTGTGTAATAATACATGTGGATATATAATTGAATGCTAATGGTGTGCTGCCTCAGCAGGATCCAGAAATAATTGTACAGAATTTTAAATAATTGTACAAAATAAATAATAAAATACACTGAGCATGGCATAACACCACCATGTCATTCACCTCCTATTTCCTCCACTGCCACCAGACAATTATGTAATGTGGTTGGGGAAACACAGTACATTCATGTCACATGTTGTATTATAGAATGCAGGGGTGGGGAAATCTCTAGGCTTTCATAGCCTGCCCTTGGGACTGTGTTCAAGCCATGTCCTGTCACCAGGCCAAACCCCTCACTTAACTCTGCTTTGAACCCTCATTGAATACATTTGCCAGACTGAAATGTGGCCTCAAACCGTAATGTCTACTCTTTGTTTTGATTCAGAGGTGTGTGAGTGTAGACCCCTCTCACATTTGCATGACTGGAATGTAGCCTACTGTGCAAAGCTAAGAGTCATGTCTGTGGCTTTTGCCTCTGGGCCTCTGACTGAAAAGGATTCCCCTTTGATTTAACACTATAAGTGACAACAAGTGGCGTTCTGCCATTTTTTTCTTCCAGGTTTGTTCTGTAGAAGAGGCCTAGTTGATTTGACTTTGTTGGGTGGTTATGGTAGTCTAAGCTATGCCTGATGTAAATTCTTTGTGCTGTGTATACATATGCAGCTGTATCTTGGATCTTGGCTGTAAATAATGGGTTGGTGTTTTGGCTTGAAGCTAGAACCTTTTATCATTTTACTTTAAATTCAGGACAAAAGTGCATATTGCATCTATATTTTAAGCTTTGGGAAGAATTAATTGAAGCCTGTTTTCTCAGGTGGTAAAATTATTGGAAATGCTTGTAAGAGTTGGGTTAAAGAAAGAGAATAAAGCCACTGGCAATTTCCCAGAAGGAGATGTAACTTCCTGTCATGTATAGCCACTGGCTGTATCACCTATCTTTGCAGGGGGTAAATGTTGCCATGAAAAATAAAACACACACATACACACACTCATTCTTGGAAACAGGGTGTTCAATGCTCAAGGCACTTGCATGCAATGTAAGACTGAAGACAAAGATGGCTTGATTGTGTGATGGAAAAAGACAATGGAAACACATATCCTTTTATGCCCTTCTGCAGTATCTTATTGTGCTGGCTTAGTAAGTCTGAGAGTGCTTTAAAGTTGAAGCTGAAGTGGGGGGAAAGTGATTCATCCTCTCTGCTGTGCTTGTAACTATCTGTTGACTTGCATCCATTGGCACCACTAGATCTATGTAAAGCACTTATGACTGAGTGAAGACAGCCATACCACTTTCAAAGTAATATATGAAGTCTCTGTAGCTGGGGGCCGCATATAGGCAATGTTTTCAGTAAAGCAATGACTTAACAGGGAGCCATGATAAGAGCACCTTTCCATTGTTTCGTTTCCTTCCTTCCTTCCTTCCTTCCTTCCTTCCTTCCTTCCTTCCTTCCTTCCTTCCTTCCTTCCTTCTCCGCCCCCTCTCTAAGCTTGTCTTGCTGCTGCCAGAAGCAGAGACAGTGATTCTCTAATGTACCACTTTCCCCACCAAACAATGCCCCTGGCATCATGTTTTAGCAGTGAACTAATGGCACCCTGTTTGGTGGGGAGGGATGCTGCATAGTGGCGCCACTACTGTTTGCAATGGTGGCAAAACAAATATGAAAAATGGGAATTAAAAGCCTTCCCACTAGCATTCCCCCTGAAAGCCCTAACCCCTGAAGGTTACTTCAATTTTACCCCACCTCCAAAAAATAATTTTTGGCAGGTTTTGTCCTCTTGTTTCCCAACCTCACTGAGTTTCAGATAATTTATTTTGGGGTACACTCTTTGGATCAGTCTACAGAGGCTCTTGTTTTCACCCCTTTCCCAATGTTACCTAGCATGGAATTCACAGCTGCAAGTAGGACCTCAAGATCCATTTCAAAAAAATATGTCAGTCTTGGTTCCAGAACATTGCGTAGTTGGGGTTTCACAGTATAAATGCAGGAAACAAAAATGAAATGTCCCACTGCAAATGCTAATATCTACACGGTAACGGTAAGGGGCCAGTCTAAATATGTGGCTCCAGAGTCGTGTGACCTTGCTGACCCTGCAGTTAAACTTTTTTTTTTTTTACCCTTTTCTTATTTTGGGGCATGGTTTATCAATGAAGCCATACAAATCAGTAAGACAGAGGGTAAAATTCAAATGATTTTTTTTTAAAAAAAGCATTTTCCAACTCCCTAACTTGCTTTATAAAATTCTCCTAGTTAAACCAGAATTCAAGAGGAGAGGAAAATAACACAGATCAAACTAGAGAAACAGCAAAGACAACAGGACAAATCTCCATAATTTCCATCAAATCTCCTTCCACATCTGTTACATGCATGGCTTTGGAAGTATGACAAATGCGTCAAAGAAGGGATTTAAAGTTTTGGATAACAGTTCTTGGAACCAGCCACTTGCTTTATCTCATCTGATATCTGTTTCTTTGACCAGAAGCTACATGGCACATTAGATAAAAAATATCTTTGATCTCCTGTCATCAAGTTAGCAGAATAGCTTCCCACCTGGAAAAAAATTAAGTAACAGAGAAAATACAAAGATGTTATTGAAATGCAAATAAAACATTTTTGGAGTGCCATGTGTTTGCTACATCCGTTAGAACAAGTAGTAATGAAACTCTAACAAGGACACTGTCCAAATTATCATAATCTTAGGAAGAATTTCAGTACCATATTTGCTAAACATTTAACAAAGAATGTTTTGTTGTAGACACTTATTTTCAAGGACTCCCACAGTGACTCCAATTATGATAGCTCCCAGACTATTAAGAAGCCTTTTATACTGCATAAGCAAACAGCTCTTTGGGGAGTACCTTTATGTAAAACACAATAATAAATCTACTTTGGGCATAATTAATGTTGATGTATAAAATGTGTTCTTTTAGAACATGTTCAGTACCAAAAAGTGCAATTCATTTCTATATTGGGTGAACAGCAAAACAAATGTTAGAAGCAAAATAGTTCCACCCCCCCCCAATTTGGGGACAGGTTGTTTAATATTTTCCTGAACATATATGCCTGTAAGTATATTTACTGGCTGAGTGAACAAAGGCCTTTGGTTTAACGCACCTGTTTGGCATTCTGGGCTTGTTTGGTTTGCTATATTCCTCTGGAACACACTGATAACTTAACATTGGCATGTAGGTCAATGAGTTGAGTATCTCAGTCATGAGGAAGAAAATGTATAAATCAATCCAGTGGTCTTCTGATTGCCTTCTTTTTTCTATGGCATTTTTCTTTTTCTTCTACAAAGTTTCTGTTATTTTTCTTCGGAGTTTATCCTAGCATTGTCTCATATCTCTTCCACGGTCTAGCTCTTTCTCTTTATAAAGAGAGAAGTTTTCATTTTTCATTGTCATTGTTTTATGGATTTTCTCATCTAAGAACAGATCTAAAGTTGAGCATCTCATCATTATCCTCATGAAATCTATTGTTTTCACTGGCCACATGATCAAATACGTGATGGAACATATTCATAGCTCTTACATGAATTCTAGATCACGGGAGAGGATGTTTCCCCCCACAATTCATAAAAGCCGCTTGAAAAAATCTAGGTGTCTTCTGAAGTGGATAGTCCAAAGTGGTCCCTGATCATGCACACCCACTTCAGGAATTTTTCCAGCAACTGGTGGCATTAATCTGGAGCTGAGGTTGCTGTGCTTGAATGATGAGTGGCATGGTAGCAGCAAGTGTTGTGAGTGCCAGACTAATTGGCTGGCTGGCTGGAAGAATCATTTGGTTTGGCATCTGGAACAACAGGCCACTGATTCTTGCAGAACTGGTTTAGGACTCGTGTTAAGTTGTATTGACTCTCTTATAGAAAGGTAAAAAGGAATCCATGGGATCTCTTCAGGGTCAGAGATAATTAGATTGGGTTGCTAATGCCAAAGTCAACTGAAATAAATATGTAACACACCATCATCGGCAAAGGAGGAGGAGGAGACTGTGGTGGCATCAGAGGCTATGTGAGAGGCTGTGTTGGTAGCCACTGCAGCTGCGGTGGCAGTGGCACAGGGAGAGGGGGGGGGAGGTCTGCTGTTGGTGCAGACAAGTTGGCGAATGAATGTAAGGCCTGTTCTTGTCAGGCTCCCATCCACAAACACAATGATAGTGGTGAGTAGGGAAGAGATCTTTATTCGGGCTATTAGTGGCACAGGCTCATTAACAAGCATAAGGTCCAGAAGTAAAGATTCCAAAATACATGTGTAAGGCAAGAGGTCCATAACTGAATGGAAGCTACCAAGATGTTCCAATCATTGACACATCCCACCTGCCATGTTTCTAAAGATGAGATGGAGTGAATTCGCTCACAAGATTCTCTTGCTCTATGGGTCTGCCATGCAAACACACAAGTGCTTCCACATACAAAGGTACCACCAGGTTCTTGGTGACAAGACTGCATCCTCCTCTTCTTACTCCAGCTCTGCTGCCACCTCCTCTTCAGATATTATCTCCGGGTGTTCAAAGTCCCCCACCCTCCCTAATAAGGCTCTGTGCACTGTGGGAGGGGCAATGAAGACAGCCAGAAGGTCTGCTTCTCTCTCTGGCACCTAGAGTCGCAAGGGGAGGACATTCACCCTACATCTCTGGGTTCTAACCTTCCAAACCCACTTTGCTCCTTCTCCTTCTCCCTCCCTCCTTGTTTCATTCCTCCTCCTGTGGAGCTGCCAAACCAAGCCAGATCCTGATGGAACCGATGGGCCCTTGACAGTTCTTATCTAATCCCATGATCTAAATAAAACTAACAGTTCATCCATTATCATTTTAAACAATGGATTTTTCATACTTGATATACCCAACATTGGGCAATATTCAGCAAGCATGTCTGGTATATCCAAAAGTAGCATCCGTAATGCAGACAGAATTCTAATCAAGGTCTCAGGATATGTCTTTGCCAATTTCTGGATACCAGCCAACTACTCCTGAATGATTTAACTGCTATTTACATACCTGAGTGCAATGCTAAGCAGTCCATCATTGCTGGTATTACAGGCCTAGCCTGATCCATTAGTTTGAAACATACCCACTTGCACTAATCACCTTTAAAGTAATGTAAGAGCAATGTCTAGCTCATTATTTCTCAAACCATTTGGGTCTCTGTGCTTAATATTCTGAAAGGCTTTTTGAATACAAGGTCATCTTGAGCTAACAATTTTTATAACTTTGTGAAGCTTTTTTTTAAGGACTAGAATGGCTGGAATGTCAGTTTATTACCCTGCAGCTTTGTATAAATTTTATTAATTGCCAAGAAAACATGCACTATTATTGGGGGGGGGGGGAAGCAGTGTATGAACGGAGTGAGGAGATGCATGGTATTCCTCCTTAGAAGGACAACTGGTAATCTGCAGTGCATCTTTCAGGATCTCTTTTAATGAGGGCTGGATCACCCACTATTAGAATGAAGTTTCTTCCTTCACTGTAACTGTGTCCTCAAGTACAGTCCTTTACTTTTTCCTAGTGAATTACAGTCATTCACTTACATTAGAAAAAAAGAAAGGTACCCACATAGAAGAGGCAGACTTGTGTACAGTATTGCTATGGGGATTAGATCTGTTCTATGCCCCCGAAGCAATTTCAGCCACTGAAATTGAGGGTGCTTGTATCTGTATAGCCTTGTTTTCTTGGTCTTGAGAAGCGTCTTGAGAACTGGTGTGTGCAGCAGCAGAAACAACAGCAGATATAGATCAATGGAGCACATGAGTTCTTTGCCAGAAGAAAGCTAATGGAGAATATCATGTACTTGAAAGTCAAGCAGAGAGCTGAGATGCAGGAATACGTTCAAATGATGGGCCTTAAACTAGGAGGTCAGTCTGTGAAGAGACATGAAAATGGCAATGGGGACACAAATGGGAGCATAATTTGCTCTCATCTTTCTTGATACATTGGATGGCTAAGGCTTAGTCTTGCTGTGTTGTAAAGCAGAATTGTCTCAACAGATTTCTCAGATATATGATGAGGCAGGACTCTCTTTGACTATGATGTCTCTTGCTGTGTTTATTGTTTAAGTGCTCCATAAAACATGGAACAAACATGGATCTGGCCATCCAAGCACCACAAGACATGGAGCTGACCATCCAAGCATCACAAGAGATAGTCTTTATTGACTGTTCCAGTTCAGGGTACAGATGGGAGACTGTGAAGCAAATGTTCTCCCATTTGGATAAAAATAAAATAAAATCTCTTAACATCTCCCTCATTATGCCAGGGACATGGGTTCCAACTTATTCCTCCTTATTATATGCTAGATCAGGGACAGTTTAGATGGGGCCCTCAAGAAGCTGTCCAATTCCCATCAGACTCAGCCAGCATGGCCAATGGTCATTGATGATGGGAGTTGTAGTCCAGCAAAATCTGGAGAGACGCAGGTCCCCCAACCATGCTGTCAGCCATTTCACTCTGAAGGAGCCAGTGTCTGACTCCAAGCTAGAGTTGGGCAACACAAAATTTCTAATATTCCCTATGTGGGAATGCAATCCACAGGTTTAAAAAGGCTCTCAGTTCCTGCCGTAACAGGAATAATTTCATTAAATGTTGAGTCATGCGTTGCTTATGTATTCCCTGCATCAAACATTCTTGCCTGTTTGCAATTGCCCTTGGATAGCTAAAAAAATAACAGCAACAGTTGTGCTTAGTTTATCAGGTTTCTTCTCCTTTAATTTTACAAAATCATTCAGTATTATGTATGATTGGTCTACAGACTGATGTTCACTTTTAAGTTACTGTGGTGTAGTCAGTATATGAATTGATTTAAATATTCCCTGTCCTCCGGGTATCGTTTGACTTTAAGTGCACAATGTCACTTTACTTTTCTGAAACCTAAGGATGTAATGATGCATCATTTGTAGTCTGTTGCCAATTATTATTTGTGCAGAAGCTACCTGAGCATGTGGTATCTGCAGAAATTAATGGGAATGTCCAACTGTTTTCCATTCCACATAGATTTCAATCTGGTTTCCAAACCAGAATACTCCTGGCCTGAATTGCTAATAAATTGCTTATTAAGGATGTAACATTACACTCTCGCTGCTTCTTGACATTCTATAGGCCTTAGATGCTGTCAACCATGACATTGTATTTGAATTTTTGCTTTCCATTTTAGGACTGCAGTTTTACACTTTCACTGATACCTTTCTAATTGGTCTCAGCTACTTAAATATGATTGGCTTCACATCCTCCCCATCTGCTCAGCTTGTTTGTGTTCCTTAGTGTTTCTTAACCATTTAATCTGCAAATTTGAATTACTTCTATTTAAAGATAGCTATATCATTACTAGCTGCAAATATTCAGTTTCATCAAGTTCTAATAATTTATGTGATTGTGGTCTTTATTAATATACTCTTTTCTCTGTTTAGCTGGTAATACTCTGCCCTGCCCCATTAGAAAGCCAATCACAAACTTTCTCAGTGTGCAATTGTGGGTATGGTTACTTATAAGTTAAATACTACAAGAGCTGATCATTTTGTTGTTGTTTACTAATCTGTGTTTCTATCAATGTGAATGACTTTCAGAAACTTTTCCAATGTTTATTTGGAAAAACTTAAACTTAGGTGTCCACAGCAAACATATTAAGTACTTCTTAGGCTTACAGCATAACTCTATGCACATCTACTCAGAAGTCGGTCCCATTCTGTTCAGTGGTGTTTGCTCTCAGATAGTTTGCCATCAGTAAGAGGTGCAACATTTTCTGTCTTCACTTGCTACCTTCCTTCTCTGCATCACTTTTGTGGGGGAATGTCACAGGGACAGCTGCTCTAGCCTATGTATCAGAAAGGTTATGTAAAGTTTGTTTCCATGGGCCTAACTCATAGCCCATATACCAGCTTGGAGAAGGATGCTATCATATCCATAGTCCTTAACTGGAGGATAAGCAGAGAGTCACAGAAGGATGCCAATGCTGGACTTTAGTACAGAGAGGGCTACACTGTCAGGAATCATGTGTGCAGGGCCGGCCCTACGGCAAGGCTGGGTGGCGCCGGGCACCGGGCGCTGGGAAACCGGGCGGGGGACGCCAGAAGGATCTTCGCACCACGGCATCAGGGCGCCAGATATGCTTACGGCGGCCCTGCATGTGTGCTCCAGCATCCAGGTTGCCAGCCTGAAGAGAAGAAGAAGAGTTTGGTTTTAATATCCCGCTTTATCACTACCCGAAGGAGTCTCAAAATGGCTAACATTCTCCTTTCCCTTCCTCCCCCACAACAAACACTCTGTGAGGTGAGTGGGGCTGAGAGACTTCAAAGAAGTGTGACTAGCCAAAGGTCACCCAGCAGCTGCATGTGGAGGAGCGGAGATGCGAACCCGGTTCCCCAGATTATGAGTCTACCGCTCTTAACCGCTACACCACACTGAGGAAATAGCCTAGTCTGTTGCCAAATACATCATATTCACATCACCTGAGATGTCAAATAGGTTTTCTGTGGATTGCTGTTTGTTCTGATTTTGTGCTGAAGAGCGGGTTTTCCAGGGGGAAATGATGAGGTAAAGGCAAAACTGCTCAGACCTGTACGTAGAAAGCAAGTGTCCAAGTGGAAGTGTGGACAAGCCCTAACTCGTGCTTTGGAAAACTCCAAAGCTACAAAGGCTCTCCTTTTTCCCGAGGGGAAGTGCTGTGAGCAGGAATCACTTCCTGCACTCGCAGGGGGCGTGGCCGGACCCCTTCATCACTGGAGTCCTGTGCCCACGTCACACATCCTAGCCAGCCAATCCAGCTGCCGGGGGGCGTGGTTTAGCTGTTTAAAACAGCTGCAGGAACACGAGCACGGCCTTGTTGTTCTGGCTTCCTCAGATCTCCCTCCCTCCCTCCCTCCCTCCCTCTAGGTTTTGCTTCTGCACCTGACCTTGCTATGGACCTTGGTTGGTCGCTTTGGTTGTCGAAGGGGCCTGGCAGGAATTTTTTCCACTTGGCAGATTGGCACCAGCCACTTGGTTTTTTGCATCCCTCGTAGCAAATCGTCACAACTTTGTAAGGTTTGGCGGTTAGGCATTGGAAGATGTGTTGTGTGTTGGAGGGGAGGTTGTGGCCATCACCTACCCCTCCCCTTGAAGGGTGTTCCGTTAAAGGAATCCTGTGGTCATGGTTCCTGTCTGATGCCCAGGTGGTGGCTAGGGCCATGGCTGACCCACAGTGACTCTAGGGGAAAGCTTCCAGTTGATTTGCATCAACAAGCTCCCCCTACAGGTTGTTAACCCTTGTGTGACTCCCTGCAGGAGTCAAGTATAGTTTGTTCGGATCCAATGCCTAATACAATACCACTCACATTCTGTAACCAATAAAGTTGTGGCCTTTTTTAGCCCATTAACCTAAAATGCTTGTGTCCATGTGTCTTATTTCATCACAAAGCGAGGAGCGGGGCCTTGACTTACAATGTGCTCTATACAGGAAGGTCCCGGAAGACAGTCCAAAAGTTGTAATAGCTGCAAATTGCAGTGGCTGGTGGGTGCTGCCTATAAAGGGACCTGCACTAGTTGCCAGTCCATGTCGGAGTCCAATTCAAAGTGCTTATGTTAGCATGTAAAGCCCTAAACAAATAGGAATCCATATATCTGAAGGAATGTCTCCTTCAAAATTAAAAGCCTGTGAATTAAAACCTGCTGGTGATTATGCCACTTGGGAGCATATGGGGTGGAATGGCACTTTGTGGGCCTTCTAGGTGGCAACTCCCTGCCTCTGAAAAGACCTTCCCTCTGAGCACCAACATTATTCCCCTTTCAGCAGCACCTGAAGGCACACCTACTCAGACCTTTGGAAGGGCTGTGGCTTTTGAACCAATCATTAAAAAAAAAAATCACCTCAGTATGTTGTGGATGGCTGTATTCTTGTTAATGTGGCCTTTTGTATTGCTGTTGCTATATTTACCTATGTTTTATGTGATGTACATTCTGAAGGGCAGGTTATGATAGTGATACTATACACATACATACATACATACATACATACATACATACATACATACATACATACATACACAACATAGCAGCTTCAGAGGAGGGAGGGTACTCAGTAACTGAGTGCATGCAAAGGCGGGATGTGATATTGGTTAAAAAGAAGAAGAAAAGAATATCCCCACTCCTGTGGCAATTAGCAGCCAGAAAACTCAATTGGTTCCAAAGGAAGGCATTATTTCAATACAAATTGCTTTGTGCAGTCTGTGGGTGTGGGTTTTATGAATATCCGGAGTGAGGAGGGAAGACTGCTTCAAATGTTTTCCTGAGGACAGTCAACATTGCCCCCCCTCCCCAATGCCTGGCACTTAATTTACTAAAACCATAGTGTGGTTACTAGCCATCTCATTAACATAAAGTTAGGCCACTAACCAACATCCCTTTCTTCCACTTGCAGACACTGATAGCTGAATTCAGAGTTCTGTGAAGGAGGCAGCAGAGGCTATGATGGACAGCAGACTGCACAACAGTCTGTCAGACTGACTGCTGTGCCTCTTGAAGTTTGTCTTACCTTCTGCCAGCTCTAGCACAGGCCTCTCTCCAGTTTGCAAACACTGCCAGCTGTCACCATATTGCTTCCAGTGGCCCAACCTTAAACCTGTTTACTCAGAAGTAAATTCCACTGAGTTGAAGAGGCCTTACTCCCAAGCAAAGTATGTGAAGAAGCTTAACAGAGTGATCCTAGTCATGTCTACTCAGCAGCAACCCCATTGAGTTAAATGGAGCCGATCCCCAGGCAAGTGTATGTTTGTGCATCTATTCTATACTGAACTAAATGGGTTTCAAGTAGCCATGAATAATCAGCTGGAAAATTAGGGATGCCCAAAGCGCTAAAGTTTTCTTTTTAAAAAATCACAAATAGTTTAATGCAATTTGGTAACGATTCCCCCCTCCCCCATTAAACTGGGCAGAAGACAATATTGATCTATCTGTATATTATTAAACATTCACCACTACCCCACTGTGCACATTGAACAACAGCTAAAGAGAAGCTATTGCAAATCATGGGGGATTTGAATATATTTCTATAACTCTGTCTGGTTTTCATCCTGTTAGCATCAGGTGTTTAAACAGCTCCAACCTTGAGCTTTGAAATAATAGGGCAGTAAAACTACTAATAAGAATGGATTTAATAATATGGAATATATTGCGACAGTATTGGTGACTGGCTCTAGCTGCTATTGTTTACCTCTGATAAATAGAAATACAAGGGAAGTTAATATCCCTTGTTGTTCTATAAGATGTAGATATTGTTAAGAAAATTTATGCATATCTTTAGTACCTGCTTGTAAGCTTTCCAGCATGCCATAAAGTGTTGTATCATTTAATCAATTTTAATGGAGTATTTATTAAACTGATGCTTTTCACAGGACAGAAAGAAGCAGCGTTTTTCTCAAGCAAAAAACCTGGCCATGCTCCAAAGAAAGTTTGAACAGCTTAACATGATGGTTTGACAAAGGAAGTTGGAGAAGTACCATATTGGATGAGAATGTTAAAGAATTGCCCACAATATAGGGATATAGGCTGGAGAGCTGACTTTCCTCCCTTTAATGCTCTTTAAAGGAACAGAATGCAAAAAGAACAATATGTGTTTGTGTACAGGGGCGTACCTAGGGGTTGGCCAGATTAGCCCCCACCATTAGCCCCCACATGTGTGTATGTGGCTCAGAATGGTTAGGAGCCTGCCTGCCCATCTTCATGCTTCCTATGCTGCTCCTCCACTGTTGTGGGTGGTTGGGTAAGGTATGCAGGCTCCTTTGGCAAGGGCACAAGGGATACAAGGCAGCCTAGGTATGTGTCTGTCTGCATGTGCTGGAGAGATTAGTCGGAGCTCAGAACGGGCTCGGCATGTGCACCAGTTTGACTTGTTGTGAGGTCGAGATCTGTGAACGAATAGTTTTATAATGGGAGGAATCTAGAGAGCATAGCAATCCAACCCCCTGATCAGCCATGCTGGAGAGAGTTTTGAAGAGGCAGAGGTCCTCTGCCCAGCTGTCCCCAGCATGGAGCTGCTTACCACCTTTGCCTAAACCATGGACAGGCAGAAGTAGTCAGTATATGCCATCGAAACAAGGCAATGAAGGTGGAACTGGGCAAGTCATGGATCCTGTAAGCCAGTCCAACTACAGTACTCAACAAGACCTATCCAGCCCTCTCTACTGCACCTGCCTTGGGTTGCCAAAGTGGGGTGCAGGATTTTCCTGCCTCCCACATCTTCAGATGTGGGGCTTCAGATGTGGTGGTCACTCCACCACTCTGTTAAGCCCCACTGTTGCCCACCATGAGTTTTGGATTACTTAGTTACAGCACAATCCTCACTGTGTCAACTTGGAACTACCGGTAAGCCTTATTGACTCCAGTGGTGCTTACTCACAGGTAAGAGGGACGAGGGTTGCATACTTAGTCATTCTTCAAGTAGACCCACTGAAATCAATGGGATTTCATTACCAACTTATATTCCATTGATTCCAGTTGGACTATTCTAAGCATGATTAAGTCTGGATCCAACCCAATATTCCTACACATGAAGCATATTTGATCAGCATAATAAGAAAGGTGGTCAAATATCCCATTATCCCATGGAGAAAGTGAAATCTGCTTCATATGCAGACGCTATTAATTTCTTTATCTCTGCATACAACCCTCTAAGTTTGCATGTAGCTCCCTTCCAACTCTCGATTTCAGAGTGACCTCTTTTAAAAGAGAAAACAAAGATCCCATTTGGTTTTGTAACTGATTAGGCACAGTCTATGGAAGTCTATAAGCAATTCATTAAATGTGATGATGCTAATAAATTCCACTGCATGTTTTTAATTTTCCTTTTCCTTCCCCCCCCCCTTTAATTGAATCTGTCTGGCTTTTAGTTTTTTGTGGAATTATATATTTTTTTATAATTGCTGTAGTCCTGGAGTTTCATCGCAGACACTTCTTGATTTCTGTTTTGTGTTTAATAAATCAGTTGTTTCCAGGTTTTGGAAATCATCCAGTGAGAAATACTTTAACCAAAAAAATGTCCAAGAAACAAGTCACCTTGGCCTAGTTCAGATGACCATATCTTAATAAGCCAAGATACGCACAAGCTTTTTGCTCATTCACACTTCTTTTTGTGTCTGCTGGGTTTAAACTAGGAAGTCTCTAATTTACCATAAATCCCCTTTGCTCAAAACTGCTTGAAGTTGTTTTTTAAGAAACTGGCTTTTTCCAAACTGAAACACCCTGCAGAACCAGGGCTCAGGGGAGTTTAGATATGCAGGAATTCTAGAGAATTCCAAAGAAATATGCCCAAACCACCAGACTAGAGTGATCAGGTCTAACAATTCATTAAAGAAGCATGCAAACTTACAGCAAAGGTCCAACAGCTCCCTCAAACACACATGAACTCAGCACTACAGCTGCTACTAATTAGGCAGGCATCATCTTGACCATCAAAATGCTGCAAGCAGGGCTTCCTGACCAGCTCGTGTTTCAGGCCAACACACAAAGTGGTAGCCATAACTTCCCAGGTTGAAACTGTGCTTAATAACCCTGAAGGGGACTACATGTGCAAGCAAAAAGGCTTATGTATATCATAGGGGTGAAGGAATATGACAACTTTGACTTCCCTCAGTTTCTTATTTTCTTCAATCTTAAATTCAGTTTTCCACATTTCTGCAGCGCACACACACTGTCGTGGCCTATCCCAGCTAAAGAAGAAGCACACATCAGATGTTTAAATCTTTGTTGGCAAGAGAAACACTTTCAGCAGCCCCCACAATGCTCCGGATACACACACGTGGTTCATAGGTAGGTCTGAGCCATATGGATCAGTTGCGGCAACAGTGGGGCCCTCACCTCTTCTGTCTTATCCAGTGGAACCTCGGATTGAGGATGTAATCTGTGATGGAGGCACATCTGCAACCCGCAGCATTTGCAAGCTGAAGCGCTGCGTCTGTGCAGGCGCAGGTGCAATTTGGCGCTTCGCGATTTTGCACTTCTGCGCATGCGTGAGGGGTGAAACCCGGAAGTAACCCGATCTGGTACTTCTGGGTTTCCCGCAGTCCACAACCCAAAAACACGTAACCTGAAGCAAACGTAACATGAGGTATGACTGATACCCTCCTCTGAAGGGTTGCATGACCGCAACTTGAAACTTCTCCTGCACAGAAGCTGTCACTCCTTTTCCCATTTAAAGCCCCTCCTGGTTCTAGGAGACAGTGGGATGGGGAAATGTGGGGAATCTACTGACCCATCCCTCACCTGACCCATCCTTCTTCCACTACGCCCTCCACACCTTCCTCCTTGTACTGCCCTCTCCCCTGGCTCTTGCCTTGCGAGTGGTGTGACACTCTGTCACTGGTCCCCTCTGGTCCCCTGACTCTGCCACACTCTTCGTCATCATTTTAGTGCTGATTTCTCCAAAGAAATTATATATGCAGTTTTGAATTATATACCCATTTTTGCAATCAGTTTCTTCACATATAATACATTTCCTATGCTTGGTTTATGTCAGGGGGACTCCCTACAGGGAGCCTCCCCCAGCCATCCTGACCAGCACTTCGCCCAGCGACAGCACAAGTGGCGAGTTGGGAGGAGGGAATGAGGAATGGAGAGGTTTGGAGAGAGGGCTCAGTGAAGTGTCTGAGCCCTGGCAACGCTATGGAGGACAGAGAGTGCAGGAAGGGCTAAGAGATGTGTCTGAGCCCTGGCAATGCTCTGGTCGAAGGTCAGCGGATGAGGGAATCAGCAAAACGTTGGAGCCCAGGCGCCGCCCCAACCAGCAAGAGGGGAAACCTCTCCTTCCGGCGCCCAAATTGAGGTGTGCGCCCACACGTAGGGCGAAGGGGTGGCGTTTTGGGGTGCCCAGGCTTTTATGCTGGCCGAAAAGCAGGAGGCAGCCATTGCTGGGTTCTGAATCGGACTAGGCGGTCATGTTCTCTGTTATCTCTGCACTGTAAATACTATGCACAATAAAACTCTTATAAAGACAATGCAGACTGGAGCGTCTTTACTCGAGAGTAGCCGCAACAATCCCCTGACAGTTTAGCTTTCAAAAGTTAACTGTGTTTCAGACTATGTATTAATTTGAACAGCATGAATTTAGTGGTTCCTCGTTAAAATACAAACAAAATTGAATTTCTCCCTCATCCCTACATTGGCTTAGTAAGGTGACATATGATAACCCAGTCTGGTCAGTCTGTTTTACCTTTAAAGAAGCAAATGGTAAATTTGGCCTAACAACAAATTATTGCAGACACCTTTTCTCAAAATAAAAGATCATAAAAATAATAATAAAAGGGAGCATTGGAGCAGAATGGTGGCTATGAGGGAGAAAGAGCCAATACAGCCCCACAGCAGCTGCATGGCCCTAAAAACAAGTCCAGATACATCTCTGTTGCCAGCCAGAAAGGAAGTAGTGAAGGAGCCAACAGAGATGACACTGAAGAGTTAGCAACAGACCCAGATGCTGCTGCTGCTGGTGGAAAAAAACATTTCAGACTTTGGCATCTGGCTCTTACTTTTGCCAAATATGTGCTGTTTGTTTCCACAGCTGTTAAATGTGTGGGGGGGGTTGGGGGGGTTGTAAAAGGACAGAGCTGTAAGAAGAAAGGTCAGCAACTGATATGTCAGTGACTGTGGTAGGCAGCATGTAGTCAACACACGATTTAATAGTGAGAACCATTTGCTTTAGGAATG
Organism: Zootoca vivipara; assembly: GCF_965207765.1. NCBI lineage: Eukaryota > Metazoa > Chordata > Lepidosauria > Squamata > Lacertidae > Zootoca > Zootoca vivipara. The sequence goes on from NC_142587.1 coordinate 61,316,192, forward strand.
TATCCCTGCTTATTAGAAGAGAGACAAGGTGTGCTTGAATCAGCCACATGCAGAAATCCAAATGGTATATTTATGTTTACAACTTCAAAGCAGTGTTGGCAATTATAGAGGGGTTAATGACTATATTCCCTACATGTAAGCATAACACACACACCCCTCCTCATCTCAATATATTAAATTACCTGGCAATAATGAACTCCGCCCAGCAGAGATGATTATTTTAGGCAAAAAGAAAGAAATCTGCATTGTGGTTTTATTTACCTGCTGGTAAGCAGGTTTTGATAATTCATCATTAAAATTCAGTTATGCACTTGTACAGATCAAACACATTAGCCTAGTATGTTTCTGCTGCCCCTCCCTTTTCTCCCCAGAATCACAGTGTTGGAGAAAAATCAACAGACTTGACAACGGAAGTGAACATAATGACAAACACACATTTGCAACACACATTTTAAAGAATGAATGTTTTATTTAGTCTGATATTTAGTCAATTGCTTTGAAATAGTGCTTTTATTTCATATCATATAACTTTATAATATGAGATACATACTGGTTTCTGAGTTTGGTCATGCCAAGTCTTAATTCATCTTAACAGCTTCACTTGTTTAAACATATTAAAGAAAGTTGACTTTCTTTATAATATAGAGTCCATGGGTACAAACTGACACAAAGTTAGGTTAAGCTTGTTATACATGACATTATGCTGGTGCCAATGGCCAATATAGGAAATTGCTCATTAAACAGGGTGATGGTCAGCCCTTGAATTTGCTCTAAACACAAATTGAAAACAAATCCCCATTTGTCATTTTAACATCAGAATGGAGTGGGAATTTGAGCAAAAGAAAGTTGGAGCAGGAACATTCATCCATTGGTTCATTAATTTTTAGGGAAGTGACACTGTGAAATCTTGATGTCGAACTAATTAAGTTAGGTATAATTTTTCTAATTCCCTCTGGCTTGGGGGTACAGAGGACTGCTGGGAAGAAGGGAAATATACATTGTGCAAGCTGCCTTCTGTGCAATGTAGGATGCAACCCAATATAATACAGTATCAGGGTTACAGGAGCAGAAAAACTGGCTGGATCTTCCATTGGAGGCGGGGGAACCAACTAAGGAACTCATGCAATTCAACAAAGTGGAAATCAAAATGAACAACACTTTTGAAATTAAAATTAGTGGGAAAACAAATGATGTTTCCTTGCACAACCCTAGACAACACAGCTATCCACCAGCAGCTTCAATTCTTTGATCACCCGATATTACTCACTTGTGAATGGAGGACACCAGGACAACATGATAGGTCACAACATCATCACACTGCCTCAACTGCTGTGGCTAAATCAGACCAAAACATTTATTTTACCAGTTCAGAAGATCAGTCCTTAAGTGTCTTTCAAATTAGTAACCATATCACCCTGAGAAATGCAATGTAACCTCTTAGCCAACAAGCTTGATTTTCATAGCTCATCCTTCAAGCCACTTTAGCTCTTTGCCAGCTTAAAAGGTCAAGAAATCTATAAACAACTCTGCATCATTCAATTACATGCAGACTTTCTTTTTTAAAAAAACAACAACAACAACACACACATAGGTAGTCCTGATCCCCAGTGCTTTGTATAGTTTAGTATCACATTCTGTTCCATGTTACTGTATACAATTGTTCTCTCCCTCCCTCCCTTCCCCAACTCTGGGGCATAATAAACAGATAGTATCTGTATTTTCACACAATGAAAAACACGCGCACACACAGACACAGACAAATGTTTTCTATTGTGCAATTTATTCTCTCCGATGCAGGAATCATAGGTGCTGTTTGTAGCAACAGGGATCAAGTAGTTTTAAAAGAAATGTGGATAATATTACCACAGTATGTGATGCACAGACTTTAACTACATCTGGTTCCCATGCAGCTCACAAGGGAAGGATGTCTTCAGAAGTTATACCTAGGGATGCTTAATGAAATTTCTCCCAACTGAATTGCTCCCTTGAATTACCCAACCTTTTCCCTGGGGTATGCACAGTTTAACGTAGCATTCAGTTCGTGTGTACAAGCAAATTATATCACGGCACAAAAAAGGAAAGTTGCTGGATCATAGGAATGCTGTTCAGTCATCACACGATTCTGTTTTGCTCCCCATTTAACCAGTGTGCAAATGTGCTGGATCATGTTGGGTTGTGTATGGAAAACATCTGTGGCAAATATATACCACTGATTAAATGATTTTAATATTTATTTATTTTCCCAATGGAGTGGAAAGCTGAGCATAGTAAACCCAGAGAATAATGGCATGGAAATGAATCTGTGAAACTACCCACCCCACTGCGAGTAGGAGAATTGTGCAGAGTGCTTCTCTGGTTTTGTCCTTCTACTTGCCAGTCAAGTGTGAAACCTCCTTTTGCTGCAGGCATCCAGGGCAGGGTAGCCAGAGGCAGAACTTCTGTGTGCACCTCAGTATCATGCAAAGTGCATCATTAAGTTGGAATTTTATGAGGTCACCGGGGGATGCTGGAACATTTGAAGCTGACAATCCACTATCAAATAAGGAACGATTTGTAAGAGTCTATGCCTTTGGGGTCTTCAGTACATCATATATGCCAGCGCTTGAGCTTTCTACTCCATCTCACCCATAGCAGGTAGATTCGGTAACAGTTGGATTTATTTATTTATTGAAAAACTATCAGTCAGCTAAATGTTAGTTTTTAACTTTTAAAACTCTTTAAATAATTCATGACAAGAAGAAGGAACTATACAGCTATGGGAGGAGGGTGTTTCCCATCACAAAAATTTCAAGCTAATAATAATAATAATAATAATAATAATAATAATAATAATAATAATTTATATCCCACCCATCTGCCTGGGTTTTCCCAGCCACTCTGTGCGGCTCCGAACAGAATATTAAAAACACGATAAAAAATCAAACATTAAAAACTTCCTTAAACAGGGCTTCCTTCAGATGTCTTCTAAAAGTCAGATCGTTGTTTATTTCCTTGGCATCTGATGGGAGGGAGTTCCACAGGGAGGGCGCCACTACCAAGAAGGCCCTCTGCTTGGTTCCCTGCAACCTCGCAGCAACGGAACTGCCAGAAGGCCCTTTGAGCTGGACATCAGTGTCCGGGCTGAACAATGGGGGTGGGTGCTATTGTTAAGCCTTTGTTAACTTGTAGAAAATCCTGAGTATCTAAGCATTCAAGTCTGGTATAAAATGATCAAACTTAGGTACTTGTCTCTTGGGATGTTCCAACATCTTAAACTGAACAAAAATATCTCCCATGTTCTGCAATTACTAGTACTCTTTCACAAATATTGTGAGTACTCTTTCAAGTATGGGTGACCATAATGTTTTAATCAAACTGGGTTAAATTTTAAAAGTTGCAGAATAATCTATGTCCAATTTATTTATTGGGAAATATGCTTGCATTGTATTTTAATGTTTGTTGGAAGCTGCCCAGAGTGGCAGGGAAAGCCCAGCCAGATGGGTGGGGTATAAATAATAAATTATTAATATTAATATTAATATTATTAACCCAGCTCATAAATAAATGACCATGGAGAAATTTGCACAGAGAGGACGTCTGGATCTCATTGAGTTGGGTCAGGATTTTTTCTGCTTTGACCATTTCTTTAGAGCCCAGTGTAGTTGTGAATACGCCGACTACATACTAAACTTGCCTCTTTAAGGGTTCAGTCATCAGAGAACTAAATGAGATATATCAATTCACAACTAATGAACCAGAGTGATCCTGAACTAATATTATTTCTTGGACTATCAATGGATGGATTGCTAAGGAGATAGTGGCTCCCTGCTTGCCCCTCCCAAAAATAATTGGTCTTTGAAAAGAAAGAGCTAGAGAGTTTTTCTATAGGAAAAGGCCAAATGCAGACCTTGCTATCCTCTTTTTCATTGGGTGTGACTATCACCTGACTGCCCCCATCTAATCAAATCACTATGGCTTTGATAAAATTTGTCATTTGTGCGGTTTTTATTTATTTACCTTGTATATCTACTACCATTGCATTCTATCAGCAAGTGTAGGTTAACTGGGCCATACTGGGGGAAAATATATTTTATTATAAGGGAGTTTCTTTATCCCCCTGCCAATCCAATGATTGCTGGAGACTTCAACACAAGGAGTGGCCAGGATAATGACTTTAATCCTCTAAATATTAGCACAAGGTGTTTCAAAAAGACTATCCAGGTTCTTGCAGAGGCAGATTTAGGGTTGTGCGAGTGGTGTGCAAACACTGGGTGCTGAGCCAAGGGCAGTGGCGGAGAAAGTGGGTGTGGGGGTGCGGGTCGTCCTGGGTGTCATCACTGAGGGGGGTGACAAAATGACAAAAATATGACTTTTTTTTTAAAAAAAAAAATTGGGCTCACGGAACTTTTTAGTTTAGTCAACAAACGTAACAAAACACGGCTGGCACTGGGCACCACACTGCGGGGGCTGGCACTTACCACAGGGCCTGCAGCTTGCCCGAGCCACACGTCTCTCCTGGGAGTGATGTGGTGACTTAGGCACCTGTGGGCTCTTGCGTATGGGACTTGCGTATGCCCTCTGCCTCTCCCTCAGCCGTCCTATAGCTGAGGGGGAGATGACGGAGAGGCTCCATGCAGCTCACCCCACCCCCATGGGCAGCTCCCCCCCCCCCGGCTGCAGGATACATGCGCCACACCCGACACCCGAGCGACTAGCTACGCCGCTGGCCAAGGGGACATCGTCTCAAAATCTGGTAAACTGGGCTTTGGGAAGGAGGATTGAGGCTCTCTGACAGGGTCCTAGAGTCCTCCCACCTCCTTTGCAAAGCCTAGTTAGTGCTTTTCCAGCTTTGGGAACTATACAAATAAAAGGTAGAAATGTAATCCTTTGTGACTGGGGGGTGGGGGTCTGTTAATTTGAGCTATCTTCCACGTGTTTGCTTACAGAGATAAGCAGCATACCTGCCAATTTATGAAGTTTTCCCCTGACCTTAGCAAGAAATGGGGAATAAAAGTGGGCAAAAGCCTTTCCTTCTTATTCACAAAAGTTTAAGAAAGTAGAACACCTAGAGACATCTACAAAAAAAAAAAAATCTAGCTTGGAAACTTCCATCAGCTGCTTGTAGGTCCCTAGCTATTATCACTGACTTTAATGCTTATTTCAAAAGTTAAAAGCATCTCTCTCTTCTATCTTCCTTTTTTTAATGGGAAAAAACGTCACCTAGAGAGGAAGTTTTCTGCTGGTCATTGGAGGGGGAATAAATTGTCTGCAGTCTCAGCAATTTGTAGAGACATGCAGTAGCCATTGATGGCACAGCCCCAGGCACATACATGCAGCAGCAGTGGAACAGAGCGCACTCATCAAAATGTTCAGCATGCAGCCGAGATGCTCTGCTCCCACACCTGCACTGGCTATAGTATGACAGAATGTGACTGCCAACAGGAAACAAACCAGTGACAAACACTACAGGGACTGAGAATTAGGGGAAATTGGTGATTATGTCAGTACATTTTTCAATAGTTTCCCGTGAATTATATCAAATAATAGCATCAACAATTTAAAAATCTATTTAAATGTGACTGCTAGGCTAATACTGATAGACTGGGATAAAAAGCTCCACTTTTTGTTGGAAGAGGAAGGTGTTTAAAAGGTGCCAAAAAGGCAATAAACATGGCACCTGCCTGATATTTTAAGGGAGGGGTTTCCAAATGGTAGGTGCTGCCTCACCTACAGCACACGGGCTGGGTGTGTTGATCAGATGGTATATGCCTGAGGTCCTCTATGGCAGAGTGCAGGGATCACTTGGGTAGCAGACTGAAGTGACTGGATGCCAGCTGAGCAGAACACAAACCCGAAGCTGTTTTCTTTTCATTCATCATGACTCCCTAGCCCCTGAACCTATCAACATTGTGCTGTCCCAACTGTCCTATCTAAAGCATTTCAGCTTGCCAGATGGAACTATCCACTCTTTCATTCCCCAGGCACTGTTCTGGAGTTTCTCCTGACATCCCACCCAGCCGCAAGCCAATTTCAGGGGGCATGTGGGATGGGGAGGGTGGAGGGTCCCACAGCACAAGTGGAAGTCCTTGCATAGCCAGCGTGGTGTAGTGGTTAAGAGTGGTAGACTCATAACCTGGGGAACCGGGTTCGTGTCTCCACTCCTCCACATGCAGCTGCTGGGTGACCTTGGGCTAGTCACACGTCTTTGAAGTCTCTCAGCCCCACTCACCTCACAGAGTGTTTGTTGTGGGGGGAGGAAGGGAAAAGAGAATGTTGGCCGCTTTGAGACTCCTTAGGGTAGTGATAAAGCGGGATATCAAATCCAAACTCTTCTTGCATAGGCTTCCGCTGACAGGGCTAGCTGGGTGAATCCTGCCCTGCATAGTCTGCTTCTGGTACTCATAGAACTTACCCCTAGCATTGGAAGGTAGAAGGGCAAGTTATTCCACAGAGTTCTGCTTGCTGTTCCTGATTCAGCTAAACATAACATTAATTACTAAATGACAAAAAGAGGCAAGAAGGCAACAAACACAAATGACAGGTAGACTATATTGCAAGTGATGTGCAGCCACACAGGCAGCCGTGGGGTAGGACAGAAAGGTTTCGCTCCATTTGTCAGCACTCCTGGCCAAATACTTACCTTGCAACTGTCTTTCCCAGGAAGGATCTCAGTAAACAAACAAAAGTCCCTCCCCCTAAAATAAAATGCTGTTACTTTTTTTAGTGCTCTGTATTGCTGATGATGCAGAAGAGCAGCAAATAGCCCTTTCAGCAAGGCAGAAGGTGAAGCTACCCAGCAGTTTGTGTGGAATATGAAATCTAACAGACACTCCTGTAACCATTTGACACGCAGTCCTGGTTTTTTTCCATTGTAAATCTGAGCATCTAATTTTGAGGGCAGGGTCGAGCTGTCTTATTTGAAGCATATAAAGACTTAACTGCCATAGATAATGTCAACGCGAATTATAATTTCCTTTCCAACATAGATTATAGGATGAGGGAACATAAATGGGAATTAAAAAATAAATTCAGCACATATATCAGAAAGCACCTTTTCATGTAGAGAATAATAAATGCTCGGAATAGCCTGCAGGCAAAGTTGTTGAGGCAAAAAGTATCAGTGTCATTCGAGAAACAATTAGTTATCATCCTCAGGGAAATAGACTACTAAAAAGGATATGTCTTGATGGACCGAATGACCTTTATTCATTCTCCAAAATACATCTCATGTTCTTATAATTCTATTGAAGACTATTTCAGCATTTTGGCCTCAAGCAATGTCAGGTTTTGCTTGAATTATTCTGCTCACAGGTTCACTGCCGAGGCTATTCCTTTGCTGTACTCTTGCAAATAATGCAAACAATGTCCAGACTTTGCTCATAACACCACAGCAACACCTTCACTGTTTATTCCAAGCACATACTGAGCTGCGCCATTGTGTTACATTCTTCCCGTGACAAGCAACTTGATCCTTTGCATATTTGCTTGGAAGCAAGTTTCCTTGTGAATTCAGGGGGAATTACTCCCAAATAAGAGTCAAATCAGATGTGGTGCAGGAGGCTGGTTATTAGGATCTCTCATTGTAGAATATATGAACCTGCCTGTACCTACCTAGTTCAATATTGTCTGGGCACCCACCATCTACCCACCATCAAGGTGAGGCTAAAACCTTTCTATGCAGCAGGTTCCCTATTGAGACAGTACTGTGCAACAACATAATGGATATATAATACATATAATGGCACTGCAGGGTATATCCATGGGCTCTGCTCAAAGATGGAGTACTGTGTCCAGTTCTGGGCACCACAGTTCAAGAAGGATACTGACAAGCTGGAACGTGTCCAGAAGAGGGCAACCAAAATGGTCAAAGGCCTGGAAACGATGCCTTATGAGGAACGGCTTAGGGAGCTGGGTATGTTTAGCCTGGAGAAGAGAAGGTTAAGGGGTGATATGATAGCCATGTTCAAATATATGAAAGGATGTCATATGGAGGAGGGAGAAAGATTGTTTTCTGCTGCTCCAGAGAAGTGGACACGGAGCAATGGATTCAAACTACAAGAAGGAAGATTCCACCTAAACATTAGGAAGAACTTCCTGACAGTAAGAGCTGTTCGGCAGTGGAATTTGCTACCAAGGAGTGTGGTGGAGTCTCCTTCTTTGGAGGTCTTTAAGCAGAGGCTTGACAGGCATATGTCAAGAATGCTTTGATGGTTTTTCCTGCTTGGCAGGGGGTTGGACTGGATGGCCCTTGTGGTCTCTTCCAACTCTATGATTCTATCAGCTCCACCAGGTTGTTACTTGAATTCTATATGTAGTTAAGAACCAGTGCCTGAGTATGATTTTCCCAGACCATATTCCATTTTCTTTTTTAGATTGCAATCCTGAGGACAGGAACTGTCTTCATACTGATATTTTTAAGCTGATCTTGGATCCTTTCTTTCGCTGAAGTGCAAGGTTGAAGAATGCCATAAATAAACGAACAAAGAGGCCAGCAGTGGTGTCTTTCCCAGTCCTTCTGGAACTGAACCATATTTGACTACCTCAAGGGCTTTCACATGAAAGATGGAGCAAGCTTGTTTTTTCCTGCTCCAGAGGGTAGGCCCCAAACCAGTGACTTCAAATTACAAGAAAGGAGATTCTGACTAAACATCAGGAATAACCTTCTGACTGTAAGAGCTCTTCAACAGTGGGGAAAGACTCCTTTGGAAGATGGTGCACTATCCTTCCTTGGAGGTCCTTAAGCAGAAGCTGGATGGACATCTGTCTCAGATGCTTTAGTCATAGCTGCCAAGTCTCCCGTTTTTCATGGGAAACCCCCGTATTTTAAACCGTTTCCCGCTGGCAGCCCGGATTGGAAAAAATCCCGTAAATCCCCCAGATTTCCTACCTGCCAGGGAGGCTCCATTTTGGGTGCTGGCACTGCCCGATTTCCGGTGCCCACACATGGGTAGCACGGCACCGGAAGTCGCTTCTACGCATGTCCGAACCATAGCTGCCAAGTCTCCCGCTGAAAAATGCGGGATCAGCAGCGGCGATCCGGACATGTGTAGAAGCGACTTCCAATGCCATGCTACCCATGTCTGGGCACCGGAAATCAGGCAGCACTGGTACCGGAAGTTGCTTCTACGCATGTCCAGACATGCGTTGAAGTGACTTCCGGTGCCGTGCCGCTGCTGATCCTGCATTTTTCAGCAGGAGACTTGGCAGCTATGGCTTTAGTTGAGATTCCTGCACCGCAGGGGATTGTACTAGATGAGCATTGGGTTAAACTTCCAATGCTACTATTCTGTGATTATGAACTTAGGATCTTCTGCATACCCCTTAGGAATAAAACCTCTCAGTAGGGATGGAAAGATATGTCAATTTCAGTTCTCTCTGTTGCCAAATTTCCCAATCTAAAACTTACACACAGAGACATTAAAAATCCTCGTAAAAATACTCAACATTTTAGTGAAAATTTATTAATAAGCAGCCTGGTGGGTGCTCCTTAGGAAGAGGTGTATTTAACCCTTTCATCCATTGCCCTTTTTCATTAAAAATGTCCCCCAGGCTGCTATTAGCTGTATGTAATGGACAAATACTAATGGGCCAAAAACACCCTACATTCTACAGCATATTCCTGTCCTTACTTCTGGGATTCCACTCATTAAGATATATTCATTTTTTTAAAAACAACAACTTCTCATTATTGTTAAATACACTATATTTTGGGCAACAGTGACTAGATTAACACAGATAAGTGTTATTTAGGCATTCCATTCTCTTTCTTCATACTACGCTGGTGTGTAGGATTTTCTGGATTCTATCAACTTGAAAATGGTTGAAGCGATTGTTTGAATCATAGGGGGAGATTAATTATTCAAGGATAATTAATATGAGAAACAAATTGATGTGATGGTGCAGAGATAAGGATCAGAAGAAGTGACATCAGCAGAAAAGGAAAATGAGTAAGAAGTCTTAAAAAGAAGTAGAAAGGTTCTCGGTATCAGGAGGTACATTATTTTTATTTTTATTAAAAAAAACCTACACAGGTCTGAAAGGATGCTGCCCTGAGCCATGCCTGCATACAAAACTACAGTATGCTATAAATCCTGGATTCCCATTTCTCACTAGCTTTAGGCATAGTGCTAAACAGGCTTTTTTCTCAGCTGGAACTCGCAGGAACTTAGTTCTGCCACATCTCAGGTGGGTGCCATTGCCATTCTAACAGAATGAGGGAGGTGGTCATGGTGAGTTCCGGTATCTCTTTTTCTAGAAAAAAAATAGCACCAATGTGCTAAAGCGTGTTCTCCTTCATGGAGAGCCACGTGTTGTGGTGGGGGCTGACAAAACACCCGCCTCTTGCTGTTGGGAGGGATCGTTTGGATGGCCTCAACTGCGATTGGAGAATTTGGGTTGTTGGGGAGATTTCTATGTTGCAAATTTTGATTGACAAGCCTACTGGCTTTAAATTCTGGGCTCGCAGAGTGGGCTTTCTCTTTAGCTGCGAGCTTCGGATCACCCGCCCACCCTCCCTTTATTTAGGCTGTTGTGTTTGACCTTGCTATGTCTGTCATGGGGTCATCTGCTTTTGAGGCAGGGGCCTGGTAGGAATTTTTCCACTTGGCTGATGCCACTTGGTTTTCGCCTACTGCATAGCAGTTCGTCACAACTTGTAAGGTTGCGGTTAGGCTTTGGTTAAATAAATTGGTTGGTGGATGTGCCAGGATTGGCTGTGCCTGACCCTCCACTGGTTGCTGTAGGGGAAATGGTTGGCCGTGCCTGACCCTACAATGCTGCTGCTGCTGCGCAGGGAATTCTGTTAAAGCAATTCAGGGGCTCGCCATGCTTTTGTCCGTACCCCCTACAAGGGACTAGGGCCACGGAAGAGCCCCTGGGAGCAGTTAAGGAGAGTAGAGTCTCTGACCACCATCTCCATTCTCTCCTCAATTTGTTTTCATCGCCCTGACTTCCGCAGGTGGGCGGTTGTCAGGTAGTTGTAACCAATGCCTAAGCAACCACTCACATTTTTTATTTTAAATAAAGTTGTGGCCAAAATTATGCTAAAAACCTTGAACTTAAATTTCTGTGTGAAGTGTGAATTTTTTGGGGTGTGTGTGTGTGTGTGTTTTGGGGACCTCTACACGTAAAGATTGCTTCATTCACAGCCAATACAATAACATCTGCTTCACAGTTTCCACCTCCTCTTTGTGTGATGGTAGAGTTGTCACCTTTTATTGACCAGTATCCTGCACCATGGGAGGATGAAATCCAGTAGGTTACACATCAGCTACAGAAGCAGCTCAATAGTTAGGGCAGAGCCACTATGTCAGCTTCCCATCAGGTGGGTCACCGTTACGTAATGGGAAGAGGCCAGACAAGTTAGTGGGGGGATTGGAAATGCACTGGAAAAGCAAATCCAATGCAAGTGTCATTTTGTTTACACCTGCCAAGCTCCCAGCTGCCTCTTCTCTCCCTTTCTTCCTCCTGGTAAACAGCAGCAACTCACCTGCCAGTAAGGTAGCACAGTAGCTCCATCCCACCCAGTGAACTGCTTTTGGTCAGCTGTTCAGTTTCTTAACCAAAAACACAGCAGTCGGCAAGGAGAAAAAGCATACAAAAGTTTAAACCAAAGGCAAAATTCTGCATTATTTATTTATTGTTGGCGTCCATCTGTCAGCACTGTGATAGCGGCATGAACACAGTTTGGAGCCAATCGCCTGGTGACAATAATTATTTATTAAATTTCTATGCTGCCCTTCATTGGTAGATTTCAGGGTGGTTCACAACATAAAAATACAAGATAAAAACAAAAAAAATACATGATAAAAGGAAGGACAAAAAAAAAATTCCCCACAGAAACCAATACCCCGCTTCCCCTACCCCCTCACATATGAGTTTGTTAGGTTTCTACTTGTTTAAAACTCTTCCATTCTCCCATGTTCACATTAAATGGCAGGTTTTTCTGCAGCAAGCTTGATGTTGTGTCTTATGCTGCTGTCATTATCTCAGCATTGAGCATTGTAAATCCCACATCATGCTTCTTTACCATTATTCTTTGTTAGTGTTTTAATCATCTTCCTTTTGTTTTTCTCTTGTTTCTCCAACAGGACTCTGAACCCCTGAAATGGCCTGCGATTGTGGGCAACCCCATACTTTTGTAAGTTGTCTGCTCTGTTGTTGGCAGGATAACTCAAACTGTGACCACAGGCACAAGACTTCGTATTTGCCTTCCCTCAAGTCCCTCTTGTAATTAACTTCCTGCTGCTTCTCTCCGATAACTGGAGGACCAAAACACTTTGAGTTCCACTCAAGTATAAATCATAGGAATGTAGCATTGCACCCTACTGGGCTGGGTCTTGCCTGGAGTTCACCAGACTTGTTCTGTACTACATGATTTCTCCTTCAATCCAGGGGAAAAAACTAAGCAAACAACAGGAAATTACCCTCAAACAATCAGAGAAACTATGCAAGTTCTTATCCCACAAGAACTCTTATATAATATAATATTACACCTTCACATGTTCATATTTACTAGGAACTAAATTCCATTAATATGAGTTCATCTCATATTCAAGAGCTTTTAGAATCATAGTGTTAGCTAACGAATAATAATAATAATAATTCGGCAATCATTATTCTTTACTGTGAGCTATGTTTAGATAATGAAATGAAACTATACAGGTATTAATGTACAGACTCGGACACTTCCCAGTGCAATCAGGAACCTTTCAAAAGCTGAGTTCCTGACGATCCAGAGAACATACAATTGTCCATACAGATGCTGAAATAAATGTGCATAGACCAGGGATCAAATTTGCCATCCTGACAGTATAATATATACACCGCTATATATTATTAAAACTGTAAATGGCTTTGGGAAGCTTTAGTACTGCTATATGTTTGAAAAGGATAAAGGGCCTGATTCAAAGTTCCCATTTTACTATCCTTGTTAATAGACGGGTTTAGTCAACCTACTCAATATTTCAAAGGAAAGATCAATGCTATCTAGAGATTTATTCACTTGTCCCCCTACCCCAAGAATAATAGCTGGGACTAGCTCATTGGCTTCACTCTCTCCTGCACACCCCCATCCCCATTCCTGCAACCACCCATATATTGGGGCCAAAATGCATTGCTGTAAAGAGCCTCTTCTAGTGAACCAGACTCCCTCACATTTAATAGCCCTCGTCTGGTGCTGATGCTGTAGTGATAGCAATAGGAATAGAGAAGAGGCGGCGGCGGCAGCAACAATTTACTCATCCCCACTCTCCTTCTCATTCTATGCTGTTCCTCTTGGGCAGGCATCCCCAAACTGCGGCCCTCCAGATGTTTTGGCCTACAACTCCCATGATCCCTAGCTAACAGGACCAGTGGTCGGGAAGATGGGAATTGTAGTTACAAAACATCTGGAGGGCCGAAGTTTGGGGATGCCTGCTCTTGGGGGAGGGGAGGATTAGTGAACAGGGCTTAATCTGATCCTTTGGGGTTTTAACTGGGTGTTAGTTCTTGTGGTCATTTGGTATGCTTAATCTAGTCGTGGGACAAGGACGTGTGGATGAACACCTTTTTAGTCTGTGTCATTGTTTTGAATTGATTTATTTGTTATTTAATGTACATTTAATGTAATTAATGTACATTTACACAATGCAAAGCACTTTGAGACTCTTTCTCAAGTGAGAACAAAATAATTAAATAAATTGTTATTATTGTCAATCAAATAATTATAATAATATATAAATTTGACACAGTGCTTGGGACTCTCAGTCAGCACTGAGTATTGTGCATGGGTAGCCACAAATACTGAATAGAGAGATCAATAACAAGGAAGTCAGTCATACAGCTTTCAGTACATTTGTTTGTTGTTTAGTCGTTTAGTCGTGTCCGACTCTTCGTGACCCCATGGACCATAGCACGCCAGGCACTCCTATCTTTCACTGCCTCCCGCAGTTTGGTACCCCTAAGCTACTGACCATTATAAAAACATAAACCAGCAAAGCAGCATACAGAATAAAAACAAAAGTCCAAGTAATAAGCAGAAGAAATAATAAATCAGCTAATAAATACCAAGATCCAGATTATATCATATTCTCAATGAGTGCAGTGATATAATGTACTATATATTCCTGTGTAAAAGACTACTTTTTAACCCAGGAAAATCTCAAAAGTCGGGGGTCGTCTTATACAGCGAGTATATCCCAAACTCTATATTTTAACTGGAAAAGTTGGAGGTCGTCTTATACGCCCAGTGGTCTTATACGCCGGAATATATGGTATATCTAAACTGTAGTCAAAATGACGAACTCAGACAGCTGTCTCAGATTCTGTAGCCTTGGTACCATTGTCAAGAAGGCACCATTCCATGAGCGAACCAGATGCACCTCAAATGGTGGCGAACATGGAGCATAGCACAGCACATTGATGCGCCGACACAGATTTATTTTCTGAGCAGTACAAATGCACACCGTCCAACTTTTTAGATAAAAAAACAGGACACATTCCTGTCAGGGCTGATGGGCTTCCTCTCTTCACACAATCACCATGAGAGTCTCCTGACGTTTTTATAGCCTTTATTTACAGTATTTACAATTGGTCATTAGCACATAATGATCATCCCTCAGAGTCACTCAGTTCAGATCTCTGCTGAGGTCTGCGTTTGCCCTTCCAGCAAGCCAGAAACTCCCTGGCTCTATATCCCTCCCTGTCTGTTGCTCGACTGACTTCAATAACTCTCTCCTCCTTATCTCCCTCTGGCACACCTCCTCCTTCCTCCAACCCTGCGTCTCCCCCTCCCTCTGGGAAACTTGAAACCTCTGGCTGATCCCTGACAACTCCTGAACAAGTCACATGAGCTGTCTCACGCTATCACCCTCCAATTCCCCCCCCCCAAGAGCTTGACATGAGAGTGTGCAAGATCACGGCACCCAAAATGGCCACCATGATCTCTCACAAACAGATGAGATGTCCCTTTTGGAGGGGGACACTTAGTGGGTATGTAAACAAGTAGAACTGGTATGCTGGAGAACTAATGACAAGCAACAGTATGTCCTCAATCACCTGGTGAAGGTTGTGTTACTGTGCTGTATTTCTTGTACTGTGATTTAATTCACCTTCTGGCCTATTGTAGCATCATATCAAGGAAGAAGATCATTATCTTGGAGAGAAGAGGCTGGTTTGCCAGCAACTGAACCTCTCATGTCCCATAATGCCTAGAAATCCTAGCTCTGAACTTTTATGTGGTTGACTCTGCTCTCTTCTCTAAAGTGTTAAGTCTCCCACAGCTTGTTACACTGTGTGGGAATCTTCAGTCTGCACCTGGACTAAGGAGCTATGCTGATTGCCTGCCAAGTATTAGTTTGTCTTCCATTCTGGTGGGAAACTGTTGTGTTACCCAGACACCAGCTGTGGCTTATGAAATGATCTTTTGCTTTTGTGAAAAAGTGATGTGTTCCCCAAATATCAGCTGTGGTGGATTCTAATATAAGTCACAAGCACATCTCAACGAACTGAGCTTCTACGCAGGCCAATAGCTGGCAGATGTTGTGTGCCTGATGGAACTTTGTGTCCATTGGCATTCAGTGGGGTTCCTGCTCACAAAAGGAAAGGGAATAAAATACCAGTTTTTGCTTTGTTTTGCTTTGCCTTGTTCTTTAGTGCGTCATACTCCTGCAAATAAAATCTGTTTATTAAAGAGCAAATCTAAGTGCTTCATTACCTTGTCTGAATCCCCCAAAGAACCAATGCCCTTCTGGCAATATATGTGCCCATGGCAACATATCACCCCCCACAACTGGTGATGTACATAGTCTTGTCATAATTATAATCACTATGTAGGGATGAAAGAGCCTGTGCACAGAGGATCTGAATCAGGACATAATTTATTGGAATACCAAATACTGGCCATATACAGCTGTAACTTTAGATTCTCACCCTGTGCTTATATTACTGTATAGTCAGCAACAAAGTGTTTTTCCCATCAGACTTTTATTTTAATTGTGGGCAGTGAAGCAGACTTTACCATTTTGATTATAAGGATAGCTTATAACTTGGGAAAATGTAACTTCCAAGGTTTTTTTATTTTTATTAAAAATTGTTTCTAAAAATGCATATGTGCAATTAAACAATATCAATAAAAAGCAGCCCAGAAGACCAAGCCTCACATTCAAAAATAAGGATTTTCCCAGGAGAAACCAAGATAACAATCCAATTAAGCTGTTGCTGTATGCAAATGAGCTCTCACACTCGAAACTTTCATAATACAGAAGGCATCGAAAAAGCTAAATAACACATTTCTTGTTATATTTCAAACAAGTCAAGTGATAAGTTGTCAAAAAGGTAGGTAGGTTTCAGGTGTGTAGGAGCAGAAGGGAATTGGTTTATGAAATATATTTAATGATGGATGACTTCTGAGCACTAGGGGAAAAAATCATATCATTGCTTCCCAATTAAAAATTCATTAGGACTTGCAAGGCCTGGATAACATTTGGTAAATAGAAGCAGCATGTGAAAAATTTGAATGAGAGTAAGGGCTTAATAGAATAATCAGGGCTTGAACTAGTGCACCGCAAAACAACAATACATAAATATGTATGCACACAAGGCTGAATCCAGCTTGTCCTACTTTTTCTACTCCCATTGCCTTTAATTTTATTGGTATCAGTTGGACTATAATGAAGCAAGCAAGGTTTGCTCTAGCAACTTTGCAGCTAATTAATCCACTCTTAGGTAGACTGATATGATACTGCAGCTTAAAACAGCTCATGCTTTCAGAGGGCACGATCCCTTGCACACACAGAACTCCGTGATGGCTCTGTCACTGTCTTGCTGCCTTACATCAATGCAGCATTGACGTCTGCTTCTCATATTAAAATTCGAACATATGACATTTCATTATGCTGAGGCAGGGCACAGGCCCATTTAGCTTAGTACTGTATATTCCAACACACTGTCTTTTGATAAGGGATCTGACAGAGGAATTTCTCAGGGCTAGGTTTTGTTGCCACTTGCATAAAGGCCTCCTGCACAGAGTTTTGACTTCCTCGTCAATACTGCCCTGGCTTTAAAAGAGGAGCCTGCTGGATCTCAAGTGCCCACCTAAGTCCAGCATCCTGTTCTCACAGTGGCCATCACAGCACTCTACCCACCTGCATTTCCCAGCAACTGAAATTCAGAAGTACCTTTGGAGAGGAATAATTGGAAGGTCTGTTTGTTTCATCAGCTGTGGCTCCCTGTAGCCTGTGCAACTGGAAAGTGAATCCTCTTAAACATTATTCTGATTCACTATGTTGCATGAAAACCTGCCTGTGAACAAAATAACTGCATGAGAAGTGGTGAAAAAGGAATCCAAGTTTTTTTTCTGCGCAGATGTTTGGTCCAGTGGGATTGTTCCACAAAGACCAGACCCAGGGTATTGGGGCACACACGTCTTCATATACATTGCATACATTCCAAATTCTTACATCCAATCAGGATGCTTAGTTCCCTTCATTCCCTTATAAAGCACGTAAGCATGGACTGTAAGCACCCCTGTAATTGGCTTGGTTTTACTGCAGTGCCGAGCATGCTTCCTTGTGATTGGTTAGAGCAGGCTTCCTCAAACTTGGCCCTCCAGATGTTTTTGGCCTACAACTCCCATGATCCTTAGGTAGCAGGACCAGTGGTCAGGGATGATGGGAATTGTAGTCTCAAAACATCTGGAGGGCCGAGTTTGAGGAAGCCTGGATTAGAGTTTGCTGCAATGCCGAGCATGCTCCGAACCATTACATCTACGTGCCAAAACCTTATTTGGTGTGATTCCCTATAATTCATTACATCAACTATAGTGGATAGTGTCTGCACATGTACTGCTATTAGACGATGGTTCTGTACTACTTTGGGCTGCAAGAGTTTGTACTTAGCTCCCGACATCGCCAGCATGCACAAATATGTTCAGAGTTTCTTTGGCCTACCAAACATATTCCAGGGTCATTCCCTACATTGCTATTCAATGGCCCACAATGTTCCAAAATTCCATTAAGGCATCTCCTTAAAAGGTGCCTTTCTTTCATGGCTGTACAAGCATATCTCACATTTGTATGCAGTTCAAACAAGAGAGTCTCTTTATACATGACCGTCTCATTTAAATTATGCAAATTTCATATTCTATTCTGAACTTGCCTGTCAAAGTTATAAAAATAACTCCAAAGAGGAATGGAAGATACCTTGGCAGAGCAAGTTATTCTTATCTTGTAATAATGTGCTGTGCGGCTGCATTACTATGTGTTTCTACATAATCACTATTGTTTGCAGTGGAGTTACTGTTTCATTACATGAAGCTATTGAGAAATAACATGCTGTATCTCACAGTGGAAAAAGCTGCATAACTTTAGATGCTGAGAACATACCAGCAGGGCTCTTGAAGAGTAACATGTAGTGTAATGCGCTCTAGTATTATTGAATGTTCCCTACTATTGCTAAAGCCCGAGGCCTATTTTTATCACAGGAAGACACAATGGCCTTCTACACCTACAGCATTTAATGAAGGGATCTCCTCTTTGAGGTGTCTCTCCCCCCCCCTCCGCCCCCGAAAAGTAGAAATGGTCAAATATCGTATTCTAGTATGTAATGTGGGTTTTCTACACATTTCCTTTGTTTTCTAGAATTGTATTTGTTGAATTCATTCTACATACACCATAATTTCATCCACTTGATCCATTAGTCAGCTTGCAATGATATGGACCCCACCTCCCCAATTCTAAAAGAACAAGACAGATTCCATTGTCTTGAAGATCCCTTGTAGAGATATGAAACTAGGCTTCTCATTAGTAAATCATCACCATCCTCCTCCTCCTCAATTTATGTACAGTGGTACCTCTGGTTAAGAACTTAATTTGTTCCGGAGGTCCGTTCTTAACCCGAAACTGTTCTTAACCTGAGGTACCACTTTAGCTAATGGGGCCTCCCACTGCCGCCGCACCGCCAGAGCACAATTTCTGTTCTCATCCTGAAGCAAAGTTCTTAACCCAAGGTACTATTTTTGGGTTAGCGGAGTAAGTGTAACCTGAAGCGTTTGTAACATGAAGCGTTTGTAACCCGAGGTACCACTGTACCACCCTTTATCAAAAGATTCCAGGACAGTGTATATAATAACTGTGAGTTTGACCAAACTGCGGGAGGCAGTGCAAGACAGGAGTGCCTGGCGTGCTATGGTCCATGGGGTCAAGAAGAGTCGGACACGACTAAACGACTAAACAACAACAACAACAATATAATAACTGGGATGACTGTAACTCAGTGATAAAGCACATGTCTTGCATACAGAAACTCCAACGTTCAATCTCTGGCATCTTCAGTAAAACCAACCAGGTACAGGTAATGTGATAGACCTCTGGAGAGTTGCTACTAGTCGGAGGATACCTAAACATGTTTGTTTATAAGATTAAGGCTGAGAGTCTCCACCACTGCTTGAGACCTTTGGTTGTTTATAATGTTTTCAAACTACATAAGAGTCTCAAAACATCCAAGTCTCCTATGCATTTTACTACAATTTAAATTGTTTTAAATTGGCTTAAGAAAAAAATATTTTGCTTTGAATCGGTCGCCAGCCCCCTCCCCTTCTTTTTCAGCATACACCAAATAATAGTAATAAATCTTAAAACAGCATAGTTTGTGCGTACTGAACAGCATAAGTAATTGTGGCCATCTAATGCATTTTATTCCTGATTTTTATGTGGGAATCATATATGTATGTGTGTGTATTGATGCAGAGAGAGAGAAAACAGATAATGTGCTTCATCTTCTGTGATATGCAGATATAAATGATAAAGGAGCATTAAAATAATTTTAATCACTCGAAATGCACAATGGGCTTTAAGTCTGCAGATCTCCATTTTCTAGAGTACGATTCTGATAATGATAAAGGTAATAAAGAAACAAACTCTTCTGGAATAGTGCAGCAAATATGACAACTGGCTTGCCAGAGCAGCCAAATATGATTTCAGTGAGTCAAAGGCAAGACTTTAGTTTCCTGCAGGAAGAAGAAGAAATCAAAACACTACCAGAACAGATCAACTTGGTACTTTCAGAAAAAGGTAGCCTATGGCTTCAATTCCAAATGAACAAATCAATATAATTTACTTCTTTGTAATGATGCAGTACTGTGTGCATCTGCCAGTACTACATGCTCACTGAGGTTCAATGATCCATGTGAAATTTGCAGGGACTGTAAAAAGGAGTTTGATGCTTGACATAAACATCCAAGCCGCTTTTTACTATCCCCCAAAGTTGTTGTTATTAAATGCTTTGGCAGAGATGTTGCTGAAGGAAAAGTGGGCTGTTAAACATTTGTGTGCATGTGAGCTATTTTTCATCTATACATACCACAATTTTTTGGGACCGGCTCCCAAATCTTTAGAATAAGAATGATATTTTGTGAATGGTAAAGCACATACTCAAACAAAACAGGTATCCAGGCACATGATAAGTATTACAAACAAGTGTGT
The DNA here is from genome assembly GCF_965207765.1 of Zootoca vivipara. NCBI lineage: Eukaryota > Metazoa > Chordata > Lepidosauria > Squamata > Lacertidae > Zootoca > Zootoca vivipara. The sequence goes on from NC_142587.1 coordinate 61,336,630, forward strand.
ACAAATACATCATTAGGAGTTGAAAGTACAGTGATTGCTGCATTTTCAAATGTCTGATTCATAAAATCTGGGCTGTTCGGCGGGGGGGGGGGGGGGACACCTTTTAGTAACACTTATTTAGAATGCACTGAACTGTCAAAAACCCACAAAGTGTCACCTGTGGCCCCATTTCCAGAAGATTTGAGTCAGGATATGTGAAGTTCAGCTGTTTCAAAAATCTGTCCGTGATTTTTCTCTTTCAAAATCCAGATCTAAACATGAAACAAAGTGAGGGAGATTTGCATGCCAGCTGGATAAAAATGACTGCATTGCAACTTTATCCTCTTTAGGTGTCAACAATCTTATTTAAAAATAAAATGAAAAATACAACTATTTGGAATTTCAAATGATGTTAAAGTTCAATATTATGAGTGCTAATAATGATTTAATCATTTCTTTTCCATAACGAACCAAGCATAATTGTTGACAACTGGCACTTTGGCTGTGCTTCATTTTCAGCAGATGCCCTGAGGCAAGTTTGAAATGAAGAACCTTCCTCTCCAGGTGGTTCAGCACCTGCAGTTCCTGGTGTTTGGTTGGTTATGAGTCCATTCACTGGCATCAGCTGAAGTGGCTGATTGTTCCTGCTAAACCCCTTTTGCATCTCTTTCTTATCAGCATCTTATGATCTGGGAGATGATGCATTCTTCTTCTTCACAATAAGCCAAGCTTCCGATCTCTTTTCTTTGTCATGTTTGATATGAACTCTGTTGCCAGGTGACAGATTGTGTGAGGCTTTGACTGAGTAATGTCTGCTATAAAAGGGTTCATAAACTATCCTTGCCTTTTTAATCACACTTCACTACTTTTCTAAAGCCTAGCATCTTTCTGGGTTAGACCTTTTTTCTAATCTGCAACAAGAGTTCACAACCACACTCTCTCCAAAGTTTGGCCTGGACTACACACAGGCAGTATTTAAAATGCTGTGATCTTGAGGAGACATCTTTCCACTTCAAAATGTTTGGCTCTACTTGCCAGGACTTTTATCAAGTTAAATGTGGGGATGGGATAGGCTTTAATTAAATTGATAGACAAACAGTCTATAGAAACCTCGGGGAAGGGCCATAGTGGTAAACAGTAAGCTTTGCATGCAATCATTAGGATGTATCACAAAGCAAATATGCTTAGGGTTGGGTGGTACCTCTTGTTTAATCACTAGAATGAATTTGAGTATTAACACACATTAACACTGCTGCATTCACTTAAGGGCAGTGGTTTTCAAACTTTCAAGCTTTAACGGTAGAAACCCCACCCTTTTCATATCATCATACCTCCCATGGAATCCTGTGCTTTGCAAAGAATTTTGTGGGTGGTAGGGAAGTTAGGCTCCACACTTCTAAGGATCACTGTACCACTTTCTGCTCCCCACATTTCTTAAAATGGCTTCAGAGTGATATAACATTATGTGATGTTGCATCACTCCAAGCCATTCCAGGATATGTTGCCAATAGGAAGCAGTGTCCCAGGAGTGACATTGTTGTTATTGTTTAGTCATTTAGTCGTGTCCAACTCTTTGTGAGCCCATGCACCAATTGTGACATATTGACCCAATTAACACCAAAAGCTAAGCCAAACCAAAGCTTAGTTGGATACTGTTCATTAGTCTGTTAAAACCTTTTTTGTACCTAGTTCAGCTTCCCAGTCAGTGCACAAAATGCATTAATTCATTTAGCTCACCCTAGCCTGCCCATTGAACTCAGTGTACATATTGGGCCCAAGGTGCCTCCTTTGAATAGCTTTGTGCTATGTTGCTATGGACTTATGGCTTGCTGGTTGTGGGCATCCAGCAACTTTCAGAGGAATGAGGTCACCTCTGAGTGATGAAACAATCAAACAGACATTTGAAACAGCAAGCTTGGACTCAAAGCATAGGTTTCCACAATGATGGGATTTTTTGTGCACTGACCCACCTAATTAAAATTGATTAAGCATATAATATGCTTATGTTAAAAGGTTTGTGAAACCTTAGCTTTCTCCAAGCAACCTTTATCTATACATCCATCCAGACACCAACATGCACATGCATGGGTTATATAAATAAGTTAAGAGGAGCCAGATAACTTGACTCCATATTCCACAATGCATTCCACATTAATTGAAAGCTTAGCAAACATACATCTTGCAAACATGTTTGTTCATTTATAGTTCCGGTAGCGTGGGGCAGAGACGACAACTGAAAGTCTTTCCCTTAGGCCATTTCTCATCCTGTTCCATCAACTGGCTGCTAGCTTGGGGGGGGGGATGAGGGAAACTGGCTGGAGAGGTGATTGCAAAGAAGAACTGGAGGCCAATAATTCTTCCTGCATTACAAGGTAATATGGGGCTGAAGATCCCATACTTACCTTGTAACATGTCATTATTCCCCACACAATATCAAGGAAGTTAAAAAAAACAGTGTTGTGCTTTTCTATATAAATAATATATATTATTTCTTTTAAACGTATTGAGTTCAACTTATTGAGTTACACTTATACATTTCAGTGTGAAACACAGTAATAGTCTGTCACCTTATCAGATATATTTGCACTTCCCCCTTATGTAGCTATATTTAACGATTCTTCAACTGGAAGAGAAGTTTCTAAGAAATGTATTAGAAGCATTTAAAGTCCTTTGGGAATTTTAGAAAATGATGTGGTTCCCATGGGAATTTGTAAGCTGCACCATACAGTCATTTCACTCCTCTCTGTCCTCTCCTCTACCAGAGAGAAGCAAATAAAATGTACTGTAGGAGTTACTAGCTGGATGATTCTACCAGGAGATGTGAGCTATGGCTTCACAAATCTGGTGCATTGGCAGTTTCTTATGTCTAGATTCCCCCCCCCCGGTTTGCCTTGCATTTTTCTAAGATGCAATTGTGTGTCTTATTGCTTTGTTGCTTTCATGCAACTTGAAAATCTAGCTATTGAAAGTGTTCCCTTCCAGTTATCATTTGTCCAGAAACTGCCTGAAAAAATAAGGAGCACCTTCGCTGTGCCTTTAATGTATATGATACAATAGATTACTCAACTATTGTAAGATTGTGATGGAAGAAAATGCAGTGGTCACTTTTTTTTAAATGCTATTAAAGGCACAGAAGCCCTGTATCATATTCAGTTTGGAAGCCTTAGTAGGCATTGGCATAAAATCCTTTTAACAGCAATCCTTAGAAATTTGCACTTCTCCAAATTTTGCAATGCCATTTTCCAGCCAAGTAAAATGTGTACTGAAATGCATATTCTGGGGTAAAGTGTACATATGAATAGGTGAAAATAATGCACAAAAATGCATTATGCCAGTCAGAATTGTATGGCAAAACATTTCTTTTAAGAGAAATTCACACTAAAATGCTGATGAATTCCTATGAAGTCTTTTTTAAAAAAATGCAAATTAAAGTGGAGAACTAAACTAAATATGGGAAAAATGAGAAACAGAGAGAAGTTGAAATGGATGTATTGTTGATATTCATTTATTTTAACTTTCAGTTGGTTCTCTCTCTCTCTCTCTCTCTCATATCCCACAGAAATACACACACATACAGGCACAGGCACACACACAGAGCAAGCACATTTCTATAGCATTGAGTTTTAAAGAAGAGACTGAAAAGAATTTTAATATCCTCTCCTGCACGAGTTAGAAGGGTTTGTGAGAAATTTTAAAAATAACCAACAACGAAAGAGGGTGTTTGATTCTTCTTTAGTAGAGGTTTTTAAGAACAGACTGGGTGACCACTGGATGCTACTGCTGTAGCAGTAGATTTCCTACATCAATGGGGCTGAAATGCATTGACCAGTGAGGTCTTTTCCAACTCTATGATTCTGCTGTCAAATTTGTTAAGGGCATGTTGGCCTCTCTGCCAGTGCTGTACAATTGAAGCTAATCAAGCAAATAGTTCAGTTTCCTTTACATACTTTAAATCAGTGCTTTTTTCTAGTGGGATTCAGGGGTACACATACCCCTAAACATTTTGTGACTCTATGTTTGGCCTCATTGAGGGGCAGTATTTCAATGAGAAAATGAGAGTACCCCTAAACATTTTTTTAAAGAAAAAAAAAACCACTGCTTTAAATAGAGGTGATAAGAGGGGTTTCTTCCTCCTTCAACTGTATCAATTTACTGCTACCATGAATGCACCACATATGCAGAAGAGCTGTACAGTGGTGCCTCGCTTAACGAATGCCCTGTAAGAAGAATTTTTCACTAGATGAATGGATTTTGCAATCGGAGGTTGCCTCGCAAGGCGACGAGGTTTTCTATGGCCGCACCCCCGGCATGGAGCGCAACTTCGGAGGTCTCCGAAGTTGTGTTCCATGTCAGGGGAGGCAGGCAAGAGGCGGTGGCAGGAGAAGGTCTTCCCCCGCCCCCGCCTCTCGCCCCGCACCCCCGGCACAGAGTGCAACTTCGGAGGTCTCCAAAGTTGCATTCCGTATTGGGAGAGGCAGGCAAGGCGGTGGCTGGGAGAAGAGAGCTTCTCCCCCCGCCGCCTTGCACACAGCTGGCATCGGACGGGGCTTCGGAGACCTTCTCCAAAGCCCCGTTGCATGCCGCTGTCAGTCCCCCAGAGCCTATAGGAACGCATTGATTAAGTTTCAATGCATTCCTATGGGAAACTGGGACTCGCTAGACGAAAAATTCGTTACACGAATTGACCCGTGGAATGAATTAATTTCCTCTAGCGAGGCACTACTGTACATGCTGTACTACAGGAAGGATGAATTATAACTAACTCTGTTTTCAAAAGGAACAGCAAGAAACTGAGTTGTCTCGGTTTCCTGTTTTTGGCGGTGAGAAATGGCTGACTCCCATATGATCGGACCTCAGCTGTGCCAGTAATTCAGGGCTGATATGGGGGTAATTAGCCCTGGCAGACTCCCCAGGGTGGGGGAGGACTATCTGGTAGACCCACAGATTGTCCGAGATTGTCGGCTTGCATCAAGGTGCAAGCAGCAGGACCCTGGGTCCCAGAGCACGACACGGCTGACACTCTCCGAAGCCACTCTGATAGCTGGAAATATCTGTTTGATAAAATAATTAGATTTGAACAATAAACAGACATAGTCTGGGCCGAAGAAGATTGAAAGAAAAACCCTGCAGAACTGCACAGTCCCTGGTGTTTAAGCTCGGACTTCAAAGAGATTCTTATCATGGTGTTTGGTTTAGGAAGGTGATTGGTATGTTCTTTTTTCCTTCTCAATACCTACAATTGTTTTTCTATGTCAAGTCTCATTAAGAAACCTCCTTTTTTTTAAAAAAAAAGTACAGATGCACTTCTATTTACAATTAAGTATTCAATTGCGCAGCTTTACTTAGACTTGAAAGATTTGATAAAGATAAAAGAAGAAACAAGATGGTGCTTGTTAATATGACGCAGCACGGAAAAATGAGAATTCCTCCCTTTTTCAAGGGAAGTGGGAAATACTTGCTAGCTGACTTTATAATGATTTGAGACAACAATTTGGGATAACATACAGTGCATCTGTTTGCAGAATTTCTTCATTATGAGCGAGAGAGAAGGCTAAATGGATGTCTACTAGTGCCCAGAAGGGGGGATTGTGTGGTCTCCGAAAGCTGATCGATCGCCAAATGACTTATATCCGTGGAATACAGTTCATTTACATTGCAATATTGCAAACAGTATGTGTAACATGAAACGACAGGCTTGGGCAACAGCCCAGATTGGAATAACTTAACAACATGGGAGTTGCTGCGTCATTAATCTCTAAATGATAGACTTGGACAACAGCCCGGATTAGAAGATTGGAATGAAGTCAGGAAAAGCAAGGCTGGCAAATAGTTGGAAAAATACATATTTACAAATAAAGCTGTATTCGATGGATGAAAGGATATATGATTTCTGAGATGATTGAGAATCACATACCCAGGGATGGAGAACTTAAAAAGTGTTAAGATTGGAATGTGGAAAATATGAGAACAACAACAAGAAGGCAGAAACGAAGATATTGGAGATATACTTCAAGAGGTCCAGACTATGGGGAGCCTGGAAAAAATAATAATTAATAATTTGGACTGTAATTTGGTTTTTGATTGGATTATGATTATGGATATGTTAATTGGCTGTTTTTATTAGAAAATTAATAAAAATGATTTTTAAAAAAGAAAGAAACCGGCTTGTCTCATACAACCATGTTATGTGTTTTGTTTTGTTTTAGGATCTGCACATTGCCATGATATTTTTGAGCTGATATACTGTTGTGGCTCTGAGCTGTGAAATCTTGGCTCAAATCTCTTCTCAAGAATGAACTCACTAGCTAGCCTTAGGCAAGCCATTATCTCTCCAGCCTCAGCCCCTATCTACAACACAGGGGGAAATAATACTGACAGGGCTGAAATGATGCATATGAAGTGCTTTAAAAAATGCTGAGGTCCTATATCCAAACCAAAAACAAGCCCCATTGAATGAAGTAAGGCTTACTTCTGAGAAAGCACACATAAGCTAATCCTATCAGTTTATTACTCTATCCTGTATACTTATTGAATTACTTATTAAAAAGCTTAACCAACCTTCTGTTTATCCATGGATTTCATGCTCTTGGGTTTGGGCTCCTGCCAGTCATGGCACAGAAGTAGAATTCTCTTTCAATAGTAAGGTAAAAGGTAAAGGTAAAGGACCCCTGGATGGTTAAGTCGACTATGAGTCGACTATGAGGTTGCAGCACTCATCTCATTTTCAGACCGAGGGAGCCGGCATTTGCCCATAAACAGCTTTCTGGGTCATGTGGTCAGCATGACTAAACCGCTTCTGGCGACGGAAATGCCATTTACCTTCCAACCACAGCGGTACCTATTTATCTACTTGCACTGGCATGCTTTCGAACTGCTAGGTCGGCAGGAGCTGGGACAGAGCAATGGGAACTCACCCCATCACAGGGATTCTAACCACCGACCTTCTCATCGGCAAACCCAAGAGGCTCAGTGGTTTAGACCACAGCGCCACCCACATCCCTAACTAATAGTAAGAGTCCTAATCTGAACATGTGGTGAGGCCTTATAAAAGGCTGGCTACACTGATTGTTGCACCTTACCTCTTCTCCCATGTTACCATGGACAGCCTGTCTTGCTTTCAGGATGCTGCTTTACTTACTAAGCCAAATCTAGGTGATAAGGTTTTTTCTTTAAAACAACAAGAACAAAAACAACTTCAGGTTTAGCACCTTCCATAGACACCTTCCCCTTGTCATTCATAAAGTCTATCACCTATCAAAATTTGTTATTTCTTAAACATAGAACAACACATTTAAAGAAAGTTTTTAAAAACATGATACTTTTTTTCTTTGGAAGACCACCTAGAGATACAAAACAAATGGAGCTAGAAATAAATAGATGCACTATGGAGTTCAGGACACATGATGCTTACCTATTTTCTACCAGGTAGGAATTGGTCCCCCCATCTACTTGTATGGGGGGAAATATAAGATCCTGTGACCCACGTGTGTGTGTGGGGGGGGGGGGGTAAATAACAAAAGAACTCACCAGCAGGACAGAGCTCTAGTAGCAGTATAACATGAGAATATAGGCTGTTAAAACTTGTCATGTCCCATTTAGTTCACATGCAGCTCTACCCTCTTTCTAACCCTTTAACAATGACCCTCTCACCATAGCTGCCAAGTTTCCCCTTTTCTCGCTAGGAAGCCTATTCAGCATAATGGAATTTCCCTTAAAAAGGGGGATAACTTGGCAGCTATGCCTCTCACAATGAAGAGACCACTCACTCTTGGTAGAAAATACAGAGTATTTTTTCTAATACACGTGCTCTTTGCTTTGGAGCTTGCTTAGACGTGTCCTCTCATGGCACAGAAAGAGAGAAAGGAAGAGAAGACTTCACTTCCTCCCTCGCAGGGGGAAGGAAGAAGGGGCATGGCCTATTTGAGTCTAGGAAACAAAGCTCTATTGTTATAACCCCTTCATGCACCAACTAGCCCTGTGTTTGCCAGTTGTGTTTGACTGCAATTTCCCACACCACCCTCCATTTCTCAACATTCTGTGCTCACTGAACATATGCAGGCTGTGTATACAACATACATTGAAAACATGTTGCTTCTCCCAACTGTAGTTTGCATTCTCACTGAGTTATAATTTCTAGCATGCTTAACAAACTACAGTACAGTGGTACCTTGGGTTACAGATGCTTCAGGTTACAGACGCTTCGGGTTACAGACTCCGCTAACCCAGAAATAGTACCTCGGGTTAAGAACTTTGCTTCAGGATAAGAACAGAAATTGTGCTCCGATGGCACAGGGGCAGCGGGAGGCGCCATTAGCTAAAGTGGTACTTCAGGTTAAGAACAGTTCCAGGTTAAGAATGGACCTCCGGAACGAATTAAGTTCTTAACCAGAGGTACCACTGTACTCAGGATTCTTCAGGGGAAATCCTGAGATATGGTGTGTATGTAACCTCAGTTCTCATTTGACCATTTTGTAAGAGTGTCCCTTCTTGATTTACCTCCCCCACCACAAATATGCTTTTATACTCCTGCAAACCATGGAGATTCCTCCATGGCTGCTAGTATCTTGTGTCTGAATGGTGCCAATTTCACTACATAACGACTGGCATTCAGAGCACAGAAATTGCTGCTAATATAAAAATATGACAATGACCTTAGCTATAAAATATGAAAATGAGTGTTAATGTATTATGTGAGAGAGATGTGAATGTCTTGAGCACTATTCCATATTGCAGTTCCTTACACCTGCTAATTCATAGTAAACACTGCATATTTTATACATTGGTATACCATACCATAAATGGTGTGTCTTCCACATAGCAACACTATAGCCTTGCTTTATTGGTCCTGTGAGACTGCTTACCTATTGCACATCTCTTACCATACAGCTCGGATGGAACAGCCTTAATTGAGAGGCAGTGAGTGTGGGTCCTTGCTTCCTCACATAGGAGAGGGTCCTTAGGATATGGGGTTGGGGGTGTTGGTGAGCAGAGCAAACAGGGCACAGCTCCCAGTATGTTATACGTTTGATATCACAATCCCTTTAATTAAAATTGTACAGAAAAAAATAATCTGACTACCAATTGCACAGCTAAATGAAGTTGCTGGACCAAAAGTAAATTAACATTGATTGCAGGGCGAATAAATTGAGCAGATTCTGAAAGTCCTGATTTATTGAGGTGAGAACTGTTCCTCAACCCATTAACACAAAGATTTAATTAAAAGTGTCATGGTTTTTAGCAGCAAGTGCAAGAAGAGGTAGCAGCCATAAATAATAATAATAATAATTTTGCTATTTTGATAATGAAAAAAACCAATAGGCAAATTACAAGCAACAGCAACCTGAAATTAGATGAATGGACACTTATAACACTGAAGTTGTGATGACAAACACCAAACATAGGGATGACCGTTAAAATGCATCAGAACTGTTGCTCTCTCATGAGCCTCTGCAGAAAATCGCAGGCTCTTTGCTGTTGTGCGATTAAGTCCTGCTCTCCTGGAGAACAGAACTTTCTTGGGAAATATTCATCACTTTTAGTGCTGAAACCTGGACTGAGCTATCTGTACTGCACAGAGGATGATCCCTGTGTATAATCCTATGAAGCTGCCAATCAGCGATACCTAGGACCTTCAGAAATACCACTCCTCTAGTTATAATCTCCCTTCAAATGCGCTGTAATTTTTAGTATGATTCAGAGTGATAAATTGTTGCTAATATTCTTTCAGCGTGAATTACTTCAGACTGAACTGAAGCCGAAGCAACTCCCTGTGTGAGACTGTCTATAAATAGATGGAGACATGAGAGTTTCAGAATAGCTCAGGGACAATTTATTTTTTTCAGTCATATACATAATCTGATCCAGATTAATATTCCGAGTGAATACAAAAATGGAACACAAATATTACAGTTTTTTTTTTTTACTTCTATCAGAAGCAGTGATTTCAAGACACAAACTTGTGTCTTCAGTTCATCATGTATTAAAAAATGGAACAAAATTTCTGAAAGTAGTGGTGTGGTATTAAGACAATGAAGGGCTATGGTTGTGATCTCTTCACACAGTGCCTATTTAAATTATGGAAATTTCTTCAACAATATGTAGTGATGACCGCAAACTTGGATGGTTTCAAAATACAATAAACAATTTCATGGAGCAGAAGGCAGTCAATGATGTCCATGTTCTTTCGTCAGAGGCAATGTGCTTCTAAATGCCAGTTTCTGGAATCACAAGGAGGGAGAGCACTGTTGCCCTCATTTCTTTGCTGGCAGCTTCCATAGGTTTCTGGTTGACCAGTGCAAGAAACGTAGACAGGACTAGATGGGTCTTTGTCCTGTTCTTTAATAGGTGCTATAATGCAGCCCAGGAAGTGCAAAGAAGGAAAACTTACTCTTCTCTTCTGCAGAACATAATTTTATATCTGATTGTGTTGCTTTAATTCATTTTTTATTTTTATGGAGAACTTGTAATCATCCAGATGTTGTTGACCACAACTCCCATCACGTCTCTGAACTGGACATTCTGGCTAGGCCTGATGTGAACTGTAGGTCATCAACATCTGGAGTGCCACAGGTTCTCACTCCCCCTGCCTGCTCCCTGCCACAGAAGATGGCACTTCAAAAGCCTTTTGGGCACAGAAATGCACCACAGATAGTGTCTATCTCCACAAAAGTCAGAACACAAATAAAATGCCAAGCTTTCTGGCACAGTTATGTGTGAGAGTTGATGAGAGAGAGAGAGAGAGAGAGAGAGAGAGAGAGAGAGAGAGAGAGAGAGAGAGAGAGAGAACCTATTTGAATTCCACAAAGTCTTACAGTCTTGAAGGACTAGGCAGATAATCAAGGATGCTCCAAGCAACATATTGCTTGCACAAAAATTCATTTCTCTCCTCCTCTTATATCTGTCTTAGCCCAGTCCTCACATGCATTTTTAATCTACAAGGTGACTTTTATCCATTATTTTCATGTGATGAACACTCTTGCCCACAGGGGGAGTTCAGAGAATGATGGCATCCTCAAAAAAAAAAAAAAATGATTGAGAGCTCAATTTCTACAGAATGTAAAAAGGAATGTCCATGACTCAAAGACTATGAGATAAAAATTATGGAAGAAAAGTCAGGTTACGAAACTGAAAAAAATCTAGCATACCTCTCCATAAAATAATGACAACCATAGAACCACAAGTTATTGGGTATGTTGTATACCAGGCATCCCCAAACTGCGGCCCTCCAGATGTTTTGGCCTACAACTCCCATGATCCCTAGCTAACAGGACCAGTGGTCAGGCATGATGAGAATTGTAGTCCAAAACATCTGGAGGGCTGAAGTTTGGGGGTGCCTGCTGTAGACTATCTAGTCCCCCCATCCCACCCTGTGTAGAGAAATATGGATTACTCATTGATGAGATCATTCAACATTATTTTCTATGACCTAGCCTTTGAGAACAGGGTACTGGAATAGATTGGCTTTTTCCATGATCTAGCACAGTTCTCCTTACAGTCATAATATATATTTCACAAACCTGTAAATAAATGAAGATTGTAATACACTCTGCATTATATTCATAGATTCTCTTTTCTTAAAGTCATAATAATAGATGTAGTGATGAACATAGCTGCCAAGTTATCCCTTTTTTTAAGGGATTTTCCATTATGCTGAATAGGCTTCCTGGCGAGAAAAGGGAAAACTTGGCAGCTATGGTGATGAAAATGAAGAGAGAGGCAAATAATATAATATTGCAGAAGAAATAAGAGTGACATGGGAATGGACCAGTTAACTCCTGCAAAAAAAAAAATCAGAATATCCCAAAACAAATAGAGATACTCCTGTATCTTGTTGCCCAAATAAAATATATTGTACTTTAGACACATATCATTTCTAGGAAATTCTTTTTTATATATATATAAAATAGACTTTATTTCAATTATACAAACACAGGTTACAAAATGAAATTCATTTAACCAAAAAAACAAGAAATACAACAAAGCAAATTAATAAAAAAATCATATTCCAGACAGCAACCCCAAATACCCAAAGAACAAGAAAGAACGAAAAGAAAGGAGAAAAAAAAAGGGGGGGAGCTATATATATGTAGATATACATATACACACATATATATAGTAAATAGTAAAACAGAGAATACATAGATAATACTTTGAAATGTTGTTACATTTCAATAATCTTAGAATTTAACATAACAGAAAATAACTAATAATGCAAATTAACATAACATAATATAACCAAAATCAACTCCTATGATAATACACCAGATAAAATGTCATATAAGCTTAAAATGAATTATAAATCCTAAGATAAAGAAATAAACAGGGGAAAGAGGAAAAAAAAAAGGAGAGACCATAAGAAAAAGAAAACCTTCCCACTGTTCATACATTGCTTTATTTTGCGAGTTTATCAAATTCTTGCTTCTTTTTGAGTATCCTTAAATTCCTATTACTAATTTTTGTACTTAATATTAATTTTTCCCTGTTTTTTATCTTCAATATAAGCATATCACCAAATCTATATTGAAATTCTCTTTTCTTAAATAATCCTCTACCTGTTTCCATTCCTTAATACATTTCTGTTTGGGGGTATTCCTAATTGCTGTGGTCATTTTATCTAAATTCATGAATTCGACCAATTTCTCCTGCCACTCGTATATTGTCGGCACTTTTTCACCCTTCCAATTTTTAGCTATCAATAATCTGGCCGCTGCGTTAGCATATGCTAATATATTTCTTTTTCCTTCAGGGATATTTTCTGGGATCATATTTAATAAGAATATTTCTGGGCTTTTGGGGAACGTCATTCTCAACATTTTCTTCAATTTTTCATATACTCCGTTCCAAAATTCTTGAACCTTGCCACATTGCCACCAGCAATGGTAATAATTACCAATTTTCTCTTTACATTTCCAACATTTGTTGGAATCATTTTTATGTATTTTGGCAATTTTGACCGGCGTTAAATGCCATCTGTAAACCATTTTAAGAATATTCTCCTTAATACCTGAGCACGCCGTAAATTTCAACCCTTCTTTCCAGAGTCTTTCCCATTTATTACTGAATATAGGTCTCCCTAAATCTTGGGCCCAACGTATCATCGTGGCTTTTACTAATTCATCCTTTAGTTCCCATTCGAGAAGGTAAGCATATAGCTTAGACATTGGCTTTTCTTTATTTTCCAATAGTATCTCCTGCAATTTAGATTTATTTTCAATAAAACCAATTTTCAAATGTTTGTTAAATAAACTTTGGATCTGGCCATAATGGAGCCAGCTCATACATTCGTGTTTTAACACTTCATATGATTTTAATCTTAATTGTTCACCCTCTCTTTCTAGGATATCTGAATACGTCGGCCATTTACTCTGCCTGTATTTGCTGAATAATGCAGTTGCTTCCATAGGGGAGGCCCACCAGGGCGTTTTCGGCTCTAGTATCTTTTTATGTTCATACCATATTTTTAATAAAGATCTTTTGAAAACGTGGTTCGTAAATTCTTTATATCCGCCTTTTTTCTCCTCTAATAAATATTTGTGCCATCCCTGAGTGTTATTAAATCCTTCAATGTCTAATATCTCTTTATTGTCCAATTCTACCCACTCTTTTATCCACACCAAACTTGCTGCCGCATGATATAATCTTAGGTCTGGGACCCCCCATCCTCCCCTTTCTTTTATATCAGTCAACAATCTGTATTGTATCCTTGGCCTTTCCCTCCCCCCCCCATATAAATTTACTCAACCCTTTCCTCCATTTTTCGAATATCTCCTTTCTTTCCACAATTGGAAGCATTTGAAACAAAAATAATAGTTTTGGTAATATTACCATTTTAATCGCCGCTATCCTTGCAGATAACGTCATCTGTAAATTACTCCATCTTTCTAGCTCTCTCTCTATTTCTTTCCATTTTTCCCATAATTATTTTCGAATAGATTTATATTTTTGGCTGTAATTTCGATTCCCAAATACATCACTTTCTTTACGATTTCCCATCCTGATTTTTCCCTTAATTCTTTTATCCCTTTTTCCCTTAAATTTTTTGTGATACTTTTTGTTTTGTTCATATTTATTTTGAAACCCGATACTTTACCATAATCGTTTAAAGCTCTTTTCAGATGCCCTATCGTCTCTAGAGGATCCTCTAAAATTATGATGACGTCATCTGCAAATGCTCGCGTTTTATATGTACTTCTACCCACTTTGATTCCTTTAATCATCTCATTTTCTTTTATATCCTTCAGTAGGCTTTCAATTGTTAAAATAAAAAGGAGGGGGGAGAGTGGGCATCCCTGCCGGGTGCCCCTTGATATTTCAATTTCTTCGGAGAGTTCTCCATTTATTATCAAAATGCCTTTTTGTTTTTTATAAATTGTGTTTATACTTGTAAAAAAATTTCCTTCTATTCCTATTTCTTTTACTACTCCTTTCATATACTCCCAATTGACATTGTCAAATGCCTTCTCCGCGTCAAGGAATATCAAGGCAGCTTCCAGACCAGGATTCCAGTCAAGGTATTCAATCAGGTTGATCAAAATTCTAGCATTATTGCTCATCCTCCTTCTAGGGAGAAATCCCTGTTGTTCTTTTTCTATAATTCTATTTAGCACCTCCTTTAATCTTTTTGCCATAATTACCGCAAATATCTTGTAGTCAACATTTAGTAGGGAAATGGGCCTAAAATTCTCTACTGAATCCATTTTTTTGTCTCCTTTCGGTATAAGAGTTATAAAAGCCTCTTGCCAAGACTGGGGCATTTTCCCTTCTTCCATTATTTTATTAGCTACTTTCACATAGATCTCTCCTATTTCTTCTTTGAGGATTTTGTAGTGTTGACTCGTAAGCCCGTCCGTACCAGGGGACTTTCCTGCTTTTAAATTCCCAATTGTTTCATGTACCTCCTGCAAGGAAATGGGTTTATTTAACCTCTCTTTCTCTTCCTCCCTTATCTTTTCTAACTTGTGGTTTCTGATATATTCTTTCATCTTTGCCTCATTAATTTGGTCTTCTTTATACAAATTCCCATAATATTTCGTGAAACATTTATGTATATTTTCTCTCTTGACCCAATTTTTCCCATCCATTTTAATGTTTGTGATTATTCTTTCATTCTGTTTCTTTTTTAATTGCCAAGCCAATAATTTACCCACTTTCCCCCCCATTTCAAAAGTTTTTTGTTTGGCCCACTTAATTTTTTTCTCTATTTCTTGTCCCATTAATATTGATAACTCTGTTTGTAGAATCTTAATTTCTGATGCCACTTTGGCATCTTTGGGTCTTTTTACTAATTCTTTTTCTTTTTCCTCAAGTTCTTTTTGAATCTTGTTTAAATTATTTTCCCTTTGTCTCCTTATTTTACTCTTTTGTTGTATATATATCCCTCTAATAAAGGCTTTACTGGCGTCCCAGATTGTTTCTACCCCTTGTTCTCCTATTGTGTTAATCTGAAAAAATTATTTGACCAAATTCCTTATTTTACCTACAAACTCCTCGTCATTTAGGATTATTTCATCTAACCTCCATCTCTTTTTATTCCTATACTCTTCCTTCAAATTCAACATCACTGGGTTATGGTCCGACAATGATTTCGTCATAATTTCACATTTATCTAGCTTGATCATTAACCTATTTGTAATCCAGATGTTATCGATCCTTGCTGATGATTTTTGTACACTTGAATAGAATGTGTACTTTCTTTCCTCCGGATTTCTTAACCTCCAGCAATCTTGTAAATTATAGCATTCTAGTAGTCTAGTAAAAACTTCCGGTAATTTCCCTTTATATTTCCTTCCTTCACTTGATCTATCTAATTCCGGTTTTATCACTCCATTGAAATCTCCTGCTAAGATTATTTCCTCATCCTCAATACAATCTCCCATTTGTTTCCATAATTTTTTAAAGAATTCGGTCTTTCCTCCGTTTGGTACATACACATTTAACACCACAATTTCCCCTTCTGGTACATATAGCTTAACCGCAATTACTCTCCCCTCTTCATCTTGGAAGAGTTTTTCTGCTCTGATCTTTGAATCTACGTATATGACTACCCCTCTCTTTTTCTTATTATTCAAGGAGACAAATTCATTTCCCAATCGCTTGTTGGTCAGCATTCTTTCATGTTTTTTTGATATATGTGTCTCCTGGAGACAAATTACCTTCCATTTACCTTTTTTCAGAATATGTTCAATTTTATTTCTTTTAACTTTGTTATTTAAACCATTGATGTTCCAGGAGACTACCTTAAGGCTCATTTCTTTATTAATGTACTTTCAGTTAACCACAGCCAAAATTTCAATTTTTATTCAAATCTTAAGTTCCCCGTTAATACCCAATAATCCTTTATTATAAACAGGTATGAATAACTATATGATTGTATAAACAAAAAAGGATACGAAATCTAAAATAAAAAGGAAAGAATCACTATATTCTTACTCCTCTCCTTCCACCACCTGCCCCTCCTCTACACTGTTCTCCTCTCTTTCTCCTACTAACTCTCTCCAATTGTTCGTACTGAATCTCTCCGCTTCCTCTGGCGATTTTATTGTTTTCTTTTTCCCTTTGAAGCTGAAGGTAAGTCCCTCTGGGTACTCCCAAACATACCAGATATTTTTCTTCCTCAGAATGTCGGTCAGGACTTTGTATCTTTGTCTCTTCAATCGTATTCTTTTAGGCAGTTCTTTATAGATATCAACAGTCCTTCCCTCTATTACTAGTTCATTTTGCTTCTTCGTTTGAAGAATCTTATCTTTAAGGAGTGTTGAATTCAGGTACATCATACAGTCTCCCACCGCTTTACCATTCTTTTTCTTGTCCACTCTTACTCTGTAAATTTTATCTATATCCAGCCACAAAGCATCTTCTTCCACTTCCAGCCATCGGGCTACTTCTCTGACGATTTTCTCGTCCACCCTTTCGTTAGCAATCTCCGGAACTCCCCTCAGGCGGAGGGTCAAGGCATTTTGTTTGAGTTCAAGCATTGCCATCTGGTCCGCTATTTCTTCTTGTAATTTCCTTAACTCAGCTCTCTCTTCCTCCTCCTTTTTTTGCATTCTTTGTATTTCTCTATTTTCGGTTGTTATTCTCTTTATTGATTCTTCTTGCTTATTCAACTTCACCGTCGTTTCTTTTACTGTCTTATCTAGTTCCTTATGCTTGCTACTCAGTTCTTTTATTTGGCCAGACATAGAGTCCAATTTTCACTCAGCGATCTGTTCATTTCGGTGATGAGATCTTTAATTTCTGCTAGTGGGTCGTTTTCAGGTGTTATTGATAGTCTCTTTGAATTACCTGTCAGGTTTGCTGCCATTGTTGATGTTATTTTCCTTGTTGTCATATGTCCCGGCATGTCTTGCTCCTTCTAATATAGTTTTCCTCAGTATATTATTGTTATTCAGTCTCTTCCTGAGGTTTCTATTTTATTTTGGGAGTTCCCTTTCAGACTGATTATATCTGAAGAAGTGTGCATGCACACGAAAGCTCATACCAAAATATAAACTTAGTTGGTCTTTAAGGTGCTACTGAAGGAATTTTCTTATTTTGCTTCGACTCAGACCAACACGGCTACCTACCTGTAACTAGACTGATTATAAGTTCATCTGTTGGCTTTTCTATATATTATTTCAAGTTGTAATATCCCCACAGTCCACTAGGTGGCAACCTTCTTCGCCCCCAGTATCTGTGGTTCCTCTCTTTCTGCTTCTTGTTAGTCACTCAGCTTCCGTAGTGAAGGAGGAAGTGTTGCAACGGTGACTTTGCAAGTTTTAATCCTCCATTTCCCCTCTTTCTTCCACTCCAAGTATTGAGGTAGGGAACATTCAACAAACAGTCCTTAACACTTCTTTTACGAATATAGTTGTCGTATTTGACGTTTCAGAAGTTATTTCAAGGCTGCTCCCCTTCGCCTCCACTTATTGTGCCGGCTTGGGGGGGGGTTTCACAGCGTCCCGCAGCGCAAATACGACTCTTTAAAGGTGTTACGCTTTCCTTTGTAATTAGCACAGTCTTTAAGCTTGCGAATTAAAACATAATAATAAAAGGAACAGTAAAAACAGGGCTTACTCCGCAAGTCTTTTCCGCGATGTGTGCAGCAGCCCCGCGACCTCCTTCCCGGTTTGCGTCGCGCTTTCTCCTTTTGTTCTCCTTCTATCGCCAAACCGTTGTCTTTAACTTAGTTCTTTGAGGTCCGGGGGTCCTGGATGCTCTCTGGGCGGGTTTTGGGGCACACTGCCGCTCAGCTGCTTTGTTCTAGCGCCAGCTCCTCTCCTCCGCTTTCACCCCCCGGCGTAGGGGGGGTGCTAGCCCGGAGTTCTGCTTCTTCGGCGCCGCTTTTTCTTTTTTAACCAGTCAGACCCCGCGTCTGACTGTTTGGGGGGGTAGTTTTAGCGCCACTAACCCCCACGCACTCGCTTTCACGGCCTAGAGGAGCTCTTTTTCACGGAGCTCCTCCTTTCCGACCCGTTCTCCAGGGCACCCTGACCGGAAGTCGAGAACTCAATCTCTTGAGTATGGATCTTTATGAATCCAAAATGGCATCTTCCATTCTTATAATATTTTGATAACAAAAATGGAACTAGGTCTGTGAAGGCTTGGGTCTTAATTGTGTTTTTTTAAAAAAAAATGTAAGAAGAGGGGCCCACTGAGAAGTAGCATCTGAGCGTTAAGAGTATTCTCTGCATGCATTCTCCCCTTTCAAGTTCAGTTCAATTCTCTATCACTTTCCCTTTCATTCTACAGTCCCCTGCACCTCCCTTGCCCCGAGCAGGGTGGCACAACCAAGATCAATTAATTAGGGTTTCACCTGCAAAGTTTATTCCCCTCTAGAAATCTGTATTTTAAACCCATATACTTGTATCTCGCCTTTTGTTTACCCATTGTGGTCACAAAGTTTTCAGAAATCATTTGTGAATGGGAGAGCAATTTAGGATCCAAGCCAATGAAGTTTATAATTGGTGAGAAAGAGAGAAAGGATAAGATGATTTTATTTTCAATCACTTTTTAGCTACAATTCCATGCCTTGAAATTCCATGACTTGGAAGTACATTTCCTATTGAACACAGTGGATCTTGCTTCTGAGTAAACATGCAAAGGTTTCAGCTGCCTAGGAGTTTCCAATTAACCCTGATTTTTTAAACATCAAATTCAGGAGTGGGATTAAAGAAAGATTTCACAAAAACCCTGATCCCCTTTTTATGATTTGTAAGCACAGGCCTGTGTTTTCAAAAGTGATCTGTTCAGATACAGCTGTACTACCAGATCACTTACTGCTGGATTAGCGCTTAAATCTTCCAACAAAACCTGGATTATCTAATGCTCAGATTGCTGGCAAACAAGGAATGCTGTAATTTTTATAGCCCAGTTAGATGGGCATATTACATTTCTTGTTTAGCATTTTTTCCTTTCATTTTAAAATAAGGTTTATTCCAAAATGCTTTTTCCTTTTTAAGCCTTTAACACTAACACCTGCAAGGGCACCAATATTTTTTTGTTTCATTTTGTTTGCTCGGTTAATGTGCTCTGGAATAGAAGCTCTTTAGGGTGAATCTGACATCTGCCAGTTTTACTGTCCTTGGAAATAGATTCAAAGCCATCAGGAATAAGTTTTGAGAAGCCTTTTAGGAATTCACTCAGATTATTCTTTTCCCCACTTCAAACCTTCTTTGAAAAGAATGAATGATACAAATGCTACCAGCAGCAAATGTGGGAGTGGGTGGTTGTGTCTTGAAAATCCCAGCTCCTAGGTTATTAGCAGATTATGCCAATTTTCAAATTGCAAATGTATTTTTCAATAGCATATTATTTTTACATCATATTACAGACAAAGGGTAGTATTCGAGTATGTTTTACTCAGAATAGATCCACTGAAATTAATGGACATGACTAAGGTCCACTACTTTACTCTCCTGAGTAAAACATTGTTGAACATCACGAATTATTCATAAAAAGGACAGATATGCTAACTGTGCATTTTTAAAAGGCGTGTATTTTATTGGTACCTTAATCAGAACATGTGGTATAGTAATACAGTTTGCTCTGTGTTTTAGGGGGTCTTTGGGCAAGATACTCTAAATGAGCCCTTTTCCAGAGTGCATCCAAAACTTCCTTTCCACTGCCTATTCACTTGCCTCTCTCCTTCAACTGAAAGTACTTTCCCATTACTGTCAACTGTAAGCATCCCTTCCATGTAGTTGTTTACTCTGCTGAAGTAAATAGGGAATTTTACTATCAGAAGAGACCCGGTGCCACATTAAGATGGTGTATGGAGCTCTGGGAGGGGTAATGCATTGAAATCAATAACAGCTTGGTTTAAAATAGAATTTCAGTACTTTATTTTCATTTTTTTTAAAAAAACACACATGGTAAAATCAAGAGATTTTAATTCTTTGTGTCTCAAATCCAATTTTTATTATTTGTTAAAAAAGCACCAGCCTTAAAGCTATTAAGCACTGAGACACATAAAACATTACAATTGTTTCCGTTCATTAAATTAATTAGCTTCTTTTTGTCTCCTGCTCACATTAGACCTGCAACTTTGTAGATAGATGCCATTTTTTAAATGATAGCTGTTTTCCATTTTATCAACAAAATGTTGAGAGGTTCACCACTTAATACAGTAGTCTCTTTTTTCATTTCTAGTTGTATAGTTCTACAGCTATACAAAAACTTCAGTAACCTCCTCCTACTCATAACTCATTAATGGCCATTCTTTAGTTCATCCAGGGGGCACTAACATGTGTGTGTGTGTGTTTTCTTTTAAAATGCACTAACCCTTTACCGATGTTTTATTATTGCCAGAGGTTAACTTTTATGACTCTGCAATTTGATATAGGTTAGAGCTAAGCTAGCCTCCCACTGCCGAAGGTGGAGGCATGAGGGGAAGGGGCTGCTCTGGCTTGAGATCCATTGGCTCCTGAACCAGTCTCACTGCTGTTCTGCGATGCTGTTAAGCATGATCTGGGCCTGGTCACTGCACCTCCTCCAGGCTTACTGTCGCCTCACCTTCCACCCCAGTTGCCAAGTGCAGCAGGGCTGTAGATCTGACAGTGGCCCTGCCACTCTGCAAAGCCCTGCTGGTGGGCAAGCAGGAAGGCTTGGACTGAAGCCTCTAGAAGTGAGGGCCAGGTAGACCACTCCCTATACTTCTATCTGCCTGAGGATCTGTCCTGTGATTATCCTAGGGTGGGCTGCTCACAGCAGAGTCTTCTGTCTACGGTGAAGCCCTGTGCTAGGGAGCATATGATCAGGGCCAGGCAAGTCCCATCTCCCACGGTCACAGCATATTCAGTGAAGTGTGAGGCTTTGACAGAGTCCTGGAGTCCTCCTTCCCAGAGTCTCAGCACTTTCCCAGCTTTGGGAAGGAGATAGGACTCTAGAACCCTGCCCGAACCTTCACATCTCCTTCCCAAAGCCAATAGCCTCCTTCCCAAAGCCAATACCCACCTGTGGGAAGGCAGCGCGAGGACCGGGGATTTTGGCCTTGCACAAGGTGCCATAGTACCCCAATCTGTCACTGACAAAGGTAAGAACAAAGGACAGCATGCATTATGGTACTTTAAAGCAGAGGGTCTTCAGATGCTGAGGGACTCCCAACTTCCAGCAGCTCCAATGAGAATGGCTAATGGTTAGGGATAATGGGATATTCTATCTTATCCTACACTGCTTTGGTAGCTTTTTGGCTGTGAAGTAGTTTTTAAATCTGCAAACATAATTGTCCAACAATATATGAAGGACCATTGGGTTTTCACTGCTGGTGGGCTTCCCTCATCAAAAAATGTGAGGTGTAATATGGTGGGAGTATCAAGAGCTTTTCATTGCATTATAACGTGGTCCTGTCCTGTTTTACTCAGGGGCGGAGGAAGCCGCTGTGACACCCAGAGCGGCACCCGGGGGCATGCACCCGGGGTCATGGCATTGCCCAGCACCACGCATGTGTGATATCACCACGCACGCATGTGTGCTGCGTGGCGGTGGCAGCAAACCACTCCAGCGCCATGTGGGGGCGACACCGGGACCCTCCGGTCGTGGCAGCAGCCGCAAGCATAGGACCTCGGCTCCATCCCCACAAGGCGCTGGAGTGGTTTGCCAGTGGGGACTGCGCCATCCTTGGCACCGGGACCCTCCAAGGCCCTGGAGGGGGGTGACACTCAGCACGCGCCCCCCGCAACTCCCAAGCTGAGCCGCCTAGAGTCCCTTGCAATTTCCCTTATGTTGTTTAACCCCACTTGTGATGTTCAACATGTTTCAAAAGGTAGAGTGAAATTGTTGTTGCCTTGTAACAAGGCTTATAAAGAGATTCTAACTGCTTTTGGAATTGATATAGTGTGCTTTACTAAAGAAGAACACCCAGATTCGTCTCCAGTTTTGAAATGCTTAAATTTCAGTGACAACTCCTAATTAATTACAGGTATTAGAACTTAATTTGATTAGCACTGAGAGTTGCTGTTATGTCTGAGGCATCACACTTCATGGTGGCTCCCTGTTGAGTGTACACTTGGTAAGAAATCCATGTTGGTACATATTGTGTGAAAGTGATAGTCCTGATAAACTGATTATAGTTGTTGTTGTTTAGTCGTTTAGTCGTGTCCGACTCTTCGTGACCCCATGGACCATAGCACGCCAGGCACTCCTGTCTTGCACTGCCTCCCGCAGTTTGGTCAAACTCATGTTCGTAGCTTCGAGAACACTGTCCAACCATCTCGTCCTCTGTCGTCCCCTTCTCCTAGTGCCCTCAATCTTTCCCAACATCAGGGTCTTTTCCAAGGATTCTTCTCTTCTCATGAGGTGGCCAAAGTATTGGAGCCTCAGCTTCACGATCTGTCCTTCCAGTGAGCACTCAGGGCTGATTTCCTTAAGAATAGATAAGTTTGATCTTCTAGCAGTCCATGGGACTCTCAAGAGTCTCCTCCAGCACCATAATTCAAAAGCATCAATTCTTCGACGATCAGCCTTCTTTATGGTCCAGCTCTCTTTATTCTAAAAAGCAAATTGAAAGAGGATGTCATACATTGCCTATAGAGTGTGTAATTTTGCCATGAACAAATTGTTCCCTCATGTTGTTCCTTTTCCCTCAGATCTTTTGACTGTGGTTATAAACACTTCATATGAAAAATACTTGCACAAAACAAATGACCATATTGGCCTGAATATAAGCCTCACTTTCCCCGAAATTCCGACCGTGAAAAGTTAAAATGCGGCTTATATTTGCAACCTTACAGTATGCAGCCAGGAGCCTGGGGAAAACAGTGGCAGGAGCGTGGCAAAGTGCACAGTCCTCCATCCTCTCTCCCAAGGCTGGGAAGGGAAAGAGCAATGCAGCACGCCCCCCCCAGTGGATTATATTTGGGTATTATTATTATTATTTTCTCCCCCCCCCCATTTTAAAGGTGTGGATTATATTCGGCTGTGCCTTATATTCAGGGCAATACGGTACCCAGCATGGCTAAGAATGCTAAGAACAGCATAAATGGTATCATTTAATTTAATTGTATTTAAAAAGTAATCTAAGGATAGAACTAGGTGTGATCAAGAAGAGGGGACTGCCCACCCTATGGCCCATTCTTTGCCTTGCCCGTGAAGTGTTGCAACCTAAAAGAATGATGGGATGATTTCAAGCTGGTCTTTGACCATAATAAAATTATGAATGAATATGATGGGGTGATACCGTTGCACGCCACTCCAATCTTCAAGTGGTGCAAGATTCTAGGGGTTCCAGGCACACTTACCCAGGGTTTATGTTTCTAACACACCCACACCCACCACTTATTCTGGCATTTCCACAGGTACTGATTCCTTTTGCCTCCCCCCACCCTTCCACAGAAGACACCCAGGGGGTTCAGAAATCAATCAGAAGTAGCTCATTTCCAGCTAGCCAGCCCTTCTCTGAGATACTGTATTCCCCCCTTGCCTTCAGCTACTGACTGCACCACTCGGCAGTCCAAGCTCCATAGACACCCACACATACGCTGGATTTCTTTGGGCATGCCTTCCCTCAGGATGCCATGCAGCTGGGATCCTGTGTCTCTCTTAAGCTCCTGTAGTATCTCATTAGCCAGGGCTCTCATCCTGCATGGAGTCATTTTTTCCTCTCCATGAAGGATGCTCAGCACTCTTGTCAGCAGCTGCTCCATTTGATCCACAGCAGCGCCCTCTTTGCTGCTGCTTCACTATCTGAAGTAAGCAATTTTAACTTTCCTAAAAGGTAAAGGACCCCAGTCGCGAACGCCTCGGGGGTTGCGGCGCTCATCTCGCTTTACAGGCCGAGGGAGCCGGCATTTGTCCACAGACAGTTTTTCTAGGTCATGTGGCCAGCATAGCTGCCAAGTTTTCCCTTTTCTCGTGAGGAAGCCTATTCAGCATAAGGGGAAATCCCTTTAAAAAAGGGATAACTTGGCAGCTATGGTGGCCAGCATGACTAAGCCGCTTCTGGTGAAACCAGAGCAGTACACGGAAACACCGTTAACCTTCCTGCCGGAGCGGTACCTATTTATCTACTTGCACTTTCTGGGGTGCTTTCGAACTGCTAGGTTGGCAGGAGCTGGGAGTAACAGGAGCTCACCCCGTCATGGGGATTCAAACCGCCAACCTCCTGATCGGCAAGCCCAAGAGGCTCAGTGGTTTAGATCACAGTGCCAACCACATCCTAGACATAATTAAATTATAGCACCCACTAAACTCAGGAACTTACAGGAGTCTAACACCCAGAAACACATCACAATACCTTTCCATTATTACATGTTACAGGGACAGTGGAGGAAACTCAGTAAGGGTATCTTTGTCAAATCTAGTTTGGTTTAAAGGCTGAAGAGCCACAATAGATTCAGAGCTGAATTCAAGGGTGTGTGATTGTGGCATCTGTTATAAGGTGCTTGTCTAGATTTTTGCCTGGTCCATTTTAATGGTTCAGACCATTAGTCTTGCTTGCATTTGATATAAAATCAGCTATCTGACCATCAATAACCCCCAAGAACCTTTATTCTGTTTATGACATGACCTGTTAACAACCAGACTTCTTGACTCTAAAGTTGCAGAGAGGATTAAATTGATAACTATTTGGCTATGGGCAGGGGGGACTGTTTATAAGTCCCCCCCCCAGGAAGAGCTTCAAACTCTAAACAAACACTTGCGCTTCAGTTTAGTTTATAAAACCTTGGAATCGTGATGATAGTGTTTGCTTTTCAAAAATGTAAACGTTTTCTGTTTTCACCCAAACTTTATCTTATGTAACTACAAGGATAATTATTAGGAGCAAACACAGTACATTTCAAAGGAATATTTTTTGGAACCTCTGGCACATCTGCACCCCCTTCATTTTAAATAGGAGTACATGAGACCCCAAAGTACTTAAGGTATAGATCTTGCATGAGGAAAGTTTTTTTGGGGGGGGCACCAACTATTTCCTCTACATTTCACAGAGCTCTCAATTGCAGTTCACAGACCTTGGACCAAGAAAGGGCAAGAGACTTCTATAGCCTGGCAGTTTGCAAGTTACAGATAGAACAGGAAGAGATTAACTCTCAAATCAGGGATAGAGATCTTGAGCCTAACTTTGAGCCTTAACTGCCTTCAGGATAAGGTATTAACTCTGCATTATTATCTTTTTAAGATTTTGTGAGTTCTGTGACAAATGTAATGATCATCTCTTAGGAACTGAGGACTCTCTCTTTGAGTTAGGTATGTGAGCATTGCTGCCTGCCTATCTTTGCACTATAGTAGTCTGGAATTTAGCTTGTATGTTTTCTCTTCTTGTGAGAAACCACCCTCTTGCACTAGTTCTTGGTGTGCAACTTCCTTATTAGGTATTACGGTAACATATACACATACATTTAAATAACACATATTTGTTTTCCAGACAAAAAGTGCCATTGCTCTTAGAAGTGTGTTCTGGGTCCAGGATGGACATGCACGAGGGTTCAGAAAGTGTGTGAGAGAAAATGGTGATACCTTGCCACATTAAACTCTGAGGGCCTTCTGGTGGTTCCCGCACTGCAAGAAGTGAGGTTACAGGGAACCAGGCAAAGGGCCTTCTCGGCAGTGGTGCCTACCCTGTGGAACACCCTCCCATCAGATCTCAAGGAAATAAGTTTTAGAAGACATCTGAAGGCAGCCCTGTATAGATGTTTTTAATGATGGACATTTTCTTCTGTTTTTATATTATGTTTGAAGCCTCCCAGAGTGGCTGGGGGCAGCCAATGCACTGATTTCTCCCCCACCCCATAATGCTCATGCAGATAACAGCATAGGGATCAAAATTCCTAAACTAACTACAGTAAATGTACTGAATGAAATCATAAGTGGTTGGTCAAAAATATGGGCATGCTATGTGATCTTTAATCAACTTTATCCTCTCCCTGTTCCTTAAACTCCTTTGAGCAAATTCAATGCAAATTGCACTTAGTTTAGAGTTGGAAGGGATCCTGAGAATCATCAAGTACAACCCCATGCAATGCAGGATTATGCAGCTGTCCCTTATGGGAATTGAACCTGCAACCTTGGCATTCTCAGCACCATGTAAGTAAGTAAAACCTTTATTGGCATCAAACGAACTCGCATACAAAATAATAACAGATTAAAACTGTCACTGTGGCAAACGCTGTGCCAAGAGAGGGAAGGGAATAATCCGCCATCCACTTTCACGACAATGGGGCTTCCGACAACTCAGATGACTGCAGAGTACAACGCCGAGAAAATAGTAAATTAAGATATTGAGCCACCACCTCGGTGAGGACCGGGTCCTTCCCCAGCAAGAGGAACCGCAAGATTTCCCGCTCTGGTCTCCCTCTGGGAATGCAGAGCCGGTCCAGGAACCGTTGACGAAGGTCGACGTAAAGGTTACAATGAAAAACCATATGTAGAAGGCTTTCCACCTGAGGGTCATGACATGGACAGATCCTCTCATCCTTCGCCCTGCCCGAGAATCTTCCACACAGGAGGTTCGATGGATTTGCATTGAAGCTGGCCAATGAAAATGCCCTTCTTTCTTGTGGGTTCAGTAGGAAGTCAAGATAGTTAGGTTTTGTTTCATGAGCCCACGGGAGGTGGAAAAGAAGGGGGGAACATGTTGTGCCTGCTGCCACTATAAGATCCTGTCTCTCAATGTCCCACAACCTAGTAAGGACTGTGGCTTTGGCAGATTGTAAGGACATTGAGCAGAGGAGTTCTGCTGAAAGCCCCAGTTGCTGTACCTTCCTATTGAAGTGTTGCAGCCCTGGGGGGAGGAAGGTGTCCGAAAGCATTACCTGGAGGAAGGGATCTCTGTCAGAGTCAAGGCAGATTTTTAGCCAGAATATAAGGAATCTTGCCCAGGCGACAGATTCCACCTTGTGTTGAGCTCCCTCTAAACATAAAACTGCATATGGGACGCATCTTGGAACAGAGAAAATCTTGTAGAGGAAGGTTGATTGCACTTGCTCTACTGTCTGGGTGAACCCCGGGATCCAGATTGGAATGCAGTAGAGCAGTTGTGAAATGGTCTTGGCATTGAAGATCTTGAGCGCAGAAGGGATATGTGAGTTGCCCCTTGTTGTAAAAAATCGCGTAATTGCCTGCGTGGATATCTTACTGGCGTTCACTGCCACGCCTCGATGTGGAGACCAGAGGAGCCTATGGTGAAAGGTGATTCCTAGATAATTGAATTTAAAGACCTGCTGGATGGGTTTACCTCCAAAAACCCAGCTATAACTCGTGCGTGAGTTACCAAACACCAGGATTTTGCTTTTTCCAAAGTTCAAGCATAAGTTCATTTTGGCCATGTACTCAATGCAGGCAATTACCAGTTGCTTTAGACTTATTCTGGTCCGCGAGAGCAAAACCATATCGTCCATGTACAGGAGGATGGGAATGTTTATGGCCTGGAGTTTTGGAGTGTGGGCATCCACCTGCTTTAGTAATGGGGCTAGATCGTTGAGAAAAAGATTGAAAAGCGTAGGAGCAAGTACGCAGCCCTGTTTTACTCCTCTGTTGATACTGACTGGTGTTGTGATTTCATTCCCAGAATGGATTTTTATGCAGCAGGTGTTATTGGTATAAAGCTTTTTGATCAGGTAAAGAAGTCTGGGTTCTAAGCCCATAGCCTCCAATTTGGCCCAAAGCAACCTCCTGTCGATGGTATCAAATGCCGCTTGAAT
The DNA here is from genome assembly GCF_965207765.1 of Zootoca vivipara. Classification (NCBI taxonomy): domain Eukaryota; kingdom Metazoa; phylum Chordata; class Lepidosauria; order Squamata; family Lacertidae; genus Zootoca; species Zootoca vivipara. The sequence goes on from NC_142587.1 coordinate 61,364,724, forward strand.
GTCCAGGAAGGCCACATGTAGATGTTCTTTATAGAATCGCGTGGATTTGGCGACTAGGTGAGACAGCACCATGCAGTTTCATAGGGTCGATTTTCCTGGTCTGAACCCAGCCTGTTCAGGGCCTAAGATGTTATTGTCATCGAGCCAGGTAGTTAATCTGTTTAACAGATGCTTAGCATATAATTTCCCAATGTTAGAGAGAAGACTTATTGGCCGATAATTTGCCGGCAGCTTTTTGTCACCTTTTTTGAAAATAGGGATAATTATGGATTGTTGCCAGGAGCTGGGCATAATTCCTGAGCTATCGACAAACGTGAACAAATCAGCCAATATCGGAGCCCACCACTCCGGTTTAGTTTTAATCAGTTTAGATGGAATGGCATCCGGGCCAGGGGCCTTCCCTACTTTCATCTGATCAATTAAATTTATGATTTCTGACATGGATACTGGAGGCCACTCATCTAGGAAAGAGAGAGTGTTCTGATCTTGCCTGTCCGGTGGAATGCAGTTGTCGAAAAATACTGACTTGAAATGAACTATCCATGTGCCCAATGGAATTGAGGTTAGCTGCTCATTCTGTGGCAGTGGGGGATCTGCTACAGCCATCCAAAATTTTTTGTGATCTCTAGATTGTATGGCTGAGAGTAAAATTTCCCAGCTTTTCTGGATATGTCTTAACCGGCCGAGCTGGATGGACTCCCTTAGTTGTTGAGTTCTAGAAAAATAGATGTCAGGTAGGCGGGAACTGCCCGATTCTCTGGATTCTCTGTAAAGTTTCCTGATTTCGGCTTTCATAGCTAAAGTCTCTTTGTCGGTCCAATCACCCGGGCTCCTTTTCTTAGGAGGCCTATGTGAGTGCGTGTGGGACAGTTCTGTTATTAAGATGTTAATAAATTCCTCGAACCGAGTAATTCCCTCAGCTGGAGTAAGAGCACCTTTCTCTGCTGAAAACAATTGGGTCACGCGGTCGGTTTTTACCAGGCCTTGGAAGAGAGACAGAGTGTGTTCGTTGGTTTGTATCTTCAGAAGCTGGAGTCTCGGTTCCTGGGGGAGTGGGCTGTTTAACTGTACAGTCTTGCTCAATGGAAAGACAAGCTTGCAGTGAAGAGGGAGATGGTCACTGAGCATAGGATCGCCTATGTAAAACTCATCCACGAATGGCGTCATTCCAGCAGGTATTATAATATAGTCCACCACGCTGTTCCCCTGCGGGGAGATATGGGTGAAGTTCCCGGAGCCTTCCCATTCTGTTAGCCCATTAAGCCATGTCAGGGCCCTGGTGGTAGTCAACTTGGTGAGACGCAGACCCGCCTGGTTTATTACTGGATCCAGGGATCTGCGTTCCCAAAGACAGAAATCTGGGAGGACAGAAATATCCAGGAGCTCCCAGGCTTTTGTGTATACTTCCCACCCTTGGCCTAGGCGAGCATTAAAGTCTCCAGTTAGAATGATAGGTAAATCAGGGCAGATGAGGTCCAGAATCTCGAACACATGTGTAATGAGATTCCATTGAAGGTTCTTGACTGTGGCAGTGGGAGTGGGAGGAATATACACGTTGATCAGTAACATTTCCTGGTTCTCCAGCACTATCTTTGTTACTAGTAGTTTACAGGTATCATTTGTCGACAGGATGTGTTCGCATTTTATATGGGGAGCCACTAGAGTTAACAATCCACCTGAAGGTCTGCCTTTCTTGTGGCTTTTAGTTGCGGGAACAGAGTAAGCGTTGAAACCTGCAAATTCAATGTGATGTAATGACCAGGTTTCTTGTAAACAAACTACATCATGAGCCCTTAATAAGTTTGAGAACTCTGGAAGGCATAGCTTTGGAGACCACCCTGCCACGTTCCATGATATCATTTGCAGAGAATTGTGCACCTGACTCCTAACCGCGGCATCAAGTCAATCTAGGTGAATATCAGGAGGATGGTTATCGCTTGATGTCCCAGGCGGCCCCAGGCGCGTTTCCACCACTACCGTTGGAGCGTCAGTTATTGGTCCGTGGGCCCTGGAGTCTTTTGCTAGGATGATTTGGGGGACTTCTTCACTCTGCCCCGTATAAGGATTCCGACCGGCCTTAGATTGCTGGGAACTGGGGGACTGAGATGGCTTGGGTTGAAGGGCCAACAGATTGATGTGGCCGAAAGGGTCCTCGATGACTCTATTGCAGGTTACATGGCGTTCCGGATTTGTTTTGAAGGCATAGACTTCACCGGGAGGTGTAGATTGTAAAAGGTCAGCAACTGTATCTTGGGGTGGATCGATTAGGGGATTAAAGTTTAATGGGTGTTGTGGCTTGTCGCCTTGTATTGGGCTGGAGGTAACGGAAGTCTCCAGTTCAGGCATCGAGACGTATGAAGGAGAGTGCATTTCAGATTGGAGTTGCTTAGGCGGACCGGGGGCGGGCACGTCACATGGAGCGTCCTGGGAGCCAAGAGGAGGGTGTAAAAAGTCAACTAAATCAATTGCAGGCAGACTTTCGTACAGTGCAGGGCTGTCCGAGTCCTGTTGGGAAATGGCGTTGCCCATACAAGAAGGCCTCGTCTCCAGCCCCCCGTTCACTGGTTTCTTGCGACAGACAGGCCTAGCATCAGAGCAGATGGCCCCTGTCCTGATGGGTAATGGTTTGCAGATCTGGTTAGCAAACACTCTTGTGAAATATATGCCATTTCCTTGTGCAATTGTTTAGTTTTAGGATTCTAGCAGGTGGATAAGTAGATCTAAAGTTAATAACCAGCCGCTTCAGAAAGGACCCAGTGGGCAACCATAGAATGTCCACAATCTCTGATGGACGTAGGACGTGCCCCAGCAGTTGGGACAGAGAGTTGGCAACTGAGAGTTTATCTACCCAATTGTTGTAATTCAAGGGGTGGTTTCCCACTAGCACAGCCAGTTTATGAGGCTGGAGTTGTAGATTCAAGTTATGTGCTTGTTCGTCCGGGCCCTTTGCTTGTTGTGCGGAGTCGACCTGCAGACATGGGCGGGGGGGGGGGAGCCGGACTGGCAATGTAGTCAAACTGGGGAGGAGTGGGTGGTCGTTTGGCCAGGCTGAGCACTTCCTCGAGCTTCTTTTCAATGCCGTCCAGCCTTTTATACAGGTTGCTGATTGTATGCGATATCAGTTCGGATTGGCAGGTTAGCAATTCCAACATCTCTCGATCCGCAAAAAGTTGGGTGGATGATTGTGGTATTTCGGATAGAGAATTTTGGATTTGCTCAGAGGGAGGGGCCTCCTCTTGTAATCCCGGGGCTGGCTGCCCCTCGCCCACCATACAGCCAGTCACTTTATGGGTAATACTAGAGGCAAGAGCAGCAAAACTGTTTTCAGTAGGGAAACTATTGCAAATCTCTGCCAGGTCATTATTGGGCAAGAAGTCACTGATTTTCATCTGTTTCTTGGCTGCGTCCACGGTCTCATTGGAATGGTGCCTGGAGTGCTTTTCCCCTCTCATACCAGCACAGACGGAGAGGGGGAGAAACCCCACTTAGCCCAAAGCAGAGTGAACTGTGCTAGTTAGTGAGCATTCTCTTTAACAACTCACTCCCTTTCAGTCTTTATCTACAACGCTGACTTGCAGGTTTGCAGATTTGCAGGTATGTGGGAGTGGTAAAAGCATAAAAATATAAAAACATAAAAACAAGTTTAAAACAATCTTAAAACGCCATTAGTACCCTCGGAAAAAAAGCTTGTGAGGCTTGTGAGGCTAAGTAAAGGAGAATAAGGAAGAATCTTTACCAGGCACTCTCCGAGGCTACCTTCAAGACGCCATCTTGAACCTTGCTTTAGTAAGCTGAGGTATCCAGCTGATGCCAATTGAAAGCTTTTGTCTCCTATGTTCCAAAATTAAAGAGTCTGATAGAGTGAAACAAACAAGTTGTCCTGGGCCATCTTAAAAATCAACAAATTTACATTTATGTGACCTGGCCTCTGAAAGCTCCTGCAACATACTTACATGTGTTTTAATGTTGTCAGTAGTAGGGTGTTGAATCCAATGAAGTCACTAGGTGAGCAGAATAACTCCCACTCAATGGAACCTCCCCTTCCTTGTCACCTGCTCTGTGCTCCCTGCACCCCAAATATCACCTCCAGAAGGTTGGGAAGCTTTGAATGTAAGCTCAATAAGGTTGGGGAAGATTTTGGTGGGGTACAGGGAGGAGTTCATTGGGGAAGAAGGGGCACCTCCTGTGACAGCAGAGGTAATTCTGCTCACCCAGTGACTTTGTAAAATAGTAGGATTATTTTACTAGAAAATATTTGCCAGTTCTTTATATCTATTAGGAAACATAAGTCCAAACAGGGAGAATGGAGAGCAAGGAGCACAGCCATATAAAATGTGACAGAAAAAAGGCCAACGGAATTTGGGGGAGCAAAAAAAAAAAAAACACACACACCATTAACACTTATCACAAATGAATTTAACTGCAGTCCATAGGACTTGGAAATGTGATGCTGTGCCTGAATCTGGGGGGGGGAGTCTAATTTGAATCTCTGCAGGTCATTATAAGTCTAGTCTGGTCTAGTGTAAGATAATGAAGCTGCTGCCCTTGTTTGTATGGGTCAGTAAGCATCTAGTCATGGTCTGGCCATGTTAGTAATAATTCAGATTTGGGTCTTTATAGAGTAGAACTATGCCAGGGTGCAACTGTTTACATCTATGAACAGTTTGTGGGCAGACATATTTTAATTGCTTTTCTCAAACTGTTCCCCTGCCAGTCGAAATAAATTGCATGTTGAATGGCCACTGTTGCGATATTAGAGAATATTTGCCAAATTGATTACAGCAAGTTTTGTTACAAAAAATGTAAAATCTGGGTGATATGGCCCAATGCTCCATGAAGTCAATGGGAATGAACAGCTGTGCTTCGTTCAATGGATGCAAGGCAAGGGAAAGAAAAACGGAAGGACCATTTTAAAATGTTAAACTGCAAATGTAATCTAAATAGTAGCACAATGACCAGAAAACCTGGGCCTTGTGTAATGCTTTTAACAGCACAATATGATAATACTTCTATAAGGACCAGGCAGGAACAAACAACCTGATGAGGTGGTGTTGCTGACACCTGGCTGCTGCAGGGCTGAGGCAGCACAGTGATGAGGTCAGCAATGTGCAGGCACATCAACAGAGCCAATCCCGCACTACCACTGGCATGTTTGCACAATTCTCTTTCCCTGCACCAACCAGGTCAGCAGCAGCACCCTGTCCACTGTGCCAGCTGCCCCTGTTTACAAGTTCTCTAGAGTTGTGGTTTAGTCGTTTAGCCGTGTCCGACTCTTCGTGACCCCATGGACCAGAGCACGCCAGGCACTCCTGTCTTCCAGTGCCTCCCACAGTTTGGTCACTCATGTTGGTAGCTTCGAGAACACTGTCCAACCATCTCATCCTCTATCGTCCCCTCCTCCTTGTGCCCTCAATCTTTCCCAACATCAGGGTCTTTTCCAGGGAGTCTTCTCTTCTCATGAGGTGGCCAAAGTATTGGAGCCTCAGCTTCACGATCTGTCCTTCCAGTGAGCACTCAGGGCTGATTTCCTTAAAAATGGATAGGTTTGATCTTCTTGCAGTCCATGGGACTCTCAAGAGTCTCCTCCAGCACCATAATTCAAAAGCATCAATTCTTTGGCGATCGGCCTTCTTTATGGTCCAGCTCTCACTTCCATACATCACTACTGGGAAAACCATAGCTTTAACTATACGGACCTTTGTCGGCAAGGTGATGTCTCTGCTTTTTAAGATGCTGTCTAGGTTTGTCATTGCTTTTCTCCCAAGAAGCAGGCGTCTTTTAATTTTGTGACTGCTGTCACCATCTGCAGTGATCATGGAACCCAAGAAAGTAAAATCTCTCACTGCCTCCATTTCTTCCCCTTCTATTTGCTAGGAGGTGATCAGACTAGTGACCATGATCTTAGTTTTTTTGATGTTTTTTTATTTGTTAAGTGACTACTATTCCCACACAGATGAACAGATTCCAAGGTTTAGAAAATGAAACAGAAGCAAGCAAGAAAGGTGCGCTAAAGGAAAGGGGAAAACAGCAACTCTTTAGGACCCTGGGAATTTGTATAGCCTTGTGTCAAAATAATATGGTTGCCATATTTCAAAAAGTTGTCGAGCTTTTTTGGGGGGAGGGGCAAAGTTGCTATATGTCCATCTTTGCCGATTTCTGCCTGGACGCTGCTTCCAACTGCAGTATTCCGGGTATGTCTAAGAAATTCCGGATGTATGGCAAGCCTATCGCACAAATTTCTTAGAATGACATCTGCACATTTAGCCATATAAATTTCCTTCTTGTACCTCGAAGCTTACTTTAAAAAGAAAGTTCAGAGTGTGGGCTCCATTGCAGGCATGATTCAACTGCAACATTTGCACCATTGTAAATCTGGCCTTGGTAAAATGTATGGCTAATCAGAAATGAAATAAATGAGATTCTCATTTGCATAAGGTCATGATAAAAAGAAACAATTAATAATAGGCACCTGTAGAAGCATGGGTTCAGATAATTGGGAGGAAGCATTGGATATTTGCAGTCATACAACTCAAGTAAGTGTGAGGGTACAGTATATGTGCATCCTTCTCAGAAACCACCAGAAAAAACCTCTGTGTTCAGAATTACATTCCCACTTTTCATGCATTGTTCTTGTTTAAAAACTATAATCTTTATTACCATTAAGGAAAATTAAATGTCTTAGAATTAAAGAAATTTCAGATATATTGTATTTCATGCAAGGAACAAACTGATATTTCTTTAGGGAAGTGGGAAGAGATATTCCCTCAGGATGGGCTGGGTAGTTTCCCCTAGCATGTCATTGTTGCTCTGGATTTTATTTTTCATTTTCGGTAAAAAATAATAATAATAATTAGGTTGCTTTATTTCACCTTGCATGTAATTTGGCTCATTTGCCTGAGCCATCTGCTTAGTGGACACACCACTAAGTGTGTTGTTTCCCAAACGGTTTGGTGTACAACCGCAGAAATTATGTAGGCTAATTTAGGAGGGGAGGCTGATGTAAGTTTACAATGTTGTTATTACATATTTTGTAAATGGCTTTGAGTCTTTCAATGATCAATCTAGAAATGTTTTAACATCAATAAATAAAATAAGGTAATAAATAGGATTGTGCTTTGGAAAAGGTCTGGACCTTATCAACATAGCCTTTTCTTCTAATACACTATGGCCGTATATAGTACACATACAGAATGTTTTTACTTGGTTCATGGGTCATAGAAGATGCACTTTACTGGACGGCTGGAAGGCAAGATTGTGGGTGAGATATATTTTTTATTTATTTTACAGGACATAATACTCCCTAACGACATGATTAAGGCCAAAGATAAATATATGCAATTTATAGTGAAGTCAATGGGAGTCCGAGGCTCAGTCCCGAGATAAGAATTATAAGTTTCTATCTGTGAAGTGGGACATCTAGTTTTAGGTTCATGTGGTGCTCAAATACTACTTTCTGCCCATTGGATAATATTATTGGTTTTCCATTCTCAAGGAAAACAAGCTAATTCAACTTGGTTTCTGTGAATCAATATCCTCAAATCTTTTCAAGGTGCCCAATTGGTATATACTATCAGAAATTGCAATGTTCATTGACTGTATCTGATTTAAGAATTCTTATAATAGATGGCAAATGTGCAGTTTAGTGATAAGAAAATTGAATACTTTAGAAGGACTGTAGGGTGAAGGAACCACTATAATTCTGAATCTAAGTATTTCACTTACATTCCCAAGCAATATTGCCAAGAGACAAAGTTTCATTCCATTATTTTAAGTCATTCTGTGAAGGAACAGTCAAAATTGGTAGAACTATTATCATGCTTCAGTATGCAATATGGTGACTACTAAATATTTTGCTACAATGTTGAACTTCTACATTGGCACTGGTGGGAGTTCCCCCACTTATTCAAAAACACTTTGAGGACCAGGGATATTTGTCAGAACTATGACAGGAAAGTAAAAGATTAAATCCCCTATCCCCACATGCAGCAGTCTTGTTGGGGGTCACAGTGACTGTTCTTTGCAGTTGTAAAAAGATTTATACAGTTTTAAGCAACACACAGAGTTATTCGGTCAGAACCTCAATCAAGGCCTCCCAGGACCTCTTCACCCTTTAGTAGAGCAGCAGACCTCAGAAAACACAATTATCATTATTACCATTATTAGTATTTATTACCCATCCTTCACCACCAAGAGTATGCTGTGCCCTCCACCAGAGATACTACTAATACTCCATGTACCTCCATACTTAGGGTGGACCCCTGTAAATAATCTCCCCAAGTATATTAGTATGTATTACCAACCAGTTAAATCATACTTGATCGTTTGAACCAGATGCTTAACAAAGCACTGGGTAATATCTTAAAAGGGCAAAATTGTCAAGCAGGGACCACCAACCTTGGGGACTGGGGCTGTGGGCACAGTATGAATTTTGAGAAAGTGCCGTGGGTGTCAGCCACAAAATGACTGCCATATTTAAAAGAGACAAGGCACAGTAGTATACAATGGTGCAGAATTGTCCCCCACCAATTCAGTGAGAAAAAGGTACCTACTTCAGCCATCATTCCACCTGCTCACAGGGAAAAGCTCTTTGTCCATCTCCCCTGCTCACAGTAGGACCAAAGGACGGTGTTAAACTCTGGCATCCAATAAAATGTGGGCATATTTAAGGGGGCAATTTTAATTTCAGAAGCCAAGCCAGTGTAAACAGGAACTGCTCAGGAAGAACAGTCTCTCATGTACTGTGAATTTTTGAGGGGATATTTACTGAGACATTTTGGGGGTGCTATAGGAGGTATTGGTGGAACACTGGTGCTCATGGGTACCATGTTGACAACCTTTGTGTGAAAATCCACTAACATACAACCCTTCCCCTGTCCACACACAAAAATATGTGTCTCTGAAGTAAATAATGATGACGCCTGGTGGTTTCAACATGCAGCAGAATGAGGTGACAAAACCATTCTTGAATGCTCCCCCATGTAAACACTGACTTCAAGCTTAATTCCTAGCACAGTGGTTGGAAGAATTCTAGTCCAGTCCATGCTATGCTGACTTTCTATTTATAAGCAGCTTTTTATTCAAGGGAACATTTAAAATGTGATTTTCTTTGTATTCATTCTAAAGGAGTACAGTTTCTCCTACCATCTCAGAACTTTACCACTTCACTGTTCTGGACAAAGTGGTACACCGGACCGGAATTCATGTATTTCAGACATTTGATAAGGGAAAAACATCAATTAGCAGCATTTGAATTAGTCATTAAATTTTGCTCTAATGCAACTGTGGTTGGAATATAGAACAATTGACAGACAAATGCATTTAAACTGTAAAAAGTATCAAGGATCCACATTTTGCTATCCCAGTTCTGGCAATAACATTGCTCACAATGTTTCATTCAACAATAAAAAGTCAAGGTCTTCATTAACATGAGAGTTATATTAATGTAGAGCAGGATACACTGTGTGATTCATTGAAGTGGCACTTTCACTTCCATACATTAAGGTTCTCAATAGAGCCACACTGCTATGTAAATCAAAGAAAATGATTATAGACATATTTTAATAAAGTGGTGGTGGTAACAGCTGATCAGAAAGATCTTAGGCACTCCACTGGATCTCATGAGATTTCACCAGAAGCTGGCACCACTGTCAGTGCTGCTTCCTCACTAACAACAGAGGTTGTGGGGTGAGCGGAGTGCCCTGACCATGCAACCAACAATATAGAGTTAAAAGCTTTGTCCCAGCACTAAAAAACAAAAAACTTACCTAGTTCAGCTGCCATTAATAAAATACAATACTGTAAAATAATAGCAAGAAATATTATAAGTTGTTAGATAAATTGTGAAACGCCAAGTAAATAATAATACAGTGGTATCTTGGGTTACAAACACCTCGGGTTACAAACACTTTGGGTTACAGACTCCGCTAACCCGGAAGTAGTACCTCGGGTTAAGGACTTTGCCCCAGGATGAGAACAGAAATCGCATGGTTGCAGTGGGAGACCTCATTAGCTAAAGTGGTACCTCAGGTTAAGAACGGTTTCAGGTTAAGAATGGACCTCCAGAACGAATTAAGTTCTTAACTAGAGGTACCACTGCAATGGCATCCAGCAAACTTTTTGACATATTGAAGTATAGAAGATTGGTGACATGAAGCACAGGAGAAAATGAATCGTCCTCAGGTATAAAAAGGTAAAGGGACCCCTGCCCATTAGGTCCAGTCATGACCGACTCTGGGATTGCGGCGCTCATCTCCCGTTATTGGCTGAGGGAGTCGGTGTACAGCTTCCATGTCATGTGGCCAGCATGACAAAGCTGCTTCTGGCGAACCAGAGCAGAGCACGGAAATGCTCGCACTGGTATGCTTTTGAACTGCTAGGTTGGCAGAAGCTGGAAAAGACCAACAGGAGCTCACCTCGTTGCATGGATTTGAACTGCTGATCTTCTGATTGGCAAGTTGAAGAGGCTCAGTAGTTTTGACCACAGTGCCACCTGGTCCTCTACTAATTTACTAATTATACTAATTTACTAATTATAGCTACAAATTCAGCAACTAGAAAGGTGTCATTCCCCCACCCTCCCCTATAGAACATACTTAAAAGAAAACATGCAGAGAGTTATGCATAAGCATTGAAGGCACTTTCTCTAAATATCTTGCACCAAATATCCCAACTGCCTCCCCCCAATTTAGTGTTTAAAGATAAACAAATGGAGGATCCTTTGGTGAGTTTAAACAGCAAATATGAGCTTCTGGTCATCTGTCCAGTACATTTAAACTCATTATTTTATGAAATATACAGCTTTTAAGGTCCTTTGTTTTCGTTGCCTATCATGTTAAACTACTCCCAAATGATAGAATATTCTCCCCCACTTGCTGAAAAACAATTTTCCTCAGTATAACTCTGGACAACTACATGGAAGGGATGAAGGCTGAGAGACGATATGGAAGTGAGCACTCATTCCATCAAATTGAACCCCCCCCCTTTTTCTAGCAAGAGAAAGTGGTAGACAGAAAAGTGTTTATAATAGTCTCAGCAGGTTTTACTTTTAAGTGGATGTTGTGTTTTGCACAACACAAACCACATAAACCGCATTCATCTTCTCCTTTCATCAGCATTTTTCTTTCCTTCAGCTTCTTCCTCATCTGTTTTCCATACATCATGCCTGCCGCTCTCTACTTTGCATCTTCCATTCTATGTATTGTCACTATCATTCAAGTCTCGTTCTTGTTTTCCTTCCACCAGACCATTGAATCTATATTTTACTTCAAGATTGAATGCTGTCTTTTTTTTAACTGAGCTTTTCCAAGTTAATTAATTTTTGCTTTCCCCTTGATGATTAGTTTTTGCACTTCCCAGGTTTTGTTAGCTGAATCGTACATCTTGACATCCTGTATTTTTCCTCTTGTGTTATATATTAAAGAATAATAAAAATCTATGCTGATATACAAAAGAAGTCAGAACAGAACATCTGCAATTACACACACACACACACACACACACACACACACACACACACACACCGCTTGGTGAAATGAGATTGATAACACTGGAAAAGAGATCTCATTTCCAATGAAGTGTACTCCATTTACTTTCCTCTATTGTTTCTGAAGAATTACAGAAAAAGAAACCAAGAGATGGCTTGCACACTTTCTCTGTGTAGTTGGATCATGAGTACAAGATAGAACCAAAAATTTCACCTGGCACCACAAAGCTCCATAGACTTAACCCCATGATAGGTAAAACTCTACTTTATGTTATGTAATGTAATGCAACCTATCTGCTGAAAGTGTGAGAATTCTGCCAGATACTAATAGAAGCAGCTTCCATGAGCAGTCCTGTGTGTCTAGATTCACCAGAGGTGGGTGAAGGATATTGCTAGGTAGTTGCTTCTTTAGTTTGCTTCCCATATGGGTCTCTAGTGCTTTCACCAACTGAACTGGTAGGGAGACTTACAAATATTCAGGGGTTTGCCATTGAATCCCTTTCAATGTCCAGTAACAGGAGTGGGGTAGGAATGTGGGTACTTATAATACATTCCTACTGGGATTTCCAAAACTTTTCTGTTGTGTATTAAAACATAGAAGCAGCATGCGTAAAAGACACTAAGTGTGGCTTGTAAGATAAAACAAATAGCATTTTATGAGAAAAGCATCTGCTTCATGAAAGTGTGCATTCATATATCCGAATCTAGACCAGATCAACAATTAGATGGCAGGTAGACAAGAGACACTATCAGTGGAGGTTGATCCATTAGAGCAAATAGGGCACAGCCCTACCAACCTTAATCTGCCTTCAACCAGCCCCCAGCAACAGGCCTCCTTACTTAGTTCAGAACAAGGCACTGCAATGGAACTTAGTGTTTCCAATATCCTACTTTTCACCATCTAGGTCTCAAATCAGCTTACAAAGATATGAATATGCAATATACAAAATTGAAAAGATAAACCAAGCCTCATTTTTTTTAATTCAGAAATTTAAAAAACTTGAGATTTTGTTAAAACATCAGAGAAGCATTCATAATGCAAAAGCCTCCTGAAATAAAATGGTTTTAACCAGACATCTGAAACTCAACAGGGATGGTATAACTGGCTGACATCTAATGGGAGGGAGCCCCACAGAGTTGGGCCCACAAAATGAAAGCTTGACTACTCAGTGACATGAGTCATGTTTCTGGACCATGGAGGACATTGACTTGGGGTGTCTAGGGTAAGGTGGTCCTTAAAGTATTCAAGGCCCAAGTCATTCAAGGTTTCATACATTATTTCAAGAACCTTGAACTTTGCCTGGTAGCAGATGGAAAGACAGTGCAGATATTTTAATACTAGAGTTGTGTGTTATCTTATCACTTGTCACAGTGCAGAACACTGATCCAGCAGAATGGTGAAAGCATGCCCCACTGAATTCAAAGGGACTCACTTCCGGCAGCCAGGAGATGCTTCCTGAAACAAGAAACTGGTGACAAAATAGGAATAAACTCATGTAGAGAATGAGAGGAGAGACAAGCATGGAGTTTATGTTTTATATATGTTTTATAAGCATCTAACTGAAGAAGGTTTATTTTGTATCCATGTTACACAGCTATTTTGAGGTTAGTGTAAATCTGATCTGGAACCATGTGTTCACACCGCATGCCCACTTGTTTCACAAGTTTTCCATCACACACACACACCCTGAACTGCCAATTTTTGCCCCCTTCTTTTCTACGTGTGTGTGTGAGGGGGGGGAAGTGCAGTAATGCATCTCATAGTAAAAATAGCACACTTGCACTGGAGGATGTTTCTTTTTCAGCAGCAAATCTCGCATCAAATCCCCAAACTGCATCAAAACTCATGTGGGTTTGAAAAGAATAAAGGGAATTGGTCTATCTCTAAAGAGCACTTATAAAAGTATTTTAAGACATAGATGACGTATAGGGGAAATCTTTAATTAAGTTCTCCCTATGCTTGTGGTCTGTGTGTCTGTGTACATGCACTTTTAATGCTTATGACTTTAATTTGTTGAACACCCCCAAGACCCATACATTATCTGCAAAGTATTACAAAGAGATATCATATTATTTTAATGACATCAATTTAACACATGTATTATACTGTGGACACACAAATAACATTATAGTAGCCTCTTGAGAGACCCAGGAGCTCAATATATGAGTACTCCCTTCAATAAATACTCATTATGTTCATTGTGGCTACCTAAGTTGATTACATGAACATAACCCCCTTCTGCCCAACCTGGTGCCCCCCCCCAGATATATTTGGGCTACAACTCCCATAATTCCTGATCATGGGCCAAACTGGCTGGGGCTGATGTGAATTGTGGTCCAAAACATTTGGAGTCCATTAGATTGGGGAAAGCTTATCTGTTATTTCAGCAGGATGTCATCCTTCGTACAATAGTCTTTCTTTCATATTTTCACTGTTCAGTTGTGTACACGTATCCTATCATCTAACAGGTTGATTCTTTTTCACCCATAATATCTTAATGCACAAGGAAAACTTTCTCCTTTTATCTATTAAATTGAACATTTCTAAACTTCAGATCAAAAAAACCAAGATCATGGCCACTGGTCCCATCACCTCCTGGCAAATAGAAGGGGAAGAAATGGAGGCAGTGAGAGATTTTACTTTCTTGGGCTCCTCGATCACTGCGGATGGTGACAGCAGTCACGAAATTAAAAGGCGCCTGTTAGGTTAGAGCCGATAAGTGATGAGGCTCAGCTGTCGGACTTGGCTGATAGCCCGGAACTGGAAGGGAGGCATGTTTTGATAAGGGCTGAGGAACTGGCTGGGAGGGGTGAGCAAATGCCAGAAGCTCATCAAACCTCAGAAGAGAGTTTGTCCGAGCCTGTTCCTGGGTCTTTAAGGTTAATAGAACGCAGGAGGGGAGGGTTACAGGATAAGAGGAAATTGCAATACAGACGGAAGCAGAGGGAGGTGTTTGAGTGTAGGGTTAAAAGGAGACGGAATCACGCTAGAGAGCTAGATGAGTCATCATCTGATTAACTAGTGGCCTTGAGCATGATGTGGCAGTCTGCCTTTGTTTTCTACTTGGAATAAATTTCACTATTCACAAAAAGACTGTGTACTAGACATTGCTGTTGCTCACAGCATGACTCATCTAACTTGCTGCTGAAGAGGAAGCACGTAGTTTTAAGCAAGAATGGAAGAGAAGGAACCGGCTGGGGATTTATCAGCAACAGCACCAGCAACAGCAATGGAGATGAAGGTAGAAGATACTACTCAGGCGCTTTGGGCTGAGAACCAAGAGTTGAAGGCAAGAATTAGCGCGGCTGGAAGGAGTGACCTCAGAACAAGCAAGACAGCTCTCTGATTTATCTGGAAGGCAAGTGGCAAAGAATTTAGTTCCCCTTCCCCCACGTTTTAGTGGGAGCAGTGCAGAGTATGATTCCTTTCGGGCTTCCTGCTTGTATTATTTAAGGCTTAAGGGAGAAGAATACAGAGATGATGATGCCAGAGTGGCCCTGGTGGTGGGGCTTTTGGAAGGGAAGGCGCGGCAGCGTATTGCCCCTTACCTAATGTCTAATGACCGAGTGCTCACCAATTTATCAGCCTTCTTGAAGATTTTGGATAGCATGTTCAGGAATCCTGCACAAGAGGCAGAGTGGGAACAGGAGTTCCTGAGCCTCAAGCAAGGAAAGGGAACTGTAGCGCACTACTGGTCCTCTTTTGTGAGGCTTGCTAGACAACTGGGCTGGGAAGGAAAGACCTTGGTTGGATTGTTTAAGGCGGGACTCAGTGAAGAGATTCGGCTGGAGTTGGCAAAAAATCCCAGGGTGAATACCTTGGAAGAGGTGGCACAAGTCGCCTTACAACTAGACCTGAGGTTCCAATCGCTGGACAAGTTGCGTAGGGGCCAAGGAAGGTCAGAGAGCCACAGGACATTTGTGCCCTTAGAGATTCCGGAATCACGAAGGGTGGAGGAAGAGGTACCCATGCAATGTAGTTCTATCAGAAGGGGTAAAGCACCTAGTATTACACACGCTGAGAGAGAGAGAGAAGGTGGAGAGAGCGGTTGTGTTTTAACTGTGGCTCCCCCAATCACGTGGCTCGTCAGTGTACTGTGGGAAGAAACCGAGGTGCGCTGTCTGGCACAAATGTAACAACACCTGGAGAGGTCAGAGTGGAGCAGTCGGGAAACGAGATGACCCAGCCCGTTCTGGAGGCCTCGGGTTGGGAGGAAAGAGACCTGAAGGGCTTCCACCTGGACCAATCTTACCAGTAATTACAGCAGTCGCAACGCTATGACTCCCCGATGGAAGGAGCGAGTGTGTGGAAGTTCTTATTGATTCTGGAGCCTCGACTGATTTCATAGATGTGGACTTGGTGAGTAAGTTGGGAATAGAGACACAATCGTTGGAAGAACCTTTAGAAGTAAGAACTATTGATGGTAGGGTGTTGCTGTCTGGCTGTGTGTCAGAGGCCACAATGCCAATTGGTCTAGAACTGCCGGGACACCGAGAGGTCATTGCATTCCATATCACCAGGTTGAACTCCTACCCCGTGATTTTGGGGATGAGCTGGCTATCCCGTCATGATCCGATGATCTCCTGGGGCCAGAGATCGATGACCTTTTCGTCGGTGTATTGCCGACTACATTGTTTGGGAATCAGGGCGGAGAGGAATGGTGAGGCCAACGGTACGACAGACTGTGGTCCTCTCACTGGAGAAGAGAGTCAAATACCCCCGCAGTATAAGTCTTTTAGGGACGTATTCTGCGAGAAGGAGGCTGATCGGCTACCACCGCATCGCCAGTACGATTGCAAAATAGATCTGGTGCCAGGGGCCGAGATACCCGCCAGTCGTATCTACTCAATGTCAGAAGCGGAGTTGGTAGAATTGAGGGAGTTCCTGAGAAAAAAATTGGAACGGGGTTTCATACGGCCTACCAAGACTCCGGGAGGAGCTCCAATTTTCTTTGTGGATAAGAAGAACACTTCTGAGAAAAGACTTGTAGTTGATTATAGAAAGATCAACCAGCGCATGATTCCCAGTCGTTACCCGTTGCCGCGAATTGGGGATTTACTGGAGAGATTGCGGTCGGCTAAAATTTTTACGAAACTGGACTTGAGGGGGGCATATAATTTGATACGAGTAAGAGAGGGGGATGAATGGAAGACGGCCTTTAACACCAGGTACGGGACTTTTGAATATCTTGTGATGCCGTTTGGCTTACAGTCGGGCACGGCCACCTTTCAGGCATTTATTAATTACGTGCTGTCCGACCTGTTGGATCGTTCCGTCCTCGCTTATTTAGACGACCTATTAATCTATTCGGAGAGTCTGGAAGAACACGTACAACACGTGAAGGAAGTGTTAGAGCGTCTAAGAGATCATCGATTGTACGCTAAGTTGGAGAAATGCCATTTTCATGTAACAGAAGTAGAGTTCTTAGGCTACAGAATCACCCCAGAGGGGGTGCACATGGACCCAGCAAAGGTACAGGCAGTAGTGTCATGGCAAAGGCCCAAGACTCGAAAGGATGTACAAAGATTCTTGGGGTTTGCCAATTACTATCGGAAGTTTATACCAAGGTATTCAGGACTTACAGCACCGATAACAGATTGTTTGAAAGGCAAAAAAGCATTTCAATGGACTCAGGAAGCCCAGAGGGCTTTTGAGAGGCTTAAGAACTTGTTTGTGGAGGAAAGATACTTGGTTCACCCGGACCCGTACAAGCCGATGGTCGTGGAAACAGATGCATCAGACAAAGAGTTGGGGCGGTGCTTCTCCAGGAAGATGACAAAGGGGAACTGAGACCATGCGCCTTTCACTCAAGGAAGTTAAACTCTTCAGAACAAAATTATACTATATGGGAGAGAGAGTTGTTGGCAATAAAGGATTCTCTACAAACATGGCAGCATTTCTTGGAGGGGGCGCAGCATCAGGTGGAGGTACGCACTGATCATAAAAACCTGGAGTACTGGCAGACGGCTCGTCACCTGAACCAACGACAGATTAGGTGGGCGCAATTCTTCGCCAGGTTCAATTTCCGGATAAAGTATGTGTCTAGTGCTCAGAACCAGGGGGCGGATGCATTGTCCCGAAAACCGGAGTATTCCGGAATAGAGACCGGGTCAGAACGGAGATTGATCCTGAGCCCCGAACAACTGCAGCTAGCAACAATGACGGCACTAGAACGGTCGGACTTTCTGCAACAAACGCAGGAGGATGGGTTCGCTAGAGAGAAGAGGAAGGCAATACGAAAGGGGGAAGTCCAGGTGAAGGAGTTTACTGAGAGAGGAGGGCTGCTGTACAAGGGAGAGGCTCTCTATGTGCCGGAAGGAGAGCTTCGTGCAAGGGTGCTGAGACAATGCCATGACAGTCCAACAGCAGGACATTTTGGGCAGTGGAAGACGGAACGTCTGGTATCAAGGGATTTTTGGTGGCCACGGATGCAGGAGGAGGTCAAGGAGTATGTCCGAGCATGTGAAGTGTGCCAACGGGCCAAAAGACCTCGCGAAACACCAGCCGGGCTTCTTCAACCACTGCCCACGCCACAAGCGCCGTGGGAAGGTATTGCTATGGACTTTATCACTGATTTGCCCGAGTCGCAGAAGCAGACAGTGGTTTGGGTGGTAGTAGATCTGTTCTCCAAGATGGCGCATTTTGTTCCTTGCAGGAAATTACCGTCAGCACAGGAGACCGCTCAACTCTTCATAGAACATGTGTTTAAATTACATGGATTGCCACAGAAGATTGTGTCAGATAGGGGAACGCAATTTACCTCTCAGTTTTGGAGGCGACTGATGCAACTGCTGAAAGTGGAGGTGTGCCTCTCTTCGGCTCGGCACCCTCAGACAAACGGGGAGGCCGAACGGACGAACGCGACGTTGCAACAGTACCTACGTTGTTAAGTGAATTATCAACAGGATGACTGGGTTGGGAAACTAGCATTGGCTGAGTTCGCTTATAATAATGCCGTACACACTTCTACACAGCAGACGCCATTTTTTGCCTGCCATGGGCGACATCCATGGATGTTTCCAGGTCAGGGGGACAGTCTGGCAGTGCCTGCAGCTGAACAGTTCGCAGAAGAAATGGAATCGCTGCACAGTATTCTGAGAGAACAGCTAGAAAAGGCGAAGGCTCAGTATAAGGTCGAAGCTGATAAACACCGACAAGTGGGCAAGGAGATACGGGTAGGGGACCAAGTTTGGCTATCCACTAAAGATGAGCACCGCAACCCCAGAGTTGGACACGACTGGACCTAATGGTAAGGGATCCCTTTACCTTTATCTATCTAAATAAAACTTCCCTTCCAAAGAAAACTAGATGTCACAGAGAAGTTTAAAGCCTTTTTCCCTGTATTATGTGTCTACTTTGAATAGCAGCAGTCACATATTATGGTAAACCGTCACTAAAGGTATGCCCATTGTGAGCGAGAGTAACAAGTAATGGTCCTTTGCTTAGCATTACATCTAAACTGGGGGTTGCACTTTGTTTCACACCATGATTGGTAAAGCAAGAACAAGCCTTGGCTTGCTTTGGAGCAGAACAAATCATCATTCCCCTGGTTCAGTCATAATGCTAGGTCAGAAATGATGGTTGGTTGTGACTGCTTGTGCTAGGAGAATAGCAAAGGGGGAGACATTTACCCATTAACTGTGGGTTACTTTGACCATTGTGTAAACCATTGTGTAAACTTTGACCATTGTATATCCAGAAGTGGTACATTCCACAATAGTGTTCCCACTGCATCTGCCAGCTATGTTAACCAGTTTCTTCCACAATTTTTCCTCTCATGAGCAACTTTCACAGAATTCCCAGAGCTCTGCACTACATCTCCTTGAACCTGTAAAGCCATATTATATATGTGATTTGTTTCATTTGTTTCCAAGTGGCCTGGCCTGACATGGAGTACAAAACTGTCTGCAAATCTTATCATGCAATCCTATGAAGTAACTGTTCTCCTTTAAAAAAACACCAACCCTCTTTTTAAAGGGTCACCGGTGACAAAAGTATTCTGTTAAGGTTATTTTCTAAGGGAGGTGAGCCTTATAAAAAGGGTTTCTGTTTTCATCCCATAGAGACATTTGTGAGACCCTCACATGCACACAGTGTGCTGTTTGAGGTCTAAAAATTTATTCACAAATCCATGCGGGAAGAGGCCACTAAAAAGCTTATCAAAGGACTCTGTGAGCTATCAAACAGAAAAGAGTTTTTGTTTTTATTTCCTCTTCATACAACCCATAAAAAGTGACAGACATATGGCCTACCAAAGTGCTGTATGAGGTTTAAAGCACCACAATCAGTCCTTTTGTTTACAAAAGAGCTATTCATGTTAACTTAAAAAAATAAATGTGCAATTCTGAATAGTACCAAATGACTAACGTACAAAAGGACCTGAGAAAAAATTCATTCCTCTCTGTGTGTTTTTCCCATGTCCTACCTAGAATCTGACATATTTTTATTACTTTTTTTTGCAAGAAATTATGTTGCACCTTTGATCCCACATTCTTCAAACACTGAACAATATCAATTTAAGTCAGACACCTCGTGTGAATGCCTGCAATCAACATCCATGGTTTCATAAAGGGTGTAAAGGCCAAAGCTTGGTTAGACAAAGCAAAATTCATTTTCCTTACTATGATATAAAGTTGTATAACTGGAAATTCTGGACTTGATTCTCCTGTTTATGTATTAGTTATCATCTGCATGGATATCCTAGGAAGATAAAAAACCTCAGTATAATCCCAGTAACAAACTATACTCATCCCCAGTTAAGAAAAAATAAGCTGAAATGATTTATTGTGTCGCTTTTAATGTTGAAATTTGTATTTTCAATGCCAGAATCTTTTACTGAACTGATATGCAAATTATCTGAAATTAGAAGGGATTTAAAAGACATTTATACATACATACATACCCTGCCTTTTTCCCTGACTCAAGGCATCTTACAAATAAAAACAAGAACAGCTAAAAAACATAGAAGAAACAATAATTCAAAAACAATTGAACATTAATAGAATCAGAACCATACACATATATACCTAATCTGCATAAGCCAACACTGTTTAAACATACAAATAATTAAGGTAAGGATGGGGTGTGGGCAACCAGTATGTGTTTACCCAGGCAGGCACATCATGTGACCAGTGAGAGCAGCAAATAACCAGATTGTACAATGATAATGGGATAAAACCAGACCAAATCTTTATTGGCAGGAACAGGCAGGGTAATGACTGACATGGCACTGGGGCCAGGATCAGTACATCATTCCATAAACTGCGTCTACAGAATTTGGACTGCCCCAAACCCATTTCATGGGGGTCGGCCATTGTTGAACCTCTTACTGGGAGACCAGGGCACAGATTCCTACAAGGCAGAGTGTTCAGCACTGGGCTTGGGGTGTCATAGTCAGTCCTCCTCGGGGGCTCCTTATGCCCCCCAAAAAAACTATGCTCCTGCCCAATGCCATTTCGACCCTCAACAAACAATATTCTTCCTCCTAACAAAGGAAAGCCATAATTTCACTGAGGGAAAGGCCAAACAACAACAACAACAACGTGCCAATCAGGTTGAGAGAGAGAAATCATTTCCAGCCCTGTCAACCAGCAAACCAAAATTGCTCGGTGAAGTCTCTAAGCCAAAGGTAGGTGGGTGGGAAGATCTTGAGGCAAAAAGGCTCTGAGCTCCAGTTGAAGCAGTCTTATAAAGGCTTTCCCCCTCCCCTTTGCAAGGGCTCGTGGGGCAGCTTTTTTCCCATGAGGCCATCTCATATGCAAGATACTGGGCAAAACCTTACTGCAATCTATGGGCCCCAGTGCTGCTGAGCAGAGGCGCCCCATGCTTATTGGGCATGGAACAAGGCTTAAAGACCATTTGAGCTGGGATAAAAGGCCTTTCATGAATGATAGGCAAGATATGACAGAGAAGCAGTGAGTGAGCTGTGTTATTTACACCCTCCTAGGGCTGCATGCATAGGGCAACTCATAAAACACCCCTGCTGCAATATGTGCTTTCCTAATATAGGTTTAGCTCATACATGTTGGATTGGAGAAATACACTTCCCCCTGCCTATATTTAGCTCAAGTTGGACAAGAAACCTGGAAAGAAAACTCAAAACTCTTATTTCCTTACTTCTCTGTTTGTTATACCGTATGTGAAGCCATCCTCATAATGTGAAGTCAATAGAGCAGGAAGCTATGGCATTGTATTCCATCACTAGTCCCATGAATTCCAAAGACGTTATCAACTGTGTGTGTGTGACTGAACAAATTACAATTGTTAAAAATCCCTTTAAAAACTTCTATTAAGTTAGTAGCTGTTGTTTCTGATCTGGTTAACAAATAGTCTGTGTATTTGTTTACTTGTTCTCTGGTTCTACTTTGACTTTGTTATCATGTCCTCATTACCATATTCAATTAATTAGTATATAAAAGGTAACATTCCAGTATGCACACCTTATGAAAAAGCCTTATTGACTTTGGCTAAATAGGACAGGGTTGTTGTTGTAACAGGGTTGAGGGAAAGTAAGCTCAGAGAGAAGATTTTATAAGATTGGGATAAAAATAAAACACACCAACCCAGTGAATTACACTTTATTTTACTAAAGGTCAAACAGCAAGAAGAAAAAGAGGGAATTGTTTTGGAAGGTGGGGAGAAAGACAATGTGCATGAAAACTATAGGAAAGCTACAATTGTTTTAACCTTGATCTGATTATGTTTATTAATGGCAACTTGATTTTGATCATTGCACATAGGCATAGATTAAGACCCAAACTACTTTCTTAACAGCCATAAATGTCTCTCTGTGTACACACACACACACACACACACACACCTTGAATTACTGCTCTGTATTATTAAGTGCAGTAAAGTAATTTCAATGCATGCTGATACCAGTGAGAGTGTTTTTCAATTATTTATCAGGATAATGCTAGTAAACGAACTCTGTGGTTTCTGTACAAAGCCCTAAAGGGGCTTATCTATCTAAAAAGCTACCTTCCCCAGGATCAACCATCTTGGACCATACAATTGACAGCAGAGGACATGTGGTTGATGTCACCACTGGATGCTGCCTAGCTCATGCTGACCCATGACAGGGCCTTCTTAGTGGCAGTTCCTGACTGGTGGAATGCCTTCCCTGATGAAGTACATCTGTTTCCCTCATTATTACCATTCAGGAGGAATTTAAAAACATTCCCTTTCGCCCAGGCATTCAACGGCTAAAAGATACTGTTCCTGGCAACCTCGACATTATTAGCTATGAGGGTATATATTTTTAAAATGTTTTCAGGTGTTATTTTTTAAAATAAAGTTTTTACTCATTTTCAAAATACAGACATTACAACAATAAAGTTTTCCCCCAACCCTCCCTCCATCACCCATTAAGCAAATACAGGGGGGGGGGGGGAGTAAGATAGAAATAAGTGAAGATGTGTGTTCCACGTTCATGTAAATAAAGTATCATCCCTCATGTTCCCTATGAATCTTTGTGGTCTGTAGCCATGTTCTTTGTCTGAAGCATAAGCAATAAAATTAGACCAGGTATTGGAGAAACCTTTGATTGCCTTGTGCTGTCTTCTAAATGTTTTTAAATGTGTTTTATTTAGTTTTCTTTTCTTCTTTTTTTACTGATTGTTTGCAGATCTGGGCTCCTTTAGCAGGAAGGGTGGGATACAGACCAAACAAATAATAAAAAAGGTTAAATACTTCAGAAATTAGTTAATATAACCACATTCTAGATTTACATCTCTGTGCTTTTGTTGTATCCATCAGAGAAACCACCCTGGATTCTAATCTATTTGAAAACCTGCAAGAACAAACCAGGGAGTGGCAGAGGCTCAGGATCAATTAATACAGAGTATAATCATGAGTGAAATCTTGTATTCAGCCATTTGAACATTATAGGCTTAGACAATATCTCTGTTCTTTTCTTTTTCTGTTTCTTCTCCAATTTTATGTCTGAAGTTTAATTATTTTCTATTTGTTTCTGAGTATATCTTCCTGAAATCATCAAAGTACTTAGCTGCCTTAATTTGGGGCAATATGATTTTATGAATTCGGAACACATAAATATGTTTATTTATGTGCACACACAAATCACTTTGGGTCAATATCAGATCAGCACATTTGACTGAGATATGTCATCTGAGGAACAAATAAGGGTACCTACGGAATAAGTTCCTGCCATTCACAAATGTTGGTGATATAGGATTGTGGGGCTGGGCTGGAAGATGTCTGTTGGCCCCTTCTGGGTCTATGATTCTGTATCTGTAATCTACTAGAAGAACCTGCTGAACTGGTCATACCAACCAGTTACGCAAATGCCCTTAGCTAGACAGCTGGATGTTCTCAACATCATCTTAAAGAATAAGCTATGTTGCCATAGTGATAACTAAATGGTGATGCTCTCCAGGAAAGGAGTAAGCATTGTCCAACCCCCCTCACATTACTAGAGATGGGATCATCTTGTAAGGAGAAGAACAATGGCCAGAATTCTGTGGGTGAGTATTTGGCTGATGTGACAGCTGAAAAGAGGCACAGAGAAGCTGGGCTGTAAGCTCTTCCAGCCTATGCTCAGCTTGCTCACCATATAGCCTCCATTGAACAGTAAGAGCTGTTCGGCAGTGGAATTTGCTACCAAGGAGTGTGGTGGAGTCTCCTTCTTTGGAGGTCTTTAAGCAGAGGCTTGACGGCCATATGTCAAGAACGCTTTGATGGTGTTTCCTGCTTGGCAGGGGGTTGGACTGGATGGCCCTTGTGGTCTCTTCCAACTATGATTCTATGATCTTCATGCCAAGGAGACCAAACTCTGGGTAAGCACTGGAACCATAGAAAACTCTGAGAGATTGGGGTGTGCAAAAAGAGTTGGTAAGAAAATGAATTCCACCCTGCCAAGTAGCATATGTATATTTCAAAATATCACTCTGCCAGATCTCCTTTAGTCAATGTTTCTTCTTACATGCTTTCTGTCTCACTTTCCCCTTAAAACCTCAGTTTTTAACAGAAATGACAGAAACACCATTACATTAAAGTTTGACTCACAATAAGCCATCTATTTTAGAGGGACCCAGGTGGCGCTGTGGTTAAACCACTGAGCCTAGGGCTTGCTGATCAGAAGGTTGGCGGTTCGAATCCCTGTGACGGGGTGAGCTCCCGTTGCTTGGTCCCAGCTCCTGCCAACCTAGCAGTTCGAAAGCACATCAAAATGCAAGTAGATAAATAGGAACCGCTACAGCGGGAAGGTAAACGGCATTTCCATGTGCTGCTCTGGTTTGCCAGAAGCGGCTTTGTCATGCTGGCCACATGACCTGGAAGCTATACGCCGGCTCCCTTGGCCAATAATGCGAGATGAGCGCGCAACCCCAGAGTCGGTCACGACTGGACCTAATGGTCAGGGGTCCCTTTACCTTTACCTTTTAAGCCATCTATTTCTGATGAATAGTGGTCGGCAGTGTGAGGCATCCCCATAGTCCTGGCTCTTCCAGCATTGGTGTCACTGCTGTTTACTGAGATGGCCCCTTGTGAAAGAAGACCTGCTTGCTGAGGCAGTTAAGTCCCAAGTTTTTTTTAATTGATTTATATATTTGCTTCATTTAAATACCAACTTTCATCCAAATAGGATCACAGGCTAGTTTGGGTTACTGTCAATGGCAATGTTATTTAGCTCCTCCCGTTCCATGCATACTAAGCCCAAGGTAGCTGCCATCAAAACTGACCAGAATATAATAATGCATTTTTTTTATAAAAAAATCCACAATATTTAAATATATAGAATAATATATAGAACAGTGTAATAAACAATTCATAATAATAGGGAAATAATATTTCATTATCAAGACACTGAATGAGATCAATATATTGCACAATTAATCAAACTAAGCCTAAAAACAATCAATAAACCAATTAAGAATAATAAATTCTGAAAGACTAAGGAAATACCCAATTAATATGCATTACAATAAGATCAATTGACAAATTCATAAGCTTGGGAAATGCATAATAAACAGTCAATGAGACTAGAAATAGTGGTTGTAAATAATCCACCTCGTTTACAAACTCATTCCTGCTTCCCAGCTGGTTACATGTGCTATCTGCACAGCAGGAACAGAGATCTTTCTCTTGCTAGACTATGTCCTCAATGGGAAGGTGCTTAAGTCAGCTTTGCTGCCCCCAAGCTGGTAAGTGTAGGTGTTCAGCTGAGCATTTGTTTAATTTATGCACTTATTTCCTTGATAGCATCCTACACTGGAAGGGGGAAGGAGCTGTGCCCAGACACTTGTACTTGCCTGGCCATGTTCTTGAATACAGAAGGAGCAGGCCAAATCTCATGAAGTCAGTTGTGCAGGGGCATCCAGAACCTGGAGGCTGGGAGTTCAAAGCATCTAATGGAATTCCCAGTTCCATGGCCCAAAGTGATGTGCACACAGGGACTTGCCAGTTAAATCACATTTATTCAAAAAGATCCATACTCTTGCATCAATAAAAGTTCAGCTGCTAAATAAAAGTTCCTGCTTTCTCACAGCAAATTTTGCAGGGTATATAAAAATACAGCCAAAGTTAATTCACTAACAGGCAGAGTATCTGATGCATATTTTCTTTCCAGGTTCATTTAAGCATAATACACAACATAGTAATCTTGAAAAATAAATCTTGAGCAACTGCGATCATTAATAGATTGGGCTGGGAATGTGTAGTGTGTGGATCTTAAATGTGGCAAACTACGGCTCTAGTTGGGGCCCTGTACTCAATAGCCCTGCCTTGACTCCAGAGATATGGCCTTCATACCTTGCAGGTGAGTACACTGGACCTCCAAATGAATGATAGGCTCTGATTGTGTGACCAGGCGGCGACAGCCCCAACCCCCCGGGATCATAAGGAAGGAATAAAGACTCTGACAACGTGTTATGGAGTTAAAATTAGGCCACAACTTTATTAAACTTCCGAATGTAGGAAGACCTTGACTTTGGCCTTGGGCGTGTATCCCTCTCAGCCCCCCAGGTGGGGGAACTGGGGCTCACCAGGGTAAATGGGATATGGGGGTGCTCTGCGAGACATAAGTGTATCAGGCAGCCAAGCCCATATCCCCACATGCAGGGGAGTTCACTGACGACCTTTCAGTGTATGGCCAGTGACACCCATATATAGAACCCCTTTAAAAGGGGGACCCTGGAATCGCCGCCACAGGAGGGTGAGTCACCACTTCACGCCCCCCCCCAATAGAAAAGAAAAGACTAAAGCATTCCACCCAAGGCCATAAACTGCCAAAGCTGTGACGAATTGCTACGGGGAAGACAAAAACTGCCAGTGCAGGAAAATTTATTCCCGGTCCTTCAACAGCAACCAGTCAAAGATCGCAGCAGTGTCCGCTAAACAGTTAACCTGCAAACAAGAAAACATTAAACTAAGGGAAGGTAGGGTGGGTGAATCTCCTCAGCCAACTGCCTGGCTACTGTTGGCTCCACCCCCTATATAAATGGGACTGGCCCCACCTCCCTGCAATGAAACTTGACTACTGAGGCTGGGCATGAACCTCCAAATAATAACACTGAGAGACAGGCCAGCCCATTTGCCATTACGTTCCTTGGGAACTGTAGCACCACACGCAATCCCACAAAGGGCGCCCACAATGTAAAGTGTGAGTGCTCAATAACTGGACGGTCTGGCCCATAATATCATGTACTGTATCTCGAAAGTCAATGTAATATACTAATGGGTGTATTGTCATATAATCACTGATGCCCACAAACTGTAATTGTTGACAGATGTCAAATAAGCAATAGAGTAATCCTTTCATGTTTCAGAGTTGGGCTGCATTCATGTCAAGATGCCCGCTTTGATTAATCTATTTGTGTGTCTTGGTAGTGGTCAATATTGCAAGGAGCTCTATTGACATGTTGTTGTTTTGGTGTATGTGTACTTAAATGAAGAAACATCCATTAGAATCACAGAGACCTGCCCAGTAACAGCCTATTATGACTCTCATACATTGTCCTGTGCTAGGAAATAATGTTCACGTGCTTACCAGCAGTTCAGCATTTGTTTGTTTGCAGATTTTTTGATTTTTTATGTTTTGGCCTTTTATTGTTTCCTTAAGTGATTGTCAGTCTAACTCTATATCCTGTTCCTGTAGTTAGTTGCTTCATGAATTTCTGAACAGGAGCCTGATGTACAAGTTGATCACATATTCGTATAATTCCAAATACCTTAGGGGAAGCTTTATGCTCAGGTTTCTTATTGCGGTTTGCGTTTCTCCAGGAAAACAATATCATTCCCAACTCATCACATATATTAAGCAACATTGCGGGGCAATATGCTTGCAGTCAACCATTGAAAAAGGCCCTGCAGTGGTCACATGCATCTTTCAAACCTCACAGCTCCTTTAACTGGGTGGAAATAAATGAGACAGTGCAAATCTGCGTTTCTGTTTACTAACAAATATGTTAATGACTGGGACTGTTTAAGAAAGCTGGGCTATATAAAACTCAATGTTGCTATTTTTCACCTCACACACCAATTTATTTGGGGGGGGGGGTCTACATGATGGGAAGCATTATCTACTACCTAGTATTAATATATGAATGTCAGAAAGGGTCTCCTCCAATTATTGCTTCCTCTTGCTCGGTAGACACATTAGTAATCTAACCAATTCCTGGCATGCTGCGGTATGTGTGGGTGTTTTGATGTACAGTTGAACCTGCTGTTTCAAGATGGGTTTTGCACCAGCCCTCGTGGGCAGGAAATCCAGTAATTTAGTCTCATTTATGCTTGCTATCCCGATTATAGATTTCATTGATTTCTTTAGGCCATTTATATATTGATTCCATTTTTTGGCAAAAAGCACTAAGCAGTTTAGAAAAACTGGAATGTTATGCATTTGTAATCCAGAGGGAAATCAATATCTGAACCAAGGCACAGAAAACATATACTGAAAGGCACAGGAAATAGATAGGCAGAAGATGACCCAAGGATGTTGTATCCATTCTTTTCTTCTTCTTCTGTGAAAAAAAACAGTGGCCTTGTCAGCATTTTGTTATATAAGGTTATCTAAGAGGCCTGGAATTATTGGCACTGCTACTCCCTGAAGATCTCTTGCTTAGTGCCAATGCACTCAGAAGTAAGAAAAAGAATTCCTCTCTCCTGTACTGATGCTTCAGGAAACTTGGACAGCCCAGGAGACAAGGGATCTTCATCCATTAGTCTGAGATGATAATTGGAAAATCTGGGTTAATGAGGATACCTGTATGGCATCTTCAGGGAGAGTCAGGCAGCCAATACAAGTCCCCTTTAAGGTGGTGAATTCTAAAAATTAGTTATACATTCTGTGAAGAAGTGATTTGTTTTTGTCTATCCTGAATTGTTCGCCCTTCAGTTCCACTGGGTGACCTCAAGTACCATTATTGTTTGAGATGGGAAGGCAGCTGTTTCCATCATCTTTCTCCACACAATGTATAATTTTATAAACCTTGATAATGTCACTCCTTTGTCCCTGAAGCCAGAAATAAGGAGGTGAAAATAAGGGCATAATTTCATTAGATGTATAAGCCAACTAGAACAAGCAATTCAGCAGTATAACCTTAGCTCCCCGAACTCCCTGTGTGGGTAACTATTTGGTGTAAAGAAATTCTACTCACAATATTAACTGACGCTTCATGAGGCTTGCCTTGCCAAAATCCCTTATTCCTATTTGAGCCTTTAACCAAACATGACCAATGGGGCGTAAATCCCTATCCAGCTCTTTTGGACAGCCATCTAATCCCATCCTATTAGTTAAACTTGGTGGGTTTGTGCCTGCTTAATCTGCAAATGCAAATAGTCCAAACTATGGTCCAATAAGCCAAACCTTTATTGATAACACCACCTGCACAGCCGGTGGTTTACTTCCAGTATTTTCCTCTCTTTTCTTGTGCCACAACCTTCAACAGGAAGGAGTAATGAAAAATTCATCTGTGTCCTAAGGTCCTTCAGCTTCCTGCCCAGTGTCTCATAGTCCTCTGCTATATATTGAAATGATACTGCCCACATGAATCAGGAGGAAGGGGTTGTGGTCAGTGGGCTTTATAATACTCATCAGCTTCTCTGTCACATCGTGGATCTTTGCACCTGGAAGATAGCACAACTCCCAGGACATCCTGTTATCTCTGCATACTGCCCCCCCCCCTCAGTAGGGAGTCACCTACCACCACCACATGTCTCTTCCTCCTCTGGGGAGTGGCTGGGATCGTTCTATACACTGTACCTCCCACAGCCACATCAGTGTATTCTGAGGTCAATAACTGATTCCTTGTTCCTCTGGTCCATGAGGGCATGGAATCAGTGTTGCCACTCCAGTGACACAGCATGGCTCCTGACACTCCTGCTTCTGTGGGTCATGTTCCTCCAGGGGCTTGTCTCCTGCAATGGGCAATCTTCCTCCTTCCTAGGGACACCCCACCTGCATCACTGTTCTGCTGTATCAAGAAATTCCTCATGTTACCCAGTAGCTAAAAGTGTGACTAGGCAGGCTTCAAGTTCTTGTAACTTCTCTTCTTGCACTTGTTGCAGGTGAAGTTTTGCACATTCTCAGGCAGGAAGACAAATATGGCATATAGGTGTTGCAGGTTACTGCAAAGCTCCTTTGCCATCCATGTCTCTTGGTCCCCCTCAAAATGCCCTTGCAAACGCCCCTGTCCTAGTCCTAGTCATGAGTTCCTGGTCATGTGCCTGAATCAAATTTTGAATAATAAAAAATGAATTTTAAATGTGTCAGAACAATACAAGGAAAACTCTACATTTCAAATGTTGAGCTTACAATTTGTAAAACCAGTTCCAAAGAGTAGAGGAAAATAGCAAGCTGCTTCGATCAGAATAAAATGATCCAATTAATGCACCCCGCAAGGGACTTAGAACACCAATATCAAACAAAGCTGTACAACAATATCTTTGAAGTGCCTGTTTGCAACATGAAATTGACATGGAATTCAGCAGAAATATAAGCAACCAGATGCTTCTGCTTGAATTTTGCAAATATAATAGACAGTGTTGCAATTCTAAAGGTGGCATACACTTCAAATTGCCAGTTCCTGGAGGCTGGCACAAGGCAGCACTGGTTTAGAGTGGTCCCTTCCAATTATTTTTCAGTCTAAAGGACTGCGCTACTCAGGCCTTTGTCTTAGAAGCGACATTAAAATTCAAAGCACTGCAGTTAATTCACAAATGCCAGTTTTCAAGCTCTGGGCCTGAAGTGATACCCTCTGCTAAATTCTATTCTCACGTACTAAGAACAGAATAATGACTGCTGTGTTAAAAGGCTCAGAAATCTGTATTGGATAGTACATTTTCTGCCGCTCTACTTTCAGCAGATTGATTCTGCAGAGCGAGGGCACGACATACCAGAATAGCACAACCAGCCAGTGAAAGGACTTGAATAAACTCCCTTATGAATAGTCAGTCCAGAGGTCCATTATAACTCAATACTGTCAACTCTGGATTAACTGTAGCATAGCCTCAGTCAGAAGTCCCTCAGCTTTGCTACTGGAAATCATGCCAAATATGGAACTTCCATGGCTGATTTGGAAGCCACATACAAGTGGAGCTTGCAGACAAAATAATCACAGTCAACTGAATTCCAACAAGTCAAGTAATAACCAAAGAGGAGACATTCATATAATTTATAATAAAATCCTGTTTATGCAATGATTTCATGCATTCTAGAAATGATTTCAGCTCATGTATCTGACATAGGTTGCAACTGGCATTTGTTTAATATATAAATGACTACTCCTTGATCTGCCAGTCCCATTCACAGATTGGATTACCACTGAATTCTACTGATATTTTCCAGCCTTTTAAAGGACTGAAAATACATTAGAAAATATCAAGGGTTTCCCAAGCTTTATCCATGTCCAGTTTCCAGCCATACTTTCTAGCTATAAAATTACACATTCCTCCACTGTAATTAGCCAGTATTTTGAGGAGATATTACAGTTCTGAACTGCTCATGCATTCGTTTTTGTTCAAACTGATAAAAAGCTTCACTCAATATTTCATTGAGAAATACTGTACTGAAAATTACAAAAACTTCCCATACAAAACATTGTGTGCAGGACTGCACCACTGGCATGGTTAATGGGAAAGCATGTTACAAATATAAGCATTTTGTGAGTCAATACGCACAATAGAAGTGACCTGCCAAGAAAAGGGAAGCTTTGATTTGCTCATATTTGATGTATTCAGAAGAGTGCTTTCCCCTTTTTTATCATGAAATGGTTGTGTATAGAAATAATTTATTACCATTTATTAAATCCCTATTCACCAATAATAATAATAATAATAATAATAATAATAATAATAATAATAATCAAAATTCATAACTGTGCATATGAAATACTGAACACACATCAGCAGAACAATCACCAATCAGTTGTACATTTTGATCCCAACCAATTTCCATTAATACCCAGTAAGTTTCCGAGCACAATTCAAAGTGTTGGTGCTGACCTTTAAAGTCCTAAACGGCCTCGGTCCAGTATACCTGAAGGAGCGTCTCCACCTCATTCACTCTGCCCGGACACTGAGGTCCAGTGCTGAGGGCCTTTTGGCGGTTCCCTCGCTGCGAGAAGCCAAGTTACAGGGAACCAGGCAGAGGGCCTTCTCGGTAGTGGCACCCGCCCTGTGGAACGCCCTCCCACCAGATGTCAAAAAGAAAAACAACTACCAGTCTTTTAGAGGACATCTGAAGGCAGCCCTGTTTAGGGAAGCTTTTAATCTTTAAGAAATTAGTGTATTTTAATATTTCTGTTGGAAGCCGCCCAGAGTGGCTGGGGAAACCCAGCCAGATGGGCGGGGTATAAATAATAAATTATTATTATTATTATTATTATTATTATTATTATTATTATTATATTACAAAAGTTAACCTTTTTTAGGTTGGTAGCAGTTGATTCCTCGGCTAATCCTCTGCTTAAACCTACACCCATCGAAATCATACTGCATTGGATTGGG
The DNA here is from genome assembly GCF_965207765.1 of Zootoca vivipara. Lineage (NCBI taxonomy): Eukaryota > Metazoa > Chordata > Lepidosauria > Squamata > Lacertidae > Zootoca > Zootoca vivipara. The sequence continues at coordinate 61,397,171 of NC_142587.1, forward strand.
ATGTTAATACACCTTTGCATCATTGCACAATGACTAACTTATGAAAATTGCTGCCACAAGTTCTGGTGGTGACTCTTGGCTCACAAGGTTTTAAAAGGGGATTAGACAGATTAAAGGAGGATCATTCTATCTATCTAACTGGAACGTCAATCATCATAAATTCTAATTCCAGGGGTACAGAACAAGCGGGGCCAATAGATCCTTACCTAAGTAAATGTTGCTATTGCCACCCTTTGGCTACTTTTTCTGCTTATTTATACAAGTTTTGAAACTAAAATAGGGAAATAAGGGAAGTAAGTCGGGGGGGGGGGGGAAATACCAGGAGCATAGAATTAGAGAGCAGCCCTATGCAAAAGTTGAACCAGATCCAACCGAGTCCCATTCAGCAGTGGGACTTTGCTCTGCCTTGCCCGGGAGTGGGGGGAGCCCACAATTTTAGACTTTTGTTTCTTGAAAGTCGACCATTGATAACATCATCAATAGTGAATTAAAAAGGTACAGATTACAAATTCTTAAACAGGACACCTTCTATTCCTTCAATTCCACTAGGAACTTTTATACAGGGCATATCCATACAACTCTTCAGAAGGGAACATCCAATAAAAAAATAGGACTTAAGGCAATAGCAATGCTTTACTAGAAATTAGCTACTAGGTATACTCGTCACATGTCTGCTAAAAAAAGAAAAAAGAAGGAGTAAATGTGTTTTCTGCTATGTGGCCAGAAATGCTTAATCAATCCTGGCTAAGTGGCCTGTCCACCATTTTGTGTGCAATATGTCATGATTAACATGATGCAGATGTTCATAGCATCTGGACAATGTGTCACCTGCTAAGGCAAAAATGCAAGATTATATGTCCAGGCTTGTAGAACTCCAGCAGCTACCTTTCATGAATACAAATTCACAAGACTTTTCAACTTTTTCTTTGCTACAGGATGCACTGCTCTTCACTGTTGTAAGTCAGAGTGGTTCTGTTGTTCTCTTAACTTACCAAACATATGCCCCATTTAAATGAAGATTTCTTTCTCTTTTTTTAAGTCACAGTATAAAGTGATATGCCATAAAAAAACATTGCTCTAGTCATAATCTTTAGCCTTCTAGTCACATATAAAATGAGAAACATAATGTTGCAATCCCATCAAAATTTGATAATACCTGGACCAGAATGTAAATTTACCACGTTCAGCAACAGTGACTGTCTCCTGGAACAAGTACCTTGGCCCTGAAAATGGTATTGTGCTCACAATTTAAGCTTCCTTAATAACAGTGGGATCATATGTGCCAATTTTGCACTTGCTCTAGGCTTGGACATGAACTATGAAACAACTTAAAATTGCTGGATTTGAGATTTTGATTAAGGTGGTCGGTGCAAGAATATGTCACACTCCATTTTCCACTAATGAAGCCCCAAAAGATAACAAAAGTTCTCATTACTGAATCACAAGACATCTTATATTTTGCAATATTCCCGTTCATCTTGTTTCAGTTACCTCAGCCCATGAAGTCATCCCATGTATTCTGTATGACTTTGATGGTGATGTTTCCCCAATGCTGCAGCATTAGCATGTTTCATCGACACTTCGCCAACCAATTTCCTATAAAATGTTAATTGAAATGGGCTTTCCTCACTTTGTTGGATGCCCTCTTATTTCCAAAAGCAGTCATTCAGATGCCACTCAAAGATCACAAACAAGGCATGAGAAGTTAGGCTTGTCATTCTCGCTTGTCTTCAGCACCTGGTGTCATACACCCCCATATACATGAAGATTCCTTTGGGTCAGCCAAAAAAGCAGAAAAAGGACTTGTTGGTCCTCTGAGCAAGGTGCATGACTCTTGCATTTCATACGACACCCCAAGGTAGCAACTTGCCCTTTGTCATTTTTTTTAAAATCTAGTTGATTTATCCAAGAAGGGATCTTTGATTATAGTTATGTAACTTATGTGAACAAGGCTGTATGGTTATGCCAATAAAACAGTGGGAGGTTTCCCAGAGATTAGAATGAAATCATGGAACTTGGCAAGTACACTATTATATGCTTATCTTTAGCATCTCCCTAGTATCTCTGTCTTGAACTACCATTTGAATATACCAGAATAGAATATTATGGGAAATAGAGTTTTCCTGATACTTATCAAACTTACTGTTCTGATTACCCTTCTAGATCTGGATGTATATGGTCTGGTAGAGCTTCATTTAATAAGGTAGCTCTGCCTCCTCCTGGAAAAAAAGGTATCTTCCATACTGATATTGCCAGTTCCACCTATCTCTTTGTAACTGAGGAACATTTATTGTGATGTAGCTGGCGTAGAATGCAAAATGCCACCTCCCCAGAGAGGTGAAAAGGAAAGTGTATATCCAGCCAGTATTTTGGAAACTACACAGTTCAAGTACTGGGTGGTATTCAGTTCAGTTTTACTCAGAGTAAACCCATTGAAATTAATGAACATCACTAAGTTAAATTAATGAACATCCATTAATTTCAATGGGTTTACTCTGATTAAAACTGATCTGAATGACACTCACAGTTTTGTGTAGCTTAAGCCAATCACAAGCTACCTTTGCGTATACTTCACCCCATTTGAGCCCCTCCGCCTATTTGGAAGAGACCCTGCTCAAAAATAAGGATCATAGGATGGATAGGAATAGGAATGAGCAGGAAAAGTGTCTGTTTTCTAAGACCATAGAATATTCTCTCCTAGCTGAGGAGTATAAATGCATCTTTATATTACATTTTAGGTGAGGGATATTTGGTTCAGCAAGCTTTGTGGAAGTGTGTCATTAGAAGGATGGCAGTCGCAGGGAATATAAACAGAAGGCCTTTGCCGACGACTTGGTCCTAACATTGGAAGATCCAGATATGAGTCTAGAGGAGTTAATGAAAGAAATGAACAAATTTGGAACTTTAGCAGGATTCAGGCTGAACAAGAAAAAGACCAAAATGATTATTAAAAATATGACAAAAAAGGAAAGGGAGGAGCTTCAGGAGAAATACGGGATTGAAATGGTAAAGAGGGTAAAGTATCTTGGAATTTGGCTGTCAGAAAGGAATATAAACTTATATAATGACAACTATATCAAAACCTGGAACGATATAAGAAAAGACCTAGAAACATGGAAAAAATTATATCTCTCACTGTGGGGGAGGATAGCCACAGTGAAAATGAATATACTCCCTAGACTCTTATTTTTGTTCCAAATGATACCAGTACTAAAAGGTGTTGGTATATTTGAGGAGTGGAGGAAGGTAATTTCAAGATATATATGGCAGGGAAAAACACCACGGATCAGGTTTAAGATATTAACTGACAAAAAGGAAAGAGGGGGCTTTGCGTTGCCAGACCTCAAATTGTATTATGAGGCCTCCTGCCTGGTATGGCTAAAAGAGTGGATCTCGTTAAAAGACCCGGACCTTCTAGATCTCGAAGGATTTAACAACAGATTCACCTGGCATAGTTATCTGTGGCAAGACAAAGTTAAATCACACAGAGGTTTCCTATCCCATGTGATTAGGAAACCACTGTATGAAGTGTGGACCAGAAATAAAAGTATACTTGAAAGGAAAACTCCTAGGTGGTTGTCACCAACAGAAGTTTTGACCATTAAAAAAACCAATATGGAATTGAATTGGCTAACTTATGAGGATATCCTTGTCGAATCGGAAGAGGGGTGGAAGATTAAAACATATGAGCAATTGAAAGAGAGGGGAATAGGTTGGCTCCAATATTATCAAATTCAGGACATGTTCAAAAAAGATAATAAAAATCACGGATTCGAGACTAACAAATCTAAATTTCAATTGGAAATTGTGGAAGGTAAAGAAAAATTATTAACAAAGATGTACGACCTCCTGTTGGAATGGAACACAAAGGACGAAATCACCAAAGAATGTATGATTAAATGGGCAATAGACTTTGGCCATGATATTAATATCGATCAATGGCAAAATCTCTGGAAACATCAGATTAAATTTACGGCATGTACCCTTCTAAAAGAAAACATCATGAAAATGATGTTTAGATGGCATTTAACGCCTGTTAAATTAGCCAAAATTAACAAAACCAATAACAAAAAATGTTGGAAGTGTAATGCTAAAGAGGGGGACTACTATCATCAATGGTGGCTTTGCGAAAAGGTCAAAGTTTATTGGGAGCAAATATATAATGAATTGAAAAGAGTATTAAGGTATACTTTCCCAAAAAGAGCGGAGGAAATGCTATTAGGGATTTTGAGCAGGAATATTAAAAAAGAGGATCACAAACTCTTCATGTATGCTACCACCGCCGCGAGAGTTATCTTGGCCCAGAGGTGGAGAACGATTGAAATACCAACTATGGAGGACTGGAGAGAAAAAATGTTAGAATATCTGCAATTGGCGAGGCTGACGGGAAGAATAAGGGATCAAAAGGAGCAAAAGTTCCAAAAGGAATGGGAAAAATTTATAGAGTATTTGAAGGAACATGGTAAGACATGAAACGCCGGTAAGCCAATATAACATTACAAACTGCAACAGTTGTAAAATAACCTAAGTCAAAATTCTATGTTTAATTTGTAAGATAATCTGTGACGGGTACAATTTTAGGGAGCGCGAAACTGATTAAATGAAAGAATAAGTCCGAAAGAGAGAGAGAGGAGGAAGTCGATTACAAGTGGAGTAGAAGGAAAATATGTATAGAAACAAGAAAGTGTACAGAAACAAATAAGTCACAAGATGAAGTTGATAAATTGTAGCAATTCTCAGTTCAGCTAAAAAATACGATAAGACATATTTTGGAATTTGTATACTTTTTATTGAACTTTTTTTGTATTGAAATGTCACTTTCCGATTTCTGATGATGTATCCAAAGAAAAAACCAATAAAAATGATTATGAAAAAAAAATAGAAGGATGGCAGTCATGTCAGGAGGGAACTGCAGAACTCTGTTGGGAGGAAAAATAACAGAGAGCAGGCCATTCATTTGGGGGTGAATGAGTTTCCTTTCCTCTCTTTTACAACCCTCCCCCTTTCACCTCGTGTGACTGTAACTATCAGATGGTAAGCCTGCAGGCAGACACCCATGACAACTGATAACCATAAGGAATACTTAGGAGAAATATTCATCTGCCCTTTTAAAAAGCTGTCAGGAGAATATATATATATATATATATATATATATATATATATATATATATATATATATATATATTCATTTTCTGCTGAGCCTGGGGCAAAAGCAAAACAAAAGCTCAAATAATAAACATGCCAGTATCCTCAATTCAGTTGATTTACACAGAAAGCAAATTAAAAAATTCACCTTGAAGGGTATGTTAACTACTCTGTATATATTTGAGAAATAAAATAAAAAATAGACCATGGTGGGGAGAATTTTTTAAAAAACTTTAAATATTGTCCTTATGGTGTGCACAATGCAGTGCCAAAGAAGATGAGAACAAAGATGCAGTGGTAACTCAGGCACAATGAATTTGTAATGCCAAGTATACCATATATGTAATGTCAACTGGTTCATAGTTACTATTTAGAATGTATGAGGGCTTAAACTGGAAAGAGGGTAAGGGCATGCCCATTCCACCCTGGCCTTCCTGCATTGAACAGAAAGGTTTGAGGGGGCTTGCTCCTGTGTTGAGTTGGCCATGCTGATGGACCTCTCTACCAACAGGTATAAGCAGGTTTGCAAGTACCTTCAGCCCCTTTCAGGAAAAACAGAGTGGAGCAGATGAGCTTGGGGTACCTAGGTTTGGGATGAGGGTGAAATCTGAATCAGTGTGCATTTAAAGGGGAACCTACCAAAATCACATTTTCTTAAACAATACAAGAACCAAAACACAGTTGGCTTGGTTCACAAAAGAGATAAGGTCATATAAAAACAACAACAACAACAACAACAACATATTATTATTATTTCTACCGCACCCATCTGGCTGGGTTTCCCCAGCCACTCTGGGCGGCTTCCAACCAAATCTTAAAAACAGTACAGCATCAAATATAACTTCCCTAAACAGGGCCGCCTTCAGTTGTCTTCTAAAAGTAAAATAGTTGCTTATTGCCTTGACATCTGCTGGGAGGGCGTTCCACAGGGCGGGTGCCACTACAGAGAAGGCCCTCTGTCTGGTTCCCTGTAACCTCACTTCTCGTAATGAGGGAACCGCCAGAAGGCCCTCAGTACTGGATCTCAGTGTCCGGGCTCAATGATGGGGGTGGAGACGCTCCTTCGGGTATACAAGACCGAGGCCATTTAGGGCTTTAAAGGTCAGTACCAGCACTTTGAATTGTGCTCGGAAACGTACTGGGAGCCAGTGTAGATCTCTCAGGATCAGTGTTATGTGGTCCCAGCGGCCACTCCCAGTCACTAGTCTAGCTCCCGCATTCTGGATTAATTGCAGTTTCCGGGTCACCTTCAAAGGTAGCCCCTTCAAATGTAGCCCCACGTAGAGCCCATTGCAGTAGTCCAAGCGGGAGATAACCAGAGCACTCTGGTGAGACAGTCTGCGGGCAGGTAGGGTCTCAGCCTGCGTACCAGATGGAGCTGGTAGACAGCCGCCCTGGACAGAGAATTAACCTGTGCCTCCATGGACACCTGTGAGTCCAAAATGACTCCCAGGCTGCACACCTGGTCCTTCAGGGGCACAGTTATCCCATTCAGGACCAGGGAGTCCTCCATTCCTGCCCGCCTCCTGTCCCCCCAAAACAGTACTTCTGTCTTGTCAGGATTCAACCTCAATCCGTTAGCCGCCCTCCATCCTCCAACCGCCTCCAGTCCTCACACAGGGCCTTCACGCCTTCACTGGTTCTGATTTAAAAGAAAGGTAGAGCTGGGTGTCATCTGTATACTGATGATCTCTCCCAAGGGCTTCATATAGATATTAAAAAGCATGGGGGAGAGAACGGAACCCTAAGGCACCCCAGGTGTTCCCTCTTTTTTGAGAACAGAGACAGGCAGTTTGAGTTTGAGTCCTTTCAACCTTCCCAGCCCCTCCATAATCAAAATCTGTGCCCAATTTGCCACCCACAAATGGATGCTGCTGATTGGAGAGACATTTCCATGCAGTTCTACATATACTTAAAAGATTCCAATTTGATGTGTCTGTTGTTATTATTGCTTTGACTTGACAGTTTTTCTTGCCTGGGCCATTTGGACTGGTAGCCCTTGAAGGTCAGGAATCCTTGGGGGTGAAGTGTCTGTTAATCCCCTTTTGGTTCACCTGAGAAGTGGGGGTGAGTCAATGAATAGTATTGTTCTCACAAGAGTCTAAGTCCTTTTCACTTGGTTTTCCAGTTCTTTAAGACTATTGAAATGTCTAGTTCTAAATCACATGGATATTATTCCGTTAGCTGATATGAATGCAAGTGGAAAATGTAATATTTTTTGGTGGCTGGTTTCATCATGTTCTGCTGTATAGAAACTGTGGGAGTGTGTCATTTCTAGACATGTTTACAGCATCTTCGAAACATGAAGATAATCTTAAGGAGAAGAAAGATATATCTGTAGAGTGCACTAGCCATATTTTAACTCCTCCATCGCAGAAGAAGAGAGATAATAGCAATAAAGGTCTTAAAGCGTTGGTTTTCAAAATGTGCACATATTTCCCTCCCATAGTATCCATATTTCACCAGTGCTGGATAAAACAAAAACAAATGGTTTCGTTCTAAAGATGTTTCCATGTTGATAGGCAGTGAACAAAACTCATGAATAACATCCAGGGCTTATTCGCCTGAGTAACACAGGCATCCCAGTGATAGACTTTGCAAGAAGGAAGCTGGGAGGAGGCCATGGGGCTCAGCAGTATTCTCCGATACTTTTGATTCAAAGAGCAATGCAAGAGGATTGTGGAGATCAGGAACTTGGGAAGGGATTTAGGATAGTTCATTGCTATAGTAACACCTGCCTGTCCCTAAAGCCCTTTCCACTCACACTGAAACAAAAAGAAGCAGGGAAGTGTGTGTAGGAAGGGGGAGGCAAGATGAACCAAATCCATTGTCTTTCTTCTCCCTCTGCCCAATTCCCTCAACTGGCTGCACACATTTGCTTGCAAACAGTCATCCTACGTATTTTTTTTCTTTCCGGTGCATTAGAATGGGTATTGTATGAGTGCATCTTTTCCCCAAATTGTAGCAACACCACCATTTGTGATTAATTAGTTCTTGGTCACTGGGCCTGACCATGGTTCACATCCCTGTGGAAGCAGCCTTCTGCATGTACACTCACATGTTCAGGGCTTCCTTCAGACTGCTGCTCAACATATGAAATACCTTAAAAGAGATCTTAACCACACACCTAAAAGGCACATGACAGCCTTGTCTCATCCTAGCTGGGCAGCTTTAGAATACATTCCCATATTCCCTTAGGTTGGTTATTTGTGAGAAGTTAATTGTCTACATGAACATTCACCATATAGACATAGCTGCCAAGTTTTCCCTTTTCTCGCGAGGAAGCCTATTCAGCATAAGGGAAAATCCCTTTAAAAAAGGGATAACTTGGCAGCTATGTATAGATGCTTCACAGTGCTCAGCAGGATAGCTTCTACGTAAGCCTGCCAGCTGTGTCGAAGGAACACCTTGTGCCATTTAACCAAATTATGTCCCTTCACTGCCTGCCTGCCTGCCTGCCTGTCCCCCCCCCTCTCTCTGCCATTTTAAAACAAAAGATTTTCAGTGTAGCTCTCACAAAACATTACTACCTAGCCTCTACAGGGGTCAGCAAACTTTTTCAGCAGGGGACTGGTCCTCTGTCCCTCAGACCTTGTGGGGGGCTGGACTATATATTTTGGGGAAAATGAACAAATTCCTATGTCCCACAAATAACCCAGAGATGCATTTTAAATAAAAGGACACATTCTACTCATGTAAAAACACACTGATTCCCGGACGGTTCGTGGACTGGATTTAGAAGGCGATTTGGATTCGGCCCCCAGGCCTTAGTTTGCCTACCCATCCTCTACAGGCTAATCAACAGTGGAAGATCTTAAGGGACCAATGCTGTGGTCAGGGCCAGCCCGCCCATGAAGTCAGGTGAGGTGACGATCTCTGGTAGCAGGATTCTTTCCCTCCTGTTCCTGATGTAGATCTTCACTCACCCTTTCTTCCCTGCCAGGGAGAGAGGGCTCTATTTTGGGGTTTGCCGCAGGTACCAACATGTTTTGGACTGGCCCTGGCTGTTGTGGCAGTGAGAATGCTGACACATAAGCCTGGGTGCACACTTCAGCACTTGGATCTTGTGCTCTCTCCAGCAATAGAGACAAATTTCTCCCCACCTGCAGGTAAAATAAGTGAGATAGTTAATTCAGTCAAGATCTCTAATCTTGCCTGTCTTTTTGTTGTTATGGGTTTTAAGTTGGACTTCGTAAATGGAATGGATAGTCATTAATAGCACAGTTACCCAGTCTGTGTTCACTTTTCTCTTGTTTCCACCACTTGATTTATTGGAAGGTATATTTCTCCCATTTCACCCCACAAAAATACATAAAGAAAACACAGTTCCATCTCACCATCCTTGCTAGCCAACTCTCTTCCATCTTCTTTGAGATGGTTGTGATTTAGTATTGATTTGAACATCATCTTTTCATTTTCACATCTTTAAGATGTGAGTAGAGGATACAAAGGGAAAAAAGCAGAAATGCACTATGACAACACCCCAACAGTCGGCTGCACATCTTACACAATACATAGCCTTGGCTGACTCAGGGGTCCAGAAAGTTCACCGAATTCCTTCACTAAGGCTCACTTATGCCTGTTGAGTTCTTACAAAAGGCAGAGCCCCAGAGAATGTAAATGCAAACCCTTTTCTTCTCTTTTCTTTCTATGTTGCATCATGTTCAGCCTGATGGTTATCCAAGGTTTCTCTATAAGAATATACCGTATGTAATAATGGGTGGATAACCTCAGGAGTTCAGATGAACCCCCTCACACAATGAAAGCATGTGTGAGAGGGTGGTGGGATCATGCCCTGTGTGCAGGTTGCATGAAGGGGTTGTACACATGTACCAATTTCCACTCATAGGGAATAATTGTATAGACAGTGGTATATGTATAGGGTTGCCCTTGAAATGGCTGTAGAATGTGTCACTGGGGGGGGGAGGGGCAAGCTGATAGGAGAAATCATTTTCTCTGCCCTCCCATATGTAAACTGAATGTCTCTGGTGTTGGGGGCATTTCAGCTCATGCAAAGCAGTGTAAGGCCTAATAGAGCTTTAGAAAATGAATATGGCCTCAAGAACTGGCATGAAAATTCTCTGCAGTAATGTGGGGTTCTCTTGCAGATGCATAGCTGTTCCTCAGCTGATCATTCAATGTAGAAGAGTTGCCCTAGTGGTTTAGAATTTTAGCATATAAATGTCAGCGAATTTTAAATATCACCTATACTAAATCACATTTGGCATGGTTGCCTTATTTAATCTGAAATATCTGCCCAGCACTAACAATCACTAATGTTAATTAGCATTCCAATTTCACATGCAAGCATATATTGTAAACATTAAATATGCACTCCTTTAGTAGGATTATAGTGGGAGGTTGTGTACATTCAAATATGTGTGAATGTTTCAGGGGAACACATTTAAAAGAGGGTCTGACAGACATATTCCTCACATGATTTCCTGAATCTAATTCACAATTTTCTTGCTTTACATTCCATATATAACATAAGGATAGAATACTGGCAGCATAACAGTGCATCTTTTAACTAATATATTATGAATGCTACCTACCCATATACTACCTACACCAAGCAAAGATTAGATAATCAGTGCAGAAGCTACTGTTATTGTGTTCTTTAGAGAGAGAAAAATCTGAATATCACATTTATTGGTGAAATAGAGGAAGTACTCTATTTTAAAATGGCTTTTATAGCAGAGCTATGTTCCTGCTATGTATTGACATGTGCGTAGATGGCAAATGATTTAAGAACAAACGTGAAAGTCATATGAAGAAAAATTAAGAACCACATAGCCCAGTATAATCTTGCATTCATATAAAAATGTATTTTGGAATGGGTCTGTACACATGTCCACTTCCATTGATTCCTTTTCATACCATGTCTACATAAATGACTTGGATGAAGGAACTGAGGAGATGCTCATCAAATTTGCAGATAACACCAAACTGGAAGGGGTAGCTAATGCCACAGAAGGATAAACTCGGGATTCCAGATACCCTTAACGGACTGGAGAACTGAGCCCAAACTAACAGAATGAATTTCAATAGGGGCAAATGTAAGGTCATGCACTTAGAGAGGAATATCCAGCTGCACAAATATAAGATGGGGTACATCTGGATCTAGGTGTCTAAGTAGTTCAGAAGCTCAATATGAGTCAACAGTGTGAAAAAGCAGCAAAAAAGTGTGGTATAAACTGCTGTCACATGCAAGATGGAACAATCTTGTTTTCTCCTGCTCCAGAGGGTAGAACCTGAACCACTGGATTCAAGTTTCAAGGAAGAAGATTTGAACTAAACCCAGGGAGAACTTTCTGGTGGAAAGAGCTGTTTGACAGTGGATTCCCTCAGAAGGTGGTGGACTCTCCTTCCTTGGAAGATTTTAAGCAGAGGTTGGATGGCATCTGCCACTATCAGGAGGTTGGATCTGTAGCACCACCCTTCTATGCCAACCACTTCAGTCCCCTCCCAGGCCAAATTCATTCTCCATTGATTTGCATGCAGACTGCTTGTACTCTTAAATATTGAAAAACAAAACAAAATGATTTTTTCACATATTAGGGTTGCCATATTTCTAGTAGTGAAAATCCTGACAGAAAAGTTGTTGAACTTTTTTGGGCAAATTCACTTTTTAAAAAGAGAGAGGGATCTTTTTTGAGCTATTTTATTGAAAAACACCACTGCCAACAGGGGCTGCCATACGTCCGGATTTTCCAGGACATTCATTCAATTTCTGCCCGGAGACTGCTGTATTTTGTATATGTCAATTGGCAATTCTATTACATACAGTAAGATACACGTGAAAAGATGTACTCTTGCCTCTGAGGCGAACTTTTCTTTGTTTCAGGTTACTCATACACAGGTGCAGGCAACATAAAGCAACATTTCATTGTGGGAGCCAATTTGTCTCAGTCTTCAACCCAATTTGCAGCACATTCCCATCCACATTTACTCAGAAGTAAATCACACAGTGTGGTTTGCTCTCGAGTAAATGTACACAGGGCTTAACCTAGGCACCCTTCAATGTCTAAATTCCTTATTATGAAAAGGTGTCATGCTACTCATTTTACCTATTCTCAGTGTGATCAAACTAAAAATACAGCCCACTAATCTGAATTATTATTTGTGCTGCCTAGCCAGCAAATGGTTACATTTGAGAAGCAATTTCACATGCATATGCTGACATTCCAAGTTCCTGAGCTAGTGAGACTTACTAAGACTTACTACTTATCACCATGGGGTCTCTCTCTCATTATCGCTTAAATAACACTTTAGCTTATAAAAGAGCCATTTATATCCTTTTGACATATTCAGCCAACCTTTAAGAAATAATTGTTTGCCCACAGATGCCTTATGGTGCCCAATGTTGTACCACAGGGGGCACAAGGGCAGTGTGCCACTCAGTTAAATGCAAGCTGAACTGCAGCCTCAAATCAAAATCTTCTGTCATTTGTAAGTATAATACATGCCCTGACATTTAGTGTTATTTCAGGTTTCTGTGTTCAATGCTTGTGTTGTTTTTATAGTACTACTACACAAAACAAGAAAATAACCTTCCATTGACATAGTATTGGGGTGTAATTTACTTGCTTTCAGTGTTGGATTGAGACCTCTTATTAACATTTATTTTTGTATTGAATAATACAGAGATCCCCAGGCAAAGCACTTCAGTCCAGAATTGAGTTACACATGCCACAATGATCAGATTAAATCTATGCAAAATGAAAATAATTTAGCTGAACCAAAGGAATAGGTAGGGTATCCAGGATATGCTATCATTTTATAGACTTTATAGGCTGTCCTAAACTAGCACTTTGGGTGCAGCAATGGACTAGACTAGGGTCCCCAAACTAAGGCCCGGGGGCCAGATGTGGCCCAATCGCCTTCTCAATCCGGCCCACGGACAGTCCTGGAATCAGCATGTTTTTACATGAGTAGAATGTGTCCTTTTATTTAAAATGTATCTCTGGGTTATTTGTGGGGCATAGGAATTCATTTATATATATATTTTTCCAAAATATAGTTCCCCCCCCCCCAAGTCTGAGGGACAGTGGACCGGCCCCCTGCTGAAAAAGTTTGCTGACCCCTGGACTAGACAAAGAGATATAAGCTGAGACTCAATCCAGCCAAGGGTTTTAGTTGATGTTTCATCCACCCAAATGAATGATGTTCAGCCTATATTAGATAAGTTTGCACTCCACTGAAAGGACCAGATTTGCAGCTTACACGTGCTTATTGATCCAGCACTGTTAGATGCATATGTAGCCTCTGCTGCTCAAATAATCTTTCATCAGCTCTAGCTGATATCATCAACTACCTTACCTGGATGGAGAAGCTTGGCCACAATTACCTATGCTCTGGTAACCTGCTCTTTAGTCTACTGCAATGTGTTGTACATTATATAGAGTTAAGCAGGTTGGTTATATGAGGTTGACTATATGGGGTTCCTCCTACACAAGAGAAAAAAAGTAGCCTCCTTCTCTCACACAGCGCTTGTTCAGTAACAACCCCACAGCCATGGAATGACAGAGATACATTTTAGCCCATGGCTGTATAAAAAGGGAGATTTGAGAAACTAATTATAGGATTCCATTTTGCATATCCTGCTGTGATTCTGTGGTTTGAAATGTGTTTTTTTACATCAACTCAAGAGCCCCCCAATTGCCCCGTTTTATATTTTAAAATATTGCCCATGCCCACTTTTTCACATTGACCACATTTACTTTTATACTTCAGTCATGTCCACTTTTGCATGTGCCTTCTCTGCCTTTCCTAGGCTGGCAATGGCCAATGCATCTTGCAGCTAAAGAAAGGTTTGTCACTCTTGTTTAAGGATTGTAACCCTCACCTGTAGCACATCACTATGAACATTTGTAGGAGATCAAGATGTAGCATATTTTGGGGCCAGCCAGCCAGAAGTAGGACTTTTAAGAGGCGATCTCTCTTTAGGCGAATTGCAATGAAATTGTAATTAGTGCAGTTATACAAAAATGCACAAATTTACAAAGATATGGCTTAATTCAGCCTTCACCAACCCGGTGCATTCCAGGTGTTTTGGATGATGACTTCCATCAGTCCCAACTATCCCAGCCATGCTGGTTAGGGAAGATGGGAGTTGTAGTTGAAAACATCTGGAGAGCCCCAAATTGGAAAAGATTGGCTTGATTGCTAACTCCTTTTGTAACGGTGTTGAATGTGGGCTTCTCTTATTTGCTCTTGCATTGCAAAGTCTAAAAGCATTAAATTGTATTGGTTAATGGCAGGACTCATAGAATAGTATTCAGAGGTGGAAATGATCAGATTTCTTTACCCTATTTGGCCTGGTCTCAACACAGAATTCTCTGAGATAAGTTAAGTGCCTGATTAAATTCATAAGAAGTTCCTTATTCACAGTTAGCCTACTCTTACAATGAATTGTAATGGCACAAGCACTGCCTGCTTAATGCAATAAAGTTGATTTTTTATTTTTTTAAAAATCTAACAAAGTTAGCAGTTCTAAAAGTATGTCTTGGTGCAGGACAACCTCTTAGATGTCTGGCAAACTGCAAGGAAATTGAAGAGTAATGCTTATTTCTTTAAACCATGGATCCTTAACCTTTCTCATTCTTAATGTTCTTCTTGGGGTCTGCTTATAAGCCAGAAAATGAGGTTTTATCTTGTCCAGTTCAGGCAGTCAGAACTGTAATTCACTTCTACCATACTGACCTAGGAAAGATCAACACCTACATACCTTTACTGTGAAAGATTTTCAGAATATCAATGGCTGTCAGCTCCAGTTAATTTGCTCCTCTTAGAATGATAAATCAACCCTACATATATATTTTAGGAAGTTTGGTGGGCTTGGCTGTCTGTAATGAAGTAATAAGGCTGCACATTTTTACAGAGGGAATGACTGGAAAGCCACAGGAAATGTAACTAATTAGAATGGATACATAACCAAAGCAAGGAAGAAAATGTCATGTCTGAGGCTAGGAGGCAGTTATGTTCAGGACAAAATGAGAAACCAGGTAATCTATGCTGGAAGAGCTAGCAGGAGCTGGAAAGTTGTGTTGTGCTCCCTAGTGAATGTCCCAGGCTGCGGTTAGGGAAGTAGAAAAAGACTTGTGGGAAGATCCAACAGTGGAGACTGGGAAGGGATTTTCAAGTGATCATTGACCACCACAATATGAGTTGGTCTATGTATGTGGAATTTGGAAATTGTCTGAACACCTTTTCCCCAGTACCGTGATAATCTATGTTTTAAAAATGGATTGTTGTTGCATTTATAGTAAGGGATTTTCTTCTTTGGGAAAACCATTTGAAAAGTTTTTGTTCATGTAGTTTAAATAGAGTGCAGTTGCATGAAAACATTCTGCACCCATGAGTTACACATTTCCCTTATATCTGTCTTCTACTCTGGCTGTAGCACACTTAAAATGCTAACAAATCACTTGCAATAAACCCTGAGCACCCATGATAACAGTGATTTAGGTGCATGGGGAAAGAGGTGTTTTCATTATTGACTCTATCAATTATATTTTGCTTTAAACTTATAGCCCCATGTTCATTTTTATGGCAGAAAACTTTCAGCTACTGTATTTACTGCGTTCTCCACCACCAGTTAAGGCTTTGCTCTTGACTGCTGATAATGTAAGTAGATTATTATCCATCTCTCATAAACAGTGTCCCACTGGGACCATGCTTAATAATAACAAATATATACGGGGCTTGCAAGCTAATGGTCTGTTGTTAACAGGGTTGCAGAATATTTCACCTCTCAGTCACATATACATTCCCAATCCCTTTTGTTAAGAATGCATGGCATGCATGATCAAGTCCTGTCTACAACTGCACCTGCACCTTGGCCTCACACTTATTCAAGGAGGCTGCAAATCAGGGTGTTTGTGCAGGAAACCTTGTGGTCACCGATTAAGCAGTACACCCTGTGGATGGTTTTAAAAGAGGATTAGACAAATTCAATAGCTTCTAGCAACAATGACTATGTTCTACCTCCACTATCACATGCAGTATGCCTCTGAATAGTTGTTGCTCAGAATGGCAATGACCAAGAATGCTGTTTCGCCCAGGTCCTGCTTGCAGGCTTGCCACAGACACTGTGAGAACAGGATCTTTGACCTGATCCAGCAGGGCTCTTTGTATGTCCTTACACAGTCTGGTAACCAGCAACCCTTAGCAGAAACTTGGATAAATGAACATGGAATTGGAAACCTCCATTCTAGTAGCACGGTCTCCCCACCTACACCCTGGTTCTAGCTGAGCCTGGTTCTAGCTGAGCCTGGGTGTTTAGGGCAGTGAGAGTCTTAGTGGCTGTATGCCCTGCTAGTGCATACAAAGGGTCTGAGATTGTTACACTGAGATCTCCATGTTAGCATTAACCTAAGGCTGTGCCAGAACATGCTGGCAACACTGAATGCTTTCTTCCTCAAAGGCATTAGTGGAAGTTTCTGCCCCATGTGCCAGAGCCAAGTGCTGGATTGCTTCCATACAGTTTAGATATATTATTTGTAGAAACAGTCCTTCCATTCATTATTTATCAAAAAGACAATTCTTAATCTATTTGTGTTCTTTGAATCTAGGCTATAGCTAATATCTAAGGATCCCTACTATTCTTAGCTTACCCCGCCCCCAACACATTGCACTGATGAAGAAGTCTGTTTGTCTTGTCTTCTCTAACTCATCCTTGATGAAATGAGTTCTGTTTAAGACATAGATTGTGTAAAACTCAATAGGGGGGACAATCTTCTTCACGAGTTTTGTTAGAAGGTGAACATTTTATTTACCTTTGATATATTCTCCCCTGGAAATTTAGCTCTGAAATAAAATGCAATTCATCTTTCTTATCATAGAAAACAGCAGGAAGCTATAGTTTAGTTTAAAATTACATATCTTCGATTTCTAAGAAAGGAAGCTTCAAATGTGACAAAACTTGGTTTATTTACAGGAATATTTGCAATATTCAGAATGTTAGGAACAAAAATGTTTATTTTAAAAAAACCTTTGGTAACAATAAATATTACATATGTTAGCCCACCAAATCAGTGGTCACTAATTGCTCCTCCTGTGAAAATGGACAAGTGGGGTTGCACAGGGCCCATTGTCGTTCAACATCTTTATAAACGACTTGGATGAAGAATTTCAGGCAAATGCCATGTAAGACAGAATCAGTATCCATTATGACTTTAAAAGATTGGATAACTAGGCCAAAACTAACAAAATAAATTTGAATTGGGAAAACTGTAAGGCTCTACACTTAGGCAGGAAGAACCAGCTGAACAAATAAACAGTGGAGGACACTAGGTTTGCCAGTAGTACATGTGAAGAGGATAGAGGGTTCTTAGTAGACCACAAGCTTAACGTGATTCAACAGTGTGATGCAGAGGAAAAAGAAAAAAGAAAGAATGCTAATCCTATTCTAGGCTGCATCAATATAAGTATAGTGTGCCAATCAAGGGAAGTCATAGTACTGCTCACTTCCGCCTTGGTCAGACCACACCTGGAGTACTGTGTCCAGTTCTGGGCACTACCGTTTAAGAAGGATATTATGAAGGATCTTGACAAGCTGGAATATGTGAAGAAGAGGGAGATCAAGATGATAAAGGTCTGGAACCTAGCCTTGAAGAAGGTAGGTATAAGTTAGCTTGGTAAAGAGGAGACCGAGAGGAGCTATGGCAGCCATCTTCAAAGTGCTGTCACATGGAATATGGAACAAACTTTACTCCTACTCTGGAAGTTAGGACCCAAATCAATGGCTTCAAGTTACAAAAAAGGAGATTCCAACTAAACATCAGGAAGAACTTTCTGACAGTAAGAGCTGTTTGACAGTGCAATGGATTTCCTCTGAAGGTGGTGCTCTCCTTCCTTGGAGGTTGAATGGTCATCTGTCATGGATGTTGTATTTAAGATTCCTATATTGCAGGAGATGAACTTCAGGACCCTTCCAGCTCTACAATTCCATGATTCTATGAAAAGGCATGCAAGTCAGAGAACAGGTTTTCCAGGACTCACAGCCAAGATGGTCATTAAGTGCCCAAGCCCCAAATATGCTGGTGTAACTCATTGCATCTTGGCTCAGCTGGGACTCATGAAAGTCCTCAAAAGGGGTGTTCTTGAAGAGGCTTGATGGCGCCAGAACCCGGGAGGACTTAGACTGGATCCTAAGTTCATTCAGCTCAGCCTCGTGACCTGGCAACTCAGCAGAAAACACTTTTTCAAAGGCTTGATTTCTCTCTTCCACACTTAAGCCGGCCACCAGTGGCAGCCCCCTGTTGAAAGGGGTTTGGATCTGGTACACCCTTATATTACACCTAACTTACCCAGCTTTGCTTTATGACAGCTTCTCATACATAGGATTGCTTCCTCAGTCTGGATCCTATTCCTACCCAATTATTCAATGCATTTGATACAGGTATCACCAAAATAAAGAAATTCTCAGTGACTGTGGAAGTACAACATTTGCTAAAAAGGATGTGGGGTGAATTGCAGTTTAGGAATGGTTTGGAAAGGGATGAAAACTAAAACTGATAGTTTCATGATGATTGCAGGCTGAATTTTCTGAAAATCTAAGTGTTGAGCTTATCTGCATGGATTTTTTTTCTAATTCACACCTTGCTCCTTAATTCAAATGACAAGTGACAGTTCCGCTAAAAATATGAACATTTTCCACTTATTCTATGCAATGTTATACAAACCATTTTACACATTATACACAATATTATTAGCATAGTATACACATATACTCTCCAGTTTCTCTGAAGAAACCAGAACATAAACAGATACAGTATGTGCAAAAATCTGTACAACTGTAAAAAAATACATATTAATAGAAAACAATGCTGCAGAAATATAGTAAAGCATGGGGGGTTGACTCTTTTTGTATTATGCATGTAACACTGTGCATAATTATCATATAAGGAGTTGGAGTTTAAACAACAACAACACGGCAATGCATGAGCAGCCCAGGCATAAGCAGTCATGTAAAACCAAGTGGCGGTTTAATGTAATTTCTGTGCAGAAATCCATTAAAAACATACTTCCTTGATTTCTAGTGATTATTTCACACTTAGGTGTTTAAAATACTGTGTCCAGTTCTGATTGCTGTATGTGGGAAAGTGTAAGAAAGAGCAACTTGTCTGGAATTTGTAAACTGCTTTGAGAGGGGTGTGTGTGTGTGTGTGTGTGTGTGTGTGTGTGTTTACAGAAGTGGGTGGTGCTGTGGTCTAAACTACTGAGCCTCTTGGAAATTCACATGACTCACTGATCCCCATTTCCACTCATTCACTCTAAAACAATTGGGGTGAGCTCCCGTTGCTCTGTCCTAGCTCCTGCTAACCTAGTAAAAAGAAAGCACGCCAGTGCAAGTAGGTAAATAGGTACAGCTCCGGTGGGAAGGTAAACAGCGTTTCCGTGCGCTCTTGTTTCCGTCACAGTGTTTCATTGCGCCAGAAGTAGCTTAGTCCTGCTGGCCACATGACCCGGAAAGCTACCTGTGGCAAACACCAGCTCTCTCAGCCTGAAAGTGAGATGAGCACCGCAACCCCATAGTCGCCTTTGACTGGACTTAACCATCCAGGGGTCCTTTGCCTTTTTTATTTTTTAAAAAAACATTTACAGACAAGTGGCATATATATTTTATTAAATAAATAAGCTTCAGTTACAAAAAAAAATGGCCACAAACTTCGTATTTTTAAAAGAGGATTGCACAGGTTCATATATATCAGTGGACAAGGCTATCATTGCCTATTAGTCATGATGTCTATGTGCTACCTCGAGGATAAGAGGCTGCATGATTCTGAAAAACTGTCACTAGGGAACAGCAGTGAAAGAAGATTGTTACCCTTATGTCCTGCTTGTAGGCTTGCCCATGGCATTTGGTTAGCCACTAAGGAAATTAGGATGCTGGATTAGATAGGTCTTTAATCTTTTCCAGCAGTGTTCTTGTTATGTTCTTGCGTTCCGAATGACAGTGTCTAGATGTCTCCCTCGTGGAACAGGGTGGAAGAGAAGGAGACTTTAACCTAGGACTATGCTTTAATGCCATCCATGAAAAGTTAACATTGGAAAGGGGATTTTGGCTTCAAAACTCAGGCTTCCTCTGCTATCTTTATTCATGGACTCCAAGCATTAAAGAGAAGCTAACATTAATCATTACTGTTAGATTTGGCAGGCAAGTGTTAGGAGCGCGGGAGGAGTATGAAAGCTTTATCATCCTGGCATTTCCTGCTGTCACAACTCAGCAAGTCCTAGATGGGGAGGAGGGTACCAATCAATTGAGAAGTGATTACGGGAACTTTGGTTCCAGTGCTAAGGTTGAAGGAAATGTTTTGGATCCTGGAGACCAGGTGTCTCCACTGTAATATATTTTTTTCCTTGCATATCCGCAGATTATGCCAGTAAAAGAAACATGAACCACATTTCTGTGACATGGGTAATGGTCCACATGTTACTTTCAAAAGGTATGTGTTCTCAAAAGCAGTGTAAAAGTGCTTTCCTCATTTTAATTTATTTTAAAAATGTGTTTATTCTATGAGGTGGCTTGCTTGAACAAAAATTAATAAATCTACATGTTCAGCTGATGACTGCACCTGTTGTATTTATCCAAGATGTTACATTATTTAGAAAAGTTGAACTATATCTTTTCTTTGATGCTGCTCTACACTTTGGACAGCCATTTTGTCTGTTGAACAATGGACATTTGATTTATAGTACTATTAAAATATAGATATAAGCCATTACATTCATTCTCTTGTAGCAAGGTCATTATCTCTGACAAGTACTGAAGTCATTATCTTTGACAAGTAGTGTTGGGCTTTCATTTGCACAAATAGATCGTAGGCAAAATATATTTCTGTGGAAATCCTGTGAAATTGTAATGTAACATTTCGAAATACATGAGGAAGCAAATGTCTGGAAACTTCCCTTTAACTCAGTGCAAATTCACATGACTCACTGATCCCCATTTCCACTCCATTCACTCTAAAACAATTGGGAAAGTGAAGTAATTTCCCATAACTCCATTGTCGTGATCAGATCACTTCCTGGTGCAGAGAGCGGCTGTAGTAGGTCCTCTGTGTGGAAAAGATGGAGAAATGCTATTGGGTGGGGTGACAGAACTGCTCAACACCTATTTTGCATCTGTCTTCATGCGAAAGGAAAGCACTGCCCAGTGTGGTGATAACAGAATAAACAATGCAAGGAGTGAGCTACAGTTTCACTGCTTGATAGAACAGCTATGATTACCTTAACGCAACTGCATTTTCATATTCCAAGGTTAATATGGTAGTATAACTCTCCCACTAACTTTTCAAAATGTGTAGATGGCAGCTGTCAATGAAAGGGAGGTTGCTTCTGAAGAGCTCAGAACTAAATAAAAGGCCATCGATAAGGTTTGTAAATCCAACTAATTATTTATACCAGTAGGTAACATTAATCATTTGCTTCCCAGAGTTGGTGTTTCTAGCCTAAATTATTATACAACTTTGCTTGCTTATCTTCTTTATTTTATTTTATTCTGTTTCATTCTATTGGACAAAGCAGATAAACTCAATTTTTCTCACATCCCAAGAACAGAAATCATTAACGGAGCTGGTAAAATCTTTAATTTTACATTCCCATTGCAATGTATTTACAGCTAATAAGCTGTGGATTTCTTGAATCTATCATGCTCTACTATGTTATCTCAGACGCCAGATCTGCAGCCATTACTATATTATTTTAAAGCTTCTTATTCATCGTATAGCTTGCCATTATTTGCTGAATGGGTTTGCCTTTCTTCTATTAATCCCCACATTTGCCTTAGCAGCAAATGTGTGCATTGAACTCACTGCCCCCTTATTTTGGGGGGCAGGCAGGAAATCTCTAAAAGTCAAAATGACCTATCACTGTGTGTGAGCAAGTCTCCTAGCCATTGCTGCACTGCCTTCGATCTCTTAGGGAGCAATCCTATAGCAAGATCCACTGGGATGAGTGTGCTAGGATACAGTGGATCTCCAGCTGAGCTGGGAGGTTCCTGGTACTGCTGGTCTTGATTCTCTCCATCCTAGGCTCAGACAGAGATGTGTTGATAGACCTCCTCCATTCTGGATCAACCAGGATGTAATTGCTTGAGCTGAGCCTGACAGATCTTAAGCCAACATAACTCCTGAAAAGTGGGTGTGGTGCGGGCAGAATTAGAGAGAGGGAACTTGGGATGCATCCTAAGTCTGTTCAGCTCAGTCATGTGACCTGGCAACCCAGCATAAGATAAGCTGGCAAAAAAGGTGGTGTGTAGCTCAAACCCTATTTTAAAGGTTAGCTTACCTTCTACCAGGCTTAGCACAGCTCAGCCATCAGCAATCCTACTGCTGAACAGAGTTCGGATCTGGCTTAACTTACACTTGCTTGCTTTACTCTAGCTTCATGTCTGCTCCCTTGGACTTTGTCCCAAATGGAAATCGGCAAATGTTGTGTGTGGTAATAAAATCTCTAGCTGGAGAACCTCTTATTATTTGTCCAGCCATATATTTTGCTTACCACAGCTGAACAGGCAAAGCTATGTATACTCCATTTCCTTTTGTTTTAGTGGTGCTATTTGAGTTATTACTTTATGCATGTTTTCATTTGTCTGTGTTGGGTAAACCTTTTCCTCACTTGCTTCCTCTCTCCACCCTCAGCTATTCCTTTGTCCTTGGCTTCCTCTTCACTTATGGATCCTGGCCCACTCCCTTCACTGGTGGGATCTGGATCCTAACTCCCATTTTTATTATACACTCTTTTGTAAAGAGTAAAAAAATAAATAGCTGCCAAATTAAACGACTTCACACATGGTGTTCCATAATTTTTATATCTGAATTTATATTCCTATCTGTTTCATGAAGCTGCCTGAAGCAGCTCTGGATTCTGCCTTACATAATCATGAAACTTACTACAAGAGATGTCAGAAGTTAATTTTCATTGATGTTCTAGCCTTTACTACATAAATAGAAAGACACTTTCATTCATCCCCCTAAAAATACTGCCTGGTGTGCAGAAAGCATGAGGAATATAGCTACTTCTAACAGGCACAAATGTTATGTACCGCATAACCTTGAGACTCTTTAGCACAGAGCCAGCTCCACAAATTCCACAAGATTCTACCACATATCTTCATACAAATTTTCAGTTGTGACACTTTTTTAAAATGGAAGCAAACTCTGAATACGGCAACTCCTGCAAAACATTTGTTCCACTTTCATCACTGCCAAGAGATTGCTAGTGGTGTGACATCAAGCTTCAGAGTCAATTATGAAGTGTCCTTACATCGAAATTCAACCAAATGTAGGAGGGGTGCTGAAAATCTTTCTATGTCTATTAGCTTTGATAGCTAAATGGAACCTCCAAATCCAGACACAGTTACTACACAGGGACAGCCAAGCTGCTAGACCCCCCAAAAAGAATTGAATCAGGAAGGCCCTTACAACTGGGCCTGGGGAAGGAACAGACATGCCTGTGAAAGGGGAAAAGATGGTCTTGAACAGCATTATCTTCTCTGCTGTTCCAGCTGGGTCTGCTGGTGGCATGTTTGCTTTTCTCAGAACCTGGCACTAGGCATGAACATCAGCTCTGAGTTGGTGGTTGTTGTCATCCATCTGTCTCAAGAGACAATGGAGTGCATTTCTGGGGTAGAAATTATATTGGAAAAATGGGGGGGAAGAGGAGAAGTTTGCCTAACATAATGCACAGTCTTCTGTCCAGCCATCTCTTTATCTGACAGGGATCTCAAGTAGAAACCTGCTGGTCTGTCCCAAAGGCTATGTGTGCCATGTGGCTGTGCCATGCAGGTCAAAGGTTGAGGTGCTTTGATTCAAGGGGACTGGTTGCTCTCTTGCTGTGCCATAGTGGGACCTTTGCAGTGCCCTTCAGCACAGCACTTCATAGGGCAGCAAGATACCAGCTGACATACCCTGTTTCTCATATTTTAAGACATACCCATAAAATAAGCCATAGCAGGATTTTTAAGCATTCGAGGAATATAAGCCATACCCCGAAAATAAGACATAGTGATAGGCGCAGCAGCAATGCCGGCCGCGGCAGGAGGAGGAGGAAAAAAATAAGACATCCCTTGAGAATAAGCCATAGTGTGTTTTTTTGAGGAAAAAATAAATATAAGACATGTCTTATAATATGAGAAACACGGTATTTGTCCTTGATATGTTCTTGTTTATCATTATTAAGTGTTCAATATCCTGCTAATTCAAAGACCTGCTGTTTCCCCAGGCTTTTAGTTCCTCTGGAAGAGATGTGTTCTCATAAACTGTGTTCCGTTTGAAGATAAAATATTCATCAAAATTCTCTATTACTATTTCATAATCATGCTCGCTGTTAAAAGAGAAGGTTTTAAATATTTGCTCTCTTATTCCCAGAACACACAAGAGGAAACTTACTTGTACTTGCCTGCCCTCCCCATTGAGCTTTACAGCAATTCTGAAATGGGTCAAGTGCTGCTTCCAGGAAGGGCAGACTCCTGGATAGCTAATAATAAAGCCTTGGAAAGATTAAATATCAGCTTTCCCCTTCTTCTGCACCACACTGTACTCCCTTTATTTCAGAAGAATCCTTAAGAAATGTAACTGAAAAATAATCTCTTTATAATATTATATACATGGGCTTGCCAACTTCAGTGCCCATGGGTCTTATAGTGCCAACAAAAGTTTCACTGATGCCTCTGGAGAGGTAACCCCCCAAAAAAAAAACTAAAAAAAAAAACTAAATCACTAGCCTTCCTTGAAAGAAAGTTATAGGGCAAAATGTGGACATAATCATCTAAGTGATTTCTGTGCAATGAGAGCAAGTGTGGTGTGGCCACCTTGTATATTTTTTCCAGGTGCTGAAAAATTCTCCCTGCTGCTATTAGACAGCATCTTTGTGTGTGGTGTTAAATCAATATTGTGTGATCTCCACAATCAGCACTACCAGGACATAGCTGAATTCCCTTGATAACCATAAGGTTACCACGGGTGGCTGTGCCTCTTATTTTGTATTATGCCACAGTCCCCATGGAAGCTATTTTGTATTATGCCACCCCCACCCACCCACCCAAGCAACATATTTTGTGATTGGCACCCCCAGAACTTTCTCAAATTCTAAATGGTTCAAGCACTTGATGACTCCTGGTGTAAATCATGATGGTTTAAATCATTGTTTAAAACTCAATGGAAAGCTAATGTCGATCCAGCTTTCACAAATACAGATATTTCTCCACACACATGCGAACTGATTAAAATATGTCAGTTTGCAGCTAATTAGAGCTCTTCTGTAATCCAGGAGCACATTTTTTTTAAAAAAATATTTTATTAGTTGAATATAAGAACAGCATAGAATCAAATACAAGCAATCAAATACAGGTTTCCAGGAGCATAATTCAATTCACATTTGCTTAGAGTTAAGAGACATACTTTTGTCAGATTCTAGGCAACCTCTCTTATTTGAAGGCTAAAGTTGCAGTCCTGCTTCTGAGAGAAATACCCCAATCCTAGAAACATTCTCTCAGAAGCAGGACTGTACCTCCATAAGAAGGGCTGGCCATTTTTCAACCCCCCCCCAAAAAAAAACACAAATTGTGAGATAGCCTGACACAAAGTTTCTCAGTGAGCTTCATGGGTGAGTGCAAATTTGGTTTCCTCAGTTCTAGTCCAGCACTCTAACCACTACACTACAATACACAATCTTATATTGCAGAGCTCATGTAGCTGGAATCTATCAAACAAGTTCCTGCTGGTGGCGGTTGACTGAGTTTACAGTCAATATGTCTGTGGAATGAGCTCAGCCCAGCTGTCCTTTGTAGGTGTCAGCTTGCTAGACTGAAAAGTAACTCCAAAATATACGTATTTAGATCTGGCAGTAAATTAATTGTTCCTGCTTTAGCAAGCACTACCTGTTCCATGCATTTTTCAGAATGGTTTCCTTAACCATGTTCCTAGGATAACAAACCTTAACAAATATCCTTTAACTGTGTCTGTATACACACATCTTTTTTTCTATTAAGATGAAACACCAACTGCTAATATTTATCCATTAAGGGTTTGTTTCCTTAAATGCAGTTACCAGAAATATAAATACAAAATGGTTTGATTCTTGCACTTAGTTTGGCCTCCGTTCCCTTTGGCGATGAATGGCATAGATTATGTCATAGTGCTGCAATGAGAAAGCGAGGGTAGGAGTCCTAGTAGCTTCTCTCCTCTTTTCCCCCAAAGTAAAGAAACTGGCATGTTTTCTTCTTGGCACATAGACACACAGAAGTCATATGCAAAGTGTTTTTGTAGTTTTCAACAAGCCAGCTGTTGCCAGATCTATTGTGGATTCCCCTACAGTTGTTTTACAGAGATAGTGTCGCCCACGTCCATTGACACTAATTATAATAATAATCCTGCATAATAGGCTTGGAGCAGCAGCCAGAGCCTTGCTCCTCAAACTTGGACTTGGAAGTGCTCAGTATCGGGATAATTCAGATGTAGCTTGTTTGAGCTGTTCTTAGATAAGCACGAGTGGTATGTATCACCTGCTACAAGTTCCTCCATTCTTTTTCTCAGCTCTCTAGTGGTCCTCTACTTTTTCTTGGCAGAGGAATGCAGGCAGAAAAGAAAGAGGTGGCATATGAATGAAGTAGACACACAAATGGGTTTAGAAGGGTTTTAGAAGCAAGCTGGCAACCAACCATAGCTTGCAAAGGTCGATGTGCTGTGAATAAATGTTGTCTGAGTTTAACTACATCATATTGTTTGCTGGTTTTCCAGCTTATATTAACATTATAAATGTTCTTTTCCATTCTTTTTATTTCTGCCTTTTCACATCCCTCTGTTATAGTATTGCCATGAAACCCAGATGTCTGAGAACTTCCAACAAGTTTTGAATGAGCCTAAAAGTTGTGGTGGGACATTGGGTGGGACATTGGGAAAGAGGAGGGGCAGAAACTTTGATGAAAAAAAGGTTAATGTGATTCCTTCTTCAAATCAGTTGCAAAAATCAAACGAAGGGCATGTTTGTGTAGAATCAATATTAAAATTATGCTCCAGATTCAGCTAAAGCCTGAACCAAAACAGGCCAATTCAGGGGGGTCTGGGGCAGTTGGGGGTTAGGTTAGGGCACTGGGCAGAAGGAGAAGCAGGCATTGGGTGGTAATGAGAGGCCAGGCAGGAATAAGTAGCAGTGAAATGGCCTAGGAGAATTGGAGGGACCCACAGGACTGTGTGTCTTCTCAGGAGGTAAGGGTGGATGCCTTTGGATGTGGGGTGTTCTTTCCTAAGTAGCTATCTCATCTGAGCTCTCCTTCCTTTCTTCCCCTCCTTCCTGCGTGATGTCTTGCCCCCCCCCAAAAAAAGGAGGACATCTAACTTGTTGGACAACTTACAGTAATGTACATCACTTCCTGTCCTTCCTATAAAGTTTGTACCCAGAGACGACTGTGTCCACTGGTTCTTTCCATTCCATTAGATTTCTGTTATGCACTCTACATCTATGCTCTCATTTAAAGCCAAGCACTCCAGTTCACCCATCTTGGTTCAGAGGTTTCTAGCATTACCAAGTCAACACCTACACATGATATCTCTGTCTAAATATGTGTGGATTGTGCATTTCATGCTTCAGCACTTGGGCCCTTCTGAATTGCTATCACGTCCTCCTGCACTGCTTTAACTCCCTCCCGGTTGGAAAATTAATACACATTTTCACCCTTATACATTGAAATGATCACTCCTGAAGCAGAGACTCTCGGCCTTTGTGAGCTCTCCCCCAGCAGTCTTGGGTTTGGGGCATAGAAAGTATATCCTTAGTTTTATGTAAGAAAGGCAATATTTCCTTAACCTTTTCCATCGCCTCCAGCTACTTCATGCACAATGCAGATTCCTTCACATTCATCTACAATTATCTTTTACTTAAAGCATTCCATTTTAGGTGTATGATTGAACTTACATTGGTGTTTGAGTCATGAGAAGTGAAGTCGGTGCTCATTAAATAATTTCATGATGTTATATTTCTATTTTTCTTTTCCAGAAGGTGAGCAATGCTTAGCCTTTCTATCAATATGATAAGATGGGGTTGTTAAAATGAATTCTGTATAATTTTAAACCTGTTCAACACTTCCACTTCTTATTCTTTTATATATTCTTTCACTCTGCTGCTTCCAGATATGAAAATGAGAGGTACAATGCTGCGGAATCAGTATTCAGAAGCAACACAGTGACACACACACAAAATCAACACAAATGCCAGGTTCCAGCCACATGCTCTAATAGCAAATACATTAAAAACATTAAGAATATCAAATACACATTATTAAAGCAATTCGCTAAACCTCTTTAAAATGTAGCTCAATGAATACAGACTGAATATCTGCTATGTTGCCAATGTCAGTCTTTAGTGGAAGTGTATACAATATTGGAATCTATTGAATTCAGGCACATCGGGTGAAAATAACATAGAAGTAGCTAGCTGGAACAGTTACAACAAGGATGTATTCATAAAAATGTGCTACTAAAAATGTTTCCAATATTCTCTTAATAACATATACAAGCTATCTCACAATGTGCCTCCATTATTATTATTATTATTATTATTATTATTATTATTATTATTATTATTATTAGAAAAAATGAAAAAAAAATGGTAATAAAACAATGTAGAAGGTGGGGAGATTTCTTGGTGGAAATTAATTAGTGGGGACAGAAAAGATTACCGAGAGACTTTATATTGTGTGTAGTGGCTACAGCAGATGCATTTTCTTGTTGTTGAAGTATAAAACACAATGCAAAAGCCTTGTGAACAGCAAAGAATGAATGTACAATGGGGAAGTTTTCAAGGCCTTATATTACATTTTTATCTTTTATAAACCCCTAGAAAATGCACGGGTTTTTCTTATACATGTACATGGTTCATTCAGCATCTTAGAATGAGTCAAAGGAGTTGCAGTCCTAAGCATACTTACCTCCGGGTAAGTCTCATAGAAACCATAGGACTTATTTATGAGCAAAGGTGAATAGGCTTGTTCTCTTTAAAGCTATCCAAACCAACACTTCCGTCACATTTCAGTTCAGTCCAGTTTGTCTCCTGGGTGGCAGGCAGAAGGACGAAAGGATTCATTTTGTCCATACATAATGTCTGCTTTTGGATCATTTTGGTTGTTGTTGTTGTTGCTGCTGCTGTTCCGTTCATACACTGGCCAATGAAGTTGGTTGACTTTGGAAGGTTAGATAGAGTGCAGGAGGGGGCCTCTGTTTCAGAGGGAATCATGATGTAGCTAGATTCTAGGATTGTGAAATCCTGAAAGAAACCAGGAGTTTAAAGGTACATGTATGGGGGGCAAGGCCAGGTTTTTGATCATTAACAGTGCTGACAGAATAGTGACAGGGGTCCAAGGATTTTGGCATGTCTATTGGTATTTTTTATTTCCTGCCCCCCAATTTGAATGGCAGACTCCCCTGCCATATCATAAATTGCTTTTGAAGGACCCCTCATGTTTTTTTTTGTTTTTTTAAAAAAACAACTTGCCATGGATTAATTTTCAAGAGCTCTCTATTTCAGTTATGTTTCTCATTTTTCCAATTTTCAGTTCCCTACATTGTGCAGCAATTTGCCATAAAAAGAAAATCCTCATGAAAATTCACCAGCATTTTAGTGTGAATTTCTCCTACAATATTCATTTTACCATACAATTCTGCTTAATATAATGTATTTTGTATGTTATGTTTTTTTAAATTAACATACATATGCAGTTTGTAAACACTGTTCAGTTCAAGAGCTGCTTTGCAAGTGTGACGATAGCTGTGTTTCAGTTCACATATTGTTTCAAAAAGTGACATTTGATAGATTTGGCTTTAAATGCATACTGAATCAAATTTCTACTCCATCGCTGCAAATGACTCTCTCAGTGGGCAGCTTCATGCTGGCTGTCAAAGCATATTGTGGCAGCATACCCTTCAACATTCTTCAGCTGAAAATTGGGGCACATGCCTTTTGGTGCACACTGCCACACAGGTCAGCTGGCCGCCTGCCCTGCCGCTGCTCACTTCCTTTCCTCCTCACTCACTTTCTCTGCTTGCACCCAGTGCTTTTTTTCTGGGGTATGCAGGGGTACGCATACCCCTAAACATTTTGTGCATCTAAGTTTGGCCTCATTGAGGGGCAGTATTTCAATATGAGTTGGAAAATGAGAGTACGCCTAAACATTTTTTTTAAGAAAAAAAGAACACTGCTTGCACCACACCTCATGCTGCCATGACGGTGGCAGTGGCTCTGGTGGTGGCAAAGAGAGGCTAGCAACAGCGTTGCACACATCCCCTGCCTTGATTCTAGCTGGGAACTGCCTCTCTTATGTATGAGGGTCAGGGGCGTAGGAAGAGGAGGGCGATGGGAGCGTGCCGCCCCCAGCAGCGTGATCCCGGTAGGGTGCCATCGCGGCTGTCCCCGCCCCCAGAATGCACACTACACACCTGCAGGCAGTGCGCCATGCCCCCAGAATGTGCATCACGCCCATGCATCTCCACCCTGGAATATGCTCCAGCCCTGCTCCTGTCTGCTCTCTGCCCCCGGTGCTGGAGCATTAAGCTCTGCCACTGGTAAGGGTTCCACTTCACGATGGTTCCACTGCAAGCACAAGTGCTGGCTTCAAGCACCAGCATATCCTCCTCCCCGAGCTTGGTGGCAGCGGCCCTGAAAGGTGCAAATAGGATGTTCCAGGATCAAACAGGACATTCCAGGATCAAATCAGAAGCTGGGGCGCCTTCTGTAATTCCGGGAATGTTCCGGGAAAATCGGTATGTGACAATATGGTATTATCTTTCAATTGATGGTGTTTTTATTTGCTTAAATTGTAATCTCATTTAAATGTACACATTCAAATGAGCATGATACATGTTTACTCAAAAGTAAGTGTCAGAGGGCCTGATATGGCTACTCTAGAGTAACGACTCCAGCATGGTCTTTTAAGGCTTTTATTAAGTGCTGATTATTTACAGTGTGCAGAGCGGTAAAAATGCATCCTTAAGGTGAGGTGTCAGAACCTCCGAATGGCGATTGGCGCGTTTTCTTCCAGCACCAAAGCTTTGGTAGACCCAACCTCTTCCCCCTACGTTTGCGTCGCAATTCGGGAGTTGGGGGGATTGGCCTCCCCCCCGTGCGCCCAACTTCCTGTCCCACCTGAGGCATGGGCTCCACAACCTTGCCTGAGCCTCGGCCACCACTTCCTGACTCTCCGCTGGAGGCAGAGCTCTCCTTACTCTCTCCAGCGCTTGGGGATGGGCTGGAACTTAAGATGGGAGGGACTTCCCTGTATCCCTTGTCCCTCACATCCACCCCCCTCCCAGGCTCCTCTCCCCCCCTCCCTAGGGGCTCTCTGCTTGCTGGGGACGAGTGAAACCCCAAGAAGTCTGTGGCATCAGAGCCTGTGGGTGTAAAAATTTTCCCCCAATCCTGCGATCTTTCCCCTTCCCCCTGAGAAGACGGGAATCCCAAAAAGTCAGTGGCGTCAGAGCTGGTGGGAGTAAAAATGTTCTGCCAGTCCTCTCCTGCCTCTGACGTGGTCGACCTCGGTGAAACCCACACCTCTTCTTCCGTATCCTCAAATTCCGCTTCCCATCTCCATGGAGAGCTGCTGCCTGCGATCCCTTCCTCCCGCCCCTCCCCCTCTCCCTCCCTTTCCATGTGCCAGGGCTTGGGCCTGTGGGGGAAAAGGGCGTGGAACTCTTCCACTAAAAATTCCTCAGGTACTTCCGTGGCCGGTATCCACTCATTGTGGGACGGCGGAGTGTCCTCCCATGCTATCAGGTACTCCAGCCCTCTCACCCCTCTCCTTGAGTCTAAAATCTCAGTTGCCTCATTGAGCTGTCGGGCGTCTCCCGTCTCCCCCCCTCCCTCTGGAGGCTGATCGCTGTCCCTGAACCTGGTACTTTCTCTGTACGGCGACAGCAGCGATCTATGAAACACTGGGTGCACTCTCATGTCCTCAGGCAGTGCTAGCCTGAAGGCTACCGGGTTGACCTGTTGCGTGACCGTGAAGGGGCCCAGCCTCCTGGGTGCTAACTTCTTGCATCGCCCCCTGGTGGGAAGACCTTCCGAGGATAACCAAACCTTGTCCCCCACCCTGATGACCTCTCCCGGTCGCCTGTGGCAATCTGCCCCCTTCTTGTACGCTTCCTTGGCCCTCTCCAAGTGTTCTCTGAGCTGCTGGTGCACCGTCTCCAGGTCCTCTGCCCAATCCTCTGCCTGTGGGCCCTCTTCCTCCTCCTCCCCCTTCCTCTCCGGGAAAGATCTGAGGTCGCGCCCGTAGTTGGCCTTAAAGGGCGACACCCCTGTGGAGATGTGCACCGCATTGTTGTAGGCAAATTCTGCCAGTGGCAGGCGATCCACCCAGTCCGTTTGCCTCTGGCTGACGTAACATCTCAGGTACTGCTGCAAAATGGCGTTGACCCGCTCCGCCTGTCCATTGGTCTGCGGGTGCCGAGCCGTAGACAAACTGACCTCCACCTGCAGGAGGTTCATTAGCCGTCGCCAGAACCTGGAAACAAATTGGCGGCCATGATCCGAAATAACTCTTAAAGGCAATCCATGCAGCCTGAATACGTGGTCAACAAACAGTTTGGCCGTCTCTTCTGCCGAGACCGCCCTGGCACACGGTATAAAGTGGCACATTTTGGACATGAGGTCCACCACCACCAACACTGCGGTCTTGCCCCTGGACGACGGCAGGTCTGTGATGAAGTCCATGGACACTACTTCCCACGGCCTGTGTGGTGTGGCTAATGGCTCCAGCAAACCTGCTGGTGGCGCTCTGACCACCTTTGCTCGCTGGCAGGTGTCACATCCCCTTACATAATCCCGAACATCCTCCCGCACCCCTGGCCACCAGAAGTGTCTCATGACTAGGTGAGTGGTTTTGTCCCTTCCGAAATGACCCACCGTTGGGTTGTCGTGCATCTGCTTGAGGACCTTACCTCTCAGCTGTTTGGTGGGCAGGTACAGGGCTCCCCTGTAAAAAAGCAAACCCCTCCTTTCCTCAAAGTCTTTGGCCTGCTCCCTCCCCCCTCGCAGCTCTCCGAAGATGTGGGAGGCAAACTCATCTGCTGCCGTCAGTGCTGTGAGTTCTGCCTCGCTCACCACTGCTGCTCCTCAGGACCATGCTGATGGGGGGAAAATGTGCCTGGGTGCTGGTGGCAACTCCTGCTCCATGTACTCTGGTTTGCGGGAGAGGGCATCCGCCCTGACATTCTGCTCCCCCGGGATGTAGTGGATGGAGAAGTTGAAGTTTGAGAAGAACTCTGCCCACCGTATCTGTCGCTGGTTGAGCACCCTGGCCGTTCTCCAGAACTCCAGGTTCTTGTGGTCTGTGCACACCTGGATGGGGTGCTTGGCGCCCACCAGGAAGTGTCGCCAGTGCTGGAACGCAGCGTGGATCGCAAGAAGTTCCCTATCAAAGACCGTGTAGTTGCGTTCAGGCTGTGTCAGCTTCCTGGAGAAGAAGGCACAAGGTCTCCACTCTCTGTTGGCGTCCAGTTGCAACAGGATCGCTCCCAATGCCCGGTCTGAAGCGTCTGTCTCCACGCGTAGGGGCGCATCCTGCACCACGTGGAACAGGTTCTGGCCGGAAGCGAACACCCTCTTGAGGCTTTCGAACGCTGTTTGCGCCTCTGGTGTCCACCTGAACTTCTGCTTGCCTCTCAGGCAGTCCGTGATGGGAGCCGTAACCCGCGAGAAGTTCTTGATGAATTTCCTGTAGAAATTGGCGAATCCTAGGAGGCGTTGGGCATCTTTGCGCGTCCTGGGGCTGTGCCAGTCCAGGATGGCCTGCACCTTGTCCTTGTCCATCGCCAGCCCCTTGTCTGACAGTTTGTAGCCCAGGAAGTCCACTTCCCTGGTGTGAAACTTGCACTTCTCCAGCTTCACATACAGGTGGTTCTCCTTCAGGCGCTGCAACACCTCCCTGACATCCTTCACATGTTGCACTGGGTCAGCGGAATAGATAAGGATGTCATCCAGGAAGACCAAGCAGTTCTTGAAGAGAAGGGACCCCAGGACGTGGTGCATGAAGGCCTGGAAGCATGCTGAGCCCCCTTGCAACCCGAAGGGCATCACCAGATATTCAAAAGAGCCCAGAGGCGTGAACATCGTGGTTTTCCACTCATCGCCTTCCCGGATCCTGATCAAGTTGTACGCCCCCCTCAGGTCTAGCTTGGTGAAAATCTTGCCCCTGCGTGCCGCTGTCAGGAGATCGTCCACTCTGGGCATGGGGAAAGCCACTGGCTCTGTCACTGAATTGAGCCGTCTGAAATCCACCACAAGACGGCGCTGTTGCGTGTCTTTCTTGTCCACCCAGAAGACCGGGCTGCCCCCTGCTGCCTTGCTTTCTCTGATGAACCCCCGTTTGAGGTTCTTGTCTATGAACGCACGCAAATCCTCCAGTTCCTGATCTGACATGGCGTACAGCTTGGCTGGGGGTATCGTTGCCCCTGGCACCAGGTTGATCTGGCAGTCGAAAGACCTGTGTGGGGGTAGGTGGTCGGACTCCGCTTCGCTGAAGACCTCCTGCAGGTCCCAGTATTGCTTGGGTATCGCCTCACCCCCTTTGACATGCATGGTGGCCACCGTGGCTATTGGAGGCCCCTCCCCTGGGTGGTGCTGCATGCAATGTTCCAGACAAAAGTCCGACCCAAACGTGATGCATCTCTGGTGCCAACTTATGGAGGGGTCGTGGCGCGCCAGCCAGCTCATTCCCAAAACGATGGGGGGGGGGGTCTGAGATGGTTGTGACGTTGAAAGCCAGTGTCTCTGAGTGCCTTCCCACCGTCATTCTCATAGGGGGGGGTTGATGAGTGATGGCCCCTCCCAGCAACTCCCTGCCGTCAATGGTGGCTACGTGCAGGGGAAAATCCAGCTGCAGAAGCTGGATCTGGTGCTCTTCTGCAAAGTTTCTCGAGAAGAAGTTGGCCGAGGCACCACTGTCAATTAGGGCGAGGACCGTCAGTGGATAGCCATTTGGGAGCGTTAGCGTGACTTCTAGAACCACTCCTGCTCTGGGAGGGGTGGGCTGGCTCTGCTCCTCTCTGTGCGGGTGGGCGGGCTGGGGCTGTTGTCTGCTGACTGTGCCTGGCTGCTGCCCCTTGTCTCCTGCAGCCAGGCTGTCTCGTTTCCCTGCTGTGGTGCTGCTTCAGTGGGGGAGGGTACAACCGTTCCCGCCTTTCCTTGCCACTCCCTGCGATGAGGGCAGTCTCTGACGCGATGCCGGGGGGAGTTGCAGAGAAAGCAATTCCCGCCTCTTCCCTCCTTGCGTCTTGGCGCCTCCGGGGTTTGAAAAGTCCGCGCGCGCGCTCCACCGATCTCCATCGGTTCTGGCTCTGGGCTTGGTCTGGGCGGGTCTGGGGGCGGGCCCTGGGGTGGGGTTTGGTGATGTGGTCTGTCCTGGGAGCGTGGGAACCAAGGTTTTGCTGCGCACGTCGCTTGTTTGTCATTCCATCTGGATTCCTGTCTCACCCCCACCGCTAGCGCCGCTTTGCTTAACTCATCCATAGTTCGCGGTTTAGGACCTCTTGCCAGCTCATCCTTAACGTCTGCGTGCAAACCCAGGTAGAAGGCTGATTTCACTGGCTCACTTTGCAGATCCCACCCCAGTTTGTGCACCAGCATGGTGAATCTCGCCCAGTAGTCCCTAACTGTCGATTTTCCTTGTGTTAAGTTATGAAGCTCCTCTTTAGTGGCCTCCATTTCACTGTCACTAGCGTACATTATTTTTAAAGCTTCTAGAAATAATTTTGCGTTCTTCATGCAAGGATTTTTTTGCGCGATGAGCGGTCTTACCCATTCTCGGGCGGCCCCCGTCAAATGCTCTATGATAAAGGAGACTCTGTGCGCGTCATCTGGGAATTCTGCTGCATGCAATTCCAGCGCATAATTTATTTCTGTCTCGAATCCTAGGTACTCCCTAGGGTCGCCGCTAAACTTGGTGACTAGGCTCTGTCCCCTTCTCACTTGGACTAGCTGCGGCTGGGGTGGCCCCCCACCTCTAGCGGCTTTCTCCTCTTCCAACTTTTTCTGCAGGTCCAATACCATCACCCTTAGCTGTTTCTCCGTCTCCTCTTTTGTCCTCACCTGGTCCACCAGCTTGTTCAGCTCCTCCTGCGCCCCTCGTGCTTCCTCCTGAGCGGCATGCAATTGCTGCTGTGCCTGCGCTGTGAGGTTCCGTAGCTCCTGCTTCGCTGCTTCGGCCTCCAATGCTCAGCCTCTTGAGCGCTCATCGCTGCACTCCAAAGTAGCCAAAAAAAGATTCGGAGGTTGCTGTCAGAGGGCCTGATATGGCTACTCTAGAGTAACGACTCCAGCATGGTCTTTTAAGGCTTTTATTAAGTGCTGATTATTTACAGTGTGCAGAGCGGTAAAAATGCATCCTTAAGGTGAGGTGTCAGAACCTCCGAATGGCGATTGGCGCGTTTTCTTCCAGCACCAAAGCTTTGGTAGACCCAACCTCTTCCCCCTACGTTTGCGTCGCAATTTGGGAGTTGGGGGGATTGGCCTCCCCCCCCCGTGCGCCCAACTTCCTGTCCCACCTGAGGCATGGGCTCCACAACCTTGCCTGAGCCTCGGCCACCACTTCCTGACTCTCCGCTGGAGGCAGAGCTCTCCTTACTCTCTCCAGCGCTTGGGGATGGGCTGGAACTTAAGATGGGAGGGACTTCCCTGTATCCCTTGTCCCTCACAGTAAGTCTCGCTGTGTTCAATGGGCCTTACTCTCAAGTAACTGTGCACAGATAAAATCAAATGGATTGATCTGTTTACTTCTAATTTAACTATCTGATTCTGCCTGATTCATTTGAAAAATGAAATAAGGCACTACTTTGCATTTATACCCCACCTCCTTTTATTTAGGAATATGATGTAACCCAAAGGAGTCAGGGGGTAAAATTGAGATTAAGTAGAAACCTATTGCAATTTGGCAGGGGGAATGGAACCATCAATTAACAGAAGGCTGAATAAATTTATGCAGCATCATAAACCCCTAGGTAGGAATAAACACTTTTAAGCAGGTAACACTTTATTTTGACATTTTCTTTTTAAAAAATGCTTTAGCCCATTTTACCTTTGGACATATGTTTCATTTATAAACAGGCCTCATCATGTTTTGACAATTACAGTTACATTAATTTATTTTTGTTAGCATAACTGAACCTAATAATTCCTATTTTCAGCATGTGACAAGCTAATGGGAAAAATACCAATTCTAACATTTTGCCAAGCAGTCATTGATATAAAATGTAAATATATTTGATCCAAAGCTCGGTGGGGTTCTGTTCTGAGACACATCTGTAGAGCTGTGTGCAAGCAAGGACCTCACTATGTCTTGCAGGTCTCAATTTGTTTCTCCTCAAAAAGAAAGGATTATCCAAAGGAATGATCACTGAATTTCTGAATAAAAGAGCAAGATTTTCCATATTATTTTTGAGGATCATCCTGTTTCTGAGCCTACATACCATGCTTTTGGAATGACGTGGCAGAGCCTGGATCTGTTTTAGCTTAGTTATTTACTATGCCTAGGGATGTCTGAGAATTCCAATAGAAATGGAAGCAGGAGCAGAAATTGCCAGTGTTTCCTCAATCTTCCCGTGTCTGGAACAGAAATGAATCCAGCGAACATGATTGGTGTTCACTGTTGTTTTCAGTCCGCAAATGATATGAAATTTATGACGCTCTCTCCATTTGCATTGCCTTTCCTTTGCTTGGAAATGTGTGGCCTTTGCATTGTAATGAATAGTGTAGAACAGGCATCCCCAAACTGCAGCCCTCCAGATGTTTTGGCCTACAACTCCCATGATCCCTAGCTAACAGGATCAGTGGTCAGAGATGATGGGAATTGTAGTCCAAAATATCTGGAGGGCCGAAGTTTGGGGATGCCTGGTGTAGAATTATGGAATGGTAATACAATTACCTAATTAATTAAATACAGTTCCACCACAGTGAACAGTGAGATGAATAATGTACTTTTTTGTCAGAAGCCAACATGAAGAGGAAAGGAAACATCGCTACATCCAAAGATTACGGATTCTAATGGAAACCAGTGGCGGAGCTTCATGCTCCAGCACCGGGGGCGGGGGCGGGGCTGGCACCCATTCTGGGGGTGGGGCGCACCTCCCAGAGGGGCGGGGCACGTGATCCGGGGGCAGGATGCACATTTTGGGGGCGGGAACCCGTGATGGCGCCCTGTGGACCCACCGCCTCTATCTTCCTACGCCCCTGATGGAAACTATCTTGATTTTTCCAAAACGTGTGAAGTAGTGCACCACCACCTCACACAAGTGCTAAAAGTATGACTCACAGCTTCAGGCTGCATACCTTATACAAGCATGTAAAGAGGGATACAAACAAAAGCCATTTACATTTTCACTGGTGCTTAGTTTGAAGGTCTCATTAGGTTAGGGAGTTCAGGACATGTTTTACATGTATGGGAGGTGCTTCAGCACAGTCCCAATATTCACATACACATCCCTTATTGTAGGAACACAATGTGCCTCCTGTACCTCAGCTTGTGTGTATGAAAGAGGGTGTGTGTGTGTGTGTGTGTGTGTGTGTGTGTGTGTGTGTGTAATGGGTTGTTGCCATCCATCTGTCTCAGGTTCTGGGTTGCCCAGATGATGACTCCTCTCTTGGCCTCACTGAATTGCTCCAAAGGAAAGCAGAGCAATATATTTGGCACCAGCTTGGCTGCAGGAGTTGCCAGAAAGAAGCATACAAGGCACCATCCAATCACTTTAGGGACTCCACTCTGGAGTTGTGGAGGGCTTACTCCTTAGCTGCTTCATTTCCTGAAGATATCTCACAAGGCAGTGGAGATGTAGGATCAGAGTTTTCCTTTTCTTAGATGGGCTACCTTCTCATGTTGATGAACCTGATCTGTCTCTCTCTTCCCTCTATAGCACATGCAGGAACTGCCTTCTTGACCACTGAACCCTCTATTGGTGTTGTCTTTGCAGGGGAGTACTCTAGCAGGTGTGGCTCATCAAGAGAGTTTAGAATTGGCTTTAACGAGAAACAGTGGTGGTGATCTAGGGGAGAACTTCCTCAACTTCGGCTCTCCAGATGTTTTAAGACTACAATTCCCATCACCCCTGACCACTGGTCCTGCTAGCTAGGGATCATGGGAGTTGTAGGCCAAAAACATCTGGAGGGCCGAGATTGAGGAAGCCAGATTTAGAGGTATGAGGGCAGTGGTTGGAATGAGCTCTTCTTGTCAATACTATATTAGTTCCTGCGCATCACCTGCATGCAATAAAAGAAGGGGGTGAGAGACTTTAATGCTACTGCTGCTGAGTGGAAGAAGATGGGAAATGAATCCACCGATTGTAGGATGCAATGGTGAGTGATGCTCCTAAAGGAAAAGGGATGAGGGAAACTGGATGTTGAATTAGGAAGAAGCAAATAGTGCTTAGGCTCAACAAGCAATGGAGTGATCCAATAGAAAGGTGAGGAAATCTGATATGAGGAAGAGGCAGAGATCACAGATTATTATTTTGCCTAGGGTTGTTCTATCTGACAGCTATCGTCTGTTCAAGTTTCCTTATGTTGTATATGGGGCTAAGGAAAGATTCAGTGCATCATACAAATCTTATCATGCCCTCTTAGGAAGGAATCCTCATTACTTCTGAGTTGCTGCTGCTCAGTAAATTCAAACCAAGAGAACAAGTTGGAGGGATGGCTGGATGGCTGGCCAGCCGGCCAGCCCACAGCATTTGCCCATGCTGGTGGCTGCCTGATTTTAAGTTTAGCTGCTAGGTTTGTCAGAACTACGGTTGCT
The DNA here is from genome assembly GCF_965207765.1 of Zootoca vivipara. Taxonomy (NCBI): domain Eukaryota; kingdom Metazoa; phylum Chordata; class Lepidosauria; order Squamata; family Lacertidae; genus Zootoca; species Zootoca vivipara. The sequence continues at coordinate 61,437,093 of NC_142587.1, forward strand.
AATCCAATTCCCCACTACTTTTGCATTATTATTTTTTAACTTTCAGCACATTTTGAAGGCTGTGCTTTTCTTGGCATGTGTAGACATGGAATCAGTTTTACAAAAATCAATAATTTGAAAACATCTATAGAGAACTGTTGAATCCTGATACCATGGGAACTAATCAACTGGACATGTATTTGCTTTTTAATTAGCTGAATCTATAATTCCCCCCCTTTTTTATTAAACATTGACGAAAAAGAATTCTCTCAAGCTGGACAAGTGATAGACAGGGATGAGCAGATGTTTAAATAATCTATTCCCACTTCCACTCAAGAATAGCAGTGATCTTCAACTTTTGTTTCATGCAGACACTGATACAAAGAATAAATTATCAAATGCACTTTTTAAAAATCACATTTAAGTGTCTTTAGTTTTCAAGCTAATTTCTTTAAAATGTTGCCATGCCAAAGATAAAGTGTCAGATAGAGCAGAAGCAAAACCTGCGTGAGTTGAAGGGAATTTTCTTAAACAAAACATGTTCTTTTTGTAAAGTTGAAATTTAAATATCTGAGCATGAGCACTAATTAGTTTGAAGTACATACCCAGAAACGATATAACAAGACTTCATTTTCAGCATATGAGCTGCACTGCAGTTAGGTAATTTTTGTTTCTGAATTTAATGGTCTTATTCAGTACAGTGTACTTTATTTGCTATAAAATGATGTGCTGCTACACTTACATTGAGATAAGTGTTGTGAGCAGCAGCACAAAATGGCTGCTATGGGGAGGGGGGGGGGTACCAGTGCCCCTGTCACTTCAGTGGTCATCTAATGAAAGCACTGAGAAAGTTATGAAGCCATTTCCTCTATGTGCTGTGTTCCACAACATGATCCTTAACAACATGATCCCTCACTTGCATACTGAGCCTTTGGGCATGCTATGCTGATTGTTATGATTATAATCTGTATTGTTAGCCACCTTGGGCTCCAAAGGATGGTGGGTTATCTGAATCCCTTATTCTTAGTGGACACAGGGCAGGGAAATCATTAAACACACCGGCAAATTTTAAACGTAATTCTATATGTTTTTGGGACTACACTTACAGCATCTTCAGTGGCCCTGGAGGGACAAAACACACAGTAAGGACTCAAAACATATTCCTTAGCAGAAAGGCAAAGGGGCTGGCTTACAGTGCCCCCCCCCAAAAAAATTCCTTCATCAGGGCCTCTTAGAGTCACAGGTACTCAAAATCTGTTCCTTCAGACTGGCGCACTGAGACAATCCTGTATATGGACTGCACTACTACAAACTCCCACCCCCTCTCATTTATATTCTTTTCTATAGTCATTATACCCATTCATATAATGCAGTGAAAAGTTGGTGGGATACTTGTCACTTTTTGCGTATGATAAATGGTAGTCTCTTTAACCTTCTGATGGGATATGCAGTTATGGAAATAAATGGTTTTAAAATTTGCTAAGTGGTTATAGATGTGATGGGTTAGCAGACATGCTATCACTGTGCCATGCATATGTTCAGCTCATCTACGGGTAATTTCCGCACATGCTAGAGAACAAATGTGATTTAAACAAAATGCATGTTAGTACGAAAGCAGAACAGATTTTGGGTAATGTGAACAAAGACTTTGTGGAGGCAGCCTGAATGCCAATATTGCACTTATTCTGTTCAAGCCTTGCCCTGGAATGTTGGTTTGTGGTAAGACCACAAAACTGGTTGCCATCTAATTCAGACATCGTCTCAGTTTGTGGTTTTCTCAGTTCAGAGGCTTAGCAGACAACTGGTTCCCCCGCCCTGTAAATTCAGCTTGACTCCTTTAGCAATTGCTGCTTTACTGTTTTTATCAGCCACACTGAACACATTCAAAGATGAATAGCCAGACAAATCACTCCATCATTGATAGTCTGGAGTGCTCAGTGATGTCATCAACCAGAACCTAGAAACGTCAGTTTCTCCTATGGCATTTCAGTTATGAATAGAGCCTTTTGCCACTCTTTCCATACACACATGTGGCAAAAGCTAGGTTTCACTCCTTGCTGCAGCCTTCATCACCATGAGTGGAGACCTTTCATTTATGAAGGGGCACATAAATGTCTTGTCTGGGTCTAAGGCTTCCAAGATCTAGTGCATGATAAGGAAGGAGTCACCTTCACCATATATTTAGGAACTTTACATGCACAATCTAGGTCTATTTTGGAGGAACCTGAATCCTGCATAGTCCCAAATGACTCCTCCAATCCAGACTAAAAATCAGGGTCGGCTTTTATCTCTTGGCATATAATAAGCAGTATGCCCAAACAATTTCTTCCTTTCTGCCTAAATTCTGTAATATTCTTATTAAGCTGTGGTCCCACTAAAGGAGAATGAGAATCCAGAACTAGTATCCATAAAGAGAATCTCACAAACTCCACCCACTCACCTAACAACTCAGAAGCGTTATTCTCAGGGAAACTTATTATGTTCCGTTTTATACCAAAATAGGTAACTAAACACATAATAAACACTCATACCATTTAGGTCACTGTGTCTATATATGTGTACAAATTACTCTTTTACCTATAAAAGAGGGTGCTGGACTGGTTCTATTATGAGAATAGAATAAAATCAGGTGGTTAAAGAAAAATCCATCAAGAAAAGCCCTACCTACATGATTTAATTCTCATGTAGCAATTTTTGATTCATAGACAATTAACAAAATCTTGCTAAATTAGTTGCCAAGGGATAGTCCAATCTATGTATTAATACAGACAAGTCAGCAAGGAAACATTAATTGCTACCAACTGCATACCATTTGGAAAGGCAACAAGTTGAAACTGACAGCCAGCTCAGAGACTAGAGTTAACAGTAAACTAATGCACAGGCTGAAAGAATTATACAGCTGTTTATGAAAACAAGATTGCTGTGTGGAATCCAACTGAGGAAAGCTTGCTGAGCCAGAAAAGAAATCTGTCAGAAGTTTCTGATAGCTGCCTTTTATTCTGATAAATTCTTTTCTTCCATCTTTAGCAACTGATGTAGATGCATTATAGAAGTGACATGCTGGTGCTGTTAAACACAGAGTAGGCATAAGATTTGGCCCAGGCAGTAAATAATCATTTTAGAGTATTGGTTTCATGGGGCTCACACAGAACAAACATCTCTGTCTCCGTCTCCCTCTTTCACTGTGGTCCTGATTTAATCCAAGACTTTGATTCATCCATAAGTTTTTGGGTACTTAAAAAGACACGTGTGTGTGTGTGTGTGTGTGTGTGTGTGTGTGTGTGTGTGTATATATATATATATATATATATATATATATATATATATATATATATATATAAAATCAGGGTTCAAGATAGCTCCAAAATACGATATCATTATCCTCATCTGCTTGTATATTTGGGGTTATCTTGGGACTAAATAAAAGGCCAGATGGTAACCTTAACAAAAAATCAGTGGAGAGAGAGGAAGTAATCATTTCTACTTAAAGTTTTGTATGATTGTTGTGTTTGCCTATGGTAGGACTGCTATGAGTGGAACTGCTGGCAAAGGGCTTTCTGGGAAAGGATTGGAAAGAGTGTATTGATTTAAATTTCATTTCTAGCATTTTGCATGTGCAAAACCTATAGGGTGATGGTCCGGAATATACATGATGGAAGTTTACATTTATATCTCATAAATACTAATAAGTAAAATACATCAGGATGTTCACCTATACAAGTCTAAGGTATGAATCAACAAAGCTTCTTCTCAATAACATTGCTTTCTGGATATCTGCTGTTCAAAATGTAGCAGTGTCTCCTTGGGGGTGTGGCTCTGGGAACTGCCATTATTAGCTCCTGCCAGGGCTGTAAAACAAAATGCTAAATGAACAGGAAAGCAAGGAAGTGTATAGCAATGGGAGACACAATGACAGGATTACTTTTGAAGTGAAATGCAACTAAAAGAATGACTGTATGACAGTTATTTTTGTGTAAGAAGAACCCTCCAAAATCCTGTGAATCAACCCTTTAAAAACACTAAAGGCAAAACGCCAGTGATGCAGTGGCAAAATTTGACTATAATTTGTAGATACCTCTTAAAAAACTGCATTTCAGCTCTCTGCAACATTTTCCCTCTCTCCTTAAAGGCATGCATGTATGTATGTAGGCAAATGGGGCAAAAGGAAATATGTGCTAGTGTCCTGCACATACATAAATATAACTCAGTGTGCTTGTGTGTGTGCATTTTTTTTCAGTACCTCAAAACTGTTTAAATAATCTGAATTTATTCAAGTGAATTCAAGTACAATTTTCCATCCCTCCTAAGCCAGGAACTCAGAAAAATAACCACTGATGTCCCATTCCCAAAACAGACAAACTCAACAAGAATTACAGAGGAAGGAGGTAGCCAATTTTTCTTCTCCCATCTCTTAGCAGATGCCACATTGTAATGTGAATAAATTGTCTGATTAAAGGTGAAGGGTGTGTGCAAAAATTGCTATAACACAAGTGGAAGAAGAAGAAAACTATTCACCACAATGCCATTTTATCTTCCCCACGGCTGTGGTATGAGTGTGACATGAAAAGAACAGAAGTAGCTAGGATAAAAGAAAAGGTGGAAAACTTGGAACACGTTCCTTCATTTTGTAAAACACTCTTCCAAATGGCTCACCTTCCAGATGCTCCCCAGCTAAAGCTGTTGGCAGGATACAAATACCGCAGATGAGTCAGCATAAGAGAGACATACACAAACAAGTGCCCGCACACATACACACAGTCAAGTACATCAGTCTGACTCAGTTGTGTTTGTGTTTGTATAACAGAAATACAGCGTTGCCCTTTTGCAGAAGAAAATAAAAGTTCTCATAGCATTTTAACCCACATAGAAGCTGAGTGGCCCTCAGGGCCATGGCCAAAGTTTATAAAGCCTGCAGTCGTGCCCCTGAGATGCCAGTGAGTATTGCATGCCAAGTAGTCTCACCTCCCCTCATCCCTGGGTGGCCACAAAAACACTCCCAGGCACAGCGTATGAATCCCAGGCTGGTGGGAGTGGATTCATATTCACTAAAATCCTTGTTTTAAAACCTTGTTAAACATTGCTTTAAGTTATGACCAAGAAAGATTCTGCTTTGGTCAAAAAGCCCATAAGAGCAAAAACAACTCTACTGTGGACAGGTTAGAGCAGGCATCCCCAAACTTCGGCCCCACAGATTTTTGGAGTACAATTCCCATCATCCCTGACCACTGGTCCTGTAAGCTAGGGATCATGGGAGTTGTAGGCCAAAACATCTGGAGGGCCGCAGTTTGGGGGTGCCTGGGCTAGAACTTCACTGACCGGCAAAATATATTAGCAGAAAACAGCGGGTGGAAGATTGTAGGGAAATTAGCACAAGGTAGTTAAATAAGGCAGATATTAGGAGAAGCAGGTGTCAGGACTAGCCATAGTGTCTGCATAACTACAGATCTCTCCAAGGTAAATTGTTTGCTCCAAGGGGGTTTCTACCAGCCAATGGTTTCCATGGGCTAGCAAATGGAGCTGTGCTGGGGGGGGGGATAGGATACTGCCTTCTTCTTTGAGCTGGAAAGAGCCACAACAGGAAGTATGAAAGTTACAACACACAAAATCCACAATATTTTATTATTGATTTGGATTTGCAACATGCTTCGCCCCTAAAATTCAGGGTAGGGAACAAGGTAATCACTAAACTTACCCACACATCTTAACCTCTGAAGTTAAGATTCCATTTTGTGCATAGAATAACATGTTGTTGCTTGGTATTTGCAGTTACCAAGAGACATCATGCATGTATAAATTCACCCTACAGGCTTGGCAAACCTCCTAGCGAACTGAATTGTGCAACTGTAGGATGCCACAACAAATAATGGTTAATAATGTGCACTATCCAAACAATATGGTATACAAACAGTATGGTTTAAATCAGTCTTCCCCAGTCTAGTTTCCCCCAGTTGTTTTTTAATACAATGCCAATTATCTCTGATTATTTGCCATGTTGGCTAGGGTTGATGGAAGCTCTAGCTCAGGCACCCCCAAACTTCGGCCCTCCAGATGTTTTGGACTACAATTCTCATCTTCCCTGACCACTGGTCCTGCTAGCTAGGGATCATGGGAGTTCTAGGCCAAAACATCTGGAGGGCCGCAGTTTGGGGGTGCCTGCTCTAGCCTGAAACATCTAGAGGTTGCTAGGCTGGGGGAGATTGGTTTGAAAAAAGCTGTCAGAAGATTGTAGAAGATTGTAAAGATTGCAATGGAATCTAGGTTTTGTTTTATAGAGTGGAACAGAGTAAATGGAAATAACTTGCCTCTATGTGTCAGTACCGGTAAGTCAGATGCTTGGTGTGTTGTTCTGGAAGCACACCCAGAAGTCCATTGTAGACAGAGTATATTAGTGCACAAAAATGATCCAGAATTATTTTAGTTTTATACCACCAGCTTTATTTTAGTTTTGACATTATTTAAGCTGCAGAACAAAAAGTTGTTCTACACAACCAAGTGGGTATTCATACATCTACTTTAAAACACATTACTTAACACAAAATTGAGAAGTAGCCCATTCATTTTCCTCTTCTCAGACACAGTTTCTGATCCAACATCTGTGGTGCTTTAAATGTAAAAATGGAGCATCTGTATCAGGTTGTATGTGGAAAAGGTCTATAAACTGGTAAATTGGCTAAGTTAGTAAATCAATTCTTTAGCGGGCTTGCCAAGTAGAGTTAACACTGATTTATGCACCCTGGGGAGTACATAAAAGACTAGTCTCCTGGGACAATCCTTATATAAAATAATTTACTAGGCTCACTAATTCATCTGCTATATTTTCCCCATCTTCGACTGTAGCATTAGATCAGCTGCTACATTTTTCTAACAGATATATATAAAGTCATTTTACCATAGTGGGATTTGGTTTTGTAGAACTGATTTGTACATTTGGGAGGCAGGGCTGTCTTGCAGAAATCTTCAGCTCCAGTTTAGGCTTTCAGTTCTGTAGTCCCTAACCACTGAAAACCACATAAATGTGATTTTTCTATTTCTAATGCTGGTTTTGGTATATAAAGCTGAAAATGGCCAGGGCTGAGATGTCTGAAGGACCACTTTCTCCTATATCAACCCACCTGCTTGTTAAAATCATCTTCTGAAGCCAGCACCCAGGTGCATACATCTTTAAAAGTTCAACAGGATTCTATAGGGAACAAGGCTTTTTACCATGGGGCATGTTCTGTCAGGTACATTTAGTGATTTCTTTTTATTGAAATTATCATATGTACCATGGCCTTTGATTAAATGTAATTAAGGATCATTACTGGACATTATATTAAAGGTAATTGTGGATTATGAGGACTCTGCCCCATAAACTTCTTTTTCTGGTGGTAGAAGCTGATGTTTTAAAAGATATTGGTATGGATTTCTAAGAGTCAATTAAAGCTACTTTGTGTGCTTCTGTAAATAGAAATGTGAGGTATATAGCATCATAATCGTTATCAGAAGACAACAGACAACTGCACGGTATTAAATGTTAGTCTAAACCCAAGCCGGTGGGCTAGAGTTCTGTGGCCTGACTACATAGAACTCAAGGCTTTTTTTTCAGAAAAGGGTCAAATTATGTCTCAGAACAACGCAAGGAGGACTGGGCCAAGATGCAGGTGTGTCAGTTGCCTTCAAAGATGCTGTGAAGAAGAAATAGGGATGTATTTCTCCTAGTTCTACACAGGACTAAAGTCCACCCTGTTCTGATCTTTCATGGGTATATGTGTTTTATGGAAAATCCACACAAATCCTGAATGATAAAACCTAATGGAAAACACATATTTTACCATTCAACACACGTACACACATGTGGTAGTTCAACTTCCACTGCTAACAGTTGTACAAGGTACTTCCGTCTTCTTTTGTAGTTTTTAAAAACTTATTTTGTAATTTTAAAAACTACAGAAGTGGCTAGCTAGCATTAGGACCATCTGCCGCAGTTACAAGTCCCCCTTGGAGAAAAGTATTTCCTTGTCTCCCTCCTCCCTACAGTTCCCTGTTCTTCTGTGGGCCCTATGGTTTGAGAAGAGCCGTAGCTCAGTAACAATGTATTCAATACTGACCCATGCATGACCAATGACGTGGTATGAGGCAGCTTCCTATGTTCCTGTATCCTATCTTTTGCCGCCTCAAGTAGAAGCAATGCTGGTGACAGCCTGCATCCGGCTCTGCCAGCTGAACCCGAAGTTGTTTATAATAATAATTTATTATTTGTACCCTGCCTATCTGGCTGGCTTTCCCCAGCCACTCTGTGTAGCTTCCAAAAGAGATTAAAAATACATTAAAACATCAGTCATTAAAAACTTCCCTAAATAGGGCTGCCTTCAGATGCCTTCTAAACGTCAGATAGTTGTTTATTTCCTTGACATCTGATGGGAGGGCATTCCACAGGGCGGGCCCCACTACCAAGAAGGCCCTCTGCCTGGTTCCCTGCAACTTGGCTTCTCACAGTGAAGGAACCGCCAGAAGGCCCTTGGCACTGGATCTCAGTGTTAGTGGCCAGAAAGTAGATACATTGGTACCCCCAAAGTTTTGAATGGGGAAAAACCATAGTTTGGTGGTCGATCACATGCTTTGTGTGAAAGAGGTCCCAGGCTCAATCCCTGACATCTTCAGTTTGAAAGGATCAGATAACAACTGGTGGGAGAGACTTGTTTCTCAGAGTATAGAGAGCTGCTGCCAATCACAGTAGACAAAACTGCCCAACATGGATGTCTGATCTTATATAAAGTAGCTTCCTGTGTTCCTTTTTACCCTGCAGGCTGCTGGTTGAGAACCCTATGCTTCCCTATTAATCTTAAACAGCAACATGAGTCTTGCTCTCAGGTAAATCTGATTGCTTTTTATTGGACCCAGTTAAAATTCTCTTCAGCTTTCCCCCTTCCTTCATTATTTGCTTTTCAGAGCAAATACTAACGTGCTCTTATAGCAGAACTACAAATGGAATTTAACCTTGTTGCCAAGGGCACACTTCAACAAGTTCTTCTCTACATGCAAAATTTTGCTATGTAGGTCTTGGATTTGTTTACACTACCTATTGGATAAATATATATATGTATATTTAAGAAGCGATGAAGCAGTTATATGGAAATGGGGAACGTGCATTAGTGCAGACTTTTCAAGATGTCCTTGATAGAACAAAGCATGTACAGTCTGCCATTGAAATACTTGATAAATAGTTGACTATTCTGAATGACAATTTGCTTTGCTTATTTTGATGAAAAGCGCAGCTATTGTTGTTATTCAGCAAGGGTGCATGCAGGCAATCTGCACAGAACTAAGTAAATTAAAAATTCATTATGATAAAATTATCTTGAACCTACAGAGTACTTGTCCACAGGTAATATTTTCACCTCACAGAAAAGGAGTTACACTGGATTATGTGAAAGGCCCATCTTCTCCAGCATCTTGCTCACATAGACACCAAGCAGGTGCCTGTGGGAAGCCTGCAGACAAGACACGAGGGCAGCAGCAATATCCCCATTCATCTTCCTCAGCAGCTGGTATTAAGAGGTAGACTGACTGTGATACTAGAAGCAGTGCACACCATTCTGTGCAGCAAGACACTGACAGACTTGGTTTTAATGATTTTTGTTTTACCTACACCACACCTTGTATATGATGTCATATATGATGGCAGCTGTAGGGAAGGTAGGCATGGCTTGTCCAAATGTGCCTTGCAAGACGAATGGAGTGCCCTAACTAGGCCTGCAGGCTAGAGGTTCCCTACCCCACCCCACCCCATAGTAGAGACGGGGAGGAAATAGTTACCGTACATCCACTTTTTGCAGTGAACTGGTGGAATCTGATACCCCTGGACTTGCTGCCAGATGGAAACACAACTCCCAGCAAGACTGCATTATTCCCTCAATTTTGTGATGCAGTTTCACTGCGCAGAAAAGACAAAAAAATGCACATATTATGCATAAACATGCACATTCTACAGGAAAGAAATGCATCAAGAAGCATTGAGAAATGCATAGTTTAAATAAAAAGCAAATAATGTATGTAAAAATATATGTACAAAATGCATACAATTTAAATGAGGACTTCTCTTGCGTTCTTTCAAAACCACATCGGATGGGACAGAAATGACCTGGGGAACTGAAACATGATGGAATTGGATTGCTAAAACCCTTCCAAAGCAAAAGCTCTGGTGACAGCAGTTGTGGGAGGAGACATGAGACTTGGAGGGGGGCAGTGTAAAAACATGGCCGGGCAACACCTGTCATGTGAGTCAAGAGGACTCAAATTTCTATGTTCATTTTCTTTTTTGCTCCACAGGCTCACTCTCGCCTAGTAATCTCGCAATCCATTTTAACTATGACCATTTTAAAGAATAATTCCAATAAGCTGGTACATGCGCCGTTTCCCAAGTAGCTCCTGTTTCTGTAGTTAATTTGCATCTTTCTGCCACTTTGTATTGCCAGTGAGCTTGTATGCAAAACAGCAATCCTGATGTGATTGTAAATTTATGGCCATGTAAAGGTTTTTGTTTCAGTATAGTGATTTACCAATATATGAGAGCGTACATGAGAATCACAAAGAAGCTGTTGCAGTATGCTTCATGTCGTCCTAGTGTATACACCTACATCTGTAATGTAGAAAGAGGGTGTATTAAAAGGTGCTGTAAACTACATTCTGTGCAGAATTTGGAAAATCGGATCCTCTTCAAGGAGGGCACATGTTGTGCACAGGCCCCCAGGTATCTCCCACCTCCTGGTGTGGGGAAGACTATGCCCTGCTCCACCCTGGTTGGTCGTTTCGCGGTCACTTGGTCCCTAAAGCCAATGGCTTGGCCTGGGGGGGTGGCCGCGAAACATTATTTAATCCCTGTGTGGTGTTTGCTGGACCTCTTTGCCCTCGCACAATAGCAAAGCAGGGAGTGCAGTCATTTGGATATTTGAATAAGGGCAGGTAATTCAAAACTGCAGAATCTTAGAAGAGAGTCAGATGAGGAAAAATTCAAGAGGATTCCTAATAACATTACAGGGCAGTTAGACTTGGCACTTGCTCTATACAATATCTGGCCTGGTAGTTAATCCAGTCCTGCTGTCCAGTGTTTATTTGCTACAAGTTGCCCTCATGTTTATTGAAAACACATGGCACAAAATTAGTTCTGGCGTAGCCTCACATTCACCTAATCGAGAACTAATTTGGGCCTTGCGGAAACACAGCAGATGTGGTACGGAGCATTCTAAAACCATAGTTTGAATCAGGAGGCCTAAACCAGCAGCAATGCTCTGGCCTTGGAAAGGAGTTGCGTGCGGAGAGCAACCGTGTGCCACTTTGTATGCAGGTGCTAACTCCACAATTGTTACGTACTGAATTCCTTCCAGTCAAAAGAATTCGAGGATATGAAGTAAATCTATCCTATTACACTTAAGACATTTTGCCTGGAGAGAAAATTGAGGCGTATTCAAGAGGCTCTAAAGCATATTTCCCCACATTCCCTGTTACATATACATACAGAGCTTCCTGCCCTGTATAGGATACTTGGAACATGTCGTGAACAGTAGCACCAAGGGTATTTAATCCACATGCCATTAAAATGAATAGCTCAGCATCCAGTGTCATAGAAACTCACTCTTCCCTTATCAGAAGGTTTTAAAATGAATGTTAAAAGGGGTATTTAATGGTGTGTTGAACGTTATCCCTCCTTCCTCAGATTCCAACTCAGAATGAAAACGTAACAGATGCATACTTGATTGAATAAACACACATGCACGTATATCATTTTCATCTACCCTATTCATCATACAGTACGCCCCACACACCTCTTGAGAAGAGGATACAACAGGCTGTGAAGACTAAATTTAAAATGTATCACCCATTAAAATAACCTATGCTGCCCCAAGATTTTTCACTCAAATGAGAGATTTGTTCACTGTAAGAGATTTTCCATTTTAATGATGGAGTTTATGTTGGAGAATGGAAGAGGCACCCCTTGAAGTTCTGGAAATAAAACTTATGGAAATACTAATTATGCCATAGGATTCCCTGCAACAGAGTTTTGCTATTATTTTAAAGCTAATTTATGAAGCTATTTTTTCATATACTTAGTTGGAAAGATTTATGTTCAGAGATTTAGAGAGGTGAAGCACTGGTTAAAGCAATATATTGTTGCAAAAGCTATTCCCTGCTCCTGGCCAGTTTATTTTCTTGCACCTGCTGTTTGGAAGAATGTCTATCTATTTTTGCAATAATAGGATTAGAGTGCCTAGCAAGCTTGCAAAAAAGGGGGGGGGAAATAGATGGGGCGGGGGGGGGGGCGGACAGACACTGCTGGGATTTTTGCCAGTGCAGCCTAAAGAAATGCAGAGGTTGGGTATGATCCACGCTGAATTGTTCCTGGAGTCGCTGTTCATTTCAGAGGGTGCACACTAGCAGTCAGTGCACCACATCCCTTGAGTGAAAACAGTTTCAAAAATATAAAAGGATAAGGTGCTAACCCCTATTACAAAGCAAGACTAATCAACTTACTCTTGGCTATACAGATTGTTGGTCCAGAAGAAAAATGTTTCACTGCTGCAAAACCTGGGGAATTGCTCCGTGGCTGAGACATTAATTAACTTTAACAATGGGGCAAAATTAGATTGCGAAATCTTCTAGTCACCTAGAAAGTGTTAGATATTTTCCTCAGAATAGTTTCAGTGTCATTCATTCTTTCACTATCCATGTTACAAAATACCCAAAACACTCTGAAATTTCAGGAGTGGGGGGGGGGCAGGACCATTGAGAAAGAGAGCTCAGTAGGGTTCATGCACAGGGTTTTGGGGGTGGTGGTAAAAAAGTGAATCTATTGAGCAGGGAAGCTGGATTTATTTATTTATTTACTTAACTGTTTATAATCTGCACTTTCACAAAATATCTCAAGGCAACTTAGAACACACACAAAATGCTTTTTATGTTGTAAACATAATGAAGGGTGGTATATAATTTAAATACATACATACATGATATATACAATAAAATCAGTCTATAATATCCATAAAGTATCACTAGATAACTGGTTGGGGAAAAAAATATCTGTATCGTGAAGGCCTTTCTAAATAATACAGCTTTCAGAAGCCACCTGAAAGAAGGTAAAGATGGTTCCCATTGAACTTCTACAAGGATGGGGCCTTATCAGTGATCAAGGTGGAGTATAAGATATCAGGTAGTCTTTAAGGAACATTGAGAATTGGTGTGGTATAGTAGTTAGGCTAGGACTGGTTGTGAGGATAAAATGGGGGAGGAGGCATATACTCCAATCTGAGCTCCTTGAAAGAAATTTGGGAGGAAAATATAGCAACAAACTTTTAAAAAAAACATGCCCAGAAAATGTATTTGCAGCCATTTGGGAAGTGGAGGAGATTCTCCCCCTTTTCAATCAATGCTAGGTGGGGGAGGTTATATACTGATTTCTGCACATGGAGATCCTTGCACGAGTTGATTATGGAAGTGCAAAATACATATAGCTCTGGACACCTTAGCTATGTAAATGGTGAATTAAATTGACCCGCTTGCCTCTGCTACAATTGCCAAAATTGTGCTGTGCTCTTTTCTGCCAATTTCCCATCTGAAATAATTGATAACTTTTTCAGGTAGGAAGAGTAAATCCAAGAGATCAAATATGGCATCTGCAGACAGAACTTTAGCCCTTAAGGTAGATCTTCCTCAAATCCTGTTTTCAGAAAGTTGAAAGCAAATATATCGTTCTGAGAAATATATTTTGGGCTTGCTATTTCCCTTGTCTAGAGCACAGCATTATCTTACACCTTAGGGGTAGCAGTAGCAGATCAGAGTCAATCCTTTCCTTGCCTACCAATGCAAATTTTAAACATGAACTTGCACTAAATTAACAGTAGGGAAATGATGCAGGGTAGAAATCTCTATGCTGTGAAAATCTAATATAAACCTGATAGGAAAAATAATCCTATTACTGGACTCTGCATATCCTGTTTGAGTGGAACCCTTTGAAATAAACAAAGTTTTTTTAAAAAAAAAGTGGAAAGAAAATGGATGCTGTAAATAAACATTGTGCTACATTTCTCACAGTGAGTGCAATAAAAATAATACATGCGTGCAACCCTGCCTAGTAAGTATACATTTTGGGGAAGCATAAATGTTTGATAAAAGGGCCTTGTTTTAGCAACTTGTGAAAGCAGCATGGTAAATTTGGTACTCTGAAAGATTATGGTTGATTTTTGAGGGGAGAAATAATCAAAGCAGTTGGAGATGGAGAAACCTTTCCATTCCGTGTTGCCCCCAGGCAGACTAGCCAATAACCAGAAATAGTGAGAGTTGTAATTGCACAACATATGGAGGACCACAGTTTCCTCATCACTGCCTTAGATGGGTAGATGTAACCTGGCGATTGACAGTCGCTTTCTATTCTTCCCAGCCAGAAAAAGCTGTTCAGATGGGAAGTTGGTATTTCCCACCTTCCAAAAGGCACTCTACATACCGTGTTTATCCCAAAATAAGACACCGTCTTATATTTATTTTTCCTAAAAAAGAAAAAAACCACGGTGGCTTATTTTCAGGGGATGTCTTATTTTATTATTATTATTTTATTATTTAGTATGGTACAGTATGGTACCATTTAGTATGGTAACCTACAAGGTTAAACTGCCTATCACTATGGCTTATTTTCGGGGTATGGCTTCTTTTCCGAGAAACACGGTAGATCATATCTCTGAGGGTTGAGAAACGATGGCTTCTACCCGGCAGACATGTGCCAGAATAATTCTCGTTGTTCCTGGCTGGCTAAGCCAGGCTTCCTCAGTCTCGGCCTTCCAGATGTTTTTGGCCTACAACTCCCATGATCCCTAACTAGCAGGACCAGTCGTCAGAGATGATAGGAATTGTAGTCTCAAAACATCTAGAGGGCCGAAGTTGAGGAAGCCTGGGCTTTACGCATCTCATGTACAACCTTCTCCTGTGGATGGAAGGATCTGGAGATGATGGTTGTATCCATTTCTCATTTTCCCCACCTTAAATTCAGTTCTCCACATTTCTGTAGCAATTTGTAGCTTTTTAAAAAAGACAATTCAACAGCATTTTAGTACAAAATTCTCCCAATAAGCAGATTTTTGTTTGACTAATATGCACAATTCTGCAAGCAATTTTTCATATTATAACACACTTTTGTATGTTATTTTCACTAATGCAGATCCAGATTTTTATTTTATATTGGTAGATTTAAAAAAAAGAAAAGAAAAAAATTGGCAAGTGCTAGAATATATGGAGAACTATGTCAAGGGCAGAGAGAGAATGCAATTCATAAATTTGCTAGCAAAAAGGAGAATTTTTTAATTAAAAAAAATGGTGCACACCTTAAATTTGGCACAGGTGAGTAGAAAAGGGAGCTAATTCACTGTGGTAAATATTAAAGTTGGGTGCCAAAAGAGATCTGCAGAAATAGTGACAGAGAGGAATATAAGAACTAAACTCACAGATTAGGTGAATTAGGTAGGATTAGAAATTGCATTTGAACTACAAGAGTGCCCAGGTAGTTAATGGGTTCAGTTAATATGCCTTTAGGATGTTTGTTTGTTTTTAATGCAGTTAGAATTTTTTTAAATAGATTTCAGTTTCAGTATAGGAGTTGCACTGATTCATCTACTAAATTACCATCTACTATTCTACAGTTTAGCTGAAATAAACAACAGAAGGTTTATTATAACAGCTCACTCACTCCTGAAGAATACAAATGTAATCAACACCGGTAAATGCAAGCTTGTTGGGCAATAGTGCTACCCCTTTGAAGAAACACTGACATTTCCTCTCTGTGTAAAACCCTTTAACTATCTTACCACTTATTAAAACCACCAGTATTTTAAGTTCCAATGAAACAAGACTGGAAGTGTAAATTGGTTTTGGGATGCCTGAGGAATTTGATAGCTACGATTTGATCTACATGTTTGGGAACCAATGTGTGGATTGGAATTTGGCAACCCACCAGATTGCATACTTCCCTAAATGTGGCAATGGATTTATTGGGAGATAAGATATGGAGAGCATATATAAAAACATAATTCATCAGAGCAATCCAAACTTGAGCTGAAGTACCATAGAGTAGGGAATTCTAACTAAACATTAGGAATAACGTTCTGACAGAAGAGCTGTTTGACAGGACAATTTTTGGTCTGGACAACATTTATTCCAATAATATTAAGTTTTTATTCATACTATTACTACCAGAAGCACAATATGAATAACCACAATATCCCTCCACCGGGGGAGGGGGGCAGGGAAGGCTCTACGGCACCCACCAAAAGTGTGGTAGAGTGCACACTACTCCTGGCAGAGTTTCTGCTGGTTCTAGCTGCCATTAGGCCCCAGAACGGAGTGTTATAAAGCTGGGCCAGGATCTGCTGAGTCCAAAGGATCTGCTGAATCCATCTCTGTGTAGGCCTGATCTGGACTCCGCTGCTGTGTCACCCTGGAGTTGGTACAGCAAAAAAGAAGAAGCAGAGAAATACTGCCAGCCCCGCTTCCACCCTAGCAGGCTGGAGCCAAGTTTGAATTGCTCTCTTAAATTCAATTCTGAGGTCTTACCTTTATATATATATATAGTTTTGAAGTTGTTGAATACAGAAACAGAACAAAATAGAATTGTCAGCAGGGGCATGGGAAAGTGACAGACTGCAAATGGACAGATTCTCCCGTCTCAGGCTGTTATGTACTAAGCCTGGATCCTAGAACAATAGACAAGTATGATCCTAGTATGCAACAACTGATTGGCTTGCAGGAGAAGACCAATCAGGCTCCAGGAAGAAGGTAATCAACCTATTAGGCTGGTAGGATCGTAGAATGGAACAACTGATTGGCCTGCAGGAAAAGACCAATCAGGCCCCGGGAGGGAAGCAGAATCAGCCAATCAGATGGGACTCATTGTGTAAATAATGTATATAAAAGCCTGAGGTTTGGTGGGCATTTCATTCACTGTTTTGCAAGCGGCAATAAAGAGCATGAAATCACTACAGGACTGAATATATTTCACTGGCGATGAAGGTGGGATCCTGCTGAGCTGTCCGCTGCGCACTGCGCACAGCCACCGCAGGCAACGCAGCATTGCACCGCGCATCCAGGCTACAGCTCCAGGGCCCAAATACCCAGAATGGTGACAGACAACATGACGTTCAGCCCAGCCTCAGGAGACTGGGAAGGATATGCCACCCGCTTCCAGTTCCTCCTGGAGGCAAAGGGCGTCACCGATGCAGCCAAGAAGAGGGGGACTTATTCAGTGTCTGTGGAGAAGAAATGTTCGAGATCACCCGAGCCCTCCTCGCTCCTGCAAATATTGCAACCGTTCCCTACAACATGATAATGGAACGGCTGATGGGGCACTTCTCGCCACAGCCCTTGGTGGTAGCATGTCACAACGTCTTCTACACAAAGTGGCAGGTCCCCGGAGAAACCATAACCAGGTATGTGACCTCCCTCTGCCAGGCTGCTTGGCTCTGCAACTTCACAGAGCTGGAGAACATGTTCCGCCAGGCTTGTGGGCAGCCTGAGGGATGAGAAGCTGCAGTGGCGCCTCTACGCCAAGAAGGACCTGACATTCCAGGTTCACCTAGGGGAGGCTCTAGCAACTGAAGCCGCTGAGAGGTCAGCGCAAGGATTTCAGTCAAACGTGTTGTGCCAATCGAGGGTCCACCACGAGAACCTCACCGACGACTCAGAATCTGACTGGGAGGACGTGCACTGAGTGCAGCAGCGCACACAAGCCACACGCCCACCACAACAGCCTCATCTGGAAGAGGGGGACTGCACAAGCTGCGGGGAGAGCCACGAGTGGACGACTTGGCGTTTCCGCAATGCAGAATGTCGACAATGCAGAAAAGTGGCACATATCGCCTGGGTGTGCTGTGCCCGCCCCGCCAGATGCCTTGCATCAGATGGTCAATCCAAGAGTCCCAGGCCCCGTGGTCCGACACACCAAGGCAACTCGACAGACTTTCAGGTATACCAGTTGCCTCATTCTAATGCAGAAAAACTTACATCAGGGTACAGATAGAGGGAGCCCTGTGCCGCATGGAGCTTGATACAGGCTCAACCCTGTCCATAATCTTGGCACAGACATTAAGGAAGTGTCCCAGTGGCGGCCCCAAGCTTAGGCCAGCCCCATTCACCCTCCGGGACTTCCAAAAACGCAAGGTCCCCACAATGGGGTGGGACCCTTCAATGTACAATATCAAGGGAGGAAGCGGTGATTGGACTTGATTGTGGTCAAGGGGGGCTACGTTAGCTTACAGGGGTTAGCTTACTGGGGCTAGCCATCACCGGGGTGAACCGCACCAGCTCCCATGTGGACATGGACACTATCTGCGGAGAGTTTCCGGAGGTTTTCGACAGGACATTGGGATGATATACTGCCCCCCCATTGGCCTACAACTAGACCCCGACATACGACCCCTCAGGTTCAAGGCCCATCATATCCCGTTCGCCCTTAAACCCCACATTGAAGAGAAATTAGACCAGCTCTTGGAGCAAGGACATTCTTCGTATTGGTAGACTCATGCTCCAAAGGTTGGCTGGAGGTCGCCCAGGTACCGCCCACTTCCATGGCCACAGCCGTCCGAGTACTACATAGGCTGTTTGCAACCCATGGGCTCCCTGACACCCTCGTTTTGGACAACGGAACAGCATTCACGTCGGAGGAGTTCCAGACCTTCACAACGCAAAATACCATACACCACGCACAATTGGCGCTGTTCCACCCCACCACCAACAGCCAAGCAGAGTGCATGGTGCAGACCACCAAGGATGCCCTCCACCACAATACGCAAGGGGACTGGGAGTACCACCTCACTGCATTTCTCCTAGCCCAGCATAGCACCCCCAGCACAATGGCCGGTCGGAGCCCAGAGGAACTACTCATGGGCTGGCGTCTCACAAGATTGGACCTCCTTCACCCCGACAGGGCCCAGGACGAGGCAGCAGTGGGGGAAGGTAGGAACCCCCGGACCTTCCAGCCCCGTGACCCAGTGTACACGAAGAACTTCGGGGTGGGCCCAGCATGGGTACCTGCCACAGTCACCAGGACGACCGGCCCCATGTCGTACAAGGCATTAACAGGGGGCAAGCCTGGCGCCGCCACTGCGATCAACTACGGCAATGATTCCTGGGGGGAAACCGCGAGGAGGGCTGGACAGAGAAATCCCAAGGGGATAGCAGAAGTGTGAGGCCCACAGAGCAGGAGAAGCAGGTAAGGGAGGCAGAACTAGGAAGTCCAGAGGTGACCCCCAAGGCCGAGCAGCCACAGGAATCAGAACCACGACCAAGTGGACCAGCGGTGCCCAAACCAATGGCTGGCAGCCCCGGAACAAGAGCCAGAACCAGGAACCCCTACCGAGAGACACCCAAGACCACAACACATACATAGGCGAGCGGCATACCACAACGACTATGAATGCTAACCTTCCAGGCACAACGGGAACTTAGAGGGGAGGGGTGTTATGTACTAAGCTTGGATCCTAGAACAATAGGCAAGTAGGATCCTAGAATGCAACAACTGATTGGCTTGCAGGCGAAGACCAATCAGGCCCCAGGAGGGAAGCAGAATCAGCCAGTCAGACGGGACTTGTGTAAAAGCCTGAGATTTTTTTGGGGGGGGTGGGCATTTAATTCACTGTTTTACAAGCTGCAATAAAGAGCATGAAGTCACTACAGGACTCCGAGTATATTTTACAGGCCTTTGGGGGAATTTCTGAACGACTAAGAAAATTATTATGATAAAAGCTGAGGTCCTGATATTGCTAGCATTTCATAGCCATTTCAGCTTGAATTCACTACTTGGAAGAAATGTAGTAAACAGTGTAAGAAACATTACACATTTTCACTGAAAACATGCCCCAGAACAATGTTGGTACTCTTGTTTCTTCTGGAGGAGACAGAAAGAGCAGGAAAGCTATCCTTTCATTGATCCAGCTAGTCGTTCAATATGTTGCAACCAAGCTTTTCTCTTTACAGGTTTTTCTTCAGGCAGAAGTGTTGAAAGCAAAGTGAGATGTTATCCTTGGAGTAGTAGCCAAGAAGTAAAAAAAAAAAGATATTCTAATAAATAATTATGCTTCTAAAGTGACCCTGGTTAGGTATGTGCATTTTTTCAAATAAAGTGATGATAGAACCTATGATTATCAAATCACTGAGGGTGTGAAACATGTTGTGTAAAATGTTTCTACACCCCAAATATTGGTGAGGCTTAACCTTTTCTTTGCCGGCCATTTTCCCATTTCAAATTGCTTTCATCCAACACAACTCCAAGCACATAGCTGGACAACAGCTCACAGCCACTCACAGCTACCAAGGAAAAGATCAGTCATCCTTGATCCTCCAACATCTCCCTCTTGCTACTTTTTTGTTCAAAATCATAGTATCCCAAAGTTGCTTTTGACTGAGACTTCATTCATGTATAATGAGCACTCACACTTACATTATGGGTGCCCTTTGAGGGATCACACATGGTGCTACAGTTCCCAGTGGCCTGTCTCTCGGTGTTATTTGGAGGTTCACGCTCAGCCTCAATGGTCAAGTTTCATTGCTGGGAGGTGGGGTCAGTCCCATTTATATAGGGGGAGGAGCCAAAAGTAGCCAGGCAGTTGGCTCAAGAGATTCACCCACCCTACCCTACCTTAGTTTAATGTTTTCTGGTTTGCAGGTTAACTTTTTCTTCCTGTTTAGCGGGTGGTGTTGAAGGACCGGGAAGATTTTTTTCCTGCATTGGCAGGTTTTGTCTTCCCTGTAGCAATTCGTCACAACTTTGGCGGTTTATGGCCTTGGATGAAACCCTTTAGTAGTTTCTTCCCTATAATGGGGGGGCGTGGACGTGAAGTGGTGACTCACCCCCCTCAGTGGCGATTCCAGGGTCCCCTCTTAAAAGGGGTTATATAATGGCTGTCACTAGCCATACACTGAATGGTTGTCAGTGAACTACCCTGTGTGCGGGGATATGGGGTGAGCTGCCCGCATACACATACATCTCGCAATGTACCCCCATATCCCATTTACCCTGATGTGCCCCAGTTCCCCAGGCTGGGGGGGTTGGGAAGGATACATGCCCAAGGCCTAAGCCAAGGTTTTCCTACATTCAGAAGTTTAATAAAGTTGTGGCCTAATTTTAATTCCATAACACGTTGTCAGAGTCTTTATTCCTTTCTTATGATCCCTGGGAGCTGGGGCTGTCGCGGCCTGGTCACGCAACTTATGGTTGTCTCTGATAATGAGATGAGAGTAACTTTTTGCCAGGCACATGACAGCTCATTTGCAGCAGCGGAAGTGAATAAAGAGAGGGGATAAACAACAAGGAAAGCCTTTAACCAGAGGTTGGGAAAATGTTTTCCCACCACACCAGATCTGAACCTGAACCCAGTTAGAGGTGCTGTAAATGAAATCCCTGATCTGGACTTTGTGTGGAAATAAATTTGCTCTCCAACACTTAGAAAGAGGGGGGAAATTGGAGTTTATTTCCAGGACAATGGTAGTTCATTTATTGTTAAGTGCAACAATAACCTATTGGCCAAGCTTTATGTTGTGCAAAGAAACATCACTATAACATATGTGTGGGAGAACTTTAGTTGGGACTTTTTTTTAATAATAATAAAAATGAAAACCAAAATCTATCACATTGGTTTCAAAAAAGACTTAATGCTGCAAAAATCAGGTCATGATTTTAAAACTATTTTTAATAATTTGAGGGAATGAATGCATAAATTACAAGTTATCAGGTGATAATATAACACCACTTCATTCAGTTTCTGAAAATTGTGTGATAACCATAGCTATCTGGAGACCTACAGTGTACCTGAGTAGATACATGTTCACGATTTCTTGGTGACAATGATTAAGGAATGGAACCTTATACTAAACAACACCAACAGCTTCCCATTAAAAAGAGACAGTTGTTGTGTGTGTGATTAGATCATCTGTTCCACACTCAAAATGCTTTTCCTTTCTCATTCTCTCTCTTAACTTTAGTTTGGCTTCAGAGATCAAAGAGAGGGAAAATATGTCATCTCTTTAAAAAATGCATCTTTCACCTGCAACTGAACCCATTTTTAAGCCATTAAGGCTGCTTTTGTCATACTTAGTCACAATTTGCTATTCCATTTCTCGTTCTGGTTTGGCAAAATGCCCACATTCATCCAAAAAGGCAGACATGACCTCTGACATTGCTAAGCAATTGTTATCTTTTCTCTAGATCAGTGTGGAAACACACCTTCAAGATCTCACAAAACTGTGTGGCAAGTGTTCTCATGCATTCTTGGTTTGATTCAATGAGAAAACTTGCTGTGGTATATTATCATTGGCTAATGTGCAGCGGGTGGGACGCAGGTGGCGCTGTGGGTTAAACCACAGAGCCTAGGGCTTGCTGATCAGAAGATTGGCAGTTCGAATCCCTGTGACAGGATGAGCTCCCGTTGCTCGGTCCCAGCTCCTGCCAACCTAGCAGTTCGAAAGCACATCAAAGTGCAAGTAGATAAATAGGTACTGCTCCAAGCGGGAAGGTAAACAGTGTTTCCGTGCGCTGCTCTGGTTCACCAGAAGCGGCTTTGTCATGCTGGCCACATGGCCCGGAAGCTGTACACCGGCTCCCTCGGCCAATAACGTGAGATGAGCGCCGCAACCCAGTGGTCGGTCACGACTGGACCTAATGGTCAGGAGTCCCTTTACCTTTACCTTTAATGTGCAGCACAATCCTAAATGTTTTAGTCAGAAGTAAGTCTCACTATTTCTCAGTAAGAGTCTTTGAAATTACTGCCTAAAATTTACATGCTAAGGGCCTAACTACCTGTGACATGGCATCACCTGCAAATCATGACCTTTTTTTCTTTATCTATTTACAAATGTGTAGGGTTGTGTTCATTGAGAGCACCTGTGTGGAGTGTGGGGGTTTTAAACCTCTACCTACTGTCATTGCAACAAAACCATCAGGTTCCTGTGCTGTACTTACATGTAGAAACTAAGATCCCACTGAATTTAATTTTATTGTAAATGGTAGCTATCTACTGCTTGGCATATATGGCAATACTGGCAGCATTCCAGTATATATTTTCTAAACAGACTTGAATGTTTTGCAGCTCCTTCCAGTACAGGATATTGCTCAGCTGTTAACTGCTTGAGTTAGTATACAAGTTGTCTGCCCTTTCTAATATAAGTTCAGCTGCTGACTAGGACCAAATTAGAAGTAAGGCTAAATGACGAGCTTTTGTTGTCTTGCCTTCCATGAGGACCTCCTAAAATAATGTGAGAGTCTGTAACTGGTAATGTTTGAGAACTACTCAGTACCATCTCTGGAGAAGCATGTTATAGGCATCACAGTATAAACAAGGCTTACATGGGGGATTTGAAAGAGTATAAAATTCTATGTGTGTGGTTTCCTGTGCTCACCTGTACTCTCAAAATATTGTTGGCTTACCTTGGCTTTTTGCAGTTTTATTTGTTTGGTTTTTTCAGTTTTCTTCTTCCACCTTAGTTACAGTTTACAGTTTTATTTGTTCTGAGTGCTGGTGCAGCACAAGACAGTGAGAGTTTGCTTTAGAAAATAAAAGTATACCTATGTGTTGAAGGCAATTATTTTTGGTATGTGTGGTCACATCCCAGCAAAATGCAAGACATAAAAAGGACACATTCCATACTACAAACACATTATGAAAACAATATTGCTAGCAGCTTTAAGTAAAGCAAGTTATTAGCTAATGTTATTTCTGGTTAATGGATTAAATTCATTATATTGCTCATGTTATAGGAAAAAAGGTGGGGGCTCATCATGAAATCTGCAAGGCCCACCCCAGACTCCCTACCAACACCAGTTGAGCCACCTTTAAGACCTAGGACTTGTTCTTATGCTTTGCAAGTTCTCTGGCTTAAATTTAATTGGTTTTTGAATCCAATTATTGGCTGTCTCACTACCATGTGTTAATCCTTTACATTGGAAATAAATACTACAAAGGAATGAGCTCAGTTAAAAACTCCAAATGAATTAAATCATTGTTTGTTTCAAGTTGGCTATACTTTTATTTAGCTCCAGAGCATAGCTCTGGTCCCAGCTCCATGCCACTCAATAGTGCAGCAACGTTTTGGGATGGGATGTCAAATAGTGCACCAGGGCCAGGGCTTCCCAAAGGCAAGCAAAAAAGGGCAACATAGATGTGGCTAGGTTTCCTAACATGACACATTAACTTCAAGAGCACAAACCACTGCCTGTGCTGATTCATCCAGACTCAATAGATCTCGCTTGGTTTAAATCCAATTCCTCCTGTTCAGTTAGTTTGTAGATTTGGATCTGTATAGTTTTATTCTGCTGTTGATTTCAATTTACTTAATAAAAACAAAAACAAAACACAAATCTGCTATGATCCTTTCCTCACATGCACTAGTGTAGTATCAAACTTAATGGAATTGTAATGGTGTGATCCTCTGCTTCGCCTCTGCTTTCAGATGTGTACCGCTAATAATTTAAAAGAAAATACATTAAAGGAGTTCCAGAAACTGAGCTTTCAGTTGCAAATCCAGAGTCAAGTTGTTACTATCTCTTCCTTTTTTAAAATGTACAGTGTAGTCTCCTTTTAAGGTTTACCGTGAGATGCATAACAGCTGGTGTTTAGGCCATTCACTTATCTCAAAAGGTATGATTTATTCACAAACCTGTTGCATAGCATTTGTCCACCGTCACAAGGCAGGAAAACCCAAGGCCCTCAGAGACCAGGCAAAATTCCTTACTCTCTAAACACTATTTTAAGAGCTAGAAGAAGATAATCTTGCCATGTGTATACATATAACACTCATCCAATATGCTATCTTTTTAACTTCTTGCCATAAACATCCCTTTAATCTCCCACTTTACCAGCAATTTAAAAGAAAATCTACCAGTTTGGCTGGTGTTAGCATTTTTATTCATTAAGCATCTTGCATGCCCTTATTAGTATGCAAGGCTATGTTAGACTAACCTTCAGAGTTCACAGTCTAAAAGGTTTAAGTAACCAGATGAACCCTCTTCAGGTGCAATGCACTGACTGCTAAACCGACTGATGATTTTTGCAGGATTGTGAACTTTTGATAGTCTTCCCATTACACATGCAATACAAAAACTCTGGTTCTGATGGTGAAGCTAATGATGTTCTGGAATCTTCAGTTTATAAAGGTGTGTACATGGGGGATCGTTGGAAAGGTGTTTAACATAAGGAAAGCCCTGCTGAAGACCATCCAGTCCAGCATCCTTTTTCTTCAAATGGCATTTTTTTCAGAGAAAATATCTGAGAGTTCTCATTTTCCTGGAAAAAGAAATTTTTGAAGATTTTTCACTGTTCATTCTCCACCATTTGTTAATGGCATTGGCAGCCATTATTTACCTCCAGAACCAACACTAGGTCCACTGTGGAGAATGCAAGTAGAAAAACACAGTTGTTGTTGTTGTTGTTGTTGTTGTTGTTGTTGTTGTTGTTGTTGTTGTTTGCAGTAGCAACAACAACACCAACAACAAAATCTTTCTGAATAAAGAGCCCATGTGCTACTGCCATTACTAATGGAGGACCCTTCTCCCGGGAGACTGTTGGATAACCTCCTGCCCCAGGAGAACTTTTGGTCACAAATGTAATTTCAATAGACTATTTGCACACACTTCTCTGATATTTTTTAAACATCTACACAACAATTGCTAAATTTCAAAGGTTGGTGAGGACTAGCAACATTGTAACATCCAGTTTGCAAGCAAAAATCAAATTCTAAGCACACTTAATTTAAACTAGGGGTCAATCCAATGAGATTTAGAAGTGTAGGAAGCTGGTTTATACAAAGTCAGACCACAGATCCATCTAGGTTCTTTCTAATCATAAGATTTTATAATTTGTATGCAAGATAGATATTAGTCTGCCAGACAAATATATACAGTTAAGTTAAACAAAAAAAAAACAAAAAACAGTTCAGTATTAGTTTGCTACCAAGGAGTGTGGTGGAGTCTCCTTCTTTGGAGGTCTTTAAGCGGAGGCTTGACAGCCATCTGTCAGGAATGCTTTGATGGTGTTTCCTGCTTGGCAGGGGGTTGGACTGGATGACCCTTGTGGTCTCTTCCAACTCTATGATTCTATGATTCTAGTTAAAAAGCTATCACATATCAACTATATAAGCACAAAGTGAACCCCATTCCTTTTTCATCACTGCACAATAATTTTAAAATCCAATCTCACTAGTTAATCATAAGAAACAACAATCCAATAATAATGAATAAACAACAATTTTATTCACATAGAATTTCTTTGCCCTATTGGTGCATTGTGCAATATATTAAAACTGAATTTCTGCTCCAGAAACTTTGCACAAAACAGTAACACACATTCACACAATATCCAGATAAAATAGATTTTTCTAAAAAGAAGAAGAAACAAAGTGGAAAAGGAAGCCAAAGTAAAAAGAACGCTTTTAAATTAGCACAGTTCACACAACCAATCTCTACAAGTAAGATGGGGAAAGCATGGCGCTGACAATTGGGATACCAATTTTCAGCATCCTCAGCCAGCATCCCCAATGGTCAGGGATGATGGGAGTCTTAGTTCAACAAGCTCTGGAAGGCAGCTGTTTCTTCTCTGCCTGGCAAAGCTTACATTTTTAATTTAAAATATTTTCAGATTTGCACTTTCTCTTCCTGTGTTTTTCAAACCCGGGCACTTTATCCCTCCCAATTACATTTGTGAATTTCGAGAGGCAGCAAACTCACTACTATTGTGAGCAAAAATGCCTGCCCTTTGAAGTAACCAGAGCTCTAGATCTAGTATAGATTAGTCATGCATTCTTTCCAAAGTAAAAGCAAAGTTTAGCCTTTTTATTCATTATGCCGTGGCTTTTCAGAGAGTTCCATATTCATTAAGACAAGTTGGCAGATAGGAATTTAGGAGGGTGTGGGATTTATTCAAGAAACAGACGCAGCATGGTCATGAGGGAACATTTCTTTTCTTATAAGTATTGTGCACACCTTCTCATGTGGATTTGCGAGACATTTTATTTGCATAAACAGCTGTCTTCTTACCTCATTTCAGCAGCAACAAATAGCACCATCTAAGAGAACTGCCATAATAGATCCTATTCTTATTCTTCAAACCACTCCCCCTCTCCTCCCTGCAGCTGCTTTCCACAAGCTCATGGGGGTGGGAATGGAAAGGGGTGCAATGTAAGGCTTACAATGCAAATTTGGCAATGATAAAGAAATGGGTTGGGCTAAAATCGAGGGTGTGTTGAGAGTGGGTGGGAAATCTATATTTTATTATGTTGTATTCATTTCAATAAAGTTCACCTTGATTTGTCAAGCACTGCCTCCACACTTGGACACCAGAGAGGTTGTTAAGAGGATGATGAGTGAGAAACAGCCATCCAATTAAACTACAAAATTCTGAAAAGGTCAAAATAGTACATGTTACTAGTGCAGTTCACAGAACAAATGAAGCATTTAAATGCCAATATTTCATCCTGGTAACAAAAATTGCGGGAGGATGAAGCTTAGGACATTTTGTTCAGGAGAAAAAGCAATGATTTAGCTGAAAGCCGCCTCTTCTTTTTTACAATGGTCAGAAATATGATGCTTTATGGCTCTGTTCTGATAGAAAAAATCCTTTAAAACATCACAGAATCACACATGGCACAGAATTCCACATGCATTGATGAGGTGTTTGTGCATTATACTGCACTCTGTGTAGCTCTGTTCCAACTGTTGCCAACTGCATTGTTTCTACACTGGAAAAGCATTTTGTGAAATATTATTTTTTGAACATTTGCATCCCTCAAGATAAACTCTGTTTTTAACAGCTATAAAATGAACTAACAGCATCAGCAAATGATGACAAGTCCTAAACTCCATTCTGTGCTGCTGATGGGATAAGGATATGGCAGAGGACTCCCTCCATCATGATCCACTGGGCTTCATTGGTGGTGAAGAGTCCATGGAGGCCCCACTGTACACACTGAGGCCTAAAAGCTGATGGAGCAAAGAAAAATAAGCTCCTCCCCAACTCCCCTGGAACCTATTATGGTTCTTGTTCTTGTTCTCTCGTTCTCTCTCTCTCTCACACACACACACACACACTGCGCCAGTTAGGCTTGTTCACTGATGGTTTTAAGTGCCAATTGTTGTGTGGGAGAGATAATTACAGTCGTACCTTCTTTGCGGCCGGGATCCATTCCGGAGCCTTGGCCGCTAGCTGAAAAGGATGCCGGGCAAAGCGCCACGTCTGCACATGTGCACAGAGCGGTTTGTAGTTCTGCCCATGTGCAAAGCGTGATTTAGCGCTTCTGCGCATGTGCGAGCGGCAAACCCGGAAGTAACCCGTTCTGGTACAGAACGGACACTAGACAAGGCGGACTTTCACGAAGGTATTGCTGTAGATCGGGTGCATGGTGCTATGGAGTTCAGACTGTTTGGATTATGAAAATCTGATCTCTCAAGCAGCTATCCATCCTGTTAGGTGAAACACATGTGCCTGTAAAAGGAGTGGCAGTTTTGGCAGGTGATGCTTTCTTCCCTATTTGCATGACAAGCTATGGGTTGAGGAGCAATGTCCATTTTTGGATCTGTTTACCTTAAACAGACACGTTCTCTTCATGGTCTCTGCAGATCACGTCTCCCTACCAGAAGACTGGCAGAATTCTCAAGAATGATGCCAAGGCATCGTATTCGGTCAAGCATTTAACGGTGTGTGGTTGCATGCCTACTAGATAGTATTTTTGTTTTCAGATTTGTAACAGTCTTGGTACTTGGTTCTCAGGGATACGATGGCTAAAAAAAATCTCAATCGATCTATGAACCTTTACAAATCCTGTAGTCAGAAGCAAAAAAATAATATTAGCCCCCTCTTCCTAGGCCACATATCTTACTAGCCTTCTCCATACCTTCATGGGCTTTTGCATGGCTGCAATATGTCTTTGAAATACGATAATGCATATTGCCTGCCTGGGTGGAGCAATGGAGAGATACTGTGGGGATAGGGTGTGGAGAATAGGCCTTTGACTTTCATGTGCCTGGAACTGTACTCTGCATCACCATATTTTTGCTTCTGCTCCTACCATATTTTTCTCCAGCTTTGCTCATCATAACAGCATAAGGAGAACTCTGCTGCATCAGTATCCTCATGTCACAGTGGCCTACTGGATGCCTACAGGAAAACCCCAAGCAGGACCTGAGTACAACTGTGCTCAAATAGGACCTGATACCACAGCATTTTCCCCTGATCATGATTCCCAGCAGCTGCTAGTGGAGATAGAACACAACCATCGTGACTAGTAGCTATTGATAGCCTTAATCCCTATGACATGTCATCTTCAGAAGGATGCCAATGAAAGGGTACGCCCATTTCGTCAAAAATAGACTCCACACACTTGAATTAAAGGATTGTTTGGAACAACCGAGTTTTTTAAGATCACCAAGTTGCCTCCATGTATTATGTATTTTATTTTATCCTTGGCATGTGTCATCTATTTATTAGTTGAGGTGGTGGGTGGTGTGTTTTCAACCCAGTAAGTGTTCAAAATATTGCCTGCCACTTTTCCTTCTTTTGGAATTATCTCGCCAGGATAGTTTTAATTCCCCCATAGTTCAGTGTTTATATTCAATCAAAAGCATCATGTGAACACAGGCATCGTGTCAATAACTGATAGGAAGCTTTCCCTCCAGGGGGGCTGACTGTGTACACTGCTACTTTCCAGCTATCAAGCAGCAAAAAAAGAAGTGTGTGTGAAGACAGCACCAGAATGAAAAGAAAGTATGAAGACAGATGGAAACAAATGAGCAACCTTCCAAAACTTTCTGTTTTATTGGGTCTACATTTATTGGGTCTACATACAGACACCACCACCACCACCACCATTCCCATTATATGCCGAGGTGAGCTGACAAAGTTTGCAGCTCAGTCTTATGCACATTTACTTAGAAGTAAATCATTGATACTTAATCTTAAGGATATGTGTATAGCATTGCAGGCTTCATCTTCACCTAATGCATTGTTAATAATTATTAGCAATCTTACCATTCTAAAATGTTCCAGTAAAATATCCTTGGGGCATTTTCACAAATGACAGCAGGAACACCTTTTAGTCTCTCCAATGAGTTGCTTCTGAATGCTGTTAATGAGCTACAAAAAAATGAAGCACAGCCATTGCCATTTCAAAAATTAGATCTGTATTCTGGCCAATATGATTTTCATTTAATTTACAAATGTAGGGAAATGAAATAGCACCCTTACAGTGCAAGCTTGTACATGACTGCTCAAAAGCAAGTGCCATTGTTTTCAGTGGGGCTTATTCCTCATATAAGTGTGTACAGAGTCACAGTCTGAGTTTCACAGCTCTTGCCCCCAGCTAAATGTTAAAAATGAGCATAGCAGATAAAAGAAATGGCTGGGTGCAAGCTTCTCCTGTCCACTCCGAGCCTGGGATATATGGAATATATGCACTTTAGCAAGTGCAGGGAACATCCTCTAACTTCCAAAAGCAGGAAGGCCTCTCCCTCAGTCTCATAATATGGGTTCCTTTAGTCCTTTTAAGAAAATATATGAATGCCTATAGAGAGGGGGTAGGATAGCACATCCTGGGGCAGAGCCTGTGCAGGCACAATTCTCCATACTATCATACAATCCCGAAATGACAGCATGGAGAAAACTTTACACATATATAGAGCTAAATGCATATGGGCTCATAACTTTCAGCTGAATGTACACAGTTCAAGGGCTGGGTTTGCCACTATTCTCCTGCTCCCATCTGCACACCTATGAACTGTGAAAGTAGCCAGGCCTTCTTTCAGTGTGCTACTCACATTTTCAGCTGAAGAAACACAGGTGACTACTTTAAACCGTGTCTCCTTTTTTCCATCTTTCATTGTCCAGTGCCTTTTCCTGTCCCTCTTGTTATCTTGACCTACAGTTCCCCTTGCAGTGATGTGTTGAAGCATGGAAGAAAAGCTGGTCTAACCCATTATACAAATATGGGTGCTACAAATTACTGCAAAGTTTTGGTGCAATTAGCAATTTCCTTTCCATAGAATCCTAGAACTGAGATCGCAAGTGGCACTGATGATCAAAACAAACATATATTTACAGAGCTTGTGTCAGATTATACAGCACCTGTCTTTTACATCTGTCTCTAAGAGAAGTGATTTAATCTGTTGTTTTAATGAGCACTCAATGCATTTTTTGAAAAAAGAAGAAATTCCAAAATTAGCTTTTTAAAAATAAAATAAAAATCCTCTTCCATGAATACTACTAAATGATACAGGGGGGGGGGACTTTTATATTGGGCTATGTTCTGAAACAGCATACTTTCAAAAATGCAGAATGACAAACCAGTATTGGTTGGAACCTGTACACTCAAACACCATCATACAGATTCAAATGATGAAGCACTATAGGGAGGACAAAGAATAGGAGAGGAAAAAGCCCTCAGGACCAGCCACAGATGTGCCAAACCAACAAGAAGCACTTCTGCAAGAGGAACTCATTGTGGCAATGCCTCTCCAGCCAATGTTCCTGGTGAAATAATAGTATCCTGTGCATCAAAACAGGTTGGGCCCATTAACAGGTTGGGCCCACTGACAATAGCTGGCAGGAGTAGAAAAATCCACACCACATGTTAGTATTTAATATATTGAGATTATCAGGATGCCTCCAGGTGGCTTTACAGACATGCTTGTAAAGGGGAACTGACTGCTCACCAGCAGGAGTTATTTCATGCCCATGAAATGACAGACAATGTGTAGGTATAAGAAGATTTTGGCCTATTTGGATTCTTTGTGTCCTTTTTCAATCATCACCTGATATTGACTACTAGCCTACAAGACTTGCTACTTCTTCTTTGGGATTACTTCCTGAAAATTTAACTCAGTTTGGTTCAGTATAGTTTTCTGAAAGAGTAAAAATGTTATTGGAAGAAACTACACTGTGAAATAACTGAACAAAGAATAGAACTATGGGTTTAGCAAACCAATCAGATAGCTAAAGTATCTTGGGCTGAAACACAATCTTGTACTGTTGTTTTGACAATAAGAATTTCATCAGTCAGAGAGAAACCATTTGTAAGGCAGAGATGGATTGTCGGGAAAGACAGAAAAGGTAGATCAGTAAGAGAGTCAATAAAATGATGGCTGGAGAATACCAGGTGGATTAGTATTATAGTGATTTTTGAACTGCGAGATAGAAAAGGAGGGAAAAAATGTAATATTTTTCACAAAAATATATTAAAGACTAACAAAAATGGAAAATTCGGGAACCAAGGGGAGATTACTAGTTTCATGCTGTATAATAACAGACACATAGTAGCTACAAAATTGAACCCACTTATTCTAGAGTAGGTTTAGTACCCTAGGGATTTGCTACTGCTACTTACAGAAACCAGAAGTGACATGATGAAGCATACTTAGAGGGTTTACAAGCTATGCGAGGCCAACTAGCTAGAGGAAAAGAATTCATAAAGATTCATCGAGGATCAGAGATGAGATTGGAAAGGCGAGGGCATAAGAACAATGGGATGGAGGTAGGGATGCTAGGGTGTCGAATTGTTGATAATAATTTGAAGAAAAGCTAGGTCTGGAATGCCAGACTTGCTCAAACACCCAATGTTCAGGCTGGGCCAGGGTGGAAATGACTTGAGGGAATAAGAATAACAATGCCTAGAATGTGGGAAGGAGAATAAGGAGATAGGACACGTGTGACACAGCCAGAAGTATTACAGACTTGCATGACTTACTGTATTTTGAATGATTTATAGGTTGCCTTTGTGAGTGCAGCTCTTCAAGGCAGCTTACAGAATTACAGAAGCCATCCTGTTTTTTTTCTTTAAACCCAGAATATCCTGGTTTTCCTTTTTCTTTCACTCCACATCTCAGAGAACAATTAAAAGTGGTGGAGAGATCGGACAGCCCCCACTCCTGTCCTTTTTGGAAACAGGAATCTTTAGTCTGTGTATGTGCGCAAAAATGGAGTCCATGTGAAATCAGTTGGAGGGGGGATGTAGACACTTCCCCCCCCCCAAGGAAAATTGAAATACTTCAGTTTAGAAGTTAACAAGAAAAAGAGAAGATCCCATTTATTTCTTCATTTCCTACCTATTTGAAGTACACTCTGTTTAAGAGTTCTTTGTTCTGTCTGCCATAGATTTAATAATAACATCCATTACAGAACACATTTCATACTCAAGTATTTCAGATGATAAAGGCATACAGAAATTTCAGATGATAAAAGTATACAGAAATAATGCTAAAGGGGCACAGGAGTTCTTCTTAAGTCAATGCAAATGGCAAAAATAAAATAAAAGTCTGTCATTATAAGCCTCAAAGTTCTATAGCTTAAAGAAATTGCATCTGTTGAGCTAATAATGTGAAACTTGGCATATATGATGTACCAGAGCCTCTAGGAATGTGCCAAATTTCAATCCAATTCAATAAAAATTGTCACAGGTACAGCATTTAAAACTGTTGAAAGTTGGCAATTTGACCCTTTCTAATCAAATTGACCCTTTCTAGTTGTATCCTATACTTCTGATGTGCTTTGTCCAGGATTATTGAGGAAAAACAAGCCCTCATTTGTTTGGTAAGGTTCTGAACAGTGGTTCAAAAGCTTTTAAGGTATTCCTGCTCCTTAAAAGTATGTGGCAGCAATTACTGGCAATATTCCTGGCATCCATGGAGCAATTTTTGATGTAATTATTTTACTGGGTCTACAATATTTGGAGAATGAGAACTATCACGAGGGCCTTGCCATACGACCATACAGGTACTCCGCTACACCGGTTTGTTAATCATTAAAATAGACAGACAGCCATGTTTGTTTCCCATGCCCTTGAAGTTCAATTGGCCTCTACTAGGGCCTGAACATTTAGTGTGGCAGGCCCTGCCCTGTGGGAGTCCTTACTAATAGAAGTCCATCAAGAGTAATCTCTGTTTTCTAGACAGGGCTATCCCACCCCTGAGGCAAGGTGAGGCAACTGCCTCAGGTGGAAAGATCCGCAGAAGCAGCAGATCCCTATATAGATTTTTATTTCACCACCACCACTTCCCTGCCTCTGTTCCTCTTACCTATCTTCTTCCCTGGTAGAGGGTGTGTGCCATTTTGTGGTTCACCTCAGGCACCAAAATGTCAGCATACAGCACTGCTTCTAGATGTCTTCTAAAAATTGTATTGTTGAGAAGGGACTTTGGAATGTGATTTTTTAAAACGACAACCACCAGTTTTTGTTGATATGTTATCAACGTCTCTATGGTTATCTTGTAACACTACCTTATTATATTTTCTACAAAATTGCAGTTTATAAATATTTTTAAAACTCCATCAGAGAAAACATATGTTTTCTGACTGAATATATGCACAGATATGTAATTCTGCTACTTGGCTCCACCTCTGATGCACATCTTCTCATGTGCCATCTCTTCATATATTCATGTTACTTTTGACTAAAGCCCAGATGGGTTCAATTTGTTAGGGAATTTTTTTCCCTTGCAAAAAATGCAGACTTCTTATTACGACTTATTACTACTTATTACTAGTATCATGAAGCCCGTTAAATTAACGGGTGCTAGAATTAATTAGCAGGGTTTTTCCCCCTCCGGTGACTCACCCACAGCCACCCCCCCTCTCTCTCCCCTCGCTGGTCCCAGTTGCAGCAGCCCTTCCAACCCCCCCCCCAAAAAAAATTCCACACACACTTCCAGGAACTAATCCCCTCTTCCCCCGCGGGTGCGCCCGCCCGCCTGCTCTCCTGCTTTTGCCCCTCAGTAACAGCGAAACGATCCTTCAGCCCAGCAGCCACATCACTCACGGCTCGCGCAGGCTCTCTATCCACACCCACCTACCCTCCCTTTCCCTTTCGCCGGCACACGCCTGCCTCCTCTCCTTCCCCTCTAACGGAGAAGAAACCAGGAGGAAAGAGAGAGATCCTTCCGTAGCGCAGCAGAGGCAAGGGGAAGCTGCACACTTTTTTTTTTGGTATGGTTGTGTATATGCAAGCACGGCCCTGGTTTATCCCGTCCGACGTCTCTGCTCTCCAAGTCCCAACGGCTGTCCGTGGGGCACATGCACAGTAGCGCAATCCCACGGACACAGGGACTGGACGCAGATACACTTGCACTTTATTATATAGGATTATGTTCAGAAGTTAGGATGAGCATGAGGAATGAGTGTGGCCCATCCCTCTGCATGTCACCACACATTTCTTGTCTGAACAGGGCTTTAGGTAATCTTACTGTTTTTCATTCTGGGTGTACCTATTGCTTTGAATTCCACAATCTGTTCTCCTTAGTGGTACAAAAAATAGTACCTTTCCATCTACTAAGCCCGATCAAATAGCAATGAAAGACTTCTGAAGCAAGGCTGGGGGAATGTGTCAAGTGCCGTGTTATCTCCTCCTTTGACAAGAGGCATTTATTGCTGCATTATAGATAGAAATTGTAAAGAGGTATGTGTAGAAAGGGAGGAACCTGGTAATTGTAACTTGTCACAAATTACATCTGTTTGAATTCAAAAGAACTAACACGACTGCAAAGAAAGCGACAGACCATGTGCACTCTCTCTCTCTCCTCTCCACCCTCCCTCTTCTTGCACTTTCCTTGATTGTAAAGCTTCAAAAAACTTAGCATTACTTTGGACAGTTAAATAAAGCTCTTCATCACTTGGGGGTGGGGGAGTTTCACTTGTTGATCAGATTATATTTAAAAAGCTCTGGTTTATTCACTGAAACTGAACTTGATTTGCTATTACAGTAAAATGTCACATCAGGCGATCAACAGTATAACCTAAAAAATATACTTTTTTCTATTATAGCTTAGAAATTTCTCCCAAAGGGGTTCTATAGGACAGTTAACTTTATTTAGAGTAGATGCCTTATTTAAAGTACAGTGTGACTCAACCACCTATTCTGAAGCAGGCACAGTTTTCATTCCAAGATTCTTAAACAACTCAACATATTTTCTTAATGTGCTAGACCTTGACATTCACCAATCACAGAAAGGTCAGTTCTATGGTCTTCAAGCCACTAGAGCAGTAGTTCCCAATTCTTCTTCTTCTTTGGTGATCACTCATAGCCAAGTAAGAGCGTCTTCCATAAACACAGTTTTAACAATGGGTCCATAAGTGACTGTGGAGGCCAATTCTGGATCCACACGTCCTTCCACAGTGGGGACATTGGTTTCCGGGCAGGAGTTGACTACGGTGTGGATTTGCCAAGCGTGCCTTCCTCCTAGCACGTTTCTCCCTTGTGTCCTGAGATCGAGTGTCTTCAAAGCCCATGACACCTTTGGTAACAGCTGTTTTCCAATTGGAGCGCTCACAGGCCAGTTGTTAGTGTTTATATTACATTTTTTAAGATTTGCCTTGTATTTAAACCTCTTTTGTTGACCACCAGCATTACACTTTCCTTTTTTAAGTTCAGAATAGAGTAGTTGCTTTGGAAGACGATAATCAGGCATCCACACAACATGACTAGTCCAACGAAGTTGATGTTGAAGAATCATTGCTTCAACACTGGTTATCTTTGCTTCTTCCAGTACACTGATATTAGTTCGCCTGTCTTCCCAAGTGATGTGTAAAATTTTTCAGAGACACCGTTGATGGAATCTTTCGAAGAGTTGGCGATGGCATTTATAAGTGGTCCATGTTTCACAAGCAAATACAGTAGTAAGGTTGGTGGTACAATAGCTTTGTAAACAATCATTTTGGTTTCCCTGTGAATGTCCCAGTCCTCAATCACTCTGCGCTTCAGTTGGGAGAAAGCCGCACTCGCAGAGCTCAGGCGATGCTGGATTTCGGCATCAATGTTGGCTCTTGTGGAAAAATAACTGCCTAGGTAGGAGAAGTGATCGACATTTTCCAACGTTACACCATTGAGTTGAATTTGTGGCACTGCAGAGGAGTTATTTTGTATTTGTTGGTGCAGCACTTTGGTTTTTTGGATGTTGAGTGATAGACCAAGCTTTTCGTAAGCTTCTGCAAAGATATTTAGGATGGTTTGGAGGTCATTCTCTGAGTGTGCGCACACTACGTTGTCATCAGCATACTGAAGCTCTATGATGGAAGTTACGGTAACCTTACTCTTTGCTTTCAGCCTGCTCAGGTTGAAGAGCTTTCCATCTGTTCAATATATGATTTCTACTTCAGTGGGAAGTTTCCAATTAGGGGTCTGGAGAATACACCCAAGGGGTCCATGGCACCATCCCCTGCCAGGGGCTCACTTATATTGTTAATTGCACAGTGAAAGCAAAAACAGTTGGAGGTGCATCATACTTCGAGCTCCTACCTGCTGTGGATCAAAGTGGCAATGTCTTTTCAGCTGAGGAAACTCAAATCAGTAGTGTATTTACAATACAGAGTAATTCTGATTTCATTTTATTTTCTTAAACTGCTTTCTCTTTGTGCCTAAGAGAGAGAATTCAATTCTTTGTATGCACTTTACTCCTGTTTCTAAGATTCATTAGGAAATCTCATTTATTGTTAACTTAATTACTTTTTATTAATCAAAGCAATAAATCAAAATGGCCATTTATTCCATTTTCATGTCTGATTAACGAAGGGTTTCTTTACCATCTTTGCATGGAACGGAAGAAATACTAATTTCATTCGGTATAATAATAGTCCCATTAAAGGATATGTAAATAATCCAGTGATGAGGAGACTGTCAAGATACAGGAGCTAAGATGGAATGAGGTTTGGAGAACAGCAATTGCAAAATGCAAGATAGAGTTGTTTAGCACCAATAGCTATCTTAATCAAAACAGGTAATGAAACCTATGTAAAACTAGTATTATGAAGTGGAATTCACCAAGTGCTGGATTCTAACAACATGCAATTGTGAGCATGCAGTTTAAATTCAGCTTATGTTCATGAGTTCACAATGACAAAGAAAAATAAAAAAGCATCTGATATGACCTCCCCATTGTTGATCTCTTCAGAGGCACCATTCAGTCTTGCATCTAATATTGTGGAAGCAGTTTGCCCACAAATATTTTCTATGCTGATGTGGTGTTTGAATGCAATAGCAGAGCTAAAAATATTGTTACGTCCAACAAAATTGCAACCCCACAGGCAATGCATCATGTTTATGTGATTCTGCAAAAAGATAGGGGCAAAGGGTTCAGCATGGGATCTGTATTTAATCACTGTGCGGTTCCTACAGTAGTATAGAGTTCCAGCTTCAATACTGCACATTTAAGAGCTGTATTGCTTTCATTTGATTATCCAATATGCCACATACAGGTATAACCCTGACTCCATTGAAAAGCAACAGTCTGAAGTTTGGCCATGCTACGTTATAAGTGTTCCAAGTCATATATTAAAATTCTGAACACTTAACCACCCAGTTTTGTTGTTGTTTCTTTCTGGTATTTTTATTTTCCATCTTCTTTCCCAAACCTTATCCTGAGCT
Source organism: Zootoca vivipara (assembly GCF_965207765.1). Taxonomy (NCBI): domain Eukaryota; kingdom Metazoa; phylum Chordata; class Lepidosauria; order Squamata; family Lacertidae; genus Zootoca; species Zootoca vivipara. The sequence goes on from NC_142587.1 coordinate 61,475,466, forward strand.
AATATCATTATGCCAGGCACATGCACTTACAGCATGCTTAATAATGAAAAAACCTTTATAGCAGTCAGTAATTGACTTGTGTTGTGTGCAATTGCTGTAAGGGTATCTAAAAGCTTCTTTAAATGGTATCCATATTCAATAGGTGAAGCAGCCCAGACTACAGAATTATAATAGTCTGCAGCATAGATCCAAATCAATACCAAGCTTGTCACTAAAGGTAGGAAAGGGGAGCTATTCAAACAACAAATTTAACCCACTTTCCTGTTTGTGAAGTATCCACAATGAAGCTTTGATTTTTATTTTACAGATTTGTTCATCATTCATAATTTGACAACTGGCTTATGCAAACCATTTTGCCATAAGCAATACTTACCTCTGTGACTCTTTGAAGCTGCCTAGCACAGCACTTATCTCCCAAACCCCACTAAAATTTTCTTTGGGATTTAAGTGTTCTATACCCTATGGAACTTAATTGCTTTAACAATTTGCTTAAAATGCTTTCAGTGTAGAGGTCAAGGAACTCATTCCAGAGCATTTGTAGCTAAGCAAGCCATTGCTATGTGCTTAAATAATTAAGGGTATAGGACTGTGATACATATTTGTATAAAATGTGCATATGCTAATTAATACGTGAAAATGCCTCTGGCCAAATTAAATGTCATATGGCTGGGGTCTCACAAGTATTGAGCTTTGTCGTGCAACCAGCCAGCCTATAAGCAAGGATCCCCCCCCCCTTAAAAAAGTATTGTTTTGTTATTAGGGTAGGGTTACCAGACATCCCCGGTTCCCGGGGACAGGCCCTGGATTCACCCATCTGTCCCCGGACAAAATCTGTCCCCGGAATGTCCCTGGATTTTAATTAATGTCCCCGGATTTATGCCTGGGGACTTCTGGTGAGTAAACATGGTGGGCACCATGGCAGCGAGCAGCACCAGAGGTCCTGGCCATGTCAAAGTTCCAGCCAGCCAATCTGCTGGCTTGGGGGGGGGCTATTTTAACTGAGGTGTGAGCCAGAGAGCTTCCTTCTGGCTCACTTCCTCGATCAATGCTCACCCCGAACTCGTGCAGAGCCACCCGCAGCAGAAGAGTCTACGGCGCTCTTCTCCTGAGGGCTCTGCGTGCCCAAGTTGGAGGGGGGGCGAGCGAGGCGCTGAGGTGGTGAAGAAGAGGAGGAAATGCATAGAAAAAAGCTGTGCCACATTGGAGAACCCGGCAGCAGCTTCTCCTCACAGGAACAAAGAGGCTCAAAAGCGAAGGCTCAGGGGGAAACAGGGGGAAGGGAGGAAAGCAGGCGGGCGGGCGGGCTCCTTTGCTTTCTCTCCCTCCTCTCTTCTCCCTCCAGTGGCCACTGCAGAGATGGTGAGTTTAATGGGGGATGAAGTTAGTCTCTCTTTCTTTATTAGAAAAATTTCATCTTTCTCTTCATCTAATCGTCTCAGTCAGGTAAGATACAATGCAACAATGGAATAGAAACATGTATGCAGTAATCTCTCATTTAATGCACATTTGATTTGTATGATTTCAACCATATCCGATTGAAGGTGAGCTGATTGAACTTGTGCAAGTCAAGTACCAAGCAAGGCAGAGAGCTTAAAAGCCTTTTATGCACAAGGTCCAGCTGGCATGAAAAGAGCTTTTACACTCTTTGCTTGGAGGGAAAGATCCTCTCTCAGCATGCTGACTTTGAAAGGCTCTGGGATGTTCTCACGGGACATTCCAGGCTCCTGTGAAATCTCATATGAACATCTCATACCATCCAGATTTTCCAAGCCCCAAACTTAGGAGGTGCAACTTCCGGGACACGCTCCTGGGCAAGTGTGAGGCACCGCACCCAGGAACACACATCCAAAATGGCTGCTGTGATCTTGTGCAAAAAACAGGATGTTCTCTCCCACCCCAGAGCACTTGGGAATTATGGCATCTCACATCTCTAGCCTTCCTGAAAAGTCTTTACTTTTCTTAGGCAAAAAACTTAAAAGCTGTTTTCATGTCAGGTAACCCAAGTAGACCCAGCATGAAAATATGTTTAAAGCTCTCTGACTTGCTTGATGGGCAAGGACCCCTTAGTGTTCCAGCTCTGAGTATACTGGATACTCAGTATACTGGATTTCTCTTTCTCCCTCATAAGCTAGCTATGGGATGGCTCCAAGGGTTTGTCCATTTGCAATGTTCACGTATATGTGTAGTCCATGAAACAGAACCCCATGTAAGATGAGGGATCGCAGAACAATTCTGCAATTCCCCAGGTCTGACCATCATAAAAATGACTGCTGTTCAGCATTGGCCCAATGATTAAGAAATGTTTTTGCTTGCCCTTGGAACTCACCCAATATCTGTTCCTATCTAATCTCTGAGAGAATAGCATTCCAGAGCTGGGGTCCCACTACCAAGAAGGCCCTATTACAGATATCAGTCAAACAGTCTTTGCCTGCATTTGCCCCATTAAAGACAATGTTGCTGGATATAGCTGCATGGTGTGGTTTTGTATTGAAAAAAACTGAACGTATAACAGGTAGCAAATGTCACATACAAAGGTGAAAAATTGGCAGTGCACAAAAGCTATTCAAAGAACCAGTGGTTTAATTATGGTTTTATGTTATTTATAGGATTTGATGTCACTTATCAAATAGTGGTAGCTGGTTGCTTTAGACATTTTTAAAGGTTCAAAGATCCACATCTTTATTCTAGCTTCTGGCTTCTCCATACCTGCTGCTATAACATCTGTAGCCGTGCACTTTGTGCTTAGAATGCTGGCAAGTGGCTCTTTTCCAAAACTTGCTGCCAAAATAAATAAATACATTCCATACGAGGCACCTCTAATGATACAAGTGAGAAGTCCTGGGAGAAAATCCAGAAGCAAAGCAGAATAGTTCTGGCTCTCATACAACAAATGGGAAGGTGTTCTAATATCACTAACCTTAATTAACTTTCAAGTATTCTTCTCCTTTTCCTTTGAGTAACTACCACCTGTGTATTGATCAGTAGCCTTATGTTTATTAACAAGCATCACAGCCCTATGGTAAGGGCATTAACAGGGGGGAAATGAACTCTATAAACACCTGGCCATTAATTGAAATATTTAATAGCTGCATGAGGTAAACCACCACTAGATGTATTGGGTGGGATCTCCTTCAATGTCGCCTCCAACATTCACAACCCACAATGCACAAACACAATATTTTTTACTATTGCTCCTACCTTGTTCCTAAATCTTACCCTTGAAAGGTCAGGCACAAATAGAAAAGAAAGTGCAAAGTTCAAATTGGACTTGGGGCCAAGTCAAATGTATTGGAAAAAATGTTTACCAAAATAAAAAGGATAAAAATGTGTCACGTTTCAATCTTTTTGAACTTTTTTCTCTTAAGTAACTTATTTATTTTTGCAGCTTTGAGGCTGCCTGATGCTGGCATGTGCCTGTGGGAAATATTTCCTAGCCATCTTAATTTAGTCTTTTATGTTTTGGGGGAAAGCTTTATTTAGGGGGCTCTTCAGTGCCTTTGCAGGGGCTTAACTTTCCCGTAATGTCCTTAGTTTTCTAGCAAAAATGAGCACTGACTTGTTCATTTGGTACTGAACGTTGGTGTAGTGCAACTTTTGTAGAGATGTTATATTGAGTTGTCATTGATATTCAGAATCTTATAGGGCAAAGCAGATTTAATATGGGAGTGGGTGGGTCACTATAAAGCAAGGGCAGCTAACCTGTGGTCCTCCATATGTTGTTGGATTCTAACTCCCATCATCCCCAACCAGCATGTCCTGTAGTCAGGTAAGTTGTAATCCAATAACATCTGGAGAGCCATACAGTAGCCAGCCATGTTTTAAAGGGTGTCTGTTTTTCAAACCATGAGCTCCAGCCTGGTACCATGTCGAGGTCACTAAAGACCTTATCTTCTTGGATTCTCACCACCATTTTAAATGCAGTTCATGTAATAAGTGAATCATTTTCTAATAGGCACCTTTGATTCTGGTGTGACAGTAAGTAAATAAACAATTCAAATAAAGAATTCACAGTCCACTAGCTTGGACTTTTGTTTTGTGAAGGAGATGCTGAGGTTTCTATGAAGAGTCACCTAAAAATGCAGGTCTGCACCACAGCCATAGTTGCAGTACTTGGTCTTTAATATCCTTTTCATAGGCTTAATCCCACACTAATGAGTCGCTGAGTGTTTTGTGATAGTATACAGTAGGAATCAGGATCTGTATGATCTCTCTGGAGTTTGGAAAGCAACAATAAATTCAAAGCACATTGATTACCACTGTGTGTTTGCGTGTGTGAATCAGGAGCTCAAACTTACTATTGTGTGGCAAGGCCCCCAAACCAGCCCCTTGTAAGAATAAAATTCACACTGACACAGAATTTTGGTTTAAGGTTACTGGGCAAAATTTTAGACCACAACTTCATTGATTACAGAAATGTGAGCGGTATTGACTTAGGCATTGGCAAAGGACTATATCAGACTCCTGCCCCCTTTGCAGGAAATCAGTAAGGGTAAACCACCCAAAGAGGAAGCCACATTGGGGGAACCCGCCTGTAGCTCTCCTCAGTGTCCCCAGAGGCCTGGCATGGCCCTAGCCCCTCAAGTGGACTTCGGACAGGATCCAGGCCCTGGATTCCTTTAACGGAATACCCTTGGTCAATGGAGGGGCAGGCAATGGCTGACCTCCCCTCCCCCACAAATCAATGAGTCAATGCCTAACTGCCAAACCTTACAAAGTTGTGACGATTGCTAAGAGGTAGGCAAAAACCAAGTGGCCAGTGCCAATCTGCCATATGGAAAAATTCCTACCTGACCCCTGTCCCATGAGAGGCGACCAACTGAAGTCCAAAGCAAGCCCAGAGGACATCTAAAATAAAGGGTGGGTAGGTGGGTGCTCGCCAGCATGAAGCAGGTGCCTGACATGTGTCACGCTGCCACTTTTATATCCCCCCATGATCACCCCACACAAAAGTGATTGGCCAAGAAGCCGGGGTGATCGTGGTGCCACCCTGGCATGACGGCATTACTCCATCCACGCCAGGGGAGAGAGGAACTGGCCTTGGGGCCTGCCCGCAACTAGGACCATCCTTAAAGATGACCCCACATGTAGAACAAATGAGTTACAAAGCATGGTTATACCGATCCTTACAGTGGAAATGGGTAAAATTATCAGATGAAGCATGATTAATCTGCTTGTTAGTTTCTGGGAAAGACACTTAAAATGCAAAACTGACAAACCAAGCATCTAATTGCTCTGATGCCACACACATGACACCAAATTTTCACAATATTAACTGCAGACTTGTTTTTACTACATCCGTGCTTGAAATATGTCTAGCCTTTAAAATGTTATAATATTCACTTTCATTGTCAAAATCAATTTTATTCTGTGTCTCTGGCAATATATTTTCCTCTGCATATAACTCTGAGTGTCACAGTAAAATATAATTTAGAAGTCAGCTGGATGGACTGTGGCTCAATTCCATAAAAAATGAAGAATCTGGCACTTGCAATGCCTGGACTCCTCTGTTGAACACAACACATTGACTACAACACCTGGATGCAAGCAAGTAACTCAGTCGGCCTTCAGAGCTATCCATTGTAAGCAGTAGCAGACTGCAGTCATTGCTTCTTCAAGAGTAGTTGAGTGTGCTGCACTGCAATTTAGCTATCTCAAAATTACTGACATGTGTGCATATGCAAAGCTGGCAAAAGCTACATGAATGGGAAATGAGACCACACGGCCTCTTTCTGTTTCTGTCTCTTTTAACACAGAGGCAATATTATTATTTATAAATGCCAAAAAGGCAATGTATGGTCAGTTTCAAACAAAAAAACCCAGATAAATAATATAAGAACCAAAACAATAATACTAATGGGGGGGGACTTCAAGTTGTCTGAGGAAACAAGACCACTCTCCATTTATACTCTAATATGACAGAAGACAATTATCTATAGATGTCTCAAAAGAGTTAAGCTCCTATAAACTATAGTGATTACTCATGGCCAGTGGCATAAGCTTCCAGAACTCTGGCAGCAACAGAATGTCATTTTAGACTGAGTGAGAAAATGAAGGTTTCACTAGTTCATGTATGGCAGGCCAAATGCACCAGAAGCTGACATTCGATCCAAGGCGCATTTCTCTTCTTGCTAAAACAATATGGGTTTTCAATGGAATGATGGACAAGAAAAGACCTAGTGGTGACGGATACCTTGTCTGAGGCATGCAAAAAGATTTCAGAGAAAGTGATGCCTCCAAGTTTACCCTGCTTCTCTTTTTCTTAATCCATTGTTGGAGAAAAAAATGTATGCTTTTAAAATATATATTTTAAAAAACAGAAAACTAGGCATCGTGTTGTATTTAGATGCAAAGCGTTTGAATTTCAGACTGTGTGGATTGGGAATTATTTCACCGTAAGAATCGATGTGGAGTAATGGAATGCCTAGGATTGCAGTGTAATGAGCAGTTTTAATTCAACTCAACCGGCTTTTTCTTGTGGCTGCATTTCCCACCCATCCCAACAATATTTTTCTGCCCTTGTCAAATACCTACACCCAACATGTGCACGCATGCACGGACATGTGCACACGCATGGACACACAGAGAGGAGTGTTTGGGATGCTTGTGTATGTTGAGGTTCTTTCTGTGCTCTCTTGGTTGCTCACATTCCTTGGAAGGGGGAAGAAGGAAAATGTCTCCCCCCCCCCCCCCAATTACCAGGCCTTTGGCACAGCTTCCTTTCCTCATCAATGGCTGGGAGTGGGACACAAAAGTATTTGATATAATAAGAGCAAATGGGGAGGAAGCAGATTGCACCAGCAGCTGTCCATTTGCAGATGACTGGGTCAGGCTAATGACCAGATTGGACTGGGGACACTTGTACCCTCCATGCTCCCCAGAATGCCATTAATGCTGGAATTATCCAAGGAGGAAATCTAGATAGGACACCTTATGAAATAGACAGAATATACTTGAAGCAAAAAGAATTGGTAAGGAATGAGTCCTCTGCCAGTTTAAGATTTAAGACAGGGCTCAAGCCCTATGAATGAGTTTGATGCTATTGCCTTCATTCTCCAAATCCATCCTTGTCCCTGACCTGCATTAAAGTCATGAAGGTGTCATTTACACAAAGCTTTTCTAAAGCCTGAATCTATTCAATTGAGATATTCCAAATTTGGAAGATAATTAATCCATTTCAAATATTCACACCTCTCCCAAATCCAATTGAAATAATTTCCCACGAGAAATTAAATTAACCCTCATTATTATGAAGAATTTCGTATCTGTAAATTAACCCTTTGATTTGCTAATTATATCCTGCACATTTAGGGAATTGTTCTGTGGGTGGGTTTTAGCAGTTAACAAAGAGGCACTTTGCAGTTGGCGCTGCAGTTATTGCCTGACGAGATAAGTATAAGTTCAATTTTTATCAGAAAAAAAGAAGCCTAAAATTTATTAGTTCTAGGTAATGTGATGTTATTAAATACACACAGGGCTTATGGTAGGCACATGATGCATAATGAAAATAACATGACAAACAAGTTGAAAATGTCTTTTATTTCCTCTATACAAAATCAATGATTCTTGAACTGTAAAGGGAGAATATTAGCATTTTAAACCTCTCACATTCATATTATTACAAATCTGAACTACTGCACTACTATACAAGCAAGGATTACTAGGTTAGAGATTTAAGCTATTGTTAAATTTATTATTTGTCTCAAAATGGGAAGCTTTAATGTTAAGAATTAATAGCTATCAATCCCACAGAGGTACTGCTTCTTTTAAAATACCTGCCACATCAATTCAGGGAATAGTTAAATGTTCAAGCTTATAATTGAACATTTCAGAAACAGAACTTCGAAATGAATTACACTCTTAAAGCACTCTGAGGACATTTCGATGGTACTCTGAGGTACAAACAACATACTTATAGGTTGCTTAACACATTTTATGTTCATGATGGAAGATTCACATAGCTTAATTTGTAAAGAACAAGGAAGCTTTAATTTTTTAAGAAGATAAATACAGTGTTCAGATTCCATCTGACTTAAGCATGCATGCAAAGTAAAAGTTAGAATTTATTTTGCTTCAATAATATATGTTGCAAGACCTATTCTATCATGAACTAAGCAGGTAATATAGTTACAAGATTGCCTTATCCCACATGTGCCCACTTGAATGCTTTGATTGGTGGAATTGGCACTACTACAGGTGCCACATAATACCTGTTCCACCTTTGTAAGATCTTGATCACTAACAGCGCCTACACTTTGGAATGCCCTGCCTCCTGAGATCAAGCAGGTACCTTCACTGTCCTCTACTTGGTGCCTGCTAAAAACAATCCTGTTTCCTACCTCTGTTTTATACAAACTTATTTCCGTCCATATGTATGGTGTATCTAAATCTGATAACTGGAGAGGAGGGTGGACACGTGCAGACAAACAGCCAAAGAAAGATGTCTTATACAAGAAATCCCATGACCTTTTTTCTCAAGAACTATGACAGAGGAAGAAGACCCAGAAGAATCAGTGAGACTAAGATTGTAGAGATAGCAGTAACCAATACTGCTAGTAGGATTTACAGGTGTCACTTTGATCTTCAGAGTCAATAGGAGAATTAACCCTAGATCCCAGTGATGGAGAACAGTGATACAAGGCTTTTCCTAAAGGGGTAAAGGGAGGGGGTAAAGGGGTGAATTAGGTCCAGTCGCAGACGACTCTGGGTTGCGGCGCTCATCTCGCTCTATAGGCTGAGGGAGCCAGCGTACAGCTTCCGAGTCATGACTAAGCCGCTTCTGGTGAACCAGAGCAGCACACGGAAATGTTATTTACCTTCCCACCAGAGCAGTACCTATTTATCTACTTGCCCTTTGATGTGCTTTTGAACTGCTAGGTTGGCAGGAGCTGGGACCGACAATGGGAGCTCACTCCGCCGTGGGGATTTGAACCACTGACCTTCCGATCGGCAAGCCCTAGGCTCCCACAGTGCCACCCACATCCAAGGCTTTTCTTAGACTTGTATAATTAATATGCATATATTCCATACTGCTATATTTGTCTAGAAATACAAATTGAGCTTCCGGAAGCACAAAGCTTAAGTAAAGGCATGGGAATGAACATCTGCTAATGTTGGAAAACAAATATATAGAACTACTGATACTAGCAGGGGGTCACAGACATAACCATGAGGAGAAGGCCTGAAGAAGAAGCACATGAAAAAGTAGAACAATACATTACTACCAGCTAGAAGTAGCTAAGGTGTTGCTTAAGATATAATCATAGTCACAAGGTGTTGCTGAACCTTTGTGAGGCTATCTATGCATTGCTCCTTTGGGCTTACTATTTTGGTTTGCTGACACTGCTGGATTGGTTTGCGAACATCACTATATTGTTTAGATGGCTTCAGTATTGCAGGCTAGTAGGTACAAAAAGGGAGAGGTAGAGGATCCCTGGATGGTTAAGTCCAGTCAAAGGCTGCTATGGGGTGTGGCACTCACCTCACTTCAGGCCGAGGGAACCAGCATTTGTCCACAGACAGCTATCTGGGTCATGTGGCCAGCATGACTAAAACGCTTCTGGTGCAACAGAACACCGTGACAGAAGCCAGCACACGGAAACGTCATTTACCTTGCTGCCGCGGCAGTATCTATTTATTTATTTGCACTGGTATGCTTTCAAACTGCTAGGTTGGCAGCATGACTAAACAGCTTCTGGCGCAAGGGAACACCATGATGGCATTTCTGTGCGCTCTGGAAGGCTAGTATAAGACTTGTACAGACTTTGCTGAAGATCGTATCATTGGGAAAGCTAGCAGAAGCACATCTCTAACACTGTATAACACAATTGTGTTCATTGAAGGCAAGGATTTGGAAGCTCTGAACGGGAAGAGAAAGACCCTCTTGTTGACAAACTATCCTGGGATAGTTTGCCTGTTCCATCAGTGAAGCCTCAGATCTCACTTTCATGGAAGGTCCGGTCACCCCCCCCCCTTTTTTCGAAGGTGTCCAGTGAGGATGAAGGTTGTTCAGTAACTAGTCACATTTCCTGTTGCAGATGGGACTTAGTGGGTAATTGTACTTATGTCTTGTGCGCAATTGCATTATAGTGTGCAGTCTTGCAGCTCAGTGCAGTATACCTGATGTCAATGAAATCAAACTACTCCTTATGCCTTTCTGGTCTGGATTCCTCTTGTGTAAAAATTCTAGTGAACCCTTCTGCTGACCTCTATGAATGTTGGCCTAAGGACTGCAGCTCAGTAGTAGAGCACATGCTTTGCATGCAGAAGAAGAGCCCAACTTCAGATCCTGGCCTCTCCAGAAAAGGAAACAAGAAGGCTCAGGTGAAAATGTGGAATGAGGCCCTAGATTTGACAGGTAAACAATCTGAACTGATATAAGGCTCTATGCTCCTCCCCGCCTGCACTTTGGTCTATCTCTCTTGCAGTGCACCATAGCTCAGTAAGCCACAAAAATAGCCAAGTCAATACACAGAGGTAGATAATATACATAATATAAACACCCTAACATGCACTGAATGGCTCTATATTATAATGAAGATTTGGCTTGTGGCACATTTGCCAAAAAGGTTGACTGCATCTACCTTACAGGTATTACTTCTGTACATATGCAGCAATGAGTAAGTGGGGAGTGGTTGTTTTATGTTGTGAACCACCCTTAGATCTACAGGTAAAGGCAGTATACGAATTTAATTAAATAAAAATAAACAGAGAAGTGTGGAAATGACCTATTCTAGCAATCTTGGACAGGAAGTTATCCAGTTATGATCAATCAGATTTGTTGATGTCATTTTGTTTTTTAGTTATTCATCTTAATGACGATTTTGCATTGTCCACTGTGTTGATTTAACAACAAAAAAGTTTGTGGGACATAAATATTTGCAAATAAATAAATAAAACAAGGAATGACGACAGACCAGATTTCTAAACTTTGATAGAAACATTAGGAGTTTATATTCTGAACCAATCAATGTACTAACTGGAGTCAGTAGGACTATGAATGCAGTAGCAGGAAGGCTCAACAGGAGAAACAGGAGCAAATAAAGTTTGTGGTGTGCAGTGTAAAAATATAAGAGGAGCTGTGTTGAATCAGACCAAATGCCTATCAGTTCCATCATCCTGTTCCCCACAGTGACCAACAAGATGTGCCTGGGATGCCCACAAGCAGGACATTAGGGCAATAGCCCTCTCCTACTGCTGTTCCTTAGCAACTGATATTTAGAGGCATGCTGCCTCTGAAATTGAGAGGCAGTTTCAGGCAGTACTGGGAAGCAAAGATGTTGAGCCAGCAAGAGCCAGCTGTGAGAGCATTTTAATGCCACGAGCCTTAGTTCTGCTCTGATGTCAATGAATGTCATGAATCACCCTGCTGGAATGTTACCATGTTAAAAAGACAGTATTTGCTGCAGTGCAGGTAAACACTAAACTGCTTGAACACGGGGCCAGCCCTTTCATGAAGAGGCCTTTCAGGCATCAGCATCATCAGGAATAGGAGCATTAGCCCTAAGGCTGTGGAGAGTATAATTTGGGCTCTGCTTCAGGCAGCAAAATTCCTCAGGCTGCCATTGCTTGTACATAGATCTTTTCACAGTATTGCTCCCATCATTACAGATAAATAGAATTGTGTCCTAGGAAGAAGAAGGAAAGGTACTGGCATCTTTGGTGTTAAGTCGAGGGATCTCTCAACTCCTTGATGTGAGCAACCTAGTCATTTATTATTATCCTTGAGCAAATACCTCAATCCTAGGTGAAAGCTATGAGATTGCAGACCATCAGATGGAAAGGAATGAGTTCTGCTAGTATTGTAGAACTTATTTCATATACAGTAATGGGTGGTTTCCCATTCAGTGTGATTCAGAATGGACTCCATTAAAATGAACACACACACCCATTGAAAAAGTAACCTCTTTCTGCTCTTAGTTCCATCATTGGCAGCATGGCATGGCGAGTTATAAGCAACTCCTTCCACAAGTCCCTGAAACTTACCCTGCTGAAACCTTCTCTTCGTCTAAAACATTCCTGGTGGCAGCAATGAGAAAGTCCTGCTGGAGGTTTCTTTGTGAGTGCTTTGTGAGAATGCTGCAAGGAGAATGCTGCTGGCAGAGACTCTGGGAAACAGGCTATTCAAGTGCTTATAGTGGATGTCAGTTAGCTTATAGTGGATGTCATGTGTCCCTCGACTTCTTATGCCTGGCCTCTGCTGTTGCGACATTCAACTCACCAGAGATAAGATAGAAGGGATGGAGGCATCACAGAAATATCTCTAATGTGTTCTCTTCTTTTGCTGTTACCAGGGAAAGGGGATGTTGGGGTGATCTATGAAGATACTGGTGAACTGATTCTTATCAAGAGCTGACCACCATTAGAGTTTGGGCTCAACTCAGTTTGTAAGGATGCAAGAGCAATTCATACATTTGCTATTTGCTAGTTCCATATTCCACCTGCATAGGGACGCAGGTGGCGCTGTGGGTTGCCAATCAGAAGGTCGGCGTTTCGAATCCCTGCAACGGGGTGAGCTCCCATTGCTCGGTCCCAGCTCCTGCTAACCTAGCAGTTCAAAAGCACGTCAAAGTGTAAGTAGATAAATAGGGACCGCTACAGCGGGAAGGTAAACGACGTTTCTGTGTGCTGCTCTGGTTCGCCAGAAGTGGCTTTGTCATGCTGGCCACATGACCTGGAAGCTGTACACCAGCTCCCTCAGCCAATAATGCGAGATGAGCGCGCAATCCCAGAGTCGGTCACGACTGGACCTAATGGTCAGGGATCCCTTTACCTTTAGTTCCATATTACTGAATTTCAGTGCACTGAATTTCACTGTCATTGCTAGTTTCTTAATGAGAACAAAATGAGAATATAACCAGTCTGGGAAGAACTTCCATTCTTTCTCGGAGTACATTGCCAGACTTTGAGAAGGAACAATTAGAATCCCTAGATCCCGTGTATAGAACATTATACAGTATATAGATATGTGATGTGGCATAGCTGTGTTCCAGCATAGTCAAGAGCTGGAGCAGGACTATATAAGCAGAAAAATAGCATGTGCCACAAGTAGCTATCCAAATGTTTTGGACCACAATTCTAATCAGCCCTGGCCAAGATAGTTTATGGCAGAGGATGATGGAAACTGTAGTCCAAAAATATTTAGGGCACCAGAATGGATACTCCTGTGGTATGCAGATGGTTCCCAACATCATCATAAATTTATTTGATGGTGCCAAAATATTTAGGCACCAGAGTGGGCAAAGAGACACCCAATCACCTCCTTGCCCCGAGACTGCTGCCACTTTTGCTGAAAAACACATGATTGCAAAGGGGGTGGTAAATATTTTGTTTCCCTGGAAAGGCCCTGGGAAAAGTTTATGCAGAGGAATCAGCCTTGTAGCCAACATTTTAAATAAATGTTTTATCTTACAAAATTAAAGCGATGTTTGATAAAAATTAGTATCAGTTATCAGAACACCTCTAGATACCTAATTGTTTCAACTGTCTAGTCTAATGTTCCATTGCAATATCCCTCTGAATTTTTTATTATGGGTCATGGTTACTGAACTTTCGAGGGAATTCCCTCTGTGTTTCTGAGATGAGTTGTTTCATGTGCACACTCAGATTCTGCCACCAGAGCAGGGTTGAAACACTGAGGATTTTGTGTTTAGTCTTCTGAAGAACTGTGAGCCTGAACTAGTTCAATAATAGCTGGTGTACTGAAAGCTATCAAGGGAGCCCATTTAGTGCTAGCAAAGCAGAGCAGAATACAGCAGTTACATTTGTATGCAAGATTCAGTGCAAACTCTGCAAAATGTACAGCACAACCAGGGAAAGTACAAAGTGCTAGTTCAGGGCCAGCCAGCTATTCCATTACAAGGTCATTCTTTCCCTTCTCACTTTAGAAACTTTTTTTTTAAAAAGAGGATAGTGATTTTTTAATTTATTTTATTTTGGTAAGTTACAGAGTAAAGAAACACAAGTGAAATATCTGGAAGTAGGAGACTGCATTCCTACAGGGAGCACAAGAGGGTGTCCTGAACAAGACAATGAGGCATTCAGTTCTAATCCTAGTATGGTATTCCAGCTCCCAGACTCAATGAATAATGGAGCCACACACCTATTTTTGGTTCTACCAACACTGGAGTTTAACATCCTTTGCCCAGGGCATCAGAGGATTCAATGGGGGAGGATCAAACTTTGACTTTCCCTCTCCAAAGCTGGAGCTCTCTCTTCAGTGACACAGGAGAAGATCTGATCTATCCTATGACCCGCTGGGTGTTACTGGACCACAACTCCCATCATCTCTGAATGCTGGTCATACTGACTGGGGCTGAATAAGATTGAAGTCCAACATCCTCTTGAAGGCCCGGGTTTCTCCCCCTGATATCTAGGATACAGGATAACCCAGAACTGTATCTTGTGATGGAATATTAAATCTTCTCATTCCTTTCTTTGGTCAAATATTCAAACAAATACTAGTCTCAGGAAACATTACTGAGTAGCCACAAAGAGCCCATCTTTGTTTTTGTTCTCATTAAGGGGAAGCAAAAAAATTCCCTTCGTTCCGTGGACAGGTTGTGAACACCATGGAAGATGACCCTAAGAATACTGCTAAATTCCACAATCCCCTCCAGAACTCTATTATGAGACTTTCCCTTTTGAAGCATTTGAATGGTCTACATATGTTTCCTTTGAGCAGATGTATCAGTGGGGAATGGAATTGTGAAGAAAAGGGTTTAAAAATGTACTCTGCCCATTTGATTATAATTAGCTGTGCACATGTAGAGAATGAGGCACAATGCATATGGCTCAGCATCTTTACTCCCACGTGCCTGCCCATGATAGTAGTCAACCTTCACAGAATATTCATGTGATCAAGTAGAGCAGCTGTCAGATGCTTCATAATTTAGTTAACTGCAGCATCATAAGAGCAAGGCTATGAAGACAGGAGCTGTGCTAAACCCCCTAGCATTGCATGACTATTCCACTTGAATTCTGATATGCTAATTCTTTTGTTGTTGCTATTATTTTAATCTACAGGGAGCTATGTCGAGCTGCGAAGGAGTGGCTTGAGTTAGAAACTAATCTAACATATATTGAATGCCTTGAATGCCTCAAGGTTCAGTAACCTGCAAGTTTACATTAATACTTTCTAAGGAAAGGAGAACAATTGAACATGGTTTACAAGTTAACATTATTCTAACAACCCATCTTTCAGTGCTACACTTCTTTTCCATAGACCAGGTTGCAAATGGTTTAAGTAAAGCTACATTGTCCAACAAAACTGAAACTAACTCACAAAAACTAATTAAAAAGGGAGGATCTAATGAAACATATGCATGAATCAGAACATGATTAGATTAATTTGGGTGTTTCAGTTTGCAACGGATATACAACTCCTGATAAGCATTTGAAAATATCAAAAGGATTGCTTAATTAGCTGCTCTTAATCTAATTTACTGAAGAAAAGGGGTCTATGCAAAATGATAGTGATGTATTTTTTATACTATTATCAGTGCGTGGGTGGGGCGTTTTCAATAATCTAAAGTATAGGTGTGCAGGGGCAAGGCACACAATCAAACTGATACAAGGAACAGAAGTTAGTACCTGGAAAAGATGGCATATTTATTTTGCCTGGTGTTGCTCACCTTTTCTGTAATTGGTTTCCATCAAAAAACATTGTGAATCAATAAACACAGAGACTATTTTTTGAAACTGCTTACCCAACATGATGCATCATGCTGATATTTAAAGAAGAAAAAGTCGACAGCATAATGCAGGATGCTTCCAGATGGGAGCTTAATTTGCAAATGAGCCACTGAGATGTCACAAATGGGTCATTGGCAACAGGTTTCATTTTTGAATTTTCACTATCAGATCCTCTCCAAAAAGGGTAAATCCATATTAAATGGGAGAGATATGTGGACTGGAATTTTAATGCTGCTGACATTGTGTACTCCAGAAATCTTGCATGGATGAGGAAGACTGATCCCACAATAAATATTCACCTGGAAGCAACCATAGTCAAAGTGAAAGAGCATATTTTCTCAAGAGGGCTTCTATATGCTTTTGTGAGTGAAAGAAGTGCCAAATCAGTTTACCACAAGGTAGCTGTGCTAATGCTCTTTGTTGTTAGTTCAAATGGATTTAGCAGATCCTGACAAGAGCACTACCACCATCTAATCCTCACTTCTTTAAAGCTATTTTCTTTTTTATATCCAAAGTTGGTGCTATTGTCACTGGAGAAGCCATTAACTGGAACTGTTCCAAATTGGCCATTATCAGCATCAGCTTTAAAACTGAAATGACTGTAGTAAATATATTTTGATTAGAATATTTGCCAATCAGCTGTGATATTAATGTTAAGTTTTCCATAATCAACAATGCTGCAAAGGTTTTGCGAAAATACTGAAGCTATATACTAATTCTGTACAAATATTGCAACATATCTGAATGGAGTTTTCAATGGATTGTAAATCATAGGTGATAGAAAAATGTGGGGCTACTGGAGACCTTATCCATATTATCTTATGCCAAATATATAGTACATAAAGCTAACCACTGAAAATTTATTGATGGTTTTATTTAAATAATTAATAAACCACCCACCATGCAAAAATATCATGGTGACGTACAAACAAACAAATAAATGTAAACAAATAATAATACAGTAAAACTGCCTGTAAAAACAGCATGAACAATATTAAACAATGCTAACCTGAAAGTGCCTGGCTGAATTAAAAATAAATATTAAGGAGCCACCTTCAAAGAACAAATTGTTGGCCCTGTTCCAATTTCCAAAGGACATGTGGTGGTATGTAGGTGTCACCAAATTAAAAGCTCTTTCCCATGTTGTCATTAAATGAACATTAAACAACACCCACAATACAACTCCGCTTTATGACCTAAGGAATCAAGCAATAAGATTTGGGAGAGGTAGACTCTCAGAGAAACAAATCCTAAACTGTTTAGGGCTTTATACACCTGCAGCACATCAATTTGGCAATGTCCCTTTTTTCTAAATTTAAAAGCCCTGGACATGTCTTATAGGGGATGTTCTCATCTCACGACCATTTTCATTACTAAGACAGGATAGCCAGTATTCCAAATGAGGCTGTTTAAAAATAAATAAATTAAAAAATCATTCCTTAATGCAGGATTTACTTTTTCATCCCCATTAAACACTGGGTTGACATTTGTGCTGAGACACAATTCCGAAACTCCTTTTCTGGTTCGTTGTAGGCAACTCAGATACAGTCAGTATATTGTATGATTTTTACAACTGACCATGGACTAGAACTGAGATTCATACACCCCAGTGCTTTTTTTTCTCTTTAAAAAAATGTAGGGGTACTCTCATTTTCCTACTCATATTGAAATACTGCCCCTCAATGAGGCCAAACTTAGATTCACAAAATGTTTAGGGGTATGTGTCCCCCTGCGTCCCCCAAGAAAAGAAGCACTGATACATCCAAAGTCACTTTGGGTGTATGAAACCCAGATTCTAGTATCTGAGTCAGTGCCACATCTTTAAATTTAATGTTTGATGGATCTCTGTATTTTAATGTTTGATGGATTTCTGTATTTTAGAATTTCTGTTTTGTTGGAAGCCGCCCAGAGTGGCTGGGGGAACCCGGCCAGATGGGCGGGGTATAAATAATAAATTATTATTATTATTATTATTATTATTATTATTATTATTATTATTATTATTATTATTATCTTAGCTGTAGGAACAATTTCAAGAAAGGACAAAACAATTTCATCAAAGGGCATATCTGTACGTTGGTTGAAAACCTGGACTTGGGCATTTTAGAAGTTACTCTAAAGTAGTTAATTAGAAGAGGCTATTACCATTAGTGTTGCCAATGTATTTGCAGATTGGGATCATGGTCTTCAAGAATAAATGGGCCAAGGATCATTGCCTTTAAGCAAATGAATCTCCTGCTGTTTAACAGAGGGAATACCAGTTTCTTTCTGAATTGCGGGGATTCTGAGCAAACTGCATAAATCAGGCAACATAACTAAAAACAGAATCTCTTTCGGCTGAATAAATGCTTTGCTGTTTTCCTGCCCTAAGCATAGTCTTAGCTCTAAATCATGCTGCAGCTGCTTACTTTCCAAATAAATTATTTATTGAAAATTGTTAGGGAGAGGATTTTTGCAAAGTCTCCCAAATTAGCATTTTACTGAAGGTACAAATTTTATCTCTGAACATCTGGATGAAGTCCAATCTAAAGAAACATCTAATGATGTACAAAAAAAATTATCCTCTCACATGAATGAGTGAGTAGAAAAATGCAGGTTTTGGCTTTGTAGTTTAAAACCTATCTTCCTGGCTTAGTTGTGTTTGTAAAATAATGCCCTTATAGACAGTACGGAGCTATGCTGACATGCACACCTATGACACTATCAGCATATACGGCTTCTCCTCCCATCAAAAGGAGCCAGTGTGCTGTAGTGGTTAGGAGCAGTAGACTCGTAACCTGGGGAACTGGGTTCGCGTCTCCACTCCTCCACATGCAGCTGCTGGGTGACCTTGGGATAGTCACACTTCTCTGAAGTCTCTCAGCCTCACTCACCTCACAGAGTGTTTGTTGTGGTGGAGGAAGGGAAAGGAGATTGTTAGCCACTTTGAGACTCCTTCGGGTAGTGATAAAGCGGGATATCAAATCCAAACTCTTCTTCTTCAAATAAATAAATAAATAAATAAAATAGAGTTTATTATTACTACTAGGATTTGGCGGGGATGATCCATATAAAGTCTAATCTTCAAGAAATAACTGTGTGGTGTGATGTCAAGCAAGGCTATATTGTGAATTCTAATTCACAGGATTTTTGTAGGGAAGATTCATTGGGATTGGGGCAGGAAAATTTCCTAAGAATTTAAAACCCATGTTGAGTTTAAGAAAGAAATCCAAGCAGTGCTTTTGGGAGGAGGTACTATCATTCTGAAAGTGCTGATACACTTATATGGGTAAAAGTACCATGGGTGGTGCTGTGGGTTAAACCACAGAGCCTAGGGCTTGCCGATCACAAGGTTGGCGGTTCGAATCGCCGTGATGGGGTGAGCTCCAGTTGTTCGGTCCCAGCTCCTGCCAACCTAGCAGTTCGAAAGCACATCAAAGTGCAAGTAGATAAATAGGTACCACTCTGGCGGGAAGGTAAAGGGCGTTTCCATGTGCTGCTCTGGTTCGCCAGAAGTGGATTTGTCATGCTGGCCACATGACCCAGAAGATGTACGCCGGCTCCCTCGGCCAATAACGCGAGATGAGAGCCGCAACCCCCGAGTTGTCCATGACTGGACCTAATGGTCAGGGGTCCCTTTACCTTTACCATGGGTGCCAGCACAAAATGCTGCCAAGAGCAGGAGAGAGAGAGAGAGAGAGAGAGAGAGAGAGAGAGAGAGAGAGAGAGAGAGAGAGAGAATGGTACTCTATATCGGTGTGTTCCATTATATCCAAAATCCTGGATATATGAACCATCAGGACACTCCAACACAAATCATCGGGGATCTAGAATACACCTACTTTAATTTAGCCCAACAACTCTAATCCTGTTCTTCCAGAAATCTTAACACATTTTAAGGTTAGATGATTTTGTTACATAATGGGCTCTTTATATTTACAAACTTTTAGGCACTCTGCTGCTTGCACACCTCTGTGTATATGTACGCTTGCCCTCTTTCACAACATTCATTATTGATGAGCGCACATAGTGTGACAAATCTAAACTCATCCATTGCCCAAGTTGTTTCTTATAGTCTAAGAACTGCACTTTTATCTCGCAAGAACTACTCAGAAAACAAATAAATGCCCAGGTATCAAACTGATGATGAAGTGCACCTCAGGATGAATGCATTATGCATTATTTTGCTGCCAACTTAGCTAGCTGTAGTGCAGCAGACTACCATAAAGCAAGTGTTGTTTCTTTCTTCCCTCAGGTAAGTTTTTAAAGGTTTTTTGGTTCATATGCTCTTGTAAATATTTCATTAGACTAGAGCATATGAAATCCATTTTTGCCATACACTTTAAAATATGATAATGGCAAATGCATTGTGAAGCAGAAAGGGTGGGGTGGGGTGGGGTTCCATATATTTCCTTTTGCTATCCACAAGTCAAAATGTTTCTCAATCATTCAGTTGCATTTTCTAGAAATCAGATTCCTGCAACGAATCTCCCTCCACCCCAATTTGTTCTGATTTGTGTATCACACAGAAAAATGTTTTCTGAGAATTCAGCAATTATTGAGTTTGCTAAATGTGCGGAGATCAGGTTTAGCTCCATACTCCCATTGTGCATTTTCCCTCAGTAAGTGGGGTGTCGTTCAAACCTTTCTTCCGTAATGGAGCAATCACACAAATTTACTTTGCTGAAGCATTCCCTCAACCCACAGGGACAGAAATTTGCAATAATTTGCTTTCACATATGTGTACCTGCACACAAATATGTTGGGTCATGAGTCAACAGTGTGATGCAGCAGCTAAAAAAGCCAATGCAATTCTGGGCTGCATCAATAGGAGTATAGCGTCTAGATCAAGGGAAGTAATAGTACCACTGTATTCTGCTCTGGTCAGACCTCACCTGGAGTACTGTGTCCAGTTCTGGGCACCACAGTTCAAGAAGGATACTGAAAAGCTGGAACGTGTCCAGAGGAGGGCAACCAAAATGGTCAAAGGCCTGGAAACAATGCCTTATGAGGAAGAGCTTAGAGAGCTGGGTATGTTTAGCCTGGAGAAGAGAAGGTTAAGGGGTGATATGATAGCCATGTTCAAATATATAAAAGAATGTCATATAGAGGAGGGTGAAAGGTTGTTTTCTGCTGCTCCAGAGAAGCGGACATGGAGCAATGGATTCAAACTACAAGAAATAAGAATCCACCTAAAGGAAGAACTTCCTGACAGTAAGAGCTGTTCGGCAGTGGAATTTGCTGCCAAGGAGTGTGGTGGAGTCTCCTTCTTTGGAGGTCTTTAAGCAGATGTTTGACAGCCATATGTCAGGAATGCTTTGATGGTGTTTCCTGCTTGGCAGGGGGTTGTGGTCTCTTCCAACTCTATGATTCTATGATTCTATGATTCTATTCTATGTACCAGTTCTATACGCTTAAAAGGAGGCAATGGTCTCTGGCCTTTATTTTTACACTTTCAGCTTTACAGCAAATAATATCATATCAGCCATGTGTGATTGGTTTCAATTTGGCTTTCAGATATTGGATATTGCATCACCCTAATCATTTGAATTGCCTGAATAAATCCAGTGAGAACTATTCTGTCCAGTCATAGCCAATTCAAGTCAAGAAAGAAATCATGTCAAGTTTCCTCTTCAAATACATTAAAGCGATCCATGGTTGACATCATAATCCGGTTTAACATATTACAAATTTTTGACTTTTCTCTCTGCAGTCAATGCCACGGACACAAATGCCTTGAATATATGCATAGAGTTGTGCATTATGTGCCAGGGTTTAAACTGTAAGCTTATGTCTCTTCATGACGGAATTGCATCAGAACCCCAAAATGCATTTCATAAGGAGCTATAACATCCATTTCAGCTAATTTGTAGGATCCCCCTAGAAATAAAATCTTTCTTATACCTGTTCACTATGTTGGGGTGTTTCAGAATAAGGAGATTCTTTATTATATCATTTTTATATAGTGCAGTTAGCATTGGTAGTCCAGCAATCACAATGTGCGATTAAGGCTTCAGTCTGTTCTAATTCCTCATTACATTTAGGATTTTCAGAATGAGTTTTTCTTTTGTTTCGACTGAGCTATGCCTGCACAGATTTCAGAGTGTATCTGTGCTGGTGGCTTTAGAAATTGTGGAAGGTGGTGAAAACAAAAAATACACGTGGCAGAGAAGCAAAGAGAACTGGAAGAATAAGTTAGTCGTGCATCATGAACCCATTGCATTTGAACTATCAGAAGCCTTTATCAATCATTTTCATTACGGAAGAGGAGGAATCCTATATCCCTTGCTGTAAAGATTAATTTAATGACTGCAACGGAGTCTACTGTCATGGATCTACCACTGTCATGAGTGCCAGGCAGAAAATGGGAAAAGCCCCTCCATCAGAGTTGAGTGAGAGAAGACAAAGCTAGAGTTTGAGGTAGAGCTGGTCATGATGTGACCTGGGTAAGGGGGGAGGTTGCAGAGTAGTAAAGGCAGCAATCTGGAGAAAGTCAGAGCATGATGGTTGATTTCTGTTTGAATCCAAGGCTGTGGCTATAGAACAACAACAAAAAATACCCTCTTGGGGCCTTAATGCTGTGAACACCTACGTCGTAGGTCCAGGTTGTATATTTGTGTAATAAACCATATATCATAAAGACACTAGACTCTCTGCCGTGCCTAATTTCCAAAAGGAAACACAGATCCTAGGTATGCTTGGAACCCATGGACTTTTTGCACCGCCTGGAGATTGGGGTGGCGTGCAACAATAGTAACGGCAATAGTGTGCTTGGGATAACTAGATATTGGACTTTTGTCTGAATTCCTTTTGTATATTCATTCCCAAAAATAAGCCATGAAGGGGAAGAAACACCACATGAGCTCTCCAGCTTTCTTAGCACACTCTCCATAAACTAGGGGACAGATTTATCTTGATCTTGGAAACATTTTGAAATGGCTCTGCTACCTTCAAATCAGACGTGCATATGCAAAATTACAGGAGCACCTTGGGAAACCTTTGACTTGCTGGCAAAAATATAGATCTAGCCCTAGCTATAGTTTTATTCATGAAATATCTTTGAAGCCTTTCACATGAGTAAAAATGGTAGCAGAGGAAGCTGGAAAATGTCCCTTTAAGCAGCAAATGGATCATATTAGGGGACAGTTAATAGCTTGAAGGGATCAGGTTTAAAGGTAAAGGGGGCGGGGAGCCTACATTGTGGTCCATTTCTGTGAAACACTGAATATAAATTTTCTGACTGGGTTTGCCCATGACACTGAGGTTACAATCCTGTCACTTGGGCAGAGCTGGAAATTGCCTTGTTAGTTTGAATTACTACCCGTGGCTACTTCAGTTCTGCAAGTGTGGATAATACAGACATGTACCATACTTGAGTGATGACACTGTTTATCAAGCAAAAGGCAGCATTTTATGAGAATCTCGGAACTGCTGCACTTGTAAATATCCCTACAGATTGCCAGTTAAAGCACACAGAATGTCATTTCCATTACTTTCTGAGGACTGTGATACTATCCTAGGTGACTTTAGAAAAATATAAAATAGTTCAGATAACACAGGAAGATAATATAAGTAGTTAAAATAAAATCAGTGCTGTGGGCCTTTGAGGAGGAGTGAAATTGAAAGGAAATTTTAACTTGATAGGATCTGAAGTATTCAAGGCTCAAAATCCAACAATTCAGGGAAAGTGTTCAGAGATTTAAGGGGCTTAGCACTCAGTGCAAAGCCCAAATTCATGTTTCTCAAGAACAAGCAAAGAATGGAAGTAGTAATATACCCAGTATGGAGCCTGACAAATACAGTTTCTGATCCCCTCTTATTAAGAACTATGGTACTATTTAACACACTAGGATTTAAATTAAAATAGAATCTGCAAAAGGGATTACTGTCCCACTGTTCCTGCCACAGATTCTTAATGGCAGTTGTAGCTAGCCTTCCAATTTTAGTTCAGAATAAAAGGACCTGAAGAGCAACTTGATGAATATTACACTCCGTTCAGCTGCAGCCTCATTTTTTTTTCCATTTCAAGCTATTTCAGTACTGTATAAGAACAGATGAAACATTATGGGCCACAATATTAATGCAGCTTTGAATCCATGCTTCCAAAATTGCCTTTTTGTTGGCAATATATGTGAATGGAATGTTATTACTTTATAGTATATATTCATACATGTCTTAGTGAAAGGTATAAGTGACACAATTTGCATATGTCTTATAGAGATATACAACTGCTTCTCTCTTAAAGAAGTTAAAATCGTAAAACAGTTGTTTTACCCAAATGTTTGTAATGAAGGTCAAATGGGGGGGGGGTTGATTTTAATATATTGTTGATGTTTTTCCATTTGACATTTTTTGAGTTAGTCAAGATGAAAATGTGAAGATTTTGTCTAACTTCCTATTGGACTGGGGAAAATATTTCAGATATGGAAGACTACATAATGCATTGTGGTTCAAACCCTTCCACAGAAAAATGTAGTTGGGATTATTAACTGCATACACACATAGGATGGATTCTGCTCTTATAGAATTTCTATCTCCATTTATGCTAATATATTTTATGATGTTTTAATATTTATTGTAACCTACAATGATAAATTAAACTCTGGGCTTGCTGATCAGAAGGTCGGGGGTTCGAATCCCTGCAACGGGGTGAGCTCCTGTTGCTCGGTCCCAGCTCCTGCCAACCTAGCAGTTCGAAAGCACGTCAAAGTGCAAGTAGATAAATAGGTACCACTACAGTGGGAAGGTAAACGGCATTTCCGTGTGCTGCTCTGGTTCGCCAGAAGCAGCTTTGTCATGCTGGCCACATGACTTGGAAGCTGTACGCCGGCTCCCTCGGCCAATAACGCGAAATGAGCGCCGCAACTCCAGAGTCGGTCACAACTAGACCTAATGGTCTAGTTATACCTTATATATATGATAAATTAAGGTATAACAACAAGAACCACCACCACCACCACAAAACAAATAGTTATTTATAGTGCTTAAATTAAATCTAGTGTTAAATAAATGGTTCACCTACACCACAATCCACACATACTTTCTTGAGAATAACCCACGGGACTGTAAAGGGATGGTCTTCTCAGTACACACGCATAACGTTGAACTACCAAGATACATTTTCTATATACGTTCGGAAGTGATTAATAAAACAAAGTTGCATAACTCTTTTTTCTATGGGCAGGAACAAGTCTGAGTGAAAGAAGGATGGGCATTCCTTCTGGTATTGTTTCTGCTCAAGTTCACCTTCCTCCATGTGCTTTTTCAACACACACCATCACAAGTTTAAAAAGGGCTTAGGGATTTAACTTGCTCCAAAAAGGTTTCCATTCTCCCAACATACATAGCTTTTGATGAAAAACTCCCCCTTTTATTAAACCCCACAGCAACTTTAAGACAGAAACAAAGAACTCTTCTCAGTATGAGCATTGAAACTCAAGCGGAATCCTTCCTTTATAAGCTTTAGTCATTTGAACTTATTCATGGTAGTCACTGCCTGGAGAACATGCAGTGATAGTTCTGTCAAAGCTGGATGAGTAGGAATTAGATTTGCCATATTGACCAGATAGAAGAATATTGTCCTGGTTCTAGATGAGCCACTCAGTGTTTATTTGGGACATTTATTAGTACAGATTCCAAGGTTTCAATTATTATTAAGTGACTATCCCCTACAGAAAAATGTGCAGACAATATTATGCCAAATTTTTAGTAGAAAGCAACCTCTGTGCCTTACAATGAAAGAATGGCTCACAGGGCCATTCCTTGTACTTAGCACAAGATAGAATCTATTTCTTTTTTCTTTTTACTTTCCTCTTATTGATCAAATTGATTTCTCTTTTTCTAATTGTAATGGACAGAATTTTATGTGGTGTGAAATCAAGATTTAGCAACTAACCTTCCAAGAAATTGATAGAAAATGGCTTCAGTTTTACATTTGATGTCTATGAAGAGACTTTATTTTATTCCAAACTGTACAACGGGGGTGCTTTGCTTCAAGATTTGGGACAATAGCAAGAAGCTCCTCTCACACTTGCAGCTTTAGCTGTGGCTGATCTTCAATTATCAGCCTTATATAAAGCAGGAAGTCAAAATAAAACAACCCATATGCTCTTGCATATGTCTTTTTTCCTGCTCACACTCTTTCTTTCTTTCTTTCTTTCTTTCTTTTAAACAAATTTTATTAAATTTTATTTAAAAATTTACTTTTACTTTTACTTTTTCCCAGCCAATATGAAGAGGATTTTGGTCTGTGAGGTTGAGGTAGGCTTCAACCAGCATCTCATGCAGAAGCTCATGCAGTGTTCAATGCAGTGTTCAATGCAAGTTTATAGTTTTCTCATCATCATCGTAAGATGCGCTATTTAAATGAAGGCTGATGGCCACACCACTTCATTCAGAGCAAATTCAAACACACATTTGGCATGAGAAAAGCTAACCAAATTCTCTCTCCAGATGCCTCGGTGCCTGGGCTGGAGCTACCTCAGACTGGTGAAGTGGAACACAGACTGTGGATTCCCTTAACATTGCATGAAGTGCAGATATGGAGTTCTGTGCTGCTTTAGAGCAAGCAAAGCAGTGACAATATGGCACAACATTGGTCACAACAGAGCATCAGGCATGTTATTAAAAACAATCATGGATAAAAGCAGCCATTCTTTCTAGGTTGTTGTTGTTTAGTCATTTAGTCGTGTCTGACTCTTCGTGACCCCATGGACCATAGCACGCCAGGCATTCCTGTCTTCCACTGCCTCCCGCAGTTTGGTCAGACTCATGTTGGTGGCTTCGAGAAAACTGTCCAACCATCTTGTCCTCTGTCGTTCCCTTCTCCTTGTGCCCTCCATCTTTCCCAACACCAGGGTCTTTTCCAGGGAGTCTTCTCTCCTCGTGAGGTGGCCAAAGTATTGGAGCCTCAGCTTCAGGATCTGTCCTTCCAATAAGCACTCAGGGCTGATTTCCTTTCTTTCTAGGTTACGAGCAGCTAATAAGTTAAAGACTTAAGGTATAGCATACACTCTGCAAGTGTGCTGCAGAGGTTAGGGTTGCCATATTTCAAGAAGTAAAAATGGTAGCATGCAGGCCTCGGGCAAAGTGGCGGCTTCCACTTCTGGGGCACAGTTATAAATAAATAAATAAAAAGCCCCACCCCCACCCAACCTCAGACATTTCCTATGAAATGCAAAAATCCCTTCCAGGTGGAGATGTCACTGCACCAAAAGAGGACCCCTAGTTGTGGTTAGAGTGCTGGACTAGACCCCGGGAGACCAGGGTTCAAATCGCCACTTAGCCATGAAGCTCACTGGGTGGCTTTGGGCCAGTCACTCACTCTCCACCTAACCTACCTCACACGGGAGTAGGATAGAAATGTAGGCCACCTTTAGCTCCTTGGAGGGAATTTGGGAAATAAATGTAATAAATAAATAATGATAAGTAATGTACAATAAGTTCAGAAAAGGCTCACCTATCCTGAAAAGGCTGCAAAAATGTGTTCAGAAGCAGATACAGTGGAACCTCAGTTGTCGAACACTTCGGAAGTCAAACATCCGGCTTCATGCCTCGGAAGTTGAATGGCTTCCAAAGTGTGTTTATCCATTTAGTCGATGGATTTTGCCGACCAGCAATTGCACCTCAGTTGTCGAACGTTTCAGAACTTGAACGGTCTTCCGGAATGGATTACACTCGACAATTGAGGTTCCACTGTATATGCTGCTGGATACCAATTGTTGATTTGGAACAGTCAAAGAGGGCTATACCTTCCATGTCCTGCTGGTGGGCTTTATGGAGGCATCTGGTTGGCTTCTGGAGTGATCCAAGAGACCTGCTTTTGTTTCATTTTGTCTTTGGCAAAGCAGTACTACAGTGAGAATTACAAATACAGCACTCTCATTTAGTCCCCACTCCTCCTGACCCTACATTCTGGTCAGATAAGGTAATCTGGAGTAAATCATAATGTTTGCTCACACTACTAACTTGGTGTAGGAAAAAAGGGGGGGGGGCTGCTTGAGTGTAAGTATTATATCCAGCTGTCTATTTTGGAGAACAATATGTCTAAGGGAGACATAAGACAAAACACATGTGAAGAGCCAGCCATCATAGATGTTCCTCATATTGTTGTTGTTTAGTCGTTTAGTCATGTCCGACTCTTTGTGACCCCATGGACCAGAGCACGCCAGGCACTCCTGTCTTGCACTGCCTCCCGCAGTTTGGTCAAACTCATGTTCGTAGCTTCGAGAACACTGTCC
This sequence comes from Zootoca vivipara, assembly GCF_965207765.1. Classification (NCBI taxonomy): domain Eukaryota; kingdom Metazoa; phylum Chordata; class Lepidosauria; order Squamata; family Lacertidae; genus Zootoca; species Zootoca vivipara. Next base: position 61,503,374 of record NC_142587.1, read on the forward strand.
AACCATCTCGTCCTCTGTCGTCCCCTTCTCCTAGTGCCCTCAATCTTTCCCAACTCCATGGCAAATTTGCATATATATTTTTTGCCCATCTAATATTAGGAATGGAGTGATTGAAAGATTTTTGGTTATCCCTAGTGACATAGTGAGTTAGTGAGAGAGAGAGATATAAAAATATATATAGAAGAAGAGTTTGGATTTGATATCCCGCTTTATCACTACCCGAAAGAGTCTCAAAGCGGCTAACAATCTCCTTTCGCTTCCTCCCCCACAACAGACACCCTGTGAGGTGAGTGGGGCTGAGAGATTTCAGATAAGTGTGACTAGCCCAAGGTCACCCAGCAGCTGCATGTGGAGGAGCGGAGACGCGAACCCGGTTCCCCAGATTAGGAGTCTACTGCTCTTAACCACTACACCACACTGGCTCTCAGACTTCACATGTGATGAAAATGTTCTGTTTCTACTCTAAAGTGGCTGCTAGCCCTTCTTATCACAATACACTTGGCTTTATGCATTGTTGTATCTCTTCAATGGTCAGTCAACGTATCTAAGATTAACACCTATAAATGATGCAAAATATGCTTTGAAAATGATAGGATAAAAAAATCGAAAGAGGGAGGACATCTATATAGTCTCTCTCTCTCTCTCTGCAGAGTTAAGAATCTCTAGATGACATCGCTGTCATTTATCTTTCATGGTACATTAATATTTTGATCAAAACCTGCCATATCTTGGAGATTTACTATTCATAATTCTGTGGGATAATAAAGTTAATGAAAGTGGGACCATCCAGACTGAAAACTGAATAGATAACAGGAATTTGACTTAATGATGGGATTAGATGTGACTTTTATTTAGGGATCAAGTTTCATTATAGCTTCATGAACTGACTGATAAATATTTCTTACATGGATAAGGTCATAATCATTCCCCGCCCCAATCTTCCAATTGTTCTCTGCTGAAGATACAGTTGATATGAAAGATGTGTTCAGAAACAGGAAATGATTAGTTCACTTCCCCTTTTCTCCTTTTCCTTCTTAAAAGTTTGTGATAAAAGTTGAAAACTGAGTGGCAATGTAAAAAACTTTTTGTAAAATATTTACTATTTTAAAGTAGCTAATTTGGCCAGCACTAAATCAAGTGGGAAGAGAAATTTTATTCCCCTAATGTAATGATGTGATAGTCAAAGTGAAAGGAGAGGCTTTGAATAAGGACATACCTTTCTTAAAGTTCTTAGATTTAGTGGATCATAAAAGGCAGCAGGACAACATATACTCAGAGGGTTATTGAAAGATCTAAGGATTCCTGCAGACTAAACTTCTGTAGAACTATTAATAAAGATACCTCTGTAGGTAAAATATATAGAAGATTAAAAGGATCAATAGATGAAGGAAAATGTATTTGACTGTATTTAATTTCCATATCCAACAAATTAAAGTATAAATCAAACATTGTGCTAATATTAACAGGAGAAATACAGTAGCTTAATTCTTTAATGGCAGATAATATTTGCCATTTTATGTGTATTTTTATTTTTATGCTGAAGATGTTTAAGAGTGCTTTCAGTATAAATAGGCAGCTAAATAATGCTTCTAAACTTGCTTATAGTTTGTGTGCTTTATATAACTGTGCACCCAACTATGCCCTTAAGCAAGCAGATGAGAACTACTGACCTTAAAATATATGCAAAAAAGAATGCAGTGATGTTGGTGGAGAATGAAAGTGCACCTGGGAGGCTCATTTCCCTGGTTTTGGTGGTGTGGGCTTTCTCTGCCAAAGCACAAGATACTCCTGGATTTGACTTTAATCTGTCCTGAATGTCCAAAAGGAATTCAAATCTGGATTTTTATAACCTAGTCTGACTCAAAATATTACACCATACTCACCTTGACATAGCCATTCAAAGTCAAGTTGTTCGTCATGGTGCCTGCATTGCCACCCTCTGCAAGTATGTTGAGTGGCCAGCCTTCTTCCCAACACTGGAAGTGCAGAAGTGGGCAGGAATCATTCCAACATACCTGCTTCCTCCCCAGCTTCAAGTTAGGAGGTAAGAAGACGGAGGATCTTTTGGCCACCTCATTGCTAAGGTGTCTTGGGTACCGTGGCCACAGGGCAGCCAAATAGGAAGGTCCTTTTCATCCTTTTCTGCAGGGAATTTTAACTGGGTGCTTCCATGGCTCCTGAGGCTGAGACACCCACCAACACCTCATTTTGGAACAGGGAAATTAGCCTGCTCCCTGTTACCCCTCCCTGCAGAAAAGCAAGCTTTAAAATATAGGTGAACATTTTATTTAAAAACATTTGCATCCTTCCTGAAATTTATGTTAGGAGAGGTTTAGATTATTCTCTTCTTCTTCAGAATATAAATATGCCTTCCTGGAATGGGATCTCATATAACACTCTGTGCACCCAGGCATGTTGGGAAGGGGAAGAGAGTTTTATACAGCGTGATGTACACTGTAGTTCTGCAATATATTTAAATGTCTGAGGGTGGGGGTGGGGGGCAGAACACATATAGTGTCTTCCCGGGGACTTATTTTGCAGCCATTTACCACTGACATCTTTAATCTCTTTTTCAGAACCGATGGACCCATTCACATTCAAAGCAGCCACACTCCTGGATGTGTGGACAGTCATTTGAATTAGGCACTCACAAATCCATTAATCTTAAAACATCCATTTGCTCCTTTTCTTTACAATTAATTAATGGATTACCACCCCTTTGCTACTTTACAGGTTTAACCAAAAACGGAGAAAATATTAAGTTAATCTTACTAAGATAAAGGGATTCATCTTTTTAAAAAATAAATTGTGTTGTCTTTGATATAAGGTGAACAAATATATCCTCCAATTTGTGAGGAATTGTCCTTCAAGATTTACATCTAGGCCTATTATATTTGAGAAGGCAAAGCAGTGTGCAAGGAGCAAGCTATGAGGGGTCCTATGAAGACACCTGCTTTGACTCCTCCACCCTATGATTCCTCCAACTATTTCCAAGAAACAGAGGAGTGGCAGCCAAAAGAAAGAAATGAGATTGCAGGCAGGCAAAAAAAATGTCTCAATCAGTCTAATTCAGAAAGACCAGGTGTCCTCAAATATACTCCAATATACCCATGTGTGTGTGTGTACATGCACATATGCCATACCTAGCTCACTTGTATTGTGTCTATTGTAGGGCATTTCCAGACACCCTGCTTGTTGCATATTCATAATTATTTGTGCTCATGATGCTATCAGGGCATTCACCCATGACTCAGTTTTCAATACTGTGCATATTCTGCAACTTCCTGCTGACATCCTGTAACTTATTATCCCACAGATGTTCTGGTTTATTTCTGTACCACTTTTGTTGTGCTATGGTCCCTCCCAGCAGCAACAATGTGAAAGCATTGAGAAATGATCCCAGAACAAACTACAGTATTAAAAACATGTTACAGACTATGCCCACAATAACACTCCAAGTTAGGTGGCCTCTATTAAGAACAGTCCAGTTCAAGAACAATTTGGTTTACAAAATCTACAAAACTGGAAATAGTGTCCCGCTTTGCGGACTTTACCTCAGTCTAAGAATGGAATCCGAATGGTGGAAGGGCACCGGCGGCGGTATGCCTCATTAGGGAAAGCATGCCTCAGTTTAAGAACGGTTTCGGTTTAAGAACGGACTTCTGGAACGGATTAAGTTCGTAAACCGAGGTACCACTGTAATAGTTGCCTTTCAAATGACATAGGAGGAAAAGAATCTCATAACCTTCAAAAAATTACTGGAAATGGGGAGAAGAGCATCTAGGCAGAAACATTCTATAGCAGTTACCGTTTAGCCAGATTTATAGATTCAAATTCCTCCTTGTGCCATCACAACAAATAGTAGCCCACTTCCCTTCAGCTGCAAAACAACAAATAGGGATGGTACAATTCTGCCTAGCAATATGTACATTAAATCTCACTTGTCAGAATTGGCTCTTAATCCTCTATTTGCTAGCTAACATGAAAATTTACATTTTAATTATGTCTCTCTCTCATTGGCTGCAAGTGTCCAAATGAGAATTTCCAATTTAGATGCAATACAGAAAGAGGTAGCAGTGCAGCATAGGACTAGCAACAGCTGATGTCTTTCAAAAGTGTGATACAAAACACTAGTTGAAGAAGAGTATTATATTTTCCAAAGGCTTTGGAAGTAGTGTGACTCAATCATGTTACTGGTGTAGAGGGTGGATGGGTAGAAAATGAATTATATTTTTAGCCCTTGTTAATTTTGCAAGCCAATTAATGCTAGTACATACCATGCTAATTCCTGGGCAACTCACCAATGACAATTCAGTCATTTGGTCAGGGTTCAGATTTGTTCATCAACAACCTAGTGAGACAAGGAGTAAAACAACCAGTGATGAAATACATAATGGCCTTTGATAAAAACCACAGACTCATGGGTCTAATGGAAATAAATAAATCAGTTTATCAGTGCACAATGTTGTCTTCTCCATGTAGGTAAGATCTCATTGTGCTGATTGCATGATGTGTTTTTTTTCTAATCTAGGATGCCAAAATCTCATACAGCAGTTAGAGAACTCCAACACAAAGTTCCAAGCAACTTATACAGAAATGACACACAGTTATACATTTCATCCATTTTGATCCATCATTGCTGCTTCAAGGTTACTCTTAACTGTTCTTTCTGCATACCTGGTAGGGTTCACAATAACAGCCCCCATTCTAATCAGTTTAAAGGGTGCTTCTCATTTTATATTTTATGCTTAAGTACAGATGCTAAAGTAAAAAATACATGTGTGTCTCACTATCCAAAGTTACCACAAACACATTTAAATGGCTACATCACTTGATAAAATATATGGGGGAAATGGACTTAGTTCTTTCCCATTTATGCTTTAATGGCTATTGCCAAAAAAGCAGCAACTTACATCTTTCTATGCTATTCTCAGCTGATAGAAGGTAAAGATTTTGTGTTTTCACTGTGAGGAACCATATTACCATGGCAGAGCACAATGTAGTAGGCAGCATGATGTTTAATCATTGGCATTTCCAGTTAAAGGAACATCAAGTAGCTGGATTAGGAAAGTCTTGTGCTTGGAACTTGGAGAGCTGCTGCTATTTGGTGTAGGTGGGTTAATAGGCAGCTTCGAATGCTAGGTCAGCCCTTGAAATTAGTTTGCAGGCTTGTTAATTGTCGAGAAAACACCACATGTGGACAATTCAAATATCTCTGCTACTTATATGGGGGAATTATTCCCATCAAATCTTCCACCACATGTGAAGGATTGTAAAAGCTACTGTGGAAACTTGTGGGGGGGAATTCACTAACTTGCCTTACCTTTCTTTCTTACTCCTACCAACTACATCTGATGCAATCCCTTATTCCCTTGTACTGTACATAATAACTAGGGGTGAAATTTAACACTGCACTCTTCTAGTCATTCCATCTGTGCAAGCATTTCAGCTTGCCAAGGCAGAGAGATCATCCACTTGCTGTTTGGAAGTGGGGGTTCTCCTGATCTCCCACAGCATTTTCCTGAAGACACACAACTTCCTGATTTCAACTGCTTATAGCTGACAAAACTGGCTTCAGCTACTTTGCATGACTGCTACAGATGCCTTTCTCTCCCTCTAAACCCTCCCCACTTCAATCATTTCAGCTCTTCATCGTGTCATGACCCTTGCACTGTACAACAGAGGACGTGAGGAGGTGGGGTAGTAAACCTCCTCAAGGTGAGAGCCACAAGTACCTTATTTACCCAGAGGAAACAGTCCAGCCCTGCCAGAATTTTCTGACTCAGAGAATGAGTCCCTGACAGAACCTCTATCTCCCAAAAAGCCAAAGACAGCAAAATAATGTATGAGTCCTTTAAACACCCACCCACTCAAGCTCAAGGGACCTTGCTTCACTGACCTGGTTATAAGACTTGTTGGATCTATTTCTCTGCAGCGGTAACATCTTCTGTAGCTGCCTGGAGAGAATGCTTTAACCTCTTGGAGCTGTCCAAGGTTCTGTTCTGATCTCCTCTCTGTTTCACTGCCTGAACACAGGCTGCTTCCCTTGTGAGCCTCACAGCTCTGAATTCTTCACCGGCTCCTCTACCAGCAATCTTCCTAGCTCCAGCTGTTCACCTTTGTTTTATTCATTTTTACTCTGCAGATTCATCTGACAGAGCCGTGCCTTGCCTTTTATTCCCTCCATCCTTAAGGCTCCATCCAATCTTAAGCTACTCTCTTTATTGGACCTATAAATAAAGTCTAAGGAAAGTAAGCAAAGTATCCACCCCTGAGCATTCTGTTTAAAAACTTCTGCCCAATTTAAAAACAGAATATTTCTAATGTTACACTAGCATAACTGTTAACACCTGTATTAGCTCTGAGGTTTCCTGGCTGGTTGCCAGCTGAAGACCACACATGTGTTGTCTTTAGTCTAAGACCTGCTTGGTGATCAAATAATATTAAATCAGAAACACTGTATTATGGCTTCATGTGAAAACAAACATTTCACAAAAAGCAGGGGTTGTCCCATAAGCACTGGAGAGCAGGTCTATGCACCTGTACCTAATCCTGACCCACTCACATGGAAGTCTACACTTCAGCAGCTGTTTGCACATTAGGTAAAGGTAAAGGGACTCCTGACCATTAGGTCCAGTCGTGACCGACTCTGGGGTTGCGCGCTCATCTCGCATTATTGGCCGAGGGAGCCGGCGTATAGCTTCCAGTCCATGTGGCCAGCAAGACAAAGCCGCTTCTGGCAAACCAGAGCAGCACATGGAAATGCCGTTTACCTTCCCGCTATAGCGGTTCCTATTTACCTACTTGCATTTTGGCGTGCTTTCGAACTGCTAGGTTGGCAGGAGCTGGGACCGAGGAACAGGAGCTCACCCCGTCGCAGGGATTCGAACCACCAACCTTCTGATCAGCAAGCCCTAGGTTCAGTGGTTTAACCACAGCACCACCTGGGTCCCTTGTTTGCACATTAAGCTTTTTTTAAATTCTCAAATAACCACGCTATTTACAGGTAGGTAGCCATGTTGGTCTGTCATTGTTGAAACAAAATAAAAAAAATCTTTCCAGTAGCACCTTAGAGACCAACTAAGTTAGTCATAGTTGGTCTCTAAGGTGCTACTGGAAGGAATTTTTTTATTTTGTTTCGAAAACCACACTAGCATGTGTTTAGAGGAAGGGCCAGGAACCCTGGAGCCCCACAACTCATTTGCACAGGATATCCTTTTCACACAATTAATGTGTGTAGGGGGTTGTGGTTTTAGCAAACTTACCCCTTTGGGGAAAGGAATGTTGCAACAGGGGATAGAGAGGACAGCAGCATGGATAGAGTCCTTTTCATCAGAAACATGTGCTGCCCACCTCTTTTTGCCAATTGGGCGGAAAAGAGACAGTGTTGTCTTAACTAAGCTCCAGTGTGGTGTCACTTCTAGACAGCCACATGGTCCCCAATCAAGCCTGACTATACATGCTTCCATGTCTGGCCCATCAGCCAGCTATCTTGACCTCATCTGCTTAGTGCACTCTCTCTCTCTCCTCTCTCTCTCTTTTCATTTTGCTGCATTTGATCCAAACTTCTTTGCATCTCCATCTGCTTTCATCTCCCTACATACCATTTGCAGCCTCCTTTTGTGGATGTTTGGCTCTGAAGACTTTCATTTGGAATATACCGTGTTATGCTTTGACTCTCTGGCAAACTGCTCCTAGATCTCTCTGGCAATGCAGCCATGCCCCCATCACCACCACTCACCACCCAACCAATCTCCTGCCAGTGTCTGTTTGTTTTAGTTCAAATTCACTTTAGCTGCCTATGGACCATTACTGTGAGTTCCTATATGATTCCATTGACTGCATTTTTTCTCTCTCTATATGGATCAGAATACTTATGGCAGCACTATGTATTATAACTTCTCTGGGAAATACCAGCACTATGTCTTTGTTTTCAGCAGTAAAATGTATAGTATGAAAGCAAAACATATAGTAACACATAGGATCCAACTCCTAGGGGACAAGATCCCTTCTGTCCCCTGATAAAATATTTGAAGGGGCTGGGCCATTCAAATGGTGTGTGTGCACTGCCCCTTGTGATCAATTATTTGGGGTGGGGCTTACCTCCCTCCCTATTTTATTCAAGTTGGCACTCCTGTAGTAACACATGAATATACATGGGTGCTACCTGCATTCTTGAAATGTGTCTACTCACCATATATATATATGGTAACCACATTTCCCGGGACCCAGGTGGTGCTGTGGGTTAAACCACAGAGTCTAGGGCTTGCTGATCAGAAGGTCGGTGGTTCGAATCCCTGCAACGGGGTGAGCTCCCGTTGCTCGGTCCCAGCTTCTGCCCACCTAGCAGTTCGAAAGCTCCGGCGGGAAGGTAAACAGCGTTTCCGTGCACTGCTCTGGTTCGCCAGAAGCAGCTTTGTCATGCTGGCCACATGACCTGGAAGCTGTCTGCAGACAAACGCCGGCTCCCTCGGCCTCTAGAGCGAGATGAGTGCCACAACCCCAGAGTCGGACACGACTGGACTTGATGGTCAGGGGCCCCTTTACCTTTTAACCACATTTCCCATGGAAATCCTCTTGATCAAGATTAGGAAACTGAGCTACAAAACTGGAATTCCTCCTGTGGGTTTTGCATAAGTATACTCATGCTGTTGCAATAGTGCAATGTGTCAGTGTGCCATGTAACAACACCACAATTTGTACTGATGCCCTGACACAGCAGCTTTGCAACCAATCTGTTACGCGGGCACACGAGCTCATAAGATCAGGTTGTTAGTCGGTATCACATGGGGCGCTTTTATTTCAAAGCTCTTCGGTTTCCACCAAAGGCTTCGGAAACCGTATCAAAATATATTTATTACCCATGTTTTCTCTGCTGAAAAAGGCTTTAGTAATATCTCTGAAGCACGGTTCAACACTTACATTGCCAGATATAAACTGTCATGCATAAGCTTACTCACTTGAGGTAAGCAATTCTCTATCTCCCCCCTCCCACTCACATGAATAAAATATGTTTATTTTCCCCATGCAATGGTAAAAGAAAGGTGATCAGATATTTATAGTGTGTCTCCCGGGCACACTCCTGGAATGTTCATAACAATTTTGCAAGGCTGAATAATTCCATACAAACACCGAGCCTGACTATACAAATGCTGCTCAACATAAAATATATCAGCTTGTGCTGGTGCTCTTAAGGCTCCTATAAACACACAAATCCTTGAGAAAATTGGTGGTATAACAATGGTGGCATGGGCTCCTCCTGGGTGCCCATTAGCATGCTCTCTCTGCATGGTAATAGTCATTGCTTTTTCATGAAACACTAGGATGTTACATTTCCCAGCTTTGGGGGATTAAAACCAGAATACCATTGTTATGATCACACAGTGCTATCACTATGGTGCTATTGGCACTGGTGGGAATAAACCTTTAAATTTCCACGGTAGTAATTACTGACAAAAGTGATAGCTTGATTGATTAAACCCCCAAAATATACCAGTTGCATTCCCCTAGTGCATACGGAATTTAATTATGACTGTGGGAACTTAGTGTCAGGGTCACATTTAAGTCTGTCACAAAAACAAGAAGTTTAGTTAGCTGAGGACCTAAAGTTTGCAATACATTGTGGTGATCAAGTGTATAATTTGGAGCACAAGAATGACACGTTTAAAATAAGTCAAGCTAGATACTATACAATTGTCATTTGGCTGATAATGTTTGGAATTTGGTTTCTCCCACAAAGCAATATGTGATGGAGTGTTAAGACAGCCTTGTATATTCATTTGGGAACATTAGTAAGAGAATGTGGCAGAGATGTGGAATGGTCCGCTCCTCTCTTCTATACACATAGCTGCCAGGTGGAATGAAAGTTCTTTTGGGACATCTTAGGATCTGCAATATGGAGCTGGGAACTGGGTAACAGCTTTACAAAACATTTGGGTACCTGTTTGTCATTCCTGTTCATGTTTTTCTCTGCTATAGCACGAGGAAGTGCTTTAGCTCAGTGGCATATCATCTGCTTTACATGCAAAAGGTTATAGGCTCAATTCCCAGCATCTTTAAGTAGAGTGGTATATAAACGACTAAGTAAATAATAAATACATATATTTGAATTTTATGGCTTTTCCAAGTTAGTTGCACAATGCAAAGCTACTGATATGAACTATAATTGTTGTCCACCATCAAAGAAAAGGCATGCAAATGCCTCCATCCCCAGCCTGTTTTTGACAACTGAAACACTTATTGCATTTTGTATTCAGTGAGACTATGGAACCCTTAATATTTAATATTAATAATAATATTAATAATTATTATTTTTAATTTGTACCCCTCCCCCCAGCCGGAGCCGGGCTCAGAGCGTCTAACAGCATATAAATAATACAATACACATAAAAACAAGCAATCAGTCAATTAAAATGCATCCCAAAATTAATTCAAATAAATTAAAATTGAAGTTAAAACTGAACAAATGATAATCCTCAGGTTAAAACTGAAAGCGGTTAATACTCGCCAGGACCAACTGTTTCCACTGATATTATAAGGACCTGTGAGTGGGCTGGGCCTTTGTGCTTGTTCTTATATAAAGAGAAAATGAGTCAGACTGAATCCTGACCAAAGGCCTGGCGGAACAGCTCCGTCTTGCAGTAAAAATGGTGATGAAAATGAATTTAAAACAGTGTACCAAAATGATCCCTCATGCACAAGGACTTCCAGGTTCATCTCCATCCATGATGCTCATGCATACCCAACTGAAGTGACTGGATTAGTCTTCTGATGGAAGTGAAGATGAACATCTGCTTGCTGGGCCATCAGTTGTTATGTGTGACAAATAGCCAATAGCTGCATTTGGTCTGGGATCAATTATTTCATTAAATGTGTTGGGGAAATCCAACATGTGTTTCTCGGATTGCATCCACCAAAACTGAACTGTGCCTCACCTCTGTCTCACCACCACCATCTTCAGTGTTCAGTACAAACACAACAACTTTTACCAAGTAAGCAGCGGTTGATCTCTGAATTCTTTGGGAGAGTGGATTTTACAGTTGCTACATCTAGGAAAATTATAAATATATGTGCCATCTTTCATCTTTCCAGAGTACATCTAACGTGGTTAGAATTTAAATATATCATAATATTAGTAAGAAACGTTTTTTGTTATATATTTAGAGAACTTGCAGAGAAGATATAATTATGCACTTTCACTGCTGGAGCCTTGAATCATAAGTGTCAGGTCATTATTTGTGCCATTTCAGCGGAGGAGGACAGTGGAAAAGGAAGATACTATCTGGGAAATCTTAATGGGGTGTTATTAGGAACATTATCCTTTTCAATTTATGTAGCAATGTTTTTAAGCAATATTTTCTACGCTACTGAATCGAGGCAACACTTCTTATAAAGCAAAAAATGTAATGTGAGGGTGAGGACCTGTAGCATCCAGATGTTGCTTGACTGCAGATCTTATCCTTGACCATTGGCCTTGCTGGCCAGTGCTGTTGGATGTTGAAGCCCAACAACATCTGAAGGGTCACAGGTTCCACTCCCCTGATGTAAAGCGTAACATTGTGGGAAATGCTGTTATGGGCCTTAAATTATAAAGTATTTCCAACTTCTAATAGCCAACTTCACGTGTCTCAATTCAGCATCAAGTAAATGCATTGTCTGGGGAATGGGAGAGAGTGCACTGACTCCACCTTTCAGCTGCCATTTGCATCAACCTCCACAAGTTGAGAACGACAGCTTGAAGCAGGTTACCGTAGCTCCTGTACCAATGAAGATTCCCTATGTATTTTGGAATCCTGAAGAATGCCTAGAAAGAAACACTGCAATATACTATTAATATACTTGGAGAAGGAACTGGCAAACCACTCCAGTATTTTGCCAAGAAAACTCCATGGGCATAAAAAAGGAGTAGCTTTGATAAGAAAGTGAGAGCTTCCAAGGCATGCTCTAGTTCATGGGGTCACGGAGAGTCGAGCACGACTAAGATGACTAAACAACAACAACAACAACAAATACTAGTTATTACCAAAGGGTGAAGTTGATGTGTGCACTTTGCTTTCTCAACCTGGGCAACATTTACTGCCCAGTGCTAAAGAAATGTGGTGTTAGCCAGGAGAACGACTTGAATTACAGAGTAAGTGCTAAGTCTGCATCTTCTTCCCTTTTAATAGAAGGCTATGTATATAGTAGCAGGAGTTTGCATTGCCATTATTAAAATGTGTCTTCATAAATGCCACAACTTGTCACAAAAAAATTAATGGATAATTGTTTGTGGTCATGTGTTACATTTATATGGATGCCCCTCAGGCCCAACAAAGACAATGTATTAATCCACTTCATAAACAAAGCCACTGTCACAATTGTATCTTTGTTCATTTATTTTCTCTACGGGTGGAGGAATGAATGCATTATAAAAACACAGTGAAAGACAACACATTTACAGCCAAAAGTTGTAAAACAAGTTAAGTTTAACTGCCCAATTTTAGACAGCAAAACAAGGCAACACAGAAGAAGGCTTTTATAACTTTTTCCTCAGTTCCCCACCCTCTCCATACTTTGTAAAGGGAAAACACTGCCTTGGGATAAGATTATAACATGAAAAAGTAAAGGGTGGATGGTTTCCTCTATAGGAAAAAAAATGAGAATCAATCTAAAATGAGAAAATCAGCTTAGTATTGCACTCACAGTCATTTTGGAATGCATTTGGACAGTTCCATAAAACCACAAAATACAATATGGTGCCAAAAGTTAATTGTGAAAGATTATATCACAGAGAAGGTAAACACAAGAACCACAATCCAGCCAGGGTTAGGTACTTTTGAGTCTCATTGGTTTTAATGGGAGACTCAAACCATTTACTAAAAGCTTCTCTGTTGAAATATATGGGATTTCATATTTGCTGCCATGTCCCTTATATCCTTCTTCCATCTTTTACAGAGAAACAGCCCCTAAAATTATTGGAATGTAAATAAATAACTGCCTTTTGTGATCATTCTGTTTCCATTGTATTTTTGTGCATGTGTGTGTGTGTGTGTGTGTGTGTGTGTGTGTGTGTGCATGTGTGTGTTCACATCTATATCTCAGTTCTCTCTGCACATGATGGTTGCAACAATAACAACCACAAAGAAATAAAATATGAAAAGCTATCAATAAAGTAACAGCCCAATCAATACCCAATAAAACGATTGAAAGAATCAGATCAAGTGCGAGGCTGAAGTTTTGTCTGAATAAAAATATATTTATTTATTATTTGGAACATTTCCCTGCCTTTCATCAGAAAGTCTTGGAGCAGATTACAAAATAATAAAACAATTCAGTACAACAAATCAGTAGTCAAAAGCAGCAAAAAAAAAATTCATCCTAATGAGTATGAAATCAGTCAGCATGTTGGCAAAAGATTGTTGTTGTTGTTGTTGTTGTTTAGTCGTTTAGTTGTGTCCGACTCTTCATGACCCCATGGACCAGAGCACACCAGGCACTCCTCTAAAAGATTATTAGAAATGGGATTGGATGGGCCTCGCTAGGAAGAGCGTGCTGGAGTAACTAAGTGTGTCTGGACAGACAGAAGATCCTCTCCCAAACATATAAAAGTTTGGGGATGTATGGGGGAAAGGTTGTTCTTTGGGTAACCAAGTCCCAAGGCAATTAGATCAGTTTCTACAAATGAGTCAAAGGTCTCCAGTAAAAATATAATTACTAGACCTTCGACTCATTCCAGAAACTGACTCATGCTCATTGAAGCTGTTATAACATAAGAGTCACAGGGTTATTCTAACCAATCTCAGTCAACACTATCAACCTTTGTGCCCAAATTCATGAGAAAGAAGCAAAATACAATTGCTGGATAAAATAAGGGCCACAACTTCTATTAGCACAAAAGACTGACTGACACAAGAGCTTGCTTATCACTTCCCAATTTGGAACAGGATGAGCAAAACCCTTCTTCTGGTTAGACTGGTCATACCTTTGAAGCTGAGAAAAGTCCTAGTTTATCTCTATCTAGGCCCACAACTTCGGTGTATGCTCCAGCATCAATCTTGTTATCAGTCTTGTTACCTATCCTATTCAAAGGCCTGAGGATGCACATTTTGTTGTATTGTTGTATTGACTATAATGCTTGTTCAGAAGGAAATCCCACTCCCCAAAAAAGGACTTCATAAATTTCCATTAATTCAGTGGTGGTGCATACATGTGTCTAGAATTGCCAGTGGCTTACCTCAAACCATGATGATGACTGCAATCAATGGTATGTGTTCAATGTAGCACTAAGGGAAAAGTTTTGTGAATGCAAGGATTATTGCTTGCCTGACAGAACCATCTCCCCTCCCCCCCATGTGCTATTGTGATTCTCTTTACACACCAGAGCAGATTTGGAGAGTGTATGGGGCCAGGGGGGATACCAAATTCCAGATAGGGCATACCTTTTGACCAGCAGTTGACAATATAAAGGATACGAGAAGGTTGAAAATAAGGTGAAGGTATTATTGTATATGAAGCTAATTAAGATGAACTTAGATAGAACTGTCATGGAATGCTGGGTGGGAAGTCCAAAAGAATTACTGTATAACAGGCATGTCCAACAGGTAGATTGTGATCTACCGGTAGATCACTGGACGTCTGTGGTAGATCACTGGTAGATCATTGGGTCCCCCCAAAGAAGCTGAACAACTGTGGTTCCCCTAAAAAAGCTCAACATTTTACCTCCTCCCTGAAATAACCCAACAACTTTGACCTGAACCACAAAAAAGGGATCACTGCCAGTTTTTAACTCTCTGAGTAGATCGCAGTCTCTTGGGAGTTGGCTACCCCTGCTGTATAAGAATGGAAGATGATATGAGTGTGTAACCAATATTACTATCAAATTACAACACAATACAACCTTTATCCCTGTACATGTCCTATAACCCTATTGGTTTAATGGCACTCCCAGGTAGATATGCATAGGGTTTCAGTCTTGATGTTTGGTACTGCTTTTCTAATGACAGCAAACAAGCTTCTCCTTTGATATTATTATTACTAGGTTCTTCAGAATTATAGGTAGTCTAAATGTTACTGCAAAGCTGCATACTGGATAGAGAATGCAATCTCCGTCTCTGCTGTTGCCACACAATGTGGTCAATACAAGAGTTTACTATGGGGATTTCTCAGAAGTTGCTATATTGTTAAAATTCAAGAATTCAAGCTTGAATTGAAAATTAAATTGACAATTATTAATTATTGATAAAACTTCTATCCCACATTTCTGCTCTGAATAAAGAGCTGAAGGCAGCCAATAATATATAAAAAATTACATTAAAATACACAATACTGTTACATGCATTCCAATCTCTGAGCAGTGAGAGATTTTAGGAGTGTCAGCACATTCCTTAGGTTAGGTTTCCTTAGAATGAAGGTCTCTAGAAACTGTGGATTCTTTGTGATATATTGTTTCATTTACACATATATCCAGACTGAATGAAAGATTGATATATATATCGTCCAGTAGCACCTTTTGTTGTTTAGTCGTTTAGTTGTGTCCGACTCTTCGTGAGCCCATGGACCATAGCACGCCAGGCACTCCTGTCTTCCACTGCCTCCCGCAGTTTGGTCAAACTCATGTTGGTAGCTTCGAGAACACTGTCCAACCATCTCGTCTTCTGTCGTCCCCTTCTCCTTGTGCCCTCCATCTTTCCCAACATCAGGGTCAGCAGCTTAGAGGCCAACTAAGTTTGTCATTGATATGAGCTTTCGTGTGAATGCACACTTCTTCAGATACACTGAAACAGAAGTCACCAGACCCTTATATATAGTGGGAGGGTGGTGTGGTTTTTTTTCCTCAGGAGGGTAGTAGGAGATGGGTGATTGACTCATCTGCATACTATCCATTGCAGTCATTAACAGTCATCAACAGGTTTACCATACTCACTGAGTCAATCACCCATCTCCTACTACCTCCTGAGAAAAACTCCACCCACCCTCCCACTATATATAAGGGTCTAATGACTTCTGTTTCAGTGTATCTGAAGAAGTGTGCATGCACATGAAAGCTTATACCCAGAACAAACTTAGTTGGTCTCTAAGGTGCTACTGGTCGATTTTTAAATATTTTTCAACTGCGTCAGACCAACATGGCTACCTACCTGAATGAAAGATTGAAGGACTCACAGCCTTAACAGTTCAACAGATCATTTTTCCCTATTGAGTTTCTATGGTGCCTCCCAAGGAACATAGCTATGGATTCAGCACATTTTAAAAACAACAACAACAACAACAGGTCTCTCTGTGTCTTCCCAGCCCCATCTGCAGACACAACTGATCCATGTCTACTGTTCTCTTCCACTCATTTATACATGTGTGATATGTGGGACTGTCTCTGAAGACAGTTTGGAAACTTCAACTGGTGCAGAATTCAGCAGCCAGGTTGCTCACTGAGACAAGATGCTTTGAACATATAACACCAATCCTGGCCCGACTGCACTGGCTGCCAATTACTTTCCAGGCTGAAGTGCTGGTTTTGAACTATAAAGTCTTAAATGCCTCAGGACCATGGTACCTCAAGGACTAACTCTCCCCTGGGCCCTCTAATCTGGACAAGTTGACTCAGTATTAAATAATATCTACTCTGGCATGCCTCATGGACATGTATAAAGAGGAGAGGACTGGCTAAATGTCTTAAGTTCAGGTAGCTGTAGATTTTAATTGAACATTAGCTGTTTCCAAAATACGAACTATTCAATTCATGAATATGTAAATGTGGCATTTCATATTTATTATATATCTCAGTTCACTAGAGGCAGACCTCTTTGTCACCACACTGCACACCAGTGCCCATATTGCATATAGGCTAAACTAGGGAAAGTAAAAGCTTTAAATCAGGGATGGACAGATGACAAGTAGTAGTGATGGAGGGCATTTTTTAAAAATCCATTAAAAATGGATAAGAATTCAGAATAAGAGAAAGCTGTACACCAAAAATTCTATTGATTTAGTTCTGTCCACCTCTGACACAACTGCATAAATGGTCCATTGTTGGCTTTCTGGGTATATCTAGGGGCAAGATCTCCTGAAATTTATTCCCTATAGCTAGGCACATGGAGCTTGAGTGCAGCTAGATACGAGATCAAGTCACAGATTTAAGATTTGTCACTCAATCATAGAAGTGTCTGTGTTGACACAACAATTGATTAATCTTGCAAATATAGGACTTGGTGCCAGTGCAAGGAGTCACCAAGTACCCTTTGAACACAATCTCGGATCTGGCCCTGTCCCATGCAACAGTCATGTGATAACATCAACAGCCATAAGTGCTGTCCTGTCATTCTCTCCGCCAGCCCTACTTTACCACGAGCCACAACTGTGTGGTGCAAGAGGCCTATTTTGTGGCCAAATTTTGTTTACCACGAAATAGATGCTATCAGCCATGTTATCAGTGCAGAAGGCAGCGGAGTCACTTAAGGATTAACACTTACAAAGCAAGTAGACCAAAACCACCCACTTGATTGTGCCATCTGTGTGCTAAGTTAATAACAACAATGGCAAACAGAGAAGCCTCACAGTAACTTTTTCTCATAAAATCCAAGGCTGAATATTTCTGTAGCATCATGAGCATTTTCTTTGAGCTTATAAATGACTGCATTTCCCCTGAAAATGAAGGATGGGAGGTGTGTGTGTGTGTGTGTGTGTGTGTGTGTGTGTGTGTGTGAAATTTCACTATAATTTTCATGTTCTTTTGTATGCATTTTGTTTATAAAGCATTAAAAACATCCCTCTAGCTGTCTCAATGGAGCATGAAAACAAATTTAAGCAAACAAATAACCACAATGAAGATTGTGAATCAATTTTAAAGGGGTTATTATTGGACATATGGGCTTAACTAGTGCTATGAAAATAATGTCCCACTTCCCTAGCAAGAGATACATGAAGGAATGGTGAGTACCATAACAAGTTCCCTTTGGACAACATTATTTCCACATCAAGGCGTACATTTCATCGGGAAATGCTGTCAGGAGCCGTGTGCTGGCAGACAAAAGTATTCCAGATTAAATAATAAAGATGGCTCCACATCAGTCTTCACCATTAGAATCCCAGACTTCTGCAGGACTACTCAGAAGTAAGCACAGCACAACCCTGTGTTTAATGAGGTTACTTTCAAATAAATACACTGAAGATTTATTTCTGTACAAAAAACCAAGGGAATACTGCCCATTCTGGGTGTTCTGAAGATACACAGAAAGAGGGGAAAACACTTGAAAGCAAACAAAGAAAAGAAATAAAGAAACCGACAGGAATGAATGAACTCTGATGGGGTGGAATAATGGGGCAGCTTCAGGAGGCATCTGTGGCTGCATAAAATGAAGCTGCACACCTGTGCCGTAAAAGGACAATTCTGGTGCCAACTTCATGGTATATGACCACACTTTGTTCTTGGAAGATATGAATGTGTCCCAAGGCATTATATAAAGGCTCAAACTTTCCCAAGGCTGCACATTTTGGGTCTAAATGTTGAATTTATGGAGATCTACATATTTATTGGGTACATTGCTACCTATTCATTTTCTCTTTGAATGCTTCTCAACAACACATTAGTTTTACCTATGACAAAACAAGGCACTAGGGAAACATTTGTCTGTTTTATGGGTAGATGCAGAGCCGCAGCCTTATAATAAGTAGCAAAAGGAATTAGGGAGTGGCTGAAGAAACTGATAAGAAACCAACATTGCTAAACTTTAGCAGAAGGATTTGAGTCATTGTAATATGGTAGAACTAATGGGTCTCCGCTTCTGATAGCTGAACGTGCCTATTGCCTGATAGCCATTAATGTGTCTAGGCTGATAGCTGCTTCTTTGAGAAAGCCATCTGGTAAGCATCATAGAAGCAAAGCTGCCTTGAGGCATGTATTGGAGCACATAGACAGGAACAAGCAAGAGGTAAATGATCGTTTGGGAAATAGCATCTCAAAAGAAATGAGCTGGACCAAGTGGATTACTTTCTGTGCACATCAGTATTCTGTAGAAACATGGTCATTGGCTCTCCTACCTACTTCTTGTAGAAGAAATTGTAAAATACATCTCTGTATCAAACAAGAATGATTGATCATATGACTACTTTGTTCTCACTAGCGTTAACAGTTTTGATGGTGCAACATAATTTTATCTGTCTCTTCCCCCTCTCCATGTGTGTAGATTTGTTTTGGTTCCCCCCCCCCCCGCCAACCCTCCAGGGCAGGGGATTTGGATGGAGAAATTCTGTTGCAAAGCTTAAAGTGTTTACACTAGTGGAACTGTTTAGTTTGATACCCCCAAAAGTCTATCCAAGGCACTTTGCTTCAGTCTGGGATTTGGGATTCATCTGAAGCTGGTTCACACACCTAGTTGAAGCATGAACCAAAACTGCAGAAAAGAATCCCTTTCTCCATATTATACAGTCTAGTGATTGTAAAGCTATTGATTCATGCACCTCTGCCAACTAGATAAGAAACAGTATGCAGAAGCCTTGCACCGATGTGTCAGATCCCTCAGAAGATCAAAGATGCAGAAAGGACACACCAAATCACAGCCTTTCCCACAAATAATCCCAAATCCTAGTCCATAAATGGAGTCAGATCATTGATGTGAACATAAATTCACATTAAACTGTGTTTTTTAAAAGCTACACAGTGATGGAATTAATTGGTTTTATCATACAGTTGTCAATTGAAGAGAAATATTGCAGGGAAAAAACTGAATTAAATGTACCATTTTATTTGATATCTACATGAGAGCAGTTTGCTATCTACATTAGAGCAGTTATCAAATTTTCTGAGCATTAGCACACCATTGAGCCAGTAAAATGAAATTACAGTAACAGAAAAATAAGAGAAGTGAAAAGGAAATTAATGTCAGTATGATTTAATATATGCATACCTAGGTGTAGAACAACTTTTATACCCAACCTCATAATGAAGTCTTTCTTTTACTGATGAAGGATCTGAGATCACTAAGACGACCTGTTTTTCAAAGAACCTGTTGTGTGACTTCTGCTCATTTACTTTAGCTAAAAGTTGTCTGCAGTTTTTCCTGCATCCCAAACACAGGGTTTGACATCATCAGATAGGCCAACGGTATTTTGAAGTTGTGAGACTTGGACAACTGGTTCACTTTTAAAGAGTAACTAAGACCACAATCTTATGCACACTTATGTTGGAATAAAGGCTTGTTCACATCTGAGGTGAAACTAGTTCATAACCTACATTTTATCATTTCAAATTTACCCAGGTAAATTTGCAGTTCTACTTGAACTTCTAACTAAATCTCCTTCTTGATGTTCCTACTGACAGCCAGCTTTTCCCCTACCTCAACCTCATTTTTCCTGTGCTCCAGGAAGTTCCTTCCACCCCATACTTCTTTTTAAATTTAAACTGGTTTAATTTGCATACAATAGCTATTTGGAGAAGACAACTGTTTTTTTTGAAAATCAGATCCTTGGGATGGGATACAAAACTTTTATTTTATTTTTTTAAATGAATTTATTGAAGATTTTCCAACACACACATACAGAAATACAAAACATACAGGTACACACACTTGCACAATACAAAAATACAAAAAAATACAAAAAAGGGAAAAAATGCAAGAAAAAATGCAAAAAACACAAAAACAAAAACAAAACAAAAAATTATCAAAAAACAATATCTCTAAATCTTAATCATCACCTTTTGGACTCCCTCAACCTCCCCCCCCTTGGGTCCCTAATTGAATATTATTTAGACAGTATTCATTGTAATTATGCCAATTTTACATATTATTTTCTCACAATCTCTATTCTTATTTCTAACCCCAAATCCTATACTTCTAATTCCCTTTCTACATTCTATAACTTTTTCCCTTCTGCCTATAATTTTTATTAACAACCAATCATCATTCTAATATTAATTCTTAAATCATAAATTGTTACAAACCATTATAACATTTCTCCCCCTCCCCCCCCCAGGTCCAGATTTCCCAGAGGATTGTAGCGAAAGTCCATATATCATACCAGTGTCAGGCCATTTCAATCATCCATCTCTAACCACATTTAAAATCTATTAACCCACTCCCACCCTTTCCCACAGGTTCCACAAAATCCTTTCCTCCCACTTCTGCCGTTTCCCACCTATACCTTTCTGTCTACCTTCCCAGGGGACACCCTGCCCTCCCTCTCTCACTAGGAGGATAGGAGCCCTCTCTGGTTCATCTTTGAGAAGATTTTGAGTCCAGTCCTTTTTCTGTTCCACATCTCTCACTTGTGGAACATACTGCCATTCTTCTTCTTCCTCTTCCTGTTGTGTCAATTCTTCCTGTATCATTAAATTGTTCAGTGTTGGTGCTTTCTTTATGTCCTCCACCTCCAATCTTTCAACTTCTGTATTACCATGTTTCTCATATTATAAGACATGTCTTATATTTATTTTTCCCTCAAAAAAACACACCATGGCTTATTTTCAAGGGATGTCTTTTTTTTTTCCTCCTCCTCCTGCCATGGCCGGCATTGCTGCTGCGCCTATCACTATGTCTTATTTTCGGGGTATGGCTTATATTCCTTGAATGCTTAAAAATCCTGCTATGGCTTATTTTATGGGTATGTCTTAAAATATGAGAAACAGGGTAATTCTTCTTTCCGTGCTGCTTTCTCTGTTCACCTCTGTTGATTGTTCTTTGTAGTCCAGCGACGAAGCGCATTCCCACAATAAGTTGGTGTTAACATTCAGTCCTTTTTCTATGTCACGCAGCTCTGCGGATATTCTTTGCCAAAATTGTTCTTTTCCAGCTGCTGGGTCTGAAGCCATCTTGTCTGTTCTATTCCGGTGGGAAACCCACCAGCCCCACTGCAGGAAATGGCGGAGGGTTTATTCCGAACCTTTGTAATCCATTTTTGCCCAATCTGGTTACTTTGTCCTCAATCCAATCACTTGTAAAAAGTTTGTAATTTTCAAACCTCAAAGTCAATCACCGAGGCCTCTGGAGCCCTGGACCCGGCTTCAAAGGGCTCAAAGTCCAATTGTTAATAAATTATTTGCTTCCTTCTCTTCCCGACAGGGGATCTGTTTACTGTATCACAGTCTCACAATTAGGAGAGGTCGACTTCCTTTTTTAACCTCATCCGTGGCCAAATCTTTCAATTTTTTAAACTCTTCTTATAATCTTTTACTCACGGTTTCCGAATTGATGTCATTTGTTGCGAAAGAATCCCCTGCGTTCTGCCGCCGGCACGAAGCTTTGCTGCTGCGAGGGTAACGATGGAGCTTAAGATGGCCCCCGCGACTACCACCCCGCTCTTCCCGGGGCTCTCCTCGAGCTTACCGGCGAGTAGGGGAGTCGGGATCTGGGCACTGCAAAGCACTTCGTCCCCATGAAGCTCAATATGGGGCTCTTTTGGGCAGCCGCTGCGCTTTCGCGGCTCCCCCCCCCCCGCAGAGGCGGGCTGTCTCAGAGCTTGAAACAGACCCCGCTGATCGTACAAAACTTTTATCCTCAATTTCAGCTATTTGCTCTCTCTTGTGGCTTTGGTAGAGATTCTACAGTATGCTGCAAAACCCTGGCAGTAATCTCTCCATTTCAGTGGGAAGTTGGAAGCAAATATGGATCTTGTTTACCCAAAGGTTCTTAGATTTGATGCTAGCCCAAGTCAAGATCCTGGTTCAGAGTAAGCAGAGAGCTAAGCGGATTTTTCCAAACCCATTAAATCCTATCCAGTTTCCTTAACCCACACTTCATGAATTACAGACTGAGAGATCTCCCATTACCCCAGCTACAGTATCACCATCAGCAGAAAACCAGCTTAAAATGGCAGAATCAGGGGGCAGGCATAGGAGTTACCCTCCCAAACCAAGGAGAACTACAACAAAGTGTCCATTACTGCCATTGCCTCCGCCACCATCAGGGATCAGCTTACATTTACCTGTCTTGTTGGATTTTATCAGGATCATTTAAATCAGGGGTCAGCAAACTTTTTCAGCAGGGGGCCGGTCTACTGTCCCTCAGACCTTGTGGGGGGCCAGACTATATTTTGAAAAAAAATATGAACGAATTCCTATGCCCCACAAATAACCCAGAGATGTATTTTAAATAAAAGGACACATTCTACTCATGTAAAAACATGCTGATTCCTGGACCATCCGTGGGCCAGATTTAGAAGGCGATTGGGCCGCATCCGGCCCCAGGGCCTTAGTTTGGGGAACCCTGATTTAAATACAAAGTTTGATGAGGTTAGCTGTGGAATAGGTCTTGGTTAATGAGAGCATCATATGGATGCCCCAACTTTATTGGGAACACAGGCAGGATCTACAGATATGCTGTGGTGTGGACGGACCCTTAAGTTGCATTGAAGATAGCAAGGGTTACTTATCAATAGATATGTATAAGACCCAGGGCAATATCAGAGACTGTGATACGGATCCTCATGAACAGCAGTGTTTTACAGACTAAGGATCCATTCTTAACCCCACTTACCTGGGAGTAAGTCCTATTGAATTTAATATGACTTACTTCTGTGTAGACATGGTTCAGATTATGCTGTAACTTGTAAATGATAAGAGCAAGGTAAGCAAATCAAATAGACAAATCAGAAACAGAGCAGAAGAAATGGATAATATAGGGTATGAACCAACATTCATAGCTCAAGTACCAAGATTGGTTTCCAAGCCTTCTTTTCTAGAAATTTCTGCAGTCTCATATCAATCTATATTTCTACTAATTTCCTATTAGCATATTCTTTTCATAGGAAAGCTAATTTCATCTTCTTGTATAATATTATCAAAGCATAGCCACACATTACTACAGTAAAATCCAAATATCTACTTTGTTCCTTTGCTAATTTTGTAAAGCCATCAAAAAGCAATCAGGTGTGACTTGCTTATGTTTGTTCTTTTAAATCCTGGTTGCTTTAAAAAGGGGGGAAAGGTTTTCATTAAAACAGAAGTCAATAAAATGAAAATTGTATTTATAACAATGAGCATTGCTTTGGTGGGAGGGAATCCTGTGACATTTTTTAGAAGTTATCCTGCCTTTGAGAATCCACAATTGGTTGATTTAGCTATTTTTTAAAAAATGGTAAGCAAAGCAATACCTGAATGATGTATAACTGAAATTCATATAGGCAGATAACAGAATATAACCAGTTTCTTCTGCTTTCTAGATATGTTTAAGAAATCTAAAAGGAATTATTTTATGTATTTAAAAAGATAGACTAGAGTAGATTAATATCTTGTGTGTTTTAAGGATGTTTATAGCTCCCATTCTTCTCATTTCACAATACATCATAATATTTAACATACCGACCTCCACAGCATCTCTGTGATAGTGAAATACTATACGTTCCACATTGTCATCTGAGTCACAAGAAGTCGGGAGCATAATAAGAAGTTTGAGTCACACCAGCAAATCTGATTCTCACAATTCATGTTTGACAGTCGGAAGAATGTAAGCTTCTTCAGACCATCTTAGCTGTGAGTCCTAGAAGACCTGCTCCATGCCTTGCAGGCCTTTTTTGATCCTGGGTGAGAGGGCGGTGCCCTGACTGACTGACTGAGCTACAAAAATTGGGGCTGCTGAGCAGATTGGACTAGGGTGTTTTCTTGTTTTTTTTTTTTTGTTTGGGATGGTTTTGGGGGGTTGCTGTTGTTTTTTGTATCTTTATTTTAGATCTTCTTGTGATTTGTGTGACAATTGTTCAGTTTGATTCTGTATTTTTAATGTTTTCTTTATTGTTTATGGCTTCTTTTGTTATGTTGTAGTTATGTATTATTTTCATGTTGTAAGCTGCTCTCAGTATGGTTTGAACAGTGGGAAAGGTGGTGTACAAATAAAATCATGCATACACATTCCACTGTGACCTCTGTGACCTCCCACAGGTATGGAGCAGTGGCCTTAAGATGGTCTTAAGTTCTCTCAAATGACCCTACAGCCAGGAGTGGTTGCCAGTGTGGGGAGACAGCAGCCTCCTGGTAGTAGCATCACTGCCACTTATTGAGATGGTATGGATGTGGGGCTGCTGCAAGGTTATTGTCATGCATGAGCACTAGCAGCACCACTGAATGGCTTGAATGGTTGAGTCTTCCTTATCCTGATAAACAGCAGCATTGAGGTATTGCAGTCCTGATCCATTTAAGGCTTTATAGGTCAAAACTAGCACTTTGAATTGTGCCTAGAAACTAATTGGCAGCCAGTGCAGTTGGGCCAGGATGCAGTTGGGCTGCTTTGGGGTCTTTCACATCACCTGCTCATTGACCCTATTAACTGGAGTTCCCAAGGATTGGACTGTGTTGTTGTTGTTTAGTCGTGTCCGACTCTTCGTGATCCCATGGACCAGAGCACGCCAGGCACTCCTGTCTTGCACTGCCTCCTACAGTTTGGTCAGACTCATGTCGGTGGCTTCGAGAACACTGTCCAACCATCTTGTCCTCTGTCGTCCCCTTCTCCTTGTGCCCTCCATCTTTCCCAACATCAGGGTCTTTTCCAAGGAGTCTTCTCTTCTCATGAGGTGGCTAAAGTATTGGAGCCTCAGCTTCAGGATCTGTCCTTCCAGTGAGCACTCAGGGCTAATTTCCTTCAGAAAGGATAGGTTTGATCTTCTTGTAGTCCATGGGACTCTCAAGAGTCTCCTCCAGCACCATAATTCAAAAGCATCACTTCTTCGGCGATCTAGCAGTTTCCTAGTGTTCTTTGAACTAGGAACCTGCTACATGGAAAATATGTCTTTTGTCACTGAGCTATGTTGTTTCACTACATGGAAACATCGTTGGTGTAGTCCTAAATACCAATATGTGATTCCACTATGGCCAGTTGCACTGCAATTTATCCATGGAGAAATTAACATGAGAGATTATGCTGAAATGGGCAAGAGAAGAGGAATAAGAGAGGGAAGAGCCAGAATTCTTCTGTCCTTCATACAAGGTTAGTTTGGCAGCGAATGTTTAGCTTGGCACTGAATGGGATAAGGTACAGTTTTACCTATTTCAAGTCAAAATCCCAAAATCTTTATTTTAATACTTGAAAAGCACATGTAGCTATTTATTAAGAGTACACCCTAGGAGAAAAGGCAGATCAGAATGCAAAAGGCTTAGCCATAAAACCCAATATAAGTGGATTAACCACCTCAGCAGTTTGGAGTAAATCCTTTTTATTTGAAAATATCTAAATCAAGAGTTCAAATACCTCCTGATTTAGATTTACTCTCTTGAAAAAAAGAAGCTGTGGAAAAGCAGTTATTAAGATAAAGCGACGGCAAGTCAGCTCAGGGAGAAAGCTGGTAACACTGATGTAAAAAGCACCCAGCATAAATGAAGTGTGAATTACTGCAGTGTAACAACAGGTGAAAAGTTAGAGTCTACTGTTTTGTATGTAACTTTCCCTTGATTTTAGTAGGGATGCTAGAGGAATTAGATCTTTGCAAGTTCTTTGCAAAGTGCCCTGGTCCACATCAATGTGCAGATTATAAGAAAGCTAATAGGTTTTTACAGTTCTGCAAATATTGTTATGCAGTTTTCAGCATCTTCAATACATGAAAATGCATATTTGAACATATATTATTCTGAGAGAAAATACATATACAGTACGTATATTTAAATATGCATGTTGATATTATTTTTGTTTCTAAAAATATTTCAAGAGTGGAATGGCTGTATTGATAAAAACAATAAAAAACACTGACAAATTCAGCACCCCTTACATTTCAGTGTGACTTGTAAATAACAGATTGTAGTATAGATGACTTAATTTTGAATGCCAGAGCTCAATAAAGATTAATGTTTATTTTTGCTTGAGCCTATTCCCATCTTCTTACACAATATTTTAAGGTCATGCCTGTCATTTGTTAAAATGTTGAAATAACAACTTAATTGATCAATTTTTAATCCTTACTGCCATTTAAAAAATAACTTTCTGTTCATAGTCACTTGAAGTCATATATAGTATAATAAAATTCCTTAGGTTTTGTTGGTGAGACCTCTTCCTGGGGACACTTTTTATAGAAATTGAAATGACTGAAAGATGAAGTTGTTTTATAGGGGCAGCTATTCCATTAAAAGAAGGGAGAGATAATGCTGACCTTGGTATCTCTATACTGGAGAAGATGAGCAGTCATCAACTACCATTTTGTGTCTTCTGTCCCAACAAGTCAATCTGCAACCAGCCAGTTTGCTTTTCCCTAAGCAGAAGCAGCATTACAGTTACTCAGCGCTTAAAGACATGGTTGGCTAGGACTAGACATGTTGGAGGAATCCATTGAAGACAAACTATCAAGCAGATTTCCTTCCACCTGCCCATTCAATCCCCATTATGGTAAAATCTCTTCACTATAAATGGTTTTTGTGTTAGCTTCCCAAACACATACAAATTGTTTAAAATGTGCAGATAATAAATTGAGATACAGTAGGAGATACTACTAGGAGAGAGATACTACTAGGAGAAGGGGACGACAGAGGACGAGATGGTTGGACAGTGTTCTCGAAGCTACCAACATGAGTTTGACCAAACTGCAGGAGGCAGTGCAAGACAGGAGTACCTGGCGTGCTATGGTCCATGGGTTCACGAAGAGTTGGACACGACTAAACAACTAAACAACAACAACAACAACAACAACAACAGGTGTTTGAATGTGATTTTTTTAAAAAAAAATGTTTAAGGATCTATAGTGGAAAACCCTCAGAATAGCAGCCAAATTTATCCAGCGGAAATGTTCATATATCACAATGAAGGACCCTCTGCAAGTTGCTTCAAAAAGTTGAGCTTTTTTTTTTCCAGACAACCCCCAAAGTGGCCCAAAAACCTGCAATTCTTTGTTTGACTTGCCTAAGATCCACATTTCAGAAATTCCCCTAGATGTCAATTCCACCTTTGAAATCCTGGCAATGTCCGGATGTATGGCAGCCCTAATGTTGCTTTTTAATATTATTTTTATCTTCTAATTTTAAAGAGCCAATACTTCTGTAAATGAGCAGCATAGTCAGTTTATAGGAAGCTTGTCTTCTGTGTCTCATTCATTCCCAAACAGTGGCCTTGAGAGCAACTGGAAATATGGGAAGCAATTTCCAGATACTCTTCAATAAGGCACTCAACCAAATAATGCTGTCCCAATTATTTGAATCTTGAGGGAGCTAAAACAATACGCCTCGGGGAAATTTCTGTTCTTTTGTTTCTATGCTTCTGTAAAGGAATCCATACTTAAGAGTCACTTTGGGAGCAATGAAGCTGTGTTCCCATTGTACCCTGTAAAATGCTGTGTAATTGCAATTTCAAAACTAAATAATCCATTAATAGAATAAGATGAAAGTATGAAACTATTTAATTTCTTCTTATTTCTCTGCTCCAGCTATGATCTATCTGATACTAAGTCAGTTACAGAATTGCTAGCAAGAAAATGCCAGAGCATTCAAGTAACCAACTGCCTTTTAGATGTACGTATTCAAAAGCCTTGGGAAATGATTGCATTAGGTTAAGCAATGATATTTTTAAAATTGTTGTTTCATTTTGTTGGTGGACAAAACCACATTTTTGCTTACAAAATACTCTAAGGTGATCACTGTCTAGTTAACTTGTACAATTCACCTTCTCTATATCTCCATGCCACACGCACTCACAAATAAGACTAGAGTCCTGTAGTTCCCTCTACTCACCCTTGCTCAGGAACATATAGGACTGATCTTGCTGCAATGAGCCTTGTTGTTACATATCTCCCATAGTGACATCCATGGTCTATTGGACTTCTTTTGCTTGGAGTAATGGTCAAGGAATGTTTGGGGGCTTGCAGTATGTTTGGCATTAAGCCTGCCCGGGCTGAGTACTACCAGATTCGGGGAGCTGAAAGCAGTCATTGAGTCTTCTAAGAATTCCATCCCACATGCACAGTTGAGAATCTATAACCCCCAATTTTCTTATACTGATGCCTCTGGTGGATAGCAATAGCAGAAACTGCAGGGTATAAGATCAGCTAGCCCAAAATGAGCAATACGAGGGCTCAGTGACTGTCTATCTTTAAGTATAAGAATATACTGTAGGAACAGTAAGGAAGTGAAAGATACCTGGTAACTATAAAGACAGATGGTGATGATGTTCTCTTTCCTTATTAGATCTATACACATTTTAGTCCTATAGGTAGGAGAATCAAAAGTTGTTCTTACTGACAATTATCCTTGCCTGCATAAGTATAAGTGATGCGTTTTCTGTTTCTACACCATACATTCATATGCACACAAAAACAAGAAGAAATTTGCAGCAGTTTGTTTCTATTTTCAAATTCATTATATTCAGAAATGTCTCTAGTTGGAAAATATGAAATGATTAAGTTAAGTCTTATGAATGAGATGGAAATTTTAATATAATTAGTTTTCAGATTGCTGGTTCATGATTATTATTTTTTTGCTGTACTTCTATGGTAATGAAATGACATACAAAAGAAGAACAAGTGGTCAAAGTATGTTGATATATTATTTATTTAAATAGTGATTTTATTCTTTAATTTTTATACTTTAACACTTGCCATATGCTTTGAGGCCTTTTAATGATGGGTAGAATACAAAAATTGAATGAGTAAATGTCTAGAAACTGGCCTATGTCTTATTTCTAATGTTCTACTATGTCAAAATTATAATAAATGTAATTTGGGAATGTGCATACTCAGAGTCACAAAATGAGGCAGTTTTGGAAAACAAAATATTCCTTCTGTTATAATAAATGTGAGTATTTGCAGAGGACTTTGCAGAAATCAGGTGCACCAAATGAGTACATGTCCTCCTGCACAATGCATTGAAATAAGACAATTGGAGAAGGAATGAGCAGATTTCACACCAGGGTTCTAAAATGTACAATGAGTTTCCATGGAGACAGAAGTTTTCCTGCTGTAAACAATTGTGACAGAGAGTGGCAGAGAGTGGCAGAGAGTGGCAGAGAGTGGCAAAGAAACAATGGTAGAGTTGGGTCGGGGACGGAGCTGGCCTGCTCATCCCCGCTGCCCCACCCTCATGAGTACATTTTAGAGTCCTCATCTCTTTTCCTTATCAAAGTTTCGCCCCTGCACTCCCAATGCCACTTCCAGATTACCTGATTATTGTCCCAAGATTTGTATCATCTGTATAAAGCTACCACTGGTCTTTTTCACCACCATTTTGGTATCATTACTTCTATCACCTCTTTGTCCAAGGCACGGTGCAGATAGAAACCAATGCCACAGAGCATCACACTTTCCTGGCAACTTTCTCCTAGTTCAAAGGCATTAAATATCACTTGACTTCTCTTTATTACTTCTGTTTGATAATTCAGTTGAATGTATGGGGTGGAAAAGAAGCCAGACTTAAGTTAGTTGTACTTTTATCCCACTTAAAAGCAACAGAACAAGCTAAAAGCACCTCCATTGCCCCACGTCAAATCTTCCAGAGAGACTGCACTGAAAGATCCCAACTTCCCAGTGCTTGTGGTGATTTCATCCGCGAAGGATAAGCCCACTATCAATCTGGTGCTCCTGCTAGCATTCCCACACAGCCTTGCCCCCCTGTCCCATCAAAGTAACTTGTCATGGCACCACTGCCAGCAGAACTGCCATTGGGTAAAATCACTGATAGGTGGGCTTATCTTTCCTGGATGAATCACCACTAGAATGTTCAACAGGAATTGCAGTAGAGGCTCTTTACTGCGGAGGTTAGCAAATCTCTGCTTCAAGCATTCAGGCTAGCAACAATTCTGCCATTATAGACATAGTTGCAACAGCAATTAATCGGCTCTTTGTCCATAATTCCATAAGAAAAAAGAATGATTTTCCAGTCTTAGTCTCTTTTCCTTATCAGAGTTTAGCCCCTGCACTCAAAATGCCACTTCCAGATTACCTCATTATTGTGCATTTATCTTAATTTGTTTGCACAATGGGGGAGGGGAGGCAATTTCAGCTAATTATTGAGTTTTCGTTCTGATTTGATAACAGGAAGGTT
The DNA here is from genome assembly GCF_965207765.1 of Zootoca vivipara. Classification (NCBI taxonomy): domain Eukaryota; kingdom Metazoa; phylum Chordata; class Lepidosauria; order Squamata; family Lacertidae; genus Zootoca; species Zootoca vivipara. The sequence continues at coordinate 61,534,281 of NC_142587.1, forward strand.
ATATACACTGTTGCATCAAGCAGATGTTATCTAAATCACCTAGATTTTCCCAGTATGTGATTGAATCTTACCCCAAATAGCAACAGACTGGAAGCACCCCTAGGGTCCTACTTTTCTTACTCATTGGGAATGGCTGGGGTGGAGGCATAAGTATGCCAAGCAGCTGTTTGTTGGTTGACATAGTGCAATTGTTGCAATGAATCTTATGTTGCAGCTCCATCCAACATACCATACGCCATGATGCATCGTAGGGTCCTTACCACAAGCATGCACTCCCAACATGAACCACTTGGCGGTTTCTGTTTTGTATGTTTTTGCACCCGGATGTAAATTGAATCATCCCTTAGTGGGATCTGAAGGAGGGTGTACCAATTCCAAATGGTTCTGACCTTCCAAAGGTGTCTGCAGCTATTTCCAACTCATTGCTGGACATTTACTTGCAATTTCCCTAAGAAAAGATCATCCTGGCCTGCTTGGTCTCTGATCATTAAGAAACATTCTCAGACTTCCTAGTCTCATCAAACCTTTCCTAAACAACAAAGATCATTGCTACACACACACGCACACACACACACGCACACGCACACACACACACACACACACACACACACTGGTGAAGTATATATAGAAGAATCACTGGTTTTCATTCAAACAAAATGAAAAATGGGAGGTACAGATATATCCCTCCATCCACCCATTATTTAGATTGTAAAAGTAGCTTGAGGGATGGTGTTGAACAACATTCATTCAGTACCACTGCTCTGATCAAATCTGCTCTAAAGAAACAATGAAAATGTCAGTAGATTCCATCATCGTTCACTAGCACAACGGGTAGTTTGGCCCTAAAATATTCAAACTATATCAGTGAAATTAGAGTTTAGTTTGGGCTTTTCTGACATCAAACTGTTCTGCACACAATAGTAATCTGAATAACTTGTCACATTGGATAAACCAGGATTTGAACAATGAAGATTCCACTGTATTAATTGTGAGCAAGCTACATTTCAAAAGAGGATTTTATTACCATCATTCCTGAGTTGTTCATTTTACTCCCTGCTTTTAATACTAAAGAATTAACATAATTACATGTATTTATTTGAATCCATACATTGCTACATTTTTAACCTTAATTTTCAAAATTTACAGTGTATGACGATGACCTTTAAAAGACATCATTTATATGTTGGATATTGTTTTTCACCGATTCTAAAGTTGAAGTATATTTCTGTTTCTAGTTTCATTTCCAGGCTCTGGAGAAAAATTGAGAGGGCTGTAGACAGAAGGGGGAATCAGCAAAAATAGCCTTCTCTCTCTCTCTCTCTCTCTCTCTCTCTCTCTCTCTCTCTCTCTCTCTCTCTCTCTCTCCCCTCATGGAAGCCTCTGCTGGATCAAAGAACCTTCCATCTGTGCAAGCACACAATTGGATACAACCCATTATTTTTAAATGAATCGGTACTATCTCTGACAATATCCCTTTAGCTTTTGATACACTTTGCAGGAAACTGTATACAATCACATCTCACTTTGCCTTGTTGAATAGAGACAGTGCAAAGTGCTAAACTAACTCCAATTATGCAGTCACTTTCGACCTTGCTGAGGCCAGATTGTGGAGCCAGAGAGACGTTCAGACGTTAAAGGGGAGACTTAGCACTGTCTCATTCATAATTGTTTCCTGTGCTATACTTCCCAACTAATTAACCTTTCTAATGAAGAAAATTTATACATTAATGCATAATGCATAACACCATCAGTTGACTCATTGTTACTAAATGCTCTTTCTACCACAATATTCTCAGTCCTTCAAGAAATCCTCACACTTCACGTTCAAAGTCCTTTCAGGCACAGCACTTCTTCGCTGCCTATGAATCAGTTCCATAATCTCTTTTGCACACATTTACACAGAGATATCATTATAATGACAGCATATCCTTGACACTGGGGAGATTCAGCCAGGCTTAGGGCTGAAATATCATCTTTCATATGCATAAGTTCAGATGTCACCCTCATTTCCAAGTCAGTCATTGCTTCTTCTTTTTTAAGAACCCTAAGAATTTGAGAATCTTGATGTTGGCCCTGGTCAATTGCTCAACGCTTCAAATGCTGCTCAAACTTATAAAAATAGAAGACGCATGAGTTGTTAGGGATCATGATGGCTTTAGAACTATCTCTTACAGTAGCTAAGCCTAAGAGGAAGGAGATAACTGCTGTAACAGCATGTTAAATGTGATGTGCAGTTTTATTATTTACTAGTAAAGACATGCAGCTGCATATACAATAAAAGTAAAAATAATAATAACAACCCCAACAGATGACAATTAAACACAGGTATCTTCAACCTTTCCAGACCCTTGACACACTTTTAATCCAAACATGCATTTGGGACCCAGTTCTTAATCTTTTATAACAAATTGCCTGGTGGCAGTGCTCCTGTTGCAATCCACCTTGGATCAGGCTGCAACCCACCTTGGATCAGGCTGCAACCCACTTGCCCGATAGCTTTGCAGTTAAATTACCAAATGCAGTTGGTGAAGGGCCCCTACTGACATCCTTTTTTCTGTTCATGATGCTATCAGGCCAGCTATATGCAATTCCAGTTTCAAAACTCTTTCATTTCCAATCAGTGCATGTCCTGTAACTTCCTGCTTAAATATTGTAACTTTTCATATCCACATAAGTTCATGGGTTTGTGTATTTGATTGTTTTCCTCCCACTTTTATTGCACAAGGTAAAGGTAAAGGTTTTAAAAAGGTAAAGGACCCCTGGATGGTTTAATCCAGTCAAACTTGACTATGAGGTGCAGCACCCATTTTGCTTCTGGCTGAGGGAGCCACTGTTTGTCTGCAGACAGCTTTCCGGGTCTTGTGGCCAGCATGACTGATCTGCTTCTGGTGCAACGGGACACCACGACAAGCTATGCCCCTATTTGGGCAGGAATAGCCTAACCACTGTTGTCTATGCTCTGGTAACCTCAAGGTTAGATTATTGCAATGCATTATACGTAGGGCTGCTTCTGAAGATGATTTGGAAACTTCAGCTAGCGCAGAATTCAGCGGCCAGGTTCCTCACCAGAGTAAGATGGTTTGAGCATATTGCAGTGAACCTGGTCTGACTGCATTGGCTACCAATTATTTTCCGGGCCCAATTCAAAGTGCTGGTTTTGACCTATAAAGCCTTAAACGGCTCAGAACTGCAATACCTCAAGGACTGCCTCTTTCCATATGAACCTACCTGGACCCTGAGATCATCTTATGAGGCCCTTCTTCGTGTGCCTCCTTCTTGAGAGGTCCAGAGGGTGGCAACATGAGAACGGGTCTTCTCTGCAATGGCTCCCCATCTGTGGAATGCTCTCCCCAGGGAAGTTTGCCTGGCTCCTACATTATACACCTTTAGGCACCAGGCAAAAACATTCCTTTTAAACCAGGCCTTTGGTTGATTTGATTGGCATCCTATGCCATTCTAAAATGTGGGTTTTTTGGAGGGATATTGGGTTGTTGTTTTTATTTTGATTATGTATTTTGTGTTTTGTATTTTGATTTTCTTCTGTGAACCACCCTGAGACCTCCGGGTATAGGACGGTATATAAATTCAATAAAAAAATAGTAGAAAATGAACATATTTTTGTTCAACATAATAGACAATAAAAATTACCTTTCTTTTTTACTGTCTATAAATCTTCAAGTCAGTCATGCTGTGTAGGATCACATCCCTGGCAGTATAAGGACTAAGCCCCATTAATTAAAGATTATGTAGAGGTTGTATCCTCCAGAGTATATACAATGTTCAGTGGTGTCAATGATGTGGCCAGATACCAGCATCTTACCCAATCAAGTCCTGCAATTTTGTAATTAAAACTAAAATTCTTGCCTTACATTTCTAGTGGAAATTACTACATTTTCATTTCAGAAAAGGGAACCCAGGAGAAAAGGTTGTCCCTCTAGAATTATTAGTGTGCTTAAGTTGTTCAAAAGCAATAGAATTTAAGACCAGTACATGTGATTGCAAGGTATTAATAGCAAGCTTCACTTTTTAATATCTGATGCTTAACGAATGTTAATGAGGGGAACATGGTTCTCTTGCTACCAGAGGGCTCTGAGGTCCAGTTTGGTGAAACATCAAAAGGATAAGTTTTATTAATATATATACACTATAATTGTGAGCTTGCTTCTAAATTATTGTGCTCAGACTTGTTTTAAAAGATTCTTTTATTCAGTCGTGTCTGAAGTTCGGCACTAAAGCTTGGATGAAAAGAAAACTATGGATTCGGGTATCAATGTCTCTTTGTAATATTGAACTTTTTTGTTTTAAAAATACATAAAGCCCTAAGCACAGTAATAATGTGAAAATATATTCTTATCATCACCAGAAGAATATTGAATTCAATAAATAAGAATTTCTAAATTGCACTTCCTTCAATAAAAGTAGATTCAGAGGAGGTTTCCTTTAGCTACACAGACGTCAACTCTCACTTGTTAGGTATTAAATAATCTCTTCTTAGAAGTTGGAAAGCTCTCCACAGAATGCTTTGGGACATTTTAAAAAGAAGCACTGAATTTAAATTTCATATAACTGCCAATGCCAAAGCCTTAAACGTTAGACAGAAATATAGAAATTAATATAGAGTGCAATGCTATGCATACCTCTCAGCAAATACACAATTTCTGAAGTTGGTTGCCTCATTCAAGAACACACAGAAATGTAAACTATCATACCACTAAGGAGTATATGTGAATAGTAATATCATATGGGTGGAATCAATGGAATGGGGCATTGCTAAATACCTAATGGAGTGAGAGCGCTAATCTGGTAATCTGGTAATCTGGTTAGAAAGGTTCACGTAATCAGCCTTTATGGATAAGGCTGATTCAATATTTGTGTTCCAATATTTCCACACCAACAATCAGCAACATGGGAACCAAACATAGGAAAGAAGCTCACATTATAGTCCTTCAAGACTGTAAGACTTTGTGGAATTCAAATAGGTTTCTCTCTCTCTCTCTCTCTCTCTCTCTCTCTCTCTCTCTCTCTCTCTCTCCCCTTAACTAATGAAAGTTCGTTCAATAGGCTATGTTATGTAGGTATTGTTATGAGGTGTGTGTATGAATCTGCCCAGAATGTGTGTGGCCAAAAACTACACCACTAAGAGAAATTGACCCTTTTGCATGGGGTCAGGATGTGTGTCCATTTAAAAGGGATGTTTAAGCATTATGCCTAATAAAGAACTTGCCCAAACGAGGAAGTAGAAAAGTGTCGGTTTAATTACACAGAAGTAAAAACGACAGAGTATGTGGTGCTGCTTTAGACAGCAATTTTACAAACATTCTGAACTTCACAAACCTTAATGATATAGAATAAAAGAGTCCCTAACTATACCAAAGCCTGGAGACTGAGTGTAGCAATTTGCCACAGTATTCACACCAAAAGAAAGAAAAACAGGGGAGGGAAAGATTATACCTCATTTTGGAGCAAAGTCAAGGATTTGAGACCTATGCTTTCTGTGGGACAAATAAGCAATTTCTGCTCCCATTTCTCTTTCATTGGAATTCTCTAACATCTCTAGTGTATACACAAATATACTACTAAATTATATTTGCTTGAGGTTAATGCCTAATGAGTATCTTGTATTGAATTTTGTAAGCAGAACGGATGTCATTGGTTTCATTATTGTCTGCAGCTGTAGTATAAAAAGAAATGGTGGCAGCCCAGGCTAATGAATAAGACCCACTTCTTCAATCTGTTAAACTCTGAAGAAACCCATGAAGGTTTGCCTGCCATTGGCAATATTTAGATTAGGGTTGGCTAAACTTTTTCAGACCAAGGGCCCATTCCCCTTGGCAGCCCTCTTGGGGCCATATCTCAGAGGTGGGTGTGGCCAAAAATATATGTGGCCATCTCACACACTGCATGAATATTCTTGCAAACTTGCACACTGCCATGGCAGGGGGTACATGCGTACATATCTAGTAGGATCAGAATTTGTGGGACGGATGGAAAGGGGGGCAACACAGGATGAAGACAATTATTTTGTGAAATGGGTGGGTAATAAAGGAGGCAACAGGGTGGGAGGCTGCCTGGTAAGGGTGGGGATATCCTTTTTCTTCTGTTCTAACTCTGTCAGGCTGATATACCTTGATGTGCTGCCTCGAAATCCTGATAAAGAATGTTTCATTGTGGTGAAAATTCACGGCAGGGACTTAAGGCTTCAGCGAATTCTTGTAAATGATATTCTTGTAAAGAGGCTGGTAAAATGTGGGCTAGACAATGCTACCATTCAGTGGATTTGTAACTGGCTTACTGACCGAACCCAAAGGGTGCTCATCAATGGCTCCTCCTCATCCTGGAGAGTAGTGACTAGTGGGGTGCCACAGAGTTCTGTCTTGGGCCCAGTCTTATTCAACATCTTTATCAATGACTTGGATGATGGGCCTGAGGGCATCCTGAGCAAGTTTGCAGATGACACCAAATTGGGAGGGGTGGCTAATACCCCAGAGGACAGGATCACACTTCAAAATGACCTTAACAGATTAGACAACTGGGCCAAAGCAAACAAGATGAATTTTAACAGGGAGAAATGTAAAGTACTACACTTGGGCAAAAAAAAAAAATGAAAGGCACAAATACAGGATGGGAGACACCTGGCTTGGGAGCAGTACATGTGAAAAGGATCTAGGAGTCTTGGTAGACCACAAACTTGACATGAGTCAACAGTGTGATGCAGCAGCTAAAAAAGCCAATGCAATTCTGGATTGCAATAGGAGTATAGCATCAAGATCAAGGGAAGTAATAGTACCACTGTATTCTGCTCTGGTCAGACCTCACCTGGAATACTGTGTCCAGTTCTGGGCACCACAGTTCAAGAAGGATACTGACAAGCTGGAACGTTTCCAGAAGAGGGCAACCAAAATGGTCAAAGGCCTGGAAACGATGCCTTATGAGGAATGGCTTAGGGAGCTGGGTATGTTTAGCCTGGAGAAGAGAAGGTTAAGGGGTGATATGATAGCCATGTTCAAATATATAAAAGGATGTCATATGGAAGAGGGAGAAAGGTTGTTTTCTGCTGCTCCAGAGAAGCAGACATTGAGCAATGGATTCAAACTACAAGAAAGAAGATTCCACCTAAACATTAGGAAGAATTTCCTGACAGTAAGAGCTGTTCGGCAGTGGAATTTGCTACCAAGGAGTGTGGTGGAGTCTCCTTCTTTGGAGGTCTTTAAGCAGAGGCTTGACAGGCATATGTCAAGAATGCTTTGATGGTGTTTCCTGCTTGGCAGGGGGTTGGACTGGATGTCCCTTGTGGTCTCTTCCAACTCTATGATTCTATGATTCTATGAATTCAGTATAGCAGCCTCCTGGCATAGTTCACATCATGGCAAAGTCCATCCTTTATTTTTTCAATATACTCTTGCAATAGTTGAACTCTTTCTCTACTGACCATCACCCTTTCTGTAACTTCAAAGAAGACTCATTGAATGATTCTATGATTCTATTTATTCCCCACTATGACAAAATAGAGAGAGAAACCGCTGAGATTCCAGAAATTATGTAGTATGGCTGAATCACAAGCAGTACCTGAGACCTTTTATTCTTTTCTCCCTGTAGTAAAAAGAATCAACCATAAAGAATTTTATGCATCTCTAGTTATGTTGCTTATAGGCACATGCTCAATGTTGCCCGGGGTGAGGTACCTGTGAGCCTCCAGAGGTTAAACCTCCTCTGATTATTGATCATGATGGCTGGTGCTGATGGGAGCTAGAGTCCAACATCATCTGAAGAACCACAAGTTTCCCATCCCTGATATGGCCCAGGTAATTTAAAAGTGAACTTAAAGAAGGAATGGGAAAGTGGCAGCTTTAGCTGTGATGTGTAAGCATGGGGAGGGGAACTATATGAAGAAACTTGCATTCTTTAAAATCTATAATGGAGCAGAGTTCTTAAAAAATATTATTGTAATTCAGCATTGTTTCATATCAAACTTTTTTTATTAAAAAAAAAAACTATGCTAAATCCCTCCCAGATATTTCTATTCTCCAGCATATGATCTTTAATACATACTTCTGTGTGGGTGTTTTCTTAGCATGCTATAGTTTCAAACTATCTGTTGCCTTTCATCCTTCAATCATAACATGAAAGTGTTCACCAATTCATCCCTGATATTACTATGAGGAAGAAGAAAGGTTTCCTGTGGAAATTCATAACCTAACATTCCTTGCACTTATACATGGTAATTTCACCTATTTAGAAGTAAAATATTGTAGTAACAAATCAGATCTTGGTTACCTTTCTAGTTGCCAAGTACTACATGGCAAATATTTCAGTGGGGTTGTCTGATTTCAGTGTAGGGGAAAAGGCAGCTTTTTAAGCAGAGGCTGGGTAATGCTCACCTTTTTTGCATGTGGCCCGAAGGAAGGTTACCTAGAAGAGAATGCATAGTTGGGCTGAACAGCCCCCCACCCAATCCCTACAATAATGTGTGAGCACAAGATCCTTGCCAAAAAGCACTGCTTGTAGGGTGATGGTTTCGAAGGAAGAGTGGCCAGAAATCTTTGGAGTTCTGAGCCTCGTAGGTCAGTCAGAGGGCAGCCCAATGGAAGTTTCCCATTGCATTGTACTTCCTCACCCTGGTTTCTATATAGATGAAGGGCAGGTCATAAATATTTTTAATAGCATAAAATAATTATCTGCTTACACAGCGGTCTGTTCATGGCACACAGCCCTTTCTACCTTGCATCTCCCTTTCCTGATCTTTGCCATGATTCAGCAGCAGCGGGAGATGCAAACAAGCCTGGAAATTTCAATTTCTGAGAACAACCTTTCTGCTAACGTGAACCTGAGTTCTTGCCCTGCTAAGCTTAATTGGGTGTCCCTTGGATGGTCCTCTAAATTAATAAAATTGTGGCATTTGTGCTCATCTCTTCTCCCTACAGTGCCCGCAGTGGCATATTTGTATTCTTTAGCACAATGGGACTCAGTCTTAATTGGATTTTCTAGATGCTCTTCTAATACATTCAGTAATAATAATAATACTCATAAATATTGCAGACTTCACTAAATGTAGAACCGCTTGAGGATTTCTAAAGTTTGGGCAAGAAGAAGGTGATAATTGTGGCCTAACTAAAACATACCCTGGCTGTTTGTTAAAAGAATATCATTGAATTAAAAAACTGGAAGTTTAAAAGCCACCTAGTCTAGCCCGCTGCCCAAAGGCAGGTCAACTTGTGATGTCCCATGGATGAATATGCAGAGCCATAATAAATCGTGGCAATATAAACAGAAACCAGATGTCCCACAGGTCTTGGCAGCACAAATAGCTCATTGCAAGATAAGTCATGCCACAAAAGGGGCGCACACAGAGAGAAATTACCAGTCAATTTGACACGAGGAGAATTTTTTCCCAGTCCCATGGCTTTTGGCTTCAATCCATGGCTTCAATTACTTGTGAGTAAACCTGATTGCCTTTAATCAGATTCACTTGAACTTTAATAATGTAAGAATTCCCCTTGGCCAAACTGCTTAGCACATACCTTTTGTGTTTTTGTTGTTGTCAGTTTCAGAGTTAGGTGAAAATGTCCCTCAATGGATGAGTATTGTAATAATAGTTGATGTTTGGGTAAATGCTATTAATGTTCAATCAGAGGGCTGTTGTCATTATTTAACAGCAATCACAGGTTTGCCACTGCTTCCTGTGGTGGCAGAGGAGCCTGGTGAGATTCTCATTTGCTGCAGAACAGCCACTCTTATAGGGGGTGGGGGATGGTGGAGATAGCTGCTCACTTTGGGCCATTCTGTGGCAAATAGAATGCCACCAGGCTGCTCGAATCACAGCAGTATTTTTTCCCCCATGGTTTTTATTTATGCAACTATGGTATTTCTGTGCTGCCTTTCATAAAATGTCAGGGGGGGGGGATACAACAATATAAAAACATTAAGAACAAATGGCCCACATAAGTTGGGGGTATTCTTCTGCTCCATTCTAATAAGGATCTTAGACTGATTCCGGTGTGATTTCAATCAAATGTGTTCATTTCTGCTGGTTACCTCCAGCCTGAGAGTGAGTAGGATTAGGTCCATGACAGTTTACCTTCTAGCGCAAAAAAATGTCATTAGCAGGATTCCAGATGTTGTTGGACCCCAGCACCCTTATCTTTGGCCATTGTTCATGTTGCCTGGGTCCATCAACACCTGGAAGATGGCACAGTGGCTATCCCTGTTCTAGACAGACACAGTGGCTAGCTAGAAATACAATGGTTTTAGGAGATAGCAAAGAAAGGTAATGTTCTCCTCTGATGTCAATGTGTGATACAGTAGTCATGAGCATGCCTGAAGAGGACACCAGGTCCTGGGAATCCCTGTCCTTATCCCTCTATTCATTGTTTTTATTTCATAACATATTGACCATCTATCTTTGATCCTGTCTGTGGAATAAATAATGTGAACTGTTTCAACACTTTTTATTTTCCTTAGCCTGAGCTGCTTCTATTTCAGTTGCAATGGTTATGGATTTCTCTAATGTCAGATCTGATTCAAGCAGCAGGCATTCTCTAATGTAAGGCGTAACTGTTTGCAATGAGCTTATCTCAAGTAATTTCATCTGCCATGTTTCCAGTCCAAACTCACATGTAATGTGTTCCCTTAAAGCAACTATACTGTTGGTTTTCTTGGTGCAGTCTATAGTGTTCATTTACCATGTATACTTTGAGCTCAGAAAGTTGTTTTTTTTTTTTAAAAAAAGAAGTCATCAAAATATATTTCTTACCCACAAGGACAAGGACCTAAAATATATGCAATGCTTGTGTTCTAGGGTAATAGATAGATAGTTCAGGTTTTCTTCATTCAGAAGGCCATAAGTAATTAAGAGCAAATTGTTATATATATATATATATATAACAAAAGGACCCAGAGAAATAACATTTATGGTTCAAAATTTAGTTTTGGATAGGGGAGAGACAGATTCAAATTTCTACTCTGCTATAAAACTCACTATGAAAAATTGGAGTTATTGACTCCAATTGACTCTGCTAAGGATGTTTCACACCTCTTTTTGTTATAGTGTTATAGTGTTATAGCGTCAACAATTTCACTTTTGAACTCCTGAATAATCTGGTGTATGGTTTCTGGAATCAATGACTGGTTAATTTTCATTCAATCACTTTGCCCTAGAGTTTAATCTTGCTTTATACTTCTGTTTTCCTAGTTCCTCAGCTGCCCTCTTCACCCAAGGTAGGTCAGGCATAGATCTCTAGCCAATATATTCTGCAGTAGAAAGCAATGCAATTCATTTACCTTTTTTTTTTGCAATCACTCTATTACCCTTCAGTAAGCCTTTTTACTGGCTCCAAAGCTCCTTTCCTGGTTCTGGGTGTTTTATTGTTTTTAAAAGAAATTCAGAAATATATTCATCAACTGCTGTTGCCATTTTTCTTGCCTTCTTGCCACTTCATATTCATATTGCCATCCTTGACTTTGCTTTATTGGGAGTTTTCTGTGTACATACATGCTGAATTTGCTAGGACTATAGTCACTGTTTCTGAGTTGTTTCAGAGTGACATACAACTTCAGCCAGTTCCTGAGCTCCTTGTAGAATTAAAATGAACCTGACTTCTCTCTCTACTCAGCTAAATGCAATAGAGGCTGGTCCATTAAGGCAAATGGGCTGCTGCCCCACCAACCTCCACCATCCTCTGCAGCCAGCCCCTACATACCTGCCTTCTTATTTACAAGTCCAGGGGGTGGTACTGCCTGTCAACTTCCCCTTCCACTCACCTTAGCCTCATTGTTGCTCCTTAACATGGAAGAGGATGGGAACAAAGGTGCTTGACTGTGCCTCCCATTAGCTCCTGTTACACTTGCTATGAGCTTTTTGCTTTCACGCAACCAGTCCCAATGGGCACCATCCACCACCAGTGGCGACTATTACTCATTGGGACCCGTAGAGTAGAAGACAGAGAGGCCAATAGTAGGCGGAGTCAGAGCCAATGACAGACTAAGCCAATTCTAGTTTTACCTGCATCCCCCCCCCGGATATTATTTATTGCACCCTACCTCATAAGTTATATAGAACACATTCTTTTGAGTTCTATAAAAGCATCACTGGGACCCCTGACAATGATGGTCAGGAAAAATCCTCGGGAATGGGTGGAGTTAAGAAGGCAGGCATATTGGAACTGGCCCAGAGCAGACTGGGGTGCAGTTAGTCTCTAACTGGGTAGCAATAACCAATTCTACAGTGAAGTGTTCTCTATCTAAGTGGACAGAACAGAGGAAGGACAAGTAGAATGCTTGGTAGCTTTTGCTTCATCCAATATAACATGGAAATAAGATGAGCAGAAAAAATGTGCCCAAGAACCAGTCCACTTCAGGCAGTGCTGCTTTATAAAGGCAACAGGACTCACCTGGGACTTGAAGTTTGCATTCAAATATCAAACTAAGTTAAAGTAAAACTAAAAACAAGCATGAAAGATTATATAACCAAATATTTTCAACAGAGGCCAGTAAATGTGACCAAGTTTGCATGCTGATGCTTTAACAAGAGAAGACCAGTTTGAGCTTTGGCATGTGATGATTCATCAGTCCAGCCAACAAGTTGAGTCACATTCATCATTCCACTTAATAACTTCTAGTATGAGAAGTTGCACAGGAAGTGAAAAGAAAGAAAGAAAGAAAAGAAAAGAAAGAAAGAAAGAAAACAAACAACCTAGGATGACTTCTGAGGTAAAGGGTAAAGGGACCCCTGACCATTAGGTCCAGTCGTGACCGACTCTGGGGTTGCGGCGCTCATCTCACTTTACTGGCCGAGGGAGCCGGCGTACAGCTTCCAGGTCATGTGGCCAGCATGACAAAGCCGCTTCTGGCGAACCAGAGCAGCACACGGAAACGCCGTTTACCTTTACGCTTGGAGTGGTACCTATTTATTTACTTGCACTTTGATGTGCTTTCGAACTGCTAGGTTGGCAGGAGCTGGGACCGAGCAACGGGAGCTCACCCCGTCACAGGGATTGGAACCACTGACCTTCTGATCAGCAAGCCCTAGTCTCTGTGGTTTAACCCACAGCGCCACCTTTTAGCTGGAAATATTAGAGACTGAACTTGGGGCCTTCTGTGGCAAAGAGAGAGAGAGAGCAATGGAGGAAGGGTGGGGGAGGGCAGCATGCACAAGTCCACTGCCAGTAGTGTTAGCAGCACAGTAGTGTGTTTATTTGAATTGGCTGTCAGGATGGACAAATTTGTCATTTTTGGTTTCTATCGGTTTCTCATTTGTCCAGTCTTAAATTCAGTTTTCTACATTTCTGCATCGGTTCTATTTTAAAAAACAAACTCCTCCTGAAAATTCACCTGCACGTTAGTGCAAAATCCTCTTAATATGCTCATTTTTGGATGCGCTTTTCCAAGATATAAACACTTTTGCAAACAATTCCCTTGAATACAATGCATTTTAAATGCTATTTTCACAAAGATATGCACACTTTACCCTAATATACACGTGTTTGCACACATTATTTGGTTGCAGAACTGTGTGGCAAAATTCAGAGAAGTCTAAATGTCAAAGGGTATCTGGGTTTCAGTTCCCATGTTTTGAAATCTGCAAATTAGGTAGTTTCGCTTTAAAAACTTGAACGAACCAAATTTATCCCTCATCACTACTTGACAGTCAAGTGTCATTTTGTGTTATGCTATCTTTGTATGATGTTGATTAGGGGCTTGGGGAGAGGAATCACAATTACCGAAGAAGCAAGTTTTGTGCTTTTCTGTCCTTTTTATGAAGGTTGAACATTTCTGGTAATGAAAACCTTCTTAAAAGGCGGCAAAATTGATATTAATTCCAATTAAGGGAATATTCTTATGCTGAAGCACTCATTACCATAGTAACTGTAGTGCCAATGCAAACCACTGCCTTCAATGGAAATGAAATCTCATGGATCATTATAAGACCATGAAAGATTTTGCTAGACAAAACCACCCTTGTCATCACTGTATTTTAAATAAATTTCCCATTCCAACGTAGCATTTTAATTAATATTATGCTAGTTCCCCTACCCTGCCACATCCTTCTTAAAATGGCATCTAATTACATAAACAATAATAAATCACTTAAAATTAGCATCTTGAAACCTAGAATTTTATGCCTAATAAAAACTCAGCTCTAATTGCAACAAGTGGATACTCTTGACTTCCTAATCATATCCCACAATATAAATATTCAGAGATTTTATTATTTTATTGAATTCACACTGTCGAAAAAAAATTACATATTCCAGTCAAATTTATATTTTTCTGCAATTTATCTTGCCGCTGTCCAGTAATATTAGGATCTAAAATCAGTAATTTGCAAAGTTTATCCATATTCTTGCATAACAATATTGTAGGAAAAAATAATTGTTTATTTTTCAAGTCTTAAATGATGTTTTTTGGCTTCTTTCTGGCCAAACACAAGCTTATTTTACATCTGATCAGATATAATAATTATTTTATTTAATTTGTCAGTCACTTTATCTTGCCCAGGGAAACCCAAAGCAGCTTATAGCCACATAAGAAAGAGAAAATGGCAGGACATTGATCTACTAAACTGGTTCTGATACTTCTTCCCTACTGTGATATCTCATGATAATGTTAAGACTATAGCCTCATTCAGGCTTTGCTCATTGTCTGAGGGAGGACAGCAAGAAGGACTATAGCTCACTTAGCGCATCCAACCAAAGTTTTATACCACCCAATTCAATCCCATCAGGGTTACTCTGGAATAAGTTAACCAGATGAAAGTTTACTTTTTCTTATTAGAAAATTATACACCTCCATGATCTGCTGGGTGAAATGCTCCCAATTAGGCAGGCTTACTCCGAAAATTATCACCACCAAAGGGGTGAAAAATTCTTGTGTTTTAAACCCTCACAGGTTCAATCTTTTTCTAAATGACCTTGCTCCTGTTTATGTCGGGTTGATGGGCATTGCCCGAAGCTCAGTTCCAGCATTTTATTATATGCTGAAGATGCAATCATTTTGTCTCGCACAAGAGTCCGCCTGAAGCGGCTCCTAAACCACTGTCAGGAGTATTGCACAGCTAATAGACTTGCATTGAACTTTGTGAAATCCAAAGTGCTCAATTTTTTTTTTTTGAGGTCCTGGAAGCCACATGGGTGGAACTTAGTGGTAACACATTTGAATAAGTAAAACAAAAAACAAAAAAACTTATACATTCACTTCTGATAAAATGCCTCTTGGAAAAACCAATGCAAGTTTTTACTAATTGTGACAGATACCGGTACCAGTATTTCAGCTATCACCTGCTTTTTTTTTTCATAGAGGGAACCAATATGTTCCTGCTGCCCTAAATGTTTTCAATGCCAAAGTAAATCCAAAACAACTGTATGGCATACCATTATGGATTGCTTCAGTTGATCACTCGCTGGAATGCAACCAAAATCAAAAATCCTTCGTAAAATCCTGGGTATGCCAAACTGTATTTGGTACCCAGCCTTGTGGCTGGAAACCTACAAGAGCTTATCTATATGCTGGATTCCCACTACTCCAAATGGTTAGATTGTATCAAGAGTAAAATTAAATCCGCCTGCCTATCACTGGACTCACTGCTTATGCTCCCACTGTTGGAAGCATTTCAAACAATTAAGCGTAGATTTCTAGAGACTGAATTTCAAATACTTAGTAGCGCAGCCAATAAATCTTGCTCACTATTGAGGTTAAGGATCCTACCTTTGTTTGGCCAGGCAACTCCATATGTACACCACATATACAACACACCCACATAAAGCCTTTTCTCTTGCAATGTTTAAAGTCATGCCATCTGCAATCCTGAAAGGAAGGTTCTCAAAAATTCTACATTCAGAATTGTCCTAGTGATCTAAAACAAGTAAAAACCATTGCACATATTTTATTTCACTGCCCATTTTACGTAAAAATCTGCAACAAATATTTAAACCTCATGCGGAAAGGAAGGTTAATTGTTCTGACTTCTCCAGGGTTCACTTTTTATTGAACAGTCGTAGGCATGATATTACGGAGAATGTAGCAAATTTTCTGAGAGATGCTATGAAAATATGTCGCTGCAAGCCTTGAGAGACACTTTTTAACCTTATTGAGCTTGTATTGGTTTTATCCTAAAATTTCCTCCTTTTATAAACAGACTCCAGTTTTATGCTCTGAGTTATATACTTTTGTGTCCTCTGTATGCCAATAAAGGAGACTGATTGATTTGCTGCCCTGCCGCATGTCAAATATGTCCCGTGGGAAGTGGGGGAGATAACTGATCTGGCCTGCTTGCCGGATCCCATTCCTTACCCTTTCATTATAGCCACTAAATAACTGGGGCAGGATCACACTATGAAAGAGCTTTTTTATTATTACAAATAGTACTACACTTATTAGCCAGGATAAGACTAATTAGCTAGGCTGTGTGTGCTTTTTTGATGGCATGCTCATAGTATGATTTCCCAGTGAAGCATCAGTAACACAGGAGGTTTGAGCTAACTCCCTAGCTTTATTAGGGATTTGAGTATCTGCTTTAGTCTGTCACCACTTCTGAAGCTTATTAGAGCAGGTCTACGGGCTTATTTTAGAGACCAAAAAAAGCAAACAAACAAAATGTTTGGCATCACAGTTTATAAAGATACAATGCCTTGAAAGACAATCTCTCTTTAAGCCAAGGGTAGCTTTCTAGCTGTTGTTGGAATCTAATTCCCATCAGCCCCAACAGTATGATTAATGTTCAAAATTAATGGAATTTGGAGTCCATTAACATCTAGAGGGACACAGGTTGCCCATCCTTGCCTTTAATCCATTGGAAATAAAGGGATATCTGTCTACTGCTCTTTGCTTCCCAGATTAAGAATGGTTAACTAATCATTGTGAGCAGCGGCATAGTGAGCCACTCCGACACCTGGGGGGGCGTCGTCGCATGCTGCACATGCATTGTTACGTGGCGGGGTGTTGCCGCCCCCCCACGCCTCCAAAGCCGTGCGCTTCCAGCTCCAAACTCTAGGTAAAAAGCCCGCTCAGCGCGGCGGACGCACTGCGCCGAGCGGGCTTTTAAACTGGAGTTTGGAGCTGGAGGCACGTGGCTTTGGAGTCAGCGGGGGGCGGCGATACCCCGCTACGTAACACGCATGCACAGCATCGCGCTGCTCATGTGTGTTATGTAGCGGGGTATCACCGCCTCCCCGGCGACTCCAAAGCCATGCGCCTCCAGCTCAAGGTAGAAAGCCCACTCAGTGTGGCGCGCCCGCCATGCCGAGCTGGCTTTCTACCTGGAGTTTGGAGCTGGAAGCGCGCGGCTTTGGAGGAGCAGGGGGGCGGTGATACCCCGACATGTAATGATGCGTGCGCAGCATCGCACTGAGAGCACTTTTTACCGGGAGGCTGGAGACTCAGCTTGGGAGTCCCGGGGGTGGGGCGCCAAGTGGCACCCCCCCCCAGAGTGGAACCCGGGGCGCACCGCCCCCATTGCCCCCCATTGCGACGCCCTGATTGTGAGGTGTTGGTGTAATATCAGCAGGGCTATGTGGATGCCTAAGAGCAGGCACCCCCAAACTGCGGCCCTCCAGATGTTTTAGCCTACAACTCCCATGATCCCTAGCTAACAGGACCAGTGGTCAGGGATGATGGGAATTGTAGTCCAAAACATCTGGATTGCCGAAGTTTGGGGATGCCTGACTAAGAGGAATAGACTACATGGCGGTTCCTAACTCTCACAAAACACCAAACACAACTTAGCATTGTAGCTGGAATGGGGGAAGGGTTGTGGTTTTCCAATACTCTACAATACCAATAATAGTGTAAGCTCAAAATAATCAATAGTAAAATTCTGGATAGAGTAAGGTTTTAGGATAAAAATATGTTCTGTTATTCTATTATACTACTGGTGTGTACACAAAAGAAGACATAATGACGGTAGAAATGTTTGTTCTGTCTTTCTGGACACAATTTATGTCATCTATCCAGTCCCCTAAGGACTAAAGTGTCTTAAATTTCATTTGTTTAAATGTTGTTCTCCAATAATGTTTTCTTGAGTTAGCCAGTAAATTTTGAAGAAGATTTTTTTATTTCATTTTTGCAGGAGATATGTTCAGAAAATCCATTAACAAATAAGGTTTGTGTTCATACTTCCTACACACTGTTTTGAAAATTGATCCCTAAGGGGCTAATTAAGTATTATGCACTTTTCTTTTCTTTTTTTTCAGAAAAAAAGGAAAAGGAACTTTTGTGCTGAAAATAACCGAGAAACCAAAATCTCCCAAAAGGTGCTATCTGTCTTATTTTGAAAACCTCCAGAGAATTAGAGAAATCTCCATGTGCTCATTTCTAGATGATGCTGCAAGATGAGGAAATAAGCATGGTTGGAGAAATCACAATTAGTAGCTCTGAACTTGGTAATAAATACACTGATGCCTAGACTCTTGATGCTGCAGTGTGGCTCAGTGGCTTCAGCAAAGGGTATATTCTGAGTTTTCCTTGCTGTCAGCATTGGTCAATACATTCTCAGGGATGAAAAGATTTTCTTTATTTCATTCCTTTACTATTCTGGTTTGCTCTTTATTCATTCCTCCTGTTTTTTTTTGTTTATCAAGGATAATTTCTAAAAGCAGTTCTAGAATAGGTTCATGCATAGCTTGTTAGAGTTTGCTGTTCCTTCAGTTCATTTGCACAATTTATTTATTTATTGCTTCCATGTTAGCAAGGCGTATATGTTGATAGAGCACAAAAAGCAAAGTTTGCGCATGTGATTGAATAAATTTGACAGCAAAATCCTGTGTGAGCTTCCTCAGAAGTAAGCATCATTACTTACAACAGAGTTTACTCAGTGATGTAGGCAGTGCTTTTTTTCTGGGGGGACGCAGGGGTATGCAACCCCTAAACGTTTTGTGAATCTTTGTACTTTTATCCATTTACTGTACAGTATTTATTTCCCCCCGATCTGAACTATAAAATGGTGATTTTCTTGAGTCAAAATGAGAGTACCTGTCAGAGGGTCATCGTGGCTACTCTAGAGTAACTCCATCTGTCTTCAAATACGTTTATTGTGCTATTTTTTTACAGTGTAGAGACAGCTTAAAACATGACATCTCATCCAAATTAGAATCTGGCAATGGCGTACGCCAGCAAAGTAGTCGGGGCACCCCAAAACGCCATCCCCTTGACATGCGTTGTGGCGCTCTCCTTACTTCTTGACCCTTTCAGCTTCCTCCCTAAGTGGTCGGTGCCCTGGCTCTGCAACATCCCTGAGCATCTGCCTGCATCCCTCCACCCCCGAGCTTTCCCATTGTTCCTCCCTCTGATTTATCTCCTCCTCCGAGTCTCTCCCTCCCCCTCTGGCTGCTTCAGAACCATTGGTGCTCTCTGTACTTGATGAGGTAGATGTCAGGATGATGGGGGCTGACTCCCTGTAGGGAGTCACCCTTACAGTACCCATAAACATTTTTTTTTTAGAAAAGAAGCACTGGGTGTAGGTATAGGATCACAGCCTTAGCATGTTTTGTTGCTGTTGTTGTTGAAGTGCACATGCAGTTGTGTATCAATCAAGATTGCTTTTATGGTGTTTTATCAGTGCACGCATCTGCACTTGTCATATGGAAGGATGAAAAGACTCAAATGAAGTAAAATACATTAAAGCTTCAGCAAAGTGTGTTCCTTGACATTGCCTCTGTACAAAATTCAGAAATGGAATACGTAATGGTGAATTCCTAGTGCACTGGTTCCAGCTTGGAAACAAAGCAAGGTATTTGGCACTCCAAAATCCGAGTGTGTTTGTGGAGAAATTCAGATTAGCACAATTTCAGAAGTGTCCTTAATTTCATTACATATTCATTCAGAGATTGCATAGCCTCACCATAATCCACAAATAGCAGAATTCACTTCTTGCCATTTCATCATTGATTTTTTTTCATTGACTTGTTCACTCTTCACAGTAATACCTGACTTTTTTCAGATGGCAAACAGAAAAACCATGCAAAATCCCTTTGTGACTTCCTCGCTCCTGCTTACTACCCAAAGAAGCCAGGCATTGTTCATGGGTCTGAGTAAACAAGCATGGCAACAGATATTATTAGCACTGCAGAGAGGCTGGAATTGGACTCAGACTGGTTGTAGCAATTGTCAGAGCTGATAGCTGCTTCTTTTTGCTCTTCGTCTTTATTGATGGAAAATGGTGTAATTTTATAACCCAATTATTACCATATGTTGTTTTTACCCTGAACACATACCAAGATAATGAGCTCATGCCTGGGTGTGACAAAGGAAAAAGAAATGTTGCTAGGTAAAATATTGAAAATGCTGAGATTTGAAGAAGTTGAAGGTTGTCCATTTTGCACATAACACAGCTTGACAGAAGGGATGTGAACCTGCCCTGAATCAGAAAGTAAAGTTGTTGGTAGTTACCTAACGTAAAGTACTATGGTATAAACATGTGTCCTGTTTAGCCGCAGAAGTAAAATAAAGGAAATCAACTCTGCTAATGGCAACATTGTACAGCTAAAAGATCAGAGTAGATATTGTAAGGACTTTGGCAAAATCCTTAAAAAGAAAGGAGTGGAAGGAAGATGTTTTGAAATGCTAATTTTAGAATATTGCAGTAACGATATATAAAGTGAATTAATTCATATGCATGGAAAGTCTTTAGAACATATAATTTTAAGCTGAATTCAGTCCTAGAAATGTATTGACGTTTATGAAATCTTATGAATATGTGACCTCAAAGGCATGGAAATTAGAAGATCACATTCAGTTTCCTAACATGTTACTGGTACATATTTGCAGCTTTCATATATTGCCACAAGTTATGCCTCTGGCATAGAAAGGCAAGATATATGTATCTGAAATAATAAGCAAAGTGTTGTTCACACACACTCATGTATATTATTTATCACTAGATGACTGCAACATCAAGTGGTGTCTTTTTGTGTGAATGAATAATCACAGATCAAATATTACAGATACAACTTCTATGCCACTGTAAAGACCATGCTTTTCAATTGAGTGATCTAGACACATAGCTGTGCAGCATTAAATGATGCACAATTGACCAGGACCATCTCTACCATTATGTAGAGGAAGGCAACTGTCTCAAGCAGCAGGTGCTCATGGGCAGCAGCAGTAACTCCTAGCTGTTTGTTTGTTTCATCAAATTTACAGTATACACCACTTGATTGTAAAAAAAAAAAACCCCTAAAAATGAGAGAGAAATCACAACCATACTTTAAAACACACAAAAGTTAAAATGCTAAAACAGATTAAAATTACCTCAACTTTCTAGGCATCTGGCTAGGCTTGTCTAAACAAGAATGTTTTTAGCAGACACTGAAAATAGTACAGTATAGCGCCTTGCCTGATCTCAATAGGCAGGGAGTTCCAAAATGCAGGTGATGCCTCATTAAACAATCAATTTCTTACAAATGGGCATCATGTGGCACCTGTAGTAGTGGCAATGCCACTGATTGAAGCAGTCAAGTGGGCACATTTTGGGTAAGGCAATCTCATAGGTAAAGTGGCCCAAAGGTGTTAAGGGCTTTACATGCCATGAGTAACATCTTGAACTTGGCCAGTGCTGATCTCGGAGCACAGGTGTTATATGCTGCCAGGGCTTCACCCCTGCTGGCAATCATGCTGCAGCATTCTGCACTAACTGAAGCTTCTGGCTCAAGCAGGAGGGGAACCCCATATATAGCACATGGCAGCAATCCGGTGTTGAAGCAACCAGAGCATGAACTATTGTGGCAAGGCTTTCCCAGTCCACAGCTGTCGAACCAGCCCCAGTTGGTAAAAGGCCTCTCTAGACACTGAGACTACCTGAGCTAGACAGAGCTATATCTAGAAGCACCACTAAACTGTGAACCTATTCCTTCAGAGGGAGTACAACCCCATCCAGGGGAGGCAACTGACCAATTTCTCAGACACGTGAACGACTCATCCACAGTGCCTCCGTCTTGCCAGGATCCAAGCTCAGCTTGTTTCTCCTCAACTGCTCCCAGTGACTCCCAGTCTCCACCTCTATTTCCATATGACCTGTCTTGGGCCCCTAATCTGGTCTGCTGTCTCAGGTGCAGTGGTGCAATCCTGTCACTGGTGGCAAAGTAAAATTCAGCTGCTGAAGAGTAAAAATGCCATCTAGTTCTCCTCCTCAGGCAGGAGAATTAAATACCATTTAATTCAGAAGAGTTCTTTAATCATTTATAGTGGTGCCACAGGATTGAAAACTTTTAACTAGCCTTAGGGACAGCTGTTCTCCCTAGAGATCTTGATGTTAAGTCAGCTAAGCCCTGCCCTGTTGGTCTTGGCTATTCCTTAAGCTGTTCAAATAAAGCAGCATCCAATCCATTACTTTATGACAGAATTGAATAAGCTGACTCATCCCTGAAAAGCAGATTCTCAACTGAAAAACACTGGGGCTTTTTTAGTCCATTACAATCAGCTATTTTATTAGCAACTCTCAAGATCTCCCCTCTTTTTCCTTCCTCTTTAGGGGCTGATACAATTTTGCCCCATATCTTCCAGCCTTTTAAAGCTGCAATTTTCCATCAGCCCATGCTCTAGCAGCATTGCCATGCGCTGAACATATTATGGGCATATCATGCTGATACTTCAGGGACTGACTTTTGGCAACTTTCAAATACCTGTGGCTATGAATATGTCTCTGTGTTTGATGCTGATGGGACTGGCATCATGTAGCAGCAAGACTGAAAGCAGCAGGAGCTGTGTCAAGTTCTCAGGGCTCCTGCCACTCTAGTTCTGCTCCCCATTCTACACCCCATGTGGTGAAACAGAGGTTAACAGCACCATAGTTGCAGCTCCTGCTGTGGCTATAGAGACCAATACAGCTGGTGCAGATGAAGGCATCCAGTTGTGCTGCTACAAGTGCACCATAGTGTGTGTGTTTTTACCTCTGCGTTCCTCCCAATGGTCATTCCTCCTCTGGTCACTGCTATGGATACATGACCTGACTATGTGTCTCCAGGCACTGTGGTCCTCTGCAAGGGTTTTCCACATGGCGGAGTTGATGTTGCTAGCCTTTATTTCACGTTTGCAGACATCCTGGTAATGCAGAGTTGGTCTGTCCATGTCCAAAGGCACAGATGCCATCAACAAAAGTTCACTGCCACTTGTAAAGGCAGAGCCAACAAATAAACCTCTTCATTGGCCCTGCCACCTTGCTTTTTAAAATAAGCACTGCAAGCCTTAAAGTACTGTAAGTCAGGCATCCCCAAACTGCGGCCCTCCAGATGTTTTGTCCTACAACTCCCATGATCCCTAGCTAACAGGACCAGTGGTCAGGGAAGATGGGAATTGTAGTCCAAAACATCTGGAGGGCCGAAGTTTGGGGATGCCTGCTGTAAGTCCTCAGAAGGTTCCCAGAGTCCTTAGAGGCATCACTTGTGGCTGTATCTTCTTTGCAATGCACTGGCTGTCGGAGCCACCTTGATGATCCTTACTGGTCATCACTGTGCTGGTAGTTTGGGCTAGCATATCTCCCGATGGCACCTCTTCCTCCTTTTCAAGCAAACAAGAAATGGGATCCTCCTTAATGAGGGTCCTGGTTGTGCACGGGCCCCTGAGACACACACACCCTGTTGGGTTGTAGGTGTGGGGTGTGCCCCAGGCCTTGTCTGTAGGGGCCCAAAAACACGCCAGGCCGTTTGAGCCAATCCAATGCAGGTGGTGTGATTTGGGGGGGGGGGCCTTTAAAAGTGGCAGCACGACGTGAGTGTGGCACTTGCTTTGTGCTGCCAAACACCCACCCTCCCATGCCTATTTGTTGGTGTTCCCGCTTTGGCCTTGCTTCGGATATTGGTTGGTCGCCTGTTTTGGAACAGGGGCCGGGTAGGAATTTTTTTTCCATTTGGCAAATTGGCAGTGGCCACTTGGTTTTCGCCTACCCCCTTAGCAATCGTCACAACTTTGTAAGGTTTGGCGGTTAGGCATTGGCTTATTGAAGTGTGTGGGAGGGGAGATGTGGCCATCACCTGCCCCTCCATGAAGGGTGTTCCGGTAAAGGAATCTGGGGGTCCTGGATTTCGTCCAAAGTCCGCTTGAGGGGCTAGGGCCAAGCTAGGACCACAGGAACCCTGGGGTGAGCTTCGGTTGGTTTTAATCGACGTTGCTCCCTCATTTGGTGTTTACCCTTCCAGACTACCTGTCAGAGAGGCAGGAGTCAGTTATAGTCGGTTGCCAATGCCTAAGCCAATACCGCTCACTTTGCTGTAATCATTAAGTTGTGGCCTAAATTTTGCCCAAAAAATTAAACAAAAAACATGCGTCAGTGTGAAGTTATTTACTTGGGCGTGGGCTTGGGGGCCTTGGAGCCCAACGGTGTTTCCATGGACCATATCTAATTGCTTGGGAAGCCTTGGCTTAGAGAGGGGACTATGGAAATACATTCTAAAAGGGTCATGTTAAAACCATGGTCTAGGCTTGTCTGCTATGTGGTTTAAGTGGTGAATATAGTTTCAATGAGGTGTGTTTTCAGAAAAATTAATTCACTTGTCTTTTAGTCAGCCCATCCAGAATTATAATTTGTAAAAGAAATAAAATAGCCACTTATTTAGGTTCAATAAATGAGAGTATTGATAGCAATCACCAAGGACACATAAAACTAGGCAGTAGGATGATATATTTACAGAATATTCATGCCTAAATATAAAGGAAAGAAGGAGAAAGACTGTTAACACCTTGACTTGAATGTGAGTTAGTTGTTTTTCACCCATGTCAGACATGCAGGAGACATCAGGACATCACACTCTTCTTATATTACCTTCTTCCTGAATCAGGAAATGCATTTACCTTAGTGTTGCTGCAGCCCAAAGTGAGGCAAGGTCTTTCCCACATGACATTTGGCATCCTGCCACCTCATTCACTCCAGAAGACGTGAGGGGTTCTCATTGCCAAAGGCAACCCACCCTGTGGAATTATGGGCTGCTTAACGTCAAAGTTAAGGAAGGTTTTTTGTGTGTGTGCGTGTGTGTGCGCGCTGAAGCACAATACATTAAATCATGACAAGGTCAAAGCAGTTGGAAAACTTGATTCTTTTAAATGTTGCAAAACAATCAAGTTGTGATATAATGGAATGAACTTACTGATCTTCCTTTTGCCCTCTCTTTTATCATTTGTCACGCATTTATCTCTCCCCCCCCCCCCCCGGTTAGAGGACAGGCTCGTCAGGGCTAAGTCTACATTTTTAAAGGTCAGGATGTGGGTGGTTTGGCAGCACCCAATCACTTATGTTCTTCCTCAAGCTGCAAGCAGAATACCAATTCTGCTTCCACACCTCTATGATTCAAATGAGATTCAAAGTGGGAAATCCCAGTTCCCCCAGTTCCAAAAGTTGGGTAAGGGATTTTTTCCCTTGGTCGGGGACTAAGAAGTGAGTCCACACTACCTCCCTTATGTTGAGATCCCAATTGGAATTGTCCCCCATGCCTGCATTTTAGAAAGGGGGAAAGAAGCAGAAATCAAGGTAATGCTTTTCAGAATGGGAACTGTTAATGTAGGATAATATTTATAAAGAGGAGGAGATGACCACAGAGAAGAAAATGGCTAAAGCATTCTGTATATGCCATAACCAGTGTGTGCATGCATTCTCTCTCTCTCTCTCTCTCTCTCTCTCTCTCTCTCTCTCTCTCTCTCTCTCTCTGTGTGTGTGTGTGTGTGTGTGTGTGTGTGATATTTCATCTACACCTGATTACAGGGATGGGGAAAAGATTCAGTTCACTTTGCATTCTAAACTAAAATTGACAGATTCATTCATCTTTAGAAGGCTGAACAGCTGTTCCATTGTATTTTCTTTCCTAGGTTTGATATTCAGAGTTCCAGACAAAAATGGAAAACATGGGAGGAGGAGATTTTGTTCACAATGTCTTGCAAATGCCATATAAAGAGTGAACACCAGGTGGTTATTCCTCCGAAAACGTCCAGTGTGGAAGCAGCCTTTTATAAATGACCTCCTAGAATGGGATAGCAAAGATGACTGGAAGTTTGGGCCACTAATGCTACATGGCAAAGCTCCCCTTAAAACAACAGATAATGAATGTGAAATTATTTACTGTGGTCGGCATAGCACCAATATCTCACTATTAAGTTCCCTGTTTATAAGTTTTGTCTACCTGCCCACTCTCTTCTCTGGAACTATGTTACTAAAATAACCAGGAGAGAAATTGGCATGGGAAAAAGACGGGGGGGGAGAGAAAGAGAGAGAGAGGGGCGCAGTGGTATTTCTACACATGGGAAGTCCTTGGAGAAGGGCCACTGGTCACTAATACAGCATCTGCTTAGCATGATGCAGAATGTTCCTGGCTCAGTTTCCAGTATCTCCAAGTATGGCTGGGATGAAATGTTGGGGAGTCACTGCCAATAGACTGACTCATATAAGGCTTTCTGTCCATACAAACTGTTGGGATAGAAATGTTAGCAATGGGTTATTTTCAAAAAGGGTTTACTCAGAGCAGACCCATTGAAATTAATGGCCCTAAAATAGTCATTGTCCTTGCATTCAGGGGGTAGAAATTAGTTGAAAACCACCCAAAAGCTGCCTGAGTATGCAGATGTTAGTGTCTCTGCAGCTACAAACTCCATTAGACCAATCACATCTCTTTTCCCCTACCCGTTTGACACATAGTTAAGAAGTAATAATAGCCAGGCGTTAATAATCAATAAGCCAAAAATAGAAATTTTGAAGTTTTAATTAAAGCAGAATTATGTGTTCTTGAGATGAATAGAAACTGGAGTCTGTGTATGGAGTAGGTGGCAGATGAGTGATATCCACCCCCAAGATCCTCTTCCTTGCTTCCCAGCTGTCACATTAATTAACCGGCACTTACTTGACATTTGGAAGGAATGGTTCAAATTCCTCCATTTGGCACTTAATCTGGTCAGCTCTGTTTGGCTGGAACGAAACCTTGGCGATTCAGTTCATGAGAATGTGTGGGAAATATTTTCAACTGTTCGTCACTTGCTGAATTTTTCACTATGGATTTCACTTAGAAATCTTCTGTTGAACTAACTTATTACAAGACTCTTTGTGGAAACTACTCATCTGCTTCTTGCTCAGGGCAAGAAGAAAACTTTGACTGCAACCCATCTGATAAACTTTAACTCTCAGGTTTAAGTTATTACTTCAGTGGCTCGACAGAATAAATATACGACAGTCTTTGCTTCCTAGTCTGCTGGCGATAGGAAACTGCTGGACACTTACTGTGGAAAAAAGTTACTTCACAAATTATCAGATAAAGAATAGTTGGCTACCTGTAGTTAGCACAAACAATTCTAGCCTTCAGACAGAATCAATGCAGGCCTAGAGTCCGACAGTGTTGGAACAGTCGTTGTTTCTCTGTCAAATATCTGCTTCTAGCACCTTAGACTTCAAAAATAGCCAATATCTCTTCAGAGATATAGTTCCTGGCTTTAGTTCCAAGAAAACCATATATATATTCTTATCTGGCTGGTCACTCAAACCTGGAAGGGACAATTCTTTGATCCAATGAAGTGTTGATAAATTTTTGTCAGCTCCATTACGTAAATTTTACTGTCCTAAATAAGAAGGCTGCTCAAGGAAACTTATGTGCACCTACACAACAAGTCATAATTAGATCAGGCATGATGAAGTCTTGACCCTCCATGTTGCTGAACTACAACTCCCATCAGTCCCAGCAAGCATGACTACTGGGCCAGGGATATTGGGAGTTGTAGTTTAGCAACATATGGGAGCCAAAGGTCCCCCACACTTGACAGGATATCAGAAACTTTCCCATAATTATAAGCAGTGCTTTTTCTGGGGAAACGCAGGGGTATGCACACCCCTAAACATTTTGTGAATCTAAGTTTGGCCTAATTGAGGGGCAGTATTTCAATATGAGTAGGAAAATGAGAGTACCCCTAAACATTTTTTTTAGAAAAAAGTACCAATTATAAACATTACAATTCATTCCTCTTCTATGTGTGTATGTATGTATGTATGTATGTGTATATATATATGTGTGTGTGTGTGTGTGTGTGTGTGTGTGTGTGTGTATAACACAACTATCTTGCTGTTGTATAGGGCCAGACTATTTATTATTCTTTATTCACAAATTCTGACTTATAGGATCACCATTTCACAGAATATCAGGCTCTTGGGATTATGGAGCAGCTCATAAACCAGTGCTTTTATTCAGTGCTACATTATTCATTCTGGGAAAGGAAACAAAAATACTGTCATGGCCTCATGCTGAGCAATGATGTGCAAAGCTCAGTGGAGTGGGAGGCCAACGAACTAGGAGAGTCTCTGAGGTGTACTTGCCTGGAGGCAGAATCAGCATCTGAAGTCAGCTCCAGTCCTAGGGTCGGCAATCTGTGTGGTCAAACAGTCCAGGGGTCAGGGAATCTGGTGGTCATGGGGTCAAGGGTCAAGATAAGCAGGAAGCAGCAAGGTCGAGCCAAGCATTGTAACCCGCATCTGACTGCTAGGGGAAGCTCTACTTAAGAAGGCTGAAGCCAGCTGGTTCTCACTAGTATCTTCTCCTCTGTGTCCTTGAAGGCCGATCAGCTTCAGGTGGAGTCACTCCACCTTTTCCCCCCTTCAGGCTGCTGTTCAGCAGGCGAAGTTGACTCCTGGCCCATGACAAATACTGACATATAAATAAAATAACACCAGCTCTTGAAAATATCTTCTTGCATATGGTTCCGTGTTACACCAAAAGAGTTTAGCTGAATAAAAATAATCACCTGACCTATGTTTGCACATATATTATGTGCAAACTTGCTATGGTGTGTGAGAAGGGGTAGCAACTCTGGTGTGGGGGGGTCACATCATACTCCTTCTGGGGTAGTATGTCCATCTTTGGTCTTCACCTTGCACTCAGCTCTCACCTGTGGCTCCTAGAAGCTGTAAGCATGAGACAGTGGCCAGACCATAGGAAATGGCTTCAGCTGGCTGGCTAAACCACATGAGGATAGCCAATGGGTCTCAGACCCTGTGAGTTAGGAATATCACATGCATGTGAAAACAGGCTCTGGCAGATTTAGCGGATGAAACCAATAGTAGGTCCCACGGTCAAGGTGATGCTTACTGCATGTGCTGTAGAGAGAAATCGGGGTAAATGGGTCTCCTCAACCTCCTAGCCCATCTAGGAGAAGGAAAACTGTGATGCTAAATCTCTGCTGCCTTGTAGCTATACTCATTCATGGGAGAGGCTTTGGGACATCTTCAGGAGAAGAAAAGGCTAAAGAGTAAACCCTACACATATTCAGAGTGGAGTCCCTAAGGCAGTTGGATGGAGTCTTGTACACCTCCTTCTGGCAATTCCTGCAGCCAAGAGCCAACAGTTATCTCAGTAAGATCATGGTCACTGAAAGGCCATGAAGATACCCTTGAAGCGTTGTCTTCGAATATCAGTCACTGGGCTACAATAACAGGTATCCCATAGTCATCTGATAGAGCAATGTGATATTCAATTGTCTACTGATACTTGCAACTTGTTTGTGGATAATGCCATTTGGGCTAACTAAGAATCCATGTATGCCATTTGGGCTAACTAAGAATCCATGTATGCTCTTGAGCTGGGGAAAAAGAAGGAATTGTGGTGGTGATGGTATCTCTGAGTTTTCAGATTTTTATAAACAGAATGAAGAGTAGATTCAAGTTGTCAATTTGTTTTTGTTGAATTACAGATGTCATAACCACCAGGGGAAAAAAATACACCCCATTTAAATGAATGCACTTTGCTATAAATGCCATTTTCACAGCAGCAGGTCTATAAAATACAAAATTGCTGACAAAAGGGTTAAGCAACCAAAATTTATCAATGCTAACTGTTAGCATAATTGTTTAAATGTCATCTGAGCCTTAGAGGACTACCATTCTCAAACTTAAAAGTGAATACAATTAATACTTTTTAAAAAGTCTTTAAATATCAATCCCTAACTGTTGAAAAATGTTTTAAAATGTCTGTTTTGGAGATAATTAATGAAAGATACATTTGAAAAAGGTTAAAGGACTCGAGCAGCACAGTCAACATTTTGGATTTTAATGGCTCTAATGTGGTAAGTTATTGAAATGTTTTGTTCTCATTTAAACACTAGCTTGTATCATTTGCAGTAGTGACAATGTCACTCAAACTCCACTTGATACAACAAAGATTTGTTCCCAGATATAATTCTGGGGAGTGCCATTTTATATGAGAGAGAATTTGAAAAGCTATCATCATGCTTTAGCACTTTGTAATCCAGTATAACACTGTAACTTAGTTTTTCTCTTGGTTTTTCATAATGTGACTGTAAGGACTGGTTAGTGGATGGATTAGCAGGCAATCAAGAAGTTTCATCTGGTCCTGAAACGGAGGCAGTTTTAGGATAGCACAACTGGTTTGGCTGCAGTGGGTGCCATGCTGCAGGGTGTCCCACAACAGTGCTGTAGAACAGAGTGTAAAAGGTAGGGGGCACTGAATTACAGCATCAACAGGTGCCACTGAAATTTTAGAGCCCAAAGTCTATCACTGCCTTAGCAACAAGTGCAGAATGAGGATCTAGGGCAAGTGTCAAGAGCTTTATAGGGCCAAATGACATCCCATTGTCTCTTTAAATCAGTGTTTTTCAACCAGTGTGCCGTGAGATGTTGCCTGGTGTGCCGTGGGGAAAAGATGGGGGTGGGGCGGCGAGCCGCCGCATCACGCCTGCAGGATCCCTGGCTGGCTGGCTGGCTGAGTGCGTGTGGTTCCTTCCAAGAGGAGCCTGGCAGGCGCCAGCAGGGGGAAGCGCTTCTGCGGGGAAAGCAGGCAGAGTCAGCGCCCAGCAGCGCGGCGCTGGATTGAGGAGGCGGTGCTTCGTGCGGAGCTGCTGGGTGCCGACCTGGCAGGCCACTTCCTTGATCCGGCGGCCTACCGGGTCGGCGCCCAGCAGCTCCGCACGAAGCACCGCCTCCTCAATCCAGCGCCGCGCTGCTGGCCACTGACTCTGCAGACCGGCTCCTCGATCCGGCACTCTGCAGGACAGCTTTCTTTTGGGCAAGGAGTTTGCAAACAGTTTAACAGCGCAGCCCTGTCCCTGCGCATTCGGAAGCGAGCCCTGGACCGCTCAGGGGGGGGGCCTTACTCCACCTCGCGCGAGGAGTGGGGGGCCCTAAACATTGCCGTTTTCGGCGGCGGCAACAGGCGGGCGGCAGGCGGGATCTGCAGGCGGGGGGCGCCTCAGCTCTGGCGTCTCTCCCCCAGGCTGTTTCCTTGGCAATGGGGGATGGAAGCCGCGTCTCCCCCAGGAGCAGGAAAAATGTCAGCAAGGCGAGAGCCGCCCGCAAGCCCCGGCACCGCGAGCTCCTCAGTGGCAGCGCAATGCCGCAGTGGCTGCTCAGTCTCCTGCTCTCTCCCGTGTCCCGCACCGGCGCAGCTGGGCGCCGACCTGGCAGGCCGCCTCCTCAATCCGGTGCTCCCTGCAGCGCTGCTGGTCACCGACCCAGCAGGCCGCCTCCGGGACCCAGCAGCAGCAATGCTGGCTGCGGTAATTACAGTAAAAAATTTTTTAAAAAAGACACCCCTATGGCTTATTTTCTTGGGTAAAATAAATATAAGACGGTGTCTTAAAATGTGGGAAACACGGTAATAACCTCAATAATGACCTCAAGCAGCTAATAACCTCAATAATATAGGCACAGAGTTAATTTTTTTAAACATTTTCTAATGGTGGTGTGCCTCGTGATTTTTTTCATGAAACAAGTGTGCCTTTGCCCCAAAAAGGTTGAAAAACACTGCTTTATATGACCTGATTCCTGCTGGGCTGGTACCAGCAGTTACCACTCTTGGGCCATCTACAGTGGCCTGAAAGCTGCCACCATTGGAAAAGGAGTGTTTGGTACCAACTATCAGAACCCTCAGTTTGATATACACACAGAGCACCATACATTGATCCTCAAACCGTGCAGATAGCACAATCAAGCAGACACATGTCTGTTGCAATGAATAGAGATGGAACAGGAATCATATTGATAGTGTATACTCAGTAGAAGTTTGGACTATGGTCTTACTCTAATGTAACTGCATGGAGCGATC
Organism: Zootoca vivipara; assembly: GCF_965207765.1. Lineage (NCBI taxonomy): Eukaryota > Metazoa > Chordata > Lepidosauria > Squamata > Lacertidae > Zootoca > Zootoca vivipara. The sequence continues at coordinate 61,566,281 of NC_142587.1, forward strand.
CTAATGTCTTAAATAGCCTTTTTAGTTTAGTTTGGCTGCCTTTTTTGTTTTTGTTATTGTCAGTTTGCTTTGGTGACTCCAACTTGGAAAGTACTTGTGTGGTTTGAAGTTCATCAAAACTATATAGAAATGACTTCTGAAGGCAGCCCTGTTTAGGGAAGTTTTTAAAGTTTAATGTTTAATAGATTAGTGTATTTTAATACTTCTGTTGGAAGCCGCCCAGAGTGGCTGGGGAAACCCAGCCAGATGGGAGGGGTATAAATAATAAATTATTATTATTATTATTATTATTATTATTATTATTATTATTATTAATTACATGACAGGTAAAAGTGAAAACAAACATAGGCCAGGTCTAACTATAAAACAAGTTTGCGTTAGATAAATTAAAAACTTCAGGTAATATTTGCAAGCAAAACCTGTTCTATTGTGTTGCAGGCAAAATATATGTTTTCTTGAATATTCATGTGAACGCTTTGCATAAAAAATGGTCCTGATGTTTCAAACCACTTGTAACATTGCATCCTGGAAAGAAAGCACATTGACAAGAGAGGATTTCATCCCTAGGAAAATTAACTTTTTGGCTGCAGGGAACTGAAAAGGATGGATTAAACAGTTCAAATCTGCCAAGAAAAGTGACCAATTTGATAGGAAAACCTGAGGATTAGTTCATGGCTGGAGAGGAAAAAAACCTTAACTGAATTAAGATGAGATGAGAAATACATATTTTGGACTCGGAGAATATCAAGGTAGATATGTCAAGCCATCACCCAATTATGTTAACATTACTTTTGAGCAAGTGAAGCAAATTGCCTTGATCATCAAAAACCTGAAGGTGAAAAGAATAAAAATGACTCTAAAAAAGAGACAGGCTGTATATTAAAGATTTTGCTTGAGAGCGTCTGAAGTCTCTAAGGTCTTGCAATCAAAACTAAAATGTAGAGAAAGCATTCACTTCTCCTTTTACATTTTATTTGCTAAAGGCTGTAAATAAGAAATGAAAGTAAACTTTTTACAGGAAAAATAGAGTTCTGCCAGATGATGCCATGAAGGACTTTTTCAGGGAGTCGTAGCAAAGTTATGTTTAGCAGTTTGGAGACTGGGCGGCGAACAGTTACAGATCTTCCAGTAGTCTGGAATGTATAGGCATGCTCTCATTCAGGTGCAGGGAGGGACTTGAGCCCCACTCAGGGCTTTTTCCCCCCAGCCAGAACTCACCTCTCAGGTGGGCACCATTGCCATTATAAGAGTTCAAGGGAGACGCTCATGGTGAGTTCCAGCACCTCTAGAAGGCAGGTATACTTGCCTTGGACCTTGGAGGGCTAAGCTAGCCAGGTGGGAAGCACTGACACCAGGGGCCAGATGCCTTTTTTGTTTGAGTTTATAACTTTATTCTAACAATATTCTTGCCCCAAGCTTCAGCATAGCTGCCAAGTTTTCCCTTTTCTCGCGAGGAAGCCTATTCAGCATAAGGGAAAATCCCTTAAAAAAGGGATAACTTGGCAGCTATGAGCTGCCTAGCTCTGCAAGGGCCTGGGTACATGCCAGAAATAAACCAGCACAGCCAGTGGGGTCTGCATGTGTACTTATTTCAGCAGCACCTCCTGGTGGTGAGGTAAAAGTGAGTCCCAGGCAGGGCGATGTACACTTCACCATCATATGCCTTCTTTCTGTGAGCTCATTCAGCACAAGCTCTTTGCAATTTGCAGTCCAGAAGTTGCCTACCCTTGCTATACCTTCTTAATTTTTTGAATCAAAATTCAGTGTGGGCTATTATTATTATTATTATTATTATTATTATTATTATTATTATCATCATCATTATTATTATCATTATTATTATCATTATTATTATTATTATTATTATTATTATTATTATTATTAGAATTCATATACATACTGCCTTATACCTGGAAGTCTCAGGGCAGTTCACAGAAAAGATCAACATAAAAACCACAATACTATGTTTATGGCTTACATTTCTCTTCCGTGGAAACCATCTGAGCTCAGGTGTTCTGTCATCATTTTGCATAATCTTTTGTTTAAAAGAAGAGAAACCTAAGCCAACAAGAATTACAAATGTTCTTCTCGTTATTTTTATTTAGTGTTTTGTTGGAATTTGTGCCTTGGGCCCTCTGCAGTCCATACATTTCAACATATTGAGCAATATTCTTCTTGCCTTCTGTTTGTCAGTATGTCGTCTTCCATTTTACTGCTATCAGCTTCTGCCAGCATATCTGACCATATGTAGTTTGATGATAGTTCTTCACCAATTATTGCTCACAGCTGCAGGTCTTCCCCAATATCATTTTCCAGATGCAAGACACTTTACATTCCATTTCCCAGCAAGCCCCAGATTGGTTGTGTAGCTACCATGACATCCTGATTTTGCCAGGTCTTTCCTCAACTCTTTGCCTGTTTCTGACCTGCACATTTAAAGCACTGAGAATGTGTGAGGAATATTCAGGTATAAGCGGAGGGCAGGATCACACAATGGACAACTAATTTATGGCTAAGAATGTATAAATTATGAAATTGTGTAGTTTGTCACTGATTACAACAAAAGATTCCAGTTTAGACTGTTCCTCCAAGCATGGAAAGAGAAAGTGTTCACTCTTACTAGAGGGGAAAGACTGCTGCAACCACCAAGGGCAAACTTTTCCACCTGCCTTGCCCTGCCCACCTGCCTGAGACCATTATAAGGTGGAGCTGATGCTTAAGTGCTTACTATTGTCCTCTCTTGACATTTTTTGTGGGGAATGCTCTTTGCCTTATTGGCTGGAATATGAATGCATTCGGTTCGTGCTACTTTGAAATGTAATTATTTTGTTTCAGATTTTTATTCATTTTATCATTTGCATTATTTGGTTTTAGAACATTCAGCCAAATGCCTACATAGTGCCAAGATGGCTGGGCACCTTTGTGGGTCCTTAGTGCAAGAGAGGCAGAGCACGAAAATCCTTAGTGCCAATTGGTGCATTCCAAGGGTGTGAGAGAGACCTCCTTTGAGGCCAAACTTCCTTATCCACCTGGGGTTCTGCCATCTCAGTGCATGGCCTGGGAATGTGGGCACCTTCAGGTTGTGACCGAGGAATCATGGCAGGCTGGGGGAACTGTGTCCCAATTCCTTAAAGGTAAAGGTAAAGGACCCCTGACAGTTAAGTCCAGTCTCGAACAACTCTGGGGTTGCAGCGCTCATCTCGCTTTACTGGCCGAGGGAGCCGATGTTTGGCTGCAGACAGTTTTTCCGGGTCATGTGGCCAGCATGACTAAGCCGCTTCTGGTGCAACAGAACACCCACTGAAACCAGAGCAGCAAACGGAATCACTGTTTACCTTCCTGCTGGAGCGGTACCTATTTACCTACTTGCACTTTGACGTGCTTTCAAACTGCTAGGTTGGCAGGAGCTGGGACCAAACAACGGGAGCTCACCCCATCGTGAGCCCAAACCGCTGACCTTCCGATCGGCAAGCCCAAGGCTCAGTGGTTTACACCACAATCCCACCTACATCCAATACCTTAGGCAAGGGCTATTCCTTAGGCAATGGCTATAGTTGTCCAGTTAAATTAGTTCCCACCCTACAGGCCTCCCCATCTGCTGATTTAATTTAAGGTCTAAATAAAAGTGGCCCAGTTCAACCCCAGCTTATGAGTCTGCCTCTTTATTTGCCTGTCAAGACACATGTATTTGTTTATTCTTTCTGAGCTGGCCAATATACTAACTATTATTGTAGACTTTTGGAGGCTCATTTATGTGAGTGAGGAGTTTGTGTTGGTGTTATTAAAATATTGTGTAAATCTGTATGGTATAAATTGGCATCATCTCCTCATATTAATACTGTAGATCACACAGCTTATATTGTTGTATCTGTTCTGATCTGAAAACAGGCCATATGCCAGAAATGTTTGGTTGCTTCAAAATATCAGATAAGTAGTTTTTAGAATGATCATCCACAATTATTCTAGTTAGATGCTTTCAAACTAGCCTGCGCTGCTGGCTGGCTTATATGATTACTTGTTGACAGGTTTGCATAGTTTATTCAGTCATTCATTACTTACTTTATTTGATCCTGAGCACTTTTGTTCTTTTGATGTCTCCAGTTGGGGGGGGAAATTCGCTTGCTACTGATTTGCTGTTACCAACCATAACATTATATTTCATTACATTTTTGAAAATTAGGACTTGGCTTTACATGAAAGGAATAGATTGCCATTTTAAGCACGATTGCTTTAAGATTGAAGGGTAATACAGTATAACATTGTTTAAGTGGAGTTTTCCAGATAGGAGCTATCTTTATTTTGATCATGTTTTATGTCCCTTAGTGCTCATCTTCATGCTTTATGAGTCCTGTTGTGCTCCTCAATTGTAACATAATTCTACTGCAAGCAAATTTCATTTCCCATAGATGCTGACAAATGGAGGCTCCATTATAACTGAGTTCTTCAAACTTTAACAGGTATGAGCACAGTGGTAGTTAATCTTGTTAGCGTGCCTTGGATTCAGATGACTCCTGAATCAACGTGAGCCTCTTTGGACAGATCTGTGGCTTTTCTAAACTGAAGCAGGATTTCTCTGAAATACCCTTAATTGAAGTGAGAACTTCTGAAGCACATTAAGATGCTTTCATTATTTGGATGGTGGGTTTTTTAAAAAACAAACAAACAAACACTGTGGACAGTGTGCCACCAAAAACTGAAATATTTCTCTACATTTTTGCCATATTAAAAAAATGGCAAAGAGAGAGTTTGGGGGCTTCTTTGTCACTGACAGGTCTAATCAACAGGATTGCCAGTGCTCTCCAATCACATTGCTTTGAGGAAAGGATGTTGAAGTAATGCATCATCTTGTTCTTGTTCGTTTTGTGCTTTGATGGACATTCAAGCCCTTCTGTGCCTTATACCAGTGCTGAATCAGGTTTGCACTTAGGGTCAGTAACTTTGGATGTCGGAACACAACATAAAATTCAACCATGAATCACCATAGTTTGGGAGAAACAATCCTTTTAAAAATCATCTACATGAATTTTATAATATTTCATTAAACTAATATGTCATATTTTTACCATAGAACCAAATTAATACTTTTTAAAACTCATTATTTTGTACCTTTAAAACCCTTATAATCGTATGTTTAAAATAACATTTTTTATATTGTGGGTGCATGTTTTCTTCATTAACAGCCCCATTCTCTGTATGACCATGCAGAAGTAACTACCATTGAGTTCAATGCTGCAGGAGACAATCCTATGCACACATACCTGGGATTAGTCCCACTGAACTCAATTACTTTGGACTAGACGTGTATAGGACTGTACTGTAAAATTTGAAAATTTCGGTATTTTATGTTTTAGTTTCGGAAAGCAATGACAGTTTGATGATCTGTCAAATATCAAGTTCAGAGGAGTGACATTTATACAGCACTATATCTATAGTTAACAAAACCAAACAAGAATTTCTATTTTTAATGTGGTGGTTCTCCTTATTAACATGCCATGGACTAGATGAACCACATCCCTATAATTAAGCTATTGAAGGAAAATATAAATGGATACATCAGAGTTGCCTCAGTGCTGTCAGTAACACAAATGATCTCTTAAGTAACTGTTGAAAAAAAGTTAAAAAAGAAAATATAATAAGCACACCATGAGTCCATCAGAGCTGAATGTAATGATCAAATAAACTGGAGGAGAAATAAGGGGCTATATATCTGCAGATCATGCACCCATACTGATGACTAGATGTATGATATTAAACGACATGGTATTTATCATTACACAAAAGCAATAAGAGTCAAAGGTTTTCTGCAACTGCTGTAATTTTAATCAACATGATGCCCAAAGATTCCAAAAAGAAATGATAGTAAAATAGTCTGTAGTCAGAAACAGCCAAGAGATGTGCAGCAAGATTGGAGGGCAGTGAGGGTGGAAACTGGGGGTATTCCTGAGGCCCTCTTTTCACATCATTCAGGCATGGAAATGTATTGCAGATAGCCCTTCTGTCAACATTCCTGGCTCCTCTGCCTGTGCAGGCTCAGACATTTGTACATTGGGCAAAGGGTCTGAAAGTGGATTCCTCTGCATTTAGCTGGATGCATTTAGAATCCTTCCGGTGATATGGCGGATCATGTAGGACTCTGATCACAGGGAGATATCTAAATTCATTCAGCTGCACACACACACGGAATCTCCTCTTAGAACTTCCTATTCAATGCAGAAGGTCAATGGTGGAGGCCACCACACATGAGCACATCATGGCCAGTGCTTGCTCCTCTGTGCCTCCTACACATTCTGTCCACCCTCCATATATGTTATTTGAATGCCTGGATAAAGCTATTGTTTCATCAGTTTCACCTGTTTTCTCCATTGTTATATGTGTGTTCTTTCCTACTCAGAATAGACCAGGTCTTACCTGATGGCATTCTTTTGTCCCATCATTACCCAAAGGAAGCCCTTGAACCTCCCCGCTTACCTACATGGCTTACAAGCCCTCATTTCCTCCACCCTTTCCATGTTATCATAGTGTTTTTTCCATACTGTGTCTTGTCACTTGTACCTGACATCATTTTTAGTTGATGTCACCCCACATCTCATTTTCATATCTGCTCTAGAGAGAGGAATCTTTCTCTCATCTTTGGACGATGGCTTTAATTCACCAAGGGTACTCTGAAACAAATTTCATTTCTTCTGGAGCAAAAGTCAAAAGTGATACTTTAAATCATAATTAACTATTATCTGTGTGGGAATAAAAAGTATGAATGACAGCTATGAAAATTTCTATTGCCTTTGAGAGCTTATTCCATAAATCACAGCTATACGAATGAAACAATTTTTTATTAGTTGGAAAAAAATATTCCATTCATTCTCATACAAGAATCCTCAAGCCACATGCCTCTCTGGAGTAAATTCACTAGTTTCTGTCAGGTCACCCTGGGATATGTGAAATATAATAGCTTACATTGCTTACAAAGTCAGAATTTCCATCTAGGAGAAATGGCTCTCTTATAAAATTGCAAAAATATGTGACAACAGATATATGAAAATAGTAAAATACAATGTATAATCATACTGCTTACAAAACACAATGGTAGAATAGCAATTAGGTTTCCAAGCCACACACTTTAACATAAGAAAATGTCAATATTTATAGTTGGCATTACCAACTCTGCATCCATTCAGCACTGCAGAAAACACAGTGAGGGATCATGTAATTAATAACATTATCCACTGCAGTGGGTGTGTTTAGTCCTTCCAGTTACCTAGAGGCAGCCCTAATAGCAAGCTACATAAGAAGCTGCTTTCTATAGGAATGGGCAGCTAATTGTGAAAGGTGATGCCAAAGGGCAAGGTTTAAATATAGCCATTTGTGAATGAATGTGACTGGAATATCTGGTTGTCTTTTCTGATCGTGAATGCGACAAACATATTTCACTGTTTTATATGTAGGAAGTTAAATGTTCATGGTGACACTTGTCACCTGCTATGGGATTTACACTGGCTGCCAATTAGTTTCCAGGCTCATTTCAAAGTGCTGATCTCAATCTTTCAAGCCCTTAATGGTTTATACTAGGACCTGGGTACTTTAGGAACTCCCCCCCCCCCACTCCTCCCTACATGCTCCAATCATAATCTGGCACCCTCTTCCAAATATTTTGAACTTTGGAAGCAAGGATGGCATCAGCCAGGGGTAGGGCCTTTGATGCTGTAAGTTGTTGAGTTAAGTTCACCAGGCCTAATCACTATACTGCTTCAGACAACTGCTTTTTTCAAAAGAACTTTGGTCAATTTCAGTAATTTTTGCTAACTTTCTTCTGTTATATTTATGTGGCTGACATTTCTTAATTAGATACGTTAACTCATTAGTTTGAATATATGGGAGACAGGGGTTGTGTTTGCTTTTAGTACTGTTTGTTAGCTGTCTTGAGCCCCTTTGGAGAAAGAGGTGGGATATACATTAAAAAAAATAAAGATAGAGTAGAAGTAAACAAATTGTGCCTTGATGTTATTGTTTGTTTAGTGGTATCTTTAGCCTTGATGTTATTGTTTGTTTAGTGGTATCTTTTACTTCCATGGCATCTGACACCTAGCAAACACAAAGCATAGGCGATACCCTCCCATACAAGCATATCACCATCTGGTCCAGTAATAGACAATAAGATAAGAAGCTAGGATACCTTGCATGCAAATAGCTTCTCTGCAACTAAGCTATGGGCTGTGTCAGTGTTTCTCAACCTTTTTTGGGCCACGGCACACTTGTTCAAGAAAAAAAATCCCGCGGCACACCAACTCTGTGCCGCCCTATATTTAGTTTAGTTTGGAGGGGAGACGTAATCATTACACACACGGGTGCAAAAAGTGCATGGTGTAAAAGTTGGAGTTTAATGGCAAAAGACTGTTGAGGGGTTCCTTTGCGGGTCTGTTTTGTATTATGTCCTTGGCGGAGCCACTCGCCGCCTTCTCCCCGTGCACGCAGCCCCGGCGGCGGAGTTTCTGCAGCGGAAGGGAACAAACGACGGACCGACCTCCGATCGGTCCCTGTCTGTGTGGGCTGGGGCTTCTTGGTGAGGCTCCCTTTTGAGGCTCCCACATGCGGCTCCGGAGCCGCGGGTTGCCGACCCCTGGCCTAGCAAGAAGAGCACCTCACCTTCTGCAGGACTCCTTGCCGAAGAGGCCGCTCACTCCCCGCCAACCAAAAAACTCCCGGGCGCCGCCAGCAAGAGGAGCGAGAGCGAGACAAACAGCCGCGGTGGTGGCTGTTGAGAGCTGCGCTCGCCCCGCCCCCGTCGTGACCCGGCCGGCTTCCTTTCCGGCAGGTCAGCGCCCCTAATGGCGGCCGCCAGTCACGTGACAGGGCAGCAAATCGCCCTTCTCGTCGGCAGCGTCTCCCGGCACACCAACCAGCGTCCCGCGGCACAGTACTGTGCCGCGGAACAGCGGTTGAGAAACGCTGGCTGTATAACTGTCTATGTTTAATCTGTGATCTCCAATAACCATTGGAACGTACATGAAGAAAAAAGAATATGAGTCACCATTGGGGTATAACAAGGACCTCCAGATTTTCAAGTGCCATGCTATTGTCTCTGATCAACAGTCATGTCTCTTGTCCTAGGCCCCACCTCTTGATATTTCCAGCATCACTGAATACATTGAAAACAATTTTAACTCGTCTGTAGTAGCATTTATTATTTGTTCTTTTGGAATTCTGAAAATCTTACCTGAAATGACCAAGAAATGCACAGGAGTATGCCAGAAGAAACATGGGTTCTGCTGCTACTGATTCTACTACTTCTTTTGGTTGTCAAATGATGGGAGAAAGCAAAGCAGCAAAAATAAAATAGAATTCCATCTGGTTTTGACTATATTTCAGCCTGTATTTTGAATTACCATGCTAAAATCATTTAGCTCTCTATACCAGACAGCTCCAGAACAGAGTGCTAATAAATGGATTCTCTGTTCAGCCAAACACCAAAGAATCAAGTGTTTAAAGAATAAAAATACTTAGGACATTTATGACTATTCACATCAGTATGGCTATTACCCTCAAGCTTTACTGTTTTTGCAATACTAGTTTTTCAAGAGTAGTGGATTGCAAATCATTGTTTCTTTCATTTCTGGCCAAGTTTCTCTGGAATAATTGCTATGTGCACATATAGCCTACTCTGCAACAACATCCATGTTACCAAATGATAAAGAGATTATGTGACAATCTAAAATACAAAGGGCAACATGAAATGAGTGTAGCAAGCACTTTTCAGGCCTGTCTGACTGGAAGGTCAATATGTCTACAGCAATAAAAATAACATATTGTGGGGCATTATAGAAGGTGTGTTGTCATGTCATCTTCTTTTCATGCAGTTGAAGGGTCACTGATCCCACTATGGAAGGAGGGCTAAGTCATCACTGACAATTTTATATAAGACTGACTGACAGGACACATGCTGCTAGGAATCCCATCTGGTGTCAAAAGTCCAGCAGAAATCCAAACCACTTTTCAACTATCATTTTGCAGCTAGGTGAGAAAGCTAAAGCTGTAGGCAATTTTCATGAAAACTGACATACGATACACAATGAAAGATAACGGAAGGGAAGAACAGTCACTACTAATAGCCCAGCACAGGTGATAGGTCTGAATCACTTCTAAGGTGCTGACCCTATGCATATTTGCACAGGGGGAAACTGCTCTGAAATATGCTTAGAATCAGCACCACTTTAATGCACCCTTAATGTGCCTGGCCAGATTAAATTTATGTTACTGGTTTTGGTGACTTCAACCAGTTTGCTGATGCTGTTTGATAAAATAATGTATCGCAACATGTGCTGTTTAGGAAATGGGGAGAAGAAGCACCACATTTGATAATTTTGCCTGTGTGTGCTATGTTGTGATCATGTGCATTTTAATTTTATGTCAGTGCTTATTCTATAGTTTTAAATAGGCTGAATGAAACCATTCATAGGTGTTTTTCCAAATATTATTGGTAACACTAAGAACTACAGACTTTTATGAACAACTTGTTTTAGCCTTATGAAAATCCTCACTGATTTCAAGTGTTTGATGGCTCAGTCCCCAGACTTGGTCTGGGACTAGAAAGGAAGCACCCACCCCTTGAGACATCATTTCCTGCTAGCCCTGCCTGTCAACCAGCATTTCCAGCTAGCCCTGTCTGTCAATCAGAGGAGGTCTTTCCTGTGTTTGATTTTTATGATGATTCAGTATTTCTTTCTAATAAAATACAGACTATAATGTCATATTAAAGGAGACTTATAATGACTTGGCAAAGGTTAAAGTGAACAGATGCCATGAGAAGTAGCTATTTCATATGAGCACAAGTTTCATAGTGTTGTGGAGGTGGGGGTGTAAGGCTGATCTGCATTCAATCTATTGGTAATTACACTGACTTGTAATAAGTTGTATTTGTACCTGCAAAGTTTATTCAGGGAAAATGCAGCTGCTCAAGGAAATAGTTTATTTTTGTCATGAATGGATCATCATTATAGTCTAGTCATGGAGCCACTGGCTGTTTGGAGACAAAAGAATTAAGTTTATTTAAGAAATAAGAACATAAAACAAGGATTTGTCATGTGTGCATGCTTTTTAAAGGAAGGACTGGTTGATTTTATACTTTATCTTGTGAAAGTGATTTGCTGAATTCAATGCAATTTGTTAAAAATAAATCACATAACATTAAATGACAAATTGAAATGCCCTTAAGGTTGAAATTGCTGTAGGAACATCTCTACCAAGAAAGTTCAGTTAGGTCAGCTGAAAATTCAGTCTGCCCTGGGCCCACAATGTGATGGAAATAGGAAGATCACTGTACCAGTGGAGAGAAAAGATATTAAAGCAATATATAATGCAATATAACCACAGAAATATAAATTTTCAAATTGCTAACTGATTGCAAAAAAAGGTATCATTGATATAAGAGGAAACAGTTGCTGCTTGATGACCTTCTTGTTGCACATATGAGTTAATGAAGCAAACTATATGGGGCATGTTCCATTTAACCTTCCATTTTAACATATTGGTGATGAAAAGGTGGAAGAGAAATGCACCATCACATTACATGGAGAGAGATTGGGAATCTTGCAGATATTATTTTGTACTCCTTGCTTTTACTGCCAAATTTTTAAAAGGAACAAAACAAAAGCAACAATCCCAGCCTCAGAGACAAGCAATGCCATCCCTGAAAAATGGAACTACTACCAACAGGTCAGTTTGGTATCTTTTTTAGAGCAAAGAAAAATAACATTCATAACGGTAAACAATTTAGAGTTCTAAACAACTTCTAGTCGTGATATGTTCAATTCACTATTTTCCCTCCTCCTGTAACTAGGAGATTGCAAAAGGTCCCCTAAATCTATTCAGTGTTGTGTTCAGAGCCATAGGCCAGATTCTCTTTCTGTAACCTTAGGAGGATCTTACTATGTGCTGTAAATAAACCCAGAACATCTACTAGGTGAATTTTGCTTTCCAAATAAAGAGTCCTACAGACTTCAATGAAAATTGGATCTGGGCTCACATCAGAAAATTTGAGTTAAGAAAAACAGCTTATAATAATAATAATAATAATAATAATAATAATAATAATAATAATAATAATTTATTTATAACCCGCCCTCCCCAGTCAAAACCGGGCTCAGGGCTGCTCACACCAATAAAATTACAATAATACATAAAAAGCAATTAATTAAAATACAGACCAAAATACAGTATTAAAATTTAAAATGCAGCCTCATTTCGAGTAGTCCACAAATTCAAGCCATGAGGGAGGAAAAACACAGGGGTCAGACTAAGTCCAACCCAAAGGCCAGGCAGAACAGCTCTGTCTTGCAGGCCCTGCGGAAAGATGACAAATCCCGCAGGGCCCTGGTCTCCTGTGAAAGAGCGTTCCACCAACTTGGGGCCAACACTGAGAAAGCCCTGGCCCTAGTAGAGGCCAATCGAGCCACCCCATGGCTCGGAATCTCCAAAATATTGTTGTTTGTGGACCTTAAGGTCCTCCGCGGGGCATACCAGGAGAGGCGGTCCCGTAGATACGAGGGTCCCAAGCCGCATAGGGCTTTAAAGGTCAAAACCAGCACCTTAAACCTGATCCTGTACTCCACCGGGAGCCAGTGTAGCTGGTAAAGCACTAGATGAATGTGATCCCACGGCCGGGACCTCGTAAGGAGCCTCGCCGCGGCATTCTGCACCCGCTGGAGTTTCTGGGTCAGCTTCAAGGGCAGCCCTGCGTAGAGTGAGTTACAATAATCAAGCCTGGAGGTGACCGTCGCATGGATCACTGTGGCCAGATCAGGGCGAGAGAGGTAAGGGACCAACTGTTTGATACGGCGGAGATGGAAAAATGCCACCTTTGCTGTGGATGCAACCTGCGCCTCCATGGAAAGGGAGGCGTCAAAGGTTACACCCAAACTCTTGACAGAAGGCACTGGCACTAAATGAGCCCCTGCAAGAGATGGGAGTTGGCCCCCCAGCCCCAAGTCGTCCCGACCCAGCCAGAGGACCTCTGTCTTTGAAGGACTTAGCTTCAGTCAGCTCCCACGTAGCCATCCAGCCACAGCTTCCAAGCACCTGGTCAGTGTGTCCGGGGCCGAGGCAGGGCGGCCATCCATCAACAAATAAGATCCAAGGACCAGGATTTTCATCAAAAGGCACTGTCTTAATGTATCAATAGTAAGCTTCTGAGCTATGAAATTTGGACTTCATGAAGAAATGTATGCCAAAAATCGCAGATGCCCCACTTAAACTAGTCATACCTTCAAGTATAAACAGGCTTAATTCCACGTGTTAATATTGCTCTGTGAAGATGCATACAGGCAAGCAGATGCTATCTAACTCTAAAAAAGCCCCATCCATTGAAGGTGCAGGCTGGGATGAGACAATTAAAGACTACATTCAACTACTTTAAGGTTTTTGTTACAGGTAGGTAGCCATGTTGGTCTGACCTAGACCCTTACATATAGTGAGAGGGTGGGGAGGAGTATTACCGGTACTCAGAAGGGTGGTGGGAATGGGTGATTGGCTGATAGGTGTGGTAAACCTGTTGATGACTGTTGACGACTGCAATTGGTCTTATAGGAAAAAGCAAGGGGTGAGATGGCTAAATATAGCTTTATCATGTATAATGAGATAATAATCCAATGTCTTTATTCAGACCAGGTCTCTCCATGGTTTTAAGTTTGGTAATAAGTTGCAATTCAGCAACTTCTCTTTCCAGTCTATTTCTGAAATTTCTGAAATACTTTTGTAATTATAATTTTATAATTTCCACATTAGATAATACTGTATAAGTAAATCTATTAATATATATTGCTTTACTTTAGGGCTCTTGATAACAAAGTGTATACTAATTTTTGAGTTATAAAGCAGGCAGATATTATGCAGAGAGATTAACCAGTTTAGCAACACTTTCACATAGCTGTTGAAGTTGTGTTATTTTCATGGGTGGGGAATTATTTCTTCACAAAAGAACATCACAAGGTCAAATATGTAATTAGAATTATCAACAACATTCTGAATTTGGTATAAACTAACATATTTAACAGATCCTGCAGAAAACGTTTAAAAACTTTTAAAAGTTCATATAATTGGAGCTTCAGGTCAAATAGGCAGGAATTTCACTAGAATCTTGTTGATGTGGAGTTACATGAGCAAAATGCAGCAAATGCCAGCGATAAGAAAATGTTTCTGGCTCACATCTGGATAGCAAGTGGTCCAAGTGTTTTTGTTGCTGTTGTTTCTTTGTTTTTATTTTGTCCCGTTGCTTTCCCCACTGTTTACTGCTGAATCAGAACAAATATCAGTCCACAGAAAACCCAATTGACATTTGTTCCAAATCAGCAATAAAAAACAAGATTTCAAAGGAAAAGTGGTGGGATACCTCTTGGACCCATGACTTTAAATCATGGGAGAAGCTAATCTGTTGATGGGCCATTGAGCTTGCTGATCACAAGGTAAACAGTTCAAAACCGTGCGGTGGGTTGAGCTCCTGTTGTTTTGTCTCAGCTCCTGCCAACCTAGCAGTTCGAAAGCAAACCAATGCGAGTAGATAAATAGGTACCACTTCAGTGGGAAGGTAAACAGCATTTCCGTGCGCTCTGGTTTCCATCACGGTGTTCTATTGTGCTAGAAGTGGTTTAATCATGCTGGCCACATGACCTAGAAAGCTTCTGTGGACAAACGTTGACTCCCTTGGCCTGAAAGTGGAGATGAGCGCCAAACCCCATAGTCAAATTTGACTGGCCTTAACTGTCCACGGGTCCTTTACTTTTTTACTGCACCGTATATATGCATAGTATTGTGCTGTAAGGCTGAAATCCTATACAGTCCCAGGTAAGTTTTCGTGGACTTAGTTCAGAAAATATTTGCATGTTATTGCCCTGCAAAGCAGGGGTGGGTGACTTTTTTTCAGACTGAGGGCCACATTCCTTCATGGGCAGCCTTCCAGGAGCAGACAGGCACATATTAGTGGTGGGTGGGGCAAGCGGCAAAAGTGGGTCTAGCAACAGATGTGACTCTTTCTACAGGAAATCTCTCTGCAAGAGACGACAGACTATATTCCAGTTGTGCACAATTCAGAGGCTTCCATGCACACACACCCCTCTCTACTGGGGGAAGCAAAAGTCATCATGAAAGCTCAAGGACACACTCCAGCCAGGCAAAAGCACAGTTCAGTGCCACTGGTGGCTGTGGCCTGGGAAGCGAGGGTATGGCCAGGGGAAAGTTTTGTCAGCCAGCTGGAGAGCTTGGGTGGCCACATTTGGCCTTCAGGCTGAAAGCAGTAGGTTGTTTTCTCTTTGTCCACTGAGCCAGTGGGATGTTTTCTGCTTACTTCAGTAGGGACATTCCTACATAGGCTTTCCATTCTCATACATATTCATCCGTCTTTTATAGGGGTGAGTGGCTTCTGTGCCCCTGATTTTGCAAATGATGGCTTATTTAATGGAGATAGATTAAAGAATGAGAGCACATTATGCCCCTCTTGCTGTTTATTTTAATTACTGTAAAAATAGATACTTCACAATGTGCCAAGCAATTAATAAATAATCACATAAATAATTATTTTTCCAAGCTTCTTGAAATTGAAGGATACCATTGTTCCCTGATGCCATTTCATGCATCAGACTTCTTATTTAAGACCTCTTTTTACATGGCTGCAATTGGAAAATGCCTTGAGACATCAAACATTCTACTCCATTAATACAACACAATTTCTCCTTCATTAAAATCAATGACGTTATGGTGGTAGAGAGTTTGGTTCTAGGAATCAGGATAGCCAGTTGTCCCAGTAATAAAACAATTATGAATTATTCTCTGCCTGTGAAGGAATTATACACAGCTTTAGTGTTTATTGGTCCCTCCCCCAACTCTTTAATCTTCTGCAATCTTTCATCTTTTCCCTTTTGAACAGATTGGTCGGAAGATTGATTATAGATTTTGTCATCATAGGCAAAACTGTATGTTTCATAGAATTTTCTTTCCATAGTTACAACTTTGATCAAAATCACTGTTAATTTAAGATGCAATCCTGTGTACAATTTGGTGTATATAGATTTCATTGAAATCAATGAGTTTGGCAATCAAATTTTAAACACATTTAATTGATGTAACAACTGTGTAATTTACTTCCTTCCAAGTAAGTATATATGTACTAGGAGACAGGTTTATAACTACACATGATAGCAGCCTATGTTACTAACTATTCTTTAGGCAATCCATTAATTCAGAAGCATGAGAAACCTGTGGCTGAAATTTCTTGGTCAATGAAGGCAAAATGTTGACAGGTGTGACTGTCACAACTGTCTTTTTCAGCATCACTAGACAGATTTTCAAAGGAGTCGTTTCCACTTTTGCATATAGATTTATATTTTTGACCACAACTCTGTTATTATTTACAAATGAGGCAGGTATTGTAAACACTAAGAATTCTGGCAGTGATCTAGATAGAAACAGTGCACAAATTTCTGCTATGAACTCATGGGGCCAACCGCTGGTTAAATGAGACACAAGACACTGGTCTTAGGTTGAATCAGGCCAGAACTATTATTGATTACAGATGCAAGTAGGTTTGGGCAAAGCCATTGGGTAGGTTTCCGGAATCAGGCAGCCCGTTTGCTGGTTGATCAGAAGAGGGTGAGTCAATCCTGCATTGAAGGACACCCACTGACATGCACCAAGTGGTATGATCCTGTACTCTGCATCTGTTCTATCCCTATCCTATCGCTGCTGCCACTACTGGATTAAATTGACATAGGAACACATAGTAGGGCGTATGTATATGTTACGTTGGCATTATTTCCCACCTCAGACCACATTTGTATTTGTTCTACATATGGATTTGTTGTTGTTGTTGTTGTTGTTGTTGTTGTTGCTTTTATCACGTATTATGCATTTTTATAATGTATTTTTATGTTCTGAACCACCCTGAGATCTATGGATGAAGGGCAGTATATACCGTGTTTCTCATATTATAAGACACGTCTTATATTTATTTTTTCCTCAAAAAAACACACTATGGCTTATTTTCAAGGGATGTCTTATTTTTTTCCTCCTCCTCCTGCCGCGGCCGGCATTGCTGCTGCTCCTATCATTATGTCTTATTTTCGGGGTATGGCTTATATTCCTTGAATGCTTAAAAATCCTGCTATGGCTTATTTTATGGGGATGCCTTAAAATATGAGAAACAGGGTAAATAAAATAAAATAATAATGAATAAATAAATGCTTGACAATCTTTAAGAATCCTGATCTAATCATATATTATGTGTACCTCCCAGAATAATGTGTAGATTATAAGTTCTTTATATACGATACCATCATACCTTGGTTGTCGAATGCCTTGGTACTCAGATGTTTTGGCTCCCGAACGCCGCAAACCCGGAAGTGAGTGTTTTTTTCGGAAGCCGTATCCTCCGACTGAGTGCAGGAAGCTCCTGCAGCCAATCAGAAGCTGTGCCTTGGTTTCTGAACCGTTTTGGGAGTCAAATGGACTCCCGCAACGGATTAAGTTCGACAACCAAGGTGCAACTATATACAAAATCACATGATGTTTCATGTATCTAACATGAAATGAAGTAGTAATAGAAAATGTAAAATTAAATTGATGAATAAATGTTTCACAACTGGGCCAAAATCTACATATCCTGACTTTTGGTGATTCAGTCCTGGTTCAGCAAAACCCTTGATTTATGCTGAACCCTCCTCAGGGTACCTGTTAAAAATAGCATTTTGTCATTCATCAGAGTCTGCAAACTCTTTTAAGTAGGGAAGGATTTAAATTCCATATCTCATATAACTTCCCTTGGTTAGAGATACAATTTCATATGAACCTATTTCAGTGCTATGGTATTTCTCATGCCAAACACGTAAATTAAAACTACAAAAATCTTTTTGTATCCTGTCAAGACAATTAGCATAGATTTCATTATTAACAATCTGCCAATAATTTATGATTAATAAAACAATGTAGCTTATTAATGAAATATTGAGAGCAAAAGGAGTAAGGTTGAGATATGATGGCATAATTCATCTAGAACATTTCTACTGCAGGTGGGTGTGGAGAATAAAACAATTACATTGAATGTAAGCTCTTCAAAGACACTTGAGGAATACCAAGTTATTATGAACTTTTAATAATGCAAGACTTCACTAGGAAATCATTACAATGAGTAGCCATCATTTCTCCTCTATGCATATTAAAATATTAAGCTAAGAATAATAATTTGGAAATATTTTTTGTTAAAAAAAGAGAAAGATTTCAGAGATTCTTTTTCATTAAAAGAATGTCCAGGTGGGCAAAGTGTGGTTAGAGCTGAAATGAAGAATGCAAAAGTTTGCATAGATTGTAATTAACACCTGAGGGTTATGTGGCATACAAATTCATTGGCAAATTCAATGCTTTTAATACTCTGAGATGTGGCTTTTCATTGCTCAAGTTCATGGGACAAGTCTGCAGAAGGGGATTCTGAAGTGATTCCTAAGCACATTGTTTTTCTGTGCCTCTTGGATGCTGCTGACTAAAGCCGCACATCTTCTGTGGATGGACTGCAGAGTTTAGGATGGCCCGCCCTCTTCCTGATGTCTCCATGCCTGATTAATACTTCTCTGATTGGCACAGGGAGACATGGTCAGACCATTCACTTTAAATCCTACCAGGCCCTTTTGCCCAGTAGCGAGCAGCATTCATGTGAGATAATAGACTACATCAGGGGTGTCAAACTCAAATTCATCGGGGGCCACATCAGCAGTTTGGTCACCCTCAAAGGGCCGGTTGTATCTGTAGGAAAAATACCCTTTAAAAGAGACTTTAAAGGCATGCACAGCAACATTACCTTTTTGTGCAGGGAACGTGGGCAGGTGGCGGCGAGGCGGCAGGGGCCTGATCTGGCCATAGGCCGAGTGGGGGAGGCGGCGATCTGGTGGGAGGCTGGCTAGTGGCGGCGGGGCCCGATCCGGCCGTAGCCCGAGTGCCAGAGGCGGCGGGAGGCCGCTAGTGGCAGAGGCGGGGCTCGATCCGGCCATAGGCCGAGCGCTGGAGGCGGCGGGTGGCCGCTGGCGCTGGAGGAGGGGCCCGATCCGGCCGTAGGCCGAGCGCTGGAGGCGGTGAGAGACTGCTAGCGGTGGAGGCAGGGCCCGATCTGACCGTAGGCCGAGCGCTGGAGGCGGCGAGAGGCTGCTAGCGGCGGAGGCGGGGCCCGATCCGGCCGTAGGCCGAGCGCTGGAGGCGGCAGGAGGCCGCTAGCGCTGGAGGCGGGGGCCGATCCGGCCGTAGGCCGAACGCTAGAGGCGGTGGGAGGCCGCTAGCGGTGGAGGCGGGGCCCGATCCGGCCGTAGGCCAAGCGCTGGAGGCGGTGAGAGACTGCTAGCGGTGGAGGCGGGGCCCGATCCGGCCGTAGGCCGAGCGCTGGAGGCGGCGAGAGGCTGCTAGCGGTGGAGGCGGGGCCCGATCCGGCCGTAGGCCAAGCGCTGGAGGCGGTGAGAGACTGCTAGCGGTGGAGGCGGGGCCCGATCCGGCCGTAGGCCGAGCGCTGGAGGCGGCGAGAGGCTGCTAGCGGTGGAGGCGGGGCCCGATCCGGCCGTAGGCCGAGCGCTGGAGGCGGCGGGAGGCTGCTAGCGCTGGAGGCAGGGCCCGATCCGGCCGTAGGCCGAGCGCTGGAGGCGGCGAGAGGCCGCTAGCGGTGGAGGCGGGGCCCGATCCGGCCGTAGGCCGCCAGCGCTGGAGGCGGTGGGAGGCCGCTAGCGCTGGAGGCGGGGCCCGATCCGACCTAGGCCGAGCGCTGGAGGCGGCGAGAGGCCGCTAGCGCTGGAGGCGGGGCCCGATCCGGCCATGGGCCGAGTGCTGGAGGCCGCGGGAGACCGCTAGCGGAGGTGGCGGGGCGCGATCTGGCCGTGGGCCGAGCGCTGGAGGTGGCGGGAGGCGGCTAGTGGCGGCAGCGGGGGTGAAGGCTGGCGGCCGGCGGAGGCTACGCGGGCCACATGATGAGGTCTGGCGGGCCGGATTTGGCCCGCGGGCCTTGTGTTTGACACCCGTGGACTACATGCTGGACACTTGAGGGTGGTGGAGAGAAGAGAGAAGTGGGCAACCAGAGGTGTTGAAAGGCCTCAGCTTGAAGCAGACTGGCCAAGTCACAAAGGTGCTCAGCACACTAATGGCTCACCCAGCATAGCACAACAAAGGGTAGTTATCCTAGGAACAGTGCAAGAACCTCCACTACCTGCTATTCATGCAATATTGTGAAGGAGCAGGACTGGGAAACAATATGCTCCCATACTGTAACATATTGTTTCTGGCATCTATATAGTTGCTTAATTTTGTTTGGTCAGGGATCATTTAACTTTCTTGCTTTGGAGCAATATTCTAGTCCAAGGCTTTCTAGATCAACCAAGGAGAACATTCAAAATGATACTCCCTATTGCTTTGGATAATGTGGGCAGTCAATAACAAAACCATTCCTCTGTGTGCTGTCTTTAGACTATTGGAAAATAGCATTATATGTGAGCTGATTCCCCCCCCCCCCAAGACATTTTTCTAGGATAATTATTGAGATTTGCACCTCCCCTTTGGAATTCCCTCCCATTGCATACTAGACATGCACCACCTCTGTTGCATTTTCGAGGCCCACTAAAGAGCTTTCTCTTTCAACAGGTCTTTTAAATGGAGATCTTTATCCCAGTCTGCATCTGAATTGAAACCATTTTTACCTGCTTATATCTATAGAACAGTTGTAACTTGTTTTATATATGCATTAGTTTTCAATTGTTTTTAAAAAAACTTTTGTCGTTTGATGGTTGTAACTCTTCTGTTGCTTTTATAATTGTTGGTTTTCCTTTTTGCAACATGTCCTGGGGCAGGTAGGTAGCCGTGTTGGTCTGGATCGAAGTAAAATAAAAAAATTCCTTCAGTAGCACCTTAAAGACCAACTAAGTTTTTATTTTGGTATGAGCTTTCGTGTGCATGCACACTTCTTCAGATACAGTGAAATGGAAGTTTCCAGGCACTTATGTAGAGAAGGGGTGGGGAGGGGTGGGGATGGGGAGGGGGGATCACTCAGAAGGGTGGTGGAAATGGGTGATTGACTGACTGATAGCTGTTGATTACCGCAAACGACTGCAAATGGTTTTGCATGAAAAAGCAAGGGTTGAGATGGCTGAAGATCGCTTATCATGTATAATGAGATAAAAATCCGATATCTCTGTTCAAACCAGGTCCCTCCATGGTTTTGAGCTTGGTGATAAGTTGCAATTCAGCAACTTCTCTTTCCAGTCTATTTCTGAAATTCTTTTGTAGTAAGACAGCTACTTTGAGGTCTTGTATAGAATGTCCTGGGAGATTGAAGTGTTCTCCTACTGGTTTTTCTGTCTTCTGGTTCCTGATGTCAGATTTATGTCCATTTATCCTTTGGCGTAGGGTTTGGCCTGTTTGTCCAATATAGAGAGCTGAAGGGCACTGTTGGCATTTGATGGCATACACAATGTTAGAAGATGAGCAATTAAATAGTCCTGAGATGGTATGTTGGATGTTGTTGGGGCCAGTAATGGTGTTGTCTGGGTGTATGTGGCAGCAAAGTTGGCATCTGGGTTTATTGCAGGCTCTGGTACCAGTGTCCATGTTAAGTCTGGTGGTTGTATTCTTGTGGGTGAGGAGTTGTTTAAGATTGGGTGGCTGTCTGTAGGCAATGAAAGGTCTTCCTCCCAGAGCTTGAGAAAGGGAGCTGTCATTGTCCAGGAGAGGCTGTAGATCTCTGATGATGCGTTGTACTGTTTTAGCTTGGGAGCTGTATGTGATGACTAGTGGTGTTCTGTTATTTTCTTTTTTGGGTCTGTCTTGCAGCAGGTTCTCTCTAGGTATCTGTCTGGCTCTGTTGATCTGTTGTTTAACTTCATCAGGTGGATATTTTAGTTCTAAAAAGGTTTGCTGTAGATCTCTTAGGTGAGATTCTCTGTCTGTAGAGTTGGAACAGATGCGGTTGTAACGTAAGGCCTGGCTGTATACGATGGATTGTTTGGTATGTTTGGGATGGTAGCTAGAAGCATGTAGATATGTTTGTCGGTCAGTTGGTTTTCTGTATAAGGTGGTGTCTATATGTCCATCCTGTATTTTTATAGTAGTGTCCAAAAAATGTATTTCTTGCATAGATTGGTTCATTGTTAGGTTGATGGTGGGGTGAAAGTCATTGAATGTCTGGTGGAAGGTTTCCAGGGTCTGTTGTACATGTGTCCAGATAATAAAAATATCGTCAATGTATCGCAGGTACAGGAGAGGTTTGAGTGGGTAGGAGTTAAGGAAACGTTGTTCTAAATCTGCCATGAAGATGTTGGCATACTGTGGGGCCATGCGGGTGCCCATGGCTGTGCCGCTGATCTGGAGGAACAGGTCATCACCAAATTTGAAGTGGTTGTGGGTAAGGACAAAGTGGCAGAGTTTGGTAGCAAAGTCCGCTGTGGTTTTATCTGAAATGGTGTTCCTTATGGCTTGTAAACCATCATTGTGTGGGATGTTGGTATATAGAGATTCCACATCCATAGTGGCTAGTATAGTATTGTTAGGAAGATTGTTCAAATATTGTTAAATGGATAAATGGACATAAATCTGACATCAGGAACCAGAAGACAGAAAAACCAGTAGGAGAACACTTCAATCTCCCAGGACATTCTATACAAGACCTCAAAGTAGCTGTCTTACTACAAAAGAATTTCAGAAATAGACTGGAAAGAGAAGTTGCTGAATTGCAACTTATCACCAAGCTCAAAACCATGGAGGGACCTGGTTTGAACAGAGATATCGGATTTTTATCTCATTATACATGATAAGCGATCTTCAGCCATCTCAACCCTTGCTTTTTCATGCAAAACCATTTGCAGTCGTTTGCGGTAATCAACAGCTATCAGTCAGTCAATCACCCATTTCCACCACCCTTCTGAGTGATCCCCCCTCCCCATCCCCACCCCTCCCCACCCCTTCTCTACATAAGTGCCTGGAAACTTCCATTTCACTGTATCTGAAGAAGTGTGCATGCACACGAAAGCTCATACCAAAATAAAAACTTAGTTGGTCTTTAAGGTGCTACTGAAGGAATTTTTTTATGTCCTGGGGCCTTATGGATAAAATGTGGATGAGAAATCTAATAAATAAAATAAACAAACAATTAAAAATAAACAAACACACACACATTCTTATATATCCAATGCATCCACTTGTTATGCACTTGCACTTGCAAGTCATGTGATTGCTTACACATGACTCAGACAAGGAGAACAAAGCTACAATTGAGCCTGTACCCAGAGAATCAAAAAGCCACTCCTGGTATCAGTTAGGGCACACACAAGAATTCTTAGTGTAGCACATTGTCCAAACATCACAGTGCCTGTTCACAAGCCCACAGCAAGTTGCAAAATGCTGGCAGAGGTGTTTCTGGTGCCAGAGATGCATACATTATTAAACAAGTTATATGTATAGTTCTTCAACAAGCATCATATGCAAATGAGTTAAGCCTAAAACGTGAAATTTATGTGCATTCATAGCAACAAGCAGTACCTAATCAGATAAAAATAATTCACCCAATAAACCAAACCCTGTCTCCTTTACCACTTATTCATGATATTCATAAGTGGCGCTCCTCATAAGTGGAATTTTAATACGGTCATTATTTTCATACCATTTTACAGACTTGCAACAATCAAATTATCCCAATGCTTTCATTTCTTATTTGATTGTAAAATATATTTCTGTAAGCATATGGACTAAAATCTGTTCATAGACATGTTGATTTTAATTTTTTTTAAAAAAAAAATGATATGAAATCATCAAATTTATATTTGTGTACAGATCTTTTGTCCTTCTGATTACTGTCTATCATCAACTATATTGTATTAATAGGCAAAACTTTTATTCTCCTTGTTTCTGGAAACTATTTGTGGGTTGCTGTTTTTTTTAAAAAAAACTAACAACATTTGTTTGTGTTATACAATGAATTTTAATGTTACCTTTTATTTAAAGGCAGTTCTAAGCATGTACATAAAAAGTTATTGTTCTCTGTAAGTGCATGAGCTGAAAAGCTGGTCAGCTTAGCTTAGAAGAAAGTAATTTTTGAGAACCATGAAAATTCCTCAAGTAAATCATTAGCCTCGGTCCATGCCCAATAATTGTCGGATGCCATTACCTGGTGGCGCTGTTGCCCATAGATTACAGCAACATATTGGTCAAGGTTCTGCCCAGTATCCTCTCTGTGCAATGGGCTCATGGGAAAAAGCTATCCTGTGGGCCCTTGAAAGGGGAGGTGAAAGCCTATATGATGCTGATTTCCCTGTTGCTCAGGGCCATTTTGTCTTGAGAGCTTCCTGCACACCCACCCTCATGTTAGAGCCTTCACTGTGCCATTTGGGATTGCTGGCTGACAGGGACAGAAATTATTTCCCCCTCAACCTGATTGGCATTGGTTGGGATGGGGGGGGTTCAACTTTCCCTCAGTGAAATTACAGCCTTCCTTTGTTAGGCGAAGCACATTGTTTGTACGATGGTGAAAATGGCATTGGGCAGCATCAACATGGTATGGGGGCGGGCCATAAGGGGCCTGAGGGGAGGATTGACCACAGCACCCCCAAGCTTGGGCTATCTGCCTGGTTGGAATCTGCACCCTGGTCCCCCAGTAAGACCTTGCTAGCTTGGCTTGCACCATAGCAAGGTTCAACACTGGCTGACTCCCATTGTACAGGTTTGAAATGATCCAAACCCAGTGGATGCATTCCATCAACATGGGGCTTGTGGAATGATTAATTGATCCTGGGACCCAATGTCATGCCAACCCTTGCCCTGCTGGCTGCTGTCAATAAAGATTTGGCCTGATTTTATCCCATCACCATTGTACAGTCCTGCTATTTTGCTGCCCTCATGGGTCACATAATGTGCTTGCCAGGGCAAATAAAAAATGAAATGTCCAGAACTATACATCTAAATCTCATTTTATTGTTGCAAACTAGAAAATTTAATTCATTGAAACGAACTCTTAAACAAATGAACAATGCAATCCTTATTTTGTGTGTGTGGGGTGTGTGTGTGTGGCAGCAAGGCGTGGTGGCATCATTTCTACCAATACTTCCTTGCATCATTTCCTCCAGGGGTCTTCTTGGACAACTGCACCCCAAATTCCACTTAGATTTGTTCATTTATTCAGACATTTGTAATGTCTATAGGTGGTATTCAACGCCATATTAGATGGTGTAGACCCACCATCTAATATGTATATAAGTTTTTAGTATTGTGTTCTACCGCATAGCTGCCAAGTTATCCCCTTTTTTAAGGGAAATTCCCTTATGCTGAATAGGCTTCCTCGTGAGAAAAGGGAAAACTTGGCAGCTATGGTTCTACCAGCTTTAGGAATTACCTGAAACCTGAACAATATAATGAGCACAACATACAAATCAAAGTGTCTTGAGTGACTATTTGCATATTTTACTTAAAGGGAAATGCCACATATCCCTCTCAAATAATCATTTGACACAGTTCAGCTTGTGAAAATGATTCTTTGCAGGAGCAGGTCAAGCTTAAACCCAAATGACTTGATTTAGCAACGAGGTTGAATGGGGTCTTTTTAAAATGAAAATGGCAAGTACTTCAAAAGGGGGAAATTATAGAACTCTGAGGAGATCAGTCAGAAAATAACCTATAAATATAAATTCCAGAAAAAGGAATGCTTCATTTGATATGTGATGTATTTATGCATGCTTGCCTTCTGTAATGTTAAAAAATAAAATAAACAAGGCCTCCTTTGAAAGCTTGTAAAATACAACAAATTTCTTGGCTTAAAATAAACCTACAATAGAAAGCCAATTAAACAAGCCAGTTTGGAGATGATGAAATGTACAGTCCTTATCCAAGCATCACTATTTCTTTAAATATACCAATCCCAGATTGTTTTGCTTCTGCTATCTTGAACACGATCTAAGTAAAATATATACCTTATATAACTCTCTCTTTCTTTTCCCTGCCTATGCACACATTAAAATAATTGTACAATTGGTTCTGCTAGGCAATAAAATCTTCATGTCTTAGAAGTATCTGTTTGCTTATATTGCCTTCAGATACCCTGTTTTTCATCTTTTTGCAGGCTAAGTAGGAATCTGAACGGGTCAGACCTTGAATGGAGAAACTACCACTGTATAACTAGGGGCTAAGAAAACATTATCTCTTAGTCTCTCTAAGCAATATGACTGAACATGATTCATTTTCAGACATCACTGTAATTTACATGTGTCTTGGATGCTCTGAAGGCACCTTGACAAAGCTAAGCAGATTTGGGCCTGGTTAGTGCCTGGAAAAGGAACAACCTGGGAAACACACTGCCACATGTTGCATGATGAGTAAAAAGGAGGGCCTTACATTTAAGTAGATAAAATTATGTGCACTCAAAACATATGCATGGTATTTCTGCTGCATGATGAGTAAAAAGGAGGGCCTTACATTTAAGAAGTAGCTCGGGGAAGGCAAACGGCGAAAAGCCCCCGCCGCGCCACACTTCCGCTCGGGGACTGGCTTGGCGGCGGTGGGAAAAAGGGGAGGAATTCCTCCCCTTCTTCCCACCGCCGCCAAGCCAAAGCCGGCTTCCCTAGGCACCCGCTGCCGCTTCGGCTTCCTTGGGGAAGGCAAGCAGGCAGGCTGTCGAGGCTGTTCGCCGAGGAAGCGCCGTGCAGCGGTTGGCGGAGCGGCGGTTAGCGGTTGTATCTCCGTCCAATCCCTGTGTCTCTGGGGCACATGCGCAGTAACCCAGGGACACACGGGAAAACTGGACGCTGCTGTCTTTGGGCGACCATTTTTGGCTCAGAGTTCTGTGTATGATCTAACATCACCCAAAGACAGTGACCACCCAAAGTCAGGGTATAGCTTACATTTAATTGGAAGCATTGGAAGTTTTGTGTCACCAAGGCCCTTGCTTTAGTTGCTTGTGTTGCTTAAGCCAATGGAACATCCTTGCTTCAGTACAAGCTGGGAAGGTCAGGGGAAGGAGGTCAAGCCTTTCTATCTTACCCTAACCCCCCATCACAAGCCAGACCACAAGCCCCATCACAAGCTCTTCAGGCAAGAAGGGGTGTTGTCTAAAGTGGCTGAAGTAGTTGCTCTCACCCCAATCTGACTTGCAATGCAGTGGAGTGGAGAGGCTGCCATTTTTTTCCCTAGCTAGTAAGCTGCTGAGTGAGGGGGAGTCCAGATGAAAGCATCAAAAGTGAAATGATCCCAAATTGCAGATAGGAAGTGGAAGATAGGAAGTGGCAGTCCTTGCACTCGGTTGGCATCAGAGATTTGAGACAACCCCTCAGCAAATATTGGCATTGTACATATCTGAGACTTGCCACACAGTGGCGTTCACACAGAGCCCCCGATCGTTCCACGGACTATTGACCCTGTGCCACCACGTTTCTCTTCCACTGCCATCAACCAGGTTTCCCCGGTAATATATTCAGACTCAGTCAGGTTGTAACGTATTAACAAAGATTCCAGTTTATTGTGAATGCAAACAAGTTTTAAATACTTTGAAACACTGTAATCTAATTCTCTGTTTCCCCTCTGTCTCTAAACCACTCTGACTCCTATGCCTCCCACCCACAAGAAACCAACCGAACTGTCTCTCTCTTTCCAACTGTCTTCCAACTGCTTTTTCCCAACTGTCTAAACCTCTGGCTAAGCCTTTTAAAAAGCAGGTAGGCTCCTCTGGGCTTTTCTACCTATTAACCCTTTCTCTCCCCCTGTACAGACATTTCCAAAAGAACGGGCAAACGCCACACAGAGTTATACTGGTTTGGGGGGGAATCACATCAAAGCACAGGTTTGTAGATTAAACTTTGAGATGTCTGCGGATCCTGGTTAATGTTATGTGTACACTGACTCAAAAAACAGAAGTGAGAATTTACTGTAGCCAAGTTAACGGCTAATGTGCACCCGGCAGTAAGAATGCAATCCTAACCTTAATCAATAACAAACATAAGAGCTACATATAATTACAATGCAATCCTATCTTCTCAAAGGTAACTCCCTCTGGTAAGACCGTGTTAGGATTGTGCTGTAATTCTTTATAGCTCTTATTTTGTTACTTTTTAAATTCAGTGGTGCACTTTAACAACTGATATACAACTAAAATATTATAACTATACCATCTCTTTAACGGGTTTATCCAGATTATCCAAACAAATGTTCTATATTTAACCCTAAATATTGCAACCATCACACTATGAATTCACACTATGAATTCACACTCACACTATGAGTCCAATGTATTTCCACTGTCTTTCTTCCCCAGAGAAATTCAAAGGGACTACAATACAACCAACCCATAATTCTGTTTCTACATCTAGCCAAGAGGAAAGGCTGTAGGCAAGACTAGCTTCTAAGAGAAAGAATACAGTTCCTTTCCAAAGTAGATCTGCTCTCTGACAGTGGTTTTTCTAGAATGATCAACAGAAGCTGATACTTCATTTAAAAAAATTCAATATAGAGTCACTTGGCCTCTTCTCCATGAACTTCTACTGCAGGATGACTATACTAGACTGCTGTTTCAGAGAAGACCTTATGTCAATAAAATAGAAAGAAGAAGTCTGTTGAATGTTGAGTGGACTTGGTGATGAAAATTAGTTTTATGAAATTCTAGGAGGTTTATGGTTAATGACAGTAAATCACTAAGCCCAGTCTTTTCCTCAACTGCTTGTACCTAACTATGGGGGGGAAATCCAAAAGGGTTCTACACGGTGATAAATTTACTTCAAGCAAATAATGCAAGATTTTTTTCTGTTTATATGAGAACTGAAGCACCCTCTTGTGTCACAATATGCTTCTCAGGGTAAAGTTCACAAAAGTTTTATTAATAATCTTCAGCTATTTTTTCTATCAAATTTTTCTTTTTGGGGGGAAAGCATTCTTTAGTCAGTTATGAAAATCATGTTGATCTAGTAGTACCTTTGCTTTTCACTTCTGGAAAATTTTGAATGCATGAATAAAACATATGCTGGCTATAAATATTTAAGATTAGAGGCATTTTCCGCAAAGGTATACCAAGCAAAAATGTCTTTAGAAATATGTCATAGTAGTAAAGGAGAGGAAGTGGTGGAATATCCTCTCTCCTCTTCAGAGGTCAAGGTTATACAGCATGCTATGTTTAGATATATGTCTGACAGTGTCTCCTTCTAGTCTGGCTAAGGTACAGCCAAGGTACATCTGTTTCTCAGATAAGTACTAGGATGGGCATGTTGGTGCCGAAATAATATGCTTCAAGGAATCTTATTTGTGTCACTGTACAAACTGGGTTTCTTGGGATGAGAAAACTCAACCCAAATCATGCCCAATTGGCATTTCTGGCTGTTGTGTAGTGAACTATCTATTTCAATTAGCTTTGTGGAATTGTGTCACACAGAGGATAAAAGGCAAAGGTGAAAATTGTCACAGTTTAATGTGGTATATGATAAACAGGGCAGTACTATGTTTCCATGTAACAATGTGAGAGTTTAATTCACAACTCAGTTAGCATGAAATGCCTATTCAATAGCAATCCTACTCTAGCATTCACTCTTGTCACCACACAGACCCTGCTCTAACTATTGTTTAGCTGCAGCCATGGGAAAGATACCATCTCAATGTGGCTAATAAGTTAGCTAAGTTTTAATATTTAAAAATAAAAATAACAACTATTGGAAGTCCTAAACAGCAAGGAGTATTGAAATGTTAGTCAGCGGTATCAGTAAGAAAAAATCCTAGTTATCAAGTAGCATTGCTGATGCTATGATGATACAGTTGGTAATTCATATACATCATACAGGAATCATTTTTAAACATGAAATGAGTTCTTTTACAAGAATGAAGAGTCTAGCTAAACATCAGAGAGATGTTTTCTCTTGTTCTGTTACAAGAAAGGAGATTCTGAATAAACATCAGGAAGAACTTTCTGATGGTAGGAGCTGTTCAACAGTGAAAATGGACTAACTGGAAGGTGGTGGACTCATCTTAATTGGAGGTTTTTAAGCAGTGGTTGGATAGTCATCTGCCATGGATGTTGTAGTCGAGATCTTTCATTGTAGAGGGTTGGACTAGATGACCCTTGGGGTCAGGGCCGTCTTAAGCATACCTGGCACCCTGGCGCCGTGGTGCAACCCAGCCTGGCTGTAGGGCCGGCCCTGGGCCAGGGGGCACTGCCCGCCCCCTGTTGCGACACCTCTGCGCATGGTGGAGGCGGCCCCAGGCCCGCGTGCCTCCGGAGACGGCCTGAAGCCGCTGAACAGCTGAGAGGCGAGCCTGGGGCAGCTTCTGCCGCGCCTCTCAGCAGGCGCAGGGGGCGCAGCGGCGGCCCTGGTGGCCTGGCACCCTGGTGCCCCGCGCAACCGGACCCGGGCCTAGAGACGGCCCTGCTTGGGGGGGGGGGGGCTTCCAACTTTGCATTTCTATGATCATGTGGAGTGTCTTAATTGAGTTGATACAGCAATCAAGAAATTTTGTTGTTCCCGCCAAGGGGACAATAACAATAAAGATCTATTCTATTCTATTCTATTCATGGAGTCCCATGGCAATTTAAAGATTATCCATTTTATTTTGGTGTAATAATGTAGGCTTTGCTTTAAAGTGCCCAATAAACTCCCCTGCCTATGTGTGAGAATCATTGTTAAAACAACATACTTATTAGCCAAGTAAGGCAAGAAGTGAGAGTTATAACAGCCCAAGACAGTCTTTCCTCTTTAATCTTATTCCACAGGATTGGATAGCCTTGTAAGGAATGATGAAAGCTGAGTGATAGCAGCAGATAAGTCACATGTTCCATTCTGAGCCGATAGCTAGCATGAGAAAAGATTATCATCTTTAAAACCTCTAATCTAGCCCACCAAGTTAAATAAAATGGAGGGGGGCAATGTGGATAACATTTTCCAGGATAGCCTTCATACTCTCCATGATCGGTGGTCAAATTGCCTGTTCATCAGATTATATTTAAACGCCATCTAAGTATTTTTGATCCTTTGCAGTTTCTGAAAGGGCTGTGACAGAAGCATGTGGTTGTTCTATGCAGGGGATTCCAGAATAAAACATTTTGCACTTATTTGAATGTATCAGTTGACCTTTACTTTCATATCAGTCAGAGCAGGATGATGATGAACTGCAAAATCTGGACTAGAAATACGAAACAGGCAACAAGCAGTGCACAGAAACACAAGCTAGGATGCTGAGACTGCAGTGGCAAGCCCATTTACCCTTGTGTAGTAATAAGCCTCATCCAGCTCAATAGGAACTTCTTTCTGAGTAAACGTGCATAGCATTGTGTGGCAACACTATTTCTGAAACCACTACCTTCTCTCAGAAAACGATTGCAGATATTTCAGAATATGTAAGGGAACAGAGATCTCTAATGAATCTCCACAATATAATGACCAGACTTCTGTTTTTTTTTTTAATGAATGCATAAATTGTCTTGAGACATGCATTAAAATTAACAATAATTATGGCAATAAAAACTGATTTTGTGAACTATTTCAAAGCTGAATCACACCACCACCCTGTTTGTCTCTGAAAGCACCTTGCACATGCAAGTGATCAGTGCAGTGGGAAGTAATTATTAAATACATTTACCACTTGCAATTGGTAAATGGCACATAGAATAACCATGTGCCAGAATGAGTGGTATGTGAATACTATATGTGTTTTGATTAATATAATAAGATATAAGTGTTTGGAGGTCCTTCCAAGAGATGATCCTGGATGCTGTACATCAGCTGCATCATCTAAAAAGCCAAGACTCTTAGATAGCCTAATATGATGAGTTATGTTGCCACAGGGTTTTATTCTTGTACTTTTGTTTCTGTGAGCAGGTAAAATGCTGATATGAAGATGGTCTGGCTTGTATTAAGGTCAGTGCATATGTGATACCTATCTGTCTTGATTGTTTTCAGTGCCATTCTCTCATAAGATTTTTGTTCTTGAACCTTGCAAATGAATTTTATCAGTTTTTCTTAGTTGAGGACATTGGCAATATGTCTGGTTTGTAATATCCTGTTTTTACAGACTATAAGTGATATATATCACACAAGTCAAGATGCATGTGTGTTAGTCATACACAGAGTAGAACCATTTAAATCAATGGGCTAAGTAACCTAAATTAACTAATTTCAATGGGTCTACTCTTAGTCTGCATGTGACTATCTGCTTTTATTGTCTGTTTAAGATTTTTATTGTTTGTTAGGTGGCGCTGTGGGTTTAACCACTGAGCCTAGGGCTTGCTGATCAGAAGGTTGATGGTTCGAATCCCTGTGACGGGGTGAGCTCCCGTTGCTCGGTCCCAGCTCCTGCCAACCTAGCAGTTTGAAAGCACATCAAAGTGCAAGTAGATAAATAGGAACCGCTACAGCGGGAAGGTAAACGGCGTTACTGTTTCCGTGTGCTGCTCTGGTTCGCCAGAAGTGGCTTTGTCATGCTGGCCACATAACCTGGAAGCTATACACCGGCTCCCTCGGCCAATAATGCGAGATGAGCGTGCAACCCCAGAGTTGGTCACGACTGGACCTAATAGTCAGGGGTCCCTTTACCTTTACCTTTTTAGGTTGAATTTTATTGGTTTTGTTATATGTTGTGAGCTTCCTTTGACTTTTTGTTAAGAAAGACAAAGAGACCGTGTATCTGTTGTAGATAGATAGGAGGTCAGAACACTTAAATGGCCATAGAGATATGACTGAAGACTCCCATGAAAGCATAAATCATGTACTGTAGATTTAAAAAGATATTGCAACTTTTAAAGAAATGTTCTACACATATACAAAAGGCGACAACTAAGGATGCATAGTGACTGCCAAATGTCAATAATTAGCATATAGTAGGTAAAAAGAGAAGAAATACTTGTGCACCTGGGAGTTCCAGAAAATGTAGGCCCAGCAGGGGAAACAATTTCTATAAAAACAAAATCCACAGATTGTAAGTATATGAACTATTCAGAAATCAGTTCGGAGCTTGCTCTTTGCTTTGGTTCAGCAGCATTTGAAAGCAATATTAAGGTTATAAGAGAAGAATATTCACATACAAATTAATGGATTCATATGAGTTTTACAGATGGTTTGGTTTCATTTTTTTAAGGAGAAATGCATTGCTTTCTGCCATTTATTGAAATTAACTACCAAGGGATAATGCCCAGCACTCTATATTCAAAGCACTGTGAAAACACAAATTTGTTGCTAATTAGAAATCTACAAAATTGTGCAAGAGTTTGTGGGCTGAAAGAACAATCCCTCCCATCTTATTTTGTGCATCGTGGGATGCAGACAACTCTCTGAATTTTAAATTCCAAATAAATAACATCTAGTTGAAGAAAGGAATGATTTGATTTCCTTAGTTCCCACACCAAGAAGATGAAGCATCAGGAAATTGAATTCCTCAGAGTCACAGTGACTCAGTGACAAAGGTATATATGGATCTTATGCTGGGGCTTTCTGGTGGCATAAGCGAGGGTGGGGGCCATGGCAGGGGGTGAAACGGGATCAGCCACCCTTGGTTCTTAGAGAAATCTTTGAAAACCAAACTAGTCTTGAGGTTGCTGGTTTGAAACCTTCACAGGACACATGATGTACTAACCAGAATAGTTGAAGCAATGAAACATATGTGTCTTCCCAAGATACTATAAATCTCCAATTTTGTGTTTGTTTCTTACCATTGCTAGGCAACAGCCATCAAGCAAAATCTTATAATGAGAAGCAAATGATTTTGTAAAACTGCACCTGCTGCCAGCACCATTGAGAAATATGTAAAGAGAAACATTGCCATCACGGTGCATGATGTCCACAGCCCAGTGCAGGGTAGACCGAGGAAAGAACAAAAGAGATTGGTGTTGTGTTGAATTGGGCCACAACTTGATTACAGATGAGAGTAGGCATGTATCTGGCATCAGGCAATGGCTGATAGGAACACAGTGACCCCATGCTGGGGAGTCGCCCCCAACATGGACTGGGTGCTATGACCCCCACACATGCTGCCATTTGGAGAGATGTTTTGGCCCATTGATCCCTGTGTGGAGTCCCAGAGGAGAGTCGCTCCTCCTGGATCCCTTCAACAGGGAAACCGCTCAAGTAAGGATCCAGTCCAATGCCTTTTCCACCAGTTATGACAGTTGCTATGAGGTTAGATGAAAACCTGCAAGCTGGTCAAATTGCCTGCAGGAGAAAATTCTCCCCTGGCCCTAAATACAGTAACTGAATAACAAGGTCCTCACACCAAACTACCTGCTCCACCACTGGGTGAGCCCCTAACAGTCTGGGTGGGTAGGTGGAAAATCCCACAATGGTCAGCAAAGAGGGTGGTTTTCTCTCAGTCACCCTCTGAAATACAGCAGGGGTGGACATTTTCCAGCCTCTGTCCTCAAACCAGATTGGCTTGCAGGTGATGCTCACCCCCAATGGTAGTTCGGCATAGCTGGAGGAGAGTGATGCAAAATGACCTTCCCCTGCTAGAAGATGACAGACCCCTCCTTCCAAGACCAGCTGTGGCTGTGCTTCACGGCAAACTCAGCTACTCTGGAGCACCAGGTGACTTGTTATTAACAGTCTCAAACTGTGATCATTGTTCTTGGAGTCCCACCACACACAGCAATGATCTGTAAAGTGTGATACAGATCTCTCCCTTTTGACATTAATCAACAGCAGAGTAAAGTATCTTTTATGTAACCAATACTTCATTACTTACCAGTTCACAATCTTTTGTGACATCATTGAATGTCAACACAAAGAAAGTGTTGACTTCTTCACTTACTCCTTGAGAAGCACTTGTGGGGAATGCTAACTTAGAAGAGATTGTGTTGAGTGCTTATTCTATCAAACACTTGCTAATGAAGGAGGTGGGGAAAGATGCCATAGTGTCTGTTAGTTGGCATGCAAATGTCATTCTCAAGAGAGTGGTGCCTTGACCTGTGAAAGGAAGATGTTCATGTTGCCTTTGCAAGGGATTACAAAAATATTGCTCAAATGCATTTATCTCTGTTAAATAATCTGCTTATACTGAAGTCCCTTCTCCAGACAGCTTGAAGGCCATTGAACAATGAGTCTTCCTAATACATCATAAAAAAAATTCCTTCAGTAGCACCTTAAAGACCAACTAAGTTTTTATTTTGGTATGAGCTTTCGTGTGCATGCACACTTACTCTGAAGAAGTGTGCATGCACACGAAAGCTCATACCAAAATAAAAACTTAGTTGGTCTTTAAGGTGCTACTGAAGGAATTTTTTTTATTTTACTTCGATCCAGACCAACACGGCTACCTACCTGTAACTAATACATCATAATTAGGGAAACACCTGTGCTAACTAATATGTTCCAAACCCCTATGAGATATCCCAGAATGTCCAGTAACTATGACAAAACCTCACCACAATATTGTTCACCTGAATAACGAGTTGGGATACAAGTTCTATTTCAGTGTTTGTTGAAGGTTTTAATATCCAGGGTGTAATTTAATAGCACCTTTTAAAAAAAGAACTCTTTCCTCCTCAGATAGCATAAAACTCATTCTTCTACAACTGAGGAGCCAGTTTTCCTTCCATGCTTTCCACCCCAATTGCTTGGTCCTTTGCAGAAAATGCTTTGACATTTCTATTCATCTGTCTCTCATCAAAGCATGGGGAAGGAAAGATTGAACCCCACCTGTGTATTCTCAGTGGCAAAAAAATAGATGGAATAGTTTTGTCTATCTCTACTCAATCACAATCAAAACTTGGGTGGCGGAGAATTCACTGGAGGAATTGCCTATTCTACTTGCAACTGCTTTCAACAGTAGCAATCATAGCAATGGATTATCAGCTAAGCAATCTGTAATATTTTCGTTTTGTGATCATATAGCATTTATTTTATTTTCCCTACCATATACTCATTAGCAGTTCTTGTGTCATTTTACTCCTATTTCAACAATAATTTTGTAAGAAAGAATTTTCTGCTGAAAATTCTGTTGAAAGAATTTTCTGCAGTGTGGTCTTTAGTCAGATTTATATGTTTCCAGTGGTGAATGGCACATTGTTATTTCCTTCAAGTGTATCTCCTTGTCTTCTGTTTCCATTCTCAGTGGTCATTAATGCCGGCAGCTCATAACTAATATTATCTGCAAATTAATAATGTGTTTGTGTTTTCGACTCCAGATCATTACCTGAAATGTTATAGTAAACAAAGACCAATACCAAACCCTTTGGCACCCCACTGGAAATCTTCCTACTATCTCCACTCAATCTCCTCTCATGATTGCCTTTTGTTTACACTCCATTTGACAGTGTTGCTATCCTTACATTTTGCATTATCATTTCAAATACAAAGCAATGCTGAATGTTAAGCATATTACATTTTGCATACTGCGTGTTCTTTATGCACTAATTAAGCTATGTGGTTTAAAAAACAAACAAACGGCAACATCCCCACTACACACACACATGCACACAGAAAAATGCTACAAAGTTTGTATGTCCAACTTTCTCAAATGATTAAAACAAATTTAAATAAGTTAATAGCAGAATTTACCATAGATATCAAAAGATGAACAACTGCTTAAACTTAGTATTTTGGGTAAAGTTAAAACTCAGAATGTACTGCCAGGAATAATATATGTGCTATATAAAATCTGTTTATACTTTCTCAAACATATTTTCAAAAGATTGATGTGTTATTTTGGAAGTTTATTTTCCAGACATTAGCATATACTACAAGGCACATACGAATTTGAGCTTCCTTTTCTGTGATTATTCCAACATGAGTAAAATTAGAGGTGGCTTACTTATCACCTCTTTTTGGATGGGCAGTGTTGAGGTCTAGATATGTCCAAAAGGAAGCATTAATGCTATCTTCAGATTCAGCATTCAGCAAATGCAATGTATTCTATATGCTGATGATAAATTAACTTTATGAGGAAACTGATCTGAAGACAGAGAGAAAATCCTTTTTGTGGAGGAAATGGGAAATGGATATACACATTTGATTGGCTGATAGGAACAGATGGACACAGTGGTCTGGATATTCTCTTCCCATGGATGCTGAATGACAATACATTCAATTAATACCTCCTGGTGTCTATTTATAGTCCTTCTGTTTTGAGTGCTTCAGAAACCCTTAAATTGATCGAAGGAATAATTGAATCCTCAAAGAAAACTAAATCCATAGCTATTGTTTATTGAATGTTTCTTGGAAGCTTGTAATGGAGAGAAGAATGGGAGTTAGAATATACTAGTCAACCCAAACAATGAAAAATGGTTTTAGCAGCTACATTGAATGTTTCTCTAAATTTAATATTGATATTGATTCAGCAAAAGGTGATATAAACTGAAGTCCAACAATGTCGTCAAAAAAAAACGTCTAATTAAGGTAGATGCTGAAGGTGTAATACTCGAAGTGCATGATTGAGGCACATGAGGTGGGTGTACCCAGTGGTATCTCCTTTTTTGGTCAGAAGTTGTTGTCCATTGTATTTCATACTAATGAAATCCATTGTATTTGTGGGTATCCATGTTCTTTTGAACTGTGTTCCTGTTGTATAGGGATTAACTACAGCACAACAAAAAATGACTTTACGACCCCATATGGTTGCTTAGAGACTTATACTTTGAGCTGGAAAGAGACATATTTACTATAAATTATGCAATGGACTGAAGACCTTAAAGCCCTGACTACATTTGTGAACATACTTTTATAAACATCATTTTTTTTGGGAAATCTATTTGGACATTTGAATGGCATATGTCAATTTTTAAGTGTCAATTAAGATAGATGTAGTGGTGTTTATTATATGGTTAATGTGAGCTGACAGCGGGTTTTATTTCTTCCTCTTTTTGATCTCTCGCTTTCCTTTCTCTATCTCTCTTTTTCTCTTTTCTCTTTAGAAGTTTTCACTAAAAATCAATAAATGTATTCACCAAGGTTTGTTTGTTTGTATGTTTGTTTTTTTAGCTTGTATGGTCAACTTTGCTATTTGCTTCCCTCTCTTTTCATAGCAAGTGATGTCATAAAATTCTGGATATTCATGGCATTCTTTATAAAATTACTACCTTCACCATTTTCAGTAGGGAGAAATATAAGGTTCACAGGCTGCAGTGCTTATGGTCATCTCTCTTCTGTCTTCTCAGAAAGAAATTTTTTTGTTCTGACCACTTTTCGAGGAGGTTTGAGGCTAAATTCATTAGCGTTTTTTCTCCTTAACATTTGGGGTCACATTGTTTCTACGGTAGTACATGAATGCTGTATGTGCTTTCAGGCTGTTCTTTCCCTTCTTGATACCATTGTGTGTGCTTCTTTCACTTAGAGTGACAAGTTCTTCATTTCCTAATTGCCCACATTCCATTTATTTTTAATCTAAAAACTCACTGTTAAAAGGCAGTTGGTACCTTGTAGAATCATCATCTATTTCATTTCCTTCCTCATTTATTAATGAAGCTTCTGTCTCTTTTTCCTGGCATATTAAATGCTTCCTTCTTAATACTTTTGATTCATTTCATCCATATGTTCTCTCTGCCTAGTTCCTTCTTAAAATCTTTGGGCATGCCAGTAGAAGGCTATATTTAGTCAGTAAAGAACAACACCAAAATCACTTAGGTTGATGTACTTTGTTTCTAAAATGAAACACGACAGAGCTCCACCCTACTAGGAAGCTATGCTCCTTATCTAGGAATTCCTTCATCCCAGGGGCGGAGGAAGAGGGGCAGTGGGGGTGGGCCACCCTGGGTGTCATCAATGAGGGAGGTGACAAAATGCTGGGTGGCACTCACAGCGGGGCCTGCAGTGTGCCCGAGACACACGTCTCTCCTGGGAGGGACGCAGTGGCTTGGGCGCCCACAGTCTTCACGCTGTCCCAAATGGTCCACCCACTGCTGTACAGTGGCTGAGTGGGAGGAGGCAGGCAGACTCCTTGGAGGCCCCACAGAGCGTCCTGCCCCAGCTCGCCGTGCCCTGTGGGCAGCTGGGGCCGCCCTTGGGAACAGGGCATGCACGCCATCCCAGGTTCCTGACCGGCTTGGTCTGCCGCAGCTTCATCCTACTAATTGTAGACCATAGTTATGGTTTCTCATTGCTAAAGCAAGGGACATTGAAAGATTCCCTGAGATATGCAAAACTGTTGTAAGCCACCATGAGATCCCAGAAATACAGGGCCATTTTAAATATTGGAAATAAATAAATGAACTTTATAAATGTGATATGACTGTCCTAGGAGCTCATTTTGATGAAGATACCACAAACCTGTAAGGATATTTTCTGTAGAGGCACCAACCCTGTAGAAGGCATTGCTATGCATGTTGTGTCAGATATCACTGTATTGTATTGTGCAGCTAGTGAAGGTAGCCTTTGTCTGTTTGTTTTCTTTTCTGGCTTATTCTGCTTCAGTTCTGAACACTGTTGAGAATTCTTGTGATTCTGGTTTTTATTTTGATATGTTGACTTTGTGGTTGTGTTTGGAATTGGGCACTGCTATATATTTTAATACTTTAATATGATATTTTGTTAACTGCCTTGACTTTCTTTGAATTAGGTGGGACATACATTTTTAAAATAACAATGTGTATAATATGTGTACCTGACCCATTCAAATATATGGTTCAGGCTACTCAGGAACTGCTATCATGATCACAGTGGCAGAAATTGCAAAGACTTCTGCTAGGAGGTTTGGATATACCAGCCAGTAGCCACAGTTAGGTACCACTGAAATCAATAGCCATCACTAACTTTTCAACCATTTTGCACATTAGAACCAGTCCAAAAACAGTCCTTGAAAACTGGACAAAGCCTTTGTTGCTCAGATTAAGCATCCAATATTTCATACATAGGAAACGGCTTTCTCACACTGAACTCAGTGGGACATGCCTCCAAGTAAGCATGCATAGGATTGTGCTGTCAGTCTCTAATATCAAAAGTTAACAATCAAAGCCAGCTCTTCCACGCAGGAGAGTGATGCAACATTATTCAGGTGGTACTAGGAATGTGTGTGAGAGAGACACAGGAATGCAGGAAGCAGAGTCTAAATATGTAGTAAAACATTTTTAAATGTGTTTGTTCTAGGGAGGGGGAGCACCAGTTGGCATCAAAAGTCATCAGGCATCAAAAGTCAAGATAGGTGGGCATTAATATACAGAAAAATGGGAAAAGAAACAATTCTAATTTCAGTGATTCTGAAGCAGCTAGAATTGCTTATAGAAAATATTTTCTTCTGGCTCTCTTCCCTGCCACAAGAACTATGAATCACTACATCATATTTATTCCCCTCTATCCCCTTGTCCACAATAACACTCTTCTAGTTCCATGTTAACAAGCCAGGGAATTCCCTTTCTTCTTAATGTGTCTCCTCTAATAAGTCAAACTTTAATAATCCATACCAAGAATATCTATATGGGGGATTTCATTTTGCATTACTCTATCTTTCTTCAACAATAGGAAGCAAAGGGGCATTAAATGTTTAGCTTTAGCTGGGGGACCAAGGGTTGTACTCTTATGGCAGTTTTGTTTCTTTGCCACAGAATTGCCACCATTCACATATTACAGAATAAACAGAGGCAAAGTCAGCATTTTCCACTACACATGTGGTGTCTTGCTATGGGATGGTATTCAACTACATTTTACTCTGAGTAGTAGATTGAAATTAATGGACTTACTTAGTCATATTTATTAATTTCAATGCATAGTTGAATACCACCCATAGTTCCTCTATGTCTTCTGCTATAACCTCACCCATTAGGAATACATTGTCATGGACTGGTTGGATGCAAAAGCGTGGTGGGAGGCACCAGCTGGAAAGAAGGAAAGAAGGCTCAGAACTAGGGGGTTGGTAGTAGGATGATGATGAGTGGTCAGAGGAAGGAGAGAGAGATTGGAAGCTGAAGGGTTTATTAAGCAAGAAGAGTCTGGCAGAGAGCAGTCCAGAATCAGAGGAAGAAGTGGAGGCTGGAGACTAGGGGGGACAAGAGGCAGAGGCAAGGCAGGCTGCTGAAGAAGCCACGGGGGGTCTTCTTCTGCTGCTGCAAGCAGCTCCCCTTGCCCTTGGTCTCCCAGAACCAGAAGAGATATGAAGAGGGTGCAGCAAAGACAGACAAGGAGAAGAAGTCACAGATTGCTTGGGAAAGACTCAGGGAAGAGGAGACTTAGAGAGCTGTGGGAAGGTGAGGACCTTCAGTTTTTGCAACTGCCTCACTGGGGCAAGATTTACCAGGAAATGTTGCTGAGCTGTTTTGTTTTTTTGAACAAAGAGATTTAACTTCACTGATACCATGTGAGTTCTTGCCGGCCTGATCTTGACATCTGCCCTGAAATATATATAAAATCTGAATTGGTCCTAATCGCTTACACATTGCACTTTCAAACCTCATCTGCCCATTACAGAGCTAGAAGGGACATCATTTGGTTTAATCATCTACAGCAAGGATAGCCAAGATATTGATCATGATCTACTGGTCGATCTCTGTGAGGTTTTTGTATATCGTGGTCGATTGCTGGCCTCCTTCCAGCCCTGCCCCCTCTCCCTGCGCCGGTCTCTATTGTTTCAGAAGGGAAGCCGGAGTTTAGAATCGCAGGCTGTTATCTGGACAGCGATTGTCAGGTTAGTTGCTGCTTCTGTTCCTCCCCCAAATAGGGGGCTTTCCCCCTTCTTCAGAAGAGCTGGGAAAAGTTCCCTGAATCCCTTAGATAGGTATCATTTCCCCTCCCCCCAAAAAGCTCAGCAACATAGAGCTGAACTGCAAATAAACGGGACACTTTCCCTCCCCCCAAAAGGTCAACAAGTTTGATCTGAAACCCTAAAAATTGCTGCCATATTATAATTTTGAAAGTATATCGCTCGGGAGCTGGCCACCCTGGAGTAGTACATTGACTAACTATCGCAGGCATGGCCAAACTTGGCCCTCCAGAATGTTTTGGGACTACAATTCCCATCATCCCTGGCTGGTCCTGTTAGCTAGGGATCATGGGAGTTGTAGTCCCAAAACAGCTGGAGGGCCAAGTTTGGCCATGCCTGAT
Organism: Zootoca vivipara; assembly: GCF_965207765.1. Classification (NCBI taxonomy): domain Eukaryota; kingdom Metazoa; phylum Chordata; class Lepidosauria; order Squamata; family Lacertidae; genus Zootoca; species Zootoca vivipara. The sequence continues at coordinate 61,608,238 of NC_142587.1, forward strand.
ACTATCGCATTAGATGCAGATCCTATGTTGTGAACTAATCTGCCTGGCGACCAAACTTTTTGAATTCAGCAGTTAAATCTTATGAGATTTTAATATCTTTCTTTCAATACAGCTTCCCCCTCACCACAACCTAGTTTTAGAAAGCTTTGCCAACTTGAGGAAGCAGGTACTTGCAAAAATGTTTGAATGAATCCAGGAGACAGTTAGACTCAGCCCAAATCAGTATGTTATATTGAGCAGCACCTTCAATATACAAATGAAGTATACACTTTCATTCCAATGGTATAGTAATTTTCTTTTCTGAGAGTAAATTGAATAAATGGACACCATTTAGTTCTTTATTCAATTACTTTTCACTGTAGGTGTTTGTTTCACATTGAATATGCATTTCCTTATGGGGGTCTTTTTCTAGTAGTCGAAATTCAAATATCTACTCTTGGGAAATCTCTTTTTTTTTTCTTCCCCCAGACAATTTATGAAATCTCTGTTGATGAAATCATCTCCCCATGTGGGCTTGAAGTCTTTTTTATTATTAAGTAGAACTCTTTTTATGGCTAAATTTCCTCTTAGGTAGCTCCAGACTTCTATAAAATGATAACATTTTGTGGAATCTGCATAGAGAATCAGAGGATTTTGGAGCACCTAATCTATTAGAAGTCATCTTTAAACTTTTGAAAATGAGCTATTATTTCAAAAGCACACTATGCTGCCAATGCAATATACTCAATGACACCAAATTATGTCCTCTATTTATTTGACCAATAGAGTTTGACTAATATGACTTCATCTGCTTTATACACAATAAGTTCATATTTATGTAGCTTTCTGCAAAGAGAATATTGCTTTCTGGTATTATTGCATTTTTGTACAAAATGACACCAAATGTAATGATTTCAACTGCCATCAGGGATGTTTAATTTTACAATTATTGTTCATTATCATGTGCTTAACAAAAAGATAATTATCAAGATACACTTTTTTCTGTCATTGAGATAGATGGCTCACTAACAAATTTACATATAAATGACTAAATGAAAAGCAGCCTTGTCTCATGTTTATAGCAGGGGATTGAGAGTCAGGACCTTGAGTCATTTTCATAGCTTGCTGTGAATTCATTGAGTTTGCAAAATAGTAACCTTTGGGTGGCTTCTTATCCATAGGAAGAATTCCAATTACATAACAAGGTAGTTTGGGGGCATAACTCAGGTTGTGGAAAGCACTTAGCAGGCTTGGAATGATTGGGGAAAGCATTAATTGATAATCGGTGTAATCGAGAATTCAAAACTTAGGCTACACACACACACACACACACACACACACACACACACACACGAAAGATCAACTAGTAGAAAAAAGCAGAAATGCCATTTTTAATGCTCTAGGAGGTAGACTAATGAATGTGAGAATCAAAGGCCTTCCTACTATATTTTTATTTGATCTGTTTTCTCCAACTCCAACTCATATTTGTTCCAGAGTTTAAAGTGTTATTTCTTCATTCATGTTTTGCATATGCTGTGCTTGCCATTGCATCAAAGTCAAACATGTTGCACAACATCAGTTCCTCTGCATGATCATTCATTTGCTTCTCGTGGCTGTGGTGGTGGTTCTGTAGATTTAAGCACATCTGCCCATTTGATTTTAGCTACAAGACTTTGGAAGGAGAAATCTTGGCAGTGTAATCGAAAGAGCTGTCCAGAAACATCTTCGGTCTGTTCAGGTTACTATGTCAACATGAACAGACACATAAAGAACTGCTATTAAAAAGCAAACTTAACAATCCAATGCAATATTCACTGATAAGGCTGTCTGAAATGGGGAAATAACATGATTGCCATGAACCACATGAACTGTTGACACTAGAGTTGGATTGGCAGGCTCAGAGAAAGAGGAGAGGAAAGCCCAGGGGGTGGAGTCCAGCTTGATCCCATAATTGTTGTTGTTGTTTAGTCATTTAGTCGTGTCCGACTCTTCGTGACCCCATGGACCAGAGCACGCCAGGAACTCCTGTCTTCCACTGCCCCCTGCAGTTTGGTCAAACTCAAGTTCGTAGCTTCGAGAACACTGTCCAACCATCTCGTCCTCTGTCGTCCCCTTCTCCTTGTGCCCTCCATCTTTCCCAACATCAGGGTCTTTTCCAAGGATTCTTCTCTTCTCATGAGGTGGCCAAAGTATTGGAGCCTCAGCTTCACGATCTGTCCTTCCAGTGAGCACTCAGGGCTGATTTCCTTAATACCCATAATACGAGCCCATAATATGAGCCCATAATACGAAGTTCTAATAGTGAACTCTTCAAGGATCATGATACCATGCAGGCTGTTTACACCCCTACCCCAAGAATCACTTAAGTAATTACAGGGTGGTTGTAATAATAATAAAAAATCCCCTCTAGTCAGGAAAATTATTGAGTGAGCAGATTTTAGGGGCTCTTCCAGATGAGGCTTTTGTTCTGCATTTGCTCTGCCTTATTCTTACATTTGCTTCTGTTCTTGAAACATTCTGTCATTCTTTAAATGGAAGCTATCATTGTCTGTTTTGCACACATTAAAAAGATAATCTCCCCCACCCACCCACCCCAAAATCCTTATGGGGAGGGTGGAACACAGCTTTGGGGGAGGGGGGTGCATTTGCCCCACCTGGCTACAGGGCTAAAGTCAGGACAACAATTTTTATTCACTCCTATAATTGGGAGAGATTCCAACACACACGCCCCCTAGCCTCTAATGGGATGCAAGTGGTCTTTTCACTGCAGAGTAAATAATTGCTTCTACCTCTGTCAGTGACAGGTTTTTGTTCGTATGTGATTTGAAAGGATCTTTAACACGCTTGATAATAGAGCCACATTACAATTTTGTCCATATGGGTCAGCTAAACATTTTGTTATTTTTCTTTAATGCATGCCTTGAATTCTTTTCCTCACATATACCATGGAGTGTGACTCATCCATAATTGGTGAAGCGTAGGTAGAGAATAGCTCCTAGGAGAAATGCTTATTCTGAGTATTGCAGTGGTGTACATTTTTGTCAAGTTCCATAATTATTCCTGTAATTTAGTTCTTTTTTATGTGATGCTAAAGTATCAGGATAGAATACTGGGTAGAAAATTCATCACAGTTAAAAAAAATAAAAATAAGAATTGCCTAGGGCAGTAACTGCCAACTGGGATGCAAGTTCTCTTCAGTCAAGCTGCTCAAAGTCCAGAGCATGTTCCCCTTCCCTATAGGCTCATCACTCCATGTCAGAAGGGATCTACCACTTCAGTACTTCAGTGGTAGAGCATCTGCTATGAATCCAAAAGATCCCAGATTCAATCCCTAATATCTCCAGATAGGGCTGGGAGAGACTACTGCCTGAAGTCTTAGGGATCCACTGCCCAACAATAATGAGCTAGAGGGCCTAATGCAGGCATCCCCAAACTGCGGCCCTCCAGATGTTTTGGCCTACAACTCCCATGATCCCTAGCTAACAGGACCAGTGGTTGGGGAAGATGGGAATTGTAGTCCAAAACATCTGGAGGGCTGAAGTTTGGGGGTGCCTGGCCTAATGGTCTGATTTAGTATAAGGCAGCTTCTTATATTCACATTTAATAGTTTTTCTACAGTGTCTAACCAAAATGGCTGGGAGAAGATGAATTTAAGAGGAGCGCTCTTCAGCCATCCATCTTCAGGGTTTAATCAATATCAAAATGAGATAGCAGAGGTGTCTTCCTGCTGCCTTCCTGGTTTTCTAGGGTTCTACATCTTGCAGACAAGCCTACATCAAGTAACACTGGTTCCTCACTGAAGATGCCCCCCTCGCAACTAATGGAGTGCAACAAAGACAGCAACTTACCTGTCCCCACTCTCCCCCTTTCCATGCTTATTGTAACACAGAAAATGAATGTCCAAATAGGAATGGTGTGGAGGCGCCTTCTGTTAGGAAAGGATAGACTGCCCAGTGTAAGTTGCAGGGGCCCCTGTAACAATCTGACATTTCAAATAAGGAGGTGCACAATAGGGCTGTGCATCAGATTTGGTTCACTCGTGAATTGAATCAAGTCTTGTATCTGTCTAGATCGGCTTGAAGCAACTATTTATCATTGCAGGGTGGATAAGTTTGTCTCAATTCAATTCGTAGAGATTTGTGCAGATTGCAGCTCAAGACAGCCTCAGAAGGCCAGACAAATAGTGTCACCAAAATGTTGCAATGGTGGGGAGGAGAAGAGGGGAGCTGGAGGAGGTGTAGAATGATATAACCTCACCCCACAGTCTCCATATTCTGACCCATCGAAAGGGTTTGCTGGAGATGGGTGGCATTTGTTGAGCTTGTATTTGCTTTCTATCCTTTCCCAACCAATCCCAGTCCAATCCTTAAAAAAAAAGTGGTGTATGCCAATTGCTAACAACAAATTGTAAGATGGAGCCAGCTTATGTTTCTAAGCATAGCAGAGTTACACATTTTAAAGAATATCATCCAGGAGCCAAACCTTTTGGGCGTATTATTTAGTCACAACCTTATTAGTTCATGATGATAATGCATTAGAACTGGCCTGACTGAGCACTCTTAATCTTTTTTCTTAGAAAAAGGTAAAAGCAAAAAAGAGAGGAAAACTACCCACCTGGAATTTGGCAGGTTAACCCCCTCTATGGTGGCTACTACATATGTCCTTATGTCTAAAAATAAGAAAGTTATTAAGCCCTAATGCTTACCAGCAGACAAAGAAGAAGGATCGGGGGCAGCGTGCCCCGTTTCACTGCTTGAGTTGAAACAAGTACCACCTCATTCTGCCACAACTGCTGCCATGCTGCACCACCTCCACCACGTCGAGAATCAGAATCAGCAGAAGTGCCAATTTCCAGCAAGATCTCGTGAGAAATCGTTGTTGATGCCAGCAAAGGCAGAAGCAGTGGGGCACTAGGGGCACCTGCAGGGATTATTATTTTGGCTGAGCTGGCTCCATTTCTTGAGTGAGATTCACTCTAAATTTTGCTTTGCCTTAGAAGAGCACCTGTGGGTTGAGAAGTGGCAGCATTCTAGTTCAACACTGTAGAAGAGAGAGAGTTGGGGGTGGGTGGGAATGATTAGAGAAGCAGGTTATGGTCTGTAGACTAGGTACCCATCCCTGATCTAGGAGGCTGCAGTGGATACAATTATTAGACTGAACTCATTATCTAAATTTACACATATGGTCAGTTTTTGAATAATTTATTAGCCCGATAAATGACTGATGATTAAAATGTAAATATAGTCTTAGTTAATAATACTGTCCTTCTCAGGGTAGGGATTGTTAGGGATATTTCCTTCTGAATCCCCTGACTTTATAAAAGCATGCTGAAGGTCATGATCCTGTAATCTCAATCTATTTGTTCTCTGTTTGAGCCTGTTTTGAAGGGAGGTATTTGAACGAAGCCCCTTCATGGATCAATGCCTTGTCGTGGCGAAGGGGCTTGAATAACTCAGAGAAGCTATGAGCTATGCCATGCAGGGCCACCCAAGATGGACAGGTCATAGTGGAGAGTTTTGACTAAACGTGATCCACCTGGAGAAGGAACTGGCAAGCCACTCCAGTATCCCTGCCAAGAAAACCCCATGGACAAAGACAACAGGCATATAAAAGTTATGACGCTGGAAGATGAGCCCCTCAGGTCGGAAGGCGTCCAACATGCTACTGAGGAAGAGCGGAGGACAAGTACAAGTAGATTCAGAGCTGATGAAGCGGCTGGGCCAAAGCCGAAAGGACGCTCAGTTGCGGATATGCCTGGAAGCGAAAGGAAAGTCCGATGCTGTAAAGAAAAATATTGCATAGGAACCTGGAATGTAAGAACCATGAGTGGAGGTAAGCTGGATGTGGTCAAAAATGAGATGACAAGAATAAATATCGACATCCTGGGCATCAGTGAACTAAAATGGAAGGGAATGGGCAAATTCAGTTCGGATGACTATCATATCTACTACTGTGGGCAAGAATCCTGTAGCAGAAATGGAGTGGCCCTCATAGTCAACAAAAGAGTGGCAAAAGCTGTAATGGGATGCAATCTCAAAAATGACAGAATGATCTCAATACGAATCCAAGGCAGACCTTTTAACATCACAGTAATCCAAGTTTATGCACCAACTACTGGAGCTGAAGAAAGTGAAATTGACCAATTCTATGAAGACCTACAACACCTTCTAGAAATGACACCAAAGAAGGATGTTCTTCTCATTACAGGGGACTGGAATGCTAAAGTAGGGAATCAAGAGATAAAAGGAACAACTGGCAAGTTTGGCCTTGGAGTTCAAAATGAAGCAGGGCAAAGGCTAATAGAGTTCTGTCAAGAGAACAAGCTGGTCATCACAAACACTCTATTCCAACAACACAAGAGACGACTCTACACATGGATATCACCAAATGGACAGCATCGAAATCAGATTGATTATATTCTCTGCAGCCAAAGATGGAGAAGCTCTATACAGTCAGCAAAAACAAGACCTGGAGCTGACTGTAACTCAGATCATCAGCTTCTTATAGCAAAATTCCAGCTTAAACTGAAGAAAGTAGGAAAAACCACTGGGCCAGTAAGATACAATCTGAATCAAATCCCTTATGAATACACAGTGGAAGTGAGGAACAGGTTTAAATGACTGATGATTAAAATGTAACAGGTTTAAATGACTGATGATTAAAATGAACAGGTTTAAATGACTGATGATTAAAATGTAAATATAGTCTTAGTTAATAATACTGTCCTTCTCAGGGTAGGGATTGTTAGGGATATTTCCTTCTGAATCCCCTGACTTTATAAAAGCATGCTGAAGGTCATGATCCTGTAATCTCAATCTATTTGTTCTCTGTTTGAGCCTGTTTTGAAGGGAGGTATTTGAACGAAGCCCCTTCATGGATCAATGCCTTGTCGTGGCGAAGGGGCTTGAATAACTCAGAGAAGCTATGAGCTATGCCATGCAGGGCCACCCAAGATGGACAGGTCATAGTGGAGAGTTTTGACTAAACGTGATCCACCTGGAGAAGGAACTGGCAAGCCACTCCAGTATCCCTGCCAAGAAAACCCCATGGACAAAGACAACAGGCATATAAAAGTTATGACGCTGGAAGATGAGCCCCTCAGGTCGGAAGGCGTCCAACATGCTACTGAGGAAGAGCGGAGGACAAGTACAAGTAGATTCAGAGCTGATGAAGCGGCTGGGCCAAAGCCGAAAGGACGCTCAGTTGCGGATATGCCTGGAAGCGAAAGGAAAGTCCGATGCTGTAAAGAAAAATATTGCATAGGAACCTGGAATGTAAGAACCATGAGTGGAGGTAAGCTGGATGTGGTCAAAAATGAGATGACAAGAATAAATATCGACATCCTGGGCATCAGTGAACTAAAATGGAAGGGAATGGGCGAATTCAGTTCGGATGACTATCATATCTACTACTGTGGGCAAGAATCCTGTAGCAGAAATGGAGTGGCCCTCATAGTCAACAAAAGAGTGGCAAAAGCTGTAATGGGATGCAATCTCAAAAATGACAGAATGATCTCAATACGAATCCAAGGCAGACCTTTTAACATCACAGTAATCCAAGTTTATGCACCAACTACTGGAGCTGAAGAAAGTGAAATTGACCAATTCTATGAAGACCTACAACACCTTCTAGAAATGACACCAAAGAAGGATGTTCTTCTCATTACAGGGGACTGGAATGCTAAAGTAGGGAATCAAGAGATAAAAGGAACAACTGGCAAGTTTGGCCTTGGAGTTCAAAATGAAGCAGGGCAAAGGCTAATAGAGTTCTGTCAAGAGAACAAGCTGGTCATCACAAACACTCTATTCCAACAACACAAGAGACGACTCTACACATGGATATCACCAAATGGACAGCATCGAAATCAGATTGATTATATTCTCTGCAGCCAAAGATGGAGAAGCTCTATACAGTCAGCAAAAACAAGACCTGGAGCTGACTGTAACTCAGATCATCAGCTTCTTATAGCAAAATTCCAGCTTAAACTGAAGAAAGTAGGAAAAACCACTGGGCCAGTAAGATACAATCTGAATCAAATCCCTTATGAATACACAGTGGAAGTGAGGAACAGGTTTAAGGATTTAGATTTGGTGGACAGAGTGCCTGAAGAACTATGGATGGAGGCTCGTAACATTATACAGGAGGCAGCAATGAAAACCATCCCAAGGAAAAGGAAATGCAAGAAAGCAAAATGGCTGTCCAACGAGGCCTTACAAATAGCGGAGGAGAGGAGGCAAGCAAAATGCAAGGGAGATAGGGAAAGATACAGGAAACTGAATGCAGATTTCCAAAAAACAGCAAGGAGAGACAAGAGGGTCTTCTTAAATGAGCAATGCAAAGAAATAGAGGAAAACAATAGAATGGGGAAAACCAGAGATCTGTTCAAGAAAATTGGAGATATGAAAGGAACATTTCGTACAAAGATTACCATAATCAAGGACAAAAGTGGTAAGGACCTAACAGAAGCAGAAGACATCAAGAAGAGGTGGCAAGAATACACAGAGGAATTATACCAGAAAGATATGGAGGTCTCGTACACCTCAGGTAGTGTGGTTGCTGACCTTGAGCCAGACATCTTGGAGAGTGAAGTCAAATGGGCCTTAGAAAGCATTGCTAATAACAAGGCCAGTGGAAGTGATGATATTCCAGCTGAACTGTTTAAAATTTTAAAAGATGATGCTGTTAAGGTGCTACACCCAATATGCCAGCAAGTTTGGAAAACTCAGCAATGGCCAGAGGATTGGAGAAGATCAGTCTACATCCCAATTCCAAAGAAGGGCAGTGCCAAAGAATGCTGCAACTACCGCACAATTGCGCTCATTTCACACGCTAGCAAGGTTATGCTTAAAATTCTACAAGGCAGGCTTAGGCAGTATGTGGACCGAGAACTCCCAGAAGTGCAAGCTGGATTTCGAAAGGGCAGAGGAACCAGAGACCAAATAGCAAACATGCGCTGGATTATGGAGAAAGCTAGAGAGTTCCAGAAAAACGTCTACTTCTGCTTCATTGACTATGCAAAAGCCTTTGACTGTGTCGACCACAGCAAACTATGGCAAGTTCTTAAAGAAATGGGAGTGCCTGATCACCTCATCTGTCTCCTGAGAAATCTCTATGTGGGACAAGAAGCTACAGTTAGAACTGGATATGGAACAACTGATTGGTTCAAAATTGGGAAAGGAGTACGACAAGGTTGTATATTGTCTCCCTGCTTATTTAACTTATATGCAGAATTCATCATGCGAAAGGCTGGACTAGATGAATCCCAAGCCGGAATTAAGATTGCCGGAAGAAATATCAACAACCTCAGATATGCAGATGACACAACCTTGATGGCAGAAAGCGAGGAGGAATTAAAGAACCTTTTAATGAGGGTGAAAGAGGAGAGCGCAAAATATGGTCTGAAGCTCAACATCAAAAAAACCAAGATCATGGCCACTGGTCCCATCACCTCCTGGCAAATAGAAGGGGAAGAAATGGAGGCAGTGAGAGATTTTACTTTCTTGGGCTCCTTGATCACTGCAGATGGTGACAGCAGTCACGAAATTAAAAGACGCCTGCTTCTTGGGAGAAAAGCAATGACAAACCTAGACAGCATCTTAAAAAGCAGAGACATCACCTTGCCAACAAAGGTCCGTATAGTTAAAGCTATGGTTTTCCCAGTAGTGATGTATGGAAGTGAGAGTTGGACCATAAAGAAGGCTGATCGCCGAAGAATTGATGCTTTTGAATTATGGTGCTGGAGGAGACTCTTGAGAGTCCCATGGACTGCAAGAAGATCAAACCTATCCATTCTTAAGGAAATCAGCCCTGAGTGCTCCCTGGAAGGACAGATCGTGAAGCTGAGGCTCCAATACTTTGGCCACCTCATGAGAAGAGAAGAATCCTTGGAAAAGACCCTGATGTTGGGAAAGATTGAGGGCACTAGGAGAAGGGGACGACAGAGGACAAGATGGTTGGACAGTGTTCTCGAAGCTACGAACATGAGTTTGACCAAACTGCGGGAGGCAGTGCAAGACAGGAGTGCCTGGCGTGCTATGGTCCATGGGGTCACGAAGAGTCGGAAACGACTAAACGACTAAACAACAACAATTTGAACGAAGGGCAAGGCTCAGGGAAGGACCGACAACAAAGATTGTGTGCTAATATGAGGATCCCATTTCCCTGATCTTGCAACAAATATTCATTCACTAGATAGTTGGAATATTCCAATCTATATAAATGTGAAAGTTAATTTGAAATTCAGGTGATGTCATCAAATGATAATGCTGTTCCCTAGCATATCATTTTCAAGAACATAAAACACATTGAATAAAACGATACGAAGAATTTATGTCATGAGAAATCTTGACACTGCATGTCTCATTGTTTCACCAATAAAGTAAGGGGCTTTATTTATATATTGCACATTAGTACCACTCTTCTTCAAGTGATACCTGGTATCGCCATCCCCCACCTCATTTTATTCTCACAACAAGCCACTTAGCTATGATAAGTTGAGAGAGAAAGACTGGCCCAGGATCCCTGTCTGTGTTAGATGGCAGAGAGAATATTGGAGCCCAGATCTTTTTAAACACAGTCTGAATTTTAATCATTACACCATTCTACCTGCTGAAGACCACAAGAAACTCCACCTATGATTCAATTAGTCTGTATTAATACCTAAGAAGTCCACTAACACAGTTGTATTTTATTGTGACTCGTCTACATAGGGTTGCTGGACTCAATAGGACAGGACTTCTGTGCCTTTAATTGCCCTGCTCTCTTTTGAGTCTGGAAACCTTAAAGAGAAACCAGCAGACGCTTTGCATAATTTCCAAGCAAAGGGTCTGCTGGTTTCTCTTTAAGGTTTCCAGACTCAAAAGAGAGCAGGGCAATTAAAGGCACAGAAATCCTGTCCTCTATTGAGTCTGGCAACCCTACGTCTACATTGACTGGAACAAGGTAATGCAGTGAGCTTCATGGCCCAGTGGGGATTTGAATCCTGGTCTACCAAGCCTTAGTCCAACACTTTAACCACCATGCCACATTGGCTTCAGGTGTTCAGGAACTGCACAAAATAATAGCTAAATGTCCATGTACTTTTGTTATATTTTCATGAGCAGGCCCCTTTTGTCTCTGGCTGGCATCATGGAATCACTAGGATGAAACTAATAAGTTCTCTGAGTTATATAGATAGAACCTATGGAGGTGATGTTCCTTGAGGGAATATTGACAATCATATCCAAACTGTTTCTTGCGTAATCATGAAACAATCTGTTTCTGTGTTAGCATCATTCAGATTACTGACCTCTGCAGATTTCTCTTCACTCACAGTAACCCCTCCCCCCAAACTAATTTTAAGGAACCTTGACTTTTACTGTCACTCTTAAAAAGAGCCGCAGCTCTCTGGAGGTTATAAAAAAAAATATTCTCCAGCATTACATTATTGCCGTTATATTTTCTTCATTTCTTTCGCAATCTCATTTCCAAACCATGGCAATTTATTTAGCGTTTTACTATTACTGCCCTTGAAAATGGCCTCTAGTGCTAGTTAATTACAAAATCAGCTGGTGGTACATATTTTTGAGGCAGAATTTGATTTTAGAAGAACAGTAAACAAGAAGACATGGCCCATTTCCAAGAAGGAAACATTCACACACAGTTATTTTAGTTTCATGAAGGAATTATTTAGCGCAACATTATCAGAACTGATGGTGTATCTGTACATTTTGAGAGAGATTTTAATTTCTGCTAAAACTGCTTTCATGCATTCAAAAATGAGTGAGATTATAATACTGAAGACATTTTTCATACTTGTGTAAAATAAATACCTTTAATACATGCATTGTTTATTGTGGAAGAGTTTTATAAATTCTTTTTTTCTTTAGGATGCCACTGGAAGTTACTTTACTGTTGGATTCCCTAGTTGTGTTGAGTGAACATTTTACTACAAAAAGCAATCTCACAGTCATCTCAAAAGAAAACACCTAAGGACAAATCACACACACAAACACACATATTATCACTTTTAATAGTAGCAACAGCAATATTTGAATTTATTAGACTTCATTGTAAAGAACAGTCTAAAGATGACTTATAACCATGTTTAAAATATAAAAAAATTAAACATAACCATGAACAACAGATTTTTAAACTGTGCAAAAAAGTGTGAACACCCCAGTGATAGCAGAAATAATCACTCACATGCTATGAAGTTAAACAACAGATCAACAGAGCCAGACAGATACCTAGAGAGAACCTGCTGCAAGACAGACCCAAAAAAGAAAATAACAGAACACCACTAGTCATCACATACAGCTCCCAAGCTAAAACAGTACAACGCATCATCAGAGATCTACAGCCTCTCCTGGACAATGACAGCTCCCTTTCTCAAGCTCTGGGAGGAAGACCTTTCATTGCCTACAGACAGCCACCCAATCTTAAACAACTCCTCACCCACAATAATACAACCACCAGACTTAACATGGACACTGGTACCAGAGCCTGCAATAAACCCAGATGCCAACTTTGCTGCCACATTCACCCAGACAACACCATTACTGGCCCCAACAACATCCAACATACCATCTCAGGACTATTTAATTGCTCATCCTCTAACATTGTGTATGCCATCAAATGCCAACAGTGCCCTTCAGCTCTCTATATTGGACAAACAGGCCAAACCCTACGCCAAAGGATAAATGGACATAAATCTGACATCAGGAACCAGAAGACAGAAAAACCAGTAGGAGAACACTTCAATCTCCCAGGACATTCTATACAAGATCTCAAAGTAGCTGTCTTACTACAAAAGAATTTCAGAAATAGACTGGAAAGAGAAGTTGCTGAATTGCAACTTATCACCAAGCTCAAAACCATGGAGGGACCTGGTTTGAACAGAGATATCGGATTCTTATCTCATTATACATGATAAGCGATCTTCAGCCATCTCAACCCTTGCTTTTTCATGCAAAACCATTTGCAGTCATTTGCGGTCATCAACAGCTATCAGTCAGTCAATCACCCATTTCCACCACCCTTCTGAGTGATCCCCCCTCCCCATCCCCACCCCTCCCCACCCCTTCTCTACATAAGTGCCTGGAAACTTCCATTTCACTGTATCTGAAGAAGTGTGCATGCACACGAAAGCTCATACCAAAATAAAAACTTAGTTGGTCTTTAAGGTGCTACTGAAGGAATTTTTTTTATTTTACTTCGATCCAGACCAACACGGCTACCTACCTGTAACATGCTATCAAGTTAGCAAATGCCTAACATAGAGATGATAGATCGATAGACAGATCGATAAATCGCTAGATCAATAGACTGATAGATAATATAGCAAGTTGGGCACTGGTGCCAAGAGGTTCTCACTGGAGAAGCTATTAGGTAAGCAGTGAGTCACAACCCAAAGGCCTTATCCCTTGGCACTACCCTCCACAGTTTTCTGAGCGGAAACACAGGGTAAGCATGTTGGGAGATATTTGCATCATGTGGGTCTTGAGTTATGTAAGGTTTTATAAGTTAAAACTAGCAGTCTGATTTGACCAGCCAGTGCAGTCAGGTTAGAATTGGTGTTAGATAGTCAGACCTTCATTCTGTGCTTGCTGCTGCTTCCAAACTGTTTTCAAAGGCAGCCCCACATTTAGTGCATTGCAGCAATCCTGGAGTTTATCAGAGCATAGATCATTCAAACCAGGTAATCCCTGTCCAGATAGGGGTGTAACTGGCTCTCTCCAGCTAAAAGCTGGCAGAAGACACCCTGTGCCACCAAGGGCACCTGTGTCTCCAGTTACAGTAGCAGATCTAGGAGAAACTCTTCCACTTCAGGTGGAGTGCAGCCCCATGGAGAATCACCCATCCAGTCAGAGCCATCTGCTAAAGGCACCTCGCTCTTATCTGGATTGAGCTTCAGTTTATTGGCCCTTCTCCAGTCCATTACCATGACAATAGAGTTACTGTGAAGCAGAATTTTTTCAAAGAGTGGTTAACTGTGAATATGATCAGAATACTGTCACAGCACCACTTTATACTCTGAAAATCCTCCTGATGAGAATCTTCATGTGAATAAATGAGCACCAAACCTGAGATTTAGGTCTCTGGCTTAGATCCAAAAGTGTCTTGCATGAACAAAAAGGCATTTCTACTCATGCAAAGCAGCTGCGGTGAATTCTTCCAATTCCCTTGTTCTACTGCCGTTTCCCATACCACATTGTTCTAGAGGGCCTCTTGAATCTTCAGAACAGCTTGCAGTTGGGGGGGGGGGGGGCAGAGGACAGTGAGTTCTGATAGAATCATAGAGTTGGAAGGGACCCAGGGGATCATCTTGTCCAATGCCCTACAACGCAGGAATATTCAGGAATGCCCTTATAGGGATTGAACCTGAAACCTTGGCATTATCAGCACCATGCTCAGAGGAACATAAAAAGATCTCGTTCCAAGCTTTGTAATATGTGTGTAGTCAAGTTGTTCAGTAAAGTTTTTACAGCCCCAAAGAAGGAGAATTAAACCCTTTAATAATAATTTTAAAAATACCCTGTTTTATAGAAGGGATTATTATTATTTTATTTTATACTTTATTGTTACTGTACCACTTATTTACAGTGAGATTAATCGAGCCCCCCCCCCAATCTCCCAGTCCTTGTTACACTCTGTGTGCTGTCGTATGACCACCAACCCTGAACGTCAGCTGCAATGTTGCTGTCTTCCATTCAGCAGCCTCACGGCCCATGGGTAGAAACTGTTCTTTAACTTGTTGGTGTGGCTTATCGTGTTTCTATATCTCCTGTCCAAGGGCAGGAGATTAAAAAGGTGCTGGCCAGGGTGTGAGTCATCCCTGAGAATGTTTCTCGCTCTCCTGAGGCAATGGTCTCCCGTGATAACATCTAGCAGACTCAGGGGACAGACCCTGCAGTGGCGGAGCTTCATGCTCTGGCACCGGGGGCGGAGAGCAGGCGGTGGCAGGGCTGGTGCGCATTCTGGAGGTGTGGCGCGCTGCCAATAGGGGTGTGGCATGCGTTCTGGGGGTGGGGACTGCCGCCCATAGGGGCATGGCGCATGTTCTGGGGGTGGTGCACCCAGCGCAGGCAGGGAGGGCAGCCGTCATGGCGCCCTTGGGATCCCGCTGCCTGGGGCAGAGCGCCCCCATTGCCCCTCCTTTCCTACGCCCCTGAGCCCACGATATTGTGTGCTGTCTTCACCACCCTCCGTAGGGACTCTCTGTCCATGGCTGTCATTAGAAGGGTTTGGTATTGCGTTGGAGATTCAGTTCTTGTGGGGCAGCCCAGGTACAGCCTCAGCCAGCATGGCCAATGGTTGGGAATCATGGAAGTTGTATTTTCCATTAATATACTGGGTGGGATAGAGAACTGAGTCCAGTCACTAAAGTCCTGTAACAATGAAACTCACTCCTGGTTTAGTATCAGTGTCAACTTTGGTGGATTTGTAATCATTTGTTTGATTTGCCATACTTCCTTTTCTGAAACATTTCAAAACTCAGAGCAGATACTTCACAGTTGTCTTTTAGTATTTAGCCAATAGTAATTAAAATATATATTTAAATAGAATACCCTGTGTTGAGTAAAATGATCAAATTCTGTGGAATCTAATTAAAAACTAGAATTTGGCTGTGAAAAAGGTTGTCAAGTATAAAAGTGGTGAGCCAGTTATGATTGCTAGCTGCTGGCCAACTGATGCCAGCTCTTAGAAAGACTTCTGCTAAACCCCTCATTGACATTAATAGTAAACAGAGCCTGGGGAACACTTTGTAATTACCCTGCTGTTTTCTGGATTTATCCTTCAAAGCATTCTGTAAAGGCCACTATCAAACACCAGGCACTGGGCTACATGAGTTATCAGTCTGACCTAAAGCAACTTTTAAAAGTCAGAGTGTCACTCACACAGTGAAAACAGATGTGCCCGCCATGTGTGCTTTGGGTTTGGCAGAAACGAGTAAATTGAATATTAATTATAGATTGCTGTAAGTGCTTGATCTACTTGACTCTTGTATATATGTTTACACCTGCATTAAAGTTTTAAATGTCTTTCCGGAGCATATAGCTAGAATGTTGTGTATTCTCCATAACTTGAGGAGCAATAGGGACTGCTGCTTTAAGACATCCTAATCATAATTTTATACAAAAAAATCAACTCCATTTGGTCTTCCACCACTACATGGCAACTTAGGACTCATGGTATTTTTGAATATCACCCACTTTCCTATTTCCTATTTTTAAAAGTATGATTCATAACATCTGAAGTCTGATGATTTCAGTCTTTCTCCTGGACCTGATTTATCAAAATGTTGTTTTCATTCTTCATTAATTCTGTTATTTCTTTATATGCTTTGTTTTCATTGGAGATATGCATATCATTTTTAGGCATATTGTATGTTTCCATGCTGAGTCTAAAACAGCTTCCATGCTGTTTGTTTTAATTTCATTCTGCATGAGCACTTATAGCAACAATACACAAGTGGACAGAAATATGGATGCAATGATAAATTTGGAGCTGAAAGTATTATGGTTTGTGCTATAAATTTTCAGGTAATTAATCACAGTGGTACTTTACAATATGTTTTCATACTTAAAAGTTTTGTAAAACGTTGCTTGATGACAAATACCAGGGCAAAGTAGTGGTGTATAGAATGAATACATAAAGGTAAAGGGACCCCTGACCATTAGGTCCAGTCGTGACCGACTCTGGGGTTGCGGCGCTCATCTCGCATTATTGGCCGAGGGAGCTTCCAGGTCATGTGGCCAGCATGACAAAGCCGCTTCTGGCAAACCAGAGCAGCACATCATGGAAACGCCGTTTACCTTCCCGCTGTAGCGGTTCCTATTTATCTACTTGCATTTTGACGTGCTTTCAAACTGCTAGGTTGGCAGGAACTGGGACCAAGCAATGGGAGCTCACCCCGTCACAGGGATTCGAACCGCCGACCTTCTGATCAGCAAGCCCTAGGCTCAGTGGTTTAACCACAGCGCCACCTGGGTACCCGAGAATGAATACATAGATATAGATAAATTGAGATATATACACATGTTTGAGGCTCATAAATACATAGTGAGATGACAGTGACAACAGTCTTAAAATGACTTCTCAGAAGTGTACACTATTTCTTTAATTTTTTTGATAGCCTATATAAGTATGTATATAAGAAATTAAATGCTAAACCAGTGGACTGCTTTATGGAGCTATACACTGAAAACATGATGCAGTGGAGGGGAAAAATCTGTGACTCATTTTATCATTAGCATTAAGAAAAGCTGGAGGAGGCATACTGAATTATTAGGAATGTACTTGCAGTGATCAGTCAGCTAGTAAAAATAATATAGATGAGAAGGATGGCAAATCCTGAAATTGAAAATATCTTGTTCAATGCAGAGTCCCTGAAATGACAAGACTTTTAAAAGAGTCCTTTTTTTTTTTTTTACTAAATCCATCCCTCTGAGGACTTCTTCAACTATGGTGTTTTTGAAGGGCTAAAGAAAAAGGCTTCCAGGGTTTAATGGCATGTTGGGGTTACTCAGGATCTACTGGGTTTGCTAGTATCAAGCCTGGCTGGATTTTAGCTTTATAGCACCAAATATTAAAAATAGCTCCTATGGAAGATTATAACACTTCACTGGTCAAGGTGATGTCTGCTGGCATGAGAAAACCTAACAATAACAAGATTATAGTTCCAATAAGACAGTTCTTTTTTAGGAAAGGAAGAAGAAATGGCTAAAACCCAGTCATGAATCACATCACTGTTATAAAGGGAGAGAAATTATACACAAGTACCTTCCAAGAAGGAAGGAAGGAAGGAAGGAAGGAAGGAAGGAAGGAAGGAAGGAAGGAAGGAAGGAAGGAAGGAAGGGAGGGAGGGAGGGAGGGAGGAAGGAAGGAAGGAAGGAAGGAAGGAAAACCCTTTTTTTCTCCCACTCAACTTACTGACAACATTCTCCAAAGAAATAACAGTTTAATGTGATGCAGAACGATTTCTCTCTCTGTGTGTTTCTGTAGGCCACAGCTTCCCCTTGTTCAGGAATGAGGAAACTATGGCCTTCCAGATGTTGTTCCCATCAGGACCAGCCAGTATGGTCCATAACCACATATGATGGATGTTGTATAACAACATATGGAAGGCCACAGATTCCCCATCCCTGTAGAATTTCTGGAGATGAGGAAAGAGCCTATTGGATCAGGTCAATAGCCCATGCAGTCCATCATACTATTGTCCCAGTTCCAAAGAAAACGGCAATTACCTGCCTGAATGACTACAGACCTATTGCATTAACATCTGTAGTGATGATATGCTTTGAAAGACTGGTCCTTCAACACCTTAGAACTTGCTTTCCACCGGACTTTGATAAACATCAGTTTGCCTATAGAAGAAATAGGTCCACAGATGATGTGATAGCTTCCGCCTTTCATCTTGCAGCAAGTCATCTAGAGAAACTGGAGAACTATGTCAGGGTGTTGTTTATTGATTATAGCTCAGCCTTTAAGACCATCCTTCCGGACATTCTCATTAAAACGCTGGCTGACATTGTCATGGTCCGGGCTGCTTACGAGCGAAGTCCCAGCAAGGAGCGTCGGGACCCGGGGCAAGATGGTAGGCACAAACGTCTGAAGAGCAGAAGTCCAGGGGTCAAGAAGCACAAGGGAAGAAGTCACAGTCCAAAGGTCAAAGCACAAGTCACAGTCCGGGGGTCAGAGCACGAAGTCACAGTCAAAAGGTAAGGAGGCACACAGTGAGGCAGAGAGTGCGTTGCTGTGGCAAAGAGCTGAGGGGAAATGCTGGCCTTATACCCCCTGCCAGCTCTTGCCACCAGGTGCAGCGAGTACCAAGTGGCTTCACCTGTGTGGCCGCGCCCTGCCTCTCTGGAACAAGCCGAAGAGGATCCCAGTCCTGCAAAGCCCTGCTGGTCCCAGGGCCCGGCTCCTGCACAAAATCCTGACAGACATGAACCTTTCTTCTACCATATGTGGCTGGATTAAATACTTTTTGATAGATCAGACACAAACAGTGAGGATTGGACAAATAACATCTAATTACTTAAAAATCAGCACTGGCACACCACAGGGATGTGTGCTAAGTCCCTACCTGTATTCATTGTATACATACGATTGTGTATCATCTGACCTGTCTATTGCAATTATTAAGTTTTCAGATGACACCACCATGATGTGTTTAATAACAGGTGGAGAGGGAAGGTCAAAAAAATATCTACATGGTGCCTAGAGAACAACTTTCACCTTAATATCAGCAAGACAAAGGAGATGGTGTTGGACTTCCGGAGGAAGAGAGGAGAACTAGTCCAGCTGTACATCAGGGAGGGCTGTGTGGAGATAGTCTCTTCCTTTAAATTCCTAGTTTATCTCAGTGAAGACCTTACTTGGAAAATCAATACAAGCCAGGTGGTTAAGAAAGTCCAACAGAGACTCCATTTCCTTAGAGTACAGTGGAACCTCGGTTTATGAACACCTCGGTTTATGAATTTTTGGTTTACGAACGCCGCGAACCCATCTGGAACGGATTAATTCACTTTCCATTACTTTCAATGGGAAAGTTCGCTTCAGTTTATGAACGCTTCAGTTTATGAACAGACACCCGGAACCAATTACACCCATGCTTCGGGTTACGTACGCTTCAGGTTGAGTACTCCGCAGACCCGTCTGGAACGGATTAATCCACTTTCCATTACTTTCAATGGGAAAGTTCGCTTCAGTTTATGAACGCTTCAGTTTAAGTACTCCGCGGACCGTCTGGAACGGATTAATTCACTTTCCATTACTTTCAATGGGAAAGTTCGCTTCAGTTTATGAACGCTTCAGTTTATGAACAGACTTCCGGAACCAATTGTGTTCATAAACCGAGGTACCATTGTATTGCGAAAGAATGATGTCAATCAACATTTGATGATCTCCTTCTCCCGGTCCACAATAGAAAGTGTCCTTTCATACTGCATCACGGTGGGGTACGCTGGCTTGACATCAATGGATAGGAAGTGCCTACAGAGGGTGGTGAATACAGCATAAGATATTATGGGCTGTCCTGTGAATCCGCTAGACGACATCGTGGAAGACCGTTGCCTCAGGAGAGTGAGGAAAATTCTTAGGGATGATTCACACCCTGGCTGGCACTTTCTTGATCTCCTACCCTTGGGCAGAACATATAGAAGCATGATTAGTCACACCAAGAGGGTAAAGAACAGCTTCTATCTATGGGCTGTTAGGCTACTGAATGAAAAGATAACAACAGGGCAACTGACTTTCGGGTTTGGTGTATGTGTGTCAGTAAACGAGGGGAATGAAGACTAAGAGAGCTGAGTGGGGGTGCTCGTGTAATCTCACTGTATACAAGTTGTACAAGTGACAATAAAGTATTTCAGTTTCAAAACTGGTCTCACGGAGGCTGGCCAGATGCCCCAAAGCTGCACCTGAGCGCAGCAGCATTATCCTGGCTTGTGATTCCCAAAAATGGGTTTTCAGAGGCACACAGTTGAGAGGGAACATAGCCATCATGGATCATAGCCATGGACAATCTTATCTGTCGTAAATTTGTCTAAATCTTCTTTTAAAGTCATCCAGGTTAGTGGCCATTATCTTTCCTTGTGTGGGTGTGTTCCATAGCTACTGTGTGCTACATGAAGAAGTATTCCTTTTGTGTGCCATGAATCTTCCAATATTCAGCTTTATTGGATGTGCCCAGTTCCTTACAAGAGTGGTGTGTCCCATTTTGCTGCTTGAGATGAAATGGGAAGCATAGCTGCCAAGTTTTCCCTTTTCTCACGAGGAAGCCTATTCAGCATAATGGAAAATCCCTTTAAAAAAGGGATAACTTGGCAGCTATGATGGGAAGTGCCACCCTGCTGCTGCCCAGGCACTATTTTCCCAATAGTGAGGAAATGGCATTAGCACCAATTGGGGGGGGGAGTTCGTGTGAGATCTCACTGTAAATCTACCCTGATGCCAGTGGCAGAAGAGGCGGGGTACCCACAGGGGTGCTGCCCTGGGAGTTTCCACTGCCTAAGGCAGAGGCCTCATCCTACCTAATATCCAATTTGGTCTGCATATTTGCTTTATTGTTGCTGATTTTACTAGCATTTGAAAATTGTGGTGATATGGTATGGTGTTATTTCTGAAGACTTAGCAAAAGAGAGAACTTCAACGCTGAAGGCATTTCACAAATGTTATATTTTTATATATAGTGGTTTAATAAATTGGGACATGAGCCTGCATCATACATTGTTGTATAATCAATCAAAAGGGACAGGGGAAACATATGAAAAGGGTTCAGAAGTGATATAACCTGCATGTTGGAGGATAAAACTTCTTGCATTGCTACTCCAACCCTTTGAAGGCCATCACTAGCCTAGTTGAATTTTTTATCCTCATCTCTCACCTGGGATCTCAACTGCATGTGATTATTTGTCCATCAGAATAAATGTCATGGCCCTGCACTCATACAGCTACCATTTATTTTTTCATTAATTCTATTAGGAATGTTTCTCAAAAATATTGTTTTACTACAATTTGTAATGAAGACACAGAAGAGAAATTATAAAAGTTCTAGCATGCAGTTGCTGTTAAAACTGTCAGCAAACTGCTGTAGGGCAGACCTCAAGGATGTATAAACATCTAAGTCCAGATTGAAATGTTGGAAATCAAATGTAGTGACATAAAAATGAAGCATAATACAAACACCTTTTGAATTATGCCCGAGTGATGTCTGGAATACAAAAGTTGCAAGACTGCCAGTATTAGATTAACTGTTGCCACTTTGGGCAGCCACAGACAAATTCCACATCAGCATTTGAAGTATTAAGGATCCCTGTGTTAGAAAGTAGAAAGACACAGTCTGGTTAACCATGCAGCTATTTGATCTAATACGGAGGTGATCAGGTACAGCAAAAGAACAATCCCATTCATCCCACTAATAGAAACAGACTAAATTTCATCCATGTCTCTGGTAAGGGCATGAAATAGATGAAAAAGTCTTCTAAAAGGTCATGAGCATGAGCAAGGAGTGAAGCACAGTAAGTTTTTGATGGGGTGAGAATTTAGTGGTAGAAGAAAAAGAAAAAAAAAGAAAAAAAAGAAAAGAGGCCAGGTGGCAGGTTAGGAAAGACAATAAATTGTAGAGGGAACGTGAGAAGAAAATGGGGTGTCTAATTGGAATTGTTCTGCTGCCATTGTAGAGTTCTTACCTTGAAACAAAAATCAACCAACTTTTGAAGCAGCCGAGGTGATGGGAAACATTGATTACAACAGGGGTCCCCAGACTTACCGCGCAGTGGGCCGGTGCCCGCCGCGCCGACCACGCGGCGGGCCGGAGGGCAGGGGAGTGCGCGCCCGTGCGCATGCGCACACGCACACGGGCGGGGGAAAAATCGCCGAAAATCACTTGTGCGCATGCGTATGGGCCTCCCCCAACCCGGAAGTGCATCGGAAATGACCTCTTCTGGGTCGGGAGAGGCCCATACGCATGCGCAAAAAGGATTTTCGGCGATTTTTTGCCGATTTTTCTGATCGTCGCCGCGCCGCGCGCCGTAAGAGCGGGCGGCGGCAGCGGGCGGCGGGGGTCGTCGCGGGCCGGATTGGGAGGCCGATTGGGCCGCATCCGGCCCGGGGGCCGTAGTTTGGGGACCCCTGGATTACAACATCCTAATGGACTGTCTTGAACTTTTAGATCATCCCCCCCCCAACTATAAGATGTTTCAACTTCATAAAAGTCAAATTTCATCAGAGTTCTATTGTACAGGACTTATAATTGTGTCCATTAATATCTATTTATTTACAAATATATAAGTTCAGCAAGCATGAACTTGCTGAAGTGTATATAAAGCTTCTTCTGCCAGTCGGAAGCATGTTAGCAACCCTTTTCTAGGCAAGTTTCAATGCTACACAGTTCCCTGGAAGCAAATCTCCTTGAATTCACATACAGAACTGCACTGTTCGTCTATTTCAGACCACAATCACAGACTGTTCCTTTCACACACACCCATTGTTTTGCACCTACAACAGAAGCCTGGTGGCCTATTAAATTAGCCATCACCTAGCTGACTATATAAACTCTGCTTGTGACAATATAATGAATATATGTCCAAAATTCTACCTGGCAATACCTTTCACTTCCTACTCATATATCTAGAACAACATTGCATCATCACATAGACTAGAACCTATGCAAGAGAGTGGAAGGATGCTATGCAAGAGAGTGGAAGAGGTAACAAATGACTACCATAAATGACAAATGCATATTGCAGTTGTCATTGAAATGCCTTAAGGAGGAGTGTGATACAGCAGCCTTAGCACTAGTTCAATTTTAATTGGCCTATTGTACCATCACTAGGACATTTATTCTGAATACTGTGTAATACTACTTTGGTTCAGTGGTTTGTAGTGTTGGGCTGTAAAATTCAGTAAGAAGAAAGAGCTGGATGCAGCAGTGGATGTGCTCCTGTGTATAGTGAAGCTCTTTACTGCCCTTCAAAAAATACAAGAGCAGGATTTGTGAGAAGGCTGGGTAAAATGCAAAGAAATTTCTGCAGTGATGTACTGAAAATTACTAATACCAGAACAATGTGCGTTGAAAAACATTCTCTGGAAGTCAGGATAGCACCATCTCCAGCTGATATGATACATGAATAAAAACCAAGCAGACATGTGATTATGATGAAGAAACTAATAGCAAATAAAGGAATCTAGAACACTGGATAAATTTTAGCATTTTATTCAATTTAAAAAGAAAACAATGAATGTTGAGAAAAACCAAGCTGCAATGTGAATATGATACATAAGAAAATAAAATGGTGAGAAACAGAGAGAAACATTTATGAAGGGAAACATTATTTATAAGGGAAGGCATGCACAATCATATAGGTGAGGAATAGACTGAATATACTTGCACAGCAAAGAAACAGAATTAAGTAAAATATACAGTATATAAGGAATATAACTAAATTTGGTGGAGGGGGAGATAGAATGGTTAAGTATACTTTAAGTATACATTTGAAGACAGGAGTGCCTGGCATGCTCTGGTCCATGGGGTCATGAAGAGTCGGACACGACCAAACAACTAAACAACAACAATAACAAAGTATATATTTTGTGCATTGCTATCATTGTCTATTTAATATACCTTTTTAGAATTTCCCTCACAAACCTGTTCAAGGACAAGATCACTTAAAAATATTTTTCTTGACTTATCTAAAGAGAGAAGGAACATCCTGAACTGATTTTGTAACATGTGTCCAAATAGACATGACTAAAGGATGAATGTCCACACCAGGCCATCTAATGCTCTGATGTGAGGTCACACACAAACACAACATATGTCTATGCAGCAGCTTTCTTATCACCCAGTAATAACACAGTGCTATCTATCTCCTGCCAACCTAGCAGTTCGAAAGCACGACAAAGTGCAGGTAGATAAATAGATACCGCTCTGGCGGGAAGGTAAACGGTGTTTCCGTGCGCTGCTCTGGTTCGCCAGAAGCGGCTTAGTCATGCTGGCCGCATGACCCAGAAGCTGTATGCCAGCTCCCTCTCCAGTAAAGCGAGATGAGCGCTGCAACCCCAGAGTCCTCCGTGACTGGACCTAATGGTCAGGGGTCCCTTTACCTTTACCTTATCTATCTACAAGGGACACGGGTGGCGCTGTGGTCTAAACCACAGAGCCTAGGGCTTGCCAATCAGAAGGTCAGCAGTTCGAATTCCCATAACAGGGATTCCCATTGCTCCGTCCCTGCTCCTGCCAACCTAGCAGTTTGAAAGCATGTCCAGTGCAAGTAGATTAATAGGTACCGCTCCGGTGGCTTAATCATGATAGCCACATGACCCGGAAGCTGTCTGCAGACAAACGACAGCTCCCTCGGCCTATAGAGCAAGATGAGCACCGCAACCTCTGAGTCGTTCGCGATTGGACCTAACAGTCACGGGTCCCTTTACCTTTGATCTATCTACAACAATGAGATGAATGAGGATGGTTCTATTTGAAAGAAGGATCCATAAGTCCTATAGAGTTTTGAATCAGGCAGTTATCATGGAATATCAAGTGCTCTACCATGCCATTGAGGTCATTCTGTGACTTCTGTCGAGTTTTAAAAAAGTATTCATTATTTGTTTTGATTGTTGTTGTTTAGTCGTTTAGTCGTGTCCGACTCTTCGTGACCCCATGGACCATAGCACGCCAGGCACTCCTGTCTTGCACTGCCTCCCACAGTTTGGTCAAACTCATGTTCGTAGCTTCGAGAACACTGTCCAACCATCTTGTCCTCTGTCGTCCCCTTCTCCTTGTGCCCTCCATCTTTCCCAGCATCAAGGTCTTTTCCAAGGATTCTTCTCTTCTCATGAGGTGGCCAAAGTATTTGTTTTGATAAGAAAGTATTTGTTTTGATAAGAAAGTATTTTTCAGTACAGTCATACCTTGGAACATTTTGGCTCCCCAAAGCTGCAAACCTGGAAGTGACTGTTCCGGTTTGCGAACTATTTTTGGAAGCTGAACGTCCGACGGGGCTTCTGCGGCTTCCAATTGGCTTCATGGGTTTCCTGCAGCCAATCAGAAGCCGTGCTTTGGTTTTGGAAGTCAAATGGACTTCCGGAACGGATTCCATTTGACTTCCAAGGTACGATTGTATTCCATTGGAAAGCAAAGAATGTGCAGCGCCTCAATGAACAGATGGAAGCATCTGGAAGTAAGAATAGGAAGTATGGTGATAAAATTTAAGAAGACTTGACACCTGCACTTTTGCCCAAATGTAGCATAGAGGGCAGAATGGTGGCAAGGAACATTTTTATAATGAATAAATATGTAAAATGTAGTGTGAGGCAGAGCTGTGCACAGTGAATTACCACGCCCCCATAATGGATGGTCTCCAAAGAATCAACTGTGCAGGCAACAAATTTATTCTACTGCCAAAATGATGACTCTAAATAAATATTAATAAACACCAGATTTAACTGCAGCAGACATAAAACAGAGATGTATTGCCATTTTATCTCCTATGTGGAAGCCCTTCAAACTTCTGATCACATTCCAGTCAAACACAGAAGCGTTTTCCCGCTTTGATTGACATTGCCTCCAGATGGTCATATTTTTGCGGGGGGGATTCAAGCAGATACCAGAAATTAAGTTTTAGCAAAGTGAACTAAAGAGCTATGTCACCCTAGTGCAAGAAGGAATTAGACTTGTTTCAGTTTAGAAAGTGTGGGATGAACAAAAGACTAATCGGAAGACATATAAATACCCTGCAAGCAGATCAGAATGAAGGCAGGACTAATGTCATATAATTGCCCTGCAGACAAATCAGAATGAATGCTCAGTAAAGAGCAGAGATAATCCAACCTCCGCCTAAGCTTTCTGCAAGCAAATTGTGATGAATGCTCAATAAGCAAGTCACATGGGCAGGGGTGGAGAAAGGGGGTGCAGGGGGGGACGATCCACCCCAGGTGTCACCACTGAGAGGGGTGTCAAAATGCTGGGTGCCACTCACCACGGGGCCTGCAGTGTGCCCAAGCCACACATCTCTCCTGGGATGGCATGTCAGATTCCTAAAGAGGCTTGGGTGCCTGCAGGCTCCGTCCGCCGCCTCCCCCTCAGCTGTAGGGCGGCTGAGTAGGAGTAGGCAGGCAGACTCCTCGGAGGCCCCAGGGAGCGTCCTGCCCTGGCTCACCCCACCCCACGGGCATATGGCCCCGCCCCTGGGTGCAGGGCACACGCACCGCCCCAGGCGCCCGATCGGCTTGCTCCACTGCAGCACATACCGTAGGGGGCTCTTTGACATCACCTGTTTTTGTAACTAACATCTTCAAACTCATCTCAGTAGTTAGCAAGCTTCTTATTAGGATATTTTATTCTGAGCAGTGCAGACCTATGTATTTCCATTCACTTGTTCAATAGGACTTGTTCCCCGATAAGTATGTCTAGGTTTGTAGCCTAATTGCCCTACAAGTTTATTTATAATATACTAAGAACTGTAATCAGGGAGTTTCCCTTTCTCGGTAATATGTGGTCGAGTTATATCTTTATGTGTGTTCTTTTCACTGCTTTATTTTTAACTTTATTTCAGAATAAAATTCCATTATAAAGAAAATGAATTGGAAAATGACTTTCACAAACATATAGTTATGGCTAAAAAAAAGTATTGTATTTGTAAGAACTAAAGGAGGAAGAGAAAAATGTTTATCGGCTTAAATGAAGTATGTCAATATAAACTGAATAACAAAAGTACTTATTTCAGTATTGAGCATATAATTGGTGAAAAGTGTTATAATAAATTATCATTTATATACTAAGGCCACAATTCTATACCCACTTACTCAAGAGTAAGCCCCACTGAATGGGACTTACTTCCAAGTGAACATGCATAGGGCTGCACTATAAATAAAATAAAATGGAGAATGTAGGAGATAAATATAAACTAAGATTGGGTAGGAGTCAAAACATAATTTACCTCAAAAAGTGCTGAATTGACTTTTGCCAATGACCAGAAATGCCACCACAGAGTCTTTCGAACCACATATTCAGCTGACACCGCAGATAAATTTCTAGAAATTGACCCATTATTTATCCTCCTGCGGAACCTTAAACACCCTCATTTCAAATGATTGGAGATCAATTATCTTTGGTATTCGACCATTTTAAATAAACATAATTTGAATATGAGAACTTTGAGGTAGTATAATAATATGGCACTTTTCCAGAAAGGGAGTTCCAGGTACTACAAAATGAACATGCTGACACAGTTGATTTTATAATCATATTTATATGGTAACTTAAACAGTGCACGTCCAATAATTTGAGTTCTCAGGTTCTTGCAATCTTAGTATTTTTAAGCAAAACCTTATACCTGACCCAAAGTATTTATATACATTATCCCGTTCTTACAAATATGATAAATGGGTTACAAATTTCTAGTTAGCATTCTTGCCATTTTAATAACATTGTAGTTAAGCTTCTCCAATAGGGTAAAAGCTTAATGCCATATCCCAAGACTGCCAAATGCTACAATCCATTTATCTCAAAGTACAGAGGCAATGCTGCAAGAAGGATAAATTCGGTATGGAATTATAAGTTTCCTTGCACTTCATCATAGAGACACACAGAATCAAAGTGATATCTTCCACAATCAAGAACCACATTAATCAAAATATATAGTTAAACTAAATTTTCACCTTTTTCTATGTGGTTGTCAAAGCAAATAGGAATGCTGGGCTCGTATGCTAGGCAGGATTGCAAAAGTACTTGAAACTGGGACACCAGGAATCACATACAATCAACATTTTCATGGTCTCTTTTGAATGCTAAAGACAAATGATCAAATGATAGAAAGTTGGCATGTATCTAAAAACATTATTCAGAAGAAGTGCAGCATCATCCCTTCCTTCCTTTCACATATCTAATACTGTGTATACCTAATCAGTCTTTCAGTGGAGATGAAGGAATTCTAAGGTTCAATTTAGATGTGATATTAATTGCAGTAATACAATTAATGTGTACATTTTTAATGTAAATAGCAGCCCTAGGGAACACAATACAAGCTTTCCTTTATATGCAAATAGCAGCTTTTGATAGCTAATTGCCCTGGAAGGTGCAGTCTGTGACCCAGGAGAATAGCAAATGACAAGAACAGGACATTTGATGTTGGCTGAAAACCAAATCTTTATTGCCTACGCATGAAAGGAAGAATTGGCATGGCAGTATGGCTAGGATCCATTCATCATTCCATTCATCCCTTGCTGGTGGAATGGAATCATTGGACTTGGGCTGCACCAAGCCCATTCCATGGGAGTTGCCCAGCGTTGAGTCCTGGTGTGGTGCAAGCCAAACATCCAAGATCACACTGGGCTACCAGGGTGAGGATTCCAGCCAGGCAGAGACCCCCAACCTGAGCTTATGGCATGCCATTGCCTCTTGTTTAACAGAAAATCATAGGGTGACAACAGTTATTGATTACATTGTTGTACTGATATATAAAGGATCGTGATGATTAAGCTGACAAGGAAAAAATTAATGGTCAAATCAGGAGGAGAAGCATTGCAGTTGTGTTTCTTCTGGCTGAGGTGAGTATAGAGCAAGATATCTATACAGTAGCTGCTGGAGGACGAGGTAGATGTATTTGGTGGTTTCTAGCAAAGTCTAAAAATTCCCACCAGACTGATTGATATTAATGAGCCTGGTTTTGCCTTTCTCTTTAGGAATCTGACATGCCATATAAGTTTTTTTCCCAGAAGAGCAAAGTTCCAAACATTATGCTACCAGTTTGTAATACTGAAATCAGAAAGGGTTGAGTTATAGATAGCTTTGAGAATCAGTAAGGTAAGCAGTTCTTTGGATTTGATGTCCTCATTTGTCCCTTCAAATAGCAAAAGTAAAGATTCTATATAATGGCAATACATTCTCTCTCTCGCCCCCCCTCTTTCTCTCTCTCTCTCTCTCTCACACACACACGTAGTCTAGCCCCTGTGTGTGTGTTGTGAAGGGGCTGTACTGGCTGTAAAGAGCAGGACACCTTTGAAGTGAAATACTGTAGTTTGTTGATGTGATAGAGAAGTGGAAGAAATAGACTCAGAGTCAATGATCAGATCAGAATGAAAATGAGGCCTCAGTTGATAGGGGAAAAAGAGGATAAAAAGGATATTATTCTGGTTATTTAGAAGTTGTATACTTTACTCAGGGTCATAATCTGAAAGCTTCTTTTGATTCTGTATTCTCTTTGGTCACACTGAAACAACAACTCAATGTGAATATTTAGACTCAAAAATTAAAGTGAAGGTTAAAGGTGCTTTCACATCTACACCTTCCACACCACACTCAACAGTATGGTATGGATAGAACTTGAGAGTTAATAGAGTATTTCAATTTAAATCGCCTGTTTGAATTTAGCACTCTGCAAACCATTAGACTGATATTTCTACTTTTGTATTAATGGGGGAACACCACACTTTGCCAAACCTGGGTCCACTTCAATATGCTGGTTTTGAAACCATGGATGACTTAAGACAACAGAGTTCTGGGATGACTTCTTCCAACCCAAAACTTCCTAGGGATTCAGATCTTTCCCAATTGCTCTTCTCCATGCCCCTATACCAACTGAGGTAAGGGGAGATGGGTGGTGATCTGTGAGGGGACTTCTCTGTTTTTGCACCAACATTTGCAATGCCCTCCCAGAACCTCCACTTGATACCATCTTTGCTTTCTTTCTAGCACCAAACATACCTTTTCATTCATCCAGGCTATAAAATACGGGGGGGGGGGGACGGGGCAACAACAACCTTTGGCTATCTAGATATTGCTACACTTCAGCTCTCATTCCGTATCGCCCATAGCCTGGGATAATGAAAGTTCTGGTCTAGTCACATCTTCAGGGTCATATGTCCCTTATCCCTGTTTTAATTGAGCATTTTATCTGGTTTTGTTGTTTCTCCTGTTGCTTTGTTTATTATTATTTTTTGCTGTGCCTTCAGTATTTTTTTATTTGAGACATTTATATACCATTTAATTATGCACATTTCTAAGCCGTGTACATAAAAACAATCCGCAGAAAATGGGACAACAATAAAAAAATTATCCTAATACTGAAGACTACCTCAAAATCTCTGCACATGATTTTTTAGATGTTGTTGAGAGTTGTTTTAGCTTTTTATGGAAACATATATGATAGGTTTACAAAAAAAAAAAAATCCGTAAAGAGATTCCTATAATAGTTTCTCATTACATAAATACATGTTACAAACAGCCCTATATGTGGAGCAATAGTTAACCATCACCTCCCCTTTTCCCTGGAACTTCCATTTCTATTTATGTGATACGATGTCATCTTTTTGCAATTTTTCCATGCCCCGCGTAACTTCACTGGCTTAAGTGGGAGCAAGTGACCTCTCAATGTAACAACATCACATTATACATTTTGAAACAGCAGCTGCACTGAAGTGACCACTGGCTCAGTATTGTCAACACTAACTGTCCCAGTGTCATGGACTGATTGTATGCAGAGAAATGGTGGGAGGAACCAGCTGGGGAACCCTCAAGGTAAGAAGGCTTAGAGCCCAGGGAGTGGTGGTAGGACAACAGAGAGGGAGATGAGGGAGGAGACTAGAAGGAAGAGGTGTCGGGAGCTGAAGAGGTAATGGGGCTTAGTGTACTGGGAGTGTCCAGAATCAGATGCAGAAGCTGAAGCGTTAATTGAATCCCTAAGCCCTTCATATAACAATACAGTCCTTGGGAAGATAAAGGAACGGAACCAGGATTTATTTCAACATGTGACCATGCTTTGCTGTTTAGTCGTTTAGTCGTGTCCGACTCTTCGTGACCCCATGGACCATAGAACGCCAGGCACTCCTGTCTTGCACTGCCTCCCGCAGTTTGGTCAAACTCATGTTCGTAGCTTCGAGAACACTGTCCAACCATCTTGTCCTCTGTCGTCCCCTTCTCCTAGTGCCCTCAATCTTTCCCAACATCAGGGTCTTTTCCAGGGAGTCTTCTCTTCTCATGAGGTGGCCAAAGTATTGGAGCCTCAGCTTCAGGATCTGTCCTTCCAGTGAGCACTCAGGGCTGATTTCCTTCAGAATGGATAGGTTTGATTTTCTTGCAGTCCATGGGACTCTCAAGAGTCTCCTCCAGCACCATAATTCAAAAGCACCAATTCTTCGGCGATCAGCCTTCTTTATGGTCCAGCTCTCACTTCCATACATCACTACTGGGAAAACCATAGCTTTAACTATACGGACCTTTGTCGGCAAGGTGATGTCTCTGCTTTTTAAGATGCTGTCTAGGTTTGTCATTGCTTTTCTACCATGCTATAGAGCCTTTAATCAAGACTCCTGTGTGGTTATGACCCAAAGTAGACCCTCCTTGATTACCAAATCTCCCAAAGACCTATTTGCATCTATACAAAGACCTCTCCCACCCCCTGGCTGTTACAGACACAGAATGTCAAACAACTATCAGAAAAGGAAGGGCATCAGAAAATCCAAACACAATGGTCAATTATCAGAGAATTTCTGTAGCTCACAACCTTCCTGCTATCCAAATGGTTACCGAAATGAAGTCTTACAAAATGTAATCACAGTAACCATGGCATGAATAACAATAGTAATGTTGTACATAGTAAATAGGAAGAGAAAGGCTTGGAAAGTTTCAGGGGAACAGTAGAAAGATCTCTTTTGCCCTTGCTGAGCAGTTAAATATGATTTTCCCATTTATTCACAAATCAATACTTTCATTGCCCACAGTCAAGATAATACAATTTTCTGCTATTATTTCTGTGAACACTGGGTAGTATTTATGCCCTGGTTGATTTCAGGACCACAGCAGTTGAAATTTGACTTGGTTATCTAAGGAAATGGTTATTTTCTACACCCAAATCCATTTTTGTTTGCTGTTAGGCTTTGAGGAAGGTGGCCTTGTGAATTACTGTGAGGGCTATTTTAAAGGCTTTTTGTGTACCTTTAAAAGCCGCTTTCTGGGGTCACAGTGTTCAATGGTGTCTCTCTAACTTCAGTCACCAAGTCAGGAGGCAGTCAATTCTGCTCACAACCAATAATGGTATTTCTTAATGCTAAAGTAGCAGTTGGTTCAATAAAGGGCACTTATTGACTTCACAGACTGACTGAATGAATAGATAGCTATTTAATTTTAACTTACCCTTCTGGTTACCCTCATAGCAGGGTAAAAGCACTTTTAGAATACTCAAAAATATAGAATAAATGTGGTAGCTGCAACAAAAAGTTGCAGCAGAGTGCTCCTGTTTCTATTTCTATTCAGTAAGACATACATACCATGTTTTTTTTTAAAAAAAGAAAGGATACTCCATTCCATTTCCTATCTCCCATCTATCCTAATCTTCCCTCCCCACAATGCAACAACAGCAGCAAATTAGTATTCTGTGGCCAATGTGGAAATTATTGTGTTAGTTTTCCTGGTTATAATGCTAGTGCTTGTAGTGTTTGTTTTACACTGCATTACCCAGGCATAGGCAAACTCGGCCCTCCAGATGTTTGGGGACTACAACTACCATCATCCCTAGTTAACAGGACCGGTGGTCAGGGATGATGGGCGTTGTAGTCCCAAAGCATCTGGAGGGCCGAGTTTGCCTATGCCTAGCATTACCTGTTGTGTTGTAGAAGTGTGGAATTGATATACTGCCATGCCACACTAAATTTAATCCATACCAATGGCTGTAGTGTGACACAATAGCAGATGTCATCAGAAATGTCACCACCATGCTACCCTTTATAAAGGTAAGGTAAGGAAAAAGGCCCCTGGACGGTTAAGTCCAGTCAAAGGCGACCATGGGGTGCGGTGCTTTTCTCGCTTTTCAGGCTGATGGAGCCAGTGTTTGTCCACAGACAGCTTTCCGGGTCATGTGGCCAGCATGACTAAACCACTACTGGCACAATGGGACACCGTGGCGGAAACCAGAGCGCACAGAAACGCTGTTTAGCCTTTATGCCCATGTGCATTCTTTTCACCCATGAAAACAATGGGGGGAAACTGTATGCTTGGGACTCTTCCTCAATTCCATCCTGCAATTTTCTGGGTTAACAATTTGCATTTCTTTTTCCTGGAAGCAATTAACATGGAAATGAGCACTAGATTTCAGCTAGATTCTGCTAGATTTCCAGAAGTGGGCATATTAAACCTGAAAACTATCAGGTACGGGAATGTAAGGTAAATGGAAAGAAGAACTGTCTGAATGAAGCCTAGTTCTTCATTAGCCCACTCTCCAAAAACCCAGCACTCACACCACTTGTGATTCCCAGCAACTGGTAATTCAGAGACACCTGCTTCTGACAGTGGAGACAGAACACGGCTATTGTGGCTTAGCAGAAATGGGGGATCTGACCTGAGAGGAATCAGGGGTTCTCCAGAACCACCATCACCCTTAGCCAGAATGGCCAATGGTCAGGGATAATGCGAGATATAATTTAACAACATCTGGAGAGATACTGGTTCACCATCTCTGCTTTATAGGATGCAAGTAATATATTACTCAGCTTAACCTCCTGTGGCTCAAAGCATGCTGCCATTTAGAAAAAGAGAGAACCGTCTGAAGTGGCAAGGGCCCAAATTGTCATTAAAAAAACTGGAGAGGGCATGGTGCTCCTTTGCTCAGAATGGTTTCTACATCAATTGAAGGGATGTGACTCCGTCCAATGAAATCAACAGGAATCCCTATGTGTAATATAGGTCTGTCTGTGCATTTGAGCACATAGATTTCTGGATGTGGCATCTCTTGTTAATATGGGTGCAGAAGTAAAGAAGTCAAAGTCAGTTTGCTTATGCCATCAGCTCCCGGAGAGACTATCAGTCAACCTGAGAGAACTCTGCTTTAGTATTTTTCAAATTGCCTTTTGCGTGCTTTGGCAGAAAGGGGGATATATAAGTGAATTAATTAATTAAATAATAGGCAGGGTAATACATCAAAATCGATATGGATGTAAAAAAAAAAGGAGAGTCACAGCAGTTTTCAAGAACCAGAGAGTGTAAAATAAGCAAAGTACCTACTTTCAAATATCCTTAGATAAAAATGTGGCTTTGGACAGCTTTTAAATGTTGTTAATGGAGTGGAAAGCTTACATGAATCATACACAGAATGTGGCATCGGCTCACTGTGGTAGTTTCAGAGTTGCATTAAACAATCAACCTAACTTTCCACGTTCAGTGTCAAACAATGCTTTTAATATATATGATTTCCAGCTCTTGTGGGCAGTAATTAAATAAATAAAATCAAGCCGAATAAATTATACACTTTTTTTTGTCTTCAGTCTTCAGAGCAATAGCATTTCCCCCCATATAGTCTAATGTAAATGCAGTAAGAATCTGAGAACACACATAAAGCTGCTGTCAGAATGTAGAAAGAGAAATTAGCATTTGTTCTTATTTAAATGAAATAGCAGCTTTTACTTCTTTCGAGAACTGATAAAAAATGCCTCACAAAAGTCTATATTCTTTTTTATTGTGTGTAGATCTTACAATACGCTTTTGCATCACTCTGGATAAATGGAAATGTGGGTTTTTGTTGTGTGTACACATGTATTGTACTGAATTGATTTAATTAAAATGCTTCAATTCCATTTTATAATCCTAGAAAATGCAAAGTGGTTTACAAAGGATTCACACAAGAAAACAAACAAGTTTAGTATCAGGATTAGAAATAACATGGTGTCCCTGTGGTGGGTTCTTGAAGTTGAAGGCCTTCATCCTTGGTCTTCCCTAGTGTTGCCTTTCAGCCTCCATCTACTAGGAAAAGCTTCCTCGAGGGAGAGGAATGAGCTGCTGGAATTCACAGCCCACGATGGAGGCAAGTCTTCTATTGCTACAAGATTCCAGTATTCTTTAGAAACCAAAGATTGTATTGCATCAACTTATCTCATCTGTCTTTAATCTTTATGGAGGCCCATCCCAGTGTTAATTAATTATTCAGGCCTAGGCTACATCCTGTCCTGTCACAGATGCTATAGTTCTGTTCATGTGATGGTGTACAAATGGCTCTTCTAGCACCCCACACCAACCCCCTCAACTTCCAGCTCCTCTCTCCCTCCCTAGCTTTACACATAGCAGCAGGGTTCATACAGAGTCTTGTTCTCTGACGCCTTCCAACTGGGCTCTAAAAAAAAAGTGAAGTTATTTTCTGGTGTATGTTTGTGTGTGCTTGAATAATTTGGTCTGCCAAGACTAATTCCAAGATACAATAATTTTAGAGAAGTTCACCCCTTACTACAAACAAAAAAAATCCAGACTGGCTGGACTTATTGGCAAATTGATACATTGGTGCTGGAGCTCAAACATTTCTTGCCAGGCTGTTCACAAAACAGTTTTGCACAAGGGAGCAGTTACAGCCAGAAGCATGTCAAGTCATCTTCTGAATCTCGAGCCCCTTTATCTTTTATTCTCTTTGCAGCTTTCTGCAGCTTTATGAGGTCTTAAACATTCCGAGTCAACTAAGCTCTCCAGCATTTTTTCTGTTTGTGTCTCTCACTCGAAAACAACTCCCTCACTTGGAAAAGGCCAAACCACCATTTCTATATTCACTTCCCTACAACATCAGAGAATCTGGCTGCTCTCAGATTTGTGCATCGACAAGACTGCCTACTAAATAATATGATTTAGCTTCCAATACATATAAAAACATATGAGCACATTCTATACTGTCTGCTAAGTAGCACATTCTCTATCAAGTATGCAGCTTTTGTTCCAGGTTGAGGTTGTGTTGTGATCCCTTACTTCAATTCTTACATGAGCTAAAATTCTAGGTAGCTAAACTATGCAATGCCATCATTCGTGTGACAAAACCCCATAAGATTATTTTTTGCCTTGTGTGTGTGTTTATATGTAATCAATGATGATGATGATGATGATAAATATTATTATAGCAAGCAAAAAATATTGTGTGCATGCATGAGAATAATAAGACAAGACACACGGAAATTGACTAAACTGTGGGCATGGTTTATTCATTTAATTACAACAAGATCTGCAGCTCTAAAATATGTGGGACTTTCATTATTGAATCTGATCATTTGTTACTCGTAGACAGATGACCTAACCTGACCCCTGGGGTACACATGTCACTACCCTTGTTCAGTAGCTGAAATATACTCGGAGTCAAGAGTGAATTTCATGCTCTTTATTCAGCTCATAGTCATCAAGGAGGAGAAGAGAAGACGAATGGCTCTTTTCCCAAAACCATCTGCTTATATACATTATTTACACAATGGGCCTTGCGTGATTGGCTACTTCAGGGCTACACCTGTGGGCCAATTATATTGTGGATTGACTTTTGCCTGCAGCCTGATTGGCTGCTCCTACAGGCCAATCAGGTAGCAGATTCACTTCTGCCAGCCGCCTGATTGGCTGCTCCAGCAGGCCAATCAGGTTGCGGATTCACTTCCACCTGGAGTTGGATTGGGTAGCTCCCGCTGATTCTGAATCCCATTGTTCTAGGATTCAGCTCAGTACATAACACCCCTCCCCTCTAAGTTCCAGTCCTGCCCGGGAAGTTGCATTCGTAGTCCCCAAGGTCTGCTGGCCGCCTCCGTGTGCGTTGTGGCCTGGGGTGTTCCTTGGTCAGGGGTTCTGGTTCTGGCTCGTGTTCCGAGGCTGCTGGCTGTGCCGGGGCTGTCTGGTCTGGCGCCACTGAACCACTAGGTTGTAGCTCTGGTTCCGGTGTCCTTCCAGCCTCGGGGCGCCCCTCTGTGCCTACTGCTTCTGCTTCCTCTGCCCACCCCTCTCGCTCTACAGGCCTCACTGCCCTGCTGTCCCCTTGGGACCCCTCTGTCCCGCTCTCCTCCCGGGTTCCTCCTGGGAATCGTCGCCGTATCTGGTCGCAGTGGCGGCGCCAACATTGCCCCCTTCCGTTAGTACCTCGTACGACACGGGACCGGTCACCTTGGTGACTGTGGCGGGTACCCATGCTGGGCCTGCCCCAAAATTCTTTGCATACACTGGGTCCTGGGCCACAAATGTCCGGGGGTTCCTGCCTTTCCCCACCACTACCTCATCCTGAGCTCTGTCGGGGTGAAGTCGGTCCAGTCTAGTTGCAAGGCGCCGGCCCATTAGTAATTCAGCTGGGCTCCGGCCCGTCATTGTGCTTGGGGTGCTGTGCTGTGCTAGAAGAAATGCAGCAAGGCGGTATTCCCAGTCCCCTTGTGTCATGCGGCGGAGGCTGTCCTTGGTGGTCCGCACCATGCGCTCCGCTTGGCCATTGGTGGCAGGGTGGAATGGTGCTGAGCGGATGTGGCGGATGGCGTTCTGCGCTGTGAAGGTCTGGAACTCCTCTGACGTGAATGCGGTTCCATTGTCCGAGACGAGGGTGTCATGGAGCCCGTGGGTCGCAAACAGCTTACGTAGTACCCGGATGGCTGCCGCCGTAGAAGTGGATGGTACCAGTGCGACCTCCAGCCATTTGGTGTAGGAATCCACCACTATGAAGAATGTTTTTCCCTGGAAGGGGCCAGCGAAGTCCACGTGCAAGCGTGACCATGGATGTCGGGCGGACTCCCAGGGCTGGACTGGGGCCCTTGGGGGATCCGGGCGGGATTCTTGGCAGGTCTGGCAGTGTTGGACCCAGGCCTCTATCTCTCTGTCAATCCCCGGCCACCACACATAACTCCTGGCAAGGGCCTTCATCCTCACTACCCCTGGGTGTGTCTCCTGTAGGGCTGTGAGGACCCTTTTGCGGAGGGGCTGGGGAACAACAACCCTGCTTCCCCATAACAGGCACCCCTTGTGGGCCGACAGTTCATGTTTGCGGTTTGTGTAGCCAGCGAATTCTGGCCCGGGGCTGCTGCTGGGCCATCCTCGCCACACCCAGTCCAGGACCCGGGAGATGACCCTATCTTTTGTGGAATGGTGCGCAACTTCTTGTGCCTGAATGGGTCGGTCGGGAAGCAGCTCCAGGGTCATAACCTCTTGCGCAGGCGCTGGGTCGGGGCCTGTTTATGGTAGTGGTAGCCTGCTGAGGGCGTCTGCGTGGCCCATCGCCTTCCCAGGGCGGTGGATTAGTGCATACTGGTAGCCGGCAAGGAAAATTGACCACCTGAGGACACGTGGAGACAACACTTGGGGGGTCTGCTTCTCAGGGGCAAACAGGCCAAGCAACGGCTTGTGGTCAGTCACTATGGTAAAGGGCCGCCCGTACAAGAAATCATGGAATTTTTTTACGCCCTTCACGATTGCCAGACCCTCCTTGTCAATCTGTGAGTAGTTTCGTTCGGCTGCAGCAAGCGTCTGCGAGAAGTATGCCACCGGCACCTCTCTTCCATCCGGGAGTTGGTGTCCCAGGACAGCGCCGATGCCATAGGGAGAGGCGTCGCATGCCAGCACCATTGGCAGCCTCTCGTCGAAGTGTGCTAAGACCGAGTTCGAGACGAGCAAGTCCTTGACTGCCTGGAATGCGGCCCTTTGTCGCTGGCCCCACACCCAAGGGGCCCTTTTATCTAGGAGTCTGTGTAGGGGCTCCGCTACCGCTGCCTTATGGGGAAGGAAGGCATGGTAAAAGTTCAATAGTCCCAAGAATGACTGAAGTTCGGGCTTGCTCTTGGGCGCTGGGGCCTCACAAATGGCCCGTACCTTGTCACCGGTTGGATGGACCCCTTCTGCGTCCACCTTAAATCCCAGAAAGTCCACCTGCGGCACTCCCAGTAAACACTTTTCCCGCTTCACCTTGAGGCCCGCCGTCTGGAAACGGTGCAGGACGGAGCGGAGGCGGTCCTCAAATTCCTCTGGTGTGGGCCCGGCGATCAGTACATCATCGAAGAAGGGGGTGACACCAGGAATCCCTTTAAGGAGAGAGTCCATTAGATTCTGGAATATGCCTGGTGCCACGCTAACGCCAAATTGCAGCCGCTTTACTCTGAATGCCCCTCTGTGCGTCACAATCGTCTGAGCCTCTGCTGTGGCTTCGTCCACAGGCAACTGTTGATACGCTTGGGCCAAGTCCAGTTTGCCAAAGATTTTTGACCCAGCCAGGGTGGCGAGGACATGGCTGACCACTGGCACTGGGTATGCATGGGCCGTGAGAGCCTTGTTTATGGTGCATTTGTAGTCTGCACAGATGCGGACCGAACCGTTAGGCTTGACGGGTGTGACAATTGGAGTTTCCCAGGGGGCGTTGGGCACCGGCTCCAGCACTCCTTGCTCCACGAGCCGGTCCAATTCCTCGTCTATGCGGGGTTTCAGGGCAAACGGGACCCGGCGGGCCTTGTGCCTGATGGGTCGTACAGCGGGGTCTAGCTGTAGGGCAATGGGGGGTCCTGTATATCGTCCCAATGCCCCATCGAAAACCCCTGGAAACTCTTTGCATATGGCGTCCACGTCCACTTGTAAGCTAGTGCGGTTCACCCCGGTAACGGCTAGCCCCAGAGGTCCAAACCATGCCAGTCCCAGTAAGCTAACGTAGGGGCCCTTAACTACCAGCAAGTCCAATTGTTGCTTTCGCCCTCGATATTGCACCCTGAAGGTCCCCACCCCCATAGTAGGGACCTTACGTTTCTGGAAGTCCCGGAGGGTGAATGGGGCCGGCCTTAGTTTGGGACCCCCATTAGGGCACAGTTCCCTTAATGTTCGGGCCGAGATTATGGATAGAGTTGAACCCGTGTCCAGCTCCATGCGGCATGGGGCTCCCTCTATCTGTACCTCTATATAAATTTTCTCTGTGCTGGGATGGGGCAACTGGAATACCTGGTAGTCCGTGATCTCCGTCGAGTTGCCTTGGTGCATGGTGCCGTGTGACCTGGGGCTCCTGGGTCGGTCATCTGATGCTTGTCGACGGGTGAGTCGAGCCCGACACACCCGGGCGATGTGTCCCAATTTTCTGCACTGCCTGCACTCTGCGTTACGGAAACGACAGGTCCTCCTCTCGTGGTTCTCCCCGCAGCTTGCACAGTTCCCTCCTTCTCGTCGAGGCTGCTGTGGTGTGTGTGCTGCTTGAGTGTGCCGCTGTACTCGGTGTACTTCCTCCCTGTCAGATTCGGATTCGTCGGTGAGGTCTTCGTGGTAGACCCTCGGTTGGGATGGCGGGGCCGGTCGTGCCTCTTGCGTTGACCTCTCGGCGGCTTCGGTTGCCAGGGCTTCCTCCAGAGCAATCTGGAACGTGAGGTCTTTTTTGGCGTAGAGGCGTCGTTGCAACATCTCGTCCCTCAGGCCACCGACGAGGCGGTCACGAAGCATGTTCTCCAATTCTGAGAAGTTGCATAACCGGGCGGCTTGGCGGAGGGAGATCACAAACCCAGTTATGGTTTCCCCCGGGGCTTGCCGTTTTGCGTAGAAGGCATTTCGGCAAGCTACCACCGAGGGCTGTGGTGAGAAGTGCTCCTTCAGCCGTTCCATTATTGTTTTGTAAGAGACGGTAGCGACATCTCTAGGTGCAAGGAGAGCCCGGGCGATTTCAAACGTCTCCTCTCCACAGACGCTGAAGAATGTCGCCCTCTTCATGGCATCGTTGGTGACTTCTTTCGCTTGCAGGAGGAAGTTGAAACGGGCGGCGTACCCTTCCCAGTCTCCTGATGCTGGTTTGAATGGCGAGAAGCTGCTGTCGGTTGCCATTCTGGGTTCCTTGGGTCCTGGAGCTGAAGCCTGGATGCACGGTGCGATGCAGCGGTGCAGCAGGTGGCGGTGCTGCGGTGCAGTGCGTGGTGGCGGTCAGCTCAGCAGGATCCCATCCTCGTCGCCAGTGAAATATACTCGGAGTCAAGAGTGAATTTCATGCTCTTTATTCAGCTCATAGTCATCAAGGAGGAGAAGAGAAGACGAATGGCTCTTTTCCCAAAACCATCTGCTTATATACATTATTTACACAATGGGCCTTGCGTGATTGGCTACTTCAGGGCTACACCTGTGGGCCAATTATATTGTGGATTGACTTTTGCCTGCAGCCTGATTGGCTGCTCCTACAGGCCAATCAGGTAGCAGATTCACTTCTGCCAGCCGCCTGATTGGCTGCTCCAGCAGGCCAATCAGGTTGCGGATTCACTTCCACCTGGAGTTGGATTGGGTAGCTCCCGCTGATTCTGAATCCTATTGTTCTAGGATTCAGCTCAGTACATAACAGTAGCCATACCTGTTCAAGCATTCTTGAATCACTATCCCAAGGCCTCTAAGCTGTAGATAGTGAAATATATTGACCCCAAATCCTGGGTATCCTTTATCATTTTTAAAAGTGCCTTTGAGTTCTCACCAAATACCTATGATGTCTTTGTATGGATATTCTTGTCAATTGTGACCAACCCACTTCCTATTTAAAATGTCTCTTTCCCAGCCTTAAGGAAAAGTCCAGTCAAGATCACAGTGTAGAATAGGTGGGTTGAACCTTAATCCAATATGCTTGGTGGGCAAAAGACATCCTGCTTAGCCCATAAGCACCAGTTAACTTTACTGCATGGCCAGAACAAATATCAGTATAGCCACATGTCATGTCCAATGTGCCTAGCTCACTTCCGAGGAACACACAAAACTTCTCCCAGGCGGACAGGTGAGACCGGTTGCCCCAGCACAGTTTGACAGATAGTTGGGAAGACAAAGACAGATTTGAGGGCAGGGAGTGGGAGTGAACAGAAAGCGGGGAAGAGAGAGAATCAGAGCTAGTTTTTTATTTATCCCAGGCTGTGACTATGGAAGAAGCAAGCTCCTCTTCGGATGTCAATGCTGTGAACTCCTCCATTGTATCATAAAGACAGTACAACCTCCACTGTAAAAGGTAAAGGGACCCCTGACTGTTAGGTCCAGTCACGGACAACTCTGGGGTTGCAGTGCTCATCTCACTTTACTGGCCGAGGGAGCCAGCATACAGCTTCCGGGTCATGTGGCCAGCATGACTAGGCCGCTTCTGGCGAACCAGAGCAGCGCACGGAAACGCCATTTACCTTCCTGCTGGAGCTGACATTCAATTCTTTCTTGCTGTTTTCATGGGTTAATGAGGGGGAATTGCAGCATGCATGTGTGGAAAGGGTGGAGGAGTAGTGATTATCTTGGCTATGAGTCCTGGAAGAGCTGCTCCCTGCCTTGCAGGCCTTCTCCACGTGGCCTGGGAGAACAGAATCTTGGACTGGGGAATTGTTTGGCTCACATCACTCCCATGGCATGTGGCTACACTATACTAATATTGGCTCTGGAGGCCTAATCACAGAATCATAGAGTTGGAAGAGACCACAAGGGCCATCCAGTCCAACCCCCTGCCAAGCAGGAAACACCATCAAAGCATTCTTGACATATGCCTGTCAAGCCTCTGCTTAAAGACCTCCAAAGAAGGAGACTCCACCACACTCCTTGGTAGCAAATTCCACTGCCGAACAGCTCTTACTGTGAGTACTTGCCTCCACAAGCCAGACCTCTTTGCTACTATCGGTGGTGCTTAGCTATTCTAATGTAGCTATTTTGGAATGCAACCGAAACCGATCCAGCATGGATGGAACAGACAGTGCATTGGTTCCCTCCATTGGAGTTGCTCTAACATTGGCTTCTCACTGTCTAAATCTGACTGATTCTGTCCCTGAAGTGCTTGAGAAAGTTGTTACAGCTGGCTGCTGAGGGTGTCAGAGCAACCCCCTCTCAGCTAGATGATAAAAGCCCATTAACCAGTCAGAAAGGATTGGGTTTTTTAAATAATAATAAAAAAGTCTCTACTTTATTGTTGCTGTTATCAGAAAGGGTTTTCATTCATAACAAAATTGCTAAACTTACTGATAACTAGCCTGGCATATGTGAAAATCTGATTGATTCCTGGCAGGGATAAATTTCCCTAGCTGAGTTCCTTTATAAAAGAAAGAAAAAGAAAAACTTAATTTAAAAGCAAGTTAGAATTGGAAGACAAAAAAAAAAAGTCTGAATTAGCTGGGTTATCTCTAAGTAAATAAGAGCTTCAGCCAAAGATTAAAAGGGGGGAAATGTTCAGAACTTCACTGCTGGCATTTTAAACATTCAGCAAGGATTTATAAATTCTTAAAATATTAGCACAGTGTTGCACAAGAATAAGCATGTAGGAGTGGTTCTATAGTGCTGAAATAAAAGAGATTAGACCAAGGATGTGTGTACTCCTCCACGCTAGCACTCATTCTGTCTCAGCTACTCCATATCCTAACACATCTATATTT
Source organism: Zootoca vivipara (assembly GCF_965207765.1). NCBI lineage: Eukaryota > Metazoa > Chordata > Lepidosauria > Squamata > Lacertidae > Zootoca > Zootoca vivipara. The sequence goes on from NC_142587.1 coordinate 61,651,777, forward strand.
TACCCTACTCTTTTATGCTATGTGCTCTCAACCCACTTTTTGCATTCCTTTGCATTTCCTAATATATTTCGCTTTTGCATTGTACCTCCTCCAGTCACGACCAGCTTCAAAGGTCACGTTGTGCTGTTACAAAAGAAGAAGAACTTGTGGTGCAGCGTTAGAATTCTATCCTGAATCCTGTAAGGTTCCAGGGATTCCAGGCACTTACTTAGGATTTGTGTTTCCTTTTGGAATGAGAAGAGGCTTAGTCATGCTGGCCACATGACCGGGAAGCTGTACAGAGGCTCCCTCGGCCACTAAAGCGAGATGAGCGCCACAACCAACCCATCGTCCGTGACTGGACCTAATGGTCAGGGGTCCCTTTACCTTTATACCACTCATCTACCTCTCAATCTCTACATAGCTCTCCATCTCTAATCACCACACAATATACAAAGTTATGCTAGTTGACCTTCCGCAAGGTGCTTTGAGAGTTTCTATCAATACAGCCAAAGATGCAACCATCTAAAAGGATACCTATTAGCAGGTCAGGGACTTCAAGATTAGCACATTCTTTGAAGTTTCTGGTCTAAAGCCAAGAGAACTAGATACTCATTCCTTCGCTCCTAAGCTTTGGTTAATGGCCAGCAGTGGGAATGAAGTGATACATCACCTGACTGCAGCTGCTGCTGCTGCTGCTGCTATAGCATTTTTGCAACTGTGGACACTGCTGTTCTCCTCCTGGACAGCATCTGTGCTTTCCAAACTCAAAATAGAGGCAGCATCTGTCTTCTAAATAAAAATAAAAATGCAAGCCCATTGTTCTGTGCTTATTTTGGCTTTTGGTTAACAACGTTCTCAAACAATTTTCCTTTCCACACTAATCTTATTTATAGAAGCATGTTCTAGAACGTCTTCTGCAAACAATAATATCAGTTGCTTCCACACTAGGCATTTAAAATTGCCACATATTATTCCTACACTCTTTAGCTATGATACTGTCATTGACATCTTGTAGTCATGTGTTTTCCTTGTGCTTTTTCAGCCATGCCTCCCCAAAGAAATAGTAGCATAATGGCCAGAGGTGTGGTTAGTTGTCTTAGCACACTGCCTTTTCTTCTGCTGCCGCTGCTTCTGCTTCTTCGAGAGGCATGCTTTTGATGTGTGCAGTGAGATGCTGACTGAATTACTGAAAGTGCAATACAGATGAATCCTTGAACCAGAACTGGTTCAAAACACTGAAATCCCATGCCTGACCTATGAAAATTTCTTACTCAGGAGTAGGCATGCATGGGATTAAACTGGCAGTTACTTCAAAACTATATTTTGGATTCTCCTTACAGATTGTTTGAAAACTGCACCAGCATAAAATGCTCCAGTGCCCCATATGCTACTGCATTGTTGTTGTTGTTGTTGTTGTTTGGTGGGCAATTTTGCATTCTACCCAATGGTAAAACATGTGCACCATTTGGGTTGTTTTATTCTCTTTGTAAACCACTTTGATGAGTGTGTATTTTACAATCAAGTAGTTATATGTTTAAATGAATGAATGAACGAACGAATGTGCCCCTCCTTGACACATAAAAGCTTTCATCACCTGGAAGTTTCTAAAAGCATTCCAGATCAAGATTTTCTGGTTCTTCTGAAAAAATGATTGCTTTCAATGACTGTTTAGAGGCTGCAGTTGATTGTAGGTTAATATGGTTTAAATATCAGTATATTTTGTTTTACTTGTTTTAAAATAGAATTGTCCACTCGTAACCTACAGGATATATAATTTACAAAACACAAAAATGAGAAAGTTATTTTGGAGAAATGGAGTATACTTTAAGCACTGCAGGATAATCTCAAATTCACTAAAGACAGCATATAGACGAGGGAAAATAAAGCAGCATGTATAGGTATTTAGAGTATTGTCTCTGTGTTTAAATAATTAACAGAAGAAAGAATGCTGCATCTTCTTATCACAGGCTAAGCATTCAAAGCACATTTAGACATTTCAATACTCATGAACATTTATATAATGCGAATTAGTGTGTTGTAGACATCTTGTTGCACACCACCTGATCTTGTTGCATACCACCTCCTTTTGGAAATGAGGCACAATGGAGACTGTGGTGTCTTTATGATATATTGTTTATTTATACATATATACAACCTGCTGTCAGGGTCTGCCTGGGCGAAGAGGAGTGGTGGAAGGCACCAGCCAGGGACCCCCCCCCCAAGGGAAACCCCAGGAGTGGAACACTCAGGAGAGGTTAAAGGGAGAAGATTGGGAGGAGGAGCTGGAAGGGCCAGTGACAGGGAGCAGTTCAGATTCCAAGGCTAATGCAGAAGATGGGGTCAAGAGGCTGCTGAAGAACCCAGGGACTGTCCCCTCTCATTCTGTGACAAGCTCCCCTCCCCTTTGGTTTCCAAAAATGCACAGAACAATGAGGAGGGCAGAACAAAGACCAGAGGTGCACAGACACAGTTTGAGACTGCTTGGGAAGCATCCAGAAGAGGAGGAGCCTTAAAAAGGGTGGAAGGCAGGGACCTTCAATCCTGGCAAGAAGAAGAGGAGTTTGGATTTGACCCTAAGGAGTCTCAAAGCAGCTTACAATCTCCTTTCCCTTCCTCTCCCACAACAAACACTCTGTGAGGTGAGTGAGGCTGAGAGACTTCAGAGAAGTGTGACTAGCCCAAGGTCACCCAGCAGCTGCATGTGGAGAAGCGGGGAGGCGAACCTAGTTCACCAGATTACAAGTCCACCGCTCTTAACACTCCACCACACTGTTCCATAGGGGCAAGACCTGCTTTATTCTTTGAATAAAGATTTAACTTCACTGACAACAGAGCCTTGAATCTTTTGTACTGACCTGTGTCTGTACAGGACTCTAGCCCTGAAACATAAGTTCACAGCATCAACACCCCAAAGGAGTCTTGTTTCTCCCATAGCTACAGCCTAACATTCTGACATCAAACATTGCTGTCTGAATCTCTCTTACATCACACATTAAACTAAACTCTGACTTTATCAGTTGAAAGAGGGCCACCTCGCCCATTTGCCGCCTCTTATGGTAATCCCCCTTAATGGCTCATCTCCCAAGCTTCATGAGAAGCTAGCTTGGCTTGATTAGATTTTAACACTTGCTGGATCCAGAGATTAATTAGAGGGGTCAAGCACCTACAAACTCATATCATTTTTTTTTGCTGCCATGCTAACAAAAGCTGATTTCCACTCATACAACATTTGTAGAGCAGGAAAAATTATACCTCCATGCACACACACACACAGAGCTCTTTGCTTGTAATTGCACGTACTCCCACAAATAATCATGCTCTAATACAAATGTGTTTAACTCCCCAGGCTGATGTACTGTAAAGTCATATTCAGATGCTCTTACACCTAGATACTCACAAAGTACTTGACTCCTTAAAACAGAACGGCTCTGCAAATAATAATAATAATAATAATAATAATAATAATAATAATAATAATTTATTATTTATACCCCTCCCATCTGGCTAGGTTTCCCTAGCCACTCTGGGCGGCTAATCTTTGAACATGCATATACTTCCTTTCTCAATAGGTTGGCAGTATATTGTCAAAGGGCATTTGCTATCTAAAAATAAAATAAACTAATGTGCTGAGAACTGACCACATAACTTTCTTTAGAAAAAGCAGTTATGATTTATAAAATGCACACGACATACACAGAGCTCTGTATATGCCGTATGAGGACCCTCAAACATTGCAAAATTTAAGACAGTCCTCAGGAGAAAAGGGGCCATTCTGGAAGAAAATCTCCCAGCACTCAGATATGTAAACCACAGGGGGGGAAATCCGCAGCATGGATAGAGTATATATCATTCATTTCCACACCTAGTGGGGAAGGTGTCATTCTGGAAGACAGGAATACAGAGAGAACAATTACTAAATGCTCTTTTTAAAAATAAAATAAAACGCCTAATATTCACTGTCAAGAGTTTTCAATGACTGATGAAACTCATGTAACTGCTGTGTCAGATGGTTGTTGAAAAGTTATCTCCTAGCATATGCGGATGTTACTCATCTGCATTACAATATGTTCTCTTCTCACAGTGCCCTGCTGAAGTTAATCGACAATATTTTTTGATGTAGCTCATGTAAGTAGAAGTCAGGTGAATCAAGGCTTTCATGACTAATCAACAGGAAGGAATTATGTGGCAGACAGAGCAATCCTATATTCCCAACAGGGGAATAAATGGTATCACTATTATGCTGGTGCAAGTTCAACATAACCTACACACATATAGTTCAGAGCAGGAGAACACTTTGCTCCAAAAGAAAAGAATGGAACAGAAGCCTCACTTTCAGCATTGTGACAACCAGTTGCAGACAGTATGATCTTCTTCTTTGGCAATCAGTCGTATCTGAGTAAGATTGTCTTCCATAAACACGGTTTTAACAATGGGTCCGTAAGTGACTGTGGAGGCCAATTCTGGATCCACACGTCCTTCCACAGTGGGGACATTGGTTTCCAGGTGGGAGTTGATCATGGTGTGGATTTGCCAAGCAAGCCTTCCTCTTAGCACATTTCTCCCTTGCGTCCTGAGATCGAGTGTCTTCAAAGCCCATGACACCTTTGGTAAAGGCTGTTCTCCAACTAGAGCGCTTGCAGGCCAGTGTTTCCCAGTTGTCAGTGTTTAGATTTGCCTTGAGACAGTCTTTAAACCTCTTTTGTTGACCACCAGCATTACGCTTTCCATTTTTAAGTTCGGAACAGAGTAGTTGCTTTGGAAGACGATCATCAGGCATTCGCACAACATGACCAGTCCAACGAAGTTGATGTTGAAGAATCATTGCTTCAACACTGGTGATCTTTGCTTCTTCCAGTACACTGATATTAGTTCGAAGTGGTGGAGCAGAATGACTCACCTGATCTCCAATTGGTTACATTCTGCTGCTTACCAGGAGGTTGAGGGGAAGAAGTGTTGTGAAGTCCCTCACCATTCCACTCCCCCTTGACTTGCTACTCACCTTGACCAGTACTGAGCCTGGCCTTTTACTGAACACAAGTCAGGCCCCTCTAGTCAATCTCTACAATTTAGTTGAAATTCCACCCTCTTAGTGGTCGATCATTATGAGTCAATAAGATGGTGTAGAATGTCTGGTAACTGACCAATTAAAACCGACCACCCTTTTTGATGCCTTTGATTCTGAATATAAAGCCAGAAACCACCCCAAACATAGGTATTCACTTGTTGACACTAGGCTATAGCAACAGCTTAGTTGACACTTTGCTTCCTGCTCGTCTGCAATACAACATATCCCTCTAGCTCCCAGGAGCAACACAAGTCAGCTTAGTTCACAGTCAATGCTTTGCATAAATCAGCCAGGTTGAAATGATACAACATTCTTAATATAAACTGTGGCACACAAACAATATGATTTTATACATACACTATGCTTTTTCTTCTTATTGATTACTAAATTGTTAAATTTAACTGTTTTATGCCTTAGATTCTTATTATATCTGTTCTGTTAATAGGGCATATCAACTGTGGATGAGTTCTCTTCTGAAATGATTCGGCAGAAGAATCATATAGAGAGAAGTGTTTGACTACTCTCTATAATTTCTTCAATAAATATGCAGACAAATGTAGAATGATCTTTTAATAAATGAGAAAAGGCTTAAATCTGTCCCATTCAAATCCACGTTTCATTTTGGAGCGCGCGCACACACACACAGAATTAATATTGCTCTTCAGCCCCAAAATTGTCCCAACCCTCCCAGAATAGTTTACAGATCAAAACAAATAAGCCAGCCCCTGCCCTAAGGCTTAAAAAATTAATGACAAAACTTGAAAGGAAAATGTATTGGGAAAGAGGAAGAAATCATCAAATATGGATGGAAAATTTGAGGAAAGGTCCAAAGTGAAACATCATGTATATGGTTATATTACAGTGTTGTAATATACTTAAATACCCTTGGATTTTTGTTGCTTGCTAAAGACTGTTTCATTCATCCATACCTCTCCTGCTCATCAGCACCAAATTCTAGTGATTTCCTATTGCATTGTTTTGTTTGTGAATGTATTTATATTATTTACCACCCTGGAATTTTTATGGAGGCTAATATGGATACACTTGAAATAAATATATAAAAACATCCCATACTCCAAGCACTCTCTTCCTCTCCAAACACAAATCTCAAGTGTTCTCCATTGCTGCAGGTTTCTTTAGAGACTGAAAGAGCTAGAACAACATTTATCCCTAAGCACAAATAACGATATATTGAGTTGTTAAAAACATCCCCACACATTTGTATGTAAAGCCACATTCACCTGGTCGAGTTTTATTAATTCCTCTCTTTCTTGTAATTTTAAACAATTTCATGTTTTATTAAAGAAATTGGTCTTTGTTCAGAAATGTTTGAATGCTCTGCAGTTGTTGGCCGCCGCTTATGTTGGTCTTAGATGACTTGGGTGTTTAGATAAGTTTTTACACTGTCGTCTCTGTGCAGACAGTCATCTTGTAAAGCATTATTGTCTTGTAAATGCTGAGGACATGAAAGCAACTATTCCATGACAGTTGTCAGTATTGCAGACTACCCTGACAAATAACAGTAGCAGACCAGTCCCATTTTATACTGGACTAAAATACCGGGCACTTGCTTTCAAAGGAGGAGAGACTGATGTGGCTGAATTTGTACTATAATTGAAAACATTCAAGTGTTCTATTACAGCTTTCTAAATATTCAGCCACAGAACTTTTCTCTAGGATTTACAATCCATTGAGATCCAATAAAAGTAAAATGTGCATATGGCTTTTGATTTCCCCATTGCCCTCCTATTCTTGCAGGAAATGGAATAAATTATTCTATCCTGTGCTCAATGAAATACTCAAAACTTTCTCAATATTCTTCTGATGTAAATGTTTGAAAATAACCTGTACTGCCTTACATCAACAGAAAGCTTGCCCAGTCTTGTTAACATCACCATCGTCTCTGAAACTAATATGAGACTAATGATAAAGCCAGGAAGAGGCAGAACAGTGCAGAAATAACATCTCCAAATCTCACACAAGTTTCCTAACTGCGAAATATTACACACCAACATCCCTCTCCACAGAGCTACTATCAGGGGTTGGCACCAGTGGGTAACCTGAGTCCTCGCCACTGACATAATTAGTCAGCTACAAACACTTGGGTTTGGCACCTAGGGTCCACTAGTTTTATTCTGCTAGTGCTGGGCATCTGTGGCAGGTTCCAATAATGTTATTCTTCCACAGTGCCTCCAGACATTACATTTGGTCCCAGGGGCATAGGAAGATAGGGGCGGTGGAGTCGGCGTGCCCCGGGCGGCGCGATCCCAGGAGCGCCATCACGGCTGCCCGTCCTGCCCCCAAAATGTGTGTGATATTTTCTGAATTGATGAGGATCAAGTCAAGGATAACCAGTAGTGTCCTCCCTATATCTTCTGAAATAGGAAGTTGCCAGAAAGCTATGTCAGCTCTTTGTTTCAAATCCCACACTTAGCAGAGTTTGTCTACTATTACTATTACTAGATTCCTGTTTGCTCCAGAAATAAAAATATTCTACATCTTCAGCCTGTGGTAGAGTCTGAGCACTATGTTAACTTCTTTATCCATCTCTATACTATCCATAATAGGTAGTCAACGAAGTGTTAGGCTGTATGCAAAAAGAACAGAAACAATGATACAGAAAATATGATTTTGGGGGTCATTTATGTAGGCCACAGAAGTGGAAAATGATGAATGTAATAGAGAATTCATCAGAATTACTTTGTGGCTACTGCTCAAATTTACTTTATCTGATCACTTTCAGATTTTTTTTTCCAAATCCAAGATATTATTCTCATTATCTATGGGGAATTTTGTGGGTTCCCAGGCATCCAGGGCCCCATGGAATTGGCACTTATGGAACAGATGAATAGATTCTTCTCAGCTAATTTTTAAAATGGTGTTTATAATCCTAGTACAATTTTTTAAAAGAGTAAAATACTGTAAGGGGCAACTGAGTCCCACCATATGCACAGCTCCCATGCATGTGGGATTCTCACCCATTTAAGAGGAACTTGCCCCACACAGAGGGAGGGGATATTCATTGATTTTTAATTACCCATAGAGGTCCATTGTGATTCCTGTACTCGTGTGTGCACCTGCCAAAAGTGCAGGGGGGAAACAAAGCTCTATTTAATTCTCTTTGGAGTGCCGCAATTCTCTGTGCCATGAGTAATAAATAGTAATAATAAACACTAATTCTCATGATTCTAATGATGACTAAACATTGCTCAAGAACTCTTATATTTCCCTTCTAGAATACTGCAATATGAATTTCCTTGGAGCAGAAAGGATAGAAAATTAAACCAAAAATAGCTAGATTACAGACATAACGGTTTGCATCCAATGGCAGTTGATGAGTGTGGATATTGTTCTATCCTGCAGAGATCAGATGCACCTGTTTCATATGTCCCACTTCTGGGACTAGGCATTGTACAGTGTTCAATATTTTCTTGTTTGTGCACTGTTGCTTGAAGATAATGGGAAGAACTGAGAGGTGTTGCAAAGATTTGATGAGGTGTACTAACTTGTGATCAGCACTGAAGTGAGCTGCTCCTGCAACCTTCTCCTCCGCTTGCCTTGGGACCCAAGGAAGTCAGAGTACCAAGGGCAGTGGGCCCTCCCAGATACCAGCAAAGCATTATTTTCCTGCTTGGAGCAAAGCTGCATATCCCAGGATTCCCAGACAGAAAATTACATAATGCCTAGAGTCTTTTCTGTAGGATTATTGTACATAACATAATTTTTCCAACATGGGAAATTGTATAATTCCCTACACCCATCTCTGGTGGAAAAATATTCTCCAGTATTTTATTAACAATCCTCCAATTTCCTTCTTCATCCTGTCATCCAATCTTGTTTTTATTTATGCACTTATTCACAGTGGCTTCAAATGTGTGTGTGATCTGTCAGAGAACTGGGCAAGGCAAATGAGGTAGGAGCAAGCAAAGACAGAGGAGCACGTTCAAGGAAGGGTCATGCCACAGGCAAACAGATGTGTGAGGCATTCAGTTCAATAGGCAGACTGAGAAAGTACATTAAGGAATGACAGGTTCTTCTAAGGTTGGAAGACCCTCTGGAGCAGATTTATGGGCTATTCTGGTAGTCAAAAGGAGAAAAGAGGGAGATGGTTGCATTTCAGGAACTGATGTCCCATTGCATAAAAATTGATTCAACCCATGATGTTCATACAGGCTATATACGGCCCGGATCCAGCACCGAGGCCTTCTGGCGGTTCCCTCATTGCGAGAAGTGAGGTTACAGGGAACCAGACAGAGCGCCTTCTCGGTAGTGGCACCCGCCCTGTGGAACGCCCTCCCAGCAGATGTCAAGGCAATAAGCAACTATTTTACTTTTAGAAGACAACTGAAGGCGGCCTTGTTTAGGGAAGTTTTTAATGTTTGATGCTGTATTGTTTTTAATATTCAGTTGGAAAGCGCCCAGAGTGGCTGGGAAATCCAGCCAGATGGGCAGGGTATTATTATTATTATTATTATTATTATTATTATTATTATTATTATTATGTCTTCAAAGAAGCTTATAATATTGAAAAATCTAAAAATCTTTTTAAAAATCCAGTTAAAGCCTATTAAAAAAGTAAGAGCAAGAGATAAAACAACTATAACAATATATCCACTATTAATACAAAATAGTAGCAGCGTAACAAGAAGCAACAAATTCAAATCAATGCCTGAATAACAAAATAATTTTAAAATAGCATTAAAAATGCAATAATGGTGCCACATTGGTATGTCTAGGGTGGGTATTCCATGGACAGGGTACAGGCCTTCTGTTTAGTTGAAAGCCACCAGTTAACAATCTACCTCCCATACTTTTACTCAGCCTGCGCTTCAAAACAAGATCCAAGGATAGCCCTCTGGTTAGAAATTTACAGTAGTCTAACCTATTCCCAGGGTATTGATAAATGTTGCAAGATAATCTTGGGAACATATGGCATGCACGTGCACACACACACACGTGTACTTTAATGAACTTATAATTACAAAATAACACAGAGTTTCAGTGTTGAAGTCTTGTGTTAAACTATGCATATACTTTCTTACAATCTGCATGGGTGGAATCTGTAAAGTCATTCAGATAGTGTCATTTGTCAACAATCAGCTCTAACCTGCATATTTATGCTCAGGTTTAATTTTCTACATTTAAAGAACTGCCAAGCATAGCATTATGAAGTTGAACATGTGCAGTCTTTTGTTAAATAAAGAAATAAGCCATACCAAGTCCAGAATTGAACTCCCAGGTCTTAATTGGCTCTTGTTTTTACTGCAGCTAATGGTGTATAATTGCTGTCTTTCCAGAGCAATGATAAACAAAAGAAAACTATTAAAGTAGAGACCACTTTCGAATCAAGAATTATCCTAGGGTGATTGTTCCCATAACAATTATGTATTGCATCTGGTATAGGAGGCAGTTTCATGGAAACAATGCATCAAAATTATTTCGCAATACTTGATGCCATCTGTATTTCTGACACTATGGGCCAAATAATTTGTACAAATTGCATGTGAAAAAGCAAACTATGAAAAAGTAGTCATTTGCCTCCACATCCAGAATGAACTCTCAAGACAATTTATTGGGTGATTTCAAAAGGTTGCAGTTATTAAAATATAACTGATTAGAGGATCTGCCAATTAGCCAAAAAACTAAGTGTGGGCTGGGCAGAAAGTCAATGATTACATCAGAGAAAAGCATCTCTCTCTCTCTCTCTCTCTCTCTCTCTCTCTCTCACACACACACACACACACAAATACACATACACATTGGGCATGTAAGTCAGCAGGTTTTTTTGTTCTCCAGCCAAGCTTCTCAGCATAGCTGCCAAGTTATCCCTTTTTTAAGGGATTTTCCCTTATGCTGAATAGGCTTCCTCGCGAGAAAAGGGAAAACTTGGCAGCTATGCTTCTCACTCCTTTCTCAGATAACCTTGGGTAATTGAACCCCAACCTGAAAATCCATGCTGTGCTGTCCAGCATTTCCTATGATGCACAGCCCAGGCCCAGGGTACCCCAAGTACCCTCAAACTTCAGTCTATGGGCACCCCTCAAAAGTACCTCTTACTTCCATAGAACAAACATAGTGAGTGGTGGAACAGCCTTAAATGATGAGCCCCACCCTTTGGGTCCCTCCAGCCCCACCGTGAGTCTTTCCCCCCTATCAGGGGGTGAGGCAAATCTGCCCCCTGCTAAGAGAAGTAACACAATTATTGGATATCATGCATGGTGAACACAAAGCATGTAGTTTTTTGTATTTAAAGTTCAATGCTAGCATAGCTGAACTTAGCTCAACACTTGTTAAATATTACGGTAAATCTCTTGCTACTTTCCTTCAGCAACAACCTTTATTGTGCCCTAAGCAAATCGTTTTGTCTTAAAGTCACAAAGCAGGTTCTACCCTTAAAGTAGAACATGGGTTGCGGAAGGGTTAACAAGATATCCCAGGGTTGGAGAGGCGGGTCAATTTGGATGGCCACATGGTTGATTGGTGGGTTGAGCTGTTGCTGGGGAATTTAGCACGCAGCAAATGATTGATTGACAGCTTCTGTGCTTAAATAGGCTTGGCAAGCAGCCTTTTTTCTCACTTTTGCTGCTTGCATCGAATCTCCCGCCCGCCCTCCTCTTATTTTAGGTGTTTGCTTGACCTTGCTGCGCCTGTCATGAGGTCGCCTGTTTTGGATCAGGGGCCTGGTAGGAATTTTGCCACTTGGCTGATTGGCTTGTGCCTACTACGCTGCAATAAATCACAACTTGTAAGGTTGGCGGTTAGGCATTGGTTCAAAATGGATGGTGGAGGGGTAAGGATTTTGGCGGGGCCTGCCCTGCATGGTTGCTGCTGCCTTTAGGGGTATTCCATTAAAGGAATCCTGGGGCGCTAAATGTTTGTCCGTTTGTCCCCGTTAGGGGTCAGGACCGCGCATGAGCCTCGGGGAGCATCGGAGGGATGAGGTCAAGGGCTTGGGCCCCTGCCCTGATCTCTCCCAGAGGGTGCTCACCTACTGGCTCCCCTACTAGGCTAGTGGGAGTCAGATCTGTCTCAGGTGGGGGACAGGTGGCAAGAACCAATGCCTAAGCAACCACTCACATTCAGTTGGATTTAAGTAAAGTTGTGGCCAAAATTAATGCCAAAAACCTCAAACTTAATTATCGTGTGATGTGTGAGTTATTGGGGGTATATCTTGGCACCTCGGCACGTAACTAAAATCAAGGTAGAATTTTAGAGTTAAAAACAATATTAGAATGTCATCTGCATGGTTTTGAGGCATGTTCCTTAAGTTAGGCAGATGATAAATGACAGATATGGAGTTCAGAAGACGACTATTTGATCACCTAGTAAAGTATTTACTGCTTATGACTAAATTAATGAAAATATAAACAGTCGCCTTTATTGGCAGATGCTTTCACTATGTTTGGCATGCTGTAATCTTTTATTAAATTTACTGATGGCCGGTTAGCCTGGCATTATTAATACACGGGGTAAATAGTGCTGAACATTTTGTCCACCTAAGCTTGTGTACAACACCTGCCTCAGATAGAAATGGTGCAAGACCTCCGAAACCTAGCAGCACATTAAAAAAAATACTGTCCTGTTAAACTTCATAAGAAAAAAACTTCCAAAAGATCTGGGATACATTTTTGGAACTCTTCACTGTGTAATAATCACATCTAGCAGGTGTGGGAGGCACAACACAGTCATAGAAAGCTATCCAGCTTAATGGTTTTTAATCTGGGAGTCAAGCAGAGCATTGACACTCATTTGTCCTAACTCTTACCTGAGCTTGCAAGCCTGAACACTGTACAGCACACCAAACTACTAAACAGAGAATTGAAAATGCTGTAGCAACCATAGGACATCATGGCAGAGGGAGGCAGGGTACTGGAGGTGGTGGTGATGAGAAATAAAAGATTGTAAAGTTTTATCGTAGTAGAGTGGTTACGAACTTAATTCATCCTGGAGGTCTGTTCTTAACCTGAAACCGTTCTTAACCTGAGGTGTGCTTTTGCTAATGGGCCCTTGCGCCACCGACGCACGATTTCCATTCTCATCCTGGGGCAAAGTTCACAACCCAAGTTAATTCTTCTGGCTTAGCAGAGTTTGCAACCCAAAGTGTTTGTAACACGAGGTACCCCTGTAATGTGAAAACCCTTAGAAGTTATAAATAATAAAATAAGGGGTTTTAATTATGATCTAGAAAGCAGGGCCGTCTTGAGCAGATCGCGCGCCCTGGTGCTGAGGGGCGGAGATCGCTCCGCCGCCCGCCCCGCCCTCGCAGGGCGCAATTGGTTTTCGCGTGGTTTCGCTGCGCGGCACCCTCCTTGCCAGACCGGCGCCCAGCTTACCAGCCCCCCGCCATGGTGCACTGCGCCACCGGGGGTCTATGTAGAGCCGGCCCTGCTAGAAAGTTGCTTTGAAGTAGATATAAAATTCCGTGTTGTATTTATAAACAGCTTATTATTAAGGGAGGAGGGAAACCTCCAATGGACAACAAAACCATGAGTATAAACCAATAAAAATACTGCAAATTTACAATATAGTATTATAAGCACTTAATGGCAGAGTCCCATTTCTGGAGCCAGGGAGAGCCTGAGAAGAAAGGTGCTTCTTCAAATGCATCTGAAGCAGATGACCAATGGTACTTCTTGTTTGTCATGTAAGGAGCTTATAAAAGGAGCTTGTGATGTGTTCTCAATGCCATATGTAGTTTATATAGGGACGGACAATTTTTCAGGTAATCGAGTTTTGAGTTGTTCAAGACTTTTTGTGATAACAACAAAACCTTGATCATTACCTGGTAGCTAATCAGCAGCCAGCACGGTTCCCTCACCAGAGGTATGATATGTGTACTGGTATACTTACCAATCCTTCACCCTAAAATTGCAGAGTAGCTTACAACATTAAAACACAATATTAAAAACCATTTAAAATAGCTTACCATCACTAAAATAAGGTGGGTCCTTAAAATTGCAGTGGCCAAGCTATGCTTGCCCAGGTCTACCAGGGCAGAAGCCTTCTGATAAAATTAGAGAATACAGATGAAAAATCCATTCTGTAATAAATCTCACAGGCAATCCCACCAAAAAGAACAGAATAAATATGAGGCAGAAATTGTACAGGGTTAGGTTCCTCTCATCAGACTCTCCCTGACTTTGTGTCAGGCAAGCTCATTCTCCTCATCTCCATTGGGACAGCTCAAAGACATGACTTTGGCTAAGGCTTTGAAAGTCAAAGCTCCTACAGAATTCTAAGAAAGTTTTTTGAAACGTGGCTTTGCTTTATTGCAACTTCCATGTTTTTGTGTGGTTTTTCTATGTAGCTCTTCTATCCTATGTTGTTATTAAGTAAAGATTGTTTGATATTGCAAAGTTAATTAGTTCTTATGAAGACATTTTCTCAAAAAAAAATCAAGTCTCTCTCTCTTCCCCCCCCTAAATATTTTTGTCAGTATAACACAGAATCCACAGTAAAGCTCAAGACAAGGTACATGTCATGGGACAGCTTGTATTGTTCAGTTAGCTGATCAGCTTGTGTTCTCTTAACACTGGGAAAACATAACTCTCCTAAGAGGGGCAGAAATATGAGAAAAGTACAAGGAACATCAAGTGCAGTTTCATAAGCCACTGGTAGAATGTTGAACAGATTTCTAAACACTGGAAGTATTCTATTTCTTCAGAGGTTGAGTCCAGAGACCAAGATTTTCACTGGCCATGGACCTGCCACCTGCCACTGACTTGGCCCACACTAGTACAGAATCTCTTTTGGTGGAGGACTATGGAAGACACTCCACCCCCTGCTAAAGCATCCACATGTGACAGCTCCTCTGTATGTCATAAACTCACGTCTCCTACAAGCTTCAGTGAGAGGAGCTGCCAGTGGAAAAATGCTGCCTCTGCCTGCTTTGTGCAAGTACAAAGGGTTGGCTCACACTACTAGTGCCCCTCAGAAGCAGGGGGGAGCCGCTGCTGAGCTGCGGCAGATGACATGCTGGGGCAGAGGCACTTACATGACCTTTTAAGGCCCCATCTGCGCTGTCCATTTAAAGCAGTATAATACTGCATGTAATATTGCTTTAAACAGTCATGGCTCTCCCCCCCTCAAGAATCCTGGGGACTGTAGTTTGTTAAAGGTGCTGAGAATTGCTGCGGGATACCTATACCCCTTCCACAACTACAACTCCCAACGTTCTCTGGGAAGAGGGGTGGTCTCTTAAACCTTTCTGAGAACTAAAGTGGCACAATAGTGCTTTAAATGTCTAATACAGATGGGACCTCAGTTTGTTGGGGGGTAGAAGTCACCAATTTTGCTGCTAACTTCCCTGCCATTTTTGCTGGAGGCACCTCTATTCCCGAGGACACCATGTGGCTGCTTCTCCAAGTGACAACATTATATACAGTACCATACAGTGCATTTACAGAGACTGGTGTATAAGCACACACAGACTAAGAAATACTAAAAATATTATGACTAAATAAATAAATAAAAATCACTGGCAAACTACAATATAGAACAGGGCCCGATGCACTGGGCACTAGAACAAAATGCACTGCAGGTCTAACAGACATTAATATGTGTGTGAAATATTCACACAGAAATGAAGGAATAATAATAGAGGCTATGATTGGTAAATAAAATAAACAATCACTTGGATCAGACCAAAAGAGAAAACAAACTAGTGTTATTAAAGACATAAAACTATTCCAAATGGAAAGCAGGAGATAACGCTAAGTTGACTCTCTAACTAGAACTAACAGTTGTTCAGAAAGGAAACAGTGAGGTTAAATCAAAGGAATAAATGAAAAAGGACTGTAAGGATTGGGAAGACAGGATGGGTAAATAAGAGACTGATGCAGGATAAGAATGAGGACAACAACACTGTTACTGGTACAAGTGAAATAAAAGACTCCAACTAACTGCTCTTAAGAGGCAGAACTAGCAAAAACCAAGAATCAAGAAGCTATTTATTTACTTCAACATCCCTCCTGTAAAGCACTGGAGTTGGAGAGGCTTGGCAAAAATCATTTCCTCTGCCTACAAGCTAGACCTACCAGTCAGAATGCAGTTGTCCCTCCCCTATTTCCCCACAATGGAATTTCCCCTTTCCACTTCATCAAAAACTGCACCTTTAGAGTACGTACACACATGGCATTTGAAACACACTGGGTTGGTTTTTTCACAGAGCGCTTTTCTACATAGCAGTTGTACACAACTTTGTGCAATAATGTCATACAGTGTGTGCATGTGAACGTGTGTGTGTGTGTGTGTGTGTGTGTGTGTGTGTGTACAGAGGTAGGTAAGTTACTGTACTACTTTCTTGCTATGCCTATTTCATTCATAAACAACATTTTGAGGTGGAATGACACAGCCCTGCCACTTCGGCAGGCCAATAGGAGCTGTCCTGATAAAGCACTCTCTGTGGACACATGCATGCTGGCACGCACCTGACAAGTGCAATCTCAGAAGAAAATGTATTGCAACTGGTCAAGCAGAATGCAGTTTAGATTGACAAACGGTATGGGAGATACAAGACATGGAGATGATGTCATGTCTACAGCATCCCAAAAAGGCATCTGTATTAAGTATGGACCACAATATATATATATATATATATATATATATATATATATATATATATATATATATATAACCACAATATATATATATATATATATATATATATATATATATATATATATGAATGCACATTCTCACACAGTGGGCCCAAGGAGTGAAGCTTCCTTTGTCAATAGTCAATGATTTCCTTTTAGGGTCAACAGCTGCTTTGAGGGGAACTTTTCACAGGAACTGCACTGAGGAGAAGGATTAATACCACACACTGCAGGCACACATGAGGCCAAGGATGGGCCTTTGTGATTTGTCACAGGATAAAAGGACTAGTGAGTTGGCTATGATGCATTTAGACAACTGGATGTTGTCACAAATATGTGGTAAGCATTCCTGAAACCATGGCTTTTTTTCAGCCAGAACTCATTCAAACTGAGTTCCGGCACTTTTCAAGGTGGGTGTCATTGCCATTGCAAAAGAACAAGGGAGGTGAGTTCCAGCAGCTCTTTTTCTAGAAAAATAGCACTAAAACCCATCTGTTCCATGTCAGAGAATACTATCCAAATTTGTTCACATACAGTGGTTCTGACAATCTTAATGATTAGGGATAGGACATATAAAGGAAAATAGCTCCCTCCCCCCACCAAGTATGACAATTGAAATTTTCACCTAAAAGCTCCCTTTGTAATCCTCCAACATCCTTGTTTATATGCTATTGCCTGATTCTGGATATATCGACTACAGCTTCACTAGGACCTCAGTAGAATAATTATAGATGACAGCTACATTAGGATTCTTTAGTTTGAAGATATTTTGAATAGATGTGTGCATTGTTTTGACATGTTACCATGCTAGAAAAAATAGGCTTATTCTACTTTCTCTCTTGATTGCCAACTCTTGCTCTAATATTTCATTAACACCACGACCTTATTTGTTTGGATTTGATTACAACCCTTTTGGTTCATATTTCTCTCACAAGATATATTTGAGAAACAAAGTGGAAATATGCCCAAAAATGAGGTGATGGAGCCTAGGGCTTGCCGATCAGAAGGTTGGCAGTTCGAATCCCCACAACAGGGTGAGCTCCCGTTCTTCAGTCCGTGCTCCTTCCAACTTAGCAGTTCAAAAGCACGTCAAAGTGCAAGTAGATAAATAGGTACCGCTCCGGCGGGAAGGTATACGCCGTTTCCGTGCACTGCTCTGATTTGCCAGAAGCGGCTTAGTCATGCTGGCCACATGACCCGGAAGCTGTATGCCAGCTCCCTCGGCCAATAAAGTGAGATGAGCGCTGTAACCCGAGTCGTCTGCGACTGGACCTAATGATCAGGGGTCCCTTTACCTTTACCTTACCTGCTTTAGAGAAAATCTGATAAAACATCCAGATTCAGACACAAAACAAAATTGAGCTTTTATTTGTATTGATGTGTTGGGTAGCTAATTATTATTATTTAGGCATTCCTTCAAACATGACAGCAATCAACAGCTGTCTTACATCCTGATACATAGGTGAACTGGAATACTCTTATTGATTTAACATGAATATGAGATCTATTGCAAAAAAACAAAAACAAAAAAAAACTGTGGTACTCCATAGCAGGGGTTACTCAAGCAGTGCCCAACAAATGTGGTTGGATTCCAATTCCCAGCAACATATGGAGGTCACTGCGTTGCCCGACAGTGCTCTATAAGTAACATGCTCAGTTTTTCCTCCACTAAAGCCCATATACCAAAACCAAATGAATCCCGTATAACAAAACAAGCAAACATATAACACATCCACAAACACCTACTGAGCAACAGAAATGGACCAAAATTACATCAAAGTCTAAAAAAAGAAATAAATATGATTAAATATAGATCAAGAGCTGCCAAAGCTTGTGTCGACATAGATGTTTTAAATTGGTGCCTAAACACCAGGAAAATGCAGTGGTAAAGGACTTTTAAAGTCGTCTGTGCCACAGTATAAAAGTCCACAACTCCTGAAGCAGGCCCTAAAGTTGGAGTACTGTACAGATAATTTTAATATCAATGGTTATTTGTAGAAAAACAAGTGGTCATTCAGAGGCCCTGGTCCCAGATCATGTGGGGCTTTAAGGCCAGACCCAATAATCTGAATTGTGCTCCTAACACATTGTTTGTTTGTTTGTTTGTTTTGTCTTTTTTTTCTGGAACTCTTTAGCTTTCTCCATAATACCCCACTCGAAAGTCAAAAAATATTTTAAGCATAACCTTGCTAGCGTGTGAAATGAGCACAATTGTGCTGTAGTTGGAGCATTCTTTGGCACTTCCCTTTTTGGGATTGGGATGTAGACTGATCTTCTTCAATCCTCTGGCCACTGCTGAGTTTTCCAAACTTGCTGGAATAGTGACAATTTTAAAGCACTCTTAAAAGGATACCTTTAATAACCAAGCAGTCATTTGAGCTTTTTGAACAGTCTTCAGAAGCAGTCCCATGTATAAAGCACTGCAGTAATCTATCCACTAGCTGCTGCCTTGAGGGATCTCTTCGGGAAAAGAAAAGGCTAAGGAGTCCCTCTGCTTTCCTTTGGATCACATCTTGTCTTCAGGGCAGCTCAGAACCTCCATAAACACTGCCAAGGCTTGTGACCCAAAGAGGTCACTTCAGCACTGGTAATGCAGCAAAAACAACGTGGGAAGCAGCACTTACAAGTTACTAATCTCTGCAGCCACAGCAGGTGCTGTAAATCTCCAGGTGCTTGACTTCACCCCTGGAGCCCCACTCCATTGTCTCCCAAGATAGACGATGCCAATAATCTATCCACTGGAGCACATAGCTCAGCTATGGTGAGCTGGTGCTGAATTGATTGGAAAAAAACCCCATAGCTTTTCAAGAAGTGTGCTTTTTCAATTACCATTATAGGTGCTATCTATAAGGTAAATGTAAAGCTACTTAAGATATATTCATGCATAGTGACCATGAGTGTTTCATATCAAAAATATGGCAGATGGGTGCAGAGAACACTTTGAATAACAGCTTTGGAAGACTGTCCAAGTGCCTAGGATCTTCTAAAATAGCAAATTACTGTCATCCTGGAGTGTAACTTAACCAAAGGGGAAGAAAAGGAAGAAATTAAATCAACAGAACCTTCTGATTCAATGAAAAGTCCTGCCAGGCAGAAAAGGATTTGGCTAACTGGAGTGAATTATTCAAACTAATAACAGTGATAATTAGTACAAGATATAGTGAGAGATCAGAAAGGAATGGGAAGTGATTTATTTGGGAAATAAAGAAGTTAGTGATAAGACCCATATTTATTTAAATTTATGAGATAGACAATATTAGATATTCTTCTTGCATACACATTAAGAGATCATAACTAAGAGAAGAAATATGATCTTAGAAACAGGTAGTACAGAAACACACATTTAGCAATCTAATTAAATAATACAAATAACTTTAGGGGGAATGGGCACCTGGAGAAAATAATAATCACAAATGGTAGGTTCTACTTTTTAAATGATGAAAGAATTTGTGAGTTAGTGGCATTTCTCCATGTGAATGAAAGGTTATATTTTATAGTTATTGGTAAGTGTGGCATAATCAATTCTGGGCATTATTCCAGAATGGATGGCTGACTGAAAATGAACCACATTTATAGTTCTTTCCAGCACAGCTCCATTTTTGCTATGGCAAGGCAAACATAGTTGTTGTTTTTTCAGGACTTAGTGTGGAAGAGGAAGGGGGAAAACACCTCCTGATACACAGTTGCTCCAAAATAGCTCCTAGGATGCCATATTCTTCAGAAAACGCAAGATTTAGCTCTACCTATGCCCTACTCAGACTATTATACAACACAAACATTTATATGCACTGTGGAGTAGCAACTTCTGTGATTAGGTCCCAGATCTACTGTGAAGATACCTTGTGCTGGGATTCTTAAGCTCTTTCCTACAAGTCATAAGAATAAGTAATTAGCAATACAGTATAGAATTCAATTACGGTAGTATTGGCTAGGTTATAGAATTCAGTGTTACTATACTCAGTGAATATAAGATGCACATTTGCATAAATTAGATGCCTTGGCTTTTCTTTAAAGGCTTCTGCCTGCGTTATGAAGGGATAGCTTACTCCCCACTCTTTAAGACATAAAGTGAGGGGATTTGGTTGCTACTACTACTAATAATGTGCACATAATAGCTCATTAAATGTATATTTCATGCTCCAGTTAAAAGTATTACTATTTCTTTTGACATTGCTGTCATAACCCTGTTAAGACCTTGCATGATTTACCCTGGCATTAATTTTTTTGTTGGCTTTCCTTCAAATTCAAGATTTCCTGCCTTTTCTAGAATTTAATCTAGACAGTTCATTTTGTAATTGTACTTGGGTCTGTGAATGATATACTATTCTAGAGAACTGAACACACAATAACTGAAATACGATTTTAACATACCATAAAGCTTATGAAGCTGCTTTATATTGTCAGACCATTGATCCATTGGTCCATCCAGCTTAGTATTGTCTACACCAGCAATGGGCAGAAAGTAGACTGGGATATACTGGTAGATCACTGGGAAATTTATTGTAGATCAACAAGGATTTATGGCCACCAAGTATTTAACAGTGGCAACAAAAAAATGGATTATCACTCTCTCAAATTATGCTGCTGGAACTAAGATAGCTGGACACTCTGATATTAAAAACAAATTCCTAGTTGTGTGGTTCTTTAATTCTAAGTATTTGTCTTTTTAACCTGGCTCCCATTCGTGGATCCCAAGATTCTCATAAAAAACAAAGGCAAACTAGATACCACAAGGCTGAAGTCTGCTCACTCCTGATCTACACTGACTGATAGTTGCTTTTCAGGTTCCAGACAAGGGTATTCCCCAACCCTACTTGGATATTCCAGGGATTGATCCTGGGACCTTCTGCATGCAAAGGCTGTAGTGCACCACTGTGTTATGACCTTTGTAATGCATGGGATTGTGCTGCTTTTAAGGGAACTTTTCTTCTTCCTAGATACGATTATTTCTTTAAACAAAGAAACATCAGTATCTCTGATTATAGGTTCTAGAGTAATTGAGTTAGAGCTGTCAGTTGGTATTCCACAGAGCAGAAACTATTGTAGGGAAGGCATCCATGATATTCACTAGGATTGCGTTCAGAAACTGTGGGTGGCTTTGTTGGTCCACCATATGTATATGGTGAGTCACAGTACTCATTGTTATGTATTTACAAGACAGTAGGATCTAGGGATTGTATCCAATGCTTCATGAGCATATTTCCATTGGTTCAGTAATATGTTTGCTTTCTCTTCTCTTCCTCCTGAGCTTTTCCCAAATCTACTATGGAGGGTCTCCAGCACAGACACACCCAGTGCCCACTGAGATGATTTTGAGGCTGGTAGGAAATTGATTACGATGTAGTTTAAGCACTTACGATAAATGCTTCTGAATGCTACCAAAATGCATGTTCATTCATGCTTATTCTCTTCTCTCACAGTGCAAAAGGAAGAAGAAGAAGAGATTTATAACTTTCAGCATTTAGGAATTGCTATCAGCAAGGTGCGAGGTTCACAGTTTCTGTTCTTATTCATTGTACATGCCTAATGGTGAGTATGTCAAATGCATTACAGCCAATTTTCCTAATGCTAGACACAGCCAGTTACTTTTCTTTTCCTAATTAATTGAACTTCCCTTGCATTCCTAGGTTTCTATTAAGCAATAATTCTCCTTCTGAAGAAACAAATTGAGTTTCTACAGTAGATGTCCACTGTCTGGAGACGCAAAAAAATTTAAATAAAAAAACAAAGCAAAGCACTTCAGAATTCTTTAACTTGTGTTAATTAGCACAGTAGGTAATTGTCAAGAGCCTGTCATCATCGTACAAAACATTGCCTATATATGCACACTCTTGTCTTCAGGGTTTTCTAGTGTTATCTGCACCACTGAAATTAATGCCACCTATGCAACAATCAATGGCAATTTTAAACCCTGGATGTCATGGTGTTAACAGTGCCCTCTTCGGATGGCCATGAGTATTATTTCAGTTGCATGAACATTTCTCTTCTCTTCTCCTCCCCCACTAACATTCCATGTTAGTGAACTGCTTCTGTATTCTGTTGGAGCAAAACACTCTCGGCATGTGCAGCTTCACATTTAAAAAAAAATCACTTTGATTACAGCAACATCATCATGACCACAGGAATAGTGTTTGCTTCTACCACCCCGATACTAAACACATTTATTTGAAAAGACGACTATTTTGTTTCTGGAGAAGAGGAATGTGCTTTTCAACATAAAAAAAGCATCTGTAACTATGTACATGCCTGCCTGGCCAGCCTCTGAGTTTAAACTATTTTTAAATATAAGAAGAAAGTAAGGATGCTGTGGTGAACCATCTTGGTCCCAATGGATGTAGACCCCTGTATGAGCATGTCCATGCTGACACCAAGCCTTTTTCTCACTGCCTCCCCAATCTGTTATCTCTGGGTGGTCTTTTGGGGACTCCTCTAGGCAACAGGAGTCATTGCAGTATCCCTGGTGTGTCAAAAGTATTGCTTATGTTTTATTTTTTTCCCTGCTTACAAGTGATGCTACCCCAGGTTTGTAGTTGATCTTAAATCCATAGTGGGCACCAAAGCATCTGATTAAAAGGATACACATACTTATAGCCATGATAATTTCCATCACAATTACAATTTCCCTCAAGTCGGTGCTGTTATGAACGATTCAGTTCACATGCATGCTTGCAAGTTCTCACATGCAACCTGACACTCAGTTCTAGGGATCTTTTGATGTTGAGACCTGGACGCACTACAGGAGCTTGTCACCCAGGTGTGAACATCAGAAATAAATCAGAAGTAATTATTTTTTAAAAAAATATCAAAAGGGAATGAGCTTAAGGTTTTTTAAGAGGAAAAATGTGTCTTTAAAAAAATTGTTTGCTTCTGGAAAAATCCTATTCTGCTGCATAGCTGCCAAGTTATCCCTTTTTAAAAGGGATTTTCCCTTATGCTGAATAGGCTTCCTCGCGAGAAAAGGGAAAACTTGGCAGCTATGTTCTGCTGCCCAGGTGGGATGGGGAAAAGAGGTTAACATATCTTTGGGGCTCTGAGGGCAAGAGCCTCAGGCTATTGAAGCTTATTGATGAGTAATTGTGAGGGAAGAGAGGCAGGTGACCATCTCTTGGTTGAACATGTCTATGAGGAGTATAATTGCTCTTTTGTTTATTTTTAAATCTACAAATGATAAGGGAAGGATTGCAGAGAAATACAGGGAAAGGAGACTGAATTTACCAGATGCTCTTGCATCTCAGGATGCTTGAAACATGCCCACCTGGCTTTCCATAAAGGAGTCTCTCTTGAGGCCCCTCCAGGCCAAACCTGAAACTCCCTTCTGAGGTGCCGGCTGTCATAGCAAAAGCTGAATAGTTTAGAGATGTTTCATAACAGACCGTATTTATTGCATCCTATGAACACAGAAGATCAAACCTATCCATTCTTAAGGAAATCAGCCCTGAGTGCTCACTGGAAGGACAGATCGTGAAGCTGAGGCTCCAATACTTTGCCCACCTCATGAGAAGAGAAGAATCGTTGGAAAAGACCTTGATGTTGGGAAAGATGGAGGGCACTAGGAGAAGGGGACGACAGAGGACGAGATGGTTGGACAGTGTTCTCGAAGCTACGAACATGAGTTTGACCAAACTGCGGGAGGCAGTGGAAGACAGGAGTGCCTGGCGTGCTATGGTCCATGGGGTCACGAAGAGTCGGACACGACTAAACGACTAAACAACAACAACAATGAACACAGAGGAGGGTTGAGTTTTCCATTTTTAGGGGAAAGTCCGTCCATTTGGCTGCAGTTCCTGAGAATTTGTGATATTAGGAATTTCCCTTATAGTGGAAATTCTTCAAGATGCCTTCAAGATGTTGCTGGACTCCAACTCCCATCAGTCCCAGTCACCATGGCTAGTGGTCAGGGATCGTGGGAGTTGTAATCCAACATTTGGATTACACCATGGTGGCTGCCTCTAGTCTGTGGATCAAAAACAAACCAATTATGACAATACAAACACAACATGTAGGCTGATAGTTAGTAGAAAATATATAATAGAATAATGATATCATTCGAATTATAGGAGTAGGCCAATCAAAGGTTCATATGTATAATATAAGAGAGTGGTAGCGAGGACCGTCAAGCCGTGTGTTCAAAACAGATGTCTAAGGACAGTCTCACAATAGTCTTTCAAAAGTTTCAACAGAAGACGTCTTAAACGTTTCAAAAGTAAAGTTTCTCAATAGTCTTTCAAAAGTTTCAACGGAAGACGTTTCAAAAGCCTCAAAAGGACAGTGTCTCCGGAATGATACTGCCGTTTCGTAATAATCTTCATCAGCTGGAAATAAGATACAAGGCATACAAACGATGAATGATAACAAAACTGAGCTATCTGCATACACATTGTAAAATAAAGCAGAATATACAAAACAGAATAAAGAAAGGTACATACCCAATATTTTCCAACAGAAGATGTAAGTAAGATTCATACTAAGGATCAGTGCTCACTAGATAGTGTAGCTGCTGATACTTGCAACACAATTGCATAGGACAGGCATCCCCAAACTTCGGCCCTCCAGATGTTTTGGACTGCAATTCCCATCATCCCTGGCCACTGGTCCTGTTAGCTAGGGATCATGGGAGTTGTAGGCCAAAACATCTGGAGGGCCGCAGTTTGGGGATGCCTGGCATAGGACATCTAGTCTGTGGATAGCAGACAATTCCAAAAGAACAACAACAAACAAATCCTTCTAGTAGCACCTTAGAGACCAACTGGAAGGATTTCTTTTCTTTTCTTTCGACTACGGCAGATCAACACGGCTACCTACCTGTAACTAATTCCAAAGGAAGTGGAAGTGGAAATTGCTGATGTTAACTTATTCATCCCTTATCCAGAGCAGATGTCAATCCAGGGACTGAGCCAGGGACTTTTTGTAAATAAGGATTGTGTTCTAAAACTGAGTCCAGGCTCTTCCCCAAATAACCTACCTACATAAGAAACAGTACTTTTGGTTGTACTAGGAATTTCTGTGCATCATCACTAATACTTAGTGTAATCCAGTATCCTTGGAAAGGAGACTCAGTGCTGAGGTGTCCAGAGAAAACATATCACCATGGTAATTGTAGACGAGTCCATATCTTCTCTACATGCTGTTTCTTTTCTTCAGTGTTTGCAGATACAGAGAACATTAGGTTGCATTCCCTGATAGTCCTGAATAATAGCCAATTATGGATGTACTTTCTATAAAATTTTCTAACCATTTTTGAACTGACTCAATGTCATAAAACCACAGATTAATGGTGTGCTTCTCTATAAATGTGTTTTATTGTGTTGTTTTAATTGTGCTGCCTGTCAATTCAAAGAAGTGTCTTCAGTGCTACAGTTTGAAAGTAATACAGTGCTTTTATTTGTTTTCCCACCAAGCAGTCATGATCTTCACCTGGCCTCCATCATCTCTTTATTTAAGAAACTTCCTTGTTTGGTTGTTTTTTTTAAGGGGGAGGGTAGAGGTTGAAGCCTCTCTGGGTTAGATAACATTTTGAGGTCACCAAGAATTTTCTGGTTTTGCTTTGTAGCTTTTCATATTCTTCTGGGTTTTTGCGGGGGCAGGGTTCACACTGCCTCATTTCCAATTAGTGCATGTCCCTTAACTTCCTGCTGAAATCCTGTAACGTTTTATACCACAGATGTTCTGGTTTATTTTTGCCCTACTTTTGTGGTGCTATAAGTTCCTCCAGACTGCAATAATGAGGCAGTATTGGGAGACTCATCACAAAGCAAACAGAATAAATCTACTACTAATGCACTATTACTGTGTGAAGAACGTGTGGCAGAATACACCCACAATAAAACACTGGTCCATAGGGCCCCTTAGAATCAAACAATGGCATCCTTTCTGATAGGATCCAGACCAGGCATCCCCAAACTGTGGCCCTCCAGATTTTTGGCCTACAACTCCCATGATCCCTAGCTAACAGGACCAGTGGTCAGGGATGATGGGAATTGTAGTCCAAAACATCTGGAGGGCCGAAGTTTGGGGATGCCTGATCCAGACTAAGGATGACATCATAACACCACTGGAAGGAAGCCTCATTGAATTCAGTAGGACTGATTCTTGAGTAGATCTGTTTAGAATTGCACTGTTAATCATGCTTAGAGTAGACCCACTGAAATCAGTGGAAGTTCTTTGTCATGACTAAGGATGGATGAATTAGACAATTTCAGATTCTGATAACATCATTTTTCCAATAGTAAGTTTATTTCACTGGGTCTACTCTAATATGATCAATGTAGGATATCACCCATTGATCTATTCGTGATTAAGTCTGGTACAAAACAAATATTTTCTAGTGCTCTAGACGGAGTATGTGAAATATTTTTATTCCAATTGCACTCGAGAATTGAAAATCCAATTCTGCTCACTGTCTAAACTCAGAGAATGCATGGGTGTAAATTTGTTCAGCAGTGGATTATAAAATAATGCACAGGAATCCTGTTATTACTTGACACCCACACATCTTGCAAGCTAATAATGGCATTTGCACCAAATCTTTTATATACAGTTCTTTCTTATCCTTTGCAACCAATCAACCAAACACCAATTGCAAATAGTTTACTATGGGCTTTTGTTTTACTGTGAGCAGTAAATGGTGATGTAACCTGATTGAATTCAGAGGGTTATAATAGATCAACTGGACTCAAGACAAATAGATCCTTCCGTTCAGTCAGTACTTTGTATACCTGCATTAATATAAACTTTATCTGTGCAATGAGGGATCCAGCCATTCACAACCTAAATGTTCAAGTCATGATCTGAATATTTTAAGGCAAATCCCCAACCAACATATTTGAGTGATTATGCTTTTATTTTTGTCAAGTTCTCATATAGGGTTTTTATTTTTTTAAAAAAATATTTTTTATTAGAAAGTTTTTATAGCATCAAAAACATCAATAGACCAAAACCAAAAATAAAACAAAAACACAACAATACAAACAAAAAACACATACATCATCTTATATCATCTTTTTAACATTGTCCCTTTTGCTTCCCCAACTCCCCTCTATCTGATTTTCATCTTAGATTCAGTTGTAACAGTTTCTATTTCATTACTTTTAATTTTCATCATCCTGTATTTTTCTTAATTCCCTTTAATCCCATCCTTATATCTCACTTTTCCTACTTTATAATCTCCTCTTTTCTCCCTATTGCCTTAACTTCTGTGTTTCCCTAGATGTTCAGACTTTCAACTCTCAAAAATAATTCCCTAAATATAATTTGAATTCCTCCAATCCTCCTCCATCCTTTCATCTGCTTGGTCTCGGAGTCTTCCTGTCAATTCTGCCAGTTCCATAAAGTCCAACATTTTCATTTGCCATTCCTGTAGAGAGGGCAGTTCCTCTTTTTTCCAATATTTCGCAATTAAAATCCTCACAGCTGTGGTGGCATACATAAACAAGTTAACATCCTTTTTGGGGATTTCTTCCCCCACTATTCCAAGTAAAAAGGCCTCTGTTTTTTTCAAGAATGTATTTTTGTATATCTTTTTCATTTCGTTATAAATCATTTCCCAGAAGCCTTTTATTTTAGGGCATGTCCACCACATATGATAGAATGAGCCTACTTCCTCTTTACATTTCCAGCATTTGTTATCACCTTTATGATACATTTTCGCTAATTTTACCGGAGTCAAATACCATCTATACATCATTTTCATTAAGTTCTCTTTCAACACAGTACATGCCGTAAATTTCATACCCTTCTTCCACAGTTTTTCCCAATCTGACATCATGACATTATGGCCCAAATCTTTGGCCCAATCAATCATAACCGATTTTGTTTGCTCATCTTTCAAATGCCACTCTAACAATAAATTGTACATCCTGGACAAATTCTTACTGTTTGCCTCTATTAATTCTGTTTCTAATTTTGATTTTTCTGCTTGAAATCCTATTTTCTTATCTTAGGGGTTTTTTTTTTGTTTTGTGTTTTTTTTTTAAAGCCCCCACAGCTTTAATTCTTTAATAAAGTTGAATCATGTGCTGAGCTTTTTTGAGTCTTCTGGGAAAGTTCACATTTTCTTCTGAATGAATCTTTCTTCAGAAATACATTGCTTTGGTATGAAATTAAGCTGCCAGTGATTCAAATGAATTAGTCCAGCTGCCTACACTAATCTAGAAGAGGCAACCTGTAATCCAGCATGACAATAAAAGTAATCCAACACTGAACTCAGTAAGTCAGGAGAAATGAAGAAGAAAAAACCCAAAGCCATTTGCCACCAGCATTGACGACAAGCAAAGCAACTATTCTTCCCTTTTATAAAATAATAAAATAACTAAGACTGTGATCCTAAGTGCACTTACATGAGACCAAGACCCATTGAATTCAGTGTTTTCTTCTGAGTAGATAAGCATAGGGTTGTATTGGTAGCCAGAAACCTATACACATTTTCCTGGGATGAAACTTAAATGGAATCAAAGATGACTTACTTCTGAGAAGACATGCTTAAGGATTGCACTGTCACTACTGAGGTTCCAGTGAGCAATGCAAAAGTCCATAGTTCTCTTTACTGAGACTTTTCTCAGAATAATTCCTTCTTAAAAATCCTTTTAGTCAGCTTCAAAATCCTTTATTTAATTTATGCATCTTGACATTACAGACAAAGGATTTTTGTCCACTATTAAAATGAAGTTTGATATCCAAAGTATCTGCTCCCCTTCAAAAATATTTTAATGTTAACATCCATTTATACCTACAGAACAAAACCTATTATTTACTGCAGAAATCAAATTCTGACTTATTTTTTCTTGATCCATTTCCTTTTCTATCTGAAAAGGGTTTTAGAAGTCCTTGAAGATTTGTGAGCTTTAAGATGAAACCCTAATCACATTACCAAAATACAATATATTCTGTTTTCACCATGGTTCCCTTTACTCTCTGTTCTGTCACTAAACTCATTTTGAATATTTGACTTCACAAACAAAACATCATGAAATACAAAAGTCTGGACCATACTGTCTCTTGATGCACACTAGAAGCTCTGAATATAATTCACCCCCTCAACTGACAAGAAATAAACAGGTTGTTTGCAGTGTAGGATACACTGAGTTTTGAAAAGTTAAGCAGGGGGGCAAAGAAAATCTGCACTGTTTACCCCAGCAGAGGAAATATAATTTCCTGTTTGGGTCATCTTTATATATTGTTTTTGAAAAGCACAAATCTATCGCATCGTGTTTTCCCCAGATGATGTGCGGGGGGTTATTTTTATAAATGACCAGGTTTATGGAGAGAGAATCTACCAGCAGCGGGAAATTACATACTGTACTTCCTCTAACCACTTGGATTATCACCTGAAAGTTTCTCTTCTCCCACTCCTGCATTATCATTACAATAGAAAAATGGTGGTGGTGGTGCTGATCATTTTATTATTATATCTCACCCATCAAGCTGAGTTTCTCCTGACACTTTGGATAGCTTCCAGCACCTATGTTGTTGTTTAGTCTTTTAGTCGTGTCCGACTCTTCATGACCCCATGGACCATAGCACGCCAGGCACTCCTGTCTTCCACTGCCTCCCACAGTTTGGTCAGACTCATGTTCGTAGCTTCAAGAACACTGCCCAGCCATCTCGCCCTCTGTCGTCCCCTTCTTCTTGTGCCCTCCATCTTTCCCAACATCAGGGTCTTTTCCAGGGAGTCTTCTCTTCTCATGAGGTGGCCAAAGTATTGGAGCCTCAGCTTCACGATCTGTCCTTCCAGTGAGCACTCAGGGCTGATTTCCTTCAGAATGGACAGATTTGATCTTCTTGCAGTCCATGGGACTCTCAAGAGTCTCCTCCAGCACCAAAATTCAAAACATCAATTCTTCGGCCATCAGCCTTCTTTATGGTCCAGCTCTCACTTCCATACATCACTACTGGGAAAACCATAGCTTTAACTATACGGACCTTTGTTGGCAAGGTGATGTCTCTGCTTTTTAAGATGTTGTCTAGGTTTGTCATTGCTTTTCTCCCAAGAAGCAGGCGTCTTTTAATTTCGTGACTGCTGTCACCATCTGCAGTGATCAAGGAGCCTAGGAAAGTAAAATCTCTCACTGCCTCCATTTATTCCCCTTCTATTTGCCAGGAGGTGATGGGACCAGTGGCCACGATCTTAGTTTTTTTGATGTTGAGCTTCAGACCATATTTTGCGCTCTCCTCTTTCACCCTCATTAAAAGGTTCTTTAATTCCTCCTAACTTTCTGCCATCAAGGTTGTGTCATCTGCATATCTGAGGTTGTTGATATTTCTTCTGGCAATCTTAATTCCAGCTTCGGATTTATCGAGTCTAGCCTTTTGCATGATGAATTCTGCATATAAGTTAAATAAGCAGGGAGACAATATACAACCTTGTCGTACCAGCACCTATAAAACATAATAAAAATGCCAGATATTGAAAACAAAGGGTTCTGGGGCCCTTTGTTTTTGTTGTAATGTCTAGCTTATACCATGGTGATCACAAGCCATAGCCAGGGCAGTCCACATCCAGATCGTCGCCTTATGGATGCTGGTTTCATTAGGAATCCCAAACGTTATCAGTGAGAACTGAAGTCATTGTCTGCTATCAGCAGAACAGAGAATGAGTGAATATCCAGAGAAATGAGGAAATAGTACTGGTGAAAGGTCATGATCCGGTTAGAGAATGCAGGAGAGACTGAGCCAGAAGAGACAGCAAATCCCAGAGAAGCTGAGGAAGATGAAGATCTGAGAAAGAATACTGAATTCAGAGGAAATACAAAGGTCACATCATGTTCAGCATGGAGCTAAAAGATAAGCTATTTCAGCTGTAGAATAAGTACTGCTCTGAGTATTAGAATTAAGATGTGTGCAATAAATATTGCAACTTGTCTTATCATACCAGATTACTTGACTGCACTGTTTGCAGCCTGAACATGTATAATATTATTTTTTCTCCTTTTATTACCCTACTCAATGACACAAATTAGGTTAAGTGGGACTAAATCAGCTCACACCTCAATACTTCAGTTTAAATTGTTTCTTTCATCATGGTCCCATCATGGCTGCTAAGAAGGTATCAAGAGCTGTGGAATTAAAATAAAATATTTAAGATCATTAGTCCCTCTGGGTAGCTTGCATTGCCCTCTCCTTTAATCTCCTTGGTGAGAGATGCCACACTTTCAAATTAAGCAATCTGGGCACAGGGGGGTATGGATAAATGGGTAACATTTGGACTATTCAGTTTCATCTCTGTCACATCTATTCACAATGGCAAGGAAACAAAAGTAGAAGTGATTTTAAGAGAATTAAATATTTATTATTTTCAAGAAGGGAAACAGCAGTCATTTAATAAGTGTCATAATCTGAACTACAAGAGGAAGGGGCCACTATTTTGGCTGATGTACTTCTAACTGAAGAGCTCAATGAGCTGAGTGGCATTCTATGATAAGTCAGGGCCAAGATAGGATAAAATAATCACAATCAAGACATGTTCACATTATTTGGATTTCAAAACTAAAAATACATACTAACTAAAATTCCAAAATTATGTTAACTTCATTTTGAAACTTTTAAATTTTTAAAGTGTATATTGCACAACTTATTCAAATATTACATTTCAAAATTTAATATTGACAAAATAAATTTCCTGCACTTGGAAAGGGAAAAAAGATTAAAATTTCCACAAAGCAGAAATTCCATTTCTCACTGAAATGAATATTGAACGTAGCTGAAAGAAAGGGAGGATTGAGCTTACTTGTGTATATTAAAGCCGACAGCATTAATACTTGTGATTTTAGTGATGTGAGTATGGTTGGCAAAAAAATCAATTCATTATCAAGATTGCTCAGTGAAAACAAGAGTAGAAAGAGTAAAAAGATGAAGCTAGTGATAAAAACAAATGAAGCAAGGGCCCAACAATGTTGTCTATTTCAGGATCAACTTTGCAAACCAATCATTATTTGTCAATGTCCATTAAAATTTTACCAAGTTTGTAAAAGTGCTGGAATAAGTCTTCGCTGAATCAGTGTGAGCTCCTAACTCTAAACATGTAGCTACTGCAGAGCCACATTGATTAGAACCTGATTCTTTAGCTGCCTTCCCCAACCTGATGCCTTCTAGATTCAGATGTTATGGAGAAATACAGCTAAGCATTATCATCTTCCCTGACAGTGGGATTTGTATGAGGCACCCCCCTTCACCTCAGGATTCATCTGAATCCAATGCCCATCCCTAGTAGATAGTAAGTACTGTACAGTAAATATACCTGCATCTTCCTTAGAGTCAGGGAGTCTGAAATGAAGCGAAATGCCAAGACTTTGTTTTTTCAAGCTCTTAAAATTATTTTCACAACATTTCTGTTACAAATCCTTCAGGACTTTTTGTTTCCTGGAGCTGTGACTGTGACTTGTCTATATCACTATGTATTACATTAGCACTCCTATTTCCTGCATGCAGCATTGAACCAAGGCAACTAGTGATCCCAATCACAAATGTTACACTAGCGCTGCCCATTGCACACCACTTTCTTTCTTCTTCTGATCTTGTGTTGTACAATTCATTTCCCCCCATTTTCCCCAGCAGTGTAAATAAGCGTCAAACAGATACATGCGAGTTTATTCAATGCTAGCACAGCTGGAGGTTAATATTCTACACTAAACAGAGGATGCAGGAGGCAGAATCAAAGCCTTCTCCCGTCACCACTTATCTCATGGCCACAACCAGTCCACCCATAAGGCAAGGTGAGGCAGGATCCACAGAGGCAGCATATCTGGCCTCCAAGAAATCAATATCTTGCTGCTGCTGCCGCTGCCTCCTCAGCAGCACTGCGCCTCATGCCGCCCCTACAGTGTCTTCTTGGCAAAAAGGAGGCACTACTGGTGTCCTCCCACCCTTGTTCCCAATGTAGATCTCTACCACCTCCCCCAGACCCCTTGTTCCTGATGTAGAACTTCACTCACTTCTTCTTCCATGGTCCATGCGCACTGCACTCCACTGCTGCAAGTGGAGCAAAGCCTGGATCAAATAGCTTAAAGCAGTGAAGAAGAGCAAAGTAAGGTGGAAGAGGGGGTGGTTTCACTCTTTTTAGAATAACCCATATAAGAAAACTGCCTTTAATAAATATACACACATTTCATTTGTCGTAAGTGGAACTGAAGAGTGGTGACTGGTGCCTGTTTCAGCTCTCAGGAAATATTGTCCAATCTGATTTCACTCACATGACCCTTTGAAGAGGAGGAGGAGGAGGAGGAGGAGGAGGAGGAGGAGGAGGAGGAGGAGGAGGAGGAGGAGGAGGAGTTTGGACTTGATATCCCGCATTTCACTCCCCTTAAGGAGTCTCAAAGTGGCTAACAATCTCCTTTCCCTTCCTCGCCCACAACAAACACTCTGTGAGGTGAGTGAGGCTGAGAGACTTCAGAGAAGTGTGACTAGCCCAAGGACAGCCAGCAGCTGCATGTGGAGGAGTGGAGATGCAAACACAGTTCACCAGATTACGAGTCCACCACTTAACCACTACACCACGCTGGCTCTGCAGAGGATAGTGCTGTACTGTACAATGGAATACATTGGAATACATTTTCCAGGAACCTGTTTTGAAAGACACAATTATTTCAAACAAAAGAGATCTACAGTATGTTGTTACTGTACTTCATCAAAGCTATGCATTTGAATCCGGGCACCACTGACAGCACTGTAGGCTTGAGGTCAATTCACCCAAAGGTAATTGTGTTTGGGCTCTTTCCATTTCAGGGAATGCAAGGAAACCCAAAATGTCTCAACAACACTAAGCAGATTCATTCAGTTTGGATGGAATTAGCAGGGAATTGCTGTGAAGAAAATAGAGGATAAACTAAAGGTAAAGTCGCAGTTAGGTCCAGTCGCGGACGACTCTGGGGTTGCAGCGCTCTATAGGCCGAGGGAGCCAGTGTTTATGTGGCCAGCATGACTAAGCCGCTTCTGGTGACCCAGAACAGCACACGGAAATGCAGTATACCTTCCCACTGGAGCAGTACCTATTTATCTACTTGCATTTGATGTGATTTCGAACTGCTAGGTGGGCAGGAGCTGGGACTGAACAATGGGAGCTCACCCTGTCGCGGGGATTTGAACCGCCAACCTTCCGATCGGCAAGCCCTAGAGTTGCCATAAACCTAAATCCTGACAACCCATACATCTTCAGGGGCAAAAATTAAGGGATCCACCCACGCTGGAGTTAAATGTGGATTTTAAGCTACTTGTGTCTCTATTTATCCTTTGCAGCATCCACATGACAACGTACCACACTTTCTGTCCCGCTAAATTTGGATGTTCCTTATTTGCAGATAATTCAATAAGGAAAGAAAATCCTTGATAATATCATATGTTACCTGTGAGGGTAACCCAACTGTGGACATGCTGAAGCGCTTAGTGTAAATGTGGGGTTTTCTTCATGTGTTTGGGTAGGTGCCCTATATTTCCTCACCCCCTACATCCATTTTGTTTCCATTGGGTCAAAGTAAGGTATGTGGGCTGCCCTTTTTTTATTAGTCGTTGCAGAAGGCACATTTATTTATTTGATTTTTTATAGCTCTTTTGTATGGAACTATTCTGGCACAAAACATCTATATTAAATATAAAAAAAAAATGCCTTGAAGGTACAGGAGGTAGGAAAGGAAAAGGAAGAAGCAATCCAAATCATTGCCTGGCTTGGATTGTCACTTTTTAACAGCTGTTTTGTGCAATATCAGAAATCTAGTATTTCTAAACCACCCTCTTTGTATTTCAAGCCATACAGTATAAAATTAAGACACCCCCTCCCCTTACACACAACAGTGATAAAGGTAGCAGATAAAATTCTTAAAAATAGACAGATTAAAATTCCCAAATAAATAAATAATGTGTACTCTCCGATATTATTAATAGTCAGAGTAAGTCCAGTGAAATAAATGGATTTCAGTAATTTTGGTCAATTGATTTTACTTGGTTTACTCTGAGTATTCCTAACATTGGATAGTGCCTCATTTGTTTTTGTTTGTCATTACTATTACGAATTGAATTAGTATTTTGACCTTCACCTAGAAGGCAAACAAAAATCTATACCAGTAATATCAAGAAAAAATAGGATGGCGATGAACAGCATGAAATCAACAATAATTTTTTTTTCATAAAACAAGTACAAAATATATCACAAATCAGTAGATCAGCTTACTACATCAACATAGCTAGATCACCACTCTGGGAATGTCTAGGGTCTACATATCTTCCTGGACATAAAAATATAATGGTGTAATTGAGCAGCCCGTATTGGAGGATTTGTACTACCTCATCAGAATCCTGGATTAGTATGAAGTCAGGGCAGGGGAGTACATCCATTCATGTACAAGGCTACAACCCAAACATTCAGGATTAGCACCCACACTTAGGTTGGGGAGACATGAAGCCTGCTCTTTTGAATCTGTGGCAACAAGACGTTCATTTAATAATAATAATAATAATAATAATAATAATAATAATAATATTTATACCCCGCCCTTCCCAGTGAAGACCAGGCTCAGGGCGGCTAACAACAAAAATATCAAAACAAGCATAAAAGAAACAATTCAATTAAAATACAGATTAAATACAATGTTAAAATTCAATTTTAAAATGGGAATCTACATGTGGAACCTCATTTAAATATCTGTAGGATAAAACCTTAGGGGAGGGTAACACCGGGGTCAGACTGAGTCAGTCCAAAGGCCAAGCGGAACAGCTCTGTCTTGCAGGCCCTACGAAAAGATGACAACTCCTGCTGGGCCCTAGTCTCCTGAGAGAGAGCGTTCCACCAGGTCGGGGCTAGTACTGAGAAGGCCCTGGTCCTGGTCGAGGCCAGTCTAACCACCTTGTGACTCGGGATCTCCAGTATGTTATTATTTGTGGACCTTAATGTCCTCTGCAGGGCATACCGGGAGAGACGGTCCTGCAGGTACGAGGGTCCTAAGCCACATAAGGCTTTACAAAAGTCACATAATAACCTAACACACACACACATTAAATATAGATAGATATATAGGTAGGTATTGTTTATCAAATTTATATTAAGCTATATAAAAATTTATATCAAGGGATATAGAATTCATATCAAAAGATGGAACATCAGATTAAATGGATGGGACCTGCTGTGAAAAGGGGATGGACACATAACACTTTTTTGTGTAATATAGGGTAGTAGTCCCTCTGTTCTTCACTCACTGTGCTCAGTGGGACTTGCCCCCAAGTGCAAAATGTATCAGTGTAATAAAGGAGACGGGAGCATTTCATGAAACTATTTATCAACAATTTCATGAAATTTGGGCTGAATCACCATTTCTCTATGCTTTAGAATCTACAGCCATAGGCATCATCCTCCCAAACATGTGATCAGTGAATCCTTCAGACCTGAGATTTTAAGAAATCGATTTTCTAAATAGATAATTGAACCCAGGTCTTCCCTAGTTCCAACACTTTGTGGATTGCATCACAGGAATTGCAGAGGTTACAGCCCTACATCCATCTCAACTGCTAGATGTATTTGCAAGCAGTAGGGATGTGCTGAAAAAGAGCAGAGCTGAATAAATCTACCCTTCTTGCTAAGGGTATATTGACATAGCAACTGTGGGGGCTCAAGCAACCTCCAGCACCATGGCAACTAAACAGCTAAATTGCTGGTAGCATTGGCTTTTCCCACTACTTTTCTGGATGGGTCAATCAATCTTATTCTCTATTTAGAAATACTCACTAGAGAGCAGAGCTCTGAAACCCTTTCCTGGGAATAGTCAAGACATTTAAAGAACGATCAACAACTACGCTGAGCTAAAATCCATGCATTTAAACCAGTTTATGTTGGATTTAAACTTGTATGTGTGTTTCAGTGTTTGTATGTGTGCATATCAACCATACCACCTTTTGACACAAACTGTCTCAAGGTAGCTTACAAGTATCAATGAAGGAATAAACTCCAAACAAACAACAACGAAACCACTAGGATTACAAACAGAAGACAATGTATTGGTTTATATCCAAGTTGGATTGGTTGGGTTAACAAACAGTGCACTCCTGTCCTCACCGGCACTCAACTATTTCACTTATTGGAGACAAAGTAGCTAATTCTATTAAATTAAATGCTTCAATTGAATTCAAAGTGCATCATTGTCATTCAAGTTCAGAATTCAGCTTAACGGGTTGTATGCACAATCAAGCTTTCCTTCACTGCCAACACAAAAAAGCTGAAATCAATAAAGTACAATATAATTAAATGTTTTGACATGTAGTTAAGCTTTTTAAGTGTACAAGAAAACAATACCCTTGAAATCTTGAGATAAAGGTTATAGTCATTTTCTGCCATGCAACTGGCAGTTATAGAAAGACTTCTAGGCTCCATGAATTAATTGTGCAATAGCAAGGCTGTGGCTGCATAATTTCCAGCACTCAAGAGCCTTAACATTCATAGGCTTAGCAAAAGGGCAGAAAACCGTATGAGGCAAAAGCCATTCAGACAGGCTGGTGCAAAAGTAGAACCATCTGTAATGTGAAAAAGCAAGGGGTCTGTGTAACCTTGTTTCAAAACAATACCAATCCTTCCAACCAGAGAAAAGATAAACATGTGGCTAACAATATCCAGCCCATGACTCCTTATCAGTAGGCGACGGTGGGATATGTACACAAGTAAACCAGCCATTCAAGACAGACATTATCAAATAGCAAGACATTGCATTCAATGCCTGATGATTAGGTAGTCAATAATGAGTCCTTACGGGATATTATTATATTGTGAATGAACTAATTAGAGTAAAATCTCTAATGACTGCTTGGCAACAAAAGCATTTCAGAGGCACAGCATTGTGTCCTAACATTACTGGTTAATCCTTTCATTGCAATTCCATGCACTGCAAGCCATTGTAACACATACCTCTGGAAACTTTTGAAAGATGGGGAAGCAGGGAAAATATACCCATAATGGACTTAACTGGGATCAGAATCTGAAGAAATGTGTTGATAAGGGCACAGAAATTAAGTCTGGCTTCATTGGTAGGAAACAGAGCCTGCTCAGACTTCTGGAACGACATAGAAGTCAAACTCTCATGCCACATAATGTCAAATTTAATGAGAATGATTTAGAAGTGGATTATGCTGCCCTGAAATGTGAAACTTATTTTGAAGAGCTTCTAAAGAACTTTGATCCAGAGAAACAATTCCCTATGCAACACTACTAGAAGATTGGAAATGTAACTAGAAGTTTAGTGATAGCAAGAAATGGAAAGAATTACCAAACACCTAAATTATGAATTATATATACACGTGTGTGTGTGTGTGTGTGTGTGTGTGTGTGTGTGTGTGTGTGTGTGTGTTGTTTATGGGTAAATAGTATTTTATTTAGATCTGTTTTTAAATGTTGAAATCCAATAGAGCATTAACACAAACACTAAAGTTACAGGCAAATAATTCTTCCCATAAATATACCGTATCTATGCTCATCTGTTATTTGCTGGTTTTTACTCATCACATTATACTCATGTCAGTTATTTCTCATGTACATATTTTGCTATCAACTGTCTGTTTACAAATAAATGTGAGCTATTGTGAAACTTGATATTAAGCATAAAATCTTCACTCAGGTTGATAACTTTGAGTTAGTTAGTTAGTTTGTTTTTAAAGTTGCTGGGAGATGAGTCCTATAGACCAGTGCCCTGTTCCTACAATATATCTCTCAGTATTTGTCCACAAAGCTAGAAAGACCTATAAGTGCCATGCAGGCATCCCTGTGTGGCACAGACAGGGAATTATTGTTAGAGCCTGTAACCAAGAAAGCTCTACAGCACATTCTGAAGATTTCTTGGAAGGCTTACTGCTAATATCCCTGCCCTGGTTTTTCCTTTCTTCTAACAGGCATTAATGAAATGATTCTGACTTCTATTCCAAGCATAGGATGTTGATTTGGCTGGCACAGCAAGTGCCATTGTAATTTCTGCATTAATCTGTTCAATATGTTTACAATTGAAGAACATTATCGCAGCTGCTGATTCAGTGTCACCAGTACTATATATAGCTAGACACAGATGTTTGGGGTCATCTGTGTGTGAGTAATGTGGAGTTATTAAATAATGTTACCTTGATTTAGTACAGCCATTGGTTTTCTATAAAAATGCTCCTTTTCAATCTCAACTTTCTCTCCAGTTGGCATAATGCCTGCTTTGTTGGAAATAATTTCATGACCATGTTCAGGTTGCCTTAAAATCTCTATCTTACTAATAGTTCTTACTTTTATTTAGACTTTTATAACATAGGCAAAAAAAAGAAACCATTAGAGTGTGTTATGAATTATCATACTGTTGGCGGGGTGTGGGAAGAGAATACACGAGGCTGTAATGCAGCTACAACTCCACATATTAGCTATTTAAATTCAGTGGAAACAGAACTGTGTATTTTTTTAAAAAAAAATGAATAGAACTAGGATTTTTGAAACAAAAAGGGTGTCTTATGATGTCAAATCAATATGTAAACTTAATCCACTCTTCCATCTACAACAGTAAGTCAGCCGGGCTGACTCAGGCTCCTTCCTCAAGGTCATGCCATTGGATACACCAGTGAGAGCAGACCCAGCCTACCTATAGGATTGCCTTGCTGCTTGGCCAGTCCCATTACTTGGGACGAGAGCCCAGGTGTGTGCAAGGTGTTGAAACAACATCTTTGCTTGAGCCTGGCCATGTACCTTAGAGTCCTGCTTCTGAATTGCTGAGCCATATAACTGTAACCTAATCTACGTATATTTAAACTGTGTAGTGAATTGGGAATAATTGAGTCATGAATCTGAGAACAGTGGCAGTCAGGACAGCTATGTGCATTACTGTTGCTGTTACTTGCTCTTTGTAAGCTGCTTCGGGATTCACTTGAATGGAAATAAAAGGCGATAAAATGCAATAAATCAAATTAAGCTGTAATACAAAAAAAAGGAAAGCATCAGATTGGGGAAGACTACTACTGTTAATAATAATAATTGTATTATTTATACCCCACGCATCTGACTGGGTTGCCCAGCCACTCTGGACAGCTCCCAGCAGTCAACCTACCGTAATAGTCATCTTGATAGAACATCTCATAAACCTCTGTACTGACATACTCAGTCTGTGGCTAGATAGCTACTTTAAATCATCTTGGTTTTGTTGTTCCTTTTTAACTAAACAGTCACACCTGGATTTTGACTCCAGCTACTTTGAAACTTGTTTGTTATTATCAGGGTAGCCCGCCCTTTACAAGAACTCCTTCCACATGCATGCCATGTCTTTAAGTAAGGATGACCACCATGTGGTAGCTCATAAACAATTGTAAGCCATAAATCATGGACTGCAGTGTTCTCTGCATATCCTTTCTCTGACAGTTTGCTCCTGCATGCTAATTGGCAGTTTCCCATGGGCCATATTTCTTCCCTCTGAATACTGAAAAGGTTTAGAGCTACAAGGATAAAATGCAAATCATTAAATTACAGACAACATACAACACGATGTCACACATCATAGAATAATGATCACAATTGCTAAGGGGAATCTAACACAAAATAAAGAATTTAAAGAAAGTTATGCCAAATTGAAATTAAATTTCTCACTGCTTGAAACTTATTAAAAAGAGTTCATTAACATGCAAACTCCTCCATAGCAATTTCATTGTCAATGTTTTTTTTCCAGAAAAACTTTTGAAAAACTTCCTGGACCAACTATTCCACAGGGCTCTATCTTGTCCTCCCTCCTGTTCAATATGTATGTAAGGCTGCCAGGCACAATCATGAGAAGATTTAAAATAAGGCATCTCCATTTCTTGTTGTTATCAGACCTATAGTCCTGTCATATAATATAAATCTGATTGGATTCTGCTTTGATAGCCTGGCTTGCTGACAAACTGTGGTTTGGGCAAACTACCATTTACTGACCATATCCTCCATTTGTGCATGAATGGGAGAGGGAACATGTGAGCCCCATGAATGTAACAACAAGCAATGGTTTGTTGTAACATCTGAACTAATTCTAAGTACTTGAACAGTTTTATGGCCTGGAATTAAACAAGATTCCCCCTTATATTTAAGCACCTACTGAAGAATGTAGGTATTTCAAGAACATTGCATTGGACTGGGGGAAATTAGTCACATTGCAAGACACTATTTGTTTTCTTTTTCTTGTTCAAATATATTATTCTTACTAATCTTTGTAATTGTCTTTATTCTGAATACAACATATTTGTTATATTTGCAGCATGTTATCACATCACTGTGATCATTAATGTGCATATGGAATAAAGACCCCCAAGAAGTTAGCAGTGTCTAGTCCTGAACCAACAATGCTTAGAAAAAAACAATCTGAGCTACTGTGAATCAGTTTCAGAATTAATTTTAAATCAACGTGTTCACTGTTAGATGTGTAAGAATTCCAAATCCCCTCAAACAATGTTATACTGGTCACATGATATGTAGTTACCTACATATATTAAACAGGACATAATGTATGAATGAACTCTAAGGCAACTATTTATTAGATATAAATGCAATCACGAGGAGCCTGGGATAGGAAGCAATGCATGGATGATAGACTGAATGATCTTTCTGCCAGCCCCATCTCTATTTAGCATGAATCTGACACACCCTTTCTTTGTCTTGGTTTCAATTACCCATTTTCTACCCATTTTTGTATGTGCATAATGGCTTTATCTCTCACTGTTCTAATGCCTTCAGCTGTTGTGGTTGTTAAGTGAATACACTGGTTCTTGCTGTGCTGCCACAAGATCTTTCTTGTTCAACCAGTGGCACAGGATCACAAGAAATTGTGTTGTGCTGTGGAAGCAATTTTTGTACCAATATTTATAATAGCTCATATGATCATGAAACCACCTAATACTGACTTGGAATGAGCTAGCCATTTGGCAGCAGCTCTCTGTGGTCTCAGGCAAAAGGCTAACCCTGCTGAGATCCACAGAAATACCAAATAGCAAACCATGTGCTCTACCACTGGAAACCGAGACCCACTTCTGCAAGAGAGAAGTTTGGCTTGACTCTCAGCTTAATGGAAAAATGTGGAAACATCTTTATAAAGCAAATGAGCCAACTGACAGAATATTCCTTTTCTTCACTATCTCCCCAAAGTGATATAATGGAGAAAACTGACCTCATTTTCATTTCACTGAAGGAAATTAAACTAGCCATCAGTTGTTTTTCACATGGGGGGGGGAGCCCTGGGCTATATTGCTTCACTGAAACATTCCCCAATTTCTACAGAATCAAGAATTTAAAGTGCCTGCTCTAAACATTAAATATAGCTGAGGCATTAAATAGTCTGCATAATAGGCTAAGTATAACTGAGTAAGATGTTTGACCTAAAATGTGAGGTCCTCCAGTTTCCTTTCTGACCAATCTTATGGAGAGATTGTTGGTTCTTATTTGAGAATTTAATAACGAGTAGAACATATAAACAGACATTAACTAGTATTTTAACTACCCACCATGCGGAAATTTTATTTAAAAAGAAAGATGATTGTTTGGTTTGTTTGTTTATGATTTAAAATATACCAGGGAGGTATACAACGGACATGAACAAAAACCATACCAGAAAATCCACTACAATGTGATAGCCATGTTCAAATATATGAAATGATGTCATATGGAGGAGGGAGAAAGATTGTTTTCTGCTGCTCCAGAGAAGTGGACACGGAGCAATGGATTCAAACTTCAAGAAATAAGATTCCACCTAAACATTAGGAAGAACTTCCTGACAGTAAGAGCTGTTCGGCAGTGGAATTTGCTACCAAGGAATGTGGGGGAGTCTCCTTCTTTGGAGGTCTTTAAGCGGAGGCTTGACAGCCATATGTCAAGAATGCTTTGATGGTGTTTCCTGCTCAGCAGGGGGTTGGACTGGATGGCCCTTGTGGTCTCTTCCAACTCTATGATTCTATGATTCTATGTGATAAAACATTTATAAAAACAATTAATGACAGCTAAAATAATCAGAAAAGCAGGGCCGACCCCCGGTGGCGCAGTGCACCATGGCGGGGGGCTGGTAAGCTGGGCGCCGGCCTGGCAAGGAGGGCGCCGCGCGGAAACCAATTGCGCCCTGCGAGGGCGGGGCGGGCGGCGGAGCGATCTCCGCCCCTCAGCACCAGGGCGCGCGATCTGCTCAAGACGGCCCTGCAGAAAAGATTGAGGATTAAATCCTAAGCACGACTGCTGCTCAGTGTGGCTTAACAGATCAACACATGCTGGCTCAGGCAGAAGATGGGCAGGGACAATCCTATAGCTGTGCAAGTGTGGAGCTTTCATAGCTACTGGGCCCAGATTGGGCCAGGTGTGTCACATGATGCAAGTGGAGCTGGCTCAGGATCCAACAAATCCCCAACCATCTCAGCCCCTTCCCACCTCTAGAAGGCATGTTCAGAGGGCAGAAGAGAGCTGCACATCAGCAGAGTGACATTAACATTACTTCACAGGCAGAGGCCAGTGGAAGCCAGCAGGGATGCTTGGATGGGGTTTGTATTGCTCTGTC
This sequence comes from Zootoca vivipara, assembly GCF_965207765.1. Taxonomy (NCBI): domain Eukaryota; kingdom Metazoa; phylum Chordata; class Lepidosauria; order Squamata; family Lacertidae; genus Zootoca; species Zootoca vivipara. Next base: position 61,695,900 of record NC_142587.1, read on the forward strand.
AAATACTACTGAATCATTTCATTCATTTGCTAATGCAAGTCTGATCATTCAAAGACTATTGAATATTTGTTACTCACAAGTTTGACAGTTTGTAAGTGGCACAGTTTGCTAATTGAAAAATAGTATCATCCTAATTGTTCTAAGTCTTTATTATTTTTTCGCCTGTAGTATCTGACAAGACATTAGTAGGATGTCCAAATAATTCCCACTGATTGACAGATTAGTGCCTCTCAAAAGATCTATAATGCTTGAGTTAACTATTGATAACCCTCTAAGATCATTTTAATTTTCTTCTTCATAGCACTCTACGCTTTGTCAATGTACAGTTTTATGAAAACTGTAAAACTGTAAACTATTCCCCTCAACACCATTCTGTAGTAAAATAAGCAGAGTAAGATGTACAGGAACAGGATAGAATAGTAAGAAAGAGATCCCCAAATTAAAATAATTTCCTTGGAGAATGAAGAGAGGACCATAGCTGTGCTTTCTTGTTGTTGTGAGTGCAACTCCACATCAGGCCTGCTACCAGTCAGTGGGGGAGAAAGGTGGCAACAATGAGGTATAAGAAAGCAAGGCTGGCTGCTGATCCTGATATTTATTTATCTGTTGCAACCCCAGCTTCAACATAAGGAAGAAGAGCCTCAACAAAGTCGGGAACAACTTTTAAAAAATTCAGAAAGTGACAGAAGACCATGCAAAAACGTAATAAAACATCACAGAATGTCATAGAAGGGTGATCCCCTTGTTGCTTCTTCCACCTTCTGGAAAATGAAATTATCAGTGAGGCAATGGAGGAATTTGTTGGACCTTACCTTCTTGGTGAGTTCCAACAGATATTGGGGTAGTTGAAGTCTTCCATGACTACTATATCTCTCCTTTCTGAATGTTTGATAATCAGTGGTAGGCAGGCGTTACCTCTCACTGCTGCTTCTGTCCCTCTCACTGGGAAGTTACCTATCACCACCACATGTCTCTTCCTCCTCTATTGGGTGGCAGGAATCATGATCACTGTACCTTCTACAGCCACCTCAGTGTGTTCTGAGGTCTGCAACTGCTGGCCTTCCTCTTCTCGCCCAGAATCATTATGTGAGGTGAGGGCATGGAATCAATTTTGCAGCTCCAGTGACACAACAGGATTCCTGAAAGTCCTGCTTCTTTGTATCACATTTCTCCAAGGGTTCATCTCCTGCACTGCGTGATCTTCCTCCTCCCTAGAGGCACCCCACCCCCTGATGTTGCTGTTCCAGAACAGCCCACTCTGCTCTAGTGATAAATTCTTCATCTTTCCTGATAGCTCAATGTGGTGCTATATTCATAGAATGCCCTCCCTAGGGAGACCTAACACTCTGGTCCTTTAAGAACTGTTAGAACCTTGCTCTTTTAGGGTCCTTTTGACATCTTCTGGTAGCCTATTATACTTTTCTCAGGTAGCTGTAGTTTTCTTTGTACTCTTGCTTGTGTAATGAATATTTCTAATGTTCATTTTGAGTGTTTTTATTGCCTTATATTTTTATTGTTTGATTTTTTCCCCCTGTGAGATGCCTTGTACCATTTTTGAATAAAACATGATTTATCTTTCTGGAATAAGAATGAATGAGAGTATGCATTTTAACCCACTAAATATTGTTGCTTTTTAATGCAAGCATGTGATGGTTTCTCTTGTGTTTTTGATAATATTCTATCAAACTTTATTTTCATTTTAAAAATAATATTCCTCATAATGACTATTTCTCAGCTGATCTATTAAGGGAATACTCATAAGCCAATTCTGAAATAGCAAGGGTCAGTATACATTAATGGGGATCAATCCAGTGAAATTATTATTAGTTTTTACCCTGCCACCTAACAAGAAGTGCATTGAGCTTAGATGCTATTTTATAAGTTAATAACACAAGAAATAACAAGGTTGTGTTATTGCTTCTCTAAGGGAGCACATTAAATGTGACCAAACTACTAATTCTGCTATAACCTTCCAAAGTGCCTTAAGGGCCATTTATTAAAAATAAAAAGCTGCTTCTGCTGCTGCTGTATAAATCCCTAAATATCTGATGTCTTGAGGGCAGCAGTTTGAAGGGGAAATATTTAGAAGTGTGAGAAGCAAAATTTGCTTAGTCTGTAGCTTTGTGGGTTTCTGCTGGAACAATACTGCTGCATGTAGTCATAAAAAATGATTGCATTGGCTGCAATCCTGCACACAGTTAGTCTCCTTAAATCCTATTGACTTCAACGATGTTTAAACAGCCTTACCAGGTGCTGAACAGCAGGCATTGCCATTCAACTCAAATGGTTCATTCCATGGTTTGGAGATACAGAATGTGTTGTGGGTTCACCTCCTTCTTCCTCCTGCTCCCCGTTTCACACACATATTACCTCTCCCTCCCATTCTTCATGATAGCTATCACTTGCTTTTAAGTCCTTTTAATAACACAAATCATAGTTAGTATTAACCAGGAATTGCTTTGCGATCGTGAATTTAAGCTTTACAAACCATAGTTTTGAGACAAAACTGGTTAGTACTAATTTTTGTTCATCTGGTTCCAACATTCAAAACTATAGGATTATGTCAAAGGCTTGCTTCCATCACATGCTGAGAAAGGCCTAGCTCAGGGGTCAGCAAACTTTTTCAGCAGGGGGGCGGTCCACTGTCCCTCAGACCTTGTGGGGGGGCCGGACTATATTTTGGAAAAAAATATGAATGAATTCCTATGCCCCACAAATAACCCAGAGATGTATTTTAAATAAAAGGACACATTCTACTCAAGTAAAAACACCAGGCAGGCCCCACTAATAACCCAGAGATGCATTTTAAATAAAAGGACACATTCTAACATGCTGATTCCTGGGCCATCCACGGGCCGGATTTAGAAGGTTATTGGGCCGCATCTGGTCCCCGGGCCTTAGTTTGGGGACCCCTGGCCTAGCTACTCAGCAACTCTCTCTTGCCTGAGGAGATTGTAGTGAGAGCCATATACTGATCTGAAACCAAGGAAGGGCAGGGGCAGGAAATGCTGCCTATATAATTCTGCTTCCAGACAGAAACTTCTCAACCTATGCGCGAAGGCATCGTTTGCCATTATATGCTGTGCATATCACAAACAAAACACTGTTTCCATTCTGCTGCAGATTTGTGTTCAACCAAAAGCATGGTTATTTGTCCCACTGTCCGCTGTGCTGAAATTAAGTAGTATATGTTGCCATAACGTTATTTCACCTCATTCATTTAAATGCAAAGGAAATAGAATGTAAATAGGAGGAGAAAACATAATCAATTATGTATCATTTCCATTTTGAAAGCAACAACAAAGAATACCAATAATATTCACCGGATTGATTTCTGTGTTGGGCAAGGGATGAGTAAATGAATCTCAGAAATTTCCTTTCCTGTTTCTGTTTTTGCCAGAATTCTCTTACATCCTTAATGATCACCATGCAATTTTGCTTCCTGTACTACATGTGCGTGTGGTTTTATTTGGGAATCTTTTATAAACTGTTTTGAGTGCCCTTATTGGTTACAAAGCAGGGTATATAGTCTAAATAAATAAATGGAAATCATTTTTGGCAAACAGTGCATGGCCCTAATGGCATGGCTCTAATCCAGATCAGAGCTTCACATTCTTGCTTTTTGTAGACATAGAAATATATTCAAGCTCACCCAGAGACGATGTTCAGACTTGCTGAGAAGACTGAATGGCAATGTTGTCAACTGAAAAAAGATGAAAATGAGGTTTCGGAGAGAATTCAATAAATTATGTCTTCTGCATATTAAGTTTGAGATGATCTGACATTCAGACATGAATAGCCATCAAAAAAGGCACTTGGAAATATTAATGAGAACAGAGGGAATAAAGGAGGGAATAGGAAAATGACATCCAGCTTTAGTTTTCCTAACAGGGATATTATAAGCCAAAGGAAGAAATCAGATTGCCAAGAAGGAGAATGAAGCAGAAGATTTGAATCTCAGTCCTGCAACATCAATGTGGTGGCACCTCAAGTTATTTTATAATTTAGTGTTTTGATCAGTGATATCATCATACTGCATCTAATGTGATGACATCATGGATATGCATAATCAATATCACCATGGCAAACTGGATTAAACAAATGTAGTCAAATAAAGTTGAAGTCTGCAAGGAGAAAGGGCAGTGATCAGCACAGTAACAGAGTTTAGAACAGCATACAATCAATGCAAAAGTTCAGTGGGATGAGTATTATATTTTTTATTACAGTATGTTTTTTGATGGCATGAAGTACTTATTATTATTTATTTCAGCTATTTATAGTGGGCTCTGTTTTCTGAATTTCATGGCTCTGTTTGCGGGTTCAGCAATGCAAAATATAGTCCAAAATTGCTGTGATAATCATTTCTGCAGTAACTCTGAACAAAATAAATTCTAAAATGTATTTTTTAAAATACATCTCATATAGTTAGGGAAAATATTTCAATTGAAGGGACTTTCAATTGTATATGATGAACATACAGGGTTAAAGGAATCCCTTTGTTCAATGTTTTCTGTGCTGCCAAAATGAAACAGGAATGCAAATCATTGCAATTTGAAACAGAATATTATTTTTCTATTTCTTTCATATAACCTTATTTCCAGCAATATGGTCACAGGTTTGAAATGTTAAGTGAAGTTTATAGTTCTCACAAGGTAAGATAAGAGAAGAGAAGCATAGAGGTCTACTTTATATAGTAGCTAGATGGGATGAGTTGTGTGAAAAGGCAGCTGAGAAATACATTTCAATATTACCAGAAATAATATGATACAGATTATGATATAGGGCAATTGTACTTTGTGTTTCTTTATAGAGCGGATTGTTGTCCTACATTGAATCTTTGAGTGAACAAAAGTGAAGGATGCTGACACAATCAATAATCTTTTCCCTTAAAGGGAATAAAAAGTTTTTTAAAAAGCTGAGAAATGCTGTGAATAACATTGTCCTACTTTTTACCAATCCTCTCATCACATTGTAATGTGACCATAGAAAGTGATTCCAGATAATTTGTAACAATGCAAAGAAAATGTTAAGGGTTCAGCTAACCAGAAGGAAGCTTGGAAATTATGCACTCTGAAATTAATTTGATTGAAGTCAATGATCTCTGATAAAATTAAGAAAACCAAATTCCCTGACTTTTTGGGTTGGTGGAAGAGGGGGAGACTGGCTTTTTCTCTTCTTGAATGAACTTTTTTAAAAAACAAAAAGATTGCTTTTTATTTCCATTTAATGAAAATAATTCTCTACTATTATCTAATAAAATCTAATAAATCATCCCTACATAGATGGTGTGTGTGTGTGTGTTCAACCAATAGTTTCCAAATGGACTTCCTTACTGAATAAAATGGGCTGTTATAACAAATGAGAGTTTAAAAGCATGCTACATTTGACAAATGCATATTGTATATTTTGTTTTTTAAGCTGCTTTGCAAATGAGATGGCGAAAAGTAGGGTATAAATTTTTAAAAATAACAAATAAGATAAGGCTCAAAGGCAGGCTCCAGGTTTTTATACCTCTTTTTCCTCTTTCTTTCTCTCTTTTTTCATTTCTTCTATCCACCCTCTCTGGAATAGTGGGGTAGGAGATTTGAAGAGGAAAAAATTCACATATGACAAGCAATGTGCCCCTTTGGTTTCACATAGAACACAGATACTAGCCCGGGACACAAATTTTCACAGTCCTCTCTAGAGGCTATGGTGGCTCATTTTCCAAGAAGTAATGTATTTAGTGTTGACTCTGGAAGTGTATATTGAATTCTGACCTGAAGTCTCTGCCACTCCACAACATTGGGGCAAGATGGTCTGAACATGTAATACCAATTTGAGCTCAACTGCACTTGCTATCAATTAGTTTCTGGACTCAATTTAAAGTGCTGGGTTTGACCTACAAAGTCTTACGCAGCTCAAATCCCCAGTACCTCAAGGACCACCTCTCCCTACATGATCTTACTTGGACTCTGTGATCAGCATCTGAATCTCTTCTTTCTGTGCCCTCTGCATGAGAAGTTTGGAGGGTAGCAGCATGAAACAGGCCTTTTCAGTAGTGGTCCCCTGCCAGTGGGATGGTCTATCTAGAGGCACACATGGCACAATCTTTATGTTTTCAGGCACCAGGCAAATACTTTCCTCTTTATCTGGGCTTTCAGCCCTTATTGAAGGGTGGAATTTTGGCCTCTTTTTGTGGGACTGAATCTGCTTTTTATCTGTATAGCTGTGTTTTTAGGTTTGTGTTGGTGGTTCTTAACTGGAATTAATGTTAAGTAGTTTTGGATTACTCTGTGAGAAAAGAGAAAGAAAAAGAAGAAATTGGAGCATTGCACTTCATAAGATTGTTATGACTACACAAAATACTACATTGTGTATTCTGCATGAATAGTCACTGCTATAACTGTTTAGAGGATTATTCTGAGATTATTTGTTAGGATATTGGAATCAAATGTTACACTTTTTTTTTATAAGAGCCAATAGAGAACAGTGCCCAATTAATGATAAAAACTAATCTTTAGTAATTGACAACCAGGCAGGTTTCACTTTTCTTTGTAATTCACATCATAATAACTGAAATGTTTTCTCAATGCTTTCCAAAACAGCATATGATACAATTTTTCAGTCAATTTCATTGACCGTATAATTGATTGTTCCTTCCCACCTTGTTCCAAAGAAATGTAATGATCTACAAGAAACGAAAAATCAAAGTTTCTTTGTCTTTAAACACTCTATATGCCAACATTACAAAGTGCAAGTCCAGAAAGAAATGGTGTGGTTTTGCATTTATTGACCAATATGCCTTAGCATACCATAAAACAAGTGTCAGGGTGGTTCTTAGAGTGATGTGATAAAGAAGAAACCTCTGATCTCTGATCTACATAATTCTTTGCTTAGATTTAAAAGCAGCATTTTTACACCTTCAAGAGCTGTAAGTATATAGACCACTGTTGAACAAAACGACACTCATCTGTTATTTATAAATAGGATTAGATTTGATGTGATTTTTACTTTTTTAAAACTTATTTTTCTCCTTTTTTGATATTTAGATGGTATTTTGCTTCACCATTAATTTTGTTCCTTTAAATGCGCATATTTTTTTCCTGATTTTCAGCTGCAATGGTTTACTTTGATATTTTGTAATGTTGCATTTGATCTTTTAAGGTACAGTATTCCATAAACCGCTTAGAGATTTAACGTCCCTCCCTCATAATACAAAGTTGTATACAAATGAATTGGTTATAACTAAATTAAAGTAAGCAAATAATCACACTAGTTATCATAGCAAGACAAGAGAAATATGAATTTCTTGAAACCAGTCCAGATGGCAAAATTCACAATTGTTTTAAAAATGCCTTCTGTAGCATTGCTGAATGTCCTCTCCTTTTGATGGGTGGGTAGTTGCTACTACTCACTCACATTTCCAGCTAGCACCAAACTGGCAGATTGGGAAGCTTCCATGTTTGGGAAAGCTTGGTTCAATCCAATACAGAAATAGCTCTTTTACAACTTCACACAGGTCTTCTGATCTGCTGGTCTTCTTACCTTATAAGAAATTTGTGATAGGCAAACTTCCTGCCACTTGATTTGGAACCAGCTTGGTGAATGTGAACTTTACCATCAAGCATTCAGGATGGGAAAACAACTCATTTGTTTTCTGAGAATCTTTGTGCAGAAGACTTTTTAGTCTCACCTGCTCACATGTGCTTGCAGGGAAGTGATGCGGGAAGCAAACTGCCACCTTTCTCCTTGTGCAGAGTTCCGCCACAGATCGGGGACGGAGGGAGGAATCTGTCCAATGCTATATGAAATGTTTTCCTCTTAGCCATCTTCCGACATGGGCCAGAAAGGAACTGGATTTCACATCTGTCTTGGCCGTTTTTCAGAAGCAGTAGCTTTTTGGTTTGGTTGTGCAACATTGCCTTGATTTAAGGAGCAATATTCATGCTTGGGTATTCTCTCTCTCTTGGCACCAAAGTTTTGTTTTGTTTTATTTTGGTCTGCAGAAAATTAGCTGTGCTTGCTACGCAAACAACAATCTGATTGATATGCTTTGACTTCTTAATTGTGCAAAGGGACCAATTATAGAGTATTATTAGGATGTACCTTTGTCCCTGTAGAGGTTGAGGCTGGTATCACAGCGAGCCATATATTATGACAAGTAGTCTTCAGGGTTTGGATTAGGTGCTTGAAAATGGTTGAAATAATAAAATATAAATAGGGAGGCACTCATACCATGTAATTAATGTAATACACCTACGCAGAAATGCATTAGCTGTGCGCAAGCATCTGGGTGGCTATAAAAAAAGATATCTGATGCCAGTGTAAGTAGAGAATATCACAGGTCAAGCACAGCAGAAGCAGGTGCCTGAAAAATTAATAACATTAGCCCTCTTCACAAGTTATTCAAATCACGGAGTCTCAATGCACTGAAGAGTCTGAAGGGCTCCGCCCCCAAATGCTGGAAATAACACCTCTCGGATATTTGAAATGTGCTTTTTCCTATGTCTTGCCCATGCCCTGAGATATGGAGAGGAGGCCCTTCTGAAATCCCCATCAATATAGAGCAGGCATCCCCAAACTGCGGCCCTCCAGATGTTTTGGCCTACAACTCCCATGATCCCTAGCTAACAGGACCAGTGGTCGGGGAAGATGGGAATCATAGTCCAAAACATCTGGAGGGCTGAAGTTTGGGGATGCCTGATATAGAGGCTTTTCTTTGATAGCCCCTTCCAGCAATCAGAAATATGGATGATATATGGGTTAGAATGTCAGCTGAAAATGTGCCTTCTCACCAAGGCATCTGGTGGCAGTTGATGAGTGGGCTCCCATTTGCATTCGAGACTGTTTGTTGTTGTTGTTGTTGTTGTTTTTCGTTTGTTATTAGGTTAGTATGGAGTTAAGTACTGTTCTATTTTTTTATATTGTGTTTTATAGTGTTTTACATTTTTATCATTTTAGTATGTGTAAACTGCCGTGATATTATTTCTAACTAAGGGCAGTATATAAATTTACTGAGTAAAATAATTAGATAAGCAAATGTTCCCCAAACACCTTTAGAACATTCTCCTCGAAAACAAAGACAGGACTGAAACTTTATGGCCACTTGGAGAATTAAGGAAACAATACAATATTTTGTCTGTGCTTAATACACAAGGAATTGAAAAATCAGGGAATCGAAAAATCTTGTGTTTTGTATGTTATAGATGTCGATTTTAGTCTTCATGGGTGGGTATTCTAGTGTACACCAAGTAGGTCATCATCATTCCACAGAGGTCTGTGACCTTTGATATTGTGGTCATAGCCTTTTCTCTTACTCCCTGGCCAAAAAACTTATTTCGCAAAACCCAGAAGTAGAAAGAAAGAATGTAAAATTATATGAATAATATGGATCATTTGCCTGTGATTTCCCTAGCAAAATGTGTTTGGCAATTTTGGCTGTTGGCTTTACTATTTACAATCTTAAATCTAGTTATTCACATTTCTGGAGCAATTTGAGAATTTTTTTTAAAAAAATCTTCATTTTAGTACAAATTTCTCCTACTAAAAACATTTTTGCATGCCATTTTGACTGATGTACGCAATAATGTAAGCAATTTCTCACAATATAATGCATTCTGTATGGTATTCCACAAATTTCACTTGTATGCACATTTCCGTGTGTGTGTGTGTGACGCACATTTGTTTCATATATATTTTCAGAAAATACAAATTTAATAAATCGGTTTTAATGTGAACTAAATCAAATTTGTCCTCTAGCACTAATAGGATTACAGTAACCTAATGTAGGGTTGCCATATTTTGAAGAGCAAACAAGAGGACACATTTGCCAACTTCTACTTTTAACTATGGATCACTATGATGACTCTACCCATCAAAAAAAGGATGTATCTTGGAAAAAGAGGACATATGGCAACCCTACTGAGGTTCAAAATTCAGTTTGAATATGGGATCCAAGAACTTATATTTTTAGCTCTAAATTACAGAACACTTTGGTAGATTATATTAGCTGCTAGGTTACAGTCTGTAAGAAAGTAGGATAATGGTTGGCCTAAGTTCTTAATGAACCTTTGAATTCATTCTTGGTACTGGTATGACCAAGAATCATCTGATCATCCAAATCAGTAAACTTCTTCAGTTGTCTGCAATTTCCTGGCAACCTCTAATGTACAGTGGTACCTCGGGTTACAAACACCTTGGGTTACAAACACTTCGGGTAACCCGGAAGTAGTACCTCGGGTTGAGAACTTTGCCCCAGGATGAGAACAGAAATCGTGCGGCGGCAATATGGCGGCAGCAGGAGGCCCCATTAGCTAAAGTGGTACCTCAGGTTAAGAACAGTTTCAGGGTAAGAATGGACCTCTGGAACGAATTCAGTTTGTAACCAGAGGTACCACTGTAATTCTAGTTGATATATTCTTTGGGAAATTGGAAGCACAATGTACGTACAATTATTGCATTTGTCTTGACATTTCTCATAACTTCCATTATGCTTCTTTTTTTTTAGATGTTGAAGAAAATGATAAAAAGAGGTCAGTTTTGATGGTATATGCAGGAAACTGACTCAAGCTGTCTTGATCTCTTAAACAGAATATTTCTCCTCTATTATCCTTCCAAAGAATCCACAAGTAGCATATTGTTATCAGAATCAGCTGATAATATTACAGCACAACAAAAACATAGAGCACAAATGCTTTTTCTCTTGATTGGGGTTTCTAAAAAGCTTATGAATGTTCCTGAACAATAACAGCAAGAATTCTTTCTGGTTTTATTTTACAGTGAATATCTGTGTCTAGTAAGATGGGTATGTTTGTATACAGTATACAGCTGACATCGACTAAAGGGAGGTGGACATGTCATTTAAGAAAGGTCATTCTCCAGAGGAAATTATTTTTACTCTGTTATCTTGAATACTATTATTTAGTTTTGAAACTTTCTGAAGACATTCAGATTTCAGTTTAATCAAAACAGTGCATTCCATTAACTCTTTTTTTTAAAGATAACAAATGACCTTTCATCAGGCAGAAATACTGAAGGGGCTGGCAGCTTTATGTACTTATTTTTAGTTATATCTAAACTATAGCTCTGCAATTTGCTTCTGTTCTCCCCTCCCCCCCGCACCTCCATGATGGCAAAAAGGAAGAAAGGCAGGTCATTTGAGAGTTTTTAGCTACTTGGAAAATTGAATCATTGAATGATAACCATTTAGAACAAAAACCATTAAAATGCCAACAGCTTGCTCTCAAATCAAGGTTCAAAGAGAATACAAGGAGAATTAGCATGCCTACTCCTGTAAGCCTGAATCATGACACATATCTGAAATGCATGAGGTGGGTTCACACCTCCTGCCATACATGCAAAGATAAATGAGAAGCAGGTGTTCCATAAACTGGTTTATTATACGCACTTGACTAGTTTCTCTTGATCCACACCTTCTTTTGTTAGGTGGAAGAGTTGCAAAGGGATGTCTATATGAAAAGTATACATTTGCTCCACATTTCAGAGAAAACTCAACTGATCTAAAGCTCCTGAACATAGAACATAAATATATGTCTCCATCTGCACTTCTAATAATCTTTTCTGCCGCACACTTCCTAAAAGTTTTATGAGGTGGTCCAACGGCCACAGTTTGTCCCTGCCTAGGGAACAGCTGCTCCAAATGGCTATAAAGCCTGGGGGGCACCACTATTGACACAGAGACATTCAAAATGTGGCTGCAAATGCCCCCAAGACTGATGATGTGCTACCTTCTGCCTTTCCATAGTTAAAACCAGGCTCAATGCAGCTTACAACATGCAAAAAAATACCACACAATTACAAACATAATTTGTAGTCAAACAAATAAAGCATCAGAATGTACACAATCAAATAGAAAAAAAAATTTCACATGAATAAGATCTTAAGCAAGGATGCCAAAAACTAATATCAATAACAGCAACAGCAACCACACCATCAATAGCCCAGGCAAATACTGTAGTCTTTTCAGCAGCCTCAGCTTCTGTAGAGCCCCATCCTCCCTGGTCAGGTGGAAAAGGCCTGCAAGGACTCACAACCAAGATGGTCTCTGCATCCCCCAATTGGCTTGGAGTGAAGATTGGGAGAACTCTCAGAACAGTGCCAGGAAGGGTCAGATTGTTCTATCATTGGGGTCAGCAAGGTTTATCTTGCCAGGGATGGATTGGTCCCGCGGAGATCCGTCCATGGGCCAGATTGCGCACACACACAGGATTTTCGGCACCACAGAAGTGAGTGCCCACGCCACACTGCGCCAGTTTAGCACAGCGCAAGAACAGGCAGCTCGGTTTGGGGGCAGCTCGTGGGCCAGTCCACTGACCTCCGCGGGCTGCTTCCGGCCCATGAGCTGTAGGTTGCTGACCCCTGTTCTATCAGGTCAATGAGAAATGCTTGCGCTGATAGGACGTTTGTAACAGCATGGCATAAAATTTCTCCATAGAAGATTTTGTAAACTGCAGTAAATCTTGAAGCTCCCTGGTGTCTGTTGTTACCAATTTCTGGTGTGTGGATATAATGCCATTTTGGCAAAATAAGGACCAGCATTCAGAACTTACATTGCTATTAGATTATGATGATTGAAGTATGTTTCTGAATAAATGGGAACAATCCCATTGAGTTGTATGGGACTTATGGTGCATTCAGATGTAGGGATGATTGTGTTCATTTTTCTGGCTATAATGCTAGGTAGGACTTCTGTCTCGGTTTTCAGTGTTTCTTTTACACTGCATTACCTGTTGCATATATGGAACTGTGGCTTTGCAGTCACTCCAGTGAATGTGGTGTGGGACTACTGCAGGCAGTACTAGACATGTCACTGATATGCTCAGGGCCAAACCACACATTACACTAGCTGGACAAGGCTAACTATTCCTACTTAGAGTTAAGTCCTATTGAATTCAATGGGGCTAACTCCCAAGAAAGTGAAAAAAGAAGCAGCCTAATTGTGTGGTCAAATCTTCAGTTTTTAGCCAGTGCATCCTGCATGACTACGGGGCTTTAAAAAAGTCCTGTTAGTGTCATTGAGGACTTCTTTTTAAAATCCAGATTGCAGCTAGGGAAGGAATTGGACAAACCTCCCTTCTACGCACAATGCAATCATGATTTAAAATAAAAATAGGGATCCTCTTCACTGAAGGTAGTTTTAAAAAAATCTGAATACATAGCTTCACATTGCACATCTAACATTGTGTGCAGCCTGGTCATCAGTGTGAGTCAATAGTTTGCTGTTTCTTAAAATGGAGTATAAACACATCACTAACATAAGTTCCTTGGCTTTACTGAAGAATGAAAATGTAAGCCACGGTCTATATGTCTCCAGCTTTACTACCAGATGCACAACCCAATTTAGCTGAAGTATTTGGGTTTTGAGCTGATTGACTCCCATTGAATTTAGGAGAAGGAAACCAGCTTAACTTCAAGTATTTGTCTTAATTTGGTTGTGGACAAGGCTGCTTCTGTGTATGGCCTTCAAAGGATTCCAGTCGTGTTATGGCTTGCAGATTATGATAAAATCAACAGGCTTTTCCAGATCAGAGTCGCATTTATTTATTTATTTATTTATTTATTTATTTATTGTTGTCCTTTGCTTTTTCATAGAGCCAATCTTTGTTATCCTCTCCAGGCTAGAAAAAATATTCCTCTTGCCATACATTTTTCTTTTTCTTTCCCAAATGTCCTTTCCTCCGTAGCAATTACAATGGAAAAATGGGCATATGGCGGCATCTTTTAACTGCTGCAACAAGCTGCCGTACCACCTGGCAAGAGAGTAATGTGGAGGTACAAGCCTTGCTCTTCACCCCTGGAGGCTCAGCAAGCTCTGTAACAAAGCACCTTCTCTGTGCCTAAATCTTTCAGAGCTGAGAAAAGCGGCTGATATTGGACTCTAAGCACTGCTGCTAAATACAGGCAGATAGAGTAGATTGCCACTGCAAAAGATCTATGGATCTGACATATTGCTGAATTACTTTTACCTGTTACTTTAACCTGCCATAGTTTGTAAGGGGGAGAAGCAATTGTACCCGATCTCCGCCATATAGAACATATATACTGCAACATCCAAAACATTTGGATAATTGATGTGGCACACACACAAGAAGGCTATATCTATAATGTTGCAAAAGCTAGTGTAAGTGAAAATGACTATGGCTTGGGTCCACTGTCTTCATTTTCCAAACGCAGGGACCTTTTTCATTTGCAGAAGGTCAGATGCTCCAGGAGAGGCTGCACCTTATGGAAGAGGAAGAGAATGATATTTTTGCCAATTCTCACCTCCCCATCGCAGCCTCCTGCACTAGTTCCCGCACTGTTCTTCAGGGCCAATTAACCTTCCAGAGGGGGCAGAAGGGGCTTGAGGGGGGGGGGGATCACTGAAATCCAATGGAACTCCACTTGTGGAATATTTTGATATGATTAGAGATGAGCAAAGAGGTTGATTTCAGTTTTTCAGTTCCTCATTTTTCCAGTTTTAAAATCAGATCTCCATATTTTTGCATCATGTTTCTGACTTTTTCTATAAAGTCCTCATTTTTTTAAAAAAAAGGGTATCTCCTAATGAACACATTTTTATTTGTCATTTTGCCCAACATAAACAATTTTTCAAAGCAATTTCCTCCAATATAATGCATTTTTTTGTATGTTATTTTCACTAATGTAGCCACTTAAATGCACAATTTACCTCAGCATTTGCATTTTGCATATGTTACGTGGCTGGAGAATTGCACTTCAGAATTCCAAGAAATGCAAAGGATGGGTGTTTTGCAGCTTGCCTATTGCTTTGGAAAGTGCAAATTAGGTAGGTTTGTCTATAAATGTGAACTAATTTGCATTTCTCCTTCATCCCTAAATGCAACCACATTAGCTTTAAGTAACCATGCTTCTGGTAAAAAATCTAGAGATATGCATGAGTGCCTTTTTTAAAAAGAAGCTTTAAAAAATATGAAACAGTGAATTTATTATTGTTCATCACTAATATTGGCTACAGTTTTTAAAAGATGTACATCTTTTCTTGCAATAACACAAATTCCTGAACTCATCTGATATCCTGTCATAACGTTTTTGTGGCTTTTTTTTAAAAAAATGAAGCAACCTTGATATATTTTTAAAAATACATTTGGTTCCCTTCTGCTTAATAATTAGCCACATTCAGCTACAATAAAGTGGCACATTTTGTCTGCTTTATGCCACAAATAGATTATAAAAGGTTTCTGCACTTCTGTTTCCATTATCATCTGGTTCACACATTTTAGAAGTGAGAAATTGTATCCTGAACTTTTTTTATTAGTATTCACACTGATTTTTACCATTGTTATCTAAAAGCTGCATTCAAGAAAATATGGAATGAGAAGGCATTAAAAGGAGTACAGTTAAAGTGTCTCTTCTTTTCAGAAATGGAAAGAGCTTTTGAGGGAGGAGAAATCACAATATTCATTGCCATTTGGGGGGTAGACGGAATGTGAAGATGGAATTATGAAAAGTAGTGGGAAATTTCACTAAAAAAGGGAAATGTGCAAGAATCACCAGTGTGTGTTCCACTCCCTCATCTTAATATACAGTACTTCACACTGCTTTGCAAGGTCTTTAAGTCAACCTACAGATACACTAATTCAGATGATACGTCATTCATGGACTTTACCAATTCAGTTGTAAAGCGGGAAACCACATTTATTAATGATTTTTTATGCCATCAGGGTGTTGAAACCTTTGCATAGGAAACTAGCACAGCATGGACTAAAGTTCTATACCAGTGTGCTGCTTACTACATAAGCAAGATTAAAGGTTGTTTATTTCTTTCATGTGAGGTGCCATTCAACAATTCAATACCCAGCTACAATCTGAAGTGTTTGAATATTTTCACTACTGAAGTTATGATTACTCTATGCTTTTGTACTGTATGTACAGCTACCGTTATGGTCAAACAATTAAACAATATGCAGTAACCATGTAATGACCAAATATTTAACACAAATTCATAAAGGCAAACAGATACATGGAGGTTATGGAGAAAGCATTATTTCAGACATGCCAACTTCTCTATGCTAAATACAGTGCCATGAAATATTCTAAGATGTGGATAAGAACATAACACCCTTCTGGAACAGACTGTAGCTATAATATGGATAGTTGTCCACTGTATATTTCTGAGGCCACAGTTCCATTAAAACCATGGATATTAAGGAGCTTTCACAGATGCTAGGAACACAGGAAGCTGCCTTAAACTGAATCAGACCAAAGACCCATCTAGCTTAACATTGTCTACATCAGAGAACCTTTTTCAGCTCAAGGGCTACATTTTTGTTACAGTCAACCATCTACATGCCACTATCAGCATGGTCAGGATCAGGCTTGGATTGGCAGACTCAGAGGAAGGAAGAGGAAGAAACATAGGGAAAGCCATATGTAGGGTTGCCATACATCCAGATTTTTCCAGATATAGCAGAATACTGCAGTCGGCAGCAGTGTCTGGGCAGAAATTGGCAAAAATGTCTGGGAAAATCCAGACATATGGCAGCCCATGTGGCAGTGCCCTTTCTCCAGAAAAAAATAGTTCAGAAACAGCATTTTTTGCTCAACAACCTTTCTGTCTGGATTTTCACTGTTTAAAATATGGCAACACTAGGGGGCCTGGGTAGGAGCATGGGGGGGGGGCGCCTCCAACCCCAACTTTGGAAGCTGCTTTGGAAGCGGTGACAAGCTTTGGGAGCTTTTGAAATCAAACCTAACCATGTTAGCTAGTATGTGAAGGTGTTAAGGACCACAGAGTCCTAAATTAATAGAGTAGAAACTCTGTAATGTCACATCCCCTCCTTTCCAAGGCAGGAGGAAGTAAGGCTTGCTTCCTGTTCCTTACCCCTTCTCTTTTCCCCATGTAACTGAGCAGACACATAGGGCTGGAGCTTCCAAGCCCATACTCCATGTTTGAAGATACTTTTTTTGTATTTTGTAACCAAGAATTCCTTGCTTAAGTAATGCTCACTTAAGATTGTAGTCTATTTACTCAGGGAGGGATTGATACGGGGGAGCAAATTATAAGCACTTAATACTGGGCCATTTTAAAGGTCCAGCAGCCTATACTTTGCAAATGCTGCATATATTTCTGTTTTAAACTCTGCTGGGGGAGGGTTTTTTTGCTAGTGAATCAAACCTCACAGGCTTTCTGAATTCAGGCAGTCAGCCGTTTTGTCTTTTGTGGTTTCCCACAAACGTGGGACTTCAGGATTAACTGGTTATTTCCCAACACATGGACACTGGGTTTCCCAACACACGTGAGAAGTGGAGAACCTCACTGGGGATTGGAGATGGCTTAGACCAGGGGTGTCAAACTCAAATTCATCGGGGGCCGCATCAGCAGTTTGTCACCCTCAAAGGGCCGGTTCTATCTGTAGGACTATGTGTCCACTCTTTATTATCATAAATTATTGTCACTGCATTCAATGATTACTGTTTTTTGTAATAATGTAAGTAATAACTAGCTCTGAAAGCAGAAACATAGTCAGAATAATGCCAAGTAGATATTCAAATGTACAATTATTGTACAATTTATTGAAAAATGATTTTTGGTAACAGACAGTAATTATTTTTTTAAAAAAACATACAAATATTGCCAAACACTGTTTATTACACATATGGCAAACACAAGGCATTAACTTTTTAAAAAACTTTTCTGACTAGATGGCTGACATCGTTTTCCTGAGGTCAGTCCATCGATGTCTGGCGTTAGGTCTTGTGCTGTAGCAATCTGCAAAACAGCATCTGATGTCAAACAAATAAACAACTATCTGACTTTTAGAAGACACCTGAAGGCATCCCTGTATTGGGAAGTTTTTTAATGTTTGATGTTTTATTGTGCTTTTAATTCTGTTGGGAGCCGCCCAGAGTGGCTGGAGAAACCCAGCCAGATGGGGGGAGTATAAATAATAAATTGTTATTGTTGTTGTTGTTGTTGTCATATATACTCCAGTCTGGAACGAACAAATTCAAAGGTTGGATGTCCGTCTATCAGGGATGCTTTAGCTGAGACTCCTGCTGCCTTGAAGGGGTGGGTTCGACTGGATGGCCCCTGAGGGACCCCTTCCCACTTCAGAACGCTATGATTCTGTGACTCTCCTTCCTTGGGGTTTTAAAGCAGAGGATGTATGCCCGTCTATCAGGGATGCTTTAGCTGAGACTCCTGCCTGGTGGGGGGGGGTTTGACTGGATGACCTCTGGGGGTATCCCTCCCCACTCCACACAAAGCTGCGATATTTCCCCCTGCTGCCTGCCTCCCGAGTGGACGATGGGCCTTGTGGAGTGAGGGAAGCCCTCCTCTCCCCTGGCCCCTGAGGCCCTGCGCCCCTTCCTCCTCCTCTGCCCCGGGACCCACCTGGCACTGGCTCAGCTCCTCCGTCAGGCCCCGCACTTCTTCCTCCAGGGCCGAGACCTGCGATGCTGCTGACGCGACCGGAGCAGGACTCTTCCTCCCCCCTTTGGAAGCAGAAGCCATGCTGAGAGGAAACCCTTCCTTAGGGGGTGAGTGGCAGTTGGGGGGAGGTGGGCGGGCGGAGAAGCTATAACGCTGAACCTTCGCCTCGCGCGCCACTGAAAATCGAAAGCGCACCTGCGAACCAATGAGACGAAGGGCTCCGCCAAAGCCCCGTCTCCTCCTCCTCGTCGTCCCGCCTCCCTCTCACGTCCTTCTTCTGCCCGCTTTTGCTTGCTTTTGCGGCCGTGCGGGCGAGCGGCTGTGCGGGTGAGCGGCTGTGCCGCCAGGCCGCCAGGCGGGCCAGCGGCGGGCCGGCGGGCCGGCGGGCCAGCGGGCAGCGAGCGGCGAGCGGCGGGCCACATCGCGAGGGCGGGCGGGCCGGATTAGGCCTGGGGGCCTTGTCTCTGACACCCGTGGCTTAGACCAACTGAGTGGAGAGGCTGAACAGGAAGTGTCTGTGACTAAACAGAAGTCTAAATAGCCTTGTTGCTTTGAACTAGGCACTTCCTTCACATATGGGAACAGACCCATCTGTTCCAACAGAACTTGCAAACTCAACATTCCTGCTCTTTATGATGGTTAACTATCTGCCGTTTTGGAAAACATACAAGAACCTTTACAAAGGTGGAACGCCTTTGTGTAGTTTAGGAGTTTAGTTAAAAAAAATATCACTTCTGGCTACGAGCTGCATATTGCAGAGCAGAATTGTATCCACATGTTCGAAGTTTGCAAATCAGCCAGGAGAGACACACACAGAGAGGGCAGGCTAAGGCTCACTAAAGTGGGTAAGGCTTACTTATGAGTAAATTTGCATATTTGTATCATTATAGAAAACCTGTCAAGGGTGGAATATCCATCTAACATATTCCAAACAATAATTCTGATTGTTATGAACCTACTCATGATATCATTCTATCGGTGGCAAATATACAATAGTACCCATGTCTCCCTTGTGAATAAGAACCTGCCATTAAATTGCATTACTTGAAAATGTAGCATACAGGCTTCAGACTAGTATAATCACTGAGCAAGATGCTGTGAAGGCAACTGGAAGCAGGCCTCTCCCATTATTTGGGGGGGGGGTGCCAGCTATTCCTGACCCCAGTTTATGGAACATCTAGGAGGTGACTTCTGAACCCTGTTACCATGTAGACGTAATGATACAATGTTTGTACAGTCCTCAGGAGAGTTCATGTGCAATGGCAGAAATAAAGAAAGAATGCATGTTTACAGTAAGTAGCATTAACATTTTGAGTCAACAGGGCAAAAGCCAGGCATTAAAAATTCAGACAGGTATCATGTCTTCATGCTGCAATCATAAGAAAGAATTGATGAAGTACAATAGCATTGGCTGGGGACGCGAGGTCAGCTTCTGCAGTCACAATAGAAAGGACACAGTGAGATTATTTATTTAAGGGCATTGGTGAATGTGCAGTCTTGTAGTGTTTTATATTTCAGGTGTGAAATCCTAATGAACTACCTGTTTCACATTTTTTGTGACATGGAATAAACAAAAGTTGATGTTCTGAAAGTTCCTACAAGAAAAATAACTTTTCTGGTCATGCTTATATTTCAGCATAAAAGTGCCTTTAATATAGTGACCTGCAATGACAAATTATAGGATTGGTTTGAGAATTCGTACCATCCTAAAAAGGGCACATTATTCTGATGAGTGAAATCAAAGGAACTATTTAAACTGTAGACTGTATTTCAAATGAGAAGTGGGTACGTGTACAGAACTCTAATTGTAAATAGAAACTGATAGAGTGGATCAAACTGCTTAAACAAACTTAGTTTGGTGAATTCCTTTTCGTTGGAAAGATTGGTCCTGTTGGGTCTCGGTTGCCAGAGATTCCTTTTGGAAGGAGCCTGTCTCTCTTCCTCTTGCTCCACCTCCCTATGGTGGATGAAGTCATCAAGCTGCTAATGAGGAAGCGTCAGTTTTTGGACTGAGTTCAGTCCTCTTTGAATATGGCTATCACATCTCCTCTCATGATCCTCTTTATCAGGCTAAACATACCAAATTCATTCAACCTTTCCTTATAAAGCTTAGTTTCCAGACCCTTTATCATCTTGGTTGACCTCCGTTGCACACGGTCAAGCTTGTAAATATCCTTCTTAAATTGTAGTGCCCAGAACTGAACACAGTGCTCTAGGTGTGTTCTGACCAAGGCAGAAGAGAGTGGTACTATTACTTCCCTTAATTGGAAATTCTGTTGATGCAGTCTAGAATAGCATTAGCTTTTTTGCTGCTGCTTCACAACGTTGACTCATGTTAAGCTTTTGGTCCACTAAGACCCTAGACATTTTTCACAGGTGTCCCCCATCTTATATTTGTGCAGCTGGTTCTTCCTGCCTATGTGTAGAACTTTCATTAGTCCCAATTCAAATACCAATTTTTTTAGTTGGGCCCAGTTCTCCAATCTGTTCAGGTCCTCTTGAATCCCGATTCCATCTTCAGTAGCATTGGTTTCCCCCTCTTAGTTTGATGTCATCTGCAAATTTTATGAGCACCCCCTGAATATCCATTTGATGAACTGGAGTGTGCTTAACAATAATATAGTTTTTTCCCAGCTCTCTGGGGTCCTTATGAACAGTAATTTTCTTATTATAGCACAGTATATCATCTGTGCTATTATTTACCTAGCTTGCCAGTGGTACCCCTGCAATTCTATGATTCTAGAATTTCATTTCTGTACACAAATACATTCCATGCATCACAGTAGTAATGAGAGTCTTCTGTTGCTGATGCTACTCATGGCTATGGTAATGCGTGGAATGTATTCTTATATCATTATTTGTGTTTGGTCACATATTCATCCAGAGCCTTTGTGATTTATGTCTACCATTTCCTACATGAAAGCTGTGCAAGTTATATAAAATTTATTATAAGTATAATATAGTTTAAGGGTCCTTGAACCCCAAAGCAATATGTGTCAAGGAATATTGGTTTCCAGTACAGTATCTGATTTTCCAATAGTTCTTTTGTGATAGACTTGCAAAATACTCATCATTTGCATCACATATTATTATACAATGATAATGCCTCTGCTGTCACCCTGTCAGATAAATTTACCCCACCCAGTAAAGGTGGGAGTCGTGAGAAACCTCTCCCCCAAAGGGAGAGATGAGAAGAAAAACTACAAGGCCCATTTGAGCCAATTGGCAAGGGGTGGTGGTGTGTACTTTTCAAAAATGTCGCAGCACTGCAGCACTTTCAACTGGTCTTTGGGCCATCCAAAAATAAAGACAACTGTTTCACAATCATGTTTTTCAGTGGGTTCGGTTCACACATTCATCTGCCGGTCTTCAAGTGTACAGTAGGAGTGGCAATTGGGTTTTTTGACATTGTATTGAGGTCAGTTGGTGGGACTCTGGTGCACCATCAAAGTAAAATGAGTTACTAACCTGGAGAATAGGAGAGATATTCCTTAAAAGGTATGATTATGCACATATTCTGCTATCCAGTCCTGCGTCACTTTAACAGCTAGATATAGTTGCACCTCGGGTTACAGATGCTTCATGTTACAGATTATTCAGGTTACAGACTCTGCTAACCCAGAAATAGTACCTCGGGTTAAGAACTTTGCTTCGGGATGAGAACAGAAATCATGTGGCGGCTCGGCAGCAGTGGGAGGCCCCATTAGGTAAAGTGGTACCTCAGGTTAAGAACAGCTTCAGGTTAAGAACGGACCTCCAGAACTAATTAAGTTCTTAACCCAAGGTACCACTGTAAACTTACAGACAGCAGCATAAGGGAGCAACGAGGCACTTTTTAGTAGAGTGATGGTGGGGGGGGGAGGAAATAAATTCCATTCAAGAAGCAGATTAAATAATGAACAAACAGCTATGGTAACATATCTCCAAAATAATGTCAGTGCTATCAGTTTTCAGCTTGGGTAGGGGGTGCAGGGTGTTTCATTTTTATTTGCCTTGTTTTTGCTGTGTGCACATTCTGTGCTTTGTTGACATTTCCTCTCTCTCGGCCACAGCTGAAATGTTTTTAGCACAGATATATTTCAGCAAATAGAACACAAGCAATTTCTTGCCTGTGCAATAAAATAATAAGCTGAGACAAATGGAATGTCCGTTCTGGTACAGGTATACACAAATATAATTTGCAAACCAGGGCTAAATTATTCACCAACATGTCATCAATTAAACTGCAGAGATACATCTGAGGAAACTGATAGTATTGTTGCATACTATCAAGAGTCCTGCAGTTTTTCCTTTCCTTCTGATGAACAAACTGTGAAAAGACCAACAGCTGTTGAAGAAAGCCTTGCAGTAGGTGGTGCCACCTGTGCCTTTTCTTATTCCAGCCTTAACAATCTGCCATTTGAGCATAGAGAGGGATGGGAGATTCAACAATGACTCGGAGTCAGGAGATGTGAGAGTAAGTGCCATGGCTGAAACAAAAGCCCATCTTAAAGATGCCTAATTATCTTTAACCAGAGAGGGAATCCATTAGAAAAAGAAACACATAACAATACAAATCCTCTAGCAGAGGATGACAAAAATAGTATTTACAAATACCGCTTTTAACTTCACCCACACATATTTATTTCTTTTTAAAAAAACCACCTAATCTAATCAAAATCTCTAAGCACTTTGCATAAAAATGGAACAATGGACAATAAAATTTCTGAAAAGTGAGATGAACAAAATTGTAATTGGAAAAGTGAGCAGTGTGCAAAATCTAAGATTACAAAAGAGTCAGAGTCCAAGAAAGCTTAGCTATAAAACACGTGCCAAAAAACATGTTTGCATATCTACTTTGTACATTCACATCCTGCCTATCTCCCATAATGGAACTCCAGGCAATGATGTCATGGGATTTTTATGATGTATTAGAAAATTACCAAGGGGCTAGAAGCATTTGGTGAAATTCACATGCATTGGGTGCAGGGTTTATATTGCACTGATTTTCTAGGAGCATTTGTGTGTACCTGAAATATACTCGGAGTTGAGAGTGAATTTCATGCTCTTTATTCAGCTCATAGTCATCAAGGAGAAGAAGAGAAGAATGGCTCTTTTCCCAAAACCATCTGCTTATATACATTATTTACACAATGGGCCTTGCGTGATTGGCTACTTCAGGGATACAACTGTGGGCCAATCAGGTTGTGGATTGACTTCTGCCTGCAGCCTGATTGGCTGCTCCTACAGGCCAATCAGGTTGCAGATTCACTTCTACCAGCCGCCTGATTGGCTACTCCTGCAGGCCAATCAGGTTGTGGATTCACTTCCACCTGGAGTTGGATTGGGTAGCTCCTGCTGACCAATCAGACTGCTGATTCTGAATCCTATTGTTCTAGGATTCAGCTCAGTACATAACAGTACCCTTTCTCCGGAGGCTTCTGAGGACAACCTCACTGCTGGGATGACTCCTCCCTCACATTGGTCAGACAGAGTGACGTGTTCAAAATCCTTGATTGGGAGAGGAGTCATCCCCCGCTCTCCAGTTTGGCCTTCCTTCTGATTGGAAAGGAGGGTCTCTGGTGCACTGCACCTTTTTCAGCGCATGAAAACATGTTTCTGTCCGAGTTCTTCTTTTTTCTTCTTTCTTTGTCTTTTTCTCTTGGAGATTGTCAGGGAGGCATTGCCTGTGGACAAGAGCAACAACATATGCCTATGCCACCTATGCCTCCCTCAAGTCCTTTCCCCTTAGCCTCACTAGGGTCATCCCAGGGGCCACTGACCAGAGTTTTTTCTCCCATTTTCCTGTAGCCAAGAAGAGGGGGAACTCTACAGTGAAGGGAGCAGGTTCATTTCACCTTTTTTCTTTCCCTCTCTTTACCGCCGATCCGATGTGCAGCTGGAAGGGTGCTTGCCACCTGACGCAAAATGCAGTAGTGGTGGGGAGCCTGCTCTGTTGTAGGCCCTGCAGGGCCCCTCTCATCCTAGATGGGTTTCTGAGGGGAGAGCTGCAGTGAAAAGCCACGTGCTGCTCCTTCTCCTTTTCCTTTTTTTCAGATTAGTGGCTTTTCCCTGACCACTCCCCAGCCCACAATGTCCAGTCCTTGCAGCTGACCAGGATCTCTGAGGGTGGGGAAGCTGTGCCATCCAAGCTCACATGCTGCTTCATTTACCACAGGCTCAGTAGACCGGGCCTGGATGGAGGGCAGGCTGCATAGCACCTGACTATAATTCACTTCTGGCCCAACTGCTGTGCATAGGTGGCAAGCCAGGACCCAGGTCAGCAAGAAAGCATGGTGGCTGGGCCATGTGCAAACTTTTTTTTCTTTTTCCCGCCATGAGGTATTTAGGCCTAACCACTCCTCACCACCCAGACGAGCGGATGCACAGAGCTACCACAGCACACCCATGTTCTTTACTTTTCTCCCCTAACCTTGATGAAACATGAGGTAGGCAGGAGGCAGTGCGAGCTATAGCACGTTATGTCACAGCCTGGTGGGAGCCAGATCACACTAATTCAGTGCCAGCTTGGCAGGCGTTATAGCACACTAAGTCAACGCAAACTTGCCACCTTGGAGGCAGGCTAGAATGAAGTTCCTTGTCTGGTCATGCCCATATCAAGAAGTCAGACCATTGGGCTTCTGGCGTTGAGGCACTAAGGTTCCCACATGTGGTTTTAACAGCAATTGGGAACTGTGCCGCACCACAAACGCTACCACCATCTAAGTGGGACCAGGACCAACCAGCACCGCTCCTGCCCCATCCATAGGCTGAGGCTGAGGCTGCTCCTCCATGTTGCTCTCAGACCCAAGCGGCAGCAGGAGCAGTGGGCAGGAAGGTGAGGCAAATCACCCTGCTTGCCCCAGCAGTGTGCTCTACATCACTGGACAGGGTAAGTCCTTGGGGCCCTGAGGGGTTGGATTTCACCCACACAAGAGGGGAGGACATTCCCAGATTGATATTGCGGATTAGAGGGATAGTTACACATGAGAGGCATGTGGTGGCAGGGCAGCTAGTCAACCAGGCTCAGTCACAATTCATCCAGCAGCAGCTCCCGCCTCCCAAAGCAGTGCTTCCCCCACAAGGGTTCCTGAGAGGGGTAGAAAGTGTACCAGAGAACCACCCAGATCACGAAGACAACAAAGAGTGCAGCACTGCAGCTCATCCTCTTCATGGTCCTCGCCAAGATCCCTGACGTCTTCGGCATAGGAGACCCTCTCCTGGGCTGCAGAGACGGGATCACAGGCCCAACTGTTCCAAATACACCCATCACAGTGGAAGCTGGGAAGGTAGCAGGGAGAAGAACAGATGTTG
Source organism: Zootoca vivipara (assembly GCF_965207765.1). Lineage (NCBI taxonomy): Eukaryota > Metazoa > Chordata > Lepidosauria > Squamata > Lacertidae > Zootoca > Zootoca vivipara. Next base: position 61,721,587 of record NC_142587.1, read on the forward strand.
CAGGAAGTACACGAGGTCAGTTCTGGAGATGGAATCCTCAGATGAACCACAATCCTCAGCAGAGGAAAGAGAAGAGGGGGAACTATCGGACAAGGTTGCAGCAGAACCTGTTCCCAAGGGCAGGCTGTTCTCTCCTGAATACTTCCCATCCATGGTAGCCAAAGCCAGAAGAGACCTGGGTATCCCAGAGGGAAAGCAGAGGAAACCAGATAGCCCTAGCACATCAAACACCCGTTCCAAAATAGTTTTTTCCCAAGGAGCAACAATGGCCCACTACACCTGCAACTGAGTGTTGTGAGAGGAGGGGTTTTCTTTCCTGCTCGTCTATCCAAACTGGAGAGCGAGGGATGACTCCTCCCCCAAGCAAGGATCTCAAACATGTGACCTTGCCTGACCAATGTGATGGAAGAGTCATCCTAGCAGTGAGGTTGTCCTCAAGGAGACTCTGGGAATAGAAATTCACAGAATTTTGTTTCATTCTTTCACTCTACAAATCATCTCCCAAGTGGCTGAATTTCAAGTGGCTGAACATCTTTTATTAGAGCAAAATGTGTTTTACAAGGGAAAGCTATGCATGAGTTCCTGAAGTTCACAATTTACCACTCCAGCACTGCTTTTGCTCATTCATCCGGGCCTCATAGCTGCCAAGTTATCCCTTTTTTAAAGGGATTTTCCTTTATGCTGAATAGGCTTCCTCGCGAGAAAAGGGAAAACTTGGCAGCTATGCCGGGCCTTTGCTCTTGGACCTCCTCTATGCTTAGATCCTTGGACCCTAAAGGGTAAATCTGTGAATAATCCAGTCTTTACATTATCATTGGATTGCGTGACTTCCATTACCTTCTGATACTATGCCTGCCCACTGGCAGAGCTTCATGCTCCGGCACTGGGGGTGGGGCTGACACATGTTCTGGGGGCGTGGTGTGCGTTCTGTGGGCGGGGCGCCCAATGCAGGCAGGGCAGCAGCTGCCATGGCGCCCTCAGGATAATGCTGCCCAGGGCGGAGTGCCCCTATCGCCCCCCCTCTTCCTACGCCCCTGTGCCTGCCTATTCCTAAAGCACCCAGGTGCGGAACTCTGAATAAGTATCAGGCTTCTTACTCTAGTCCAATGCAATTATTGTTGTTGTTTAGTCATTTAGTCATGTCCGACTCTTCGTGACCCCATGGACCAGAGCATGGCAGAGCACGCCCATGGTCTATGCAATTATAGACCACCATATTAGTCTTCTGAAAACAGAGCAACACAGCCTCTTTTTTCCATTGCCGTACACTGACTAAAGAAATGTTATAAATAAAGTGAGCAGGGTTGGCCAAAGACATTTAGCTGCTTAGGGTAAAGGGCAAGATGGTACATCTCATTTCGCATATAGAAGCTAATCAGACTCACTGTTGAATCTTACTTGAACATCACCCACTAAACCAGAAGGCAAAAGACTAGAATAAGGAATGCAGAACAGGCTGCATCACATGACTGCACACCTCTGTCCATTCACTGCCTCTCACTAACTGCTGCCTGAGGCAGGTGCCCCACTGCCTCTTGGTAGAGCTGGTCCTCAAAGTATTTCCATGAGGAAAGTTGGTCAACTTTGGAGCCATGATTTACACGGCAAAAATCGCATGATAAATTACACTTACCATGCATCTTTGAGCAGCTCACTGTATTCACTAATCCATCTGTCAGGTCTACTTACATCATACCAAAATTGTGGGTAGCTTTGAAACAGCTGTCATTTTGTTAAAGTTAACCAGCCACAAATATTTCCCCCCCACTATCCCATAAATATAGCTCTGCTCCACATGATTTCATTAGTACAGTGTGAAGGATAAGAAATATTCTATTCTAGTTCAAGCATAGGGTTCAACATGGTTGAAATCGAACAATTTATTCTATTGCCAACACAGGTCTGCAGCAGATGAAAGAGGAAGATAATCTGGATGTCAAAATTTGCTTCTGAAGTGGTAAAGAATCTAATGGAAAGAGCTGATCATTAAAACAAACTAATTAGCAGCAATAACACTAATAGCACATTCTGTAAACTACTCAATCAGCTGTCTAGCTGAGCTAATCAATAACAGATAGAACAGTCTTCTTAAGAAGTCTGTGAAGGTAATACGATGTCCCAAACAAATTAAGAGAGGTCACAGATCTTACTGATGAGTAGAAATAAGGATTCTGTCCCATGTTGCCTCTAGAGGTCACCCACTCCAATAACAGGAGTGGTTTGTGAGCATACTTGTTTGTGATACTATGGTCAGATAGTGAGAAAGAGATTATATAATAGGGCTGTCCATTGGTTCTCTGTATGCCCAAAATAAAGAAATGAACTGCTGCGTTTAGGGCAGACTTACATTTTCCCAAATCAGGTTGTGCTGTTAACAAGGCATGCCAAGATGGATGAGGGAGACCCCAAACTTCCCAGCAACTCTGCTGTCTCAATTCCCTCTCCCAAAGCTAAATCTATGGCACACCCCCTTTTTTGAAGAAACATAGTAAGAGGACACCTAGAGCACAAGAGCAGACTAAGAGGTGAGGTTGTCATTAATTTTGATGGACAGGTCTTTTAATTATTTTACCAGTGTGATCCAATCACAGTGATTGCAGGTGTGGGGGTGGGGAAGTTGAAGTAAATAAATATATGGTAAGTTGTTATTCACATGGGACATTTGCCTATGAGTTTTGGCTGCAAGAGAATGGTATAAGCAGCAGAGTTAAGACTATATGGTGGTCTGAATATATCTGAATTATTCTTTCTCCAAACAAATAATTTAAAATCAGAGCTCTCCTACTTTATCTTATTTTTACAGTGTGTACTCCCAGGAAAAAAGGGAGGGAGAAAATTTTGTCTACTTGTTAATAAGGGACCTTGTACAATAGCCCCTGAATGTATTTATGAAGGTAAAACTTTTGTACCTGCCTTTGTGAAAGTTTGTAGGCAGGCCAATTTGCATCCAATTCTTGCAGAAAAAATCCCCACCTCTTACAAAAATTAAACTTGAAAGGTTCCCTGCACAAGATAAAAATTTGTCCGGCTTAATCCATTGTAGGTGCTCTCAGCCTCCAAATTTCATCCACTTGAGAAAAGAGTGATTCATTATTACTATTTTTAGATTCCCCATTAGAGTCAATGGAGTTGAAACAAAGGCTCTGGATTTAATAGATCAGATTTGGATCCAAATAATGAATCCATCAGAGTGGATCTGAAGCAGTTCAAGCAGCTTCCAAACACTACAGATACAGATACAAATCTTGTGGCTTGTGCACACCCTAATTATATAATCATAACATAGTCACATTGTGCAAGGAAATCTGGAAAAAATATACATCTTTTTTAAAGCTTGGGAAAGCGAATAAAGGCTTTGTCTACACTACACTTGAAGTAGTTTGCCAATTATTGCTTGGAGATAATAGCCAACTGGAAAATTCTAGAGTTATTTGATAAAGCCTGAGAATTTGTCTATTATTTATTTATTGCATTTATTAGTTCTTTGTTAACCTAGTGTGCTAAGATATTCCAAAGCACCATGATAGAAAAGGAGCTCTCCCAACTAACAGCTCTTGAAGAAATGAGGGAGCTCAATTGGTAGAGCATGGGACTCTTAATCTCAGAGTTGTGGATTCGAACCTCACATTGAGCCAAAGGTTCCTGCATTTCAAGGGGCTGGACTAGATGACACTTGTGGTCCCATACAATTCTATGATCCTGTGCAAAGCTTCATTCGAAGATCTTATAGGACAAACAGATTGGTATGGTCAGAACTGCTCCTTGTGGCATAGGCATCCAAAAAAACCATTTAGAGATTTAAAAATAAGCATCAAGACTTTTAATTAGTCTCATGCATGAATTTGAAGCCAATGTTATACTTACAGAATTGCTATAATATGACCTCACATACTTAAACCAGGCATAATTCCAGCAGATGAATTCTGAACTCCAGTCACTTGAGTCACCACCAAAGGCAGCCCCACATACAACACATTGCAGAAAGCCAATTGGGAGGCTAGCAGAGCATGGGTCACTGTAGCTCAATTGCTGCTTGTTGGAATAAAAACATAGAGGCAGAGGCAGAGAGCTATGTGTGATTCAAAAGCCAGCCATTATCACGAGGCTGAAGGAGTTAAAGGTCAAGTGAGTATATAATAATTCCAGTACCTCCAACCAAGTGTCCAATGTTTTAGGAGGCATTTCCTAAATAATCTTCCTGCTCTGCCATGGCAGTATAACATGGTGTCACATTATATAATTGTATAATGCTAGCTTAGGTATGCTACGTGTCTAATTAAGCAACTAAAGTTTTGGGGCTCAATGGCAGATAATGTTTAAAGCTATAATTTTTGCTTGAATCCTACCGTTTCTTCACTAAGGAGAATATAAAATGACAAAGGGGAAACTTGGGGTCTCAGAACATGCCAGAATTTGTCACAGTGCATTTTTCAAGAAGTAGACTAAATATCTGCTCTGGAGAGACTGGCTGTCATTGAGAATGCGTAAAACTGAAGATTTATGAACCTCAAATCCCAATGTCAACATTTTGTAGCTATGCGTTTGAAATATGGATCAGCCAACCAATTTTAAGTTGCTATTTTTCAAATATTAAAGTAAGTGATTATGCTTTTCAAAACGCTTTAGGCAGTAAACACTTGGAAGAAAAATTAACTGTAATAAATAGGAAGGAATGCTATCTTATATTCTATATCATTATAAACTGTATAATGAGAATCCGGTACTGCCTATTCTGAAGCTCTTCCCCAACTGATATGTAACCAAGTCTCCATCTGCACTGTACATGTAAATCAATATCATACCACTGTAATTTATTATTATTATTATTATTATTTATTTATTTATATCGCCCATCTGGCTGGGTTTCCCCAGCCACTCTGGGCGGCTTCCAACAGAAAAATAAAATAATTGATTAAAGATTAAAAGCCTCCTTAAACAGGACTGCCTTCAGATGTCTTCTAAAAATCTGGTAGCTGTTTTCCTCTTTGACATCTGATGGGAGGGCGTTCCACAGGGCGGGCGCCACTACCGAGAAGGCCCTCTGCCTGGTTCCCTGCAACTTGGCTTCTCGCAACAATGGAACTGCCAGAAGGCCCTCAGCACTGGACCTCGGTGTCCAGGCAGAACGATGGGGGTGGAGACGCTCCTTTAGGTATACTGGACCGAAGCCATTTAGGGCTTTGAAGGTCAGCACTTTGAATTGTGTTATTGTATTGCTGGTTTTTTTTTCCCTCCCTTATTATTCTCCCCCACCTTATTATTCCTTTTTATACGTAAGTGTGTATTTGTTGCTTTGCTGATTTTAAACAATAAAAACTATTTTTTTTAAAAAAAAATGAATTGTGCTCGGAAACGTACTGGGAGCGTACTGTAAACAGTCATAGATTCTCCCCCCCCCCCCAAAAAAAAAAAATACTGGGGACTGTAGTTTGTTAAATGTGCTGGGAGGTGTTAGGAGACCCCTCTTCCCCTAAGAGAGCTAAAATTATCAGAGTGGTTTAATCACCAATCTGTCTTTCCAGGGAACTATAGCATTTGTAGCTTAGTGTTGGTAGGGAATAGGGTTTTTCTAACAATTTACAGTGCTTTTGCAAGTTAAATAAAATTGTAACCTTTTGACCCCAGTTATTGTCTCATGTCTTCATTCTAGGAATGTGAGCTGGGTGGCTGGGGGCAAAGAAATAGCCCATACAAGATGGAGTGATATGCAATGGGTCCCCTCTGCAATCTGAACTTCTATGGAGATTTTCTGTGAAATAAAAAACAAAGTTCTTTAACTAGGTTTGCAAATGTCTAGTCTTAGATAGTAAGGTGAAGGTCAACATTTAAAATTTAAATAACAATGTTTTCTTTGCTCTTGATTATATTTGTGCTCCAGAAGGGTACCTATGCTCTTCAGGTTACCATTTCCATCATGTATCTACAAGATGCCATATTTATCATGGCACCTTTGATAATGTAATTGCATTTTACAAAGTAAAATAATACTGCTGGATATGTTAACAATGCCTTCTTAAAATGAATGATTAATAATTGAAATAGTGTTTTTCCAATTATATCTCACACCTACTTGAATGTTTGCATGTGGTTTTATCGGCATGAAAGGAACCCATAAACCTAGCTAGAAATCTCAATGCATTTGCAAAATATATTAAGTTTCTAGAAGTAAAGTTGAAGGACAGTGGTTGCGTGGCAAGACCCCCAAACCAGCCCCTCGTTAGAATAAAATTCACACTGACACAGATTTTTGGTTTAAGGTTACTGGACAAAAATTTTAGGCGACAACTTTATTGATTACAGAAATGTGAACGGTATTGGCTTAGGCATTGGCAAAGGACTATACTGGACCCCGTTGCAGGAAGTCAGTAAGGGTAAACCACCCAAAGAGGGAGCCACATTGGGGGACCCCACCTGCATCTCCTCGGTGTCCCCAGAAGCCTGGCATGGCCCTAGCCCCTCAAGTGGACTTCGGACAGGATCCAGGCCCTGGATTCTTTTACTGGAATACCCTTCGTCAATGGAGGGGCAGGCGATGGCTGACCTCCTGTCCCTCACAAATCAATGAGCCAATGCCTAACCGCCAAACCTTACAAAGTTGTGACGATTGCTAAGAGGTAGGCAAAAACAAAGTGGCCAGTGCCATTCTGCCATATGGAAAAATTCCTATCCATCCCCCATCCCAAGACAGGTGACCAACCAAAGTCCAAAGCAAGGCCAGAGGACAACTAAAATAAAGGGCAGGTGAGCGGGTGTTCAGCAGTGCAAAGCAGGTGCCTGACACGCGTCACGCTGCTGCTTTTATATCCCCCCACAATCACCCCACCCAAAAGTGATTGACCAAGAAGCCAGGGTGATCATGGTGCCACCTTGGCATGACGGCATTACTCCATCCATGCCGGGGGGGGGGGAGGAACCAGGTTGATCATTTGAAAATGATCCCATTTCCCAGACTTCCCCCACCCGACCACTTGACAATTGCTGATGGTCTCGCCTTGGTGGGTGGGACACTTAATGTTTTTTTCTGCCAGTTGCAGCAATTATAATGTGCTGTGCCAGGTGTTGTATGATGTTTAGTTGCCAGGTGTTGTGTGGGGTTGATTTAGAAACATGGCGTGGCATACCCGCCAATCCTCTAGGATTAGGAAGAGTAATACTGGCAAGCCAGTACAGTGACAGGTCAGGAGGTTAAGGTATGGGTCAACTGTACTAGGAGTGGTTTGATGAATCTGGAGAGATGGAGATTGAACTGGTTAGAACAGGCTGACAGGGGAAGACCAGGATGGGTCACACTAGGGTTAAGGAGAAACAATGGAAACAGGCAGAGTGCTTGGAAAAATACTGGGGAGTCACAAGATTGAGAGGAGAGGGATATTTTATGAGTGAGACATGTGACAGGTACTTGATGTGTGGGATGTGCAGTCCACCACTTCCTCTATGGTGGAAAGTTTGGGGTGTTGGCAGGAAGTGACCTGTACCTGTACATGTTTATGCATGAGGTTTGCTCTGTGGTTGGCTGGAAGTTACATCGTGAGTTAATGTTTACCTGTCAAAGCTGCTGCTAATAAATACAGACCCCCGAGCTCCGCCCGGGGTTGGTCTTTGTGGAACTCAGCCTTGTCTCATGTCTCGTTGTTGGATCTAACCATTTACCACAGTGTTGTATGTTGTTGTTGTTGTTGTTGTTGTTGTTGTTGTTTGTTGTTGTTTTGCTTTCTTTATAGCTTATATTGTATTTGTTTGCATTACAGTTTAAATTCTGTAGAATTCAAATTGTAATGCAATCAAATACAATATAAATATAGTAGAAGTAATGAACATACAATTAAATATCAATATGAATGTTTAAAATAGGTGTTCCACCTGAATGAAGCTCGCAAACCACTGGTGGTCCACAGACCACAGTTTGGGAACTCCAGTTGTAGAATACATTATTAATTTTCATTATAAAGGCTTTTTCTTTGCTTGGTGTGTGTGTGTGTGTGTGTGTGTGTGTGTGAATGTTTGTAGAAATGTCATATAGCATATTCTTTCAAACCTTCTAAATTTTGAACAAGAGGTTCCCATCTGTCCCTGCTTATTAAAATATGCATATATAGTAGGGATGGAGATACATTTATTTGGTTTATATTTTAGTTCAAACCAATATGTGCACTGAAACCTAAGCATCCCTCACAATTTACACTTTGGAGCTTTGCAATTAATTCTACAGCCAAAGAAATCTATAGAAATGTGTATCTTAGAGAAAAGTGCACACAAAAACACATGCATTTGTAAAAAAATGTATAGAAAAATGCATTGTATCAGGAAAAACCTGCATGCAAAAAATGTGTACATTTGGAAAATTGTGACACAAACCTGTATATTACAGGAAGTGTGTGGACATGAAAAGAAAAATTGTGTGGACATAGGGAAAAAATCAAAGTGGGGCAGAAGTGAGGGAATTTGAATTTAAGACTTGAGAAATTACCAGCTTGTAGAAAATGAAACTAACAGATTTGCCCATCCCTAATACAGTGAGAGAGAGAGAGGGGGAGAGTGTGTGCGTGTGTGTGTGTACATTTCTATATATGTTCTTCTATTGTAATATTCCTTTTAGTCTATTGTCATCTGAAAAAAGAGAGAAAACTATTATGTTTATCTTGTTTTCTTCCAAGAAAGGAAATATTCTGGGAAACACATCTGCATCATTTCTTCCTGGAAAGCCTACTGAATCCCTTTCAATAATCTTGATTCAGAAATTGTAGTGATTGAAACCTAATCTCAATTATAGGCCTACTGTATATGGTTGCTGGGTATAATTATGGCATTTTTGCCTTAAGTGGACTCTGATCCAGAGAGCTAGCTTGAATAAGGCGGAGAGAAAAGAACCAACCATTTGTAGTATGTTCCCTGTCAGTCTCGCAGTCTAATGCACAGCTTGCCACACAGAGAGCAGGAAGTATTTATCCTGTCTAAGGAGCTATACATCTTTTCTCAGCTGTAATTACAAATGTCTTCAAAACAGCAGAGAAAGAACAGGGCCAAGAGAAAGACGAGTTAGTGGAGTCTGATAGACTTCATGGAGCACAATGGTCTTGCTGTGCTGATGTGGCTCCCTTTCAAAGCAGCACACAAGTTATAGCTGAATCGCATTATCTCTGGAAGTGCTTCAGTGCCATCATTTGAATGCATACCAAGAAAAGTCTGCTTGGGGTGGGCTTATTGTTCTAACCACTACCTACAGGGCCAAAATAAGCCTGTTTCTTCCATGGCTTTTTTGCATTAAGCATCTTACGATATTCTGATTCACATCAGATCTTTAAGCAGATGCTTTAAACAACCCCTTGCCACAATGAATGGCATGAAAGAAAGCTGCTGGCTGATATTCAAAACATTAAATTCTACCAGAAAATAAATGAACATGCACTGTTACAATGAGCCTTATTTCCTTCTACAAGGAAGTAGCTCTTCCACTCATAAAACCTGCTAAGATCTGAAGAGGGCTGCAGACATCCTGATAGCTCAGTCAGTACAGCATGAGACTTAATCTCAGGGTTGCGGGTTCAAGCCCCATGCTCGGCAAAATATTCCTGCATTACAGGGCTTTGGACTAGATGACCCCAATGGTCCTTTCCAACTCTACAGTTCTATGATCCATACTGAACCTAGACGTATGGAATGTGGATAAAATGGAAACAGCAGAATGATGGGCATCACAGGCCCAAGTACTGCTCCACTGGTCAGGCAAGGCCAGTGCCATGTGTCAAGTTTTTATGCCAGGCCTCACCCACCCAAAAGCTGCTTTTACAAATACCAGTTTGCATCCCATAGCCTTTTGGTTCCTGAAGATGGTTCAGAACAAGGGTTTTCAGTTGACTAACCCTAGCGCAAACACTAACTCAAAGGCTGCTCTGGGCTCCTTCAGAAGGAAGGGTAGGACTTAAACAAAACTGAGAACACAATTGCCAAGCTAACTGCCAGGAATCCCCAGCAGCACTCTGTAACTCCTTGCCATAGAGGCTAAAATGCAGCACTTCTAAAAATGGATCAGATCAATAAATAGCAGATAAGCATGAAAGCAGACTTCTAATCACAGGTGCTGAGAATTAAAACTAGGAGGTGGCTACCACCACCATTTCCTGCTCATGAACCTTCATGATACAGTTGTCTGCATACTCTTTGTAGACAGGATGTTAAGCTAGATGGATCACTGGGTCCACCCAGCACAGCAAATCTTACATATTTGCAGTTCAGAATGCTGCTGTTAAGAGAGACCATTGCCAATCTGTCAAGAACAGTTTGGACTGCCCCTACACTGGGGATAATAATCCCTTTGCAGATTCCTACCCCCTAACTTTCAAAGATGCCTAGTTATCAACATTCCCTCCTGGTGCAGGTCTTTTCCTTTCTTCATTCAAAGCAAAGCACTGCTTTTGAAATGGCTATTCCAGTCATTTACAAAAGGAGCACTCACTTCCTCCAAGAAAAAAATTATTTCCCATCTCCATCATTTTAAATGCAGAACAGTGGAGAGCGGTGTGTGAATTATCTTTCTCCCTAGCAGCTACAGGAACCATACACATTTTTAAAAGAGGGAGAAAGGCCCTACTTTTGTGATTGCAACACACATGAAATACTTCCCTGCCCCAAAATGAAATTTCATCTAACCTGGAATTTCTCACTGGGAAATGCTATCGTTTTATTTAGACAGATATGATTTACTGACAGCGTGCCTGCAGGAAAGTAGAAAACTGTGAACAAATATTTTGAGACTAGATTATGGAACACTCGGAGAAACTGTAATGAAATATAGAGTTTCCCATGTCAGTGTTTTCATGATGATGGCACAGTAGAAGCTAAATGAGATTGGAAGAGTGTTAGTATGAGGAAAATATGGGAGATCCTAGGGTCATGTCTGCATAAACCCTTTGCTAAGGTGCAAACAGACATGTAACTGTGGAAGGTGGCTCCATGAAGAGGGGACAGATCCTTATATGAAAGGTTCCCCACTCCTGGTCTAAGCAGAGGGTGTGGCAAGTTTGGCAAGGTATAAGGGGAAGAGAGGAGGGTTTGTGAGCTATGGAGGAAGATGAGGGTGGCTTGGCAGGCTTTAAGGGGCAGGGGTGTCTTGGGCAGGGGGTGAGGGCAGACAGGAGGTACATTTGGGGAAGAGGGAAGGAGGCATGGCTTTGGCAAGAAGTAAGATGAGGTGGTGGCTTTGGGAGGAGGTAGACAGGGTTGGCAAGCAACCTGGAGTGAGCAGGCGCAATAGCCCCAAGTAAAATAATAATAACAGCTATAAAGGTCTGCTATAATTTTATTTTATTTTTTTTAAAAAAAAAAGTCTTCAGGAGATGTCTGAAAGTCAAAAGTAATGACGCCTGCTAAATCTTTGCTGGAAGACTGGTCCATAGGGACCGGCGACACTAAATTCCTGATTTCTACTAGAGGCCAATCAGACAAGTGATTCTTTGAACTTTTAAATGAAGTGTATATATAAGCATAGCAACAACGATGGCGAGAATTATATAATGCATTGTTGTGTCCCCCTTCTCCCCCACCTCCTCTCCAAAGGATAGGGAGGTTCAATTCAGCAAGCTGCTCTTTCACAAGTGGCTTGTCTGCAGGGAACGTTTCCATAACTGAGCAGAGGCAGCAATTCTGTGTCTGGAAGGAAGGTGTAGCAGGTGGTGTCCAACTCCTCCCTTCTGGGAAGAGGCAACTGGCAGTCAAGTAGGTCTTGGACTTTTCAATGGTTTTCCAGAGTGATGCCTGCCTCTCCTTCTGCCTGAATCATTGCCCAGTGGTTCCCAGTTAGCTAAGTATTGCGGACCCCCAGTTTTCCAAAAGCCAAGCAATTGAGTGTCCTACTTTTGAAAATTTTGGCATCTTTATTGTAGTTTTTGTTATGTGAATGGTGCCACGGGCCCCCTGGGTGGGTTATGTGGACCCCCTGGGGTCCGTGGGCCACCACTGCTCTGACCGCCCAACTTGACCTGTAATGATGTTTGACTGCCTCAACCCACCTTGACCAACACCCAGATCTTTCTGAATAGGCCAATTTTGGCTTGCCCAAATCTGGTGCACAGCCCTACTAATTATTGTTTGACACTGTTGTTGCTTTTACTCTGGAAAGGGAATAGAGCAAGAAACTTCACAACATTCAGTGATATAATTTTCCATGGCTAATCAGTTAGATATGGAAGACACCGAGATAATACAATGATAAGCTGCAATCTAAGACAAAAGGATGGGGCTTTGCTGGTTTGTGCAAAATATTTTTCTTGCATCTTTCAGCCAAATCTACCCAACTCAGATAAGTGTTCACATTTAAGCTGATTCAGTTCCATTGAAGTTGCAGTACATGAATCGGCTAAATGCCAAGTACTTTGACTTAAATGGGATGTGGATCAGCTATTAGATATTTAGCTCCTTGTATAAATGTACTGTCTAAATGTACATGCTGATGTGAGTGAATAGTAAAGTTGGCACTTACATGGATAAAATTCCACTGGGGGGGGAGGGAATTGATTTGGGAGGTTGTAAGCATGTTTTATAAATTGCAGTTTCATACCCAGCTAAAATACCAGTTTCCCCAGTTTGTAGCACCATTTATTTGAAATTGTTGGTTCTTTTAAATTTTCTTAATATATGAAGCTCTGCTGCACCTGAAATATTAAATTTTAGCTATTTTGTAACAAAACCCTCAAACATTTACACTACATTCCTATACATATAGAAGTAAGAGTTCAATGGACTCATTCCCATGTCTGCGTGTACAGAATTGCAGAGTTAAAAGTCAAGAGAAAGCCAAGAAATTTGCACTTTACATCAATGCCATTTAGAGGCAGGATCCAAACAATATATTAGGAGTTTATCATCCTGCTCTGTCAATAACAGACATTGTGTTAAATTTACCAGTTTCTGCAGCATCAAATGAAAGATCCTTCTTTGTGGTGAAGTGAGTTAGGGATTATATACTGTAAGAATCACTGTGTGTGATGGACGCTTAAGTGATCACCTGCTGTTGGCCTTGGACCATGAAGCTGCCAGGAATACTGATATCAACAAAGCTATTGCAGTTTTTGCTAGTTTAAGATCACACCATTCTCTGCTGATGTAGGCTGCTATTTGATGGATACTATAATCTCTAGCTACCTTCAGCAAGCAGCACACAACATTTACTTTAAATTGTTTATCCTTTTAAAATTCTGCCTCTGGTGGATGATGGACAGTGATTGGCCCATAAAAAATACCGGGAAGGGGGGCTTAACAGGTGCTCAGTTAAAATGGAATAGAACTTCCATTCTAATTGTGGCTCTTTGTTTACTGTCTATTACAATCACTTCCAATTTACTATGACTGAAAGGGATTTGAAAGTAAACAGAAGTTATAGTCGACCTGCTCCAACAATTTGGAATTAAGGAAGAACATAAGTATAGATTCACATTCAGAAACGGACAAGCGCTCCATTTTGCAAAGAGTATATACATGCAAGAAGTAAACAGTGTCCATGAAAAGTGAAACTCACTGAAGGTGTCAAACTTTCAGCATTGTGTCTTATTTCATCATTTTAACATCTGCAACTGTTTTAGTATTTATTTCTTTACACTTTGCCCACACCACTGGTAATTATAGTGTAATCTTCCAACTGGAGTCTCAAAACTGCTTTGTGCTTTGAAAGATTGCATGCTCCCACACCAGCAATGAAACATCCTATATATTTGGCATTTAGCATGAGAAACAAATAAATACAAATGCTATTTTACTGGTATATCAATTTCCTTCATTTTAAGATGTTCTCAAAAGTTATAAAACACCAATTCTTCACATTTTTTGATCGAATAATTTTTCATAGGTTCATAGTTTAAAGCAAAATGAAGTTTGATTAGGATTTTGCCCTGAAATGGCCACCTAAACTGTTTTATAAGCAATACAGCAGATAGGATTCTCATCCTCAGAACAAAACTTTGTCTTCCAATTTTCAATCTATAGAAGACAAAGCTCAGGCCATCAAGCCTCATACTTTCAAAGTTCATCCTCTAATTGAAATTAAACCCCTCTCAAAGCTCCTGCATTTTTAAAAAAATAATCCAGTACATCTGCAGATACACACTTATATCAAGCTCCACCTTCCACATTGCTGGAACCTCCTGAATTATATGAATCAGATTGGATTCTTAATTAATCCATTACTGCCATCTTTATTTTATTGGTTTGGTTGTGTATGTTCGAATGGACTCATATCTATACAGGACATTTGCACTTCCTGTAACATACATTGGGCTTTCCTTTCTCTTTAAGGCATGGTAGGACAGGCTTAGTACTCTTTTACAAAAGCACCATAGTTAACAGATCTTTCCTAACAACATGCTCATTTTCCAAATGAACTAAATAAGCCAAAGCAGAAAGCAGGTAGAAAAAAGCACTCAAATGATGCCTAGCAAAAGACTGCTATTTTCAGAGGAAAGATTCAAAACCAGCAGGGGGAAAAAGAGGAAAGGCTCAGTTGGTAGAATATGAGACTTAATCTTAAGAGTCACGGTTTGTTCCCCATACTGGGCAAAAGTTTCCTGCATTGCAGGGATTTGGACTAGATGGCCCTCATGGTCTCTTCCCTGAATTGGTTTTTTGATTCAGGGAATCAAATTCATCTTTTACTGAAGATGACTAAAAGTGCACATATGTAAACCATTAGCTATTTAAATAATAACTTCTAATAACAAAGGGTGACAAGTGGCAGTAACAGGAGATAAATGCCATATGCAAGCCAAAAGCAGCATATAGTGAAGAAATGTCTAACGCTGGCTGATGAAGACATGTAAACAGAGTTAAGAATTGTGTGAAAAAGAATAGGTGCAGGCAGCAATCCATGGAGGCAGGAATTTATTGCCTTTCTTGCTTTTTTTTTTTTTTACACCTCTGCTTGCCTTATGCTCTATTCAGAATAAAGAGAGTTTCATGACAATCATATGGTGCTGCTCAGAATTTCCATGAGCCCAATCTGATTTGCTTCCTGTAGGATGCTGAATAACCATAAAATAACAACAGCTCTCATTCAGATTTGTGATAAATTTATAATAGAAAGGCTGGCATTAAAAGCTTCAGACCAAATTAACTAGTGCTTCTCAGCAAATAACTTTGCCTGGAGCATGAGCAAGCCTCTCTCAGGGCTGATCAAACTTTCTGAAAGCAGCAAGCTCAAAGTGAGTTAAGAGCAGTGCTAGCTAATTCATATTGTTCCAACTTTCTCACTGAATACTGTTTTAAAGCTCAGAGTGCCCTGGGGAGTTCACCCTGGGGAGTTATTGTGTGACCAAATGCAAGAGAGGAAAGAGATCCTGTTCCTCTATTAGTTGTATAGAAGAGGAAATGTCAACAGATAGAGCTTTTCATCCCTTTAACATCTTAACATTACCAGCTGCAGAATTGTCATTTGGACACTACCATTAAATGTACTAGCTCCCTATACATTTTGCTCGCTACCTTAGTGTTTTACAAATGATACATATTGCCACTGGACTCTGAGCATTCCTAACAATTAGGACTGTGCATCAGCTTCAAATGGATCCTGAGCCTCGGAATGCCTCAGGCAGATTTGAGGCTTGTCAGAGGTCAAGTGGGATTTGTACAAAGTGGAACAATTTGAAGAGGGACATCCTGGAGTGCTTTGTGGTGCTTCAGCAATCCAGGTATCAAAAAATGCTGGAGATGCAAGGGTCTTCTTCTAAAGGCAAAATAAATGTCGCTAAGCAAAACATATACATAAAAAAGCCAGATGGAAATGATGGAGGAAGGGGAAAAAAGCGCCTGAGTGGGGAGATGAGAAGAAGAGGACCTCACCTGTATTTTGAAAGTTAATCCCTTTTCAGTCTCTCCCCCACCCCCACCCTGCCATCACCTTTAGAGGCAAAAAAGCCTCTGAGCCTATTTCTTACTCAGATAAATCGCATTACATCTGCAAGTTTTTTTTAACAAATTGTCCATAAAATACTAGGGAAATTTAAGTGATTTCTTTTCTTTTTTTCACCCACCCCCAAACTGTCCTTGTGGGGAAACCACTGCAGCTACCTTTCAGAAAGTTAACAGAATTCATGCCTCAGAAGAGGTGGCCATGCCTACACATTTCATACACTTTTGCGCCAAAATATAAAGGTTTGTTTTAGTTTTAGTTTTTTGAAAGAAAGGAAAACCTTTAGAAGTGCTTAACACTAAAAAATAAACATTAAAGGTAGCTAGCCTGAAAGCTATTGGATGGATTTTCTTGCAAACTGGCAGGCTTTATTCACTCTAGAGCAGGCATGTCAAACCTACGGCCCTCCAGATGTTTTCCCATCTTCCCCAACCACTGGTCCTGCTAGCTAGGGATCATGGGAGTTGTAGGCCAAAACAATTGGAGGGCCGCAAGTTTGACATGCCTGCTCTAGAGAGTCTAGTGGGCCTTAAAATTTCATGTGTCTGACAAAATGGGGGCAGGGGGACAAAATGTTTAAATTCTCAATAGTGAAGGGGAAATGAATTGGACTCAGATGGAACCCAAGCAGAATTCTCATGTATATTACATCTATTTGAAAAAAGATTGGGTATGTAACCTTTTTATGTTATAGTTTATAATTTCCACGCTATTTGAAGTTGTTGCTACGTATGTGCAGGTCATCGTTTGAACATTTTATTTTCAGTTGATGAATAAATTGCATATCTTTCTACTTACGAGTGTTTGTTGAACTAATTGGCTGATGAAACAGTAGTTGCTATCTGGAAACACTGTTCCAGCAGAGTTCAGAGTTGGACATCAGAATTGGACATTGCCGATTACAAAGCTTCACAGCAGATGAGCGGAAGAAACCGGAGAACACCCAAACTGCACCAGAGAACAGGTAAGTGGGACCCTCACTCCAGTATAAGCCGAGGGGGGCTTTTTCAGCATAAAAATGTGCTGGAAAACTCAGCTTATACACAAGTATATACGGTATATCTCCATATTCTGCAAATTAAAAATTATATATGTTACTATGCTACACTATACTATACTACACTGAAATGTTTAAATGTTTGATTGCCCTTGCATCTTCCTGCCACACTTGCCATACTCTCCTGCCACACATGACACACCACAACCTTTGAGAACCACTGGTTTAAGGAATGGTATTACTCCGTTATTTAATTCATACTGGAAGGATGGCAAACTTTAGGAGAACTACCTGGATGAGGTAGAGCAAGGTAAAGGGGCAAACGAAGCAAGAATGGAAGACTACATTTTGCAGATTTTGTGTATATTTTTGTTCTTACACTTGTTCAGTCTATATTATTTCAGCATTTGATCTGTCCTAAGCTATAGGCAGATTCAGACAACTATCTCATTTACAAGCTGGCTGCACCTACCATTTTACAGGCTTGTAATTTTCAGCTTCTGTCACATGGTGATCATCTCCCATCTTTTTGAAACAGTATTCCTTGTGGTGAGTCCTGCACAATAAGATCATCATCAGGTGGGTAAAATAACTGGTGTCCACCGATAACATTGCCACCACATAAAATCAGCCATGCAGCTGTATCTTTGAGGCAGCATGGAATAGCATAGTAAATTTTAATAGGTGCACAGACAGAGAAGCGGCTTAAACATCTTCACTTTCACATTAGCTGTGCAGTTTCTTTTCAGCAGGTTTGAAATGAGCACTGAATATCTCAGTTTCTGCCATTTGTGGCCACTCACTGACTGCATCTCATGACAGTATTGCATATTATGACCAAATTACTGCTGTAGGAAAAAGATGTCTTTTGTCAAATGGGGCATTGGAAGCCATATGCATTTAACCACAACTCAGGAATAACATACAAATCAATCTCGTTTGTGCTAGTTTTTGATTCATTCCCACTGTAATTTCTCCTTCTCAGTGCTCTCAAATGTATTCCAGGAGAGGGATATGCATTGTATGGGTGCATCAAGGAGTAGAAAGTGGCTGGGAGTGGAGTCTTAATGAATCATATATTTATTATGGACTTCCATTGCTGTTTTAGGACAGGCTGTTGTACAAGCCTGAGTTTGGCTTTCTTCTGACCGTGTTTAACACTTGGACTTCCATCACATAAAACATGTTGAGTTCTACCGTTTCTTTTCTATTTTAATTCTTTGGGGAGAGGGAGAAGGCAGAAAAAGAGCTCTGTGTACAAATATAAATCTAGTAGGAATGCCTCAGTCTACATTTATGTATAGGAAGGTTCATCTTTGGCCATATGTACCATAGATACATATGTACCAAAGAATGCTCCAACTACCGCACAATTGCGCTCATTTCACACGCTAGCAAGGTTATGCTTAAAATTCTACAAGGCAGGTTTAAGCAGTATGTGGACCGAGAACTCCCAGAAGTGCAAGCTGGATTTCGAAAGGGCAGAGGAACAAGAGACCAAACAGCAAACATGCGCTGGATTATGGAGAAAGCTAGAGAGTTCCAGAAAAACGTCTACTTCTGCTTCATTGACTATGCAAAAGCCTTTGACTGTGTTGACCACAGCAAACTATTGCAAGTTCTTAAAGAAATGGGAGTGCCTGATCACCTCATCTGTCTCCTGAGAAATCTCTATGTGGGACAAGAAGCTACAGTTAGAACTGGATATGGAACAACTGAGTGGTTCAAAATTGGGAAAGGAGTACGACAAGGTTGTATATTGTCTCCCTGCTTATTTAACTTATATGCAGAATTCATCATGCGAAAGGCTGGACTAGATGAATCCCAAGCCGGAATTAAGATTGCCGGAAGAAATATCAACAACCTCAGATATGCAGATGACACAACCTTGATGGCAGAAAGCGAGGAGGAATTAAAGAACCTTTTAATGAGGGTGAAAGAGGAGAGCGCAAAATATGGTCTGAAGCTCAACATCAAAAAAACCAAGATCATGGCCACTGGTCCCATCACCTCCTGGCAAATAGAAGGGGAAGAAATGGAGGCAGTGAGAGATTTCACCTTCTTGGGCTCCTTGATCACTGCAGATGGTGACAGCAGTCACGAAATTAAAAGACGCCTGCTTCTTGGGAGAAAAGCAATGACAAACCTAGACAGCATCTTAAAAAGCAGAGACATCACCTTGCCGACAAAGGTCCGTATAGTTAAAGCTACGGTTTTCCCAGTAGTGATGTATGGAAGTGAGAGCTGGACCATAAAGAAGGCTGATCGCCGAAGATGCTTTTGAATTGTGGTGCTGGAGGAGACTCTTGAGAGTCCCATGGACTGCAAGAAGATCAAACCTATCCATTCTTTAGGAAATCAGCCCTGAGTGCTCCCTGGAAGGACAGATCGTGAAGCTGAGGCTCCAATACTTTGGCCACCTCATGAGAAGAGAAGAATCCTTGGAAAAGACCCTGATGTTGGGAAAGATTGAGGGCACTAGGAGAAGGGGACGTCAGAGGAGAAGATGGTTGGACAGTGTTCTCGAAGCTACGAACATGAGTTTGACCAAACTGCGGGAGGCAGTGCAAGACAGGAGTGCCTGGCATGCTATGGTCCATGGGGTCACGAAGAGTCGGATACGACTAAACGACTAAACAACAACAACAACAACCATAGATATATGCATTTCCATGTGTGTTTTAACTTCTATTTGTATGTCTGCACACATATGCACCAGAGAAATAGCAAAAGGGCAACCTAAATGTGAATTTGTTTTGGTTCTTCACACCATTTAATCATGCCATAGTGAAGGAATTATTAGCATAAAGCAACTGATTGAAGTGAAGAGGCCCATCATAAAAAGCATTTAACCCTGTGAAGAGGAGCTAATGTGCTTGACAACTCGAGGGTTGAAAGTTTAAGAAAAACAAGCAAAGCAACAACAACATCTGCTCTAGCCTTGTTTGTGTGCTATAATTTGCTGTGACATTGAGTTCCGCAGCAATCTTGCCATCTTGGCAATAAAAGTGTGAAAGGATTCTTTGACTGAACTCACAGCCATGTTGTTCTGATGGAGTCACATGAAAGACTAACAGATGTTTCCAACTTGTTTTCCCATGCTTCCTGAAAAAATATTCTGCTTCCTCCAAAAATATTGGCCTTGCTGAGCGATCCTGATGGAAAATGGCATGGACAACAATAATAAAATACTAAGTATTCTCCCAATGAGAAATGTCGGATTTTCTCTGCTGTGTTGCTTCATTGCAATCATAAGCATCCCTCCATTTTTCTACAGAACATAATATATTCTTAATTCTAAATAACACCATATTAACCTGCACATTAACTTTATTATGTGTTAAAATATGTAACCGTTCTAAAATATTTTAAATAAATTGATGATGATGATGATGATGATGATTACACTTCATCATAAATCAAGATAGCTGGTATTGGAGGAGGCAATCCAGAAGATCACTGCAAGCCTTCTCCCACATGCCACAGCCTTCCAACCAATGCTCACCCATCCAAGTATTTCAAGTATTAAACACCAGATCAGCTTCATCATCCTCAATCATGGTGAAAGCTGTTTTATTATGCACTGACCTGTCATTTACCAACAGCACCATAAAGTGGGAAGGCAAGTTGGCATAACAGCACAAGACCTGTTCACTAAATGTAAACATCTGTCACTCCTCCTCCTATGAATGTGAGCATACCTTTCACAGCATACCTCCCCCTGACAATCCTACCATTGGAATACCCTGCCCACATTAATCCTCTGCCAACCAGACACATTTCCCTTCAACAGCTGTGACTGATATACAAACATGTCAGATAATGAGATTCATAAAAGGGGGAAATCACCCACAAACAAGGATCTATATAAAGAAGAAAGCTCACTGATAAATATGTACCAAAGTAAGCATTCCATGAAATGTGTCTCTTAAAATCAAACATATATCAACACATTTGCACTTAGAATTATTAGTATTTCCGATAATGCCAACAACTCTAGAATAATTGCTGGAAGGATTATAGACTTAAAACATTCTGTTGATAAAATTTCTTGAGAAAGAACTTGGAGTTGATGATGTCAACAAGAGCTGGGAAATTACCAACATGTATTAAACCCATGGGTGCTGTTTAATTGTACATAATTTATGCTATATTGCTATGAAACATCATAATAACCCCATAAGAGAAGAAAGATCAGATAAAATTTAATAAACTCGTTAAAGAGGATGTGGGATGCATGAAATAAAACTGAAAGGGGCCATGTTTGATTGGCTTAAACACTGAAAATAATTAAATGTCTGCTCACTCACATTTTTCTTTTTAAAGAGCTAATATTTTTGAAATAGAAGTGTCAGCTTGGTGTTTGTTTGCCTCTTGGTTGTTGTTGTTGTTGTTTTTACATAAGGAGAGTGTTTAGAGAGGATTTAGACAAACCACACAAATACATTTCAAATTCACTTTCTGCTGCTATTCACAAATGAGACTGTGTGGCTGCAGAGAAGTAAGGAGGATTAGAATTTCTGTGCACTAAGTGATTTGTGGATTACAGCCTCCATTCTTGATTGATAAGAAACTGTAATACCTATTAGGCTGATTTACAATTATCAGCAATACTGTATTGGCACAAGTAGGCATAATGCAGCAGTTAACGTATTTCCAGGCCTGTTTGTAGCACTGCTATCAAAACTCCAGGACACAAGGAGATGAGAAGAAGCAGGCCACACCTTCAACAAACAATCCACGGGCTTGTTCATTATATATAGAAAGAGCCAAAAGTGGTCAGATCAAAGCAATCACATTGTTTTGTTAAGAATGTGGGTTCAACATGTGGTGCAGTTCAACATTTGGTTCCACGGTTGTTTCTCCTGCAGCAGTGCGCACTGCTCAACTCACTTCTGGCAGATTTATGTTATGGTTTAGTACTAAGACCTATGCAATTTGGGATTGGAATACCTTCTCAACCCTGACACTGTATATCCCTAGCCAATCACTGTGGATTGCAGGGGAGGGAATCTCATCAGGTGGTCCATCCTGTAGGATGAAGGAATCGAGCCATGACACTTACCTTTTAGAACTACTTCCCATCACATATTAGACAGGCACCATCTCTATTGCCTTTTTTGCCCATGTTGGGGGAAAAAATCCATTTTCAAGACTGTAAGCCTTTTAAGTGAAGATTTTCACCCTGTATCTCTACTAAACTTGAAATTGTCTTTATATGTAGTTTTATGGTTGAAGTGCTTCACTGTTAAATTCACTTAGGATATTTTATGGGAAGCAATTCATAAACAGGAATTAAAAATAATTAAATAATAGGGATGACAGAAATTGCAGTCCGACAGCATTCGGTGAGCACCCCATTTGAAAAGAACTGCAGCCCAACTAGAAAAAGGTGGTGACCCTAGATTGGAAGTCTACTTTCCATTTAACAAAGCAACAAGAGTATGTAAATAGTAACAGTGACAATTAAGCAGCAATAGATGACAGCAGGAAAAGAAGGTCTCGTTAACTTCATTATTATTTCATATTCATAGTTCATATTCAGTGCCAGTATGATTCAATTCACTTGTCTTTTGAGTTAGGAGGACAATGAAACAAGCAGGCTAGGATTTTATTGTTTAAAATTAAAAGGGCAAATTTGAGCCCCACCTCTTGCAATGAAAATCTCCACTCTACTCCACAATGCCATACTTTTTGATCAACCATCCAAGTTGTGGCACCCTACAATGGCCATAAGTATCAATAACCAGCGGCACATGCCTGAGGAAACAGTAGAATATTCTTATACAATATATACCATTAGCCACATCCTCTCTATATCTTGAGAAGGGGCAATAAATTGAATAATCAGAGCTATTTGATCTTACGTAAATGAATAAGAATGATGCATTATCTCATTTTTCTCCCCTGTAAATGCATTTGAGCTTGGCCAAGCATGCTAAATAATTTGTCTCTCCCCTCTTCCTCACTAACATATTTGTCTTCTTTCTGCTTAATCAAATGAATGATCGATATGATGTAGCTAGGGGAATATTGACATTTCTTTTTTCTTCTTTTTTTGGCAAATGCTTCACTGATATTAAACCTGCATATAATACTTGGTTAAGGCAACATCATTACAGATGATGTCTACCATCTCACTCTAAATATAATGTGATGGTATTAATAACTGATTTTTAAATGAAGACTGTTATCCCTCTGAGGTGTTTTTATTCTTCCTGTAAGTTAAGCTTTTGTGACTTAGGCAGAGGAAATGCTTTAATAGAAATCCTATCATTCCACATTGCAGTGGAAAGCAAAAGGAAGTAAAGACACCACTTTTTCTCAGAAGCAGCAGGAAATCTCCTTTCCTAATCACTATGCACTTTTTCTTGCAATCACTTTCCCCAGGAATCAAGGGTGCTCTGTGACCAGTGGGGATGACAGGCAGAAACAATATAATAAGCATAACAATGACAATCATGACAATACGATAACACTTTTAGCATTCATTTAGATCTATAAACTATTCAAATGATCTCACATTGGCTTATCTAGATGAATTTTGAAGTTGGGACAGTATTATTCAACTATTGCTACTGTAGTGCTTTTCAGAGATGCCCATACTGAGCCACATGTCTCCATCAGTGGATTAGGGACTGCAATAGACTGTGTGTCTCCTAATCCTCTGCCTGCAGGGCCACCCATAATAACTGGCTGGCTGACAGGCCACCCATTGCCTCTACCACTGGTTCCTCCCACACCCACTTGCTTGCTGCTGCCAAAACAACAGAGGTGTGGGCACTCTATGCCTTGCTCCGAGGTTGAGTTCGTTGCTCCTGTTGTTGCAAACTGGCCATGTCACAGGCACCCTCAGGCTCTCTTGCCTACACAATGCCTTGTTCGGAGGAAAGACCCATTCCTCAGAGTGAGGCATGGAGGACCACCATCACTGTTTCATCAGTAGGAAACAAGCAGGTGGGGAAGAGTCCTGGACTGGTGGTGCTGGTGTAATTTATGTCACTGGCCCTGCACCCATGGCCATTTATTATTTAATTAACTAAGTTGTGAATCACTTCCTATGACACATCTCTAAGTGATTTCACAATTTAAAAATAAGGACAACAATAATATTCACAGCAAAGCATCTACAAAACAATTGTGTGTGTGTGTGGCAAGAGAGAGTTTCAGAGGATAGGCGCCACCATATTAAAGGCCTCATTCCTCCATCATGAGGAACAGACCTCTTGATGCAATGATATCTAGTTTATAAGGGTGAGACCATCTTTTAAGTATCCTGTTCGCAAACTGCATAGACTTTTGTACACGATTACCAGTGCCTGGAACCTAGGCCCGTATCCTCCAGATATTACAGGGTGGCATGGGATTAGCCATGCCATAGCAGCTCCCATGAAACCTTGGGCAACATAAAAATCAAGCTTATAATTCCATGACTCTGTGAACTGCTGAGTGCCTGAAAGCTGAACAGCATCAGTTTAAAGTCTTTACTAGGACAAGAGGAACAGCTGTTTGGAGCATGACAACTCAGCATGACTTACCAAGGAAGGCATGCAGCATCTGCATAGGTCACACTGGGACAAAGATAGTGCTTGTCATTAGGCACTTAGGCCCAAATATATATTTTTTGCCATCTGTCTCTGCCCACCAGTAGCCTCCCCCAGTATTTCATATCATCTATTGTCCATTGAATGTGTGTCTAGCACATCTTTTGCTATTATATTGCTGCTACCCCACTAACAACAATGCTATGGTCTAGGAGAAATCCAAATGGGGTGCAGAGCCTCTTCTCTATCACCAGTGAGCTTGATCACTAATAATGCAGTATAGCTATCACTGCTGTAGTACATAATTACTGTAGTGCATAATTGCATTTTCAGAAAACAGATGTCTTCAGGAGCACTGGCTATTTATTTCAAAGGAATGCTAATGTTGTTTATGTTGGGGGTTTGCTTCATTTTGATTCCTTTTGTTGAAAACCTATTCATTTCCATAAATTATTACTTAATCAGGGACTTACAGGGACCCATTTTTGTTATCATTAATGTAGCATTTAGCTACTATTTTATCAACTTAGATCTGCCTTCCCCCAACCTAGTGTTCCCTAGACTTTATTGGGCTAAAACTCCCATCAGCCGCAGCCAAACATCAGGGATAATGAGAGTTGTGGTCCAAAACATCTGCAGGACAGCAGCTTGAGAAAGGCTGTTATAGATTGATAGATACCATAGGTCCAGTGGAATGAATAAACAGGGGAGTGTCATTATCCTCCACCAGATATTACTCACAGAATGTAGAAAGATTATACTTCTGTATTTATTTAACTCACACTATCTGAAGAAGTGTGCATGCACACGAAAGCTCATACCAAAATAAAAAACTTAGTTGGTCTTTAAGGTGCTGCTGGAAGGAATTTTTTTATTTTGTTTCGACTACATCAGACCAACACGGCTACCAACCTGTACTTAAATCATATTTACAATAGTGGTATCCAAAGATAACTGATGCTTAGCCCCTGAAATAATGTCTGCAGCAAAGCACTGATGTTGCCTTCACAAATATTCACAACTAAGGCTCATAAGACATTGTGGGCATATTAATAATCCAATTTATTCAAAAGTATTGTGAGTTCACGAATCATAGTAGATAGCCACATTTGAGATTTCCAAGATTAACTATGAGTTAAGTCTTCTGCTGCATTGTAAACACAAGTAACACTGACATCAAGGAGTGGGGAAGAATTCAGAATTTGGTTAGCATGGTGAATCCCAGATTCCATATTTTCAAGAAAGGTAGCATGTGATATTAATGTCACACTGAAATTTGCAAATAACTTCCAATGCAATTGCATTCAAAGCATGCATATAGTTATATATGTGATTCTTGGCTAGTTTTTTGTATTTATGTAGTTGAATGAGTTCTTGTTGTTGTTAAATTCTACTTCAGCCCTACTGAGTAGTGAGCTAAAACACTACCTATATGTGCATTATAGTATGCTGAATGAAATGAAAACTGGCTCAGCTTAAACATAATTCTGGGATCAAGTGGGATGGTTTATGGGGTCTCACTATTGTTTAACTCATAAAATGTTATAGTGTGACCATCAAATGTGAGAAGCCAGAAATCTCAGATTGCTCAGCAACATTCTGCCATGTTATAAGCTTCTACATTGGAAGGAACCTCTATGACTACTTAGATCAGGGGTTGCCAGCCTTTTGAGGCCAGTGGACATATTTGGATTGTGAGAATTTTGAGTTAGCATTTTTTTAAGTCATCACAAAAATCTTAAGTATTTTAGTGTGAATTTCTTCCAAAATTCACATTTGTATGAAATTTCCCATAATATACACATTTTAGCAAAGCATTTCCCCTACAATGAATTTTTGTCTGTTGTTTTCATTAATATATGAATTTATACACACCTTACTCAGGTATATGCATTTTGGTACACATGATGTGGCTGGAGAATTGCACTGCAAAATTCAGAGAAGTGCAACTTTTGAAGGATGGCTGTGTTTCGGTTCAGATATTCTTTTGGAATTCAAGTTTCTGCCCCGTACCTACCACCAGCAAAATGAAGTCAGGGTCTCATTGGGAAGTGGTTCTTCAATAATAACATCAGAGATAATAATAATTTCATTATTTATATGCCACCCATCTCACGGGGTGCTGCAGCCACCCTACGCAGCTTCCAGCAAAATATAAAAACACACTAAAACCTCAAACATTAAAAACTTTGCTATACAGGGCTGCCTTCAGAAGTTTTATAAAAGTCATATAGTTGTTTATCTTTTGATAGCTGATAGGAGGGCATTCCACATTTCAGGTGCCATTACCGAGAAGGTCCTCTGTATCTTCACTTCTCACAGTGAGGGAACTCCTGTAAGGCCCTCAGAGCTGGACCTCAGTGTCCAGGCAGAACGATGAGAGTGAAGATGCTCCTTCAGGTACACAGGGCCAATGCCATTTGGGGCTTTAAAGTTCAGCACCAACACTTTGAATTGTGCAAAACATATTGTGCGAGTTAAATTCACCTAATCACATGTATTCCAGACTGTCTTATTCCATGCATAAGTGTTAAAGATATGTTTCCTGAGGAAGAGTAGCAATACCTGAATACAGAGAGGAAAATTCAAGCCCATTTTCTCAGTATTGTTGAAGGTGTGGCCAGAAATGTTCACAAATTAATGACAAAGATGGTTGATAATGGTCTTGACAGAGCTTATTGCTAGCCATTTCCTTGCTCAACAATTGCTATCTCCATCACTTTGCCTAGGTGTACTTCTTTGAGGCATCATTTCCTGCAGATTGTGCAGTGCATTACTAATTCACAAGAAGACGAACACACATGGGAGGGGATTATGGATCCCACATACACAGAGACAAATCCAATAAATACCCCTTTCTCCTCTTGTCTCCCCCACACATGCAGAATTCTCCCCTTGCATGCATGGGATACTTCTCTCACAGCCCAGATCGGAAAGCTCCTGTGCTTTCAGGTCTCCAGATCATGCCAAGTGGCCACTTTGAACTTGATTTATCAAACTAAGCGCGAATATCTACATAAAGGAACAATGCTAGTTTATGCACATTTGCCAATTCAAATGAGTGGCTGGGCACTGGTTTTACAGCTGCTTGGATCTGTGTATCTGAGGCCACTTCACCTCTTCTGGGAGACTGCAAACTAGTGCCTCAGGTGGACATGGGGCCACCACCAGGGCAGAGGAGCATTTTAATTAAACATGTATAGTGCCAGAGGAGAGTTAAAGTATTTCAACACGCTAAGGGGGAAAACCTATTTAAATAGAACCCTAGCTTACGCATTTTTTTTTATTATCCACTGAAAGAGAATGCTGCACAAGACAGATGCAAACAGTGACACAATATTTTCCTCTGTCTTTGTGATTATCCAGGTTGCTGGTCCTTTTTTTTCTCTGTGTGTGGGCTTGTTTTCTCTGGTTACAGGTAGGTAGCCGTGTTGGTCTGGATCGAAGTAAAATAAAAAAATTCCTTCAGTAGCACCTTAAAGACCAACTAAGTTTTTATTTTGGTATGAGCTTTCGTGTGCATGCACACTTCTTCAGTATCTGAAGAAGTGTGCATGCACACGAAAGCTCATACCAAAATAAAAACTTAGTTGGTCTTTAAGGTGCTACTGAAGGAATTTTTTTATTTTACTTGTTTTCTCTGTTCCTGGAATAGTTTTAATTCCATACATTTTTAGACATGCAACAATGACTAAAAATCAGCATATCCTCCTGACATATATTATTTGACTGCTTTTTAAGTATGAATTTAAAAATAGTGACTGTAGGATCCCTCCACACGGGGACAAAAGTGTGCTGTTGTGATTTAAGATGCAGACAAGTGATATCTCCTGCGACTTGAATAGTTGTGTCAGAAAGAATTTTGATGGGCAAATCAGGTCATTTTCCTTTTGATTATCTCTGTTAGATGTACCATGGGCAACCTATGTATCTACTTGCACTTTGATGTGCTTTCAAACTGCTAGGTTGGCAGGAGCAGGGACCGAGCAATGGGAGCTCACCCCATCAAGGGGATTAGTCATTAGGAAGAGAATAAACACTGGCAATTGAGGGGGACTGTTGAAAACAGTTTAGGAATTGTCCTGGCCAACAAGTTGTTTAAAAAAAAAATCATTTACACTCTAATGTTAAAGTCTTAACTTTAGAAGAGAGTTAGAAGTCAGACTGCAACTTCCCTACCCCCCCCCTTCCACACCCAGAACAGCTGGAGAGGATTTGATTTTTCTAGTTATAAAGTATGGGATTACTATTTCGGGTGGGACTCTGCCACCACAGAGAAAGAGATTCATCCCTTGAAAGCTCTGATCTGAAAGACAAATTGATCCCTGAAACTTGGAATTATTTTTCTTGTCCCTTTAATGTAAACATCTGCTGGGGAAATGGGTAAAACAACCGCTAGTAATTTTCATAACACACAGCTATCTCTCTCCCACCACCACGATGTAAAAGGTCAGGCTGCTTTCTGTTGCAAACAGACTCCTGTCCAATCCTTTGTACAAACAATAAGCCAATAGAAGGCAATGATTTTTTTAAAAAAACAAACCACACAAGTCTCATTGGGGGAACTGAGCCAAATCCACACCACTGTCCCAGCATTTTACAGAACATCAGTGAAAAATGAATTTGAAACCATAGCTTCCACAGCTGTCACAAGGGAAGGAAAATCAGGAACAAAATAATTAGGAAAGTGGAAACCTTAAGCTATGGTTGCAAGCCAGAGACCTACATCACAGGACAAAATCGCCTCTAAAAAGCTAATAAACTGCTGCCTGGTGGCAGATCATCAAACTGAGTATCCAGAAAATAGCGAAGTGACAAAAATAGCAGAGCCCTGGGCATTCCAGTAGATATTCTGAGTTACTAGCCAATACAAAAAACAGTATTCCTGTGGATCTTAAACTAGGTATAAAATAACACTGCTTGTGGGAAATTGCACTTTGAGAATTCAAGGTGAA
Source organism: Zootoca vivipara (assembly GCF_965207765.1). Lineage (NCBI taxonomy): Eukaryota > Metazoa > Chordata > Lepidosauria > Squamata > Lacertidae > Zootoca > Zootoca vivipara. The sequence goes on from NC_142587.1 coordinate 61,750,975, forward strand.
GAAATCACAGATGGAAAGATGATCTTGGATAATAGCTGTGATAGCATCATTGATTCCAAATACAGAAACAGTAGCCTGAAGGCAGACGTTACAAGTAGAGAACTTCCTGAAACTGTAACAAACTATTGTGGGTTTGTTTTGTAGGTTGTGTGTGTGTGTTCTTTTATCCCACACCTCAGTCAATCCATTCATGCCTAGCACAAGCAATTGCCACTGCTTAGCAAATGCTTGGCAGAATAGAAACAGATGCAGTCTGAAAATGTGTTATTGTGGAAAGCAAGGCCACACTGGGATTTCTGAGACTGCATAGCTTCAGGTAAATGTCTGGAAAAGATTAGAGAAATTCTCAGTAGATGCTTCTGGGAGTGAGCAACAACTGGACAGTTAATAGCGAGAATAATGAAAGTCCCTTCCCATATAAATGGTTATTACTATTGTTAAATGCTATCAGAGTTATATACTCAGAACAGAGAACATTTATTAGGCTGAGCCTTGCTACACTAAACTCAAGTTTGGCACATAAATCAATAACACTACTGTCTATATAGTGACACTGCTTACAAAACCTGTCTCACCTTTCTTTCCAGCAGAAGTGTATCCTGTGAAGTGCATGTTGCTTTATTATAGATTACATTATCTATCCAAAGTTATTTCGAAGGCTTTTCCATAGGAAGGCATTTTGCTGAGAAGCTATAAGTTTTGAATAGGAATCTGGTTGGTCACTATGAAAACAGGATGTTGGGCTAGATTGACCTTTGGCCTCATCTCGCATGGCTCTGTCTATGTTATTGCATTTTTATTGCTGTTGCCAAAGAACTTCTAAGTATATATTCAAAGTTTGCTTTGTGGAATCATAGAATTGTGGAGTTGGAAGGCATTCCAAGGGTCATATAGTCCAACCCCCTGCAATGCAGGAATCTGAACTAAAGCATCCATGACAAATGACCATTCAACCTCTGCTTAAAAACGTCCAGTGAAGGAGAGTCAACCACTTCTTGTAGATGTCTGTTCCACACTCAAACAGCTGTTACTGTCAAAAAGTTTTTTCCTGATTTCAGACTCTCCTTTCTTGTAACTTGAAGCCATTGGTTTGAGTCCTACCCTCCAGAGTAGGAGAAAACAAGCTTTCTTCATCCTCCTTATGACAGCCCTTTAGATATTTAAAGATGGCTAGCATATCTCCTCTCAGTCTCCTCTTTTCCAAGCTAAACATACCCAATTCCCTCAAGTGTTCCCCATAAGGCTTGGTTTACAGACTCTTTATCATCTTGGTGGTCCTCCTCTGCATACATTGCAGCTTGTCAATATCCTTCTTAAATTGTGGAACAACTGTTTAATTATCTGTTCTAGGACCTTTCCTAGTATCAATGTCAAGCTCATCGGTCAGTAGTTAATTATTAACCTGGCAGGTTTGGGCCCAGGTTTGGGCCCAGGCACGTCATCTGACCAGCCTCCCCAAACTTGATGACCTCAAGATGTTTAGGACTATAGCTCCCAATTAAGCTCCTGTCAGTGCAGTCAGTTTGAATGCTGGAGGAATTATACTTCCTTCATCTTCTTCGGTTTATCATGTCATGAATATCAACACCAACAATTAACACCAACACTGAAATTTAGTTTCAGCCTGGCATGTGATTAAGCATTCAAACCAAACATTCATTGCATTAATTTTGCCAAGGTAAATCCCTTCGTGGTTGTTTTGCTGTGTAAAAAATACTATGGAAACATGTCCCTGCACTGTGAGCCCTTTGATAATTAATGCTATAAGCTTCTTTATATGTATTTTGTGGCTGTCAATAAACTTCTTAGAGCTGTTAACCAAAATATTATGCAAGCATTAATTTGGGGGAAAGTGTGCCATGGCTTTTTCTGCTGAACATTATAGTCAGCCTTTATCTCCAGGTCCTGTTACATTTCCTTCTTTGCTACATTATGTGTTTTTCCTGAATTATGTCTCCCTCTTTTCCAGATAATCTCACTTTACAGCACAGGTGTTAATGAAACAAAAAGTGGATGGAACATTGCTGTGGAAAGTACCACTTCTAATTCATGAAATTGTATTACAGTAATACCTCTGGTTTCGTACCGTCCTCCTTGCGAACGCTTCGGGTTATGAGCTCTGCTAACCCAGAAGTAGCTGTTCCCAGTAGCGAACTTTGTCCCAGGATGTGAGTGGAAGTCGTGCACAGAGGCGCACACACAGCAAGAGGCCCCATTAACAGAAGTGCGTCTCAGAATAAGACCAGTTTCCGGAATGAATTAAGTTCGTAACTGGGGGTACCACTGTAATTTAAATTACTAGTACTTATCTAGAGACCCAGCATGGTGTACTAGTTAGAGCAGAGGCACTCGTAACCCTCCAGATTATGTTAGACTACAACTCCCATCATCCCTGGCCATTGGCCATGCTGGTTGGAGGTGACAGGTTAGTCCCTTCTGCACTATGTGTCAGTTTGCTGCCAAAACATCTAGTCAGGAATTCTATACATTGCTTTTATATTCCACAGCATAGGAGGAAAAAGTGAAAGAATAATATTCGAAACTAAAGAGCTATAAAGCAAGTTCTCCCCTTAAGGAGAGCATGGGTTGCAGAAGGATTAACAAGACATTCCCAGGTTTGTTGGGCGGGTCAGTTTGGATGGCCACTGGGTGTATTGTTGCTGTGGTAAATGTTATGTTGCAAGTTATTTGATTGACAGCCACAGCCTATATATACTGAGCAAGCAGCTTGCGGTTTCACTTTTGGTGCTTACAACGGATCTCCTGCCCTCCCTCCCTATATTTAGGGGTTGTTTGTGCATGACGTTGCTGTGCCTGTCATGGGGTCGTCCATTTTGAAGCAGGGGCCTAGTAGGAATTTTGCCACTTGGCTGATTGGCTGGTGGTTTTTGCCTACTACATAGCAAACTGTCACAACTTGTAAGGTTGCAGTTAGGCATTGGTTCAAATTGGATGGTGGAGGGGTACGGATTTTGGCTGGGCCTGCCCATCAAAATTGCTGCTGCCTTTAGGGGTATTCTGTTAAAGGAATCCTGAGGCTCCACATGTTTGTCCGTACCCTTGGTAGGGGCTAGGACCGCGCATGAGCCTCGGGGAGCATCTGGGGGAGAGGTCAAGGGCTTGGTGGCCCTGCCCCGGCCTCTCTCAGAGGGTGCTTACCTATCCTGGCTTCCCCAGTATGCATGGGGAGTCAGATCTGTCCCAGGCGGAGGACAGATGTCTGGGGAACCAATGCCTAAGCAACCACTCACATTAGTTGTATTTAAATAAAGTTGTGGCCAAAATTAATGGCAAAAAACCTTAAACTTAATTCTGCGTGAAGTGCATGGGTGTAGACAGGGGGGCAGGAGGGGGCAGCTGCCCCCCCTAGAAGCAAAAAAATATTGTATTTTACAGACCATAACCAATACTTTGCCCCTCCAAAAACTGAAGTGGAAAGGGCTTTGCTTTAGCAAGAGCAGCTCTCCACTTGCTGGGGGCGGGAACACAGCTGTAACAAAAACACATCAAATAAATAAAGCAAAGTGGCTACCAGTACTTAAGCAGTTAAGACAATGGAGCAGAATATCCCTTCAGGCAAGGTCCACCCTATTCACCCTATTGTTATTCAGTGGGAGTTGTTAATGGGCATTCAGGGATCGCATTAACAGTTCTATTGGCGATTTAATGAGGGTGCAGAGGATTCAATTTGACTAAGGTGGCCCTGCAAGGCTAAAAGGAAGTGAATAAGAAGGGGGGGGGCTGTAGCTTTGATAGACACAGTGAAGTTTATAAAAAAGCATTGGTGTTCCAGTCTGCCCCTCCTCCTGCATCTGTATACTGTAAATCAGGGGTGGCCACCTCCCAAGAGACTCTGATCTACTCACAGAGTTAAAAACTGGGAGTGATCTACCCCCTTTTGGGGGGTTCAGGTCAAAGCTGTTGAGTTTTTTTAAGGAAGGGAAGCCCTGTTTTGGGGGGTTTAGGTCAAACTTGTTGAGCTTCTTTTAGGAGGAAGGGAGGCCCATTTTTGTTTAGGGCTTCAGGTCATAGTTCAGCTTTTTTTAGGGAGGAGGAAAAATTTGGGTGAGCTTTTTTTAGGGGTGCCAGTGATCTAGCAGTGATTTACCACAGACATCCAGTGATCTACTGGTAGATCACAATCTACCTGTTGGACGTGCCTGCTGTAAATCAAGCAGAGAGAAAGCTGCTTACAAGGCTCCTGTACAGGTGTACCGGTATCTTCCTCTTGCTGCAGAGTTCTAGCATCACAGCGTCACCCAGAGGCACCCACAAATGTGAGTTATCCCTCTCTCTATTTCTTCCTTCCTTTCCTCCCTCTTCCATCCTCAATAAAATACTGGGGGGGCAGATAAGCCCCACATAGAAAGCCCATCAACATGGGGGGGGAGGACTCTTTAAAATACAGTATTTACCAGTAATTTCTTTTGGGGGGGAGCCACCTAGGCCTCTAGGAGTTGGCTGCTATGCCTAGGACAATTCAAGAAAGCAGAATCATGCATATGCTATGGTAATATATCAATAGAATCATGGAATTGTAGTCGGAAGGGACCACAAGGGTCATCTAGTCCAACCCCCTGCAATGCAGGAATTTTTCCCCAATGTGGGGCTTGAACCCACAACATGGTTGAAATATTATGCTGATATGCAGCAACGCCTCGGAGCCATCGTGACTGCAGCCCTGTCTTGCCTCGCCCTCGCCTGCCCTGCCACCCCCTCTCCCCTGCCCGACCCTCCCATCCTCTTGCTGCAGAGTTCCAGCTTCACAGCATCACCCAGAGGCACCCACAAATATGAGGTATCCCTCTCTCTATTATTCCTCCCTTCCCTCCCTCTTCCATCCTTAATAAAATACTGGGGGGGGCAGATAAGCCCCACATAGAAAGCCCATCAAAATGGGGGGTGTGTGACTCTTTCAAATACGGTATTTACCAGTAATTGGGGGGGGGGGGAGAGGCACCTAGGCCTCTAGGATTTGGCTGCTATGCCTAGGAGTAGGACAATTCAAGAAAGCAGAATGATGCATATGCTATGGTAATATATCAATGGAATCATAGAATTGTAGTCGGAAGGGACCACAAGGGTCATCTAGTCCAACCCCCTGCAATGCAGGATTTTTCCCCCAAGGTGGGGCTTGAACCCACAACATGGTTGAAATATTATGCTGATATGCAGCAACGCCTCGGAGCTGTCGTGACTGCGGCCGTGCCTTCCCTCGCCCTCACCCGCCCTGCCACCCCCTCTCGCCTGCCCGACCCTCCCGTCCTCTTGCTGCAGAGTTCCAGCATCACAGCGTCACCCAGAGGCACCCACAAATATGAGTTATCCCTCTCTCTATTTCTTCCTTCCTTCCCTCCCTCTTCCATTCTTAATAAAATATGGGGGGGGCAGATAAGCCCCACATAGAAAGCCCATCAGCATGGGGGGGGTGGCTCTTTCACATACGGTATTTACTAGTATTTGGGGGGGGGAGGCACCTAGGCCTCTAGGAGTTGGCTGCTATGCCTAGGAGTAGGACAATTCAAGAAAGCAGAATGATGCATATGCTATGGCAATATATCAATAGAATCATAGAATTGTAGTCGGAAGGGACCACAAGGGTCATCTAGTCCAACCCCCTGCAATGCAGGAATTTTTTCCTAAGGTGGGGCTTGAACCCACAACATGGTTGAAATATTATGCTGATATGCAGCAACGCCTCGGAGCCGTCGTGACTGCGGCCGTGCCTTACCTTGCCCTCGCCCACCCTGTCACCCCCTCTTGCCTGCCCGACCCTCCCGTCCTCTCCAGCCAAGCAGGGTAGCCGCCGCCGTTGCCAGCCCCAGAAGCACAAGGTGGCCGCTGCCGCCGCTGCCGCCACCACGATGTCGTCACGCCAGCTGGCCCTGTAGCCCCGCCCACGTTCCCACTTTGTGGCCCCGCCCCTGAATGATCATGGCTTGCCCCCCCCCCTAGTTTTGATCCTGGCTACGCCCTTGGTGAAGTGTGAGTTATTGGTGGGAAGTCTTGGTACCTCGGCACATAAAACTCCCCCCCCTTTCCCCCATAGGACTATCTGGAGGATCTCTCTTAGAATAAGTGGTGGTGGTCCTGTCAAACAAACTGGGATATTTTACAAGAAGCATGAGTATAGAGATGACAGCATTTGCCTTTCATGGACAGCATGCGATTTTACCTGAAGTATACATGGCACAAGGCATTAAGAAGCACACTGATGGAAAAAGGGGGGTGGAAGGAATCTAAAGCTGTAGGAGGTCTCGCCTTACATGTCACATATGTGGGAACCTGTTGCTTAGAGACCAACTATCTACATACATTCCAAGGCACTTTAATTTATTGTTACTATATATGATATGATAGTCAATGGCTGTCCTTAGGTACTAATAAAAAAATTCTGGGGCTGAGCTGGGGTTAAATTTGTTGAAATAAAATTACTACTTACACTTCCGTGCATGAAAGGTTAACCTGAGCTCAGGTTGTGGAGTGAGTGGGGCTTAGAAGGCTCTCAGCAGCATCTTCTCCCCCTGCCCTTCTCAGTCTTTTCTCTTCATACTTGCTGGAACAAGCAAAGAAGGAGCCATGTGGCTTTGGCTCCTAACTCAGCAGATGCAGCAAGCAAATGGAATCTCTCCAAAAGGATATTTTAAAGCCTGCAAAGATTGCATGATCCTTCTTGTAAGAAAACCAAGGTAAGTCATTTGGAACCCTTTTTTTCATCTTAATTTTACTGCCCAAAGATGGAAACTTGTTTGCTGTTATGTCTGGAAACTCTGAGTTAAAAAAACAAAACACTTCACTTATTTGGAAAGCTAAGTGTCTGTGATTTATTCTAGCAGTGTTTTCATGGAGAACACTTGTTTAAAGGTGGATGAGGGCAGATCCAAATCTAACCAATTTTGAATGTGCTTGGGGAAATAATCATTGTGCTATGAGAGAGTAAAAAGGGACCCAGGTGGCGCTGTGGTTAAACCACTGAGCCTAGGGCTTGCTGATCAGAAGGTCGGCGGTTTGAATCCCTGTGACGGGGTGAGCTCCCGTTGCTTGGTCCCAGCTCCTGCCAACCTAGCAGTTCGAAAGCACGTCAAAGTGCAAGTAGATAAATAGGAACCGCTACAGTGGGAGGGTAAACGGCTTTTTCATGTGCTGCTCTGGTTTGCCAGAAGCGGCTTTGTCATGCTGGCCACATGACCTGGAAGCTATACGCTGGCTCCCTCGGCCAATAATGCGAGATGAGCGTGCAACCCCAGAGTCGGTCACGACTGGACCTAATGGTCAGGGGTCCCTTTACCTTTACCTTTATGAGAGAGTAAGAGATTTCCCTTCCAAACCTCTCTCCAACATTATCCTCTGGTCAGATGCCCAGGAACCCAGTAACTAAGGCTGCAATCCTAATCCCTGACCTGTGCACCTGGGGGGAGGGGTTGCTAGACATCCCCATTTGCCTCTGCTGTGGGACCACCGGGGGGGGGGGACCTGTCCCCCATCTTCTGCCCTGCCTTTCTGCTTTGCTCCACTGCTTCATGGTGAGACTCTGGATTGCTGTGTAGGGCTGACATCCTAAACACACACACTTGAGAATTCATTGATTCTCAATTCATATGATTTCTTTGTAACCTGCTTTTGTTGTTGTTGTTGTTCACCTTGATAACTAACTGCCTGTTGCGAACAGTATGATAACTGAGAGTATGGCCAACAGAAATTAACTCTGAAGAAACAGACCTAGTTGCTGCTGTTTTATTTATACTTGCCTTAACCATTGTCTAAAGAAACTAGACCACATGCTTAACATTTTTCAGTTTAGCAAATACATATAATACTCAGGCAGTGCGGCATAAAGTAGGTGATTACTGTCTGGCAGGCTGAAAATGCCTAGTGCTGCCTTCAGCTAGAATAGTAAACTGAAGAACAATCCAAGGCTCTATCAACAAATAAGCAGCAGGAGCTATGGATAAAATTAAGTTTGGTTCTGTAGGAAAAAAGGAAAGTAAAGATCAGGAAGCAATTAAGACAGACTGTTTCCAAAGCGGGGTAAGACAGCAAGTATGGATAACAGCCTCTACAAGGGAAAGAATCAGATAATTAGAGCAGTTTCTAAGTTTATCTTCTACAGTGGCTGAGAAATGTTGCTCAGGAACAGGTAGTGTGAAAGAAATACGCAAAATGTTCATCCATACAACAGTAGATGGATTAGATAAACACAACAAAAGGAAAGCTAAAATAGGGGTTTTAAATGACAAAGGATCTTGGGGCACCTGAGGACCCCAACAGACTGAATTTTCTTGTTTTTTCAAAGTATACATGTTATGGAATGGAAGAATTGATGCTTTTGAATTATGGTGCTGGAGGAGACTCATGAGAGTCCCATGGACTGCAAGAAGATCAAACCTATCCATTCTGAAGGAAATCAGCCCTGAGTGCTCACTGGAAGGACAGATCGTGAAACTGAGGCTCCAATACTTTGGCCACCTCATGAGAAGAGAAGAATCCTTGGAAAAGACCCTGATGTTGGGAAAGATTGAGGGCACTAGGAGAAGGGGACGGCAGAGGACGAGATGGTTGGACAGTGTTCTCGAAGCTACGAACATGAGTTTGACCAAACTGTGGGAGGCAGTGGAAGACAGGAGTGCCTGGCGTGCTATGGTCCATGGGGTCACGAAGAGTTGGACATGACTAAACGACTAAACAACAACAACAACAACAACAACAACAACAACAACATACATGTTATGGACACAATAATTGTGCATTAGTGGTGCATGCACACATCATCTCACTGTACTAATTGTTCTATGGTGCTATTATGCTTCTCCAGTGTCTGGAAGGACACACTTGTGCTGTAGTGAAAAGCAGGGCAAAAATAAAAAAATCCTGAATATTATTGATAGGGAAAGTTGCAGGATGTTAGTAGTAAACTACAGGGCAGGTGCATACGACTGCCTCCAAAAATCTTTCCTGGTGCAAATGGCATTGCATATAACCTTCCCAATAAAATCATGAGCACTAATTGTGATGAATGCACAGTTAAAAGGGATATATGAAAGGGCATATGTTGCATATGTGCATGCAACAGTACAAAAACTCAACGCTGAGTTTTAGATAGCTGCCAGAGGTGAGGAGTAAGAAACTAGGAATGAACCCACACATCGGGGCCAAAGAATACACAACAGTCATGAAGTCTTTGTTTCTCCAGCAAGGAACAGAAGAAGTTGAAACTAAATTGTAGTATACAATAAACGAAGGGACAATAAACTAAATTTGAATACTGAGACATTCATCAGCGGTGAAGAGGTGGGACTCACCTGACCACAATGCTACTGCTTACTGAAAGGTAGAGGGAGGAGGTAGTAGGAAGCTAGCTCAAACGTACTGGCAGAAGCAATTCAGTGCTCCCATCAATGCATTTGCAGTGCACCAACCTCACTGTCCCCTCCCCACACCTCACAGGAAGCAACAGCAGTGTTATGTACTGGAAGTCAGGTGAGGACCGCTCATGACTGTGCCATCTGCTACTGATGAATGCCTCAGGATTCAAACTCATGAATCCTTTGCCCAGTCCACCACGGCACTCAGGCAACAGTCCAAATCATGAACAACCATTCTCGGACCAGATGTTAGAGAAATACAGCTGCTGCATGTAATCAGCATAATAACAACACGTTGCCCCAAAGTTCTCAGTGATCACTGCCAGTGACTGTACAGATCAAGCATGGCCAAACTTGGCCCTCCAGCTGTTTTGGGACTACAACTCCCATCATCCCTAGCTAACAGGACCAGTGGTCAGGGATGATGGGAACTGTAGTCCCAAAACAGCTGGAAGGCCAAGTTTGGACATGCCTGATATAGATGTTAAGCAGCACGGGGGGCAAGATTGTGGCCTACGGCACCCCAAAACATCCCTTAATCTTGATTGAAATAGATTCAGCAACTGTTGTGCCACCACTCTCTCCACCATCTCATCCAGAAAATGGCAGGCAGGCAGTAGTTGTTATAAACCCTAGGGTCCAGGGTGGGCTTCTTCAGATGTAGATGCACTACAGGCACAACTCCATCATGTAGGGATGTATTCATCATATCCTGGACTCACTTACCCCACCCCCCACCCTGGCTGGCTATCAACAACTCAAGGATGGACAAAGATATAGAAAGCAAGAAGGTGGTTGCATCATCCGGTTGCATACACTTAAACTAAATGCCTAGAGCAGGCATCCCCAAACTTCGGCCCTCCAGATGTTTTGGACTACAATTCCCATCTTCCCCGATCACTGGTCCTGTTAGCTAGGGATCATGGGAGTTGTAGGCCAAAACATCTGGAGGGCCGCAGTTTGGGGATACCTGGCATAGAGTATGGGAAGATGCAGCACACCTTGGGTACCAGCAACCACAGCACTATGGCGCAGCGCCCTTTTATCCTCAAAGTGCTGCAAACTGCTCACAATATCCCAGTGAATGCTTCAGAGGCTCAGTCACCGGTTTTGGTATGACAACCCTCCAGGCTAGTGTAAAAGCTACATACACAGGAAGTTGGAGGGGGCAGACAATGCTTCTGAGCTAGAACAATGGTGGAGCATTCACAGCAGCAAACTTAAATATTCATATTCATCAGTGTTACTAAGTAGCCTGTTCCAAAGAAATCATGTAATGAGCTTTTAAGATCCCAGGTTGTTCAGTACTTCTGAATGGACTGGAACTGTGAAAGATGACAAACAAATGAAAAGCCATCCGTGGGTGGTTGATTTCTTGCTGAGGCAGGTGGCTGGGTGATGAGCCACTTAGTATAGCTTCCACAAGCAGAAACTCTAACGTATTTATTGTTCAAGAGATTCATTAAACATTTAGCAACAAGGAGAGAGAATATGATGAGTATCATAACAATATTAAAGATTATAAGAATGGAAGGATCAAACTGGAGCTGAAGGATAGAGAAAGTAAAAGGACAAAAGACATCAAGCACCAGTCAAATGAATGCCTATAATAGGCATTTCTTTGATTTAATGTTTTATTTATAGCAAAGATTTGAACACCTAATAATAAGGTAAATGTCATCATCGCTACAGGGCTTCGGTTTTTCCTAGTCGGGTCTTTTTTTGGTCAGTTGCACTGCATTGTCTATTCCTCTCAGACAATATCTGCTTTTGGTCACAGTATTGCTGAACTCATGCTCCTCCTTTTAGCTTGTTCTTTTAGGTCAAAGACCCTTTGAGGTCTCACTCCTACTGTTCATGAAATTGTAATGTTTCATTCTTCTGAAGTCCAAAAGAATGGCCATAGGACATTCTACAGCACAATGGGCTGTGTATCCACCACTCAGTCCAATGATGAGCATACCTATCATTCTATGATCATCATGAAGCTTGCAGGGATGGAACTGAACACGAGAAGGGACTGGTACCTCTGGAAATACATATCCCTTCCATGCATAGCTGCCAAGTTTTCCCTTTTCTCGCGAGGAAGCCTATTCAGCATAAGGGAAAATCCCTTTTAAAAAAGGGATAACTTGGCAGCTATGCTTCCATGCCCAACACTTTTATGCCCCAGAACACCATCCCAGCCAATCTACACAGACACAGAAACAAATGCCACATTATTAATCTCAGGTCCCATCTCAACAGCAGAGATCATTTAATGAGGAAAATAAATATAAATATTTGCAAGGATAGAAAACTTGGAGGGGCATTTTGAAACAGAAAAAAAAACGGTTCGCTCAACATACTGTATAGTGCTTGTCTGCAATAGGGCATTAATACAAATGTGGCTTGCTGTTTCTGTATGTGAGTTTGCATTCCATGGTGTACACATCAGCATTTCTATTGACAATGCCTCCGAAATCTATAGATGTGTTCCTGTCCACAGCAGGAGGTGGTGCCTGTTGGGACTCTCTTGCTCATCTGACCTGCTCAACTTCTCCTGTTGAAATCAGTCTCATCTGTTCCCAACCATGAAAGAACAAGGCACAGGTGAGGATTGAAACACCAGCTGCAAAAGTAGGAGACTCCTTTCTGTGTTCTTCCTCCCCACCGCCACAAAATAAATGGAATATAGATGGGGAGAGGCAGCAAAATTAGGAAGAGGAGGGAAAAGAATCATCAAGCAAGGGGTAGAAGGGAGCAGGATCTGCTTGCCTGGAAGAGGTAGAAGAGTTGGATGGAGGGGTATGGTAAGGTTGGCATATTTCAAACAATGAAAATACAGACAGAAAGCTAGGCAAAGTTGTTGAGTGTTTTTTTTTTAGTTTTGCCCAAAGTTGTTTAGCTTTTTTTGTGTCCAATTTGGGGGGGGGGAGTTTGAACTATTTGTAAGGATATTCACCAAAACCAACACTGCTGACATGGGTTGCCATACATCTGGATGTTTCCAGACATTTTAGTGATTTCTGCCCGGACACTGCTTCCAGCTGCAGTATTCCACATATGTCTGGGAAAATCCAGACGGAGAGCAACTCTATCAGCACTCAGTCACTGACCTTACCTCTCACTCCTTCTCCTTGTGGTGTGGGCTGACTTAAAAGTTGCAGTCTGTGTAAAGGTTAAGTTAATAGAAAATATAGTACGAACACTAGGAATTAAATGACATAAAAATGTCAAAGAAAAAAAGATAATTTTAAGGATGCAGTGAACAAGGGTTGCAGTAATCTAATGTTCTTTTTTGTGCCGCATAAACACTGCTGAAATATGGACCATAGATGTAACATGTTTTTGAAACCCTCCTGACTTTTCAAGTGCTTTATTCCAGTCCTTGAAATCTGATATATTTAGCTGGAGAATTTGGCAAGCATAGGAGAAGGCTTTATCAGCTGATGGACAATAATCCAATCATTCATATTTCAGGAAGTATTCTTATTTCCAGTTATGAATCTGTATCTGTCGAATTATCTCACTCTTCCGTGGGAGATCTCCAGGAATACCAGACTCCAAAGCTTGCCTTTCCCCATAGCTACAGCCCTCTTTCACCTGTGGTCTGTCCCTCTAAATTTGATTCTTCCTGAATGGAACCACTTTGATAATGAGAGTGAGCTCCTGAGCTTGGTTTTGATGCTGGATTAGATATCTCAGTTTTAGATTCTACCCAAGAAACCAAACTTGTCTGTACTACATGCCCAGGGAAGGGCAGAGAGAAAATAAATACTTTAGGTTTGTTTGTTAACCTCTCCTTCTAGTATTGTTCCTAACCTTTAGATTTTCTTTCCTATTGAACAATCAAGGGGAAACTTTTAAACTGGTTGATATATAAAGGGCTTGTGATTGGAAACTAATTGTGGAAAGCAATTGGATTATTATTTTCCTTTTTCACCGGTTTCTGAGTTGAGGTTTTTGCCCAGAAACTCTTAAAAGGCCTCATGCTGAGCTTCACACATTGGGAAAATGAGTTACAGCCTAGATGGCTAGCCCGCCAAATAAAAGTAGTGTGTAGTGCAGTGTTTCTATTTCTCTTGGGCTCTTTTCATCCTTTGTCATTGAATACTCAAGATAGAGAAGAAAAGCCACTCTGATTTTGAGTTATAGCATGTGCTTTAAAAGAGTGAAGGGTAATATAGGTTAGATTCCCCCCCCCAAGATCACTTTAAGTTATCTCTCTGCTTGACTCTTTTGCAATAAGCACCCAATCCTGCTCTACTCATCATAATAACTGCAAAATAAACAAACTCTTACTTCAGACAAACAAACATGGGTAGAGAAGAAGATTGAAAGTGAAGCTGAAAAGAAGAGCAAACAATAATCCAAGAAGTGGAGTCAAACTTCAGCCCATAATTCAAAATTTCTAATATATAACTTTTCAAGGGCCATGTTACCATGGAGGCTGTTCTTCACTTAAAGGATTATAGGGCGATTGTGACAATGAAAAATCCACCCTCGGTCTGGAGAGTCTTGAGTGGTCAGACTTTTGGAGTCTCTTCCAGGTGAAGTTTTTGTTGTGAATTCGCCTTGTTATTTTCAGGGAATTTTTCAGAGGGTCCGATTCTTAAGTTTGCTCCTGTTCTCAAAACAAGCGGTCATTTTTAAAAATGGATACTGTCACTGTCTGCAAGGTCACAAATTAAAAAGACAATTTCCCTCAATAAATTGGCATTGGGGGGGGGGGGGAGTGAAGAGCATATTGGGTGAGAGGGCAATCAAACTGTTTGCACCAACCTGGCTACAGTACTGCCCTCTACCTCATTGCTTGGGCGGGCTCACTCTCAGATGACAATCACCAGATTTGGGGAGATGGGTAAAGGTGATCCCTCAGATATCAAGGTCTGAAGCCATGAAAATTGATTGGGAGTCATCCCTCAACATTGCCTTAATCCAGACCTAAATGTACGTCCCAAGCAACCCCCTCCCCCCTGAAATCAATCGAGCATCGGAGGTTTAACTTCGTTGGGCATCTTCAGGCTCCTCAGCCTGGTTGAAATTTCAGTTTCATTTATTTTGGCTAAGTAATATTTAGCTTCTTTTTGTAAAGTTTGCTCTTTGATGACCTTTTTCACTCTTCCCTCGGGAACCGGCACAACCTCACTTGAGGTTTTATTATTTTTATTTTTATTAAATAAAAATTTGACAAAAAGGGTATGTGAATACATTTGGAATCTTCATTCATTAAGATTGATGATTGCTCTTTCTCTTATTATAATAAAAGCCTCCTTTTGTCTCCAGTGTCAGATAATAAAGTGACTCTTGAACAGTTGATATCAGAAAAGTAAGCCCACAGGGAAGAACTGGGGCATGTTTTGACTGAGTGTCAAGCTCTTTCTTTCTACACAGAATCATTTTAGACTAACTCTTTTGCTACACTTTTTGGGCTAAATGCTGGAACCTCATATTATAATCCTTGCAAGGATTATTATTATTTTTTTTTAAAAAAGCTGATTATTCTAGTAGAATTCTGGGTACTGGGGAAAACTGGGTGATTGGTCATGGAAGATAAAAATGCTGATATTTCAAACACTAATGCTTGCTTCAGCCAGGGCTAAACTACTTTATAACCTTGGGGAAAAAATACTTTAGTCTGATGAGTTGAGACTAAGGCAGCAATTGCTGCTACAGGCATAAAATTGGATCAAGTACTTTCAAGGATAAACAATTTAAAAAGCAGACGACAGGTTTAGAGAAGCATTTAACATGCTAGCAAAAGACTTTCAATGGCACATAACAGCAAGCATGACCATTGGTTTCTCCAAAGCTTACTGAAAAGTAAACAAAGTTTTGTTTAAGGCAGAGATGCCAAAAAAACGGATCCCAGAGTAATCAAGAAGAAGAAAACAAGCAATTTTGATCATGGATCAAATCCTGTTCTCATTTACCTAGGGATACCACTATGCCATCCATAGCAAACAATTTTTTCCATCCGTAGATAACTGAATCAAGGTACATTTATCTTGCACCTTGTAGCCAGGCAGCATCTTGCAACAGTTTGAAGAGAAGAAAGGGATAAGTAATAAAGAACATGAATGCTGCAACATAGCCTGGAGACAAGGGGAGCATATGAGGATTACTGTATCTGAAGAAGTGTGCATGCACACGAAAGCTCATACCTATGAAAAACTTAGCTGGTCTCTAAGGTGCTACTGGAAGGAATTTATTTTATTTTATTTTTTGTTTCGACTACGTCAGACCAACACGGCTACCTACCTGTAACTGTATCTCACCATAAACAGTCTTAGATCTTAATGATTAAGTGATATACAACTTTCCTAAATAAATAAGTAAAATCATTGCCACAAAGTCTTCAGATCTTTCAAACAATGAAAGCTCTTTTGTTGCTTTGCTATGTGAGGGCAAGGAAGGGGGAGGGAGGGGAGAGGGAACAGACATCCTTCATCACTTGCAAAGAAATAAAAGTGGATTTTGTGGGGCTGACAGGGAATGTAGCTTGGGGTTGTGAGGGCTGGCAATGATGAGGGAGGTTCATTTGCCGGCTCTCAGAATCATTTGGGAAATTATTGGAGGGGTGGTGGTGTTTTTTGTTATTGAAAATAACTAATTTCTGCAGTGATCCAAGCTGAATGGAAAAGCGTTCTAGTGGTGGCACATGTTAGCATGAAAATGGTGAGGGACATTCACCATGTTTGCTCTGCATAGAACCCTCTGGGCATGGTGATTACCCCCACTTGTGTGGGGAAGAAGCATGCCCCAAATACACATTTTTAAAAACCTGCTGTGAGTGATAAAGCTTGCCAGTGATTTTTACTTGAGCACACTAAGAAACTAAAGTCTGCATCTTTTAAGTATTATCAAAGTTGTCACAACCACCACCAATATAATGCCATCATTTGGGGGGGGGATAGGACTTAAACAAACACAGATCTGAATAATAGTACCACATAACACGCACACACACACACCCATCAAAATGTTAAGAATCCTTTAACTTGAAAATGTTACTTTAAAAACTCAAGGTCTAAAAGTGTCAGGCATGAAAAATGGCACGAAGTTACAAAATAAAAAAGAAAGAAAGAAAGGTTTATATACATAAGAGCTGCAGGCCAACTTGTTCCTAAAAAACAAATAATACATGTACATATGGGGTGATTTGATATGCAAATACCAGATTTGTATGCACAGATGCAAGTGTGTGTGTGTGTGTGTGTGTGTGTGTGTGTGTGCATTGTGTACAATCTCAATTCAGCCTTCTGTTTCTGAAAACTTGGCACTCCAAATGGAGAGCTTCACTGAGCCATACTTTACTGCTACTGAGTTATAGCTTTTAACCCAAAGCAAATTTTGCAGAGCAGGATGTTGGGTCTGCTTGATCCATTTCTTTAATAAGAAACTAAATCTTTTGCACTAATTTCTGCTCTCATTGCACATGAGTTTGTCAGAACTAGATTTACCCTTTATTCGTTGTTCTACAATGAATGCTGGAAGCAATTCCAGTCACTTTTCGAAAAAGCTTGGGTAGCCAGCACTGTGGGTGGCTGTGAATCTTTGTTCAAACTGCATCATGGTGCACCTGATCTAACACTGGAACTTTGGCTTGTTATGAGCATGCAGAGAGGGGCAATTGCTAAAGGCAAGCACAGCAAAGTCCTGCTCTAAGCTCAATCACAAAAGGTGCTGCCACCTGCTGTTTTACCTATTTTGTGACCCAAAATTAGGAGGCAGTGCTCAGGCCATTTTTTTCTCTCTCACTTTTGGAGAGACTGATTCTGGATCTCAGGGTCCTTGGTGAAACATTGATACATACAATGCATGTATTTTCCCAGAGTGATCTGGGCAACACGCTCTGCCATTGCCTTTTCCTTGCCTGTGCTCCCACTTCCTAAGGCTGCTCCCACTTCCCTACTGCACGTTAGCAGTAGAGGACAAATGCTTGGTGGGCTCTTCATACACATCACCAGAAAACAAATACACCAGCAGAAAAGGCAACAAAGGTGACACAAATTGGCATAAAGTCTACTTATACTCTTTTATATGCATAGATTTTTTTAAAATAAAATCTTACTATGATTTAAATAGACTCACAGCTGGACTTCACTTGCCAACTGTGTCTACCCACCAATCCCTTGCCAACTCCTTTCCCTTTAAACCTGGCCAAACCCTCATCTCCACACAGCCTGCCTTACAGCTCACCCAAACTGCCCTCTCCAAACACAGAGCATTCAAACGTAGTTTCTTTCCATCTTGCTGTCATCCCTGACACCACTGAATGCCACTTGGATCACCTGAAAGGCTCATATCAGAAATTATTTCTGGTATAGGGCCTCAGTCCAGCTTGGCATTGCCCCTGTAAGTAGAAGGGGTGTTTCTCTTAACCAGGCCCGTCCTAGCCATAGAGGCTAGTGGCACGGAGAACCACGGCGCCAGGCGCTGGAGGGCGCTGGAAGGGCGCCAAGTGAGTGCAGGGTTCCGGCGATCTGGCCAGGACTGCGCTCCTTCTCCGAGGACTCCGTGCTGCGCCTCCTTCTTGTTTCCCCAGTGCTGGGTTCCACTCAGTCGAGCTTCGCCACCAGCGCGCGCACAGCACCCAAGCAGCTCTTGCTGGTACCACGGTGCGCGCGCTGGTGGCGAAGTTTGACTGAGCAGAACCCAGCACTGGGGAAACGAGAAGGAGGCGCAGTGTGGAGTCCTCGGAGGTGGCCTCCCGCTGCTGCTGAGGTCCGCTTGGCACTCCCGGGCCCTTGGAGAGGCTCTGGAGGGGGGCGCTGGAGGGACCTAGCGCCAGGGTGCTGGATGGGCTTAAGACGGCCCTGCTCTTAGCTCTCCTCAAATTACAAATGCCCACAAATGTTTTTCTACTATAATTGCATTTGGTGCAAATGTAATTAATTTGTTGACTACAAGTTGTGGCTGTTTTTACCATGTTTCCTATCTGGCAACTTCATTCATTGCATTGGGGGGGGGGGGCAAGAACAAGATGGTCCTTAAGTGAATATGATAGACAAGGATTTAGTCCTTCAAACTGAATGAGAAGAATAACTAATAACAGATTTTAATGATAGTAAAAGACTAAACAGTAGGCTTCATGGGGGCAGTGGCCTCCGAACACTATATGTCAGCAGCAATACATAAAGCCAGAAAACAGATTTAACCAGGAATATAACAAAGATTGAATTAGCATTAGCCTCTCCAGAGCTCAAAAACAACATAATAAAACAACAGACAAGGTATTTCAGTTTGCATATAAACCAACAGAATTAAACCACCCCTTTCTTAATTTGGAAGAAAATATTTATTTATAAAAACTGCATGGATTAAATACAAATAGAATCCATTTCCATGGAAATGCAAAGTGTTTGATGCATATTGTGTGTTGAAAATTAGAAAGAAATTGGTTAGCAATACAGTAAGAATAAAAGTTACCTTTGAAAAGGCAGAATCAATAGCCTTTAATGATAAAGCTTTGCTTTCCCTTTATATCTTCTCTTCAGTGAGATTGTCATAAGCCCGTTAAGTTGTGTTTTTTTAGCCATGCAATAGGTGCTACTGATGTGAGCCATGCTAATCATATATTTGTGAATGAAAACTTAATGAATTCCTATAGGATGTAGATGATCTGGCGTACTTTCAAGGTGTTTGTTCAACAGCTAGGTTAAAGCAAACTACACCAAAAATGTGTGGTAAAACTGGTCTCAATGTAATGTAGCAGAAGTGGTCAGCTCCTGCCATTATGAGTGTGCATTGGAAGATCTGTTTGATGGGCTGATATGAGACTTCCATTCACTGGTGTGAATATATGGTACACATGAAGGAGCGTAAGGCCATGAGACATACAAGGTAAAGCACCTCTCTTAGGAGTGAACTAGTGCAGGCTTTTGGTGTAGCATGAGCCTTTGCCTTTTGGTTATGAGATCTGACTTCTATTTCAGCAAGCTGGTAATGTGCCCAAAATTTTTGCCTGGTCCTTAAGTTACATTGTTGACTTGCTCATGTTACAATCCTGAGGGATACCACCAAAATAGGGTCAATTTGGAGAACTGGATACATCTGATCAATGTGTTCAAAAAATACTGTATTATACTGAGTACACTGGCAATAAAGTGTTCAGAAGACAATGGGAGTGGGAAGGGAAACACTTTGGTAATGCAGTTCAGCTTCCTTCCACAAAATTCTGGATATTTCCTCTAAACAGTGTCTATGGAAAAAGTGCTTCATTACCTTTTCCTTTGGGGGAGGGGCAGTGTCTCGGAAATCACATACCCCAGGACAGAAATAACCATATACTGCAAAGCTGGCAATTTGATCACAAACAAAACCAGCACTTCACCATATTCACTTGTTGCCATATTCATGTCCGATGGAGAGTAAAAACTTGGGGTATTCCCATTCAATGGGCCAGATTCAACTACCGTGTTTCCCCCTTTTTAAGGCGTAGTCATAAAATAAGCCATAGCAGCATTTCTAAGCATTTGAGAAATATAAACCGTACCCCGAAAATAAGCCATAGTGATAGGCGCTGTGCGGAAGAGAGCACTGAGCTCCGCGAGTCAGCAGCAGCAACGCCGGCCGCAGCAGTGTTTGCTGAGTCCTTTCTTGCTTTTGGGACTTGGTTACTGTGCTGGCTTGGGATGGTGTGTGTGCAATTGCTGTTGCTGCTTCGTGTTTTTCAGCTGGATTCTCTGGGTTCTAAGCACTTTCCCCCGTTTGTTTGCGAAGCAGCACTCGGCTGCAGCCCCTGCCTCTCCCGGCGGCTGCAGGAGGCTGCAGTTGATCGCTATCTCCTTTTCCATTTCTTTTGTCTTTGAGCACCCGGCCCCGCCCCCTCTCCCCTTCGTGGAATGAAGAACGGAGTTTTAGCAGCATTTCCTCATTATAAAAAAAAGGTCAGGAACTTTTACTTTAACCTCAAAAATGGGATATTTCCTCTCTCTAAAAACAACTCTGACCTGAACACCAATAAAACGGGGGTAGATCACCTCCAGTTTATAAATCCGCAAGTAGATCGCAGTCTCCTGGAAGTTGGGCTCTATACTTTGGCTGATTGCAAGCCTTTGCATCTTTAAAAAACAAAAACCATGCGCCTCTCAGTCTTAATTTTCCTTTAATTCATCCCCCTATACCCTCCTCCAACCATTGCCTCCTTCCATTCCTTACCCCCCTCCCTCTCTCCCCACTTCCCTCACTCCTGTGCGATCTCATTTAGTCATATACTTGCTTTTTCTGTTGTGTTGTCTATTTTATATTTAATATTATTACCCTTTATGATGTTATTTTTTCCCTTGCGATAATTATTTATTTTTTATCTTTAACTAACTTTCCTTTCCATATTTTTCCATATATAACTCAACACTTTCCCATTCCTTCTTAACTCTTTGGATAGAGTGCCCCCCCATTATTGTTGTTAATTTTACAATTCCTGGATTTTTTATGGAACCGAACAGCTCGGGTGCTTCAGAATGTGCCTTCTGTTGCTACAGGGCTATGGGGCTTCACTATTTGACCCCCCCCCCCAGGTTGGGATTTTTAAAGTAGTTCTGTGGGTCCCAGGGCGCAGAATCACCCCCGATCCTTTCCTTTGTCTAAACAGACCTCTTCCCCCCTGACTTTGGAAGGCTGTGCTTCAAGGGTGATACCAGGGGTTTTTTAAGACCTGCGCCTCTTAAGGATTGTTATGGTCCATAACTTCCATTGCTTTCTAAAGGGTTGGGGGTTTAAAGCACTGCCACCCCCACCCCACCCTGCAGGCGCTCGGAACTGGCAGCGCCAACAACGCGCCCAGCAGTGCGCAGAAGAGAGCACTGAGCATCCTGAGCCAGTGGGTCCCAGTTGTACCAGCACTTTTTTAAAAAAAGACACCCCCTGAAAATAAGCCACTGTATGTTTTTTTGAGGGAAAAAAGTTATAAGACGGTGTCTTAAAAAAGGGGAAAGGCAGTCTAAAAAGTTCCCCAAACCCAATGGAGCTTTCCCCTGTCCTCCTCTGTGTGCTCCCGTTACCCTCCTCAAATCTTTTCAGAAGGGTTGGGCGAATTTCCAAAACAGTGCTCAGAGGAGAAGGGAGATCATTCCAGTTGGCAAGCAGGAATGCTTGTATGGAACTCTCTCCTTACTGCAACAATGCATTCCACCCAATGTGATTTTTTTAATATAAAAAGAGATTAGAGGCTCTTGGTTTCTCCTATTATAAAATGGCAAACAAGATACCACAGGTTTTGTTTCCAGCTATATTACTTAATTACACTGTGGAAGCAGGCAAGCCAACTTCTGTCCATGCACAGGCAAACACATCATCTTAACAATCATGGAAGTTAAGACTGGGGTTCTGTCAGAGACAGGGAAAGAGGGAAGAAATGTCACGAAGGAAATGGCAATGCAAAGAAAGATGTATCAAGAGCTGCTGGAAATTATTTCCATGAGACCTCCCTGCTCTTAAGGGCCCATCCATTCCTTTAAAGACATACACTCAGCAACGACAGACTAATTTCACAAGAACCCGCAGTTTGGAAATCATTTTTTCTGCAAAGCAATTCTTCTTCTATTTTAATGAGATCCTTTTTCTAATTGTTTGGTTTCTAATTGCCATTACTCCAAAAGCTTCTCTCTCTTTTTAGAGCTAAAGAGCAGGATGCAAATGTTTGTGAATAAATATTATTTTCATAGGAAGTGCTCCCAGGTCACCTTGCCACAGGATCCTTTCGAACATCAGCCAGGGCTAAAATTAGCCCCCTAGAAGATGAGTCAGTAGTCCAAAGGCTGATTATATCCTTTTCTAGGATCTGTTTGAAAAAGAAGAGCTTCATGCCTATGGAGAATCAAATTCCTACCCAGTCTTGGAGATCACCTTTACATCTGAATATGAGAAAGTGATCTTGTAACTAGCTAAAACTTGCTGATATTTGTGCTCTCTCCAAGTGTGTTATCAATAAAATTGCTCCCCTATACCAACTAATGCTGACAGATGTAAACCTGAAGGTAATAAAAGCCATCTGTGCACCTAACTACCTGATAATCTTACTAAATTTGACAATAGTGGAACAAGGAATAGCTGGAAAGCCTCATTTAGCTGGAATGATCCAGGGCTCAGAGAAACTGGAGATCCTAAGTAACCACTGGGAATCAACCCTTTTCAAACACCCTAGCAACAGCACCTTTTCCTCTGGAAGTAAAAGGCAGGTTAGTGGCAACTTTTGGGTACATTTTATGGGGAAAGGCAGACTAGCTTGGGGAAAGGGGAAAGTTTCAAATCCCTCAGCGGAGCTGATTTCTGTGACCCATACATCTCTGAGGAAACATAATATTAAAAAAGAAAAGATTACTTTAAAAAAGAAAAAAAGAAAAATCACAGATAACAATAATGAAGACTAAGTAAAAAGAAACACACACATTAGCAACAGTGTCAATAGTAAACTACCATGCAAAAAACCCAGTTCCAACACTAATCCTATTTCTGGTACACAGTAGCCAAACTCTCCAACTCTCATTCTCTTCTAAGGAAAATAATGTTGGTTTTAGATTTACTAAAAAAAACAGCCATTCCCCCCAAAGACAAGGACTTCTTTGTTGTAAGTGATGCAACCATGTGAAGTAAAAACTA
The DNA here is from genome assembly GCF_965207765.1 of Zootoca vivipara. Classification (NCBI taxonomy): domain Eukaryota; kingdom Metazoa; phylum Chordata; class Lepidosauria; order Squamata; family Lacertidae; genus Zootoca; species Zootoca vivipara. The sequence goes on from NC_142587.1 coordinate 61,773,921, forward strand.
TTTTATGTGCTGGGTAATTTCCAATATAGATAAAAAGAGAAAAGGAAGAGGAAAGCCCTGGCAAATATTATTCTTGTATGGATGGTGATGTCTCATGTCAGTGATTATTCTAGGCTAGTCCATTGTAATATGATTATAATGTTGCATTGCGTTGTCATGCTCCCCTTCTTTTTTTAATTTATTTAATGCAGTCCATTTCTATATTGCTTATTATCTATAAATTCTGAAGTATTTATGAGGGCAATTCAGTTGCATAATTCAGTTGCATAACTATCCCTACTTGCAAGGGATTGCTGAGAAGCAAACATCACTACAACACTAATGGCCTCATACCCCACATCCACTGAACTGTGAAATAGTTTACCTCTCACCTGGGATGGCCCAAACGAGTGTAGGTTCTCACCCTGAGGGATATAAATCTACTTCACTCTAACAATTCCAAACAACAGAATCATACCACACATACCACACATTGTGGCCACATACGGAGTATTCCCACTGCATTTACTTCCTCCTAAGGTATTTCCTATTCCTTTCAGTAAAAGCACCAGAACTACCCAGAAGACTTCAAGTTCAGATGGGGCAGTGGTGTAGTAATAGGGGGCGGGGGCGCCGCCCCAGGCAGGCTGGGCGGGGGGCAGCAGGCTGGGCGGGGCTGACCACCTCCAACGGCCGCCACCACCGCACGACGCGGCCGCCACCATGGAAGAGAAGCCCCCACGCAAGCGGGACTGCCTCACTCCGCGGCTTGCTCATGGGGTTTGCCGCATAGCCACATCACATGCCTCCTGTACGCACATGTGCCACGCGGTGTGATGAGTGCATCATGCATCGTGCGTCATGACACATGCACCGTGATGCGTGACGCATGTGTGCAACGGACACCCCACCCCCACCCCCGGCGGGGTGCCTTCGCGTTTGCCGCCCCGGGCAGCTAGGCTATGCCGCTGAGATGGGGTACTTCCACTGGGAGTAACTGAGTGTATGGAGCAGCCCAACAAGCCATCCTTGTATGCAAGTGTGTGTCCAGTAGCTCAGGTCATAAGCCACCCTATGGTGTGAACTTTTAAGGATGTGTGTCATGGTAGTTAGAAAACTACCATGGTCAACAAGCAACATCTAAGACCACATAAGGTTCTGCTTTAAAGGCAGAACCTCTTTGGTAGGATAAGAAACAAGTAACAAGAAATAAGTAACAAAATATACCGAAGAGGTCAAGTGAAGCAATGACTGTTTACCCTAGGCTTTTGTATGTAGAAACTGTGGCAGATTGTTCTCTAAAAGGGAAATCAGCTTGTCTCTCGAGAACAGCTGAGAATTCAGTAGTGGGCTCCAAAAGATCTTGGCCATGCAAGATGGAAAATTTAGCATGGTCCAGAGATGAAGTTGTTGCTATGAGTAATTCCTTTCATTTTCAATGGGCTGTCCCTGTGCAAAATGTTTTTTTCTGCTCAGCTGGAATCCTGGGTCAAGTGCAAAAAAATAATAATCTTTCCATTTGACGCACCCACTCAACCCTGAACTCTTGGTGGGCATCTGACAAATGCTTACAGCACAGGTGTCTTTGGAACATTTTGTGCCTATTAAAAATCAGCAAATCATCTACCATACTTATTTCATAAATGCATGTTCATACCGTACTTAGTTCGTAAATGCATGTTCACATAGACATCTACTTTCATTCGCAAGAGCAAACTCCAGTTTTTCCTCCTGGAGGCAGACAGGACTGTAATTTAAGAAGATGGAGAAAAATAACGTTTTCAGCTACGATATTACACTGCAGCACAATTATAATATTACGGGACTACTGAGAATAATGGAAGTTGTTTTCCATGTCAGTTGTTACACAAATGACATAGTTAGTAAAGCCCATTTTAAATAATAAAGCCAAATTTGCACCATGTCCAATCTTGTTTGCTTTTATACAAATATATAAAATGCATAACACCTTGTAAAAAGGAAAAAGAAGAAAGGGATGTGGACATAGCTGCCAAGTTATCCATTTTTTTAAGGGAAATTCCCTTATGCTGAATAGGCTTCCTCGAAAGAAAAGGGAAAACTTGGCAGCTATGGATGTGGAGGAGACAGGAGGGGGGAATGGTGAGAGGGAAAAGGAAACACTAATTGGTTTAAGACCAAAGGGGTTTCCAGACCACCTGTTTTTTGAACATTCATCCCGATTTGTTTGAAGGGAGATTAGACAATGTTGGCTGTTCAATGAACATTTATTCTGATTAGTTTGTGACAAAGTTAGATGATGTTGCATCAAAGCAAGTGTTATTCCACACTTCCCAGTACATTTTCCCTTCACTTGCTTTACCTTAAAGAAATCTGATTTTTTAAGGGTGGGAAGCAAGTTTATTGCTCATGAACCTCCCAATCATATCTAATTTCTCAAACTGATTTTGCAAGTATATGATTGGATCCCACCCGAAAATAGCAACAGTCTGAAACCACTTTAAACAATACATTTTTTTCGTCAGTAGAGTGTAATGGGTGCAACTTGCAGAACTTCTTGCAGCTGGAATGCCCAAAAATGTATTGTTTTGAAATGATGCAGAATACAGCAATATAGATTGACACCTCCACAGCACCAATGACAGTGCTACCAACACACTCCAGTGATGGTGAAGCATGCCGGTTATGCCCTCAGGTATGGAAGAAACCAGTCTGTGCCAAGCAACAATGAAATGCCTTAGCAATGTCCCCCTACCCAACTATACTTACAAAATCTTCCAAAGGCTCCAGGGCATGAACCAATGCAAGGCAGACAGCAGAGGCCCAGCTACTGCAGATAAGGACTCAAATACTCTTAAAGGACAAACATACACAACTGAAAATCCTTTAAACACAGACAGTTATGCAAATCACTACCAAGCTAGCTCCACAACTCATATGGGACGAAATGTGCATGGAGACACTGAGCTGTCACCTGTGAGTTGTGACCTACGGTAGAGAACTGGTAATGAGACAATAGCCCATGGAACACTTAAAACCACAACTGCACATTCACAGGAAGAACCAAGCCCATGAGCTAACTAGAAACAGTGACAAGATGGGAAATCATGGCAACAAGACATTGAATTAAGGCAAACCTTTATTTTGGAGGCCTGGCTAGCAATACTCTATCAGGGAGGAAATAAAGCAAAGCATAGAGAATCCCCATCTTCATCAGAGCAATATGCATTGCTTGCCCATTTTGCACTGCTTGCCCTCCTGCTACCAGACCAAATTCAAGGTTTTGGTACTAACATATAAGGCACTATACAGCTCAGGACCAGGTTAGAGAGACCACCTTATCCCTTACATACCAGTAAACTGCTGTGACATGAGTTTCTCCTTAAAGTCCCCCCAAATATCAGAAACCTGCTCCACAGTATCTCAGATCAGGGCTTTCAGTGTGGCTGCCCCTGTTTTATGGAGCTGTATCCTTGCTGAGATAAAACCCATTATCTGCAAATGAATACACTTAATTCACAAGCTTTTCCAGCTGGGTGAAAATGTCTCTGCCTTCTTCATGTTCTATTGTTTTTGAACATATTTTCAGTTGGCTTCTGTAGTTTTAAAAACCAATGTTAACTGTTCATAAGTTTCTAAATCTCTTTGAGGCACATGTAAAAGGGGAATCATAAAATGTCACTACTAAATCACAATAAAATCACATTACAGAGCTTTTGGTATTTCCAAACTGCACAGCCCACGAGGTGGGCCCCAAGAGCCATATCCTATGGATAAACACAGATTTAGCACACATCAGAAGAGCCCTCTTGGATCAACCCAAAGTCCTATCCAGTCTGTATCCCATTTTCCAGGGTGGCTAACCAGGTGCTATAGAAACCCCACACATAAGACAAAAATTCTCTCCCACTGTAGTTTCCCAACAACAAACGTGACCAGGAGGTCTGCTCAGCCTCCTATCCAGCTGCTAACTGTTGATGGGAAAACTTCAAGGCCTCATGTTCAACTTTCAAATCGTTCTTAGTTTTCAAAGCAGCCTGGAATGAGACAGCCCTTCAAATAGAGGACAGTTGACTGTAAAGCAGAGCACATAGCTAGCCTACTAAGGAACAAAAAGGGTGAAAAAGGGAGGGGGAAAGGCCCTCTTGGCTTACCTTTATCCTCCCATACCTTATTTCTCTTTGGTGAATACATGTTTGTTACCCCGTTCATGAAATCCCTTTTTTGTATAGTAGAGTGCTATTTTGTATAGTAGAGTGCTATTTGCACACAGAATCATGTTGAGTGTTGTCATGTAGCATCTCCCTCTGTCAGGCCATAAAACCCACACTTTGAAAGACAAAAGGCAAGAGTAAGCAATACTGAGGTGTAAAAACAAGGGGGGGGGGTAGCTGCTGCAAAAGAATGAAACAAGGGGAGAAATAAATTGAACTAAAAACAAGAGAAATTTATACTGGAAATGCTGATAACTGGAGATATTTTTTGCCATTCGCTGTGCAGCTTTGAGTTTCACCGAAGGGATGCAGCAATGTGAGTTCCTGAGTCAAGGGACAGTTCTTGAAGAGGAACCTTCCTTCAGAGGTGGGTGGGAGGAGGAAGGCAGAATAGGCCTGAAAGTAAACAGGGTTCCCTAAACCTGTTCATGTCTGACTTTACCTGAAGTGCCTGGAGTCTAAGAAAGTAAGTTTGAGTTAACAAACTTGGACAGGGTCCTTGTTGAACAGTGATACCAGCCAAAAAGGGCACACGTTTATTAATTAATTGAGAGTGAGGGAAAGGAATTTCTGCTAATTTGGAATCTTTTGGTGGTGAGTTAAAATAAAAACAATTCCTTGTAATATAGAATTCAAGCAGCCACTTTGCATCACAGTATTCAATAGGGAAGGCAGGCGGAATAGAGCTTTTATTAGGAAGAATTTAAGGTGAATATTATTATTTTTTAAAAAAAACACAGCTTAAAACAAAGGGTAAAAATTAAAAACAGAAACAGAAAAGAAATTTAGAAGTTCGTGACTCATAAGCTTCTTCCTCTAAAAAAAAACCCCATTATAATTGAACCATTCGGCTCCCTTTCTTCCACTGAGATTATAATGGCTCCCTGCTATCTAAGCATGTGAGACTAATAATAACATCCATCCTCATAACCATACTATTAAGGGAGAAGATGACAGCAGGAGCATGAGAAGAAGAAACAACAATATACGTAAATCACCCAGCCCTGGCAGAATGAGGGAAATCTAGAGATCTGGATGAACATCCACTATTCCAAAAGCCACAGGAGAAGGCATCATTCTTTTCAGCCTCTGAAAAAAAAAACAACCATCAATGAAATTGAAAAGGGGGTGGGCTGTTTGGGCTGCAATCCTATGTACATTTATCTGAGAAAGTAAACTATAGAACACAGATTTGCATATGAATAAAATGTGTTGGACAGCACTGTTAATGAGATTACTGTAATACCCAGCATTATTCCCAATGGAAATTTGAAGAAAGCATAGACTGAATCAGGTTTATGCTAGTTTTTGGTTTTTTTTTAAGTATTGGAAGATGACTTGGATATAAGTAGTATTTGAGTACAAAATAGGTGGTGTGTGGGTCTAGGGGTGTGTGGGTGTGTGATGATAAGTAGCTACACACACAAAGAGGGAGATCTGGGCTAAGTATGCACATTTGATTCTGGAATCAATGGAGAATGACACCCCCCCCCCGCATTGTCCACACACAATCTAGATCTAGTTGCATATGTTTTTTGCCCTTGAAAGGTGCTTCTTGAGAAACAGGTTTCATTCCAAAAATAAAAGCTCATTGCAGATTGATTCTGTGTTACCCCACAGTGTGTCCATTTGAAATGGTAGTCCCAGATCATGGAGGGAATAGCCACACCTGCCCAATGACTTTGTGGGTGGGCATATACCAAGATAGCCATCATTACTTCTTCATTCCCCTGGGGCATGTGCAGAGAGGAAAATGTATGGGTAACCTAATCAAGGGGAAGATTTTCAAACGTGCATCAACTACCTACACCCACTCTTATGGACAGCAGGATCCAGGATCAAATCGAGATTGAAAGCAGCATGTTGAGGCTGAGCGCAAGTGATTCTGGACTGAGAAAACACTACACTGCTGTGGTACAAATGGCTTAGTGTGTATGAAACCGTAGATATATCTGTTGCACTTTAAAATATGTAACTGAGGATGAATGTGGTTACTGTATGTTAAAGTGGAACAGGGCTATGCATACATATTATATACTCCATACAATTCACCCAGTCTTGTAGGAAGCAGCCCTTAGCTTCTAAAAATGCTTAAAGGTATTAGAAAATAAAATATACAAGGACAAGAAGAGGAGGGTGGAAAGGAAAAGACTATAGGTGGCAGAAACGTTATCTGATGGACGGGAGCGATGAGTGTGAGCCCATGCCAAGCAGCCTTGACCCTGGTGCTATCCATGTGCTTCTCTGCAGCCTTTCCCCTGGGTCTGAATATGCAGCAAGGATGTCTGTAGGAAATGGACCCTTGCATGTATCGTTGTAAAGGTAAAAGCTTCAGAATTTGAAATCCTCCTGATTCAGGTTTTGAGATTTAATGGAAGCTTTCTCCAACTATATGTGTGAAGGCCGCCTCCTTACAGCATAGCTGCCAAGTTTTCCCTTTTCTCCGAGGAAGCCTATTCAGCATAAGGGAATTTCCCTTTTAAAAAAAGGGATAACTTGGCAGCTATGCCTTACAGACGCCCACACTGTGCAGTGGGAAATCACAATTCCAGGCTGGGGCTACTCATCACTTTCCTGTGCTCTTTGCTTCCATGCAAAGCTATATGGGAGAGAATAATGCCTGAAGGGGGCTTTAATTTATCTCATTATTATGCTGGGTTTTTTAAATAGTTTTCCGTCTGGGTGTTCAGTTGCACCACTATTTTTTATGTGTTGTGAAGTGCTATGAGCTGCCCCTACTTAGCTGATCCCTTCTCAACTGTCAGTCAAATTTGATTGACTTACACCCACTTTATAACCTTGTGGAAAGTGCCAATGAATGTATGCGAAATAAGATCATTGCCAGCATTGGATAACACAGAAACTGAGGGAAATAAGAGCATCCTGTCAATCAGTGCCAGATTTACATTTAAGCTGAACAAGCTATAGCTTAGGGCCCTACTTTCTTGGGCCCCCCCAAAAAAATTAAAGGGAAAAAAAATGTACATTTCCAAAATATAAGATAAAAAAACCAAATGAAATAAAACCTACATACAGCAACAGTATTTTGTGTTGTGTAGGCTTCTGTGATGCAAGTAATGGGTCCCGCCTGCTAGCCTGCTCCCTAAAATATCACATATAAAGGGCCCCATTATCTTCAGTAGCTTAGGGCCTCATCAAACCTAAATCCGGCCCTGCTGTCAATATTTCCACAGAGGTATGGCCCACTGAGTTCAGTGGGGTGTACAGATAAATAGGTATAGGGTTGCTTTGCATTTAAACACCCTAAACTAAATGGGGCACGTTTTGAAAACAGGTAGCGCTGTGGGTTAAACCACAGAGCCTAGGGCTTGCTAATCAGAAGGTTGGCAGTTCGAATCCCTGTGACGGGATGAGCTCCTAGTAGTTCGAAAGCACGTCGAAGTGCATGTAGATAAATAGGTACCGCTCCAAGCAGGAAGGTAAACGGTGTTTTCATGTGCTGCTCTGGTTCGCCAGAAGCGGCTTTGTCATGCTGGCCACATGACCTGGAAGCTGTACGCCGGCTCCCTCGGCCAATAATGCGAGATGAGCGCTGCAACCCCAGAGTCGGTCATGACCGGACCTAATGGTCAGGGGTCCCTTTACCCTTTACCTTTACACTGTAGAGCAGTTGGGTTTAGGAGGTACTCAGGGGTACCCAATACCAGCACCTCTTTTCTTTTGTTGTTAAAAAGTGTGACACTTATTGTGACACTTAAAAAAAAATCCTTCCAGTAGCACCTTAGAGACCAACTAAGTTTGTAATTGGTATGAGCTTTCGTGTGCATGCACACTTCTTCAGATACACTGAAACAGAAGTCACCAGACTTCTAGTGAGAAAAGTCTTATATAGTGAGAGGGTGGGGAGGGGTATTACTCAGAAGGGTGGTGGGAATGGATGATTGACTTATTGTAACAACTTCATGATGCATACCGGCACCCAGTGTGGTGTAGTGGTTAAGAGTGGTAGACTCGTAATCTGGGGGACCGGGTTCGAATCTCCGCTCCTCCACATGCAGCTGCTGGGTGACCTTGGGCTAGTCACACTTCTTTGAAGTCTCTCAGCCCCACCTACCTCACAGAGTGTCTGTTATGGGGGAGGAAGGGAAAGGAGATTGTTAGCCGCTTTGAGACTCCTTTGGGTAGTGATAAAGCGGGATATCAGATCCAAACTCTTCTTCTTCTTCTTCACCCATTTTTCTAGGGAAAAAGCACTGCTGTAGAAACTGATACCTTTCTATTAGTGCTGAGCTGAGAAAGAACTTTCGACTCAAATCTAGGAGAGGAAAGCAATACTGGAGTCTGAAACACAGAGCATTATTTTTGGAGGGGGGTTTATTAAAGTATTTTTCTTTTAAGAATGTTGATGAGGACTTCTTTCTGGATTCTCTGTCATTCCGGGCAATTCTGGGAGAAATAAGTAATGCCAGAAAAATGGTGCTCTACACACACACACACACACACACACACAGAGAGAGAGACCACCTTTGCCTCTGGGGCATTTATGGGGGAGGGATGGCAGCTTCATGGAAAAGCACTTTGCATGTGTTCTTAAACTTTAAAAAAGAAAGGATTTTAAGAAAACGAACTGCTGCCCTGCAGCTAGTGGTAAGCCCACCTCCATCACAAACACTTTCATAGAGTTGTTGTTCCCTCTTTCAGAATGATTGAAAATGGCTGATGGCTCAGCATTGACTTAAACTGCATGCTTCCTTTCAACAAAGCTGATGGCTCAGCATTGACTTAAACTGCATGCTTCCTTTCAACAAAGGGGTGAAAAAGGGATGTGAGGGACCCTTCTCCCTTAAAAAAACCACCCACCCACCACCCTACATCTCACTCATTCTTCGTATGATTTTTTCTAATATATGGACAGCTTGTACACATTCCCTAATGAGATCTACCCTACAACATTTTATAGTGAAGGGACTCATCTTAACTTTATTTCCCATAAAGGGTAGAATTGCCATGGTTTTATAACAGAGAATGTTTCATGCCTTAATGGGAAAGCCACTCCCACGACTCTATAATTATAGACACCAGGACACTGCAGAATTCATTAGACAGTTAACTTCAGAAAGTGCCAGAAAAGCTCATATTTTTAACACAAAACAATTTACGCAGACAAAATGTTCAAGAAACAAAACAGAATACTTGGCAGCAGCTGGCAACACACTCAGTTCAGCCCCAGTTCAGCCAAAGAGAAAATGGGGCCAGGATGAAAGGAAAAGAAGGATTAAGGCAGAGCACTGCCGAGAGGGGGACATGTTTTGGGAGGGAGTGCAACTGTGCACCAAAGGAAAACAACAATATTCCAAATAGTAGTTCTAGAAGTAAATCCCCAATATGGACACATTAAACTGTATCTGCCTAAATAAAAAAAATTCCTTCAGTAGCACCTTAAAGACCAACTAAGTTTTTATTTTGGTATGAGCTTTCGTGTGCATGCACACTTCGTCAGATACACCTTGTATCTGCCTATTCTGCCTAGTTTCTTTTGTAAGAGTCCCCACCTCTGCTTACCAAGATGGAGGAGGTGACGTTGGTGCAATGCAGGCAGAGCCAATCTGCTGCTTCTGTTGTCTTGACCTTCCCTCTCCATCCCAGTATGCAGTGGTGACTTGGCAGGAAGAAGCTCAAATGAGTGGCGTCCCACCATGACATCCACTACTGCTGCATTCACAGTAGCTGTTATCCTATATAACATTAACTGGTGGGTGTGGGTAGAGACCTTCTACAGCTCAAAGGATGCCTTCCATCCAGGGGCATATCCCAGTGATGGACCATTGGGGGGGGAGGGCAGAGGCAAAAATGGTCTAAGCAATGAATGTCAATTTTGCCTTTGTCCTGTAGGATCTCATACACTTCTCTGTCTGTCATCCAGGCAAGCAAGAATCATGATCAGACCTCAAAGACACAGCTGCCAGGCAGAAACAGTAAAAGACAATGTGAAACAAGGAAGGTCAGCGAGGGGTATGACCCTGGGCAGAGTGTGTGGTTGAGGAAGGAGTGTAGCCTGGACCATTCAGAAATTTCCAGGTAAACACATGCACACAAGCACACCCACAAAGAAGGAATTTCTGGCCCTTTCTTTGAGTTTTGTCAAGAGGAGTAAAGTTTGGGCATAACAACACCCAAAGTGCACTCTATTAAACCATTGGACCATTTGCAGATTCAAAATGGCAGGTTCTTCATATTTATTGTGCTACCAATATCATCCATTGTTTCATTTCCAGGGGGGAAACAATGCAATCTCCAACAAAAAAGGTATTAGATTTTTATTGCTTGTAGCCGATTACCATTACAATATAAGTAGAAACGCACACACCACAGTTAAGATAATCCATAAGTTAGTCAAGCACACATTTTTTAAAGAAATGCACATTGTCAAAACTTGAAATTGCAAGTTCACCAAATAATTTAAAAATTAAAAATCCAATTGAGAGTCGGCATGTATGGGATCCACAAAAGTAGCCTATACTTTATTGCTTAGCATATATAGGAGTCCTAAATCCCTGGCCTAGCTGGCAGCAAGTCAAGTCCCCATCCTAGGGCCATTCCACATGTCCAAAGTCCAAACTGAAGGACAGTCCCATAGAGATCCTGGAGCATCCAAGCTGAATTCTATCAAAATGGGCAGTTGAGCAAATACAACATCTTAGCTCTGCTGCCCTTTTATACTTTGCACGCCTGTTTGCAGCATCTGGGCTTGATGGGTCATGTGACCCTTACTTTTTCCTAGCCTACTGCAGCTGAGGAATCACACACTTTCTCCCAGAACTAGCGAGCCCCATCTGGCCAGCTAGTGGGCTGGGTTGTCAGCCCCTGCCTGCCTCAGCCTCCTGGAGCACCCCACCAGCTGCTCCCTATGCCTCAGAGCCTGCCGTGTTCATGAAGACAGGGGTCCCTCTGGCTCTGGCAATGGGAACTGCTGCTCTGGTTCCTGTGCACCCAGTGAGTATTTCCTCTCCTTCCCCATCCCCAACCTGTCCCAGTGTATCCCAGTCCCAGATAGACTGCTCACTGGGATCCAATTCCTCCTCCCCATTGTCCTGCCACTTCATGACAATAAAGCTAATCTTAGGTTAGATAATCAACTCACTTACATCAGCCAGCAGCTATCTAATTTTGAAACAACCTGATTGATCCTTTAGAAAATCTGAAAGATCAGCATATGCAAAGATGGCCTGCTAAAGAATTTTCCAGTAAAATATTCACTGGACATACTTTGAAATTTTAGTTATGTAAATTCATGTTAACAGGGATGGGTGGAAGTAATTCTCCTATCCAAAATTGAAGACTAAGAATTTTTCATATATTCAGAGCTTATATTTAAAATCACATCATGGATCTTACAATATGAAATGTCTTGAGATGACACTACAAGGGAAACTGAAAACTGGACATCAAGTAGTTACAAAACTGCACACAGCTTTCACTATTCTGCAGGTCTTAAAACACAGTGCTTTTAAAGAAGGAAGACCTTCTTCAGTTACACCAGATTTAATAGGTAGGACTCCAAGTAGTGCAAATCAAAACTTATTTTATTTAATATCCTGTTCATCTCTGCTAGAGCTACCCCCAGATTGTTGCACAGTATAACAAGCAAAATAGGGTTATAACAACAAGAACTTATATTGTGATGACCATTTTATTGATTATTATATTGACTGCCTTTAGCCCACAAAGAATGGGTTTTAATTAAGTCAAAATGGGTGTGCCATAGAGCATTTCTTAAGAATGATCATTGAATGATATTACCATCTAGGATCTATTTACAAAGTTTAAGCATCAGTGAGTAGCATGAGCTGAGCTGCGAGCAATAAAACTGTTGTTGTTGTTGTTGTTGTTGTTGTTGTTGTTGTTGTTGTTGTTGTTGTTTAAAAAAGAGACATGATCCAGTCAAAATTGATTTTAAAAAATTGTGTTCTGTTGATTTAAGCATTGTTATTACTGCCATTATTACTATTATTATCAGTATTTATTAGCTGCTTTCCTAAGAACTGACTCAGAGTGACTTACAATCAGATTTTTCTTTTTCTTTTTTTAAAAAAAGATTGTATCCTTAATTTGTATAGCTCTAAGGTGGCAAGGAGAAAATAACACAGTCAGCACAGTGGATTATATACTGTACATAGGAGTATCTACTTCTGTATTCATGCGTGTTATGTGGATGCCCAGTTGAGGCACTGGCAAATGAAACTGGATGTGGAAGGGAACAACTTACCAGCTTTCAGCATGTCATTTGGCAGATGGTGGTTCTTGCAAATGCCTTTTGGGATCTCATTTGCACAAGAGTTTTTTCCCCCAAAGAAAGCACATGAGGAGCTAGAAGGCTTGCACAGAGTGGGTGTCATAACTGAAGATATTCCAATTTATAGTGCTATAAAAAACAGCATGACAAAAATATGATTAGGAAAGATGCTGTAAGTACCATGCGAAGATTAATTCAGATGAGGGGGAAGGGAATCAATTAGAGGCAGATCAAATTAGATATTTTGAAATAAAGTAATTTGTATCAAGATAGAACAAAAGAAAACAAAGAAAATGGCTCAACAATTCAGCATTCTTTGCCTCAGAAAAGATCCAAAGATTATTGGAAGAAAAAACGCGGCCAAGTAGTTCCCAGGCATGGCACATGCCCATTGCATCATTATCATCTTAATAAAAATACTTTGGATGCAGTCTTGGCTCTAGGGAAGTAAATGACCAGCTTTCATTGATTTTAATGGGAATGGGATTTCACCCTTAGAATGCAACTAATGAGTCATGTGTTCATAATGCTGCACAAACACTAACTATTAATTACTTTGCTTTCTTTTTAAAAAAAGCCACAAACAGAAACAGGCTTCTTGGAACTGTGCCATCAGTAGCACATATAAGCAATGTAAGACCCTTCAGTAAAGAGGGCCTAAATGATTTAGGAACACAAGTATCACTCAATATGCAGCGAAGCTATTTATTAGTTTATTATGGGATTTTTATTTGTTTTTTGAAAATAACAAGCCACCTTTCAGGGCAATTGCCCTCTCAAGTGGATATACAAAATGGGTCTGCAGTGGACATAAAAAAACCCCATACAAAATAAAATCAAATTTCACATTGCAGGTCTTAAGAAGACACATTAATTAATAAAAAGTTATTTGAAATATTTAAGGGCTTTTTGAACTTCTGCCTTTCCACTAATGTATGGAAATGTATACACATATTTCACAGTTGTGTCTCACAAATATCCACTCATACTTCCTATCACACACCCATTAACACAAGCACATATAGATACAATACAATATTTATCTTACACACACAAACTTATGCTGGGAAACCTATCCTCCCTCTCAAGAATATGTGGATGTTTCTCTTCAACAACCATTTCTTTCTCTTTGTACATGTGTGAGACTGCAGTTACTTTCTTGTAGGGATGTGGTGGCACTGTCTAAACCACTGAGCCTCGTCTTCGGTTTGCTGATTGGAAGGTTGGTGGTTTGAATCCCCACGATGGGATGAGCTTCCAGTGCTCTGTCCCAGCGCCAACCTATCATTTCGAAGGCACACCAGTGCAAGTAGATAAATAGGTACCGCTGCAGTGGCAATGTAAACGACGTTTCGGTGCGCTCTGGTTTCTGTAATGGTGTTCTATTGTGCCAGAAGCTGTTTAGTCATGCTGGCCACATGGCCATGCTCTTGAACCTCAGGAACACCATTTCTTGGTCATTTGCTTGACACTTGGGAAATTATTGACACACAACCCATTAGGCTAAGATATGTAGATTTTTGTCTTCATTTTTGTCCTACACAAGATGCAGGAAGACTATTAGCCCTACTGGCGTTTGGTTGACCATTTTTCCATTGCCATAGAGGAACCTTATGCGCATACATTCAAAGTTGTGTGAGTCATACTGACAACAACTAGCCATTGGCTGGGACTAAGATGGTATTATTGTTGATATCTAAAGGGTGGTGATATCTAAAGGGAGAGCCAGTGTGGTGTAGTGGTTAAGAGCAGTAGACTTGTAATCTGGGGAACCGGGTTCGCGTCTCCGCTCCTCCATATGCAGCTGCTGGGTGACCTTGGGCTAGTCACACTTCTCTGAAGTCTCTCAGCCCCACCCACCTCACAGGGTGTCTGTTGTGGGGGAGGAGGGGAAAGGAGATTGTTAGCCGCTTTGAGACTCCTTCGGGTAGTGATAAAGCGGGATATCAAATCCAAACTCCTCTTCTTCTTCTTCTTCTTCTTCTTCTTCTTCTTCTTCTTCTTCTTCTTCTTCTTCTTCTTCTTCTTCTTCTTCTGTACATTTTATATGGCCCCTATACTAGTTTGTTAGCCATGAGTATTGAAACCCTGAATGTTGCTCTTAAATTAGATGATGATACTGTACACAATTAAAGAGATATAAATTATTGTATTGTCCCTCATTGTGACATAAATCTTAGTTATTCAATGTAATGGATGAGAAAATAAATGATCTGTTGTTGAATGTTAGTACTGGGCTTTTATTATCTAGTAACAAATATGCTGTGGTGACATATACACAGCAAAAAAGGAAACCATTTGTGTGTAACAGTAAATACAGTATTTCTAATAATAGGCTACAGGATGAGAAGAAGAAGAAAACCCTGAATGACTTAGGTCTTATGAAATTAATGCATATAATATTTATATGTATGCTTTAAACTTTTAAAAAAGTTTTGCTAGCCCTATTATTAACTTAGTTGGAAGTTGTTCACATTGAATGTACCGTAGTCTACTTATAAATGTCACCACAGGTATATTTATTCACCAGAATATGTGTTAGCTATTTAGAACCTTTATTGCTCTCTGCTCTGGTTCATGTTGTGACACTGCTGTATGGGTCAGCCTGTCAAGCAGCATGACTCTTTATTTCAGCTACACTAGCAGTGAAAATCTCAGGTGGAAGCTAAAATCTACTTACTAAATTTTAATGAAGGAAAAAATTGGAAGAGAAAAATCTCCCAGAAAAAAAAGAAAGCCAACTTACCTTTCTCCTCTTACATCTGCAGGTTATGCTTGAAAACATCAGCTATTTTGGAGCAGAATGTCCTGACTTTTCAATATTTTATAAAACTGCCATTGTTACTATTAGCATTTCCTAAAATTCCCATTGTATACAGGAGTGGCCTTTCAATTAACAGCTGTGAGGAAATCTACAGTTGTAAAATGGTGAGCATGTGATGCTTATCATTATTCTTTTCTAAGATTTTAGCCTGATAAGTGATTCCTCTTCATTTGTATCTTTTCCCTGTAATTTGTTGGGTTTTTTGTTTGAATAATTCTTAATTGGCAAGAAGTTAACACTAGTCATTCAGAACAACTGAATTGCTACAATATGAGAGAGAGAGAGAGAGAGAGAGAGAGAGAGAGAGAGAGAGAGAGAGAGAGAGAGAGAAGAGAGTGTATATTGGCGCATTATGGGATTATAGACGTTTATGCAAACTTTTAAATTTCAGAGAACCTTTCATTCGGCAGAATGGATAGGAAATTATTAGCCAATACTAACCACCTGATCGATGCTTCTGCAGAGTGTTAGTATTCTGCATTAGTTGTTGTTGTTTAGTCGTTTAGTCGTGTCCGACTCTTCGTGACCCCATGGACCAGAGCACGCCAGGCACTCCTGTCTTGCACTGCCTCCCGCAGTTTGGTCAAACTCATGTTCGTAGCTTCGAGAACACTGTCCAACCATCTCGTCCTCTGTCGTCCCCTTCTCCTAGTGCCCTCAATCTTTCCCAACATCAGGGTCTTTTTCCAAGGATTCTTCTCTTCTCATGAGGTGGCCAAAATATTGGAGCCTCAGCTTCTGGATCTGTCCTTCCAGTGAGCACTCAGGGCTGATATCCTTCAGAATGGATAGGTTTGATCTTCTTGCAGTCCATGGGACTCTCAAGAGTCTCCTCCAGCACCATAATTCAAAAGCATCAATTCTTCGGCGATCAGCCTTCTTCATGGTCCAGCTCTCACTTCCATACATCACTACTGGGAAAACCATAGCTTTAACTATACGGACCTTTGTCGGCAAGGTGATGTCTCTGCTTTTTAAGATGCTGCTAGGTTTCTCATTGCTTTTCTCCCAAGAAGCAGGCGTCTTTTAATTTCGTGACTGCTGTCACCATCTGCAGTGATCAAGGAGCCCAAGAAAGTAAAATCTCTCACTGCCTCCATTTCTTCCCCTTTTATTTGCCAGGAGGTGATGGGACCAGTGGCCATGATCTTGGTTTTTTGCATTAGTAGCCCTACATAAGACTACACTCACTGGGAATAGTTGTAAGGCTGGCAAAGCAGCACCAGCAATGGATGCCCTGGATCTAAATTCAGCCCATTTCTATTGGATCATTCCATTGGACATTGTCTAAAATGTTCAGCAGGGCTGCTGCTTCAAGTATAAACTTCAGTAGAGGTACACTATGTTTCTAGTAAGGTGGTGCTCTTTTCTGCAGTGAGACCCCAATTTTGGAATGTCCTTCCGACAGAGACGCACTTGGTGCCAGCATGTGATTTTCAGTGCCAGGTGAAGACTATGCTCTTTAGCTTGTAGAAGGGTCTTTCCACAAGACTTTTAGGTTGTAAAAAAAAATGTTTGCTCTATTCTGCTTTTTAAGTTTTTGTTTTGTTTTTTTGTTTTTTGAAAGGGGTGTATTTTCTTTCATCCGTTTGTCTTTTGTTATATTGTAGGTTTCTAAATTGAATTTATAATTTCTATGCTTTGTGTGAATTAGTTTTTATTCACACTTTGGTCCACCACTCTAAAATCTTTTGATGAAGGGCAATTAAGCGGCCACACCAGTTTCTTTTGTTTTCTTAATAAGTTGGCAACTCTGAAAGGAGCTGGTTGCCATCAAGCCCCCTGAGGAGGGTCTGTTTTGTTTTGTTCTTTTGCTCATAAGCAATTATACACTTGTTGCACCGTTGTGTTTAGTAGGAGATTCTTTAAATCCTTGAAAAAAAATTAAAATAAAAAAACCACTAGAGTGTTAAGCAGTATTCAAGTTGCTGAAATAAAGAAAATTAATTTCTTAAATCTTAATTTTAAATTAGCATTTTGATGCAGGAGTTGTCCACACTTAATTTCAGAACTGCTTAAAAGGTAGCTGTGACGACCCGGGTCCCACTCTACCTTACTATCACTGCGACACAGGAATCCAGAGGGGAAAACACCCACCCTCTTCTCCTGCCGCCTCAAAAATAAACCCCCTTTTCCTAATGGGTTTCTAAGTAAGGAGAGCCTTCCAGCCTACGTGGCCTGGTACCTTAAGAAACTCTAGGCTGTCCCCCAGGAATAACCTCTTGCCTCCTGTAAAGGGTCTCCCTCAGTTGGATTCCCCCACTGTAGAAGTTTGCCCTAGGCACTCTGGCAACTTCTTGGCACCTCAGGTTACCCTTCTAAGCCTCCTCCGTGTAACTTCAGGACACAAACCACCACCTCCCTGCCTGAGGTGAGTTTGGCCCTCTCTTGAGTCACCACGGCTGTGAGTCCTGGTACCTCGCTGGAAAAATACAAACGGACCTCTTGTTGGCAAAAACAGAGATGAAGTTTTATTGTGTTAAAAACATAAGTGATTCTTTAACGTGTCATTTATTAATTAGCTTTGTTCCAGTTGTACAAAATAAACTCAGTCAAACATTTAACTTTAAGTTGTCCTAGCCTCTTAACTGTCTTCATACAAGCCACCACATAACATCACACCACACCTTCCTCCCTCTCCCTCCTAACTGACCAAACCGACCCTCCCTCCTTTCAAACCTGGCACAGTCCCGCCCCCATCAGAGTTCTATGCCAGTCAGGCTGGAGGTGGGTTAACTCTTTGCCAGCCGGGCAGAAATAAACATTTTAAAAGTGCTTCAATTTGTCACATATCTCCCCCACCATAAAGACATTGCGTCGGCTTGCTCTTAACTAACTAGAGCAATGCCAAAGCAATGGGCTTGGGGTCCAAAATACTTCAAGGCATTCTATAACATTCATATTACAAAGTCAACTAAATTAACATCTCATAAACTTGTACACAGATAAACCATGTTTGGCTTGTGTCAGATTATAACGCCTAAGCACAAATGTTCTGCTAGGGTTATCACCGTTTCATATAATCATTTGCACCATTCTATACCTCTCAAAAATACCTGGATAAAGCGTCCGCTATGATGTTTTCCTTCCCACTTATGTGCTTACCCTGTGTCTATTACATGAGTTGCTAGGTTGGTCCTCCCTGGGATGTTTGAGAAGATCTGGGCAAACTGAGCAAGGACTATTTTTAACTGCTCCTTTTGCTCTGGGGTCAGACTTTCATCGAATGACACCTCTGCTAGAGTTGTGCCCTTACTTAGCTCTCCCCATCCAGTTAAATGAATTCCTTGTGTCACCTTCCCCTTTACTTGCAACACCAACTTATTTCTGTCAAAATAAGGCTTAAGTAAATTTACATGAAAATTTTTACATCGGTTCCCTTCCCCATTTAACTCTACCAAATAGTTCACCGCTGATATCCTCTCGACCACTTTGAAGGGACCGTCCCACGACATCTCCAACTTCTTTCGACGTCTTGTTCTTAACACGAGCACACTGTCACCAGGCTGGAAAGTTCTGTCTCTTGCGTGTGCATCATACCACTGCTTCTGTCGACACTGTGCCTGCTGCAAGTTGTGAGCAGCTTGCTCCCGTAGCTCTTGAAGGTCGCTCTGCAGCTCCTGTAGATACGTCACAACATCAGGGCTGTCGATCTGCTCCTCCCCCGACCACGCTGCTTTCATCAAGTCTAGGGGTCCTCGTGGCTGTCGTCCAAATAGGAGTTCAAAAGGACTGAACCCTGTGCTCTCCTGCGGCACTTCGCGATAACCAAATAGGAAGTGTTGCAGCCTCTCATCCCAGTCGTTAGGATGATTGATGGAATAGGTTTTTAGCATCCGGCTCAGGGTCGAATTAAATTTCTCCGTCAAGCCATTCGACTGTGGATGATAAGCCGTAGTTTTAACATGCTTAATCCCACAAAGAGTTAAAAGCTCTTCCATGGTCTTGGACGTGAAGGATGTCCCTAAATCTGTTATAATTTCTTTGGGGAATCCCAGCCTTAAGAATATCGACATGAGGGCTTTTGCTACAGCCTTGGAATCAATGTCCTTTAGAGGTATTGCTTCTGGATAGCGCGTAGCATAATCCACTAGGCATAAAATAAACTTATTCCCCCTTTTAGTAACTCTGGAGATAGGCCCGAGGATGTCCACTCCTACTCTGGAAAAGGGCTCAGTAATTACGGGAATAGACTGTAACAAGCCTCGCGTTTTGTCCGCTCTTTTGCCTGCTTTTTGGCAGATCACACAGGACTTGCAATACTCTTTGATGTCCTTGCCCATCCCAGGCCAGTAAAATCTTGCTTGGATTCTATCACTAGTCTTTCTAATGCCTAGATGCGCTGCTGAGGGTGCGTCGTGTGCCATTTGTAGCACTTGCAACCGGTAAGCTCTTGGCAACACTAACTGTTTCTTCCTTTCCCAAACCGCAGCAGTTTTCCTCCTCCTAGAAATTCTATACAGTCTTCCCTCAATGGTGGTAAATAAGCAGGGGTTCTCTACAGTTACTTCTGCAGTAGGACTTTGTGCTTTACCCCACAGCTCTTTTATAGTTTCATCCTCTTTTTGATCACTCAAGAATTGGGCACCGTGCTCCTGGACCACTGGCACGCTAATCAGCCCTTCATCCTCACCAGGCTCTATGGGTGACTCTATAACTGCAGGAGGATTACTCTCAGTGACTTGAGACTGTGACCTAGTTATCACTTGAATACGGTGCTTCTGACTAGCTAGGTCATTCCCTATTAAAAAGGGTACCTCCAATTCATTTAGGATTCCTACTCTCCACTTGCCACAAAATCCTTTGTAGGTAATATCAACTTCAGCTAATGGTACTTCAAAATGTGGGCCCCATATGCCTTTTAAACTATAGGACTGACCCTTGAGGTACTGCTCCTTTGGAACAAATTGTGATTTGACAAGTGAGACTTCTGCTCCTGTGTCCCTCAAACCTAAACAAAACTGACCATTTAATTCAATTGGCTCCATGTAATCTTGGTTGCACTCCTGCTCAGCCCTCCAGACCTGCAAGACCTTAGAAGTAGTCTCAGCTGGACTGTCTGATTTCTCTGAGCCTTCTGTCTGAGGCGAGCTATTTTCCTGTGACTGCATTACCAGTTTTACTTGTTTAGCTGCAGTAGGTGTAGTTTGCGACTTAACCAGCAGGGGGCACCTGGCACGTACATGGCCCTCACGATTACAGAAAAAACAAGTGATTTTCTTAGACCCTGTCTTGTCAGAAACTGATTCCCTGACAGGAAAATTTTCTTGCCTGTCTTTAATTTCTCTGTTTCTCCATGGATTACCCTTCTGTGAGTGTTTTGGGAATGCTATTTCATTGAAATCACCTTGTAGTTCGTCTAAGACCTCGGCAACCCGTGCCACAGTTTTCAGTTTTTTATCCCTCATGAACCAACGTAAATTGCTAGGGATTTGCTTAAAAAATTGTTCTAAACAAATTAATTGTTTTAACTCATCAAAGTCCTTCACTCCACTCCCTTGAATCCATCTGTCAAGTAATTTATCTAAGCGGCTAGCTAGTTGGGCATAAGTCTCTTTATGTTCCTTTTTTTGCCTCACGAAAAGCCTTTCTGCTTTGTTCAGCCGTGAGTCCACATCGAACCCTGACCCTTTGCTTAAATACTTGGTAACTTGACAGCTCTTCTTCCCTCAGGTCAGCGTAAATTTCACTTAGTATCCCACAAATTTGAGGTCTTAAATAAAGCATCCAGTTCTCCTCAGGTATTTGAAATTCCACACAAACGCGTTCGAAGGTAAATAGAAACGATTCGACATTATCGTCCTTTCCAAATTTGGGGAACCTTTTTAAATTAATTGCGATACTATCATTATTAACTGGGCCACTAGTTAATTCTGATCGCAAACGTATCTCTTCAAGCTTCATTCTGTCCTGTTCTAATTGTACCCTTAACCTCTCGGACTGCATTCTCTCCTCAGATGCCATCTTTTCCCTCTCAGCTTCAATTCTAGCTTTTTCCCTCTCATTCTCAGCTTCAATTCTAGCTTTTTCTCTCTCACTTTCAGCTTCAATCCTAGCTTTTTCTCTCTCACTTTCAATTCTAGCTTTTTCCCTCTCACTTTCAGCTTCAATCCGGGCCATCTCAATTCGTAGTTTCATCAGTTCTACCTCAGAACTTGGGCTTCCCTCAGCCCCTTCCGTTCTTTCATCTCCTTTTGCCTCTCTGGGTTTTCTTACGTGAGTCATTTTCCTCACAGGAAAATCCTGACAGACTCAAACCAAACTAGGCGCGTGAGCTTTTAATTTCGATCCCACCGCTGCCACCAAAAATGTGACGACCCGGGTCCCACTCTACCTTACTATCACTGCGACACAGGAATCCAGAGGGGAAAACACCCACCCTCTTCTCCTGCCGCCTCAAAAATAAACCCCCTTTTCCTAATGGGTTTCTAAGTAAGGAGAGCCTTCCAGCCTACGTGGCCTGGTACCTTAAGAAACTCTAGGCTGTCCCCCAGGAATAACCTCTTGCCTCCTGTAAAGGGTCTCCCTCAGTTGGATTCCCCCACTGTAGAAGTTTGCCCTAGGCACTCTGGCAACTTCTTGGCACCTCAGGTTACCCTTCTAAGCCTCCTCCGTGTAACTTCAGGACACAAACCACCACCTCCCTGCCTGAGGTGAGTTTGGCCCTCTCTTGAGTCACCACGGCTGTGAGTCCTGGTACCTCGCTGGAAAAATACAAACGGACCTCTTGTTGGCAAAAACAGAGATGAAGTTTTATTGTGTTAAAAACATAAGTGATTCTTTAACGTGTCATTTATTAATTAGCTTTGTTCCAGTTGTACAAAATAAACTCAGTCAAACATTTAACTTTAAGTTGTCCTAGCCTCTTAACTGTCTTCATACAAGCCACCACATAACATCACACCACACCTTCCTCCCTCTCCCTCCTAACTGACCAAACCGACCCTCCCTCCTTTCAAACCTGGCACAGTCCCGCCCCCATCAGAGTTCTATGCCAGTCAGGCTGGAGGTGGGTTAACTCTTTGCCAGCCGGGCAGAAATAAACATTTTAAAAGTGCTTCAATTTGTCACAGTAGCGTTCTTTGCATCTTAAATTATTACCCTACAGTTGCAAGCATCTGTTAGTCAATCTTCTTAATTAATAAGTGTTAGGATTTAGATAATATTTGGGATTTTGAAAAGAATATCCCTTCTCCTGAGCTGTGCCAAACAGGGAAATTCCTGGGTTTCTCTGAGCTGTGCCAAACACAGAAATCCCTGGGTTTCTGGAACTGAACTGCAAAACTCATGCCCTATGCAAACAAGCCTGGCTGGGCTGGTTGAATGCAAGCCATCATGAAACATTGGCCAGGTATCTATCTGCACATCAAAGAAGGTGTTTGGGTCTGTGAGAAACAGGGGTTGCCAAGGTGACCGGGAGGGACAGGAAAATTTGCCCTTTTTACTCAAGGCTTAGAAAGGGGGGGGGGTGAGAAGACTGAAGGAGAGGTGTTGTGTTTGACTATGTGTTCTGGGAAAGGGAAGGAGAAGAAAGAGGGAGAGCAGCCATTAGAGCTGGGAAGCAGGAACAAATGGATGGTGTTTAGGGTCACTCTGCAATTCTGGGCTGCCATGAAGAACAAGCTGCTGCTCTTGAGATGACAGTGGTATAAGATCTGCACCTGCTTCATCTAAACTCAGGTGTAAATATGTGTAATTAAACCAGATTCCTTAAAGACACTACAGCCTTTGCCATGTCTTGATTCTCAATGGAAACACGACCCTGGGTGAGTGCCTGGAACCACTGGGGCTCTCATGCACAGCTTAGCAGAGGTTGGAGTGAGGGGTCGCAACTTCATAACAATATAATAAAGTAAGAAAAATGATATCTGGAGTTGAGTAATAGCACAGAGCTCCCATTTTACATTGAGGGCTGCTCGAGAATTTTGTTCAGTCCACATCTGTAAGCAATTTGCAATTCAAGATTTGAAAAGTTTCTCTTGCACAGTTTTGTTTTGTTTTTATTTCGCAATGCAATTCTCAGTTCAAAAATCCATATTTTAGGGGGCAATGTGTACAAAAAGTGCATTTTAGAGGGAACTGCATACAAAAACACATATTTTGGAGGAAATCTATATAATTGCAAACCTTTGTGCAGCTTTTGAAAAAATCAGAAAATAGGATGGAAGTAATTTATGGCTAACTTGTCTTGAATCTAAAATTAACTGATCCATCCTTCGTAGTTTGAACTCCAGGAAGTTGATAATGCAGTGGCTTCCCATATCGGTTTGTCTGGTTCATTCTAGATAACACATGCCCAAGGCAGGTCTTGCAAACTGATTATTCAAAGAGATGGAAACTGATTTCCCTCACTTGCTCACATTTCTATCAAGAAGCTGATCAAAATTCAGAAAGTCCTGTTGCATTGAAATTCTTATTCTTTTGCAGGATGAATGAACAGCACTGAGATAGCTAGCTCTGTTTCTAAAGTCTTGAGTTTTTAAATCTCATTGCTACTGTTTTCATCTCAGTCCCCTCTCAAAGATACTTCTTTCTAAAGAATCAGGCATCTTCCCAATCTGTGTGAGATATCAGCAATGTCTTCCTAGAATGGTGGGAAACTTGTTGCCTTGGAGGACCATAGATCCCCCATCCTTGTCTGAAGTCTAACAGAAACTGTGACAGGGCTGGGGGAAGGGATATACAGGGATCTGTATATCAGATCCATACATCTCCCACCACTAGTATGACACTTCGACAAGTGGATCTTCCCTCACTCAGTTTTAATGCATTGGTCTTCCCAAACACAATTGTGAATCAATCTGTTTTGCTTTCCATTTTGTTCATTATATATTTTCTTCACCTACCGCTATCCAGTAACTTTCAGGAAAAGTTAAAGTCCTCACCTCCAGCATCTTTTTTCTTTTACCATTGATGCAGCTTGTTCCCTAAATGCTAGGTGTTTGCTGAGTGATGAGCAAGTAAAATATTTATGCGGGATTCTATGTACAAGCATCCTGTACATTGGCAGCAAATAGTGTATAGGCTAGCTGGAGCCTCCATTGAAACTAAAATGGGTCTGTGATATGTTCCCATTAATGCTGGAATATTTGCTGTAAAGAGCCTAACACATTAATATTTAAAGTACTCACCACTCAGCACATACCTGTAGTACTGCCATACTTCCTGAGACTTCAAGAAGACCGCTGTTAATGGCGGAAAGGATCAATCTAATGTGGATGTACACTAAATGCTACCACAGCAAATGCTGCTTAATATTCTTATGGCATTTGTCTAGACGCTTCTTTCCACAAGAGACTGTTTCCCTATATATTTATTTCATTAACAGTACACCATCAATAAAGTAATATCTTGAACCTAAAGGCAAATCATCCTGGGGAACATGTGGAAAAGAACTGCATGTGCACTCAAGGTTTTCTGCAGCCAATGGCAGAGCTTCATGCTCTGGCACCGGGGGGGGGGGGCAGAGAGCAGGTGGGGTGAGGCTGGTGCGCCGGAGGCGTGGGGCGTGTCTTGGGGGCGTGGCACACCGCCTGCAGGGGTGTAGCACCCAGCGTGGGCGGGGAGGTAGCCACGATGGCACCCCACCGGGATTGCGCTGCCGGGGGCAGTGCGCTTCCCCCTGCACCCCTCTTCCTCCGCCAGTGTCTGCAGCACTTTCATGCAACACACACACACACACACACACACACACACACACACACACACGTGTCCTGGTAGCAGCTCTCAGCTGTCTCATATTCACAGGATGAGAAGCAGACAAAATATAAGTAAGGCAGCTGGGAGCTGCCGGTGAAGAAAACTACAAGAAGCCCCAGGTGTAATCAGAGATCACTTCAGTGTGTGTTTGTGGCATCATAATCGTTCATGCTAAACAGAGAAACCACACTGGGGGTGGGTAGGTTGTGGTTTTTTAACAGATGTACGCATATCCATGCAGTAGCCTGTCTCTGCCTCTCCAGAATGTTAGATCTTTCAATTTCCCTTCCGTCACTCCACAACATTTCACATTGCATATTTCTAAACTTAAAATTAGCTGGCAACTTGGCTACAGCAGAGGGAAAGAGAAGACAGCATAGACCACTCAGTCAACTCAGCTGGGACCTACTGCCATTTGCCTCTTCGTCTCCCAGAACTTTCTCCCTCAGTGGCCATTCCATCTGATCACTAAATATTCATGTAACCATGAAGAACAGGTGCTTGGGTGTGCTTCTTTTACAGTTCTGTCCTCCAGTACTTTTGCTATTAGACCGTAAGCCTAGCAAATTGTGTTTATTTTTAACCTCTGTATAGTGCCTAGAAAACTTTAGGTTCTCTACAAATGATGAATATGATGTTATAATTACGCAATTGACCTAATTTGCTTAATGGTGGTATCATATTGTGCCCACTGATTTTCTGCCCATTTGTTCCACAGAGAGAATGGAATTAAGCAGATCATTTCTTTTTAAAAAGAAAAAACCTTTACCTAATGCCAAATTATCTGTTAAAAGGGAAATTGTACATAGTTATTAGGACAGCTTGCTGTTTCCTGGCAGTATTTTTGTTTTTATTTTGAAAATGAGAGATGAAAAAGTTATTGCAGAAAAAAAAGTAATAGCCGTGTGCCACATTTGTGATCATACAGTACTTAATAATCTGTTTTGTTACTTTGACTACTATCATGGTTACTACCGTACCTAGAGGAGATTTTGCAAGTGTGCATGTTTTTTTTTTTAAGGGAACTCGGATCTATTCCTGTTTCATGTTGGCTATGAAATTCATGAGCAAGGCATTGCAGGCCTTGCCACTAGCCCCATTCCTGACACCTCACACCTGCCTTGCTCTTTCCCCTTGAGTTTCATGCAGTCTACAATGGGCCGGAGAAGGAACCAGTTGTATCTATGCTAGGGTTTCCATATTTCAAAAATTGAAATTTTGACATTTCAGCTGATTTCCGAAAATTCTGCCTGGATACCATTTTTGACAGATGAATCCCGGCTATGTCTGGAAAATTCCAGACATATGGCAGCCCTAATTCATGAAGACTTACTTCTTCATGTAGTTGGCAGGGGAAAACGAAGGCTAACCAACATCCGGGGCAGGGCAAACCGCCGGCTGCAAACGCATTGCGCTATGTATGACGCATGCATGGTGTCACTACATACAACACATGTGCGGCTTTGCTACAAGGTCACATGTGCAGTGTCACCACACACAGCACATTGCGTGTGACACCGCACATGCGTTGTACGTAGTGGTTTGCCGCCGCACGAGTGCCGTACAGACAGTGGTGGGATCTTCTGCTTGTGGCTGCAGTGGCAGCGGAGGGATCCTCCGCTTACAGCTGTAATGGTGACGGAGGGATCCCATTGCCGTCTGTACGGCGCTCGGGTGGCGCCAGCAGCAAACCACTATGTACAGCGCATGTGCGGCATCACTACGTACAGCGCATGCCGCCAACGCCCGAGTGCCGTACGGATGGTGGCGGGATCCTCTGCTCACGGCTGCAGTGGTGGCAGAGGGATCATCCACTTGTGGCTGTAGTGGTGATGGAGGGATCTCATCGCTGTCCATACAGTGCTCGGATCCTCCACATATGGCTGCGGTGCTGCGAAGGCTGCTCGTGCTGCCGTGCCCGGGGGCAGCGGGGCGAGCACCCATGGGGGGCCTTCTTGTCACCCTCCCGAGACATGGCACCTGGGTCACACCGCCCCCGCCCCCCCTGCAAAGCCACTGGTAGTTGGTAGCCTAATCTCATAGGGATGTCAATCACGTGGAAGATACTGCATGAGTACAGCTGGCTTCCTTTTCATATCCTTGCCCAATCTTTATAAAATTCCTTTCCATTTCTACAATATCTCCTTAAGTATTTTATGCCCTCAGTGTAAAATGAATAATTTGTGAATGGTATGAGTGAGGAGTAAATGTTTAGCTTAGAAAAGAACATTTCTCCTACAAGGAAAGAAGCAACAGGCAGCATTAGAGCCATCAAAATTTTGGAATTCCATAATGGCAAAACAAAACTGGCTGAAAATACATGTCCAAGCTTGAGATGCCTAAACTCTCTGAAACTGCACTTAATCTGGCCTCTATCAGTATCAGAATCCATTGGCACCAGCCAGCATGGCTTATCTTCAGGGATAATAATAATAATAATTATTATTATTATTATTATTATTATTATTTATTTATTTATATCCCACCCATCTTGGCTGGGTTTCCCCAGCCACTTTGCGAGGTTATAACATCTGGATGGTACAAATTCTCCAAGTATCTCTTAGGAGAATTTCCCAAAGCAACAATAGCCAGTGCTATTAGAACAACAGGGCCTGAGCGACGTGGCAAAACAATTGCAAAACAATTCAGTTCATTACATATGAATTGAAAAATAAAAATTTAACTCAATGGAGGACTGTGCTAGGTTAAATACAAACATGCCAGCTTAAGTGATCTGTGGATCACAACTTCAGCCTACACTGCTTACTAGTAGAAGCAATTTGGAAGGAAATGACAGAGTGCTTTTTTCTGATACAGTTGAAGCAATTCCTCCCCCACCCCTACCCCCACCCCACTCTTGAATGCAGAATATATCTCAGACTTTGTTTTGCTTCAGGAGATTGTATTGTTGGAGGTGTGCAGAATTTGAATGAATATATATTGAGGGAGCTGTTTGGATTGAAGAGAGGTGACTACAGGCATGCCACGAGGGTACTACAGCCAATTTTGTCCAATTGATATAGTATCGAGAGGGACGCTGATGAAATTTGCTGATGGCACAATATACAAAATGGGGTATGGGAAGGGTCAGTCAACATAAAAAGAGGATACAATACAATTTAGAAAGCCTTGGAAAGTGTATGAGCAAGGGCAGGTAACCAGTTTATGCAATTTGGTGCTGAGAATGTCAGGTAATAAGCTCAGTGACAATAACTAAATAAATAATGGAAATATGAAAGGGGAATATATTGTACCCTCAACAGTAATGTGTTCCAAAGCACTAATCAAAAGAAGGTTCCCGGGCAACAGGTTATACATTTTTAAAACCTTTCAAAATACAAGTCTTGAGAAATGGGAATGTACACCAAGTTCTGGAGAGCATCAACAAATGTATCACGTATAAAGCAGTAGAAAACTCCACTGCAGTTCTGAACGGAAATGGAGAGGGTATGTTTGTAACATTGTTTAGTAAACTATACCGAGCAGCTTACTACACTGAGAAAAATGTGAATTGGGATTCAAGAATTAATCACCATAATAGGGAGAGTCAATGATTTTCCACATATGAAAGGAATGGAACCTGGATGAAAATACCAGTTTTAATGCATTCATTTCCTTCAGGAACTGCATGGTTGAAGGGCAATAGATTGTGGTGAATAATTCTGGAGTTCTGGTAATCTATGAACTCTCCACATAGTTATTGGTCAATTTATATGGCAGACACTGTTTCAGCATATTCTTGTGATGTATGCACATGTCCTGTAAGTTGCCTCAGGAACTCTGTGAACTGATTGAAACAGTCAGTCATTTTGCTGATATGATTATCACTCACACAGCTATAACATCTCAATTTCCATGTGTGTTTTTTGGGGGGGTCTTCTTGTTCAAAAGCCACTCCGCGTGAAAATTACACCCCACACCAAAATTTACTAGGACTTTTACGCAAGGCATAACTTTAATGTGGAAGGGGATACATTCAACTACTTAAGCCCATATAACACTCAGTAAAAGACAAAATGGCACAATTTCTGTTTAGAATCTGATTTGGTGCCACGTATTACCTAATCGAAAGCGAGTAATGTGCAACAATGTCCAGCCACTTGTGCTGTGGGGATCTACTTGCACAATGAGATTTCCAGTTTATCTTCATTCACTTCAGTCTCCCAGTCCTATTTTGGGCCTTACTAAGAATAGTCCATTCCTCACAGAAATGTTATATAACATGGGATTTCTGACATTATGAAAGTCCCATCATTGCAGTTCTCATAGTTGTCGCATGTACTTCGGAACTTGCCTTCCAGAATATCTCTCTTCCTTTATCAGTTCCCTCTTCAAAACCTACCTCATCCAGGAAGCCTTTGGCTCAACTCCTTGGTTCCTAATGCCCTATTGTAAGCATGACTGTAACCAATAGCTCAGTTGGTAGAGCCTAAGACTCTTAATCTCAAGGTCATGAGTTTGAGTCCCATGTTGGGCAAAAGATTCATGTGTTGTAGGGTGCTGGACTACATGACCCTCATGGTTCCTTCCAACTCAGTGATTCTATTAATCAAACAAAATATTATTTATTCAATTTATATCTCACCCTTTCTCCTAAAGGAGGCCTAAGGCCTATTCTCTTGTATATTGTAAAGCACAATGCAGACCGATGGCATAATAATAATAATAATAATTTAGTATCCAATGGTCAATGGTGACTAGGGAAAAGGCAGGGTGCCCCAATTTTTGGTGATAACCTTCCCCAGTGTGCCCCCCCCCCGTGCCTCCCAAAAGCTGTTCTGAGGACTGGGAGACAATATTGAACAGCATGGGATGTGATATCAAGTATCAAAGGTGTAGATTAGTGTAAAGTGAATGACATGCTTTGTGTGAACAGAAGGACTCCCTGCTAGCACAAAACCACAATTGGAAACACCATTGTTATCATGTGAGGGAGTAACAGCATGACACTTGTTAGCCAAGAGGCAGTAAAACAGGATTAACATTTCTCCCATAACATAATTGCATGTTTTTATGGTTTCTAGAATTAGGTGGAAGAGATGGAGTGTGATTCAGATTCAGGAGGTGGGGGTGGGTTCCTGAATGATTTGGTGTGTATTTCATACACAAAACATTTTCTGAGACACTCACTGCAATCATCACTCTACATCTGATACATTTATACAGTTCCAAAACTTACTTGGATCATCAGGCAGTGTGGGATATCATAATTAGCTTTATCAAATAGTTAATTTATTCATACAAAGCTCCTTGATGCTCTGAAGCACTATTTCTCCTCTATAGGGCTGATCTGTCAAATTTGATTCGTACTTCATTCATATGTTAATTAGGCTATTTCTGGGTGTTTGTGTCTATCCATACCAATGTAAAAAGCATAGAGAAGACTTACAGGTACGAAATAAACATATTCACTTTAAAGAAATCAATTCACTAATCCTAAAATGCTTTGGACTCAGCTCACCAGTGCCTTGCCCCTATTTTCCTCAATTACTCCATCGCTAAGTGTGTGCAAACTGGATGAAAAGTGTTATCTAATCAGAACAGTAGGATTTTGCAACCACATTAGAGAAGTACAATGGATCTTAGTAGGAGTGAGGCAGTGAACAATCAACCTTCCTACTTGTAAAATCAACTCTAGATGATTTACACAGCATATAAACTCCCACCAAATATCTAAAAATTGCAACTCATTAAAACAAACTTTCTTTAATCTTTTCTGTTTCTCCAGAGAGCTTCATTTATATTGGAAATGTGGATTTTATCACACAATGTCTTTCCCCACACAGAACATAGGTTACTAGTGTCTGTATCCCAGTGAAACAACACTAATGCAATATTGTCAATATTGTACAGTTACTTTTCTATTGTGGAAATCCAGATTTAGTAAGTTGGGGCCTATAGAAGAGGACAGTAGCACTAACTGGGGCCTAGGATAAGAAAGAAATATTACTTTAAAAATAACATGTGCAGTTATTTTCACAGATATTCCTATATGAACTGGGATTTTTTTTCCATATTCAGGGGAGGGATATCAGCTTTGTTTATCTTTGGATCTCTTCTAATCTTAAAATTCCTTATTATCAAAGAAAAGGCATAGGAAACATAAATTTTATTCATTATTCCTGTTTATGTGTGTCTAGTATCCTGGCATCTTTTGAAAACATTGATGCTGAGTTCTAGTTTCTAACAATTCAACCATAATTGTGAATCGGAAGCCTCTGAAATTAATGTGAATGAGCCTTCTTAGGAATATCAATAATTAGTTTGCAATAAGCAATTATTTTATGCAGTAAGACTGCATTTGGTTTATATTGTGGACAGTGTTAGAAACTGAGATATGAAAGCTAGGATCTAAATGGCACCGTAAAAATAGGTTATGGGCACAACAACGGAATATCTAGGCGTGTTTTTTTATAACAAAAATACAAAGGTGAAAATGAATCAACTGCGGCTAAAACATATTCATTTTTCACATGGTCTAATCTTTCCTCTGCCTACCCACCTAATATTCCTAAGATGGTCTCTTCTCCAGGGAGTAGGTAGAAGTGGGCAGGCAGAAAAAGGTCTTCCTTTCCTTCCACTCTGCAGTTTTAATCTGAAATCTTAGGCGCAGTACTGTGCCAGAGCTCAGAAACTGCTCGTGGTAGTGAAATTCCCTGTCACAAAATGTGCCTAGAACAATTAGGAGTTTCAAACACTGATTATGGACATCACATTGTCCTCAAGCCCAGTTTACATTAATAGGTGGATATTTTAATGATAAAAACTTCAGCCTGACAAAGACCTAGCTAAGGCAGTAGACAATTCAACTTTTGTGGCTAATGAAGTCAGCATTACAATCAGCAGCCTGTGAATAGGAAGCATTGGTAAGCAACATTAACTATCATCAGAGTTAATGTTGAGTTGTAGTTGACTTTGTATGCTAAGCATATCACCACATTCCTAACCACATGAAGATGCAATAGATGAAACAAATACAAGACCATGGTCTTTACAGAGAACTCTCACTCCCAACATTGCTGATTCCATTGACAATTTTGAGTTAAGTACACCATGTAAAAGCATGTGTTTTTGTTTCCTTATTAGCATTCAGCAGAGTAGGGTGCCAGGAGTTTAAAAACAAGGCATTTTTTGCACTCAAAATAGCTAACAGCAGTGGAGGGAAGCTGGGCTCATTGACAAAGTTGCGTACTGAATGCAGATGCTTTTGTTCTTAAAAAGTTTTTCATTAGAGTGAAAGTAATCCTTTGAAGCAAGAAGTCCAGCTTGCCCTGAAGAAACAACATTGCTGTGGTTCCACTCAAATTGCCATTAATACTGTATTTTGCTTGTTTCCTTTCCACCAAGTAGTAAACTACACTTTTATCCTTTCCATCATCTTGGAATCTTATTTAATTGTTACATTCTCTCCTTGAATTAGTGGGAAACTGTTCGCTCATAGCAAAAATGATTTTTTAAAAAAATTCATCAGACCTTTGACTATTACCAGAACCACATTAATGTGGTGCAACGATGGGGGATCTGTTTCCTTAGATGTTGCTGAATGCAATCCCATCAGTCCCAGTCAGCATGGCAAACTATCAAGAATTATGGGAATTGGAGTCCAACAACATATAGAGGGTCACATGTTTCCCATCCTTGGCCAACAGCGTTGAACTTGACTTTGGAATCCCCAGGACAAATTGTTGCTGGCTATAATGCAAGTCACTATCTTAGCATAACATACCTTACTGGGTTTTTAGGACACTAAAATGTATGCCTCTTCAAGTTGCTTGGTGGAAAGGTGGAATATAAATGAGCAGTATCCCAGGCTACTGAGTCATATACCTGACTTTGAAGTATGCTACTATGTCTTCTTCTTCTTTCTTCTTCTTCTTCATCTTCTTCTTCATCTTCTTCTTCTTCTTCTTCTTCTTCTTCTTCTTCTTCTTCTTCTTCGGTGATTATATTGTTTCATTGGGTATTGTAGGCTTTTAATTTAATTTATAACTGTCTATCTAGCTATCTATCTACATCTAAATACTGTTACACATTTGGGGTAACGGGGATTGGAGGTATAAGGGCACCCATAACTGCTAGTGAAGTATAAAAATCAATAAAGGGGTAGAATTTAGCTGATTTGGGGAGTATGACGGGAAGATGCAAGGCCAGTGAAAGTATAATGAAACTACTAAATTTGAGATTTGAAACTATAGCCTTGTGATCTGTCATGGTACCAAAAATATCATAAACTTTCATCAAAGTTATACAGAACTGTAACTTCAATCTTTGTTTTAAATACTTTTATAAAAGAATGAAGTGATACTTGCAGAAGAATATTGATTTCAAAGAATGCCATCTAATTTATTCATCTAAGCATTTTACATCTAATTTACACTTTCTGCATTCTTACATCCCACTCTTCGAAATTATTTGACATTAGCTCTCACTGTGTTAGTTTCCAAGTAATTGCTATAAAGATATATTATCAGTGAGATCATATATTGGGCCAACGCATAGTTTTAAGATGTGCAAAACTTTTTAAACTACTCTTAAACTACTTTAATTATCTAATTATGTATTACTGTTGATCCAATAAAATATTTCAGCAGTTCCATTGTCCCTTTTTTCAAGGCTAACCAAGGCACTGACACTTGGAAATAATTGCAAGTAACTGATCTATTTATTAATAGCATATTGACTACTAGATTCCTAGGGTCTAACCCAACCTCCCACCAGAAGTAATCTAATGACAATTATAAGCAGTTCACTTTCCAGCAAAGTTATCAACATAGACTAAAATGGAAATATCCAACAACAGGTGTGGGGAACATTTGGTCCTTCAAATGATGATGAACTACAGTATCCATCATCCCTGGCTATTGGCAATGCTTCCTGCAGGTAACCTGAAGGGCCAAAGGTTTCCCACACCTACCCTACAGCAAGAGGCCAGAGGGCCTCATTACTTTGTACACAACCCATCTAGGGGCTGCATTCCAGTATTGGCTATGGTCAGAGGGAAACATGGGTAGAGCAACTGGTGTAACTCAGCTTTGCGCAGGTTACATTCAGCCAAACAAAAGCCAGAGGGCTCTGTAGACACATATATAGGTGTCCTCCCCCCCCCTTATGCGCAATTGACTCACATGTGGTCACGTTTATGCACGCCACCAGGAAATAAATAAATAAACTGATTCAAACCAGGAAATGGTGGGAGAGAACTGGAGAGTCCTCGTGGCTTGCAAGGACACCCTCCCTGGAGCCCAAAGAGGACATCAGTGAGGGTGGAGGAAGCCCCGGAGGCACAGCAGACTTTGTTTAGGCTGCTTAGCCTCCCTGTCTAACAGCTGATGAACACAATAGCACAGTAGTAGCAGTGCTTTCTTAATTGGATCACAGTTTCTGCCCAAACTGGGAGACTCTATCCCTGGAGAAGTTATTTCCACACCCTCTCTGTTGATGCTTGGGTGGTATACAGAGGTTCTGCTATTTCAAAGGATCTTTGAAGGGATGCTCCACTTTTATTGATTTATGTTACCTAATAATGAGCTATTGCTTTTTTTTGGTGTGGTGCTTTCTCCTTCTTCTTTTACTATGTGCTGGGATTGTTAATTTATGAGAGTCCTTTTCTTGTTCAAATGGCACAACTAAAAATAATAAAAAATACAAGTGATGATAGAATAGCATGGCTGATTACAATGTAGAAATCTTAAAGGAAAACAGGTCTGGCATTCTTTAGCACCACAATGCTACTGGACACCGTTTTGTGTATTTCAATGCCGTCTGAGACACATAGAAGTACAGAGCTCAGAATTCCATTGCAAAGCATGTATTATTGACAAGTTATCCACGTTACGTACCAGCTGAACTTGTGTGAGGCTGAGTAAAAGAAGATATTCCAATGTCTTTGTTCTACTCAAATTACCTTTCTCCTAATAAACAGCTATTGTGAAGATTTATAATTATTTAATTAACCTACTTCACTCTCTTTGAAATGTGATAACTATTACTTCATGAGGCAGATCAGACTTGGCCAGGACAGGGAACAAGATTGAGAAAGCACTACTTATGTTGACAAGCAGCTATGTATATGATACACTGACTTATGTTTCTTACATATAACTACAAAAGGGCATGTAGACTTGCTATCATTGGTTGTTGTGGTTTTTTTGTCCTTGTCACAATGGGGGAGGGGGCAGGCCAGAAACATAGTCTCTGAACACAATCTGAATTGTACCATAAATAAAAGGATTTCAGAAAGAAAAGGCTGGCTAATGATCAAAAGAGTCCCTGTCAGCTTTCTCATGGCTGGCTGGATGCCTTCTGCATTAAAGCTTTGTGAGATCCGAATGCAAACCCTAACACTTGCTTTTCAAGATTAGAGGTTATGCATTACAAACCAGCAAGCACTGAACAAAATTACTGTAGATTAAGATTCCATACATTCTTGCTTTTTGCCTTGCAAATAAGTATTTTATTATTAGGATTGTGCCTTGTAACTAGTGTTTGGGTAGAGGACTGTTTGGGAAAGGGAGGAGAACACCATCTAGCCTGACCTATGCTGTTCTCCAGATTACTTAATTTACAGTTCATCCAAAATAGCACTATTAATTGGTGAAATGAATTTAATGAGAATTTAGTGTGTTTGCTTCCATCCGCATCTTAGGCATAGAATAAGCACAAACCTGTTGCTTGTTTATTTCACAAGGATGGCAGTTGTTATTTTAATGCTGCTGCTTAAAAGCAGCTTTCTTTGTTACAGATGTAGCAGGAAGGATTTCTGTCACCTTCTAAATAAATATAAACTATGGTTTTATTAAAAGCAAGAGAAAGTGTTTCTTCCGCTTCTTGGCACAGGAGGAAGAAGAGAAATTAGACCCACAGAAAATATTGCCAGGGTGATTAATAATATGCTAATCAATGTAATAAGCAATATATATATGACAAATAAATGTGAAAAAGATATAAACCACCACTGTGGGAGAATGAATGTGCAGAGGGTTCAGGCCAGGATCATGCCCAAGGCCCTGCTCCTATTTATTATTTGAAGCTTTTCTATCCTGAGGCAATTGTGCAGCCACTTTTTGGGGGGGGGAGCATTAGACATGATGGTTGGAAACATCCCCTTTTGGCAGGGGTGTAGGAAGGGGGGGGGGTAGTCAACCCCATGTGTCATCCATGAGGGGGGTTGACAAAAAGGCACACCACGGGGGGACTCGCTCCACCCACCCAGTGTGCGGCAGATTGCCTCCCCCCCATGTGCAGCTCGTCCCGCTCCAGGCGTCCATGCAACTAACTCCACCACTGCCTTTGGAGAGTTGTGGAGATACAGCTGCAGGATTTCTGGATGAAACTGAGTATCTAGACCCATTTCAATCTGATTTTGGACCCAGGTTTGGAACTGAAGCTGTCTTGGTCACCCTGAGGGATGACCTCAATTGAGCCATCACTGGAAAGATAGCTTCCATGAGTTGTGATTTTCTCCACACAAACAGGTCATTAGCTGGTCCTGTACACTGATCGTCAGAGAACCTTTCTTTAAACACTACACTAGACAGGTTGGCATCCTACTGCTAGTCAGCATGTCACAGTGGGTTTATTTGAGTTTGTTTGTATGTATACCCATATTAATGGTCTGTATTTGCACTGTATTTACAGTTAGAACTGGATATGGAACAACTGATTGGTTCAAAATTGGGAAAGGAGTACGACAAGGTTGTATATTGTCTCCCTGCTTATTTAACTTATATGCAGAATTCATCATGCGAAAGGCTGGACTAGATGAATCCCAAGCCGGAATTAAGATTGCCGGAAGAAATATCAACAACCTCAGATATGCAGATGACACAACCTTGATGGCAGAAAGCGAGGAGGAATTAAAGAACCTTTTAATGAGGGTGAAAGAGGAGAGCGCAAAATATGGTCTGAAGCTCAACATCAAAAAAACCAAGATCATGGCCACTGGTCCCATCACCTCCTGGCAAATAGAAGGGGAAGAAATGGAGGCAGTGAGAGATTTTACCTTCTTGGGCTCCTTGATCACTGCAGATGGTGACAGCAGTCACGAAATTAAAAGACGCCTGCTTCTTGGGAGAAAAGCAATGACAAACCTAGACAGCATCTTAAAAAGCAGAGACATCACCTTGCCGACAAAGGTCCGTATAGTTAAAGCTATGGTTTTCCCAGTAGTGATGTATGGAAGTGAGAGCTGGACCATAAAGAAGGCTGATCGTCGAAGAATTGATGCTTTTGAATTATGGTGCTGGAGGAGACTCTTCAGAGTCCCATGGACTGCAAGAAGATCAAACCTATCCATTCTTAAGGAAATCAGCCCTGAGTGCTCCCTGGAAGGACAGATCGTGAAGCTGAGGCTCCAATACTTTGGCCACCTCATGAGAAGAGAAGAATCCTTGGAAAAGACCCTGATGTTGGGAAAGATGGAGGGCACTAGGAGAAGGGGACGACAGAGGACAAGATGGTTGGACAGTGTTCTCGAAGCTACGAAAATGAGTTTGACCAAACTGTGGGAGGCAGTGCAGGACAGGAGTGCCTGGTGTGCTATGGTCCATGGGGTCACGAAGAGTCGGACACGACTAAACGACTAAACAACAACAACAATTTGCATGTAGCCTATTTATGTTCACATTTTGCAGGTGCAAAGTTGTGGCCATGGAAGGGGTCACAATCCTGTTATTAATATGAGAAGGACTGCTCTACTCCTATAGACATTCAGTAGGTATAGACTGTGTGATCTGCACTGCCCTGACTCTGTGACACACATGCAAATTTATATTTGAATCATAGAATTGTAGAATTGGAAGAGACCCTGAGGTTATATCTAGTCCAACTCCCTGAAATGCAGGAATCTCAACTAAAGCACCCATGACAGATAGCTATTTGACCTCTGCATAAAAACCTCCAAAGAAGGAAAGTTCACCACCTTCTGAGGGAGTGTGTTCCACTTTTGAACAGCTCTTACCATTAGAAAGTTATTCCTGATGTTTAGTCAGAATCTCCCTTCTTGAAACTTGAAGCCATTGGTTTTGGTCCTAGCCTATGGAGCAGGAAAAAACAAGTTGCTTCATCTTCCATGTGACTTTTCTTTAGATATTTGAAGATGGCTATCATACCTCCTTTCAGTTTCCTCTTTTCCAGCCAACACATACCCAACTCCCTCAACCGTTCCTCATGCGGTTTGGTTTCCAGACCCTTGATCATCTTAGTCACCCTCCTCTGCACATGTTTCAGTGTGTCAATTTATTGTCTTTCTTAAATTGTGGTGCCCAGAACTGGACAAAGTATTCCCAGTGTGATCTGACCAAGGCAGAATAGAATCGAATTAGCTTTTCTTTTGCTGCAGCATCACACCATTGACTCATGTTAATCGTCTGGTCTATTAAGACTGCTAGATATTTTTCACATGTACTACTGGCAAGCCATGTGCCTCTTGTCTTATATTTGTGCAAGCGGTTATTCCTGTCTAAGTGTAGAATATTACATTTACTGCTATTGAAATATATTAGCTATGTTCAGTGAGGCTAAACCAGTGCAGTTGCACTGATGCATTTGTGGTGCCCTGAGTTTTTTTCTCAACACTATAACCTGTGTGCTTTGCTGCATGTGTGAAATACTACAGCTATTTACACCATTTTATCATGCAACAGCATGTTTACCTACAGAGGTCCCACTGATTTTACTCAGGGCTCACTTATAGGTAAGGATGCCTAGGATTGCTGCCATAATAACTGATTCTGTCTACCTACCAGAGAGTTTTTGGTCTCCATTAACCTTGAACTTGAGGAAGTGCCCCTTACTCCTTCTCAGCTCTTATGCCAAACTTTTCATACAAAGCTACTTTTCCTGATTCTATTTACATTCCAGAGCTGTGGCAGGTGAAGACATTGGTCACTGGGCCAAGGATAAATGACAGTTTTCTTCCTGTAGTCAAGTTAAAATTTATTTTTAATGGATCACTGGGATGAGTGCATGTTTACCAAGCAGCAAAAGAAAAGTCAAGGAGACATGATATGGATGTCACTCACATGGGAAGCAAGGAATGACGAGAGAGAGAGAGAGAGAGAGAGAGAGAGAGAGAGAGAGAGAGAGAGAGAGAGAGAAACTTACTGTGTTCTTGGTCCCAGATACATAAAAGAAATAAATAGATCCTCCTATTCTCAATATTATGATGCCAAATGCATCTTGCCAAATGATGTGCACCTTCTACAACAATAAATAGCCATGGCACCCTGCTCCATTTCCCTTGGACCATGGACCATGTGGCTAACACTTTTCTCACATACCATGGCTCTGACACATAAATACTTCTGAGGCTGCTATTCTTATTCAGGGTGAATCTTCCATTGTTCCCAATAGATGCTTCATTTCCAGGATGAACAGCAAGCTTGAGGAGGCAACGTTTATCAGACACATAAGGGTTCAAGTGGGAGGAAATTGCTTGTTTCTCTTCCCCACATGCTGTGGTTTTGGAGAACCACCACCTTGGCACATACACAGTGACTATTACTAGTTAGAAAACTAGTTAGAAAAATATTCACTTAGTATCAAGCATTAATGGTCAAAGGCCTGGAAACGATGCCTTATGAGGAACGGCTTAGGGAGCTGGGTATGTTTAGCCTGGAAAGAGAAGGGGTGATATGATAGCCATGTTCAAATATATAAAAGGATGTCATATAGGGGAAGGAGAAAGGTTGTTTTCTGCTGCTCCAGAGAAGCGGTCACGGAGCAATGGATTCAAACTTCAAGAAAGAAGATTCCACCTAAACATTAGGAAGAACTTCCTGACAGTAAGAGCTGTTCGGCAGTGGAATTTGCTACCAAGGAGTGTGGTGGAGTCTCCTTCTTTGGAGGTCTTTAAGCAGAGGCTTGACAGGCATATGTCAAGAATGCTTTGATGGTGTTTCCTGATTGGCAGGGGGTTGGACTGGGTGACCCTTGTGGTCTCTTCCAACTCTGTGATTCTATGATTCTAAGTGTAGTTTGACCCTTAGCCCAAGAGGGCAAAGATTAGGAAGATCCTGAGAAGGTTTGGGAGACTGAAGTAAAAATGAAGTTAATAATAATAATAATAATAATAATACATACCTGTTTAGGGAGGCTTTTAATGTTTAATAGATTACTGTGTTTTATTTTTCTGTTGGAAGCCACCCAGAGTGGCTGGGGAAACCCAGCCAGATGGGTGGGGTATAAATAAATAAATAAATAAATAATAATAATAATAATACTTACATTCATCCCCTCCTTCCTATTTCTTGTTCTTATTCCCTATCCTTATCTATTTCTGATCTTTTATCCCATTCCTTATCTTCCTATTTATCTGTTTTTAAAAGAAATCTAGATTTTTTGGGGGGAGGCAGATTCTGCGGAAGCCAAATAGTAACACAATTTAATAATTAGACATCTCTTTTTATTCTTATAGTATTGGATTACCCAGTTTTTCAGCTCAATATTTTGTTCTAGTTATAGCTTCCTCATTTTTTGGTATAGATCACATGAAGAGGAACTTGCAAAACAACTGTGTTCAACATATACTTGTTTAAAAAGAAAACGTCATCACACCTGGGGCAAACCTAAAAGCATCCCACTCTACATAAAAGTATTCCCTACATGTGTGTAATGCATGTATAGAGCTAAAATCACACTCAAATCTGGCACATAATATTTCATGTGTATTAATTGTTATCTGATAATCTATGTCAGATGGTGTTAAAGGTAAAGGGACCCCTGACCATTAGGTCCAGTCATGACCAACTCTGGGGTTGCGGCGCTCATCTCGCATTATTGGCCGAGGGAGCCGACGTATAGCTTCCAGGTCATGTGGCCAGCATGACAAAGCCGCTTCTGGCGAACCAGAGCAGCACTCGGCAATGCCATTTACCTTCCCGCCAGACGTGCTTTCGAACTGCTAGGTTGGCAGAAGCAGGGACCGAGCAACAGGAGCTCACCCTATGGTGGGGATTCGAACCGCCAACCTTCTGATCGACAAGTCCTAGGCTCAGTGGTTTAACCCACAGCGCCACCCGCACTGGTGTTAGAGAGTCTCTAATTCATAATACTGTATATTCATATTTGGGAGCATGTGATGTGCTCATTACTTTTGGTTCCTTTACTGAGAATGTGTGTGCAGTAAAGAAAAAGCTTCAATACAAGGATGAAAAACTTAAGTAAATGGGTGTATATTCCTGAAGAAAGTAGATGAATAGTGGAGTGTCACAGATGGAAGATACAGGTAAACAGATGTTTAGGAGCCCTATATTAGATGTCAGATACCTCACATTTTCTGCCTATTCGCCACTGAACCCAATTCAAGATTTTGGTTTTGACTTAGAAAGCACTAAACAGTTTGGGATTCAGCTACCTGAGGAAACAACCCTCTCCATACTATCCAGCCCATCATTTGAGCTCTGCTCCAGGGACCTGATGGTCATCCCAGCATTAAATGACATCTTAGGGATCAGCCATATAGCTTTTTCATCAGTAGCATCCATGATGTGGAACACACTGTCTCTGGAGGTTAGGTTTTTCCAATCACATGTAGCCACTATGTGCAAGGAGGCACTCCTGTGTTCTTCTTCTGATACAGACCAACATTAGAGCCAAAATTAGCTAAAAATGTGGCCCCATTCTAGTTGTACTCAATGATACACATATATGGAGCTTTTATTCTGAGACTCTTTTGTAAGCTGCTTTAAGAGCCTCTCAGGGATATACAGTGGGATATGAGTATTCTAAATGAATGAATATATGGCTGTAATTCACCATTTCCAAAATAAGAAAATATTCCTAATTATTGGCTCTACCTTTCTTCAGTTGAAAGTGGCTATTAGTGAACTAGTCATTTAGTCTAGAGCTGGGAATCTATATTACAAAGCATAAAATGCCTTCTTAAATACTGCCTATGGAAATTAGGGACATCTGGCTGATAGTGGTGTTGCTTTATTGTGTGAAGCCCATGGATTTTATACATGGATTTTACTGTATGACAGGTTCACAGCCTATTGATTAAGCACTTTATAAGATGCACTTAATGCATGACTTTAATTGTTTGTGTGCATGCATGTGAGAAAGCAGGGGGAGAGTAATGTTTCATCAAAACAAAAGTCTTTGGGGCCCTTAATGCATGAACTAAATAAAATCAAAAGTCATGGCCAATGTGGAATGGTTTAGGCAAGGCCAAGGCCAATAACAATGGTTTACCTTTATTGTACACACTGGAGGAGTTTTGTATTATCAGGTGATTATTTGAAGGCAAACACTTGACAATGTCCAATATACATACACAGACATCAATAATTAACAGAAGATATGACCTGTCCAATGTACTTCACACCTACTACTTAGTGCTGATTGCTACACTATTTCAGTAAGGTAGAAAAGAAGTCTGCCACATATCAGGACTTAGACCATGAAAAATCAAGCTACAATATAGCTACAATATGCTGAGATTATTGAGCAGAGAATATTAAAAATAAGCCTGCCAGGGAATGTATGGGCATTTTCAAAAGACTCATCTGTGAGGATCCACAACTACCTTTAGCAAGAAAATGACTTTCAAGAATTACTGGCCTGAGGCTTACTGAAATGAAATTATGCTAGTGAGACAAAGAATGAAGTCTATTTAAAAAGCTACATTAATCCAACTCCAGAAGTGGTTGTAGAACTTAAATCAACAAAGCATGCCATTCAGAAGGCAACTAGATAATGAGCAAGCCAAACTGCATCTTACACAGAGAATCCAATAGGATTAAAAAAAAAAAGTAAAGTGGTTCATGTTGTGAGCAGAATGATACAGTGAGTTGTATATTTTTGAGACTCCCAGAAAGCAGTCAATGAACTGCTAGATTTGCATGCAATAAATGTGTTCGGTATGGAGCAACCTGAACAGTGATGAACCAAAGACTGGAAAGGATGCTATTCAAGCTGAACAGTAGGTGTGGAAAAGTCACCATGTTATTAAACATCTTTGACCTCTGTCCATATAGCTGCATAGAAAAAGTAGAACAGGATATACTAGGTGCCATTACTAAAATAAGAACAAATAAATATATGGATGATTCTAATATGATAGAATGGAATTCTCTTGTCAGCAGCATAGACAGAGTATTATTTACAGAGAGATCCCCCTTACATTGGGTTTGCAGGAAGAGCATTGGAATGAGAAGTGTTAAGGGTGGACTCAAAAGCTTGAAAACCCCTGCTATAATTTATTGTGTTCATATGTCTTGAGATATGTTACAACTTTGTGCTGATTCTCATGTTAGTTTTTACTCAAATATTGTTGGCATCCATTTATCTCAAGACAATGGAGGAGTGCACCTTTGGGTGAGGTCAAGCTGTTGGAGGTTACAGTGCCTGCTGGGTCTGTAGAAACCGATTCAGGAGAGACATGTTTTGTTGCAGCTGGGACAGACGAAGGCATCCAGTTGTGCTGCTGATGCACTACAGCATTCCTTCACTCTGTGCTCCTCCCAGTGGTCATTGCTACTCTTGTCACAGCTATGGATGCACTTGGCTGCCACCAGGCACTGTTTCTGGCAGAGCATGTCCTTGGGGATTTTGCCATCTTCCATTCTGTGGGCATGACCAAGCCAGCATAGACATCACTGAGAAAGGAGAGTGAACATGCTGGGGATGTTGGCTTGGGTGAGAGCATCTTTGTTTGAGACTCTGTTCTGCCATGTGGTGCTCAAAATCTTCCTGAAACTGTGCATGTGGAAGGTGCATCCAGACATGCACCCACAGTGACAATGAAAATGTGCTTATAGGTGCAGATCTCTTGTGCAGATTGTGTTGCTTGTGTTTCTACTGTCAAACTATTCTGCATCCACTTCAGATACATCATGTTAATTTGCACTCTGCCATTCCATTATGGACAGCCATTCCTATCTGATATACTGGGATTCCAATATCATTGATGTTTATCTCTGAGCATTAAAATGGCAGGAAAGTGCAGTAGCAGACAATAGGATCCTCACACAACTGTATCAATACTGTTTTCAGTGTCCCAAGAAATCTCACAACAATGACCACGAGAAAGAATAATATTGAGAATAAGGTTTAAGCTCCAAAACAATTCTTTTATGACATTCCCTAAATGTCAGTATGATATGTGCAATTGGCTTCATATATCCAC
Organism: Zootoca vivipara; assembly: GCF_965207765.1. Classification (NCBI taxonomy): domain Eukaryota; kingdom Metazoa; phylum Chordata; class Lepidosauria; order Squamata; family Lacertidae; genus Zootoca; species Zootoca vivipara. Next base: position 61,817,999 of record NC_142587.1, read on the forward strand.
TTGAGGGACGAACAATACATTCCATGGTTGTTGCTTTTTTGTGTTTGTTGGTGAATGTTTATTTTATTGGTGAATTAGGCACCTATTTTTACATTTGAGTTGCTATTTTTAGTTTACTGCCAGTTGTCTTGAGCACCAAAATACAAATTTAATAAATTTATGCAGTGTTTAGAGATTCTTCTGATTAAGCAGAATGAAGAAAGAAAGAAAATGGATACAGAAAGGATTTCTATTAAATCAACGGTGCCTGGTGTGGTGCCCAGTGATACTGGTAGAAGATAATGAAGCCAACTGTAGCTGGAGCCAGATTCAATAATAGGCAACAACAAAGCATGACACGTGGGGCCTACTTTTGTCCCTGGCCTGCTGAGTTATACAAGAGCAAACGTGAGACGAAGGAGGAGCTGAAATCCAGGGCCCCCTCCTGAGCTGCGTGTAAATCAGAAGGGAGGCAGGTGGGAGCAGACAGAGGCCAACCTGAAGTTGGTGGGGGCGTCCTCCATTTTTCCCAGTAAAGCAAACTCCACCTCTTTAAATCCTTTACGCCTGTGTAAATCCAAATTATGACGCCACAGTGAAGTTCCGGAGGAGTAGCAAGAGCATCACAGAAATGTAACTTTAAATTGGCAGCAAGTCCACGCCTTCATACCTTTACCTACATGGGCGTGAGAAGCGAGATGCAAGGATCAGCAGCGCGGCAGAGGATCGGCGTAGTGCAGGTACTGTGCTTTGTTCCGGGGTCCGTCCCTGCGCAGTTCATGTCCGCTTCTGGCATTTCTGCTCTCCCTGGTTCTTCCACACGTGCCTCTTACTTGTTTTGCAATCTGTCATCCACCGCCCCGCCCCGCACCTCCCCAGAGCTGATTGGATCACGTCTGCCGATCAGCAGTGCCTGTAGTCTTCTGGCCGTCCCTCTCTTTAGCTACGCACATAGCGAATTATCCTTGTAAGAATCGGCTGCTGCTGCCGCTTCTGGCTGCCTGAGTTGTGACCCATTTTCCCAAGCGCTCTCTCGCACACACGCTCTCGCCGCCGCTGCCGCCGCCGCTGCTTTCAAGCGGGCGCCGTCTTCAGCCCGCCGGGTGCTCGCAAGTCGAGAGAAGCAGCCACTTTCAGAACTACCTTTGGACAGCGACTTCCCTCTTTCCACCTCCCCACACCTTTTTATTCTTTTCCCCAAACCGCTCATTGGCTGGCAAGGAAACACCCCGCTTGCATTCCTCATAGGCTCAGGCAAATGCCAGTCCAAAGTTGAGACAAAGAGGGCGGGCACTGCAAAGCAATAAGTCCCCTTCACACGCGGACATCCCCCCCCGCCGTCCCCAGAACTCACTCATCAGCTTTCCTCTTGCATCGGTGCTGTCCGCTGACAGGTTGGCAGCGCAGGATAGACCCTCTCCTATTGGAGAGCCGCAACTGCCTGTCAGGCCCTGGCTGTGAAAGGGGGAGGACGCTCCCGAGAGCGTGGCTGTGCAAAAAATAAAAAAATGTGCCGGGGGTAGGTCCAAAGCCCAGCGAGGGGGCGTGGCCTGGCAAGTTAGAGGCGTGGCTATTCAGAGAGAGGGAAACGTGCCTGGGAAGGGGGCGGAGTCCTGTAGGAGAAAGGAGGGGTCATTGTGGCGGGGGGAGGGAGGAGGAGGAGCTGCGCGCGCTGAGATTGCCCTTGTGTCTAGAGCTGGGAAAGCGGCTGGTGTAGCGGAGCAGTCTCCCTGCGAGCTGAGGTGAGTGGCAGCGTGCGAAGCAGCAGGAAGGCGAGCGCCGCAGCTGCCCGCCCGTCTCTCCTCAGCACCCGGACCGGCCGGAGAAGGGGCGGCCGAAGAAGGGAGCTTTCGCTGGTGTTTCCAGAAAGGAGCAGCCGACTCCTGGCGAGGAAGGAGCGAGGGAGGAAGTGTGCAGCCGCGTGCCCCCCACCGAGGGAAGGACGGGCTTGGGGGGCGAACTGAAGAGGGCGAAGCCAGCCGCCGCTTCTGCCGCCGCCGCTCGCCCCCATTGCACCCCCGCGCGACCCTGGTCCTCCTCTTCACCCCGCTGGAAAGGCTGAGGGAGACACTGCGGCGGCGGCGGAGGCGGCTCCTGCTGGGGGGAGGACGAGCCCGGCGAGAGGAGGAGGAGGAGGAAGAGGAGAAGAAGAGGAAGAAGAGGAAGAAGAAAGAGGGAACAGCGGTCGCAGCAGCAGCAGCAGCTGCTGCGGGATTCTCTGCCTCGCGCCCAACCAGCCCGAGGGAAACCCCCAGGATGCGGCTGAAACCGAGCGTCGTCTTGCGCTTATACAGCCTCTGCGGGATCCTCATACAAGGTACCACCCCCGCCCGTGCCCACTTTGCCGCCGCCGCCTCTCGGCCCCCCGCTCGCGCCCAACTTCTGGCTGCGACGTGCGTGCCAAGGCTGAGGTGGGGTCGTCGTGGGGCCGGAGGGGCACCCTGTGCTCTTTCCTCGCCGGCTTGGAAAGACTCCTCGCTCGACCTCATTCCCTCCTCCTGTCGCCTCCTTCCCCCCTCCCCCCCACTCCCTGGAGACTTGCCCCCAGCCTGCCCCTCATTTGTCTTCGCATCTCTCGGCTCCCCCTCCCCCCTTCCCAATCCACTGCCCGCCCGCAAGCTCCTTTCCCTGCCGTCTGGGTTCTCTAATCCTGGGTTTCCTTCCCCCTTTATCTCTTCCCTTCGCTTCCTCCTGGCTTCCCATCCCTCCTCTCCCGTGCGCCCCCCTCCCCCGCCGTCTTTCGTCTATCCATCACCCTTCGGCGCTCTCGCTCTCTCTCCTCCTCCTCCTCTTCTACCAGCACCTCCTAGCCTCCAGCACCGCCACTTGTACAGAGCCTGCCATCCTTAAAGTGCTGCACAAACATTAATCCTCCCCTGCCCGCCCCTGAAAGTCCTTCCCTCCCGTCCCCTGAGAGTCTTGCAGCACCCTCTTTCACCTCGGTTTTTACTCCTCGTACCCTTTCCCTCCAGCCACTTTTTTTCACCCCATCGCCTATGTCTATAAAAGTGAGAGGGGCGATGCAGCGAGAGGAACAACGTGGGCACTGCAACACCATCCCGTGATGGGGGGGGGGGGAGTAAAATGCTTGAAAGCTGAGCGCTGGTTAAGAGGAGGCTCGAAGAAGGCTGTGCATGCGTGGCTTACTGGAGACTTAAAGATGTGCAGAGCTAGGTCTCCTAAACCTTTATTCTCTCGGCCCCCTCCCAGCACCCCACCTCGGCATAACCTCCAATATGGAATGCATCCTCACAGTCCCCTTTGAGGCTGGATTTTATTTGTCCCCTTGTTCCTTATGTCTGCACCAATGGCTCTAATCCTATGCCTCACAAGTGAAATGTAACAATTGTAGTGGCGCGCGGAGAGGGGGGGGATGTACAAGCGACTGTCGTTATGCAAATGGATGGTTGTGGAAATATGTGGATGTAAAGTAGGTGGTGGTTTATTTCCAGCTCCCATCACCATCTCGCTCACCACCCACCACCTTGAAAATCAAATTAAATCGGCAATGTGTGTTAGGGAGCCAGCCTAGAGATTCCGTTGTTCCTGATGCTGTTAAGAGAATGTGGTCATGGTGCTGGAATGTGCAATGAGGGTAATGGATGTGCGTGCCTGTGTGAGAGAGAGTGAGTGAGAGAGTGTGTATGTGTGCCTTTATGGCTGCAGTGTTTGAGTATTGGAGGGGGGGGAGAGATGCTATTGCTACCCCCTTTCTCCTTCCCTTTCCCACGGGCAGGGGAGGATGGGGTCGCTAGATACCCAAATGTGTCAGGATGAAGGACTCCCGAGTCTTAAGAATCATCTAGACAGCTTTTGGAGGCTGTAAATGAGGTCAGCAAGCACCAGCAACTTCCCCATGTTTTTCTCAGGATGGTTGGCTTCCCCACCCCATCAGGATGGCCGGGGGCAAAGAATTGTCTCAATCGTTCTGTGTATAGGGAATTCAGAAAGAGCCAAGTATGACCTTGTGGCATTCCCCCCACCGTCTTCTTCAGTAGCAGTGTTATAAAGTTTATTGTATTTCATGCCTCCGTGCACTTGCAGTAGCATGAGATGAGGTCTCAGAACAGGCGGGGGAAGCTTTTTCTTCCTACCCACCCCACCTCTGAAAGGAGAGGTAACCTTTTAAGTGAGTCTGTGACTGTTGTATTTTGAAACCTGCAACCCCTGCTTCATCTTCTGAGCAAGCAGGATTTTTAAAAAAGCAGTGCTGAAAGGAGGTGGAATGATTTCATTTGGTGGCTGCAATGATTTTGTACGGTTGGCTATTTGCTTTCCTTACCGATCTGTGTGAGCTGCTGGGACTGGCATAGTACAAGGAGCTGCTGTGGTGCTACTGTATGGGATTATTTATTGGGAAATCTGGCAGGTGGCACATGTAGAGGGTTGCCTCTTACTGTTAAATTTCCATGTGAATTGTTGATTCTCTTTGCTGCAAAACGGGGGAAGCTCCCTTTATTGATTTTTCTTATCAGTATGATTATGGTTGCTACTGTTGAAGGAAAACTTGATATTTTTAGGATGCTGTCCACTGCATTCAGTGCATCATGTGTTTAATAATAAACAGTCAGTGTAAAATCTTATTTTTCTGCCTAGATTTGTCCTTTTTAAAAATAATAATAATAACAGAGCAGTTCAGTGGTTGTGCCAGGAAAAAGATTGCACCACTGCAGGCAGTGTCAGGTAACAGAAAAATGCCATACAGTTTTGGTTGTGTGCATGAAGGTAACCAAGCTGGGCCTTTTCATATAGGATAGAGAATGTCATTTTTCTTGTTACATCACCTACATGGTACTTTCCCTATATTTTAAAAAATGTGGGGTGTTCTCATTTTGGGGTAAACCTTCCCTTTTTTATTTTCAGCAACAGCTGGCAAGAAGAACAGCAGCTCAAACATTCAGTCTTACAAAAGGTAGCTGAGAAGGCTACTTTTAAAAACCCTTTGCCTGGCCTTCCTCTTTATGCTACTGAATATTTCTGCATATGTAAGGGACTGAGTAGTGTGCCCTGTTTTGAGCCCTCCTTTGTAGGATTGGAATCAGACAATGATGGCACAGGAAATAAATGCACGTTGATAAGGACAGTATAGTACATCCAGTAGGTACATTTTTAGACACTTCCTATTATGCTGATAACCCCATAGTCTCTCTCCCCCACAACTAGTTTGGCATTAACATCAGGTTTGGCAAATGTACTGTGGACACTATTACTCTTGTATAGAAAATATAGCTAATTCTGCCAGATTAATTTGCTTTCTAAACTTTCCATTTTATCAGTTGAAAGTTCCATTGGCCTTTCCTTCATGCGTTATCCCACCCCACTGTAGTAGCTGTTCTGGAGGATGTGTTTTCTACATAAAGAGTGAAACTCAAATCCCCCCAAAATCTAATTTTGCTAGTAGATGCCTACTAAAACAGTTCACCCCCCCCTCTGAAATCCAAATCTTTTGAAATGTAAATCTGTATTATTATTATGATTATTATTATTATTATTATTATTATTATTATTCTACTTTTAGAAATGTGTAGTGTACTGGTGTAATCTTGATTTTGATTTGGAGCTGCATAATCAAGGTGGTTAATGTGGAAATCTGGCTTTATTAGAACCACCTGTCTTAACCATGAGGTTATGACAGTCAACACTACGAGGAGATAATGGATGCTCAGCTTCTGGAAAGTCTTCTGGAAAGCCTTTTAAGTGACAGGTAGCAGTTGTAGAAAGTATAAAATAGGTATTTAAATAACTTCATCACATCAGTTAATGATATTGGTGTGGACAAAAATATATATGACAGTATGGTTTTTGTTAGTGAAGCTGGAGGAAGCTTTCTTTCCTAGATTTTAATATGAATGTGTAGATAGTTTCTTCCCCCATAATTGCAGTGAATATTCATGATTATGTGAGTGTAGCCCCACCCACATATCTCAACCTAACCATTCTACAGTTTTATTTCCCCCATGATGACACTTAAGCTTAGCATATACTATTTTGGTTTTATAAATTTGCAAAGCAAAATCTTTGGAATTGCTAGATATTTTGCCAACTCTATAAAATCAACCATAAGCTCACTTGCATAAACTAAAACCAGTCATTAGGTAAGTACTGGTAGCATACTTCCATAAGCTGTGTATTGCATAATATATACTATGAAATTGCAGCAGTAAATATATTTTACTGTACTTTGTGTGTATAGAAGTGCTAGAATTGTAGCTGCTGTAGCCCCCTGCTGTGTGATAATGCAAATGGCATCTAATGCTTTAATGTGCTGTGCTTTTGTGAGAACTGGATAGCACTGTATTAGATGCAGAAGCTGTTACACTCAATACTTCACTGGCACTGAGTAAATATTTCAGAGCAATTCCTACAGTTCCTTGAGAAAATGTGTGATTGAAGTAAAATTTTCACTGAATGATTGTCAGTAGATGACTAGCTAATAATCGTGTTTGAGGTTGATCGTGATATGTCTTTTCAAAACATCTTGCTGATGAGTCTGTAAAATCAGAAACATATTTTTTCTTCTGCTTAAAAATAAGCAGGAACAATGAGTTGGCTTTAATGTACTCTATACATAATATTGTTCCTTAAAATAACTGTGTTGTGGTCTTCACAATATCTTGAAGTAGGCAATATTTAAACTTATTTGATCTGTTTCTAGTTTGTATGAAGTGCATCATGTAAAACAAAATTTGCCAAATATATGGCAGCATATTTTAATGAACTAAAGATCCCCCTCTCCGCATGAATTCCATTTTGTTCCTTTCTAAATAGAAGGTATAAAATAACATCAATTGTCCTTTAGCATTAATTGTATATGTTACATTTGTTGGTTTTTATATTCTATAAACAAACAAACAAAATCCTTTTTTGTATTCTATATATGGAGAATGTACAGGTTTTTCCTGTTAACCAATGCATGCATTTAATATAAATGAAAAATTAAAGTATTTGAAAATTTAAAGCAGCAACTCTGGATTTGTAAAAAAAATTGAAAAAAATGGAAGGAACATCTTATACAGTATTGCATGTTTACTTGAAAGTTAGCTCAGATTTCAAGGGGTACTTCCAAGTAAAAGGATATATTTGAGGCAGTGTGCAAACAATTATTAACTTGAAGAATATTTATTAGAATAAAATATATGTACAGAGAACAATCATTACAGCAGTACCAGTGATGTAAATTAGCAAGAGTACACTCTCATGTCATAAGTGAAAACACTGAAGAAGTGTGCATGCACACAAAACCTCATACCAATGACAAACTTAGTTGGTCTCTGTTTCGACTACGTCAGACCAACATGGCTACCTACTTGCAATTTAGTTTCTATTACAGATTTATAGAACTAATATAACTAGCCATTAAATACGTCTCTTTTTGGTATTTTTCTTCAGTTGTTGTTGTTGTTGTTGTTGTTGTTTCTTTTCATAGTGTTTGCAGTTTATATTTTTGAACTTCTGCTTTGCCTACCCTTTTTTTTCAACCCTGACATTTCCTAAGCTCAGGTGTAATTTTATTGGCCAAAGTAAGTTCCATTCAGTTCACTAAAGTGGCATCTCCTTGTTGAAATGTGACTCTTTGTTGCATCTACAGCTCTGGGTTTGGGGTTGCTTTTCATCTCTCAAATACAAAACATCCCAGCAATAATCTCACTCCTTTTGAAAATTTTAACAAGTAATTTAGAAAAAAGAAAAAGTGTTTATTATCACATTGATTTGAATAGTATAATGATGACTTGGAATTCTGCAGCACAACTTATGTTGTTGAAGTTTTTGCAGAATAAAAAGTTCCTAAATATGTTGTCATTTTGATGGAAAATGCAACAGAATAGGTTCTGAATCACTAACGCTGAACACTGTGAAAATTATACTCTAAATACATTTGTGGTATTATTAAATCCAGAAGTTGTTTGTCAGAAAAATGTGAGAAATGTGTCTTGCTTGTATGTTAACTTTTGTTCTTATGACCACCTCCTTTTTATATTCCACTGCTATAATATGATGGATAGATTCTTAGGATTAGTTGGCATGCTAGAAGAGATTGTTTATCCTGATGATAAACCTAGAGTTTTCCTCATTTACAATGATAACATCTTTTTGAAAAGGGAACATTAAGAACAACATACGGTAGTTCCTGGCTTTGCAAATGTATCCCCAAAGGACTTCTGGGCTACTGGTTACAATGTTGACTTCTAAAGGTAGTGCCGCACTATGGTCATACCTTTGGCACTATGCTTATTCTATATTTTTATTTGCAAGTTGAAAATTTGGTCTCAGCTAATGTCAGAATCTAGGCTAGCTGTTACTTTCCTCCCTGAAGCAAGTAAAGTGTGAAATGAAGTTGATTCTACTGCTGCCTCTTTGACTATTAACTCTCTGAAATATCCAGAAAGACTTTTAGTAAATGAGATTGTAGCCAGTGAAGGCAACAATTATAGGTTTATTGTTAGGTTTTTATAATGTTGCATCCCTTTGAGGACATGCAGATGCTGCCTTGGCCGTGATAAGAGCAGACTTGCTGGTTATCATTTTGGCTGGGGCAGAAGTGTCAATTTTTGGTTGGTTTTCATGGGATGAGCTGAAGGAGAAGACCATATCTCTATTATATAGAGCACTGAGGTATTCCTATACAGTATTAAACTATCAAGTGCATTACCCCCCAAATAAACTCCTTCTTGTACATACAGTGGAACCTCGGTTTATGAACACCTCGGTTTACGAATTTTCGGTTTACGAACGCCACGGACCCATCTGGAACGGATTAATTCACTTTCCATTACTTTCAATGGGAAAGTTCGCTTCAGTTTATGAACCCTTCAGTTTATGAACAGACTTCCAGAACCAATTACACCCATGCTTCGGGTTAAGTACGCTTCAGGTTGAGTACTCCGTGGACCTGTCTGGAACGGATTAATCCACTTTCCATTGCTTTCAATGGGAAAGTTTGCTTCAGTTTATGAACGCTTCAGTTTAAGTACTCCGCGGACCGTCTGGAACAGATTAATCCACTTTCCATTACTTTCAATGGGAAAGTTCACTTCAGTTTATGAACGTTCATTTATGAACAGACTTACAGACTTCCGGAACCAATTGTGTTCATAAACCGAGGTACCACTGTATACCGATATATTCTTTGTACTGTATTATTCTTGTTCATGAATGACACACACTGAGTTCTGCTTATTCGTCCGCATTCTAAGTGTCACCTCTTTCTCTATGAGCAGCACTTGAACTCGAGACGGAGCAGAGTACATTTACATAGGTTAAAATGAAGGTACTATTTGTGTTTGGTGCCTTCTTCTTCCTTGGAAAACATTGTTGAGCCAAATGATATTTCAGGGATTCTCTGGTCACTACAGAATGGAGATATTGGACAAAAGCATTTTTGGCCTTAATCAGGGATCAGGAAATTTTGGCCCTCCAGATGTTGCGGAACTACAGCTCCCATCATCCTAGCTATGTTTGCTGGGGCTGACCAGAGTTGTAGTTCGGGCAACATCCAGAGACCAAAGATTCTCCACCCTTGGCCTAAATTAATAGGAGCTGTGAATCAACTGTAAGGGGACAAGTATATTTTACAGTACATGCTACTTTCTTTTTATATGTATGCAACTGAATGGAAAAGGTTTATGCCGATATATACAAAAAGCTTCCTCAACTGATCTCTTTATCCAACTTTAGAAAACCTAGCCAACGTTCAGAGGCACTTTTGAGCTGTAAGACCAAGGTTGCTAGACAACCCCTGAGATTATCTGACAACTTCAGGGAAGTTTCACAGGAGAGCACTGGAAACACACCCTATGGTAGTCCTGCCCTCAGCCATCTCTGTAGTCATACAGAAAGTATATCAAACCACCTACATGTTTTAGTTAGCAGAAACTGCTGAGTACACCTCTTATCATATTGGCCAGAAAATTCCTAGGAGACATTGGGAAGCCATCTGTGTATATGCCATTGGATTTTAAGCCACTCTGAGGGTGAGGAAGGAGCTTTGAGCAGAAAAAAAATACCCTATAAATCAAAATATCAAATAAATGAGTCTCCTTAAATTCAGTTTAGCCTGATTTAATGCATTAAACTGTCCACATGTTGCTTAAAAACCAATATTCAGTGGTCTTCTGTAGACTTCTATTTTTAGGACATAGGTGAGAAATAGATTTGTGTGTGTGTGTGCACAGATGAAAGAAAACCAAATAAGTTTATTGAGAATTTTTTTGTTAAAAAATCCTGACCTTAAACTAAGAAGATTGTTTTGACTTGCTTCTGAAATAATAGCTGTGAATATTATAAGAATCTAAAAGAGCAATATTAGTTATGATAGCATTGCTACTGTTTTTGGATTACTAATAAATGTTAGGATTTAATATTGAAATAAAAGTATTTTAAAATATTACATACGACAGAAAATCTTGAGGTATTTGATCAAAAGTCGGAATCTGCTAAGTGTGATCTATATCATGGTAGGGAGACCTTTTTGCAACATCTAAATCCCTTTGCTGCTTACTTGCCTCATATTTCTGTGTCTTCTGCATCAAGGGAAAGGAACTGACTTTGAAAATACATGCAGAGGAAATCAAGAAACAGGGAAGTAAAAGGGGTTGAAACTTCTTTCAATTCATGTAAACCTTCAGTTTTTTTGAAGTACATGAAACCCAAAGTGAAAGTTCAAGAGTATAAAGCTAGAGTTCTTGCCAACATGGATTTAGAAAATTACCCTGAATTATGGTATTATTTTCAATGATATATTTACTGGAATAGAGCAAGGATATAAATTAAATTGAGACAGATGGTAAAGGTAAAGGGACCCTTGACCGTTAGGTCCAGTCACGGATGACTCTGGGGTTGCGGTGCTCATCTAGCTTTACTGGCTGAGGGAGCCGATGTACAGCTTCCGGGTCATGTGACCAGCATGACTAAACCGCTTCTGGCGAACCAGAGCAGTGCACAGAAATGCCGTCTACCATCTACTTGCACTTTGATGTGCTTTCGAACTGCTAGGTTGGCAGGAGCAGGGACTGAGCAACGGGAGCTCACCCCGTCGTGGGGATTCGAACCACTGACCTTCCTATCGGCAAGCCCTAGGCTCTGTGGTTTAACCCACGGTGCCACCCAGGTCCCAACTGAGACAGAAGAAGAAGAAGAGTTTGGATTTGATATCCCGCTTTATCACTACCTGAAGGAGTCTCAAAGTGGCTAACAATCTCCTTTCCCCTCCTCCCCCACAACAGACACCCTGTGAGGTGGGTGGGGCTGAGAGACTTCAGAGAAGCGTGGCTAGCCCAAGGTCACCCAGCAGCTGCATGTGGAGGAGCGGAGACACGAACCCGGTTCCCCAGATTACGAGTCTACCGCTCTTAACCACTACACCACACTGGACAGATGATACATTTGTCTATAGTTACTACGGTTGTTATCTTATACATATTTATCTAGTAGATTGTATTGAATTCAATGGGAATTATTTTTAGTAGACATGCACTGTAAGATATTTGTTGGGTACAATGAATGAATGACATTGAATAATTATATATATATATATATATATATATATATATATATATATATATGAATGATTATCTGAACTATTACCATAATTTAATTACATTATAGGAATGAATATTTCTAAGTTATTATGCCAAAAATAGTATATTCTGTTACTATATGACAGCACCAAGATCTACAAAAAATTTCTAGGAGCAGATAATAAGTATTTCCTTAATGTGGCTAGTTCGTATTTTAAACCTTTACATTTTAAACCTTTATATTTTCCCCTATTTTCCAAAATGGAAAACCAAAATATCCAATATCCTTGAGTACATTAGAGTGCAATAGTTTATATACTGTGCATATTGGGCAATGGAAAAGTTTCTATAACTTCTAATTCAAACAAAAAGGTGGTATATCTGATGTCCCCACTCATTAATAGTTTTAATGTTTTTTTAATTACCCCATCCTATTTTAATATAGTTCTTTCTATCGACAAAGTGCTTTCATGCCATGATTTATCCCAAGAATATATTGTTTTATAAAACAACATTTTGTGAGCCTGAAGTCTACTTCTACTTAGCAAAGCTCTGTGTCCCAGAGCTTAAAAATGTCTGACAGCTCTGAGAATTTTTAAGGACAAATTACCTTGCAGTGTCAGTTGCAGTAGATGCTTAGGGATAAATATCTGAACAAATGGAAAATACCAAACTGACCTACATCTGCTGGATTATCAGTGTGTTAGTGGACCTGTTTCTATTCCTGCCACACAATATGGCAAGAGACTGCTGTGATTATTTCCTAACTAGGAAAAGACCAGACTAATTAGTTGGGAACATAAGAAATGAGTTTCTGAATTAGATGTAATTCATCTGAATATTCATCTGCTGCACCAAAACCCTTTTTGTTCATGGTATTAAGCTTTTTGTTATTTTATGACAGTTAAGTCTAACCAATAAGTTTTCTTCTATTGTAATATCCATTGTGATCCAGTTATTACAAGCTATGGGAGTAAAGTCAGTCTAACCGGGGCGACTTTACAAATGGTAATCATTCCCTCTAATAACAAATTGAGGTGGTGACTGCTCATGGCATTGTAACCAAAACAAGACTACTGAAACACAAGAGGAAGGTATCAGCATGCTCAAGGGAATCCTACAGTTTACAGAAATAATAATAATAAATAGTAATAATAAAAATTATCCACCCCACCACCAACAAAGAAAGAACCCAGACAAATAAGAACTGGAACTGTTCACTAGCCAGGGAATGTTGTGTCGGTTGAAAAAGAAAAATGGAAAATAAAGCAGGGACAAGAGGGAATGTCTGGCTAGAACCCTGAACATGAGCTTGGATGCTAGGACAGAAGTATACACAGCAAAATTTTATTGCAGATCCCACTTATACTAAATGGAAGGATTAGTATCATCCAGAATGTAGAGGACTGCCAGGGAGTCTTGATTGGTTGCAGCTGGGCATCCTACATTCCGGGACTCTCTGTGGCAACAACAGCGAAGAGCAGAAGAGATTAAAGCCTGTCAGCCTGGCCTTAATCCCTGTAAATTTCAGTGAATCATCACCACTCTCTTTTCCCTCAGTGCAGCTGGCCCTTTTATGGGGAAGTTGGGCAGTTGCTCTTCCCCACATTGGAGCACCCCAAGCCTCACTCATTTAATGTTAGCCTGGTCTTGCTTTGCTCGAAATAGCATGGTCCATGAGTGATTCATACCTGGGATTCTCTGATGGCCTTGGGGAGTGGTGAAATGGTCCTTGTGCTTTCAGTCTACTTCATTATATGTGAGCTTGAAAAGGGAGGCTGTGAGTGGGACTAAAGGCAGCAGTGTCCACAGTAAGAAGTAGGAGGGAGTGCTACTTTTCTCTCTTTCCCCCATTGAGAGTGGGACAGCTCAGCTGCCTCTTATCAGAGGTCTAAACTGATCACAGGCAGAGAGCTTTTGAAATTTTTCAAAGGGTCACATGCAATTAGGACTAGACGGAGCTCTTGGAACACAAGTTGTCCGCACCTGCTCACTGTAAAGCTTAATAGAAACACCTGAGAGCTTTTTGCGGTTGTTGTTTTTAATGTACTACTTAAGTGAAATCCTATTGAACTTTGTGGTTTCAGGTGAAAATGACCATATCATGCATTTATGTTTGTGGTGTGTTGTATTGCTAGTTATTGTACTACTGTAGCGTAATAATAGTTCAAATTTGTTTTCCTCTTTACGATGAAACAAATCTCAAAGCCGTCATAAAAGCCATGTTGATCTTGCCATTTTTAATACCACATACTTTGGTTATATTTACTAGACTCAAGAAAAATGTATACCTACTAGTAACAACATAAATGTGAGATTACTTTTAATGGTACTACAGCTGGGTTTCACTATATATATATATATATATATATATATATATATATATATATATATGGCTAAAGGCCTTCCATGGCATTCTGTATTTGCTGCTTAAGGAACAACAGTTTATATTCTTATGTTCAAAGTTAGCAGCAGTATGTAATGGCACTAATGGGTATAAAAACAACTATATATTGGTAGTATAACTGAGAAATTATCAAACTAATACAAAAAATAAAACGGTGACCGAAATATTGCTGGAAAATGGAACAGCTTCTGTGAATTGTGAAGTTGTTAAGGCAACATTGAAGGGGAAATAAACTTTAGCCTTGTGAGTGAGAAGAATGTTGTGTGTTCTAAGCAATTATTGTGAAATAAAAGCAGTAGTGGAATTAATAGGACAGTTGCTCAATTTAATGGAAACTATACTTTTCTAGGGGGAATATGAGAAAGTGCTGTAAATGGCTGCCTAAGATATAGTCTGTTATGCTGCCTCCATTATTCCCTCCACCCCCGGGAGGGGGATTCTTGAATCTGCTGAGGGACAAACATACACATGGACCATCAATTTGGATTGTCCAGACAATGGCAGTAAGATGTAGTTTTGCTTTAGTTGTGGAACACCATGTCATTGATATGCTCTGTGAAAACTAAAATGGTTTTTTCCCCCTGACCTATATTTAAGTTAAAAATCCTGCTGTTTTAAAATGGCTTTCAGTGATCAGCGGAAGAGAGAGAGCTAATTATTCTGTTGTGGTGGTATTATTGCTGTTTGAATGATTTTGAGTCTACTGTTTTGGATTCTAATGATTTATATTTGATGGGGAATCTTATTGTGTGCTCTATTGAGAGTTCAATGGAGGGTGAAAACTGAATTATTCATTTTTGAATGAATGAACAGACTGCAGGGTTTGCCAGTACAGTAGTTCCAGACACTATTTTGTCCATTACTACTCCTATTGCACATGAAACAGGTCTCAGTAATGTAAGGAAAACACTGGGGCCTAATTTGAATAGTAGAGTGTTTGGTATCTGGTGTGTGCGTTTTGCTCCAGAATCTGCCTCTCCCTTCAGTGTGTGTGTTCAGTTAAGAATGTCAGTTAAGAGGGACCAACTGCCTCTTATTGCCTCAGACTTACCTAATGTACATTTAGTTTCTCTCATTAAGTCATTTTGTTACAGTTTTCTTTAAAGCTTAGTTACATTCTAAACTTGGGTGCGTGAGGATATATTCCCAGTCTGCCAGGAGCATTTTTTATTTTTATTTTTAAATCCACAACAATAATTATCCCCTCAAAGATCCACAATCCACGAGAGCTGCTTGCACTGGCGAGGCCTTTCATACACTGCCCCCCAGAATGTCACATCCCTGTGACAGATATTTTGCTACTGTTAGTAGATGTTCCCATTTGCCTAAAAAGTTTGTCAACTTCAGTACTAGATCCTCTGTATGAGTACAAAATACTACAGGGTTCAGGAATCCATATGTCTTTGCCACAGTCCACCTCTCACAAGAAAATATATAGGTGCACACACATTGTTTTATTTGGGACCTATATGAGCATAAGGGGACGACTCCACAAAAATTTGTACAAGCTGAATACTTTCACTCTGGAATAAGTTTTAATTCTAAGGGCACAACATTATGATAGTGCAAATGTGTGCTCTAAGTCAAAAGGCATACCTAAGTACATTTCAAAAATGCATTGCCTATAAACAATCATGTTCTTCTTTATATACTTTGGATATTTTCAATATTCTTAGAAGATATGTGAGGCTCTGAAGAGCTATTTTGCCTCTGCTTGTTTTCAAAATGTCTGCATTGGAGAAAGTATTGGTTTTATAACATACAGTACTGTATAGTTTTTTTAAGAAGCATCCCCCCTTTTAAACATGCATATTGAAAGCTGAATTTACAGAAAAGGAAATATAGTAACCCTGCCTTATGTGCACACAAAGATGAATTTGTAGCTAAATGTTGTGCCTCATTTCATTTTAACAGTATTTTCTGGATCTATTTAATATACACTATTTGCTAAAGAGTGGCAAACTTGCTATTGGATGTTACAGTATATTGTTTAGACATAAAACAAGCAATAATATCTAGGCTCTTGAAACCAGCTTGCAGAAGTAAAAGCCTGTCACTGTAATATATTTGGAAACTTTTAGGTAGGGAACTAGGTGGTGCTGTTCTTTCATCTTTGTATCTTAGCTGAATTCTTCAGGCTTATTTCTGAACATCACTTCCAACAAAGAATTTTGGCTACACTGTCTTTGTTGTTGTTTGGCATAAGTAATTGCTATCTTTTAACAATAGTTTTCTTTCAGCTTTCTGCCTTTTACATGCACTACATGTAAATAACAGCTGGCATAGTGAGGTGGAATGCAGCTGAAGTTGGAAAGAAGGCTGTGTATTATACACCTTGAAATTAGGTATGTTTAGTTGTATAATTACTAGGGATGTCACTTCACTGAAATGTTCTATGGTGCTGTACATATTTACCTGGGAGTCAGCCACATTAAACTCAACAGGGCTTCTGAGTAGACATGTATGAGATTGCACTGTTAATCAATTAAATTTCCATATTCATTAATCCAAGATTGATTAACATTAAAAATAAAATAAACATAGTCTATTAACAACAAGACACAACAGTTACTGTTTCAACTGGGATCATGGAAAATAGCAGAGACAAGGATTTGCAGGTGTAAATTGGTTCTTTCTGCTCATGTTCTGTGGCACCATCTTGATCTGCTAAGGATCAATAGTTTACAGTCTACTTTCCTCATGTAGGAATGTGGCAAGAGACATAGATTTCTTTGATTGAAGCCCCTTCTCATTGCCATAACAGCCTCATTCCTCGCTGTCCTGTCAAAGCTCCTTTCCATGCATTTGTCCCTATTGCTGTTGGAAAAAAGTGAAACATGATTCATTTTTAGTCCAACTGGTGCTTGTTTTACACCTTGCAGGTGGTGCCAAACCCCATAAATTGCTGGCCTGCTCTCCTGGGCCATATTCCTGGCCCCTGGCCCCACCACACATTGTTCAGAGCCCTGCCAGTCCTTGACTTTGAGAAATGATTGATGTTTAGTCTGGAAAAGAGGACTGAGAGGAGCTATGTTAACAATCTTCAAATATGTAAAAGGCTGTCACAGAAGATGTAGCAAGCTTGTTTTTCCTGTTCCAGAGGATCAGACTTGAACCAATTGCTTTAGGTTAGAATAAAGGGGGTTCTGACTAAATATCCCCTTTCTTATGGTAAGAGCTGTTTGACAGTGGAATGGACTAGTGCTATTTTTCTAGAAAATGGGGTGCTGGAACTCACCATGAACACCTCCCACTTTCTCTTAAAATGGCAATGGGGAGGTGCTGGAACTGAGTTCTGGTGAGTTCTGGCTGAAAAAAAAGCCCTGGAATGGACTCTCTTAGAAGGTGGTAGACTCACCTTCACTGTGCATTTTTTCAGTAGAGTTGGATGGCCATCTTTCATGGATGGTTTTATTGAGATTCTTGCACTGCAGGGCATTGGACGAGATGAGCGATGGGGTCTCTTCCAATTCTACAATTCAATAAGTTTATGATTCTAAACTAGTGGTGGCAACAAGCAGTATTTCTTACTTTAAAAGTGAGTTTCACGTTCATGGATTGTGCTCTAGAAATATCTGTGTGACACTTCTGACTGTGTTGATTTCCTTTAAAAGTTTCTGGTCCCAAAGAGATGTATGATACCTATTTCATAGAATCATAGAATCATAGAGTTGGAAGAGACCACAAGGGCCATCCAGTCCAACCCCCTGCCAAGCAGGAAACACCATCAAAGCATTCCTGACAGATGGCTGTCAAGCCTCTGCTTAAAGACCTCCAAAGAAGGAGACTCCACCACACTCCTTGGCAGCAAATTCCACTGCCGAATAGCTCTTACTGTCAGGAAGTTCTTCCTAATGTTTAGGTGGAATTTTCTTTCTTGTAGTTTGAATCCATTGCTCCGTGTCCGCTTCTCTGGAGCAGCAGAAAACAACCTTTCTCCCTCCTCTATATGACATCCTTTTATATATTTGAACATGGTTATCATATCACCCCTTAACCTTCTCTTCTCCAGGCTAAACATACCCAGCTCCCTAAGCCGTTCCTCATAAGGCATCGTTTCCAGGCCTTTGACCATTTTGGTTGCCCTCTTCTGGACACGTTCCAGCTTATCAGTATCCTTCTTGAACTGTGGTGCCCAGAACTGGACACAGTACTCCAGGTGAGGTCTGACCAGAGCAGAATACAGTGGTACTATTACTTCCCTTGATCTAGATGCTATACTCCTATTGATGCAGCCCAGAATTGCATTGGCTTTTTTAGCTGCTGCATCACACTGCTGACTCATGTCAAGTTTGTGGTCTACCAAGACTCCTAGATCCTTTTCACATGTACTGCTCTCAAGCCAGGTGTCTCCCATTCTGTATTTGTGCCTTTCATTTTTTTTGCCCAAGTGTAGTACTTTACATTTCTCCTTGTTAAAATTCATCTTGTTTGCTTTGGCCCAGTTGTCTAATCTGTTAAGGTCATTCTGAAGTGTGATCCTGTCCTCTGGGGTGTTAGCCACCCCTCCCAATTTGGTGTCATCTGCAAACTTGCTCAGGATGCCCTCAAGCCCATCATCCAAGTCATTGATAAAGATGTTGAACAAGACTGGGCCCAAGACAGAACCCTGTGGCACCCCACTAGTCACTACTCTCCAGGATGAGGAGGAGCCATTGATGAGCACCCTTTGGGTTCGGTCAGTAAGCCAATTACAAATCCACTGAATGGTAGCATTGTCTAGCCCACATTTTACCAGCTTCTTTACAAGAATATCATGGGGCACCTTGTCAAAGGCCTTGCTGAAATCAAGATAGGCTACATCCACAGCATTCCCTTCATCTACCAGGCTTGTAATTCTGTCAAAAAATGAGATCAGATTAGTCTGACATGACTTATTTTTCAGGAACCCATGCTGACTTTTAGTGATCACAGAGTTTCTTTCTAGGTGCTCACAGACTGTTTGCTTAATGATCTGCTCTAGAATCTTTCCTGGTATTGATGTCAGGCTGACTGGGCGGTAATTGTTTGGGTCCTCTCTTTTCCCCTTTTTGAAAATAGGGACAACATTTGCCCTCCTCCAGTCTGCAGGAATTTCGCCTGTTCTCCAGGAATTTTCAAAGATTATTGCCAGTGGTTCTGAAATCACCTCTGCCACTTCTTTTAATACTCTTGGATGTAGTTCATCTGGCCCTGGAGACTTGAATACATCTAAACTAGCCAAGTATTCTTGTACTACCTCCTTACTTATTCTGGGCTGTGTTTCACCTGCTGAATCATCTGCTCCATATTCTTCAGGTCGGGCGTTGTTTTCTTTCTTGGAGAAGACTGAGGCAAAGAAGGCATTGAGGAGTTCTGCCCTTTCTCTGTCCCCTGTTTGCATTTCACCATCTTCTCCTCTGAGTGACCCCACTGTTTCCTTGTTTTTCCTTTTGCTACGGACATACCCATAAAAGCCCTTTTTGTTGCTTTTAACCTCTCTAGCGAGCCTGAGTTCATTCTGTGCTTTAGCTTTTCTGACTTTGTCTCTACACGTGCTGGCTATATGTTTGAATTCCTCTCTGGAGATTTCCCCCCTTTTCCATTTTTTGTACATATCCCTTTTAAATCTTAACTCAGTCAAAAGTTCTTTAGATAGCCAGCCTGGCTTCTTTAGGCACCTTCCATGTTTCCGTCTCATTGGTATTGCCTGAAGTTGTGCTTTTAATATCTCCCTTTTAACAAACTCCCAACCATCATGAACTCCCTTCCCTTTTAGTATTACTGTCCATGGGATTTCACCCAGCGTTTCCCTAAGTTTTCTGAAGTTGGCTTTCTTAAAGTCTAGAATTTGGACCTTAGTATGTTTGGTTGCTCCTTTCCGCTGGATAATAAACTCCAGAAGAGCATGGTCACTCCCACCTAATGATCCTGCCACTTCTACCCCACTAACCAAGTCATCACTATTGGTTAGGACCAGATCTAAAATGGCTGATCCTCTTGTTGCTTCTCCCACTTTCTGGACAATGAAGTTGTCTGCAAGGCCAGTGAGGAATCTGTTCGACCTTATGCTCTTGGCTGAGTTTGACATCCAACAAATATCAGGATAGTTGAAATCCCCCATTACTACTATCTCACTTCCTTTGGAATGCTTGGCCATCTGTTCCAGGAAGGCATCATCTGTGTCCTCAGTTTGGCTTGGGGATCTATAGTAAACTCCCACAATGAGATCACTGTTGTTTTTCTCTCCCTTAATTTTGACCCAGATACTCTCAATTTGGCTTTGAAGTTTTAAATCCTGGATCTCTTCACAGGTATACATATCCCTAACATATAAAGCTACTCCTCCTCCTTTCCTGTTTGGTCTATTTCTCTTAAATAGATTGTATCCCTCTATTACTACATTCCAGTCATGAGACTCATCCCACCAGGTTTCAGTGATGCCTATTATGTCATATTTAGTTTGCTGTACCAAGAGCTCAAGTTCATCTTGTTTATTTCCCATGCTCTGTGCATTAGTATACAGACATTGAAGACCGTTGATCATTCCCCCATGTCTCTTATTTAAGGATATTTTCGTCCTACCACTAGGTCTGCATGCTGCTTGCTCCATTTGGTCCTTGACATTTGGATGATCATCTTCAGCATTTGATAGACTCCTACCTTCAGGACCACTGTCTCCCTCCCCCACATAAGTCAGTTTAAAGCCCTCCTGATGAGGTTTTTGAGTTTTGTGGCAAAAACATTCCTCCCAACTTTTGTGAGGTGCAGTCCATCACTTGCCAGAAGTCCATCTTCAAGAAACTGCAGACCGTGATCTAGGAATCCAAACCGTTCCTGTTTGCACCATTTGCGAAGCCAGTTGTTCACTTCCCCTATTTTTCCCTCTCTCCCTGGGCCATGTCGTTCAACTGGGAGGACAGAAGAGATGACAATTTGTGCATCTAATTGCTTCAACTTCCTGCCCAGAGCCTCATAATCATTTTTGATCTTCTGTAAGCTATGGCTTGCAGTGTCATTGGTTCCCACATGCACCAAAAGGAAGGGGTATTTGTCGGTGGGTTTTATGATTCCTTGCAGCCGTTCTGTTACATCTTTGATCTTGGCCCCAGGTAGACAGCACACCTCTCGAGACATCTTGTCAGGCCCACAGATCACTGCTTCTGTACCCCTCAGTAGGGAATCCCCTATCACCACTACACGCCTCTTCATAGGCTTGGTTGGGATTCTTCCATGTGCTGTCCCTTCCAAGGTTACCTGCATATTCCCGGAGGACTGACTTTGCTGCTCGTCTTCATATTCCTCATCAACTTCATATTCCTCATCAACTGTGATGAGGGAGAGATCCTCAGGTGGAGTCTGTTCCTCGTCTTCCATGAGCACTTCAAAACGGTTGTGTAATTCTAAGCACTCAGAGCGATCCCTGGGCCTTCTACTTCTATGAGTCACGTTCCTCCATACATCTGGCTGCTGTGTTGGGGAACTGACCTCCTCCTCAGGGAGATCCCCTGTCTCCTCCTTGGTGCAGACAGTGTGCTCTGCTGCATCCAAGAAAAGCTCCAGCTCTTTAATTCTCTGGAGCGTAGATATACGCCCCTGAAGCTGCTGCACCTTCTCTTCCAGAAGGGCAACCTTGTTTTCTAGTAGGGCAACCAACTTGCAATTGTTGCAAGTGTAGCTACCCACATCCTTTGGCAAGAAAACAAACATTGCACAGGAATTGCAGGTGACAACGGTTGTTCCCTCCACCTCCATCTTGAAAACCTTGAAGTCAAGGGGGAAAGAGGAAGAGGCCTAGGTCCCCCCTAACAAACGTGTGAGACTTGCTGCCCTAGATCAAAAAGATGGGACAAACTCCAAGCTCTGGCTAGCTCCGCCCACAGCTAATCACCTGTCCCTCCTGACTCACACTTCTAGGTGAAAGGTCACAGCCAGAAACAAACAAGGTCACAGCCAGAAATAAACACCCACACAAGCCTGGACAGTCACCCAAATCCAAGAGGCAGCAGCCCTAGAAAACCAGCACAAGCACACAAACATCTTCAGCACTTGTAACTGAAGATGTTCTCACCACCCACTACCCCTGAAAAGGCCAATAAATCTACTTGCTCATTATGCTTGCAAACTCTTTAGTTTTCTATTTCCAAGTGAGAAAGATAAAATTAAAGGCTGAAGAAACTCACTCATTCTCTGCTCTGGGAGTACAGTGGAATAATGACTGAAGCTGTCCAGATGGCCATTTTTCTATATGTGCTTAGAGTAATCTTCACAACAAATACACATGCTATCAAAGGTTAGAAGCAAGGATTTCGTTAGTTTGAAAAGATAACCACTATATTATCTAATTCATAGAATTATTTAGGGTCAGTGCATGAATAACTGTGCTTAGAAAATCAAAGCTTTGTAATTTGAGATTTTTATAAGTGCCTTAACTAATAAAAGATCTTAAGGAGGAAAGGGACACAACCATGATGTCTGCTGGTTATGTAGAAGCCCATGCAATGCAGATGTACAGTCCTGTCTATTTGTTATTGCTTTTTAAAAGTAGTACTCAAGTTGTGCTGTCACATACCCAAAATTGCAATTTTACTCATATTTTAAAACACTTGCAGTTCAGTCTATGGATTTCATTCAGCTGCCTACTTTAAAACTGTGGTATCATTTTGGTAATAGTCCAAGGGTGCATGCTAGGATCTTTACTTCATAAGAAACAGAACATTTGACTGTTTGAATGTAGTGCAAAAGATGTGGAATTTCCAAACCTGCAAATGTTACAAGTGGCTGCAGGGGTTAGTTAGGGTGGTGGCTGTCTCTATACTCCCCTCTGATATTTATTTATTGAGAAAAGGTGATGAAACAAGTGCCAGGTTGTAAAAACAATCTTCCAGTGTCATGAAATGTGAACTACATCACAAAATATGGTTAGACTCATAGCAGTTTGCTATGGTCATTTATAAATTTGTTCATTTGTACCAAACTTGAGTATTTCACACCGACACATTTTGTTGCAGCTCCCACTTATACGATCCTTCCAAACTTCCATTAGAGTTTTCCTTTGCATTATTTGGGGGAAAGCAATGAGTTTAAGATTTTAAATCTGGTTTTAAATTAGGAATATCTAAAATTGTTCAGAACCAATGCCTCTAAAAACAGAATATTTCCCCCCATTAAGATGATGCATTCATGAAAAACATTAGAATACAACCTGCAGTATACTGGTACTTCATCTAACACTTGAAACATTATACATTAAGGATGTATAAAGCAATTAATTATTAAAACATCATAAAATGATTGTTTAATCCTCCTCACTATAGTCTCTTTCATTTTTTTATCCATAAGATGCTTTTCTGCATCATCATTCTCATGGCATTAAATTGAAATATATTAATCTGCATGCATTATGCCTAAACTGCGCATCAACTTGTTTTCCTAGAGAAATTATGAACATGGTATAGGTGGCTGCATATCAAAGACTGGGTTTTTTCACACAATGTGTATGCTGTATGCTCATAGAGGAGCAGCATCAGTAAGTAGAGACTTTTCTCTACTTTCCACTAGACCTGAAATAAATTACTCCTTTTATTCACTGACAACCATTCAAAAGTTTGTAGTTGAGGTTTTGAAATTAGGTAAGACCCTGAATGTCTAGAGAAAAGGTCCAAGAAAAAAACTGTGCTGCTGTATGATAAGCACTAGAAAACTAGAGCTGAAGTACTAGTCTGCTATTGTGAAATTTAGTTTTTCTCAAACCTCTCCATTACTAACATTTTACACAGACCAGACAACTTCGTTCTCAATAATTCACCTTGTCTGCTTCCTAGGCCCCACTCATTTCCTGCCTACACACAAATGTTACTGGGTAGTATGGATGAACAGTATCGCATACCTTCCAACATTCCTCAGATGGAAATAGGGAATTACTGCCCCACTGACTCACCCTCCTCAACCCTTCATTTTTTGTCTCTTAACCACCACCACCACCCCGGAGCATTTCCTATCAGAAGAAGGGTGACTGCCATCACCAGTGGGACAGAGTAACAGAGTACACATGCCCTTCACTATCCTGATAAAATCCCACTTTTATTTAATTTTATTCTGTAGTAGATTTACAAAAAGAAAAAAACACACCAATAAAAAATTCTTAGAAAGGGGCAGGATTAGACATGGATGCACAAAGCATTTTTTAAAAAAAGAATCAAGACTCCTTGCACTCCGCTACGCTTCCCCTTTCTTTCCATCCAGGAGAGCCAGTACGTCATGCAGGGCTGGGCCTTGGCAGTGGCAGCCTCTTCTCATAGAATCATAGAGTTGTAGAGTTGGATGGGACCCCAAGGGTCATCTAATCCGACCCCCTGCAATGCAGGAATCACAGCTAAAGCGTCTTTGACAGATGGCCATCCAACCTTTGCTTACAAACCTCCAAGAAAAGAGAGTCCACCACCTCCTGAGGAAGACCATTTCACTGTTGAACAGTTGTTACTGTCAGAAAGTTCTTCCTGATATTTAGTTGGAATCTCCTTTCTTGTAACATGAAGTCATTGGTTCAAGTCCTGTCCTCCAGAGCAGGAGGAAACTTTGTTCCCTATTCTGGGTGACAGCCCTTGAGATATTTGAAGATGACCTTCATATCTCCTTTCAGTCTCTCCTTTTCCAGGCTAAACATACCCAGCTTCTTTAACCACTCTTTTAACAGACATTCTCCAGTTTACAGACATTGCCCACGTTCTAGCAGCTGCTATGAGCTGCCCAAGGGAGAAGGCCAGCAGTAGCCATGGAGAGGCAATGGGGTGTCTCGCAGCTGCCACCACTGTCATTGTCATCGCTCGGGAAAAGTGCTGGCTCATTCTGCTCCCCAGGCTTGGTGTTGGCACTGGCAGGGGACATAGAAGCCAGGATGGCTTTCATAATTCTGGGCCTGTCCCTGGAAAATAGGGACACATGGAGGGTTTGGCATTGCATATTCCCAACAAGTGGTTATGATTTATACCATAATGGTTGGATCTGACTACTGAATAAGTAAATCACATATTCACTTGGACTTATAAGAGCCATAGCTCAGTGGCAGAGCACATCCTTTGCAAAGAAGAAGTTGCTATTTCAATCCCTCCAGCTAGAGCTGTGAAGGAATCCTGTCTGAAACTGGAAAAGTTAGATTATTGTTGCTTACTTCTTCTCTTTAAATGAGCTTCATTGTTGGTTTTTCAGGTTTAATGCAATGCCTTATTTCAGCACTTCTTTCGGTTGTATTGATTTCTGTGTGTCTCTGGGTATTTCTCCCATCAATATATTTTCAGTAATTCAATAGATAAAACACTAAACAATGTTTTATTTTCCAGCAGCCTTTGATGTTCTGTATATAAATCAGTTCCTTTCATCTTTTCTTTTTTTAAATTTCCCATTCATAGGGATATTTTTTCAAAAAAAAATTTTTTTGCAAAATCATTTGCTTCTATGACCATAATGACTTTATGGTAGTATTTGCAAAAATAGACTAAGGCAAGTGGAAGATTAAGCTAAATACTACCGGTAGTAGAATTGATAAGTGAGCTAAGTGGGCTACGTAGACCCCACTTAGCTGCTCCAGAACATAAGTAGAGCCCTGCTGGATCAGGTGAAGGGCAGTACAGTAGCTCCATGGTATAGCATCCACTTTGCATGTCAAAGGTCCCAGCTTCACCCCCTGGCACTAGGTAGAGCAGGCCCCGGAGTGCTGCCTGAAGCCTCAGAGAACTGCTGCCAGTGCAATGGTCAGCCTTGGTGTGGGGCAGCTTCTTTTGACCAAATGCTCATGTTGTCCAGGATTCTGATCTTACAGTAGTCAAACAAATGCCTGTGGGAAAGCCACAACCAGGACATGAGTGCAATAGCACTCTTTTCTTTGTGATGCCCCAGCAACTTGCATTTAGTGATGTTGCCTCTGATGCTGAAGGGTGTAAACACAACATTCTGCAGTACATACGGTAGAATCATAGAATAAAAGAGTTGGAAGATACCACAAGGGCCATCCAGTCCAACCCCCTGCCAAGCAGGAAACACCATAAAGGAAATATACAGCACGGTGCTACCTATGTTTATTAGGAAGTCACATTTATGTCAGTGTGGCAACAAACCCCTTTCTTCAACCCTCAATCATAATGTAGGAATCATGCTGGCCTGCCTTATAGGATTGTTATTGGAAATATGTGTGCAATGCTTTAAAAAGATGTCTGTTACAGTGGCAGGAAGAATAATGGTTTAAAACCTAAACTACTGTGATGGGGGAAAGTATGTGAGTAGCTTATATGAGATCAGTAATGAATGTATGAATGTTTTGTTTTTATAAACTTTAAAAAAATCATCCTGGAATTTTCTTAATCATAAATGTCTGTATTTTGGAATTGTATTACTGATTTCAGAAACTGTTTATAAAAGTTGTAATTTTTCTGCTGTGTGTGTGTGTGTGTGTGTGTGTGTGTGTGTGTATATAATCATTTTTGAATTTCTACCTCTCCCCCAACAGTCCTTCATGATGCTTTCTAGTGCACAGAATCATATTTTTATTACAAGAACAACAACAACACCACAAAATGTGTAGCTAAATAATTTGTTGAGATTTTGCTCTTTCTCCAGATAATCTGATGGGGAAGTTGAGGTAAAGACCAGCTTTCTGCCGTGTAGATTAAGATTTTGCATGGATTTGTACACAGTACATAGTTTTGTACTTAAATGGCAAAAGTAATACAAGAACTGTCACCTGTAGAATGTAAAATATACAGCTGTGTTCAGTAGTGTACATTAG
Organism: Zootoca vivipara; assembly: GCF_965207765.1. Taxonomy (NCBI): domain Eukaryota; kingdom Metazoa; phylum Chordata; class Lepidosauria; order Squamata; family Lacertidae; genus Zootoca; species Zootoca vivipara. The sequence goes on from NC_142587.1 coordinate 61,844,640, forward strand.
TGCCAAAGAGCACAGGAATCATTTTTTTTAATAGCAGTCATCAGAATTGAATAGTAAATATTTTTCTTGAACTCTGACTTCAGGCCGCCATGTGAGGGTAGGCTTATGATAGTGGTGGTGGTAGATGCTGCTACTGCTTGTAAGTGCAGTAGGACTTTTTGTCCTGGACACCTATTTTCAATTTCACATTACCTTTTTTTTGTACAATACAGCTCTTCTTCTCCATCTTGAAATGGTACTGACCAGTATAGGGTTTACTTCTTGATTTTCCTGATTTGTATAAATTTCTCCATATAGGACATACCTACATCAAGATTACAACAGGCCCTTACAATGATTTACTATGCCCATTTGAGTAGCTTGAATTCCTGATACAACTGAAAAGTCCATTGGTCATGGTGGTTTCTGTACTTAAACCTAGCTGTAGAATTTGGTGAAAGTTGTTCTTTTTTTCTCTGTAGGGATATTATTTTGTCCTGTGTTGTTGAGATGTGATTCCTTTAGATTCTGTGTGCCAACGTTTGTTTTCCTTCACAAGGAAATATATTCAGTCCTTACTGAAGAAGTACAGTAGCATTTCATGCATAATTGGCATTCAGTCTCTGAGGAGTTTTAAGGGGAAAAATTGATAGCACTATAGCTTTTATCCCTAGAGTGGGTTTTATTCTCTTGAGAGCAGTTGCCATCTTCTGACAAATGACAGAAATAGGCATCAGTATTGCATATTTTACACAATAGCAGAATGTCTGTATTCAGGTTTATATGGTTATTATTAGGACAATGATTTATTCTAACAAAAGATAAAAAATACAAAAATTATACCATGGAGTAAGGCTGCTACAATTAATTATAGTAGCAGCTGCTGATATGGCCAATCGTGGTCCTCCTTTGACTCTGAAAGAGAACATGAAATAATATTTCATAACATTTCTATCTTTATTGATGAGTTGGCGATCACCCTTTCCTTGAGTTAATTAGTGGTGCTTTCTGAGCAACAGATGATCCAAGTGTTTAAATTATAAAACGTTACTGCAATGAGTGGTATGGCAAGTCATCCACAGTACCTTGGCAACAGATACTGCTACATTCAGTTATAACCAGCTTTGTCTATTAAATCTAATTATCGCTTTATATCCTGGATAGTCCCCACCACAGTTTCACAGCTTGGAAGTAATGGGGAGACTGTGGTTTAACAAACACCAAAATGTTTAGCAATGCAGTGTGTAAGGGAAGAGAAGCGGAAGAGGACGTGTTTGGACACAAAGCTCAATCTCAGTCTAATAAACCATAATGTCCTAAACTGTTATGTCTGACCTGGAACATAAGAGGAAATACATTTTTTCTTTAAACTGTCCAGTAACTGTCACGTTTATTTGTAAATTTTAACCATATAATTCAGGTGGCCTCAATAACGTGGAGTCCCTTCCATCAGCTTTGGCTGGTGTCTCAGCTGCACCCTTTTCTAGACAGGGATAGCCTAACTACTGCTATGCTCTGGTAAGTTCTCGGCTAAACATGTTATACATAAGTCTGCCTTTGAAGACAGTTTGGAAACTTCAGATGGTGCAGAATTTGGTGACTAGATTGCTCACTGTGGCAAGATGATTTGAGCATATTACACCAATCCTGGCCCAACTGCACTGACTGCTTATTAGTTTTCAGAAGCATTTCAAAGTGCTGGGTTTCACCTATAAAGCCTTAAACAGCTCAGGATTGCAATACCTCAAAGACTCAAGGCCAGCTCTAAGGGAAGACTGGGTGGCCCAGGGCGCCAGGCCACCAGGGGTGCCATGTGGCGCACAGCGCCCGCCAACCAGCTGTGTCGAGAAACAGGGCGGGGGGGCCATCGGAGCGATCTCCGCACCACGACGCCCGGGCGCCCGACATGCTTAAGACAGCCCTGCAAAGACTGACTGACTGTGTCCATATGAACCAACCCAGACTTTGCAATCACAATCTGAGAACCTTCTTCTTGTGCCTTCTCCACAAGGAATCTGAAGTGTGACAACACAAGAACGGTTCTTTTTGTAGTGGCTCCCCATTTGTGGAATACCCCAAGAGTATTAGGCTGGTTCCTTCATTAGGTACCTTTAGACACCAGACAGAAATGTTCCTCTTCAACCAGGCCCTTGGCTGATTAACATCCTATACCATTGTCAATGTTTTGTAGGAGGGGGTGGCAAGAGAAAGGTATTGGTTTGTGCTTTGTTCTTCTTCTTCTTCTTGTTGTTGTTGTTGTTCTTGTTTTTATTTATGGGGCTACATATGGACTTGCTTCTCTCATTTTTCTTCTCCCTTCTCACTCAGCTGACTTCTGGGAGGGGGACAGATTGTCAGCGATCTGAGCTGAACACTTGCAGGACTTTGGAAATTAGACAGAGCCAACATAGAATTAGGCTGGGAGCTGCCACTTCCACTCCTGTGCAGTAATGCAATTAACCCTTTTTAAAGTTATGATAATAGGAACACTATCAACTGTTTCATCCCCACAAATGCAGTGTTTGGCCTTAGTAATTGTATAATGATCATCTGAAGCTTTTGAAAGCAATGTATGCAAATGCAGCAGATAAATAAGTCAGATAAATAACCTTCAGGCTTCGGCACGCATTTATCACACAGAAGCATGGAAAGAAGTTTGAAGCAACTGCTGCTGTAAAATTGCTTTGAGTAACAGATTTTGAAACCTTAGTTTCTGTGCAGCATTCCCTACACAGGCATGAAGGTGGGAGAGGGTTGTACTGCACCTGCCCCTATCATCCACACAGTGTGTCTGCGAGTGATTTGTAAAGGAGAGCTTGCTGTATAATTGGGAGCGATGCATGATTAGTGTTCCCAGTCTCAGGGGGCGCCCAAACTCATGCAGCACACACTAACCTTTAGAGATGCAAAGTTTGGACAGAGGAGTAACAGCTATGCAATTGTGCAAACAGGAATTTTAGCCCTGTTCTCTCTCCCTGACAGTCCAATGGATACAACTTGCAAATACAGTAATGCTTGAGTATTTGCTTAATCGCATGCTGTGTGCTTAATTGTATTGGGAGAATTCATTGTAACACATTATTTCATAGTGCATTCTTTTGAGTCCATTACGTTTTGTTCTGATAATCTGAAGAGTGTCTGACAGAGTAGAAACTGTTTACAAACAAAAGTGATAAAATAAGTAAAGATAAAAATTGTCTTGTTCTTGAACATTTAATTTATGTAATGTCACCATTTCACTACTTAACACATGTTTTAATTAGGTTGAACTTGCAAAATGTATGTTAAGTGTATTCAGTAATGTCTTTTATATTACAAAACCATATAATTACATTTTTCCAGACATGAAAAATGAATTTGTGCTGCATTATAAATGGTGAAAAATTTTCCTGCTTGTTTTCAGATGTACTGAATAGCATAAGCAGTTTTTCTCAACTCTGCCTGAAAAAGAAAGAAAAGGACCTACAAATTTAGCAGTGAACCTAGACTACTTAATATCAAGAAACAAAAAATGCTGAATATTAAATTGAATGCTTTATTTATTGACAGCAAACCCATAATTAATCATGGGTTTGCTGAAGTGGTAAATTTTGAGAGGAACCTTATACTGAAGCTTTATTTATTAATACAGTAAATGAGATTGAGGTTTGTGATAGTGCCAACCTATTGTGAAGGTCTGTTTTCATACTGAAGGAAAAAAGCATGTAAGTGGAAAATATGAACTTGAGCATATATTCAATGATTTGTTGAGCACATTTATTTTCTTTTTAACTGAAAGGAAAGTCAAATGTATTTTGTTAAAAATAAATGAAAATACAAGACTGGTGAAGCAAAAGTAGGTCCAATAGTAACCAAAATAACATATTGCTGACCATGCAGTTGTTGAATGGGAATATTTTATTTTTTATTTAATCCCCAGACATGTTTCAACATAAAAATACTATTTAATTAAAATAATCAAATAATTGCCTTAATATTAGAAGAAAGATTCTTGCATAAGTATTGGGCATTTCTCAATTTCATCTCAAACTCTGTCTTAGTCCAGCTAAATTTCAGCCCAGATATTTATGCCTCCTGTGGTGCAGTGGGTCAGTGCACCTGGCAGCTAACCAGAAGGTTTGTGGTTCGATCCTACCCAAGGACAGCTGTGGGCAGGATTCCTGCACTGCAGGTGGTTGGTTTAGATAGCCCTTGGGTCCCTTCCAACTTTACAGTTCTATGATTCCCAATGCTGACAACCAGCCTTGTCAAGATTTGGTTAGACTAAGAACTGGGAAACCATGGTTCAAATCCCCCATTCATCCAGTGATGAAGGGCCAGTCACTGCCTCTCAGTCTAACCTACCTCACATAATTGTTGTGGGGGTTAAATGTGGAAGGAGAGACCCATGAACACCACCCTGCGCTCCTTGGAGAATAAGGTGGGATATAAATACAATCAATCAAAGAAAATAATAAATACTTGCTTTTCCTGTAATCAGAGTTTTGTTTATGAAGAGTGCAAGACAATCCTAATGCCAGCAAAACAGCAACACCTGGACCACTTCATTAGTTAAAACATGGTGTCGATAATGCCAAGTTTGCAGGTTTGATCCCTGTATGGGACATCTGCATTTTCCTGCATTGCAGGCTGTGGACTAGATCAGTGATGGCCAAACTTGGCCCTCCAGCTGTTTTGGGACTACAACTCCTATCATCCCTAGCTAACAGGACCAGTGGTCAGGGATGGTGGGAATTGTAGTCCCAAAACAGCTGGAGGGCCAAGTTTGGCCATCACTGGACTAGGTGATCCCCAGGGTCCTTTCCAACTCTTAAAATTATATGGTTCTAAGAAGATGGAGAAATGAGGGCATAACCCAACAACCTAGGTATTCAAAGAATACCAATGAACAGGATTCTGCTAAACTGTGTGTGTGGCATGAGCTCTGCTCATTCAATGCAGCCTTTTATGGAAATTTAGTATACAGTTTGGAGAGAATATCTCCAGAGAGTGATCTCTTTGTGGATTGTATGTTTTACCAGCTGTGACTTGACATGCAACCAGATTTCCTGAGAAGATGTATGCTGCTTCACTGCCTATGTCATAGCTTATAATTTCAAGCATTATGTAATAAAAAGATGAATCTGCAGTACGTAATATTTGAAAACCTATTATTTTCTACCCTCCGTTATCTTGAAAAGAATGGCAAATTGGATGTCCAGGGGAAGAAAACTTCCTACCCACTAGCAAATGACAAAATGAATCATTTTGTTTCGTCCCTTCATTGAAGTTTTTATTGTTCCATTTATAGGGTTAAAAAGAAATGTTAAATTTGTACTGTAAAATGAAAACACATACTCTTGCTCCAATAGTGGAATACCATACAACCTTACAGCTTCAAATGTCTACACAAACACACATGTCCTTATGAAATTGTGTGAGATCTTGTGAATGTGCAATATCTTGTGTATTTTTTGTGTGATGTAGCCCAAATTGGGTGAGATCTCTTCCAAAATTGGCACTGGTGCCTGTGCCACTTCTCTGCATGGTGGTAGGGCCCTGGTGGCAACAGATACCGGTAGGTTAGGCTCCTGGTGGCAGGAGCAGCAGGGTAGGGAAGGGAAAGGTGGCACTTCCCATTTTGCCTCAAGCAGCAAAATGGGTTTCACCACACATCCATTATTATGACTGAGCTGTAGGCAACATATTTTATGGGGAACATGGGTAAGAGCAGTGGAAAAGGGATTCTTCTTCTTCTTCTTCTTCTTCTTCTTCTTCTTCTTCTTCTTCTTCTTCTTCTTCTTCTTCTTCTAAAAGTCCAAGATGGGATTTAATTATTATTAAATCAATTCACTACAGTACATATTTTGGATGTCAATAAAATTCTGCCAAAGAGGTTATTTCATATGTTTGCTTCAATAAAATTCAAAAAGGCATTTGTGTTACTGTTGAGATTCTGAAAGCTAAAGTTACTATTTTTCAGAACTGGGTAGGCTATTAAACCAACTTCAAACAATGGTTTAATATCCAGGCCTTTTTTGGGGGGGGGATTTGCTAAACATAGTTTCTGGGTTCTGTTGAAATGGGAAACCATGATTAGTGAGAAACTGCCTAATTCAATGGCTTGAACCAGAGATATTGCGTGCATGCTCAAAAGGTTTTCCATATATTGGCTTATTAATATATATTATAAAGATAAAAAAATTGTCCAGTAGCACCGTAGAAACTATTACATATATATATATATATATATATATATATATATATATATATATATATACACACACACACACACACACACACACACACACACACACACACACTGTGTCAGACCAACACAGCTACCTACCTGAATCTTGGCTTATTAAGTCAATATGTGATCACTTGAACGCTCACTGATAAGGTTAGCAAAATTTAATGTATCTCTGCTGACATTTGGTCCACATGTAGTGCAAGATATTCCAGTTACCAGAGAAATTTAGAAATTGGAAACTTCTGAATTGGGATACTTTTAAATTGAATCATTGAAACATATGCTGCAAATCTGCTAAATAAATAAATGTAATTAAAAATGTATGCATGTGGAACTGAAAGAAATTTGAATTGCCATTCCTGCAGCCTGTATTTGGCCTGGCCTGGCCTCAAACGCTAAGGAGGAGGAGTCTGTTTTGGATTGTCATGGCAGTGGCAAAAGGGGATAGGCAGTGAGGATGGTGAAAAGTTGCAATGACAGGATGGTTTTCTCAAATCAGTGACAACACTAATTGGTCTCCTTCTCTCTCTTTACCTGAGCCCTCTGACGACCAGTGCAGGAACCTCAGATTGCCCACCTGCCTGCTCTTATTTCAGAACAAGAAATAAGAGCAGCAATATAATTGCATCCCACAAAACATATAGAATACATCACAGATCAGAAATATCTGTACTCCTATATGTGGGCTTTGAACTCGTACCATACCCAGGCACCAAAATTTTATCTTCCAGATTTGATAGCCAGAATTGATGGTTTGGTCAGGTATGCTGTTGTGGTCGGAGGACATGAGCAGGGTGTTTGGAGGAGTGCAGCCTACCACTTACTTGCTTCAGCCTTGCTTTTTCTTCCTCATAACATTAAGCATGAATTGGCTGATGGATGAGTCCAGGAAGTCATAAATGCTTCTGTGGAAAATTACAGTCCGAGGTAAAATGTGGTTAAAATATATTGCTAATATAAAAGTAACTGTGTTTTGAAAGAGAATTCAATGCTAACAGTTACAGGTGAAAAGTTCAGCTTTACCTGAAGCCTAACTGATACTCTGTATACTAAATTTGCTGCAGGTGGGCTACAGCTGCTATTTGCTGTAAGAGAGCTGTTATAAACTGTTATAAGTTCACAGTCTAGCCAGCCAGTTTATTTATTGGACAGGAGGATTCAAAAGGCTAGGTTTTTGATAGGCCATTTATGAACATTCTGTTGGGTGTCATTGATCCATAGCTGCCAAGTTATCCCTTTTTTAAAGGGATTTTCCCTTATGCTGAATAGGCTTCCTCGCGAGAAAAGGGAAAACTTGGCAGCTATGCATTGATCCAATTGTCTGATAGGAAGACAGAGAAGGAACTGTTTCTTATGGAATTTGCTCCCACAGTATGTGTTCTGAATACCAGTTGCCGAAAACCACAGGAGGAGAGAATGGTGTTGCACTCAGGTCTTGCTTGTGTGCTTCCCACAGGCGTATTGAGAACAAGATGCAGGGCTAGATACCCTTTCACCTGATCCAGTGAATTCTTTATATGTTCTTATATGTTGGTTCTCCTGAGGGAAACAAGGAGAAACCTCCCAAGTTCTGAGGGATGTGGGACCTGAAAATCACCACATGGTATTAATAGAAGTTGGTGTGACTGTAGGTCATTAATCAGAGGGTACTGACTGAAACTGTATTATAACATTGTTTAAGGGGAGAGTGAAGCATGGTTTGGTGGTTCAAATCAGCAAAAGAAGATACTAAGATTGAGAAGCCAAACTGAGATTGCAGAAGCTGTGAGAGCCAGCAAGGAAAGAGACTTTGGAGACAGTTTCTCAGTATACCTTTTGGCCACAGTCACATAACTAGGCAGTTAGCACCAGGAAACAAGAAGGTTTCAGAGGAGGCCACTGTGGCATTTTATTGGCTGCCTTCTGGTACTCAAATTCCTGACTAGAAGCAAGTCTATCAGAAAAAGAGTATCAGTCTCTAAACTATCTCCAGCTATATGTTCTTGATCGACTTCTCTACCCTGAGTCATTCTAATAAGTTCCTGATCTGAGGGAGAAGTCCATCTTTTCCTTTGTGTCATTATAGGAGAGTTAGCTGGGATGAAGTTTAGGGTTAGGCAGCACCCAGGCATAATTATTGAATTGCTGCACTGCATTGTGTGTATGCTGGGCTGTTTTGGGAAACTGCAGTACTGTTGAGAAATCCACTGTACTATAAGGAATAGGATGCAGTGGAGGTTTCTATCCAGTTGGCTCCATTTAGTTCTCCTGGGCTCTGCCACTATGGAGCTTTCCACTGGGTGTACCACAAGCATAATTGGTGGAAGTTAGAACTGGTGGTGGCTAGAACTTTGAAGGGTGTTTCGGAGACAGGAACAGAGATTGACTAGCCAAGGATTCACTGTGTCCTAAGTTGGGCCAGCTACTGATAATGGAGCTGATCTGGGCCTCTTTGCAACACTAGCCTGAACCTAGGGCTGGTGCAGGAACTTTCGCTGACCACCATCTGTCCTGGCCAGGATGAGTTGAAAGGCTTTAGATGTGTCAGTGTTTCCAAACCTCTTTCTGCTCCCAACCAGAAGTTAGGATTGCAGCCTAAACTGCCAAGGAGAAATAGATCAAAATTGTCATAAAAATAATTGGTATGTTCATTTAGCAGAGAATCATATAGAATCATAGCTGGCAATCAGATACATTGTTGTTGTTGCTGCTGCTGTTGGATAAATGAACAGGAAGAAGTAAATATAAAAGGTGAGTTTTCAATGGATGCAAATCTACCAGCTATTTACTTTCATTCCAGAGCACAGTGGAAGATGCAGGAGGGCTAATAAACTAAAGTAAGCAGGGGCAAAGAAAAAGGAAGGTGTTGTAAAATATGAAAGTGAGCTTGATCTGATTCTTCGCTGCCCACTCAGTTGTATCCATAAACAAGCCTGGAATTGGGTGGACTTCTTGCTACTTAATTACATAATGATCACACTAGAACTCTGGTATATTTGCAATGAATAAGATTATGATAATGGCAGTGACCAGTGAATCTCTCCTTGAGGTCCGTTTGGTTCTAAATAGCTCTTGTTAGTTAAAATTACACCTTTTTCTAAACCTCTTGCTGTTCAAAGAAATAAGATTCTGGAGCAAGATATATATTTCTGCTCATTTGTTTTTCTTCCACATGCATTCAACCTTTTTGCCTGGGTGTGTGCTGCCTCAATATAATTTATAGCAATTGTTAGCATTCGCTGACTAGCATTCAGTTACCAGCATGAAGCAGAATTCAAATAACACCTTTGTGGTTACTATTTTCTAAACCAAACATTTTTACTTTTTTCATCTTACAAATTTAAACATTGAAACTTTTGAAAGAAAAAACACTTTTTTGTCCCCAGTCACTGTCATCTCACATTTTATTCATCAGTTGTAGGAATGCCACTGTATGGCAATTCCTCTATTGTTGATCAAAATTAATGATGAAAGAGATAAAAGATGGAACATATAATCTCTTGAAATGTTATATTTTAAATAACAGTCTTGTTTCAACACAAGCACTAGTAATAGGTTTCTTCCTACTCACTTATATATATTTTTAATAAGTCTGGTTCAAAGAATAAATCAAACCCCAAATAGTGAATGTTTGAGAACATGAAAGCGCTTATTTAAGACATAATCCAGCAGGTACTTAAGCAATAATTTTATAACCGTCTGTATATTGACTGTTCTTTAAAAAACACTTTAATTTTTTTAAAAAATTGGAATCATATCATACCATTCAAAAGATTCCCAGGATTGGTTATCAAAAGTTTAAATTACAGTAAAACTGGTACCTGCACCTTTTAGTGGTTAGGTAGAGAAGGTACAGTTCTTAGGTAGAGAAGGGGAAAGAAAGGTGTTCATGATTGAATTTCCTCTTTAAATTGTCTATTAAATGAGCAGTAGCTGTTTCATTTTTTATATCCAGTTATGCTTGTCATTGAAATCAGTCAGCATCATTAGAACTTTAATATCAGTTTGGAGGAACCTATTATTTTTAATTGTGATTTTTAAGTGGATTGTGCAATTTGTGAGTTTAAGGACTATGGACATACACAAACCAACTGATTTTCTAGATCCATTTCAATCAGGGTTTAGACCCTTATGATGACCCCTGTTGGGAACGAGACATGAGAAACACATCCCTATTACTTCTCCTTGATCTCTCAGTGGGTTTTTAGTATACCATTGACCATGGTATCCTTCTGGAGTGACTATCCGAGTTAGGGGTGGGTGGCACTGCTTTGAGTTGGTTCCTGTTCTACTTGGATGGATGTTTCCAGAGGGTGATCCTTAGGGAGAGCTCTCCGGCCCTGTGGAGCCTTAATGTGGGGTTCCTCAGGGTTTGATTCTATCCCCTATGCTGTTTAACATCTACATGAAACTGCTGAGTGAGGTCATCTGGAGTTTTAGAGTAAGTTGCAAGCACTATGCTGATGACACACAGCTCTGCTTAGGCTGTACATCTTACAGGTGTGGCAGTGAATAGTTTGGACTGTTTATTGGATGAGATCCAAGAAACTGAAGCTCAGTCCAGTTAATTGATTTGAATACTAGCCTATCCTTAGGCATATGGATACTTCAGAGGCTTCCTCCCCCCCCCCAATATATTATCCCCATGTTACTACCTGGTTCATTTACAGAACAATTTCATAGATTTCTCTCAGAATAGACCCTATTAAATTCAGGGGGATTTGACTTCTGAGTAGACATTCACAGGATTGATCTGCAAGGCTGAATTTTTACGGATGCTTTCCTGAGAGTAAGCCACATTGACATGGTGATACCTGTAAGTAAATATGCCTCAGATTACAGTGCAATTCTGACCATTTGAAATTGACTATCAGAAGTACTACTTGGGACATTGTATCTCCAAACTGTACATTTATGTAGTGTATGAAAGCTTCATCAACATTTAATCAGAATTTTTCTGTAAATGAATCATTGCTTTGTCATTAGGATTTTATAATGTTCACTGTTTGTTGCAGCAACAAATGCCAACTGAGTGTGTAAAGTACAGAAAGGTCATTGGACAAATAGATTAGTAAGCCATTAGGTCAATTCTGGTTTTTCCCAGTTTTAAGAAAATATTAAAGTGCTTAGAGTTGTCCTTGCAGCACATGAATTTAGGAATGCCAGATGGCTCAAGGGATTGCTAATGAGATACAAGGCTTTTTACCTCTTGATCACAAGTCTGAGTCTGCAGGAGACTGGTAATGATTGAAGGTTGTGACCATCTGTTCCATTGCCTACATGAAATAAGCCAGTAGTCTCAGGCCACTTCCTAACTCATCATTCAAGCTCTTTAACAATTATCCTTCACTAACAGTGCCCGCAAAGATAGCAGTGAAGATTAAATCCAGGTAGCAAGTGTGTTGGTTTATTACAAAAAAATTTCTAAAAGGACAATGAAATAATACCTTAACTGAGATACATTATTCACAAGTGGGACCTGCAGCAAAGCATTGTTTTGTGCAGTTACTCAGTAATGCTCAGTGTGCCAGCCAGCAGCGGCAGCTGGTGGTCAGTGGACCTGGCAGGGTTGATAGAAGGTCATAGAGGCATGGCCTCGTTGTTCTGGCTTTCTCCCCATCTTCTTTGCAAAGCTACTCTGGAGACTTTAGCATTGCACTTGTACAAACACTTAGCACCTAACTAAACAGAAAAGTGTTTCTGGTTCAGAAGTGGTCACTGCTGTTACACTTGCTTCTCTGCTGTGAGAAAGGTTGTGGGGGCATCCCGTATTCTAGTTTTTGCAAAGAAACAGTGGACACTTAAATGTTGCTGTTGTATAAATACTTAGCGCCTAAGTGTTTTACCTTGGTTCAGAATTGCTGTCTCAAATTCTAGTGTGAATTAATTATACAGAAGTAAGCCCTAATTCCATGGTGACTGCTCACTTATAAGTATGTACAGGATTTTGGCGTGAATTCATTAGTCTTAAAGGAGCCTGCAGACAGTGGCGGAGCTTCGTGTTCCGGCACTGGGGGTGGACAGCAGATGGGGGTGTGGCTGGAGTGCGTCCCGGGGCATGGCGCGCCACCCGCAGAGGTTTGGTGCACTTCCTGGGGGGGTGGCGCGCTGCCCAGAGGGGGCATAGCGCCCAGCATGGGGGGCAGTCGCAATGACACCCCACTAGGTTTGTTGTGCCAGGGGCGGTGCGCTCCCCCCTCTTCCTCCACCAATGCCCGCAGAACTCCTAGTTAAATGCTATTTCTTACATTGTTTTTAAAAACACCTGCAGAGAGATGGCAGGGACCGCCTGACCATTATAGTTCTTTAAGATTGGGGATGGCTGTGTGAGGCAGACAGCATATTGATGGAGAATGGGAGATGGACAGAAATATCTCCAGGAATATTTTAAGTTCAAATAGCAGGATATGAGTGTGGGGATGGGGGCGTAAAAGTGTATGGATTTTGTGGGAAGCTTTTTTTAAAAAAATGCTTGAAATTTCATTTGTCAAGTAGACATAATGGACCAGCCTCTACTGCCAGCCAGCCAGCCATGCCCTTCTCCATGATACTCCATTCCATTCTCCATACCACTGTCTAATTTTCTAACAATCACTCAGCATCCCATGGCCGCTGAACATTCTCAGTCCTCATTCAACTGTTTGGGGGTTCCTCTTAAGCTTTTTACATGATTTCTCTTGACACTTCTGTAAAACGTGGGTTTTAACCAAACCACCTGATACCTTTCTCTTTGGCTACATAATACATGATACCTTTTCTTTGGCTACATAAGCAAACACACTCACCCCTGAACAACAGAAATAGAGAGAATATTGCAGTATATAGGACAATAAAATGCACAGCTTTCTTCTTTCAGATAGATGTCCCAGAAAAAAATTAAAAGAGGAAAATAAGTCCAAGTGAAGGCATAATACTACGCAATCCAGATAGAATTAGATGCACTCAAATCCACTTACTTAAATCAGCTTAAGCACACTTAACTGTGTTGGATATAACCCTTCAATACAGGTTGTTTCTTCCTTAAGATAACAGTGAGGTAGAATCTTATGCATGTATATGAGAAGTAAATCTTAATGGGGCTTAATGGGACCCCAAGGGTCATCTAGTCCAATTCCCAGCAATGCATCCATGACAGAGGGCCACCCAACTTCTTCTTCAAAACTTCCAAAGAAGGAGAACTCACCACCTCCCTTGGGAATCTGTTTCACTGTCAAACAGCTTTTACTGTCAGAGTTCTCCCCCCCCCCCGTGTTTAGTTGGAATCTCCTTTCTTGTAATTTGAATCCATTGATATGGGTCCTACCCTCCAGATCAGGAGAAAACAAGCTTGCTCCATCTTCCATGTGACAGCCCTTTAGATGTCTTTCTCTTCTCTCTTGGCGATCACGCGTAACCGAGTTAGATTGTCTTCCATGAATATGGTCTTAACGGTGTGTCCATAGATGGGAAACTATTTAGCCCTTTAGATCAGTGTTTCCCAACCTTGTGCCTCCAGCTGTTTTCGGACTACAATTTCCATCATTCCTGACCACTGGTCTTGCTAGCTAGGGATGATGGGAGTTGTAGTCCCAAAACATCTGGAGGCACAAGGTTGGGAAACACTGCTTTAGATATTTGAAGATGACTATCATATCACCTCTCAATCCCTTCAATTCCTTCATCTGAGTCATTTATAAAGACGTTGAACAACAATGGGACCCCACTTGCCACTTTCCCCCAGGAACCATTAGTGAGCAGTCTGTGGGTTCAGTCATTCAATCAGCTACTTTTCCACCTAACAGTTACCTCATCCACCCCACATTTTACCAGCTGTTCCACAGGAATATCATGGGTGACTTTGTCAAAGGCCTTACTAAAATCCAGATACACTATGCCTACTGCATTCTTCTGATCCACCAAGCCTATAAATCTATCAGAAAGGGAAATGAGATTCGTCTGACATGACTTTTGTTGAATATACTGAACCTATGTTTGCTTGTGCACTGTGTCCTGTTGAGATAATTTATTATGGGTATAGAAGTGCCCTCATAAGGTACTTGGGGAGCAAGTCGAGCTTTTCAGAAATAGACTTTTTATTGAGAAAAATATATAACAAGGTAGGAATTAAATGGTTAAACAGAGGGATCTGAGAAAAAGAGGGAGGAAAGAGGAGGAGTGTCTTGAATATAATGGTACCTTGGGTTGTGGACCCAATCCGTTCCGGGGTGCTGTTTGCACCCCGGAAAGTTCGCAACCTGAGCGGCACTTTTGCACATGCGTAAAAGCGCGATAGAGCACTTCTGCTCATGCGCACATGGCAAAACCCGGAAGAAAACACTTCTGGGTCCGCTGCGTTCGTAACATGGAAAAACGCAACCCGCAGCAGACGCAAGATGAGGTATGACTGTATCACACTGAGTGGCTGCAGCTCATGGCTTCAGAGGAGGGTGAATTTGCGGCAGGACTTTAAAAAAGAATGAACTCCTACTTCAGGAGTACAAATTTGAAGACCAGGATTGATGATGCTGGCAGTTATATTAGCACCAACAATTTCAGGCTATGAGGCAAACCAACGGGACCAAATAATGTTTTGGGGTTGTGCTGGGCCAGTTGCTTGTGTCGTCAGAGATCATGAAGACATACAGTGGTTAATATGGGTGTGAGACCCAATCTGAGTAGGGATAAGCTTTAGGCTCCTGCAGTAGAGAGTAGAATGGGATTAGCCTTTCCCCTCCCCCCCCTCTCTCACTCTCACACACACACCACATGCCTGCAGACCCATGGCTAATTCAGTGCTAAAGGTAAAGGTAAAGGGACCCCTGACCATTAGGTCCAGTCGTGACCGACTCTGGGGTTGCGCGCTCATCTCACATTATTGGCCGAGGGAGCCGGCGTATAGCTTCCAGGTCATGTGGCCAGCATGACAAAGCCGCTTCTGGCAAACCAGAGCAGCACATGGAAACGCCGTTTACCTTCCCGCTGTATCGGTTCCTATTTATCTACTTGCATTTTGACGTGCTTTCGAACTGCTAGGTTGGCAGGAGCTGGGACCAAGCAACGGGAGCTCACCCCGTCACAGGGATTCGAACCGCCGACCTTCTGATCAGCAAGCCCTAGGCTCAGTGGTTTAACCACAGCGCCACCTGGGTCCCTAATTCAGTGCTAACTTCAATGCTATCAGGCTATCTTCAGTGATTCCCCTTCTGCAGTAGGATGCTGCTTTTATACATGTTTGCAAGAGCTTTCTGGTGCCCCTTTGGAAAAGGAGGGTGTCCTGAGATCTGCAGTCTTCCCATTTGAGAACCAGGAGCTTTGAGAGCACGGCTGACACCTGACCCTATTATGACTTAGTCAAATGAGCATCAGTAGACACCTGCTGCAGATCCATTTCTACTCAACACATGGATTGGGGACTTGGAGGATGAGATACATGTGAGGATGTGGGTAGTGGGGTTAGCATGTTTGCCCCTGCCCTTGTCCACCCTTTGAATATTTATGTGTTATGGCCGATTTCTGAACCTGCCTTAGGTCAATAATTAAATTCCTAACACAGTATCTTTAAAATCCTGCTGCAAAATAAATAGTCTTGGCTGTGATGGGCTCACAGGCAACCAGGTAGGTGATCTGCTGTATGTTTACTCAGAAGTAAGTTCCAGTGAAAGTTATTTCCATGAATAAGATTTCAGTCTTAGTTTGTGGAACAGCTGGTATATTTTCTGCCTTCTCTTTTGTATAATCTTTTAAAAAATAAATTCTGAGAGCTATGAATCCCAAAGAACAAATAAATCCCAAATCCCTGTGTTTGAGAAATAGGTCTTGCTTATGAAGAATCATGCTATAAATGTTATTAGTTGAAGGTGCTGCAGGATTCCTGCTTCTCAAAAGTCTAATCATTCAAAACTCAATAAACTCAAAAAGCAAAGTATGGAAATTGGCTGGTAAGGTGCGCCTTTCATTTCCAAACAAGCATCTAAATGGCCAGACCCCAGACTTCCCCCACATTTTGGGTCTACCAGCAAATATAAATATGTATAATCATGGAGCGTTTAATAAATATATGCAAAAGGAACAAAAAATATCAGCCTCAAAGTTTGAAAACAAACAGCCAAAAGCTATAAAATTAAACTCTAATTGTGGAACTTTACATTTTTGAGCTGAAGCATTATTTTGGAATTTAGCAAAATATTGAAGCCCATAGGTAAGATAATGACAATTTGAATAGGTAGCTGAAGGTTAAAAAAGCCAAGTAAGATTAGTGGTGCTAAGCAAATAGATTATGGCAGTAATTGTAATTTCGGGTCAACTGTTTGTATTGTCTTTGGAGTTATTAAACAAGCCACTTTTATGAAATCCCCCCTTTCACACATTTTATCCCTTTAAAAAAATCTGTGGCCTTGTATGTACTCCTGCCTTTGACATTATCTGGTATTTTGTGCTGATCTAGGATTTTGCATAGGTTGCAGTTCTCCTTGAAGTTGCTTTAGGTGAGTTCTGTGTTGTTAGCTTGCAAAGCATGTAAACTGGTAAAGATGGTTTTCCTGTGTCAGCAGTCTTCAAATACTTTTTTTCTGGTTTGAATTCATCTCTTTGAAAAGTGTGATCAAAAGGAGTTTAAAACATATTTAATGTTTTTTGGCTACTACGAAACAGGCAATACAGGGTACATTGGTATAAATTAAATGAGTATATTTAACATGCTTCATAAAATACTGTTCTTTTACAAGTACCCATGTTTTTAAAGAATGGTGCTGTAGCTTTGCCCATGTGGCATCTGCATAATTGGATGACTACACTGTTCCACTTACAGTCTTGGAGTTTTCTTCATGCCTTCAGCACTTTTGCTACTTTCTAAAGGTCATGAAAAGTTTCCTCCAAATTTTGCTATATTGTCACAATATAAGGAACAGGTTACGTAATGTACCATAGTTAATGTGGTGCAATGGTACTTGAGTGGAGACCAAAGTGAGAAGCTGGTTAAGAGTGGTGGCATTTTTTTGAAAAGTCATTGTTCTGAAGAAGGTTCTTAACAATCATCCTGGCACTACTTTAAGAACATATTACAGCTGGATAAGCATCTCTTTCAAAACTCCCTATAATTTTATCCGCCTGGCTTTGGTAGGAAGCACTTCTGTTAGCTACTCTGTGAACCTCTTCAGCCCATCACCCAAACTGAGTGGATCACCAAGGTACTGAAGTCTCCACAAGAAATGTCAAGTAGGTGATGGTTGCAGTGTGGCAAAACTACAAAATTATCATCTATTCATTTAGCTTTCTGCAGATGAATGGGAAATTGGTCAAAAACTCATCAGACTTAACTATGATTATGATTCTATAGTAAATTTGTATACCACCCTACATCTGTAGATCTCAGGGCAGTTCACAATACACACACACAATACACACATATCACAAAATACATAATAAAAATAAGAATGAAAAACAAACCAATTATCCCCCCCTCCCACAAAACATTTAAAAGGGTATTGGATGTTAGTCAGCTAAAGACCTGTGAGAAGAGGAACATTTTCATCTGGTGCCTAAAGATATGTAATGAAGGTACCAGCCGAACCTCCCTGGGGAGAGCACTCCACAAATGGGGAGCCACTGCAGAAGTAGCCCATTCTTGTGTTGCCACCCTCCAGACCACTTGTGGAGGCGACACATGAATAAGGGCCATGGCAGATTATCTCAGGGTCTGGGTAGGTTCATATGGAGACAGGTGGTCCTTGAGGTATAACATTCCTCAGCTGTTTAAGGCTTTATAGGTCAAAACTAGTGCTTTGAATTTTAGCTAACTAATTGAAATTCATTTTTCTCAGAACTAATCAAGTGAAGGAGACAGGAGAACATAGAGGAAACTTTATAGGCAATGGAGAAGCTACATTTAATTATTTTACCCTGGCATTTGCTCAGATAGAATGACTGAGGTAGATCCTCCCTAATGAGTGGCATGGTTGGCCTACCAGTCTTTGTGACCCTGATGAACTACATAACATCTAGCTGGTCTTGCAGCTTCATATTCCATAGCTTCCAAACCCTTATTGTCCTCAAGGTATCACTTCAAATTCTTCCAGTTCAAGAAAGGTGCTTCCCTAGATATTCAAGCAACTGCTGATCAGTAATAGTTCAGGATAACTGCTTATTATAATGCTCTCATTAGTAAATGGTCTTCATGAAGCTTGTCATCTCTTGTATTCCAGAAATAGGAGTTCATAAATGACTTTAAGTAGGTTTTTTTAAAAAATTAGTAACTATGCTACTGACTTAGATTTTATAAATACAAATGGTCATATGGGTGTGCTCTTTCAGAAATAGGGGTGAAAATGATGAACCTTTTGCCTTAATGAGCAATCTTCTTCTTTTTAAAAAAAGAGAAAGACCAAAATTGTGAATGTGAATTTTTATTTGCCATATAAAATAAGTAGTCTCATAAGGAGAGTATTTGAAATGTTGAAGACATAATTGCCCTATTTCTATGATTAGCAGATGTTATGAAGCACAGCTGGTTTTCTCTACGCTGCTGATCTGCATTTCTTAAACTGCAGCTTCCATTAACTCTTTAGTTGGAATAAAGCTTGCTTTGTTGACAGGCCCATGATTTTTTTTATTTACTTTAAAAAAAAGCCCTATCTTGTGAAAAGTCTGAATTGGACAGTATTTAATGGACATTTTCAAATTTATGCTCTCCTTAATTCATTCATGAACATATTTAAATTGTTGGATATTAAAGATGAATGGAGATGATTGCTGCCGTAAAACACATTTTCATTTTTAAATACATTTTGTCTACATATTGTGGATTCTATGATGTATTAAATTGACTTAATTTTTTAACAGAACCAGAAATATGAGAATTTTCAAAAGATTTTTTTTAAGCTTGTACATCAGTTCAGCAGCTGTTCTTCATTTGGTAGCTCACAATTTCATATGTAAAGGAATTATACCTTTGTAAGAGTATTTATGTGGCATGTGCCTATATACAAACATTTTCGTGTGAGCTGAAGGTTCTTTCATGCTTCTTCAAATTGGTGTCTTTTGGATTGCTGTGTGCATCTGGGTTTATTGCAGGCTCTGGTACCAGTGTCCATGTTAAGTCTGGTGGTTGTATTATTGTGGGTGAGGAGTTGTTTAAGATTGGGTGGCTGTCTGTAGGCAATGAAAGGTCTTCCTCCCAGAGCTTGAGAAAGGGAGCTGTCATTGTCCAGGAGAGGCTGTAGATCTCTGATGATGCGTTGTACTGTTTTAACTTGGGAGCTGTATGTGATGACTTGTGGTGTTCTGTTATTTTCTTTTTTGGGTCTGTCTTGCAGCAGGTTCTCCCTAGGTATCAGTCTGGCTCTGTTGATCTTTTGTTTAACTTCATCAGGTGGATATTTTAGTTCTAAAAAGGTTTGCTGTGGATCTCTTAGGTGAGATTCTCTGTCTGTAGAGTTGGAACAGATGCGGTTGTAACGTAGGGCCAACTTTGCTGCCACATACACCCGGACAACATCATTACTGGCCCCAACAACATCCAACATACCATCTCAGGACTATTCAATTGCTCATCTTCTAACAGACAGGAAAGAGTAGTTGCTGAATTGGAACTAATTACCAAGCTTAAAACCATGGAGCCACCTGGAATGAATAGAGACATCGGGTTCTTATCTCATTATGCATGATCAAGCTTTCTTTAGCGCCTCAGCCCTTGTTTTCCCCCCCAGGACTAATTGCAGCCATCAGCAGCCGTTAACAGCCATCCACAGGTTTACCACTCCCATCAGCCCATCACCCATTCCCACCCACCCCCACCACCCTCTGAATATATACCGTATAAGGGTCTGACACTTCCGTTTCCAATGTATCTGAAGAAGTGTGCATGCACACGAAAGCTCATACCAAAATAAAAACTTAGTTGGTCTTTAAGGTGCTACTGAAGGATTTTTTTTTATTTTGCTTCGACTCAGACCAACACGGCTACCTATCTGTAACTAAAGCTATATGCTTAGGCTTTGGGCCTAGAGCTGGCAAGTCCTTTTCTGCCTTATTGAAAGAAAAAGCTTAGCACTACCAAGGCTCAAATTTACAATTTGATATGAAAAATAAATTATAAATAAATTATGCTTTAAGAAAACCAATGTGTTGTAATACCTAGGCAAGATATAATCTGCTTACAGCATAGTAAAGGGTGACAGAAATCCAGTGCTTCTTAAATTAAAAACCAAGTAAAGTTTGTGCACATCCTTGACAGAGCACTGGGCTCATTCCTTCCCAGTCTATCTGGTCCCAGGACACCTTATGCAGACCAAATAAAGCTTTCCTGACAGCCCTTACTGCCCTATTCTTTGCATCACTGTCAAACATGCCAATTACTACTATTCTCTGGGTAGTCCTATTCAGTTTAATTTGACCCACCGTGATCAGGGTCAGCAGAGCTCCAAACCCTCTGTCTCCTCCAAAAGCTACTGTGCATATTTTAGCTGCTGTACAAAGTCATATTATCTGTAAGGCCCATATAAGCAGCCATTTGTTATTTTTTAATTGAATTTTATGTTTTAATTTGGACTTTTTTACTGTGTTTGTCATCTAGACAATTTTTTTTATTAAGTGATTCATAAAATAAGCACTATTCTTATTAGAACTTCTAGTCTTCTTATTTTGGTATGTTTGGAGTTTTTTTGGACCTGTAACTTGGCAATCTTCTTGCAGGGGTACTTCGCTATAATTTTTCTACTGAGGCACATCTTTCTGATACTACTTTTGCATTATTACAGAGGCTTATGTTTCATTTCATTTGTGTGGAACTCTGAAATAAATGTCCACATGTTATTTAACTTAACAAAAAACACTACAAATCTACAAATCCAGCTAGCATTATCAAAGAGAACCATGTATTTCTCTAACCACATAGAATTGAGGGAAGAGATAAAAGAATTTAGATGAGAGAAACACAGGTGCACAACACAATCCTTTCTGTTCTTTCAAACTTCTGATTCACCTAATTCCTATATAAGCAGAAGACCATTAAACTGCTTTTTGTGTGTGTGTGTGTGTGTGGAGATCAGGTTGCTCCTTAGACTCACAGGAGCATGTCAGTTCAGAAAGTGGGACAATGTGGGAACAACCAAACTGTGCTCGAATTATAGATCATGTGTCGGAGTGTGTTCATTTGGTTTCAATAGTCACCTGATACTCTGTTTTCCCCTTAACTATTGAAATATCTAATCAACAGAAGTTCTAAATGATTCCATATTATGTGTGTTCCTTTGTTGGAAGGGCAGCAGCTAACATAAAAGTTAGTTAGGAAATGGCTATGTGGAAGGGTTTTTGAGGGGCGGGGGGAGAAAGAAAAACTATACCCAAAATGAGAAACTTAATTTCTTAGGCTCTGGTGGATTATGTAGAATTCATGCAGTTAATCTCATAATGATAGTTTCTCTTTGAACTAATCACCTAGTCAATTAATCACCTAGAGTAATTGGCTAAGCTTTCTGAGAAAATGCATGGCTTTGGGGAAGAGAAAAGGTAACATCCAAGGCTTCAGCAAGGAGGTTTCTTAGCTGTTGTTGTTTAGTCGTTTAGTCGTGTCCGACTCTTCGTGACCCCATGGACCAGAGCACGCCAGGCACTCCTGTCTTCCACTGCCTCCCACAGTTTGGTCAAACTCATGTTGGTAACTTCGAGAATACTGTCCATCCATCTTGTCCTCTCGTCCCCTTCTTCTTGTGTCCTCAATCTTTCCCAGCATCAGGTTCTTTTCCAGGGAGTCTTCTCTTCTCATGAGGTGGCCAAAGTATTGGAGCCTCAGCTTCAGAATCTGTCCTTCCAGTGAGCACTCAGGGCTGATTTCCTTCAGAATGGATAGGTTTGATCTTCTTGCAGTCCATGGGACTCTCAAGAGTCTCCTCCAGCACCATAATTCAAAAGTATCAATTCTTCGGCGAGCAGCCTTCTTTATGGTCCAGCTCTCACTTCCATACATCACTACTGGGAAAACCATAGCTTTAACTATATGGACCTTTGTTGGCAAGGTGATGTCTCTGCTATCTTAGCTATCTGGTGGGGAAATGGCCTGCAAGGCAATAGAGCTGGTATTCCTGGACTTACAGTCAAGGTGGTCTAATTCCTTGGAAAGAAACTCCCATCAGATATTTAGCATGTTCAAGAACATGAGGACATGGTTATATCTAATCAAAATAAATTAACCTGAAAAAAAAGATCAGGTAAACTGGGAAAATCTGAAATTTCCTTGCATGAACGTGGTGTCACAGTTTTTATTTATGTTGTTAAACACACCACTGAAAATAAGCAAGTTTTTACTTTAAAATGGCAAGGTTTATTTATTTATTTGTTTATTTAGTATGACAATAGGAATTTTGAAATCATTTGGTCAAGTTAAACAAACCCCAAATAACCCTTGATTGGCCTTTGTCCAATATCGTCAAGTAAGGGACATGATTAATGAGCTATTCAGCATTAATGTTTCACTAAGTAAGGATATTGAAGTTTTATACACCTAAGCAGGGCTAGCCCACCCATGAGGAACTGAAGCAACTGTCTTGAACACCAAAATCCCACAGAGCAGCACCCTTGCAGGCACCCTGCTCCTGGGGTTGCATGGTGGCAGGTTCAGTGAGATCTCGTGTAACTCTTGCAAGAGCTCAAAAATATTTCACTGGAAGCCGCTGCTGTGAGGCTATGGAGGCAGGGCAGGGCAGGGTGACAGGTTCCTGTTAGGAAGGGCTACCCCTGCATCTAAAGGACCTCCAAACCTAGTTTCACCTTACTAAGCATGGTGTTGCCATATATCCTCTTTTTCCAGGACACGTTCTCTTTTTCATGGGTATCTAAAGTGAGAGTCATCATTGTGATATGTAATGTGTCCTCTTTTTTCCTCTTCAAAATATGGCAACCCTATAATATACAATCTTTTGGGTAACTCAGCTGCTTAAGGGGAACAAGGTATTAAAATTTATTCTCCACATTCTCTAAATTTACCAATTTTGTTTCAGCAAGTGCATGCAACATATTAGGATCTAGGGGTGGTGGGGTTTCCACTATTCATAAATAGGTGATTAAAACAGAAAAATATGTGACTATCTCCATTTCATGGACTTTATTGAGGGCTTATTGCTCAAAGCATTAATTTGCAACAATGAGTTACGGGGACTTAAATGATGCAAGCCATTACATTTTTGGCTTGGTTTTAATAGACATAGATTTCTAAGGCATTTTTCCTTAATTCAAAGGGGAGCATTTCACATGTCCAGGCCTGCTTAGTTATAATAGAGTGGAAAATGGTTTACACAAAGAAGTAGCAAATCAACAGAGAGAGAGAGAAAACAACAGCAACCCAGTTGTACTGTCATTGACAGAGTAAAGATATTGCCAGTAGGGGGTAACTATTTTGCCAGTTTAATAAATGGGTATACATAAATAATTACAGTTTGTGACAGATTTAATGACATGTCAGCCAGGGATGGAAGAAATCTACATCCTGAGAAGTGAAATATGTCAGCCTGTGAAATGACAAGGGGAGGGGATGATTGGAAAGTGAAACAGACAGTTTGTCTAAATATGGCTAATATTAAATACAGGTGATCATAATACAAATAAGATGCAAATCAGTTATTTTAAAATTGTTCAGTCTATTCAGCTGCAGATTTTCCCAGGTGCTAAAAAAAGCAGTAACATCAATATCCCCAGCCTTTAAGAATATCCTACATCTGCGTCTGTTTGTGTCATTCTACAAAAGAAATGCTGTTAATCTCAGTTGGAAACAAATACCACCTTCTGCTGCTTGATTTAATTCGGAGTCCACAAATGTTCACATCAAAGATGTTAGAACTTTTGAAAGTAAATAGTTTTTAATACAGTATATAATATATGTATGAGTTCCTAAATTTTCAGTGTGTGTGTGTATGTGTGTGTGCACACACAGACACACACACACAGAGTTCAATATGTCAAGTAATCAATTATGAGTATAGAAAAGAATAATATTTTTCCAGTTGTGGGGAGTTGGGAAGTCTGAAACCATAAGGCTACCTATGTAACATTTATAAAGGTTTTCCTGCTGGGATTGTGAACACCACAGTAGTCCTTTGTTGTTTTTCTCAGAACTTTGTTCTGTTCATTCCATTCTGTTGCTTTTCTACTGAACTACAGTCCTCCATATTATGTTTAATTGATTCCACTAATAGGTATAGCATTGTTAATATTGCGCACCCTACATGCATAAAAATCTTACAAGCTGCCTTATACTAAGCCAGACTACCCACATCAGTATCGTTTACCTTGATTGGTAGGTCTTCAGGGTTTCAGGCAGAGGGCTTTCCCAGCACTGAGATATTAGAATTCCAGGGTTCTTTCTGGTGCTATATGGACCCCTGGTAGTTCATGGAGAGATTGATTAAACAGATGCTAAAAAGGATTCTTTGGCACTGCCCTTCTTTGGGATTGGGACTGATCTTCTCCAATCCTCTGGCCATTGCTGAGTTTTCCAAACTTGCTGGCATATTTGCTGGCAAATTTTAAATAGTTCAGCTGGAATATCATCACTTCCACTGGCCTTGTTATTAGCAGTGCTTTCTAAGGCCCATTTGACTTCACTCTCCAAGATGTCTGGCTCAAGGTCAGCAACCACACTACCTGGGGTGTACGAGACCTCCATATCTTTCTGGTATAATTCCTCTGTGTATTCTTGCCACCTCTTCTTGATGTCTTCTGTCTTGATGTCTTGATGGCTCCTTGATCACTGCAGATGGTGACAGCAGTCACAAAATTAAAAGACGCCTGCTTCTTGGGAGAAAAGCAATGACAAACCTAGACAACATCTTAAAAAGCAGAGACATCACCTTGCCGACAAAGGTCCGTATAGTTAAAGCTATGGTTTTCCCAGTAGTGATGTATGGAAGTGAGAGCTGGACCATAAAGAAGGCTGATCGCCGAAGAATTGATGCTTTTGAATTATGGTGAGGAAGGAGACTCTTGAGAGTCCCATGGACTGCAAGAAGATCAAACCTATCCATTCTTAAGGAAATCAGCCCTGAGTGCTCACTGGAAGGACAGATCGTGAATCTGAGGCTCCAATACTTTGGCCACCTCATAAGAAGAGAAGACTCCCTGGAAAAGACCCTGATGTTGGGAAAGATGGAGGGTACAAGGAGAAGGGGACAACAGAGGACGAGATGGTTGGGCAGTGTTCTTGAAGTCACCAACATGAGTCTGACCAAACTGCGGGAGGCAGTGGAAGACAGGAGTGCCTGGCGTGCTCTGGTCCATGGGGTCACGAAGAGTCGGACATGACTAAACGACTAAACAACAACAAAAAAGGATTCACCCCCATGCAATAAAATAATTTTTGTGTGTATCCATTTATATCCATTTTTCTGAGGGGGTGGGGATCCATAGCTTTCATCAGATTCTCAAAGAGGTCTATGATCCAAACAAGGTTAAGAGCCACTGCTATAACTGAAGAGTCCAAATTTTGTGTCTGGGATCTTTGAACAACAACAATGCACATGTTCGTCCACTGAGTTTACATAGAGATTTGTTTGTATACTAAATGTGGCACATTTGATACTTTGTGCAGTACTTAAATTTATGCTATTTGTTCCCTGAGTAGTTACAGATTGCTTCTAGGGAATTCATTGTGTTTGGAAAAAAAGAAATTTCATATCGGAGTAACCTTTCTGGAAAAAAAAGAAAAAGAAAATACTTATAATTGGTTTATAAGTTATTTATTGTGTTCAGTGAAAAATACTCAGTATTGACACATGGGCTACCAGGTGTGACAAGTAGTCTTATACCTAAACTTTCTTCTGCTCATCTACCTGTATACGCAGAGTTTGTCTTGTGCTCTAGAAAATTTCAAAGAAAAGTTTGATCATGATTTTCAGCAGTCTTTTTGTTTAGAAATATTTGATAGATTTCTGTCTAATTGTGGTTTCATATTCAGTAGTAAAAATGAAGGTTTAGGCTGTGTATCTGATCATAATGGGAAGCAAGGCTGAAGAGAAATTATTGTATCCATTGGGATAGTCACCCAGCAATAGGCTTGTGTCTCATTGACTCCCACTCATAGGCAATTGTTTGTTTTGAAGGGGAGCTGTGATTCTTGCTAAACTAATTCTAGCCATTTGTGTCACCAAAGGATGACTGCAGTTATCAGGGACAGGTTATGATGTTTTGCATTTCATTACATGTAAGCTTCTGAAATGTTTACTTTGTATCTCAGACATTATGATTCAATATTTCCATTAACATAGCCCTCTTGCAAACATGTCTGAATGAAAATATATTGTTTCCATAGAGACCAAAGCCATAAAGTTCTCTTAATTGCTCTTTCTGCTTGGTAAAAGATGACAGTCTGGGACTTACAATGCCCAAAGATAGCATTTTTCATAATTTAGAGGATGTCTAGCTTTTTATAACTGAACATTTAGGCTGCAATCCTATACAGGGGTACTTGGGATTTATTCCTACTGATTTACTTCAGAGTTGACACAATAAACTGTTTCTCGGTTGCACCTTGAAACCTGAATAAAAATACATTAAGTATTATACACTTTTGATTGCATGTTGATACATGAGGGCACATAAGTGGCTGTTCTTGTTATTGCTCAGTGTCCTTTGAGCTGTTCTAATCTTGGTAATAAAAACTTGGATCTTTTATCCACTTGGAGGTTATTAAACTTGTTCCTTACTCTGTATGTCTAGTTGCTAGTTCTGTGGCAGCAATAGATACATAGTAAATCTATAGATCCATGTTTTGCCATATAAACCAAAATATTTGGATACCTTAGAGGAAAGTACTAATAATAATTTTATTTTGGTTTCCTCAGGTGAGTAACTGAACATTAAAATCAGATTTGACGATATGCTTTACGGTATCCTGTAGTCAGTGGTTGGTAAGTAAAAAAAAAAAGTACTGCATGTTTTCTATTTAAAAAGAACCCCTACTTATTTTAAAACAGATACTTAACTATTTATTTGATTTCTTGCCTGCCCTTCATCATAATGTCCTAGGGCAGGTTACATCAGTTTTAAATATACTAAGGAAAGACTGTTGTTCTGAAATATAACTAGTTGAACATGTTTTTAAAATGAGCCATTTATTATCTGTAGCTATCTTTACATTTACACTGTTACTTTAAGGCTGCAATTCTGTATGCACTTAACAGGGAGTAGTGGGAATTGTTGTTGTTGTTGTTTAGTCGTTTGGTTGTGTCCGACTCTTCGTTCTGAGTAAACATTCAGATGACTGACAGGATCTGGATCCCTTGTGAAGTGCTTGCACAACTTACACCCCCATGATCAATACAGGTTGATATATGGTTAGCGTAAAGGGGGAAATTAGCTCCCATTATGCACCACTTGTTCCATTGACCAAACTGGGTAGTGTAGCAACAGTAGAGTCATAATATATAGGGGCATATGCAATGTGTCATGCAGCAGTAAATTAATCATGCAGAGTCTTCTTCATAAACAGCATAAAACTTTACTGAAGAAAATAAACTTGTTCAGAAACAGCATAGTTAAAGAACATACACAGAGTGCTCATAGCTGCTAACTGACTCTTCACAGAGGCACAGTCTTAGTGATTTACTAGAGTCCTGGAGCCACTCTCTCTGCAAGAACACAACACACACACTGGCTGAGACACATACTGGCTGGCTACTTTTATGAGTCATCACTCAAGATGCGTCATGAGTCACAGTGACTTAGCAGTTTGCTGTTAACAGTTAGCAGTTAGGCTTTGTAGGCCTTACTGCTTCTGCTCTCAAGAACCTTTTCCCATTTTATTCCATTTTCCATTTTATTAATTTACTAATGTTGTTTGCCTACTGTTCAAAGAAAGAGGTTTTACAAAGTCCTGCCAGAAATGCGCAAATGAAATTATTTGGATCCAAATTGTTGATACTATCATTGACTTTTTGCCAATTATTTGATGTTGTCAAACTACAACATGGCCAACAATTGAGCAGTAATATTTAACTCCTTTAAATATTCCGGTTTCTAACATTTCAATGTGCTTATGCTTGTCTGGGTGTGACATAAGACTTGCCTTGCTGAGTCAAGAAAGACCCATCTTCGTTCTTACGATCTGTCTTCTGCAAATTTTATAAAAAATTCTACAGAAGCTCAGATTACATCATGAAAGTACTAGTTCGCCCTCACCTCTTGTGTGTACTGAATATTCAGAACTTGGATGTATGCTATGCCTAAATATCTGTTGTAGTGCATGCTAATGGATATCATCGCATTTTGCCGCAGTGCCTTCCATAACTGAATTATGTGTTGTGTGGAAGAAAAATATGGTGTACTATAGGCCTATTTAAAAACAAATAATTAACACATCCTGGTGCTATGTACATTTACTTCATAGTCAGGCCCACTGTGTTTAATTGAACCTGCTACTAAGCATGCATAAAATGAGTTATAATTCTTCTTCCCAAAAGCAATTATCTGTTATTTCTAAAAGCTGAGCAGATAGGCAGGTTAAATGCCTATCCTCAGGAGATGAAGGAATTCCTTCTCTAGGGAAAACTCAGCTTTTGTATCATAGCCTGCCTTAAGTGTATCCTTAGGTATAGATTACAAGGGCCATGCAAACCTTTGCTTTCTGCCAGCAAAATGGATTGAATAAAGGCATCTGCTGCTTTGCTGTCAAAACCAGTTCTATCCACTGTTAGTGTTGCCTTTATTGTTGCAAGTACAATGTAAATTGATTAGGCAACAAACCCTTTCTAATAATAATAATAATAATAATAATAATAATAATAATAATAATAATAATACCTTCCACACAATCTTCACAAGGCAATTACAGTAAAACAGGAAAAAGCAATTTGGACAAAAGCAGATACAGTGGTACCTTGGGTTACAGACACTTCAGGTTACAGACTCCGCTAACCCAGAAATAGTACCTCAGGTTAAGAACTTTACTTCAGGATGAGAACAGAAATTGTGCGGCGGCTGCGCAGCAGCAGTGGGAGGCCCCATTAGCTAAAGTGGTGCCTCACGTTAAGAACAGTTTCAGGTTAAGAACGGACCTCTGGAATGAATTAAGTTCTTAACCCGAGGTACCACTGTACATTCAAAACAATATGAAATAGGCACTCATGGGAAAGACCAATTTATCCACCTGGAATTCATTTTTAGGGAAATAAATGCTTATCCTGATGTTGAAATACTATTCCATAGAACAGTGGCAACAAAATTGAAAGTGCTACTCTATGCTACTATGGATTTGGATTCTGAGATCTCTGGAACTTGAAGGATAATCTTTCAAACTGCAGTGATTTACTAGAGATATGAGGTATAATGCAGTCTCTCAAATGGCCCTGTGTCACAACCAACACCTTGAACTTGACCCAGTAGCAGACTTGCAGCCCTTGAAAGCAATATCTTGTATTTCCAAGTAGTTTGCCCCCACAAACAATTTAGCCACTGTGTTCTGTGCCATCTGCAGCCTCTTGATCAGGCACTCCCAAACTTGGCCCTCCAGATGTTTTGGGACTACAACTCACATCATCCCTGACCACTGGTCCTGTTAACTTATGGTTACCAGACGTCCCTGTTTCCTGGGGACAGTCCCCGGATTTATAAATCTGTCCCTGGACAAAAATCCGTCCCCAGAATGTCCCCGGTTTTCATTTAATTTCCCCAGATTTCTTTTTTAAGTGTTGTAGCTTTATTAGTCAACCTAGCAGTTCGAACCTAGCAGTTCGAACTGCCAACCTAGCAGTTCGAAAGCACGTCAAAATGCAAGTAGATAAATAGGAACCGCTACAGCGGGAAGGTAAACGGCGTTTCCATGTGCTGCTCTGGTTTGCCAGAAGCGGCTTTGTCATGCTGGCCACATGACCTGGAAGCTATACGCCGGCTCCCTCGGCCAATAATGCGAGATGAGCGCGCAACCCCAGAGTCGGTCACGACTGGACCTAATGGTCAGGGGTCCCTTTACCTTTACCTTTAGCTTTATTAGTAGGGAATGAATGTTGCATGATTGGTTCAATGGCACAAGACACATCATATGGGGACTTCTGGCGAAGCAAAATGGCAGGCACCACGGCAGCGAGCAGCTCCTGAAGCCAGCCAGAGCCAACTGTGCTATCAGGCTGGCTCTGGGCTGCTGAGACTGCCACTGCCACTGCCAAGGGGGATCCGGGGACACCCAGCGCGTCAACTGGGGGAACCGCTGATATCCCCCCTGACCCAAATTGAGCTGGGAGCGAGAGTGCCCGGCCACCCAGCCGTGCTCCGGGGCCAGGAAAACCCCAGAGCCTATGCAGGGAGAAGGAGGAGGAGGAGGAAGAGAGAGAAAGAGGAAGGAAAAAAAGAGGGGAGCCCCGACCTTGCTGCCGCCGCCACCGCCGCTTAACAGGAGAGGTAGGAGAGCACTGGGAGGGCAAGGACATGTGGCCGAGCCCAGACCCAACCCGAGCCTACTCCATGGCAGCTAGCGCTCCAAGAGAGCAGGCTGGGGCCCAGAGGAAGGCCGTGCAACAGAGGAGACCACAGAAGAGAAGATATTACTTCTTAATTTTTTTAAAAAAAAAACTTTAAAAAATATCTTTTTTATTTTCAAAAAAAAGTGTCCCTGGATTCTTTGAAAAAAATATCTGGTAACCTTATGTTAGCTAGGGATGATGGGAGTTGTAGTCCCAAAACATCTGGAGGGCCGGGTTTGGGAATTGTTTAATGTGAAGTGAAATAAATTGGATCTGGGGTGGCTCATACACATAAGTCACCACTTTAGAAAGTCCTTGGCCCCATCCAGCAGAGCTCATTTAGTCCAGCACTCTGTTCTCACAGTAGCCAAGCAGATACCTATGGGAAGCCCACAAGCAGGACCTTAGTGCAACAGCTTGCAGTTCCCAGCTACTGGTACTCAGAGGCACGTCTCTTTACCCTGGCCTTTGACACCTGAGATGTGTGCTTTCAGGACCTAAAGGTAAAGGTACCCCTGACCGTTAGGTCGAGTCGCGGACGACTCTGGGGTTGCAGCGCTCATCTCACTCTATAGGTTGAGGGAGCCGGCGTTTGTCCACAGACAGCTTCCAAGTCATGTGGCCAGCATGACAAAGCCGCTTCTGGCAAACCAGAGCACGGAAATGCCATTTACCTTCCCGCCGGAGCAGTACCTATTTATCTACTTGCACTTTGATGTGCTTTCAAACTGCTAGGTGGGCAGGAGCTGGGACCGAACAACAGGAGCTCACCCCGTCATGGGGATTCGAACCACCAACCTTCTGATTGGCAAGCCCTAGGCTTTGTGGTTTAGACCACAGCACCACCTGTGTCCTTTCAGGACCTACCCTAGTCCTTTTAACTATTTTTAACTAATTTTTAGTTCTGAACTTTCTGGTGAAGGGTGGGTGGTAATGGTAGCTGTGGTAAAAATAAAAATAAAATGATATAAATAAATTGTGGATCATGAACAGCCACAGACTGTTGTAAGGGCATCACAAGCTTGTTATTGCTCAGTTTTGGGTGGTTGAATGTCAGTATTACTCAATTTAAAATGAAGCTTTCGGCAACAGAAAGAGCATGCTGTTTATGTGAGAGAAGGCAGTTTGATATGAAATGCAATGTGGAAAAAAATTGGGGCAGCAGGAAAGCTTGGGGACTGCTGTACTCCAAAGAATTTTGAGAAAGTTTCACCCCTTGATGACTTAGTCATCCTGGTTGCACGCCTCCTGTGTTATATAAGTTGTTGTGTTCGTCATATAAAAATTGATGTCCAGAGTAGAAATTTGTTTCTTGTAGCACGCAAGAGCACAATGGATGCCTTGATCAAGTATGATTAAAGAAACAACATATTCTCACTAAAGCTAAAAGACATGCCTTAAAGTAATAGCAAGACTGCCAATGGGGCAGGAGACGACAGGGGCGTTAATTGGATTGCTTATGTGTTTGACATAAGGCATTAAAGAAGTCTTATTTTAGAGAGGAAGTTGGAAGATAATTGTATTGTGAATTTCTAATGGAAATGCTCACAAGTTTTTACTCCTTTAAATAAATAATATCTTTTGATTTTTAAGTATGAACGAGAGGCTCTCTGAGTCGCTGACAGGAGGACCAGCTTTAAATATTATGTGCACATATCAATCTTTAAAAAGCATACTATCAATACATCTCAATTTGTTAGCTAGGTTCATATTTTCATGTAACAAGCAAGTTATGAATAGAAAATTATAAGCAAATAAGTCTAGATGGGTTGTTGCCATCTAGCTATGATTTCTTATTCATAGTCTGCTCCAAGAGGCAATAAGTTAAAGAACTGTACTTAATTGCTCACCCTATTAGCCAAGTTTTTAAAACTATATTCAACAAGGTGAAAATTAATCATTTGGAGAATACAAGGCCCAAGTGTTCCTCAGTATTTTAGTCAGTTACAAGCTATGTTTTAAAGAACATTTGGAGTGTAACAATGTAGTCCTATACCTACGTATCTGGGAACAAGCCAAATTGAAATTAATGGGGCTTACTTCTGAGTATATATGTTTTGGATCTACTATTAAAAGTTTTAATAAGTTGTTGGGTGCTACTTAAGTCCATTGATATCAATGGGTCCAGGGTGATTATAACTAACATTGGTTCTAATGCTATCAGTTATTAGTGAACACAAAACAAAAGTGTCTTGAGGGTTTCTTTTATCTGACACTTTGAAAATGTATTTTTCATTTATACTAGATACATTATTTCTTTGTTAAAGAAAGGCTTAAAAGAATAGTAACCCTAAGTGCTGAGTTGAATAAGCAATGAAAATGACAGCTTATATAAATCCATCAGAGAATATTGTGATAGCCATGAAAATATTATTTATACTTTAACCAAGTTTTTCTTGAAATCATGACCTGCCAATGGCAATACTTTAAGTAGGATCTATAGGAGACAGTGGGAAGCTGAATACTGAGCAAGAGAAATGGATACGGTTAAATGGAGCGTGGCGACATAGATGGCCACAGACGAGTCCTTACTTCATTATGACTGAAAAGAAGAGAAGAGAATAATCTCCAGAAAATTACTAAAATGACACTCAAGTTGCTAGAAGTGGCCCAGTATATCCAATACATAGTACATAAAAACATCATTCTCTTTCCCTATCCCCATTTCCGGTATAAGCTTATGGAACATAATCTTCCAACAATAGAAAAATTGACCGTTTCACTCTTACATTGGGGTCAATGGTACCCCAAGAAATCCAGAAAAATAAAATACCTAGTAATAATTATCAGGCATGACACCATTTGCAAGGTGGGGATGGTGAATCTTGATCATGCCTTTTATTGTGTGCATTGAATTGACCACCAATGTTGTAAAACCAGCATATATATTTTTACTACATTGAGAAAGTATGAAACAACACATGGCTTTCACACCTTTTCATGGTTGTGGATGGCCTAGAACAAGCACCCCTGACCACTGGTCCTGTTAGCTAGGGATCATGGGAGTTGTAGGCCAAAACATCTGGAGGGCCACAGTTTGGGGGTGCCTGGCCTAGAATGTAGAGTTGTGGAAGACTGATGCAAATAAAAATAAAAATATCTCAATAATGTTGGGGCATGTTTGACCTCATATATATACAACCCAACCAGATGGGTGGGGTTTAATCATCATCATCCTATTTACTATTAATGTCTGTTAATTATTTGTTTTGGTAATCTAATTTCATTGTCAACTTGTAGTAAACCCATCTAAGCCAAGATAAAATTCAATTTTGCCACAAAATGACATTATCTATTATTAATGTGATTTATTAGTACTGTATTGAATACAGCTTTTCTTAATCCCTGCTGCCTAAATTGCTATAAAATATATAAAAGAAATAAGAGAACATTATTTTGAATGCAGGGAGAAGATATTCATGATTTACAGTTCAGGACATTTAACAATTTAGTTGAGCTATCACTTAATCCTTCAGAGTCTACAAATAGAATAGGCAGTTTTTATATTATATTGACTCAGGCTGCAATCCCACACATTGGTTCCTTAAGTCTCACTGCTGACAGTGGGATTTAAGCAGCCTATCTGTGCACAGGTTCTACATTAATGAAGAGCTTATTCTTCAAATGTCTGGAGACTGAAGTTGTTTAAGTCACCCAGGGAGATCTCTAATGTATTGAGCTATCATAATGGTTTGTGTAGATGACATCGTGAAGATGACATTATCAGGTTCCATGGGTGTCAGTCAGTGTTGAACCATCAAGCAAGGTCTTATTAAATATTTCTTAATTCATATAGAAGGATATGAGTATGAATGGGACAGGAAAGAATGTGGCTTTGAAATTGTAGGGAAACGTAACCTTTCAAGTTTGCCTTAATGGACCAGTGACCCCAAATTGCTCAGTGAAGGCTCTAATCTGCGGATGGGTGGTTGGCAAGCTCTGAAAGCAAAATGGCTCTAAGCTCCAGGGGAAGCAGCCTTATATTGGATTCCCCCTCCCCTTTGAAGCAAGGTTCATGGGACAGTTTTTCCCCATGAGCCCCTTGCCCAGTATTTTGCTGCAATCTATGGGCCACAGCACCGCTGGGCAAATAGAGCACCGAACGGGGGTAATATTACTTTCAAAAGAGCTTATATTATATAAAATCCTATCTCTTTGATTTTGAATATGATGGATGTGTTTTTAAAGCATTGCTGTATATTATTTATATATTCAGAGGGGGTAACCTGGTACCAGTGTTGTGATCTTTTTAGCATCAGCTGAATATGCTTTTAATTTATTTCCCCAGATTTTTCAGTCTTAACATACTTTAGTACTTTTTAGTTCCTTCTGACTTTTGAAGTTTTAGGATTTGTGAAAGTTGTTGGTGTTTCTGTGAATCTTTGCAACTTCATGTTAAACGTCACACATTAAATTTAATTGCAGCACACACACACCCTTGCTTCTGCAGAGTTTTATTAAAATGGCATAACTGGACATATTGTGTAAGTTAAATGCAACTTCACATGATGTGTTATAACTGTGTCTTGTTTATACTCATAGAGGTTTGGTAGCTATATGTATTTGCATAGAACTTAATTTTGAACATAAATGTGATGCAGAGTTCAATAATTCATATTATTCACTTGCTCCATTATGATGTTTTTACGTAAGTTTAATAGTATTGTGACTGGTTGCATTATGTATACTGTAAACTGCCCTGAGCTTCTTTGGGAGAAAGGATGGTGAAGAAACACTGATGATGGGGATGGTGCAAGTAGTAATTCTAAGGCATGCACAACACCTAGTTCCAAACGCGAGTATAGTTCCTCCTGAAATTATTTGCCAGTTTAGTCTCCCTTTGAACTTCCCAGTTAGATGCCTTCCATCTCTCTGCTGTTACACTCCAGAAGCTTTAGTTTCCCCTGCAGTGTCCAGTTAGCAACATTTGTTTTCTATGTTGTCCTGCCCCCGCCCCCTGCACTTTTCTAACAGATTGTCTAGGACAGTGTTTCCCAACCTTGTGCCTCCAGCTGTTTTCGGACTACAATTCCCATCATTCCTGACCACTGGTCTTGCTAGCTAGGGATGATGGGAGTTGTAGTCCAAAAACATCTGGAGGCACAAGGTTGGGAAACACTGGTCTAGGACTTCCTGTAGTTGACAAGTTGAAGAAAAGAAGGGGAGGAATAAATTCCTCATTTCAGTACAGTAGAGACAAAGGCAAACTTCCAGATCATCAGAATCTGAGGAAGCTTGACAAAAAGTTTTTGTGCATCTCCCCACCCCAGGCAGATTTTTAAAGAATTTGAGAAGAATGATGTGTATAATAGATATACGTGTAAGGTGTTGGAAGATTCCTCCTGGTGTTAATGACTTCTGTTCTTATGATATGGTAACTTGCAGGGCAGAAATACGCTTGCACAAAAGCAAGCTTTTGTTAAAACTTACAAAGCCCTCTTTCTTCCTTTCTACAACAGCAAAACATATTTCATCAAAGAGACTCTCAAAATTTTCAAACCTGACTCTTCTTAAAAGTCATCTCACCTTATTTCCACTGTTTTGTTGCTTTGGAAATATAATTCCTAGCATAGGTCAATATTATAGATTTTTTTTCATATGGTAAGATCAAGCTTCACTCCTTTTCTGAGGATGGGAAGGCATGATAGAGGAAGGAGGAGAGAGCTCAGTGCAGCGTGATTGTTGCAGTAATAACATACTTACGTATTTTCAAGGAAACTAAGAACCTATAACATAAAAAAATCAAGTTTCTGAATGGTTGGATGAAATATGTTCGAGGTTTTGGCTTGTTTCAAAACATTGCTATTTGAAAGAAAAACAAAATAGTTTGGAACAGACCTGCTTCATTGCTGTAAAGCTATTCTTCAAAATATTGATTCAAGGGATAGGAACTGTAATCACTATGTTTTCATTAAAAGCATATTTATTTTCTATAATTTCCTGAAAGTAATGTAGCATTTGTATTGCTTAAAAACATTGAATCATATTTCAACTTTACATTTGACTCGTAATCATTATGCTTTATCATAGGACCATGAAACTATATGAAAAACTATGCGGTAGAGACTGTCTTCTCCCTATATCACAGGGCTCTCAGATGTGAAGGAATACTATATTTAAAGGGCTGTCTGTCCAAAGTCTGGTTTAAAGATAAAGATTCATAAAAAAGGAAAGCGGGAGCCCTTAAGTTGCCTACTGACACTTCACACCTGGAAAAACAGGCTGAGCTGCCCTGTCCACAGTTCACCTTTCACAGTCTTTTCAGCTATTCAAACTTAACCCCTTTCAGACTTGATCTGAAAGGGATCTTACTTTCACTTGACCAAAGCTGTGCTTCTTTGGTCATATGGGATACTTTTTCTACAGATGCTATAGGAGCTCTCTTGGGTCTAATATTGTGGGAATGATACATATGCTGAAGGTAATACAGAACAAATGCAAATGAGTTAACAAAATGAAGGATGAAAATTTTTGTGTTAAAACGAAGTTTGCTCCTGACTCCATCATTTTGTCATTCGTATTATCAACAGATAGATAAGCCACATCATTCCATAGTGAAGGCAGTGAAGTGTAGAACCACATGCCCCTGTCAAATTGATAGAGTGAAGATATGGAATGAAATAATGGAAACTTCCTATTTGGTGAGAACTGGAATAAAAACATAATATTTTAGTCATTTATCAGCATTGATTGCCTTTGTGCTTGAGGCTTAGATCAGAATTTATGCTGAATAGAGGAGGTCAAATAATAAAATGTTAGCACTTGGTGCACAAAGTAATCACTAAAATATTCATTGAATTAATGTAGGTCATCGTGATGGTACAAGTACAAATACAGATTCTATGTCTAGGGGCTGCCCGACACCTCATGTGGCAAATGTGTTTGCTGCATGTACACCAATCTTTGTGTTGCAAACAAATGTGAATTCTCCTTATATAAATTATATCTTTGTGTTACAGTAGTATTCTCCCCAATGAATTTGTGTATTGAAAGCTCATTGTACATTACTCTAAGTAGGCTTTCAGAGTTTAGCCTAACACTCTCCTTGTATGAGTTGACAGCTGTGGTCTCATGCTATACTGTCCTGAGGATTTTCAATTCACAAACTGAAGCTAGCTTGTCTGGTGCATCCAAATGATTCATGCTCCATGATGACCATGGAACTATTCTAGTTGAAATCTGATCTAACGTCTTCTGCAAAGGCATCTTCGAGTTTTAGCTGGGATAGGTAGAGGGCGATACATGTGTATGCATCTGTAATTGTTCTGATGTCATGGAAAGATCACTACCAGCAGCATATAATCTTCCGCCTCCAGTGTAGTTAGAAGTAAAAGGTAAAGGACTCCTAGACAGTTAAGTCCAGTCAAAGGCAATTATGGGGTGCGGCACTCATCTTGCTTCAGGCCGAGGGAGCTGGCATTTGTCCACAGAAGCTTTTAGGGTCATGTGGCCAATATGACTAAACCACTTCTGGTGCAGGGGCGGGGTCAGCTGCCCACGGGGTGGGGCAAGCTGGGGCAGGACGCTCTGCGGGGCCTCCAAGGAGTCTGCCTGCCTCCTCCCACTCAGCCACTGTAGAGTTGGGGGGGGAGGCAGTGGGCGTACCATTTGGGACAGTGTGGAGCCTGCAGGCGCCCAAGCCACCTCGTCACTCCCAGGAGAGATGCATGCCTCAGGTGCACTGCAGGCCCCGTGGTGAGTGCCGCCCAGCATTTTGTCACCCCCCTCAGTGGTGACACCTGGGGTGGACCACCCCCACCGCAAACCCTTCCTCCACCTCTGGACAGAGCAGCAATAAAGCAGCCATTTTTGTTTTAAAATGTTAAAACTGCAAAATATTAATAAACCGTAATAAGAATAGCCATGATAATAGCAAGAAAATGATGAGAGAGAAATGTTAGGGATCATCTGTCCCTGAACTGAAATTAGTTTCCAAATATTTTTTGACACAGCCAGTGCTCGTGTGATGCTCTGGTTGACCTTTAGAATGGGTAAATAGCCAGGACGGTAAACATGATTTTTCAGGGCCCTCTCCTAAATCACAAAACCTAACTAGGTTTTGTGGCTTTCCGAGAAGCTCGGGACAATGAAACAGTTGGGGTAATAGCTGGAGCACGGATGGCAAAGACTTGAGATGAATCTGACTAAACATAGTCCAGAGTCCATCTTAGAGCCTGCTCTGTAGTGGTGAAGAAATCTTCATTCTTCTCTACCACTGTATTTACAAATTGTTGACCTGCAGAGCGATTTTTGTTAGAGTGAGGTCTATTTTATTATGTCCATCAGAAAAAGCTGGTGGAACAAGTAACCCACTGTGATCAATTTGTGAAATATTTCGCAGAGAAAATCACTCAGATTCATTCCAACTTTGACTCTCCATCTCAGCTTCCACACTAGAAGAACTACTATGGCAGCATCTGGTCATGCTGTAATGGATACCTTTCAGCTAGTTTTCAGTGAGGAAATAAACAGTCTACATGGATATTTGAGGCCTATGATTGGTGTACTTCTGTCTTTTCAGTGATGGTACATAGCTTATAGTCTCCCTTGTAGAGATCCACCAGTCTATTATGTTTGGACCTTCAGATGTTGGCTGAATACTTTATTTCAGAAAACTACTTCTGTTTGGTTTTAGTTTTACAATTTGTACTTTCTGGTTTGTCTGATTTTAATGGGCTGTGATTATCCAGAAATGTGCATTTATTTTATTATCTACTGTATTTCATTTTTCCATGTAGATAAAATGGAGATTGGATAGGCTGTATTAGAATAACTCCAGCATAGTCTTGCTTATTATTTGTGCAGTACTGAAAATCTAAGTAGGTGCTACTTCAAATAACATAAACCTGCTCATAGTGTCTTTGTCTTAGGCAAACATATTTATGAACTTCAGTTTGTGTTGGATAAATCCATCCAGAGAGCAGGTGTCTTGGGTGGTCTGAGACATGTTTTAAAAGGGACATGTTTAAAATGTTCCATGTATTCTAA
Source organism: Zootoca vivipara (assembly GCF_965207765.1). Classification (NCBI taxonomy): domain Eukaryota; kingdom Metazoa; phylum Chordata; class Lepidosauria; order Squamata; family Lacertidae; genus Zootoca; species Zootoca vivipara. Next base: position 61,884,234 of record NC_142587.1, read on the forward strand.
ACTGCACAGAGATATTTACAAATTCAGTCTTTCTCCTCGCAGCACTCCCTACAGTTCCCATGTGACCAATGCAACATTGTGTTGTCACATATGCACAAATTTCACTTGCTTTCTTTAACCGTAAAACTAAAAAGAAAGCATTGCAAAACTATACTACACATACAAGTTTGCAGCCTGGTGGCACATCTTAAACTATCTATGTAACATTGCTATGTTATAGGAATGTTGGAAGTTCTGTGCAGAGAGACTGTGCAGATAAAGAGTTGTGTGCCACTGTGAGTGTATGTATTCACAGTGGCGTAGTAATGGGGGGCGGGGGGCTGGGCAGGGGGCAGCAGGCTGGACAGGAGGCATACAACGCGGTGACGTGGCAAACCCCGCAAGCAAGCTGCAGAGTGAGGCAGTCTCGTTTGCATCACCACCATTGAGGAGAAGCCCCGATGCAAGCGAGACTGCCTCACTCCGCAGCTTGCTCGCGAGGTTTGCTGCACCACCGCATCGTTTGCCTTCTGTGCATGCATGCACCGTGTGCGTTGTGTATCATGGTGCATGTGTCGTGACATGCGACACATGCATGCGACGTACGCCCCGCCCCGCCCCGTGGCGGGTGCCTTCGGGTTTGCCGCCGCGGGTGGCCAGGCGGCTAGCTACGCGGCTGTGTATCCGATCCCTTTAGTGCATAAGGCAAGAACCAAATTGTACTACCCCACTTGCCCCGAGAATACTCACAGACTTCTCATCCTCTCTGCAAAAGAGATAGGAAAACATTGCCTCTTTTGTAGGGAGCAAAAATATAACAGGAAGGCATTCACAGCACTAGCTGAAACAGATATGGGTTCGTGGTACTGCATGACTGTAGACCAGGAGTTGCCGGTTTTGGGGAGGACTGTAGGCACATTTTGAATTTTGAGAGTTTCATGGACTACATGCTGTTTGGTTACTTCTTCCTCTCATCCTCCAGGCCATTGTCTTCTCTCAGAGAGACAAACAGAGAGTGTATATTGCAAACACACCCTACAAACTACACACATGCTACAGACAGGCAGTTTTTTTAAGGGGTTTGGGTAATTAAAATAGATCTTGAATTTGCATGATTTAGAGTTGCATCCAGCATCTTCATTACATAATAATATTTTTATTATTTATACCCCACCAATTTGGATGGGTTTCCCATAAAGATGCACTTCTTTACTCTTGCCTTTGACAATGAAGGTATTTTGTGGATGACTAATCTCTGCATGCATGGTTCTCTTCAGTTCAACAGTTGGGGCTGCAAGCGAATTAAAATCCAAGTGATTGGTGGGGAAGGAATATGAAGATTTTGACAACCAAACACCCAATCAGTTTATAAGCCTTTTAAAATGGCTCCGTGAGAGTAGCTCTGTCTGCTCCATATGCCATCCATTTGATTGGGATGATAAGAGCATAAAGGAATATAAAAAGGTGTGCATATCTTCAGTGTTGATTACCATATCCTGCCAGTGTGTTAGGTACTGGTAAAGCAAAGAGTTGCAACAGGATAAAAAAAGCACATTCAAAGCAACTCCATTCATTTGATTTTGCTGCATGTTACTTTTACATATTTTAAAAATTGAAATATCTAATAACAAGTGTGTGACCCTGGACTTTTCTCAAATGAGAAACAGTGGTAATGAAATGAGGTTTGATGAAAAGGATTTGAAGGCTATTTACCAAGGCAGAAATGCATATCTGTGATGGCATCAGAATCTCAGCAATAATTCATAACACCTCATAAATCTCCATGGAAAGGTTTACAGACTCCCTTGCATAGCAAAACTCATAGCTCCCCCTCCCAAATGCAAAATGATCAGCAAAAGGAAGGAAATGAAGTATAAGACTGCTGAAATAAGGTGGTATTTAATGGGAAGCAGTGAAGTTGGACTGAAGCAGATAGGAAGATACTGCCGAGACACAAAGGGGAAATATCATGTTTTGTTTGCAACAAAAGGATGGATTGATAAAACACCAATTTACATCAGTTTTGTTCTTCTTGGTACTTTAGATTAAAAGATTTGCACTTTAACAAATTCCTAAAGCAAAGTGCATACAAATTATATAGATAGAATAACCAATTACATTCTGAAGTTTTTATTATAGACTAAATGGAGCTCATAGCAGAGTACCAAAAATTGAGAATGGATTGGGGAAGTGGAGTTGTTTAAGTGGCGATCTCCATGGCTGCTATGGTAGATAGGAATACCACTCAGTGGATGTATTTCAGAGCCTTATAGACACTGCCACACCTCATTCCAAATGCCTGCAAGGCAAAAAGCAGATGCCAAAATGCCCTGCCCCATTATGCCCATAGGTCTCCCTTTATTTGCAGAGTGGGTTTGAGGCAGAAAGCAGTGTTCCTGCCTCAGAAATGCTTCCTTTATCCAACCTTGGATTTGGACATGGGCGGAAAAGAGTTCATTTCCTTGCTGTCCAGGACCCCTTTGGGATGAAGGCTGGCATATAAGTTAACTAAACAAACAAAATATTTAAGAGGTTGGAAGCCCAACTCCTCCACCCCCCTTTATATAAGGTGAGAGCAACACAGTTGCCACTTTAGGTCATATCCCCCCACACCTTTCACAACAGATGCTATTATGTAATGCTAGTGAAGATAGCTGTGTATTCATGGACCATGTGCAAAAACTATTAAAAGACCTGTTCCCTTCTTTCCTGTTGGCACTAAATGATGAGATAAACACAGGTTGTGACATATGGACTCATTCATTTTATAAATACAGTCTCTGTGCCAGAAGCAAACATTCTTCAGGGGCAAGAGGATTGTCATGAATTGCCATGCCTTTGCCAGACAAATTAATTTTAATGGCTGGTTTATGCTCCTTAGAGATCAGTGATTATGAAAAGAGGGTTTGCCAGCATACCAGGAAGAGTCAAGACAACCAAATGTGGATAAATAAGTTATATTTGTTAAATATAACAACTTGATCTGCTAAACCAATTAACTAGTCAGATTCAACCAATGCAACCAAATCAGCTAAAGTCTGGGCAGGTGTTTATGGGGGTAATGTCCTCTCCACCCCACTCAGTGCTTCACACCCTTACAGAGAATTAGGGGCAGCCAGGAGGAAAAGGGAGGAAGAGCCCCACAGGTAAACTTATCCGGTTCCCCTCCACTCCAGGCCTTGAAATCACTTAAAAGCCCTTCTCTTGCTCAGAATTTACTTGAGACAACAATTTGCAGGAGAGCTTAAATTGATTGTCTCTGCTTAATTTTTTTTAAAAAAATCAAAACCCCAAATATTACAAAAACAAACAAACCCTGAACAACCCCATATGTCACCAGTGATATCTCATCACAAAGGAAGCTGGAAGAAAGCACTTCTCCTGAAACTTCTCAAAGGTAGGTGAACTGGGAAGAGGGTAACAATATAACATGATTTCATGTGTACAGGGCTTGTTTTTTGACAGTACTCACTAGTACGACTAGTGGTATATCTTTTTGTTGTTGTTGCTGCTGCTGCTGCTGTTGTTGTTGTTTTGCTGCTCTCACAATATTTTATTTAAACCAGGCATTTGTAGATGTTAGTATTCATTACTATAATTATTTTGTGCAACTAAATAACCGTGTCATTTTAGATTTCCTTACCTTAAATGCATGTTGTTGTTGTTTTGTTCTATGGTGCAGTATAGAATAGGGAACCATATATAAGATAATGTTTGTCTAGTTAAATTATCTTTTATGATAATTTTTGGTTTTTTTAATTGACTGTTGTTTGCTATAGCATTGGGCTTACATGCTAAAAATTGCCTTGAGCTGAGGTAGCTGTAATGTATGTGTGGAGACTGATAATGAAGCTTTTGTATGTAAAAAGTGAAATGAATTCTTTCTCACATGCACTGTGCAAAGCAGCTACTGTCTAACCGAATTGCATCATGACTTTTACAAGGGACACAAGCAGAACTGAAAAATTTGAAATGGCTGCTCCCACCCAAAGGGAACTTTAAGAAACATGTACATACAGAAACTGCTTGTTAATTTTAAGATGCAGTACTGTAAATGTATTTAGTATATAATTTATACTTTAACTAAAAATGTTGCCTGAACTCTTAGCAACATTTTTGAACCTGGTGCATTCATCTGAAATAAAAAGCAAGTGTGGTTCAGTGGCTGTTTAAAATCATCACAGTAAGGGAATATGTCACTTTTCAAGAACCTTTCATCTGGTTTCTGTGCATGGTTGCACCTAAAGAAATGCCAGTTAGTGTAATGGGATATATTCTATCTGAAGTAAATGTGTACGAAATTTCCCCCTAAGAATATTTCAGTTAAACCCGGATAGTAAATGTGAGACAGTTAATACAGTGCTTTTTTTTCTGGGGGAACGCAGGGGTATACATACCCCTAAATATTTTGTGAATCTAAGTTTGGCCTCATTGAGGGGCAGTATTTCAATATGAGTAGGAATATGAGAGTAGGCTACCCCTAAACATTTTTTTTAATAGAAAAAAGCACTGAGTTAATGTATATATAAGACAGGCACCCCCAAACTGCAGCCCTCCAGATGTTTTGGTCTACAACTCCCATGATCCCTAGCTAACAGGACCAGAGATGATGGGAATTGTAGTCCAAAATATCTGGAGGGCTGAAGTTTGGGGATGCCTGATATAAGACATAACGGCCAGGAGCTATATGAATCAATCTTTTCCAGCCTTCTTTTCCATTTCAGTCAGGTCAGTGAAATGTGATATGTTGCATCTATACACTGTTTTGTATTGATCCAGCCAGCACCCCTGGCAGCATAGGGAGCAAAGCATTGGTACTTGACTCTTCAGACACTTAGTGAAATGCTGGAGGTTTCCTACTACACTAGATTTTTGAGATGGCAGCTAGTGTTCATATGATTTTTATATAAGTATAATTAATGATACTTTCCTTAACAACTTACAGGGAATGCCCATCACTGCAGAGTAATTTTTTGAACTGTTGTTTCACTTTAAAAGGAAAATTTGTGATCCGATTTTGTAGATGGTTTATCTTGTAGTGTTTCCCATTTCACACCTCCCCTTTCCCTACGTACTCTCTGCTATGTCAGTTTGTGTGAAATTTTCATCACTTGCCATCTCCTTCCCCATCCTGTACTTGCTGGAGTCTCTTCTTGTTTTAGCCTCTGTTAGCCTTTCCCTCTCCTCTCCTAAGCTCATTCTGCCTCTCTGTTTCACATCTCTTTGCATCTCTTTCCTTCCCACAAACCCTCATTCCCTTCCACCTCCCGATTCTTTATCTTATAACTCTAAGCTAGGAGCTTCCACAGTTATGCCCTTTTAGTGGATGCCCCCCCCACCCCCCATGGACCTGGACGAGCCTAGTTGTGTTTTAGCCTCTTTTTTAATGGATTTTTTTTGGGGGGGGGGTGTTACTAAATGTTTTCTGCTTGTCTCCTTCTTGTGCATGGGAAACTGAAGATTAATGCTATCACTTCTGCTGTGTGGGTGCAACTGTGGGGTTGAGAGATGGATTTGAAATGGATTTTCATTTTATGATTTGGGAAGAAATATAAGAAGCTGCCTTTTACTGGCGAAGACTGATGGTCCATCAAGTTGAGAGCTCAATGAAACTAGCTAAAAAGTAGCAATTTCTCTTTTGGCACCAATAAATATCACCCATATATAAATATAAATAAGAATAAAACATGGTCACTTAAAATGAAGCATTAGGGAAAAAGGAGTGGTAGATATATCTGGTATGTAACAAAACATTTGCTGTTCCTTTCCTAGTCATCAAAAATTAACTCAAATTGATTTGGATGGCAACATTGTTACATGGATTACAATCTGGCTAAAGGAACACAAACAGAGGGTGTCTAGAGGGATAGCACAGGGATTGCTGTTACAGCCACTTTTATTTAACATCTTTATTAATGATTTGGAAAGGGAAATTAGCATCATGCTAATAAAATTTGCATATGATTCTAAAATGTGTGGCAATGTTTGTTCCAAAAAAGAAGAAGAAGGGAGGATAGTGGAGAAACTAGGGGCAGAGAATCCATAGGCCATTTATAATACACACATAAGAAGGATTTCCCATTTAAGGAAGAGAAAAACTTGCAGTTTTATGACCACAGCTTTCCCACTGCTGTTCTAGTTCATAACATAACAGACGCCATGATAAGTGTGCATTCTTTCTTTTGAAAAAGTTGTTTTCTAGTTTCCCCTCTGTCATGCTTGGTTGTGCAATAGCTTGCATATCAAATGTGTACAGCCCTGAACAATTCCAATGTTGTTATGACAGTTATCTAGTGCCTATGGAAGGGCTAAAAAGAGCATACTTAATCTGGCAAGATTTTTCACCACTGGGAGGAAATCCCTTCCCATTAGAGTTTGGAAATTCCTTGTCAATTTCACCTTTTCAGTGAAGTGGTTTGAAGTTACCTGTTAAGTGTGAACGTGCTGTGAATTTGAGAATGATTTACAGTTGCTCTGCTCATTTGTGTACTTTGATATCTTGTAATCCACAGAGGAGTCTTGGTTAGAAAAGCACAGGATTTTGATCAAATGTGGACTGCTGCCCCATGGAATAGTGATGCTTTTGTATGTATCCAATAATCTTTTCTGGATACCTGCAGTTGGAAATTCATGTTATTTCCTTCCCATGTCCAATAACTTTGTTACACATTGGTATAAAGTTATCTGAAATCTAGCATTAGGCTATTATTTATAAATGTCACAATTTATTTTTTATTAGCAAATATCACCCATCTTTTATAAGCCCCTTTGTGTGTTTCATTACCCTTTTTGTGTCATTTGCATTTCTTGTAGGTTTTACTAAATAAATTAGTGTACAGATTATGAAAACAACATGACCTCATACATTTTCCATGAGATGGGCTGCATTCCCTCTTCGTTGAAAGAAATCCATCCAAAAATCAGTTTTCTAATATAAGTTGTGCTAAATATAAGCCTTTGATCAGGCAGTGCATGAATAAGGAATGATGTGTCTTTCAGGAATAAGGGAAATGAAGCCTAGGGCAGAAAACTATCAGGCTGAGAAATGTTAAATAAAACATAATGTAGATAAACTTTTATTATTATTATTATTTCCAAGGACACAAATACACAGCAATTCCAATGTCATGTAACTATACAAGCAATGAGTTGAACTATATGATATCATGTAGTATAGCACTAAAGCTGTAATCCTTAAAGGGGGGACACTTTAGGAGAGAGAGGTAGGCAGGCGAAGAGAATCTTGGAGCCTGCTCCTTTTAGATCTATCACCAACTGACTTGCCTACTCTGTGTTGATGAGGTTTCCAGTTATCCCTGTTCTTACTGTTCTAACTATGGACTCTTGAACTTCACATCACCAACAGTGATAATGAGGACAATGTAAACAATGAATAAATCTGAACTACCTGTGCTGTAAGCTTCTCCTCTTCCTTGTAGTTTAGTATTTTCTGAATAGAATTTGTTTTTGGACGCTTTCTCCTTTACACTAAAGTTATGGGGTGTTTTTTTCAACTTGGAGTCTCTTGCCTTTCTGTAATTGGTTGCCGTTTAGTGGGCTAGAGGAGTAACAAGAGTGGGGGAACAAATTAAGCACCAGACTCATGGGTTCAATCCCCACATTTGGCAAAAGATTCCTGCATTGCAGGGGGTTGGACTAGATGACCCTCATGGTTCCTTCCAACTTTACAGTTCTGTGCTTCTATGTGTAGCATGTGGTTATATGTGCTATATAAAAACAATATGCTAAAATCCTATCATTTTAGAATGATAGAATATAAATTCTGTATTGATAGATTGGAAAAACAGCAAGTGTGAGGCCCAAAATAGGTCCCAAAAGTCAGAAAGACCCCCTAAGTCATGGAGGAGCCATCTTTTTTTAAAAAAAATATTTCTGACTCACCACCCCACCCTAAAAATGAAATGAAATGAAATCCAAGAGAGCACTGAAGACTGAGGAAATGCTTTTGCTGACTGGAATGTATCTGAAGCTGACTTTCTGCTCTGTCACAAAACACATGGAAGGAGCAGGGAGAGGGGTAAACTGAGCAATAAAGGCAGCAGAATGAACTTTCTGCTCAGTCAACCCTGTAAAATGATTAGATGGGGATGTAGAAAAGAGAGCTAAGAATAGATGCTGAGCTAAGCTATGGAAATCAGGAATGAAATATTTTTAAATGCTGCCATACTTTAATGAGAAAAATAATCCCCCCCCCCCGCCCCAGAAACCTCTTTGGTAAGATAGAAGTAAGAGGGAAATGGGCACCACCCAGACTAGAGAATTCCCACCCCCCGAATGTTAGTTTGGCACCAGGTTGTGGGGCTGGGGAACATCATAATTCAAGCAACATTATTTTTTAAAAAATATGGGCACTAAACTTTTTCACTAAAGATACAGGATAAATGGTGAAATTTCAGCAGGCCCTGGAGAAGACACAACAAAAATGAAAATGCCATGTCCAACTTGAAGTTGACTGTGATCCACAATCCATTATAAAAACTGGCAGTGATCTACCACCCAGGGATGGGTGCACGGGCGCTGGCTGCTTCCCCTGACGGCAGTGGTGGGTGCAGGATGGGCGTGCATCACAGTGTCAAAATAGCCCCTCCCGTGAGAGGAGCTCAGGAGGAGGCTCTGGCTGCTCAGGCACGTCTCAAGTGACGACCGACCATAATTCATGCCAGGATCTACTGGTCGATCACGGTTGACGTGTTGTACATGTCTGAACTAGATGATCCTCCGGGTCCCTTCAAACTCTACAATTCTATGATTTTTAACAATATGGAAGATGGGTGGGGGTGTTCTCAGTTCCCAGTCTCCTGTAATACATTAACTTATACTTCAGCTTTATCTGCCAGTTCTTCCTTAGTCAGGTTTCTACTACTTTGCTGAATTTTTTCATAACATTTTCCCCCAACCATTCAAGGGAGTGCTGGAAGGAAGCAGATACAGAATTGCCTTGAAAAGACTGGAGGTGGTGTAAATTAAATTTCAAAAGACCTGGTGGGGTGGGGAAGTGTTTCATTCACCTTTTTAGCTTAACAAGGTGGGCAGGGGTTCCTTCTTTAATCCTGAAAGCATTTAGGGTGAGTCCTGTGCTCACTTGCAGCCTTTGCAGGCAGCTTCTAGCAGGGCAACTCTTTAGGGATTTAGTATTTGTTACACCAGCTGCAACCCCCCCCCACCCAAAGTATCATCTTTAAAATAGTGATGCACACATTTACCTACAATCAGAATTACTTTATGGATTCCCACCACCTCCCACACATTTTCTCCCTATATTGCATCCAAGGCAGGTTACTATTCCTTGGAGATCAATTAATTCAGTTGCACTTACAATAAACCATTATAAACATAATGTGAAATTGAAATTAATAGGGAACTTCTTGAAGCACTATTGTGCTTAGCTTCTTCTGCCCTTATTACTTTTCTCCAATTGGCACTAGCTGGTCTATTGATTGTGTGTGTACCTTGCTAAATAATAGCTATTCATTATCGGGACTTCACTGCCTGATGATGATTCAGATAATGATCAGTGATGCATGCTGGACATTAGTTCTGTTTTTAGTAAGAGTAGCATTCTTCAGTATACCATTCCTGCATAACATATTGCTACAATAATATGTTTAAAGTATGGACTAATTAAAAATCCAAATATTGGTGTGATAAAGTGCAGTCAATAGGGGAAACAAAGCTAATAAATAATCTTCACTAAAAACATTTATCAAATGATATAGAAAAACTAGAGTTTTTAGGATGCTATCCTTTTAAACAAATAATGAATAAAGGTTACAGACTCTTGGTAGGTAAAATGCAATAAAAACTATACATTTTTTCCTATATTTTCATAAATATTGAAAATCTCTTTCCCCCCCCCCAGTAGTACCAACATTATCGATTTAAAGCAGATGATAGTAGCATTTTGGCTGCAACTTTTTTCTTCTAATAAACTTTTCTAGTCACAGAGGTTCAGGGAAAGTGACTATATTTGTGCAACTTGTCTGACTCATATAAGATCATTTATTAATGAACCTATAATCATAAGCTTTCGTAGGTTACAGTCTCTTTCTTCATATGCAAAACTTTTGCAGCTGTGGAAGCAAGAAACCAAGGTGGTAAATGAAGAAAAATGTTTACTCTCTAAAATCCTCATTTGTAAAGGGATAGCAATCTATGTTACAAATTATGTAATGATAAACAGTTCACACAAGATTTATAATTGAGGGAATTGATGGACACATGGCCCATCAGTTGGGCACTTTATTATACGATTAGCTATTTGTATGAATACCTGCTTGGCCACCTCACATTCCATGCAGCCACCCAAATTGACTATTTTGAGAATGACCAATCTCAGGCCATTCCCAAACTTAAAGAAAACTTAAAGTGATTAGTGGCACCAATTCTTTATTTCTGTTTTGTAAGATTGGCTTGTTTTCTGAAATGCGCTCCTGTTTAGCTCATTTTTCCTTTAAATATCTTGGCAAGTTCACTACGTAGCATACTTGAAATTCAGGTGTAATAGACCCAGATGTGGTAGTTTATGTTATATGGTCCTATAAATATACTGCTGCTATTGATAAAAATATAGCAAAGAGATCACCTTGGTTTGGTTGTGTTGTGCTGTTTTTATTGACTGCTGTGGTCTAAACCACTGAGCCTACGGCTTGCTGATCGGAAGGTCAGTGGTTTGAATCCCGCGATTGGGTGAGCTTCCATTGCTCGGTCCCAGCTCCTGCCAACCTAACAGTTTGAAACAGGGGCGAACGAAGGCGTTGTGACACCTGTGGTGGGGCGTCGCTATGTACGACGCATGCACCGTACATAGCAATGGCGCACAGGCGCTGTATATAGTGGTTTGCTGGCAGCACCGCTCCAGCGCCGTACAAACTGCGCCAGGATCCTCTGCTCATGGCTGCAGCCGTGAACAGAGGATCCTCCACATGCAGCTGCAGCTGCGAGCAAAGGATCCTGGCACCATCCGTACTGCACTCAAGTGGCACCGACAGCAAACTGCTATGTACAGTGCTTGTGTGGCGTCTTTACATACAGCGCATGCGTGCAATGCCGCACATGCGCTGTACATAGCAGTTTGCTGCCGGCGCCAGGATCCTCTGCTCGCGGCTGCAGCCACAAATGGCTGCTCGTGCCACGGTGGCGGGGTGCCTTCTTGTCATCCCCGCAGACGTGGCACCGGGAGCGTACCCCCCATTGCGACACCACTGGTTCAAAAGCACCCCAGTGCAAGTAGATAAATAGGTACCCCTCCGGCTGGAATGTAAACAGCATTTCCATTCACTGCTCTGTGATGACAGCAGCGATTAGAAATATATCGAAACAAAAATGTAAAGCAGAATGGAAATATGTAGAAAATTACTTAATTAAAGAAAATGTAAATACAAATTTGATGATATGCTTTGATTGAAATGTATACAGAATTTTTTTTTAATGAAGAGATTAGAGGAAAATATGGTATATTTATATGCTGATATTAGGTAAATAAGAAGGAAATTTATAAGAAATTAAGTAAGATAAGATAAAGTAGGACAAAATAAAAACTGATAAAGGAAAGCGATGGTCAAACAATCGGAAGTCAATTTTTTAAAAAATTGTTTGTATATCTGTTTTTGTATGTTTTTCCCCCTTTGTTTTTTGTAAGCTTTTTCTTTATACATATTGTGATTCTTTTTTGCTTCTTTGTATTTTTTCTTGATTTGCCTTTGTAACTTTTATAACATATATAAACAAAGTGATATATATATATATATATATATATATATATATATATATATATATATATATATATATAAAATAGATACCCCTCTGGCTGGAATGTAAACAGCGTTTCCATTCACTGCTCTGGTATCACAAAAAACTGTCTGCGGACAAACATTGGCTCCCTTGGCCTGTAAAGCGAGATGAGCGCCACAACCCCAGAGTCGTTTGCGACTGGACTTAACCGTTAGGGGTCCTTTACCTTTACCCTTTTTACCTTTTCCAGGGGAATGTTAAGCTTGTTGAAGAGGAAGTGTACCAAGCAAAACTTCATTACATTACTTGCAAATACTATTGAATAATAATATTGTATTATTGCTTACATGTGTTTCTCTGTTATGTAACAAAGAATCTTTATATGCATGTGGGCTTCAAAGTAGTATTTACTTAAGAAGATTAGGTCTTCCATCATTCATGTTGCTTGATCTAATCACTGACTTGGCTATTGAATTCCACCCATAAAAATGAATTCATTACACTAAAAAATGATAATGGAGAAAGGATCTGAGTGATAAACATTAAAAAATCCCATCCAGAGGCTTATGGAAGTTAGACATTGCCACATCACCTTTCCTTTCCTATTCTTTTTAAATTTCCCCTGTGCAAAGCACTTTGCAAGCATTGACAACCAAGTGATTGTCAGCCTGTGGTTGGATCTAAGTAAAGAGCAGCAATCAGCTGATTGTCGTAGCTTGAATAGCTCGATGTGTGGAGCTTTGTATGCCCCAAGAATCAATGGGGGGGATGGGTCACAGGACAGCATTGTGACATCACATGATTGACAGGTGAGTGACCATGCCCATGTGTTGAACTGTGCCTGTGGTGGGAGGGGCAGTATGGATCCCGACCATCAGCCACTGCTGGTTTATCCATACTGTCCTTCATGCATTGTAGACATTATGAGGAGGACTACACTTAATTTATATCATTTAGTATTGATACATAAATCATTATATAGCAGTTTTAATTGCTAACATCAATAAATGTGAATAACTGCATAATTGTCTTACATATAGAAAGTGGCAATGGGAAATCTGCTGCACTAGACTAGCATGTTTCTTGGTTACTCTCCTTTCATTTCTAATATTTGTGCTTCATTTCTCTCCTTCATGGTACACCAGTAATGCTGATGATGCAGCCCATGACAGTCATTTCTGTAACAGTTTCAGGTTTGGAATGGCTGATTTGTTCTCATGGTTGTGGATAATTGTTGTGAGCATCATTCCCCAGGCATGTGCACCTCAGAGATCCCTAACATAAAAAGGATGGAAGTTTTATTCCAAAAGCAAATGTGCCCTCCACCTTGTCATCCACATACATATTATATTATTTTCGTATCGTATACTGCTTATGGTTATTGTGCAGTTCCCCCCCCCAAACTATATTGTGCAGGGGTGGTCAACTCCCAAGAGACTGTGGGGTCTACTCACATAATTAAAAACTGGCAGTGATCTACCCCTGGGTTTTTTTGTGGGGGGGCGGGCGGTTTCAGGTCAAGGCTGTTGACCTTTTTTGGGAAGGAAAGCCCCATTTTAGGGGGTTCAGGTCAAAGTTGTTGAGCTTTAGGGATAAGCAAAGCCTTGTTTATGTTGCACTGAATTGCTGTCGTTGCTTGGGGATATCTCATTGTTTTAAAGATTTCTTGTTTCTTTTGGTTTCTGTTGCTTTTAGTAATATCACAATGTTGTATTTTTTAAAGTTTTGTTTGTCACCTTCAGCTTTTAAAGTAAAGCTGGGCTATTAGACATATGCCAAACTCACAGCTTAGTATGTTTTCAAACGTGTGTGTGTGTGTGTGTATTGCTGTCCATATTGAAACCAATATACAGTTAAGGCAACCAAACAACAGGCGAAAGAGACTAAGGTAGGCATTCCTCCTTATGCCCCCCCCCCCCGCAGGTCCTCCAAAGACTGCATTTTGTAATGCAAATAGGTATGATTTATTTCCTTATTCCTTGTGGTAGCCAAGCAGCCTTGCAGACATTTAGTTCAAGCTGTATGGAGTTATAAGAGTCTTGGACCAAAAATTCAGCTCCAAGACAAATTTATAACTTAGTTTTATCTCCTGTAAGGGATCTTATGAGTTTTGAGAACAATATCTGAATGAAAGGACCTGGAGAGTTCGGTTTAAGGCTCACTGCAATGCTATGCATGTTAAATTATACTGAGCTAGATAGATCTTTGATATGAATCACTAGAATATATTTTAATCCTTAGCAAAACTCTTTGCATGAGAGCTAAGCTACACATTTATCAAAATAGCATGACAACGTATTTCTTTGATTGCACCACTTCAGACTGAGGGTTGGGGCACTATCAATTCCAGGATTTGAGGGGCACTTCTGGATGCTGGGGTCCTTTTCTAAGAGGCATACACTACCTCGTCACCAATTCCCACAGTCTCTGGGCCTAATTATCCCCAGAGATGACAAGATGTGTGAGAGTTCTTGCTTTTCTTTGTTCTGTATTTCCTCACTCATAAAAAAATGAACTGGTACCAATAACGGGGAGGAGCAACAGCAGAATTCAGTACATTGGTGGTGTCCTCTCTACTAGTGAATCGGCTTTGACAGATGCCTAACAATGCAACCCCACAATTCCAGCCCCTAGTGGAGTAGAGGAAATCATTGAAATTTGAAAATTGGTTCATGGGGTGGGTGGGGGTGGACAGGGATTCCATCCTGTCCTATTCTCAAAGTACTGGTTTTCTACAAATATCTACAAGGGGAAACCTTCAAAGATGCAATCCTGTGACTGTAGGTAAAGGTAAAGGGACCCCTGACCGTTAAGTCCAGTCATGGACAACTCTGGGGTTGCGGCGCTTATCTCGCTTTATTGGGCGAGGGAGCCCGCGTACAGCTTCCAGGTCATGCGGCCAGCATGACTAAGCCACTTCTGGCGAAGCAGAGCAGCACATGGAAATGCTGTTTACCTTCCCGCCAGAGCGGTACCTATTTATCTACTTGCACTTGACGTGCTTTCAAACTGCTAGGTGGGCAGGAGCAGGGACCGAGCAACGGGAGCTCACCCTGTCGCGAGGATTCAAACTGACCTTCTGATCGGCAAGCCCTAGGCCTTGCAAAGATGCAATTCTGCTACTGTAACCTGGCACAGTAAAGTCCTAGGTCTATGACAAAGTATTCTGCTGAATGTGAGGGCTTTTCACCCTGGCATTGTAGCAAATGTCATCATTAGATGGACACTAACATGTTGTTTGTTTCTTTGTTTAATATACCACCCTTCATCTGAGGGTTTTACAGTGGTTTACAATATAAAAATACAAAACTACATAACATGGAACAAACAAAACCAATACCCCCCCCTCAAAGTTTATACACCGCAAAAGGCCTGAGATATGCTTTGGCCTGGCTCCTAAAGATATGTAACGAAGGTGCCAGGTGAGCCTCCCTGGGGAGAGCATTCCACAAATGGAGCCACCAAAGAAAAGGCCCTTTCTTGTGTTGCCAGTTTCCAAACCTCTCATGAGTGAAGCATACAAAGAAATGTCTCAGATGATAATAATAGAATCATAGAATTGGAAAGCACCCCACCGGTCACCTAGTCCAAGCCTCTGCAGTGCAGGAATCCTGCCCACAGCTGGTGGGTTCAAACTACCAGCCTTCCAGTTAAGACCCAGGTTCACTGTCCTGCTGCACCACAGGAATCCAGGGTCCAGGTTGGGAAGAGGTGGCCTTTGATGTATTTTCCATTTTTATCTTTATTAAACTGTATTAAACTGTAAAACTGTAATCTGTAATTTTTTCTAAAATAGCTTTTATAGGCAGATTATAAATACAAGATTCCTGTACTTTCAGTATATTGTAAAAGAAAATGTGAAGCTTATGTGAAGGAGATCAAAATGATTCACAAATGAGTGATGTCCTTGTAGGTTTTAATCAGAATCAAGGCATTGTTATTGACATCATTCTCTTGGGGAAAACAAGGCTGAATGTGCTGCTTGAATTCTAATCTGTTTATTTAAAAAAGTGGGATGTTTACACAAAATTAAACAATGCACAATGAATATACACATTTCTGCAATTAGCATATAATGTGTTTCAAGAGAGGTTGCAAAAATTTGACACGTTCATTCATATGCACATTGAGAATTGGGTTGTGTGCGCAATTTTATTTTTGGTAATATTTCTGAAGTTTGAGGGAAAACAGTATGACATTTTCACTATTGATTTGATTTCTTGTTTCAAATACCTAGTGATATAAACAATAAAATGTGCAGCAGTATCCTATTTCCATAGTGATCATAGTGATTTTGTTTATCAAAAATTATGTATATTATGAGTGCTTTTCCATGAGTGTTTACTGTGGGATTAGTAGACATTTTGCATGCAGATTTTTCAGTGCCATCATGGTGTTATTGACATCATAGTTCTAGGCTATATTCCCCTCTGCAGTTCATTCCAGAATTTTCCTTTCTGGTGGTAATCCAGTAAAGTTTTAGAAATGTGTTGCCAGTAACCCTTTTGTGATATCTGAACAATCGTTTGGGGAGGAGGAGTTTATATATGTGTGTGTGTGTGTGTGTGTGTGTGTGTGTGTGTGTGTGATATGTATATACTGCATTCTTTAAAATAATGCCAAAGCAGCATGCAATACAACATTCAGTACAAAAATTCAGTAGAGAAACAATTCAGTATACCAAACAAGGACAACCAAATATGCCCCAGTTATAGTGGTCATTTCCCTCAACAGCACATGTAGAAACTGTGTTATTGATGTAGAACCTGCTATTGGTCTCGTCTGCTCCAGAGCCTGCCCACACATACAGGGTATAAACAAGTCCTTAAGTCACCTGAGTGACCAAGCGTTTGAGACCCATCGGCTACGCTCACCTGGTTTAGCTAGCCAGTTGAAGCCATTTCCGCAGTCTCTGGCCTCTGTCAGCTTCTAGGAGCCACAAGTGAGTGATGAGTGCAGGGTGGAGACCAAAGGTGGACAAGCTACCCCTGAAGTAGGCCTAGGTAATATATCAATATATCAATATATCACTCAGGACTGGTATGAGCAGCAGACTGTGATGTCAGTTTCACTCAGTGGTATATCGCTGGTGAAGCCACCACTGTTCCTGAGTCCCTCTGCTAGCAGCATCCGCTAGAGGAAGTCAAGAGTTCCTTCCTCCAGCGGGTGCTGCTAGTAGAGGGACTCAGGAGCAGTGGTGGTTTCACCAGCAATATATCGCTGAGTAAAACCGCCATCCCACTCTGCCCTCATATGAACGCAGAGGGAGAAACAAGCTGTATCAGTGAGGCGCCAATACATCTTGTTCCTCCCTCTGCATCTTTAAACTGCTCGAACGGAGGAGTGTGCAGATGCCCTTGCCTCAGTTGAACAGTTAAAGGAGCCCCTGGCCAGGTGCTGGCTCCTGCAAGCCAGTGGTGGGGTGGGGGCTCTGTGAAACTGCTCAGCTGAGGGGAACACAATTGCTGCTCCCTGCAGCAAGAAGTTAAAGGAGCCCCGATGCTCTGCCTGTGAGCACCAGGGCTATCTCAGCTGGGGGGAGGGAAACGTTTATATTTATTTTCCCTCTGAGATTTTGTACTGCCTCTCCTTAAAGTCTTCTTCTACTGCTGCTTCTTGTTTGCTACTGAGTCTCTCCTAGCTGCTGTTGAGACAGGATGGGAGAAGGCTGGCTAGTAGTCAACACCAAGGACAGCTCCAAGTGAGAGCCTCTAATGAAGTATTAAGAGTGAAGGCTTTTGTGCTCCAAGGGCCAGATCGTCCCTCCCACATTCTGCCTCTTCCGAAGTCGTAGAAAATTCCAAATAATTCTTCGTTTTCTTTGTTTTCTTCCTTGAGGTCAGCAGGAAGAGGGCAGGGCTTGAATTCAGACCATTTATTTCCCCCATATGTCTACTGATCATCTTGCCTGCCTGCAGACACATAATTTTATTTCTAAATATTTTATACTGAAAACTTTTCATAATTTGGCATTTATAGTTTATGGTCTATCAAAGAAGTAAATGGTTATGCAAAATGGCTTCCAATGGTAGCAAGATGTGCACTATAGCCAAACATCAGATGGCTTAGTTTCTGCACAGGCCTTACAATATGTGTGTGAAATGCACATTCAGTGAGTACACAGATAGGTAAGCAATACAGTACATAGTAATTCTCTTGCAATAATTCCTCCTTTTCAGACACACTTTCCATAGTTCATCATAATGATGGGCTTTTTGCTATTTCATAATGAACACTTGACTATGACTGATGTTAACTGCTGGTTTGAGATTACAGCAACTCTTTTATCTTCTTTTTTGATCCAGGTCAATTTTTCAATGTGTTTCAAGCAAAAGGTCTCTGGAAAGTTTAAGTACGTGTGTCATGAGGCAAATACAAAGATTGCCTCTCTCTCTTTTGGAACATATGTCTGGGAAAACAACTTTTCAAATACAATTGTTAGTATCTTGTATCTGTACTTTAGAGAATAAAATGGTTGATGGAAATATTGAAACTAAAATTCCTTGAAATATGATAAATGAGAAATAAGAGTATTTGCAGCAGCAGTGCCAACTTTTGTATTTTTGTTTCTGAAGTCTTTGAAGTCTGACTTTGCAGAACAGATTGTGAATCTCTGGCCCATTACACACCTGCTGAGATTTTGGTGTTTTATTTCTCTTGGGTACAGAATCGGAAGCTCAAACTATGTTAATCACTGTCAGTATCACTTGTACAAAATGCCAAAAATGCAGTGAACTGCATGTTTTATGTAATAAATATGACAATACAGTTTAGAGTGTTTGTTAGGGTAGCAATTTGTTATAATTTATTACATATAACATTTAGGGGAACAGATTTAAAATTTTAAACAGTGCCTCACAAATAACAAAGTAATAATTTTAATTTTGCGATTTTAATTTACCAGTTGAGATGGAGGGGAAAGGCAATGTTTTTGCAAATGAAATCTGTCATAGTACATGGACAGTAAAGTGGCTTTAGGAGTGCTGAGAATACTCCTACTAGTTTTGATTTCTGAATGCTGGCTTAGTTAACATGCCTATTTTTCTCCTTCCCTTTCTCAACGTTGGATAAGGATATGTGTTTGCAGACCTCATTATTAGCTCACCTTAACCTGGCATTTAGGAAGATCGTCCCTGTCCTTTCATGAACACAGATTCAATGAGGCCAACTTCTTATAAAGCAGATATTCAGGAGGTTGTCATGCATACCACTTAAAAAATGAAATCTTCCATATACCATGGATATAAAGAATACAGTGGACCTTGGGTTATGTTACCTTCAGGTAATGTAACTTTTGGGTTGCAAACACGACAAACCCATAAGTGTATTCTTCTGGGTTTCGCCGCATGCGCAGAAGCGGCACCTCTACTTGCGAATTTTTCAGGGTCCATATGGACCCCTTGAATGAATTGCTTTCATATCCAGAGGGTCCACTGTACTGTTTATTAAAAGAGTGCTGCCTTTTTTTCTAAAAAAAAAAGAAAGAAAAGGAAAAAAGAGCATACTTAACATATTGCTTTCTAAGACAATTCAATTGCATATGCATAGTTTTGGCATGAACATGATGTGATTCCCATGATAGGTGAAGCCAACCTTGGTTTAATGAGACTGTGTGAATATGCTGTCTCTTGGAGAAGAACCCACAACTACTTTGCCCCTTCCCTTTCCCTTTTACTGTACTGTCACACTGCACTATGCAAACGTTGGGTGTGGTGTGTTGTCTGAAGTGGGAGTCATGTTTATGCTCTCTCCACACTATGAGATTGGCAACAACTTGTTCTTAGTGGTTTAGCTCGGTACAGTGTAGCAGTAAAAATGGACAGGGGAGAAGCAAAGTGGTTCTGTCTTGGAGAAACCACACATTTGCACAACCTCATAAAACCAGTTTGTGAACCAGGCCTATATGTAAAGTTCATGGACACATTGAGAAAGATTCATGAAGGAGTCACA
The DNA here is from genome assembly GCF_965207765.1 of Zootoca vivipara. Lineage (NCBI taxonomy): Eukaryota > Metazoa > Chordata > Lepidosauria > Squamata > Lacertidae > Zootoca > Zootoca vivipara. The sequence goes on from NC_142587.1 coordinate 61,903,914, forward strand.
GCTTGGAAATCTGAAGGTGGATTTCTCTAAAATAAATTACTGCTAGCACAAACCATTAACCATGCTCAATGGGCTTGTGGATGTTAGGATCTCTTACTCATAAGTAGGACCCTGGCAGAGACACATGCCCAACTGGCATGTTCTCTCCCTCCTGGTAGATAATTTGGGAGCTTCAAAAGCTTTCTCCAGCCTGAACATCACAGTGACTGATGCCAACTGACATCAGCACACTCAGGGATCCGCAGAGTTTGCGCAGTTGCATAACAGACCCCAGCAACTCAACATTTGGCTAATCTATTTTATTTACATATAAACACACAGAGAGCACTGCAACATGGCTCCCTCTCTCTCTAGCATCAGACAGCAAAGAGAAAGTACAAAGGACAATAGTCCCACTTCAGGAAACACAGTAACACAAACATCCTGTCTTCATCACTTCTCACTGTGGAATGAAAACATATACCATCATGTGATAGACAACAATTCCATGAATACAGACACGGGGAATGAATCTTTAACACTGGATTAATAAAATACAATAAAACTGCAATCCTTTGCACAATTACATAGTAGTAGGTCTCATAGGACTTGGGGTGGGGTATTTATTTCTTATTATGCCTGCACAAGTTGTTGAACTGAAAAAAATCAAACAATAAAGATAATGGCTTAGAAACAGAACACCACATTGATCCAAAACAATGGCAGGAAGTGTTGCATTTAATTAATAAAATAAAATATTTTGTGTAAAAACAAGTAGAGCTCTAAACTGTGCAAGATGATATGATGCAGAGCAGGTTGTGCTACCAGCTTGCAAAATGGTGTCTGGGTAGGTACACCATATCTGTATTTAGTGTCAAAACTACTCTTAATTGTGTACAGGTTATGTCAAATAAATGTGCTGATTTCTCTCAGCCAGTTAACCCTGAAGCATAAAATGATGAAACTGACTTCACTTGGCAGTTAGGTTAGTATACTGAAGCCAGATTTCCCACAATCCTTGTTTACTGGGAAGAATTAAAATAAATGTTTTCAAGCCATTTGTTAATTTTAATCTAGTTTACAAATCTTAAGTATGGTTAATAGGTTAGGGACCCATTTTCTGTTATTCATATTAAGAAAAGAAAAAGAGTTTCTTGTTGATGACAGTTCTTGTGGAAATATAGAGTTTGCATTTCATTGTTTTGTTTCTAAATGTTCCTTCATAAATGTAACTGAATAATGTGTGTACACTAAAAGAAGAAGATCAAACAGCATCTCAAGCATCACTGTTATCATCTTGTGTTGTATACCCATAACTATATATGAAACCACACTCATACTACACTCATACGGAGTAGCCCACATGACAGAAACTAAATCTCTGGTAGCTATATCAGAGTGTACATACCCTCAGATTTTAATACAGTATGAGAATACCATCCAATATGGGCATAAGAAATTGATCAAATCTATAGTTTTTGCATTGACTTTTAAAAGAATGATGGATAAAACTTGTGTCCTTAAAAACTTGAATTATGCCTCAGTGTACTAAAATGCCTGTTAATAGTTCAGCTAGGCAGATATCTTGGATATTTGCATTATTTTAAAGTTGATAGTGTCTAGTCAAGCTTCAGCTTTTTAGAAAATAAATTTGTTCTGCAAACACAAAACGGCAGCAGCAGTATGTGAAAGCTACGGTATCCCAAGTTGCTCCTACTAATGAGCGAGGTATTTGTTTAAGGAAGAAAGCATCTTGTATTTTCAGATCTACATGTTTGTATGACCTTCCTTTGGTAATAAATGTTAATATTTATTGTTTTTCTTGTTCAGATTTTGTTTGATGTTCTATGACAAACAAGAGTATGATTAGTGCAGCTGTAAAGTTCTTGTGGTGACTGCCTGTGTTCCCTAGATAGCAGCATTAGTGTCTGCAAAAGCAGTTAATGCTGTTTATCATTAGCGACAGAGACGGGAAAGGACCTTTCTGTAACTTTTATATTTCACCTTGCCGACAGAAGTTGATGAGCTCTGATTTAAATTCATGGGTAATACTAGAACATGTATATTGGTTTCACATAGAAACGTACTCAGGTAAACTGATCTAGTTAAATGAAATTAATTGAACTATTGTTGTGTTGTGGGAAAGGCAACAGAGGAATTTTATTTTTATCAGTAGACTTTATATGTGCATTTCCTTAAGGCTGTTCTGCACTAGAGACTTGCGTTATATAGGTTTTGTACAGAATACTTCTTACCAATAAAATCTACTCATGCAAATTAGCAGGAAGAATTTTAATTGTGTCACCAGCTGCTTCTGAAACAGTCAGTAAGAATTAGAAATCTGGATGTAAGTAAACCTAGGTTCGACAAGTTAGTGCCAGTGGCTGCTTTAGCGTCAGTTGTGTACACTGCAGATATATGGCAATTTAACCATGGCAGTGAGTGATAATGTATCAGCAGCTTAGTGGCCTCATAAGCAGGGGTCGATGTCTCCTTTCTGCCTTTGAAGTGTCACAGTTTAGCTTGTTCTTAAATTTTTTTTAAGTGGCTTGAAAATGTACTTATTAGGATTTGTTGTAAACAGAACATAGCTCAAGAATGTTTTATTTGTTTTTAAGTTTAGGTATTTGAAGGAGACTCTTCTGAAATATGCACATAATTGATAGATATAATTTATAAAATAATTTTTCCATACTGTGTAGGGTTGAGCTAAACTCAGCAAAACAGAGGAAGAGTTCTTAAAACCTAATTTACCCCCCCCCCCAAAAAAACCCTGTTAACCTTGAGTTGTACAGGCCAGTAAAAAAAGTCATCCAATGGTTCCAAAAGTGAGCAGGCCTAGACATTTTATCCTATGGTATGTAAGTTTGTCCTATATACATAGTTGCTTCTTGGTGTTAAACTGCCTCATTGTTAGTGTCATTAAAATGTAAGAATCTTGTATATGAGTTGAAAGGCCCATCTAATCCAGCATTCTATTTCCCACAGTGGCCAATCAGATGCCTATGGGAAGCCCACAAGCAGGATATGTGAACAATAGTCTTTTCCTGCTGTTTTCCCCTGAAGCTTGTGTTCAGCAGCCTACTGCCTCTGATGCTGGAGCAGATATATGGCCACTATGACTGGCAACCATTGATAGCCTTTTCCTCCTTTAATTCACACTATGATTTGGGTGGTTATCACATCTTGTGGAGACAAATTTTATAGATTAACTATGTGCTATGTGAATAAGTACTTCCTTTTGTCTCATCTGGAAAATCCTACCATTCGGTATGATTGGATGGCCCTGGGTTCTAGTATTATAAGAGAACAAGAAAACCTTCTCTGAACCCACTGTCTCCACTCAATGCATGCTTTTATATACCTGTATCATTTCCTCCCTTACTCATTTTTTTCTGAGATGATAAGCCCCTCAAATTATAACATTTCCTCAGAGGGGAATCCCCTCACCCTGTTTGTATTATTTATGATGGTGATAAATGAACAGGGCATAAGTTGGTTGTTTTGTAGACCCCTTTTTATGTAGCCCAACCGTGGTATAGCCCTGTTTTCTGTTCATCAGAACTTACTAGCTTCATAATCTCTCTGACAGTATAAAAAGAAAAGAAAAGAAATTTGTTTAAACAAGATGATTGTCAAATAAAGGGCACTTGTGTCTTAGTTTATGAAGCTGTATTTTGTACCCCTGATCTTCAGGCTGTCAAATCTGAAAGCTGAGGTTTATTAGATATAGCTTGAACTGGGATTTGCCCCAGCTGGTTCTTGAACTGTCTACTGTCACTGATAGCTCACACTATAGCTCTCACATCTGAAGGCAGCCCTGTTTAGGGAGGCTTTTAATGTTTAATAGATTATTGCATTTAATGTACTGTTGGAAGCCGCCCAGAGTGGCTGGGGAGGCCCAGCCAGATGGGTGGGGTATAAATAATAATTATTATTATTATTATTATTATTATTATTATTATTATTATTATTACTATGAAATGCCCTGTCTATACCAGGCATCTTCTAGTAGGGTGCTCAGCTGAGCTGAGTAAATAAACAAATTACTGCTAGAAACCTACTGTTCTAAAAATCTAGGAATATCTTCAGATCTTTTTCATAAACTTCTATTTCACAGTTCTGTCTTAAGAAAATATTTGCATCAGACTGGTAATACCTTTGAAAGTTAAGTTAAAAGGGGTGCTCATGTAATTCATAAGCTAGTGATACGCATTCATTATAATATACTGTACAGCAAAAATAGAAAATAAAACATTATAGGAAATGCAGTTATAAATTAATGAATGTATGAATTATAGATTTTCTAGTAGTGTAGAAACCAAATTAAAGGTACTGTATGGGAATCCTGTCTGAAAAAGACAAATCATGATGCATAATAGACAATAATTGCAGAAAAATACAAGTACCGTAGATCTTTATATAATAAAAGTGAGACAGAAATACACTCACAGAGATTTGCTTTGTAGGTCTGAGAATTGTTAAGACATCTGGTATACATGAAAATGCATGCATCTGTAACATCTTCTACATAGTAAAATGACAGTCAGGACAGATGACAGGATATCAGGAAAGATGTGAGATTAAAGAGTCCTGAAACATATGGCTACAGCATTTCCCAGAAGAAGAAAGTTTCTTCTCCTAGCAAAACCTCAGAAATGTAGGAAGTGTTTGATTGCTGTTGTTTAAAACCCATTGTGTTACGAATAGAAAAATATTAATATACATGATCACAATCCATTGGTGTTTTGTAAATATCTGTCTATTGTTCATGTTACCTTTGGCAGCCTCAGTGGTTATTCTCATTTGGTTTTGCTAATGGAAGCTTTAAAATACGGTATATGCATAATATATGATGGAACTGATCAATCATGTTCTTCTGTGTTTAGTTTTTGCTTTTCCTGTTCTCAAAATGCCTGTTTGTGTTCTTTCAGTTGTTGCCTCCATGTTTTGTTTATGTTTTCCCATCCACATCTTGGACATAAGAAGGAAATGTACAAAAGCTCCAAAGCAGGGTTGTTGTTTTTTAATCTACAGGGGGAAATTTAGGGAAGTGTTCAAGCATGGAAAGAAAGGAGAATTGATCAAGATCTGGAAACTTGTCTGTTTGTTACCTTTCTCTCCCACCCTTCCTCCTCCCAAAAGAGTCAAAGGCAGCAAACAGTGAAGCAGTAAAACAATAAAAGTGAAAATAAAACAAAAACCATTTAAAAACAAATAAGGACCACTTTAATACAGTCCCTTCCCTATCCCAGGCAATAATTTCAAGAAACAGTTTATTTAAACCATCAGATGCCTTGGTGAGCAGATATATTTTTAGATTTGCCTTGAATATTAACAGGCACATCTTGCAAGGGAGTGCATTCCACAAACAGGGAACTGCCACAAGAAGGTCCTGTTGACAAGGTACATCCATAGATGCCAGAGTTGATATGGTGACAGAGTTGGCATCTGCACCTGCAAACAGGACCTGGTATCTGCTGTATGGCTCGTTGCAACTAATAAATAGCTGTTTCAGGTTGGCAGGCTGTCTGTAAACAAATAATAGAATTGTAGAGTTGGAAGGGAAGCTTGAGGATGATCTAGCCCAACCCCCTGCAATGCAGGAATCTCAACTAAAGCATCCATGACAGATGACCATCCATCTGCTTTAAAACCTCCTATGAAAGAAAGTCCACTACCCTCTGAAGGAATCCATTCCCGTGTTGAACAGCTCTTACCATCAGAAAGTTCTTCCTGATGTATAGTTGGATGTATAGCGATTGGTTTGGGTCCTACCCTCCAGAGCAGGAGATAACAAGCTTGCTCCATCTTCCATGTGACAGCCCTTTAGATATTTGAAGATGACTATCATATCTCTTTAATCCAGTGCATGTTTCCAATTTGGTCTCTGGTTCCTCTGCCCCTTCGAAATCCAGCTTGCACTTCTGAGAGTTCTCGGTCCACAAACTGCCTAAGCCTGCCTTGTAGAATTTTAAGCATAACCTTGCTAGCGTGTGAAATGAGGGCAATTGTGCAGTAGTTGGGGCATTCTTTGGCACTGCCCTTCTTTGGGATTGGGATGTAGACTGATCTTCTCCAAACCTCTGGCCACTGCTGAGTTTTCCAAACTTGCTGGCATATTGGTTGTAGCACCTTGACAGCATCATCTTTTAAATTTTTAAATAGTTCAGCTGGAATATCATCACTCCCACTGGCCTTGTTATTTACGGTGCTTTCTAAGGCCCATTTGACTTCACTGTCCAGGATGTCTGCCTCAAGGTCAACAACCACACTACCTGGGGTGTACGATACCTCCATATCTTTCTGGTATAATTCCTCTGTTTATTCTCACCACCTTTTCTTGATGTCTTCTGCTTCCACTTTTGTCCTTTATTATGGTAATCTTTATACGAAATGTTCCTTTCATACCTCCAATTTTCTTGAACAAATCTCTGGTTTTTCCCATTCTGTTGTTATCCTCTATTTCTTTGCAGTGCTCCTTTAAGAAGGCCCTATTGTCTCTCCTTGCTATTTTTTGGAAATCTGCATACAATTTCATGTATCTTTCACTCCCTCGCATTTTGCTTGCTTTCTCTCCCCCGCTATTTGTAAGGCCTCATTGGACAGCCACTTTGCTATCTTGCATTTCCTTTTCATTGGGATGGCTTTTGTTGCTGCCTCCTGTATAATGTTATGAGCCTCCATCCATAGTTCTTCAGGCACTCTGTCCACCAAATCTAAATCCTTAAACCTGTTCCTCACTTCCACTGTGTATTCATAAGGGATTTGATTTAGATTGTGTCTTACTGGCCCAGTGGATTTTCCTACTTTCTTCAGTTTAAGCTGGAATTTTGCTATGAGAAGCTGGTGATCTGAGCCACAGTCAGCTCCAGGTCTTGTTTTTTGCTGATTGTATAGAGCAGGCATCTCCAAACTGTGGCCCTCCAGATGTTTTGGCCTACAACTCCCATGACCCCTAGCTAACAGGACCAGTGGTTGGGGAAAATGGGAGTTGTAGTTCAAAACATCTGGAGGGCCGAAGTTTGGGGATGCCTGGTATAGAGCTTCTCCATCTTTGGCTGCAGATAATACAATCAATCTGATTTCGATGCTGCTCATCTGGTGATGTCCATGTGTAGAGTCATCTCTTGTGTTGTTGGAAAAGAGTGTTTGCGAGGACCAGCTTGTTCTCTTGACAGAACTCTATTAGCCTTTGCCCTGCTTCGTTTTGAACTCCAAACTTGTCAGTTGTTCCTTCTATCTCTTGATTCCCTACTGTAGCATCCTTCTTTGGTTTCATTTCTAGAAGGTGTTGTGAATCTTCATAGAATTGGTCCATTTCACTTTCTTCAGCACCAGTAGTTGGTGCATAAACTTGGATTACTGTGATTTTAAAAGGTCTGCCTTGGATTCGTATCAAGATCATTCTATCATTTTTGAGATTGCATCCCAGTACAGCTTTTGTCACTCTTTTGTTGACTATGAGGGCCACTCCATTTCTTCTACGGGATTCTTGCCCACAGTAGTAGATATGATGGTCATCCAAACTGAATCCGCCCATTCCTGTCCATTTTAGTTCACTAATGCCCAGGATGTCAATATTTATTCTTGCCATCTCATTTTTGACCACACCCAGCTTACCAAGGTTCATGGTTCTTACATTCCAGGTTCCTTTGCAATACAGTGGTACCCCTACTTACGAATTTATTGCATTCCGAACGCACATTCGTAAGTCAAATTTTTCCCCCCTAATCCCATAGGAATGCATTGGGAGAAAAAAAAAATTGTAAGTCGAAGCAACCCTATCTAAAAATTCATAAGTAGAAAAAATCCTATCTAAACCGCATCCAAGATGGTGGACGGAGCTCCGTTCGTAAGTAAAAACATTCGTAAGTAGAGTTATTCGTAAGTAGAGGTACCACTGTATTTTTCTTTACAGCATTGGACTTACCTTTCGCTTCCAGGCATATCCACAATTGAGCGACCTTTCAGCTTTGGCCCAGCTGCCTCATCAGCTCTGAATCTACTTGTACTTGTAGTACTCTTCCTCAGTAGCAAGTTGGATGCCTTCCAACCTGAAGGGCTCATCTTCCAGAGTCATAACTTTTATATGCCTGTTGTCTTTGTCCATGGAGTTTCCTTGGCAAAATACTGGAGTGGTTTGCCAGTTCCTTCTCCAGGTGGATCACAAACTGTCAGCTATGACCTGTCTGTCTTGGGTGGCTCTGCACAGCATAGCGCATAGCTTCTCTGAGTTATTCAAGCCCCTTCGCCACAACAAGGCAGTGATCCATGAAGGAGCATGTACTTAATAGACACAAATAAAATAAAATATATTTCTAAATAAATATCATGTGTACAAAATGTTTTTCCCCTGTAAATACTTTCAAGATATTTCATAAACGTGTGAAGCTCATTTCAGGTTTATTCTTCATTCACATACAGCTCTAAGAAAGCAACTGCTATTATTTTGGGTTTTTAATTTATGCATTCATTTACATATCATGCTAGGTGTTATTCAGGTGTTATTCAGTGGGCTACACTATAATACTTTTTCTCAATAAAATCCTGACGTGTCTAATGTAAAAAAATATCTATCAGCTTGTTATTAAATGTATGAAATGGAAAGACAGGCTGAGGCAATGAAATAAAATGTCAGAACAAATTGTGACTTTACAGTTTGAGCTTGGTAGCTCACCAGAGGTCTTCCTCAGGACCAATTCATCTTAAAATGTGCACTGGCTTTGAAGTAATACCACAGGACGCCTGTGCCTGTACCAGCAGCTCTGATCAAAAACGGTAAATCTTTTTGTCACTGTGTATTGTGTGAAGCAATCAATCTCAATCCCTTAGGACATGAACTTTGTGAAGGGGGGATTGTTTTTCCCCCTAGCAAAAGAGTAGCAAAATGAATCCAAACTGATATTTTTGTCTGGGGTGAGGAAAAGAATTTGGCATGTAAAATACATCCATTTTGAAAAATGTTCTGAATAATATAATGATTTGCTAGGAGGAATATTTTCAGGATCATTAATATTTTGCAAGAGCTGCTGTATCTGGTCTAAAGATAGGGACTGACAATATACTGGTACACATACTAGATGCGGTGCAATTTATCTCCTTAGACATTCTAGATATTCTTTATTGATTTAGTAATTTTATTCCTACCTTATTATATCTATGATGCTTTCCCCACCCATTTCACATCAGTGCTTTAATGTATTATTGACCTCAAAATGCATCTTGAAAGAATCACAATCTTTTAGTGATTATTAATGTCACTTTGTGCAGGTCATAGCTAACATGGGCAAAAGGTTTGAATGAGTTCCTCCTAATTGTGCTTCATTTATCAGACTCCTTCATCAAGTCACCTAAATGTAGCAAATGTTGAATAAAACAGCCTTACCAAGAAGTTTAAAGGAAAATGTAACTTGAAGTGGATACATGTACAAATTTTTAATCCTTACAGATTGTAAAACAGTCACATAATTGTTGCATTTGGGTTTAATCTCTCCTTTACATCTTCTTGCTATATATTTACATCCCAGTCAAGCAGGAGGAATCTGTTTATTCACCTGAATATATGCATCAAGATATTCCACCTGTTTCATGATGGATACACCTCTATTACTCATCTGCTAGAATAATCCAACAAATGGAATTCTTACATTGAAATGTGATGGGCAATTACATCACATTTTAAAGTTTGGTTGGTTGGTTTTACTCTTACTATGGTACATACATATTTTTAAAAGATAACAAAACAACCGTAAGCCCTTTCTAGAGAGCAGAAGGCCATACTGGAACACCCAGTGGACCCAAATTCCCCTGTTTCTTGCACCAGCCAGGGTGGAAGGTGAATGGGCATTTTTTGTTCTCTTCTGCTGCAGCAACTCTAGAGGAAGCTGAATATTAGACCCCTTGGGGCAGGCATAGGCAAACTCGGCCCTCCAGATGTTTTGGGACTACAACTCCCATGATCCCTAGTTAACAGGACCAGTGGTCAGGGATGATGGGAATTGTAGTCCCAAAATAGCTGGAGGGCCGAGATTGCCTATGCCTGCCTTAGGGGGTCTCTGGAGTTTTCCAACAGGCTACCAGTAATGGTACCTTCCCACCACACTGGGCACAGGGGCTGACCTCCATAGAGGCAGGAGGTCACCTCTGCTTTATTCCAACTCACTCTAGCAGCATGGATCAGGCTTTGAGATTGAGTGGCAAATACATTGGGATCTGAGTACTATGATTCATTAAAAAGAAATTGCCTCATTGCCTCCCAATGTCCACTTGTCCTGAAGCTTTTTGTTGTTGCTTGTATTCATTTTTTGCAATGTGTGCCATGTATCACTTGTATGGTTATAGTATTTTTGGGGTTCTCAGATATTTGGACCTGCCCTAATACTTGACTTATGTTACTATAGAATTCTGGTTTTTTGAATGAAGGTAAATAACATGTAAATGGGGGAATAGCCCAAGTCAGAAGGTAATTTAATTGTTTTGATGAAGCTCAATGCTGACAAAGGCACGGTGAGAAAAGAATTCTAGCTATCAACTATGGGTTGATTCACATATGACATCAAACCATAATTTGGCAATCCTTAGATTTACATACTCTGCTTCCCCAATCAGATATCAACATTATATGATTTAGGGATTGCCTTCTCCGTCCTTTCTCCTGCCTGTCTCTTGGATTGCATAATGTATTTGCATTTAATTTCTCTAAGTATTTGCATTTTGTAGGTATGTTGGTACTTCCTCCTTCAGACAAAAATTAGCCTATTCTTGGCTGGAGGGTTGCAGAGTCTGAATTTTTTAACAGGATTTTGGAATAACCACTCTTTGGGTCCTTTTGTAGTGGGGCTAATTGTTTTCAGATATTAAAAATTGCAAAGGAATGAAATATGGGAGGACATGATATTGTTTCCCCCCTCTTTATCGACTCTCTACAGTATTCCATGGCATTTCATCAACAGCAGTACCACTGATTTCCTGCTTAGTTCAGGTCAAAATCACAGTAATAGCCTGAGGAAACTACCAGGTGGGTCCTTTTGGGACTGTGTGTATCTTGAAAGACTAACAAGTCAGCAACCAGAACATACTGTCCATTCTACATTCTTTGTGAGTGTAGTCCCCAATCTATTTTGCTTGTGGCATGCTGCGGTGAGACAATATTTTCATCCCTGTGTTCTCCCTTTTCTCAGCAGAGGTTTCCCTGCCTCGATCACAAAGGAACCATGTCACTGCATCCACTCAGGCAATATAGCATTGTTATATTATCCTACTGTGTTCATTCAGTGCTCGGCTGAGACTAAATGTCAGTCTCTAGCTATAAGACTCTTTCCCGTTTTATTTACTCTGCCTGATTCCAAAAGTAGATTGATAGTGAGCACCATTACTTAGCAGACTTTCCTTTGCTCTACCTCTGTTAATATTGGGCACACCTTTGTCCATATGGGCATGCTTGTGCTTTAAGAGGTTCGGGATCAACCAGTTTGTGATATAAAATATGTGGAAAACGTATTTAAGATGGAAGATGTTGCCTCCGGAGACATTTCCTCCCTTCCATCTATGCCACTGGTGCCGTATTTAGGGCAGTGCAAACAGTCCCCCTACACTGGGTGCAGTGCCAAGGGAGGGTAAACAACAACAGTGTTTACACACGTACTCAAAGTTAGATCCCAGTCACACAGGTGATTGAGTTGCTGCAACTATGACATAGTGCACTGGAGAGCTTGCATAGAACTGGGGACGGGGGGAGCGCCATATTACCAAAGTCCCGTCCCCCCGAGTCCCCCCTACTAGCACCCTGTTGAAATAGTAAATGTTGCTGAACTTGATTTGCAGCTATTGTGTAATAAGACTATCTAGGGCTTAACTTGGGTTGCTTTTAGATAGTTTTCAAATGTTTTATTTTCTCGTGTGTGTTTGTGTCGTGTTCTGGCTGGATACAGAGGAGTCGTGGGAGGCACCAGCTGGGGAAGCCCCAAGGGAAGAAGACTCAGGGCCAGGGGACTGATGGTGAGACCACGTTGAGTGGTCAGAGGAAGAATAGGGAGCAAACTGGGAAGAACAGGTGTCATAAGTGGAAGAGGAAACAGGGTTCAGCGAACAAGAAGAGCATGTGGCAGAGAGCACTTGAGAATCAGAACTAGAATCAGTGGCTGATCTGGAGGGGAGCCCGGAGGCATACCGTAGATGAGGCTGGCTGCTGAAGAGGCCAGGGAGTCTCCCACTCCTGCTGTGACCAGCTCACCCTCCCTCCTTGTCCCCCAGAACACAAAGAGGTATTAAGAGGGTGGAACAAAGACAGACAAGGGGAAAAAGTCTTAAGTTGCTTGGGAAGGACTTGGGGGAAGAGGAGACTTAGAGAGCTGTGGGAAGGCGGAGATCTTCAGTCCTCACAACTGCCTCATTGGGACAAGAGCTACCGGGAAAGTCTGAAGAGTTGCTGTGCTCACTAGGCCTGAGCTGTTTGTTTCTTTGAATAAAGAGTTAACTTCATTGACATCCTGTAAATTATTGCTGACCTGCTACTGACTCCTGCCTTGACAGTTTGTCACTCTGGGCTCCTTAGGGAGGAAGGGCAGGATATAATTTATTGCTAATAATAATATTTGAGCATTCTTTCCATTTCATAAGACAATGTAAAATGGCTTTCAGTTTACTCACATATTCTCTTTTAGATATCAGTAGAGGACAGACTATTACAGAATATATTATAATGAATATAATGCACAAAAAGCAAGGAAGCAGAAATGGAAGGTATGAGAATAGGGTCCTTAGTGTGAGAAAAGGGTTGTCTGTGTTACAGTAAATCATTTCTCTTTTCAGCTGTCCAATGTTGGAGGATATGGCAATATTCTCAGATGAATTTGAAGTCCCTAGAATTCATTCTCATGCAATGAACATAATAATTGCAGAGCATAGACAAAACTCAGAATCCATTGGGGATTATAATAGCAATTGTAATTTGATTATTTTAGCAATTCATTTATTTATTTAACAAAATGTATAGACTGCTTCATAAACACACACACACACACACACACACACACACACACACACACACACACACACACTGAGTGGTTTACTAAAATCAGATAAAATAGTATTTATTTTAAAAAGTCAAATAGACAGCTGAGTTATCAAAAATTGAGATAGGTAGAATTTGAAAACATGCATACATGATAAAATTACATGACAAAACAAACAAAAAGTAGGTGTTGAAATAGTGCAAAGAAGGTTCCTAGTGCCTACCATATTTTAATAGGCATAGAGTTCCAGAGCAATGGGCATTATACATTGCATGTGTTGAGGGTTGGGTGTTTTTTTGCATACATTTATACAGAGTTGTGTTAGCATTGTGTACGATCTAACAGTCTACAATCTAAACTCTGATAATGCAAACAAGAAATCTACATATTGTACATGATTCAAAATATAACCCATAAGGTATTCAGCTGGGCACCCACATTTTTTTCTGTTCAGAGCTCATCCTCACCTGCTCCAGACTGCTCCATAAAATTATCTGAATTAAAAAAAAACTGTTTGGGGATTAGGCATGGGAGCATTTTAAAGCAAAGGACACCGCCACCATTGGAAATCCAGTACCATGCCAGGAATTCCCTTTAAACTGCTTTTGTACAAATCTGCAAACTGTGTTGATACATACACACTAGACATAATGTTTACATTCTTCAGTATACAGTACTAGTGGAAGGGACTTTTCATGGGGTTGCCTCTTAGCAGTCATCTACCACACAACATCTAACTTCCTGCTGATGGTTTCGGTTAAAGGATGCAGTAGGTAATCATCTGATTGCCTAAGTGCATCTTGTCATTATTACAAACTGCTTCCTCTTGCCTAGACTTCTAGTACTTTGTCCTTCAAAATGAAAACCAGAATAAAAATAATTTAAATATATTGCTAAGAACGCTCCAGTGTTCACATCCCTTTCACCTTTTCTAAGTGCCACTCAAGCCTGGCTTTTGTATTTTATTTTACTTCTAATTTGTTTACTTCGTTTCTGTTTCAAATGAAACAATTTTTTTTTTTATTGGCACACTGCACATACCAGAGCATGTCCAAATCTATTTATGGCTGCACATAGCAAGAGTAGATGGATGATGAGGGACAAGCTGTGTTTCAGGCAACTTCCCTGCCAGTGCTGATTTGTCACTGACCTCCCCACCACCAGCAGTGTTAGATATTTGTAGTGATATTAGGGATGCATGAACATCTCTGTCCTTGCCCCCCCAAAGGCTCTAATCCTTTCTCCATGCTCCAGGTAAGCAGAACACAAAGGAATGATGTCTTGGATGCAGTCTAAAAGATCATTTACAAAACAAAAGCACCTATTGCCTTCACTGCTCTTCTGCTGCCTCTCCAAGGGTATTCTAAGATTACGGGGGAAAGGGGAGGCAGCAATATTATTTGTATTGATGTGTAAAGGTAAAAAAGGGTAAAGGACCCCTGGATGGTTAAGTCCAGTCAAAGGCGACTATGGGGTGTGGTGCTCATCTTGCTTCAGGCCTAGGGAGCTGGCGTTTGTCCACAGACAGCTTTCTGGGTCATGTGGCCAGCATGACTATAAACTTTTACTGGCACAACAGAACACCGTGACAGAAGCCAGAGTGCACGGAAATGCCGTTTACCTTCCTGCCACAGCGATAGCTAATTATCTACTTGCACCGGTGTGCTTTAGAACTGCTAGGTTGGCAGGAGCTGGGATAGAGCAATGGGAACTCACCCCAACGCACAGATTCAAACTGCCGACCTTCTGATCGGCAAGCCCAAGAGACTCAGTGGTTTAGACCACAGCATCACCTGCATCCCTTTTTACCCTTAACCTATTGGTATGTATTACATTTATATCCTGCCATTCTTCTCAAGGTATCCCAGGGTATATATTAAGATAATGCAATTTTTGATAATGCCAAGGTTTGCTAAAACTAGTAAAAAGAAAGAATATGAGGTTGTGTGTCAAGGCCCCCAAGCCAGCCCCCCAGAAGAGATAAATTCACACAGAAACAGATTTTGGTTTAAGGTTAATGGGCAAAATTTAGGCCACAACTTTATTGATTACACCAAATGTGAGCGGTATTGGCTTAGACATTGGCAATAAACTCTGTCTCCTGCCCACCTTGCAGGGAGTCAGGAAGGGTAAAACACCAACAAGGAAGCCACATCGGGGGAACCCACCTGCAGCTCTCCTCGGTGTTCCCAGAGACCTGGCATGGCCCTAGCCCCTCAAGCGGACATCAGACAGGATCCAGGCCCCGGATTCCTTTAACGGAATACCCTTGAACATGGAGGGGCAGGCGATGGCCGAGCTCCCCTCCCCCACTCCAAATTAAGCCAATGTCTAACCGCCAAACCTTTCAAAGTTGTGACAATTGCTAAGAGGTAGGTGAAACCCAAGTGGCCAGTGCCCATCTGCCAAATGGAAAAATTCCTACCCACCCCCGTCCCAAGACAGGTGACCAGCCAAAGTCCAAAGCAAGGCCAGAGGGCACCTAAAGCAAAAGGGATGGTGGGCGGGTGTTTGGCAGCACGAGGCAGGTGCTCAGCACAAGTCGCGCTGCCGCTTTTATACCCCCCACGATTACCCAACTCAATTGCGATTGGCCAAAAGAGGCCTGGGGTGATCGTGGTGCCACCCTGGTGTAAAGGGCACCACTCCCCCCATGCCAGGGAGGGGGGAACTGTGTTGTGGTGTAGTGGTTAAGAGCGGTAGACTCGTAATCTGGGGAACCGGGTTCGCGTCTCCGCTCCTCCACATGCAGCTGCTGGGTGACCTTGGGCTAGTCACACTTCTTTGAAGTCTCTCAGCCCCACCCACCTCACAGGGTGTTTGTTGTGGGGGAGGAAGGGAAAGGAGAATGTTAGCCGCTTTGAGACTCCTTCGGGTAGTGATAAAGCGGGATATCAAATCCAAACTCCTCCTCCTCCTCCTCCTCCTCCTCCTCCTCCTCCTCCTCCTCCTCCTCCTCCTCCTCCTCCTCCTCCTCTTCTTCTTCTTCTTCTTCTTCTTCTTCTTCTTCTTCTTCTTCTTCTTCTTCTTCTTCTTCTTCTTCTTCTTCTTCTTCGCCCGCCCATAACCAGGACCATCCTTTAAGATGATCTAACTTGCCATATTTGGTTCCAGGTTTTCTCAACGATTAGCCTCAATATATGACAATCCTAGATACTAGGAGTGAAGTTATTTAGAGTTCAGGGTGGAAAAGATTGAAAAAAAATCCTGCCCAATACAGAAAATTTTGCTCCTGCCTAAGATCAGATATGCAGCTGATTAGTCAAGACTATTTCCTTTTCCTCTTTCTCATTTCCTCCTTCTACCAGCTACTACTTGGCACAACACTACATAAAAATTGGAGTGTTGTTTGTGAGTGCCATTTTGTGAGAAACAGAAATGCTACTAGACTGGTGATTACAACTCTGCATTTGAAGCAGTGGTTCAAATGCAGAGTTGTAACCATCAGTCTAGTAGCATTTCTCTCTCTCTCTCTCTCTCTCTCTCTCTCTCTCTCTCTCTCTCTCTCTCTCTCTCTCTCTCTCTGAAACAGGGAGGGAACATTCTGCTGTGACTTATAGTCCCAACCCTGAATTTGATCAGGTTCCGGCGTGCACAGCACTACATTAGCCATTACGGATCCAGAGGCATCACACCTCAGATATACAGTGGAACCTCGGTTTATGAACACCTCGGTTTATGAATTTTCAGTTTATGAACACCGCGGACCCATCTGGAACGGATTAATCCACTTTCCATTACTTTCAATGGGAAAGTTCGCTTCAGTTTATGAACTCTTCAGTTTAAGAACAGACTTCCGGAACCAATTGTGTTCATAAACCGAGGTACCACTGTACTAGCAATAAATAGGAAAGGGATGCTGTTTTTCCCAAGGCCTTGGAACTGGCAACTGTTGCAAAAAACCAATTCTTTGTTAGATGGCCTTTTTGTCTGATTTGGCAGGGCTTCTCTTAACCTGCAACCGGGTCTGGAGGAGCAGCTGATATGGCTGGAGAAGGTGGTTTGGGTTCAGCAGGGTTTTCTTGTCTGTTCTACTATATTCTGCTGCTAGCTTATGCATTCAAGGCGTCGAATGTCGTGGTTTCATATGAAAAGCCAAGCATAGATCTTCAGTTTCTACACCATCTGACTTGGGAGAGAGGGGAGCAGAACACAGATGTTGCAACCCTCATACTGTGAATATTTCTCATTACAGTATATGAATGAAACATTTATTACTTAACACATCTACCTACAAATTAGGCCCTTTGAGTCATTTTAACTGTTGTGTCCTTTTAGCTTCCAGCCCTGGTTTTCATAGTATATTGCTAGGCAATAAAATCTTCTGCATAATAATTATAAAATGTGTGTTAGGTGTTAGAAATAGGTTTGTGAAGCTGCTAAAAATAGCTGAGCTTTGGAATTTATGTGTTTAATGTATTCTGGAAACATATGGCAGATTTACAACCAAATGGTGTCTGACCTTAAGCTTACTTTACACCAGTCATTTAATGTACAAATGCTGTGCTTTGCAGAAAGAGAAAAAGAAATAGGAGACATGCTAGACAATATGGAACACTTGAGATTCTGGAAAATGTGTATAATATAGCATAGAATTCCCACTTGAATATGGCTCTAAAAATTGCTAGATTTCTTTTAAGAAAGGTAGTCCCCAAAGCCCTGTTTATTTTATTTCCTTTGGAATCCTAAACCCTGGAGGGCTACAGGTTTCCAACTGTTGTGTTCAAGCATGCTTCTGGGAGGGAATCTCATATAAGACAGGAGTGCCGAAGAATCCAACCTTTTAATAACTACTAGCAACTGGAAGGTGGGTTTGTATGTGAAAGTGCTCCTCCCACAACACCTCCAGTTATTGCCAGCTAATCTGTGGTCCTAACTAGATCTAGAATAAAGAGGGAGATCAGGATTTTTTTGGTGTGTTTTTAGTGGTGGAATGTGTGTGTTTGTGTATTCTATCTACCTATTTGGACAGGGGAAGTATGACTGGTTCATGCAACCATCTGACACCAGGTTAGAACTTTTGCATTTTTTGGGGGGGGGTGTCTCTAAGTGTTAGTATGTAATAAGTGTTGGGCAATACGCACCAACCGAGTGGCAGCAGCGGCAGGGTCGACGAAATATCAAAGTCGTCTTCAGTATCTTTGCTTGCTTTTATTTACAATTATATACACCACACTCCTCTACTCCATTCCTCTCATTTCACAATACATCACCACCACACCCATGAACCATTTGTGTAGCTTAAATACAGAATTCAAAATAGTCAATTACCCAATCACATTACAGTAAGCAAACTCTAGCTTCAATTATTCAAATTAGCAAAAGCTCACAGGTGTGTTAACATTCAGATCAAGGTTACAAACACACATCTCTGTGTAGCACCATTGACCACATCAGTCTTAAAGGAAAAACCTAACAATAAGAACATAAGTATAGACTGCTGGATCAGGCCAATGGCCCATCTAGTCCAGCATCCTGTTCTCACAGTGGCCAGCCAGATGCCTGTGGGAAACCAGGGAGTGGAACATGAGCACAAAAGCACTTTCCCCTCCCGTGGTTTCTAGCAACTGGTATTTGGAAGCCCCCAGCTGTGGATGTAGAGCACAGCCATCATGGTTAGTAGCTATTGGTAGCTCACTCCTCCCTAGATTTGTCTAATCCTCTTTAAAAACCACCCTAGTTGGTGGCTATCAATACCTCCTGCAGGAGTGAGTTCCATAGTTTGACTATGCACTGCATGGAGAAATGCTGTACCTAAAGTATCTATCCTAAATCTTCCAACATGCAGCTTTATTGGATGCCAATGAGTTCTAGTATTATGAGAGAGGGAGAAAAAATCTTTATCCATTTTCACTGTGCCACAATTATTTTATAAACTTTATCATGTCACCACTTACTCACCTTTTCTCTAAACTAAAAAGTCCCAAACTCTGCAACCTTTTTTCATAAGGAAGTCAGTCCACCCCTTGTTCATTTTGGTTGCCCTTCTCCGAATCCTTTACAACTCTATAATAATAATAATAATAATAATAATAATAATAATAATAATAATAATACCACCACCTAATAGGCTATTTCAGGCATTTAATGCAAGCTGTCTCTGGCAAGAAAAGGAAGGGAAAGAAGCATACATCATATCACTGCTTTGACTTCTACCTCTCTCTTTCTTTCCCCTTTGGCCAGAGGAAAGATTGTATAATATGACTAAGGTGAAAGTAGTCAAAAATAAATATAGTTTAAGAAGATTATACTTCCAAGCTGACACCTCTGCACCTGACTATATCACTAACTAAAATTTGCCTCAAACTAATAAATTTTGTGTTTCTGTGTCTTTGAAATGCTAATGAACTTGCCACCTAGCATAGCCTGACCTGCTTTTTCTCTTGCCCAGATTTCTGAATATTTGCATTTGCCATTCCTTCTCTTCCCTAGCTACTCTGTGTCTCATTAAATTTTCAAGAGATGTGAAATAGGGCCCTGTGGGAACAAGGTCTCTTGGATCACAGCCCAAATTCTTATATCTAATTGTATTCCTTATTTAAGTCTGGAAGTACCTTTATCTACTTCACTTATTAAAAATAGTTCTTAAAGTCAGCTCCTGGCAAGCTAATCTCAGGGTCAAATTAGATGGTTCATGGGAGATGGGAAATGCTCTCCTGGATTTTTTCTTTTCTTTTTTAAAGAAGCAGAAGCTGGGAAGTACCATTGGAGACTGCCAATTCAGTGAAGAGGAGAAACTGCTTATCCATATTCACTAGTAGAGGGTTGGGGAATCTTCACCCCAGGAACTGAATGTGGCCCCTGACACACTCTTTCTGGTCAATGGGACTCTCCTCAGGTCACCCCACTCACTGTCCTACTTTACCCTCTCTTCAAGTACTTTTGCCGGTCTGGAATGTGTTCCTCAACTGTGATAATAGCTCTTTCTTGCCTGGATGGAGAGACGTATTCCACCTAAACATTAGGAAGAACTTCCTGACAGTAAGAGCTGTTCGGCAGTGGAATTTGCTGCCAAGGAGTGTGGTGGAGTCTCCTTCTTTGGAGGTCTTTAAGCAGAGGCTTGACAGCCATCTGTCAGGAATGCTTTGATGGTGTTTCCTGCTTGGCAGGGGGTTGGACTGGATGGCCCTTGTGGTCTCTTCCAACTCTATGATTCTATGATTCTATGATTCTATGATTCTATGATTCTACGTATGTGTGTTTGAGCAGCTTTCTATCTGCTTTTAATTTTACTTCAGAAAGTGAAATCTCCTAGGACAAAGTATAATTAATTTTCAAATAAGTTTTAAAAATAATGGTGCTTCTTTGAACACAAAAAAGGGTCAAATTCTCGAGCTGAATTTACTATATCATTACAGAGAGCTTATAATCAAGTTAGTTAGAGGTATGGACGCTTACAAGATGTCGTTTTCTAACTAACATGTAGCATAAATATGTGTTAAAAACTCAATATATCATAGGAATTGTGTATATATACAGCACTGCACGTTTTTATTTTGAAAATAATTTTGCCAAAAGCAATATGCGGTGACACACAAGAATTAGAAAGAAGAAATGATGCCATAATTATTATTTATAGCCATGTGCCTGTTATTTGCACAAATAAAGTATTAGTTTTTTTGTAACCTGAAGAGTTGTTAGGAGGCAAATAAATGTAAAAATAGCAGGTTATGGAAATGTTTTTGCAGATTACTCATATATATTCAAATGTATCCTATTTTATTTACATAAATATTACATTCAACAGTATTGGGAAATTATTCAAAAGCATTAAAATGTGGCAATAGCTTTACAAGTGAGAATACTAACGAATCCACCTTAAACAAAGAGGTATAGTGGTCAGATGCTAAGGCTTACTGCATCAGCAAATGACAACACAATCCCATGAAATTAACTCCCAAATACATATGCTCAAGATTAGGACTGGCCCTAGGATAAACAGAACTCTGGGCAAGGGGTGCCTTCAGTGCACCCTCCCCACATGATTAGATCTGCAGGACCACCCAAAGGGTTTATGGGGTCTGGTTCAGATGTGATGTCGGGGTCTATGCTTCTCCCTCCCTACAGTGACTTGTGCATGTCTGTATTCCTGGGAGCCACCGGTGAGAATTCTTGCTTTCAGCTCTTCCTTGCCCTGTTACCAAGCACAAGGAAATGAGTGTTTCCTTTTTCTTACAAAAGGGTAAGGGACTAGGGATCAGGTTGCCTTTCTCCTGAGTACCTCCTCCAAATTCCAAATCCATTCCAGCCAAGCTTCTTTCAGCTTCCTGTGGCTCAGTCTCACAGGTCAGGTGGTTGCCTGCTGCTGAGCTTCTCCACTACTCACGCAAGAAGGCCTCACCCCATGAGATGTGATGAAGTCCACACCTCAAGTGGCAGAAGGATAAGAGCTGGCACTCCACCAGTCCCAATGCTTCTGCCACTGCAGTTGGATACAAAAAAGGCATGGGCAACTCAACATTCATCTTACCATCTTTTGGTTTGCAAAAATCCCAAAGCATTTTATTGCAGACCTAATGCAGGCAACACCTGCAAAGAACATAAGAACATATAAAGTGAATGCCTTTATGACAACAGGTGCCTGTGTTGCACACCATCAAGTGGGCACTAGCAATGGTTATATTATCTTTGTATTCCAATCCTAAACACGTTCAGCAGAACCCAGCAAAAGTTAATTGTAGCTAAATTGTTATAAAATCAATTAATTTAAATGACATTTTATGTAAGTTTTCAAAATTGGTTAAACAATAATTAGAGTGTTTATTGAGGTAGGCAGCCATGTTGGTCTGATGCAGTCGAAATAAATAATTAAATTTAAAAATTGTCCAGTAGCACCTTAGAGACCAGCTAAATTTGTTCTAGGTATAAGCTTTTGTGTGCATGCACATTTCTTCAGATACCAGTGAAGAAGTGTGCATGCACACAAAAGCTTATACCCAGAACAAACTCTCTTAAATGTATTTATAGTGTTTATTGTTTATAAAGTGCTTATAATAGCTGCACACTGTACTTTTTAAAGATATACTTTGTCTGCAGGTTTATAATCAGGATAAAGATAGGTTTTAGTAATACGTGGAGGTGAAGAGGGAAAGGAGGATGTATCTTAAGGTGGTAATAAGATGGTAATAAATCTTAAGATGTTTCCTTACCTTGGTCATAGGTAAGCAGAGCAAATAAGATGAGATGCTAAATGATAGCTATCATTCTGCTTTTCCTACAACCTAAAGAAACTTTATGTCTGGCAGTTTATGTTAAATATTATATTTTATCACAATATTAAGTCATGGAAATAAACAATTATCTCATTCTACTTCATATTAGTTGTCCCTGATTCTGCATCATATTTCCATTCATGGTACTTTTCTCTGAAAGAAACAACTATTCTACCTCCCAGTTATAGTAGATTGAATATTCTACCCATTTAAGGTATAAGTAGTCATGGATTCCAGATCAACTCTTGTTCATATCCTTAACAATTAGGATCTGAAAATTTAGACCCAAACATTTTAGCCACAGTTTTATGCACATTTACTTGATAACAATATTTTTATAAGGCGTGCTTACTGACATGATGAATATGTTAAAGTATATATATATATATAGTCTCTGTGCATGACTTCTATGAACATGTACCATAAGTTTTCTAGTCATCAAAAGTGACTTCATCCACTGCATGTGTGTCATATAATGGAGCTTCTTACTTTATTACCCTTCAAATCAGAAAACTTTTAAAATAATGAATGAATGAATGAATGAATGAATGAAGCAAATGGTACAGGCAGTTTAAACAAAGTGATAAAGTAGAAGAGCAATCTCACACATCTCTACTAAAAAATCAAGCCCCATAGAGTTCAATATGTACTTTAAGGAAGCAGGGTACAGTATAGGATTGCAGCTTCAGTAGTTGTCTACATTGTTGACTCTAGTTTACACACTGAATTACTTTTAATTCTTCCTTAAAAACAATTGTGCCAAATGTATGCTCCTATAGCCTTTAATTAAAATAAGCTCAGCAGCAACAGAGTGGTGGTATAATAACCAATTCATGATATAGAGGGTAATTGGATCCCACTGGGGAATAAAGTAATTTTCTGGTGCTATTCTACTGAAACACATATTGCAAGAGCTCTGAAGAAGTTTGTAGGTAGCAAGTAAGCTGTAGGAGCAAATTTCTCTAAACACAAATTCTAAAGACTATTGCTCATTGTCCAAACTATGTTGGAAAAGATTTATACATTTTTTTAAAAAAAGATATTTAGAAATTGTGAAAATGGACACAGCCATTGAAATATGCCTGCCATATTTCAAACAAATCCCCCCCTCCCTCCCTCCCTCCCTCCCTCCCTCCCTCCCTGTGTGTGTGTGTTAGGCAGTGCTTTTTTCCCTTTTAAAATGTGTAGAGGTACTCTCCTTTTCCTACTCTCATTGAAATATGACCGATGAGGCCAAACTTAGATTCACAAAATGTTTAGGGGTATGCGTACCCCTCAAAGAAAAGCACTGGTGCTAGGCATATTTAAAGTTGGAACATTTTAAAAAAGTTTTCAGTGCCTTGCCACCTTGTTTTTTGAACTACGTATTTTTGCATGAAATTAAGAGGTATTATTGAGTAAGATCAGAGGACAAGATGGTTGGACAGTGTTCTCGAAGCTACCAACATGAGTTTGACCAAACTGCGGGAGGCAGTGGAAGACAGGAGTGCCTGGCGTGCTTTGGTCCATGGGCAGGGCCGTACGTTTAAATGCCTCCCCCCCCCCAGCCAGCAGATTGGCTGACTGGAACTATGACATGGCCGGCCGGAACCTCCAGTGCTGCTCACTGCCCTGGTGCCCACCATGTTGCCTCGCTGGAAGTCCCCATATGATAAATCCAGGGACATTAAATGAAATCCAGGGACATTCTGGGGATGGATTTTGTCCAGGGACAGATTTGTAAATCCGGGGACTGTCCCCAGGAAACGAGGTAACCATATTCTACATGCACTCAGTCACGAGGAGGATGGCTGAAGACTTCATCCCTATTCTCTCACCAAACTAATCTTGGAAAGGCAGGTCCTCTTCCACAGCACCCAAAACAGAAAAAGGCTGGGTTCCATTTTAGCTCAGGTCTAATTTGTAGTTGTAAAAAAATGGAGAGTTCCACCCACCCCCAGCCCCCATTTATAGATCTTAGACAGTTTTCTCCAATAACAGAGATACAGATAAACTCATTAGCATTTTAAAGCAGCTGCCTTGAAGTGATTGGTGTGTGCTTCCTAAAAGCTATGTAACTTTCGCAGTATTTAACATACAATTTTCATGCTGCTAAGGTTTTTTTAGATAACCTTTTTCCCCCTCATTCCCCATAAAGAAGTTATATAATGATTAATCATGGATAAGCATCAGAGGCAACCCTCAGTTTCCGTTTTCATAACAAATCTAAGTGCCTAATGATTATATTTGCAAGAGACATTAATTCTGCGATGAGTATAGGGTATTGAAATCAAAGCTTCACATTTATGATTGCATTAGTTAGTTTTTATAGGCTAATTAAACTATTTTTGTATTCCAACTAGTAATTGTAGGAGTTTTAATAGTACACTACTGATTGGAGTTTAAAGTTCATAAGACCATGTGGTGTAATTATTTTTGGTATCCTATTATATCATTTTTTACTCTTTTCCACTGAGATTATGTTATTTCTCTCTGCTGAGTTACGTGATAGACAAAATGTCAGACATAATTAAAAAGAATTATAGTGTAAAAAGCAGTAAGAATTCTACAAACTTATTACGGAAAACCATACCTGGAGACTGAGAATGAAGTGCTTTTGACTTAAATTCTGAACAGGCAGTTTGACAGGGCTGTGCTGGTTTAGCACCCTGATTTATTGGTTTCTGGTGAAGAGGTCAAGTGCTTAGCTTCTCACTGGGAAGCCTCTTATAGTTCCCTGCATACAGTGGTTTTGCTGATAAAATATTGTGACCATTTAAAAATCCATCATACTGAACTTCCTCGTACAATAGCCTCTAAGGCTGAAATCCTGTACATGCTTATTTCGTAGTAAGTCCCATTTAACTCAATGGGACTTACTTCTGAATAGACTTACATAGGACTGTATAGTAAGTTACTTTGACAATACGATGAAAATTATTCTAAATAGTGCCTTAGTCATGTCTGACTGAACATGTTGAAGTGTACTGGTTTACTTCTGTTGCTTTGAAAGGAAGATCTACTAATAAAACTCAAGGTAGGTAGCCGTGTTGGTCTGATGCAGTCAAAAGAAAATTAAAAAAATCCTTCCAGTAGCACCTTAGAGACCAACTAAGTTTGTCATAGGTATGAGCTTTCGTGTGCATGCACACTTCTTCAGATACACTGAAACAGAAGTCACCAGACCCTTATGTATAGTCAGAGGGTCGGGAGGGGTATTGCTCAGAAGGGTGGTGGGAATGGGTGATTGGCTGATAGGAGTGGTAAACCTGTTGATGACTGTTAACGACTGTTAACGACTGCAATAATGACCCCCCACCCTCTGACTATACATAAGGGTCTGGTGACTTCTGTTTCAGTGTATCTGAAGAAGTGTGCATGCACACGAAAGCTCATACATATGACAAACTTAGTTGGTCTCTATGGTGCTACTGGAAGGATTTTTTTATTTTGTTTTAATAAAACTCAAATCTGTTTTTAAATTGAGAGATGGGTAGGACTAGTTCAACCTAAAATAGGAATGGCTAACGGTCAGCAAGAGCTGCAAGCAGCCCACAAAACCATTTAATCTAATCTAAGTAAATTTAAGGCGCTTACCTTATAAAAGTTTTAACTTCATTCGTAAATGTTTTTGCATGCATTAACACAACACACACAAAAAACACAAAAGTATGATAGATAAAAGTTCTTCCTTGGTTTTCAAGGTGTTTTCATGCATTCAGTGCTCTAGTGGTGGCTTAATGAGGAATCCCTTTTTTACTAAGAGGCACCAGGTCTATTATAGAGGTTGGGATTGTTAAGCAGGATACACTTCCAAATCCTATACTGCTATCTAAGGAATAATATGAGCACAATGCTATGTTGTATTAGAACATGAGTTCTAGAGAGAGGAAGCATGTTCAGAGGAAAGGTTGAAAGGCATAGTATTCTTTTTTCATTTCATTTAATGATACGGCAGGGGCAAGACAGACTTTTGATCTATTATAGCTAATTAGCCATTAACATAACATAGTTAAAAGGGTTATTACATTAGAAACTGGGAAAGGCAAGGAATGACAATATAGAGCCTGCTCTAGAGTAGCTACGTTATGAACACCAGAATTCATATGACTTTAAAAACTGCAGTACAAGGAAGATTGAGAATTACAAAGTCAATTAACTTGTTAAACTCCCCCCCCTTAAATTCATGCTACAGATGTGGGGTGGTGATCCTTGCTCATTTCCAAACAATGTTGAAAGAGTCTCAGATGAAAACTATGGAAAAATTGCTACTATGCACTAATTTTCAAACATGGGTCAATTAAGGATTTGTGTATTTCACTGTGGTTATTGTCATGTTCCAGTATCCTAGAGTCTGTTCCCACCTGAAGTTATTGATAGTTGTTTTAACAAATGAAAAGTCTCCATTGATGCAATTGATTCAAGACCAACAAGGGGGGGGAAAGGCTTCTACACTGGTTATTGACTTACCGGGTAGATGGAGAAAAGTGAAAGGTACAAACAATTACACTCTGTGAACAGGCCATATTAAGTCAGCCTGAGGGTTCATTTCATCATAAACATTTTAGAGAACAAAAGATATTTTGATAGCAGATAACTTAATTATCTGCCACTATCAGTTTGGAATGGCTATTAAACATGTCCAAAATGTCTACCAAATTTTTCAGTAAGAGTGACAGCAAATTTTTGGTAAGGATAAAAATGCAGCAGTCTTTCTGGAATAAAACTCTTGACAGAGTATGATAAATTACCTTATTATAGTTGTTCGCATGACAAATGTACTTGATCAGGGCTTCTTCTTGGGAATACTTGAGCTTATCCAGGGGCAAAGCTAGAAAAGAAATGAAAGTTAACTACTAATCAGGGTAATAGATCAACACTTCTACAGACATAGCATTTAGAACCTAACCAATTGTTGTGTCAAAAGCAAAGCACTTGAGTACATGTGCTGCAAAATGCTTGTGAGCATTTAATTTGATTTTTATGTTCTTTCAATCACATTTTTTTAACAGTTGAAGCCTACTTGGTGACATAATCCAAAAAAAGACATAGTACAGTAACAGTCATTACTATTTAGAGGAAATTAAAGAAATGTAAGTGTTCCTCTGGCCTCGTGGCAACTAGTACAAGAAAGGATAGTTTTAAACAGTGATGTGGGTAAATGACAGTGAGGTCTGAAACCTTGTGAGTCTCATCCAGAATAGAATTTTGCCCAGAGAGGTCATCAATAACTGGGCTTCTACATGCCTGGCACCCACCATAAAGAGTAGGCAAAGCTTTTGAAAGCAGGTAGAAAAGAAGATCATTTATATTAATAGCATGCCAAAAATTTTGGTCAGAAAATTTGCAGAAATAATAATTTAAACTAAGACAACAGGGAGGAATTTTTTTTCTGAAGGTTGATTTTCGGAAGAAAAACAATATAATGAAAAGCATTATTTTTAACCTTGCTAAATGAGAAATGAAATGCTTGTTTTCCAGTTGGGCCAGGCAGCAACAATATATTTTGGATTCTCCGGGGTTCAAGCTATGCTGGGTAATTGGGCGAAAAGCTGGTAGGGGTTGTTCCAAGTGACTGGTCACTGAACAGCAGGTGAACATTGCTTGATCGATGGCTTTCACTGCTAAGCCTTTCTGTGCAAATGGAATGGAGTAACAAGGAAAATGCACTGCCTACACAATTGATGTCCAGTGGACCGTTTTATCACATGGTTAAAACATCAAGCTTAAACAGTTGGTTATGTTTAAAGAAAATATTATAATCAATCTTCACTTGTGGAGAAAGTTTCTTTAAATTACATTATATTTATGCTTTCATCTTGGATATTTAATCTGAACAGTTAGCTATGATGATAAAGGGATATCAAATGTGTATAGAAGTTTGTCAGCTGAATGTAATAGGTGGCATTGCATGCTGGAGTGATGGAAGTGTAAATAATTTTCCTTTTCTATTCTTTTCTTGAAAAAGTTCCTTCATTTGCTTATTTAATTCAGAAAACTAAAGAAGTATATAGCCCTAAAAGAAAAGTGTGAGCAAATCTGAACAAGCTAATTGAATGAGTACATTTGGGTCTAGTACTTCAGCTATCAGTTGCTTCTTTGTTCTGGTTAATTTAGTGGCTGTTCCATTTATAAACTTCAAAGTCAACTCTAAGTCATGCTCACAGAAGGAAGATTCATGTCACGCAAACAGGTCTGACCAGTTCAAGTGATGTGACCAAATTTGACATTTCTGCTGCATGAAACACTAGTTCCTTCCATTTGTTCCAAGGCTTCAGACACAGCAAGTGGGCAAGAAGGTGCTGGAATTGGGTGATACTGTAATTTACTATACTTATAGTAGTAAATTCCAGGGCTTCAGACACAGCAAGAAGGTGCTGGAATTGGGTAATACTGTAAGTTACTATACTTATAATAGCTGAGATGCAGAATTTTGAAAGCTGTCAGTAGGTTTTTAATGTAAAACTCTATGGTTAGTTAGAAACCAGTTTAAGAAGAACATCAATTTAAGAAGAATATTGACAAACATGTGTAGAGGGGGGAGACCATGATGTTAAAGGGTCTGAAAACCAAGTCTTATGAAGAACAGTTGAAGGCGTTGAGTATGTTTATCCTGGAAAAGAGAAGACTAATTGATAGGTGATATGATACCCAACTTCAACTATCTAAAGGACTGTCATATTGAAGATCGAGGAAGCTTGTTTCTGCTGCTCCAAAGGGTAGGATTGAAACCAATGAATTTAAATTACAGGAAAGCAGATTCTGACTAAATATTAGGAAGAACTTTCTGATGGTAAGAGTTGTTCAGCAGTGGCATGGTCTACCTTGGAGGGTAGTGGACTCTCTTTTGTTGGAGGTTTTTAAACAGAGGTTGGATGACCATCTGAACCGTGATCCCTGAATTTGCAGACAGTTGGACTAGGGGTCCCTTGGGATCCCTTCAAACTCTACAGATCTACTATTTGTTATTATATTGGATTATTTTTTATCTTAATAAAACATGCAAGATTGATGCATGATAGAAATTATATTGATCCTGTCTGTGCTACAAAGAAGTTACAGAGAGACACTTGAATCTGATGAGAAGCTCAAAGGCCAAGCACTAATTGTGAGTCTGAGACCTCCTATTGTAGCCTTCAATTGGCTGCCATCCACTCTACCAAGAAGATGGTTGGATAACTTGGCACTGGGTCTTAAATGAGTTGGGAGACTAGGTCTTTGCTGCTGTCACAGACTTATTTGTCTTTCAAGTGCTTTTATGAGAAGCTGCGCTGCTCTGGTTTGCCAGAAGCGGCTTTGTCATGCTGGCCACATGACCTGGAAGCTATACGCCGGCTCCCTCGGCCAATAATGCGAGATGAGCGCGCAACCCCAGAGTCGGTCACGACTGGACCTAATGGTCAGGGGTCCCTTTACCTTTACCTTACCACTGCAAAGTAAGTCCACTGTACTCAATTAGATTTGTTTGAAGTAAGCAAATTGCAGCCTTATTGTATCTATCCTATACTTGTCCTATACTTTTCTTTTCTTTCTTTTTATTTTAAATGATGTAAAGTACAGCATAGAACACTTCTAGGATTTGATTATACATATCAGGATGCTAGTAATGAATAACATGGAAATACAAAACAAACCCCTGCAGACCTCTCTCAAACAGAATGCTACAGAGTTTGCTCATAGAAAAACTGAATATTGGAATAGGTGGAATCCTCTCTCTCTCTCTCTGTGTGTGTGTGTGTGTGTGTGTGTGTGTGTGTGTGTGTGAGAGAGAGAGAGAGAGAGAGAGAGAGAGAGAGAGAGAGAGAGAGAGATCCTAGCAATGATATTTAAGGATATTTATTTTAATTAATGTGATGTTGAATATTGATACTGAATAATTTGTATGATTTTGTAAGTTGACCAACCATGAATGACTGAATGAGTAATACAAGAAAAGCATGTGATGCAGTGCTTCCATTTACAGAAGAGACAATTCAAAATAGTGTGAGCTCTTCAGTAATCGGCTTTGAAATAAAACAAGGAGCATGCATTGAATTTTCATTATGCATAAGTAGTACTTTGTAGCTTTCTTTGTACTTGATACTCCTTTAGAAAATCTCCTGGCAGAGGGAAAAGGATGCAGACAAATCAGCCAAACACATGAAGACATATTCTTAATTTATCTAAGCATACTGTTAGCTGACCTTGTTTCTTATTTGAAGGAGAGAGAGAGGGAGGGAGAGAGAGTTCTTTAGTAATAATAAATGCATGCAATTTTGTCTACACTACATATTGGAAAGGCCTCTAATTAATCTAGTTGTATGTTGGTGCTTTCTATAAAACTGGTAAACCGTTGTGGTATCACTTTCATTTATCTTGTAGCTTAAAAAAAGACAATATTTTGACCTGGCTGTTCTCAAAATGTGTTAAATGTTAGGAAATGGAGCCTGGTTTGAAAGAGCTGGCAGTAGCATCACTGCTTAGCTTTATTTTGGAATACACATGGATCTTCCACCATATAGCAACTCACAAGCTATAACTTTATTATATACTTGGTGGTCGTGATGGGTGAATTTTATGGTTTTCAAATGAAATTATAGTCCCTTAAAACTAAAGAAGTCTTGTACAAGGTTATACCAATGATCCATTGAACTAGATAAGTAGGGAGCCAGGGTCCAAATCCTCACTCATCCATGAAGCTCTCTGGGTTACTTTTGGGCAAGGTAGTGCCTCTCAGCCTAGCCTACCTCGAAGGGTTGCTGTGATTATAACATGAGTAGAAGGAGAACCATATACACGTCAGGAAGAAAGTGGGATATAAATGGGAGAACAAATAAACAATATCAGTATTTATTCCACTTGATGTTGCTGCAACATTGACAGAACAGCTCCTACCTTCTAATGTCCCAGGAATCCCCAGAACTCCTTACTCCAAGAGTCTTGTTACCCCTTTTCATCAGTGTACACCACTCCTTTTGTTTGTTTAATTAAGTGTTTATGGTCATTTCAATCTCTCACGTTCCTTTCTCCCCACACAGTGTTTGCATCTATCTGTCCTTCCTACCCTTTATCTCGTACTGATTTGCCACTTGGATTATGACACCCCCCCCCCAAGGTCCCTTCCCACCTCCGCCCCAATGCTATTTTTGGAGCAGCCCTGGTTCCATTCATAGTCTGCCCTATTGCCCTCTACCTTCTCCTTCATCCTACCTCATCTCTCTTTCTTTACTCTCACTTTCCCCTTGTCTCCTCTGTGTTCCTTTGCTGGTGTCTCCTTCCTCCTGCTGTTTGGACTGAGAAAAAATGTTCTGTTTTTAATCAGCTGCTGGGATGCTCTCAGCATCCTCGCCCCACTCAGTGTTCTCACCCACATTCCTCTTCTAGCTCCATTGTGTGTGCTGGGTCAGATCCCTTTACACCCAGTTCCTGAAACTCAGGAGTATGTCATCTCTAAACATGAAACCTGTCATTTCTACTATTTGTAGCCACTGACAGAGCTATTCTCCATGTGATGGTTTCCCTTTTAAAAAATGCCTTTATTCTGGAAATCATGGGGTTGAAGTAAGCATTCTGTTCTTTGAAAGGAGAGAGCTTCCACTCATGGAAGAATTAATGAGCTACTCAGTTTACAATTCAACCACATTCCATTTGTGAGTCATTTAATTGTATATGTCAGTT
This sequence comes from Zootoca vivipara, assembly GCF_965207765.1. Classification (NCBI taxonomy): domain Eukaryota; kingdom Metazoa; phylum Chordata; class Lepidosauria; order Squamata; family Lacertidae; genus Zootoca; species Zootoca vivipara. Next base: position 61,935,757 of record NC_142587.1, read on the forward strand.
TTCCATTGTGCACATTGTCCTTGTATACTATTTTCTCACTCACATATGACTTTGTATTTTGCCACAATCATCAACCACTTTACAAAAAATGTTAGTGAAGAATAAGCACACATGGCATGTAGAAATTAGATCTTTCTTGGACCAAGGAATATCTACTGGAGTTCTGATGCCTTCCCACTGACTACCATGGCTTGGGGAATGGGTATCAGTAGCAAATAACAGAGAATAGGCAAAACCCTTTAGTGATTGGATTAATTATTTGTAGCTCTTTAAAAAAACAACTGCTTGCATCCAGACCATTTTTTTCCTTTTAAAAGTGTCATGTAACCTACTGAATTTAACAAAACTCCTTTCTCTGTTTCTTTTCAGGTAAGCTAATAAAAGATTCTTCTATATAATCAGACTCAAACAAGGTAAACAAAATTCAGGTATATTGTCTATTTAATGTTATTGTGCATGACAGAAATGTAAATACTAGATAGAAAAACTGAATCACACAGGTTGTTGAGCATTAGTAGTACCAAAACAATGAGGGGAATGGTTCAAAATATTGTTGAATCCAGTGGCATGAAATTAGTAGTAATCATTATTATTATTTTTTGCAAAGATGTGTTATAAGCTTTTGCCAGTTAGTAAAATTAGCAAAATACCAAGCAAAAGAAAGTAATGTAGAATTAGGGTGCCTATGCAGCCATTCAAAATAAGTTCAGAGGACATGGTACAAAGACTCAACAGTGCAGATGGGTACCAGAATTTGGAAGGATGTGCTCTACCGATGCATACCAGATACTGAAAACACAAACTGGAAATGTGTTTTAGAAAAAAAACCCAGAATCTATTGGTGGGAAGATTCTTAGAGTGAATCATTGAGTGACGATATCATGTGTCTGTAAACCAGCTTCAAATGTGAATTTCCAACTATTGTTCTTAAATCATTCTGGAAATGTCAAACTATGATATTTATTTTCTTATACACAAGCATCATTTTAACTGAATTGTAGTGGGAATACATAATATAATAAGAAAATAATGAAGTGATATTGTTCTTTTTCATTCAGCAGTCCCTGCTGGTGGAGGGGGTCTAGCCAAATTTAAACATTGGGAATAAATATTTTTGTAAGTTACTGGCTGCATTCAGTAATGTGACTCTGAATACTCTGGTATGTGCAGAATATATATATTTTAAAAAAACAACAACACACAATTACATCATTGTCTAAACCAGATTTTCTCCAGTTTTCTTTTTCTTTTGAATTTGTGTTTTTCTCAGCATTAATTGCAGTGACTGCTAAAAGTCATCCTCATTTATTTGGTTAACTGGGGTCAGGTTATGTGTTTTGTCATCAAAGCAGTGTTTGTCATGTTTATAAGGATGACAGTTGGAATAATTATTGAGTCACTTAATTTATAAACTGATGCTTTTTCCTGTTTTAAGAAATCAATTCGATGTTGTTTTTGATGTTGATGATTATATTTTGCCACCTGTTTGGGAGATTATGTTGGCTGCATAAAAATAAGACTGAAAAAGTGAGTTATAGCAGTATTCTGAGAGGCTGTACTTTCTGAATTTCTACTTATTCAAGTGGTGTAATCTGAAGTTTAAGGTTAATAGACACATGCAAACATGTTAGTCTGAGTCTCATTTGATTACCTGACACCTGATTGATTGCATAGAACATGTGAATTGCTTCCATTAAAACATTCTGTAGATAAAATGATGTGAAAGCTTTCTATGTGGCACTTGATTTGGGATGGCTGCTTCACACATTTATTGTTTGCTGTTGTTACCATTCAGTTATAAACATATATGTTTGAGTTACAGGTAGGTAGCCGTGTTGGTCTGAGTCGAAGCAAAATAAAATAATTCCTTCAGTAGCACCTTAAAGACCAACTAAGTTTATATTTTGGTATGAGCTTTCGTGTGCATGCACACTTCTTCAGATACACTAGAAACAGAAGTGTCAGACCCTATATATATACAGAGGGTGGTGGGGGTGGGTGGGAATGGGAGATGGGCTGATGGGAGTGGTAAACCTGTAGATGGGTGTTAATGGCTGCTGATGGCAGCAATTAGTCCTGGGCTGAGGTGCTAAAGAAAGCTTGATCATGCATAATGAGATAAGAATCCGACAGAGCCAGACTGATACCTAGGGAGAACCTGCTGCAAGACAGACCCAAAAAAGAAAATAACAGAACACCACTAGTCATCTACAGCCTCTCCTGGACAATGACAGCTCCCTTTCTCAAGCTCTGGGAGGAAGACCTTTCATTGCCTACAGACAGCCACCCAATCTTAAACAACTCCTCACCCACAATAATACAACCACCAGACTTAACATGGACACTGGTACCAGAGCCTGCAATAAACCCAGATGCCAACTTTGCTGCCACATACACCCGGACAACATCATTACTGGCCCCAACAACATCCAACATACCATCTCAGGACTATTTAATTGCTCATCTTCTAACATTGTGTATGCCATCAAATGCCAACGGTGCCCTTCAGCTCTCTATATTGGACAAACAGGCCAAACCCTACGCCAAAGGATAAATGGACATAAATCTGACATCAGGAACCATAAGACTGAAAAACCAGTAGGAGAACACTTCAATCTCCCAGGACATTCTATACAAGATCTCAAAGCAGCTGTTTTATTACAGAGAAATTTCAGGAACAGACTGGAAAGGGAAGTTGCTGAATTGGAAATCATTACCAAGCTTAAAACCATGGAAGCACCTGGGATGAATAGAGATATCGGATTCTTATCTCATTATGCATGATCAAGCTTTCTTTAGCACCTCAGCCCAGGACTAATTGCTGCTATCAGCAGCCATTAACACCCATCTACAGGTTTACCACTCCCATCAGCCCATCTCCCATTCCCACCCACCCCCACCACCCTCTGTATATATATAGGGTCTGACACTTCTGTTTCTAGTGTATCTGAAGAAGTGTGCATGCACACGAAAGCTCATACCAAAATATAAACTTAGTTGGTCTTTAAGGTGCTACTGAAGGAATTTTTTTATATATGTTTGAGTTGACCCTAACCTGACAGGCTGAACAATATAATCAGCAAAAAGTAGTGGGTAGAGAATAGTTATTACCATTTAATAGAAATAGGGGTGCTTGTGTGTTAAAATGGTGAATTTCTGTGAAATTGGATGAATGTTGACCCCCCGCCCCCACCCCACAGGGCCTTTTTAGTGACAGTTCCCAGTCTGTGGAATGACTTCCCTGGTGAGGTGCATCTGACTCCCTCATTATTGACTTTCACAATACAATTCAAGAAATTTCTGTTTATGCATGGAATTTTATGGTTAAATAAATAAATAAATAAACATTACTGCTTTTGCCATATTCAGAATATTTCAGCGTTGGACATTCTCTATGTTGCTTAATAGCATTTTGGTTGCATCCATATGGCAGATCACTGTAGCTGATTCTATAGTGCTAAACCAGATACAGAAAGGGGCATGTGCTTAGTTTAATTATGTGAAATCCTTGTTTTGGGTTAATCTTTGATTCTTCTGGAGCCTAGTCTACCCATTCGGATTATCATAATTATCTTATGTCTTCTGGATGTCAAATTCCTGTACAATATCAAAGTAGACTGGTTTGGAATTAAATTCAAAAGCATCTTTGTCCAGAATAGCCAGCTGCTTTGTCATTTGGTTTCTTTTTTATAGCTTGATTTGATGTACTGATGCATCTTAAGAGTGAAAAAAGCTCAAGCTGAACTACATAATGGCTTGCATCAAAAGATGTAGTTTTTGCACAACATTGGATGGATTAAAGGGAAGGAGTTCATACTGCAGCCTTGCCCTGCACTGCATGCTATGCTGCTGCAGAGAGCCCTCTCTGCTCAGAAATAAATTTATGAAGATTACAGAGGCCTGTAGAGGGATGTGGGAAAGCTGGCTTATTTAATAGGATACTGTTGTATGGAAAGAATGGATGTAACAAACCCAACTATTTAACTTTTGATCAATAGCTGCAGAGCTTTGTATTGTAATGAATACATAAAGCTGCAAAAATTTCGGGGAAATCACTGTTTCCTCCCCAAGCATTGGAGAGGCTAACTCATAATCTGGACTTCAAAAATAAAATTATGAGCTATGAAAAGAATTAAAGTAGATATTTTATGCTGAATTGACATTCCAGGTGAAAAAATGTGGGTGAAACTATCAGGAATGTTCTGGTTGAGAAATGTAGATCTTTAGTTCTTTTTTCTCTTTTAGCTCCTCTGACCTAAAGAGAATCAATCTTTCCAAATTGGTAATTACAGTGTATTCTTTTCCAGTGTCATTGAACAATACCTAATTTTCTTTCATTTAGTTAATGATGAATGTGTTCAACTTGTTTTCATTTTTAAAAGCTTTTTCCTGATTTGCAAGTATAGAATATCATGCTATCATATTTAAGAATTCAGAAGAGAATTTCAGCACCATGGATAGCAAACTGCATATTTTTATATCCATGCTAGTCACATGTTTTAAAGATACATTTTGATGAAACTCCTGTTTGGAAGGTTGAAGCTTCTGTAAATAAGGAACAATAGTATTTCCTATTTGCCACATATTTGTATATTATAACACTTGCAGATTTCCCCCATCACCATCATTTTCACCAGATGAAATTATCCAGATGAAAATAAAAGCACTAATTCTTTAGAGTTGAAATATTTTTTATTAGTCAGATGTTTCAAAAGTGAATATGAGCCCCCCTGGACCCCAGCATGGTCTCTAAATGTTTACAGAATCAAAATAGCTTCCTTTTGAGTGTGATTTTTCTTTCTCTGTGGCTATGGCTATTGCTATGGCTGTTCAGTGGCCACATTATTCACTTTGTATCGGTAGCATTTGAAAGCAGCCCAGTCTGTTTAGAACTGTTCTGAGTTGTTTTAATTTGATTTGTTATTCAGGTATACATGTGATCTGTTAACTGTAGTGGACTGTGTGGTGGAGTCTTGACCTCTAGCCAGTTGCATCCTTGCTGCTTACCAGGTGGTATAAACACACCACCAGGAGAACTAGATTAGCTGCATCCAACTTTGCCTCAGCCTTGCCTCACCTCCCTCAATTTCCCAGTTATAGAATCATAGAATGATACAGTTGAAGATGGAAGGGACCCCAAGTGCCATCTAGTCCAAACTCCCAACTGAAGCATTGATGATGTGACTATTTGGAGGTCAGGTGAATGGCACCTCCCCCCATGCATTCCACTACTGTCTGCTAAATCCAAAGCTGTTTCACCGCCATTGGCTATAATTTATTCCTTTTCATAGTAAGTGGATTATATTTGCAAGGAAATGAGCCCCTCAAAATCAGATTACGGTAAACCTGACAAATTTCGGTCAGATCCATCCAGATATTTTGTATGCAAGGAATCGTAAACAGTGGCAGAGCTTCATGCTCCAGCATCGGGATAATGGAGAGCAGGCAGGGGCGGGGCTGGTGCGTGTCCTGGGGGCAGGGCGTGCTGCCTGCAGGGGTGTGGCACACATCCTGGGGCTGTGGCGTGCCGCCTGTGGGGGCGTGGCACCCAGCGCGGACAAGGGGGCAGCTGCAATGGCACCCCACAGGGATCGCGCTTCCGGGGGCGGTGCACTCCCCCCACACTCCTCTTCCTCCACCACAAATCAGAGGTGGGGAACCTTTAATATACTGAGGGCTGCATTCCCATCTGGGCAGCCTTCACCATATGATTTGTGTGGCCAGATGCGCAAATGAACAAATCATCTTGCCTTTGTTAAGTTAATGACTCATACTTTGCTACCATTATTAGGGTGGCCAGACTACCGTATTCCAGCAATTGATTTGCTGCTGGATCCAGGGATTCAGGGGACTTGATTAAATTCTAGCAGCTATCAGGAATTATAGGAAATCTGGCAACCCCAAACTCTGGCATCTACAAGTTATAACAATATAACTCCAAGCATGACTAAGCCTGGATCCAACTTTTATTAAAAATTAATATGCATTTACTCTTTTAGACACACTCAAAGCCATCAGCATACATATTGCCCCTGGTGTCCTGAATGAAACATCAATAATCCCTTTTTAATTTAAATGTGTTTGTAATTGAATTGGCTAGTTAATGAACATATTTAATTATGGTACATTGTTACCTTTGCAAGACTGAAGTACTCCATTTTTAAGAAATAATCAAAATTTAAATTGCCTAGTGTGTGTACTAGCCACAAGAATATTCAGTAAGATTATATTTATGCTAGATCCTTTCCAAAAATTATGTACAAATTTAAGGCACAATAGGGAAATCAGTGTCACCTACTATAAATTAGCACAGCTCTTTAAGAAGTTCATAATAGCTCATTTGTTCTTTATAAGAAATTTGAGATCAAAATAAGTTTGACACATTGAACAAAGGATCTTATAGCACCTGAAATACTAAAACCATTGTGACATAAGCTTGGGGAACTACAGCCTACATCAGGCTTCAGCCTTGTGGAATATATCGCTTAAACAACCAAAAGGAATAATCTAGAGCCCCAAAATCAGCCGGCAGGAGTTAGGCACAAGCAATGAAGAGTGGTTCATGGACCAAACCAACAGCAGGAGAGAGTGGAACCCAACAGCACACAAAAAATGCTCCCTATTATTTTTTAAATGAAAACTTCCTTCTAATGCTATTTGCATATTAGGAAAGACTTATGAGTACAGTCTTTGTAGATTCAAGCTTTCTCTATGGTAGAATAACATCTTCTTCAGGGATTGTATTGGGATGTGAAAGGCATTGGGGCAGGAAGGCATGATATAGTTGTGATCTGGATGGACTCCCCATGCCATATTCTGTACATATAGCTGCTCTTTGCCACAATTTAAAGGCAGACCCAACACAGGTTTCTGTTGCCTTGTCTCATTTTCAGCTAACATAGAATAATTCTTTTGGAGATTTTACAGTATTTTTGAATAACATACTTATCTTGAATATTAGAATTCAAAGGCTATCTATGCAATTTATTCATTAGAGTAAGTTGGTAATGCAGCTCATGATGCCCTCTAATTTGAAGTTTCTTTTCGTAGTTACATATTCAGTTATACTTAAAATGCAAATGACTTGTGATACTTTAATTTGATTAATGTCTTACTTTAGTTACATTTATAAAATGTCACCTGCCATTCAATCTCCACACTAACGGTAACAAAACAATGAACATAACAAAGAGTTGAAGTAGGCATGACAGGTTTCACTGAATAAACGTAAACATTGATGTGTGTGATGAATATGCTGAAAATCAAAGATACAAAAATAGGTAGCAAATATTTATTCCTCTGTCATAGATCAGTTTGCCTAGGTGATGCCTAGATCAAGATGTTACATATTAGGCTACTTGTAGATTATCTTCCTTTTTTGGAAACCTTAGATACTCTTAAGATTCTTTCTAGGCGCAATTCAAAGTGTTAGTGATTACTGTAAAAGTCTTAAATTACTTCTTCCCATGCTTTCCCATCCAATTCCTAAGATCACGTTGAGGAGCACTTCTCTATAGCCCTCCTACAGTGGGAGTCATTTGATAGAGCTGGGCGTTTCCAAGGGCTGCATCAATGCTGTGAAATACCTTGCTGCATGATAACTAAATGTCTCCCATTCTGGTTGTCTTTCACCATCTGCTACAGACATTTTTTATTCTATAAGGCTTACTCGCTAAATATTTGTGGAGGTCATTTTATATCTATGATCTCTGCCATTCTTGCCTTTTAAGTGTCTTTTCAATGTTTTGTACCTTATGCATTTTTACTGTTGTAATTGGGTAACAGACTTAAAACGATCCCTCTTTGCCATCACCTTCACTTTCATTCCTTCATTCCTGCCATTTTTCTTCTCAACAACTTTCATCTTTATCTCCCCTCAGAATATTTGGAAAACACACTTAAAGACTGTTAGCAACTCCTTTTTCTCTCTCTCTTTTTAGACTCGGCATATTAACATAGTCTGTTGGCCATTCTTTTTCTAGCCCAGTGTCCTTCAATGACCAGCCTATCACCCATTTGATAGAGGGAGACAAATAAAAATCTAGTCTCTGTTAAGACCTGCTGAGACCAATTCTCTTTTATACTTTTTCTGTTATCCATCTTGCAGTTTTCTATGAAAAGGCAGGATATGAATTTTGTTTCATATTTCCTAGAGCAGTAGGAAATTTCATGGACAACCCTTTACGGGTTAGTTTATATGTGAGCTGAAAACACTAGAGGCTTATGGCATTTCTGTAATACTGCTTATTGAGAAATATAAATGTTGAGCATGGGGATGCATCCAGGCAGACAGTGCTAGAGACTTTCAGCAGCTTAAATTTCCCAAAAGCAAACATTACATGCTTGGAGCTCCTCTTATATCACTGTCTACATTTTAGACTGCAAAACAAAAACAAGGACACAATGCTCTTAAAAATAATTTTAACCTTAAAGAACAATAGTTGCATTAGTATTTGAGGGATTCTTTACTTATATAATTGTTAGCACTACATAATTAATCCATCTTTTTGTAATGACTTAATTTGTAATGACATTGTATAGAGAAGAAGAAAGTATTGGCTTTGGTGTTTGCAAATTTTGGGAATTTACAAACAACAAAAATGCCTAATAAAACATGACATATCTGTCTAGCTAGGTTCATCGGTTTATTTGCAATGTGTATTGACTATGATATAACATTAAAGTGATGTTTATAAATAGATTTTTTCGTGTAGTTATATAATATAACATTTGCCAAACTTCATCTGTGATTAAATTTACAAATAGCACATCAGAATAATTAAAATCAGTTGTCTTGTGTCTGCTTTATCAGCAATAAGGTTTCAATTGTCATCTTTTGATGCCTTTTGAGAAAAATGTGAGGTATATCTCAAAACAATTCCTAAGGTCTGGTCATTTGATAATACAGTACTGACTTCTATTTTAAAAGGGCAAAACTCGATAATTTTGCAGTGCAGTTTTCTTGATAGGCTTTTCAATGGTGCTGCCTCTTTCTGCTTCCAAGGTCTTAAAGTATGTGAACTGGCCAATGGCCTATGCCAGAAGGGGCTTAATCCATCCCTTCCTTCAAGCCTCCCCACACCAACTACAGGGCAGGTTTTGATCCGTGTATGTGAACATTTTGGTTAGCATTCTGTAGACAAATGTATGGGGTAAATTCCCATGACTTCAATTTTATGTAACGGCATGTGGAAGGAATGGCTTCTAGACCTTTAAGCATGGTGTTTTGGACTTCTAACCTTAGAACGCTATACTAAAAATGTGGAAAACTTTATTAAAAACTGTCTCTCTCATGTATTTAAATTCAAATATGATTTTTGAATAAAAAGCTTTTTCTTTAAACTACAGTCATATGTCTGTGGATTTGAGGAGCAGCTGTATTGTCTATGTGCTCTGTATATAATACTACTAGAAAAACTGGTCACTCTCAAATTATTAGAGTTTTAATAGAAAATATGGAAGACCCTTTAGGAGAAGTTGCTGTCAAAGCCAGTGATGGTAGTTGGGGGATTTAAAAAAGAAAACAAAAACAGACAGTGTAGAATTGGAATAGTTAAAAAATGTACTAAAATATGGGTGTTTTACTCTGCAGTTGAAATGTGTATATATTATCAATCCACATAAGATGTTACATGTAAAACATTATGTATACCTGTTACTTATTCAATTTCACAAATATTCTCAATATTTTAAAAATATACTGGAAAACAGGAGAGACAGAGAATATTGTTACAAGACTGTGGTTGGAATAGACTCTCACAGGTCTCTCCAACCATGTGATTCTGTAGTTGTAAGATTGGGATCTGGAAAAGACAAGGACAGCTAAAACAGTCAAACCTTTCTTTTGTTAAGTAGCCCTGGCTAGGCCCATTAAGTATCCACTTCCTTATGTAAGCCAATGTTGTTACAGAAACAGCTGGAGACTCTTCAGGAAGTTGACAAGACACTATGGCAGTTGACAGGCAGTTTCTCCTCCATCCCCAGCTGGAGGTGACATAATCAATGTGTATGTAAAAGAGAACAATATATCAGCAGTTTTTGGATTTACAGAGAGTGAAGGACAGGTTCCATTAGAGACTCTGGAAACTAACATATTTTTTTGGGAGGGGGAGGAAGGGGCTGGTTGTACTCCCTTGGAAATATGAAGAGAAGCAATGGACTTGGCGTCCATTGGGGAACATCCCTTGGCATTAAATTTTATCTGTACCTTTAACCACATGTATACATTTGTTAAAATAAAACCATATACCACAAATTCCACAAGCCCAAACTGACCTCATTCCAAGGAAACAGAACCTAGATACATGCTACACCCCTGGAGTTAAGTCCAGAGAGAGCACACTTTGGAATGTCAGCTGCTGGAAACCACAGAAGAAGAAAGTACAGTTGTGCTCAGATCCTAATTGTAGGCTTCTCATGGGCATCTTGTTGGCCAGTGTGAGAGCAGGATGCTGGACTAGATGAGCCACTGGCCTGATCAAACATGTTGTTCTTATGTTCTTAAATAACAATACATTGCAGTACATATATATTTCTAAATAAGAGAAACAAGCTTCTGCCATGCTGAGTACAGGAATGTTGGGAGAACTGTCACATGATAGATGAAAATACCATACTGAGAGGGTTATAAACATGTTGTGGAGAGAATTAGTAGAGGAAAAAAATAGTTTTCTCTCTCTAAAAACTAGCTTCAGGTCCATCCAAAGAAAATCAGTGGTGATTGGTTCTAAAGGGAAATCACTGGCATAAACTTCAATAAAAGAAATTACTTATTATTCAAAATGTAATGTACTTATGGAAAGCATGTTACAGGAGTTTGTGATGTGTGGAAGCATATATATTTTTATAAGTTTATTCTGGACACTCAAGGAGACTAGATCTTAGCCATGATTCTTAAAATGAAACTTGTGTATTGAAAAGCAGTAAGCCTATGTATACCTTATCTAGAGGGGGAAATAAAAGATGGCAGTCTCCTTATTATGTTCTCCTTGTGATCCTTGTCTATCCTGGATGGTAATTAGTAGCCAGTACTCAAACTATACTTTCTGCTGCTTACCAGCAAATAATGCAGTTCCTAGTTAAGATGAGGTGTGCTTTGGGGGGGACAATTTGAATGGCTGTCCATGGGTGTGGGGTGCTGCATCTTGACTGAAGAAATTAGAATTATCCCCTCCACATTGCTCTTAAAGTAAGGTTACCAGACGTCCCCGTTTCCCGGGGATAGTGCCCGGATTTAAAAATCAGTCCCCTGACAAAATCCATCTATTTAGTAGGAATTTGAAAAGTGTCCCCGGATTCATTGGGAAAAAAATCTGGTAACCTTATCTTAAAGGATGCATGTTAAGCCAAAATAGTTATGATCTCTTTAATCCTTTGCATTCATGCCTGCCTCTTAATTTTATTAATTCCACACCTGCTGAAGCCTTCCCAAATACTGCAGAAATGTGAACTGCTCCCAGGTGCAAGTTGATTCCCACTGAAGGTCAGATTCCTCCAGGCCTTTGTCAGCATTCCTCAGGCTTACAGCCAGGCCAGAACAGGACATTATTCAGTGTCTAGGGAAGGTGGTTAAATATTCAAGAAGGTGGGTGAAGGGGTTGCTCTTATTTTATTGGATTTATTTATGCACTGGTTTTTGCTGGTTATCCACATGCTCTAAAAATCAGAAAGTGTCCTGCTGAATGGAAACATGCATATCTGGAATTGCTTTTCATATACAGTATGATACATTATTATTTGTATTAGTTATAGGCTTTAGCTATTTACAAAAAGTACAAAATACAGAGTACAAATGGCACAAGGTTCATCATATACAGTGTACAGAACAGAATATTGAAATAACAAAATTGAAAACCACAATAACTAAACATTTATGTTGTAATAAAAAGGGTTATGTTATAACCATAGAGGTCCCCCCCCCCATTTCTAAGAGCATGGCCTCTTCACCCTAATTCCAGCTGCTGCCAAAATAAGAGTGCTTGTCATTTAAAAAACCTAAAATACTTATTCCCCCCAATAGAATTGAAGTGGGGGGACACATATGCTTTTCCAAATATGAATTTTGATATAATGCACATATTTAGTTGATTGCTTTTATAGACAAATTATTTTGTGCTATAGCATTTTCTCCACGGGGAATCTTCTATTCTTGCCTATATATAATAAAGGAAGCAACAAACTGCATTATTCTGCTTGGTGTAACTGCATGACCCTCTTTTACTTTAGGATCACATTTATTACCCAGAGTGTGTTTGTCTAACCTTTCCTATATCATTGCAATACTATCTTGCATTCAAAGAAAGGTTTCTAATTTCAGCTTCTGGGAAGCCCCTTTGTATGAAAAGACTTTTCATTTTCTGCTGACTTCTCAATCGGTGATGATGTTAACAATGCTCTTTCCCTTTTGCAGGGTGGAGTAAAAACATCTGGGATACTTGGATATTTTAGACATGTCAGTTTCTGATAAAGTTATAAATTGGGAGTGTTTTAGCCGATGAGTGAATTTAGACCTGTGATTTAAAAGTGAACTGTTTGGATACCATGCCACTCAGGTCCCAAAGAGCTGCTTCTTCCTCCATCCCTTTATTGCATTTCCCCCTTTTTCTGTCTTATTTTCAAGACTTGGATCCACTCATTTGGTGCTCTTTCTGATTTGTTTTGCTGCATGTGGCCATGTAGAAGTTGGAAAGCAGCTGCTTGAGAAATCTTTTTGAAAATGTGAGCATGGGGAAAGAGAAATGCTGTTGTTCCAGTTTCTGACTATTCCATAACATGGAACTGGCAGTTGCTTAAGAGAGGTTTCTGTTGAATATTGGGATGTGGGGTGAGGATATGGCATCCCTTTCTTCTGTTAAAAGTCTACCCAGTATCAAGGGTGCATCCATTGGTTTGACCCTACAGCTGCTTTCTGCGTGTGATGCACAACCATGAGCATAAGTGGAGTAAAGTGATCTTGTAGGTAAACTGGTTCCAAGTGGTTGACAGATTTACAGGCTAATAGTAGGACATTGAACGTGGCCTGGTGGCAGATTGGCAACCATTATGGGTCTCTGAACATAGGTTTTATATGTTGACAAGGCCGTGTTCCTGTCAGTGGTTGTGCTGTGGCATTCTGCACTAGCTGTAGCTTCTGGATCAGCTGCAAGAGAAGCCTTACAAAAAGCATGTTGCAGCAATCCAGTCTTGAAGAAACCAACACATGAACTTTAGTTGAGATTCATGCATTGCTAGGGGTTGGACTAGAGGACCCTCAAGATCCCTTCCAGCTCTACAGTTCTATGATTCTATATTAATGAGACTCCTGCATCTAGGTTCTTTGCCCACTAGCTTTGCTTCCTCCTCATCTGCTCTTTCACTTCCTCAGAAGAATGACTCTGAACATTGCCCAGTTTTTTTGTTCTGTAGACTGTAGATGTTTACAAATATACTAAGGCATCACAGCAATGCAGCTAATTGGAGTTAGAAGCTTAGCCTGCCACAATCTTGGCCATCACAAAGTCTCTTAGTGCAGTAAAGCATAGATTTCTAAGAAGTGACACCCATGTGTTTCCTTTGTGTCATCTAATGGAAAAACTCCACATTTACTCATGCTATACAACCCAAACAATCTACCGTAATCAAATCACCCCAAACCAATCCATTCCTGTCATAACCTAATTCCAAGATGTACCTATGTATTACTGAAATGAACTCTTAAAAATCAGTTGTACATCTCTGTATGTGTTTCTCTTCACGTGTCAACTCTGTGTATCAAGTGAAAAAATGTCCCAAAATTAAGTCTAAAAATTGGACCAGTAACAAACTAAGGTGGCTATATGTGGTTTGAACAGAAGGTGCTCCCTAGGTAGCTAGTATCAAGTATAGCTGACCCACTGGTATTGTGAGATGTTAACAGGAGATGACTGCTTTGATTAAGCATTTTGTTTGCTAGTGTGCCCTTTTTCATCCCATAAGGCACTGAATACATACTCAAAATACATCAAAGCACAGAAAGATAAATTTACTGTTGACTTCTTTTAAAAACAAAACAAAACCTCAATGTCACAATCTGCATGCTAGTTTTGTATATGAATGAGTCAGCATGCACACAGAAAGTAGCTGAATGAATATACTTCCTTATACATTTCCAAATGAGCAAGTGTTCTAGCAGCAGGTGGAGATTTCAATTGTGCTCTTTATCCCTGAATTTTAGCATACCAATTAAGGACAAAACTTTTCATTTTTTTACACTCAAAATGGACCACCAAAATAGGTTTTTTACATGTTCCCCCTCCCCTCCAAAAATGCTGCTTTAAGCATTCCGATTATTCTCATTTGTTCCTACTGGATTGTTTTCCCTGACTTTTTTTATGCCATTGAAGTATCATTACATGTCTTCACTTGTGATACATAATATTTTAAAATAAAGTGCTGTACCAAGTCTTCAATCAGTGAGAAGTCTTCAATGATTAATTTCTCAATATCATAATAAGATTTGGCTACAAATAACAATGTCGTATATTAATGATCTATCATTTTTTATTATTGTTTCCTAAATCTAGTTCTTTACCTCTTTGTATTCAATTCACACACACTCAAGCTACATAGAACATCTAAACTAGGTTCAAGTACGTTTGTGTCATTAGTATACAGCCAGCAAATTTATTCCATACAGAACAGCTTATCTTTGACTTAGAGAACAAATGTATATAAAATAGAGGTTTGTTCCGTTCCCGAATAACTGCTGTAATTAGCTATTTAAAGATCTGGCATCCTGAAAAATGATACCTTTGCCATTCCACAAAACTGATATGCAAAGATAAGCTGACCTTCCTTGTGTTGTCTCTTCAAGGCTCTCAAATGTGCATGCTGGTAGTTGTCACTCTTTGCTAGCAACATAATGCACCAACTCTCAGTTATTCTGCGAATAGTACAACACTGCTGCAGGAAAATTGTGAATGGAAAATAAGAATGGTATACAGTATATGCACTGTCATCATAAGAGCATGTTTATGACAGAAGCTGCAAACTGATCACTGTAGCAAACCCATGCAGTATAGGATGGTAGAGATTTAACTGCGTCTTTACATAATTATTTTATCATGTCTCCGCAGTTCAAATAAATTTGTGGTGGAATTTGTTTTAGCAAAGTTTATATTTTTAACGAACGTATTTGTATCTTAGTTACAATTTGTTAAATTGTTTTTTTGTTGGGTTCAGTGTCCTTCAGAACACCTGTGTAGTGTTATTAAAATAAATGTGCTGTCCGGCTGTATCCAAGGCAATGTAAATCCATGTTTACTGACAGCTAGGTTGGAACTCCTATTCCCTGAATTTACCAAGCTGTCAGTGATTTCACAGTTTTTTAGCAGGTTTGAGACACCTAATATTTTGACCTCAGAAATGTTGTTTCACTTTGAAATATTTAGTTAAAGTGAAATTGGTTTGGCCTGTAGCTTTTCCTTAGGACAAACCAGCCAGCAGGTATGAAGAAATTCACAGGAGATGTCTGTAGCACAATTAATTATTGAGAAGTCTCAGTGGGGAAGAGACAGCCTAAGAGCTCCCATTTGTGGAGGAATTAGCCAAAGATTTTCCTTTCCTGTCTGAAACAAATGGGAGGTCATTCCAGGGCCAGTGTTAACTTGTGTCCTAACACAACACCCAAATCGGATTCAGTGTGTGCTGTTTTAAATGCCAACATTTTAATTTTACTTGCATTAAAAAATGATTTGGAGTAGTGCAGTTTATACTTACATTATGTTTAATGCATAAATAATTTATTTAAAACAAACATACTGCTAATAGGGATGCACAAACATTCCTCTGCTTGCTGCAAGGGGCCTGATCCTCCAAGGGAGCACATGCAAAATGCTCAGGAGTGTTCAGAGCCTTACTCTGCAGTTTCTTCCATCTCATTGGCCTCAGAACACTTACATGAGACCTGAAAAGTTGGAGGTGGCAGCAGTGGGTGAACTCAGGCTCCTCAATGGAGCCCTGTTTCCCACTGAGGAGGGAGGCCATGATTCCAAATCCCAGTAACCCTCGTGGGAATGTGGCCCTTAATTGCCCCTGAGTGAATCTGTCCACTCGAAACTGACTCAGATAGTAAGTGGTACCTCTGGTTATGAACTTAATTCGTTCCAGAGGTCCGTTCTTAATTTGAAACCATTCTTAACCTGAAGTACCACTTTAGCTAATGGGGCCTCACGCTATTGCCGCACGATTTCTGTTCTCATCCTGAGGTAAAGTTTAAAACTCGAGGTACTACTTCCAGGTTAGCGGAGTCTGTAACCCAAAGTGTTTGTAACCCAAGGTGTTTGTAACCCAAGGTACCACTGTATCATGTTGCAGCCAGGGAGGCTGGGACTTCGAATCCTAGCATCTCTCCTTGATGGAAAAGGTTGAACTTTCTTGTTTTGTTCACTTTGTATTAACTTTCTTCTGACTTCATGAACTTTTTAAGTTAAAAGGCAGAACAACTGATGATTTATCTGCTCTATTTAATGCAATGAAGTTACTAGAACTAGGTCAGAAATTACCACAGAGCAGCCGACATACTAAAAAGTAACACTCCACCCCACCAAAAAGCAGGAAACCAGTGGTAACTTGTTGTTGTTTTTTCATTTGGAATTTTATATTATTCATATGCCCAACCTCCTATGCTATACACTTATTGCATTATTTATTTATTATCTTCATTTAGACCCCAGCTTTCTTCCTCCCTGGAAAACCAAGTTGTCATATATGTGGTTTGCAGGCAGCTCCCCATCCTGGTATTGACCAAACTCAGACCTGTGTAGGTTCAGTAAGGTGGTGGCCCTGTGTGTTCTTGGATCATTTCTTGTTGCAATTAAGTTGGAGGGGAAATGTCAGACTTGTTTTAATAAATTGTAATTGTTTCATTTTCCCACCTAGAATAATAGTGCTTGAAATAATTTGCTGGTAGTTATATTTGTAAAAGACTACATTGTGCCCTTAAATTTTATCTAGCCTCAAAAAGCTGGAGAGAATTATCTGCTGATTTACAAATCAAGACAGGCATTAAAATGATGAAACTTAGAAAATAATTTTCTCTGTCAGTGTGAATAAATTACCCAGGTTTTGACAATATATTTAGTCCAATAAAGAGTGGCTCTTTATTCATGAATAAATTGGTAGCATTTTCAAGCAAAACTCATGAATTGTAGAGCTGAAATCATTGCCTTTTATTATTTTAATGCCAAGTTACTATTCTCCGTTTAGCATATACAGATCGGTGTAGCAGATGAATGGTACACATGCAGGTAATCAAAAATTGTTTTGATTACTTTTAGTATCTAATAGCCAATTTTAACATTTAATACTATTTAATCAGAACTACTATTCTTGTTTTCTAGATGTGGAGCGGGGGGAACAGACGACTGGGACAGTTGTTTTGGATTTTTGGGACACTTTGTTTTCACGTCACTGTGCTATTGTAAAAAGTAAGGGCATAATCCAGGAAAAATTAAACACATTCCACCTCTCTCCCATTGAACCCAACTGGACCTAGAACACCTACCAGTAAGTTCCATGGGTTATGAAACTGGCTTGTTGAAACTAACGATACTTAGCAGCCATACTCTTGTGTTCAAACGAATGTGTGAAAGATTAAACTGGAGAATGGACACATACATACTGGTCATGCTTGCTCCATACCAAAGCTTCCTACGTTATGCAGGAATATCTGATAGGGCTTGTAAATGCCTTTGGCTGACTGCATTGCAAGGTTCTCCATGACTGGGAAATCTGCCTTGTATGGGTTCTTGAGTGTGAGCAGGTTTGTAAACTAGTTCAGTCAAACATACTTTGGGTACCAGGGTTTGTGGATGCCAGATTTCCCCAAATTCTTGGATTTTGTAAGTGCTAGAATTTAATCAATGCTTGGAGAGTTAAACTGGAGCTCGCCTGAGACATGAGCCATTAACAGAGAACAAAGAGAGGGAGATGGGACATCAGCAAAGCAAAGACTGTGCTAGCCAGAAAATGGGTGGAGCCCTGCCTTGAGCTCTTACCGGTAGCTAGTTGGCAGAGACAGCAGAGTTGAGTTTAGGATGCCAGTTGAGGATGGTGTAGGCTGTAGGAAAATAGTGGCAGTCAGTTAAATGCAGCAAGCCGCAGATAGAGCCATTGCTGGGGACTATTTGGGTCCAAGCCTACAGCCATGGGAGAAGCAAGACTCTCTCATAGTGTAATGCTGGGAGCCCCTCCAGCATAGGCTCTTGTTGTATATATATGTAAATCAAGCATATATCATAAAACCACCACAGTCTCTGCTGGGCCTCATTTCCAAAGGAAACACAAAACCTGGGTAAGCGCCTAAAACTCCTGGAATTTTGCACCACTCAAAGATTGAGGTGGCGTGCCCACTTCAGATGTTTCTATTGAACACAGGAAGGTGAGGGATAATGTGTGCACACCTGGAGTACATTGGGTGGACAGGTGTGCACATACCCATTCCCCCTCTGCAACCTCTTATGACAAGTTATAATGAACACAGGAACACAGATTTAACAACCACTCTGGCAAACTTTGGTTAACTACAAACAGAAAGATTAAATTCTAGAATCATTCACCTCTTAACATGCAAACATGGACTCCCACGTAATCAATAACAGCCCTGCCATTTCTTTTTATCAACTTCCAGAGACACTTCCCACAGTTTTCAAAGCTTTGACCTGAAAGACTAAAGATATAAACAAATTTTCAATGAAAGCCTAGATAATCCTATGCCATGTTCCGTGACATATGCCATACTTTCTGATTCCACAGAATACAGAGAACCTTAAATAGACAATGAGCATTTAGCTATCCCTAATATACATAAATGCCTCCGTAATAAGTAAGAGAGCAATTCAATTGCCTTGTCTCAAACTCATTCTAGTTTTATGTATCAGGTATTTTGTTTTATTACTCTTCAAATTGCAGTGCAAAAATATTGAAAGCCATTTAGCAAATGTTTGTTTTTTTGACAGTAAAAAGCTAGGCAAATTGAGTAATGTTCCAGTATCAGTCAAGAGTAGATTTTAGTCTGTGATGGAGTAGTTAATATTGTATTATGCATAGTGCAATCATTAATAAAAGAGGATCTGCTTATCTTTAAACAATAAAGAATAAGTGCCAATTTTGGATATGCATCATACTTTCTGATAAAACCATTACTTTTTATACTAAACATTTAATGCCTACAGAATCTGAACAGATGAAAACAAAAAATACAGTAAACCGAGCATTCAGCTTTTCTTTCATTTCTCCTATGTCTGGCTGTGACTAGTCCTAATATGAGTGTCATTAAGTAGTAATAGATGCAGATGTGATGAAACAGAAATTTACAGCATAACTGTGTGTTTATTGGACAACACTCCTATACACAAAGATAGATGCTGAAGGAAATAGGTGGCAATGTTTAACACCAAGTTTTAAGCTTGTTGTATGTTACTTTTGGTTGTTCTGTAATTCTGTACTTCAGGGGTGGTGGGCAGGTATATCTCTTCTATGATATATGATATTCAGAGAGGTTTTTTGTTTGCAGTGAGTTTAGGCATATCAAATCACTTTGGTATCCTAACCAACTTGAAAGTCTGATCACGTGCACTGCATATGGGGAGAAAAGAAAGAAACAGATTTTGGTATGCTTCTTTCTTTGCTAAGTTCAATTAAAAGATTTTGACATTTGGATTCTAAAGCGCTTGTTTCTTCTAAGTAAAAGTTTTGCTTCTAGCTATAGTGGTCAAGTGACACCTAGTGTTCTCATTTACTCACTATACCATACCAGCTGAGTGAATGTATTCTCAGTATACAATGCTTGAGTGATTTATAAATTAAAGCAATTAACAGGGAGATAATGTTCCTTCTAGAGACAAAGAATTGGAACTGGGGGAATTGTATGGAATAAGCTAGTCCATTACACAACTGGGAATAATCACAAAAGATACCAAAAAAGTAGAAATAATGATACAATTACTTAAACAAAAATCCTATAGAAGGTGGCTCATGGAGTACCTTTTGTCTGAAACAAATGGTTTTCACGTTGCTTGTAAATCTTTTGTATTACATCATGCCAAAAAAAATGTCAAAAAAGGGGGAAAGTAAAATAGGGTGAAATGAATGAATTATCTGGGGCATGCAGGCTTCAAATCTAAATCTGTATCCAAACTGTTGGTTCTCAAGTTGATGTGTATATGAACAATTTTGTCTGTGAAACAGGTGACAAACTAATCATAGCAGGTGGAGATGACTCATACTTCAATATAGAAATATCCTGGATTTGCCAACCATTACTGGCAACAGCTTAGCCATGTGGCATTTTTTTTAATTTGCCTTTTGTTGACATTATACATTATCATTTCCTGACCTATTTTTGGGGTGTGATGTTGAAATATTCGTCTTTAGTTTTTATATCCAAATTATTCTTTGAAACTGAAGAATTTCAAAGTGCTAGTTTACTTCCTCATCCTTTTCCTCTTTAAGTGAAGCCAGTATGTCAGTATGTCCGCAATTTCCCCATACCTCCATTTCTATGTTATTTCCAATGTCCATTGCCCAATGTATCATTGACGCTTTCACTTGTTCATCTTTTGTCTCCCACTCTAATTAAACATCTTATACATTTTAGACATCACTTTAACATTGCAGTCAAGTAAGTCTGTCTCTAGTTGGGATGTCTGTTCCCCAAACCTGGTTTTTTAAATTCTTTGCTCTTTATATATACTTTATATATACACTAGTTGATTATATTGTAACCATGTTGTTAACAGTCCTGATAAGTCTTTAAACCCTTTTAATTCAAACTCTCTACATTCCTCCCTTAACAAATTTCTATAAATTACCCAGTTTTCCACAATTCATTGGGGTTTCAAGACCCATTAGCTAACCTCACCTGGTTTACCAGCCAGTCAAAGCCGTTTCCCAGAGTGTGGCTGCTGTCACATGTTGACATCTTCTAGGAGCCACAGGTGAGAGCTGAGTGCAAGGAGGGGATCAAAGGTGGCTAAATGTGTAGAATGAATCTATAATCCAGTACATTGTATGCTTGCTTGTGCAGTCAATATCGGTTTGAATAAATACTGGTGGCCACTTAACTGTGATCCATGTTTTCTGAAATTTCCATTTGAGTTTGTACATTCAGATTGTTCATTCTGTCTCCAGTCTCTGCATTCCTTAACATATTCCTCCCAGACTGCCCTGCTAACCATATGTGGGCTGTCAGTGTCAGGGTTTGTTAGCTTTGATTAATGAATGAATGAATTAAATTTATATCCCATCCTTTCTCGCAAAGAAGCCCAGGGCACCAAACACATCAACCTTACAACAATAGAATACAAATAAAATTACACATCTGAAAGCATCTAAGAAGATTAACCTTCCTTAATGCTAGCCAGCATTTGAAAGGAGGCTTTCCATATTGTTTCATATTCTGGCTTAGACCAAACAAAGTTCCACAGAACCAGCAGTTGCCTGATTTGTACACAATGCTGAAATATAGTTTAGCATTACATGCACAAGCTTGCCAGGCTTCTGAACTCCTCCCTTTTATCTCCTTCTCTAGCATGACTATAAGGAGCAGTTCAGAAAGTTTAACTTCTATTTTCTACTAACTGTGGTTACTCATTAAGTCCAAATGGAAACAACGGTTACTGTTAACTGTGTTTTAGGGAAACAAGCTTCAAATAGTGTTTGACCTGACTTGTTTCACTAAAACATAGTTAACACAGGCAACAGTATCAGGCGTAAAGTTGAAAACAGATGGAAACACTTCCAAGCTTATATTTGCAGCCATGATATGTGGGTAGAGAGAAAGGAGCACAGGAGATTGGGGTTAGTTCAGGCTCAGCTTCAATGCTATTGTTTACCATTATGTCTAAATTCAGCCAATGTTGTAGACCAGGGGTGGGAATACTTTTTTAGCCTGAGGGCTGCATTCCCGCATGGGCAATTTCCAGGGGTCATATGACAGTGGTAGCTGGAACGGAAGACAAAACAGGATGGAACAATGTATGCCTTACCTTCGTAGAGTAGGTTGCAGTCCAGCCATGATAGTCCAGTCAAACATTTTTTACACATACACATACAGTATTAGCACAGTTTAAAGACACATTTCAGCAACGCAAAAGAACTCAAGGAGGACCAGTGAAGGGCATGATCTATGAAGAGTTCCAGAGCCCTATACCTTTAAAGTAAATCTTGGAAACTGTATTGTATCTCTTGCAGAGCTACATTTCCCAGGAACCTTAACAATCTGCAGTTCCCAGGCTTATTTGAGGGCAGGCATGTGCTTTAAAAGTATGTTGTGTATGTAGTCCCAGAGGAAGGCTTGAGATTCCCCACCCCTGTTGTGTGTGTGTGTGTGTGTGTGTGTGTGTGTGTGTGTGTGTGTGTATCGATCTTATGAATTGTCTTAACATTCATTTACAATTGCACTTTCAGATATATCCAGAATCTTAATGCCAAAATTATTCTGAGGCTAGCAAATTTGATCTTGGAATCCTTCATTTAGTTTGATAATTTTGTATTTGGAGCATTCAGGAAGGCTGGATGGACACTGAATCTCCGTTTCTAATTGAGGCTTTTTTTTCCTTGTGAGGATTGTATGGATAATGTAATTATCCCAGATTAAAGCCCCTTTATTTGCATTACAGTTTTAGACGTATTTTGCTGGCAGTCATCAATCTAAAATCATGCTTTAGATCAACTCCTGCATCTTTTACTGGTGATGTTAATTAATTTCAGCCCACACTCTACCATTCTTACCCATCGTGCTAAGGCAATCCATCATCTTGCTAAAGCAAGGGAAATCCAATCCATCACTGCTGGATCCTGATAGAAGGCTATGAGGGGGAATGCAAGTCATCTTCCCAGCAGTAATCAAACAGCTGTGATACATGCCACTTTAAGCTTGTATCATTATATAATGGATGGTTTTCTTATACATGGGAGTTGCCTCAAAATATTGAAGCAGACGGACTCTGTTGCAGAGATTTTACTTTGTAAAATGTAAAGGCTGTGAACTAGTTGTTGACGCATACTACATCATCAGTTCCAGCTGAAAGCACAGACTAATAAGTAAAACATTGGCACTAATCCTTATTTAATCAGCCTTAAAATGATAATTTCAAGTATATGAATGTGTCTAGGGAATAGATTTCATACTCAAACTGCTTCTAAAAATACACACACACACACACATATATATAGTAGAGCTGGTGTAATGTAATGTAGCAGAAAATTAGCTCTGAGCTGGGACATCCCCAGCTGAAATCTCAAGGCAACTATGAACTCACTAGTCGCCTTAGGCAAGTCTCTTTCCTTCCCCAGACTCAGCCTCCCCACCCTCATTTGTAGTATAGGAATAATAATGCTTGCCTACTTTAAAGGATTATCATAGTTTATTTGTATGCTCTGTTTCCATGGTAAACCATATACAAAGCAACGCACAGAATCAGGAAAATGTACAATAAAACACAACATTTCAAGATAATGCACTAATTACAACATATGCAATTTAAATAGTCATACATATATGACTACTGTATTTGAATAGTCATAGCCACCAGCACTCCCAGCTGCTACCGTACTTCCCTCTCCCAGGTGTGTAAAAAAAGGGGGGGGACTAGCAGGAGGCAGATAAGTGCTAAGTGTGTTCATTATAAACTGGGTCTACACTTTGGAATGGATTTGGCTTTGGCTTGTGATAAAACTTCCAATTACAGACTTCACAACTAACACTAATGCTAAATTGATTTCAGAGCTTGAATCTAAAATTATTAATGGGAAGTACCCAATTTACATGAGCATAAATGTAGATTCAACATAAGTATTATAACACTAGACTCTTATGCACAGCAGCTGAGTTTTTTTGTTGTATGTTGAAGGTAGGAAAATGCTGTGTTCTTCAATTATGTTCAACAACAAAAATGTTACTAAATTTAGCATTGATGTACTAAATAGTTCTATTAGCACTTTAACAGTACAATATTACTTTTGTAAATAATGTTAGATGTTAGTTTAATATGAATGCTGCAATGAGCTTTTTAGCAAGTATTCCATTTTAAAATAAACATTTAACACTGCTATATGACATGTAGTCACAAGCTTTTAAATTTTTGCAGCAAAGCAACAGTTGTGACAGATGTTGTTTTGTATATGAAGGTTTTTCTCTAAGGTTAGGTTTAATGGCCATGCAAAGTGAAATTGCATACATGCTCTAGGGACAAACTGAAACACAGTACCTTGGGATTTCATAAGATTAGTGCAGGTTTTGTCTTACAACTTTTGAGTATGTAATTAAATCTTTTTTAAAAAAAATCCCACCAATTGATCACTGTGGTCTTCTTATAAATATTAGATAAGTTACCCTGGATTTAAGAAGTCAAGCTGAAATTGATATATAAAATATAATCAAACATGCATATTATAAAATTATACAAGAATATCCAACTATTATTGAGATCATGCCCTTTTTATTTCCAGATATATATCCAATTTCCAGTAAATCTCTTGGAAGCTCCCAAATTTCATTGTGAATGAAGAGTTTCCTTACCCTATTATATCACTTACCTCATCTTGACATGCTGATCAATATTGCAAAGCTAGAATATGAAGGGCACATTCTTCATACTGGGTATCTACTGCCAAGGAGGCACTATGAGCAGAACACTTGAGGCTCCAATCTCCTCTACATCATTGTATTCTTCATAAATGAGGTAGAGCTGACGGGAACATCAGATCTGAAATGTGGCCCATGGAAGGTTGTCTATGAGGGAATGCAGCCTTTGGTCTGGAAAAAGTTCTGTACCACTGATCATTCTTCCTTCCCTACCCTTTGGAGGAGTTGGGCCAGGGTTTGTAACAACTGTCAGTTTGCCTAATGTGTTCCACCCACCCCTACAGTCATAGGCATTCCCCCACACATACAATAAACATGTGGAGGACAACAGACAAGCAGGCCCCATGCGCTCCTTCAGCAAAAGGCCAGCCTCCCAGTTGCCATATTATTGTCATTTTAAAGAGTTATCTGAGGAAATACAATAAGGACTTGGGGCCCCATGGAGCACAGATTCATACCTCTTCCTGATACGGCCTGTTTAAATCTTCCTGAGAGCCATATGCAAAGCCATATTTAATATAGTTAGGATAGAATAACAGAATCACAGAAATATAGAAGTATAGAACTGTAGAATTGGAAGGTACCCCAAGGGTCATTTAGTCCAACCCCCTGCACACACACATAATTTTCTGCTATGCGTTATGTCAGTTTTTCATAATGATAGATGCTGTACTGGGCCTTTGGCTCTGTGTTATTTAGTGCAGGCATGAATTCAGCAGAAACAACCTAAAGGGTATGCTAACCAACAAACTATTATGTAAAGAGACTAGCTGATTAAGGAATAAAACAATACAAGTCTTAGGCTGATGGTGGATTAGTGAACCAATGTAGATAGGTTGCTTCTGCTAATGACAAAGATAAAGTAGTTTATCCTTCTGGCTGAATACCTCTGAGAAATTGTGATAAAGGTTAAGCTCCATTCTAGCAAGTCCACTCTTTAAAAGGTGCCACAAATGACCTGAACTCTACTACAAATATAACAACTCCAAGGATGATTGGGCATCCTGACACTCTGCCATACAGATTTCCATACTGAAAATCTCATTAGAACATTACTCTTTCTGTAATTAACTTTGTCTGTGATAATACTTTTCTTGAATAGCATAATACAAAATTGAGTTTATTCCTGGAGGGGTATTTCATTCTTATTATAGAAGTATGTTTAGCTTGTCTGATTATAAAATGTCAGTGTGCTGCCAACAGGAAGATTGGCTGCCAGATCCATTATCTGTGTAAATCAGATTCCTGGGGGATGTTAAGCTCAAAGCTACTATATGACCAGTGAGGACGGCTGCTGTAGTCCATTGAAAATTTGTCATTCTGGGGATGACTGTCCATAATTTAAGGGAGTGACAACTTAGTAACTACTTTCTGTTTAAATATTGTCCCTCCTCCCCAAGGAGTAAGCTCATTCACAAGCACATGCACCTGTAGTATGAAAATTATTGCAGGAACAATAGAATTATAAAAAACCTTTAATGGGAATCACTTTAATTTTTACAATCACTTATCTTTTTGAAACAGCTTATGGGATGAGTTCCCCTCTCTCCATGGATAATAAAAACCTAGTTATGACTCTTAAATATTCTGTCATGTTCCAAAAATGCATGGAAATTTTAAGCTAAGGCTCCTGTCTTGATATGCCATGGAATAGTGAAGATGATGCACAATCTCACAGTGTACTTGCTTAGAACATAAGGTCCACATACTTTATTTTCTCAGTCCCAATCCTGTCCCCCTACAGCTTGGAGGAAACACTAAAATGTGTTCTGGTACTATTTACATATTTAATAAGACTATGTTTGCATGTTGTTATACATAAAATGCCCAATGCATGCAAAGCGTGTAGCAGCAATGCCAATGTGAAAATGAATTCAATTGTCTTTCGCAGATTCCCTTATGTGGCTATAAGATAATACAATGGATCTTTTTTTGATGGGGAGGATCACTAGGGCAGGAGACACTAGGACAGGGATGGGGATCTCCCAGACCTCTAAATAATATTGAACTCCAACTCCCATCAGCTCTATGAGTCCAGTGGTCAAACTGATGGAAGATGTGGTCTGGGGGTCCACAGGCTCCCTATCCCTGCATTAGGGAGAGAAAGAAGAATAGTTGAAATAAAAGTGAAGGGGCTAAGGGGACTGTGCAGAGCTGTAAGGGACTGTACAGGATTGGATGAATGTCAAGACAAACAGGAAAAATGACTAGTTCCTAGGTGGAAAAGGAATAGGAAGCAATGAAGAAATTTCTTTCTATTTTGCCCAGTCCTAATAGTAGCCTCCCTGTGGTTTCTTCCATATAGTCTCCTTTCTTGATATTTCAGTGAAGCTGGGAAATTTTTCTGTGGGTTCTGCTTTCCATAGGCATCTGGTTGGCCACTGTAAGAACAGGATGCTGAACTGGATGGGCCTATGGCATTCAGAAGGACTGCCCTTTTGTTCTTAATCCACAGGTACTTGTTCAGAGGAGCAGGTTGTGTATATTTAACTGTGAGCCTACCAGTGCATTCACACTTACAGTATATGGATGTGGTCTCAGTAAGTTTAGATGGTGCACGCAACATTGAGAAATGGATTTAGGGTATATAAACTTAAGTACCTTTACCATGCAATATCATACTCCTTTGTGAACAAATTATCAATAGATAGAAAACTAATATTCAGTTAGATCAAAACTAATGTGAAGTGACATTTAATTCCATTGTATTATGTTTTTATGTAACTCAGCTGTCATGCACCTTCATCAGCAATCACATGCAATTTAGGTTTTGGCATTGACTTATAAAAATAACAGTGGAAATTGTCAGCTGTGATATTTATTTTCTTTTGTCCCATAAAAAAGGAAATATTTATAGCAGCTTTTTACAGAACTTTATATTTGTTCCAATAATGTTGGCACTTGAAGTTAAGGACAAACACTGAGATTTAGTGATAGAAGTTGCATTTGAATGATACTCTGTATACCATGGCTTGGAGAATCAGCAACAGGCAGTAGTGAACATGAGGCTGCCTCACTGTCTCCCTTTTTAAGAGAAACATTGGTGGTTCACAAAGAGTTGATGAAGAATTCTCAAAGAGTGCTGTTACAAACTAATCTCTTGCCTCTGTTTGCACATGTTTTAGCACTTTTAGATTTTAGTTTCATTCTTAGATTTTACTTTCATTTTTCTCGAGCTGTATTTCTCCACAAGGTGTTAAACAGCCCTTCCTGTATGGCAGTCAACTTTTGGATGTGAAATGACATATTTAGATCTGGTGTAAAGTTTCCTGCAAAAAATTTCCATGGACATTACATGCCTGTTATTACAGTATAAAGAAGAGGTTAGATGCAAAAAAAAGAAAAAGAAAGAAAAAGGATCAGATTATACGAAAGTGACAATTTATCCTCTGAAAATAATTACAAACAATATTTAATGTGTGCAGTTCACTTAAAGTTCTAACTCTCTCTTTTGACAGTTGTCACATGGCCTTCCCCAGTTTCTCTACAGATAGAAGGTATTGAAAATCTTGAATTAAACAGTTTAATTTACAGTGAAATGAAATGAATCTCTGTAGAATAAATCAAATATCTCACCCATGAAGGGTAATTATCTTTCTCTTTCTCAAGAAATAGAAATTCAGGAACAAGCTTCACACTTATGAACCAACAGATGCCACATCTGCATATGATACAGAATAAATATTCCTATAGTTGGTTACATTTTGAAAACTTGCGGGTACAGACAGTTCAAAGAAAATGCCCAATTTTGGATTGAAAAAATGTAGCTATTAAGGCTAGCTATAATAATCTAGTAAACAAAATAGTTGCACCTAAATATCTGGACCTTACTCATAGTTATCAAATTAAAGCTGATTAGCAGATATAGTTTAATAATTGTATATACTTTGAAACAGTGCCAAAATGGACCAGGGCCTAGTGAAGAGCCTTTCCAGGTTATTGACAAAATGTATGGCTTATTTCAGTGGTTTCCAACCCTTTGGGGCATGTGGGCACATTAGAAGATCTGAAAGCGCATTCTGCTTGTTCTCTTGCCTAAGTCACTCTGTACCCCCATCTCACCCCCAAAGAGATAGAAATTGCATGCTCACACACTTTAGTTTTACAAAGTGCCTGGGTAAATATCAGAGCATTAAAATTGATCCTCTTGAATTTGCCTGATTTTAGACAGCGGTCACACAAAGTCACCATCAAATTAAAATTTACAGTAGAATTTTTAAAAATAAAATAAAATAAAATTTAAAGTAGTAAAAAATTATGACGCTTGCAAGCACCACAAATATATTTGTCTAAGACATGGATCTTCATAATCCTTTACGCTGGATAATAACAGAAACACTAACAAATCACAGAACAATATATAGAGACACACAGAGATGACCTACGGTTTTATGGTGGTTTGGGGGTTATCATTTCTAAAATAAAAAAAAATGAGGATCCATAAGAATCTGTGCCTAGGATCCTTTATTTTGCACCATGGCAGCTCCAGAAAGCATATTTTTTACAGATCAGTCAGTGGAGTCAGATGTGATCAATGGATCTGAAAAGCAGGTTTCTGTGGGGGTGGGTGGCACACTGGAATGGAGGAGAGTGCACATTTACACAATCACACATCTTTCAGACACACATTAATTGGTCATTACCTGAAAGTAGAATACATAATACCCATAGAACTCACTTTCTCGAACTGCATAACTATTCCAGAACTATTCAGTTGTATCTTGCATTGTTTAGCTATCCTTTCCTTGATTCAATATTTCAATGGTATATGTGTTGGGTGATGCCCTATCTTCTTGAGTTATGGGACACGCTGTATAAATCAGTGGTAATAAAAGCTGTAGAATGATTAACTTTCAGTATCCTGCTGAGGAACATTTTACCTTCAACGCTGCTCATATGATATTGAATCATAATGAATGGAGAAGTGGATCCCTAACTGGGAAATGCTTGTCACTTTCAAGAGCACCTATAACTGTATAATGCTGCTTCTTCAGTAAAATGAGGTGTGCACACATGAGGTGAGGGGGAGTTGTAGCTGATTTAAGTACCAAATTAGCATTTAAAAGAAAATAGCTTGAAAAGTCCCTCTCATTTCTGCTTTACTTCTAGTTTTTAAACTAATGACTGAATTTTAGTATTCTTTATTAGTTCTTATTGATTTAAGATAGGAACATAGTCATCTTCATTTCAGTACAAACAATACAAGAAACACCTACAAGCCTATTAACTGTGTGTATTCACATTTCTCATATTGTATATTTTCTGGCAAATCCTTGAAACCAAGAGGAATATTCAGATGTGGCTAAAATGAGTCTCTGTATGTTTCCAAACTTTTGAAATAAACCCTGGAGAGAATAATTTGTGCTTGTTTTCCCAAAGAGAAAACCTACCAGCTCAGCAACATATTAAAATAACAGTCTGCCAGTGAGAACTACCGGTATCAGATTAGTGAGTACCAGAGACAAAGTGTTCTCTATTATGACCACCATTGATGCAACAGTGTCCCCAATAGGGATGAGCCTATCTTTAGGGCAATGCCTTACATGGCAGTTGAAGAAGTCTGAGGAGTTGTAGCAACGTGTTGGAAGACAGAGTGGCATATGCCATACAGCCCACCCTGTACTCCCTAAGCTAGCCGCCTGCTTTTAAGTGGTGAAGCCTGACGTACAACTAGCAATGTTGAGGTAGCATATTTGTCAACTACCAGTCCCATCTGCTTTTCTTCATGAAATGGGAGGGAGGGGACCATATTATCATTTGCCTCAGGCAGCATTATGTTTGGTTCATCCCTGCTCCCTGGAAATAAAGAGATGGTTTTTGGTTGGCTTTACTGCTATTGGTTTAGTGTTGCTTATTGTTGTTTGTTACTTTATTATTTTAATAGCTAGTTTTTTAAACAGGTTTTTTGTAATTAAATCAATCAATCTCTTTCTTGTTGTGTGTTACATATTGATTTCTATGAGATCTGAAATGTTCTAAAGTGTGCCATGGAATTGAACAAACAATTGAACTATTAATGAGCCTTTCAGTGTTCGCATATGCCCTGTCTTTCCATTACCATTGTCCATATGAACTGAGCTGTACTTCTGAATTATACTGTATTTGCTTAATGTAGCATGTGCACCCTTTTAACACTAACACTATGGGCTTCAGAAATTATTTCTGATGGCTGTTTTATAGAACTATATTGCGTCATTTTTCAGTCTCATGAAAATGTGAAAACAGTCGGAACTGTATTATTAAACCACTGAAATGCTTAAAGGGAACGTGCTAGAGAATGTAGGGTGCATTCCTATTTCTTTACACCAAGGTTCTGATATGCAAATGTGAGAGATTGACTTTACATTTCTAGAGATGATTAGCTGCCAACTCTAATCAAATTGAGAAGTAATTACCAAATCAAAACCTGATTAGCTCTTTGCTTCATTTGCTAAAATTATAGTTTATATCGTTTAAATGATGGGGGACGGGATATGTCTGAACTTCACATATACCCTAGTTTACGCAGCCGAATAAGAGATTTGCTTATGGACTTTGATAACTGAAATGCTTAGCCTTTACTTGAAGGACAGGACAGTAAAAATGGCTTCTCTGCATTCACCTTGGCTGTTGTCATACATCTTTTGGTTACATCCAGGTTAGAATAATGCAAGGCACTATGTGAGGCTACCTGTGAAGAGTGTTTGGAAACAGCAGCTGGTTCAGAGTGCTGCTGCCAGTTTGTACTGGGGTGGTTACTTGGAGCATATTAGTCCTATACCTTTTGAACTTCATTGGGTCATGGCCCACTTAGAAACTCAGTTCAAAGTCCTGCCTTTGACCCGGCAGCTGGACCTGGCTTGGATCCAAGTTGGGGATCTGAAAAAACCATTTGCTTTCATATGATACTGCCTGCTTAATGACATCTTCAGAGGGACTCTGCTCATGTCCCACCATTGTCTGAGCTTCCTCTGTGGTGGTGCACAGGCATTGGAACTTTCTCCCCTGTGAAGCACATTTGGCTTCTTCTCTTACATCCTTCCCAGAGGTGGTGAAGACCATCCTTTACTATCAGATATTTTATGGCAACTAAATATTGCTCCTGCCCTCTGTTTTTGTGTTTCTGCTTCTTCGTCTTGCCCCACCACCAGCTTGTTACCAGTAAATACCACTTCTTGATAAAATGTGCTTGCAATTTGAATGTTTTGTTTTACATGTTAAATTTTGTGTGCAGCTTTTTGGCTTAAAAGTAGCATAAAATAAATTTATGATACACTTAATATAACAAAACTAGAGTGTTGGCATATAGCACTATTTATTCTGTTGAGAGTGAAGTTGTCGTCTTCTTTGTAAATATGTATTTTGGCTTTGAGAGTATTGATTTCATATATTACTTACTATTTATTAATTATTAATGCATCTATGAATCTCCGTTTACATATATACCTCAAAGTGATTTATAGCCAGATACTAAAAAGAGCTAAAACACAAAAGAAAAACAATTGAGGATAGATTTTTAAAAAAACAAACAAAGAAACCACGATAAAATGAACACCTAAGGCAGAGACCTTTTCATCCAGCTGGAAAAGCTGAAACTTGACACTGAAGTTTCTGTTTCATTTTCTTAAACCCTGGTGGGGATCAATATGCTGTTCCACCATATTGTGTAAGCGACACCACCTTTCATAACATGATGACATTCAAACACAGCAATCTTGGTCACCAAGAGATTAACCTTTTCATGTTGTTGTGAACATCAACATAATTATTACTGTTGTTATTTGCTACTGTTTTATTTTATTACCATTAAAAATAAACATCAGTGAACAAATGAAAGCAGCAGAGCAAACAAACAAACAGTGGGATTTGGAATTATGCTATTAGTGTTTTTGGTGTGAGGTATTTATTTTTAAAAAAAACATGTTTGCTGGCATTGTAGCTGAAAATAAAAGCACAAAAGCAAGAATAGTGCCTGTTGAAGTCTCTGAAGATAGACAAGGAAAGAATTGACTGAGCAAGACCAGGAATAATGATTTATAGTTTCATGACTCTTGGTCTCTCACCTTACAACTTCTGTTCTATAGCCATGTTACTGCAGCCTGCTTTGCCCCAGTCTCAATTCTTTCATACCCTTTTGAAGAATATATGGCATATATAAGATGCAAAATAACTATATACTTTTAAAAGTATTCATTTCCATCACTTTGATGAACCTATCTTCGCCCTATTGCCAAGCCAACCCCACTTCCCAGATGTATAAACAAGTTGTGACCTAATTTCACCCAACACTGTGGTCTAGTTTGTATCATTCCTGCCACACCCATGAGTTGCAAATCTCTGATTGCTGATCAAACACTTTTATGCATTCATAGGGTTTATTAGGGAAATGATGCATTTAACACTCCTGCAAACTAATCATTTGTGTCATGGGATATTAACTTGGCCTTAGCTGAATTAATAAAAGCTGTTATTCTGAAAGGTCCCCCCCCCCATTTTTGTAACACGACGTGGTTTAAGTAGAGAGTTGTTATTATTATTTTGCCTGGCAGGGGCATATACTGCTCCTAGAATCAGCAAACCTGCAAGGACTAGTAGCTGATCTAAATGCGTAAAAGATACTGCATGGTAATTAAAATGGTCCCGTCCCCCTACTTCCATGAAGTAATTTCACAGTAATCAGACAGCCAAGGCTATCCGTCGCCTCTTATTCCAGTGTCACCACTCCCGATTATTTATTTATTTCTAAACCTTCCTGCATGAGGTGGGGGGGGGAGAGAATGTTTCAGTTTCTATCTAGAATGGCTTCAGTTCTTCAGGAAGCTCAATAAAGTTTTGTTCTTTTGAAGGACAGCTTTGCCTGCCAGATATTGTCCAGGGAAGGTATATAATGAAATGTTGTCTACTAGTTCTTCTCATTGCTATTCTTCTGTGGTACTGAGGCTTGTAGGTCAAATAAAAGGTCATTCAGCAAGTCGTAGCAGGAATAGAAGGCAGCCTCAGGTTAGTACTCTCTCTAGAGATTTATATGTCAGCCTTTTATTGCACACTTTCATTAAATGTTACTGTTTGTGCTACATTCTTTGTGTGTACAGAATGAAGGCTCTATATTAATCATGTACTCTGTATGTATGGCTTGTGCTGTATGTAATAGAGAATACGTTTCCTGAAACTGAACTGTACACATGTGGTTTGCTTAGAGAAGCCTCAGCATGACACAGAGATTAAAAGGTCCATTGTGCAACTCTTCATATTTGGTTTTGAGGTGAAATTCTTATCTGTATAACATTTTTTAAAAAACTTAGAAATTATACAGCTATTATCACTGTTGTTGATATGTATTTGGCTATTTTGTATAAAACTGTATGTCATCCTTCAGCCAAAATTTCTCAAGCAAGTTCAAAATAAGGCACAGATTACAGCAAAACAATTGTACTAGATCAAGTAAAGTCACAATAAAGATAAGCAGTTATGAGCAGAAAATCATACATCTTAAAAGCTAAGGTTGTAGAAACTTGTGCATGCACAAAGGTATTCACCTGGCACCAAAGATAACTAAGTGAGCACAAGGATAGCCTTGTCTGGGAGTACAACAAGCAGGTGCCACCCTAAATGGCCTCGGTCCAGTATACCTAAAGGAGCGTCTCCACCCCCATCATTCTGCCTGGACACCGAGGTCCGGTGCCGAGGGCCTTCTGGTGGTTCCCTCGTTGCGAGAAGCTATGTTGCAGGGAACCAGGCAGAGGACCTTCTCGGTAGTGGCGCCCGCCCTGTGGAACACCTTCCCATCAAATGTCAAAGAGAAAAACAGCTACCAGATTTTTAGAAGACATCTGAAGGCAGCCCTGTTTAGAGAGGCTTTTAATCTTTAATCGATTATTTTATTATTCTGTTGGAAGCCGCCCAGAGTGGCTGCGGAAACCCAGCCAGATGGGCAGGGTATAAATAATAAATTATTATTATTATTATTATTATTATTATTATTATTATTATTATTAGGACACCTGGATGAGCTCCTCTGTTGGTGACCTCAGTACATTGGCAAGTTAATGTGAGAACAGGCATTCCTTTAGAAACTGACATTCTGAACAATGTTTTACTATAATGGTAAGTGGGTAATGATAAGGATGGTCCTGGTTGCGGGCAGGCCCCCAGGCTGGTTCCTCCCCCGCTGGCATGGGTGGAGTAATTCCGTCATGCCAGGTTGGCACTACGATCACCCGGCTTCTTGGCCAATCACTTTTGTGTGGGGTGATCATGCGGGGATATAAAAGTGGCAGCGTGACACGTGTCAGACACCTGCTTCCTGCTGCTGCCCATCCGCCCTTCATTTTAGATATCCTCTGGCCTTGCTTTGGACTTTGGTTGGTCGCCTGTCTTGGGACGGGGGCCAGGTATGAATTTTTCCATTTGGCAGATTGGCACTGGCCACTTGGTTTTTGCCTACCTCTTAGCAATCGTCACAACTTTGTAAGGTTTGGCAGTTAGGCATTGGCTCATTGACTTGTGGGGGAGGGGAGGTCAGCCATTGCCTGCCCCTCCATTGACCAAGGGTATTCCGTTAAAGGAATCCAGGGCTTGGATCCTGTCCGAAGTCCACTTGAGGGGCTAGGGCCATGCCAGGCCTCTGGGGACACTGAGGAGAGCTACAGACGGGTTCCCCCAATGTGACTTCCTCTTTGGGTGGTTTACCCTTACTGCAAAGGGGGCAGGAGTCTGATATAGTCCTTTGCCAATGCCTAAGTCAATACCGCTCACATTTCTGTAATCAATAAAGTTGTGGTCTAAAATTTTGCCCAGTAACCTTAAACCAAAATTCTGTGTCAGTGTGAATTTTATTCTGATGAGGGACTGGTTTGGGGGCCTTGCCACGCAAGCACTGACCTTTTGGGCACTTTCCCAGTTAGTAGTCTAGCAACCCTTTTATTAATGCGCAAACAGTTCTAACAAGGGATTGGGCCATATCTTAACCCTGCTGGCTGCTGCCAGCCAGCACAGAAATTGAGTTGCCAACTCCAGGCTGCAGCAGATGTCAGACACCCTCTAAGAAGGATGGAGCACCTTTGTATCCAGAAGATCCAGGAGTGGTTCTGTTCCATCTCTCACCCTGTTAAATCCAGGGGGGGGGGCTTGTGTTAACTACCTTTGCTAGGGGCACTGCTGGCAGTAGCTTCTCCACTCCCCATGTACTCAGGGTGAAACAGAGGCCTCTGTGATGGCAGAGCCTGATGGAGGGACCCCTCTACCGAATCCTTACTCCATCACATCAGTTGCACTGGAGGTTGCTGCTGTGCTCTGACTATGTGATCCTGAGAAGCTTCAAAGGTACTGTATGGTACAGTACATTAATCAATCACTGATGAAGTAAAAGCATGGATTATCACTAACTAATATTTATTTAGCACCGTTAATCTTCAAATTTGCAATCTAGTCCCCCCCAGCCATTTTTGCTGAGTACATTTTTTATACTGGTTACTATCAAGACTTTTTTAGGTTTAGCTACTGATTAAACCATCAGCTCTAGCTTTGTACACAATGTAGAAAGATGATGGGAATGAATAGTATGTTGCAATTCTGTTTCTTTTCTTCTTCTTTTTAATCTTTACTTTTAATGAAGATGTAACTAGTAGGGGATCAGGGCTGAATACTTTAGAATCAGGAGAAAGGCTTTAATATTCTGTTCTTGGCTTGGTATTCAGAAGTTTGCTAGGCAGTGCTTTTTTTCTTTAGGAAAAAAGTGCCTGTACTCATCATGAAGTTGTTACGGTGATTGCCACACTTTTGTCATTGGTGGGGGAGGAAGGAGGTGCTGGTATTGCATACACTTGAGTACCCCTAGAAAAAAGCACTGGTGCTGGGTACTGTGCAAAGTCTACAAAAGGTGGTATTATGGTGTAGAGAGGAACACCCAGACCAATATTCAAAGTTGGCCAGCATGAGGAAACCAGAACAGGGATCTCTCTAAAGTTGAATTAGTTGAAATTTCCTCAGCTCATTGAAAGGATTGTCTGTTTGGAGCAATAAGTGGACAGCAGCTGATCTTCGGCTAGGTTCCAGGGTGGCCTCTCCTAATAAGGAGAGGACCTGGGCATCCTGAAGAAGTACCCACATTGTAAGGTGCATTTATTCCCGTTGCAGATAAGCTGTATTAATAGTGTTGTGACTCTGTTAATTCTATATATTGCCTCACTTTTGTGGGAGGTTCCAAAGAAAAGTGAAATCAAGGTTTAGATGTTTGTTTCTGGCTTTCTTGTTTGTTATATTGCAGTTCACTAGAAATGTGTTCAACGATAAGAATTTGGTCTTATTATAACCAGATACTTTTGGAGGGATTACCACCAAGTTATGTTATGATATAGGTTAAAGAGTCAAGTCTTGCTGTTGATGCTTTAGAGAGGTTTCCGGAGTCTTCTGAACATCTCCCTCCCTCCCTCCCTCCCTCCCTCCCTCCCTTTCTCGCTCTAATTGTCATTCTGATTAGAATGCATGCAGGGTATGAATACAATGGAAAAATCATATAACTCAAGCCTGAAAACACTAGTACCTGTTCTCTTTATCAGTGCAGCATCGCATCCTGAGTTCAGCTCTTAAAGTAACTGTTAGCTTTGGAGATTGTTAGATTTGTAGGTGATTGCTTTCATGATCAATGTTCATTTTCTTTTATATCTATATATTATTTATGTGAGCTATTGGGGAATAAGGTTGTAGTTTTATCTAGTTTTCTATTTATTATTTATATAGAACCATCAAAAGTATTGCTGATTTTAGATTGCATTCTTAGATTGCATTATTTTATTGTTTGAGCAGGGGTTTATGAGATTTTATGTTATTGGGTTGTTGCTTTCTAAAAAAAATTGATTACTTTGTTAGGAAGGCAGAATAAATATATGAAATAAATAAATGATATAAAAGCCATTTTCCAAGGTTCTGCCATACTTTAGAAATGAAACCTAGGATTTAACTATACTGTATAGCTAAGACAGCCTTTATTCTCAAGGGCTACCATTGACTATGACTCAATTGAGTGGAGTCCAACTCTTCCATGTGTTCTAGACCCTGAGGCCACCAGGGAAGAGCAAGCTTATCCTTTATCCCAGAGACATCCTTCAACGTACTTCTTGTTTAGTTGTAATTCCCTCTTATGGAACAGTAATGCGCTCTCTGACTGCCAATGGACCATAAAACATCTTGCCCATTTTTGTTCACCATTCAATAGTAGAAAGTTTCCTATTACGTAGCAGCACAGTAACATGGCTATCTTGGATATCTTTGTGTTTGTCTGGCCCAAAGTCTTAAGAACCAAGGAGTGATCCTGTCCTTGCCCGGTGAATGTAAATCAGGGGTATTATTTCATAGTAAAATTAGAAATAGTTACTTTATAGTAAAAAAAATAACACATTTGAAATCATGTGTGCATTATCTTCTACTCCTTATATTCGCTAGCATGTTGAAGCATTGTAGAATTGGTATTTAAAAGTTGTATTTTCTTTGTGTAAAGGTTATGATGCAATTTGTGGCTTTAGACTTGAAAGACAACACGTGCTGCGCAGTAAGAAAATCCCTAGTCCAGATCAAAAGGATTCATTAGGTGTTTAGCTTCTTAGTCTTCTAAAGCTCATGGACAAATATTAAGCTAGAAAGATGTGCTTAAAAGCAGCACCTTCACTCCCTATTTGAAAATTCTTATTCTCATTCACTTCACAGAGTATCATACAGTGAATACAGGAAGCAGACTGCAATGCTTTGATCATGCTACTATCTTGTTTGATTAGTGTTTTCATACTATGGAGTGCATCAGCAGGAGGCAGGTTGCTCTCTGGGGCTTTCTAACAGGCAAAGTAGGAAGCAGAAATGATTTGAGACCATTTAAGATCAATCACTTTCTTCCATCACCTAAGTCTTTTTTTTAAAAAAAAAAAGGCACAAATGGATTGACACCTGATAAGAGAAAAGATTGGCCAATACTTTTGCCTATTTTCTCCAGTTTATAAGAAGCAAAACAGAAAGACCCGTTAGTGGTCTAGTTAGTTACTTAGCAACTTACTTGGGCATAGTCTATAGCTCAGCTAAGACCTTCTACCTCTCTTGTGGTTAGAATCATAGAATCGTAGAATCATAGAATCGTAGAGTTGGAAGAGACCACAAGGGCCATCCAGTCCAACCCCCTGCCAAGCAGGAAACACCATCAAAGTATTCCTGACACATGGCTGTCAAACCTCCGCTTAAAGACCTCCAAAACATTGCCCAGAGTGGTGGGGGAAACTCAGCCAGATGGGCAGGGTATGAATAAATAATAATAATAATAACAAAGAAGGAGACTCCAACAGCAAATTCCAATGCCGAACAGCTCTTACTGTCAGGAAGTTCTTCCTAATGTTTAGGTGGAATCTTCTTTCTTGCAGCTTGAATCCATTGCTCTGTGTCCGCTTCTCTGGAGAAGCAGAAAACAACCTTTCTCCCTCCTCTATATGACATCCTTTTATATATTTGAACATGGCTAACACATCACCCCTCAACTGGTGGTCTGCATGACCCACCCAGAGGGTCCATGGCACCATTCATATACCTAAAACTACCATAGCGATACCAAAAATTTCAAAAGTAGGGGGTCCATGGCTTGGCTTTTGAAAAGCAGGGGGTCTGCAGAACCACTGTGCTAAGCTATCCATCTGAGACGTTGCCTACTAGTTGAAGACTGAAGAACCTTAAATGGCCTTGACCTGAAATCTAGCACATACCGGTAGTTCCCGTCTTTTTTCTGTTCACACCTCATGCATTGCCTGTGCTGATGAACAGTCGCTGTGATTATTACATCCCTAGTGGAAAGGGTTACTCAAGTTCCAGGATACTGTCTCTGTAGATCCCATTCTGATGGTCTATGACTAGGGGGACTCCCAGTTGACAGAACAGGGCTTAGTGTTGAGATATAATTTTACTCTAACCCCTCTGCAGCTCACACCCTGAACTAGGTGTCTGCTTATCCTCCTATGTTCCAGAGTCCTGGTCACTTCTTGAAGTTGGCAATAAAATATTTTATTTTCTATGGATTTAGAAACACAAGTAATATTTTTAAATGTATCAAATTTATCAGTACTGTTACTTATGATTTTGCTTTCACCAATTGAATTCTTCCATCTTAGATTGTCAAATATTTATAGATATTAATAGGAGAGCCATGTTATTCTTTAAAGTCTTTAGGGTCACTTACTTGACAGAAATAGTAATTTGTATGTTACACAATAGGCTAGAAATATATAATTAAAACTTAGC
Organism: Zootoca vivipara; assembly: GCF_965207765.1. Lineage (NCBI taxonomy): Eukaryota > Metazoa > Chordata > Lepidosauria > Squamata > Lacertidae > Zootoca > Zootoca vivipara. The sequence goes on from NC_142587.1 coordinate 61,975,607, forward strand.
TGAAACGTTTAGCTCTGCTTCACCCAAAAAAGCCCACAAATGGTTGTGACAAGGAGAAACAGAGATAAACAACAACACATTTTCTTGCAGTGGCAGAAAATCTAAAACTTTCTGTACCAAGGGCACTTGCTGCACCAAGCAGTGGCAGTCATTTTTCTAAAACAAACAAACAAACAAACACTGCATTGTTGGACACTGACAGAAGAAAGAGGCTCATTCCACCCTGAACTCTCTCCTCCCGACAGTGCCCCTGAAATTATGATATTTTCTGATGTAGCAAAATTCAAAACCCTCAGGGAAATCCACTGCTCCTGCCACCACCAACACTTATCTGACCACTTGAGCTGATTGTTACTTAGAATTTTACTTGTCCCTAAGAACTGAGCCAAAAACACTGTCCAGCTCCTGCAGCTTGCAGAACAGCATTTTCAGCTTAATACTATGACACAGTCATTATGATTTAGTCTGGAGAATAAATAAAGCATTGCTTGAATGTTTTTCCTTCTTTGACAATAGAGCTGCGTGTCTAATATTGGCTGGAACACAACAGTAATAAGACAAATTGCATTCCCTTCTAATGTGTTTAGATCTTAACTGCTTGAGGATAAACACAGGAAGCATACTATTTTTATACTTTTGATTTGTATTATCTTTCTAATTACACCCTGGACTATAACAATTAGGTGCATTTGGTAATATTTGAAGGAATTAATCCAGGTTTTACAGATAAGTGAATCAGCCTGTACAATCTTCCATTTATGGATTAATTCCACACTCCTTTTTTAAAAGTATTGACTCAATGAAATGTGCTTGTGAGTAATTCCTTCCTATCAGACTCATTAAATGAAATTATTACTTTCAATAAGCTAAATTGCTTTCCCCCCATATGCATCTTCCCACTAGTAATATTAGAATGTTGTTGTTGTCCTTTAGTATTCATGTCATGCAAAGTTTCTTTCTTAAATAATTGAGGAGTTCAAACTAATACCGTTGAAGTCGTTCATATCTACTCAATGACATTTTAAGCTGAGTTTCTATGGCAGCTATATGAAGTGTATACAAAATTACACTTTTTCCCAAAGGGCAAACATAATTATTTATGCTATGTTTTAGTCTGCTGCTAAAAAGTTAATGGGTATATGTGTCTGTTGAGGGTTGTGAAGATAAACTCTAGAAAGAAACAGTGATCTGCTTGTTAAAGTAAAAAATGAAACAAAAAACAAAGGGGCTATTGGATTCTAAGAGAATGTGTATTCAGCATCCTGATAATGCCTAGCTTATAGACTTAAGATCCCACTTTTGGACTTGGAATGTGTTCGTTGGGGTTATAAATGCAGGGGAGTTGATTGAAAACTGAACCCAGATAAATTTCAAGTAAGAATGATTGAAATCCTTGGATATTATTCCAGTTGTTCTGGTCATTCCCATTTCTACCGTAGCTCTTCAATGGATCCATTGCTCTGCCTGAACCATAGCTGCCAAGTTTTCCCTTTTCTCGCGAGGAAGCCTATTCAGCATAAGGGAAAATCCCTGTAAAAAAGGGATAACTTGGCAGCTATGGCCTGAACTTTTGCATGGCAGTGGGCACAGGCTTTTCAAATTGCTGTGAGAAGTCTGGCCATTTGTTTGCAAGTTTAACTATTTCTTTCTGAATTTGAACATCATTCCCTTCTTTGTATTGTTTTACATAATTGACAGTATGGTTGAAAATGACCTTGCTTCCTAAACTGCTCAAAATTCTTCATTATGAATGTTAATATCAAATATTATCTGATGCAGTTTCAATCCTTGACTATTCCCTGAGTATTTGATATCAGTAGCTGATGACAGTTAATGATACTTGATTTGATTATTTGATATATTGAGCCTCACAATCACTCATTGGCAATTGGAAGTGTATCCTCATGTAAGTAATCATGTTTACCTTCTTTTATAAAGTGAGTTTGGATTGTCTGAGTAGTAGATTATCATGCAATTATCACTGCATTAACTAGATAATTGTCTAGTTAAATTGAGGTAAATAAGTTGAGGTGAATTACAGAGCCATTGAATATGCTTTTCACAGCATGCCACACATCTCTTTTGATGCAGGGCAGGATTTCTTGGGAAGCAGTCTGTAGTCCTGTTGACTGATTACTCAGATGTAGGGTGTTATTGTGATTACTTTGGAGTGAGGGTTTGATTTCAGCTCTGCTAATAGTCCCCTCATCTCTCATGTAGGTATTTAAGCATGATCAGGAAACCCTGTTGTCCAAATGTCCTAATAATATGAATTCTTGACAACTACAGTCTCTTTCAACAACTGTAGATTAGGTGGCAGGCAACTGGTCAAAATGGCCTGGCAGGCCTAATTAGACCCTCAAGGTAGATGTTCTCTACCCCTGTAACTAGATACTGCATTTCAACTACAGTATGTACTTTTTAAAATAAAAATAAAAATGTTACCTTACTGCTTTTTAGTAAATAGGGATTGTTATAAATATCAAGGTAATCCTTCTGTTTAGTTGTTTTTCTCACAGATTTTTTCATGTTTGTTTATGTGTGTTTTAATAGGATTATTAGTTGTGAAAAAGCAGAGCTCCGGTAGCATCAGCCTGCTTTTCAATATTTGAAAAATAAATTCTTCAATAGCAATGTTTGAATTTTTCCCCCTTTATATGGGTTGTCAGGGAGCCAACCAGCAATGAATCACATGAAATAAGTGAAGACAGAAGACAGTGTCATGAGCAAGCTGCGGAGCGATGTTTTTTACAGGGCGGCTTGGGAAGCGCTGTTGCCCTGCCACCCTGTAAAAAGCCTCGCTCTGCACCTTACTCGATCACCTGCACGGCACACACTTTGCTTCTTCCTGCTCGGGCGGAGGCGAGGGGCAGGCCAGGGAGGGGTGTCAGCGGTTGCCACTGATGCCCCTCTCTGGCTCACCCCTTGCCTCCGCCTGAGCAGGAAGAAGCAAAGCGTGCGCCAGCCGAGCAAGTGAGAAAGCAGCCAGCTGCCAAGTGAGGCTTTTTACCGGGGGGCGTCTGGCTGCTCACTCACAGGTGGGGCACCGAGTGTCAACCCCTTCCAGGGTGGCACCCGGGGCCGACCTCCCCCATCACCCCCCTTGCTACGCCCCTGGGCTGTCCACTTGAGTATAGAGTACAATATTGCATGTATTTAAGATGCCACAAGACTGTTGTTTTCAAAAGCGTCTCATGGCTGGAACAACAAAGATTTTTTTTTACCATGTGCCAAAAGCATATTCCCACATCCCAGCTGTAATGGTGGTCTAATGCTGAGATGGGAAACAGTCACTTAATTCAAATAGCATATGTCCTATGTGAAGCAACCTGTTTTCATGTATCACTGTTATTGTGAACAAACAACATGCAGAGGAAGATGCAACAGATGAACCCCCCTTACCTGAATTTCACTGGAGTATAATCTTGAAGAAATGGGAATAGCTTAAGTAAGCTAAAGTTGTTAGGTACTTCTAGACATTTTTTTTTTGAATAAAAACAGGCACAAACCTATTTCCTCTAAGCTGTTTGGAAGGGCATATCCACATACATTTGTGTATGAAATAATCTCCTAAAAATAAAGTATGGTACTATTTTTCCGTAGAATTGTAGAATTGGAAGGTACCATGAGGGTCATCTTGTCCAACCCCCTGCAAGCAGGAATTTTTACACAACGTGGGGTTTCACCCACAGCCCTGTGTTTAAGAGTCTCATGCTCTACCAGTTGAGCTATCCTAGTCTCTGATTTCTCAAAACTTTTTAAAGTAAACTCTTTAAAATAGGCACATTTAAAGCTGTATTTGGGCTCACCTGTATCATACTTTATTCCATATGGCTAAATAATGATTCGTTTATCTCCTTTAGCTATTATCTCTTTCTTGTGTTCTTCAGACAGATGATGGAGTGGTCTGGATTAATTAAATGAAAAACACAAGTGCATAAAATTCATTAAAGGCAAGTTAATGAAGTGGACAAATGTACTTCAGAACTTGACTAATGTGTGTCACTACTAATGGAGCTTAATATAATGTAATGATCTGATTTACCTGAGGTGCACATTTCTTTTGGCTCCCATAACAGCCAGTGGCAGTTTGCCCTTAAGATGTGTGCTGAGATGTCACCCCAGTATGTAGAGGCATGAATCCATTATTGAAAATTTCAATTTAAAAAATAATTGCAGGCATTCACCAAGAAGACAAATTGAACTGAACCAGGTGTGGAAGTGGACTTGTGTTTCTGAGTAATGTGTATATTGTAGCTGATATCCTACCTCTCAGGTGTTAAAAGTTTGTTCATTTGTTTACTCCACCTTTAGTTGCTCATGTTAGCAATACATATTCATTAAATGTATTGCTGGTGACAATATGGAAGCTTCAAACAGCCACTTCAGATACATGCAGGACAATACTTAGGTATATCCCTTTGTTCTTGGCATGCCCAGTGACATCATTTCCATTTTCCAACTAAATGGTGAGTTTCTCCCCACCCACTGTTATTGCTTCATTACAACTACTTATGAAACTCCTCTCCATTTCAACAGAAGTTTGCCATATAGGACTGAAGCCAGAAGGGGAGATGTCATTGTGGAGAAGCACAGCTCCAAACCTTCATTGGCCACAAATAAATAGTATTGTTCTCTAGATCCACACCAATATTAACAGTAGGATAGTGCACTGGATTTGGTCTAATCCCAAATCGAATCAAACTGATTTGTGGCCTATCTGCATCTACTTGCACCAGCTACAAATCACTACAGAGCAGATTAGGTTGTCCTGAATTGATTTGTAGCTATTTGTGCCAATTTGTGGCTCAAAATGGTGTCTCAGAAAACAAGACAGTCTACAAACTGTTGCAATTATTAATTATGACACCAGATATCAGGGTGGGGACAGGTGTGGATGTGGAGATGAAGGAGGGCTAGAATGATCTCATCCCACCCAACACTCTCCAGTCATATCCTTGGGAGTAAAGTTGTGAACTCATAAAACACAAAAGTCTTCTTTAAGTTCTGTAAGTGTTTCATCATGCGAAAGGCTGGACTAGATGAATCCCAAGCCGGAATTAAGATTGCTGGAAGAAATATCAACAACCTCAGATATGCAGATGACACAACCTTGATGGCAGAAAGCGAGGAGGAATTAAAGAACCTTTTAATGAGGGTGAAAGAGGAGAGCGCAAAATATGGTCTGAAGCTCAACATCAAAAAAACCAAGATCATGGCCACTGGTCCCATCACCTCCTGGCAAATAGAAGGGGAAGAAATGGAGGCAGTGAGAGATTTTACTTTCTTGGGTTCCTTGATCACTGCAGATGGTGACAGCAGTCACGAAATTAAAAGACGCCTGCTTCTTGGGAGAAAAGCAATGACAAACCTAGACAGCATCTTAAAAAGCAGAGACATCACCTTGCCGACAAAGGTCCGTATAGTTAAAGCTATGGTTTTCCCAGTAGTGATGTATGGAAGTGAGAGTTGGACCATAAAGAAGGCTGATCGCCGAAGAATTGATGCTTTTGAATTATGGTGCTGGAGGAGACTCTTGAGAGTCCCATGGACTGCAAGAAGATCAAACCTATCCATTCTTAAGGAAATCAGCCCTGAGTGCTCCCTGGAAGGACAGATCGTGAAGCTGAGGCTCCAATACTTTGGCCACCTCATGAGAAGAGAAGAATCCTTGGAAAAGACCCTGATGTTGGGAAAGATTGAGGGCACTAGGAGAAGGGGACGACAGAGGACAAGATGGTTGGACAGTGTTCTCGAAGCTACGAACATGAGTTTGACCAAACTGCGGGAGGCAGTGCAAGACAGGAGTGCCTGGCGTGCTCTGGTCCATGGGGTCACGAAGAGTCGGACACGACTAAACGACTAAACAACAACAACAAAGTGTTTGGTAGAGTTGTGTGACATTTGCTTAGCTTGTGTTTGTTTGTTTCCTTTCCCAGTCAATCCCAGTCTCATCCTTTAAAAAATGTACCGTATCTTAGAATGTTTCCCCATATTTTGGCTCTAGTTTTTAGGTAAGGTTTATTTATAGCTCTGTTGTTCGTGTGTCTGCCTTTATTAGTACTTAGTCTTGTGTGCATATGTGTTGTAAGTGCATTGTACACAGTTCAATACACTATTGCTATTATAGCAGTTTGATTATTATAATGATGACAATTTTAATTTGCTAAGCAGCTGCCAGTCAACAAGAAATTCAGACCTTGTCATGTTCCCTTGTCATGGGGCAGCAATGGAGGTAATTTTATCCAAATCAGATGCTAGCTTCAGAAGAGTACTTCCTCAATACTGCAGCACAAAGGAGAGAAGGTTACCTAATCTGATCCCATTAATTATCTGCTGTTGAGATTTACAAACTGCACATTGGATGCAAAGACACATTCAATGCCATATATAGTTTAGCCTCCAAAGGGGCTCTTAAACACTGGTCAGAACGGGTGCCAAAGTGCACAGGAACCACAATAGCTCCAGAATATTAATTTACAAAATTTTATCTACATTAAGTCATTAATTAATTGAGAAGGCTTTCTAACCAACCTTTTAATCAATTGCTTACATGATTGTATCACTTTAGTCTGCAAACTGGTATTATAACATTCTAATATTGCCTGATATCACATAGAAAAATATGTGCATGGACACGAAAAAGGAATTTTGGAGAGGAGGCTAGCTTGAATCTTTCCCCATAATATACTCATTTATTTTAATTTGTGCTGTGGATGGATATTTGATTACTTATTTTTTAAAATAGCCTGCCAGTCTGATACTTAAACATCACTCACTGGGACTTTAATAAATTAAATATAAAATCTAAAATAAAACTACCAGATCAGTAAAATACAGTAAAGGCAGGCATAAGAAAGAGAAACAATAAAGGTGCCATTCAACTCTGCTTTACTCAGAATACACCTACTGAACCTAATATACTTAATTTAGTCATATTAAATTAGGTGTATTCTTTCATTTCAGTGGATGGGAATCAACTAAGTTGTTGCATGCTCAGAATGATATTCACTCATAGTAGGGAGTATCAGTGCAAACTTCTCCATAGTCAGGATATTTCTCTTTATTTTTTTCTGACTTCTTTATCCAAGGCACTGTGTTCTTAACATGATAAAAATGTAGAAAATACCTGTGTGCATATTTTCATTAACAGGATCTTTTGTAGAAATTTAATAACCTGAAATATAAACTATTGGTTCTGTTGTGCCTGCTTTCATAAATTCCTCTAAGATTATAACTTTCATTTTGCTTTGCTTTGTTTCTCCATTTTTTGCTGGTGCATGGAAAATAAAAACATAAGCCCTAAATCTGGTGTCCAAGATATGACATGAAGAACAATGTATAGTTTTGAGCCCTGAAGGTCGGCAACTGTGATATTATTTATTAGGGAACCTGAACATGAATGATCAGCATAGCAAAAGAGTATAATCCCAGGCAAAGGTGAAAACAACTCATGAAATATTAGATACTGTACACATTGGTAAGTGACAGTTTGCCATAAGAAATAAAGTAGGTTGCCTACTTATAGCAAATGGACTGACACCAAAGCCATAAGAAAATAATATAAAACCTTGAGTTGTCTGTATTGCATATAATACAAAACACCATGTGTCTTGAATACAAAACAGGTTTCCATTGGACTGTACACAAAGTGCCAATATCACCACTATACAGATTTTTTTTGCAGCTATGACCTTGAAAATGCTTAAGCTATTCTATCAGAGAACAGAAGCAACAGACAGGGATTATGTCAACAGCATTAATGCAACACTAAGGACATCATCATTTATTGAACCTACATTCTTTCAAATACTTAGCATCCTGTGGTGATTATTTTAAAAATAGAATGTTTCAGTTCAGTTTTTCTGATTTATAGATTGAACTTTGGGGTAAATTAAGCATGCTTGTAGACCATCACTGGCCTACTTATACTGATGATGTTCTGATTTCAGCAGTTAGCATAATTTGAGAAGACTGTGAAAGTTTAGCAGTATGAGGTCTGTTGTTTGCTTTGGCTATAAGTTGCCCAACAACCTAAAAAATGCAGAAGCTGTCAGAATATCAGAATAAATGTATACCAGAATATTCAATGACTGATTCTAGTATAGATATTGATAGAGTAAGATTCAGGCTGGATCCAGACACATCAAAGAAGCATTTTCAGTTTAAAGTGTTGTAAATGTAAACAAGGAAAACAGGTAGAGGAAAACGGGACTCCACATCGCCATCTAGTGGCACAGTGTTATATCGCATATAGAACACATATAAATCTTTACCAGTCTAGCTTAGACCTAACATTTAAATCATAAACCATGTCTACTCAGAAGTAAGTCCTTTTTAATCCGATGGAGTTTACTCCTGGTAAGTGGAGTTAGGATTGTATCTTAAAACTCCAATGGAAAAATGAATGTAAAATATGTAAACTATATGTTAAACACAGAAAACTTATATAAACTCCCCCTGAGAGTCATAGCACATCATCAAGATCCATCATTCTCAGTGGCATTCGCTATGTGGATTTCAATGTATGCAGTGCCAGGTTCTCTGCACAGTAAATCACCTGTTTTAGGAGGCAGAAGTTACTTTCTAAAAGGATGAACAAGCACTTCATAGGCACTCATAACACAAAACCCTTTGTAAATGTTTGTTTTTCTTAATTTTGAATTTTCTTGTGTGGTTTTTAAAGGATATATATGGGTTTGTGCTTAAAAACCTTCATGGAAATGAGATACAGTGAACTTTACTCTCATCCCATTACAAACTAGCCTGACAGGTTTTTGCCTTCAGTGCATCCCGAGCTTTGAACTAGGTTTCAAATTATAGTTTGGAGGCAAAGTATACTTCACTGAGTTTGGACACCACAATAAACTATGGTTTGTTCAAACCAGGAACACTCTCTCTCTCTCTCTCTCTCTCTCTCTCTCTCTCTCTGTGTGTGTGTGTGTGTGTGTGTATGCATGCATGCGTGAGAGGCGGGGAATTGGTGGACTTTAGAGTGCATGAACACAAGATTAATTTATTGACCACAGTCTTTAGAGCTTGGTCCCACATTTTGTTGTGCAAAAGGTGAATAACATAGCATTGGACACTAAGTCACCCAGTACATTGCTTCTTACAGTGCAGTGCTGTAAAAATGGCTTTGGGTCAGAGAGACCCAGCACCTTGTAGTCTATAATAATGACCAACCAAGTAGCCCTCAGATCCTAATGCTTCTGCATCTTAAGGCTGTAAGTGTAGTAGGCAATGTGATATTGGAAGGTTGGGACTCTGCCACTTAATGAATATATATTAAACTTTCTTAGTGTTGCAAGTTTGCAGGGGCAAGGATCCCCTAAAATTCCATGTGCCAAGTTACTATTATAATTAATTTTAAAAAATTATACACCACCCTAGATCTGTAGATTTTCCCATATCTTATCGAATTAATAAATGTGGAGTTTGATCAATGGATTTAGCAAAGCCTTTAAAAAAAGTAAAAAAAAAAAAAGTCAAGCCAGATTGTTTTAGAGAAGTGCCATCAGAAAACAAAGGCAGCTGATAACAGTCATTACCCTGACAAAAAGTAATACATTCAGCCTCAGACATAGAAGGGGGATGGAGTTTCTCCTCCATCTGTGTGCTAGTTAGCAAAACACAAAAACAGAGTTGGAGGTACCAGGATACCAGGGTGTGATGTCACCATAGGAAGAAATTAGTCCTTTTAAACTGAGGGGTTTTTTGAGCAACGGTTTTGAGAAAGCAGAGGCCAGAACTCCATGCATGCTGGCTAGGAGAAACTGCACTAAGACCAGATGGGCATAACTACTTTGGACCAAAGTTTGCTGAAGCTATGAGGGAAGCAACGAGAAACACTATTGTGCTTTGAGCCCCAAAACACCTCCCCAGGGGAAATAAAAACAAGGTGACACAGAATTAAATTTAAAGGTTTATGGGCAAATTGTGGCCATAACTTTATTGAAAATTACACAAATGTGACTGGTATTGGCTTAGGCATTGGTATCAAACTATATCTGGCTCCTGACCACCCCACAGGAAGCCTGGAAGGGTAAACAACCAGCAGGGGGATCTCCATCAATGTGAATTGACTGTTGCTCACCCCTGGAGTCCCCGGGTCCTGCTATGGCCCTTAACCCTCTCGGGCTTCGGACAAGACCCTGGCCCCCAGATTCCTTTAACGGAATACCCTTTAATTGGAGGGGCAGGCGATGGCCGGACCTCCCCTCCACACATTCCCTTTAACCAGTGCCTAACTGCCTAACCTTACAAAGTTGTGACAATTGCTAAGGAGTAGACAAAAACCAAGTGGCCACAGCCAATCTGCCACAATGGAACAAATTCCTACTCAGCCCATGTTCCCAAACAGACGACTAACTGAAGTCCAAAGCAAGGCCATAGATGACCTGATCAATGGGTGGGCGGGCGGGTGTTTGGCAGCGCAAAGCAAGATAAATTCCCCATGTCGTGCTGCCGCGTATATAAACCCCCAACCCCTAAACTTTGCCACATTGCCTATTGTCTAATGCCATAGTCATACCATGGCTCCACCGTCCGGGGGCAGGGAAAGCCCCCCCCCCAGGCTGGTTGGGGAGAATGTTCCAGGGCCGAGCATAACATGACCCCTCTGTTAAGAGGATCCACCTTGTGGTGTGATGTTTTGCATTCCATTCAAAACAGGTTTCAGTTATGTGTAAAATAAGCCATATTTCATAAAGACATTCGTCTCTGCTGTGTCTCATTCCATATATATATACGGTATATATGGGGCACACTTGTGATTAATCCAACTGAACATGAGCTGGAGGTGTTTTTTTTAGAGTGCCACAGTTTTGTTTTGTTTTGTTGAAATAGAATATTTTTCTCCATCTTAACAAACTTAGTCACATTTTCCTCTCCTGTTAATTAAATTTTAAAAAACTGGCCCATGGCAGGAAAGAATATAACTCTCTGAAGTTGAGTTCGTAGTACATATGTGTGTTTTAGTATGGCACAGTGAGACAGAAAACAGTTTTGCCTTGTTCAAAGATAATCTTCTGTGCTTTTCGATGTTTAATTAAAGGGCTTATAAGAAATGATGATAGGTAAACCTGCAGGTCTTTACTTAAGCAATTTCATCTACTGAAATCCCCATTATTTGATGACAGGGTTTTCCCTTAAGCAATACTTTCATCATCTTTATTTCCTCTTTTCCTTCAACCTACCCTGTCTTTTAATTATCAGAAGGACTATTTCCTTCCTTTAAGGAATGTGAGGAAATCTAATTAGAAATGATAGTTTACAATAGTTGGTTGTCAGCACTCATTGATGCACAAATCTCTATCTTCATAGTCTGCTCCTTTTTCCCTTAAAGAATAATCAAAAGCTGTAATTTGTTGAAATGTTAAATATAGAACATATTTTCATTTTAGTCTCTTAATTGCATGTGTAAATGTGCATATGTATGCTAGTGAACATAATAAAATGAAATCCAGACTGAATTATTATAAAATGTACCATCAGCTCCCTTGATGGACCATCAAATTCTGCAATATCACATTTGTTCCATTTTTGCCTGAAATATTCTTAGTAGAATTTTGTAGAAAGCACAATCTGTAACAGAATCCAGGTGCATAGCCTAGATTAGAATTAACTGCATGTTGGTGAAGACAGCACTTTGTGCTTCATAGAAGTCACATAGTCTCAAATTCAAATTAAAGAACCAAGAACTTGCTTTGAATGGTACACTAAAAGTGCAGTCCTAAAGAAAGTAGGGGTGTGGATTGGATTTGGATGAATCTTGAGGCAAAATGGGACGGCTCAAAGGCATTTTGGATTTGTCAGAGGTGAAGTAGGAACTGTGCAAGGCAGCATAAGTTGGAGCAGGGACCCCTGAAGAGCTTCCTGAGACCTCAGCAAGCCACATATCAAAATAATTCTGGAGACACATCTGCTGAAAGCAAAAGTAATGTCTCTATGTTTACTGTATTTCATAACCCCAGTGTGAGAAGATGGAGAAGGTAGAACAAACACCAGAACAGGTAGGGGTCATGGAGGAAGAGCTTCATTGTGACAGACCTGTCTAGCTTGTAATCAGTGTTTTGGGGGACAGAGCAGTTTTGCAACAGCAAACATAAAGTCCTGGTAGTTCAGACCAAATGCCCACCTTGTCAAGCATCCTGTTCTCACAGTGAACAACCAGATGAATGTTGGAAACCTAAAGCTGAACATGAACATGAACAGAATATTTTGGGTCTTCAATTCAGGGAAGCTTAAGAGATGAAACCAGGATGGATAAGAGCGTGGGGAAACTGATGGGTTTAGAATCAGAAGGAATTGTTTTTATTTGTAAAACAAATATATTTTAGTTCAGACTATTTGCCCACAAAATACTTGAGTGTTTCCATTTTCACTCAACCCAAAACTGTAACAGTTTCCTTGAAGGAAAATTGCTGCTATTATTCTGAAATTTGGTAGGATTTTTATCATTAAGAGGAACAAACTTACCTGCAAAATTCATCCAATTCTGCCCCCAATTTTTAGAAGTGACCAGCAAAAAATCGGGACCTCTTAATCTGCAAATTGCCAGGTTTTATCCGCTTTGGAGGAGCTAGTCTGTCTGCAAATTTAATCCACTTAGTCTCATTTTAATTTCCCAACAGAGAATAGAGGTAGGATGGAACAGAGACTTGGATACATCTGCAAAATTCTGCAGCCTCCAGATTCTTCTAAGCGGAATTAGGTTGTTTTATGAAACATAAAAATTGGGGTCTTATTGTCGGTGCATACCGTTAATTGAAAGGATTTTTTAAAAAGAAAAAGAAGAAAGATGAAGTTACCACTACTCACTCTCAGGGCCAATATTTCCAAACAGAGGAAGAACTTTGATACCTATTATTTACTTACAAATGGCTGTGTGAAAGTATAAGTAGGCTGGAGTTTGTATGCTTGTTTTGTGTAAGAAGAAACTGAAGCAGAATGTCCCAGTCACATGGAGAAGGGCCTGCATGAAGCGTTTGACCATTCTCCATTTACAAGAGAGTAGCACATACCTTGGGTTCCTTGATCACTGCAGATGGTGACAGCAGTCACGAAATTAAAAGACGCCTGCTTCTTGGGAGAAAAGCAATGACAAACCTAGACAGCATCTTAAAAAGCAGAGACATCACCTTGCCGACAAAGGTCCGTATAGTTAAAGCTATGGTTTTCCCAGTAGTGATGTATGGAAGTGAGAGTTGGACCATAAAGAAGGCTGATCGCCGAAAAATTGATGCTTTTGAATTATGGTGCTGGAGGAGACTCTTGAGAGTCCCATGGACTGCAAGAAGATCAAACCTATCCATTCTTAAGGAAATCAGCCCTGAGTGCTCCCTGGAAGGACAGATCCTGAAGCTGAGGCTCCAATACTTTGGCCACCTCATGAGAAGAGAAGAATCCTTGGAAAAGACCCTGATGTTGGGAAAGATTGAGGGCACTAGGAGAAGGGGACGACAGAGGACAAGATGGTTGGACAGTGTTCTCGAAGCTACGAACATGAGTTTGACCAAACTGCGGGAGGCAGTGCAAGACAGGAGTGCCTGGCGTGCTCTGGTCCATGGGGTCACGAAGAGTCGGACACGACTAAACGACTAAACAACAACAACAGCACATACCTAATATTATTTAATTAGATTTTACTTTTAGTTAACACCTGTCATATTTAGCTGTTGGGCAGAAAGTCCTTTCCAAGCAGAAATTAATGACTTTTGATAAGTCATTGGCCAACCACAAGTCATTGTCACTGGCCATGAGTAATGGCCAATGGTTGTACTGTATCAGCAGGACCTTAGATTTGCTTGGGATTCTGTCACTGAAAATTGTTTTCTTTAAAGTGCATAAATTGTGTTTTATATATTGTTCGTCATTTTTGTGTGGCAAACCTAATAATATGATTAGAATTGTTCAATAATCTTCTGTCTCTGGGCTTCATTCATTTCTGATTCATTGTGCCTATTATTAAACCCAGCTGTTGATGTTTTTGAATAAACATATTTCTGAATTACTTCTACATTGTGTTCCTTTAATAACTCCACTTCCGAATTATCATGGGTTGCTCCCAATGTACTTTTAGATAATTAAAGCCTCTCTTTATGTCTATCCAAGTTGTCTCTTTTATTTCCCAGAACACAAGGATGTGATTTCATTTATGTTGCTCTTGGGGTCTAAAGTTGATAATCATTTTTCAACATCTGCCCTAATCAGTGTCTTCTGCTATAGATGTTACACATCCTTTTTCCCTTGACTTATTTCATTAACATTCAAATTCTCAGTCATGTGTTATCTTCCTCTTCCATGGGTTATCCCCCGCTGGATTCTTATACAGTGTGCACATTTGCTTTCAATTTGTCTTAATTTCTCCGGCACACAGTAACAATTTTCACCTTCATGACTTGTTTACAATTATCATTTGCATAAGAATGTGTCCATAACAAAGCTAAATATACTCTGAAATTTTAAATGAATATTTGCTAACTTAACAACAAGTACACAAAGTATTTCACTGTGCGACACAGAGTTTATTCAGATGATATTTCGGGTCTTCAATTCAAGAGTCATTTTCTCCCCTAATCCCTTTATCATAGGTTGGGCAGAAAAATCTAATAAGGATTACCCTGTTGGGTTGCATTCTGCTCCAGTGAAGGATACCAGTGGATCTTTAAAATGTCTGTGGTGTCATCCATTATATACTTAACTTATGCTTTGCTTTGAACTTTTTTTTAATGCTACCTATTAATTGTTTAGTCAGGAGTATCTATTTCATGGCAGCAGTCAGTAGCAGCCAGTGTTGTGGGGCAGAGCTACCCTTCTGACACTAGCATCACCGCAGCTTGCTTAGATGGCATTGGGACAGGGTGAAAGCCATGATGGCACGTGGTTTCCCCCATTTTATCATCACAGTTGTAGGTTAGACAGAAAAGTAGTGATTAGCCAAGGTCACAAAGTATTGTTCTTGGCCAAAATGTTAATTTAAACCCAAGTCTTCTTGTTCCAAGTCTGAAACACTATTCACTACAACATCCTTACTTTATTTGGCATAGCTTTGAATAGCTGGTGTATTAAAAATAGCTGGTGTATTATCATTTTGGAATGATACAGTATATTATATTACATTTGCAGATTGTGTTGTTGTTGTTGCTGCTGCTGCTGCTGCTTCTGCTTCTGCTGTCGAATAATATACCAGGCCTTTCTTGGTGCATTTCTTCTCAAGTACTTCACTAGATTACTTGGTAACATACAATGCCAAGTCTATTGTCAGATTTTATTTTGTTTTATTTGCACTTCACTTCAAAATACTGTATGAGAACCAGTCTTTTACTTTTATTCAGCCTTTGACTGAATTTTAAGATATCTTTTCAGTTGAGCCTGACTGGAAAATTATGTAACTCATTTGAATAAGCAAATTGACATAAAAAAGAACTACGTTTATGACTAACAGTGGCTTTCACTCTGCACACTAAGGCTTTCAAAGGGAATAGGCTACTTGGATTGGCATCTGCAGTCTCATGAATTATTTAGTTAGCATTGCATAAGCATCTATTTGAAAGAGTGGATGATGAGGTTTTGAGGATGAAAATTACGTTGTACTTTCATGTTTGTGTTGCCTAACACTATTTAGGCCATGTCTCCCTATGAAGACTTGTCTCTTCTCTAAGGGATTCTGTTAAACATACATGTGTTTAATAAAAAGGGACTTGCTTGTTCAGTGTCCCCCCCACCCCACCCCCCAGTTTTTGGCTTGCTTCCTACAAAAGGAACAGAACCACATATTTATATACACTCCCAATGCAAAACATGCGTATGGCGAGCATGCTGGTATAATTTAATGTACTACCCCAAGATAGCAACAATTGCATCTGGTTAAATACCACAGAGCATATGTTCACAGCTGCAGATGGCTGCAAATAGCTGTATTTTGGCCTCACTCCCACAATCACGTTTCTCCTTGAATTTTGCCCTTTAGATATGATTATTATTGTTATTATTTTCAAATCACATTCTGTGTCTGATATACAAGCAACAGGATGGCATTTTAGAATGATACTTCTGTCTAAAATAATGAGCTAAGTTAAATAGCACCTATTAATATTTCCATTGTGTGTTCTTTTGTAATGGAGTTTGATGCTTCTGTGTGGTTTAGTTTACTTCAAATCATTTTCATGGTTAGAAGAATGGGGAAATGCCACATCCTGTCAGAGTTGCCAAGAAACAAGTTAGAGCTGTCAACAGTAATTCATTCATCTGCATTTTAAAGCAAGTCTTCAGCGTTTCTCTCCACCCTTAAATGAATGAATAGCTGCTGTTGTGCTGTGGGAGAGTTGATTCAGTCCTCTATTGTGAATGCCATACAGGAATAGAGAAAATAACATTTACACAGGGAGTTTAAGACATTATGAAGGTTTTGACTATGCAGTGAATGTTTTGCTGTATAACTAGAAATTATTTAGCTTTTTAAAATGAAATCACTACTGCTATAGAAGATGGATTTCATATATATATATATATATATATATATATATATATATATATATCCCAAAATATGACTCCCTTTGCAGTAATGGAACCTCCGACATACCAACACGGCTACCTACCTATACACAGACTTTGTGTGCATCGAAGGACTTTACTACACAGCCAACTCTGTATAACTCAATTATTTCAGATCACGTGCAACTTTCTTTGGGGGGAAAGAAAAGGAAAGCAGTCAAGTGAGTTAAAAACAACAACAGTCTAGTGAATTAGAAAGTGAACCAAGGCAGGCCTGCTTTTGTATTCTAAAGATAAATGGCAAAACATTGCAAATAGAACTAGTGCACTTGGCAGTGAGACCAACTTAAAGTAAATCAAAAACTGACAAAAAGATTGTGGAATACAATTCTAATTGGTTTTCGGGGGGGGTGATCTGATAAATTGGAATAAGGATATATGAAAATTCAGAGGAAGGTTGGCGGTAAATGTAAAGTGAAAGCATTGTGTTGCATAAAATAAAAGACACAGTAAAATGGTCTGCAAACAGCCATCCATGCCTACTCAGTAGTACATCCAATTGCATTTATGGGAATTGGAAAGCAACTTCAAGGATGTAGAAAGGCTGCTTGGATGAGTTAAACCGACCACCTGTCTCCTTGATCCTTGGCTCATAAAAGCGAGCTGGGAAGGGCTGGCCAATGGGCTCCATGGGGTGGTGATTGCTTCTCTCTATAAGGGAGATTTCCCAGACCTACTGAAATAGGTGGTTATTAAACTGCTTCTTAAAAAAACCATCTTTGGACCCGGCCAATATGGCCAACTATTGCCCAGTCTCAAGTCTTCCATTCTTGGACAAGGTGATTGAGTGGGTGGTCACTGAACAACTCCAAGTATGCCTGGAGAAGGCAGACCATTTGCATCCTTCCCAAGCAGGATTCAGGCCTCATCATGGGACTGAAACTGCTTTCGTTGTGCTGGTTGATGATCTCCGGCAGACTAGGGACAAAGGTGAAAGCTGTTTCCTAGTTCTGCTGGATCTCTCAGAGGCCTTTAATACCATCAACCATGACATCCTTCTGGACTGTCTAGAGGAGTTGGGAGCTGGGGGCACTGTTATACAGTGGTTCTGCTACTTCCTCCTGGGTCATGTCCAGAAAGTGGTGTTGGGGGGATGAGCGTTCAGATGACCCCTCTCACTTGTGGGGTGCCTCAGGGCTCTGTCCTCTCCCTCATGCTTTTTAACATCTAATTAATATATTAGTAATCCATAGTAATTTCAGTAACACAGTGATTCATAAAATGAAAGTGAAATTGCATCTAAGTATGCCAACCATTCAAATACACCTGTATACCTATGACATCAACCTGGCAATTTCATTATTTCATATTTTCAAATCTGTAATGGATACCATAACATCTGCACACAGCAGAAAAAAGATCGTTG
Organism: Zootoca vivipara; assembly: GCF_965207765.1. NCBI lineage: Eukaryota > Metazoa > Chordata > Lepidosauria > Squamata > Lacertidae > Zootoca > Zootoca vivipara. The sequence goes on from NC_142587.1 coordinate 61,993,530, forward strand.
CACAAACAGGATTCTAAGAACGCTAATGGGAAACATATTTTTTCTTTCTTTTTTAACAGTGGGAGAAATGTTTATAAATGTTCACAGTGAAAATGTCTCCTTGTTTATACATAATATGGGTGGAGCCCTGATGTAAATCAGCAATTTATGCAGCAAAAACATTTTTAATTACCATTTCTAGCTAATTAGATTGCTCTGTGAATTTTGACAGTTGAATTACAGTTTGACCAGCCCATCAATTGAAACATTTGCAAGTATTGAACATGACATTTATATGGCAGAGATGACAGTAATGTTCATTTAGACTGAATATGCAGAGAATTATAATTGGGCTAACAAGCCTTGTTACCTGGCCTAATTCCAGTTATATTTGCAATCTTTCTTTTGTGTTTCCTTTATTCATTGATAATGTCCGACATTCAGGTCAAGCGTTTTCAAAGCTTTATATTTTATCCTCTTTTTTGGACACAAACGTATACTCTGCATGTCATGACACAATTCACCAAGCATGACATTATGTTGACAGTATCATAATATCGCAGAACCCTATGCTGAACGTGCATTCAGGTTTCACAAAGAGAGGATTGTACTAAAGCACCATCCTTGCACTTACAATTATGTGGAAGGGTTTAGCTATAAGCAAGATGTATAGTGAAGCTGCAATCACATGCTCCTTCATCTGGAAGTAAGTCTCATTGAACTCAGTGGAGCTAACTTCTGAGTAAAGGATTATGGTATGAAAGGTTTGTAATCAAATAGCTCTGAAAGGGTCTTCTGTTGCTGCAGTGTTCATACTTTAGTAGCATTTCAATGCTGAAACACAGTCTAAATATACAGTTGTACTTCTGTTTCCACCATGTTACAGAAATGCTGCACTTTGAAAGCAAGTGACTTGTAATCCTGATTTTCCGGTAGAACCACTAATACTGTGACAAAAAAAAAATCCTGCATTTTAAAACACTGTTCATCAATCAATGAAAGTAGAAATAGCAGTTGAAAATTATCAAAGGGAATATATATATATATATATATATATATATATATATATATATATATATATATATATAAGGTAAAGGGACCCCTGACCATTAGGTCCAGTCGTGACCGACTCTGGGGTTGCGCGCTCATCTTGCATTATTGGCCGAGGGAGCCGGTGTATAGCTTCCAGGTCATGTGGCCAGCATGACAAAACCGCTTCTGGCAAACCAGAGCAGCACATGGAAACGCCGTTTACCTTCCCGCTGTAGCGGTTCCTATTTATCTACTTGCATTTTGATGTGCTTTCGAACTGCTAGGTTGGCAGGAGCTGGGACCGAGCAACGGGAGCTCACCCCGTCACAGGGATTCGAACCACTGACCTTCTGATCAGCAAGCCCTAGGCTCAGTGGTTTAACCACAGCGCCTATATATATATATATATATATATATATATATATATATATATATATGAAATTCCACCCAAGAAATTCTCATGAGTGGGGTACAAGTTTGTTTGTTTTTATGTAAATGCCTTACTTTTGTGTTGGCTGAGTGATGTTTGTGAATGTCCTTTCGTTCTGTATAGTCTCACCAGTGGTGCACAGTCTTCACTCTTTCCAGGTACGAGCATTTCAGTCAAAGCTCCAGGGAATAAATAAGGTCGTATTCAATGCAATACTTAGGCTAGCTCAAGGATTAGTGCTAGCACAGGGGGATTTTCCTGCACCTGTGCACCACACCATCCCATAATCTGCCCAGGAGAGTTGAGGGAAGCCCCAGAACAGATTTAGAAGATGTGTGGAGAAAGGAGAAAGGCAGAAACTTCCATTGTAGAAGGACAAATACTTGCGGTTGATGGAGTGATCACCTTAGTGCTATGTTGAATACAATCCATAATGAGATAAAACCTCCCAAGGGACTTTTTCAGATCAGGAACAGTGGGCAGCCAGGAAAGCTGCAGAGTGCTAGAGAAATGCTTACTGGAAAGAAAACACATCCATCATACTTGGCCTGCCCACAACAATAAGATTAGCTCAAAACCCCAAATCTGCCTAATTTCTAATGACATTTCATGCCCTAATAACGAAGCAGAAGAATGGAAGCCTCTTTTGCAGAGAAATAAAACATTTGAGACAGTAGAGGACAGGTTTAGCACAGCATCTACCATTAACACATAAGTGCCCTCATTCAGTGCTACTCAAATTGGTGGTCCGTGGACTAGTGCCAGTCCACAAACCATTGGCTGCCGGTCTGTGGTGACTCTACTACATGCCAGGTTAGGTGGGGTGCTTCAGGGACCAAAAAGGATATCAGTCCCTAACACATTGTGGGGTGGGAATTGCTATCCAGCACATAAGATGGTTTAAGATGGTTTCATTTAATGCAGGGCAGTCCACATACAAGCTGGTAGAATTTAGAGAAATTGTTCCTCAAAACATCACCTGGGACTACAGAAAAGAGCATGCTTGTAACAATAGGTTGAATCCATGCAGTGGCAGACCTTGAGGGTCTCAAATTTCAGTGGCACCCTATACTCCACCTGCCACTGATGCTGGGATACAAGAAATAGAAGTCTCTTAGGTCCCTACTGATCATGCAGTTCTATGTGATGAGAGCTTCATACAATTCTGACATAAGTTATGACAACACCACAGATACTATAAGCACTTTTCCTAGTGAATACAATGTTACTCATTATACAAAATAAATGCAATTCCTTGACCAAAGTGATAAGCCATAGGTTGGGTGCAGCATTAGGCCCCATTGGTGCATGTGAGAGAGTTGTTTTAGAGAAATTAAAAGACCACCTGAATATTTTATTTTATTTTATTGCCCTTTTCCCATAATGTCTGGGTATATGCCATGTGTGGCCCACCTTTCCAGAAAAAGCTCATTAGTCAAACCCACCATAGCTAACTGCTAAGTAAAAACAATCTATGACTTAAATCACCACCAAAAATAATCTTATTTAAGATATGGATGGGTTTTAGGGCTGAATAACTTTGATTTGAAGAATGAAATGTTATAATATTTTATGGATGTCAGCAGGTGTTCTCATAAATTCTACCCAAATACTTTTCTACAGGGGTATTACTAGGTACTTAAAGGACTAAGGAGATAGGCCTATTACAGAAATTTGGAAAACTAAGAGAGTGGGTGGCTAAAGTCTTTCCAGCACTGCATTTTGCAATGTGCACAGGCACCCTAGGAGCAAAGGATTTCTTCTTTTCCCTTTTAAAAAATATGGAGGAGAAGAAAATCTAAATAACCTGGAACTTGGACAATTGGGCCTGTTCCTAACGAATTGCCTGGTGGTCTATCATGTTTGAAACCTTACCATAATATGCACACTTTATTATTATTATTAATTTTATTAATAATTAAATGAAAGGAAGGAAACATTTGTTAAAGGAACCAGTGGATTCTGATCAATATAAAAGTTCGATTGAGGTACTACGGATCTTTACATCCTTAGATTTATTTTTTATTTTTTGTTTTACAAATTGTTTTGAAAGTGTTATTTGTGGCTAATAGTAAATGCCTCTGCCAACTGGCGTCGACAAGCATTTGAAAATACTGAATTTGTTTGTCTTGGCAAGGTGTAGGTCAGGAAAAATCATACCAGCTGATCTAAATAAGTAGGCCAGATACTTGAATTTGGGTTTTGTTACACTCGACTCAATAGTGAAACTTCTTTGTATTCTCAGTCAGAGCTTCTGACTAACCTATCTGTTCTCTTCTCCTCTTGCAATCTTTTCCTTGGTCCCAGTGGCTGCTACAAAGAGCAAAGCTAAAGGTGAGTTTTCACTTTCATTCTCGATTTACGCTGCATGGCTTTGCAGTACACATCCCACTGTGATTGCAATTAATTATGCAGATTAGATAGATCTGCATATATTTATTGAATTTGCATGCTTTGCTTGCAAAACTGAAGATGGGTATTTTTCATCATTTTGAAATTGAGCTATATAATTATTCACTGCGTCTTTATCTGAAAATAATTCAAAGTTCTCGTGAATTTCTGAACGACAAATCCTATCTCAAAATATAAAACTTCCTCTGTTTGAAAGAGATTGCTGCCAAGTTAGAATAATTAGATTGCAAAAAGAGCGTCAACTCTTGGTATCTATCTTATTTGTATTATCATGCAGTTTCTGAGCTGTTCGGTTTTTAACATCAATCAGACAGGACTGCACTGTTTGTCGAAGGCTTATTATTATTATTTTAAAAAAATCAAATAAATAAATCTGGATATCATCTGCATAAAAATGACACTGTGGATAATAATGGGGGGAAATGAAAGCCAGTAAAATTGTAGAAAGGATTGAAAAGCGTGAACCTAACACAAAAACTATGGCAAGCACCATTATTTCCAGGAATAATACGAAATAATCTTATAATATAATTCACTTGTGGTAGTGAGACTTTTCCATAAACAAAGCTTGCATCATCCTGATAGGGGTGGGGAGGGAGAAAAGGGAGGGAGTCTCCATAAAGGAGTAAGGGAGAGGTGTGTGTTTTTTGTTGTTGTTGTTGTTTTGTAATAAAGGGGATTCTCCCTTGATTAGACATGACAGCAGCCCATTTATGTGGCTAAGATGGTATTCTTGCACTACATCCAGATATTCAGTGACATCAGATGGGGACAGGCCCTCCCTGCATGCAAACCTCACATTGGGGGTGGAATTATGAGGTTTTGCTCACAGCTCTGCAGGAAACTGGCAAACAAGTTTAGGGAGAAATATTATGGTTCCTAACTTTGCAGAGTTTTTATTCAAGAAATTAAGACTTCAATCCTGTACCCACTTACTTCTAAGTAGACATGTATAGTATTGTGCTGTTACTGTAGATTCAGTGAAATCAACAGTGCATTAGATTGCTTGTTAATCATTACTAAAAGATCCAGCAAGCAAACTATGAACCTCACTAACTGACCAATGCAGGTGAAAAGATTTAATATAGGTTGACTTCTCAACGTACATTATTGCTAACATTCCCCACTTGGGCTGCTTATACTTCATTAGATAATTCTGAATGGGGAAATAAACCAGGGCTTTTTACAGTGTTGATGATCTCAACAGCATAGTTATTTTCCCTTTCTAGAAATTATCAGATGGTATGCTTGGAAATAATTGTGATAGGGAGCGGTAGCTGTGTTACAAGAAACCTAGTGGAAGGGCTATATACAGAACTGCATGTTATTTTTTATTTCTATTGTGGCAACCTAGCACACAATAGTTTATTTAATTGTTACTTGCTCTCTCTATTTCTAGACCATGTCAGTTTTGCATGTTTATTCATAAGTGTGTTCCATCCTGTTTCTATCTTGATCTGCATTTTACAAAAAAACACTGGGTGGTAAATCTTTTTAAATAAGTATTTCATATCAGAGTTTGCAAATAAGAAATATCCCAGACATCCATACCCATTAAAGTTTTTATAACATCACGGCTGGTTTAAGCCACTGTTGGGCAAAAGCTAGTTGTTGCTTTACAAATTACTTGCTTAATTCTACATGTGTACCTGTTTTCTGACAGGAGTGCACCTCAGGATTTTTTTTTCTGTCTTTAGCCATATGGTTTTCCTTCTCCCCATTTTTAACAGTGAAAATACCATATTCCTTAGAATGCTTGGGCAAACTGTGGTGCTGGATAGGCAGGTATGGTCCTGTTAACTGCATAAAGATTGCAGCAGGGTCTTCAGTCTCCATGAGCTGCTTACATGATGATTCTAACCAAACTTATTCTGAACAAATTGTTCCTGGGCTGGATGGGATGGATAATTTCCCCCCATCCCTAATAAATCAACAACTTTCATTGCCACTAGTCATATTGGCTGGGTTTGATGAGAGCTGTAATCCATCTAGAGAGCATGTTACAATATATATGTCTGAACCCACATGTGTGTCCAGTACTGTTTGTATTCATTGTCTCCATACACATGCTACCAAGAGGTTTAAGATCTTTTGCTAGAGTTATGGCATGCATTCCTTATGAACATGTGTTTACCGTTTATAGCCACAAGTAGTTCTCATAAAAAAGAAATAAAGAAATACTGGTTTATTACATGAAAAGACAGAATACAGTATATAAATTAAGCAGACAGCAACTACTGTCATAGTAACTTATGCCAACCTTTACTCATGCCATGATCTACACATGGGTCAGCAAACTTTTTCAGCAGGGGGCTGGTCCACTGTCCCTCAGACCTTGTGGGGGGCCGGACTATATTTTGGAAAAAAATATGAACGAATTCCTATGCCCCACAAATAACCCAGAGATGCATTTTAAATAAAAGGACACATTCTACTCATGTAAAGACACCAGGCAGGCTTCACAAATAACCCAGAGATGCATTTTAAATAAAAGGACACATTCTACTCATGTAAAAACATGCTGATTCCCGGACTGTCCGCGGGCCGGATTTAGAAGGTGATTGGGCCGCATCCGGCCCCCGGGCCTTAGTTTGGGGACCTTGATCTACAGTAATAGAAACCATAGAAAAAGTTCATTAACACCTTTTGGGGGAAGTCTGAATAGCCCTGGGAGATTTATGATGCATTCAAAACCTAGGAGGTTGAGCCTAGCATATACATGAAGTTGCAGGGAAATGTCCTCGCCTTGCGCATGAGGGAGTTGTAGTTTGTGAGACCATCCTCAAAGAGACTGATTTAGGAAGCTTCATTTACCCAGTGGTAAATGCACAAACAGTATGCTGTCTGAGCAAGGTACTTACTGACTAGGTAAGCTTCATCAACAAAGTCCTTCTTTGAGCTGGCCTGTTGAGATTGGGAACTGAAGAAAGCTTACACCTAAAGTAGCATAGAAACACCATAGAAAGATGCCTTCCCACATCTTATCTAGCTTATCCATCTAGCTCAATACAGTGGTACCTCTAGTTACGAACTTAATTCATTCCGGAGGTCCATTCTTAACCTGAAACTGTATTTAACTAGAGGCATGCTTTTGCTAATGGGCTTCTTGTTGCCACTGCACCGCCAGCACACGATTTCTGTTCTCATCCTGGGGCAAAGTTCTCAACTCGAGATAACTCTTCCAGGTTAGCGGACTTTGTAACCTGAGGCGTTTGTAACCTGAGGCGTTTGTAACTTGAGGTACCACTGTATTGTGCTAGAGCCTCTCCGGGATTCCAGACAAAGTTCTTTCCCAGACCTACCTGGAGATTGAACCTTAAACCTATGCAAATAATATGCTCTACTACTAAGCTGCAACCCTTCCTCTAAACTTCCCAATGTTCAGCACTTTTGGAGAGGACTCTGGCATTGCAAAGGTCCCACATATTTCATTACTTGGAGGCTTCCTTCAGCTTCTCTGTGTGAGATTCATTTGGAGATCACACAGCTATGTCTCTGAGGCGATAGAAAGCGCCTTTAAATTTAGTAAGTTCCAGAACTTTACAGTAAAGTTACAGAACTCTTAAAGAACTGTATTAACACTACTGCAAGTTGTGTGCTTATAAACTCCCAAATTCACTGCCAAACTCTACCCCCACCACCGTCTGTTGTTGTTTTTTTTTGGGGGGGGGGAGGACAACAAGGTGGCAGACCTACTCCATGTTTACCAAAAGCATACAGCAGTAGAATGAAACAAAAGGTCATAGCAGGATACAAGAAGACTGTGGTTACAATTGCAATAACATAACCTGTAAAAAATAGCCAAATAAAAAAAAAATCTTGCTTAGACCCAAGTTCATAGCACTGAATCAATAAATGCTATTAAATCTGAGGAAAATCTTAGACATCTCTTGAACTCTACAGTTTTCAGAAAACTTTTGAAATGCTTTGCTTTAGCGGCTCCCTGTGTGTCAGAGGTAGAAAATGGATTTGTCATAATGCTTGTATGAATCCTAAGTAACACTCCTCACTGCTCTTCATTCTTTTCAAGTACTTTGTAGTAGCTGTTTGCGATGATGATAAGTAAGAGAAAGATTCCGAATCTTTAATGTTCCAGTTAATAAAAGACTGGAGTAAAATGTACACTCTAGATAGGTATTTATTGTTATAGTGTCGCTATAGCAAAGGCAATCATTTATGTGGAGCTAAAAGACTACCTTGTTCCTTAGTGCCACCATCCTTGATGCACTATTAATGTGTGATTGTGCTCTCATTTTTCCATACAGTGCATTAAAAATCTTGAGAAATTATTGGGGATAAGTGCTGTAGGCATGGGGAAAGGTGTGACTTAGATGGATAGAATAGTGGCTTGTGATAGACACACCAAAACATGCACCTGTATTTCAGAAGAGCGGGTCTGATAACAGTTCAGCTCCTGCGACAGAAGAATGGAAATCTTAGCTAACAGGGCCAGTGTGTTACACTGTTTAGAATGTTTGATTAGAACTGGGGAAAGCTGCATTCAAATCTGTATTGGGGCCCCAAACCTACTAGATAGGTAGCTTTGGACATTTAACTATCTATCAGCCTAGCCTGCCTAACAAGGTTATTGTGAAGATAAAAATGCAAGTTGAGGTAGGAAACACTATGCCACACAAAGCCTCTTGGAGGAATGGTGAGGTAAAAGTATTATAAATTCAGTTTTTCAGCAGAAGTACTAGAATGATGTAAAGCTTCTTGAAACTAAGCTAAGATCAGTGGGAAGCTAATTCTTGGATACAGTTCTTAGGCTGGTGTTAATATTTCCCTGTCTCTATGTGAGAAAATCTTCCTGGCACAATCCCATTTACTCACAGCGACTCTGATTGATGGTAAATATACTCCATAATTTCTTATTGCTGTCCATATGCTATATCTATTTATCTATACAGCATCCCATTGGCTTATATTGTGTTTCTTGTATTGCTGCTGAGAATATTATAAGTTTAACACCTTTTCATTTGGCAAATATCCTTTCTCTTCATGTGTCTCATCTAATAATCATGATTATTTCTGTGTGTATCCATTCACCATTTAACAGATTGTATATCAGACGGTACACTGAGTGATTTTATTCATTTTCAATTTAGATGTCTTTCCTTTCAACTGTGCCTATCAATTTTTGTAAAGATAGAAACTTTGCTTTTAGTGCCACCATCCAGCTGGCTTTTATAAATAATAATAATAAAGCCATGGGCACCTCATCTTTGTTCCCAGTGGTACCCCACTGACCTCTTTCAAACTTGAAAAGCTTCTTTCAACTGCTGTGCTTTTTATGCACATCACACTGGCAGCCTTAGCCTACTGGGTCCCTTTTCATCTGGTTTTCTCACCCCCTCCAACTTAAAAATTAATTATTAAAATTTGTCACATTGGCACACCACACTGCCAATGTAAGCAATATTATGCCTTACTTTTGTTTGGTTCAAGGTTGGCAGGCTGGCTCAGCATTTCCTGATAATTGTGCAATATTAGCTTTTCTGAATAAAGGTAATAAACTATTAAAATCTTTAAAATAAATAAATACAGAGTTGAACAAAATATTCTCATAGAAATGCTAAACCTGATGGCCCCCTTCAGTCATTCCGCATCATATGGAATTGCTCCTAAGAAGACTCTAATTATTATTTCCTCCCACTACCTCCCACACTAAGTGAGTTGTCAGAACTTCATCAAACTGCCACCACATAGGCCTACTGCAAGGTCCCCAGGTCATGGGTCATGATAACCACCTTTCAATCTGGTAGAGTTCCTTAGGAATCAGTCTTGGGAGACCAATATTATTCAGTATTTCATTCATAACTTTAGAGAAGAAGTGACAGGAGCGAGTCAGCAGTAAATCACTCTGTGCACATTGAAGTTTGCTCTTTATTAGCAAGAAAAGGATCTGCACAGACTTGATGGAGTGTCAGGTCTAATGAGCACAGGAACATATCCCTGATAGGTCTTGCCCATGGATCAGTTGCCTAGACTAAAGCTTCTCAATTGCCCACAGCTGTCTATGTCTCCTCCTCTCCAGGGTTTTCCCCCAAGCAATCGGAGACTGTGCCTGTGTGCCTGTCTTTGCTTCTCCCGTTTCATGCCTCTTCTGGTTTGGGCAGACCAGGGGGAAGGGAGCTTGTTTGTCACAGACTCTCCCAGCTCTCTAAGCCCTTCAGCTTCCAACACCTCCTCTTCCCAGTCTTCTCCCTCTGACCACTCATTGCTGTCCCACCACCAATACCTGGGCTCTGAGCCTTCTTCCCTTGGTGGTTCCCCAGGTGGTTCCTCCCACCATTCCTCTGCATCCAGCCAGTCCATGACAGGAATATGATTTTGTTAATGAAACTCACTGAGACACCAGGCTAAAAGCCATAGCAAAATCAAAGAAAGATTGAGAAGACATGCAGCATTCTGAGCTGGGGCGATGGCAATATACTTTCAATGTATTACTTGAGTAATTTGTAATAGGATATTGAAATAGCCAATCTTTAGTTCCAAGTACTTACAATCTTACTTCTGGAAGATACTATCTAGTCTGGTTGCCATAAGCTGTACTAGTTTATAATGTTACCTGGACTCACATGTGCACAGCCAGTGCTCCTGTAGGTTCATATACACACTGCTGAGAGGTTTAGGATCTTTTGCTGGAGTTGTGATGTGCACTTGTTATCGATGTGTGTTAACCCTTAACCTAATGCCCACAAGAAGCTCCCACACTGAGGAATAAAGAAAGCTTTGTATATTTATATATGCCCTAGGAGAGACAGGGTATATATAAATGCTGCTTCAGACAGCAAAGTTACAATCTAAGCAGGTAGCAAATTCTACAATATGTACATACTTTGATTAAAAATATTCTCAAACTATTCTAAAAGGCCGACAGAAACATAGGCATGGCTGTTTTGCCATAAACCCACACTAGAAGTGGATAAGTGGGGGGGGGGGAGGAAAATATACCTATCCTTAAAGCAAAGCAGAGTCTTGTGGAGCACTGGGGTAAGTGCTGTCTTGTTGGAGCAGGAAGCTACTGGGAAACCTGGGGTTTTCATGATGTTTTAGCTAATGCCTTATAGTAGGGAAGGGGGGCCTTGAGATAAGCAATTCTTGTCTTTCCCCCAGAGTTCCTGCCCATTCTATATACAAAAGGACTGAAAACTGGCCATCCTGTTTGCTTAACAAAAGGGTGAAAGGCTTCCATAATGAGCTATTATCAGAACCTGGTCATCTCTGTCTCCTATCTGCCTTCAAATCACCTTGCCAATTGTGTGGGTGCATCCAATTGGAGTTGAGTATCCTGTACTTGGCAACTAAATTTGCATGTGTTGATCTTTAGGTTAGATGTGGGTGAATTCAGAATATGCCTGACTACCTTTCAGGAGGCTGGAAATTCCAGGCTCACCAAAGTACATCATTTTTCCATGTATAAGACTAGGGTTTTTTTCCTTTAAAATGTCAAAAATTAGGGGTTACATGTAGGTAGCCGTGTTGGTCTGAATCGAAACAAAATAAAGAAATTCCTTCAGTAGCACCTTAAAGACCAACTAAGTTTTGATTTTGGTATGAGCTCATACCAAAATTAAAACTTAGTTGGTCTTTAAGGTGCTACTGAAAGAATTTTTTTATTAAAAAATTAGGGGGTGTCTTATACTCTGTGCCATTGCCCCCCATTTTTTTAAGTGTCTGGAGTGTCTCCTATCATATTAGAGTTGTGTCAATCATGCCATGATCCACAGAGATAAACCATGTCAAAAGTTCAGATTCACACACCCTTCTTCACAATAAAAAATAAAATTGTTTTAAGAATTCAGAATAAGGTTTACAAGCATAGACCAAAACATTTTGCCCTGTTTGGCTTAGATAAAGAAAGCTAAGAGATGATAAATTACACTTTGTAAGTATAGCGGAAGGCTTTACATGCAGGAAAAAGCTATTAGGTTTAAGTGTATGAATTTTTGGTTGAAAACAGGAACAAGAGGCCTGCAGAGACAATAGTTCCAGCAAATTCTAGCAAGTAGCCAAATTATACTCTAAAGGAGAAGGCCAAATATTCAAAGTATTCAAATATTTCTAGATAATTCAAATATTTATAGATAAAATCCTTTTTCTTGTCACAAATGTGCATGGCCTCTAAATCTACAATAACTGCATCCACAAGTTTTTCCATGCATCCCTTGCAAACCAATGTCCTGAATTTAATTTTACTAGTCCCTTACTAATAGTGGAGCCAATTGAAGCCTTACAATAAATCTGAAATGTAAAGGGCTTCCGTTATCATTCCGGCTGCTTAGTTTCATTTCCGACATACACAGTTCTCCTTTGGCAACAGTTCAGCCTTCATTCCCTGCCCATGTGTGATCTTCACTGGCCAATGAGCTTTTCCCCCTCATTTCTTTTTCCTTCTTGTCTCTGTCTCTCTCTGTCTCTGTCTCTCCCTCTGCCCCCATGGAACTTATTTGTCCAATGCATTAAACTTTTTGGTTTCTTCATTGATCTCTCTGGCCAGCTCTTCGGCAATGTTAATCAGGAAAGGAACCTATCTAGACAATTCTTTGGATCTGCTCTATTCAGGACACTCCATTCTATTCTCCCTTCCCAACAAGTTGTCAAGTTGTGTGCATGGGGATATTTTGGGGTCCCCATCTTACTCCCCCCCCACACACATTGTTTTCTAGTTCTGCATACTGTAGGGTTACCTGAAGTCTGTTGGTACCTTTTTATTATGCACGAGTGGTGCAGTTTTAGATGCATTAGCCAAAGGGAAGACTTTACTCGGTATTACATTCAAATTTATTAATAGTCCAAAGACCTCCACATTCTGAAAAAAATATTTGAGACCATACACATATATGAGGGGGGGGGGGAATACTAAAAAATAAATAGGAAAGCCCATTAGACAAAAAAATCAATACTGTAGTTGCTTATAGCTTTATGGTTGCTTTGCAGCTTGGAATACAAACTAGTGCAGTGCTGAAATCAGTCATCAAAATTCTCTAAGTTGTTCTCCTCTGTGAAAAAGCATCAGTTTGTTTGTCTTATTCTCAGGGAACTTTAGAATTTCTTTAGAACTTTGGTGGGTATGATGTTGAGCTTACTTGAACATGTGAGCAGGCCGTTGGGGTGCTGTGTGTTTTTCTTCCTTCCCATTAAATGTTTCTCCCATGTTCTGCAACCTCCCTGATTGCCTGTGCTTCCTGATCTGAAAACGCTTCATGGGAGGTATTCTACTGAGCTTTAGTTGGAGCACAGGAAGCAAAGAGACTGGCTACAGAGCTCCTGTGCACTGATTCCTTTAATAAAATAAAGATATTGCAGCTGCCAGGCACTTATTAGGCAGCTTTCCCATACATGAAAACCTAGTTCAAATTGCCGTGGGACTTTCAGGAAACTTGAGCACCCAGGAAGGCACCAGACTACAGAACACCAAATAGATTATTTATGGAATGAAATAAAGGAAATACATGAAATAAATGAGAATGAAATAAAAGAAACCAATTGAAATGAAGGCAAGTGCATTTTTTTAGCACCCCACCAATGTGGATTTCACTGATATTTTATTCGTTTGATAATTTTAATGCATTTTCCTCTCTTTAATTGATGCATATTGGTTGAGAAAATTTTGGCAGTTTTTGGGGGGGCGCAACGCTAATACAAACTTTGCAACTGATTCAGTTACTTCTGATTTGGTCTCCATGACCAGGTAGGCCATATATGCCATAAAATCGTCCTGGGATAGGAACAATCAAGAGACAAGTACATGAGTTGCTTTCTGTACTTTGCCACCAGCATGATTGCTGGAATGTCCATAGCATAGGTAGCTAATGTGGTGCCTTCCAGATGTTTTCAGGCTATAACTTCCATCTTCCCTGACCATTGGCCATGCTGACATCTGGAGGGCAGAACATTGGCTACCCTTGAACTACAGGGAGCAAAAAATCATGTTATAGCATTTCAGTAATGTGCAGAGACTGATAGATGCAAAAGACTAAAGTTAAAAGCAAGTATGCATGCCACTCGCCTCTTGTAATCTTGTCCATACACTAGGATTTGTCAAAAATAGTTTCCTATCCAGCCAAAGTCACAGAAAGACCTTGGTGGTGGTCTTTCACACAAACACACACTCCACAACCCTAGGTAAGCAAGACTACACAATACAGACATTTATAAATTGATAGTAACATAATATCAACATAAATTTGTAACATCCCTGCCTATTGATATCAAGCAGACCCCTTAACTAGTCTCTTTTCTTCCCCTGCTAAAAATATTATTGTTTAGACAAGCCTACCCAGATGCTCAGAAAGTTGAGGTAAATCTGATCTACTTTAGTATGTTAACTTCTGTATGTTTTCAACTATGGATGTACCCCCCCCTCCCTTGATTTTATCGTTTTAACATTTTGTAAATGCCTTTAAAGTTATGCATAAATTTCTAAAATAAATAAACTGGTGAGCAACTGTCTTCAAATTAAAGTTTCTCGAAGCTGCACTTCTTGACTATAAATGTAAATAGAAACATGAGAAAGCTTACTAAAATGGACAAATATAGGTCTTGTATGTGATACCATTTGTGTCTCTCTTCCCCTGCCACCTGTGCCCCCATGTTGTCACTTTCCATGCACACTCAAAGATTAGGAAATTAATAAATTGCAGGTTATTTAGTTATTCTAGTCCAGATTTTAGATCAAGCCCTCATGAGGCATTGTATGAAAAATAAAATAAACTTTCATATCTATCTATCTATCTATCTATCCATCCATCTATCATCACAGGAAGATCAGGCTTAAAATGGAAGGGAAGAGATTCCCCGCCACTTACTTTTTAGAGCTGACTTGAGTAGCATTCAAGAGCTCCCTGCAGCAAGCTCACTGGTTCACCTGTGCACCTGAGCCCAATGCCAAGAAGGATTGCCCCCTCCTAATTGGGTAGGAGGAGCAATCCTGCTTAGTGCTGAGTTCATATATACATCTCGTCTTCACCTGGATGCTCCACTGCCACCTATACTTGTCACCACGCTTGGACAATCAATTCTGGGGAATAACCGCTAACTGACATCGTCAGGCACAGTATATTCCAAACTATATATATTCCTGGTAGTGGTGAACAACAAAAAAAATCTTAAGAATTACACATCCATTTGGAAGTACTTTTGAACCAATTTATATGTCATATGGATACCCAATACGAACTACAACATATGACTGAACTGGTGTTGGATTGAATCATGAGTGATATGACGTTTATGGTTGTGTTATTTAAGTTATTCTGCATTATACGTTTATAAATTAGTGATCGAAGTTATTCTGTGTTATATGTTTATAAATTAGTGTTTGATTACAGCAGCCGGTTACGCTTTTTGTGTAATTGATACTTGCTACTCATAACCTAGGTTTGTGTTGTGTGAGTAGTGCTGAGTTTGGGCACACCCAAACTCAGATTCTGGAGTGCCTGAACTCAGCAGGATCTCTCCTTTTGTATCGGCTGATGTGAAGGGAGAGTGATCCTGCTTAGCACTGGGTCACTGCTTTGTGAACAGCTTCAAAGGCTCCTGACAACCAGATGGTTGGCGTGCACTTTGGGAACTGCACAAAGCAGTTTAGGGCCAACCCACCCTTTTGGTCAGGCCACACCCTTATCTGTGTGACATCAATTGTAGGGTGGGTAGCTGTCCCTTGCCCAAAATGGTCTCATGAGCCAAATGGGGAAATAGTGTGGACCAAGATTGGTGCACAAGCCGGAGGCCCCCACCCTTGATATAGAGATGCAAAAATTTACCCAAGCAGTTGGAAGTCTCTTGCCTCGCCTCAGGGAGCAGAGCAACCATGAAAAATGTCAAAGGCAGTCTTGAACACAATGTGTACATGAATTTTAACATAGTTTAATATAAATACCACAAACACAGAAAATTTCCCTATGGGAGATGAGATAATGCTGAAATAAAGTGCAGAAACAGAATAACCACTGATGTCACATAGCAACTTTGTTATTGTTGAGTTTGAGACTGGGAAAGTGAAAAGAAAATTCATTAGACAGATGATGCAATATGATGCTAATTAGCATGAAACCCTTTTTTAAAAAAATAAAAAGGGGTGGAACTTCTGTGACATTTGCATTCCCTGCAAATGATAAATGTTGGGTTGAAAAGAAACAAATCATTAAGGCAGGCATAGGCAAACTCCGACCCTCCAGATGTTTGGGACTACAATTCCCACCATCCCTAGCTAACAGGACCAGTGGTTAGGGATGATGGGAATTGTAGTCCCAAACATCTGGAGGGCCAGAGTTTGTCTATGGCTGCACTAAGGTGTTGCCTGCCTTGATTCAACTTGTGAATGCATAGTGAAGTTTCACCTGCACAGAGGCCTGTTCTGGAGGGATTTATTTGTAGGAGTCAATGAGTTTCCATGCGCCATCTTGGTCATGTTACCTTGGTCACAGGTCATTTGCCAAAAAATATTTTCTCCACAGTTTCCACTTAGCATTACTGTAAGTTTGACACTTGCCCATGAAGCATTTGCTCTTTATGTACATTGTCACAAATGGAAACAGTTTTTAAGGGGAAAAGGTTATCTAAGTTACAGATCAATTCCTGAGGTTGCAAAACTGTTACACATTAAAACACAATAAAATGAATAAAAAGAAAGCATTTAAACTACCTGCAGCATACTTCTGCATTATTTTTGTAGAGAAGATCAAGCAGTTAAAAAACAAACAGCTTGATGTTAATTGGAGTTAAATGCTATTAGCTAAAACACAAAAATATGTTTAAAAGCATACAAATTGGCCACTATGGAATTACACTGGCCACTATGAAATTACTGGCCACTATGAAATTATTGGCCACTATGGAATTACACTGCTACTCTTCCTCCTCCTGCTCTTTAACTTTTCAAGGGAGAAAACAATAATCATAGAGTCATGTAGGACTGTGCTGGTGGGCCTCAGATGCTTGGTGAGTGCCTAGAGAAGACCTCAAGGGCACCACTGCGCTCACAGGCATCACGTTGGAGACTCCTGGTGTATCTGACCAATCAGGGCTAGCAGTTTGAATTGAGCTAAGAAATGAGTAGGTAACCAATTAAGTGGGACTCCAGATGGATTTGGGTGGCTGATCATTGCAGCAGCTGAAGTTTCCACCCTGTCTTTAAAAGCAGCACTACATTGAGAGCATTGCAATAATCTAGTCTACATTTTGTACATCTTTAGGATCTATAAATTGATTAATGTGTCTTCTTTCTTCTTAAAATAATCACAATATTTTATAGTGTCTCTACTTCTTCTTAATCTCCTTGTTATTGCAAAGAGAATCAAACATTTTTAAATCATTTGTCTCCTGTGTTGGCATTGAAACTGTTGCTGCCTTTTGAGACAGCCATGCCTCTGTGTTTGAATGAACCTTATTTTTCACATTTGATCCCCTATTGAAAAAAGAATTGAATGGCAAGAGACTAAGAAGCGTAGAAAATTACAAATGGTGAGATTAAAGAAAGAAAGTTGTTTGTAACTGGAAAAGCACATGCAGTCAAGATGTCAGGAATATACATCAACAGAAAAGGAATAAATGAAAGGCATATTGTTGCTAGATTACAAGTGTGTGGGTATATGGGAAGAGCTGGAATATAAAAAGAAGCTTGAAAGGAGCAATAATCAGCCATAAACTACTGAGTCTATATATCTAGCTGTCATTCTAAGCATCTTGGCAAAATGGATCTCCCTGTCCCGCATTGTGACACGTGTGTCTTAACATGAAAGACAGAGTTTAAAGTAAAAAGTTTTTCTATGGAACAAGTACCATGGCTTAGCTTCATTGGTTGGAAGATTACTTTAGCTGAATGTGCAGGAACAAAAGGACATAAAATATGTCCTTTGGTATTTAAAATGTGGGTTCAGAAGGTGGAATTTTTTTTTGAAAATCAACCAAAAGCATAATCTTTTCAAACTTTTAAGGTATTTAATGCATGACTGAATTCCAATTCCTTTCTTTTAAAAACATTATGTAACTGTATTACAATAGGAACAGACCACTGTTTTAGACAAATGGTGAAAGTCCCAATGTTCTTGAGGCCACAGGTTTCCCACCCCTGCTTCCTTCCAGGTTCCCCCCTGGAAAGTCTGCTTCCTTGGGTAACATATGACAGATTTCTATGCAATGTGCAGCACAATTATGAGCCCAAAACAAAGTGTGTTGTTCTTTTTCACATTGGTTTGCTGGTATGGTTATGCTGTTCCTGAAACTTTGAGGTGAGGGCACATCTGGTTCATACAAACAGTTTGGTATCTGATTAAAAAAAGACATGCCCCAATAAAGGAAAAAAATAGTAATAGGAATACAGGAAGCTGCCTTATGCTGAATCAGACCCACTGGTTTATCAGTCTCAGTATTGCATAGCTGCCAAGTACCCCGTTTTCCCGGGGAAACCCCTGTATTTTCTTACCGTTTCCCGCAGGTGTCCCGAATGGCAAAATACCCCGTATTTCCCCAGATTAGGGAGCTCCTGCCAGCGACCGTGTTCTTCTGATGCCGCGCTGGCACCGGAAGTCGCTTCTACGCAATTCCGGACATGCATAGAAGCGACTTCTGATGCCGCTGTGCCCATTTCCAAAATGTACACAGTGCCAGAAGTCGCTTCTACGCATGTCCGGAAGTGCATAGAAGCGACTTCCGGTGCCGTGGCACTGCTGATCCCAGATTTTTAATCCGGAACTTGGCACCTATGGTATTGTCTGAGTTGAAGTTCTCTCCAAGGTTTCAGAGTCTCTTTCAGAAGTTCTCTCCAAGGTTTCTGTATGCAAGGCAGATTATCTCACTGAGCTACAGCCCTTTCTTCATTGGCTTAGAAAAAACCTAGATATCTCCCCCTTCCCCTCCCAAAGAAAACCCAGGAAGCTGCTTGACTTAATATAAGACAAATCAGATTGTATCACCTGCTTGGATTTGTAATTGAAGAACCCACATGAGTTGGTAGCATAGTGGTTGTCTTGTCTTGGATGTGAGCATTACAAGTCACTAAGTTTCCTGTCCTGGGGTATAGGGGTGCAATTATGAAGCTCAGCAACCTATCTAACTTGGAGTCTGCATGGTTTGTGCTCTCAGCGGTAAGCACACTGACAATATTAAGAATAGCTTCTAAAAGGAGGGGAACGGGATCCTGCCTATATGCTTGTGCGTAAATTATAGAGCTCTACCTGTTCTTAGTGGATGTGGCTAATAATTCAAAGGCAGGCACTATCAATAAGTATAAAACCTCAGGTAGCAAAGGGTCAAGAAAAGTGCTGCTTACCTACTGTGTTATGTGTATTTTCTTCCTACAAGGTTTGAAAAAGAAGTACGTTTCTAGCTGTGCTTTATAATAGTGGGGTTATGCAAAATTCCAGATTTAAAGGCAGGCTATTATTATTATTATTAAAATTAAATTTGTATACTGCCCTCCATCTGTAGATGTCCGGGCAGTACATAACACAAAAATGCAAGGTAAAAAAGACACAAAATACATAATAAAAACAAGAGCAAAATAAACCAATAAACTCCCTCCCCTCCCCTAAAACATTTAAAAGGGTAGCGGATGTAATCAGCCAAATGCCTGTTTGAAGAGGAACATTTTGCCTGGTGCTTAAAGATGTATAATGAAGGTGTCAGGTGAACCTCCCTAGGGAGAGCATTCCACAAATGGGGAGCCACTGCAGAAAAGACCAATCCTCATGTTGCCACTCTCTGGACATTTTGTGGGGGAGGCACATGAAAAGGGGCCTCGAATGATTTCAGAATCTGGGTAAGTTCATATGGACAGAGGTGGTCCTTGAGGTATTGCGATCCTGAGCTGTTTAAGGCTTCATAGGTCACAACCAGCACAGAATTGGCCCTGGAAAGTGGAAACTAATTGGCAGCCAGTGCAGTCGGACCAGGATCAGTGTAATATGCTCAAACTATTTTGCTCTGGTGAGCAACCTGGCTGCTGAATTCTGCACCAGCTGAAGTTTCCGAATTGACTTATTCCATTTTGATGTAGGTGAAGAAACACACATTTCCAAAAAGAGGTCTTTCTTAAGACTATCAAGTTCAGAGTCTAACATTTTCTAACTAATGCCTGGAAAATGAGGAAATAGTTAACAGAGTGAGTCTAGTGACAATATGCCTGGCTCTTTCTCAGTGACATATTAAGATCTTCAGCACACAAATCAAATGAGGTTCTGGGGTGATACTTTGGAATCTCAAAAGAAAGAAATAGGATATAATAGCCTCTGTACCTTTTAATTTAGTAGTTTATTAATTTACTGTTACTGCCCCTTTTCATTTCATTTTTATCTTCGGTGACATAAATGCTTGAACTATGGTTCTTAAATTTACTCTGAAGTAGCACTATTGACAGACATTGCCTTAACTGGTTTTGTAAAACTTAACTCACATGGGAAAGTGCCAGTGCTTTTTTTCTGGGGGGACGCAGGGGTACGCATACCCCTAAACATTTTGTGAATCTAAGTTTGGCCTCATTGAGGGGCAGTATTTCAATATGAATAGGAAAATGAGAGTACCCCTAAACATTTTTAAGGGAAAAAAAGCACTGGAAAGTGCTATATTCTACAACAGACTGATTTAAAATGTAAGGCTTCTGTAGACTTTCTTGGTTTTTACTTGTCCTAAATATTTCTGCTTTTGATAGGTTTTGGTAAAGGCTGGGAACAGATATAATAATCTGATACTGAGTAATAATTTTTCCTTAGTGAAATGCTCATTGAATTCATAATTTCCATTCCTTAACAAGGATCCTAAGCTGGGCTGATTTTAATGACTGTTTTAATGTTTAAATTAATTTCTTTCTCAAATATGTCACAGTATTTTTACTATAAAATCTTAAAACAGAACAGTAAAGATACTGTCATGAGTGCTGGCTTTCACAAGGTGGGGGCGGAAATCAAAAGACACACAGCCATTACCTTTTTCTTCTCCTTGGGTTTTCTGAGACTGAATTTAAAAGAGAGAAACTTGATATTAAAATAGAAAGTAGCCCAATTTGTCAGTATCTTTTAATGCAAGTTAAGCTTTCAATTCTGGCTTTTGTTGTAAGGTCTATGCCCACATTTGTCCTCCTTACAGTGACCTTTTCTATATCATTCCAACACATCATTTCCTCAAGAGATGCTAATTTTCATTTTACTGTATGCCTTTAACCTGGGTGAGTCCAGATTTTTGTTTCAGAAAGCCTCCCAAAGTCAAGAAATTTGGTGGCTGAGCGTCCACAAATCTGCTGGGGAGGTGAGAGGACATTTGAAGCAAATAAATTGAAAATGGATTTTTTTGTTTCACATCTGAGCCTTGTACAAGCCCAGGGCCAGTGTCTGAACACATTGTTGAGTGGGGCAGTGGCCAGTAATTTGAGCCAGAATCCTTATAAGATGGAGACCCTTTGGTGTTCCTGACATAGCGGCTCTATTGTTCAGGTCAGCTACCTGTTTGGGAGTACTCCTTTATTCATCCTTGTCACTGGATGCTCAAGCAGCCTCTGTGCCTAAGAGTGCTTTTTACTAGCTTCAGCTGGTGTGCCAACTGTATCAATTCCTGAACAGGATAGCTTGGCTACAGTGGCTCATGCACTGATAATCTCACCATTGGATGATTTAATGTGTTCTTTGTGGAGCTGTCCGAATGTTTGGTCTGGTAGCTGCTGCTAACGCAGAATGTGGCAATATGGCTAGTGGCCAGCCATGCCATCTAACAACAACTTATTGCACTCTCCTGATTCAGATTTAAAAATAAAGTAGAGCCGAGTGTCATCAGCATACTGATGGCACGGCTTACCAGACAATCCAATGACTTCTGCCAACAGTTTCAGATAGATACACTGGGGACAGAAGAGTGACGTGCAGCACTGCACCCCACAACTCAGCTGTCAAGAGGTAGACATGAATTCCCCCATTTTTATTCTGTGGTGCTGGTCATGCAGGTAAAAAGGTAAAGGGACCTCTGACCATTAAGTCCAGTCGCGGATGACTCTGGGGTTGTGGCGCTCATCTCGCTTTACTGGCCGAGGAAGCCGGCGTTTGTCTGCAGACAGCTTCTGGGTCATGTGGCCAGCATAACCCAGCTGCTTCTGGTGAACCAGAGCAGCGCGGGGGATCTTATTCCTGTAATCTACTGCATTCTCATGCATATTAGTGTGCATTTTGTCCTACCCTGTTCTCACGCACTGGATTATGGGGGCGAGGGGAAACTGGGTAACTTGTGTAATACAACAGAATTCATTTGGAGGGAGAGGGATTTACTTTTATTTCCTGTTATTTTCTGAGATAAACCCTTATGGAACTTAAGATTGTAACACACTGTACTGAATATTTATTTTGTGACTGCACAGACAATCAGAAAATAAGGAAAGAGGATGTGGAATATCTACCTTATCTTTCATACATACCTTCCATTAATGCAAAAAGAGTGGACAGTGGTAAACGATGGAATACAATTATTCTCTGAGTCACATTGTGATGATTGAGTTGGACATTACTTCAAAATATCTATTCTTAAATATTTTTGTAGACTAAACTGAGTTAAAATTAAATATGTCATTATCCCCAAATCATTTATATCATAGAAACTGAACAACTGTACTGACTGTACCTTCGAATGTGTGCCTTGCAGTTGCCACAGCTGAGATACAAATTGAATTAACCTTAAATAAATTTTAATAGATAAGACAGCACTACACATAAATCTCTCTTTCTTAATCTTAAAATAACTTTAAACCTAACAGCTGTTTCTATATGAACTTTATGTTTATTTTATTAAGCTCTTTCTTAAAAAAAGAATGTCTATTTGCCTAGATACCAGTAGTATACATGCAATGCAGAAATCTGTTCAAAGTTGGAGAGGACTTTTTAAAAAAAGTTTTTATTAGAGAAGTCAGAAAATAGGCTGTGAAGTAGGAACGTAGTTCTTTGGAGACTGTACACCAGTATTTGATGTTGTCATATGGATGGTTTTTACGCTACAGCTTCTGTTCATTGCTACAGCTCCACAAAATGGCAAGTGATACCCCAAAATCTTTTCATTTATAGTGTTGTACTTGGCAAACAGCCAGGAAAAAACTGTGTCTTTTTTGTGACTTTTGGATGGTTCTTGTGACATTGTCCCATATGAGGATTGTGGTGTACTCCAGGGGGGAGGGAAAAGAAACACAAAATGTTGGGGAACATAGGAAGTATTACAGGGCATCTTTTATCAATACTTCTAGGAAGATTCAGCAAAGGATACCTACTGCAATAGATCTATGGCTCCCCACTTGGGGCCCTCATGCCATAGCCAAAGGTGCATTAAGGCATTTATTTTCTACAGATAGGCAAGTGAGGGCTTGGTCAGTACCTGGATGGGAGAACTCTTGGGAACCACACATATGCTTTGCTTAAAGGAGATCATGCTTTTCGATGATGGAAGAAAGGTGGGATATATTATGAAGTATAATATAAGTGAAATAAATAAATTATGAGGCTGACTTTATTAGATATGAGTGAGTTTCGGCCCCTAGGCATAGTTAATGCTACAAATACAGGGTTTCATCCTCTAGAGAGAATGTTATAGAGTCTGCCTCGTGATAGGACCAGCTCATTAGAAACTAGTAATGTCAGCCCCAGCCAGGCTGCCAAGAAGAGAATAGTGGAAGGAAGGAAGGAAGGAAGGAAGGAAGGAGGGAGGGAGGGAGGGAGGGAGGGAGGGAGGGAGGGAGGGAGGGAGGGAGGGAAGACCTAGCATAAGGTTATATATGAATGGATGGCGTAAACTTATTCCCTCCTGTTCCGAAGGCAAGGACCTGAACCAGTGGATTCAAGTTACAAGAAAGGAGAACCAGGACTAAATATCAGGAAGAACTTTATGACAGTAAGAGCTGTTTGACAGTGGAAAAGATTCCCATGAGAGGTGGTGGACTCTCCTTTCTTGGGGTTTTTAAAGCAGAGATTGCATGACCACCTGTCATGTATGATCTAGCTGAGATTTCTGTTTTGCAGTGGTTTGAACTAGATAATCCTATTCTATGATTCTGTGATAAAAGATGACTGGCTGGGTGGGTGTAAAAGAGCAAAGGATGTAAGGGAGTATGCCAAAGAAAAGTTAGGAGCTAATGCAGAGCTTTCCAAACTTATGTATTGTGACATGTTAGTGTGTCAGCTGCAGTGTGTAGATGTGACATGCAAATGCTCCCTGCGCTCCTCCCAGGGCTGGAAAGGGAGCAGGCAGCCCACCGGTTTACTAGTAAAACAGAATTAGTATGTCACGAAAAGATGCATGACTAAAAAGATTGTCACCAACATGAAGAGTTTGGAAAGCTCTGTTCAAATGAGTTATAATTTTTCTTTATCTTCCCATAAACTACATAGCTGTGGACTTATAGTATTTCATCTGTCACTATTAATTTCCTCAATATACTTCATATTAATTCAGGATCATTAGAAACTTGGAGAGTTTTCTACAGTACACCCCAATGAAACTTCTTCTCCCCCCCCCAGTGCCATATTTACCTTTCCTCTTAATTTGAATGCAGAATCACTTTAATTTCCAGAACTTGTTTATTAATAAAACAGCAGCTTAGGTTGTTCCTCTCTTCATATAACAAAGATGATTTTTTTTCTTGAATTCCTCCACCCATATGAAGCCCCTCACACTATAAATCATTCCCAAGAGTCCATCAATTCATAGAAGCAGATATTTGGAGATGGGGCAAGCCCTGTTCCATGAACCCAGTTCTATTCATGGAAGGAAAGTTAATATAAATGTTATAATGTATGTTGCAGTAGTGCAGCATGATAAACCTGGCTATTGCTTACCATTGCCAATCCCATAGTGAGAATCCATGATTCCAGGGCTATCAAGATTGCTTTTGCTCAGACCAGATCTTTGAATCTCATTTTAATTGTGCTGACTTTATTACTAGGACTAGGGGATTGCAAGCCACTGCATAGAGCCAAATGGGAGTCCCAATGAAATAGAATATTGTGTGAGAAGAAGCCTTCACTTTATCAGTTGATAGCTGATATCAAATATGATCTCCCTATGTGAATAGGAAAGAAAGTCTCTGGTGCATTGGAATTCATAACATATGTTTGGGAATACGAACCCCAGCACCTTAATAGTGTTCTGGTATTGGAGGATCTGCATAATTCATCATAAATGAACATGAGAGCTTTAGCAGTCAATGTTCATTCAGGATGTTCTGTAGTACTAGCTGACAAAGAAAAAAATGTCTACTCCATTCATAATTTATAGCTGATGGCAGAAGTTGTTTTATTCTTGATAATAGACTAGCTTTGATCCTTTTCAGTTTGTTGGGACAATAAAATTAAATAGATTTGTCATAAGGCAATGCTTTAAAAAACTTTTATCCTATATCCCTACTTCTTATGTTCTTTACGTTCATATACATTGATGAAAAAAAATCTTGGTCGATTAATAGTTAGAATTGTAGTTGAATTTGCATATGCATGAAATTAGTATTTCTGATGAAATGAAGAAATGAAAGCATATGAATTTCACTACAATGCTATCTCATAGAGTTGGATCAAGTGCATTTAATATTTGCAGACCATTTATCTATAGCCAGTATTTTCTACTGTCCAGGAACTCAGTTGAAGGTCCTTTCTATCACCTGCTTCCTCAGATAATTTTAACTGTGATGCTAATTGTTTAATGCTAATTATTTAACCTAGGACCTTTCAAATGCAAAGCATGTGCTCTGTCACTCAACTATGGTCCAGGTCATGATCCTTTGCCTTGTTGTTGTTGCTTGAGGGTGGCCTGCTATTATCTTGCCAAACGTACACATTTGTAAGAGAGAATTTATAACAGGCAACACTGTTTATTATTGTGGCAGCTTCAAAGAAGGAAAAATGATGCATTAGCTGCTGCTGTAGGCATCCATTGCTACCTTCATAGTATGGGGTGGAGAACCATTGTCAACTGTGCATATCAGATGTGCAGAGAGACATCAAATAAACTCATTATATTTGTATGTTTTTGAATTATTATATTAACTACCTTGAGAGATTCATTTATGAAATGAAATATATCCCCTATAATACATAAATCAATGCTAAATATAAAAGTTAACTGTTAACTGTTAACTGTTCAGAAGGTTAGATCAGATGTGATTCCTCAGATCAGGGGTAGTCAACCTATTTATACCTACCGCCCACTAATGCATCTTTGTTGATGGTAAAATTTCCCACCTAGAATCCTGAAACGCCCACTAGTGGGCGGTAGGGACCAGGTTGACAATTATTATTATTATTATTATTATTATTATTATTATTATTATTATTAATACCCCACCCATCTGGCTAGGTTTCCCCAGCCACTCTGGGCGGCTTCCAACCGAATATTGAAAACAGTACAGCATCAAACATTAAAAACTTCCCTAAACAGGGCCGCCTTCAGCTGTCTTCTGGCTTAGACAGTAGTACTGTACTGATGGGTGAAATATTTGATATCTATAGCTGCATGGACTTGTTCTCATCATTTCTTATTATGCACTACCCACCTAGGGTCACTTGTGTGCTCTTTGGAATCTAGATCTACAATCCGATAAATAGATTTTTAAAATGTTTGTTAAACTCCAGCTCATCTGGTTTTCCAGTGAAGTTATGACCCTGCAAGTAATTGAGTGGGTGACCTTACATCACGGAAGGTGACCCCAATGTAATCTGCTCCAAATAATCTACTTGTGAATTAACACAGAACTGGATATTATAACTGCTTATATAAAATTTCCACATTTAGGAGGAATAAACCATTGTTAAGGGCTTCCCAGAAGCATCTGGTTGGACATTGTGGGAAATAAGATGCTGGACACAAGAAAGACCTTTGGGCTGATCCAGCAGGGAACTTGTTGTGCTCTTATGATCATTGTAGCAAAGGCAAAAATAATTATAATGACAGTCTAATTAAGGTCAGTCTCATTTCCAACAAAAAAATACTTTTGATAGTTGTCATAATTATGACTTAGAAAACACTTGTCACGAGGCTGCTCAGCACCACTCATTCCTATGTCCTTAAATAACATTCAG
The DNA here is from genome assembly GCF_965207765.1 of Zootoca vivipara. Lineage (NCBI taxonomy): Eukaryota > Metazoa > Chordata > Lepidosauria > Squamata > Lacertidae > Zootoca > Zootoca vivipara. Next base: position 62,020,419 of record NC_142587.1, read on the forward strand.
TATTTGACATTAGCAAAACAGTTTGTTTTGAATCAAAGTCATCTACACCCCCTCCCTTTACAATTATAGAAGCAATTCTTCTGGCCACTTATGCTGATTACCAATAAATAGCTCATTTGTTGCAATGAACAGAAATTACTGGGCATTAATAGGGAACTAGGGGATTTATTTCAGTTACACCCTTGTTTCGCTTTATAATTCTCCATTATATCTATTTCCTTATCCCTAATCTTGTTTACAATACAGCTGTATGCTTCATGCAGAACTTTCCCCAAAACTTTTTTTTAAGGCTATAATCGGCTCACATGTCTGCCACCTAATTTTGCTTTCTGCTTCTCTGTCCTTTAGAACTGTGTAGCATCAGAATTAGCACTGAGAAAGAAATGTCGTAAAATATAAATGGATAATTAGCACTGTAAGCAGTGCATTTTGAAATGATCTTAGTAAAACTAAACTACCCAATAAAATTAGTACCCAGCACCATGCCTGTATTCCACGACAGCTTTTTCTGTCTGTGCTGCTGTATGGCATCCTTCCAGATCTCTGTTGTGCTGACATTTGCTCCTGGGAGGAGGAGGAGGAAAAGGGTCCATAAGGTTTCTACAGGCCTAGACACCATAAACATCTGCTAGCTTCATGAGCAGCTTGCTGAACTAATTCATCAGGGAGACTCTCGGCCGATCAGCATTGCCATATTGGTAGCTATTTTGTGGGCCAAAGGGGCACACCAACAAGTCCAACAAAATCATGTTTTTCCAGTATTCAAAATTGCCATGTTTTAAGTGTTTTGCTACATAGAATGGCATCTAAATGATACTAAATATCTGTGATGAACCATATATACAATCCAAACAGATTGCATCGGTAGTTCTAAGCATATATAATATAGAAGGACAACATTTTAAGAGGCAATTTCATGACATACAGATGGAAAGAAGTCAGCTAATAGAAATGGAAAGAAAGTCAGCTGGAATCCCCTGTGGTGAAGTGAGCAGAAACCTTGGCAATTTTTCATAGTTTTTAATTTACTCATCATAAGTAAAGGCAGTGAGTGCTGTTTAATTTCCCCTTTGCTTATACTTTATGCAATGTATAAAAATGTGACACATTTTTAAATTTGCATTTTCATAGCCCTTAAAAGCTGGATAATGTCAGTGAAGTTTCCATTTTTCCGCCACCGAAAGGTACCATGGTGCCACAAAATATTACTTCTCAATGCAGTGCAGTTTTCAAATAATAAAACACCTCAAATGTGTGATTGAGAGGTACATATAAATGTGAATTACAGGTCCTAGCTCAGAGTGTAACTCTTTCATACTGTTTTATATGTGCAAATCTCCAAAATATAACAAGTTCTATCGTAATTTATATCAGTGATTGCACTTGCAGGCTGCCTATGCATAAACAGAATAAGCAGAGTTCCTGTAAATCCTGTAAATCTAGCTCAGCATTGCTAAAGCCATGAACATCAAAGAAAGTAAATATTGACATGATGGGTGAAATTGTTAATAATGAAGAATGCATAAATGATCAAAAGCAGGAAACATATCTTATTAGCCACTGGGTGTTTTGCTTGCCTTCAAGCAGCAGAATTATTTTCTTTGTGAGATATTCTGAATTACTCAGGATACAGCTTGGCAGACATGGGCATTTGTTCCATTTCTTCTCATTAATATTTTGCCAGAAATGAAACATGCATGTTTGTCTTCTCAGCACTGCTTCACAGATGACACCCCCCTTCCCCCGCATAGAGATGATGCCAGTGTAAAACAAGCATATACATCATATTAAGTACAGCATGAAACTTTATTTTGCTGCAAGAATGTAGCCACAGTTAACTATTTAATTTTCACTGTCTCTGGATTTCTGCATTTCCTTTCCTTTTGACCCCTCTTATTACATCCCCACTCCACATCATGTGTGTGTAGATAGGCAGACAGATTCATGCCATACATCTGTTGCAGTGGGCTCTAGTCCATGAAAGCTTATGCCATAATAAAGTTGTTAGTCTTTGAAAGTAAATAACTCCTGGTTGTTTTGTTAGTCTGCTGCAGCAGATCAACACAACTACCCCCTGGACCTTTTTGTTAGGATCGTCCTACTCGTGTGTAGGACCCCGGCAAAGACACATGCCTGACTGGCGTGTTCTCTCCTTCCTGGTCAGTCCTTCAGGAGCTTCAAAAGCTTTCTCCAGCCTGAATGTCATAGTGACAGATGCCAAGAGGCATTTGCACACTTACGAACAGCTTACGAAGACACTTACGAAGAGCAGAGTATTAGCAGTTCGCGTAACAAACTCAGTAGCACAGCATTTTGGCTAAACTACCGGTACTTTATTTACATGTAATGCACTCGGAGCATTCTGACTTAGCTCCTTCCTCTTTCTCATCAGACAGCAAAGAGAAAGAAACAAAGGACAATAATCCAACATCATGGAACACAGTAATACAAAACATCCTGTCTCTGTCACTTCCCACACTGTGGAATGAAAACATACACCATCATGTGACAGAAAACAATCCCATGATTGCAAACACAGAGCAAGAATCCTAACACTTTTTTATTGACTTTTTAGTCTTTTAAGTGTTCTTTGTGTTACAAGAAAATAAAGTCAGCTCTAGACTTTGTGGATTTGACCTCAAGTGGCAATCCAACTTAATGTTCTGCATGTACTTTGAGCTATATTTTAGCATCATCAGTTTAGCATCATATTTCACCTGTGTAGATATATTCACATACTATAATGTTGGAGCTTGCTTTTCAACATCCTGCTAAGCTTATTCCAAACTCAGTAATTATTACCAGGATGTCCCCTCCCCCCCCCCGTTATAATCCTTATTGTTGCTCTGAGTGCAGGGTATTTTTGCTTGGCATTTTTCCTTCGTATATATTTCTTTACACATTCTATACAATTAACTAGAGCCACAGTTTGGAAAGTGCTGCCAGACAACCACTATTTTGTTTATATTTTTTTTAAATTTTTAAAATGTTTTATTAATATTAAAATGCATACAAAAATACATACACACAAGACATACACAACTTACAAAAATTACAAAAAAGATACACAAAACTAGAGAAATAGAAGAAAAAAAAGAAAAGAAGAAAAAAAGAAGAGAAAAAAAAGAAAATAGAAAAAGTACAAGATAAATACATTGATATATAAGTACCAAAAGAAAAAAAAGATCAATAACAGATTATAAGTATATATAAATCATAACATAACATAAGGCATAACTCAAGAGTTCATCTCATAATATAAATCATGTCAGAAATAAAAACAAAATCTAAATTCTACTATGCACCAATTATTAATCCCTATACTTTCTTATAATACTTATATTTCATGAATATATATACACAAAAACATTCACACCTGATCACACTTCACCTATGAGTCGACTTCCGCTTATCCTTTTCCCGGGTTTACGATTTTCTACCCTTTCGCATTGTTTCCCTTTTTTAATAACATTTATGCCTATGCGGGTTGTTAAAAGCAAATCCAAGTTTTTATCGTGGGGCACTGCTTCCTAAAATAGTCTCCCAATTTCCTCCAATTTTTTGCCGAATTTTCCCAACTCCCTCCCCTTATTATATTCGTTAATCTGTCCAAATCTATATATCCTAATAATTTTTCCTGCCATTCTTTAATGTTAGGTATTTCTTCTTTTTTCCAATATTTTGCCAGCAGGATTCTTGCAGCTGCCGTTGCATACAAGCATAATTTCTCATCTTGTTTTTTAATATCATCCCCTAACATCCCTAGTAGGAAAAATTCCGGACTCTTTTTAATATTATATTTACAAATTTTCTTCAATTCCTCCAATATTGCATTCCAAAATGATTTGACTTTATCGCAGTGCCACCAAATATGTACAAATGTCCCTACCTCCCTTTTACATCTCCAACACTGATTGTTTTTGCTTCTATACATTTTTTTGATTTTTACCGGCGTGAGGTACCACCTATAAAACATCTTCACCAAGTTTTCTTTAATCACCTCCGACGCCGTAAATGTCCATGAATTCCTCCAGAGTTTTTCCCAGCTCTCCGCTTGAATCGGTTTCCCCAGATCAATCGCCCATTTAGTCATTGTTTCCTTTACAATTTCATCCTTCAATTCCCACTCCAATAATACTTTATACATCTTGTTTATAATTTTTCGGTCCCCTTGTAATAAATTGGTCTCTAATAGCGAGGGTTCAATCTGAAAACCGTTTTTATTATAATCTTCTTTAAATTTGCTATTTATTTGATAATACTGCAACCATCCTGTTAGATATTGTTTTACTTCTTCATATTTTTTAAGTCCGAATTTACCCTCCTGCTCCTGCAACAAATCTGAATACCTTCCCCAATTCCCATTTGAATTTACTTTCTTAATTGTGATTATTTCAATTGGCGATGCCCATTTCGGCGTTTTGGGCTCCAGCAGCCGTCTATAACATTCCCAGATCTTCAAAAGCGACTTTTTAATTAAGTGGTTGTTGAACCCTTTATGAATTCTCACCTTACCATCTACTAGATAGGCATGCCAGCCAAATTTATTATCAATTCCTTCTAAATCCAGTAATTCATGATTTTTTAAGGTGATCCACTCCTTTAACCATAAGAAACTGGCCGCATCATGATACAGTTTGAGATTCGGCAAGGCTAGCCCCCCCCCCTGTCTTTGGCATCTGTTAATAATTTGTATTTTATTCTTGCTGATTTGTTACTCCATATAAATTTTATCAGGTCCGTTTTCCATTGTTTGAATATGTTATTCCCAGTGCCTAAAATAGGTAACATCTGGAACAAAAAGAGCATTCGCGGAAGAACGTTCATTTTCACTGCAGCCACTCTTCCTAATAATGTCAGATTTAATTTATTCCAATTTTCTAGATCCATCTTAATTTCTTTCCAAACTTTTATATAATTATCTTTTACCAAATTATTTGTATTATTTGTTATCCAGATTCCCAGATATTTAGTTTTCTTTACCACCTCTAATCCTGTTGTTTCCTCTAATTGTCTATTTTCCTCTTTCGTCATATTCTTGGTTAACAAATTCGTTTTTTTCATATTTATATCCAATCCTGCTAAATCCCCAAATTCTCTAATTTTTTCAATAATTCTTGGAATACTTTCTATTGGCTCTTCTACAGTGACTATGACGTCGTCCGCAAATGCCTTTACCTTGTGTATATCTTTCCCAATTTTTATACCTTTTATCGTATTTTCTTCCCTTAAATTTTTCAATAAAAATTCCAGACATAAAATAAATAATAACGGGGATAGTGGGCAGCCTTGCCTGGTCCCCCTCCGTATTTGGATTCCACCTGTAACTTCATTATTTATTATTAGCTTAGCACTCTGTGATTTATAAATTGCCCCTATTCCTTTGATGATTTTCTCTCCAAATCCCAACATTTCAATACAGCTCTTCATAAAAGTCCAAGAGACTTTATCAAAGGCTTTCTCCGCATCCAGCATCAGGAAAGCTACTTTTTTGTTAAACCTCAAACCTAAATGCTCTAAAATATTAATGATGTTTCTGATGTTATTATACATGAATCTGTCTGGGAGAAATCCTGCTTGATCTTTATTTATTATATTCCTCAAAACTTTTTTCATTCTGTTGGCTATCAAATCTGCAAAAATCTTGTAATCATTATTTAATAATGAGATGGGACAAAAAATTTGGATCTGATTTCTATCTGAATTTTGCTTTGGAATGAGTGCTATATAAGCTTCTTCCCATGTTTGGGGAATTGTGCCTTTTTCTAAAATTTCATTTAATAATCTATGCAGGGGGTCTATCAATATTGTCGCAAATTTTTTATAGAACATTGCCGAGATTCCATCTGTACCAGGAGATTTACCTGGTTTCAATCTTTTAATTGTTTCTTGTATCTCCTCCTTTGTTATTGGCTCGTTTAACCGTTTCCTTTCCCCCTCATCTATTTTATGCATACCAGCTTTTTTAATATACTCCTCAATTTTATTTTGATTTGGTTTCTCTTCCTTATATAAGTTGGCATAGTATTGTGCAAATTGTTTTGCAATTTCTTTAGGGTCTTCTATTATTTTCCCCTCCTTTATTATTTTATCTATCGTCCTTTCCTTTTGTTTCTTCTTTAACTGCCAGGCTAAATATTTTCCTGCCCTGTTGGAGTGTTCAAATTTTTTTTGTCTCAGATATCTTATTCTTCTTTCTGTTTCATCATCTAATATCATAGCAACTTGATTTTGTAAAACTTTTATATTCCTTTTCACATCCTCTTTATCTTGGCACCTCAAGGTCTCTAATATTATCTCGTTCTTTCTAATTTCTTTCAAGAGACTTTCTATTTTTTTCTCTCTTTCTTTCCTCCTCCAACTATTTTGACTGATAAAAAAACCCCTGAACACAGCCTTACCTGCGTCCCACACCGTATTTACACTGATTCCTTGCTTCATATTTATCTGAAAAAATTCCTTTATTATATCCTCTGCTTTCTTGACTACCTTTTCATCTTCCAATAGGAATTCATTTAGTTTCCACCTCTTGATATATTTCTCCGTGCCGATTATTTCCATCCCTATGGGGTTATGATCCGATATCGTTTTGGGCCAGATTTCTATCTTTTTACATCTTAACAGCAGCTCTTTAGACGCCCAGATCATATCTATTCTACTTTCTGAATCTTGGGGGTATGAATAGAAAGTAAACTGCCTTTGGGTTGGGTGTTTACGTCTCCATACGTCTTCCAAATCCAAATTATCTATTAATTGAAAAAAGGATTTTGGAAGGCGCCCCTCTTTTTTATTTCCTCCCCCCTTGGCTGATCTGTCCGCTTCTGTGGATATTACCCCATTTAAGTCTCCCATTAGAATAATTTTTTGATCACTATATTCCAGCAACACATTCTCTAATTTCTGGTAGAATTTTGATTTATTCTCGTTCGGCGCGTAAATTCCTATTAATATTATTTTCTCTAATTTAGCCTTAATTTTTAAAATTATGATTCTTCCTTCATCATCTTTATAGATTTGCTCTGGATTTATTAATTTGGGGTTGACATAAAATGCCACACCCCTTTTCTTGCTTACATCTGAGGATATAAATTCCATTCCTAGTTTCCTGTTTACCAAAAGTCTACAATGTTTCCTTGCTATATGCGTCTCCTGTAAGCATATTATGTCTGGTTTCTTTTTTATCAGCAGACGTTCCACTCTATTTCTTTTTACTTTGTTATTTAGCCCGTTCACGTTCCAAGAGGTAAGTCTTAAATCCATCTTCCACCCTTCTTCAATTTTATTCTTCCTGGCACAAGATGTATTTGTACAAATTACCTTTATTATTTCTCCTTCAACAGCACAATATATAATAAAATTTAGTGTCTCAATGAACACATCAACATGGCTTAGGCGATGATCATAAAGAAACAGAAAGCAAGAGGGAAGCCAAAGAGAAAAAGGAGAAAGGAAGAGGAAGGGAAGAAAAGAGAAGAAACCTGGGTAACTGCCAACATATTTTTGGATGGTTATCAGGCATACGAAATCAAGGCATCCAAACCGCTTGGAAGGGGACGACCAAGCGGGGGCTTAGTAATTCTGGTGGCTACCCATTTGGTTCCACAGGTGTCTGAATTTTTGGTCTACGAGCAACTGGCGCTGGGAATTATATTGAAGCTAAAACCCAAGAGCATCATTTTTGTCTCAGTCTATATGCCACCGCATACAGTGCAAACACAGATTGAGAGCACATGGCGTAAATTACACAGTTTCCTGCATTCCTGCCAAACTAAGTATCCCGGTGCACTATTCTACACAATGGGAGATATGAACGCCAGAATAGGCTCAAACGAGGACGGACTGGAAAGAAAATTCCCAATACTAGAAGACCTAAGGGAAAATAGCGCCTTTTCATTAAACCCTCCCCCGGAAAGATTGTCGAAAGACTGTCAAATCAATTTTGCAGGCTTCTGTATGGCTCTGCTACTCATAAGTCTAGATTTTATCATTGTAAACGGAACGCATTCCGGGGATAGAGAAGGAGAGTACACATTTTTAAATTCAAATGGAGCCAGCACAGTTGATTACTGTCTCACAACGAGGGAGGCTTTTGAATTAATTACACAATTCTATATAGATAATAGGACTGAAAGCGATCACCTACCTCTAATCATGTCCATAATTGGTAAAAACTCAAACCCACGTTCTGGCACAGAATACATAGAATCAGATAAAGCAAATGAATCTGAATTGCGCAGGAAAAAATGGACACCAGAGACAGCAACTGCAGCTGAGAATAGACTGAACTCACAAACTGCAATTAGATTAAGAACAACTATAATAAACAACTCTTCCATAGATTCCTCCCTGACTGCCTATGAAAATCTCATTGAGTCATTGCAGGATGTGGTCACTGTAAATACAAACTCAGACCGCAAGTCCCATACTAACAAAGGGTGCCATTGGTTTGACAAAGAGTGCCGTATGAAGAAGGAAGCTTTAAGGAATGCGTACATGGACTATAGAAATGCTGGACAAAATCTCTTACCTCCATCCTACTTTAAATTGAAAAAAGAGTATAAAGCCCTCTTGGTCTCAAAGAAAAGGCAAGCTGAGCGAAACTCCTGGTCCTTGTTATTGAACGCTTCACTAAATAATGAAACTAAAAATTTTTGGCAACTGGTCTCTGACTCAATGAAAACTAGCCTTTCAACTCCCAGCTGCGCCATTCCAGCCCAGGTCTGGGAGAATCACTTCAGAAATATATTTATGGAAAATTCAAACCTTACCATCGGTTCTCAGGAAGCTGACAGTGCAGAACTGGCACTGTTACCTCTTTGGAGACCAGTTACAGTGGAGGAAATTTATACATTAATGGAGAAACTGAAGAATGGCAAGGCCCCGGGAAAAGACTTTATACCAGCGGAACTTATAACATCCAACCAGCTCTGGTGGGCTCCGCTTTTGGCGGCCCTTTTCACAGTGGTAAACAGCTCAGGCAAAGTACCACAAAGCTGGAAGCATGCTATAGTCGTCCCAATATTCAAGAAAGGTGACCCTAAAGAACCCTCAAATTACAGGCCAATTAGCCTGCTATCAGTAATTGGGAAGTTGTATGCCTGCTTCCTAAGTAATAAACTGACAACTTTTCTTAATGAATATAACATCCTATCTGAAGCCCAGGCAGCCTATCGAGAGAATCACTCAACCACAGACCACTGCCTAATGCTGTCTTTCCTAGCCGAAAAATATACCAGGCCGCTTCAGGGCAAGCTCTTTGTGGCATTTATGGATCTGAAGTCAGCATTCGATTCTGTCCCCAGATCCCATTTGTGGACCAAGTTAGATCAGATAATACAGGACAAGCGTCTCCTCTTTCTTATAAAAGCCCTATATAACGGAACCAAACTGCAGGTCCGATGCGGTCAGCAGGGACAGCTATCAAATAATATCGAAATGAGTAGGGGGGTTCGACAGGGTTGTGTCCTGGCCCCAACATTGTTTTGCTTATTCCTAAATGATCTAGAAGAGTGCCTAATGGACGCAGATGGTCACCTTCCAAAAATAGGTATAAGAAGGACCCCCTTGCTGCTTTATGCTGATGACGCGGCCATAATTTCACGCACCAGACCGGGTTTGAAACACCTGTTGATGAAATTTTCTGAATATTGTCTTGGAAATGGCTTAACAATAAATTATGAAAAATCAAAAATCTTAGTATTTGAAAGAAGCTTTTCCCGGTTAAACTGGTCGCTGGATGGCCATGAACTTGAACAGATTAAACATTTCAGCTATTTAGGACTAACATTCCACCATACAAGATCATGGAAGTACCACTGGCAAACCTCCCTTCAAAAGGCGGAGATTACAAAACTAGCCATACTCCGATTCTTCCATACAAAGGGCGGCAAGTATGTACCGGCAGCTCTAAAAGTATTCAATGCAAAAACTGTCCCCCAAATCCTGTACACAGCAAATGTCTGGCAGAATGGGGACCTGCCTAAGCTAGATGGCTTCCAAGCACAATTTATTCGATCCTTGCTTCAGGTGCCCAATTGTGTGCGAAATTCCATACTCCTGCTAGAAACGGGTGAATGCCCAATTTCAACAAAGGCATGGTGGGCTGCACTAAAACATTGGCTCAAGATTGTAGTATTTGAACTTGGGGAGGGACTGTATAAATACCTGAACAATGAGGAATACATCAGCCAATGGCAGAAAACCATGGCGAGAAAAGCCACTGCTTTAGGTCTGTCACCCACCCAACTCTATTGCCTGGGATATGAAGGTGCCCTAAAGACCTTAAAGCAAAGACTTTGGGATAATTCACACAGTGATCTACGACATCAATCACTTGCGATCTGCAGTCCATTGGCAGTAGGAGTACAATATGGGCATGTCTTTAAGCCAGCAGCCTATATTCAAAACTTGACAGTGCCAAACTACCGAAGGCTGTTCACAAAAGCAAGACTGAATGTTTTCCCCTCTGCAGTGCTGGAGGGCAGGATGAGAGGAGTACCCTACCAGGAAAGACTGTGCTCGTGCACCCATGATGTAGATTCTATAAAACACATTGTGCTGCACTGTGGGAAGTTTGAGCAAGCTAGGGCTGAAGTGATTTCACCCCTGCTAGCCTTGCTCCCAGGAAAATCAGAGGATTTCTATATCAGGTTCCTATTGGAAGACCGGTCAAATGCCAGAACACTAGCAGTGGCAAAGTTTTTATCGGTGGTCACAAGAACTAATGTTTCCTATTCCGAATTTGAGTAAGATGTCTGAGTGGTTTGAGGGCGGGGTGTCCCAGCTGTGTATCGCTTGGTAACGAATTGATGGGTCTATGGACCGTAATAAATATTGTTGTTATATATATATATATATATATATATATATATATATATATATATATATATATAGTGTATATATGTATGTATGTATATGTATATATATTGATCTAAATGAAAAAACACCGAATCACCAAATTACTATAGTCATCCACTCCTCCTCTAAAATCTTCTCTTGTCATATGCTTTCAACTCACTCTCCTGGCTAAAGACCAAATACAAAGATTGTTTATTTATTTATTCTAATCTTCCTCCTCGTCACTCTCCGGTTTGTCTTTCTTTTTCTTTCTCTCCACCACCTCCCCCCCCCCAACGCACTAGCATACTTCCTCCAGAACTTCTCCACCTGGGACTCTGCCGTATATTTTCTTTTGACCTGCTTGTAAGTGAAGGTTATCCCTTCAGGAAACTCCCATTTGTAATAGATGTTGTTCCTCTGCAAAGCATCGGCTAATAACTTATATTTTGATCTTTTCCTCAATAGTCTTGGTGGTATTTCCCTCATAATGACAATGTCTCTGTCCTCTATCCTCAACTTCTGAACTTTTTTATGTTGCATTATTTTATCTCTTAGTATCCTAGAGTTCAGGAAGACTAAACAGTCATTTGGCCAATTGCCTGCTTGTGCTTGCTTTGTTCTTAATCTGAAGGCTCTATCTACACAAATGGATACGTCCTCTTCTTGTAAATCCATCCATTTTGCAATTTCTTTAATTATGATGTTTTCCACATTTTCCTCCGGGCTCTCTTTTAGGCCTCTGAGCCTCAATGTCAGGTCATTTTGCTTGAGCTCATGCATCGCGATCGTATCCCAAATGGCCTCTTGCATATTCTTTAATTTCTGCATTTCTTCTCTTATTTTTTCTTGGGCTCTTCTTAGTTCTCTCTGCTCCTCTGCATGTTTTTTTGATGTTTCCTCCTGTTTGTTCACTTTAATTGATAGGCCCTGGGTAGTTTCCTCCATCTTTTTATTTCTCTCTTGTAGCTCCTCATATTGTTTGTTCAGATCAATTATTGCTTTGGAATTTTCCTCAATCCTTTTCAAATTTTGTTCGATTTTACTGCCCATGTTATCCAATTTTTCATTCATAGAGTCCATCTTCTCATTAATCTCTGCTTTCATTCCTAAGATTAGTTCCCTTAAATCCATTGGTTCAGTTTCTGCGTTGGATTGCCTTCTTTGCTGGCCTGTTGCCGCATGCGTAGCTTGGTTTCTAAGTTTCTTGTCCATATTAGCCTTAATATTTTTGGAATACTGTGCCCAGTTGTGCTTAATCAAACCTTCCAAACTTTCCAGTCCTGAGGTGGGTTTAAATGTCTCTTTTGGGGGGGGAACTGGGCATTTATTTTCTAAGTTTGCATATTGGACATAGACTGTGCCAGGGAGAAAGGGTTATACAGCAAGTTGGCACTAGGAGAGGTAGTAGGGTCTGGTAGTGACTATTTTGTCCTGTAATTGCGCTTCCCCAGTCCGCCTGCTAGCCACCACCACGTGTCGCTGTTCAGCTTCCCTCCCTCTTTACTTGCTTTGCTTCTCTCCCGTTCCTTAGCTGCTCCCCTTCTTCCCGTTCTTTGCGCTCAGTTGCTTCCGGTTTAACCGTGATTCAGCACATTATTACCACCATTTTATGTTTCTGTATTTCTTAACCCCTTCCCCTCCCCTTCCCAAGTTCTCCGTTTATTTTAATAAGTTGATATGGTTGCGTTTCAGGAGTTTTCTCTCTGACCGCTATGTTCTGCTTTCCTGCCGCGGACCAGTTTTAAAGTATTTATCTTCCTTCGGGACTAGAAACACCCCTGCTCCTTCCCCCTTTCTCCGCTTACTTTTCAGTTCACTCTCCGGTGCTCCTTAGCCGCTCTTTAGTTGTCGACCGCTGGTTACAAATCACTAGCCTTCCGCCTCGTCCCTTCCCCAAAGTGTTTAAGTGGGTACCTCCAGACCAGGCGGTGGGGGGGGGGGTTTGTTCCTTACTCCGATCTTTGGATTCCTTTTTCCCTTCTTCCTCTGTTTCTTTGTTTCTCTCCCCGCGCTTCTTGTTACAATGTTGCAGCCTCCGGGAGTTCAGATAAGCCCCTTTCTTTATTCTTGTCGCTCTTTCTCGAACACTTCCCGATGAAAGCCAAGGCTAAGGTAAGTCTCCGATACTGTTTAAAACTGAGCCTTGCTCTTTGATTAAAGTCCTCAGTATTGCAGCTGCCGCTAGGTTGAGTCTCTCTCGGGGCCGTTTATAGGGGGATGGGAAGTTCCGTGCGCCAGGGCTTCCAGTTTTCGATCAGCTTTTTAATCATCTTTACTGCCCTTTCCTCTGCGCCGCTTTACACCCTTGCACCCCGAAAGTTTCCTTCGTGGGTTCCGACCTTCCGTTGCCCTCGGAGGGTCTTTTACTCCCCTATAATAAGCCAAATTAGTGGGAATATCTCGCCCACCTTTTCGGCCACGTCTTGACTCAGCCGCGACCAACCCGGAAGTCCCTCAACCACTATTTTGTTTAATCAACCTCTAAATGTTTCACAATATATATGGTTCCAGTTCATGTGCATTGTGATTCAGAGGAATTTATGCTTTTGTCCCTTGGTGTGGATTACTAATTCAATTCTCTTCATGAATGTGGATGTAGGTAGTGGAATAAATACACGCTCTTTTTACTCCTTCAAATAATTGGTAACAAGTGATAGCTATTAAGTTTCTGCAAAGGCTGGAGCCACAACAAAATCACCACATTTCCAGCTAATGAGAAGTATCTAGGCAAGACTGGAAGACAGAAGGAGAAATTGGGTAGACTTGTGAGGGACGTCAAATTATAATTCTCCTTTGAAACAGCATGATCCATATTTAGCAAGGTGAATAAGTGAGTTTTTCACCAGTAGAGAAGCAAAGGAAAGAAATAGAAGTTATAATTTATTTGTTGTTGTTGTTGCTGCTGCTGCTTTTGTCAACATTGAGAGCTGACCAGGAAAAAGCAGTTCTACACATCTAGTTCTTATATGGTGTATTTTAGGTATTTAATGCATTTGTATCTCAGCAGTTTCTCGAGTGAACACAAGGGGTCATGCATTGTTCTCCTGCCTCTCATTTAATCCACACAACAGCCCTGTGAGGTAGTTGAGGCTAAGAGGCAGTGTGTGGCCGAAGGTCACCCATTGAGTTTCGTGGCTAAGTGGGGACTTGAACCCTGGTCTCCTAAATCCTAGACTAACACTGCTACACAACCTGTAACTCCATAGCGTTTGGGGGGTTCCCTGGGTCATTAAAAAGGCAGAGAAATCCAATCAAGCATTTGGAATGTGCTTTAAATGTGTTTCATTTTCTTCTGTGCATAATCCCCCATCAACCATTCGACTTTCATTTGTCTGGTTACCAGTGGATCCAGACAAAAATTGACCATTATTGTGCTCCTTCAGTACCTTTATCCATAAACTGCTTTCATACTCATATCAAACACAAAGTTATGACTGCTTTCATAGTTAGGTTTTACATATACTGTACTGCATCAACAGACACTGGGAAGCAAGGGCCATTTTTTTAAAATGCTGGAAGAATGAGTGGAAAACGTGGAGAAGGAAAAATGTGTTTTTAATATGTGTTTTCAGTTTTAATTTTTTTAATGGCTGATGGATTTAATTATATTTAATATTTCATTATGTTACAGTGTTTTGAATGTGTTTTATTTATCGGTGTTGTTTTACTGCATGTTGCCCTCTGCCTTGTGCTTCTTTTGGATTAAATACCGTAAATAATGCAGTATATGACACATTGTGTTTTTAATATGTCAAAGGTGATATTCAATGTTATTCATACAGTACTTAGAGTATATTGTATTTTATCAACTTCCCTGTGATGTTTGGATGAAGGGAAGGCAAAATAAATAAATAAATCTTTAAAAAGTGTAGACTCCGTGAAATAATACTTTCCATAAGTTTTCTTATCTTTGGCAATGGAACGGTTGCTGCCAGCACAATGCAAATTCATGATTTCTGAATAGATACTTGCTCCAGCACAGGTGATTATCTTTTCGCATGGAGCTGGCTCCACCACCCAAAGTCTCCTCCTTGTGCCACAGTAGTTGCTGGTTGCTTCTCTAATTTATCTCCAGTGTCCCCTCCTGCACTACTCTATATAAAGATGGCAGCTTAAAGAGCATAGGTGGAGCTTGCCACAATCACATGAATATTGTGATTCTTCATCATCCACAGACATGGTAAATAGTTCAGATATTGAGATTGTTTTCCCTGAATTGCTTATCTTTATGACGAGGATGGACATGCATTATAGGACAATACCAATGTTTCTTACGTTTATTTTTGCTGGAAGTAAACTACTAAAACAACAACTACCCAATGCACAAGCCGCTGGGAGACTAAAGCTATTACTATTCCCCTATAAGTTTTAATGTAATGTTTTGTTTTGTTTATTAAATTTTATACTGCCCTTCATCCGTAGATCTCAGGGCAGTCCACAACATAACATTACATGATAAAAACCACAAACCCATTTTCAGAGACACCCCTACGTATAATGTGTTGCAGTAATCTAACCTACATTCTTTTTCTTATATATCCTCCCTGCAGGTAGCCAAGGGCAGTTTCCGCTCACACAGAATGTAACAGTTATCGAGGGTGAAACAGCAACGTTGACCTGTAGGGTTGATCAAAATGATAACACCTCCCTCCAGTGGTCAAATCCAGCTCAACAGACTCTGTACTTCGATGACAAGAAAGGTGAATATGCTTTGATTTCTAACTTACTTAAGTAATAAATAGTGTATTGATTAAAAAATTCTAAACTGCTTTAATAATGTCCTACAGTTTTTATTTATTTATTTGCCAAGAATTGCTCACTTATGCACCATGGTCAAATCCAGGAGTTTGTCCAATGGAGTGAAACTGAGGGCCAGGGCCAATACCAGACTTTATTTCACCTGGCTCAAAGACCCGGTTTGGAACACACACACACCCAGTGTCCATTTGCACACACACAGACAAAGTCTGGGAGCCTCAATGGCACCCCTCTGGAGGCTTCAGTGAAGCAAAATACCCGGCTAGTGCCCCCCCCCCTGTAGCTATGGCCCAGACTGAGGCATGCAAAGAAATGAAAGATAGATAAGTACTGTAATGTTAAAACTGATGGTGGTGATTGCTCAAAAAATGTTGGGCTGAATGCTGTGAATCAGGCAAACACTGCGAGTGAAATCAGAAAAATGTAAAGATGTTGATGTTTGGACTATGTTAGTGCCTATTGGTTCTGATTGCTAACTGACTTGTTTTTGCTCTGCTGTTGGGTTTTTGGGTATGGGCTGGGGAATCTGGGTCCCCAGTTTCCCATGACAGTATAGTTTTCCTACACCAGTGTGGTGTAGTGGTTAAGAGCGGTAGACTCGTAATCTGGGAAGCCAGGTTCGCGTCTCCGCTCCTCCACATGCAGCTGCTGGGTGACCTTGGGCTAGTCACACTTCTTTGAAGTCTCTCAGCCCCACCCACCTCACAGGGTGTCTGTTGTGGGGGAGGAAGTGAAAGGAGATTGTTAGCCGCTTTGAGATTCCTTAGGGTAGTGATAAAGCGGGATATCAAATCCAAACTCTCCTCTTCTTCTTCTTCTTCTTCTTCTTCTTCTTCTTCTTCTTCTTCTTCCTGTCAACTTTATTTTTCAAAACTCTTTTCTAGCAGGCATGTGGGCATGCACTTGACCTACTTGAAATGATCACCACCCTTGGTTCTGGAGGCTGTTCTTCAATCCCTGAGCAGTAGTATGGAGGAGCCAGGCTTACTCAAAACAGTGATGGTGTGTTTATGCCTCATGATAGCGGCAGACAGCTGCCCTTATAGTGTGATGGCCAGTGATGGCGAGAAGGAGAGGGAGAAGGGGCCAAACTGGCTGACTGCTTCAATATGGTGACAGTGCCTCTAAAAGTATGGCACCCAGCACCCACCTGATTGTGCTGTTTATTTGGCTGCCCACTCAGGGTTTGAAAGAATAGTTGAAGCAGCCATAGCCCATGAGCAGGTAGGAGCATGGTCCGGATCTTGATCCTATTGCTGTTGGTTGTATGTGTGTGATCACCCATAGCGCAAGAGAACAAAATTTTGTGTTGTCTATGTACTTATGTCCTGGATAAAATAATATGCATATGTGACTTGAACTCAATATGAAAATAATGATGCTGATCTGCATTTTTTATTGTTATAAGGATTACCATGATAAAGTATGGGCGGCTATTGAATACTTTTCTTGTATATTATTATATATTTAATTAGTTTATATTTTGGTTCACTTCTATTATCTATCTGCTCTATGTGTGTTTTTTAGTTTTCCTTTATCATCTGTCCACTTGGGGTTAGACATGAAGCTCATTATTCCCCATACAAAAATGGTTTCTATAGATACTTTAATTCCTTGACTGACTTAAACCTGGTCAATAAATTCCATATAGAAATACCTTATTCTTCAATGAAAATATCAGATGGAATTACAGTGCCAAAATGCAGTTAATATTAAGCATTAATATACTTACAAATTTTTAGTCTGAGACACAATAATGCTTATACTTGGTGTGTGTGTGTCTGTGCTTCCAAATGGCAGTATGATTCATTAGAAATACAGAAAACATAAAATATCGAAAAAAGGAAAGTAATTCCACAGCCACTCTCCCAGAGGTTTTTTCTGTATTAAGACAGGAACAGATTACTGTATTGGATGAAACAATAGAAAGATGATGAAAGGAATATTTTAGCAGCTCAGTCCTATATTGATCTATATTCAGAAGTCCCACTGAGTTCAATAGAACTTACTCCCAGGTAAGTGTGCAATAGGATTACACTCAATGAATATCCTGAGGATTGCGCAAAGGCAGTATAAGCTTCACTCAATAGCCTACCAAGATACAGTGTAAAGTTTGCAAGCAGGGAAGATACGTTTCTGTTGCCATTATTGAGAGAAATAGAAAACTTATCTGCTCCCAATCATTGATGTTTTCCTTAGGAGTTCCGCTCCTTATGAAGTCAGCACTGGCGCTGATGATGCCCTGTGTTTAAGGCTAGATGCAGCCCTTTCTCCTGAAGTCACAAACCCCCCTCTCATTCCGAATGTCCTCATTCCCCACACAGACAGTGTGGAGGCACAAATAGGATTTTCCCCCATTAGGCAGAGACCTAGAATACAAACAGTGGCTTGTTTTGTTTGAAGGGCTGTTGTAGGGTATTTCTAGAGTAGATGGCCAGTTATTCAGCAAAAGTGTTGCTTTACTTAATTTATGGGCAGCAGCAGAAATGGTGACAATGAACAGAGGAAGATTAAATTCATGACCTTCAGTATCATGGCATGAAATTGAAATACCCTAATCAAATTTCTCAGTTAGCGACATGCCATGTGTTACAGTGCAAAATAAAGTAAAGCCAGCAAAAATCTTATATGAAAACTCAGCATTTTGTAGCATTTGAATGTTATTTTTAGATAGGAAAGATGGTGTGGTAGTTAACAAATGAATTTGGAAAAGGAAAGGGCCATGTTCAAATATATTTTCATCTCATTCTCTCCAAGCACCTCATTCTTTGCATTTGTTCTGTGTTAACAGATTTAATTTTGCAGTACTTTCTGATATGACTTATCTCATGGAAAATTTGACTCTTCATCCAATCAAGTGATGTATGTCAAGAATCATGGGCAGTTATATACCTTCTTTAACTTGTATATCTTATTTAATAGACTATATACTAGTATTTTTAAATGCCCTTAAAAAAAAGTTTTGCAACTCATTAGCTGGTGTCCTGTATAGAGAATTTATTATGTTGATTCACGATTCTAGTCATTGATCATAATGGTACTCTTCAAAAATATATCAGCTTCCATATATTAGATCAGTGAGAAAAATATATTTCCAAAGTGCAATTCGAGAAAGAATATTAATTTAAGTAAGCACACACATAGAATTACATACAGTGAAAAATTAAAATATGCATTTGGATTGCAATAAAGCAGCCACATTGGCCAATGAGAATAATACCGAAATCCATATTAAGACAATATCTTTATTACCAACCAAACGTCACTAAATAGTATACAAACCTATTTTGTGCTGTTTGTTTGGCCTAATAAACATATTGTTCCAATATGGATTTTGGATTAAATTAACAGAATTCTAGTCTAGTATCCTGTTCTAATAACAGCCAACCAGATGCCTAAGGGAAGCCCACAAGGAGGCCTGGAGCGCAAGCTCATTCTGCTCCACTTTTTCTCCCCAGCTACTGTTATTCAAGTACTACACACACTCATTGTGACTACAGTCACACCTCTGGATAGGAATGCTGCGGGTTGAGTACAACATGGGCCACATACGCGCCGAACCCGGAAGTAACGGAACGGGTTACGTCCAGGTTTGGCGGTTCGCACATGCGCAGAAGCATCGAATGACGTCATGTGCATGCACAGAAGCACCAAACCATGACCCGCGTGTGTGCAGAAGCACTGACGTGGGTTGCGTACTGCTCTAAACAGATCCCGTTCGCATCCAAAGGCACCACTGTATTAGCCAGAGTTAGCCTGATAATACAGTACTTTCAGGTGGTTGCCATATGCATCCAATGATTTGTCAATTTTAAATTTATCAACAAGGCCTAGAGATTAAGTTTCTTGTTATCACTATATCCCTCAGTTCCTCAGACTCCCTTCCTGTGCAAATTAGTTCAGACAAACAGCTCTGCCCTACAGGGTAGATGGGGAAAGAAATGGGGCTTTATTGTGCCTATAATTTTTAAGGTGAATAACTGTGCCCTAAATATTTACCAATACTCTGCTATGAAGTCAACAGACTAATTACCTTTCTATGGATCTTTTTATCACTCTAAAAATAAGGAGAAATTACAAAGCTGCTGAGGATAGCAGGAAAAAACCCTGTTTCTTTTAACAGCATGATGAAGAGTTTTCCTATGTACTTAACACAATGATGGTCTGAAAATGAAGGATAGGAGGTGAAAAGAGTAAAACACTGCTCTTTTGAATTGAACCGTGGGGAATTTCTGAAAGATTTACAGCTGTATTGGCTCATTGCTTAATCAGAAGGCAGAGATATGTTCTCTGTGTGTGTTCGTTTCTCCTAATGAGAGAGACTATTAAACTAGCCCAAATGATATATCCCCCCCCCCCAAGTTTGGTATGAACGTCTTTCAAATGGATTCTATTTTATGTCTTCATTTTACTTCTCTGCATTTTCCTGTACTGATGACTTTTAGGTAATACTGTATATAGGAATGTGGCTCTGGTTAGCTGTGGATATTTCCTGTATTTATAATCATGGGAACATATAGGGTCTTATTGCAGATTAAATTATGCTCCTGATACACATCACCCCCCTTTTATTTATTTGATTTTTTAAAAAAAATTCCTTCCAAAGTATCAGTTTTTGCTTTCGTTCTCAGCTCTGAGAACTTAAGAAAAGGAAAACCTTGCCTGTGAGATTAAAAATCAGATCACCGTGTTGTCAGGATGTAATGAAGGGTGTTGAGAGAACCACACAGAATCCTTCCAGTCTTACTGAATAATGAAAGAATATCCAATCAGAAGTAAATTGATGTTATTATCATAATAAATAATTTTCACTATCTATGAAAAACATGTATACAACAGCTCTAATGCCACATGTTGTATCTGCGCTGGAAAAGCAAAAAGTAGATAAAAACAGGTGCAGGATGGGAAAAATGAAAACATAAATATGATTATTGTAGTTTAAAATTTAATAATAAGAGACAATATGTATGTAACACTGCTACATTCATTCCCCCCCTTTTCTTAACTGCTACCAGTAATTTCAAAATATAATAATTTAAAATTCATTAAGGATCTACAGGAAACAGTGGTAGAAGTAAATGATGTTAACTTATTAGCTTAAATACTGGAAGCGGTGTTCCATGTTTCTGTATATGTCACCTGTGATTATTTCTGCTTGTCCTACTTAAGCAATGTAAATAAAATAGCGCTTTCGTTTTCCTGTAAGGGACATAAAGCATGTTTTGTATCTTGGAGTGGGACAGAGACTGGGGAGTGAGGTTTCCACATGTACACACTTTCAGCAGCCATGAATACTGATTTCCCCATGAGAAAGATAGGCAGAGTAATCCTGTACACCAGGCATCCCCAAACTTCTGCCCTCCAGATATTTTGGACTAAAATTCCCATCATCCCGGACCACTGGTCCTCTTAGGTAGGGATCATGGGAGTTGTAGGCCAAAACATCTGGAGGGCCAGAGTTTGGGGATGCCTGCTATACACTGATTAATTTAAGAACAGATAAATGCCACAGCTGTAATTTAAGTTGCTGTTGGTTGTTAGGTGGGGATATTGTTTAGGTGGGGGGAGATTGCTGCTGAATTTAATGTTTTATATCTTTATTTTAGATTTTATGTTTTATGTGGAAATTGTTCCAATTAATTTGTGCACTTTTTGATGCTTTGTTTATATACCCTCCAACATTGCTCAGTTGAAGATAGGGGCATTTCTCGCTCCCCATAACTGACCGTCCTCAACCCCCCATTTTATAGCCCTCCCCCCACCCACCACCCACAGTGCATTTCATCATCATCATCATCATCATCATCATCATCATCATCATCATCTTATTTGTATGCTGCCTTTCCATAGTTAAAACAATGCTCAAAGCAGCTTACAGCATGACAAGATTTACATAAATACCAACATAACAAAAGTCATAATAAATAAAATGCATCAAAAAGTACAAAACCAAATGGAAAACAATTTCCACATAAATCATAAAATCTAAAACTAAGAATACAGCATGAATATCAATCACAATTTAAAATACATAGATAAAAAATAAAAGCAATTGAAAAACAAAAAACAAAAACGGAGCCCTCTCTGCCCAGCACCAGCAGAAGCACTCCTTTATGGGGCCTGTCAGGCCCCACCCCAAGCCAGGTGAAGAGAAGCAGGGCAGGGCCCTTCAGGCTCCCAGCCGGTCAGTCCTGGGCCGTTTCCACCACCATTACACCAATGGGACACAGCACATACACCTTCCACCATCCAGAGAAAACCTCTTAATTCTGATTGACAAAAAGAGAAACACACATCAATAAATAAATGTTAGAAAAGGGCAATATTAAATGCAGACACACAAAGCATTTTTTTAAAAAACCCTTGCGCTCCGCTCCACTCCCCCTTTCTTTCCGCCCAGGGTAGCCCTGCCCTCTGCCTGCCCCTCAGAGCTGACACATCATGCAAGGCTGGGCCTTGGCAGCAGGAAGCTCTCCTATTATTCACCAACTCTTCAGCAGCAGCTATGAGGTGCCCAAGGAAGGAGACTGGCAGTAGCAGCCATGGAGAGGCAACAGGATTATATCTCACAGCCAGTCGGAACAAGCATCAGTATAATGGTTGAACACCTGTTGAACACCAGTCTGAAGAGGGAGAAGGAGGAGTGAGCCCATCTGCAGCTCATCTTCCTTCAGAGATATAGAGCAGAATGCACTGATGAGAACAGCTGGTTCCAGACCTCTTCAACAGAGCTCTCAGCAGTAGTGAGATGCTGGAAACAATGCCTGTGGTTCCTAGCTCTGTCTTGCTGCTTCCTGCTCTCCGTCTGGACTCTTGGCTCTGTGATCATCTGGGTTCCCTCACCACTAGACTGTGGGACTTCATAGGTGGATTCTGTTCTCAGGGATGTGTTCTTCAGAGATATCTAGCCCCTGCTTGCTTGGCAACGGGACTCGGACAGGGCTACATCTTCTTTCTTGAGCTCTGCGGTAGCAGCACTAGCAGGGGAAATAGTGACGTTCTGGGATCAAATCAGAAGCCAGGATGGCTGTTGTAATTCTGGGACTGTCCCTGGGAAAATAGGGACAATTGGAAGGGTATGTCTTTATTGTTTATGACTACTTTTCTTATGTTTGCAGTCAGTGTACTTTTTTTTACATGTTGTAAACTACCTAGGGCAGGCATCCCCAAACTTCGGCCCTCCAGATGTTTTGGACTACAGTTCCCATCTTCCCCGACCACTGGTCCTGTTAGCTAGGGATCATGGGAGTTGTAGGCCAAAACATCTGGAGGGCCGCAGTTTGGGGATGCCTGACCTAGAGCATAGTTTTAACTATGGAAAAGTGGCATACAAATAAAATGTTTGATCATTTGATTAATATACTCCTTACTTGCCAAAATAGCTTCTAAGTAGTTTATAAGTTATAAAATATGCCTGCACATAATTAAAATACACAATAAAACAATTTAGCTTCCATACCCCGGAAGCTTAGATGCAAGCCATTAATTGTTTCTGATTTGAATAAAATAGGAGGTTAACTGAGACTGCTTGCTTGCTTGCTTGCTTGCATGAAGGGATGAGCTGTGGGGTTTTATTCTGGCAGGTGAAAATCATGCATATCTCATTCTGCTAAGATGAGATTTGATCATGCAAAATTGACCATTGTCTGGCCATGGATTGGCTCTGGAATATGTAGTGCAAAATGGAAAGGCAGGTGCTTTTGAAAATATAAGTGCTATACTTTTTTATTTGCAAGCATAATAAAAACTTTTAAAGGCAACAATGACAGCTCGTACTTTTTAATCTTAAAGAACATACAAAGCATTTTAGGATATATAAGAAATATATTTCCTGTTATATAAGAATTTTTTAACAAGGCTATCCAAAGTCCCTAATCCAGTAAGCTCTTGGAATGGTTTCCTTGAGTCTGGGGTGGTTGTCTCATTTGGTCATCGCACCACATGTAAGAAATGAAAGGTTGCCAAGCATTATAGGAGGATAAAGGGTCTGTTTTGCCCCTGGGCACTTTGACTTGAAATGTCAGTTAATGTGGTTTCTTAGGTATAACATAGGAAAGAATGGGAAGTAGTTGGAGTTCTGTTCCTAGCTTGAAATGCCCTGTTAGGCAACAGGAGTATCCCAAATGTCAGTTATTAATTAATGGTTATCATAACATAACAATGACATGTTATATTTAATTGATGAGTCATACTCTAGGAGTAGGAATCTCTTCAAAGGTTTAAACATTAAGGCCCTCTTTCTGTGGAAGCACTTTAGTACTGCATGTCAATCCTTTTGTCTTCTGAGGTAATGACTTGAATCTTATTCAGAGTGTGTCACCCAGTGCATAATTATCTTTGCGTTACTATTCAAAAACAGAATGTGGTTGATTTCGTTTAACTTGACAGCCATGTTTCTTTGGCTCAATAAATGTTATCAGGCATTCTTTGGCTGCTTCTATTGCATCAGCTTTAATTAGTTTTTGATTGCTGTTAATTTCACAGCCTTTCTGTTTAATAAATTGCATCAAAAATGCTTTAGTTTTTGTTGCATCAACTTTAATTAGTTTTGTGCATTGCTTACTTGATTTTATTTGGTCTCTTTGAAGGGACATGTCCCCCCTTCCTTTCCCAGCATCTTATTCCTTATATATTTCCATGATGATATATATGGTGTCAGTGATGAATAGAGCTAATTGAGTCCTTCTCTAATGACAGCACACATGTAATTTAATTTTGTTTATTTATTGAAGTTATATACTGCCCTATACCCAGCAGTCTCAGGCAAGTTCACAGAATAAAATCAAGATCTAAAACCACAAAATACATAATTAAAATAAAAACAACCCAATTGGCCCCTCAAAAAAGCACATTTTAAAAGGACATAGGATATAAATCAGATCAACCAAATCCCTATATAATTGGGATATAGATGGCTCTATGAAATAAAAGATGGCAACTTATGTTTTACCATCTTCCTCAGCATTCAGTAAATATTCCAGTTTTTAAAGTGATCACACTACCATTCTAGACACTTGGACAACAATGTATCCCCAGTTTTTTAGTCCTGGGCAAAACTTTTTGCAGTTCGGACAGAGTGTTTTTTCTTCCTTTCTCTGCAATAATGTATCTGAGGTTAGGGTGGCTGATTTCTTCCTTTGGTGCTGTTATCTAGTTACATTTATTTATTGCATATTTACAAACAACTTGGATTAAGGTATTGAGGAGATGCTCAACAAATTTGCAGATGGTACCAAACTCAGAGGTGTAGCCAATGCCTCAGAAGGCAGAATCAGAATTCAAGTTGACCTTAACTGATTGGAGAACTGGGCCCAAACTAACAAAATGAATTTCAACAGGGACAAACGCCAGGTTCTATACTTAGGCAGGAAGAATCAGCTGCATCAATATAAGATGGGGATGTTTCGCTTCCCTGTAGTACATGTGAAAAAGGTCTAGGGGTCTTAGTAGAAAACAAGCTTAACATGAATTAACATGAATGGGATGCAGTAGCAAAAAACAAGCAAAGAAAGAAAAACACTAATGCTTTTCTAGGCTACGTAAATCATACAAAAATATAATGTCCAGATCAATGGAAGTAACAGTACCACTCTATTCTGCCTCAGTCCAACCACAGCTGGAATATGTTCAGCGAAGTGCAACGAATATGATCAAGGGTCTAGAAACCAAGCCTTATGAGAAATGGTTGAAGGAAGTGGGTATGTTTAGCCTGGTAAAGAGAAGACTGAGAAGAGTTATAACAGCCATCTTCAGATATCTAAAAGGTTGTTATATGGTGGATGGAGCAAGCTTGCTTTCTCCTTCTCCGGAGGCTAGGACCCAGACCAATGGAGTTAAGTTACAAGAGAGGAGATTCTGACTAAACATCAGGAAGAACTTTCTAACAGTAAGAGTTGTTCAACAGTGGGACAGACTCCCATGGATGGTGGTGGATTCTCCTGCCTTGGAGGTTTTTAAGCAGAGGCTGGGTGGTCATCTGTCATGCATGATCTAGCTGAGATTCCTGCATTGCAGGGGGTTGAACCAGATAACCCTCTGGATCCTTTCGAACGTTACAGTTCTATGATTTATATCCCACCTTTCCTTCAAGGAGCTCAAGGTGGCATACAAGATTCTATGCTTCCCCATTTTTATCCTCACAACAAACCTGTGAGGTAGGGTTAGGCTGAGAGTGAGTGACTGGCCCAAGGTGAACATCATGGACAAGTGGGCACTTGAACCCTGGTTTCCCAAGTCCTAGTCCAGCACTTAAACCACTATGCAACACTGTCAGTTCCCTAATTTTCCCTACTCTGTTATCCACAGAATCAGAAGGCATTTTTTGTAGAGAGAGAGAAAAGGTATTGAAAACCTCAGCATTTTCCTTTCATTCATCGCTGCCATTATATATGAATGTCGCTATGTAAATAACGATGAAGTAGTGACTGTCAACTATTGTTTGTTATGCTTGGGATGCCCAGGTGCTTCAGGCTCAAATTCAGCCAAAGTTATAGTAGTGAAAACTGACAGAATCATTGCTGTCTCTAGCATTTTCATCCCACAAATGAACTGAAGATGGTTGGAATGCTTTGCATTGTAATTCTTCTAGGCTACTGGCCATCTAGTAGGTAAATGGGTTTAATGTTATGATGTATTAAGGAATGCAATGCCAATTATAAATGCTAGTAGATAAGTGGTATATAAGTGGGATGCAGGTGGCACTGTGGGTTAAACCACAGAGCCTAGGGCTTGCCAATCAGAAGGTCAGCAGTTCAAATCCCCGCAACGGGGTGAGTTCCCTTTGCTCGGTCCCTGCTCCTGCCAACCTAGCAGTTCAAAAGCACAAAGTGCAAGTAGATAAATAGGTACTGCTCCAGCGGGAAGGTAAACGGTGTTTCCGTGCACTGCTCTGGTTCAGCAGAAGCGGCTTAGTCATACGGGATACATGACCCGGAAGCTGTCTGCAGACAAACGCTGGCTCCCTCGGCCTATAGAGTGAGATGAGTGTGCAACCCCAGAGTTGTCCGCGACTGGACCTAACTGTAAGGGGTCCCTTTACATTTACCTTTAAGTGGTATATAAATGCTAGTAGTTAAGTGGTATATAATACAAAAATATAGTAAAATAAAAATGTTAGTCACTTGAAAGACACAAATAAATGACAGGAGTGGAACAGAAACAATATTGTATCTAGTTCAAAATCCATACTATAAGTACTACTTATAGTGCAACGCTATACATGTCTACTCAGAAGTAAACCCCATTGAATATTATGGTACTTACCCACAGGGATATGCATATAGCAGCCTCCTCTGACCTGGTGCCCTCTAAATGTTTTAGACTACAACTCCCTTCAGCCCTGACCATTGGCTACATTGGCTGGGGATGGTAGGAGTAGCAGTCCAAAACGTTTAGAGGCACCAGATGGGGTTGGGCTGCCTGATTCAAGATTGGGTGTTCAGCCTGTCTTGCATGGGCTGCACTCACCTTGAAATATTATGTCCATAGTTTGTTTTTGTTTTTTTTTGGGGGGGGGGGACCTTGATCTGGTGCTTTTGCTAGATGTGAGGTAGCATTGGTATTAAGCGATTCCCAGGTTTGACTGTGTACAATGTACTGTACAATTTATACATAGAAAAGCAAGAGAGATAATATTTACCCCAAGTCCATCCACTGATTCCATAGCTGAATAGGCAATTGTTCCTCAGTTCACAAAGCCTAGGCAAGACCTGTACACGGCATCTATGTCACTCCTTTTACTGTGTCTTGTAAATGCCAAATTGTCCATTTTATTGCACAATATAAACACATTCTCAGCTTTGATATCACATCCAACTTCAAGTCCACTTCCATAGTAAGACACAAGGTGAGGCTGATTTGCAATGCCCATGAAAGTTTCTCTGCCTCATTTAACAACTACAAGCTAAACACATTCTGGCTTCTCTTCAGGAAAAAGCCGCAGCGCCTTTCATTTCATCTCTATGAGAAAGGGGCCTAGTGAGTATGTTCCTTTCCATATATTAAACAGAAGCAATGGCCTGTTACTGAGGGTTCCAACCATATTCTTAGCCTGCACCTCATATTAGCAACTAGAACATAAAATAGTTATATATATTTTTATTTCATTTTTTAAGATGTGAAAGTCTTCAGGCTGCAGTCTCCTTCCTCACCTTAAACTTTGGGGTTGTTTTTTTTACTTTTAAAATGGCTCAAAAACTGGCATTTTTGTTCTAAACATTTGGAAGAATATCATTTCCCTTTTCACAGTTTACATGCTTTGGCACTAACCTTTATGCTTTGGCACTAACCTTTGATTACCTTAAAACATATGGTAATATATCTCTTGTTTATGCTTCAGGCTGTGTTTTAAATGTGTGGCTTGCTGCAGTACAAGCAGCATGTTTAGCTTCATAATCTCTGTATACATTATTTGTTTTCTTTGTTCTTATTTAGGTATTCCTTTAATTCAGCTTTGACAGCCTTTAAGTATGTCAGACTTGCTAGTAATCACTCTCCAGCCCAAGGCCAAATGCTGCAAAGCACAGGTCTGCAGATGTGAAGTAAAATTAAGGGTACTCAGTATTTCCAAACAAGCTGTGACTATACTATTGAATGGTTTTTTTAAAATAATTTTAGCTAAACGTTGCAGTCTTAAGCATGCTAATTTGTCCACAAACTTTCTATACAAAAGATAGATAGCATAAGGCTATTTATTGCATCGCATGGCCAAACTCTGAGACCATCATAATACAAATTTTGTAAATGCTAAGTGAAATATTTGTGGATGTAGTACAAATACATCCACAAGGAATTACTAATGCAAAGATAATCCAAAAACCTATAGTAGTTTTACAGCTGAAATTGAAATTGTAAGTACAAAGAACAAATTTTGAATCGTTGTAAATAAACATTTTTATGACAGGTTACTAGAAATTGAGGGGATATTGGGGGGTCATCTGCAATGCAGGATTCAAGTGCTTTGCTTCTTACAGATGGCTATCCAGTCTCTGCTTAAATATGTTTAGTAAAGGAGAGCCTAAGTCAGTTTCACTGTTTCACAAATCTTGCCATCAGGATGTTTCTCCAATATTTAGCTGATATCTGCTTCCTTGAAAATTCTATCAACTAGTTTTAGTCCGTCCCTCTGGAGCAACAGAAAACAAGTGCTCGACCTTCTGCACACCAGACTGTAAGAATTTGCAGACAGCTGCCATGTCTCCAGACTACACATGCCCAGCACTTTCAAGCTCTCCTCCAAACCCCTCACCATTCTAGTCTTCCTTTTTTGGACCTGCTCCAGTTTGGTTCAACCACACCTGGATCCAATTAACCATATTGTATCACTATCCAAATCTGGTGCTGTCACCACTTAGGTTCTGCAGAGTGACAGAGCTACCACCATATCCAGAGCCTGGTGACTCACAGTGGCAGTGGGACATGGGGGACACAGACTGGGACACATCCCTGCACCAACTTCAGGCTGATGCAACAGTCAAGCCCAGATCAGTCCCTGTGCCAACCAGTGCCAGCTATTAGAATAGTTTGGGATACAGAAGATCCTCTAACCAACTGATGGATTGCATAGCTGCCAAGTACCCCGTTTTCCCCATGAAACCCCCGTTTTTACTTACCTTTTCCTGGTGGTCTCCCGTATCACTTCATCTCCCGTTTTTCTCCATTGTTTTCTCCTGCCGGCGGCCATTTTTTTCTTTCCGATTTGCCCTTCTATGGGCACCAAAAATGGCCGCCGCCGGCTTCAAAAGTCGCATCTACGCATGTCCGGAAGTGCATAGACGCGACTTCCGGTGTCGGCGGTGGTCATTTTTGGTGCCCATAGATGGGCGGAGTGACACCGGAAGTTGCGTGACGCACTTCCTGACATGTGTACAAGCGACTTTTGAAGGCGGCGGCAGCCATTTTTGGTGCCCATAGAAGGGCAAAGTGACACCGGAAGTTATCGCAGTCCGGTACTTGGAAGGTAAGATGGATTGTTCCTGGACCAGCTCAGCTCCACCACTGTTCCCTGGTGGCCCTTACGCCCACATGTGTGTTTCACAGGCAGAAGGCAAGCTCTGTGCCAGTGATGCAAGTGCCAGCTGTGATGACAGCTGGTGAGCTAGCAGAAGCAATCCAAACACCACATAGCCCAGCATGTGGGGAGGAGTTGGCTTGAAGCCTACCTCATATTTTACCATGAATCCAAGGAAAGACTTGTTGAATGCTTGCTGAAATCAAAGACATACTATGTCCACAGACCTCCCGTGATCTATGAAATTAGTAACTATTAAAAGGGGAAAATAATGTCAGTAAAATTTAAGTGGTGGAGGGTAGCTGAAGTTCTTGGTCTTTATCTTGTTGGGCAGTGATGAGTCTCCTTTGCTGTGGCATGGTTGTAGACAAAACTGCCTGTGATACCAATGACAGCATGCAAGAATTCATCAACAAGCTTAGTTTTATCATCATCATCATCATTTATTAAGCTTGTATTTTTTTATTGCCAAGGCTAAAGTTGTAGCAGATTTGCATGAGTTCATGCAGCTATGCTGAAGAATGTTTCTTCTCTAGTAAAAGAATGTGGGGCTTTTGAATAACAGGTAATATATTCTATGGCAGTGGTTCCCAACAGGTGGTCCGGGGACCCCCAGGGGTCCGCGAGCTATGCCAGAGGGGTCCTCAAGATGCTATTAGAATAAAAAATATATTAAATATATTTCGTATGATAACAGATTTTTTGTTTTGGCCACTTCCTGCATGAGCAGAGTCTAGCACAAAACTAGAATTAGATAGAGGCAGTAGTTCTGCTGTATGCCGTTAGGTAGTGCTTTACAAACACTACTGTTTTGCAAAGAGGCAGCGCGCGCATTCTACTAACGCTCACCTCCCCAAGATGCTTTGCGCGCGTCAGCTTCATTTGTGCACTACTGCACAGGTACCCTGTCTTCTCCATTCCCCTCCCTCCTCCCTGGGGGTCCTTGTCACAATAATGGGGGTCCTTGTCACAATAGCGGCTCGATGAGGGGTCCTCGAGAAAATTTTGTTGGGAACCCCTGTTCTATGGGAAGAAAATGGAAAACATGGAGGCCTGAAGGCTTTTGTTCTCTATTCAGAAGCAATTTCAGAGTGACAGAAGATGGAAGACTTATGGCTTTGCATATATGGGAAAAAGTAGACTTTTGTACCCAAGTGATAAAAGCTTTCAACCTCCTCAATTTGTTTATTTTCTAGACTGTTAACTTTTCTACTTCATGACCCATCATCTTTCAGTTCCCTCCTTCCATATTTGACCACTGCTACCACTCCCCCTAAGGGACCCAGGTGGCGCTGTGGGTTAAACCACAGAGTCTAGGGCTTGCTGATCAGAAGGCTGGCAGTTTGAATCCCTGCAATGGGGTGAGCTCCCGTTGCTCGGTCCCAGCTCCTGCCCCCCTAGCAGTTCGAAAGCACATCAAAGTGCAAGTAGATCAATAGGGACCGCTCCGGCGGGAAGGTAAACGGTGTTTCCATGTGCTGCTCTGGTTTGCCAGAAGCAGCTTTGTCATGCTGGCCACATGACCTGGAAGCTATACGCCGGCTCCATCGGCCTATAGAGCAAGATGAGCGCCGCAACCCCAGAGTCGGACATGACTGGACCTGATGGTCAGGGGGCCCTTTACCTTTACCTTACCACTCCCCCTAATTATCTCCTCTTCTTTGGAAGATGCTGGTTAGCCCAGAGTATCTGAGTTCCAGTTTGCTCCTGTCACTCCAAGTAAATTTCCCTCTGGTTCCTCTCTTTCTTATCCATGTTGTTAAGGGCTTCTCTGTCCCCTGCATTTCTGATACTATTATTAATATTGTTTAGCATTCTTTTAATCCTAACCCAATCATCACCCTGTAAAGTAGGTATTATTACTTCTAATTAGGAAAGAATAACAACAGCATCAACTCTACAGAGATAAAAAGTATATTTAATTCTTACCTCATCTTGAATGCCAATGTTTTTTCAAGGGAAAAATAACTTTGTGTTTTGAAGATTTAAATTAAAATCAATGTGGAAAAAGAATACGGGTGAATTTAAATCTTGTTCTGGTTTGGGGAGTATGTTGGGGCACCAGGATGGGGTTTATATACAAACCATTTTCTGGCTGTCCCTTTCTGATCCCACTGCTGAAGCTCTGGTGTTGGTTGGGCCACGCAAATTGACACCTGATGATCTCCAACATTGGAACTTTGTTGGAGAACAATCCTATGTATTCTATAGCTCTGGGATGCCATCCCAGCTGCCATAGGATTGATCCCTAAAGTTTCTAAACAGACTTGCTAGGTGGTTTGTTTGTTTGTTTGTTTGTTTAAGACTCCTCTCTCACTCACACACACACACACACACACACACAATGTTCATATATCAATCAAACTACATGTTCATATTCATTTTATGTGGTATATATTCTTGGAACCTCTGCATGCTGCCTCATGATGCCCTTCCTGTGTTGATTTTGTTATTTTGATCTATATTTATAATTTTTAGTTGATGGTTGCTGAACAATAAAGGGATGCTGGTAGTGATCCTCATGTGGTTACTAATAAATGCTCACTGGCATTCAGATTGGCAAATAACTTTAGCACCTGTGAATGTAATCCACCTGTTCTTGATAAAATGTGCAATCATTGCTCAATTTCCAAACCCTTCTTGGGCTTTATTGTTGTCAACATAGTTTAACTGAATAATAAATCTATGGCTAAACAGAATTACCAGGAATTAAATAGTGTTGACCCCAAAGTAAGCATGCTTAGGATTGGGCGATAAGTCTCAACCCCGCTCCCCGCTTCTCTCTGTGTTTCTGCTTATACCTTCCAAATTTGAATTCAATGAAATTTTTAGGTCTTTCTACAGGCTTCTAAAATGTTTTCTCTTTCCCATATTCATGGTATTCAAATCCTGCACAAGATTATTCTAATGTTTGAATTAGGATTTTTTAAAGTGCTATTTCAAAGAGAAACGGCTAGTGTTTTACATCTTGTGTATGAATACTAAATACAGTGGTAATGTTTTCATCTCTTTGTTTTGTGGATTAAGATACACTAATGGCAGATGAGCATTCTTAGTAAATAGGACAAAAATAAAAGGTTTTAATGCAGGTTGGACATGTACTTCCCTAAAAGCATGTTAGTGAGGACAGAACACACTTGGTAAACATGGAATGCTGGCTGTTGGAGGAAGAAGCAATGGAATGACTGGTACACTCAAAAGCACGTCACACTGTAACATTTTGTTGCAGCAGCCCATTTCTTCCCTCTATTTCTGATGCTCAGGAGTTGGTGCCATTCTTTATGTAGCAACAACAGCACTACCTATTCATAAGTGGGAGGTACCATCAGTCTTGTAAGACCACAAGATTTCCAGAGCAACAAAAAATGTTTAGGATGAACAGAACTAAAAAGGGAACAAGTACAGCCAAATGTGGCCTGAGCATGCTCAGTGACCATATTATGCCAATTATCTGTTTTCTGTTTGAATGGGGCAGGCAGAAGGAGAGCATGGTGGATTAACGTGAACAGTGAACAGGAGCATCCTACACTACAATGTTTTGCTGCAGGTTCCATTCGCCATGACTAATAGCAGTTGGTAGACCAATTTTCAGCTTCCTCACCTTGTGGAAGAGAATTCCACAAACCTATTCTGTGCTGCAAGGGTGAATGTTTTCTTCTGTCAGCATGTTTCCCACAGAGCATATTCTGTATGAAACATGTCTAATCTTAATCCTGTTAAACATCTGGGCAGCAGCTTTATGTGATGTCATATGCACACCCACTCATGTGCTGCGATGTGGCAGGAGTTTAATGAAAATAAGCCATGTCTCTGGCACTGCTGCCCATAAGAGATGTACAATCTGAACACTTACCTTTTGTGTGTGTGTGTATCATGGAGGATATTGGGGCTTAGTGTTGTTGCTGTTGTCACAATGTTGGTGCTTTGGGCAGAACAGGAGAGCCTGTAAGGTGTTTCCATTGCCTAAATACAGTAGCACCTCTGATTACGAACTTAATTCGTTTAAGTTCGCAACCGGGAGCAGCTACGTCCGGGATAGCAGAGCTCGTAACCCAAAGCGTGCACAACCAGAAGTGTTCGTAACCAGAGGTACCATTGTAGTTACCATTTGTAGTTGAGATTTTTGAGGCAGGGGTCTACATACAGTATCTCCTGTCAGGAGGCTATTTAGTTTCAATTTCATAGCTTGTTTGTAGCTCTTCCATGACTTCACAACTTTAATGCTCCCAGTGGTATCCAATATAGAATTTTCTGCTATAATAAGCTTACTCTTGAGGTATGTGTTGTTCTCTTCAGAAAGGAGAAGTGGAAAGCATTTCCATCTTCCCAGGAGTTAGTCATTATTGCCGCCGTGTTTTATGGTCCTTCACATTTGATCATAGTAGGCTTTAGTCAGACATAAGCTCATAAGCTGAGTTTAGATATAATGGCTTGCAGTTTGGTAGAAATATTTTCCCTGAAAAGCTAGAGCCCTAACATCTAGAATTTGAGAAAAGAAGCACTGGTGGTTATCTTAGAGGAGCACCATAATAGATGGGGCAGAGGGAAAGAGACAAGAAGAGAATTTCTCTCCCAGAACTGGGCACCACAGTTCAAGAAGGATACTGACAAGCTGGAACGTGTCTAGAGGAGGGCAACCAAAATGGTCAAAGGCCTGGAAACAATGCCTTATGAGGAACGGCTTAGGGAGCTGGGTATGTTTAGCCTGGAGAAGAGAAGGTTAAGGGGTGATATGATAGCCATGTTCAAATCTATAAAAGGATGCCATATAGAAGAGGGTGAAAAGTTGTTTTCCGCTGCTAAAGACAAGCGGACATGGAGCAATGGATTCAAGCTACAAGAAAGAAGATTCCACCTAAACATTAGGAAGAACTTCCTGACAGTAAGAGCTGTTCGACAGTGGAGTTTGCTGCCAATGAGTGTGGTGGAGTCTCTTTCTTTGGAGGTCTTTAAGTGGAGGCTTGACAGCCATCTGTCAGGAATGCTTTGATGGTGTTTCCTGCTTGGCAGGGGGTTGGACTGGATGGCCATTGTGGTCTCTTCCAACTCTATGATTCTATGAAATGGGGAACCTGTGGCTCTCTGTATGTTCATAAGAACATCCATATTGGATCAGATCAAAGGTACATCTATCCTAGCATCCTTTTTTCACAGAGGCCAAATGAATGCTCATGGGAAGCCCACAAGCAGGACATGAGTACAGCAACCAATGGGAGAGTCCCTAATACTACACATTAAAACTGCTCCCTTCACATCGTAATTCTTCTCTATTTATGGGGCCAATTTACAAACACTTTATTTTTCTGTGTGAATGAATGCATGGTAAATGTAGCACAGGAACAATCACACCACCACCATTATGCAGGTCTTTTTCTGACTGACACTAAAACGGAATGGTAGTTGCAGAGGAAAAAGAAAATCATATATTTCTAACTCTTCAATACAATATGTATTTGCATAATCCCATCTTTAAAAAAACAGTGCAAAGATATGAGGGGCATGATATGTCTCTTTAAAGTTCAATACACTAAGACTTTTCTGTTCAGCAATGAGATGTATTTTTGTGGTGTACTTTAGACTGCCAAATTTGAGTGTGGGGAACTGACATTTAAACCTCTGTTCAGCTTCAAAATACCTGACTGGTGGCTACGGGGGAATTAATTTCCCAGTCCCCAATATACAATTGTGAGGCTAAATGCTTCTCAGAGTTCCTTCAGTGAAGTGTTGGATGCAAATGTAACAGTTAAATAAAATAATAATAAAATCGCACAATTGCTCTATGGAACTCACCTCTACAGGACATGGAAGCATGAATATTTTAGAAACTTTATTGCCCTTGTCTGTTGAAGCTGTCTGAATGTCTCAAAGTCAAACTAGAATATAGAGATGTTATAATGAATCTGCCTTTCTAATTTATTTTGCATACAGCAGCCCTTTTAGCCTCTGCAGTTACTTCCATTTCCCTCATTTGCCTGGTGAAAATTGCCCTCCTAAAATTTCTGTTTATCCCCATTACCTAAAACATAACATGTTCAAATATGATTTTCCTAACAGTTCAAATAGTAGGAAATCCAAGCAAGGGAAGCATAGTCACACAGGTACACCCTACTGAGCACCTGGTAGTATTTGGATAATTTATTTTAATAAAAAAGTTGGAGGTCCTTTCATGCATAACTGTAACCATGCTTAGTTTGGTCCTAATTCTCACTTTCCACTAA
Organism: Zootoca vivipara; assembly: GCF_965207765.1. Classification (NCBI taxonomy): domain Eukaryota; kingdom Metazoa; phylum Chordata; class Lepidosauria; order Squamata; family Lacertidae; genus Zootoca; species Zootoca vivipara. The sequence continues at coordinate 62,056,242 of NC_142587.1, forward strand.
ACTAAATGTTGTTTCATTTTTTAGCATTTCTTGGTATATGAACCTAGAAATGAAAACTGAAGAGGCTAATGAAATCTTAATTTCTAGCTGCCCAATTCACTGAAGGGGTAGTTTAACATCAAATAAACAGTACTAAAATACTGTAGCAGCAATATATGTCAAAACATATAATACCAAGTCATATTAAAATTACTCTATTCCAAGTTAACCTTCGATATTAAATATGCAAAGCAAATAGAAGGTCTTTCTATACTTTCTATACTTCTGGAAAATGCTCTGGTTCAGAGTTTGGCAAGTCTCCAGTGGAAGTGAATTCCACAGCTGCGTTGTTGTAACAGAAAACAAGACTGATTTACATTTTTGTTTTAAAAATCTTCAGGGTTTAAAAAAATATTTGTAGCAAAAATATATTTCAGTGTTTGGAAAAGCCCCATTTCCCTTAATTTGAACTGATGTTTTAAAAATTATAAATAGACAAAAATATGTACTTATTCCCAAGGGAGGAAGAAAAAACTCACCACTTCAGGCTTTAATTACTACTCAAGAGCTCATTAAAAGCTTAGCCAAAAGGAGAGTATCCCTCTCTCTCTTTGTTGTTGTAAAAGAGCAATTTGAAAATACGGCTTTTGACACCACCTATGACTTTTATTACCATTCCAAATTATATGCAGTCCAAGTTTAAAGCAGTTTAAAATGCCACACGTTGTAAGAAATTACAGCTACTGCCAAGTTCATATTTAATTTTTCTTTAGCAACTGGTATTTTTATAGCATGATTCTTTAAATTAGCATTTAACAAACGAATTAAACATTGGATGTATCTGAAAGAGCACTCAAATGAGCCCTAACATTATTTGCTAAATTTTAATTGACTGTCTTATTCCAACCATCAAATGCCATCACAATAATGTTAAATAAGAACACTTTATCAGAAAACAACAGCTATAGGTGCTTTAAGGCTGTCTTTTTCTTTTCAGAGAACCATAGAATTGTAAAGTTGGAAGCGTCCCCAAAGGCCATCTTGTCCAACCCCCTGCAATGCAGGAATCTCAACTAAAGCATCCATGACAGGTGGCCATCCAATCTCTGCTTAAAAACCTCCAAGGAAGGAGAGTCCACCACCTCCTCTTTTTAGTGATCTGGTTGCCCACTCTGATGCCTTTCTGGCTGAAGCATGAGATAATAAAGAATGAATGAATGAATGGATGGGATGAATGAATGAAACTGATATGATTACTAGCCAGATAGCATTAATACACTACAGTGTACATATATTCTTGCAATAACTGAGTTCAGAAATGATTCTGAACTTACGTTTCTAGCTCTAATCTGCAACGCCTCACCCCAAAACAAGGAACACAACTGCCAAAGGTCTCCATGTCTGATGAAGAACTGGAACTTGCATCTTTGGTTTTGCTGAAGGCTTTTGTTTTCATATTAGAGTGGTACACAAGGCAAGTCACAGGTTGCAAGGATCAGCTGTTATATGAGAGATCAAAGGCACCAACAAGCAACAGGTGCCCTGCACCTTCCTTTCAAAGGGTGGGGTGGCCACAACATTAAGTGTGGCTGGTGGCTAGAGTTCTAAGACAGGACAAGCAAGCAGGCATTCCTTCTAGTGAGCTGGCAGTGGCTAGGTTAGGTTTGTGCATGCTGACATCTCCATGTCCTAGGAGATGGATGTTGGGTGAGTGCTAGCTTGGCATCATATTTTCTCTTGGCCGCCACCAACATCTCCTGGTCCCCTAGATCTAACTTCCCAAGCTCCCTCTACTTCTCATTGGAGCCTGACTACCTTCTTCAATGACACCTCCACAGGACACAGGACATCACAGACAAGACTTAACGTTTAAAAAACGTATCTCCTCTTTTGTAGGTTCATAGGGTCCAATTTGAATCCTCCTAGGTGAGGGGCAATCCTGCCCTCTCCAGACTGGCGGTCAGATCAAGACAGACCCCTCAACCCCATTGCAGACTCACCATAGAGTTCCTTGATGCTGTTTCAAGGTCCACTTGGTGTTGTTGCTACTTATGGTCTCTGTCCACGGTGCTCTGGAGCATGACAGACATGAGAAACGGATGCAGGATAAAAACAGCCTACCCTGGTGCCTTATACTAAGGATTTATGGCCATGTTGTTACTGTTATGTTCCATGATCTGGCCTCTGATGAGAAGTGGCCCCTGCCCTCCAGGAACCACAGGAATAGAAATTCACGGTCAAAATTTCTGTTTCCCCCCAGAGGTTCCTGGAGGACAGTCCTGGTATGGGATACAAGAGAGTTGTAGTACATATATGTGGAAGAGGAGTAGGGTCATGGACTGACTACCTGCTGAAGTACTTTTTCCCCAAAGACTGTGTTGAGTGAGGCCCTTCTAGTGTTTGGCAAATGTGTGCATGGAGGCCCATTTGGCGGCCCTGCAAATGTCCAGAATGGGGAAGCTTCTTTTAAATGTGGAACATGTGGCTGCTCCCCTAAGGAAGTGAGCTGTCAGTCCCCCTGTGGGAATTCTGCTTAATCTGAGTCATGGGGCAGCCCCAAGTGTATGCCTATGGTTGGACCCATAATCAGTGTTCTCTTTCTTGATGCCATTATTTGGCATTTCTAAGGAGGTCAAAAGTACACAATAAGTCCTTCTGCTATTATTGTAAGTTCTGCCTATTATTTCATGTAAACTCATTTACATATAAGTAGGAGAAAAATCAGTTATCTGTGAGATATACTCCCAATACCAACCCATTAGTATTTTATGGTGGTCTGGCTTCCTGTGAGATTAGTGCAAACATTATCTGTATTACTAATGAAAATCATTTCAGTTTTCTATTACCGCTAATCGAGTCAATAACCAGCTTTTATTTCATGTAGAAGAAAACAATTTGTTCAAAGAACTACAACTCCCAAAATGACTTGCAGAGATAATGAACTCTTTATAACAGAGGGGTGACCACTTAGCTATCAAGTAAATACTGTATTTGATGTATGATGAAGACAAAGATCAAATATTTAGGCAATCAGTGGCCCTGTAAATCCTTGCTGTGAGGCCTATTGGCTCTCATCCACTCATTCTACTTCAGCTGGACTAATGGAGTGGCTGTAATCAAAGCTATTAATGGCACAGTACAATATCTGCAGGGTTACAGATTGCTTTAAAATGTACGATACTCCATATTCATTACAAGAGCAAAATACAAAAGTGCTCATTCTTTTCCTAGCTATCAGCATGCCTTTAAATTCAAGCCACTATTCTGTGGACAGAACAGGATTTGAAATTCCCCAGCAGTTATTTTTAAGCATTGCTTTGTTATGGAAATGCATTAAATGAAAGTCATTGTCCCACGTTTGATTTTGACATAAATAATTCTAAGACTGGACAAAGGTCGGTTCCAGCTGGGTGATATTATGCAGCTACAGGAAGATAAAAATCCTGTAAAAGTACATAAGTTCAAGGTCTTCTGTGCATGCCCAGCTCACTACACCCCACCACCCAGATCCTGGCTGTTACAGTATATAGTATATTTTTCTCTCCCCCCCCCCCGCAACTTTAAAATAGTAGCTGATGTATATAGGAAAGGTATAGATAGTTGTTGTATTGTGAAGTGCATGAGTGGTTCAGGTTTCACTGCTGGTTGCCGGAATGTAAAAATGTGCTTTTGGGGGGTGGGGGTGGGGGCTTAGGTCCTTTTGGTCATGCAGTTCACATCAAGATGGGGTTTTGTTCAGGTCTTATATGAAACCATTTCCCCAAAAGTTAAATTTAATGTGCAAATATAAACTAGATATTGGGTGTTTTACTCCATAATTCCCAAGTTCTAAGTTATTCAGTGGTGTTCGTATATATTACAATTTCCCTTTATGGGTGTATAGGAATATAGGAACACATCTATGTTAATGTACTGGATAACAATTGCTCATATTTGCCCCATAAGCCTATATTGTACATCTGGGAAGCAAAGAGTAACAGTGATTAAACACAGTCTTTTCTATGGTGGTTCTGAAACTATGGAACTTCTTTTACTAAAGATCACTGCGACTTCATTAGGCACCAGGCAAAGTCCATATCATTCATGCTTTATTTGAATGCTATTTTGTTAGGACTTTTAAAACAATGGAAAAGCTGAGTATAGATTCCTTTTGTGGAAGAAGATTCTGTGGCCTTTGGTTCAATATTTAAACCATAGTTAAATTAAACTATGGTTTAAGTGTGAACATGCAGTGTTGGTACATTCTGCTGAAATGGCGAGAACTTTGTTTCTCCCCTGCCAAAAAAACCCAGCCATGGTTTTGCTTAACGTTACATCTGAATTACTGTATGCTCCAATTGTTGTTTGAGGACTTGGTATAAGATAGCTTCCTGTGTGTTGGTGGCAAAAAAGGCAGTGTTCTGTGCCTTCCTAAAGGAATGGTTTGTTAAGGGAAATTTCAGAGACAATAGAATTGGGTAAATTTATATACATCAGAGGGAATAAACAAACAGGAAGATTCTCTAGAAAGACATTTGCAGCTGTTGCGCTTATAAAGAATAGATACAACATGGAAACTTTCAATGATCTAAAAATAGAAACTTTCAATGATGCCCTCGGCCTTAGTCTGTTAGACTGGCCAAAGGTGAAAGTGAGGCCAGCATCTTACCTTTGGAGGCAGCAGCAGAAAAACGAAAGGGCATCAGAGGAAGGGAGGGAAGGAAAGAGGGACAGAGGCCAGTGTTGCCTGCCACACCCCTTACCATCATTCAAAGCAACCCAGGGTGCCATGGTACACTGGTTGAAAGCTACTGATCTAAATTAAATTTGATTAGAGATAGAAAAGGATGGAGAGAGAGAGAGAGAGAGAGAGAGAGAGAGAGAGAGAGAGAGAGAGAGAGAGATCAGTGCCTTTTATTTAGCTAAACTACGGCTTTCTAAATATGGGTGTCTGTACAGTATACCAATGTAGAATCTATTTTAAGATTCTTTTAGTTGCAAACTTTCAATGCATAAACATAGCCTCACACTGTAGGAATGATCTCTCTCTCTCTCTCTCTCTCTCTCTCTCTCTCTATATATATATATATATATATATATATATATATATATATCACACCCTCTAGTAAAGAGCCTTTAGCTTAGCGAAAGCTGAATACAGCAAATAAAAAGGTAAATGTATTCAGGTCACATCTTTCATTCACATATTTTACTTGTATAGTGCCCTCAGAAAGGCCAGGTGGCTGAAATGTTGGCAGGCTCCTGCACCTGAAATTATAATGAAATGCTGTGTTATTATCTGAAATATGTGAGTTGAATGTCATTTTTTTTAACCTGCTGTTGTGTTCACCGGCTAGACAGCTTTTGTATATTACTTAAGCAATAAGACATGGTAGGGTGTACGTTACTGAACCTTAGTTCAACTTGTTTACTGTGTCACGTTGCCAAGGAACAAATAATTTCAGCCACTGAAATGATGCACTAACAGCAATGCAGTGCTCCACTATTAAATATCTTAATGCTATTAAAACATAGTCAGAAAACTGAATAGCTAATTTGTCAAGTTGATGATGCAGTGCCTGTACATTACAAGAAAATTATTATATAAACGTGACATATTAGAATTCATGAGGAGACAAATAAAAGGCAACTAGCACAGAAAACTGGTGCAAAATTTGAAATAATGATAGCTGCTACTACCGGTAGCAACTCTATGTTTCCTGTACTATTTGTATTCTTACTTCTACATAATTGCAGTATAAACCGCTGCATCTATAGAGGCTTACTTATAGGACACTTAAAGCTATGCAACTGCTGTTTTTCTTTTCTTTTTTAAAATTATAAATGCAACTATTCATGTTTGTCAGTTCTCTATGGGTTTATTCCCAACTGCTTAGATAGCACCTGTGACCCAGAACTCACATGGGATGGATAACTGATCTGATTCTTCTCTTCAGATGCAACAAAAGAGGGTCTTGGGTGACCATGAGTACAAGAAGAAGCAGCTAGACACATGGGCAACTTTTTTATAAATTTTAACAGCTGAACAAAGCAGGGGCGTACCCAGGATGAAAACTAGGGGGGGCAAGGCAAGCCATGGTCGTTAAGGGGTGAGGGGGCGCCAGGATCAGCCCAAAATCGGGCTATTCCTCCCCCTACTCGACCGGCAGGGGTGAGGGGGTGCCAGGATCAGCCCGAAATCTGGCTGCTCCGACCCCTTCTCCCCCTCCACGATTGGCAGGGGCGAGGGGGCACCAGGATCAGCCCACAATCGGGCTGCTCCGACCCCCTCCTCCCCCTCCACGATCGGCAGGGGCGAGGGGGTGCCAGGATCAGCCTGAAATCGGGCTGTTCCGATCCCCTCCTCCCCCTCCATGATCGCCGGGGCGGGTGGAAGGAAAACCAGCCCCACAGCAAGCCAGGGAGAAGGGAGACGTCCCTTCTAGCCGGCTGGCTGTGGGGCGGGTGGAAGAAAAGCCAGCCAGCTCTGGGGCTTTCCCTCCACCCGCCCCACAGCCAGCCAGCTAGAAGGGACGTTTCCCTTCTCCCTGGCTGGCTGTGGTGGGGCGGGCAGAGGGAAAGTTGGCCAAATGCTGTGCGCGGCTCTGGGGCTTTCCCTCTGCCCGCCTCACAGCCAGCCTGCTAGAAGGAACGTCTCCCTTCTCCCCGGCTGGCTGTGGGGCGCGTAAAAGAAAAGGAGTGGCGGCAGGCAGCGGGGCAGGCTGGCCAGCGGCCCTGCTTCTAGGGGGGCAACTGCCCCCCCTGCCTACGCCCATAGAACAAAGTGCAAGTTTATGCAACAAACAGCTGAATGTGGCATACTAGACAGTACAATTCAGTGTTCAGAATGAACACCATTTACATTTGGTTACTTCTGCATCTTTCCAAAGCCTTGTGTCCCTAAGCGCTTCATATTTTTTAGTTGTATTTCTACTTCTTTCACAGATTCAGCACTTACTGTGACCTTTGCAAGCAAGCATTAGTCAATTAAATCCTGTGATACCCCTAGGCACAAAGTAAATATTCTCATTACACAGACTGGGAATTTGCCTTAGTGAGGATAAGCAGTTTCCTAGGATTCATATTTCAAATGGAACTTGTAATCTATGTCTCTCACTTGTTTCCACCGACCTACACTCACACAACTGTCCATTAAATGGACTTTGCCTGGAGGTAGTTGAGAGTCTGCATACAAAAAAATGGGCATATGATTTGGTAATTTGGACATCTTGGCATCTGTGCCTTTTAAATTATATGTTTGATACGATTGCTATTACAGGCTGAATTCACAGGTCGTCAGGGTGGGCATTAGTAAATGTGATGACATCACAAGTCAAAGTTAAATCTGATTTGACAATGTACTCCCCCCCCTAATAGTGCCCCTGTGCCAATGTGATTTTCCAAAAATGGAGTCCCTCAGAAAGAAAAGGGGTGTATCAACATACCCAGAGTAACCACCTAAGATTTACAGAAGAACAAAAATCATTTAAATCACTGAGCTATCCATGCTGATAGACATAAGACACATTTTTGTGGCATATTACTCAAGCCTTATATTGACTTTCAAGATCATCTGCAATTCCTGCTGAAATAAGAAACAGAAGTCATATGACCCTTGTAGCTATCAGTTAGCACTTAACTAGCATCTTCATGTGACCTTAGTGCAAATGCAATGGTAGCCCAATCACCAGCAGCAAACACAGTAAGTCTGGCTGGCTGCCAATCCTAATCATCACTAGCCCAATTGTATTCTAAATCGCAAGATCATGCTGAAGGTTCATAGACTAAAATAAATTAATGTGTGCTTTTCCACAATACATAGTCTTATTATTTGGGTTTTGCCATTCCAGCTTCACAGTCAAAATGTGTAATGCTTTATAAACTATTATCGGTATTCTACAAAACAGCTTGCACAGTAATTTGTCATGGAACTTAGTGTTGCTTTGCATAGCAATCCTGTGCGTTTTTACTTGGAAGTAAGACTATTTTGGTTTAAAGGGTAAAGGTAAAGGGAACCCTAACCATTAAGTCCAGTCGTGACCGATTGGGGTTGTGGCGCTCATCTCGCGTTATTGGCCGAGGGAGCCGGCGTACAGCTTCCAGAGCATGTGACCAGCATGACAAATCCACTTCTGGCAAACCAGAGCAGCACACGGAAACGCCATTTACCTTCCCGCTGTATTGGTACCTATTTATCTACTTGCACTTTGACGTGCTTTCGAAATGCTAGGTTGGGAGGAGCTGGGACCAAGCAACAGGAGCTCACCCCGTCACGGGGATTCGAACCGCCGACCTTCTGATCGGCAAGCCCTAGGCTTATTTCCACAGAGCTTATTTCTGCATAGGATTGTAGCCTCTCTGCATTTTGTAGAACAATTATATTTTTCACTGCATTGTTAAGAACCCCTAAATGTTGAATTATATTCCACTATTTTTTTCTAGAACAAAAATAAACATTGCCCTTTTTTTCTTTCTTCCTACCTTTTCTTTTGGTGAGGTGCTGATATGGCAAAACTTTGTTTGCCAAGATAATTATTTACCTTTTGATCAAAAGGTAATTTATAGTTTGAGGAAGCTTAAAGAGTAATGATCCTTATTTCAGTATTTTTAATTGCCATACAGTTCTAGCACCACACAGTTGTCCAAATTGTTAATAAAGTAGTGCCAGTTATTATTAACAATGAGGATTTAATAATCACTAAGATAGCATCTGAAAAACTGTTGTTAAAGGAAAGCAAAGATGGGGTAGAAAAAGGCAATAATAAATATCACAACCCTCAAAACATCAATACATTTTTCAAACAAAAGTGCACACTGTGTGCCTGGGTCCATGCCCATCTCTGTCTTCTGTCAATCACACACATCCTTTTATTAGTCTAAGATAGAAAATAAACAAGAAGACTGACAGTTTTGTGTCCTTTGGCATTTTTGTGTCACCACCACAAGAGGAAGAGGGTATTATGTCATCAGTCAAGTCTGTCAGGTCTGGTTTAGGCTGCTATTTATCTTTAAAGATTGTTTTCCTTAATTCCCCCCCCCCAAAAAAAAATGGATCCTCACATCTATTATGGATTGTATGTAGTTGATACTCCAGAAATCAATTCTCGCTGTCCCCCGCCCCCCATAAACTGGAAATATTCACCAGGAACTATTTGTCTTCTTTCAATTAGTGGTCATAAATACATTTATTAATATAGCTACAGTCTTTGTGCAAAACATTTTAGAAGAAGCAGCTACAGTCTTTTTCAGCATAGGTAACTAGCATGGAAATTTCTGGAGATTCATTTTGAGCAAAGGTCAGCTAACTTTTTGGGCCCAAGGGCACATTTGCAAACTGCAGAAACTGTCATGGGCACTTCACACTCACACACATGCAAGCAAGCACACACCACAGGCTTTTCTAGTACCACTCTATGCTGCCTCAGTCAGACCACACCTGGAATACTGTGTCCAATTCTGGGCGCCACAGTTTAAGAAGGATGTTGACAACCTGGAATGTCTGCAGAGGAGGGAAACCAAGATGATACAGCTTTCTTCATTGGATAGAAATGATGGGTGTAACCCTGCAACTAGCTAATCAAGCTTAAGTAAAATGAAGGGAAAGAGACTTAAGTACCTGCCAAATTAGCATTTATTTTTGTTTTATGATATCTGGGCAACCCAATTAGGAGGCACAACTACTGTAATGACATCAAATAATAAATTAGAACTAGTATGTCAGAAATGGTTTTTTGTTTTTGTAGCATACCTCAGTTTTAAGAATCTCATTATATATTACGTCCATTCATATTAGCTTGCTTCTTTTCGTTGTTGATCACAGATAAATGTTAACAGCCTGAGGTAGAAAAAGCTTTTCAGCTGGATGGTCATTGTTGTAGTCACTTTTTTGTAGTAGTTGTTGTAGTCACAGCTGCTAAACTTATTCCTTCAGGGCTAATCAACAATTCCCTTTCTATATTGCTCTATTTAGCACTGTTTCATATTAGGGGGGGGGTGCTTATGTCTTTGATTACCCGATTCATTCATGAAATTGTCTATCTCAGCACAGAAGTGGACATGATCAAGATTGATCACATGTGTTGAGAGCACTAAAATAATTTATTTTCTATATGCTCTCTCATGCTATGTATCTTGGCTGCTATTTTATTAGTAGAACTGTCTGAGAGATTGATTCAGTTGCCTCCCTTCCCCAGTAGAATGGAAGGAAAGATTGCAAGGGTTTGTATATAGCTGGGAAAATACAACATCTCCAGAGTGGAGAATTTATTAACATTTTGCGCAGTTCTTCAGCTCTAGTTCTCCCAAATATTCATTTAACATTTTCCCTTATTTTCTCTTAATTTATTTCCTTACCAAAACAAAAATATATCATTTTGAATTTGATATTTTTAAGAGATTCTTTATTTTTTTAAAAAAAGACCTCTTCCCTGTCGTATCTCATTTTTCTGATGACTTGTCTTCTTCCAGTATGTATTTGCCTGGGGAATTCTTGAGGAAGTGATTTATGCATTTTATTAAAACAATATTTAGTGTGTAGGAGGAGTAATGGGTGCATCAGTTTCCCAGTGGTTTATATGCAAGGCAGAACTTACTGTGAAGTGGGCAATGCCCTGCTACCCTCCACATGCGGCAGCAGTCCATCTTTGACAGTGGTAGATGGCCAACAACTGCTTTCTGAGGGTGGGACTGCAGTCTTGCCAGGTTTTGTGGCACTACAGTTGACAGGTGTAGGGAAATCTCAGAAGCACCACCATTTATACAGGTGTGTTGCAAGTATGAAAATGTGGAACTTCTACCACTGGAGGTTGACCAGGAGCTGCTTGATATTATTGATTCACATAAGATGGCATTCACTTCACGTATAGACAACACAGATACACTCCCCACTTCCCTAAGTGAAGAAAACATCCAAGGCTAGAGCTCCTTAAACTTCAGTTCATTTCAGTGAGAGCCCTGAAGACTGAAAACATGGTTGTAACATTTGCTTTATTTTCAAATATACAAGTAGATCATGTGTGGATGTAAACAGCAGACACAACTACCAGGCAGCAAGCAAATTCCCTGAAGATTTGCACGTACAATCTACCAGCCAGCTCACATTTTGCTCCCTGACTGTACCCCCCTTCACATATTACTTGTATGAAAGGGGGAAACACACTATTCCCTACCCCATACTCCCAAGGACATGTGGCTCCCCCTGGTACTACCCTCAATATCCATGCATTGGTGAGATTGTCTGAATCAAAGAAACCTATGCAAGTATTTATTATTATTTTGTGTGTGTGTGTGTGTGTGTGTGTGTGTGTGTGTTTTCTTTAATATTTATATCCTGCCCCTCATCACACCTGAGTCACAAGGCTGGGCCACAACAATTTAAAACACAACATACAATAAAAGCAACTCAGTACAGTGGACGCTTGGGTTGAAAACGTGATCCATGCAGGAGGCACGTTCGCAACCCGCAGCGCCATGTCTGCACATGTGTGGGTCGCAATCCGGCGCTTCTGCGCATGCGTGAGTGCCAAAACCCAGAAGTAACCCGTTCAGGTACTTCCGGGTTCGGCGCAGGAAGCAACCTGAAGCGTCTGTAACCCGAGGTATGACTGTATACACTTTCAAGAAGAACCATCCTCCATCTATGTCAGTGGGAATAATCATGTACCTCGGTGCACATTCAGATATCTCTGCTTGTCCTATCTTCCTGCTCCTACTCATCTGCCACACTTATCTTCTCCTCGAATTTGTTTCAGAAAATTAAAAGAAATGCAACAGTTTATAACTATGTTCCTCATAGACATGGGGAAATATATTTTAATAATCCTCAAGCATGGGTTTATAATTTAGGCTGAATTTTTTCTTATGGTAGTGAGCCTATAAATGTGGCTGGGACTCCTTATGACCTCTGGATCCTGGGAAAGTGTATCCCTACCATCACCACCACCACCACCCAATTCCTGAGGCCCCAAAACACTAAAGAGTGGTCTCAAGGGCTCAAAAAACTATTCTCTAGCAATTCGTTTCTATCAGCTCACCATTTTGGGTGATTAACATGTAAGTTGGCAAGTGACACATATACACACTAATAAATAAGGGAAAGCAATATTGTTGTTGTTTCAAGATATATGATGTAATCTTGTACTAATGCTTGAGCCAAGCATACAGCCCCATGATCTGCTTTCAGGGGAAAACAATTGAATATAGTGGACCCGGAGTGCAAAACTAGCTAAACTATAGGTTTGGGTTGTGTGTTTTTAAACTGAACTGATTTGTGAAAAGAAACTCTCCCAGACACATAAAAAAATTCTAGACAATACAAGTGAGATGAACACCAGCCATTGCTGTTGTGTATCACTCAATGCAAAGTATGTGGTGATTTGTTCTGTGGTAATAATCCATTCAGGTTACCTACAAAGAAGACTATTTTGCAAAATTGCAGCTTTTGATTTCTTCTTGTTTTGTATTTTGATATTAAAGCAATATTTCATTTGTCTTGTCTGATATTTTCCAAACAGAGCATTTGTAAAACTCTGTGGTATAAATGGTGTGAAATTACTTTTTAAAAAACCCTGTGCCTAACATATTTCTACAACTTCACATTAAACCTGCTACATTGAAGATGGTATTACAATGTTTATTTATGAAATATTTTGAATATATGTTTTATTTTTGCCTTACAGCTTTGAGGGACAATAGGATTGAGCTGCTTCGAGCTTCATGGCATGAACTAACCATCAGAGTCACTGATGTGTCACTGTCAGATGAAGGGCAATACACCTGTTCTTTATTTACTATGCCTGTCAAGACTTCCAAGGCTTTCCTCACCGTTCTGGGTAAGCATAACAGGTTGAGAATACCAAAGAGAAAACCGTTGACAAGATAACTTATATAGCTTCTTATGAACTTCAGAGGATTCTGCAAAATATGGCTGCATTCAAATGTTGTGCTAAACCATGATATATTGCTACAAAAATGAGCCTGGTCTCATTTACCTACTTTCAGACAAGGTTGTAAGGAGGAGTTTGGAAGCTAACCACAGCAAGTCATCTGAATCAAAAACTGTGGTTTATTTTAACTAAATTTAGTGAGAACAAGCTAACTTGATAAACTATGCCTTGAGTTAACTTGCTTCTACTAATCATACTTACTTTGTCCAAGTTCAGGTGACGTGGCTCCCAAACTCCTCTTTGCAGCTGCACTAGGTGGAAAAGTGAAGTACACTAGCTTGGAGATAGGCTAGGCTCATTCTTGTAATGCTAAACTATATTTTAATGTTATGTCTGGACCAGCCTTGTATATTGAGTAGACACAGTGGCTATTATTGCTTTATACTGAGATTATCTGTAGTGAAAATTAGATTTTGACTACTGTAGCTTCTGGGCAGTGTGCAAATGACAAATTAGTGAATCTCCTAAACTGGCATAGTCAATGTGGTCTCCTCCTGATGCTGTAGACTTAAACTCCCATCATTCCTCATAATTGGCCATGCTTGCTGGGCTGGTGGAAGCTGTACTCCAACACATCTGGACTAACATTGTTGGATAACAAATAGAATAGCTTTAGAAACCCATTTATCTTTTCATTTGAAGGATAGGTAGGGACCATAACCCAACAGCAGAACACCTGCTCTGCATGCAGAAGTTTCTAGGTTCAGTCCCTAATGTCTTTAGTTAAAAGGATCAGGTAATATGAAGATACAGCATGATTAGATGATGAAATGAAAGATTCTCAATAATTGCTGAAAGTCAAGAGTATACAATGTTAGGCTAAATGGACAAATAGTCTGACGTGGTATAAGGGTGTGTCCTAAGTTAACACACATTGCTCAGAAAAGAAATGCAAGTGACTCATGCATTCATCTTTCACTGCCTTTCAGAATCTGTAAAACTGCAGTTTTGTTGCAGTATCTCGTAATCTGGGTTGATACAGAAAACACTGTACAGTCCAAGTACAGTCCACTGTACAGATACACTGTACAGTCCAAGGACCAAGGAGTTTGTTTGTTTGTTTATTTGTTTGTTATATGTGCTCTTTTTCTTACAATAATACTATATAGTGCACAGGGAAAGAAATCTAATGAAAAGGCACTAAGACCATCTATTTTATTCCTTGCTCCCTTTCTACTTTAACAGAAGTTCGCATTTCCACAGTGATGGTCAGCTTCTTTAACTTCTAAATATTCCACCTTTTTTAACACTTAAAGAAAAGCTATAAAGCAAAAGACTTGGGAAGTGACCCAGGAAATAGTTGAGGCATCAAGATGCATAAGAATCTATGAATGTTTGTGTCCACACACACACACACACCACACACACCTCTATGTGGCTAATACGTTATAAAAAATTGTCACGCTAATCCAGCCAGGCTATTCTACCTATGATATAAAATGTCTGTCAATGAACTACCCTTTTGGATGGAACACTATGTGCTTGAAAGCAAGCTGTGTGTGTGTTAATCCTGCACTGCATGTATACCATTGGACTGATGGCATCTATGGAGAATGAGGGTGATAATTGCAGGTACCTCCCCACCTCCAATATACACTGTCAGAGTTGCCAGTGCTGACCATCTGCTCAGGGACAGGGGGAGAACTTTGCATATAGCAGTTTATATATAGGCTGCTGTTGTGCATGGGGGTTTCTGGATCTTGTAGTTGCCCCCTGAGTTTGACATGCTCTTCTTACCTTTTCTTACTCGTCCCTTTTTTCTGTTTTTTCTCTGCTTTTGACTCTTTGTATATAGTAAGGTGAGAGTTGAATTTAATAAGGCTGATGTAAAATGTTCTGTGTGCCAGTAATATTAAACTTAATCCAGCCAGGGAATTGCTTTTGTGCCTAGGATATGAAATATGTGCCTCTGCTAGTTCCACTGAGACTATTTTACCTGTTTGACGTTAAAGGGGAGGGGGAACCAACTCAGAACAGAGTATTCCAGGATAAAGACAAACGCAGGTCAGTTTTCTATCTAAAGAAGCATACCTTAAGATAATAATAATAATAATAATAATAATAATAATAATAATAATAATAATAATAAACAGGTGGCCGTTTAAACTCAGTGTGTAATATGCCCCCACTATCTTTTTTATTTTAGGGAAAGCAATGTTATAAAAGGCATTTGTCAAGCTGTAGTTTTTCTCTCTCTTTTTTCGTAATGTAGGGGCAATTATCAAATCAGTTTACAAAATCTATTTTCCTGTAATTCGTTCGTGCCATCTTTTTAATAAGATAGGAAATGTCTGTATATATCAGTTCCCGTTTCAGTCTTTTAAATTATTAGATTTTAATGTTAGGGGTATTATTAAGGAGAACATATCACACATCTTGGAGAGAATTAATGCATTGAAAAAACTCTGCTGTTTCTTTCATGTGTTGACTATTGCTCAGGCATAATCAGCCACCTATGAATTTAGATATAAGTGTTGTTGTTTTTAAAAAGCTGAATGATAAAGTGAGGTGCATTGTAAATTATATCTGACTTCTGTCCAGTGATAAAGAGTCAATGAATTACATAAACAAGATTCTTAAAATAGTGTTGCCCTTATCACTACATTTTAATATTTTGTTGGAAGCCGCCCAGAGTGGCTGGGGGAACCCAGCCAGATGGGTGGGGTATAATTATTATTATTATTATTATTATTATTATTATTAATCACTGTGTGTGTTAAGAATGGATAAAAAAGGCAATGGAAGGATGTGAAGCAATACTATTGATATATTTGCACAGAAATAATTCCCATTCTGTTCAGTGAGGCTAACTTCCTAGTAAGCATTCTTAGGATTCTAACCTCAGGATCTTTACATTGGTTTTTAAATTTCCCCATCCATTTACGTGGACATTTGGTGGGATGTGTTTCATGCTTGTATTTTTTTTCCTGTGGTGTAAGGCTGCACTGGACGGTGTGTTGCTTCTGAAAGAGGCATATGCAGTCTGGGTTAATTTTAGACACAGGGCCAAGTGATAGTGAAGGTGTTATTTGGCACCAAGGTCTGGCCTCTGCCCAGCGTGCACTGTGTGACTTCTTGTGCCTTATAACTTACCTTACCTTACCCTCTGCTGCTCTGTGGTCTCCCCTGTCATTATCAGTGCATCTTGTTTTTGTTTTTCTATTTCTCACCATGACTGCCCTCCTTTTTGCTGTAACCTATTTTTGCTTATCACATCACATGCTTTTTCTATTCTATGTTTACCACATAAACTCCTTTACATCCCTGTCTGTCTCCTGATGCCATTGATCTGTCATCATTCATCTTCTGCATTAGCTATTTTTAACAATGGGCTTGCAACACTGTGGTAGTGTCTGCTAGAAGGAAATAACTCAGCACAATGACTAGCAGAATCTCTCCTTTAGTTGAAGAACCATTGAATTTAAGAGTCCAGCATTAATTTCAATGCACTGCATAATACCTAGTACAGTACTTGGAATAAGGAACTGATGTGAAATAGCATGGTATGGTTCAGAATGCTTACCTGGGGAGCTGATAAGCATGTCTGGGGTTTGAACAAATAACTGATGATCAATGGTCTAACAGAATATCTAGCTCAGACAGTTTGGGGGATGTATGAGGAATTCTCCAACAGGAAGATAACTGGTTGTTCCTTTCAGTAGAGATAGATGAGCAATACTAACAATTGGATATCTATGAAAATTTATCTGCACCTAAGATGCTAGTGTTCTGGAATGTAGAAATAACCACCTTTTGTGGGGAGTGTATCAAAACATCCACTTATTTGGAGAAGATATTCACTAAGAATTCTTCAGCACCTCTGGAAGAAAAGTATAGCTCAGGACTGTCTTGTGTGTGCACTCTAAATCTCCCCACCTTGCCATTTCCTTCTACTCTATTATTTTCTTTGTTAGTTATCTGTATTACTTCATTGTCTCCTTGTCTCAAAATCTCTGGGACCATTTTTCCATTTTTGCTTCACTCAAGGCTCCTATCCATCTTTCATTTCTATCACAACTGATGGCACCATGTTATGAACAGGGATGCTGGAGGAATTCGGTTTCTGACAATTCTCATACAAGCTGACTTGATCCACATCTCTAGGACTAAAGTGCAAATCATAATATAGCTGTCTATTTTTGTGTGGATTTTTCTAAAAATGCATATTAATGGAGAAGGGAGATGAAACATCTACAAGAGTTAACAGACCAGAAATAGATTTGCCTATCTCTGATTATAGGTCGCTAGCAGCCTCTTACCCAGCATTGCTTGGGACTTCTAAGAAAGACAAGCAATGAGTGCAATTTTGAAATCAGTCATTAAAATCAGTATGGCTTCCACATGTTCAGTCCATCATCTTGATTCAAAATGACATTCAACCACAGCTAACCATAGAAAAATCCCTGCTCCTTGATTTCAGGAACCATCATGCAAAATTTGGTTACAATATATTAAGAGGCACCCAAATGCATAGCGAATAAACAAACCAGCCTTCTAAAATACATAGTTGCTATTGATCAATTTCTCTCCTGAGAAATCTCTATGTGGGACAAGAAGCTACAGTTAGAACTGGATATGGAACAACTGATTGGTTCAAAATTGGGAAAGGAATACGACAAGGTTGTATATTGTCTCCCTGCTTATTTAACTTATATGCAGAATTCGTCATGCAAAAGGCTGGACTAGATGAATCCCAAACCGGAATTAAGATTGCCGGAAGAAATATCAACAACCTCAGATATGCAGATGACACAACCTTAATGGCAGAAAGTGAGGAGGAATTAAAGAACCTTTTAATGAGGGTGAAAGAGGAGAGTGCAAAATATGGTCTGAAGCTCAACATCAAAAAAACCAAGATCATGGCCACTGGTCCCATCACCTCCTGGCAAATAGAAGGGGAAGAAATGGAGGCAGTGATAGATTTTACTTTCTTGGGCTCCTTGATCACTGCAGATGGTGACAGCAGTCACTAAATTAAAAGATGCCTGCTTCTTGGGAGAAAAGCAATGACAAACCTGGACAGCATCTTAAAAAGCAGAGACGTCACCTTGCCTACAAAGGTCCGTATAGTTAAAGCTATGGTTTTCCCAGTAGTGATGTATGGAAGTGAGAGCTGGACCATAAAGAAGGCTGATCGCCGAAGAATTGATGCTTTTGAATTATGGTGCTGGAGGAGACTCTTGAGAGTCCCATGGACTGCAAGACGATCAAACCTATCCATTCTTAAGGAAATCAGCCCTGAGTGCTCCCTGGAAGGACAGATTGTGAAGCTGAGGCTCCAATACTTTGGCCACCTCATGAGAAGAGAAGAATCCTTGGAAAAGACCCTGATGTTGGGAAAGATTGAGGGCACTAGGAGAAGGGGAAGACAGAGGACGAGATGGTTGGACAGTGTTCTCGAAGCTACAAACATGAGTTTGACCAAACTGCGGGAGGCAGTGCAAGACAGGAGTGCCTGGCGTGCTATGGTCCATGGGGTCACGAAGAGTCGGACACGACTAAACGACTAAACAACAACAACATTGATCAATTGTAAACCATCTACTGCTATGTCTGCTTCTTCATGTTCTATCCCTGTTTTCTTCTCTTCTCCATCTCAGTACCTCCTAATAAAATGATTGTGCTTTGGGGGAGAACATAGGAATTATTTGTAATAATTTGTAGTTGAGTGAGGATAGAGGCGAAAAAGCAAGAAATGTGGAGTTAGGACAATAACATAGAATGCAGAGACAAGCCACACTGGCAAATAGTTAATAGAAAGGCTCCGTAGATACAGGCTCTACTTGCTGACAAAGCAATGAAAATGGAAAGTGCTGGGCTCAGCTTGACATGCTCTCACCTGCCCTGAGGCCCACACCTCATCACCTTCTGAACCTGTTGGTACATCCAGATTTGCTTCAATTGCTTGGCTGTCTTTCCACAGTGCACAAAAGTCTCTGAGCTCCAGCTGCACACTGAGTCCAATTTCATGGTCTGCATGGAAATTCACTGTTTCTATGTAGTCCGTGAAATCATAATTTATACAGGATATAAATTATGATTGTATGGTTTGATCAAAACCACACTATGATCTACAGAAGGATATCAGTAAATTTTAACTTCTTATAACTAATTAGACTGGAATAAGTATAACTTTTGTATGGCCTTTCTTTCTGTATTGCTAGCTCAAATCATACTGTAAAGCTTTAAAATATTAGCTTAGTTAATAATATAGGTAAAGGGTAAAGGGATCCCTGACCATTTGGTCCAGTCGCGGATGACTCTGGGGTTGCGGCGCTCATCTCACTTTACTGGCCAAGGGAGCCAGCGTACAGCTTCCAGGTCATGTGGCCAGCATGACAAAGCCGCTTTCTGGCAAACCAGAGCAGCACACAGAAATGCTGTTTACCTTCCCACCAGAGTGGTACCTATTTATCTACTTGCACTTTGATGTGCTTTCGAACTGCTAGGTTGGCAGGAGCAGGGACCGAGCAACGAGAGCTCACTCCATTGTGGAGATTCGAACTGCTGACCTTCTGATTGGCAAGCCCTAGGCTCTGTGCTATAGATCTTTTTAAATGCCAGCTCCAATTTTCTGAAAGTTTATTTTCAATCGACATATTTCACCCCCAAACCTCATATTTAATGTTCTTGGCTTTTACTTCTCAATGATAGGCTTAAAATCAGGAATCCATTGGTTCAAAACTGAAAAAGGAAGTCTGAAAAATTGTTCTAAGATTCAGAATGCTTGTTTAGTGGGGGAGAAATTTATGCAACTCTTATGTTGGATATGTAGTGCTTGAATTTTAAAAATGGTAGATTAGTGTCACTAAACTTGATATTGTTGAAATAAATGTCTGTACCGATAAAAATTGTACTAATCAGTAATGCCATTTTACCTCTCTGCACTGTTAAAAGCCTTTAAAACAACTTGTATGGTATCAACATTATAAATCAATTTTGTGCTTTTTGCTAGGTGTTCCAGAGATTCCTCAAATTAGTGGATTTATTTCACCGGTTATGGAAGGTGACAGGATGGAGCTTACATGCAAAACGTCTGGTAGCAAACCAGCTGCAGATATCAGATGGTTCAAGAATGACAAAGAGGTGAAAGGTATTGTTCAGAATTGCATATTTCATTTATAAGAAACAATTGTTAATTAAACATGCAAAGAAGTGGATTTGATTTGCAAAACTGTTACTGCTCCATTCCTGGTAGATAATCAAAGAGTAATCAAATGAATTTTCTAAGCAAATGCTCATGCTGCTATGAGTGGGTAACCCAATTCTTAAAATCATTGGGACAGAAGGCACCTCAAAGTTCATCTAATTCATCCCTGCAGAGGAAGAAACCTGCTACTGCACTAGATGGGTGACCATCTAGCCTTTGCTGAAAACTTTCTGATGAAGATGGGTATCTGAAGAAGTGTGCATGCACATGAAAGCTCATACCTATGACAAACTTCGTTGGTCTCTAAGGTGCTACTGGAAGGATTTTTTTATTTTGTTTTGATGAAGATGAGTTAACCATCTTCTGATTCCTTTGCTGGTGAGGAGAGTCAAGGCTCTATGTATCAGTGTCATCTTTCCCACACCAGCCTAGGGTTTGCAGCACAATTCTCCCACAGTAATTCCACACAGTGGTGAAAATAATGCATGTACCTGATAACCAACAATCACAAATACCAAGTACACAGGTTGGATAGAAATGTGTCGGGTCACTCCTTCACTCCATATATGTCTCTGTTTTTCCACCACCACCACCACCACCCTTTTATGTCCTTGGCCTATGTAGCTGCTTCTTTGCTCTGGCTGGGTGGAGCAATCACTACATCCCTTTTTACTTCTTCCTGGCAGATTAAGTCACATATATTCCCATTAGAATTAGCTGGTGCCCATTGGGGTTGCAGGTTAGGACAACTGTCAAACGGTAGGGAGAACCAGCTCCCTGTTTTTTTCCCCCATCCTCCTGTGTTGTAAAGGTACAAAACATACTTACAGAATGCAATACTGTAGAATTAATGAACAGATATTCAGTAGTTTTCTCAAGTACAGACAAGCCACAAAATATTGGAACCTGCACCAGGCATAGAAATGACTAGTCATTAACTCTGCCACTACACCAAGCTTTAAAAGTCAATTTCACCAAAAGCAGAATGGTGACGCTCGGAGTCCATTAACTTGCCCAAGAAACAGAGCCTATGCATGGTATCAAAGCAATTCACAAAAAATCCCTTTCACAGAGGGCAAAGTGGTGAGGCAAAGAGTTCAAATCCGATCCACACCTCTTTTACATACACATGTATCCCTTCATACTCTAGCTGCCTAGGGGGTGGAGAAAAAACTGAAGGTAAGAAAGTAGAAAGACTTGAAGTAAGCAGGAAAGGGAAGGAGGGAGAAAAGGGGGAGAGAGAGAGAGAGAGAGAGAGAGAGAGAGAGAGAGAGAGAGAGAGAGAGAGAGAGAGAGAGAGAGAGGAGGCAAAATAAACAAAGGGGGGGAAATGGGCATGGGAGACAATAAGGAAAATGGCTGCTACTTTATCACACTTTCTACACGCTGAAAAATCACAAAGCAATACCTACTGCTTTGTTGTTGTTTAGTCATTTAGTCGTGTCCGACTCTTCGTGACCCCATGGACCATAGCACGCCAGGCACTCCTGTCTTCCACTGCCTCCCACAGTTTGGTCAAACTTGCCTATTCTCTGGTTGTTTTCTGTTCCCAGTGCACACTGGATCACATTGTCTGCTGTCTGGGCACTTAGTAATTGAGTCGGTGTCTGTGAGCATTCTTCATTAAAGAAAACTACAAAAGAAATTCATAAAAGCAATAAAATAGGAAAAGCAAAACAGCATTCATGCAGCGGCAAATTTAGCAGACAAAAACTTCATGATCAGTTCATTATAATGGCATTAAAACACCTCAGTATGGTAGACCAAAAACAAAGAAAGTAAAAATGTCTTCATTAAATGAAGGTCAAGATGGTCAAATGAACCTCTGGAATCAGGGAGTTCCATAGTCTGGACATCGTCACAGAAAGGCCCATTTCCCACACACCAGCCAACCAAACAAACACATATTCATCATAGTAGTGACACAGGAAAGGGCTTCAATAGCCACTTTTAAAGCCAATGTATTTAAATTAAAGGCAAAGCTTATTGTGTGTCTTCTCACACATAAAGGCCATTTCACAGTTTGCATTTGCAGAAAGCAGACCTCCTTGCTGTACTTTTTGCGCTTATTTGTTAAAGCAAACACTTGGAAAACTAACATGGAAAGAAGATGCCACGAGTATACAAAGGCTTCAGAAGAAAGGTTGGATGAGATTTATCATGGCTCTACTGTTGATTTATCTGCCTTGAGAGCTTATCAAATTGTTAGCATTCCTGAATGAGAGTTCAAAACTACAATATCAGGATTAGATAATTAGGTATATAATAATATATATGTATAATAATGCATTGCCTGTTGGAGGAGTGCTGATATTTTAACAGGAACCATGGACAGATCTTATTATGTACATTACGTTCCCAATATATTAACCTATTGAAGGATATGAATAAGTGATTGAGGCACATGTTGCAAGACAAAATATGTTGAATACTCAGCATTTTTACAAACTACAGTTTAAAATGGTAACATTGTTAAAATTTCTTCTGACAAACAACAACCATATAAAGTGTTTTAATGCAATCTTGATTTTCTCTCTGCTTTGCAATTTCTTTCTCTATGTGTCTGCTTGCTGCCAGAAACACAAGTGATCATGTTACATTGCTGCTGTAATTTTTAACACCTCTTTTGCAATAATGTCTCAATCTAGCTCTTTCCTTAAAATATTCCATTAGAATCTGTGAGTGTGTCAAAATTGTATGGCATTAGTTGGCCGCGAAGCTTCTCCAAGCAACGTTGCAGAAGTAATCAGCTAAAACCATTAATCTTTATTTAATACCCACCAACACTGAGTAATGTATAATACAACCAATACTAGCATATTTAGAAAAAGAAAGAGAAAAAAAGACTATGGATGCTGCTCGAGAGAATTTCCTCATTCTCCCCACCCCTGCAACATTTCCTGCCATGCAATATTTCTAAATCAAAATCAGAAGATAGTAATGGAGAAAGAAATATTAATTTTGTCAACATTAAAATGTATCTGAATTCCCATGGCCAAAATATGCATACAGAAAATACGCATTATCCTGCATCATAGCTGGGGGACGTACCAAGCAATTCTTGCCATTCTTAGTTAATAAGCCAGGCTGAACTGAGCATTAGCTTTCACACCATAGTTCATACAAGGGAGGAGATGCAAGTAATTTCCCTGATTCTAGCTGTTGGAAGAAAAATCACATATTCCCAGCTGCAGATAATAGATCAGAGGGAAGCGGGGTGAGTTATGCCTTTACTGTTTCAGGCATTGCACACTTAAGCCTGTTGGAAAGATGTGGAAGGATTTGCAATAGCCTGGCACCCTGGGCAGTAGTAAGTCAGTTAGTACTTTGAACAAGCAACTAAATATGATGTCCAGAAAGCTGGCCAGCATTTTGAATTAGAAAGTATGGTAAGAAATACCCTGGCCTAGCTTAGTGGTAAGAGAGCTAATTTTTAAGGCAAGAAAGCAAACCTCAAAGCTACTTGCTCCCTCTCTTACAGCAGAAACAATACTCAGTTGAGCTTTTTTCAAATGAGCAACAATAATGCTAGCCTCTGAATTAGCATGCTAACAAACATGAGAAGAGTTCAGAAAATTCTACTCTGTCAACGTTTCCTTAGCTGCAAAAAAATTCAGGGGAGTCTTGCAGACACAAGAAAACAATCACTTTAGAAGGAAGAATAACAATCTTCAATGAACTCTTTCTCTTAGACCTCCCACTGCCTTGATATAATGTAGACTCACTTGAAAATATCTAGCTGCTAGCTCATTAAGATAACTTAGACAGGACACTCAATTCCATTTTTACTACTGTCTAATTCTTTAAAATGGCTGGTCACTTCATGCTGGGAACCCTGACCGTGCAGTTCTATACAAGTTAGTTCAACAGGGCTTACTTCCAGATAAATGGATATATAATTAACAGTCTGATATGTTTGTTTACTTCAGACTTGTGTTTCACATTTCTAGATACTGATGAGATAATTTGGATCAGTAAAAAACTTTCCTTCTTCTCTGCTTTTACACCCCTGTAATCTGGTCAGACAGGATAGTTTATCACTCACAAAGTATCAGCCACCAGAAAGTGCCAGAATGTTGATATTGAGCTAAATGATGTCTACACATTCTCTAGTCCACTCAATCAGGACAGAGATAATTTGGTGCCACAACCAAAAATTTACCTTTCTACTGGGGCCTTTTTGTAGTAAAAATGATCTATAAGAGGGCAGAATCTCAATTCTCAAATCGTAGGAAACCAGATATATCACTATGGCACTATTTTCTTGAGACCACCAGCGTCTCTTCATGCAAAGATGCCTAAATAATGTCCATCTCATTCCTAATATGTCCAGCCCCTACACATTAGAGACCATCACAAATTTCTATTTCAGAGTAGGGGTGGATATGCCATATGCATTGTTTTCTATCCACCTGACTTTCACAATGGCTTCCCTTTCACTTTGACTTTGAATATTGCCCACTTGGGAATCACATATTGGATATTAATTCAGATTAGACTTTCATTGACCAGTAGTGGATGACATGGTAATATAATAAAGGCCAAATTCCATTGTTTATTTAAAATATATTTATCTATCACTATATCATAAAGAATGAAAGTGGTTCATTATATATGTGCAGACCAAAAAAAATCAAATATACAGTATATGAACACCAGCTATTCATTATGGAAACGATCCAATCTTATTTGCTAGCATAAGCCTGGTGGTGCAGAAAAGTTTTCTGATTCTCTATTAGCAGACCATTTCATAGGACTGGGCCAATGATACCAAAGGTTCTATTTTGTGTTGATATCAAGTGAGCTTTGCCAACTCAAGGGACAATGGATGACATGCCTGTAGATTATCTCGGTGATTGAGCTGGGATATAAGTGTTTAGGCAAACCCTAAATTGGTCATAATTTTTTTAGGGCTTGAATCTAGCTAAGTAGTAGATGGGCACCAAAGCTGGTGTTTTAACTGTGGTGTCACATGCTATCGCTATCTATCCACACCAGCAACCTGCCCACTGCATTCTGCACCACCTGGCACGAACCAGGCCCAAGGGCAGACCCACACGGAGCATGTTTCAGCAATCCAGCTATAAGGTTGCCAATGCATGGAGTGTGGTGGTCAGGCTATCCCTGTCTAGCAACAGCTGTAGCTGGTGAACCAAACAAATCTGGTAAAATACACCCCTAGCCACAGAGGAGACTTGAGCCTCAAGTGGCAAAGATGTATCTAGGAGTAATTCCAAGCACCTGCACCTTCAGAAGGTGTACAGCCCCATCCAGAATCAATAGCCTGCCAATCTTACAGTTTATACCATGGGACATCTTACAAAATGTACATTGGAAAGACCTAGATCACATCATGGGGACTTTTTGTTTGTTCATCAACTCTTCTTGCTTAGAACCTCTATCCTCATAGAACTGATGGGACTAGGCAGGATGAGATTAAGAAATAAAATTTGCCCTTATTCCAAACCCCTTTCAGCTCAGTCACTTGACTTAGCAACCCAGTAAAAGTTATGCTGTAAAAAGGGGTTGTGTAAGCTAAATTCTATTTTAAAGGCTTGTTTTCCCTCTGCCAGGCTCTGGCCAGCTTAGCCAACCATAGCCCTGCTCCTGAACAGAATTTGGAATAAGGGTAAATTACACCAGCATAGTTTATCCCAGCATAATTTACAGTGGCTTCCTATAGTTTGAGCTGCTCTTCCCTTTAACTTCTCAGAAGACAACCCCATCACTTCCTCTTTCATGGATATTCTGTTGCTTTACATCATAAAACAATAACATAAAATGCAATTTCATTTGCTTTTTTTGTCATGACCTTATGTAAAAACCTCCACCTTTTCATTTCATTTCCTTGCATCGTTTCTTATAAGCAGAAAAAAAGATAATGTGCTGTAAGAAAGGAGTAAGCTAGTAAATGGTGCTTAGAATGGAACGACTGAGCACACACTGCTGTTGACCACAGACGGTACTTGTTAATTCATTTTAACAGGTTATATGACTTATGCCACAGGAGTTACATCTCTGATACATGTGCTATAATGAGCTAAATATGTGAAAATGGCTTTTTGTTCCTTTGCCATTCCCACCTGTGTTGTAGTAATGCTCACATTTAATTTAGTCACTTATAAGATATTGTAGGCTACAGCTCTGTTCCCAGGGTGTTGTCATCTTACAGAACATTAACTCAATAAGTCATTCCTTCTGCTTCCCAGGGATCACTTTCCTCTCAGAATACTACACATTTTCCACCTATGCAGATACCTTGCAGAGGATAGGTTCACAACACTTGTCAATGTACAGTACGGATAGGTCACAGCCAATTTCCCAGCATATTGTTTGATAAGTGGAGTACATTGCAGCTGCCTTTTGCAGTGGGGTTCCCTCTTGGCTTATGATATGCTTGTCACTCAAGAGTTCTACATAATATATTGTTACAGGCTTTTTGGTGTGCTAATGCCAATGACATTGCTGTAATGCTGTAATGCTGCAGGGAAAGATTAGCATTCTGCCATTTGTATTGTTTTGCCATAGAACCAAATATATATTTGGGCAAGAGAGAGGTAAAAAATAATAATGAATAAAAGCCTTTTTTCACTTGGATCTTCTGTTTGGTCAGTACAGGCATATTGTAGATTGTAATTAATTGATGAAAACTTGTCCAATGTATCTTCAAATGTAAAACATTTGTATATCTTCACATCTCATGTACTTCTTTTTTAAATAGCTTCTATTAAATATTTTATTGTGTTACAAAACAGACAAATAAGCGGAGAAAAATATGATGGGGGGAAAGAGAGGAGAGCGCGAGAGGGGGATGTTGTTCTTTAATTCTATTGCCTAGTGTAAGTGCAGGGGTTGTGTCAGCATCACATAAATAGGTCCTGTGGTGTGTGTGTGTGTGGAGGGAGGGAGGGAGGGAGGGAGGGAAGGAATGGAGAGAGAGAGAGAGAGAGAGAGAGAGAGAGAGAGAGAGAGAGAGAGAGAGAGATTGTGAGAGGTGAGGGGGTACGTCTCATGCACTTCTGACTTAATTTCAGTGAAATACATGAGGAAGATTTCCATGTCCCACACTTAAAACAAGTTTCTGATATCCAGTACTAAGCATTTGTGCGTAGGTGTGTGCCTGAAGGTATAGCACAGAATAACAGTTAATGTTTTATTGGTCCCCCAAAATGTGTACAAGTGGTACCTTGGGTTAAGAACTTAGTTTGTTCTGGAGGTCTGCTCTTAACCTGAAACTGTTCTTAATGTGAGGTACCACTTTAGCTAATGGGGCCTCCCGCCGCTGTTGTGCCACCACCCTGTGATTTCTGTTCTCATCCTGAAGCAAAGTTCTTAACCCGAGATACTATTTCTGGGTTAGCGGAATCTGTAACCTGAAGTGTCTGTAACCTTTAGCATCTGTAACCCAAGGTACCACTGTATAGGCATTTTCAGTTGCTTTTAGGAAGCTGAGTTAGTTGAATTCAATAACTGGAAGGTTTACTCGAGGACAGGTGTTTTCTTTTTCTTGTCTTTTTTTTTTTTCAAAGAAGAAGCCAAAAGCATAGTGATATTACTTCCTAAATTCCCAGAGAATTGCCCTGTGGGAATGATGCTACATTAATTGCATCAATGAATTTAAAACACACTTTTCTTAGGAAACAAAAAAAAAAGAACAAAGAAGATCAAGCAGCAGCCATCTGCTGTCGTCTCAGTGACAATTCCCCCCCCCCACCAGCTGCTATTCGCATACTGAATAGGCTGCCCATTGGTGAGAATGGAGGAGCTTTTATTAGAGGGGGAAGGGTTAAACTCTATCTACCCATATCCTGCAATCCTGTTGCTCCTCTGGCTCCTCTGTTGCTGCCATTTATATATATATTAAAAATGTGCATGCTAACT
Source organism: Zootoca vivipara (assembly GCF_965207765.1). Classification (NCBI taxonomy): domain Eukaryota; kingdom Metazoa; phylum Chordata; class Lepidosauria; order Squamata; family Lacertidae; genus Zootoca; species Zootoca vivipara. The sequence goes on from NC_142587.1 coordinate 62,084,175, forward strand.
TAATTCATAAATTTAGCATCACATCTGTTTGGGCCTTAAATGGGATATATTCTAAGTCAGGAGTCAGCAACCTAAGGCCCATGGGCCAGAAGCGGCCTGCAGAGGTTGTTTGACCAGCCCATGAGCCGCCCCTGAACCGAGGTGCCCGCTCGCGCGCTGCACTAAACTGGCACAGCGCGACGCGGGGACTCGCTTCTGCGGTGCCAAAAATCGCATCTGTGCATGCCCAGACACCAGAAATCGTGGGCACGCACATTCCGGCCCATGGAGGGATCTCCGTGGGACCGATCCAGCCCAGGCAAGATAAACGTTGCTGACCTCTGTTCTAAGTACACACGCATAGGATTAGTCTGTAACCACCATCTCTCTCTGCTCTCCCCTCTCTCTTCTGCAATCCCCTCCAAGGTTGACCATTCCCCACCATGAGTACAGTATGCCATGTACATTGTAAGATTGTTAACACTGACTTTTCAATGAACCCATTTTCCTCTAATGGGACCTAGCAAAATTTATAAAAATGAACACAGAGGGGACATGCAATTTCAATAGGAATTTCCTTAAGCTCATTTTAGAGACCTTCATTGTGACAAAACAAGACTGCTATTTGATGGAATAAACCAACATTGCTTAAGCAGAAGAGAGAGAAAATCAGTTGTATAGAGAATAAAGTATTCCCTTTGCATCTTGCAAAATACATTATCACCCTTGTGTTGTATTGCAAATGCAGCGATGTGCTAGTACACAGCCGCTGCCTCATTCATTTCAGTTCAGCCAGCAGGTATATTGTTCAGTATATGAAGAGAGGTGAATCCACTGAAGTGAAGGAGAATACCTTGGGGGCGGCAAGGCTCCAAAGCTCCTGTGGCTACAACATGCCACTCACTCAGGATATGTCTGTTTTTCATCTATGTTTTGTGCATTTTGCAGCTGGACATTTTGTTGGAATAAAGCACATGACCCAAATCCAGGAGGCACCAAGTAATTTTATAAATACCTGAAAGGTCAATGAGTGCCAGGATCAAATTGGGCAGAGGGGTGTGTGTGATATAAACTTACATCCAAAATTAAGTTAAGAATACAGATATGTGTTGTTGCAGTGCCTAATGGCATTTCAGTGACTGCAATCTAAAGAATACCTTGATGACTTTCTTTCACAACTATAAAAACAATTTCAGTCAAACTGCCTTAATATCTACAGTGTTTCTACCAGAGATAACCTTTCTCATGATTTGCTCCTTCCTTTTGGATTGACTCCCTGATAAAGTGGGGAAATACTGATCATTAAAGTGTTCTGTGCTGACCAGCTGTGGAACGACTGTGTTGCAAGGCACCCTGGCCTCCAGCTGCATACTGCAAGAGGGAAATGAGAATCAACATTGTTACACCTGCACTCTTGAAGAAGCAGGAAGGACATGGTTTACTTCATACTCCAAGTTCATAGTCTGAAAAGCTCACACTGCTGATTTCGGTGGGCTAGCTTAAACTGTGAGGTGATTGATCCCTTTAGAGAAGTTAAGTACATTTTTTTCTTGATTTATCAGCATGAAGACAGGGTGCCTGTAGATACTGGAGACCTCTTCTTTTTCATAGTGTGGAGGCCTATCAATTTTTGAGGCTTCAATTGGTGATCTGCCCAGCCTGCTGGGCAATTAGTTGCCCTATTTATTTGCCAGAGTTTTATGCACTTGCCCTCAAAATTCACCGCTACTCCCTTCTTTCATGGCCTGCAAAGCCTGTTATGGAAGGGATTGGTTGTTTTTGTTTGTTTGTTTGTTTGTTTTTGCATGGAGGGCGGTTATGTCAACACTAAGCAAAACTGAACTGAAGAGAAAAATGAACATTAATTATTCCTCACTTTACCATCTGTTTTGCAAAACCTTTTAGTAACAAAGATGAAGCAAATAATTGTCAGCATTTTGTTTAGCAAGCTTATATTTTAGAAACATACCTTTGATTTCTCTTTAAAGTATTGGTTTTTTGGACTAAGCTTTCAGAAAAGAATGTACAAAAAAGCCTAATCAGGTGATTTAAAGGTGGGGGAAGAGATATTATGTTTCTTTAATGGGCTTCAGGGGAAGACTATTTGGATTGTAATCTAGTTATATCAGAGATAATGAGGAGTAGAATCCTATTCTGCCAGTTCTGCCTTTTGGTTGATATTGAAATTGCTTTTCCCATCTGTGTCTGTGTACATTTGGGAATGACAGCACTGGTAGTTTTGTAAGACAAATAATGGAATGTCTGGAAATAGAACTTTGTTTGCTTTCAAAGAGTGAGCAAACATGATGAAAGGTGCATTTATCATTTGCTATTTAAAATGGTTTCATGTATTGTAGTCTTCTTTCCCCCTTTATTATACCAAACCATGGTGCTAAACTAGAGCAAACTTTATTTTTGCAGATGTTAAATATTTAAAAGAAGAGGATGCAAATCGGAAAACGTTTACTGTCAGCAGCACAATGAATTTCAAAGCAGATCGCAGTGATGATGGTGCAGTCGTAAGTTGCAGAGTAGATCACGAATCTTTGAACTCTACACCCCAGATAGCAATGCAAGTTCTAGAAATACATTGTAAGTAAAATATTTATGTCTTTGATGTTTGTAGAATATGCATAAAATAAATATTGTTTCTGTTCCAAAGGGAAGTTTGATTAATCATTTGAATTTTTTATTAGTAAATTCTTCCCATTTTTAAGAAACCTAACATTGTTGCAGATTAGTAGGCCTGGATTGGTATCCAGCAGGATTCTTAATCCCTAACTTGAATTTTGGCAATAATCTATGCCAAAATAGGGTTTCTTGATGGGACTAAGTCTACAATATATATTCAGGTTCAACATGTATATCTTTACCATATGAACACTGAATATAGTTCTTGTTCAGAATGTTTACTGGAGTCTTCCTAGTATGGGCTATGAAATGGTGGTCTTTCTTAACAAGTTGAATAGGACGGCTAGTTATTATGATTGGTTTTTCCACATCATGCCTATAGTTTAGAAAAGCATCTTATTTGTTGCTATTTATTAGAAATTAACAAATAATATTTCGGGGTATACTAACTGATTTGTTTGCAAGATTCTATAGCCCAAAATACCTTGCTGCAGTATTGATCAGAAAAGAACAATGCCTAAGAGAGAGAACTTTGTCATTTTTATTAGTACTGTATTTTCTTCTCATATTTCAAGCACCTTGTGGTGTGTGTTTGTATAAATGTGTATGTGTACGCACAGAGACACACATTACATTACATTACATTACATTACATTACATTACATTACATTACATTACATTAATCCTCCAAGCTGTAATACTCACCTAATGCTGTAAATCAAGTCTGGTTAACCTGTGACCCTCTATATGTTGTTGGACTCAGACTCACATCAGTCCCAACCAGCATGAGTGATTGCCAGGCACTGTGGCAATCACCCTGTTCACTCAAAAGTTGGTATAAATGTTTGGCTCATGTTCTTGTAAATCCTATTGTTAAAACTACTACTATTGGGCCACAACTGCCATCATCCCTGACCATTGACCCTAATGGTTGAGGCTGAGAGGAATTGGGATCAAACAATATATGGAGGGCACCACATTGGCCAACACGGTTTAAACTATTGGGACAATTCTTCTCAGAACTAGTACTCATTGTATTATTTCACATTAAAATATAAATCGCTGAAGAACTTCAGTGAGCTACTTTTGTCAAAATAGCACCACTATTAGATAGTTCTTTTGGGAGCTACTAGTATAATACAAAAGACAACTTAGTTATAGTGTATGTTTGTTTGCTCATTTACAGCATTTGTCGACCTCTCTTCACCTCTGTTTAGTCACAAAGCAATTTGACATGATATTGTAGGTGCAGAAGTAAAGGATACTGTGGATACAGAAGTAAAGGACACCAGCCATGGTCAATATACCGTGTTTCTCCCAAAATAAGATGGGCCTAAAAAATAAGACATGGCACGATTTTTTAAAGGCAAAAAAATATAAGACATCCCCCCAAAATAAGACGTGTTGGGGTACCGGTACCCTACCGTGCTGGAGCAGGTCTGGATGGCGCTTCCGTAAGGAACAGGAAAAGGGAGATGCCTTTCCTGTCAGGAAGCGGATGCGCAACGTGCGCCACGTGGAGCGCAGACGGAGCGGGAGCCGGGAGAAGCTGCAGCACGCGCCGCGCAGAGCCTCGACCCAGCAGGACCCTGCGCGATCCGCAGCTTGCGCCGCGGCGAGCCCTGACCCAGCGGGAGCCGGCAAAGGCAGCAGCACGCGCCGCGCCGAGCCCCGACTGAACTGCCAACCCCTGAACTGCCAACCCCTGAACTGTCGAGCCCTGCCGACTGAACTAAGCGGGAGCCGGCAAAAGCAGTAGCGTGCGCGCCCTGCCAAGCCCCGACAGAGCGGGAGCTGACAAAGCCAGCGGCGCGCTGTGCCGAGCCCCGACAGAGCTTAATAATAATATAAAAAAGACATCCCCTGAAAATAAGCCGTGGTGTGTTTTTTTGGAAGAAAAATAAATATAAGACGTGTCTTATTTTAGGAGAAACACGGTATTTAAAACAATGTCTCAAATAATAATATTGATCTATAACATCACCAATTCCTTTGGGTTAACAAATGCCAGAATTCTCATTGTTTGCTCCACAAATGACTGTTCACTGGTTCAGGGATATTTAGCATAAGAAAGAAAGCCTTGTCACAGCAAGTTTGGAAGCCTGCTCTAAATTTGTGTTTACATTAATGTTAATGCCTTTGGAATTTGCTGGAAAGTGCCTAAGATAAAAATTTAAAAATCCATACAGTATCAAATGCCTTTTTCAAAATACAGCTTATATCCATGGCTGTAATTGATGCCTATTGTTTCTGCCACATATATATCCATCCCAAATAAGGGGAATTATTTGGTAAGCCGCTATACAGGAGACCATGTTAACATACAAATGCACTTGATTCACCCTACCACTTGGCACATGAGGACCATTTTACTTGGACCATCCTATGCAGGAGTGCCAACTTGAATAAAATATTGTGGGTGCCCAGGTAAGCCCTGCCCCACATAATCAAACACATAAAAGAGGGAGAAAGGGTAAAGGGCCCCTGGATGGTAAAGTCCAGTCAAAGGCAACTAAGGGGTTGCGGCATTCATCTTGCTTCAGGCTGAGGGAGCAGGTGTTTGTCCACAGACAACTTTCTGAGTCATGTGGACAGCATGACTAAACCGCTTCTGGTGCAATGAAACACCGTGACAGAAACCAGAGTGCATGGAAACGGTGTTTACCTTCCCATTGCAGTGGTACCTATTTTGAACTGCTAGGTTGGCAGAAGCTGGGACAGAGCAACGGGAGCTCACCCCATTACGTGGATTTGAACCGCCAACCTTCCGTCAACCTGTTTAGACCACAGCGCCACCCGCATCAAACTCATAACACAGTGCATGCACACACCATTTGAATGGGAATGCCCAGCCCCTTTAAGTATATTATTGTGGGGGCCAAAGCCCCCATGGCTCCTATGGTCCTATATATTACAAAGTTTAATATAACATTCCTCTGATCTTGTGAATATGAAAACCAAACACTTCTTATGGAGAAGCTCATGCTTCCCAGCCATTGGGGCAGAATGAAAAGTGGAAGTTGGTGCTTTCAGGCTGATCTTGACCACCACTGCCATTGCAAAAGTACTGAGCACAAAAGGAGTGCTGTATGCAAATAGCTGTTGATTAACTTAGTGCTTTTGTTCTCAACATACCTAAGGAGTGACTAACTTCAAATACTTATGGTGGTTGTGTGGAAAGGGCTTTTGTGGAAAGAAAGGCATTTACGGTACTTATCTCCATAGTCCTGTAGTAGACAGTGGGAGCAGATTTAAATCCTATTACAGAAAACAGCAAGTGTGTTGATCTGCTTCCTTTATTGTGCTTCCGCAAACTCTTGCTTGGCAAGTTGGCACTATGATATGCAGAGCTTAAAGACAGAGCTGCTTAGTAGCTGCAACTTCCAAAATGCAAGGAAGTGTGTTCAGCATAAATCAATAGTTCTGATATTTTTTGAAAACTATTTTGCAGATGTGCTGTCTCTGTTTGGTACCTATTCATATAGTGCTCTGGTTTCAGCTAATAAAGGTAGAAAAACCCACAAAGTAGAAAAAACAACATCCAGTTTAGTAGCTAGGAACATTTAAAAGTAGGATGTGATAATTTCAAAAAACCATTTGGCTGTTACAATGAAAGCCTGGATAAGCTCAGTTAGCAACAGCTGGAACCATGTCAATTGACTGGCTACAGCACAAGCTTAATCTACTAAAAACAGTTTGCCTTGAGTGGAGGAATGGTCATTGGAAAGCTGAAAGATCAGCATACATAAAAATGAATTATTCAAGTTCTACATTCTCCCTGGCCCCTTAAAGTGAACTCTTAATTGTGATTAAAGAGCATCTGTGCTATAAAACTGTCAATAATCTAATCACAACCAGTGTACATTTATAGCCATGTAAGCTCCAGTAGCACTTTGATTTCATGGTGTTATAGGAAAGTTAAACAATGCAATTATTCAAAATTGTATAAATGTCTCTTATGGGGCCAATGCTTAAGATGGCATCAATAGGAAAACTGAAACAAAGTCAATAATACTGAGCTTTGTATTATGACTCCCCATGAAGTTTACTTTTCTGGTTGCAATTTTTTAATGTGGTAGACCAAAGAAATCAGTGTTTTCAAAAGTAAATGAGAAGTATCCAAGAACAACGAATCTCCTATTTCCTTTTAAATATTCAAATTCAGAAATAATTATAATTATCTGTCTGAATTGTAATGTAAACACTATAATCAAATTTATCTTATTTAAACTTTTCAAACTAATGAATGCTCAAAACAAAGAAACTTAGATGATACAGTAAGCAGTAAAGAGTATCTGCAAACATGAAAGTTCAGTGCCACAATCTGCATGTTTAAATGAGTTCAATTAGGTTAATGATGGATGAAAATAAGAATTACATATTTTAAATGTAAAATAATTCAAAACCATGCAGGTTCATTTACTACTAAACTTTTATCCTCTGAGAGGCTTTTGGGTTCAAAGGGTTAATGTGAAATCATATGATTGATTATCTGACAGGCTATCCTCAAATGATAATGAAATATATATTGATAATGAAATACGTAATGATATATCACCTATCTATCTATCTATCTATCTATCTATCTATCTATCTATCTATCTCCTGGTATCTTACAAAAGCACCATAAATGTTTCAGAAATGGGCTGCCAGCTGCATACAGATAATGGTAAGGTGCAGGGCATATCTCATACATGTACCTAATAATGCCAAGTAAAACAATAAGTGTTTCCATAACACTGGAGTTTAGTTATTTACTATTTCATAGCATTTTCATACCACTTGATTGTAGAAAAAAATACCTCAAAGTGGTTTACAAAGAAGATTTTTTTAAGAAATACTATCCATGTACATGGGTGGTGCTGTGGTATTGACAAAGTGATAAATCAGAGGAAGTAACATAGGTTAACGGAGTCTCCTTCTAACTTCCTGCAGCTCAGCTAGTTGCAATACAGAAGTTCTAAGTTCTCTAACACCTAAGCATTTTGGAATAAAGTTCTTGTTGTTTTCCGCTAGTTGAAACAAGAGTTGGATAAACATCAGGCATTGGTGGAGGTGGGAAAAGAAATGATGCTCCTTGCACTTTTTACATTGATCAGAAACTAGACTGGAGAAAGGACTTCCACCTTTTGCTTGCATTACTTATGTGGGTTAAGTCACATAAAACATAGGCTATGAATTACCATAATCGATCTGGACTCTTGTTTATCAGCAGTTCTTTGTACAGAGCACTTGGGTGGACTCCAGCACTGCCTTTCCAAAACATGTTATAGTCTCACATTTATTTTGGTACCATGACAGTTGTCTACATGTTGGTAGCTTCTCATTATGCTGACAGCATGATGCTTCCTTCTAATCTTATTATCCAGGATGCCAAGGTCTCACATAGCACTCAGTTAAATTCAGCAAAATGTTCCAAACCAAAATGACAGAGAGTTCTATGTTTCATCCATTTTGATCCTTCATGGCTTCTCTACTATGAGCTTGAAATTTGCTATAGCTGATAGTTTTGCAGGTCTGGCAGAGTCCAGATTAACCCCAGGCACTAATTTTAACAAGATTCAGACAAATCAATCAGATCTTTAAAAACAAAAAACAAAACGTGCAGGTGATTTCCAACTAATACTCATGGGAGAATAATTATATTTTATAAAAATGCAAATCTAGATACCTGCTTTATTTAAAAATTAAAATATTTGCCTGGGCAAAGCATTGCCTTCTCCCACACATGCACAAAATTCCCAAAGTGGTACTGCAAGAATGGGCATTCATTCCTGGAAATGTGTTGTAGATGCACAATAATTACAGCTTGATGATAGGTGGGTAAATTTACCTTTTTGTAGTGTTCTTTTATGCTGCTCATAATGGCTGACTAATATCTCATTCAAGGTGACAGAATTCCCTATTCATCCATTGTTAGTAGCAAGCTGAAGTGGAAGGAAAATAAGGCTGTATGTATGTTGATGGTCCTCATCTATCTATGCTTAGGCATAACTGCAGTCATGTTGTTGTTTTTAACATAAATCACATTGTTATATGTTCAATGGTAACTTATTAGTCAGGAATTAAGGAAAGAACTTTCTAGTATTGACTGTTGTTATCTCATGAGCATTGTATATTCCTATGTGATTGCCTTATATTTATATTTGCAGATGTAATGATTTGAGAATATTTATGTACAAGTAAAAAGACTGCAGTGATTAGTGCTTTTAAGTAACTTGTTTGAAATTTCTTGGTACATTTATACAAATGTGTCCTTTTTTATGGAGCAAAACCAGCCAGTTGGATTTGCCCATGTAATTATGAGTGCAGTGTGTCTTCCTGGAATACTATATCACCTCTTTCCCAGAGCTATATATTTAGACGTTTTGGAAATGTGGCTGTGATTTGTAGAGGCACCAAGCTAGGAAAGAAATCAATAGAAATCTGGAAGACAGGTGCTATAAACACGTAGAATATGAATATACTAAAATACTAAAATATCATTTTATGTTTTTTAAATCAAAAGATAATAAATGAATTAGTTATGCAGGAAATGGTATAAAAGCTCTGATTGAGTAGGGGTTTAGCTAGTACCAGGTGGTCTTTTTTCCATAATCTTTCAGAATACTTCTTGAATTGTTGTGGTTCAGTGACATAACAATAATAAAAACTCTAGAGAAATATATTAAAGCTTTAAATATTCAGGAGTCATTAAGTCATAAAGTCACCCAGATATAACATTAGTTTTAGTTCACTATTTCAAGTAAACTGGTGGAAGCCAAACTGGATACATGGTGGATTAAATCATACTAATTTGCTCTGTGACACACAGAGAAGGAACTGCTGATAGACTGCACAAAAATTAAATAGGAATATAAATATAGTGTAAAATGAGTTCAACAAGGCAAGATTAGAGAGCAGGTGCACTCTAGGATATGAAATGCTATTAAAAAGATCTTTAAAACTTCACCCACACGCAATCACTGCATTAGTATGCTTGAGTCTGGAGCGAGCACTTGTTCTCTAAGGCTGGCTGCAGATGTTGTTAAGTGTGCCATGGTTATATTTTTTTAAAGACCCACACCCAAATGATTTCCAATTGCTGGAAAGTCCACACCTTTTCCTCTCACTGTTTCTTTTTTACCATTCAGTGCAAATAAAACCTGAACTCTCATATTATTAGGGAACTTCAACAATAGTTGTTACATCTGATTAGCCAGAATAGAGTGTGTGATCAGCCACAAAGCAAAATTAAAAACGTGGGGAAGGTATCCAGGGAAGTAGTTGCATGAGCACAGGGACCTCTGACTGTAAAAAGGCACTTTCCTCACTGTCCTCTCTGGGTTTGCCTCCTGTATTAGCACCTCAATCTGTTCTGGTGGTTCCCCCAACCCTCTGGAACAGATTTAGGGAGGGCACCGTTCTGTTGCAGATGCAGAATCGTTCAATTAATGGAATGACTTTGTTGGATACTACCCATGGATTGAAGTAGACTTGCTAACTGTAATTTACACTAACTCTGGTTAGTGAGTACCAACAATCATAATTACATCCATCTCATTGCCTCTAGTCTAGAGGCTGTTCCTCCATTGATATAGGCATTGTGAATAGACAGGTAAAAGAAGCTGTCCCTGATGTTTCCCTAAATAACTTCTCCCAAACACTCTAACATGGCCACAGCTATTATCCCCCCTCCATCAGTTGAAGCCCCTCAAAACTCAAGTGTGAAGAATGCACCATCACATATTTGTGCACCTATCAGTTATCTTTCTCAGAGCTCTGTTGAGGTTCTCAGCACATCTCCAAACAGTCTAGGGCTCTAGTCCAGAATAGGGTTTGTTCATTTATCTTTTCATCCAGTGTGAAGGGATGTGGTTGAGCCACTGTCAAAGGGATTGCAATGCATCAGAAAACAGAACTATGGTTAGATAATAAGATAAATTTTTGCATTTTGTTTTCAAAGGAAATTCATCACATTAAATATCCTGATGTGGTGATTAATAAAATATGGTCTTCTCTGAGAAACTGTCTTCAAGAACAGAAGACCTATTGTGGGCATTCATTGATCACAGATGGATAATTTAGTAGAGGTGCTGCCACAGAGAAGGCCCTGCTGCATATCTCAGTATCCTGAATCCTCAGGAAGAATAAATAAATACTTTTAGTAGCATAAATGCATTCAGTATACAGTACTGAGATATGCCACAGGGCCTTCTCTGTGGCAGCTCCCAAACACAAATGTGTTGGAGTGGAACAGGTACGTCTCAGACCTAGGGAATTCAGAGTAACCCAGCCTAGATGGCAGGTTTATTATCATAAAGGGGGGGAAATGAATCTAAATTGTTCATCATGCAGTGTGAGTCAACACTGCTTTTACCATTTGTCGGTGAGTATTAGGTCTCTGGTCTCTGTTTTAAAGAAGAAATTACTCTGGACCCCAAAGACAAGGAGCAAGGATTGTTCAGTTGGTTAGAGCATGGTGCTGCTAACACCAAAGTTACACGTTTCATCCAGCTGCATATTCCTGCATTGCAGGGGGTTTGACTAGATAATTCTCAGGGTCCCTTCCAACTCTATTATTCTATGACTTACCACAGACTGCATCCGATCACCACAACTCCACAACAATTATAAACTCAGGTTCACACTGGAGAGTTGGGTTTTTATGTGGCTCAGTCTTGAATAGTATCAAAGTGAATACAGTGAGGTGAGAGTGGGAAACTGCTCCCCACCTACAGGCTTTATCTTTTTTCACTTTTGCAGTTTCTTTTCATCTTTTTGCAGTTTCTTTCGAGAAGCTGCTAGCAAATTCTTACAAATACTGTATTTGAGTTTGTGGGTTCCTATGCCCCGTTGTGTCACTTCTTGCTCAACTTCCTTGCCTTCAGCACTTTTGTTTGCAGATAATGTTCAGACCTAGCCTTCCAAACACCCATTGTAATAATAAAAAAACGATCTCGTGAAAACACAGAATGATCAGTCCATCTCCCTTTCCTTATTAGCAAAGCCTGGAATTTTGTTTTGGGGGAGAGTGTTGAAAAGTAAGACATTGCTAGGACATTTGCCACTAATTAACAAAAAAGATATGAAAATTTGTATGAGGGTACTTAAGCTCTAATTATTTCAAGTGATTAATATATGGTGGCTAAAGGGCACAAATAAATAAAAATACAGAGGAATTGGTATAGTTAGGGCGGACCTGAATCATTCAGGGGGTGGGGGGGGTGTCTAGTGGGAGAAAAGTGTTTTAGGAATTGCTTAAAGAACAGTTTTAACAATGTTACAGAGAGAGATTGGGAGCTACTTGAGGCAACAATGTGGTTTAAAGGGTACAATTCTCAGTCCACTTTCTCAGGTATAAGTACCACTGAGCAGAATGGAGTAAACTTATTAAGGAGATGTTGTAAAGTTGTCCATTTCAGCTCAGCAGTGCTCAACCTCTTTGAAAGGTTGGGACACTGATATAGTGCTACCTGAGATAACGTAGAAACAAATTTCCCTTTCTACTTCATTGTGTGAGAGTGATATTCCAGAAGAACCCCCAGTCTCTGAAAATAAATGAGGACTAGTGGTCCCATCACTGGTCCCATCACCTCCTGGCAAATAGAAGGGGAAGAAATGGAGGCAGTGAGAGATTTTACTTTCTTAGGTCCCATGATCACTGCAGATGGTGAAAGCAGTCAGGAAATTAAAAGGCACCTGCTTCTTAGGAGAAAAGCAATGACCAACCTAGACAGCATCTTAAAAAGCAGAGACATCACCTTGCTGACAAAGTTCCGTATAGTTAAAGTTATGGTTTTCCCAGTAGTGATGTATCGAAGTGAGAGCTGGACCATAAAGAAGGCTGACCGCCGACGAATTGATACTTTTGAATTATGGTGCTGGAGGAGACTTGAGAGTCCCATGGACTGCAAGAAGATCAAACCTATCCATACTGAAGAAAATCAGCCCTGAGTGCTCACTGGAAGGACAGATCCTGAAGCTGAGGCTCCAATACTTTGGTCACCTCATGAGAAGAGGAGACTCCCTGGAAAAGACCCTGATGTTGGGAAAGATGGAGGGCACAAGGAGAAGGGGATGACAGAGGATGAGATGGTTGGACAGTGTTCTCGAAGCTACGAACATGAGTCTGACCAAACTGCGGGAGGCAGTGGAAGACAGGAGTGCCTGGCGTGCTCTGGTCCATGGGGTCACGAAGAGTCAGACACGACTAAACAACTAAACAACAACAGTGGAAATTAACTGGCAATAAGCTTAGGAGTAACAGAAAGGTCATACTACTTGATACACTTCATGATTAGCATGTGGAGTTCTCTGCCACAAAAAATGAAATATCAGCTGTTCAGAAACAAATTGGGATCCCCTCTCAGAAAATTTTTATTGGGGGAGGGAGTCTTCATGCCATGCTTTCTGCCTTCCCAGAAGCATCTGGCTGACTGCTGTTAGAAATGGGACTTTGTACTAAATTGTTCCATGCTCTTATCTAGTAGGCCTTCTTCTCTTCATATTGTTACTGCTGAGCAGTAGTAAGATTCCAGGGGTTTCCAGGCATTCACAAAAAAAATTTCCCCATTGAGAATTCAGGCACAGCAGAGATTGCAGTGTTTTAAGAGATATGGCTTATTTTATACACCTGGGTCTTGGGGGAGGAAAAAAGTTCACAGCACTACCTCTCGAGCAGGGCTTGTTCCCCACAGCAGTGCAGCATCAGATTCCAATACATCTCCATACCCCTGACCCAGGATACATTCAGGTGGTTCTTAACCTATTTCTACCGGTACCTATTTCCTGCTTCTCCTTCCCAGAAAACCCCTTGCCAAGCAACTCCTCCCTTTCTCCCTGCTATTCTAACCTTAGTTTTAAAATGTGGTAATTTTCCTTTGTTACACCACACCCATGTTACCCTGGCAACTTCCTCCTCAGATACCTGTAGGTTTTTCTTGTATTGTAGATAGCTTAATATCAGGGCCATCATCTCCCTCTGCTCTGTCTGGCACTAAAAACAAGCTGCAGCCTGTCAGCTGTGATTAAACCCCAGCACCCAAGAATCTAGAGGGGGAAATCTGGCACCCTCGTAACATTATAAAGAAGGAAGACAAGCAAAGGAGGATGCAGTGTGAGGAGAGGGCTTCTCTTAGCAGACTGCACAATGGTTTGCCAATACATTCAGAATATTTAAATGTAAACCAGGGTTAAATGATATGTCTGCATCAAGCCTGATGTTTACAGGACATGTGGACACCTGAACATCTTGACTCCCAAAATGGAGAGAAAACTGAACAGCAAAAGGTCAGATGTAAAAGAGCAATGGAACATTACACACTTCCATACATACTAGCAATAAGACAACCTATTGTTAGGTCACTGGTTTAATTGGTTTAGTTTTGTGATTACCTAGGGGTATAAGTGGGTTTTCTGTGAGCATCTAAACAGATTCTGACCGTGTGCACACCATACATTTAAAGCACCTTTTCTTCCCCCAAGAATCCTGGGAACTACCCTTCTGAGAGCTACAATTCCCAGCACCCATTACAATTCTCAGCACCCTATTAAAACTATAGTTCACAGGATCTGTGAGTGAGTGCTTAAAATTTGCTTTAAATATACACAGCCTTAGCTTGTGATTTGAACAACATGGTCCCTTCTAGGAACATTCTCAGAGTGGATTGGCTTTATTATTTCTCAAAGAGCTAATAAAAGGCCTCATTGAAAAGCCTCTCTGAAGTGTAACACACGACTTCTGCCCCCCACGCCATTACTCTGTTTCCTTAGCAATGCCTAACTTGGATTTGCTTGCTCAATACAGACATTTTCCCCAAGTTTGGGAAGTTTGGAGAGAGAGAAAAAGACCTATCATCTCCAACTGTTTCAAGTATTAAAGCGAAGTATGAAAAAAAGTCTGTAGAATCAAGCTTTGACACTCAAGGTCTCAGAAGGAGAGACAGCAGGTGTATATTTAAGCATTCTCAGAACTTTCAATCAACCATTTAAAGAGCTGAACACAAAGGGATTAAGGATATTAGCTTTCTTGAAAGTACCTAATTGAATTCAGCAATTCATATTATTTCTAAGAACTAAATAAAGCTTTTCTAATAAGTATTCCTGTCGTGTAATAATAAGAGATATTTTTTGTAGAAAAGAGTGGAATGAAGGAAAACAAGCACATTTCTGAAATGTACAATTTATGTTGTGTCCCCCCCCAATATCTTTCAATATGGTTTTTATTCCTGCAATATGTGTGTACCCTGTATCACTTGCTGATCTTTTATCCTCTTTAAATCAAGATAGTCATCATCATCACATCTATCTATCTATCTATCTATCTATCTATCTATCTATCTATCCACCCCTGCCTTTTTTCCTGTTGGGGCTCAGTCATATGGCAAGTGCCCAGCACTTCTGGTAACTACCCCCAAGTGATTGTGTTCAGGGTTTGGATTGCCTGCTAGAGAATCTCTTAAGTGATCAGTCCATTACACATCCTCATTGTAAATCAGGTAGTTTTGAATCAAAGGAAAGCCAGTTGCCTCCAGGAAGCCCACAAGAAAAGAATGAAAGAAACAACTTGTTCCCTCCAGGAAACCATCAAGTAAAGAATGAAGGAAACCATTTCTTTTCTTCAGAACCCATCATTATATGTGTTTCTTATATTTATCCACAGTGGTGGCAGTTATAACTAAACAAAGCCATTGGAAACACTTTTCCAGGTGGAATCTGATAGGGAAGTGAAGGGATGGCTGCAGTGCTACAATTTTTCCTAGTATGATCCAGCAGGCATATCAGGGCTAAGAAGTGTTTTCCTTAGACGTAGTCAGAGGAGACTGTAGACATTTATGCTACAGACCTTTTCTAATGAAGCTAGGTCATGTGAATTTGAACATGAACTGATGGGCTAATTAGACACTGTTTTTTGTAGTTTAACGGGTAATCAGGTCAGAGCAAGGTTATTGCAAGAAATGGACTTTACTGCAATGAATAGTGATTATTCACATGGCTAATGAAAGCTGAGCTTCCCAAATGAAAGTGTTAACAAGCCGTGAAAGAATAGAAGTACTTCTAATTAAAAATGAATATCAAATGCAAAATACCAAGAGAAGAAGAACTGCAGGCACCAGATTCGTTTCCAAAAAAATTAAGATGTGCAAGCAAATGCTACCCAAGCTAGATAGTTGAAATCCATCTAAGTAATGTGGTCACTTTACTGTTTGGTATTTTGAAAGTACATGTTCTGTGTAGTAATTAAGAGTCTTTCAACCTAAGAATAAGAATAAAACAGAGATGGCTAGCCTTCTTCAGGCTGAGAGCCAAATTGACCCCTGATCAATCCTCCAGGGCCTAACTGGGAATGACTGGTGAGTGGAACGTGAGCACAACCACTTTTTTCTATTATTATTTTTTGAGGGACACATTTTGAAGGCCTTGAGGGGTCAAGAAAACCTTTTCGCATGACAGAAACATATCAGGAGGCATATGATAGTGGTTGATAATATAGACAGGTAGATACATAGATCTAGATATATGAATTTTTTTAAAATACAAAGTTTGGGAGAAAATATTTAATGGTTTTTTTTTAAAAAAATGAATGGACAATTTTAACAGGACTTGGAGGACACACAATTTTTGGCATCATGGCATCGTAGTGGTTGCAGTAGGTTTTCTTTAAAAAAGTAAACTTTTGTGGGTCTTGGGGGCACAATAAACTTCTGAGGGGGGTGTTTTATACAATGTATGAGCAATGGGTAAGGCATCTGGGAAATAGATGAATGGCTGCTTGATTCCATGATTGAGCAACATATTGCTATGCACACACACACACACCCCAAAATCTCTGCAGAGCAGTAACAATATGCCAGGGTTTCCAGGTTCACCTTGGGTCATGTTTCCGTTATGAATTCAGGGCATGGTGGAGGCTGTAGCGTTTTAAGTTATATGTTTTATTTTACACCGATATACACCTGAATCTACATGGAGAGGAAGAGAGTCCACATCATTACATTTCCAGAGTGTCTTCTTTTCTTCTCTCTTAGCTTCAACCAGCTTGAGTCCAGAGGAGCCAGCCATGTTCCCCAGTCTCTGGGTTGCAGCCTCTCCAGCCAGCAGCCAAGATGGTTCTGGGCTTTGTTCTCCTTTCTTGTTCTCAGCATGCCCCTGCTCCAAGCTACTCCTCCCCACCCATCTGCAATTCTAAGCCTGTCCCCTCACAGTCAACTTGTGTGGCAAAGTCCCGGGCCCCGCAGTTCCCTTACATAATAAACACACAGACACAAATGTTTAGAATAATGGGATAAAATAGGTCACAACTTTATTCATTACAGATGTGAGCGGTTTCACTTAGGCATTGGGTGAAACTGGACTATATCCTGACTCCTGCCTGTCTGCAGGGAGTCTCATAAGGGTAAACCACCTTTAGGGGGAGCTCTATGATATACATCAATTAATAGCACCCCAGGGTCACCGAGGGGTCGTGGCATGGCCCTAGCCCACGCCCAGGTTTCAGACAGGATCCACACCCCCAGATCCCTTTAACGGGATACCCTTAACGTTGAGGTGCAGGCAGAGGCAACAACCTTCCCACCCATAAACAAGGCTTACCCAATGCCTAACCGCCACTCGAGCCCCAAAGGTTCAACGCCAACACGCTCACACCTGCAACCAATCTCTAATGCCCTTAGCTATATCAACCAGCCAAATATTTCCCATATCAGAAAGGTGAACACCATCACTGCGAAACAAGGCCTCCTGGTCAAAAGTAATGGCGGGGAACTGTGTCACCTGGCATCAATAGTTGCACCTTCCGTGCCACCACACAATTAGCAATTTTGTTGACCATGTTGATTGCCGCAGGGTGGGGGCAATCATGCCAACAGCGCCTCTCCAAAAGCTGGAACCAGATTAAAGTAGAGTCTGGGTACAAGGCAGCCAGCCCTCCCACCAACCTCATTGGCCAGCCAGGAGGGCGTGACGCGGGTGGGAGTCCCTGTGAGGTGGGTGGCATCCCTCCTCCCACAGCCGGGTCACTGGGAGGTCCCAGATGCCCTCCCGCAACACCCCCCCCCCAGGAAGGGGAGCAGACTTGGCAACCGCTATCTGCCCAGGCCTAAGGATTCCTCCTTGATGTGGGCCATCAGTACCTTTTGTCACTTTAACACCTCTATAGCAGATGAGACCCTGGCTTGGAAATGAAGCTTAGCTTGTATTTTTTCATTGGTCTGGAATCTTCCCTTCAATACTCCAAATATTAGATAGATCATTCATTAATTTCTTGGGTTTTAGGGGGGCCTCCCCCTCCAAATAAAACCTCACAACAATATATATTTATCATAGTGAGTGGATGGTGCTAGTAGGATAGGAGTCAGCAGTTGTCCTCTAGGAATGTTTTGTTTTTGTTTTATTTACTACATTTATATTCCGTCTTTCCTCCAATGAACTCAAAGTGTCATACATAATTCTCACCACATATTTTATCTTCAAATAACCTTGTAAGCTAGGTTAGGCTTTGAGAGAACTACTGTTTCAAGGTCATCCAGTGGGCTCTGTGGCTGAGTAGGGGTTTGAACTTGGGTTTCCCCACTCCGGTCCTGAAAGACCTACATTGGCTCCCAGTACATTTCTGAGCACAATTCAAAGTGTTGGTGTTGATCTTTAAAGCCCTAAATGGCCTCGGCTCAGTATACCTGAAGGAGTGTCGAATATTTTAAAGTTTAGCATGGATTATATACAACAGTGTGGTAATCTTATCTGATGTCCCCATAAAAATGGTTTGAGGTTTGTTCATTTTTTAAAAAATCAGACTAAAAGGTATATTCACAAAGGAGGGAAATACTGTTGCATTCCTGAAAGTATATCCTCAGGTATACGCAAGGTTTTTTAAAAAAGAAATTTATAAGAGCTCATGGAAGACTTTCTATTATGAAGTCTGATTACTATGCCAGTAAATATGTTCATTTGAATATACTTTTAATGCAGTTTTTTTTGTAATAACATTCACATCCATCTACAAAGAAAAGGCTGTGTGGAGTGCTTGTTACTCATTTTCAGGAAATTCATGTTTCTGTTTTCTATTTCAATTGCAAATCTGTTTATAACCATGTTCTCCTAGGAATGCCCGCAATGATGTAGGGGTGTCTTTATTTTCCTCTAGAACTCAGCTGTTGCTTGTTCAGTGATTCATGCAGTACTCAAGGCTACAGAATGGGGCAGGGAAAGGCTCCAGCACACTTTCTGGAGAGTGTTTCTGTGTGGCAGTGAAGGTAGCAGGGCTGTGTAAAGGTACATGGCTACCGAGTTAATAGCAACACCTGACACTAGCCACTGATGTCATCACCTGTATCAAGCATGGCTAGTTGCTCCAGAAACTGTCCTGGCAGCTTTTTTGTTACAGTGCAGCACCCCCTTGTAAGGACATTAGGCCCCCATCCATATTTGGTGGTGCTCAGTGGCAGAAGCTACAGTTCACCAGCAAGCCTCGGCACAATCTCATACTACCACCTGGTCTCAGAGTTGGCAAAGGACAATATATATTAGAATCTTAAAGTCCATGGATATATAAGTGAAATCTCACACTGTTTAAATGATTTGCATAATACAATGGGTGTCCAGTTTTTATGTAATTCATCAAATATTATCTTTTTCTAGATCTTCCATCAGTTAAAATAATACCTTCCACGTTATGGCCAGAAGAAGGACAATCTATAACTTTGATTTGTGAATCCAAAGGAAAACCACTGTAAGTGATTTAACAACCAATATATTTTTGTTATATTCTTTATTCTCCTTTGATTGCAGCCTCTGACTGCAAAACTCTACTGTTTTTCTCTTGTCCTGGGGTGTAAAGTGATCTCCGGTACTGAAAACCCCTTGAAGCATGTCTTCATTAAGTGCCTATGGAAGACTGGTCTTTTACTTTGTCATTTATTTTAGTTTTGGAAAGGATTCCTGCTGTGCATTTTTTTTAAAGTAAGCTATTTCAACCTGAAAGGATTGCAGGCTTATTTGCTGTTCACATCGTCAGACTGATGATAGGTACATATTCTCAAAGCCTCACATCTGATGAAAAAACTTCTAAAATCAACACATTATTTTATCCAAGCAAAGTGTTGAACTCTTTGCCTGCTTTGGTTGTCATTTACATGGTAATTGGAAATTTAATGATATATGCAAATTGTCTTTTCAACTATCTCACTTTTAAAAATAGCATTAAGAGAGTGAAGCTGTATATGTTTGAGTTTCAGTTGAAATTACTTTTTTCTTCACAAACCTTAAGCCCACTCACAAACTCTTATTATTCTTACTACTACTACTACTACTACTACTACTAGACAGCATCTGCCACTTGAGGAGAAAACAGAAATAACCCCACTATTGCATTACACTTCCCAGGCATAACCTCCATATTTATTTTTATTTAGTGTATTTATTATCCGCCTTGGAACTGAATGTCCCCCAGGGCAGATCACAATAAAATACAAATTACAGGCTGAATCCATTTCACAAATGGGACTTGGGTCTAGCAGACTCATATTCATAAGAAAGGCTTCAGGAGTAAACCCAAAGGAATCAACCATAACCGCTGCCTTCCAGGATATCTTTGAGAAAAGAAAAGGCTATGGAGTAAACTGCTCACAAATCCAGAATGGAGTCTCTAAGATGGTTGGATGGCGTATTGTATGCCTCCTTCTGGCAATTCCCGCAGCCAAGCTGGTGCCAATCATACTGCTCTGTTTTTCTTTGGACCACTTCAGCGAGGCTGAGAGTGGGGTCTTGTTGTCTGGGCAGCCCAGGACCTCCATACACACTGCCCAAACTAGCACCTCAGAGAAGTAAAAAACAACATGGTTATTATGCGTAGTTATGAGCTATTGGCCTCTGTAGCCACAGCAGGCGCTGTGATTCTCCAGCGGTTTGACTTCATCCCTAGGGGTGCACTCCATTGACTCTTGAGACAGACATGCCAACAAAAAAACCACTTCACTGTTTTTAGGAGAGGAAGCCCTTCTAGAACACAAATGATATAAGAGGAATTTAGCTTTTTTTTTAAATGTAATCTCTCTCTGCTGTGGCTTTGTCTCTAGTCTACTGGAGTTTAGCCTGTTATTTGCCTGTTAGAGGTGACACCAATTCTTCAAGTGCTAGCTGGCTGTTCCTGATACATGTGTGTCCAGTTTCTTCTCCTGCTGCTGCTCTTTTTCTTCCATAGCTAGTGCATAAGCAGTGTGCAAATCAGCAGTATGTCATTGCTTCAAGTCTATAGCTCTCTCTTATCTGACACTGCCTTCCTTCCTCCTTCCAACCCATTATTTTTCCTAGCTTGAGGCTTCTTTCCTGGGTTTCTGGTCTCCTCTCCACTCAGGTAGGCTTCTGGACAAAGCGTCTTAATTTTCTGTTACTCACTGCAATTCTTCATGTTCAACGAACTTCAGCTGTCCATCTGCTCCCTGTATCTTCTTGGTCACCCTGATCTGGGTGCTCTGTAGCTGGGCTTCTGTGTAGTATTGAGATAAGGCTCTCACCTACTCACTTAGGCCCCATTTGCACTGTATCAATCCACTTTAAGTGATCATAGAACTTTTGGAACTATAATTTGTTAGGGGTGCTGGCAGTTGTTAGGAGACTCACATTCCCCTTAAAGAGCTACAATTTCCAGAGTGGTTTAACAATCAGCCCCTCTTGCCAAGGCAGTCCGGGAATTGTAGCTCTGTGAGGGGACTAGGGGTTTCCTAACAACCTTCAGTACCCTTAACAAACTCTGGTGCCCAGGATTCTTTGAGGGAAGCCATGCCTACTTAAAGTGGCATGATATTTCTTTAAATGTATCGTGCAGATGGGACTTTAAAGGTAAAGGTAAAGGGACCCCTGACCATTAAGTCCAGTTGCGGACAACTCTCGGGTTGCGACGCTCATCTCGCTTTACTGGCCGAGGGAGCCGGTGTTTGTCTGCAGACAGCTTCCGGGTCATTTGGCCAGCATGACAAAGCTGCTTCTGGCAAACCAGAGCAGCGTACAGAAATGCCGTTTACCTTCCTGTCAAAGCGGTGCCTA
Organism: Zootoca vivipara; assembly: GCF_965207765.1. Lineage (NCBI taxonomy): Eukaryota > Metazoa > Chordata > Lepidosauria > Squamata > Lacertidae > Zootoca > Zootoca vivipara. Next base: position 62,105,805 of record NC_142587.1, read on the forward strand.
TTTATCTACTTGCACTTTTGATGTGCTTTCGAACTCCTAGGTTGGCAGGAACAGGGACTGAGCAACAGGAGCTCACCCCGTCGCGGGGATTCAAACCACCAACCTTCTGATCCGCAAGCCCTAGGCTCAGTGGTTTAGACCATCGTAGAGACTCCAAACTCTTCTTCAGCTGCATGTGGGAGACCATCACAGTGAATTTCACAGTTCTTAAGAGAGCCACTGGTGTTGCTGCTGGTAACATTCTGCTAGCTTTTAGGCTTGCTGCTGCATCTGCTCCAGGAATCTTACCATTCTTCCTTCTATTTTACCTCAGGCACTTGACACACAGTCCTCCTTTTAGGAAGCAGAATCCCACTTCTAGCACCAGTGTTAATGCATTCCCAATCTCCAACCAGTTGGTGTGTGGTGTGTCCTACCATGTTAATTTGAGCAGTTGCACATTCTGGGAACTATTCTTGTAAGTAGCTCCCAAATCTGTCACCATGATTCTGCTTCATACAAATGCAGGACCACGGCACGATGGCAAAATTGACAATGTGAACTGGACCACAATGTGAAACTAATGTGAAACTAATGATACTGAATCTGAAATTCAGCAGACACCACTCTCTCTTTCTGTCTCTTTTTCTGTCTCTCATGCTTCCAGGCCATTTCCAAGGGTCCCAACTCCCCCAAAAGATTTTTCAAATGTTGCAATGGAGCAGATGGGGAGGGAAGCCTTAATGTGCAGAGCCTGTGTGCAATCTATGTGTAGTCAGAAAATTTGTAGCTGTGTTTTCACAACCTACATTGAAAATGTGGCACTGAATGCAGTTCCCATCCAGGGGCATCTTTTCACACAAATAGTACCACCACATAAGCTTGGTGGAAACCTATACTCCTGGATGCTTCTGTGAAGGCTGTCTACAGGTGTGAACTGGTGAACATGAAGACAGCATTATAGGATCAGAGACTTGCAGAGCCAGAAGGGACCCTGAGAGCCAACCCCCTGCAGTGCAATGACATATGCAGGCAGGAACAATCAGTGGACTTTACAATCCCCTTTTGAATTTATAGACTTGTTTAATTCTTCAGGACTTTAGCACAAAATTAAGAGGCTGAGAGAATGCTACCTGGAATAAAATTATGCTCATCACACATTGGGTCATTTTGAAAGCGCAACCCACACTGGCTCCATTTTTATGCCAATTTCCCTGTCAGGACCTAAAAAGGCTGAGGTCAGGGCGTGTCTGGCTTAGGATAAATTGATGTGCTGATTAAATGTGGATATAATGTTTTTTATGGTTATGATGCTTGTCATGATATTGTGCATATTAGAATTTGTGCACCCTTTCAAGTGTGAAATATTTTTCCTCCTTTCACTGCTTCTAAGCAATGATGCTTGGCAGATAAGCAAATGGTAGTTCTGTAACTGAAAGTATGCAAGAGCAGGCTGTTTGAAGCAATACATTTTGATCTCCAAATGCACTATGCATAGTTCTTATCAATTAACACCTGTAACAATTCAATGGAAAATAATGATGCACATGGTGTAGAAGTGGTAAAGGAATGCACTCTCAGAACCTGTAAAAATACCCTGCCAGGAAGAGAAAAAGTCTGTTGCTTCCTTCTTTCAGTCCTCTTTCTCTGTAGCAGATACCACACTTTTAAAAAATAATTTTCTTGCCACTGTGCCCAGAACTCATAGCCAGACAGACCTTATATTTGACAGGTGTCAGACAGGAGTTAAGATTTTCCTTTGTCTATGTGTCTTATTCAGAAACAGTACTTGGGCTGACTAATGGTTACTTGACATTAGATAGGTGGCTTTTCTCCTCTTTGTCTTTTTAAAGCTCAAGTTTTATTATTTGTGTCAAGTAATACAAAGTAACTCAGAATGTCTTGTCTTCTTGGATTCTGCTTGATTTAAATGATTTGGAATATGTGTTTCAATCTAATCCCTTTGTGACTTTTAAAGAACCCTCTACCTTTCTTAGCTAATGCTCAGAAACAGATTCAGCACATATCTAGAAATGTAATCAGCTTGATGAACAGAATATGAGATCTTACAAGAATAGTAGCTACAGGGCCAAATATATATGTACCACAATATTTATTAACCTTCCCAGAGGCAACACACATTTCTAAACAAATTATGCCATATATATTATACTAGCAGAGGGTATCCAACCCTGTCCAGGAATTTTTAGAAACCAAAGATATATTTTGATTTTAAATGGATAGTGCAATTTATGTTTGGACCCGTCACACCAAAAACCAGGTGAAGTCATGCCAAAGTCACATCCAAACATCAGTGAAGACTGCCATCCTCACCTCAGAAACCCTCATGCCAAGTTTGCCATCAAATGCATGCCAAAAAATAGGTGAAGTCATGTGAAATGGACATTTTGGTCTACCATCTTGATTCAAAAGGTTGCCTGGGTGTCCAAATTGTAACAATATCCACCACCCCCACCTTGGGAGCACTTGTGCTTAGCTTGGCAATAATATCTTGAGAGGCAGCCAAACCTATGCCAAAAAACCAGGTGACAATTCAGTCCTGCACTTTGATTCAAAATGGTGGCTGAGTTTGGCAATGATATCTCAAGAGGCATCTGAATTTATAGAGAACAAATTGACAAACAGACTGACAAACCACTCTCTAAAATGCATAGTGAATGATGTTGTTGTATCAGTAAAAGTAACTGAAAAAAATATGACAGGTAAAACAAAGATTTCACATGTAGCATTACATGAGCACAACAGCCATGACACTGTAGTGGTTGCTTTTCCTTATGGTGCCTCATCCAAAAGACATGTCAACACAAACAAAAGGATGCATTACAAAAACTTTATTGACTTTATTGATCAGTACCACACTTTGCAATCCACACTGAATAGTGCATTCTAAAGTATTCAGCATACTAAAATAATACTGGAAGCTGAACAATCCTCCGAGTGTGGAAATTCTGCTTTTTTTTAGCAAGGCTCCCATCTCATGTTGTGTTTAAGACTATCTCAGAGGGATGTGCTATTTTCACACAACATATCATTTATATAAAAATGCGCTCTGCGTACAAGGTATGGAAATATTTATGTCATTGATTCTGTTAATATAGAAGATATGCTACTTTAAGGAAATATAAAAGGGACGCAGGTGGCGCTGTGGGTTAAACCACAGAGCCTAGGGCTTGCCGATCAGAAGGTCGGCGGTTCAAATCCCCACGATGGGGTGAGCTCCCGTTGTTCGGTCCCAGCTCCTGCCAACCTAGCAGTTCAAAAGCACGTCAAAAGTGCAAGTACTGGTAGATAAATAGGTACCGCTACAGTGGGAAGGTAAACGGTGTTTCCGTGTGCTGCTCTGGTTTGCCAGAAGTGGCTTTGTCATGCTGGCCACATGACTTGGAAGCTGTACGCTGGCTCCCTCGGTCAATAATGTGAGATGAGCACTGCAACCCCAGAGTCGTTCACGACTGGACCTAATGGTCAGGGGCCCCTTTACCTTTATGCTACTTTAAGGAAATATATTTGCTCTTGTTACCTTCTATGGAATATGCAAACAAAATATAAGGTGAAATTTATCTACTGTATTTTGAAACGGACACATTCACAATATCTTAGCTTACTTTTAAATATCTTGAGACAAGCAGAGTTGTGAAGGATTTCAGAGTGAGAAAAGTAATTTATCTGCTACTGTCTTCAAATGGAATGTCCATATGGCTTGGCTGTATGAATAATGTAATCTTGCAAAATCCCATATTTTGAAGAAACTGGAACTAGAGAACAATGTTCACATGTCTATCTATGTGAATAGACACTTCAAGCAATTGACTTCAAAAAGTGAACAACCCTTCTCACAATGCATTCCTTCTATTTTTATAGAACATCATTAAAACCAAAGCATTTGAAGAACTTGGACCATTTTTCATGCTAAATTTTGTGCTTAAGTACAAATATATACTTTATGTGTGAAGGCCTTTCCATTGTGTAAATCCTAATTTCTCCATTTCAAAGCAAGGAAGGCCTCCTCTGATTTTTGATACTATTTGCCTATATTTCTCCTGTATAAATTCTGCTATGGTAATCGGAAGAGTCAATTTCTCTATGTTCCATCTTTAGGAAAAGCAAACTATGTATGTACAGAAGAGACAACCTTCACTTTGCTGGTTCACCTATTGTAGAATAAACACTTGAGGGAGGCATGCCTGGCACTGGCCCTGCTAATCTTTAGCACTAGGTTAAAACCTTTTGTTTTGTCAGGGTATTTTAAACTATGGTATTTTTTTCTGGTTGAAACATATTGTTGGTTTGTTTTGTAATTTTAAATTTATCTGGATACTACTCAGAAATTCATTTTTGACATGGAGTGGTTTATACACTTTTAAAATTAAAGCAAAATATAGAATAAAATTATGTGCCCCTCACAACTAACCACAATGTGTATGTTTGAATTCAGTAAAGTTCTACACAGAGTAGGCCTAGTGAAATTTATGGCCCTATGTGAATCATGTCCATTAACTTCAGTGGGTCTACATTGAGTATGACTAACATTGGATACAACCCTTAAGAAGCTCCCTTTAGTGAGGTGATTTTTAAGGATCAAATAACTAACCCTGGAATAAATTATAAAATGTAAGAAATGACTTTGCTGTGGGTAGAGATGTTATCAAATGTAGATGGCGTGGTGGAAGGAGAAATCAGCCTGCATAAAGAGAGAGTGGCTAACCTCTTTTCTTCGTAATACATGACTACTAGCAAAAAGACCTATTGTCTCTGGCTATCAGCTGCTCCCTGTTTTGTGTGTTCTGGTCACTGAAGTGCTTCCTCAAGGTGACTAACTCTGTAACATAAAAAGAAAACTTGTAGAACAAATACAGTTGCAAGTAAGGCGTAAATTTGTCTCAGTGTATCTGTGTCATGATTAGACAGACATTCAGAAAGTGTTCCCCCTAGTATAAAGTTAGGATTTTAGAGACTAACTAGGATGGTTTCTATGATACATTAGGTTGAGTCAGGTGAGAACCTATGATGACTGATAAGTATTTCCTGGGTTGCATGGCTGGCAACTTAGCATGTGCTCCTGCCCTCCCTCCTTGCAGGAAGCACTTCCTAGTCATCCATATGTGTGACACTGTGGACCATCTCCCAGACCAGTTACAGGTAAGCTACTCCAATTTCTTTGTGGAGAAAGAAATTCATTGGATGCGGTGAGCCTTAGTACTCTTTGCCAAGGCAAGGTACTTGGTTTCCTTGCTCTAGCAGTGTGAAATATGAATGAGGCACACAAACTTAAGATCAGATACCTAAAGATCTTAATGGCTATCCTCAAAGACTCCAAGAAGTCACTGCTAACTTCTGCTTGGAAAGGATGGGTAGTAATAATTGGAAAAGTAATTCAGATAAAGCCTTTCGATATTCATTTTCAAAACATAAAGTCAGAATTGGGGTTTAAAGAGTATGTAAGCTCCCTCTTTTCAGGAATGTGGATTATATTTCAGAGAAGAATGCAGTACTCTTAAGGTTACAGCCCTAAGCACACTTACCTGGAAGTATGCCTACTGGACACAATACGACTTGATTTGCAGTAAACACAACACAGGATTGTGCTCAGAGGCAGAGGTTCCAAAAGTTGGGAACAGAGTCAAACTTTAGTTTCTCCATGAGGTTTGAATGAATATATGAATCAAAGGCTAATATGTAGGTCACTGCTCCCATTACACTATTTATCAGGGTAAACATTTACCATATTCATTCAAATGTAGGAGATATTAGTAGATATAATAGAAACAGAAGAAGCTTATTTCTTGATATAATTGACAGATGATTGACAGATTCCAGTAATCATCCAGTAAACATTTAAACAAAAATTAAATACTTGCCAAACATCTATACCCAAGACCATCAGGCAAGGTTTGAGGAACTTGTGGGCAAAATTTGTTTGTATTGATGACATCAGATTCATATAATGCATACAAACTGTACATCGGTCGGACTAAAAAGCTACAAAGAATCATTTGTGTTAAAGACTTTGCTCAATTACTTGGACTATCAATAAAGTATTAACAAATGGAACTCTTGGTTTATTTTTCTATATGTATTTCTAAAACATTGCTGAGTAAATAGGAATAATGTAAAGAGCTAATTTTTTTTTACTCATTCTCCATAGCTGTCCTAATTACATGCAAAACAAAGACTATAATTGCTATTTGAGCTAAGATTTCTATCAAAGCTGACATGGGTCAATTTAAGTATGCAAATAATTGAAGTAGACTGGGATATATGCCCAGAGATTTGAAAAAAATAAAATATGACAAGTTTTTTATATATTATTGTACTCAATTTTCATTTTAAATAGTTTTAACATCTGATTTTTTGTTGTCTGCTACCATAATTTTTTTAAATCTCTCCAGCTGCCTACTGTGTGAAATTTCCTTTGAAGCTAGATAGCTTTGAAGAGACTGCTTGTCCCATAGTAGTCAATACTGACTTTACTACGGTAATTGTGCATCAGCAATATGGTGTATGTTCAATTACACATTCTGAAGTCCTACAGAAGTCACACCTGAGGATGAATATGACTCCATTGAAGGATAGGTGCCTTGTAATAAAAAGCCAGTCATTTTGAAGTATAAATGTTAGTTTAGTATCCCTATTCACAAATATTACAATACATTTAAGGCTTGGAATTGGTAATGTAGCATTATACAGAGAGTTATACTTATAAAAATGCATCATTTTTGATGAGGTGTAAACACATACTATAATAATATATTCAATTTCAAGTTGCAGTTAATAGATTTGCTGTCATGCAACTAGATTTTCATTTTCCGTTTGGGAATCCCTTTGTCCCTACAAAGCAGCAAAATTGGTGTCATAAAAAGTGTCATGGAAGGAAACAGGGAGAAGCATTAGAGCCAATTTATAAATTACACTTCACAGTAAAACTCTCACTATAGTACCTAAGAACTTCTCTTCCAGATGTCTGTAAAGTGATCAGATGGCTTAATGGGCTCTGTTCAGTAAAGAGCTTTCTTAAGACTCAACTACTTTTCCTACAATGTTTGCTCCAAAAATGGTGCAGAAAAAAATACATTGTGAAGGAAGAAAAATCTAAATGCAGCCTGTACATGTGATACATCATTGAAATGCATTTTTTTCTTTCCCTTGAAATTATGGAAGACAAAAATATGATTCTAAAAGTCTGTATCTTAGAACTAACAATGACTGTACGGCAATGGCATCTGTGCACCACTTAACCCTAGAACTCAGGAACCATGAAAATATAATCAAAGATATTTTAAGCATTCAACCTTTCAGAAGAGGGAAACAAAATGAGCAAATTTGTAATATTCTCTTCCCATGTCTTGAATTTGATATTATCATATCCTCTCTTCAAAATGCTATCATTGGCATCAAACAAGCAACACCTATTCGTGTAGTAAAGAGGTGTTACTCAGCTGATTGTTAGAGATTGTGCCACTTTTATGTATCTTTTGTTTCTATGTCATGCCCTTTCTCCAAGGAGCTCAGGGTGGTGTACATGAAGTTACAATACTTTTGATTGACAGCAGTTGGCCCAAGGTAACAGTCATAGGCATAGCTGTCAAGTTCTCCCTTTTTTTAAAGGAAAATTCCCTTATGCTGAATAGGCTTCCTCGTGAGAAAAGGGAAAGCTTGACAGCTATGGTCATAGGTGTTCATAGGGGAGAAGTAAGAGGAACAGTTTCTCTCCCCCCCCCCCGATGAGTCATAATCCCCAGATTTCATTTAAAAAAAAAATCCTAGCAGTTGTAGACAATGATGTGCGCCCAAAAAAATTCAGCGTTTTATTTTTCTGTTGAAAAGTTTATGATTCAGAAGTTTGTTAGTTACAATGAATTGATTACTGTATGTCAATTCTAAATACAATATCAGGCAATATTTAGCTTTTCAGCTTTGTTTACTAATTGCAAATACAATAAACATGCTAAATTAGATCATTTTCTAGCCAAATTAGCAACAGTAAAAAGAAAGCCAAAAGTTATGCCAGACAGTCTGAGCCAAGGACCTATCAAAATACTGTCCAGACACATGGCAGTTCCATGGGTCAAGGCAGCTATACTCAGAAGCTGAAGATTCAGAGCCGGAGTCTTTATACTCCAATAACTGGAAGTGATTGTGGCTGGGTAAAAAACACAGGAGAAGAGAGTAGGGATCCATATGACACTTTTGCTGTTAAATCTGGTCCCCTCCAAATACTTCTTTCTACATTACTGATGAGGTTCAATTCTCAAGGCTACAATCATATACACCCTTATTTAGCAGCAAGCCCTACTGAATTTAGTGGGGCTTGTGTAGAATGCACAAGTGAAATTTGTCTGCAATAACAGATGGGTTTCAGAAATTATTTTTGGTTTTTTATTTGAATGAATGTATTATTACTTTTTAAAAAATATTGTGTGTTTAGTAATTTGAGTGACAGTAAAAACTCCTGCCAACCTAGCAGTTCGAAAGCACATAAAAATGCAAGTAGATAAATAGGAACCGCTACAGCGGGAAGGTAAACGGCGTTTCCATGTGCTGCTCTGGTTTGCCAGAAGCGGCGTTGTCATGCTGGCCACATGACCTGGAAGCTATACGCCGGCTCCCTTGGCCAATAATGCGAGATGAGCGCGCAACCCCAGAGTCGGTCACGACTGGACCTAATGGTCAGGGGTCCCTTTACCTTTACCTTTAATACTTAATAACAACAATAAAGCAATTGAATGAGGCCCTCCATTTTCTATATTGTATTTTCCTAGGAGAAGATAATATTTTGCCCTTTTAAAATCAGGCCTTCAAATAAAAATTGTATCCTCAAAAACTATGCATAACACAGTTCTCACATTCAAGTTTGATCTTTAGCATGTAAGAGTATTGGGATAAGGAACAATTAGTGATTGTAGTCTAAAGTTGCAAACTTTAAACACAAATTTTTTATAAACAATTAAACTTAACTGCAGTTCTTTATAAAACCAATTCCATTCTGAGGAGCAGAACACAACTATTCAGTTTCTGTTTAAAGCGTTGTAGTCTCATCGAGTTCCATGGAATGACAGAGTGAGACTTCAGTCCCAACTCACTCACTGAATTCATTAGAACTGACTTCTGAATAGATATAGTTAGGATTGCATTGTTAAAATGTTAATTGGTCCCCCCCCCTTCTCAAGTGGAATTTAATTCTTTTTCTGTTGCCTCTTTACATGGCTTGGGATCTGTTGTGTCTAGTGGCTTTACATTGTGGAAATTTTTTTTGTTAAACAGAGCAAAATAAAATCCTGAAATTATACATGAGTTGAGATGCCTGTTAATTTTCATTTACTAGCAGCCCTGCTTATTGAAATACCTCCTGTTTCTGTTAGTAATGCCAGATACTACGCTTGGCAGCTACTCGGTTCTCAGCAAAGCTTTCTTTGGGAATGGGCAAAGAAGAAGAAAAAGTCTCATGACATGAGTAGGCAAGAAAAATCATGACAACACATAGGAAACAGCTGTGGTAACTGAACAGCAACTATTAGCATGAAAATTTGTTAGATGTAACAAGCTTATTAAGAGCTAAAAGCCATTAAACCAATTGCTTTTAGCTCCTAATAACTTTATCATTATTCTTTGTTTCTGAAATCTCCCACAATTTAATTCCAATGATGAAAAATAATTACAGCCTTTTAGTTCTGGAAAGGGTGCAACACTCTTAAAGAAATATGTACATGTATACATCGGAGTAGAAGTAGCTGCAAAAAGAAGAAGAAAAAGTAAGAAAGAAGCAAAGTGGAAGGTTTTGGAACAAAGACCTACAAAAATAAAGTTGTGGCTGAAGGGTTCTGAGCTGTTTTTATTGCACTTCTAGTTCTAGGTCTACAGCATCACATAATTTATTGGAGGTACATACAGAATATTTGTTTTTTTTTTTGCAGAGGCTTCATGACTCTGATAGCTGTTTAACAGGTAACAACATATAGTGATTGTATTGCAACATACCGTAATATATATATGTGAGAGGGTAGGAATATCAAAGTTTTCTGTTTTTTAAAAAAAGGTGAAATGGGGGGAGGCAGAATAATTCAGATTTGTATCTTCTATTAGCAGTCAAGATCAGCTTAGTGAGGGTGATTCAAACAGTTATTTGACTAGGCATTTTTGGCGTTCTCTTGATAGCTAAAGTCTCTGTCTCTCCCTGCCCTGCGGAAAAAGAAACTTCCTGTGAGCTCATCTGTTCCCTTTATGATTTGTATGAGGTAGACAATCCTCTTTAGGCAATGCATAGCAAAACCTCTTAGAAGTACTGCAGATTATAGATTGCTGGTTATTTCTTGACCGTCGCATCCGGGTCCCACAAGAAGGTTGAGCCCACATGCCTTTCCCCCATGTGTTGGCTTTTCTGCCCCTCCCCCCCTTTAGCTAGTGTGTTTTTGCATTCACAGAAAAGGGCAGCACCACTCCATAAGTTGGCTAAGAGTCCTCTTTTGTCCCAGATGGTCCATCATTTTAAGGTTCTGTCCAGATTCTATTCCGGATGCTAGAGTGTTTTCTTCCTCTATCTTACCTTTTCCTTTCTAAACTACAAATGTAACAAGCACTGCATGGAACTTCCAACAGTTTCCAGATCATCAAGGAAAGGAAGAAAATAATTTGAAGTCAGGAAAATGGTTAATATTTCTTGCAGGAGCAAGTCCTCCCTCTTCCATCTTTCAACATCTTGTCAACCATTCAGGCAGCAAGAACGTGAGCCTGGGGGAGGGGGAAGGAAGAGACAGACAGACAGACAGACAGACAGACAGACAGACAGACAGAAGGGATGGGTGGATATTGTGTATGTGTTTGTATGGTAGGTAGGGAGAAAGAAATGAACTCAAGTGAACAAACACTAGTGGCTAGGGGAGGGGAAGTATTGTAAACCCAGTCTGTGGCAATTGTTTATGTGCGGGCGCGGGCCTACCTCAATTATTTGGTTATGAGAGCCTTTGCCTTTAGCTCTGTAGTCCTATTTAAATTATCCTTATTTAAATGTGCATCTGTGCATATAAAGAATGCAAATCAGTGTATTCTTTCCTCTTTTGGAGGATGCAAATCTGCCTTGAGTAAGCAGACACCTAGTAATCAACAACAGAGATGCAAAGTAGCAAAGTATCTTCCTTGACTGTTGCTGCCCCAGACTTCACAAGCTTCTGGCTGCTTGTTTTTCTCTCATCTTGCTCTGTTCTGGCTTTCATTTTGCTTTTTAAACTGTTCCTGGCTGTACTGCTCCTCTGGTTCCTTGACTGCTGGCTAATTTCCAGATCTCCTAGCAGTTGACCACCTTGCCTGAACTCAGCATGTTACTGATTTATCCTTTTGATCTGACACTCAGCCCAGCTTGATCTCATTCCTGACTCAACTGGTGTGCTGTTTTTATGCTATTCTTAGGTTTTTAGCATTTATCTTTGAGGATTAGTGAAGCTTTTTGCTAATGAATATTGATAAATGAATCATTCCTATGTAAGGAAAATACAGGCTTTAAAAATATGGGCTTTAAACATGAAGAAGTAAGAGTGAGGAAATAATTGAATTTAAAGCATGTAGAGTGTTTTGGGGTGCAGCTGATGATAAGAGGTTGTTTGCCACCGTGCCATGGCTTGTTGCCTTTTCTGAACTGTAGCCACCCCTCATTCAAAATAGCACAGGAGTATCCTTTAATTATTCTCACATTTCAAAAGTCATTTGCAATGTAGTCAAGAAAAGTAGGGGGTAGGCATAGGTCAGATGGAAGACAGCAGTCCTGTTGTGAACACAGAAGCTCCTAAGCCCCTTTTCTGGATCAAGGCCTTTGTTTCCTTTTTTATTCATAAACAGCTGTAGTAAGAAAACTGTGAGAAATTGTTTCTTCTTAAAAGAGGGGAAACAAAGAATGGGAAAGGCTCAGCATATTTGAAGGACAATAAATATCTCTCCCTCCCCACCCCCAAGACATGCAAATGTCAGCAGTATCAAGATAATACAGTACTCAAGTGGGTGCATCAGAATAGCTGTTACAAATTACTGAGATTAATTGAGAGCCATGTTAATGCTAATGAAATGCAGTTGGGGATGTAAGAGAGGAGTTGTACAGTTTGCACACTTTTGTTCTAAATACATTCTTTCATTAAATCCTTGGATTCTCGCTTCACCACCAATTAGATGATTCTGCCACTTTCAGCTGCTCCTGCAGTCCCCCCCCCCGCTTCCTGAGTTGTGCAGGTATAACAGTTGAGCAAATATGGTAGGGGATCAGAAATAAGCAAACAGCACACTACCAGATTCACAGGAACATTCGTCCCATGAGTATATACCGTGTTTCCCATAAAATAAGACGTACCTATAAAATAAGCTATGGCAGAATTTTCATCCGTTGACAAAATTTAAGACATACCCCAAAAATAAGCTGTAGTGCTAGGCGCAGTTCTGGAGGGCGCCAAGGAAGAGGAAGAGGCCTGTCGGGTTGGGGCCCGGAACCGGATGCTGTTAAAATTGCCATTGTAATTTCCCCTCCCTGCTCCATTGCCTCGCTTGCTTTCTCACCTCCGCGAACCTCCCCCACCCGGTCCTTCTTTCTTCCTCCCCCTCCCCTTTTCAGTGGTCCTCTTTTCCTCTCTGCCCCCCCCCACCCGCACTCCGGTGTCTGATTAAACGAGAAGGAAGTTTGGGAGTGGAGGCTGCGAAGCTCTCCCTTTAAGAGAAAGCCACAGTGTCCCCTGGTAAAAGGCTGAGATTTCTTCACCAGCCCTGTTTACTTACTACAGCCTTTCACTTTCTTCCCCCAGTGTCCTGCCAGGTTGGCCCCTTATCCTGTTATGGCACTTAGGTCTTTATTGGGTGGGTGATGAGACAACTTTATAGGGACAGGAAAAGGCTGGATCTTCCTGAAACTTTTTCTTTCTTCTGCCGCCGTCTGTGCAGCAGGAGGAGGCAGGCGCACGGAACCATATGGTACTTAAGGTAATTAAAAAATAAGGCACACCCTGAAAATAAGCCATATGCTTATTTTCTTGAGTAAAATAAAAATAAGACGGTGTCTTATTTTGGGAGAAACATTGTAGGAAGCTACCTTATTCAAGGTCAGATGAATGCCCACCTTGTTGAGTATTGTCTGCTCTCCAAGGTCTCAAGCAGATGTATTTGCCTTCACCCCTTATTTAACTCTCTTAACAGGAGATATCAGGAATTGAACTAAAGCACTGAGCTTTGGCCCCTGCCCTCTGAAAGCAGCAGCACATACTGAATATATATTAGACATCTAAAGGTGTCTTATGCTGAGTCAATCAGTCCTGCTTAGAACACTACTACCCACTTTACAATCCTGAGCAGAGATCTGCCCCAGTCTTCTTATCAGACACCATTTTAATGGGAAATGCTAGGGATTGTACTTGGAATTGTATTTTGCTTTTGTATTTTGGGGAGGGCTATTGCATTTGAGCTCTGCTTATGAACTTTACAAGTCATCTGGTTGGCCACTGTGGGAATGAGAGGCTGGGCTAAATGAACCATGGTCTGATCCATTCAGTCTTTTTAAATGAAATTGCCTTTCCCCCCTCTCCTGGCCAAACTGCAGACTGCTTCTTATGAGCCAGTGGGCCCACAGCCCACCCTTGGAATAGTCAATAGGAAAACCAGTCTCATAGCCACCACATCCTTTGGAGCAGGCTGTGAGATGGCCATCCAAATGGCTAAAGCAATCTGCTCCCTTAATAGGCACTTACTGGTAATTAGCATTTATGGTTAGTAGCAAAGCCATGTGAAAGAGAATCCTTAAACAATAGGAAAGAATATCCTGGCCTATAGCAATCTTATCCACCTTTCCTCAGCTTTTGCGCTTGGATAAAATTGTCCCCTATACTGTATATTTAGTGCTTTTTCCTTGAGCTAATTTATAATGGCAACCCTACTTAACCCATTCTTGCATGTGAAATAGGATTTAAACTTTTATAGGGGATTTAAAACTTAGTTTAAAGGATTTATAACTACGTCATTTCTCAAATAGAAAATGTGTGTGTGTGTGTGTGTGATTTACAATGTCATGCTATTGCAATGACATTTATATTGCTGGATGTTCTTCCATTTTTTGCCTCAAGGGTCTCTTGAATTTTTTCACCTTTATAGTTTCCTTTTTATGTACCCCAATTCTGGATACATTATTTATAAGCTATCAGCAACATTTAAATTTTGCAACCACATATACTGTAGCAACAAAGGTATGCACAGTTTAGTTTTTAAAGTATTGTTTTGTTCCTGGTGCCATGTTCCAATCCATTTGACCTTAGCATGCAAATTTAACAAAGCATCTATTTTTAAAGTACTGACATAAAGTTTATATTATATTATATTCAGCAACTTATGGCAGTTTAGAACAGCAGCTGCATTGTTATTGTATGCATGCAGAAGTAAGTCTAGCTATGTTCAACAGGGGTTACTTCCATTTAAGAGTGGATAGGTCTGCAGCCTTACCCATCTGTTCTAGAAGCAGCAACACAAGAGCAAACGTAAGACGATCCTGATTAGTTGACATCAGTTTGTCTCGAGAGACAATGAAAAAGTGCAGCATCTGGGGTAAAGTGAAACCTCTGGAGAGTTACAGTGCCTGCTGTGGCTGTAAAAAACAATATGGGAGTGACACGTTTTATTGCAGCTGGGGCAGATAAAGGTGTCTGGTTTTGTTGTTACAGATGCACTATGAAGTTTTAGGGAATGTGCATTTCTCTGAGGCCTGTATATATATATATATATATATATATATATATATATATATATATATATATATATGGAAATGTGCACAATTTCCTCTTCCTGGAAGTTACAGGTAGGTAGCCGTGTTGGTCTGAGTCGAAGCAAAATAAAAAAATTCCTTCAGTAGCACCTTAAAGACCAACTAAGTTTATATTTTGGTATGAGCTTTCGTGTGCATATCTGAAGAAGTGTGCATGCACACGAAAGCTCATACCAAAATATATACTTAGTTGGTCTTTAAGGTGCTACTGAAGGAATTTCTTCCTGGAAGGATTGTGTGCAATGTGCACAATGGCTGCTTGTTAAGCACATTAACTTCTCAACTTACATTCTCCTTATTATATACACACCATTCTAAAATAGTAATAATAATGCAACCCAGATTGTTACTGCAAATCAGAATAGTTCTACATACAGTGGAACCTCGGTTTACAAATGCAATCTGTTCCACAGAGGCATTTGTAAACAGAGGCATTCACTACCCGAAGGCACACTTTTACGCATGCGCGAAGCGCCGATAGAGCACTTCTGCGCATGCGCGCACGGTGCAAATTGTTTCTGCACATGCACAAGCTGCACAGAAGCGATCTGCGCATCCAACGCCATGGAACCCGGATGTAAACACTTCTGGGTCCGTGGCATTCGTAAACGGAGGCGTTCATAAACAGAGGTAGTTGTAAACCGAGGTTCCACTGTATTCCTATATTTGTGCAGTTGATGTTCCGCTTATGCTTGACAACATAGTGTGCAGCATCTATAACTACATTTACTCTGTGAGTCACAGAAGAGAAATCCGCTTGTCTTTCTTTCGAAGATAGTAAGTGGAGATAGGAGAGGAAACAGAAAGCTTTCTGCTTCTCTTTTCCTTCTATTCTCCCAAAGGCAGACAATAAAATCTCTTGGAAGGTTTTATAATGATGGTTTTATAATGATATCTTGCCTTCCCTTTTAAACTGCAGTGGTAAAATACAGCTTTAGATCTTTTTCTCTCTTTTTTAATTTCATGTTCTTTCCTCCGGGAATCCTGAAGGCATGGTCTTATTTTATTTAAGCATGTATTTAATTGTGTGTGTTTTTCATGCTGACTCATTCTATTATCACTATTATTACCGTTATCCAACAAGCTGTTCTTTCAACAAAAGACCCCTCAATACCATGAAACAATTGGCTGTTGAGATCAACATTAGTTTCAAAAGGGTTTGCCATTCAACTCGTTGAAGAAGGGGGAGAGCTACTATTCAGAGAATGTATTGAAAGCACAGTGAGCACACAGAACTAGCTGCATGATTCGTTGGATTCTGACCATTATTAGTATGTTCAATTCCATTCTGTCTGACATCGGTGGTTTGGGGAGAAGAGGTACCGGTATTTGCAGTGCTTACAACCAATTTATGCCTTGATCTTCTCCCACTCCATTCTTTTTGTTGTTTTGTTGTTTAGTCATTTAGTCATGTCCGACTCTTTGTGACCCCATGGACCAGAGCACGCCAGGCACTCCTGTCTTCCACTGCCTCCTGCAGTTTGGTCAGATTCATGTTGGAAGCTTCCAGAACACTGTCCAGCCATCTCATCCTCTGTCCTCCCCTTCTCCTTGTCCCCTCAGTCTTTCCGAGCATCAGGGTCTTTTCCAGGGAGTCTTCTCTTCTCATGAGGTAGCCAAAGTATTGGAGCCTCATCTTCAGGCTCTGTCCTTCCAGTGAGCACTCAGGGCTGATTTCCTTTAGAATGGATAGGTTTGATCTTCTTGCAGTCCATGGGACTCTCAAGAGTCTCCTCCAGCACCATAATTCAAAAGCATCAAATCTTCAGTGATCAGCCTTCTTTACTTCATATCTTCCATTTCATTTTCTTCCATTCTTTACTTCATCCCAAATTCTGTCCTAACACCACCCACTCATTCTCTGCTGCTCACACCCCTGCCTCCCGAACAAAGAGGGATCATGTTTACAGGTCACTAGGTATATGTCCTGTCTTCTCAGCATTTCCTTTCCACCCTTATTTGCCTTGTACATGGCTTGCCTGCGGGAGATGCTCTGGTGTAGCTGCGCTATCCTGAATTGCCACAATCTGTTTTATTGCACTGGTGCCAAGCTCCCTGCACCTTTGCAGGTATAAAAACAGAGAGATAAAATATTGCAAGAAATTACTTAGCAATACTTTAAGATAATCTGATTTTCCGATATCCATCATTGCTTACAACACACATAATATAATACATACAATATTCAATAACTTAGCCTATTTTTTTCCAGAAGTATTTGAGTCTTCAAAGCTTGTGAGAAACATGAGTAGATCAACTGAGGGATGAATGCCTTATGCATTTGTGAGGTACAAGAAGGAGAGAAATTATAAATCTAAGAATCCCTTCGTTTTAAGGAACACCTCTTTTCAGCAACTGCCTCATTCTACCCCTTAAAGAGAAATTAGTTCTGTCAGCATTTTAACATAAACAACATGGACTGTTTGAACACAAATGTTTTCTGCTAGATTACATGTGCAAAACTGGATTCCAAGATCATCTGTTTGCTGCATAAGAGATTTTCTTTAGCTTCTAGCTTTGGTTTCAGATATAAGTCAGAAGACTTAATAGTCGGACTCAGCATATAGTTGATAAAGTTAAATAAACATTTATTTTTACTAAGGAAATAGTGTTTCTAGTTGCAAAAACCGTATGTTGTATTTGGAATGCATTTATTACTATGTCTATGTTTATTTTTCAACAAATATTTCATCTTCTGTCTTTGTTGTTAAGAGTATAATCCAAGTGAAAGTAATTGCAAAATATTTTTTAAATCAAAACTATATTATTTAAGCACAGATTATCTCAGTCAGGTGATATTAAATATACCTTTCCCACATTGCTTCTATTTTTAGGAACAGTCACCAGGGTCAGTATTTGGATATATTATCAATAAACTAAAGATGCTGACGTAAATTGCAACTTTTAAGCATGCTACATTATTGCATAATATCATATGATATGGAAGTACTGCTCAGTGTGAGAGATTATTTATTTACGAATTCTGGTCTATTTCTCAACCCAAAACAGCCGACAAAGCTTACAATGGACACAAAAATATCCTAAACACCCTTATGTATGAATAAGTATTGCCGAAACAAACAGTGATCAGTTTTTGATAGGCATGTTAGGTTTGTGCTATAAATACCTATAAGAAATGCCAGAAGGGAATTCCTATGTCAAAGTGCCAAACTTTGGAGAGTGCTGGCATGTGAAGGCAGTTAGAGACTTGTGTGGTCAGAGGCTAGAAGATTGTACACCTTGAAGACACTTCATTAACACACAAAAGCAGGTGGTAGTAAGTGGCTGGCTTTCCCTTGGGATTTTACAATGTGTTTAGTACTATGTATCCAGTTCTTCCTTCCTCAGGGATCTACCATATTTACTCGAATCTAATGCTCACCTTTTTGGCCAAATTACATTGTGAAAATTAAGGTGCACATTAGATTTGATGGCACACTTGCACTTGCTAGCAAATCCTCTTTTTTGTGTGTTTTTGTTTCAAGGTTCTGGAAACTGAGGTGTGCATTAGATTCAATGGCGCATTAAACTTGAATAAATATGGTAATAAGCCAATCCATAGATTTACAGTGAGAACTGGTTAGACTAAAACCAGGTGGTGGGGTCAGGTGTATGGAGGTCCCATGCTAATGTATAGCTGGAGGTGCCACTGTTTTTCCTTGCTAAAATTTAAGCTTTCTTTTTTTTTGTATTGTAACCTGTCCCACCAAAACATATGCACTATTGCTAGAGTTTCATACATAGGAAAACCAGAATCAGAATGTATGTATACAGATTTGTGGGTTAACATTTGGGTTTCTGCTTGCTGCGTTAAATTTAATGGTAGCATTACAATATTGTATATTATTGCTAGACTTTCTGTTAAGTTATTTATTAGGAAATATGTATATTATATTTATATTTTCTTTTACCCTGAGGCTTTAGGACAGAGTGGCATAAAATAGAAACACTATAATTTTTCATAATATATAGGCTGCCACATAATTTATAACTGTATCTGTGAAAAATATTTTCTCGTAGTCATCTCAGATTCCTCTTTACAAACTTTTTGCTTCTCCATAGTTCCTATTAGATAATACATTTATCGTTACCAAGCCTTTATAGATTAATTCTCTTCCACAATTCTACCTGTCTGTCCCAGTTACTCTGATTTTATTGCACATCCATTGCTATACCCATGTATTTTTTCTTCTTTAATTGCTAGTATAAGAACCTGGTACTAACCTTTCTGTAGTTTTGCTTTCTCTGTGCCTTTTAGCAGCCTGTGATGATCTTCCTACACATTTCACTAATGTTACAGCCTTGAAGTGTTGCCTTGTAAAGGCTTATTATTTTAAGCTTATTGTCTTAAGTAGTGCAAGGGTTATGTGCGCCTATGTAACTTTGTTCCCATCATGCTGGCATAACGGGTTTAGGTACTGTTCCATACTGGTGCAATACCACATTCTATGCATTATAGTGTGGCTGTGTATGCATGCTTAATATGAGACTAGTTGCTATTAAGATTTCAATTACCGATAGTCCCAAAGTTGGTAGATATGATCATTGTTATTATTTCTTCCTTATTCATCACCCTACACCAAAACCTTAAGGTGGCAATAAAAGCAACCATTACACTTCTATGACAATCAGTTAAATATAAAAAGCAAAAAAGACCATAACACAAACAGCTGAATCAATTAAAAACAATAACCATAGTGCCATAAACACAATCACCATTAAAATTAATCCAATAAGATATCAAGAGCAATAGCAATAAAAATGGAAAAGAACATTCAAAAGCCTGGTACTGAAAAGGAAGTAATGGGGGTGGCATTGCTGAGTCTGAGTGGTCCGTAAGCAGGGAGCCCCCACTAGAAAAGCTTTTGCCAGTGGAGGCACTTGGGTGTGGGTTTCTGAATATGTACTGTAAGCTTAATTCTGAATTCTGAAAGAATAGCCTGTAACTCATATAACGGACAGGAACAAATCAAGTAAATGTCACTAGGCAGAATTTATCAATAGGAAAGTATCCAGAGATATAGTATAAAGAGACAATTAACATTTTGTAGGAAAATTTAATCATGAATATTTCTACAGTTCTAAGGCATTTGCAAAGCCAATTTAAAATAATTGACATTACCACCATCCAAATTTTATATAATATAAAGATATTTAATTGTGAATGGTGTTGTTCAGCTCTATCTGTATTAAGTACTTAATTATTTTTATGGTGCTTAATGTTTGCTGTATGAGAAACCCATGTTGGGTTGATTTGATATGATGCACATTTATTTTTAAATGAATTTGAAAATAATGGTTTCATCTATTTGTTTTTAATAGGCCAGATCCAGTATTATGGACGAAGGATGGTGGAGATTTACCAGATCCAGAAAGGATGGTTGTCAATGGTAGGGAGCTAAACATTAATTCCCTAAATAGAACGGACAATGGTACATATCGATGTGAAGCAGCAAACTCTATTGGCCTAAACAGCGCAGAGTATGTTCTGATTATACATGGTGAGTACTTCCTTCTCTTTCATTTAAATGATGGCGTGCATTGACATGTGCTTTGATTAATTTGTTTGTTTTTATTTAGCATTAATTTTACCCTGCCTTTCTCTCCCAAAACAAAGTTGGCTGGCTAATAGTGGCTTACCTTGATGAACGGCAGCTCAGGTTGCTTCTGCTTTGCTTCTTCCCTGGAGTAAGTGGGAGAAACAAATCATGAAGCTGCAATTAAGCATGGCTTGCTTTAATATCTAACCCCCTAGAAGCCTGGTTTGTTTCCCCCTAAGCAAGCACTAAACTTTGAGTTTTTGTGGTTTACAAATCCTGACATTTTGGAGCTGCAAATTAGGACCCTGGTTTCAGAAGTCATACGTTGTGGTTTCCTGATATGTTTCTCCTGTCCATGTGAAGGGAAGAACAAAGCAGAAGACATCAGGATGCATGTGTAAACATGTTGCTTGTTCATGGTAAACCACAATATACCAGCAACCGACTCCCATCACAAAAATATTAACTCAGCCAGTATTTCATTAAGTGTCAGGCAGCTGGCAGAGGCCAAATATCCAGAAATATGTGCTTGATGGAAGTTACTTTCTAGTGAACGAGTGACAGGGAATATTTCTAATTGTACATTCTGAAAATGTAGTAGTTGTTTTCTAACAATAGGTTGTAGGTATTTTCCATGTTATTGCACTCCTACCATGAAAGAAATTGAAAGGAACATTTCAGACGGGAAATGCCAAATACGACAAAAATGTATTTTATAGATTGGTCAATGCTGGCTGCAAATTGTCCTTTACACTTCCTCTAATCGAAGGGATCACTGTGACTATACTTGCTAAGGCAGGCGGGTGAGCTTTACCAAGACAGCAGCCCTCTTAAAATTATTGTGGTGACTCAGAGCTGAAAATCTATAATTCTCATTAGTTAGGGGCTTTACCCTAAATCTCATGAACTTTTCAGGTATGAGGTGGAATCCAGAAACACGTACCCCCCCCTCCATTTAGAAAGCATCAGTGTGGGAGATAAGAGGCAATGCTTTAACACAACTGGGAATCATAAATGCTGAAATGTAAATTCCTGAATTTCAGTTGCCATGCTTCCAGTTAGGAAAGTGTTAGCCATACTGAGAGTAGACCCATTGAATCAATTGCCTAATTTCCTTGATCTGGAATCCTGCAACCCCCCCCCAATAAAAAAAATTGTTGCATTTAAAAAGAAGATGGCTCCAAACAGTTCTGAAATATTAAGTTAATTTAATAATGCATCTATTTTCATATTTGGATATGTTTCTTTTGGCGATTCAAGGTCGCTAGCAGCAGAGTTCACTAGGCATCCAGGTTACTATTATGCAGTTTGCTCACATTTACAATAAGTACTTCTCTAAACAACTTTTTAATTAGCCATTTTTTGCTCTGTTGTTGAACTGTACTTTATCAAAATCACCCCATGGATTAATGCTGCTCATGCTGCTAGATAAGTGCTTTGAAATTTATCATTAGTTTACGTAGGATTAGTGCCATAGGTAATGACAGGCTCATTAAAATTTCAGTAACTTATTACTCAGGTTTAAATTTTAAAAAAACTTAAATAAATAAAACACAAATATCAGTTCACGTCCACCCCACCCCCAACTCTGAATACTTGGGAAGCAGTCTGCAATCATATTTTGGCTTTATATGAGTAAGATATTAATCTGTGTCCTTTAGAGCATTTTTTAATTTAACTGTAAATTTTCTATAATTATTTCCAATTAAAAAGAAAGTTGCACAAAGTGGTGCACAACATTAAGCCCGCACAAATACAAAAACCATAAAACAGCAACAATCAGCAAAGGATATAGAAAAATACAAGATATATTTGCCAGTTCCCTGCATTTCACCACACTCCACTGACCAAAAAATGAAGGCCATGAATGGGTTTTAGAGGTGAATAGATGAGGCAATGCAAACAGGATCAGGCATGATACTCAATCACTGGGGTGACCAGTATCAAGGAGCAAATTAAACCTCCCTTTAACTTTATTCTATGTAAGTTATAGGTGAGCAACCTGCACCCCATGATCTACATGTGGCTCTGATCTAATTTTATGGGTCCTCCAGCTGCTGCTGAACTTCTCTATTATTCCATCCCATTAGAATTTCTTTCTCCCTGTTCATTTCTTCCTTATTTTTCTTACTTTTTCTTTTTAATTAATCCTCTGTATACTTAATTTGAGAGGAAAACGTTCAAATCCTGTAGGGAATTTTACACTGAGATATCAGTAGTGAAAAAACAGAAGAACTGTTTATTCCAGGCTCCATCCGCCCCTGACAGCCCGGAGAGATAGTGACTATATAAAAAAACATATTCAGAAGTAAATTAAGCCATTGCCCTTGGGGATGCCTTTATATTGAGTCCAAGACATGACCTGTACCAGCCACACAGGATGTCCAACACATATTGACCGGGATTCCATGTAATTATGCAACATCCCAATTCATATGACTTGCTAGACCCCACTTCAGTCTGACAAGTTGCAGTAAAGCTTGGAGTTGCATTTTCCTCTCTTATTCCAATGCAGCCACAAGAAGATACTTTTTTTTTTTGCTTGACCACATTTTGTCATGTTGTCGAAACCAACAAACTATGGTTGAATTAAACTGTTTTTTAAAAAAAATAAAAACAAACAAGCCAATTTGAAAATGTAGTGGAAGGGACAGGGATGTGCACAAAGCTGGCATTTTTGGTGGCTTGTTTGCATAAGCTATAGTTTCCTTCAGGGATAGTGAAGTTGGTTCCCTCCAGATGTTGTTGGACTCAACCCACATTAGCCTCAATCAGTATAGCTAATGGTCAAGTATAGATAATGGTCATTTTGCTATCTTAATTATAGTCCAACAACATGTAGAGGACATCAAGTTGGCTACTGCAGGTTTACTATGATGTTTGAATGCAGTCTATGAGCACAGAACATAGATATGTATTTGTTGTTGTTGTTTAGTTGTTTAGTCGTGTCCAACTCTTCGTGACCCCATGGACCAGAGCACGCCAGGCACTCCTGTCTTCCACTGCCTCCTGCAGTTTGGTCAAACTCATGTTCGTAGCTTCGAGAACACTGTCCAACCATCTCATCCTCTGTCCTCCCCTTCTCCTAGTGCCTTCAATATTTCCCAACGTCAGGGTTATTACTTCCAGGGAGTCTTCTCTTCTCATGAGGTGACCAAAGTATTGGAGCCTCAGCTTCACGATCTGTCCTTCCAGTGAGCACTCAGGGCTGATTTCCTTCAGAATGGATAGGTTTGATCTTCTTGAGAGTCCATGAGTCTCCCCCAGCACCATAATTCAAAAGCATCAATTCTTCGGCAATCAGCCTTCTTTATGGTCCAGCTCTCACTTCCATACATCACTACTGGGATATGTATTATGTATGTATTACACCCCATGTTTCTTTGAAGCATACAAGTCTTAACCTGCCAGGCAGTCCCCAACCATTCTTGTTAATTAAAACAATAAAAAGCAATGAGACAACTTGTGAATAAGCTTTTGATGATGAAGCTGTTGGCATTTCAGAAATCACACATTTTGCTAACTGAAAATACTTTTTCATGCAGTAGTTGCTTTAGAAATATAGATGTCTGAATGCACATGAGCTCCCCCATATTTGGTCACTGCTCAGTTGCTTGCACCCTGTTCATCTGATTATCCAGCTCAAAGTGAGTCAGGCATATTAATCGTTATCAGGATTCTGTTGTTAAGTTTGATTACTTAGTAGTCTGTGCCTGCACATCTTTCATATTATCTAGCTGAAAGTTGGCCTTGCTGACATTTTTATTATTATAAAAATGGATACTGGAGTTTCTTCCTAATTAAATTTCTGCAAATATAGATTTGGAACTACAGAGGGTAATTGCAGAAGTATATATTTGAGTTTATTAGCACTGTAAGCCTTCTAAAATAAGATAATGTCAAATGTTCCAAGTTTTAAAAGTTTCGGTGTTTAGTAGTGTTTGATATCAAACTATTCTTCTTTATAGTTTGATTATAATGATAATCTTAGACAAATTCCTGTTCTTATTTTTTCAACATTGAGATTAGATGCATAGCTTTATTGGGTGCACCAAGTGGGACAGAACTCTTCCCCCCTTTTTTCTTACTTTGCAGTTTGAAAATTGAAGAAAGGGTTATGCCATTTAATAGAGGGCATATATTTCCTTATCTTCATTTTGCACAAAAATTGTCTCTAGCATTTAATATATTCTTCCAGTGCAGAGTTAATAACTGCCATGGTTGGGTAAGGGAATTTATGATGGTCTTTTCCCCTTTGTGAGTTCAATTTAAGAGGACCAAGCACAACAGAATGAAACTATTTTGGAAAGAAATTGCCAAGAACCTCTATTGGGGTTAAGCAGAATTGGTGCTATACATCTTATCATTTTCCAGTTGGTCACATGACATTGCATTTGGGAAGCAGAGTTTGCACAGATTATCAGTTGTGCCTGATTAATCTTATAAAGTGTGAATGAGTGGGCGAGAGTTTAACCTAAGTGGTGAAAGTAGTAGGGAAATTGATCAGAGTTTGATAGACACTATTTCCTTGGCTCACAATTTTGCTTGAGAATTGGAAAGTGGAGCTACATAGTTTCTGCTTAATTTCCCTGAGTAAAGATGGTGCCAAGAGTAAAAGGAGGGAATACTGTGGGAGGATTCTCTAAACATGAAAATCGATCGATAAATATGTTTACTGAATTCAGGTCCACTATACAGTCTTCTTCTTACCGACCCTTCTTCACCGAAATTATATAGGGTAGTTTCAGCTGTAGATATTTGGCCCTTTGGCCAAACTGTTTCCTACATTATTTGTTCAACTTCGAGTGCTTCAGTTTGAGTATTCCAGTTAACCCTACTGGCTGTAGGTAATAAAACTGAGAAATACTATGGCATTGTATAGTTTCCTCAACAAAAATAAACTTTAAACAATTTAGAACTTATTTAGAACTAATAATAATTGAGCATTATTAGGACCCAAAATTTAATATCTGAATAGCTTAAAATGTGAACAGTTATATATCCTTTGTCAAAGACAAGCAGCTAGCACATCCAAAGGGAAGCCTATCCCTCTTTGTATTGGCTCTGTTGCTTATCTAAATGTGGTTGTCACGATCAGTTGATTGTCATAAGTTTCATTGGTCTTATGTACTGTTATTGTCTGAGGTAGAGTGGAAGAAGTAAAACCCTTTAGAACTAAAGAGGAAATTGTATTTGTTCATCATACACGTGTGAAATTAATGTAGTTTCTGCAGCTTTCCCCCAGTGTGAATCTCAGAATATGGAACAAGAGCCCTCTGTTGTTGAACAGGATCTGTCCTACATTTTGTTCTTTAATTTGTGCTTTAATGTTTGCACACAATTTCCACAAAATGATCTTACTTATTTTCAATCACAGCAGTTTTTCTTCCTCCCAGCTTTCATTATCAAGTACTTTAGAGTCACCTATCTGCCTTTTATTCCCTTTCCTGTGAACAGTTCTCTCAGTGGGACCCTATCTGCTAATTCCCTCAATTTCCAAAGTTATCTTCAAAACTCAGGAGAGATTTAGACCGCTTTAGTGCAAGCAGAGGCTTGACTTAAATGAAAATGTGTAGTTTATCATAATTAGAGATTAAGAGTAAGCATAGTGTTTGTTCATATTAATTATACAAACAACATGAACACTGTGATGCTTTAATTGGGACAGTCTAAAAATAAAGTTATAGGGAAATCACTTTCTCCCACAGTATCTGACTATGGAATAATTCTGTCTTATATTCTCTTGTAGTAGCTCAAATCAATACATCTTCAGCAGATGAATAGCAAGCTAAATCTTTTAGCATGCAGCCAATACAGCTCTATTCAGCCTAACTGAATTCAATAGTGTTTTCTCCCAGGTACGTAGGTATAGTACTAAAAAAAAACCTCAACAACTTTTGTGTCTAGATTTTCACCTTTTGAAATACGGCAACGCTAGTTCCACCAATTCTTGGCGGATGAAGCAAGGGAGTCCAGTCGTGGAACCTACCCAATGAATGAAGGGACTTTGCATCCCAGACCACCCATATTTCACAGCTGGGGCCTCCCCCCCAATGGAGCCTAATTCTGTCAACAACCAGTGAAACAACCACAGATGTAGCCAGCACCTCTGTAGTAGATGTGTCCCTCCACCAGAGAAGCCCTTCTTTGCCAACATATACTTCACCTCAATCTTAATGCCCCCACCAAGCCAGTGAATTGGGGAGTTAGGGTTCCTTTATTAGTAAATATCTGCTAATATGAAGACAGACTTGGTCTTGTGTGAATTTTAGTTAACAGATGGTTCCCTTTATCCCCCTTTTTAAGTGTATGTAAGACTGAAATCTTACATACACTGGTATGTGGCAGGTCTTGATGGAATGGCACAGTCACTCCACAGCACTCATGCTACTCAGGACAAAAGGGACAGGACAAGAAAAATGCCCATTTACTGCAACCAACTCCCAAGCAGGTGCACCACAGAGGCTTAGAATAAGACCATTGCCATCATTTGATGGCAGTTGGGTTTGCCCAGGCTTCTAAACCATGACTTGCTGAACCAGCATCATTACATATGAACTAAAGCAGTATGTGTGCTAGAGCAATGTCACCAAAAGTGGTGTTTTCATGAGGAGCCATGCATTGCCTGGCCATAACACAAGGAATCATGCATTTCCTATTTGTTCATTCACAGGCATTTACAGCTCACCTTCCACCATGCAGTCCCAAGAGGTTGCATATGGCTCAGTACAATTAAACAATTTCCACCTTTTTTGGTGGAAAATGCACCCCTTTGTGCATCTTGGCCTGATGTTAAACAGAAACCCCTCTCTTACACAGCACTGCCTAACAGATTTCACATGACGGCAGAAATCCCAGCAGAGCCTCCTCTGCAGATCCAACACCTGACCAGTCTATATAGGATGGAAACCCCTGCAAATATATGAGGCTGGAGTTGTTTAGGGTTTTGTATTACAGGGAAACACCTTGAGTTGAGCTTAGAAGCACACTAGTACTCAGTGCAGGCCTACGGTATCCAATTGATTATACTTGTAAACATATTGTCAGTATGTGGAGAAATCAGCTTTTTAGCTCTCCCATTGATTTAATTAGTGTCTGAGTTAAATCTCAAATTAAAAAAGCTAATTTTGCTGGATTAGAATAATTTAATGATAGACAATAAAATGAGGCCTTAATTTCAACATTCCTGCATCCTGTTGAGTAAGCCTCCAATATCTGCTTAACAACTGGCTAAATCACAATGGTGGAATTTTCATTGCATTTCAGACACAGATTCTTTTCAAACATAAATTAATATTGAGATTATTGCATATTTTAGAAGCTCTCTCATTTGGGCCACTTGAGCATTGAATGTGTAATATTTCCATCTTTGACATGCACTGTTGCCTCAGTTTTCTAATATTGATAGATTTCACCTTTCCAGATGTTGAGGTTTACTAGAGATTATCAGTTCTCATCCTATAAGTAATGCCAGAATCCATGTCTTTTTTAGAGTTAGAGAAGGTAGAGGGTGGGGAGATGTCCACTTCATAGCACTGAATAGGAGAGGAGGAACTGTCTTAGCTCATTTGCTTGATAATGGAGAATATACATATTTGAGATAATAGTTTGGGGAAAGGGTAAAACATCTAAGTATTAAGAATCTCATCAGTTTTAGTCATTCACAACCCCTATTTTATTAGTACTGGGTTTATATTTTCACTTATTATATAATTTAGTTCTCTTGCAACAACATGTTCAAAAGTTGTTCAAGTTTATTTTTATACTGCACATGAAAACTGATTCATTGTTGCATTTTACGGCTGACAACTTTGTGAAAAAAAGGTTAAAATGTCACAAAGCGCAATCCATAAAATTCAGATGTTCAGCTCCTTGCTTTAATGGTTCGGGGGGGGGGGTGCCACAAAAATGTGTTTACACTTTAACAGAACTCTGCCAAAACAATTCATAATCTATTTTAAGAATGCACAATCTATTTTGGCTCCATATAAGTGCTAAATCTTAAGTATATCAAGTTATGTATGCTGTGTATATAGAACAGGTTGTAAAGTAGGTCCCACAGAAATCTGTTATGACTAATATGAGATCTGCTTTTTAATATGAATTTGGCATTTGGCATTGGGGTGAGGACTACAATGTTCATTTTAAAAAATTCCATCCTCCTCCTCCTCCTCCTCTTCTTCTTCTTCTTCTTCTTCTTCTTCTTCTTCTTCTTCTTCTTCTTCTTCTTCTTCTTCTTCTTCTTCTTCACCTCCCCTTGTTGAGAAATTCATGTTTAGTAGTCTGAGGTGGTGAGGGGGCTGAAATGAAAGTTCCCCATTGCTGGCACAAGTGGGCTAATAATTTATCATACCAGAATGCACACTCATATAAATGTGCATCCCATTGGAATCAATGTGTTGCAGATGAACAACTTATGCATTGAGTGCTGTTCAGGCACCAGAGAGCACCATGAAGGCATCCTTTCTCAAGTGCCACAAATTGAGGGTATTAAGCACATGTCCTGCTGCTTGCTCTCCATTAGCTTAGTCCAAACTCAAGTCCTTGAGGAAGTTGGAGTTCCTTTTGCTCAATGAGTGAATCTGTTCATCTCCTGAGCCCCACTGAAGGCTTAGTGACTAAAGAAGTGGAGGAGTGAGAGAGAAACACTATATCTATCTATCTATCTATCATCTATCTATCTATCTATCTATCTATCTATCTATCTATCTATCTCTCTATCATCTATCAACACGCACACACAACTTTGTACTTAAATTATTGCTGGTCTGCTAACAAATGCTTGTGCACATGCCCACAATGGGTCTCAGGTTTCAAATCCACATTAAACTCTGGTGTGGAACCCCATTCTTCTGAGCTCTAACAGAAAAGTAATGACAGAGCTGACAGGGTGACGTCCAAGTAGCCTCCTGCAGTCTTTCACTCTTCCTGAAATCTTCCAAGCTTTGTCTAAAGTCAGGTTTACCAACCCAGGAAACTTGTAGGATGGGGGGGGGAGAACAGGAATGCCCCCCCCATCCCATCCTCCTTTTGAAAAATTGATTTTATTTTCAATAACTTCTTTAGCTGATTAGTATTATATTCATTTTAAAATTGGAGCCACAAATTCCTTATTTAGCTGTGTACATTAAATCCAGGGACAAATTAATATGTAATTTGAAACAAAGCTATTACTGTTTTAAGATTACTGATGTTGTTCACATTTTTAGAAAGCATATAGCTACATATTGCCACTGTGCCTCTTTTGCTTTGAATGTTCAGGAATCATTTCCTCACTTGTTCAGTAAAGTTGGGGGAGGGCAACAAATATCCGGGGGGAGGGATAATTCCTCAAGTGTTTTATATGGTGGCCAGGTAGGCTACTGCCCTCTAGATGAACCACTGCCTCCTTTCACCAAAGGATATTTGGGTGTTAGGGGTCAATGAGCTACACAGTATCGAAAATGTGTGGGAAGAGCATCTGGAAATTGATTCATTTCAATTCTGAGTGAGGTCAGGCCCTGCATATTGCTTAGAGTTGCTATTGTCCAACTCATGCACTCCTTTGCTGGTAGATTTTTTTTTAAAAAAAATGCCACAAGTGCAGAATTGCTTTGGCAAGCAGCTACAGCTTCTGTTTACATTTTTATATACAGAGAAATTGAATGAGGGGTGGGTGAGCAAATAGAAGAACAGCCATAAATTTGAATAATTGGATTTTATCTTTTAATAATAAGAACCCTAGTATTGGAAGTCCATCAAGATATATAAAATAGAGTTCTTGGCAGTAATCCTCTAGCTAAAGATGAAGAGACATAAGTTGATGCAAGGGGCACACCCTTGAGTTCTGCCAAATCTCCTTTTCTCCCCTCCACTGTACTGAATGATATTCTGAAGAAGAGGGTCCCCAACCTTCAAGAATAGCTGAAGGCAAGGGGTGGCTGCAGTGGGAAGGAGATGGGTCCACAGCTCTGCTTGCAGTTCTTAGGATCAAGTCTCTTAATGATCAATATCACCTTACATCAATATATTTGTAGCAATATTATACTTCTAAAGAAAATCATGTATCAGACTAAAACAATCATCCTCTCTGTGGTTGATATCTCATAAAGCAACCTATCGACGTAATAGTGATAATCATTTAATGGTCGGGTTGCTTATCCTTTTGGTTTTGTGTATGAGAAGTTAAACATATTTTATGTTGTGAGTTCTGTTTATTATCACTGAGACAATACATGGAAAGTATGAGGTATGTTTCTCGAAAGATTATATGGCACCCACCCATCATATACAAAATGCATACTGGGTGAGCAACACTCTTTCTTACAGGCTATGCCTCTTATTTAACACTCATTCTGATCTTATTGTGGTCAGGTTGCATCAAGCAATTTTTATCCCATGCTTCCTAGTGCATTTTGCCATCACTTTCCTTATACCAAAAAGTCAGTTGTTTTGAGGAAGTGTGTTTGTTGCTCAAGACCTCCCAGTCAACTTTAATTGTGCAACCTGAATTTTCTGAAATATGACTGAAACTCTGAAACTAAGAAAGTGACCTGTATTTGTAGGGAGTTGCTGATGGCTCTGTCTGCAGAAATTCATGGTAACTATTCATGAACTCTTCCCTTTTTCCACATGATTATGCAAAAGCTACATTTTGAATGAGAACCTTTTCAAAATGTCATGCTAATTGTATCATACACTTTGGGACAAAGGCTGAATTACTATGCCTTAGCTATGTATGCACAAGGCTGCAATATTTAGCCTACCTGCCACCAAGCAAGTATTGCTAAACTCGGTGGGATTTGCTTCAAGTAAACATGTTTAGGATCATGCAGTAATCCTACTGATTAAATGCTGTAGGATGTAAATAAGTGTACCAAGGTGAAGGCTTGAAGCAAAGAAGCTTAACAAATGGTGCTCAGGTGCCTAGTTTATAGGTTATATTGCTAACATACTTTACATTTCGAAACAGGCATTAATTTAGAAATCCTGGCTATAGTCATTACTTCTTCTCATAAGAAACCAGTATGTGTCAAAAGACCAGAAATATTCCTGCAACTCTGGGATCTATAAAACAGGAGTAGTTGTTTTTACTTGTAATATCAGTGGACTTCATCAATAAGCATGACATTGTTATGTTCTACATGCCCCAGACAGAAACTGCGACAATACCTTGTTAACACTCTGAGCATATTAAAATTGGGTTGATTTGCTAAGGACCACTAAGGACTACTATATCACCTAGTTCATGCCCAATAAACATTGAAATGGAGGAGAGCACTGGAAATTATCCATCATTCTTTTATAGGCCTATTAAAGTAGTGTAGCTTGGTAATGCTAAGGTCCACTTCAAGGTAACATATGGCCATGACTGAACAACTGCAGGCCAGGAAACCAGACTCAGCATTGCTTCTAGCATGACTGTGGTTGGAGAGAAGTTACACTGGTGTAAAGTTGTCGTAGGGAAGGGGCAGAGCGGCACACGTCCCCTTATGTGGTCATACATGAGGTCCTTAAGATGAAAGTACATGGTCCATTTCTCATTGTAAGATTGGTTGATTGGCAAACTAAAAGGTATACGTAACATCAGGTATTCCCCCCTTGCTCTACTGTTATTTATGGCTGCTTTAAAAAAAATCTTTTCAGCAAGTCTGTCCAGACATGTAATTCTATTATGTATTATGAAATTCTATTACATTAAGGGATGGCAGCTGATTGAACCTGCCCTAAAGATATTTGGTGGCAAAGTGCTTACTCAAGTGCTCTGTGGTGTTGAAATCTGGGACTCTGATTTGAAGTTTTGAAAACTCTGCAGAATATTTTTTTGGGGGAAGCTATACTCCCTACTATCAGGGCTATCAGCTACTCTTCTTTGTACAGAATCCGAGTGGCCAGCAATTAGGGCAAGAGCCTTAACTGCGCCGAGTTAAATAATATTTTGAAACATTGCTACTATGCCTATTGAGTGTTTTCTTGCGCTGTGGTATGTGGAATTGGGTGATAATAACCAACACTGTAAAGCAGCATGTCAATATGTTTTATTTAGACTATTATTATTCTACAGAACTGAGCTCTGTGATGACCTTGAATAAGTTCAACTAAAGGATTGGCTCTTCTGGATAGAATCAGCAACTAACTAGAAACACCCAATTGCCCCCTCCCCCCATGGTATCCACTCTTGAGAACAGAGCATTTTAGAGCTAGTTATCTAACCAAAGTCTTAACAGTTTCCTTAAGAAATGCTTCCACACTTTTGGGTGGCTGCTACAACAAGGTGCAATATGCAGACATATTTTTATTTGTAGTCAACCTCAGATGGAATACATCAATCGTTGTCTGTTAACCTGCCCCTTATACAGAGAGCCAAGGGATCACTTTCTAAAACCTTTGTTTGCACAAGCAAACAATAGTTCAGTTTCCTTTGAGTGGCAATAATAGCTTCATAACATACCTAGTGGCCCTGTATGCACTGGCTGCAAAAAGAAAAAGATCAGGAAAAAGGAGTTAGATAACATTGCTATAAATTGTTGTGATGATTCAGAGGTTTAATCTGAAATTAAGCTGGATTTGAGTTTGTTGGTGTCTCAGATAACTTTCTCTTACATCATCAATGTTGTCAAATTGGATTTTAAGAAAATCAAAATAATATTCAAATTGGAGCTGTCAGAGATGCACAAGGAAAACTGTGGTTTAATGATCAGGACCTTGGCAAAGTCCTTTTTATATTATGGATTTTTGTACAATGGATATATGTTCTGTATTATTTTATTAATAGTATTGCCTAATACAAGTTGTTCTTGAACTTGAAACTTGAAAATAAAGCTGTGGTTCTGATTTGCATTACCATTTTTTGTAAACCCTTGTTGCACAGATACCATTAGCTGCTTCTGTAGTGATGGTGTTTGTATCTGTGTGAATGCAACCATATTCCTCTGAAGCTTGGTTTGAGTCATGTAGCATCCTAGATGTTTAACTGAGCTTCACAGTATTTGAAGTTGTTTTCCACTGTGCCTTTTCTTTCTTATTTTCAGTGTCTTCCTAGACAAAGGAACATTGATCTCCAGTGCTCTAGGCAGTGCAGATTTTAGAGGTGTTTTTTTCTCTCTCCTTCCCACTTCTCTCTTTATTGTCCTCTATATATTAAAATCACAAAAGGTTTTGCTACAGGGAATTTATGATGTGACTTAGCAGCAGTGCCTTTAAGCTTTGTGTGTAGATG
Organism: Zootoca vivipara; assembly: GCF_965207765.1. NCBI lineage: Eukaryota > Metazoa > Chordata > Lepidosauria > Squamata > Lacertidae > Zootoca > Zootoca vivipara. The sequence goes on from NC_142587.1 coordinate 62,139,316, forward strand.
TGCACTTACTCAATTTGGAAAATAACCTAAGAACTGATAATGTTTGTTCGGTTTTTCTATTGGTGAGGTTCCTTTATGGATCATACATATGGTAACATTACTATGAATAGTTTCTACAGTTGATCCTCAAATGATACAATTAAGTTGACTAAAATATTGCTTTATGTCGAGTAACCCTTATTCATCACAGTGGCTGCTGGTAAAGATTTTGATGTGTTCTCTGCTCTGGATCTTGGCAGACTTTCCTATAACAAAATGTGGAAGAAGAGAAGCAAATCAAATAAAGCAGCTTTTTAGAGTTAGTAGCCATTCACCCCCGTTTTCTTTCATTGAGTCTGTCTGAAAGTAGGTGTTTTAACATACAGCCATCTCTTGTTAACATGTGTGTTTATTTTAGCATGACAGTGTTGTGTTTTCATCTTCCCACGCTGACACAGCATGTTGTTGCATCTATATTTGCTTTGTTGCTGTATGAGGCATTTAAAAATGGCTTAGTGAAGAGAAGGATTCTTGTCACAGATTCACTCTCCCACTTTGTGGAAACATGAATCATTTGAACAAGTCCTTTTTAGTTGTTTGAAATTCTGTCTGTTGCTGTTTGAATAGAATAAGAGAGAATGCGATCTAATGTCAAGAATTTCAAAGTGCACCACCGTACCTTTGTTGGTCTGTGCTAAGCATGTTTTAATTTGAACATTTTCTACACATGTGTATTTACAAATTGAATCATTGTTATGCTGCTTCTCTGTTTGCATGATATGATTTTATTTTATATTTTTTTCCACTCACCAGATGTTTCCAACATTTTGCTTCCCACCACTGTCATCCCCTCCCTTACCACTGCAACAGTCACAACCACTGTAGCCTTAACAAGCACAGTCCCATCGGCAACAGCCATCAGCACACGAGGTACAGTATGCTTCTTTGTTATGGCCTGCAAATCACAATATAAATAGGCAACCACAGGTATATGCGCACTAAGTATGATGAAGATGATAAAGGGAGATTGTGAATATTGCAAATTTATGTTCAGTTTAATATACATGGGGACATCCAGTTTAATTGTCAGCAATTAACATAGTTGTGAATGATTTAACAGCACATTGTGCATCTTTGTCTAATGATATTTATGAATGTTGATGGGTGTTTTAACTGCTGTTATAAGCAATTGCTTCATTTAAGATTATCATATTAAACTTTTGTTGGAAGGAAACATACATAATTTTGAATTAACATTGTCTCTTAAAACGATAAGTTTGCTTTCTGTTGCTAATATGCTGTGAACGTGTAAGTGGTTTGGATTTAACCTTATATTTATTTAGAACTATTTCATTCATGTTTATGGTTTAAATTTACAATAATTCTGTTCCCTTCTGGAGCGGTGTAAAAGACCTTCCCAGACCATAGATTTCTTGCTCTAGAAATCTATAGCTGTTCCTGCAATGGATAATCCAGCTGACCTTTTGAAAGTAATGTTTCTTTTATTCGGAAATTACTGTTTCCTACTGTTGGTGGTGGTGGTGTGAAATGGCAGTCACTTTCCTACACACTCAGCACATCCATTTCCATTGGAAGTGCAAAATTATATGGCTGGACTAGTGATGCCAGTGGAGATTAGTAACTCATCCACACAATAATCCCTTACCTTTTTGGCTGTGCGGATGTTGTAATTGACAAGGCTGCTGAATGCCTCCTTGAACTCAATGGTCCTTACTTTTGATCCGACATTAAAGGATTACACAGTAAAACAACCAAGAAAAGTGGTTTACTTTAAATGCATAAACTTGAAGCAAATTTCCCATTAGCATTTCATATTTCCTAAGTAATGGTACATACTGATAGGTCACTAACCACTAATATATGTTAATTGGCAACTAAATTTTTGTTTTAACTATTTATTTGTGCTTTTACCTAATACCTTTATCTTGTGAACCACCCTGAGACCTTGTGATGAAGGTTGTTATATAAATCTAATAAAAATATAAGTAACCAGGGGAAATTTACTTGCCTACAAATGTATGGAACATACTGTATATTACAAGCATACATACACTTACACATGTATAGGTGTGTGTATATTTATATATTGTATTACTTATATTTATCTACAATTCCTCTTCCAATGAACTCAAGGCAACATACATGCATACACTCTCCCCGCCACTTTCCCCCTCACAACCACACTGTAATTTGGCCTGTGAAACTTTGGCTGACCCCTAAACTGTACGGCTGATGGCAGACTTGAATCTGGGTCTCTCCAGTCACAGTCTGATACCCTTGCCACTTCACAGAATTATACAACTAGAGAGTTGGAACAGACTATGCGGGTCACCTGGTCCAAGCTTCTGCAATGCAGGAATCTTTTGCCCAACGTGGGGCTCAAACCCACAACCCTGAGATTAAGAGTCACATTCTCTACTGACTGAGCTATCTCAGCAGGATATGATAGATTTATGGATTGAAAACGGTACACGTTACATAGATAATTTTTTATTATATGTGTCAAGCTGCATTGTATTAGGAATATTAGCTGGAAGTAAATCACAAACCTAGAATTTTTATTAAACAATAACCTTAAAGGTTATTTTATTAAACCAAATAGAAGTAGACACAATGGGATAGACAAAAGAGATACTGACTGTTTCAACACATTTCAGGCCTTTCTGATTCTTCTTCAGGGAAATTCAGATAAATAAATATTTAACACTTAAGGGGGCAATTTTATGGCCACATCTGCAGGAATGAGAAGTTTAGGATGCAATGGACCTCTGTCTCAGCTGGTTGATTCCTAGCTCAGCCAGGCTCAGCTGTTGTTAAATTCCAGCCCCAGCTCAGCCAAAGATACATCAGCATAACTTGCTTATCCCAGCTCAGGTAGCTGAGCCGAAACTAACTTCACTGAGGCTGGTATGTATCCTCAAAAATGTGTATTCCAGGGTGGGGTGGGGGGCTGGACCATAGAGGCTGTGTCCCAATCCTATTCAACTCAGCCACATGACCTAGCAGATCACTTTTTAAAAGGCTTGTTCTCCGTCTTCCAGGCTTAGGCAGAACAGCAGGCCTGCTGTTGAATGGAGGGCAACTTTACGCAGGCATAGGATTGTTTCCTACATGTGCTGCCTCTTCTTTTCTTAGTTTATCTATTCCTATGCAGAGACAACTAAGTACCTAGAACTATAAAAGGATAGTGTGAGGAACAGATAGACTATCAGTTACTAGGCGGAACAGTTTGTTTTCATTTGGTGAATTGGAAAGTATCATCTTTGCTTCTAGCAAGTAGATATAATTTTAGCACTGAGTAGTTACTTGAAGTATTTGAGGAACATAAAAAATAGTATGCAAGATAACCCAGGGAGACCCAGTGGATAATTCTCCCACTTGCATACCAGATGGCTGAGCCAATCTGTGGAGACAAAATATAGTGTTTGACTAGTGTTGGATTAGACATTGTGCTGCTTTAATGCACAAACATAAGCACACTGTTTTTTATTTCAATATCTTTGGAAATCCTTTCTATATATTGTTACAAAAGTTGGGTGCCACCCTCACTCTCTGTCAAGCAATAGCAAGATCCGAGGGGGATTCCAGGCAGTCACTCAGGGTCTGTGTTCCTTTGGAGAATTGAGACACAGTGGAGACTGTAATAACTTTAAGAAATATGGTACCTATTTACACCTTCTGACTGCATGGAGGGAAGCCAGATCTTACAGCATGGTCATTTCAAAAGGAGCTTATCCCCCACAGCAATGCAGCCATGGAGTTCAAAGCATCTCTTCTTGCCAGTCTTCAGCCAGCCTGTCCAAGATGTATCCTAGTTTTTTCTCTTCCTTCTTCTCAGAACACCCTACTAAAAACTCTCTTTTCCTGTTACCTCACACCCAGTTACCATGGCAACTTTCCAAACCCATCTCTCTTCACACCTCAGGGCAAGAGGGGAGGACCGTTCTCTCGCATTGCCAGTGGTTCTCAATGGCCCTGTATTGCTTCTTAATGGCTTTAGCTAGCTCAGGAAATCCTCTGCAGCTTGTATTTCTCCCTTCATGCCCCAAATAATCAAAATCCTACAATTTGTTAATTTCTAGGATTTAGCGTCCGCCCCCTATCTGTAACAATATTTTTGTAGTTTGTTTAGTTCCCAGGTTTCTTCTGTCTTTCCTAAGACAATCTACTACAGTGCTTAAACCTTAAATAACCCAGACATGAAATTCTTGAAAAACTGCCTTCTTCCCTACAGACTATCTTGGATGAGGTCCCTTTGCACAGCCCTGAGAAGTTCAGTGGCTGCACACTCACTGTAGCAGCTTCTGAGCTGTGGAGTTCCCCTCCTCTCAGTGGTGCAATTACCTTCATTACAGTGGTGCCTCGCTAGACGAATTTAATTCATTCCACGGGTCTTTTCTTATAATGAAATTTTCATCTAGCGAATCCCATAGAAATGCATTGAATTTTTTTAATTATTATTTTTTTGCCCATAGGAACGCATTAATTGAATTTCAATGCATTCCTATGGGAAACCGCGATTCGCTAGACGAATTTTTCATAAAACAAATTCGTCTAGCGAGGCAACCTATGCTCGAAAAATCCTTTCGTTAAGCGGAAATTTTGTTAAGCAGGGCATTCGTTAAGTGAGGCACCACTGTATATACTTTTCATTTTATGCTGAGGACAAACCACCATGCACACCCACCTCTTCTTTTGAAAGCATTTTGAAAATTACTCTGGAATTCCATATGGCTCAGATCAACATCCCCTGTCTCACCTATCAGCTGCTGTAGCTTTTAATACAGAGTTGGTTGCAAAACATGCACATGCAAAGTGGTTGTCTATATTTCCTTAATATCTGTTATATTATAAATATAGGTACCTATTGAAACGTTTATTATACAAAAGGACTCATGCTGTGTTCAGCATTCCTTGCTTGTGTGTGTGCTCTTTCTCTACCAGTGCTGCAAAACAAGTACCACAAAGTAGAAATCACTCTTTGCTGCTTCTCCTGGTGAGGTGTGGCCTTCTAGGAAACAGCTCTAAGCATCCTGAGATCACATATCCTGAGGCAGACCTGCTAATGTCATACAAGGACTATCTGTGTGCTGTAGCTGTATGTTAGTTCCTGTGTCCTGCTCTCCCGACAACAGGAGTAGATGGGAAACGGCTTGTGCGAACACAAATAAAATGCTTTTTAAATAATAAAAAATTGGTTCTTCTAACTGGAGACAGTTGGGAAGGACAAGAATTTGTTTGGACTTGGCAGAGCAATGTTGATTATGTAAAATGGAAGGCTAACGAGTATATGAGAGACTGGAAGGATTGTGACTTTCTGGTTTTTGAGAACATCTACATTTTTTTCTTGTCATTCCCTTTGGCAGGGCAATATTGTGGCTTGTACTGTGTACCACCCACCCACCACTGCCTATGAGATTCATCTGAATGAAGCCTAGCCGCATCTTAGAAAGTGTTTGTTGCCTTTTATGAGAACAAATCCTATATAAAGACCAGTGGATGCAGTTGATTTTAGTTCGGGTGAATGATTGTTTCTTACTTGACAACATTGACATTGTATCTATGGCTAATTTTCCATATGCATTCCTACCATCTGGTGGTGATCTTGCTACTATAAGAAATAACAATTTCCAAAGAAAATGAAAGGAAGTTAATTCAGCTGCCTTAACAGATTGCACACAATGCTTTTTTGTGTGTGAAACTCATTATTAAAACGTGTTCCAAACATTAGTTAAAACAGTTGGGTTGCAATCTGTACCTAATCATCAATTTATGGCTTATCACACCTCACACAACTAAAGGAAGTACCACAGTATTTGGTTGCATAATTCCAAATCTGATTGCTTGGAATGATTAATATGGCCAATATGTGATACATTATGCTTACATTTCCTGGGACTTTATGGTTATATCACCGTTTTTACTCTTTATGCTTGTGATCCAATATGGTATCTATACACTGAGCTGTTCCCCCCCCCTTTGAAACATAGCATTTTCTACTATAATTTTTATTTCCAGTTTGGCTTATTTCCTAAAAAAATTTCTTAAAAAATGTCACACAGTGTAGAACTAATAGCACAGAATTGCACTGTTGGAAATAAATCATCTAACTCCCCTCACCCCAAAAGCTGTGTAAGATGTGTGACCACTTCTAGCAAGATACAGATTCATGAATTCTTTTCATTTTCATATAAGGTCTCTAAATTTGCATTAAGTCATAATTTATCATTAATCCCAATCCCTGTATTTCAAGAGCCATGAAATTTGTCTTTCTAGAATTCCATATATAGTCACAAAAGGTACTATTTCAATATGAATATTTTGCACAATAGACAGCTACTGTGCTTTAGAGCTCCCATTTTAACTATTAACTCATTTCACACTGAAGTGGTTCCTTACAGCCCATGCTATATTCCACAGGAAAGTAAAATTTACAGCTGACTCTAAAGATTTGCAATCCAGGCATGCTTTCATTTGCATAATGATCAGAAAGCAACCTTGAAAAGTTACTAAATCTACTTGGGTCATTAACAACGGTATTTCATGAAATACTTCCTTAGACTACCGTAGCTTTTTACTCACTTGGTCAGAGGTGCATTTGCTCTTATGTTCAGTCCTTGTAAGTGATACCCTTTTGTGCTTCTATATTACCCATTAACGTCAAACAAGACTTTTAAAATAGTATTTTGTCTTCTATGCCTGGGGTGGGGGTGAGGGTGGGGATCAACAAACATATCAGCAAAATTATTTCGGGGACAGAAGAAAACTGAAGAACCAAAAGACAGGGAAACTTGAGTGCCTCAAGAGGCTTTTGCTGTGGATTTCCTTTCTAGTTTTCATATGGGAGTTGATAATGGCTCACAGTAATGGACCTTTATCGTAATAGAATGCTACAGAGGCACTTTTTCAAATTTCCAGTGCCTTCAACTAAGACAGCCTCAAACATATACCAGTTCTTTAAATTACATACATTTGACATAACAAGTGGCAGGCTACAATGGGCTGCTCGTGCAGCCTCCTTCCATTACTAGTGTAGACAACCATATCCTGGGAAACTATAGGGAGCGGGTGGCACTATGGTCTAAACCACTGAGCCTCTTGGGGTTGCTGATTGGAAGGTTGCTGTTTGAATCCACGTGACGGGGTGAGCTCCCATTGCTCGGTCCCAGCTTCTGCCAACCTAGCAGTTCAAAAGCATGCCAGTGCAAGTAGATAAATAGGTACCGCTGTAGTGGGAAGCTAAACGGCGTTTCCATGTGCTCTGGTTTCTGTCACCATGTCCTGTTGCGCCAGTAGCGGTTTAGTCATGCTGACCACATGACCTGGAAAGCTGTCTGTGGACAAACGACAGCTCCCTTGGCCTGAAAAGTGAGATGAGTGCTGCACCTATAGTCGCCATTGACTGGACATAACCATCCAGGGGTCCTTTACCTTTTCTTACCTTTAACCTGGGAAACCCCTAACATACCTGGATATTGCAGGATATAATGGATATAATTGACTTAAGTTACAGGAGAGTTGATTTTGTTGATTTTATTTGATCATTAGTCGAAGCTTCTTGACAGTTAACAACACTTTGACAACAGAACCAGTTACCTATAGGGGTAATTGAGGCCTTCAGCCAGAGGCTAGATACCCATCTATAGGAGATGCTTTAGTTCTGGATTTCCTGCATTTAGGATCAGAATTAACTACATGGCCTACAAAGCCCCCTTCAACTCTATCATTCTGGAGTCCAGTGGTCCTACAGAGTAGGTAAGCTATATGCTAAACATCGTCTGGGAAAGCTTACCCAGTAGATGTCCCAATTTGCGTTACCAGGCCCTGAGCAGCTGGGCTTTTGCCAGGGAAAAACCACCTTGGCTGCCTGTGACCCCATGCACTCTGACCACTGCTTGGCAGAGGGGGGAGGCAAGCACCGGGCTTTTGTAACAATATTTTAAATTGTAAACCATAATTTGAAGAGCTAAATATAAACTTTTTTTAGAGCAGATGTATTTAACATCTTATCAATATAGCTTTACATGAAGTTAATATTTTTATTTGTCATACAGAATCCCAACAATCCACAATAGGAAGTTGTATAAATCTATTTTTCACTTTTTCACTACTATCTTATACATGTCTACTCAGAGGTAAGCCCCCTTGAGTTCAAGGGGGCTTATATTCAGGTACGTGGCTATAAGATTACAGCCTTAGGGAGGAATTATAGCTAAGTGCAAGTATTTCCATAAGACAATATGTTCTCCCTCTCACCCCCTTGCACACTGTTACGGGGGTTGCGTGTCGAGGTTCCAAGACACACACACCCCAATAACTCACACTTCACACAATATTTTAAGTTTAAGGTTTTTGGCATTAATTTGGCCACAACTTTATTTAAATACAACTGAATGTGAGTGGTTGCTTAAGCATTGGTTCTTGCCATCTGTCCCCTGTCTGGGACAGATCTGACTCCCACTAGCCTAGTAGGGGAGCCAGTAGGTAAGCACCCTCTGGGAGAGATCGGGCAGGGGGCTACGCCCTTGACCTCATCCCTCAGATGCTCCCCGAGGCTCATGCGCGGCCCTGGCCCCTAATGGGGATAAATGGACAAACATGTAGAGCCCCAGGATTCCTTCAAAGGAATACCCATAAAGGCAGCAGCAACCATGAGGGGCAGGCCCAACCAAAATCCGTACCCCTCCACCATCCATTTTGAACCAATGCCTAACTGCCAACCTTATAAGTTGTGACTTATTGCAGCGTAGTAGGAAAAAAACCACCTGGCACCAGCCAATCAGCCAAGTGGCAAAATTCCTATCAGGCCCCTGATCCAAAACAGGTGCCCCCATGAGAGGCGCAGCAAGGTCAATGCAAGAACGCCTAAAATTGGAGGAGGGCAGGCGGGAGATTCCTTGCGAGCAGCAAAAGTTGAACTGAAAGCTGCTTGCTAAGCATATATAGGGTAAGGCTGTCAATCAATCATTCGCTACTTGCAAATTTCCCCAGCAACAGCACACCCACCAATCACACATGTGGCCATCCAAACTGACCCGCCTCTCCAACCCTGGGATGTCTTGTTAATCCTTCCGCAACCCATGTTCTCCTCTATGGGGAGAACCTGCTTTCACGATACACACTCACCCACCGAACCACTGGGGGGCAGTGGTGAGGGGTGAGGAGGAATGGCAACTGTTTAGTTGAATCTGACCTTTTAATCTGTTTTTAACTATATGTAAAAGCTAACTAGGGTGTACCTTTCATTAGAGGAAGTTAAACCGAAAGAATTACCTGGGCCCCTTTGATATTAAAATGTTTTCCACAACACCAGATCTTGCTTGTGACTCCAATTTTTATTCTTCATAATCTCATTAAAGTACCTTAGTACTTCTGAGACACTGAGAGAAAGAGAGCACAAAGCAACAGTATAAAGTCATGACAAAGAAGAGAGGCCAGTTCTGTTGAATGCTGTCTGAGATAAGGAAGGAGTTATCTTTAAGATAGCTGTTATAGGGTTCCTCACATGTACAACTGATAATAAAGAGAGTGATCAGTGTCTAACCTTTAAATCAGTTGTGTTCAGCAGCATGTTAAACAGCTAGCTATTTTATAGCATACTTCATAACTGTATCATTGTTAGCTAATTAATTAAACTGATATGGTGTCTTGCTTTGACCTCCATGGGAGATACTGCATTTCTCATTTCCTGCGGCATTAATATTTTTATAAGCTTGTTTAAAGCTTTGCTCTTTGGTTTTTTTTTCCTTATTCATCTAGGTCCATCTTTTTAAAAGTGTTTCCCCCTTGCCTCCCCACTAATAGAACCGAGAATCAGTGATAGAAGGATTTGCTATCTGTATCAGAGTCTTAACAGGATCCAAACAAACCAAGAACTAAGCAGAAGCTGGAAGGAGCTACTACCAAAGCAGATTTTTAGGTTCCACTTCCAAACCTGGCTTCTTTCAAGAAAATGTGAAACCAAAATATCTAGGTAGAGTGCCCTCCAACCTGCCCACCCAAGTAAAAGAAAATGGAGAGGAAAGGAAATTAGAAACCCATTTTAGTAGTAAAGTTCATCAGACTGGGTGATGGAAAGAATCTTCAAAGGCAGTTGTGTCGCAAGGGGGTGGGTGGGTCGCCCCAGGCGCTATGTCTGGGGGGAGTGACAAGAAGGCACCCTGTGCCCCCAGGCGCGGTGGCGTGAGTAGCCGCCGTGCCACCATAGCTGCATGTGGAGGATCCTCCATTCGCGGCTGCAGTCACGAGCAGAGGATCCCGCCACTGTCCATAAGGCATTCAAGCGGCGCCGGCGGCAAACTGCTACGTACAACGCATGCACGGTGTCGCACACATGCGCTGTACATAGCAACACTGCACATGTGCTGTCCATAGCGGTTTGCCGCCGGTGCTGCCCGAGTGCCGTACGGATGGTGGTGGGATCACACTCTCAGTTGTTCTCAGTTTAAGAGATTCCCAGTTGAATCTTAGTATGAGAGTTGCTTAGTTATAATGCTAGTTTGCTGTTAATTCTTGGGTAGTTTAATGGGAGTTTTGTGGGAGTTTTGTGGGAGGTTTGGAATGTGGGAGAAAGCATTTATCTTTAGTTTAAAGTCTCTTTAGAGTCAGTTTGTTTTTCAGTTAAAGAAACCCAACTGTTTGTATCTACTTCTGTATGCTTTTACAAGCGTACAGCTAGTAAGGGGGTTTCATATAAGGGAGATAATTCCCTACGCTCTTGGTGGTGTTTTCTTAGCCAGGTCAACTTCTGACTGTGTATACTCTGCATGAAGCGTACTTTAAAGGGCCACTGTAAACTGGGATATATGATTTAGATTAAGCAAGTTTCAATACCCAGTTTTCTCCTACCGTATATTATTCTTATCATATATATTATTATCCAATAAGAAAATGAGAAATGTTACAAAATGTTAATTTCAGGCTCAGAATATTGACTCTGGTAGTTCAAATTGCTTACCTTCCATATGAGTAATATTACTTGAATATTATCACTCTAGCTTGGGTTTTATTTCTGCCTATAGAATAAAAGAGTTAGTTGGGTCCTTGAAGTTCAGCCTTCAGCTGGATAGAAAAGAACTTCTTCCTCCCTTTTCTGCTGTTCCTGGATAGGGGGAGGTATTGGAACATTATTAGGGCAGGCCCCTAGTATTTTAACATTTATTTCTATTGTGTTTTGGCTATGCACACATTTATGGATCAAAACAGTGAGGTTATTTTGCAAGCTGTGTTTCAGGTTGCAATTGCATCTTCCTGTAAAGATCAGTGCACTTTGATGTGTTTCCACATTGCATGCTGGCAGGCCACTCTTGGTAGTGATGTCTTCCCCCTTGCAAATTGCCTGGTTGGTTTCCTACTACAGTTTTCAAGTCCAATCAAAGCTGGTTTTGGGAGAAATGGACCAGAATACAGTATTTCACATGTAACTCTGCATCCTGGATAATGTTGTGTGTACACAGATTCAAAATTCAGTAGTGGGAGTGCACTGGAGCCACAGTAAATGGTAATGTTTACACAGCCCTTGTTTTTCACATTTGCGGTTGTTGAAATAGGGTGCTCATGAAAAAAATCCAAATTGGAATTCGTTTTTGTCACAGTTATAGGATATGACAAATTTTGTTATATTTTCATTATATGTTTCCAGTTGTTTCGTGAGGAAAGAAGTTAGTTAAAAAGAGGAAGTCTGTGCTTTAGATATTTTTATTCATTCATATATTTGTGTGTGTGTGTGTGTGTGTGTGTGAGAGAGAGAGAGAGAGAGAGAGAGAGAGAGAGAGAGAGAGAGAGAGAGTTATCAGTTGTGCCTTTGAAGCTAGAAAGATTACTGGGTCTGCCCTTTTTTGTGCTGACACTCCACTTGAAACACTGTTGATAACTTCCAGGGTGAGCTTGATGAAATACTGCATTAATACTAATTACACTATGTTTTTGGGTGAAAGATGACCTTGATACAATCTTGGTTGCAATATCCCTTAGAATAAAAAGATAGTGGCAGCATTGACACAGTATGACCTTGAATATCTTGTTTACAATAAAAGTCAATTATAGCAAACAATGTATTTCTGTGTTTGTTGATTTAGCAGCTTTATTCAATTCAATGGTATTTGGTGCTGATTTCTAGTAGCCCATCCTTCCTACAATAATTTTCACATGAAACAGCTTCATGCTCCTCTTACTAATAAACTGCTTCAGAAATATGCCTTTTCATTTCAGCTTTTTAAAAGTGGAAGTTTTGCAGCAGACTTGCCAAAACAGACCAAATGTAGTGATATGCAGCAGTATTCTCACTAAATTTGGCAACCAGAACAAATACTTACAAGTTTAAAAGAAGAATATTTTTGCCTTCGTGTATTTCCCCTTTTTAAATATTATAATTTACTTAGATTTCTTCTCCACCCTTCACCACAAGGTCCCAGTTTATACAATATGAAAATCAGTTAAAACAAAAAGAGTTAACCGACATTAGTAGAGTACTGAAAGGAAGACCAGGACATGGTTGGTTGACTTTAATGCAGTATATCGTAACAGCCACATCTACAGATTACATTCACACAGGCTAAAAATGCCTCACTTGAAGACCTATCCTATGCATCCTTACTTCCAAGTAAGTGCCACCCAGTTCACAGACGACAGCTCTGGGCTAAATGAGCCACTACGTTCAGCGAGACTTGCTTGCCAGTAAGTGTGTCTATGATGGTAGCCTGAGTCGCACTGCATGTCATTGTAAAACTAAATTACAGCTAAAAGTCAACATTAAAAAAATCTAGTCCACACCTTAAACGACTTTCCTGAAGTTAACAGAAGTGTGTGTGGGGGGGGGGGAGGAATCTGGCTTCATTCACAAATAACAGCAAACCACAAGTTTGCACCATGAGCACAAGTCATAGCAAGCCTTGGGTTCACATACTCAACCTTTCCCTCACCTTCTGATGCAGGCAGAAGGAGTTGTGAAGTTTTTGTTTCCATTTTAGAATAATTGAAATGAATAATTTTATTATTTATATGCTATCCATCTCACTGAGTTGCCCAGGCAGTGGGTAGTGATCAGTGCAGCTTGTGATGTGAAACTGGCTCGATTTAACCAACCATAGTTAAGAATAACTACCGATTCTGTTTTGGTCATAGTGTGTGCATTTGGTGTAGTTACTTTGTGTATTTTTCCTGGTACTGTACTGTTGAAGGCTCCCTTCTCTTTCACAGCAAGTGTGTGTGTGTGTGTGTGTGTGTGTGTGTGTGTAAGAGAGAGAGAGAGACAGAGAGAGAGAGAGAGAGAGAGAGAGAGAGAGAGAGAGAGAGATTTTGTATGTTCTCCACAATCAATCAAGACCTAACTAACTTCCCATGGTAAGCCTGACTATATATTCAGCAGCCACATTTTTTTTTGTTTTTTTTTGTTTGTTTTTTTTAAATATTTTTATTAACGGTTTTCTCAGTTTACAAAGACGTGTACAATGTCTCTCATAACATTTTTACAGATCAGTTTCAATTGTTGAGACATTCCGCAGGAAAAAGGGGGAGAGCGATAGATAAGGGAAGGGGGTGGGGGTGGTGTGGCAATGTTTCTGTTTTACTTAATGTGTGTGGGGGGGTAGTCAGCGTCGGTTGTGCAGGTTCTTTGTTCATTGTTTAATAAATATTTTTATTAACGGTTTTCTCAGTTTACAAAGACGTGTACAATGTCTCTCATAACATTTTTACAGATCAGTTTCAATTGTTGAGACATTGGGGAGGAAAAGGGGGGGAGCGGTAGATAAGGGAAGGGGGTGTGGCAATGTTTCTGTTTTACTTAATGTGTGTGGGGGGGGGTTGTCAGCGTCGGTTGTGCAGGTTCTTTGTTGTGCATTTGTTTTCCTTTGGTGGTGAGAGTTGTTGGGGTTGGCCTAGGATATAGTTTTCCTTTGTGGTTGGCTGTGGTGGTCTGTTTTATGTGAGTGGGGTGGGTGGGTGTTCTGGGTCAGGTTAGCCAAATTGATTTGTATGCTGTTGGTGGATTTCTGTCATTTTCTTGTTGGGCTGTGTATGTGATGAAGGGGAGCCATATTGGTGTGAAGCCGTCTTCTTCTATTTGTCCCCGTGTCAATTTCAACTTATTGGTTAATTTTTCTAGTAGGGCTGTTTCCCATACCGCCTGGTACCATTGGTCCATGCTTACTCCTGACAGGTCTTTCCAGTGTCTGGTTATGGTGCTTCTGGTTGCTGAGAGTAAGTGGGTTATGAGTTCTTTGTGATGTAGATAGGCGTTATTGTCCTGGAAGATGTTTAGCAGGGCCAGTTCTGGGGTAAGTTCTAATGTTTGTTGGGTTATTTTACCTATTTCTCTTACGGTTGTTCTCCAGAATTGTTGGGTTTTGGGGCATTCCCACCACATGTGGAAATATGTGCCTGTTGAGGTGCATCCTCTCCAGCATTTTGATGAGGTTCCTGGGCGTATTAGTGCTAGTTTTCGTGGTGTTAGGTACCACCTGTAGATGGTTTTCAGAGTGAGTTCTTTCCTTTTTGCTGATATGGATTTAAAGGGGGGTTTAGACCACATTCTGGTCCATTGAGTGGGGTTAATCTCGTAGCCTATGTCGTCTTCCCATTGTTTTTTTATTGTGTCTGGGGGGTTTGTGGGATTTTGGAGCAGTATTTTATATATTGCAGATACCATCCCTTTGCCGTGACCCTTTGTTGTTAGGAGGAGATTTTCAAAGGGTGTCAGGGGTCTTGTTGCTGCTAGTTTTATTGCTGGCTTGTTTAAGAGGGCATGTAATTGGTGTTGTGCTAACCAGGGTATTTGGGTGTCTTCTAGTTTATCTTGTATTTCTTGTGTTGTCAGAGGTGTGTTATTTTTGTAAAAGTCTATTAGGCGGTATAGGCCTTTGGTTTGCCAAGTTTTAGTTTGGATGTTTTGTGCTGCGTGGTGGAATAACGGATGGTAGACCAGGGGGAGTAGTGGGGATGTGGTTGGGGATAATTTGTCTGTTTCTGTTTTCCATGCCTTGAACATGGTTTGTGTGTACCTATTAAGTGTTGTGGGGATCTTTCTTAGTTTGTTTGGGAGAAATGGGTATGCTGTGGTGCAGGTACTTTCAATTGTGTCTCTCTCTAGGTGTATCCATTGTTTTGTCTCGTGTGCAGGTTCTTTGTTGTGCATTTGTTTTCCTTTGATGGTGAGAGTTGTTGGGGTTGGCCTAGGATATAGTTTTCTTTTGTGGTTGGCTGTGGTGGTCTGTTTTATGTGAGTAGGGTGGGTGGGTGTTCTGGGTCAGGTTAGCCATATTGATTTGTATGCTGTTGGTGGATTTCTGTCGTTGTCTTGTTGGGCTGTGTATGTGATAAAGGGGAACCATACTGGGGTGAAGCCATCTTCTTCTATTTGACCCCGTGTCAATTTCAACTTATTGGTTAATTTTTCTAATAGGGCTGTTTCCCATACCGTCTGGTACCATTGGTCCATGTTTACTCCTGCCAGGTCTTTCCAGTGTCTGGTTATGGTGTTTCTGGTAGCTGAGAGTAAGTGGGTTATGAGTTCTTTGTGATGTAGGTGGGCATTATTGTCCTGGAAGATGTTTAGCAAGGCCAGTTCTGGGGTAAGTTCTAATGTTTGTTGGGTTATTTTACCTATTTCTCTTACGGTTGTTCTCCAGAATTGTTGGGCTTTGGGGCATTCCCACCACATGTGGAAATATGTGCCTGTTGAGGTGCATCCTCTCCAGCATTTTGATGAGGTTCCTGGGCGTATTAGTGCTAGTTTTCGTGGTGTTAGGTACCACCTGTAGATGGTTTTCAGAGTGAGTTCTTTCCTTTTTGCTGATATGGATTTAAAGGGGGGTTTAGACCACATTCTGGTCCATTGAGTGGGGTTAATCTCGTAGCCTATGTCGTCTTCCCATTGTTTTTTTATTGTGTCTGGGGGGTTTGTGGGATTTTGGAGCAGTATTTTATATATTGCAGATACCATCCCTTTGCCGTGACCCATTCAGCAGCCACATTGAGCTATGCCATGCCATGTCCTCCCCTCACCGTGGCAGACATTTGGTGACTGGTGCTAGCTAGTCCAAACATGTTGGTGACCCCTGATATAAAAAAGCATGTGTTCTGCCCAGGGGCATACCCAGGATCAAAACCAGGGGGGGGGGAAGCCATGGTCATTCAGGTTGTGACATTTCAGCACGGAAAAGGCGAATGAAACCAAAATTTTAAGAAAATTAAGAAAATATAATTATAGTAGAGGAGGTTTAAAATGCATTGGAGTTGACCCCCTCTTCCCCTACACATCCAGTGGCTGTACCAATGATGTCAATCCTGCAGGAATAACTGCCACATCTGTTTTTAGTCTTGCAAGCCCTGAACACATCCCACACCAGTAGACTTCGTTTTTGAATAAGTCCACCTGGTCGCCTGCTCCATACATTATCAAGCCATAGCTTTACCCCTTCTTCATCCATCCAGCCTTTTTTATTCACATGCACAAAACAACCAGCAGGGAACTTGAGTTTTGGCATTGTTTTTCTTTTAAAAATAATCATTGGTCTCAGTTTGGCGCCATCAGCTGTGCATCCTAGTACCACTGTAAAACTGGACTTTTCATGTCCTGTTGTTTTAATTAAAATTGTTTTTTCACCTTTTTGATGGACACTTTTATTTGCAACCATATCAAAATTCATTGGAGTTTCATCCATATTTCCAAAACTACTTAACACATAGCCATGTTTAGTGCGCTGTTTTATTATGTATCGATGGAAACTATTTACTTTGCTATCAAGATCTGCAGGTAATTTTTGGGCAATTTTTGTCTTTTGCCTTAGTACCATATCATGCCTTCCCATGAATCTAGAACAGCAGGATGCAGTAGCCTTAAATCTGTTGCTGTGATCTGGGTTAGATTTGGCCCACTGAAGTGCAAACAAACGTATTTGATTTCGTGTCACTACATAACCGTTTTGGCGATGCTCATTCACCATGTCTGCTACATGTTTTTCGAGTTCTGGCCAATGTGGGGTGCCTCTTCTTAATGCACAATTACCCCTTGGCATACTCTTTAATGCTTTTTCATTTGCTTTCCAGTCCCAAACCATCTTTTCTGTTACTCCATATTGTCTTGCAGTAGCGCAGTTATTATGTTCCATGGCAAATTTTACAACTTTAAGTTTGAAACTGGCTTCATATTTCTTTCTTCTTGCTGATGGAGCCATGATGGGGTTTTGACTGCAGTCCTCAGGAGTGAGATCTGAGAGGTCCCTTTAGCCTGAAATTGGGCACAAGATTCAATATCTGAGGTTAAGCCCAGTTCCCCATAACAATCTCAGACGCATCTACATGGGACTGTGAATGTGAATCCCTGGAGCGCTGCTGCCAGTCAGTGCAGACAGCACTAAGTGAGATGGAGCAATGGCCTTGCTTGGTCTATAAGGCAACTCCCTATGCTCCTGTGGGGAGAACTGGGTTTCATTGAAACTCTGATGCCCTTTTCTCCACATCCTTTCCTGGGAGAGCTGCCCAACTCAGCCCCCTCTCCCTCTCTAAAGCAGGAGCCTACAGTGCATTTCCACCTCCCTTTTGTTCAGGCACGCGGCTGGGCTGAGCAGGCGATCCTCTCTATGACTCCTGCTCAGTTCCTTTTAACCCCAACTCAGCCCCCTCTCCCTCTCTAAAGCAGGAGCCGACAGTGCATTTCCACTCACCCCAGTGACCCCACGGTTCCTTTTCCCTGGTGGGATTCCAGAGGGCTGAGTTGTTCCTTCCACTCACCCAAAAAGCAGCACTTGCAGAGCAGAGAGACAACAGCCACCTCCTTCTCCTTGCAGGAAAGCCTTCCCTTTCGTTCAGGCACATGCAGCTTCCGGAGGCTGGGCTGAGCAGCGATCCTCTCTAGGACACCCGCACAGCCACCTTCCTTCTTTCAGGAAAGCCTTCCCTTTTGTTCAGGCACGTGCAGCGTCCGAAGGCTGGGCTGAGCAGGCTGTCCTCTCTAGGACTCCGCAGCCGCTGCTGCCACACACACACACACACACCCGCCGATGAAGAGGCGCCAATCCCGCTCGCTCGCCCCTGCGGAGAGCTTCGGGACTCATTCAGAGGTGAGCCGGAAAACTTTGCCATGTCGGTCACAGATTCTAGTATCCGGCGTATAAGACGACCCCCGACTTTTGAGGCAATTTTCAGGGGTTAGAAAGTAGTCTTATACGCCAGTATATACGGTAATAATAATAATAAAGGTAACAAAAATGTGGGAAGAAAAATTTTAAACGGTAAAAAGTATAGCTAAAGGGGAGAAAAAAGAGATGAGGAGGGATGGGAAATAAAGTGGTAATAATACTAAAAATATTGGTTAAATTTTTAAAATTATCTATAGAAAGGAAAATGCATGAGGTTTTCACTAGCAGTTGCTGCACTTGCAATATTATTATTATAATTTGTTTAATAAATTTCTATATATTTAATACTAATATATGTTATTGTGGAAACTAAACACGTAAATTTACTATTGTACTGTGAAATTGTCCTGTGAAAGAGTTCTAGAAAAACAGCCAGGCCACTGGCCAATTCTCCTTTAAACCAAATGCAAAACATCAAAATAATAAGTATTTAAGTTAAAGCAAAATTAAATTTGAAAACACAACAATGTTGTCAAATGTAACACAAGCCACTCAGGTCAAGGATAAAGCAAGCTACAAAAAGCAATTATTGCAAGCACGGGAACTAAGATAAATAAATAAATAAATAAATAAATAAATAAATAAATAGAGGAACTCAGCAGTACCAAATGAGAAGCAAATGAGAAGCTATTATTGTTGCAGACACAGGATCTTCAGGGGATAAAGTAACAATGTGGCCCTGATAGACCTTAAGTACCCAGCAAAGAGATAACAATGTGGCCAGCTAAGTACCCCGCAGGAAAAAAAAAACAATTCCCAGCCAAGAACTACAGGTAACCAAGGAGTGATTAAGACATGCAGGGCAATCAAGCAGCACTGGGATGCTTGGAACCTTGAATCGGCTTAAAACCAAAACAGAATAGTTTTATCAACTTGCATCACGCCAATCAGATTTAAAGTCGCTGTTTTAATTCCCAATAAAGATGCTTCAAGGTTAGGGGGGGGGGAAATCAACTTAAACTCTAATAGCAATTTTAAAATTAACAATGTGGGAGACCCCCTCCCAATGAATTGCCAGTTCTGAATATGTGCACAGTTGCTTAAGAGTTGTAGGAATCAAAAAATTAAAGGAGGCTGAAATACTAGCATCAACACTCCCCCCCCCCATCAATGACGCAGAGGAGAGGGCAGCTGCTGGCAAGGAATCCCTCAAAGCAGGGAATCCCCCAGACTCAAACAGCCGATTTTAAAACAATGGGCAAAGCAGGGGAAAACCACTAAACGGGAAAGTAGCAGACTTAGGGAGGGAGGGAGGGCAGCTGGATTGAAGGAGGGAAACTGCGGAGATCCCTTGAGATAAAAGAGGCGGGGAGGCAGCAATCAGCAGCACAGAGCAATTAATGCGAGCCCAAAAGACCTTCACAGAAAGAAGCCTGAACAGTCAAACAGTTAGCCCCCCCCCCGCTCAGCTATGCTTTCCCAGGCTTCTCCCCCTAGCCACACCCGCAGAGAGGAGATGATGCAGATCCGATGTGGTGCAGCAAAGAGGGTTTGAATGCTGCCACGCTGACCAAAATGTAGTCAAACCCCACCCCCCAGCCGGCCCTATTGGCCAGCAGGGATAGGCTGGAGCAGGGGGCCGAAAGGAGGTGAGGTGAGGTCACACAACTCCTCTGCACCGGCTTCTGCTCTTTTTACAGTGAAAAAAAAAAACAGCGCGAGGCTCTTTTATACCAATTTTTTATATGCCATTTTTTTCCTTTGTAGCTTCTAGAAGGGGGGCAGCTGCCCCCTCCTGCCCCGCGGTGGGTACGCCCTTGGTTCTGTCATTGGGCTATTTTTCTATTTAAATAATTAATTCTGAGTATTCCAACCGAGAGCCACTCCTCCGTTTTTCATGAGGATGTGCTTTTTACTGTTTGCATGTAACACAAGCAGATCCCCCTATGTGATACGCAAAGCCACTATGTATGGAATTTAAAAAGGCTTGTGGACTTTATGAAACTTTTGCAAATTTGATTTCAAGTAATCTAACCCTGCTGTGAATTGGATAGCATCAATCTGGAGGTGTGTGTAGAATTAATTGTTCCTTTAATCAAGGAATCTCCCCTCATTTACATCCCTGTAAAAACTTCTCTTTCTTCCCTCCCTTCCCTAGACATGTTTTAAGTCTTTTTCATACTTCTGTCAAAGTTTCTGCAATTTTTTTAAAGCCTCTCTGACTCATCTTCCCTAAATAATTACCACCTTGTGTTTCCCCTTCCATATATAATTATAACTTCTTAGACACATTGTTCTTTGGGTCTGTTAATTTATTTTAATTAATTCTTGTCGTGGTCTTTTCCAGTCTGGATCTTATTCTTTGTATTTTACTGAGATGGCCCTTCCTAACTTTATTTGTAGTCTTTTGTAGGCTAAACTGCAGACTTGTTAAACTCTTTAATTGCAGGCTACAATCGGGGGAAAAGACTTTGTAGGGAGCGAGTCCCATGGGAGTAAACCTGTACAAGATAGAACTGTTAATGTTCTATGTGGTGTAGAAGCTTGAGAGTTGGATTAAGACCAGAACAACCTGGGTTTAAAGTTTAGGGGATGACCTTAGGTCACTGTTTATCAGCCTGACCAACCTCAACAAGGGGGTTATCTACACTATCATTCATTTATTCTTTTTGTAACTGGATTTTGTTATAAAAAAACCTTTTGTTTTAAGAGGATAATCTGCATCTGTACCCCTTCACCACTACTCTTTTGTGTTGGAACTCTTTTTATGGTTTCTGCCAATGCTTCCTGAATGTCTGCTCTTCCCACCACCTGCCAGACTTAACCTAGATAAAACTCTCGTTAATTAATTTGTTTCATTGCATTCTATGTTTCAAATAAAAAAGGAGTGACTGGGTTATTTTAAATAACATAGAAGTTATTTGATTGTTTTCAATTATTTAGGTCTCTCCTTTTTTATTCTGGAGAATCAAGTTTAAATGTGTTATTCATATTGAATTGTTCAACTTTAATTCAAGGCACAGTTTGAGTGGTTTTTAAACGAATAAGTTAGCGCACCAAAAAGAGAAACAAGTTAATAATAATAATAATATTATAAAAGAAAACTAGGATAATTCAGTTACTTTATTAATCTTACCATGCCAACTACCTTTCCTTGCATCAGACTTTGTAACCACAATTTGCAATAGTTTTAACATCTTTGGGAAGGCTGCATTGGTCTTATGAGCCTGATCTGGTTTCTCGATCTATCTTCCAGCGCTTTATAGAATAAGCAACCAAAGAGTGGACAGTGTATCAGAACTCGCTATGCGTGACTGCCTTCTGGGCAATTGAAAACCAGCAGTTTGCTTCTCAGAGTGCAGCAGCATGCGTGTGCATTGCCAATCCATTTCACAGACCTCCAAGTTACCAAAGTCTATGAAATTTTTGGATCCTGTTGCTCCTGATTTTGCTTTAAAGCATCTGTTCCCAATATTTCCGGGCTTGGAGTGATGAAAAGAAATGAGTCTTTCATAGCCATTGGCTTTGGCTCTTCTCCATTGCCTGACACTCTGCCAAATACTTTCCAAGAGTTGTTATAGACTCGCAATGCCTTTGGGACTTTTGGTTGTATAATACATCTCTTGAAGCACAGTGTGATTGTTGGGGTTGCTGGCAGCAAAGTCTTAGGGAACCAATTTGCTAATTGTTTGAGTGTGACTGAGGCATGTACTTCTTTACTTCCGGGCACATTAGGGCACTGACCTTTCAGAATGGCCCAATGGTTTCTGATGCTAAGTTCTTTGAAACTATTGTGAAAATTGGACTTTAGCTTTCAGCATATTGTCAACATGAAAGAGAGAAACAGAAATAAGCAGAGAAATTCTGTTTACTGCTGTGTGCGCTATGTGATCAAAATGCAATGTGCTTTTATCAACTGGAACAGTTATAATCCATCTCTTTTGAAAGAAGATAGTGGACAATGCTGATCACATTATATTATCAAGTAGTCAAGTAGGAATACAAACAGAAACTATTTTGTCAAATAGTTGCAAATAGAAACTATTTCGTCATTTTTAGTTAGTTTTTTTAAAAATATTGCTGACCTACAGCAGCAGGATCTTTTGTTTTAAAAATAAACATGGATATAGGTGCAAAGCAATCTGCTGATGGATTACCTGGTCAGGCACTTGCTGATGCAGACCAGTGCTTGTGTGTATTTTCCCATTCTGTCAACAATTGAGAGCAAAATGGTGTCTAACTAGCAGCAGACAAGCTCTGTGACACCGGAAATAGTGCCTACATATATGAAGACACAAAAGCACCTTTTCCAGGTTGTCTAAACTATATAATTCACTTAAATGTTTGTGGAGCTGACCAATAGGTTCAAAGAGCTTCCCTCCCCTCAAGGAAGTGAAACTTTTCTTGAAGCAGCTCCAAGTGGCTTCTCGTGTGAGATACTCCCCCACAGCAATGTATTACCTTTTCAATAATAACTTTTATTTAAAACAGACACAGGCACGAAACCAATTTTCTTTGGACTGTGTGTGTTCCAGCTCTCCAGCACTCTTAGAGGAGAGAAATGGTCTAGAACGGACACTGTGATCCAGTCTAGGAAACGTCTTCTCACTGTTGATAATCTTGACAGGGAGAAGTGTCTAAATTAGAACGTCATGGAAAATGCACCCAATACTATAACAGTTAAACTATCTGTAAAATTTGTTTGTAAATTGAAAAACAGTTATTTCAGATGCCATCACTGAGAAGTTGTATCTAGTTTATTTGTCGATACTTCTGGCCATTTAAAGCATTACAGTTGGTAACTCAGAATTTCTCTACCTTCTGGCACATAACTGTCATAATTCCAGTACAGGCCCTTACAGTGACAGATAAGTGATGTGCCCAAGGAATTTCCACACCCTGAATGTTCTCTAGCTGCTTTAATGGACCCCAGAGGCTGCAGACATCTTAAAGCTCTTAAGACTTCTATAAATCGCATGTGGGATCCTTGCCAGAGCAGTTCAGAATTTGCTGGTTGCAAATATTGCTTGAAGCTTTCTGCGCTGAGCTTTCCCTACATCACCTATCTTGTTCTTAATAGCTTGGCTACATTGTAAATAAGCTATGCAAATTAATTTCACCATTTCAGTGAACTTTCGTGGGATTCCATCACACAAATATATAATGTCACATTTCTCAAAGCTATTTCTTCTGTATTTGGGGAAGCTATTTCTGTATCAATTACACTTGATCATATTTAAAACAAAACTATTTTCTTATGATAGTAACTGGGAGAAAAAGCAGCAGCCTGGGAAGACATTTGCTCTGCCCTGAATGCCCATGCACCCATCTTTATGGTATAAAGATTTGCCTCTCTCCAATAGTTCAAAACAATAATTTGTTTAATTCATCACTTTGAAAAATCAAGGTCAATATACTCAGTTAGTTGTCCTCTTAACAAAGTTTTCTTAATTTATAACATTTGACAAATATATTGGGAGGACCGGGATTTGGGCTGCAATCCTAAACCCACTTACCTAGAACTAAGCCTCCTTGAATTTAAAAGGACTTACTTCTGAGTAGATGAATTTAGAATCGAGTGGTTAATCCCACTGAAATTATTGGAATTTAAGTTAGCCATGGCTATCTTAACTCCCAGGTCTATGCAGAGTTTATTTGAAGCTCATGGCAGGTGAGTGGGAGCCTTGTTATATTGTACAAGACTGCAGGGTGAGAGGGGGGAATACCTGAAATCATGTAGGGAACTGTCAGGGGATTGTTGCGGCTACTCCCGAGTAAAGACGCTCCAGTCCGCTCTGTCTTTAAAAGTTTCATTGTGCATACTATTTACAGTGCAGAGACATCAGGAAACATGGCTGCCTAGTCGCTCCCAGAATCCGGCAATACCGCCTTCTGGTTTCTGGTCCAACATAAGAAACGCCTCCCCTTAGCCCTATGTCTGGGTGCACGCCTCAAATCGGGCGCCGGAAGGGGCTGCGTCCCCTCTCCCCTTTGTTGACTTGGACGTTGCTGTGACTCCGCTGCGTCGCTTAGCCTTCCTTCCTCTACTGGCTGTCTGAGTCGGTGCAAGGGCTCAGAAGCATCTCGGAGCCGGAGACTTCCGGTCTGCCGCGCTGGAATGGAGGCGCAGAAACCTCACACTGCGAGGTTTCTGGCATCGCGGAGGGGGGGGAAATCCGCGGGGGCACGCGGATCCCCGTAAATACCCCTGGTTGAGCGTCCAGGGGGCAAATTTTGCCTGGCGGAGCTCCAGAAGCGACTCCTCAGCTGCCCGGGAAGCCCGCAAGAGCTCCTGAGAGTCAGCCGAGTGGCAGTCGCGGGAGCCATTTTAGGCATACCATCGTTACCTCCAAGAAGCGAAGCTCCGAGCCTCCAACCTGCAAGCGGTGGATTCTTCCTGAAAAAGTTATGATCTGGACGAAGTAAGTTGAAACTAATCAATTCGGAACAAGAATCTGGCAGTGGGAGGCGAAGATTAAAAAGGGAAGTCATCTCCCCCCGATTGAGTAACTAAAGATCGCAGTAAGCTTAGAAAACCCAGAAATACTGTAAAAAGAACTTTTTCCTGAGGCAGAGTAAAGGAAAAAGTAAGTGGTGTATTTATCTCTGCGAAAGACTGAGATCTAGCATGAGAAAAGCCCCCTGCGAGCCTGGAGTCGGGTCAAAGGAAAGATCAGTCAGTCTGCTGAATGACGTCACAATACAAAGGAATGTGTCTGGCTGAATGTGAGAGACTGAGAGCTGCAAATAGTGAAAGAGGACTTGTTTTGCTTTGAGGCTGCTCAGTATTGATTCTGAGGAAAAGAAGGAGTAAAGAGAGAGATTTTGACCAAGTGGGACTAGATTCCTGGCTTTTTGTTTGTTTGTTCACTTTTCATTTATATTGGACCAAAACATCAACTTCACTGCCTGTCTGCATTAAGATGGAGGAGGTTTTAGACAAAGGACTAGGAGAGAAGGTTCCAGAGAGTGGACAGGAAGTCACACAGTGGGACTTAATATTGGCAACAATTTTGGATCTTACTAAGCAAGTAAGTATCTCCAAGCTTGATGTAAATTTCCTGAGAGAAGAGACTGTGGAGACATTTCTTTCTGACTTTAAAACACAGGAACCAACCGAAATAGAAAATCAGGAGAAGGGAGAAGAAAAAAGATTGGAAGACCAGGACTGTGCTGGAGTGACGCATGTAAAAAACCTAGAAGAGGAGAAAGATAATATTGAAGGACAATATGCTGAACCAATGGATTTATTTTCTGAAAAGAACACTGTTCTACTGGTGGGAGGGGTGGAACAGGGAGGAAAAGTAGGAGAAAACACTGTTTCACTGGTGAGAGAAGTGAAACAGGAGAGGGTAAAAGCAAAAAAGCACCCCAAAAAAGAGGCTGGGAAAATCAGCTCCCTGGTGAGAGAGGGGAGGATGCAAACAGTTGGGGAGCAGAAAGAGGATGAAAAGGTGCAAAGATATAAAGTGATGGGATTACAGAAGAGGGGGGCAAGAGTTCGGCAAAAGTTGGAATGGGACAGACTAGGGGTGGGTTGAGGGGTTCTGGATTATTTGTTATTGTTTGAAATAATATGGTCTGATCTCGGAATGTATTAAGGATTGTATGAAGAACCTGGCTGTTACATCTGGAGACTTCGATTTCAGGGAAGGGGGGGTGGGAACTTTGTTGTGTGGGTGGAAGTAAATGGGTAAAAGATTTGGATGCGAATTTTATATATTTTTGGGTAAGGGAAAGAGATTAGGGGTTAGATAATAATAATTTTGGAGAGAGGATGTTAATAGAAAAGAGGTCAAAGTATAAGGAGAATGGATAATAGTAATGAAAAAGTTGAAACTTAGAAAAAAGAATGTGAAGTTAGAATGGGAAAATGCGAGAACTATTTTTAACAATAAGAACTCAAGAAGGGGAAATGAGGAAGCCTGAATCTGTTTTTTCTTTTTCTTTTTTTGATTGTTGTATTTTTCTTTTTTGTGCTTTTTTCTTTTTTTCTGTATTTCTTGTTAAAATCTAATAAAAATTATATTTAAAAAAAAAAACAGAAGCATCTCGGAGCCCTCCCTCCATACCGCTCCAGTCCTCATCTCTCTCTCCTGAGCTGCTGCTGACGCTATCGCTGGGCGAAGTGCTGGTCAGGATGACTGAGGGAGGCTCCCTGTAGGGAGTCCCCCTGACAGGAACCTTGCAACACAATTCATTCTGTACAAAACAGACCCTTTGGGGAAGCATTTTTGGGCAGCAGAGGAAAATGGAGAGATTGATTACATAATCTGCCTCCCATTCATACAACCATGAGATAAAACCTATTATTTACTAGCTTTATTTAAATCATTTTTTAATAAATAGAGTTTATTGGGGAATGGGCAGCCAACACACAATGTAAGGTTGCTGGAAGACCCTTCTGTTAGGTAAAGAAGGTGAGACTGGTACGGTAAATACATTTTCAGCAAGTGGGAGAAGGGAAATAGTAGCACAAGGCACATTTAATTTTCAATAGCAATATTATGCTCCATCCCCTTTCAACAGCAGCTCCTGCTTGCTTCAGGCAGAGATTGGAAGGCTGGCTTTATTCCAGCAAGTTGAAAAGGAGCTGTTGCCTATACAAATCTGCATAATAGCAATCTTCATCATTAGTAGTTTTTATATTTTTTCCGTTCCTCAAGTAATGATTCATAATGAGTGGAAATGAGCTGGATAGTTCATTGCTAAGCTTGAATATTGATTAACTGAAGCCATCTACGTCATCTTCTGGCCGTGTCAATTTTATTGTTTATTTGTTTGTTTTTATCAATACTGGATTTTGTGGCAAAAAAAGATATATTACAGCAGAATACTTGGGGTTTGATTTTGATTGGTCCCGCACCATGGCTTATAGCATCCTAGGATGCATTATACTTCCTTCAAGGGAGGCTCCTCATGGGCCAAGTGGGGTGTAGCCCTGCCAAGATTCGTCCCCGCAAACCCCCCAAAGTCATAAAAATCACTAACAGTAGATCCATTCTCTATCTCTAAGGAGAGGAATCAGTTAAAAAAAACCCCAAAGCATAGAAAGAGTGAGGGAGTCAGGGCAGGATGATTCCTATCTCTTCTGGCTTCTCTCTCTCTGTCTCTCCCTCTGTCAGAAGCCATGCCCGGGGGCAGATTTAAACAACACTTAGTCTCCCTAAAGCCCTGGGTGTGGAATTGAGCGGGGCTGTTCTTGCATAGCCCCAAGCTGTTTACTTGTCCTGCTTTGCCAAAAATGCTTGTGAGAAATCCATTCCCCTTCCCAGAGGGGCGGTGTTGCAGACTGGCATCCAGGACCCCCAGGGATGCCACCCATGTCACCAAGACTCCCAGCTGTGTCACACCCCTGGCCATCCAATCTGGGTGGGCGGGGGAGCATGGCCGCAGGACGTTTAAACTGCGGCACAGCTGGGAGGTGGCTTCCTTTTGCCTCATTACTTTTGACCAGGAGGCCTTATTTTGCAATGGTTGCGTTCACCTTTCTGATATGGGAAATGATATTTGGCCCGTTGATATCATGGAGGACATTTGAGATTGGTTGCAGGTGTGAGGGTGTCGGCAGCAAGCCATTGGGTTTGTGTGGTGGTTAGGCATTGGGTAAGCCTTTGTGATGGGAGGGGTCAGGATATAGTCTGGTTTCACCCAGTGCCTAAACCAAACCGCTCACATCTGTAACCAATAAAGTTGTGGCCTATTTTTGCTCATTAACCTAAATCTGTGTCTCTGTGTGTTTATTAGGCAGGTATGGCCAAACTCGGCCCTCCAGTTGTTTTGGGAGTACAATTCCCATCATCCCTGATCACTGGTCTTGTTAGCTAGGGATGATGGGAGTTGTAGGCCAACAACATCTGGGGGGCTGAGTTTGGCCATGCCTGATATAAGGGAACTAAAGGGCCTGGGACCTTGTCATGCAAATGGTGGGCCTTTGCTTGCATTGGGAACCTATTTTTCTGATGGGGAAGATGGAATACTGTTGAAGGCTTCTGTTGAAATTACAAGCTATCCTATGCAAAAAAAATTCAAAGATTTTTGTTTATGTGTTTTAACTTACTGTTCAGCTAACCCTTCTAAGAGAAAACCCATTGAAAGTAATAAACTTAAGTGAATCATGTCTATTAACTTCAAAGGGCTTACTCTGAACAGAACTAGCATTTAATCCCTGTGACGGGGTGAGCTCCATTGTTCGGTACCTGCTCCTGCCAACCTAGCAGTTCGAAAGCATGTCAAAGTGCAAGTAGATAAATAGGTACCGCTCCGGTGGGAAGGTAAACGGTGTTTCCATGCGCTGCTCTGGTTCGCCAGAAGTGGCTTTGTCATGCTGGCCTCGTGACCCGGAAGCGTACACCGGCTCCCTTGGCCAGTAAAGCGAGATGAGCGCTGCAACCCCAGAGTCGTCTGCGACTGGATCTAATGGTGAGGGGTCCCTTTACCTTTATATATGTATTGATAAGGTGGGAGGGGGATAAATGGCAGGCCTGAAAAGTGAAATGAGTGCTGCACCCCATAGTCGCCTTTGACTGGACTTAACCGTCCAGGGGTCCTTTACCTTTTATCTTACCTGAATTCAAAGCTTTACTCAGCCATGAAGCTCACTATATGACACTGGGACAATTGCTATGATTTTATTTTGGTGAACGATGCATGCTGCCTGCAAACCTCTGTCCACTTAAATCCACATTTTATGCCCTTGTAATCATCGGTGTGTGCAGTGTAAGCCCTGCAAGGTGTGAATGGCAGGTTCAAGAACAATGACAATTTGAAACGGCCCTTGGACTCTGGAACTGCTGGAGTGTTACACTGCAAGTTTACTCCCCCCCAATGAATGAGTCTTGTTCTAGAAATGGCTACAAACACACAGCTTCTGGACATTCCTGGAAGTATCAGCACAAGCAGCTTTTATTACAGGCCTGACTAGTTGTTCATTCTGATGAATTGAATAATAATAATAATAAAAATTCCTTCCAGTAGCACCTTACAAGACCAACTAGGCACCTGAAGAAGTGTACATGCACACGAAAGCTCATACCAATGACAAACTTAGTTGGTCTCTAAGGTGCTACTGGAATGATTTTTTTTATTTTGTTTCGACTACAGCAGACCAACACGGCCAACTACCTGCATAAAAATAAAAGATGAGAAAAAACAGTGTCACAGAATGTCAAATCTTTCCAGGAAAAAAAACTGTGCAATACAGAAATCTATTCATGTATTTGTCTTAAGGTGCATGTTTTCAAGCTGTAGCAGCCCTTTTCGAAGAACATTCCTTATGTGTTAACTGAAAGTGTGAGAGAACAATGAGACCACACTGGGCAGCCATGCCTCCCGTGCCATTGTGTGCCACTCTGGTGTGCTCCCTGGCATCATATTGAGTTAAATGTGTGAAGGGGGCTCCCTACACATATCACTGAGTAACTCATTTCTGCAGAAAGTCTGGAGGTGCCCAAAAACAGGAGCAATGGGTGAATCATTGTGGTAAACCAAGAAAGAGACTCATTTTTTCGGCAGCCAGTATTGACCCTAGTGTGTGCCAGCCAAGTGGGAATTGGTTACATATAGATAGCGAACTGAATCCCATAGAGATCAGTGTCATATCTAATATAGGTACCTTTAATCTGCCACCAATCATCCCTTGCAAGTGAACGGCTTCCATGCAGTAAGCATATGCTGCCTCAAATAAAATAAGTACCCTTTTGGAATTTCCTGAAAGATTCAAGCTCATCCCTTCAAGGGACAAGATCACCTTATTAAAATAGGAGTTGACTGGCAGAGATACACTTGTGACTTTGCTTTAGCCCTATGGCATGAAACCTCACGAGTATGAATCAAGATGACCCACGAAAACTCATCTGCCTACACAGTGACACTGCTGTTTCATTTCTCCTACCTTGTCATGTCATTTGTTCCTCTCTAAGCAATATAGCCCCTTCCTAGGGGTTTTAGTTCCCCACCGGCAGTGATGTTAGGCTGGAGATTGGGATGACAATGAGAGTCTAGAAAGAGAAATACTTCTTATATAAAGTATGTGTAATTGTCCACAGTCCTTTTATATATATTTCTTTACCAAATTACTTAAAAGGCAATATTTTCAACTAAGTATCCAACGACATGAACTAATTCTGCAATATTGTAAGAACAACTATTTAGCATTAAGAATTCTTGTCTTATTTTGCTTCCCTCCCCCCGCTTTCTACCCTTCTCCATTTCTCCTTGCTGTGTTGTGTTTTTAGGTAAGCCTGAAGGCAGGGACTGTCTCATTTTAACTGAGAGTATACTAACCATTCTGGAAGCCTTTCTATACTGGAGAGCAAGGTACAAATACAGGAAGGAAGGAAGATATATCGTCATTAATAAGAAATTACACACTATTTAGAAGGGCCAGGAATTTACATGCAACTTTTCTTATGCTTGTAAAGTGACTAATTCGTTAAGTGAAGTAAGGTCAGAAATAAGGAAATGAGGTCAATTGGCTTAGAGGTTATAACAGAGGAAATGCAGCCAAGAAGTACACCCAAGCCCCCAAAATGTCCTTCTCCCTTTCCTTACTGAAGGCTCTCCTGTGCCTTCACAAGCTATCCATCAGAAATCCCGCTGTGCAATTGAGAGAATTTCTCTTCCCCTCCCCACCTCTTAAACAGTTTTCACTCATCTCCTTTCACATGCCACTTCTAACCTCTTGGCCTACCTGAACTATAAGTGCTTCAAGGCAGAGGCCAGGTATGCAAGTACTTTTCTATACCTTTAATCTCCTCTTCTGACTGTGACCTGGGTTTTTTTCAAAATAAAGCAAAACAGAACAAAACAAAATACTAAACACAGTTTATTCTAAAGAATCTGGGCCTTTAATGCAGTAAACATCAGAATTCTATGAACATGGACATTATTTTTCTGTTTATACTCCAAGGTCAGTTACGTGAAAAGTGGGGGACTGCCTGTATTTACTTATGCTTTCAATAAATATAGTCACAATTACTTTGAATTATTTCTTTACATTCTCGAGAATCATTTTCAATTTGTGAATATCAGCAAGGGGAAAGGTTGGCTTTTTTAACAGTACCACTATCAACTCAGCATCAACTTCACTATAATTGATTTCAAGTATTTTCATAGGTGCAAAAGTACTGATATGAGGCAGCATGTTTGGAGGGTGTCATGAGGATGAAGGGGGTTCTGTACTATTTAGGTGTGGATGCTGCTATAAAAATGTTACGCTAAATAGCACTCTCTGTTGAAAATGGTGTTTGATTTTTTGATTTACAGCAACAGTTCTGCTCATCATCACACAAACACACACTCAGAGCTCATTACTTTTCACACTATTATAATTATCAGCTCTTTTACATCTTCAGACTTTCTTGGAGGTGTCTGGAAGGATATTCTATTTTGCATGCACAGCTGGTTATTTCACACTGATGTTACTTCTCCCCCAGTAAAGAAAGATGTGCTCTGTTGGCAGTACAGATATGGAAAAAACCTTGTTCACCATGTTTTATATTAATGTAGTGTTATTAGGAAGGTCACAAAGGACATTTAACAAAGTACTTTTTACAGGCTCAATTATATAGTTAATACTATAAAAAGATATATTTATTTTTAAGTGATCATTTTGTATGCTATTATCTTTGCTGATTGCTAACAATTGCAGTGTTAAATTTTGATTAGGTAGCTTAGTTTCTTTGTTTAATACTTTCATTTCCAAAGTGAGCTCAATATACAAAGACTTCTTGATGCATGCATATGACAATTAAAGAACCAAAATGGTGCCAATATAAACAGCTTTATTATTTTTTATAGTTTATAAAGCAGCTGAAAATAAGTAGCTATAGTACAAAAATAAAATACAGTTCATTATACCAGGTTTGCATTCTGAGCAATAGTTCTATAAAAGATTACGAGAGAGTTAGTAATGAGCACTGGCCTATCTTCTATTCACTCCAAAGCGGGCTGTCAGCAAGCCTAACTCCCACAGTCACCATTTCTTCCTCTACTGGCAACTGGGACCAGTTTTTTGAACTGCCTGAGCTACGTCTCATATTGGATCCCTCGGAGGCTGAATAGCCATATTGTCCACCAGCCATAGATCCCAAATTATTTCTAGTATTGGCCTAAATAGTCGCTTGTGAGCTTTCCTCTTGTCCTGGCTTGCCTTGGAATCCATTCTCTGATGAAAAATATTTTAGCATTTCTTAAAGAAAGCTTCTCTTTTCTTTTTATTGAGATCATAAGCAGTGGTGAAATAGGTTTACTGGAAACATGAGAGGCATTGTCAGGTTCTCCTTACCTGGAAAATATGCTACTGAGATTACAAGCAGGAAGCAGTGGTTGTGCCGTTTTCGGTGCTTCAAAAATCAGTCTGGGGCAGGCATGTCAAACCTGCGGCCCTCCAGATGTTTTGGCCTACAACTCCCATGATCCCTAGCTAGCAGGACCAGTGGTTGGGGAAGATGGGAATTGTAGTCCAAAACATCTGGAGGGCCGCAGGTTTGACATGCCTGGTCTGGGAGATAGAGGAAACTTGCAAATCCCATGCTTCTGGTAGGAAGTTGTGTTTCTCAGTTTTCACAGGAATTCCACTTGCAGTTAAGGTTTCTTATGTTGCTACTGAACTGTCCTTCCCTGGTTACTGCATTTCCATTTCCTAAGTAAAGGTCATGTTATTTACAAAAAAAAGTGCAGAGCATGCTACCAAGGTGAAGATATAAATGTGATTGCAAGGAAGATTGGAATTGGGGGGGAGGAGATCTAGACTCTCTCGTATCCAAAAAGGCCCCCTATTTTTGAATGAAGTCCATTACAACCTACAGGCTTCCAAGGCAGGGGCATAAAATCATAGAATTGGAAGGGACCCCTGGAGTGATCTAGTCCAACCCCCACACTGCAGGAGCCTCAACTAGATCATACATGACAGGTGGCCATCCAACCTCTGCTTAAAAATCTCCAGTGAAGGAGAGTCCACCACCTGACTGTCAGGAAGTTCTTCCTGATGTTTAGTCAGCATCTCCTTTCTTGTAACTTGAATCCATTGTTACAGATCAGAGCAGGAGGCAGCAATAGCTTAGTCGCATCTCGCCAAGTGAAACAGTTAAATCATATGCCTGTCTGCATATGACACATGAAAGATGCATGTGAGAATGTTATGCTGCATCACAGAATGCCTCAAACACACATTAGATAGCCGACAACCTGGGCAGCTCAAGTGTACAAGCAAAGCCATGAAAGGTACTAAACCAGTTAAAAATACCATGGCCTATGGTACCAAAGGCAATTCAGAGGTTTAAATATAAAAGTCCACTGGAGAATGAAAGGTGTTTGCACCCTTCTCAATTCCCCTGGCTTTTTGAACTAGTATGTCAGTCAAGAGTAACCATATTCCAAATATTTTTCTCCACAGTTGGTAATCTGTAAGCTTTTCTGAAGTGCTGGAGTTGTTACTGATTGATTTTTGTTTCATTTCTATACTGCACTTCCTTCCGTAGAACTGAAAAAGGGTCCACTGAGACTTCACAGAGGCAATGCTGGAAAAGAAAGCCATTGCTGCATCTGCCACAGATACAGAATAGGCTTTTAAATGCTGCATTGAATCAGATTTATTTTGAACATTTCTATGCTGCTCTTCCTTGGTAGTATCAGGGCAGTGCACTATAATATAAACACATTGTTCATAAAAACAACACATTTGCAACATATACAACAATCACAGTAAAACCAGCCAATTCTACTAAAGGGCTTGGTATTAATAATCAGCAAATGCCTGGGGAAAAAGAAATGTATTTAGGATGTGCTGAAAGTATGTTGAGGTAATAATATGTTCCTCCTGTTCCTTGAGGCAGGAAATGCCTCAACAGACTTTCTGATCGACTCCTCCACTGGAGTGATAGTTCACCAAGCTTGCAAATACAGTCGTACCTTGAAAGTCGAACAGACTCCGTTCCGGAAGTCCTTCGACTTCCAAAACATTTGGAAACCAAAGCGCAGCTTCTGATTGGCTGCAGGAGGCTCCTGCAGCCAATCGGAAGCCACAGAAGCCCCGTCAGACATTCACTTTCCAAAAATAGTTTGCAAACCGGAACAGTCAGTTCTGGGTTTGTGGTGTTTGGGAGCCAAAAATGTTTGAGAACTAAGCTGTTCGAAAACCAAGGTACGACTGTAAATGAAACATTCAACGAGACAAACAACAAAACAAATATTGCACATACTGACCACACAATACTCTCTGACCTCCTACTTCTAATCCACCCATCAACCAAGTATGTCTTGTAACTCTGGGTGGTCCTTGCCCCCCTGAGAACACCTTTCAGATGTTTCCAGTGGATGCTTCTCCAGTGGGCACTTGGTTTCGTGATTTAAGACCTGCATTCAAGGCACCTTTCTTGTTAAACAGTATTTTATTACACTTTAGTATTATTGGGAATATTTCTGCATACATCACCCATTCATTTCAGACGTTGTAGAAATGTGTTTCTAAATAATGAGTTTTAGGGGAGTGGTCAGTCTTAGTTTTAATATGAACAGCAACGTTTTATCATTCAAAGTACAGCGTGGTGCACAACTGAGTAAACATATTTCAGAACAATTGTCATTTAGTAAAATGAAATACTGTCATTGTTTGGTAATGCTCGCCTAACAGCTCTAAGATTAGACCACATCTTACTTCCCCCCAGTGGGCAGCATTTAAGAAGTGAGTAATAGGTCTGTCTGCCTTTGTCAAGTAATCCCAAATGTAAGTAATTTACAGGACGACATTAGAAGCTGCTACAAGCGACATATTGTAATATGTCATTGGAAATCAGCTTCCCTTTGCACGTTTGATCAACGGCCAGATGGAAGCTTTTATCACATTTATTTAATCTGAAATATACATAGTAATTACAGTGGACCTTTTGATTTGAGCCCTCATTGCTGTCTCCAGAGAAACAGGGGAATGAGTCTGTCACTGTGGTATAGATGCAACCTGGTAAGGCAGAATTCTGATGTGCGTATTGTTCCCCAGTAGTGTGTTGACACAGGGATTATCAGTCCTGTTGGAAAGAAAAGCAGTAAGGGATACGGAAAGCCACGAACCAACAACTGCCCAGCTTTTTATTAGACATATTAACAGCTTTTAGAAAACCAAAGAATAGCCTCAAACTTGGCAGGCTCATATAACCCCAAGAAAAACGATTAAGAGTGCATATTGAGTAGTATTTTACTTTAAGTCAATTAGAAAGAATGAGAAAGAAGAAAACAAGGCTTTATGGTTCCCAGAAGGGAATTTCGTTAAAAACATAAAATACTTTCAAATATGCTTTAATTAAATGATGACACTACTGGTTGTTTTCACTTTAGATATATAAAATAAGTGTTGTGTCAAATAATTTATCTTATCCTTTCCATTTGGGATTTTTTGCCCCCCTGGAAGT
The DNA here is from genome assembly GCF_965207765.1 of Zootoca vivipara. Lineage (NCBI taxonomy): Eukaryota > Metazoa > Chordata > Lepidosauria > Squamata > Lacertidae > Zootoca > Zootoca vivipara. The sequence continues at coordinate 62,174,798 of NC_142587.1, forward strand.
TACAGGTGCCCTGTACCATCTTGAAATATCTATACACCTATAAATTCTGATAGGCATGAAGAATGGCAACTGTAATTTCCATTCTTTTCCCCATACTATTTTTGGAGTGAAATGGAGCTTAATCCCAGGCAAATGGGTAAAGAATTGAAGCCATCAGATTAATCTTACTGGGCAGGGGAAATCTGCAGTTGTAGGCACCACGCCATCTACAACCCTATTAGCGCATGTTAATTGCACCCCACTCACACCAGTTTTATTTTTATTTTTTCCGTCCCATTGACTTCAATCTGAAGGGAGGAGAGGTATGCCAGCCCCAGGGTTGGTATAATTTTTCAGCACATTAGTAAGTGTGACTGGGATTGAGCCATCTCCAGATCCATGCTCATTCATGGTCCCACCACAGAGAGCCACCAATGGGTCTGCAGTGGCACTTTCTGCTGTCACACATAAAGGCCTCCAAACATAGACCTCTCTCTCTGCCCACAGTGAGGTCCAGTGTTTTATGGCCTCAGGTCCTTTCTGTCACCAGAGGAAATGAAATTTTACTGCACAGTACATATCTCCAAGATCAGCTTGCTTTTTCTCTATCTGCTTCAGCTTATGTCATCACTCTGCTATAAGTATCATGATACCCTTGTTTCTGTACCTCCCCATATCAGAAAGGCATAACTTTCATGATTGATTGGTATTGCAGCTCACAGTAAGAATCAGAAGATCGTCATTATGATTTGTGAGTGCACAAGTACACTGAGGATTACGAAAAATAACGCAGAACGTAATATAGCACTTGGAATTAGTGTCATAATTGATAGAATAAAATACTTTTTATAGTTTGCAGAAACCTTTTTTTCATTTAAATAATCTCTGGCAATTAGTTGACCACATTAATATATTAAAATAGATTTGTTAGTGTCTGAAAATGTATCTTGATAATGACAGCTTGTATCGTAACATAGAAATGCTCTAGTCTGTACTCAAATTTGGAGGTAATGGGGGGGAGGATCATGAGATAGTTGAAGTTTTAGAGACTCTTTCAAAATGTATTTCTGTGACACTGAAAGTGAGGGAAAGGAATAGGAAGAGCAAAGGAGGGAGAATAGCATAGCTGCCAAGTTTTCGCTTTTCTCGCGAGGAAGCCTATTCAGCATAAGGGAAAATCCCTGTAAAAAAGGGATAACTTGGCAGCTATGGAGAATAGTAATTTGTATAACTCCCTCTACCAGGTCTCTCGTTTTCTCTCTTAAAGCTATGGATATAATAATGATTAATTTTTTTAAAAAAAAAACAAAAACACATGAATGGGGTCTCTCCCACTCTTCATAGCCTGTCACCAAGCAGCTACTGCTAAACCAGCTTGCAAAATAGTTATAGCACAAGGCCTTGAACTGTTGACCATTGAACTATAAGCAACAGAGGTCACACACAAACCCCCCCCCCAAAAGTGCCCAAAACATAAACTGGCAGTCAATATACAGCATTTATCCACAGCTTGATTGAAAGGTGATGAAGACTGTGTTCTGATATTTAAATGATCATGGGGAATTTTCTGTTTTCTTCTATGGAAACAAAGAACAATGGCACTGTGCATCAACAACCTTTTTAATAAGAGAAATTATTCAGCAATAGATAAGGCAGGCAGAAGAGAATATATATTTAAATGTGCTTGAGAATGACCTTTAGCATTTTGTTCTTGTTTTTTATTACACAGGAAGGATTAGCTTCTAAGTTGCTTTACTCACCCATCCCCATTCGTATATTCTTTAAAATATATAAAAATCAGGGATAGAAGCTTAATTAAGAATACAGTCTAGTCTTTCAGATCCCTTCCCAAAGTCCTTTACATTACTGCTTTCCTAGGTAAAGCCTTAAAGCGTTTTCAAGAGAGAAGCTGGATTTTTCCATTACCCAACCTTCCATTTTAACTTACTAGAACCCAAACCATTAACATTTCAAGGGGACTAAGAAGAAGATAACATAGTTTGAAATCAAAGGGAATCCACTATTCTGGTGGCATTTAGATGCTTCCAGTACAATCTGAGATCATTCTAATCAGATTCACTTTTCACACTCCCCCCCCCTACTTTTTTGAGTCCTGTTAATGGTGTGTCCAGGTCATAAGGTACATGCGCACAAGTGTGTGCGTACACACACACACACACACACACACCCCAACACAAGTCATGTCTCTTTCTTTGGACTACCTGCATCATGTTGCTGTTTTGCACCATTTCATATAACAGCCATGGGTCATGATTTAGCATTCAATTTTATGGTATTAGAAGGAACATCTCCTTGCCCACCCTGAGAGTTCTCCCTCCCAGTAGTGCAGCATATATTTTCTGGTGCCGCATTCCTTTTTTCCAATCAGAATTTACTGGGGCAACATCAATAAGGGCAAATGGAGGCCTCTTATTGCCTTCACTCTGAAAGGGAGGCGAGCGAGAAGAAAAATATCCCTGTTGTCAAGGCAATGAATATCCCCCCCCCCCCCAGCCCTGCAGTTTTATTTTTATTTTTAAAAAATGTAGACTGGGATTTGAATATAGCTGAATTAACTGTCTGCCAGCCATTGTGACTCTCTGCTGGGAGCTGTGGAGATAGTGTTTCAGCGATGAGGCAGCAGGGGACCTGAGTGACAGTTTGACTGTAGTTTACCATGTATCAAACTAAGGATAAATCTGAGAAAGTAGTTTCTTCTGCATATACATACAAAATGGATCAAAAACTGGTGAGTTCTAATTGGTCAGGCACTTTTGCCTTACCTACTGGATCACTGTTATAGGCTAGTGGGGGAGAAAAACTGCACCCAAATTGAAATGATAGCTAAGGGAGCCCTTGCTATAGAAAACAGAAGGTTGAACTCTGGCCAAGGAGGACAGAAAAGAAAACTGCTGAAAGAGATTGTTGGTGTAAGAGCTGGTGTCATATAAAGGACATCAAAGGACTCAGGAAGGGCCTTTTAGAGAAACTTCAGAGGCCCGAGAAAACCAAAGAGCTAAAATCGGATACAACTGGGAAGATTTGCAGAGAAGAGCTTGTATCTGAAGAGGCTGTGGGAATGCTGAGAACAGAGGTTGCTGGACCAGGGTGAAGACTGCAGCAGAAATACTTCATTAAGTGTGGACTTGATAGAAGAGTGCGAGTACAGTCCTCAGTGCCTAGTTGATGAGTGTTAACTGGGGAGGAGTGGGATAGGGAATCAGCTTTAGGTCTGATTATGAACAGAACTGAAGCTTGCATAACTCTCCCCTTAAGTTACAGGTAGGTAGCCGTGTTGGTCTGAGTCGAAGCAAAATAAAAAAAATCCTTCAGTAGCACCTTAAAGACCAACTAAGTTTTTATTTTGGTATGAGCTTTCGTGTGCATGCACACTTCTTCAGATACCTTATCTGAAGAAGTGTGCATGCACACGAAAGCTCATACCAAAATAAAAACTTAGTTGGTCTTTAAGGTGCTACTGAAGGAATCTCCCCTTAAGGTGAGACAGAAACCCTATACTGTATTTGCTAAATAATTCAAGGATACAGTGAGATAATTCTTATATAATGCAATTATAACAAAATGAAGTTAACCATCTAGTTTATTAAGTTACTATACATACAAACACCATTGTCTGATTATATTAGTAACTATTTTAAATAAATTATGATTGACTCTTATTTTTTTACTTTTACCTTTCTCAGTATCAATGGTTTGTAGCCATGTTGACTATGTTCTACCTCTATAGCTGGAGGCAGCAATGCTTCTGAATGCCAGTTGCTGGAGGAGAGAGGGCTCTTGCACTTGCGTCTGCTTACGGGCTTCCCATAGGCAACTGGTTGGCCACTGTGAAAACAGGATGCTGAACTAGATGGGCCATTATTACTTTAATATTTTAGTCTCTATGCTTTTTTGTCCTGTGCTTATCCAGAGCTTCTGGTGGATAAACTAAGGTAGAGTACAAATTGTACTGAGACATGTGGTGGCCTCAATAATAAAAGGTTAGGAAAAATAAACAATAAGCAATAGCTGGGTGTAGGGGGGACCTAATGTGTGAGACATCCATCCATAACCAATAAATAAGCAGTAGAGGGATTCTTTTTCATAAGAACATGGCGTTGTCCAAACAGAATTTACTGGGCTGACAGCACTAAACATAAGTGAAGGCCTCCTGTTGCCCTCACTCTGAATGGGAATGGGAGAATGAGGGAACATATTCCTGTTGCCAAGGCAATGAAGACACTGCCATTTCAGCCCCACAATTTAGTGTGAAAGAAATGAATACTGCATTAGAAAGGGCATTATCTTTTAAAAACGATTTGCTGTTGTGCATATGCACATGAATGCACAGAACAAACAGTTCTAAAAAGAGTCCCTTGCAATGCAATGCTTATTGTGATCAGTCTGAGGTGGAGTGGGATCACGTCCTCAGTGCCTTGGCAATGGGGGTGCAGTCTTTTTTATGTCCATGCCTCCTTTAAGTGGGCAAACATTTTTACTCCCTTTTGAGTTCTCCCCAAATGCTAGTCTTTATTTTTGTTTTTAGCTCAATATACCTTCTTTCTTGTTATGTGCATCCATTTCCCCCTTCCCCCCACCAGGTAGTAATCTAGTTTTGAGAGGAGAAATTCTTCATTTTTAGCAACTTTCCCTGAAGCATTTAGCCAGAAATGGTAATTATGTAAGATAGTAGAGGAAGTAAACTCAGCACTGTAGTTCACTGTAGGAATTATGTGTGTGTTGGTAAGTGCTGCAAGATAGTGCATAGCTCTACATATATATGTCTTTCTATTCTGTCAATATTTTCACATTAGGGATAGCTTCCTGTTATTTTTTTTTTTGTATTTTATGTAAATACTAGCTGGCCCAGACACGCGTTGCTGTGACTCATCCCTGTGTTTCCCCCCACCCTGTCCTGACCCATGACCTATTCCGTCCCTTCCTCCCCCCCAACATCCACCTCCATTTGGCCTAGTCTTTAAAGGCAAGCCGAGCTGCTGTGGAGAGGAAAGGTTTTCTAGCTGCAGTACCAGTGTAACCACCACTAGAGGGTGCTGTTTTGCAACCTCTTCTGGCTTCTTTTCCCCAGCATGCACTTTTGGGTGAGCTGTGCGCTCTGAAACACGTTTTTTGGGGGGGTTTACATTGCGCAGGTGTGACATCTGTCTACGCAAACTTTCCTATAGCCTTTGGACATTCGCATGTGATGTTGTGTCAAAACTTCACCTCAATCGGCCAAGCGGTTTTGGTGAAAAGTGGAAACACACCCACATGCCCAGTTTACATTTATATATATATATATATATATAGAGAGAGAGAGAGAGAGAGAGAGAGAGAGAGATGTTTTTTCACCTTGAGATGAAGAAACCTTAATAAACCTGATCACTGGTGCACATTTCTGATAGGTTATTTGTCTTAATGAAAACATCCTAAATAGCTGTACAGTTATTTTTTTTATATTTCTAAAAAAAAATTAACTCTGCATTTTATCATGTATCCAAAATACAAGTGTGTTCTTGTGTATTTTGGTCATGTTGAATTTCTTGTATCCCTACCCTCGAACATCTAATGTTTGCCAGGGGTGAAGAGAACAACTGCCTAAGTGAGAGAGACAGATTTGCTGGGTTACTTTTCAGCAGGAAAGCCTATCTGCTGATTCTTTCCCTGGTGTGGAAGGAGAAGCAGAATTATGAAACCATGCTGCTTCTGAGAAGTAAACAGGAAATTACCCTCCACTGCCAGCTCCCTATTGGCCGGGATGGATGGGGGAGTGGTTGGTAGCACTTGCAATCCTTTCCTTGAGTTCTGTGCTTGGTTCTCAAGCACATGGTTCAGATATGGTAATACCTCACTTAGGTATTTTTGTGTGGGAAAACAGAATCTCACTTCTGCTACTCTTGCTGATGAGAATGCCTAATACCTGTTGATGTGGATTGGGAACTGGGTAAAGGAGAACAGAAGAGAGGCACCAGTCAAGCCAAAACACACAAATGGAGACTCTTAAGCGTGCATGAAAGTCATTGCTAACTGTTATATGTTATCAGTCAGTGCTATCTATCTCCCTCTTTTCCTTTACTGTGGCTTAAGCCTCAGCCAATAGGTATTTTGAAGCGAATAAAGATAATTGCTTTTAACACCTGGAATTCTAAGCAACACTTGATGGAAATGAGGGAATTGGGTCTGTGTTATAGAGAAGGCTCCTTCCACTCCCTCAATACTCCCTTCTGTCAGTGTGAGATCTGACAGAAAGTTGTGAAAGATCTGTTGTTGAAAGAAGAACTGCAAAGAGGATGTCCACCTCTTTCTTCACTTCATTACATATCCATGGTCATCTTTTGAGCAGTATTGTGTCAACTTTTTAACTAAAATTCAAGGCGATTCAATGTAAATTTCTACCAATAGCTAAAGTGGATTAGAGGGACTGAATTTGATACATTTGTTCAAATTCTGATTCAGATTTTAAAAATGGTCTGATAAACAAGACTGAACAAGCTGGGTGGCCACACTCCCTTTTTCCCCTTTCCTTTGCCTCCTTCCTCATGGAACTGACTTTAGTAAGATTTTCAACAGAGTCCCCCAAGATTTTCTTGTGGAGGAGATGGTAAAACATGGGCAAGATGATGTTACTTTTAGGTAGGGCTGGTTGACTGACCAAACCCAAAGAGTGCTTACCAATGCTTCCTTGTTATCCTAGAAAGAAGTGACAAGTGGGATATTGTAGGATTCTGGCCTGGTGTTAGCCTGGTGTTGTTCATAATATTTATAAATGACTTAGATGAAGAAGCTTCGGATGTTACAAAGTTTCGGATGATACCATCTGGGAGGAGTAGCTAATACCTCAGAAGATGGAATCAGGATTCAATATGATTTTAATAGGTGGGAGAACTAACCAAAAGAATTTCAATAGGGACAAATGAAAGGTATTACAGTTAGGCAGGAATAAATGGATGCACAAATATGATGTTGAATGGGGGACCCCTGGCCTGACTGCAGTACGTGTGAAAAGGATTTAGGGGTCTTGGTGGACCACAAGCTTCTCATGAGTCAACAGTGTGCTGCAGAAACAAGAAAAAAGCTAATGCAATTTTAGGCTGCATCAACAGCAGTATAGTGTCTCAGTCAAAGGCAGTAATAGTACCACTCTATTCTGCCTTAGTCAGACCACATCTAGAATACTGTGTCCAGTCCTGGGCAACACAATTTAAGAAGGATGTTGAAAAGCTGGAATGTGTGCAGAGGAGGATGATAAAGATGATCAAGGATCTGGAAACCATTTATTATAAGGAATAGTAGAAGGAGTTTTGTAGATTCAGCCTGGAGAAGATGTTCTGATGTTATGAGATGTTATGATAGACATCTAAAATATTGTTACATGGGAGATGGAGCAAGCTTGTTTTCTGCTGTTCTAGAGGGTAGGACCTGATCCAATAGATTCAAGTTACAAGAAAGGAGATTGCTGCTAAACATTAGGAAGAACTTTCTGATGGCAAGAGCTGTTTGACTGTGGAACGGGTTTCTTCAGGAGGTGGTGGACTTTCCTCCATTGGAGGTTTTTAAACAGAGCTTGGATAGCCATATGTCAGGGATTCTTTAGAAGTGGTTCCTGTATTGCAGGGGGTTATGCTAGAGGACCCTTGGAGTCCCTTCCACCTCAACAGTTTTGTGTTTCTGTGCTTTTACCCTCCTGTTTCTCATGGTGCCCAAATCAAGAAACTGGCATACAGTAATTGCTTCTGAAGGCAGCCCTGTTTAGGAAATTTTTAATGTTTGATGTTTTATCATGTTTTTAATATTCTGCTGGGAGCCGCCCAGAGTGGATGGGGAGGCCCAGCCAGATGGGTGGGGGATAATAAATAAATAAATAAATATATGGTTTACTAGTATATCTAACTTCTTATTTAAAGAATCTCTTATAAGGATCTGATCTGAATTATACGAGTCTCTTTAAAAATAACAGCAAAAACAATCCTTTATAGAACAATCCTAAGAGAGCTGGAGAGAAAGACCTTTATTCATCTTTTAAAAACATTTCTTATTCCCATTGGTTCTCAGTTCCAGGAATATGGGAGGCTTTTGGTTCCAATGGATCCAATGCCTTTCCTGATCTAGCGTGGAATCTTTTTGGCCCTGTCTGACATTAGCTACCATGAGGCTACAACAGTTGGTGTGTGGACCGACCTCCTTCTCAGGCCTTGGGCCTCCCTCTCTGCCTGCGAAATCCTGTGGCCCCTGAAAAATTCTCCCAAAGAGTTTAATACTGTGCCCTATATTTTCAAAGAAAGCAAAGTGCAAAAGATTTAATTTATCAAGGCTGTGATTATAAGTGTGCCTGCTCACAAGCTCAAATCAATTCCTGGGATACTTAACAATTAAATATGTTTCACAGCCTTGTCAAATTAAGCATTTCAGTGTTCATTTGCAGTGTGTGTGTGTTTGTGTGTTTGTGTGTGTGTGATCTGCAGCTGTACTCTCATTACAAATCTATGCATACTTTACATGGGAGCATATCCCACTGAACACAGTGGGCCCTTTTTGAAGCATGCTTGGGATTGCAGTTAAATGGGTCAATATTTCATAGATCCTTTTTGTAGTTCTAGATACAGTGGTTTGAAGTATTGGTAGCAATGTGATGCAAGTGGAAAGATAAAATAGGGAAGATAAGTGTATGCATTACAGAGATTGCCAAATTATTACTAAATTTCTTACTTGGTAAGCAGCTGCGCAACTACTGCTATTAGGATTGAAGGTCCTTTTCTGACACCTTATCTGTTATGGACATGCCTGTTTGTGATGCACAACTTTAGGAGAGCACCATTTCAGAGATGGTATTTCCCGCTCCTTTAGTTTGGGCTTTCTACCCTTCACCTCCACCTCCACCCCACCCCCCACAAAATCACAAGTTATTTTTCAAAAGCTGTTCCCTTCCCCTGTACGTTTTCAAACTAATTGCAGAAGATACCTCCTGAGAGGGAACTGTCCATAAATCATCACAAGTGAACCTGTTAATACATTGTGAGCATACTAATAGTGATGCATTTAATCTTGGCAGAGCTGCTGTTCATTGGTAGTTGAGGCATTCTTAATGTAAAAATTAAATTATTCTAGCCTTATCTTTAAGCCCAAATCATTTTCTATATCTCCTTCTTTCACTTACTTTAACCGATACCCAGGAGGTTACCACTTAATTGATCAGAACTTCCGAGGAATTACTCCCCTGGGTGATGCTATTTTTCCTGGCTGTCTTTCTGTGCCTAGGATGAGGCCCCTAAAAATAAATGAGCAGTGTAATAAATGACAAGTTTAAATCCTTTGGTGTTCCTAATGTTTGGAACACGGAACATTAAACGAAAGGGGCTAATATATATATATAATTAAAAACGATTTGAATTTACTCACTTCAGCATTAACCAGATAGCTGCTTTGAATTCACGAACTAACACTTGAGAATGAACAAAGTTCTTCAAAGATGAATTTACGTTTATCTGACCAAATTCGTGCAGACTCAGCTTTGCCTGCAGAACTTGCTCAGCTACCCTTTCTCCCTACCTCTCTCTTTTTCTACTGCAAAAGGATACGGATGACAAAAGGGGCATATATAAGGGATTCCCACTGAGATTCAGCTCTATAAATTATGTATTATGCAGACACCATTCTGCTGATTCTATCTGTTCCCCAATTCTTGATTCCTTGTTTTTCCATCTATAAATAGCTATGGCCAGATTTTCAGTTGGAAAGTGATGAGGAAAAAACCAGAAATCTTTCCTATTAGTACTGTCTGCTTAAGATTCCCACTCCCTTTCATACTGTGACGTCCTCAGGGCTTTAAGTCTCTGGGAATACAAGCAGTGCTGTATTGCTGATAAGCTAGTAGGAAATGGACTGAAATAACTCTTGTAAATATTTCTAAAATGACTTTTTTGTGGGGGTGGGGAGAGAGAATTGTTTTATACCTTATCATCTGGATATTTTCATTTTTCAGCATATCAGAATAATATGTTATACTGTCATTTTTTTCCCCTAGACCCCAATGCTATGGCTGAAAAGGACGCAACGGACCACGCTGTTATAGGAGGGATAGTTGCTGTAGTTGTTTTTGTCACACTATGTTCTATAATTCTGCTTGGTCGATATCTGGCAAGACATAAAGGTAGGCTAGATTTAATCACAGTGCAGTCACCTTTTGTAGCAATATTTCCTAGTGATTAGTTTTACCCTGCAACATTTTTTTTAAAAAAGAAACTCTTCTAGACCCCAGGAAAACTCAGCTCTGATGTTACAGCATCAAGTTTGTTTGTTTGTTTGTTTGTTGTTGTTTTTTAGTGAGGTCCTGATTTTTACCCAATTTTACAGCTGGATTAACTGTGGCAAAATAACATTTAGCAATTTGCCCAAGGTCACACAGGGTGTCTGTGACTCAGGGAACCAGGCGTTTGGGATTCTGTGTCATGCAACAGACCCCCACTGTACCTTAGTTTAATGAGTTTGTAAGATAAAAATTCTATATAAATAGGCAGACAAACAGATAAGATAGACAGTTGTGAACTGCTGGGTCTCAAAAATGCATTTTTTTCAACCCTCAAGACAGGAAAGATCCTGACCATTAAATTCTGGCACCGTAACAGTCATTTTAAAGCCTTGGGGGGGGGGGAGTGGTGCAAAATGGGCATGTACATTTTGGGGATTTTTCTCCCTGGGTGATTTAGAGAGGAAATAGGTACGATGAAGCAGCCACCATCTATTTATGCATCTAAAGCAGGGCAGGTTGGACCTACTTATTACATGAAAAGCAAGCAGGTGATTGGAATAAGCCCCCTCCCTTTCCCCATCCTCTCTTTCCTTAATGGAATCTGTTGCTTTTCTTTTCTTCAAACAACTGAGCACTGCGCGATATGGCAAGGCAAGGGAGGAAGGCTATGCATCTTTCCCCCATGTCCTCCTTTGCCTCATGTCACGGCATTAAGAGAGTTGGGGCATGTTAACATCTGAATCGGGAAAGGCTGTGACTGTTTTGAACCAATGCGTGGATGAGGGCCAACAAACTGAAATTGAATCCCAGTAAGACAGAGACTCTATGGGTGAGCAGTTCCCCGGTGTTGGGGACTTTCTCAGTTCTGAAGGGAGTAGCACTCCCTCTGAAGGAGCAGGTATGCCTCTGTGTGAAACAAGCGCCAGTTATCAACTTAGGCTGGTATGCCATGTATTTTTATTGGATAGTCTGACCACCATGATTCATGTGTTGGCCACCTCTTAATTGACTACTGAAATTAGCTCGACATGGGACTTCCCTTGCGACTGGAATGGAAGCCACAGTTGGTGCAGAACAATGCAGCCAGGTTATTAGTGGAGCCCCTGGGTGAGCAGATATTACACCTGTGCTGAGGGAACTGCCCTGCTTGTCAGTCACTTACTTGGCCATGTTCAGGGTCTTGTTACTAATATATAAAGCTTTGAACTATGTGGGTCCAGGCCATCTTAAAGATCACTTGCCCCTGTATACACCTGCAAAATCCCTTAGATAATCTGGGGACATTCTACTCAAGCTGCCATTGCACCCTACACAATATCACAGAGTGGTAACATGAAAACGGGCATTTCCCACCCTTGTCCCTGAATTGTAGAATGTCCTTCCCTCTGCCATATGTGAAGTGTTATGCATCAGTTACTTCAGACATGCTATAAAGACATACCTTTTGTCCAGGCTTCCCCTAACCCATAAAATGGAACACTGCTATTACTCAATTCCGTCCTTTGTTCTGTTTTTTTTTTTTATAATGCCATTTCACTGTTGATTTTAAGTTGGGTATCAGGTTTTTCTTTATGATACTGTTGTTGGTTTTATATCTATATTTCTTTACTGCTTAGAGATTTTTAAATATTAAATGGTTTAGAAATGCTTTTTAGTAAGTATGTGTTTAAAAGTAATACAGAAATATATGAATGGGCTGGGCATATATACATATGGCTGCCCTATCTTATCCACATATATCCAGTCCAAGCACACATTATGTTTTTTTGATTATGTGTTTTTTTAAAGTGCAAAAAAACCAATATGGTCATTGCTATATTCTCATTTTTCTGCAACATCTTCCCACTGTCTTTTAATCATAACCTGCATTAATAGAACTGTTCATGTAATTTGCAATAAGCACCTACTGAAGTGTGTTCCCTTGTCCACCTGATAATCAGAATACTGTGTAAGATAAAGCTGCTTGCTATCTAGGCCAAGACCATTTCCTTAGCTAATTCATACAAGCTAATCAAGAATGTTTCCTTTTAATTTTTATACCATGTATAAGGTATGTCATTTGATCAGTGTACTGGAAAACATGACACCTGTGTTCAACTAATACAGGAGGTCCACACGCATATCCCAGCTCTGAAATAACCAGGCTTTTCCATTCTGTAAAAATTGGCTTTTTCAGACATCACTGAGTATGTTGCTGCACAGATCCAAGATTTGCTGTAGTAGCAAATAAATCTTTACAATAGAAACCCTCTATTGTGTCAGTGTTAAAGGAAGAAAGCAGGAGGTAGGAGCAGCAATGCAGGCATTTTATATTGGCACAGAAAATTAGGAATAGTGTCTCAGGTTTACTATTCCCAATGTAAGTGGCCAATGAAGTAAGTGGGCAAACCTAGCGTAGCTATTGAAGGGCATAGTGCATTTTGTGTTGGTTGTCTTTAAACTCTTTATTTCAATCAAAAAGCTATGCACAATTAACATTGTCCAACTAAAAGTAAATCAGATTTGATGTGCTAATTTTGAAATCGCAGCATGTACTATTTGGCTGAATTATAGCTTCTATATAACAAAGGAGCAAAATAATCATTTTGAGGCATTTCCCCCCAAAGCTTATTGTTAATGTGTCCTTGACAGATCTTAGTGCAACATGCTCTTTTTACTGTCTGTGTGAACTTAGCATCCTAGAAAGGCCATGGGTCACAATCGCTTCTTTCCCAAAATGGAATAGCATGCATGCTGCAAAAGTTCATTCTACAGTAGTGCAATGACATACATCCTGAACCTCACCAGGATTCGTTAGAGAACCACACTGGAAAAGTATCAAAGCTGCTAACATTTTTCTTTTAATCCCATTGTTTCCTGCAGGGACATATTTAACAAATGAAGCTAAAGGAGCTGAAGATGCACCTGATGCGGATACAGCCATTATCAATGCAGAAGGCAGCCAAGTCAATGCAGAAGAGAAGAAGGAATATTTCATATAGATGCAGACTTAGGTTCTCTGAGTATTACTCACCAGGCTGACTGCTGGAGAAAATTGGCTCTCATCTTTCAGAATTAATTTTCCCCCATCATTTTTTGCTACCTTTATTAATGTACACAAATGCTTTCAGTAGCCAGTTTATACCAACAATCAGCCATGGACAGCGTTTTTTCCCCTTTAATTGTTATACCATTCATAACACAGGTCATTTCTTATTGCCTAAATCATCATATCCATTGCTCTCTTAACATACAGTGCTTGAATATACAGCCTTAACAACTTTAATCATCATCTGTTCAGTTTTTCTACATTTTTTAAAAACAAAATGTTATATAGCATTTCTTTTTGGTTTTATTTTATCATGGTCCTTACCGGTATTGCACCAGGCCATTTTCATAGCAACTGTTCTGAAGGTGAGGACCTCAATGTACTTACATAAAACATTACAAGTAAGATTAGAGGTTTACAAAGAATGTTTTATATATGTCTATAATTCAAAAAAGCAGCCTAGTTTTGAAACATTATGCCCTAGGAAACACCAACTGAAAAGCATTCTAGTATAATTTCTTGTGTGTTTGCAAATGATAGCAAAGGGGTATGAACAGACCTTTTATTTTAATGGCACATTGGTACTAAAGCAACGTCTGGGTGGTAACCACATCATGCCGTTTGTCTATACAGAATCCACAGAGATGGATGATGTAGCTCCATTTTGAAAATGTTTGTCCCGCTCTTTTACTGCATTTAGGATCATAAAGACTTCCGTTATCTATTTCTGTAATTTCTGGTTTTAATTTAATTTATTTGATTCACGTGGGCTCACCTGCCTTCTCAAATTGGACATGTTCATGGGGCACAATTGCAAGGCATTTTAGTATCTGTATATAGTGCATATAATAAATCCAATTAAACATTATTTGATACATATTTAACTTTTGGGGCTGTAGGTAAGTCAGTCACAAGTAAGCATTTTCTAATGTCCATTATATTCCTTTAGATATGACTTAAATTAATATTCTGAGTAGATAACATGTATTAGTACTTTTGTCTGTATGTCCTAGCACTGTTCAGCAGCAAACTTTTCTAGTTCCAGGTTTTTCTTTTTCTTTGTTATACAATGGAAGCACAATGTTATATGGAAAGGTAGTTTTAAGCTAACAACCAGTGCACAGCCTCAGGTTTTAAATTCCAACCACATTAATGATTAATGATTAAGTTGCTAAAATTTTCAATATATAATTTGGCAGTTCCAGAGCTGCTTATCAATGTTGGATTTGCCAAAACACAAACAACAAAGTGTTACAACAAAAAGCTCTATGTTTTGTGTATACGGTAAATGGACTAATTCTTTATATTAAATTCCTGTCTATGCATTTTGTGAGGTACAAACTTATGTCACGGTGAATGATAGAGAATATCTGCCATGCTTTTAGCTCCACAGTAAAGACCTCTTTTTGAGATTGCTCTCAAAATGTGGGGCAAAATGACATCTTCAAAAGATAGTCACAAATTCTAAATCTACCATAAAATAAGCTGATTGGCTTGATTCCTCTTCCAGAAAAAAAACGTGAAACATCACCAGATGCGCTTACTGGTCCCATGTCAGAAGATTCAAATCAGTAGCAATTGCTGTTCATCTCCTAAGTGCTGCACCTTAAAATAAATAAGATTTCTATATGGATGCTATTACTGGTGAAGTCTAAAAGCATAATGGCCTATTGTAAAGGATTATCTCCTGGGATTTATTTTTTGCGTGGGGGGAGAGGGGAGGAGGGAGGGTAGCATTTAAATATGACATCATGTGTCACATTAAATGGAAATCAAAGGTGTCGTGTCAGATTATTTATCAGAAGAGTATACACCTTTTAAGGACAATAGTAGTTTTTAAATTGTTTTTTGTTGGAAAAAGAACATTTACCTTGTTAATTTCTATGAGAGAGAAAAAGAGAGACCATCAATCAAGCAGCACTTTTTCAAAGTATACAGAACATAAATAATATGATGTGGTTGAGTGTTAACATAATAAATCATATACAGTATGACATTTTAAAGAAATACGTCTGCATTGATGTGATTGCATGCTTGTTTTTACCGTTCACTCCAGATCATCTGTGCGGGGAAAATGCAATAATAATGCTAATCTAGTATGGTAGTTTGAGAGAATCAGGTAGGAGTTACTAGACACATTGATACTAGTATAGGTTTACAACATAGTCAAGTTGTTCAAAGAGTACATTTTTTAAAACAAAACTGGCAAAAGGAAATAAGCTTGCTACTACTGGGAAGAAAAGGTGTTTGTCACAGCAGTTAGCTGTAACTTCAGAAACTGATTTATGGAACTAATGTCAAGGCCAGCAAAGCACTTAGCTCTGCGCTTAAATGCCTTGCTGCATTAGGACTGTTTACTAAAGTCACATGTCAATTAGTGCTGTATTTGCACATTAATACATTCTTTTGTAAATTCCATTTTGCTTAAATGATATAGAAATGCTGCTTACATGACCCACCTCTTCATCACTGTGAAGTGAAATTTTTCAAGCATTGGGGCATCTTTAGATGTAACCATCCCAAAGTGTCTTGTCGGTGTAGCAAAAGGAAAGCAGTGGAACTTTGCAATAGTAGATAGGAATTGGACTGTTAACTTTTTCTTGTGCACTCCGTTGCAATCAATTTTTTTAGAATAAATATTCTACCTTGCACCTTGAGATGTATTTTACAACAGGCCAAAAAGGAACATGGAAGTACATAATGCAGTGTTAAGCACAGTAAGAGGATAATTCGGGCCTGCCATCACTTTCAATCATCTGCATTCATCCAGTTAAATCAGAGGTTCTCAAACTTTTTCTTTGACTTTTGAAACAGAATAGTGACCATCTAGTCTCTAACAAAATAAACATTCCATAAACTAAACATAGTTTTAATATAAAGTCCTAGGCCTGTCTTTGACTTTAGCACAAGTACTAGCAATATTGTACCAGGGTGTACTAAATACAGATACCGATAATTTTCTTAATACAGGCATAATTTTATTACAGTTTTTAACTCAACGGGGTTCAACAATCCAATGTAAAATCTCTTATACACTGAGCTATAATTCTGGCAGTGCTGCCACAAAGATTCTTTGCACCAGTATGCATGGATCTGTGTGGATTTTGCACTAGCACCTGAGCAGATTCCAAATTAATTCTGCTCCCTATTCAGTGCCTTTTTGACCAATAGAGATTGGAGAAGGAGAAGCCAACCAGAGCAAAGAGCTGGGGGAAGGATCGCATCATTGTTCTCAAGGTTTGGTATAAATGGCTGGGAGGTGACTGGTTTCATGGTATCATTTGTTCTTCTTGGCTGACCTCCAGCTTGCTATATACTATAAATTGTCAGCTATATAAAGGGGTAGAAGACCATCTTTTCCACAAGTCGGGCATCCAGTATTGGTGAATAAGGCCACAAGAGCAACACACATTCATAGGGTTTACAGATATGCCCGATTTCTAGTCATATTATCTGATAAGGTTTTTTTGTTCGTATACATTTGATCCTAGTTTGAGAACCCCTGGTTTAGATGAATACACTGGGAGTAAGACACCAAAGGTCAATAGAAATTATTGCTTAATTTACAGTAATTGACAGGCATGAATGATGAAAGCCCCATGGGAAATGTGGAACATGACAGTTCTCATCATCAGTCAAATGTTATCAAGTTATTGCCAATTTTATCTTCAATATTATGGTAGTTATTTTATTTTGCTATCATTATCATCATTATTTTTAAATAATAGAATGTGGCATCTCATAGTATATGGGTGCATCTTCTTTCATTCTTAGTTATTAGCAAATCCAAGAAGAGGTTTAAGAAATATATATGATAAGAGGCTCAGAAATGAACTGGGTACACCTACCATTTTGTTCACATTTATGGAAGGCAGATCATCTTGTGCTGAGATTCCTCCTATAAAAGATACAGGAGGAAAACAGTTGGTTTTTTCCCCTATATAAACCAGGAAAGTGGACTTTTTGAATATGTTCTTCATGATATAGGATTATCTACCTACCTAGAAACATCTCTCAGTGAGAAGAAAGGACAGGAGCTTATTTAATTTATGATTGTAAAAGCACTGGAGTTACCATGTACGCAAATGTACATTAGGTATTTTGATCTTGACCGTGTGGTTACATGTGCTTCCATGTAACATCAGTTATAGTGTAATTTAGTGCCACTTATTATAAAGTGTTACCAAAAGGATAACATAACTCTTAACTTTACCTCTCTGTTGAGCTAAGGTAATTCTGATAAACTTAAAAATATGGAGTTAAAAAGAATTGTCA
The DNA here is from genome assembly GCF_965207765.1 of Zootoca vivipara. Lineage (NCBI taxonomy): Eukaryota > Metazoa > Chordata > Lepidosauria > Squamata > Lacertidae > Zootoca > Zootoca vivipara. The sequence continues at coordinate 62,192,326 of NC_142587.1, forward strand.
TGGGCACACTACAATGTTCTCCAAAACTTTCCTTGATTCCTCCAAGGATCTTAGCTTCTCATTCATTAGAACTGGTATTTTTTTTTTTAAAAAAAAAGAACATACCAAATACAAAAAACAAAACAAAAACAAACAGCTACTCAAAAGCTCTGTAAACAAGCTGTTTTAAACAGAAATAACCCGAGTAATACTTTGGGTTAAGTGGCACAAAGTACACACTAAAAACTATGCAAAAATATAGGTGACTACAGTGTACTCACATGTAAGTATCTTGTACTTTCTCTGTATGGATATTGGAAAACCATGTATTTATAATATGCATTTTGATTATTTTACAAGGAAGGAGATGGGTTTGCAGATTCAAGAATGGTCTATAAAAACGCATAGTGACCATTTGTCTTTAAATATGTGTATATTCCCAGCCACTTCCAAATAATCTTTAATTTATTGTAAGCCGTATTTTCCTTGAAACCCAACTACCACTCTATTTTGTCTCTCGTCTTCTTCTATGGATCCCATAGGGCTCCTTCCAAACACCTTTGGGGCAAAGACTTCAATTCTGCTAATAGCTCTGCTGCCAGCACTCTGTCTGGGAACGCTGCTCAGTAATCTATTTCTAGCCCAACAGTACAAGGTTGCTCTTTTTATCTTCCTTGAGGGAGCCTTGCATGCTAAGATGTTGAAAAGTATTGCCATTTGCCCTGGTATTTTTAGCTTGAGCAATGGAAAGAGAGCCACAGAGAGAACTGCATTCTCCTGACCCCTATTTCACTGAAGCACCTCACCTGGAATTTCTGCTATTTATTTCCCAATAACGTCAGGTGATCTTACATTGTGAGTACAAAATGCTTCCATCAAACCACAAAGGATGCCTTTAATGATAAAGTTAACTTTTTTCCAAACATGAAATTTTATATCATTGATCCTTTTCATCTCGTCATTTTTTCCATCATACCCTTCCAAAAGCAATGCATTGAAAGTAGTGAGATAACACAGAACAATCACAGACACAAGAAATATTGTTAAATTGAACACTGCAAAGCTCCTGAGCCTCTCCAACTATAGCTTTCCTTCTCTGCGAAGCACTATCATTATTGGCCAAGCCATTCATTCCACTTTCAGTTGTGCAATTTTTTTAAAAAAATATTTCTATTGAAGAAAAAGAATTTTTAAACAATACAAATTACCAATAACATAGCCAATTACAATTCCCCCGCCCTTTCCTCCCTCCCCCACCCTCTAAGGACTTGTACATATTGTTTTCTGCATGTTATAAAATTGTACATATCATTACCTTATCTATCATATGTTCTACTAATAAATTGTGGGTGTTTATTCAAAACCTGCCAAGGAGTCCAAATCCTTTTGCTGTCTTTTTAAATAGTTTGTAAAAAGTTCCCATTCTTCTTTGAGGTCACAGTTGTCCTTCTCATGTAGTTTGTATGTTAGTTTTGCCAACTCCACATAACTCATCAGTTTTTCTTGCCATTGTTCATTCATTGGGATTTCCTCATTCTCCCATCTTTGTGCTAACAAGACTTTTGCCACTGTTGTAGCATACATAAATAAGTTCTTTATTTTCCTTGGCAGGTCTTGTCCTAGAATCCCTAACAATAATGCTTCTGGGTTGTTGTTTTTACAAATGTCATTTTAAACAACTTTTTCAATTCATTATATATCATCTCCCAGAATTATTTGACTTCTCTTTATCCCCACCACATATAAAGTACCTTCTTTTTCTTTACATTTCCAACGTGTTTGACCTGGTTTTATACATTTTTGCCATTTTTTCTGGTGTGACATACCATCTGTACATCATTTTCATGTAGTTTTCCTTCAAAAGAGAACAATCAGTAAATTTCAAATCTACCTTCCACAATTTTTCCCAATCCTCAAATTGTGTATTGTGTCCTATATCTTGCGCACATTTAATCATGACTGATTTGACCTCTTCGTCCTTCGTTTCCCATTTTAACAGAATACTGTATGCTTTCTTCAATAGCTTCACTTCTTCTTCTATAACCTCCTTTTGAAATCTCCTTTTGGAGATTGTATAATTAAACTCTTTTTTTTTAATCCTCCTTGAACATCTCAGTTAACTGTCTATAATGCAACCAACTCTGAAAATGTTCTTTAATTTCTTCGTAGTCTTTTAATTTCCATTTTCCTTCTTGATTTTTCAATAGATCTCTGTATGTTGTGTTACACTACCAGATTCAATTTTCAGTGCAGATATTGGTGATTTTTTTAAAAAACTTTCCATCAGACAAAAATATAATCAGCAGTTTGATGCTCACACTCTTGGGCAAACTAGGAGATGATGAACAGGGCCGTCTCAAGCATGTCGTGCGCCCTGGCGCAGTGGTGTGGAGATCGCTCCGGCGCCCCCGCCCTGGTGCCCTGGTGCCCTGGCGCCCTGCGCCGCCCAGCCTACCCCTGGAGCCGGCCCTGATGATGAAGGTACATCAGATTGTGTAACTATTCACTGGAGATCACATCAGTTACTCTCAATAGAATATGCATTTCTATTTGAGCTCAAATGTACACTCTCACCCACAGCTAAAAAATGCACACGCACTGATATAATGTGCATTAGTTTGAAAAGTTTCTTTTTAAAAATCCATGAGACACAATGGATTTCCCAACGGATATATGAAAACATGGGGGATAATCTGCACACCTCTAGCATGAATCTACACCACAACCATTGACACTGACATTTATGGGAGTCACTTCTTGTTAAAACTATATTCCTTTGCTGCTAGTTGCATTTTCCAGAGACACTGCTTGCTAAGCAAACCCTGGGTTGCTTACATTAACCAGAATATTTGAGAATAACTATAATGAACATAACCTGTACTTCATGTGAGCCCTGAAAAGTATGGTACAGACATAAATTATCAAATTACTTGAGAATGAAGTCTTTCCACCTTAAAATATAATACAGTATTTACATAACAAAAAATATAGAACAAAAACAGAAAAAAATCAAGTACTGATAGCTGTAATAAGCAAAAACATTACAAACATTTTCTCAGGGTCTTTAAGGAACTAGCTTTTATTTAAAAAGTCTTGTCCCAATGATCTCTTTGCTCTTGTCACAAAGGAGGAAAATAAAGATGATGTGAGGAGCTGAGGGGTCAAATGTTTCCTGAAATTTTATCTATGCTGGATTTATTTATACCCTTTAACTCATCAGCTTTGCTAGTTACATCTAACTTAAAAGGGGCTCAAACACTTTTTAACAGTAGAGTTATTTAAGTTTCACTTAATGACTTAAAAGATCAGTATTTGCTTCATTTTCATGTTTCTTCCCTGATTATATAAATTTATTGGAAGTTTAGAAATATTCCTTTCTAGTCTTTTGAAGTTATTCTTAAACTGGACTTCAGACAATTCATTTATCACGTACATGTCAGCAATACATTTTAGTTTGAGTCCCCACCCCAATATAATTGTTCTAAAACTCCAAAATAGTTTCATTATATATCATCTGACAGCATGAGCTAGTAGCTTAGTTCAGATCCTTTCTCTTAAACCCCTTTCAAAATCCTTCTTTGCTTTTCTGGAGAAAGAAGATATGTAAATGAACAAATATCTAATAATGTTTTAAGCACTTAAGTTAACATAGGTAAGCTCTTATTCAGAGGTAAAAACTACAGTGGATTTCTAGGTGAGAGGCTACAGCAGGAGCCAACAGAGTGGATGAAAACATTTTTATTCTAGCCGATTCAACTAATACTCTTTCATCTTAATATTTTTACAAGACCATAGCTGAATATCCACTCGTGAAGCAAGGATTGCCAAGCAGGCTGTTTAGATAGCAAGAATTGGTGAAGTTCATTTATAAGTAATTGAAATGATAAAGCACTAGTACAGAAATTATAATTAATCTATTTTCTCTGACAGGCATGGCACATTTTTTAAAATCTTGAAACAGACAAGAAAACCTCTGCTTATTCTTTCCAAATGTCAGTCCTGTTCCCAAAACAAAATGCACAGAAAGGAAGGAAAAAGTACAGTAAACAATAAACACTGATATTCCAGTGCAGTCACAGTGAAACAAGTTTTCACACAGAGTTCTCTTACATGGCAGGTGCAGAAAGCATAAAAATCCCTACGCTACACATTGTTCTGGTTCCAAGGCAAATAAAGAATTTTTTTTCATGGTCCTTTAAATTTGCCATAAAGCAAAGACGCAAACTTTTCTGATGAAGATTTCACGTGCAGAAAAAAGTAGACTAGCAAACACCAACTAAGAGTCATCTTCACATAGATTCAGGACTAAGAGAAATCTCTCTTACATAAGGTCATGTCCTTTTACCTCAGCACAATATTTACGTCTGCACTTTGCATTAATGCAGGCTTTTTTTTTCAAAATTAAGTGTGGTTTAAATTAAAAGTGTTTGTAAAAAATAGTGCACCAATTAATATGAAACACAAATACTGATTCTGCCTAGAAATGTTGATATTCCAACCATATTATATGAAAATATATTTTCCACCAGTACCTGAGCTTTTGGCAATAATATGTAAATACATATTACAATTATATTTTCTGTACATTGCACACTTTCATGCATGCATATATAGTCATGCCAAAGGTTTGATTTATCTTGTAACAGTATAGGTACAAATTCAGTGGGTTCCCATGTTCTTTTAGTGGCTATACACTCCCTAGGGAAGAGAAGTAAGAAAGCAACATTCATTTTAAACAAAGAAGTCGACCTATGCACTATATTACTTTCCAGCCTTTTAAATCCAAAATGCACTTTATAATTTCACCAAAAACGAGGATGTTCAAAGACTCCTATAATTGTTTCTTCCTTCTTTTTTTACACAGGAAAGGATTTGCTTGAGTAAATATGAGTGCATTCAGGAAAAATATTATATTCTTCCATTTTCCCAACTGTCCCACTGAAGTAGCCCCACAGATTTCCTATTTGGTTGATCCGAATTTAATCATTTCAGGATTGCAGACTTGACCATTCTAACACAGACCTAAGGATACAAATGCAAAAATTATGAGCCCACAATGTGTTTTGTGTCTCTGTGTCTTCCAGGGCTGCCTAAATAAAAGGACCTGGTAAAAAAAAAAAAACCTCAATAAAAGCCACAATTGTGCCTAGCCCCAGGTGAGTAGCTTAACTGCAAGGTGGCTAGAATGGGCTGAGAACGATGGTGTGATTGACACCAACACCTGAAATCATGGCAATGTTTCTGAAGCTTCAGCACTTACTCCAGTCCCAGGGGAACTAAGCATGTTGCACTGACAATGGAAGCACAGTTTTCTTTTGTTTTTTGTTTACTCCTTTTTCATAATTTTAAGTGAACAAAATGCATATTGTAACATTAGGTACATGACACTTGCATGCTGCTATGCCTATATACTTACAGAGTATTCAATGTGTACTTAGTGGCGCTTTAAACAATGTCATGTACAATTTTTATAAACATTCTACAGGGTTCCCATTTGCACTTCAGCTTTCATTAAAGTCTTGTCAGAGAAATGTCTGAGTATTATTAAAGGAAACAAAATAAAATTTCAATTTTAGTTATCGGTTGGACATTACTGAAGTGTCTATTCATTCAATACATTTAAAATAATAACTATTCATGAATTTTGTGATGAAGCTGTATTGGCAAATATATGGATGATCTGCTCCCAGCTGAAAACTGCTGTGTTTCCCTGTGCGTTCCATACTGAAGAACTATTTTGGATAAACTGCATGTGATACACCACTAGTGATGCGGCCCGTATGATGTGGCATATAAGGATCCCCTTCTTTTGTGTAACTACTAAAATTTTGTAAATCTTTGTTTATATAGTAAGGATTTATTGTATACCATATAAAGCAGTCAAACATGTTGCTGATGTAATCAAAGGTGGTGATTTGTGTGTACATACCAGGTATCATCCATGTCACTCCGTCTCAGGATTTTCCCTGGCTGAACTTTCAGCTGCTTTTAAAATGTGCAGTTAAATTACAAGTTTCGGGTTGGGTGGCAGAAGTAACAGGGGAGGCAATACCCTGATAAGAAATCCTGCACACATGATCCTGCACTCACCCTTGGGCAGGCTCCAACAGCACCCCTGTTGGAAGAAATGAAGTTAACCAAGATAAAGTTTCGTCAGGGAGGCAGGAGGTATAAACATGTTAGCTCTGTCTCTTGTCTCTCCTGTTCCTGTCACCTTCCCATTCAGGAGGGGTGATCTAGTGAAGTGGGGAACTTCCTGCACTCATGGTTCCTGCACTATTGGAAGCTCTCCACATGGTTTAGAGCTCATTTTCCAGCATTCTAATATGAGCAAAAATCCTCCATACACACAGGAGGTGCCTCACTTCAGGGGATTAGCCCCCGTGTCATAAATTGTGCTGGGGGGTGCTGCAAGCATACTCAGCCCTGCTGCCTCCTTCAGGTGTAATCCTAACGCTGGGAGGCTATAAATGTCCCTTCTCATTCCTTAAACTAGAATTTATACATTCCAACGTTAAGGGTTATAGGAGCACCAGGTTTGCATAGTAAACAGGACAGATACAGAACGTCTCTGAATTGATCATTCGCGTACTAAACTAGTCAAGCCCCCTAGCAGACCTCTCTTGGCGAATTTGCAGTTTAGTATCTCTACATACTCCAAATCAACTGCTAGCCTATGATAGCACATAAAGGAGATGACACAATCCCTGCTGAGAGGGCTTGCTGTCTTGTACCATCCCTTGCCAATCTGTTTTCCTGCAGATATTTTGGACTACAACTCCCATCATCCCATGCTGGTTGGGGCTTAAGGGAGTTGTAGTCAAAAACAGCTGGAGGGGATCAGACGGACACGACAAAGCATGAAGTGAATGCGTCCCTAGGAGTGTGTGGGTTTACTTTTGTTTGGGAACACAATTAGCGACCTTTACACGATTATACAGTTTCCGAGTCATTATCAAGCTACATGGTCATAATACTGGGACTTGGCATATATTGGGGAGAAAGGCACAAATATATGGGAATGGGGCTGAGATCAATCTAGCACAGGGAAGCATGCAAAGGAGAGCCAAAAATATCAGGCAGTCATATCCAAGCAGATTGTTGCGCAGGCAAAATCCAAGATTTAGCCAGAAGCTTTTATGGCCCTACCAGCTCAGAGAGAATAATATAGTTCCTTGAAATGTGCTCCTCTGGCTGGATGAAACACCAGTCTACAGCCTGGGGCTCAGCACCAGTTAGATCTGCAGGTTCCAGATTTTAGCCCCAATGGCTCCTGACAAGAGTCTTCATGATATATTGATAAAGATTTAGGGATGATTACTGATATTGGCAAGTATTCTGTGCTGTCACTGCTGGCATTAAGGTATAATCTGACTATGCTGCTCAGCTAATAATAATAATAATCCTATAACAATAATCCTTTCTCCAGTGATGATTGCATAGTGAAGAGGAGGAGCAATTTCACATGGAAAACAAGTTCCTCATATTCTGCAGCAGAGAAGTTATCTTTTTTATTTGATGCCTTTATAATTCTGCACTTAAAGGTTTTTTTCTTAAGTAAAATTATGTAAATGGAAAGTTGTATTTATGATGAAATTCAGCAAGAAGTGGAGCAGGAAGCAAAGGGTTAAAGCAGGCCCAATTTTTCAGAACAAAACTATGTCCTTCCAGGGGAAGGTGGATTATCTCAGACACAAAATATTAAAAAAATCCTTCATGAAGTGTGCATGCACACGAAAGCTCATACCAAAATAAAAACTTAGTTAGCCTTTAAGGTGCTACTGAAGAAATTTTTTTATTTTGTTTCGACTCAGACCAACACGGCTACCTACCTGTATCTCAGACACAGATCTTGATTAAGTCTGGGACTCTATTTATTTATTTATTCATGTGTGTGTGTGTGTGTGTGTGTGTGTGTGTGTGTGTGTGTGTTTTCAAGGGTGCAAGAGTATAAAAGGAGAAGTTGCCTATGGAGGAATACCGTGTTTCCCCCTTTTTAAGACGTAGTCAGAAAGTAAGCCATGGCAGCATTTTTTAGCATTAGTGAAATCTAAGACACCCCCCGAAAATAAGACATACCTCCATGCGAGACCGCCGAGCGCCCCAGCCAGCCAGAGGGGCCTGGAACCGGCTGCTGTTGCTGCAGCGAACGCATGGAGCGCCCTGCAGCGCCTGGCCTCTTCCCTTTTTGTTTGGCTGCCCGAGGCCGGTGGCTGCAGAGTGGAGCGCTCCGAAGCGCCGAGCGCTCGGAGCGCCCTGCAGCGCCTGGCCTCTTCTTTTGGGGGGAGAGCTGCCCGAGGCCTGCCCCCCGCCGCTGGAAGCGGCGGCTGCAGAGCGGAGCGCCCCAAAGCGCCGAACGCTCGGAGCGCCCTGCAGCGCCTGGCCTCTTCTTTTGGGGGGAGAGCTGCCCGAGGCCTCCCCCCCCCGCCGCCAGAAACGGCGGCTGCAGAGCGGAGCGCCCTGCAGCGCCTGGCCTCTTCTTTTGGGGGGAGAGCTGCCCGAGGCCTGCCCCCCGCCGCCGGAACCGGCGGTCTGCAGTGCCGAGCGCCCGGAGCATCCAGGAGCGCTGGGCGGAGCGCCGAGCCAGCAGCCTGCCGCCTTGGTGCCGCGCAGAGCGCCCAGCAGCACCCTGAGCCAGTGGCCTGGCCCCTCCGAGGAGGCCTTAAGGTACAAGACATCCCCTGAAAATAAGACACCGTGTGTTTTTTTGAGTAAAAAAAGTTATAAGACGGTGTCTTAAAAAAGGGAAAACACGGTAGGTAAGCAGAGTTCAAAGAGAGTCCGTAAATAAAGTATGGAGGGTTATTGCACAAATGTGATATGCTGCACCCACATCACAATTTTAGGGCCAACTCCAAGCAGGCATGACTCTGTTGTCCTCCCTCCCCAATGACCAAAAGAGCACTTCACTCCAACTGTCTTTTTTCAGATAACAGTCAAGTGGAGCAAACAGTAAAGGATGTCCAATAAGTGTAGCTCTAGAAACTTCATCATAGCTGCTTAAGAACCTTCTCATCTAGCTGAGATGAACTTTCTACATTATAGTGCTGTACAAAGGTAGTAGCATCAGCCTAGGTAGCTAACCAGCAGGGTCCACAAGGTCACCACATCCCTCTGCCAAGATACAAGGGCTTCAGCCACCACTGAAGAGAGAATGATGTAACATGAGAAATGCATGTGGGTGCTGCAGGCAATTGCTCCAGGTACCATGTTCAAGATACCACGCTGACGGCTCCTATAATGTAAACTTGTAGTTGGACAACTCAGGACTGTTGGAGATTTCACGGAAAGAGCTCGCTGACTTCCAAAGGAGAATGCTCACCTCTTCCTGTAACAGAAGATTCTCTTTTGGAACATTTCCAGGATGATGCCTAAACTCTGTATTATCTGTGTCAGGTGGAGAAAACTATCACAAAGCCTTGGTTCCCTAAGCAGGTAGGGGTGGTTTTCACAATCACCTCTGCCTTTGGCCATGGATCTCACTAAAAGGCCATCCAAATGGGGGGGGGGAGAGATGAATTCTTTGGGTCCAGAGATGTGTATTGTGATTTTGATGAATACTCATAGAACCTAAAGGTAAAGGGACCCCCTGACCATTAGGTCCAGTCGTGACCGACTCTGGGGTTGCGCGCTCATCTCGCATTATTGGCCGAGGGGTACAGCTTCCAGGTCATGTGGCCAGCATGACAAAGCCGCTTCTGGCAAACCAGAGCAGCACATGGAAATGCCATTTACCTTCCCGCTGTAGCGGTTCCTATTTATCTACTTGCATTTTGACGTGCTTTCGAACTGCTAGGTTGGCAGGAGCTGGGACTAAGCAACGGGAGCTCACCCCGTCACAGGGATTTGAACCGCCGACCTTCTGATCGGCAAGTCCTAGGCTCAGTGGTTTAACCACAGCGCCACCTGGGTCCCGACTCAAAGAACCTACAAGAGCCCAAATCAGTATTGAAACCATCTCTCCTCAGACCTCAAGACTTGGAGATAAGCTTCCATGAGCAAAACCAAATCCCTTGGTCTCCATGGCTGGTTTTTGTGTCTCCTTTCTAAAGATACCAGGAATGGAAAGTATCTGTTTTGGGAGACAGACTTGAAGTTGAGGGTGGAACTATGATACAGTGTCCAGAACTCATCTGTCTGAGGTAATCTAGCCCCAGTTCTGGCAGCATGAGTTTAGGCATGACAGGTGTTGGCTGGAGGACTAGAAGCCTCATAATGGTCAATCGGGCTGGTGAGGAATTTCACTTGTTATTTGCATCCTTCCCAGGTGGTATTTTGACCAAAATTGGAACGTTACCCATTGAAAAGGGTAGTAGACAGCTCAGTCTTGGATCCCAATGCTTTAGCCATATGTTTCTGTCCAACCCTAACTCCGCAGATGCCATTACCCTGGCAGCATTCTACCATAAATTATACTGCCCAGTCCAGTTTTCTGCTTCTCTCAGAGAGATGCTCAAAACCTGAATGCACCTGAATGTAAAGGGGTGTGAGTTCACAGAAGAGAGGCAAGAACCACGACAATGTTTGGAGTGCTGGTTATTTAAAAAGAAAGAGGCCTCATGACAACATGACAACATTGAAAAGAATTTTTTGAGAGAATCCTTGAGTTTATTGTGCCATCTATAGAAGAATAGTCCCTCCTGCTTGTTCTACTCCTTCATTGATTTAGCAGTTAATTCCCTCCCCCTAAAAACAATTTCATGGTGCAATGTTTTTTTTTTTTGTACATACTTTTTATTAATTTTACAAAATACAAAAAAGCAAAAAAAAAGGTACATACTTAAACCCCTTTTCCACCTCCTTCCTACCCACCCATGGTGCAATGTTTTAATTCCCGTAAGAATGAGGGAGATGATAGGCCCTGACGCTTGTTATCCCCAATGACCACACTAAACAACAGCCTTTTAGATTAATTAGACCAAATGTCAGTTCTCATTAGCCCCACAATGACTGATTGGGCAGAGGAGGAAGAAGAAAGGAATGCTGAAGTACCCAAAACAAGGAAAATCTCCTGCCCAGAAAACCAGATAGCCCAGAATATATGCCTCTGTGGCATTTAGGTCATAACTGAACATAACCAGCAGCTGAAGTATGCAACTAGCTTTTATATATCTGAACAGCACCACACGAGTACAAGGAATCCCAGGCAGCAGTGCATGTAAGTTTCTATGTAAAAATCAATCAAGGTACCTATGGCAGTTGTAATTTAAATATATGCCCTGTGCCTGCAAATGCACATTCATTTTTAGTATGTTGACTAAATTCTCCAAAGCAGACAGTACCACTGCTAGCAACAGACTGGTCTTATGGCCTGTGCTATTCTAAATGCCATACAGGTATTCTAAAACATTTACTATGGCCCTGGAGTTTCAAGCCCTGGAGTGGGACTGAGAAGAAGTTGCAGAAGGGTAAGGAAAAAGAAGTCTTTTGCCTAGATTTCTGGGTCACTGGAAAGCATATTCTGCTGTAATTTATGAGGGTCAAACTGCTCGCGACACTTAATGGCTCCTGAGGAAATATGTGTCTTGTTCTTTAACTGCATGCCAGCTTTCGAAAAATAGATACCTCTATTATTACCATGGAGGATCAAGATCTTGGGATGGGACTACGGATACAAAAACACTGTGGTTCAAAGTAGGGTTTATCTAGTAAATATTGAGCAGGGAGCTGCATGTAAGTTGCAAAACTCTGAATATGGCATGTGAAATTTGATGGGTAATGTGGAAGGAGAGTATAAATACGGGGTCTGGGGAGCTTACATGAGACCTACCATACTTACCAGTCCAGTTTTAATTCCAGTCCAATTAAACTCAGAAAGGATTTATCCATGTAGTGATTAGTTCAGGGTTTATTCCAAGCTGTTTCAGCAAGCATTTGGGAGGAAAAACCAATTGCTTTCCAATAATTCCAATGTTGGGTTATTTGCATGGGTGATATTATATGCATGGACATTATTGTATTGTCCTATTGTCCTCCAAGAGTATAGTGTAGTTTTACGTGCTGTGCACCTCTCCTACATGGTGGAGAGCTGTCTGAAAATCCAGCAACCCAACACATCACCCAAATTTCACAATTACATACAAACAAGTCAAACATCCAGTCGTGGCTTTCAATAACTGAAAAATCTAGGTATATTTTACATTGCATATATCTTAAATTTCAGTACAGGGAATTACTTGGAAACAACATTGCCCCTCCATATAGTGGTCTGAGAAGTCGGGAGAGTAAATAGAAACCTCCCTTTACTGACATGCAGAGAAAAAAAGGGGTGGGGTGACAAGTATCATCAAACAGGTTTTATCTTCCTTAATAACACCCTTCTCCACTCTCCTGTGTTAATTTAGGCATTCTGAGAGTGCTATATTTTAAAATGCATAATTTAATTTAATTTAAAATTAGAAACTTTGCTCAAGGCAGCTGACAAGCAGCATCTAATAAAAGCAAAATTAATACACGAAAGAAAGAAGCTAGTAAGACAACAACATGCAGAAGTGCAAAACAATGTTCTCATACAAATGCTAGTCTTAAAGGGAAAAAAAATTAACAGCCAGGTTGCTGGGGGCTTATTCAAGTGCTCGTGGTTCTTTAAGCAGCTTCTAATTGTGTTATTTGCAGTCAGGCTACAGGAGCCTTACTCCTAGTCCACAGAAACCCTTGGGTTTGAGACTTGAATAAGGGCAGCTCATACAACAAGGGCTAGAGATTTACTTTGCTTCAAAAAAGGGAAGCTGTGATGGAGACTCCTAAAGTCGGTGGGATTTCTTGAGCAGTTGACCCTAAGCACTTGTTACACCCCCTCAAGATGTTAAGTGGGGGGAAATATGCATTCAAACTGTTAAAAGAAATAATGTGCGTGTTTGAGCTCTTGCCAATTTCTCACCTTGGAGAATTCTTGTTTTGGTCTAATGTAGTACTCTCTACTTCTCCCTGACTTCCTGAGGTGGACTCCAAATACCTTAAGTACAATTAGATAAAAGAGAGACACAGCAATACATCCTTATTAAGGGAACCACTGCTGAGGTGTTAGATGCTTTGCATCAATGTTTCCATTATTCCCCAAGTCTTTCACTGTGATGCTTGGGTTGTATTGATGGTTCAAAAGATTACAAATCCAAACTTTACAGAACTGGCTGACAGTGATATATTTGCCAGTTGCAAATTAGTCCAAGCAAGTTCTAAAATCTGCTCAGACAAATGTGATTCTTAGCAAGTTCTGAACTGTCTCCTTCAGGCTACAATGATTAATTTCATTAGACACTTTAACTTTAAAAAATTAGTGTTAAGGTAGCATGTCAATCACAATATCTATTTCCAGCAAGGCTTGAAGTCACAGGATGCAAAGCTCATATAAAGTACTTTGTTCATTTAAATCCAAGGGAGCTGACTTTATTTTCACACTATTTTGTAGTACCATGACTTAATTCTTGAGCATGCAAAGCAATGTAACGTGTGATTTTTAAAGCATTTTATTATATCAAAGATATATGAATATTCATAGCTGCCAAGTTTTCCCTTTTCTCGCGAGGAAGCCTATTCAGCATAAGAGAAAATCCCTTAAAAAAAGGGATAACTTGGCAGCTATGGAATATTTCAAATAGTGAACAATATAAACATACAAATAGAGAAAAGTTCATTCTCAATGAATGAAAAGGAAGATCAAATAACAACAACAGCATCAAAGTTAACATATGTTTTTACCCTACAGACTGAAAAATGTATGATTTAAATCTTGGCCTGGATCATCTGTAGGGCTCACTAACTAATAATGTAATTTAATTAAGATCACCGCTCTTTAGCAAAAAGGAAAAAAAAACTTCTGAGGGATTTATGTTTTACACACCCGCCCAAAAAAGAAAATTAAACAAGGAAAGGCAAAGCATACATATGTAGCCAATGTTAAAATTTCAATGAAATTAGGGTATCTAAAAGGCCTGGTCAAAAAAAAGTATTTAGCCACCACTGAAAAGAAAACAAAGAGAACAATAGGAGCGGCCTCCCCTTCTCTGGGAAGAATTCCAGAGATGTAATGCCACCACTGAAAGGGCACTGTCACTTCTGATGACGCAGGTGTCCCCTAAGAATTCTCCCCATGGTTTTTTATCCTCCCTGGCAGGTGATAAATGAAGCATCAACAACAGCATGAGCACAGTATGAACCATCAGTAAACCATATTCCCTCTCTTTGGCTTCACCATCAGCTGTTAACTAAAACCTTTATGCTAATGTAATCAGAAAAGCGCTTGGGAAAAGAATTAGGAAAATGTTTCTTTCTTGTTTCCTTCTCAAAGACACTATTCTTATATTTATCTAATCCATGGTCTTCAAGTGTTTGATGGTGTTATCCTTTTTGTAGGCCAGGCCAAGAAGTTAAGACCTATTTGAAATGGCTTTAAGTCTGCTATTTCTTTATGAAGCCCATCCTTCTTGCCCTAAAAAAAATCTCCAGATGATTTCCAACCCTGAAAAAACATTTTAGGACAAGAGCAAGTAGATGCTAGATTCATGTAGCCAAGTAATATAAAGACAGTACTTAAGATGGCGGTTGGAGCTTGCATTTTAAGGACCGTGTGGATTAATTTGTGAAGTATATGGATAAGTGGGTGGCCATATCAGATGCTCCATTTCTTTGCAGGAAGGCCTGTGGTCAGGCTTTTAATTAGGAAGTAGCACAATCTTACCTAGCTTGGAAGGGGTGTAAGGGACATAACTAGGAAAAGCTCCTAGCTCAAGCAGTTTTCTTGAGGAAAGACTGCACTTCCCTGAGGCATATGAATTATGGAGCATTCACAAATATTGCAACCACAAAAGAAAAGGGTTGAGTCACAGAATGCTTAGAATCAATGGACTTGTAATAAGGGAAGGAGATAGTTGGTTGGGCAGGGGTGAAGCCTCACTCAGTATTTAGGGATATGGAGGTTGTTGGTGAATGAGTGGTACAAAGGCAAAGGCCAGGAAGCTCCATATATGACTTGATCTAGGACAGGTGTTGGCAACGTTTTCCGGCCGTGGGCCAGAGCATTCGCACAGACTATCGTCCGTGGGCCGGACATGCGCAGAATCGATTTCCGGTGCCGCACTGCCCATGTCCGGCGCGCTTCTACGGCTGCTCAGACGCCGGAAATCACGTCTGCGCAGAAGCGATTTTCGGCGTCTGCATAGGCGCAGACGCGATTTCCAGCATCTGCGCAGGCACCATTGACGAGTCGCCACGCAGCACTGGTTTAGCACAGCGCACGGGGGACTTGCTGAGCGGGCGGCTCAGTGACTGGGCAGCTTGTGGCCCGGATAAACAGCCTCCATTGGCCGTTTCCGGCCCATGGGCTGGAAGTTGCTGATGTATGATCTAGGATATGGTTCCCATATTTTTTTCCAATGAATCCGGGGACACTTTTTTTTTAACTGAGTAGCAACAGGAAGTCAGTAGTGGGGATTGCGAGGCAAAAGACCCTGGGCCCAAGCACACATGCATATTGTATAAAGGTACAAAGCCCTTCTTTCATACCCTGTGAAACATAAATGCACAGAGTTTCCTTAAAAAACTGGGCAGCGGCGCTCCACCCACCCTTGACTCCCGAGCCTTCCCTGATCTCCTGCCCCCTTCTCCCTTTGTTTTGACAGATCGGGGGGGGGGGAGGCTCGGGAGTCGCGGGTAGGCGGCTGTTGCCCAGAAGGGCCACAAGGTGCACAGTTTCTTTGCCAGGAAAGGTGCAAAGCCCTTCTTTTGCACCCTGTGAAACAAATGCACAGATTTTTATAATAAAAACCACTGGGAAACGGCCAGGCAGCCGTGACTCCCAAGCCTCCCTTGATCAGTCAAATCAAAGGGGTAAGGGGTCAGGAGATCTGTAACGCGGGACATCCCCGGTTCCCCTTTGGCAGTGGTGGTAGCAGCGGCAGCCTCAGCAGCCTGGAGCCAGTCTGGTAGCGCAATTGGCTCTGACTGGCTTCAGGAGCTGCCCGCTGCCGTGGCTCCCACCATTTTTCCTCTCCAGAAGTCACCATATGATGTGTTGTGCACAAGACACATCATATGGGGACTAATAGAGAGGGAAAATGGTGGGCGCCACGGCAGCGAGCAGCTCCTGAAGCCAACCAGAGCCAACTGCGCTACCAGACTGGCTCTGGGCTGCTGAGGCTGAGGCTGCTGCTGCCACATTTCCTGGGGACAGATTTGCAAATCTGGGGACATTCCGGGGACAAAATTTGCAAATCTGGGGACTGTCCCTGGGAACTGGGGACGTCTGGTAACCCTAATCTAGGATATATGAGCAAAAGCAAGTTTCCACATATCAACTTTCTCTTCTGCTGTTGTGCAGTAAAGGGAGGCAAAACAAGAGAAAGTTGAATCTGATATCTTTGGCACAGTTAAGAAATAATCATCACTAGACATTCCTTAAACCAAGGGGAAAGCGAAGCAAGTGTCATATTCAACCCCATTGCCCTTTCCCAAACATGCTTTTATCTAAGTAGTGATCAACACTAATCAATCTGCTTAGCTGGAGAGTGTTGGGTGGGCAGGCACTCCTATAAAATGGCAATAGATTTCCAGTCTTCTGGTATAATCATTGTTTCCTGGATTGGAACTAGTGATTAAAAAATAACCATCCAAATGTATTGGTGCAAGTAATCACTTAAAATTATAGTAAGTAGCGAGTAAATATTAAGCATAACGGAAGATAGCAGAAGATGTTTTTCTATGGAAACCAAAGTGCTAGATGTGGGCATTGTTATTCTTTGTTTCACAGGGACAAAGTAGCCTTTGAGAAAAAAAAAATTCTAAACCTCCTGCTGTCCTTGATATGTTTCTGGTTTCCAGCCTGTAGATAAATCAAGGACTTCAATATCCAAATATGTCTCAGAAGCTGCACAAACAAGAATAATGATGGGAAATGTCTGCTGCTCAATAGCGGATCACAAACACTGAAACCAACAATCCATACATCTGTCACCTGCTAGGCAAGAAAATACTAGCCAAAAATATTAAGAGGCAAAATGTTGCACTTTTAGCAAAACTAATCTGAAAACTCACTGTTGATAAAGAAGTGCAAAGTCCTTATGCCCTGATCTGTGAGGACCCTGGAATTAGTTGTCAAGGCAAACAAGATAAGATTTAAAACATGCAAACCCAGATCCTAATCCAGTGACCATCTGTGCTTGTTCGTTCCTCATCCTTTGGTAGACAAATAGCTTTAAGTACAACAAGAATGAGAAGAGCCAACAGACAGCGCAGATATGGGATATTATAATGCTATTTCAGCTCAGGGAACCCTCATTGTAGAGGAAACTATGTACAACTGATTTATGACAGTCTGACATGCTTATTCAGAAATGCCCCTTTGTTCATTTTACATTTTAATGCATACTTAACTAATTTAGACTTTCTGAAACAATACATGAATTGAAACTTAGTTATTCTATGAAATTCATATTTTCTGAATTTTCCTCTCCAACCTGAAAATGTGCAAAAAGATGTGTATTGGAAGAAAGGGCATAAAAATGCACATACGTATTAGTGAAAATAACATTTATAAATTATATTAGGAGAAACTGCTTGCAAAAATGGGTGTATTAGGCAAAATTGTGTATATTAGGAGAAGTGCACACTATTTTCATGAGGATTCTTTAAAAAACAAACACCGCAAAAAGTGATGTAGAAATGTGATGAATGAAATTTAGGATTGGGGGAAAGAGACACTGAGAGAAACCAAAATTGAAGGATTTATCCATCCCTAGTTAAGTCAAGCTAGAGAAGAGCATCCAAGCCAGGATGCTTAGGATTGCAGCTTCAGTCTCTCAAGGGGTTTTGCTTGGAACAGAGCAGAACTCCAGCACAGAGTGTAGCAGCATCTCATTTTCTCATTCTCTGGATTGGACTGTGAGCTAATGTTTTAGCTTTCTCTTATGTGCTTGGTGCAGAAAAGTGATGGGATGAACACTACACTGACAGATTCCATTTTTCCTACTCGTTATGCTGAAAGTACCCTAATCCATTTTGAGGCTGAAAGGGCTTTTAGAAACATCATTCAGTGCCTCAAGATGGCGATTTATCTCTACATGACTTTCCACTGGACATGGGAGCCTAGCGCATGGGAAAGCATCATGTTCAAGGAGACAAACAAACTGTGGCTCTAGTGCAGGCATCCCCAAACTGCGGCCCTCCAGATGTTTTGGTCTACAACTCCCATGATCCCTAGCTAACAGGACCAGTGATCAGGGATGATGGGAATTGTAGTCCAAAACATCTGGAGGGCCGAAGTTTGGGGATGCCTGCTCTAGTGTGTCAAACCTAGCAAGCATGGGGGAGGGGGACCTGGATCCAGACCAGGACAAGCCTGGGGCTTGTAAGGAGGTCTTAGCCCTCTGTCCCTATTGCGTTCCCAATCAGGATTCTGCCATACCTATTACTCTTTTAAAAACCATATGGGAATGCGGTCCATTATATGGCAGTCCTCAAGGTCTGTGGATGCTACATGATTGCATTAATAAGCCTTCATAAACCCCAGGTTTTTCACAGTCCTTCAGCCATAAAAGCAATCCCAAGGATAATATAAATGCTGGCTCCTCCTTGACAACTTTTTCAGTATTTACACCTCTGGCTGTATGGGTTGAAAAGCTGTGAAATATGGCAATAGAGGGTTAGAGGAGGCAAAGGTATCAAAAGTGGGCTAAGGATAGGGATACCTAGGATAGATGAACACTAGCAAGTCCGAGAAAGCTTTTTAAAATGGGAAAACAGATGAGCACCAGCAATCCATTCAGGGTTAAATGAGGGCACTTTCCTATAGCTCATGTGCACCAGTGCTTTCCATTAGCTAAAAGGTTGTTTATGCAATTGTGCCCATGTTCACATGCTAGAAAAAAAATGCCCAGTGTTCCAATGCACACAATAGCTTGTATGCATTATTTTTTTGGAGGGGCGGTCAAAGCAAAACATAATGAAAGTTATGGAAAGCTGCAGCAGTTGCAAACTCTACACAGCCAGCAATGATTTCAAGATCCAAAAATCTGTGCCAAAAGAAGGGCAGATAAACAAATGGACTGCTGCTGTTTGACAACCAGGAAAATGTAATATAGAAACCCAGATTCCAGGGGGCAATTTGGAGAGAGGAAATTTCAGAAATATCCCTTAACATGTGTAGTATAGATTTTACTATTATTATCATCTTAATTCCAAAGAAACAAAGGCAGAAAGGACAAGGGGTTTAACAAGAGCAAGAGAGTGAGCCTGTGTAGCAGAATCAGGATGAGACTTCATAGGTGCTGCATCAGGAGGTTTGGGGCCTACAGACAAAAAATATTCAAAGCCATTCTCTAAACATCACATAGCAGAGTCTCATATACACCCTTTTCTAACATGCTGATTAGATAGCTTCCTATAAATTTAATAAATAGTTAGCAAAGCCATCTAGAAAGGCACCATGCTCTACTACCAATATATTAGCTCATTCCCCTTGTCTGGGTAAGCACAGTGTGTTTGTTAAGAGAGTGTCTAAGAACCACAAGGTTCCCATTATATGTAATTGCTCTTTACAATGACTGGCTATCTCTGGTGAAAATGAATCAGTGATCTCCACTATAACGGAATCTATTAAAAAGCTGGAGAGCACAGCTCGTCTCTTTGATGTTGAAAAGGAAGAATTTCAATAGGCAGTCTCATCAGGCTGTCTAACAAAGCAGAAGTAAGGGCTGCAGGCAGGAGCAGGCTGATATCATGGGTCACTGGGAAAGTAAGTCGACTGTAGCATCACATGGCTGTTCAACTGCTAGCCGGTTACCTAAGGGGACAGTAGAGTATGGCTGTGGTTGGGATTTCGAAACATACAGATGCTTTGATTAAAACACAGAGATTTCTAAAGTGTGCCTCCACCAGCTTAAAACTGTTTGATCCTTTCCAAAGTAACTGGCCGCTGACTCTGCCAGGGCCAGCCCTAGCCATTTTACTGCCTAAGACAGCGCAGCAAACTGAGATCCTTCTCTTGCCAGTCGAAGGGTACAGCACACAAGTTATTTTGGCACCTGAGGCAGAAAATCCCACAAGCACCTCTATCCCCAAGTAAAAATAGCAATAATCCATCAAATAACTATTTGCTGTCCTTTCGTGACATGCCAACCCAGCTGCCTACAGCGGAGGTTGGTTCATTAGGGCAATGGGCACTGTGGGAACTAACCTCCATCTTCTTCTCCCTGTCTGCCTTCATACTTACAACCTGTCAGTTTTCTTAATGCCTGTGGCAACTTCCTTATCCTTAGTCCCAGGGTTGCCCTGGTAGAACTCAGAAGGGAGGAGGATGGGGACTAAATTATCATTCGTTTGCTCTGCTTGTCACTGCCTCTACCTAGTGCAGGTCACCCTGACTTCTGCCCCAGCTATCACCACTGGCTTTCTTAGGTCTCACTCAGTGGCAGGACCATCCTTGCGCAAGTTGAGCAGATAAGCAACAGCAGATAAACTGACATATAGAATACCAGTGAATTAAGGCAGAAATTTGCTAAGGGGATACTTGTGCAACATAACTTGGAGGCGGGGAGGAGACTCTTATGTTTTTGAATGCTCTCTCATACAAATCCTTCACTGTTGAAATGTAGCATCGTTGGAGGAAAACTAGGCTGAAACCTTCTCCCCAACTTACTTATCGGAAGCTAAGACAAGTTTGGAGCAAGTCCTCTTTGGCGAGGGCTGTACAATATTTAAAATGTGCCCTTTCCAGTGAATCCCAAAGTATCCCACTTCCCTAGCACAAAGATAAGACCACACATAGAGTAAGTTATAAACTGTTTTACTTATAAAACTCTTCAGAGGTTAGATTCATGTGCTTTTCCATAAAAAAAAAGTTGGAAAAAGTTTACTGCTCAGGCAGTAGTTGGAAAAAGTTTACTGCCCAGGCAGTAAAACATTGTTTGGTTACTGTGAGGGGGAAGGGATATCGCGAAGCCCCTCCCCTCCTGAGTTCCAGCCCAGACCCGAGCGAGGCTGAAAAGAAGGAAAGCTCCAGCTCAAGTGGGGAAACAGGAAGTGGGTTCCAAGGCTCTGGCAGGGAAAGAGAGCCATCATCCTAGGTGGGACAGGAAAGGGAAAGGAAGGGGGGCAGGCCAGTCCCCCCAATTCCGGAACTTCGCAAAAGGCGTCGGGGGAAGAGGATGGGTCTCCCCAAGTTATTATGTTGGCGCAAAACACGCCAAAAGCCACTGGGAGGTTCTGATTCAAGCTAAACAGATGTGTCTTTGTAAATAGCACTGCCATTAGCACTGTAAATACTCAGCACCAATAAAACCATAAAATGCAAAGCTGTGTAGAGTCGTTACTCTGAAGTAGCCTTCTCCAGCCACCGTGACAGCAACCTCCCAGTCTTTCTGGCTACTTTGGAGCGGCAGCGATGAGTGCGCAAGAAGCTGAGCAGTGGAGGCTGGAAGCCGAGGCCACAGCACAGGAATTGCGGAATTTACAGACCCTGACAACGCAGGCACACCAGCAATTACTTGCAGCTCAGGAAGAAGCACAAGCAACGCGGGAGGAGCTGAACAAACTGGCAGAGCAGGTGAGAGCGAAAGATGAGACTGAGAAGCAACTCAGGGTGATGGTGGCGGAGTTACAGAAAAAGCTAGATGAGGAAAAGGCTGCAAGAGGTGGGGGGGTGCCCCAGCCCCAGCTAGTCCAAGTGAGGAGGGGACAGAGCCTAGTCACCAAGTTTAGCGGCGACCCGAGAGAGTACCTAGGCTTTGAGACGGAAATAAATTATGCGCTGGAACTGCATGCGGCAGAGTTCCCAGATGACGCGTACAGAGTCTCCTTTATCATAGAGCATTTGACGGGGGCTGCCAGAGAATGGGTCAGACCGCTCATCACGCAAAAAAATAATTGCATAAAGAATGCAAAACTCTTCTTAGAAGCGTTGAAAATCATGTATGCCAGTGACTCGGAAATGGAAGCCACGCAAGAGCAGCTTCACAACTTAACACAAGGGAAATCGACAGTTCGAGACTACTGGGCGAGATTCACCATGCTAGTGCACAAACTGGGGTGGGATTTGAACAGTGAGCCAGTGAAATCAGCCTTCTACCTGGGGTTGCACTCAGACGTTAAGGATGAACTAGCGAGAGGTCCGAAACCGCGGACGATGGATGAGTTAAGCAAAGCGGCGCTAGCGGTGGGGGTGAGACAGGAATCCAGATGGAATGACAAACAAACAACGCGCGCAGCAAAGCCTTGGTTCCCACGCTCCCAGGACAGACCTCATCACCAAACCCCACCCCAGGGCCCACCCCTAGTCCCGCCCAGCCCGAGCTCAGAGCCGGAACCGATGGAGATCGGTGGAGCGCGCGCGCGGGCTTTTCAAACCCCGGCGGCGCCAAGACGCAAGGTCGGAAGAGGCGGGAATTGCTTTCTCTGCAACTCCCCCCAGCATCGAGTCAGAGACTGCCCTCATCGCAGGGAGTGGCAAGGAAGGGCGGAAACGGTTGTGCCTTCCCCCACTGAAGCAGCACCACAGCAGGGAAACGAGACAGCCTGGCTGCAGGAGACAAGGGGCAGCAGCCAGGCACAGTTAGAACTAACCGGCCCCAACCCGCCCACCCGCACAGCGAGGGGCAGCGACAGCCCACCCACCCCCAGAGCAGGGGTGGTTCCAGAAGTGACGCTAATGCTCCCAAATGGCTATCCCCTGACGGTACTCGCGTTAATTGACAGTGGTGCCTCAGCCAACTTCTTCTCGAGAAACTTTGCAGAAGAGCACCAAATCCAACTTCTGCAGCTGGACTTCCCCCTGCACGTCTCCACCATAGACGGCAGGGAGTTGCTGGGGGGGGGGCATCACCCACCAGACCCCCCCCCATGAGAATGGCGGTGGGGCGACACTCAGAGACACTGGCATTCAATGTCACCACCATTTCCGACCCCCCCATCGTCTTGGGCATGAGCTGGCTGGCGCGCCATGACCCCTCCATCAGTTGGCACCAGAGATGCATCACGTTTGGATCGGACTTTTGTCTGGAACATTGCATGCAGCGCCAACCAGGGGAGGGGCCTCCCATCGCCACAGTGGCCACCATGCACATCAAAGGGGGTGAGGCAATACCCAAACCGTACTGGGACCTACAGGAGGTCTTCAGCGAAGCGGAGTCCGACCACCTACCCCCACACAGGTCCTTTGACTGTCAGATCAACCTGGTGCCAGGGGCCACGCTACCCCCAGCCAAGCTGTACTCCATGTCAGATCAGGAACTGGAGGATCTGAGGGAGTTCATCGACAAGAACCTCAAGCGGGGGTTCATCAGAGAAAGCAAGGCAGCGGGGGGCAGCCCGGTCTTCTGGGTGGACAAGAAGGACACGCAACAGCACCGTCTGGTGGTGGATTTTAGACGGCTGAATTCCATGACGGAACCGGTGGCTTTCCCAATGCCCAGAGTGGATGATCTGCTGACAGCGGCACGCAGGGGCAAGATCTTCACCAAGCTCGACCTGAGGGGGGCGTACAACTTGATCAGAATCCGGGAAGGTGATGAGTGGAAGACCACGATGTTCACGCCGCTGGGCTCTTTTGAATATCTGGTGATGCCCTTCGGTTTGCAAGGGGGCTCAGCATGCTTCCAGGCCTTCATGCACCACGTCCTGGGGTCCCTCCTCTTCAAGAAATGCCTGGTCTTCCTGGATGACATCCTTATATACTCCAATGACCCCGAGCAGCATGTGAAGGATGTCAGGGAGGTGTTGCAGCGCCTGAAGGAGAACCACCTGTATGTGAAGCTGGAGAAATGCAAGTTTCACACCAGGGAGGTGGACTTCCTGGGCTACAAGCTGTCAGACAGGGGCCTAGCGATGGACAAGGACAAGGTGCAGGCCATCCTGGACTGGCACAGCCCCAGGACGCGCAAAGATGCCCAACGCCTCCTAGGCTTCGCCAACTTCTACAGGAAGTTCATCAAGAACTTCTCTCGCGTTACGGCTCCCATCACGGACTGCCTGAGAGGCAAGCAGAAGTTCAGGTGGACACCAGAGGCGCAAGCAGCGTTCGAAAGCCTCAAGAGGGTGTTCGCTTCCGACCAGAACCTGTTCCACGTGGTGCAGGATGCGCCCCTACGCGTTGAAACCGATGCTTCAGACAGAGCTTTGGGCGCCATTTTGCTGCAACTGGATGCCAACAGAGAGTGGAGACCCTGTGCCTTCTTCTCCAGAAAGCTGACCCAGCCAGAGCGCAACTACACGGTGTTTGATAAGGAGCTTCTCGCGATCCACGCTGCGTTCCAGCATTGGAGACACTTCCTTGTGGGCGCTAAGCATCCCATTCAGGTGTGCACGGACCACAAGAACTTGGAGTTCTGGAGAACAGCCAGGGTGCTCAACCAGCGACAGATACGGTGGGCAGAGTTCTTCTCGCACTTCAACTTCTCCATCCACTACATACCGGGGGAGCAGAACGTCAGGGCGGATGCCCTCTCCCGCAAGCCAGAGTACATGGAGGAGGAGTTGCCACCAGCACCCCGGCACATTTTCCCCCCATCAGCATGGTCCTGCGGAGCAGCAGTGGTGAGCGAGGCAGAACTCACAGCACTGACGGCAACAGATGAGTTTGCCACCCGCATCTTCAGAGAGCTGCGAGGGGGGAGGGAGCAGGCAAGAGACTTTGAGGAAAGGAGGGGGTTGCTTTTTTACAGGGGAGCCCTGTACCTGCCCACCAACCAGCTCAGTGGTAAGGTCCTCAAGCAGATGCACAACAACCCGACGGCGGGTCATTTTGGAAGGGACAAAACCGCTCACCTAGTCATGAGACACTTCTGGTGGCCAGGGGTGCGGGAGGATGTTCGGGACTATGTAAGGGGCTGTGACACCTGCCAGCGAGCAAAGGTGGTCAGAGCACCACCAGCAGGGTTGCTGGAGCCATTAGCCACACCGCACAGGCCGTGGGAAGTAGTGTCCATGGACTTCATCACCGACCTGCCGTCGTCCAGAGGCAAGACCGCAGTGTTGGTGGTGGTGGACCTCATGTCCAAAATGTGCCATTTTATACCGTGTGCCAGGGCGGTCTCTGCAGAAGAGACAGCCAAACTGTTTGTTGACCACGTATTCAGACTGCATGGATTACCTTTAAGAGTTATTTCGGATAGAGGCCGCCAATTTGTTTCCAGGTTCTGGAGGCGGCTCATGAACCTCCTGCAGGTGGAGGTCAGCTTGTCGACGGCTCGGCACCCGCAGACCAATGGACAGGCGGAGCGGGTCAACGCCATTCTGCAGCAGTACCTGAGATGTTACGTCAGCCAGAGGCAAACGGACTGGGTGGATCGCCTGCCACTGGCAGAATTTGCCTACAACAATGCGGTGCACGTCTCCACAGGGGTGTCGCCCTTTAAGGCCAACTACGGGCGCGACCTCAGATCTTTCCCGGAGAGGGAGGGGGAGGAGGAGGAGGAGGGCCCACAGGCAGAGGATTGGGCAGAGGAACTGGAGACGGTGCACCAGCAGCTCAGAGAGCACTTGGAGAGGGCCAAGGAAGCGTACAAGAAGGGGGCAGATCGCCACAGGCGACCGGGGGAGGTCATCAGGGTGGGGGACAAGGTT
This sequence comes from Zootoca vivipara, assembly GCF_965207765.1. Lineage (NCBI taxonomy): Eukaryota > Metazoa > Chordata > Lepidosauria > Squamata > Lacertidae > Zootoca > Zootoca vivipara. Next base: position 62,217,853 of record NC_142587.1, read on the forward strand.
TGGTTGTCCTCGGAGGGCCTGCCCACCAGAGGGAGGTGCAAAAAGCTGGCACCCAGAAGGTTGGGCCCCTTCACGGTCACGCAGCAGGTAAACCCGGTGGCATTCAGGCTGGCACTGCCAGAGGACATGAGGGTACACCCAGTGTTTCATAGATCACTGCTGTCTCCGTACAGGGAAAGTAGCAGGTTCCGAGACAGCGCACAGACCCCCGAGGGAGGGTGGAGGCAGGGAGCCACTCAATGAAGCAACGGCCATCCTTGATTCACGAAGGGGGGTGGGGGGCCTGGAGTACCTCATGGCATGGGAGGACGCCCCGCCATCCCAAAATGAGTGGATCCCAGCCACTCAGATACAGGAGGAATTCTTAGTGGAAGAATTCCACGCCCTCTTCCCACACAGGCCCAAGCCCTGGCACATGGAACGGGAATGGGAGGAGGAGGAAACACAGGAGGGGGAAAGCAGTTCACCATGGAGATGGGAAGCAGAGTTTGAGGACACGGAGGAGGAGATATGGGCAGTTCCGAGGTCCACTCAGTCAGAGGACGAGGTGGACTGGCAGCAGATTTTCACCCCCACCAGTTCTGAGGCCACGGACTTTTTGGGATTTCCCTCTTCACAGGAGGAAGGAGGGAGACAGAGGGACTGGGGGGAGGTGTTCACACCAACCGGATCGGACAGCACGGAGTTTCTAGGTTTTCAGTCACCACTGACACCCGAGCAGCCTCTAGGGAGGGGAGAAGGGGGGCCTGGGAGGGGAATGGATGTGAGGGGGAAGGGATATCGCGAAGCCCCTCCCCTCCTGAGTTCCAGCCCAGACCCGAGCGAGACTGAAAAGAAGGAAAGCTCCAGCTCAAGTGGGGAAACAGGAAGTGGGTTCCAAGGCTCTGGCAGGGAAAGAGAGCCATCGTCCCAGGTGGGACAGGAAAGGGAAAGGAAGGGGGGCAGGCCAGTCCCCCCAACTCCGGAACTTCGCAAAAGGCGTCGGGGGAAGAGGATGGGTCTCCCCAAGTTATTATGTTGGCGCAAAACGCGCCAAAAGCCACTGGGAGGTTCTGATTCAAGCTAAACAGATGTGTCTTTGTAAATAGCACTGCCATTAGCACTGTAAATACTCAGCACCAATAAAACCATAAAATGCAGAGCTGTGTAGAGTCGTTACTCTGAAGTAGCCTTCTCCAGCCACCGTGACAGTTACAAACTGGTAAAAGTTTCTAAACTATTGGTATACAAAAACACTAGTTTCAGACTCCATGGTTAAAGCCAAGCGGCCAGAGGAAACAACTCAGAGCTTCTTCCATACTAAATTCACATGTAGACTGAATACAACAAGAAACTTGGTTGTCCATCTTCTTTCAAGGTGAGGGGAAGTGACATAGGCTAAGCCTGACAGGACAGCTAACTTATGTCATTAACCCATTCATGCATTAATTAGACTCATGCACACTAGTCATATGAGGCTAGTTACCCTATAAGTATTTTGTTAGATATTTCAGATGTTTTGCATGTTTTTAGAAAAAAAAAGTTTTTATTTTGTTTTAAAAACAACACACAAACCACATTTATTATAGTATGGTAGCCACTGCTAGAGAACAATGATAGCTACTCTTAATCCAGGGCATGAAAAGTTAAAGATAAATTCTACAGATTAATTTCAACTAGATATACCTCTGACAAAAAAAAATCTTTTCAAATGGACTTGTGATAAAGGATGTTCTCTTTCCTAAATGAAGAGTAGTCTGCCATTTTATACAATATTAAGCAAGACTCGAGTCTTGATTTACTTCAGACTGGAAAAATAAGCTAGCACAAAGTAACTAACAGCAAAAGGTGGCAAGAAAGAGAATCCAGTAAGTGGAATGCTCTTCCCAGGAAAGTTCTCCTGGCGCCTTCATTATACACCTTTAGGCGCCAGGCAAAATGTTCCTTTTTAACCAGGCCTTTAGTTGATTTGATTGACATCCTATGCCCTTTTAAAATGTGAGATTGTTTTTTATTGGGGGGGGGGGGTAATTGGGTTGTTGTTTTTTATTATTATTATTAATTTTGTGGTTTTATATTTTGATTTTATTCTGTGAACCGCCCTGAGACCTCCGGGTACAGGGCGGTATATAAATTCAATAAATAATAATAAATAAAAGTAAGTGCAGCTCTGGTCAAATTCATCGCAGCAGTTCTTTAGCATCAGTTAATGGCTCATTTACACTGTATTTCTAATCAGTAACATACAAGCCTAAAGAAGCATTTGATCACTACACAAGGTAATAAAACCTAATTAAATTTTATCAGGCAATGAATAAAATATGAAAAAAATGCAGATGTAACAAAGTAGCGTTATCTGAACTTTAACAGGACAAAATTAATTCATTCCATTGGTTGAAAAAAAAAAACCCACATTCAGGGTTTTTTCATTTTTAATTGTTTCATTACTTTGTCAATAGCTGCCCTGGGCTCCTTCAGGAGGAAGGCAGGGCAGAAATAACAATAATAAGGAGGAGGAGGAGGAGGAGGAGGAGGAGGAGGAGGAGGAGGAGGAGGAGGAGGAGAAGAAGAAGAAGAAGAAGAAGAAGAAGAAGAAGAAGAAGAAGAAGAAGAAGAAGAAGAAGGGGAGAAGAATATTTAATAAGAGAGGAATAGTTAACTGTTTAGCACACATACAACACAGTCTACAGTACTGTAGTCCAAGAAATGTTTTACAACTCGATCCAATTAATTCAGCTGATGCTGATACATAGGCTAAACACATGGAGAAAGAGTGGGTATCTGAAACAAAATAAAAAAATTACTTCCAGCAGCACCTTAAAGACCAACTAAGTTTTTATTTTGGTATGAGCTTTCGTGTATCTGAAGAAGTGTGCATGCACACGAAAGCTCATACCAAAATAAAAACTTAGTTGGTCTTTAAGGCGCTGCTGGAAGGAATTTTTTTTTTATTTTGGGTATCTGAAAGGTGGAGTAAACTTCAAAAAATATTGGCTGTAGCAGGAGGGGAAGGTGCAATTCTGGCTTCATGCCAGAGAACAAAACAACCAAACAACACTGCTAGGGAGGACGTGATTCCTTTGAAGTAGAACTACAGTGGTACCTCGATTTAAGTACACAATTGGTTCCGGAAGTCTGTACTTAACCTGAAGCGTACTTAACCTGAAGTGAACTTTCCCATGGAAAGTAATGGAAAGTGGATTAATCCGTTCCAGACGGGTCCACAGAGTACTCAACCTGAAGCGTACTTAACCCGAGGTATGAGTGTAATTGGTTCTGGAAGTCCGTACTTAACCTGAAGCGAACTTTCCCACTGAAAGTAATGGAAAGTGGATTAATTTTCAGACAGGTCCGCGGAGTACTTAAACTGAAAGTACTCAAACCAAAGCGTACTTAAACAGAGGCATGACTGCAGTTCACCAGGTGGGACAGTAGTTCAACCTAGCTTCCCAGCAGATAGGTTGCTGTTGCTTACTGGGGGTGAGAGGGGAAGGGGTGAGGTGGCAGGGAGGTCAGTGTGAGAAAACGCACCAGCAGATTGGTCCCCAAAGCACACTTCCTCCCCACAGACATCCCCTCCCCCTTTCAGTAAGCAACCTGCCTGCCAGGAATGTAATGTAGTGGCTCCTCCCCACCAGACATGTCACTTCTGCTTTGAAAGCAGGTAATGCCTCTGCAGCATGGGTGATTGAACAATTCAAGTACACCTGATTTCAGATGCACCGAAGAATGATGAGCATCCGTATAGAGATGCTGAGTTGAAAAATAACCCAGGCAGGATTGGTTGCAGTAGGCTGGTTTCTCTGTGGGATGGCATTTGGGGTTCCCAGAAGCACTCCATGTTAACATTGATTTATTTCTCATGTGACTTAGTGGTAGGTTTTCTTCACAAGAACTACAAGTATGCTCTAGAACATCACTTGGGAATTATTTTTCTGTTTTAATTGTACTGTACAAAGTGGCCCTTGGCTAGTTACCTCTACAATTTGCCTCCTCTTTCCACTCCCAGAAGTGTAATACAAGATACTTTTCATTGATTACGCCCCTGATGATCAAGTGGCTAAAGCAATTCTCTTATTAGGAAATGTTTATCAATTTATTGGTGTGTGGGGTTTGAGGGGGGGCATGACAGAAGTGTATACAATTACGGTGTGAAACAAGTGCGTAGAAAATTTGCTCACTCACACGCAACACTAGATCCCTGGGGCTACAAGTGAAGTTGAATGTTGGAAAAATCAGAACAGACCAATACATACTGCATTACTAAACTATGGAATTTGCTGCCACAAGATATAGTGATGGCTACTAACCTGGACGGCTTTAAAAGGGGATTAGACCAATTCATGGAGGATATTAGTGGCTACTAGCCACAATGGCTATGTACTGCCTCCCATATCAGAGGCATTGTGTCTCTGAATACCAATTTCTGGAGACCACAAGCAGAAGTGCTACTGAGCTCATTCTCCTGCCTGCAGGCTTCCCCATAGGCATCTGGCTGGCCACTGCGAGAACAGAATTTTGGACTGCATAGAACAAGGAACAGCTGATGGCTCAGCTTGTGCCTTGTCTTCTAGATTGTGCTAAATGGTTCCATTTCTATTAAAAGACGACAAAAGTTACATAGCTGCCTTCTCTGCAGTTGAATCTAATGCAGAAATACTAAAGCTTTCCAAATGACTCAATCTGGTTGTGTCGCTGTAAAATAATCTCTCTCATAAAACCTTTCTTCCTTGTCCACCTTTGCCAAGCTTAAGCAAATTAAATAGAAAAGTCACACACGGATCAGAGAAAAACTAGAAGTTACTAGACTTTTTTTTTTAGGATCAGTAACTTTTCATCTGAGAGTTTTGATTAACTTGTGCCTTTCTGCTGTGCCGTTCCTCTCCCCTACAGTATTTCCATTAAAAATGTTTCACAGGATCATGATTCTCAAACATATTGAAAAAGTTGAAGTAGGGTTTAGTTTTATTTTATTCTTTTTGCAAAACACCTGTTCCTGGCTTGGTTTGTAAAACTGGCTTCTCCTACATGAAAGGCTTCCTCTTGATTCTGTGTTTAAGGGAACTGCACACTGAAATAAGGCCTTTGCCATATCAGCAAAGTCAAACTTAAATCTGACTCACGGACCTACAAAGCAACTGATATAGAATAGCGTACAGCTTCCTACAGCAACGCAATGCCTTCCAAATGTTTGGGATCAATCGGGTCTGATGGCACTTGCCATCTAGAGAGCACCAGCTTGGAAAAGCCTTGCACAGTGGTTACAGCCTGTGACTTGTACACAGGAGATTTGGGTCTGAACCTCTGCTTGCCAAGAACCTCACTTGAGCTACTTACACCTCCTCAAGCTAACCCGGAGAGCCCCTATTTATGACCCCTGAATCTCTAAGAGAAGGGGCTATTACTTTAGTACAGTGGTACCTCGGTTTACAAACACAATTGGTTCCGGAAGTCTGTAGTTAACCTGAAGCGAACTTTCCCATTGAAAGTAATGGAAAGTGGATTAATCCGTTCCAGACAGGTCCGCGGAGTACTTAAACTGAAAATACTCAAACCGAGGCGTACTTAAACCGAGGTATGACTGTAACAGGTTAGAATCATAGACTCATAAAATTATATAGAGTTGAAAGCATGGGCGTAGCCAGAATTTTTGTGGGGGAGAACCTCAGTTGGCTATGTATTTTTATTGATTTTTATTGATTATGGGGCGGCAGCTGCCCCCTCTTGACTACACTCATGGTTGAAAGGGACATCATGGGTCATCTAGTCCAACCCCCTCCAATGCAGGAATCTCAACTAAAGCATCCATGATAAATGGCCATACCTCCTCCTCACCTAGGTCCTAGAGATGCCAGCAGAGACATGAAGAGGTAGAGCAGGTCCAGCCTTCAAGGCAGAATGCCAGATGGCTTACAAAGGAACAAAGCTGCATGCTGCACTGAGTTGTGTCCTTTATAAGAGAAATGCAAGGAGCAGTTGCTTGAGTAGCCATATTACTTGCTGTGCCTTAGCATAAGTGTGCTTTTGAGCAGATATATTAAAAGCCTGCTGTGCTTTTAATTAGTGTTTTTGCATATGTATCGCACTAATCTCAGCATTAAAGCTTTCAGGAAAAACCATCCTCTGAGTTCTCATTTGTCACCAGGTAGGAGCCAGGATGGAATATTTTGTTTATTTATGGTTTTTAAACTTGTGGTTTTCAATTGAAAACAGATTCAAACTATCGGAACATTTATTCTATTAAAGTATTTTTAAATAGCAAGTTCTTTCTTTTCTTTTTTTAAAGGCACCATTTAAGGAATTTAAAAAGATGTCGTTTCAAAAATCTTTCAAGGGAATAAGTATACCAATAATTCAGAAAGAGCCTGGAGTGACATTTATGCTAAATAGATAGGAACTCCTGCAGAGAATTATAGTTCGATTTTTGACAGGGAAAAGTTCCTTTAAGTTTATAATTAGCAACAAAGGAACTTTTACCCCTTAAGAAAGCATCTTTAGGGGGAGAAATGAAGTACCTTTTTATTGCATTAAACATCAAAATTAGGAATTGTCATTTTTATTCAATGTCTTTCTCCCACTTCCCCCCCTCGTCCCACCCCTGTAAATCTACTTTGCGTTTTGTGTACTGCTGATTATTCATACCGTCTCTGTGTTACGAAGCGCATCTGCACCCTTCATTTACTCCCATACAACTTCAGCTGTACAAGGTTGCAAACTGTGCACAAAATTTGAATATTTTAATAGTTAGCACAGGCCAAAAATAGCATCTTTATGAAATTTCTGAACTTTAGGAGAAAAATGTTAGCTCATAAAATATGTAGGCTCTTTGATGTTGTCACTGAAATTTTACCCATATATATGCCTTAAAACAGGCTTCCTCAACCTCGCCCTCCAGATGTTTTGAGACTACAATTCCTATCATCCCTGACCACTGGTCCTGCTAGCTAGGGATCATGGGAGTTGTAGGCCAAAAACATCTGGAGGGCAGAGGTTGAGGAAGCCTCCCTTAAAAGGATGGGAGTATATTAGACTAAAGGTAAAGGTAAAGGGGCCCCTGACCATTAGGTCCAGTCGTGACCGACTCTGGAGTTGCGCGCTCATCTCGCATTATTGGCCGAGGGAGCCAGCGTATAGCTTCCAGGTCATGTGGCCAGCATGACAAAGCCACTTCTGGCGAACCAGAGCAGCACATGGAAACGCCGTTTACCTTCCCGCTATAGCGGTTCCTATTTATCTACTTGCATTTTGACATGCTTTCGAACTGCTAGGTTGGCAGGAGCTGGGACCAAGCAACGGGAGCTCACCCCGTCACAGGGATTCGAACCACCGACCTTCTGATCAGCAAGCCCTAGGCTCAGTGGTTTAACCACAGCGCCACCTGGGTCCCTAAAGGTATTAGACTAGTTACCTTTATTTTTGCACCCCTTTTACAGAAATTTCTATATGTAATAGAATTCCCTGCCTTGATGCAAATTCTTTCTTCCATTGCAATAGGCATGGCCTGACTCCAGAAAGTGTCTGAAAGAACTTAGGATGCTCCTGTGTTTTCATTTGCAAGGGTATTGAATGATACTAGCCACAATAGCTATGTTCTACCTCCACAGTCTGAGGCATTAATAATAATAATAATTTTATTATTTATACCCCGCTCGTCTGGCTGGGTTTCCCCAGCCACTCTGGGCAGCTTACAGCACATATAAATATTGTAACACATCATACATTAAAAATTTCCCTAAACAGGGCTGCCTTCAGATGTCTTCTAAAAGTCAGATAGTTGTCTATTTCTTTGACATCTGATGGAAGGGCGTTCCACAGGGTGGGCCCCACTACCGAGAAGGCCCCCTGCCTCTGAATGCCAGTTAGTAGGAATCAGAAGCTGGGAGTGCACTGTTGCATTCAGCCCCTAATTGTGGGCTTGCTACTTAGGCATATTTGTTGTCACTATGTGAACAGATAGGGACCCAGGTGGCGCTGTGGGTTAAACCACTGATTCTAGGGCTTGCTGATCAGAAGGTCGGCGGTTCGAATCCCTGTGAGGGGGTGAGCTCCCGTTGCTCGGTCTCAGCTCCTGCCAACCTAGCAGTTCAAAAGCATGTCAAAATGCAAGTAGATAAATAGGGACCGCTACAGCGGGAAGGTAAACGGCGTTTCCATGTGCTGCTCTGGTTTGCCAGAAGCGGCTTTGTCATGCTGGCCACATGACCTGGAAGCTATACGCCGCCTCCCTCGGCCAATAATGCGAGATGAGCGCGCAACTCCAGAGTCAGTCACGACTGGACCTAATGGTCAGGGGTCCCTTTACCTTTACGTGAACAGAATGATGGACTAGACTGGCCTTTCACCTGAACCAACTGGGCTTCTCTTATGTTCCTAAGGGACTAGAACAAGCAGACACCAGCAGTGTTATTCACTAGTTTCCCAGTTGGAGATGCCTCATGACACCTCACAGGAGTCTAGGGCATGTACTCACTGGTGCAGCCATTTAGATAACAGCAGCCATTCCTCCCCGTTTCTATGCTTCTCAGTTAAAGTTTGTCATAAATTCTGTTAACCTGCAAGAAGCTCCACAGAACTGCCAGCACGGAACCCCAAAGGTTTTTTTTAAATCGTAAAAGACATTATCTGCTGATGAAATCACAACACCCAACTCATTCAATGTGCAAAGGAGAAATTCTTTTATCCAATCCTAGAAAACATGAGTAGCTGTTCATAGTTCACTAAGGCCAGAATCAGTCCTCCCAATATATGTTAGACAAATTACTTCAAAGAGCACAGTGCACTGTCAAAACCAAAACAGGCCAACTTATCTCACCTCAATCGGCTGATTAAAAAAACAAAAATTCTCCAAAATTTGGACAAAAGGAATACACACTTCTGCTGCTGACACCCATTTTCAAACATTTTTGCCATTCACTCTTAAGCCCCTGATTAGCCCAACATTGGGAAGACCAAGGCAATTTAATATCAATTTATTTATGGCCCGAAGTATCCTTGATGGCCTGATCTGCTATCTCATTACCTTGAATTTCCTCATGGGCTGGAATCCAACAAAACTGGATCCAAAGGCCCACTAAGTATACAGGGACCATATGGATCCCCAAACATTTGCAGCCAAAAGTCCTTAGAAAGTGTCTGTTAAAATGACCAACCTATCTGGCTTCACATCCCTGAATGGCTCTAAAGTCAACATTATAACCACCAGATCAGTCGTCAATACTGAAACCTAATATGGCAAATTGAAACACTTTCAAATCCTAAAGGCAGGAACACACAAAGCTTCACTTTTCCAGACTGCCCCTTTGTAGATCTATTGGTAAAGATAAGATAGTAACTTATATTTTCTGAATTATACCCAGGAAGCATCATTCCCTTTGATGACTACAAGTGTGAGAACACATAGCTCCAGTAACTTATCATCTTCCCCAAAATGGCAACTAGTAGGGATTGCCCTAAATTACTGTTAGTTACGAAGTTATGAGTAATAAGCTGCATTGCATATTACAGCCCCAAATCCAAACAGGTATAAATTCTGCTTGAAAATTGAACAGAATTGATCTCAAAAACTGAGAATGAAGGGTTTGTTTTTTTACAAAGTCACTTTTTAGACACACATTTCACCAGATTCATATCCCTCGAGCGTTTTATCTTGAGCAGAGATTTCTGCTTGATTTACTGGGTTCTGCAGAAATTCTGAACTGGCATTGGGCTTGTAGGCTGCAAAGTGAATTAGAGCAGTAATAGTGTGTTACCTGACCTGATAGGTGTAATTCATCACATTTTAAATGTGGAGGGCACTTTGTAACACTTACTGCAGGGTGCAGAGGCAGTAATAATGACACCATGCCTTGCTTTAATGAGAGATTTTTAACAAATGAAGGGAAGTGTCTAATGGCCCTTCTAAACTTAAAAAACACTGGAGTGAACAATCAGAATTAATGTTGCAAATTATGTGCACACATTATTAAATCAAAATTAGGAATCAGTTTGAAACTGATTTTTATTATCTTTGTTGAGTGGAACCACTAAACACTCCCTCCCATTTGTGGAAATGGAATTTCTGGAACAGCAGTCGCTTACAAAAATCTGCATCTTATGTTAATACATAGGTGGCCAGATGGCCCATATACTTGAGCAGAGCTATCCCTAACCTAGAAAATAAAAGGTTGCCACATTTGTGGGCAATTCAATATTCTGTACCCTTATATTTACAGGGCTATAAATTCCTGAGACTTTCTAAAGCACCATATACATGCTAATTAAAAGTTAACACAGCTTTTCATTGCCCACTGCAACATATTTTCAGTATTAATTGAATAAATAATGGTGAACATATACACATACCTATCTATATATCACATATACAACCACACATACGTGCAAATTGCCTGAAGTCCTGGAGTAAATCATTTCAGTAATACAGTAATATGACATGGGCCAGGGGTACATTTCAAGAAGAAAAACATATCTGAAGCCACCTAGATGGTTAAAAAAAATCCATGCATATTATTGGACAATACTAGACTATGTGTATGTGCAAGTGGACTGGGAAAGTATAATTCATTAAAATTCCAGTTTTTCAACTTTCTTGCAGTGCAAATTTATGTCACATTGTTTATCAGTTACCCTGCCAGATCCTGAATTTCACAGTTTCTCCTCTGAGTCGCTATATTTGTGTGTAGTCCCCTGCTGTTTTCTGTTTGCATATTCATAGCTGAGCATGCCTTCCGACTTACTAGTGAGCATCTATTATGACTGTGATCTTTTCAGAGGCAGTTGTTCACATTAACTGAGGGAGAAATATTGGCCAACAAGATGTGTTTGTGCTGTGGGGCTATAAGAGACAGTATCCTTGCAGAGGGGCCTTTCTTTGCAGCTGTATGATGGTTATAAGGGTTTGTCTGCATTGCTTGGATCAGGGTGCTGATCTTAGGAAACCAAACAGTGCTTAATAATAATGCAAAGGTTGTCTTCCTTCCTCTCCCCCCCCCCAACGTGTGCTGAGTTCATGTTACAAAATGAACTTGTTGCTGTATACAAAAATATAAACAAAGGGGCACAGGATGCTCCTAAAATACAAAAACGGAACACGAAATTCACATTTTATCTGAACAAGTGTCAAACATATTTAATTAGCCGTCTCCTGGACCAGTGAGCCTTCTGAAACTAATGTTCAAGGAATGTAATCAAATTTGGCACAAGATAAACCAGAGAATTGTGTTAAAGCCTCTGCTCGACAAGCAAAAATGTTCAGATCAAATTATAAACGTGTTATATTCATTAATACATACATACAGGACAAATGTTTAGTTTGCCAAACACTTGTCCTATATGTATTAATGAATATACAGTACCGCATTTATAATTTGATCTGAAAATTTTTATTTTCTCAATTAGAACAAGCCTAATTGAAAATAAGGATATTAAGCTCAGTACCAAAGTTGGAAGTCCAGAAAGTGATACTTATCCCTTAGTTCTTGTTATATGAAGCAGAAACCTAAGTCAATGAAGAGGTCATTTGTATATTAAGTCCGTGATGTGAGAGATGTAGGAGGCCTGCAACCCATGGTGTTCTGGTAGTATAAGAATTCCAAGGCCACTTAAGAGGAATCAGTATTGCAGCTACATGAGTGTCACCAACTGCAAGGCTTCATGGTGATCCTAAGTGTGGGAAGTACGGTACCTATGGGTTAATATAGAACTAAATCATGCTCAGAGTAGACCCACAGGAACCAGTAGATGTTTTATTAATTTTGTAGGTCTACTCTGAGTATGACTACCACTGTATATCACCCCACATCTGATTCCTCTCAGTGTTTCTACATTATGAGAGCATCATCAGAGGGAGCCATGTGACCTCCAGAGGTGTGGGAGTCAAGCGTAATACAGAAGAAACAGCCCTATAATCAGTGAAAACCAACTGATATTTTGGCATTTGTGGATTTGGAATCTGGGTTAAATACTGCCAGATTATGTGGCATTTAGCAAGACAGTGGTACCTTGGTTTAAGAACAGCCTTGTTTACAAACGATTCGGTTACGAACTCCGTAAAACTGGAGGTTGTAAACTTTACCTTGGTCTAAGAACGGAATCCGAATGGTGGAAGGGCACTGGCGGTGGGAGGCCTCATTGGGGAAAGTGTGCCTCGGTTTAAGAACGGTTTTGGTTTAAGAATGAACTTCCGGAACGGATTAAGTTCATAATCCAAGGTACCACAGTACTCAAGTCTCTAAAGTATGTGTCTCTATACAGAACTCAGCCACAAAAATTTGACAAGATTACATTTTTGGTTTGTTTTTTTGTAACAGAAACTATAGTTTAAATCTGGTAAGTGTAAAAACCCCTGATCCTTCCAAATACAACATTTACTTCAATACAGATTATAGATATAGCTCGGAGAATCTCATTGCAAGCAGATGTACCATATTTTTTAAGTGTCGTTTCTACGCTAAGTTATGGGGCTCTTATGTCTGGGCCAAAGATCCAATTTATATTAAAAAGACAGCCCATATTGGCTCTAATCCTGACCCAGAAATGTAGCCTGCAATTTCATCTTCCAATTGTCCTACCGGGTAGGTTAACATCAAAGGATTACCTTTTAAGGGTTTTGGGCATTGGTATTTGACGCATAATAGGGTTACATTATATTTGTAAACAGTCTAAAGTTCTATAAGAAACATTATGGTAAAGTTGGATCATATTGTCATTTGTGGAGGGCTTGTCCTAAATCCAGAGATAACAGGATATTCCAGACTTCTAGAACTGACTGCAGTGTATTCTAATTTGTCCCTCGCCCCCAAGCCAGTAACACCATTCCATAGATCAGAAGATAATTTATAGTGCTACTGTAAATATGCTGCCATTTGAAACTTGACAGGTGCTTGTTCTGTTTGTTTTATTTCAAATATTTCTAAGCTGCCTTTTAAAACAATTTTCTTCCAAGACAGCCACACTAATAAAACAGTTGCTAAATAATAAACATTAAAACTACATACAGTCAAACCTCGGCTCCTGAACGGCTCTGTTTTCAAACGTTTCGGCTCCTGAATTCCAAAATCCCGGAAGTAAATGCTCTAGTTTTCAAACGTTTTTCAGAAGCCGAACGTCTGACGAGGCTTCCACTTGAGTGCAGGAAACTCTTGCAACCAATCGGAAGCTGCGCCTCGGTTGTCAAATGTTTCAGAAGCCGAAAGGACTTCCAGAATGGATTACATTCGACAACCGAGGTTTGATTGTATTTACTAATTACAAATAAGACAGATACAGTCTAATCAACAATGTATTTTGGAAAGTTAGTTGTTCACTATGCATTTGGACACCTCTTAAGATATTCTAACCAAAATTTGCCTGACTGTTCCTGAGCAGGTTTCCGTATATGTTTGGATACAATTGGACACCATTTTGAATCAAGATGGATTGAACCACTTAAAATTTCAGTGATTAATTACTGCTTTCAAAACTGTAAAACCCCTTTCATTTCAACCCCTGTATGAGCCCCTAGAGCCAATGAGATCAAATAATATTGAGTGAGATGACCAATGGAGTGACTCAATATAAGGCAGCTTCATATCTCATATGCTGGAATAGGGCATATCTAGGATACAGTGTATTAATGGAGCTCAGTGCATGACTGTAGAATATAAAAAGAGTCTTAATTACCTATCACAATTGCTGGTTGTGTGAGGAACTTTTTGTTAACTACTTATACTAATGATATATTCAGAGCACATCAAAAACTTCCTGTAATGCTAATTTGATATTTGACTTTATGCATAGCTCATCCTTTGTCCTGTAATGAGACTGTGTTCTGTATGTCAATGAATGCTGAGCAGACACCTTACTTTCTAAGAAGATACACATAAAACTGATGGATGCCAAGGCAAACGCTTATGAAAAATACTTGGAAAACAAGATAATTGCCAAGCAAAACTTTCTCTGCTCAGGCCATATGGAGAAAGCAGAGGAACACTGAATGAGAGTTTTGTTTATGAAGATGTACAAAAAATGCTAATGTATACTGAGGGAACATCTTTCTGCTGAAGATATACGAGGAACACTGTCAAATTTGAAATGGGTTTTTTGCTAACAATGAGATAAGGGTGACACTAATAGCTCCAGAGTAGAGGGTACACCCTATGCTGTTCACAAAGTATAAAGAAGAAACTAATTATTCAACTCTAAAACCACGGTTAGCCCATATTCATAATTATGAAAAAAAATATTACCAACAGTGGCATCAAGGACAGGCTCAGCAATAGGTCTTCTCAATCTTCTGGCCAAAAGAACTGGAGTAGCTTAATTGGATGCAGCAACAAACTACTCTTTAAAGTACAGAAAGCCTCACACTTCATTTGCAATCAGCTTCCAGCCGTGGAGCTCTTCCTGGAAATGATTAGGTGGGCCACATGACACTGCATGGTCACATGATGATTCACAGGAAGAAGAGTCGTCTGGCTAGAAGCTGGCTGCAAAAAAAAATTTAATGTAAAAAAGGCAGCTCCATCCACCCTACCAGGTCCTACAAATGTTTCTGCAAAGGTCTCTTGTGCCCCACAAAAAAGGTAGGAAAAAAGAATGTTTGTTTCGTGGGAGGCCAAACATTTGCAAAAAAAAAAGCCCGGCCCAAGAATTCGGCACAGCCTTAATGTGCAACCTACCGTATTTCTCTTTTAACACAACATCTGAGCTTTACCATCTGTAACAGGCACTTATTCAATGAGGAATATTCTGCCCTGCAGTTGGCAAATCTGCTTCAGAACATTTCGTCCTGGACTGAACAGAGCACCTGCAGCTTTTCTAAGTAGTATTATTTGGCAACACATTTGAATCATGTGACTAACTCTAACAGCATCCACTAATATAAAATTATTAAAGGCTCCAGCCTGGAAACACAAGACAGAGAAACCAGTAGGAGAACACTTCAATCTCCCAGGACATTCTATACAAGATCTCAAAGCAGCTGTTTTATTACAGAAAATTTTCAGGAGCAGACTGGAAAGAGAAGTTGCTGAATTGGAACTCATTACCAAGCTTAAAACCATGGAGCCACCTGGGATGAATAGAGACATTGGATTCTTATCTCATTATGCATGATCAAGCTTTCTTTAGTGCCTCAGCCCTTGTTTTTTCCCCGCAGGACCAATTGCAGTCATCAGCAGTCGTTAACAGCCATCTACAGGTTTACCACTCCCATCAGCCCATCACCCATTCCCACCCCCCCACACCCTCTGTATATACATAAGGGTCTGACTCTTCTGTTTCAAGTGTATCTGAAGAAGTGTGCATGCACACGAATGCTCATACCAAAATAAAAACTTAGTTGGTCTTTAAGGTGCTACTGAAGGAATTTTTTTATTTTGCTTCGACTCAGACCAACACGGCTACCTACCTGTATTTAAATGACTATTTTTCTGTGCCTGTGGAATGCTTCAAAACTGCAAGGAGTGTGTGTGTGTGTGTGTGTGTGTGTGTGTGTATTGCGGCGGGGGACTGAATGCCTTTGGATGATCTGCTTCTGAAGCAATTAAAACAGTTTTCAGGAAGCGACACGAACATATTTTTAAAAAACTTTCTTCATGCCAAATTTCCCCTTCCTACAGCAGTTACCAGGCATTAACTAAGAGGAATGAAGTCTTATTAATTCATGCTCTCCGCCCAAACAGAGAAATGGGGCTTTCTTCCAAGACTGTAACCTCTTTATCTTTATCTTAACTAATCAGTATGTACAGCCTGAAAAGAGATTTAAGAAAAACAATCTAACTCAGCTGTCTAAAGTTATTGCAGGGTCTGTTGTGAAGATGTAAAAGCAGCAAGAACAATGGTTACAATATTGTTTGATCACAATTCAGTTATAAAAGATGGATTACATAACTAAGTGAATCACAGAGATCTCTGATATGCAGGAGAAAAGAGAGAAGGCTGTTGAAAGGCATAAGGTTCGCCATGTGCACACACTATTCATGTTTGTCTTCACTCCTTTCTGGCAAAACTAGGCATGCTGGTAGATAGAAGAACATAGAAAACCAATTCTTTCCTTTTTTTTTTGCCTTTTTTATTATGTTGTGGCAATACGTAGCAAAAGCCATTATGCATCAACCATCATTGCTTCTCATGAAAAAAAGGGGGGAGACAAGGGGGAGGACACAAGGAAATCACATAGGAAGAAGGGAGAGGGACAAATAGTTCTTTGCATGGACAAACTCAAGAAAGGTAGTTCATGGTGCAACTCACAATGTGCAAGCTTCACAATCTGCTGGAACTGGAGTCCCCAACCAAGTCAGCACTAGCTTGGTGCTGTAGAATGGCAAGCCAAAGGTTACAAACAATTTGGCCCATGCACTCTTTGCAATAATGAGCAGTGTTACGGAAAAATCTAGGTGCGAGGCTGCTCTGCCACCCAACTCGATGGGCACGAGCCCGCGATCCACTGCGGAATGAAAAGGAAGGAGTCCAGCCACCATCCGGAGCAAAATAGCAAAGTTTATTACTGTGCAGCAGGTTCAAGCCAAGACTGAACAGGGTTACAAGAACTTTTAAAACTTCCTACCTAAATCCCAGAATACATTTCAAAAGCATCACCACTACATCACAGTTACATAGCTAACACGTTAGAAAAGGGGAAGGTCTACATAGCATTAACATATGGGTAATCAGGATTAACATAAAGTAATGACTCAAGGTAAAGAAATGCACAATATTAACATAAAGGTAACAACTTCTTTTTGACCAAACTGCGGGAGGCAGTGGAAGGCAGGAGTGCCTGGCGTGCTCTGGTCCATGGGGTCACGAAGAGTCGGACACGACTAAACAACAACTTCTTGGTGGAGGAAGAATGCGTAATAAGCACCAGGAGGAAATCCTTGAGTATTCACAAGGGAAGAACAATGAGGTCCAAGTTTGCATAGTCTATCACCTGGGCAACTCCTGAGGGGAGAAATTCGCCTGGTGATATCTTAAACTGTTCAAGGATTATCTGCTGGGGCACCTTCCTGTATGTGAGCTGTCGCTTGCAATTTCATGGCAGGGACAAAGGAGCAAAATGACACCAGAATCAGAGGGAGACTTTACTCAGGTACCCCCCCTCCTTTTCCGTAACAGCAGTCATTAAATATTAAGCATGAAGAGCAGTGCAGTGCAAATGGGAAAATGATTCTTACTGTACTTACTTGGAGTCACCCTCCGGTCATAGGCACCATTTTATGTAATGTTAGTATGATAATTGGCTGCTTTTGTGCCATTTAACAGCAATGCCACTTACTAACTGCTAGAGTTTACATTTTTAAATAATAGGCTAAGTAAAGGTAAAGGTACCCCTGACCATTAGGTCCAGTCACGGACAACTCTGGGGTTGTGCGCTCATTTCGCTCTAAAGGCCGAGGGAGCCGGCGTTTGTCCGCAGACAGCTTCCAGGTCATGTGGCCAGCATGACTAAGCCGCTTCTGGCAAACTAGAGCAGCGCACGGAAACGCCGTTTACAGTACCTTCCTGTCGGAGGGTACCTACCTATTTATCTACTTGCACTTGACGTGTTTTTGAACTGTTAGGTTGGCAGGAGCAGGAACCAAGCAACAGAAGCTCACCCTGTCGCAGGGATTCGAACTGCCAACCTTCCGATCGGCAAGCCCTAGGCTCAGTGGTTTAGGCCACAGCGCCACCCTCGTACCCTTATAGGCTAAATACATTGTTTCTTTATCCCAGCAAGCCTTCTGGTCAGCTTGAAATCTGTTTTGCACCTAATTGTCTGTCGGACACTTCCTGCACTTTCTTTTGTGCAGTTGAATTTATGAATCTGGACAAAATGACTGCCGTAATAAGAAATATACCGAAACAAAAATTGATTAAAAAATGGGAATATGTAGAGGAATATTTTAGAAAAAAGAATATTAAAACGGAATTAAGGGTCTGTTTAAGCTAGAGGAGAGCAGGGGTTTTTTTAAGGAGCTAAGTGATAAGAAAAGAAAATCATATTAATATGACATAAGTAGAGAAATGACAACGCAAGAATACAGAGAATATGAGAAATAAGCGATACGTTAAGAGTTGGGAAGTGGTTTTATTTTTATATTTGATGTATAGATTTGTTGTACAGATATCTTTCTTTTATTGTACTTGTTTTAAAGAATGAATTAATAAAGTTTACTTTTTAAAAAAATTTTTTAAAAAACTAATTGTCTGTCGGACACTTCCTGCACTTTCTTTTGCTACAAATTGCGGACTTGGGGATTTAAGATCATGCCGAAGTCACCCCACACCATTTTGCTGAACATGCAGCCCTAAAGAGTAATTGAGAACTCAAAAGTGGGCTCTCTATTTTTTGACATTTTGGTTGGTCCTAATAAAGGTCACCTCCAGACTGTCACTATTTTGTGAGAGGGTTTCATTGGCATACCAGAAATTTAGCTTGGTGGATTAAAGCAGTTTGGTACTACAAACTAACTTTAAAAAAGAAATACCTTTTTACGGTCTGCAAAGTTATAGGAAATGTACTAAAAAAGTATAGGATAACAACTGATTGATAGGAAAATTGATAACTTCCCTGTAATCAAATCAGAACAAATGGACACCATGTAGCTTCTTTGTAAGCTTTGGGCAAACTATGAATGAATACCCAACGAACATGTCTGTAGGAGCCAAAAGACATTATCCTTTTGGATTTCTCATATTTTGGACTAATATGGCTACCTGCGCTATTTGATAGCAACTTTGAGCACTAAATACGGGGATGGTATCATTTCTACACTCTGCCCAGTGCCTTGCATGCTGTTCATTTTTGCAATAACTGCAATGTGGTAGACTGAAAAGAGGAGACTTATTTATCTCAATGAGTATACATTGGTTTCTTCTTATTTAAGAACTATTTAATGGGGATAATAAATCATAACAATAATTTTGGTTTATAATAAGGACTGGGAACCTGTGGCCTTTAACATGTTGTTGGGCCTTTAGTTCGCATCAGTCATAGCCAGCATGGCCAACAGGGAGGGTGGATGGGAGTTCTAGAAGGCCAACCCTGGTTTATTATGTGTTATCAGATGCTATGAGCCCAGTGCTCTGGTCCATGGCGTCACGAAGAGTCAGACACGACTAAACGACTAAACAAGAACAATGAGCCCAGTGCCATATAAAATGCATAGCTGCACCTTTCAGAAAGCCCAAAACTGACTACTTGGTATCTTGCAAGGGATAGCATCAGTTTAAAATGTTTTCTATGATACATGGTTCTTTAGCATTCAGTAGTAATTCCCCACCCCCCACCCAATTTGAATCAAGACTGAATTGGATTCTCTGGAATGTGTCAGCTACTGTGATTGCTTTATTATGCCACTCCTAGCTTATCAGATTTTAAATTACCATATAAATCTACATACTTAGACAATAGAAGAAACATCGGTTTAAATGTATCTAATCTCATTTTCAAAGTTAGATAAGAAACAATCAACACTTTAAAAATCAAAGTGATAGCCCTAAGCTAGGATCTGGGAGTCTTAGCAAAATTATCTACACCAATCATCATTAACGATAATAGTACTTGCAAAGCAGAAAACACTGCTGTAATTAATTGTAACACCTACAGGGTGAGAAGAACCAGGAGAAAACCTTCCCAAATTACATATTATTTGCTAAATTGCAATGCCATGATACAAAGACAGTTACTATATGCCAGCAGAAAACAGTTCTCTTTCATTCTCAACATTAACAATGACTCTTAACATTCTTAACAATGGTCTCAACCTCAAAGCTCATATTATTAGAAGGACTGGACGTGAGTCATGTATTCCATTGGATTATTCTGGACTTGTGCATGACCATTGTGCTGCTGTTCTGAAAGTGTGTATCTCATGAATGAAGATAAAGACTAAGGGATAAGACACAGGTATTAGATTCAAACTAGGTACAGCACATTATACCGTAATCAACACTTTTAGTGGATTCGTCACAGATCTAGAGTCAGCCCCCTTAGGCAGGCTCTGAGGTCACCAAGGAGGCAAAAACTAGGTATGGGGGTGGGGAGCAAGAACCCAGAACCAAGGAAGAGTTTTATATCATTCTGCTTTTAAAATTTTAAGTGAAACTTTCACAGCAGTGATTTAATACCTGTTTGTGTTTGCCTTTCTTTTAAAAGTGATTGCAAAGGAAAGACTCTCAGTGAACACAATAAACAGTATCAGTTCCTCAAGAACCATTATCATTTATCACATCAATGTGAACAAATAAGAGACCTCTAATCCAAGGGCAAGTCTCATGAAAGAATCCTACTATCTGTCATCTCAATGAAGGCTCTCATAGTTAAAAAATACCAGGCAGCAGTAGCACAATATGACACTGCATACTAAAAAAAAAAAATCCCCATGAAAAAGTCATTATAATACACACATGAGCTGCCTCTGAAACCTCATTATCTTAGCCTATTATTTCTCTAAAATATCTAGGCTGTTGCTTTTATTTAACCTACCAAAGTTGCCTTTAAAAAAAACAGAAACTGAAAAAAGCATTTCTAGCATGGCATCTTATCATCACTTTAAAAACTAGTATTTCCAGATGCTCATTAAGAAGATGGGGAAAGGGGTATTAGTGAAGAAGCAATTACAATACACAAAATAAAATAATTCAGTAGTCTGAGACAGAAGGTTAGAACACAATCCTAAGCCAAAGACAGCATTGTTGTCCTTACGTCCTTTTTTATATCATTTAGAATGTAAGATAAAGAGAGTAGAACCAAACCATACATTACTATTTTACAAGCTGGTTTACTGTAAAGCAGGATGAGTGAAGGCATTATTTAAAATGTGACATGGGTGAGCAGAAAGATGACCTTTCCTCCACCTGTAGATTAAGGGCCTGATCCACAGGTCATACTAAACCAAACTTTGGCTTAGCTCAAGAACGAGCTCACACTTGGCAAAGCCAAGCCTTGGCTTAGCAAGTCATGGTTGAGCTTTCTCGAGTCTAGGCTAACCACAAGCTGCAATCAATGATTGCACCACTTCAAAACTATCCAACATGTCACCTACCGTATGAAAGCAGAAGCATGACTAAACAAAAACAACACCTTATACAAGGTTGGTTTTGGACAAATCAAATAATTCATTAAGCAGGCCAGATTATTCTGTCCAGTAAGCCAAATCACCTATCACAGGGGTGGGGGTCTAATGCAGCGTTTCTCAACCACTGTTCCGCGGCACACTAGTGTGCCGCGAGACGCTGGCTGATGTGCCACGACGTGCGGCGACGAGAAGGGCGTTTTGCATTGTCACGTGCCTGGCGGCCGCCAATATGCAACAATGACCCGCTGAATAACAATATTTCTCCTCCTCTTTCCCAAAGCTCAGTGCAAACGAGCCTGGCGGCCACCAATAAACAGCACTGACCCGCCGGAAAGCAATATTTCTCCTCCTCTTTCCCAAAGCTCAGTGCAAACGAGCCTGGCGGCCGCCAATGCACAACACTAACCCACCGGAAAGCAATATTTGGCAAGTGTTTCTTACAGTTATAATTTTAATATAGGGCAGCACAGAGTTAAATTTTTTAACTTTTTTAATGGTGGTGTGCCTCGTGATTTTTTTCACGGAACAAGTGTGCCGTGGCCCAAAAAAGGTTGAGAAACACTGGTCTAATGTAAGTGCAAGCTTCTTCACTCTTAGGGACGGTACAAAATCCAGAACATGTCAGATGGGTCCCTTTAACAATTTAATGTCATGAACAGTGGACTGTGCTACAGCCACTTGAGAACAGTATTTTAGAACTGAAACCATTCTAATAATTTCATGAACTCCTTCACAACCACAACCCATCTGGTTGAAGTTTACCCTCAACTTCAAGCTACAGTTCAATTTTTGTTACTGTATATATTTACTAAGGGGCCATTCTGTTTCTGCTTTTACACTGTCTGTTCCTTATTTCCAAAGTAGCAAATAGCTCTGATACAACTACGAAGCAAAATGTGCACAATAGTTCTCTGGAACAACATCCTTCCCTCAAAACTTTTCAAATCATTATTAGGTTTTGAGCTTGAAAGAAAGGCATTTGACCATAGTTCTCCTTATCCTTACTATTTTTCTCAGCTAATAAAGTGGATTTTCTCATTTTTCCCATTCCCCTACCTGAGCCTCATCAGCTGCATTTCTTCAAATATCTGCTCCACCCTGATCACCATTAGATCCAGCTGGTGAACTGCAGCCTGATTCTACCTCTTCCTCTCCCAATTTTCTCTGCTCCCTGTTTGTTAAGCCTGCAGGGGCATGATCTGTTTCTCTTTTAATTTTAGTATGCTGCTTTTATAGTGACCATGTAAATAATAAATGATGCGGGGTGATGAAAGGTAATGGCTGCTGGGGGGGGGGGAGTTAAGACTGAAAGCCTACAGGAATGAAAGAGAATACTTGGGAGCATGTGCAGAGTGCCCATATTACCTCATTACTAACTACAGCTGGTTTGAAATAAGTAAGATTAAAAATAAAGGCTTAAATGGCAGAAGGAAAAGAAACTGCTTGATTTGTGCTGACTCATGACCGCCAGAACCTGGAACAGCAGCCAGCAATACAAAATAATAGTAATAAATGAATGAACAAATGAATAAAAGCTTCTTCTTACTTGATAAGCAAAACAAGAAATCTTGGTTTCACTCACCAGCAGATAATCACCAAGACAATTGGGGAAGAAATGATTTGATGAAGAAATTTCAGCCAGTCACTTTGAAGGGGAAATAAATATAGTGCAAATATAAATTAGCCTTTTCTGAGTTACTGAGCAGATACTCTTGCTGGGCAACAGCGTGAAGAAGGATCCCATCACAGAGCAAGTCCAATTGAACTAAGTGGGACTGAGATTATCAGTAAACAGGTTTTTAAAAAACTTTTGTGAAGAGCTTATAAAAGTAAGAAAAATACTGTACACTGATACTTCCACCTTTCCCTCAGAAAAGGAAAGGTTTGATTTTACTCTTAAGAGGAATTCACAGAAAGAGCTTATTCATGACACTATGCAACTGGAGGCACTTTTGCTTAGTACTAGCAAATGAAGAAGGTGGGATGGTTTTATGGTATTCAGTGTTTGGGCAGATGCAACCCATGCATTCCCTCCCCCATGGCAGATAAAAAACCAAAGAGCATCCTCATTCTCTACCTGAGACACATATGACACTGGGGTCAGGAAGAATTAACTATCATTAACAGAAAGAGCGCAGGGTCTTGGAGGAAGGGGCCGTTAAAGGCAGCTGGCAGGGTAAAGTTGATGATTTTTCTAGGACAATGACTCATCTGTGATTGTCAACAGTACAATAAATTGTTGGGTTGTTGCTGCTTTTAAGAAAAAGAGGTTATATCATGAAATAATTATAGTCTATAAAATAATTTTACTTTATTGATCAGTGACTTGAAATCAACTCAGACCTACAGTGGCTTAGCAAAAGTTCCGTTAGTATGTGTGCATAATAGGGAAGGAACATTTTCACATAATGGTTTAAAGAAAGCCTTTATGCACATACCTTTTTAATTTCTACTGTGCACCCCAGAGACTGAACTCTCTCCCGCATATTCTCAGTTCTGTCAGTGCTTCGAAATGGGAATGAGTTGAGTATAGCTTCCTAAGTGAACTTAGACAGCAAGCAACAGTTATCTGTGAGATCGAACCAACCTTTCAACTGTGGAATTTCTCCTGTATACTTCGCACAAGGCAGGCAGAAAACTGCAGAAAGTAATTGCCCTGGTGCTTGATAACTTGTGTACATGAAAGAGTGCATTAGCACCTGCAAAGGGCCACCAGCCTCCAAGGCAAGAGCAGAAAATGAAAGAATTAAATCTTCTCACTATTAGCATCTAGTGTCTCACGAAGCCAGTGAGGAGATGACAGGGAGAGAGAAAATAACATTTACATTTTCTCACTAATTTAACAAAGAGAGGAAGAGACAAGGAGAGAAAGGGGTTGGTTAATTTTCCAGTCAGCGTCAACCACAAGGATCCTACAAGGACAGGCTGAGAAAGGCAGAGAGATGTATGCAGTGTAATAAATTGAGGCCTGATCTATTGACTGGGAGACAGTATTGCTATGCTAAGAGTTCTGGGGGCTTAATTCCATAATTCAGTGGTTCCAGCTCAATGAGTGTTCCTCTTCTCTTTCCACTGTGCTCATTTACAATCCCAAGCAGTTTTTTGCTGTCAGTTCTTATTTGCATCTTCTGTCTTCCATGTTCCCTCCCCCTCTCCCCGTTTTCCTCAGTTCTTTCCTGTCACATCTCATCTTGCTTCTGACATGTTGTCATCTTTCCTTGAGCTGTTTCAACTTACTTTTTCTGCTGTCACCCATGGTTTCTGTCATCTGGAGGTTAATGAAGCAAATCTCCTTTAGCATTGGCACAATCCGAGCTTGAAACCTTCCTTTTGTTTATGTTTCTTAGGCCTCGTTCTCTCTCAGGCGCAAGGCACTTCATTTCCATGATTTTCTGATCCTGGTTCTTACCAGACATGTCTAAAGTTGTTGGGTGGTATCCCTTCAGACTGCAGGTGAGAGCTCTCATGAATGAATGCTTTTCATTCATTCCTGTACCCAGAAGAGTAGAACATCATACAGAAGTTTAGGCTGGAATCTCTCTCCCTACCCATCTAATTCCCTCAGGCAATCTTGAAGGACAGTTAAGGAAGAACATTCAATCCACCATCTGAAGCGATACAGGTTTACCATTCCAATGAGAGTTGTGCCTTAGACTAAGCTAAGCACAGCATTTGGGTGCTCTGCCAGACCACCATGAGATGAACTACAACGGTGGTTTTAAAAGGTGTTAGTTTCAGGAAAGCTTTTCCACCTCAAACTGTATGCTTTGTTAGCATAAATCCTATACATGGCACAGATGCGGCATGTGGCTGAATTGTTTACTTTATATGATTGCTGTAACTTTCCCACACACAGGAGACTGTGTAACTTGATCTCCTGTCATGTGATGTTCTTTGTTCTCTTTCTACTTTCACTTTCTTCTGAACTGGAGAGTGATGGCTGAACACACACTCTCTGAATAAACGTAGATTAGCACCTACGATTGTTTGCTGTCTTCTTTACCGAAGCCAGTGGCAATAGTGAGAATATTGGTGATTTACACCCCAATATTCCAACAGTGGTAGCAGAGTTCTGGCAGAGCTCTGGTTCCGATCTTCGGACCTCTGAAAAGCATAAACTGGCAAGGAGGCCTCAATCTGCAGCAGCTGATCCTGAGGAATTTCGCCTGCTTGGGAGTCACCGGTTCCTGCGTTCCAGGGGAGGAAGTGCACGGACGTCTGCGTTCCTTATCAATGGAGCAGTGAGTAACCGGGACTGATTTATAGCGGCAATAAAACCTCTAAAGCAGCAGCTTAATTGCAGATGCCTGCCGAAAGCCTAATTTGCAGCTTCTTTGTACTTTGAAGTCAGAAGCTAGCAGCACGCTTACAGTAGCAAGATGGCTAAAGCCGGGGATTCAGATCAAACACCCAAGAGTTTGTGTCCTTTGTTAAATGACTCAAATTATGCAACGTGGAGTGTTAAAATGGAATGTGTTCTTATCCGGCAAGGACTTATTGAGTTGATTCAGAACGCACCGCCCGTTTTGCCAGGCCAAAGGTGGTTGAATCGCAACGCACAGGCAAGGGCAACAATAGTTCTGCATTTGGACCCATCACAGCTGGTTCATATTCGGAACTTAGATAATGCTTATGATGTTTGGACTCATCTTCGGGACGAGCACCTTAGGTTGCGCGCCGGATCAACAACATTATTCTTTCAGAGATTAATTAATTTGCGTCTGAAGGAGGGAGGAGACCTGAGAGCCCATTTGCATCAGATGTGTCAACTACGCCAGGAGCTAGCTGACAGAAACGTCAATTTGGATGACGACATTTATTGCTTTACAGTGCTAAATAGCCTTCCCAAGTCCTATAATGCTATTGCAGCCCAGCTGGGGGCTCAAGACCCTCAGCAAATGACTGCAGCAGGAATTTATGCTTCATTGCTTAATGAGGAGGACAGGACCCGCGCACAGGCGGAGGCCAACGGGGAGCGCTACTCACCCTCACCTGGTGCATCTGCAGAGACTGCACAAGCCCTTAAAACTGTGGTCAGATGCCAGTTATGCAATATTCCTGGGCACACAGCCAAGACATGCAGACGACCCCAGAAGGACTCAGGAAGTCAACAACAGGCTTCTGGGCCTAAGGGGCGAGGCAGCGGCGGTAGTGGCAGCAGCAGCGGCGGCGGCAGCAGCAAGGGCCCTACTGCACGCAAAATGCTTGTAATGCTCACTCAGCTTGATGACCAAGACGACGACGGGTCTTATCTGATCATAGATTCGGGATCTTCGCACCATCTGGTCAACGACAAGAGACTGTTCCAGACTTTTGAGAAGCTGGACTCCATCGTGTCACAGGCAGATGGCAATTCCTTGAAATCCATTGGAAAAGGAACTATTTTTCTGAAATCTCTAAATTTGAGTATCAGTAATGTGTATCTTGTTCCAGAGCTGAAGCAAAACCTTTTCAGTGTTTCTCAAATTGATGAGAAGGGGTTTGAGCTGTGTTTTCACAGGGGCACCTGTGTGATTTCTAAAGATGGAGAAGTTCTTTTGACGGGACACAGAGACAAAGATAACCTTTTCAGATTATCTTATGATAAAAGTGATGCATGTTTTACTGTTGTTGATGATTGTTTAACAGGTCCAGAGGAGCCTAAGGAGGCAAAGAAGCAACCAAGCAAGAAAGGTCTAACACGTTGTTTCCAGATCGTTTCTGCTGGTGTTTTTGGTCCTATGCCGAAGTCCCTTGGCAAGGCCAAATATTATCTTCTGATAACTGACCACTTCTCTAAGTATACGTGGTTTTATCCTCTGAAAAAGCCTCAGCAGGCTATTGTGAAATTTTCTGAATTTCATGCTAAGGTTGAACTGAAACATGGTTGTAAAATTGAATGTTTGTTAACCAATGACATTCCTCTTTTTACTTCACAGGAGTTTCAAGCTTTTTTTGATGACAAAGGCATTCACCACAAGTTTGCCAAAACCCAGGCAGCTTGGGACAAAAGCTTATGTGTTAAGGTTAACACTGAGTTAGAAGCAGGCATGCAGGCGCAACTGCTGAGTTCAGGATTGTCTGAACAACTGTGGGCTGAAAGCATCTCATTTTTCCTTTACCAGTGGCTCAGACAGGTTCCTAAAGGACAGAAGCGTTCTCCTTATGAGATTCTGTTCCAACAAAAGCCTTATGTGAGCAACACTAAGGTTTTTGGAACCAAAATGTGGGTGGCTTCGCTTGAGGGCAAGCCAGTCCAAGGCATTCTATTGGGTTTTGAAGAAGGTCAATACAGAGTTATGTTGTCTTCTTCCAATGAGGTGATTCTTACTCAAGAGGTAGAACACACTCCTACGCCACAAGAAACACATGTTCTTGATGAATTTCCCATAGGTGCCAATGATTTTGATGATTCCTACACTGACACAAGTGGTAGTGATAATGATTCCTTTGCTGAAGGCTCTACCCCGAGTAGCTCTGACACAGGGGAGACAGTCATACACAAAGGAACTCATGCTGTTTTTAACAGACCTTCATCGGATGATGAAAAAGTGCTAGAAGCACTTGACCCACTGTTTACCATTGGTATGAGTTCTCCCAAAAGTCCTGAGGGGGAGAATCTCAGTAAACAGGATTTGCACCTCTCACGCAGGTCTGAGAGGATTAGAAGAGGACCCAAGAGGTATTCTCAGGAGTTTGCCAACACAGCAATTACAAATTTAGCTGTGCTTAGAACTCCAAAACAGGCAGCAGTCACACAGGCTAAGCCACAACAACAGGTTGTCAAACGCAACACTGTTTCTGTCAACAGAGCAACTGCTCTGGTCCCCTGGAAGCCAAAGCTGGTCAATCCAGTCTCAGAGAGTTCCACAGCAGGAAAGTCCTACTTTGTTTATGACAACTGTCTGTTCACTTCTCTTAATGATGCTCTCACATTTGCATCTTTTTCCATTTCAGGATTCAGGGGAGATGTTAGCATAAATCCTATACATGGCACAGATGCGGCATGTGGCTGAATTGTTTACTTTATATGATTGCTGTAACTTTCCCACACACAGGAGACTGTGTAACTTGATCTCCTGTCATGTGATGTTCTTTGTTCTCTTTCTACTTTCACTTTCTTCTGAACTGGAGAGTGATGGCTGAACACACACTCTCTGAATAAACGTAGATTAGCACCTACGATTGTTTGCTGTCTTCTTTACCGAAGCCAGTGGCAATAGTGAGAATATTGGTGATTTACACCCCAATATTCCAACATGCTTACCCCCCTTGCACACCTGTTGCAGGGGATTCTGGGAAGTGTGTTAAGCCTTACACTCAGCTTATGCAGTGTGCTAACCAATGTGAGCTGAGAGCTCACCCTAAAAGAACACACCAAACTCTCCACTGGCATTGGGCTCCGTAGGAGAAAACTGGAAGGTGAGCAAGTCCTTCAGGATAATTGATCTTTCACTAAGGAACTTTTGATCAGCTTCTGAGGAGTCCCAGGGTCCTCCAAGAACCCACACAACACTGAAGTCTTTACTACCTGACTGCTTGAAAGCTATGCTAGTGATGTATTTACAGTAAATGAAGTACTTTCTCATCATTGTTTCCGGGGGGCGGGGATTGAAGTTTAAATATGGGATTATTGGTTAAATGTTGTGCTGCAATGGCAAATGCTTTGGTAACCTCAAGATTTAAAGCTCTAAATGCCTTAAAAAGGTAAAGGGACCCCTGACCATTAGGTCCAGTCATGACCGACTCTGGGGTTGTGGCGCTCATCTCGCATTATTGGCCGAGGGAGCTGGCGTACAGCTTCCAGGTCATGTGGCCAGCATGACAAAGCCGCTTCTGGCGAACCAGAGCAGCGCATGGAAACGCAAGCCCTAGGCTCTGTGGTTTAACCCACAGCGCCACCTGCGTCCCTTAGGACCAAGTTATTTAGACCAGCCCTTTCAGTGAGGTTTTTAGATCAGGCCCACCTGGTTGTTATGCAGCCTGCAGAAATCCATCTTAAAGCAACCAGAGGCAGTGCCTTTTTTGTTGTACTGCTCAGCCTTGGAATCAATCCCCGTCAGAGTTGCACTGTTGGTCACTTTACATTATGACCACAATTCAGCACAGAGTTAGGCATACGTGAGGCACTGAAATCAATGCTGATGGTGAATCACATATTTGCAGAGTGTAGTTTTTTGACCACGGACGCATAAATTGTCATTTGATTCTGGATCCGAATCTCTTGAGATGACAGATAATGTACACTGAGGCTATCAAAGAAGATATGCAGACACAATATTTTTACTGCAAAAAACAGGACTAACATAAAACATTCAAAAGCAATATATGAAGCAGTAAATTTTAAAGAATGTTTTATAAATGAAACTTTGCCCCAGAGTGTACTAACATAGCTCTGTTGCATATAGACACCAAAACTAAAGCAGAAAATAAATTAATGTTGATTTTTTTCAGATTCTGAAATCATATTTTAGTTTATATTTAGTTGGACTGACAAGTAAATATTGACTTTATAGAGATGAACATCTTAAAATGTGACTTTTCCTCACTACTATTAATTCTATCTGTTCTTCACATGCAGATAGATTGCAGATTGACTAGTGAGAGCTGATGACCAATTGCAGTCGTTAACAGTCATCAACAGATTTACCACTCCTATGGCCAATCACCCATTCCCACCACCCTTCTGAGTAATACCCACCCACCCACCCTCTGACTATACATAAGGGTCTGGTGACTTCTGTTTCAGTGTATCATACCTATGACAAACTTAGTTGGTCTCTAAGGTGCTATTGGAAGGATTTTTTAAATTTTTTATTCTGTTTTATTTTGTTTAGGTGGAATCTTCTTTCTTGTAGCTTGAATCCATTGCTCCGTGTCCGCTTCTCTGGAACAGCAGAAAACAACTTTTCACCCTGTTCTATATGACATCCTTTTATATATTTGAACATGGCTATCAGGTGGCGCTGTGGGTTAAACCACTGAGCCTAGGCCTTGCTGATCAGAAGGTCGGCGGTTCAAATCCCTGTGACGGGGTGAGCTCCCGTTGCTTGGTCCCAGCTCCTGCCAACCTAGCAGTTCAAAAGCATGTCAAAATGCAAGTAGATAAATAGGAACCGCTACAGCGGGAAGGTAAACGGCGTTTCCATGTGCTGCTCTAGTTTGCCAGAAGTGGCTTTGTCATGCTGGCCACATGACCTGGAAGCTATACACCGGCTCCCTCGGCCCATAATGCGAGCTGAGCGCGCAACCCCAGAGTCGGTCACGACTGGACCTAATGGTCAGGGGTCCCTTTACCCTTTACCTTTATCATATCGCCCCTTAACCTTCTCTTCTCCAGGCTAAACATACCCAGCTCCCTAAGCCATTCCTCAAAAGGCATTGTTTCCAGGCCTTTGACCATTTTCGTTGCTCTCTTCTGGACACGTTCCAGCTTGTCAATATCCTTCCCAAACTGTGGTGCCCAGAACTGGACACAGTATTCCAGGTGAGGTCTGACCGGAACGGAATACAGTGGTACTATTACTTCCCTTGATCTAGATGCTATACTCCTATTGATGCAGCCCAGAATTGCATTGGCTTTTTTAGCTGCTGCATCACACTGTTGACTCATGTCAAGTTTGTGGTCTACCAAGACTCCTAGATCCTTTTCAAATGTACTGCTCTCAAGCCAGGTGTCTCCTATCCTGTATTTGTGCCTTTCAATTTTTTTGCCCAAGTGTAGTACTTTACATTTCTCCCTGTTAAAATTCATCTTGTTTGCTTTGGCCCAGTTGCCTAATCTGTTAAGGTCATTTTGAAGTGTGATCCTGTCCTCTGGGGTATTAGCCACCCCTCCCAATTTGGTGCCATCTGCAAACTTGCTCAGGATGCCCTCAGGCCCATCATCCAAGTCATTGATAAAGGTGTTGAATAAGACTGGGCCCAAGACAGAACCCTGTGGCACCCCACTAGTCACTTCTCTCCAGGATGAAGAGGAGCCATTGATGAGCACCCTTTGGTTTCGGTCAGTCAGCCAGTTACAAATCCACTGAATGGTAGCATTGTCTAGCCCACATTTTACCAGCTTCTTTACAAGAATATCATGGGGCACCTTGTCAAAGGCCTTGCTGAAATCAAGATAGGCTATATCCACAGCATTCCCTTCATCTACCAGACTCGTAATTCTGTCAAAAAATGAGATCAGATTAGTCTGACATGACCTATTTTTCAGAAACCCATGCTGACTTTGAGTGATCACAGCGTTTTTTTCTAGGTGCTCACAGACCGTTTGCTTAATGATCTGCTCTAGAATCTTTCCTGGTATTGATGTCAGGCTGACTGGGCGGTAATTGTTTGGGTCCTCTCTTTCCCCCTTTTTGAAAATAGGGACAACATTTGCCCTCCTCCAGTCTGCTGGAACTTCGCCTGTTTTCCAGGAATTCTCAAAGATTATTGCCAGTGGTTCGGAAATCACCTCTGCCAGTTCTTTTAATACTCTTGGATGTAGTTCATCTGGCCCTGGAGACTTGAATACATCTAAACTAGCCAAGTATTCTTGCTCTACCTCCTTACTTGTTCGGGGCTGTGTTTCACCTGCTGAATCATCTGCTCCATATGAGCTTGACGTTACCTCCAATCAGCTCACTATTGCTGACTTCAAGCCTTACTTTGGGCAGGGGCTGACTGTGCTGCAGATTTCCCTATGGGAAACTCAGTTGTGCAGCCAATCCCAGTGGGTTTGAAGATGCTGCCTATTGGTTGATAGGTGCTAATTTCAAGTTCCGCTTTTGCCAGGGATTCTCTGTGCTTCCTAGTTCCTCAGCTGATCAGTGGTAAGAGCAAGCCTCCCTTGCCAGTGAACAATTGGTAACACACAAATTGTACATTGGCAGCCATGTCTTGTATCTGTAGTTTGGGTAAAACAGGCTTTGTGGGCCATATTAGGATCAGTTCTGGGACTATTTAGTCCTGCAGGCCGGAGGTTCCCAATGCCTCAGTTTACACCCTAGCATTATATGCTAATCTCCAAAATCCCATTGCTATTCTTCTCCCCCAGCTTCCCCTTATCAATCTTGATAACATTTGTATGTGTTATGCTGAATATTTTGACCATTGTTCATTGATTAATGGGGGAAGAAACTGCAATTGAAAATTATTAAAGCAGATAGAAGAATTATGGTGAAATTATCATAAGTGGGGTGCAGGGATTTTGTGTGTGCTTATCTTACTTTCAAGATGTCCAAGGGTTTTGGGGGAGTTCCCTTTATTTCATTCTACATCTTTCTGGTAGTCTGCTCTCTACAGCCTTTATTGTGTCTTGAAAGTGTCTTGAAAACCCCAGAACATCCTCAGCTGGGCTTCCTTGTAACCACAGAAAAGTGGAGACACTGTCTTCTATGTATCTGACAGCTGTTCTTAAAAAACATATTGCAGTATTTTTACTTTTAAAAAATCAGTGCACCCATTTCAGGTGCTCTACACCTAACCTCCCTGGCTTCCTATGCTTGAATTAAAGTTCAGGGTCAGGCATCATGAGATAACATCTCCCATGAGGTTTTTTCATATCTGAAAACATAGGCAGACATGCAAGCTGGAGAATGATGGAGAAATATATAATGGAAAATGCACATCACCCAACTTGCAGCTATAAAGAAAGCCTCTTTTGCAAGGGAAGAAAAGTTTCGAGAACTAGAGGACAGCTTTTGGCAGAGCAGCACTATCTCTTCCACAGTGATGTAAAGATTGTGAGAAGTGGAAAAGAAGATGTGCATGCAAACAACCTCAGGAACTGTTTCTGCAGACACGACCATCTATAAAATGAGGTAAGGTTTTTTATGGGACAGAACTGTGGTAATCTCCTTCACTGTCATTTTATCAGTTGAATGGCATATTGGGGACGAGTGATCCTGTGCAGACATGACTGTTGTAGGCAGAAAGGTGTCTGAAGAATATAGTTTTGTTCCAGCAGATTCTATGTACGGGCTAAGTAATATATTTAATGCAAATGCTTCAACTTAATAATATGTTTGACTGGAAGCACAATATGACAGTTACTTGCCTTTTTCTTTTTGCCAGATAGTTCATGCTACATTCTTGAAAATCTTGCAACTGGCTCTTGAAAATTAGAAAATTGCTAACCAGTTAAGATAATACTTCAAGGATTTTTTAAAAAATCAGCACCACAGGCTCTATAACCAACCTTCAAACTCCACCCCCTTTAAATTTAATTATTATCATGGAGGTTCAGAGGTTTTCCCCTCTTAGAATATGCAGAAATAATGCTAGCAGGACAACCTCTAGGAGGAAATTACTGCAACCTCCTTGTTTATTTGGGCCTCTGGGAAGTTCCTTTAAGCTTGACATTTCTGTATTATTGTGCATTACTATAATAGTATATTTATTTGGCAGCGTTTGTGCTCTGTACCTGTAAATATGTGTGCTTTATAAAGCCAATTATAGTGTGTCTAGGGGCAATGTATCTTTGGGTGTTTTTGCAAGTCACTGATTAGAAAAAGGTAGTTCAGAACAGTACAGCCAGCAGGTCTGCCTTCAGCTCCAATGGAGAAGAACAGGAAAGAGTAGGTCTTCCTCATTTAGCACAACCTGCTTTCCATATTTATGTGGGGATCGAAAACATCCATTTCAGTGTTGGTTGTCAAACTTCAGCATGTTGTTTTTATTCTAAGAAGGCAAATATGGAACACTTTTGACCTTTTCCCGTTATCTGTGACCACGTTTTGGGAAACAAAGTGCAAAGTTTGAATATACGGATATATATTTTTGAAGTACAAAAGGTAAGGGCACCCAAGTGCACATGGTGAGATGTGCAATGTTCTATTTAGTCATTCATGAGCAAGCATATTAACTCTTGAACCAGCAATGCTAGCTGCTGCAAGATTAGTTGAAATTCATTCATCTTGCAGAATTTCAGATTGCATCTCAATCTATAACCTCTGAATCTCAGAGGTTTGTTGAGTGTGAGACTGCAGTAGGCATGCACAAGTGATTACTGCTTGTCCTTGAAGTTTATAAATTGCATATTTCTTCAGATAGTGATTTTTAACCTCAACAATGCATTTACAGCTTGCATTTTCTTTGCTGCTCCAACAAGTCCCTTGCCACTGCTACAGCTCTTAAAATGGAGAATATGCTTAGTGTTGCAACCCTGAGCATACTAAGCAGATAGTAAGAAGTTACAGGTAGGTAGCTGTGTTGGTCTGGCGTAGTCGAAACAAAATTAAAAAATTCCTTCCAGTAGCACTTTTTTTTAAAAAAAAATTCAGATAGTAAGAAGTCACACTGAATTCTGTGGAATTCACATCTGAATAAACACAATTAGGATTGAAGAGTGATAAGACCTGCACCAGCAGCTGGAACTTCCAGGAGGCTGGAGAAGAGGACTCAGCATCATTGCCCTCCCCAACATTTTCCTTTTGCTGCTATTAGTCTCCTACATAGGAAAGGTGACAGAGCCAGCAGTAACTCATCTAACCAGTTGAGAAGACCCTTCCCCCTCTGAACTGTATCTGAGCCTAACTGCTGAGACTCCTTTGAGCACAAGACCTGCACCAGCAGCTGGAACTACCTCTTAACTTTTTTCTGCTTTGCACTTTTGCATTTAATTCTGGATTCTTCTTCTTTTTAAAATATTGAATGTATTCTATGTTTGCTAAATTGTTGAGTTTTGTCTTTAAATCATAGCTGCCAAGTTTTCCCTTTTCTCGCGAGGAAGCCTATTCAGCATAAGGGAATTTCCCTTTAAAAAAGGGATAACTTGGCAACTATGCTTTAAATTCAGTTGTGCAAACTGTTTTCTCTACCCCCTGCATTTTGCATTTGGTAAGAAGCGGATGTTCGTTGTCAGATGTTTTGGGCACAGCTCACTGTGTTAAGATGGCATGTACACAATCAATCAATCAATCTCGCTTATCAGTCTTACTTCCTTTGAGGATACATAGCTCAGTAGTTGAGCACATGCATTGTAGGTGGAAGATCTTGTTCAATCCCAAGCATCCAGGTTTTCAGGTTGCAGAGCTGAGCGATATCTCCGCCTAAGACCTTGGAGACCATTTGCTGAACTAGATGGGTTTATTAATTAAATAATTCGCCGGATTTCTGCTTTCTACCAAAGCAATTTAACGCGCCTTATAGCAAATGATCTCTCAATATACAGCTGCCTCCTATGACTTACATACAGTTTGCTTGCCTTTTCAGCAGTTAATAAACCTACTGTCTTGTTATAAGAAACTTAAGATCTATTTTCATGAGTATGTGACAAATCCCAGAGCTAATCACAGCAATGATGGGCAACAGTTTTACATTGTGGGTGGGAATTTAGAAGACTCCTCTCTGAAGAAGCAGGCTTTCCCACTCATGCCACTGAGTGTCTTTCATCTCTTCATTCCCATTAATTTCCCAATCTTCATCGCTGGAGTGATTAAACTGGTAAAATGAACAAACATTTACAAATGAGTTGCACAGTGGCATAAAACCACTATGCATATGTATATAGACAGGGTAATGTATGAAAACGCTTCTGATGAACTACTCCAGTTCGAATAAGATTTGTAGGATGCTCATCATAATGCTTGTGTGGCACTTTATTTATTTTCTACACCTACTTCTTTTTTATTTCCTCCTGTCATACCTACATGGTCCAGCACAGTAATCCTCTGTAAAGTCAGGTTGATTGTAAGGAAAGGAGCAATAAATTTCTGTCTTATATGGAAGAGACATCTTTTTAAGAAATGTTTTTCCCCCTCTTGACTTCCTTTGTGATTTTGATGAAGTAATGGGGCACACTGGTCAAAAAAATTCTAATATTAAAAGTGGAACTAAGAAGACCTTTGGGGACATCAGAATAAAATGAGGATCATTCTGGAAAGTCCAATAATTCTCTCTCAAGAAATGGAATGGTAGGTGTTGGCCTCTTCTGTCTTCCCTGGTCGCAGTGATGACAGTACTTTCTCAGTTTTCAAGATGAGCGTCCAATTGTTTCAGGGGTTGTTGTGACTTGGACTAAGGATACACATATGGAAATAGAATCTGAAGCTATAACACCTCAGTAGAGATGAAAATGTATTGCTGCATAGCGGAAAAGGCAATAATAGCATCTATCGTACTGAAAAGAGTGGGATACCTAATAATAAAGCAGCAACGTTGGCAAAACTCAGACATGAACAAAAAAGGTATATATATATAAGATCCATGAAACGCTTAAAAGGTGTAAGCCTGCTTAGTGCTTTGGATGTCAGAGATATGGAATCGTACTGGTAAGTACTAAGTAAACCAAAGCATATCAATTTCTCGTTTTCTCCTTGCCGAGTTGTACAAGGGCAACACTGTGACCAAGGAGGAGGAAGCTATCAGGCAGTGCCACCCCTTGAATTGGTAAGACAGGCAGGTGAGGATTAGCTAGTGGTAAAATGAGGTTGGTGGGGCAGTGGATCATCCTCCAGCACTTTAATTATAGTTCCTAATGTCTGATTAAAAACACATATGCATAATTTTCAGCTATAATCCTGGTCTGCAGTGCTGGCAAGTACATTTTAATGGAATAATGAAATAGCATTTTACAGTAATGGTATACTATTTCATACTGTTTGTACTGCATCCTTCCGCTTCTTAGATTGATGGAAATTTGGGGGTAGCACTAAAACGGCATAAGATGACAGATAACACTGGATGCTTCCAATGTACTTGTAAGGTTTGTTTTAGTTTCAGACACACAAGAATAGTATGTCGGAAGCAACAGTTTTCCATGTCGGGCAACAAAACCACTGACCCTGCAAAAGATAGCCAAAGAGTAAAATGGTTTGGAGCAAGCCTGAACCATCATTTGCAGATAGCATTTGTGTATGTGTGTGTGTGTGTTGTTTTTAAAGATTTCAGAGGGAAAGGCCACTTATGCAGCACCCACACGATGTTGTTGGCATCCAAACTTGCACATGTGTAGTTCACTTCACAGCTTTGAGTGGACAGAGGTGGGAAAATTCATTTCCTTAACAGATCTGTGACTGTGCAGTACATCTTGATTGATTGAAATGCATTCCCTCATACGCTGCAAGATCAGGACTTGTAAAATTAGTATTTCTTTGCTGTGCCTCGGAGGAGTCATGGCTGTTAATAAAAGGCAGGTTATTCTGTGAGGGTACCTGTATGTTTCTTCCTTCTGGTTCTCCAAGGAGAAAGGGTGATTGATTTATGTGTGAGAGAGAGACAGATGAGGATGGGAGAGAGAGTGTTTTTAAGAAAACTGAATATATTCTGAGGCATGGTCTGGTTCAGATGCTAGAAAATCCTCTGGAACAGCCATGCCTATGAAAGCATGGGGAGGGAATAATATTTAGAATCGTAGAGTTGAAAGGGACCCCAGGGACATCTAGTCCAGCCCCCTGCAATGCAGGAATCTCAGCAATGCAGGGATCTTGAGATAGCACGACCATGCCTACAGGTGTCACTTCCTGGTAGTGATATACACAAATGCGACAACTGTAAAATCTACCACTTGGTTCATATGAATCTCTAAACCATGTCAGTTGTGATGCCTCAAGTTCCTTTCAAGCCCAGCTCCAGGTATTGAGGGAGCCCCAAATGAGATGCCTTCAATGAGCCTCCCTAGCAGTGTTGTGTGGCCCCGTCTGACTTTCAATGACTTGGGGACACGTATCAATATCAGTCGAACTTTCAGGCACCAACACTTTAATTGCTCATAAATGTTTGTCATTTATATAATAATATATTATATTGTGGTCAGTTAAACTGGCAATACCTGCATCCCATTTGTCCATTCCTCCAATATACCTTCCCCTCAATTTTCATCTTTTATATTAAAGCAGAGAGTATCTACTGGCACCTTCCTTATCTATCTTTAGGCGCCAGGCAAAAACGTTCCTCTTCAACCAGTTCTTTGGCTAATTAATATTCTACAGCCTTTTAAATGTGTTTGTGGGAGAGGCTTATTGCTTTGTTGTTTCTAACCATTTGTGCTTTCATCTCATGTTTTTATCTTGTGAACCACCCTGAGATCTTTTGATGAAGGGTGGTATATAAATCACAACCAAAGGAAATCATACAACATCAACTGTAGCATTTTTCTACTATTGAGCAATAATCAATTGTGCCACCACAGTATAACCTTCATCAGTGTATTGGAGGGTGTTTTTGTGTTTTCACGCAAAAAATCTAGCCAGCCAGCCAGCATAATCTTAGGTCCTTTGTTACTGGGCAGCAAATAATTAAATGCATTTCAGCAGTCACATCATCAAGTAGCATAGCTAAAAGTGGACATTGCCACCACAAGTGGAAATAGGAGCTCCTGAAAGCAACACCCCTTCAACATTCTGCAGATTTTATTTTGCTGTTTTCATATCCTGCTGCTGCTTTTTCACAACATGCTATCAAGGCAAGAAAAATGTATGCGCAGTTTGTTTGCCATTGTTGGTTTTCTACTCTTCCCTTTCCCCCCTCCAAATATTTATTTTCATTTAAGATGCAATGGGAAGCAGCTATCTGGAGAGTGGAGTTTTATAATCAGTTATAGGAGACAGTCTCTTGTTTGGTTAGTGAAGGAAACAATTAGCAGCCATTTTTGTTTTCCACAAGGACTTTTGTATTCTGTAGAGGAGACAACATTCTACCTAAGTAAACACTCGCAGATTAGCAAAACAAAGTTAGATGAAAGATGGGGGGGGGGGAAATCTGAATTTGCAAACTTGAATTCAGAAAAAAATGCATGTGCATCCACTGTAGCCATTTACTCAGAGATTTTTAAATGTAGCTAAACATGGGGGGAGGGGAGGGCAAACACCTTAGCACCAGCACTTAATACACAATACTTAGAATTTATCTCAATTCTCTTCTAATTGCTATTAGATTTATTTGTAATAAAGCCATGTGCATGTGGAAAATTGGATTTTAATGAATACTTTATTATGTAGCTTTCAAGTTACAGGGAGGTTTTTTCTCTCATTTGTAAGCCAAATCTCCTTATACCTCTGTTGTCAGCATGCATTTAGTTTCAAGTAGCCAAAGATCCACAGAATTAGTTTTCTAACTGAAGGGTACAGGGTGATGACCTATACAGTGCTGCAGGTTTTGAGAACAAATCCTCATGGAAGATGTTGTCTGTTCTATTCTTTTTAGATCACCCCTGTTGGATCCTCCCATCTTGAATATGAATTATTATTGTCCATTTGTTTGTTTAAATCATTCCTAATCTACCTTTCAGGGCACACAAGGCAGTTCACCAAAAAAGATTATAACATATTAAATATAAAAATGAACTATTATAACATATTAAATAAAAAATAACTATTATTATGATCCTAAGGTTTAAATGACTTACAATATTAAGTGCTTCATTCAAACTTTTAAATGGAAAGGAGCCATTTTTCATTACCTAATTGTTGTTGTTGTTTAGTTTTTTAGTCGTTTAGTCGTGTCCGACTCTTCGTGACGTCAGACTCATGTTGGTAGCTTCGAGAACACTGTCCAACCATCTCATCCTCTGTCGTCCCCTTCTCCTTGTGCCCTCAATCTTTCCCAACATCAGGGTCTTTTCCAAGGATTCTTCTCTTCTCATGGGTGGCCAAAGTATTGGAGCCTCAGCTTCACGATCTGTCCTTCCAGGGAGCACTCAGGGCTGATTTCCTTAAGAATTGATAGGTTTGATCTTCTTGCAGTCCATGGGACTCTCAAGAGTCTCCTCCAGCACCACAATTCAAAAGCATCAATTCTTCGGCGATCAGCCTTCTTTATGGTCCAGCTCTCACTTCCATACATCACTACTGGGAAAACCATAGCTTTAACTATACGGACCTTTGTTGGCAAGGTGATGTCTCTGCTTTTTAAGATGCTGTCTAGGTTTGGCATTGCTTTTCTCCCAAGAAGCAGGCATCTTTTAATTTCATGACTGCTGTCACCATCTGCAGTGATCATGGAACCCAAGAAAGTAAAATCTCTCACTGCCTCCATTTCTTCCCCTTCTATTTGCCAGGAGGTAATGGGACCAGTGGCCATGATATGTTGAGCTTCAGACCATATTTTGTGCTCTCCTTTTTCACTCTTATTAAAAGGTTCTTAAATTCCTCCTCACTTTCTGCCATCAAGGTTGTGTCGTCAGCATATCTGAAGTTGTTGATATTTCTTCCGGCAATCTTAATTCCGGTTTGGGATTCATCCAGTCCCAAGTTAAATAAGCAGGGACATATAAGAACATATTTTGATCTCTTTTTTTGCCCAAAGTCCTATAGGTTGGAAAATTTGATTTAAAAATAGAGAAATCAAAAAGTCCATATTCATGGTAGGTAATCTGTAAGCCAAGTAAACATATTGTTTTAACATTCCACGTATTTACAGTTTTCAGGCTCTGGATGCTATTGATTAAGTAGACAAAATGATACCATCTACAACAAGAGGATGGTATCAGCAGGCTTGTGTGATCCTCAAGGTTAACAGAAGTATCAAAACTTTAGGAAACCCCAAAAACAGACAAGTGAGAACTGAGTTTCCTCAGTGGCCCATGGAATGGTACCTCTTTGGGGAGAAGGAATGAAAAAGTAAAAAACAAAACAGGGAAGTGAATTGAATGACTAGAATCATGGAAAAGAGCATTCCAGATATGGGTGATGTATCAGTGCATAATCATTGCAGTTCTACTTTAAACGACTTCATGATGAGCACCGGCACATTTTTTTCTTTTTTCTTTTAAAAAGCACTGCATGTACAGATGCTACATTATCTGCAGTGCAAAGTCAAACAATGGAACTCTCTCCCCCAGGAGACAGTGATGGCCACCAACTTGGATGGCTTTAAAAGAGAATTGTAGACAATTTCACGGGGAGAGGGCTGTCAATGTTGGAACAACTCTTGGGTTGGAGCAACTGGCTAAAATATTTTAAATGGTTTTAATTTTGGTTCTGTTTTGTTTTTGTTGGGTTGGGGTTGGGGTTGGGGTTGGTGAAATGTTTAGTTGGGGTTGTTGGTTATTTTAATTTGGGTATAACAGTAATATAATAATAATAATAATTTATTATTTATATCCCACCCATCTGGCTGGGTTTCCCCAGCCACTCTGGGCGGCTTCCAACCGAAAAATAAAACATGGTAATCTATTAAACATTAAAAGCCTCCGTGAACAGGGCTGCCTGTAAACTTTATTGTTATTTATTTATTTATTTATTTATTTATTTTCTATTGGTTTATTTCTAGCCTGTATCAGATATTCTGTTTTTTAATGTTTTATCATGTTTTTATATATGTTGTAAGCTACCCAGAGTGGCTGGGGAAACCCAGCCAGATGGGTGGGATAGAAATAATAAAATTAATATTATTTTTTATTATTACTAGCCATGATGGCCGTTGCTCTACATCCACAGTTGGAGGTAGCAATGCTTCTGAGTACCAGTTGCTCATGTTCTGCTTGCTAGTTTTCCATAGGCATCTGGTTGGCCAGCGTTAGAACGGGATGCTCAATTAGATGGGCCATTGGCCTGATCCAACAGGCTATTCTAATGTTTTCATGATGCAGCCACGTTTTAATTACCGTTGATTTAAACAGTGATTTAACTCTTTCCCATCAGAATCAGTGAGACTTGCATGTATTTATCTCTGGTTCGATCCAGAATTATTTTGGCTGCATCTCTGCATATCTTTCCCGGTTACCAACATTCACAGGGTTAGACATGTTGTTTTGACATATTGTTTTTACTTATTATCCTTTTAGAATTCTGGTTACTTGTGTTTTTACCAACTCTTTTTGAATTACATGATGTCAGTGTCCATAATATTCATTGGTGGTTACCATGGAGATGTTCAGTTCCACTCTACAATGCATTTTTGGAATATTTCTTATTAATAAGTGGTAGAAATATGGTGTTCTAAAATAGTTTAAATATTTCACAAGCTTATTTACATATCAACCTTCTCTGTTTTACTAAAGCAAGTTGCCATTTACCTTTTATGGATGTAGATAATTTTTCACAACTGTAATTGAAGCATGTAAACTGAGTAAGAACTAGCAAAAAAAAGTCTTGCAGAACAATATATTAACCAATAATTTCTGGAGCTGGTGGGCAAAACATATTTATAGACAAGTGTATGCATTATTCTTAGAAGTTAACATTGTTTTTCTGAAGCAACCCTATTTTGCCATAGTTTGGAACATATGTTTCACTATAAGAAATGCAGCTTAGCTACTGTGCACCACAATATGTACATTCTACACTCTGTATATACATAGACTTGCAGAATACTTTTATACGTGCATATAATTGGGTACCCATATGAACTGGCTCACATCTGGTGATGAAAATGATGCTGAAACTGCCCTCCAGAAGCTTGGCCTACCTAGAGATGGTGGAGAGATCATACCGGGGACCTTCTGCATGCAGAGCAGACGCTCCTCCACAGAGCCACTACCTTTCTCAACTCACTCTTGTCACTGCTAAATAGTTATTTTCAAGAGTACTATACAATCCATGCAGGATTTGATTGAATTGCAAAGTCTCCAGCTGGGGTGGAAATAAGAAGAAAGGAAGTTAGCGTTGGATCAAAGTATTTGGCCATCACATTTTCAGCAACATAGGCAGGGTGGTGGTGGTGGGAATAAAAACTTTTGGTGGAAGGATATAATCTAATCATCGGGGGCCGGCTGGCTGAGGGACTTACTGCTAGGACAGGAGGGGGCAGAAGATTTGTTCCAGTTTCTGTCCTAATTTTTCTTTAACTACAACTTTTTGCAGTTACTTCAGGGCATAGCAGAGCTGCAGCCTGGCAGCCTGGAAACATTTCTCTTTAGAAACTGTTCAATGAGAAGAATGGTACATCATGATGCAATACCAGCAAAATCCCCAGGTAAATTGTGGCGTGGGGGGGGGGCAGGGAGGTGGCTGCCCCCACCAGCCAAAGTGAGCAAAGATCAAGAGTAAATTATTATTTTTAATAACTGTCGTTCCTTTTACCTTTTCTCCTTTACAATGATATTTATGGCCCCAGGTGGCTAGATGCTCAAATTTTTTTCCAGTGTTCCCTGGGATATACCCTGTTTCTCATATTTTAAGACATACCCATAAAATAAGCCATAGCAGGATTTTTAAGCATTCAAGGAATATAAGCCATACCCCGAAAATAAGACATAGTGATAGGCGCAGCAGCAATGCTGGCCGCGGCAGGAGGAGGAGGAAAAAAATAAGACATCCCTTGAAAATAAGCCATAGTGTGTTTTTTTGAGGAAAAAATAAATATAAGACATGTCTTATAATATGAGAAACACGGTAGAGGATTACCAGTCCAGCCAAACAGCTTCCTCTGTGCATCTTTTCCAGAAGAGTAGGCAGCACTGCTCTCTGCAAACTGAGGAAGGCACCTCTGAAATGTTATCATCTCAGCTGGCTGCCTGGTTTGCCAGCATCACTGGGCCAACACTATGATTAAAGACAAATATGGGGTGTGCACATGTGGTGGTGGTGGGGGCAGGCATTGTTAAATTGTATTTATTACAAAATTGACAGAATTCAGTTTTCCCGTTAGATCCCTTTGCCGCTATCATCCTCCCATCCTCATCACATCTAAAAGATTACATATACCTGTGCAAATTCCTTATATTATATAATTGAGATTTAGCACCCTTGTCTCCGCCTAGGTGGTAGCCCTTCTATTATTTATACAAAATTTCTTACCAAGATTCTACTTACAACCAGCATGTTCAACCAAAGCTAAGCAACACTGGATGTCCTATTGAAATAAAATACAGTATTCTTTAAATGTCACAAAGGAAATGGCCACAACGGCTTTAGTACGGTACATTAAATGCTGAATGCTGCAATGCTCAAACTATTCATTTTATAACAACCCCAGTGAAATAAATATGATTACTCAAAAGTAATCACCTATATACACACGCCAAAAACACTGCCAGTTGGTTGACCCCAAAGCTTCCATTGCAAATATGAACATGTCCTTAGAAATGCTAAAATTTACACAAGTAGAATATGAAATTCTAAGACGGGTTCACACATGTATGTGTATCACTCAGTAATTATCACTTTATTACTTAATATTTTGGCTCGGTTCATAAGCTTAAAATCCTGCTCTGGTGGTGGAGGAATGGGCTGATCCCTTCTTTGCTGTGCTCATAATAATCAAGAGATGATCAATTCTTGCTGAAAAGCTCATTTCGGTTGGAACTCTGCACCTATTCAAGAACTTTTTTATTATTATTACTTTGGCTTTACTCTGAGCAACAAACACGGTGCTGTTGCAGAGGAAAAAGAAAAGACACCTTTGGATTGCAGGGTCTCCTCCCTAGTAGTTGCTGCACATAGAAGCAATCTTTG
This sequence comes from Zootoca vivipara, assembly GCF_965207765.1. NCBI lineage: Eukaryota > Metazoa > Chordata > Lepidosauria > Squamata > Lacertidae > Zootoca > Zootoca vivipara. The sequence continues at coordinate 62,262,170 of NC_142587.1, forward strand.
TTTAGACCACAACATAAATGCAAGACTGATTAGTCCCCAGAAACTTTCTTCTGTCAAATGAAAACATATACCCCTGGGTCTCTATTCACTTCCTAATTAACTCTGGGAAGAAAACAAAAAGTCTTCCGCCAGCAACGATCTTATTTCAATGATTGGATCAATTTAAATCTGTATTTGCTAGGAAACAATTTCACCTTTCTCAATGAGGAACACCTCAGACACCTGCCTGTCAGTTTTGATTGGCCAAAGATCCCTCATGACCTTCTAATTCTGTAGTGGCAAACTTATGTTGTAATGTTCATTGTAATGCAGTCTTATATGTATGATCCTGAACATATTGTGGTTCCTAAGGACCTGGGACCCCCACATGGGCAGCAGATCCCGATGTAGACCTTTATTCCTCCTTTGTTCCTGGTGTTCACTTCCCCCTCCCCCCTTTCACCTCTCCCCCTCTCAGCAAGTGGCAGCACTGAGAAGCAGCCACGAAACACTGCCCTGTCAGCTGCTGCTGGAGAGTGAGACATGCTGCCTTTTTCTTTGCCTAGAACAGTGATGGGCAACCTTTTGCCAAAAAACCAAGCATAACTTGGGTGGTGTGTCACTTCGAGAAAAAACCATAGGTAAAGCTAAAGGGGCCCCTGACCATCAGGTCCAGTCGTGACCAACTCTGGGGTTGCGGCGCTCATCTCACTCTATAGGCCGAGGGAGCCGACGTTTGTCCACAGACAGCTTCTGGGTCATGTGGCCAGAATGACAAAGCTGCTTCTGGCAAACCAGAGCAGCACACGGAAACGCCGTTTACCTTCCCTCCGGAGCAGTCCCTCTTTATCTACTTGCACTTTGATGTGCTTTCGAACTGCTAGGTGGGCAGGAGCTGGGACCGAGCAACAGGAGCTCACCCCGTTGCAGGGATTTGAACCGCCGACCTTCTGATCAGCAAGCCCTAGACTCTGTGGTTATAGTTTGAATAACAAAAATGTATAATTGTAATATATAACTGTATTTAATAAACCAAAAACTAATTATTTAACCAAACCAAACCAAAAAATCCTTATTTATCACAAAGTGCCCAGAGTTGTTGAGCTTTTTTGGGGGGAGCTGCTGGAGGTTTTGGAGGTTTTTTTGTGGGGTGCCCCAAAGCTGCTGTGCTTTTTTGGGGGTGGGGAAGAGAACAGAAATAAATGACGAATAATACCTTCGCTGGAACTAACACTCAGCACCAACATAGTCTGCCAAAGTGCCCAAAAAAACCCAGCACAAAACGGGTTAAAAAGTGAACGCTGTTACACCCAATCATCGTCTGCCAAAGCGCCAGAAAAAACAGCATAGAAAGGGTTAAAAACAATCTCTGGCTACCAGCAACAACAACAAAAAAAGGATCCGGGTTTTAACAGCGGAGACAACAGGTTTTAACAGCGGAGACAAGCTGTAGCCTGAGAGAGGGAGAACAAATGGGGGGGGGCAACAACAACGGCGCGAATGGGCCGATGGGGCGCGTGCCAGCAGTGAGGGCTCTGTGTGTCACGTCTGACACGCGTGCCATAGGTTTGCCATCACAGGCCTAGAATGACCAGTACAGTGTGTTTCCATCCACACTGAAGTGGACAAGCCTGGAAATGCCGTGTGTTTGTGCTTTTGCATAATTGTTCAGCGAGTACATGTGGGAGAGGGGAAGAGAATGCTGTTTTCATGCTTGTCTGTGTGACCTGAATTTGCAATGTGTGAAAGTGGTGTGTGGCATATACCGTGTTTCCCCCTTTTTAAGGCGTAGTCATAAAATAAGCCATAGCAGCATTTCTAAGCATTTGAGAAATATAAACCGTACCCGGAAAATAAGCCATAGTGATAGGCGCTGTGCGGAAGAGAGCACTGAGCTCCCCGAGTCAGCAGCAGCAACGCCGGCCGCAGCAGTGTTTGCTGAGTCCTTTCTTGCTTTTGGGACTTGGTTACTGTGCTGGCTTGGGATGGTGTGTGTGCAATTGCTGTTGCTGCTTCGTGTTTTTCAGCTGGATTCTCTGGGTTCTAAGCACTTTCCCCCGTTTGTTTGCGAAGCAGCACTCGGCTGCAGCCCCTGCCTCTCCCGGCTGCTGCATGAATGCGAGGCTGGTTGATCGCTATCTCCTTTTCCATTTCTTTTGTCTTTGAGCACCCGGCCCCGCCCCCTCTCCCCTTCGTGGAATGAAGAACGGGAGTTTTAGCAGCATTTCCTCATTATAAAAAAAAGGTCAGGAACTTTTACTTTAACCTCAAAAATGGGATATTTCCTCTCTCTAAAAACAACTCTGACCTGAACACCAATAAAACGGGGGTAGATCACCTCCAGTTTATAAATCCGCAAGTAGATCGCAGTCTCCTGGAAGTTGGGCTCTATACTTTGGCTGATTGCAAGCCTTTGCATCTTTAAAAAACAAAAACCATGCGCTTCTCAGTCTTAATTTTCCTTTAATTCATCCCCCTATACCCTCCTCCAACCATTGCCTCCTTCCTTTCCTTACCCCCCCTCCCTCTCTCCCCACTTCCCTCACTCCTGTGCGATCTCATTTAGTCATATACTTGCTTTTTCTGTTGTGTTGTCTATTTTATATTTAATATTATTACCCTTTATGATGTTATTTTTTCCCTTGCGATAATTATTTATTTTTTATCTTTAACTAACTTTCCTTTCCATATTTTTCCATATATAACTCAACACTTTCCCATTCCTTCTTAACTCTTTGGATAGAGTGCCCCCCCATTATTGTTGTTAATTTTACAATTCCTGGATTTTTTATGGAACCGAACAGCTCGGGTGCTTCAGAATATGCCTTCTGTTGCTACAGGGCTATGGGGCTTCACTATTTGACCCCCCCCCTCAGGTTGGGATTTTTAAAGTAGTTCTGTGGGTCCCAGGGCGCAGAATCACCCCCGATCCTTTCCTTTGTCTAAACAGACCTCTTCCCCCCTGACTTTGGAAGGCTGTGCTTCAAGGGTGATACCAGGGGTTTTTTAAGACCTGCGCCTCTTAAGGATTGTTACGGTCCATAACTTCCATTGCTTTCTACAGGGTTGGGGGTTTAAAGCACTGCCACCCCCACCCCACCCTGCAGGCGCTCGGAACTGGCAGCGCCAACAACGCGCCCAGCAGCGCGCAGAAGAGAGCACTGAGCGTCCTGAGCCAGTGGGTCCCAGTTGTACCAGCACTTTTTTTTAAAAAAGACACCCCCTGAAAATAAGCCACTGTGTGTTTTTTTGAGGGAAAAAAGTTATAAGACGGTGTCTTAAAAAAGGGGAAACACGGTACTTTGGCCACACTCACCTCTGTTATGTGACACTTGGTAGCTGAGCATCAGTGAGGTGCTTGAACCAAACTAGTTTAGCCAACCCTGATCTAGGACCTAATGAAGACCTTCACAGTGAGCCAACATCTATGCAAACATGTCAAGACTACAATTTCAACGGGACAAGACAATTTTACACATTATTTATTTTTAACAAAGACAATGTGACGTGAAGCAGTTTCCAATCTATCTGGGGAAAGATCATCCACATCTAATAAATAGGTATATGCCCACATGCTTTTAAACTAGTTTCCAAATATTTTGTACTCATTTCCCCCATCGGAATTGCCTATACAGAGTGGCATATGAAATGAGTGCATATGAAATGAGTGCACTGTACTGCATTCTTTCTATTACAAGTGAAGCAAACCTGAGAAATTAACACAATGGAAGGAAACTTGGGATCATATCTTCAACTTAGTTTTCACTTCAGTCTTTTTCTTGAAGAAAAGAATACTATTTTCATTAACTTATGGTGACGAGGGACAGAAGAACAAAGTCTATTGCCTACAAGTGTGTGTGTGTGTGTGTACGTACGTACGTACAATGAGCATTTCATGAGACAATGTGGTGTAGTGTTTAGAATGTTGAACTTGGGTGACTAATCCACACACAGTCATGAAACTCACTGTGATCATGGCTCTTTCACTGTCTTTCAGCATTTCTCAAAAGATTGTTGTGAGGATATAATGCTGGGAGGGGAGAACCATGTATGCACCTTAAACTGCTTGGAGGGCTTAAATGTTATAATAAGAATAATAAGAGTAATAAGAATAAGAATAGTAACAATAAATAGTATCTGATGAAGTGTGCATGCACACGAAAGCTTATACCAAATAAAAACTTAGTTGGTCTTTAATGTGCTACTGAAAGATTTTTTTAATAAATAATAAGACAGATAATAAACAATCATTGAACTTATATGATACATGACTTTGTTTTACCTTTTTGCTTGGAGCTAGATTAAAACCTTAGAGGCACAAATATAATATATGGATTCCTTTAAATATAACCATTTTTAAGGTGAAACTGTCTGCCTCAAAATGATGTCATTTCACCTTACACATGTCAGCTGTCATTACAGAGTTGCCAAAGTGACACGTCTTATGCTTGATTAGCATAGAATATGCAATTACTGATTTGTTTGAAGTATAAAAATAACAATCTCAGGAAAAAATCTCCAAATCCCAGGGAAGCCAATTCAAATTTGACATTTTCAAAGAGAAACAATTTAAGGTTATCAACCTAACTTTCCTGAAAGCTCACAGGGGGAAAAGAAGAAGGATGCTTAACCTTGTACCCCATCTCTCTGCTTTGCATTTAGTATCAGTGCCTTTCCTCTCCGATGTGCCTTATGGCTATTTTAAGTTTTAATTTTATACCTGTTTCCTGTGATAAATCTCCTTTTTATTTTACCTTGAAGGTTATTCAAGTGGAATTTTATAAAATCCACAATTCCTAGGATCAAATCATTGAGGAAATGTTTGAGGTGTCTTCATGTTTTAAAGCTGTACCAAGTTTGAGGTAGTGCCCTTCAAATATTGTTGAACACGGTGTCCTCCAGTCATTGTGGAACACTCATCAGTCCCAGCCAATATGGCAAAGGTCAGGGATGATGGAAATTGTAGTCCAGGAACACCTGAAGGGCACTACATTGACTATACTGGTGATGGAGATCTATGTGTGGTGTTGAGATAGTGGATAGAAAGAGGGTTTTCTCCCCCCCACGCTCCCACAATACCCAAATTCTGAATCATCCAGTGGCAGGAAATTCTAGACAGGCAAAAGGAAATATTTACTTACTTCCTTACATAACTTACTATTCTACCATTCATCCAAGGACAGTTTGCAAAAGAAAAGCCACAAAAATACATACCATAGTAGCAAACAAAACTGATTGGCAGCTAGTTATACATCTTTCCCTGGTGTGCAACCTAGCCACTGAATTCTACACCAGCTGAAGTTTCTGAACCATCTTCAGAGGCAGCCCCACATATAACACATTGCAGCAATCTAACCTAGAGGTTCCCAGAGCATAAACGACGGAAAGTAGGCTATCACTGTCCAAATAAGGGTGCAGCTAGGCCACTAGCCGAAGCTGATGGAAGGCACTCTCTGCCACTGAAGCCACCTAAGCCTCGAGTAGCAGCAATGGATCCATAAGAAGCAAGCTGCGTATCTGTTGCTTCAGAGGGATTGCAACCCCATCAAGAGCAGGCCACCTTCCTTCCATCCATCCAGTCTAGGCAACCACCCACTTACAGTGTGTCAGTCTTATCTGGATTGAGCTTCAGTTTATTGGCTTCCACCCAGGCTGTTACTGAAGTGAGACACTGGTGTAGCACATCCACTGCCACATCTCAATTGTTTTTTACTTTATTTGCAATCATAAGATGAGGTGATGTCCATAGGCTCTGATAAATTTAAAAGGAGATTAGACTTCTTTGAATGACTGCAAGCTATGATGAATGTGTTCTGTCTGAAGGATAATAGACAACATACCACAGGTTACCGGTTGCTGAGGAGCAACTGTGGGAAAATACTACAGTGGTACCTCGGTTTATGAACACAATTGGTTAAGTACGCTTCAGGTTGAATACTCCGCTTCAGGTTGAGTACTCCGTCTGGAATGGATTAATCCACTTTCCATTACTTTCAATGGGAAAGTTCACTTCAGTTTATGAACGCTTCAGTTTAAGTACTCCGCGGACCGTCTGGAACAGATTAATCCACTTTCCATTACTTTCAATGGGAAAGTTTGCTTCAGTTTATGAACAGACTTCCGGAACCAATTGTGTTCATAAACCGAGGTACCACTGTAATTTCTAACTTCTGTTCCATTCTATGGAAAACACTGAGCAAGTATTTCTTAGCAAAAGCCCAACCAGGTATCCCAATGCAAGTTTGTCAAGACTAATATATATATACAGTATATATATCAGAAATCCCCAATCTACTCTGAATATTTGTTTCACATATAGAAGAGACCTGTTCATCTTTTGCCATTGTGAGGACATGAGACAGTTACCTAATGGATGTGATACTGCTAAAACAATATTTTCATAATGGCTATCCATTGCACAGGCTCTGGAAAACACAATAGGAAATGTAATGAGTGAAAATGGAAAGACACTTTAATGTTTCTTAAGTGACTAACTGGGGACTAAGATGGTCTCTTCACAGATGACACGTCTCCTAAATGGGAATATTGTGAAGAGACTGAAAAGACAAATTGATGTTTCTTCAATTCTCTTTGGGCACTAGAGATTTGTTTTGAATCCATTAAAATACATTTTGCTTTTACCACAAGTCTGAAACAAAAACTGTCCTTGACATGTGGAGGAGATCTAGAATGAGAACATGACCTTATTAAATCCCAAAACATTTACCAACAACTTCCAAATTTTAAGGATATTTGTGTTTGTGTTCTCTTGGGGTTTTCTTTTTTCTTTTCTTTTTTAAAAAAGCACACTTCATGTCTATGACTTCAGCCCTAAACTCAATGATTCTCAGGACGTTCAACAGAAAAAGCCAAATCTGACCTGAAGCCACTTTATTTAGCCACTGGTCACTGGTCCCATCACCTCCTGGCAAATAGAAGGGGAAGAAATGGAGGCAGTGAGAGATTTTACTTTCTTGGGCTCCTTGATCACTGCAGATAGTGACAGCAGTCACGGAATTAAAAGACGCCTGCTTCTTGGGAGAAAAGCAATGACAAACCTAGACAGCATCTTAAAAAGCAGAGACATCACATTGCCGACAAAGGTCCGTATAGTTAAACCTATGGTTTTCCCAGTAGTGATGTATGGAAGTGAGAGCTGGACCATGAAGAAGGCTGATCGCCGAAGAATTGATGCTTTTGAATTATGGTGCTGGAGGAGACTTGAGAGTCCCATGGACTGCAAGAAGATCAAACCTATCCATTCTGAAGGAAATCAGCCCTGAGTGCTCACTGGAAGGACAGATCGTGAAGCTTAGGCTCCAATACTTTGGCCACCTCATGAGAAGAGAAGACTCCCTGGAAAAGACCCTGATGTTGGGAAAGATTGAGGGCATTAGGAGAAGGGGACGACAGAGGACGAGATTGTTGGACAGTGTTTTTGAAGCTACAAACATGAGTTTGACCAAACTGCGGGAGGCAGTGGAAGACAGGAGTGCCTGGCGTGCTATGGTCCATGGGGTCACGAAGAGTCGGACACGACTAAACGACTAAACAACAACAAAGGTTCCTAAAGATCATTGTACATCAATTTTCAAATAGCTCCCACAGTTATTTCAAGTAATCTGTATCCTAACCTCTAATTTGTGTCTAGATTTGATGCTAAGGTATTTACAAGGCACTTATAGATTTGATCCTAGCCAAAAATGAGATCTTGGCTATAGTTACCCCCATGAAAAAGAAGCAGCACTACAACTGAGAATCCAACAGGTCTCCCTCACACAACAGTCACAACAAACTGGTAAATCTGGAGTGTCTTAATGCTCTGGTTCATTCCTCGCCTTTTCCTGACCTCCAGTGAAGAAAAAGAGCTCTGGTGAGTCAAAAATGTAGAAATAGTTCTTTGCCTGAGGCAAGGAGAGTGTTATTTCATCTTTTGGTATCTATTCTTCTTCCACTGAAAATGGGAAGGTTTAGAATGGCTCAGTCAGCACAGGGTGATGCAATTTTGAAGCGTAAAACAAAATAAGAAATAAAGCTACAAACCTATCAACCAGAAATTGGAAACCTCAGGTCTGTGGGCCAAATGTGCCCCCCAGGCCTCTGTATCTGAGCCCTCGGGACTTTCCTCAGGCTGCCCCCCTCCCCAGCCACACCTCCTTTCCTCAGACCACACAGCTCACAGGCCCTGCTTTTCACCTTCCTTGAGTTTTTTTTGCCTGGATAGAATGGGTCCTTGAACTCTGATAATGTTTCATTGCACAGATGGAGGATACAGAGGGTTGTCTGAGAGTCCGTAGAAACTAGTCTACCGTACAAAGGTCAAACATTCATTGCTCTATCCACTTTTGCTTCTGCCCCTGCCCATCACGGACATGTGACCCCCAGAAGATTTTACAGAAGGGAATGTCACCTTTGGACTGAAAAAGGTCCCCCATTCTTGCTATGCACACTTACCTGGAAGTAAGCCCCAGTGACATCAGTGGGGCTATTTCCTTAGCAGACATACATAGAATTGCTCTGCAAATGTTTGTAACATAGTTTTCAAATTTTAACTGTGGACATATCTAAAAGACAGCGGTTAGTGGCCCTACTCATAGAATCTGAAATAGCACAACTACCTGCCACCATGTTAAGCAAGGCATTGGTCTTTGCATCTTGCCAATCAGGAGTTCATTATGGGCCCATTTGCTTTGTGACAGATTCTCTGTAGATGTAAGGAAGTCACTTCTGGTTTACATTTCATTGATGAAGCTGAGCAAAGTCAGCTTACTCTGTTTACTCACCTGAGTTCCATTTTTACTTTTCAAAGGCATGCTTATTACGGAGAAAACAAGCCACTTTGCAACAGCTTCTTGGGGGAGAACACTTCTTGGGGACAAATGTCACCCTCTCTTATGCCAGTGCAAATCAATGGCATTACATCTCTGTAGCTTGAAAGTGCAATTTGCCCTTGAGGACTTGGTTCAACTAGATACATTTTACAGCTTCCCTGCTGATGGCTAAAAAATCAGCAAACTCAAGTAGCATACTTAGTTTATTTCAGTATTCCTTTCACAAGTGTAACTTAAAGGCTGCTTATAAATATACATGTTGCAGTTCATAAAAGCAATTGAAATTCTCTCATTTTATTATTATTTTTTGCATACCGTGGATGTACGAAAAACCTTATGTGAAACCTCAAAGTCAGGCAAGCTTGATATCGGCATGGTTGCAAGTGCAGCAGCTATGCACATTGCAGAGACAGCAACTGGTGTGTGGGAAAGTGTGGAGCAAATGTTGCCGACAAGGATTCTTTCATGGGTTTTAACATTTCCAAGATTTGTTTTCTTGTCCCCACTGCAGAAGCAGTAAATAAAATATATATAATAAAAAGGCAAAATTTGCATTGGTTTAAAGTTAGTAGTGATGAAACTTAGGTTCAAATAGGACTTAAGTGCATTTTATTTTCTTGGACTGAATGTCTTTTGGCTTCGAACAAATCAGGGGATTTGTAATGGCTTTTGGTGGTCAGGTAGTAGGTATAAGTCAATCTGCACATATTTGTACATTTTTCTTTGCATTTTCAGCTGCTATGATATCAGCTCCTATGATAATTTCGGTATCCTATGATATCCAAAATTCTCTTTGTAGGGGATGCAGAATAAATGTGCACATTTGCATTCTATGTGCATTTTTTAAAAAAGTTTTTGTCACTTGCTCTAATAGATTTTGTAAAATTTTAGTGAAGGCAATCAATACTAGTCTACCATATTAAGGGATGCTGTTAATAGGTTAATTCTCCATAAGTCAGCATTGATGACTTACTCCCCTTCAGTCTTTTGGAACTGTGGATTCAAGTGGAGATATTTTGAAGAGATTGTTGGAGGAAATAGTTGGAAAATCACCAGGCTTCAGAACTCAGAGAGCTCTATCAGTTGCGGGAATTTGAAGCAACTGAACTTAGCATATTGAATGTAAAACTACCATGGACCAAATGGGGTAGACTGATGGGCCCAATTTTGGCTCATAGAGGTTCCCTACTGCTGCTCTAAGTTTTTGTGCTGCATTTTAGGTTGGGTATATTCTACTTCTTCTCGGGAGAGGACTAAATGTTGAGACTAATCTAGAAGCCATGATTTATCAGCCAGAATAATTTAACCAACATTATTGCATCAGAAATCATGTGGGGGTCATTATTGTGGCCCCCACATTCCGATAATAAACCATGTTTAGGAGGATTGTGGCAGAATTGTACTTAGTGGCCCTGCCCATAGCCATGACATGTCACCCAAATCTCTGAGCAGAGTCTACAAGTCTACAAAGGTTTTGTTCAGCAGTTTGGCTGAACATGAGGTGGTCAGGGGTGGGCCAATAAGTGTGAACCCGTTCCCTCCCCTCCGTGTTTTTATTGAGCATGGCTCATTGTCTCAACAGAGCTATAATTGCACAATTCAATTTGCTTGCAATGAATTTGGCCTTTCCCCCTTGCAGAATTTAGGTTTTGACTTGAACCACAAGTTTCCCTACTCATAATTATCCGTTCTCTGTTACTCGCATACAAAATACATGCAATTAAAAAGTCTGTGTTACTCAATTTATTTCCAGTCAGCAGCCAAAATGGGACATGATTACATGTAAATCCTAATTAACATTTCTGGTCATTATGCTGGTCAATACATCTGAGTGTAAGGAACTATTCAAGGCTCTCTGGCCTTCAGCACAGGAATAATTCAGCTCCCCACTGCAAATCCTTCATAATTAGGTTATATTTTTGTCCTTTCATCTCCTACACTGAGAGTTATTAGTGATTTAGAGCTGAACCACATCATATATAATAATTTAGCTTATCTGGTTTTAAAAGAACGTTTGTTTTGTTTTGAATCTTGAGAGACCCTGTTTGAGCTTAAAATTGTATGAGATAAGTAGCTGTGCAGTGGGAAGATGTAATTTCATTTTTATTATGTGTTTCTTAACCCATTAATAAGGCCTGCAGCTGTCAATTTGATGATCCCTTAAAATGTCTGGAAATGAGATGTGCAGACCTAGGGGAAGGACTAGGTCACAATGGTTTAAACTTGCTTTCACCTTCAAAAATCACATAGCCTTAAAAAATATCGAGATGGAATGGATATTCTGCCCCTCAGCTTCCACAGGTTGAATATAGCCTATGTGCGGACAACTTCTATGTGCATAGGCTTTCTACACCTGACCAGGAACCTTGCCAAACGCACAGAGATTATGTTTTATTTTTTAGAAACTTTTATACCCCACCTTTCCCCACGGAGCTCACAATGGCTTACATGGTTCTCTGCCTCCCTGTTTTATTATCACAACTATCTTGTGAGGCAGGTTAGGCTGAGAGGCAGCTGCTGGCCAAAGGTCACCCACAAGTAAAGCTTTTCTCCTCTCAGAACACTGGAACTTGTGGGCTGAACTCGTGAAGCTGAATGTCGGAAGATTCAGGACAGATTAAAAAGTACATACTGTATTCACACAGCACATAGTTAAAGTATGGATTTCACGCCTACAAGAAGCTGAGATGACCATCAACTCAAATGGCTTTTTAAAAAAAGGATTAGACAAATTAATAGAGAACAAAGCTATCAATGGCTGCTAGCTAGGATGGCTATACATGGCCTCCACAATTGGAAGCAAAATGCTTCTGAATAACGGTTGCTGGAGACTGAAGGAGGTGCTGCTCCTTCATGTACTGCTTGTGGGCTTCTCATGAACATATGGTTGGCCACTGTGAGAACAGGATGCTAGACTAGGTGGACCACTGCCCAATCCATCAGGCCTTGTGTTGTTATCCATGCAATGAAGTGTACAAAGGGTTTTAAACGATTCTGGGATAATAGACTCTGAATATTTACCCCCTCAGAAGGAATATTAGTTGTAATGCATTGCAAAAGAAAAATCACACAATGGATGAGACATTAGACCAAGACTTACAATTGAGAGACTGTTACCTTGTAATAAAAATAATCAATTAAAAGGATACATTTTTCTGTGGCATTCATGGGACTGTAGAAGGATACTATGAGAAATTCTTGCACATTGTAGGAAAAAGGAAGAACTCGTATTACCCCTTTCCAGATTTAAGTATTGGGTGGATTTAGTTAGGATCAAATTAGATGTTCTTGGGAGGATTACAAAGCTGCCTTTGCATGAGAATTGATCCCTATAGGCCTGAGGAGTGGAGCCTTTTCTGACTAGCGGGCCAGATCTTTATCCTTCCCTAGCCCTCACAGATCAAATTTGACAGGTGTCACAAAGACGTCAGGCGATGATGATCATGATTTCAAAACACCATGCAAGGCTTGCAAAGAGGCCTGAGTGGTGCTTTGAAACACTGCTGGTCAGATGAGTTTAGAAATTACAGCCCATTGATAGGCAGTGATTTCTAAGCCTGCTTTCTGCAAGGGATCAGCTAGGCGATCAAATTCACTATGGGGAATTTAGTCACACAGTCAATCCAGCGGTGTCTCTCTCAGCCCCACACCAGACATCACACATGACTAGGCCAGATGGGTGTGGTTTGGGGGAAATGGCTTCATGAGATACATTGTGGCCCTTGCTGGACCTGACTGAGCTTGTAGGTCAGAGGTTCTACACCCCTGATTTTGGCCAGTTTTACCTAAACTAACTGACAGTGGCTTTCCAAGAATTCAGAATGATACCAGTCAGTTAACAATCCCAATCCTACATGAAGTTATGATGGATTGACGGTGGGGCATTCTTCGTACATACTTCCCTCGTCCACACAAAGCAGTGATTTACATTAGTATGCCTTCTCCTGAAAATGTTTGGGGGTCACAAAGAAAGCTTTACATGATCATCTCTCTGTATAGGAATGTGCTATTAGAGAACCTATGAAATGGTCTTCAACAGATGGGAGGGGGGGAACAAACCCTGAATACCTGTGGGTCTTTTTGGACATGAGTATTGGATCAAGACTTTAATCAATCGCTAGACGATAACAAAAGCAGATAAAATGGATTATGCAGAGGATTATTTCACTGCATCCCAAATATCTCACAATTCCTTGCAGTCATTTGATGACTATGTAAAAAAATAAATAAAAAATGCTGATGGTTTTGCAGAAGCTACTTGAGCTTAGTTTTAACCCACACTGAGGGAGGTGGATGAAGGCACCCTGTAGAATCTGTCGGTGATGCAAACCCATTATGAATTAACAATAATCTAATTCATGGAAAAATAGAAAGCACAATCCCCTTAATCCATTCTATTAAAAATGTGGTTAACAGGAAGGTCAAGGATAAGGACACATACTGCAATTAACAGTTCCTCAGTCTAGCAATAGGCAAGTAAACATAAGACAAGTTTAATAATGAGCAAATCCTTTGATACCAAGAACATATTTATAGAACAGCAATTTACATAACTCTGTAGGGATCCTATTTTTATTTCTTGGTATACCTTGCTATGTACTTCTACAGACAGGTTTGGGAAGAGTTTGCTTTTTCCTCCCACTCCTTTCTTTAGATTTTCTTTTTGATCTTCACACTGCTGAAAGCTTTAATGTGGCTCCTCTGCTGTGTGCTAAATAGTACTTAGCATTAGTCTATGATCCACTCTGTGATGATAAAAATGGATCTGAAACAATGCAGATTATTAGCAGTCACATGATTTGCACTTAGAAGTGATATTTTAAAGAATAGCTAATGCGCCCGATAGATTTTTGCTATTCAAGTGCCGGTATTCTAGAAAGTTGACCTCCAGTCTTTTGTTTAGTCACAGACCTGGTGATAAGAGCGTTGCTTTTGGATATGAATAGCATGAACACGGGCGCTAGAATTCTGTAGGCTGATCCTTTTCAGTGAATATGGCTTTCAACTCTATTTTTATCACAAAGCAGATAACGTAGGAACATCTTGTTTTGTCAGCTATATATTTTAAGTGCTGCACATTAAATTAATCTACAGTATATCCTAATATTGGGCTTTGACTGCTTCTGCATGGTGTAAATGTGCTTATTGGGGCTGTGTTTATGGGGGACTTTGGTCTGCATCTAGCATTCTCTGTGCATTAGTGCAAGGGCTCTTGTGCAAGAACATAGGGCAGTTCTAATGTTGTGAAACACAGGAATCCAATGTAACAGTTGTGCTAGCAGAAACTCACTGCTGCAAAAAAAGTTGATGGCAGCCTGCTTATGCCTTGCAGTCCCAGTCACAGAGCCACCACCCCATGCAGTGATTATATCTAAGGTGTAACGAACAAACTCAGGCAGACATTGATCTGCCTTAGAAATGGCTACAACTTTTATTTGATTCCAGATGTAGGTGAATTTTGGCTCAGGTATTGGGTTTATATCTATTCCCTTCTCCTGCCGAAGAGCTGAAAATTTTGACAGGGTTGTGCCAAGGATTATGGCCTCCCTTTCTGGGGTAGCAGAGGTGGTGGGAGGAATAAAAAAACACTCCTCCTGCTTTTGAGGCTGAAGATGTGAAAAGAAGTTTTAAAAGCCTTGCAGGGCCTGACGCTGGGTTGAAAAAAAAGCTACCACACTCAACAGCTGATTGGTGGGAATCTGTTCCTTGCAGCGGGCTCAGCTTCCTTGCCCTTCCTGGCAAGTTTGAGGGCAAGGGGGGAGGAAGGCGGTCTCTGCTGCTCCTTAGATCGTCCTTGTTCTGCTCCTACCCTTCCAAATTAAAGTGGAGGATGGGAGAAATGGAAAACAAGTTCCCACTTAGGGACATTTCACTTATGCATGCAGGGCCCAGAACATAACCCCCACATAAGTGGGGAGTCTGGCTACAACCCTTTGCTTAGGGACCCCTACCTAGAAATGTGACAAATACATATATTTGTTTTTGAAACTGTTAATCTCACTTGTATTTTGATAATTTTGTTATCTCTAATTATTTTTAAAGTCATCTGAGCCTATTGATATTTCCTTAGGAATGTTTTTCTTGTACTTTATGTCAACCACTTAGGTGTGCTTTTTAGTAAGAGGTATATGCAGCAAATCTTGCTGAATAAATGAAATTAAAGTGCAAAATGAGCAAGAAGGGGGGGAAGCATTTGTTGAAGAAGACCATGCCAACATAGACCTCAAAGGACAAACTTTTCCCACCATGGCAAGGATGGAGGAACCTGTAGTCCTCAAGATGTTGTTTGTGTCCCATCAGTGCCAGACACCATAGCCAATGGTTGGGGATGATGGGAGCTGTTGTTCAACAACATCTGAAGGGCCACAGGTTCTCTGTCTCTGTGTTAGGTGGCCATCAAACATGACCAGCTCCTTTAAAGAACTTCAAAGAAACATTGATAGGAGTTTTCTTGACTTCCTCTGGGAAGCTACCTGCCACTTTGTTTGCTGGGCTATAGCTAGGAACTGGTGTTCTTGCTTCTACTGAGACTCAGAAAAAACATGTTTGGCACCACAGCTATAGAAGCAGCTGAGCCATGGTAAAAATCTTGGCAGCACAATTTAGAAATCTTGAAAGTTATTGTTATAAACAATCAACCATCTGTACTGAACTCCCCCCCACTCCCCGAAACCACCAAGTGACAGCAGGTGTCTATGAAAAAGCTGGCAACAGCAAAAAATATGTGCAAGTCAGGAAGCACATAGTTTTTTACATGTCATGGTGGTTTAGCACTGAACGTTTTATTAAGCTAGATGTTTTGTGCATGGCACTTAATGTAAAAGCATGCTGTAGGTGGCATCCTAACATTTGGAAATGATTGGGATGAGGCTGGAAATCAGAGAGGATTATTCAAAGGACATTTAAAAAACTTGAAGATGTTTTATTGGGGCACGAGGAAGATGCTGACAGAGGGATACATTGGAGAAGCCAGCTGCTTCAGACAGGCTTGGCAAGTGAGCAGAGAGAAATGGCTAGGGGGGTTAGCAGAGCTCAGGGAAATGAGTGGGGAAGGTTTGTGCAGCCAGTGAGTGAAGGAGGGACACAGTGGGCTTGTTCGCACATTATACTAAACACAGGCTTTAGCTGTATCTGCACATGTACAATGTTTGTGCGAAAGAGGGTACACTTAATGCCTACAGCTCAACTATTGTGTTCCCAGATATGTAGACTATTCACTCATAGGACGTTACATGGGAATGGCTTTATGAGTGTGTAGCTCAACTTTTTGTCCACACATAGATTGTCCCCTCTTTGAGTGTAATGTATGAACATCCCTAATGGGTAAGCTCAAGGAGTGGTGTACCCAGATTTGTTAACTGGAAGGAGAAGCCCATTCAGAAACCAGAGAGAGGAAAGAACAGTAACCAGTCACAGTGGAGTGGATTGAAGCAAGGCAAAATTGCTGGTAATTCTACTTGAAAACAAGGAGGCCTACTCTTTTCAACAAGGATCTCGTGTCACAAGGACCAGGTGACAGCCTAGCTCCCAGAAAGCCTCAAGCTGCTTAGCCTGACATGATGGCAGTCAACTCTCATTCCTTACTGGCAGCCTCTTGCAGCCACCCCTCAGCCCGTTCTTTGTTCTGCTTGTCACAAAAGTCACCATCACAATTGTGATGTCTTTAACCGTCCCTCTGTCCTCACTGGACTGAATGTCCTTTGGAAGTTAATGGGATGCTGCGAAGAAGGACAGAGTATGTCTCATATCTGTTGGGAACTGCAATCTATTTTATAGCATCCCATGCAGCCTCTCTCTGGCTGTACCATTACTTTAATTACCAAATGGTTGGATTCTGTAAGGTGCTGAGTGCTTCTTCCGTGCTAATGAATACACCATCAAACTCCCACTGAAATTCATTCAATTTCAGAATGCTATGTATATATCAAGAGGTGTTGAGCAACTTCCAGGATGAGGCACTAATTAAGCACCAGCTCTGAAAAGTGTTCCTTTCTTACTCATCCTTAAAATTCATTTTCCTCTGCTATACATGTGTCAAAACATGTCAAAGATTATGAGCTTGGTCTCTGGAGATCATTCCAATCCTTGACTCCATTAATCTTACATCTTCTCTTTTATAGAATGATTGTGGTACATTTCAAATTCACTTTCATTCCTTTATTTTCCCTCATAGGCTTAGATTTGGTTTGGATTTTTCAATGAAGTAAAAATTGGTCTGGACTTCCTCCGATCGCAGGTTTGATGGTCATTTATGGTTTCTTAAATATACTTTGGTCTCTATGTACCATTTTCCCTACAGAAGATAGAGTATTCAGCACGCCGGTAATAATCACCATCCAGCAATATGTAAATTTATTGGAAAGGAAGTGCACATGGGTCTTTGCATATCATAATTTTCAATGAAACATGTAAAGAGGATTAAAGCCAAAATAAAATCCCGAAGGTATAAGTAATCGCGTCTGCTTTAAAACAAAATTTTAAATATTCCTACAACTAGGCCACAATATTATATGTGCTTACATGGGAGTAAGTCCCACAAAGCTTAATGGGATTTACTTCTGAGTATACCTGTAGAGAGTCACACTATAGGTGCCATAATGAAGAACTCCTATAGATCAGTTTATGTGGTTTGGGACAGAGAAAATGTAGTTATAAACAACACTTTCAAGTATTATCTTTCTTGCCTCTTATTTACCCGTGACCATTGCCATCTTCCATTTTCCTGCTATGGATAAATACTGATGTGAAAATAATTTTGCCGCACATTGCCACAAATAATTTTGCAGTTTGTGTTCAACTCTGGGCTACATACATGCTATGAAAACATTCCCTGTGCTGATCACAGTGATGGTATGGAGGGGTTGGGGGGGTCACTGAAGGAAGTGACTGGCTGCTGTTCCAGGCATGGCCAAACTTGCCCCTCCAGCTGTTTTGGGACTACAACTCCCATCATCCCTAGCTAACAGGACCAGTGGCTCGCTTGGTGCCTTTTTTATTACATATCTTTAGGCAGCAGACAAAAACATTTATCTTCTTCCAGGCCTTGGACTAATTAAACAATCTGCGACCTGTTAAACTGGGGTATTGTTTCTGTTCGTTACTATGGTATAAATTTTGTGTTTTTCTATTATAAACCACCCTGTGACCTTCTGATTAAAGGTGTAGGAGTAGTACAGTGGTACCTCTGGTTACGTACTTAATTTGTTCGGGGGGGGGGGTCCATTCTTAACCTGAAACTGTTCTTAACCTGAAGCACCACTTTAGCTAATGGGGCCTCCCGCTGCCAATGCACCGCTGCTGCACAATTTCTGTTTTCATTCTGAAGCAAAGTTCTTAACCCGAGGTACAACTTCCGAGTTAGCAGAGTCTGTAACCAAAGTGTTGGTATCCTGAGGTGTTTGTAACCCGAGGTACTACTGTAGTAGTAGTAGTAGTAGTAGTAATAATAATAATAATAATAATAATAATAATACTGTTTCAGTAGTTTGTTGTTGTGTAATATTCATATTATCCTTATGCATATTTTACTAAAATACAGATTCCTCTCCCCCACCCTGGATCTTCAACAGAGTAAGAATTCACGGTGTGTGGAGGAAATTAGTGAGATTTTGACTGTGCTTTTTTTCTTTTAAAAAAACACGTTTATGGGTACTCTCATTTTCCTACTCATATTGAAATACTGCCCCTCAATGAGGCCAAACTTAGATTCACAAAATGTTTAGGGGTATGCGTACCCCATGTCCCCCCCAGAAAAAAGCGCTCAATTTTGACATAGTAAAGATTAATTTTTTTGATCCAAAATCTATACTTAAAAAAACCAAAACCTTAAATGAATTACTTTGATAAAAGGTGAACCTTGATTACTGTATTTTTTTCACCAGATTAGTGCTGAGGTTAAAAGAAGCAAACTTGTTAAAAGAACAAGTTTAAAGTGTGTGGGTGCTTAACAGTGCAGTCGGAAGGATGTTTACTTCGAAATAAATAGTTCAGTGAAGCTTACTCTCAAGTAAGTGTACATAGGTTTGTCAATGAGAATTTATTTTCTGAGGCTGCACCCTAATGGTAAGCTATGACATTGTCTCTTTGAACTTTACTTATTAAGACTAGTGAATTCAAGAAGTTTTTTTATCATAAAATATTAACAGTAGAGAGAAAGAAAGAGAAATTAAGCATTTGAATTAGTATTTGCTTTAGCATTACTCCACCTACTGGAACTATGCTAAACTATGCTCCTGACATTTAAATTGCAGGATGTAACAAACACTAGCTATATTAAAATATGAATGCAATGATCAAGGGACAATGGAATACAGGAGCCTTCTGGGTAGAATCCAGGATTCCAGGGGTAGGTGATGGGGGCAACACTTGCCAATGGCCTATGTGTAGATGGCTGGGAAGTGGGTGGGCTTTGTGCCTGCAGTGGAAGTAGGAGACAAATAGGAAGCATACACAGAGCTGCATGAATCAACAAGCCACACTTTATTAAGCCCACCAAATCTCATGGAGGCAGGCAGCTCAATGGCTTGCCCATGGTTGTCACCATACCAAAGGAATAGCAGATGTTTTACAAGTCCAGCTTCAAGTCCTCTTGACCAATACCATTACCGTTTTCTGACAGAAGTATGCTGTCTACGTTATAAGAATTTGGCGGTAGCAATGTGTAATGGCTAACTATTATGTAATGAGCCAGTGTGGAGCCAGCGTGGGGTAGTGGTTAAGAGCGGTAGACTCGTAATCTGGGGAACCGGGTTCGCGTCTCCGCTCCTCCACATGCAGCTGCTGGGTGACCTTGGGCTAGTCACACTTCTCTGAAGTCTCTCAGCCCCACCCACCTCACAGGGTGTCTGTTGTGGGGGAGGAGGCGAAAGGAGATTGTTAGCCGCTTGGAGACTCCTTTGGGTCATAGCTGCCAAGTTTTCCCTTTTCTCGCGAGGAAGCCTATTCAGCATAAGGGAAAATCCCTTAAAAAAAGGGATAACTTGGCAGCTATGCTTTGGGTAGTGATAAAGCGGGATATCAAATCCAAACTCTTCTTCTTCTTCTTCTTCTTCTTCTTCTTCTTCTTCTTCTTCTTCTTCTTCTTCTTCTTCTTCTTCTTCTTCTTCTTCTTCTTCTTCCTCCTCCTCCTCCTCCTCCTCCTCCTCCCCCTCCCCTTCTTCTTCTTCTTCTTCTTCTTCTTCTTCTTCTTCTTCTTCTTCTTCTTCTTCTTCTGCCACTACTTGCATCATCCAAACAAACAAGGCAATATTCATATTCAGTGCTTCAGCTGGAAGTCAAAATTGGCCTTTTTACCCTTTTTGTGTAGCAGATCAGACTTTATGGATTATTTTTCAGGATCAGGTTCATCAAGCTGCTTCTTGGGAGCTGTTGAAATAAAGGTTGGCATTCGAGAGATTAGATTATTGCCTCTACTTTACTAGTCCAGGGCCTGGCACTCTGGCTAGAGGCCTAAAGCATACACTTTTAATGTCCTCTCCAGCTCTCGTTTCAAAAATGATTTTTCCTTGTAAACTGACATGCCCAAATCTGCGGAGGATGGGATAAAACCAGCAGGACCCCCCCCCCTGAGAGATGGTATCCCCCTTGGGATTTCCACTGGAGTAGAAGATAAATCCCCGTATGTAGCACTGGCAGCAGTATTCTGTCTTTCATTTGATTAGTGTTCCAGATCTCACCAGACCTTGAAGCAAAATAAAATTGGGTGCCACTAAAGAGCAACAAATTGTCAGTAATGAGGGGGGTGGGTGCCATATGGACTTCTACTTCTGAAAAGTTGAAGCTGAAAAATGTCTTGTGTCAGCCCTGTAATGTCAGGAAACGAAACAAGGGATGCAAATTGACCTTGGATAACTAGGAGTTCAGAATATTTTAGGCATGCCTGAATTTTCCAATATCATTGCAAATAAATTGCCCATAATGTCTGCTAGTTTTGTTTCTTTTTCTTTTTCCACTATAATGCTTCTATACATTTTTATGAATACATCTAGACATTTCATTGAAGTTATATTGCAATAAATGCTCACATGAATTAAATCTGCATTTTAAAAATAATAGTGTGGAGGTTGCTAAGGTGTGAGCAAATACTATATGACATTGTCTGAACAATTACAATGGGAAACAAATGCTGTTGCACTTGAATTGCACTCAGCAATTCAAAACTGAAGTTTATAGGATGTGATTCCTTACCATAGTAGAATTGCAAAAGAGCTTCAGTTATCACAAGTGTGCAGAAACATCACCAAACAGCTTGTCATTTCCTGAAGTCAGCAATTGCTGGCAGGAGCAAGGATCATGGATGCTGCAATATCTGACATAGCTAGATGGAATCCCCTTTCAAATTCTTATTAAGGCAATCCCACATAGAAAATGGTATCCATGGAGTTTTGGGTGATGCATCTTATACCACATCCTCTGGCCAAATATTTGTTTAGTGGCAAGCACAAAGCCGTTACATTTTGTACTCAAGTATCACCTTACCTGAGTGCAAAATACACCAATGCTGTGACGTCCTTGAAGGTGACATTGAAAATAATAAATAGAGGGACTTCACACCTTGGATGACCAGAATTAACACCTGTGTAGAAAGGGGACTTTTGGAGAGTGCAAGTTGTTAATGTTGCAGGAATGAGGGAACCTGCCTAAACTCTCTATTAAACTGTCCATGTACAATACTTTGTTCTGTACTGCATCTGGCCTCTCCACCTACAATATACCTGTGGTTTTCTTAGTGGGCAAAATCCCTCTTTCCCAAGTCAGAACTAGATGTTACCTTTGCCAAGGAAACAGGGAAGATGGGCGCAAAGAGGTAGTTTGAAGCATGGGTGGGAGGCAAGGATGCTTAACCACAACCAATGCTTTCCTGAAAATACCTCTGTAGGGAATTTTTCACACTTCCAGTTTCAGAGTCTTGCTGGGAAAACAAAATCCAAAACAACAACAACTACCGTATTGATAATATTTTAGGAGAGAACCAGAACATGGGGTTGGGGTGGGGTGCAGTAAGTCTCTATTGATTCTCCTGTATACAAATGGTCCTCAGGGAGTACAATAATATTACAAGAGAAACATATGGTTGGGAACCCCAGCTCCTTGGAGAAAAATGTGGGATATGAATTCAAAAAATTCAGTTCAGTTCAATTCAGCAACTGTATGCTGACTACAAGGAGGATCAACACAGATGGCATTTTGTAAGCATCCTGACTGAGCTGGTTTGAATAAGCAGAGAAGCTGGCCAGACATTCTGTTCAACTCTCCAAAGGAAACCAAAACGGGGAAAATTTTAAATTGTTTTTGTCTCCTTTCCATCATGGTGTCCCGTTGCATCAGAAGCAGTTTAGTCATGCTGGCCACATAACTCGGAAAGCTGTCTGTGGACAAACGCCTGCTCCCTCGGCCTGAAAGTGAGATGAGCACCGAAACACCAGAGTCACCTTTGGCTGGACTGAACCGCCCAGGGGTTCTTTGCCTTTGACCTTTTCCCTCTTTGATTCCACCTCCAAACTTGTAAAAATGTCCAGAAAGGGATGGGGAAATGGCAGGGAGAAGAGCCTTCTTCTCTGAAATTCTGTTCTTCTTGAGATCTGCTGCTTTCTAGGAAGTGGGAAAATTTATTTTTCTTTTTAAACATTCCTGTGAAAACAACTGCTGAACACCTCTGATGTAAACATTTTAACAGCCAGCTGGCAATAGACAGCCTCAAAAAATATAGCTTGAATATTCCTAGCACATCATAGGAATTGTAAAGCTTTGTCAGGAAATGTGTTAAGGAGGGAGTATCAAGAGCACTGAACATATCTCAATGTCTCTAACATGGGTGTCAGCAGCAGCATGTGAGGGAGGGTGAAGTGACAATGGCACACTCCTAGTTGTGGCCCTCTTGTTCATGAGGTAGTGATGAGTTCAGGGGACCTGCAGACTGGAGACCTGCAGACTCATTGCCTGGCCCTGCTCCATCCCTGCCCCAGGATATGCAGCACTGCCAGCAGGAGTATGCATTATATGCACATCCTGAAAAAACTGTGACTTTTTGACCCTTTTTGACTTTTTGACTAATAGAGTGCTGGTGCTCTTCAGAACTTAGGTTCTGCAGAACACCGCCGAGATATTTGAATCCCAATTATAACTGAGGATTTAGTCAGCATAGCAAGTGCAACCACGTTTTCAACCATCACATCTTAATATTGCATAAGTCTAAAAATGGGTTTTTTGTGCAGAGAGTTTTAGAAGATATTACAGTGGTAGTTTATAAAACCAAGTGAGCATGGAAGAAAAGAGTGTTGATTCAGCTCCATTGATTCTCAGTTTAAGGGAAAATAAATATTTCTAGTTGGTTATTTCCTTGTCTCTCGCATTTCAACTGATAGCAAAGCTTCACAGTTTATAATGAAATACAAGCATTTAAGGGTTCCCCCCACCTTATCTGAATTGTTTTTGGCAGATTACAACCTTTCAGGCCTTCCTTATTTTCATGGTGGAAGCAGTCTGTTTTATTTATGCTTCATTTTCATTGCCATAAATCAGTTTCATGTTAATCAGCCTGAAATCATCATTTATAAAACACAAACCAAACCCAAAGTCCTTCCCTCATAGCATTCATATTATGAAACAGGTATTGTGCACTGAATTTGTTGACTAATTTGCTTTTTATTGGCTTGAATTTTTGGGGGACATTAATTGGTTTTTGAAAAATACCTAGGTATGTGGCTGCCTTTTCCCCTTTTCCTTTCATTCTGCTTTAGTTTATCTGTGCTGCCTTGTTATTTTATTGCTATATATTGCAAGTGAGAAACACGTTACATACATCAGAGTGGAAGGGTAATTTCTTTAGCTCTCTTAATTAAATTGTAGCTCCATATATTGTGTTTCCTCTACATTTCTCATGATTTGTAATGCCTGTTGTGATATCCCAGGTTCATCTACATGAAGCATACTTAATATAAATATATTCTATGTATTCAAGTGCTTTAAAAAAACTAAATTCATCATCTTTATAATGGACTAAATGATTGCAATTGTATTTTAATAATAAACCGTATTATATTTAATTGAAACTATAAAGACACAGTCCATCCTACTATGAAGAGTTGGATTTGGATTTGATATCCCACTTTATCACATAAAGTGCATCATAAGGAAGAAGAGGAGGAGGAGGAGGTGGGGGAAGAGGAGTTTGGACTTGATATCCCGCCTTTCACTTCCCTTAAGGAGTCTCAAAGCAGCTAACAATCTCCTTTCCCTTCCTCCCCCACAACAAACACTCTGTGAGGTGAGTGACGCTGAGAGTCTTCAGAGAAGTGTGACTAGCCCAAGGTCACCCAGCAGCTGCATGTGGAGGAGCGGGGAAGCGAACCCGGTTCATCAGATTACGAGTCCCCCGCTCTTAACCACTATACCATGCTGGAGGGGATGTAAGGCAGGGGGGAAGTAGGCTGTGGATTAAGGATCAAATTGAATGTGAGGGGAATCTACTTCCTAGAGAGGTCTCCAAAGAAGAATAGGGGAGCATCACATATTTCCTCCCATTTTGCCATTCTGAATGTGGCATGATGCAGCTACTGAAAATATATTTGGAGGAACACAAAGCAAAGTGGGGTGGTGAGACAGATATCAGATGGAGAGGCTTTGCAACGGTGGGGAGAAGAGACACCCAAGCAGGGCTGGGGGCACAGAGGTCAAGAGGAGGCTGAAATTAAAAAAACTCCTGGCAGAAAGGAAGGAAAGGCAGACACATTCATTCATATTCTCTAGGGGTCCCTTATGTCCATGTGAGCAGTGTGGTCCCAGCTGCACCAAATCAGATGGCCAGTAGCATTTCAAGATGGTAATACCTTGAGTCTTCACTATATTTTTTTGTAAAGTCCAAATTGTATTGGTTGCCATTTTTCTTTTGTCCCTCCTCTGCTTTTCTATTTATCCCATCATCCTATGAATATCATTGTAATTTGAACCGGCCCTTACAGTCACAAGTGTTGGAAGTAATTGAATTGGACATCTTACCCCTAAGGCAAATAGATTCAAAGTAGCATTTCAACAGATGCCTATGAAACCTTGGTTTGCATATGTCCAAGAACAAAACATCTACAATTTCCTTAGACAGTACTTACAAACGATTTAGACGTTTCTCCCCTAACCCTGACTACCTTCATGAAGAACAAAATCATTTTGTCATGTCCTTTAAATGTTGAATAATCCTTATTTCTTCCTTGTTCCCTTGTCCTTCCTTTTTCAAACAGGAATAGGGGCATTTGAAAATCCTTTGAAATATTTGAAAAATGTTCTGTATGCCCTCTTAACCTTGTTTTATTTGACCTAAATAGACCCGGCTCATTCAGCATTCATATGATCCATTTAAAGGACTTGTATTAGCCACTCCCTTCTGAATCCCTTCTGAGGTTTTTCATCATTATCATTCCTGCATAAGTGGCACTCAGAACTGGATGTGATACATCTTGCTGTCACCATCTTTTATCCTACTACATCTAGAAAGGGTCCATAAATATCTTTGAATGAAGATAGAATACTGTTCTGTCTACTGCATAACTAAGCAGTGAGCAAAGTTTAGGCTCTAATCTCATGGCCAGCTGTGCATATGTTTAATTTTACAGAAAAGTGCAACCCTATTTGAGCTGAGCTTTGAAAATAATGCCCTCCATGAAGAAAGAAACCTAGGTGGTAAATCTATAAAGAGGAGAATGAGTCAGCTGGTGGTACATGAACATTTTGACAATGAATAGAATGATGCCCTACAACTTACTTCCTTTTCATTGTGAGGGAGAGATCTGCAGTATTATGAATTTTGTAAATGCAGCAAATAGAGGCTTTAACCAGGCTTAACTGCTTCATAATTAATTCCTGTGAGAGCGTGCTTAGGTTTCCCCCAGAAGAAGAGATAATGAAGAAGCAGTAATATTTGACCAGGCAATGAGAATTAAAGAGGGCTGGTACAAATGTTCCATTATTGACTGGAGTCTCAGAAGCAGTAAGCTGATTCTCCTATAAGTGTTGATAGGAGGCGGGATCCCCCAGGTTTCTATGTTTGGAAAAGTGAAGCTTATAAAGAAAACCTAAGTTGTGAATTAAATAGCAAAAATGTTCACTGGGGCTGGGGTGAGCAGACTCCAAGCTTGTGGGATCTTCTTAGACCCCCAAAGTTCACCAGCAAGAGTCAAGAGCAAATTTGTTGCTTACAAAGAGGGGTGCCATACACTTTTAATTAAGGGTATGTTAAGTGCCTTTGACTTGGATGATGCAATAACACACAATTCTGAATATCAGGAATGTTGGCTTCTTGACAGCAATGCTTCCTCCACATTTCAACCTTTGTGAACTAGCCAGGTTCTTAATTCATCAACAACAATGACATATCCTGCATAACCTATGAAGTTCCATACATTCTTAACCTTATACAGTGGTACCTCGACTTACGAAGACAATCCGTTCCGTGGCCGCCTTCGTAAGTCGAAGTCTTCAGTTCTCGAAGTGCCTGTTATGTGCATGCGCAAAGCGTGATTTCACGCTTCTGCGCATGCACTGACTGCACGTGCCACACGCGGCAAAAAGACTTCCAGGGTTGTTGACTTCGGAAGTCGAAACCTTCAGAAGTCGAGTCGTTCGGTTGTCGAGGTACCACTGGATATATATAAGCAGAGCCGTCTTACCCATAGATGCTAGGGGTGTGGGGCACCCAGACGCCAGTCTCTCAGGGATGCCAGACCGAGAGTCTGGGGCCCGAGAGTTGAGTCTGGGGAAGAACCCGCCCGCCGCCGGTCGGAGTGCCACAGCAGGCTCTTCTGCTGCGGGTGGCTCTGGGCCACGAGTTTGGGGGCGACTGAGCCAACGAGACGCTGAGGCGGCTGGCCGGCTCTGCCTTCCTGTGTGCCTGGGACTGGGCAACTTGGGTGTGTGTGTGTGTGTGCTGGGTGGATCTTTGAACCCTGGCACCACATATGCTTAAGACAGCCCTGTATATAAGTAACCTTTCCTCCCAAGGCCTCAGCTTGTACTCTGAAGAATGCCATCCCTACCTACCAAAGAAAGTACTCTAGGTTTCTCACCCGATGTGTGCATCAGTTGCTGGGGCAACTCTATAAAGGGTCAAACCCACTTTTGGATGTGGTCTGGTCCTCTTCCTGGGAGGATAGACTTGTACTAGTCACTGATGTCAAAAAAGAAATTACGATGCCACTGCAGACTGAAATTAAGTATCCTTTAATCACTGAGCAATCAGGTAGATTTTACACCTGGTCTCACAGGAAGAAGGCAGTTCCTGTCAAGCACTCCAAGCTAGATTAGCATTACTTAACAAGATAAGCAAGGGGAAAGAAGAGAGGGGTGCCTGTTAGCGGGTGATAGATTTTGGATTCTTGTGCACATGTTCACAATACATTCCAAGCAAATAGGCTGTTTCTGAGGGCTAGGGTGTATATGGAAAAGGTCTCAGAAATATGGAGCTGATCAAGTTAGTCCAGCAGACTTTAAAAATCTGGCCAATTGCTTTCACAGGGTACGAGCCCATAATGTCCAAAATGGTGAATTGTATACTGCTGCCTGAACTGCTTGTTGCTTATCTTGTATATGACATAAATGACTTATGTAGATCTAGAGTTCTTGAAATGTGGTCACATAGTTTTATGACCACTGCTCCTTAGAAGTTGTCTGTATACATTTCTGAGTTGAACACTGAGAAAGACCACATCAAAACAGTGTCATTACCTGGATCACTGTCTATGATTTGCTGTTTTTTGCATTGACAGATATCACTAAGCATTCAAATTATACCACTGGATGAATTTTATTTTGATACTATATGGACTGTACTCTTGAATCTCGCTTCGCTGCAACTTATAAAGATATACGTAAAGATATACATTTATGCCCTCATTTTTCATCGGTCCACGTGTTGCCACTGTTGTCTTTAGTCTGGAGTCCGCAACACAGGGGTTAGTTGATTTAGTGCTTGCCCAAAGCAGACTGTTGTGTGATCAAAGAACCCAATAAAGGTATTTAATCAAAATCCTGAAGTGCATTGTCTTAATGAAACTATGAGCTTCAAACAGGTGGTCTGCCAAGTGTCTGGGAGGATCAGGAATCAGTGTCTGTGAACTTGGTGGTCTACCCAGAAGGTAACCAGGACAGACTAGAAGTGGTGTTGGGCAGGTAGGAAGCACTTGAAAAGAGTACAGAGGATTAGCAGCAAGAAAGACTAAGAAAGGGGAAGCAGTGAGAAAGCAGGGGAAGCAGAGTCAGCATGTAACTCAAATTGTAATACAATAAAATATAATATGAGAAATAAAAGAAGAAGAAAAAATACAATTAAAAATCATACGGCATGTAGCACATTACAATTGCTATGAAAGGTAGAAATATCATTAAGTGGCCTGCCAAGTCTCAGCAATTTTCAAGTTGCATATTGGGGGGGGGGTGAAGTTTGGGAACTATTAGATAGATGCTGCTGCCATATAAACTTTCTGCTGTACCTTCCTATCAGCTTCTCTAAGTGTGCAGCTTTCTGTATCATCTAATAGACATTCCAGCACAATCCCTTCTAAAGGGATGTGTGTGGAGGAGTTAGTGTTTGCTTGTAGAAACAAAAACATACCCACACTTCTTAACTAGTGAGATAGGCTTCCGCATATTTGACAGTGAAAGATTTACTTGTCTGACTTCTCAATATCCTTTAGCAGAGTCCATAAATTCTTTTTAAATTATTATTATTGCTGTTATTCTTGTGAAAGCAAATGCTCCAATGCCTTCCAGCACAGGGAATGGGCTCTCTTGTAACAAAACAGCACATGCATTAGCAGAAAACAAATCAGTAAGAAAACAGATTTCAGCTTTAAGCAACCCCCAAATGGTTTAAATAGACAACTGTCAGAGGTATTTTTTAAAAAATGCTTCGGTAGCATGTTGATAAGAAAAACACTGCTATTTTGTTGGGATATTTTGCATGTCTGTGTCAATGGCTAATAGAGCTAAGCAGAGACCTACCGGTATTAAGACTCTGCTCCTTGCACCAAGTGAGTTACCAGGCTGCAATGCTAGGCACACTTACTTGCGCGTAAGACTCATTGAATCCAGTGGCACTAACTTTTGAGTAAATATGCCCAGGATTGGTCTGTATAACTGGTTTACAATATACTCCCTTCCCCGAATTTGTCTGTTATACCTTCCATTCTGAGTACTTCAGGAACTGTGGCAGGATGTTGCTGTCAGAAGAAGTATTATGATGTGATAAAGCTTTTACAGGCTTTATGATACTGGCTAGCCATTTTGGTGTAAAGAAATATGTCTTTGTATATGTGCTTTGCCTTTTCCCCAACTTTGCAGTCAGATCAGACTACAAAATAACAGCCCTAGTGATGTATATCTCCCCAACATAGTATCTAAGACTATTTTTTGAAATGATACAGATAAAACAAAATCTTTCTCCATCTCCAGGCCTCAAGCTCAACTACCCAGTCTGAGGTAATGCCATCATTTGACATTCTGGCTCCAGAAGACTTATAGGTTTCTTATTTTGACCTTACTATCTATTTTTCTTCACTAAAAGTCATTCTATTCCCAAGAATGTGTGTTTTTTCACAACATACATGCATGTCTTGTAACCTTCATATAGACCAGGCATCCCCAAACTGCGGCCCTCCAGATGTTTTGGCCTACAACTCCCATGATCCCTAGCTAACAGGACCAGTGGTCAGGGATGATGGGAATTGTAGTCCTAAACATCTGGAGGGCCGAAGTTTGGGGGTGCCTGATATAGACGAAAAAGTGCTTCACTATCACTATCTTCAGACATAGAAGGGACCCTGAGGCTCATCTGGTCCAACCCCTGCAATGCAGCAATAGGCAGCCATTTGGCCTGAAGAGGGTTCCAAGGGCCAGATAGAGTGGCCTGGGGAGCTGCATTTGGCCCCCTGATATGAAGTTACTCAACCCTGGTGCATAGGAATGCAGGCTTAAGAGACACTAAATGTTAAGGTTTATTCATATGTATTGCACTAATGGAAAAGAGGTTCATCTTTTAAACTTAGGTTTTGTACCATATAGGAATTTTAAACTCATGCAAATTGTCTTTTCATGGCTGTACGAAACCTGATTTTCTGTCATATGGACTTCTGTTGTGTAGTCTCTTGTAGGATTAGGCTACGCTTCTGAATCATTTGTCATTGTGATTTATGAGAGTTAACCTTCACTTTAACTCCTTAAACTTGTACTTTCAGAATGACTGAAATACTTAGATATATCAGCCTTTCATTGTTATCTCATTTATAATGCTTTTCATTATTCCTTTCCTGATGTATCACCCAATTGTTTAAGATTAAAAACAGTTACAATTTAATTAAAAAGGATTTGGTACTGCATGAGGTCTGTTTCTGCTTCGATACATTATGAAAATCTTATTCTAATTTTGGCACAACGTACGCAATTTCATAAATACAGGATTATTATCACAGTTGACTCAAGCAGAGCTCCGTGACAAATTCTCTATATTTTTTGTTTTTAAAATCAGCTAAATACCTTCTTCACCTTCAAGGTGAGTCTGATTTAAAATCCTTAGAAAACTTTACTCAGGTCACTTGATGTGTTGAATCAGCTCTCTGATACTGCCTACTCATTAACTGCACCTAGTTACAAAATTATTAAATATTAGCCATGAGTCCCCTTGCATTTGTTTTCTGTCATACATTTTCTGCCTAATTTTTCAGTCAAATTAAGCATGACTTTCCATCAGGGTCAGCAGTATGATAGGTATGATAATTAGCAAACAGACAGAAAAAGACAGACTTCCATCAAGTTCACCAACTTTATATTTAAAGTTTGAAAATAAAAAAGGAAATATTTAAGACAACCAACATAATAAAAAGTAAAAGTAACAGTTGTTCTAACAAAATTTTCTGTTCCTTTCTTCTTTTTTTAAATAGTATTCAAAACTAGAAATTTAATGTGGTTGCCTATAGAGAAAGAGAGAGCGATAAAGACTTAGGTGTTATTTTTCCCTAGCCAACATATGTTTCAATCATGTTTCTAGAGTAATGGTTTGTTCATGCCATGATGTATCTCCACTTGTAAAGGCTGAAATACTCTGTCATGTTTGTAGTTTGTCTGCAGGATTTTTACCATTTCCTCTCCTTAGAAACAGAGATATACTACTCAGATGGTGTAGGAAGTGATGGTACAAATCAAGCTACAGTTTCATACCTTCAATGAATCTCATAAATGGTAGGAAAGTCTAGTTCCCTTCAGGAAAAAAAGTGCTCTAGTTCCCCTTAAGGAATATGTAATGTACTTTTAATCAACTTTTAATAGCTAAAGATGCAATGTATTCCTATCTCAATGCTCAAGTGTGTTAATCTTACACACTCATGATGTCCAATACAACCTTTGCAACACTAGCATTTAGATCTTGCAGTGCCATATCTTTTCTTTTTAAAAAAATGAGATAGTAGTGCCACTTTCCTGACATATCAATGAAATGTTTAAAGAGCATGGTCCAGTATTAGCTGGCACTTTTTGATGTTGCCTACTTCCCTTGCTGAAAAGGTGATTTGCTCCGTCAGGTGCACAACATATTGAAGTTCAAGCCTAAAATAAGTTATTAAAAGTTATTAAAACATCATTTGCAACTAAGCCAGTTTCAGTTGTTGCACCTAACCATTCCCACACTCAGGAAACAAATTATGGCCCAGCTGAAAGCAGTTTTCAGATAGGTATGAATTTGAAACTGAGACATAAAGAGCCGTTTATAATATTGTACACAACTGCCAGATTGCAACTGTCACTGTTAGCACATAGGCCAACATATTTTTGCATGAACCCACATAGAACCAGTTCATGTTGTGACTCAGATTGTCCAGATTACATGTTGTTATGACTGAGGAAGTGTTTTAGCAAGCTTTCCATGCCTGTTGAAAATGTGTGAAATCATGCTTTCCTATTCCACCTAAACATTAGGAAGAACTTCCTGACAGTAAGAGCTGTTCGACAGTGGAATTTGCTGCCAAGAAGTGTGGTGGAGTCTCCTTCTTTGGAGGTCTTTAAGCAGAGGCTTGACAGACATATGTCAAGAATGCTTTGATGGTGTTTCCTGCTTGTCAGGGGGTTGGACTGGATGGCCCTTGTGGTCTCTTCCAACTCTATGATTCTATGATTCTATGATTAAGAAACGGGGAGGGAGAAGTAATGTTGTTGTGGTGGTGGTGGTGGTGGAGGAGGAGGAGGAAAAGGAGGGTAGGAGACTTAATCATGCACAATCTTTGGTTATTTGCACATGACAAACGGATGTTCATTATTGTCAGGGGGCTAAATATTATGACAAATGGATCTAAGAGTGAAACTTTGGCATCTGTTACCTAAGTGGACTCTTTAATTTAATTGTCTCTTTTGGGGGTTCTTCAAAAATAATTATGAACATCGCAATGCTACCTGGTGCTATTCAGGAAATGTTCACATAAAGAAGTATGTCAAATATATCACCTGCCAAGTGGGAGCTTGCTTTGCATTTTTATGCTTAGCAAAGTTGATCGTTACTTCCATGCAGAGAGTTAAGTTGAGCGTTGAACACTATGTCTGCAGTCAGGATGGAATTTTCTGCTTTAGCATATTGGAAGGGTACTAGCATGAGAATTTTCATCGATCCTCATGTTCTGAGCACCAGGTTGATTTATTTTTATCAAGCTATTCTGGGATGTGAACTATAAAAAGATATTTTTTTTGGTTCTTGCGTAGAGTACAGGGGTGCTCACTGATAATGCTGATTCTATGGTTCCTCAACAGAACAGACAATAGGGCATCTTAGAAATTCTGCTTGGGTGATTATTTCCTTCCAGTTTCTTGAATTATCGAAGTTAAACAGAACTTCATACCTACACAAAATACTTGAATATAGGCCTTATCTGTCACCACTGGCTCTGAACACATCACAGAAGAGAGTATTCTGGTGTGGCATTAATGATGGGAAATGAATTACCTTTCCAGTGTGGACTGAGTCACTCTACTTACAAAAATGCAGGCAGTTCAAGGTCAGACACCACTCTGGCACCAACTTGGCTAAAGGGACTGAGTTGATGTTCTCCACACTCTTCAGATAAATACGCATATAAAGGGTTATCCATGAATAGCACATCTGGAGAGTCCTAATTTGAATGCAACTCTCCCAGCCCTTCTCTCGCTCCAGCTATGAGAATAATTCCACCTTGCAGAACTTTGGAGAACGATTATTTTTCACGTTACATTTAACCCTTATTTTTCACATTACATTTAACCCTTCCTTCTGGGGGCTGAGACTTGGCTTTCTTCCTCACTCCACCCTCATCCTTGCCACAACACCCTGAAATAAGTTAGGTTGTGAGATAGTAATAACAATTTCTCCAAGCTCCTAAAGTGCCTCTGAATTGTATGTATACACACACACACACACACACACAGAGAGAGAGAGAGAGAGAGAGAGAGAGAGAGAGAGAGAGAGAGAGAGAGAGAGAGATGCAATTTGTATTTAAACTCCTAAAGTTCTTCTGTGTCCTTGAAGTGAAATGTGGAATTATGGTGGCAAATTATTGTGTACTTGTTGACAAATGCAGGGAACTTAATTCTGTAGTGACAACTTCAAAAAAAATAAATGTCTTGCTTCCAGTTTGTTAAGCCAGCATTAGCTCAGTGTTAATTATTTATACATTTTCTTTCTTCAGATCAGCAGGCTCATTAATAACTTAAAATACGCATTAAGTATGCAAGCCAAATATGTTATTCAAAACATGGAGGCTTTAAATAACACATCTATATAGTCATCCTGAAAGGCACATTCCAGTGTAATTTAGAATTCTGTGAAAAATTTCTTCATAGGGAAGGGAGCAAAAGAAACATACAAATTACTGAGTGATGCCTCACCTGGCATGAACTCATATTCACTAAATGGCAAAAGCTTCCCAAAGAATTCTCTTGCTTTCCAAGGACATTTACTCCATTGGATCAGCTATTCAGGCATTACTGTAAAGGGGTAATTCTACACATGGAAGAGAATACAGGGACAAGTGCAACAGGTCTATCATCTTGCCCTCAGCCTCCATGAGTTCAAAGTTACTGACTGAAGTGTTCTTATACTTACGTAGGCTCCCCACAGGATGCAGAACCCTGATTTTCCACAGTTATACATTGAAGCCACCACATGTATAAGAGGCTTCCTTACTCCAGGCAGTTGCCCTTGAACAGAATAGGGCTTGGGTGTTCATTTAATCTTTTAGTAACACAATGCTACTTGCTACTGAGGAGGCTTTCAACCATGTACATAACCCTTCAGGTGAGGTCCTGTGCGATTCTCTGCAATGACACAGGATGGAGCTAAATGGTCCAAGAAACACTGAGAACACTTCCAGACTGTCTCCCTTTTGTAGTGAGATTCAGTCACATTCTGACAAATTCAGATTGCACAGTTAAAGTTGATTTGGCGCTCTTGTGCAACAACAAAACACTCCCATCCCGCCCCGCCAAAAAGAAAACCAGACCTTTTTCACGATAAGGAAAGTGATTGGGAAATAAATGCACTGGAAAGTGTGGGATAATGCTGGTCTGACCCCATGTCATATAACCTCCTCAGAAACAAATGAGAATGTGCACTACCTCCCTGCAGACATGTGCGATCAAATCAGGAGGAATGCTCAATGAGCTGATCATTTGGAAGTGACTTGAGTCTCTTTGCATCCTTCTCATCAAAATATAGCTTTACCTAACATGCGATGTGACATCATCATGCTGTGAGAGTGCCCTGATAACCAGAGCTGACAGCCAGCACTAGGCAGACTTGACGATGTTAAAGCGTACTTTGTATTAAAATAGGCTTCATCAGAAATAGAAGAACAGTGTCATTGAATGGCAGCAGCCCCAGACCTTCCATAACATCTAATTGCAACCTCAAAAGTGATTTCAGATGTGCATTCTGTTCCTTCCATGGCAGCGTCATGTCTGAAGCCATCTGTGTTTTGCTATTTTTGTCACAGCAGGTTCACACAGAGCTGGTGGAATTGTTCATATAAACACAGAACTGCTGATTTTAGGCATCTTTATATGCACTGAATAAAGAGATGTGTTTCTTTGATTATGTATGTAAGGTTTTTGTTTTTAAGAAGCATCCCTCAGGGTTCCAGATTGACTATATATGTGAAGCCTTCCTCCCTTTGGACATTTGCAGTCATTTCCATCCATACAGATGCTTCATTCCCACCTTGTATCTTCTACTTAACCATGAGTAGAATATCCAAATAATGCTACAGTGATAACCAGGACCCACAGTCTTTCTTGCAGCAGCTGTGACATTTAGACAAATAATGTCACAGCTTGGGGTTCTCTTTTTTGTTGTATATTTGCTTTCATCACAAACGGGGCATCGGCACTCTTGCTCGCTTGATGAAGAAGACTTTGAATGGAGAGTGCATATTTTCAGATCCCCTGCAACGTCAGTAATTTACTATCAACCCCACAGATTCCATACCTGCAACATGCGCAAGGGGAGAGAATGCAGGAATCTGAAGACATGTCCTATGCTTCATGCATTTCTTGCGCAGTCTGACCATGTCACACAATCATCACCTGGTACCAAAGATACTTGAAGAGCATTTTTTAAAATGGCCAAAAAGCTGGTTTTCACTGATGAGATTTCTGTTATTGAAAAGCATGGCCATTATGCTTCTCATATTGGCATCTCACTTCTTTCTTTTGTTGTCTAAATACCCGCCAAGCTATGGACTGGTTTAATTTAATATACTATTTATAGAAGCCTACTATAAAATCTTATTTAGAATACTACATCTGCATCCAATCTATCCTTTTCTTTAATTTTTCATTGTCCTTTCGTGCTAAATAATTACTTCCACAGTTAGAATGTATCAGCTCTGTACTGAGCACTGGAGTAGATGACCTTAATTTTGTGACCTTGCATCCAACACATACTTTTCTGGTACAAACTCATCTCGCTGTTGTGCTTTTAAAGATGCTTTCTTCATTAACATCACAAAAAGGCATTGGAAGCCAAGTGAGACAATATGCAATTTTGTATTGCACTCAAATTCTTTGCTGCAATGCACTTAGATAACTTCCCATTAAAATTGTATTTTCTCCTCCCCACCACCTCATTTTGTCTGTAGTAAATATTCAGGGAGACCTAGTGGGGGCAGAAAGAGATTGCTTCTCTATTTTAGATTATTCTGAAAAATTATCTGGTTTCAAGTTTGCTGCCTGGCTCTAGCCACTAAGATAATGGCATAAAAAAAATATCTAGTGGTGATAAATCTTCCTTATCATATTACTGTTTTCAAAGAGCAGTTCATAAAAAATAAAAATAAAATGCATTTCAAATCTGAATCAAAACAATCCAACTTTTAACATAATGCTAATCATCATGTGATAAACTGTGAGTATAGATATGAGTGACAACAAGTAAAAAATAATTAGAGGAGAGTTGTTATGAATGAAGATGAGCCAACCCCTGAGGGTTGAGTGTTTTCTGCTGATTGGTTTTCATTCACAGAAACAGAAAACATTCCACCAGCAGCCATTAGACTACAGGTTATCCTTCAGCCATTGGCTAAGGAGGACATCAAATATGGCTGAAACGTTCCTTGTCCAAATTCACATTCCTAAAATTGGGCTACTAACTAATTGTCAATTTATGATTCATGCTAACACTTAAACCAAAATTTAAATCTATATACACATATTTTAAAAAATGGAATAAATGTTAACAGAAAAAAAATAAAAAGTAGCTCTTATTTTTACTTTTTAAAAAAGGTAGATATAGTACATGTGGAGTGCATGTATATCCACCATGACAGCAACTCTCGATAAACATTCAAGATGAGCCATAAAACTACAAGATTAGGATGCTTTTAAATGTGGAAACTGAGATCAAAAAGAAAATCCCAATGTTAAGTACACAAAAGCACTCATATCTGCTCAGAATGCATTACTCAGTCATAGTAAGCTACCCACTTTAGATTTCATGATTACCTGGAAAATGCTTTGCAGCTTTCACTCTGCAGATACAGCTCCTAAAATATTCTGTCATTCATGCATTGTGGGAAACAAGTTAGGAAATGCTTAAGAGCCTTTCAACAGTGTTGAAAATCAGTTGGGAGGCTTAATGTTCAGGACCATGTCTCAACATCAAAAGAAGCAGTGGTGACAAATAAAAAGCACGATTTGGGAGATGGTGATGATTCACATCTCATTAATGTGCCGATTAATACCCGATTTATACAAGAATTCAAGAAAATAAGAATAAAATAACCTTGATTGATATCTGTTAGGTTGATAACTATTAAACATGGCAAATATTAGCAAAAGCTTCCCATAATCTCAGATGTGTTCAAATGCTAATTACATGACAAGGAAAATGCAGTTTGTGCTTATACTGTATACTTCCAAAAGAGAAGAAAACGGGGTTCAAATGACCCTCTCCCCCACTGCAAGAGTGCATGAAGGGGAGTTGTGGCGGCACATGGACTAATCCTGAACCTGCTAGAGATTTGGGGGCAGTCTACCCTAGAGGTTCCCAGAGCGTAAACAACAGAACCTAGTCTATCCCTCTACACATAGGGTCACAGCTGTGAAACTGGTTGAAGCTGACTGAGACAGTATCCGCAGTGGATCCAGAAGTAACCACAAGTCATGTACCTGTTCCTTTAGAGGGAGTACAGTCCTAAGCAAGGGAGTTTTGTTTTTTTACTGGACAATATTTGGGATGCCAGAAACAGAGGCTACAATCAGATGTGGGGTTCTTTGTGTTACTTTTATTGATTATAATGCTAGCACTTCTGTCCCGATTTTCTAACATTCCTTTCACATTGCAGTACCTGTTGTTTTATGGAACAGTGGCTTTTTGACCTATATACTGCCATGTATCTCTAAATTTTATTCACATTAGTGGGTGTGGTGTGACACGGCAAAGAACATTGCTGGACATTTCCCACCCTTTCTGCACATGCACACTTCCTATTCCCCCATGAAAATGTGGGGAAAGAATCATATGCCATATTCCCCCCCCCCCAAAAAAATTCATCACTTTACTCCCACATTATTCTGGGCTAATGATGTTGCAAATGGATTCCCCCCCCCTTGGAATAAATTAACACAGACAATAGTGCTAAATTTCCACCATATTCTGCTAGATTTCCCGGAAGTAGTTTTTGTGTCATGTGAAAGATAAAAGAAAAGGTGGAATTTATTAGGTAAGGAAACGTCAAGAAAATGGAATAATCTCCAATCTGAATAGAGCCAGAGGTCGTGCAACCCACACACTGTGGACTTCTTATATGCAACAATTTAATACCAAACCAAGGACAAAATGGAAGGCAAGCGGTCAACTGACTTGCACTGCTAGTAACAGGTCCTGTTGGTACATTAAGCAGTACATTAATTGACATATGATATGATGAAATTTTCTCAATAAATGGGCCACCTTTTACAACAAACCTTCCAATAATCGGAGATTAAAGGATTAAAGGGATTAGAGAGAGAAGTCTATTCTTTAGCATAATTGGGATCTGTCTGGGCAGTCATGGTTATGTGATGAGGCTGGTTGTTTAGCAGGGCAAGCAAAGAGAATTCACTAGCGATGAGGACCTTATAAAGCTGTAGGTTAGAGGATAAAGGAAAATTTCAATAATGGAAAATTAATGAAGGCCTTTCAGTGTTGTTGTTGTTGTTGTTGTTGTTGTTGTTGTTGTTGTTTTAAATGAGACTGCCATGCATTCTCCATGAAAGAGGGACATATTTATGTTTGAAGGTTTGCCTTTCATAATATATGTATTTGGATCTAGACCAAAATGCAAGACAGATACGTGCCATCAATTATGCATCACTTTGCATAATCCACTTTGCATAGATCCAAACATGCTTGCCATCAGATGTATACACAATGGAAGCTGTGACCAATCCAGGTTACCTTTTCTAATTTGATTCACCATAAGAGAGTGGTGACCAAATTGGACCTGAACTGGTAAAATGCTATTTATCTACTTGCACTTTGACATGCTTTCGAACTGCAAGGTTAGCAGGAGCTGGGACCAAGCAACGGGAGCTCACCCCTTCGCAGGGATTCGAACCGCTGACCTTCTGATCAGCAAGCCCTAGGCTCTGTGGTTTAGACCACAGCGCCACCTGCATCCCTTGTATCCCTGTATACCTCCAAAATTTCCTATCTTTGGAACCACTCCTTTGTCTCATGGCTCCCTCCACTCTTTCATGCTGAAATACAGCTCTGGATTGTAAACACGAAGTCAGGAGTGGACACCTACAAAAATAGGTCTTATTTACGGGGAACAACTTATTCCAAAGCCTTATCAGTGTACGATGGGTCTCAAGAAAGTCACTCACAGCTGCTAACCTTGTATATTCTTTGCAGGTGAATGATATCAGCTTGACTAAAGTGTTGCCAAGCCTTCTGTTTCTCAAGTTCCACCGGGGTCCAGGAAAATTGGGACGTTTGTGCCCTAAAAGCAAACATTCAGCTCACCTTAAAGCATGGGCCAGAGTTTTCATAACTAAAGTTTGCTTGCATTCCCTTCTACAGCACCTGGGGTGATGACCTTCACTATGCATTCAGGTTTAACACCCACCACCAACAATGAGCTAACTGTACATGCCATAGCTGCCAAGTTTTCCCTTTTCTCGCGAGGAAGCCTATTCAGCATAAGAGAAAATCCCTTAAAATAAGGGATAACTTGGCAGCTATGGTACATGCACTTTATTTTATACATGTGATGGTAAACTTTCATTTGTTGCAGGCACATGGTATGCTTTTATACGTAAAAGGTTTTTTATGTACACATTAAAAATATAATGAACAAAGCAGCCCAGTGAAGGGTAGGTAAATATTTCAGATGATATTATCTCCCTCATGCTTGGATTTTCAACAACCTTTTGTCAAAGGCTCCTGAGCAAATGGGAGAAGAGAAGAGGTTCACCTGTGGATTGGTAAATGCTAAAGTACTGAAAGCAGAGAGAAGAAATAAATTGAGATTTCTCAAAAGGAGGGGGGAAATCAGTGAGGTTCACCAAAGATCTGTATTGGGACCAGTGATTGTTCAAAACTCATTTGGAGTTAGGGGTGAACAGTGAGATGGCCAAGTTAGCTAATGAGACGAAATGATTCAGCATGGTAGAAACAAAAATAATCTTACTCAAACACTGGGTCCAGATCGACCACTCCAGCTGAGGGCAGCAGGTTAGCTCAGGAGGGACAGTGCAGGTTATGTGGCACACACATCTCTGACCTCTATCACCCAACTTCTCCTAAATCCCCAGCATCTGGCCTAATGGTAGGGCTGAACCTATGTCTGACGCATAATCTAGCTTGGTCTCCTGGCACTTGGGATACATGTAGAGAAAGTGGATTGCAGTGTTCCCTGACTAAAGGAACAATCCCTTGCCATGAGGAGGCAACATGGCCTCTCTTCTCCAGCAAGATAGCATTCCCCTTCGCTTTTCTGAATCCTCTGCAGTGAACAGAGAGAGGCCTCCTTGGCAATAAAAACTCTTGCTCTGCACTGTAACTGAGGTCACGTGAGTCCGGAACTGCCTCCAGCCTTCTGAAGCACCCTCAACCCAGCCCACGATGGGATTAACCTTCTCAGGAGCCCAGAATGGAAGTCCTTGTTCCTCTTAGGAATGAATGCAAATGCATTGCACAACAACATGAGAAGATAACTCCAATGTTCTTGTTATTAGTGACTGAAGCCATTGTTCCACTCTTGCCTGGCCTGACCTCTCCCAGTCTGGAGCCAGCCTTGCATCACCATTTAGACTTCGCACTCCGGCTGCAATGGAGAGCTCTCTCGCAGCGCAGCAAGCCATATGAGAAGCTGCACAGCTTCAGGGAACATACACAAAAGCAAAGGAAAATAATATTCTCTTGTCCGGAGCAATCTGCTGCTTTTGAAGTGCAGCGAGCTTCTTGGCTCTTTCATAGGAAGGTGCACTTAAGTGCTTCCCCTCACCGGGCTATACTTAAAGGCTTAATTTATCTTGGTATTTGATCCTCTGGTTCCAACCTTCTCTGCACTCCTTCTTATGCTCTACCTGCTGTACTCTGCCTCTCTGTGGGTCATCCAGGGCTCTGGCTCATTTCCCCCTTACTTGATGTTGCTCAGAGACATAGTTAATCCTTTGACATCTTCCTCACATTGCTAATGGACTCTGCTCTTTTTTCTTTTGCTCTTCTCTCCGTGCTGAGCAGAGGCCTTGCTGGGGTTCATCAACACCGTCCTTCCTCCCCCAGTTGATGCCTCCCAGATAGGACATTCAAATAAGATATACTTTTTAACTTCAGTTCAGCTTTGAAACATGTCCCTTTGGGGTTTATGCACTATAGAATTTATATACTTTTTCTCATTGAGATTTCGGGGGTCTGATACTATTTCCTCTCCGTTGCTGCTTGTTAATTTGCAGTTTATTTATTTATTATTGTAATTTTTTTAACGATGTGAGCAGTCTTGGGGTGTGTGTGTCTCACTGTGTGAGGCAAAAAGGATATAAATATTGCACTAAATAAAAGTTCATTTTGAGAGTCATTTTCTAAAGTGCATTTCTCTTTGGGTGTATTCCCCCCCCCCAATTTACTTTACTTGAAAACCTTGGAAAAACAGGATGATAAAATAAGTTTCTCCCCCCTTTATCTTCTTCTTCCCTTATCTTATCTACTTAATTTAGTTTTCTGGAAGAAGTGAGCATGTCTGCATGTATACTCCAGAACTATTCTACAAACAGCTCCCTCTGTTATCCACACACAATCCCGAAAGGGCTGGTGATACAACACGTCCAATTACACTCAGAGATGTGGCATTCTTTCTCATGCAGGCCATGATAAAGACGTTCAACATCTGCCGAGTAAAACTAGAGGGATCCCGTCAACTCTAGGCAAGAGTTGTTGCTAATTATGAATTTATTTAGGATACTCACTGCTTCCCATAGTTCTTTATACAATTACAGTGGACACTCAGCTTGCGAACGTGATCCGTGCGGCAGACACATTCGCAACCCGCAGTGCCGCATCTACACACACGTGGGTTTCAATTCGGCACTTCTATGCATGCGCAAAGCACAATTTAGTGCTTTTGCGCATGTGTGAGCGCTGACACCCAGGAGTAACCCGTTCCAGGACTTCCAAATTCGGCACAGTGCGCAACCTGAAAACGCACAACCTGAACTGGCCGTAACCCGCGGTATGACTGTATACAAAAAACACACACAACAAAAACAAACCCTGCAATGTGATAATGCAATGAAAATAGAATATGGAACCGTTGGGAACTTTTCACTTATTTTTACAGTGGTGTGGTTGCCACAGATTTCTGAGGGACAAAATCTTGATATGTGCTCACTGTAACACACATAATGAGCTCACTTCATCACACCTCCATAGTAGTGCCAGGAGCCTCAAGGGAGGTGTAGTCTGAGCATGGAAGGTTTTCATACAGTTGTGTCAGTCAATATAGTGTGCTCTTTACTTAAACTACAAAAACTCTGTGGAATGTGTGCTATTTGAAATTTCTTTTCGGTGATCTAGTTAAACCTTAAGTTAAACTTAAGGTTAATGAAAGATCCATTTAGCCACCATTACTTTGGGCCATTTCAACTGGATACACCTTGGACCCCAACATCAAAGCTATTCTTCAACACCATTGCATTACCTGCAATATCCCCTTCCTGTGAGACAGATCATCTACCAGTATGAATAGATGGAGTTCTAGAGAAGTTAGTAGAACTTAAGAATCAAATTCCCTTTGGCCCTGTTAGAAATCTTAAGAAAAGTGCCTGTTTGTTGAAATTCTCCTCTCCACACGCAAGCCATGATTGCGGATTAAAATTATTTATATTTCCCCAGTAAATCCTTATAAAAACGAAATGCTAATTTCTATAATTAAGCATTTATTGTCTGAGAAATGGAATATAGTTGCACAGATAACAACATTCTGTTCCGGTCTCCCATGTTCTAGAATACTAAAAATAATTAATGAGATGTCTGACTTCTGTTGTGTCACAGTGGCAACGCATTCTACTTCAAAGGTGCCTGCAAAGCTAGAGCTGACAACAGTGCTAGATAACATGTACTGCCAATGACTGTGGAGCTGTATTATTGATGCTGAGCATTATTCATTTATCTCTTGTCTATAGGAAGGAGGGGGTCTTTTCAAGTATGATTTCTCACTTCTGCAAATTGTGAGTGGATTGGAAAATAACATGCAGCTTTGCAGGTTTCCAGATATGAATGTACTTCAGAGCTGACATTCACCAGTTGGTATTAACAGCATCAATCAGCACACATTTTAAAAACTGACCTGCTTTATTGGAGGATAACAATAATTACCACATCAGTCACTGCAGTCAGGAAAAAAAATATTTGGGGATTTTTTTAAAAAAATCTTCAATGTTTTTTTCTCTCTCTTAAAAATAATATTAGAATAGTTTGCCATAGTCAACTACCAAAGCAT
The DNA here is from genome assembly GCF_965207765.1 of Zootoca vivipara. Lineage (NCBI taxonomy): Eukaryota > Metazoa > Chordata > Lepidosauria > Squamata > Lacertidae > Zootoca > Zootoca vivipara. Next base: position 62,305,455 of record NC_142587.1, read on the forward strand.
TTAAAGGAACAGAGGTGTCAAAAAGGCTGCACATAATTACGATATGAAAATTAATGCTTTACTCCCCACCCAATTACATGGATTTCGGTGGTTTGAGAAATCATGGAAAACAGAAGTTTGAGTTTGCTTGTTCAGCATATCTGTGTTTAATGCTACTAGTCCTTGATGTTAATAGGGTGAATCAATGTGTTGACTTCCATTGCTGCTTTAATTTGTCCTCCTTGGTGTGAATAAAATATTTGTAAATCAACCCTCCAGAGAGAGAAAAGGTAAGATGTTACATGATAGGAATGTATGGAGAAAGCAGAAGTTTTTCTCCCTCTCTCATAACACTGAGGCTGAATGTTGCTGAACTTGCTCCCACAGCAAAGAAGTAACTTGATGACCAATAACTTGGATAGTTTTAAAAGAGGATTAGACAAATTCATGAAGGATAAGGTTATCAATGGCTGCTCATCTCATTCAATATGTTCTATCTCCACTGTCAAAGCCAGGGCACTTCCAGGTTTCTTTTTCCAAGTCACGCCTCTTCCACTGGCCAGTGCTGCTGTAAATGAAAGCAAGTGGAACAGTAATGGCAACCACTGGCAAGTTCAGCCACCCCCTGCAGTGCAAAAATGTATCACATATGCAAGCTACAATAGTGAACATGGTGGAATTATGCACCTTACAGACATCACTAAGGAGAAGCAAAACTCTGATCCTAAACCTCCGCTGCCTTGTGGCTACACTCATTCATGAGAAAGTCTTTGGGAGTAAACCCCAAGTAAAAAATCAGTAGCTACTTCCTTGTGGGACATCTCCAGGAGAAGAAAAGGCTAAAGAGCAAATCCTACACAAATCTGGAGTGGAGTTCCTGAGACAGTTGGATGGCATCTTGTACGTATGCTTTCTTCTGGCAACTCTTGAAGTCAAGCTGGTGCCAAATATATTGCCTGATTTTCCCTTGGACTGCATTGGTGGGGCTGAGAGGGAGGTATTGTTGTCTGGGCAGCCCAGGAAAAACTGCCCAGGCTTAGGCCCCGGGGAGGTCACCTTGGTACTGCTAACACAGTACTGTATTTGACTTCACCCCAGGAGATGCACCGCATTGTTTCTCAAGACAGACAGGTGCCAACTTGTAAGATCCTTTGGGGATCCTTGAAAACAAAGATGCTTGGGGAGTACACATGTTTGCTTTGTGAGTGTGATCAATATGCAGCATCTCAACAACAAAAGTGCTCACTTGAGGGAAGATGTTTTGACCCACATTCCTGTGCAGTAAATGACTAACAACTCTGCATTTATTGCACTAAAATCATAATCTAAAAAGAACTTCCGTTTTCAGCCCTTCCATTTGTATTAACAGCAGTGTTGCTATGTTCTTTTCCTGGCTGGGATAAGAATAACCTAAGGATATTTGTACTTAGCTCCTGGCATTCATTTTCTCTTAACCAAATGGCGTATTTTTTTTTGTTTTTGGACTTGCATTTTCACCATATATTTGGATTTTTTTTTTAAAAAAAGTGCCTATAAAACAACAAATTATTAGAATATCTGATTTACTCGAGTCCAATGCACGATCGAATCAAATGTGCACCTCAATCTTCAGAACCTTGAAACCAAAAAAAAGTATTTGCTGGCGTATATAAACATGCCATGGCATCTAATGCACACCTTCATTTTCACAATGTGGTTTGGCCAAAAAAGATTTGAGTAAATACGGTATTAGAAGAGCTGGCATAATTTTACTGGCTCTCTCTGAAGCTTCTGAAAAAACACAGGACACTTGCTGGCATCATTCTTTTGTTCCCTTTCTCACAGCATAGCACAGAAAGGTTTTTAATGCAGCTCTACATTTTTGTTGTATGTAATTTCACTTATGGATGTTCCATTTAAAGATAATTCTCCATGCATTTATTTGCCGCCATTACCTTTCAGCACTTTTCACTGTCAGGCAACCCCTCTATATCTGCAAAATTCCATCAGGAATACAGTTCAGCATTAAACAGGTAAATGCTATTTTTCTACAAAGTGCACATTAACTATCTTGACTGGTATGCTAATAGCTCCAAAGTATGGAATTTTAAAAGACTTTTAAAGGCCATCTTACATCATTGCACTGCCATCTGTCTATCTGCAGGAGGAATGGGCTGGTTCAGTCTGTAGTGGCAGCAGAACTCCCACCTATGATTACACTAGCTCAGCCTTCAACTGCCACAATAAAACATAGCAAACTTAAATGTTTTTAATACAATTGTGTATTATCTCTTTATATTCAAACTACGGTTCGCAAGTTATAACTTCCAGTATTTTCAAACCATCTGTTTGCTAATGAGCTGGTTTGAACATAAAACTAAGCAGAACCCGTGGCTTAGCACAAACATACAAGCATGAGAGTTCCTGGAGAGGAAATTGCAGTTGCTGCACTCCTATTCTGGTTCTGCTGCTGCTGCAAACTGAGCCATAGCTTGGCTTAACATGTTGCCTACCCAGGTCTTTGTTGCTCTTCTCCAGATACACCGCAACCTGTAAATTCAAGAAGAAACTACAGTATATTTGCAGTTTGTGTTTTATCTAGCGCGAGCTTATTAATTTATTAGCTGTAGAATAATGAGGTATAATTTATTTTTCTATGCATTTTAAAACAAAAATTCCGTTGCAAAATACCAATAAAGCATGGATAAATTTGGCTTATTGAAACAAAGCTTATACAACTTTGGTTGTATAAGAATTACTGATGGGACAAATTTCAAGTAAGTGCAGATAGGCTGGACTGTAGTTATGTTTCCATCTTCTGGGAAACTTTTTTTCCTCTGTGTTTTTATTTATTTATAAATATGTGAATGCTAGCTTTTAAAACTTACAACTTGATCAGCTGTTGAGATGTTTATATCATGGTATTTCACAAATAGGTATTTTCAAGTACCAACATCTTTTGTTGTAAAATTTGCTCTGACAACTGGCTAAACTACTTCACACTTCTATGTTTTTACTTTCCTGTTTTGAGAGTTTGAAAGCCATAATCAAGTTCAATTTTGATTGATTTTTATATTTATAGCTACTGCACCATATTACAGACATTGACAAAAATTCCTTTTGCAATGCTGCCTTTGTATGCATTAAAATAACAATACAGTAGTTCCACCATATTGCTTTATGAGGCTATAATCTACTTTCTTATAAGACAACTTGATTATGGCTTCATAAAAATGGCAAGAGCTCTAACACAGTGGTTATTTTATAAGGCTTTGTGTTACTGAATTTCATTAGTTTACTTCCACAAGTTGTGGTTAAATAGCATTAATATTTCTTTTGTCATCCTAGAAATTGGACCATACATCATACCCTCACACCCAAAGACACAGCTTTGAGTGTACAATACTGACATTATTGGGAATAACATGACTTTGCATTTCAGCTAGTACTGTAAGGTTTCCTCCCCCCCAGCGAGGTTGCGTGTTCAGACCCAGAGACACCCCGCCCCCTAAATAAATTCACATGACTCCAATTTTAGTTTTGATTTTTGGCAGAATTTAGGACACAACTTTATTGATTACAGAAAGTGAGTGGTTACATAGGCTCTGGTTCGACTAGCTCCCTGCACCCTTGCAGGCAGCGCTGACCCAGAGCACATAGGTGAACACCTGGATAGGCAAAAAACCGGGAACAGACTATGTTCACCACCCAGCTGTCCTCCTGGACTCAGGCACAGGCACAACCTCCTCTCAGGGGTTGACCAAACTATTTGAGTCCCTGGATTCCTATAGAATATCCTTCCCATAGGGATGGTGAGATCATTCTCCCATCCCTATCAGCTGAACAAATGCCTATCCGTAACCTTACAAGCTGTGACAATTTGCTATGCGGCAGGCAAAACCCAAATGGCACCAGCCAATCAGCCAAGTGGGGAAAATTTCTGCCATGCCGCCCCTGTCCCAATGACAGACGACACACAATGGCATAGCAAGGTCAATCGCAAAAATGCCCTAATGCATGAGCCAAAAGAGGAAGCTCTGGGTCACATGCATGGGTATATATAGGTCCCTCAATCCATTTGGACTGCACCCCATTGGCCAGATTGAAGCCAACATCGAGGGACCTAACAATTGGGTGTTGTGGCTGACTCATCTTACCCACCCACAAAACAGGAGGTCAGTCTCCAGGTCTCACCGCAACATGTGCCCTCTTTTAGGGAGGACACAATTTGGTTTCAAGGTTTTGGTGTCATTATAATAAATACCTATTTTATCATTAGTTATCAAAAAGTTTTCACCACCACTCCACTCCCTTTTATCTTTGCATTATTTTGTTTCATGTAGACTTATACACAAACTTCATTACGCAGTTTAATTAATCTGACTGATAAACATAAATTCCTTTTTTGTTGTTTTCCACAGCTGTAATTTTAACTAAGTATTAGCTAGCTAATAATTCCTTTTTTAAAAAAAAAAATAGTGATTATTTTTGATCAGCCAGCCAAAAGCATATTTGGATTTTCAGGATCGTAACAGGTGGACTTTTCAAAAATAAAAATAAATGTGTGATTAGGAAAGTTCATTTATCTCTGCCAAGTAACCTTGCAGATTCTTTATAGAAACTTCCATGCTGCAACATAAAATCACACCTCGAATAGTTACTCCTTTGATATGAACACCTAAAATAAGTTGCTACTGAATTCTACCTCGGTAGAACTGGACCACATTTAAGAGTTCTAGATTCAAAGAAGTGGGGACAGGTTTCTTGGCAGAAATTATTTGAAATCTGCAGTAGGTTCTGGGGTAGGCTGAAAGGATCATGAACCTGCACAAACATTTGAAGCCTCTGCTGAGGCCTAGTGAACTCAAGAATCATCAGCCTTGCTGTCAAATAGGGGGGGAAAGGGGTTGCAGGTAGGTCTTTAGTGATGTAGTTGACAGCGCCTGGTTAGACCAGGATGGAGGCCTTGAGTTCTGCCAAGCAACAGTCTGGAATGGTCAATGGCAAGCAAGGCCTGACCACACTGGCACTACTAGGAGTTGCTTAGAGTCCTCAGTCTCTTTTTCATTATTAGTGACAGTGATAACACTAAATCACAGGACAGCAAAAAGGCTGATTTCTTCCAGTTCTTTTTATGGTATTCTATGGAACAAAGTTTCTACACTGAACTGGAATTAAATGTTTTGTTCTCTTTCATAACTGAATTTGCTTTAATAAAGTGGGGTGCAAACCACCCTCATTTTGTCTTCCTAAACTAGTAAATTATCATTCTACACTGCTTAATGTTCTTTCTGTGGAGGAGATATGTTCAAGAAATTATGAAATATCCCATTGTTTCTCTGTACAGTGGTACCTCGGGTTACAAACGCTTCAGGTTACAAACTCCACTAACCCAGAAATAGTACCTCGGGTTAAGAACTTTGCTTCAGGATGAGAACCGAAATTGTGCTCCGGCAGCACGGCAGCAGAGAAATTAGCTTAAGTGGTGCTTCAGGTTAAGAACAGTTTCAGGTTAAGAACAGACCTCCAGAATGAATGAAGTTCTTAACCAGAGGTACCACTGTATTTCTTTAACCATGCCTATTTGGGGGCAATATCTCGGTATGTTTATTTTTTATTTTTTATCTGAACACAGACAAGATAACCTCACCTCTCATTAACACTGAAGAGGCACCTTGTCTCAACTGCCTTCATACATCTGTCTGGTTCCTTTGGTATTTCACATTATCAAGCCCTTGTAGAAACTGCTCAAGGACATGCAGTAGTTGGCTGATTTGTTGTTATTCTTCTTGGGGGCATTTACATTTGTTCTTATTTTAAAGATCCACTCTTTTTATTATATCATATGTAGCCTGATGCTTCAGTTCTAAAGATACCATCAAACCACATCCCTTTCTTTACAAATCCTTTAAAGACACAGCAGTATTTTAGAGCTAATGCATTCAGGAAGGCAAACCAATAGCAGCATTTCAGGCTGGGTTTGCCAGATGGGTTAGCACTGCCATGTCCTTGCACCCAGAACTTGAATATGCCAGATTGCCCTTTACTGTCAGTGAATTGTGATTGACATAACCAATTAGGTGACATTCCCCAATGTGGCCAGAGGAAAGAAACTCTCTATGCCAGGCATCCCCAAACTTCGGCCCTCCAGATGTTTTGGACTACAATTCCCATCTTCCCCGACCACTGGTCCTGCTAGGGAACATGGGAGTTGTAGGCCAAAATATCTGGAGGGCCGCAGTTTGGGGATGCCTGCTCTATGCACATCTTAGTAAAAGCTGCAACCTGTAGAATTGGAGCCCCGTTTTTTCTGCCTCTGCCTGTATTGTGTATGTGGGTATATGTAACCATATGAAACTGGCTTCATTCAGAACTTGATTCATCTAGTTCAGTACTGTGCACTCTGATTGACAGCAGCTCTTTAGGGTCTCGGGAAGAGGTCTTTCTCATTACTGATACCCAATCCTTTTAAATAGAGTTACCAGTAATTAAATCTGGGACTTTTATGCTCTACCACTGTTCCCTTGAACTGTCTCTGTTCATTCTCCCTGCCCACCTGTAATGATGTGTAAGCAAGCTCCAAACCCCATGCTTGGTTTTTACAGAGTTTTATTATACCGGTATACATAGGTACAACACAGAGCAACAAAAAGCATGACTGTATTAATCCGATTCAGAATCCGGAAGCGCCTCCCTTCGTGATTTACGCCAGCATAACCCCTGGGCACCCAGAACCTCCTCCATTGTTCCCTCCTCTTCCCCCCCCTCTGTTGGGGTGAGGGTGCTGGTTGAGCACCCGCTCCACTACAGCTGGTCAGTTGAGGGGCCAGCGCTGTGGCTCTTGGAGCCTTCTCCTCTTGAGTGCTTGGTTCCACCCTCTGCAACTCTTTCTCTGGAGTTCCCCTCTCCTCAACCTCCCTAAGGGTTTGCAACTCCTCCTGAGCCTCAGTCCCACCTTCCGGAGGAAGCTGCCAGGTGCTGGGTGCTGGGGCTATGGCAGCATCCAGGAGCCCTCGCTCTGACCCACCAGGCTCTTTGCTGACCCCTGGTGGTTCCCTGACACCACCCTTGTCCACTGTCTAGATCAGGGGTGGAAAATCTGTAGCCCTTCAGATAACCTAGCTCCCATAAGCTCCAACCATCATGGTCAGTTGTCAGGCATTATGAGAGCTGAATTCCAAGAACATTGGGAGGACATCACATTCCCCATCCCCAAGTTGCTTGGATACTACTATTTTCACATCAGCTAAAATATTTCCAGTTGATCCCCCCCCCACTGCCATATCTATTTTTTTTCTGGCACTACACATTTTTAAAAACAATGTAATGAAGTATGATTTTGCTTACTGCTTTGTTTGCCTTGTGGTGTATGTATTCTGCACAGAGGACTATTTGTTTTAATAGAACGGTTTTTGTGCATTTTTAAAAAGTGCTTCTTTCAGTAAAGGAAATAGAACAATAAGTTCCTAATATAAAGTTAATTACAGCATCAGTACAGTGCAAATGAGAATGCCTTTGGTGGATCATATGGCAACCTCTCCTGAACTCACCATTTCTGTTGGAAACAGAAGTGACACAATGAGGTTCTTCATCTGCAAAGGCCGGAACATAAATTAATAATACATACAATTGCAAAATCATGCAGTGAGTTTACTACTTGAGGATGCAAGAGGGGCAGGGGGAACCATGTAATCCTTAAAAATGAGTAAGGTGCAACAATTATCACACAAAATAAGTAAATCAAGGGTTTCAAAATCATAGCTGCCAAGTTTTCCCTTTTCTCGCGAGGAAGCCTATTCAGCATAAGGGACAATCCCTTAAAAAAAGGGATAACTTGGCAGCTATGTTCAAAATACCGTATTTTTTGGATCATAACACACACCAAACCATAACACGAACCTAGTTTTTGGAGGGGGAAAGGGGAAAAGCCCTGTTTTTGGGGGGATCAGCTCACAGTTGTGTAGCTTCTTTTGCAAAGAGGGAAAGCTCTCCTTTTTTTGAGGATCAGCTCAAAGTTGTGCAGCTTTTTTGCAAATGGGAAAAGCCCTGTTTTGGGGGGAATCAGCTCACAGTTGTGCAGCTTTTTTGCAAAGGGGGAAAGCTCCATTTTTGAGAATCAGCTCAAAGTTGTTGAGCTTACTTTGCAAAGGGAAAAAATCCTGGTTTTATGGTGTTCAACTCACAGTTCTGCAGCTTCTTTAGGAAAGGAAAGGGAACCATTTCTACAGTTTCCAGACAGATAATCTAATCAGCCAGTCCCATGTGCCGGGGAAACAGTCCCTCTGCAGAACATTCAACAATGGAGGGTGGGGCAAGGGGGCAGGCCGGGAAGGAAGCTAGCTTCCCTTATCTCCCTCCGCAATCTCTTGCAATCAGCTGTTGAGTGGCTTCCTTTAAACACCCTCTTTCCCTCTTGTTAGCCTTTAGCTCTTTCAAAAAAATAAAAAAAGCACGATCTGCTTTTTGCCCTGGGCAATTCAGTTCCAGGGGCCATGCATTTGCTCCATAACATGCAGAGATATTTCCTCTTACTTTTTAGGAGGAAAAAAGTGTGTGTTATGGAGTGAAAAATACGGTAATTGTAGGCCTGAGTCTCATGTTACTTTCTCACAATGCAGTGTGAGAAACTGTTGTGGTGGGAGACAGGGAAATGTCATACATTTTTTTAAAAAAGTTCAGAAAGGCAGCAATCCTTTGTTTACCTGGGAAGAAAAAAACCCCCACAATTACAGTATCACAATCATTGTTCAATGGATATCAGAGTCCAGGGGAAACATGAGGAAGTAAGTTGGTTTTTTTACAGCTAGCAGAGCTCACACAGTAGATGCCTGCCATATCTCTGCCTGCCATATAATAAACTAGAGCAGGTCATGAGGCAAACATCATCAATCACCTTGGTCTAAACAATAAGAGCAGAACTTGCTGCCATACACTGTCCTTTGCCTTATATTTCCTGTGATTTATCTTATCTTTGTCTTGCCCTCTGGATCCCAGCCTTTGCCTTGCTCTCTGTACCCTGCTAACCCACATGAAAGCCACTGAGGACACTTCCAGACTGTCATCTCTGCTCTCAGGTGGGATTAAGTTACATACCGCCAAATTTGTGTTGCATGATTGAGCTGATTGGGAGGTCTTGTGCAACAAACTTGCATCTCCCAAAGACTGGACTTTTTGAAATAAGGAAAGTGATGGGGAAATGTACTAATACTGGAAAGAATGGGTTATCACTTCTTTTGACACAACATTATATAACGTCCCCACAAACAAATCAGAATGAAAGCTCAATAAATAAAATTTTGCCTGGAAGTGACCTGACTTGACAGACTCCAATTCTGAAGACCAATTTGTAGTTTAGCAATGGTTTGTCTGCCTTGTTTTAACTCTCCCTTTCCACTTGAATTGCTCATAACTCCTATTAGCAGTTGCTAACATTACATTTAAAACCGTTGCATATATAAGTTAAATTATTTGAATCTATTGGAAGATAACAATGAAATGAGCTAGGAAAAGCACACAATCATGAAATGAATCTCTAAAGGCTAATTAAAACAGAATGGGTTTAGTCTGCTTTTAAAAAATACCAGCAGTGAGTTAGCACTGTGGGCTTCGTGGAAGATAGAATATAGTAAAAGAGTTGCCACTATTGTAAAGGCTCTGCTTCTAGAAGATACCATCCCCCATTCAATCTGAAGGCAACCACAGAAAAGGACCATCTAGGGAGCTTAAAATCCAGGGAGGGTCAGGAAACTCTGTAAGGTTGCAATCTACGGCTGCATACAATGAAGTCAGTGGAAGTAACTATGAGTAAATATGGTTAGGATTGTGCAGGTCTAGTGGTGCAGTCCTCCCATGTGCTGTGTGACTGCACTATCTTCAGGTTTTTATATTGGAAAATGCTGATTTGAAAGAAGTATAATATTAACATTGTACCTGGCACCAAAGTTTGCCACCTCAGAGAAGATTTAGGGACAATCTCTTTATTATGAGGTTTCAAAAGGACAGTGGTTTTCACAGGGAAGCACTTATATTCATTGAGTGTGTTCAGTCCTTAATTCCTCAAAGGCCTAACACAGCAATCTATTCTCAGGGCAAGTAAACGGAGTACATGGAACTAGTGAGTTGTATTCAGTTGGTGCCTCTCCAGTGACAGAAGTGATATTGCTCCCCTAAGTAAACCAACATGCCTCCCTCTCCCCACCACACACAAAAATCTGTGAAGGGTTGGGAAAGGCTTTGGAAAGGATTGAGAAGCAGCATGGGGGCTGTAGGACCAGAGAGAATGGCCAAAGCTCTGTTCCACTGACAGAAGGCTGTGCTGGACCAGCAAACTTTCCACCAGCAGAGCAACACCAGTTGGATACCACCCTGTGCCCACCATGCTCCTTGGCATTATGCTACATACACTTTTAGCTGTTTAAAAATGATTCATCCTTTTTGAAGTTCATAGTTTCTTTACTTTGCAAGTTACTCACAGAATTTGCAAAGTTTACAGGCCCCTAGACCATAACTTTATTCTAGGGGAAGCCAAAGGAATTTCCCTGGGCAGCAATATCTATTCATGTGTTGCGTTAAAATAGTTCTCAGGCTGGTCATGTATTGTTCTCCTCCCCTATCTTGGATGCTATATATTTCCCTGCATTTTGCATTATCATTTGTTAAATGTACTCCAACATGCAATTTATCTTAGTCAGCAGATTTAAGACCTTTGCGCCACCCAGCATGTCCAGGGATTTCAGAAATAAATCACTGTTCCTGGGTTTGTTGCTAATGCAACAAATGGTTTCTAGAGGAGAACCCAAGAGTAGTGATGGTCAATATCATACCGGATATCACTGCAATGAAATATATTTCTCCTGTTCTCCTGGGTTTTAGGACAGGCCTGACTCCATTTAATTTTCCATTTGTTAGTTTTGCTATTTTTCATTTTTAATAGACACTGCTGTTTTATTGAATCTAGAGTTGGAGGGTTGTATTAAATTTAGTTCCATATTATGGAGGAATACACTCCAAGAAAATAATGATGGTCTCAGTAAGGGCTCCATTTCCTTCTTTTATTTGAGTTCAGATTTTAGAAGAAACAGGCAGCATAAAAACAACATCATTATCAATCAGAGGGGAGAAAATACAAAAAATAGGCATGTCATCTGTTGCTGATGCCATTCTACCCATGTGTAGACATTCAGACAAGGCACAAATAAGCAGCAGGAAAATGAATTGGTGCCAGCTGCTCCACCTCTACACATTCATCAGAACATGTGCACAAGACAGTGTGGGCTCCAGATTTTGGGGGAACCTTTGGCAAGACACCTTCCATGGGATCCTCCTGCCTCAGTAAATATGTACCATCACTGCCTTTGCCCCAAATGCTCCTCCTAAACCTTCCCCATCATTGCTACCAGCTGCCTGCTTGCCAGGCAGCTATCCAATGTGGAAGCCAGCAGTGGCATCTAAGCTGCTCCTCACCACCACTACCGCTGTAATTTGGGCTACAGTGAGACGTGGAGAGGAGGAGCACATTCGGGGGGCTCTTGTCAGTGGGGAGATACGCAGCCTTGAGGCAGCATGCCTCTGAATATCAGTTTCTGGGAATCACAAGTGGGCAGGGTGCTGTTGTGCTCATGTCCTACTTGCAGGCTTCCCACAGGAATCTGGTGGCCCACTCTGAGAACAGGATGCTGGATTCAATGGGCCATTGGACTGATCTAAAAGTCCCTTATTATGTCCCTGTGGTCTTATTATGCCACTCCTGACACAAAGGCCTAAAGACATACACATATATATATATATATGTATGAGCTGAATATACTATCTGTACCCTCCATTTTTGCAGTGTACAGATCACATGCTTGCAGCCTATGCACATTGCTGTAATGGAAACTGCAGAAGAAAAGCCAAGGAGGTGTAGGTGTGGCCTTACGCAGCCAACCCTTCCTGTGAGTCCTTGCAGGAACATTCCTGCCTTCAAGGGGGCCAAGCTGGGGCTTGATTGCCCTGGTTAGGACCCCTAATTGCCACAAGTAGTGGCTGTGGAGATATCTCACTCCACCTGGTTGAGGCAGGTGTAAGTAGTGCAGGGCAATGTGGTTAGAGGAAGAGGATGATGGGCCGAACACAGGTGAGGCTTCCCATGGTTGGATCTATGTGGGTGAAGGTCTGATGGAGGGAATTGTTCCTTTGGAATTGTTCCTTGAGGTTCTTTCTAGTTTTAAGAAGGTTTGCTGTTTGAGGTTGTTGGGTTTTTTTGTTCCTTTTTGAGGAGGTTTTCCTATTCTGTTCAAATAAAAACATATTTTCCTTCATACCTATATTGACTACCAAAGATCCTTTAAAGAATCTGCAGAGTTAATTGGCAAAACAATTGCACATTCATTTGTGGCATTTGAATGTTTCATGGGGCCACAATGTATTCTCCCCCCCCCCTGCAGTGAACAACAGGATCTCTGAGCTAACATTTCCAAAGAAATATCTCCACTGAGTATGTTAAGGGTTGGTGAGAAGGGGAAGATTGAGGGAAGCCAGTTACTTCGCATTGATCTAATCACTTACTGGTTCTTATTTTCTAGCCTATGTGATCGGAAATCCAGGCGTCCAGAGAAAACTTTCAAAAGAACAGGGTGGGTGAAGGGGAGAAAATGTGAAACTTTTACAGTTCTGAATGTCTAAGGATCCACCTTTGGAAATTTCTAGTTTTTTCTGAGTTCCAGTCAGACACAACCCAGGAGGAGAAAATTTGAAATGTATGCTTAGCTGAATCTCTGCTGTTTATCAGTTTCTTCGGAGAATAAAGAATCTACAAACATTATTGAAGAAATGCTCGGTTATCTAAAGGGGAAGCAGGAGTATTGTTTGCTACAAATTTTCTTCTGATTTGGAGGACTGTAGCCAGTGTGCAAAGTGTACTGATGCACAAGTGGATTTCCCCCCTAAAGTATTAAGGGGGGTAATTTACATAATGGGCCAGCTTTACAGTCTCTAGTGTCCAAATAGATGGAAGAGGATTGCTGTTGACAGGAAGAAAGAATATTCACCTACGTTGTAGAAAGAGTAAAATGTTGTGAGGGCTTACCAATTTACAGATAATTCATAAAATGGCTGATTCAGTTGTTCAGCTGACAGATTCCTTATTAAACTACTGATCTGGTATATATTTAGCAGAATCATCATTAGCAGCAGGGATCAGAAGCATTCATTCTCTCACAGTGAGATGCATCTAACCCTTTTGTTAATTTGGAGGCAATTAGGAGTGGAATGCAGAGGGATTGTTGCAACAGAGCGACTCATGTCATACTTACTAGGGAACAATAGGATTGCTTTGATTTCTGAACCAAATCTAATTCTCCAGACTACTTAGTTTCAAATAAGTGAAAAACTATAGAAGAATTGGAATAATCGGATTCTTGGGTTTTACTCTGTTAGCGCAAGAATAGAAACTGAAATGGTATCAACTTGCTTTGTTAAAGACAAAATGAAATAAATCTGATGGAAATTATGTTTGAGATTTGTATATGCTAATGTGTACATGGGTGGTTTGGGAAGGCTATTTTAGTATATCGGTGGTGGGGAACTTGTGGCCCTCCAGATGTTGTTGAACTCCAGTTCCCATCAGCTGTAGCCAGTATGACTAATGATCAGGGATGATGGGAGCTGTATTTCAACATCTGGAGGGCCAAAGCATTATCTCTGTGCTATCCCGTACCTGTCAAGTGTCTGTATGTAACCATGACATTCACAGTATTACAGAAGCTATCTTGTCTTCTGATTTCATCCACAAATGTCCTGTTTCCCCCCTCCAGAATTACCGTTGAGCACAGGAGAAGGATGAGCTGGTGCTTGCCCTTAGCAGGGTACCCTCCTCAAGCAGAACACTTGTGGGGGGTGGGATGCAGAGGCAGCGGATGCATGCAACACTCTTGTTGGTTCTTCTCTGCCACTGCCAAAGCCACTGCTGCTGTCATGGCAGTGTGAGGCCAGAGGAAGTGAGGGAGGAGGGAGGAGAGCAAGCAGATGCTGGGTAGAGGCTGTGGTAGGCAGGCTGACTCCATTTTCTCTTGGTGCCTGTGCTCTTGGGTGAGCCAGCTGACTCACGGGGCAGTACACCACCCAAAGCCACATGTTCCAATGTTTTGCTGGAAAATGTTAGAGGGTATGCTATCAGAATTGCTCTACTTACCAGGCTAGGGGACCTAATGTGCCAGGGAGAGGTAGTAAATGGAGATGTTTGAAGCGTATGGAGCTTATAGGATACATCTAAGGAGATTCCACTAGGCCAGGCATGCCCAAACTTTGGCCCTCCAGATGTTTTGGACTACAATTCCCATCATCCCTGACCACTGGTCCTGTTAGCTAGTGATCATGGGAGTTGTAGGCCAAAACATCTGGAGGGCCTCAGGTTGGGCATGCCTGCACTAGGCCAAATAAGGACCAGTTGTTTCCCACCACCCCTCAGCCCTGACTAAATGAGTGGTGTGGGGGCTCTGTACTGTGAAGATATTAAAAAGGAATTGCCATAATCCGACAAGAGCTTGGATGTAGAAGGAGGATACTAGAAATTACAGTAATTAACAATAGCTAATAAAGCTGTGCACATGAATAATAGCTAGCCAGACTTTTTCAACGAAATTGTTATACACAGCAGTTGCATTTTTAAAAGGAGCTCTGAAAAGAAAGAAACTCTTAACAATGTTGTTCTAGTATTAGAATATAAAGATCAATGGAAGTTTGCCACAGAGTATTCAAAAATAGTCCATAAGAATAAAAAGACACCTGAAAAGGTAAAGATTTAGCAGGAGGAAAGTTAACGCCTCTTTCTTTCTTTCTGTCTTCTCTCTGGTTTTATTCCACTATTCAAATGAAAACTGCTGGAGGGCTGCAGTTTCTTTTATTCAAGTCTAGCATGAGCTCTGTCAATAATAGCCAATGGATCACCGCACACTTTTGTATTATCAGCAAAGGGATATGCGAATAGAAAGCAGCATTGCTCATGCAGGGCATCATCCTGTGAAGTGATGAGTACTTCCAGAAAGGGACTGAGGGCCACCACCATCCCTGGAGTCAATAAACATGAGGGAACTGAACAGCACGATACCATAGATGAACAGGCAGCACATTCTCTGCTGGCAATGAGGTTTTAATAAAGCATAGAATAAAATAGGTTGTTTTTAATGCTAGATTAATTATAGCTATATGGTAATTACATAGAATGCAAGCTGTAATAATGTTGAGCTAATGTCATTCAGATTGCTGCCTCAATAATTAACACCTATGACAAGGGATCACATTCTAAGATCCAATGTAGAAATAGCCAGACATGGCATGAGCAACTGTGAGTAATTAAATATTGTGCCATGTTAATCAAGGACTCAAATGCACCTGCACAGCATAAGGGCATGTAGATTTAACTCTAACCTGAGACAGAAAAACAGGAGATAATGGCATCTGGCTGGTTGGTGCCCAGTGCCTACACTGGTTTTCATTATAGTCTACATAGTCTGGACAGTGGTGTCCCCAATCCAAACACTTTAACTGTTGGCTTCAGAAAAACAAAAGCCACTTAATATGCTTTGATCATGATTAGATATATATTAAGAATTTGATTACAGAACTCACATGCATCAACACATGCTTTTGAAGAGCAAATGGTCCAGTAAGTACTCAGTCCATAAAGCATGGGACTCTTAATCTAAGCATTGTAGGTTTGAGCCCCATATTGGGCAAAAGATTCCTGCATTGCAGGGGGTTGGGTTCATGACCCTTGTGGTCCCTGCCAACTCTACAGTTCTATGATTCTACTGCAGCTGTTGGTAATCAAAGGTGCCACTTGAGAGTTACAGATATTAATCAAGATTCCCTGTAGCGATCTTAGTTCTGGCGTACTTATATCCTTTAATTTACTCATATACAATAATTTGAATTAGCATCTGTTTGTCTGCATACACAAGTTGAGAATGTATTTGTGGAATTCCGTGTCACAACTTATATTGATAATTACAAATATGGATGGTTTTCAATGCAAATGGAAATATTCATGGAGGAAAAGGCTATCAATGGCTACTAATCATGATATTCATATGCAGCTTCCATGTTCAGATTTCATTTGTTGAGAAACAACAGCAGGAGAAAGCTATTGGCTTCATACCTTCCTTCACGGAGGTATCTAGTTGCTGATGTGGGACACAGAATACAGAACTAAATGGACCTTTGATCATCTTAATTGAATTTTCATACATGGATTGCACTTCTGTGAAGGACATTTCATAGTGCAGAGCACTATGAGCAGAATGTCAGAAGCTGTGATTGGTCATTGCTTCTCCACAAGCATTTACTCAGTGAAACAGATTTATGTATGTTTTTCATACATGATGATTTCTACACAGTTTCCACACAGCTACCTACATGGAAGTGCTATTCATGTAGAAAATTCATAACATTAGAAACAGGCTCAGAATTTCCATTTGATATCTTGACAGGGAGCTATTTTAAGGAATGCATTAGGAATAATTCTCTAGAGTGCCTTGTGGAGAACTATTGAAATTCTTATAAAATCTTAAATAAACCCGTGTGCTTAAAATGCTGAGCATATCCTCATGAACAAATGTGAGGTGTCATGTTGCCCATTCCTTATCCTTATCTGCAGACCCACAGAAGTAAAGACACTTCAGTCATTGTTGATGTTTGAGGTCTTGGACTATGATATTCTTAATCCAAATTACTGGTTTCTGTAACTTCATTAAGTAATAAACACTCACAGGACCTCCCAATTTAATATGTCAGTTTTTGCAAGAATTTTCTTCAAATAGCTGCCCTGATGTTCTGAAACTTTGAGCTCCACTTGTACGTTCAATATGTGGATTGCGAAGACTTGCCCCACCCACCCCTGATGTACTCATTCTGTGACATTTGAATGGGGAGACCACAGGGTTAATATGGACAGTGGAGTGGGGTCAAATGAAAAATGCTACAGGTTCATATTCCAGAAGCACTTGAGAGACATGCAGTGTCAATGTAATGTTGCCAACATTCAATGAGACAATGTGAAAGATATAATTTGTTGCAGGAAGAAAGGAAATAAGTGAAACCTCGGTTTACGAACGCAATCCGTTCCATGGAGGCGTTCGTAAACAGGCATTCGCTCCCTGAAGGCACGCTTTTGCGCGTGCGTGAAGCGCCGATAGAGTGCTTGTGCGCAAGCTCCGCAAAAGCGATCTGCGCATCTGATGCCGCGGAACCCGGATGTAAACACGGGTCACCTTCAAAGGTAGCCCCACGTAGAGCGCGTTGCAGTAGTCCAAGCAGGAGATAACCAGAGCATGCACCACTCTGGCAAGACAGTCTGCAGGCAGGTAGGCTCAGCCTGCGTACCAGATGGAGATGGTAGACAGCCGCCCTGGACACAGAATTAACCTGCGCCTCCTGTGAGTCCAAAATGACTCCCAGGCTGCATACCTGGTCCTTCAGGGGCACAATTATCCCATTCAGACCAGGGAGTCCCCCACCCCCGCCCACCCCCTGTCCCCCCAAAACAGTACTTCTGTCTTGTCAGGATTCAACCTCAATCTGTTAGCTGTCATCCAACCGCCTCCAGGCACTCACACAGGACATTCACCACCTTCACTGGTTCTGATTTAAAAGAGAGGTAGAGCTGGGTGTCATCTGCATACTGATGATCACCCAGTCCAAATGCTCTACCACTGAGCTATATTCTAGTCTGCTTCTTTTTGGCTGGGTTCTTATGTTACTTCTGTGGCATGGGAGCCAAATACTGTACAGCCTTTTCCCTTCCTTTGATACTGAATGGGATCAGTAGCCCCTAACCACATGGAAAAACCCACATTGTTGCTCCTGTGTGTTGCCAGTGTAAATACAGGGTCCTGAAGAGTGATGCCAGGGTAAAATGGAGCTGCAGGGCAGGCTATCTATGCATGCCCAGTCCTTTCATGTTACCCTGGCAGTTTAGGAAGGTAGAGCACTGCAACAGGTCCCATGCCTTCAGAATGGAACTTAAACTGGCATCTTAGGCTGCATTCATTTTCCCACTTACCTGGAAGCAAGCCCCATTGAATTCAGTAGGATTTACTTCTGAGTAGACATGGATGGCTGTTTATTTCAATTCTTTTAAAGAAAACCTAACCATGCTTCAGCCATGTAATACTACAGCCGAAACCATAGCTGCCAAGTTTTCGCTTTTCTCGCGAGGAAGCCTATTCAGCATAAGGGAAAATCCCTGTAAAAAAGGGATAACTTGGCAGCTATGGCCGAAACATATAACTGATTCATGGTGAGTAATCGTGATAGTATGCAGATCTGTTTACACAAATAGCGGCACAAAATGTGAATGCCAAATTATTGTTCAGAGAATAATATGTTCAGATATTGTTTCATATTTGGAGCTTTGCATTATTATTCCATGTGCTAAAGAATCTCACAAGTACTAATTTTCAAGGAGAAACACTTTGTGTGAGTATTTTCCTCCCCACATCATAAATTACAGTCTTCTGTTTGTATTTGGAGGCGTCAGTCTGCTGGAAAAGTATTATTAGGATTTCACAGCAGCCATGCATTATCCAAGTGTGTGGATTATGATTGTAATTTCTTGCACATATGTTAAACTGAGAGGCTTAAATTGATATCCAAGTTCGCTTTCAAAATCTCTATAAAATTAATGTGCAGCTTTGCTCTACATGTGATGGTCCCTCTGCCAAAACAATGTGTTGTCAATAACTGCATGCTATGCAGCTTTTGAAAATTAGGATAACACCGAATGCTTTGAAAAACTTACTCTAAATGAACTTTAAAACCCACAGTCAAAGCTGGCAAAGAACCAGCATAATATTAGCTGTACTAAAACACAAGTAGGGATGGGGGAGGAATTCGATTCAGCTCACATTTAAAAGCGAACCTACCTAATTTTCACTTTGCTAAACCTTCCATGAACTGAAACGTATTGGCAGATTTTGCAATGCAGTTCACCAGCCAAGTAATGTATACAAACATGCATATGTCAGCAGCTTTAAGTGTGCATGAAAATGCCTATATTTGTGAAAATAACATATATAAATCTCTCTCTCTCTCTCTATTTATATATATATACACCGTATTTCTCCAAAAACAAGACACCGTCTTATATTTATTTTTCCTAAAAAAACATACTATGGCTTATTTTCAGGGGATGTCTTATTTTTTCCTCCTGCTCCTGCTCCGGCCAGCATTGCTGCTGCACCTATCACTATGTCTTATTTTCAGGGTATGGCTTATGTTCCTTGAAAGCTTAAAAATCCTGCTATGGCTTATTTTATGGCTACATCTTATTTTCGGATAAACAGGGTATATATATATATAAATGTAAACCGACCATGTTTGTTTGTCTCCTCTTTTTGCCAAAACCGCTTGACCGATTGCATTCAAATTTGGACACAATGTTACATGCGAATAAGCAAGTGACCATGTACCATTTGCGTAGACAGACATCACAACAGCGCCAGGTTAAATCCTCCAAACCGTGTTCCATAACACACTACTCAGACAAAAGTGCACACTGGGAAATAGAAGCCAGAAGCTGCGTCTCACAGGGTAGGGCAGATCGTAAAGTCAGGAACCAATATCCTATAACCGCCACAACGGCTATTGAACCACAAAGGGCCACGCCGGGATCATGCCCCTAGCCACCCACGTCCCACCGTCAGAGAAGGCCTCGCCTCGCCACCACCGCTGCAACCGTGCCGAAAACCAAGCCCCGCCCCGGCGTTGCCGGCCCCTTCCCTCTCCAAAACACCTCATCTCAGGTTTGCAGGGAGCGGAGGTGGGGACTCGCCTGCGTTTGGGGGTGGGGGCAGGATGGGGTCGGAATGGGTCATGGGTCAGGATAGGTTGAGGGGAGTCACAGGGATGAGCTACAGCAATGCATGGCCGGGCCAGCTAGTGCATTATATTAGTGGAAATTGTTTGGCAAAAATATATTGGGCAAAATAGATATGGAGAAATTTGCACTGAAATGCTGATGAATTTTCATGTCTTCTTACAAAGGACTTGCAAATGGATGTGGATAGAAATTAAGATTGGAAAAAAGGAGAAACCAAAAATGGCAGATTCACTTCTCTCTGCACACAGGTCTCCACTGAGGTATGCCAAACAGTATACAGGCATGAGTTTGTTGTGTTCTAACCTGCCCTAAAGGCTGAGAGGCAACCCATGTTCAAACCTTTTTTTTATCAGGGCTTATCTCAAGACAGATCTGTTTCCAAAGCCAAGATGCAGTGCTTAATTGTATAATAAAAGAATAGGTGAAAATATTCTTCAGAAAGTACAGACAATGCTTCTCTCACTGCAGATTAGCCACTAATGATAGTTTTCAGCCCTACAACATTTCCTCTGTAATCTGCTTTGGGTGATCTAATACTTTAAGGATCCTGAGCACCAGTTAGTGGCACAAGACACAGTGTAAATATGGCGGTTCATATTTTTCCTAGACAATCCAGAGGAAGGAAGGAAGCTTCTAACAGAATTACACAAATTTCTATCTGGTTTCATTCATAGACCACTTTACTGGTGCATCTCTCACTGGAGTAATCAGGAACTGCATAAGAATACTCCCAGGAATCCAAATACTTTGAAATCCTATTAATATGGCAGGAGGGAACTGAGGCCAGGCAGCCCTAATCCCTTTCTTAGGAACAAGAATGAAAACAACAAAAAAAAATGTTTCTTTAACATGAGGATTGCTATGAGTTTTGGATGTGTGTGAATGCCTGGGTTCCCTTCTAATTCTTTGAATAACCAGGCTAGCTTCCTGGTGAGGTGATAGCCTGGGTGATGGTTTATTAAGGGAACAAAGAAAGGGGCTCTCTATGCCAGACTGCAAGTGAGTGGGGGCCCCTCCCTCACCTCTCAGTAGGTACCGTGTTTCCCCTTTTTTAAGACACCGTCTTACAACTTTTTTGCCTCAAAAAAACACACGGTGGCTTATTTTCAGGGGGTGTCTTTTTTTTTTTTTAAAGTGCCGGCACAACTGGGTCCCACTGGCTCAGGACGCTTGGCGCTCTCTTCCGCACGCATTTTCTGCCTCTTCTATTCGTTTCCCCTCCTCCCCATCCTGAATCAAGGGCTCTCCTTCCTTGGAGGCTTCTAAGCAGAGGCTGGATGGCCACCTGCCTAGGAGACAGACACCTCACTCTGTGAGGTGGATTTAAACCTTGTAGGATGCCGGAGCAGGAGGTATACACGAAGCTGCCCACCTTCATGTCGGTGTAGGTGGGACTGCGCTGGTCGCAGTCAAAGCACTTGCGGTTGGGTGGGAGCACTGGGAGGCTGCTCATCTCCCATGGCTTCGAAGGCGGAGGCGGCCGGGTGTGTGGGTGTGCGCGCGGAGGTATAGAGGCTGCTCCCCAGGCTCTCTCATGCTGGCTGGGGAATGAGGAGGGAGGCCGGGACCCGTCCCGCTCCGAGACGCTCGTGAGGGAAGCGCGAGGGGGACGAGGCTTGGGCCTGCGCCTCTGGCGCGCGCTACCCCAACTGACAGACCGACGGAAAGAAGGGAAGGGAGGGGGAAAGGGAAGGAGGGGGAGAGGAGCGGCATCAGCTCTCGGCGAGGAGGCCGGGGCAGCTGAATGACAAGCCGAAGAGGAACCTGCGTGGCACCTTTTCTCTGTCGGGGGGGGGGGGGAAGAGACGCGATCACAAACATACAGGGGGGAGAGAGAGAAAGACGCACGGGTAGGGAGAGAGAGAGAGACGCGCACACACACACAGAGAAAGGGGGGGGGGAGAGAGAAAGACGCACGGGGAGGGAGAGAGAGACACGCGCGCACACAGAGAATAGGATGGACACGCACACAGAGAGTGCGGCGCTGCTTCGCGCTTTGTCAGCGCTGCAGCCGCCGCCGCTTCTGAGCGCTAACCCGACCTGGCAGGCTTCCTCCTCCTGCCGCGGCCGGCATTGCAGGAGCTGGGTCCTGCTGGCTTGTGCCCTCGGTGCTCTGTGCGGCACTGCTGCACGCTTTATCGGCGCTGCAGCAGCCGCCGCCGCTTCCGGGCACCGACCCAACCTGGCAGGCTTCCTCCTCCTGTTGTGGCCACCGTGCTGGGTCCCGCTAGCTGGCTGGGGCGCTCAGTGGTCTTGCTCCGCACGTCGCGGAAGTATGGCTTATTTTCAGGGTATGTCTTACATTTCTCAAACGATTAAAAACCCTGCCATGCCTTACTTTTTGACTACGTATTAAAAAGGGGGAAACACGGTACCGGTAGAAGGATAAAGGCAGAGTGGAGAGCAGAAAGTGAAGTGATGTGATCTGGTGCAAAGCAACAAGCTGGGAACTGAGAGAGTGATTTCTGTATGAATCCAAGGCTGTGGCTTTGGCAGAAGCAAGGCCCTCTTGGGATGTTAATGCTGTGAACCCCTCCATTGTAGGCTCATGTTGAAGATATACGTACGGAAATAAACCATATATCATAAACACCTCACAAAATCCTCTGTACCTCATTCTAAAGGAAACACAAACCCTGGGTAATCTCCTGAAACCTCATACAACAAAATAGTTTCAGTTCAAGTGTATTTGATATATTTTTATAACCATTTCATCCAAGCATTTGTATTGTATACTTAAGATGCCATTATCAGCTTTCACCTCTGTGAATAAGGAATTATATCTGTGCAGCCTTCTAAAGGGTAAAACAATAGAGAGAGAGAAAAGGATTTTTATTTAGCACTATCTGTTGCAAAAGCATATCACAAAGACAGGGCAAAATTATTCTGCCGCAGTCATTCCCCAGCAAGTGAAAGGCTGTGCAAGAATATGGTTGCTGCAAAATTCTCTACAAGTTGATCTGTCTTTTATAGTCTTCATAATTTTCCATAATTTTCACTGCAAGACACCCAAACAAATAACAATGAGTATTTTATTATGCTTCCTTATTGTGTAGGTTGTTTTTTCCAGGCTCAATTTAATCCTTTTTACATTTTTGTTTTTAAAATGTGGCACAGAAATCCTGCCATAATCCATAGCTGCCAAGTTATCCCCTTTTTTAAAGGATTTTCCCTTATGCTGAATAGGCTTCCTCGCAAGAAAAGGGAAAACTTGGCAGCTATGCCATAATCTTGTGCCAGAAATGTTGTGCTAGTGAAACAGTGGATTCGTGCTTAGATATTTTTTTTCCTAATGGCCAGCTAAGCATATGGTGGGTGAAGGAAAAATGCAAATCCACATTTCAGATGTGTTAGCCCATGACAAGGCAGTCCTGTGTGTATATTTATCATGCACAGCACTCACTGAATACTCTTAGCATACAACCACAAATGTAGGTTTTCAAGTGCATATAGTGGTGTGCCAAAAGCCAACCCTGGGTTTGTTGGGGTGACAATCACACCTCCTGGGATGGCTGTTGTCACAGGGTTGGCTTTCTCCCATACCCATGCCTTGTTGAGATGTTCCTCAGAATACCGGTATGTCCTCCTTACTCTCTGTTCAGGACTGCTATGGAGACAAATAAGCAGTGTGTCCTTTCAGCCTAAGAAAGTATTTGCCCATGAAAGGAATGTGGCCAGACAAGATCGCAGGATATATTTCTGAATGATAAGAACCCCAGCTGACTTTCCTGGCCTCTTCTGAGACCAGGACCACCTCTGTGCCACACATTCAAAGCAGTACCATACAACGCTCTCGACGCTTGTGGCTTCCCCATAAAATCATGTGAACCAGAGTTTGATAAAGATGCTGAGAGTTGTTAGGAGACACCCACTCCTCCCACAGAGCTGGAATATAGGCGGGAGAGATTTTCTTTAATCCTGAGGGTTGCATTTCTTTATGGCCAACCTTCCAGGAGCCACGTGCCAGTGGTGGCTGGGGCCAGAGGCAAAGCTGAATGGAGAAATGGAGGGCCCTACATCCCCTGACAGGCTTCATTCCACAGACCCTCTAAGTGTCCCTACTTTCCAGTTACAATCCCTGATTGACAGAAGCCATCCCAGTTTCTGGTGTGCTCCCAGAATGTCCTACTTTTCCTTAGGACATCCCTATTACCATCAGTGAAGTGTCAGGGT
Source organism: Zootoca vivipara (assembly GCF_965207765.1). Lineage (NCBI taxonomy): Eukaryota > Metazoa > Chordata > Lepidosauria > Squamata > Lacertidae > Zootoca > Zootoca vivipara. The sequence goes on from NC_142587.1 coordinate 62,329,441, forward strand.
ATGGAGTTACCCGACCCTTGAGCCATCTGGCGGCAACCCTGCATAGGGATGTTTTTTTAAATGTTTAATGTTTTATATGTTTTTATATATGTTGGACGTCACCCAGAGTGGCTGGGGCAACTCAGTCAGATTGGTGGGGTATAAATAGTAAAATGATGATGCTGATGCTGGAAAATGACATCCCTATTTTATAGGGTTGGAGGGTGTACATTCCAGTCAGGCAAAAAATGAAAGGATGCCATGCACACACACACACACACACACACACACACACACACACACACACAACCACACACAACCACACACAACCACACACAACCACACACATGTTTATCCAGGCAATCAAGAGGTATTAACACAGTTCACTGCTAAGTCAACTTAGCAGGGCCAGTGAGACGTAAGCGCCACATAGAAAGACCCAAGGGACCTCCTTTGGCCCCTCAGCCAAAGGTTCCTCATTCCTGAATTCCAAGTTAAGAATGTCTGTTCTCCAGGAGTGTTATTAGTTGTAAGTTTGAATACTTTACTTGGTCAGTATGTATCAGCTTGCATTTTTTTGCCCCTTTGGTGGGAGGGGGACTGAAACAAGACACAATTCTAGCCATAATCTTGACAAGGGAGGAGAAAGGACCAGTAATCCTGCCCTCTCACTACCACACCCCTTAAGGTGAAGTCTTCCTTGTTCGGTATCAGTACAATTCCTCTCCTCCTTATCTCCAGCATGGCCTCCTGAACTCTCTGTGGCTTTTCTCACGCTGTTTTTAATTAGCCTTCTGATTGTGTGTTTGTTTCTGCCCACAATAGACTCCACTTGGTCCTGAAGCTGAGGTCTATTCAGCAATTAGTTTTCCTTTGGTAGGTTTCTGTTGCCAGGGCAACCCACCTGCTCACCAGGTGTCAGCACTCAGAGGCTGTTCAGGAAAGTTTCCTTGTCACAAAGCTGTGACAACGATCAAGTTCTGGAAGGTGGATGCCAAAAGTGGCAATATCATGTCACACTGCTATTAGGTGCCACTTAAAAGTTTGCAAAGAAAAAGGGATCATTATAGGTCAAATTAGTCAACTTTCCACTACAGGCATTCATTATTTGTGTGATGGCATGCAGCCAAGTCAGTATATTTTGAACAGCCCAATCTTCCTTGAACTGTACAAATTCAGGAGGCTTCAAGAAGCTGTTAATTTAAGGTTTCACTGCACTTGCCGTTGTGACCTTTCTGACTGGGATCAGTGAGAGTGCCAAAGACCTGATTTAATAGGGGATTCTTTCCCTAGGTGTCCTAAACATAATTTAGTTGACTTTGATAGGGTGCACTAAAAGGAGCAAGAACGCCAGGGAGTAGGAATTTTAGGCAACATGTTAACAGCAAGTCATGGTGCCATGCGGATGTCAAAGCAGTCTCCCTTATGGGTACCATCTCCTCTTTTTCTGAAATTCAGGTGTGACTAGCATTGTTTGTGCAGTCAAAAAGGCACTACCAGTACCTATGCACAAGAGGGAGGTATCATCAGGCTGGGGGAACCCAGAGATTTACAGAAGTACAAAGCTAACCTTTAGCGGGGTAGGATTGGGGGGGCAGTGCTGGATTTACATATAAGCTAAACAAGTTATAGCTTAGGGCCCCACTCTCTTGGGAGCCCCCCCCCAAAAAAAAATTAAAGGAAAAAAACTGGATGTACATTTTCAAAATATAAGAAAAAAAACAAAGAAAATGGCTTTAGATACCTATTAGGTCCATAAATTACCATATAACATATATTCAACACAAAAACAGGGACAATTTGTTGTTGACAAAGGACAGCTGGACATACCTTCAGTAGCTTAGGGCCTCATCAAACCTAAATCCATCCCTTAGGGTAGAATTCAATGTTCCGCTATGACAGACATTTCAGCTTGTCAGATGAAACAATCCTAGCTCCTCTGTCCGTGTGCTGGGTTGTGTTTTTTGGGGGGGTGGGGGTACGAAGAAGGAGAAGGAGAAGGAGAAGAAGTTACCCACCCAGATTCAATTTCATGGGCATTGGGGGGGGGCACACAGTGAAAGGAGGAGAAAGTGCTTCTGATGTTGGGGGGGGGGTGTGATTAGGTGACTTCTGTCCCTAATGTGGGAATTCTTAAAGCAGCCTAATGATAACTGAGCATGCTCCATGGCCAAGGAAAGCTGACTAGCCGTTGGAGGCAGCGTGCTGATGAAAAACTCCACTGCATGGGTAACAGAATGGGTTATCATGGAGGCAGGTATGGCTGACTAACTGGAACAATGAACAGGAGCACTCTGTACTGCAGTATTGTGTTGCAGGTCTTACTTGTAGTCAGTGCTTTTTTTTCTGGGTGGATGCAGGGGGACGCATACCCCTAAACATTTTGTGAATCTAAGTTTGGCCGCATTGAGGGGCAGTATTTCAATATGAGTAGGAAAATGAGAGTAACCCTAAACATTTATTTATTTATTTATTTATTTATTTATTTATTTTAGGGGGGGAGCACTGCTTCTAGTACCTGAATACTGGGTTGTATCTGAGGCCCGAATACAGTGGTACCTCGGGTTACAGACACTTCAGGTTACAGACTCCGCTAACCCAGAAATAGTACCTCGAGTTAAGAACTTTGCTCCAGGATGAGAACAGAACAGAAATTGTGCAGGGGTGGCGCGGCGGCAGCGGGAGGTCCCATTAGCTAAAGTGGTACCTCAGGTTAAGAACGGACCTCCAGAACTAATTAAGTTCTTAACCCGAGGTACCACTGTAGTAGCATCTTGGCTGGCAGACTTACTGTACTAGTCAGCAGCATAGGGCTTACCCAGCCTTTGTAAGATTTGTAAGATTTGCTCACCACTAAGCAGGTGGTGCTGTGGTTAAACCACTGAGCCTAGGGCTTGCTGATCAGAAGGTCGGCGGTTCGAATACCTGTGACAGGGTGAGCTCCCGTTGCTTGGTCCCAGCTCCTGCCAACCTAGCAGTTTGAAAGCACGTCAAAATGCAAGTAGATAAATAGGAACCGCTACAGCGGGAAGGTAAACGGCGTTTCCATGTGCTGCTCTGGTTTGCCAGAAGTGGCTTTGTCATGCTGGCCACATGACCTGGAAGCTATACGCCGGCTCCCTCGGCCAATAATGCGAGATGAGCGCCGCAACCGCAGAGTCGGTCATGACTGGACCTAATGGTCAGGGGTCCCTTTACCCTTTACCTTAAGCAGTGGTTCCTGTTCCTCTCTGCCTCAATAATTTTTGGTCGGAAAAAATATGTGATATAAGAAGGAAAAATAGAAAGCAGCATTATATCACTTTTGATCCATCTTGTTCAGTATCATTTGCACTAGAGATGCCCAAACATTTTGGGCCCAGGGGCACATTCAGCGATCTAAAAAACTGTTGTGGGCACCATAAAATATGCATTCCACTGAAGAAAAACTAGTGATGTTAAGAACTGCACTTCTCCCAAAACCTGGCAAAACATCTACATTTACCTCAAAACAAATTTAACACGGGGGGGGGGGACAGTCAACAACCTCTCAAAAGTCCACAAACCACCCAAAAACCTCATTTAAAAATTGAGAGGGGCAGGTGGTTTTGGAGGTTGCCAAAGCAGGTATCTGGGGGTGCCCATGAATGTCACTTTAGAGACTCTCCAGGGTTTCAGGCAGGGATTTTATTTCCAGTGAAGATGTCAAAGGCTGAAACTCACACCTTTTGAATGCAAATCTTATGCCCTGCCACTCTTTGTTTCTTTGACCATTTCATTCTTCTTTGGGTTCGTAGCTTTAAATTTCATATTCCTGACTTTCTTGTAAAAGGGAGAAGTGAACTTAGTGGGCGCATTTACAATGATTTGGGCTCCATATAGCTTTCCCTTCCCCCAAGTTCAGCTAATTTCAGTTTACACGTGCTCTGAGCTGTACATAAGTTTGGAATTTTTGACAGGCATTGGTTGGTATTTACTAGAGGTGGAGCACTATTTTCTCACCTTGTCAATATGGTGTGTGTGTGTGTGTGTGTGTGTGTGTGTGTGTGTGTATTTGCGTGTGTGTTGAAACTGTATGGTGCCTCTAATCCAGAGACTCCTTTTGCCTTGCTTATTCTCTGCAATGAGCAAGCAATCCTATCAAGTAGTCCCATAAAGACAGAGGGGTTTTTTTTCATAGGAAGGGCACTGTGCATTTGGGAATGCTGCTGCCTGGTGTATGGAAGCCATGTATAATTTAATTCTGGAACACAATCCAAGCTCTCAGTTCTCACCTGTAAAGCCCTAAAAACGATGTGCCTTCCATTTCTTGGTGCATCTCTTAATGTATGAGGTCAAGGGAAAATGCTACAATTGAATACCATCCATTTGTTGTTGTTGTTTAGTCGTTTAGTCGTGTCCGACTCTTCGTGACCCCATGGACCATAGCACGCCAGGCACTCCTGTCTTCCACTGCCTCCCGCAGTTTGGTCAAACTCATGTTCGTAGCTTCGAGAACACTGTCCAACCATCTCGTCCTCTGTCGTCCCCTTCTCCTAGTGCCCTCCATCTTTCCCAACATCAGGGTCTTTTCCAAGGATTCTTCTCTTCTCATGAGGTGGCCAAAGTATTGGAGCCTCAGCTTCACGATCTGTCCTTCCAGTGAGCACTCAGGGCTGATTTCCTTAAGAATGGATAGGTTTGATCGTCTTGCAGTCCATGGGACTCTCAAGAGTCTCCTCCAGCACTATAATTCAAAAGCATCAATTCTTCGGCAATCAGCCTTCTTTATGGTCCAGCTCTCACTTCCATACATCACTACTGGGAAAACCATAGCTTTAACTATACGGACCTTTGTAGGCAAGGTGATGTCTCTGCTTTTTAAGATGCTGTCTAGGTTTGTCATTGCTTTTCTCCCAAGAAGCAGGCGTCTTTTAATTTCGTGACTGCTGTCACCATCTGCAGTGATCAAGGAGCCCAAGAAAGTAAAATCTCTCACTGCCTCCATTTCTTCCCCTTCTATTTGCCAGGAGGTGATGGGACCAGTGGCCATGATCTTTGTTTTTTTGATGTTGAGCTTCAGACCATGTTTTGCGCTCTCCTCTTTCACCCTCATTAAAAGGTTCTTTAATTCCTCCTCACTTTCTGCCATCAAGGCTGTGTCATCTGCATATCTGAGGTTGTTGATATTTCTTCCGGCAATCTTAATTCTGGCTTGGGATTCATCTAGTCCAGCCTTTCGCATGATGAATTCTGCATATAAATTAAATAAGCAGGGAGACAATATACAACCTTGTCATACTCCTTTCCCAATTTTGAACCAATCAGTTGTTCCATATCCAGTTCTAACTTTAGCTTCTTGTCCCACATAGAGATTTCTCAGGAGACAGATGAGGTGATCAGGCACTTCCATTTCTTTAAGAACTTGCCATAGTTTGCTGTGGTCGACACAGTCAAAGGCTTTTGCATAGTCAATGAAGCAGAAGTAGACATTTTTCTGGAACTCTCTAGCTTTCTCCATAATCCAGCGCATGTTTGCTATTTGGTCTCTGGTTCCTCTGCCCTTTCGAAATCCAGCTTGCACTTCTGGGAGTTCTCGGTCCACATACTGCGTAAGCCTGCCTTGTAGAATTTTAAGCATAACCTTGCTAGCGTGTGAAATGAGCGCAATTGTGCGGTAGTTGGAGCATTCTTTGGCACTGCCCTTCTTTGGAATTGGGATGTAGACTGATCTTCTCCAATCCTCTGGCCGTTGCTGAGTTTTCCAAACTTGCTGGCATATTGGGTGTAGCACCTTAACAGCATCATCTTTTAAAATTTTAAATAGTTCAGCTGGAATATCATCACTTCCACTGGCCTTGTTATTAGCAGTGCTTTCTAAGGCCCTTTGACTTCTCTCTCCAAGATGTCTGGCTCAAGGTCAGCAACCACACTACCTGGGGTGTACGAGACCTCCATATCTTTCTGGTATAGTCCATTTACCAGTTGGGATTGTAGCGTGAGTCACACACCCAGACATGATAGCTCCCTTTAATGGTTCTCTCCCCAAGGATGCCCGCCAAAGTCCAACACTATGTCCAAGGACTCATTTAGTCTTAAAATGAATTCAGCTGTATCATTTGCCATTTCATTTTTATCAACTAAATTACTATATCATTTCTCTGTTGTGTACCTCTGGGTATTTCTTCTTGAAAAGCAATTCTTACCATGTAGTTTCATTATGCCCCCCAACTGCTTTAAATGGAGAGTCTGTGATTTATAGATTAGCTAGTACAATATTTTTTAAATACAACTCTTCTGTATCCTTTACAGATCTTTTGTTGTATATGAAAGTATGGAATTCATTCCTTATGTTAACAAAAAATAGACATATCTGCTGTCTGTTATTCTGGAAATATTTCAGCTTGTTTTGAAGGTGAGGAGTTTTTGAATTTTGAACATTCTTTTCCATTTAGTGCAGAAATTAAAACGTTTCTATCAAAAACTTCTGGTTTGCTGAACAATGATCCATGTGGGAACAGTGAACAGTCTCTGTAAATTTGTTAGTCATGTAAAAGGCAAATCAGAGCTGACCTCGTAATGTCAAATCCCATTTAGAGCTGGTGAATGGGTTGGAGAGGAGGTACTTGGCATCTTAGGAACTGTATTGAGAAAGATGCAGCCAGAGAGTAGGATGAAAGCCAAATGCCACGCAGATTTGGGCTTTCCAAATAATTTGGAGCTCATTTCCGCTGTCGCGTATTTCAGCAGAAAAGACATGGTTTTAATGAAGGGGCCTGTAGTGAAGAGATTCCGTTACTTCCAGAAAAATGCCGAAGCTGGTTACTTTGCCCTTCTGCATTCATGGTTCTTTTTCAACATCCTAAACCCTTATTAGCAGCTGCACTTTATACACTTTGCCAGTGATGTAAGTTCACAGTGTACATTCACATAACATTGCTGAACTATCATGTGTGAGCATAGTTGCAGCGCTGGGTGTCCTTAAATGGGTATTAAGTGCATTCAATAGGTTACTGTTCCGAATGATTTCTTCTGGTAGGAAGTGTACATGGTTCTGTCTAAAGAACTCCATGTGCAAGTGGAAGGCACACTTTTGTTAATATATAGGGAGTTTCATGGATATTTTCACCCACCCCCCAGGTGGAAGCCTCCATGTGGTTGATGAGTCCTCTGAAACAGCATGTAACACAACATGGAAGGTTACAACCTGAGGACTAAAATCAGCATTGCACAATATTATTCCACAACAATGGCATTATATATTTGTATCTTGCTTTTCCTGCCAGGAGCTCAAGGTTGTGTATATTCTCCTCCACTCCCCCTTTTTATTTTTGCAACATGCTTGTGAGGTTGACTATGCTAACCTGAAATAGGAAGATAAGCAGCAGTTCTTGCCAATAGATTGTGGTATATAGATCTGACATTACGAGGTCATTTGACAATAGATTTGATATTACGAGGTCAGCTCTGATTTGCCTTTTACATGACTAACAAATTTACAGAGACTGTATATGTGGTGGTGGGGGCCTATTCCACATAGAGTATACTGGGCCTAGGAAAACCTATTGGCATCCTTTCCTGCTGCTCCCCCCTCCAAATCTGCTCTGGAAGATTGGGGCATTCTCAAAAGTAGCATGGGAAGCACAGGTGACTGCAAGGAGAGAAGAGGAAGAGCAGGCACCCCCAAACTGCAGCCCTCCAGATGTTTTGGCATACAACTCCCATGATCCCTAGCTAACAGGACCAGTAGTCAGGGAAGATGGGAATTGTAGTCCAAAACATCTGGAGGGCCGAAGTTTGGGGATGCCTGAGGAAGAGGAAGTCCCATTGCATCTGTTGGCTATTCAAAGAATTCAGTGCAACAGTTGACTTGCATCTGGGAGATTTAGGTTCAAATTCTATCTGTGCTATGGACTTGCTGTTAAATCATGATGTCTTCCTCATCCACCTTTCCTGGCTTATTTTTTCCTTGCCACAGTATTTTTTTCCTACAAACCAACGTATTTTGTACTTCCTAAAGCATTTCTAAGCATTTTCTAATGCAGCTCAGGAATGCAGAATATTTAGGCTTGGTATAGGTGTATATACAACTACTGTATTTAGAACTAAGCAAAACCTCTGGAAAAATCCTGGACTGTCATGATTTGCTGGTACTATAAACTTAGAAATGAGAAAGATGATTACATAAGGTGATACGCAAAGCCAATATTTTTCTTAGCATTGATTTAAATGGATCTATTTAGACGATGACTAATGTTTGCATATAACACATAATTTCTGCTTATCTTCTAAAAGTCTTCACATGTCTTCTGCAGAAGAGGAAATGTAACCCATAATGTAACATTGTCTCCTAAAGGAAATATCTCATTCCATGTGCCTGTTTTTGGACAATGTTCCAGGTGTACAGTGCCCATTATAAATACTCTCTGCTGGGACTCTGGTGACCTACCTACCTTCCTGTGCTTCCTCCCAGTACTATTTTGGAATAATCAGGTATAGTCAAAAGATGCCTGCTTTTGGCTAAGCCTCTTAGTGCTTTACAAAGTCATTCATAAAGACTTTTAAAAGCTTCATCAGTTCCAGTTGTACGAGAAACAATGCAATGTAAGATAATCCTTTTTTAAAAAAATAAAGCTGCCCTTGAAACATAGGTACATTAAAACAATGATCATTTACACCCTTCTTCTCACTAAAGCTTTCAGGAGTTTCTCAGAGCGAGCCATTCCCTGAGCTGAAATGAAATCAAATTTCCTTTTCTAATTAAAGCTTGTACTTTTTGAGCCTCCTCTCCTTGTCTTCTTGCATGTGGAAAGGTTCTGCAGTGTGTGATGCGAGCTGTGTGGAATTCTAATTCAGAGATGGTGAATCAGTCCAGACTGATTTAAATTCTGTTGCAATAATGGAGATCAGGGCATGCTTACGTAATCCCCAGGATTTTCACTGCAGCAGTATCACGAGTGGCAAAGGCAAGCAGTTCGGGGAGAACGGATGGGGAGTGATCTCTAACCCATTTTGTTTATCTGCACACAATTGTAAGGTCATGCTGTCACAAGGTACCAGAAGGTTCCAGGGGAAGGCTCAAATTCTGCTCAGTAGGTTTCTGAGGGAACTCAAAGGTTGCAAATAGACATGCAAGACAAGCACTTTTGGCCTTTAGCTGATTCTAGAGTACCAGGTCCCCAAAGTCTCTAACATGATGTTTTACTTTTTGCTTAACAAGAAAAAAAAACCATTCCTAATATAGGGCACAATGGAACTGGAGCATATATTGAAGTGTGTAAGCCACATATATAGAAACAAATGGAAATTGTACACCATTTCACAGATCTCCCAATTTCAATGAGCGTTGGACAGGAAACGGCTTGTGGATTTCACCCTGAGGTAGGTGGATTTTATGCATCTAGAAAGGAAAGCTACCATGCTTATTTAATAATAATAATAATAATAATAATAATAATAATAATATAATTATCATCAATATTCTGATTCTGTGTCCCACTGAATTTCACAAAATTTTAACAAAGTGAAAAAAAACCAAAGTAGAAGCAAATGCTACTGCTTTTCTTATTGCCACTTATGAAGGCAGCCCAAATTTCATAACATTTTCCAGTCAATGTCTGCTCCTAGAATCATAGAAATGTAGAGTTGGAAGGAACACCAACAGTCATCTAGTCCAACCCCCTGCAATGCAGAAATCATGCGAATTCTGTAAAGAGAGTGTGTGGCCACAATAGACAATGACTTTCTATATGTGTCCTCTTGGTCATGCAGACCTGGAACACGTATGACAGCATATTATTTACTCTGTTAGATGACTGAACACAATGTAGAGCTGTACTTCCCAAAGTGAGGGGTACCAACTGATGTATCCACTACAAAGTCCCACAGAGCACTAAGCAATCCCTCTGAATCTAAAGGTTTCTGGGGCAGACCATTTTGATTGATTCTCCATCCTTGCAGCCACTGTCTCTCAAGCTAACCTACCTCACAGGGATGTTGTGAGGATGAAATGGGTACAGTGGGGGCACAGAAGGAGAACCACACCTGATGCTCTGATCTTGTGAATGTATAAGAAACTTATGGTCCTTAGGATTGTTTCTTTGGTTTCAACAATGGCATATTAAGATCATAATTCTGTCTCAGTTAAAGAGAAAAAAATATTGAATGGACATCAACATCATCATTTTATTTGTATGCCGCCTTTCCATAGTTAGAACAATGCTCAAGGCGGCTTACAACATGAAAAGACCACATAATACCAGTCTTAAAGACCTACATTGGCTTCCAGTATGTTTCCGAGCACAATTCAAAGTGTTGGTGCTGACCTTTAAAGCCCTAAACAGCCTCAGCCCAGTATACCTGAAGGAGCGCCTCCACCCCCATCGTTCTGCCCGGACACTGAGGTCCAGCGCCGAGGGCCTTCTGGTGGTTCCCTCACTGCGAGAAGGAAAGCTACAGGGAACCAGGCAGAGGGCCTTCTCGGTAGTGGCACCTGCCCTGTGGAGCACCCTCCCATTAGAGGTCAGAGAGATAAACAACTACCTGACATTTAGAAAATACCTAAAGGCAGCCCTGTTTAGGGAAGTTTTTAATCTGTGATATTTGATTTATTTTAATGTTTGTTGGAAGCCGCCCAGAGTGGCAGGGGAAGCCCAGCCAGATGGGCTGGGTATAAATAAATTATTATTATTATTATTATTATTATTATTATTATTATTACATAATGACCAACATAACAAAAGACATAAACAATAAATAAAACACATCAAAAGGTACACAACCAAATGGAAAACAATTTCCACATAAATCATAAAATCTAAAACTAAAAATGCAGCATTAATATCAGCAACAATTTAAAATGACATAAATAAAAAATAAAAACAATTTTAAAAAGGGGGCCCTCTCTATCGAGCAGCAGCAGCGATAGTCCTTTATGGAGCCTCTCAGGCTCCGCCCCAGCCAAGATGGAGAGTGGCAGGGCAGGGCCCTTCCAGCTCCCAGCAGGTCAGTCCTGGGCAGCATAGAAATCTAGGAAGTCATTTTACAAAGTGACTGAGGTTAGCAGTGTAAAAGACTACTACAGTACTATTGACCTGACCCTGAACTTTTACACGGGCAAGCCTGCCAGCTGCACCAGTGATCTAATGATAGTGCGAAGTTGCAGGGAAACCATTGTAGCATTATGTTTTACGACTTTACAGTGGTGAAGCTGTTGACATACCTCATTCTAAACAATTGCATGCTACTGAAAGAAAGTCTGGGTTTGGGCTGCTGCTAAATGGAACAAACCTTTGAGCTGAACTTAATAAAGTGGATTGATTGGAATCCCGCTGGCACTTATAAAGGCACCCTCTATATGTCTACATGCTATGAGCAGCTTGCTAAGGCAGCAGTCTTGATTCTTTACCAGCTCTCTATCCTGTGCGTCTCCATTTCTTTCAGGGAAGGTGCATTTCAGTCATGGAGAGGGTCATGCTTTCTCACCCTCATAGTCACTGCCAGGGGGCTTCCCCTTGACAGCACCCTCCGCGGACAGGAAAAAGGTCACTGTATCAAAAATAGTCAAAAGCAAAGAAACCTTGCCCTGAATAAAAATTGAAGGCTCATTTTCAGTGTGGAACAACCACACTCAAAGGATCTCATCCCTCTGTGTTCTGCCTTATATTAGGTAAAATCAGTGCTCCCCACCCCCGCAAGGCAGTGGTTTCCCCCCTAAAGATTCTCCTAGTTCAGAATTCTGTTCCCACAATGGCCAACCAGATTTGGGAAGCTCGTAAGCAGAACATTGGGTTGGAGGGGGGGGCACAGCAATAGCTTTCTCCTGTAGTTGTTTCCCAGCAACTGGTCTTAACGTAGGGGTGGAAAACTAAGGCTTGAAGGATGAATGTGCCCCCCGGCTTCTATTCAGCCCCCTATCTCGCCCCTTCCTCAGGACACCCTGCTTCACTAGCCCTGCTACATGCTCTCCTTGAGTGCTTTTGCGTGATTTGAATGTACCCTTGAACTGTGATAACACTTATTACTTGCCTGGATGGATCTGTGGGTGGTGTGTGTTTGTTTGTGAGGAAACCTCTGACTTCAGCATGGCTGGAATATAACCTTCTATACGGGTCACATCTGTTGCTTCACTCCCTTTTGTGTCTGGGCCAGCCTGCCACTGACACGTGGACCCTGGAAAGTGGCCCATAAGGAAATGTGGCATTGCAGCCTGAAAAAAAAAATCACCCCCGCTTTATCCGGAGTTATCTAAGAATGAACCTGGGATCTCTCTTGCATGCACAGTCCACACCAATGACTTGCTTATTTAGAGTGTGTCTCCCCTGAAGACAAAATAATTCAACCTAGATGTAGAGATGATAGAACTTTATCTGCTTCCTGTAGAGGTTGATTAGGAAGAAGCAAGGCCTGAGCAGTTGATCATACAGAGACACAGTGGGCAGCCTCCTCTTTGGACTCACGGGAGATGTATTGTTTTTAAAAAATGAGTTTATTTTTGGTGGCACACAGTGTGGGGGAAACTGGCCAAGAGAACTTGTCTGCCTCTGATTTGCATCTACCAAAAGCAATTGAAAGAACAGAATGACCTTGATACTTCTATCTTACAGCTCCAGAATATGGGTCCAATGCGGTGCTGCAAAATACTTGAAAAAACTCCCAGGCATATAGAAAAGAAGAACCGCTAATTCCCTGTGAAGTCGAAGGTAGAAGCCTGTAAGAAACAAAGTCGTTCTCTGGCTCTGCCTGTGATTGCAATTCTTATGCTCCTAAATTTCAAAATTAATTTATTGCCACTGCCAGCAGGATGCCTATTTGCCGTTTGTCAGGAAAAATGTTCATTACCAGGAGCAGCTTTTTTAGATGCAAATCTAATTCCCAGAGAATCGCTTCAAATTTCTGTGCTAATGATACTAATGCAAGTTTCTCCCAACTACTACTTTCTGCTTGGGCTAATACCCTTCAGCTCTGAAGTTTATCACCAGCCTAATGACAACCTGGAAATCCCAACTCTCTCTCAAAGGGATGATAAATGTTATCTGCCAATCTCTTCCACTGAATAAACTCACTTTGATCTGCATTAATCACATTTGGCAGAAGCTGTTCAAGCCTGCTAGCAGCAATCTTGGTGAACAGCTTGGCATTATTGCTTAATAATGAAGTGGAACAGTATTAAAAACACACACACAACCTGAAGGAGCCTTCTTTCTCTCCTCCCAAAGTCAATGATACAAGCACCCCATTAAATGAATAGAGCTGAAATAGAATCTGACTATAAAACAAAAGAAAAGTTCCTCCTACCCATTTTCCCGAAGAAACAGTTGTGTTTTAAATTATGGCATTCCACCCTCATTTGCTTTGCTGTTCTTCTTCTTTCTTTCTTTTTTAAAAAAACACAACTGGAATAATCTGCCTTTCTGTGTGAAAGCACAAAATATCAAATAGATGAAAACATGAAATATAAAAACCTACATGTCATTGTTGAATACCTCCAAGTCAGCATTTATGACTGCAACTCGCTTTCTATTGAAGTCAATGGAGCTTTGTAATTGGTTCACATTTTTCAGACAAGTTATTATGCATCCCAATGGGGCAGGGATCGATGTTGTAAACTAAGCAGTGCCACCTGGAGTCAAAATTCTCTCTGTGTGACTGAAGCAACTGATTTGCAGGGCAGCCAGGACTTTCTAAGCCTTTGTCTAGGTAGGACATTCTCCAGTGAAAGCTTCGCTGAAATGAATGAGGGCAGAACAAGAGTGTAACGGAGCTCATGCAGTTTCCCTTGATGGGGCTTGTGCAAGATTTATTTCTGGCGGATTGGGCCCTAAATCAGTATGGATGGGCCTCTTGCTCTTCAGGCAAAAGCATCTTCCAACGCTCACAGAAATGAATTCAATTACCTTTAAATTAAATGGTCCACATACAGACTCTACTTATATTAATTAACCTCCGTCTTTAGAGTCCACAGGGGTTTAGTGATGGATTAGTTTTGTACTGTGCCTCCATTCAAGTGTGCATTTTCTCTCTCTCTCAAGATTAGTATTGCAAAGGCTCGTATGTGTGCTCCATCTTATGCATGGTAGGAGTCCTACCTGATTCAATGACGACTGCTCAAAATGTAGCCTACTTGTAAGTACCTGAAGAACAAATTGCTGAGCTGTATGTTATCAAGAAAGGACACCTATTACACCTATTAAGAACTCACATTGTACAATGGTATTCAATTGCATAATAAATCGGGCCCTCCCTAACAAGAGGGCACGTGTTGCGGTGTGGTCAGGCAACCAGACCCTGTGTTGTGGGTGGGAACGTTTGGATGGCCACAACACCCAATTGGAGGTCCCTCGATGCTGGGTGCAATCAGACCAATGGGATGCCAGCTAAATTCTATCAAGGGACCTATATATAAGCCCATGCACGTGTCCCCGAGCTTCCTTTTTTGGGCCAGTGCATCGGAACACCTGCCCACCTCTCCCTATATTTAGGGCTTGCATGGATGACCTTGCTATGCCATCATGTGTCGCCTGTCATTGGGACAGGGGCACGGCAGGAATTTTCCCCACTTGGTGGATTGGCTGGTGCCATTTGGGTTTCGCCTGCCGCGTAGCAAATCGTCACAACTTGTAAGGTTACGGATAGGCACTGGTTCAGCTGATCGGGATGGGAGAATGACCTCGCCATCCCTATGGGAAAGGTATTCTGTTAAAGGAATCCAGGGACTCAAATGGTTTGGTCAACCCCCAAGAGGGGGTTGTGCCCGTGCCTGAGTCCAGGGGGACATCTGGGTGGTGAACATAGTCTGTTCCTGGTTTTTCGCCTATCTAGGTGTTCACCCTTGGCTGACCTATGCTGGTTGCGGATAGGCTCTGGTTCAGGTGATAGGGGTGGCAGAATGGTCTGCCATCCCTTTGCGATGGGTATTCTGTTAAAGGAATCCAGGGACTCTTGGTCAACCCTGAGAGGGGTTGTGCCCTGGACTGGCTTGACCCCACTTTCCACTGTGCCGAGTGTTTACCAAAGGCTGACCTATGCTGTGCCCTGGGTCAGCTCTGCCTGCAAGGGTGCAAGGAGCTAGTCGAACCAGAGCCTATGCAACCACTCACTTGATTGTAATCAATAAAGTTGTGGCCTAAATTCTGCCCAAAAAAATAAATAAAACCAAAAATTTGAGTCTTGTGTGAATTTATTTGGGGGTGGTTAAAAGGTCTACACACACAAATGGCTCCTGGCTAGAGATTATTCTCAGAGCACATGTCTCCTATACACCAGGAAGCAAATATTTTGTTGAAGTACCTGGCATAGCTGCCAAGTTTTCCCTTTTCTCGCGAGGAAGCCTATTCAGCATAAGGCAAAATCCCTTAAAAAAAGGGATAACTTGGCAGCTATGGTACCTGGACATGTTTCTGGTTTCTTTCCACCCTCTTCCAGCCCCTGCACCTGCTAGATTTGTTCTAGAGGGTCCCTGAGCATATTTTGCCTGGGCACAGGAGGCTGCACGCAAGGCAGGATGAGAGGATTGCAGGGCATAAATCAAATTGGCCTGCAAAAAGGCTAGTTGAAGTGAGGAACTTTAACGTAATTGCTTTGTTTTGTTGATGCAGTGAGGACAGGGAGTTGTACTCATCACATTAAAAGTATGAGGTGACCCAGTGGTCTGTTTTCTGTAGGGGAAAATAATTTTGGACACATCTACAGTGGCACAGGGCTCTTCTCACAAAGATTTCCCTTTCTACCTTTAGCAACTTTCAGGATTCAAACATGAAGGAAGGCAAGAAGGCATTAGCATCTTCAAAAGGCAACCTGAACATCAATTCCAAAGGATCGCGAGCCATTTCATTTGAACTGTTTTCAGTTCTGTGCATCCTAAGGGCACTGAAGACATTTTAAAATTCCTCATGTAGAGATTCTATTAGTCAATTTTCATTCTGACATGACAAATTGTTTTAGTTTTATATAGAACAGAACTTTATAATGAGAGCCAGCATGGCGCAGTGGTTAAAGAGACCTAGGACCTGGATGCAAATCCCCACTCAGACATGAAGGTCACTGGGTGATGTTGGATCAATCACTGTGTCATAGCCTAACCTTCTTCACAGGGTTCTTGTGATGATAAAGTGCTACCATGAGCTCCTCAGAAGAAAGGTGGGGTATTAATGTAATAAATAATTTGTTGTTGTTTAGTCATGTCCGACTCTTCGTGACCCCATTGACCAGAGCATGCCAGGCACTCCTGTCTTGCACTGCCTCCCGCAGTTTCATCAGACTCATGTTGGTAGCTTCGAGAACACTGTCGAACAATCTCTTCCTCTGTCGTCCCCTTCTTCTTGTGCCCTCAATCTTTCCCAACATCAGGGTCTTTTCCAGGGAGTCTTCTCTTCTCATGAGGTGGCCAAAGTATTGGAGCCTCAGCTTTAGGATCTGTCCTTCCAGTGAGCACTCAGGGCTGATTTCCTTCAGGATGGATAGGTTTGATCTTCTTGCAGTCCGTGGGACTCCCAAGAGTCTCCACCAGGACCATAATTCAAAAGCATCAATTCTTCTGCGACCAGCCTTCTTTTTGGTCCAGCTCTCACTTCCATACATCACTACTGGGAAAACCATAGCTTTAACTATACGGACCTTTGTCGGCAAGGTGATGTCTCTGCTTTTTAAGATGCTGTCTAGGTTTGTCATTGCTTTTCTCCCAAGAAGCAGGCGTCTTTTAATTTCATGACTGCAATAAATACATTTCCAAAGTTTGTAACATTAGAATCCCAAAAAGTGATCTATCTTAACTATGTAAAATTTCTGACACCTGCAAAGTGGTTGTTAGGAATCATAGAATCATAGAGTTGGAAGAGACCACAAGGGCCATCCAGTCCAACCCCCTGCCAAGCAGGAAACACCATCAAAGCATTCCTGACATATGGTTGTCAAGCCTCTGCTTAAAGACCTCCAAAGAAGGCGACTCCACCACACTCCTTGGCAGCAAATTCCACTGCCAAACAGCTCTTACTGTCAGGAAGTTCTTCCTAATGTTTAGGTGGAATCTTCTTTCTTGTAGTTTGAATTGATTGCTCCGTGTCCGCTTCTCTGGAGCACCAGAAAACAACCTTTCTCCCTCCTCTATATGGCATCCTTTTATATACGGTATTTGAACATGGCTATCATATCACCCCTTAACCTTCTTTTCTCCAGGCTAAACATACCCAGCTCCCTAAGCCGTTCCTCATAAGGCATTGTTTCCAGGCCTTTGACCATTTTGGTTGCCGTTCCAGCATGTCAGTATCCTTCTTGAACTGTGGTGCCCAGAACTCGAGACAGTATTCCAGAATACAGCAGTACTATTGCTTCCCTTGATGTAGATGCTATACTCCTATTGATGCAGGAGGAAACCACCACCAAAAAATTTCCCACAATACTTTTTATTAATTTTTCCAAATATCTTAAACACAAAATAGCTTAACAATATTAATCCCCTTTAAATCTATTTCTTATCGAATTAACTTCCCTCCACCCCTCTTTTGGCTTCTCTACATTACTCTTACTTAAACATGTTTACTATATATACATTCCAGACATGTCGATAATTCCTTAATAAATTTTTGTATTACTTTAAACATACATTCCTTATTATATTACAGCATTACATCTTATGATCTAACCAAATGTTTACAATAAATGTTATGAGTATTTATTTCAGTTCTGTGTCTTATTTATGTACAGTTTTCTCTAAATATACCATAAATTTGGACCATTCTTTTTGGAATTTCCCATTATCCTGCTGTCGGATTCTTCCAGTTAGCCTTGCTATTTCTGCATACTCCAATACTTTCTGTTGCCATTCTTCAAATGTCAGAATATCCTGTTGTTTCAATCTCTGTGCGAGGAGTAGTCTTCCAAGCTGTTGTAACATACAAGTAGAATTTCTGGTCTTTCATTTTAATGTCCTCTCCAACCATTCCTAGCAAAAATGCCTCCAGTTTTTATTATTATTATTATTAATAAAAGGTGTACCTAAGTATCTTTTTAAACTCATTACACACACTATCCCAAAAAGTCTTCACCTTGTCACACAACCACCACATGTGGAAAATATTACCCTCTTTTACAGTGCATTTCCAACAGTTATTATTTTTCATTTTGTACATCTTTGCTAGTTTGGTGGGTGTTAAGTACCACCTGTACATCATTTTAAACAAATTCTCTTTTAAGGTAATGGATGCGGTAAATTTTATTCCTAAATTTCATAGTCTTGTCCATTTCTCAGATTCGATATTATATCCTAGGTCCATTTGCCCACTTAGTCATGACCTCCTTAATTTCTTCATCTTTTGTATGCAATTCCAGCAAAAAATCATATACTTTAGAGAACTTTTTTTTATCTTTAAGGAATATATCATTAATTTGGTGATATTCCATCCATCCTGACAATCTAGGTTTTAGTTCTTCCTAAGGTCTGATTTTGATTATATTATTGTCTTTTTTCAACAAATCTCTATAGGCTATCCAATCTCCTTTCATATTTAATTTTTTAACTGAAAAGGCTTCCTGGGGTGACAACCACCACGGTGTTTTCCTTTCAAACAAGTCTCATCCATACTTTGCATTCTGCTCTTTATATACGGTATTGCGTCAATTCCTTTCATAAAATTCTCCCCCAGACCCACCATTTCCAAATTCTTTTTCATATAGTACCAAGAGACATTGTCAAATGCCTTCTCAACATCTATGAATATCAAAGTGGCTTGTTTATTTATCTTGGTTTCTAAGTATTCAATTATATCCACAATATTACACATATTGTCTTTTAAATAACATCCAGGTAAGAAACCAGCCTGGTCACAGTGTATTTGTGATATCAGTATCTTTTTCAATCTAACAGCCAAGACATTGGCATTTATAATCGTTGTTTAGCAACGAAATTAGTCTATAGTTCTTTACATTAGTTAAGTCCACTTCTTCTTTCGGAATTAAGGCAATATAAGCCTCTTCCCATGTCTTTGGTATCTGGGCATTCTTCAATGCATTATTCATTACCTCTCTCAGAGGGTAGATCAGGCATCCCCAAACTGCGGCCCTCCACATGTTTTGGCCTACAACTTCCATGATCCCTAGCTAAGGGGACCAGTGGTCAGGGATGATGGGAACTGTAGTCAAAAACATCTGGAGGGACGAAGTTTGGGGATGCCTGGGGTAGATTAATTGTTTATTTAATTTTTAATAATATTTTAGTGACAGGCCATCAGGTCCCGGAGTCTTTCCATTCTCTCCTTGTTTAATTACCTCTCTAATTTCCTCTGTTGAGATCGGTGTTTTCAGTTGTGACCTATTTTCTTGTGGAATCTCATTTAATTTTTTTTTAAAAAAATCCTCTATTTTCTCTTTATTTTCCTTTGGTGCCTTATAAAGTTCTTTATAAAATTTATAAAAGTTTTTCCTTAGTTCTTTTGGGTCATCTATTATTTTATCATCAACCTTAATTTCGCTTATAATATTTTGACTTTGTTTTTTCCTCAGTTGCCAAGCCAGCAACTTCCTGCTTTTTATTTGCAGACTCAATTTTTTTTCCTGTTTTAGCAGTTTGATGTTCCATTCAACTTCTTGATTTACATTCATTGAGAATTGAGATTGCAGCAGCTTTTCCCCTTGGTAACTTTGGGTCTTCTGGCTTATTAATCAACTGTTTCTCAATAACCATTATGTTTTTAGATATCTCCTCTTTGTTTCTTTCTTTTTTCATCTTTAATATGCTATTCTGGAAACCACCAAAATTGTTGAGCTTTTTTTTTGGGGGGGGGTGTCTGATCTAACCAAATAAACAGTGATTTTAAGCTTTTTGAGCTGTTTTCCCTGACATTTTGCCTATTCAACAAAATTGACCCCTGATGCAATTTATACACCTGTAAACCAGAACATGTCAAGAATTCTCCTGACGTATGTCAAGCCCATGTATATTAATTGATTTCCTTTTATTCTTTTATGGATTCAGAATAGAGCTCGAATCAGAAGATCCTATGAAGTGACACCTAATCCCAGTTAAGGGCAAGAGGAGGTGTTCTGTATCTCCGCTTCAACATTGTGCTCAGACTCAGTGCACATGCAACCTCTGATAGATGTGGGAATGAAGCCAAAAGCTCTAATCCCAAATATATACTGGGAAGTAAACGCAAGTGACATTAATAGAACTTAACTCCAAGTAAATATATTTAAGATGGAAAAAATTTTTCTAGCAAAGGATCAGTGATTTACTTCAATTCAGAGGCTGTAGGCAAGAGCTTTACAATCTGTTGATACAAGTAAAGCAACAACATGAAACATACATTTCCCACAGTGTATTGTCCAATTTAAATTACTTCTGAGCCACAGAACTGTAAAAGACTCCCAGATTGGTAAGGGGAAGGAAATAATGTCTCATTACAATTATTTCTCCCCTTTCACTCTCACGTTGAAAGTTCAGTTAAACAAAACTATTAGCAGGCATAAAGCCTACTGGATGTTTGTGAGGCAATGCTGCTACCCTATTTGTGTAAGGGCTTAAAAAAACAAACAAAAAAACAAACCCAACCTCCTATGATTTTGACCATGCAGGTTTTTAGGATAATTGATTATCCTCGTTTACTAATGGGTCCTTGGATGGCTTTTAAAGAGGATTAGACATATTGATGGTTAATAATAATAATAATAATAATAATAATAATAATAATAATAATAATTTATTATTTATACCCCGCCCATCTGGCTGGTTTCCCCAGCCACTCTGGGTGGCTTCCAACAGAAAAATAAATTAAAATAACCAATTAAACATTAAAAGCCTCCCTAAACAGGGTTGCCTTCAGATGTCCTCTAAAATTCTGGTAGTTATTTTTCTTTTTGACAACTGGTGGGAGGGCATTCCACAGGGCGGGTGCCACTACCGAGAAGGCCCTCTGCCTGTTTCCCTGTAACTTGGCTTCTCGCAGCAAGGGAACCACCAGAAGGCCCTCGGCACTGGACCTCAGTGTCCGGGCAGAGCGATGGAGGTGGAGATGCTCCTTCAGGTATACTGGACCCAGGCCGTTTAGGGCTTTAAAGGTCAGCACCAACACTTTGAATTGTGCTCGGAAACGTACTGGAAGCCAATGCAGGTCTTTCAAGACCGGTGTTATGTGGTCTCAGCGGCTGCTCCCAGTCACCCAGTCTAGCTGCCGCATTCTGGGTCACCTTCAAAGGTAGCCCCACTAGCCATGATGGCTATGTTCTACCTCCTGTAAATACCAGAGGGATGTGGGTGGTGCTGTGCTCTAAACCACTGAGCCTCTTGGGCTTGCCAATCAGAAGGTCAGTGGTTCAAATCCCCACAATGAGGTAAGCTCCCGTTGTTCTGTCAAAGCTCCTGGTAACCAAGCAGTTCGAAAGCATGCCAGCCCAAGTAGATAAATAGGTACCACTGAGGTGGGAAGGTAAATGGCGTTTCCGTGCACTCTGGTTTCCGTCATGGTGTTCTGTTGCTCCAGAAGCAGTTTAGTCATGCTGGCCACATAACCTGGAAAGCTGTCTGTGGAGAAACCCCAGCTCCCTTGGCCTGAAAGCGAGATGAGCACTGCAACCCCATAGTCACCTTTGACTGGACTTAAGCATCCAGGGGTCATTTGCCTTTTACCTTTGCCTTTACCTTGCTGGAAATCACAAGTGCATCGAGTGCCGTTGCACAGGCATTTGGTTGGCCACTGTATAAGAACAGGATTCTGGGTCATTGGCCAGGCCCATCAGACTCTTCTTATGTTCTTATGTTACTTTGGCTTTCTAAACTAGACTACTGTGTGTTGTTGCTGTTTTGTCACATCTAAAGGGTACATGTAATTCCCTACTTTCCCTCTGATTCTTGTGTGAAATTCATATCAATGGTCTGATTCTCTGCACTCACTTTATGCACACACATAAAGTCCCTCAACTAAGGCAATGGATACTTCAGCTTCACAGCATGTTAGTTCTGATGGGCAGGTGCTAAATGTCCCAAGTTGCCAAGTGTCAAAATGAGTCCCAAACAGACCCAATTGGGGAAACTTCTTTCCTCCCTTCTTCCCCTAGCTGTGCTGCTAGTAGTGAAAGGACTCGGAAGATAGGCCATGATCAGGGCCGTCTTAAGGTCCTTGGGCACCCTGGTGCAGGATCCCTCAGGCGCCCCCCACTCTTTTTTTCCAAAAACGGAAAACTATTACCTGACGTGCCTGGCGGCGGGAGCCTCATGGCGGCCCCCGCGCCTCACAGCGGGGCCACGCTGTGCCGGAGGCTGTCCGCCTGTCCGATGCCGCCGGATTGAGTGGGGGAGGGGGCACACCTGCTCCACGTGGCCTTCCTCCCTTCTCCCAGCGGGCCGGGGTGCCGGGCCGGGCTGGGTTCCTTCCCGCCAACAGGGGGCTGTATTTAATTGCTAGAGGTGCTGCCAAGTCGCGTCGCCTCTACCAATGAAACGCAGCGCCGGGGTGAGGGATTACCCTGGCGCTACAGAGCAGAACAGGGTCCTAGTGCCCCTGTTCTGCTCGCTTACCTCCCTGCTCTCCCAGTGCGGCTGGTGGAGGGAAAAGGGAGGCCACCACGAATCTCCCCCACTTGCTGGGGTGCCCCTCAGCGCCCCCTGATCGCCCAGGCGCCGTGGTGCATTGCACCACTAGATTCAATGGGCGAGCCGGGCCTGGTCATGATATTAATCTGCATGTGCTAATTTATATGTAAAGATGCCTCTGGGAAATTATGGTGGTAGGAGCCACAATGCTTTGCAGTGCTCCCAGATGCTCTATAAGGAAAGCGTGTGTGTGTTTGTGTGTGTGTGTGTGTGTGTGTCTATATCTATCTATCTATCTATTCCTTAGTCTGAAAGTTTGGCAAAATTTATGCTTTTCTGCTACAGCTGCAAGTTAGGTATACCAATTTTAAAGGAATTCTCTCCCCCCCATATGATCTATCCTCATGGCTGAGTACCTAAATTTCACTATCACTCATTCTTACTTTTGTGTCTGTGAATATATTTTATAATAACAGACCATGGTCTTATTTCTAAGTCATGTTGCACAATGATTGACATGGCTTTTATTTTGAAATGGAATTATGTATCCTAAGGAGAAGTCTAGGTCAATTTATCACAGTGTCTTTGCGCCTATCCTGTGATAAATCAATCTGATATAATTTACAAGATAGAAGATGAAAAAATTTAAATTAATCAAAAGCTGAAATAGCAACTTGATTCAAAGCTGCCTTCCCCAGGTGATAACTTACTCTGTTATAAAGTATCTCTCACTGTGCTAACAATCCTAATTTTGCCTTTGGCATTCAATTATAATTTCAAAATTCACCTGGACATATAACCTCTGACACTTATTTAAGTTTATATACACGATAATATAATCCAATGCTAATAAGGACCAAGGCTTTTAATTATAATTCACAATGCAGCGATTCAAGCCTCTCCAAAAAGCTGTAACATCCAAAAAATATATTTTCTTAAAAATCACTAGTTGATATTGCTCAAGGTGTGTGTTCTGCTTTTGAACTAAGTGTGTAAACAGCAACATTCAGTCAGGTCTCAAAACCATGGTTCTTCCCGAATACAATTTCTAGTTTTATCACAGTTTTGAGATGAAAAATTTATTCAAAATAATTAGTTGACACGATTTTGTTAATGAAACCCACTTTACAAAATGTAAGTACTTTGCCATTTAATTTTTTCATGTATACTTTTAAAATTAGATGTGTAATCCAGAGCATTTCATCACTAGAATTTCAGCAGATGTGCACAACTACTATACAGCTTTGTTTTGCTGTTGAACAGGTTTGCTTTTTTCTGAGAAAGAATTATGTAGCTGAATACAGACTGAATACAGACTGAATACATGTAAGTTCAAGAGTTTGGTCCTGTTTCTGAGGACAAGTTTTAAGGGGGGGAGTTTTCCTGCAAAGGAAAAATCACATTTCTGAAAGATTTTTTAAACTTTATATTCCACAAACAATAGAAACATTCCATCTGCTAAATGTTACACTACTAGTTATTTAAGTATGGGTTTCCCCCCATGATGACAATATGATTGCAATCTTACACACACCTATCTGGAAGTAAGTCCCATTGAACTCAGTGAGGCTTACATCTAAGTAGAAATGTATAGGAGTGCACTGTACAATATGTAAAATATGCCTACTCCATTATTATTATTATTATTATTATTATTATTATTATTATTATTATTTTAAAAAACATATTTCAAGTAACACCTGAAGAAGAATAGGTTAAATATCTATAGTGCAGTGAACTAAGGCAAAATTCACACCACAACTTCACCCAAGGAATCCTGGGAAATATTAGTTTATTCAGGGTGCTGAGAATTGTTAGGCAACCCCTATTCCCCTCACAGAGCTATGATATCCCAAATGGCTTAACAACCCACCCGTCTTTTCAAGATCTCTGGGAATTGTAGTTCTGTGAGGGAACAGGGGTCTTCTGAAAACTCTCAGCACTCGTCATTGGTAACGTGGCATTAATAATACTTTAAATGTATGGTGTGGATGTGATGTAAATGTATTCATACAGTGGCTACAGAGCATTTTCTACATACACATAGAGCTTCCCTTGTACCCAGATTATAATAATCCCAGAAGAGGTGTTTGTAGTGGATGAATAGCACACCAAAAGAGGCCACAGATTCAAAGGACATTTAAAGGACATGTCTTATCTCCAAATAATCCTGGGAACCTCTCACAGAGCTACAATTCCCAGCACCTACGGTTCTCTAGGGACTCAGCTACACTGGCAAAGAAAAAGTGCTTTATATGTGTTGTATATGCATTATAACACTGTGACACCTGATGGCGCTGTGGAGTTCTGTTTTTGCCAACCCGATTTCTCATACAAAGTTTACAACGCGTTTAATTGAAACTCTTTTTTGATGATCCAGCCTAGGACTATTTTAAGGGAATGCATGTGCTTTCAATGTGTGGTGTGGATGGGACCTTTGTATCAGAAAAGCCTCCCAACTGCAAGAATGGGGTATGTTATCCCAAAAGATGGTGGTATCTTCTTTCATGAAGGAGGATACTAAATAGGAGATGAGCCTCTCCTGGGAACAGTTGTCATTCTAGCAAATTCTGCCACTGCAGTATGTAAGGCCACATAATCCTTGAAGGCCACTCCGGTGCTATGATTATATTGTGTTTGAAGTCAAGTGTCTTCTAAATATCTGTCCTACAAGGGTGTTTTTGCAAATGTCAAATCAGTAGGAATCAATTTCTTTTCACACAGCCGTTTGCTGGAGGCAATAATTTACAGGAGGGGGTGTCATTATTGAAGCAAACTGCTCAAAGTTTCAATCAGAATTTATGTCAGATAAGGGATAATCGTAGGAATCTGCTTGCATAAATCAGATCACTCAAAACTTTTTTAAAAGGTTAATGTAAACAGCATGCAACCATTTACTATTTTTATTTTGTTTTTAAAGATTAAGGGATTTATTTCCTTTCAGACTGGATTTGTGTTACTTAGAATTTTCTGCTGAAAAATATGGTTACCTGCCAGCAGCGTAGGCTCCAAAATTCTATTGCTTAGCCACTGTCAAACCTTGACAGAATTTTAAGCCATCTAGCTCTTTTCCTACTTTTAAACACACTTCAATATCCTAGTTCAGCAAGAGTGTGAAAAATTAGCAGTGCAAACAGGTGTTTGCCCCTATACAGTGAAACCACCAAAATGCATTTATTCATCACATTTGCATGTCATTGCTTTTCATACAGGCATAGATGCAGATAAAATTGGGACAATCTCCTAACCTGCTCAAAACCTACATGCATCATCTGAGGCCCTTCTTTGTGTGTTACTGTATTGCCAATGGGGCAATGGTTCGTTTGGATTTAGGTAGGCAAGAGAGAACAGCAGATTTGCTCTTTAACAGAGTTTATTTACATAGGGTTGCCATATTTCAAAAACCAGGACACCCCCAAAATTGTTGAGCTGACATCAGTTCTGCCTTTGAAATATGGGGAAATCTGGATGTATGGCAACCCTAATTTATAGAATGAGGATGCAAAGAACAAAAGCAAAGCAAAAGCAGATGACCCTCTCTGTTGACTGGAGTCAGTACAGACTCCAGACACCCAAGGTATTGCTCTTGTTCCAGCCTAAGGTCTATTCGTCCCAAGCAGGAATGCTAATTGGGCCATTGACTCACAATGATGAAAGTAACTTTGGCAGTAACCACCTGTTTCAGTATTTGGGATTCCTATCATAAATATGTACATACATATTTCAAAATATATTTCAAAATATGTGCACATGTGATCACTGTGACAGGTGTCACAGGTGGTCAATCATTTCACAATGTGCCAGATATGGCCCAGATCCACTCATCATTAATATTCACTGCTTGAAAGGAAAGCATTGACCAAGGCAAGGTCTTACAGAAAAATGAAATGGCAGACAACTGAATTCGGATGGACTTCACGGCATGACCCATAAAATGCAGGGGAGCCAAATACTGTAACACCTGCTGTGTGACTCCATGCTAAGGCTGGCCGAGAGCTGTGCTCCGAAAGCTAAAAACTCCACCCAGGTCTTCTTATAAGACCTCAAAGTGGAAATAGAGTGGAAGGAGAAATAGATGCTACTACTCCCTGCAAAACTAGCTGTTGGCAAGGTTCCAAAGTTGGACAGGGAAATTTTGCGGAAGCTGGCGGGCACCTGCAGCATGGGATCTGAAGCGCTCCATCTGAAAATAGGATAGGGCAGCAGTGATATCATTATTAGCGCCAGGAATAAAATGGGCGGAAGGACGATATTAAATTTGAGGCATTGCAACACAAACATGCATAATAAGGCAGAAACTCTACTCCACAGCCTGGTTATCAGACGAGAAACAGACCCGCCGGTCCTTGAACTCCTTGGTCCAGATGTGCACTGCTACTACAATGGGGGAAAACTCAAGAAAGGTTAAATCATGGGTAATGGCTGTACCCTGCCAGCGCTCAGGGTACGGCCACGGAAATAAAGCCCAAAGCCCAGGGAACCAACAGCATCCGAATGGACGTGGAAATCAAACTGCAGGTTCAAAGTATCTTGCCACAAGGATACGCCATAGAACTCCCTCAGGAATTCAAGCCACATCTGGAGGTACACTCTGACCTCACTGGGCAACCACACCTGATGATGGGTGACCTCAGGTCAGCGGTAAGCCTGGCTAAGTGCGAAATTCAAGCGACCCAAAACGGACTGAATCTGCCTCGTGGTAACCTCTTCCCATGGCAAAAATTGCATAATAAGCTCACGCAAAGTCACCAATTTTACTTCAGGCAAAGCGGAAGTCTGCTCCACAGTGACTGGATTCCAAGGTAAGATAACCTCGTGACTGGGCCTTCAGTTTTATCAGACACCAAGGGAACACCTAACTCCTCAGTTAGGTCATTGGCTGCTGTTGTTTAGTCGTTTAGTCGTGCCTGACTCTTCGTGACCCCATGGACTAGATCACGCCAGGCACTCCTGTCTTCCACTGCCTCCCGGAGTTTGGTCAGACTCATGTTGGTGGCTTTGAGAACACTGTCCAACCATCTCGTCCTCTGTCATCCCCTTCTCCTTGTGCCCTCCATCTTTCCCAACATCAGGGTCTTTTCCCGGGAGTCTTCTCTTCTCATGAGGTGGCCAAAGTATTGGAGCCTCAGCTTCACAGTTAGGTCGTTAAAGGCCTGCAATAATAGCAAGCATTTATCCGAATCGGCTGCAGAACTTAATAAAAGTGGGAAATGGGTCACGCCCCTAAAACCTGTCTTGATGCGCAAGGCCCAGTCCAAATATACCGAAGGCTTCCAAAGCTGCACAGGATATAGAGCAGCCCATAGGCTTATCCACATAATAAGCTCCATCCAACTGGAACCCAAGCAACTTAAATTCATGTGGATGGACAGGAAGTAAGCGGAAGGCAGCTTCCACATCACACTTTGCCAAAAGTGCACCTTTCCCCAAACTCCTGAATAACTTGGCCGCTTGGTCAAAGGTGGCATACTTAAGAGAACACAGCTCAGGAGGGGAGATAGCATCATTTACTGATGAACCCAGAGGGTAAGTAAATTATGAATTAGGCGAAATTCGCCAGGGGCCTTTTTAGGCACCATGCCCAAAGGGGAAAGGTGTAAATCCAGGTAATGAAGGGGCTCAAATGGGCCAGCTATCCTGCCCAAAGCCAGTTCCTTCCTAATCTTATGCCTTGCAACGTCAGGCATCTCTCTTACTGATTTCTGGTTTTCTACTTTGAAGCCCTTGGGGGAACACCACTGGGACATGAAAGGCTTCAGAAAATCCAAGCCACAATTATGAAGCAGCAACCGAGTCAGGGTACCTGCTAAGCTATGCCCTCAAGGCGGGCAAGTTAACGGGAGTACGAGCTAGGGTCAATAAGACCTCACTCTAATTAGCTGACACGTGTTTATGTGTATTAGCACTTTTATTGTAAATATGCCTAAAAGGTGATGGCAGGAGTATCTCTCAAAAGGGAAATAAATAAACATAGGAGGCAGATCTGGGACATTGATTTGTTGTAGTTATTGTCTTGCTGAGAGTTTGTTAATTCTTGCTAAGCAAATACGGTTTTTCTTTTGAGGAAAATAACTGCAGTAGCTTCCTGCAGTGATCTGAGAAGCCTTTAAAGTGATTGAGATTTCCTACCACAAAGCACATACGCAGGCCTACTTAGAGGCAAAATAAAGATTCCACACTGTCATTTAAAATAAAGTATTATCAGACAGCGATTACGGTTAATGCAATTTCTCAAAGGGCACTCCTGATCCAATTAAAACTAATGCAGTATAGCCTGCAACAGTAAACAGGAAGACCTATGGGAACTCTCAGATCACATTAGACATATTGAACTATTAGGAAAAGTTGATAACTAGTAAAGGGTGGCTCTGTGGTCTAAACCACAGAGCCTAGGGCTTGTCGATCAGAAGGTCGGTGGTTCGAATCCCCACGACGGGGTGAGCTCCCGTTGCTCAGTCCCACCTCCTGCCCACCTAGCAGTTCGAAAGCATGTCAAAGTGCAAGTAGATAAATAGGTACTGCTCTGGTGGGAAGGTAAACGGTGTTTCCGTGCGCTGCTCTGGTTCGCCAGAAGTGGCTTAGTCATGCTGGCCACATGACCAGCTGTCTGTGGACAAGCTGTGGAAGCCGTCTGTGGACAAACACCAGCTCCCTCGGCCTATAGAGCGAGATGAGCGCCGCAACCCCAGAGTCGTCCGCGACTGGACCTAATGTTCAGGGGTACCTTTACCTTTAAAGGAGACTGCTTAACTAACATTGAAAGCATTGTCTCTCATCAATAAGAAATTCAAGAATATTAAACCATAATATTGGTGATTTAAGTTATTATTTGCATTTGTTTTAGATGTGATAATCAATATACTTCTGCACAACAATGTTGCTATTTATGTTGCTATTCCCATAAGAATGGGAATGGTTCATTAATTGTCATAGGTTAAATCTACTAGACTAAACTCTTCTGAGTACATATTGAAACATATTGGGTTGATTCAAACTTTCCCTTTGAGCTCCAGCCTGCCCATTGCTGCTAGGCACCTGCCTCTATTAGAATGGAGACGCTGACTGTGCCAACCTAAACACACTTACTAGAAGTAAGTCCTGTTAAGCGCAATAGGGTTTACCTGAGTAGACGTGCACTGAAATGTGTCACGTGTTTGTTAATGATCCTTTCAGT
The DNA here is from genome assembly GCF_965207765.1 of Zootoca vivipara. NCBI lineage: Eukaryota > Metazoa > Chordata > Lepidosauria > Squamata > Lacertidae > Zootoca > Zootoca vivipara. The sequence continues at coordinate 62,359,071 of NC_142587.1, forward strand.
ATCCTGAACCAATAACAGTGTTTCGTATTGTGCAAAATGTCCATTCTTGCTGTGCTCTAACTACGATTTGTAAATATCGAGTTTCTGTTAACATGTTAGTTATAACATTTTCTACCATTACAAATTTCTGTGTTTATATTTTGATTTCCTAGTTTAGTTTGCTGAGGCTCATTCATGTTCAACTGTGGACTGGTTGCTATGGTGTGCCCCTGCTGAACCCCACATCTCACACATGAACACTCATGCTTTGTCTTCCTAAAATAAGGGTTATCACTGAATGAACTTTCCGGTCCCTTCCCTTCCTCCTACAGCCTGTTTTGATGGAAGGAACCAAAGGGTTGTACGCGTAATAGATACCAGCAATAAATCGAACTTTGTGGCAGCAGCTATTTTGAGGTGTTTTTTAAAAAGTAAACTGTAAACATAGAACAATGTTAAATTTCCTTGTTCAATTCTTCAGTATCGTTTGGTATCACTTTGCAAAGTTTGTGGCAGCAACGTTTATTATGTACATCGTTTTTCTTTGCCAGTAAAAGAAAGTTCTCTCTTAACTACTTTACTCATCTATTCTCTGCAAAGCAAAATATATCATCCAACAGCTTCCTTGTACTTTCTCAGCAACTCTACATCTGCTTAGAGCTCACTTTACAACCAATATGGTATCAAGCACCAGGATACTAGAATTAAATGGACTATATGCTGTTTCATCGTCATTTGGTATGATTTAAATCAATCCACGCTGTTAATGAAAACTCCTTTTCTCTTTTAATTTTGCATGCTTTTCAGGAATAATGCTGCACATAAAAAGCTACCAATTGTCTTTTAAATTAAGTGATGTCTTTATATACATTAGCTCTTATTCCTCCCACTTCCCTTTAAGCTCTCAAAGAGCAAGATTTATTGTGGCCTGTCAAGGAGTTGAAGAGCCTTCTAAAATATGCATAAAGGAAGGATGGGCTCTCCTCTGTTTGAGAGCTAACAGCTTGAGGACTCTGCAGTTGAAGAAGAGAGATTTCCTAGGCCTGCTGCCAGGCTCTTGAGATCTTTTCAGGATGTTCCCAGCATCCCCACTCCTTCTTTAAGTGTTGAAAATCCTTTCCAAATAGTATTATAGTCATGGTCACAGCACTATTCTCAGTTGCACCATTATTGTTTATGCATGTTACATCTGGGACATGGAAGCAGAAAACAATGACTGTTTAGATCTATTTATTTAAATAGGCATGGCCCATACTTGCCAGTGAGGGCTGAGTCATACAAAATATAAATGCTCTTTTTCTGCCTTTTAATACCCCTTTCAGTCCGAATGTTTATCCTTATGGCCCATTCTTTTAAAGTAATGGGCTGATTTGCAATGAGATCTCCTGGCCCCCAAGTTCTAGTCCTCCTCACTGGCTCAGCCCCACATTCCATGAATAAGAAGTCAGAGTCATCTCTGTAGCCTCTTCCTTATTTCTCCTAATAGACACATTTTCTTCTTCTATCAATTTGGTAGGTAATGAAATATATGAGAGAGAAACTTGATAGTGCCAACCAAAGGAAGTCATTTCCCAGACTGATGTTCCTCTGGGTTCCTTTCAGGTTTATGGTTCTTTCTACTCCCCCATGGCATTTCAAATGACTCATGCTGGCCTCTTAAAGACTTGCAATATTACCCAACTGGTAATCTGCAGATCTCAGCCTCACACCGAGGCAACAGTTACTGTGCTCCCTCATCCTCAAATGTCTTATCACCACAAATGTCTCATCACCTCAGTGATCCATTTGGTATAAAGCAAACAACTAAAAATTCCCCAGGATGCACTGTGTGACTTCATATGACTTAATATGAGTCACAGTTCATCCCTTGAATCTTTCCTCAATAGAAAAGATGATCCCCATAACCTGAAAATCAATCCATTCATTGATTATCTCTGAGTAGATGTGAGCAATCTTCCAGCAGACCTTCAGACTCTATTTCCCTTTCATAAGGAAGTAGAAGAATATAGACTTCCATCCACACCAGCCAGCCTATAAGATACTACTTTCCCAGTCAAAGTGACAAGGCAGCGCCCACAGCTACAACAATTATTTGGCTTGTTTCAGTGCTCAGGTAGAGATGAAGAAAGTGCTGTTGCACTCAGATTCTCCTTGCAGGCTTCCCATGGGCATCTGGTTGGCACTGTGGGAACAAATGAGCCATTGGTCTGATCCAGTATGGATCTTATAAGCTTTGCTGGGAGCTATGCTCAGAACACTTAAGTTCATGGCAAATACCTCAGCCACTGGCTCAGACCGAGTACACTGAGTTGGAACGACAGTTCAATTATGGGCCAATTCACGCAACACTTTTGATTGTTGCCAGAATTCCCAATGACGTTTTGCCCCAAAATGGGAAGAGGGGGGAGCTCCCTCTTGAATTAAACACCTGATAAAATTTGAGGGAACCCAAAGCCATTTTCAGTATGACTTATAAATGTGTTTTGAGTAGCAGTCATAAATAGATAATCACAAACACAGATTGCACTTTGTGCCACTTTCCATGTAGGAAAAGTTTTGGTGACATCCAGCATGTGGTTTTGTGCTCACACAACTAATATACCATGAAGACATTTCAAAGTTAAACTGAAAGCAAGCACTGAATTTGTACAGATGCTCCTTTAGGATGTGCTTAGAATAATAGGAAACTGCAAAATATGAATACTTGGGGTTGTGGGTTGTTGTTGTTGTTGTTGTTGTTGTTGTTGTTGTTGTTGTTGTTGCTTTGCAGCTTGTCCATTGTCTATGGCATTAAGAGCCTTTCTACAGATTAATGCATGTGTAGTCTGTGACTAGCCGGAACACTTGTCTTTTCTTTCACGGCTATTTCTAAAAACAAAATGAAATCTACCCTAGGTGCATGTCTGTTTGGATAAAATTAAGGTATCTAGCACATAGCACATTCATGCTGCATGGTGTTAAGGAAGGAGGGGAAGGAGGACAAAAATGCTCAAAGAGGAAAGAACTGCCACTCCATGACAGCAGCAGTAACTATGACACCAAGGCAAGCAACCGCATTGCACACAGCAGTCACTGCAGCACTGTTTGAAGAAGGTGTCACATTCACCCACATTAAGAAATTGCAAGTTTAGTGCTTAGAAAATGTGATGTGACCTTAGCTCAACAGAAGGAAAGTTGTTAGGTCTGTCTGAAAGAAGATGAGAATCAAATATGTATTTATTGCTGATAAACTGATCGTGCAGAGAGGACTCGAGTAATTACCAGCAAGTGCACATAAAGTGGTTGTAAATGCTAAAGTAGTCATCAGGATCCCAGCAGAGAGTGGTAATAAACTTACTCAAAATATGCTCCCTTTTAAATTGACTTTGCACACACAATGAAAATAGTTTCAGCACATCTGCTGTCGCCAGGCATGTTCAGGGAAACCACTTTGCTTATTCAAAGTAGGCGAGTACTCTGTACATTTTAAAACAGTGTTGAAACATTAAATGCGCTTTGAATTAATAAATGGCACCGAGGGTGTGTTTAATTAATGAATTGCACCAAGTGAATAGACCTTTAAGGGGGCATGCATTATTAAAGCTATTTTCTAAACCAAAGTTGGGATATGCAAGTGCATGGCTAAGGCAAGATAAACAGGCTTTGGAGTGGCATTCACCTTCATATTCTATATTCAAATTCCAGTCAAAAGTTGTAGCTTTAATTTTATTGGAATTCAGCAAGGAGAAGGAGAAGTTTGAAATAACCAGTCTAGTTAACTGAGAGTATAAATGAAGTGCGATAATTTTATCACATCACAGTTAAACAGTAGGTATTTTGATCAGGCTAAGTATAAAATAACCTGAAAAGTGCTACCCAAACTAGATCAATCAATGAAGGAAATAAAATATCACTGTTGCCAGCCCCTTATTTTTGTAAGTTTACTGGTAAGTCAGCCCAATGAAAAGGAATTACTCTCCTATATATAACCATTAGCATAATCTAGGCACACTTAATGCAAATCAGAATGCTCGAATTTAAGATGATGGACTTTCTGGTCTTATTCCTTACTTTGGCTGCATTGACACAAGCAGAAGCTGGCTCTGCAGGAATGAAAGCAGCAGTCAATAGGATGAAAATCCTACCACAATTGTCAAATCCTACCACTACTATAGAGACTAGACTTCTAAAAAATAAAATAAACTAAAAATTAAGGGATTCAGATTCTCACCCAAAGCTCTGCTGTTATATCCAACCCCTCCATACTTTGAAATGCCCTCCTATGGGATGCTGCTTCATCCTATCCTCTGGAGCACAAATGGCACTGTTGCCCCAGCAAAGGAGGTAGAACATGCCCACTTCTGACCTTGGAGATCTAAGTTCTATATGCTCCTGTTATACAGTAACAGAGCCTTGAACTGCACTGTTAGTAACTGCACTTGATTGTAAGTGTTGTGTGGATTGTGGTCTTGGTTTGCTATTTATATACCGTACTGTTGAACTCATAACATGTTGTAAATAGAACTTGGCTCAATGCTATAGGTAATCCTTAAATCACACAGACCTAATTCTTTCAGCTATAAGTTGTGGAATTGATTTATTCCTTATTTAATTATAGATGTTACTGCATGATGACTTTTTGTTAGCATTTAAAAAAAACACTGAGTTGATAGCTCAGAGTTGCCCATTTTTACTTTTCTTTTCTTTTTTGCATTTGTGCTCCATATATTATTAAGCTTCCCTGGCTTTATTAAAATGATATTTCAAGCACTGGGAAACTCATGTTTTGATGGCTGCCTAAGCTATTTACTTTAGGATATATCTATCCTAAATTGTACATATTCTAAAGAGTGCAGAAGTCTGCCCTTTATCAGGACAGTGTGCCTCAAAGTTGGAGTATCTGTGGAGATCATAGTAAAAAATCATGTGAAGCTGCCTTACTCTGAATCAGATCATTGATCTGTCTAGCTGAGGACTGCTTATTTCAGCTGAGAACAGTTCTCCGGGTTTTAAAGAAGGATTTCCCCAACTCTTTTGGAGAAGGTAAGGACCATTCTGCATGCAAGAAATGTGTTCTAGCAGTAGCAGCTGGTGCGGTGTAGTGTGGTATCAAGCCACCCTCCTCCAGACCAGCATCACAAATGGGGAAAAGGCGGGACATGGTGGGTGGCAAGGCTGGGGTTGTGCAGATACATCAGTAGGAATACTGGATAGGCTCTGCTGATGCATCTGCGAAAATTGCCTCCCCTTTCATGGGGAAGCCAAGATTTCAGCTGAAGGAGAAAGCACCTCATCTCCTGGACAATAATAGAACAGTAGAGTTGGAAGGGGCATTGAGGGTCATCTAGTCCAATTCCCTGCAATGCAGGAATCTCAGCTAAATTACTCATGACAGGTGGCCGTCCAACCTTGTGGGAGTCTGCTCCAATGAACAGCTCTCTCTGTCAGAAAGTTCTTCTTGATGTTTTGTCAGAATCTCCTTTCTTGTAACTTGGATCCATTGGTTCAGGTCCTAGCCTCTGGAGTAGAAGAAAGAGAAAGCAATCGTACTCTATGTCCACAGCATCCCCCTGATCTACCAAGCTTGTAACTTGTAACTCTATTTTTTATTATTAAAAAAAGGAAATGAGTTTCATCTGGCATGACTTCTTCTTCTTCTTCCTCTTACTCTTCTTCTTTTTTGAGAAACCTATGCCAGATATTAGTAAGCACAGTTATCCTTTTCTAAGTGCTCACAGACTGACTGTTTAATTATTTGTTCTAGGACCTTTTCCGGTATCCATATCAAGTTGACTGGTCAGTAGTTACCTGGGTCTTCTTATTCCCCTTTTTGAAGATACGGACAACATTTGCCTGCTTCCTGTTCTCCAAGAATCCCTGCCCATCTCACCAGTCCAATGCCCTCTGCTCAGCACAAGCCCAGCTGTCCTTTCTTTGGCAGGCTCAGTGGACCACAAAATGCCACTGCCAGTAGATTCTCTTGAAATTATTGCAGTCTAGCATCCAATTGCCACTGCAATTTTTCAGTTTTTCACATGGGTGTGTGTGTGTTTCACACAACTGGCTCCAGCTGTATCATGAAGAAGTAAAATAATTACACGTGGGCTCAAATCTCAGAAATAAAGATGTGTCGCCAGCTGCAAGAGTCAGCTCTACAAGGTGCAACTTGCTGTCAATTAAGGGTGTTATTATTGGGGTACAATGCAAGAGTCCTGTTACACCTTAATGCACCATGTTTGTTTATTGTACCTTGAGCTTTTATAGGCTAGAGCTTACTGCATCAGAAGTGTGAAGTGTTTCGGGAAACTGGCAGTCAGCTGTGGAAAAACAGTTTTGCACAGTGAGGCTAAAAGGCAATTACTGGGGTAAAGGGTCGATTGGTTGGATTCAAAACAAGGCAGCAGGTTTATAGTTACTATATTGTCTTGTATTTTCTCAATTCGAGCCAAATGTCTTTGAGAACCATCAGACATTAATGATAACCTACAAGTACAAGAAGTGTGCAGGCTGGACTTTTGTACCTGAGTATATTGGTATTGTCAAAGTGGGAACTGGTTCATGTCTCCCTTGGGGAAGAGTGTGTGATACACCTGCAGCGGGATACATACATCTTTCAGAGAGGTGATTAAAAAATCCCAATTTTGGATACCAAGTATAATCCTGATTACAGGAAGCTTAATGTGTGCCTACTGTCTCTGTACATATTATTAATGCTCAAAGTTTCTATCTGTATAATATTATAGGCCCTCAGGAACACCTTTATAAAGTATCACACACCTTCTGTTAAAACATGACAATTCTACTTATAAAATCAAGACAACTTGTCCTATCTGTAGGAAATTTGAGATCGAAGCTCTCTTGAGTGGAAATCAGATTTTAAATCTCTGAGTTACAGCATTTTTAAAAATGGAGGCTGATTTTTTCCCCTTGGCTGTTTCCCAGATTTTGGAAAGAAATGCAGCTCTTTGTAATAAGCACTGGTAAAACATCTGTAAAGGATGGTACGTTGGAATTTATTCATTGGGGAAAGATTAAATACAATTGCTGTCCATTGCAACAGTGTTAAATAGTACAATTAAGGCATAAACTACATGTTACACTTGAGCCCAGATGTTTCCTTCTTTTGTGCAAAGTGCTCATGTGAGTTCAAGGTAAATGCAAGTCTAGAAACATAGCTGGCAGGCAAAGAATCAGATGAAAAGGTATTGACAGGGGACAGGCTAAGTAGTCCCTTCTCTGCTGTCCATCACAAGCCCTCCCAGGGGCACAGTGAAAAGGCCATTTGGGGCTTCATTACCTGCAACTTCAGTGTGATTTGTAGTTTGTTCCAAAGCATTATGCTGAAGTTGCTTGAGTATAAATGTTTCACGTTCTATTTCATTTGATATACTTGTGTTAAATCTAAATTGGAAGCAGGGAACCTGTGGCCCTCCAAACATTGTTGGATGACACAAGAGCCCAGTGGGCAAACAGATATTGGGGCTGGTGGGAGCTGAAATCCAACATCATCTAGGGAACAATAGATTGCCCAGCCATGATATAAATATTGATGACCATGTGCCACATTTTTCCTTACATCAAAACAATACCTGTGTTGGGTAATATTTGTGTGTAGAGCTTCCAGATTGCCTGGTAGGAGGATGCATGAGTCCAACAATTTCTTAGTAAATTAAGTTTGGAAATTATGTTTGATTGTAATGAGTCTCTGTATCTCAAACCATGCTTTAAATGCTGTTTACATATATTTATACTTACGATTCAGTCTGCATATTTATCGGAATTGTCCAGGGAAAGACTCATTTTAGTTTTATGAAAAAGATTAATTGAAATAAGGGCTATTAATTTTAGCAAACCATAGCTCCCTAGAAAATTGCAAATAGGTGCCCCCCCCAAAGATGGAACAATATTCCAACATACTTCTGTAGTTGATTTTTGTCCTCTTTACATTTTAAATGTAAATTACCATAGCTATTATATTGCCTAATGTTTTCAGATGCATGGTCCATTCCAAATGAAATAGTGTTATATTTACCTGTTTTTTCAGAATACGTGTGAGACATTAGGTGTGTACAGGTGACTAACTTACTATGGGGTTAATTTACCCACTTCTCTAATATATTAAACACCACCCACCCAGTCTTCACACAACAAAATTTTCAATTGGACTTATTCCCAGGTAAATGTACATATAAGGTGGGCATATGCCCTACTTTTACATACCACGTAAGTGTCCTATTTTGAGCAGAGGCCACAGAGGAGGCCACAGTGGTTGTGGTGGAGAGAGGGGGGGTCAACAATTGGCACTGAGTCCTGTACGACTGCCATAGTGCTCTAAGGAGGCCTCAGGTTGCCATGGCATGAGCCATTGAAGGTATCAAAAAGTGTTTCACTTTGGCTGAATCATTCCCACAGTGATTGTTGCATTGCAGTAAGGTTCTCTTTGTTTTTTGCAGGTGGAAGTGGGTTTTCTGTGTGAAGATTAATAAACATGATTGTTTGGAACAGCAAACTTTTATCTGCATTTCCCTACAACCCACCCCCTTCCTCTGATGTGTCAGCTGTGTGTTTTTTCTAAGCACAACATTTTAGCAACAGAAAGACAACAAAATGTTAAAGCTTCTTTGCAACAAGTGTCCTTCGTTGGTTAATAGGAATTACTTTATGTATCAACCTCCAGTGGATTGTTACTATGTAATATTCTCCTTTCATGTCCTTAAATCTCATTATAGGATTATTACTCAATAGGCTTTATTGAAATATTTTTTGTAGTTTATACAGAAATACAACAGAATAGAAACATATAGGGCGTGGTAAGCATTTTATTTTTCACTATGTGGATGTATGAGAGTAAACAAATGCAGAAATAATAAATAAATTCCCTCACACCAAAGTATAAAGTAAACCTAAAGAAAGTCCTTAACAAAGGAAAGCAAGGCGGATGCTAATTTTAACACAAGCGAACAATCTAAACCTTCTGCGCTGTGGCATTATTCTCACAAGACCAGGAACGAAGAAACTGCTATAAAATAACTTCTTTTCACAGCTGTATGATGACAAGAATTGCAGAGCATGCTAAAAAGAGCAAAATTAAACATGGTAATTAGACTTTCACTGTCACTGTAGCTTCTGAAGACCTAAGAGAGAGGCGCTAATGTTTTCTAAAAAGGGAAATGCCTCAAAAAAGGGAAAAAAGATGAATAGGCACATTTGTTCATCATAGACCTCACCTGGGTACAAGGGAATGGAATGTGGATGCACGGTCTCTCTTTTGCCTCCTCTTGTACTACCGTGTGTTGCTTTATAACTTTTATGACTTCATTTCTGAAGGGAGAGAAAGAACTCTGGTTTAACAACATTCCTTTTAATAGCATACTGAGTGCCCCTGTGCTGAGAGAATTGGGTTCAAAACAGCTGCAACAGGAAGGTATGAGCACCCGAGGGGGGCGGGTAAGATCCTAATGTATGAAGAAGTATAAAAATCTAAAACCAAAAAGGGATACCTTCTCCCACAAAAAAACCAAACCCAATAGCCCAAAGAGGACTGCTCCGTGGACACCAGGTGCCACAGAATATTCAATGCCTGTTGTAAACAAAATCCAGGAAAACAGAAGCATCTATGAGAGACTGAACCCCTAACGGTCAACATCTTCATCAAGCTATGTACCATGACCCCATGGTCTTGTTCCTGGTCAGTCACCACCAGTTCAGACCAGCGGCGGACTTGTGGGGTATAATTCATTGATACATTCAAATGCAACATTCCTTATTTCCCTAAGTGGGCACAGGCAGGCGGACATCCAGTCAGTGTAACTTCCTGTTCTACTGGTCTGGAGCTTCCTCCCCCTGCAGGTGACCTGGGAGATGTGCGTGGCTCTGGCTGACTCCATAAAAGAGCCGAGTCATGCAGCCATTTTCTCAGTCTCTTGTCCAGTCTAGTTTTGTCTGATCTCATTCTTGTTGCTGCTCTCCTGCAGCCATTTGTTATCTTCATGTAATTTTTCTGTCTGCTGGCTCTCAGCCAGCAGCACATGAGTTCAGCCTCCCTATGAGATGAACTCTCTTTCTTTGTGTAACTACTAAGAAAAGCCTCCCTTTCAGGGATCAAATTGTGAACTGAAATGTGAGTGAACCTTTTGTTACTTTACTCAGAAAGACTCTCGTGTCTTTATTCTTTTAAGAGGGATTAAAGGGGACACCAGGGAATACTCTTAACTAAGAGATTCAAACGAATCTGCAAACTAGCTTCCAGCTATAGGGAATCTGCTCTGCTACATCACTTACTAGTGTGAGTGAAGGAAGGATAATACTTATTCAATATATCCTTTCCTACTATTCTCAACATTCCCACAAGACTTGGGTAATATGGCGCCCTGAGTGAGGACAAAATTTGGTGCCTATCTCCAAGTATTTCTGATTCCTTTTGGTACAGTTGCTTTTTAAATGTATCTGCTTAGTTCATACTGTACGAATATAGGTGGGTGGTGGTTGTTGTTTTGCGCCCCCTTGGCTTGGCGTCCTGTGGAAGGGAACTGACCACACCACCTTATTTCTGGCACTGGATCAGAACCTCATGGGTATATATGTGAAATCAAGACTGATTGATGGATTGATTGACTGATTGCCCCAACATGCATCACTTTCTACTTGTTTGCATTGAGAAAATGTTTTCTGTAATCAGCCAGGTGTATGTGTTTCATCCCTGTCACATAGATGACGTGTAAGTTTGTTTGTTTGTTTGTTTTTGGTGTAGAATAATAAATAGGCATTGGTAATGGCTGCAGTGAAACCAACAAAGGTGGTTAACAGTCTCTGAATACTGACTACTGGATTAACTGCAATGCCATTTCAAAATGTTGCATTCTGTTCTAAACAACGCTCCATTCAGCTTTTGACAATGCATATTGATGCCTGCTGTATAAATTGCTAGGGATCACACAAATCAAAAACAAAAAGCCACCCATTCTTTTTAAAAAAGCAAAGGCTCCAATTCCAAATAGATTAGCTGTTTCATAAATCACATCCATGACAGCCAACTATCATTGCTCTACTTAAAACAAAAGTCAGACAACCTAGCAGATCCTAAGGGATAATTAAATAAAATCACTCCACAGAAACTGAGTTGACTTCTGAGAGATAATTTCTAATGTATTTTAAGCAGTCACTCTCCACCTTTGCTCTGCAATTACATTTCACATAGAGTGATCCATTCCAGGGCAAAATTTGAAATGTAAATACAAATGCAGTCAATCAGTCCAGCAATGATTAGTGACTTCCTGAATAACGATATGCAGCACAACCGTACTTTCAGATAGACCACATAGGGATTCTGGCACCAGAAGACTCCAGATAATCTTGTTTGTTATTCCCAATAAAACACCTACAAATAAGAGTTGTGGCCACGTCTATCAAATGTGAACATGAATCTGTTCATCTTTCAGTCATGTTATTTTATTATTACATGTGCCATGCTGGTTCAATTAATTCATGCATAATACTTATTCAAACATGAGTCGTAGCAATAAAGTTAACAAAATTGCATTAAGGCAACACAAAACATGATTTGAGAGCAGTTCTACAGAATCAGACAAAAGGTCCTAGTCCCATATTCTATCTTCCACGGACCATGCTATGAAGGCAACAGTCCTCATTCCCTGTTGCTCTCCAGCAATTCATATTCAGAGGCATACCGCTTGTCAGTATGGAGGATTGATTGACCTCTGGGGATATCAGCAAAAAACTTAGCCAAAACAAGAAATATCACATCCTCTCTGCATTACTTCCATCTTAAAGAGCTTTCATAGAGGGGCAACAGAAATCACAGGACTGTACCATAGGCCTTGTCTTAAGTTGCAGCACTAAATGCCCATCTACTGGAACTGCCCTGATTCACATGTTTCAAAATATCCAGCTTTTGAGTAGCAGTTTATTTGCTTGCACCATACTCTGCTTGTAAATCTAGAAATAAAATAACCACTGCAAAGGCACCATAAAAGGGGTCACGCCCAGTACTAAGCCAGGGGAACCAATGGCCTCAGCTAGTGCAGCCAATACTTAAACAGCATCTAGAGATTGTCACACTGGTAACCTGCACTAAAACACAGTTTAGCATTACAAGATGAGCTTTCTCTCCCTCATCCAGACTTGTGTGCAGCCTCTTTCGGCATGACTTCAAGGAGGAGCTTGGAAATGTTTTGCTTCAGTTTTAGTTCAACTTCAGCTTATCTATTTTGTCCAATTCTGGACAAACTGATTAATCTTCACTATGGTTAGTAGAAAAATTAGTAGTAGTTAGTATTTACTAGTAGTTAGCAGTGATGATTAAGCACAGTATACGGTTAAAACGACATGCTAAACTGTGGCTAATCTAAAACAATAGGGGAAACTCCATGCTAGAGAAAGAATAGGGGTGAATGAGCCTGGGAAGAGGCTAGATACATTCTCTAGCTACAGTTTAGTGTTACGACCAAATGCAGCCAGAAATTGTCCATCTAAAGTAAATCCTCCCAGGTTGCAAGGTCTGAGCCATCAATGAGTGCAAGAGAAGGTGTCTGGGAGGTCCATGGTCTGACTGAAGCTATGTGCCCCTGCCCATAGCTGAGTGCAATATAGAAAGTGATGTCTATAGCAGCAATATTCTAGAGAATACTTTTTCCATTTTGAAACCACCTGTACTTCAAGATCTGCCTTTGAGGGCCTGCTTAGGAGTTCCTTATTTATTTATTTTATATATTTACATACCACTTAATACTAAAACAGCCTCTAAGCATTTTATAAAAATAACAAGACATGCGTCTGTGTGGTGATATGTGTGATATGTATGATATGTATGTGATATGTGTTTGCGTGTGTTGTATATTGTGCTCCCAAGGGGGGGGGCAATATACAATGCAATACAATATACCGTAAAACAATAAAATCCCCATCAAAGCAAAAACATGGCAGCATATTTTGAGAACTGTTTTAAGAATTGGAGATCCTTTCCTTTTGCCCTCCTGCTTACCAACACACATCCTGACTCCTGGTATGATAAACTCACCCCATTAACACATACCCAGCACATCCACATTCTTCCCTACAGCTGTTGAAATCATACTATGACCACTACTCTTCCAAAGATCACTCGTCTCATTCTACTCTCACACCTCACACTTTGACAATCACTCGTAGCCGAGCAAGATTGTCTTCTATAAACATGGTTTTAAAAGTGAGTCTGTAAGTGACTGTGGAGGCCAATTCTTGATCCACATGTCCCTCCACAGTAGGTACATAGGTTTCTAGGTGGGAGTTGATCATGGTGAGGGTTTGCCAAGTGTGTCTTCCTCTTAGCACATTTCCCCCTTCCATCCTGAGTTTGAGTGTCTTTAAAGCCCATGACATCTTTGGTAAAGGCTGTTCTCCAGTTGGAGCGCTTGCAGGCCAGTGTTTCCCAGTTGTCCGTGTTTATACTACATTTTTAAAGATTTGTCTTGAGAGAGTCTTTGAACCTCTTTTGTTGAACACCAGCATTGTGCTTAACATTTTAAAGTTCAGAGTAGAGTAGTTGCTTTGGAAGATGATAATCAGGCTTCTGCACAACATGATCAGTCCAGCAAAGTTGATGTTGAAGAATCACTGGTGATCTTTGCTTCTTCCAGTACACTGGCATTAGTTCACCTGTCTTCCTAAGTGATGTGTAAAAATTTTCAGAGACACCATTGATGGAATATTTCAAGGAGTTGGAGATGGCATTTATAAGTAGTCCATGTTTCACAAGCATACAGTAAGGTTGGTACAGTACCGTGTTTCTCCTAAAATAAGACGTGCCTCTAAAATAAGCCATGGCACGATCTTTTGAAGGCCAAAAAATGTAAGACATCCCCCCAAAATAAGACGTGTTGGGGGAGCCAGCGGGACGACCCAGAGCGAGCCGGCAAATGCAGCAGCGCACGCTGCGCCGAGCCCCAGCACAGCGGGAGCCCCAGCACAGCGCCGCGCGGAGCTCCGGCTGAACGGGCCCCAGGACCCGGCAGCAGGTGGCGCGCGAAGCCGCAGGACCCGGCAGGAGCTGGCAGCAGCCCCAGCCGTGCCGCGCTGCACTGCGTGAAGCCCAGGGACCCAGCAGCGGGTCCTGGGGCTTCGCGCGGCACGGCTGAGGCTGCTGGCTCCTGCCGGGTCCCTGGGCTTCACGCGGTGCGGCGCGGCTGGGGCTGCTGCCGGCTCCTGCCGGGTCCTGCGGCTTCACGCGCCGCCCGCTGCCGGGTCCCTGGGCTTCACGCGGTGCGGCGTGGCACGCGAAGCCGCAGGACTCGGCAGGAGCTGGCAGCAGACCCAGCCGTGCCGCGTGAAGCCCAGGGAACCGGCAGCGGGCTCAGCGGGCGGCGCACGAAGCCGCAGCACCCGGCAGGAGCCGGCAGCAGCCCCAGCCACGCCGCGCCGCACCGCGTGAAGCCCAGGGACCCGGCAGCGGGCGGCGCGCGAAGCCGCAGGAGCCAGCAGCAGCAGCCTCAGCCGCGCCGCACGAAGCCCCAGGACCAGGCAGCGGGCTCAACGGGCGGCGCGCGAAGCCACAGGAGCCGGCAACAGCCAGCAGGAGCCGGCAACAGCCGGCAGCAGCCTCAGCCGCGCTGCGCTGCGTGAAGCCCCAGGACCCAGCAGCGGGCGGCGCGCGATGCTGCAGGACCCGGCAGGAGCCGGCAGCAGCCACAGCCGTGCCGCATGAAGCCCTGGGACCCAGCAGCAGGCTCAGCGGGCGGTGCAAGAAAGCCCCGTACCATACGTAACAATAAGACATCCCCCGAAAATAAGCCGCGATGTATTTTTTTTAAAAGAAAAATAAATATAAGACGTGTCTTATTTTAGGAGAAACACGGTAGTACAGCGTTTCTCAACCGCTGGCTGGTGTGCCGCGACGTGCCGCGACGTGCCGCGACGAGAAGGGCGATTTGCATTGTCACGTGCCTGGCGGCCGCCAATATGCAGCACTGACCCGCCAGAAAGGAAGCCGGCCGGGTCACGATGCGGGGCGAGCGCAGCTCTCAACAGCCACCACCACGGGAGGGTGGTTTTAGACAAACTTAAAGAAGCTGGCTGGATGAGCTCAACCTGAAACTTGCTGAGCAAAGGATTGTGAAGCCTTATTACAGGAGATTGCAACCAACACAGCAATTGGCAAGTGTTTCTTACAGTCATAATTATAGTCAATATAGGGCGGCACAGAGTTAAATTTTTTAACTTTTTTAATGGTGGTGTGCCTCATGATTTTTTTCATGGAACAAGTGTGCCTTGGCCCAAAAAAGGTTGAGAAACACTGCAGTAGTACAATAGCTGTGTAAATAAGCATTGGGGTTTCCCTGCGAATGTCCCAGGCCTCAAACACTCTTCACTTCAATCAGGAGAAAGCTACACTCACAGAGCTCAGGCGATGCTGGATCCATAAACACAGCATTCACCTAATAACTCCAATGTTTCCCACAAAGTCACCAAACTGCCATCACTCCTTCCATTCTACCAAGAATGTACTGCAAAAATACCAATGAAGCACAGTGGAGGGCCTGGATTGGAGGTTAGGATTGCACACTGAATAGTTTGCTGTCTCATTTATGTATTAGGGTTTGTTTTGTTTTTGGTAAGCCACCTTGAGACATGCCCCCAGAGGTGGCTGGATAAATATCTGAAGGTGATGAATATGAGACTCAAGTACTAAATTTCATGTTCAAAGACTTTATGAAAGCAGCAAGACTGAATGAATTGATGATGGATTGAGCAGTGCTTAATGACCAGCTATACAAGAAATAGTAAATTTTTTAGAAGTCAAGCAAGAAAATACTTGCATTTGTAATAACAGAAAGCCGTATGCTTATGGGACTGTACCTAGACATCTGCTGTGTGACAAGTACAGTACAATTAGTTATGGATCATCAAAGAGATGCCTTGCAAATGACAAAATGAGATTGAACTCTAATTTTTCCCCAAGTTCAAACATCTGGGGAATAATTAACCATGCAAAGAGTATGGGGAAAGGAGGAGTTTGAAAAACTCTAAGGCTACACAAGGCAACAGGAGATACTGGTGACAAATTAGATATTTTCACCCCAATAAATGGGCTGTACTCAAATAAGATTTCGTTATCCTTCTATCATCTACCAGGCAACAGTGTTGCACAAGCACTCTATAACTTGAACCCTCACAATGTAAAGTGCTTTGTGCAGAATACTGAATGCCATTAATTCCCATTATCTTGGGTGTCAGAGTAATTCCTTCTCTTAGAGCAGAAATGGGGAACTTTCTCCAGCCTGGGGGCCACTTTCCCCTTCTGTGCAAACTACCAGAGGCCACTCACCATTCACCCTCCGCCCCCTGTATTCACCTGGTATGCACCTCTCTATGCCTGCCTCGGGTGCCAGCAAATCACGCTATGCTCCTGGTGTGGCCTGGAGAGATTACTCCTTTATCCAATACATAGTTAAATTGTGGAAATGGCTACCACAGAATATAGCGATGGCCAGGAACTTGGATGACGTTAAAAGGGGATTGGACACATTTACTATTCAGGGTGCTGTGATTCAATTCTTACAACCTCATAAAGCAATGAAGATTCTGAATTGACAATACGATCTCCATAATTCCATCATATGGTGACTAACAGTACTGATAACCTTTGGGTTAAGTATCTTCTCCTTTACAGGAAAAACACCTACATTAGAAAAAGAAATATATATATATATTCTGTTCTCTAATTATGAGTGACTAAAGAGATCAATTTATGAGAAACTTGTCTTTGTAAGAGGACAAATCTTTTTGCATGCATCCCTTTCCTGGAAATTCAGGTTTAGCCATTGGCACCCAAACTTTGATCACTGGAAGCGATTGAGCAGGACAGTATGACTGCTCTAGCTTATCTTTAAACATTTGGCAGGATGAAGTTGGGACACTGGTTGCACATTAAATCAACAAGGAACACGAATTGTGTATCTCAGCGAGCCAGAGGCTAACTGTGATGGAGACTGATGACATGCCCTGTCAACGTCATTTTCAAATACTGCCTATATATATCTTCCATCCAAGAAACACATTTTTTTTCTAATAAAGTCAATCTGCATGGGACTCCTTTGGGAATCCATTCCAAATCTGAAACTGTGGGCTAGAGCAATCCCAATGCTACAGATGGCAAATATGAAAATAAAAATCCCAGAAAGCCATCAGAATGCCATCCATGCACAAATACCATTTTGCAAATGGAAAAATCTTGTTTAGCTCTGCCTTAAGTGTTGTTTACCTTCCTTTTGACCCATGCTTTAGTTGCAAAAGTAATGTACTTTTTTTTTGTTCAAAACAACTCCCGGGTATTGACAGACAAATGCTAACTTTCTTCCGAAATGGTCCTGTTTGTCTCTTTTCACTTGACCCCGATGGTGACAATAGCATGGAGACTGCTTGCACCATGGCATAAGCTGATCTATCTTTCTGTAATGATATTTTCCATTCCTGTTTGTTCTGGCTGCCTTTTATTTAACATTTCAAGCTTCATTTTCAATGAAATGTCCATACCCTTCAAAACAATCTATGGCAGAGCAGCTTTAAATATCATTTTGTTGACAGCTGTTATTGACCATTGTTCTCTTCCATACAGTAACACACTCATTGCGGTAGGTTGTTGGTTAGTGTCCCGCCCTGCTTCACTCTAACCTGTACAACTAATTACACACACCTGGGAGTAAGAGCCATTGAAGGCAGGCAGACATATTTCCCAGTAAGCATGCATCAGATTGCCCTTTTTAGCCATTAATGTGATGCATACATTTAAGTTTGCCGCGTTCCCCTTTAGTCTTCCAGAGACTACTTTATTTCAGCTCCTGTTTTAAGATTATTATGCTCCTTAGCAGTCCTCCTGTTCAGTTTCCTTCTTATCCAACCTATACCTAAGTTAAATAAGAAGGGATGTCTTACTGCCGTGATCTTGTTCTATTTCTCATTTTTGTGACCTTTATTGTAGGCTTTGTTTCTTTCAGTTCGTTCCCTGACATGAGGGCCATTATTTCACTCTGTGACATACCTAAAAAGGCAATATCACTATCAGAGCCCGATGCTGCGCAGTTCATCTCCGTTAGCTCAGTTACCCCATCCATATTACTTTTTTGCTGCAATTTCACAACCATCTAATGCTAGTGCAAAGAGGATTGATGACAACAATGCACATCCTTGTCCCATGTCAGTTGCAATAGAGAACCATTTGCCATGCTTATATCAGATCTTATTGCAGATGAACTTACATTACAGGAACTCTTTACAATATTCACTGGCTCATTTGATACCCATAACACTTTGTGATACTCAGCTACCAAAGGCTGCCATGAAATATATGAAGTTAATTTTAAATGCTTAGGTAAAACAGAAGATTCTTGGGGAATCTGGTGGGAACCTATCTGCACTCAACAGGTATTCTTTGTTCTGGGCCAAAACATCTCTAACTCCCCTTCCCCTCTGCAATGACTGCTCACAGCAGTCACTGGGTACTGTACAAACAACCCCCACAATATATAAAATCATTAAGATCAATTCACATAAAATACCTACATAACTTATATAGCAGCAGCATCAGAGTAGACTTCATCCATCATACCTTTCATTTCTAAAGCCTGACAAAAGAGGTGCATCTTCTTCATCCATTGCCATAATGAATACATTATAGAGGCAAAGGCACACATCAGTGGGGCCACCGCTGAAAAGACTCCTCCACAGGCTCCCATACTACACACTGAGCAAACTACAATGCAAATGAGCAATGACAAGCTGGTCAGCAATATGCTTTAGAAAACAATCATTTTTTAAAGAAATCATTTTCAGTAGCAACCCATTAACCAATGCATAATGAGGCAGAAGTTCAGCAAGAAAGTATGCACTGGGAGACCAAAAACATTCCCCCCCCATATGACTTAAAATCCCACCACAGAGATGAATGGAGGAAATGTTGAAAAGATTGTTGCCAAACAATACAGTCCATCGCTCGCCTTGTTTAAATACTGGGGAAATCTCCTGCTATTTTCACTCTTCTTTGTATAAACAATAGAGCTGCGCTAGTCTGCTGTGAGTGGCACAGAATGCTTTCCCATTTTGCAATTCATAGCTTTGGTGTAAGCTTCATCAGGAACTCTAAAGAGCAATAACCTTAAACCGTGTGAAATTGCAAAGTTGTAACTAGCAAGTGTGTGTGTGTTACACGCACACACAGTTCTTTAAAAAGTGCAATGTTTACTTCCTGTTTCCTTCAGTAGTAGAAACCATCAATAACCGAGCCAAGTCTCTATATTTTTACATCATGAATATGTAAAATTATCTTACATCTTGTATTCTGCTCTCACAAATATCATTTACCTCCTACATGTCCTGAACATCTGTTGTCATTTTACAGAGAGAAGGAAATATCCCCATAAACAATAGGGTAGTGTCACAGGCGTTGCGTTGCGACTACTCTAGAGTAACGACTCTCCAGACTTTTGCATTTTCATGCTTTTATTAAGTGCAGGCTATTTACAGTGCTAGAGATATACAGGATACATCCGCTTAGTCTGACCCAGAACCCTGGAATGGCGCGCTCTGCGTCTTCTTCCAACATAAGAGTCTGGGCACCCCAAATCTCCTCCCGCGTTTTCTCCTGCGTAATTCTGGAACCGGAGGGAGAAAGGGTTTCCTTTCCATGTTTTCCTTCTCCCCCTCTTCCCCTCTCTCTCTTCCTCTCCCACGTGCAGCAGGGGCTCTCCTATGCTGCCAGAGCCCCGTCTCCTCCTTCCTCCTTCCTCACTGGACTCTTCCCCCTCCCCGCTGGCACTACTGCTGGTGGAGGAGCTGCTCCTCAGGAGGGGGGGCTCTCTGTACCCTTTCCCCCTCACAGGTAGTTTTCACATACATGTGCCTAGGTATAACTCTGCATGTCATGTATTGGATTAAAGCATACCGGCTTATGCTTTGCAGTGAAATAACCCTATCAGCAGATCCAAAATTCTAATGTTTGTTGTAATCCTGATTTGCAACTTGTGTGGAGCAATATTCTTCATCTGGACACTAACACGTCTTTTCAGCAGGCACAATGATACTTTCCTTCTCCGTGAGTAATGTAATATGGAATCAAAGTGCTCTTTTCAGTTCTTTGCTTTATTCTTCGTGTGTTTTCAATATCTGTCCAGGAGAGTCTCTAATGGGCACCACATGTGACTATCTTTCTTTCAGAAAGATCCTTCAGGTTTTTTTGTGGGTTTTTTTTGTAAAGCTGTTTGAAGTCTCAGATTTTTGTCTCTACAGCCTTCTCATGGGTTCAGATTTTTCCATCCTGCCAGCACCTCTTTTCTACTTTTGCCCTTTCTTCTCTTCCTTACATATGTCTTCAGGAGCTCCATGTATTTTACTGTTTTCTTTCTCTTTAGAGGCCTCCATTCATCAGTGAGTCTCCAGGTTTCTAGTATAATCCACTTAACTCTCTTTCATCCTCTCCAATAGCCTGCACCACTTCGGCTGCCTGTTTCGTGATGCATCCTGACCACCTGTCCTTTAGGCTTCTATTCCTTTGCCTTCTCCATCCCAAGTATTATAGTAAATCAGAAACACAGTTCAAAATATAATAGCTATCCCTTTGCTACTGAAAAGTCATTGTGCCTTGTTTTTGTACGTTTAAAGTCTTTTAAAAAGTTCAATTGCTGTATGGGTCCTGGTTCTATTTATCTGATGTGGTAAACGTTGTCCAACATATATGGGAATCCTAAAAAAAACAGCTGGAAACAAAAAGGAAAAACAATGGGTTAGACAATAAAAAAGCTGGATTGAACCATTGTTTCAGACCTTTCTGGTCCTACTCCAGGGAATTTCAAAAACAGAAAATCAAAATTCATATATTCTTCTTCTTTCGTTTTTTATGCTGTTACTTATCTTGTATGATAAGAAGTATACCTCAGTTTCAAATTCCTGTTCTCTGAATTTCCCTGAAGTAGAAGCAGTAGGGTCCAAAATATGTTGAATCAGTAAACTGTTTTCTTGTAAATCCCTTCCCCTTTTTTACTTTTGTTTCCAATTAGGGAAAGTCTCCCCTACAATCATCTTCTTCTCTAGAGGTGCCGGTTCTGATACTCCATTTTAATTTTTTTTAGTTCTCACCTTTAAGAATAAAATGTTTTGAAAGATGCTTATATGTGTTGGTTGATTCAGGCATTATTTCCTGAATCTTGTCCAAAATATAGCCTGATTCAGGTTGTCTGAATGTTCATTTGTGTCCCAACTTCCTTCTCTCTGCATCCTGTGTCTATGTCATTTCCCCCCTCATCCTGCGTCTATGTCATTCCAGCCAGGGCCAATTGTTCCCATTGCCTTCCCCTCAAAAAGACTGCCAGATCCACGTGCTACCTAAAAATGAACTCTTGGATTTAGGGTGATTTATATACAGCTCACGCAACACAGCTGTCATGTAGAGGCCAGTTAAAATAACTTTGCCTAGTGATTTGTTGTTCTTGGCATCCATCTGCCTTGAGACACAATGGAATGCACCTCTGAGGATGAAGCCAAATCACTGCGTTACCAGCGCTGAAGTGACTTCCCCAGAGTGCAAGCCTGAGCAGTGTGTATGGAGGTTCTGAGATGCCCAGACAACAAGACCCCCCTCTCAGCCTCGCTAATGTGGCCCAAAGGAAAGCAGAACAATATGTTTGGAAATCAACACAACTGCTAGAGCTACCACAGGGAGGTGTACAAGTTGGTACAAGACACTATCCAACCGTCTTTGGATCCAACTAGAATTATTATAGCCTTAGCCTTTTCTTCTTCTGAGTACAGTGGTACCTTGGTTTACAAACACAATTGGTTCCGGAAGTCTGTACTTAACCTGAAGCGTACTTAACCTGAAGTGAACTTTCCCACTGAAAGTAATGGAAAGTGGATTAATCCATTCCAGATGGTCCGTGGAGTACTTAAACTGAAGCGTACTTAACCTGAAGCGAACTTTCCCATTGAAAGTAATGGAAAGTGGATTAATCTGTTCCAGACGGGTCCACGGAGTACTCAACGTGAAGCGTACTTAACCCGAGGTATGAGTGTAATTGGTACTGGAAGTCCGTACTTAACCTGAAGTGTACTTAACCTGAAGCGAACGTTCCCATTGAAAGTAATGGAAAGTGGATTAATCCATTCCAGACAGGTCTGCAGAGTACTTAAACTGAAAATACTCAAACCGAGGCGTACTTAAACCGAGGTATGACTGTATATCCCACGAAGCAGCAGAGGTTTAGTATCAGAGTTTTCCTCTTCCTAGATTGGCTACCTTCCCAGGTTGATGAGCCCCATCTGTCCCTCACTTCCCTCTACAGCATATGCAGAAACTGCCTTCTTGAACATTAGACCAACTATTGGTCATGTCTGCTCAATCCGCCACAGCCTGTCTGTGCATGCAGGGGAAGTCCCTAACTCACTGAGGGTTTGAGACCCATCAGCTACCCTCGCCTGGTTTAGCCAGCCAGTTGAAACCATTTTCCAGGGTGTGGCCACTGTTGCATGCTGACAGCTTCTAGGAGCCACAGGTGAGAGCTGAGTGCAGGGTGAGGACTAAAAGTGGGCAAACTACCCCAGAAAGAGCATGAGGTGACCCCCACAGGAGGTACTACCCCTTTCTTAATACTCCATACACCCCACCATCAGTTTGGGTTTCTCATTTTCCAATCTTTTCAAAATTCACTTTGTTTCATTCCTGCATATGTTTACAGACTTCTTATAAAGTTTGCATGAAAAAAATGTTCACATATTTGTGTATATTTCTCCCAATATATATTTTGTACAGTATGTGATTTATTTTTTTTGCAATAAATTGTCCCCCCAAGATCATGTATTTTTGTACATTATTTTCTTATATACATATTTCTGCACATGTTCTTTGGCACTGCATTGCAAAGATTGCCGATACATGAATTTCACAGGAAAGCTACGTGACAGTTCTCCTATTAGTTCAAGAAGTGCAAATTTCTCTCTCATCCTCATTGGTTGGTGACACATAAGGCGAACTATGCATATGCAACAGCTCACATGCACATTGGGTACCACTCTGTCAGGCTGAGCAGCACTGCATCTTCAGCATCTTCTCCTTGCAATGACACTTCTGGTCCAACTGATTCTCCTTCTGATTGGACTACCAACACCTTGATGCACAAGAGAGGATGACTCCTTCACCTTTCCTCACACATGGCATTAAAAACAGGTGCTGGGGTTGATCCGTGGTGAGAACTGGCACAAGCAAATGCCTACTAACAAAGCAGCTACTATCTCAGCCCAAATTTTCAGGACACTTAACTTTGGGATGCACAAAGAAACAGACCTGACAACCCCTTAGAAATTGCTCCAAATACTGGTAGTCTAAACTAGGCGGAGAACTGTGGGGGAGGAAATCATTTCTCTCAGACTGTTGATTGCAAAAGAACAGTCATCTTCCGCCACTAATAGGAGTTTATTCTTTTTTCCCCTGGACAATCTGCAGACACTATCTGGAGGATGTCAGCGAAGAAAATTATCTTTCACAGAAGTGATCCAGGTAACTCTGGGTAAAAAGAGAAAAAGAATACAGGAATATGCGAGTGCCTTGAATTTAACAACGCATCACTGCTGCAAAGTAATTTCTTATTGTTGTCTTAAAAAAATTATCCAGTGAGGGAAGATTTGACATTATTCTTTAGGATAACACAAAATATCCTTCAATTCTAAAGTCTAATATTCTCAGGCTACCAAAAAGTAATTTGTTCTGCACGCATGAGTAAACAGCTATATATTTTACAACTCCAGAAGTATGTATTTTTTACTTCCTACTCAGTGGAAAGTCAGTGTGAAAGAAAATGTATAAAATAGTTTTGACTCTGGTGAATGTGCATGTATTCCTAGCTTATTATTGTGAGGTTTAAGGAAGGAAGCATTTTCAATATAAATTATTAGTATATGTTTTTTTCTCAACAGCTTCTAGGCCGTGTGCTATGAAAATAATCAATAAACTGTTAAAAACGGGGCAACAGCAATTACAATAGAGGAGATTAAGAAGAGTCTGCCAGATGAAGAAGGTTGGTGCAGAAATAGGTGCAGCCTAAGGAAAATGTGATTAGAGATTCTTTTAATTCTACAAATCCCTGCAAGTAATAAACAGTTTAAAATAAGGAAGAGAAATTATTGCTGAAGAACTATTATAGATACAATGTGCAGAGATCAACAATATACAGACTAAAATCAGTGGAAATGTCTGTAGTGTCACTGGAGATGAACAAAGAAGTAAAAGAGAATATTTTACAGCATCATTCCACATAATAGCAGGCAGAGCCATTGCAACTCCTGATCTGCTCGGTGCTATAGAGGTTTAGGATGTGACAGAGGTCCATGCTGTGCCTGGTGAAAGCAGAGGTGGGTGGAAGCCAGTGTAAACCCCTTACGTGTGGTATTTGGTGGATAGGAAGAGGATGGGGGGGCATAGCCAAGGCTCTGTTGGTCCCTAAACTAATCCAGATTGAGCAAATCAAGCTTCTTTATTGCACCGGCCTAGAGCTGGCACAGCAAAAATTGGACAATTTTACCCCTATGACCCCTTCATGTGAATGGCAGGGCTTTGGATATAATGTTGGCTCCCTGTCATTCAGTGTGGGTCTGCAGGCAGATAAGTGTGCATCCTCTCAACTGTATCTTGAGGAGACAGACTCGGCTGGCTGGACTTCAAACTCCTCAGGGGATCAAAAGAGTCTTGAGGGGAGATCCCCACAGCTGGAGGCCCCTCAATGAAGTCAACTGCTTCAGAAGAAGGGAGCACTCAGCCGAAGGGCCTCCAGTCATTGACTACCTACCCCCATTATGAAACTTGGCCAGTTGCAAAGGAAACTTACTTGTCTGGCTTCAGCTACCGGAGTGCTATCCATGGTCCTGAACCCACACCTGGAACTCCTGCCTGTCTACTTAGGGAACTAGCCTACTCTTGCTTAGGCCATCAAGCTTCCTCAATCGTGAGCACCCCTGTGGATCATGATAAGCCCAAGTTTGGAAAACTGTGCAGATTATTATTTAAATGCAATGAGAGAGAGTCAGGTGGAAACGGGTGGAGAGTATAAGAACTTGTGTAGGATTCCCAGTTGTGTTAAGTCCCTGAGCACAAGCTTCTTTATTGCTTTATATGCGGAAGTTTGCAGTCATCAGAGGGTGGAGCTACTGCAGGGGTGTGGCATTGCAGGTGGACCAAACAGTACAATCCCTCTCTAGTTTGTATGGAGTAGCCTACAGATGACCAACATGTGAATGGGGCTTTGCACATGATAAATTTTGGCTGCATTACCTTTAGGTATTTGTGGCTGTGAGTTTTTAAAATGAACGCAGTGCAGAAATGTGCAGGATGATGAATTAAAGAAAGCAATGCCATTCTTGATATATTCTCTGTCACTCTTACTCTTCTCAATCATTCGAGATGAAGCATAGCATTGAAAGATTATTGTAAGTTGGATTTCGCCATTGCTCTGATCAAAATGAAGAAGAGGTTTGACAATGTAAGATGGTAGAAAGCTTGCAATGCTTGAGCAGCCCATTCACTGCATAACTAGCCAAGGGATGAAAAACATTATAAAAAAGCATTATAAATATATATATACAGTGGTACCTCGGGTTACGAACGCGATCCGTTCCGGGTCGCAGTTCGTAACCCGAAAAGTTCGTAACCCAAAAAGGGCCAGAACCGCCGTTTTGCGCTTGCGCAAAGCGCTATTTTCGCGCTTTGCGCACACGCGCGGGGCAAAAATACTTCTGGGTTTGCAAAGTTCGTAACCCGGGTTGTTCGTAACCCGAGGTGTTCGCAACCCGAGGTACGACTGTATATGCTGGCATATAGGAAAAATGGATGTAGGATATCTTGGTAAATGATCACAGCCTAGCAGAAGGAAACTCTATACTGTGTTCCAATACTGAATCTCTGAAAGGTTCTTTACAACACTCTTTAATACTGTTCTTCCTCTACAGGCATTTTTTCAACCTTGTTAGAGTACCAGGAATCATGTGGTATTTAATCATGTGACTATTCTTTTGTAAATATATATCTACAGGTTTCAGACAATTTTAATCACTACTCCTCTCTCTAGCAAACACCCATCTACTCTGGCCAGTTGAAGTGAGGTTGGTTGCAACTGGGGGCAATGACTCCTTGGTTGTTACACCTGGTTAAAATGATTTCCCACTGGACATTTGTCTGGTGACTTCTTTGTAATTATTGTAGAAGGAGACAAAGGACACTCATAAACATCTCTCTACTCCCGTTGCTCAGTCCCAGCTCCTGCCAACCTAGCAGTTCGAAAGTACGTCAAAATGCAAGTAGATAAGTAGGTACTGCTCCAAGCGGGAAGGTAAACGGCGTTTCCGTGTGCTGCTCTGGTTCACCAGAAGCGGCTTTGTCATGCTGGCCACATGACCTGGAAGCTGTACACCAGCTCCTTCGGCCAATAATGCGAGATGAGCGCCACAACCCTAGAGTCAGTCACGACTGGACCTAATGGTCAGGGGTCCCTTTACCTTTACCTTTACCATCTAAAAAGAAAGGCAAGCACCACAAAAATTCTGCTCTGCAACCCTGAGAATTTAATGTAAATTCTCCGTCTCCATTGAAAATTTTCAAACACAATACTTTTTTCTCATTAACTGATGGAGAACAATGAAGAAGAATTTGCCGCACGGTGTAATTTGTTTACTATATGAAAAATGTATCAAACCTTCCAGTACTCTGCAACTGACATATTTCCCACATCCATATTTAGTATGTAATAATTGTCATCATCAAGCATTAGTCATTATCATGCATATTGCTAGCATCATGCATTTGAAAATTCCTTCTTGAGTTGTATTTCTCTGTCATAGCTTTCCCCTCATGTTGTAAACAGCACTGTTGATGGTGGACAATTCAACTCACCATAAAGGCTCAAGATTCCCATTGTGGTCAGAGACTGCTCGCATATTGTATGTTCTCTGCTGCTGCATGTCATCCTTACTTCAGGAAATCAAAGATAGGTTAAGATATCCGACCACTGGGAAAAGGGGCCTGCTTGCCTGCCTGAATCAACCCCCACCTACAAGTCATCTGCTCTCCAAAGCTTTAAAATGCTGCAAGATCAAAACACGTGGTTTTTTTTATGAAAGCACTTGTAAATCATGAAATCAGCAAGGTAATTTCAGGAGAGTGGATGAGTGAAAGTGAAAGACCTTTACTTAGGAGATAATTGCACACTTCTGACCTAAGGCATTAGTCAAAGATTTCTGAGGGACAAGCATGGGCACAGGCAATTATATTTAATAATACTTAATTACGGAATCATAAATATTTGAGATTGGAAAGACTCAGTAGGTCATTTGGTCCCTTCTCCTATCAGTGCAGAATCCCCCCCCCCCAATTGTACATTTGCTAGTACATTGCCTGGCCACTAATGCAACTTACCGTCAGGAGAATTAGCTTTGAGTTCTGCTTCTGCCTAAATTTTCCATTTCTTAATTTCATCTTTTGAGCTGTACCTGTTCAGTCTGGGCTAAGCAATTCCCTGCTGTCCCAAGTGTTTAAACCAATCAAATATTTGTTGATGATTTGCGTGTCTCTCTTCAGATATCGCTTAGCAAAACTTTACATATTTATTTAGCTCTTTTAATCTTCCTTATAGGCAAATCCCTGCTGCCCCGTAATTATTTTGTTGCTCTTCTTTGATCTTTCTCATGGTTTCTGTCTTTCCGAAAATGAGTTAGCCAGATTTGCATGCAGATGTCGGATTGTTTGGTGTTTGTTTTTTGCTCCTTCTTCAACGCTGTAACTGGAGCCAGTGAAAAAAGCTGGATAGATCCATGTCCTCATTGAAATTGCCCCTTGTGTTTGCAGTGGAAGCAAATTGTTTACTGCAGTACATGCTCTATTATTCTGAAAGCAGGTTGAGAAAATGGCTTTTTAAAATTCTACCCTAGAACCTCCTTTTATACAACTGTCAGAATCAGTCTCGCTCTTCAGCCTCATTCAGAACACCCATCATCCACTATGTATATATGATATGGTTTGCAACTAGCTCTTGCATTTCTTATTTATGTGTATCTCACCTCTCTTCCATTCAAGGCAGCGTACAGAGCAGGAGTGGGCAACTGGCAGCCCTAGGCTGCCTCATCACATGCAGCCCATCCATGACCCAGATTCAATAGCCATCTACTCAGACTTTGTTAAGAGTTGGCAGCCTTCCCCTTTCCCAGGAATCCATGGGAAGGGAAGAAGAGAGAGGGAAGGGGGGAGGGAAAGAAAGAAAGAAAAGCACGTGGCAGAGAGATAGAGAGGACACATCCACTTGTGGCTCTGCTCCCGCCCAACACTGGCATCAGGCTTGCCCATTGTTGGTGTGCATCTCCTGAGGGCATGCAGCCTTTGATAGAAAGAAGGTCGTCGTAAACCTGGTACAGAGAATTCCCAGGTAGTCCACAGCCCAGATGCAAGCCAGATGCAAACTTGGCTAGCTTCTGCAAGGATCCTGCCTTATGTACTGTGTCCTGTTTCTTATGAATGGGTCTGGCCAGCTGTCCCCAGGCGACTCTTCTGACCAAATCACCATTCATTTTAGCTTATGTTGGGTTGGAAACAAGTGCTTAAAACATCTGCAAGATCAGAGAGGGTTTTTTTGTTTGGTTTTCTTTTTTTATGAAATCAGATTCCAACTCCCAGTCACCAAGAATACACTTATGTTAAGGGGTATCTTGCTGCTCTGATGTTTCTTCACTGGTAGTCCCCTTACTTTTTAGCTCCTGTTTTCAGAAGACTACAGGGAGCATATGTGGCTAAATTTGGAGAGAGCTAGTGAATTTCATTAAGGACTACCCTACTTATTTCACCATAATTCATGTCAAGCACTGCCCTGTACTGTACATGGTCATTTTAGCCCAACTGAACATTTGTAAATGTTAATTGCTCTAAGTTATTGCTTTTATGAAATGCCAGTTTTTTCTGCAGTATCTTTTTAATGGAGTTGGAGGTTGTTTGTAAACACAATCCATTTAAGTCACATTTTTGAATCCTTGTTCTCTCTTTATAGCATATAGTATACCCATTTATAGTATACCCATTTGCTCAAAAGGTCCATGTGCAGGATGGTAGAGTATTCTAGAGATCCAAATATAGTATTTGCATAAACATACTGCTATAAATGTATCAGCAATGTATCAGCTATAAATGTATCAGCAAAAAGGTGGCACTGTGGGTTAAACCACTGAGCCTAGGTCTTGCTGATCAGAAGGTCGGCGGTTCAAATCCCTGTGACGGGGTGAGCTCCCGTTGCTTGGTCCCAGCTCCTGCCAACCTAGCAGTTCGAAAGCACGTCAAAATGCAAGTAAATAAATAGGAACCGCTACAGCGGGAAGGTAAACGACGTTTCCATGTGCTGCTCTGGTTTGCCAGAAGCGGCTTTGTCATGCTGGCCACATGACCTGGAAGCTATACGCCGGCTTCCTCGGCCAATAATGTGAGATGAGCGCGCAACCCCAGAGTCGGTCACGACTGGACCTAATGGTCCGGGGTCCCTTTACCTTTACCTTTTACAGCTATAAATGTATCAGCAATGTCATCCTATTTAAACCCAAAAAGTAAATGGTGAGAGAGAATTTTAGAGCTATCATTGAGCTAAAGAAGGACCTGGCATCTTGTAGTCGGGATTTTGGTGGAAATAACTAATTATAGGACCACCATCTTCCTACCATAGCATTATTTAAAATCAGACATTATTTGTTAGATATGTTTAATTGGTTTCCCCATCTGGTTAACTGATATTCTATTAAAAGTCCTGGTTTTACCTCTTTTCTCAGTATGGCTTGGGAGTTTAATAATGAACAACATCTATTTTTAGAATGATTTATTTATTCTGAGCCCACAAGCTGAAAACGAAGCAGAAATATGTTGCATTGTGTTAGATAATCGATCACTTAGATTACTGCTTTCTGAAGAGGTTAAAAGCCAAATATTAGTTATAGCAATGCACTGGCAGAAAACAGACATCCCCAGAGCCTGGGAAAACCTTTGTTCATTGGGAAATAATTAAATCTGTGAAAAGGAAAATGAGATAATGCAGCTGCAGGACTGATAAATTTGATACCTATAAGCACTTTACTTCAACAATGCTTTAAAGACGTTCCCGGAGTTTAACAATATTTTTCAAAACATTTTTTTCTGAATAAGTACAAGGAATGTTAACACTGGGGGGGGGGTCCTTCCCTTTTCTTTTTCATGCTGCTTATTGTAGCCTCTTGCACACTGCATTGAGGATGCTTCCCTCTATTGGGAGAACAGTATTAGTGCATTGTTTTTAAAAAACGTCTTGACCCACATTTGGAAGCACTGCTGATTAAAAATATATAGCATGCACAAGGGCTTGGGCTGGTGACTAAGGCTGCAGTCCTAACCCCATTTACTTGGAAGTAAGCCCTACTGATCCTGCCAACCTAGCAGTTCGAAAGCACATCAAAATGCAAGTAGATAAATAGGAACCGCTATAGCGGGAAGGTAAACGGTGTTTCCATGTGCTGCTCTGGTTTGCCAGAAGCGGCTTTGTCATGCTGGCCACATGACCTGGAAGCTATACGCCGGCTCCCTCGGCCAATAATGCGAGATGAGCGCGCAACCCCAGAGTCGGTCACGACTGGACCTAATGGTCAGGGGTCCCTTTACCTTTTTTAAGCCCTACTGAATTCAATAAAACTTACTTTTGAGTAGACATGCTTAGGATTGCACCGTAGATCACTAACTGAGGTGGCCCTATACTCGAAAGAGCTGAATGCGCTGTTTTCTCTCTCTGCATTTCCCACAGAAAAAGTAATAAATCTTATCTTTCTACTGTCCTAATATATCAGTATCACTCAGAATCTTCCTACCATCTATACGTTTTTCTCTTATAAAAGGTTGAAAGGAGATCTTTTTATAGTGAATACCACCACATCATATTATGGTGCTGTTGTTTTTGATAAATTGCTAAATATATCACAGAAGCACATGAATTAATCCAGTGCAAACCATGTTTCCCCTTTTCCTAACTGGGCTGGAGCAAACTTGGTACTGAACTGGACAAGTCTCCCTCCACCATGTGATTGCAGCCATCATATAATTGGCAGCCAGGAGCATGATTTGCAGACAGAGCTGGATTTAGGTTTGATGAGGCCCTAAGCTACTAAAGATAATGGGGCCCTTCAATGTCCAGTTGTCCTTTGTCAACAACAAATTGTTGCTGTTTTTTGTGTTGAATATTTTAGGGAGCAGGCTAGCAGGCGGGGCCCATTACTTACATCACAGGAGCCTACACAACACAAAACACTGTGGCATGTTTTGTTTAATTTGGTTTTTATCTTATATTTTGGAAATGTACATCCAGTTTTTTTCCTTTCAATTTTTTTGGGGCCCCAAGAGAGTGGGGCCCTAAGCTATGGCTTGTTTATCTTATACGTAAATTCAGCATTGTTTGCAGATGAGATGCACTCACTATGATCCAGGTCATAGTGGTGGAGAGCCACATTATGGCGAGAAGGAGAAACCATGTTAATGATATCTCTGTGAGAAGTATAGGATGTGCTTCAGCCCTTGAATAATGAGACACTTTATGAAGACATTACCTAGGTATCAAATGTAAAGGCATGTGCCAGGAACTTTAGTAGCCTCCAAATTTTGTTCAAGAAGTCAATTACTTGCCCATAGGTAGCTGTCCCTAAGCTCAAAGTACTGGCTGTCTAGTTCATTACTTAAACATAAGATGTTCCTGCTTAAGTTCAGTACAGAAAAAGCTTCTGTTTAATTTAATTTTCTTTAACTGTACCCTGCCCTGGAATGAAGCACCATTATACTTTTCGTTGGTGAAGAAAAGCTGCCAAAAATGGAAGCCCCATTAGAAGACTGGTTACCCATGTAGCTATGTGACTTCTGCAGCTGGTGGAGCTGCCATATTTTGACGTGGGCTTCAGTGAAATGAATGGAGACCCAGTGATATCCTGGTGATCAACAGAAATGTCTGTAATTTGGTTGCCATTATTCCGTTTGTATTGTTTGCATTCAGAAACCTCTCACTTGAATAAATTATTTTCAAGTTCAGAAGATTTTGATGGTTTTCAGAAATGCCTTCCTTTATGTAAAAACTCATTGGATGTAGCCACCAGCCTCTTTAAGCATCATGCAATGCTCATTGTATCTCATATAGAATCGTAGAGTTGGAAGAGACCACAAGGGCCATCCAGTCCAACCCCCTTTTTTACCATTGAGTGATGGGGAGAGAGGGGGTGAGTCTGATTGACCCTCAACACACTTTATATCCCTGTTTTTGCAAATCCCCAAACTTTTGTGGCGGAACATCTGTCTTTTCTACTCAGTTAGGCTCCTCACATGATTTAGAACCCAGGAAGATGAGGCTACACCTCATCTTTCAGACTTGTTTCTTTATCTACAAAATGAGAGAATAATACAGAGCACACTTGGCACAGGCTTGTAAGGATTACAACCTGAGAATGCATGGCATGCTTTAAACATCCGCAAGCACTATATGGGCATTATTATAGAGCAGTAGTGGAATGCACTCTACTTAAGACAGTCTCTTAAATGTACCACTGTTTACTAGGACATCTCATTGTTGCTTTATGTTCAGTTTGTCATTCACTATAAATCCTGGGCTCTTACATGCTCTGCTTTGCTTATGTGAGGCAGCAAGTCAAATGGCCAGATTTATGGTAGCTGCTTAGGAACTGGGAGTTGAAGAGCTCCCACACCTAACCTATAAAGAGGGGAATGCCTTTAATAGTTGATAGGAGACACATGCATGAGTCTAAAGGCATAAACTGATTTGGACTTGTTCTCTAGATGAAAGAATATTAAATAACAAACATTAGTTGTTAAGTGCCTCTCACCTCTTTGCACATTTCCTTCTTCTACTGCCAGTCCTTCACTTTCTCTTTCCATCGCTGACAAGACACATTTCATCTACACTATCAACACCTCTTTATTAGTTTCTTTATTGTTCCTTTGAAAATTGATGTGGAAGGTTGGGAGGGTGGAATGTTTTATTTGGGGTTTTATAACACATTTAAAATAAATCACCACCAATCACCATCATCATCATCATCATCATCATATCTTTCCACAGTTGGCAGAGGGGCAAGCTGAAAAAAGAAATAATGAGGATAGTAAATTATGGCAAGGATACGAAGTCCAACCCGGTCACAAAGGTCTGTTCACCTCTCAACCTGTGGAGCCTACATATTTCAGTTCCACTACAACATGAAGACTTGGCCACATGTACGACTGAAGTCATCCTGGGTAGCCTTATGGCACACTACCATGAGTGCTTGCAAAGCTACTTGTGCTGTGCCACGTCAAGACCCTATTCGGGATCAACCTCACATATTTGCATTTCCCTTAACTGAACTGCCTTTGCTGGTGGTGGAAGTGGAGTGGTGAAACACTAAGGCAATGTGCACATTACTATTTACTCTGGTTCCAGTGCACTCCCACCACTGGTGTTTGAAGCCATGCCCAATTTTTTTTTGGGGGGGGGGCAACCTGCTGCTTGTCCCAGGAAGAAAGATTCCATTGGCCACATAGGAAAGAAACTAGACCAACTGTTTGCTCACTGGTAGCTCAATCAGTCAGGATAGGCTTCAGTTGGGTGAGGGTGTGGCTGATGAAATGCTGTATGCCTTGACTCTTCCTGGTGGCTTATAAGCCACCTTAAGGGAAACCATGAAAAGGGGAATGGAGGATAAATTAACTGGTAAGGTGTGGTAGGCTGGGTATTCTACTCCTTGCCCCATGGTAAGCATGCGAAATTTAAAAAGTTATAAACCTTTTCCTTTTCTTAAAAATAAAAAAAATCAAACTTCTAAACTGTCCAGCACAAAAGTCTCCGGACCTATTTGCCTGTAATTTGAAAGACTTTAGTTAACCACCTTGAAAGGTTTAGTTCACCTGTAAATTCCACCCACTTCTGTAATAAGGGGGGGGGATATAGTAGCTTTTTTTTTCTTAGTAGTGACTAGGAAAGAAACTAATTTGGTTAGATATCAAGGTAAATTAGCTACCCTGCAATATGCAGCAGACTTCCATATCCATAAACCACATGTTTGAGCACATGAAAGGGGGCACACCCACAACTTGTACTCATAGGAGCCAAATCCTAGGGGCTGAGGTCCCTTTGACCCCCCAATAAAATATTTGCCGGAGCTGGGAGGGCAAAATTGATGGGAATTGCCATTCAAATGATGTGTGTGCCACATTTCGTTATCGATTATGTGGGGTGGGGCTTACCTGACTCCCCCCCCATTATTTATTCAAGTTGGGCCCTTGCCCATTCTGCATGTCTGGCTGGGTGGGGGTGTAAACTAAGTTCTCTGTTCTGGTGATCAATGATTTCAAATCTATGCAATACTATAATAAAAGTGAATGTTTACTATGATTATTTTTTTCCATTTTCCTTTTCTCATGCAAGATATCCATGTCAGGTTAGAAACTTACAATGATCATGTAACATAATTATAAAACATTGGAAAGGGTCCTTATGCATTCTAAAATATTGATAGGCTGCTTTTCTTTAAAAGCAATATTGAAGTTGTTGCTGTTGTTTGTTTTTATACACATTGTTGTTAATAAAAGCAGCAGGAACAATAAATAATTAAGATCTAATGAAATTGTACATCATAAGCAGGAAACAATAGCTTTACAATTTTAAAATGACAACAGTAAAATAATAAAATTATATACAAGAAGCTGTTGTATACTGGGTGAGACTCCTTGGGTCTTGGGCAATGGTCTTTCTCATCATTATGATCTGATTATTTAACAAATTCAGAAATTGAACCTGGGATCTTCAGCTTGCAAAGTATATGTTTTTCCATTGAGCTATAGTTCTTCCCAGAAACTGCTTTAGGACATTAAAATCACTATAGCACAAACATATGGGAGGCATGCTTAAGGATTATGAGTGAAGGAATTCATGTATCACTTGTTTTAAATTTGTAGGATCTCCTTAACTTTTCTAGTATGTATGATTATTTGAATTTTTTAAAAATAGATAGCAAGTAGACATTTAGATGAAGTTGGCATGCAATTATTTCAGCCGTTGGCTTGAAAACAGAGCTACAGTACATTGCATTAGGGGCACTGTACAATTCTCATAGTTATTACTTGGTAGGTTGCCTCTTGAGTGGCAAATTAGAACTCATTCAGCTAGAACTGTTGCAGTGATGCCTCTTCAGGGTTTGCAGGCCCAGATACTTGAAGTACATTACATACTTTCCCATATACTCATGATTTCACATAGTTCAGTATTAGAACAGCATGAAATCATCTGTTATGTGTTCACCTCGGTTCCATCTAACCTTACACATTAATCTTCAGCTATGCTTAGGTTTAATCAGTACCGCTACAGTTTGGATTGCAGTCTTATGCTGCTGCCACAATATAGCAGAAAATGAACAGGTAGCACTTATACAGAGTCTGAGTCTGCACAAATCTGGTTTCGTTTCTGCTCAACACGCACTGCACCTGCAACCAAAAATAAGAAAGCAGGGCACAGATGCTTAGGAAAACCACACTTAGTTTAGCAAATCGTAACATGTGCAACGAGAACTGCAACCTGTGTAAACATAAGCTTTTGGCTTGTAGAATCTGAGCAACCCAACATGTGCTCTGAGCACAAGCAGTAGATGTTTCAGCATGCCACCAGCCAGCCCCTACTTGTCTGAGGGGGACATACCTGATTCCCTATCCCCGTATGTGTGTGTGAAGCTTGTATGGCCCTCAAAGGGGTTCTTATCCCACCCCCAGAGTCCCACAGCTCTCAGGATCCCCCTTTCACCACTACAATACTTGATGGCACTCATCAATGGTTCTCCTTTTGGTTTAATTCCCACACAGTCCTGCTTTGGTAAAGGGGGCTAGCCTCATTTTTAGTCTCTTTCACTTACCAATCTGATAAAGCAAGCCTTCATGCCTTGCTGCGGGTCTCACAGAAAATAATAATATCATTACTCAAATCTAAAAGGCCTACATTCTCAGCTCTTTTTTTATTTATTTTGAATAGTGTGTGAGCTTTTTGCAGTCTCCTGATATGGAGAGTGCCTTGAGGGGTTATGAATTTGTGTTCAGCATCCCATCTTGTTCTTAGTAAAGATCTTGCAGTTAGGACGCTATAATCTCCCATAGTCACTCATCACGCCAACAGATTCATACTTGCCAGTTACAATCATGTTTGGTTCCATGGTATGCTTGCAACTAGGATGGTGAACCTTAGGTCCTTGGGCCAAATGTGGCATGCCAGGACTCTCAGCCCAGTACCCAGCATTCCCTACAGACTACACCCCAGCCCCACCTCCCCCAGGCCACATCCCATACCCTCCTAATGTTATAAAGGAGGGGTGGGGAATTGAATCCAGCTGGTGGGGGGGGCAGTCCTTTCCCCCCCCCCATCCGCAAGACAATTTGGACAGTTTTATGCACTTGCTAAACATTTAATTGATTCAAAACAAGTCATTTTAAATCTTTCTACACCAAGTTCAGCATGGACTACCCTAAAACTTACCTCTCCTGCACTGCCATGTTTCAAAGCAGCCTATTGAACCATTTTCTAACTATAAGCTTTAGAACCCACTGTGGCCCTATAATAAGATTAATCAGTATGTTGTGGAATAAACTGAAATAAAAGTAGAAATCATGAAACAGAAAAAGGCTTCTGTGTCTTTGTAGAACATACGATAAAGCAGATCAGAAAGATGAATAATTCCACGTTTGGTTGTTTTATTTGGATTTTAGCTGAAGATCTAAGACTTGAATCACGCCGAGCTGATGCCTCTCTGTTTGCACGATGGTTATTCCTACAGATTTCAAAGGGCTAAATTGTCAAAATAGTCCTGTGGATGTGTGAAATCTAATCATTTTTGTACCGATTACAGCGCTCATCTATTTGAAATGGATTTTTGAATTCCAGGGGTTGGAATTGCGTCTTTGACCGTCGCTTGATTGTTTGCAGATATTGCAAATGCCTTTGGATCTAGGCAAAGCGGTAATGGCTTCAGGCAGGGTAATGGCCTTGCAGACGGGTTTTCCAGAGAACTATATGTACTGGCCAATAAGTTTTGGTGTAAAATATGCTCTGCTAAATGGTGTTATCAGGAGGTGACAGTACAGCCTAACTCCTCCAATGAATAGGTGACAATTCTGGTACTTTTGTTTGCATTAGTAATTTAGTAGCAGAATGGGACCACCTGGGAGCCATGAGAAGTCGGCCTTTCATATTGCTTTCCCCCTGTAAATGGCTTTCTGAAACAATTTTTAAACCTTAATGGAGGTGAAACTATTGTAGATATGATTTCAGGGCTTAACCTGAGCCATGGCTTGACAAGGATCTGTTTTAATGGCAGTGCTCAGCCCTGGAATATATAATCAATTAATACCCTGGAACATCATGTGACTACTACTGAGCATGTTCAGAGTTCACTCCTTTCACCAATGAGCCACCACTATCAAGCTGCCCTGATCTGGGCTAAGATAGGTGTCGCGGTCACTCTAACCTGCACACCACCCCCGGACGTTTGACGGTCTATTGATGATGTGCCAACGACAAACTAAATACTTTCAGTCACTCACACACCTCAGACCAGGATATTGTAAAATAAAACAAGATGGTTTATTGTATGTTCTTAAGCGTATTGGTTACTGTACAAAGCTTAAACGGTTTCAAATCACAGATGGTTCCTATACCGGCCTATTACCTCTAAATATGAATTACCGGCCTATTACCTCTAAATATAACTAATAATAATAATCACTAATCTCATAACACTGTATCCTGTCTGACTATCTCACTATCTAACAGCCACCTCAATAATAACCAGCTCTTATCTTCACACCAACTCTAACCTGACTGACTTCAACCAACAACTCCATTCCACCCTCACTGACTCCAGGGGTGGGGTTTTTATACTCCCCCAGAGCCCTCCCCCCTGGGTTCTTAGAGTTCTATTAGGATTAACCCTCTACAACCTGGCTAACTTTAAGGCTGATCGCCACAATAGGCTTTTCATGTCAGAGCACACGTTTCTTTAAGATAGTTTTAAGATGCAATACTTCTCTTTTTAAAGGTTAGAAGTTAGCTACTATATTATTTTTAAGAATGAAATTAAGGAATGCATCTCATTTGCACAGGA
The DNA here is from genome assembly GCF_965207765.1 of Zootoca vivipara. Lineage (NCBI taxonomy): Eukaryota > Metazoa > Chordata > Lepidosauria > Squamata > Lacertidae > Zootoca > Zootoca vivipara. Next base: position 62,397,213 of record NC_142587.1, read on the forward strand.
GCAGTGGTCTTCACATCCTTCTGGCCACAAAATATGACACCCATATGTCTTACCTGCAATGATTTAACATGAGTACCCTTACCCTAAGTTTCCAGGATCTACTGAGTGAAAATAAATTAGTTTTGAAAGTAAAGCATCGCAATGATGATATGGTGTCATCATATCGAAAATTATTATCAGAGTCACCTTATTAGTTATGGTTTGACCTTCCCCATTTAACATTTTTCGCAGTGACTAGCATTTTCCTCAGTGACTAGGCTGTATGTTGTGAGCACAAGCTGTTTTATTTCTTGCCCTCCTGTAATTTATTAATGAAACTGGCAAATGCTCTCTTGAGGATTCAAGTATGCTGATGCTGCTTTGGGACTCACATTGCCTATTGGTGTGCCGGCTTGCTTGCTACCTGTTCAAGATATACATTTATGAACAGGTATCGATTACCATTGCACTGCGCTTTTGCGAAGGAAACGGGGCCTGTCTAGTTCGCCCGAAACTTCCCATCACTGCTCAAGAGAAATTGGGAGTATGAAACAATCGACTAAGCACATTTACTAAGAAGTATGACCTATTAAGATCAATGGGCCTTCCTTCCCAATAAGTGGTTTTAGAACTGCAGCCTAAATGTCAATTCTGCAAAGTGCAATGGAAACTTCCATGAAGAAAAGTATGCACTTTATTTTCAACATTCTCCTTTGGTATTTTATAGGGGCAACCCCAATGCAGAAGGTGTTACAAATACAGAGGGAATTAAAAGGGCAATTACCCATTCTCAACTACACTGCCAGTTGTAGTTGGATAGATGCTTAGCAATCCATCTTCCAAGCCTTCAATTATCACTGGGTCAAGTCAGATTCAGAATTTCCCTGTTTCCAGGTACATAGTCCCAGAACAATCCCAACTACTTAACTCTGGTATCACTTTGCTGCTCCTTACAGTCCTCTGATACAGATGGTGCCAATCCCCCCCTGCCTGATTTTCTCATTGCAGGGAATGAAGTGAGCACTGGGAAAAACATGGCTAAATTAGTAAGTTGCTTTGGGGATGTGCGACTATTGGCTTGAGAAAATAAATAATTCAAAGAGAAGGTATATTTTCAACCACTTCAATTTCAGGTAAGTAGCATCCATCTAGATATTATTATAGTTGCAACTAAAAAACCCGAGCATTTTCTATGGCTCATTAATTCTGTTTCACCCCCTGCATATTTGAGATACACTCTATTGCGCAGACTGTGATAATCACCAAGCAAATTCATTTCAACCAGCAGTTTTCGAGAAGACTGTGATCAGTAACTTGGATGTCATTCAGAGAACCTGCCTGAAGTGTAATTGTAAATTTCCCAGTTTGTATGTCTAAATTATCTGCCAATTAATTATCAAAATAATTGCTGGAGCATTAAGATTTTCGCTCTTGGCTTAACTGTATTAAATCTTCCTAAATAACTTCTGCACGTCCCCACTCTATCAGAAAGGTCATTATAGGCACTTCAGCTTGCAAAAAACAAAACAAAACTATACTGTTTGTCTGCTTTCAGGTGTCACAGTAAACCATGGTTTATCATGATCAGAACAAACCTAGGCAAGCCTTGGGCTCCTGGATTCCGGCCCCTCTTCTTCAGCTTCTCTTTTTCTTTTAATTAGCTGTGACTTCTTATAATTAGCTGTATTATCCAAACCTCCCTGATTAATTGTGATTATTTTTATTTTAAAAAACCTTCAAACTTCATGTGGGTTATGAGGACGACTTGTTTGAACTAACCATGATTTTGAGTTGCGGTTGAAACTGAAAAAGAAAGGTTCCTGTCTCCTTGCAGTCACAATGGCAGAGGAGAGAGGAGAAGGGAGAACACAGTGCCAGAAGTCATTCAACCTCAACCTTTTCATGACATTCCCGGTTTAACATGATATCTTAATTAAGCCAATATGCCATATTGTCAATTTATTTATTCATAATCCAGTTACTCACCAAAAATCCTAGATGCACTAGTGTAACATTAATGAAAGTACTTTCCTAGGGTGGTGAAACATCACCTTATAAAGGAATATTCAAGACTGAGTTGGCTAATGTAAGGATCATGTGCTGTTCTCTTTCAATTGAAAATGTATTATTATAGCAATTAGGGACACAGGTGGTGCTGTGGTTTAAACCACTGAGCCCTGCGATGGGGTGAGCTCCTGCTGCTCTGTTCCAGCTTCTGCCAACTTAGCAGTTCAAAAGCATACCAGTGCAAGTAGATAAATCAGTACTGCTGTGGAGGGAAGGTAAATGGTGTTTCCTTGCGCTCTGGTTTCTGTTATGGTGTTCCGTTGTGCCAGAAGTGGTTTAGTCATGCTGGCCACATGACCCAGAAAGCTGTCTGCAGACTAACACCAGCTCCCTTGGCCTGAAAGAGAGATGAGCACCGCAACCCCATAGTCACCTTTGACTGGACTTAATCTTCCAGGGGTCCTTTATCTTTTTTTATTATTATAGCAATTGCATTCACTTTTTCAGTTGCTTTCTGAGTTTTCATAAGTATGAATTAATTTATGGAATTTGCTGCCCTGACATGTGATAACTATTACATTAAAGGGATTTAAAGGAGACTATAGACAAATTCATGGAGGACACAACTATCAGTAGCTGAGGAGCTATGCTGAAGAGAGCCATTTCCTTTATACCCCACTTATGGACTTCTCAGAGGCAACTGGTTGGCTGCTTTGGGGAACATTATGCTGGAAAACTGGATCATTGACATAACAGGTCTCTTCTTATTTTGCAAAATAGGAATGTCGATGCATCCATACATAGCAAATGTGCAAATCAGCAAAACACCACACATAAATAATCTGGAATCAATCACAATATGAGTACAACTAGTTTGTTCCCTTCCCATTTGCATGCTTACTAGCCATGGTGGTTGTGTTCTACCTCCACTGATAAAGACAGTATGTCTCTTAATGCCAGTTGCTGGAAATCACATGTATGGAGAGTGTTGTTGCACTCAGCTTCTTATTGTGGGCTTCATAGCTGCCAAGTTATCCCTTTTGTAAAGGGATTTTCCCTTATGCTGAATAGGCTTCCTCGCGAGAAAAGGGAAAACTTGGCAGCTATGGTGGGCTTCCCATATGTATCTGGTTGTCCATTGTGAGAACAGAGTGCTAGACTAGATGGACTTTGACCTAACCCAGCAGGTTATTCCAATGTCTTAGATGCCTCATTATGCAGTAGAAAGGAATATGTGAACAAATTAAAGGAACCAGAAGCTACAACAAACTGTGCGTGCTCAAATTTAGGAATAAATTATAGAAATTCTCCTACTTCAACTGAAATTCAGAATGAATGGAACGAAGGGCAGAGCAATGAGGAATGCAATACAGGAAATCCTCTCATGTTGACATTTTGTTAGAATTTAGATAGTTGTCTGTTTGCCAGGGGGAAAGATATGTTTGAGATGATAGCCAAGGGTATGCATTGGGGGAGAAAGAATTTGGTGTGAAAACAGTTTTCCTGGCATCTCCCCCCCTGCCTGCCCGCTTTTCACTTCCAACAGCAAAAATACGCAGATGTTGCAAGCTAAGATATATAAAGAAACCACTGCATTCTATTTATGAACTAAAAGACGGAAAGAAGGCAGATGTACTCAATGCTTCTTTCGTGTCATTTCTCTCTGGCAGGGAAAATCTGGAGCTTCTTTGAGAACGAGTAATTCTCTTTCTCAACTGCACGTCTAAGTTATAAAATGGAATGGGTTTTTTTATTAAAAAAACACACTCTTAATAGTTAGGCTAAAATATTAAAAGCACAGGTAAAGTCCTGCTGGACCTGACCAAAGGCTTATCCTTTTCTCCCAGAGGCCAGCCAGGTGTCTATTGGAAGCCCAGAAACAGGACCTACGTATTATTTAGGTCTATTGCATTTCTTTGAGTTTCGAGTTACAGAAGAAATTCCTCACTGTGTTATGAAGTCTCACTGGATGATCTACCCCCCCCCCCCAATCAAAAATTCAGAAACCGAAAAATATTTTATTCTCTTAAACTGTCAAGAGAATGGTCTTGTTTTGGGTTTGTTTCTGTTTGGAGGACAAAATTATTGCATATATTTGGGATCATTGGGCAAAGCAACAGATATACAGCTGGTATTCATTAACAGGCTTGAGAAACTAATATTGCACAGGATTTCATTAAGCGACAGACTACGGCTAAGAAGGGAATCTATTATTTGCAACTATCTGGACAGCAATGACCAAAGATATATTTTAAAGCAAACTTTCTGCAGTATTTATTCCTATGTTTAGTAGGAGCTGTCTGTGAAAACAAAATCCATTAAGGTGACTCCATCAGGGTATTCACAGAGGAAGCTTGGTTTATACTGACCTAAATTACAGGGCTTTTATATAATATATACCTCTATAAATTTTATGGAGTGGTGGTATTATCAGTATTTATTAGATTACTACTCTTATTCCTTACCTTCCAAGTTCCGGACTGCAGAATCCGGGACCGGCAGCCATTTGACACCAGAAGTTGCGTCGATGTAACTTCCAGTGTCGCTTTGCCCTTCTATGGGCACCCAAAATGGCCACCGCCGGCTTCGAAAGTCGCTTGTACGCATGTCAGGAAGTGCGCTGACGCAACTTCCGGTGTCACTCTGCCCATCTATGGGCACCAAAATGGCCACCGCCAACACTTCCGGACATGCGTAGATGCGACTTTTGAAGCTGGCGGCGGCCATTTTGGGTGCCCATAGAAGGGCAAATCGGAAAGAAAAAAATGGCCGCTGGCAGGAGAAAATAACGGAGAAAAACAGGAGACAAAGTGATATGGGGGACCACCGGGAAAAGGTAAGTAAAAAGGGGTTTTCCCGGGGAAAACGGGAGACTTGGCAGCTATGTCTTATTCATGTTTCTTCTTTTGATGCTGCTCCTAGTAACTCAACTACTAGTAGTATTACTAGTATTTGTAGTAGTACCATCATCAACAGTATCAGTATGTATTGGGGGGGGACACACATGTTGGCAGGTATGTGGAATTTTAGGGTTTTTTTTTCCCAACCATGCATGTACAGGTATTGTAAGCGAGGACATTTGAATGTTATTCTTGTCAAAGCAAAAAGAAAAGGCAGCATATTGCAGAAAGTATCATCGGATTTCATAAGACTGTGTTATGTTGTGATGGGATCATGCACCTTACTCAGTGTAACTATTAATGCAGATTGAAGGGAAAGGTTGCTCACACATGCCTTACTTTTCACTCACACATACTTTTTATTATCTCAATAGCATTTTTCCAATTGCTGCACAAGGAAGTGCATGCTTAGCACAGGCCCTTTTATGAGCTTGGAGAGCTGTATTGTATAAGAATAATTTCCTCTAATATAAGCAGCTATTCTCTTATCACAACAGTGCATGACAATTTTTATTTAAAATGTATTGCTTCATATTTGCCATGTTATGATAGCGCAAACCTGTGTGACCTCTTTACTTCTCTCTCATTTTTCTCATATGATATAGCTTCTGGCTCTTGAAGGAACAGTTTTTTGATAAGAGCATATAAATACAGGTTTAAATTTTTTTTATCAATAATAAATGTGTGTCTCAGACTGGAATATTTATTGTATTTACAGTGCTCTTGACCTTTGAAAGTGCAAGATCTGTTTTTGAACGTCCCACATGCCACCATCGGCCTAAGAACAAGCAAGGAAATACAGAAAAAATTAAATCGTCTCCTCCACCCTGAGAACTACAGAATGCTTTTACAATTCCAGAGACATGCCCTCTTTTTTGGGTAAGAAAATGCTTCAAGTGATTCTATCAAATTAAGGCTGCGATCCTAAGCAGGAAGTCAGTCCAAATGAATTCAGTGGTGCTTACTCTCATGTAAGTGGTTTTAGGATTGCAGCCTAACACAACATCCAAAAACTAATTGAACCAAGTATCGGGGGTGTCCCTCCCCCAGCTCTTCCAGCCACTAAACTTGTAAGAGTATGGGGTGACTACTACCCTGAGAAGCCCAGGAGGGAGGGAATTTTACTTGGATCCTGAGTCATATGCAGAGTACCTCCACTGATTTCAGTGGGTCTGATCTGAGTATTGCAGTGAGATGCATCCCTTTGAAGCATTTTCAACATGTTGGCACGGCAAATTCAGCTGTGAAGCACAATAGTCCTTCCAGGCACCAGAATGCATTTCCTTCAGAATGAAGGTCAGAAAGCCTTTTCAACAGAAAATATTTCTGTTACATTTCTTCCTACATTTGGAAGTCATGGAACACCTTCAAAACTTCTGCAGAGCAGTCTGGAGATTTCTATATGGAGATAAGACTGTGAAAGACCGGGCAATTCTATACACATTTACCTGGTAGCAAGCTTTATTGAACCTAAGGAGATGACTGAAAATGCCCCGTCATGTATCACCACCCAGATAGCTTTAACCACTGGTGTGACAACAAGCAGGGCACCCCTAGCTGATAATCAGGTGGGACAATACTGGAAAAGACAATTTTCTTCAGGTACAATGCTAGAGTCACAGGTTATTCAGTGCTTTGTATACTGGGCAGAATAGCTCACAGACAAGACAGTGCCAAGATTGGAGGATTGGATTAATATCCCTTCCCCTCACTACCCCAGATAATAACAGGGGAAGTAGCATTCCATATATTTTGAGATACAGTTGCTATAAGAAGTGCTAATATTTCTTAATTGTTTTCCCCCTATTTGGGCTTCTATATTTCCATGTTTCTCACAATAAGATTACATTTACAATCTTTAAAATCCCTCTGTTTATTTTTCTGAGCCATGGACCGGCACAAGCTATGAATTTATGCTGTGTTACCAGCACAAATGATAATTACTTATCGATGTAAAAATTAACAGTTTCCAAGGAAATAGTTCTGCACCCTTATTAGTTCACTAATTGCCTACCTAGTTTAGACTTTGTATGGCACTTCATAATATATTCCACCCTCTTTACAACACCCTTCAGCCTAGCTAAGTGCTTGCAAAGCTGTAAAGAGGTCTTGTTATTTTTAATGAGGTCAAGGGCATTTTAAAAAGCACTTTAATGCTATGCAGCAGTATGCAAGAGCTTGGCATTATGGTGCAATATTTAACTAACAGGTCTATGAAGGTGGCCTCAGCTATCAAACCAATTAATAAAATCTGATAATATTGCGAAACAACTCAACAGCAGCAAAATGTAAACAAAACAGGTAAATAACACAAAAGAAAAGCAACCTATAATGACACTTTATTTTTGGAGCAGTGATTTTTAGCACACTTCATATGCAGGGCAGCTTAGCATTTCAGAAAAGTGTTTGAAATTAGTCAAATGCTCCAAGCAATTTATGAAAGTATGCATTATAAATTATAAGTCTCTTTCATTTTCTTTTCTAGGTTTCTCTAGTACTGGCCTTGAGCAAATGGCAGCTATGAAAATGAGGAAACAAACAGTTCAGCTGGTCCCTTGTTTTTCCTCTGCATTCTTTGCGTCTGGGCAATGTCCTCATTCATGATTTCGACTACCCTGTCTTTATGCAGCAGTTGTATTTAATGTACAGTAGTCCTATAAGAATACACCCATGGAAATTAATCAACCTAAATTAGTCATGCTGATTAAATGAAAGGAGTCTGTTAAATGCATAGCTGCCAAGTTCTCCCTTTTTTAAGGGAAATTCCCTTATGCTGAATAGGCTTCCTCGCGAGAAAAGGGAAAACTTGGCAGCTATGGTTAAATGCAGTGCAGGGGTTGGATTAGATGAGCCTTGGGATCGATTCCAACATTACAATTCTTTGAAAGGTGGGCAGGTGGGCAGATACAGTGGTGCCTCACAAGACAAATTTAATTCGTTCCGCGAGTCAATTCGTTTTGCGAAAAATTCATCTTGCGAATCACGGTTTCCCATAGGAATGCATTGAAATTTCTTTTTTTGCCCATAGGAACGCATTACAGTGGTACCTCTACTTACGAATTTAATGCGTTCCAAATGCACATTTGTAAGTCGAAAAATTTGTAAGTCGAATCCCATAGGAATGCATTGGGAGAAAAAATTGGTAAGTAGAAGCAACCCTATCTAAAAATTCGTAAGTAGAAAAAATCCTATCTAAATCACATCCAAGATGGCGGACGGAGCTCTATTCGTAAGTAGAAACATTCGTAAGTAGAGTTATTCGTAAGTAGAGGTACCACTGTAATTAAATTTCAATGCATTCCTATGGGAAACCGCGATTCACAAGATGACTTTTTCGCAAGACGAATTCGTCTTGCGAGTCACCATCAGATCGCAAGATGCATTCATCTTGCGAAAAATTCGTCTTGCAGGGCATTCATCTTGCGAGGTACCACTGTAAGTGGAAACCTCCTACCTCCTCGTGCATGGTCCAGTGAAATGTTGCAGAGGACCAGAGTTGCCAGGAGAAGCTTTACACTTGTCATCATTTCTGCCAGCTGTGGGTTGAAGGTTCTTGATCTCACATAGAATCATAGAGTTGGAAGGGACCCCAGGTCATCTAGTCCAACCCCCTGCAATGAAGAAATCTCAACTATAGCATCCATGACAGATGGCCATCCAACCTCTGCTAAAAAAAAAAAAAATCTCTCAAGTGAAGGAGATTCCATAACTTCCCAAGGGAGTTTGTCCCACTGTCAAACAGCACTTACTGTCAGAAAGTTCTTCTCCATAACGTCCTCAGCCGTGGTAGATCCCTGTGTACAGTCACAGTGCAGCTGAGGAAATATATAAGTTCTGAAATTAAAGCACAGATGCAAGCAAACCGGAATTAAATTGCATCTGATTTTCATATTAATAGAAAATTTAGCCCAGACAGAAAAGGTTAATTTGCTGAGAAGTGATCATGTCTCAGTTGTTAATCTATGGCTGACTCATATGCTTAAAGGCAAAAGTGATTATACAAATGCAGAGAAATATTATAATTTAGCATAACAATAAGACCAGTATTGAAAATTATTTAAATGGTTGGAATTTGGGTTTGGGGGGTTTTGTTTTATTTTTTTTAAGTCAAGAGTTGGCAACATCTAAAAGCCATTTAACCATTGCTGCACTTAGAAATGTGATGTGGTGGTGGTAAGAATTGTGCTTCAGTTGGCCTGAACTAATGGGATATACCATAGTCACTGGGCTGCCACCTTTTGCCCTACAAACCAACAGATGACCTCAATAAAACTGACAGGGATGCCCCATTCTTATGTTTTACACTATATTGGCATCTAGTGGGAGTGATATAAGAAGCAAGTATATTGCATGCTTTATCATAGCAATCATTATAATATCATTGGAAGGTAAGCCATGTCATGAAAAAAGGATGAGAAGCTAGTGGCTTGCTTCAGGCCATCATGAGGACACATGGCGAAAGAAAGACTTGAATCAAGGATTTTCTGATTTTCTGCTCACAAACTTTCCTACTATGTTACACCAACCCAAATCAGATAAAAAAGACAGTAGATGAGTATTTCTGCCCTTACAAAAACCTGTTGCACAGAAGCAAAAATATTCAATTGTGTGTGTTTGAGAATGAAATTATAATTGACTTATAAAATACCTGCCATTATCACTACTGTATTGATTTGGTAATAGATGTTGCTGTCTGGTGGGTGGTTCCATGTGCCCCATCACATCCCCTGCTACTGTTCAGTAATGTGCCTCTAATATAGATTGCATGGGGAAGAGATGCTCCTTCCTAGCTTGGGAATCCCAAGCCATTTAGAACTTTAAATGTGCATTCGAACGTAAGTCTAGATGAAAACGGACAGACATTAAGAACCATCTGTCTTCCACCCTTAGAAACATGCTAAAGGAATACATCAAGTTCCATAACCTGTTGATTTTTTTATCCGCAAGCTGCTCTGAGAATAGCTAACAAATTATTTAAATAAACAGGCAAATATAGATTTTTTCACAAAGGAGATTCTCCAAAGTTCAAATTCTGAATGTACAAAATTATAAGAATGCATCAAACACCAGGTTTCTGCAGTCATGCCTATCAAGACGTAATTGATATTCTGTCAGAAGTAATGTCATATCTGATCAGTAACAAGTGTTTGCACAGCAGTTCTTCCTCGTGTCACCACGGCTGAATCAAACGACTGGAAAAATTGAATGACGGAGATCTTATATTTTCATCAAAATGTATATTTCCCATCAACTGTTACATTTCTTCCAGGTGACTCCTACTGTGGCGGTGAATGTGATAGCAAGACTTTGCTGCAGACTAGATGAAAAGATGCATACCCTCCAACATTTCTCCAACATGAAAATAGGGATGTATTATTATTATTATTATTATTATTATTATTATTATTATTATTATATTGCCCTGCCCATCTGATCTGACTGGACTGCCCCAACCACTCTGGATGGCTTCCAACATATATAAAACATAACAAAACATTAAACATTTAAAAAACCTACCCTATATAGGGTCAGTGGCGGAGCTTCATGCTCTGGCACTGGGGGGCGGAGAGCAGGCGGGGAGGGGCTGGCGCACATCCTGGGGGCGGGGCAGGGCACCTGCGGGGGTGGGGTGGGGCGCCCAGCACGGGTGGGGGGGGAAAGCTGCAATAAGACCCTGCCAGGATCGTGCTGTTGGGGGCAGAGCGCTCTCCCCGCACACTCCTCTTCCTCCGCCAGTGTATAGGGCTGCCTTCAGATGTCTTCTAATGGTTATATAGATACTTCTTGGCTTGGGGGTCAGATATCTCCATACCCTCCAACATTTCACCGATGAAAATAGGGACACCCTAAGGAAAAGCGAGACATTCTGGGATCAAATCAGAAACCGGAACAGCTTCTGTAAATCCAGAACTGTCCCCGGAAAATAGGGACACTTGGAGGTGTGTCACAATTTGATCTGGTAAATGCTTATAAGCATTTCCCAAAATTATGTAGAAGAGGGGCAATGCAGCCTCCTCAGTGATGCTAAGCAGGCCTACGTATGGCCAGTGTCCAAAATGTCATGTACAAGTAACCTGTACAGCACAATGTTCTAGTCTCAGGATTATTCCAAGACATAACAGCTGGTTGGATCAGGCCAATGGCCCATCCATTCCAGCATCCTGCTCTCATAATGGCCATCCAGAAATGTACCTCTGTGACTGCCTACAACTGGCATTAGGTCAACCATTGGCTGACTTCCTGGGGGAAACAAACACAGAGATCAGAGCCATTACACAGGCCATTGCATTAGTTATGGCATAATATTGTGGTGGGCAGGGGACTAACACAGGATTATATTAATGTCAGCAGGATCCTGACGGGAAACTATAAATAGGACGCAGCACAAATTAGAGCTGGAAATCCAAATGGGGTACACCAGCCATAATATTCAGCTTGCCCCTGGGGCTTCGGGAAGCAGCCTTTTCTGTTTTGAAGGAGCTCTGTTTCTTTCCCATTAAACTCATTATTTGAATTAGATGTCTTAAAAACAAAGCCATTTCCCTTCAATTCACTGTAATTGGGAATATAAAAATATCTATAACTTTCCTCCCCTTTTCAAGGAAGTAGATAAAATTTCCAAGCAGAAGAGTCTCTCCAAAGTGGGTTAAGCTTGCCAAATTGTAGACAGGCACATCCAGGGATTTTAGCGTAGGACACCTCTAAAATGTGTGTGTGTCTGTGTGTGTGTGTAGTTTATTTTATTTTCTGTCAGATTTAGATGAGATTTGCAGGCATTATGACCCCTTCTGAGAGTATGAACATTGCCAAATTTCAAAATAATAGTTGAGAAGACTACCATTTTGGAGTGGGTCCAATAGGATTTAGGGAGGGGCAGGTATAATATCCCAGGAGTCATTGATGGGGTGTGGACTTCTGCAACCAACCACCCTAGACTTCTAGGGATACAGTCTCTGCTCCCTGAAGAAAGATCTTTCTAAGGGCTTGGATAGGGGAACGGGCAAGATTAGTTTTAATATTTATTTCAACATACCCCTTTCCCGAATTACTGTGATTGGAGTGCCCTGGGAAAATAATTAAGTGTAATTAAAAACTAAACCAAGGTTTATATGATAAAGATGAAAGATTACACTTTCAATGTGCATTTCTAATGGTTTTGTTCTGGACCATCTGCTCTTCCTGCTGCTTAAAATAATATTGTTCAATAGTTCTGCATTATTAATTCTGCCCTGCCCTCCTTTGACTCCTCCCAGTTCATTGTTTCCATCCCTGCTGTCTGTCCTCGCCCCCCCCTTTAAACAGCAAGTAGTTGTGCTATGGCTCCATGGCACCTACCCTCACTATGCAATTGTGCATGAGTGTAAACTTGTCATTGCACAGAAGAGAAAGCAAACAGAGATACAAAAAAACCAAGTGGAGGCTCCAGAGGGTTCCTGGCATTTAGGAAGGGGGGAGGCAGAGAGAGTTTGTATAAGAGGGCACAGAATGTGAGCAGGACATGTGGGAGAGCTTCTCATCTCTAACAGCTACAAACAAAATGTTAAAATAACCAAGGGTCCCTCTCTTCACTGTTCTTCCCCTTGCCCCTCCAGGAGCCACCCTCTGTCAACAGCACAATCACCCCAAATGCTCACTAAAAGTTGCATCTTGAAGGGCCCTGAATCCATTTTTCCATACATTATGAACATTTCAGATGAAGAGTTAAATCTAAGTTTCTGAGGAAAGTGTACATTTATATTTGTTTTATTACAATATTCGCACTTTATGGTGAATCTTGTACTGCTTTGAAGAACTAGACCTGTTAAATCAAGAGGATAGGTAAGTAACGAATTTTATACGATTAGGAGTGTCATACTAACCAAATTGAAGTCTGCTGTGAAATTCTTCTGGATTTTCATCTAAAAGGCATCATTTCTACTTTACAGAAAAGCTGGGGGGGGGTTGGTTTTGGGAAAAAAATGATTTTCAGATGAGCAAAACCTGACTATTACTCTGGCACCTTAAGGAATAGCATCATGCTGTTTTAAGCAGTGAGGGAATATCAGCCCATTTGTTAGTAGACCTAACAAATTGTCTGTCTCTGCATCCAAGATGTTGTTTGAGCAACATTTTCCATGTGGAGTCTTTATTACAGAAAGTCACAGTTAGTTGATCAGTCGTGATGTGTAATTTGGCATTCTAACATCAAATCATGTTTTACAAAATGTTACTGGGTTTGGTTGCCAAGAATTTTGAGCAACACACATTGTTTCACCGCAAATGCTTCCTGATATGATTTATTTATTCCTTGTATGTCTATCTGACTCAAAAGAGAAGCCATTGCACAAGTAGAAATAGCAACACACAGTGGCCAGGATCCAAAGAGCTACTTTTGGCTTGCTCAAAGAGCTTGTGCACATGCAGTAGAATGTTTGTTTTTGAACATCTTTCCTTTGAACATCTGACTTTACATTATACCACAGTTTTTGAATGTCCTCTTCCTGAACCAAGAAAAGCATCTAGCTATGCAACAAGTGTGGTTATTGTCCAAGAAAAACAAGAAGTCCTGCCTTCTACTTGGGACACACCAGTTGTGGTTCTTCTACACTGTGACTACCTGAAGGAGCATCTCCACCCCCACCGTTCAGCCTGGACACTGAGGTCCACTGCCAAGGGCCTTCTGGTGATTCCCTCACTGCGAGAAGTGAGGTTACAGGGAACCAGGCAGAGGGCCTTCTTGGTAGTGGTACCCGCCCTGTGGAACGACCTCCCATCAGGTGTCAAGGAAATAAACAACTACCTAACTTTTAGAAGATATCTGAAGGCAGCCCTGTATAGGGAAGTTTTTCATGTTTGATGTTTTATTGTGTTAATAATCTGTTGGGAGCTGCTCAGAGTGGCTGGGGAAACCCAGCCAGATGGGCGGGGTAATAATAATAATAATAATAATAATAATAATAATAATAATAATAATAATGAATCATTACACTAAACAAACTTCAAGCATCCATTCAGCTGATGTTGGGGAGTATGGGTTCTTCAGGCAATCAGGCACCTCTGTCTCTCTGAAGCTATGTGGTTACAGATAAGGTGAGGATTTCATCCAACTGCACAATAAATCATTTTCATGTTGTCTGCTTTGAGTTGCTTGGAAGGCCTCTGGTGCATCTTCATAGTTTGGTTCTCTCAACATTACCACCATCACTACCATCACTGCACTCCTCACATGTTTCTGTTCACATACCATCTCACCCCTATCCTTTCCCTTGATCTGTTCTGGTTTCATGAACTCACTTAAGACACCTTGCAGTGCAACTGAGCAAGGCTGAAGTCTTCTTCTTTGCTGATCACTCGAAGCCAAGGAAAACTGTCTTCCATAAACACAGTTTTAACAGTGAGTCCGTATGTGACTGTGGAGGCCAATTCTGAATCTACACATCCTTCCACAGTTGGGACATAAGTTTTTGGGCAGGAGTTGATCATGGTGAGGGTTTGCTAAACATGCCTTCCTCTTAGCTCGTTTCTCCCTTTTGTCCTGAGTTCGAGTGTCTTCAAAGCCCATGACACCTTTAGTAAAGGCTGTTCTCCAATTGGAGCACTCGTAGGCCAGTGTTTCCCAGTTGCAGTGTTTATACTAAGGCTGAAGAAAAGTTTGATGAGCCTTCCTGCCAAGGTCTAATGGGTCTTCTGTCGTTGAGAGCAGTAGCAGGAGAGTTCAGCGATCTTCCTCCGTTCACATGTACATGTCATGCATCCACCAGACAGATCAAACACATGCTTCCATAGTTTCCTTTTCCTTTGCAAGGAATATTTTATTACATTTTGAGGGAGCACATTTTAATCACAAACTCTTTCCCGGTTATCCTGCACATGCTATTCACACTTTGAAAATCGTGCTAATTAAAGCTGCATTTAGCATCACATGTGGGATCATCTTAATAGATGGTCCTGGTTGCAGGCAGGCCCTCAACCCAGTCCCCACACCTGGCGTGGGTGGAGCCATTTCCCTCATGCCAGGGTGGCACCACGATTACCCAGGGCTAATTGCCCAATCAACTGAGTGGCGTGATCGTGGGGGGGGGAGGTATAAAAGTGACAGTGCGATGTGTGCTAATTTAGGTGTCCTCTGGCCTTGCTTTGGACTTCGGTTGGTTGCCCGTCTTGGCAACCAACCTATTTTTCCATTTGGCAGATTGGCACTGGCTACTTGGTTTTCGCCTACCTCTTAGCAATCGTCAAAACTTTGTAAGGTTTGGCGGTTAGGCATTGGCTTATTGTTGAGTGGGGGAGGGGAGGTCGGCCATCGCTTGCTCCTCCATTGTCCAAGGGTATTCCGTTAAAGGAATCTGGGACCTGAATCCTGTCTGAAGTCCGCTTGAGGGGCTAGGGCCATGCCAGGCCTCTGGGAACACCAGGGAGATGCAGGCGGGTTCCCCCGGAGCAGCTCCCCTTTGGGTGGTTTACACAGAGGCGTAGCAAGCCCAGGTGGTACCCAGTGCAGAATTTTTTTGTCAACCCCCCCCCCCCCCGCCCACGTGGCTCTGGTGAAAAGTGAAAAACATGAATTGCAAAAAAAACCTAGAGTCTACAGAACAAAACCAACTTCAGATATGAAATCAGCATTGAAAGAACATATAAGAACAGTTGAGAAATGTCATGCAACATAAAATTTTAAAAATCTTCCCCAGTGGGGGGGGGGCGCCAAGTGTCACCTGGGTGGCACCCAGGGTGACCCGCCCCCATCGCCCCCCTTGCTACACCACTGGGTTTACATAAAATTCAATTTCCGTCCATACTTCATGTTTTCTATGTAGAACAAGAAGGAGAGAAGTGTTTCAAAAGGACTGATGCATGGTGACTATAAATAAAAAATAGCATATATTTCTAGAAGGACATTATTACATTATGAAAATACATAAATTTTCCATCTCATATAGCTTTCATTCAATTCTGCTTCCTTGAGAGCCATTAATGAACATATTTGCAAGTTTTTGAAAGAGCCATATAAATCACTGCAAACCATTTAAAAAGTAGATGTCTTTCTCATAGCAAAATCTGAACTATTGCTTGAACTATAGCTTGGTAATCCAATTTAGCACGGCCACTTTAGCACAAAAGCACCACATTCCTTACTGCAGATTGATGGAAAAGGCATTTCCAATAGTAAAACCAACAGTATTTTTGTTTTATCTAACACTTAAATGTCTAACATCAGTGCTCTAGACAGAAAGATGACTTGAAGATTCTACCTCAATCTGGTGTACTCCATCAGCAGAATGTAAAGTAGTGTGGTTAAAAATGAATAGATTCCCATCCTTCCTGTAAAGAACAAATCAATGTTCACCTTACACATGCAAAATAACTAGGTTAAAACATACGTAAACATCAACCTTGATGTCATCAATAAAATTTTCAAAACCTTCAGTCATAGTAACAGTTACAGGTAGGTAGCCGTGTTGGTCTGACGTAGTCGAAACAAAATTTTAAAAATCCTTCCAGCAGCACCTTAAAGACCAACTAACTTTTTTATTTTGGTATGAGCTTTCGTGTGCATGCACACTTCTTCAGATACCAAGTAGCCCTGCATATGGAAGTTTTTAATATTTGAGTTTTTTGTGTTTTAATACTGTGTTGGAAGCCACCAAGATTGGCTGGGGCAACCCAGTCAGATGGGCAGCATATAAATAACATCATCATCATCATTACTACTACTACTTCTATTAACCAGGTACCACACCTTGAGTTTCTTTGAGGAAAGGTGAGATATAAATGTAATGATGATGATGATGTTATTTATATGCTGCCCATCTGACTGGGTTGCCCCAGCCAATCTTGGTGGCTTCCAACACAGTATTAAAACACAAAAAACTCAAACATTAAAAACTTCCATATGCAGGGCTACCTTCAGATGTCTTCTAAAAGTCAGATAGAGATTTATTTCTTCTGCTCCCCATTTTATCATCTCAAGCACTCATGAGTACTGCAAACACACACACATATATTTAAAACATTCCCCACACAAAATCCCCAGGGCCTATTTACCTATTTGTCTGTAGTATTGTTCTCTCGAGAGAAGCCACTATGCCAGCAAATTTCATCCACTTCTGTCAAAAGTATTTTTTTAAAAAGAAGAAGTTAAAGACAAATTTTAATTTATCCATAATAGTGAAAGTGGAGGAGACACAAAGCTTCGTTTTCCAAATTTGGACCCAAACCAAATTGTCCATCTCCAATGCACTTTGGATCAAAGTGGGCTAATTTTCAAAGCACCAAATCAAGGTCTGAACTGATTCTTGTTATTGTTGCTGATGAAAGCGTCTCTCGTGGACCTATAGGATCAGTTTGTGGGTCCAAAATGTGTCCCTGCCTTGACGTGAAACACTGAAAATCCAGAAGAGGAGCTATTTCCGTGTCTTTTTCATCCATTGTTCTCCATACTCTTGGCTAGTAGATGCAGCTCAACACTACATGGAGAAAAAGATTAAAAGTAGCGAAAGTTCAGAGCAGAACAGGGGGAATAATTGCAAAGACGGAGCTGCCACGAATGGGTGTGAGATCTCTGTTTAATGTATTCATCTGAAACATAAGATGTCTCTACGTTTTCACTCAACTCTCAGTGTTGCTTCTCTGTCTTTTATTTTTCAACCTTGTCAAGTAATACTACCATTTATGTTTAAAAGACATGTAGAAGAAACCTTAAATGACTCTTATGTAGCACACATTATGCAGGCTCCTCTAAAGTGCTTTTACAATGAATCTCCAAGGACCCTGAGGTCGCTTGCTGCAATGAACTGGACATAACTAGCATGTATTCTAGAGAATCTTTTTTCTTTTTTTCTTTTCTTTTTTTGCAAATGGATTGCCTGTGGGTGGTGATGGTTAGCTCACTTTTGAACAAAATTTTGACTCAACATATTATTCTGACAGTTCTAAGTAGGCTGGGGATTTTTGAACTATTTTTACTTCATATTTAATTGACGTATGCAGATGATACCCACATTTGAAGAAAAAATAGCTTCAACTATATAGCGCAAAATCTGCATGTTAAATGTAGCAAAACCCTTTTTGGATTTACCTTTAGAAATTGCAATAATTAGTTAAAATAGCCATTGTATGTCTTTTTAAAAAAGAAGTCCCCATAGTTTTAGGCAGCCTTTGCCAGCATTTCTATTCATAACTAGCCTACTTAATGAGAGATGTCGGTGATGAAAGCTGATGCATCTCCAGCAGTTTGTCCACCAGTCACCCTTAATTTTGGGTATGATGCACCATTCTGGCTTCCACAGAGTGATCACATGCTAGAAGTGTCATCATACTCAAGAAGTGACATTCCATCATTCACAGGATCTGTCAGAGAGATTGCCACCACCACAGAACGAGTTAGGAGGAAGGTCCCTTGCTACAACAGACCACTATCATCAATGGTGGCAAATTCCATTCATTATCCCATTCTCACTCTGGCCAACCAGATGCCTACTGGAAGCCTGAAAGCAGGACATGAGCACAACAGCAGTCTCTTCTCTCATGTTCCAAGCAACTAGCATTCAGAGGCATTTTGTCTGCGATACTGGAGGTAGTACACAGCCATCATGACATTATTATTATTATTATTATTATTATTATTATTATTATTATTATTATTATTATCTATACTACCCTTCATCTGAGGATCACAGGGTGGCTTACAATATAAAAAACACAATAGTAAATACCATACAGTGGTACCTCAGTTTGCGACCGCAATCCGTTCCGCGGAGGCGTTCGCTCGCTGAAGGCACACTTCTGCGCTTGCGCGAAGCGCCGATAGAGCGCTTCTGCACACACACATGCTGCGCAGATCGCTTCTGCACATCTGACGCCGCAGAACCTGGATGTAAACACTTCCGGGGCCGCAGCGTTTGCTCGCCGAAGCATTCGTAAACGGAGGTAGTCGTAAACCGAGGTTCCACTGTAGTACAGTGGTACCTCGGGTTAAAAACCTAATTCATTCTGGAGGTCCGTTCTTAACCTGAAACTATTCTTAACCTGAGGTACCACTTTAGCTAATGGGGCCTTGCGCCTCCCCTGAAAGATTTCTGTTCTCATCCTAAAACGAAGTTCTTATCCCAAGGTACTATTTCTGGGTTAGCAGAGTCTGTAACCTGAAGCACCTGTAACATGAAGCGTCTGTAACCCAAGGTACCACTGTAACAAGCAAAAACAATTACCCCCACTCCCATTTTAAAGGCCAGAGGACTGGGAGACTTGCAGCCTTATCCTCAACTTGTCTCAAATCCTTTTAAAGCTGTACACATTTGTAGCCACCCCTACATCTTCTGGTAGGGAATTGCATAGTTTAACTATATGGTGTGTGAAGAAGGCCTGGTGATCCATTCATTTTTAATTTGTTAATATGGCCAGGAATGGCCTCTTACCACTTTCCTGGGTGGGCAGCGGTTGTGCCCCCTCATGATCAGCTGCCACCCCTGGCAGCTAGAGCACACTTGTCTGTCTGGCTGTTTGTAAATTTCCCTGGCTAGATGGGCCACAGGGCGGGACTGCCCAACAAAAAGTAAAAACTAAATGGACCAATCAGAGCCCCCCCCCCGGTGGGTAGTGCCTTGCTGGCTAACTGGGTATTGGCTGCTCCCATGACTGGTCAGGCAGTGATGTATAAAAGCCAGTTGCCTGGAACTTTAAGCTGTATTTTAAGATTCTTCTTAATTGATGGTTTTAATGTTTTAGTGGCATACGGTACTTCTCATTTTTCTTTTCTTTCCATTACTACCTGCATTTGTTTCTTCCAAAATTTGTGTTCCTTTTCCTTCTCCTCATATGGGCACAACTTCCATTTTATGAAGGAAGTCCTCTTGCCTCTAGCAGCCTGCATATTTCCTGATTCTCTCTGAGCTTCTATTACTGTGTTTTTGAATAACCCCCTATGAATTCTCGAGAGATTCTAACCACTTGACCTTCCCTTTCAACTTCCTTTTAACCACTTCCCTCACTTTTCAGACGTTTCTTCCTTTGAAGTCAAATGTGACACTGTTGGACTTCCTTATCAATGGTTCCCTCAAATACCTGTTGAATTTGATGGCATGGAAGAGAGAGGCAGGTTATTGATGATTCCAGGCAGTAAGAATAAGGTCTGAGAGCAAAGTAGACAAAGGATTTCTGAAAGACAAAAGGAGATACAAGGTGTTTTACTTGCGTATGACAGGGACTGATCCAGCAACAGTTTTTAGAATCCAGGTTGTAGAACATATATCAGCCTCCAAAAAGTCTGTGAAGTTTCCTCTCTTGCCTTTGAATAACGCAGCTTACAGTAAACTGTTTCAACAGTAACAAGTTACCGTCACTTGCACCTGATCATTCAAAGAGCATTTCTTTTTTCTTACCAATACAAACCCAAAAGTTCATGTCTAATCAAAAGAACACAAGTGGAGAATTTAAAAGCTAATGGCGGGAAGTTGTTTGATCATGTGGTCATCTTTGAAAAGTTCTGTGAAGAAATTATCAAACCCTGTCCTGCCCCAAATGCTAGGGTAATTTTAAAGACACTTTATGAATTATAGCTCTCCCCAGGTAAATCTTGACAGCTATGTATGAGTCAGTGCAGTTCCAAGGCAGCAGTGAATTATGTATAATCTCTTTCTAAACTAGTTTCATTTTTGTCATGAATATTCATTCCAAGGAGCTCAATTAGAATTCCCTACACAGCAGGTGACTCAAACAGCAAATTCCTATCAGGTATGAAGAATATGCTGGAACAGTTTATTATTTTCTGCAGATACACAATAATACAAACATAGCACACATTTCAATCTCTGCAAATGCAAGTTTTGTGTACAGCTAAATTAAGCACAATTTCTTAGCAATGATTTAAAGGAGATAAATATCCACCGAGCAGATAATACATTCCTTAAATAAACATATAAGAATAAACATATAAGAACACACACACATTTTATTATTCAGCTACACCCATTGTAGCTGGAGCAACCTGTTGGCCATCTGTGGTTTGTCTTTATGTAGTGTGTGAAATGGCCCAAAGGGTTTGACTAAAAGCATTTCCACATAGGACTTAAAGCACATCATATTTCAGCTGGCTGTGTCAATATAAAAGGACAAAATCTAGAAGGCTCCCTCTCATCACAAAACACCTCTTTGCATGAGGTCTGTTTTGCTGGCTAGGCATGCAAATAGGTCTGAGATGAGACCAGAGAATAATGACTGCTTATATCACCAAGGGACTGCTGATTCTTCTGTGCAGCAGTGCAGATCTGTCATACTCCTATTTCTAAGAGAAATACACAAAAGGTTACAGGTTCCCTTACCTCTCTAATTTCCCATCTCACCGATATTAACAAGGGAGATCAGGAAGAGATCGAGGCAGAGAGTCAGACATGTGGAGCATTCTCATAAAAGGCTAGCAAAATGTCTGCATAATTGTGTAGATAAACCTAAAGCAAAGATGGGCAACCTGCCACCCATGGATCTCATGCTACCCCATCCTCATTTCATGTGTTCCCTTAACATGGCCTGAAACTGACCCATTGTTCCATCCCACCAGAGTGCTTTCCTTGCTTCTGTTTGTTTCTTCCTGATCTATTTGCTGAAAGTTTTCTGCTTCTCTTTCATCATAAAGCAAAATGCCTTTCTCTTGTAGCATCCCACAAATTGGATTCCAAGCAGGTGTCCTCACTAACGCTGCTGCTCTCCCAAAGAAATATGACTTTCTTTTCCTAGGAGGAAAAATCCATTCAGGTATAAATATATACTATTCCAAACTCAAGCATTAGAATTTTTTTTAAAACCAGATAAAATAAAGGCATATGGTTCATTCCTCATGAGGAAGAATGACAGTTTCCCAATAGGGGCTGAAAAATATTTATGAGAAATAGTGTAGAGGAAGTGTCCACCCATTTGCACAGTTGAATAGATGTGGAAACTATACCAAAGGAATCCCAAACCAGTCATGTTTAACAGGCCGAAAAGCATAACTTTGGGCTCAAACAGGCCCATCCAGAAGAAAAATGGCTTCTCTTTGGTCAAGAGGCAATCTAATACAGTCGTACCTTGGAAGTCAAATGGAATCCATTCCAGAAATCCATTTGACTTTCAAAAGATTCGAAAACCAAAGTGCGACTTCTGATTGGCTTCAGGAAGCTCCATCAGACATTTGGCTTCCAAAAATAGTTTGCAAACCAGAGCAGTCACTTCCAAGTTTGCAATGTCACTTCCAATGTTTGCAATGCTGAACCCTACCACCACCACCACCAGTTAGCCTGTCCAGATTTTGAAAACTTTCATTTGAGTACATCCTATATCTTTGACCAAGTGTTCCCCTCCTACCTGGTGCAGAATACAGTGGTACCTCGGGTTACAGATGCTTCAGTTTGCTAATGCTTCAGGTTACAAACTCCGCTAACCCAGAAATAGTACCTCGGGTTAAGAACTTTGCTTCAGGATGAGAACAGAAATCATGCTCCGGCGGCACGGCGGCAACAGGAGGCCCCATTAGCTAAAGTGCTGCTTCAGGTTAAGAACAGTTTCAGGTTAAGAACGGACCTCCGGAACGAATTAAGTTCTTAACCAGAGGCACCACTGTATTTAGAAAAATTGACATTCTTGAAGAACGTAAGGGTTACATTATGTAATACAAAGAGTCCTTTCCTGCCTATATGTTGTCATGGTTCAACATAATTTTGGCATGATTACAGTACTGTACAATACTAATTTGTTTTCTTTAAATAAACAAGAAAGAAGAATGCTTTTTACATAGTTTACCTTCTTGTTTCTAGCCTAAACTGGCACTGAAATAATGGAAAGACACACAGAGAGAGAAAATTTAGCCAAAAATGTATCCTTCAGTTGTTGAGGATCTTCTATAACAATAACAGTTTATTCAACTAATGCTTCAAGAACATCATCCAAGACATTGTTTGAAAGTGCAAGAACCATTGTGCTAGTGGCAGTAAAAAAAAGAGAAAAATCTATATATTTTTATATTCTCTCTGAATCATCCATGGCTAAGTGGCTAAAAGCAGGGTTCTTTATGTGAGGGAAAAGAATTGTATTTGGGCTTGAAAGTTTTGTGGCAAGTGTTAGTCTAATGGAATTTGAAGTGGAGGAGATATCGATTCCCCATAAAAGCCAGCCTTAATCTTTCAGTTTCTGCAAAGCTGGGGCAAGGGGAGTCTTTATCAAGTGACATTAAATGCATTTCTGAAAATTTGCCACAAGCCCTGGTTCCTTGTAATTCCTCTGAATAACAGAAGTCCATGGATGGTTAGAACAAACTAGGATCAAACCATGGTTTGATATGATGCTTTGTTAACCAATTATAGTTTGGACAAACCACAATTCAGATGTCATGAGAGAGTGCGATTAGTTCTAAAGATAAAGTAGACATCTTTTTTTTTTATCTTCTCAATGTACACATGAAGGAGAAAGCGGAGCTTACGAGCTCAACACACAGGTTCATTCCTTTAACTGTGAACTGTGCCTAAATGTGTAAGCAAGTGAGAAGACTCAAGTGCTACTAGTTTAATCATATAGAGTGTGGGTTTTTTTTAAATGACTTTTTGATAGCCAAAAATACTTTTTGAGGTGTGCAGAATGATATTTAGCCTGCCTCAGGAGGGGGGGGGGGGATACTTTCCTAATCTTGTGTTTCTTGCTATTTTTTAAAATAGCAGTCATGACTAACACAATGAACAAATGTTGATATCTTGGTACATTGAGAGTGATTTTGACTATCTAATCAAGTTTAACTGGGTATGACTAATGGTCTGTTGTTTCATAGCTCTAAGCCTTTCAATACAAAAACCTTAATTATTGACCTCCCCGCTACAACACCATACAAGTATTTGTTCCAAGTAGAAGTTTTACATCTGCAAAGTCACTTTTAATTTATCCTGGCTTCCTTTTCAGCTGTTCAGCTCATACACATGCAGATTTAATGACAACCTGGAAGAGCACCCTTGTCTTGGACAATGCAGAACCACCTAATTTTGCAGAATCTCTTATGGAATGAAATTGCCTATTATGTGCATTGCTACAGTGGGTAGGGAACTGAAAGGGCATTTACGAACCTTCTTGAAATCAAATTGCCAGCTAAGTCTAGTAGAAATCTGTCCTGGAAAATGACCTGAGGGACAAATGCAATAAAACCTTTCCTACCAATATCGCTACTGCATTTTTCACCTCAAGTCCAGTCCACTCTAGAAAGGCCTGATACATAAGTTTTAAAAGTGCTGCTCTAATTTTAGACCCTGTGGGCCTACCAATTGCTGTAAGACAATCCTCACAGTAAATCGCTTTCTCCCCTCTTTTAGGGCATCTATTTTATATCAGAATAATATTGATCATATGCAAATTCTGCCTGATATTTTGTATATGTGGTGTCTTGCCACAACACAATATTCAGTTCAAGTATCTTACAACAATTATGCATTATGTGCATCAAATTATGCATTATGTGTAAATCAAAAAATTAAATGGCATTTCAATTTCAACATCTCCCCACAGGTTTAAATCAGCTTTCATGGAAAATATTGTATTGTATTGTATTGTACTGTACTGCACTGTACTGTATTTTGTTGTACTGTATTGTATAGACTGAATAATTCCAGGTGAATAATTCCTGGTTAATAGGCTTGTCAACAAAATAGGCTGGTTGAAAAGTTTGCAAAGTACCATTGATCAAACTTGCTCTGTTTCCTTTATCTGATGGAATCCTTAATTTTAATATTTACAATTAATACAGGATTCGATAAAGACTTAGTCATGCTTAGTAGGCCTGCTGAAATTAATGAGTCTTAATTTTGTCATGCTAACTTATGTCCCTTTGATTTCAATAGGTCTACTCTAAGCTAACTTAAGTCTGGATCCAACCCATATTAATATTCATTCACGTCTGCCAGTGCCAACTGGCAGTGATTGGGTTCTACATCTCATTTAAGAATCCATACAATTAAGTATAGGCTGAAGCTGACAAGGGTCGTACATCCTTCTGCTGTAGTGACAGATAGAGATAGAAAGAGCCCTCATTTGCGTCTCATTTGAAATGATTTCCTCTTATTCCACAAGAATTATTGAAATGATCAGGTGGAAGGAACATAGTCCACATAGTGGACTATGTGGATAGTATTTGACACATGAGAACAGAATCTCATCTCAGTAGAATCTTATTCAAACCATGTTGAAAATTTATGAACTAATTCCATTCATTGTTCTGTTCCTACAGATTGTACAGTCCAGAGAAAGTTGGTTGAGCCTATTTATTAATGGACGGTGGATAACAGCAGACGTCCTGTTTTGATAATTTAATAGCTACTCACTGAAATACCATTGATTTCAATAGAATGTAGGTGCGAGCAGCATGCACCAGAGTGCTCAACTTTTTCCAGATTATTTTGTTATACTACCTGAAGTTTTAATGCTAATATACTTTAATCCTTTGTTGTTGTTGTTGTTGTTGTTGTTGTTGTTGTTGTTGTTGTTGTGTCAACAAGAGTCATTTAGTCATGTCCGACTCTTCGTGACCCCATGGACCAGAGCACACCAGGCACTCCTGTCTTGCACTGCCTCCCGCAGTTTGGTCAAACTCATGTTCGTAGCTTCGAGAACACTGTCCAACCATCTCGTCCTCTGTCGAAATGAATTAATATTTTACAACTAGCTCTCGGTATCAAGGAAATGTCCTCTAATTGAATCTGATGGGGACAGTTCGCAGCTTATCCACTAGATGTCAGTCAACAGTCAGAATAGTTTTTAATTTCAAGCACAGAAATAAAACCTTTAAAATGAAACAGTAAACTAATTATTAGCCATTTGTTCTTTATTTTATAGTCATGTCAGTACTTCTCTTAAAATTTAGTGTCACTCTATAACAAAGTAACATATCTTTCAAATGAGTTTTCATTCTTAGCATAAACTGCATCGCACTTAAGTATAATTATGTATATATGAACTCTGTTTATTGCATGCCAGCTGCCAAATGGAAATAATATTAGTTTCTGAGATTAACCAAGATTAACAATTTCTCTGGAATACTTTCACCTTTTTCGAATGATTGGCTGCCCCTGGACTCAGGGGGAAATTCCACCCACTAATGGATTGCTCATAGTAGTTTCGGATAACTGATTAAGAGAAACCCACTAAGTTACCAAAAGTTATACGTAATCTTAATTGATATGAGAATAGTGCACAAGAGTATTGCATATACATTTTCAAGCCATATAGCACTTGTTTCTCAACTTTTCATACTTCTACTTTTGTTGCATTTTTTATAAAAAAAAAGGAGAAAAGAGCTGTGTTTTTTTTTTTTTTACTATTTGGTTTAGGTGAGAATATTGCAGGGTAGCAAGCACTGTGTTGGTTTAGCTTAAATCCTGAACCATAGTTTGTCATTATGAAGAGGAACTTGGGCTCTCCCATTTCCTTCAGCCTGCCCATAATGAGAAGTTTGAAAGCTTTGGTTATTGATCTTAACTATGGTTTGCTTAAATAAGACAGCTAAGCCATAGTTTGAGAAACTGGCTTGTTTCAACAAATTAAAATGAACCAAATCTTAGGATTTGGACACAATGCTAAACACT
This sequence comes from Zootoca vivipara, assembly GCF_965207765.1. Taxonomy (NCBI): domain Eukaryota; kingdom Metazoa; phylum Chordata; class Lepidosauria; order Squamata; family Lacertidae; genus Zootoca; species Zootoca vivipara. The sequence goes on from NC_142587.1 coordinate 62,423,662, forward strand.
GGTTAATCTAAAATGAAAGTAGAAGCTTCTGATCGTCTGCTGCACCCGAGAGTAAAAGGAGGAGCCTGTGGGTCCAAGGTTAACTGTAGCTCATGCATGGTCTAGCATCCATGAACTGGACTTGCTATATTCAGAGACTTCTTCAAAAATATTTGCCTGTCAATATATGGATTTGACTTAACCAAAAATACTTTTCTTTCAGAAACACATACCTTACATTACATCAGGCAACCCCAAACTTCAGCCCTCCAGATGTTTTGGACTACAATTCCCATCATCCCTGACCACTGGTCCTCTTAGCTAGGGATCATGGGAGTTGTAGGCCAAAACATCTGGAGGGCCACAGTTTGGGGATGGCTGCATTACATGGAGAAAGTGTCCTACAGAAGTGATTAATATGGTGGGTTGGAATCACCCTCCTAATACTGGCATTGCTAATGTTTACCTGGACAGGACTGGGGAAGGATGGCAGTGAGGTTCAGAGCTTGTAGCTGAACTTGCAGAGGTGCTGGATTGGCAGTGAGAGGCCCAGTGATGCAACCATAGAGCTCTAGCATCACCACGACTGTGCCCCAGCCAAATAAGCAACCATGACACTAGTGTCAGGAGAGTGACTCTTTTCCTCTACATATGTTGGTACTGGATTATATTCCGGAATGGCACAGGGAGGAACTCTGCAAACTGAATGCTTCTGAGAGTGAGAGGGGAGGAAGGTATTTTTGTGATTCATCTCCCTGCCATGGCAATCCCATATGCTCCCAAAGATCTGCCCCGGAGGATTGGGGGATCTCTGGTGTGGTGTGGGAGGTGGCGCTGGGGACTGCATGGTAGAGGAGAAATTGGTCAATATCACTGCCCTCCCACCACTGCCCTTGAGAGCATCCAGTTCCCTGATCGGTTGCCCTTTTCTTGCCAAATGTTTGCAGTCATACTTGAATTCCATAATTGAAACCTTGTTTTCATGCCATTGGCGGCTTGGCCTCCCTCTTGGGAAACAATGGAAGAGTGTGCCTTTGTGGGTAAAGTCAAACTGCTGGAAGGTTACAGCACCTGCTGTGGCTGTAGAGACTGATACAGGAGAGACATGTTTTGTTGCAGCTGGGCAGATGAAGGTGCCTGGTTGTGCTGCTGCAGATGCACCATGGCGTTTCTTCTCTTTGCACTCATCCCAGTGATTATTCCTCCTCTGGCCACTGTTATGCATACATAACCTGACTGCCTATCTCCAGTCACTGTGATCGTCTGGAAGGGATTCCCACATGGCAGGGTTGATGTTGCCAGCCTTCATGTCAAGTTTGCAGATATCTTTGTAGCACAGAGTTGGTTTGCCAGTGGGCCAGATGCCTGAAGCCAGCTCCCCCATTTGCTGTTCTATCAGCTGCCCCAAGACCATTTCCTATAGGTAGAATTCTTTAAAGTTAAAATAGTGCTGTAGACATCACAGGGATATAGCAAGGTGGAGTTAATATACTGTTGCAAACAAGAGAGAATAAAGTATCTTTGCACCACAAAGCACGTGACTATAAATACCGTACTTGGGAAAGGGTTGAAATAAATTTTGGGGACAACACCACCAGTGCTTGGTAAAGGAATCAATGATGTAGATTATCCTTTGTTTGAAAAATTACAAAATAAAATTTCTAGAAGAAGAGAGCTGGAAAATTGTAAATTACATTGTTACTGCCAGATGTACCTCTCTGAATACCTAAAATTTGTAACATTTTGGACAGTTGCCAAACTTGCTAGCTTTGTTTTTCTTCTGTAATGAATGTTAACCAATCTCTGGAGTTCAACAGAACTGTGGAATAAGTGCATGAGACAGTTGGCAAAAAGCAAGTGGTCAGAAAAAAGACCCACATGTCCAGACCATGAAGATGAGTGTTTTGAATCCACATTCAGTCTCTCATATTTGGAAAACACAAATCCAGCAATTTAACATTGTCTACAACATCTTTAATAAATATGTATTCCAGGGAAGTGCCTATAAAGAAGGAGTGAGGAGAGGGTGAAAGCTGGTCACTTTAGAAACATTGGTTTCTGAGAGCCATTCTAGCGCTGCATTGGTGAAAGGTTTTAGGAAGGATTCTATTTGAAACAGAAGAGCATCTTAATGGATAGTTCTACCTAGTCTGTAGTATAGGCTACCTACTTTTCAATATTACTTCTGAGTAGACATGGTTAGGTTTCTCGCTTAAATACACTGGACCTTTAGTTACTAATAACAGCTTTCTGTGGTCCTCAGGTGGTCACAGAGAGCTACCACAGCAGGCTATTTGTCTGGTCCAGGATTATCTATTCTGACAGCAGCTTTGTTTGATTCTGGCATCTGTCTGTCTTGAGAGAGAATGGAAGAGTGTCCCATCGGGGGGTAAAGTCAAACTGTTGGAGACCAATGTGGAAGAGAGATGTCTTATTGGAGCTGGAGCAGATGAAGGTGTCCGGTTTTGCTGCTACAGATGCACCAAGGCACTTCTCTCTGTGCTCCTTCTAGTACCGTAGCCATTTCTACTCTAGTCACTGCTGTAGGTAGTGTAAAGGTAAAGGTAAAGGACCCCTGGATGGTTAAGTCCAGTCAAAGCCGACTATGGGGTGTGTGGTGCCCAACTCACTTCAGGCCAAGGGAGCCAGTGTTTGTCCACAGGCAGATTTCTGGGTCATGTGGCCAGCATAATAATAATAATAATAATAATAATAATAATAATAATAATAATTTATTTATACCCCACCCATCTGGCCGGGTTCCCCCAGCCACTCTGGGCGGCTTCCAACAAAATATTAAAATACAGAAATCCATCAAACATTAAAAGCTTCCCTAAACAGGGCTGCCTTGAGATGCCTTCTAAATGTCTGGTAATTGTTGTTCTCTTTGACCTCTTGAGCATGACTAAACTGCTTCTGGTGCAATAGAACACCGTGACAGAAACCAGAGGGCACAGAAATACTGTTTACCTTCCCTCCGCAGCGGTAACTATCTACTTGCACTGGTGTGTTTTCGAACTGCTAGGTTGGCAGAAGCTGGGACAGAGCAACGGGCGCTCACCCTGTTGCAGGGGTTCGAACCACCGGCCTTCTGATCAGCAAGCCCAAGAGGCTCAGTGGTTTAGACGACAGCGCCACCCACTCCCTAGCGGACACAAGACCTGTCTGTCTCCAGATAGAGGCCTTTCCTATCAGTTGCTTCCTGCTCCTTTGGATGTTGGAGATTTAACCTGGGACCATTGAAAGCAATGGAGCTAAGGTATCTCCATATGGTCCTCAGTTCTGGAGTTGTGTTAGGGTCCAACATTTTTATTATTCACAGTTGTAATATTGGGGTAGGATAGCTAGGATACTTACCTTGAGCAAGTTGTTGTTGCTGCATTTGGGAGAGGAGGGAAGAGGAGGAGTGGTAGTATTGTTTTACTAAATTAATAACCACCCTAAAAACCTGTTATCCTAAATACTAGGGAATAAGGCCCATTTAACACAGTGGTATTTACTTCCAAGTAAACATATATCAGACTGTGGTACCAAAAAAAAAGACCATAGGCATTTAGTTGTTTAAGAATGGATGAGATTGCTTGCATTTTGCAGTCAGTGAACATCTGGGACCAATGCCACTAAAATAATACATGAAAAGTGGTAAGAGGAGGCAGCTAAAGCTGTTTCAGTTGTCAAGGGCATTGTCAGACACCAAATTGCTAAATGGCTCTTGCTACACAATAATGCACGTAACCAAGAAATGTACCATGTAGCTTGATGAATCTCCTGCTGTTTCCTGATTAGTATGTCTATGGTTATTTCCTATAATTTTAATGAGAGTGACGTTTCTGGGAGTGCTTTATTGGTGAAGACCAAGCCTGCAGCCTCTGAACAAGGGTTTTTATCTTTATAATAATCTTTTAAGAGATAATAACATTCCACGTGAATGGCATCACTCAGTCTGCACTGATGGTACTTTCACTATGACAGGCAAAGGATTCTTATTACAAGAGAGAAAGCTTTTAAGACTGCAGATATGTATGTAGGTTTGGATAACACACGAACAGGCTCGAATCAAACTGATTCTCAGCTTTCATCTGAATCTTCCCAATCCATTCCAGGATTGGGAATTCGGACCTCCCCACAGCCAGATACAATTGTTGCCCCTTAACCCTTATCACTGCTGTTTTTTAAAGGATTGGCCATTTAAAATGGCATTGCACATGTTGTGAATGAAGATGCATAATTTAGAATGTCTACTGAAAGATAAGGGACCCAGGTGGCGCTGTGGTTAAACCACTGAGCCTAGGGCTTGCTGATCAGAAGGTCGGCGGTTCGAATCCCTGTGACGGGGTGAGCTCCTGCCAACCTAGCAGTTCGAAAGCACGTCAAAATGCAAGTAGATAAATAGGAACCGCTACAGCGGGAAGGTAAATGGCGTTTCCGTGCGCTGCTCTGGTTTGCCAGAAGCGGCTTTGTCATGCTGGCCACATGACCTGGAAGCTATACGCCGGCTCCCTCGGCCAATAATGTGAGATGAGCGCGCAACTCCAGAGTCGGTCACGACTGGACCTAATGGTCAGGGGTCCCTTTACCTTTTTACTGAAAGATAATGGCTTGACTGCACTTGCATAGGGTATACCAGGAACATAATTGTTCCTCCACAAGGCATCTCTGAACTATTCAGCCTGTTTTCCTGGCCCTTTGCCTCTTTGGAACTGTGTTAATCTACATTCCTGCCAAGGTCTGCAACCCAACTGTCTATCCTTAAAATGCTGCTCTTTAAGGTGGATTTATAGATTTGCTGGAAAGGAGGCTCAAGCATGTCCATTTCTATTAGATAAACTGTTCTTCTCTGTAAGAAGATGGTGAAAGGAAATAGAGTACTCTAAACCTGCCTTTTCAGATTAATCCTTTAACACAAGCTGGAGAAACTGTGGTCCTCCAGATGTTACAGGACTACAACTCCCATCATCCCTGACCATTGACCAAGCTGATTGGGGCTGATGGGAATTGGAGTACATCAATAAGTAGGCAACAATTGGTATAGTTATTAGGGCTAGGCAAAGAGATTTCCCTAGGCATGGAATTCTTACCAAGGTTTTAATCGATTCAATTGGGTCTGCCACCCCCTGGTCGCTTCCCTTGCCAACCCCACCTGGGCCACCTACTCATTTACCTGTGGGTCTGAGCCACCCACCCACTCACTTGCTTACCTGTCTGGACTACCACCCACTCATATGGGCCACCTGCCTGCTTCCCTGCCTACATTTCCATCCTCCTCCCCCTGCAATACCGCTGTTCTCTCATTGTGCTGCAGTTCACATGAGTACTTGTTGGGCAGCAACATAAATTGCAGCATTATGACATGCTATATATATAATTTTATTCTCTAGTTAGAAAAAACACACCAGAATTTTACTTGAATTTGCTGCACTTTTAACATTCAATGTGTGGTTTTTTTCAAGCAAGCAAACTTGAGCGTAAGAAAACCTTGATAAGAATTCCATGTCTTGTGAAACCTTTTTGCAGAAATCTGCAAAGTGCTAGAAAAATCTAAGTGCACACTATTTCTCACTCTGAAAATGAGAGGAATGTAGTCAATTTACAAGGCTACATAGGCTGCAATCCTTAATACAGTCATACATACATACAATAATGGTTTTTAATGTCTAGAAAGGGGATGCTAAAGCACTCCAGTCTAGAAATCCTGTTATGGAAGATAGAACAATTTGAAGGAAGATCCAGAGCTGGCATTAACTCCAGATTAAATTTCTCAGTGTTTAAAAGACATTATGGGTTTTTTGGTGTGTGTTTTTAAAGCATTGTTAACACAGACCCAGGTGGCGCTGTGGGTTAAACCACAGAGCCTAGGGCTTGCTGATCAGAAGGTCGGCGGTTCGAATCCCTGCGACGGGGTGAGCTCCCGTTGCTTGGTCCCAGCTCCTGCCAACCTAGTAGTTCAAAAGCACGTCAAAATGCAAGTAGATAAATAGGAACCGCTACAGAGGGGAAGTAAACGGCGTTCCCATGTGCTGCTCTGGTTTGCCAGAAGCGGCTTTGTCATGCTGGCCACATGACCTGGAAGCTATACGCCGGCTCCCTCGGCCAATAATGCGAGATGAGCGTGCAACCCCAGAGTCGGTCATGACTGGACCTAATGGTCAGGGGTCCCTTTACCTTTAGCTTTACCTAACACAAGATCACACACAGCAGTACTGCGACATTTGAGCAATAATTATAAAATGTAGATTGATTTGCAAACCCATTACTTGTCCAATGGCCAGTGTATAATACGGTTCTTTTTTAAAGACTTTTGGTTTAATGATGCTTCAAGGACTATTCAAATCTTGTAGCAGTTGAAATCATGATTCGTTCCCAATTCTCTCTGTAGTGAGATGTGTAGAACATAATTAAGAGACAGCTAAGAATCTGCTGAGTTGTGCATTCTTCCAACATGCTTTAAGGAAAATATTATAGATGCATGAGTATTCCTTTTACTTGATAGCAGCAATTTAAAAGTGGGTCTTTGTAATTATGCTAATAATACCTGCCATTATATTTCACAACATACTGTGCAGAAGGGTAAGGGTTAGTGAACATTTTCATCCCTGATGTGCTGCAGTGAACCAAGGGGAAGTTTCTTCATTTATTATTTTGTTTAATAAGTGTTACAAAAAAATAGCCCTGCTTTTGTCTAGTGTTCAGCTGAGCAAACTCAGAAAATGGCAGTTGAGAAGCAAGATGTGGAGCCTGTCTGTTTTCAGGAAGGCTAAAATATGTTGCCAGTTTGGCATAATGACCATAAAGAAAAAGCAATGGTTAAGAAGAGGAATTTCACATATTGATTTGAAGGAACCAGTCATACACCTCCCTGAATGAATGAATGAATGAATGAATGAATGAATGAATGTCTTAAACATGGACCACGGTGACAGGTAGATTTCCTAATGTAATGGGTACAATCAACTGTTATTGGTGTTCTGTTCTAAATCATAAAGAAAAGTTTACAAATGAAGAAGGAACATTTTACTAAACATCAATCCATACAATATCCCCTCTACTATCTGCCATTTTGGAAACTGAATAATTTGATGTAGGGGAGCAATGTGGGATATCATGTGAGATTAAGGGCCAAACAACTTACAGTGGTACCTTGGTTCTCAAACTTAATCCGTTCTGGAAGCCTGTTACAAAACCAAAGCATTCCAAAACCAAGCCATGGTTTCCCCATAGAAAGTAATGCAAAATCAATTAATCCGTTCCAGACTTTTAAAAAACAACCCCTAAAACAGCAATATAAAATGAATTTTACTATCTAAAATGAAAGCAGTAAACAATGTACTGCAGTCACACAACCAATCAATCAGGAGCTGAACTAGGTTCCACACAGTCACAAAAACAAAACAAAAAGAGAGCTGCAAAAACAAAAACACAAAATAAATAGCAAAAATAGACAGACCTCAGAGTAACATTCAAAACGGAAGTGCAGCACTGAAAACGGAAGTGTGGCACTCAAAACAGAAGTGTGGCACTCAATTCAGAAGTGTAACACTCAAAACGGAACAGGTTCAGCTTCTGAAAAAAGTTCACAAACCCCGGAACACTTACTTCCAGATTTGCAGTGTTTGGGTTCCAAGTTGATTGAATACCAAGGTACCACTGTAACCAAGGTACCACTGTAATTGCATAAGTGCATAAGTGTAATTAAAGTGATTTTTTTTTAAAAAAAATGTGAATAACAACTGTGGGAAGAACTAAATAGCCTCTGGACTATGAAGATGGTAGGGGGAAGCTTAATTCTTTCTCTCCCTGCTATGGTCCTAACAAAGAGTGCCTCTTTGAAGCTGCTACTTGAATCCACAGGAATCTATTGTTGGCACTAATGACGGTTTCCTTTGAATTACAGTTTTTCCTGGGAGGGAAAGAGTTAATCTTCCTCTCCTCCCAACCTTGTAGTCCTGAGGGTACTCAGACTATGCTGTGGCTGCTATATACATAACAAAATAATAATAATAATGCACAAGTTAATTGTATTCACACATCATATCTATTTTGGCCCTGTCTCTAGGGTTTTGTTTTGTTTTAAAGCACATCATGCAAGCCTCCCGGGGAAATTCATGTTAACCTCATCACACAAATTAATGTAAGCAAACTCAAATATTTGCCTGCTCCCAAGGGTCTGATTCCCACAGTCAAAGAGTAGCTTATTGTTCTGCACTGAACTTGCCCCATGTACACAATTATGTCAATAAGCTACTGTGTTATATTCATTGATGTACAGGTATTTTTTTTCACCCTGGTCACATCTACACCACAGTTTCAAACTGTGGGTTGATAGTGGAATTGTGGTTTTGTGAAAGTGTGTTCAGGGATTTCTTAAAATGAAAAGGAAATTGCATCCGCACTCAGCCAGAAGGAAAGCCATACTAGTAATATTGCTCTGAAATTAATATAATTAGTGCTGCCCAAGTGCTGCTATGATGGCAGTAATTGTCTTTCAGTGAGCAAATATCCACATTGTGTGAGTCACCCTGCACTTGTGGGTTACATGGAGAAAGTACTCACTTCTTCTGAGAGCAATCTGGTCTGTGGAGTCTTCAGCAAGAACAAGAAAGAACAGACAGCTCATTTCTGTGCAGTAAAATTCAGAAGCTTGGTAACGCCTCTTCCAGGGTATGTGGCGGTATGTTTGTGGTTATTCCATAAATGTGCGAAAAGGATAAAGCCCATTGCTGTTCAAAATATATTCCGAAGATGCTTTGCTGTTTTAGAAACATGTGTGCTTTGTTTTTCTAATTGACTTTAGGTACTGTACTTTGCCTAGTGCTGTCCAAAAATTTCACTTGCATCTTTTTTTTAACATTTTCCATCCATTTCATGCCAAATTCCATGATTTAGTGGGGGAAGAAGACAGTTTTGTATATCTGAATTATAGCAGTTTCCTGGTGATTATTAAGGTGATTTCCAATTGCTAAGCAGCCACCAGCTAGCAACCAATACAACTGTCTTGTTGTGTGGTAAATTCTAAAACTTTGGCACACCCCATTGGGCAATCTGTGTTGTAGCCCAGTGACATTCTGCTTTAAAAGCTATACAATAATTTCATGTTCTTAAAAAAAAGTCCCCAAATTTCCTGTGCATAAATGTGGAAACCTCACCCCTTTCCCTGCCTAATGGAGCAATTAAACGAAGAGTTTCAGGTTCCCATGCTCCTAATTCATCTTTATAGCTCCCAGTGTACTATTTATTTCATACGTTAGGTTCAGCTCCATGGAGAGTGTATTTATAAATTTGGCTGACATGTGGATAATGTTTTTGACCTTTGATAATAGGAGACGGTTTTGAGTTTATGACAGAACTACAACCTTTTATGTTACCATTCAGGCTCTTCTTCTTCTGAGGCATTCATAGCTCCCCTCTGTCTCTCTTCTTCTGAAATAAAAAATGGTAGATGGGAGAAGTAATTTGCTCACAGTGCAAACTGCCTATGTTTGTTAATCCACAAAGCATGAATAATGTAAAGCAAGAAGGTTACCTAAGGTCCCACAAATGGTTTAGGTTGCAAGGGGCGTGTGCATGGGACGTGTTTCCAGATTATATACGAAGTTAAGTCAGAGTAGAACAAATGGGAATGAAGTTATTGATTGCGATCATTATTCACATTGAAGAAGGGCAACGGGAAAAAACGGGAAAGTGATCAGGAAGAAGCAAGAAAAAAACAGAAGAATTCTAAATGCAAGAAATGCACAGAAGAGTGAAATATGTATTCAATAAACAGCTCAATGCATGATTTTAAGGGATAATGGGTGGTACAGGAGATCCCTTCTTCAGTCTATTGAATCAAGCACAGAGATCAAGCCACAGCTACCACTAATTTTAAGTGTAAATTAAATGAAGTACTTAGCACCTCTTTGCTTTTCATTTGTGTATACCAAATTGTCTTTTTTTTCCCCAGCCAGCTATTTTAGAATGTAACTTATTGTGCTCAGGGCTTATTATGCTTTCAATGATAGGCTTTGATTCAGGGCTAATTATAGTAATTAAGACATTGCCTACACTGTTGCAGCCGTGCAGATTGTGGTACTTATGCCTGACAAAGCTCAGAATATATGGCCTCTGAGGGCACTGCTTTCAAACGCACTTTCCATCACCTTCTGAGCTGTGAACTTTGGGAATTTCATTTACAACTTGACTCCTACAGAGGTGCATATGGTGTGGTACAGAGCCACACCAAAGGAATGGGGTGTGGGGATAATTAAGGTAATTTGTTAACATCTGGCCCTCGGAGAGCCCCCACACAGATAAAGGGGGAGGTGGGGAGGCAAGATAAATGGCAGGGCTGCTCCTCCCATGCCAGCTGTCCAGAGAACATCTCCTCACACTAGACCTTATAAAACATGACACAATATGAGAAACATACCCAAACTAAAAAGTTCTTCCTTGAGCTTTGAGGGAAAGAAGCCATTTTCAATTCAAGACAGTTGCATGCACCCCAATCTCTGAGAGACTCCCTGGATTCCAGCACTTACCTTGGCTTTGGTTTCCTTGGAATGAAGATCAACGGAGGCTGTGGTGTCTTCAGGATACATAGTTCTATTTACACGCATATGCAACCTGAGCATAGGGCTTGGAGGGCTCACAGCATCCACACTCCAGCAGATTTTGCCCTCCCAGTTAGATTTCCAGGGAGATCCCCAAGCCACAGCTTTGGGTCCAGCACAGACTGAAACAAGCCTTTATGTCTCCAGATTCCAGCATCAACCAAAGCTCACTGCACACACACACCACTTTGGCCCATGGTTCCCCACCCTGGGATAACATCAGCTAGCCGGGTGAAGGGGGTGGAGAAATGTCTAGCCCCTTCCTGGAGAGCACCATCACTTAGTTGTCACTATGGCAACATAGCTCGCTCTGTGAGATGCTGATGAGAGCACTAAAGTGGCCAGCAAAGACCATTACCTCACAAAGAGGCTAGTAGAATTGCTTCAGTGGCTTCTGCTAGATCAGGCACCCCCAGACTTCGGCCCTCCAGATGTTTTGGACTACAACTCCCATCATCCCTGACCACTGGTCCTGTTAGCTAGGGATCATGGGAGTTGTAGGCCAAAACATCTGGAGGGCCGCAGTTTGGGGATGCCTGTGCTAGATTCTAAACCTCACTGGATCACAGACCTGGAAGGGATCTATGAATATCATGCAGACTGACTCCCACCTAAAACCTATAACATTTTCACCATACTGTAATCTTGTTGCCTTATTTAAAGCCTGGCTTTGGCTTTCATTCTGCCACTATTTAAATGGGTAGTCAAAATAGGGTTGGCAGTACCGATTTCTACCTTGGACATAAGCACTGAGCTCTCCTGATGTAGTGGGAAGAAAGGCAGTCATGGCTGCTTCCAGCTGCTTAGCCTCGATGCTCATTATCCCTTCACCTGTTGTGACCAGCTGGTCACAAAAGTGTCCTTAAGAGCAGTAAAAGGGAGGAAGGGTGTCAGAGGAGCAAACAGGCAGGAACAGGCCGACACAAAATGGCTGCCACATCAAAGAGATGAGAAAAAAGGGCCATAAAATGGCACAAATGTGGAAGATTTGTCTTTACAAGTTTGAAACAAGAATAGAAACAGCCAAAAATGTTCCAGAAACCTCATTTTTCAGGGGAAAATAGAGATTATGACATGTCTGTTGCTGAATATCCAGACTCCAGGAAGAATGAAATGTTCTGTCAATGGCTTCTGGGCATTTCCAGTTCTGTTGTTATATTTGCATAATAGAGAGTGTTCTGGAGAATGTTGTAGGGGATTGCTGGAAGATGAGCAGGTAAATGAAATTCAGATGTTGTGGTTGATGTGCTTCCTCTTGCTGGCAAGTAGGTGCTGTAGATTAGAGTTAGAAAATAAAACATACTGTAATTCAAAATTATTTCTAAACTAATTTCCCACATGCACGGACACAAAGAAAAAGCTAGCTCACCAGTAATTGTCATAGCTGCCAAGTTATCCCTTTTTTTAAGGGATTTTCCATTATGCTGAATAGGCTTCCTCGCGAGAAAAGGGAAAACTTGGCAGCTATGGTAATTGTGCAATTTTTAAGGAACATGATAGAAAAGAAGAACAAACACATGGAAAACACAAGTCATAGGAGTAGTGGTTGAAGAACACCACACCAGATTAGAATGATGATTGACACCAGATTACCATGATTTGCGGTGTATGGGGAGATCATGGCTCACAATCAGCCAGCTGGTTATAATTCAACCATGTTCTGTTTCAGGTTTTTTACTTGATGAGCTTCAGTGATAAAGAAAAAAGCGACTCACATAGGTAAGTTGATCCAAAATAAGATTTTATCTTTGCAGCAGTCTTTTTCAGCAAACATTTCTACATGAGCTAGATTCAAAAAAATTGCCATGCTTTGCATACAGTTTTAAAACTATCTCATTCTGAATCTCCACAATCTCCAAGTTTGTTTTCTACTCGAGACTGATGCAGTCCCCCAAAATATACTGCAGTTTGTGACATGTACTGGACTGATTGGGCTAACATTACATGGCATAGCTTGTTCAGTGCCTGTCAAGGACAAGAAAAATTCAAACACACTTAGTCATCCATAGATCTAATTTGGAATCCTCAGTTTATCAGTGTCTGTCTGTCTGTCTGTCTGTCTGTCTGTCTGTCTGCCTCCATCTCCATCTCTCACAGACACACAAACTTGCCAACGAACCTGCCACACCAAATATATGCTAATTTACCTCATAGGAATGATATTCATTCAACACTCACCCAAAAGGATTTAGATGCAACAGCTGTAATCAGCAGTCAGACACCAACACCAAAACCACTTGCCAAACCACCACTTCCTGGGCTTCGTCATTTGTAGATGTTTTAAATAATATAAATAAATACAATGTCGTAGTTCAACATATATTGACCAATAAAAATAATATAAACAATATAAACAATTGTACTAAAGCTGTTGTTTACTGCAGCAACCATCTTGATATACTACATACTGTATGTACACCTTTAGTACAATTGCTTATATTAGTTATATTGTTTTTATTTGTTAATATATGTTGAAATACGACATTGTATTCATTTATATTATTTAGAACATGTACAACTGACGAAGCCCAGGAGGGTGAAACAAGGCCATTATTACGGAAATCCTTGTCAAGATTCTGTGGAACTGTAACAAGCTCCCATTTGGATTCCATGAATATACTAAGACATACGTGGAAAAGAAACTAGCAAATATTTGGACCTTATGAATGAACTGATCTATTGGGACTTCTGTTTACTTTGTTGAACTTTATGTGTTGATTATGTATGAGAGAAATATTTGATATTGTGGAAAATATACAAGAGCATTATTTATGTGAATGCACAGCCGGTTGTGTCTTGTGTGTTTGTTGAATGTATTTCACGTAACCCCAGGTTTGATGTTTTGCAAGTTATAACCACCACTTCCAGCAAATTAACAACAGCCCTCAGCAAGAAAAGTTCAAACTCACATCTAGTCATGGATTTCATTTATTTATCCTTAGAATCTCCTAGACCAAATACATGCAGAATGTAAAACCATAAAAACGTATTTATTTATTTATAGCCTTTTAACCATTCCTTATACTTTCAGCCTGATGCCACTTGCTAACTCGCCTTTCTGCCCCACCATCTCCTGCTGTTCTCAAGGCTCATTCTGACTCCACTCCACATTCCAGCACACTCCTCTGCTGTCTAGGATGCTTCCACTCACTGTTCTATTGCAAAAAGGAAATCCAATTGCACCTGAATCCTCATGTGCTTGAGAGGTGGAAGCTGGTAAGTGGCTTTAGTTGACATATGGCTCAGTTTAAAAAATATACAGGCAAGTGGGGTATTTGCTTTTCCATAAGAACCCTTCTGTTTTTCTCCACTGAGGCAACCATAAAAATGTATTTCCCATACATCAGTCTCATCATCTTTAAGGAATATCACTTGGTTCTCATAAATGAAACCCTTGTTCTTTTTCCTCCTTGATGACAGGATGGATATCTTCTTTCTCCAAATTCATTGTGTGCATGATATAATGTGTGAACTCTCTTTGGCCCTGCTTTTAATTTCCCTTTGCCATTTGCTTCCTACCTGATGCTCCAAGTCTGCAACTTTTGGAAACTAAAATTTGCTTCCTATTCACAGCTTTTTTTCAACTAAAGAATCCAGTTTAATTTTCTCTAGTGTTCTTAAGCTGTGCTACCTTTCCATCTCCATTTATCATCGTCTAGCACTTAATTCTCTTTTCTGCAATTACTATGTTTTCTCCCATTTTTCCTGTCAACATATAATTCATTACTGGCAATCTATACCGAGTAGTTCCTGCCTCCTCTTATCACTTGACAATCTGTCACATTTTTGCAATCTTCTTTCCGGGTGAAAATGTAGTCAATCTGACTTTCTTTCAGCCACATAGATTACAAAATTTTGCTCTTTCTTACAAAGTAGAGTTTTAACTTTCAAGATCGTTAAGGAAAACTCCAGAGTACACTTTCTTCCTCTAAAAGAGCCAGCTCAAACTAAAATCATACAAGTAAAATAAAATAACTGCAAACAATTCACTATACCAAACAGGACTTGTTCTGGTTATAGATGAATAGAATTGCAAACCTATAAAAGATTTATAAGATATTGTTATCCCAGAGCAGTGTGAAATATCATTGGTTACAGGCATGCTTTAACGCTGGGTATGTGTTTCCTATGGGACAATAAGGCACGGCGGAGGCCGTGGTGTCTTTATTATATATGATTTGTTTACACTTACCGGTATATACAACCTGCATCTACATTGGAGGGGCCTACACCATCAAAGCCCCAATAAGTTCTGGCTTCTTCCAAACTGTTGGAAGGTACAGCGCCTGCTGTGGATGTAGAGATCAATACGAGAGAGACATGTTTTGTTGCAGCTGGGGCAGATGAAGGCATCTGGCTGTGCTGCTGCAGGTGCACCCTGGCGTTTTTTCTCTCTGCTCTCCTCCCAGTGGTCATTCCCGCTGTGGTCATTGCAAAGGATGCACAAAGACTCTATGTATTTTCCTTCATGGAGTGATGGGGGTCTGGTCAACCTTGCATGTCTCCAGGCCAAGACAAAAGTGTCATGAGTCTCTGTGACTGGTCAGACAACTATGGCTTAAGGTGGACAGAGACGGATCATGATATATCAGTTATGAGCTCTTTTATTTTTAACACATTTTTAGAGAAGGGTGCTGTGTGACACCATAGTGAATTTCTCTGAAGCAATCGGGGCTGTTGGGCTCCAAAAACATCTCTATAAAATATATCTAAGATTGTCCTTCATTCACGATGTCAGTCACTGAAAGCGAAGGTGATTTTTTTTTGTCCAAATCCTGATTGCACTCAAATGCACATACTGTCTTTCAATAAGCCAAACTCTTAATAAGAAATCCTTAGCAAATCTAAATGTGCTCTGCTATAATATGTCCTGCTTCAGTTGGAAAAAAAATGTTGCTTCCCTCGCCACACTGTGCTAAAACAAATCTAAACCAATAATTAGCTTCCCCTGTAACTAATGGCTGTAGCCACCAGGTGGCAGACGGAGACTACTAAAGGTTTCCACATCGGCGCTTAAAAAGAAGAAAAAACATAGCAGTATTACTGATGTTGGAAGCTGGGGTATACATTTATTTACTGCATTTATATTCCAGCTCTCTTCTGTCATAGACTCCATGTGAACTTTCCTCATGTCACATAGTGCACTGCTGAGCTTAATTTTATTGAGAAAAGTGTAACAAATTACAGTACAATATTCCTCTGGGATTAGTTATGTTAGTGGATTGCAGAAAGGAAAAAAAACCCCCGCAGAGAATCTTGTCTCACCTTAACGGCTGGCACATTTATTGTCACATAATTTGTTATGGTTGTGAGCTTCTTTGGGAAGACTTTTGAAAGCCGCACAGAAATCTTTTAAAATAAAAAAGGCAAACTAAAATTAAACCCTCACATGATTAGGACTGTAGGGGATACACTTGTCCGCCTGTCCCCTCTGTTGAATCCCCAATACCTTGACCTACTGCCCTCAACACACTGGAGAGGAAGGCTCTCAACAGAACTTGGAAATCATGTGAGGGTCATACAGGAGTCCAACAAGTTCCTTGCTACTGATTTGTATTCCCAATGTGTGGAAGACAACAGAGATATGATGCAGGGAACAGGGTCACTGAGTGTGTCCCTCCTCTTCATTTGTTACATTTTCCCTTTACCACCTTTAACAGGTCTTTGGTGAGTTTACTAGCCTACCATATTGGTATTCTATGATGAGCAGGTCTGTAAATTTGGCATCAAATTCTGTGCTTTGTTAGAATTTGGCAGCATCCCTTGTTTTATCTGGACTTTGGCAAGCCATTGGAGGTTGGTTGTCATGAAGACGCCAGAGCAAGAAAGTGTACCTAGGAAGAGGATATTTTGCTAACGAGAGAGAGAGAGAGAGAGAGAGAGAGAGAGAGAGAGAGAGAGAGAGAGAGAGAGAGAGAGAGAGAGAGAGAGGAGGCACAATGGAGATTGTAAAGGGGCTGGAACACTTTGCATATGATGTAACTGTTCATGCTTAGTTTACAGAAAAGAAGATTAGTCATGATGATAATTCTCAAATGTGGGAAAGGGTGTCATCAAGATGAGGGAGGGCAACGGTTTACCAGAGCCTACAAGGGAAGGACACAAAATAATTCAAGGTGCAAAAAAGCAGATTTGACTTGAACACTAGGAAGCCATTTCTAAATAAAAAAAGGTTGGGCCATGAAACTAGATGATGAGGAAAGCTTAGAAATATTCTTGGATGGTGGTGGAGTTTTTAAAGGGGAAACTGAGTAGACTCATCTGTCATCAGCAGTGAGATCTTGTTGTAGATGGGACTGTATCAGCAGCAAGCAACAAGAGCATGGAGACATTTTTTTAATCAGTATATTGAGAGCAGCCCAGGAGAACCATCATTTCCTATGATTTGTATAATCGCCCCACAAGCACTGCACAAAAGTTTTGCAAGGGTGGGAGCTGCATTTTTTACAGAAACTTGGAAAAACCTGCCTAACTAAAAATGACAGTAGGACAAAAGGAATGTGCCCATATCATAGCTTTCCAGAGAATGCAAAGCACAAATGTGTCCCCAACAGAGCTACCTATTGAGGCTTTCCCCACAGTCTGCACAACCTTGTGGATCACTTTTCCATGGGAAGCAAGATGTTGCATGTCGGCCTTCATGCAGTCTGTCCCTGAGATGGATATTTCCTGAGGCCCCTTTCAATTTTATTGGGCTAACTGAAGTAGGTCTCATTCCCACAACCACAAGAGCCCAGTTTGTTGCCAAGTGAATATATATATATGTGTGTGTGTGTGTGTGTGTGTGCAGAATTTACCCCATTGTAAAAGAAACTATTCTACAAATATTATACAGCTCTCCCACAAATGATTTACATGGCATTTGCTATTATTTTACTATTACTAAACAGCCTCATTAAGAATCTATCTGGAATTCACTGTAAAATCAGAACTACAACATTCAACCTGTTACCATTAATGAATAATAATAATAATAATAATAATAATAATAATAATAATAATAAATATATTATTTATACCCCGCCCATCTGGCTGGGTTTCCCCAGCCACTCTGGGCGGCTTACAACAGAAAAATGAAATAAAATAATCTATTAAACATTAAAAGCCTCCCTAAACAGGGCTGCCTTCAGATGTCTTCTAAAAATCTGGTAGCTGTTTTTTTCTTTGACATCTGATAGTTGTTTTTCTCTTTGACATCTGATGGGAGGGCGTTCCACTGGGCGGGCGCCTCCACCGAGAAGGCCCTCTGCCTGGTTCCCTGTAACTTGGCTTCTCGCAACGAGGGAACTGCCAGAAGGCCCTCGGTACTGGACCTCAGTGTCCGAGCAGAACGGTGGGGGTGGAGACACTCCTTCAGGTATACTGGACCGAGGCCATTTAGGGCTTTAAAGGTCAGCACCAACACTTTGAACTGTGCTCGGAAATGAGTTGTCATTTATGAATCTGAGACTTCATCACTAATTACCAAACAGTTATCCCATATCCAGACCTACCTTCATTGGTAACATTTAGTACAAAGGTAATGCACATTCAACTGTCTGACCTCTACAAAAGTGTATACTATGTTGTGTTTAGAGTTCACTGCCATCAGTATCTACAATGGCTGTGTTCACATAAATTGAGGTAGTTTGCATATCTAATCTAACAAAATATGTTCAGTTAGTGCTCCCAGCTTAGGGTTTCCTTCTTTCACTGTGCATCAACCAGTAATTACTGAAGTTTTAACCAAAGCTTTTATTGCAATGTTGCTGTATTTTTAATGAAAGTGTAGTGTATATTTAAATAATGGAATTAAATAAATGGTACTCCATCCACATGAAGCAATTGTAGGATATAGCACGGCATTTGGCCATTTTAGTTGAACATGGAAACACAATATATCCTTCAACTTTAGCTCCTTTCTGCAAACATTAGAGCTGATCCTATTGAAGTGGAGTTATCTTCTTTTCATTGGTTTCCCCCCACTGCTGCTGAATGAACCCAGCAGTATTTACAGATCGGCAGCAGTTGTAAAGTGCTCAGGCTTCCTTGTTCTTTCAGTCCGGTCAGTGAGAAGCAGATTTGTATGGGTCACTCAGGCATTCCTGGAGTAGCTGAGGCATTCACAGCGCAAACCACTGTTATTCATACTGTTATAATTCCATTGCAGTTAAGTCATTACTAGCAATCAGAGTTGGCTTGGAACACAATGCCTTATTTGGGAATGTCATGTGAGATGCTCAGAGCAATATGAGAAAAAATAAAGGCTAATTTGTCTGGC
Organism: Zootoca vivipara; assembly: GCF_965207765.1. Taxonomy (NCBI): domain Eukaryota; kingdom Metazoa; phylum Chordata; class Lepidosauria; order Squamata; family Lacertidae; genus Zootoca; species Zootoca vivipara. The sequence goes on from NC_142587.1 coordinate 62,442,487, forward strand.
TCTGGAGGCATTTACAACATATCCACTGGCAGAGATCTGTTGGGAAGTATTATAAGCCCATGCACCATTGGTCACATAAACACCAGAACCAGCAGGTGTATTACACTTGTACACTATATATTTTTGCATCAGGTGCAGATTGAACAAAATGAAGTTTTCTTATGCGCACATGAAAGTAATTCGGAATGCCACTTGCAGTCACCTTATTCTGCCTAATGGCAGGGCTGGCCCTGCCTAGGTATTTGGAGTAAGTGAGAAAGACATTGGTTTTTAAGTAAATTCACACTGTTGTACTCCCTGTCTAGTTTTAATGATTATATATTTTATGTATCTGCTGTTGAATTTTTATACGTCTCATAACTGCCCTAGGAATATTTTGATGTTGATGAAGGACTGTCTAAAAAGAAAGCAAATAAATAAATCAGTAATATGGAGAAGGCTTGGGCAGTTGTCCTTGGTATCAGATTAGAGATGTTACTGTATATTTGATGTTCACTTGTGATAAGTTAGATGGCATTGTAATATTCCATATTTTATGTTTAAAGAATCCCTATTTTCCTTAACATGATAGCGAGCATGTCTGTATAAATCACTTGTAGGATTACAGGTGTCCTAACCTGCAACACAAAGGGAAGCGCGTGGTGCTGTGGTCAAAACCACAGAGCCTAGGGCTTGCAGATCAGAAGGTTGGCGGTTCGAATCCCCATGATGGAGTGAGCTCCCGTTGTTCAGTCCCTGCTCCTGCCAACCTAGCAGTTCAAAGGCACATCAAAGTGCATGTAGATAAATAGGTACCGCTCCGGCGGGAAGGTAAACATTGTTTCCTTGCGCTGCTCTGGTTCACCAGAAGCGGCTTAGTCATGCTGGCCACATGACCCGGAAGCTGTCTGTGGACAAACGCCCACTCCCTCAGCCTATAGAGCGAGATGAGCACGCAACCCCAGAGTTGTCCGCAACTGGACCTAATGGTCAGGAGTACCTTTACCTTTTTAACCTGCAATACACACACCATGTTTTACAAAATAAACTGGCCTATACTTATTACTTTTGGGTTTTAAATCTCTGATTTTAGATTTATGTTGGTAATGTGCCTGTGTTATGTGTGTGTTATAATGTTTCAAAAATCTGCAGAAAGATATTTGAACAGAAGTAATATCAAGATGGGGGAAAGTGTGTATTTCCCTAAAGAAGTACTGTATCATACTTTCTCTCTCTCTGGAAACCCTCCCTCCACTTTCATCCATAGGCAGACAATTTTTCATTTCAGCATCCACCATTTGTTAGCTCTACCTTCTGCCTTTCTGCACCCAAACCAGGTCAAATGAGTTTAGCTGTCTGTCTCTGTTTTTGCTTTCCGACAACATGGTGTGAGTGTGGGGGTGTGCTCTCTTTGAAAATGCACAACCTCTCCTACTGTGCCTATTCTAAATCACATTACCATTTGCCAGCTAAGAATTATGTTACAAAGGTGGAAAGGGAGACAACAGAGTTCAAAATGATTCCCTGAACCTCCAACCCCAATGTAGGATACAGAGGGGGGAAATGACTGCTTGCCTATTTAATTCAAATAGTATGAAATACTATTTGAGAGGGAAAGTTGGTGAAAGCGGGGAACAATATAACTAGCAGCAAGCAGATGCTAAACACCTCTTTGGGACTCAGCTGTAGGTCCTTTTAGTATAATAGCTTGCATGAATCAATCTATTGCTTAGTGGGGCCTCTTCTCAGGAGAAAATGCTAGTGAAGCCAAATTGTATAATGAGTACTGGGGCTGTGAGGGAAACCTAAGTAGGTGTTAGACTGAAACCACCACACTAATTCAACCTGCGTGGTTGGACTGATTTGAGTACAAGCTCTAGGGTCTAGGCTAAAATTGATTGAGTAATTAGTTAGGAACATAGTAGCTGATCATCACTGTGCTTTTTATTATAACTGCTAAAATTTGGAGTGGGTGGGGGAGAACATTACTCAAGGCTAGTCAACCCTAGACGCAAATGAGAGAACTGCTTGGGATGTCCCAAAATACTAGGGACACCTCCAAATATCTCCCTCAAAATGTCTTGGAGAGAGAACATCATTTAGAGGAGTTTTGAGGGGCCAGACATGTCAAAAGTGTAGCCTGGCAATAAATACTTGTTTGTTTGTTTTTCAAAAAGGGAGAGAAGCCATTTATGATGGCATCTGATTTCTAATTCAACAATAACTGTTAGAATGCACTTAATTATCTAGTATCCTAAATCACAGAGGTGCCCTATAATATTCCATAATATTATAGGGCACCATAATATTCCTTTGATGCATTTGCAGGTGCCATCCTGCATGGGTGATTATAGGAGATGGAGTCTGTGGATGGTGGAGACAGAGAGCATGAGAAAGTGAGAAATGAAATTAGCTGCCTGCTGAAGAGTGCCTGCTTGCTTCCATGATGCTGTGCTGGTACATTTGCAAGTATTACAAAGACACCATAAGTCTCCAATTAACTCCCATCTAAAGGAAACCAAGCCAAGCCTCGCCACCACTCAAATGTGGGTTGCATGTAACAGTAGAAACAGTACAAAGAGTAGAAACAGAAGTACTACCTGCAACAACTTGGAAAAGGTCCACCATAACTGCACAAATCATGACAAGTATGTCTATAGGGCCCATAAAACTCATTTGGGAAGACCTTCCTGTTTAATGAAAGCCTTCGATTGTTAGTGATTTTAGTGCTCTTTGACTAATGGGTTTTAATTGCTGTTCTTATGGTTTTATCTTTCTGGGTTTGGCTGCCCTGTTTCTTCTTTTAACTAATAATGCCTTAGTGATTTAGTGTGTCTTGTTGTATTTTTATACACTGCATTTATTTGCTAGCAGCCATAAACTTTTTGGAAAGAAGAAATGTGAATGTTTTAAATAAATACATAGGCATGTAATAACTGGTTCATACAGCTGGTGCCTTCTGCAGTTCCAGGAGAGTTGTGAAGCTACTGGCAACTCCACATAGTCCTTGGGGCAATTATGCAGAGGTCACCAACTCACAGAGCGCATTTCCTGTTGCCAGCTCCATTCACTGCCAAAGAAAACAGAGGGACCTCATATGCATCTAGCCTAACATCCCAACAACACAGGAAACCCAGTTCTACAGCATCCCTGATAGGTGGCCATCAAGCCTCTGATCCATCTTTATCCTTTTTTTCTGGAATAGAATGAAAGTGATCAAAAACTTGTGAATTTCCAAGATTCAGGAAAAAGGGGGCTCTATTGGGCTAAGATTGCAACAGTATAGGAGCACACAAAGCTGCCTTATACTGAGTCCAGTGGTCCATCTAACTAGCAGCGACATTCCAGACAGCAGACCTTCTCAGCCGTACCCAGAGATGCCAGGGGGTGAAGCTGCGACCTCCTATTGCAAAGCGGATGTGTTACCACTTACCTACAACCCTTTAAACAGGTCTATTTCAAATGGTAGGATCCAAGCTGAAGTATGTCATAAACACATGCTCTCCTTGGATATAAAATATAATAGTTGCCTTATTTAGCTGTAAATGGATATTTGTATTGAACTCATTTTGTCCACGCAGTTGTTGTTTTTTCCCTCACGAAACCCCCATAGTGTTTGTAAATTGTTTACTGCCAATAAAATGATCTTTTGTTCACACACGAAAATGAAAATAAACGGTGGGTAGAGAAACTGGTTGATTAGGCCATAAGGCTGTTCTGAGGTAGGTACAAATTAACTGCTGTTGAGGACCCCACAAATTTAGGGGTCACTCTCATAAATAAAGGAGTCAATAGTCGAGGCGAACCAACATTCTCTTCCAGAACACGGTTCAAAGCAAGACTGTTTAGTATTCTGTGGTGAATTGCACCTCATCGCCATAACTATGCCAAAGAAATAATTTAGGAGGAGGCTGTTCTTGCACATCCATGAAGATGGAAGTACCCATTGGAATTCTCCCACCTATGGCAGATCTTTGGGTTTCCTAAATTGGTGTATGGGACGCAGTTTCCATGTTCAGCATATCTGCACAGATTATCAGAATGCTAAAGGATAAAGGACAGACCCCCCCCCCCCAATTCATCGTAAGAATTCTGGACAAATGTTACAGATATTGTACTGAAGAGCATTGCAATTTACAGCAATCAGTAAACCATTTCTCTCCCCATGAAGCTCATAAATCATGAGCCTATAAGCGGGAATGTGACTTGATTAATATGGTTCTATGAATGTTTTATGATGCTATAACTGCGAAAGATGCAACAGAGTAGGAATCATAAACATTATTAAAATACGAACTACAACTAAGTGCTTCCAACACTGAAAATTGTATTAATCCTTTGGAACCTAAATAGATCATGAAACCAGCTTGTTGCCAGCACCCAACAATGCAAAATAACTGTCATGATCTCACTGCTTAAAACTGTGTTTTGGTTCATTTAGTCTGCAATGAAGGAGTTCTAAGGTTGAATTAATTTAAAAATCAAACCCTCTCTCTTAGAATTCCCTTTTCTGGACCATAGAGAAAATATATGGCCTCATTCTATTATGAACAGAAGACTCCACACATTTTCTGAGGGTGTTGGACTTGTATCATTAGGGTTCTGGAGCAAGTAATCAAAGGATTATATAGCAAAGGTTTGCTTGTGTTATTTTGGTACTTCTGGCTCACTTCATATATGAAGTGCTTGAGGCCATGGTAATCTCATTCCAATTTGCACAGGTTCACACAACAGCGCAGGCTGTTCAGTCTGTGCGGTTTGTATCCCTCAGTGAGTGCAGGGTGTACTGAGTAAAAAAGAAAAAGACCTGTCTTTCCTTGGAAATCTTCTGATACACCCCGGCCATGTGCTACAGTGCCAAATGTGGAATGCATCCATAATCTTAATATGATTTCAGCCTCCTTACTTCCCTGTAGAATTCCACAATGACTTTGGCTTTCGCTATCATCAACTTGTAGTTTTCTGGGTTATCGGGAGAGGGTGCTGATGAAAACTATTCTAAAAGTACTCCTTGGGGAAGTGAGGTTCATGTTCACAACTGCTTCCATTTCCATTGGCTGGTTTAAAATAGACTGCATTAGGTAAAGGTAAAGGACCCCTGGACAGTTAAGTCCAGTCAAAGGTGACTATGATGTGCAGCGCTCATCTCACTTTCAGGCCAAGGGGGCTGGAGTTTTTCCACAGACAGCTTTCCGGGTCATGTGGCCAGCATGACTAAACCGCTTCTGGCGCAATGGAACACCATGATGGAAACCAGAGCACATGGACATGCCGTTTACCTTCCCGCCACAGCAGTACCTATTTATCAACTTGCACTGGTTGTGCTTTAGAACTGCTAGGTTGGCAGGTGCTGGGACAGAGCAGTGGGAGCTCACCCCATCACAGGGATTTGAACCGCTGACCTTCTGATCGGCAAGTTTAGACCACAGCGCCACCCGCACCCTACCTTAATAGACTGCATTGTAGAGGGTTGGACCAGATGGCCCTTGGTCTCCCTTTGACCACTATAATTCTATGACACCATTACATATGTTTTGAGAATGTGTGGTTGTCTGACAACCACTCAAATCCTCTGTTTCTTCCACCTCTTGGGGTGGATTGCAGGAGGAAGGTCAGAAATAGGAAGAGAGAATAATGCCCAGTGGTATGCCATTGTCAATGGAGTTAGATTCCTAGTCAGCTCTCCATGCTACTGTTGTGTTGGCACCTGCCCTGGTGTCACATTTCACAGGGTCACTAGAAAACGTGAGTGACTCTAGTGGTGTTTCTCCTCAAACACAGCTTCACACAAATATTTTTAGGAGTCTTCCAGATGGGAATTTTGTATGTGTCTGATGAGTGCCAATTTGACATGTTGTTTGACATGCACAAATTGTACAGGAACGACTGCCAATTTCCATGCTGATCCTCTGTGCTGGTCCAAAGAGCTGATCATGCTCTAGTGCAGGGATTCCAAAAGTGTGGTACTCATACCCTTAGGGATATGTGAAAGGGTTTCAAAGGGTACATGACAGAAAATATAATTTTACTTTATCATATTTGTTTCCGCTGCAGAAAATATTTCAGATATAAAACAGTATTGTTAAAACTACCCCCAAATTATCTTCACTGTAGAAGGTGTATGCTGATAAGACTAATCTTTCAAAAGGGGCATGTGGTTATTGTAAGTTTGGGAAATATTGCTCTAATGATAGGGTCCCATCTGCACTATGCATTTGAAGCAGTATTATACTACTACTAATAATAATAATTTATTATTTATACCCCACCCATCTGGCTGGGTTTCCTCAGCTACTCTGGGCAGCTCCCAACAGAATACCGTATTAAAAACACAATAAAACATCAAACATTAAAAACGGGGCTGCCTTCAGATGTTTTCTAAAAGTCAGATAGTTGTTTATTTCCTTGACATCTGATGGGAGGGCGCTCCACAGGGCGGGCGCCACTGCTGAGAAGGCCCTCTGCCTGGTTTCCCTGTAACGTTACTTCTCGCAGTGAGGGAACCGCCAGAAGGCCCTCGGAGCTGGGCCTCTGTCCAGGCTGAACGATCAGGGTGGAGACACTCCTTCAGGTATACGACTTTCAACAGTCATGGCTTCCCCCGAAGAATCCTGGGAACTGTAGATTGTTAAAGGTTCTGAGAGTTGTTAGGAAACCCATATTTCTCTCACAGAGCTATAATTGTCAGAGTGGCTGCCAATCAATCCTTCTTCCCTGGATACACTGGCTCCGTGAGAGGAATAGGTGTCTCCAAGAAACTCTCATCACCCTTTACAAACTATGGTACTCAGGATTCTTTAGGGGAATCCATTACTGGCATGATACTGCTTTACATGATGCAGATGGGGTGTAGAAAAAGCACAGGCGGCCTAGTCGCAAACAAGGAAGTAAACACAAAGATCCTGTGCTAGTCGATACCTATTCCTTGAGGTAAAAACGTAGGAAGCTTGCCTTATACCAGAGCACACTATTCATCTGTCCCAGTTTTATCTCCTCTTATCCCAGTATATGCAGCTCAAGGTTCTCAAGCAAAGGTTCCCCACCCCCACCCCATCATCTTCCTAGCTAGAGATGCTAATGATTAGACCTGGCACCTTAGAACAATAGAATTGTACAGTTGGAAGGGACCCTAAGGATTCTCTCATCCAATCCCTTGCAATGAAGGAATATGCAACTGTTCCATACAGGGATGGAACCTGCACCCTTGGCGTTATCAGCACCATGCTCTAACCAACTGATCTACCCAGGCTCAATCTTCTGCAAGCAATGGGTGTGTTCTGCTGTTAAGCTAGGCCCCTTTCCTAAGGTAAAGGTAAAGGGACCCCTGACCATTAGGTCCAGTCGTGACCAACTCTGGGGTTGCGGTGCTCATCTTGCGTTATTGGCCGAGGGAGCCGGCGTACAGCTTCCAGGTCATGTGGCCAGCATGACAAAGCCGCTTCTGGCAAACCAGAGCAGTGCACGGAAACGCCGTTTACCTTCCCACTATAGCGGTACCTATTTATCTACTTGCACTTTGACATGCTTTCGAACTGCTAGGTTGGCAAGAGCTAGGACCGAGCAACGGGAGCTCACCCCATCGCGGGGATTCAAACCACTGACCTTCTGATCGGAAAGCCCTAGGCTCCGTGGTTTAACCCACAGCACCACCCTATAAGCGCCCCTTTCCTATTTCCTACCAATTCCAGCACAACTTCACAGCACTAAATGAGCCATGAAGGAACTCGTCTAAATGAAGCTTTAGGGCACTTCTGTTTGCAAATGTTGTGCCTGCTGTATTGGACTGTGTGGATGTAGATGAGCCCACATATTATACCTGCAAACCACCCCTGAATGTGCCAATCTCTCTGCAAATCAATGGCTTGAGGGTCAAGCCTATCATCTGGAAAGTATATCTTCCTGTTTAATGTCCTGTGCTAGTGCTAAAGTCATGGGAGAAGCTGCTATCAAGAAGCATCCTTACAATGGCAGCAGGCTGCTATGCATATCCTGTTTTCTGAGGGAAAACACCAAATTAGGAATTGCCTCATAGCCTAGTAATGAGAGCAGTTCATGGCCTATCGAAAAGGAAAGGAATTTTTGTGTAAGCATAAATATTGAGAAGGGGAGGAAAAAATGTTGTTCTTTAGCGGAAAATTCATTAAGTCTAAGAAACCAGTTTCTTTCCAATCTATTAGACTATGCAGCTGCTCTCAGTTCAGCACTCAGTAATAGCAACACACTCTGAGGTTCCTTTAATATAGAAAGAAGAAAACATTTTCAAAAGAAGAGTATTCAAGTAAAGCACAATTCCCATTGGGTGAGGGATGATGTAGCAGTCTAATGCCTATAGTTGTTCAGCTTGATATTAGACAGAAAGTAGGACCTGCTTGGTTTTTGTCACCATAAAAAGGTAAAGGGACCCCTGACCATTAGGTCCAGTCGTGACTGACTCTGGGGTTGCGCGCTCATCTCGCATTATTGGCCGAGGGAGCTGGCGTATAGCTTCCAGGTCATGTGGCCAGCATGACAAAGCCGCTTCTGGCAAACCAGAGCAGCACATGGAAACGCCATTTACCTTCCCGCTGTAGTGGTTCCTATTTATCTACTTGCATTTTGATGTGCTTTCGAACTGCTAGGTTGGCAGGAGCTGGGACCAAGCAACGGGAGCTCACCCCGTCACAGGGATTCGAACCGCCAACCTTCTGATCAGCAAGCCCTAGGCTCAGTGGTTTAACCACAGCGCCACCTGGGTCCCTATAGATGATTATTATTTACTTAATCCATTACTATTTGTTTCTTAACTCACTCAATTTATCCATTTTTGACAATAAAAACCTGTAATTATTAAAACACACATAAAGACTTGGGTTTAGCCATAAAGTTGTTGTTTCTGTTGGTCCCCATTCAAATGTCTTTCTTTGAAGTCTCACTTGAAAATCTGGCAGCCCTATCTAGCAAGGAAAAACAACTTCAGTAATGCTGGAAGTAGTTAATGTTTGACCATAACTTGGTGACAACTCAAATACTAGTATAGCTCACACTAATGTCTAGCTATATAGACTACAGAGTTGCCATGAACTGGTGGATGCTGAGCAGTAGTGGGAGGCACTAGCTGGGGGACCCCTCAAGGGAAGAAACTGAATATCTAGAATGCTAGGGAACATTTTGGAAAATGAAAATGCCTCTCAAATGGCATTAAAGTATTACTCTACCTTTTACACAGTTTCAGATTTGTGGCCTTTACTTCAGGAAGTCCGTGTTTACAAGACCTTGGAAAGTCAGAATGCTTTTATCATGGCTATATCCTTCCATTCTGACATTTATCTACTGTACATTACATGAAGCTTGAATTCTGCAGTTCTCCATACCCTACTGTCCAGGCTTAATGCAATCAATCAATCAATCAATCAATCAATCAAAAATAAATATTGGGATTGGTCCTAGTAGCATGGCACAGGGGGGAAAATGTCAGTTATTCAAGGCATTCGCAAGTGCATCTTTTGCTGCTTGTTGATTTCTACAAAGAAAAAGGAAACTGTCAAAGAGAATCTTCTGTCATTTGTGCAAACTGGAGAAGAGCTGTCAATACTGTTTTCAGCTTGACATTTCACTCACTGTGCTTTCAGAGGAGGGTCCATAATGAAGTTGGTCTTCTTTTTCTTCCCACTCATTCATGTAGATTCCTAACATTTTCTACTCGGCACCAGCTGATCTTAACATACTGAACATGTTGACTCCACAAGAAGTCATCATTCTGGTGTGTTGACAGCTCTTTGGGAACACCTGAAAAAGAAGTCCCAAGGCAACTGTGGTGCATGAAGCCACTACAATGGAGGTTAGGGGGCTTCTGACATCTCCTAGGGTACTGTCAATCATGAAATTCTGAGCTGGAGCCAAACAAGAGAGAACACTGTAATCCCACTGGATTTTCTTAAAGGAATAATAAGGCTTTGCCTTTGCCTTTTGCACACGACCCAGCTCTGTTTTCCTCTAGCTGCTGCAGGCTAACAGCGTAACATTGTTAATTTGAACCTAATGGGAGTTGATACAAATTGGATGTTAATTACGTTGTGGCTGGTGGTATTGTTCTGGTGCTAAGTGAAGCCAGGAGTACCAAGTTAGCTTTTCACACACAAAAAAACCCCTCCCACTGCCTTCAAATGCTTGTTTGGTGGCATCTGAAAGACACAGGCTTCATAATATGTGCTAAGTCGTACAGCAACATCATCTGGTTTATCAGCAAAATTTCCCTAAAATTGGCAGGCAAAAGTGTTTCTAGCTTCTGCCCTGAGAGGAGCTGGAAGGGTGCTGTTTGGTGCACTCTAGTGATTGACAACTGTTAGAAAGAATGACAGGGAGATATTTTACATCTGTTTAGTGTCTTGTCTTGCCTGTCACCCATTCTTGCCATGCTGGCCATTGTCCTACTTGGTATATAGTTAGGAATCCCCCTTACCCCAATGTAATTCCAGGCCACTGTGGAGCTATAGTACTATAATCATGGCATACATTCTATGTGAAATAATGGATCAGGGTCATTGCATAATGGAATGCAATAGCCCTGATCTTTCCTAGGCATTTTTTTCTGATCACGAGCCTCCAGACATCAATGCTAAAAAAAGTGGACATTCTGCCACAGAGCAGCAAGTGTATCAATTAGCAGAAAAGATATAAAAAGGATATGCACTCCATTTTGACTTGATAATGATCACATCAGCCATTTGGAATTGCAAAGCTATTCATTTACATTTGTTGCAATTCCCAATTCTCACAGCAAGTCTGGAGCAATCTCAACTGAAGCTGGTGTACACAATGGAGCTCAGAATCTCTCCCTTTCTTGCAGATCCATCTAATTAATCTTAATAAACCTTGATTGTACAAATGCCCACATTTTGGAAAATAAAAGTCAAAAGCTCTTGAAGTCCAGCTTACGACCTGATATAGGCATGACCTTGGGGAAAGTTCTAGAAGGAACTTGAATAATTTGTGATGCTCCCAGGCAAATGTAGCTGTCCATGTGTGTGCAGGCAACCTATCAGGGACTGGTTTTGTTGCCTTGATGCCTGGAAACTACAGAGAAGGCGGCTTGTCATGCCCCCGGCAAGTCTCAATACGTAGCTGGCTCTATTCCTCTTGGTGAATTTGTGGACATTTGATATTAGGAAAAGTAAAGAAGTAAAAAGATAAGTATGCAAGATAAGTAAAAAAACCAAAAGAGCAGATCGTAAGAATTATGTGAACCAATACAGAAGATCTAAATTACCAGAATAAAAGGATAAATGCATGTGTGGAAGAGTAGAGGTTATGTGAAGAGGAAGCAACACCCTGCCCTGGTTAATCTTCACAGTTGTGACACTTCTGCTTTTGAAACAAAATAAAAAAATATCCTTCCAGTAGCACCTTAGAGACCAACTAAGTTTGTTATTTGTGTGAGCTTTAGTGTGCATGCACAAAATTAGTTGGTCTCTAAGGTGCTACTGGAAGGATTTTTTTATTTATTTTGTTTTGACTATGGCAGACCAACACGGCTACCTGCCTGTAACTAGAACTTCTGCTTTTCTCAGTGATGGTTTATTACTGTACAGCTTTATGGATTTTCTTTTTGCTGCCAATACAATATTCTATTATCCAGCATTTTAGAACTCTGACTAACTTACAAGATGGCACCTGATACAAAGAATAGCCCTTTTCATATGTGTATCAAATGTACAAGAATGCTCAGCGATAGAGCATCTGTTTTGCATGCTTTACACAGAAACAGACCATTGGTCCATCTCAGTTCAGTAATGTCTGCACTGACTGGCAGCAGCTCTCAAGAGTGTCAGGCATTTCAGGCAGGGGTATTTCCCAGCCTTATCTGAGATGCCAGGGATTGAACCCTGGGCCTTTTCATTGAGCAACGACCCTGCCCAAAGCATTTCAGGGTTGTTTGCAATCCACAAACAAGGACTCTGCTTTCCTTTGTGCTATAAATAAATTGCATCTTATTGAAAATAAATATGGTATATGTTGGGAATTTTTGCCTCATTTCATGTTTTGCAAGTGCTGAACAGCACCTCACTTTACTGGTGTTTTTCTACACTACGTTTATTTTCCATTGTCTTGTTTTACTACTTTGGTGTTCACTGCCGTGGAATGCTTTGAGAGGGAAAGTGGGATAGAAATGTGATAGACAGATGAAGAAACCATGATTAAACACTACCACTACAAATAAAAAATAAAAATAAAAATGGGTTTTTTTTATTTTAAAAAAATCTGTGAGGAAGTTCCATTGAAAAACATGAGTCAACAAGACACACAAAAAGAAAATCCTCTAGAGTTACTCAGTGAAGTCATTTTGGAATCCATGTTGGCTTCCATCTGCAAAATATGTCCACCCCAAAATGGTCCAAGGCTGAGCTTTCAGTGGAACATTTGAGCCTCCCAAACATTGATGCCTCCAGTATATTAAACAGTACAAGCTGCGTTGCAATACCAAATCAAGATTTTAATGTTAACGTATCACCAAATGATCCCATCATTCCAGTACTGTTCCAGTACTGAAGAACAATGGAAAAGAATTATAATTCAAGATGTAATTCCTTCCATTCAGAAGAGACAGCACTGCACATTAGTTTTATTTTGGCAGAAGGGGTATTGTTACATCTACGGGACTGCCTCATTTATCTGAATGGCTTTGAAAACATCCAAAACACACACAGTATTGAATTTAGGAGCATGATTATTTATTACCTGTGATCTCCAAGAAAGTGGACTACATGGGCGTCAAACACAGTGCCATTTCAACACCACGAATTAGTCCCCCGGTGAGTTTTTAAGCAGCAGGTGGCAGCAGCCACGCAATCTGGGTGGGTGGCTGCAAGCTGTCTCTCATTGTAATTATTTATGTAGTTCACTTATACCTCACCTTTCTTCCGTCTTAGAACTCAAGGCTGCATGCATGGTGCAGTGAAACATCTACCATCCAGGCATTGTCCACACCCACTTAGCAAGGCACTTGTCTGTGGTTGCACGAAGACCAGCAGTTCAGGGGCCAGCTTCCCACAATGCCCTAGTGCATAGTGTTTCTCTCTTCATATTGTGGGCCATTTAAAATGATGGCTTCTCAGCTGCCTGTTGCTGTCACTCAGAAATTCAGGATTCTGGAGTCTGACTGAGGGGATGGGTCCAGAGCAGATGTCAATTCAATTCCAGTGGACCCCAGCAGATGCCCGAGGATGCTGGGTGCTAATACCAGCCCTGCACAAGCACTTAACAAGATGACTGAACATTTGGCTTTGTCAAAAGTTGTACAGATCTAATATAAACCACCTGTGTCAAAGCAAAGGTGGTGGCAGACTTCTCTTTCGACCTTTGTGCATTCATTGTGAAATTCTGAAGAGGGTTTCTAGGCATTGTTCAATGCACTTAGAAACTTCCTCACAGTCAGGAAACCTGACAACCCTGTACAAGCGGCCTGGGACCATGTATTGTACATACCTGTGTGAAAATATGTTGTGGTGCAGTGAATGCAGATGGGTTAGGAAGCTGAGCTTGCTCTCACTATCCTGCTCTCCCCATGAGTAACCACTAAACCAGTTCAGGTGTTTGAGCTGTGCAACTTCACACTTGCCGGCTGTTACAGAAACTTCTGCTAGGCTGGAATTCTATTAAATAGTTGGAGCAAAAGTCACAGCAATATTGAGCAACCCTGACTTATAGGGAGTCCCTAAATTCTCATACAAGAAGTTTCTGGCAACACTGGTGACTGTTTACTTTTATTTTTGACTGATTGGAAGTCAATCAGTTTGTCAATAGGGCATGGATCAGAGGGGAGCTGCGTGTGCAAGAGACTGTGTCTCTGTGGGTATGCAAGAGTGTGGAATGGTCACACCCACTGCTAGCAAGTGATTGGTCAACTCCACCCTCAGGCAAAACAAAAAACAAAAAACGAGCCACACCTTGTTTAGAGGCAAAACTCATTTGGTTTTATGGCAGGATCTATGCTGTTCCCATGGACGAATTGGGCACATAGGCCCTTAAACTCAGCTTCGATTTTTACCTTTAAAATGAGAAGATGAACTTGTTGGTAAAGGAGAAGTGGGACTTTTATCTTCTACCAGTAGTACTATGTAGCCTGAAAATAAATGCTACTGACATATTGTTGCCACACCAATTAGCCTTCATTTTATTTTTTAAAACTGCAGAACAGCTGGCTTCTGTACGTTTGTCATCCACAAATCATCCCATGCTGAGACACGTCATGGTCCAAAAGACTTGGGAGAAAAATAGGATTTAAATCCAAATAAATCAATTGTACAAATCTGCAAAAGCAATTTTTTTCCTCAGAGATGGACTTTATATTACAGCATTAATAAATACAGTAGGGTCGGCTCTTTCCATTGGGCTAGCCATGCTAATTTGCACAATCTCACACAGCCATGTGGCACCTTAAAAATGTGCTATCTGATTTTGGAGAACAGACGCCAATTGATCAGATACATGAAGTACACCCTCAGTTAGCAGATAAGATAGGATTATGCCCAGTGAAATCATACTAAAAGTAGACTAATTGAAACTGATGACTTACAGCCAGGGATTTCAGGGGGTCTGCTCTGCATATATATTAGACCACATTCACATCATACGTTTAAAGTACTATGGTACCACTTTAAATGGTTATGGTTCTTCCCAAAGAATTATGGGAGCTTTAGTTTGTTAAGGGTGCTGTAGCCTTTAAGAGACCTCTATACCCCTCACTGAACTGCAGTTCCCAATTCCTAGCCCTCCCTGTGAAGAAGAATTGACTGTTAAACCACTCTGGGAATTGCAGCTCAGTGGAACTGAAAAAATACAAACTGAGAGAAACCAAACTTGACAGATTCACCCACCCCTAATGATGTGACATCAGTACCAGAGCACCTTACAGAAGGTTAAAAAGATTTCTTGGGAAAGCCATCTGTGTCTGTAGAGTGTCCTGGCAATGACGGTATGTCATTGAGTGACCGAGTTTCCCAAGTGTGTGACAATATGCTACTGAGCTATGAACATTGGTGAAAAGAGAAAATGGTAAACCCTCGGCCCTCAGAGCACCTTGCAATACAATAAGTAAATCACCCTTCTGAATTTCAGAGAACTTCTGACTACTCCACCAAATGTCTCAGAATTTCTCCCCTCACCTTCATTTCTGTGCAAAGACCTGGTGAGGGGGAAGAGGAAGGTTTTTCACAGCCATAGGATTGTATTCAATGCTGTCCTTCCATTTGCACAACAGACTCTTCCTTCTACAATAGAATTTCTGCTTGTCTCATCTTCCCTGCCCTCCCCCCTGCACCCACTCATATTATGCTCCAGAGGGTTGTGGGTTCAGGGGGAGAGGAAATGAAATTACCATTGCACAAGTGGAATGGCACACCAGTATTGGATACAACCCATAGAAAATTATTTTTAAAGCTTTTTTTTATTAAAGATTTTCTTGATTTACAAAAGTATGTGCAATGTCTTTCGTAACATTTTTACAAATCAGTTTCATTTGTTGAGACATTGGGAAGAAAAGAGGAAAAGAGGTAGATGGGGGAAAGATGGGCGGGGATGAGGTCAGGTGACAATGTTTCTATTTTACCTAACGTATGTGGGGTTTTTTTTGTCAGCATCGCTTGTGCTGGTTCTCTGCTGTTCGCTTGTGTTCCTTTGGTGGTGAGAGATATTGGAGTTGGCCTAGGGTATGACTGTTCATTTGTGATTGGCTGTGGTGGTCTTTGTTTCGTGTGTGAGTTTTTAAAATTCATAAAGATAGATAAATAGTAGTGGGTTTTTCCCCATTTCTTTGAGTTATTGATTTCATTTTATTTTTATGGTGATGATGACTTTCTGAAAGTCCATAGATTCCAAGGGGAAATATTGGAAATTTAATCTTATCAGTGCCACTCTGATTAAAAAGTTCAAGAAATATGGAACTCCTAAAGCTGGGGAGAAATTGGTGAGCATGTCTAGATGGGAGGAGTATAAAACCACCCAGTGAAGCTCCAGGACCATTTTGTTTTTTTTTACAGTTAATATATTCTGAACTCAGGTATGACCTTTCCAATTACTATAAACAAATTTGAAACATAATAATGAAAATAATGAAGGCAGCTTTGAGCTAGTACTTGACCTCAGATCCAAGTTCAGTAGTTTATTTAACTGCATTGAGAACAAAAATCTACATCATGTCTGGATCAGGAAAATATTCAAGGAGATAGTCAAAGCCCAGCATTAGAATAAATGTAGTGGTTATGAAATGTCATATTTCTTATACTTATGATATTCTGTTATGGACAGGCAGAAATATTACATCAGAAGGAATAAGTTGTTCTAAAGGTAGGTTTTTTAAAAAACCAAACCAACAGGTGATTGCAGTTGATAGGAACTGATAAGTTACATTTCTCCCTTTTAGATCCAAATGTACAATCTGGCTTGACACAGAAAATATGCTAGGAACAGGCAACAGCTGTGCCCAAATATCAGCAATTTGCTGTACCACTGAAGTGGGGGCTGGGCATTAAAAGCTGCTCAGAAAACGTTCTCCATAATCTGAAGTCATTGTGCATCCCTACTGAGAACTAAGACCAACAGAGTTCATTTGGAGTCCAAGTACATAGGACTGTAGCTTCACACAACAATATAAAGCAGGTTTATCTGGAAATTAGTTCCACCAAGCCAAACTGGATATGATGTTAAATGTTTTTGCTGCATGTGTTTGTAAAGGCAAATAGCACCCACTGAAAGACCCCTGATAATTACCCAGATCTTAGCAGGTTGGTGGGGAAAATGTAACCTGTTCTGCCCAGGCTAAAGTCTTTGCATTGAGAAAATATTTAATTATTTAACGAATTTAAATGCCTCTGTATTTTCTTTCTGCAGTGACTTCCAACAAATTAAACAACATACAAAATTTACAACCATATAAAATACCAAACAATAGAATATTAATTCCAGCCATCAAGTCAAGAAATTGAAAATAAAGGCTGATGCCTGAGCAGTCTTGTCCCACAATGTCATGGACTGGCTGGATGCAGAGAAGTGGTGGGAGACACTAGCAGGGGAACCCCCAGGGGAAGAATGCTCAGAGCCAGGGGATTGGTGGTGGGACGAGAAGTGGTCAGAGGGAGAAGGAGCAGACTGGGAGAAGGTGTCAGAAGCAGAAGAGTTTAGTGAACAGGAAGAGGCTGAGGCAAGGCACAGTTCAAGGCAGAAGCGGGCGCTGGAGGGGAGGGGAGCCAGGAGACAGAGAGGCAAGATGCTGAAGAAGCTGAAGAGTCTTCCTCTCCAGCTGTGACCAGCTCCCCTATCCCCTGGTCTCCTAGAACACACAGAGAAATGAAACGGGCAGAGCAGAGGGTGGTTGTGTGCAGATGTTGCCTGAAACTGTGTGAGAAAGACCCTGGAGAGGAGGAGTCCTATTGGGCTCCTGAGAAGTAGGGACCTTCAGTCCTCACAAGTCCTTCACTGGGGCAAGACCTCCTAGAAAGAGTTGCTGAGACCACTAGGCCAGAGCTGTGGTGTGTTTCCTTGGATAAAAGTGTTAAGTGGCCTCAGGTGATTTATTGTTTTGTTGCTGACCTACGCCTGACTCCAACCTTGTCACTTGATCAGCAATGATGTTGTGTCATGTCAAAAACTATGCTTGCTTACAACTTACCCTGCGTGAACTCACACTTCTCCGTGGTCTTTCAGGCAAAAATCCAGGTGCAAAGGATGAAGTGCCTGGGACGACAAAGAGGCCCCACGTTGTTCTGGCCCTGTATTGCCTTATGAAGCATCTGGGCCTTAAAGTATTGCTAGAGGTATCCTCCTATGAGTTGACCCATGCCTACTTGTTGTTTACATTGGTATCTAACAGCAGAAGTGGCTGGCAGGATGGAGTAGTGGCACATCACTGATGAGTGATGTGTAAGCTGTGGCTTACCAGGAGGAAGAAGGGGAGGTGGCAACAAGGTTGGCATAGCAGAGGCAATCCGGCTTGCACTGTGCCAACCTCACCACTACTTCTCTCCCCCTCCTGGTAAGTCTCAGTGTTGACGGTGATGGGAGGGCAAGTAAGTGCCACTGTTTGGCCCCCACCGACTGCTACTAACTGCAAGAATGAGTGCTAGTGCCAGCCAGCCTAATGTGAAGACGTGTTTATCACGTCTAGTCTGACTGTTGGTCCCTGATATATCTGCTTAAAAGACTGCAACTTTAAACACCCATTCTGGGGAGTAAACACAATTGAGCAGTGAGACCAAAGTAAACATGCCTAGGCACTGCTAGACTACAATGCAGTCTCTTCTCCAAAAAGCGCTAGATTACCTTCAAAGGATGGGAGTGAAATGATGTTAATGAAAATTAATGTCAGGATATTGGCTACTACAATACCCGTCCAACACATTGGTCACAAGTTGGGAGACCCGGCCAGACGGGCAGGGTATAAATAATACATTATTATTATTATTATACAACTCTATTAAGCAAATGGGCTGAGGGTGAGGACATAAGTCTGGTTTTTTAGTGGTAAAAGGACTGTCTTCCATGTACAGAACGTTGGGTTTTTGTCTTCTCTTACCATCTGGTATGAATCTCCTTCAGATGCAAGAGAGGTGGAGCAGATTCTGTGGTCTGAATGAGAGAATAACTTAATAGCTGCCAGCTCATTCCTAAATAAGTTTTTTTTCTCTTTACCCATTTCTTCAAAGCGGGCGTTTCCCTTAGTGTGCAAGTAATTAACACAGAACCAGAAATACTTTTGTTTCTTGCTATGCCGTGGCATAAAATGTATCAGAACACTTTCAGTTAGGCAATAGCTATTTCTCCCTGCTGACCCAAACTCTGCACTTCAGCCCAAGGGCTGGCACACATGTTATACTTGCAGCTGGACTGACCCTGAGAGCAGCCTCTCCATGCATGGTGAATCATCCCTGCCCTTCAGAATGACTGCAAGTACTCACCAGGTGGACCAGTGCCATCAAGTTACAAGTTTCTATAGATACCATTTCATCTGTCAATTAAAGGGGACGAAGAAAGAGATTTCAGTGGGAGGTTAGGGTAAGGCTCTCAAGAAAATGCTGTGGCCTGCTCTTGGATCTTTGTAAAGCTAACAAGCCCAAAGGAGTGTGTATTTTCTTTAAAAGAAAATGTGTTGTGGCTACTTTTCATAATAATGATACAGTGGTATCTCCGGTTATGAACTTAATCCATTCCAGAGGTCTGTTTGTAACCTGAAACCGCTCATAACATGAGGTGCACTTTCACTAATGGCTCCTCCCGTTGCTGCTGCGCCGCCAGTGTGTGACTTCTCCTCGCATCCCGGGGCAAAGGTCGCAACTGGGAGCATCTGCTTCCGGGTTAGCGGAGCTCATAACCCGAAGCATTCCTAAGGGGGATGGTACGTAACACGAGGTACCACTGTATTATTATTATTATTATTATTATTATTACCTCGCCCATCTGCCTGGGTTTCCCCAGCCACTCTGGGCGGCTCCCAATAGAATATTAAAAACACGCTAAAACATCAAACATTAAAAAAACTTCCCTAAACAGGCTACCTTCAGATGTCTTCATAACTATGGCAGTGCTATCAATACAAATCTACCATGTGCGCACACATCTTTTTTTTCTTCTCGAAGGGATTTGTGTCTTTGAATGGGTAAGTGGAGCCTAGACTAATGTTTGGAAATACTAGCCATGTACCAAAGATTTTTCTCCATTTTGCTTTTAAAAATTATGAAATGGGGGTGGGGGGAGAGAGAGAGAGAAAATAAAAATAAAAAATTGTCCAGAAGCACCTTACAGACCAACTGATTGTTCTGGTATAAGCTTTCATGTGCTTGTGTGCTTTCGTGTCTGGTGACTTCTGCTTCAGTGTATCTGAAGAAGTGTGCATACACACGAAAGCTTATACCAGAACAAACTTAGTTGGTCTATAAGGTGCTACTGGACATTTTTTTTATTTTTTATTTTTATTTTGACTGTGACAGACCAACACAGCTATCTACCTGAAAAGAGGTGGGGGGGAGTCAATGAAATTCTTACAAATGGGATGTCGGGATTTTGCTGTACAGTACTTACTTTACTTTTGAGGTGGCTGTGGGGTGGTTGTGGGTGTTATACAAATCATCTAACCAGCCATTTGCCTTCCTGGGTGCCACCGATTCAATTAAAAGCCAGGGGAAGGTGCCATGTGATAACTCCTCCTTTGGGGCTTTTTCAGATCAGGAAGTGTGGGCAGTCAAGGAGGCTGCAAAGTGATGGAGAAATGTTTAGTATTTACTGAAAAGAAAAACACACTTCTCACCCTCAGGTACCTAGCAACAGTAAGGTGAGCTCAAAACCCTGCAGTGATTGAAATTCTAAATAACTCGGGTATCATACCTCGGGTTACAGCCGCTTCAGGTTGTTCCGCGCCGAACCCAGAAGTGCCAGAACAGGTTACTTCTGGGTTTTGGCATGCGTCCATGCACCAAAGCATTAAATTGTGTGGTCCTCCCGCACGGATCACGTTCGCAACCTGAGCGCCCACTGTAAATTCTCAAGTGCCCTGAACAGGAAAATGGAAGCTTTTTTCTTTCTTTTTTTACAAAGAAAGAAAACTTTGAGGAAACCTAAAGGTGGATTTTGGCACAGAACCAGAAAATATTCACTCAGTGTGTCGAACCTGTGAGTTGTTAGGAGCTATTTGTGCTCCTGAAAAATAATCAGATGTGGTCTGCAACATGTGGGAGGATGTCTACATGAAGATCCTGCTCAGAACATGGCATGGAGATGCGGACAGTCCCAATATAATGGTGCTGATCTAATATGTAACCAGAAGTTGTAGAGATACTTGTAGATGCACTGCCAGATGGTCAGGATGGAAAGACATTTGGAAGGGGCTGGGTTTGTCGGCCTGCCCGCAGCAAGACTGTGTGCACACCATATATTTAAAGTACACTCCCCCCCCCCCGGAAAAAATAATAATTCCTGGGAACTTAGTTTACCTCGTACACAGCTCACAGTCCCCAGTACCCTTAACAAACCAGAGTTTGCAGGATTCCTGGTGGGAGAGGGAAATGTGCTTTAAATTTGCTTTAAATGTATGGTGTGCATGCAATCTAAATCTCCCTGCCACATTGAGCTTCTTGTTAGCTAGCTATTCATACTTTCCCTTGGGGCTCAGCTGGCCAGTCTGGCTTTAGTTCCAAATATCTGAGGGGACGTTTTTCTCTCGAAACAATCCCTGGCTCAACAGTAGTGTTCCCATTCCTGAAGAAAGGACAACACAGCTGGACAAGTCCAGGATTCAGTTTCTCGGTGTTTAAAAACAAAGGGATGAGAGGCAAACACAGTCATACATATCTATTTAGGTGAGGACATATTTTCATATAAATTCTGGAGCAGAATGTAGCTGTCTGACCTCAAACACACACCTCTTTTGTTAGGCTTTATCAAAGAGTGTAAAGATTCTGAGTCAAACGTTTGTGGTGAACCATTATGTAAAGTTAAAGTTGGTCCTTTAAAATGTAAGATACGGCTCTCTTTCTCCCCCCCCCCCCTGTGCATTCCCCCCTCCCCGACAAACCCCCAAACGTTTTATGCAAATCAATCTCAGATTTATCTGAGACATATTGCAAAAACTACTCTCAGGAAATATTTGTTGTTGATTAAAATTCTGTGATTGAATAAATATGTCAGATGGTATCTTTGTTATTCACTGGGCCTTTTCCCAGTATGAAAGCTGTGAGTTTCTGGAATGCCTCCAGAAAAGATTTCCAAAACATAAAAGTGATCCTGTTTGCTTTCACAGTGGTTTGAACAGTTTTCTGAAATGGTGATTGCAACTGCTAGATGTGGGGGTAGGGAGGAAATGGCAACACGGCATGTTTACTTACATGTGAAAACAGCCTTCCGAACAGCCACTTCCTTTCCTCATCCAGCCTTATCTGGATGAATTCATTCAGATGCCGTTGACTTGATGACATGAGTTTGCCATTGTTACATCCCCAAAACCCCAGTGATCATGCCTTTTGGGTAGCAGGCCTCACCATATGGCATCCACTTAAATATCTTGCCCATCAATTCTACCTGTGTCAGGAATTGATAGTGTGTATAACCAGCTCTCCAGTTGGTTAGAGTTGACCAAGTCTCTACTGATATTTTTGCTCCATTTTTATTTGACCGTATGCTGCAGGAAGGGTTGAAAAGGCCTATTTCTGCAGATAGGGGCATAGTCGGGCCACCAGCTGAAGAGGGTAGAAGGCACTCCATGCCACCGAGGCCACCTGGGCCTCAAGGGACAGCAATGGGCCTAGGAGCCCCCCCCCACTATATACCTGTTCCTTTAGAGAGAATGTAACACTACAGAGAGCAGGGCACCTCTCATCTACCTGGTCTAGGGGACCATGCACTAACAGTGTGTCAGCCTTTTCTGGACTAAGCTTCAGTTTGTTGGCTCTCCTCCAGTCCATTACTGAGACAAGCCAATGGTCCAACACATCTACTGCCACACCTGCAGAGGCAAATGGTAAATAAAATCTGACTCTTTACAAGTGGGTCAGACAGGTTCCTAAAGGACAGAAGGGGTGCAAATGCAGTGTCACTTTTGCTTCAGTGGACTTTGCATCAGCCGACTATTTGGAATTGGGTAGCAAATGCCTTTCTCTATGAGAATATTATTCATGGGTTTCCTACGTTTCATAGAGAGATGTTGTGTGCAAAATACTATCCAGCTGGCATAAAAATGAATCTTTGCACCCAGGGAAATGCAGTTTAAAGAAAGTCTTCTGAAGACAGCATCCAAAGAGCTTAAATTTTAAAAAGGCTCGGAATCCAATGGAGGAGATGGATCTTTTTTCCTCTAGGCAGTCAGGCTGCTTCAAAAAGAGTAAACAAAGAATATTTCTTACTGACGGGGTCAGTTACAGTTTTCTGTAGGCTGAGAAGGGGATTGCAAAGCCTGTGAAACTGCAGTAGACTTTTGTTTCTCTTCCCCCACCCCCAGCCCAGCAAACACACATGGCTTGACAAAATGCCACCAGAACATGCTTGAAAACAGTGAGCTCATTGTGAAATCTCAAGCCTCAGCCGAGTTGGTTGATTGAGAAGCACAACATGCTCAACAGATGTAAAAGAGGAGGGGGTGGAGGGGAGGATATAATTCATGATTTTCTCAAGTGCGGAATGAGTTTCTACAGCCAGTTTCTAAGCCACAGCAAGAGGTGTAAAATATCTAGCGATTTCCTATATGAGTGCACCAGCTATTCCAGACATATGCTTGGGTAGTCTGGGCCACCAGGATTCATTTCCCCTGCTCTGCAGCTTACTTATAGTAAGCTATTTTAATGAGTGCATGGAGACTTCATTCACAATCTTAAGGCACGTTCAAATGAAGACTTTGAATTATGGGCCCACCACCTGCCTGTAGGTCTTGCACGTCAGCGGCAGGGTCTGGCTGGCCACACCAGCTCACTTTTTGGAGCTCAGTCTCAGACCTCCCTGAGAGAAACTGAAATTTCCACAGGCTGCGGGACCATTAACTCCATTAAGAAATCTGATAGCTAAAAAAGAAACCCCCAGCAGTGTTATGATCTTCTAAATCTGAGAAAGAGAAACTTTTAAAAATGTTTCTGCTAATTGCAGAACTGAAACAATAATGTACAGTATTGTAGATACTGTACAATACAGTATTTGGCAAATACTTTTGCAGTATCTGCAAAAGTCAGATATCAGCAATATTATTATTATTTCTCTCCTAATGCTGAAACAACAGCAGAGGCTTCTCAGTGGTGACACCCACCTTACAGAATGCCGTTTCACTTGAGATCCATATTATCCCTTGACTTTTGTTTAAAACTGGTTTGTTTGTTTTTTAAAGGCTTTTGATTAAGCACTGTATTTCCTGTTTCATCTTATTTTGTCTGGTATGCAAAACAAATATTATAAAATATTTTCTACCCTCTTTTGCCTGCTGTTTCCTTTTCTGATCATTGTTTTATTAACAGCTGTTTTTGTTCTTGAATTGATTTCTTGTTATCTTAGCTGCTCTTTGTTGACTGTTTTTATGTGTTGTAAGCTGCCTCAGGTTCTTTTTTTGGAATGTGCAAGGTATGTGTTTTTAGAATTAGTAGTACCGGTAGCAGTATTGATAGCAATGGGGATGGTAGTCATAAAACCGTATTGCAATCATGTTTTAATCATGCCAGTGCATCAGACCCATATATCAGTTGCTTAACTAGCTATGTCCTGTAGATCACCAACAGTCTAATTTTTTTATTTTTACAAATCTAATAATTTTGGTGAATTAGGGAACAATTAATTAACCAATGGGGGGGAATGCTATTCTAGAAGAGCTAAGACACAGTGACTTGACATTATTCAACATTCATTGTTCCCAGTATTGAAATGAGGCCACTTAAATGCAGCTGTTTGAATGTCTACGTATTCCCATGCTTCTCATCCAGTAAGTACCATAACAGGAACTGTTACTCATGTGACAGGAAAGATTTAAGAAGTCAAAAGGGCATGCTGAACAACAGGAGACCCAATACCACTGGGACTCTAATTGATCTTTATTAGTGAATCCAGATATCCCTCATCGTCCTAATCCATTTTCCCCATAGCAAGTTAATACTTGCTAACAATTGTGTAATTGTGCCATTCCACAACTAAAGGATGTACTAATGTGTATCTCTCTGTGTGTGTTTAAGTTAATTAGTATACTATTTGGCACATAATTTTCCCCACTGAAACATTTCACATAATAATTGGGGTTGGGGGTTACGGGTGAGGTATCTCTCTCCCAGGGTGCTATTTCATAAAATAAAAAACCCGTGCTTTGAAATGTAGGATAACTGCTCCCTTTCCTGCTTTCCCATTGATCCCCATCTCAAAATACTAGTGATGCAACAGCAGGAGGTTGTGTACCGTTGCATGTTTTGCTTCTTTGTTTTTGAAGGTATTATTAAATAGATTTATTAAACAGATACAGAAGATAAATACAGAGATGAATATATCAAGCACATTGTTAGTTATGGCATAGTTTGTGCTCATGGATGCTTGATTTGCATAGCTGACACTGGGACAAGATTCTACTTGTGGTTTTCTGGATCAAAGTCATTCCTGAGTAAAGCCTTTGTGCATGCAAACATAATGGTCTTAGGACTTATGGTCTTAGTTTAGTATGGTCTATCCTCTCCCTCTCCCTCTCCCTCCCCCCCCCTCTCTCTCTGTGTGTGTGTGTGTGTGTGTGCGTGTACTGCCAAAAGAGAGGGCATTTGACTATGGAACACATGTTACCTTTTAGAACATACGATTGTATTCAGTTAAATCCTACTTAGGCACTGACAGATTTATAGGCACACACAGTATGTGCAGAATTAGGGCCTTGTGCAGCTTAGGGGCCCCTAGTTAGTAGCATACATTCCTAACTGAGAGGATACTTTTAAAATGTGTCTACAAACAATGAATTGCCATTGCTTAATATTAGCATTTTAGTTGGTCCATACTGTGTCAAATGTCAAGCACATTTTAAATGGTTTCCCCCCCAAATCCCCCACAGACTTCTATAATCTATTTGAATTTACAGAGGCTGAGGAAAATATTTCTGTCAATCTCTGATCAATCAATTTTCTGCACTACTCAGCTAATCTCAGTCCAAACATTTGCTATGGCCAGGATGTCTCATCCACCTGTCTCCCAAAAAATGGAATAGTAAATTCGTATGTTAATAGAGCTACTAGGTCTAAGCCCTGGTTGTGCAATTTCTCCTTCCCTCCCATTGTCATGATGCCAATCTAGTCTAGCAAGTATAGTTTTCTGGTAAAATCAGTAGCCAATAAATCTGTTCTAACCATGCTCAGAGCTGTTTCCTTGAAGGCCACACCTACAAAGTAACAAAGGCGATTAGCTACCTTGACCGACCTTGATGTTTGATTCTATAGCCTCTGGGGATTGTATAGTCTCTGGGGGTTTGGCCCATATGGTAGGGATGATGAGCCCAAGAATCTTGTGAAAGCAAGAATTTGAGGCCTCAGCATTCTACTCGCCCCAATCTAACCAAAAGTTCTTCCATTATCCCAGAGTATACATTCAAAAGGTTTTTCAACATTTCGTTTAGTTTATGTTCCAAAAACACAAATGATCCAAAACTAACGGAGACCCGTGGGATGACACTTTCTTCACACGATTGTGTAACCTCTTTTTCTTCCTCTTCTTGAATTCCTCTGTAACGATGGGCTATGTTAAAGCTTTGTTATAACTAAAGGGGTGGAGGACCCCAGCTGTCTTGTACTTCCTTTTTGAAAAACTGATAATAACGTTTTTAAAAAATAATTATCCCGGGGCATAGTCTAAAAGCACATGAAGCCAACATTTTGCTGAAGCTAAGCAGTTCTGGGTCTGGACAGTGTCTGGATAAATGACTGCTTGGGAATCCCATGTATTACCAACTTGACTTCCATGATGGAAGGTAGATGGAATATATATGTAAGAAAATGAATAAATTGTACCAGGCCATATTGTACACAATGCCCTCAAACAAAAACTGCTCTTCTTGCCACCTCCCCACAACCCCGAACAGGGTTGAGTAATGCTGTTTTGTGCAAATGAAAAACAAGAAGTACAGGCAAGCCTTATGTGGAAAAATGACAAGTATATGTAACCTGAAATATATTTCTCATTACTGAATATCACCATGTTCAGTTTTTGCCCTTTGCTTGGCAACACCTTTCTCTATATATTGCTTTTTATGCACTACACTGTTGTACAAAACAATAAAAAGAAAATTAAGCAAATAAACAATTACACATCCTCTGTGCAGAGCACGTTGTATGCTCACTGAGCACAGAGAAACATAAATCATCTTTATAGCAAAGTATTGATGTCAAAGCTGCAAATGGGGTACTTCTGCATGTCTCATCAGTTTCTGTAAGATTAGCCCTGATCCAAGCATAAATATTTCAGATGTTTACACAAATACCTTGAAATATCTTTTACATCTCAGTGGCCTAATAAACTCCCATTTATAAATAGGGAGATACATGCAACGAGTGACCAATTTCATTTTAGGAATACGTATCATAGTGTAATACCATTAAGCCTCAGCTTAGGTTGGCTACCATCACCTAATGAGGCTGAAAATATCAGACAATTTACCTTAGAGTAATTGTGACTGCACAAGCATAAGCAAACTATGGATGCTTGCTTCAATCAGACTATAAGGTGCCCTAGGCTTTCCATTTCATTTTGTTGTACAACAAGGATAGGGAGCAGATGACCTGCAGGTGTTGATGGACTACAACTCCCATCTACCCGACCATGGGCCATGCAGGCTGTGGCTGATGGGAGTTGGTCCAGCAAGTTCTAGAGGGCCAGTTTCCCCATCTCTGTTATAGCATCCAAAACATCTCCAGAATTCTTTAGCACACTTCCTACTTAAGGAATCATCAGGAGATAGGTCAATATATTGTATTTGATTTCTATCTGTGTGATTTCTAAGCTTCTATCTATGCCTATGTATCATACCTGCCAAGTCTCCCACTGAAAAATGCGGGATCAGCAGCAGCGCGGCACCGGAAGTTGCGTGGAAGCAACTTCCGGGGCCGCTCTGCCCATGTGTGGGCACCGGAAATAGGGCAGAGCAGCACCGGAAGTCGCTTCTACGCATGCCCGACAGCCGCCACCACCAAGATGGCTGCCGGGCATGTGTAGAAGCGACTTCCGGTGCCGCTCTGCCAATTTCCAGTGCCCGCACATGGGCAGAGTGACACCCAAAATGGAGGCTCCCTGGCAGGTAGGAAATTCGGGGGATTTCCGGGATTTTTCTTCATTCAGGAGAACAGCGAGAAATGGATTACAATCCGGGGGTTTCCGTGAAAAATGGGATACTTGGCAGTTAAGCTATGTATTGCAAATTTAATGCAAATCGGTGTCCCATTTTCCCTATTTTTGTGATACATTTATTTTTACTGCAGGTAGATAGTCATCACCAAAACCTTTCTATTCAACACAAGAAGGTTGGAAACAGAGAGAAGAGGGACAGTGGGAGCAAGGTGGCATGTGCCGCCTCAGGTAATTGTTCTTGCATAGGCATAATACCTGGAGCGCTAGAGAAATGTACAGTTCTGGAAATGTCCTTGGAACCAGAGCAGCAGCCACCAGGTGGGCCAATGATGTGATTCAGTAAAAGGCAGCTTTCAGTGTTCCTTAAGAGAGGTTCCTTAAGAGGCAAGCACAGTAATTTCACATTTATACTCCAAGATATTTGGGAATAGAAGGAGTGGTCAAGGAAAATGGAAAAGGAAGTTAAAATGACACGGGAGAGACAAATAGCTAAAGTGTTTGTTTAATCTGGGTTTTTTTTAAGAACTTCTAACAGCTTTGGCATCTGAACTGAAGTGTCTAGCATAGCAACACAAGGGGAGAAAATGGAGTATCATTATCATATGTCTTAGTTGTTATCAAAAGAAAATCTGGTGAAGCTTAAGGAGTGCTGGGCTTCAAACAGCTGTGGCTCTGTTTGTTGGCCTAATCAGCCATCTAATTATATTGGAATGAAGCTTAAAAAAATATATATTTTTTGACAGCTCAGGGTTCATGTTTCCCAACAGGCAACTAATTAGGCTACGGAGGAAAAGAAAGTTACCTTTAAAAAATTAATTATCTGCAGGATAATGGAATATGGACTGATTTCTGTCCTTAATTCCAGCCTCACTGATGGCTACAACCCAGGGAAATTTATTATTTTTCTTAGGGCATATGAGTGAACGATCCTGTTGTCAATTGCTACATTATGCTGCTTTGGGATTTGAAATATTAGACCATGCAATCATCATTCATAAATATAGCATGTAGCCATTAACTTCCTGTTGATAAGGCCTTAAAGCTAAACCCTGTGTAAATCAACTGAATGTTACTGAGCCACACTGGTTGACTTCAGATGAAGTATCACACAGTTTTTGCATATTGATTTTCTGATACCAAAATACAGTAAGTACTGAATAATAAGAGTCAAGGTTCCCATGAAAAGAAAGGAGGAGGCAAGCATGACTGTGGAAGAGTGAAATTATAATGGGGCCATAGCTCAGTAGTACCAGTAGAATGCAAGCTTTGGATGCATAAGATTCCTGGTTCAAATTGTGACATCTCTAAGTACAGCTGAGAAAGACTCCCGTCTAAGACCCTAGAAGGCCTCTGCCACCAGTCTACACAAGTGGTTATGGTACCCTCCAGAAGATGTTGAAGATGTTGTACGCTCCAGAAGATGTTGGTACCTCTACTTACGAATAACTCTACTTACAAATGTTTCTACTTACGAATGGAGCTCCGTCCGCCATCTTGGATGCGGTTTAGATAGGATTTTTTCTACATACGAATTTTTAGATAGGGTTGCTTCTACTTACGAATTTTTTCTCCCAATACATTCCTATGGGATTCGACAATTTTTTTCAACTTACAAGTGTGCGTTTGGAACGCATTAAATGCGTAAGTAGAGGTACCACTGTATTGAATTATTACTATTGTGTCGCTTGAAGCAATAGGATGAATAAAAACCGAATCCTCTTCGAATAAAAATTGTTCAGACCATAAATATGGTTCAAAAGCTTTACTAACAGAACTTATTCCAAAACAGACCCAAAAACAATCAATGTAACAACCAGATAGTTTATAAAATCATGTGCTTGTCGAAGCACAGGTTGTTGTTGTTTAGTCGTTTAGTCGTGTCCGACTCTTCGTGACCCCATGGACCATAGCACGCCAGGCACTCCTGTCTTGCACTGCCTCCTGCAGTTTGGTCAACAGGCATATAAAAGCACAGGTATATCTTCTTATTAATATTACATTACCCCAAACAGACCTAAAATCAAAGGTCTTTCTCTCCACACAGAGACTCCATTAGCCTGCATTCCAGCCCGAGGCTGTTTTCTCCAACAGAGACTCATTTGCACACCTTTCTTCTATGGTATCTGAGAACAAAGACAACTCCCACAGAATGGAGATTTACAACTGAAACCCCCTCCCACTTGATCTAAGCTAAACACCACCTGAGAGAACAGACCAGCAAAACATCCTAAATTAATTATCAACCCATTAGGTATTCAGAAAGTTCTTCTTCTGGAATTTCCCCCTATGTTCCTTTTACCAATAGAGTCAATTTCCATTTCAATGTACAATTAAAAACATACTTAATGGCAACTCCCATCAGCCCTAGTCAGCGTTACAAATGATCAGGGATGATGGGACTTGTAATCCAATAACACATTGGGCAATTCTGGGCAGGATGAACAAGTGGTGTGATATGGAAGAAGGCCATTTCTTACGTTCCTAACTGTATTATTTTGAGGGTATGCTAAGAAATGGAGAGGCCATTGCTCTGCTCCCTATGTTTCTGACCATTTATATTAGGGCTTGCAATTACCCAGCGAGCCGCTCCTTATGTAACTTAAAAATTGAACTGTTGCATAACTCCTTGAGTAGCAATGCAATATAGCACTTTATTATTCCCAGCTTTCCCCTCCACAGGAAAGCAGATAAGCTAATAGCAAATAATAGCCCTAATTTCATGACTGCTTGTGTCTGCCAGCTCTTTTTGACAGTTAAATTCAAGCACACGGTGCTTGACACACACACAAAATCCAGTCAAAACAGTAAATGAAATTGACCAAATATTAAAAGTATTCATGGGAGCTTTGGTCTCAATAGCAGTGTTGAAGGCAGGGTCAATTTTCATCAGAATCTCATTCAGGGAAAAGGGCTAAGCCCACCCTCCATGCTAACTACTGTAACAATCCTGGTTACGGGGGCATGAGGCAGCCATTTCATTTAAAAGCATGAATGTTAATTGCAGCAACCCATTTATTGTCATGTCTAGTTTGGTGCATAGTGGTGACACAGGGATTTTGCATAAAAACTTGGCAATGATTTAGCAATGTGGCTAAAGTTTTAAAAGACCTGAACAGAAGGACATACAAATACTGAGAATGTTTCTAGAATTACAGACTTCCCGGGACTCTATAACCTAAGTTATGTTTTCCTCCCACACTTGGTATTATTGCCTTTAATGGAACAGACACACATTCATTTTGCAAACCATAGATTTGTTTTCTGAACACTGCAGAATTAATGGGTCTTAATGCAGATTCCATTTATCTTTGGATCAGGATATGAAAGAGTCCTACAAAAAACATTTTCCAACAGTTAAATGCTAGAAGAAAAGAGCAGATGGACCCAGGGGTGGAGGAAGGGGTGTGTTGGGTGCAGTCCACCCTGGGTGTCACCACTGAGGGGGGGGGTGACAAAATGCTGGGCGGCACTCACCGCG
Source organism: Zootoca vivipara (assembly GCF_965207765.1). Lineage (NCBI taxonomy): Eukaryota > Metazoa > Chordata > Lepidosauria > Squamata > Lacertidae > Zootoca > Zootoca vivipara. The sequence continues at coordinate 62,473,736 of NC_142587.1, forward strand.
GGGCCTGCAGCGCGCCCAAGCCACGCATCTTTCCTGGGAGAGACGCGGTGGCTTGCGCGTGCACAGACTCCGTGCTTCCCCAAAGCTCTGCTCTCTGCCTCCTCCCCCCAGCTGTAGGGAGGCTGAATGGGAGGAGGCAGGCAGACTCTGGAGGCCCCACCCCTGTGGGCAGCTCGCCCTGCCCCTGGGCACGCCACCCCAGGTGCCCGAGCGGCTTCCTCCACCACTGAATGGACCCACTGGCGGAGGAAGAGGAGTGCGGAGGGAGCACACCGCCCCTGGCAGCGCAATCTCAGTGGGGTTCCATTGTGGCTGCCCCACGCTCCCAGAACGCACGCCACACCCCTGTGCGTGGTGCGCCATGCCCCTGTGGGCAGTGCACCCCTCCCCCGGGACGCACACCAGCACCGTCCCCACCTGCTCTCCGCCCCCCGGTGCCAGAGCATGAAGCTCCGCCACTGGATGGACCACATTTAATCTGGACAGTGAATTGCCAGTCGCAGGGCTAGAGGAATATACAACTGGAATCTGAGAGTCAGATTCAACTACATGGTTCCATTAGCAGAAACTAGTGCATGGACTCCTGCTAGTGCAACAGGGCATCCTCCTCACCTCTCCAGAGTTCCCTCGGAAGAGGGATTGATGGTTAACCTACTCTAAGAATTGTAGCTCTGGGATGGCAAGAGGGGTCTTCTAACCTGTATGGGGGAAAGGCAGGGTATAAATGAATAAACAACAACACTCAGTACCCTTAACAAACTACAACTCCCGTAATTATCTGGCGGAAGCCACGACTGTTTAAAGTGGTACCATTGCACTTTAAATGTATGGTGTGAATGTACCCTAAGAGGAATGTCTCGAGGATTGCAGTGGGGGATAAAGAGAGAGGGAGGCTCCTAGCATATGCACAGCACTTCATACTTTAGCTGTCGCTTACTCTAGCTGCTGGCTTCACTGCGTGAGCCTGCATAGAATATGAAGTATAGTAAGACTGTCCCTGGTGGGGAAAACATCCTACTAGAAAGCATTTCAGTGTTGTTCAGCAATATATTTTTTCACCTCATTTAGCCCCATCTTCTCCAAATAATAGCTGGCGACTTGGAGCTCTTCTGCTGCTCTTACACCCAGACGGCACACTGCGTCCCGCCATTGTTTCCAGTCATCAGGACTGTTTCATACACACCCTGACAGCTGCAGAAGTTTTCAGCAAAAACAATAATTCGACTTTTCCTTTCCATCCAATTGCAAATGGTTTAAGCCTGATCTATCAAAGGAGACAGCCAGTGGTTTTGCAGAAAGGAGATGGGGAGCGGAGTGGAGATTCCTGCTGTGGCAAAATTTTATCGCCACTGGTTTCCTGTTTTAAAAAAAGGGGACACTTGTGGCTCTTTCAGGAGGGTTTGTGTCATTGTGGAACATAGTGAGGCCACGTAGCACTTCATTGCCTGCATTTTCATTTATGAGTTCTTCATGCTGGATGGAGAATCATCAGAAGTGCCTGAATTTGGCACTGCTGGAATCTTTAGGATTGTGACCGTGAAGCTACTTGCCATATAATTCTCCTTTGCTAACAGTCACTGAAATATAGTGCAGGATGAAAAAAAGGAACTACAGAGAGGCTTAATGTGAGGGTTGCATTGTATCTGGCTGAACTACTTGACTGAGGTATAAAAATCCAATTAAGCAGACTGCATTTTGCAACAGTGCCATCTTGCATACATTGCTAAACAAGTTTGACAATGAAACCACAAGGCCATAGATTATGAAAAATTACCATTGTGTTGGACATACCCAGAGAATAACAACCCAACCATAGGGGCATAAGCCATGAGGCAGGTGATTAAATAAACTTGGTGGGGTGGGTAGGATGTTTTGATTTAGTTTTTTAAAAAACAGAATGGTTGTTTAGATTATTTTTCTTAATGCCGGTTTTAATGTAAGTTTCTGTTCATATATAATATTTGTTGCCATGAGGTACCATAGTGGAAAAGTGACCGATAAATGTAATAATAATAATAATAATAATAATAATAATAATAATAAACTTAAAGAAGGGTTAGCTCTAAGTTTGAGGGAGCTCCCATCAAAGTGACCTTCAGTTGGTCCACCCCCCATCTGCTGTTCCAGCCATGGGCTTATCTGGAAGCATGTATGGGTGTGGGAAGCTACTTGTCATGCTAAATTTCTCACAATTCCCCACATTATCCAAGTAGCAACATAGGGAATGTGCAAATATGCTCTTTCTCCTTTGTCGGAGGCCATATGCTTTTGAATTCCAGCTGCTGGAAACTACAGGAGTCCTACTCGTTTCCTACAGGCATCTGGTTGGCCACTGTGAGAACAAGATGCTGGGCCACTGACCTGATCCAGCAGGTTCTTCTTATGTTCTTGCACAGGCAGGAGGACCAGGCACATTAGCATTGATGGGCAGCTACCCAAAACCGCCAGGTGCATTGCTTGCCCAGGTAGATGTTCCACACATATCCTGTTCTATACAAATGTTCTTATCTTGTGGGTCAGTTGACTTGAATGTGATACATGGAGACAGCCTTCCCCAAATTGGTTGCCTCTATGGGACTACAGCTCCCATGATCTCTGACCATGGGCCATGCTGCCTGGGCTGATGGGAGTTGTAGTCTAAAGCATCTGGGGAAGGCTGACACGAGGAATTCGAAAGCCAATGACTGATGTCCTGGGCAGGTGCACCACCAAAAGACTAACTGTGCATGGGACAGCTTATGTGGTAAGTGCATTTATATGCAACGGAACACCACATGAGAGCATTACATGAGCATGTTCCATGTTTCTTGGCTGCTGTCAATGTGTTTTGGCTCCAACTCTGGCTCCTGAGAGAGCACAGCTGTGATGAACCCCTGCATCTGCTCTGTTGCTCTAATTCTTCTCCGAGGAAACCAGGCACGGGCTGATTAGGCTCTGGTGTATAGGAGCTAGTAGGGCCATTATTATTATTATTATTATTATTAAACTTAATTTCTCTTCTATTCAATTATCACATTACATTCAATCAGTGCATTGAGTGAAAAAAGGAATCATTCAATTTTAGAACCATTCGTTTAAAGAATTACAAGATTAAGGAAAGTTGTTACGTATGCAGGAATTCATGCACGTGACAGAACTATCATGCATGTAAGAAAGTCAGACTGGGCTGCTGAGAGGCAGCGCTTTGGCTTCTGTAGAAGGTCGGCTCTCTTACACTTTACAAGCTTCTGCTGTGCTTCCAAAGTGGAGAATTGCTCCAGAAATAAAAAGGTCTCTCTGTTACATATGGGGTTTTGCATCATTTAACCTGTTTTGAATTATGGTGCTGGAGGAGACTCTTGAGAGTCCCATGGACAAGAAGATCAAACCTATCCATTCTTAAGGAAATCAGCCCTGAGTGCTCACTGGAAGGACAGATCGTGAAGCTGAGGCTCCAATACTTTGGCCACCTCATGAGAAGAGAAGAATCCTTGGAAAAGACCCTGATGTTGGGAAAGATTAAGGGCACAAGGAGAAGGGGACAACAGAGGACGAGACGGTTGGACAGTGTTCTCGAAGCCACCAACATGAGTTTGACCAAACTGCGGGAGGCAGTGGAAGACAGGAGTGCCTGGCGTGCTCTGGTCCATGGGGTCACGAAGAGTCGGACACAACTAAACAACAACAACAACAACAACCTGTTTTGAGAAGGCAGGTTCTGTTTTACAAGCATGTGCCGTCCTGCTTCCAGGGCAAAGCTGCTGTGCCAACATCTGTGAAGCTAAGTGTCTGCCTGTTTTGTAGGGAAACCAGTGGAGAATTACACAAGCCCGTCTCTTGTCGACTGAGAGAACATCCCACAGCTGTTAGCCTTGTTTTGCATGTTTTGCATATTTACATACCCCAAATATTTCCAAACATCCCATCCCAGTGTTTATTTTAAAATCCATCACTTGCATGTCTGGCAATACAGGCCTTTGTGGATTACGTATTCCCAAAGTGAGATTTTCTGGAAACTGATTTCTTTCTTTAAAAAAAAAAAAGTAGTAGATTCAGCCTTTCTTCCAGTAAAGTCAAAGTCAAAACTAATGCTGGCATTATAAGGAAGAAGAAACATGTTTGTATCAAAGTCACTTTCCAAACCAGCCTCAGCAAAAGTGAAGATACATGGCTTATTATCTGTTCCAGTGATCAGGCTCGTTTCAGCTTCTATTCCTTATCGACTTCCATTATCCCCTCTGATGCTACAAGTTGTACCCTTCATCTTCAAAGGGAAGGCAGGCAAACAAACCACCCAAACAAGCCTTTCCTTTTTCTTCACTGTTGCTACCAAGTAGATACCTTTCTTTTTCTTTGGCTGTCTTCACTAAAGGCCTTCTGGACTTTCAGTAGCCCACTCGACTCCCAAAAATAGTTGAGTGGTATGGCACTTAAACATGGGTTGAGTGCAAGTTTGTGTAATTTATCCCAACACAAAATACACTATTTAGTAAGTACTTAGTAAGGCTAAATAATGAGCAGTTTTTCAGTAATTATTATTTGGGTAACTACTTTTTTCTAATATAGTAACCCAAATAAAAATAAACAGATTTCAAGACATCCAGCTTTACTGATTCTAACCAAATCAATACTTACCCATTTGCATTGATCACTTCAGCTTCTGGGTTCCTTTGTGGTCCTCTCCTGGTTCCATCCGCTTACGTTTCTGACTTCTCAACCTTCTGACTTCTCCACCACTACCCTCTATAAGTCTAGCTTGGCATATACAAATATTTTCCTGAGCAAAACATTTTATTGTATTTTTAACCATCCTGTAAATGTTTGACCCTCTTAGGCAAGACAGCCTTTGAAGCAAAAGCAACCAGTTGACAAGCCAAATTTGACAATGGAAAATCAAATCCCCAAATGTTCAAAGTCATGACTCTTCTGAGGGTTGCTTCATTTTTTTAAAATGAACAGAGACATTCAAGAGGCAGAAATCAACAGGCAAAGTTTTTTGCTGCCATAGAGGTGCCATGATGAAGAAGTTCATTTCCTGGTTCCTGCCTGTTGTGTAGTCACTGTGATATCCCTATCCTCATCTCAGCATGAGGAGATAAGAGGGCTGTTCAAAGAGGCTTTGATAGGTGGGAGTTGCTTAGGATTGGTGACTAGAATAGTATCTGAAGAAGTGTGCATGCACACGAAAGCTCATACCAAAATAAAAACTTAGTTGGTCTTTAAGGTGCTACTGAAGGAATTTTTTTATTTTGCTTCGACTCAGACCAACACGGCTACCTACCTGTAACTAGAATTGATACAGTATTTCAAAATCCATATTGGGACAATACTTTTCTTAGGCCAACCAAAATATCACAAAACAGTGTGCATTATCTCAAGGCCTGCTAGAAACAAGAAACATGGGATCAGCCATTACTGTGATTCTTGTTCCCAGCACATCTAAACAGCCTTATTTGAAGGTCTGCTAGCTCCTCCTTCATTTCACCAGAAGACTGCAATCAGATGCAGATTTCATGGTTCAAACATTACCCCATTTTTCTCCCCCTGCCTCCATCACTCTATTTATCATTTAGCGTGCTGAAGATTACTGGAGATCTCAAAAGCTGGTGTGCTATTTTGTGATATTTTGGTTGGTGTAGTTAAATTATTGCCCTAATATTGATTCTAGATTTTTTTTCTTATTTGCCAACATGGCTACTTTTACATTTTAGATAAACAATGTGTTTTACCTTGGGCCCAAATCTCCAAAGTCTCAGATGTCTTCTCCTGACTGCAGGGGGAAGGGAGGAATCAACAAATATCTTTAACTTTTTAATATATATATATTTGGCAGACTTGGAAAAAGAAATTACATAACCTCCAACATTTCTCCAATGAAAACAGGGACATCCCATTCCATAATGATAATTTTACTATTTATACCCGACACATCTTACTGGGTTGCCACAGATACTCTGGACAGCTTCCAACATAATAAAACGTTAAACATAAAAAAAACCCTTTCCTATACAGGAATGCCTTCAGATGGCTCAGGGGTCGAATAACTTCATACTCTCCAATGAAAATAGGGCCATCCTAAGGAAAACTGGGACATTCTGGGATCAAATCAGAAACCGGGGTGGCAACTCTAAATTAGGGACGTCCCTGGAAAATAGGGACACTTGGAGGGTCTGAAATTTCTCATTACAGTTTTCAAACACATAAATGAAGAGGTTCTTATACTACATGCCTTTAAAGTTTGAGACTTTTTATCTATGTTTGATGCAAATCCTTGTGGTTTTATGAGACATTTGCATAAATATGATGTATAGCATACGGTAGGTATGCTTCTAGATAAATTTCAGAAGAATTGGCTCAGGGGTCAAGGAGCTATAAATATTTTGTTAAGTACATTAGCTTTTTAAAAGTAATTATTTTATTTTCTGGTCAATCTGCACCTACGTAGCAAGAAGTGCAAAGTTGACTATGTTCTTTCAGGGCATGCCTGAGCCTAACCACAGAGTAGAATACCAAACAAACACAGTTCAGATGTTGGTGAGATGTGAAGGAGAGCATCTCAAGAATAAACATATTTGAGAAATAGAGCAAAAGAAACGAAAAGAAAAGGGAGGGAAGCACTTCAAATGAACAGAATGAAAAGGATAACGGACTCCATGGCTCACTGATGCAAAATACTACAGTTGCATCAGTGAGCACCAGAGCCTGTTCTCCATTTTGTTTTGCTTGACTCAGTTTTCCCCTGCTAGCACAAAATAACAAAACCAGTTTCAGATGTACAGATATTGGGTACAATCCAGCATACATTTGAGCATATGCAGGTCCTGTTGAAATCCATGGATTCGAAGTGCATGCCCATTATCAAGGGCAGAAGCTTTCTATCACTGATCCTTAGAGTATGTAAACAAATGATTATTTGAATCTCATGCCGTCCTTGAAAATTCAGAACATACAGGATGGCTATATATTCCAAAGCAACAAATCACAATATTCCCCAAAGAAAACACAATTGGACTGGGACGAATTCTTACCAGATGTCTTGGTCTCCATTTGGCATACTGTTTTAGCAAGTTAAAGGCAAAATGGTGTTTAAATTATGGACTATAACCCTAAAAAGAATAATTCATATCTTAGGCCATTGGGATCACAGGGAGAAGAGATGTCTCTGATGTTTCTGAGAGCCTAACAGCTTATGAAGCTTCTAGATAAAACTGCGTAATTGTGAAATTTAACTCTCTTTTTTACTTTAAAAAAAAAAAAGTTTCCAAGCTGGCATAGCCCAGACCCCAGTTTGGGAGTATGCCAGGATATCAGGAAGGTGTTAGATCTTTTGGATCCAAGCCTTTCCTGGTCTGCATTGGCACATCCCAAACCACCCAAAAATGCCTCGTTTTCAGCCTACTGATATTGCAGGCCCATTGCAGATTCAGCATCAATAAAACCTCTGCCACCGGAGTTCCCTGCAATCTCATCCACTCATATTATGCATCTCTTTATGTATGAGATGGTGATGGGACATGAATGAGTTGAAATTCAGTTAATTCCACAATGGCATCTCTGGGTAGCCATTGTGTTTTAGTCTGTTCCTAGAAATAAATGATGTGCATTATGGAGACACCTTCATGTACATGGTGCAGAACATGTCACACATACAAACAGCAGCAGCAGCAGCAGCAGCAGCAGCAACAACAACAACAACCTAAGGTGGGATTCAGATAATTAGTTCCACTATCGGGAGCCCACACATGGACTTCTGCTTTTCACTTTATCCAAGCAGGGAGGCATGTTGGTTGTGAGGACATTGGGGGCAAAACTGCTGTCCACACTTTGGCCACTTAATGTGTTCAGCCAAACACCTGGTGTCACTGTAGCAATATTCTCAGCTGAAGATACAAGTGGCTTTTAAAACAAGAGATATTTATGTCTTTGGCAGTGGGAACTTCTGTGGCAAAGATCTCCAGCATGATATGTGCATGAGATTCTATGGCATTTTATTGTTGCGGTTGTAGTTTTCACATAGTCCTATTTCCATTAATAGAAATGTCAAGTGGGCTTTGAAACAAGTCTACCAATGCTGTCCATGGCCCATCAAGCTATGCTAAATTAGAGACCTAATTTTTATGTGGAAATAAAATCAGTTCTTTTCCTCCCTCCACTTGTGAGTCATGGAACAACATGGATCATTAATGTGTGTAGTGTTTATCACAACCTTTATACCAGGAGGTTAGAAATGTCAGTCAAAATGGATTACGGGCTCTTTGCATCTTGATTTCTAGGGCTGATCTGAAAACGACATGTCAAAGCCATGAACATTTGTCAATGATATGGCAACAACTACTGTCATAAATTTGGAGACTTACTGTTTCCTCCAACCACTCAGTGTTTCCTTTTGCAATATTTTTAATTTTGCATGTATCCAAAGCTTCACAAGGCCAACAGAAGAGCATTTGTGAATGCATTTATTTGCAAATATCCTTATTTCACAAATTAATGTATTTGGAATGAATGTAATATACACAATTAATGGAATTGTGTCCACTACAGTGATGATACGGATGATCACAAATGCAAGCCTGCATTGTTAATGTGAACTTTGGATTAATATTTGTATCAGCTCTAGTCATCTATTTATGCTGGTGCCTTAAACGTTTCAAGAGAACATTCTGCTCTCTGAATAATGAATACCAAGCCCGCATCTGTGTTTAATTAGTACTTTTGCACCATTCATTTTGAGATACTAACAGAAGTATAACACACAACCAATTATTGCCCTTTTGAGTTTTCGTGATTTAAATCAGGGATGGGGAACTTGTGGTCCTTAACATGCTATTGGACTACAACTCCTGTCATCACTGATCCATCGCCCATGATCTCTGGAGCAGATGAGAGATAGATTTGAACAACTGCAGGCTCACAGGTTCTTCATCCTTGATTTTAAATACAGGAGGAAGCTATAAGCACAGCCTTGATTTATTTTTCCAGCTCCATTATTAGGAAAAGGATTAGTGAAAGTGCTGTTTAAGAATCTGATCCTATGTATGTTTACTCAAGACTTATGATCTTATGGTCTTGTGCCTTGGTAAGTGTTCATAGTCTTGTAGCCTAAATAGCATTTAACAGGAAGATATCTCCATTTCACTTTCATTTTGTAGGCCCTTTAATGCTTATATTCAGCAGTAAGTTTACATTGGGAGCGTGTCATACTGACATAGTAGAATCTGCTGTTTACCTAGAAGAAAAGCATGTCAAGTGTGCCACACTTTAAGTGGGACATAGACTAATTGGAACTAGTTCAAAGGATGGCAAAGGAAATGGTCCGGCGTGTGAGGCTTATCAGAAAAGGTTGAAGGGACAGGTATGCTTATCTTGGAGAACCTGAGTTGGGGACATGATTGCACATCAAATATTTGCGGGACTCTGTCACACAGATGAAGACAATGATTTGTTCTTTGCTATTCCAGAGAGCAGGGCTAGATCTAATGTTTTGAAGTTGAAGAAGTGTAGATTTGTATTGAACATTACTTATTAACACTAAGAGCAATTCAGTTGCCTAAAAGGATGGTTCTCTCACTGGGATGCTTTGGATTCGAAGTTCCTGCTTCCTGCATCCATCAGAACCATGGCCTGCAACCCTGTAACTATGATTTGGTTGTAACCCCTGATAAAGGCAGAGGGGGAGATGATTATATATCCTCTGGCTGTGTCTGTTTACTGACAACCCAGAAACGGAGTTCTGTGACTCTGCATGCACAGAGTGCCTTCCTCTCGTCTCTTGAGTAATCCTGCAACTTTCTCTTCACACTTTGGGAAATGGCAGGGTACTTATTGATGCTTGGTTGTGTTGATTCACTTTCACAACTCTGAAACAGCGGTCCCACTTGCACAGACAGCCCCACAGACATGCACTGATGTATGTATGGAGCTGAAGTATAAATGCATTAAGTTCCTATACACGCACAAAACTCACTACTCCTGTGAGGAATCGTGACAAAAGCAGAAGCAGTGCTTATCGTGTACTGAATCACTGTCTGCCATTCCACTGTCAACTGACTGCAGGTAGTTATCCATACTTGGCTCCAGAATGAGGTTTGTACCTCCATCAAAGCATGTGCAACCCCCATGACTCTGTATATTATATATGGTGTATAGCAATGTCTTAAATTGCTGACGTCTCATACTGAAGTTTACAAGCCACCTATATCACCTATTACATGTCCTCTACTGGGACATCTATTTCCTCCCCCTCACCCAGCCAATGCAAAACATTTTTGTAGTTTGAAAGCCAGATGTAATACACTTAAAAGTGTGCTGGTTTATGTAGGGGAGGAGATGCTTTTTAGGCTGTTGAAAAATGTATTGTCTAATATTAATCATTCCAAACCTCTTTGTCAGGGTATATCAGTAGAATTTTTGGAATGGGTATTTGGTTTGCTTTCACCACAACGCTACAAATGAATTGTTCCCTTAATGCAAAACAGCCTGCTTGAGAAAGTACTTCAGTACTGTACTGCAAGGGATTCCAGTGCATTGAGATTGATGCAATCCAGATAGGCTTTGGAGGTGATCCTACTCGCTGGTGATTCAGAGCTCCAATCTCCTCAGAGATCTGACACAGGCTCCTTTGTGACCTTTATGTACCACTGGAAAAACAGTGACTTGGCAGATATTTCCAGATGCAGAGCGATAAAAGCTGAAGTGAACAAAGCTCTAAAATGAACTTTTCTAAAATAATAATAGATTAGTACTCTGGTAGTCATTTTCCTTGTGATATTTCAGCGATTCTCTTCCTAGGTCCAGTCAGATTCTATACTTTTGACATTTGCAGAAAATCAAAACCAGAAACTTCATGTGTTCTCTTGACTGTCTGCAATGTTTCTTGAACACTGCTCAGAGGCGTCTATTAAAAAAATGAACCCTTGCCTATCCAAGCCACAATCCCAACAATCACATACACATCCATGCTGCAATGGGCACCGATGTAAGCTTTTTCCTTGAGACTAATTGCTGCATGGAGAAATATTTGTTGGGCTCAGTGGAAAGGATTAAACCTCACTTTCCAGGGGGCCCTGAACCTGTAAATCAAAGAGAGGGGGAACCTTTCTAGCTGCACAATTGAAGTAGTGCCTAGTTTTGCACTAACTTCAGCAAGTGGGTAGCATCAATTTTGCAATTTTGAGTGTCAGCACTGGGGCAGCAGAGATTTTTACTGCTAGCGTAGCACAAAGGGACACCACCTATCATGTGTCTGAGCTGCAAACTACCATTATGATAAAAGTTTAATCCTGACAAGGATTTTTATCTGTGCCTTTGCAGGTTCACTGAAACAGACCTGGCCTTCTTTTTCTTGGTATAGGCACAACTGTGTGATGCAAGTAGAGAGGTTTTCAGGTGTTTGCAGAAGCAAGTGGGATAGATTGTATAACTCCACTGTGCCTGGCCAAAATAGGATACTGCTTCACAAGTTATGGTATAAACTTTTATTTATGATATCCCAGTTCAATGATGAGATATGTCTGAATTACCTGGCAGAAAATTGCAAACAAGAAGCAATTGGTGAGTAGATTCACATTTAAGATGTACTAACTAGGAGTTGTCAATGTGGTGACTTTGGGCACAGTACTGTAGTGCCTTTGAAGTATTTCCCTGGTGCTAAGCAAGCCTTTAAGCTCACTGTCCTTGATTAGGGAATGGCAAGGGTGGTTACCCTTTTATCCCTTTAAAAGATGGAGGAGGAATTTGATGATCTGTTGGATTTCCTTTTAGCCCTGTGTGTTTTTCAAGGTTCAGATTAATTGTATCGGACCCAACTTTTATCAGCTTCTTGGAAAAACAAATTGTGTGTGCCACTGTCTGTCCCTCTGGTGTGGGGAGATGCTGATCTGGAAGAGGAGAAGAAGTGGTCAGGAGGAGCACACCCCATAACACTCAGAAATCCTAATGTAGCCATATACATACTTGAAATGAGCAGAATGTGATATTTATTTATTGTAATAACCCACCATCCCAAGGAAGTTGAAGAAAAAGACTGCACACAACAAGGAGCTTTTGCTTTATTTTTCCAATCAGGAGGAACATTCCCTGCACTGGAATTTCTTTCAAGTTGAAACAGCAGTTTGTAGCACTTAGGGCTCATCCAAATTCCTTTTGTGCTGCGCTTTCCAGATACAGTTATGTGCTTAAAAGCTCTGTGTCCAGTGGAGTTGTGTTTTGTCCTGGCTCTTTCTCTGGGAAAACTCACATTTTACCACCGAACTGGAGCAAATGGTAATCTGTGGAAAACCCAATTGCCATTGGCACTGATTCAGCGGTATAACGTGGGTTTTCACGGGGAAAGAACCAGGTCAAAAAACAAAACCAATGTTCAGACACAGAACTTTAAAGGCTGGAGCCGTGCCTAGAAATGTGGCACAAGCAGAAGTCTAGATGAGCCCCAATAAGTCGTGTTGCATGCATGCTGCTTCATGTACCTACTTTAGACCTCAGACTACTGAAGAATCTCACCAAAAGTTTAACTTTAGCACACATTCTATAAATGTCTTGCTGGTTATGGATCCATGGGTAAATTCGGTTTAGCCAATGACTTCCTAATTTAATTGTATTGAAGAGTAGTGAAGAAGACACTCAATGGACTGCCAGCTGACACCTGATTGTGGAAAATGAGTAGCTTTATTCCAGTATTTGAAATACTGTGCTTTTTGGAATATACAAAGTTTTTGCACCAAAAAAGGGCTGATTCAGAATGCAAAAGCCATTGGTGGAAAGGTCCCCCCAACAGCCTATCAATACTTGCAAAATATGCTTCAGACACTATAATTCCTGTTAGATTTCTTTCCGTCATCACAAGAATGGTTCATTGGAAATATCCCCCTACCTCAAAACAAAAAACAAAAATCACCCAGCCCAATAGTAGTATGTTTGCTTATAAGTTAGGTGTGCCCCATTGGTATCCAATGAATTTTTCAGTGAAGAGCCTGTTTCTATGAACATCACAGCAGCTAACAGCCCCCAGCCCTAGCTGTGCTACAAGGTGCTATCCCCAGAACTGTGGCACCAGCAATAACTTACTGTGCTGTGTTCATGCTTGTAGTTAAGACAACTGAACTAGTGTCTTTGTGTAGGGCATTAAACATGCTCCATAGACTGGTGCAATTGCTGGCTAGTTCTGGTCTGGATCCAAAGAATGGTATGGCCAGGGAAAGATCTTCTAAAGCAGTCTCCCCTTCAAGAGGAAAACAGTGAAAAATTATATGATGCACACGGTCCCTTGAACACACCTAAACTTACTTTTGGAATCCCACTCTATGTTCTAGCAGGTTATAGGTGGAGGTTGGGAGGAAAGTAGGGTATGTACCTCAAGCAACAAGGTGCTGCATCTCTCTTCAGCTACTGTCATGTTAACACTGCAGCTGAGATTACTTTAAAGGCTCAAGGCTACCCATCTGTTTAGGATTTCAGTTAAAAACGTCTGTACTTCATTGTTTCAGCGACATATTCTTATCAGGTACCCAGTTCAAAGTTGTCATCAGAAGCAGCAAAGCAAATAGTCATTTTTCAACGAAAGAGCACTGTCGTGGAAACTATTTTACATTTGAACAATTGCATAAGCGAAAGGCAAAGTACATTCAAGATCTTGTGGGGTTGTTATATGGGGGGTTGAACTGTTTGATCATGACAAGATACTTCAGGTCACAACAACAAAATCTCATACAACCACATCAGACATTTAAAAACCTATGCATTTCAAAAGATTTGCCAGTGCGTCTCTGAGAGCAAGTTCTTTAAAACAGAACTTAAAATTTCCAAAACTTTAAATTTTAAAAAATACACTGTTCTAAAATAGCCCACCAGTGCTTATGCAAACTTTCTGTATTTCTACAAAAATAGATGCACAAAGAACTACAAAAACTGCATTCCTGAAGGAGGACTCTAGGTCAAAGCTAGGTCTCTCCTGGCAGTCAAGGGTGTGCATTAGTATATAGACAATGGCACACATCTAAGCAAAACACTGTTAAAAGGAGCATAGAGAAGTTAGATTGGAGAAATGCTGCAGCAGGCTCAGATGACAAATGATATACAAAAGAAAGGTTTTCGGGTTTTTTTTCTTAATGTCCTGGGACTTTAAAATGACCTTCTGGAGGTAAAGGCTCCATAAAAAAAAAACATATGGCTGGTTTTCTCATCATCTGCTTAGTATAATGTTTATTGCCACTGTGAAGAAACAGTAAAAAATAATAATACTGTAGTATCTCCTTCACAAGATGGGAACTCTTTTAACACTGGTTACTGGTAAAATCCATTTTTTGGTACTTCAGAACCATGATGTCTCCTTACTTTTGTCCTGATGTTGGATGCCTATTTTGAAAGGGAAGAGGAAATAAGTTTAAACTTGCATTGTTTGAGTGGCTTAATTTGATCAGTCAGTCATCATCTTACATCCCACCTTTCTCTCATCATGGATCCTAAGGCAACATACACGTGGTTCCCAGGTATGGCCCATACTGTACCTGCTTAGCTTCAGTTGGGTGGTGACCTCAGGTGCCATCAGATCAAACTCTGGGACAAAAGTTAATTACACCCGTGTTGGACTGTACTGTAGCTGACTCCCCACCCCCTGTCCAATTTCAAGAAGTAGTACTAGACTCAAAACATATTGATTAAAATTATCTGACATAAACATCAGTTTGGTTTTATTAAGAAATGACATTTATGTGCCTGAGATGCATGATAATTTTCAGTTTAAAGTAGTTTGAAAGAAGAACCATTGCATTTGCATCCATCCCACTTTTGCTTCTGGTACACACATTTGGAAGATTTTTGCATTATTTCTGAAACCTGCACTGCCTGCTTGACCAGAGGTGAGAGTAGGATAAAATCTGGCCAACTGACTAAGTGAAGGGGCCAGCTCAGATCCTGAGGGACAAGGACTGAATAGAGATGTATTGGCCACACATCCTTCAAAGGACCTGCTTTTCTACATGTAACGAAGAGAGGCATGTAACGAAGAAGGCCGGCTCTAAGGCAAGGCGCCGGGCCACCAGGGGGGCGCCGCATGGCTGCGCCCGCTGCAGTGGCGCTGTGCTTGCCAGTGGCGCTGTGCTTGCCAGACAGAAACGGGGCAGGGGGGCGCTGGAGCAATCTTCGCACCAGGCGCCCGGGTGCCCAATATGCTTAAGACGGCCCTGAAGAGGAGCTTCAACATGTCTTTCACCTCAAGGAGAAAAATGTATTTGTACAACCCTAATAAGAGAAGAACCCCATCATAAATGTGCCTTTCAAACCACTTTTGCCTCTCCTCCCCCCAATTATTTTTAGTTGTAGCAAACATAAAAACATATAGAAGGATAAAACAGTAAATCAATACAAAATATAATATAAAAGGCTGGCCAACACAATAAAAAATTGAAAGAGCCCATGAAAAAACAAGCAACTTCCCAAATGCATTAAAAAAATAAAAATAGCTTCCCAAAAACTTTACCAAAAAGATGAATCCACTAACAATCATTGAAAAATTTAAGCAAAGAGACAACTGAAAGAGCCAAGACAATTACCGTGTTTCTCATATTATAAGACATGTCTTATATTTATTTTTTCCTTAAAAAAAACATACTATGGCTTATTTTCAAGGGATGTCTTATTTTTTTCCTCCTCCTCCTGCCGCGGCCGGCATTGCTGTTGCGCCTATCCCTATGTCTTATTTTCGGGGTATGGCTTATATTCCTTGAATGCTTAAAAATCCTGCTATGGCTTATTTTATGGGTATGTCTTAAAATATGAGAAACAGGGTATCTGTTCCATCTTAATAAATTAAACATAAATATTTCTGTGATATTATTATGAAAAAATGGGCACATTTTTGTAATGTTTTGGAACATACAAGTTCATTGATAATGTCCAGCCTTATACTGATCCCAACCTGCTGTAACAATAGTATTTCTTTATGCCCTTTATCTTTGGTTTATTTTGCCTTTTAATAAAACAAGTTATTAAAAACATTTATGCGAAATTAAAGATTATGCTGAAGTTCCTGCACTAAAGGGCATGGGATGGGAACACTATTGAAATTACTTACTGTTGAATAATTTCCTTATGCTTTTGTGGAACTGGCCCAGATTAATTTATGTGTAGTTTTGTAATCTTTTAACATCAACAAGGCTATGTAAGGCCATGTAAGGCTATTCATGTCTGGCCTGCTGCATCCTCAGTTAATGAATATGTCCTTCTCAGAAGCTAGGAGTAATCTAGCCAGTGATTCTTGAAGGCAAATTTGTAGTTTTATGGGACACAATTTACTTTCCCCCCTCAGTAATGCTCAGTGAGAGAAAGAATGTGTGTGTGGGGGGGTGCAGCCTTGCTCCTGATAATGTTAGTTTTCATTTTCAATCATTATGGATTCAGTTAAGTGGCGATTTTGCTGTACTGATACAGACTCAAAAGAAAACTTGTGAATGATGGGTGTGCTGAGATGAGTCTGGAGCAGCTGCTTCAGTCAGAAATGTTTGTGTGAATTCTCCCCGAGCCGCAGTGTGTATTCAATGGTTGCAGATCTTTTGTGTAGTGGAAATCCCTTCCCCCAGGCAGTGCTCCATGAGTGGACATAACATTTCAAAGCTCTCTGTGAGTCATCACAATTGCATATAACATCTACATACCAGCTCTGTTGGGATTAGGGCAATGAACACGGTAAGGAGCACTTAAACATTGTATAGCTACCACCAGCCCCAGTCCAATGGGCAGGGGTGGTAGAACTTTTAGTTCAACACCTAAAGAGCCACAAGTTCCTCTTCCGCCATCTTTCCATCCCTCAAGGATTAATAAAAAGTAAACGCACAGGAACTTGTCACTGTTTTACATATCTGGGGAAAGCCTACCCTGAGTTCAAATAAATGCAAGCTAATTGATTAATATATGACATGCTATAATATGCAAAATGTTCATTATCATTTTTGTGTTCAGGTAAAGCTGAAGTCAGTACTGCTTGCATAATTAAATGTTAGGTACAGGTAAAGGGACCCATGACTGTTAGGTTGAGTCACGGACGACTCTGGGGTTGCGGCACTAATCTCGCTTTATATTTGTCCGCAGATAGCTTCCAGGTCATGTGGCCAGCATGACTAAGCCACTTCTGGCAAACCAGAGCAGCGCACGGAAACATCGTTTACCTTCCCGCCAGAGCAGTACCTATTTATCTACTTGCACTTTGACGTGCTTTTGAACTGCTAGGTTGGCAGGAGCTGGGACAGAGCAACGGGAGCTCACCCCATCGTGGGGATTCGAACCGCCGACCTTCTGATCAGCAGCCCTAGGATCTGTGGTTTAACCCACAGCGCCATCCATGCCCCACGATCCATCATTGACGATGCATCCTCAGTTTTGACCCCTGTACCAAGCTCTGAAACTGAAAAGCTGGACTGGGCCATTAGCATTCTATTCTTATAACAATACTGTAGTTAAATTAGAGCCATCCCTCACTCACCCCCCATCCCAAAATATTAATTCATTTCCTTCCAACTTTCACTTACCCATGAACAAATTGCAGCCCCTTTCAGGGTTTTTGAGCCTTTCCTTTTTAAAAAAACAAAAACAAAAAACTTAAAATAAGATTCCTTATTCAGCCTTGGACAGACAATCCAATTGTCTAGACAGCAAGGAATACTGGAATTGCTATCAGATGCACCTTTATGTTGCCTTCTATGACAAGAGTCATAGACAGCTGAAATTTGCTCATAAATATACCTTGCCAAAAGGCAGACCCCATGAAGGGCCTAACAATTGCTCCTAGTCATAGTAGACGATCACTTTACAACCTGGAGCATGAAATTTAATTACTCTTGTGTCATCAGTACAGCTGCAAACATAATTAATGGCCATAAAATTGCCCGGATCTTTTAAGGATTCAGTTGTGCTGTTTTTTCTTAATTTCTCGAGGCAGCAAAAGCAGCGCTGTTTAACTCTCTCCCCGATAAAGGAGAATGTGAGAATGAAGCTTTCTGGGTTGTAGCAGTTACTACAAGAATGTGAGACAGGATATTTGCACTGCTCCGTTCTCTGAAACCCAAATTCAAAGAAACGGAGCATCATCCAAGGCTATGTGAATGGTACAACATATATATATATATATATAGTATACTTGTGAGAGCCATCTACTGTACTATTTCCCATATAAACTCTTATATTAAACCTGCAAACAGTAATGTCAGACTTGTATGGAAAAAACCTGGTGGATTTCCTATCCTTGGTGGCAAAAACTGCAGTCTGAGAATTGGAACAACGGTTTTATTTTGAAGTACAGGAAAATCAATTTAAGATCGTAGCATTGCTTGCTAAAGTCTGTAGTCTGCTACTCTACAGTATATTAATAGGCAATGGCAAACAAGAATTACACATTATATCTGAGCCTCGATCTTTTGCCCTATCTGTCCTTGGCCTGAGCATCACTTGAACTAGGTCCTAACCCAGCAAGTTTAACCTGAGGCTCTTGCCACTTCTCCACACCAGATCTGGGAGAAGTAGTATAAGCAACTTTTTCCAGATCCATGGCTGGCAGGGCTCACTGTAGTTATCCAGTTTTATGGGTCAGTTCTATACAGAGTTACTTCATGGGGCATGTGCCTCCTTTTCCAATTCACTTTTCAGGTCAGCAATGGCTGCTTCTCCATTTGATACAATTGAGTTATACTAGTGTTCTTCACTAGATGTGTAAAAAGACAGGCACAAGTGCTCAAACACTCTGGGAGATGTACTGTACAAGGTTCATTGGATGCCACCCTCTGGACCTCCCATGGAGATGATGATCACAGGATCCGAGGTGGTTTGTGTGAGGAGAGGTGATCCTTGAGCATATTGGGCTCCTGAGATGCATAAATCTTTGCAAGTCAAAACCAGCTGCAAACTCACCTGCCACATATCATAGCTCAGTGATAGCTAAGTAAATGAAATGTCTCAACTCAAAGGCAGTATGATGCTGAATACCAGCTGCTGGGAGACAAACAACTCCTTTTCTCAGTTAAGAGTGATTTACAGATTACTGCCTAACCCTAAGCCAAGTAAGGCCTTTGATTTAACCTGACTGTTTGGGATCTTCAGGTTTTGTGTGTGTGTGGTAATGATAACTGCCTTGAAGACAAAGATATCCGAATGAAAGTTGGTACACATTCAAGACACAGCTCCAGTGTGACTCTAAATCCGTTTTAGAATAGCTGTGTATCATACTTTATAGAGGATGGCTCTGTTTGAAGGGCTGTCAAAGGACAGTCCTCATGAAGGAGTCCTCTTTTTCATGTGTGAGGAACCTCTGGCCCTCCAGAGGTTGCTGAGCTACAACCTCCATCATGCATGCTGGGGCTGATGGGAGTTGTAGTTCAGCAACACCAGGAGGGCCAAAGGTTTCCCACTCCTGCTCTATTTGAAGGGCTGTCTGTCCGTCTTCTCATGTCACGTTTAAAGGTAAAGAACCAATAGATTGGTAACTTATTTCTCATCAACAATTAGCATCCAGACAGGAGACTGAGCAGGCAAATTGGTCAGCTGGCCACAGTCTTTCCCAGATGCATTATATTTCTATTATTTGTATTTATACATAAAACCAGTATAGGTAAAGGTAAATGTGGTGCCGCTGTGGTCTAAACCACTGAGCCTCTTGGGCTTGCTGATCAGAAGGTCAGCGGTTCAAATCCACACGATGAGGTGAGCGCCAATTGCTCTATTCCAACTTCTGCCAACCTAGCAGTTCAAAAGCATACCAGTGCATGTATGTACAGCAGGTACCGCTGTGGCGGAAAGATAAACAGCATTTCCATGCACTCTGGTTTCCGTCACAGTGTTCCATTGTGCCAGAAGTGGTTTAGTTATGCTGGCCACTTGATACAGAAAGCTGCCTGTGGACAAATGCCGGCACAAAGTGAGATGAGCACCACACCCCATTGTCACCTTTGACTGGACTTAACTGTCCAGGGATCCTTTACCTTTTTCCCTAAATCCAGTATATGCAAATCTCTGTCCTCTTTTTTGGTGATGCATAGCTTCTTCATTTTTAGCAATACACAAGTGGCCACTTTAATCTATTTTCAAGGGACCATGAAACATAATGCATGAGAGAGTGAATGAATATTGAATTACCACAAGGTAACTTGATATATATACTTAATATGCAATTCTTTGTGGTTCAAATGCTAGCTAGACCTGCTGGGGTGCCTGCAGCAGAGTAATGGATGAGACCAGGTGTCATTCCAATGGTACAAAGTTTCTGGGTCCTGAGTATGGAGTTCACAGGGAAAAACTTTTGTCTTCCAATTCAGAGAGCATCTCAAAGTGCTAAAATGAGATTGTATAGGTGCAGCAGAGCCCCATCTATAAAAGTAATTTGAGAAAAAGTGTTTTGTGCTTGGAATAAATTTATTTGGAAGACTTCCCTGTAGAATGACAGCTTTCTTTTATGCTGGGTTGTTTGGGGGAAGTTTTATAGTACCTAACATTTGGGTTGGATTTTGTAAAACACTTCATGATCTCGTGGGTCCACATTGTGTGAATTCAGAACATCTCATTCTCATACAGGATTGATTAAGAAACCAGATTCATTGCAGGCTTACAGGAAGGAGAATCCTAAGTTTGTCTAATTTGAAAAAAAAGGAACAAGGAAGAGTATTTAGAACTGCAAAACAAGAAAGCCAGTATCTGGTTCCTACTGACTTTATATAATAACAGGATGTTTGTGGTTAGATTTTTGCTACAAGCAATAGAGCCCTGAACCTTGAGATTGCTTGCCTGTATTAAGCGTGTTATATGTTTTGTCTGCTTTATGATTTCAGTGGGAGTAAAGAACTAATTCTTCTAGATCATCATGGCAAATCTTAGCATTCTTGCAACTTCAACCCTTTCTAACTACATCAGGGATTCATATCTAACAGATCGGGTGAAAGAATCAGGGTGGGGAGCTTGTGACCCCCTCAGTTGGTCTTGGACCAACTCACCATGCTGGTTGATGGGAGATGGGAGAAGGAGGCCCAGCAAGACCTGCAGTGCCAACTCCCCCCCCCCCCCGAATTAGCAGCGGTCTTGAGAATTTGCTTGGTTACGACACGCTTCCTAAAATACGAACCACGTAAAAGAGAAAGCTGCAGCTTACCTGTGTCAAACCCAAAAGTTGGCACAATGTCAACTGTTCCATGAAAGGCTCCTGCCCAAGTTGAGGTAGCACTGGTGACAGCAGTAGGATCTGTCTTTGTTGCATCACACTGTGGTGGAGGAATCTTGCCTGCGCAAACTGAAGGCATCAGCAAAGATCTGTACCGTGGGTCAAGGTGCGAAGTTGGGTGGTGATGATGATGCATGTGTGCATGAGGATGGTGGCGGTGCATGTATACATCATGCATGTGTCCATATGAAGGGCTCACCTGAGATGCTAATGGATAATGCCAAGATTCTGGCATACTCGGCGGAGGAGGCGGAGCAGTCTGGTGCAGAGTATGTCCTGGCCAGCTGCTGGGATCTGCTGCTGAGAAGGTGCCTGGTGCAGTAACAGGAAAGTCAGGATGAACTCCACTTAAGCACGGCGGAGGTGGAGTTTGATAAGAACTGGTCCAAAACGAAGCTGGGAAACCACTCCTCTGGCTTGCGATTGTTGCATTCTCTTTTAAAAGAAACATCAAAAGGACGATAAATTCTTCCATAGATCTTGAATAATAAACAGCTTTGTTAACATGAATAAAGAAACAAACTTAAGTTCCATAGACAACTATTTAAAAATGTTGGTGAAAGCACAAGTAACTGGACCCTGCCAGAAATCCTTCTTCATGCGCCTCCTCAATCTGAAGCTTGGAGGACGACTATGAGAAAGCAAGCCTTTTTGGTGGTGGCCCCCTGACTATGGAATGCTCTCCCTAGGGAAGCTCACATGGTTAAAACTTTTATGTTCTCCCAGGCCTTTTTAAGATATATGTTTAATTCACAAGTGGCAGTCTTAATATATGCATTTAAGGGCTATTTAAGTTCTTTGCTATACAGCTGTTTATTGTTTCATTGTGCTGCTTTTGTATTTGGGTTTCTGTGCTGTTTGTCTCTTAAGTTTATTGGATTTTTTTTCTATTTTATTAAAATTATTTTTAGACCCCAGGGCTCACCAAAAAGGGCATAAGTAACTGGCCACTTTAGTGTCTAATCAGCAAATCCAATCTTTCTAAGGAGTGGTAAATAATTCTACTATGTAATCATGGTGTTGGCATAGATACTACTAGTATTCTTGCCCAAACCTTGATTGGAAGGAAAGGAAGGTGCTTTGGGGGAAATAAGGGAAACTAGAGATGTTACCATGGAAGAATATGCCTATAGCTGATGGTGAGGAAATAAAGTCAGAGGAATATCACAAAAATAAGAACATTTCAGTGGGGTGTTTATCAGACCCACCCATATCTATCTTTCTGTCTATCTATCTATCTGGCAATTGCAAAGGTTTATTTGTTTTATTAAGCTAATGAGCTTTCATATCTTAGAAATTACAATGTTCAATGGATTTCCTCAGTGACCTTTTATTTATTTATTTTTAAATAACACTTTAGTTTTAACACAAGTTAATCAACTGTACATCAAAAAATATACATGCACACCACTGAGGCCCTCACCATATGTATCCCAGTAGAGAGCTGTGCAGGGACCAACTTAAGCATTCTCCTCAGAACCTATCACACCTGAGTTCAATAGAACTACAAGATGCCCTGAAGAAAAGCCTTATCTAGCCCAGTGTACTTTCTGATGAGGAATGCTCAAGAGCAGACAAAGGCTTTGGAAGGAGAACTGCAGAAAGGGAAGCAACACAGTCAAATCCATTTCTCCCCTCCTTCGGGAACTCTGGAGGCCTTAAGTTTGCCTTCGCATATAACTGATGGGAAAGGGTGTTCAGTGTCCAAGAGATAAAAGTGCACTCCTCTGTTCTGTGCTAAATGTGCATGGAGAATGTTAGGTCTGTAGAGCTTTAAAATAACATTCTTGAATATTTGTGAAATGTCATCATGCTTCCACACCCAATTCATAAACATTTCACCTCTTGCACAACCAAATTCTTGGAGACAACTTCTTAATATCTTTTGGTTGTTGTTTTTAAACAAAAAAAACTCGGGGTGGGGGTGGGGGTGGAGAACAGTTTCGACGCTCCTTATCTGGTGAGGTGATCACTTGGCATTTTTACATATATATATTTAAATTTATCAGAAATCATCTCCTCTCTGGTGAGAGTCACCTGAGAATTACATTAGGATGGCTAGTTAAGATGCTAAAGCAGAGGTGGCAGTAGGTAAATCTGCATCTACCAGTAGATCTCTATGCAGCTGCAGTACATCGGAAAGGATTTATCACTCCTAATTGTTCAGCAGCAGCAGCAGCAAAATGACTCACTCATTGTAATGCCAATTTGAAAAATATGGGATAATTAGGAGCAGAGTTTTGTATGGAAGGATGGTGAGTTCTGTTCAGTTCCTTTACTTAGTAGCAGACAACATGGCCAGGCTGCATGGCTTATCTGACGTCCCTTCTAGACAGCGACTGCGGAAGATGGCGGAAAAACTGAGGTTTTTAAACAGAGGCTGGACAACCATCTGTCAGGAATTCTTTATTTGCGATTCCTGCATTGCATGGGGTTGGACTAGATGACCCTTGGTGTCCCTTTAACTCCATAATTCTGTGCTGTATACTGAGATGAGAAGGTGTGAGGCAGCAGAGAGACTGGCACAGTGCAAACACACCAGCAGGAACAGCAGATTAGCTCCTCTGGCACATTTGCACTCTGCCAACCTCACTTCTGCTCTCCAGCTCAGGATGCAGCAGTGTCTTGGCTGGGTGGGGCGAGGTCAGGTATGCAGTGTAGCCCCATCATGCCATCCGCTATTGCCTATCCTCATATTAGCTGTCACCAAGGTCAGAATTCTTCCATTCTAAGTATAAAGAACTTAAGGGTGGATCATGGGGTTTTAGTAAACAAAAATCAAACAAACCCCTAAATGGATTCAATATGCCTGCAGTCTGCCCACACTTGCGCTAAAGATAGCCAGAGGAGTGCAATCCCTTCTCAAAGCTATTCTACAATGTAATAGATCAGCTGTAAATGCAGGGCACAATCATTTCAGGCATTAAGTGTTCGTATGTTCTTTGATTTCGGTTTTGAGATTTCAATAAAGTGCTTAATTAATAAAATTGATACTGTCTATACCCATTTTGGTAGTATTCAGTTGCTTGGAGAAAAATAAATGCATCCCAACTATCACTCCCATTTCATTTTCCAGTTTTCATTAATTCTGTAATACTAAGCAATCCCATCTGTCTGGAATGGCCAGCTCTTTCCAAAGTCATGGTGCTTATCCACCCACCAGACTATATAGCATGATGATAAGATAGCAATTCCTGCATTGTCACACTATAATAGCTTTCAGGAAAGTGAAATTCTAAAGGTGTGAATATTGAAGAATTTTCCACATAGCAACCTCCCATTCTCTGAGACTAATTCTGTAACACTCAACGCAACACATAAAATCCACAAGCATAAGATCTCCCTGTAGGTTTTATTATTACCAATTGGGAGCCCCATATTTCTGCTCTGAAGATTTTAAAAGTGGAGCTGGACAAAGGGGGGCAGTTAACATGTCTGGTACCTGCATGGTTTCCCCATTGCTCCAGTTACAGTTGGGAGGGGCAATTCAGAAAGGTAAAATAGCATAGGAGAAACGGGTTTTGCACTCTCTCCAAGTACTATTTCTCTAGTTATCAAAGCCATTGCATGAGGCTGCTGCGTAGTTAAGAAAAAGGAACTGAAGAAAATGCTAGTTACAGATCTCCTGCATCACATCTCGTTTCATGGGAAAAGGTAGGGGCTGGTTTCAACCAGACAGTTCCACTAGTGGGAGCCAATGCAAGACATCAGAATAGCATGCAGGAGGAGAGTGCAAAGGGGTTTTTCCCCCTCCCCCCATTGGCTCTAAGAAGGGTTAGGACAGGCATGTCCAAAGTCTGTTAATTTGGCCCCCTGGCCAGTTTTATCTGGCCCCTGTGGCAGTTCATTTATTGGGGTCAAATCCTAAAAAGGCTCAACAAGTTCAATTAAAAAAAAACCTCAACAACTTTGGTTGGCCCTCACACATGTTCACTTCATCAAATCCGGCCCTCTTTGAAAAAAGTTTGGGCACCCCTGGGTTAGGAGAACCGCTATAATATCATACAGGAGGAGTGGGGAGATTGTTCCATCTGATAAGCAAAAATGCTTACACTAGTGGAATAATCATAATAGTGTGATGTTGAATTCTTCTCCTAATTTCCCCCAGGAATTTCCAAATTTTGCATGTGGCTAGTCAGACGGCACGGTTAACACTGGTTTTGCAGGTCAGATTTTTGTATATCTGTGTCCTGCCATCCAGGTCTTGTATGGCAACCTAATCTTTAAAAAGAATGTATACCTGAAGGCATCTATAAAACCCAACTTGTGTGCTCACAAAACAAAAGGAATAAAGTAAATGAGATGTAACCAAGTTTTGCTTATAAACCTTACCTCTCCATAGCCCTGTCTTGCTTTTTGAAATGACAGTCTCAGGATTGAAGTGACTAGCTTGGTTTAAAGCTCTTGAGAAGTGTTCATCCACTACTGACCCAATGTCACCCTGAAAGTAAGTGAAAAGGACGCAGCGAGAGTTAAGGTACTCCATATCAGTAGGCTGGTCTTTCTCATCTTCCTCTTGTTTATTAGGAAGGGTCACTTCCAGAGATTCCTGCATCTTGCTGTATACAGCTAGCTTACTCTGGTATAAGGGGGGGAAAACAGAAAGAAAGAGAGTAAGATAACTTCAAGTACAGACCACTGAAACAGACATGCATTTAACGTATGGCACTGGAGATACATTTTATATTATTATACATTTCCATGTAGCCAGCCCTATCTATTCTGTAAGTGCCTGCCACAGAGAATGGCCATTCATATTGTGTCACATAGGGATGAAGGTACCATAAGTAGAAATGGAGACCAAATGAAATTAACTGACCTAACAAACACCACCAAGATTAATGCACAAATCAAAACATAACCCCTTCCATTATTCAGTGGCCAGTGAGGCGTCCTCCAGATATTCATGGAATCATAAACTATCGGGTTGGAAGGCACCCTTGGGGTCATCTAGTCCAACCCCCTGCAATGCAGGAATCTCAATATGTTTTTGGGCACAACTCCCATAATGCCTCAGCATTGGCCATTCTGGCCAAGCTAATGGGAGTTGTAGTCTAACTAAAACTTGATGGTTCAACATTGACTATGCTTGCATTTTACCAACAGAGTCGTGCTGGTTCTTGTTTTAAATGACTCAAGTGGCTCAAGTTCATGCTGTTATGGTGCAGGCCCTACTGCACACCTATCTGGCAGCTTTGCATTGAACCCAGCAGGAATTGCTCGTAATAACCATGCTTTTAATGGTATTGCACTGTTCCTCAATCAGCTATCTGTTGAACTATTACTCTTGTTCAAGTGATGGATTTTCCCAACCCTAACTTATGAGTGGAAAGCGCTATAAAATATTCCAGCTTTATAATTCAGTTTCAGGCATTCTTCACTATCCTCCACTTGTCATAGTTTTCCTGGGCTTAGTTATCGTTTGTGGAGGAGGAGGATGCTACACATAGATGTGGGTAGCAGAATCGAGCCATTTGTGAGCGGGGAGAGGGGGAGTCTAAGCATTGCCAAAGATACAAAACAAATCTGTGCTCTTCCCTCATTCAAGCAAATGCTGCATTTTTTTACATAACACCAACTTATAAAAACATTGCATATAAAAGATGATTAAATGTGATGAGATTGCTGTGAGATAAACAAACCCTTTTAAAGTTCATAAGGGGGGAAAGAAACATAATTAAAACCAATGTTGGATGATGAAAGCCTCTGCGTATCTCTCCACGATTTTTCTGTCAAATCAAACGAAAATGTCAAAATAAATTAAGTGTGAAGATCAATTTTACATGGAACATATTTTTCAGATGTTCCATGTTACGAATGTTTTTCCAAGAAGCCCAGATCCACACCCCTCTGGCAATGAGCATCCCTTTGTGCCCAGCATGGGGGAGAGAAGGGAACGGGTGTGATTGTTGGCTGCATGGCCAGTGGCTGTTCATCTTAGGGTACAATTGCCAGCCATGCCACCTGCTATGGAGGCCTCAGCATTTGGCTGACTTGCTCATGCAGAGCTAGTTGGCTGGGGGACCAGGATACATACACCAAAGTGGAGGCTTCTCTGCTTTGGTCTCCACCTGAGGAATAAACAGAGGATTCTTGTCTAAACTCCTCTCCCACTCTGCTATCATATGTCGATTATCCAGGGCTATTAGTTCCCCTTTCTTATATGAACTTGTTGTGCATATATTTTGGTTCATGGCAGTTTGTGCTTTTGTTTCTTAACTGTTACAACTGGCACTTAATCATTAGACACAGAACATAGTTTGGGAAGTAAGGGGCTTCCAGGAACTGGCAGACAGATGAACCCCCCTCCTTGGTGGTGGCAGGCAGCAGGAATGGCTCACATGGTATGTCTGTTCTAAGTCACTCCACCACCCCCACCCTGTAATTTCCCCATTATTTGCAGGAGAAGTTGCTCTTAGCATCAGATTGTCCCTTCTTGTGCATTACACCATCCTCAAGCAAGCTGCAATCAAAAAGGTTGCAGGTTTTTAACTCAGCTCTCTGTGGGCTCATTATCCACACTTACCTTTCATCCACTGGTACAGCCTGTGCTTTAAAGCTCGGGGCCCAAGCACCTTTTCCCCCTCTGGAGCTTCCCCCTTGAAAATCTACTCTCTAATGCTCAGTCGGAGCAAATGTTTGTCCGTGGAAATACCAAACCGACATTTGCTCCAATTGAGCAGGTTTTCACAGGGAAATCTCTGGAGCAAAATAGAGGGGGGGGCAGTGGGACATGGAGCTTTAAGGTGCCGACCTGTGCCTGGAAAGAGTGGGGCAAAAGGTAAGTGTGGATAAGCTCTTAGTGTTTCCCATTCTTCCCCTTCACCCTCTGTGCAGCACATTTGCCACCATTCTTAGGCTCTCAAAGAAGTAGTCTGTTAAATAGCATTTTAGCCTGACACAGGCTTTTCCAACCTAGTGCTGCCCAGATGTTTTGGGCTGCAAACTGCCATAGGACCTAGTCAGCGCATCATGCTGTCTGCAACTGATGGGAGTTGTAGTTCAAGTACGAGTTTTATAACTTTCACTTATTTCATTTCCTTCAGCTCAGCAGCATCACAATGACCCATATTCAAAAGTTAGCATTTTCACTTTCTTAGAAATACCACATTGTTACTCACATCACAATAGAACAGGGGGAGCCACCACAGCCCTAGGGGCAAAATGTAGCTCTTCCTCCAGGCCCCTTGGTACTCACTCCCCACCCCAGCCCCTGGTTTACACACCCTCTCACATGGCAAACTGTGTCATATATTAGCAATAATCAGTACTGTAGCTTAAAAAAAAAAACAACAACGGGAAGAAAATTGCATTGCAGTGTTCACTGTCATACAGCTCTATTTTTCAACATGGGCCAGTTTGGGCATCGTCACTCCCCCCGCAAATGTAGCAGTTTGACTCTGCCCTTTGCAGATTTCATTTTATTGTTATTGTATTCCATTTGAGTTTTCAGCTTATTGAGATCATTTTCAAATGGCGAACCAGGAAAATTTACATGTGAAGGGTAGGCCAAGGGGGCAATGTGGAAACTTGTTCCTGGGATCCAGATGCTACTGCCTGGAAGTCTGCTAGCGTTTGTATATAGTAGGTGGAATTCAGGAAATTAAAACTCATATCCAGAGCTGCTGCTCTGTGCAGGAATGCTCTTCGTTTCATGGTCAAGGCTCTGTCGCAGCATTTGCATTTCAATCTTTCCTGTTTCTCATCCCAAGAGTTATTGCTGAAAGTTGTTTTGGTTAATTTTAGAAAATGAAGCTGAATCTTTGATATTCCTATTTTATCCTGAGATGCTAACGCTTTACCAACCTAGTGGCAAACTTCCTCCACATACATAGAATGTTTGTTTCAACAACAGGGTAATACTTGATATACATTTTCAAGCAACAGAAACCAAATTAATTCCCCCCCCCCCTTAAAGTTTTCATACTAGGACAATTCCTTTGAGCCTCAACGTTGTTCATGAAGTTAGATTTTTGTTGGCAGTCTTCAAGAGATGGGAGAATCCTAGCCATAAAATAAACTTTGCTAACACTTTTAAAGCAAATTATTCCTTATGGTCCTCTTCCAAAGCACCTTGATGTGAGTACGTACTAAGGCTTCCCCATTCGTTTCAATGAATAAATCGACTAAAATGAACGGAGAAGCCTTTGTACACATAAGAGTTCTGAGAGCGCATTTCATAGGATGGCTGCTATTGCAACCCGTGCCATTTGACCAGTACTAACAGATGACCCTTTGTCAGCAAAGTGGCAACAATACTGCAGAGTCAACATTGCTGTAAGCATAACCATACATCATCTGTGGCATGAACCGTAATAGCAGCTGGGCACGCTATGTTGCACAGCAGAAATAAGCAAAGCCATCTTGCAAAGATGCCACAGAGCAAAACTAGGAATTATTCCCCCATAGGTCTCTCTGCCATCACTATACGCACCCTCACTGATACAATGCCTTATAAAAACAGACCAAAGATCTATCTAGCCTGCCAGGCAATAGTCGTCTCCTGCTCTGGGTTCCTCACTGACTCGGAACCTCGAGGTATATAGGCATCATAACTGGTAGCAAGTGACAGCCCAATTCTCCATGAATTTGTCTAATTCCCTTTCAAAACTATCAAAGTTGGTGGCCATCACAATGCTTGTGGTAACAAATTCCATAATTTAATTGTGTGTATTTGACTATTCAGCTTCATTGGAAGACCCCATGTTTTGATATTGTGGGAGGGCCCATTTTCTCCACAAGGTATATACCTCTTAACGTGGTCTCTATTACTCATCTTTTTTTCTAAACTACAAAGCACCAAACTATGTTACCTCCCCTTGCATAGAATTGCACAGTTGGAAAGGATCCTGGGGGTCATCTAGTTCAACCTCCTTCAATGCAGCTATTTCCTGGCACCTGCTACATTATTGATTGAAACTGGCACCTTCTACATGCAAAACATGTCCTCTTGCACAGAGATACAGTCCATCCCCATATTACAAAGATATCCTGGAGCTTTTGAAAACAGATCCCTATAAGCTTTAAGGCCTTTCCAGCGATGAAAAATAGGACAAGCTCAATTTGCAGCCCCAATAAAATGAACTTAATAATAAAAGGACAGGAACAAGTGTGTGTGTGTGTGTGTGTGTGTGTGTGTGTGTGTGTGTGGAGAGAGAGAGAGAAAGATGTTTACAAATTGTGATGCACAAATTGCATGTCGAGTGCAATCACCCTGAAAATTCCTAAGTCAGTGCATTCACATACTGTAACTTACACTACTGAGAATTTTAAACTACAACCTTTTTTTTCAAACTGTGTGACATATTTCAGTGCTTTCCCCCATTATTTTTAATGCCATCGTATTTGGAAAAAAATAATCCAAGTTTTAGCCTATTGTGCTTCACAGCTCTTGGAAGGCTCTTAAACCTAGCAGAAGCTTCCATGAATTGAGGGGGGAGCAGTATTTGATCATTTGCCTTCCCTTTTGCAGCCCACTGTGCCCCTCAGAAATCTGCTCCAGAATGTTGGAAGGCCCTCTGGAGCACTGCATGAGGTGATTGGGGGGGGGCAGTTATAAAAGAAAGGTGTGATTTGCAAAAACTCTCTTCCTCCCACCTCTCATTTACGGAAGCCTCCACTAAAGGGAAAAAAGCCTTCCAAGAGCAGATGTACATAACTGGACATAACCAACTGGTGTTTTTGTTTAAAGTTTCATATTATTCTCTTGCCACTGCTTGGATCAATGCTTATAAAACTTCTTAGCGATGAGGTGAAGTGTCAGAAATTGTTGAAGGCATAACTGGATATCGGCAACAAAGTTTAAAGCACACTTCCTGTGAGTGTTGATATGAATAAATTCGCATTGGTATGAAAAGGAGGGTCAGGTCACAGGCCAAATGTGTCCGGTTCAGTGCTGATGTCCATCTGCTGGCAATTGCAAATGTTAGGCTCTCCTCTACCCTCTTTTCTCCTTCCTTTCTCCACCTACAGCAGCACACCTGATTCCCCCACCCCCCACCCCCCACCCCCTTCCCACCAATTAAATGCAGCCTGTGAAAATATCACCTGGCTAGCAGGCGTGACAGGTAAGTAAATACAGGTCTAGGGAACAAGAGATTCTAAATACAGCATATGAAATAATCTAGTGCAGTTTGTTGTTTGTTGTTGTTTAGTCGTTTAGTCGTGTCCGACTCTTCGTGACCCCATGGACCATAGCACGCCAGGCACTCCTGTCTTGCACTGCCTCCCGCAGTTTGGTCAAACTCATGTTCGTAGCTTCGAGAACACTGTCCAACCATCTTGTCCTCTGTCGTCCCCTTCTCCTAGTGCCCTCAATCTTTCCCAACATCAGGGTCTTTTCCAAGAATTCTTCTCTTCTCATGAGGTGGCCAAAGTATTGGAGCCTCAGCTTCACGATCTGTCCTTCCAGGGAGCACTCAGGGCTGATTTCCTTAAGAATGGATAGGTTTGATCTTCTTGCAGTCCATGGGACTCTCAAGAGTCTCCTCCAGCACCATAATTCAAAAGCATCAATTCTTCGGCGATCAGCCTTCTTTATGGTCCAGCTCTCACTTCCATACATCACTACTGGGAAAACCATAGCTTTAACTATACGGACCTTTGTCGGCAAAGTGATGTCTCTGCTTTTTAAGATGCTGTCTAGGTTTGTCATTGCTTTTCTCCCAAGAAGCAGGCGTCTTTTAATTTCGTGACTGCTGTCACCATCTGCAGTGATCAAGGAGCCCAAGAAAGTAAAATCTCTCACTGCCTCCATTTCTTCCCCTTCTATTTGCCAGGAGGTGATGGGACCAGTGGCCATGATCTTGGTTTTTTTGATGTTGAGCTTCAGACCATATTTTGCGCTCTCCTCTTTCACCCTCATTAAAAGGTTCTTTAATTCCTCCTCGCTTTCTGCCATCAAGGTTGTGTCATCTGCATATCTGGTGCAGTTTAGTCACTGCCTATTTTCCAAAGGCAGCAATGGCCAACCCAGGTAAGCAGCAGGTAAGCAGTAGGGTTGCCCATTGCTGCCTATGGAAAATGAATGCCAGTTTCTTTCCTACCTATCATAAGAATAATCCTAATAAGCATGCAAAAGGAATTGCCATCAACCCCACCCAGTATGGTTAATAGTCAGGCGTGATGGGTGTTATAGTCAAAAGGAGGGCGACAGATTGTCCATCTAGGGCATGCTGCAGTCTAAACATGTACACGTCTTCTCCATACCAGTGGCTCAGTAGAAAAATATCTAAACATGTGCTGAAGCATCCCAATTGAAATCAGTTGCATCTGAAAGTTCACTTTGGCGAGATCAAGGCTAAAGTAGTGAGTAATCTATTGTACAATTTTAGTTCAGAAAACATCAGCTTGTGGCAATATTCATGATTAAATTATAATTAACAGAAACTGAATTTGGAATTCTTTCCCCATTGTATTTTGACAACACCAAAAGCAGAACAGACTAGACAGAGCCAAGGGAAAAAATGAAACTGTCTAAATCTGTTGTTTATGTTAGGACTTATGTAAGCCATGGTTAGGGTTATTAATATTTTATTTAAATTTGTATTTATAATTTTCATTTATATACATTATAACAATTATTTAACCATAGTTTTAACATTTTCAAGCTTCGACTCCCTTCCCCCTCTTTCTGCAGTTCCTTACATTTATTTTCATCCTTACCTGTATACTTCAAATTCCTTTTAATCACCTATTCTCATATATATATCATATATATTTTTAAAACTGCAGGTTTTCACAATAATCCTGCCAATGTTTTGATCTGTTTGCAGCTGGTTTGTAAATACTCAATAAACTACTTCCTTTCCTTTCTAAAACATTTGTTGTCTTGATTTCTTATTCTTCCAGTTAGTTTCGCTATTTCTGCATACTCGACTAGTTTCTGTATCCAATCTTCTTTTGTTGGGACCTCTATATCCTTCCACTTTGGGGCAAATAACATATTTACAGCTATAGTCGCATACCTAAATAAATTTCTATACTGTTTGGGTAGTTCTAATCCTATAATTCCCAAGAGAAAAGCTTCTGGCTTTTTTTACTAATGTTATCTTAAACATCTTTTTCAATTCATTATATATTATTTCCCAGTTAGCTTTAACAAGACCACCACATGTAAAAAAGGTGCCTTCTTTCTGTTTACATTTCCAACACCTATTTGACTTTGATTTATACATTTTTGCCAATCTACTAGGTGTTAAAGGTAAAGGTAAAGGTACCCCTGACCATTAGGTCTAGTCACAGACAACTCTGGGGTTGTGGCGCTCATCTTGCTCTATAGGCTGGAGGGAGCCGGCGTTTGTCCACAGACAGCTTTCCGGTCATGTGGCCAGCATGACTTAAGCCACTTCTGGCGAACTAGAGCAGTGCACAGAAATGCCGTTTACCTTCCTGCCGGAGCGGTACCTATTTATCTACTTGCACTTGACGTGCTTTCGAACTGCTAGGTGGGCAGGAGCAGGGACTGAACAACGGGAGCTCACTCCGCCACGGGGATTCGAACTGCCAACCTTCCAATCAGCAAGCCCTAGGCTCTGTGGTTTGGACCGCAGCGCCACCCGCGTCCCGCTACTATGTATTAGGTACCATTTATAGAGCATTTTCATATGATTTTCTCTTAAACCATAACATGCTGTAAATTTTATACCTGTATTCCATAATTGTTCCCATGCTTCCATTTCTATATTATGACTAATATCTATTGCCCAGTCTATCATTGAAGATTTCACTTTATCTTTCATCCTTTGTCTCCCATCCCAACAGCATATTGTACATTTTAGACATCACTTTAACATTACAATTTAACATATCTCTCTCTAATTGTGATAGTTGATCCCCAAACCCCCGCTTCATATCCTTTCTAAATATTTCATTCAAATGATGATACTGTTACCATTTTGTTAACATTCCTGGTAAATCCTTAAACCCTTTTAATTTAAATTCTCTCTTAGCAAATTTCTATTAAGTCGCCCAACTTTCCGGCATATTTCTTTTTCAATGCTATGGCTTCAAAAGGTGAAAGCAAAAGTGGTGCTTTAGTTTCCAGTAAAAAAAATTATTTGTCCCATATTCTATACAATTTTTTCCTAATTATATGGTTTGTAAAACCTTTATGTACTTTCACCTTTTCATACTACAAATAAGCGTGCCAACCAAAAATATTATCATGACCTTCCAAATCAGGGGTTGTTATTGTTTTAGGGTTTGTTTGTTTGTTGCCTGCTACGGGCTTATAAAGTATTACATAGGCAAACAAATATTCAAAATCCCCTAAAATATCACCGGCAGTGTCTTCTGAGTTGTATTGACTCCAAATGTTGACATTCTGGAACCACCAAGTATGCAAAGGTAAAGGAAGTGTGATTGTTTTTACAATTTTAGTCTTAGACCAAGGATTCTCCAGACACATTTCCTTGCATGTCCACTTCCATTAAAATCTATCTACATGCACCTGTGAAACAGATGACCAGCACAGTTGGTGAAGCTCTGAGAGTGCCCGTCACCTGTTTGAGGGATAGGCAAGAATGGTCCTATTCTCCCTAGAAGGAACCAGTGCTTTCAACCTCGCCGTGCTGATGCCATCAGGGATGCATATTGGACTGAGTCAGAACGTATCAGCATTCAGCCATAGGTGCCATACAGGGAAGATGTTTACGGTGCAGCAAAAGCTGCAAGGAATGTGACCCTGCAAAGAAAACAGTATGTGGAAGCTGCTCCAGGCACATGACCTCTGCTAGAGTCACTCTGCAGTGAGAGTCGGGGTTCTTATCAAAGTAAAGCAATATCATAGTTATTACCCTCAGGTTTTATTAAATCAGAAATCAACAAATACGTGAAAAGAGCAGAGTCAACACCTCTTTACAAACTAGCCAGCTTGGAAATATTAAAAAAAGTGGGGGGGGGGGAGAACATGCCAAAGTGTTTCCTAAACTAAATTGTGTTCAGGCAGTTAAGCATACCTGTGTTCAGGTTTAGTTACAGGTAGTTGGCCGTGTTGGTCTGCTGTAGTTGAAACAAAATATTAAAAAAAAATCCTTCCAGTAGCACCTTAGAGACCAACTAAGTTTGCCATTGGTATGAGCTTTCGTGTGCATGCACACTTCTTCAGATGCCTGTATCTGAAGAAGTGTGCATGCACACGAAAGCTCATACCAACGGCAAACTTCATTGGTCTCTAAGGTACTACTGGAAGGATTTTTTTATTGTGTTCAGGTTGTTAACAATTAAAGTTAAACACTGTTTTCTTATCGCTGTTAAGATTCATATAGGAAAAAATGAAACAAAAACCCAAGGAGAAAAGATCAAGGCAGGGAAACATAGGGACGATGGCATATAAAAGAATTTAGATCTAAAAATTTGCCAACAAAGAAATTTACTTGCTTAAATATATGCTTCACTCTACGGACTCAGTAGTCTCCTAAAAAGAAAGCGACTTCTTGATTTTAAAAATACATGGATGAAAAAAGATGCTCAAAGCCTGGAACTGTAAAATGAAAAAGTAGAGATGAAGAAATTTAAGGTATATAAACCCTACATTTTTCACTGCCATGCTGTATTTCCAAATATGATAGCAAACTGGAACATCTGTTTGTATTTGATCTCTTAGCAAATAATACTTGAAATTGTGGAATGCTTAAACAGTAAAACTACAAATCTGTAAAATGGTTTCAGTTGCAACTGTAATAACCCAGATTGCAAAATAAATTTCAGTATACTTCAGTGGTGATGGTGTTGGGAAGACATCCCAAATTCTACACACTCTTACTGTCCTTGTATAATGGACCTGAAAAAGTTAGCCAAGCATTGCTCAAACTGCCCTGGCAATGAATAAAGAGGAAATAATAAACTTGAAAAAGGGATTTTGTATTTTAGCCCATATTTGTGTCTCCCAGGCAAGCTGGTATTAAGGGTCACTTCCCATGTACGGAGAAAACAATTTTTGTGGATAATAATGATAAAACCTTATGGAATGCAGCAACAACCAAAAAAATGTATTCTCAGATGACTGCATTTGGGCCAAGTCAATATTAGTCCCACTTCACCCACGCACAAGCATAGTCTAAAAATGCTGTCAGCCTGATAAGAATTTCCTGATTTACTTTGTTACATCAGATTCTTAAGTTAAAGGTTAAAAACAGCCCTTGCCGCTTTACTAGAAGAACAAGATGTTTGGCTGGCTTTAAAAAACAACAACCCTCTTCTCCTTTAGATCTGCAAAAGAACTTAGTACTTTAAAACTGCCCTGTAACAAAAAACAAAAACAAAAACCAGAGTATTGGGGCTTGTTTTATCAAGTGAGGTGTCCTACACACCAATTAGACATACTGTACTGTGCAACTTTGTGAATGTTTACTCTGAAGTAAGTTACTGTATACTGTGTTCAGTTGGACATAGTACAGTACATGTGTTGAGGATTGCAGCCATAGTAATAATATGCAGAATGTACAACTAGGCCATTGTTATAGTTAATTACAATGAATTATGCTTGGTATAGAAATAACACTGTTTACACCCACAAAGGAATGCTCTCAATTAAAAACCCAACTGAAGCAATTAAAACAGTAAAGGCAGTAAAGGCTGCAATCCTATACAGGCTTAACTCCCATTGAAGTTAATAGGGCTTACTTTTGAGTTAACCTATGCAGGATTGCTGAAAGATTTGTGGCACCTCAATGTAAAAGATTTGTTGCAGGCAGCATAAGTTTTTGTGTAGTAGAGCCCACTTTATCAGATACATCTGATGAAGAGGACTTTCTTCAGTTCCCAAAAGTGTAAACCCAAATTAATCTGGTAGTCGTTAAAGTACCACAAAACTCTTCTGTTGTACGTTTTGCTCCAACACACAGACCCATTTAACTCGCTGCAACTACGAAAATGACTTTCTGGCTATGCTCTTGAACGGGGCAACACCTACAACTGACCAGGATAGCAAGTTTACTTGGAAGTAAACCCTTACATACCACAATCCCAACTTACATTGTATGGACATAAAGATCTCCCTTCAAAGCAACTGTGTTCCGAGTATGTCCGTTAGAATCAACGAGACTAACTCCCAAACAAATACTGTACTGTCTGTAGATCTTAGAAAAGGTCCCACTGAAAGCAATGGAGCTTGCTTTCGAAAGCATACCTTCAAGTCAGGGTACAAATGCAATCTTCCTTAAGAGTACCATCCCATCCCAGCATTAATTCAGAATTCGGGGGGCGGGAACCAGATGAGAAAAACCAAGGTGGGATCTTCGGGCGCCCCAAACGTGTCTACGCCCAGCGATCTCGTTTGTAACGCGGACGAGCTCTCCTCCGCTTTCCC
The DNA here is from genome assembly GCF_965207765.1 of Zootoca vivipara. Classification (NCBI taxonomy): domain Eukaryota; kingdom Metazoa; phylum Chordata; class Lepidosauria; order Squamata; family Lacertidae; genus Zootoca; species Zootoca vivipara. Next base: position 62,511,211 of record NC_142587.1, read on the forward strand.
GTGGGCAACTTTGGCCAGGAACCGGCCCCGCGCGATCTTTTCTAGGAGCGGGGCCGAGCGCTGGGGCTGCCCTGGCCTTCAGGTGCCGGAGGACGGGCGCAATAGGATTAACCTGAGTAGAGAAGCGCTTCCTGCTTATCTCGCGAGGCTCTCGAACCCGAATGGCTGTCGAGAAAGCAAGCCCCGCAAGGGTCCGGCCACAGAGCATAGCTGCCAAGTTATCCCTTTTTTAAAGGGATTTTCCCTTATGCTCAATAGGCTTCCTCGCGAGAAAAGGGAAAACTTGGCAGCTATGCCACAGAGTCGGGGCAACCCGAGTCACTCCACGGGAACCCGCAAAAGGACATACACTCCAGACCCTGGAGTGCAAAGCCTTCTCAAGTATATTCACACGCACGGCCAACTTTCCCCGCTCTCGCTCGCGCTTTTAAAACGCACAAACACGCGTCGTCGAGGTCCAGACGTTCACCTCTCTCATTGCCGTCTTCCCCCTCCCAGACCCACTTCCTCACAGTCACGAGCAAGTGAGATAACTCGCCAGAGGGGGCAATCCTGCGGGCACCACTAAAGGACACCGTCCCGTCAAAGAAGTGTTTCTGCTTCAGGAAAGCGCCAAGAAACTTCCGCGTCAGATCCTAAGGTGACTTGCAGCGCCTCTGCTGCTACTTTCAGGGCGGGAGGTCGTGAAAACCCATTCCGTCTAGGTCCCAGTCTCTCTCACGCCCCACACCCCTAACCCCCAGGTGTGCTCTCTGTTCATAGGCCGGAGCGCCTGACATTCTCCCCTGGGCTGGGGCTCTGTCCCCCTCTCCCCCACCCCGCCCGGGTACACACACACACGTGTGGTGGCAAACAACCCCGATTCATTGTCTGTCACAAGTAGTGACAGGCAGTGTGTGCCGCACCCAAGGGAATGTATGTGCCTGCGACGTGTGAGAAACAAAGCGGGCGTCTGTGCGAGAAAGAGCTGGTGACCGTGAAGAAGGACATAAACATTCCTAAGATACGAGGAGTGACGCACATCGACGTTTATGTCAATATTCGCTTATAGGCACAAATAGCCTACTCAAGGCACAGGTCGTCGCACGCGCTTAGGTCATCGCGCACGCATGAGGCTTGTTCACAAGTGCATCACCCGCTGACCGTTGCATCCGTCACTCGCACATACCGAAGTTAAGAACCTTTGTCCAGGGCCATGAGCTGGCGACCTGGCTCGCAAGTATGTCAGGTTCATCACGGACACGTGTAAAAGCAGCGGGAGAGTCGCTCGGAGAAGCAGCTCGCTTCATCCAAAGTGAGCTGCTCCGTCTGGTCTTCTCCCACCCCACTCCTAGAATGGAACCTGCCCCGCCTCCTGCGTGTCCGGCGAGAGTCTCACCTGCTGGCTGTGCGCGAAGGGCGGCGCAGGAAAGGCGCCGGGGGCCGCGGGACACGCAGCTACGGCGCCGGGCAGCTTGAGCTGGGGCGAGCAGCACGTCGCCTGCGGCTGGTGCCTCACCACGTCGGAGCAGCTCATGGCAGCCGCCGCGGGACCAGCTAATGCCACCGTCCGGAGAAGCGGGAGCCGAGCCTTCCAGCCGCCGGTGCCGGTCGCCGCGATGCCTTCTCCCATCCGGGCTCGGCCAAGGAGCCTTGGGCTGCGGAGGCCAGTGGCGGAGGCGCCGTCATCTTCGAGAGTCTCGGGGAGCCGTCGTGGCGCTTAAATAGAAGCCGGCTTGCCTTGGGCGGAGGAGGCAGCGCAGCCCGGGGAGGCAGAGAAGGGGCAGCACGCCTCCGCCGCCCTGATTATCATAGACACAATGAGGGGCTGTCGCGCTCTGCCAATAGCTGCCTGGCCGCGGGGGAGCCGCGTCCCAACTTGGGAAACTCCGCCCCGCCGCCTTCGGATTGGGTAAAAGTTTGTGTCCGGACAGAGCGGGCTGGGAAGGGGATTGGCCGAGAAAGGAGGCGCGGAGAGAAAAAGAAGGCGCGGACTCCGCCCCTTTCTGCAGGATGCTTTTGCCGCGTGAGTTTCCCACGTCGCCCGGGAAGGCAGCGGCACCTGGAGAGAACGTGGGAGGCAAGCGATGCGCGGGAGAAGGGGAGACGAGCTTGGCAACTGGGATCGTGCTGACAGAGCGGCTTGGTCAGTGACCTAGTCGGTAAGGGTGTAACTGCACGTGAGGTGAAAGAAGTCAGGTCGCCCAAGACCCTTCATCTGAGTCCCTGTAATTAAGGGTTTTAATTAGACGACAATATGGGCCCTGCCAGTGCTTTTTTTATTATTAGTTTAAATCGGGGGGAATAAATACAGTAAATGGACAAAAGTACAAAGAGTCACAAAATGTTTATGGCTTTGCGTCCCCCCAGAAGAAAATCAGTGGGCTCTGCTATCTCATGAAGCAGGGCAGGCAGGCTCAATACATTTTGGTACCTAAGTTGAAGATCCGCACAGGGAACAAGGGTGGATAGAGACCAGCAACGCCTCCTATTGGCCAGTAGGGGCGGCAGCAGCAACAGGTGACCAGATCTGTTGCCACAGTGGATCTTGCTTACCTGTGGATTGCCTCACCTTGCCTCATGGGTGTGCCCGCCCTGTCATGAAGAATTCCTGAAAAGCTCTTCTTCTTTCTCATTTCTGCATAATAAGGAGATATTTTGCATGGCATTTTTAGTAATCATTTACCCAAAGAACATCTTTGTTTCCTGTTCAGGGTTCCTGTTCCTCAGCTTGCAAACTTGGCATTAAAACATCTTCCCTTAAATGTTTCACAGAAATTTCAAAAAGCAACATCATGTGTTCTTCACTGCATGCAAGCAGAATATAAACTCTGAAGCAGCACTCGGAAGGAGCCTTATTTTGTATCCAAATGCAAGAACAAGTTTGCACATGCTAACCCAAAGCAGCGTTTAGCGTGAACAAGCAAAAGTGGGTGAAGCAGCATTCTCTCTTGCTGCCAGTCTTTTCAAAATAAAATAAAATATTTTTTTATTTATTTTCATTCTTAAACAACATTTCAGCCTTTCAACATTACAATACCAAATGCAAAAACTTTCTGCTCTGCCAAGCATGCGACTTCCCTCCATTCCTTCAGTAGATATTCTATTTCAGCTCCAATCGCACAATTTGAGTCTTTAATTCCCTTGCTGCCAGTCTTGTTGCAACTGCACTATCAAGGGCTAAGCAACAGTTTGCCTTAGCATTATGTCCAAACACAGACTGTAGCTAAGGTTGTTTACTGGTTTACACTAATCTAGGCATAGGCAAACTTAGCCCTCCAGATGTTTGGGGACTACAACTCCCATAATCCCCTTAACAGGACCAGTGGTCAGGGATGATGGGAGTTGTAGTCCCAAAACATCTGGAGGACCAAGTTTGCCTATGCCTGCACTAATCGTTCCTCTTTGAGCCCGGGTTCAGATGTAATACTTAGCCAAGTGTAACACAGCAGTAGCAGGACTGGGAGAGGAAGGTTGGAGCCACGATCTTTGCTCTGGGAGCCATCATGTTTACATGTTCATGCTAAGGCATGATCATGTGCAAACTGGGCCTCACTGAGACAGTAGCATTGTCCTCAATATACAAAACTGAAATTCTGCATCATCAGTGCAATGTGATGAACCAAACTCGTAGCTTCCAAATGTAAGCTTTTTACACTGCTGCACACTTGTCAAAACTTCAGGCAGAAGATTATGCTGCTCTATAAGGACATAACATGAATTTAAACAAACCTTTTCCAGACAAAATTAAAATAATGCATGCTTCCTGCTTTCCAGATATGTCCCTTGTACAGCCATTTGAGCATTTTTGCTAAAGTTATGTAACATTCCTCAAAACTGAAAGCAAATGGGAGTTCAGTAGGACTTGTAATTAAGTGATTTGAAGAAGGCTCAAACATTTCCCCATTTCTGTCAAGTGATGTTCTACTCTGTGCAGGGAAGCTCTAATCTTACAGGTCTTTTTATGTTGGTACTTTTATTTATTATAATCATAGGGTTAGAAGTAAAGCATTTTTTAAAAAATAAAAAAGCCTATAAGCTAATATTTTTTTATTCTAGAACATCAGAAATAAAATCAATTTTCTCACAAAATTGTTGTTTGCCTCACTTGCTGTTTCCTTAACATTTATGCAGTTTTATTACTGACATTTTTGCCCCATTATACTATGAAGCATGAATAGGATAGGGTGGCCTTTACTCACATGAAAAAATTGTATTTAAAAATCCCTGATCTTCCTGTACTGTATGGGGGAAAGTCCTATGAGGGCTTTTATCCGATGTCTCTTGAACATCAGGAGGAATTTCCACATGACTGGAGACCCTGCTTTATTGGGGTCCCCACTTGCAAAGAGGCTTACTTTATTACCGTGTTTCTCCAAAAATAAGACACCGTCTTATATTTATTTTTCCTCAAAAAACAAACAAAAACAACCCATGGTGGTTTATTTTCAGGGGATGTCTTTATTATTATTATTATTATTATTATTATTATTATTATTATTATTATTATGTATGGTACAGTTTAACTCACAAGGTTAAACTGCCCATCACCATGGCTTATATTTGGGGTATGGCTTATTTTCAGGGTATGGCTTATTTTCGGAGAAACACGTTACTTATTTAGACTACACACACACACACACACACACACACACACACACACACACACAGTACTGAAAACAAAAACAGCTACAGACAACTTAAAACAATAACAAATGTTACAAAAATACAGACAGTTCCCTGTGAAAATGCTGCATTCATACAAATTACTGATAAAGTAATTTGATAAAGAATATCAATTCCTTCTGCTTCTGACACACATCCTTTTCAGGCATAATGCAGTGATAGGGCTAATATCTGGTACACTGCAGGGTTAAAGAAGGAAAGGACAGAATAGTTAGATAAGGAAAATGGGAGAAAGAAGGGTTGTCCACCCAACCTTCTTAAAAAGAAAAAGGTCCGTCTCACATGACCTCCCTCCTCTAACAATGGACCAATCTGTCTTTGATCCTTTGCCCCCAAACTCCCAGAGTGTGTAACTTATGCCCACTGATTTCATTTTCCTTCTCTGGGGTGGTGGCCTGGCTTTGGGACTCTATGCCCAGCCATTTTGCTGGTGTTGCATGTTGTCTTTGGGCACCAGGAAAACCACTTTTTATTTCCCTATAAATAATTTATTTATATCACAGTATTTATATAGCTTCTACATAGCAGAAATTCTTGGGGTGGATCACAATGCAAAATAGGAAATGAAAAGCAATGCAATATTATCAACATAGCACAAAACTGTAGCAAAAAAATCATTTTTAGAAAAGAAAACACTAAACGGAGAGACTCAAGACTGTGAAATATTTGCCGTTTTAAAGAGGTGGGTGAACAGAAAAGTTTTCACCTGGTGCCATAAAGAAGGCTCTTCAAAATTGGGGTGCCTCTGCCAAGAAGGTCTCATGCTGCTGGTTATCAGTCTTATTTATTTGGCAGAAGCACCTGGAGAAGAATCCTCTCAAGAGGGTCTTGATGTGCAGGTTGAAAGAAGATGATCTTTCAGATAAGTTGGTCCCAAGCAGTTCAAGGCTTCAAATTGAGGCCCAAAATGGCCTGGGAGCCACTGTAGCTGACAAAGCAGTAGCACAGGTGTAATATGGTCAAGCCATGCAGCAGCTCCAGATAATAATCTTGTGGCCCTATTCTAGACCAAATGCAGTTTTCAAATCATTTTCCAAGGCAGCTGTTCTGCTTTACTTTAATATAATTGATTTCTATGTCTTCTTCTTTTCTTTTCTTTTTAAAAAAGGAAGGTGCTGTTAGAAGAGCAGAGTATTAAAGTTGCTAGTCTTAATCAATGGAGTTAGTAATTTTCAAAGTAGACCCACTGAAATAAAGAAGCCCAAGTTAGTCATACTCGTTAATTTCAATGGTCTTGCTCTTGAGTATCTCTAACATTAGCTACAACCCAATAGAAAGATGCTTGCTGTTGCTTTCAGAATGAAAGATAATATAGACTCATGCCATTTCAAATTTATATCGTATTTTATATCAATTTTACAACAATGCCAATCACACCACGTTTGAGCAAGGTGAGAAAATGTCTGGGACTGAATGCTCTTTCTGCGCATGCACTGCATATCTTTATTTTCTTATTTCCATTAGCCTGCAGCATAGATTGGGAGTGCATTAATGGAGAGATGAGAGAAGCCCTTGAGTTATTTGTAAATGGAATTGATGCAGGGAAACAGATAGTAGCAAAAGAGCTTTCATATATCTCTGTATCTACTACAGTATTAAGAGTCTAGTTCTGGCTGCTAAAAGGGGGGCGGGGATTTAGCATTTGGACTGGTTCTATCCCCTGTCACTAAGCACTAGCTTTTATCAAACATCTAGAGTTTATTTGAAGTCTGGCATGTGAGGACTTGAACCTGCTTTTTAATAGAAGAATAAAGGCCAACATTCTAAACACACTTACGCCCCATTGGATGCAGCAGGTCTTACTTCTGAGCAGAAATGATTGGGCTGCCAAACAGAAAGTGCTTCTGAAGTTTTCCATGTACTTTTTTCTCACTGCAAAGCATCCAGGGACTTCTTCAGTCCAGTGGTCCTATTTAAGGAGTGAAACTAGATGAGATCCAGGAGACCGATGGTGTGGTTTCCTGATCTTTCCTTTGTTTGCGTATTAAGATTTGTTAACCCACCTTCCAGGGCATAGCACTTCCAAGGCATTGTACAGAAAGATGAGTAAAATCATACAAAATCACCTTTGCAGCTTACTAAAACTGTCTCGGGAATTAATGAGCCACAACAGTACACTCAGGAAGCAACACACCCACCAAATACAGAGTGAAAAGTGTGTGGGGCGGGGGGAGTCCCCAGGATCTTCTTAAATGCAAATACTGGTGGGACCATGCATAGTTTCCTGGGGAAAAAATTTCACAGCTGTGGGACCAACACCCAAAAGGACCTGTGCCTAGTATCCACAAAGCTAACAAATAAATGATGATCCAGAGAGAAGGGCAAATGAAGGTGATTTTAAACGTTGCACAGGCACATAAGGTGCAGCTGGTCCTTCAGATAGTCTGGTCTCCAAACATTCAGTAGGTTATTTGTACTTATTGTACTTATTAGGGCTTTGCATGTTCCCCAATTCAGTTTGGGGTCCAATCTGAAATGCCCCGATCTGACTTAAGATGAATGTTTAATTATGGTCATGAGAATGGGGGAGAAGGTAAAACCTGATGTAAATCCCCGGTCAAACTAGAGCTCCTTATCTGAAGCTGTATCCCAGGGGCGTACCCAGGATCAAAACTGGGGGGGGGGGCAAGCCATGGTCGTTCAGGGGTGGGGCCAAGGCACGGGAGGGGCGGGGGCACAAAGTGGGAACATGGGCAGGGCTACAGGACCAGCGGGCCCGACGACATTGTGGTGGCGGCAGCAGCGGCCCTCTTGTGCTTCTGGGGCTGGCAGCGTCAGCGGCTATCCTGCTTGGCTGGAGAGGACGGGAGGGTCGGGCAGGCGAGATAGGGTGGCAGGGCGGGCGAAGGCGAGGCAAGGCATGGCCGCAGTCACGACGGCTCCGAGGCGTTGCTGCATATCAGCATAATATTTCAACCATGTCGTGGGTTCAAGCCCCACCTTAGGAAAAAATTCCTGCATTGCAGGGGGTTGGATTAGATGACCCTTGTGGTCCCTTCCGATTACAATTCTATGATTCTATTGATATATTACCATAGCATATGCATCATTCTGCTTTCTTGAATTGTCCTAGGCATAGCAGCCAACGCCTCCCCCCCCCAATTACTAGTAAATACTGTATTTGAAAGAGTCATCACCCAATGTTGATGGGCTTTCTATGTGGGGCTTATCTGCCCCCCCCCAGTATTTTATTAAGGATGGAAGAGGGAGGGAAGGAGGGAAGAAATAGAGAGAGGGATAACTCACATTTGTGGGTGCCTCTGGGTGACGCTGTGATGCTGGAACTCTGCAGCAAGAGGAAGATACCGGTACGCCTGTACAGGAGCCTTGTAAGCAGCTTTCTCTCTGCTTGATTTACAGCAGGCACGTCCAACAGGTAGATTGTGATCTACCAGTAGATCACTGGATGTCTGTGGTAGATCACTGCTAGATCACTGGCACCCCTAAAAAAAGCTCACCCAAAATTTTCCTCCTTCCTAAAAAAAAGCTGAACTATGACCTGAAGCCCTAAACAAAAATGGCCCTCCCTCCCTCCTAAAAGAAGCTCAACAAGTTTGACCTAAACCCAAAAAAACAGGGCTTCCCTTCCTTAAAAAAACTCAACAGTTTTGACCTGAACCCCCCAAAAGGGGGTAGATCACTCCCAGTTTTTAACTCTGTGAGTAGCTCAGAGTCTCTTGGGAGGTGGCCACCCATGATTTACAGTATACAGATGCAGGAGGAGGGGCAGACTGGAACACCACTGCTTTTTATAAACATCACTGTGTCTATCAAAGCTATAGCCCCCCCTTTTCTTATTCACGTCCTTTTAGCCTTGCAGAGCCACCTTAGTCAAATTGAATCCTCTGCACCCTCATTAAATCGCCAATAGAACTCTTAATGTGATCCCTGAATGCTCATTAACAACTCCCACTGAAGAACAATAGGGTGAAGTGGTGAGCTATCAAATCTTGCCTGAAAGGCGATATCTGCTCCATTGTCTTAACTGCTTAACTACCGGTAGCCACTTTGCTTTATTTATTTGATGTGTTTTTGTTACAGCTGTGTTCCGCCCGTCCCCCCAGCAAGTGGAGACAGAGCTGCTCTCGCTAAAGCAAAGCCCTTTCCACTTCCGTTTTTGGAGGGGGAAAGTGCTGGTTATGGTCTGTAAAATACATTAATTTTTTTGCTCCTTGGGGGGGGGCATCTGCCCCCCCTGCCTACGCCCATGCTGTATCCTGAAATTTTTTGTTCACAGCTAGGCTCTTAATAGAAAGTAACGGTCAGGTATCCACACTTTCTGGGAGTGAAGTACATCTCACAGACATAGCATGGTAGGTTTCATCACATTTCTTAGAAGATGCTAGTGAAAAAAGGCTTTTTCAAATGAGAGAGGACTTTGGGCCCAGAGCACAAAGTTTTCAGATCTTTCCCCAACACTCCTAATAGAATTTATATGGATTTTGAAGCCTGGACCACCATTCCTAGGTACTTATAGTTCAACACTTGTTCTAATTTGTGGCCTCGGAGTTCCCAGTTTCTGATCTTTGGTTTTTCCCAAAAAGCAAAAATCTTTGTCTTCTGATAATTTATTTTAAGGCGCAAGTCCTATACATGCTGATGTATAAGTTCTGAAAAGGGAAGTCTTTTTTTTTTGTCATGAGAGTCCCGCTGTGATTTAGAACCCTTGAAGATCTGTGTGTGCTCTGCCAACCTCCCCCCCCCCTACATTTACTCATGAGGAATTACTTGTGCAGCCTGAGTTGGGATAGGCTCACCAAGAGCAGCTGTGTGTGTGTGTGTGTGTAGTTCAGGAGGGATGAACAGAGGTGGGCCTAAAAGGAATGGAAGGCTGATTGCTACAATCCTCCTCACCCACAAGCATCTTCCACTTGGGTGAAGGCACCTCAGTTTGCTTAAAGTGTCTGCATAATATAAAGCTGGTGCAGAGATGTTATGGCCGGTCTTAACTAATGCGATAACTAGTGAGCTAAGCTATTATTTATATGAAAGTAAATGGTGGCAGTGAGATTTATTTTTATTTCTTTAAAGGAAAGCAGGTACTTTTAATTGAAGGTGTGATCTAACACACACATACATGAAAAGCAAAAGGACAACTTGGTAATCCAAGAACGAGAGGTCACACCTCATGCTGATCCATTTGCTCCTGCAAGTAGTGGTTGGTTGGATGAATAAATCAAAGTGTTCCACCCCACACCCCTTAACATGACCCAAATAAAATTATGGCATGGTCCTTCAGCCAGTGGGACAGGTGCGAAAAATTGGTGCATTAATGGGAGAAAAATGTTCAAATGTCTGAGCTTGGCTTTGGCTGCCAGGCCAGCTCAAGAGATTTTGCTGCTGGAGGCAAACAAGATGGTGTCCATTTCCCTATTCCATGTGCAAAAGCCAACCACGCTTGCAGTTGAATCTTACACAATGATGACAGGCAACCCATCTTAGTGCAGCAGGCTAGCTTTAGGGGCACAGAGCAGACTACATGAACACCACTGTGCCCCCCCCAGCACCGTGCTGCTGCTGCTGCCCATTCCACCCTGCATCATTGCCATTTGAGACTGCTGCCTTACTCTGCCTAATGGTTGGACTGGCCCTGTTGGGTGCTGTAAAATCAGGGACCTCTTTTGTTTCTTAGGCAGGAGTTGCCCAATTAGCCCACTGTCACCACAGACTACTACTTCTTCCCCTTCTGTCCCTATGGCACCTAAAACGGCATGTGCCGCTGGGCTTGAACTGCCCCATCACTTCCTGAAACCAACCAGAACATACATTCCCAGATCCTGGTTGGAAAATGAACAAACAGAAGTTTATGTATGCATGCATTAGTCTGCCACACAATGACCTACATACAAAGTTAACACAAGAAGATGCATTAGGATTATGGAGAACTATTAGATCCAGCTCTCCGGTTAAGAGCATGTAGTGGGTGAGCACTCTTAAGAGAAGATGGCACTTTATGGCACAAGTGGATATTTCAGGCTTTTACTAGATCTTCTTTCTTACATAGCTAAAAGGGAGAAAATAAAACAAGCTAAGCTAAGCAGCGGAAGGCTGCAGAAGAGGACTCTCTCTAAGTGGAACTGCTCTGTACACTCATAGGATGTTTCAGTTGTGCGAAACATACATGCCTAAGAACAGGAGGACAAATGGAAGCAGGTGCAGGAAAACCAGGGGCAGACTTTAGTAATATGGTGCCCTGAGCAAAGGCAACATTTGGTGCTCATTCCTAAATATCTCTCTCCTCCTCCCACCTTCTGTTCTGCGCATGCTCTCAAGTGCACTACGTCATCGTTGCTGCAACTCAATTGCCTATCCTACCAGGGCCTAACTTTGAGTACGTACCCATATAAATATAGGTACAGTGGTACCTCTGGTTACAAACTTAATTAGTTCCGGAGGTCCATTCTTAACCTGAAACCGCTCTTAACCCGAGGTACCACTTTAGCGAATGGGGCCTCCTGCTGCCGCCACACCGCTGGCATGTGATTTCTGTTCTCATCCTGAGGTAAAGTTCTTAACCCGAGGTACTACTTCCGGGTTAGAGGAGTCTATAACCCGAAGTGTTTGTAACCTGAGGTACCACTGTACAGTCAAACCTCTGCTCCTGAATGCCTCCATTTTGGAACGTTTTGGCACCCGAATGGCAAAAACCGGAAGTACCGGTAAGTGTTCTGGTTTTCAAACATTTTCCGAAAGCCGAACGTCCGACGAGGCTTCTGCTTGAGTGCAGGAAGCTCCTGCAGCCAATCAGAAGCTGCAACTTGGCTGTCGAACATTTCGTAAGCCAAACGGGCTTCCGGAACAGATTACATTCGACAACCGAGGTTTGACTGTAATAACAACAACAACAATAATTTGCACCCTGTCAGCTCGGCATCCTGTGCAGGTAAACTGCCCACACCTCCCTAAACCTGGCAATGAGGAGAACCATCTTGTGTCGATGGACAACAGCTGATCCACCCATTCTCATGTGGGAATCAAATGCTGTTAATGTGCCAGCTACGCCAGCTCTTTCTGAGGCAATAGAGAGACCCCAGGGGGTTCAGATGTCCCTCTGAGCTGTGGAGAATTCATGTTTGTCAGTGCCAAGGCACAGTGCCATGAAAAGGTTAGTGAGTCACCATAGTAAAAAAAAAAACACCCTTCCCACGTGCTCCCCAAAGTTATTAATATACCCAGAATCCCCCAGCAGGAGATGTGTACATATTTTTGTGTGTGGCTATTCAACAAAATATCCAAGGTCTTCTGCAATGGGCTCTTAGTTTAAAAATTAGAAACACTGGTTGAGATGCTGATGAAAACATTTTTTTTTTATGTTGATAAACCACTGCAACTCAAAACCAATTCCACTGACATGAATGCATTTTTACCCACGAATAAATCTACCATAAAGGTCAGACCTAGGCACTTACCATCACCATGGTGCCTGGGCACTGACGCATCATGTTATGAAACAAGACCAGTTTCCAAAGTGGTTTGCAGGATGTTATCAAGTATAATGATATTCTATTCTAGGGGCCCTTATACTAAAAGCCTGAAAGATGCTGAAGTTTCCATTCTTACTAGTATGAGGAGAGGAGAAAGGAGAAAGGAGGAAATTAATGTGGAGTACCACCAGTACGTATTTCTGGAGCATATGGTGAACATTTTATGGTGCTCAACAGCAGGTGAATCTGCATTCAGGGCTATTGATTCCTTTCACAATTTGTACTGATTCCAAGACAAGAGGAGACGAGAGATGAGACGTAAGAATACTTATTTGTATAGGAAGAAAAACAATCCTGATGATGATGGTGATGATTTTGGGAGGTGGTGAATTAATGGTAAGGAAGCTGCACAAATATTCTCAACTCTTCCAAGTCATAAAGTGCACAAATGAACTGTCCCCCTCCATGGTGTGGAATAAACAGCCTTATATAACTAGCATGCTTAAGTCTAATTACTGCATGAAGGGGTTAATGCCACAGAGTAAACTGTTCTGCCAGGCTTAGCTAGGTCACTCCCCCTCACCTTGGGAGGGAATCTATTGTTTCGCCAGTTTACCATGTGAACTCCAACATGTAAAGAGGTCTGGGCTGGTTACTCCAAACTCAGACCACATAGCTTTTCTACAAAGCCAGCTTTGTGTTTCTATACAAATAATTTAGAAACATTAATCACTTTGCAACCTAAGCTTTACTGCCTGTGTTTTCTGAAAGCAGTGTGGAAAAGCACATGAATCTGACCTTTGAAGAGTTTGTAAGTAAACCATTTTTAACTTACCACATGTGTGGTCTCTTTCTATGCTAAAGGAAGAGGGGAACTATAGAAGCAACTTAGAAGGAGATATTTTAAAGGTTCAATAGCCTATATTTCTGACTATGCAAAAGCCTTTGACTGTGTCGACCACAGCAAACTATGGCAAGTTCTTAAAGAAATGGGAGTGCCTGATCACCTCATCTGGCTCCTGAGAAATCTCTATGTGGGACAAGAAGCTACAGTTAGAACTGGATATGGAACAACTGAGTGGTTCAAAATTGGGAAAGGAGTACGACAAGGTTGTATATTGTCTCCCTGCTTATTTAACTTATATGCAGAATTCATCATGCGAAAGGCTGGACTAGATGAATCCCTAGCCGGAATTAAGATTGCCGGAAGAAATATCAACAACCTCAGATATGCAGATGACACAACCTTGATGGCAGAAAGTGAGGAGGAATTAAAGAACCTTTTAATGAGGGTGAAAGAGGAGAGCGCAAAATATGGTCTGAAGCTCAACATCAAAAAAACCAAGATCATGGCCACTGGTCCCATCACCTCCTGGCAAATAGAAGGGGAAGAAATGGAGGCAGTGAGAGATTTCACCTTCTTGGGCTCCTTGATCACTGCAGATGGTGACAGCAGTCACGAAATTAAAAGACGCCTGCTTCTTGGGAGAAAAGCAATGACAAACCTAGACAGCATCTTAAAAAGCAGAGACATCACCTTGCCGACAAAGGTCCGTATAGTTAAAGCTATGGTTTTCCCAGTAGTGATGTATGGAAGTGAGAGCTGGACCATAAAGAAGGCTGATCGCCGAAGAATTGATGCTTTTGAATTATGGTGCTGGAGGAGACTCTTGAGAGTCCCATGGACTGCAAGAAGATCAAACCTATCCATTCCTAAGGAAATCAGCCCTGAGTGCTCCCTGGAAGGACAGATCGTGAAGCTGAGGCTCCAATACTTTGGCCACCTCATGAGAAGAGAAGAATCCTTGGAAAAGACCCTGATGTTGGGAAAGATTGAGGGCACTAGGAGAAGGGGACGTCAGAGGACAAGATGGTTGGACAGTGTTCTCGAAGCTACGAACATGAGTTTGACCAAACTGCGAGAGGCAGTGAAAGACAGGAGTGCCTGGCGTGCTATGGTCCATGGGGTCACGAAGAGTCGGACACGACTAAACGACTAAACAACAACAAGCCTATATTTCAAGGCTTTACTTTACTGTATATTTTGTGATTTTAAATCTCTGCTGGGGTTCTCTTACCAAGAGTACTGTACTTGCCCTAAACCTGGATCTTGTCATCCAGAGAACTCTCTTTTTTAAATACCTACTATTTTAGTTTAAACCAAAACGTAATACTAACACATGGAATGCAGCCTCAAGGTGATCTATGGGACTGCAGACACTCTGAGACCATACAAAGAAATGTTTGATGAGCTCAAGAGACAATAGCAGCAGCTGGCAATCATCATACTGTATTCTTCATAAAGATACTACCACCAGCAGCAGATGTGCCCAGGCAACCTACCTCTGGATCTGAACCACATCCAAACATTTCTTCTGGCTACAGGTCAAAACCCCTGGGCCTCATATAATCTGCAGCAGCATCCAGCAAGAAGGGGGATGAAGATGAAGATGAAGACTGAAAGTCCCATTTCTCCTTCACTGGTAAGTTTTCCTCTGCAGATGTGATAGCAACTTTAGAGAGGGTTGGATAATTTGAACTGAGGAAATTGTGTCAGTGAATATGCTTAACCCTTCTTCCAAGCATTGCAGCCCTGATTTAATTCAGGGGACACTGTGCTTTTTTACCTTTTCAAAATCTTCAGGGACAGATCTGTTCATGCATCTTCTTCCAATATCCCATCTGGTTTTATCCCCATATTTCATTCAGAGTGGGTGTTCCTTTTCTACTCTCAAGCATACAACACGGCTCCTAGTCCTCCGAGATCACTGGATCTAGCAAGTTGTTTGTTGCTAATTGGATTGACTGCTTAAAATACTTTAATTGTATTCAGTTGCCAAAGGCTTTCTGGCACCTTGATGATGTTGCTATCAGAAATTATGCTCAGGGTGCTTAGATATGATGATGACATCCTTGAGTTATTGCATAGCTTAAAGAGCTGATCTCTGAGCATATGTTTGAAAACTTCAAATTCCCATTTGATAACCTCAGAATTTATGGAGATAATTCCAAAGCTATAGATGAAGACAAATGAATATGATGCTTGTGTTGACTGAGGCGGAATAATTAAAACAAGGTTCTGGATCTAACGTTCCACTAGGCAACAGATTTGCCAGCTTAATGGAACGGGGCCAGATCTGCGGCAGCCAATGTGGTGTTTGGGACACTGGCTCCCATAAGCCCTGGCCAGCATAGCCAATGTTTAGGGATGGTGGGAGTTGTAGTACAGCAAATATATGGATGGCATCACTGAGCTAGATGTTACTATATGGCAGAATAAAGCTACTAAAATGTCAAGGGTGCCATGGTGGTAGAAGCATTTTTTAACTCCAAACTAGAGTGTGTGAGATAAATAGAGAGATTGCTTTTGAGTGGGTTATCTTTCTGGACCAGATTTCTAACTCGAAACTGTAGCAAATGATTATATATGTATTTAGAGGCAAATGATCTAATTCTATAAAACTTATACGCACATAGGAGGGAAAGCATGCACATGACTGAGCAAACAAGCCAGTTTTGAATTATGAAAAGCAGCTTCCCTGACATGGGCGTACCCAGCGAGGGGCGGGGGGGGCAACTGCCCCCCTAGAAGCAAAAAAAAGGGGGGGTTATAAAGTGATGAAACGAAACAAAATTAGGTAGGGTGATGGTGAATAATCAGTTGTTTACCACACTGAAATGGTGTAAAAACCGAGAAGTATCTAGAGCCACCTAGCAACTGGTAGAGGAATCTATGTCAGCCAGCCATTGGGATTCAAGGGAGGGAGAGGTCTCTAGCAGGCTCTAGCAGAGAGAAGAGGGAATCTTCTAGAGGGGTCTAGTGAGTTCCGCGTCACTAAACCGAGCTGTCTGCTATTAGTTTACCTTCTTATTTACATTTAGAAGACAACGAGGCTGCCTAAATGGATATAAGAAACTGGTTCCAAAAAGGTAAGTTAAGTAATTTCTGTAGAAAATTAAAATTTAAAGGGTAAAGACCTGGCTCAGAAGTACAATGGGAGAGGACAGACTGACTGGGTTGTGTTTGATGAGCGTTAGTCGGAAATTCTTCAAGGAAAATCAGGACTGGATTGAAACGAAAGTTTTGAACAAGTTTTCTTCAAACCCAAGAAAAATGATATTAGTATAAGACATGTACCGGTAACTAGAATAATTTTTTTAAAAAATTTCGAGCAAATAATTGTAATAAGTACCGTAATAAAGCACTGCTATAATTATATATAATTTTCTTAAAATTTTGGTTTCATTTGCCTTCTCCGTGCTGAAATGTCACAACCTGAACGACCATGGCTTGACACCCCCCCCCCCAGTTTTGATCCTGGGTACGCCCCTGTTTCCTGATAAGCTTTTCTCTTGGCAAAAGTCACATCTACACAGAATTCTGCTCTTACCCAGCTGTTAAAGATAGAAGAGATTCATTCTTCAGTCCATCTGTCACCTTTGTTCTCACACAGAGAGATGAGGATGTATTAAAAGCATGAGGGACTCATGGCCAGGGCGATGACACAAACTTTTCAGATAGGCTCACTGTTTCTAGGGCTACTGATTCTGCTGGACATTGATCAGCAGAATGTGGTGTGTCCAAATGTCAGCAAAAGATAGTGCACAACAGATGACTGGATGGCATTTTCTTTATCATAGAATATGTGATTCATTGCTGATAAAATGGTGTGGCTCCTGCCATGTAAACTAATGTCATTTATTGCCTGAACTTTACAGTTCCTGTATTCTGAATCACTGACCTAATTGTTCTGTTCAGATGCGTACTAAACTGCATTTATTTATACCAGCTTTTTTTCTTATATATTGCCCACTTTCTGAAAGGTGAACACAAATGGGATTATTCAGATCTGGCTACTCCCAGTACATTTCCAAGCACAATTCAAAGTGTTGGTGCTGACATTTAAAGCCCTAAATGGTCTCTGTCCAGTATACCTGAAGGAGCGTCTCCACCCCATCATTCTGCATGGACACTGAGGTCCGGTATCAAGGGCCTTCTTGAGGTTCCCTCATTGCGAGAAGCCAAGTTGCAGGGAACCAGGCAGAGGGCCTCCTCGGTGGTGGCGCCCGCCCTGTGGAACGCCCTCCCATCAGATGTCAAAGAGGAAAACAGCTACCAGATTTTTAGAAGACATCTGAAGGCAGCCCTGTTTAGGGAGGCTTTTAATGTTTAATAGTTTGTTTTATTTCATTTTTCTGTTGGAAGCCGCCCAGAGTGGCTGGGGAAACCCAGCCAGATGGGCGGGGTATAAATAATTTATTATTATTATTATTATTATTATTATTATTATTATTATTATTATTATTCGGTTTCAGGGCTACAGTAGTTTCCTTCCTTCCTTCCTTCCTTCCTTCCTTCCTTCCTTCCTTCCTTCCTTCCTTCCTTCCTTCCTTCCTTCCATCATGCTGCTGCTGCAGACCATCCAATATTACCACCTGTATGGGCAATCTACCCGGAAGATAAATTGTATTTTGAGGAATTAGTGATCTGACATGATTACTCTTCCTGCCTCTGTTCCTTCCCGCTCCCTGAGCACATTTAAGTTCTTGGGTGGCATGAGAACAGCCTTTAATGTCCTAATCAATTGGGAGGCAGTGATAGTGCTAGGTACCTTCTTTGATGTTGGACATTATTTTGAGAAAGTGAGGCATTGGGAAGGTGTGGCAATGAATGATCTGCACGTAGCCAGTTGAGCAAGCCACACAGGCTCGTGCACAGACTGACGGCTACCTAGGGAAGTCACGTCGCTGCTTCTTGAGGGCTTCCAAGTGGCAGATTGAAGTATATATGCTTGGTATATATATTGTTTGCTGTTTAGAATAAAACCTTTAATCTTCTCACTCACTTGTGTTTTGTATTACTTCTGAATCTCATTTTAAAAGAACCACCTTGCATTTGGCAAGTCCCCACTCTGCCTTCAGGATGAAGATGTAGACTTGCCAAAATCAGCTCACCAGAACTGTGATATGAATTCAGGAGTCATCATTCCTACTCATAGCAAAATATGGACTGTTCTTGGTTCCCCTCCATACCAGGATGGTCCAGTTGCCACAGTGACCAACACTACCTGCATCTGCTGTTTTTGGATTCTCTACCTCCAGTTTGGCAGATCTGAAATGTTGCTGGATATTGATGCTGGCAAGTTTAATCATCTTTAAAAAATAAAATAAAATAAAATAAACAGGTTGGGTGTGCTAATGATGTAAAGCTCAACCTCCTACTTTAACTGTGCATCACCAATACAACCCCCAGAGAGCAGAATAAAACAAGCAAAGGCATGAGTCACAAACTAGTGTCATACTCCAGGCTGTGTATTACCCAGAATCATACAAAACCCAACAGCAACAACTGGGAAATCATAAAGATTATAGAAATGTGTGTGTGTGTGTGTATATACATCATACTCAGTTTTCAGAATCTTTCACATGGCAAATCCGAGCTGCTGAGATACCATAGCGAAAGTTGGAATTAAAACAGAAATCGTTGAGTCTGATCATACTGATATTGCAAAAAAATTCCAACTTTCAATAATGCATCATACTGAAGTTGCAAAATGTGTGGACATTTGGTTGTAGGTGGGCCTCCATTCATTTGGAATTCTGGACAGCCAAGATGGGTGAGTAGCACCCAGATGGTGGACAGCTTGAGAACCCTGTCAAAAGGCGAATGCATTGGCAGAATAAAGTAAGAGGCCTAAGCCAATCATTAACCATTTCATCTCATTTCAGAGCATAGGTGTGCCTAAATCCCCAGAGGATGTCTTTATGTATATATATTTCTTTATTAGAATTACTTAGATCTTACCTTTATAATTTAAACATGGAACCACTCAAGGCAAGTTGCAAAATCAGTTATACATCCCTGAATTTTCTGATTGAAATACAGTAACATTGCAGCAGCATTAAAAACATCATCAACAAACTGCTGAAGAAATCTGAACAAGAGAGAACCTGCGTAACAAAAAATGAAACGAAACAAGCTTCTTATGTTCTCTCACCTGCAAATGTGCAGATGGCAAATGTTAGTATGGAACCAGCCCACAGTTATCTTTGATTTACAGAACCAAGCAGAGAAGCATTATATTAGAACTAAGCTTAAAGTCCTCAGATGAGTGTGGGGGCAACAATACCGCTCCACACACAGAAACACACATGAAAGGTTATTGCACCAAACAATCTTATATGGGTGGGGGGTGTTGGTTGGGGGGTCGGAGGTCACAACTAGCAGGAGCTATGTGGCTTCTTTTCTTCCCCATTTGACAGGAGGAACAGCATAATTTCGTATCCTCTCACAATGCCTCAGACTATGCAACTTCATCTGTCTCCTTGTGCCCACCCCCCTTGCCCACCCAAATCTGCTCCAGATAGTTGGAGGGAAATGCAGAACAGATTTTAGCGGACACACAGGAGAGGAGAGGAAGAATACATGTGTTAGGATTATTCTACTTTCGTGTAGGACCCTGGCAGAGACACATGCCCGACTGGCATGTTCTCTCCCTCCTGGTCGATCGTTCGGGAGCTTCAAAAGCTTTCTTCTGCCCGAACACCACAGCGACTGATGCCAACTGACTTCATCACACTCAGGGATCTGCAGAGTGTTCGCAGTTCACGTAACAGACCTCAGCAACTCAGCATTTGACTAATCTACTTTATTTGCATATAAACACACACGGATCACTGCAACATGGCTCCCTCTCTCTCTAGCATCAGACAGCAAAAAGAGAGAACAACGGAGAATAATCCCATTTCACGGAATACAGTAACACAAACCTCCTGTCTCCGTCACGTCCCACTCTGTGGAATGAAAACATACACCGTCATGTGATAGACAACAATCTCATGACTGCAGACATGGGGAATGAATCTCCAACAACATGCCACTGCGTAGGCAAAAGTCTTTGTGTTAATTGTACAACTTTATTGGATACAACTCTTAATGCCATTCAGCAGCATTGTGGGGGAAACTGGCAACCGCCACAGAATTACAATTATTTCCCACGATGCCCTGGGAAAATGCCATCTCTGTAGCATTGTATGGGATACAAAATGGCACCAGTCCTCC
Organism: Zootoca vivipara; assembly: GCF_965207765.1. Lineage (NCBI taxonomy): Eukaryota > Metazoa > Chordata > Lepidosauria > Squamata > Lacertidae > Zootoca > Zootoca vivipara. The sequence continues at coordinate 62,531,362 of NC_142587.1, forward strand.
AACACCTTTGTCCTTGCTATCACTTGAGGTTGTGACAAAGAAAAAAGCTCTGCTGCTGCTAATACTGCAACAGCAGCACCCTAAAAAAAAAAATCCCACTGGAGAATTCCCCCAGAGAATATTCAATTTAATCCCCCATTCCAGTTTTTTACCACCTGCAAATAGAGTGGTGAGAAGAGGACCATTTTTTGCTCTGCCCTTTGCCCTTGAACAATGGGAAAGGCAGAGCAAAAATGGTTTTTTAAAATAACAAACACAAATAAGCTCCATTGCACTCAGTGTCCTTTTGGACTATTTGGATATTGGGAGAACTGTGAAGGGTCCACTACAGGATCAACACGAGGCTTTAAGAAAAGGGATTTTGTTTTCAGACTTACTTCATTGTAATCCATTCAAGGAAGCACCTGTTCTTGCCAGTCTTCTGCTGTGTAGTTTTAACTTAACACCCTTGTTCAGTCACTCAGCACTCAGCCTGTTACTAATCTGTACAATATGCATTGCATATATATTAATAATAAGCACATGGATGTTTGAAGAACTCAAAATAATTTTCAACATTGATTTTCTGGGCCAAGAATGTATGTTTGGATAAAGAAAACAACAGAGCTTGCATATTTGCACATTTGCACTTTATTAAAATCAATTTTTTTGGAAGAAGCCTTTTTTGTGTGAAAACAAATGCAAATTTCACTTCATTTCATTTCTAATCATAAACATGCAGGCCAGTTAGATGCACAACAAGGAAATTCCTTTTAAATGAGTATAAAAATGACAGATGCTAATGTCGACGAGCTTAAGAACGGAGCAAATAAAGCCACAAGTAGGCTTGTTTAAAACTACTCACAGAAAGCCATGCTTAATTGTATTCAGCACTTCATTTGTGTGCTAAATGATTTTGTACATGGGACCAATATCCAAGTAGCAGGAAAGCAGGGGGACAAAGAGCAATGTTGTGCTATGGAATTTGGTGATTCTGGGTGCCAAGGGAGCCAAATGAATCCAATGTCGATGATTGGAGGCATGCAGCATTCATTTATTCTGGAGCTGTGGCAGATCCACACAAGGATAGTGGTGGTCTCTCGGCTGTTTGCCAAATGGTGACTACCTGCTGTGGACAGGAAGTTTGTTGCCTGCAGTAGAAGAGTTTGGATTTGATATCCTGCTTTATCAATACCCAAAGGAGTCTCAAAGCGGCTAACAATCTCCTTTCCCTTCCTCCCCCATAACAAACACTCTGTGCGGTGAGTGGGGCTGAGAGACTTCAAAGAAGTGTGACTAGCCCAAGGTCACCCAGCAGCTGCATGTGGAGGAGCGGAGACGTGAACCCGGTTCCCAAGATTACGAGACTACCGCTCTTAACCACAACACCACACTGGCTCTCATATGGTAGCCACCCATATGGTGATAAATTTATCATGCCTCTGCTTCTCCAGATTTATGATTGGGGATGGAGTCTGGTAAAATTATTCTGACATATGGGAATATGCTACAGATGACTAGCAGTTTCCCATGTGGCTGTAGTATACCCCTCACAGAGCTATAACTCCAGCACCCTTGACAAACTACAGTTCCCAGGATTCTTTGTGGGAAGCTGTATGGTTTAAATGTATGGAGTGGATGTGACCTGTATTCAACAGACAACAACACTGCTGTGTAATTGCAAAAAACAACAACACTTGTACCCATCTAATGAGGTTTCATGTATGGTTCTGTAAGAGGAAATCAACAATTAATGCACAGATTGTGATATCGTGTGTGCTGACTATACTGACCCCTCCACTCTTTCTTATATTAAAGAGATGCAGGAATGCAAACAATCCAAATGTTGGGTTGTATTCAATTAAGTATCACTCAAACTGGACCAATTGAAATTAATGGTATTGAGTAGTCATAGTCCATTAATTGCAATGGGTCTATGCTAAGTAACACTTAGTTGAACATAACCCATTGTTTCTTGGGTTGCCTAAATGAAATCCCTTCCAAATCAAGAACTGAGACAATGAAAATTAAAAAAACAACAACACACAAGCGGAGGAATATATTCCAATCTGGTATCCTCTATTTGCAAGTACCGACTGCGATAGTTGCTTTATCTACCCAGACTCATAATAAAATTAGGTATTGCTTCAATCTTCAAAACCTGATGCTTGCTCAAGTTAATGGTGTTGTAGCCCAACTGTTACATCCCACAAATTACATTTTACACCATGGAATGCCTCAATTGCGCATTTTAATTCTAGTACTTGAAGCTTCCTCTTCTATTTATCGGCAGATCCATCACTTGCTTTTTCACAGATGTTTCCTGCCTTTATAACCCATATAAAAAGAATGGTTTGTGCTACCAAGTGATTAGATGGCTGCATTCAAGAAGGCCGCCAAATAGACTTGGTAATGAGGATGCAGGGGCCTTTGAGCTTTGCCACTGCATCTGAGCCCGAGAAGCACCATTTACAGCACTGCACATCTTTGGAGCTAGCCAGTGCCCTGCCAGTTATAAATCCATGCAGAATTCACACATGTACCCCCATTAATACTATTGGAGTTACACTGCTTGAAAATAAAATACACTTCTAGAAGCAAGAAGGGTCGCAGTAGAATATATTGGCAGAGAGAGATTCCAATAAGACTGTCAACGTGTAACAAGCTTATTAAGTACAGGTTTTTATATCAAAGATATAAATTATATAGGAGAAAGCCTGCACAAGTTAAGGCTCTGTCAGAATTACTGTAAAGAAATAATAATAATAATAATCCCCAACCTGTAATAAAAGTGTGAACAACAGTGATAGACAATGCCCAGAATGACTAGGCCACAGATTTATGACCAGAACAGGCAATAAAAACTAGCAAATACAATTTAATTCTGGCAGGAGGATGCCTAGAGCAATAAATTTACAGGAGGCTCCACTCACAAATATAGACACTTATAGAGTTTCAAGTAGTGTATGTAAATCATGAGAAGAAACACCTGATCGGATCTTGGCTGAAAAGACTAATTCTCAGTAGTTCAGGGCTCCAATCCATATATCCTTGTGTACAGCACCAGCTATTCACACTCTGCTGTGCACACAGATCTCTGCAAGTAAGCTCTAATGGTGCCCATCACCTGCTAGGGCAGAAGAAAAATAGGGCCCTGAATTCAGCATCCTCATCCTCCCAAACAGCTGACTCAGTCAAAGAGGACTTTAAGGGGTGCACACACTGACCCACTCCAAGAGCCCATACAGAATTCACAGGCTGGGGCAACCCTGTCCCAGGAGTGGGGTACAAATAATGAAATTGTTATTATTACTCTAGATGGAATCTAGAGGGCTTGCATGCAAAATGCACTTGCGCACAGTGTGCCATTTCTAAATTGGGGAGGAGGGCTTTACACTGAAACCGGATGTTCATATTAGTTGTGGGTACAGTGGTGCTATCTTCCTCCCACATTAATTGGGCATAGGACCACCCATGAGGTGGACTGAAGCAGCCATTATGGGCAGCAGAATCCTGAAGGGCAGTGCTCATGGAGCACTGGGGTTGTGTGACAGTGGCAAGCCGCCACAGCTGTGTAACCTCAGTAAACAAGGCTTGGGCCAGAAGTGGGTGGAGCAGTACCTTCTCATTTCGCCTCAGGCTGTGAAATGGGCTGAGTCGGCCCTGTGTAATGTGGATATGCTGAATGAGCCCTCAGGTGGCAAAAGCTGGTATTCAACACCCCTTTTGAGTAGGCTCGTTCCAGCACAGATGCATTTTGAATCAGCTACAAAATGGGCTTAATGAGTTCTATACACAAGAAAACAATCAGCAGGTAGAGACTCTAGACTTGAACTCTTGTATAGAAGATTGATAGCCAATCGTCTCATTTGTGGATAATGAAGCATTTCATTCTGATCAGACTGACTTACATTTGTAATCACATTTGTTTGTGATTAAATTGCAAAACCACATTCCCCTTTAGTGATATACTGACCTTGTATTCTTCCTACCATGTTTCTGTTCTCTTTTGTTAATTTCTCTGCTCAGGAAAATGCAGGAAATTGTTTTCAGGAAAAGCATCATTTTTTTTTTTTAAAAAGTGGCTGTTTGAATCAGCTCTTAGGACATGTCCACTCAAGGTCCATTTGGGTTTATTAAGGGTATTAATCCACTCCATACAAGGCATGGTTCAGTCTGTCCTGATTCTCCCCTCTGACTGGCCTGTGTAGTTGATGAATGCAGCTATGGGGCAGCAACAAAGAATCAAGGATGTGCCTTGATTCATGCACACATATATAAATACCTTTGTATCTTTTAAAAAGATTTCATTACATTTGCATCCTACCTTCCATAATGCTACCCAAAGACACATGTGCTTTATTCTGTGTAAAAGCAACTAGCTGTGAGCACACACACACACTTAAGTTTGTTTGAAATGTGATGGCTTAACCAGTATTTGTACTTACAGCATCTTGAATTTGAATGCATGGCTTATGTTGGACAGAAACCTTCCTTTGAGTAACAACTGGCACTCTCCAGGTTTCTCTCCTATGCAGGATCCCATGTAGATAAAACATGAATTTACCCCATGTGGATAAATGTAGCATAGGTAGGCTTAAAGACACATTTTAAATGTGATTCCATTGTGAAAATGTTACAGGGGTTGGCAGTGTTTATCTAAAACTCCCAGTAATTAAGTGTTTTTAAAAACATGATTTAAAGAATTGAAAGTGCAGAAGCACAAACTGGACAAAAATGAAGATTGGAAAGTTGTAACAAAAGATTAATGAGAAACTAAGATACATAGCAAAGGGTTCTAGTGCAACTGCTGAACGGAGAATGTGCCTGGTAGGACAAAAAGGAGTATGATACTGCCATCTATCGGTCAATTGAAAATGGCCATAATTTAATGGTTGTAGGGAGGAGCTGCAGGTGATTGAAAGCTTCGTTTATTTCCACTCATAGCATTTTAGTCTACCGGTGTCCTGTCAAACAGCTACTTGCTTTCCTGGTGAGTTTGGAATTTCATACAAGTAGGAGAGGCAATAAAACGTTGCAGTGTGTAGTGCTCCCATTTGCTGTTCGTTTCAGCCAGCCAAGCCCTTATCTGCTAGACTTCATTCCATTCTCTTGTCTATCCTCTTGCACCCACCCCAGCCAGCATTCTCTGACCACTGACTATCCTTCGTCTGTGTTTCAGAACATAAGAAGTTGCCCTACACTGAGTCAGTCCATTGGCCCATCTAGGTCAGTATTGTTTAACACTGATTGGCCGTGGCTTTCCAGGGTTTCATGCAGGGAATCTTTCTCAAAACTACCTGGAGATGCTGGAGATTGAACCCAGGAACTTCTACATGCAGTGAAGATGCTCTAGCACTGAGCTATAGCCTTTCCCCTGTTGGTCAGCTTCTTGGCCCCCCCCCCATTTTTTCTTGCTCTTTGACAAACCTCAGGGTTCCTCCAACCCTGCTGACACCATCCTCTTTTAGCTACATAAGCAACAGCATCAGAGCATTAGAAACAGAGGGAATTATTTTCTACCTGTGAGTGAGACATGGGAATTTTTCAGCAGCTGATTCAAGGAAAATGGCCAGTTTTGACATTCCTGTTTTGTCCAAACTATTCTGGAGTAGTTTAATCGGACTACTTAGTGAAGACTTTTTCATGATTGAGGTTTCTTAATAAAACCACAGAGCCTTTCATGCTCTAAAGCGTACCAGAATAACTACAAATTATTGCCATAAAAAACTGTTTATTTCAAGTCTGATGTCCTGTGAACATAGGTGCTGTTCTTTTGGAGACTGCTTTGTAGTTATTCTCTTTGCATGCCACCTCCTATTCTCTCTCTGAATACAGTATTTACAGCAGGTGTTGGGGTGACTCACTTAAAGGTCCACTACAAAAATATATCTTTATATGTAAGCTCCTCATGCAGCCACGCTGATTTCTTTAGGTGTCTCCCATTTTACTTTCTTATTGGAATTGTCTGCCTTTGTGCTTCAATATTTCACCTTTAAGAAACTCCCATCCGCTCGAACTCGCATCTTGAACTTCCTGGTGGATGCTTACTCCCAATTCTGATTCACCACGTCAACATGTGAACAAATCAGAAGTTAAGCTGAGTTCAGAGGCTGTTATGTCAGCATTTCAAACCATACAAAGAAACCCTCAGTATGGGATTTAGGGAGGAAAATAATGCCCACACACATTTTTTGTATTGTCTCCATTCTAGCAAGGAAATTTGTTTTTAGAGTGCTGCTATTTAAACTACAGAGTACAGATTTCAATATGTTTCCAAGTCAGTGCAGAAGGGAATTATTACCTCCATGCTCTGCTTCAACGCTTGCCTGGCCATGGCTGGAAACAGGATGATTAGATGGAGCCACAAACCGAACCATCAGGGCTCTTCCTACCGGTATGTACGATATGAGCTAAATCAATTTTGGGTTCCCAAAGATTTGCAGTAAGCAAGAAGTAGAGGAATGTAGGAACACAGGAAGCTGTATTTATGCTATGTCAGACCATTGGGCAGCCTAGCTCAGTATTCTTTTGCTGGACCTGGCACCATTGAATACATCTGCTGCCATCTCATGGACCTGGGCTCACCACGCCCTTTTCCCAACTGGATCTACAAGTACCTGGTCTACACCTGCTGCACCTCTTCTCTTTGGGTACTCCTTGATTATCTTATTCGTTTGGACTGTGACCTTTATTAACACTTTAAGTTTGGGGTTGTGCCCTCGCCTTTGACAGAGTTTGTTCCTACGTACATAATAACAAAAATTTCTTAATTCATTCTGTATCAGTTCATGCATTTTATTATAGCCAGTTATTGGCCATGGCTAGAAACAGGAAATGGAAACAGGATGATTAGATGGAGCCACAAACCGAACCATCAGGGCTCTTCCTACCGGTATGTACGATATGAGCTAAATCAATTTTGGGTTCCCAAAGATTCGCAGTAAGCGAGAAGTAGAGGAAGGTAGGAACACAGGAAGCTGTCTTTATGCTATGTCAGACCATTGGGCAGCCTAGCTCAGTATTCTTTACACCGACTGGTATTGGCTCTTCAGGGTTTCAGAGAGTTCCACCTGGAGATGCTGGGAAATTAACCTGGACCTTCTGTAAGCAAGCAAGATCATCTACTACTGACTTATAGTCTTCCCCTAAAGGTGATATAATTCTGCAAAGAGAGGGAAGCATGTGGTGTCACAAGCTTCAGTATCTACCACATCCAAACTAATGTCCATTGATGAATTAGTATCACACAGCTGAGAAAGCTGTTTTGCAGGGTGGTGTCCTTTTTTTCTTCACCAGTTCCAGAGCCAGCTAACAACAATCCTGTTATCTATGCACATGAATTAATTAGTTGAAATTTCTGCTGTTATTTTGCCTCTGTGTTTCATATTCTAGGGGGATGCCATGAGAAACCATCATTCCCACAATCTATTTGTATTGTTCTTCATTCCTACTTGGCTCTACAAGGGTGTACCCCATCTCACCATATGTATATCAATAAATAATTGTTCTGATCAGTAAAAATGGTAGAAATGTCACAATTGCTCTGAGGGCACGGGAACAGGCATAAAAGTAAAATGGGCAGAGGTTTCCTCATTAAATTCAATCTCCATCTTAGGCAATTCTAGGCAAAACACAAAGCCATGCCAATTGCCATTGAAATTCCTACAAAAGCGCAAAACAAAAACCTTATACAGCCACAGTGAAGGCAAATAACGAATAGCAACCTAACAACCACAGGGAACTTCAGTCAGAAATTCCTGTCCTTTGGGTTTCCGGTTCCTATCTGCCTTAATGGATGTAGCCCCCATGACATCGTGGGGATCGAAGGTGGAGAAAAACAAGAATGAAAGAGGGTAAATCATCATTGGAAATTCCTCCCAGGGAAGGGAGGAACAGGCTTCACTTGCAGTCTGTCTTGTTACCTGGCTCCGGCTCCTGCTCCTGCAAGGAATGTGGGGGGCAGGGAGGCACTGAGTATAAAAGCACTTTGCCTAGCGAAAACCCTCCTATGCCACCATTAAGAAGCAAAGGTTCTCCTGTTAATTGGATTTTTTAATTGGCTTTAAAGTCAGACATGCTCTGAGAGATGTTGGCATCAGAACTGCAGAATTACCCAGTTGCATTGATCTGAGGTTTGGAACTCAGAAAAATATTTTATTTGGTGTGGGTAGTGGATAGCAGAAAGGGGAGCCTCTGCTTTCCTGTTGACTTTGAGTTTCTTTATTACCGGTAATGATTCAGCAACCCACTCCAGATGCAACATTTTAAATATTCAAAATGAGGTTGGATTGCAGTATGGAATAAAATTTGTGATTAAAAGAACAGTTAGCTGTGTGTGGCTTCAAGAGATGGGGGAGAGCTCTAATGTTGGAATAGATTATCTGGGAAAATTAGAGTGTATACCATCTCTACCCACCTTAAAAACAACAGAAATAGATACAACTTAAGTGGACTTTGGTCAAAATGCAGTCATAAAGATGAAAGGAATTTGGTGCCATGGACAAGGGAGGCATGGAAACTTTGATGGTGATTAATGAAAATAAAAGTACTCCAAGATCCCCTGCGGCGGAAGCTGGATCCCTCTTTCCTAGGCTGTGGAAATTTTTAGATGTTGACTGAGTAGTGAGAAAGAGTGGACTGTTGGGAGTATGTTGTCCGGAAACACCAAGCAAGCTGAGAGCACGATGGGATGGGAGAATTATAGCCCCACCCCAGCTACGCTGAGAGGCAACTGGAAGCATTTCAAGAATGGGACAGCAGACAAAGGCCAAGGACTTTATAATTGGACATATTCCGATTGACAAATGCAAAGAAAGGAAAATAATTAGAGCACCCAATTTGAAATCCTATGGAAAGTTAGATAAGGTATTAACATGAATAGTAATTGCTAAAAAGGCAACTGTTATCTTAGTGATTAATATACTGATATAAAAAATATGAACCACAACAGTATAGAACTGGACAAAAAAAATGATCAAGGAGCACGGGAAACCACTTTGATTAAATTGTATAAATTTGGAAATAACGAATTATTTTGATATTAATTGGAATCTGTATAATTGGCAAAACTGTGGTAATATTGGATAAATATTAGAAAAATTATTTTTTAAAAATATATATAGAAATTCTTGTCCTTTCACATGTACATTCTAACTATCAAATGAAATTTACATTAGAAATAAAATCAAATACAAAAATGCAATAAATATTCACATTTAAAGTAGTATTTTGTTGTTTAGTAGTACAGTATGCTGAGAATTCTCCTATTTTAGGCCTATTTTTGTTCTGGATAGGAGGACTGCATCATCAGCATATAAGAGCACTGAGATTGGTTTTGCGGCCAATTTTGGAGCATGGAACTCCAGAGATGTTAGGCTTTTGACTCAGTCATTAATATATAGGTTAAATAAAGCCGGGGCTAGAATACAGCCTTGCTTAACCCCCTTGGTGACTGGTACAGGGCCAATGAGTTGACCATTTGTGGAGCATCTTACATACAGCACAGTATCTTTATATAGGCCATTAATCAAAAATAATAATCTTTTATCTATGCTGGATGTATTCAATTTGACCCAGAGTCTTACTCGTGAAATTGAATCAAAGGCAGCCTTCAAATCAATGAAGGCTGCATATAGGACCCCAAGGGTTTTCTTGGCGTATTTGTCGATAAGATGTGCTAAGACAAAACAATGATCTATGGTAGATCTGCCTTGCCTAAATCCAGCTTGCTCCTCCACCAAGATTGCCTCAGCATCCATCCAGCTACTTAATTTGATATAGAGGTGTTTTGCATATAATTTGCTAGTTATAGGTAAAAGACAAATAGGTCTATAACTCGCCAGGTCCGATGTGGGGCCCTTTTCATAAATTGGGATGATTATCGCCTCGGCCCACCCTTCGGGAAGTAGGCCCGTTGAATCAATGTGGGAGAATATTGTTGCCAGCAGGGGGGCCTAAAAAACAATGTTGGTCTTCAAAAGTTCTGCGGGAATATAATCTATGCCTGGGGCCTTGTTGTTCTTTAGCTGTGCAATTAATTTCTCTACCTCCTCTGTGGTTACAGGTGGCCAGTGAGGTAAAACCTCTGGTTGAATGCTTGGCTTGTTATATTGAGCTTCCTTATCATAGAACAATGGTTGAAAATATCGGGTCCACTCTCTGGGTTCAACGGTACAGATGAGTCTTTTACACTCCTGTTCCAGTAGGCCAGATATGGTATGCCAAAAGCAAGTTGGGTCTTTCTCGTGCGAAGCCTTGAACAGGCTTTGCCATGCGATTCGCTCGGCTTTTTGTTTTTTCTTCTTTAATAGTTGTTTGTAGTTCCGTCTTAAGGAGATATATGCAGTAAATAAAGGGGGTGCTCCAGTATTCCTGTATTTACAATAAATTGTTCTCAATTTAGTCATTTAGTCGTGTCCGACTCTTCGTGACCCCATGGACCAGAGCACGCCAGGCACTCCTGTCTTCCACGGCCTCCCGCAGTTTGGTCAAACTCATGTTGGTAGCTTCGAGAACACTGTCCAACCATCTTGTCCTCTGTCGTCCCCTTCTCCTTGTGCCCTCAATCTTTCCCAACATCAGGGTCTTTTCCAGGGAGTCTTCTCTTCTCATGAGGTGGCCAAAGTATTGGAGCCTCAGCTTCAGGATCTGTCCTTCCAGTGAGCACTCAGGGCTGATTTCCTTCAGAATGGATAGGTTTGATCTTCTTGCAGTCCATGGGACTCTCAAGATTCTCTTCCAGCACCATAATTCAAAAGCATCAATTCTTCAACAAAACATTCTCTTGAACATCAAAAACAGTACTAGTAAAAGTAAAATACAGAAATACAATAAAAAATCCACATATTAAAACATCATTGGCAGTTAAAAAAAATAACTTACTTAGAAGCTGTGCCTGCACTTCTCACAAAATCATCTCCCAAACATATCCATAGCACTCTCCCATATACAAACCTCACTGTTGGTCATTCCCACCAAACATGCCCATAACACAGCAAATTCCCAGTCATGTCGCAAATACTGTTGCAAGTGTAAAAAAAAAAAACAATGCATACAAATGGATCAGATGCTTACCATAGCTCCCCTCACAGGTAAGGGGCTTTGGATTTGTAGTTAACTCAACCATGGTATAAATAGTTACACATATGAAAGCATTTATCTGAATGCTGTTACAGCATGGAGAATGAAGTGATCCACATAAAACTCATAATGCATAAAGTGACTCTGAAAATACCACATATCTCCATATACCACTCCCAAAGAAAGAAAGAAAATTGATTGATATAACTGGTTCAAATTATGCTGGTCTCTGTCTAAAGTATACTTCTTCACCGTCCATGAAGCTGGTTTTTGACCAAGTTGTACTGAAGGCATAAGAAGGGTTAAGAAAAATATATATTTAAATATGTTGTTTTGGAGCAATCACTGGTACAACAGTGCTTCAGGCAATGACAATCTGTTAGCTCTTCCCTAAGTCTATTTCCTACATTTGTGATGCAAATGTTACAACATTCAGAAAATGGCATTATTTTTGTAATCATTCATCAGCAGCAGGAAATCATGTACTCCTATCTCCCTTGTAGTGCAAGTTTATTCCCTACAGCTACTCAACCCCCCCCCCCCCGAATTTTCTCTGGTTTGCTTGGAATAGAGCTGCTTGTTTAATTTCTTCCACATAATTTGTCCTTTCATATTGGGCCATGATGATACACCAAGAGTACCTCTGTAAAAGTCTATGGAGTGGTACCAATATAAAACTCAATCTGAATTTTGACAGAATTTTCTCTCTGTACTATTCTGTCATCACACTGTTGATACACTGCGCATGCTCCAGAGTGAAGGAAGCATCGGAGACAGGCAGGTGAGGTGGGGTGAGTGAGGAAACTGGGTGCAGACGGAGCGTGCTTAGTGGTAGGTCTGCCTCTATTAAGCAGCTCTGGAAGATGGCCACTTTAGGCAGCCGATTTTGGGTATCATGGAATGGCAGAAAATTGTTAGTTATTTAATTCATCATGTTTGTATTTTTACTGTCAAGAACAAGGACAAGTGCCTGTGACATTTTTCTACCTCAGGATCCACACTAACTTGGTTGCCTTGGGTAGTACATGTTTTATGATGGTGAGATGCTATTTACCGCTCTGCCTCAGGCAGAAAAATATATTGGGCTGGCTCTACTAGGGAACAATGGAATAAGGACTCACCGTTGTGGGAAAATGGAAAACCAGGAAGGGAGTATCCTGGGAAAGACCATAGATGGATGGAATTCAAATGTGTGAAATTTCTGAAGCAGTTTTGCATTTGGTCATAATTTGGTCCATTTTATGTATGACTAGTGGAATTCAGCCCGTTTAGAAATGGGCGCTAGAACGCTGCTCTCGTGCAGCGCCGGCATGGGACGGAGCTTCGGAGGTCTCCAAAGCCCCGTCTCATGCGGGAGGTGCGCGGCGAGGGGGGGGGCAGGAGATCTTCTCCGAAACTCCGTCCCATGCCGGCGCTGCGTGCCAAGGCGGCGGGGGGGAGCGCTTCTCACCCCCCCCGCCGCCTCGCCACGGACCTGTCCTTGCTGTCGGCGGCAGAGGGACAGGAACAAAGGAGGAGAAAGCAGCCCTTTCTCCTCCTTCCTTCCTCTCCCTCCGCCGCCGACAGCCCTTTCTGTTGGTGGTGAGGGGAGAGGAACGAACGGAGAGAAAGCAGCCCTTCCCCTCCCCTCCCACCACCGCCGACAGAAAGCACAGATCCCGGGGTTGCCGGCTCTGTCGGGTGGGGGGAGGGAGAAGCAATCCGATCCGCTGCTTCTCCCTTCCCCCACCTGACAGAGCCAAATGCCGGCTCTGTTGGGCAGGGGAAGGGAGAAGCCAAAGACCGATCAGATCTTCTGCTTCTCCCTCCCCCCCACCCGACAGAGCCGGCAACCCCACAGCGGGGGCTTCTCACCGTTTGCCTTCCCCCCAGGGGGAGGCAAACAGCGAAAAACCCCGCCACGCCATACTTCGGCTCCGGGACTGGCTTGGCGGCGGCGGGAAGAAGGGGAGGAATTCCTCCCCTTCTTCCCGCCGCTGCCAAGCCAGTCCCCGAGCCGAAGTGCGGCGCGGCGGGTGCTTTTCGCCGTTTGCCTCCCTTCAACAGTGAAAAGCCCTCGCCGCGCCGCACTTCGGCTTGGGGACTGGCTTGGCGGCGGCGGGAAAAAGAGGAGGAATTCCTCCTCTTCTTCCCGCCGCCGCCAAGCCAAAGCCGGCTTCCCTCGGCGCCCGCTGCCGCTTCGGCCGAGGAAGCGCCGTCCCATGCCGGAGGTGCGCGGCAAGGCTGCCGGGGGGAGCGCTTCTTTCCCCCGCCGCCTCGCCGCGCACCTCCAGCATGAGACTGGGCTTCGGAGCGGCGGTTGGCGGAGCGGCGGTTGGCCGTTGTCCCTCCGTCCAATCCCTGTATCCCTGGGGCACATGCGCAGTGACCCAGGGACACACGGGACAACTGGACGCAGGGACAACATGGACATTATTATATAGGATGCATGCAAGCCTGGATTACAACTGCCAGCTGCATAGCCCAGTACTAAGCAACTTTAGTACTGTTTGGGGAGATACGGGCAGTTGTAAGTGGCTATCTTAGGGCACGTACACTTGAGCAGCTTAACACACAGTGAGGTCATTTGCTCCTCTACATACTTCAAGTTGCATTTTACATCGCTGTATGCATCATTACCTGATTTGTTTCCCCTGCACTTGCTACTCCCTCAAACAGCTATTCCAGGAGTCAGCAAACTTTTTCATTAGGGTCCACTGTCCATTAGGCTGGTCCACTGTCCCTCAGACCCTGTGGGGGGCGGGACTATATTTTGAAAAATATAAATACCCTGCAAGCCGGTCCCGCAGCTGCCTCTGGACTCAGGAACACACTTGTGCACGTGTTCAGGAGCGCATCTCGGCGGTGCCCGCTCACCGGTGTTGTTGACGAGCAGCAGCCGCTCTATTGGCCCATCCCCAGGAACTCCCAGGCGGCGTGCGCAGAGCACTGGACAGGCGACGCACAGCTTGCCCTCCAGCTGCACCAAGCATGCCGCCAGCAGCAGTGCTGAGCCGGGCACGGAGCCAGCAGGCGCACCAAGCTCCAGCTGAAGCTCCACGATACGCCCGTCATGATGCCCATAGCAAGGCCCAGACCCGCAGCCCGCCCGCCCGCCTCTCTGTCCATGCCTGCGCTGGGTTTACCTCAGCGGGCGGGCGGCAAGGCTTCGGATTGGCTGCAGGAACTTCCTGCAGCCAATACGAAGCCTCACCAGTGGCGCCGCATGCCCAAAAGTCGTGCCAGTGTTGCGGGGAGTGACCGAGCAGGCGGCAGGGTCCGTGGGCCAGATTTATGAGCCTGGGGGGGTACATCTGGCCCATGGGCCTTAGTTTGCCAACCCTTGAGCTATTCAATCAAGCTGTCAGGAATCAAGAATGTCTAAAGTATACACACCTCAGCTTGAGGTTTATGTTTTCAAATCAGATGCACCAGACAGCAGTATTTCCCAATAAAGTACAGGATACATATGGATGGTGGCTAATGTCATGTGTACCCAGCTTCAAAAACCAGAGGAGGGAGCACATTAGAACTGGAGTGAATAGTAATGTGTAGACAACCTTACAACAGGTTTATGTAATTATCACTACTTTGTAAGGTAAATCTGCACACAAATCCAAGATAATCCAGTGTACGGCATTAATATGGCCATTTGCAGGATGTGTGTAAGAATTACATTATCATGTAAGTAAGCAGAACAGAAGGAAAAATCATATTATGAAGAACAAAATCAAAGAAAATAATCAGATGCCTATATCTTATAAATAAAGTACACAAAGAGATCCTCTTGATTATGATTTACTGACAGGAAAAAAAATAGGTAGTATTTTCTTTAAATTGTCTTTATCTTTACATAATTTTCACGGGCCAGAGGAGGGAATGCCCTAGCAAACAAGGTATAAACTGGGAATTCTTCTTGGTCTACAATTTCTAGTGTGCCATTAAGTTTCAGAGAATTATTATGTTCATTAAATCATCCCAGTTACAAACTGGATGACACCTGCAAAAACAATATGCAATGCCAAGTCCCCTTTGGTCACATTTCTCACCAAAGCTAATCTATAACCCACTGTTTTCACTTTGGGGGAAAATGAAATTATTTCTCTGTGCACTCAAGATGAAATCTAAGGGGATGTCCTAGTGAAGGACTAGCTCTCCTTAATGCCCTTAGTCTTCCTTCATTATGCTTGTGCGTCCCATGATAGAAACATTAATTTGACACAGCTGAGTTGTGCTACCTATGTTCCTTGTATGACACTGTCATTGCCTGAGGCAGGGCTTCCTTCTTTCGATACTGGGGCCAGAAAGCCTATCCATAAATCCAGTTCTGTACAAGGAACAATTAAGCTACAGGTTGTCTAGCTGTGAGCATTTTAGCAGATGTGCCTAATAAATTATTTGATTATATTTATTTCCTGTCTCTTTGGATTTAGATGCTAGCACATACAAAAGCTAAAATTGACTGCTTTCTTATGTTTTTTTCTCAGGCAATTAATATGATCTAAATATGTAATTTAAAAACACTTACACACTTCAAATATTCATAGTAACTGCTTCACTCTTCATAATTCCCCTGTGAAGAACAATGTTCTCGTTTTAAAGCTATAGATATAAACAGAAGGTTAGACTCACTCGCTCGAGGTCATACATCAATTCAGAAATTGGGATAAAGGGCTTCCTGTTCAAAGCCCATTCTCTGCGCCTGCTTTCATTATGACTCACAAACAGCACCAGTAATTGTTTCTCTGTATATAGTTGAGTTTCTGTGTTGAGATAGACTGCTGCAAAGTTTATAAATGATTCTGTTGCAAATATTAATTCATTATATGAATAGATGTTCTTTTCCAAAAGAGTAGGTAGATTACTGTACATATAGGATATTCCTTTAATATGTAAATTATATATTTTTCTTGTTGCAATGCTTTACACCAGTTAAGTTGAAAGCCTCACAGAATAACAATAACTTGGTTTCTCAATATATAGATGGTGTGCATTTGTATAGCACACATGTCCACTGGATTGTTAATAAGACAAAAACAAACATAAAAACAAACTTAGGGATGTATTTGCATAACATTTACTCAGAGTAGGCTCAATGAAATTAATGGACCTAATTTAGCCATTGCCATTAATTTCAATGGCTCTACTCTATGTAAACGTTAGTTGACTAAAACCCCGAAACACTAAATATTATAAAGTGTAAAATGATTACAGTATAAAATGAAAATAAATAAAACCACCTGTAGCAACCAGCACAGCAGACTTTAATACCCTAAAGATCTTTAAACTGTTTATAAGATTATGTTTAAATGCTGTAACACACCCTAAGACCTTAGGGTAAAGGGTGGGTTATAAATTGTAGTAATACAATAACAATAAAATAATTTTAGAGGGTTTTGGGTGTTCTTAATAGCTTTAGAAGGGACGCAGGTGGTGCTGTGGTTTAAACCACAGAGCCTAGGGCTTGCCAATCAGAAGGTCGGTTGTTCGAATCCCCGCGACGAGGTGAGCTCCCATTGCTCAGTCTCAGTTCCTGCCCACCTAGCAGTTTGAAAGCACATCAATTGCAAGTAGATAAATAGGTACTGCTCTGACGGGAAGGTAAATGGCATTTCCGTGCGCTGCTCTGGGTCGCCAGAAGGGGCTTAGTCATGCTGGCCACATGACCTTTGTCCTTGGACAAACGGTGGCTCCCTCGGCCTATAGAGCGAGGCCGCAACCCCAGAGTCGTCCACAACTGGACCTAATGGTCAAGGGTACCTTTACCTTTAGATGTTCACAGTTGTTTTAAATGTTTTTTATTTTATTTTAATTGTTTTGTTTTTACTAATTTGCTGTTTAAGACCCTGGGCTCCTTTGAGAGGAATGGCAGGATAGAATTGAATAAATAATGATATTTAAATGCCTGGGGAAAGAGGCCTCTTTCACCTGGTGCCAAAAAAACCATATCACAGGTGCCAGGTAGCCTTTCTGGAAAAAGCATTCCACAGCTGGGGCATCATTGCCAATTGGTAACCTTTCTTTGGTAAGCACCCACCAGACTTCATTTAGTGGGGTCACCTTAAGAAGATGAGTAAGGGAATTTGCCAAGATATAAGGCCACTGTGCTTCTCCAAGGCACTTACTGGAAATTAAATGACTCACTATACAGGGACAATATATGAAAAAGATGCACTGGAATTATGCCTATGCAAATACACCACTAAAGATAAAATTTTGTATTATATCATCTGGAAAGACCTAAACACCAACTATATAAGAACATCTTGTCATTTATCCCCCACCCCTTAACATAAGAGAATGAATGAGAATGAACATGGGAATCAGCCACAATAAAACTAGTACTAACTGTTTTGAACCACCTCTGGTTTCAGGATGTTGCTAGCGTAGCAAATTATAATGATGCTGATTAGGCAATTATCAACAAGAGAACTATTGTGTTAAATGTTGTGCTCAGCAGAAATGTGAATGAAATGTTCAGTTCCACTAGTGTTTTAAGACAACCATGGAAAACATTATGACCAAAAATCTTAATTAGGCAGCCTACATATTCAACTGAAACATTTACACAGCATCTTATAATAGAGAATGTGAATGTTGTGCCATTATGGCATCCATCCTTAAGCTATCTCTGTGGTTAGAGGGGAATGAACTCAGCACCAGACTTGGTTAACATTTTCTTAGACATGAAGTCTAATATGTGAAGCCATAATGATTCACAATTCCATAAGCTACAGATCAGCAGAAACAGGAATTCCTGCATATATTAGAAACAAACATACATACTGTCAAACACCACCTCTGACAAACCTCCACAAGGGTTGTCAGATTCCAGGGGTTCCAGGCACTTACCGAGGGTTTGTGTTTCCTTTCGAAATGAAATACAGCAGAGACTGTGGTGTCTTTAAAATATATGGTTTATTTACACATACTGTATATGCAACCTGAGCCAAAGATGGAGGACTCACAGTATTACAATCAGCAGTGAAAATACATATGGAGTTCACTGGAGGATGACTTGCAATGTGCTTGGGGCAAGGACTAAAACTATATGACCTTGGCCACAGTCCATCACCAATTTGAAAACTCATTAAAAGGGACAAGAACACTTAAGTAAAGGTAAAGGTAAAGGGACCCCTGACCATTAGGTCCCTTTGTGACCAACTTTGGGGTTGCGGCGCATATCTCGTGTTATTGGCTGAGGGAGCCAGCATATAGCTTCCAGGTCATGTAGCCAGCATGACAAAGCTGCTTCTGGCAAACCAGAGCAGCACACAGAAATGCCGTTTACCTTCCCGCTGGAGGAAAGCACTTTGACGTGCTTTCGAACTGCTAGGTTGGCAGGAGCTGGGACCGAGCAACGGGAGCTCACCCCGTCACAGGGATTCAAACCGCCGACCTTCTGATCAGCAAGCCCTAGGTTCTGTGGTTTAACCCACAGCGCCACCTGTGTCCCAACATGAAAGTACCATGAAATAAATAGAACATGCAGCTGGATCTTATGCACTTCTACTCAATGGTAGTTATTCCCAATACTGGGTGGTATTCAACTCTAAGTTTTACTTAGAGTAGGTGTATTGACATTAATGGACCTAATTTAGGCATGTTCATTAATTTTAAAGGTCAAAATACAAGGCAATTGATTTCAAAGCAACATATATGAAATCTGTTCCAGTTTTATTTCAGTTCTTAAATTTAATTTTAAAAATAGGTGATCTCAAACTAGAGAACAAAGGAAGGGTGGATTTTTTTTTAAAAAAAAGCCCAAACAGATATTTCATGATACTACAAAAAGTGAACTACACTCAAGGGCCCAATGAGAAACCATATTGCAAGGCATGAACAGTAGATTTCACATAAACAATTTGATTCTGCCTGCATGGACTTGCAGTGATAAAAAAAATGAGGAGGAAAAGCTATTTTTTATAACACTTTAGGGCCCAATCCAGCTTAAAATATATCCTGCTTTCTGACTGCACATACCCTGGGAGCGTAATTTTAGTGACTTCCATGACTTTACACATCAAGTTTTCAGGGCAGACATGGAATATAATATTGTCAGACTAGCTCTTCAGGAAGCTTTTTTGTACACTTGACAGGCTGTAAAAATGATGAGCATCAGCTTACACGGGAAACAAAAGAAATTAAAGATCAGAAACAACAACTCAATCCTGGTTGCTATGTTTTAAATAATAAGCCTGCTAGGAATTTTATTTCTGTAAAGTTCTTATTAGTTTTCCAATTAGTGTAGATCTCAGCTTTCCTTAAGTGATATATCTATATCTATAATTTATTTACGGTATTTATTATTATTTTCAAATTATTAAGGAGGCAAAATTACCTAGAAGTTCTAGTGGTTGGCATCTGGCTGCTGTTTAAAATTTCTGAAAGCATTCAATTTAACTTCACAAATTCTTTAGGAATTATTCTACAGTTTAATATGTTCACACTTGTAAAAGGTTACTGGTAATTAAATAGTCAGGACTTAAATAATTGTGATATTGAAATTTTGTTTGGCTTAGGGAGTAATTAGAGGCAATTTTGATAATGAAGGGCAAAGTAGATTAAAAGATTTGGCATTAATAGAGGTATATAATTTAATAACAAATGATCACCCACCTAAAGGAAATGTATAACATCAAGATTAATAACTGTATATACACATGTGTATATTAAACATGCCAGAGCTCATGAACAAAACATGATATACCTACATAGCACAAGGACTAAAACGAATTCTATGAGGAAGGAATTCGTCTATAGTTTACTAAAGTACAAGGTTGGAATGTAGCTTTGCTAGCATCCTATGAAGGAAATATTCAAATAGCACCAACTATAAAATATAACACCCTCTAACTATCAAGGGTAATAACCTTTGCATATTATTGCTGGGAATTCCTCCAATGC
The DNA here is from genome assembly GCF_965207765.1 of Zootoca vivipara. Taxonomy (NCBI): domain Eukaryota; kingdom Metazoa; phylum Chordata; class Lepidosauria; order Squamata; family Lacertidae; genus Zootoca; species Zootoca vivipara. The sequence goes on from NC_142587.1 coordinate 62,551,309, forward strand.
CCAAACCATTTTTAGTTTGCAAGCCAGTATAATTTATTTGACATGGTTGGAAAGAATTTGCTGTACAACCAAAAAAGCTGTAGTTTTACCCCCCCATTATCTCTGCACATAAAAAGTCAAGAAGCTTCAGGCTAGAATTAACATAAGATTGGCTATTATGATAGTAAGAGCATTTAGCAGCAATCCCAGTTGACTGTGCAGTTTGCAATAATAAATACCCTCATCTAATCTATCTCTCTCATATTTTTTAAACTTCATGCCTTAAGGAAATATTGAAGCTCATGATAAAGTACCAAAAGCCTTTGCTTTTTAGGTGATACCCCCGATATCTGTTCAACCTTGGGCAAAGTCATTTAAAGATGCAGAGTTTACAAGTTAAATGACTTCAAAATATAAGCAGTAGTTTTATGACCACCCTTAAGAAATGCAGTCATTTACCTACTATACTTGGTTGATGAAGCTAGACTTTGGCTGAAAGCCTCAAACAACCTCATCATCATGCCAAGCACCATTTATTTCACTGGAGCTTGCAGCTGCACACTTCAGTGAGAATCAGGAAGATTTTGCTCAGGACTAACAGCAGTGCCTTAAAAAATAGGTCCAAAGGTTACACCAAGAACACTTTTAATAGCTTGCTGCTTCTCTTCAATGTAAATATTCAATGAGACAAACATTCAAATTGTGGACTATAAGCACATGAAAATAATGAATTCCTATCATGTTACATTTGTGCTCTCCAGTATATACTCTGGTATTTGCAGAAGATAGGGAAAGAGCAGTTATTTGATATACTGTACTTGATTCTAGGTTTCAATTTTATCAACTAATTTCTTAAAAAACCATTTCAGAAAAAGCCTAGCTGGAATGCCTGTAAGAAATATTGTTAAAGCTTCCTTTTCATTCTCTTTCTTGGCATAAAAAGCATCCAGAGAAAACCTGTAGAAAGCAATTTCTCTGCCCGCCATCCCTGTCAAAGGGGAAAAGGTTTAACTGAATGTGAAAGAGATCTATTGCATTTTCTGAGTCACCAGTATAGAATTCAATTGTGTTTCCCTGATGTGTGTTTTGTTTCAACTTATCAGTCACAGTATAAAGATTAACCTGGAGTGATGTGCAGGACTGAAAATAAAGATGGCAAGAAACACTTCTAGTTGTTCCTGGAGGCAAGACAGAAAGCTACAACCAAGGCAGAAGGCCTCTTTGTATTATAGAGCACTGACCAAATGAAATGCCTTGTTTCCTGCACTGTATTTTGAATATGAATATATATATTATATATGTTGTTTGGTCGTTTAGTCGTGTCTGTCTCTTTGTGACCCCATGGACCACAGCACACCAGGCACTCCTGTCTTCCACTGCCTCTCGCAGCTTGGTCAAGCTCATGTTCGTAGCTTCAAGAACACTGTTCAACCATCTCATCCTCTGTCGTCCCCTTCTCAATCTTTCCCAACATCAGGGTCTATTCCAGGGAGCCTTCTCTTCTCATGAGGTGGCCAAAGTATTGGAGCCTCAGCTTCAGGATCTGTCCTTCCAGTGAGCACTCAGAGCTGATTTCCTGAAGAATGGATAGGTTGGATCTTCTTGCAGTCCATGGAACTCTCAAGAGTCTCCTCCAGCACCATACATTGGTACCTCGGTTTATGAACACAATTGGTTCTGGAAGTCTGTTCATAAACTGAAGCTTTCATAAACTGAAGCGAACTTTCCCATTGAAAGTAATGGAATGTGGATTAATCTGTTCCAGGTGGTCCGCGGAGTACTTAAACTGAAGCGTTCATAAAATGAAGCGAACTTTCCCATTGAAAGTAATGGAAAGTGAATTAATCCGTTCCAGATGGGTTCGCGGTGTTCGTAAACTGAAAATTCGTAAACTGAGGTGTTCATAAACCGAGGTTCCACTGTAATTCAAAAGCATCAATTCTTCGGTGATCAGCCTTCTTTATGGTCCAGCTCTCACTTCCATAAATCACTACTGTGAAAACCATAGCTTTAACTATACGGACCTTTGTCGGCAAGGTGATGTCTCTGCTTTTTAAGATGCTGTCTAGGTTTGTCATTGCTTTTCTCCCAAGAAGCAGGCGTCTTTTAATTTCGTGACTCCTGCCTCCATTTCTTCCCCTTCTATTTGCCAGGAGGTGATTGGACCAGTGGCCATGATATTAGTTTTTTTTTTAATTATGTTGAGCTTCAGACCATATTTTGCGCTCTCCTCTTTCACCCTCATTAAAAGGTTCTTTAATTCCTCCTCACTTTCTGCCATCAAGGTTGTGTTATCTGCATATCTGAGGTTGTTGCTGTTTCTTCCGGCAATCTTAATTCTGGCTTGGGATTCATACAGCCCAGCCTTTCGCATGATGAATTCTGCATATAAGTTAAATAAGCAGGGAGACAATAAACAGCCTTGGCATACTCCTTTCCCAATTTTGAACCAATCAGTTGTTCCATATCCAGTTCTAACTGTAGCTTCTTGTCCCACATAGAGATTTCTCAGGAGACAGATGAGGTGATCAGGCACTCCCATTTCTTTAAGAACTTGCCATAGTTTGCTGTGGTCGACACAATCAAAGGCTTTTGCATAGTCAATGAAGCAGAAGTAGACGTTTTTTCTGGATCTCGATTTCTCCATAATCCAGAGCATGTTTGCAATTTGGTCTCTGGTTCCTCTGCCCCTTCGAAATGCAGCTTGCACTTCTGGGAGTTCTCGGTCCACATACTGCCTGAGCCTGCCTTGTAGAATTTTGAGCATAACCGTGCTAGCGTGTGAAATAAGCACAATTGTGCAGTAGTTGGAGCATTCTTTGGCACTGCCCTTCTTTGGGATTGGGATGTAGACTGATCTTCTCGAATCCTCTGGCCACTGCTGAGTTTTCCAAACTTGATGGCATATTGAGTGTAGCACCTTAACAGCATCATCTTTTAAAATGTTAAATAGTTCAGCTGGAATATCATCACTTCCACTGGCCTTGTTATTAGCAGTGCTTTCTAAGGCCCATTTGACTTCACTCTCCAGGATGTCTGGCTCAAGGTCAGCAACCACACTACTATGAGACATGCATATCTTTCTGGTATAATTCCTCTGTGTATTCTTGCCACCTCTTCTTGATGTCTTCTGCTACTTTTAGGTCCTTACCACTTTTGTCCTTTATTATGGTAATCTTTGTACGAAATGTTCCTTTCATATCTCCAATTTTCTTGAACAGATCTCTGGTTTTCCCCATTCTATTATTTTACTCTATTTCTTTGCATTGCTCGTTTAAGAAGGCCCTCTTGTCTCTCCTTGCTATTTTTTGGAAATCTGCATTCAATTTCCTGTATCTTTCACTATCTCCCTCGCATTTTGCTTGCCTTCTCTCTCCTTCATATACTCGTGTGTGTGTGTGTGTGAAGCTAGTTTTTTTTCCACCTTCCACAGTTCTGCAGCTTGCGCCTTTTAATCCTAATGATTCAATTTTTATTTATACATTTAGAAGTAGCAAGGAGTGCCAAGCACTGTCCGGGAATTTGTAGGAATCCCCTTCCCACAGCAAATTGTGATCATTAAATGGATAGTGTCATTTCTGAGTGTGGCAATATCATGCTACAAATCAGGAAAAATCATGCAGAAGTTTTGGTCTCTCAGCTTGATTCAAAATGGTGCCTTTCAGTATTTCATTCTCTCATGCAAGAGACTGTATCCAAAGTGGGCTGATACAAGTGTTCTATATGTTAGGAAAAGAAATTCCTGCAGATACTGTCTAGATTTGCCATCGCTTTTCTCCCAAGTAGACGTCTTTTAATTTTGTGGCTGCTGTCACCATCTGCAGTGACATGGTCCCTGCTCCTGCCAACCTAGCAGTTCGAAAGCACGTCAAAGTGCAAGTAGATAAATAGGGAAGGTAAACGGTGTTTCCGTGTGCTGCTCTGGTTCACCAGAATCGGCTTTGTCACACTGGCCACATGACCTGGAATCTGTATGTTGGCTCTCTCGGCCAATAATGCAAGATGAGCGCCGCAACCCCAGAGTCGGTCACGACTGGACCTAATGGTCCGGCGTCCCTTTACCTTACCGGCGGCTTAGTCATGCTGGCCACATGACCCAGAAAGCTGTCTGTGGAAAAACGCCAGCTCCCTCAGCCTATAGAGTGAGATGAGAGCCGCAACCCCAGAGTGATCCGTGACTGGACAGAGATACTCTGAATACTTTTTAAACTATGTTATAAACCACCCCGTGACCTTCGAATGACATAAATAATGAAGTAGTAGTAATCACTGTAGAACAGGACAGCTCGTTGGGACAGGTTGCTAGCAAAAGAATCTTCTCATTTAGCTATATGGATGAAATTTATGGTGGAAATAATCGCTTTTTAGTTTGTACTTGCCTTTTTAAGCATAGGAATAGCTTATGTTTATATCACAGTACAAGATAATGAAAAATGAACCAATGGGGGGACCTATGATGGAAGCATATTTCTTCCAATGTTACTGTTGTTTTGCTAATAGCTAGCTAACATAATTCTGACAAATAAAATCTACAGTCCTTCAAATAATGTGCTTTTTTACTTCTTCAAATGATGTGTTTATTTTTCAAATGCCTTGGAATAGAGATACACAGCTGCAGGGAAACCTGCACAAGCATATTAATGTCATGAGATGAAAGAAAAGAAATAGTTGCCTGCCAATAGGTAATTTGGAAAGAAAGTTCATATGCCTGCAAATCTGAAAATGGAATATGAACAGCCTGGTGTTTTTTAAAGGTGTAATTCATCACAATTAAGAATCTACACATCTGGATTTCCCCCCAAAACACAAGGATTAAATTACATTTCTTACCGTAAATTGTTTTTTTTTAATTTAGAATTTATTTCTAAGCCAGTAATCCTATACACTGTGAAGATAGTAAGCCACATTGGAGACCATGTCATTTTCCATTATTAACCTAACCCCTTTGGGTCCAAGGCTACTGATCATGGATGAGTATGCTGATAACCCACTTGTTACCTTCCATGGAGATATTGGAGAAAGGGAATTAAAGTCTGGAGATGGCCAGCTGAGAGGAAGGAGTAGGAAATACTCAAAACTTTGTAAACTATCCCAACAACACCCAAATAAGCTCCAATAGACAATAGGGGGAGGCAAGAGCAGCAGGTGTAGAACTAGAGCCCTCCAAGCAGGTTTTGGAAGGCACAGTGCATAGAACAATTCCTGTCACTCCCCAGAGGAGGAAGAGACATGTGGTAGTGATAGGTGACTCCCTATAGTAGGAGCTGTTCTACAGTAGAACAGTCTCCCTCGGGAGGTTGTGGACTCTCCTTCCCTGGAGGTTTTTAAGTAGAGGGTTGGACTAGATGACTCTTGGGACCCTTCCAACTCTATGATTCTATTATCAAAGTCTACAATCCTATGATCAGAAATGTCAAGTAATCCAAAATGCAGCAGTCAGAATACTGGCTGGCGTTCCACTGAGATCTCACATAAACCTACTTCAAAATAGCTGCATTGGTAATCAGTTTGTTTCTGGACCTAATTCAAATTGACCATGGTAATGTTTAAAAGCCATAAATGACTCAAGCCCCAAATATCTGAAATACCACCTCCTTCCCCAAAAACTTCCATGGGCATTAAGCTCTGAGCAGGAGACCCTCTTGGAAGTTCCACTGCCTTCAGACATTTCTGGGGTGGAGACCCGGGAGCGTCCCACTGCCAGCCCTACAGATTACTTTTACTTCACAGGGAATAAAAGTTGTCCACCCACTGCCTCATGCATGCTCGCTGAATGTAGATGGCGCGGAACTAGGAACAAGAAACTCATTTTTCACTTGAATGTGAAGTTTGCTGCATTCTGGGATTCGAGTCATGTTACAATTACATGAAAATGCAGATATAGCCTATGATGCGCTCAAGGCACTTCAGTCAGCACAGAGTAGCTCTACGTGCCTGAGACATGGCAGCAATAAAGGGTTCTAATGGGAGTGCAAGTGATGTGCAGTAGGACCTGCCCCACTTGTCTCATCATTGTAGCTACCTCAGTGTATGCCACTTCATCGTGCCTGGTTGCAGCTACATGATCTACAAGCTTTATGTGTAAGGAAGAAATTTAAAAATAGGACTGACAGATAAAACAGCCAGAAGATGGGAGTCTATGGATGGAGCAGTAGTGTCTGTTCTCTAAATTCCACTGAAGACGAAATACTGATACAAAGAGCTTTTCTCCTACAACAGACACTCAGGCTAACAAAAATGCCGGAAACATACTCTTACTAAGAATGCAGCAAGATATCTGAATATGAAAAAGATGTAGTCACTGATACCTACTGAACAGTCTATCTGTAGTTTTCAAGGTAATTATGACATTCTGTGCACCAATTAGTATTTATTTTTATTCTTTAGTATATTTTGAATGTGGCAGCTAAATTACTATTGGTAATACTAAATATTACTATTTTTTTGTTAACAAAACTTGATTATTATTATTTTTTACAAAATCAATGCTATACTGCTTAAAAGAAAACAAGACTATACTGTATGACATTTTTGGGAAATGCCTGTATATGTTGGTATACATCACCAAATTAGATTACAATGGGAAATTAGAACAGAAAAGTTTTGTGTGAGATTTATAAGAGTATTATAACATGAAACATAATTCTCTTTCAGGAGCGATCTGGGTCTTGTTTAGTTAATTACTACATATAACGTATTGCATACTTTACCTATTAAGAAACCATTTATTTAAATAGGAAGAGAAAATGTAATATTTATGCTGTCATTTTTTAAATTTTACTTTTGCTTTCCCCAAAAACGTGCCTTTTTCAATATGCAGAGATCATGCTTTTTGGCATACCATCATTTTGTGCCCTGCACACTGGTTTATTAGCTGTACTGGGTTTGTCATGTCAATTGGTTTGTTGTGTGATGTACTGATTGTATAGACTCGTGGAGTGAAGCAAGGAGTGCAGCAGAAGGCAACAGACAAGAGCCTCAGTGGCAAGCTGGCAGGTTCCTTTGGTGGGCTGGCAGGTCCCTCTCCTCATCCATACTGTATCCCCTAATAGAAGACACTGTACAGGTTCAAAATGAGCATCAATTTTTAAAAATCCAGACAAGTAATCTTGCTCATTCAATAGCATTTTCAACATGTAATACAAACACCACACAAAAGTGGAACAGCTCTACTGCTGCAATTGCAAATAGCTGTTTAGCATTTTGCACAGCATCTGCCAGCTTTATGATGCATGCCACACTGAATTGAAGGCTGGAAGGGATCTGAACATCATTTCCTCCAATCCTGACCACCTGTATATCCAAATGTTACCCAGCAAGATTATTCTCTAAGCAAACGGAGAGCCTGACATTAGGGCAGGTATGACAAACTTCTCTAATCTCAGGAGCCAGACTGGGCGTGCTCAGTGTCCTAACACTGACATTATCAGGAAGGGCTTTGCAATCATGTACCATGTGTCCTGGTGGCCTCTTACGGAAATATCCGCATATTGTACACAAAACTCAGATGTGAGAGTTTGTACTTTACAATGTCACTACTGTATTTCTTACAATTTGAAAATATTCTTTAAAAGACTTATTAGGGACCTGCTTGGGGTGGGGGGCATCTCCAACCTGCAGACTCAGCTGTCTCTCCCTGGTAGTATTCCAGGAGTCAGGCAAGTCCCAGGCTGCGCTCAAGCACAACCCTCGCCGACCTCTTCCCTCTTTCCACACGGAAACGCAGGCGCTCACAGAGACAGTACAGCCTAAGTACGACCCAAAACCACTGTGTGGCATCGCGCCTTCACTGCATTTCGGATTTAGCGAGGCAGCCTTTGGTGGCCCCTCAAACCACGTAGATGCACCGAGTGTTGAGGCGTCGGAAAGCACCGCTGTGTGGCCGCCTCTGCGACGGATTTAACTGATCCGGATTAAACCATGAATGCCTTTTCCCAGCACATTTTCTTTCTCTCTTTCAGTGGTGGTGGTGGAGGTGTGTGTGTGTGGAAAACTCGAATAAAATATCTGTTTCAAAATAACTCCCCAAAATACTTCGATTGAAAGGAAGAGAAGCCTCACGAGCTACATTTCCTCAAACAGCCGCCGGGATTATTCTCGCTCGGCCGCTTTGCCACCTCGACGGCGACACTCTTGGGAAACAGGTTGTCGTGAGGCGCGGCTCTGCGAGGTAAATCCGCCCGTCCTCCCGGTGTGTGTAGAGGTTACTACTACCCGCTCACCTTCCCCCCAACCCCCCCCTACCCTGCCTGCTGCGTGAGGGGAAAGACGGTAGATAAATAAATGGATAATAAATAAAACAAACGTCCTCCCACCCTCAGGACGTGGCATCACCTTCGAAAGACCCCCACAACTAGGTCGTATCATGACAGCGCGGCTACCAACCGTTTCTGCCCCTTCACCGCCCGTTTCTGCCCCTCCTGCCCGACCGGCCGCGGAGCCGACTCCGCCCAGACGCTCGCGAGAGGGGCGGTCTCGTCTAGCCCCTCCCCTCGCGGCAAGCCCCTCCCTCCGCTCCAGTGGCAGCACTGGGCGCCGCTGTTGCTACGGCCTCAGCCTCTCCCGAAGGCGGGAGGCGGGGTTTTCTCCTGCTTGTCTCTGAGGTTGCGGCAGCAGCAACAGCGGCAGCCTCCGCTTCCTGGTCGGTCACCTGAGGAGCAGGAAGGAGCCCCGGTGGCCCCGCTCTCCTGCCTCGGTTCCTGGGCCGCCGCCGCCGCCATGGCGTCGCTCTTCAAGAAGAAGACGGTGGACGGTGAGTGGCGGGCGAAGGAAATCTCCTGCTGTGGTGGTCGCTATGGTGGGGCGGGGGGGGGTCATTTTTCTTTCCTTGGGGGTGGGCAGCCTTTCCTCCTATTCGCCCTCTGACGACACCGCACCCTAGCAAACGGGGGGGGGGATTTCCCTCCGTCCCTCGCCTCAAGGCGATACTTCAGGGAGTGCTCGCCCCTGTGGGGCTCCCCTGAGCTGAGGGGATCCAGCCTAGTGATCCTAGTTGGCCCCTAGAATATGATTGCTTCGCCTCCCCCCATAGAAGTCTTCCTCCCTCTCCATTTTTCTGATAGCCCTATAGCTGTCGTGGTGCCTCCTGCTCTGCGTTTTTTGCCCTCTTGGTCTTTCACTTGCCTTAAATGCACCATCAGGCTTGAATTTTAATAATAAAGATTAAAAATAATGATGCCGCTCAGAATGTAGGCTTGAGCACAATCTGTGTGTGTTGTTGGGTGGCAGTGGTTGTTGTTTGTGCATGAGAGAGAGAGAGAGAGAGAGAGGACGAACATGCATGACTCATCTAATCATGTGTGGAAGTGTTACAATGTTAATAAGCAGCACACACACAAAAACACCTTGTGGAACTGCTAGCACCAGGTTATTGAGGGATTGTGGCACGCTTACCTGGGAGTAAACTGCTGTATGTTGAACACATAGTGGGGATTGCACTGCTCAAATGGAGAAGGAGCTGCTGCAGAGAATGCCTTAGAAGTATGGCAAGGTTCTTAAGAAATGCTTTTTGCAGTAACTTTGAGAAATTATTACAATAGGTGAGTGTATGTAGCCACCTATTTATTTAATAAGTAAATAAATAAATAAACACTGTGTGGGGAATTATTGTTTTTGTTGGTTACTATGTTATGTATTTTTTTTTTAATACTGCCCTTGGATGAAGGGCAGTATAGGAATGTAATAAAAATAAATAATTATCTGTATCAATAGCCCTTAAAAAACCAAGGAAACAAGATGCATTGTTTTATTAAAACATCATCATTCTTTCCTATCAGGAACTGCCAGGGTGCTTCAGTGTTGCCAGAGAGCTGGTTCCTTGATGTAACAAAGCTCTTAGTGTCCTCTTCAAAATGATGCCCTTTATTACTATTGCTGCAATATTGGTTGATATTAAAAAGTGTTCCTTCAGTATTTCCTAGGGATTATATTTGTGTGGTGTTTGTGTACACAAAAATTCTACCTACTGCGGATTTCTAAAGTATGAGTTAAGTCTTCCTTAGTTTAGAGAAAGACACTTCAGAGGAATGCTTTGAATTACATTGAAGCAGCTGGCATATTTGGGAGGGAAAGAGCATATTTTATGACTATTGCAGCATAATGTTGTGTGATCATTGCTGCTAAGTGTATTTTCTGTATCTGTCATGCACTATTACGTATCTTCCACCTCTGTGTTTTAATGTTGGCTACGTCATTTATTCATGAGTCAAAACATGGACACTCATTTTCTTTAGAACTGGGTTCTCAAGAAAAGGTGACATTTTTATTTATCTTATATATATATTGTTTTACAACCATCATGGTTATTAAAGTGGTTCACAATATTAAAATTAGACCTATAGTTGAATGATAGTGCTACCCCAATGACAAATCTGAAATACCAGGTAATGGTAATGTGGCATCTGGTTCTTCTTCCCTGAAAGGTGTTGATGGCTGGGAGGAGGGCAAATGTTCTTCAGAATCCTCTCCTGTTGTTCCTGCTTGTACATCTTTGAGCAGATAATGACTCCCAGCACTCAGAACTCTCACAGTCATTAGCTATTGGAGGCACTGAGTAGTGTAGTGATGTAAATAAATTTTATCCCCAGTCCTGCCAGCTTTGCTGCTTCACTGTATTACTACTCAGTACCGGTAATTGCAGTGCATCAAACATAAATTTAGTATTTTATATAACTTGCCTGGTAAAGAGTTTGAGTACAAAATTTGATGGCACAGCTGGCTTTCTCAGCTTTCCACTGATATAAATTTGAAGGAGTTGCTTCTTTTGTGAAGCCTTTTGTCACACAGGACTGCTATAGGGTGAATAGATAACAAGGTTACCATATGGTTTGGTTTTCTATCACACGATCGCTTGATAATCTATTACTACAAATGTGGTATAGTTTCTTTTCTGTCACTTATTTCCATGTGTGGTGAATATATCTGGTAGTAAAGCTATTCTATATTTATTAATTGAAACATTTTTTCTGCCCTTGTTGTGCTCATGGCCAAGTGTAGTAACAAACAAAACACCCACCCACACCCAAAAAACAACAACACCCCATTAAAAGCAGAAAAAAGTATTGATTAAAACTGAACAATTGAACTGGACTCAATGGAAGGTATGTGTTCTGCTCCACTTCTGGAAGGCCAATGAGGTGTAGCACTATGGTTCTCAGTGGGGAGTCCGATGTAAAGAGCAGGGCTTATGGGAAGGGTCATGGCTTGGGAAGATAGCATCCTTTGCATTCAAAGATCTTGTTCAATCCCTACATCTCCAAGTAGGCCTGGGAGAGACCATGGAGAGCTACTGTCAGACAGTGCAGATAATACTGAGCTAGATGACCAATAAGGTATAAGTCGGCTTCCTACATGTGGTAGAGGTTCCTACCTGAAACCTCAAGGTTCAACCGTTAAGGAAGCAAACATAAAAAGTATAAGCTGAGACAAAAACTTGTAAGTGTGAGTGCATAGTCATAAGGATTGGAAAGTTGGCATTCTTCGACGAATTCAGAAATAAATATATAGTTTCAAACTCTCAGTATTTATACCCTGGAAGAAAGAAGCTGCTCTGTCTCTGGTATATGCTTCTGTTTAATCAGAGTTAGATAGCATGGTGTCTTCCAGATGTTGAACTACAACTCCAGTTATCCCAAGCAAGAGGGCACTAGGTTTACTGTCTGACATAAGTGCCACCTCCTTACCTCTGATCTGTGAAGAGGTGCTTGTGAGTAAATAACAAGGAACTTAAATTTTTGCATTGTTACGGGATATCGAATGAAAAGTTTTGTCAGTGTAAACACATTTAGTGTTTTTGTGAGACAGCCATTTTTGTAGATCCATTCATTAGGATTGAGTTAGCTGTAGTCCTTAGCTTTCAGTTAAATTATACTTTATCAGTTAAGCCACTTCTGGTATAGCAAATGATATTCATACTGGCCAACCTACTTCTAGGCATCAATTGCAACTTTTACCTTGCTGCTGTTTTTCAAAATACTCATTCCCCCCAGCCTCCAGAAAGATGGTTAAACCTATTTTGTACAGATGTGGCTTCGATGTTTTCTAATTTCCATAATTGGTTTATCATTCTGTTTTTAATAAATCAGTTTTCATTAAATAAATTTTATTGCTGCTATAATAATAATAATAATTATTATTAATAATAATAATAATTTATTATTTATACTCCGCCCATCTGGCTGGGTTTCCCCAGCCACTCTGGGCGGCTTCCAACAGAAAAATAAATTAAAATAATTGATTAAACATTAAAAGCCTCCCTAAACAGGGCTGCCTTAAGATGTCCTCTAAAAGTCTGGTAGTTATTTTTCTTTCTGACATCTGGTGGGAGGGCGTTCCACAGGGCGGGTGCCACTACCGAGAAGGCCCTCTGCCTGGTTCCCTGTAACTTGGCTTCTCGCAGCAAGGGAACCGCCAGAAGGCCCTCGGCACTGGGCCTCAGTGTCCGGGAAGAGTGATGGAGGTGGAGACGCTCCTTCAGGTATACTGGACTGAGGCCGTTAGGGCTTTAAAGGTCAGCACCAACACTTTGAATTGTGCTCGGAAACGTACTGGGAGCCAATGCAGGTCTTTCATTATTATTATTTTATTATTTTTATGATGGGCTTCTAAAGAAGGTCACAGATCTATGGGACTGAAAACTGACCTGTATATATACACACAAAATGGTTCCTATTTATTTAATGCAGATATTTCTATCATTCCATTTTTTTACCCATGTGGCACCCATGGTTTAAGAGGGGGCCACCCTCAGGTATCCTGGGCCCAAGCCATTTAGGGCTTTAAAGGTAATCGACAGCACTTTGAGTTGTGCTCAGAAGGAAATTGATAACCAGTGCAGATGTTGCAGGATAGGTATAACTTGCTCTTATGGCTGTGCGCTCACTAATATCCTTGCTGCTACATTCTAGGCCAATTGCATCTTTGAGACTTTTCAAGAGAACTTCACATAGAGTAATGTCTTCAAGGAATGTTTTACTATAGCTAGGCCTGACTCCTCTGGGACAGGTGCGGCTGGTGCACTAGCCTAGGCACTTCTGGCCATCATTACCACGAGGTCATCTGGATGTAAAGCTGCATCCAGAATAGTCCCAAACTGTAAACCTCATTTAATCCCTATTCCAGATTTTTATCTCTCCCCCACCCCTTCCCCCACAAGAGTACATTTTGTTTTGTCCGGTTTGAGCCTCAGTTTGTTACCCCTCATCACCTACTGCTGATTCCCGGTGCTGGTTCAGAACACTATCCACTTGATTAGTTCCCTGTCCTCAATATTGACCAGGTGTTCAACAGGATCACTGACTGGAGCAACAGAAAACTTTCCCAGGGCAGTCAGGAAAGGATTTGAGCCCACTTTGTTCTGAAGGAAGACCTTCTTTAACACTCCCCCATACCTGCATCAGGAGTCCTGCGGGTCTAAAACGTAAAAGGATTTTTGACAACCCCCAATACCCGGATCACATTCTCTTGTCCAAAACAAAGAGAGAGAAAAAACCAAGTTCAGGGTAATTCTTAGAGTTGTCAACTGTGAGACTTCTCATGTTCCCATAATTTTGACTCTTAAGTATGGATTTCAATCCAAATCAAGCCTGATTGTACAGTACAGTGGTACCTTGGTTTAAGAACAGCTTAGTTTATGAACAACTTGGATTAAGAATGCTGCTAACCCGGAAGTAGGTGTTTTGGTTTGTGAACTTTGCCTTGGAAGCAGAACATGTTCTGCTTCCTATTGAGTGTGTTCCATTTGTAAATTGAGTCCCCGCTGCTATGGAAACACACGCCTTGGTTTAAGAACGCTTTGGTTTAAGAACGGACTTCCGGAACAGATTAAGTTCATAAACCACTGTACCACTGCACAAACTGTACAAACCACAAGGTACCACTGTACAAACTTCTTCATGCAACGCTCTTGATTTTTCCCTATGCTAATCATTCAATTGTATTTAGTACTTACATGAGACTAATTGTGTATGCATTTGTATAAGTTAATATAGGCAGTATAGGTGCCACAACATATATGAAAATGTTTCCTGTCAGGACTTCTTAATGCTGAAATCATTTCATCCTGGCATGTCTTGGAACTGTATCTAGGAAAGAAGAGTCTTTGAAGAAAGGATTAATGTAAAATAAATCTATGGCTGCAGTTCATGCTTTATTCATTTTTGACAGTCTATATTGTGGGAAGCAACAGCAACAAAATCCTATCATTATTGTTAGATGATTTTTTTAGATTGTGAAAGCAAGATGGAAACTTACATTTTGGGGATGTTTCATTTTCAGAAGAAATGGGATTTTTAATAGAATAAGACAAGTCATCTCTGTAAAAGCGCGGGGGGCGGGGTTGACTCTCTTCTGAACAATTCCAAATAAATTATTTTGACTTTATTGTGTGCTACTTTGACATGGCCTCAGGCATAAAAAACACAAAACATACTTTTTTATTATGAAGAAATAGATAACTGTAATCCTTGACTGGCAGTCCTATAATTCAAAACTTCATTCCCCTCTAGCCCATAGCCACTAGTTCATGGGAACATCACTTGCTTCTCTTTGAGTAAAAAAGGATAAACACTCCCAGCCTGCAAAGTGTCATATCTTTGTGGTCTAAAAGGACTTTTTGAAAGTCATTACAAGTATTCTCATCTGATAAAACACAACTTCTCAATTTATAGCTAAGGGAACAACCCTCTTATCTAAATGAGAATTCCAACTCTGTTTGCAAATAGTATTTCAATACAAATATATATACTTACAAAGTAGGCCAATGAAAGCTTGAATGTTATGATTACATAAGGTTCAGATTCCTGTACTCTTTCTATGTGGAAGAAAGTGCTGGTTTATTAAAAGGCTAGAAAATATTTGTGCTGCGGGTGGTATTTTGTTTATGCTGTGTTACAATTTCTTTGATAGTGAAATTAAAGGGAAACTTTTCCCCAAAAAATTGTGATGTGGAGAGCACCGTTTCTATAACATCAGAATGATATAAAAATAAGAACAATCAAGTGCTAATACTTGGGTACAGAAGATTGGTTTATCTCTAGTCTACTTATACTGCATTGGGGCAGTAACAGTTTTCTTAAGTTGATATATAACCCATTTAATAATGTATCTGGCTATGATTATATGTATAGCAAACATCTTTGAAATAGGAAAAAAATGCAATAATGGAAATAAATTCATACTGTTGGTATTGTTTGTTATGTTCAAGCAATAATGATAGTGTCAAAATAGTAACATAGTAGGTTGGATCCAGAGGAAGCCTCTGCTTTCCTGCGGATTCAAAACAGTATGGCTATTTTTAAAATTACGTGTACGGAAAATGTGTGATATCAATTGGAGTTTGTGTGTTCACAGGAATCAAACTGCTAAGCCCGTTTTAACTTTGCCAAGCTTTCTGTGTGGGTTAAGTTTTATCTCCCTGTTTCTTTAGTGAATGCTTTCATATTAACCATCCACAGGCAAAATAAATTGGTTTTATTGTGGTTTTATGCATTTTATGATGAAAACATTTAAGTTTTTTTTAGTCTTTATAAAATAAAGAAAGATGGAGCATTCATGTTTAAGTCATATTCACAACTTCAGTCTCAAGTGACCAAAGAACCATGTGCATTAAATGGAAGTCCTGCATAGCAGCTGTGCGTGTATAACACTCTCCTTGTGACTGAGACCCTAAAAAAGCAGAGTACCCAATCATGTGAAACAACCCTTTTAGGAGGATTTTAAACACATATTGTCTGTGCAGGCCTTCAAATGAACACAAGTAGGTTGTGGTGTCAGGACAGCATATGATTCTGTTCCCCACATGTAATTGGTTACCTGCAACTGAAGACTATAGTACAGGGGTCACCAACCTAAGGCCCATAGGCCGGAAGCGACCCGCGGAGGTCATTTGACCGGCCCATGAGCTGCCCCCAAACTGAGGTGCCCGCTTGCCCGCTGTGCTAAAAAAGCACAGCGTGGGGACTCGCTTCCGTGGTGCCGGAAATCACGTCGACGCAGACACTGGAAATCACATCTGCACACACGCAGACGCCGAAAACCGGGGGCGCGATCCAGGCCACAGAGGGATCTCCGCAGGACCGATCTGGCCCAGGCAAGATAAACCTTGGTGACCCCTGATAGTATTTCTATCAAGTATTATCTTATCTGCCCTTTACAATAAGGTCACAGGTAGTATACAATTATAAAACAAGTACAACTATTCCAAATGGAACAAACAGCAGAAACTGAATAAAAGAGGTGGGTCCCAGTAAACAAAATACCTTAATTGTCAAAAAGCTAGGGTAAAGAGGTTGCATTCAAAGGTTCAGCATAAGCAGTACAATGAAAATGCTAGCTGTGAAGTGAGAGTTGCATAAATGAGTGGCTGCCACAGAGAAAGCAGTCTCCTGGGCCTCCGTCCCTCACACTATCCTAGTAGGCTGTTTTCCAGTTATTCCAGTAGTCTATTTTTGAGACATCAGTGATATTGCTATTAGGAGCAAAACACCTTTCACCTAAAACTTATGTTTTCACCATACATGTCTTCACCATACTTCCTTATCCATTATACTAATTGTAAATATTTTGTTTCTTAGATATAATTAAAGAACAAAATAAGGAGCTAAGAGGCACCCAGAGGGCAATAGTAAGAGATCGAGTAGCTTTGGAAAGACAGGAAAAGCAACTGGTAAGTAATCAGAGAATCTTGGTTCATCTTTCACAATCAGTGCCCAAACTGGTTATGGTAAATAATATCTTGTCCATCTCCTTAACACTATTTTCTGCCTGTACTCTCTAGCTTTTAATTTTGGAAACAGTGTATTTTTTTCTTTAGATAGCTTTCTTGCATGTCTAATAGGAATTTGTTTGAAAAATCAGCTTTTACTCATTAAATACCATAGTATTTATGCTGGAAGATTAAAAGTGAATACAGATTTTTTAAAAAATTGTTTTTAATAAATAGGAATTGGAAATAAAGAAAATGGCTAAAACTGGAAACAAAGAAGCCTGTAAGGTTCTAGCAAAACAGCTTGTGCAACTGCGAAAACAGAAAACTCGAACCTATGCTGTTAGTTCAAAAGTTACATCTATGTCAACACAAACAAAACTGATGAACTCACAAATGAAAATGGCAGGAGCAATGTCAACAACAGCAAAGGTAAGCAATCAAACTTAAGTATCCCAAATATTGTTCATAGGATACAGTTCTTAATTTACACAAATCTGTGTTTCAGCTGTGGTTTATGATGGGAACAAATCTAGGTGAGTGCCAGGCTTGTGTATTCCCCCCTCTTTCGGCACTGCAGCAAGAGGGAGATGAGAAACTTTCACTTATGTTTTTAATTAACTGCAGTTTAGCATTGTCTTCTGAAACTTAATCTCAACTATGGCTTGTTGAAGCAAGCCGAGGTCATAAACCCTGGTCGCAGTTGTCTTGTTTTAAACAAACTGTGTAAGATTAACCACAATTTGCTGGGTTTTGAAAACAACAAGCTGCAGTTAATGGGGGCGGGGCAGAAATGAAAACTTCTAAATTCTGTCTTGTAGCTTCACTTGAGGGGGGTTCATGTCAGCCTAGGATTGTTCCTGTCGAGTTAAACCACAGTCTATTGTTATGTCTAAAACATAGCCAATAATAAATTCTACTGTTATTATACTTACAACCTGCTAGGGCTGGGCAATATTGCAGTGTATCGCTAGCCAAACATCGCGGTTTGGTGATATACCGTGATGTTGAAAAACAAGATGCATTGGCCTCTGCAGCAGGAGCATTGGGGCTGCTGTGCGCTGCTTAGCTGGGGGGAGGGAATGTTTCCCCTCCCCAGCTGAGACAGCCCCGGTGCTCTCCCCGCTCCCCGTGCGGTGAAAATACTTCCAGGTTTGCGGACTTCGGAAGTCGAAAGCTTCAGAAGTTGAGGCATTCATAAGTCGAGGTACCACTGTATATGGATTCACAGACTTGTGCAGAATATTGGCACATATGTATTCCATAGCTCATATGAGGACTTAGGGAACACAGGAATGTTTCATTTTAGCTTTGCAAATTCACGTTGTGATTACAGCAGGATATTATAGTGAGAAAGTGACCTGTATGTGAAATCACTTAGTTAAAATTTGTGACTAGGCAATGTTCTTGCTGCTTCTAAAGGAATTTGGAAGCAATTTAGAACTTCAAATAGAAGGTAAATTTCTCTCCTTTTTGTATATTTTGGCATCTTAAATATTTATGTAGTTAGGAACTTATAGAAAAATATTACTAAAAGTACAAATAAAGTTGTTTTTTCATTTTTGTCACAATATTTTAAGTTCAAGTGACAACTTAGGAGTAAGGATGTCTGTGGCAAACCCTTTATCACCACCACCACCTCCAGTGCTTTTTTCTGGGGGTACACGGGGGTACACATACCCCTAAACATTTTGTGAATCATTAAGTTTGGCCTCATTGAAGGGCAGTATTTCAATATGAGTAAGAAAATGAGAGTGCCCCTAAACATTTTTTAGAAAAAAAGGACTGATCATCTTACACTTCTCTGCTGTGACCTACATTTCATTTTTCTTAATCCTTAATCCTTTATTATGGATACCATTTATTTTTTTCAGTTTACCCAACAATAGCTATGGTTAAGTGTAGGGCAAAACATCACAGAGATCAAAATATCAAGTAAAAACAAAGTATCGTATCAAAACTGTTACATCAAGTGGTACCTCGGTTTATGAACACAATTGGTTCCGGAAGTCTGTTCATAAACTGAAGCGTTCATAAACTGAAGCGAACTTTCCCATTGAAAGTAATGGAAGGTGGATTAATCCGTTCCAGACGGTCCGCGGAGTAACCGTTCATAAACTGAAGCGAACTTTTCCATTGAAAGTAATGGAAAGTGGATTAATCCGTTCCAGACGGGACCACGAAGTACTTAAACTGAAGCGTTCATAAACTGAAACATGGGTGTAATTGGTTCCAGAAGTCTGTTCATAAACTGAAGCGTTCATAAACTGAAGCGAACTTTCCCATTAAAAGTAATGGAAAGTGAATTAATCCGTTCCAGATGGGTCCGCCGTGTTCATAAACCGAAAATTCATAAACCGAGGTTCCACTGTATGTATATATTCATTCCTACTTACTTAAACCAGGTGATTAACTTTACTTTGTTACTGTTACCTTAAATAACAATGTATACACTATTAGTTTTTAGTCACTTGAAATTATATATCAAACACAGTAGGATTCCTGCCACTTTTAAGAGGAAAGTAATGCAAACTTCAGTCCCATCCCCACCCCCACCTCAAATCCAAATCTAAATCCATTTCACTATAATAGTCTTAATCAGTTACAACTAGGGACTGAGGTCTATACTTGCACTCTTCTGTCAGGTCCTTGAGTTCTTCCTCTAAGTTGACTCTTCAGTCTTCTCTCAGAACTTCTGCTGGAGTCCAACAACCCCTGTTGCCTTAAGTTCTCAGCAATCCCACTGACGCTTGAGAGCTGAATTCCCTTGAAGGCTACTGCTAGAGTCACATGCTCTTCTCCACAAATCTAATGTCAGGTCTAGATTAGTGGCATTAGCTCCTGGCTTCTTAAGCCCCTTGATATACCCTGTTTGACCTCAACTTTCAGCTCTTCCATCAACTGACCAACAATCAGATTCTAGCCTAGTCTGCTGTCTCATTGACTGGAGCCTGGCCTTTTATTCGCTCCAGTCAGAGCCCACCTACCCCATAGCCAATCATTTCAACTTGGGTAGAATTGTGTCCTCTCATTGGCCTATAACTGATCCAATAGGATGAAGCGGAATGTCAGCAAACTCGCCAGTTAGAGTCTACTGGATTCTGATGCTTTGGCTCCTTTTTATAAAGACAGAAACCTCATTCACGTAATTATCTTTTGTTTGAAATAGTGCCAACATATTATCTCTACAGCTCCTGGTAGAAATGCATAACCATTCTGTTCTGTTATACTATTTTAAAATGAAACTCTACCTCAAACTATGATTTCTCCGTGCTGTCAAATAATCTTAGAAGAATTTTGTGAATGTATAATTAAAGGAGGGTATCATAATAGCATGTAGAGAAGGGCAGCCTTGCAAATAAGTCTAACTATTTTGTACATCATCGACCCAGACTAGAGATCTATCCACCTTCAGTACCTCCTTATCAGAATTGAGCTTCAGTTTATTGGCTCTCATCACTGGGCCTAAGTGGCTTTTGAATGCTCTCCTGCATTAAAAACCAAAACAAAACTCTGCAGCTGAAAACCTAGCACAGTAGGAAGCGGGGTGGAATAGGTGGTTTCTACCTGATACGCTTACAGATAGTTTAGGGCATATGTGGGGAGGAAGAAAAAAGCTTTCCTCCACTCACATTCTGAAGTCATACAGTTGGTTGTACAATTCAGAATTTTACTACTTGATTCTGGGGCATGTGAAGCGGCATTAAAGGGCTGGTGGAACCCCTTTCTTCCAGTTTATAAAAGCATTCCAGCCAGGTCATATGCAGAGAGGGGACATAGCTTTCTGGTGGTATGTATTCCTTGCATGCGGACGATGCCATGTTCCATCTGCAACATTTCCAGTTAAAAGTTGGCAGTGCTGATTAAAACATATTGCCAACAACACTAGAGAGCCACTGTCAGTCAGCAGTGTGGGCATTAAGCCTCCCGAGGCAGCTCAGTAAATGCTAATCACTGCCACGTCTTCCTCCCCCCCCCTTTCTTTAAGCACTTTTGAGATTTTGAGGCAAAATCACCTCAAGAGAGCCCCATAGGGAAACCATTGGCTGCTTAGCTGCAGCAGCAAATGCTGTCTAAATTTGAAAACCCTCACAGTGAGTCATTGGAGCAGCAGGAGAGGAATTGATGGGCAGTGGGTGACCCTGTGGTAGGCTGGGAACAAAAACGTGTTTTGTAGCTGTTCCTGATCACTGCCTGACTGCTAGTCAAAATAGGCAGCACTGGGGTAGACACACTAATGGCCTGACTTGATATAAGTCAGCTTCGTGTGAGGCAAGTGGTTTACTACATGCTTGATGAAGGATAAAGTTTTATAGGGCCAGGAAGATATTTTCTAAATTGTAAGATGTGTAGGCATAAAAGTAGAGGTTTTACACCTATCATACAGGGTTCACCGTTCTCGCAATAACTGTGTTCAACCATAATGCTAAACAAAAGCTTAGTGTTACATGAACAATGTGACTCATCCCATGCCTTCCTCCTTCCCTTATCTGGCACAGCCATGATAGAAGCTTTCACTTCCATTTTAAAGAAACTGTTGATGGTCTTAACTATAGCTCACAGAAACAAGCCAATTTTAAATCAAGGTGTATGATTGTTCCAATAAAACCATAATTAATATTAAGCAGAGTTTAGGATTTGGATTTGACACTGACCTGCAGTTAATTGAAAACAAATGAAGGTACAGTAGCACTGGAAGGAGAAGAACACCAGCTGAGATGTTGTTACTGTAATGCTAAATTATAATTTGGTATTCCATCCAAACCCGGTCAATATCAGGAAGACCCATCAGCAGATTAGATTTTGGAAAATGTGTACATCAGATGGACTTAAAAAAGAACCGACTGCTACACAATAGTGCATTCTACTCTTTTTTCTGATATTTCTAGATGTTCAAAGACTAAAGATTTTGTTGTATACCCCACTTTACATGGGAACTTGTATTCCTTGGAATTTATTTTCTTCCAACACCTTAAAAGTATTCAATTATTATTATTATGTGTTCATCCGTTTTACTGTACTGTATGTTGGCCACATTTATTCATAAAGGTTATTGTTTATTGCTAGACAATGCAAACTGTTAATAAAAAGATGGATCCACAAAAGACACTGCAAACTATGCAGAACTTCCAGAAAGAAAACATGAAAATGGAAATGACTGAAGAGATGAGTAAGTTATGCTTTTCCATGCAATGATTAAAACCATTCCCTGCTTCCTTGTTGGGTTGGCAAGACCACCAAATCAAGCTAATAATTGGTTCATGAGCTTGTGTTTAACCTACGTTTGTTGAAATTATTAATTGCAGGAACATCCATTTTCATAGTCTTCCTTATTACTTTGGTATGGGCTACATAGAGAATAGAGGCAAGGAAACATGAAAATGGATGGCCAGTAATAGAGGGGCAATGTCAATGTCATGGGAAGAGCCATGTGGAACACTAAAGCCTTGGCCTGCTCAGCCCATTCAGATTTCAGGAGGGCATATGGCACATTACATTGCTGAAACATTAACCAGTGCTGCTTTTTAAGTGAAAATCCATACTTAAAAAGTGAACCACTAGGTGCAGAATATACATACATCATGGGGGACATCGTCCCAGTTAGACTATCAAAGCTGCAACCTTAAAAATGAAACTGCTTTAATGGCACAAAGAGCTGCTTTCCGCAAACTATGCCATAGTCTTGTGTGAGGCAAATCTTTCCACCTGTGCTCTGCCTGATCCAATATCATAATGTAGATGTTCACCATATGTAAAATAGGTAACTTGGTTTTTCACATGACTGATTCTCTGGAAGCCAAAATCCTTTGAAGATAAAGGAAAGGGGAAACTGCCATTTTTTGGGTTGTTTTCACTCTACCTTTATGTTAGAATAACATTGTGTGAAGCTGCTATGTTGCACTTAGCAATGGTTGTTATTCCCAGCACCATAACAAAGCCATATCTTTTTGCACCACGACACTGTCTTAGCTGGATGCCTAACTGAGTACAATGTGCATACTAGTGATGGCATGCTGATGCAAGTCTATTGTGCCCCCTTGTAAGTGCTTATCTCCCAGTATAGAGCTTTTAAAAAATGTTTGATTCAGATTCAATTCAAACCCATGGTTTCATAGAATACGGAACCTACACAAGCTTATGCTTTCATTCTTCCCTCTTCATGATATCTTCACGTACAATAGAAGGCTGTGCTTTTACTTTAGAAGTTCATCAAGATCTGGAATAGTGGCTTGTTTAAGCTATGGTTGTTAAAAAGAAACCAGGTTCAAATCATGGCTTTGATGTCCTGATTTGATGACTAGGGTGTCTGCTGGTGATGCTGAATATTGGGAAATAAGCCAAGGATTGTGGAGGCCTGTTAACTTCCATTATTCCTGACTACACAGATGGTTTTATTACTACTGCTGGTGCAGGTGAAGGGTTGGTGGGATGGAAGGGAGCTTGGTTGGTTGCAGGAGAATAGGGAACATTAGTGAAATTGTCATTAATAGCCAAGCTATCTTTTGACTTTGGGGAAAATAGGTTGGCTTATTTTGGGAGCATTCATGGTCAAACGAGCATTAAATCCCCAACTAAAAGCACATTGGCTTTCAGAGCTAACATTGTAAAATTATAAATTCTCCCTGCTAATGGATTTGCTTTTTGGCTCTGTTTTTGTATTGTATATGTTTAAGGTTGTAAGCTGCCTTGAGGGCCAAAATCACATTTAAACAGCAGTATAACAGTATAAACCCACATATATTATTGCTTACATTATTTTCTTTTACTTTTCTTCAAAATAAAGCTGTTAATGTGTGCTGGGATGTAAAAGTGGTATGCAAGACCAGGGTAACAACTGTACTATTACAGTTCTAATGAAGCTTTTGTTTTCATTTATCTTTAAGTCAATGATACCCTGGATGATATTTTCAATGAGTCTGATGAAGAACAGGAAAGTCAGGATATTGTGAACCAAGTCCTGGATGAAATTTGTATTGAAATATCTGGAAAGGTATGAAGAAATTATCTCCCATTGCTCTTGAAAAGTAATCTGCCCTTGCCCTTACATTTTTATTGACTTTTTAAAGTGCCTTCCTTTTTGTCTGTGTGTTCTATCATTTTGATTACTGTGTCTCATCTTGCTTGCCTAAATGTAACTTTTCCTCATTTTTCTTTCTAATAGATGGCCAAGGCTCCTTCAGCTGCCAGAGGCATGCCATCTGCATCAGCATCCCAAAGTGCCACAATTTCTGATGAAGAGATTGAGCGGCAGCTCAAAGCCCTGGGAGTAGATTAACCCCATGGTGACGCGCAGCCTGCCTTCTGCAATTGCTCCAGTGCTGGCTTGCACATGAATGTGCAAGACCAGTATCAATAAAAACCAAATTCCTTTGCAAGATCTTGCCCGAGCCATCTTTGGTGACAATGAATTCTATAAGCAGTTGGAACAATTAGTTGGAATCAGTTGAGACAGAACATCACAACATGCAAATAATGCAGAATGTGTATACATTTGACCAAATTGGATTCTGCTGGAAACAAGAACAACCGTTACATATGTACATTTATGATCTAAATTTGGATTGGGTACAATTAGCTTTTTCTCCAAAAAGCACCAACGCTCCATTTTTCATTCAGGTTTCTAACCTTTCTGAGGCTATTGCAAGCAGCCTTTCTGGAGGAATTCCATTTACGTATGTGTTGCAAGTACACCAAGAGACTTCTTAATTTATGGTATTAAATAAAACCTCACTTTTTCTTTCATTTGGAAGGTGGCTGTTGTATTCTTCAAGCAGAAGATGTATTTAAAAGTATAGTGGGTTTTTCATTAAGCGCCTTTTTAGGAAATCATTTTTGATTCAGCCTTGTTTTAAAATACACATTTCTAATATAGTCCCAAGATTTTAGAACAATACTGATAATTATCTTCTTAGAAGCAAGGTTGTGGTCTAATAATATAATATGTTATGCTAGGGAAATGGTTTGTAAGGAACGTACTAAATAACTTCCATTGTACTGTAACACAGCTAACTTGAAGGAATTCTGTGCCTTTGTGTACATAGGGTGAGATCTTCATGCAGTGAGGGTCCTCCTTCCTCTCCTCTCCTTGCAGCCTCCTGTGTGCCCCCAAAATCTGCTCTGGGGTGCACAAGGGGGCTAGAGGGTGAAGAGAGAAGCAGGAAGTTCAGTTGCACAAGTGGATTTCCATTGCACAAGAAGGTGAACATCATTGGATGTTGCCCATCGTGTGTGGTTTCTTTTAATTAAGCTTAGAATTGTGGAAATAATGTAATGTTAAAGCCATTATCTCGAGTTATATGAACTCAACTGCAACCGCTGCTACAAAGTATGTAATCTACTACCAACACCTGAAATTACATATTTTTCATTGAATAGCATTGTACATATTGCTATGCATTTTTCATTGAACAAGTGTTACCTTTGAAAATACACTTTATTGTCCATATGTTTGTTCTGTTTTATATCCAGTTGTTACACACTAATTGGAATTATGTATGCTTGACTATTTAAAGGAAATAGGTTCAGTTGGTTATAAAATTGCGCCTAATATAGTAAAACAGTGGGTAACTTGATGTATTATAGGGAACATAATTCACATTGTGAATTACTGCCAGTTGTGAAAGGGGATTTCTATTCCTGAACTTCTTCGTGGCCCTGATACTAATTGTGAGAATTTAAATTACCAAGAAAATGTCTGCTGATTGTTTATGAAGATCAGGAAAAGAAAGTAATTACTGTGACTATCAACTCACAAGATACGCCATAGAAATAAGGCAACAGCAGCAGCATTTGCCAGCTTAGGTCTTCATTTTAGTATGGAACTATGATTTTTCTGGTTAAACAGGATCAAAGCAATCCAGTACATACACAATTTGGTTTTGTAATTACATAAAATAGACTATGTGGATACCTTCAGTAAGATCTCCTTTTTATGGATTTTGTAAAAATCAAATAAAAGCTTTTAGCTCCTTGAGTGCCATTTTTCTGTTTGATTTTTTAAAAAGAATAGTTAAAAAACACACTAAAAGCACCCACTAGTCAGTGATTAAGGATGCAATCCAAACCCCCAAACTGCTGCACTGTGTACATTGAATGGGGCAGAGGTTTCCCTCTTCCTTGCTCTGCCAGCAGGGTGATGACAACACTACATTTTGAGACTGCTTCTGGTCTGCCAGCAGTAGCCTGTGGAAAGCCCTGAAATGCACCTTACATGAGAGGCAGCAGCTGAGGATCCACTAGATTCCAAGTCAACCCCACTCCCATCTCTTTGCAGCATTGAGTCCAATCCAGGACTGGTGTAGCCAGCAGGTGTCCACCAGAATGAGTGACAGGGCCAAAGGGATGGTGACTTCATGGCTCCCTCGTGTTCCGCTGCTGCCCAGCTTGGGTTTGGATTGCCCTGAATGGCTGTGGCTGCAACCCTAATCCCACTTACCTGAGAGTAAGCCCTGCTGAATGAAAAGGAGAGGGTTAGGACTGGGCTGTGAAAGAGGCATAAAGAAAACTACTGGTAACCGAGATTATGAATTCATAGCTTTGATATTACTCAAAATGTAAATGTAGCCAAGAATTCTTGTGTTTTTGTAGAGAAAGTTATGCTAATGCTAATGACCAGTGAAATAGTAATTCATCTACTCTAGTGGGAAAGTTACAAGTATTACAAATGCTGCCCAACTAAAGCTGGACAATCAAACAATACTTGAAAATGTTTTGTCAATGGTGAGTGCTGAATAAAAACATTTTAGGGAGGGAATGGAATGAAGGAATGCCTCCTGAATGAGGCACTAGTTAACTGAGTTTCTCTTCATTTCAGTTTCTCTAATAATGCTAGATCTAAAGGTTTCAACTCTCTCCCTTCACATATATTGCATTATAATCTTCATGTATGAAAAGAGTTGTCATTGTTTTAGGGAAGAAGGCTGCTACTATGCATGTGTGTCAGGCAGCTGTTCCGTAGCAGAATTTTATTTCTGAACAGAGTGTTGATCACCATAAAATGGAAGCTGGAGCATCAAATTCATTCAATAGCAGCTAGAAGTGTAGCTGTACTGCAATTTTGAAAGAAAGAAAAAACACTAGATAAATAATACCAGGACAACAGAATGATAGATATCAAAACATGTATATTGCAATTCCTGTTCTTGCAAAAAATGTGTTTTATTTTAGGCTTCCACCCTGACAAATAACAAAAATGTAGAAGTATGCAATGCTGAAAGTTTTAAACTGGCTGATATACTACAGAAGAAATTACACAGCAAAATAAACATTACGCAGCTTGGCAATAATGCTGTGTTTCCCAACAATTCCTGATGCTTGTTTATCCATTGAACAGTATCCAGACAACACAACTTTTGTGTTTTAATTGACACTGAGGTGGTTCACACATCGCATTAAACTAGGGCTGAAGAACCCCAAGTCTGCCAGGCCCCAATTTGGCCTGAAAAGCAGTTTTCCTCAAACCACACCCCAACACACCTGCTTTCAGGGTGTGGAGACACGGCTGCAAAGGAACAGGTGAGCTCTTTAAAAGTGCACTCCTCACTGTTCCTGGGCAAGCAAGCCTTGCTGTCAGCACCAACCAGCTGATGGGATTGGCATTAATAGCAAGCTCCAAAACAGCTTGCTGTGAGCACACACATTCATTTGCAATGCTGGCTTGAAGTGAAATTGGTGATGCCAAGGATCAGCCATGCCTGCAATGATAGATAGATAGATAGATAGATAGATAGATAGATAGATATAGATAGATAGATAGATAGATAGATAGATAGATAGATAGATAGATAGATAGAGTCACCTTGGGATTGACAAGTGGGAGACTCCACCCTCCTGTCAAAATGGCCTGTGGTGGATGATCAGAATCTTTCCCTTAACCTTGTCTGGACACTGTTTTCCACCACAATTATTTTAAACTATGGTTTGAAGTGACACGAACCAGGCCATTATTAAATGAGAATGGGGAGAACCACAGCCATAGCTCAGTCGATAGAGCATGAGACTCTTAATCTCAGGGTCATAGGCTCGAGACCAATCTTGGGCAAGAGATTCCTCCATTGCAGGGGGTTGGGCTGAACGACCCTTGTAGTCTCTTCCAACTCTACAATTTTATTACTCTACCTTGTGCTCCTTGGAGAAAAATGTGGGATCTAAATGCAACAAAATAAAAAATTGTGTTTTTTGTTGATTGCCAAATGCTTGTTTGTACCTAGCCGTGTGTGTCTCCCATTCTGTGCTATGATCATTTACAAGATGTGGGTCGCAAGCCGTGTAGCTTATTAATAAAGTTCCCAGTTAGAGACCCCCTATAGTACATGGTGCTTTAGCATGATCCTTTCGTTTTTAGGATGAGGCCTTTAAACTAATACATTACTGGCTTTCCTGTATAAGCCAGGATAGAGGTAATTGCCATGTTTATTCCAATGTAGTTTAAGGAATACCTCTCATTGGGCCAACTTCCTTTTGGTAACAGCAAGCTTTTAATCCTCGCTGGACTTCACAAAGCAAAAAATCAAAATGCAAAGGTAGAGTGAAGTAGCTTTAAAGATGAATGTACAGAATGCAGATGTTAGATAATGCCTCCCTATAAGCCTTTCCCATATTAAAAGTTCTTGGCAATATTTTAAGCACCAGGCCCCTCACTGTTTGCTAAAACTGCTCATTAGACGACAACTGCTTTAAGGAGCTTTTAGGTTTAAGGATCCTGTCAACGGAGTCCTCATCAATGCCACCGATAAGCCTGCCCCAGTCAGAACTGACAGTTTTTTTCATCTCCCCCCCTCTGAAATCCCTTGATTCCTGTCATCTTTTCCTCCCCTCCTATGAAATCTCATTCTTGCAGAGGAAAAGGCTTCATGCTGTAACTTACTTAGCTAGTTCAATTAATGTCTAGGGCGCTAATGAGAGTATTTGGATTAAAGGACTATAACATATAGATGTCAGCAGAATTTCCCCATAACCTCAGGCTTTTAAATATCCCTTCCATCTCAATCTCTGTCCAAATTGATTAGGCTGGTATAAGTTAAATGGCGTTTTTCTAGTCTTTGGATCTCAATGTAAGTTTCAGAGCTTACACTTCAGGACCTAGGGAATTTCTGAAATGCAGATTAGAAGTGAGAGAACACCCCCCCACACCTGCCTATTTCAACAGACAAGGGATTATTGGAGGCACAAATTTGAAGAGTAGCAATGTGGGTGCAGCCTGCAGCCTTTGTGTTTTGACTGCATGTGTAGTTCTCCACACCTAGATGGATGAATGTCATATAGATGAGGGAGAAAGGTTGTTCAAACTCCAAGAAAGAAGATTCCACCTAAACATTAGGAAGAACTTCCTGACAGTAAGAGCTGTTTGACAGTGGAATTTGCTGCCAAGAAATGTGGTGGAGTCTCTTTCTTTGGAGGTCTTTAAGCAGAGGCTTGATGGGCATATGTCAAGAATGCTTTGATGGTGTTTCCTGCTTGGCATGGGGTTGGACTGGATGGCCCTTGTGGTCTCTTCCAACTCTATGATTCTATGAATATTAACTGGGTTGGAGTGGTTTAGGGAAACTGACTATAGGGAGGAAATTGAATCTCTCAGTTTCTTCTTCTTCAAGAAGCAATAACTTCAACTGTAACCATTCTGAGTTAAACAGTAAACCATGTACAGATCAACATACTGTATAGTATCTACACAAGCTAAGATCCTCAGCTGTTTATACTTAAAATAAATAATAAGTTACTCTGCTTTTTACTTTAAAATGGAATTGGTGCTGTTTTGTACCACGCTGATCCATAGCTAGGTACTGGTGGGTAAAATGAGATATATAATTGATTTAATATTTAGATACCTGGCAGCAGCGGTGAACAAGTAAAAGATTTTAGCCTAAAATAAAGAAAGCAAAGCACTTGGATGTGTGAGAACACCCCCTCCAAAATACAGTATGCAAATAGTGTTCCACAGTAGGCCACCCTTTAAAGGTGAATATCTAACCACCTAACTTCTGCATTCTGCACCCATAGGAGTCATCATCACCCTCCTACATTATAGATAGTGGTATTAAAATAGGCCAAGCAGTTTTCATTCCTGCTTTGCCTATTTTCCACATGTTTGACATTACTAAAATGCACAAGGTGCTGCTGCACTAGGCTGTATTAACCGCACAGTATTTAAATGAAGCATCCCTAAAATTATTATACCATTAAGCGTGACAAACTTGTAAAAGTGGTAAGCACTACATGCCCTGCATTTAGGCCCATTTCTTTTCCCTTTTTTTTGCGGGGGGGGGGGGGAGTCCAGTTTTCAAAGTGTTGCTGTCTAAAAACCCGCTTCACGCCAATAAATCCTAGTGGCACTCTTGGTGGTCCTTAATAATGGAATTAAAGGTGTTCTGGTGCAAACTGGTCTTCACTCTCTTCTCTCGTTGCCTTCTGTTGCAGAACCAGACCCTCACCACTTCTTTCTCCAGATTGAGCCCCTCAGCCATCCTCATGATCTCCTGAGATGAAGGCTTGCTTTGTTCTGCAAAATGGCTCTCGAGAGCTTCTTTGGCTGCAATGCTAGAAAGGAGAACCATAACAATCCGATCATATCCTTGGTATCTCAGGCTGCATGGAAACTATGCAAGGCCAGTTCATGCAAGGCGTTTCACATACATGGCAGGGGAAAAAAGTATGACATCCACATATCATTTGTTGCCTGGGTTGTGCGATACAAATAGGAAGCATCATCCATATTCATCCCTGTGCTTTCAATACTAGCGGAGAAAAAGAGGGCAGCCCCAAATTCAAGAGAGAAAAGAGAAAAGCAAGGCTCAAATTGGTGCTTTAAAAAGGGATGGGACATTGCCAAATGTGTTTTAGTGAAAACACTTGAGCAAAAAAAGGTAATCTGTATCAGTTAACACAAAATTATGTGTTTTACCAAATCACTTTTAAAATTGGCTTTAATTTGCGGTTCTAATCTGAGAGCATAACGTTTAAAAACAAGTTGGAAACCTTATTATGATATTGCCTCATTCTTTGGGGAAACTACAAATGAATGTTGAAATTGCCTCCAAGCTGCTTGTTGTGCTTTTCAGCCCAAACTGAAATATTGTGAAAATATTCAGATATGTGGTACAGTACAGTACAGAAAATTTCTTCCAAAGCCATGTGGGATAACAAAAAACAATTCCCTCCGTAGCGGAACAATTTTTCATTTTGACCACAAGGGGGAAGCATTATACTTTATGTTTGACATGAAAGGGGCTGTCCGAAGCAGTTAGGTTTCTGATGTAAAACAGCTGGGATGGTATGTTCCCTTTTCAGGGTTTCTTTTAGAGAAGTTGGTGTACTTTGCAATGTATTTGTGTTGTTGAGGTTAAACAAACCAGGAATGGGTGGCTGGGTGTATCAGCATCGGCAGTGTGATGGAGTAAAACAAAACATTGTGGTTTTATTGATTCAAAATCGTAGAAGATTGAATTAGCATGGGTCTTTTAAAGAGACCATGAACTCAACCATAAGTATATAAAGGAGCAAAGTGTGATGTTTTGGACCTTGCCCCCCAACAAATACAAGGACCATATATGTAATTAACAAGGCAATCCTATACATGTGTATTTGGAAGTGGTGCAATGGGTCAGGGCATCTGGCTATTAAGCAGAAGGTTGGTGGTTCGAGCCCACCCAGGGAAGGCTGTGGGCAGGATTCCTGCATTGCAGGGGGTTGGACTAGATTAGATGACCCTCAGGGTCCTTCATTCATTATATTTCTATGCCACATTTCACTTACGTGAGTCACAAAGTGGATTACAACAATAAACAACATAACAGACCGTCACAACATAACAGACCATCACAATTACAACATAAATCACTTAGAATAATTAACAAATCGCCAGTAAAACAATTACAAATCATCAGCAAAGCAACCATCTTCTATAAAACACTTCTTAACAAAACAACTAAAGGAAAATAAGCTAAGCAGCCTAATTCTACATGCCACCGGCCGGGACTTTCCAACTCTACAATTCTATGATTCTAGGGACTTGGCCTCAGACAAGTGCTTTATAGCATGGAAGGGCTACTCTTTGTGCCTAAGGGCTGTGTTGTGTTAGTGGGCCGGGACAAATGCAATAGTGGGCCAATGGGGAAGACTCTTACCTTTCCACAGGAAGCTACATTCTACCCACACAAGAGTCAGAGGTTTACACACACACACACACCTCACTCCACCATCCATCCAGATGAGTAAGATGGGCAAAAGCACTCATGGTTGTCATAGAGCAGGGCCATTGGGGGCTTATTCCAGGGGATGTGTGGGGAAAGTCTTGAGGGATCGCTAGAAAGACCAGGTAGGCTGCATTTTGCCCCTGGACTCGAGGTCCCTAACCCCTGGTATGTAGGATGGGCCCTTAGGAGACTATTCCTACAGGTGGGAATACTCAAGTGCTGGCTGACTGCGTTTCCCAAAGCTGAAAAGCCCAGTTCAGCATCCAACCGCGTTACCTTATGGTTGTTCTGCGTTTCCTTTTCCGCTCATTCACTCCAACTTTTTCATTGTATAAAGCTGCAGAACAGAACATTGTGAGACAAAGTGACTTCCAATGAAAACATGCACAGTATCAAAAGCTGTTGTGACCTGTAATTCCTGTGAACTAAACACTCACATTTCAGTGATTTCAAAATAGGACCCACACCTAAGACCCAGGGGGTGCTTTGTAATCTGGTTCATTGGCACCTGGGTCAGAGCTAGTAGGAACAATCCTGCTTCCTCCCTTGACTAATTGTGCTAAAGGGGTTGCTGGAGCAGGCCTGTGCTTTCTGAAATTTGTTGCACATCAGTTTCAATGCACACAAGCAAGGAAATCTCCTCTAAGAAGAGCCATGGAATTTTGGGTTATACCTCCTACTTGTTCTGCTTCCTCCAGCCACTTGGTTAGGATGGATTTTAGTTTGCAAGCATTCTTGAAGCTCAGTTGCAGGTTTTCAAACCGGCAAATAGTTGTTTGGCTGAACTCGGAGCCATGCACGGCAGCCAAAGCCTCTCCAACATTAGTTTGGGTATAACCTGCCAAAAGAAAACAATCCCACAAGCTAAGGGAAAGATGCTGGCATAGGAACACTTTATCTATCTGTTTATCAATCTACACACACACACACACACAAACACACACACAAACACACACACACACCCTCTATATATATACATACACTGATGGTTTTGAAGCTCTTCTAGAGTTTTTCTTTCATCTAATAAAACAAATCTGATTTTGATTTCACACCAATCAGACACAGAAAAGGTTTTCCAATGGGGAAGCCATTAATCTGCGACTGCAAAAATAACAAAGAATCCTGTGTCACCTTGAAGACTGCATGTGCTAATTAGCTACCAATGCCAGGCTGTCCAAATTATCAACTTTGCATGAATGGCCACTGGTAGTGCCGTAATTAGCAACCCCTGTACTTTTCTGCGTATCTTTTTCTTCTGACCTCAGTGAGATCGGTAGAGAGGATGATTCTGCATCTATGGATAACACTTAATGCATCTACAGTCAATTTATGCACCACATGCCACACAAGTTATGCCAAAGTAAATATCTTTGTTTTTAAGCTGTCACAAGACTGCCTGTTGCTTGTACAAAATATAATGTTTTAATTTTAACACAGAAGCAGACAAACTAAAAAGGGAGTCTGGGACTTATCCTTGGACTACACAAGGCTTGTGCTATACATTTCCTACTACTCAGAAAAGACATTCCCATTTAGATTTCCTGCATATGATCATTTATATCAGTGCACAATTTTTGAAGAATGTGGAAGGCTTGAAAAGCTCCACTATGCGGTAAAAACCCAGTTCATTCACAATAGTACTTAGACATGGCCCTTTTACACTGCCCTTTCTACTCTGCTACTGAAAGTTGACCATTTTATCATTATCAGTATGCCACAATCCATGCATTTGTCGCTTTAGCATAAGCAAAATATTTTTTAAAAATATCTCCTAACATCCTTAGTTAAACGAGTCACATACCCAGCTTAATTCTTCTCAGCTTGAACTCGTTGGCAAACTTTTCTAGCTCCCTGATTTCAGGAGAATCCATGTCTATTGGTTCTTCGATTGACTTGTTCTTCTTGCGGAATTCCTGCTTAAAATCAGTGACCGAGTCATCTCCAAGGATGGAGGGGTGCATGGAAGGAAAGCTGTGGCCCAGAGCACATGAACTGGCGCTCAGCGCATGGTCAGGAAATTTATAAAGGCAAGGGGTGAGGCTACCTGTTGGAGAATGAAAACAAATGCTATAATTTTCTAGATCACATCATTTAGCAGCAGTGCAATCCTAGGCAGACTTTTACTCAAAAGTAAGCCTCACCAAGATCAATGGGACTCTCTCACAGGTAAGTGGCATGGGACTGAAGTCTTAATAGCTTATTATCATTTCATATTACCCTGCTCCTATGTCCACTGGTCTTATTGGTTGTTCTGTAAACTGCTCTATGACCATCTGTGGTGAAAAGTGGTCTATAAATATTGGAAATGAATAAACAAATACACTGTGCTGGCTTCCCAATATGCTTCCAAGCCCATTAGGTAAAGGTACCCCTGACCGTTAGGTCCAGTCGTAGACGACTTTGGGGTTGCGCTCTCATCTCACTCTACAGGCTGAGGGAGCCGGCGTTTGTCCGCAGACAGTTTTTCCGGGTCATGTGGCCAGCATGACTAAGCCGCTTCTGGCGAACCAGAGCAGTGCACGGAAACGCTGTTTACCTTCTCGCTGGAGCGGTCCTATTTATCTACTTGCACTTTGATGTGCTTTCAAACTGCTAGGTTGGCAGGAGCAGGGACTGAGCAACGGGAACCAAAAATAGATTTGGTTAGTGAATAGACAAGACGGGGCCTTTTCTGGGGCAGCTCCTGAGTTTGCAGAATTCCCTCCCGATGAAGATGACTAGCCCCAACCACAAGGTCCCTTTTCATGGCTTTTCATCGTTTTTAAATGGCTGTACTTGAGGGACGATTCCAACAGATTCCACACAAAAAATGCTTATGTCCCTGTGGAGATGGCAGTATCGAATCAGTGGCACATGCCCTTCTGGCTTGCACTCTTTATAAAGACTTGAGGAATGAGATTATCACGCCAGTGTGGTGTAGTGGTTAAGAGTGGTAGACTCATAATCTGGGGAGCCAGGTTCGCGTCTCCGCTCCTCCACATGCAGCTGCTGGGTGACCTTTGGCTAGTCACACTTCTCTGAAGTCTCTCAGCCCCACCCACCTCACAGGGTGTCTGTTGTGGGGGAGGAGGGGAAAGGAGATTGTTAGCCGCTTTGAGACTCCTTCGGGTAGTGATAAAGCGGGATATCAAATCCAAACTCTTCTTCTTTTATTGTCCATTCTGGGTCGCCCAACCACTGCTACAGTATCCTTTCACTTGACAGATCAAGATGAGCAGGTGACAGCAAAGGTTGCAAGCTTATTAGCTGGGGCAATCAGAATAAGATCCACTATTTGATTATTGATTATAAACCCTAAGATGTATTTTATTTAATTGACTTTTTATTTCTATTCTTTGTATATCTTATTGTTGTTTTATTGCCATGGCCAATGGCTGACACAGATAAAGATTCATTCATTCATTCCCGATAATGACAACTAGCTTCAACCACAAGGTCCCTTTTCGTCATCCTTATTCTGTATGGCTTTTCATTGTTTTTAAATGGCAATTAAGATTTAAACCCTGCTCCTTTTGATTTTGAACTACTGCTGTTACAGGAATGCCTCTCAGGCACTGAAGCCTTTTATGTAACAAGGTTAATCAGTTAGGGAAAACAAAACGAAATGAAACAGGACAGACTTGCCTTGCAATGTGCCAACACCATTCACAATGTTGGGATGGGGCATAGTGCAGGTCTGCAAAATGCGGCTTTGAGAGAGGCTGGCTGCCAGCATATCTGGACCCGCAGGCTTGATACCTGGGTAAAAAAGGGGGGGGAGGAAGTTGAGAGTGGAGTAATACCATTTCAGTTGAGACAAACTGAATTAGTTACAGATGCATTCCCCACCCCCCTTATGGGCCCACTGGTTTTAAGAGAACATTTCTTACCTGCCATCACTCCGTAGGCAGCTTGCTGGTTTCCATAATGGCAGGAAGGGATGGAATAATGCAGACCTGATATAACATTTCCCAGTGTCGGCATGGAGAGGTATATGGAGGAAGATTTAGGGGTTGGGGTTAACAAAACAGATGAGACCGGTAAGCACATGTATAAGGACCCGAAGAGCATCCTTTCAACCCTACCAAAGTACACTATGTCATTGAAATTCTACTCAATATTGACCCAGAATAGATTCCAATGTATAGTTAGCAGAGTAAAAACTTAAACACATTGCAGGATTCCCCCCCCCCCAAATAGACCAGAGGCAATTAATATTTCATCCAGCCGAGCTTTACTGACAGCAAATGAGCATAATGGTCACAAATCCAATACATTCAGGATTGGCACTGTCCATAAGAAATCCAGCTGCAGCGGACTTAACTTAAACTTACAATAACTTAGAATATGTCTAAAACCTTAACACTAAGCATGCTATGATACAGAACACTACACCAGAAGGAAAAGAAAAGAAAGAAAGAAAAAGAGAAACCCAGGCTCCTTCTGGCCCTACTTTTATAGTCCTCATGACCTTGACTGAAAAGATAAGAGAACCAGTTTAAGCCAGCTGTACTCAGCTTCTCTGAAGGAATAACCCCAAACATCAGGAAGTTCCTGCTTGTTTCTTTCACACAGAGAAGCTTCCAGAACCCTCTGGAATTAATTAGAATAGGAAAGATCTCTACACAACAGATCAATATTTTCTGCACCAAGAAATGCAAACTAACATACTCTATACCCTTAACAACTTGGGACCAGTGTACTAGGATTGCCTTGCCCCACATGCGCCCATTTGACCTCTTCAGTTGCAGAATTAGCACCACTATGGGTGTCACACAAGACCCGTTTAGTGTGGCAGCATCTACACTTTGGAACTCCCTGCCTGTTGAGAGATGAAGCAGGTGCCTTCACTGTCCTATGTTTGTTGCCTGCTAAAAAAAATCCTGTTTAGATAAGCCTACCCAGAAACTATGAAAGTGGAGGTAATTTTAATCAGCTTTAGTGTTTTACCTTCTATCTATATGCTTTAAAGTATGGTTGTAATTTTTTTCCTTTACAATCATACCTCAGGTTAAGTACGCTTCAGGTTGAGTACTTTCAGGTTAAGTACTCCGGGGACTGAAGAATCCACTTTCCATTAGCTTCAATGGGAAAGTTCACTTCAGGTTAAGTACGTTTCAGGTTAAGTACGGACTTCCGGAACCAATTAAGTACTTAACCTGAGATACCACTGTATTTTATTGTTTTATCTTTTTGTAAACTGCTTTGAGCATTGTTCTTTTTTTCTTTCTTTTTTTGACAATCAAGTTGTGTTATGAAATAAACAAACAGGCAAAAAAATAATATATTATATTCACATTTTGGCTCTGTCTTGAGTCTATTCTCTACATTTTGGAGAGCGTCTTAAGAAAGCAACTGCATGCACCCAGCTTTCAATGCAGCTCAGATTTACCACGCAGGACAAAGTTGTTGAAAGCAGGTGGAGCAGAAGTCCGGTAAATGTAGGCCATTGTGTGCTAGTTATATCGTTTGCTGGAAACGCTTGACACATATAATATAAATTATGCTTATGAAACGTTATTTTATTATGTAAATTTTACAAAATAAAACTTTTTTTTAAAAAAAAATCGCCAAGTCTGATGTGGGCAGATGATAAAGGAATCAAAGGAACATTTGACTACTTTTTGAACTATGAATGGCTTCTGCGTTAGTCAAATATACCCATTGTTCTTTGGTTTGATTCCATTTTACACAGAAGGAACTCCCCTGCCTGCAAATCAGTACATCCAGTTTTACTTCAAAACAGAACTGTTTGTTAAAGATCACATGTGCAAGTTTCAATATAGTTCTGTACTAATCACAGGTCAATCCTTATCTGGCAGGCTTGTCAAAAGTCCACAATATGAACTATTCACAATTTGTTTTTTTTTAAAAAAGCATACACATATATGTGTCTATGTGTGTGGGGTGGGGCGTTATCCACTGCAAATAAATCACTGTGTGCCAAGCCATTTTTGATTTTCATTCTTTCAGCCACGGTTCTTGTTTTAAGGCATTGAAATAGAAATGAATTATATTCCTGGAAGGATTCTATTTCACATTAAATTAAAACGGCAGCACAGCGTTCTGCTTCTTTCTTCATTTCTTTTGAATCCACAAATTGGTTTTCTCCCATGTAACAGAAAAAAAAAAGTTTTAACTTAATGATCTTCGAAATCGTTGGATACAGCATAATATACTTTCGGGGTCATCTGCTTTAATACACATCTTGATGCTTCTCTGAAATTAAAAACGGAGAGGCTCTTGAAGTCACAGAAAACCCAAGGAACTGAAAAGAGCCTGGCTTAAATTGCCTGCAGGGGAGAGGAGAGAGTAGCAGTTTCTGAGCACAATGACTTTCATGCATCACTGATATAACTCATTTGGGAGAAACCAGATGCGGAGTGATGAAGCAACTCTACACAAAAGCCTCTGTCAATGGGACATGGATCTCTACCTTAAAAATCATATTTAATTAATTGTATTTATTTGTTGACTTCATATCTCCCTGCCTTCCCAAGGAGCAGCTATCATTCTAAACCAACACCAGGCATCTCTGCCTACTTCTGAGTGGTCTGTCCTATTGTTGTTGATGTGGCATGACCAGTCACTGGGACCATAGTGCAGCATTTAGTTGTGAGTCCACAACTACCAGAAAAAAATTATTTGGAGGGGGGGGGTGCCAGGGTTAGTGGGGAGACATTGGTGAAGTTGAGGTTGACCAGGTAGAACTTTGCCAAGGTAGCCCTCAAACCTAATTCTGGTGCTTTTTGAGACAATTATTATTTTGAAAATTTATTCTAAAACTGTGAACTCTCTGGCAAGTTATATAAAACCTTGCAAGTGTTTGAAAGTATGACTTGAGACAAATGCAGATGCGGCAGAAAGTCCAGAACCCACGGCCCACTTTTCCACTTGAGACTGACCTTGGATAGGGCTGTTTCCAATCCCAATTCAAAGTGCTGAATACTGCCTTTAAAGATTCAGGACCAAGGTCTTTTAAGGATCATCATGCGATCATACCCAATTTCTGAGATCTTTGAGGCCCTTTCCAGCTGGGTTCAGTCATGCTGGTGGTAGGAAAATGGGACAGAATTTCTATGCTTGCAGCCCTGACTATGGAATTCCCTCTAGGAGGCTTGTTGGCTCCTTCCTTATCAAACTTATATTGGTTGGTGAAAACTCTTTTTGCTGTACCTTCAATATACAGTAGATTAATTCTCATTCCCTGTGCCCCTCCCTGGGTTTTTGGTAGCAGCTTTTTTCTGATTCTATTTTCTCTTCTGCTTAAACACACACACTGGATTTTGAAAAAAATGGGCATACAAATGATTTTTATTTAAGGTTGAAATGTCATTTCACGCCACTTGGAATAAATTGATGCTTTTGATCAACTCTAAGGGCCCTTCCAAGCATCGTTTTTATTGTGCTTTCATGATTATTTGGTATCAAGGAGGTTATACATACAATCCCCTTTCAATACTGTTTGTGTTTGCAAAGGTTTTGGAGGCAGACAAACTCTTCTGTTTCCAAACAGTGCATGTTACTGCTAAAATCCTTTAACTTTTCATACCACAAACATTCAAAGTTATTTTTTTGTTTTTCACTCCCAGATAGCTTTTATAGCACTCTAGTTCAAGATGTGCAGCTCCAGATGACAATAATGCAATAACACTGGGGAATCATTGAAGAACAACTAACAAAGCAGAAGGATGTGTGGATGCTCCAATATAAACCACCACAAATTCAGTATAAATGAGTCAATTACATGTTGCAGAATATACCACCACCTAGAGCAGCAGCAACAACAAAAATAAAATGTCATATGGAAGAGTCCAAATGAAATGAAAATTAATTGTTAATAATGCCATACTTAGACATGCAACTGAAAACAGGATTTATTAGCTTGGTTAAAATTTGCACCACCTTAGATTTTTAGTGCTGGCATATGTGCAAACAGGTTGGTTTTATTTTCCACTTCATAAAATGCATCTTCCCATTCTTTGGTATGAGTTTTTGAGAGGTAGAAAATAAGACATTTAGATTGTAAATGGTTTTTAGGAATTGTGATACGCTTTCACCATTTTAGATTTATGTTTTGTCTTGTTTTTAAATGGTTTTAAATTTTGTACATTGTGTGAATTGATTTTATTCACACGTTTGTACACCACCCTGGAATCTTCTGATGAAACATTTAAGAAACACTTTAAAGAAATACGACATCAGATAAGTAAATAAGACACCAGCTTTTTGATGATGCATTATGAGGATCCATATTCTCCATTGTGAAGATTTTACTGGAAAGCTAATGTGGCAATTAAAAAAACTACACCATACACAATTAAACCTGGCATGCTGGTAGTTTTAGTTTGAATCATTTGCTCAGAGAACCTAATCTCTTAAAAAAAAGTTTTCCCTTCAAGGGCTTGCGTAGCATATGAAAGATGCCAAGGCATGGCACATTGAGAAGAGCAACACTGATAGAATAAAAAAAAGTACCTGTTGATACCACATTGGTGGCATGATTGGAGACGGGTAAGCACTCTGCAGCACTGTGATGCATTATCAGAGGCAGAGAGGGTGACGAGTCTGAATTCAAAGGGATGAAGGTGTCAGCTGAAGGAAAGGCTTGACAACTCATTCCCACAAGCAAACAGAAAAGGAAGAATGAAGAGATGCCTTGCCTTGCTTTCCTCCCAAGTCTACCCTATGCAGTTCCCAGCAGTTCGGATTCGATTGCTACCACTTTCCCTTGCATATATACATAACATGGGTTATGGTGCACAGGGAAGTCGTGTGCAGGTATTTATACTGTCAGGAAATCCCTTTATCCATTTTAATGTGCTTTGCCTGGCCAAGTTGCCTGATCACTTAGGAACCTCCTTCCTCCCCACCCAAATGCAACAGACACCCAATTAATGAGGGGAAACCAGAGACCCAATTTTTGCAGGTTCTTTTAAAGCAGGCTTTTGTGAAGGAACAATATTAGATAAGGCTGCAGGTCTTTTACCCCAATTTCTGCTCATATAATAGTTGCGGAAACCTCCTCAGTGTTATCCAACCGTATGAACACCTGCCCCAAAAGCCGAAAAACAAACACTCAAATCACACAGAGATCCCCACCGCACGAAGCAAAAGGTTGAAAAACCAAAATCTTACCCCCAAAAAACCCCAAATCCAAAAGTTATAAATGTACATTAAAACCAAAAACTATATAAATGAGATTTGGTTCTTAATTTTTGGATGATATGAAGAGATCCATAAATAGATGTTATTCCATGAAGAATGTTTCGAATGTCCTACTCTGAATAGGAAGTACTGTTCATTGAGACTGGACAGACTTGGAAAATACATGAAACGTGTTGTTTTAAGGCCCTCTGGGAATCATAATATCAACAGTTCTCTGGAACAAAGATAGATATTTAAAGTTGCATTTATAACTTTTTGCTTTTAAATGTTGCTGTTTTAAAAAGTTTCAGAGACTCACATCAAAAATGCATTGTAATAAACAGAGCTTCTGATAAGACCAAATGCAAGATATAAGATCAGGTAAACATTCACCCTACTTTGAAGTCATGAATACATTTAAGGCATATGTATCATCCTAAAAACAGTCTTTCCACAAGCAGAAAAGCTTGCATGCTACTTGAGTTTTTGAGCTAACCATTTCTGCTGTATCCTGTACTGAATTCAAAGCAACACTTAAAAAGTGTCATTCATATAGACTGATAACTCATAGATAGGTAAAGGTAAAGGGACCCCTGACCATTAGGTCCAGTCGTGACCGACTCTGGGGTTGCGCGCTCATCTCGCATTATTGGCCGAGTGAGCCGGCGTATAGCTTCCAGGTCATGTGGCCAGCATGACAAAGCCGCTTCTGGCAAACCAGAGCAGCACATGGAAACGCCGTTTACCTTCCCGCTGTAGCGGTTCCTATTTATCGACTTGCATTTTAACGTGCTTTCGAACTGCTAGGTTGGCAGGAACTGCTAGGTTGGCAGGAACTCATAGATATTGTCACTGCAATTACCGGTATACAGTTCTGGTTCCACATTTGATGGGTCCCTCCTAATTTTTTCCTAAGAGAATTATATGCATTTCACATGACTACTGCAGTGCTGCAGTGCTTCTCTTCTCTGATCTAGAGCAAGGCAGTCACAATTGAATTTAATGAGTTGAGTTAGTAATGAGAGCATACTGAAATTTATTTGCATTGAATCCTATGGGGCCTGTATAATAAAGTTTCCTTCTACAATGTATGAAATTTCCCAGTAAAACTGAATGGAACTACTCATAATATTCATTTCCTAGCATGTTGCATGGATAAAAAATACCGTTAATATGAAAGAATTGCATCAGTCTGGTTATATGAATATGGTCAAAGCTAGGGTTGCAAATGGGGCATATGGGTGGAAGGAAGGGAGATTATTATTACTGTGGGAGCCCAGAGCTACGAAGAGGATAACTCAAGGCGGCTGTCATGTGGTCAAGGATCACACCCCACTGAGGAGAAGATTGAATGCAAATAGTGTTCTGTTGGTTGTTGTTGTTGTTTAGTCATTTAGTCATGTCCGACTCTTCATGGACCAGAGCACGCCAGGCACTCCTGTCTTCCACTGCCTCTTTGCAGTTTGGTCAAACTCATTTTAGTAGCTTCAAGAACACTGTCCAACCATCTCGTCCTATGTTGTCCCCTTCTCCTTGTGCTCTCAATCTTTCCCAACATCAGGGTCTTTTCCAGGGAGTCTTTTCTCATGAGGTGGCCAAAGTATTGGAGCCTCAGCTTCAGGATCTGTCCTTCCAGTGAGCACTCAGGGCTGATTCCTGAAGAATGGATAGGTTTGATCTTCTTGCAGGCCATGGGACTCTCAAGAGTCTCTTCCAGCACCATAATTCAAAAGCATCAATTCTTCGACGATCAGCCTTCTTTATGGTCCAGCTCTCACTTCCATACATCACTACTAGGGAAACCATAGCTTTAACTATATAGGCCTTTGTCGGCAAGGTGATGTCTCTGCTTTTTAAGATGCTGTCTAGGTTTGTCATCGCTTTTCTTCTAATTTCGTGACTGCTGTCACCATCTGCAGTGATCATGGAACCCAAGAAAGTAAAATCTCTCACTGCCTCCATTTCTTTCCCTTCTATTTACCAGGATGTGATGGGACCAGAGGCCATGATATTAGGTTTTTTTTTTATGTTGAGCTTCAGACCATATTTTGCGCTCTCTTCTTTCACCCTCATTAAGAGGTTCTTTAATTCCTCCTCACTTTCTGCCATAAAAATTGTGTCATCTGCATATCTGAGGTTATTGATATTTCTTCCGGCAATCTTAATTCCGGCTTGGGATTCATCTAGTCCATCCGTTCACATGATGAATTCTGCATATAAGTGAAATATGCAGGGAGACAATATACAGTCCTTGGCAAAGCAATAGCAAAGCAGTTATCACGATGAACCACCTGAATCCTTGCAAA
Source organism: Zootoca vivipara (assembly GCF_965207765.1). Classification (NCBI taxonomy): domain Eukaryota; kingdom Metazoa; phylum Chordata; class Lepidosauria; order Squamata; family Lacertidae; genus Zootoca; species Zootoca vivipara. Next base: position 62,594,613 of record NC_142587.1, read on the forward strand.
TCTGAAAGCCTGCGTTAAGACTCCCTAGTTTGTTATACCTATTAAGAAAACCATAATTAACCGTTTGCATGACTGGACAAATGGAACGATTCCTTTGACAGTCTGTATCATAGATGGACACATACAGTGTAGCAAAGACACCTGATAAAGAGAAAGGATTAAGAGATTTCTGTGGAAGACACTTTCCCATGCACTGATCACTTTTTAAAATATATAGAAGGTGCATTAGCTCCTGTTGCCAAGCTCTGGTTCATCGGGTTTGGACTAAGACCAGGCATAATTGCATTATGGCTGACAATAGTCTTAAAGCCCAACCGATGGGGGAAATGGGCCTACTTGATAAAGGATAAAAAATTAAGATAATTTGTTTTCCCGGGGCACCTGTCCTCACACTAGATTGTTGAAAAACAACCTCTGCATGTGTATCACAGATTGCTTATGTGATTTGGTATAGGGTGCTCCCACGGTTCTCAATGCACAGCTAAAATGAGGGGGGTGTCAGTAAGGGAAAAAATATTAGTTCCCCTGAATTCTGTGTATTTGGACACAGTGCATACCCCCCCCCCCCAAGTTTTTGAGCACAAAATGTTTTTAATCAGTAAAATATAAAAGACTTTAACAGTGTTTTTCATATTTGAATTTGTATGAACCATCATTCCCCACTTTCAAACTTATTTGATCTTACATACTCCTTAGAATATGTTTAGCATGCTTAAATCTAGTGTCTGCCACAACATTGCTTGGTGGCAATGTTGCTGAGTATGAAAAAAGGGGTGCTTGCTTTGTCTTGTTGACAAGTCAAGATGATGGTCTTCAACCTGAGGTCACCAACTTGGTGCCCTTAGTTACCATGAAGTGTTTGACTTCCCATGGTGCTCACAAACCCTGAGCTGCCTCACCATCAGTGGGTGAAGGTGGTATATAGAGCCAAAGGAGGAAGTTAGAAAAGCCACACTCTCTTGCACTTCCTGTTTCAATTCCATTTCCTTGTAAAGCTCTGATCAGCACCTGAACAAAGCAATTGAAAAGGTAGGAGGGAAAACCCCAGCATATCATAGGTCAGGCATAGGCAAACCTCAGCTCTCCAGATGTTTGGGGACTACAACTCCCATCATCCCTGACCACTGGTCCTGTTAGCTAGGGATGATGGGAGTTGTTGTCCCAAAACATCTGGAGGGCCGAGTTTGCCTATGCCTGTCATCATAGGTCATCACTTGGCCCCCAGTTATGTTCTCTGATTTGTTGGTGATTTTGTTGTCATTGTATGGAAAATTCATGAAGATCCATGTATTAATTTTACTGTGCAACCTACCAATGTAAGCTTTCATTTGATTTGAGGGGTGGAGGGGACCCCACCTAAAATAATAAAACTAAAGCAGATCCATTTGAATTCTATTGGATCCGGCTCTTACCCAGAGCCATGGAAAAGCAAACAACAGAAACTAGAGGAGGTGTCCACAACACTCTTTCAAAATTTCCTATGAGGAAAGGGTGAAGAAGTCGAGTAAGAAGCAACATGAAAGGCATTTTAAAACATTTGAAGGGCTGTCACATAACTATGGATCAAATCAGTGCCGGCTCTAGGGGTAGTCTGGGTGGTGCAGGGCGCCAGGGCACCGGCGCCACGCAGAAACCGTGCTGCGTGCTGTGCCCGCCCACCAGCCGTGGCAAGAAACAGAGCAGGGCGGGGGCACTGGAGCGATCTCTGCACCACGGCACTAGGGCGCCCGACGTGCTTGAGATGGCCCTGGATCAAATTTATATCCTGTCATTCTGAGGGTAGGTCCAGTATGTCCAAAATAGAAGAAGAAGACGAAGACGAAGACGAAGACGAAGAGGAGGAGGAGGAGGAGGAGGAGTGGGCTTCCTGCACTGACAAGAGTTCGCCTAGAAGCCCTTTGAGGTCATTTCTATCTCTATGATTCTAGGAACTCAAACAGGAGAAAATCATGAAATAGTATCAGGTTTAAATAAAGTTTGGAAAACGAGCCCATATTTTACTTATTTATTTAAAGGAAAATTGAGCATAATGAGAGAAGGTTCAAAGTGCTTCCAGATGTGTTCGCACGCGCACACACGTATAACAGTGAATAGTGAGATCCTGCTTTCTCTTTCCAACAGCAGTATAAAGAAAAGGTCGTGATGGCTTTGGAAAGAGAATCAAATGGAGATTATCACATGAGCATCCTTTAAATCCTATTTCTCATCTATATTCATACATGAACTTTGGTTCCAGATTGTAATAATGAATATTAGGGTACAAGGGAGAAAACATCATCTGTTCAGCATGGCTAGTCGTTTAGAGTTTCATTACAAAGCAAAACAACTTGCAAGCAAAGTGATTTCATCAGCATATTCAAGCCACAAACCAGCTTCTCCTGAAGGTCATTTCAAACACCTTTTTTTTTAAAAAAAGAGAAAGTTATGCTTTTGATCCAGCAATGGAAGCTGTTTTTCAACTGCCCCCTCCACAATTCTATAAGAGTACTGCTATTCAGTTCCAAAAAAGAAAAATAAAGGAAGACAGCTGCAACTTTATGATCAATAATATTTCAAGTGAAGGCCATTTTTTTTGTTAAAAAAAATTCAATTAGAATTATTTTTGTACCATATTCTGCCCCAAGTACAAAGTATTTCAGTAATGCCTGGACCTTGTGGTGCTCTATGTAAGGATACTATCTCATCCTGGTCACCCACACACCTCCCAGCTGTCAAAGACTAAGCCAATCTTAGTAGACCTAAGACCAACAATGTATGCTAGATGCCACATAGGACCTAATTTAATGTCGATACAAAATAAAAACATCCTTCCAGTAGCACCTTAGAGACCAACTAAGTAAAGACTCACTAGCAGGGTTTGAATAAACACTTACAATTAACAAAACAAATACCGAAATTATAAAGATGATGTTAAAATGATACGAGTATACTAATATTTAATATAAAGAACCTAAGATTTAAGATACAATAAATCAAGCTGGAGAAGTTAATATGTAAAAAAATCCAGAAGAAGAAGTTGAGGGAAGTAGGGGGAGGGGAAAATTTGGGAATTGTTTTTCTTTCTTTTTTGTTATTTGATATGTTGTTACTATGATAAAAATGTAAACCTCAATAAAATTATTATTAAAAAAAGAGAATACAAGCAGAGTGAAAAGTGCACTATCTCCAGAACCTTCTCTCCAATTTGTATAATGAAATATATTTTCTGAGTTTGTTAGGTTATGAGGTAGTAAACCAAGAAATAGAGAAGGTGAGAGAAAACCAAGCTTGTTCCAAGATCTCCGGTTATAATTCTTCAAAATTTATCACTGTGGCTGTTACTGAATAAAGTTTATTCTCAGCAGGAAACCAAACTGGGAGATACATTGCCTTCCATTTATCTTCCTAATGAGATCTAGAACTCCCTGCTGTGACACGGTTGTAAAAAGTGGCAAGCTATTGGACACGATGAGCTTTGAGACTATTCCTGCTTTCAAAAAAGAAGCAAACCAACTGTATAATGTCACATAATCCTAATTACTAGAGAGTTTTTGCAAAAGTGTATGCTTATCAACATGTTTTTCAACAAACGATCACAAAGTGCATTAAATCATTTTCATAGCTCCGCTGGAAATCAGATATTAGATTAACTCAAATAATTGCTAATTCAAAATTATAATGTTTTGTCAGACTCCATATCTATCAGCACTTTGATGAAGCTAAGGATGCCTGGATGTATCTACACAGGTATATGCAGATCTTCTGCATATACTGTTCTGAACTTAATTTAAAGAAGCTTGAGTGGAACTCAGCTTTTGAAATGGGAATTCCCCGTATCCTCTCCCATTGCTGCCCATGTGCTGTCCTCAAAGACAACCATTCCTGAGTGTCAGGCGTCTGCCAGAACAGTGTGAGATAGTCTGCAACAAAAGAGAATTTGTTGAACTTGGAGAAGGGGTCTTGTGCAAACAGAAGTGACTTCTGCATTTGTACAGAACTCCCTGGATCCCTTTGTTTGCACACCATCTTGCATGTAAGAAAGGAAGAACAGAACTATGAACATTTATAATTCATCCACAGAGAATAACAGAAAAGACCCACAACGCTAGGACTTTGGGAGTTGAAAACTTCCTGTTCCAATTCCAGAACATTGCTGTTGTTCGTTGGATTAGTCACAACACTTCATATTTGGCAGTAACCGAGTTCAGAGGCAATGAATTGGATTCTTAAAATAAAAATAAAAATGGGTGCAGGGTCCTTCAGATTTGTCTAAAATGACATGGAGTGGGAATAATGAATCTGGCAAATATTTGACATCCCTTCCCCACATTGGAGTACATCCTTCACACACCCCACCCAATTCCAAGCCTTTAAAAAATCTTACATCTCTCTGAAGAAGCCAAGTCATGCCCATGTATACATCTTTGCATTGCGACCTGTTCTTCAGAAACTAGATATGTAGTGGATTTCCAAGCACACTGCTACCTTAAAAAAAAGTGACTGGCCCCATGTTGTTATCAAAAGCTATTTTTGTTGTGTTATACAACCCTCAGACACACCATTCAATCAAGCAAAACACTTATATTTCATGAATTAAGTCCCTACTGCGCGAGTCTAATAAATTACTGGTGAATGTTTTATAAGTTAGTTAAGACCAGCCAGCCTTGCATTTGCTAGAAATACCATGAAGATGTCTTACTAAGAAATGTATGCTTTCAGTAATGCTCCTTATACCCACTTATCTGTACATGACAAAAACAGTACCTGAATGGAAGAGATATCCAAAGCCAGCCCTTAATCTGGTTCTTAATCCGGCAATCAATGGTCTCCTTTTCATATCCACTAAACATCACCATTTTCCCTTTCTTCCTAAAATGACTGACAACAGCACATCGTTTGTACACAGGGCACTGCACATTCTGGTTCCAAGTGTACAGCTCCATGTATTTCAAGTCTTTGGAGTGGTTAACAAACTTTATATAGAGAATAAATAAATTTATAAAATGAATATTTCATATTAGAAAGGAGAACTGATTGATATTACTTAGTAGAGTGTCCACCTGTCAGAGATTTGCTTAGCTTTAAATAATCATTCCCAAATGATTGTCTTTAAGGCTGCAATCCTATACACACTTACTTTAGAGTAAATCTCATTGAGCTCAGTAGGATTTACTTCCAAGCAGATATGCATAAAATGGCACTGTAAGAGACATGTTCAAGCTCAATCTAGCCAAACACTTTTAATCTCTATTGTCTTCATTAAGTGAAGCATATGCTGACATAAACATCAAACACTCTCCTTATAGCAAACCTTTGATTTTAGAAACATTAAATTATATTCCCCTCCAACCCAGATAATAAAATTTATTTGAATTGCCACAAGTCCCCCCCCTGATACTTTTTCTCTATCTTTATCAGCAGCCTAACAAGCTAAAATTCTAACAACAAACTGCAGTGACAGGGGAAAGAGTGACATGCAAAGTCACACCTGCTGAATTTCTGCCCACTTGTTAAAGGCGCAGGAGCCTACAAGAAAATGCCTCAACGCCTTCCACAGGCAATGCATGAGGACAATTTTGGGCATCACGTGGCAGGACAGAGCTCACCCAAACTCACGTTCTCAGCATGTTCACTGTCCTGTCTCAGCGATGTCTATACAGGCTTGATCAAGTCCACAGAATAGAAGATGACAGGATCTCCAAAACATGCTCTACAGGGAGCTGGCTTCAGGCATCAGACCCATTGGCACATCAACTCTGTGTTACAAATATGTCTTCAAACGTGACATGAAGGTTGGCAACATCAACCCCGCCATGTGGGAATTCCTTGCAGACAACCACAGTGCCTGCAGATAGGCAGTCAGGTTATGTATCCATAGCATTGACCAGAGGAGGAATGACTCATAAAGAAGAAATGCTATGGTACACCTGCATCAGCACAATCAGATGCTGTCATCTGCCCCAGCTGCAACAAAACATGTCTCTCCCATATTGGTTTCTACAGCCGCAGCAGGCGCTGTATCTCTTTAATGGTTTGCCTTCACCCCTGAAGTCACACCCTTCCATTGTCTTCTGAGACAGACTGATGTAAGAATGGTTTGGCAAGAAAGTCAAATTCTGAAAAACAAAACAAAAGGAATTTATTTTGAAAGTGTTAAGAGGTAAATCAGTGAGTTACTATTCTGAGCCATAATGAAATGTATTATATACCGGTACATATCACTCTTGCACACACTCTATAGAGAATCTTGAATAATGAGCCTTCATGATACGAGAAGATAAAAGACAAAAGGAAATCTAATTTATCTCTCAATTATTTTTTCTTCCAGTTGTTGACCAATAAAAATGCAATAAAAATGGCTCTGATGAGATCTGCCTGTGGTTTACAGAAGTGGTTGGCAGCATTCCTTGTGAGCCTGATATATTTTATGACATTTTGAGTTCTTTTGCACTTCACAGATAGACATAAAAATGAATTGTACACTGCAGAAAGAAACCAAATAAGCAAAGTGAGATTATGGATAAATAGACATATGCGAGCACACTACATTTCTGCATGTTTCACAGCCACAATTTTGTTTCATCAAGCAGTTTATGCTGCCTTTGACTTTCAAGATCTGGATTCCTTTCCATAGAGAAAGATGTGATTTCTTTTTGCAAGTTCTACTGGCCATCCAGAAGGACATATTAAACTAGACTTTCAAGTTCACTTCAAATTTTACATTGTAGATAGATTTGAAGATGCTTTCATCAAAAACACAAAAGTTTAACAAGAGAGGCATGTCTCTAAACACAAGGCGACACGACACATGGCTGTTATGAAGGAGGAGAGTGCTGGTCTATGGCAGTGCTTTTTGAACGATGTGATGTGGTGCACAGGGAATTTATTCCCCATAATGTGCTAGGGATCAGTACCATATTTGGTCACCAAAGCATCCCACCCAACTTGGGCTGTGGACGGCTGGACCAGCACTAGAGCCAGAACCAATGGTTTGGCGATCAGCATCAATGCAATTGATATGCCGTTACTATATGTCACCACACCTGAGACTACACTTCATACTTTAATGGTTGCCTGACATTTGCTTCTGTCCTCAGAACAGATTTAAGAACATAAGGTGAGCCTGGTGGATCAGGCCAATGGACCATCTAGTCCAGTATCCTGTTTTCACAGAGGCCAACCAGATTCCTGCAGGATCTGAGCACAAGAACACTCTCTTCACATATAGTTTCCAGCAACTGGTATTCAAAAGCATTACATGGAGGCAGAGTATTAGTAGTAGTAGCAGCAGCACCCTTCTCTGTGAATTAGTCTAATATCTTTGAAAGTCATCCAAGTTGGTGGCTATTACTGCTTTTTGTGGGAGCTGTGATGAGCTGTGTGAATAAGTCTCTCCCCACCCCCACCCCCCCTTTTATGTGTCCTGAACCTTCCAACATTCAGCTTCACTAGATATCCACAAGTTATAGTGTTTGAAAGTCAGGGTATGAATTCCTACATCAAAAGAAACAAACTTCCACTTGCCCCTCTCCACAAGTCCACTGTCCTCAGTACACTGACCGTGAAAGGCCTTCAGAAATGAACACCTGAAGTGTAGAGACCATAGCAGGGAACAGATGACTTAGTCCTGCAGAAAAATGAAGAGAAAGCAATCAGAACATCACAACATTTGGCCATGTACTGCTGTGTCATTCTTTTCCCAGCTTGTGTCATTGTGATAGGGTACCTCCCCACCTAAAGGTAAAGGTAAAGGGGCCCCTGACCATCAGGTCCAGTCGTGTCCGACTCTGGGGTTGCGGCGCTCATCTCGCTCTATAGGCCGAGGGAGCCGGCGTTTGTCCGCAGACAGCTTCCGGGTCATGTGGTCAGCATGACAAAGCTGCTTCTGGTGAACCAGAGCAGCGCACGGAAACGCCGTTTACCTTCCCGCCGGAGTGGTCCCTATTTATCTACTTGCACTTTGATGTGCTTTCGAACTGCTAGGTGGGCAGGAGCTGGGACCGAGCAACGGGAGCTCACCCCGTCACAGGGATTCGAACCGCCGACCTTCTGATCAGCAAGCCCTAGACTCTGTGGTTTAACCCACAGCGCCACCTGGGTCCCTATACCTCCCCACCTACCAGCACAATTTTTGAGTCACTTATCCTTGCCCTGCTTCTTGACCAAGCACAGCATCTTTCAGATTAGTACGACACAGCATGTGCTTTTGACAGGTCTTTGAAACATTGTTTTGGAAACAGGTGTCAGGCAAAAAGGACTTTATATCTCATTTACAGGCTAGGTCAGGTTGAAGAAAGAATGAGCAGAACAAGTTCACTCCATCGTGCTGTTCTGTGAACTGTTACACACAGAGACTAGGAGTGGAAGACTTTGCACTGCTAAGCATGTAGAACTTCATCACCACATGCAAAGGTATCTCACGCCTGTTCATAGTTCCTCACAGGAAAGCAATTCCTAATGGCTAAGTGCCAAACCATTCCCCACTGCAAGACAAAGCCTGCTGTGCATAGGGACTTGAGAATTTAAAATGGCCATACCGGCAAGCTCTTCCCACTGGGAAAGTCTGTATGCTGCCCACAGGGCTTGCTTGGCAGCACAGAAGTGCATGCACTCCCACCCCCAAATTAAGGCTTGCTTTGTGCATATGGAAGGGACCTCAGGTATAAACAGTTAGAAATATTGAATATTTGTAATGTATTGGGATAAGCTCAGTTGCTGATAAAACCAAGATTGCAGGTTCAATCCCCATATAGGACAGCTGCATATTCCTGCACTATAGGGGGGTTGGACTAGGTGATCCTTAGGGTACCTTCCAACTCTACAATTCTATGATAAGAATTTTTTTAAATGTCTGCAAGAATAGTCAGCCCAAATTCTATCTTTTCTCAGTGCCAAGTTTAATTAGAATCCACACATGCACAGTCAAACACAGGTTTCCTATGTGTTCCAATGCAACTTCATGTATTGATGGATGTGTTTTTCTAGGTCTGAAATGAGTTGAAATGCACAGTAATTCAATTCTTTGTGTTCTGGATGACTACCAGAAAAGCACACAATTGATATAGATAAAACTGACACATCCTACTTACAGTATAGTTGTTGTTTTTTGTCATGTGAAGTTTTGATATCCTCTCCCCACAGTAAACACACACATTTTAAAGGACGTTTGGTTAAGAAATAAACTTTAAATATGGAATAAATTAAGGGCTAAATTTTAACAGCTAAGTCTTCTAAACTAAAGCAAAGTCTTTGGAGAAGAACTCTTCTCAGTGGAAATTTGAGATACTTCTCTATCCTCTTTGCAGTTATTAGACAAAGCCAATATAGCTTCACTGAGCTGCAAATTAACTGTGTCAACAAACTATTGCACTTCAAAGAGTTGGAAATTACTTTTTTTGCTATCAGTCTTTTTGCAAATTGAACCCAGAGATGAATACAAAAAAGAAGAAGCTCTCTAAAGAAAAACAAATTGCTACTATCCTTTCCCGAGTCCATTTACATGCCTCACTCAACCCAGAAAAACCATGAATTTTGTTAGCCCACTCTGACTTTCAGTTAAGCTGTCGCAGAGTGTGGTTGTCCAGTGGCCATGGGCAGCTGTGTGAGGTGAGCCAGAAGCTGGGAGATAAGCCAGTAGTTAGGAGCAAGAATAAGTCTTGGTGGCTGAGCACATGCTTTGCTTGCTGAATCTAAGGTCCAATCTCTGGCACCTCCAGATAGGGATGGGAAAAATCTGAGAATCCAGTGCCAGCCAATACAGGCAGCACTAAGACAGATGAACCAGTGATCTGAATCAATGAAAGGCAGTCTCCTATGTTAGTAAGTATGCAACAAAGGACAAACCAGAAGGTAGGGTTGAGAAGAAAGCCAGATGTCATGTCCAAAGAGCTACTGAAGACCGAAGGACAAAGTCAAGGGGAGGAAAAATTCAGGAGAATCCAAGAATACAGGACGACTCCAGGCAAACTCTAGTGGAGGGTGAAATGTTTCTTACTATTGTTATTTTCTTCTTATAGATGTTGGACTATCCTTGTTGCATCATTTAGCTCCGTACACTCATTGCATCACTTGCCTGCACTGGGTAGCTGTGTCTTACCTGCACACATCATATGGAAAAGAAATTAAGGCCTTTGGCTCATTAAATAATCTATGGTCTCTTATTTTATTTTATTTTATTATTTTTATTTTATTTATTTAAAAAATGTGAGGGCGATCTGGCTGCGACATCTGTCACCCCATTGATCGTCAGGGTTGATTTGGCTGATCTGGCTGGCTAGGCAGGAGTCCCCTCCCTCCCTCATTGCTCTATGTGCATCCCTCTTGAAGTTGCACGCTCGGTGGAAGAGGATCACTATCCCATATAGAAGGAGTGTACCATTCTGCTTTGGTCAAGGGTGTACGATAGCTGTGCTCCCCTGCTAGAACCTCCAAACAAGCTCAAGGACCATTTGTAGGAGAATGTAGGGTAGCCAAGCTTCCAAGACTCCAGACAAATCCAAATAAGGCGCTGCATGTGGCAGATTGCCATTCTTTTTAATAAAAATAATAAAATAAAAAATAAAAAAGAATCTATGGCCTCTTAAATATGTCAGGGATATAGTTTTTTTTAAAAAAATGTGCTATGTATTTTGTGGTTTGTGTTTTTATGTTGTAAACTGCCCTGCGGTCTTCAGATGAAGGGTGGGTATATGCATTTAATAAATAATACTGGTAATAGTAATAACCAATCCAAACTTCTTGGAATTTTACTCAACTAATGCCTTAAATACGTTATCAATTCTACATTAGCTGCTTTCTTAATAGACACTTGGAGGGCTTAAAGTTCCGAAGCCAAAGAGGAGATAAGACGGCAAGAATAGCAGAAGCTTAACCTTCTTGCGTAGCTTTGAAAATCTTATACTTTCCCCCCCATGCAAAACATTTTTAAATGTATGCATTACTACAAAGCAGACCCTGAACTTGCCCATCACTAAAAATCTACCACCCTAACCTGCCCCACGACCCAGAAAAATAAAGTAATTGCCAATTAAAAGGGGAATGCATCTCATTAAACAACTACAATAGACACTTTGGTTATGTTAACTGGTCTCCCATGAGAACCTTTGTTTAAATTAACACTCCCCCCCCCTATTTCATCTTATGAGGATGCAATTTTTTTAAAAAAAAACAAACCAGCTTTAGACTTTAGAATCACAGTGTTATTAATAATTTTTCAATTTTAGGTCAACTTCTAAATTTGCCCAAACCAACCCTTTATGGTTTTGTACAAAAAGTAGGAAATATAATCTATCCTAATAGGGAACCTAATCCTTTATGCATATCTCTATACAAATACACAATTAGGTTTGACTTGATAATAAAAGTACAGTAGTGGAAATCTATTTTTTCACCTGCAGATGGCATCATAAACAAGGAACACAGATTTTAAACCAACAAAATCATGAATAAACCTTGAGTTATCCTGGAATGTTTAAAAATGCTATTTTTTATTTTATTTTTAAAAAACCCTGTATTGCCCCCCCCCAAATACCACATTTGCATTTACACACACACACACACACACACACACACACACACACACACACACATGAGCACCAATGCACCTTCAGAGGGAATTCTTTGCCTCAGCCTCAAAATCCATTTAGCCCTATGCATAACCACTCTTTTCGCCCCATCCCTGACACCTCTTTCAACTACACTTTTTTATAAGGAGACTCTTATCACATCATGGGTGGTGCTGTGGGTTAAACCACAGAGCCTTGGGTTTGCCGATCAGAAGTTCAGAAGGTCGGCGGTTCGAATCCCCGTGACGGGGTGAGCTCCCATTGTTCGGTCCCTGCTCCTGCCAACCTAGCAGTTCAAAAGGACATGAACGTACAAGTAGATAAATAGGTACCACTACAGCGGGAAGGTAAATGCCGTTTCTGTGCGCTGCTCTGGTTTTCCAGAAGTGGCTTAGTCATGCTGGCCACATGACCCAGAAGCTGTACGCCGGCTCCCTTGGCCAATAAAGCGAGATGAGTGCTGCAACCCCAGAGTCATCTGCGACTGGACCTAATGGTCAGGGGTCCCTTTACCTTTACCTGTACCCATCACATGAGCTCCTGCTTGCATGTAAGGGCTCTGGGCAACTGGGGTATGCAGCTGTGCGGTCGCCCGGACACATGGGTTTTCTTTGCAAGATTATCCATGTGCAACGTGTAGTTGGAAGAGGAAGCAGATGTGATGTCATGGGCAGGAAAATGCAAATTGTCCCGGGACAAAAAAAATGTCCCAGGACAGAAAGGAAGGTCATGGGTTTGTTGGCAACCCATGTGAAAATCATGAAGCTCTATAGAAGTCTATGCTCCTGGGTGGAGATAGGAGATGCGAGGCTGCAGTTTGCAAGCGAGAGCAGCAAGTGGGGTTTCTCCACTTTGCTGCTTTCGCTTGCAAAACGGAGCTTTGCGTCTCCCCTCCCCAATGCTTGATGGGGACGAGAGAAACAAGGCGGTCAGTTTTGGGTGTAGCAGAGAGCTATCAAACCCAGCCCTAAGCAGGGCCTCCACACATAGGACCTCCTGCTTTGTCTGGCTGCACCACAGAGCTCCCTGCAGGAGTGTGAAATCAATGTGTAAAAATTATGGGATGGGGCGGGATTAATTGCTATTTCATGCTTTCGATTTGCTAACTGCCTCAATTTCCCCATCTCTTGACAGGAGGACAGAGAGATACTTTAGGATTTTATCCGAGTTCGGCAATAAGCAGGGAAATACCGGTACATATTTCTGCCGCTTCTCCCCCATCCCTGAATGCCAGCTTCACTGTATGTAAGGTGATTCCTTATAAAGATTCTTGGGTAATGCTATAATTAAATGTATAAATTTCAGAATCAATCGTATCTTTGCTATCAGAAGTCACGCTTTATCTGTCCTGGGAGCCCTTGGGAACAGAAGGGTGGCAAAGATCAATACTGTAATCAGTCCTGTGTAGGATTAAAAGCAAGAGGAATCCTGTGTTACAGTGCCAGTGGCAAAGACTCCTACGTCAAACAGACATTGCCTCTGAATCTGCCTGGCGACCACTCAAAAGATAAGTGGGTGCTCCTAACCAAATGTGTGCGAACAGATGTGCTTCTGATCTGATAGAATACATGGGAAGTTTTCAAAGCCACTTTAATTGCACACTTCCAAGGACCACAAGCGGAATCATGTATGGAAATCTCATTGCTCTGTGCTATAAATGTACCGCTGAACAGAAGCTCTATTAAAATCCTGCATTTTCTCTGCTGTAATATGGAGCTTTGCTGATATAGCTGTTGCTATTTCCATTTCACTCTTTCTAAAGGAAAACAGCTTAAAAAAAATATGTTGGCATTTCAAAATTCCAGCAGCTGAAAAGAAATTAGCACCTGTCAGGAGCAGGAAGATTTCATAATTGTTTAGAAGAAGCTCTCATACATCCATATGAAATAATCTTAAATCTTTTTTTTAAAATGTACCACTAGCCATTTAAAAGCAACCACTAGTAATTCTTGGAAGAACCCTATAAACAGGACAGTATGTGAGAGCAGACGGGTCATAGGAATAATGAATTGGCAGCTTTTAATTATAACCTCAATATATATATTTTTAAGATTGATGTATATGATGCTTTGAAATGGAGAGATTTTCAAAAAATACATTTGTAATTATTCCCTTTGTTCTACAATCCTGTTAAATGGTGCCTTCTGTTTCCCTGGGCTAGTTCAGTTATTTAATTCTTGTGTTCTTAATTTGGAAATATAATTGGAATTATCTTTGGCAATTTGTATCTCATATTGCCGTCAGTGCTGATTCAGCTCTGTGGTTAGACAGGGTACCTGCTGCTAGCTGCTTAAGGCTGCACTCCTATGTACCTGGGGTAGCATACCTGGTGACCTCCAGTTGTTGCCAGGCAATGACCTCCATCATTCTATCCATTGGTTATGCTGGCCAAGGCTGATGGGAACTGGATAGGGATGGAAAACCTATCAATTATGGTTTCTCTCAATTTTTCATTTTCCAATCTTAAGTTCAGTCCTCCACATTTCTGTATCAGTTTAGGGATTTTTTTTTTTTAAAAAAAAATGTCTTCATGGAAATTCTTAAGAATTTCTCCTAATATTTATTTATCTATTTTTTGTTTTACATATTACATCCATTCATGTCTTATATAGACTTCCTGGCTTATCTTCCATTGTCATCCTATTTCATATTCTTAGTTTGCTACATCTCCTTATGTTTCCTTCCCCGCCCCTTTATTATTTCCCTTTTCCGTTCCTTTGTCTTGCCTATTGCTGCTCACAGGCTTATCCCACTTGCCAGTTAACCTTAATACCACTCTTTTCAAAGCATTCTTCAAAATGTTCCCACTCGCCTCTTGTTTTCTTTTCATCATAATTTCTTATTTTGGCCATCAGGCTCACTAACTCAACAAACTCTATTAACCTGTATGCAAGTTTGTTTAATATACACATTTTTGCAAAGCAGCTCTGTCTAATATAACACACCTTTGTATGTTGCATCCGTGAATATATGCATTATTGTGCCCACTTCAGCCTAGCCTTTGCATTTTCGTATACACTACTTGGCTAGTGAACTGTGCCTCAAAATTCAGAGAAATGTGAATTTTTAAAGACAGATGTGGTTTTTTTTGTTTGTTCATTGCTTTCAAAAGTGTGAATTGGGGTGCTTCCCCTTTAAATGCAAACTGACTATAATTTCTTTCCCATCCCTAGAGTTAGAGAGCAACACTATCTGGCTACCCCTGCTTTGCATTCTTTCCCCAGAGAAAGTCCCCATTGGACTTATTAGCATAGTTAGTGTTGGCAAGCAGCCATTAAGTGAGGAAAATAACCAGAGGTCTCCCTGTTCCTCAACTCCTTAGCACCTGGATAACAGTAGCCTTTCGTATCTGTAGATGTGAAATGTCAACATTATTTTGGTTATGCCCCAGGACAGAAAGGTGACTCTTGCATTTTATGCCTTTTTATGGCACATTGCTGTCAAGTTGGTGGAATGGATCCTTACTCATTTGCGGAATGCCCTCCCTGGTGAGATGAGTCTGTATCCTTCATTCTGCCTGTGGAATTTAAAACCTACCTAGCTGAAATATACTAGCTGTGAGGATATGTGACTGCTTTTAGATGTTTCCTCTTGGTTGTTTCACGACCCTCAGAAGCTTGGTGGGGTGACCTAAACATCCTCCCTGGCAACCCCTACATACCGGTAGCTGTCAAGTTCTCCCCTTTTTAAAGGGAAATTCCCTTATGCTGAATAGGCTTCCTCGCGAGAAAAGGGAAAACTTGACAGCTATGAACTCCTAAGCTGTAGAATTTCCTCCCCACAGAGGTGCACCTGACACCTTCATGATGCCACTCTGTCTTGGCTTTTGATGCTTGAGATGTATATTTTTAGGACTGCCCCCCCCCCCGTTTCTATTATTTAAGATGTTTTGGACTGTTTTTAATATTGTGTTTTAATTGTAATCCACTCTGGGACCTTATGGTGCAGGATGGGATAATCATTATTATATTATATTATATTATTATATTATATTATATTATATTATATTATATTATATTATATTATATTGCCGATTTGTAGTTTGCCATCCTGGGATACTTTGGGAGGAACAGCAGGATACAAATTTAAATAGCAGTCTGTATTGGTTTTAGATATGTTAGGCTTAGGCCTGGTCTTATGTAGCAGAATCTTGAGATATTACCACAGACTATACCACCTCAACCTGCAGGTAGGGAATTCCATCTTGGCATTCTCCCCAAATCTGATCTCAGCTGCCATCAAAAAGAACCAATCCCTTGCATTTGAATTGTGGCTACAAATGCAGACCTTTTGTCATAATGACCATTTGTGAGCTGCTGTATTTCATCTATATTTTAAAGCATTAATACCTGCAGCTGTTCTAAATAAGACCTATTGGAGCGTGGCCTTATTTGAGGATGATTGCAGGCCCACCAACATTTCTCCAATGAAAATAGGGACATCCCATTCCATAATGATCATTTTACTATTTATACCCCACACATCTTACTGGGTTGCTCCAACCACTCTGGGCAGCTTCCAACATACGTATATAAAAACATAATAAAACATTAAACATTTTTTTAAAAAAACCTTTCCTATACAGGATTGCCTTCAGATGGCTCGGGGGTTGGATAACTCCTAAGTGGGACATTCCACAATCAAATCAGAAAGCAGGACAGCTTCTCTAAATCAGGGATGGAAAATATGGACACTTAGAGGGTCTGTGACTGCTGGTTCTTCTTGTTGTTGTTTTGCTGGGGGTAGAAAATAATTAAATCTCTTAATGAAGTAGAACAGGCATCCCCAAACTTCGGCCCTCCAGATGTTTTGGACTACAATTTCCATCTTCCCCAACCACTGGTCCTGTTAGCTAGAGATCATGGGAGTTGTAGGCCAAAACATCTGGAGGGCCGCAGTTTGGGGATGCCTGAAGTAGAAAATGCTGCAAGAAAGGGGTTACCGCTGAGGCTACAGAGAAGCAATACAAGATGGAGCAGCTTCCAGGATAGAAGGGACTACAGACAGTGGGGAAGAAGAGGCTGCCTGATATCTTCCTGTCAGCTCCTACTAGAATATCTAAATGGCCAAGTATTAAAGTTGACAGGGAGGTCACATATATTCAGAAACATTGTCTCACCTCTGCCAAATGCCACAAGGAAGTCATCCAAAATGTTGGCTACAGCTGTCTTAGTTTCGCGGCTGGCTCACAGCCAGACTGAAGCAAGCAAGAAGCCAGATGCTACTGGGAACACCTTTCAGTCTTTTAAAGTTTTTGCTCAGTTTACACCTGCTCAGTTAATTTTCCACAGTGAGGAATTCTTGAACCATAAAACAATTTAATCTTCAGAGAGAAAGGATGGGGAGAGTGAGGCTAAGGCAATGAGAGACACAGGTTCATCTAGAACACAAATCATAGAAGTGGAGCATTTCCAAGCAGTTCTCAGCCATGCCCCAGAATTACACTTCCTAAAGCAGAAGTGCAAACGGTTTATCACTGAACTGAAAAAACTTCCTTTCACAGCTCCATTCACAAGTGGCAAAAGTGGAGAAGCATCTTAAGCCGTTTTGGGTTGGGGAGGGAAATTCATAAAATTTGCAGGAATCAAGGAACTTACCTGGTGAAAAGCAGCAGTTCCTCTCCCACTTACATTTTTAAATTTAATTTCTCTGTTGCTGATTGAGGTGACAGAACAATGAAGTTTGTAATTAGAAGGAAAAAATTAAAAAGTTGCTGATGCCACATCTTGTCTTGCTTCCCTTATGATAAACACACATATGTAAAAGCTCCCAGTACAGGGAATTATCATGCAGAGATAAAGGAATTGAGGTATCGCTTGCTCAGCTTGGGGGACTGTCTCTGCCAAGGAAAGACTAAGAAACCCTGTGGTCATGAGTAGCCTATTGTCCTGTGCACACCCAGCCAAGGAAAGCAAATGACAGGTAGTTAATCCTTTACTTTCTGAAAGGCAGCGCTTTGCCCTGGATCTTAGGCACTATGTAAACATGCGTAACTGGCTGTTGTAACAGAATGTGCAAAATCTTATTCAAAACTTTGTTCAAAAATTTATCAGATTAACAAGATCCACATGTTGTTGTTTAGTTGTTTAGTCGTGTCCGACTCTTCGTGACCCCATGGACCATAGCACGCCAGGCACTCCTGTCTTCCACTGTCTCCCGCAGTTTGGTCAAACTCATGTTCGTAGATTTGAGAACACTGTCCAACCATCTCGTCCTCTGTCGTCCCCTTCTCCTTGTGCCTTCCATCTTTCCCAACATCAGGGTTTTTTTCCAGGGAGTCTTCTATTCTCATGAGGTGGCCAAAGTATTGGAGCCTCAGCTTCACGATCTGTCCTTCCAGTGAGCACTCAGGGCTGATTTCCTTAAGAATGGATAGGTTTGATCTTCTTGCAGTCCATGGGACTCTCAAGAGTCTCCTCCAGCACCATAATTCAAAAGCATCAATTCTTTGGCGATCAGCCTTCTTTATGGTCCAGCTCTCACTTCCATACATCACTACTGGATCAACATAAGTCAACATAAATGGGACACCCACATGTTCAAATTATCAACAAGGATTCAGTCCAAAATAAATGAAGTGTTCATGGGGTATCCATGTAGAAGAAAGAAAGAAAGAAAGAAAGTCAATTCAAAAGTACTTTCGAAGTAGAAATAATATTTGAATTCCACAAGAGGATGTGTACATTAGGTGTAGAGGTGACAACAGTATATCCAATTGGCAATCAGGTGTGGCAAACCAATGTCCATAAACAAGGTTCCCAGGTTATCTCCTTTGTTTCGCCCCGGTTGGGGTTAGAGGTATAATGCAACAACGAATTTTTATCAATATTCTTCCAATAAGGCATAGCTGCCAAGTTTTACCTTTTCTCGCGAGGAAGCCTATTCAGCATAAGGGAAAATCCCTTTAAAAAAGGGATAACTTGGCAGCTATGAATAAGGTCGTACAAGGATTTTTGAATTATCTATGTAAACCTCCACATCCAAGAAAGGAAGACTTCTGCAGCTATACTTGCCTTCAAACTTTAAATGTGGACTGACTTGATTAATCCAGTTATCAAATCTACTGAAAACATTAGAGGAAAATATAAACAGAAGGTCATCATTGTATCGGCCATAGTATAACAGGTGTTCACTGAAAGGATTGTTATTGGTGATGTAGGTTAGGTCAAAATCCCTCATGTATAAATTTGCAATGCTGGGGGCACATCTAGAGCCCATTGCAACTCCTTTTTTCTGTAAAAAGAACTGAGACCCAAATCTAAAATAGTTGTTGGACAGAACCAAATCTAATAAGTCCAAGAGAAAATGTGTAGGGGGTGAGGACTGCTGATGTTCGACAAACAGTTCTCGTATAATGGATCTTAGGCAGGCCAATCGAAAAATCATGGGTTTTGGTGTTTTATTTTTTAAAAAAAGCTCAAGATCTTTAGGATCTGAAATATGGCAACCCCAGTGCTTTTTTCCTGGGGGTACGTAGGGGTACACATACCCCTAAACATTTTGTGAATCTTTGTACTTTGTACATTTACTGTATTTATTTTTCCTGTTTTGAACTATAAAATGGTGGTTTTCTTGAGTCAAAATGATAGTACCCCTAAACATTTTTAAAAGAAAAAAAGTCCTGGGCAACCCTATCCTAAGGTGCACGTGACACACACACACACACACACACACACACACCTACATAGTTGGCACAAACATTTCTAGGTTTGTGCTCAGCAGAGCAGTTGTAGCAAAAGCTGAACTATGCCCACCAGACTTATGTACCATCATCCGATGGAGTGTGTGCATGCAACCCGAGACTTCTTCTGCACCGAAGTCAACATTGTGCTTCTCTCTTCAAGCCCCTCCTGGTTCTAGGAACCAGCAGGTAAGGTGATGGTAGGGATTTGACCAGCCTGCCCCTTGCCTGAACAGCCTCTTCCTTCACTTCACTTCTGATCTGTCCTGCATCCCCACCTCCATCTCTCACTGCTGAGACCTTCCCCCCAGCTCCTACCTCACGGGTGGCACTAAACCCCGTAAATTGGTGGCCCCCTCTCCTGGGCCCACCACCATCTCCCCTGCCTCTATCACACACTCATCAGAGCCCTGCCAGAGCCGATGCACCCTAGGGTGCTCGGTATGGCTAGTGGGGAGTCCAGAAGTGCAACAGTATCACAATGCATACATTCACTTTGCACGTGCAACTTAGTGTACAAGGGAGATTTGGGAGGGATCCTATTGCATCCAGCAGGCAAAAGGACAGGATTCTATGTAAGCCCTTCATGTAGATTACCCTTCAGGTTTCAGTTATATTTTTCTATGGACTCCGAACTTAGTTGACAACGTCCAGAGTTCACAGATTTCACTGTGGGAGAGGGAAGATCTGCAGGTCCCCCCCCCAGTCAGCCTGTAAGACCAGAGAAAGGGGGGAAAATGGGTAAATTCAGCTTCCTGTCATCCCTATCTGATTTTTTTAAAAATAGATTTTTATTGGTTTCTTTCTTTAAATAACATTAGCACACAACATGTTTACAGGAAAAAAACATTCTACATACAAAGGAATCATTTACAGTAGAAAAAAAGAAAAAAAGAAAAAAGAAAAACACAAAATACAAGACAAAAACAAAAACAAAAAAAAATCATTAATTAAATAATCATTTACAATGGGTAAATTCAGCTTCCTGTCATCCCTATCTGGTTTTTATTTGCCAATGTTACTCTTTAAAGGACAAACCTAGACAGCATCTTAAAAAGCAGAGACATCACCTTGCCTACAAAGGTCCGTATAGTTAAAGCTATGGTTTTCCCAGTAGTGATGTATGGAAGTGAGAGCTGGACCATAAAGAAGGCTGATCACCAAAGAATTGATGCTTTTGAATTATGGTGCTGGAGGAGACTCTTGAGAGTCCCATGGACTGCAAGAAGATCAAACCTATCCATTCTTAAGGAAATCAGCCCTGAGTGCTCCCTGGAAGGACAGATCGTGAAGTTGAGGCTCCAATACTTTGGCCACCTCATGAGAAGAGAAGAATCCTTGGAAAAGACCTTGATGTTGGGAAAGATGGAGGGCATTGGGAGAAGGGGACGACAGAGGACGAGATGGTTGGACAGTGTTCTCGAAGCTACGAACATGAGTTTGACCAAACTGCGGGAGGCAGTGGAAGACAGGAGTGCCTGGCGTCCTATGGTCCATGGGGTCACGAAGAGTCGGACACGACTAAACGACTAAACAACAACAACACTCTTTAAAGAGGAAATGATTTGTGAAAACTGTTTGTGCAACGCACGCCTATGTCTGTGTAGACATGGGGATGTGTGCTTCCTAATGTTTATTTCCTATTTATGCACTGGAGCATAATTTGTGTTGCTAATGACATCTCTAGATGTCTTGTGTACTGTTGGGGGACAAAGTCATAGGAACCCCTGAGAAAGATTCTGTGATTCTTGCAAGCTCATAAAAATCCAAGACAAAGCCATTGAAAGTTTTGCTTTTGACACCAATAGAATTGGAAGCTGTTATTTTACTAAGTAGAGGGAGATTTTATATGGGTTTATGGGAGCTGCATGTGTACAAGGTGATTATCTTAGAGGCATAATGCAAAGTAATCCCCAAGGAAGAGATTAATTTCAATATATTCATACCATGGAATTTATTCAAAGCCTTTTCTTTGAACCTGTTTGAGGTCAACATTAACTAATTAATCCCAACTACCTCTGCTGAAGTGTTAATACATTTGTTTGCCTTTATTCAAATGTTTCACAATCCTGGGTCACTGTGGCTAGAAAACATGGAGATAAATAATGAAATACAATAGTTTAACTTCCATTCATAATCAGTGTATTATAAAGATAATATGTGCAGACAGTCCAGGTATTTGACAGCTTTCTCTGCATAGCTCCACATAGACAAGGAGTATCGTCCAATGAGTAGTCTATGTGTTCCATGGGTGGAACCAACAAACAGGAAGCACCCCTACCATTAGGCAACATGAAGCTGGTCATTCCAGGAAGCAGTTTTTGCGCTGTGGTCTAAACCACTGAGCCTAAGGCTTTGCCGATCAGAAGGTCAGCGGTTCAAATCCCCATGACGGGGTGAGCTCCCGTTGCTCGGTCCCTGCTCCTGCCCACCTAGCAGTTCAAAAGCACTTCAAAGTGTAAGTAGATAAATAGGTACTGCTCCGGCAGGAAGGTAAACAGTGTTTCCGTGCGCTGCTCTGGTTCTCCAGAAGCGGCTTAGTCATGCTGGCCACATGACTCAGAAGCTGTACTGGCTCCCTTAGCCAGTAAAGCGAGATGAGTGCCGCAACCCCAGAGTCGTTCGGGGCTGGACCTAATGGTCAGGGGTCCCTTTACCTTTAAAGAACAGCAAATTGTCTTTCACTTAGTGATGTGAAAGACTCCTCCAGCTTGCTCTGAAATTTCACTTGGGTTTTCAAGCATTCCTGTGGAAAAGCAGCAAGGGTCCCCACCCCACTCAAGAATCCAATAGGAATGCTAAAAATAAAAAATATAAATAAAATAAGGTTTGTGAGCATGGTTCCTGTCTCCTCTCTGCCAGTTAGCTACCTAAGCAATATTTTCAAGTTGATGATTTGGAGGGAGGGGAAAGAAGCAGTACTTTTTTTCCCCTTTAAAAAATGTTTGGGGTACTCTCATTTTGACTTAAGAAAGCCACCATTTTATAGTTCAAATCGGGAAAAATAAATACAGTAAATGGACAAAAGTACAAAGATTCACAAAATGGTTAGGGGTATGTGTACCTCTGCCTTGAATGGCTGGCAACATGTTTTGTTGCAGCTGGGGCAGATGACAACAACCAGTTGTGCTGATGCAGGTGTACCATGGCATTCCTAGTTTTACTATGTTTTTTACCACCAGCACTGTGTGATTTGGACAGTCTGCTTCCAACACTAAATATCTTATTGGGACTATTTTATTTTATTTTTGTCATAATAACAAGCAGATAAATATCTTAACAATTTAAGAAATTAAACTTTTTTGTTAGAGGATTAATTAATTATCTTTTCCAACCACATTTGCTTCACTCCTCCACTCCAGCATCCATTATAACTTTGCCCTTGTTTTTTATGTACCAATGATCTAGCTCAACTTTCTACAACTCTAGCTGATGCCCTCCAGATGTTTGGGGCTAAAATATTATTGACTCCTGACAGAAGTACCATGCTAGCTGGTGCTAATAAAGTTCTAGTTCAAAACATCTGAAGGGCACCAGTTTAGAAAATGCCAGTCCAAATCTGAATATTCAGGGTGCCTTATCGCAAATGTATCAACAAAAATAATTCACATGCATGATATACAAACAATTGCTCATAGGAAAATCCATTGTCCCTCTGTCTGTTCGAAGTTCCTACTTAATTCTTCATTGGAACGAAAGTGGGTGGCTGACTAACACTGCATTTAATCACTTCTTTCTTTCTATCAGCCCAATTTAAATCTTCAAAGACTTAGGCACATTCATCTTCCCCCTGACATTTAACATTCTATAACAGTATAATTTCTTCCTCCAGGCCACTGTCACCATCATTCAAAATTTTCACTTTCTCAGAAATGTATTCCTTCATTGTTTATGCAGGCAGGAAGCCTAAAACAACTGTTGGAGATAACCCAAGGAACACTGTGAAACAGTTTGCATTTTTTTTATTCGCAGTGTGAATCCCGTTGCAGTCAAGGTTCTGATGATCTGAAACACGCTTGACTAGCAAAAATGGTCTAATTTGTGAAAATATTGGAAAATAGTTATAACTACCCGCCCTGTTGTCGTCATGTATCTAAACACTTGTGTCTTGATCCAACACGGAAAATATGGGAAGGCAGTTGATTAATTTCTTATTAGCATCTGTAAACATTTGGAAATGTATCAATAAACAAAACTTCCACAATTGAATGGGATCTATATCCTCGATACACAAGTTTCCTACATGATGAATGAAACTGCTAAGCAACCAGTATTTAATTTCTGACACATGTGTTTCTACCATATTGCTGTCAACATGCCAAATAGTAGCATATTTCCGTGGCCTTCAAGGACAACTTTACAGCTAAGGAGAAAGCTGTGATCCAGAACCTATGCATAATTACCATGCCATTTTTTAAATAAATAAAAAATACAGACAAACACTAAACTGCCTGTAATCAACATTCAGGAGTCCCTTCATCCAGGAGTATTGGCCCATTGTCAAAGCTTTGCTTGCATGGAAGTCTTTTATCTGAACCATCAGTGTTGCACATAAACTAAAGTAATGCAAGCTTGTATGTATGTGGTCAGCTCAACCCATGACTCTTGTCACCGCAGTGTAGCACCAGATCTCATGGGTACTGCCTTGGTTACCCCACACAGTCAAATCCTGCAGGATTCACAGACACAAATGGGAAATATATGTGCACAGAAAAGTTCAGGAGCAGAAGAAGAAAGGAGGAGGATGGAAAGCAGGAGGTGAAGAAGAGTCATATATCAGCAGGAGATCCAAGAAGATCCTGCAGGATAAGTTATAAACTGATACAACAGTTGACTAAGCTGCAGGATGGCATTCTGGGCTCATTGAGGCCTTTTGGTACATAAATGGACTTCTCATGCTAGATCTTGGAGATAATGGAATTCTCATCTGGCCCTAGAGCTCACAGCCAGTGCAAGCACCCAGCCACCAATGCTGACCATGCCAATCTTCCAGTTTTCTTCTTAGCAGAGCCCTATTCTGCAATTGAAGGTTAGATGGATGGGGGCCTCCTTAATCGCTGCATTCCCATCTATGGAGTTCTCATCCTATGAAATAATAAAAAAAAAACATTTCACCTGTCTCCTACTCTGGTGACTTTATGGCAACAGGCAAATACTTTTTTAAAAAAACTCAGCCCCGCTTTCTGCAGATCCAAAGCCACTTGCAAAGCTTTCAACAGGCCTTTCTGACAGTGTTCCTTCAGCAACCTAAATGGCATTTGGGCTCACTCCTATAAATGCATATAAATATATATATAAATATATAAACCTAGACTGTATATTGCAACTGTGATGCTTCAGTTAAGAAAATGTGTCCTTGAATACTAGCTGAAACATTCCTCATCAAAAATTCTTGATACTTTCCGAGTTAAATAACTAAAACATAGATTTTATTTAATCCCACCCTACAAACTCTCTTCTGTTTTATAGTGCATTGCTCCCCTCATGCTTCTCATTTTTTCCCCCTTTAATAACTTACAGAAGGCAAGACCACATACCCAAGAATGAAACATTCTTATAACCCCATTCTTACGGAGACAATGTTAGTATATACAGTCCTAACAGAAAATCTAATCAATAACTGAATGGTAATATTTCATTTCTGCACTCATAAACGGCCTAAACAAAACCCACACAATTACCAGAAATCTTAATTAACTTAGTCAAATGCTACTTAAAATGCCACAACATATGTATAATCAGGCAATTAAGCTGTCAAAAACAATAATTGTTTCAGAGCTACGAAATGGCGGCAGCGATGAATTAAGCAGCTACCCAGATTACAATCAGCCACATTTAATTCCATGAGATGAGGCATGGAATATTAGTGAGACATTGTAGCCAATCAGCCGGGGGCAGGAAAGCTAACAGTGCATTATTGAATATGCAGGTGATTTATCTGTGTGTCTTTGGGTAGATCACTACATTCAAGAACTGGAAGGTGAGATTCCAAGTAATGAGGACTCTGTGTGTTTTAAAAAGGAAGCTTTGAGACTCAAGAAGAAATTCTTATTAGTAAGTATACCTAATAATTCATATCGCATGATGGGGAAAAAATAGGTTCTAATTTTTTTTAATGGCTGTACACCTATGGAATTAAAATTATGCCACAACTTTATTAAACTTTCAAATGTAGGAAGACCTTGGCTTAGGCCTTGGGTGTGTATCCCTCCCAGCCCCCCAGCTGGAGGTACTGGGGCACATGGGATATGGGGGTACACTGTGAGACGTAAGTGTAGCAGGCCGCCCAGCCCATATCCCCACATGCAGGGTAGTTCACTGACAACATTTCGGTGTATGGCCAGTGACACCCATTACATATAACCCCTTTAAGAGGGGACCCTGGAATTGCCGCCGCAGGGGGTTGAGTCACCACTCCATCCCCCCCCCCAATATAGGGAAGAAAAGACTAAAGCCTTATATATATGGGACTGGCCCCACCTCCCAGCAATGAAACTTGACCACTGAGGCTCGGCACGAACCTCCAAAAATTAACACTGAGAGGCAGGCCAGTCCCTGTTTGCCAGTAATACTGCCACACACACGTTCAATTTTCTCTGTACAGTACAAGAATGCAAAAGGAAGCAGGTGCCTTTGTATACTTCCTTTGCCAAGTAGAAAAATCAAATGCAGAATCTCATTTTTAGGAAAGGGAGGCATTGATCTATCCTGTGCCTTTACAAAAAGAGTTCAGGTTACCAGCTGGGTTGGTGGCTTTTTTATATATATAGATCCGCCTTTTCATTAGAACCATATTTGTAATAGTAGGTGGTTCTCCACTGCGAACAATTGTTTTTTTCCAATGACCTCTGCTGCAAGTAGAATAGTCGTACCATTTTATGCTGCCTGGGAGATGCTGGCAGGCTTTTATGGAAGTTAGAACACTTTGGAGGTGGAATATAGATAATCACCCGTTTCCTTGTGGGAAAAACCTAAAAAATAGTAGGCTGAGCCAACACAGTTCAAGCAGCATCTCATCCCTGGCCAAGCAATCCCCACCTATTTTTAACTTTACCTTTTATCACAAGTGGTGCAACAACACTAGCTGTCATGTGGTAATTCAAAATTGAGGTGAGCTACTCAAGCCTCACTGGAGTTCATACTGCTTACTTAACATTCAAACTGCTGAAATGTACCCCTTACTTTGCAACAGCAAAACCCTCTTTAGCACTGTTGTCTATGCTTCAGAAATCCATTTCCCCCCTTCTCTTTTGGTTCCTGTATTGCATATATTGTGCTGGTGTCCACTGGAAGACTCTAATTCTGAATCTGTACCTGCTAGTCATGGGAGAAATGGCTGAGTTGCCTCCCTCCAGCTGTGCCTTCTCACCTGTATATATTTTCAAGCCTGAGATTCTCTATTTTAAGAAAGAATAGAGAAAGGGAAAGGGAAACCATCCGCAACAAATCATGACAACAGGGGCAGACCGTGAAGGTCTCGAGGGTGCCACTGGTTGTCTCCACATGTTCCCACTGCATTGTCAGGTGATGCCCTGAGAACATGTATAATAAGCTGATGCAATGTCTAATGGATAGGAAAATGCTCACTGCCTGTAGGGTTTCAAAATATTAACCGAAGTGTCTAGAATGTGGGAAACACTGCATTCAAATTTCATATACAGCGTAAGCTGCACTTAAAAGCTACTTGCCTTTAAAGATGATTTAATGACAGGTGGCGCTGTGGTTAAACCACTGAGCCTAGGGCTTGCTGATCAGAAGGTCGGCGGTTCGAATCCCTGTGATGGGGTGAGCTCCCGTTGCTCGGTCCCAGCTCCTGCCAACCTAGCAGTTCGAAAGCACGTCAAAATGCAAGTAGATAAATAGGAATCGCTACAGCGGGAAGGTAAACGGCGTTTCCATGTGCTGCTCTGGTTCGCCAGAAGCGGCTTTGTCATGCTGGCCACATGACCTGGAAGCTATACACCGGCTCCCTCGGCCAATAATGTGAGATGAGCGCGCAACCCCAGAGTCGGTCATGACTGGACCTAATGGTCAGGGGTCCCTTTACCTTTACCTTTTAAGCGTCACAAAAGCTCTTTTGCCTCCCACGGAGCACACCAACTGCAATTTTGGAGGGCATCACATTTTGGAGGGCATCACATGGGGGAACCAGGAGCATAGTATTGAGGAAAATGACTAGCTGTCAACCACAAACTCTTCAAGACTTCTGATTCTGCTTATTCATGGATTTTATGTGTGGGTAGGGGGAGGGGGTTGCGATGTGACTATATGACTACAATCTAGTTGTGTTGGCCTGAAGCCAGTGCTTTCAAGGTTTCAGTGAGAATTAAAGGATGACTGATCTTATGCATGCCTTTTGAGAAACAAGCCTGTTGAATGTGGCATGACTTGCTTGGGAGTAATGGAGGGTCTGTTAATGGAAGAGGGCTTACAGTTTTCTGCATGATTCAGCTGTACTTTATCAAGTAATTATTTGTTTCAAACCATAGTATATGGACTAGAAATTCTCCTGACGTTGTTGGGCTCCAGCTCCCATCTGCCCCACCCAGCATGCCTTAAGGTCATGAGTGGTAGGATTTTGAACCCAGAAATGTCTGGAGGTCCACCGGTTCCCCATTCCTTATGTAGATTTTATACATGCACATAAGGTCTATTATTACACTCAAATAATAATAATAATAATAATAATCCATTTTGGTTGTGATGCAAGCAATATGTTAGATGTACTGTAAATGGACAATGCTTTTCTCCAGTTACCTTACCATGGCCATGCCTTCAGATTCTAAGAGCTAAATGTATTTCTTTTCAAAGCCATGCTTTAAAATAAATGCTTCCATGGTCACCCCATTGTGCTCCCCTCTCCTTCATTCTGTAGAACATGCTTTTATGCCAAGGCTGCCTATTATTCTTTTGTCCTTGTCTGAGATATCGGTATATAATCCTGATGCACAATTGGAAAGTGAAAAAAAAAATGAGATCTTTGGACACCTACAGTTGTCAAATTATTTCTTTCCAATTATGAATTTAGTTTGTTGCTTGTTTTTAAAATGAAATGAGTTGCAGCTTAACTTTATCAGGGTTTACCAAGAACACTTGCCAGCAATACCATTTCCCCACCACCACCACCATCATCATCATCATATATTATTTATACCCCGCCCATCTGGCTGGGTATCCCCAGCCACTCTGGGCGGCTTCCAACAGAAAAATGAAATAAAATAATCTATTAAACATTAAAAATCTCCCTAAACAGGGCTGCCTTCACTTCCTTTTTATTCATTTGAATGAGTGTGGCAAGTTTGTGAGGCATTTTGAGGATAAAATTGCTTGCATCCACCAGGACTTGGCCCTCACTATTACAGGAGCTGACTCCACTGAGGAGTCTATTGCGCAGACTTGCCCACTGCTGTTGGATGAATTTCAACTGATGCAGCCTGAGGAGGTGGACAAGGTTCCTGGCCAGTTTTGTGCAACAACCTGTGTGTGGGATCCTAGCTCATCCTGGCTGATAAATAAGTTCACAATTATTACAGCAGTAAGGAACAGTGAGAAACTGCAAATAAAAAGTATTTAATTTGAACAATGTATGTTTAACCTTATAGGAGAAACTGATATTGAAATTTCAAGTGGTTTCCTTTTTGGCCCAGTGGGTTTAACCTTTATGGGGTGGGAAACCCAGCCAGATGGACGGGGTATTATTATTATTATGTGTGTAAATTGTGGACGGCCATTCCAATAATTCTCTGAGTGTTTATCAGAATAGTCTTTCCTGAGAATTTTGGGCTCAGGAAATAATAATAATACTAATAGGCATTTGATTTTATCCTCTCTGGATTCCTTGCATTTCCTTGTTTATTTCTTAACACGCAGTGGACTTTGTGGTCATGTTTAATAAACTGATGGCATTTTTCTGAATTTAATGAAGTCATTTACAGTGCAATTAACAGTACATCTCCATGCTGTTTGAGGGTGGCAAAATGGGACTGATAAGAATTTTGCTGAATATTCTCAAGGACTGGGGGGTGGGGGTGGGGTAGGGTGGGATGGTCAAATTATCTAACAGGTTGAGTGATGGTGGGAAAGAAAATTTCTCAGAAAACTCCCTTCTGAGAAATGTTGGCTCACTTAACGTCAAATGAAACTTTCTTGTCCATTCGTCTTTGGTGGATGAAGGAGGTAATTGGCTAGGAAAGGAGGATCAGTAGTAGTGGGGACCAAGCCAGTCACTTCACTCAACAATATTAAAGTACATTGGGTTGGATCTACAGTTTCACTCAATGGTGGAGGGGCTGGAAGAATCATTCCAACAAGTGTAGAGCTTAGCCATTTACTTGTGTGTGTAAATTGTGGACGGCCATTCCAATAATTCTCTGAGTGTTTATCAGAATAGTCTTTCCTGAGAATTTTGGGCTCAGCTCTAACAGTCTCCACAAAGCATCTCTCCACATGACAATTACGGTTTCCCAGTAGACCACTCTGGTTTTACTGGGATTTTCATTGAGGGTGAGGCTATCAACTGCTACCAGCCATGATGGCTATGCTCTGTCTCCATGGTTGGAGGCAGCAAACTGCAGGAGGCAAGATTCCAGTGACTTACCAACTTCTTCTTACAATTAACAGAGGCATGTTGTATATATTGCAAACCTGTTATTTTATACAGTGCTAAAATAATAGAGGAGGTGCTGGAACTCACCATGAACGCTTCCCTTTTTCTCTTTTAATGGCAGCCAATAGCGCCAACCTGAGAGGAGACAGAATGGCATTCCAGCTGAAAATAAACCCTGATTTTATGATTTTATGACAGACGATGATGACTTGTTGCTAGCACAGAGCATCTGAAGAACATTCCAATAATAAATACATCCAAATCAGGGCTTACTTGCTAAACAGTTAGCAAACAAGGCTCTCTATATTTCTGGCAATTAAAAAAAGGATGGGTTTAACTTCTCGAATTAGAGAAGCGGCATTTTCCCCTCCATTTGAGATGTCTCCCTGCCAAGACAAGCTATTATTATTACTACTAAACACTGTATGTTTAAGGAAGTCGTAAGTGGCTTCCTCTGGTTATAAAAAAGGGGGAGTAGCTATGTAAACTAAGCCAAGTTGAAGAGTTTACAGAAACCAACTTCCACATGGTATAGCCAAAATCTGCTCCATACGCTCTGGAGTAAATCAGAGAGGCAATAATGGCATATGAAAAAATCTACAATCAGGTTACTTTAACATTATGATTTTATTTTAACAGTTATGATTGAAATCACAAAATTCTACAGTCCTGTGCACACTTACTTGGGAGTAAGTACCACTGAAATATAGCAAGTAAATATAGGTAGGATCAAAGTGTACATAGCAAGACCCCGAGAATCTATGTTTCTGCATTGACATTGCACTACCAAGTGTTTCATGTCTGAGGGTGAATATTTCCTTTGTATTTTGAAGACCCGAATGCTTTTAAATCGAAAAATCCCTCATTAAAATGTATGCCATGAAAACTGGATTGGTAAATTTTATGCTTGCCCTTGTTTTAGGATGCTCATCATCTCAGACTTACTAGCACACCTAGCAAGCCACACACAAAGAAAGCAAGGAATGCCATCTTTAACTGGTCTTAAACCAAAGGATCAAGAATAAATGTGGACATACAGAAGTTATTGATAGCATAGCTACCGAATAGTCTTCATTGTTTCACAGACATTTTTGTTACTAGCCAATAACTGTCATTCATATCCTTGCTCTCTAACCTTATACCTACACAGGACTTGCATTTCATCTCAGTTGATTATCTTTATTTGGGAAGCAGGTAAATCACTTGACCTTCCTCAGAACAAAGCTGCAAAGCAAATTATTTCCATTTGAAAGAAATTATTAGTAGGAGAAGAAACAAACATCCAAATTACCTTCTGTGCACAATTTCATCAAGTAAATTAGGAAAATAGCTCCCTTTGAATGCAGGAATGAGAGCAAGGAAGTTATCTATGGAGATCTTTGATAAATCAAAAGAAATGTGCATGTCTATATATAGTTCTGCCTAGTGATAATTCCTGGCCCTTTCCTAAACAACCATCCCTGTGCAACAAGGGAGATTTTATTATTTACTAATTACAACACAAAGTGTGACATGCCAAGGGTATCTCTTCTACCCGTGATGATAGCCATAACCAACCCAGAGAAGAAATTCTGGCTGCTATAGTAACGGGTAATGGTCCAATTTAACCCAGTTACCCGAATGCTGCTAATTCTGGGGGATAATGATGGGGTAGGTATAAGACATATTGAAAATCCTGGAGTTTTTAATAGAACTGTGAGCAGTACTGTTATAAATAAGGGCTTGTCTGGGCTATGTACACACAAAAAGAAAAATGGAACCAGCAGAGCTAAAAAATCTTCATATTGCTAAGGTAATACATTGATTGCATTAGAGCAGTAAGAAAATGTCACTTGTATTGACTGGGTAGAGGTGGTTGTCTAATTCTAAATGCAATCACCTCTTTCTTCCTTTGAAGAGACTTTACCAAATCTACTTCACAAGGCTGTTACTTAAGGCTTGTCCACAGCAGAGTTTACTGTGTCTTTGCAGTCCCTTGTACCCATAGTCCACGTGACACCTTCAGACAACACCAATCTCAACAGTAAATTCAGGCTGACCCGATCAGGGGATAATCCAATAAGTTGGAGTTGGAGTCAGGCTCCAAACTGCTCTACTTGGAGTCATAGACAAATTGTTTGGGTGTTTAGGGGTGTGTGGATCACATGCCACTTTCTGCTAGTCCCCTTTCCATGTTCACTACTTATAAATACTTGTACATACTGCTGGGTGTGGGGTCATGTCCTGCAGAATTTATCCGCTCACTTGGGACTCTGGGTGGGCTGCTGTTGCCGCATGGCATGGCCATGGCGGGTCCAGGGAGGCTGCCATCTTTCATTATTGCTGGATGAGGTGATGGTCACCTGGTGCTGCCCACCTCCAGCCACATCAGGCTCTCAGGTAAGGGCAGGCAGTGCCCGCCTAACCAATCAAAGGCAGGGGCTTGGGGGCTGCAACCAATTCGCCTCTAGCCTATTAAGAGGGTGGCCAGGAACAGGCCGCCCTCTTGGCTGATGGTTGTGAGATTTTTCCACCCACCTACCCAGTCTTTAGGGGTTGCCTGGGGTGTGTGTGGAGTAGACATATTGCCTGTGGACCTTGCTATGATTTATTCGGTCGCCATATTTGGGGCCGGGGAGGATTTTCTCCTGCAAGCAAATTGGCCAGCCTGCAGGTTTTCGCCTACCTCATAGCAACCGTCACAGCTTTGGCGGATAAAGCATTGGGTGGATTCTTAGTCACAGGGATCGCCATTAGAGGAGTCCAGGAGCGGTAACTCTCTCTGGGAACCCACTGGGGGACAGATGGGCCAATACACCTCTTCCAGTCGTGACCTGTGTGAGGGCGTGTCACCCAGTCTATGATGGAGGCAACTCCCCAGCACAAGTTCAACCCAACCAGGTTCCTATCAGGTAGCAGGTGGGCTGCCTGATGCAGGATACATGCCCAGTGCCTTAGCCAAACCTGCACTTTCCCGTAGTCAATAAAGTTGTGGCCTAATTCAACCCACAGTCTCCTGTGTCATTCTGGTGGCCTCCCATCACCTGCCACAGCCATTATGCCCCTGTGCCTTGAGTTCATTCAAACTCTTCAACTCCAGGATGACTTAGAAGTGAAGCCTCTTGTGAATATGTTGGACCCCTGCATGTTGTTATATCCTAAGAGCTGCAGTTATTTCTCTTGGATTTAGAAGGTTGCCTTCCAGAATCTCTGAGGTCTAGGCACAAAACCAGAAATTCAAAGATGCCCAGAAAGGAAACATAAGGAAAGGCTAAGAGTTTGAATTATGGTGCTGGAGGAGACTCTTGAGAGTCCCATGGACTGCAAGAAGATCAAACCTATCCATTCTTAAGGAAATCAGCCCTGAGTGCTCACGGGAAGGACAGATCGTGAAGCTGAGGCTCCAATACTTTGGCCACCTCATGAGAAGAGAAGAATCATTGGAAAAGACCTTGATGTTGGGAAAGATGGAGGGCACAAGGAGAAGGGGACGACAGAGGACGAGATGGTTGGACAGTGTTCTCGAAGCTACGAACATGAGTTTGACCAAACTGCGGGAGGCAGTGGAAGACAGGAGTGCCTGGCGTGCTATGGTCGATGGGGTCACGAAGAGTCGGACACGACTAAATGACTAAACAACAAGAGGGGAGAAAGACTTTGTGCTGGCCAATGACTGATGTTTTATGGATTGTAATTATTCTAATGACAATTTGTTAATTGTTATATATAATTTGTGCTGCATTTGTGATTCATTTGATTAGAAAGCAGCACAGAAATATAATATAAACAAGACAAAAGCAAGGAGAAAGCCAGAGGAAGAACAGAAGGCGCTGTCAAAAGATAAAGTTTTAAAGATAAAGTTTTAAAGGCTGCCTTGTGTGCCCTCCTTGCCTGGAAATAGCTGTAAAATTAATTGGCAATGAAACTGAAAAACCATGAAGAAGCTATTGTCAGATGCTCATTCCTATGTGAAGCATCTTGCACAGCTTTCTTTGAACTTTCTACTGTAGACAGCTATCCCATTATTACCCAGGGGTGGAGCTAGGGGGCGTAGGGGGTGGGTTCGCCCCGGGTTCCACTCTGGGGGGGGGGTGACAGTCGCGCCCCACCCAGTGACTCCCAAGGCGAGCCCCTCCAACCTCCTGGTAAAAAGCCCGCTCGGCATGGTGTGGCACGGTGCGCCAGCGGGCTATCTACCTGGAGCCTGGACGCTCCGTTTAGGCTCCGTTTTGAAGTCGTGGGGGGGTGCGAGCCCCCTCTACATTGTACGCATGCATCATTACGTAGCGACGCATGCGTTGTTAGGTAGCGACGCATGAGTCGTTAGGTAGCAACGCCGCCCCCCCCGGGTGCATGGCAATTTGCTGTCCCGGGTGTCGTGGCGGCTCGCTACGCTGCTGTTATTACCAGCTAGCATTGCCTAGCTACCAACATGGTCAATGTTTTAGACATACCCTACTGGTGCCAGTGCTGCATGTGAACTGATACTTGCCATGCTAGCAGGCTGCAATGCCACAATCAGGGAGAGCTTTTTGTAGTGCCATGCATAGAAGGCATTGCGTTTAAATTGGCCCTCCCTAAAAATATGTGCAAAAAGCAACAGGAGTGGAATTTTGCCAAGGAGTAGGCAAGTTGGCATCATGTGTATGTATAAATGATGCGTAAGTCACACTTGTGCTTTTTAAAAAAAATGCACATGGCTCAACATCACACAAATATTAGTTGGTGTGCTTCTCTCTCCTTGCTATTATGGATCTGAGGTTTGAAAGCTAATCCATTTACATGCATCAGCCTTTAGCTCTAACTCCATTTTGAGTTTCTTCCTATCAATTAATTGCAGTTGCTTTTGCTTTTGGAGATAATCTTCTCTTCTTGGGCTGTAGAGCTATTCCAAACACTGTTGTAAGAATGCAATTGGAGAGAAATAGTCTCCCAGCATTTCAAGTTCTGCTTCTGAATATAAATGCCTGATGATCATAAAATTATAGTATTTAAAATCCAGAAAGGGATTGCTAACATAGAATTAACAATGAGGGACATGATCCATTCAAAAGGAAACACACTTATGACTCTTGGATGTCAGTGGAATAAAATACTGCCAGAGGGTTATGAATTATGAATTGTCCTATTATTGCCTTACTGCAGTCAAGCACATTTTTTTTTTGCTTTACATTAATTTTAATGCATTCTCCCACATACTTTCTTTTAGGGTATTGTTTAATATTTGCCTACCCCAAGCAAAACGGCAGTGCCATGTGACAGATGGCATGTAAAGCTAATAACATGGACTATCAACTCTCATCTGCACTTCAAAGTTTTAGAAAAACCAATTATACCAAAAATTGAAAGTAAAGGAGCCCTGGAATTCAAATTATGCCCAGGACAGCAAATGCCAGACAGAATTCCAAACAAACTGTGTGTGTATGATTTGGTTAATGTAAAAATCAGTATTTAGCACTGAGACAGCAACTATAAAATTCATCTCGATCCTTTTTGGCTTTCGTGCAAATATTTTCATATACAGGAGCAAATGCAGCACCAGGCAAGTTGCAGGGCTTGAGAATTGTATACTCCTGAGGACAAATTACTAGTAAGGTCAAAGGGAAAAAGAATCCACGCACAACCCTCTTGATGGATTTGTGATCTTATTTCCCATACAACATTCTTTCATGTAGGTGGGTCTTAGCCAAGAATGGGCTCTCCTTTACATGACCAAGACTAGAAGATACAATCTACTAGTAAGTTACTTTGCCCCAGTTTCACTGAAATGCACACAACTAGTAGGATGTTGCCTAAATTCATATTTTACAGCTCAGAAAGTACAGTATTCCAAGTTCTAGTGGTTCATACTTACACACACACACACACACACACACAGAGAGAGAGAGAGAGAGAGAGAGCATGTAATCTGATGCTCAGAAGTGAATCCCATTGAGTTCAGTGGATATCACTCACAAACGAGGTATAGCATTGCAGCCTTAATTCCCATAATACTTCTGACAAATACATAGTTTGCTGTAGGCATAAGTATTGCTGATGATAAAATTACAGATTTTTTTAAATTTGAAAAAATCAGGTCCATAAACTACATGTTGTGCATCAATTTTATTTGCAACACTGCATATTTCCTTGCCAGCTTTGCCACTTTTATTCTTGCAGGGTGCTTCAATCTTCAGCAGCTGCATTACAGGCTCAATTTCCCCCCGACATGGAGATGCGATGATAGGAAGAAATTCAACTGATGAAGCTTGTCTATCATATTTAACAGCCCTGCCAGGAAAGAAAATAAAAATTCTTAATAAGTAAGAAAGTACAACTTTCCATCACTACGATTTTACTGACAAGTACTTAAGGATATTAATCACAGGTACTTCATGTTAAAGAGAGCACCATAACTTCCTTATTCATTATCATTGGCGAAGAGCCATTGTGTAATTTCAAGCATTTCCAAGAATCCATGTTGTAATGTCTTAGCTCTTCATATACATGCTGGAAGTGAAAACAGCACTAACCAGCAAAGTGGAGATTTTCACTAGAAGAATATCCTTCCGGGGCCACTTTTTACAGCACTGAATTACCATGGCTAGTATTCTTCATGTATTTGCCAGGATGTAAGGAGAGTTTTCCTTAGGAACTTACCAAAGCAATGTCTAAAGGTTTTGGTGTTGTGTGAATTACCCATCCATAGGAAACCCATTTAAGTAACACATCAAGTCGAGGCAGCCATGTAAGGGGGGGGGATCCAAAATCCATAGTAGGGCAATACAAAAATGTCACAAAAAGTGTGTGAGCTTTTCAATTCTCCACAATTTTTCATCCAACTAGATTATTTGGGGGGAATCTGTGGCCGCCTAGATGCTGTTGGACTCTTAACTCCCACCAGCCTCTCCACAGGCTCTCCATCCCTCGGCTAGATGACAAACAAAGGAGGTAGGGAGTTGAAAATGGCTTGATAGGAGTTAGCTGACATTAAAATGAGGCTCTCTGAGGTGTTGTGCAGGTTTCAGGTTGCACCTAAGCCTACTGGGAAGGAGAAACATCCATTGGCTAATCCCCATCTCCATGAATATGAAAAGCTGCTGACATTATCCATCTTCATCCATGCATCTTCATCCATTCAAGAGGGAGTCAAATGAGCCTCCCTGAGATAAACAGCTTTGGTTTACCCAGGCTCTTAGTCTGTAATTTGTCTTACACCTAGGGGAAACCCAGCCAGATGGGCGGGGTATAAACAATAAATTATAATATTATTATTGCAGTCGTATCTGTGCTACCGCTCTGCCAAATTTTAATGCAATGGTTTTATTGCCAAAGTTTATTTTAGGTTTTTTTCCACGATTTCTCATGTGAAGCTACCCTCACTCCACTAGAGGAAGGTGGGGTGAAAGGAGGCCCCACCTTTCCAAGGTGGAGATTTTGAGAGTTCTGAGACAGTTACCTTGATGTTCATGAAATATGTTTTCTCAGTTATTAGATGTTTTAAAAACTCAGACATTTCTGTTACTTTGGACTACAAGTGACACTTCATTGGGCAGCTGAGAAAAAGACCCCAGGCATCTGTTCCTCAACAGGAAGCAACAGCTGGCAAGAGCTACTGGAGGGTGTGACCCTTACAAATGGTCCTCATGGAATGTTGAAATGAAAGTGCTCTTCTTCTTCTTCTTCTTCTTCTTCTTCTTCTTCTTCTTCTTCTTCTTCTTCTTCTTCTTCTTCTTCACAATGTAATGTGGATGGTTCAGGTGGGGGTTCTCTGCTACCCAAACATAGGGAAAGTGTCATTTCTCCATGGCAGACCATCTGCTTTGCATGCAAAAGGTACCAGGTTCAATCCTTCACAGCTCCAAGTGGGGCTGCGAGAGATGCATGTCTGAACCACGGAGAGCCATTGCTACTCAGTGTTGTAAGCAATTCTACAGCAGAAGGACCAGTGGTTTGAACTGGTATTGGGTATTTATTTATTTGCTGTTTCACTAAAGTGTTGCACAATAAAATAAGATCACAGCATTGTAGAGTTGGGAGGGATCCCATGGGTCATCTAGTCCAATGCAGAAATCCTGCCCACAGCTGTCCCTGGGTGGACACAAACCATCAAACATCCGGTTAACAGCTGGTCTGACTTGATAGAATGTGGCTTCTTGTGCTCCTATGTGTGGGAATGCAGTGAGCCTTATGGATTTGGGGGATTTGCAGATGACTCAGCTCCCTTCCACTCTCAGCTGTTGATGCAGAGGGGCATATACCGTGTTTCCCCTTTTTTAAGACGTAGTCATTATATAAGCCATAGCAGGATTTCTAAGCAATTGCGCGATACAAGCCATACCCCGAAAATAAGACATACTGATAGACCCTTCACCCACTAGCAATAACCCCCCTCCTGCCAGCCAACTCCCCCCTTAAAAATCTCTCCCCATTTTGCTGTCGCTCCACAGACACGTATTTCCTTTAAAAGCTTGTAAAAATGCACCGAACAGCCGTAGCTGCTGGCTGCCGAAGCCTTGTGATTTCTCTTCCCCGTTTCTGAGAGCATTTTTTTAAATAAAAAGATCCAAAAATAATTTTTTTAGCCAAGCTGTGTAAGCTCTACTTGGTGAAGGGGAGAAAAGTGGGGTGGGGAGGAGATGAAGGCACGAGGAAGAAAAGAGGGGCGATTGAAGAATGCAAAGGCTGTTTTCCCTTTTAGGGAGAGACCTCCGTGCGCGCGTCTGTCTCTCTCCCCCCCCCCCTGCGTGTCTCTCTCTCTCTCTCTCTCTCTCTCTCACACACACACACACACACACACACACACACACACAGCCCACCTCTCGCTTCCCCCCACCTTTCCCTAAATTCCCTTCCATTCAATGCACGTTGATTTCCTCTTAACGGGAATCTCCCGTGTCTGATTGTTGTCTCATTGCTTTTACCGGGCATAAAGCAGCCTTTTAAAAATCCTGCTGCAGTTTTCTTTCTACCTTATGCTGCTTGGTTGTCTGTGGAGCTGCCCCTTTAAGGATTTGTAAGTAGTCTGGATCGCAGTCCTTGCCTTGGGGACTTTTATTTATTTATTAAGGACTTTTTCCTTCGCTGTTTGCGAGCTGCTAAAAGGAGCTGCTAAACGCTGCTTTACACAAAAGTTAAACTGCCGGTCCTAACAACACGTGCTTCCTCACCTCGCTGGCTCAATTGCTTCTCAATTGCTACCATTTACCAAGTCAGCAATCTTAATTGCTGCTTAGCTGGCTTCTTTGTTCTCAGCAGGTAGCTTCTTTGCTATCAGTGATAGCACTGCAAAGTGCTATGTTGTTGGAACTTCAGACAGTCTTGCAGTCTTGGGCAGCTGGCTGGTAGAGATCCTTACTTGCTTTAGGTATAGGCTACTGCTAGGACTGTATCACACAGATAGATTCCATTATACTGGTTTAGATTTAAGAAGCTCCAGTGTAGCAGATTGCTATTAAGTGAGTCCCCACCTTGGAGGAGAGAGAGAGCAGCCCTTCGCGAACATCCCAGGGCCGGGGAGAGAGGGCTGCACCAGGGACGCACACACCTCCCTTCCCTCAGACTCGTAATAAAAATACCGGTACCAGTAAGACATCCCACCAAAAATAAGCCACCCTGTGGTTTTTTGAGAAAAAAAAGTAATAAGACGGTGTCTTAAAAAGGGGGAAACACGGTACACAGCTGAACCCCCAACAAATTTGTTGGTTAACTGAGTAACCCTCTCAGCCTAAGTTCAACATGCATGCTCATTCCATTATGACCGCAACATCAAGCGATGACTGGCATGTGTGAAAGAGTCAGCTCCAAATTATTATCACAAACGTTTGCTTATATCACAAAATGCCCTAACTCGGATGCCATACTTTTTTCAGTGTGGTAAAGTTCATTTCTTCCACTCCCAGGTATTTTGCATCAACTCATCTGATGTACATATGTGCAAGAGCAGCCTATAAATGATTCTCAGATATGTCTCTGGTTCAGGTCTACCTCAAACACACCAGCTTGTCTTCAGCAAGCCCCTACTGGCCTTCCACCTACAACATGAGGATGATAAAACCTTACAAGGTTGTTCTGAATATTAATGAGATGGTTTGCTATCATTGCTGCTGATGGGGACAACTTTTCTAACTGTTAAAGTTCTACTTTTTTTGGAAGTGTTTGCTTCTGCCTGGTCTACTCAACATTCTTCAAAAGGTGCTGAGAGGACAGCTTTAATGTGGTGCAAGAAGAGATTCCAAGAGGTGGACTCCCAAAATCCCTGGAGAAAGAAAAGCCATGAGGGCCCAAGTCTTCTCTCTATTCCACCTCTCCTGCTTACTCTCCCCATCCCCTCTTTCTGCAATACTGCCTAAGTGGCAGCACAGTCTCCAATACCCTACCCTGCACCACAACACGATATCATTGTTGTGCTGATGCAGACTGTCACATCTCCCAGTGATGGAGTAGCACAGGATGGTCCCTTCTTCATCATGATATATGGGGCAGGGGAGAGAGAGAGAGAGAGATAATGCTTAGTTTGTCTAGCTATGCATTGAACACATTTTCAGACATTGCCGGTGGCCCAAGGGGAAAGGCACCCAGCCTCTGTATTAAAGGAATCATTGAAAATCCACAACACAATAAACAGTATGCTTGAGAGAATGAGGCAGAAAGGTAAATCTCTCTGCTTATTCTCTAGAATCCCTGGTGTTCAAAAATCACATATCTCCTTTCCTCTTTTACTCACACCAATTTGCTGCCTATAGAACGGTGCAGGTTTAGCCGAAACACACCATCATTACCTTCCTGGCTTTGAGAGTTGGGCAGCAGATGGGCTGCCGCTGCAGAGCCTGCACTTGTAGCTCCCCAGCCTTGAAATACAAAAGATCACATAGTCAGTCAACAAAAAGCAGCAAATCCATTTCTACAATTGTACCATTAAGTTCCTTAGAAGTAAATCCCATGGATCATAGAAAATGGAGCTAAGTATTGAGGAAAAATGATATATGATTAAGGAAATCATAATATTTGGATGAAGGACCAGGGGAAGCAAGCATGGAAATGGGATTGGGATTGTGGCTTTTTGAAAGCAGTAAACAGTATTTTGTTTTGCTGCATGAATGGAGATTGCTTTTGTCTAAATCTTTTATTTGTTGAGGGCTGTGTTCCCTCATCTCATGGGCAATCTGTGGAGGACCACCAGCTGCCTAAGCCAGTGGTGTAGGTGGGGCCATGCTTTCTTTCTTTCCTTCTTTCCCTCTCTCTCTTTCTCCCGCAAGATATTTTGTAAATATCTTTTATAAGGAAGCTCATTCCAGCAGCCCCAGACAGAGGGGGGGGGCGCATATGGGCCACTTGGCCCGGACCTCCGATTCCAAAGGGGGCCTCGGTCAGCATATTCACAATCAGTAAAATGAAATATTTTCCATTTTGTCTTTATATGCAGATGCGGTTCAAACCTTGAAATAAAATTAATTGTCAGCAAAACTTTTGTGAAAATTAATTATATACTTACTTATTTATAAGACTTCAGTGATCCCCAGGGTAAAAAAAAGGGGGGCACATTATCTACCTGGCCCGGGCCTCTGCCTGGCTCTGCAAGGGCCTGCATTCCAGTATGTAACTTTTCCACCAAAGTTTTAAAACTTAGAGCTTTTTTGTCACAGGAGCAGAAACAACTGAAATTGGACTAGTGATGAAGACAAGTCAGAGAATACCTATATAGCAATGCATTTTTTAATAATAAATTTTATTAAGGTTTATAGAGAAAAATACAAAACTTAATATCTTTTACCTTTTTTAAACCAAAGTGAGACTTTTATCTAGATACAATAAAAACAGGAGGGATTGAGAAATGTCGAGCTAGATGAATTATTCATTTGGAATACTCTGGGCAAACAAATTCTCCTTTTGCTGTCATGAATCATTCTGCTGGCCAATCACAGATATTGTCTCTCTAGTCGCTCATTGCAAGATAGGAGGCATGGACATTTTTCAGTCTGAAGGCAGTGCATGTACTGCTCATAGACTACTTCCTATTCATTATTCATATTTGTTGCATGTGATCAATCAGTGCCAATAGTTAACACAGGATTACAAAATGGTCCCTCCATTAACTGTTCTCACTTGAAGATAGTTTCCCATCCAAATTCCAAACCAAGGAAAAGTTGTAATCTCATAAATACTTACTTGGGATTAGGGTTCCGTGGAGCTCAGTGGGATTGACTTGTGAGTAAAAATGCCTAGGATTGTGATGCATGCAGCTAGGGATAGAGGGGGACTCCATTCTGCCTGCATTCTATTCTGAATTTTAGAGTTTCTGGACTTAAATGCAGATAAGAATAAAAACATCAGTAGAGCCCATCTAGTCCAACATTGGTTCATCATTTGAACCATTCCCTGAATCCAAAGCAATTAACTTGCAGATTGTGAGGTGCACTTTCTTTCAAGTATTTGCACCTGTGTGCTTGGCAGTTATTACATTTCATAAAGGCAATCTTGCATTGGTCAGAGAAACCACAGTATGCCCTCTGGTTATCAAAACGAAGGTTAACTCTTGACTTTTGCTGCCATCAGCGAACACGAGATGGCAGCATTTGCTATTCATGATATTCCACAGACTTTAGCATTCTCAGGACAAAGCTAGATGAATTCATTCTACCCCCACTCCACCACCACCCCGTTTACAGTTTACACAATGGCTGATCCAGTGTTTTATTCCAACCAATTTCCTTTTTACTGCCCTTTGTAACAGGCTCTGTTCCAGCAAATATTTAGAGTAGAAATACCTTGCCCATAAACTCTGCCTTTTTCATGTGTTTAGAGTGGTTTGCTATAAAGTCAACCAACCAGAAATTACCAATTTAGCATTGTGAGCACGGTGTTTTACTGGGTAACGTGAAAAAGCTCACAGTGCTTTCTAAGTGCTAACATTATGCTAGCATGCAGTCGCACACACAGTGTTCCATATTTCAACGTTCCATAACAAAACAGCTTGGCAAATGCACGGATAACACATCACTTTCTTCCTACTTTGCCCCTTTACCCTATGAAACTGGTTAAGCCACCATAGCCAATGGCTCTCATTATCCCTGACCACTGGCTATATTGGCTAAGGCTACTGGGAGTTGTAGTCCAACAATATCTGGAGGGCACCACATTGGCTATGGGTTAAATTGTAGCAGCCCTCCCCCCAAGAAGACACACACACTTCCCAAGAAATCCCTGTATTATTTCACGCTTAATGCATCTTGGCAAGCATAGCAATTTAACTCCTTGTTTAGAAAAACAAAACAAAACATTGTGCACAAACTTTAAGAAAGGTAGTGCCAACCTGTTGCAGAAAAAACTACAAAGAGTCTTGTGGCACCTTCAAAGAAGCTGGAAGTGTAAAAGCAGAGATCATTCTGTGTACAACTAAAGGGTTAATCCTTTCCATGTTAAAATCAACTAGCCATGAGGAAGATGCTGCTTACCAAGCAGACAGAGTGGTATGATGTTGGGTGAGTGAGTCCTGACTGGCTGTGTAGTTCTTAGGGAGCTTTCCTCTCTATGTTCAGTTGAATATCTTCCTGGTATGTACAGGGCCTGAAGTAAGAAAAACAAGACCTCGCTGTTTTTTGTTCTGTTTGTCTCAGTAAAGTACCATCAAGATTTCCTTTCTCTCTTAACTCTGTATAATTTAAGTGACTTTGCTAACAAACTAACACAAACATTCATGGATTACAGCCCGCTTCATCAGATTTGTGAAATGTTACAGGTATGTAGACACATAGCTGGGGTAAGGTAAGAGGGAAATAAAATTATGATTATGTTATTTAACAGTGGTTGTTCACAATACCACTGCATATCCCCTCAATGGTGCAAGATTCCAGTGGCTCCAGGCACTTACCCAGGGTTCAGTTTCCTTGGAATGAGGGATAGAAGAGACTGTGGTGTTTTTATAATATATGGTCTATTTTCACATACAGTATATACCAGGGGTGGCCAGCTCCCAAGAGACTGCGATCTACTTGCAGAGTT
This sequence comes from Zootoca vivipara, assembly GCF_965207765.1. NCBI lineage: Eukaryota > Metazoa > Chordata > Lepidosauria > Squamata > Lacertidae > Zootoca > Zootoca vivipara. The sequence goes on from NC_142587.1 coordinate 62,638,402, forward strand.
AAAGGCTGGCAGTGATCTACCCCCTTTTTGAGGGTTCAGGTCAAAGTTGTTGAACTTTTTTTAGGAAAGGGGAAGGCCCATTTTGTTGAGCTTTTTTTAGGGAGGAGGGAAGCCCCGTTTTTGGGGGGTGCAGGACAAAAATGTTGAGCTTTTTCTAGGGGAACCAAACTTGTTGAGTTTCTTTGGGGGGAGCCAGTGATCTACTGGTGATCTACCACAGACGTCCGGTGATCTACAGGTAGATCACAATCTAGGATCCCTTGAATCCCAGCATAAATCAGGCATGGCTCTGTCTCTCAGCTGCCCAGCCTGCTTCTAGCCTCTAGTTCACATACACACACACACACACACACACACACACACACACACCCCTCAACTCTGGATTTTGTACTTCTAACTAACCACTAATTGAGGGGGGCATCTCTCTCTTCTCTCTGGCACAGAGCCACTTTCTTTGTTACCTTAACCACCCCATACTTAGATAGCCATTACCAAGCAGCTGGCTATTCCAACAACTGAAACTTTGCTAGATCTAGGAATTAGAAGAGACTCAGGCAGATATCTTAACCCCCACCCCTTCCAGACTCACAATAATACAGTTATTATGACTCATGGTGTGAATATCATTCTTCTCTAGGAGCTATTTATAAAGCCAAAATTCAGAGACATTCCCTGGTTTATTGTTTTGCAGCTCTTTATGCACTTGCAAAGCAGCTTAATTAATTCTTCTTACTGGATTTCTCTTAAATCAACATTTATTGCCCCTTCCTGCTCATTATACCTGAGAGATTTCAAGGCGAGCAAAAAAGAGAATATCAGTAAGACTAGTATAATTTCTCAGGGGCATTTGCAGTTCTTTAACTGAACCCCAGGTGGAGAAATTACCGTAATCTAACCCTCTTACCAGCAGTAGATGTGAAGAGCTGCTGCAGAAACTCACTCAGCAGGCCAAGTTAACTAGACCTGGCACCAATTTTTAGCTTAAGTGACTCTTCAAGACAGCTTGTGAAGTTTCTGCTCAGAAGAAACATACTGGGAATTTCAAAAGCAGCAAACATTTTATTTGAGAAGACCATCAAATAATTTTCAGGGATTCTACCTATCTCTAGCTCTTGGTATTTTTTTATTTCTTTATGTATGTACTATATATTTATACAAAGCTATTGAATAGCGTCGTTCCTTGGTGGCTGTGGAGAATCAAGAAACCTGAAGTAAAAATGTGTGTGTGTGTGTGTGTGTGTGTGTGTGTGTGTGTGTGTGTGTGTATTAGAATTAAGAATGGTTATTAATGCTGTGTCCTTTATAAGTGGAAAAGAGGTGAAAAAATGTATCTAAGCCTATGACTTTGCATGCAGCCTGTTAACTGTCAGTTGCCACAGTTACAAAGAAGCTGCTATACGCCTCCTATCAGTTTTTATTCTAGACAGAAAGATTCAAAAGGTCAAGGTTTGAGAGACCCAGGTAATGAGCATTCTGTTGTATCTCATTGGCTCCTAGTTATTGGCCAATGGGATGGCAGAGACTACAGTAACCAAAAACCATTGGTCAGAGGGTCCTGGCTGAAATTATGTAAGAGGGCAGTCACAGCGTTGTCTTCAGTCAGAAGGTCTCTGAGGCTGGCATGTGCAGTTCAGGTAGAGAAGAGCCTGCAGCAGCAGTGGAGCAGATACCACGGAAGAGTGAAGCTGGGAAATTTAGGGAGGACAGGAAACCTTCAAAGTCACTTCTCTAGGATAGCTTCTGGGTAGACTGCCAGCAGAAGCAGGCTGGCCTTAGGAAGAATGAGGACTTTAAAGAAGGCATCTATGTGGCATCCTAAAGCAAGCCTGGCTATCTCCCCCAGAACTGGGAAATATCTTAAGCTATTTCCAAACAAGTCCAAGTTGCTAATGTTCTCTGGGTTCAGCCTTGGGAAGCCTTGGATGGAGACAGAACTCCTGCTGATAAGGGTATGGGGAAAACCCTTGCAGGGGGACTCTTGAGGGAACAGGACCATTCATCCAAGGAAACGCTCAAAATAGTGGGATGAACAAGATGACAACAAGATCAGATGCTACATTCACCTACTCTGCAACAAATGCAAATGTGTGGATTTCTGTCTTCATACTATTTGTAGTCTGCTGATTAGTTTTAAACGGAAATAATGGATTGAATCTAAAGAACAATGAGCCAAAGTAAGGTTAACTGCTCACAATGTGTGACAAATACTTGCCCAATACCATTTTTCCTGTCAAGCTTTTTAAAGAGATTGCGTGCTGTCTGGGTGGGGAAGAGCCAGTTGAAGTACACCTGAATAGCTGGCATTTAGGGTGTTTTGGAAGCTCTGTCCTATTTATCTCTCACACATTAGTTAGCTCCCCCCTTCTTTTTATCATTTTATTTATAATTTTCATTTATACACATTTCAACAATAGTTCAACAATAATTCTAACATTTCAAACCTCTACTTCCTCCTCTTTCTGCAGTTCTTTAAATTTATTTTCATCATTCCCTGTGTATTCCTAGTTATCTTGACTTATTCTTTTATTCATCTGTCCTTATATATGTTTTTGAAGCTGCAGGTTATTTCAATAATCCTGCCAATGTCTTAATCTGTTTACAGTTTGTTTGTAAATATTCAATAAACCATTTCCATTCCTTTCAAAAAGGTTGTTGTCTTGATTTCTTATTCTTCTGGTAAGCTTTGCCATTTTCTGCATAATCCATTAGTTTCTGTAGCCATTCTTCTCTTGTGGTGACTTCTTTCCATTTTTGGGCAAATAACATTCTTGCAGCTGTAGTTGCATACATAAATAAATTTCTATACTGTTTAGGTAGTTCTCATCCTGTAATTCCCAAGAGAATTATTCTTGGGAACTTCCCCCGCCCCGTTCATCCTTTTTCAAGATGTTGTTGGGCAGAATTGCATCTTAGTCTTGCCACAGAAACTGGAAATTGATGTCAGTTTAAGAAAATGCTCCCAGGGTAGATAATCCAAAGGTTTATGGGTTTTGGTTCTCAAGAAAATATAACTGGGTATTTGGGGAACATGGAAAGAAAGGGGGCTGAAAACTCAAACTGTGTCTTCAGTTTTGGAGACGGTTATTGTGATCATCTAGGTGATTTTTCTCCAATATGTACTTGTGTGTGACTGAACCGATGAAAAAAATGGCCCCCAAAGAAATTGAAACCAATCACATCCTAAATAGACATCTGAGTGGGGAAAGGCAGCCATTGAAAAGGATTATCCTGCAGTGCACGGTGTTGTGTGGGCAGAACAGGCTTCTTACCATGTTGCCCATTCAAATCAAGCAAGTATGAATTGATGAAATTTGAATTGCAAATAAGTTGTGCTCTCAGGATGCCTTTTCATAAATCAAATTGCAGGCAAAATGGCCCAAGCTACTAAGCAAAGAGAAGCTATTCGGATTGCATTTGAGCCAGAAGACAGTTTGGCCCAAGCTCTTAATTTTCTCTAAACTTCCCTACTTACCTTCCTTTTCATAGGCACCAGAGATGCATGCCAGTGTTCCTGGTGGTATTCAGAGAAATGTAATTATGAACCTGGCACTCCTCAAGGCTGAGTGGTGGAAATACAGAATGATTGAAAATGAAAGGGAAATAACTTTTGACTGTTACATTTTATTATGTTCACAACCTACTCTTTTAGGCATTATAGCCAATAGAGCTATCAGCTCATTGCAGTTTGCAATGGGAGGTGACTTAGAAGCAGATTAGAGATAGGCAAATGTTGTAGGAAACTGCTCAGGTAACTACCAACTGGTCAGCTTGACATTGATACCAGGAAAAGTCCTAGAACAGATAACTGAATAACTGGTCTGTGAGCATTTAGAAAAAGATACTATGAATACGAAGACGTAGCATGGGTTTCTCAAAAACAAGTCGTGCCAGATGAATATCATTTCTTTCTTTCTTTTGATAGAGTTACAAGTTTGGTGGATTAGGGGAATGGTGTGGATGTAATGTATTTTGATTTCAGTAAATCCCTTTCACAAACCCCCTTGATATTCTTGTGAAGAGGTTCCATTTACTTTATTGTTTAGGTGGCTTTTGTATGGTGCTTTTTTAGTGTGAACTATTTAAAAGTTTAGCATTGCTAGATTAGTCCAAACGCACATCTGGTCCTAGGCTTATGTAAATTGGGACACCTAAGGGTAATCTAATCCAACCCCTGAAATGCAGGAATCTCAACTAAAGCTTTCCTGAAGATGGCCATCCAACCTCTGCTTAAAAACCTCCAGTGAAGGAGATTCCACCACCTTCTGAGGGAGTCTGCTCCACGGTTGAACAGCAGTTAATGCCAGAAAGTTCTTTCTAGTGTTTTGTTGGATTCACAGTAGCCAGCTTGATGCTTATGGGAAGCCCACAAGCAGGACATGAGCACAACAATGTTAATCCCGCTTGTTACACCCAGCATCTGTGATGGGATTTCACCATTGGGAGGTCCAGCCGGCAGCTCCCTCTTCGTCTCAGTCCCGGTGATTCCCATGGAACACGAACACGACTCAGGGTCTCAGCAACTTGAGCACGCAATCAGCAGAGATGCCCACGCAGTTTCAGCGGAGATGATAAGGCAGCAGCAGAGAGGCATTTTAAAGTGGTTTATTTACAGCTATATTACAGCATGAAGAGAGAGCGAACGATGCTTTCTCTCTTCCATCAGATCAAACAGTTCAGAACAGAACTCAGAACAGAACTGAAAGTAAGAGTCCATAAAAGGATATACCTAGACATGTGACATATATCAGCAGCAACATGCCTAAGTCTTAAGGTGGAACTGAATCTCCTGAGAGCTCAAGAGTCATACTGTCTCCAATACTGCAGCCATTAAAAGCCCTTGTCCTCCATGAATTTGTCTTAACACCTTTCGAAAGCCAACCAAGTTGCTGGCTGTTACTACGTCTTGTAGTAGTGAAACCCATCATTTAGGTGCTGTGTGAAATGCTAGCCAGCACTTCTGTGCTCTGCTCAACTCAACTCAACTCGTGTGAGATTCTTACAACTATTTCTTGTGCCTGCTTACCCACAAGCATGATAGATTTGATTGTATCTCTGGCATCAACTTTACAGCCAGATGTTCAGCAAGTTATTCTGCTCCCATAGAAGGCTTATTTTGCAGCCCACAGAGATTTTAGGTCAAAACTAATATAACTCTAATATAGTTTGAGCCCTGGTTTGGAAAATGGAGTTTCACCAAAGGATATAAAGAGTAATTTTAAAGAAGGCTTTCAGAAGGAAATAAATGGAAGAATAAATAAATAAATAAAGAAGGCTTCTCCCTGATCCATTTATTTCCTTCTGAAAGCACTTCAGATCTGACAATTGGATGTGTATCTTTTTAAAAAAATAAAAATCTCACTACTATTGGAACATGGGATATTGAGGGGTCCTATTTGTGAGTCCTATTGTTAATCATCACCATACCATACCAGCACCATCACAGCATGATGTGCTATGCTGGAGGAGACTCTTGAGAGTCCCATGGACTGCAAGAAGATCAAACCTATCCATTCTGAAGGAAATCAGCCCTGAGTGCTCACTGGAAGGAAAGATCCTGAAGCTGAGGCTCCAATACTTTGGCCACCTCATGAGAAGAGAAGTCTCTCTGGAAAAGACCCTGATATTGGGAAATATTTAGGGCACAAGGAGAAGGGAACGACAGAGGACGAGATGGTTGGACAGTGTTCTCGAAGCTACGAACATGAGTTTGACCAAACTGTGTTAGGAGTGCCTGGCGTGCTATGGTCCATGGGGTCACAAAGAGCCGGACACAACGAAACGACTAAACAGCAACATTGTTAATAATTTCCTCCTGCATCTTTTATAATAATCCAAATCTTTTACCTCTCCATTGTATCCAAAATTCAACATTAAACTACAAGTGTTATTCCAATCCTACTAAGAATTGTAACTGTTTACAATGGTTTTTAAGATAAGTTATAAATTTTCCCAATTCCTTCTTAAAATTTTGGTCTTCCTGATTTCTGATTCTTCCGGTCATTTTAGCCTTTCGGCACAATCCATCAACTTGGTCTGCCATTCTTCTCTGGTAGGGCCTTTATCATCTTTCCATCTTAGGGGATCTTCCCTGGAAACCTAATAGGGAAGCAAGATCTGTTGGGGTGTTAATTCTTTGAGCTCTTCCACCCTACATTCAGGTTGTATAGTAAAACTATATATCCTAAAGGCACCACAGTCTCTGTTGACCTTTGTTTCAAGGAAACCCAACTCAGTAAGCACAAACACCCTGGGGTCTCCCACTTCTCAGAGACTGGGGTATGTACAACACTATATATAAAGGTGAGGTGGCTGAATACATATTACCGGTAATTAGAAAGGGCTTTCTTAAACATCGTATCGAGAAACCATTGCCAAGAGATTCTTGCAGCATGCCAGGCAATGTTACAGTCCCAACAAAATCAATATAGAACCATTCACCTCCTCCCTTTTCCTTGTTTGGATCACTGTAGCAGCACAGTTTCTTACAGAAGCAGTGCAGCCTCCATGTCCTGCAATCTCTATATTGCATACATATCCAGTAATGGGTGTTATTACACTATCTCATTAGAGTGAATAGTGGCATGAAGCCAAGCAGAGAGTTACAGAGGCTAAGGCCAGTACAAAGTGTCGTCTTTGTACTTGCACTTCCAAAAAAAGTGTCCTTTATAGTCTAACATACTTGCCATATGGCTTCTCCAGGATGTTGATGGAGTCTTTGGAGCTCTGAAGTAATCTCATTTGCCATTAAAAGTCAAGGTTAATTTTATTTTGACATCTAATTGTTAAAGCAAATAAAGCCTTTACAAGACCAAATTACCTCTAACTTGATTTGTAAGCCAGTCCCATTTGCCAGACCTCTTGCCGCTGCGGCTGCCTTCAAGCCCCTCCTCATTTCACAGGGAATACGGATTATTTTGTGATCTTGTGTTTGTGTGAAGTTGCGCTTGGCTGTAATTTGTACCACAACAAATGGCCATAGTGCTAAAAAGTAGTTATTCATTCCCTTCTCAAAACCAAGCATCTTAAAAGCAGCCTCTTGTTTAAGCATTCCATGCTGCTAATGGAGGTGTACCATTGAACAGCGTCCCAATTATCTTGGCACACACATTAAAAGGTTTCATAAATCCACTTCTCATCTGGATCAACTTGGGAATAATAATAATACACCCACTTGTGCTTATCATAGATCACCTTTACATGAACTTAAGGCACTTGACAGCAATAGTGAGCCCATTGCTGGAAAGGGAGCGGTGAAAATAGATACATGGGTTGCAGCACTATGAATCTGCAGCGCTCACATCCTTTTAATGCAATAGACTATTAATGCATTGTTTATTTGTAGTGTAATCTGAATTTCACTTTCATCTTAGTGCTCATTAATGTCAAACAGACAGGATGCGATAAAAAGGGATCAAAACCAGAAAGTTGTCAAAGCTAAAGCCACTCAGTTGAAAACAGTGTTCATGTAGGGTCATATACAGTGGTACCTCGGTTTAAGTACACAATTGGTTCTGGAAGTCTGTACTTAACCTGAAGCGAACTTTCCCATTGAAAGTAATGGAAAGTGGATTAATCCGTTCCAGACGGGTCCACGGAGTACTCAACCTGAAGCGTACTTAACCCGAAGTATGAGTGTAATTGGTTCTGGAAGTCCGTACTTAACCTGAAGCAAACTTTCCCACTGAAAGTAATGGAAAGTGGATTAATCCATTCCAGATGGGTCCGCGGAGTACTTAAACTGAAAGTACTGAAACCGAAGCGTACTTAAACCGAGGTATGACTGTAACAGAAACTGAAGGAGTGGACTGTCTTCAGCAATATGCAGGGGTGAGTGGAATGTCACTAGGGCAACATATCTCTCCAAAAAGGAAGTTCTACTAAATATATAATTTATAGATTACTTCAATACTGGAACAATTTCTGTAACTTTGTTACAGAACTGCAGTTAAGTTTTGTAATGTTACCAAGGAGGCTCACTTTTTCACCTCCAAATAGATATAAAGACGACGCCTAATTTTGCACAACTCATTATAGCATAACCTTGTTAGGTTGCATTTGTTCTCTTTGTCAACATCTGCTGAAACCGTGGGCCACTTTCTTAGAATTTCATTGCCTATATTGTCTGCTAACATGTGACTCCAGCTGGGAAGGAAGAAATATAGTATTAATTTATCCAAATGATGGCAAATCATATTGAGATAAACATCTCCTAACTGTGAGGCCATTAGGATCATTTGATTAGTTTGGCAGTCAATCAGGTTCCATACAGAGTTGATGCATCTGACAGATATCAGTAAATTTCATTTCATTTCCTGTAACTCTGTCCCATTAATTTATCAGCGTTTATTCTTTTTAAAGCAGTGTGTACCCTTGACAATGCCATTTTAACAATAATAATTTATGGTTATGCAAATTAATGTGTTTGACAGAGAAAACCACAGAACACAATTTCATCAAAGTTATAAAATTTTCAAAGGGGAAATTCAGTTTTGACTTAGTTTGGGAAGAGCCCCAATGAATTCAGTGGGACTTAATTCCAAATAAACAAACATAGCACAGGCTGCAAGTTTCTTCATGAAAATTTTGCATAGGCTCTTTGAATAAATCCAGTGAGCTTGAGCAATGGAACTGGGATTAAACCCACTGTCCAATGCCTAACCTCCACATGTTGAGCCAGAGATCTAAACACAACTCCACCACATATACAACAGCGGTGGAGCATATGGCTATGCTGCCCAGGGTGGAGGGGCACACTCCTGAGGGGGCATGGTGTGGAGGGTGCCTTCCTACACAACACAGTTCAGGGTAGGAGAGGGGTGGGAAAGCTACTGCTCACTCTCCTCCTGCTCTCCGCAGCCGGGTCAGACATGGCTTAGCAACAAAGCTGCTGCTGCCGGGTGCGCCTCGCCATGGCTGAGGAGGCCTGCTCTCTGCCGCCGGGTCAAAAGAGCTGCCCACTCGCCTGTCATTTTGTCAACCCCCTCAGTCATGATACTCAGGGAGGACCGCACCCACCACACACCCCTTCCTACACCCCTGAGCTTGCATAGAGGCGCTGCATACAGAAGTGAGCAGCCAGCATTGTGTAGTGGTTCAGAGCAGTGGACATAATCTGGTGAACCGGGCTCGCTTCCCTGCTCCTCCACATGCAGCTGCTGGGTGACCTTGGACTAGTCACACTTCTCTGAAGTCTCTCAGTCTCACTCACCTCACAGAGTGTTTGCTGTGGGGGAGGAAGGGAAAGGAGATTGTTAGCCACTTTGAGACTCCTTAAGGGGAGTGAAAGGCGGAATATCAAGTCCAAACTCCTCCTCCTCCTCTTTTACTCCTCCTCTCCCTTTTGCAGGGTTTCCGGTACTGGAGTAAAAGGCTACATGGTCAGGTTCTAGCAAGAACTCCATTTGAGTACATTGTGTTTAATTTATTTGTTCAATTTTTATCCCTTTAAATCCCTTTCCACCAAGGAGCTCAAGATGGTGCATATCAGACATCATAAATCTTTTCAGACCGAGGACCCACTTTTAACCCATACATTTGGGGACTCCTTTCTTAATCTTTTACTGTATACAATACAATGGTACCTTGGTTCTCAAACTTAAACCATTCTGGGAGTCCGTTCGACTCCCGAAACAGTTCGAAAACCAAGGTGCAGCTTCCTTGCAGGAGCTTTGTGCACTCAAGCAGAAGCTGTGTCAGACGTTTGGCTTCTGAAAAACATTCGCAAACCGGAACACTTACTTCCGGGTTTGGGAGCCAATTTGTTCAGGAGTCAAGCCGTTCGAGTACCAAGGTACCACTGTATTTGCATAGTGACAGTGCTCCTTCCTGTGGTGTATGGGGTGTTAGGAGAGGGATAGTACCTCTGGTGGGAGACGCATCATGCTCCTTCTGGGGTAGTTTGTCCACCTTGGGTCCCCACCCTGCACTCAACTCTCACCTGTGGATCATAGAAGCTGTCAGCATGTGACAGTGGCCACACCCCGGGAATGGCATCCGACTGTCTGGCTAAACCAGGTAAGTGCAGCCAATGGGTCTCAAACCCTCGGTGAGTTAGGGACATCCCCTACATGTGAAGTCAGGCTATGGCAGTAAGAGGTGGTAATGGAACATCTAGCTACTTTAAGTGAATTCAAGTCTCCAGGGCCTGATGGAGCAGCACCCAAGGGTACTAAAGGAGCTTGCAGATGTCATCTCAGAGCCTCTGTCTATCATCTTTGAGCTGTTCAGCTGTGGAATGGACTCCCTCAGAAGGTGCTGGGCTCTCCTTCCTTGGAAGCTTTTAAGCAGAGTTTAGATGGCCACCCACCATGGATGCTTTAATTGAGATTCCTGCATTGCAGGGGTTTGGACTAGATCAGGCATCCCCAAACTTCGGCCCTCCAGATGTTTTGGACTACAATTCCCATCATCCCTGACCACTGGTCCTGTTAGCTAGGGATCATGGAAGTTGTAGGCCAAAACATCTGGAGGGCTGCAGTTTGGGGATGCCTGGACTAGATGATCCTCGAGGTACCTTCCAACGCTACAATTCTATGATTCTGTGTCTTCAAATCTATAGCTTCTTTGACACACCAGTGCTCCCGCTCTCTCTTTTCTTGGAGGCTCTTTCCATTTCCTTTTTTCACCCTGCTTTTTAACTGCAATACCTCATTTCTGTCTTTTATCGCCTTTCTCTCACACTGAAGGTTCATTGCCCAGCCACACTATCTTTTCTCCTCAGTCGTTCCTCGCTCTCTCATCTCTCCTGGGGAGACGGAGACACTTGATTTTCTGATTCGTGTTCTTTCATCCTCTTCCTCCTCTAATTTCTCTGTATTTACCACTGGGTCTCCTCTCCTGCCTGCTCTGCCAAAGGGCCTGCTTTCTCTGTGGTTTGAACCCAATTGCTGCTCATCGAATAGGAATGCACCACATGCAGCAAGTCTGCATCTATTTTGGTATTTCAGCCGTCTCATACTCTGGTTTGGGGCTTCTGGCTCATTGCATCCTTCTAGAAACATCCTTCTTACTGTGGCACACAATGACTGTAGGTAAAAGATCTCAACACATGTTCCTTGCTTGTACATAAGCATGTGTGTACAAGGGCATATGGCAACACCAACTTGTCCATGCAATCCTCCTGACCTCAGTATCCCACCAGCAGCACATAATCTGCAACATGGTTGCTTCTGGTGACTCAAGCAAATGAGCCTGGCCTCATGCTTTGAGAAAGCAAGAATACCCTTCGGGGTCATGCTTTGGATGTAGGAACCCCAAGTTCAAACCTCTGTGGAGTCCACAGGATGTCTGTGAGGCTCAAATAATTATTTCAGCTGCTTCGGGAAGGAGAGGGGGATAATAACAAAGCGAATACAATCTGTGCAACCAGTCCGAGAAGGCTGGGGGTTTGTTTTTGTTTCTCCTTTTTAATGGAAGTTGGGCTTCTGGGAACAGAATGTGCGAGGGACAATTTACTGTCTGAGTGGCCTAATGGCAAGAGAGCTGTAATCTACCTGAATGCGGCTGCACTAGACATTATTGGTTTCCAGCAAATGTATTACCATTTGCCTGATGAAATAATAATTCTCTTTTGCACAAGAGAGCTCTAGATACATTCATGAAGAACTCACAGCGTCAAAAATAGAGCAGAGTGCTAACGAAGGAAGCAGAAGGTCGCCACAACTTGGAAAGGAGGAAGGGAGGGAGAGATCTAGCTGATACCTTTTTATCAGGTGAACTGTGAGTGAAAGCTGAGCCAGCATTAAGCAGACTTCTCTGCAACAGCGTGGCCTATTCATGCACACACCTGTCATGTCAAAATCACTCACTTTAAGAGGGCTGGGAAAGAGAGCTCTCTATTAATTCAAGGCCAGGCCTGCTTTTTACAACAGCAGATGCCAGCTGAAAAAGCAGGTTTGTTTTACTCACTTGTTATATTGTTATACTGCTTTTCAGACTATTTTTTGATAAATATTATTAATGAAATCACATACAACACAGTAATAAACCATAAAAATTAATGAAGAAAACCACATAGCAGTGTCACTGCTGAAGGAAGTGTGGAATGTCCTCCCCTTCAAAATGTGTTGGTGTCAATATATTGCTTATTTCTTAAGGGTTACCTGTTTGTCCTGGCATTTTTAGGGCTTAAGACTGAAATCCTAAACCCGCTTACCTGGTGGTAAGCCCCACTGAAATCCAGTCAGTTGCAATATTGATATTCTGCAAAAAAAAAAATAATGGTGTATATTTAATATTTATTCATACAAATGTGCTTCTCTTTTCTTCCAGTTTATACATGTATGAATATTAGCTAACTCTTCAATGTTGAATTGTACTAGTCTGTAATTTATGCTTTGTAAATATTTCATTTTATATTTTTGAATACTATGTACAACAAATCAATTTGCATTTTTTTTAAAAAAAGAAGTTTGGAAGTGTATAAATTAGCTGAACAAAATATTTAACAACAACAACAACAACATTTTTCCCCACAATATCAACTCAGCAACAAAAATTCAATGCACAATGCTGGTAGCTGGCATTATATGAATGTGATTTTTGTTATTTAAGAATATTTATTTATTATTTTTAAAAAATTTCCTTCTTTAGATCTCAGGGCAGTTCACAAGATAAAAGCACAAAATACACAATAAAAACAAGACCGAAACAAGACCAATAACCCCCCCCTCTCCCATACACTTTAATACAGTGTTTCTCAACCTTTTTTGGGCCACGGCACACTTGTTCCATTAAAAAAATCACGAGGCACACCACCATTAAAAAAGTTTAAAAATTTAACTCTGTGCCGACCTATATTGACTATATAATTATGACTGTAATTTAACCCATGTGCAACTGTACTTCGTGCCTATTTTATAGTTTTGTTTTTCATCGTTTAATTTCCATCAGCTGTCATAACTGTTCTGTTTTATATACATTATGAATATTTTTTTAAGCTTTACCTCCCCCCCCAAAAAAATATTGCAATAGTTCAGCCAGCTATCTCCCTGTCTTGCTATTTCCCCCCTAGGCATTTTATTTTATTTGAATACGTATAGGCCCCCTATTAAGTAGGAAGGAGGAAATTAATCTCCCTCCCGCCGCCCATGGGAGGGGAGAAGCCTTCAGACCCCCAATTCTCCTCTCCCGCGGCCCGAAGTGGTACAGTCCAGGCAAGGCTCTGCCTGCCCCCGGATTACAAGGGCGCGCGCACTTCCAGGGGAGCTGTGGGGCGGCTCAAAGGCGAAAGGTTACCTTGGCTGCTGCTTGCGAGTAATTCCGGACCGCGAAGCCCAGTGTCCGCCGCGCAGCCATGGCGAAGGACGGGCGAAGGAGGCAGGGGAGGCGGAGCAACAATATTGCTTTCCGGCGGGTCAGTGTTCCATATTGGCGGCCGCCAGGCACGTGACAGTGCAAATCGCCCTTCTTGTCGCCGCACGTCACGGCACACCAGCCAGCGTCTCGCGGCACACTAGTGTGCCGCGGAACAGCGGTTGAGAAACGCTGCTTTAATAGGCTCATAAAATAGACTCATAAAATAATACACAGGGTTATACATGAATGCAAGAGAAGACCCAAGAGAAATTGAATGGACAGAAAAGACAGAGGAAGGAAATTGTGTTGACCCAATGTACAAAATGAAGGCATTTGTATCCGGATGGCAAGGGCTGTGTTTCTCAAAAATAACACACTGGCCTTGGGCCTTCTGGGTTTCACTAGCGTCCAGATTGCAGCTCTGCTGAAGAGAAAAGCACATGGGGGAAGGCTGACTTTGAGATGCTTCAGGCATGGCAAGGGTTCTGTATTCCTCACTCATGAAGCCATTTTGCTATTCAAAACAGCTGCCCGCATCATCTCTCAATGTGATAAGGGCTGATCTGTGTTTAAGCCCATCGATGTGTTGCTGTCACATCTAGTGTGGTCCTAGCAGGCAGTCCTCCTGCACTCATTCATCTATTGTGAAACTAGAAAACATGAGGAGGCTGTTTCAATGGAGCAAATTTTATTAATCTGCCAGCCTCTTCATTTCTGCTGGCTAAGTTATGCTAATAGCTGAAGATGCATATATTAAAAATAGGAAGGGAGGACACATTGTAGGTTCTTCTTTCAGACAGTGAGCAGTAGCAAAGGTCAAACCCCTGCGAGCTATGAGGAATAATAATTAAAATATCATCCGAACAATAATTAAAATAGAATCCATTCAGCTCTGAAATACTCCATGGAAGATGCTACATTTTTGCATGAATTAGGGGTGTCAAAATGGATTTTTAATGTAATGTCTCATTTCATTAATTCAATATAGTATTAATACACTTAAGGGGGAGGCTTAATTATGCTTTAAAAAACACGTCAGACTTGTGGATTTTGGTCACTGGTTACATGGAGGGAAATCTTTTTTTGTTCTCTTTCTGCATGAATTTATGTAGAGAGATAACACAGAGAGCTAATAAGCTGCTGCTAGGTATTTTGGTTAAATAATGGCATAGAACTGAAACCTATTAAGACCAGGCTCATTTATGCCTGCAAAAATAAACACTGTGCAAACAAATCAGGGCTTTGATGCCTTCTGTCATCTAAATGCACCAGTGTAGGATTTGTCAGCTTTTTTCTCTTTTTGACAGAGGCCCCTGTTCCCTATATGCACCAAAGGGCAGACAGAAATTCAACAGGTGCAGTTATCTCTAGGCTGGCCAAGGAAGAAGAAACCCAGCTGGCCAGGTCTTCTTCTACAGAAGATGATGAAGTTCAGCTACTAGGCTACTACAGGTCTGGTGCAAGACACAGTGTTTCCTAAAGTGGGCCACAAAGTCCCCCTGTATCGCCTTATCTGCACTTCCCATCTCCTGCCCCAACACACACAGACTGACCTGCCGGCTTGAACATTTAACAAATCTTTATCGGTGGTGGCAGTACAAACACTCCCACAATTTGCACGGCCATCGCATACTTCAGTGCCATGCTCCAAGGAATGTGTCCTTCATCAGAGTGAGACACTGTGGGGGCAGTGGCCTTGGAAAATGCTTGCCCTTCCATCACATAGTCATAACTGTGACTAATACCTTTTCAAGCCAAAGAGTCTGTGTAATAACGTTTAACAGACTCTTCAATATTAAACAGTGTTTGCCACCATTACATACTCTCCAACACTTTGATGCCAAAATCTGGAAACCCATCTTCTCGGACACCCTCTTCAACATTAAAGAACTTCCCTATACAGGGCTGCCTTCAGAAGTTTTCTAAAGGTTGTATAGTTATTTATCTCCTTGGCTCAGGGGTCACATAACTCCATACCCTCAAACATTTATTGGATGAAAATAAAGAGTTCCTACCTACCATATCTCCAACATTTCTCCAATGAAAATAGGGATGTCCTAAGGAAAAGTGGGACATTTCAGGATCAAATCAGAAATCTGGATGGTTTCTATAAATCTGGGACTGTCCCTGGAAAATAGGGACACTTGGAGGGTCTGCTATTAGAAGAAGGTGATCCAGCATGAATCTTGAGCTTTTCTGTTCTTTTAAAATGTACTTTTGCCATCTAAGACAGTACTCCAATCCAAATAACTTTATTGTATTAGCAATTGGCCATGACAAATCTGAATCAAAAATAAATACAAGCAAAATACAAAATACAAGCCGCACCACAAATAATGGTCTCTATTTAGATCTCTGCATCTCCCTTACACTTAGAATGTCCCGTCCCCCCACCAGAGCCAATGAATGCTTCCGGAGAGCTAGTGGGTGCAAAAGGACTAAAGTGGCCATTGAGACTAAGAGACTAAGAGACTAACATCCAAAGGACCCTAGCCTCTGAATATCTGATGCGTCTACACAAATCCCTTGAAAGCAACTCGTCCAACCATAACAGCAGAAATCAAACTCTACTTGATTAACACCAAAGAACCAAAGAATTCTCTGCTGGAACAGCAAAACTGGTTTGACACAAAGTGGAGAAATGCAAAGAAAAGGTTGGCAGGGTCTATTAGAGTATTTTGAAAGAACCCCAGTACACTAGCTCTTGGGATACTCAGTAAAGAGAGAACAGCATATAAGAACCTGCTAAAAAGGAAGGGGGGGGAAGAAAAGACAGCAGTGGCAAGACCTGGCTCAAGTGACAGCTGACCAAAGAGAGGACAATTTTTGGGAATTGGTGTCCAGAGGAATGAAAGATGTGAAATCAGCACATGATACCATAATCCCAGCCTGGAAATGGGTTTACTATTACAGCAAGCTTTTTAGTGATCATTCAAGGCTCTCAAATAAGACGGGTATAAACACCGACCCATCAAATTTACCCAAATGGTGAGAGGTGTCCCCAAATGAAACAAAACATCTCATTGAAGACTTAAAAGCAAACCAAGCCCCAGGAGAAGACATGATGGCACCAGAGCTTTTCAAGACTCGGTCGGACTGGTGGTTACCTATTTTGGCCAGGCTATTTGCACATAGAAGTAACACGGCCCAAATTCCATTAAACTTAATTGTTCCAATTTTCAAGAAAGGAGACAGATCTTTGCCACAAAATTACTGCCGCATCAGCCAGTTAGATATATCCATTCAAAGTTCTACACTCAGCATTTACAAATAAAGTTATCTGACTGGCTACATACAAATAAACTTCCGCATGGAGAACAAGCAGGGGTTAGAGAAGGATTCAGCACCATGGACAGTACTGCTTTTCTCTTCTTTCTTCAGAGATTCTTTAGCATAAACAGTGTATTCTGTAACATAGTATTTTAATGAATTCTCAAAAGATGGTGAAAATAAAAAAGTGTAGCACTAAGTTTTATCTCAATCATCCCCAGTACATTTTGTTTCACTCAAGACCAGCTTGTGGCAGGGAAGAGTGTACTTCAAAGCAAAGGATGTTGCCTGAAAATCAGATCTAAGGGTCAGAGTATATATACACACACTCAAGGCTAATAAGCCAGCAACAAGCTAGTATTTGTGAATCTTCACCTTGACACGCTCCCACAGACAAAAACAAACAACCCAAATATGTATTTTGTCAGTATCCCAAATTACAGCTCACGAATGCCCCATGTAGTAAATGTCAACCAAATTTCTTGGCTTAGAATTTACAGCAGCCTTTCCCTTTCTTTTTCCTGAAGCCTTCCTCCTGCTGCCCTGTGGAAAGCCACACACATTAAATGGTGCATTTTAAAATGGCTGTTTGTCAAGCAACATGCTACTGCTTTCACTCTATTTATATTCCCCTAGTGGTGCACTGCTTGGTGGCTGCACAATGAGAGCTGTGATTAGAGGAAAAATACCCAATTAAGAAAGAAGGTTAAAGTAGGGCAGAAACCAATAAACAAAGAAGAGAACATAGGATCATCAAGGTCACTCGTAAAAGGAATCCTGGAGAGGCCAGTGACAAAAGACAGTTTCTCAGCCTAATGAAAATGCCGGTGAATAAACAGGGGGAGATGGCTATCATGAGCCAGTGAAAGGGAAGAGAAAACAGAATGTGTGCCTGCATCTAAAAACTGTGCTGTGCAACACTGCAGCAAAATATACAGGCTGTGAGATCTGGAAGGCAAGCCATTTTCATTTTGCAGGAGTCTTTGATGTGATTGCTTTATGATGGGGAAAATGTTCCCTGGGATAAAAATTAAGCTTTAGTTCTTTCTCTTCCTCCCAATTTATTTAAAAGCATTGTGGTGCACATCCACGCAAATGTATAACAAGTATCATGTGTATGAATGACATTTGGGCATTTCCTGAAAAGTGTCCCCACAAGCCACAGGAAATATTGAAGGAATTTCATAAGCACTTTATGATGTGGGATGAAGAAAAGCTATTCAAAGGGAAGGAAGTTCAACACAGGAAGCGACCTACTTCTGAGTAAAGCCACTGACCCATCTAGCTTAATAGATCCTGCTTGGACTACTGCAATGCGCTCTACATGGGGCTATCTTTGAAGGTGACTTGGAAACTACAACTAATACAGACTGTGGCAGCTAGCCACCAGGACCATTTAACACCAGTCCTAAAGGATCTTCACTGGCTCCCAGTACATTTCCAAGCACCATTCAAAGTGTTGGTGCTCACCTTTAAAGCCCTAAACGACCTTGGCCCAGTATACTGAAGGAGCGTCTCCGCTCCCATCGCTCAGCCCATCTCTCGGACCCTGAAGTCCTCCTCCAAGGATTTTCTCACTATTCTCTCACTGTGAGAAGTGAAGTTACAGGGCCGTCTTGGCAGTGGCGCCCTCCCTGTGGAATGCCCTCCCATCAGATGTCAAGGAGATAAAGAACCACACAACTTTTAGAAAACAACTGAAGCCGTGTATTGGGAAGTTTTTAATGTTTGATGTTGATGTTGGACTAAGTTTTTATATGTGCCGTAAGCAGCCCAGGGTGGCTGGGGAAACCCAGCCAGATGAGCGGGGTACAAATAATAATTCTTAGCATTCACACTGGCTGACAGTGGCTCTGCAGGATTTCAGGCAGCGGACATTTCTAGCCCCTCCAGCAAATGCCTTGTGAGGGAATTCTACAACCTTAGTGCAAACACTGATGAAGCTCTGTCACACTTCCATCCAAGCACACCTCAGAGTGCAATGAAACTGAGAACAAGACCTTGGAAGGTGAATGCAAGTAACTGCTAATATATATGCAATTTTGAAGGTTTGTCTTTACCCAAAAGGAAAGCAGTGCCCAACCTGGTCATAAAGCCACTTCCGCGCCTGCGACGGAGGTGGGGTTGTGGGCTGCCCGACTGTACCATCGCGTAGGGGCTGCAAGCTCAGCCCCTACGCAATGGTAGGTTCCCGCCTGCGTCACCCCCCGACCAGCCAATGAGGTCGGTCGGGGCGGGGCCACCAACTTTAAGCACTCTGCAGGCGGGAAAAGCTCCCTCTTTCGTCCCTCTTCGCCGGAGCGAACAATTCGCGGTATCGTATTGTTATGTGGCTGTGCGCTCTCCACTGCCCACCTGGGAAACGGGTTGCAAAGTTTTGGAAAAGGGGCATTTTTGCTGGGTTTTTAAAAGGGCCGCGATGGTTACCCCCAATCAGCTGGGAGGCGGGTGCTCGTTACTGTAGGGGAGCGTGTTCTGCATGGAGCGTGCGTGGGGGGCGAATTTCAGAGCTCTCCCCTCTGTGGGTGTGCAGGCTTGGTGGCTGCCCCTTTTTTATATTGCAGTGCTCGGGTAAAAGTTCTGTTGTTTACAGGCTCGTTCTCTTATCTAACCTTTCCGATCGGCTGTTAATCCCCTCCGACAGTGCTCCCCTTCCCTTTCCTGCAGAGTGTCTGACTGGGCTGCTGAGATTTCAGCTTCTTTCCCTCCCCCCAAGCTCCCTTTAATTGCATGATTGTGCTTGATTATCTTTAATGCTTGGTTTATATTTTTCAGCATTACTGAGCGCTGCAGCTAGCTCCTGCCTGTGCTCGCTGCCCATAGCTTCCCTTCCTAACCCACCTTTCCCCCCAACTCATTCATCCGCTGCTGCCTTTCAGCCTCTTTGGGAGCCCTCTTCTTAATTCCCCCATCGTTTCCTTTAATTCCTGCGTTCAGTTTATTTACTCCCTGGCGCTGGAGCATGGTTCCTGGCGTTTGTATCGTTGTCATGGTTACAACTCCTTGCCGGTCTCCATTTTAAGTGTGGCCACGTGGCCTGGCAGCAGCGGCCATCTTAGGAGAGGCACGCACTGTCCCTCCAGTACTGCAGGGCTGTTTGGGGATTACTAATAACAAATTGCAATTAAAGAAGCTGCAATCTACAAGCGGGCTTTGCCTTCAGTTCATTTGCTTATTGGCAAGTTTTGCATGCCCGTTGGAAGTAAGAAGGGATTTATTTTCATGTTCCCCTTTACTATCTTTACACTTATCTCACAACCCCCACCCCCGCATTTTCTGCAGCTATAACTTTGAGGCAGAGGGGTCGTTAGGACCGGCACTTTCCACTCTGCCTTTCTGGTGGCTTCGTGAGCCTTTAATTGCTCTATTTTCGAGGGCTGCAACCTTGTTGCTGCACCAGAGGATGCCTTTTCTCTCTGGGCATTTTCCGAGCCAGCAGCGGTAGTTGTAACAATGTTACATTGTCCCCGTAACTCAGCAGGCTACTTCATTGCTACTTTGTGTTTCTCTTATCTGTGACTGCTACAAGTGTTATGTTGCTGAAAGTTTGCAAGCTGTGGTTGTGAAACGTAGACAGCAGGCTGCTATAGATTTATAGCTAGCATCCTTACGTATAACCATTCATTATCTTTAGTTGTCCCTTGCATTAAAAAAAGGGGGGGGATACCTTCAAATTTACTTCATAAGATTTAAATATTGCATTTATTGGTGCTGCTTTACCACGGTGACCTGCACATGTAGCCTAGATCTGCCAACCTTAAGATTAAACTAACATAATTTGATCTTACAATAACCAGATTTATAATAGGTGTATTTAATTTATTGGATTGTCTTTATGTGGAAACTAAATAACTGTAACTGTGTCTTTAAGTAGGACACTCTGAAATCATTTCAGTCCTGATTATAGGGAATATAAACAATACTGAACTATGCTGGAGGTCTGTATTGTCCTCTTTGTAATTAAAGAAATATATTTTTGGTGAAAGAATTTAATGGTACAGGGTCAGGGTTTTTTAATTTTTAACACTTAAGGGCTAGCCTAGCCAGCGCAGGAGGTGCGTGAGTAAAATATTCTATTCTACTGGTGACCATGCCATTTAATCTTGAGTCATCCTGTTCACCTGCTGCCTATCCGAACTCATGACCTTGGGATAAATACCTTTATTACTTCAATTATGTTTTGGCTAATTGGTGTTGCCTGTTCACACAGTGGGCATTATTCCGTTTGATTTTTCTGCAGTTACTATAAGTTAATAGACATTTTGAAAGGGGCTGGTGGAACCAATTTTCCACAACTTAATTTACATGGAATTCATTACGTTCAGTTGAAGGCTATTTATTTGCTTTTTCAAATAACTGAATTTAAGCTTTCATTGCTTCGGTGGGATACATTTTTCGGATCCACTACTACCTATATTGTTCCTGACATAATAATAATAATAATAATAATAATAATAATAATAATAATAATAATAACAATAATAACAATAATAATAAAATAAAATAAATGAATGAATACTTAAATAAAACTCACTCTAGTTTAAATTGTCCTAATTGCATTAACTGTTTCGGCCTGTTTTAGCATTAAGCCTGACACTCTCATTGCATTCATTAGTGTCGCTTTCTTTAAAATAACTGAATTTATTTAAGCGTTTGTTGCTCCTGTGGGATACATTTTCGGATCCACTACTATCCATATTGACATATAATAATAATAATAAATGAATATTTAAATGAAATTCACTTTAGCTTAATTGTCCTAATGGCATTAATTTTAATCATACGTTCTCTTTTGCTTATATGTACGCTTCCCTATTTTCGGCTGCGGTTCAGTATAAACAATACTGAGTTAGGGCGCCGCCCTTTAATGCATTGCTATTGTGGTAATATTTGCATAATTTATATAATAATAATATTAATAATTTATTATTTATACCCCGCCCATCTGTCCGGGTTTCCCCAGCCACTCTGGGCGGCTTCCGACCAAATATTAAAAACAGTACAGCATCAAACATTACAAACTTCCCTAAACAGGGCCGCCTTCAGTTGTCTTCCAAAAGTATGTTGTTGTTGTTTAGTCGTTTAGTCGTGTCCGACTCTTCGTGACCCCATGGACCATAGCGCGCCAGGCACTCCTGTCTTCCACTCCAAAAGTATAATAATTGCTTATTGCCTTGACATCTGCTGCGAGGGCGTTCCACAGGGCGGGTGCCACTACCGAGAAGGCCCTCAGTCAGGCTTGCCTAGGCCAGTGTACACTGTACTGTACCAGACCCCCCCCCCCATCTTGAATGCTCTGTTGCATGGTGCCTATAATGCCAAGGTTGCAATTTGATCCCCATGCGGGGCAGCTGCATATCCTAGGGGGTCTAATGTTTTTTGTTTTTTGTTTCCAAGCTATGCCTTTTGTTTCTAAGTGCTCTCTAACAGTATATATTTGTAACTGGGACATCATATTTCATGCTGCTTCAAAAGCTAGGTGACCAGAGGTATCAGTTATAAAGGTTCCGGTACCACTAGCAGCTTATTGAGGTATGAAATTTATCTTGTATAGTATATCAGAATGTGCATGATTGTGAGAAGCATTTAGGGAACCATCCGGCGTCCTCTTGTTTCAGGGGTAAGCAGTCCTTTCAAGGTGGCAGGGGGCTTTATTTCCCCCCCACACACTAATAATAATAGCAATAATAAGAATAATATATACAACAAGTATAATATTAACTATAATGATAATAACTGCTATAATAATTATAATAATACTTCAACTCTTAGGTATTTTCAATCTCTGGGGTTTCCTGAAAGAGTCAGGTATTGGCCTCGGTTATACGGTACGACCTCTCCAGCTTATCAGTATGAGATCCCTGATTAGGTTAGCATAGTAGGCTATTATGCATCATTCTTATGGCACCCAGTTGATGGCTAGAATGCCTGTATGCCATTTCATGCACATGCATACCAGATTAATCAGGAAACATTTGAGTTCCAAAAAAAAAAAAAAAAAAAAATAGAGCCTGGCTGCTACTACCATACGATGTTCCAAAACAATGAAGTGTTGATGGCTAGTATGGCTTCCTGGAGCATGTGCTGACGTTTGCCTGTGGACAAACTTAACGGCCTCAAGGAGACTATTAGACAGCTCATCCCCTGTAAAAAACTCACCCTTAGACAAATCCAATCACTCCTGGGTCACCTGAATTTCGCTTGTAGGGTAATATCACTGGGCCGCCCTTTCTGCCTGCGATTAGCCAGACTCACGGTAGGTCTAACTAAACCGTTCCACAGGAAGCGACTCCCTCACGGGGTAAAGGCCGACCTAGAATCCTGGCAAATTACAATGGGGTATCTCTGTGGCAGGACAACGTGGTCTTGCGTTCCGACTTTCAGGTGCAGTCGGACGCGGCAAGTACGTTGGGTTTTGGAGTCTATTTCAAAGAAAAATGGTGTGCACAGCGTTGGCCGGCCAGCTAGGAGGGTACAGACATTACACGCGACTTAACATTCTTAGAATTCTTCCCTATAGTGGTAACCGTGCATTTGTGGTCCGAGGAATTCAGGAATCAACGAGTCTGCTTCAGAACCGACAATCAAGCGGTGGTCAGCGTCCTAACTCTGCAATCTTCAAGATCTGCAAGAGTGTCACCCTCTTACGCCATTTTGTCTTACTGAGCTTGCAATTCAACATGCATTTTTCGACCAAATTTGTGCTGGGGTTTAATAATAACATCGCAGATGCTTTGTCTCGCTTCCAGATGGACCACTTCCGCTTGTTGGCACCAGAGGCGCGCCAGTGGCCAGAGCCGTTCCTGGAACACCTATGGAGCCTTGGGAGCATGAAATCCTAAAGGGAGTATTTGCGTCGGTTGCCCCTTCCACCCTTAGCTCTTATAAACGGGCTTGGTCGGATTTCACTAACTTCAGAAAAAAGGAGCTGCTGACTCGTCCCTGGCCTGCCTACTCAGGAAGAGGTCATGCAATACATAGTGCATTTAAGGAATCTTGGGCGAGCCGCAAAGACCCTTAACATCCACCCAGCAGCCATAACCTTTTTCTCTAAATCACTCTATTTCACAGACCCGCGTGATAACTTCCACTTACGCAGTGCTATGGAGGGCTGGCGTCGGCTCCAGCCACCTGCCAGTGATACTAGGCGGCCTATTACGTTTGACATGTTGGTTCAGATACACAAGCAGCTGAGGACCCTTTGCTGGACAAAGTTCAAAGCGCGTTTATTTTCAGCAGCGTTCTCGATAGCCTACTTTAGGGCGCTCAGAGTAGGTGAAGTGGTCTGCGAGGACCACCCTGATGGCATCACACGGGGCATTATAATAGGGGATGTGCCACTGTCCGACTCCCAAGCTATGGTGCACATCCGATGCTCTAAGACTGACCAGAAAGGAAAAGGCATTATTATACGCCTCCCGGCAACAGGCACTGCAGGTCCATGTCCAGTAAAAGATACCAGGAGGTTCCTCTACCTGCGTCCGGCTGGCCTGGGTCCCCTGCTTATTCATTTGGACAAGGCTAGGCTTACCCGCCACCAATTCGCCATGGTCCTGCGCAAGGCCATTGCCTCCTGCGGTTATAGCCCCAGCGAATTCTCTGCCCACTCTTTCAGGTTTGGTGCAGCTACTTCAGCCATGCACTTGAGCCTTTCATCCGAGAGAATTCAGGACTTGGGGAGGTGGAAATTGAACGCGTACAAATAAGTACATCCGTGCGTAGCGTCGACCGGGTCACCATCGCTGATCCCCGGTTGTCATTCTTTGTTTTCCAGGTGGCCAGATTGTGCGCGTTTGAATAGCCAGGCACAGCATAGTCCATTGGGCCCGGGAAAGGGCGATAGTGGCGGGCCTGGGGAGCAGTCTGGGGCCTCCCAGAATCTGTGAAAGTGTCTTGGATCGCAAGGAGAGGCATGATGTTGCTGCCGACCACCCGGGCACAGCATAGTCCATTGGGCCCGGGAAAGGGCGATAGTGGCGGGCCTGGGGAGCAGTCTGGGGCCTCCCAGAATCTGTGAAAGTGTCTTGGATTGCAAGGAGAGGCATGATGTTGCTGCCGACCATCCAAAACCGGGCTGCTTCACTCGGCTACCCTGACCTGCTGGTGGTGCAGCTCGGTGAGAATGACCTTGCTTGCCGTAATGCAGTGGATTTAAAATTGAAAATATTCAGTGACTTTGATATCCTCATGGACACCTGCCCGGGGATGACGCTGCTTTGGTCCTCCTTGCTGGAGAGGCGCTCTTGGCGCGATGGACGTTACCCTATCGCTTTGAACAGAACCAGGCGGCTCCTGAATTCCTTTGTGATCCACAGAGTGTTATCTTTGAACGGCCAAGTTATCTCGCATCCCAGTTTGAAACAGAGTGAAGCAGCCCTTTATCGCTATGACGGTGTACATCTGTCGCCTATGGGGAATGATATCTGGCTGGAGAACGTAATTACGGGAATGACAGATTGGTTACGTGTTAGAGAGCTTAACTAGGCGAATAAGAGATTAGGATCACGGCCCCTTAATAATTTAGAAGTGCTTGAATAATTAAATAATTAATTTTCGAATTAGGAAATTAGGGTGGTATTACATGTGAGCGGATTGGCGGCGAGCCTGGGGGGGCTCGAGTGGCGGTTAGGCGTTGGAAATTTGCATAACAATTAGATGGAGGAGGGGCAGGCTACGTCATCAGCTGCCCAAATTTGGAGAAGTAATTCCGTTAAAGGATTCCGGGGGCGAGGCTTGGTCCTGAGCCTGGAGTTGCCTGGGCCGTAAGGCACGCCCCTTCGGTGGCCACAGGAGGAGCTCTAGTAGATCTACGTCGCGGGGCTCCTTTCTGGTGGTTAACTTCTCACAGACTTCAACACACGGGTTGGAGTCGGATATAGTCTGTTAGGTTCCAACGCCTAAGCCAATTCCGCTCAACATGCATAATTAATAAAGTTGTGGCCTTAACCACCCAATTAAATCTTAATCACTGTGTCATGAGTCTTTATTACATGGGAAGGAGGGCTATTGCCACACAAAGCCACTTCCGCGCCTGCGACGGAGGTGGGGTTGTGGGCTGCCCGACTGTACCATCGCGTAGGGGCTGCAAGCTCAGCCCCTACGCAATGGTAGGTTCCCGCCTGCGTCACCCCCCGACCAGCCAATGAGGTCGGTCGGGGCGGGGCCACCAACTTTAAGCACTCTGCAGGCGGGAAAAGCTCCCTCTTTCGTCCCTCTTCGCCGGAGCGAACAATTCACCCGCCCGCCCACCCCTTAAAAAGAGGTAAGGGGACGCTGCTGTGGACGTCAGTTGGTCGCCCTGGTTGGCCAGGGGGCTGGGTAGGATTTTTCCCATACTGGGCTAGCCATGATGGGTTTTTCGCCTACCTCGTAGCATGTCGTCACAACTTAGGTTAGGCGGTTAGGCGTTGGAAATTTGCATAACAATTAGATGGAGGAGGGGCAGGCTACGTCATCAGCTGCCCAAATTTGGAGAAGTAATTCCGTTAAAGGATTCCGGGGGCGAGGCTTGGTCCTGAGCCTGGAGTTGCCTGGGCCGTAAGGCACGCCCCTTCGGTGGCCACAGGAGGAGCTCTAGTAGATCTACGTCGCGGGGCTCCTTTCTGGTGGTTAACTTCTCACAGACTTCAACACACGGGTTGGAGTCGGATATAGTCTGTTAGGTTCTAACGCCTAAGCCAATTCCGCTCAACATGCATAATTAATAAAGTTGTGGCCTTAACCACCCAATTAAATCTTAATCACTGTGTCATGAGTCTTTATTACATGGGAAGGAGGGCTATTGCCACACAACAGAATACATGATGCAAGGAGACAGCTCCAGCCCAAGACAGAAAAAGAGGTGGTAAGGAAACACCTAACTACCTTAAATGAATTCAAATCTCTGGGGCCTGATGAGCTGTAATCTCAGAGCCTCTGACCATAATCTTTGAGAATTCTTGGAGAATAGGTGAGGTCCCTGAAGACTGGAGATGGACAGATGTCATAGCTGCCAAGTTATCCCTTTTTTTAAAGGGATTTTCCCTTATGCTGAATAGGCTTCCTCAAAAGGTAGAGGAGAAGACCCAGGTCACCTTGACATCAGGACCAGGAAAGGTCTCCTAGAACAGATTATTAAATGTTTGTCTTCCAGAAAGGTGGAAAATAACTTATTTGGGGTTCTAGTGCAGACTAACCAGGCCACTCAGCAGTTTCACTGAATTGTCTCTCAGGTTCATTGATTTGACTGCACATTTGGCCCAGTTATTTGTCATCACAATACATGTTCATACAAGGTTTTCAAGACTATTATGTAAATAGATCTGGATTGGATTCAATCAAAAGGCTTGTGCTCTTGAGTATTTTATATTTCTTTTTTGGGGAGGGTGAAATCTAAAAGAATGGAAAATGGTATGGAATACAGTGTTCATTTCTGATAGGTCTTTCTAAGGCCTGTGTTTGAAAGGACTGTCTCACAATAGGATTTCTTCTTCCTCTTCTTCTGTAGTAGTTCCAAGAACTGCATAGGAAGTTCAAAGTAAATACTAAATGTGCTATTGTAGAGGGTAAATCAAAGTGCTGATAAATGTTCTCTACTGATTACAATGAAATTTTAAAATGCTTTTGGGATCAGAGCCTAATACACTGAGAGCGGAACTACTGCATAGCCCACAGGAGACCAAAAACCCTACAAAGTTGTTTTAGGAAATTAGACACTAATAAAATATAATTAAAATTGACTTGTTATTTGCATTTATTGTGATTTACCACTGTGTCAGCAATGCAAAGAGTTTGAAGAATAACATAAATAAAGAGCAGCAGAGGGATATTTTGGGTTCTACAAGGAGGGCTTTCACAAAAATTGAACAAGTAGATTTAAAATACCACTTCATCAATCTTTGGCTATGCTTGATCAGAGATATAATTATGGAAGGCTTCTCAGCAATACTGAGAAAAACTAAATTTTGACAAACTAATTTTACAGTGATGAAAACCAGTTGTCTCCTGCTGTGTGAAGTATAGACACTTCAGCATTTCTCTGTCAACTGCCAAGAAGCTCAAAACCCCTCTACAGCTAGCATAGAATTGCTAGATTCCTGAGTGCCTGTAGTTTTTTATTTCCTTCAGGAAGCTAAGGAGCTTTTGCCATCAATGTCTTTTTGCTTTGTTCTGTTTTTCAGTTTTTCCTGCCTGTTTCCTCTCTATCTGGGGTCTTTCTGTATCTGTGTAGTCTTCCTTGTGCTTTCCACTTTTTTATCCATTGACGTATTTGTGTGTGTGCTATCAGTTTAAGTAAAAACTTTTCAGGCGTTAGCGCTCCTTTTGAAAAGGATTGTATTCCGCAAAGCACAGAAAGATAGTAGATCATCCATCATCAAAACCTCTGGTGTAAACCTATGTTTACACACACACACACAAACTTTCACTAGACTTCTGAAGACAGGAATAAGGATAAATGAGAAAGTACAGGGCCTGATGTTCCTAAATGAATTTAAAAAACGAAACAAAAATAAAAATCCTTCCTTTCATCCTGATGAAGAGAATCTCTAAAACATCCTGGATTCCCCTGTCAGAGAATATTGCAATACTTTCAGCAAGTAACAGAAAATAATTTTTGAAATATATTAGTTTCACCACGGCCATGTTATTTCATGCTTCATACAATTCTGCGCCATCCAATTCCACCAGCAATTTACTGTATTTGGGTTTATGCAGTTGTTTGAAATGGAGCAACTAAGCAAAAATCAATACAAACTATGCCTTCCAGATGTTTTAAAAAGCACAAAAAAGTTCTGCAGTTGCTGACTTCAGTGGTTAAATTAACCAAGTCATCAAAAAGACTCTTTGCTTCTCCTGTCAGAAAGCATTGATTGCTTTCTCTTCTATGTCCCAGAACTAAGTACCAGAACAAGCAGGAACTTAAGCAGAAAATAGATAATGGGTGAAATGGCTGGCTGTGCTCTAGCTAAGGCCTGGATTTATCTTATCCCATATGAACGCCTTTAATTCCCTTTCTCCTGCACCACCCCTTTATTGTCTCCCAGACTTTTCCTTTATTTCTCCTTGACTGCCTGGAATGAACTATAAATAAGTTTAAACAATTTTCAAGGCAGTAGCAAGAATAACTATTTACAGCTTCTTTCGACAACTACCTCATCTATTGAGTGCTGGGACCACTGGGGGCAGAGGATTTCCCTGGGCCCTGCTAAGCCCCTGAGTGTCTTCGCTCATTAACATCCGTCATCATGATATAGTGTGTATGGTTAAGTCCCCCCCCCTTTGAAAAGACATAGAGCTGAAGGAGAAACTTGGAAGAGCAATGCTCATTCCACTTCCCTTTTAGCTCTGTGTGGTTTTTGGAGCTCAACTTGGCACACTAAACAGCTGAACAAAAAGTGGAGCAATGGAAAGAGGAACAGGCTAGGAGGGGGAAGTGATCATTCTGGGCCACTGTAAGGAGAGAAATGAAGTGTCAGAGGTGTCAGGGCAGAGAGAGAGAAGGTACACACACAAAGAGAGAGAGAGAGAGAGAGAGAGAGAGAGAGAGAGAGAGAGAGAGAAATGCACATTTTCCCCTAGTATGTGCCTTTTTGAACACAGTACATGGCTGGAGAATGCATTGCAAAATTCAAAGCAGTGTGAATTTCAAAGGATATCTAATGTTTTGGTTCACCTTTCCTTTCAGAAAATGTGAATTGGATTAAGTTTGCCTTTAAATGCAAGCTAAATTGAATTTCTTCCCTCAAGGGCTCATTCTCAAAAATCCAAGTGGTTTGGTCAGCTGCCTTGACTGACCCATTTTTGCCCCTACTTTAGTTCAGTATATACCGGATGATAAAACTGATAAGAGTTGTTGCAAGTATTAAGTTGTTAAATTAGCATACATGCCACCGATCTAGTTAACTGAGAGTAAATCAACTATTTCTTTAACAAAATGGGCCCTTCTCTGCTGGTTCGTTCTTATACATTTCAGGTAGCTCAGAAGTAGACCACAGGCATTGTATGCAGAAGGTCCCAAGTGGCATCCATGGAAGAAACAGGAAAGACCTCAGTCTGAAAACCTTGAAGACAGCAACCCTGGTGGCCTTACAAGGCAGCTTCTGGGAGATTTTAGGTTCTCAGTGTGTTTGACCTTAAGTTACAAATGTTTGTGCCATTTGCACAAAGCAGCTAAATTCTGATAGTGCCATTCTCTCTTCATTCCATTAACACAGTTCAGCACTGCAGCTGTTGAATTTGCCTTTTGGAGCTCAGTCACTGGTGGATGTGTCCAATTAGTAAAGTGCCCATCTGCTGTCTAGACACACTTGTGTTCCTCCTGCTTATGTGTGGCTACATAAATCATATATATACACATACACATATATGCATACACAGACTTACTCTCTTTAACAGATAGGTGTTTTTTCAACCTTACATTTCACCTAGTTAGTAACAGCATAATATTTGTTTATACATCATCGATAATAATAATAATAATAATAATAATAATAATAATAATAATAATACTTTTTTATTTGTACCCCGTCCATCTGGATGCGTCTCCCCAGCCACTCTGGCGGCTCCCAATCGAAGATTAAAACAATAAAGCATTAAATATTAAAAGCTTCCCTAAACAGGGCTGCTTTCAGATGTCTTTTAAAAATAGGATAGCTGCTTATTTCCTTGAAATCTGATGAAAGGGCGTTCCACAGGGCGGGTGCCACTACCGAGAAGGCCCTCTGTCTGGTTCCCTGTAACCTCACTTCTCGCGCTTGTGCTTGTTAAGTGGTTTTTACATTGGCTATTGGAAACGCAGGCATTATATGTTATCCTATCAAACTAGCAAGCACCACTCCATCCATGGCAGCCAGTGGGGGAGCCAGCTGAGTTGGCTGAAGCAAGCAGAGAGATGCCTTCACTCAATCAAACCTCCCCACCCTAGAGGTAAACTTGGCAGAAGGCCTCCTCCAGGTCATGCAAGCCAAGGAAAGGTAAGCAGAAATTTGATTCAGGCTTGCACATGTAGCATGAAACCATCAGCTAGCATGGATCAGACCAATGAGAACAACACAGAAAGTCCATTTTGGCCCACTCAATAGCACATTGTTTGCCTCAAAAATGCTTGAAGGCAAACATTTGTTTCAGTTTTACTTTTGAGTTTTACTCAAACATTTGCTGCAGTTTTGCTATCCCCATCCCAAGAAGCATCAAATAACCCCATGGCACTTCTATATAACATTCAACATGACAGCTGCATCCTTGATTGATTTTTTCAAAACCTCTATAACCACTTTTCTGCCATGATTGGCATTCAGGACACCCTAAGAAAACTCATAAAAACACTAGCATAATAAAAACATAAACCAGCAAATAAAACCAGGCAGCAGGCCATTATAACATAAATAACAACAATAAAAGCAGCAGCAGCTGACAAACTGGTCTGAGATCAAAATAATCCCCCCAAAAGAAATGAACTAACAAAGACTGAAATCCTAACCCCATTTACCTGGGAATAAGCCTCATTGAATTCGAGAGGACTTCTCTGTCAACACAGGCTGGTGCTACAAAACAGCAATAGCCAAAGGCATTACCAAAATATCTGCTAGGATGAGTTAGTCAACATAGTGCCCTGTAGATGTTATTAGACTACAACTCCCTTAATCATTGGTCATTGGTCATGCCAGCTGGGTCTGATGGGATTTGTAGTCTGACAACATCTAAAGGACACCACAGATTTTCTTCAAAACCAAGAAACAAGGTACAAGTAGGATTTGCAACAAAATTCTTGAAGAGCTAGCATGTGCCCAGGTAGAAGAGGACTCCATGGGTGTGACATCTTTGTCTATGCGTCACTTATCACCACAAGAACACCAGCAACTGCCAGAACCCCTTGAAGTGCCAAAGTGGATGAGGTCTGCTCAGATTCCTGGAACTACCTGAGGGTACCTGCTTCCAACAGTATGGCCCTCACCTACCTTCTTACTCCTAATTTCATTCCCATTGGTTGCCTCCCCTTCCCTCTTCTTGCTCCCTCTTAAACTGCAACCTCCTCATCTAGAAAGTAGTCACAGACTGTTTTCACTCTTCATAGAAAGGGTGATGGCTTGTGGTGGTTGAGAGAGAATGGCAGGGTTTTGGCTATATAATTTAGGCAGCAGTGTGAATTTAGCATGGGGTTGGATATCCTGGAGGGTGGGGTGGGGTGGGAAAAGCAGAATACTAGCTGTGAAAATTAGGGAATGAATAGTTTGCGCAAAGGACAGCCCATCTGAAATGAATGTTTTGAAACTCAGTTGAAAAGTTCTAAGCCTTAAGATGATAATATGTAAAAAACCATTGGCTTTGACATAATTTCCAGGGACTATCATAAAGTTGCTGTTTTGACCTGGCTTCATAGCTGCCAAGTTTTCCCTTTTCTCGCGAGGAAGCCTATTCAGCATAAGGGAATATCCCTTAAAAAAGGGGAGAACTTGGCAGCTATACCTGGCTTTACTCACAATTTGCCTTTCAGCTGAACTTGTCCTGGTTTAGGGTTTTTAAAAAATGTCATATGGATTTTTATTGAATATTTCAACATGGCGTTTTTAAAGTCTGCAACAGCTAACTATATTTAGGCCAGGCCTGCACAGTTTGTGAACCATCATGCCAAACAGAGATCATCAGTCAGGCATGAGTTGGATGTTTGCAACTCCAGCCCCAACTTCAGTTTTTGCAGTGGGAAGCAAAGCAGGAGATTTGGGCTGCAATCTCCTATATATCTGGGAATTAGTCCCATTAGATCCAAGGGGATTGGTTTCTGTATAGACACACAAAGGATCACAAGATATGGCAATAAATGTATGAGGACACTTCTGACTTTTGAATTTTCTTTTTAAAACAGCAGCTGTAGGAGAGGGGACATCTATATCAGAACCATTACATGTGGGGTGAATTGTTAGCCATTTCCCAATGATTTCCCTTCCTCATGGAGCTGCTATTTGCCTCAGGAGCTCAATCATAAGTGTCATTTATTTCTGAAGAGACTGAAAATGAGTCTGAAATTTTCACAGCATTCCTTTTATATTACCTGTATCGTGGAGAGAGTGTGGTATGTGAGGCCATTAACATTTCACAGCCAACTGATGTACTGATAGCTACCTACCTGGATGATTTTAAAACAGGATGGAGGATAAGACTAGCAATGGCTACGAGTCATAGTGGCGATGTTCTACCTCCATTGTTGGCAGCAAATGGGTACCAGTTGTGGAAATCACAGGTGTTGCTGCCATCATGTCCTGCCCATGGGCTTCCCATAGGTATCTGGTTCACCACTGTGAAAACAGGATGCTGGACTAGATGGACCTTTGGTCTGAACCAGAAGGAATCTTCTTAGTTTCGTATGCCCAAATGAGCGTTGCAGACATGCAAGAATTCATGTACACGTTCACACAAATCAAAGGCTTCAATATGAGGCATTAGAACTTTTGCACTCCACTGTGGGCTAAAAATACAATAGCTCAAGCTCAGTGAGTATGAAAACCTGGTGGAACTTCATAATGTGTCCAGCAGCAAGCCTTAAGAAAGCGAATGAGTGTCAGGGACTGGGCAGAGGAGGAATGGTGGAGGTTGTCTCCCCCAGGCTGACCCTTCTAGAGAAGAAGAAGACAGTTCAGAATTACAACAGGGGTTTGAGGGAGGTCACAGCTCAGAGGAAGATGAGGTGAAAAGTTGGGGAATAATGGGAGAGGAGGAGGAGGAGGAGGAGGAGGCAGAGCCAGAGCAGCTGGCTCACACATTATCACTAGAAAGCATTCCAGGCCCACCATCTCCCAGAACCCAGCAAGCCTTAAAACTAGGAGAGTGAACCATTTATAATATATTTGCAGAAGCAAAGGAAGATTACTGACTTGATGACAGGGTTTAAATAAACACTCACATCTTTAGTAACAAAATATGTAAAAGATAAAGAAAGAATATAGTGCGGGGTTTTTTTATAGAAACAGCAGTGTGTAATAAGGGGAAAATAAACCAGAAAGGGAAGTTGGGGGAGGCCCAGGAGGGAAAGAAGAGGGATTGTAATATGAATGTTATGGATATGTGATGTATTTATTAATAGGAAAAAAATTAGTTTTTTAAATAAAAAAAGTAGGAGAGCAAAGAGCTCGAAGACGGGTGGCCCTAAGTGGCAACCGTAAGGGTGGTGGTGCTGTTGATGAATGAGGGAGAGAAGGGGGTGGAGATTTACTCAGGGCAACACCATTATTCCAAGAGTGTGCATTCCCAAGCCCCTCTCTGTAAATATTGAATAAAAAGCAGATGGTAAGGACTTTTCCTTGTCTTATCCATTCCTGGCAACATGCCATGGGGGTTGGTTCCTCTGCAGCCTGACAATGAATGAGAGTCCTGGAAAGAAGGAAGTTTTCCACTATCATTACCCTCTTCAGTGTTAGTTTGCAATGCAAAGGAACATTTTGGTTAACAAGGTGCATCTGATAATATATGTGCTATCCTAGATTCCAATTACATTGATTTCTTTGACTAATGCTCAAGAAAGAGTGCTGACTGGATCATTCGCGTATCACACATGTACCACCTCAGGTAGGGATGATGACCCATTGGCTTTGCTGATGTTGTTGGACTATCACCTCTGACTATTGGGCATGCTGGCTGGGGCTGATGGAATCCAACATCTCCTGGAGGCCCACAGGTTCTCCATCCTTGGTTTAGGATGGAGAGACCCAGAGGCATAGCTGTCAAGTTTTTCCTTTTCTCACGAGGAATCCTATTCAGCATAAGGGAATTTCCCTTTAAAAGGTGGAGAACTTGACAGCTATGCCCAGAAGACAACAATTTAAAAGCGAGTCTGAATGAATGTTCAGGTTTTGCAAAATCATAGGATTGGAATAGAACACCTGAGCAAAGCTACAAAGGGATTCTTACCTAACTGTTTATGTAGTGTCCATATGTGGCTCCTTGTAAGTTTTCTGATTGGAACAGGTAGGGGCACTGACCTTACTATAACTAATGGGACGCACAGTGTAACAACTTCAAAGTCTGCAGACCTGTACAGCTTGTGACCCATCAAGTTGACTACAGCTCTGCAGCTATGTATAGTTCAATAAACCTTCTGTTTTTGTTTCCTCTCTGGGACTAAAAAATAGGGAGCTTGTCAAGCATCTGGCAGGCCACAGTACATGATTGATAAGTCAAAAATTGTGCTCGCCTGCTCTACTTTTGTGTTTTTGATTGCTTTTCTGTACTTTCCTCAAGTTTCAGTTTGTCTTGTTCATTTCCAGCAAGTCCTCTCTCCTTTAAACCCAGTTTCCCTTTCTGTCACCATTCTCTATTCTGATTAAAAGCATGGCAGTCCAGTGAATTTGTTTTTCAAGGAAATGGGGTAGTCAACATTCAGCTTACAGGTTGCAGGTAGTATTCAAAGCATGGATGTGTTCATGTGTTAGAATACAAACAATCTCCAAAATTATTAAGAAAAAAACCAGTTTCAAAAAACAAACACGACCCTGCAGAGCAAGTGTACTGCATTTACCAGCCGTATGTTTATATTTGCAATTATGATAAAAAAATAATATGCATATTATTTTATTGGCATGCATGTGAAAGCATACAGATAAGCCTGCAGCCCTGGAGTTTGATTTCAGTGATGAACAAGTTGATGGTTCCTGTTACACAAGTCTCCATATTCACTAAACATGATTCTGGCTGCCATATGGATAACATACAGCAGTGATGGATTTAGAGTGGTGCAGGGAGTTCCTCTGCACAGGGTGCCAAGCCAAGGGGGCACAAAATTGAGATGATCCATAATTGAGGTTTCATTTGAGGGCAGCAAATTTTGGCTTCGCACAAAGCACCATATTACAAAATATTGCCGAATTCCACTCCCTCCCCATGTACAAGATCATCCTTTAAGTTTCCCATTGCTATATTCATCTTCCGACTCCAACTCCAATCAGACCCAGCCAGCATGAATAATGGTCAGGGATGATGGGATTTGTAGTTCTACAACAACCAGTGGAGCCTCATGTCCCCTGATTCTTGTTCTACACCTTGCTGGAGATAAATATTTTTCACTGTCTTTTAACTAATGCCTCACCTCCCCTCGCCACTCAAGTCCTAGCTATCCAGCGTTCATAAACCCACTGGGGGCATGCCCAACAATGGCTGAGAATTTCCTGATCAAAGACCAAAAAGTTCCTCTACTATTTTTGTCTCTCCTGCCCTGCAAACTGATGTTACAGAAACCCTACAGAGCATTCTTGGAAAAGCTTCTCTCTGACTTTCCAGGTGAAAATAAACTATGTATGATTAGGCAGTTACAATGTTTTGCAAGGTTTATGTTCTGGGATATGGTTTATACAGAACTTAAAAGAATGTTTAGAGTTTCATTTTAAAAAACCAACAACCAGAGGCCTTCCTACTGGGAATTTTAGGTACTGATATACCCAAGAATATAAGGGAAATGTTTTTATATGCCACTGTGGCAGCAAGAATCCTGATAGCCCTGAACTGGAAAGGAGGGAAAATGCCATCAAAGTTGGAATGGCAACAAAAATTAATGGAGTATACAGAGTTGGCTAAATTAACAGGGGAAATGAGAGAAAACACAGACCAATGGTTTATTGAAAAATGGAGCATGTATAAAAACTACCTTAAAGCTTATTGTACTGGTATAATGTCTGTGGCAGCCTTTGAATAACTTCAGCATTCTAATACCCTGTTTCTCATATTTTAAGACATACCCATAAAATAAGCCATAGCAGGATTTTTAAGCATTCAAGGAATATAAGCCATACCCCGAAAATAAGACATAGTGATAGGCGCAGCAGCAATGCCAGCCGCAGCAGGAGGAGGAGGAAAAAAATAAGACATCCCTTGAAAATAAGCCATAGTGTGTTTTTTTGAGGAAAAAATAAATATAAGACATGTCTTATAATATGAGAAACACGGTAGTTATATGTAATAAAATACAAACTTTCTAAGATTTAAAAGTAATAACTGAGAAAAGTGGTGCATTAAGCAAATGAATATTGGAGATGACGGGAACTTGATGGAAGCTTAAGAAGATCAAGACAAAATGTAACAATTTTTTACTTGCTTGTGTTATAGTGAAAAAAACTTTGTTTTTGGATTCTATGTTACTTTATTAAATTTCATAAAGTAACATAGAATCCAAAAACAAAGCACATGAAAGGGGGGAAATATAATGTTTTGCAAGGAACAACCAAACCCTGCTCAAGTTGCACCACTTGAAATGTGGCCAAATGAGGATGGCTTATGTATAATTGCACTTGCTAAATAACTCCATTCTCTCAGTCAACAACACACCAATAATTTACTGTGCAAGGTAAAAGATACCCACAAATCTGAATGGCAAGGAACCATTTTATGGAGGAGAACTACTCTTTTTCAAGCTGTTTTTTTAAATAAATAAAAAAAACTTCCAGGCTTAAAGCTCAAGAACATTAGTATTCCAGGAGCAAGGATATATCAAGCTATAACTATTTTGCCCAGCAGCTACATGTGCTAAACATTTTTCAGACCTTAATCAGTTGGGGGGGGGGAACCTTTTGGCCAAAAAAGAGAGACTATATTTCTCCCTGGAATCACTATAAGGGGGAAACTAGCATGAAAGGAGAAATCCTGACCAGACACTCAATCAAAATTCTTGCCTGCTATCATGAAAGGTGACCACAGTTCCCACAGTTCATTCCCTCAAAAGAGCAGCAGTCAGCTTACAAGTGAAAATGGCAATGAAACAAAAAAATTCCTGAGTTCATTAAAAACATCCAACCAAGAGAAAATGCTTCACAATAAGAGGGAATTTACTGCTGAGCCACAGTTTGAGCAAGAGCAAATATTCAAAAATAGATATATCATCCTCCTCTCAGCAAAAACAAACCAGCAGTGTTGCTATAAAAGTAGTTTCAGAACAAAGTGACAAAATAAAATGAAAATACTGCACTACTTTTCTTACGTCGTTGCTCCAAGGCCAGTAAATAATATATTTAACCAGAAGCTGCATGTGATTTTGTATAAGATGCTTCCTAAATAGGAGTGTCTGCAGTCATGTAATGCCATTTTCCCCCTGATAAATATTTACAATCCTAATGAAGGTTTTATTTAAATTTCTGGGATGTAAAGGAATCATTATTCTTCTGGGTGTTCAGTCTGCATCTAAGCTAGCAATGTTGGTTTCTCAGTGCCCAAAACATTTATTTAGAAGTAGAGTAGTGGAGAGTAGAGTCCTTTTTGGACCAGTGGGCACATTCAGACTTTTGAGGCCAGCACTAATGAAATGGTTGCAGTGAGGGGCATGACCTAACACAAAATGGAAATAGAACACACGCAACCCATGCCCACCTTGGAAAGATGAAATAACCTCAACTCTGCACCCACTAAAATTCAGACAGAATTGGAATAAAACCTGCAGGCTCCTTGAGAATGAAGGCAAAAGAAGAAGCTGCCTCTTTTGCAAAAGAAGACACCCTTTGAGAAACTAGAGGACAGGTTTGGGTGTAGAAAGTAACCCTTGTCTACTCTTCCCGAAGCAATGCCTCACCCTGAAGGAGACTCTGGCTAGAGCTACACACACACACAACCAAGCACATTCTCTTTGCAACTCAAATGAAGGGGGAAAAGGGAGCCATGGTAGTCGGAATGGCTTCTTGTCCCTTTGTTGCCAGCTGTCCCCTGCAAATGGCTCTTGGACTGTTTGTAATCAGCTTTAAACTCAGCAGTCAGAAAACTAACACAAGAGCATAAGAAGATCGAGCCAATGGCCCAACTAGCCCAGCATCTTGTTCCCAGGGTGCCCAACCAGATGCCTACAGGAAGCCTGCAAGCAGGGCCTGGATGCCATAGCATTCTCCCTTCCTGTGGTTTCCAGCGGCCAGCATTCATAAGTATACTGCCTCTCACAGTGAGGGCATGACCATTGTGGCTAGTAGCTACCAATTGCCCTATCCTCCGTGAATTTATACAGTCGTACCTCGGTTTACGTATGCTTCAGGTTGCATACTTTTCAGGTTACATACTGTGAAAACCTGGAAGCGTTTACTTCTGGGTTTGTCATGCGCACATGCGCAGAAGCGTTCTGTGCAGTTTGCGCATGCACAGAAGCGCATTTCACAATTTTTCGGGTTACGTACTTTTCAGATTACGTACCACATCCCGGGACGAATCAGGTACATAACCCGAGGTACCACTGTATAGGCTTATGCTCTTTAAAAGCCCCCCCACCCCACAAATTGGTGGCCTGCCTCCGATTAAGGCAAATCAAGCACCCTTTTCTCTCACCCACTAATTCCCTTTTGCAAGTGCTTTCCCCCACACCTCAACAAATTCATATTCTCTCAGCAAACACAAGTTTAGGAATGTGCCTTTGCCAAGTTAATATGCAGCTCTGTCCTCACAAGAGGACTGTAGGGCCCAGGATCTTACCCTTTGTGAGCAATCCCTTTTATCTTCTGGGGAAAGGGAGGGTGTGGTCAGGGTTTCTTTCTCCGATTTGCGCAGGTCCATTACAGAAGCTCTGCTTTGAACTTACCTTTTCACTGCACGTTCTGCTCGTCAGGCTTGAAAATATTTCTAATGAATTTTTGAATCCTATTATACACTGAATCAAAAAAGCTACGAGCATTAGAGGATGAAGAGATTTATAAATAAGTGAAGGATGAACACTATCACCTTTGTTCCTCTTTGTGCTTTTAAAAGACGTCTTCAGAGGTTAGGAAGTGTTCAGCAGCTTCTGAACAAACAAACAAATGTACAAAAATTGTGAAGTGGAGACTTCAGCAGCATTGGCATACCTGAATCCTTTTTGGTTTTCCTTGCAGCTGGAGTGTTTGCTGCAATATGGTTCAAATTCTGCAACAACAGCGCCTGCTTTTCTTATGGACTGCATCACATAGATGCTGTTTGGGTTTCAATTGTATGGGAACATCTGATGTTAGAGAAACACTGTGTTCCAGTTGTCAACTATAGGTTTCAAAAAAGTGTCTCCTTCATTTGATTGGGTATCTCAATCAAATGCACATATAGGGGACATGTGCTTGACAGCAGAACATGTGGGAAGGATATAGGGAGTCTTAGGAGACTACACACTTAACATGAGTCAACAGTGTGATGCAGCAGCAAAAAAGTGGGGAAATAAAGAAAGCCAATGCAATTCTAGGCTGCATCAACAAATGAAGTGAAGTAACAGTGCCATTTTATTCTCAGGGGTCAGCAAACTTTTTCAGCAGGGGGCCAGTCCATTGTCCCTCAGACCTTGTGAAGAGCTAGGCTATATATATTTGGGGGGGGGTGAATGAATTCCTATGCCCCACAAATAACCCAGAGGTGCATTTTAAATAAAAGGATGCATTCTACCCATGTAAAAACACACTGATTCCCGGACCATCTGCAGGCCGGATTTAGAAGGTGATTGGGCCGGATCCAGCCCCCGGGCCTTAGGTTGCCTACCCATGCTCTTGCTTCACCAGTGCCTCCCTCAATGATTCAATGTGAATTCATACTTGTTCTTAAACTATACCAGTTGCTGAAACCTGCCATCTACAGTACAGGGCAGACCGGGACTGACAGACTCTAAAGGAGGCAGGCAGAATTTTGTACAATATTTTGGGCTCCCCTAAAGTGTGGGCCTCTGTGTGGTTACCTAGATTGCTCACACCTAATGCGACCACTGACGTTGGCTTGAAAAGTGTGTTGGGAGTAAAAGAACAACATTTGCAATAAATTACCTGAGACAGAAAGGCAACCTATTCTTCCCTTGCTGGTCCCTCCTTGAGTAACTACCTATATAGATGGTTCTTTCTCAGGCTTTTACTTCCTTCCTGTTCTTCTCCAAATCTGTTACTATTAGTGTTAACCTCATAATGGCTACATGTAAGCTTGTACTTTGAATGGCTTTGTTTGCCAGGAGCAATAAATGTTACATTTCTTTATTCATCCATCCAGTCTGACCAGACTATTTATTTCCACACTCTACTGCAATATATATACCAAACTCCAACACAGAGGATATTTGAAACTCAGGTCATATCTAGCGGAGATACATCTGGGAGCAAAGAATCCTGGTCTCTCAGTCTGGAAAATATTGTAGCAGTAAACAATTTGCCATGCTGACAGATGGAAGCAAAATATCTACGCATCAGTTTGTTAATTGTGCAAATCAGTCAACGACTTCATCTGGATTAATCTCTTTCGTTTTTCCGACCCTCTATAGCCACTGTGGCAAGACCACTCCATCTGTCCTTGTCTAAACTATTTTGTAAATATGTTTTCATCCTTTTTAGGACAGTGAAGAACTCTTCAGATAAACAAGTGCGTTGAAAAATCCAGCAATATCTAAAAAGATGAATGCCAGCGGATGCCAAGCAATTTTCTAGAGGCCTTTCTTGCTGACATTAGAGATACTTCATGTTCCTTGAAAATTGAAAAGCACTTACAACATGCTATGAAGCTTAGTGGGAGTGTTTTGCAAACTATTGTGTAAACTACTGAAAGACGCAAGGCGCCCTGATACTTTTATTTATTTATTTGCTAGTTTATGCAGGTAAAAGAATATATATACTTCTGTGAGAATATGCAGGTTAGTCAGTAGGGGTATCACTTTTACTTAGAAAATAAGTAAAATAAAGTTAAATTAAAAATAATAATCAGCAAGTGCCAAAATATCAGTATTGGCTAATTTGAAAAAGAAGTGGGAGACAAAGACTGATTACCACAACTCTGACGGTGGTGGCAGTTGTGGCCTGGCCTGGCTGCTGGGGAGGCCGAGGGTGGGAAACCATCAAGCTACATGGCCAACTGGCTGCAGGAGCTGGCAGGACTGCACCCCAATAATTTATAATTTAAATGGACCACTTAGAGGCCCAGAAGAGTGGGAACACCCCACCTTTGGACCTGGCTGGGACTGTCTTCAGTCTAGTCCAATTGCGGAGTATAAAAGCCGGCTATGTTGCTCTCTGGCCCTTCACAACTCAGTGAATTTGCCCTCACCAAGATAAAAATCTTTGAGAAAGCAGCTGCTTCAAAAACAGTAAATAATCCTGTTGATTTTAATGTTCCATGCTGAGGGTTGGCTTTATCTGGTCATCTAGTGCGCTGGTACATGATAGTGAAATCATGCAGTCCAGCAGATTTTATTTATTTTGGCAAAGCTTTCACCTTCTTGTTTCTTGTTGTTGTTTTTTACACTGTTTCTTCAATGGTTCTCTGTGGATTTTCTGTTGCCAACAGATGAACAGGAAAACTTCAAGACTTACTTGATTAACAGAAGAACTTCAAACCTTACTTTAAAGCAGCCAGCCTTTGTCTTCCATGTCATTGAATATATGTTTTTCCTGGCTCTGTCTCTCACCTTCTGGTTGAAAAATCTGTTCTTGGCCTATCCTAAACAGAATCTCAACAATCCATCAATCTTTGCAAGGATTCACATTTCTCTCCAGCATCTATCTCCCTCACCGAGATCTAAATATTGTGCTTAAACAGCTTGGCTGTCTGAATAAGACTTTGGCAAATGCACACCATATAATCAAGCAGCTCGGCCAACGTTATGCTAAGTACTATACCCAGTAGGTTAAAACATCTCTGCATTGGCAAGTGTGCCTACTTGTCAAAATCGAAATCCCAGTTAAAACTGTTTGACAGATCAAACCCATATGGGCAGCTCTGGTTCAGTGAAAAGGTAGGGATGGGATGGGATGGGATAAATGTCAAATGGGTCCTAACAATTATTTATTTTTCATTGTTTTGACCATAGCTTCCTGTCAATTTCTTACTTAACAGGCAAGGTTACTCATTTGGAAGGCATAGAATATGAGGCTATTCATTGGTGAACAAGCTTTAGCACACAACTGCATGAGAAAATGAAAGCAAGCACAAGCTGAAGGGTAGAATTCTAGCTTCAACCTATACTTATTGAAGATAACATTTTAACTGTATTTGTTGCCCATTGATACATTTGCCTTATCTTTTCCCGTCTCCAGCAGCACTAATGCATTATGTGTCTGTTTTCTCTGGGTATAGGCTGGAAGGTTAAGAAGCACATTTCAGCTCCACAGGAAGAATCGATGGTCTATTGCTGGGGTTATCTTTTCTTTTTTTCAATTAAAAGAACATAAGAAGAGCCCTGCTTGGATGAGACCAAAGGCCTATCTAGCCTAGCATCCTGTTTTCCCACACTAGCCAGCCAAATGCCACTGCGAACCCTCCAAGAAGGAAAGGAGTACAACATCACTCTCCCACTGTCATTCCCCAGCAATCAGTATTCAGAGGTGTGTGATCCTGGACGTAGTAAACCAGGCACCCCCAAACTGCGGCCCTCCACATGTTTTGGCCTACAACTCCCATGATCCCTAGCTAACAGGACCAGTGGTCAGGGATGATGGGAATTGTAGTCCAAAACATCTGGAGAGCCGAAGTTTGGGGGTGCCTGTAGTAAACAGTCACCATTACATGGAGCTATTGATAGCCTTTGTCAAATCTCCCTTTAAAGCCATCCATGCTTTAACTACACATTTGTGATGAAATGCTTCCTTTTGTCCATCCTTAATCTCTCATCTTAATGAGTGTTAATTCACTTAATGAGGGTGAAAGAGGAGAGTGCAAAATATGGTAAGAAGCTCAACATATAAACAAAAACTAAGATCATGGCCACTGGTCCCATCACATCCTGGTAAATAGAAGGGAAAGAAATGGAGGCAGTGAGAGATTTTACTTGCTTGGGTTCCATGATCACTGCAGATGGTGACAGCAGCCACGAAATTAAAAGGCACGTGCTTCTTGGGAGAAAAGCGATGACAAACCTAGACAGCATCTTAAAAAGCAGAGACATCACCTTGCCGACAAAAATCCTATAGTTAAAGCTATGGTTTTCCCAGTAGTGAGAGCTGGACCATTGTAACTTTTCCTCATCAAGGAGTAGCCCCTGTCCCTTGGCTTTTATTCTTTTTCCAATGACTCCTAAAATGGAATTTGCCTTTTTTCACAGCTCCCTCACAGTGGTTCAACATTTTCATTGCGCTATCCACTACAACTCTTAAGATTTCTTCCCTGATTTATTACTATTAATTTGGACTCCATCAGTTTCTCTGTGATGTTACTATCTTTTCCTCCTACGTGCCTTACTTTACACTTACATTGGATCATATTTGCCGTTTTAATGCCCATTCCTCCAGTTGGAAGATATCTTTTTGGAGCTACTAGCCCTTTATTACTATTATTTTTGCCACCTTGGATAACTTAAACTTAAACTTGGGTAGGGATGTTATATAAATTAAGAAGTGAAAATCATTTATAAACTCCATATAACTTTTTTCCAC
Organism: Zootoca vivipara; assembly: GCF_965207765.1. NCBI lineage: Eukaryota > Metazoa > Chordata > Lepidosauria > Squamata > Lacertidae > Zootoca > Zootoca vivipara. The sequence goes on from NC_142587.1 coordinate 62,682,255, forward strand.
TGGCATTGCATCATTATGAAAATGTATTTGTAAGGAACAAAATCTAGGCCTTGTCATGGCCTACTTAAGTTAAATTTAGCACTTTTGTTAGTTTTCGGGGTGGTAACCCTTCCCCAATAACCCTTTCATATAGCAAAATGTTCCTACTTGATTTCTGTTGGATACTTGAGCTTCTGAGAATGCTGAAAGATGTACCTACTTCCATGCTTTCACAGAATATCCCCCAGTCCTTTTCTTATATATATTTTCCCGAAACTCATGCTTCAACACGAAATTCCTATTAAATGGAAAGTACTAAAGTCTGACTGTAACCAGCTAAATCCTCTCATCTATGCACACATTGTGTATATGAGACATGAGACATTTTGGGAAAGTTTCACATTTCTGGTTCACCAAAGATATCCAAGCCCATCGAACAAAATTAGAAAGTAGATATATATCCATGTTTCCTTTCCAACCTTTCACAGATGTCTCTTGTTCTATAATTTATTTTGTAGCACAAATAGTATCTCACAATTATGCCTTCTATGGTAGTGACAGCAAAAGCTGGGCTGACATCTCCAGTTCCTTATGAAGTCTCCTTGCAAAGCACAAAATGCCAGCCTGATATTTAGGTGGAATAAGGTAACACCAACTTGAAACCTCACCAGAAGCTTTGGTGCATTCAAGTGATAAAAACAAAAGGTTTAATAAAGATCAGTGTGCAGAAATCTTAAATGTCAAACTCCATGTCTCATCTCCAATAAACATATGGTAGAAGCCCTGCTGTTTTGTTCAATAGTGTTCCTACTGGCCACTGGTACTTTGAGCATCAAAGATTCTTACCTACAGCGTTGCCCCCAGTGGAAGATCTTACTCACTATCTCTTTGAAGAATGCTCTATCTATAGAGATGCAAAGTCCAAATGCCTGAGCCTGATATTTGAACACCTGCTTGCTGGAAGAGATGAAGAAATCTGTCATGGTAGCCTTCTTTTCTGTTGCAAAACTGCAACACAGTTGTGCAGCAAGAAGAGAGTTCCTGACGATTAAAGCCATTCGTTGAAGTTTTATTTTGCAGAATGATGTAACCAATGCTTTTTTTTCTTTAAAAATGTTTAGGGGTACTCTCATTATCCTACTCATATTGAAATAGTGCCCCTCAATGAGGTCAAACTTAGATTCACAAAATATTTAGGGGTATGCCAACCCCTGCGTCCCCCCCCCCCCGAAAAAGTACTGGGTGCAACCTTGGAAGCTACTTCCTTATTGTCCAAGACTTACAGTTACAGCAGACTCTGAATTATTTCAAGAAATAGGCCTAAGGATTGTGATATAGCTGTCGGGAGGTTATTTAAATTAAGAAAGGGACTATTGGCTACATCCCAAGAGTATGGGGACTATCTTCCAACAAATTTGTTACACTTACCACAAGATGTCAGGTATGACAAACTTAAAAAACTAATTCCGTCCCGGGGGGGGGGGATTGAGGCTGGGTGGCCGAGTTGGTAAATCTGGCTTCTTAGAAGCAGATTGTTTCCAAACAGCCTCATAAACATTTTGGGTTAGCAGCAGTGGTGGGGAGGAATCTACAATCCATTTTTAGAATACATTGACTAAAAAGCTGGCTGCTGAAATGTTTGCTCAGTTGTCAGGAATTATGCCTACTCTCTTTGTTACCCCCTTATGTGTCTCTGTGTGTGAGAGAATATTTTATTTCCTTTTTCTTTTTGTATGTATAGCATGTATTCCCCATGTTCCCTTTAAATTGTGTGACCATGCTGCCAATTGTACAGTTGTGTGCAGAAAAGATGGACATATAAACACTGTAGATCAAGGATGGGGGACATGTGACCCTCCAGGTGCTGTTGGACTACAACTCCCATCAACACTAACCAACATTTTTTAAATAGGTGGGAGAGAGTTGTCATTGGTTCTTGCTCATTTTAATTTATTTTTGGTGGCATTTTTATATAAAAAAATAAGTAAAATGATTCCTTATTTTAGTAAAATACTTGTTCAACTGTCCCCCCTCAATAAATAGAGAAATGGAGAGAAAAGACACTCTTTTTTAAAAATGACAAAACTAGAGGTAATGGTTGAGCTGCTGAGCTATTGCAAATGGTGCACAGGACAGCTGATTTTGAAGGCAGAGAAAGAAGGCAGGTACGGTTGAAATGAACAGATATGAAGATAGGGATGAGGGTTAAAAAAGAATGTAAGGAAAGCCTGAGTAAAGGGAGGCAGAGAAAGAAATAATGGAGAAACTGAGGCAAGAGATTGACTGTGGAACTAGGGGTGCCAGGTTGCAGCCTAGAAATTACCCTAGTAACTTGAAATTATCCAATCTGGTTGTGTAACAGGTGAGGCAGCGATGACATCTTCCAACCTTTCCTTTCTGGTTCTGGCATTTCCCAATTTCTTGAACAGATATGGCATACTTGGAGTCTTCTCAGTACAGGAAGTTGAGAGGAAGGAATGGGCAGGAGAAACTTTGGGTGCCTTATTGCAGAGGAATTTCAAGGAGTGGAGGAAATGTGTCTCCCACGTTTCTGCTCTAGCCTTTGTATCACACTGACATAAATTTGTACTTTCCTCAAAAATATCAGCTATACTGCTAGATGCTGCTTTAATTGTATGCCGAAAGAGCAGAAACAAAACAGACAGATCGTGAACATGATTCATTATCCAACTTTACCTTGCTGAATTTGACAATGTTGTGAAGTGCTTCTGATGCATAGTATGGGACATACTTTTCCAATGTCACTGCTCATTTATTCCTGGCAAGTAATAACTTGACTCATCTGCTAAAATTGAAACTTAATTTGTCTCCCTGGCTTCTTACACCATTTCCAACCCTCTGTGCTACCTGCTGCTGCAGACTAATCAGAAATATTTTGTGATTCAGCAGATGTATAACAAGCATGATGAGTTCAAATTTGCCCTACTTGGAGGACACAATGTCATTCCTTGCACAATGCCCAAGCTCTTGTTGTCTTCATACCTCTTCTGACAGTGGAGCTGAAAACAGTGTTAGAAAATGAGATGTGAAAGCTAGGAGCTAAATGGCACCTTATAACTAGGTTATGGGTGCAACAATGGAATGTCTAGGCATGTTTTTTTTATTACAAAAATACAAAGCTGAACTGCAGCTAAAATATTACGTTCATTTTTCACATGGACTAGTCCTTCCCCTGCCCATCAGAGGGTCTCTTCTCCAGTCTTCAGAGAGTAGCTGGAAGTGGTAAGACAGAAAAAGTTCCTCCTTTCCTTCCACTCTGCAGTTTTAATCTGAAATCTTAGGTGCAGTACTGTGGCCAAAGCTCAGAAACTGCTTGTGTTAATGAAATTCCCTGTCGCAAAATGTGCCTAGAACAATGGGAGTTTCAGACACTGGCTGAAAATCGAGCTTACTATTATACATTTGGGGGAAGGGCCATAACTCAGGGTAGAGGACTTGATTTGCATGCAGAATGTTCCAGGCATCTCTAGTTAGGGCTGGGAAAGATACTTGCCTGAAACATTAGAAAAACTCTGCCAACCAGCTATAGGAAAAGGGAATTTAAATAAAAGAAGGAGCAGAAGAAAGGTATTTTCCCCTACATGATCTCTTTTTCTTCTTCATATGCTACACAAGGGAGAAAAGACATTCCCTCTGTTGGTGTTCACTAATACATGTGTGTGTGATTGTTTGTTTGTTTGTTTGTTACATCAGTGTACATTGATGTGCTTCACAAAGCCATTTAAATAAAAAGCAGACCAGTATTCAAACCAGGGGTCCCCAAACTAAGGCCCAGGGGCCGTATGCAGCCCAATCGCCTTCTAAATCCGGCCCATGGACGGTCCGGGAATCAGCATGTTTTTTACATGAGTAGAATGTGTCCTTTTATTTAAAATGCATCTCTGGGTTATTTGTGGGGCATAGGAATTTGTTAATTTTTTTTCAAAATATAGTCTGGCCCCCCACAAGGTCTGAGGGATAGTGGACCGGCCCCCTGCTGAAAATGTTTGCTGATCCCTGATTTAAACAATAAAATCAAGCACAAAGAGAGGAGGTATTCTAAGACTGAAAAGCCTGCAGAGGAGACATGTGATGGTGTGACATTTGGAATGGTGAAAACGTTGGAGGGGGGGGGGGAAGAGTTGAGCAATTCCTCCTTTCCTGCTAGAGTAGCAATGGTGCATAATATCCAAGGCTGGACAAGCTACATCAACATCTGAGGCAAAAAATCCCACAGGCATCTGCCCCCATCTCTGCCCTTTCATGACACCCGAAATTAGCTGCTAGAGGCAGCAGCTTCATTCTGCCTAATGGTAGGGCTGGCCCTATGTCTCAACTCTAAATTCCCTAGGTGGTATACCCAATGAAGTACTTTGGGTAGCACAAGAACTTCCACTTGCACCATGAGACTTCCCTTCTGTCTCTTCTCCCTGTGCATGCCTGCATCCTCTAAAAATCTGATTCAGAGGGTTGGTAGAGCTCCGAGAACAAATTTATGGGACATGTGGGGAGAAGAGGATGGGAAGTTCCATTGTGCAGCCAAAAGTCCTTGAGCTAGCAGAGTACTTTGCTGTATACTGACCCCACGCCCCTCCAGAAGCTGCTTTAAAAAAAATAGTGTTGGGTCACTATTATGTGTTAGCAAGTACATTTGTCCTTTATTGTCTGTATCTCTATGGGATTTGAACTTGTTTTTATATATGAAATTGTTGTGTTTGTTTTTATTGTCAATGTTTTTACAGTGAAATTGCTTTCAGGTGCTTGATGGGAATTGATTCATAAATGGAGTGAAATAAATATATGTCTGCTCGAACTCTCAGTCTTGAGGTATTCAATTCAACTCCTTCCATCAGAACTCATAAACCCAGTTCTCTCTTTGTTGCAAGCTTCTTCACTCTGCTTGCTTTGTTATCTCAATAACATAGAATCATAAATGAATGAAAAGTGAAGTATCCTGTCTCCCAGCCATTTTGCAAACTACGGTTCACAGGGAACAAGTGCAATTGCCTCATGTGATCATTGTGTGCTTTGATTTGTTTTTACCACAGCATAAGGTCTGCATTCTCTTACAACATTTTGCCCTGCAAGCCTTTTGTAAAGATTATTGAAATAATGTTATCTGGCGCCATTAGAAGACAGAATATTCAAAAGTGCCCTTCAAATGTGATTTCTGGTATATAAAAAAAGGATGCTTTACACCTTGTGCTGGAAAAGTGAAGCTGAAACCCAAAGACGCTCTTCCATGCAGAAACATGAGAACTGTTTTATAACCTGCTTGCTATTTATACCACATGTATAGACATCTGAGGAAGAGCACTAATTTCATTCCATTCATGGTTCTTTGGCTCCAACATAAAGTATACGCAAAGCATTAGTATTTCAATTTACTCCTCCAGCAAATCTTTAAACCCTTTCATTAAATTCAGGTTAACCTGAAGGATTAAATCTGTTCATACAGATGTAAAAATTCCAGACAGCACAGTTTCCAACTGCAGAATCATGTTTGCCTTCCTATTAAACTTAAGAAGTCATGCTGCTTAAAACATAGGTTTCGGCATTAGCAGGGAAGGGCAGTTTTTGCCATATTCTTCACTTCAGCTAACACTGAATTCGTCAGCAGTTCTGTCTCTGTAAGGAAGATCTGATGGCACCACTGAACAACAGTGAAGGCTTACAGCGAGTGCATTAAAGGATTGCTGGGCTGTTCTGTAGATATCACTGATCAGGCAGTGAGCATAATGTCATTCTCATGCTCGGCAGAGTCCCAGCAAACAGATTTGAAGAAAATTGCTTCATTACATATTCTGAATCCTCTCCTCTTTTTTTTTTTTTGGTAGCTGAGACAGTCATGATTAAATCTTTGTCCTGCTGTGGCTTTTTAATAAAATATAGCTATGGTTTTAGGTGCCATTCAAACTGTGGCTTGTAAACTTCATGTCTTTGTGGTGGTGTATTTAATTCATCATTCTTATGTGTAAGTCAGCTAGTTATTGATCCTAAGTGATTCTCCTATCATTCTAAGCTTTGGTCAAACATGTAAAAGTATTGGCTTTGCATTTGTTCTTGATGTATCTAAAAGATAGTTACCTCTCTGTTTACTTGGATGAAGAGTTCCATGTTATTGCACAGACTTAGAGGCACACTTCATAGTTTTAGTGCATCACATTGTCTTAATCAACTGGGCTGTGGAATGTTATTTTTCATAGTTTTTATTATAAAAATGCAATACAAAATAATTGCAAAAGCAGCTCCTCGTCTCAAATAAACAAATATATGATGAGATTATACATATAATATCCAGTATTTAGAATATAAATAATCTAAATGAATAGTTATTTAAGTGAAAACATTATATGTGGTTGCACATTGTCATGACCGTCTGTATTTCAGTAGCTTATAAATAAACTCCACTTTTTGACACATTTGTCTGGAGAATGTTTTCCTTTAAATCTTTTATAATATGTGAGTTTAGTCAAACAGGCCACCATCCAGATGCACTGATCCCCATTTAGAATTAAAAGAGATATTGGCGATTTACAAAAATATGTTATAGTTTGTCTAAGTTCTGTGAGCTTGTCACTAGTTTTAAATCTTCTTCCCAAATCAAATCATCCAAACATCCAAGAATTGCAGTTTGGTGGTGCTATTATTGCCTATTATATATTTAATTACCATTCACGTACGGAGATGCCCACAACCACATATACGGTAGATAATGGCCCAAGCAAGGGAAAGATCAGTAGTCCCAGGCAGACAGGAAGCAAAAAAGGATCAGCACCATGGAGAGGGACCTACATGTGGGTTTCAGGACCACGGTCAGCGATCCTGCACCTGAGGCAAGACATCCAGCAGCGAAGGAATTAGGGCGATGCTGGCTGTTCCCCTGCACAGGGTGCAGAGCTGAAGGGGTGCAATAACAACAACAACAATAATAACAACAACAACAACAACAACAACAACAACAACAACAACAACAACAACAACAACAACATATTTATACAGGCATCTACTGAGAAGATCCATAAAAAGCAACTTTACCAAAAGGAATTATTGTAAAAATAAGAAATATTTAGAGGGGTGCCAAATTTTGTCTTCGCTCAGAGCGCCATATAACTAAAGTCCACCCCTGATTCTAGTTGTCTCTGCAATGTCTTGAAGCAACAGACATACCTTCATAGCCTGGGCTAAATATTGTCCAAAGGCCCCACCCCTGACCTTTTTGCCAGTTAAAGAAACCAGTGCCTCATACCACCTGGTGTAACATAATGGTGGTATGTTACACCAACAAAACTGGCAAGAATGTACAAAACTGAACAAAAGAACTGTTGGAGGTGTAAAGAAGGGGAAGGTACCTTTTATCATATGTGGTGGGAGTGTAGGAATGTCCAAATCTTTTGGGAAATGATATATAATGAATTTGAAAAAAAAAGTTTAAAATGACATTTACTAAAAAAACCAGAAGCTTTCCGGATAGGAATTTTGGGACAATTAACGAAAGAAAAACGAACATTGTTTATGTACAGTATGCGACGACAGCAGCAAGAACCTTGATAGCACAGAACTATCAAGAAATACCATCAAAGGGACAATGGCAAGAGAAATTGATGAACTATGCAGAGTTGGCAAAGTTAACAGATAAACCTTGTGAAATAGACAATAGTGACTTTGAAAAAGAATGGGAACCTTTCACATCATATTTGCAGAAACAACAAAAAAACATAGAGTCATTGGCAGGATTTAAATAAACATTTGCAAATTTTATCTATAAAAAACAAGAAACATAATAGTATGACAACATAGAAGTATATACAAACAGGAGAATGGAATATGACTTGTCATAAACCAGGGGTGGAAGTTGAGGGAAGTCAGCAGGGAAGGGGGAAATAGAAATTTGAATGTAATGTAATGATTACAGATATTGTTATAAGAGAAAAAAAATCTAATAAAAATGATTGAAAAAGAAGAAAGAAAGAAAGAAAGAAAGAAAGAAAGAAAGAAAGGAAGGAAGGAAGGAAGGAAGGAAGGAAGGAAGGAAGGAAGGAAGGAAGGAAGGAAGGAAGGAAGAAACCAGTGCCTCTTCCTGCAGCCTTTGGCTTCCTCAATACCTTTGGGTGTCAGGCTGTGGCGATCTTCTGAAGAATCAGTGATTGAAGTCTGGTGAAAGGGGTGTCTTCTTGTGGTTCAGAGGAGAAGATGCCGACTCCAATCAGAGGTGGATTTGCTACTCTGCTCCCATTGCTACTGTGTGATTGTCTACACATTCGGCGGTCATACGAGCCTTCCTCAATTGCAAAGAAGAAATGGAAGCAGTAGTAGCAATATTGGTAGTGGTGGTGGAAGCACAGTGCCTCAAGACAACAAATAAAGCTGTGCCAAGGAAGCAGAAGATGCTATGTGGTTGGGTTGTACAAATTGATTGATTTAACTGAAGTAGTAGAGTGGAAATGGAGTTATTGACATATTCAGAGTTTAAAACTTTCCCCCTTGCTGACAGGAAGCTTATTTTGCAAAGGGGGAAAGCTCCATTTTTTTGAGAATCAGCTCAAAGTTGTGCAGCTTTTTTTGTGCAAATGGGAAAAACCCCATGGGGGGGGGGGTCAGCTCACAGTTGTGCATCTTTTTTGCAAAGGGGGAAAGCTCCATTTTGAGGATCAGCTCAGAGTTGTTGAGCTTACCTTGCAAAGGGAAAACATCCTGTTTTTATGGGGTTCAACTCACAGTTCTGCAGCTTCTCTAGGAAAGGAAAGGGACCCATTTCTACAGTTTCCAGACAGATAATATAATCAGCCAGTCACATGTCGCTGGGGAAACAAGCAGTCTCCCTCTGCAGACAACAATTGAGGCCTGGGCGGGGCCAGGAAGGGAGCTAGCTCTCTTATCTCCCTCCCCGATCACTTGCAATCAGCTGCTGAGCTCCCATTGCTACTGTGTGATTGTCTACACATTCGGCGGTCATACGAGCCTTCCTCAATTGCAAAGAAGAAATGGAAGCAGTAGTAGCAATATTGGTAGTGGTGGTGGAAGCACAGTGCCTCAAGACAACAAATAAAGCTGTGCCAAGGAAGCAGAAGATGCTATGTGGTTGGGTTGTACAAATTGATTGATTTAACTGAAGTAGTAGAGTGGAAATGGAGTTATTGACATATTCAGAGTTTAAAACTTTCCCCCTTGCTGACAGTTTTTCATCACATGTTTTCACAGTAAAAACTGGGGGCTGGGGTTGCTCTCCCCTGGGGATATACAGGTCTAAGAAAGAGAAACAAGTATACACTACTTAAATACTCTTAAAAAGAACTCAATTTCTTTACTTATTCCAAAGCTAAGCAGGTTGTCAGATTTGACATCTCAGGAGGTTAGACTGCCCTTTCAGTGCATTTCTGCACAGCTTGTCATTATTTTACTTTTCTGTCATTAGGAAGGCATGATTTACAACCACAGCTTTTCTTGATGAATTATAGATATGAAAGCACATTCTGTCTGTAAATTATGTGATGCATTTTCACACTGACTTGTGGTGTGTATAAATGAATCTCCTGTTCTGTACAAAGTCTGCATTCCTGCTAAGGGAATACAGCTCTGGCTCTGGGCTTGTGGAAAGTGCACATCAGATAGACCGGTTGAACGGTAAATATAAATGACAAGTAAATAAGTAACAGTGGTCAGCCAGTGAGAAATAATCATGTGATTTACATTCTCTGATCAGATGTTGCCCTCGTGCTCCTGTTGAATAAATGACAAAACTTCCCGCTTTCCTCAAAGGATCAGGACTGTACTTTAAATAAAATCTTGGAAGGACCCCTGAGAACATAACAAAAGTCATGCATGGTAACAAAGACGATATATCTGGCTTTGCTTTCTGACTCTGACCATAGCTGTCAAGTTTTCCCTTTTCTTGTGAGGAAGCCTATTCAGCATAAAGGAATTTCCCTTAAAAAAGGGGAGAACTTGACAGCTATGACTGACATTAAACAAACCAAGTTTTCCAGGGATGCTCACAAGCAGGTTCCCATATGTATATTGTCCCTAATGAAGAAAGGTACATTTCTGGGCTAATTAGAATTAACCAACGATAGATACATTTAAAAGCCATTTATTGCAGCTGTTAGGGATCTCGGACGAATCCATTGGACATGGACCACTGAGTGAATTTCCTTCTAATCATCTGTTGGAGATTCATTCCCTGTGTTTGCATTCATGGGATTGCTGTCTATCACATGATGGTATATGTTTTCATTGCACAGAGTGGAATGACATTATACATAAGTAGTTATATTATGTACATATTCATTGGTGTATGATTACTGCTGTTCCAACAGGGACCTCCCATTCAGTTTCTCCTTCTTTTGAAGCGTTTGTGTGCTTATAAGCTGTTTGCTGCTATAGGCAGCTATTGGGCACTAAGGCTGCAATCCTATCCATATGTACTCAGAAGTAAGTCTCCTTGAATGCAATGGGTAAGTGGAGTTATGACTGTACCCTTAATCCAATTCCTACTGTGAATGTCAAAAAGGAATGGAATGCAACATTCATTATTGTTCTCACAGGGAAATAAGTGGTTTCTTTGATTTTATCTCTGCACCGCAGTTAAAGTCTGAGGATTCCAAGCTGTGAAACATAAGGTCGTGTTTACTACCAACATCTAAAATCTAAATTAGCTTGGATGTTGTTTCAGCAGATGACTAAAATATGCATTTATGAAATAAAACGTTGCATTACAAAATTGATTTGTATAAGTAACTTTAAAGTGACTATAAAATGTTTAATATGCCCACAGGAATTCATACAATCTAGGACACACAGAGCAAAATATCAAAAGGGTGCTAAATTGTCCTTCCCTGGTACTCGAGTAAGGGAAACAAAACACGATTAAGTTTATAGGGAACTGTAAAATCAAGAGAAAGATAAATCCTAGCCCCATTTACCTGGAAGTAAGCCTAGCAGAATTTGGTGGGATTTATTTCTGAATAGACATGGTGAGAAATGCAGCCATATATGGCTTTGTAATGAGCCATCAGCCACTTCATTAGCTTTGTCTTTAAGGTGTCACAAATTTCTTTATTGTTTTCACTGCAAAAAGTCTAAGAGGGCTACCCCTCTGGAAGCTCATTAACTTTGAAAGGGGACACACAGGGAAAGTAATTGATTTGAAAATCTTGATTGATGGCTGAGATATGCATTGGTTTATTTTGCACAAGTCTTTCCCATTTCCACTGCTGTGGAAATATACAATAGACTTGTGCAAAATAAGCTAATTGCAGTGGAATGGAAAATATCAGATGCTGGAATGGACTGAGGCAGATTCTTACATTCCTGGTCGCCATTACAACCTCATTGGCAAAAACAAACTCCTTGGGTTAACTATTTATTATGCTAACTTCCAGTTGTTTATGTTACACCTTTCAGAATGTCCTTTCAGAATCCTTTTCTTTAACACCCACATTTTTTTGCTCCATAGGATGCACCCGACCATAGGACGCCCCTAGTTTTTAGAGTAGGAAAACAGGGGGGGGGATTTCTTTCTTGAATTGTCCTAGGCATAGCAGCCAACTCCTAGAGGCCTAGGTGTCTTTGCCCCCCCCCCAGTAAATATTTGAGGAAGCTTATTTTGCAAAGGGGGAAAGCTCCATTTTTTTGAGAATCAGCTCAAAGTTGTGCAGCTTTTTTTTTGCAAATGGGAAAAAACCCATGGGGGGGGGTCAGCTCACAGTTGTGCATCTTTTTTGCAAAGGGGGAAAGCTCCATTTTTGAGGATCAGCTCAGAGTTGTTGAGCTTACCTTGCAAAGGGAAAACATCCTGTTTTTATGGGGTTCAACTCACAGTTCTGCAGCTTCTCTAGGAAAGGAAAGGGACCCATTTCTACAGTTTCCAGACAGATAATATAACCAGCCAGTCACATGTCGCTGGGGAAACAAGCAGTCTCCCTCTGCAGACAACAATTGAGGCCTGGGCGGGGCCAGGAAGGGAGCTAGCTCTCTTATCTCCCTCCCCGATCACTTGCAATCAGCTGCTGAGCTGGTCCTTTCAACACTCTCTTTCCCTCTTGTTAGCCTTTAGCTCTTTCTTTTTCTTTTTCTTTTAAAAAGCATGATCTGCCTTTCACACCTGAGCAATTCTGCTCCAGGGACCACACATTCACTCCATAAGACGCACAGTCATTTCCTCTTACTTTTTAGGAGGGAAAAAGTGCTTCTTATGGTGTGAAAAATATGGTAAATATTCTCCAGGAGCAAAATATTTATTCTTATAAATATTAAAATTCAGTGGGTTGGATCCAGACTACCAATGGGTGCAACTGTGTTCACAGGAGAAAGGGGAAGCTGATTTTCACCAATTTCCCCTACAGCCACCTGTGCCCACCACAGTGCAGGAAGTGCCGTTGATGATTGTAGGATAAATGGCTAAACAATGAAAATCACATTCTCCCTCTTCCTCCAGCAGGAACCTTACTCCCTTTGACAAACAGACCACTTTCTCTTTAGTTCATGGAAGGGCACATCCGAAGCCAGTACAATCATGTACACTGAGTTCAACCCAGTGTAACCTTGCAATAAGACTTAGTCCCAGAGAAGTTTATATAAGAATTGAGACAAATAAACACTTTCCCTTGCAGAAAAAAACACTCAACACTAAACCCAAACACAGTCTTTGCCCACCTTCAGCATCACTCAATACATTTTGTTGGCAAAGTAGGCAGTTTCCAACTACAAATAGCCAGGGTTTTATGGTATTATCACCATGATAAGATAAAACATTTCACAACACCTGATTAGGTGATAATTTGCAGACTCTGAAACCCAGATTTCTCAAGGCCCATCTTAAAAGTTAAAAAGCCATTTGAACACAAGGAGGGGTTTGTTTTTTTGTTGTATTGCTCTGTTTCTGGTTTCCAGAATGCTCTGAAGACAAGATCACAACCTATGGAGTAAGTCCATTGAAGTTATTTCTGAGTAGACACATACAGGAATGTGCTCTAATTTTTCTTACACTGAATCCAGTTCAGCTTACTCTTAATGAGACTTCATCCAGTTTGACTTCATTCTAGTTTCTCAAAAGAAAGAGATGCATCAGACACCTGAACAGGCTGTTTTCTAGCATATATTAAACTTAAACCAACTTTGCCCTCAATATGTCCACAGTACAGATAACATACACAAGTAGGTTAAACATGTTCATCTCAACCGCTTTGAGGGTTGTATAAAGCGATGTATAAAGTTCATGAAATAAATTAAATAATCTATCTCAACATAGGAGAGCTGGAAAATCCACCTCATAGGGTTGTTGCAACAATAAAATGGCTGAAAGACATATGCATATCAACCTTGACCTTTTGGACTCTTGGGGGTGTGTGTAATAAATACCTTTGGTGACTGGCAGCTGAATGCGTGAATTCACTGAAAAACATTTGATCCATTTGATGTGACATGAGGCAATATGAAAGCTCTCAGTTGTCCCCATAAATGCTCATTCACACCATAATTCTGGTGTCAAAACTACCAGAGACAAAAGCCAAAAATATATTTCAGAAAAAATATGAGCAGAGAAGATCTTAAAGGAGTTGTGCAGTTGCAGTGCACAGGAACAGAGAAAGAGACCTGCCTTTAATCTAAGGACCTCATACACTAGAAGAATCCTCTTGCTATCCCCTTGTCATCTGTGATTAAATTCCAGAAGGAAAATTGAGAAAGTACAGGATGTCAGAATGATCAATGGCACTACAAAGTGAACAAGACCCTATTAAACCCAGTCTTAGGATGCATTGGTTTAAAACTCAGGTACAGACATAGCTCTGAAAGGCATAGAATCTATATTCAGCTGAAAAATCCACAATGTACATTTTGGAACAGCAGTCACATTCTGATTGTGTGCTTGCTTTGGTGTAGAAAGTGACCAGGTTCACAATTCACAACACCAACTGTGTAGTAAACCATGAGCATTAACTCTGTTTTAAAAAATCATTAAATGTCAATGCTTGGAAGGGAAAAAATCAATAATTGAAATGCTAGCTTCTGGGAACTGGTGAAGCCCTTTCCAAACCACGAACCAACTGGAAGAACAAAGGCTACAACAAGCCAAATACTGAAGGTCATCAGGACGGATGATTATGTGGGATGTATTCACACAAGCTGTTGGCACATGAATAAGCATCATTGCACCGTCTGGAAAATAAGATATGTAAATTGGCCTTTAGACTGCACAAAGCAAAAACATGCTACAAAGGTACACTACTGCAAGCCCCCTGTACAATAGACAGCTGCCTTCTACTGAGTTAGGTCATTGGCCCATCTATGTAGCTCAGTACCATCTATACTAACTGACAGTGCCCCCCCCCAGGGGTTCAGACATGGGGTTGAGATCTTGGAGCTCCCTTATACCAAGTCAGATGATTGGTCCATCCAGCTAAGTATTACTGACAGTGATAGGAGCCTTTGGGGATTTAACCTGTAACATCATATATCTGAAGTATGTGCTCCAAAACAGAGCTGCATCTTTTGTCCTACCATTTTTATTAGGACCCCACTGCCTTATGCAGCCAGAGCCTGTCTAGGGCATTTTGTTATCTGAGGTGAATGGCAGCCTATTCCACATACAGAAGCCTAGCACACTGCCAGTTGAATCTTACACACTCTCCACCACACTTACATGTTACAGGTAGGTAGCCATGTTGGTCTGCCGTAGTCGAAACAAAACACACAAACAAAATCCATCCAGTAGCACCTTAGAGACCAAGTTTGTCATTGGTATGAGCTTAGCATGCACACTTCTTCAGATACGCTTACATGTGCTAGGCTGTCTTAGGGGAGGCACATCACTCTGTCTTTCAATACATCTCCATCACTTCTTGCTCTCTCTCTGCCACCTGAGGCGATTGCCTCACTCCACCTAATGCTGCCCTTTATGCAAAAGTTGCTTAAAAAGTACATCTTGCCACAAAACACCACACTTCAATGCCTAACACTTGCTCAAAATAAGCAAACAAATGTTGATGTTGGCAAACAAGGAATACTTAGAGCAATAAGAAAGAGAAGCAGCCTTGGAGTTTTTAGGCTAGAGGTACAGTAGCCTACCATCTTGGACATTTTGACTTCTCTCTCTGATGCCAAATAATACAATGGCAAACATTTTGATCCACTACCTGCTTTTCTCTGGGTAGCCTTCAGGCTTTAAATCCTAAAATTAAATTGCCCATCTGCATACAGTATGTCCTCTCCATCATTCACATATTTTCTTTAAAGCAGAACCAAAATTGTCAATGCCTGTCTATTAGGTATTAAAACTATATATAGACTGGCTTATTTATTGAATTTCAGTAGCTTAATATGGTTTAGTTATTGTGAATTTTAATTTATGTGAGAGCAGACAGAGCTCTGGGTAAACACTTATTACAGCTATAAAAAGAAATAAACTAATTAGAGCAATTTCACCCTTCACCCAGAGTTCTTTGCCATTTTCATCTCCAGATAAACTACAAACCTAATCTAATTGTTTTGTCGTTAATTTATTTAGTTTGATATCTCCAACCAGAGACACTCTTGCTCTCTGTGGCACATTTTGGGTCCTGTCAACCCATGGCCATTTTCCTAGTTGTGACATTTGACACTCACATGAGTATCTCACAAAGGTTCAACTCCAGCTGAACTATCTAACCAAAAACTGTAAACAGGGAACTGTTAACTTTCTTAAACCTTGAGTCTTAGCTGATGTTTTTCTTGACAGTATGCCATAGATCAGAGACCTCAGTGACTTAACCTACGCAAGTAAACTGATTGTTTAATGTTTCAGAAAGGAGTTCACTAGTGCAGTTTCAAGGTGAGCTTCAAAAAAGCAATTCAAATATCAGGTGCCCATTGATTTAATTTCTGGATTGTTTTAATGAAAATGAAATAATGTGGTTAATAAATAATAATAATAATAATAATAATAATAATAATTTTATAAATCAGCGTTTACATATGTCTCAAGGCAATTTGCAAACATACCATAAATACAGATAAACATAGTGTGTGTGTTTTTAGAACAGTTGAAAAAATAACAGAATGCATGTATGAAAACAGTATAAAAATGATCATCTAAGTCAGAGACCTCTTCATTCAGCTGGAGAAGCCTATTAAAACAGAACTATCTTCTATTGTTTCTGAAAAGCACAGATACTGGGCACTTGTCATATCTCAACAGGGATGCTGTTCCATAAAACAGGGGCAGCCATAATGAAAGCCCTGTTACTGTGGATGGAGTGGGTTTCTGATATTTTTCTAGACATTTAGAAGAAATTCCCTTGCAGAATGCAGTGACCTATTGGGTATATAAGCGATAAGGTGTATTCTCAAGTAACCTAGTTCCAGGCTGTGCTGAGCCCTATAAGTGAATACCAAAACCTTGAATTTGTCATGGTAGCAGATTGGCAGCCAGTGCGAATCTCAGAAACAAACTAACCGCATTACTATTTTCTGAAAAGAAACAACAAGAAGCAAAGCTGTTGTAGTTCAAGCATTCAATCCCAGCTAAGTGACAATGAATCCTATGCACTCCATAAAGTCCCATGCAGACGAATGGTTAGGAGAGGTTGAATCTGTCATTTTCAGTTTCTCTCAGTTTCTCATTTCTCCTCCTTAAGCTCAGTTTGCCCCATTTCCACATCAGTTTGCACACTTTTCCTTTGAAAAGACTGCATGAAAATTTATAGGCATTTATTGTGTGTATTTTCCCGAGTAGATGCATTATTGTATGCAACTTTGCCTAATACACACATCTTTTCTACACAATCATGTCCAATTTAATGTAGTTTTGTGCATTATTTTCACTAATACACACATACACACACACACACACACACACACACACACACACACACATGTGCCCTCTATTTCGCTGGGGAACTGCATCAGAATAGTCAGACAAATATGAATTTGAAGGATAGCTGAGCTTATTTGTTCAAATGTGAAAATGTGAAGTACAGTAAAGGATTTCCTGACTCATCCCCTCTGATGGCACATTTAAGTATCAATAAGAAGAATGTTTATTGTTATGTTAATGTATCATCATTAGTGCTCAGCGGTGCTGTTGAAATCTTGTCACCTCTCTTCCCATTGCAGATTTATTTATTTATTTGTAAACAAAGACAGAATCATGCAAGTGGGTCTGGGAGGCAGTCCATGGATTTCTTTCTCTATAATCAAGCTAAAGCAAATATTAATTCAAGCGTTTCAAGATTATTCAAATCATCACTTTGTAATCTTCTTTTTTCTTAATTATTGCACCTCTGTAGACATGCTGGTAATGAAATACGTTATTTAAAATGCCACAGTCTGGCATACGAAATGAATAAAGCAGCATCAGGATGACTCCCAAAGAGTAAAACAGCAAGGTGCAAGCACAGAATGTTAAGGAATTTAGATTGAACTTGTTTTGGCAAATAGAATCTGTAAATTTAAGTACTTTATTCCAACTGAGAACTAATGCATGGGTAATTTACAGCACAATTCTATGCATGTCTATTCAGAAATCCTACTGAGCTCAATGCAGCTTACTCCAAGAAAGTATGTTAAGAATTGCAGCTTTAATCCTCATTGTCCTCGGTCCAGTATACCTGAAGGAACGTCTCCACCCCCATCGTTCTGCCTGGACACTGAGGTCCAGTGCTGAGGGCCTTCTGGCGGTTCCCTCGTTGCGAGAAGCCAAGTTGCAGGGAACCAGGCAGAGGGCCTTCTCGGTAGTGGCGCCCACCCTGTGGAATGCCCTCCCATCAGATGTCAAAGAGGAAAACAGCTACCAGATTTTTAGAAGACATCTGAAGGCAGCCCTGTTTAGGGAGGCTTTTAGTGTTTAATCGATTATTTTATTTTATTTTTCTGTTGGAAGCCGCCCAGAGTGGCTGGGGAAACCAGCCAGATGGGCGGGGTATAAATAAGTTGTTGTTGTTGTTGTTGTTGTTGTTGTTGTTGTTGTTGTTGTTGGGTTCAAGGGGGTTATAATATTTTGAAGAGGGATTGTGGTTGACAGTCATCAAATATCTTTATGTACATCATTTATACTACTGAATTTATTTACCAACATAAACATATGAAGCATACATGCTAATATAATCAGGCAGGGCAATCCTAGCTCTGCGAGGCAGGTAATTGGAGCAGTGGGTCCATTACTGCATCTGGCATTTTGCTGGCTCTTGCAGGTCAAGCTGGAAGAGCATCTGGCAGTGGCGTAGCATGGGGGTTGCCCAGGGCACGCAAGTTTAAGGGGTGCAAAATTTCAATGGCCAAAGCTGCCTCAATACAGCTGTGCACTTCTGTCTCTGAGCTTTATTGAAGATGGCATGTGAACCAGGAAGTGAGCTCTCCAGACAATGGAACGGCTCTTCTCATCTTATCTCTGCAGCTGTGATCTTCTGGGTGATGTGGATGCCATTAGGTAGTTGAATGCACATGCGTACTCCATCTGTTCCTTCCCTCCCTCCCCCACTCCATGGCCCCGAGGGCTGACAACCCACGCTATGCCACTGGCATCAGGCATAGCTGCACCAGCTCCAAGTTGGACTTTTTTCTGGGAGCTGGACCCATAAATATAACATATTGCTCAGAAGCCAGAAGGTCAAGCTTACTGAGCTCATGTCCAGCTTGAGGGCTGTGCCCAGAGGCATCTGGTTGGTCACTGTGAGAACAGAATTATTATTATCACTCATTTATGTACCGCTTTATATTTTTAAGAAGAAAATCTCAATGCAGTTTGTTGTTGTTGTTGTTGTTGTTGTTTAGTCATTTAGTCGTGTCCAACTCTTCATGACCCCATGGACCAGAGCACGCCAGGCACTCCTGGCTTCCACTGCCTCCCACAGTTTCGTCAGACTCATGTCCAACCATCTCATCCTCTGTCGTCCCCTTCTCCTAGTGCCCTCCATCTTTCCCAACATCAGGGTCTTTTCCAGGGAGTCTTCTCTTCTCATGAGGTGGCCAAAGTATTGGAGCCTCAGCTTCACGATCTGTCCTCCCAGTGAGCACTCAGGGCTGTGTACTTATATTTTGGGGCTTGGGAAAGCCTGTTGAGGAGGCTAGATTATTTTAAGTCAGTCATGAACAGTGAAAACTGCTCCTGCAGTATTCTATCTCAATAGAGTTAAATCATTTTGAGAAATATTTGCAAAAACATTTCCACTGTCTGTCTTTTATCATGCTTTCTATAATTAGCTTATAACAGGTCAATGCGTAAGGTTGAGAAGCTGACATCAATTTGTACAAATCTTCAGTTTTCAGAAGAACAGGTTTATAGGTTGGTAAATGTGGCAATTTTCTAAGCATAATGGGATTTGCTATTGTGTGAACACCCACTACTCTACTTAGAAACTGATATGTAAATTAAATATGAATTTCTGCCGTCCTTCTGCCTCCTCTTTTTTTAACAGGAAGGAATTGAAAAATATATATAAATACATGGGATGGTAGTCAACTAAGTTTTTTCCCTCAGAGTAGACATAGTGAAATTAATGGACCTAACTCAGTCAGGTTCATTCATTACAGTGGTCCACTCTGAGTAGTTGAATATCACACAAGGGAGGCATTCATGGTGAATTCCGGCACCTCTTTTTCTAGAAAAATAGCACTGACTAATATAATGCAATTCCATATATTATTTCCACTAAAAATGTGTGTTTTTATGCATACTTTACTTTAGGATATGCCTTTATGTGTTCCTTAGTAGGCAGGAGAACTCACTGTGAAATTAAGAAAAGTGAGAATTTCAAAAAGTAGCTGTGTTTTTGGTTTGTGCATTGTTTCTGAAAGTGCAAATTATGTAGGTTTACATTTAAATGCAAACTGAATAGAATTTCTCACCCATCCCTAGCTGTAGGTAACTGAAAATAAGATCAACTCTGAATAATTTGAATTTATATCCCATCTTTTCAAGACAACTGTCAAGAAAGCCAATTCCAGAAATTTATTATTTCAAAAAAAATTCCCGTTCGGTGGAAGATGGTGCCATTAAGTCCTCATTCACTATTATCATCTTCTGCTTCCCATTTCTCCCATTATTTTAAGAGCAATATCATAGAAGAGCCTCTATAGTGCCCATTCCCCTCTTTAGCACTCCCCATTTTGAGTGTAGCTTTCAGAAAATCAATTAGTGTGCCTATCTCCTCCAGTTTACCTACAAAACTGACAGATAGGATATCTAGGAATAAGGAAAACAATGAAAGCAAACAGTCATATAGCTCAGAGGAAAAGAGCTCGTGACAAGTATCCTCATCACTTCAGTGTCTTTGCTTGGGGATATTAGCTCTGCTGAAAAGAAGCTTGCCATCCCTACACAGCATGAAAATTTTGAGTGATAAGATTAAGAAAGAGCAGTAAGGTTACTGAGTCCCTTCAGGGCAGTGGTTCTCAAAGAGCGTGGCGCACCATACTGGTGTGGGATGGAAAGTGTAGCGAGACGATTCAAGGACAATCGTATAGTATAGTATAGTATAGTATAGTATAGTATAGTATAGTATAGTATAGTATAGTATAGTATAGTATAGTAGTTTTCAGAATATTGATAGATATTCAAGAGCATTGACTATTCTTCTACAGTTCTCTATGACATATTGTTGTGAACTGGGATTTTTCAACTCTGAGGAATATGAAAGATCAGAAAAGAGAAATGTTTCTTTGGGTTGATGAGGAGATAAGAGGATTTTTTTGGTCTCAAATTAGACCTAATATAAATGAGATTACCCGGCCAAAGCAAGCTCACACCTCTCATCGAGTTTGTATACATACTTAAAGTACATATGTAAGAGGCTTGTTTATATTTGGGGAATGATTCGTGTTCTTATACAGCTGCATTGTTTTATACTTTCTGGATGTCCCATGATCATATTATAAAGTAGTTGTGTTCTATGATATAAGCCATGCGTATCTAGGAGTTGTTTCCCCCCCCCCCAATATATTTCCTATCAATTAAAAATTTGGTGTGGCACTAGCTAATTTTTATTCTGCAAGTGTGGCCCAGAGAAAAAACCTTAGATCTTTGTAGTTATCTTTACAGTCACATAGTCCACTGGAGAGAAAAGGCAGCTTTTATTTTATCATGCATAGAGCTCCAATGGATTGCAGCCAAAGTCCAAAGGGGCCAGCTATTATATAAAACACTATCCTATCTAAAGGGTATTTTGAATCACTGAAGTCATGCAGTTTGCCATTCCAGATATTAAATGCATGTGAACTCAGTAGGTGAAGCTTCCCTTATCCTTGCAGCACTGTCATAATAGCTTTCCTCCTGGAGCAAAGAACAGTCTTGGGGCAGTGGGTGGGTGGTCTGTGCAGAAGCCAGCTACACTTGTCCTGGGCCCCACCAGGCACCAGCTGCCTTTTTGTTTAAGTTTGTAACTTTATTTTAACTCGCAACCTGGGCCTCAGACAAGCTCTGTGTGTGGTGTGTGTGAGAGAGAGAGAAAGAGAGAGATCCAGTCTGAATTGGGACTACAATGGGGCAAAGGTTTCCCTCTTCAGTCCTGCATGCCATGGTCTCAATCCACGTTCTTGCCACACAGCTGCTATCAAATACACAAAATCCATGCTGGCAGGGGCCAATCAGCTGCTTCACATCTTGTCTACTTGGGTCCTGTTCCTTATCACCAAGTAAACTGCATCTGGCATTCACACAGAGGCCTGTTTGCAAGTCAGCAATTCATAACTCTTAAATTAAAGTAGTATTATCAAGACACAGAAGTCTACACGTATGGATATGTGATGCCAACAGCACCCTGTGCTGTTTGCCCAGTGAGTGTTTCTGCAGATTTCTTTCCATTTCTTCCATCATACCAGGTGTGCCATTCTGCACAGGCCATGCTATGGGCCCATTTCTGCCATGTGATGGAAGCAGTGCCAGCTGGTTCAGCCCCTCTTGGAATGCCCTTCCACCTGCCCACATGTTTGGGGAGCTGCATGATTGCAACATGATCAGTCTGCAGCCAGCAGCCAATGGGAGCCAGCGGAGGTAATCAGGTCTGGGTGACAGGACACTGCCCCGGCCTGGGAGAAAGGGGGTGCCAATGCTTTGCCCATTATCCATTGGCTTTCAGTGTCCCAACACAGCTCAATAATTTTTCCAAAGCAGAGCCCGGCTGCTGACACAGTTGCTACTGGCAGAGGTGATTTCAGAACCACTGGCAATAATCTTTGAAAATTCCTGGAGAACAGGCGAAGTTCCAGCAGACTGGAGGAGGGCAAATGTTGTCCCTATTTTCAAAAAGGGGGAAAGAGAGGACCCAAACAATTACTGCCCAGTCAGCCTGACATCAATACCAGGAAAGATTCTAGAGCAGATCATTAAGCAAACAGTCTGTGAGCACCTAGAAAGAAACTCTGTTATCACTAAAAGTCAGCATGGGTTTCTGAAAAATAAGTCATGTCAGACTAATCTGATCTCATTTTTTGACAGAATTACAAGCCTGGTAGATGAAGGGAATGCTGTGGATGTAGCCTATCTTGATTTCAGCAAGGCCTTTGACAAGGTGCCCCATGATATTCTTGTAAAGAAGCTGGTAAAATGCGGGCTAGACAATACTACCATTCAGTGGATTTGTAACTGGCTGACTGACCGAACCCAAAGGGTGCTCATCAATGGCTCCTCCTCATCCTGGAGAGTAGTGACTAGTGGGGTGCCACAGGGTTCTGTCTTGGGCCCAGTCTTATTCAACATCTTTATCAATGACTTGGATGATGGGCTTGAGGGCACCCTGAGCAAGTTTGCAGACGACACCAAATTGGGAGCGGTGGCTAATACCCCAGAGGACAGGATCACACTTCAAAATGACCTTAACAGATTGACAACTGGGCCAAAGCAAACAAGATGAATTTTAACAAGGAGAAATGTAAGGTACTACACTTGGGCAAAAAAAAATATGAAAGGCACAAATACAGGATGGGTGACACCTGGCTTGAGAGCAGTACATGTGAAAAGGATCTAGGAGTCTTGGTAGACCACAGACTTGACATGAGTCAGCAGTGTGATGCAGCAGCTAAAAAAGCCAATGCAATTCTGGGCTGCATCAATAGGAGTATAGCATCTAGATCAAGGGAAGTAATAGTACCACTGTATTCTGCTCTGGTCAGACCTCACCTGGAGTACTGTGTCCAGTTCTGGGCACCACAGTTCAAGAAGGATACTGACAAGCTGGAACCTGTCCAGAAGAGGGCAACCAAAATGGTCAAAGGCCTGGAAATGATGCCTTATGAGGAACGGCTTAGGGAGCTGGGTATGTTTAGCCTGGAGAAGAGAAGGTTAAGGGGTGATATGATAGCCATGTTCAAATATATGAAAGGATGTCATATGGAGGAGGGAGAAAGATTGTTTTCTGCTGCTCCAGAGAAGCGGACACGGAGCAATGGACTCAAACTTCAAGAAAGAAGATTCCACCTAAACATTAGGAAGAACTTCCTGACAGTAAGAGCTGTTCGACAGTGGAATTTGCTACCAAGGAGTGTGGTAGAGTCTCCTTCTTTGGAGGTCTTTAAGCAGAGGCTTGACAGCCATATGTCAAGAATGCTTTGATGGTGTTTCCTGCTTGGCAGGGGGTTGGACTGGATGGCCCTTGTGGTCTCTTCCAACTCTATGATTCTATGATTCTACGGTATGATTCTACTGCTGCCAATTACACCAGGAGGTAGAAGGAGAAGGAGGGGAAAGAGAAGGGAAGTGCCTTGCGGAGGGGAAAGAAAACTTCTAAAAGTAAGCCACACCTTCCAATAAATTGTTGTAGAATTTCTTTTCCATCTGGAGAAATTTGATGAAATGGTTGCTCCAACCCAAATTTCTCTGGCCACAACTAGAAATATTGTGAGAGATCATTACTGCACCACTGTAATCAAGATAAGTTTAAAAAGACATATGTAACTGCAAATTTCAGGCAGATTTTCTGAAATCGCAGATTAATACAGAAACTTGGCCTTCTGAGTGAGCATATTCAAAAGTAACTGATTCATCCATCTCTAGAGGAAGCCATAGAGGGTTTGAGAATGCTGGCCACAGAAATGAGTAATGAGATAAATTCTGAAATATTTTCTTCAGCTCTGCTTTTTTTAATCCTTCCTTTTGGATAATGCATTTAAGCAAAATGGGATAAAAGCTCTTCCCCACACTCCTGTCCTTGAGGAAGGGTAGCTGGGTCTCGGTGAGCCATCACTCTTACTTGCTACTTTTTCTTTCTAAGAATCAAAATAGTGGGCTTTTATTGTTGAATTATCTCATAGGTTTCCCATGCTAGCCAAAGCTAATTAAATAGCCGAGCCCACCCTGCAAGAAAAAAAGAAATTGGCCCAATGTGTAATGAGCTGACACTGTTACAGGTTTGGACTTAATGTCCTTTCCATTTCGGACTCTCTCAGGATGTTGCTTTTTGGAGACAGCCACCATTATGACCAGATAAAATTATTGCTGCTTATGTAAAATGTTTAAGTATAGCATTAAATTGCAAGGGGGAAAGGACATGTCCCTATGCATATTGTGAAAGGGCTGTTGTGAGAGACTATCAAGAACACACAGGAAAAATTGCCCAATTGCAAACTTTGCTTTATGAACTGGAAACAGTATTACATGTTTGCAAATTAATTTAAACTGTTTTTGAAGAGCGCCTGCTTGCTTCAAAGGATTCATCCTCCTTGCCAAATAGGATGATCACTCGATCATGCACCAGGCAAAATGGCTCAGAAAATGTACATTAGTTCTGCAGTCAGATAGTCATAATGACCATTTAATTTTCACACAGGTTCTAATCACTGAATGGGAATCTTTCTAAACATCAAAATGAGACTCATGTTCATGCTGCAAATGGATTTAAGGAAAACTGTTTCTTCAGTCCCAACTCCCAAGGTTATCTCATTTCAAACAGAACTGAGTCCCCCCCCCCCCGCCCCACCTCCACCCCGGTCATTCCAAAACAGTGTTTCTTCTTTCTTTGGAATCCATTCTCAACACCCATTTCATAGAGTATTAGCCCAGTCCTACAGGTGTATGAGGTGCTAGGGGAGGGATAGTTGTGCTCCTTCTGGGGTAGTTGGTCTACCTTTGGTCCTCACTCTGCACTCAGCTCTCACCTATGGCTCCTAGAAGCTGTCAGCATGTGACAGCGGCCACGGCCTGGGAAACCTCCAGTGTGCAAGAGCAAGTGTGAAGCACTTTGTAAAGTGGTGCATTCCTGTGCAGATCTATTCAGAGGCAAGTCCCATTGAGTCCAATGCTACTTACTCCAAGGTAAGTGTGCATGGGCCCACAGCCTGAGTCAAGCTGACAAGCTTTCAGATAAACAGCCACTCATGGGCAGTGCAAGTGATAAAAGGAAATCTGACTGCCAAGGAATTGCTTTGAAACAGAAAGAAAGAGCATGAGAATATTCTCTTGTTCAGTTTGGAGTCTGTTCCTGGCCTATGACTTGTGGCTCAACTTTGAGCATAGCAAAAATATCTGCCCTTGTTAAAGCAAGTGCCTGAGCAAAGCTTACCATTTTAAGCAGTCTTTGTGATGTGAACAAAAAACAACCTTGGGAGCAATATATAGGCCACATACCGTCCTTTAGAAAGCTTTTGTTTGGTTTGTGGCCTCTTTGAATCAGAATACCAGTAATGTAAAAATCTTCATTTTAAGATAGTACATGCTGAAAGTGCAGGGATTTGTCTGAAAAGCTCAACAACTGGAACAAGTTATGTAAATCTTGGGTTCAGTGTCTGTTTTACTTTCGGTGGGGGGGTAGCAATCCTCACATACACAAGATGTGACTAAACAACATAATTTAGTCAAGTTAACAAACAATAGCAGTACTGAAGAGACTGGTTTCATACACAAAATTACAGTGTTGTCCCTCTTCCTCCAAGCTTCAGGTGTATCCCAGCCAACAAGAGTCCCCTTTAGCTGCTTTTGACCTCTTTAGTGTCAGCCAAGGGGCATGGGTGGCGCTGTGGTCTAAACCACTGAGCCTCTTGGGCTTGCTGATTGGAAGGTCGGCGGTTTGAATCCACATGATGGGGTGAGCTCCCGTTGCTCTGTCCCAGCTTCTGCCAGCCTAGCAGTCCAAAAGCACACCAGTGCAAGTAGATAAATAGGTATGGCGGCGGCAGCAAGGTAAATGGTATTTCTGTGCGCTCTGGCATTTGTCATGGTTTCCTGTTGCGTCAGAAGCGGTTTAATCATGCTGACCACATGACCCCGAAAGCTGGCTCCCTTGGCCTGAAAGCAAGGTGAGCGACACACCCCATATTCACCTTTGACTGGACTTAACCATCCAGAGGTCCTTTATCGTTTTACCTTACCGTCAGCCAATAGGAAGTGCAAGCAAGATCCCAGTTGTGGCTTGTAAACCTCTCATTTTATAATTAATTAATTCCATCTCTACCCTGCTCTTCAACAAACAGACTGCAGGGCCATTTACAATACCAATAAACAAATACGACATATCAAAAAAATGCAGCTTAAAATAAACAGGAATAAAATCTAAAGTAGAGTCAAATAGCAACAAAAGAAATTCACAGTCTGAAGGCTTTCATTATCTGTCCCCCTCCCCCACACCCACACCCGTCCCGAATGGATGAAAATGTCTTCAGCTGGTGCCAAAAAGTTCCCAATGAAGGGGCTGATGGAACAACCAAATAGAAGGAGCTCTATAGTTGAGTGTCACTGAAGGGAAGGATCTGCCTCTATATCTCCCCCAATAGGGTCTCACTCACTGACTGCAAGGGACATATTGGACAGGCACTCCTGCAAGGCACTTCACATATTTAGTTCCCAAGCTATTTAGGGCCTTTACTGCAAAGAGGTTAGCACATTTGTTTTCAGCATTTTGCACATAAATACCTCACTTGTTGTAGACCTAGTTACAATGACATACCTTCCACATGTTCCAACTTTCCACAGACAGTCCTGGAATTACCGTATTAAAGCCGTCCCAACTTCTGATTTAATCCTGGTATGTCCCTATTTTCCCTGCCTCTACCTCTGCCAAGCACAGGGAGGAGGATGAGCTGGCACTTGTCCCAAGTGGCAATGATGGTGGTAACAGCAGCTTCAGGAGAGCATCCCATTGCCTCTCCATGGCCGCCGCTGCCAGCCTCCTGCCTTGGGCAGCTCAAAGCAGCTGCTGGAGAGTGGGCAAGGAGGAGGAGAGGCTGCTGTCACAAAGGCCCAGCCCTGTGTGCCGCACTGGCTCTAAGGGGCAGTCAAAGGGTAGGGCTTCCCCGGATGGGAAGAAAGAGGGAGCGAAGCAGAGTGGAACTCAAAGAGTCTTGCTTTTTAAATTAAAAAAAAAAACTGCTTTGTGCATCCAGGTCTAATCTTGCCCCTTTCTAAAAATTATTATTTATTGGTTTGTGTTTTTCTTTTTCTAAAGGTAAAGGGACCCCTGACCATTAGGTCCAGTCGCAGACGACTCTGGGGTTGCGGCGCTCACCTCGTTTTATTGGCCGAGGGAGCCGGCGTACAGCTTCCAGGTCATGTGGCCAGCATGACAAAGCCGCTTCTGCGAATATTGAAATGAAGATGCAGAAGTTAGGCTGACAAAATATGGTAGAAGATAGGGTAAGTTTTGTTTGAATGTGTATGGTTGTTTATTTGTGTATTTATTTTGTTGGTATTTTAGTTGGATGTTTTGTTTTATATTTATTTTAAATTCAATAAAGGTTATTTTAAATACAAAAAAAAGAGACAAAGCCGCTTCTGGCGAACCAGAGCAGCACACGGAAACGGCGTTTACCTTCCCGCCGGTACCTATCTATCTGCCATACTTGCACTTTGATATGCTTTCGAACTGCTAGGTTGGCAGGAGCAGGGACCGAGCAATGGGAGCTCACCCCGTAGCGGGGAATCGAACTGCCGACCTTCTGATCGGCAATTCCTAGGCTCTGTGGAGGGTATTCAATGACATCAAATCGCAACCTTCCTGTTCTTCAATATTCACTCCACAGGTTTTTCTTGACCTAAAGTTTTTTCTTTCTCCTTTCATGACCAGAGCTACACCCCCCACCCCGGTGCTCCCAGCAACTCATCCTCAGGGTGACACAGGCTATTTCTTGGTGGTTGAGGGTGGCCAGGGAGGACACCTAAGCGTCCCAACCACCTGTTTGTTGGTTAACATATGACAACACATACAATTAAATACAATAGTGTGTTATATATATATATAAGCTTAGTGTTAGAAACACATCATTTTGGTGAGCATGAAGATCATTTAATTGGAGCAGTGGGCTGTGACTTGTTTCCAGTGTACCTAGTGTAATTGGTAAAATAACAATGTTGACAAAATGGGGCCTTTTATATACATAAAGTCCTGGCCTGCAATTAAAGTATACATAAATCTGCTCATAATACAAGCACAATAAACAAAAGATGCTACTAGAGGTTCAAGGCTTGTAAACTAATTAACAGGCAAATAACAGTAATGGGTCACAGTAACCTCCAGGAGAAGTCTGGGATTAAGGGATAAACACATAAATTAGTTTCCATCGCACAACAATAATTGGCTTCTAAAGTCAAACAAAAGCTATGAACCTCTTTCCTGGACCTCAGGTATACTGGACCGAGGCCGTTTAGGGCTTTAAAGGTCAGCACCAACACTTTGAATTGTGCTCGGAAACGTACTGAGAGCCAATGTAGGTCTTTCAGGACCGGTGTTATGTGGTCTCGGTGGCCACTCCCAGTCACCAGTCTAGCTGCCGCATTCTGTGTTAGCTGTAGTTTCCGGGTCACCTTCAAAGGTAGCCCCACGTAGAGCGCATTGCAGTAGTCCAAGCGAGAGATAACTAGAGCATGCACCACTCTGGCGAGACAGTCCGCGGGCAGGTAGGGTCTCAGCCTGCGTACCAGATGGAGCTGATAAACAGCTGCCCTGGACACAGAATTGACCTGTGCCTCCATGGACAGCTGTGAGTCCAAAATGACTCCCAGGCTGCGCACCTGGTCCTTCAGGGGCACAGTTACCCCATTGAGGACCAGGGAGTCCTCCACACCTGCCCGCCTCCTGTCCCCCACAAACAGTACTTCTGTCTTGTCGGGATTCAATCTCAATCTGTTAGCCGCCATCCATCCTCCAACCGCCTCCAGACACTCACACAGGACCTTCACCGCCTTCACTGGTACTGATTTTAAAGAGAGGTAGAGCTGGGTATCATCCGCATACTGATGAACACCCAGCCCAAACCCCCTGATGATCTCTCCCAGCAGCTGCATGTAGATGTTAAAAAGCATGGGGGAGAGGATAGAACCCTGAGGCACCCCACAAGTGAGAGCCCAGGGGTCTGAACACTCATCCCCCACCACCACTTTCTGAACACGGCCCAGAAGGAAGGAGCGGAACCACTGTATGACAGTGCCCCCAGCTCCCAACCCCTCTAGACGGTCCAGAAGGATGTTATGGTCGATGGTGTCAAAAGCCGCTGAGAGATCCAGCAGGACTAGGAAACAGCTCTCACCTTTGTCCCTAGCCCGCCGGAGATCATCAACCAGTGCGACCAAGGCAGTTTCAGTCCCATGATGAGGCCTAAATCCCGACTGGAAGGGATCCAAATGGTCCGCTTCTTCCAGGCGT
This sequence comes from Zootoca vivipara, assembly GCF_965207765.1. Taxonomy (NCBI): domain Eukaryota; kingdom Metazoa; phylum Chordata; class Lepidosauria; order Squamata; family Lacertidae; genus Zootoca; species Zootoca vivipara. Next base: position 62,711,771 of record NC_142587.1, read on the forward strand.
GCCTGGAGTTGTTCAGCAACCACTCGCTCGATCACCTTGCCCAGGAATGGAAGATTTGAGACTGGGTGATAGTTGGCCATATTGGCCGCATCTAAAGATGGTTTTTTAAGAAGCAGTTTAATAACCGCCTCTTTCAGCAGGTCTGGGAAGGCTCCCTCACAGAGAGAAGCATTCACCAACCCGCGATTGGAAGAAAAACCAAACCCTTCAATTTTCCTCTTACTGAGGTTAATGGCAAAGTTCTTGTTGGTCATGAAGCATCTGATGAGAGAAAGAGACACAGTTAAGTGTCAAATAGAAATATATTTTAAAGAAACAACCTAACCTTTTCCAGACTCTGTACCTATATCTGTGAGAGTTATATGAAAACAGAACCAAAAAAGCAAATGACGGCTTCCATTTTTCAAAATATTGCAACCTATATTATATAAATTTCATATGTTAAGCTCAACCAAGCTGACTGGTACAGCAATGAACATCCAAAGAATGTTCAGCCTCATTTTTATATGCTGTTTATTCATCTTGAAAATTTCTGAACTGTCTTTCTGATAGACACTCAGAGCAGCTTACGGTTAAAAAATCCCCCAAAATAAAAGAATTAAGGCCATGTGTAGTCCAGTCCAACAACTAAAACAGCTAAACCAGCAGGAAACCATTCCATTAAAATTCACACATCTGTGTGTGTATGAGAGAGGGGAGGGGGAGGGAGAGAGATGAAGGAGATACTTGCCTGTGATTACAATTACTGTATCTAAAACACTTCATCTTGCCAACCACAACTCCACCTCTCCTTTTCATTAAAAACACACACACAAAGTAGCATTTGCATAGCTCTTCAAGACCACACTATAACACTCTATAGTCTCTGTAGCTGGATTGTGCTGGATTTCTAGTTTTAACAATTTGGTATTGTTTTTATTGAGAAGCTTTTAAGCATTACTGTATTCTGCTGTACAGTGGTTCCTTGGGTTAAGAACTTAATTCGTTCTGGAGGTCTGTTCTTAACCTAAAACTGTTCTTAACCTGAGGTACCACTTTAGCTAATGGGGCCTCCCGCTGCCGCCACATGATTTCTGTTCTCATCCTGAAGCAAAGTTCTTAACCCAAGGTACCACTTCCGGGTTAGCAGTAACCTGAAGCATCTGTAACCCGAGGTACTACTGTTTTTGTATGAACAGCCTTTGGGAGAATTTTATTCTTCAAAAACAGGGTGGAAAATTAATTTATTCATTAATTAATTCATTCATTCATTCAATCAATCAATCAATCAATAAGAGTGTTCTCTTGTAAGGTCCATCAACGTTATTATCATCTTATCTTCTTCTTCTTTGGTGATCACAGCAGAATACAGTAATGCTTAAAAGCATTGTCTTCCATTAACAAACACAGTCTTAACTGTGTTTAAATTACTGTGAGGGCCAATTAACACCTTATCAGTGATGGTGGGGTGAAGGTCTGAGTCTGAGAAAAAAAAATGGTTTGCTTAAGGTCACCTAATGAGTTTATAGCAGAAATCTGACTCCAATCACAGTTGCAATCCTAAACAGACTGGGACTTAATTCTCAACAAGCACGGGCAAGATTGTCCCATAAGGTTGCAACTCTATACATGATTTTCTGGGAGTAAGCACCATTGATCTCCATGGGACTTCCTAGTAGAGAGATATAGGATTGTACTCACCACCACAACCAGAGTTGCAGCACAATAGAGTCATTGCTATATTGGCAGCCTTGCTGTTCACAGCGGTTGCAGTGAAAAGTGGTGCAGGCAGGGGGACTGATTGGGCCAGTGCTGTCATGTGATGGCAGTGAAAAAGGCTGAGGATTTAGTCCTCCCAGGCCAGCTCAGCATAGCTGCCAAGTTTTCCCTTTTCTCGCGAGGAAGCCTATTCAGCATAAGGGAAAATCCCTTTAAAAAAGGGATAACTTGGCAGCTATGCAGCTCAGCGATGGGGATCCCACCATCAAAGCTCCTCCCATAGCTGCCAAGTTATCCCTTTTTTACAGGGATTTTCCCTTATGCTGAATAGGCTTCCTCGCGAGAAAAGGGAAAACTTGGCAGCTATGGCTCCTCCCCAACAACACCTTTGATGGACAGAAGGTGGAGATCAGCACTGATGGAGTGACACTTGCATCCATCAATGGCCAACTTGGTCAGAAGAACTGGATAGAGAGATGCCAGTCCAACACATGGTGTGTGTGTGTGGATTGCTCAGTTAGTCCCAGATTTAAAGCTCTCTTCAATGACCCAGTGCACCCATTAACCTGGAACACTTTGTTCAAGTTTCATTCATTTATTTTGGAGGGTTGTTTATTGCTGCTCTAGGCCAGTGTTAACTATTTCAGTCTCATTTCTCAGTTCCCCAGTTTACCTGTTGCCATGACTCACCCATCGTGTACCCAGGTATGAAGACAACACCAGGTAATGCCAAATTTACCATTGCTTGTGAATAACAAAAGATACTTAATAGCAGCCCTGAGCAGAAGACAATTCACATATTTATTACCAATTGCCAAATTCTTAATGGCTTGTGAACCATAATAACAAAAAAGCAGAAGAATATGCACATATCTATTATTGCCAAGGCAAAATGAACTGCCACGGATACCTGTTGGAGCGAAGGACGCAGTAGTGGGTGAAATCAAGCAAATAGATATATGGTAATGTAGCAAGCCTAATTTGCATGATTGCCACTTGATATTTGCATATTTAAGGCATTACTCTCTCCCTCACCCCAGATTTCAAGGTGGGGTAGAGTACAATATTATCTGAGAACGTGGCTTTAGTTTCATGGAGTTTCCAGATAATTATCAGAAATATTGGCTTCCTGTGCATCAGTTTAATCTGTGAAAGTGGTGAAAATATAGACCTTCTGTCCAGGGCCGTCTCAAGTAGGTTGGGCGCCCTGGCGCCCTGGCACGGAGATTGCTCTGGCGCCCCCGCCCTAGTGGGCGGGCACAGTGCACAGCATGGCTTCGCCACGCAGCGCCCGCCTGCCGGCCCGGCGCCCTGACACCCCGCACCACCGAGACTATCCTAGAGCCGGGCCTGCTTCTGTCAAACAACAGGAAGAGGGAATACAACAGAATTCAACAGGATATAAGTGATAAGATATAAAATATGCTGTGTGCTTTGCAGAAGAGCACCTGTCTCAGTGAAAGATTAATGGAAATGCATAATGTTTAATTTATTTATGCAATTTATGCAATTTATTTAGCCGCCCATCAATGAACATTCCTTAGGCGACTTAAAAACAAGACAGTATTGAAAACAGAAAATAATATTGAAGGTCACTAATAAGCAATACAAGACAACCAAATTAAACACCCTTGCCTTATATATTGCACAGACATCAGCATCATAGTTAATTACTATTCTTGAAAAGGTAACTTTCTAAGTGATTTGCTAGAGTTGCCATGTTTCAAACAGTTTTTTTTAGCAAAGTTGTTGAACTTTTTTTTAGTTTTGCCCAAAGTTATTGAGCTTTTAGGGCAAAATCACAAAAAACCCCAAACCATTTCTGAGGTATTTTTATGGGAAAATGGCACTGCTGGCATGGGCTGCTATATGTCCGGATTTCTCCGGAGACTGCTGCCGACTGCAGTGTTCTGGATATGTCCGGCAACCCTAAATTCACATTAAATTGGGGTGAGACAAGCATAACCAGTTTACAGCTCAAATTGTTGAACATTCCACAAGTGAGAAACTGCCACTGAAAAGGCCCACTCTAATGTTTTCATCCTCTGGACCTTCTGTAGAGGAAGCACATGAATAAGGGCTTCAGATGAGGATTGCCGGGTCTGGGGTTGGTTCATATGGAGAGATGTGGTCCATGAGGCCAGCACTTTGAATTGCAAATTAATTTGTAGCCGGCGTAGTCAAGCCAGGATTGGTGTTATGTGCCAAGACCATCCTGTCCCGGTTTCTGTACCCCCTTCAAAGGCAGCCCTGCATATAGCACATTGCAGTAATCTAGCATACAGGTTACCAGAGCAACAAAAGTTAGGCTATCCCTGTCCACGTAGGGATGGACATGGAGTTAAGGTCCCTCCCTTCTTCTTCTCCCAAACCCTTGCTATGAAAACCTCTGTTTTAAAAGGATACTTTCCCCATCTAGTGACATCATGTCCCCCATTACCCTGTGGCAACCTCCCAGACCTTCCAAGTGTCCCTATTTTGCAGGGACGTCCCTGATTCAGAGAAGCCATCCTGGTTTCTGATTTGATCCCAGAATGTCCCATTTTCCCTTAGGATGTTCCTATTTTCATTGGAGAAATGTTGGAGGGTGTGGAGGTATCTGTGTTATGAAATTTAAACTGAGTAACTGCGCTGCAGAAAACATGCTGAGGAGACTACACGTTCTGCGCATAATTTAGAGAATGCAAAATAAATCTTTAGCTTGGTTTTAATTATAGAAAATAACAGAAGTTACATTAACACTACAAAACATGACCCATCCAGTGACCCGCCCACCAGGGAATTGAGAGAGGTACACAATGCTTCTTATATACTGTACCCAATTGCTGACACAGCTTAATTTACACAACCTTAACCTCACCTGCTGTACTGCCCCACAGCTGCAAAACTAGGTCATGACATTTACTTCTGGCTTTTAAAGAGATACACATCTTATGAAACAATAATGGACCTTAAAACTTAAACCATTCAACAATCTGACCCCCGAGCCATCTGAAGGCAATCCTGCGTAGGGAAGTTTGTAAGTCGAAGCAACCCTATCTAAAAATTCGTAAGTAGAAAAAATCCTATCTAAACTGCATCCAAGATGGCGGACGGAGCTCCATTCGTAAGTAGAAAAATTTGTAAGTAGAGTTATTCGTAAGTAGAGGTACCACTGTATTATGTTTTTATATATGTTGGAAGCTGCCCAGAGTGGCTGGGGCAACCCAGGAAGATGTATGGGGTATAAATAGTAAAATTATTGTGATGGAATAGTACCAATGGTACAGAGAAATGTTGGAGGGTGTGACCTCCCCCTCTCCATTCTTCAGTTTCTGTCCACTTCTCAGCCAGGGGAAGGACAACACCCGCATGCTCAATTGTTCTTAATGATGCGGTACTTGGCTCTCTTTGTGTTCTTAATGGCATTGCTACCAGTGATCTCCTGACCAGGAGAACTGGTTCAGCCAGTATCTTTCACTGGCCTGGCATCTTCCTTTCATACTACAGCTATTAGATAATGTCTACCCTTTACTAAATTTAGGATTATGGGAAGTCTGCCCCCACCCACCCACAAATTCATAACACGCACCATGAAACTGAAAAACAAAGGTGAGCCAATTACCTCAACAGCAAGACAAAGTGTTTCCTCTCCAAATCACCAAGAAAGTGTACTTCAGGTAGGTGTGAAAATGCTGTGAAAGTCAGCCCCTAATGGGGACCTCGCTCTAATTATAATCCCACTGCTCAAGGAGGTGCATTAAGGTAGACTACAAGAATCAAGGTGTATGCCAATGTCTGGCTGCTGCAGTTCTGCTAATGAAGCTGCATTAAATTTGTTCTGAAGAGCTGGGTGCCAGCTGGCTAGATCCATCTTCTGCACAACAGTGCACTCACCAGTTTATTTATAACAAAGCCCTGGGGCAGCCGTATCAGTGAGACTGTAGCCAAACAGGCATGCAGCATCTTCTGCTCAATAGGCAATCTATTCAATCCTTCACACTGATGTGAACACCAAGCTTGCACGAGCATAAACCATCCTGATGAATTCAGTGTGTTGGATCACTGCACCCAGTGCTCATGGCTGATTAGCTAGCTGCCCTTCATAGTTCATACACACAAGCCTACTTTATTTTCACAAAGAGCAGATGTAACATACTGTACAGGCCTTTTGGTGTCTTCTTGGTCAGCTTTTTCTTTTTTCTTTTTCTTTTCTGGTGCATTCATTGTTGAAATACGTGGGAAAGAGAGGGAAATGAATCCAGCAGTAAATAAAAGCGGGGAGGGCATGTCGCTTTTGTATTATTTCCTTCGGTAGTTGAGATGAAGGATATGTGCACAAACGCATCAAAGCAATTTCGCAGCTATTCTAAGGTTTGTGCTCTGATCTACTTTTGTGAGAAAATATTAGACAGTTTAGTCATGGAAGAACCTGGTGGGTTCTTCAGACATCAAAAAGCCCCAGATCCTTGCTCCAATCTAACTCTGTGCACAAGAAAGAACTGAAGCTGAAATAATGTAGCCCACATCAGATAAGTCCAATAGCAGAAATCAGCTATTAAGTCAGAAGGGATGAGAGGGTCTAAATTCATGCCCTGAGCACTGCTTCCAGAAGCCAGTGAGAGCAATTGCAAGTACGTGGCTTAACATGGAATCCTGGGTGGTGGATGAGGATGGGGCATCATGTGCACTGTAGTGCTGTGCCCTGGCTTTGGGAAAATCACACATCCCAAACCAAATCGGGCTGATTCAGCCTGGTCCATGATTTGCCTGGGACAGGTTAAGGCAGCCCCAGATTGATTGCCCAGAGTCAGGTCTACCTGGAATGATCTGGGGCTGTCCAAAGGGGGGCAGTTGAGTGACTACACATTTAAGCAAGGTTTAAGCCAGGGGTCAGCAAACTTTTCCAGCAGGGGGGCAGTCCACTGTCCCTCAGACCTTGTGGGGGGCTGGACTATATTTTTGGGGGGTCATGCAAGAGCACCATGCAGGGCCAGCTCTTCGTAGACCCCCGGTGGCGCAGTGCACCATGGCGCGTGGGGCTGGTAAGCTGGGCGCCGGCCTGGCAAGGAGGGTGCCGCACGGCAAAGCCGCGCGGAAACCAATTGCGCCCTGCGAGGGTGGGGCGGGCGGAGCGATCTCCGCCCCTCAGCACCAGGGCGCGCGATCTACTCAAGACGGCCCTGGCACCATAAGCCCCGGTGGCTGCTTACCTGTGTCTTGTGAGCGGCAGGGGCTGGCAGTGGAGGCGGAGGTACGATGAGAGCTGCACAAAAGGGCTCAGAGAGGGGCTGCTTAAAATGGCATCCGCTTGAGCACCGCTGCTGATGGCACCAACAAAGCCCAGCCCCCTTCCTCCTCTAGGCAGGGCAGGGAGAAGCCAGAAGGAGGGAGAAAGGAGGCGGAGGTGCCGCCGTGTGAGGGAGAGGGAGGGAATGGGAAAGAACGTGCGCACTGGCAATCCATGCGGCAATTCCCAGACCATCTGCAGGCCAGATCCAGAAGACAATTGGGCCTGATCCAGCCCGCAGGCCTTAGTTTGCCTACCTATGGTTTAAGCCTTGTCTCTACCTGCTTTTCCTTCTCCCATCTCCTTACTACCAATCACCTGTTTAAGTAGGGTTTTTTTTAAAAAAAAAACAATGAAGACTGTGAGGCCCCCAGTTTGGTTTAGGGCTCAGGTTATGAACCCAGTTATGAATGATGCTAAAGACAGTTCATCCTTCACAATCTTCCATCTCTATCACTAAGAGTACCCTGAAAGAAGAACTTGTGTATATAAAAAGCTTACCCCAAATATAGGCTAAGCTCTCAGGACATAATTAGTATGAGGAGAAATAGATCCAGAAGCCAGGAAAAAAACATGGTGGGGGTAAAGCTATTAATAAGAAACAGCACCACATACAGAGCAAATATAGCAGCCCTCATCAGAAATCACTGGAGTGCAAAAATGTTCCACATTTGCATCTCCATATGACCAGCATTCACTTAACAATCCTCCACATGCAAAACCCACTTGTTTAAACTATCACAGAGGGGAAGGGGAAACTTCAGAATAAAAGTATGAGGACAAAACAGCAGCCCCTTTCAAGGATGCCAGTGGATCCTTGACTGCCTGTACAAAACCCCACTGTCACTGATGGCAGAGAAGCAACACGCTCAAAGGTTTTCTCTCAAATACATCCCTGTGTCTTTCTGTCTTGATTGTGAGAAAATCAGTTCCTGTTTTTAAAGAATTTCTTTGAAAGGTAGGGCTGCCACAGCTGTCCATTTTATATGGCATAGGCTGCTCTGGAATGCGGAAATTATAAAATCCCATAACTTATGCCTTAAAAAAAAGCATATGTGTGAAATTCAAAGTGTGTTCTTCAGAATATTTCTAAGATCAAGTAGCATGTCAAAGCCAGAGGATGTGCGGATGAACCTTGATAGATTTGCATTTAATTAGTATTATTATTTATCACATTTCTGCCCAGCTGTTCCATAAATGTGCAAAGAGGCTAACAAAAGCAGAAATCCTAAATGCTAAAACATCGCATTTCTAATTGGCAAAGTACACAACAGTAACCTTTTGCCTACAGACAAAAACTGGCAAGAAGTGAAAATTACTATCCCACTTTTTGGTGATATTTTGGGACTTCGTTAAAAGAGAACCCAAAATATTCACCCATTCGAGGCAGGACAATTGAATGCAAAAAGCACCCTCTTCAGTCAACATGGGCTTAGTCTGCCCTCGTTGCCTTAGCAAGTCTCACTTAGCCTTATGACACCGTCATGTTTACCACATGATCCCCAGTTAGCTGTAGTCACCTGTGGAAAGAGGATGCTGGGGTAGAGGATAATGGCAACAAAGCATCAAGGGTATGGGAGGGAAATCAATTAATATGAAAAAGCACAGAAAGCCAAGAGATATAATCAAGTCCCCACCCCACCCCTCCTCTCCAGCCTGGAATATTTCGGTCTCCTTTCAACACACCACTTTCTTCCTGAAAAACGAAAGTGCACATTCGACTTAGCCCTGTTTGAGAATCAAATGGACATACAGCTTGATACCTGGGCTGTAGCTCAGTGGTGCCATATTGGCTTTCCATATGGATGATCCCCGGGACAGCCCCCCAGCACCTCCAGGAATCCCTGCTTGAAACCATGGAAAGCCATTGCCTGTCATTGTAGACTGGGGTTCAGGCACCACTTAAGGACACCCCTGCCACCAACAAAAGATACACACTTGCAAATGTATAGAATGGCAAGACAATAGAAGCCCCACCACCAAGATTAACAGAATAAATTTGTGCACCTTGTAGTAAATAATATGTGTATATAGATGCTTATATGAAACATTTTTACTTGAGAGAGACAGAAAGATAGACTAGAGGAAGTTTAACACATCATTACAAAATGAACTCTTCATTAAAATGCCATCAGTACTAATCATCATAATTTTTGATGAAAGAAATATATATATTGTACTGTGTATTAGCTAGCAATTCCTAGCTCAGCTTTTTTTATCTCCTCCATCAGTTTGGCTGCTGCTTTGCCTAGTAATAGTGCCATAATTGGGGGGAGGGGGGTGCTATATGTATATAGCCAGTTTCCTGGCTTCTCACCACTATAATTCATAACATGACAAAGAAAATGACAGTGCAGTTATATTCATGTCTATTCGCAAGTAAGATCCATTGCATTCAGTGGGGCTTACACCCAGGTAAATGGGAAGAGGATTGCAGCATCAGATCCAGATGAGATATGCATTTAATTTGCAGCTAGCCATTACATAACCTGATTCTGAGTAGAAATGCATAGGATTGCACTGCGAGAGAGGGGGAAAAGACCGAAAGTGGGTATTATTTGCATTGGTCGATCTTTATGAATGCACAAGCCAAGATTGGGTGCTCAAGGTCTACATTTGGTATCATCCCGATTAATTTGTACTGAGCTATTTCCATGCATTCATTTTTAAAAATATATACTAAATCTCTATGCATAGTTATGCCTTTGACAGCTGACCACCTAAATTTAGCCCCTTCATATAGTGTGATAAATTGTTTCCAAATGGCAAAGTAATTCCTGTGAAACATTGCCTCTGCTTTTCAGTGACCTGTGTGAGATCTTAAAATTATGCCAAAATATCCAATAAAGGCAATTACTTCTGGACAATCTTTGTACAGCTGTTCTATTTGCTACTCAAGATATGTGTATGTTTCTATTCTATAGCTTTGTCAATGGATGAGTGGCTTGTTTTACCAGATTGTCTAGCTGCTTTTATGTGTAGCTAGAATATTACAATTACAGTATTCCCATTAGAGCTTTTTTGGGGGGGGGGAGACCAGCCAAAGAAAGAAAGAAGCAGTGGCCACAATCCACGAGCCATCAATTTGCTTAAGCATGCCTGACAGTGCATTGGATGGTGGCCAGCTGCCTTTGAACAGTCCCAGGTCCATAAGTTGCTCCTAGAACCGGTTTATTTGTTTTGCTTTTCAGCTCTAGGCTGCCATGCCTTTGTGGCTCAGGAACAACCATCTTTAAAAGAACTAATTATTCTTCACCATAACTCTTGTCAATTGTATTATTCCCATGTTATAGATTAGACTAGCTGGGGTGTCAAGGATCCCTCTCAACAAGGCTATGAAGGTACTGGAAACCTCTTTTTGCAGAGAAGGAAAATTTTGAGAAATTGAGGGGCAGGTTTTAGAACAGCACAAGCTTAAGGAGCTAGAGGATTCAGTGGAAGCCCTAGAATGGTAACAAAATACTTAGATACACTGGTGGGACCCCCCCTCCTGGTCTAGGCATGCATTGGATGCTGAAGTGTAGGTGGGTTCCCACGAGGAAAGACACAGTGATAACACCAAGAGCACTTACTGAACTAACAGAACTGGACAACAGGGGCAAAGCAACTGCTTATATACATTTCTGAAAGCCTGGGCCACTCCCACTCCCAACATGATTGGCTGTCTAAATTTCCAAGCTGCGAATCATAACTCAGAGTTTAAGGGCCAATGGCAGAGGCCCAAATCCTGAAATGTTCTGTGGCTGGATATCATGTATCGAATCAGAACAAAAGAGGCTTGGAATCCTTAGTCCAGACTCAAGCTCAGGCAAACACAGACCACTGAACACATAACAGATACAGTGACCATTCTACTAGTGTGATGTAAGCATAAGGTTGCTCTGCTGTTTGCTACAAAGCAAAGGTCAGTGCAAAATCCTTAAAAGAGCTGACATTTGCTATGGAAGAAATAAATATATATATATATTTAAAAACGTTGCTTGAAGGGGTGCCAACCTTTCTGGGTTGCAGTCATAAAATGGCTGCCATGGGAGTGTGGCATATCAGCCCCACTGTGCTCATTCACCCAGAGATGCCCTTTGCACTTCTTCTCTGCTAAGAGCGGGTGGGAGCGTGGAGGGTGGGCACCCCGTTCTGGCATTGAGTGAAATGTGGGCATTTTTAGGAGGGGCATTCAATATAGGAGAGTCTGAGCTAGTGCAGACAGGAGCTGAGGAGGAAGAGCAGGCTGTCTTTCTTGCCTTGTAGATGGGGATACACCCATCGGAGGTACTGGTGGGTGCACTGGTGCCCACCGGTGCCACACTGGTGACCATACACTTATTTAAGATGCTAATATAGAAATAGATTCTTGCCTAAACTTGATCAACACAAGAAATCCTCAACAGTGAAAAGCAGGCACACTACAATGCCTGAGTGGAGCATATATTAACCAAATGCAGCTGCATCACCTTGTGCAGAAAAGTGGAGTATAATGCAAATTGTTAATAAATAATAATGCATATTACACATGCAGAAGGTTTCAGGCACCTCCAGGTAAATGGACTTCAGCTTGTAAGGCTACCGAAGACCACTGCCTAAAACTATGGTGGTCACATGTAGAGCTTCCTTGGAGTGTTCTGCAAAGGCTGAGTCTTCAGCAGCTGCTTTAAACACAAGGGCCATATTCCAGGTGGCTCATTGGGCAGCCTCCAAATATTACAGCAGTGCTGGTTCCAGGTTTGAGCCCCCCCTGCCAGGAATGGCACCTTCTGGTAGCTTCCTCCTAACTACATTGGTGGATAGATCCTGCCCCCTAGCAAGTTAATGTGATGGTGGTTAGGGCTTTTTTTTTCAGCCCAAACTTGCCGCAACTCAGTTCTGGCACCTCTTAGGTGGGCACCATTGCCATTCTAAGAGAACGAGGGAGGTGTTCGTGGTGAGTTCTGACACCTCTTTTCTAGGGGGAATCAAAGTGACCGGTGGCTCCCAGACTGGCCACCGGTGTGGGAGGGTGATAAAGGTCCAGCATCAGCATCAGTGTGTTGCTGAAGCCCTGCTAGCTGCCCAAAGACGAGAAGGGGCTGAGGTCAACCTTGCAGTTCAAGCAGCAATTTGGACCACCATCAATATTTCTTAGGTCCACACGCTCTCGTCCACTTTCATAGACCTTGTTCCCTGACGAAGGAGCTTCCAGCTGACAGAGGAAGAATATTTGTGCCTTAAGCATACGGGATGAAAAAAATAAACCAGTTTTGGAGGACAGTGTTATTCAAGCATTAAAATACAATCAGGGAGAAAAGATGGAGAGCAACACATATAACAGTTGTTCTCCCTTGCCGCTGTAAGAAGGAAAACTTTCCTATTAAACCACCAGTGTTCTCATTCCCCTGCTCCCCCGCAGCATGCACTTTCTTCCTGTGAGAAAGAAAAAAACCACACATATTGTGCCTCACGACACGCACCGCTGCTTTCCATTTTCACTTCCATAAATACGTCAAGTTTCAAAAGTCGTCTGTGTCTATAAGCATTTTAGGCACTGAAAATGTTAAAATCCTTATTAGATGACTCAAGCTTTGTATTTCAGGCAAGGCTGGCGCATTGACATTAACTTGTTTGAATCTTAAATTCCACCACTAAGTAGGCATTGATAGGCATCTTTTCGATCACACAACTACTTCTGCCATGTACCAGAGGAATAGGCAGAATGAGCAAAACACATACATTATATCCTGATGTTTTCCCCCTACAGTATTTGTATGTTGGTGTGTATTAGTCACTAAATGTATTGTTTTAATGATTCTACCAGGATCCAGAGCCTATAGGTACATAGGCATGCTCATGTGTATATCAAACATTGGCTGGCTTCCTGTATCTATAAAAAGCGTTACCATTGCAAAGAAATATCTGGAAGTATTTTTATGAGCGTGTTCAAATATATTCATTATTTGAGAGCTTGAAAACCTTGATTTTGCATTTGGACAAGTGGATATGCTTCTAGCATTCAAGGAATTTGGCTGAGCTGCTTGAACCCAAATGGATGAAAACAAATACTAAGGGCACTTCTTCAATAATTGTATGAAATAAAGTACCTTTGCCTTTAAAATGTGCTATTGTGTGGCAAATTAAGGCCCTTGTTGAGATAGCTACTTAACAGCACAAATGAATGCATGTCCCACTGACTACTAAAATGTTTCAAAGGCCCGGCGCCTGTCCCCTCTCTCTGCCAAGCAGTGGCCAGAGCGCATTGGGTCACAGACATACATACTGGGTCTGTGTCCCTTCAGAGAACAGAAGACATGGTGGAGGCTGTCATGCTTTAAGAAATAGGGCTTATTCGCCTATTTACACCTTCCATCTTCATGGAGGGGGTCCAGATCCTATAGCATGGCCCAGAGCATTGCAAGCCATCCTTCCTTCACTCTCGCCAAGATGGATCTCCCCTTTCCTTTCCTTCCTCTTTCTTCTTCCCAACCACCTGTCTCCTTGATCCTTGCCCATACTGGCTAATAAAAGCGAGCCAGGAAGGGCTGGGTGATGGGCTCTGCAAGATGGTGAATGCTTCCTTCTATGAGGGAGTCTTCCCAGCCCACTGTAAAACTGCTTCTTAATCATTAAACTGCTTCTTCATCTTTGGACCCTTAGTTGTTAAGCCACTCTGGGAATTGTAGCTCTCTGTGGAAGATGGGTAGCAAAATATGCTGCCAGCATCATTTCCCAAAGGAGGAGAGTCCTGATGAGTCCCTTTCTGTCTTCATTATCAACTTATACTATTCTGCCCCCCCCCCTTTCCCTCTCCATCTGGGGAGAGAAGGAAAATATAGCAGAGGGTCCTTCAAACTTTCTTGCCAAACAATCAAAAACACTCAATGTGATTTCTGAGGAAAGGAGCACTCAAGGGTCCCATTGATATTAGGGGGGAGGCCAGGTTGCTCCCCCTTCCTGTGTGTCATATACAAGGCAGCCAATGGATTTCTAAACCCTGATCCTTAGAACATTCAAATAACATGCATTAGATTTCTGATAGCTGCTATCGCAGTTGCAGCCCAGCTAGAAGTCATCACAGCTCTGGGCTATGGCTAAATGGTTTGCTTTGAAAGAAAAGTATTGAAATCAAAAGAATTTCATCCTGTGATGGAAATCTTGATCTAATAAGTGAGAAAAGAACAGGATGTAAAGATGTTTTAATCTCTTTATAGTAGTGTAATAAATCAACTTTTTGTAGCTTTTAATAGAGGCAAGGTACTTCAGAACCCTCAAACTTGATGCACTCATTTAATTAGGTGCCAGCAGCTGAAAAGTTAGCACTAATTTCCTTTATTCTTCATTGTGTTCTTCTTCCTTGCCTTTGCAGCTAAAGGAAATGATATCTCCAGTCATTGCCCATGGATAAAAAAGAGGCTTGCTGCAATATCTTTTCAAGGCTATGGCTTTAAATTGCACACGTATATTTAAATTCACTAGAGTTTTCATCTGTATTTGCTTAAACTTTCCATGTGAAAATGCATGTGATGGCAGGGATGTCTTAATAGACACTGTACAAAGCAACCACTCTTGAAACAGTGGAGATGAATGGATCCAAGGCTGAAAGAAGGGACAACGGAAAATTATTATATTCCACTGCAATAAAAAGGTATTGGTACAGCGTGAGCTGAAACTGTTTAGCTCCACACAGATGCTGGGATAACCTGGACTGTGGAATCCGGAAGGGATTCCACTTGTAGAATTATATTGAAGGGCCAGTGACTGGCTATTCTTTGGCCTTGCTTTGCTTACTCTGAAGCCTCTGGCATGCTGAGCTGCCACTTGCCAGTCAGTCAACACATTAAAGACCTCCAGATGATGGAACTGTGTGTAACACAACAGTTAAAGATGTCCCAAGCTGTGCTACACACATTCCTCGAGGATGGCTGTAAATCAATTGTATTATTTACATGCCACAGGCCCCAGATTCCATTCTCAGTATAGAAAATGTAGAGATCAGTGCCTGTCAGTGTAGAAAATAATAAGCTATATCAGCCAGTATGAAATAGCTTCCTGTTCCCCCTTTTCCATTTCAAGAATGAGTCTGACGCACCATATGTCCTATTTGATCCAGGCAAGGAAGTTGTCCAGCAAGATGGCTGCACCAGCTTTGAACAACAAGGCGCAGATAATTTGTCTAGAGGGGCTGATGGCCCCACATCTTCCCAGAGCTGCTCAGGGTCTGAATGCACATGGGGCTTGATTATTATTTTTTCCTCCTGGGTTGGCATGATGAATGGGAGGTCCTAGGCTGCTAGTTGGACTCTTCTGTTGCTGGGCATGTGTTTTGACCTGGACCTCTTGTCTAGGTTTAAATAATATAATCTATGATGAAACAGAAGTATAAATGGAATCTCACACGCATCTGAGTAGTGACTCTGTTACTTGGGGATATTAGTGGCATCCGGTGAGATTTGACAAATAACAGCCTAATTAAAGGAAGGCAGGAAGCTGGTAAAATGAGGTCTGCATTGGAATGTGCCCAATTACAAGTATGATAGTTGGACGAGACACTGCTACATCTCTCTGTGTTTAGGTAGAAAGCAGAACTGAAAACCTGAATGGATTTAGGAGCTTATCGATTCTATATTAAAACACTCGCCCCTGACTTAATTGTAGGGCTGACAAACCCAAAAGATTCTGTGACTCAGAATGGTGCTACTTCCCTCTCCTCCTTGTGCTAAAATTGACTAAAATGTATGTGCAGAAAAATGCCTTTTCCTTCCACTTCGTTACAGATAATTAGCCTTTCAAGGAAACTACTAACAAGCAGAAAGAAACAAAGGGTTTGGGGGATGACAGGGCTCACTTAAAATCTGTGTCCAACCAGATGTTCCATAGTACTGATGGGTCTTGTACTACAGTGGAACCTCAGTTTATGAATACCTCATTACGAATTTTCGGTTTATGAACGCCGCGGACCCATCTGGAACGGATTAATTCACTTTCCATTACTTTCAATGGGAAAGTTCGCTTCAGTTTATGAACGCTTCAGTTTAAGTACTCCGTGGACCATCTGGAACAAATTAATCCACTTTCCATTACTTTCAATGGGAAAGTTCGCTTCAGTTTATGAACGCTTCAGTTTATGAACAGACTTCAGGAACCAATAGTGTTCATAAACCGAGGTACCACTGTAGTTCATTTCTGAAGCCACCTGGCTATTCCATTTCTCAATATTTGTTTTTAATGAAACTATTATGGATAGTATTTAGCTCTGGGCCATCTACCAAAGGTACAGTATCCTGATTTGGCCAGCAGGACTGGATCCTTGGAGGCTTGAGTCGCATCTGAATTCCAGATCCACCTGGAAGCAACAGAAGATTCTGGGCTTTGCTCTCAAAGATTTGTGGAAGGGAGAAAAAGTTCAGTTCAGTCATGTAGTGGACCTCAATAGACAAATGCCAAAGCTCACTAGCAGAGATGAATCCCACCAACCCCTATCAATTTGTATGAGTGTTGAGCTAGCAAGAACTGGTGTGCTATCACCACTAACCTCACCCAGAGAATGATGAATTTTCAATCCATCCTCCTCCCCCCGATAGTATGGAGTAAGTACATTACTTATTCTTGGGAAAACATGCTGACGAGGTCCTTTAAAGTTCTCCAAATAAAACGTGACAGCAAGAAAATCCTCTGTTAAGTGCTGAAATCCATATATTATTGAAATTAAGGGAAAGCAGGCCTGTTCTTAACCTCAATCAACAGTACTGCCTTGGAATTTTTCAAGCAAGCAGATGTCTGTGTGCAAAGCCAACAAAACAATAGAGTGAAATCAGTAGCTCATGCACATATGTAGCAAACATTAAAGTTGTAATCCTAAACATTTTTATTGGGGAATAAGCCCCATTGAACACAAGGAGGCCAGTGGTGGACTTTGGTCTTTAAAATTTCAGTGGCAAGCCCAAAATTTGGTGCCTTTTACCTCTTGCCTTCCATTCTACTCAAACCTCTATGTTATAGTTGTGAAGCCCTGCAGCAGCTCTAGTGTCTGCGCCCAGTGAGGCAGAACCAGTTGCACTGCCCTAACTCCTTTTCCGGGGAGACTGAACTTAACTGTGAGTAGATTTCTCTGCTAAATCACAGAAATAGCTGGGGGGGGGGAACTGAGTTGCCTCTCTGAAAGTGGAGAAAGGACCTAAATCCTATGCGGTTACAGGATTTCACTGCACCACACATAGAGTACTGCATATAGAGGTAATACATATAAAGAAATCAAAAGGTACAGTGGTACCTCGGGTTAAGAACTTAATTCGTTCTGGAGGTCCGCTCTTAACCTGAAACTGTTCTTAACCTGAGGTGCCACTTTAGCTAATGGGGTCTCCTGCTACCGCTGTGTGATTTCTGTTCTCACCCAGAGGTAAAAGTTCTTAACCCGAGGTACTACTTCTGGGTTAGCAGAGTCTGTAACCTGAAGCATTTGTAACCCAAAGCATTTGTAACCCGAGGTACCACTGTATTTGGATTTTTAAAAAATCCAACATGAAGACAGCAAAGTGCAGCATAATAAAGATGCTTGCACCTATAACTGTTCTCTGTGTGTGTTGTTGTAGGTTGGAGTGAACAAATGACAACTCCTTTGCTTGGAGTCAAGCCTTGTTAGCAAGATTAGCATACTGTTGCTGTTTCCCCTTTCCAGTGGCCCCAGCTGGTTCTGAAGCCATTTTGGCAGAGGCACAAAACAATTATTATGAAATCCTTACTAGCCAGACATTTGCTACATTTGTGTGATCACCTCTTTCACTGGGCACTGATTACTTACAAAAGAACCGGGGGTGATTGTATGGGTGCTTTTTAAGAAGTCATGCTTCCTTACACCAGGTATGTGGGTTGTCAGGCATATCCAGGATTTCATTCCCTCTTAATTCCTATGGTGAAACAATGTCTCAGATCGAGTTACCAAAAAGCAAAGTGATAGTGAAGCAGACAGAACACAAACCTGGCATTAGACTGTAGGGACATTCATGAGAATATCTGACCACTCTTCACTCTTGTTTGCACAGTCAGGTTGACAAGGGAGGGAGGATGAGGAGGAACATCCTCCCTCTTCCAAAGAACTCTGAAGGGCCGGGATGGTGGTTCTAATCCATGTTAGCAATTGTGATAACATTTTAAGGTAATGAATCCATAATTAAAGAAACAGATTTTCATAAAATCAAAATAAGACCGTTTTGAATACATGGGGGGGGGGGTTTAAAAAACAAGTACAGGTTGTTTTTGCATGGGACAGATAAACAAGATAAGAAAGGGAAAGGACATATTTGATTTTACATTCTCACAAAATCTTACTATAGCAGATTAAAAGCATACCGCATTCCAGTCACTAATGAAACTGCCGAGTGGTAGTCTATAAACATAGGAAGATGCCTTATACTGAGTCAAACCATTAGCCTGTTCTGTCTACTCTGACTGGCAGCTGTTCTGCTATGTACGAGGAAGGTGTTTTCCCCAGTGCTATTTGGAGAGATGAGGAATTGATGTTCTGCATGCAAGGCAGATGTTCTGCCACGCAGCTATTGGTTGGTTGACATCTGTATGGAGGAGTGCACCTTTGAGGGTGAGATCAAGCTTTGGAACGTTGCAGTGCCTGCTGTGGCTGTAGAGACCGATGTGGGAGAGATATGCTTTGTTGCAGCTGGGGCAGATGAAGGCATTTGGTTGTGCTGTTGCAGATGCACCATGGCATTTCTTCTCTCTGCACTGCTTCCAGTGGTCATTCTCCTCTGGTCACTGTTAGAGATACATGACTTGACTGCCTGCCTCCAGGCACTGTGGTTGTCTGCAAGGGATTCCCACATGGCAAGGTTGATGTTGCCGGCCTTCATGTCACGTTTGCAGAACATCTTTGTAACGCAAAGTTGGTCTGCCAATGGGCCTGGTGCTTGAAGGCCAAACTCCCTGCAGGCTTGGGCAAAAAAGTTGATGAGTCTCTGTAGAGCTTCCTTGGAGTGTGCTGTCAAGTCTGCGTCATCTGCAAACAACATCTCTTGGATAAGGACCCACCACACTTTTGTCTTGATATAGAGATGTGACAGGTTGAACAGACCCCCATCGCTCCTTTTATGATTCTTACAAATATCCTGTTTCTGCTACTTGTCTGAGATTGCAAAAATTATATGTGTATTGTGCGCATGTCCATTTTTCAGTTTAGCAAGTCACAAAGTTGTGTGTATACATTCATTAGAGAATCCACATGCTGCCAACATCTGTGATGATTTCACAAACCTACTGCTGAACAATGTGCCATAAATTAAGAATTAAACATCTTAATGAGCTGCAGTCATTACTGCCCAATGCACAGCATGCTTTTTCCTACAATACATAAGAAAGCATTTTGCTCTGAGAAAGGGGCAAAAATATCCAGACAATCTAATTCTCCACAAGCATATTTTTAGGAGCTTCACATCTAATACAGTAACAGATTCATTTACTTCCCCCAAAATAGTAGTAATTGGCTAATATGGCATACTTAATTAATAAGTGCTTTTACATTGGATTTCACAAACAATGTTTCCTGTTTTATTGTCAATTTGCTCTACATTTTCTACTAACAGCACATGGCTCAGTATGTACATTTTTTTCTGTTGAGCTGTTGGTTCAAGATTATTTTTTAAGTAATCATGTTAATAGCATAGATTTGGGGGCCACCAACAGAACTGTTAACTGAATCCAAGCTTCCCCAGCTAGAATCCTAACAATGTGTTGGATCCACAGGTTTGCTTCCTCTGACAGAATGAGTTTGTCTCCATTTGAGAAAGTGAACCTTTGGATCCTAAACCTTGCAGATCTGACCAATTTCCTATCAATTCCCTGAATTCCTATTGAAACAATGACGTGGGATAGAACCAGCACTGGCCCATAAAATGGAACAACAGTAGACAATTCACTAGCAAACCCTTTTAGAAACAGAGGTAACATAGATCAGTAGTGGTAAAGCATATACTTTGAATGGAAAAGCTATCATGTTCAATGCCTGGCATCTCCAGGTAGGGCTGTAAAGACTCTGGGGAACAGTTAGTGTATCCTGAGCTAGATGGACCCAGATTCTGATTTGGTATTAAACAGCATCCTGTGAAACAGAGGCAAATAGCTGAGACTGCTGTGGTGGGATCAGAGGCCATGCCTCTCACCTATGCAACGACATAGTGTTGTCCCTTTGCACTGGTACCCAGTTTACATATTCCTTGACCAGTGTGGTGACTGTGGTCCCCAAGCTATTTGAGGTAACCTTTAAGATGGGCATTACATACTTACACTCACTACTTAAACATTACTTATTTCAAATTAACCTGTGCCTGGCATTAAATTATGCATGGCTATTTAACTCAGGCTATGTATGTATTGGGATGCGGGTGATGCTGTGGGTTAAACCACAGAGCCTAGGGCTTGCTGATCAGAAGGTTCGAATCCCCACGACGGGGTGAGCTCCCATTGCTCGGTCCCAGCTCCTGCCAACCTAGCAGTTCAAAAGCACGTCAAAGTGAAAGTAGATAAATAGGTACCGCTACAGCGAGAAGGTAAACGGTGTTTCCATGCGCTGCTCTGGTTCGGCAGAAGCAGCTTTGTCATGCTGGCCACATGACCCGGAAGCTGTATGCCGGCTCCCTCGGCCAATAATGCGAGATGAGCGCTGCAAGCCCAGAGTCGGTCACGACTGGACCTAATGGTCAGGGGTCCCTTTACCTTTATGTATGTATTACCATTTATTGATTCGTTTTCGTTCAAACCAGCTTCCATCCAATTTGAATTTCCAGGCTTAAGCTGAGGTGTGTACAGTTCAGATAGCTGTTGCACATGTGCAGATGACTCCTTGAATAGGAGGGGGAGGTTGCAGCCATGAGGAAACATATCAGGTAGTGTGCATCAAGTGAAGACACTTCTGTCTCCTTTCTGGTGTGTATAGCAACTGCAAATGTGACTTAAAATGCAGGGGAGGGGAATGACCTCACCACATTTTAAGCCACTAAATACCCTTATTTATAAATGATTTTTAATTGGTGACCAACTTTGCAGATGGCCACAAAAAGCTCCAAAGCAAACCATGAAGAACTAAAGAATGATATCTCTAAAAATGGGTGAACAAATTACAAGATAAAGATGACAGACAGGAGTCAAAGTTAGCTGCCTGTTATTGCCAATCAAATGCTTAATGAGAACTCCAGTTCAAAGTGCCACATAGATGAAAAAGGTATTGATAGTAAAACTTTTCGCAAGCCACTGATTTCATTTCTCACAAGTAATGCAAATCTATGACACGGCCACAAATAGGATTTTGTATACAGTTCTGTTTATTCATACTTAAAAGGGTGTAGAAAAGAGAACTAATATGTTTGTAGGGATTGGAGAACATCTTTGTAACAAAGTATTGGGGACTTGTAATGTATAGGGGGGGAGTTGAATAGGACCATGATAGAGGCTCAAAACTGTGTGGTGTGGGTAGAATTGACTGGGAAAATGCCAAGTCTCTCACTTTCACACACAAACGCATACATAGTTGTCAGATCACTCAATGATATTGATTGGAAGTAGATTTAGGATAGATGAAAGTAAGTACAATACAACATAACTAGCACAGAATGGTATTAGCAACCTCAAGATCCTGCTGTTTGTTTGTTTGTTTGTTTGGCTGCTCAGAAAAAGCTTACTGATAAACAGCTATATCAGTCTAATAAATAATAGTTTAGATGGCTTTTCAAAACAATTTCTACTAATTTTGTCATGATAACTAAACAGGAATTCATTCTTGAAAGCAGTGTAGTTCTGTCAGATAGTTCGGACAAACAGCAAGGCTGTTATTGGCTGTGTGTCCTGCTTGAGGGTTCTCCCAAAGCATCTGTCTGGCCCATTGGAGAAACAGGATGTTGCCTTAAGCTATTTGACTGGTCCACCAGAGCTCTTCTTATATAACTGTGTTTAAATGAGAGCCGCTTGAACGATACTGGAACAAGTGCACTGTCATTTTGCTGCTGCTACCCCTGGGAAGAAGCTTCATGGAGAGGTTCATCTGGACTGTGGCATGGCAGCAAAGGGGAGGACAGCCTCCTTCCCCCTATGCTCCATGCTTCATATCTATGGGAAACTAAATATTCTCTTGGTTGAAAGAAAAGCAACAGCAACAGACACCTTAATTGCTACTTTTGTGCTTGTCAAGTCATTAAGAACTGAAGTGACTCAATGGAGCTGGCCAGGGTGCTGAAAAAGATACATGCTTTTTTATTGCTATACTTCAGTTAAATGAAATAAAGTGGAAAAACTAATGAAACAGAAACAAACATTTGCCAAAATATTTGCATAAAAATGCAAAAATAAGAGAGAGAAACACTATCATCTCTCTATCTATCTATCCATCTATTTATTTGATTTATATACCACCATTCATCATAAGATCTCAGGGCAGTTCACAGAGTGAAACACTATAATTCTATACATACTTCTCTAACATAATAATGATATTCTTGGAACTGAAGAACTCCATAAACACTTCCTAAAAAAACAAAAAATATTTTTTAAAAAAATATTCGAAAAGATACATGCTTAAGAATCTGGATTATTAGTGCTTGACTTTTTCTGTTAGATTGGTTATTTTAAAAGTTGGTGGACCAAGCGAAAGCTGGTGGTTTATATAGGTATACCACAAAAACTACTTTTCCTTTAAATGGGCATAGATCGCTTTTAACAATGAGCAGTAGTTGTGTGATTTACTCAAATAACTAAATTCATTAGGGCTGTGTTATATTATTTGAATTATGTTTAATGCATCTGCTATTACCAACAAAACAACTTCGCTGAGAACATCAGTTAATTAAGGCCTTTCTTCTAATAGGATGGATGCTTGAACAGCTCATTTTAAAAAGTTCAGGGCCTTATTTCCTAGATTATATTCCAGTCTATGGAGAAGGTGGTGTGTGTCAGGAGTATGGGCAGAAGTCAGGCCTGTGGTGCTTTGCAGGACTGGGGCCTGCCTCAGCTTGTGCTGGAGAAGCAAGGCGTGGCCACACAGGTGAAGACCTCAGCTTGTGCTGGAGAGGCAAGGAGTGGTCACCCAGGTGGGGCCACTTGATATCTCACTGCACCTGGTGGCAGGAGCTGGGAGGGATAAAAGCCCAGCATTTCCCTTCAGCTCTTTGCCACAGCAACGCTATCCCTGCCTGGTTGCATCTGGCCTCTTGATCCTTGCTCCTTGGACCCTTGCCTTGCCGACGCCTTGATTCTTGCTCCTTGGACCCTTGCCTTGCCGACGCCTTGATTCTTGCTCCGTGGACCCTTGCCTTGCCGACGTCTTGATCCTTGCTCCGTGGACCCTTGCCTTGCCGACGTCTTGATCCGTGCTCCTTGGACCCTTGCCTTGCCGGCGTCTTGATTCTTGCTCCGTGGACCCTTGCCTTGCCGACGCCTTGATTCTTGCTCCGTGGACCCTTGCCTTGCCGACGTCTTGATCCTTGCTCCTTGGACCTTCGCCTTGCTTCTTGTTCCTTGAGCCTTCGCCTTGCTCCTTGCTCCTTGGACCTTCGCCTTGTCAACGCCTTGCTCCTTGACTCCCAGACCTTCGTCTTCACCTCTGCCTTGCTCCTTGACCCTGCGACTGCCTGCGGCTGGACCCTCAGCCCTGCACCTGTTCCTGCTTCTACACCACCATCTTGCCTCTGGTCCTGACGCCCGCCGACTGGACCGTGACAGTGTGGATGCCCTTTCTTACTTGCTTTCGAATGAAGCTGCACTTTCCGGATCCTAGATTCTCCCTTATGTTCTAAAACATGGAAAGGGTCCTTTTGTCACAAAGCTTTCTTCTTCCTCATTCCTCATTCCCCATACCTGATCTCTCAATTCCATCATCCTTTCCACTTTTAAGTCTGTATGCTCTGTTTCCTCACACACCACACTTTCACACCAACTCAAATGCATTTCAGGCAATTTTCCTAATTTGCTATCTAGGCTTAGAATAGTGTTTCTCTGTAGCTACTGGAGCATCCCCTGGTGGCTTCACAAGATTATTATGCTCTTATTTGGGAAATGTCACTTGGGGAAAATTATAGATTCAAAATTTCATCCTCAACCATCTGGATTAAATAGTTTTGATCAGGTAACAAAGGCCTTAATTGCCTAAATTAAACTTTCAGTTGCTTGGGGTACGTCATGGAGCAGAGCAACTGTTTGTCTGACTCACATGGTTTATTTCAGTGGGCTTAGACATGCCTAAGCCTACATAGTTTCAGGCTGTCAAAGTAATATTAAAAGGCATGATAAGGATTTATTCATGCTTTCATTTTAACCAGTTTTATGGTCTGTGAGATGGGGCACCTGCTTGCCGTTCTTTGTTCCTTGGAGGCCTTGTATCTTGCCATGGAGGAATCTGGGATTTGTGGAGGCATCTGAATTTTAAGTCAGCACAGTCAGTGTCCTGGTAGTAGCAGCCCACAGAGAGACTAATACTGGAGAAAGGTGTCTTGTTTCTGGAGTAAAATATAAACATACCCCCCCCTTTGAAACAGCCATTCTCAGACTCCGATTCTACTTGGTTGGGCCCTGATAGCTTGTATGCAAGTGTGGGCAGAAATCCAGCTTCAAAAGCTCTGAGGCAGGCACCCCCAACCTTCAGCCCTCCAGATGTTTTGGACTACAATTCCCATCATCCATGACCACTGGTCCTGTTAGCTAGGGATCATGGGAGTTGTAGGCCAAAACATCTAGAGGGCTGCAGGTTGGGATGCATGCTCTGAGGCATCAGCTGGCCCCTACAGCCCACCAACCAGGGTATCATGGGACAAGATCTCAATAACTGGCAGAAAGCAGGTCTTTGGCACTGTGTATGAAAGGAAAGTTGTGCTGAATTATCTCTTGGAAGGCTGAAGATATGAAACCTCTGTCAAAAGCCCACAAACAAATGGCAAGGGCAAAATCATCAGGAAGTTCCCAGGCTATGTATCTTCCCACCAAGTGTCGTAGGTGAGAACATCTAAGCAAGTCTTCTCTAGATGAACTCAAAGTACTGGGAATAACCCATGACCACCCTAGTTAAGAGTGGTGTGTGAGAGAAGAGCTAAATCTGTTTATCTGTTTACTAACTGGTTTACCTACTTGTGCAGGATACCGGTATCTCTTCACATTCATCCAGGTTCTGATACTAAACCTGACTGGGAGAAAAGTGTGTGTGTGTGTGTGTGTGTGTGTGTGTGTGTGTGTGTGTACTTTGAAGAGGTAACGGCAGTCTGAGGGAGACTAACATTCTCACCAGCTTTTCTCTTAAAAATCAGAACTCCCATTACTTTATATGTGATATTATCCAGATTGGCCCTTTGCAAAAAAGCAGTCTGGAGTCCAATTTCATCATGTAAAGGGATTTTTGGGTCACAAGAAGTTAAGGAATAGAAATCCTTGAGGCAGAGTGACTGAAGGAAGAATACAGAGCAGGTAATGGACTGATATATAGGAACCTGTGGGAAAGGCAGGTGAACAAGGGGTGGCTTGAGTCAAAGCAGTGCATAGAGTGAATCAGAAGATTAATCAGAGAAGGAAATCTAAAGAAACCTCATAGTGTTTAAGGTACAATTTTCTCTCTTCCTCGCAGAGGGTCCTGGTTAATTCATTTCACAGCTTGCAAGCAATTAAGGTTCTACAGACAACTGGCCATATGGTAATATGTGATTTTCAAGTGGCTTGATGTGCTAGCTAAATAGCAGTGCTGTATTTGAGCACTGGTTTGATTTTCTAAGTATATAATTGCAGCTATTGAATTCTTGAAAAGAAATACTGAGGTAATTGTAGAAGTTCAGTTGATCCTCAAGATGTAATACCTGGGCTCCTTGATTTAAAAACAAACCAACCAGTTGTATTATGTATTTACAAAATGTGTAAATTACTATACAATGCTTTAAAAAACCACCCAACAGAACTGATTAGAACTTTTTAAGGATGCTGCATAAAAACTGAAGCTTCCAGTGAGAGGAGAGATAGTTAGCGCCTTTCTGTGTTGTTTAGTGCCTCACCCAACAAAGGAACCTGGGAGAAGAAATAGTCTTGTCTATCTCAACATACGCTGAGGAGACAGGGTCATGCCTATCTCAAAGTGTGCTGCTAGGTGACACGAGGGGAAAGAAAACTCATGCCTGGTATGTTAATGTATAGGAGACTATTTCATACACAATCAGTTCTGACAGTAATTTCAGACATTCAACGAACATGCACAGGGACGGAGAGAACAACTATATGCATATAGAACTCTACACAACCAGTTTTTCAGGGCTCCTGGTTACATATAAGGAACCATATGCATTTAGCTTTTGTGTTGGGTGGGTCGGAAACCTAGCACCCACTGGCATGAAGGCCTTCGTTGGTGTCCCTTGGAAGCAGTTGCACTCTGAGACCCCCAGGACCCACCCCTCGAAATAACTTCACACAGACACTTATTTTAGTTTTAAGTTATTGGGCAAATTTTGGCCACAACTTTATTTGAATACAACCACATGAGCGGTATTGGCTTAGGCATTGATTCCAGACTATAGCTGACTCCACCTCTCTGAATGGTAGTCTAGAAGGGTAAACCAAACGAGGGAACAACATCGATGAAGACCAACTGAAGCTCACCCCGGGGTTCCTGTGGTCCTGGCATGGCCCTAGCCCCTCAAGCGGGCTTCGGACGAGATCCAGGATCCCCAGATTCCTTTACCAGAATACCCTTATTCATGGAGGGGCAGGTGATGGCCACACCTCCCCTCCCCCACATTTCAATGAGCCAATGCCTAACCGCCACCTTACAAGTTGTGACAATTGCTGAGGGGGTAGGTGAAAACCAAGTGGCTATAGCCAATCTGCCAAATGGAAAAATTCCTACCCAACCCCTGTTCAAAAACAGGCGAACCAATACCAAGCAAGGTCAAAGCAACACTGCCTAACAATAGGGAGGGAGGGTGGGTGTTCGGCAGTGCGAAGCAAGTGCCCCTGATTGCATCACGCTGCCGAATTTATTGGCCCCTGGGATCATGCCACCCCCAGGCGATTGGTCAAACAGCCTGCTGCAATCCCAGGGCCATGGCCAGGGCTTGGGTTACACCCCACTAATTAACCCTGTGGGGGTGGGGCCCTGGCCGCCCATGCACAACCAGGACCCTCAATTAGGAGGATCCCATTTCTCCAGCTTCAGATATATATATATATTAGAGTAAAGTGGGCATAAAAATCATGTATTAGTGAAAAATACATTTAAAAGCTAATTAGATTGGGGTGGGGAATTCTTTGAAAAAATGTGTATAATAGGCAAATATAAATACAAAAGTGTGTATATTAGGAGAAAGTCATAGTAAAATATTTATGGATTTTTATGAGGCCCCTTTTTAAAAAAAATCACAAATTGATGTGGAAATGTGAGGAACTGGACTTAAGATGGGAAAAATTATATTGAGAGAAACCAAAATCTACATATTCACCCACCCTGGGTTATCATAAGATATCCAGTCTGAGTGGCAAAATATCCTTCCAGCCCAGCTGAGTCTGTCATCTGAACATCTGATCATAGTACAGTTGGCCATCCCTACTCAACTTAAAAATGTTCAGCTTGGTTGATGGGATATTATTGTTCTAATGACCCGAAGGTGACTTTCAAGGTGGTAATGTTCAAGCAAAATATTTATGTTGCTGCTTTGGGGCACATTTTTATGCAACCTTTAATCCTTTTTCTTGTTGCAGCTGCAGCTGCAGTTTGATAAAACACTACAGGGAAACGAAAGTAACTGAAAGCAAGCATTCCTTCACTGCCTTCCCCTTCCAATGAAAATGTCTGCCAAGGTAGCAAAAAGCACCAGCCAAGAAAAGGATTGTACATCCTGACTGCCTCTGTCATTGTGTTGCTTCCTCGACATTTGCCCTGATTCCCCCTTCCTTCAATTTTCTGCACAGTTGCACAGAAAACAAGATAGGTTGGTGTCCCTCTTTTCTTCACCCATGCATAAACTTCAGAAATAATATCCTTGCAGCTCCAGAAGTGGCTTGTTAGTCTGTCTTCTCCCTCCCCCATACCATCTCTTGATAGCACCACAGAACTAGTGCTATGTTATCTGCACTAAGAAGGGTTATTTTTAGGCATTCTCAAGGATTCCATTTGAAGCAAGTTTAATTGACCGAATTCCCCGTTAAAATCAGTAATTTAAGGAATGAGGTTTTTCTATCAGAGTCAAGCAGGTCCGATTGCGTGGCAATGCAGCTTGTCATCATCACCTTGAAGAATGATCTACACTCCCATTTTATAACGGTGCAGTGTATGTATAACACTGACATTTACTGTTTCACGCTTGCAAAAAAATTATTTTTTACATTTAAAAGGTCTCTGAATCTAGTGCTCCTGGCAGACATTTGAAAAACAGCACTGCACACTGAAGTAGTCAATTTAACCAAAGAACGACCGCCAAGGGACTTACCGGTATCCTACTTGTTTCAAGCATCCTCCCAAAATTAGGGAACAAGTAATTTGAGACACACCACCCTAAGGATGGGAAGACAATGAATGATTTCCCATTCCTCCTAACCACTATCTTAACCTAGTTTTGGGATTGCATAAATTGAGAGCTCAGGTCTACAGATCCAGATACACTTACATACAAAACTGTAGACACACAGAGAGACAATTGTTGGAGATACATATTTGGCTAGGATTGTGTGTCCTCACACCATGTAGTACAAAAGAGAGGACACCCTGGATGCCTCATGCCCTAATTTCCATTGCAAAACAAATGCACATTAAGATACAGTCTCTAGAGAGAGTCCCCAGTCTAATAATGGGTTCAGCATATAGAAATCACCTCCATGCATATATTTCCTTTGCTGGATCAGGTGGTTTATGTTTTGCACCATTTAGCCAAATGTACATTATTTTAACCTGAGCTATTTACTATAGTAAGGCAAAGTAAAGGTAAGGTAAAGGACCCCTGGACTATGGGGTGACTATGGGGTTGTGGCGCTCATCTCACTTTCAGGCCAAGGAAGCTGTCATTTGTCCACATACAGCTTTCCAAGTCATGTGGCCAGCATGACTAAACTGTTTCTGGCACAACGGAACAGCATGATGGAAACCAGAGTGCCTGGAAATGCCATTTACCTTCCCGCCCCAGTGGTACCTATTTATCTGCTCACACTGACGTGCTTTTGATCTACCAGGTTGGCAGAAGCTGGGACAGCGCAACGGGAGCTCACCCTATTGTGTGGATTCAAACCACCAACCTTCTGATCAGCAAGCCCCAGAGGCTCCATGGTTTAGACCACAGCGCCACAATACAGGTACATTACAGGTAGATTTTTTTCTGTCTGATATGCAGCACTTCTATCTTGCAATTATATATATATACCAGCTTCTTCTTGGTACAGCATCAATAACAGATGCACATGCATATGCTATGCATCAGCTCTGTTCAGTAAAGACTAGAAATATTGGCTCATTCCATAAATCAGTCCTATTTATTCATTTATTACATTTGTACCCGTCTTGTTGCTTGTCCAGAGAAACATAGACTTACAAATGTTTCATAAGAATGTAAGAAGAGCTCTGCTGAATTGGGCCAAAGCCACATCTAGCTCGGCATTCTGTTCTGAAACAGGCTGAGCACAGGCTAACTAGATGCCTTCACAGGAGGAGGTCTCTGATCCTGATCATGGCCAAGGTCCATGTCACTTTGTTTCAGCAATAAATTGGTTCCTCATTTCTTTGTGCCATTCCCCAAGTCAGCCTTTTCTATGAGCCAGCCTACCCTAAGCTAGTAACCCTCATGTTTAAGCTTTGTGCTATTATTACTGGAAGTCTACCTGCATTAAAAAGTCAACTTTTCTTTCATTCCTTTCAGATATTATTTAAGACAGGTTTCATTGGACTAATCACCTTAAGCCTACCAAATGACTCCCAAGATTAAAGGGAAGATGAGAAAAATGCTGTCTAGAGCTGGTGCTTATTGGTTGCAAGCTAAATTTGTGCAGCGAGGCTAGACCAGTTTCCAGAGTTCTTGTACATTCTGTCTCAGTTTGAATTATTTATGGCCTGTGGGTTTATATTCAGATGCTTCATAAAATGCCATTCATATCTAAGTCTGTCATAATTACAGTGAGACCACTTCCCCCCATGCAATTTGAAACTATTTTGCATGGGGGGGGGGTCCCACTGCAAGCCACATGGCCTACTCTTTCTGAATGATGATTGAATACCAGAGTCACAAAGCCAAAAAGCCTGTGTAATGACAATACATTGCTTATTCATGTATTTTATGCAAATGTACATTCACCTTCAGTTTCAAGTAGCACTTCAGGGGCATAGTACAGATATGGGTTGTGTGCTGCCATTTTTTTAAAGGCACATAATAGTATCAAAGTTGCAAAGCAATGCACCAAAGCTATAAATATAAGCCATGTTAGCCAGTAGGGATGGCAAAAAAATTCCATCATCCATGCGTGGCTAAGGAAGTCCAACAACTGACGGGCCAGAGGTTCCCCTTGCATGGTGTCGATCATACTAAATAAACCAATGGTCTAATTCAGTATATGACAACTTCATGCATTTGTAGTTTCCTGTGTCATCTAGTCTAGTTTAGCAAATACTGTGGCCCCAAATGGTATGGACTACAACTGCAGTGGCATCTGTAGGCACCCTATTCACTACTCCTGCCCTAAACAACCTTATTAAGGTGGAATCCTGGGGAACTCACTCCAGTGTAGGATTGCTCTGAAAACAATGTAAATTGCATCTCCAAATGCAATGGCTTCACATCAGCAGATTGCAATGCTTCTGGTTCATGCAGCCATTCCATTTCTCAATTCTCAGTAGCACTATAAGTTCTGTTGGGGAAAGGGGAAGGAGAGCTGTGGTCTCAATCACACATACCTCTCTCTTTCACCCCTTCTGATTAGAAACAAATATTCTTTCAGCAGTGCATCTCTTTCTAAAGAATCAGGCTCAAACAAATGCAGCTTAATGGAAAAGGAGAGTCACCAAAGAAGTCATAAAATCACACCCTGGGGCAATTATCTGAATTTATTGATCTGTGACTGGGACCTCATAGTCCCAGAAACCCAGAAAACCATAGAATTATGCAAACGTAGAGTTGGAAGGGACCAGGAGGGCCACCTAGTCCAATCTCCTGCAATGCAGGAATCTTTCTTCCAACATGTGGCTTGAACCCACAACCCTGAGATTAAGAGTTAATGCTCTATGATTGAACTATCCCATTTACTTGAATCTTGTAAGACAAGTATTCTACCACTGGTAACAACGGAGGCCACCACAAGAGAGGCACTGCCACATAATGCCACACACCTATGAGACTTTTAAAACAAATATGAAGAGTTCTTGAATATACAGTATGCATATGTTATAAAATCATATTGGGGGGGGGTGTTTGCAGGACACCATTATTAATGAACAGAGAGGGGTGACAGAATTTGACAGCTGCAATACCCAGAATCCTGTTCAATGCCATCTTCCCTGTCTCCCCACCCCTCCCGCTAGGACGCGACCCTGCCTGAAGGAAGGCTTAAGGATCTGCATATGCACAACAGTTAGCATAAACTCACACATTTCCCCTCTCCACCTCCCCTCTGCCCAGAACAAGACAATGTTTCCAGAAGAAGGGGGGGGGACCGCCCAAATCCAAAGTGACACTTTTCTACTCAAGTTAATAATACAGCCTATTATATGTTCTCTTACCATGAAATCTCTATCCGCTGCCTCTGTATTAGAATTGCTGTTTTATATCTTAGAACTGTATATGTCAGGACTGCTACCTTTTAATTAGAAATCTCTGTATTAGGTATGTTTTCCAGGTATATTTTCTGTATGAACCCTGTATGATCCCAACCCACCTGAACCTTGCCCTACTACCACCCTATACCCATTCAAGGACACACGGACAATAGAGGGATTAGCTGGAACAACTTTATTCAAATAAATTGCCATCCTCAATGTAGCCCACCCTTCCATGGCCTGGAGGAAAACACCTGCCGGGCGGACTTCTACCCCACGGAAATCGCCAGGAACTGCCCCACCTCTGCACCCATCGCGACTGATTGCCCTTCCTGCCAAACAACAGGGAGCACCATCAGCGACAGGAGAAGAGCGATTGACATCTCTCCATCTGAAAGGAAAAGTCATCTCCGCACCCAGCTAATCCGATCCCCCACCCGTCGCCCTTGTCTCCCCCTCCCTCCCAGTCCAGAGATTTCCATGCAGGGACAGGAGGGTATATAAGGGGACTTTACCATTTTCCGGGGTTCCTTCCTTCTTTCCAGAGGCAAGGACCCTACAGCTGTAGCTTTGCATTCTGCAATAAAGGGATCAGTTTGTTTTTCCTGACAGCATCGTGTGGTCTCTGTCATTTTCCCGGCGGAGCTGAACTTAGTGCAAATTTTGGAGCTTCCGACCCGCGTCTGTCCTTCTTAAAAGGCAACGCATTTTGGGGTACATTTTTCATAACAATATGGCGAGCCAGGGCAGGAGACTCCGTTTAGCCGTACTCTTGGGGCGCCGTGGTTGGGGAGCCCAAGCGCACCCAGCCATTTGCAGGGGGGATCCCCTTCCCCGACTGTCCCTGGAGTTCTGGCCTAACTGGGATCCTTAGCGGGACCACACAGGGAAAACAAACAGGATCCAGACGGCCGTGGGGGTTGATTTGGCAAGATTTTCTTCTCCTGTTGTCGCGAGGTGATCAAGCCTCAGGAAAAGAAGGCAGCGCGCTGCGACGTGAGTATCAATAGGGAAATTGGCTTTTCGGGGTGGGAATTGTCACAGCAATCAAACTCTTTCCTATTTTTCATAGCCAAAAAACCCAAAGCCCGTCGGAGTCAGCCCAGGCTGGAAGGTTTTGCGGCTGCCCTTTTCCTCCCCAAGGCTTGTTGTCCGTCGGAGTTTTGCCCAGATAGCGAGCCTTGGCAACTCTTCCTTCTCTCGCTTAGCTATCCCGGGTGAAGACGCCCCTCTGCCATGGCAACCTTTGTTAGGTATGACCCATGACCAGAGATTGCAAGTGCGCCCGTTCCCTTTTCCTACTTTGCATTCCTCAGGTCCGATCTGGCATTGCGTAGGCAAGCGTTCAGTAGGATCTGAGTCTAGAGAGCAAGAGGCAGGGAGATTGCTGTGGCACTATTAAATTGTGGGTGGGAATAAGAGTCCTCCTCGGAGTGTGTCCACTTTCCTAGAACGTTTTCCTAAGGAGACTTTCCAAATCCCATTTTCCTTTAGGAGACCCCTTATAGCAACCTTTCCTAACCCACTTTCCTATCGGAGTCGGTCCACTTTCCTATCGGAGTCAGTCCACTTTCCTTAGACGTGCCCCAGGTTCCCCAGAAATCCCCAGAACCCCGAGAGACCCCCCCAGCCCCTTCGGAGACTGTCCAGGGCTAGAACTTGCGCAAGTGCCCCTTCGGAGACTGACCAGGGCAAAAATGGGTGCACCCCTGTCCAAAGAGAAAACTCTGCAGGCTTCAGGGGAGAAATAAGCCCAAGGAGAGCTTACTTCCCGTCTGAACTCTGATAAACGCCTCCAATTGTATTTAAGAAATGTTTCAGGGTCTAAAAAACAAAAGAAAAAACCAAAACAAAATGCAAGCTTGCTTAAATAATCTTATGTAAGGGCTTGATCAACCCAAAAACAATGGCAAATATTTAAAAGAGTGGAGGTAGTGTGTAAAGGTTTGTTTTAAAGAGGCTGTAGAAGGCCATTTTTTCCTCTCCAAAAGTAAAAAGAGGGGGCAGGATGAAGGAAAATAAAGAGTAGTAAGTTTGAAAATGCTTGCTCAATGCTTTGAAAATATTTTGAAACTTGAAAATGTTCACTTCATGAGGTGTGCAAATGTTTGGTATTGAGAGAGGCTCCAAAGGGGAGTCTTTCTCCAAGTGACTAGATGAATATTGACTAAAGGAAAATTGAACAGCTATTCCAATAAAGGTGATTTGTTTGTCAAAAGTAGAGCTTCCATAGCCAGGAATTGTCTATCTGAGTCTAGTTTTAACTTCAATTGTGTTGGACAGAAGGGTTATTGTTGGGCTCCCCATATCAGTCTCTTAAGGAAAAAACTCATCTGCTAAAGGGTTCTGTATAAAGTTGGTATTTTCATTCAAATCTTGTGAATCCTGTATCTTAGAGGGTTAGACTAAATGACCTCAGGGTCCCTTCTAACCCCCATTTTAGAGCTATGTGAAAGGCAATGTGTCTGATGTGGTGATGGGTTGAAATTCAGCCCAGCTCTGCTTTCTGGCAAGGAAAGATTATTGGTTTTCAGAGTTGGAACAAGAGTGTCATTGTTGTTTTTATGGAGTGATTATATAAGTTTTTATCACTTTGTCTATTAAGGTTTAAAGTTTAAGCACATATGAAAGTCTTGAACATTTCCCAATCTTTATCCAATCTTAAGGTTTGCTAAAGGCTTCTATATAACATTGGTACTTTTAATCTTCCCCTTCCTTATTTTTCCCTTAGTACACACGTGTGCTTCCGTGATAGGGCATAGCCCGTGTTTCCTTCCCAGTCAGGCATCTGTACTCAAATGTTTTTGTATCCTAAGGGCGGTGATAGTGTTGAGATCCCCATATTTCAGAAGGGGTGGACTAGATTACTCAAGCACTGAAAAGTGACTTTAAACTCTGGTGGCTTAGTGAAATGGCCTGAATTCAGTCAAGCTTTACTCTTTGGTGGAGAAGGATGGAAAGATAGATTTTTAAGGTTTGGCATGAAGAGTTTGAGGTGCCATTCAGAAAGAGGTAGAGATGGTATATCATGCATTGAAAATGAATGTCTGGTGTTTTTTCCCCCACCATATTGTCAGCTATTTTTTAACTGCAAAACTCCAGCCAACAGTTCAAGCACATACAAATTCATAATCAAGCAGAATGAGCCTTGACCATCCCTGTACATAAAGGCCAGAAGAATTAGTCTGGAAGATGGTGAGGCTGAGATGAGTGAGAATGTTGAATATCATTAAGTCTGCTCTGGCCATATTACCCATAGATAAGGGGGCAGGGAATTTAGTCTGCCATGGCTGAAATTATTTAAAACAAACAAACATTTGCAATTTATGAATTCTGACTGGTCATTTACCCATACATAAGGGGGCGGGTCATTGTTCCGCTAATGACTAGAGGGAAAGCACACTGATAATAATAATCCACATTTGTGAAATATTCTTGAATACAAGTCTGCACCCCAAAACCCTGTAGATAAAGGGGGCAAATCTAGATTTATTTTGCCTGGGGTATGAGATGTTTATATAGTACAGTAAACATGGCTAATTAGTGCCATGACTTCATTAAGTAGTTTAATTTAACCAAACTTTATTGCAGCTTTTTGGTGAAAATATGTTTTATATATTTAAGGTTTAAGATTTATAAGCCTGCTTCCTAAGCAGCAAGGAACAGGAAATAAGAGGTGTCAGAAGTATCTCAGGACACAAAAAGCTATAGAAATGGATTTAAACTGACCAAAATAATTTAATTTGACCACTTTTTGTTGCTGTTAAAAAACAAAACAAAAACAGCAACCAAATGCTGAAGGGCCTGTGCCCTGCAGGGGGAAATTTGTTTAAATTTCCTTATGTGTCTTTGACTCCAGGGGTCACTTGAGAAAACAAAAGGGTCAAGTGTTGGACCATCATTCCAAATCTAATATGCAAAATTCTTTCCAGAGGTAAATATCTCAGCACTCCCACTTTGAGTTCATCGCTTGAGTACTTTTTGTTGTTGTTTGTTTCCCCTTTCAACAGGATACTGATTGTGATTTTAGTCAAGGGCTTAGAAAAAAACTCCAGACTATGCAAACCAAGGGTCTGCTCCCCCTTTCCAATGGGTATTCAGGAAGCACCTTCAGATACTTATCTCACATTTGCATTTCACCCCAAGCATTAACTCCTGCATAACCTCCCCCCTTGCAAAGTTCCAACCTAACATGCAAAAATTATTCTCACAGCTTTCCCAGGAAGAACATTTCTAAAGGATATGTGAAGGACTAAACCCCAGTAACAAGTGTCTATTCTTTTCCCCCACAGCAAAAAAAAGGGGGGGAAAGGGGGGGAGTGAAGAGATAAAGACAGTAATTTCTTTCCTTACAGTCTGCAAAACAAGCTTAAATCCCTACTGTATTAGTTTACTTCCCGCTATAGTTTTATATATTTCCTTTACTTTGACGCTTCTCTTTAGGTTACAAATAATCTGCTTTCATTTATTAAATCAGTTTTTCCATTATGTCTATGAAATTAATCTAACCATACTTGCACAACTTTAGATTGCTACTCTTTATTTTCATTTGAGATGCTCATTATTAGAAATTGTGTGTTTTAGCATTTATTTATTTATTTTGGTTCCTCATATGTCAGTGTTTTGTTTTGTTATATTTTGGGGCATGTCCATCAGTCCATCACGTGGAATGAGGTCTTTCATTCACTGCATCTCCAAAACTTATTACTGATGTTTATTCAGGTACCATCTGTGTTTTTCCCCATAGAGTTCTCTTTTATCAGATAGCATATGATGACTTTTAAGGTTTTTTCCCATTATTTTACCATTCACCTTCAAATCTTTAGGTTACAGTCCAATATTAACCTGTATGGTCTTTATAATGTCTTCATATTATTTGATAATAATTTTTTTTTTAATCTGAGATTTTTGTGTCAAGTCCATCTGAAAAAAAATGTTGTTTGAGTGGTAATCTAAATATTATTTTGTTCTTATTTTTGCATTATTTTGCATTTCTACTTTTTATTTCTGTACATGTGAATGTAACATCTAAGTCATTCTTTCAGTAGTAGTAATAATAATAATAATAATAATAATAATAATAATAATAATCCCCTAGGTAAAGGAAAACAGACTTAGCAGCTAACAACAGTAGTAATTATATAGAAATGTGATGAATAAAATACTTAATGCATCAAGATTTTATTGTTTGCAGCTTCCCAAAAAAACTCCAGGAGATATTTCCACCCCCTTTTTCCCTCTTCTTCCCTTTGGCTTTTGCCCTTTCCTTCTTCTAACTGTGCCCTTAAGTACCCAAACCCTGCCCCTTACAGCATACTCCTTCTACAGATGTTACTACAGACGCAATGATGGAAAAAAACCTTGAACCCAAATCCTCCGGACCACAAGACTTTTACCTGCAACAACAGACACCAGAGTTTTCAAACTGGCCACAACTATCTCATTCCAAAAGGATATGGGCTGACAAAGGGGGGAAAGTGAATTGCAAGGACATATGCTCTCTTTTGACTTCAGGACTCTGTGCCCTGTTAAGAGTTGGCCTCAAGATATGCAACTGATATATAATTATGTTTTATGTTACGTGATATTATGCAGAAACGTTGACCTATGCCTGACAAGTATATGTTATTTCCACAAGGGGGGGCATTTTTGTGTGTAATTGTTTTCATGTTTAATGTATAGTAAGTTATTGTATGGTGGTATTATTCCTTATACGCCCAATGGAGGACTCATGTTTTCTAATAGATCAGGCTATTGCATAGTCCATTATTGAGATTTAGATCAATTTATGACCACATTTCCTTATCTCACCTGGCACTTTGTAGTGTGCCAGCCTTCTTTTTACCAAGAAGCAGTTTCAGGATCCATGAAAACAGCAGATACAAGAAGGTGTATATGCCTTGATTTACCAGGAATGATTCCTTATAGAATTAAATTGACCAATTTGGACATGTGCCCTTTTCAGAATGGTTTTTATGGGGCTGTATAAATTCTAATTGGGTCAGTTCTAATTGGGCAAGTGTATCCAAGGTGCAAGTAGCTTTCTCCCTTTAAGAGCAACTGAGCCCTACTACAGTGCAAGACCAGAGCCTATAATAATAAAATCCCATAGAAAGCCCAAGGCAAAGGCATCTCTCTCATGACATGTCCAAACCTGTGGCAGCTATGGTGAGTGCCAGGTGACATGGTCAATATGAAAGCCCTAAGGGGATTCACCAGGGATTGTTGCTGCTGTGCCATGATGGAGGTGTGGGACCAGAAAGCTAACTTTGACACCTGAGAACACACAAAAGGCAAACTCCAAGGAAACTGCATTTTTCAGTCATTGGTGGACCTTCCCGGTAAATGTAAGGCATAGACCATTTCTTATAAAATGCTTCTCCCAAGCCCCCCTTTGAGCCGCCGCCACATACCCCGAGGTTGTGCCAATGTACCACCTGGGAAATGGAGAATACGTCACTGTCGATTATGTGAGGCAATGATTGGTTGTTATACAACAACATTGCCTCAGAGAGGGGACTGTTATAAAATCATATTGGGGGGGGTTTGCAGGACACCATTATTAATGAACAGAGAGGGGTGACAGAATTTGACAGCTGCAATACCCAGAATCCTGTTCAATGCCATCTTCCCTGTCTCCCCACCCCTCCCGCTAGGACGCGACCCTGCCTGAAGGAAGGCTTAAGGATCTGCATATGCACAACAGTTAGCATAAACTCACACATTTCCCCTCTCCACCTCCCCTCTGCCCAGAACAAGACAATGTTTCCAGAAGAAGGGGGGGAACCGCCCAAATCCAAAGTGACACTTTTCTACTCAAGTTAATAATACAGCCTATTATATGTTCTCTTACCATGAAATCTCTATCCGCTGCCTCTGTATTAGAATTGCTGTTTTATATCTTAGAACTGTATATGTCAGGACTGCTACCTTTTAATTAGAAATCCCTGTATTAGGTATGTTTTCCAGGTATATTTTCTGTATGAACCCTGTATGATCCCAACCCACCTGAACCTTGCCCTACTACCACCCTATACCCATTCAAGGACACACGGACAATAGAGGGATTAGCTGGAACAACTTTATTCAAATAAATTGCCATCCTCAATGTAGCCCACCCTTCCATGGCCTGGAGGAAAACACCTGCCGGGCGGACTTCCACCCCACGGAAATCGCCAGGAACTGCCCCACCTCTGCACCCATCTCGACTGATTGCCCTTCCTGCCAAACAACAGGGAGCACCATCAGCGACAGGAGAAGAGCGATTGACATCTCTCCATCTGAAAGGAAAAGTCATCTCCGCACCCAGCTAATCCGATCCCCCACCCGTCGCCCTTGTCTCCCCCTCCCTCCCAGTCCAGAGATTTCCATGCAGGGAC
The DNA here is from genome assembly GCF_965207765.1 of Zootoca vivipara. Taxonomy (NCBI): domain Eukaryota; kingdom Metazoa; phylum Chordata; class Lepidosauria; order Squamata; family Lacertidae; genus Zootoca; species Zootoca vivipara. The sequence continues at coordinate 62,750,829 of NC_142587.1, forward strand.
AGGAGGGTATATAAGGGGACTTTACCATTTTCCGGGGTTCCTTCCTTCTTTCCAGAGGCAAGGACCCTACAGCTGTAGCTTTGCATTCTGCAATAAAGGGATCAGTTTGTTTTTCCTGACAGCATCGTGTGGTCTCTGTCATTTTCCCGGCGGAGCTGAACTTAGTGCAAATTTTGGAGCTTCCGACCCGCGTCTGTCCTTCTTAAAAGGCAACGCATTTTGGGGTACATTTTTCATAACACATATAAACTCTGTTATCTTTATAATATCACTGTTACATTGTAATCAATGGAATTTGTGCTCTACCAACTGCACTATGGTTATGCAGAGAGGACTACAACAACCAATGAGCCACTAATACCAATCTGGCCACAATGTGCTAGAATACAGCAGGGCATCAACTGTGCTGTGTGGGCCCCACTCATCACTTGCCACCCATTGTTCGTGGCTGATAAGCACACAGGTCATCCTGATCCTTCACCAGCCACTGCTTGGAAAAGTCTCTCTCAATTGCATGGGAGGCAGCTGCTGCTTTTAAGATACTTGAAGCTGCAAAACGCTTCATGCTGCTGAAAATTCATAAACACAGACTTGCCTGAAAATTGCATTGTATTTAATCCCCCTCCCTATTCCCACCAAAGTTCAAGAGACAGCCGAGAACAGCATGTTTCTTTTATCCAGGAAACATCTCAGGGAAACACAATATGCCTTTCTTGAAAATGCCCTTTCACAAGCTCATTCCCCACCCCACCCCTTATATTTTAATTCTTTTCTCAAGGGGCATGCACAGATGCACACCCACTACAGAGAGGGTGATTGGAGGGACCCCACAGTAAGTTCCCCTGGGCTTCTTTCATCTAAGCAGAATGGCTGTTGAAGCACAAATTCAACACACACTACAATTCTGAAATAACAGCTGATAGAAAGGCCTTTTCCCCCCGTGGGTTCCCCCCCCCCACACACATTTTCAATTGAAAAGTGTTCCTTCCCCTCCTCACCATGACTAATGAAGACATGCAGTTGCTTCTCCATGAGAGCACTGAACTCTAACGAGAATTTTCCTTTGAATCCATGTGCCACCCTTTCTCACACAAAACTCAATGGACTACACTTATTTCTGGTGCAAAATGCATAGTAATACTTGGAATGATGATGCTCTTCTTATTCTTGGGTCTATATGGCATTTTGGTACCTCACTATAGCCAATAATCAACCTTTGTATAATAGTTAATGTATTGTCATTCCGCTGAAATGCATTACTAAAACATTCTCAGCAGCAGGGCCCAAGGCCTGCAAATTGTTACACATTTTAATTAACCGAGGAAGGGTTTTGTAATAATACTGTTAGTTGGTTTTTAAAAAAAACTTTCTTGATTAACTAGTCATTTTAATGATTATTTTCTATGGTTAGATGATTGATTGTTTGTTTGTGTCACAAGATTTATATACCATTTGATTTTAATAAAACCTCAAAGCAGTTTACAGAAAGTATTAAACAAATTTATCAATAAAAACAGTTAAAAGCAACCATTTAAAATAGTTTTTAAATTAATTAAAATCTGTGATAAGCTAAAAACCAGATTAGAACTCCTGGCAACATTCTACATTCTACAAAAATGTTTCTACATTCTACAAAAAGGGTGCAGAGGATGTAGCTGCCTGATGTCACTAGACAGGGAGTTCTGAAGCATGTGCAACTCAAAAAAAACACATTTCTTCCAAATATGGAACAGGTATGATGTGCCACCTGTTACAGTGCCAGTTCCGCAGATCAAAGCTGTGGAATTGGCATTAATGGAATATGGTGATCCTGCAAGTAAATTGGTCCCAACCTGTTGAGCATTTATAGACTACTAGTTAACACCATTTTTGTACTTACATATATAATCACAGAATCATACAACTGTAGAGTTGGAAGGGGCCACAAGGATCATCTAGTCCAACCCCATACAATGCAAGGATCTTTTGCTTGAACCCATTACCCTGAGATTAAGAGTCTCATGCTGTACTGACGGAGCTATCCACATAAATACTGATAAGAGTTGGTGGTATATAAACATATTCGTAAATAAATAAGAAGGTGGCATATGGTGGATTCAGATCGGCGCCCCACAAAATGCCTCATTGTTTTTGTTCCCAACTTGCCTGGATAGAATCCTATTTTGAAAAAATAAAAATAAAGCCTTGGACTTTGTAATAAAGTCCCGAACTATGAATTATTCAGCTGCAAATGAGGGGCTGATATTAAAGCTGATTTTAATGTTACATGGTAGACATCAGGATGGGGTATCTTCAAGCATGTTTATGAGACTATTAGGAGACATAAAAGTCTGCAATGCAATGAAACAAACACCTAGAAATATTGATTAAGCTTGTATTAGTGAGTGGGGGGGAGGCACTGCTGTGTTGCTGAAATAAAGAAATGATCCTTTTCCTCCACTCTCTTTTCTTGTTTTTAACAGGAATTATACTGCTAGAGTCTAAAGGCAGGCTCATTTCCTCTGTCATGGGTCATTTGTACTGCATATCTTTCTTGTAACATGACATATGGGCCAATTGACAACCTGCTATAATGCTGATGGAGGATGTTGTAAAACGAGGGAACAGAAAGTAGCAACTATCATCCACATTGAATTCTTTATGGCATGTTCCTCTTTCAGAGGTGGGGCAAGGGCTGGTAAAGAGACAGTCAGAGACAGCAAGGGGAGGAATTATCATAACATCTCAGGTCAAATGGAAGTCTTTGTGCTCATGGAACGTAATGAGAAATAAATAATAAATAAATAAATAAATATTTCTACCCTGCCCATCTGGCTGGGTTTCCCCAGCCACTCTGGGTGACTTCCAAAAAAGATTAAAAATACATTAAAACATCAGTCATTAAAAACTTCCTTAAACAGGGCTACCTTCACATGTCTTCTAAATATCAGATAGTTGTTTATTTCTTTGACGTCTGATGGGAGGGTGTTCCACAGGGAGGGCGCCACTACCAAGAAGGCCCCCTGCCTGGTTCCCTTCTCGCAGTGAGGGAACTGCCAGAAGGTCCTCTGGCCCACACAAATACAGGAGAATGAAGTTGGACTCATAGACTGCAGTTGTGGAATTCTTGACTACACTCCATAGCTCTCTCAAGACAGACAGATGCCAACAACAACAGGTGGGAATATATGGTATTTTTCTGTGTATAAGACGAGCTTTTTTGACCCAAAAATGAGGTTCAAAATTTAGGCTCATCTTATACATGGGTAGTGCTGAGGGGAGGCATGCAAATGGTTTTTTGGCGCGAGCCTGAGATTCTAAGTGCGATTGGCCGCTTGATTGTTGAGGGAGTGCCGAAAATCACTCACCTGCCAGAACACAACTGCTCACATTGCTTACAATTGCTGCTTACAATCTCGGGCTCGTACATTGTTCCAACAGGTGAGCGATTTTCGGTATTCCCCCCTCACAACAATCAAGCGACCAATGCCAAAAATTGCTCACCCACTGGAACGAAGCACAAACCTGAGCTTTTCAGTGGTGATTGGCCGCTGGATTGTTGGGGTGGGGAGAGGGATGAGCTTTTGGAGAGGATTATTTGGGGGGAATGCCGAAAATCGCTCACCTGCTGGAACACAGCACACAACCGCTTGCATTGCAGATGTTTGCTGCTGTTTGCTGCTGCAGCAGCCAATAGACAGCTGCCCTTGTCGCAGCAAGCTGGAGCATGATTGGCAGCCACTGGCAGCAACCAGGGAGCTGATAGGTGGTAGCTCCCCGATTGCCGCCAGTGGCTGCCAATCACGCTCCCACTTGCTGCGACAAAGGCAGCTGTCCATTGGCTGCCACAGTGGCAAGCAGGAGGGCTAATGGTGGATCAGGCAGCTGCGACATGAGCGGTTGTGTGCTGCGTTCTGGCGGATAAGCGATTTTTGGCATTCCCCCCCAAATAATCCTCCCCAAAAGCTCAACCCCCCCATTTTCTAAATTTTGAGGCCCCCAAAATAGGGGGCGTCTTATAGGCGGAGAAATATGGCATAGATTTTTTCTTTAGTGCAGTCAAAAAGCTACTGCATCCAAGTTAGAAGTTGTAGTCTTGCGTATTCCCAGTTGTGCTTGTTTTCTCCTTCCAGTGAACTTTGTTTTGTAGGTGAGGATTAATAAATGCTTTCTCCACTTTCAGTCTGTATATAGCTCACTCTACCACCTTTTTGTATTGTGGTGACCAGAGCTTAGATGGTTTGACTAAGTCCACAGAAGCTTCTGATCAGCATCTTCCTTCCAATAAGTGCCCTGCAACCTTATTACCACCAGTAATGATGAAAGCTTTGGTTTCTTACAGCTTCCCTGGAAATACACTGTTTTAATCCCAGTCAGATTATGGTCCAGGGAGCAAATACTAAAATTGGCATCACACTGAAAGATTTTGTCTTGGGGCTGAGGCAGGATCCCTCTACTATTGGCAACATTCTTCTCACAGCTTTTTTGAGCTTCCTCTGAAATATTCCAAGGAATAAGATATCCCCACTTCTGTAGGTAACAAGAATAACCGTTCAACATACTGCCAGGGAATTTCTAGAACTTCTAATCTGGGCTTTCAAATCAGATTTTAAACTCACAACAGCCATCATTATCCTGCCAAGGCAGGACTAGCATCATCAAACCTGAATGTCCTGTCACATGTTGTGACTTGTTCTTATAGCCTGAGTGGCTGGTACTTCTGTGCCCAGAGGATGGATGGATGCTTGCCTGCACACCTGTCCTCCTGCACATCCTAGGAGGTAGAAAATCTTGACAGCTGATTTGGCTCACATGCAGCTTTTGTTACCTGTCACCTGTTCATATCCCTCTGAGTAGGATTAGCATTTTCTGACTGGTGTTAAGAACAGGTGAGACACATGATGCAGTCAACTGTCAGAATTCCCTGCCCCCTGCCTGACGAAAGCAGAAGGAGCAAAACAGAGAGACCTGTGTGGTATTCAAGAACTTTCAAAATGTGCTATTTCTGATTCCTGTGGGGAAAATATGGCAAGGAACAAAACCTGCTAAGGTTTGTAGCCATTAATTAGAATTTGTGCTCTTGCCAATGCGATTGAAAGCACATACACATCAAGCATTAAGCAACCAAAATCATAGAGAAAGGGTGCAATAGTATTTCAATTGCCTCTGCCTCGTTTATCTGCTATGTAAGTTCAAGTGTAACAATTATGGAAGAGGGATCAGCAGCACTGAATATTAGCATTTAATTTACATATATGCCATTCTCATGAAATTCACATCAGTAGATTGTTCAAATGAATATTCAAGTTAAATCATAATAAAAGCCTCAATAACACTGAATTTTCAGTTCGCGGTGCTCACAAACAAAAAACCTTTTGTAATTCCAATGTTCATTGTGAACAGGCTTTCCATTTACAGTTTTATTTTTAAAACAATTTTGTTGCTTTATGATATTTCTAAACAAAAATTTAAAGTCAAATTAAAGATTATTAGTAATTTCATTTCTATACCGCTTTATATTTTTAAGGGGGGGGAATCAAAATAGTTTACAACCTACATTAAAACATCAAATAAAACAATCCAGAATAAAACATTACAGAAGAAAGTCAAATATAAAGAAAGTCAATGGCCAAAGGGGCCAGCTACACATTTCTGAACTTGATCAACCAGATCCGAATACAAGTCAGCAACTCACCATGGCAGCCTGTTACAATGCTATGGCTTTAGATTGCTTTCTGTGTCACTCACAGTAATTCGCTCATATAGAAAAACAGAAACAGGTCACACACAATGACTGAATTGCTGAAAGGACTATCTTTTTCCACTGCTGCTGTTTAATACAGTACAGCACACCACCAGTTTTGATCTTGGTACCCAAATGGTCTGGTCTACAAACTTCCCTTCTTGCTCATTAATTCTGTCGGAATTTGACAAATCTGGTTTTGTTCTCAGTTTTCACCTTGTCCAGAGTTGCTTTAGAAATGTTGGCAACAATGTTCGTCCTCGTCTGCTGTCAGCTATCCTTTCAGAAAACATAGATATGTCCTGCCCTTTTGCCCTTCTTCACTCTTACATCTAGCCTTGCACTGTGATTGTCAGCTAGCTGTTTGTGCCTGGAATTAAGGGCATCAGATCCAAAAGCATTTTAGCAGACATCACTAGGCATGCCCAGAAGCCTTAAAAGTCCAAACAGCAAGCTGCAAATCCAGATACGGATGGTTATTCTGATACTACAGGCACACTTCTCCACCCTCACGCCCACAAAATGCAGCTTATTGCAGCCTGTAGTGAGATTTTAAATAAGACTTTTCTCCGAACTTAAACTGTCATAGTATCACCCACAATGGCTCTGAAGGGGTTCTCCGTACAGGATCTATCGGCTATACCATCAGGAAAGCAAACAAAAAATCTGCAAATGACATTGTTTACTTGCTGCCTCAGAAAATTAGGCACTACATAATTGGCAATTAAAAGCTAAATAAAGTTCTTGGGAGACGGATTTAATTAACTTTGTGATATGATTTAATGGCAAACAGTAAAGTCAACTAGCTGCATTGACAAATTATTGATGCGCAACCAGTTTCAGCTATATACAATAGCTATATAAATGACCAGCAAATCACTTAAAAAGAAAAGAAAGGTCAACCCAAGTTGAACAAACCTAGTTTTGTGCAGGCTCTCCAAAACCACCCAGCCAAGTCTTAATCAGCTTTTCAGGTGGATGCAATCCATTGCCAAAAGTTATTCTGGGCTCAGCTGTGCATGTAGTGAATGACCAGCTCACTCAGCGCTTAGCAAGTCATCACAGGCCGACTAAGAAGCACGCTGCATGGTTGCCTAGGCTTATGAGAATGGTCTGGACCCTTTGGCATTACTTCTGTCAACTGGAGAATCACTTGGCTGACAGGCAACCATTGTGCACAGTGTGGGTCTAGCTTTCCAGATGCATTCTGATGCATACACAAATATCACGAATTAGGTCCAGACAATGTTAATTGCCCTCGGTTCCCACCAAACTCAGTCAAGTTTTCACTTCAAAAGGCATGTCTAACTTGCCTCATTGATTTCATTGGGATCTGAGTTCAACTAATTTAGTGTGAATCCTCATTTCAGTGGAAGGTAGAGTCAACAAGTTATGCGTTTGGATTTTCATATTTTGAAATATGGCAACCCTAGTGGAAGGACCCTACCTGGAATATACAAAGGCTGGCAACTCTTGCAGCTAAGCTGGTGCCAAACGTATTGCCAACATTCTTTTGGAGCACATCAGCAAAGCTGAGAGGGGTGTCTTGTCATATGGGCAGCCCAGGACCTCCATACACACTGCCCAGGCATGCACCTCATGCAGTGGTTTGACTTCACCCCCGGAGATGCACTCGGTTGTCCCTTGATGCAGACAAATGCCAACAACACATAAAGATCAGTTCTTTCCATATAAATGAATGAAAAAGATCTTTCAGGTGAAGGAGTTCCATGTCTGCATCAGACCTCCCACAGGTGAGACTTGGTTGGATGGGGCACAACAGTTGTACTGTGTTGTGACTTCTCACCCTTCTTTGAAACTGCAGCAGAGAGAACAAAGGTAGTTAACAAGGTGAAAAGATGAAACAAATGGATCTATGTTGAGCAAATGAAGCCTGTCACTGACTGAAATTGTTTTCAATGCTGAACCTGTGCTGTTCAGACATACTGTAGGTTGTAGCACTATTAATGGCAGAAATGTGAAAGTGTCCTATTGGGGTCCTGAAATGAATTTAAGTGAACACAACATGTTTTGGCCTCTAGTTACCAATAATAACTGCAAATGTACTGAGAACACAAGTGTCAAAGCAGTAAGAGAGGCACTGAAAATACATTGCTCTCGTGAACTAAATGGGATCCTATTAACAAGGCTAGTTAATTGTGTAACGGCATACAGTTTAACCATGCATCTCAACCGCTGCCTACTCTTGTGCTAATGAGTGCATTATGTCTCAATTCCTTTGAAATCCATCCTCCCTCCCTCCTCTGTTTTCTACCATAGTGGAGGTTTTCCAGTCTATGCCATGTTAAATGAAACGTTGATATAGTCCACTGATGCATGAATTCTGCATGCCAAAACAGAAAACAATTTTAGAAAAGACCTAATGTGTCAAAATAATCCTTTCAAAAAAGCAGGCTTTAAAACAAAAGCCTAAGCTGCGCATCCATCACTAAATAACAAATGTAATTACTTCTCATGACGTTAATTACAATCTGGTATGCCTTCAGCTAGGAAATACAGAGCTCTGATTATTATTAATTGCATTTATATATTGCCCTTCATCCGAAGATCATAGGGCAGTTCACAACATAAAAATACAAAATGAGAACACAAAATACGTAATAAAACAAAAACAAACCAGCAACCCACCCACCCCACAAGCACGTTTAAAAGGTGACAGAATATTAATCAGCCCAAGGCCTGGTTGTAGAGAAACTTTTTCTCCTGGCACCTAAAGTGATGAAAGAAAGGTGTCAGGTGAGCCTTCCTAGGGAGAGTATTCCACAAATGGGGAGCCACTGCAGAAAAGGCCCTTCCTTGTGTTGCCACCCTCCAGACCTCTTGTAGAGGAGGCACACTAAGAAAGGACTTTCCTTCAGGCCACACCTTCTCCCCAGCCATGCACCCCTTGCCCCAGTTAAATATATTTCCCATTTACATTAACAGTTGGACATCTTTGCATTTCTTGCAATGGAATTTCACCAGCCTCTCTTCTCCCCTGCAGCTCCCTATTACACACCCTCAATTTCTGCTCCAGAGGGTTGGGGGTGTTAGGATTTTGTGTACCCGCTGCTGGCTAGTGTGAATAGTATAAATCACATGAGATGTCTGAGAAGAGTGTGGAAATGGAAGGCGGTCTTATCTCTTCCATTTGAGCATGTTATTGTACTTTACTTTCATTTTTACTGTATGCAACGGCTTGTTCTGCCAGAGTAGAACACAGACGTGATTATGGATTCTCTGTATAGACTGTAAATAAAACGTAGTTTAGACCTACGGGTGTTTCCTTCTTCTTGCTGCGTGAGGCCAGAAGACTTGTGTGCACTTTTCGTAAGAGAAGTGTCACAGAAAGGCACTCTGGAGTGAAGGGGCATGCCATTCCAGAGACGTGCCTACTAGGAGGTGCTCAGAGGATCTGGGGGTCTGCCTTCCCCCCAGGAGCATTTTCTAATGGGGGGATCTTCTGCAGCAGATTTTGGGGGTGCACATGGAGAGGAGAGGAAATCCTGTTGCACCCATGGAAGTCCACTTGCACAGCATTGGAACAGAACAGAGTCGGTTTTAGGGTAGTGCTACCAGTTCAGCCACACTGGGAGGCACAACAATGATGTAGAACAGAGTGCCAGAGGCGAGGGGCACCCAATTTTTGTGTCGCAGAGGGCACCATTGAAATCTGAGAGCCCATAGTCCACCACTGAACATAACCCATTATTAAGGTGGTTGTTGAAATAAACATTCAGTTTAGAATTATTTTACTTTATCAGAATTTAGGCTGCAGTCTCAACCTATGGCATGGGGAGGAGCTATAGAGTTCTCTTTCCAGCAATGGAAAGGAGCACCAGTGGTGAAAGTGGGTCTCTACAATGCTAGATGCCCTGAAACAAGCAGAAAACCCACAAATCCAAACAGCTCTGCTTCCTCAGCTGCACCAACCTGGAGCTGTTGCAGCAGCAAGTGGTGCAGGGACTTGTCCACCTCCCCCCCCCCCATGAGAAGCTAGCAAGGGTGAAAATGCAGCCCTGAAAGACCCACTGCTCCCTTCCCAGGATTGCTCTGTTAGTCTTTTTTTCCTTTCTAGTGAGAAAGTCGTCCCATATGTCACCTTTCTTCTAATGCATTTAATTATATGATGATTTTATACTTAATGGATTTATATTGTTTCTCCTATTTTTGTAATTTAAAAATCAATTTAAGAAGAGATTAAATCACAGCTTGTTGCTGAAAAGCATATGAAGTAGGAGATAAAACACAGGAAAGTTGTATTTAGTTGTGATGCTGTGGGATGGGATGAGATGACTGTACGATGGCTAAGAAGCAAGAACAGGGAAGAAAGCTGGAAATACAAGGCCCACACCTGCCTTCCCTCCCACCTCAGGTGTAGAGCACATGTCAGGCTAGTAAAAAGAGCTTGGCAGCCCCACTGGCTCTTATGAAAACACAGATGAACATATTAGCCAGCATTGATCTTCTTGGTGAGGAATCCTTCTGAGAGACTGAATTCTTTCCTGGAAGTCTCCAGCTGCACCACTGCATGCGTGAGGCTTTTTAAAGAGGATGCTGCTGCATGGTCCAACTGAACCCTATGTGAACACAGAGCATCGGCACGAATGGATTTCCTACTTACAGCAATGCAGGCTGAGAAAACAGAGGGCACTTCCACATGGAAGTCTTCTGTAGGCTTTGTTTCCTTCTCATTCCTGATTTATTCCCATATGTCTTCTAAACGTCAAATAGTTGTTTATTTCTTTGACATTTGATGGGAGGGCATTCCACAGGGCGGGTGCCACTACCAAGAAGGCCTTCTGCCTGGTTCCCTGTAACTTCGCTTCTTGCAGTGAGGGAACCACCAGAAGGCCCTCGGCGCTGGACCTCAGTGTCCGAGCTGAACAATGGGGGTGGAGACGCTCCTTCAGGTATACTGGGCCCAGGTCATTTAGGTCTATAAAGGTCAGCACCAACACCAATAGCACCAGAAATGTCATCTAACCCTTTGGAAACAATCCACGTCCAAAAGCTTATTAGCTTGGCTTTGAAATAGTCTCACATTTGAAGAGTGTTAGACTAAAAAGTACTAACTGGATTTCTTTTTCCAGGTTGGAGAAAGTCTGCATTAACAAGGGGGAGGGATAAGGCATGTACAACTCAAACACCTTGTGTGGATCCCTTCCCCCCCCCCACCACAAAAAAATGGGTGCCTAAACACTGCTAATTCCAGTAAATGGCTGGTGCAGAAGTGCCCGGAATCTCTTTTCAGAAACAGGATTAGGCTCTGGAATATTAATAACAAGCTGCAAAAGCAACCACAGTCTTTTCTGACACATTTTAGATTACAGAGCAATGGATTCGAGGCTTGGTGTCTCTGCCGGCACTTTGGCAGAGCTTCCAGACAGAGATGTGAGAACCCAATAATAAGGCCCTACTAAGACATGAAGCATCTCTCCTCAGTAGCTGATTCCCCCCCCCCAAAAAAGGGAAAATCGTTGTTGTTAGGACACTTTCCCCCCATCATCAGTGTATTCAATTAATCATTACACTGTGCCCTTTACTCAGTTTCCAAGTTCCTATCTCCTGGGCCCTGTTGCTTCTTGCCACTGAAACATCACTATATAGGCACAAAGTTGCTGACAGCAGCAGCTCTTGCAGTGAGTTCCATCACAGCATTTCTGCTTCTAGGGGACAAAGAAATCCATTTTTATTTCTTATTTAACAATCAATCATAACTTGATTGATTTTTTTTTCAAAAAGAAAAGCCATATTTACTGCATATAGCTTTCTTTGCTTGGTGATGTAGTGGATGCATTCTAGCATTTCTGATGATGGCGTGATTATTGATGACTTTGGATCCAAAGAACTGCAAAGCTATACTGTATCTGTTTTTAGCACTTATTGTGAGGTGCCCCCAGAATATTTTTACTCATTTATCTTCCTATTTTATTGCATGGCAAGGCATCCCCACCCCACCTGTCCTTCCCAATGCCAAGAATAAGAGACAAGACAACCAATATTTATGTGCAACAGACATAAGACGTTTGGCATAGGCATTGGGTAGACCCCACCCCTTCCGACCCACCTGTCAACCAGAAATGAGGGACTCCCTAACCTACATCAAGGAATCACTGGATTGCACCTGGGGAGTGCTGTGGCCCCTCGCCCCCACCTGAGTATCCAGACAGAAGCATCTTCACTGGATCCTGTTAATAGAATGCCCCATTTTGGAGGGGTCAGGCAGAGGTTACAACCTCCCCTCTGACCAAAACTATGCCTATACAATGCCTAAGCAAGCCACAAGCCTGTGCTTGTGGCCCATGCTCATTCACAATTTTCTCATTAGGCAAGTGGGTGGGACCAATTAACCAGGCAGCAAGCCTGGCCGAGAAGCTTCCTTTGCTACTCTGGGACTTCCCACATTGGATCCCAGCGCCTGGGGGAATTCCAGTCTGCAATGGCGCCCACCAAAGAAATAGACTATGCTGGGAGAGAGTGAATGGCCCAAGGCTATCCAGTGAGATTTCTGGCTGAGTGAGAATTTGAACCTGGGTCTCCCACAGTCCATTCAACACTCACCCACACCACGGTAACTCGCTTGAAAGGCTAGATAAAAAAATAAACAAGTTCCATCTATGATTTGGGAATTTAGACTTATTCTTCCAACAACATTGGGTTGAGTTGGGTTTTTCCAAAAGAGGGCTTCAGACTTAATTTTGTCCAACAGAAATTTGCTCCTCCCAATGTCACATGGCAAACTACTTTTGTTGCTAAGGGGAGTTTCAAAATAGTTTCTAATATTGCCTGTGGCCAGTAGTTTAAGGCAAAAAATGTCAAAACTGTCCATTGGGCCAATCTAAGCTCCTGAGATGAGTCTGAACAACTCTTGGGTGAATGGAGATTTTCTCCCTTTTCCTCCACATATTAGACTTGCAGGTGAGCTCTATCTAAATTGCACATTTCTTTGTTTGTCTGGCCCTTTGCTGGTTCACACTGTTTGCAGTACTTCTGAATTAAAACCATGTGCTCCATTCAGCACTTCCATACAAATTCATTGGTTCCGGAAGTCTGTTCATAAACTGAAGCGTTCATAAACTGAAGCGAACTTTCCCATTGAAAGTAATGGAAAGTGAATTAATCCGTTCCAGATGGGTCTGTGGCGTTCGTAAACCGAAAATTCGTAAACCGAGGTGTTCATAAACCGAGGTTCCACTGTACATATATAGTGGCAGCACTGATTGGCATAGTTTGGAGCAGACCATACTTAAGAAAGCAGGAATACAATTGGGTTTACATCAGACTCCTATCCCCCCCCCCACTTTTTTCATTTTGGCAATAGCTGTGTGATTGTGTATTGTGTGATTCAACTCATTTTGCATGAAGTGCCTGCTGCCTGATGATATTTCCTAAGGCTATTGTTGTTCACTTATTAAATGTGTGATGTGCAGTCATGGAAAGGAAAAGTGTAGGGTGAGGATGGGGAATTAAAATGACAAATGGCGCAACTGAATCTGGCAGAGCCCACAAGGAAAGTGGGCTGGGGGAGAGAGAGTGGTTACACCATTCACAGATTTGAGAGCTTCAAATATTGCAAATTACTGCAAGGCTGCCTCTCTTTAAACCATGCCATCTTCAAGCTTGTCAGGTGACTATTCAGATATTTGCACCACTGTAATACATAAACTAAGATACTGTGTATTTTTAGTTTATAATTTGGCTAAAATTAAAATAACTTTTGTTTACTTGACATGTTATTCTACAAAATTTGCTTAAAGTGTTAACAGCTATCAAATTACGGGTAACAAAAAATACTATTTTGTATTTTTCGTTTGATGTAAATGTATTGAATGATGGTTACATTTTTATTCTGTTCAGCGTATTTTAAAATGTTTGTATAGCATTTCATTTCCATGTCAATAGTTGCAATCTAGAGCGAATTGGAAATATCAGTGCATTGAGCTACAATAAACATTAATGACTCCATGGTGGCCACATGTAACCTTGCACTCAATACAGCTTTGTTTCTAACAATAAATAATCCACAAGTTTCTTGATTCTTTCAGCCAGCAGTTTTCCCGGACTATTTCTGCACTCTGCTGAAATTTATATACCAAACTTCAATACTAGCATGTCCTTTTTTGCATTATTTTCACTTACAGAAAATATGAACCTACTTGACTTCACAGGTTTGTAGTGAGGATAAATAGAATAACCCCTATGTATGACCCTGCTTTTTTAAAAAAGTTGGAATACACATGATAAAGAATAAAGCTTATATTAATAATAAATATATGAGGTGAACAAGGTCTTCGAAATCTAAGGCAAAGTAGGAACATTCATGTTATTGATGTTATATTTCGTCTTGTATTCTTTCACAATAAGTGTGGCATTTACCCCTTACTTTCCTGTAAGCAAAAGTCATATTATAACTCTGTGGATGTAAGTCCCATTGAAAAAGTACTCAATGGTAATTACTTCTGAGTAGGTGCTATTAAATTGCACTTTCAGACACTTTGCACTCCATTTATTTCCAGCGGTGTGGCAAATGCCCTGTAGCTTTCCAGTTTCATCAAGCAAATATCCAAATTCTGTGAAGTGGGACAAATAAACCCTACAAATTTCTTGTTTAAGTTATTACACAACAAACCTGTTCCTAGAGGTATGGTGGGCGATGGGTAGTATTTATCATACATATTTGATATATCCCAATCATTTTCCAGGCGTAATGCATTTTGGATGGGGTAGAATAATTTTCTAGAAAACAAATCAGAAAGGCCTTGTGTTATCTGAAATTCAGGCTGATTGGGGTTTTGTCATTCATGTCTGACTATTTTGCTGGTTGCCATGATATTCGTGAATTCATCTAGTCACTTTCATTTATTGATATTAATCCTTAAACTCCTCCTGCAGCGAGGCTTTCTTTCATAACTTGCCTTTGTTCCTCTGCTGGTGCACAAAAAAATTACTGAGCTGGTCTAAAGCACAATTTGCTTAGCCACTTCATTAAACACAATAAAGACACAAGGATTTTATCAGTAGTTGGCTCTTTAGAAGTTAAATTTGATAATTATAATTAAGGAAACCTAGAATAGTTTTAATTGAAACTCACTCTAACTCTGAGATAGTGCACTCTTGTTCCTGGCAACGTAGATCTGGAAAGGAACTCAAAGGTGATCTAGTCCAGACTCCTACCTATTTGCAATAAGTCACCTGAACCAGTGGGGGGGGGGAGCGGAGATAGATAGGTATCCTATTCCTTCCTCACTGATTCCTCCTTACATAATTACCATACTTTTCCGTGTATAAGACTATTTTTTTTTACTTTAAAAATGATGTTAAAAGAGGGATAGTCTTATACACAGGGGCAATCTCCCCCATTTTCTTAATTTTGAGTCCCCCAAAATAGGGGGCGTCTTATACACGGGAGCATGTTATACACAGAAAATTACGGTATTTGTTTTGAAAAATAGGTTTTTACTTTCCTCCTGCTTCTACTCCAAATTAGTTAGTTCAAGCAAGTTACAGTTTGAGTCACCATGTTTATATGCCTTCTTGTTCCTTGTTTGTTCATGCCACACTTTTCAGTGTATTTCCCCTTTCTTAACCACACAAAAATTCTGCTTCTTTTGTAAAGTGGATTTGCTGTAACAGAATGCTTAGTCCGTCCATTGGGCACTCATACTGCTTTCTTCAAGAACAATTGCCATCTTCCATCTCCTCCTCCTGCCCGCAGAGAAATGTATGTATACCCATTCACCCTCTGTCTTCAACATTAAGCTTGTTTTTCAAGTCTTTCAAACATGGCTTAACGTATGGAGGCTCCCATCTCTCTCTCTCTCTCTCTCTCTCTCTCTCTCTCTCTCTCTCTCTCTCTCTCTCTCTCTCTCTCGTGTGTGTGTGTGTGTGTGTAAGGCAGTGTTTCCCAACCAGTGTGCCTCCAGATGTTTTGGGACTACAACTCCCATCATCCCTAGCTAGCAAGACTAGTGGTCAGGAATGATGGGAGTTGTAGTCCCAAAACATCTGGAGGCACACTGGTTGGGAAACACTGGTGCAAGGGACCATTACTACCTTCTCAAAGAACTTGAATATGAGGGAAGAATGTAGCCCTGGAATTTACCTCAACTCCCTTCTTCTCCAAGAACACCTATTGCTGTTGTGCACACCAGTTTCCTACTCTTTGCCTTGGCAGTGTCTGGAATGATGCAACGCTATGTTCTCAGTGGCAGGAAAACATTGCCGCAAACACTCCTACTCTCTGACCTTGTAATTTTCAGTTTAAAAAGATTGAAGAGGAAAATCTAGAATAAAGACATAGAAGAGGTTCCAAGAAGAAAGTGTATTTATAAATTTCTGGCTAATGTATCTGAAACAAAGGATCACTTCATTATCGCTTCCCAATACATTAGGGGAGGACCCAGAAGCTGTAATCAGTGTTTCATTGAACCAAGTACACATACGCAAAAAGCCTGATGATTCTTGCTGAAGAGCGTATAATCAAAGTGTAAAATGAAACAATGAGTCCTGGCCTCTCACACAAAGCCTCCTATTTTATTTTTTGCTCTAGGGGCTTAGTTAAAGCTAAATACATTACTTCTGGTAAATGAACCACCATAGCCATTAGAGGGCTGTGAAAATTTGTGTCCCAGGCTTTTTTAGACTCACTTACCCATGTACTCTCCGAAACCCAAGGGGAACATTGGTTGCCAGATGTGAAATATGTTGGCATTATTTTCAGCTCTCTTCCCCACTAGAGGGATTTTTCTCAGGTGAGAGAAAAACTAAATCCTCAGTCACACACACTCACAGATTTTACTTACCCCCACCCGTTACTGGTTCTGCTTTGCAGCCCAAATATTTTTTTCCCCTGGCTGGAATGTATCTGTGAACTCTAATACTATCCCTTGCTTGCCTCAAAAGGGGCATGTGAATGTGTGTAGAAGCTAGCCAACTGTACGAAGATAAAAATTTACATTTGTTGCTTCCCCCGCTTCCCCACCACCACCTCTGGCATGTGGCCCTTGGAATGTAGCCCTTAGGGGAATGTGGACCTTGGACTGAAAAGGTTTCCTACCCCATAATTATCAGGCCCTCACAGTCAGTGGTATTTGATAGTTGATGCAGACATTTCACCTCTCAGGCTTAGTCTGGCTCTTCGTTTCCCAGGCAAAGGAGGAGGTAGCGGTACAGCCAAGCCATCAAGTGAGCAGGGAGAGAGACAAGACCGGCAGCTGATCTCTGGTGTGCGAGAAAGAGACAGGCATTAATATAAAGAGAGTTGGCAGCACATTCACAGGCTGCAAGTATCCTTTTCATATTACATATATTTGAAGGGGAAATGGCATCTTTAGTTGAAACAACTTCTGCACATTCAGTTTGTGACAGCTTTAGACATTCACAATTCTTTTTGTGAAACACGGAAGCCAGGACACTCTATCAAGGAAGGCCCTACAAAAACCAGAATAGAAAAGGCCTGACAGAGGAAGCGGAGCATTGTGGGAGTTTGGGTAGAAAATGAAAAGAAAGCAATCTTGCAGCTGACCAGACCAAAGGATCAGTGGTAGTGTAGATTTGGAGCAATAGGCTTTGCATGTAGAAAGTACCAGGTTCAAATCCCAATATCTCCAAATCGGGGTTGGGGCAAGACTCCTGTCTGGTACTCTGGAGAGCTGCTTTCAGTCAGTGTAGACAATGCTGAGCCGGACAGACTTAATGTCCTGACTCAGTAAAAGTCATCTCCCTAGGTTCTTAAAATGTTCACTGAAAAAAATTATGTGTGCCCTATATACATAGCCAGAAACTACTGAACAATGCTATGTACCTTTCTCATTAATAACCTGAACTTTTCAGTTACAGGTAGGTAGCCGTGTTGGTCTGAGTCGAAGCAAAATAAAAAAATTCCTTCAGTAGCACCTTAAAGATCAACTAAGTTTTTAATTTGGTATTAGCTTTTGTGTGCATGCACACTTCGTCAGATACACTGAAACAGAATCCACCAAGCCCTTCTCTTTCCAGTCTGTTCCTGAAAAATTTCAGGAACTGGAAAGAGTTCAGACTGGAAAGAGAAGTTGCTGAGTTGGAACTCATTACCAAGCTTAAAACCATGGAGCCACCTGGGATGAATAAAGACATTGGATTCTTATCTCATTATGCATGATCAAGCTTTCTTTAGCGCCTCAGCCCTTGTTTTTTCCCCCAGGACCAATTGCAGCCATCAGCAGTCGTTAACAGCCATCTACAGGTTTACCACTCCTATCAGCCCATCACCCATTCCCATCACCCCCACCCTCTGTATATACACAAGGGCTTGGTGGATTCTGTTTCAGTGTATCTGACGAAGTGTGCATGCACACAAAAGCTAATACCAAATTAAAAACTTAGTTGATCTTTAAGGTGCTACTGAAGGAATTTCTGAACTTTTCAGATAGAGAGAAAGAGAGGAAAGAGCAAGAGAGAGAATTCAGTAGCAAGCTGACAAAACCTTGGTTAAGCTCAATGCTAAAATAAAAGCAAAGGAGAGTCATACTGAGTCACTGATGCTTGTAAGTAGCAATAACATGGGATACTTAAGGGAATGAAGATCTTTTTGAAATGAACAGTGGTATCTGCTATGGAGAATGGTATTTATTCAGGAGGTAGATGAGAGGGTATGGGTTGTGGGAGTAAATACTGTAATTACAAAGGCACAGATGAAGAGTAGCAGAGGTGTGATGGCTGAATAGGTGGCAGAATCAAGGGAACAGGCTTTCCTATTATTTGTTGATTTATAGCATTTTTAACCCATTCTTCAGTCAAGAAGTCTCCTACAGAGGCTTACTGATCAGTTGTTGTTGTTGTTGTTGTTTTAAAAAAAGAGAAAGCCAGTCCCTGGAATTGGCTTGCCGTATAAAATCAAGATCTAAAAAGAAATGGGATTGTAAGGGAGGAGGCAAAAAGCAAGTTTAGGCAATGGCCGGGTAGGTACTTAAGTAGTTGTGCTATCAGGACAGGACTTGGGGAGAGAACTTCAGGGCCCTCCTTAGGATGGCTGGCAAACACAGCAGGGCTAGATCACCACATTATGAAATAACAGATTATCAAAAGAGGGTAAGCGGGAGGTAAACATAAGGTCATGGTGGAGTCTAAAATTACATCTGTTCAGCACTGTCTGTATGCTATGTCTGAAAAAGACAGGAATTGCTGTGGGTAGAAATTGACAAAGGTTAGATGATATTGTAATGAGTAACTCAGAAAATCTAACATATGGATTCTGTCAAAATAAATTAGGAATGTCGAGGTCTGAAGTATGACCTCAAGCTTTCTCCTCAGGAAAAGGAAACCAACTGACTAGGCAGCCTTGAATAGACAAATATGTACTTCTGCAAACCTGAGAGAAACTACTCAATTTCTAATGGAGGTGACTCAGTAAGTTGTTTTTTTCTGTTGTGTTTTTTTTAAAAAAAATCTTTCTCTCTATAAAAATCTATTTGTAAATGATACAAAAAAGAAAAACAAAGCTTGGAACAAAGACAATGCTAAATATACTTGGGGAAATGCTGTGGTTTATTCTTAAGGGATTTAACATTTTCACTAATGCAGACACAGGCAGAAAGCTTTCAGCAAACGGAGGAGCAACCATCTCGTTACCAGCGGGTGGTTATTTAGCCTGCCCATCAGCATGCCATCTGGGAGACAGCACAATGTAATTTGCAGAACTGCATTCCTCGACCACCCCCTCATGAAACTTGCCAGTAAGTGTGATTCTCCCCCTCCAGACGTTGTACGGGAACACTTGAGTCAGCAACCCACAGGAGAGCCTATTTTGCAACAGGGCATGTGGAAGGGCACCAAGGCATGATGGCATGATGACCGTGTCTGCCCTGGCTTCTCTCACAGTGTAGCGCTAGGCCCAGGAGGACAGGGTCACAGCTGAACTATCTTTCAGTTGTCAGAATCAAGGTTCCCGGGTTCTGACTTGATACACACTGCCCTTGTTGTCTTGTCATCACTGAAATGGTAGTTACGCCCACAGGAACTTAGGAATCTGCCTTATACTGAGTTAGACCATTGGTCTATTTATCTCAATGCTGCTGGCACTGACTAGCAACAACCCTCTGGGGTTTCGGCCTAGAATTGTTCCATCACTGAGCTATGGCTCTTCCCTTCCTGCAGCAGCACACTTCAGCCATCCCTTTACAGTGGTACCCTGGTTCTCAAATGCCTTGGGACTCAAACAACTTGGAACTCAAACACTGCAAACCTGGAAGTACGTGTTCTGGTTTGTGAACTTTTTTCAGAAGCCAAATGTGCTCTGTTTTGCGTGTTACACTTCCAATTTGAGTGCCGCACTTCCGTTTTGAGTGTCACGCTGAGGTCTGTCTATTTTTGCTATTTATTTTGCGTTCTTGTTTTTGCAGCATTTGTGTTTTGTTTTTGTGACTGTGTGGAACCCAGTTCAGCTACTGATTGATGGATTGATTGTGTGACTGTAGTACATTGTTTATTGCTTTCATTTTATGGATCAATCGACTCATTAGATAGTAAAATTCATGTTAAATTGCTGTTTTAGGGGTTGTTTTTAAAAGTCTGGAATGGATTGATCCATTTTGCATTACTTTCTAGGAGAAAGCAGACCTTGGTTTTGGAAGGCTTTGGTTTTGGAACGGAGTTCCAGAACAGATTAAGTTTGAAAACCAAGGTACCACTATATTGGGAACATTCAGGTCGTTTTAATAGAACAGAAGCAACTAATGCTCTGCTGATGATTTATTATGTGTGGGTTTTTTATGGAGGTCCACTAATTAACAAAAAATAGAATTTGCATTCAAAAATTATGAAAGGTGTGAGACAATTCTGGTGAAATTCTAATGGGTGGGGTGCAGGGTTTTTTGTTGCACTTACCTTGCTTTCAAGGTGGCCAAAAACCTTCATTATCATTGTTTATGCAATGGCTTTTTACTTTTAAATAAATCTGTGTGTGTATGGAAGGGGGTGGGAATGTAAGCTAAGGGAAAACACTGCTCTTAAATACAAAATCAGTTATCATACTGATCTTAGGCACCTGGCAGCTGGCCTCTCCAAGTTCTCATGCAGGGCCGTCTTAAACGCCCCTGCCGCTGTGGTGCGCCGGATCTCTCCGGTGCCCTCCCGCCCCGTTTCCCAGCGCGGCGGGCGGGCGCAGCTTGCGGCGCCTTTCTGGCGGGCCGGCGCCATGGTGCCCTGCGCCACCGGGGGTCTACCTAGAGCCGGGCCTGTTCTCATGCTTCAGTGAAAGGCCACAGAAACTTCCATGGGTGTCTTCAGATGAGCCAGGCAGATTGCAGAGCTCTGAAAAAATGTTTAATTGAAAGTAAATGGCAAACACTACCTCTTGGCCACTTCACAATAATGAAGCAAGTTCAATCCTTCACCCACTGAAAAAAAAAAACCAGAAGTCTATTTCACAGGTGAAGAGAACTGCTGAAAAATTGGAGAACGTGTTTTAGGGAAACATTAGCAGCATCGCAATGGAAGCATAGCTTCCAAGTATCCCGTATCCGCCGGGAAAACCCCTTTTTTCTTACCGTTTCCCGGTGGTCTCCCGTTTCGCGAAAAATCCCGGTATTGTCCCTTAAATCGGGATACTTGGCAGCTATGAGTGGAGGAGAATTACCCGGCCATTTTTCTGGTGCCGCTTGCCCTTCTATGGGCACCAAAAAATGCCGGCGCCGGCGCCGGAAGTCGCTTCCACGCATGACCGGAAGTTGCGTGACGCGACTTCCGGTGGCGCTGTGCCCTTCTATGGGCATCAGAAAATGGCGGCGCCGGCGCCGGAAGTTGCTTTTACGTGTTTCCGGTCATGCGCGGAAGCGATTTCCGGCGCTGGCGCCGCCATTTTCTGGTGCCCATAGAAGGGCGAAGCGCCACCGGAAGTTGCGTCACGCAACTTCCGGTCATGCGCGCGCTGCCGATCCCGGATTTTTACGACCCGGACTTGGCAGGTATGAATGGAAGTGTTTAGGATAAATGAGGGATGGGGGCATTTAAAGGCAAACTTACCGAATTTGAATTTTTTGAAACAATGTGCAAACAGAAACAAAGCTATCCTTTCAACTGCACACTTCTCTGAATTTTACAATTGCAGTTCTCCAACAAAAGAAGGTACACATATTAGGCAAATATTACTGCAAATAGCATGCAAAATGCATGCAATTAGAGGGAATTGCTTGCAAAAAATGGGGTCAAAGCTACATACAAAAATATGTTTATTAAGAGAAATTCACATTAAAATGCTGACAACACATTTTTAAAAAGATTGTTGTTGTTGTTGTTGTTGTTGTTGTTGTTAAAAATGATCCACACAAGAGGAGGCTGGGCTGCTGTTTCACTCAAGCAAACCCTGGGCTACAGTTATGGACCAGGGCAGGAATTGTCAACTCAGTGCCCTTCAGATTTGCTGGACTTCAACTCCCATCATCCTTGACCATTGCACAGGCTGGCTGGAGCTAAAGGAAGTTGTAGTCTGACAACATCTGGAGAGTACCATGAATTGCCTACCAGAATTAGGAGGAAGGAGATGGGATAAAAAGTCTTCCCCTTGTTATAAACAAAGCAGGGTGTGCTGATGATGCAGGAGGCATATGAGAAATGACATGGCAGGCAAACTATGCAGAAAAGACTTCCAGGTCATCCAAACTCAGAGACATTTTACAGCAATTGGAACAGACTGTATGACCAGCAGATAAGCCTGCAATTACCAAAATTGTTGTCTGGGGCTATTAAAATGAGGAAATGTTCTTCTACTGAAATTGCCAGAATGGATAAAGAAAGATAGCAGGGATATTGTGAGTGCAGTAACAGAGTATCGAATAGAAATGGATGTTTACATTAAAACATAAAAAATATATTGACAAACTGCCTTGTAGAAGGAAATTAAGGTGATTCCAACTCTCTTTTTCTTAGGAAAATAAGAGTATTTTGCTGCCGTTCCTTTGAAAATACAGTATTGGATTGCTAATACTGTGCTAGGGTGGGTGGGTGAAGATATAATGTGGTAAATGTTAAATGATTAGCTAATAAGAAAATAGAATTTTGCTTCTCACTAGTACAGCATGTCAGCTTTTTCTTTAAAGCAGGGGTTGTGAACCTGTGGCTTCCCAAGTGTTGTTGGACTACAACTCCCATCATCCCTAAGTCATTCTGGCTGATGTGTTTGGGTCTAATGACCTGCAGAAACACAGGTATGTTTGTGGGGTCTAAAGCAGGCACCCCCAATCTGCGGCCCTCCAGATGTTTTGGCCTACAACTCCCATGATCCCTAGCTAACAGGACCAGTGGTCGGGGATGATGGGAATTGTATGCCAAAACTTCTGGAGGGCCGACGTTTGGGGATGCCTGGTCTAAAGGATTCTAAGATATGAAAAGCAGGTGATATTTATTTCTTTAGAATACTTATATTCCAATTTATTGCCTCAGGAGACTCGCAAAGCAGTTTACCAAAGATCTGAACAATACAAAACTGAAGAAACATGACTCATGTGGATATAGATTCATATTTGATCCTTGGAATTTCAGAAGCAACAGATATTCCAGGATTAAAGAAGCAAACATGGAGAAACTGGCAGGTGAGTTTTGAGGTTTGGTAATTCTTTCGACTGTTTGCTCAGGTGGCTGAAGGTTGGTGAGATTCTGTGATGTGGATGAGATTACAGATCCTGGGTGGCAGGATTGTAATACTGAACCACCACTGACAGTTACAAACCTTCAAGCGTCCCCGCATGACATCCTCTACTTTGAAAGTGATTTGTGATGTAAACGGGAGCGGCACTTGGTGCTCGCAATAGCTCTCGGGGGCTTTCTCAGGAGCAAGTGTATTACTTAGGAACCGATAGGATTTGATGGAGTAGTGATTTAAATATCCAGCAGGTGGCGGTGAGAGAACCTAGTTTGGCTCTCCTAGGCTATGAAACAATAGAAGAAGCCGTGCCGGCTGCAGTTCCTGAGCTAGAGTCGTCTCAGCTGCTTTTACTGCTACACTTCACTTCAGTTGCTGTTTACAGAGGTGCCACCCTCTTCACAGACTGGACTATTATACCTGTGCCTTTAGGGACTCTCAAGCCTGGTGCTGCTGACTGGAGATGCCAAACTGAAGATCATTTCCTTGGCATGGGATGAGCGGACCAAGCCTGGAGGTAAGATGTGCGTGCTCCGCAGTGGGACGCTTGTGAGCCTTTACCTGTGCATGCTTTTGCCTCAGTGCTAGCCTGTAGAAAAACCTGGCTGGCTGGCTGGCTGGCTGGCTACACTGCCAAGGGCTCTGCTAGAATGCCTTTAGGGGGTGGTGGACATAGTGAAGGGTGGCCATTGGGACTTCCAGTGGGCAGCATTAGGCAAAATGGTTTCCAGGTGACCTGATGCAGCAGAGGACAAGGCTGTTGTGTCTTTGGTACGGAGGAGGGAGTTACACTAAGTGACGCTCTTCTCGTTCTCATGGCACTGTGACATAAGAAGCTGTGCCTGCCAAAACTCACTTTCCTACATACCTGTAGGCGGTACTGAAGTCCTGTCAGTTTAAATCAGGATGAAGAAGCTGCACTGTGACTTTGGAAAGATTAAGGAAGGCTCTCTGGGGAGAAGGTGGCATTTAGACAATATGAACAGGAATTACTGCTCCCTTTAATTTCCCCTCCGTTGCCTTCTCCAGTCTTGGCTTGGGTGTTTTGGTTCTGTTTATATTGTAGCATGATTCTGATGAGAGACTGACTCCCCACCAAGTGTGCCTGGGGCTGCAGTCTTTGCAGGACCTTTGCCTGCTCATCCTGGGGCCGGGGTTGTTATTTGCTGTGCACTGCTCAGAGCACAAACAAATAGCTGTAGTAAAACAGCAAAGCCCATTGGTGCTCGCTACTTTGAAATGGGCCATGCCTTAACACATGGGTGTGTTTGGCTTTTATTCCTAAATATACCACTGTATATATTTTTCCTGCCTTCTTAACTCTTCCTTCCCTTCTCTTGCTTTTGTACTGAGTTGAGGAAGGAAAACTTTGGACAGCTACTGTTTGTGTGTTGAAGACCTTTTGAGATTAAAGAAAAGTGTATTGCTCTTTCTAAAGATCCTGGGCTTCTACCACACCCCCTCACCCTGCTGCCTATGTTTTGGAGCACTCAATATCGTTAGGGAGCTCAGGATGCCTTTTCATGCAGTGAAAGTCAGCTTAGCATCTTGTCGCACAGAGGCATGAATGTGATATAAGGTACTTTTTCCACAGGAACTCAGCCTGGCTTCACATGCAATGAATTGACTTTTCTTTTGCACCCTCTGTTCTCTCTCTCTCTCTCTCTCTCTCTCTCTCTCTCTCTCTCTCTCTCTCTCTCTCCCACTTTCTGTTTGGCTTTCTTAATAAGCTGTCATCACATTAAAAGGGAAAAAATGGATTATACAGAGGAAAGACAAACTTAGCTAGCTGACTACCTGCCTACAGGTTTTTAAAAGACAATGAGCTTTTTCATATATAAAGACTGTCCCTGGCATGGATGTAATTTGCTTGCCAGTGTTTGGTTTGGTTTGGTTTTTGCTGCTGAAGCAGATGAACATGAAAAGGTAGCAAAGGCAATTCTGTTTTGCCCAAAGCTTCCAAGAAATTATTGGGAAAGTGTTGTTTCTTTCATAAGGTTTTTATTGAGCAATTATTCCTATCATACTTCAAAATATTCTGTATTTAAGAGCTGTTCCTAAGACTTTGGCTTTACAGCACTTTGAGTCAAAATGACCTAGCAAAATCCTTAGCAATAATGTCTCCTAACGCCCTTCTGTTGATATATTGTCAATATCTAACACGTGCTATTTGACTCACAGTGGGCCTGATTTAGAAAATAGATGATGATGAAAACCTAGATTCCACACACACCACCCAAACAATAAATCAGTTATATATAACTTGCAGCAAAACCTTCATGGAGGAGGGGGGAGGGTGAGCTAGAGTCCAACAACCTCCAGAGAGCCACAGGTTCCCCATCCTTGGCTTAGCCTTAGATGCTGCATAAGGCAATGCAGAAGGGCAATAAATTTAACTGATTTTAATGTTTTATTGCTGTAACCTCCCCTGGGACCTCATGGAGAAGGGCAGGTAAGAAATCTAAACAATCCTAACACCAGAACAACACGGGCATCTTTGCTGGTCCCAGGTAATCCTTCTTCACCTGAAAGACCAAGGCAAGGTTTGGGTGAAGGAAGTGTTAGTCAGAGAGAACAATTTGTCACACTGCGCATCATTCTGGTCTTAAATTTGGAGGGTTTTTATCATTGAATCTCCCTGGTTTTTGAAAAGAAAAGAAAAAACTTGTCATTTTCATGTTGGCAATCCCACGCTCTTCCCAAGGGATTTGAATCTGCTTTCTGGCAAAGTCAATTTAAAAGAGACAGAGAATTACAAATACTTAACTAATAGTAATCACTTCATTTGAAAGCACACATTTACCTTTTACTCGAAGAACCAATAACTGCAGGTAGCCATGTCTGCTCATTGAAACAAATCTAAAGAATAATAGTAGAATTGTAATTGCAAAAAGCAAAAGCCATTAGGGATTCAACTTTTGAGTTATTCAGAAGGCTTCCTTGTTATGTATTATAAAAAGGTGTGTGCATGTGGCACTGTTTATTGCAGCGAGAGATATCTAAAATGAAAGTTCAAGATTCTCGCCTCTCCCTGTTTATCTTCGCAACAATTTTGTTGTATAGGTGAAAATGAGCAAAAATGACCATCCCAAGGTCACCCAGTGAACTTCATAGCTGAGCAGAGTTCATTCTCCCTGTTCCAAGTCTACCCACTGCCAGAGCCGGCCCACAGATGAGGCAGGGTGAAGCAGCTGCCTCAGGTAGCAGAAACACGAGGTGTTGCCCATCTCCCCCACCACATCAGGCACTGGTGTAGCCCTGACCTCTAGGGACAGAAGGAGGTCAGCGCCAAAGCTCTCTGGACAGCCCCCTCTCGTCAAGTTTTGGCGAGAATGGGGTGTTCCAGATGCCCTTGCAGAGTTTGCCCCCCCCCCACCGCCTGGTGGTGAGGCTTTGCACGGTCTTTTCTTTGAGTGGAAGCCCTTGCAGAGCCTCAGATGCACTCCATTGTGGGGCCAAAAGTGGGATTTTTGTCTCACGTGCAGAAACATTTTGGGCCACCTCTACCTATTGTACCACACATGAATCATTTATTTTTTCATCTGATTAAGAAATCATATATGTACAAGAGACTCCTCCAGTTCTCTCTAGTTTTCTTCTTTCTAGCTTTTGTTATCTTACTACAAATTTCACCATATCTTTTATTCTGCTGCTTCTTCAATCACTGCTCCACAGTGAAGGATTTTCTATTGTAAGAGGCTATGCACAATGCCTACAAGGGTAAGTTGAATGGGGCAGCAACTGATAGCCACTGCCTCCAGGCACTTTCCTTGCATGCCTTTCCTTGTCCCCCCAGCAGCCCTTTGCTAAAGCCAGAATGTCATGAGAGACCTTGATTCTTGCATGTCCTTTTCCCACCACTTGCACACAGAAAGGAATGACAAAGTAGGGTCCTCATACTGCATTTCAGCTTTCAGAAACTCAGTAGGATAGGAGATCCTAATCTCTTCTCTTACCCTACTTGTGTATTCCTTGTCCCCTCCCATTTCCTAAGAAATAAGCATTATGTATAGCATCCACTTGGTGACTCTCTGTAAACAGCGAGTACTGGCAGCATTCTAGCTTCAGAATGAAACTGAGCATGCGCTGTCTAAC
Source organism: Zootoca vivipara (assembly GCF_965207765.1). Classification (NCBI taxonomy): domain Eukaryota; kingdom Metazoa; phylum Chordata; class Lepidosauria; order Squamata; family Lacertidae; genus Zootoca; species Zootoca vivipara. The sequence goes on from NC_142587.1 coordinate 62,778,263, forward strand.
TTTGCCAGCAATTGCTGCCATAGGCTTTAAGTTAAAAAATTAATAGTTAAATTTAAAAATTAAATTAGAAGATTGAATGCCTCATTTGTCATAACTTTTTAACCTGCTGTGGCAATTTTTATCAGATCAATTTGAAATTTGGCACACTTATAGACCTCACCAGGGATATCATGCACTCCAGGTATCAACTTTTTAATTCAACAGGTGCCCTTTTTTCTTAAACAATTTGACGCTTGGATGGCTGGACCTTTTATGAATCTTGTCTTAAGTAAACAAAGATTTCTGTGCCCCTTTAATTCACAAAACAGAACAATTTAGGACCAAATTACTCATGTTATATGCTTTTTAAAAACTGTCTTGACTATTTTTTATTATTTAAAAAGGGGGGAAACACTCCTAGGATCCCAGTCTAGTACGTGCTCTCAATCCTGATTGGGGTCCACATGGGTTTCTCTTGAAAATCACCTTCAGCTCTCTGCTATTTCACCTTGAAGGAGTGTTTTACTCCACTCAGGAGCATCCAGCAGTTTGCAGGGGGCTTGGGGTTTTTCCCCCTTAAAAATATAAGCAACCCATTTTAGTGAAAAAATAAATTGAAAAAAGTAATAGGTTGACCCCTATTTTGAAGAGATATATCAATTAGGCTATGCCACAGACATACATTAAGGTTGCAATCCTGTGCCCACTTACCTGGTAATAACCTCTTCTGGACATTTTCTTTTTTTCACTTCTGAGTTAACATGCGTAGCATGTGGCATCCAGACTGAGATTCTGGAACAAGCAGCTAAATGGAAAGGTAAAAACAAACAAGTGAAATGAAACATTGTGCTTAACCTCTCATCCTCTCAGAAATAAAACAACATACCAGCACAGTACTCACATAGGGCACCACCCAAAATTAAGTACTTCTTAGCCCTTTCTTTTTCAATGGCATGAAGAATAGTATAGGTTTGACTCTGCCATGGAGCTAGAACGGAAAGGTTATCCCCCTTGGCTGGATTATGCCCATAGCGTGTTCTTACAAAGTACCATAGCACTTCTCAAGTCATCACCTTGAGCCATATTCTTAGTTGAGGATTCAATGATCAAAGGACATAGGAAAGAAAGGCTGCATTCACACATTGTTTCAGCTCTTTTGCTAATACCAAAAACTCTGCCAGAAGTTGATAAGGGACCTCTATGCCTTATTAACTTAGCAATATGAACAAGGATAAGTTCTCAGTTTGGAACAATTGGAAAGTGGGAATCATCCTCTTTGAATATTTTATCTTATGAGGGCTTTCTGAAACAATGCAAGATATTAAGTCTATCATTTGGAACTGAATCATGCACATGCAGTGATATTGTTGAAACTAATAAATGAGTTTTCATCTCCTTGATTCAAAGGTGATGGGGGAATTTTAAAGGCTAGGAAAATAATATTATTTCAGGAGTAATCATTGTACAATTCAGGCTTCTTGCGAACAAGGATGCTGCTTGTGAAACCAATTTAAAGCAGAAAATATAGGATTCAGATACCACTATAGGGCAGCTGGATAAATACATACATACATAATTTTATTTGTGTGCTGCCTTTTCACAGTTCAAACCATGCTCAAGGTGGCTAACTACATGAAAGAATACGTAACTACAACAAAAGTAGTCAAACAATAAAATTCAAAGTTGAGATTGTCATCCACCTAGGAAGGCAAGATTGCACTGTGACAGAGAAATGTATGGTGAAGTTTAAAGACATTTGCTGAAGTTTATATACTCTGGCTAGGGAGTAAGTCCTCTTCTGAATCAACTGGGACTTGCTTTTAAGTATGCATGAATACAATTGTGCTACACAACTACTAAGGAAATGAAAAATATCTCAGGTTGTGTTCCCATTTACTGTGCACCCACTGCATTTCCACTGCTGGGTTTTTAAGCTGTATTCACATGAGGCTGTCCAAAATGCATATTGAAGTGTAGGCGGGTTCCCACGAGGCAAGACACAGTGAGAACAGCAAGAACCTTTATTGAACTAACAGAACTGGACAACAGGGGCAAAGCAGCTGCTTATATACATTTCTGAAAGCCTGGGCCACTCCCACTCCCATCGTGATTGGTTGTCTAAACTTCCAAGCTGCGAATCATAACTCAGAGTTTATGGGCCAATGACAGAGGCCCAAATCCTAAAATGTTCTGTGATTGGATATAATGTATCAAATCAGAACACGGGGGCTCAGAATCCTTGGTCCAGACTCAAGCTGAGGCAAACACAGACCACTGAATACATAACACATATGTATCCTGTTGTTGTTTTTTGTTATAAGATGCTACTGTTTGATGCATTGTTTCTCAAACCACCTTCACATTGATTGCAGTCATTAAGCTGTTCTTAATTTGTCTCTAGCGAAGGTATGGACACCTTTCCCCCTTGCCTCCCAGAGCATCCATAAACACAAATGAGTTGAAGCCATGTTGATGTGAACAGCTGATGGGAGGTGCAACTTCACTGCACTCTAAGCGGGGGTGGGGTGTAATATGAACACACCCTCAGTCTACAAACCTCTTAAATGGGATTATTAAAGTTAGAGTGGGATCATTAAAGTTAGAGTGGTTTGCTATGAAAATTGAATTCTATACGCCAGAATGTAATTCACAGTGAAAACTTCATCTCCTTAAAATTCATATCTTTATAGAAAGCCACAATATTTTCCTTCCTCCAGATTTTTTTTTAATAAAAAAAACAGCAACCCTGGAATATGTTATGAAGTGCCAGTGTTGAAAATGGGTGATGACAGTCATTCCACATGCATTCATCAATAATGACAGCTCTACAATTTTGTTATATAAAATATGAAATGGAAATTGAAGCAAAATAATATCAACTTGGACTGCATGCTGAAACAGAAAAGTTGAGTTCCAGTAACAGCTGTAATAGGGAAAATAATAGCTGAAAAAGTGTTCATCATGTAAAAGTCAATGCGGACCACCAGCAGTTTCCATTATTTTCAGGAATATAGGATGTTGCCTGATATTGAGCCAAACCTATTGATCCATCTAGCTGAGTTTTATCTACAATGGATAGCAGTGCCTGTCCACGGTTTTGGGGAGGAGTCTCTCCCAGCTAAGGGTTCAACTATCACTTCCTGGGAATATAGGTCTGAAAACCAATAGAGAATAGGAGATAACATTTCTCAGGGTACCATGTATAAAGGGCAAATCAACAAATAGTGACTACATCCTGACTACATCCATAAATGCATCTCCATTCCATGTACAGTATGCTATTCCAAGGTATCTGTTGAAACCTAAGTTCAACAAAGGCTCCACATAATTGTGAAAAAGTCAGTGCCTCAAGGTAGTGAGGTCTTGAGTGGCTGTCCTTACTCTAAAGGTACCAAATAGAGCACAGGCAGTGATAATGGATGCTCTGCCTTGGTTGGCAGAAGACCCAGCTTCTAGGATCATGCAAACAAAGTGATGAATACTTTTCCATTGGAGATTGCAAGTGTGAGTCAATATTTGAAAGAAAAACAGGAAGATTCAAAATTGCATTTCTTGTCTCAGTTCTGCTTGTCAATGGTTGATTGTTTCTTCTGAAAGAAATGTGGAGTTGTCATCGTGAAAGTGTCAATATTGTGCATAAAGAGGCTCTAAGCTCTGCACATCAGTGCACACTGGTGCTCAGAGCTCTATGCAAATGTTCAGAGCAGCCTTCACCAATCTTGTGCCCTCCAGATATTTTGGATTAATTATGCTGGCTGCAGTTAATTGGAGTTGTAGTCCAAAACGTCTGAAGGGCACAAGATTGGCAATGGCTAGTTTAGGGAGAGCTGGCAAATTCTGATAGAATCTAATGAGATCCTTAGAGCGTAGATTATCCTGCAGAGTTATAGGGGCTGATTTTGTGCAGCCCTGGGTGTGTTTGCATATGTGAGAGTTATATATATTTGTTTTAGGGAAGTGTATTGGTTCTGTGTACCTCGAATAATGAGACAAATGGGGGGGATTCAAATCATGACCTCATGTTCCCAATTCAAATTATGCTCTTAACAAGACAGAGCAAGGATTCCCTAACTTCTTGAATTGCTCTGTGGCTTTGGTTTTTCCAAAAAGATAAGCTTGTGACCTTTTTTAAAAAAAAATTTCTTTTCTGAGAAATAAAACCAACCTGAATGTGAATATACTCAGGATTAGAGAGGAGAGTAAGGAGATTTGTTTTGTTTTGTTTTTTGTTTTGTTTTGATAGGCAAGCCTAGCTTTTAAGCATAGTGAATTCTATTTCTAAGGCCAATCCAATCATACTGATTTGAAGAAGGAATGTTGAAGTAAGGAAACAAAGGTGTTCTTCACATGGGTCATCGTCATTTTTCATTTCAGATGTGAGAACTGGACATTAGCAGCAAAATTAGATTATTGTGGTGGCCTGCTCCTTTCTTAGTCATTCTTTTTCCTAACAGTGATAAAAAATCATTGCATTCTCTTTCTTTCTTTCTTTCTTTCTTTCTTTCTTTCTTTCTTTCTTTCTTTCTTTCTTTCTTCATGGAGGGTACTCCCAGGAAGGGGGAAGCAGTTAGAAAAAGTGTGAGTTATCCAGCTTTTTATGAAGTGAAATCACTTTAAAAAAACAAAAACAAGACCTAGTCATCTAAACTCTGCCAGGTTTCTCATCTGGGGCTCTTCTCTCATTCTCCCAGTTTTCAAACTGATTTCCTGCAAAAAAAAAACCCAACAACCCTAGGGGAAGGACAAATGATTACTATTTTCACAACCCAAAACTGTAAAGTATGCCCCATGGGAGAAATGTTGCACCATTTTTCAGAAATGTGGCAGCCTTCATCCTCTCAAGTGGCCATGCCTACAATTTGGAACCACACCAGCAGATTTTTTTTTTAAAGTTATAAGCTTTTTTAAAACACACACCCTGTATAGATTTCCATGAAATCCAGCAGGCTTGATCCACTCTGGAGGGGCTCCTTTGCCCATAATTCAATTTCATCTCTAATTAAGTGAAAATGAAAGAGAGAGAGAGAGTGTGTGTGTTTTGGATTAAATAGATCTGATTCAGACCGGAGTAACAAATCTGGCTGGATTGAAACAGAGTTGATCCTAAACAGAACAGGCTGCTTTCAAAAGCTACAGATACAAGGCAAATATTGTGAAATACATCTCTACGAAACATTTTCATTTTAGAAAACCCAAATGGAAATGGATGTTGCCCCTGTTTCCCCGCCCTCAAAGCAGAAATGTGCATTGGTGTGGGAACTAAGGGCTTGGTAACATTGCTCTTGCATCTTGCACACTTCTGTGGGGCAAAAATTAAAGGTGTTGACAGAAGTCCCTGCACACCTGCCCAGAAGAAGAAGAAGAAATTGTGGGGGAAGAAGACAAAAAACATTCCATCAAGAACCGCCTGCTACTGTGGATGGGATACAGCAATATAGCATAATATTAAAACATGTTTGTGAGTCCTTGCATGCCAACTGCACACACATGGAAAATTCAGATCTGCATGACTCGTTTGCAAAATATCACCCCTGGAAGCACCCCAAAAGCCATTGCAGATGATGACATCTAAAGACCAATGTCATCTGTTTGGTTTCTGTGTGCCACTGCTTCTACTGTGCAAGCCACACACAACTGGAACACAAATCCAAATGGAACACAAAAACACAGCAGTCTTGCCAAATCCCTGCAAAAGTTGACACCTCTTCCGCAAGGTACTTTCCCTCCCACTTCTCGCTTGGTAAGCAGCTGTCTGGAGACGGCCTCGCTTTTTGTTGCCATAACCAGAAAGGACACAGAATCAGCAAGCAGATGAGTCATGGGCAGGTCAACAAATCACTGATTCTCCAGTTGCCTTTGCTATTTGGAGATGGAGTAATCACAGCTGTTGTCTGTTGGCCCAAGACAATGGTCTCTTTTTGCACACAACCCGCTGGATTTGTTTGTCAACACATTTCTGCAGAGATCAGCTAGTGTAAAAATATTATCCCCATGTTGCAGACAGAATTATGGGACACAGGAAGCTGCCATACTTAACCATACCCTTGGTCCATCGAGGTTATCTACACCAGGGGTAGCAAGTCCGTGACTCTAGATGTCTGGACTCCAGTTCCCATTATCCATGCCTATTGGTCATGCTAGCTGGGGCAGATGGGAGCTGGAGTCCAGCAGCATCTGCAAGGCCACAGGATACACACACCTGGTCTAGGCATACTGGTTAGATCTCCATGGTTTCAGGTAGGGACTTTCTCAGACTAACTCATCTGGGGACATATGGGGGCCACAGTCTTTGCCACTAGTAGAGTCATATGAGAATGGGGGTTTTCTTTGTACATCTGTTGGTTTCTTTGGGGGATTAGATAGTAAACTGTATGCGTTCAGAATGTATATTCAATATTATTGTCAAACAAATTTAAAAACTTCTGAAGGGGAGGTAAGAAAATGTCTTACATGAATCATGAGCATTACTTCTATTCTGGTTTGTTTGTTTTTTGGTGATGGTAAAGCTTGTGGCTGAATTAGCTGAGCTGAATTAGTTGTCACAGAATGTTCATTAATACTCCACATAATGAAGCTGCCAGCAACAGGATGTTCTCTGTCTAGCTTCTCTGGTGGAAGGACCGATTCTAGAGACCTGAAACACAGACTGATCAGATAAGAGAAGGTGGGGATGCAATGCTTATTGGCTGAAGGTCGTAATCCATGGGGTAGAGATTCCAAAGGAAGACTTGGCAGAATAAAACAAGCATAAGGGTAAATGGAGTGAGATACTACAAACTGAGGAAAGAATTGGGTAGGTGGAAGGGCACAGGGAGACTCGGCTGATTGGATGGGGTTTTCTTATTTTTGTTTTTGCTGTTGGGAAGATACTGCTTTTTAAATTATTGTTTGTATTTGTATTTTAGGTTTTGTGTGTGTGTTCATGGGATCTGCCTTCTGAAGGCTTTTGCTCAAGAACCATGGTTCCTAACGAGCACATGCAATATGATTTGGGGGGGGGGGGCAATTCGAGACTGAGTTATTAACAGTGAATGGCCTTTTAGGCTTCCTCCACATGAATAGGAGTTCACTTTTTGAATAAGAAGAATTATATGTCATGGGGGGTGGAATCAGGGTTTTAGAGATGCTTAAGTGGGGCATGGCCCAAAAAAGGTTGGGGACCACTGCTCCTGAAGGTAGCCTTAACTTACTTGAACAAACAAAGACTTAGGCTGTGTACACACCTAAGTCATTTCATGTGTTTCTCTTCCAGATGTAGCCCCATGAAATGACGCCCCCTCAGGAAGGTCCAACTGACATCCAGGAGCAACTAGCTAGAGGGTACAGGAGGCTACAGTGGTCTGAACAGGACCAAAAAAACACATTTGGTGCATATGTGGAATAGCTCTCTGGACAGTTTATGATTCATTAGCTGATTGTTCGGTTCAGGGACACTTTGGCCAAAAGAGGTGTCTACAGGTTTACACATCTGCTGTGTGAATTGGTTCCCAATAAAAAGCAGGGCTAGAGCTCAACTTCCATTATTAAAGCTACTTCTAAAAATAAACCAAGACATTTTACACTGTGATCTCTTACTGGAAACTCATTGATCATTTAAATGCAGCAGCCACTCATAGTTGATTTGGAGTATTTCTACTCTACTTCACAGATAAGTGTGAAATATAGTTATTTTTCTGTATCACTGCATCAAGATGATAATACAGGGAACCTAACAGGTGTTGGTGGTAAAAAATAATAATTCTATTTTATTTTAATTATTTTCAGCATTTGTGTGATTCCCCATAACTCAAAGATTTTTGGAGAAAACAGCATAAATACAAAATAAAACATAAATACCTGAAATAAAAACTAAATATTTATGTCAAATCAGAGCACACAAAATGATTAAAAACACCAAGGTTTACACCACATAAGTCAGGTGTCACCAACCTTTTTGGGTGGTATGGCCCTAAAATGGTTTGTATTCAACACAGTACGAATTGATTTCTGCACTGGGACTTCCCCTTCATCTTCTCCCTCCTGCAGCCCCCTATGAATCTTCAAAAACTGCCCTGGAAGCCCCCTATCACCACCCCTGGAGCAGATTTTGGGAGTGCAGGGGTGGCTGTGGAGCGAAGGGGAGTAAGAGGAAGCCCCGCTGCATCAGCAGGAGTCTGTTGAAATTCCTCTTATGGGCCAACACAGCTCCTGTTTGTTTTTTAATAACATACGGTTGAGTTACTTCTCCTTGCTATGTTCAAACATCCTTGTGTTACATCATCCCCAGGAACAGCATGAGGGAGGGGTGGAGAATGCAGGAACACATTATTCCTATTTTGTTTTGCCATTCTTACTGAGCTACAGTCGCATCATAGCCATGACCAGCAATCTCAAGGACTCTGAATACTATCATTGTGTCACTATCACCATCTGCTTGCTTAATATGAAGGCCAGCATTATGCATGTGAGCTAGCAAAGCTTTTGTAAGCCTTGATTTATTGTTCAGAAAAGCAGCTTGATGTTGCAGTCAACAATAGATCACTTAGACTTGGTTGCTTTTCACCTATATTGCCTTCCTTTTATGTCACTTACATAAATGGCACAAAGAATGTCTAAATTGCTCAGTGGTTCCACCAATGAAGCCAAATTACATGTTATAAGAACCCTCAACATGCAATGTGTTGTCAGGCAGCTGTTCTGCTCATGATGCAGAGTATTTATTCTCTACAACACTATTTTTATCTCAACAACAAAATGCAATCATAGTGTGCCAGGAACAAATATCACTGCCATCACCCATCCACAGTTCCACATGTGATGGATATTTATCAACAATATTTACTGATGCCCAGATATCATACAGATTATTGCACCTGCTGTCTCAACTTCCTTGCAGCATTATTTCCAATAGTGATGCTGTGTTGCCCTATTTCAAAAAGCGAACATCAGGACAGCTTTTTCTGGCAAAGGTGTTGAGCCGATTTTTGGAAATTCCATGCAACAGACAATGTCCATATACAGTATGTCCAGAAAATCTCAGATTTTTCTGGGAAATCCCGAACGTATGGCAGCCCTATATAACTGATCAGAAAGGATCTTACTAATCATATCAAGGTACGTGGTGCATTTCTTGCCCAATAAGGTTGTAATGACAATGGCATCACCACAGTATTACTGCAGTTTCAGTTCCAACCCAAACTTGCTGTATGCAGGAATGTTGTCACTCCAGTGTCATAATAAATATCACTTTATTGTCACCAGAACAATCCTATGCAAACCTCTGACTCTTGCACTTTCCCCTACCCCACATAGCCACAAAGAAAATTCAGAAACTTTAGAATCTGTTTTGAATTATCCAGAACTTCTTCTATTATCGAAACCTATCAAGCTGTGATTAGTTGTGGCTAACTATAGTTTGTTGAAAAATGCCAACTTCAAATCACAGGTTACAAAGGTGTCCTATTTTGACAAAACCATAGTTAAGATGAACTGCAGTTTAGCATTATATTTGAAATCTAAACTGCTGTCAATGAGTAACAGAAGCAGAACCTTCCTATCTACTTGTGGCCACTCTGAAAGAAGAGAGGGGAGAGGATATGAGCTATGGGTTGCATAGATTAGTTCCCAGCACAACACCCCATGGTTTATCATGGTGATGACTGAACACAGACATAGAATATAGAAACTTTCTGTTGCTTTTTGTGACACGACACATCAGCTTTGACTTTAAGAGATAATCCTTTTCTGAACAGAAGCAGTTATTTGGGGGCACTTAGATTTGACACAGAAACACACACTTCTGCTTTCATGCCTCCATCTGTTGATATGTTTAATATGTTAGCTACAGCTGTCTCCCTCTGGTATGCGTTTTACTTTCTACAGTGAATGAGCAACATGAAGCTACTGAACATTATTTGCTGGGTAGAGAGCCTGAATTCACTGTTTGTTTGTTTGTTTGTTTGGCTTGTAAACCACCCCATCAAACCCCCAGTTTGCAACTTAAATAAAACTAAGCACAGACCCATAACAATACAACCCTAAGACATCTCATAAAATTATAAAACCAACAATCAGAAAAACAATACTGATAACATTTCTATGTTGTTGTTGTTGTTTAGTCGTTTAGTCCTGTCCGACTCTTCGTGACCCCATGGACCAGAGCACGCCAGGCACTCCTGTCTTCCACTGCCTCCCGCAGTTTGGTCAAACTCATGTTCGTAGCTTCGAGAACACTGTCCAACCATCTTGTCCTCTGTCGTCCCCTTCTCCTTGTGCCCTCAATCTTTCCCAGCATCAGGGTCTTTTCCAGGGAGTCTTCTCTTCTCATGAAGTGGCCAAAGTACTGCAGCCTCAGCTTCAGGATCTGTCCTTCCAATGAGCACTCAGGGCTGATTTCCTTATGGATAGGTTTGATCTTCTTGCAGTCCATGGGACTCTCAAGAGTCTCCTCCAGCACCATAATTCAAAAGCATCAATTCTTCAGCGATCAGCCTTCTTTATGGTCCAGCTCTCACTTCCATACATCACTACTGGGAAAACCATAGCTTTAACTATATGGACCTTTGTCGGCACTCAGGACCTTTGAGCACTCAGGGCTGATTTCCTTCAGGATGGATAGGTTTTATCTTCTTGCAGTCTATGGGACTCTCAAGAGCAGGCACCCCCAAACTGTGGCCCTCCAGATGTTTTGGCCTACAACTCCCATGATCCCTAGCTAAGAGGGCCAGTGGTCAGGGATGTAGTCCATGATGGGGATTGTAGTCCAAAACGGAGGGCCGAAGTTTGGGGATGCCTGCTCAAGAGTCTCCTCCAGCATAATTCAAAAACATTTCTATAGATATAGCAATTGTTGGAATAGTGATCATCATCATACTGAGAGCAACTAAAATGGACAAGGGATGGAGCAATTCCCCCCATAAGAAAAGTTGCAGCATCTGGGACTTCTTAGTGCAGAGAAAAGGGAGTAAGAGGTGACATGACAAATGTTTATAAAATTATGCATGGCATAGAGAAAGTGGACAGTGAAAAAAAAACATTCCCTCTCTCATAATGATAGAACTCATGGACATTCAATGAAGCTGAATGTTGGAATATTCAGGAGAGATAAAATAAAGTTCAGGGAAGTTTTTCATGGTTAATATTTTGTTGGGAGCTGCCCAGAGTGGCTGGGGCAACCCAGTCAGATGGACATCATATTGTTGTTGTTGTTGTTGTTGTTGTTGTTGTTAATTTAAGCACTTCTTCCATAGACTCATAGAGTTGGAAGGGACAATTCTATGAATGGAACTCACTCCCACAGGAGCCAGTGATGGCCGCAAACTTGGATGGCTTTAAAAAGTAATTAAATTCATGGGGAAGAACGCTACTAAACGAGATGGCTGTGTTGTACCTTCACTGTTGGAGTCAGTAAGCCTTTGAATATCCATTGCTGTGAATCAAAGGTGGACTGAGTGCTGTTGCTTTTATGTCCTGCTTGTGGACTTCCCACAAACATCTGGTTGGTTACTTTGAGAATAGGATGCTGGACTAGATGGGCCATTGGACTATTCCAGCTGGATTTTTTTCTGTTCTTACACTGGCAAACTTCTTTTGCAAATATATGTACCGGTAGGCAAAATTACACTTTAATAACCAGAGCTTCTTCCGAGTGTTCTCAAGGAGAGCATGGGCAAACCCAGCTAATGACAAGGTGACCTCAGGGATAAAGAAGCTTGCCCATCACTGAATTTCATCAGTATTAGAAACGCAGAGGATTGTAGTTGCCAACCCTTTTGTTCTCATACTCTCTCTGTCTCTTTGGAAGAAAAAGTAGCGGGTGCAGCATTCCGCTTCTCTGTGTCTTCATACATACTGGATGTGGTTACGCCTGTTACATTTCTGTCTGAGTCTCACACACATTTGGAAGCACAGGAATGAAAAGATGTCAGTCAAATTATTGCTTCCGGTTATTCTCCACACACCATTTGCTACCTTCTTCTTCTTGGATCGTAATTACCGCTGCCTGCATTTGACATTACTCTGGGCTTTGTAACATGGCAGCATTTTTAGTTTTAGCGTGGAGGTTTTAGTGTCTCTATCCTCATTGGTATTCAATTCATAACTGTATGATGAATTGGGGTATTATTTGAAATTATCATAACTTAATTAGAGCCTAGCGTAGAACTGAGTCATATCAGGACTGGATGTCTACCACAGAGTGGAACGGAAGACAGGTCAGGATCAAATCTCTGGGTGATTTGAAGTAGATTGGGAAAGATTCCAGACTCCTGGTTTTTTTAACTATAGCAACAACGAAATGACTGCCCTTCTTCCCAAACTAAGCTGCAGAAATGAAGAAAGCTGGGGAGAGGATAACCAGGAGTACATTTGTGTGTGAGAGGACCGTGAACTCTGTTCAGATCTAATAACCAATTATGGCACTTAGTATTCCAAGTCCCTTTTTCCCCACCTGTAGCTCCTGTTGGTGAATCTTGGGGTTCTAGTATTAAAAAAAACAAAGTGAGCCTGAAGACTTTTTGACAAAATAAGGATTCAATGTCCTACATAGTTCTGAGGACTTTTCCTTTAAATTCTTCCTACTGGTCGCTGAGTCTCCAAAGTGGTAGAAATGATAGCTTAGTCTGAGCTTCCAGCAGGAGACTTAACTCTCTCTAAACTGCACACCAGCCCCCAGCTGGACTTTTAAATTGCTTAAAGCTTGACAATCAAAAGTTGCAGTGTATTATATTAGCTTCCAAACATTTGTCACAGGAGGTAAAGCTATCAATTCCAGGCTTGGTGTGTAGAAATAAAATTGACATTTGCAGTGCCAGATGTTGCAAATGGCACCAGAATCTGTAAATCTGAATGGTAATTTCTTGCTGTACATGTCTATCCAGGACTCTGCAAGTTAAAATCTGGGCTCCAATGTGTCCTTGGAAGATAGATAGTATGAAGCCAATGAAATTGCCTGAAGCGCTTAGCAGTCTTGATGAACTACCAGCAGTCTGCACTCAGCAGCAAAGTGTCTGAAGTGTCATCAGGAGTCACCTCATTTAAAATGAATTATCATAATCCTAGCATTGAACTTCTGAAGGGAGGAATGATGGTTAAGCAGAAATGAACTGAGTGGAACAACAGCAAACAGATCTTTCAGAAGCACTTTTTGGAGTTCCCAATAACTGAACTACATGCTTCTGCAGCTCTCTTTATGCATAACTCACATGGAGGGAATTCACATGGAGGAGGAGGAGGAGTGGGGTCATGCGACAGGCCCCATTCCCTACACATCACCCAGCTGGGCTATCACTACCTCTGATGTATGAGTGTTGACTGTACTATGGGAGTCTCTGGACCAATTTGGAGGGCTGTGCCAAAATATAGCATAGCTGGGATATTATTTGGCATGATCATGTCTTTGATGAGGAAGGCCTACATTTCAGAAACTGCTTACACATAGCTTTTCCTCTTCATGTGTCAGTGCAGGACCATTGGTGATGTGGCTAGCCCAGCCACATGACACGACGAGGAGCAGAACCATCAGCACACCCTGCCCTCCATCCAAGGAGAATATGAATAAATGTCAGCGCAAGGTATAGAGATCAATGTGTGCCCTGCAGTACATTGGGTCGCTTATTATTTGGTGTACACTCATACTTACCAAAGGGACCATAGAATCTAAATCTAGCCAATGATGTATATTGGAGTGTTACAGAACCAGGGGTGGTAAATCCCATTTTGATGCTTGAGGGAAATAAATCATTTAGAAAATACACTTTTAAAAGTTATGCTGTATTTGCTTCCAAGAAGCTACATTTATTTGGAAGCTACATATCTAAAACACGTCAAAATGCAAGTAGATAAATAGGAACCGCTACAGCGGGAAGGTAAACGGCGTTTCCATGTGCTGCTCTGGTTTGCCAGAAGTGGCTTTGTCATGCTGGCCACATGACCTGGAAGCTATACGCCAGCTCCCTCGGCCAATAATGCGAGATGAGCGCGCAACCCCAGAGTCGGTCACGACTGAAGCTAATGGTCAGGGGTCCCTTTACCTTTACCTATCTAAAACAGAAATAATGAATCAAGAAAATGAGGAATTCGCTTCCAGAATAAAGAGGCAGAGAAAGGAGCATAAAGTGGCCAAAGCAGTTGATAGGCTAATATTTGTGGTGGACTTTTGCATAAATATTTCTCCCTACTAAAGTAGGAGGAAATAGTATCAAATTCTGACACATTTACCATGGAAGATTATGCTTTTGGTTGTTAGTATATAACAAGAACACAACAAAATCTTCTTCAAACAAATTACTAGCTTCATGCACACACACCAAAATATTCTTTCTCTTTGCATTCAGCAGCTAATTTTTAATCTTTTGAGACTGAAGACATACGTTGAAATGTTATCTTTGGCTCCCTGTCATATGTGTACTGGAGGCATTTCTTTCCCTCCAGCATCCTCCTACGTTTCCTCTTCTGACTTTGACACTCAAAATGTGTTATCAACTGTTAAAATGAAATAAAAGTATAAAATGCATAAAGTGGAAACAAGTTACCCATCCATAGCTAAATGTCAGAGGTGCATGGAAATGAAGCAATGGATTCAAACTACAAAAAAGAAGATTCCACCTAAACATTAGGAAGAACTTCCTAACAGTAAGAGCTGTTCGACAGTGGAATTTGCTGCCAAGAAGTGTGGTGGAGTCTCCTTCTTTGGAGGTCTTTAAGCAGAGACTTGACAACCATATGTCAAGAATGCTTTGATGGTGTTTCCTGCTTGGCAGGGGGTTGGATTGGATGGCCCTTGTGGTCTCTTCCAACTCTATGATTCTATGATTCTAAGTACTATAACTTCAGCTGAAATGGCCTTTTATGACTTTAGTTAATTAATGTTAATAATTATTACATTTAGAACGCAGTCGAACCAAAGTTGAGGGCCTTTAAATTCAGTTACCATGAGAAAAACTCCCACACTATGTCATCAGTTAGGGAGACTTGCTTTTTTGTTTATTGCCACAGTGGCTACATTTTCTCTTTAGTGTTTGTCCGTTGTCTGTTGCAACCACCCAGTGATCCTCAGCTGAAGGGACCATATAGAAATTAATTAAATTAAATAATATTAAAAGAAATGGTGCTTTTTGAGCATTTGAAGTGCTCAGCAAAGTTTTTGTCCCTCTCACGTAACACTAGAACTCGTGGAGATCCAATGAAGCGAATGTTGGAAGATTCCGAACAGAATAAAGAAAGTCCTTCTTCACGCAGTGCATAGTCACATGGAACTTGCTCCCCCAGGATGAAGTGATGGCCGTCAACCCAGGTGTCTTTAAAGGAAGATTAGACAAATTCACGGAAGATGAGACTAGCACCAGCTATTAGTCAGGCCTGTGCTCTAGTTCCACAGTGGAGGCAATGTGCTTTGAATGCCAGGTGCTAGAGGGGAGTATGCCCTTGTGTTCAGGTCCTGCTTACCGGTTTCCCGCAGGCATTTGGCACTGTGAAAACAGGATGCTGGACTTGATAGGCCATTGGCCATTGGACTTGGGAGCCAAAGTTTAGGACTCCAAACTCAGCAGGAGATCACTTTCACCCACGGTTGCTCACTGCTGGCTCGGCGTCTGTCTTCTCTGTTCTAAAGAATGGAAGGGTGCAGTACTGCTGCCTATTGCATTTCATTGCAACAAACATCTGTCAAGCTGTGTATATTATTAAATGTACTGAGCTATCCAACAGAACCTTTTTTAAAAAAACAAAAAACTTGCGACTAGACTGCTTTTGAAATAGACAGACAGATATAGATAGACATACAGGCTAAACCTTAAAAGTATTGGAGCATCAAATCCAACCCTGTCTTATAATGCACTAACAGTTGAAGTAACAGTTGCCATCTGGAGGAGGATCCCCATAAAACCATTAAATCCAGAGTCTAACATTGCTTATCTACGCCACTCAGGGCCGTCTCGAGCAGGTCGGGCGCCCTGGCGCGGAGGTGCGGAGATCGCTCCGGCGCCCCCGCCCTCGCAGCGAGCAGCACGGCTTACACGCGGCTTTGCCACGCAGCGCCCCCCCCTGTCGGCCCCGCGCCACCGGGACTGCACCTAGAGCCGGGCCTGACGCCACTGCATAAACCACTGACAAATCCATATAACAATCCAGTTTGGTATGTCAGTACTGTATATTCAGTTTTCTAAAGCTAAAGTGTCTACAATCCTGGCATGAAATGACATTTCTGAACATGGTTTCAATGCCAGCAGGCAGACAGGCAGACAGGACTCACCAAGCCACTTTTACAAGCAGATGTAAAGGGTTTGTGTTCACTGTTTTTAAAGGAGCTGGGGGTGGGGAGTGAGGAAGAAAAACGGTGGGATGGGAAGCAAGCCCCTTTTCAAGACAAATTGAGATGTAAGCTTGGGCCCAACTTGAAATGGCCCACAAGTCTTAAATCAAGGAGGCTGTCAAATTACCTCCAGGACCAGAGGGAATAAGCTGGGGTTCACAACTGAGGGGATGTTGTTTCACCCAAGTCCCACTTGTAGCCTTCCAGAGGGCATCTTCTTCCCTTTGAGAAGAAGACACTGGATGAGATGGGTCTTTGGTCTGATCCATCAGGGCTTACATTCTTAGGCCACACTGTTAGTTGAGCCCATTCCAAATTGAGTGGAGGGCAGTTTGCCCAGCCCTAGCTGAGGAAGAAACCTCTGCTTGTGCTAACAGTTGTAGCAGCATCAAATGTGAAGAAAGGCCTGTCTGTCTGTGAGACACGTGGTTCACCCAGCTTTTTGCCCTAGCCTTTCTTCTACACCTCCTCCTGAAAAGCCAGCTGCTGCTGCCTGAAAGAAGACAATGATATGTCACCCTGTGGTTCTGTTTTCTGTTGCTACTCTGCAGTACAGCTTCATTGCATAAAGCACTGGCTGGGGCTGATGGGAGTTGTACTCCAAAACATTTGTAGCTCTGGTGTTGCAAATCCCCATTGATCTCCATAGAACTTATCTTTTAGCATGCAGGAATAAGATAGTGTGGTTTCTGCGGCGCAGCTAAAATCTTCAAGTGATAACTACGCAGAAGGTACAAGTGAGTCACCAGAGCAAAAATTATAATATTGGAGCATATTATGGAGTAACCTCATATTTTTCTCTTTTCAAAGCATTTGTTGGGGGGGGGGTATGTTGGGCTGTGTAATATTTATTCAAATGTTTTATTCAGATGCATGTTTTACTATTCTTTTTCTACATTTTTTTTAAAAAGCCCTACATAATAAGCAATTTAGTAGAATCACGACTAGCAGACATTTGTCATATGGGCAGTCTATGGCATATTCTGCGAGTGGGAAGATTATAAAGCAGCTGCTCTCCAAGACCTGCTGCTTTGAAAATGTGGGGGTGATTTTCATGTGACGGGGTAAGCACTTGCCAGTAGGAATGGCGAGAAGAGGCGACACTTGTTCTGAACTGAGTGGTAAAGATCACTCACTCTGTGCAAAAAGGGATGAGGGAGCAGCATTAAGGAAAGGGAGAGATGAACCCCTTCACTTCTACCACTGAACTTTAAGCTACAACTTTTTTTATCACAGATCTTGGGACCTATGATTGTGACCTGATATCACACCTGAAACAAGCTCTTGAGGACAGTATTTCTGAGGACATCCCCGAAGGCTAGAGTAAAATGAACATAAAAATGGCAATTATATTATTAAAAAGAACCATCAAGTAGATCCTTGAATTAAAGCCCTTATCAGTCGACTGTCTGAAGGAGCTCTTGAGTGTCATGAAATCCAACTTCAATATATGCTCAGATGAGAGTGTTCTGGGATTATTTAGCACATGGCAAAAAGAAAAGGGTCTCTTGTAGATAGCATCTCATCAGGGTAGGAATCGGACCTTTAGTATGGCAGACCTTGCCCTATAAAACTCCCTCCTGCTTCATATCAGACAGGCTGCCTGTATTATCTTTTTATCTCTTTTTTTGAAAATAGGTTTTATTTTATTTTACAAGCATAAAATTAGTACAATCTCAAATACATCCTCAAATTTAGAGATTTCTGGAGTCTCAAACCCAGTGCTTTTTTTCTGGGGGGACGCAGGGGGACACTCAAACTTAGAGATTTCTATTTAGAGATCTCCCCAGTTCCCACCATCCCTTCCACGGGTCCTATTGTCACCATTTTCAACTGCATATTATTTCACTATTATCTTTTACGCTACCTACCTTCTTGTGAGAAAAATGTGGCGCTCCTAAGCAGAGGGTAATCATCATTAGAATTTTTTTTAACACCATTGAAATATAAATCTATATTTATTAGTATAACCTTTCCCTTTGCAATTATCCCACATTTAACTGTGTGACATTTTCTTAAATGATCTTCCAGGAAGACTCCGTGGCAATCTATGCTACCCAACTAAAATTTGCATCAGTGAAAGCATTTCTCTGTGAGATACCCTGCTTTGCTATTCCTGTACACCCACTGAAGAGATTTAAAGATGCTACTTGTTCTATTACTACTATTACTTTTATATTTATTTATACCCTGCCTTTTTCCTTGATAGGGACTCAAAATTAAAATAAGAACAGCTAAAAACATAGATCCTTAGCAATCATTTAAAAGCAATTAAAAACTGATAGAATTAAAACTATATGTTGTTTTGAGTTTGGGGGGGGAGGTTAAGCTGTATGCCTGAAACACCTTCTAATTCCTGGATCCAGCAAGGATTCAATTGGTGGAATGGCCAGGCCAGCTTCTTGGTGAAGTAATGACCTAAGTATATATTGTTCAGGTAACAAAGGAAGTGACTCTGTGCCAGAGGACAAACGGCTCAACTGGCTGGTGGTTAGAAGGAGTTCTCAACTAGAGTGGAGGTGTGTGAAAACTAGAAACAGGACGATGCAGACTGAAGCCTATGAGGGAAGACATGCTTGATTTATTATGGAATCCAAGGCTATGAGAGAAACAATACCTTCTTGGGAGCAGGGCAGTCTCGAGCAGGTCGGGCACCCCCGCACTCACAGTGCGCAGCATGGCTTCTGCGCGGCTTCGCCACGCAGCTCCCTGCCTACCAGCCCGGCGCCCTAGCACCCCGCGCCACTGGGACTCTACCTAGAGCCGGCCCTGATTGGGAGGGTTCATGCTATGAATCCCCTCTATCACAGGCTCAGTGTACATAAACCATATGTGTGTAAATAAACCCTGGAGTCTCAAACCCAGTGCTTTTTTTCGGGGGGGACGCAGGGGGACACATACGTTTTGTGAATCTAACGGGAGAAGAAACTATTTAAAAAAAATTAAAAAATAGTTTCTTCTCTAGCACGGTGAATCGTCAGTTCCGTTGCTACCCCCGATGGTGGCCTCATGTCCTGTCACGGTGTTTCCTGAGTCTCAGACGGAAGTGAGCGTTTAATGTGTGAAGTAGGAGCTGGAATCTAGCACAGTGGTTGGTCAGTTTCATTGTATTTACTGTATTTACTTTTCCCGATTTGAACTATAAAATGGTGATTTCCTTGAGTCAAAATAAGAGTACCCTCTGAACATTTTTTTTAGAGAGAAAAAAAGCACTGCTCACACCACTTGGAGATTGGGGTGGAATGCAGCAGTATATACTACTAAATATACTAAACACAAACACACACATACTGTACATACATACAACCATAGCTGCCAAGTTTTCCCTTTTCTCGCGAGGAAGCCTATTCTGCATAAGGGAATCTCCCTTAAAAAAAGGGAGAACTTGGCAGCTATGCATACAACATTCTACTAGATTCGAGGCTGGCCCTAACATTAGGCAGGTAGCCGCCTCCAGCAACCGATGCTGGGGAACAGAGCTGTAATGGGATGTTGGAATACAAAGTTATGCATTCCAGGCAGCTGGCCCTGCATTGCCAAAGCTAGCCTCAGGTGTGATAGAGGATGTCTCATCACCAAAGTTGAAGTATGACTTAACTGCCCATCCATTACGCTACAGTACAGGTAACAAGAAGGTGCACCATCTTGTCCTTGACAGCAAAATGCCTTGGGCCAGCCCTGAGTAGATTGAATCAATTTCAAGTTTTCTCCTGAAGTTGCTGAAAAGGATCTTGAAAAATGCAAGGAACCTGCCCCCTTGAGCTTTGCCTGTCTTGGCTTATTAAAATAGGTCATGAGAAGCTGGGCCCACCATTGTAGATTAGTAATGCATAACGGGGTTAAGCTCCAGGAACTGGAAGAAGCTTTTGTTCAGATGTTGCTAAAGAGACATGCTGCCTCTGGTCCTGCAGGTAGCATATAGCCATCCTGAATAGTCATCATTCCTGGCATTAGAGAACAATGGGGTGTTAAGCATTATCACATCATAGAATCTTAGATTTGGAAGGGAAGCAACGGTCATCTAGTCCAACCCCCTGCATTGACCTCAATATGGATCATCCTCACATTATTCACTTAATATGTGTAGCCTAATGTTAATGACCAATGTATATGCCTCGGGCGCCAGCTCCCGGGGATGAGCCCTTTTGGGGCCCCCAAATATTTTTTGAGCTGGGGCTGCCCCACTCCCATTTCCAAATAGCATGGAGGCAAAGCATGAAGCCCAGCAAAGCAGCCTCCCACCAATGGCAGTGCCAGGAGGACGTGAAGGAGGAACCGCCGGCCATGGAAGCAGCATGGCAGCCATGTTTGTCTCTTCTCCCTGCTGCTCCCAACATCCTGACCTCACACATGTGATATTGGGATGTCAGACATGATGTCATGTGTGTGACATTGGCCCCCACAATCGCCCTCGCAAGCTGGCACCTCTGGAGCATATTATTCAATTGATGCTGCACATTCTCCTACAACACTACGTGTGCATGCTATGTATATGTTGTGCATATTCTGTGCACCTTCAAGTAGAGGCCTATCTAATCTAGCATTCTCTTCCCACCATGTCCAACTGTGTGCCTATGGGAAGCCCGTAAGCAGGAAACAAGCACAACAACAATCTCTTGCTTGTGTTCCCAGCATACTGCCTCTGATCTTGGAGGTAATGTATCGCCATCATGACTCTCAGCCATTATTAATTCACAGTCTTCCATTGAACTAGAGATTAAAATGAACTATATAGCTAATAACCCTGCACACTTAGCACAATCTGCCAATTATGAAACTCTGAGGGGGCAACAAAGACCGTTGTATAAGGAAACTCGGCAGCACAGACGTGGCAGTCAAGCATAAGAAGGTGAGATGCAAAGTCTTCCAAAGAGCTCTATGTTTTGATTACAACAATGGTTCTTTTTCTTTTTTTTCTTTAAAAAAAATCCTTGTTCCTTTTTCTTTTGTAAAGACTTTGTTGTATCTATCAGGCCCTGCAAAGCAGATTGCTAGGCAACAGACTCTGCAAAAGAGGATCTTCCGCCCAAGCCCATTACTGTTGAGTTGCAGAAAGAGACCTGACAATACGGGAAGCCCACCGGCTGAACTTGTGAAGGCGGGAAGGAGCTCAGTAGCGTGGGGAAGAAAAGGGAGAGGCAAAAGGCAGCTGTTAAAAATAAATGGTTTCAACAGTAAAGGATGAAGATAAAAGAGGGAATTGTAGCACGATTCTGCATACAGTACTTGCTCAGAACTAGGGATGGCTAAGCATATCCATTTTGGTTTCTCTCACTTTTTCCGTTCCCAAGTTTCCATAAGAGTTTGCAATTTTTGTTTAAGTTCTCATGAAAATTCATGGGCATTTTAGTATGAAATTCTCCTAATATTGTTGTATGCAGTTTTTCCTAATATATATATTTTGCAAAGCATTTCCCTCTAATATACAGCACTATTCTCACTAATCGATGCTTTACACTAACAAATTCATTTTTAGAGACATTACTTGGCTGGAGAACTGAAAAATTGAGAAATTGAATTTCGGACAGCGGTAGTGTTTTGGTTCACATGCTCTTTTTAGAAAGTGCAGATTCAGTAAGTTGCCTTTAAATAAGAACTGAATCCAATTCCTTCCCTATCCTAAGTCTCTCTGGGTGGTATTCCAACCCTTATCATACTCAAAGTAGACCCATTAAAGTTAAGGTACATGGATAAGTTAGGTCCATTAGTTTCAATGGGTCTACTCTGAGTAAAGCTTATTTGAGTCAAGTTACAAGAAAGGCAATTCCAACTAAACATCAATAACTTTCTGACAGGAAGAGCTGTTTGGCAGTGGAATAGACCCCCTTGGGAGGTGGTGGACTCTCCTTCCTTGGAGGTTTCTAAGCAGAGGTTGGATGACCATCTGTCATGGATGCTTTAGTTGAGATTGCTGCATTGCAGGGGGTTGGACAAGGTCACCCTCGGGGTCCCTTCCAACTTGACAATTCTATGATTCTGTGATATCCATGTAGGGAAATTTTGTCTTGTGATTCCTGCATTCATATCAGTATAATGCAGATTCTCATTTTATGCTAGTTCAAGAAGCAAATACCACATGTGCAACACCTTACAGGGATTGAAACGCAGAAACAGACTCCCAGTAAGCATACACTGCCTCCATTCCCCCACATGCATCACGAAGAGGGTCCTTGACTTTCAATTCCCTGCCAGTGCCTCCTTGTTTTTGCTTTATACCTCTCATATTTCTCAAATGGTTTATGAGGTTTTCAATGCATTTCCGAGAAACAGCCTTCAGATTAGTGCACACAGTAAACAGCATTTTAAAGGGTCTGCTTTATGTCAGTTTCTCAACAGAGTACTGAATTGGTAGCTTAATATTTGGGGAAAGTGTGTACATTTAAGCAGTAAATGGAAGTGCCGGACTGACAGCCTTAGGAGCTAAATCATCTTTAAGCATTGGAGTAGATATTTTAACCAGAGGAGAGCCATTTCAGATTCCTTGGAGTGTAGCTGAAGTTTCCTTTGAAAATATTTCCTTTTAACCTTCAACTGGTATTTACAATCTACTTACAGAAACATGCAGTAGCGGCTGATGGATCTTAGCTCAGGTACCATCATGGCAGGCTGGCTGTAGAAGTAGATTTTTAGGATGATGAAACCTTATCTTCTCTGGCTACATGCTCTGCTGACCTTGAAGGAAACACCAGTTGCATTACGCAGTACTAGGGTTCTCATTGCATCCAGAAACAGCTTCTTAGGTCATACGGATGTCTATTAGTATCTCCCATCCGTATGCCCCATCCTTTCCAGACTATTGGTGTAGATAGTGTCATCCCAATATATTTTGTACTCAATGATGCTCCTCCCCCCCAAGAGACTCTACCTCACAAATTATTCTGGCACTTCAAGCAAACAAAACCCAAAAGTGCCTCTTCCCTTCCCTGGTAGCAAAAATGCAACAAATAAATAGCTTGGACCACCTTTTCATGTCACCCAAAATCAGCTGTCTGAGGCTGGCTCACCGTCTGAGGAAAACTCTGGGCGGCTCCCAACAGAATATTAAAAACAATAAACATCAAACATTTAAAACTTCCCTAAACAGGGCTGCCTTCAGGTGTCTTCTAAAAGTCAGATAGTTGTTTATTTTCTTGACATCTGATGAGAGGGTGTTCCACAGGGCTGGTGCCAGTACCGAGAAGGCCCTCTGCCTGGTTCCCTGTAATCTCACTTCTCACAGTGAGGGAACCGCCAGAAGGTCATCAGCGCTGGACCTCAGTGTCTGGGCAGAATGATGGGGGTGGAGATGCTCCTTCAGGTATACTGCAAGCAGATGTGTGTGGACAAGCACTTTCTCAGGCTGAAGAACTAGGCCTATGCCAGGAGCTTTATAGGACTAAATGGAACCCTACTGGCCCCTCCAGTCACCTGCTGCAATGCCACCCTGCAACGGTGGTAACTGAAACCCAGGCAAGAGCTGGCTGAACCCCACAGTAGCACAGAGAGTCTACTACTACTGGAGTCTGACTGGTAGAGGCCTTGGTTTAAGATTGCTTGTGCCTTATACAACCTTATTTGCAATAATTGAAACAATCTCCCTGGTTGTAGGTAGTGTGTCCATAACATTCGTGCAAGGCAAACTGGAACCCCTGTGGACGGCCAATGTATGTAGTTGACTGTGTCTGCCCCTACAATGTCATATTTAGGACTTCAGGTGGTGCATGTATCAAAAGATTCTCGAGGTTGCACATGGCTTTGGCTTGTCTTCTAACAGATCTCTTGCAAGTCTAATCAACACACTATATTTCTGATGCATTAATTCTGTGGCTGTTAACAAGGCAACTGATTTGTTTAGGCGTAATCACTTGTCTACCGAGAGCTGAACAGAATTTATTAACTTAATTTCACGCGCATCTCCAAATTCCACATACAGTATTAGTCAGCACTTGAGTTTACAGTTTTGTGTTTTCTCTCTCTCTGCCGAGCCAGGATATGAGGAGCAACTGGTTGCCTGCTGATGTAGTGAACTGCAGAGATTGTAAGGTTGGACATAACTGCAGACCAAGAGGAGGAAATGTCACGAATGTGGACAAAAGGTGTGCAATGGCATCTTCCAAAGGGTGGGGTGTTGGCATAGCAAAAAACATTCTGTTGACCAAAGCTTTAGAGAGTGCTGGCAAAATTCCATTAAACTCATAGTGTTGCTTATGAACATATAGAATTAACATGCGAGCTACTGCTTCCGTTGTAAGGTTACATGTCATATGTTACACCCTTATAGAAGTGCTGTCATAATCATGATCCAAAGGCCATGGAATGCAGATTTATATCACACCACAATGACATGGGGCTTGTCTTTTCAGCTCCTCCAGTATCATCTGGATTCAGGGGTTTTTTTCTGTCCAAAGGAGTGTTGCTCAGCCCCATTCATATGGTTCTAGCTAGCAACTACAGATTTACCAAAGCATTGTGAAAATAAACTATGGGACTATGGCTCCAATGTATTATTGTAATTTATGTAATTTTTGGTATCTGAAGAAGTGTGCATGCACACGGAAGCTCATACCAATGACAAACTTAGTTGGTCTCTAAGGTGCTACTGAAAGGATTTTTTTTATTTTGCAATTTATGAATCAGCCTTTAATATTGAGAGATCCACATTAAATCACCACAGCAGAATGTGGATGCATTTCCCAGTAGGAAAAAAGGTACTGCTGTTTACCAGACTGTACAGTACTTGCATCTGTTCTTGCAACATGCAAGCTTTGGCTTAAAAAAATAGCTTCTAAATCTACATCATAGCTCACATATATCCTGGTATAAAATTTTAAGATATGTAGATGTCAACCTTTAGTTCTTTATCTGAGGCATTTCTGCCCTGCCTTTTGCAAAAGGGGCTTTAACTAAAACTATTTAAAAGAAAATAAAGCTGGCCAGTGTGAACTATAAAATACGAGGTTTTAAAAGCCACACTGACTGGAGCTAAAAATCATGAACTCAAAAATAACAGATCAGTCAATTAAAAGGGTACAAGCATGGGCGTAGGCAGGGGGGCAGGAGGGGGCAATTGCCCCCCCCAGAAGCAGGGCCACTGGCCAGCCTGCCCCACTGCCTGCCTGGTGCCGTCTCCCTTCTCCCTGGCTGGCTGTGGGGCGGGCGGCAGGAAAGCACCAGAGCCGCGCAAAGCGTTTGGCTGGCTTTCCCTCCCTCCGCCCCACAGCCAGCAAGGGAGAAGGGAGACCTCCCTTCTAGCCGGCTGGCTGTGGGGCGGGCGGAGGGAAAGCCAGGCAACCGCTTTGCGTGGCTCTGGGGCTTTCCCTCCACCTGCCCCAGCGATTGCAGAGGGGGAGGAGGGGATCGGAGCAGCCCGATTTCGGGCTGATCCTGGCTCCCCCTCGTCCCTTCCTATCGCGGAGGGGGAGGAGGGAGTTGGAGCAGCCCGATTTCGGGCTGATCCTGGCTCCCCCTCGTCCCTTCCGATCGCGGAGGGGGAGGAGGGAGTCGGAGCAGCCCGATTTCGGGCTGCTCCGATGTGGCCCCGCCCCGCCCCTTGGCCCCGCCCATTGGCCCCGCCCCTTGCCCCCCCTGATTTTCATCCTGGCTACGCCCCTGGGTACAAGCATGTTGGGAAGAATTACAAGACCCAATGGGACAGGCTTTGTCTGGAGGTGAAGAGATTGAGGAGGTGCCAGGCAAACATGCCTACAAATGGAGCTTCATAAATTGGAAGCCACACTGAGAAGTTCCTCCCACCCACCAATGTACCTTACAATGATAGGGACCAGAAAAGGCCTCTGAATGAGATCTTAACTGATGGGCAGGTTTATGTTGAGAAAGGTGTTCCCTTAAATACCTGGAATTAAGGCCACCACTTAAAATTGATCCTCAAAACAAATAGGGTGCCATAATGGCAGATCAGATCCTTGGAAAGAAGTAATTGATTGTAATGAACATAATTCCAAGTAAACATACTGACTGTGCATAGAAATAGAGAGATTTGTGTGATCTACTTCTTGAATTTCTGAGTATGCATCATGTTGCCACAGCTTTTTTTTTTTTTGCAAAATAGTTTACTTATTGGCATTGGCCTATGAATACTTTATGCCACAGTTGAGAACAAGGTCTGCCTGGTAAACTTCAGACCAAAATCAACACAGAATTAAATTGGGCCAACCCCACTGATTTCAATTGACTGAAGTACATCATCATCATCATTTTTTATTTGTATGCCGCCTTTCCACAGTTAAAAACAACGATCAAGGCGGCTTACAACATGACAAGATTTACATAATTTACATAATTACAAAAGTCATAAACAATAAATAAACCATATCAAAAATACACA
This sequence comes from Zootoca vivipara, assembly GCF_965207765.1. NCBI lineage: Eukaryota > Metazoa > Chordata > Lepidosauria > Squamata > Lacertidae > Zootoca > Zootoca vivipara. The sequence goes on from NC_142587.1 coordinate 62,804,854, forward strand.
ACCAAATGGAAAACAATTTCCACATAAATCAAAAACTAAAACTACCTTCAACAGAGTTGAAATGCGGCCTTAGTAAATGGGATGGGGTTAGTGCATAATAGCTTAATGGGAAGAATAAAGCACCCAAACATAAAAAACAATGATTATATATCTCTGGATGTAGGTAGGTCAATCAAAAGAACAAAATTCAAGCAGCAAAAACCCAACCATTCAATGTATCTTTTCAGGAACATCGTCCTTGGTTTTTATAGATATACACAGCAGCGTCATTTATTTAATAATGCTTAATAATAATGCTGGTAATGTCTGGACCTCGAACGCTTTTCACAGAAAAGCTGAGGCATCATAGCAATCCTTTATGCCCAAAGGTCTCCAATGCAGTTGGCCTTAAATGAAGTCATACAAACCGCAGGGAGTCAAGGGAGATTTCGTGGTGTTCTCTTAAAATATAACTGCAGAAACTCTGCAGTGGGGAAAGTGCCCAACTTGTCCTGCCTTTCCCCCCTTATTTTTCACAAGAATAAACCTAGGGTAAGGGTGGTGGAACAATAGATTGCTATAAGAATGCATTCAAAATAAGTCATTTCTTTGCAATCACTAATAATTTGCAGGGCTTTCTGGACCATGTCATGTTCTCCCCATGAAGTGTATGTATGGGGAAGAAGAGAGCATGGAGCTCTGCTTCAGGGGAGACAGCCTTCTTGTATGACTGAAGTCCACACAACCACTAGCCGTAGCGATAAAGGGTGTAAGTGTTTTGTCTTTTGTGGGGAAGGGGAGCTCTGAGCACCGTAAGTTTTACTTCTGTAAAAAGAGCGGTGTGTTTTGCCCATGACAGTTCCATAGAGTTCCCAATGTACCCCTGCTCTTAAAACATTTGAATGATAGCTGTCTTTCTTTTGTATTTGTGGCCTTTAAATAAATAGGGAATATATGCACTCTGGAGATGGAGAGGAGACACACAGCTTTCCAAGAACTACTTTTTTTCTTTCTGCCTAGGATATTATTTTTAAAAATACAAGACAATATTATTAGTAGTAATAGTAGTTTAATTTATTGTCTGCTGCTCTTCCTTAGGTCACGGGACAGCTTACAAGAATTAAAATGCAACATTTAAAAGAGTTTATAATAACTTACAGTAACAAAAATAGGCTGGGTCCTAAATACATACATATCAGGTATCAAAAACAGAGTAAGGAGGTGGGTGTTCAGCATTCACTGAAAGCTGTGTAAGGAAGATGCCGGACAGAACTGAGGGTCTGCCACAGAGAAGGCCCTCTCCTTGGCCACCACCACCCCAAGCTTCTGAGGGTGGTGGAATAACCAAGAGGGCCACCTCTGTCAATCAGCACTAGATGGGTTTGTAGAATAAGAGACAGTCTTTCAAGGATTTGGGACCTAAGTTGTTTTGTGCTTTAAACATTAATATGAGCACCTTGAATTAGGGTCAGAAATGAACTGGCAACCAGTGCAACTGCTATAAAACAGGAGTTATGTAAGATCTAAATGAAACCCCAGCCAGTAATCTAGCCACTGCATTTTGACCAACTGAAGTTTCCAAGTCATCTTCGAAGACAGCCCCACCTAGAGTATATTGCAATAATCCAATCTGGAAGTTACTAGAGTGGCCAAGTCCAAAAGAGACCATCGCTAGCAAACCGTCCTGAAAATTGCACCTTTAGCCACCAAGGTACCTGAGCCTTCAGTGACATAGCTGAATCCAGGAGCCCGCACACACACAAGCTGCAGACTTCTAGGGAAGTGCCTCCCCATCCAGAACAGACCATCTCCCCAGCACCCAGATGTAAGAACTGGGGACACATGACACCTATGACTTTTCAGGATTCAACTTCAGTTTATTGACTACATCCAGCTCATTGCTGCCTCCAAGCACTGGTCTAATACTTCAACTGTCTCTTCCAATTCAGATGGGTCTCATCTGCAAGTTGATGGCACTTTACTCCACAACTCCTGATGATGACACCCAGTGGCTTGTACAGCCCTAGTGGCTTGTACAAGATGGAAACCTTCAGGGCCAACTCCCATGGTGCTGAACAGTAACCTCCCATAACTACTTTCTGGAAGCGGTCCTGGAGGTAGGAATGGAACCGGTGAAGAACAGTTTCCCACTTCCCTGAGATGCTCCAGAATGAGAACATAGTCAACATTATCTAAAAGGTGCACTGCTACATTGGACAGCCTTCTTTGGGTCTGACCTCTGGTTTTTTATTTTATTTTACAGCAGGGTTCTGCGACATTGTGACCCATCAAGCTGAATGCAGTCCAACAGCCAGGTATCATTTGCCTGCCAGGTGATTGACAGTGCTCGCTTCTGATTTTTACAGTAGAAAACTGCTGGGGGGGGGGAGTTTATTGAGTCCCTAATCGGCCCATGTCACACACTGCAGGTTCATCAGCTCTGCAGGTACATAACAATCCAGCCAAATTGTCTTTTGTCCAACCATGCAAACTAGCCACAGACTTCCTAAAATTCCATCTGGAATTTGCATTTAGAAAAAATCTCTAAATTCATGCAATTAACACTGAAATACTTAGCCAATCCTATTAGCCACTACTGTGGGTAGAGTGGGGGCAGGGGAGAGAGCTAGCTTAAAGAAGTTGCTTTCCTCCTTATAGTTAGTCATGAGCATTTGGTGGGGTTTTTTTATGATAACACTTTCTCAGAGGAATCACTTTGGGACACAGCAGTAATATCCTTTTGGAAGTGGGAGTCCTTTGCAAGAGTTAAGCAATTTGTTTCAAAGTGCTGCATCACAAAAAGTAGGGTGAGTCTCTGCAGGGAAGGTGCTTTAATGTGAAATAATTTCATGTGGAACCTTTTATGTGACTAAAGTGCATAAATACTGGCGTTGCCCACGGTGAAGGTTTCTTTGTTTTTGTTTTTAAAGCAAAGACCTTCGCATTCTGTGAATAAAGATGAAATGTTACACAGCAAAAATGAAATACAGGGGTCATGGAAAGTCTGCACTTGTTAGGTTATGGCTTTTATGGTTGTAGAAATGTGTTTTGTACTATTTGAAGTGTTTTAGAAAACGTCCAGCATGTAGTGTGGTAAATCTAAAAGGTTAAATTAGCAAACCATTGCATTTAATTTTGTGTTTCTGAGCTTTACATAGCAATCTGAATGCCGCCCAGGGATTGCTCAGAGTGGCAGAACCACACTTCTGAAGCCCTGCTAGTTTCTGATGGTGATAGTGAAAGGTTTATCTCTCAGGGCCAAACAACACATCTGTGATCAGAGCTTCCAATGTTCTGATTTTTACTTAAAAGAGCCAATTTTGTGTAGGGGTTCGGCGTCAGCGTAGTTTGTGCAGGTTCTCTGTTGTTTGTACGTGTTTCTTTGTTGGTGAGAGAGGTCAGGATTTGTCTTAGAATGTGGTTGTTCATTTGTGGTTGGCTGTGATGATCCTTAGTTTCTTGCGTGAGTGGGGAGGGAGGGTGTTGCCTATATATACTTAACCCTATAGAAGAATCAAATAGCAGCAAACCAGATGGGGCTGAAAAATAACAATTTGTATGAATTAAGAGGATTTCTCACTGATTAAAGTAGGTACACTTTCCTGGAAGTAAGTGCCATTGACCACAAAGGGACTTTGTTCTGCATAAACATGCATGGGATTACTCTGTAAGAGAGTTTTTCAAATAAATATTACATCCCACCTGAAAACACAAGTTTTGTCTTGAAAATCGAGATGGGCGAACATTTGATGCGGCCCTATTCAAACCCGCTAATTGTAATAGCAAAGTTTTAAAAAAAAATTCTCCAGCCTGTTTTGTGTTAAAAGATCAAAAGCATTTTGGGGTGCAGTAGCCATTCTAAGGACGGGTTGGTTAAACTCTTTCATGCTTTGGGGGCTTTCTTCAAAGTGCCTTTATAAAGATTAATTAATTCCAAATTGCAGTCCTGAGAGGTAAAATTAATTTCATTACCTCAGATGACGAGTGAAGGAACAAAATCCAAGGCATTTGCCCAAGGCCACATTAAGGATGTTGTCATATCTAAGTTTACAGCTTTCTTCTTCAATTCCCCGACCTACCAAGAGCTCTGTGACTAATCTTCCCTCCAGCCTCTATTCGGTCCCCCTCCTGTTTCTTCTTTCCTTAATGGATATCTCTTTGCCTCCTGACTCCATCTTTCCTCTTCTTTGTTGGTTATGTCACATTTGATTCAGGAGGACTCAATTATATTTCAAATTTCATCTTATTCTGATGGTTGATAATTTATCAGATCTCACCCTTAAGCCACAGTTTTGCCAACAGCGGTTCTCGAAGGATGAAGGGATGTAAGGATGCATCCAATGACTTTTCAGGTCGCCAGTAATTAACATATTGTTGATCTCAGTGCTTTTTTTCTTTAACAAATGTTTAGGGGTACTCTCATTTCGACTCAAGGAAACCACCATTTTATAGTTCGAATCGGGGGAAATAAATACAGTAAAAGGACAAAAGTACAAAGATTCACAAAATGTTGAGGGGTATGCGTACCCCTGCATCCCCCCAGAAAAAAGCACTGGTTTATCTACCATCCACTTTATTATTTTGTTATTATTTATTGAATTTATATGCCACATACCCAGGGGTCTCTGGGCAGTTCACAGAATAAAATCAAGATATAAAACCACAAAATACATAATAAAAATAAAAACAACAACCCAATAGCCCCCATCCAACAAAAAAAACAACAACACATTTTAAAAGGGCATAGGATGTAAATTAGATCGACCAAAGGCTTGGTTAAAAAGGAATGTTTTTGCCTGGCGCCTAAAGGTGTATAATGAAGGCGCCAGGTGGACTTTTCTGGGGAGAGCATTCCACAGACGGGGAGCCACTGCAGAGAAGGCCTGTTCCTGTGTTGCCACCCTCCAGACCTCTCGAGGAGGAGGCACATGAAGGAGGGCCTCAGAAGATGTTGGCCTTTAGTTGTAAAAATGAAAGGCAAAGGATCCAACTATTTCCATGTTACTTCCCCATCCCATCACAATGTAAGAGAATAGTGGACTTGTGTGTCCCACTATATCAAAGTCCCCAGGACTACTTCTCTGAAATTCCTAGAGCTTTCCCAATTTTCCTGGTCCATAAGCAAGCTTTGGTTCCCCCCAGATACAAGAAATCTGGGGCAGGTGTCCATGAAATGCAAAAAAAGAGCAAATGTGTGTGTGTTGCCAATTTGAGAGGGTTAGCATTGTGATGCTGCTTGTTTTAGGGGCAGTTGGCTTGAAAGTATTGCCTGTTTTGTGTGGAGAGAATTGGCTTTGGGGTGTTTGCCTGAATATTTTTGCCTGGGCACGTTCTCTGTTATTTGATGTGTCCGCTTAGCCTGGCTTTTGTGTGCTTTGGGAGAAGTTTCTTTGACAAATTATTTGTTCTTGGTGACCCACAGGCTCCACAGCAGTCTTTTGTGACTAGGCTCGCCCCACCCATCCAGACATTTTGTGAAATCATTATGCCCTTGTCAGTTTCTCGGTTGGTGATACCTGCCTTATGGGAAAACTCAAGTATCTGAAAACAAACCCAGGAACCTTTGTAAGCAAATACTGTGTACACAGTACCAACATAAAACACAGCTGGGTCATTCTTTTTCTTGATTTGGATGAAGCCTGGCTTGGGAGAAACCAAATCAAAGCACAGTATTTTATAAGAAATGACAGGATACATACCAGAAAGATACGGATTGTGGCAAATGTTTTGTGCACACCGCTTCCCAGTTAACCAGTCATGGGAGTGCACTGAATGCAGATTAAACAGGCGTATATACACAGCCATAGACTTTCCTATATGAACAATGACTTTAGATACTTGTTTTGGGACAAATTAGAAGAAAAGAGGTATAAAACAAACTAGACTTTTCTGTAACTTTCTGATGAATACAAGATCCAGGGCTATATGGGGCTTTTTCTGTTGAATCCAAGCCCAGAGAATCATCAGTGCAGAAACTAGGCATAGTACATCTGGATAAATGATCAATGTACTTCTGGTTTCAATGGTTTGTGCCCAGATTTTCACCCCCACAAAAGAACTATTAAGAAAAACAGTTTCAGTAATACAGCATATAACTAAATTTCATACTGCTATGATTACACTGAAATTCTTTTTCTTGCACAGGTTTCCATCTGGATAACATTGGGGATGGCCCAGTTGCAGAAACAGTGATAGTTTGGGTAGCAAAAATTTCAGACAACATACCTGGGAAGCAACGCAAGATCAGACAGGTGCTCAGCTAGGAGGGTTGTTTGCAGTGCCACAGAGGACACTGCAAAATGCAAGTCTTGGGGTCACATGGCACTATATTGCATCAAGATGTGTGGGCCAGTATCCCCTGTGAAATCTCAAGGGACCCTGGACCTGCACCTTAGAACAAGAATGGGGAACCTGTTCAGATATGACTGAACTGCAGCTGCCATTATGTGTGACCACTAACCATGCTGCCTGTTGCTAAACATCTGTCAAGACCCCTAAACATCTGCAAGGCCACAGGTTGCCCATCCCTGTCTCAGATAATACGTACTATCATTAAACATTACAACTGGATTTTTTGGCACATGTTCTGCATTGGCATTTTGAGAGTGGCATAGTGCATGAGCTGTAAAACCCTCCTTTGCAATAGGAGGACCAGAATACTGATCTACTTCAGAGGGTGATTGTAGCACTTAGTGAGATAATATGCCCGAAGTGCTTTGAACATTCTAAAAGTGTAATAACAACCATAATAACTTCTCTTGTGAAAGGGTTGCTTCCCACAATTCATTGGGGGATTTGTTTTAAAGAGAAACTCTTCTTGTCATTCTGATAGCAAATGGCAATTGGTGCACATGGTAAACCTTAGTGGTGCGCCAGGAACCATGGCGATCTGCACGTGGAAAGTCAGCTATGAACATGGGGGCCAGGTGACTCATCCTGGAGGCAACAGAGCTCTGAGTGCTTTATTCCTGTCTGCTAAAATTAGAGCGAGAATTAAAACACCATTGCATTTTTAGTGTTCCCATAAATTTGTGTCAGCCATGTCAGTCAATATAATTAACGTAAAACCCATTACCAGAAGGAAGAAGCCATGGTCATCTTCCCCCACCCCCCACCCCCAAATGAGTAATGTGTTGGAAATTTAATCTAATGCCTGTAATAGCATGGATAAATGAAGCATAAATAAATAGAATTTATCCTTTAAACAAAGGTCATTACAAATACCATGTGACGGCCTGAAAATGCAGGACAGGGGAGTCTCCCACCAGGCATGCAGTTTCTGTCTGCAAGAAGGTGCCTTTCTCAAATGAAGTGACTTTCAAGAAGCTCTCTCCTTCCTAGCTTTTAGTTCAAGGTTCGGGGTTCCTAAGCAACTGCACAAAGATTAGAATAATGCGGAAAGGATTGTTGATGGTGGAAGACAGAATGTTCAGCGATGTGGTTGGCTGTAAAAATAAAATAAAATAGTGCAACATGTCCTCCAAGTTCCTGTCCTCCCACTCTCCGTGCATAAGTGGCTAATAACAGCCAGGGGAAAATGGTTGCTTTCGTGAGAAGGCTTAAAAATAGCACGTTGCTTAGTTCATCACAGGGAAGGTTGTATAAAGACACCACACACCCTCAAATATGCAAGAAATGACCTAAGGTGCAATATTCAAAATTTGAGATCCACTTTTAAATCTTCAGGACATGGCCTGGAGGCAGATAATGCAAAAGGGCGGGGGTTATAAATTGGACCAAATAAACAATCTCAACTAATATTCATCAGTAAAATAAAACAAAATAAACTGACTAAAAAGTTTTCTGGTAGGAACCACTTCCTGCAACTGTAAAGAAGTTGAATGAAAGGGGAAATTTGTTCCCATTCTGACTGTAGTCAGAGGTGGAAGGTACCCAGGAAGCACCATGCAAGTGGATGTCACAGCCACTGGTTTAGGTATTTCCTATATGTATTAGTATAATACAGTGGTACCTCGGTTTATGAAAACAATTGGTTCCGGAAGCCTGTTCATAAACTGAAGCGTTCATAAACTGAAGCGAACTTTCCCATTGAAAGTAATGGAAAGTGGATTAATCTGTTCCAGATGGTCCACAGAGTACTTAAACTGAAGCGTTCATAAACTGAAGCGAACTTTCCCATTGAAGGTAATGGAAAGTGGATTAATCTGTTCCAGACGCGTCCGCGGAGTACTCAACCTGAAGCGTACTTAACCCGAAGCATGGGTGTAATTGGTTCCGGAAGGCTGTTCATAAACTGAAGCGTTCATAAACTGAAGCAAACTTTCCCATTGTAAGTATTGGAAAGTGAATTAATCCGTTCCAGATGGGTCCGCGGCATTCGTAAACCGAAAATTCGTAAACCGAGGTGTTCCACTGTACACTAGTATTATACATTAGTATTCTACATTGGTATTCTACATTAGTATATGTATGTATAAGTGAGGAGGAATTAAAGAACCTTTTAATGAGGGTGAAAGAGGAGAGTGCAAAATATGGTCTGAAGCTCAACATCAAAAAAAAACCCAAGATCATGGCCACTGGTCCCATCACCACCTGGCAAATAAAAGGGGATGAAATGGAAGCAGTGAGAGATTTTACTTTATTGGGTTCCATGATCACTGCAGGTGGTGACAGCAGTCACGAAATTAAAAGACGCCTGCTTCTTGGGAGAAAAGCAATGACAAACCTAGACAGCATCTTAAACATCACATTGCCGACAAAGGTCCATATAGTTAAAGCTATTGTTTTCCCAGTAGTGATGTATGGAAGTGAGAGCTGGACCATAAAGAAGGCTGATCGCTGAAGAATTGATGCTTTTGAATTATGGTGCTGGAGGAGACTCTTGAGAGTCCCATGGACTGCAAGAAGATCAAACCTATCCATAAGGAAATCAGCCCTGAGTGCTCACTGGAAGGACAGATCCTGAAGCTGAGGCTCCAATACTTTGGCCACTTCATGAGAAGCGAAGATTCCCTGGAAAAGACCCTGATGTTGGGAAAGATTGAGGGCACAAGGAGAAGGGGACGACAGAGGACGAGATGGTTGGACAGTGTTCTCGAAGCCACGAACATGAGTTTGACCAAACTGCAAGAGACAGTGGAAGACAGGAGTGCCTGGTGTGCTATGGTCCATGGGGTCACAAAGAGTCGGACACAACTAAATGACTAAACAACATATGTATTACATTTTTATTTCACCTTTCCTCCAGGGTGATGCACATGCTGTCATTCTGTCCACATGTAAGGCCGATTAGGCTCAAAGATCACACAGTGAGTTTCGTGGCAGAATGGGGATTTTGAACTCGGGTCTTCCCAATCGTGAACTGGCAATTCTGATGCAATGGGCCAGCCTTTCCCCAACTGGGTGTTCTCCAGATATTTTAGACTACAATTCCTTGACTGGGGCTGATGGGAGTTGTAGTCCAATACATTTTCAGGGTACCCAACTGGGGAGATTTCGTTTGCCGTAGTTTACCCAGCCACTCAGTCCTCTCTGGCTTTGCTCAGAGGTAAGAAACCTCCTGACTTCTACTGAAACTCATTGGAGTTCCTCCCCCTTCGCAGTCGGTGGTTCCTTCCTACCTGCAGTCAAACTACTTCACCAGCCATCACTAGTGAAAAGCAATGAATCAAACTGGCAGTGTTTCAAAGGCAGCTTGGCTGCATCTTGCAGACTAGACTGCCTGCTGTCGAAGGTGCCTCTCTGATGTCAGGGCCGCTGTCATGGCAGCAAGCAGTTGGAAGACTCCCTTTCAAATTGCGGGTGCAGACGCTGTGATGTTAGCTTTCAGCTAGTGTCAGATTTTCATAGGCAAGTAGTTTTCTGACTCTGGCAATGTGGCGGTACTGATTTGTTGGTATCTTCATTGAATGGAAGCCTTTTGAGAGCCAAATCACATGTGTAACCTTCCCCTGGCATTCCCCTTCTCCCATACGCAGCTGCGGTCAACTGTATGGAAGATGTAACATAAGAATGTTTGGCCATTCATGACTTAACAAACAATTTCTGATCTCAAGCCAGTTATATGTGAAAAATCATTTTTTTAAAAAAAGAATTTCAACTCCCCCTTCACACCCAAGACAGTTTAGAAGTTCAAATAAATATGATTCTATCTGTCTACACACACACACACACAAACACACACACACCTGTAAAGACAGCTGTGTGTGGGATGATATGTCCAAAGCTAATGACATTTTGCAGTGAACTGGAAGCAATTTTATAGAGAATGCAAAGTAAGGCTTCTTAAATAGCATACACTGGTGCCATCTGTATGGCAAAAACATTTTACAAGCATCTAACAGATGTACTAGTAAGTCGACTGCCAGAACAATTTGTTTTAATGGAGAGGACACATATTCAAAGTAAAATATGGGGATACTGTCCACTCCAGATTGCAAGTGAAATGTAATTCACCCAGCTGCGTGGTGAAAGGGAAAGTTACAGGAGACAGAAAATGCAATCCTGTAAATGATAACCTCAGTACATTATTTATTTGTTTATTTATTTATTTATTTATTTATTGAATTTATATACCACCCGGAGGGCTCTGCATAAAAGCAGACTAAAACTGTTGTGCATTCCTGCATACATGTTTTGTTTTTTGAGATCTGATGTAAGGATGGTGGAATAAAAAGTAATCTAGGGCTAGGCTGCTCTCCTATACCCATTCATCTCTGAGTAAGCCTTATTTCTGAGGCTTGCTTCTGAGTAGGTACATACAATATTTCACTGTAAGAATGGAAAGGAAAGAAGTCCTAAAGAAACTGAATAATCCTAACAGTCTGGTAGAGATACAGTACCATGGAATTTCTTTTTTCGTATAACTGAAACTGACCCTAAATAAATTGTCAAAAAGGGATTGAAGAAATATCATTAAGCCAAGCCCTTTCTTGCACATTTTTAATAGCAAATTACAAATCAGTGTGCCAGGAGAAAAACAAAACATCCATAACGGAAGCTCACTGACAGCATTATAAAGACATATTTTATTGTCCTGATTTCAACAGTTGACAAAATAATCAGAGGATCAGGACAAAGGATAGAAACAAGAACTTTTTTGCAATTGCCAAGTAGGACCTGTATGAGATTTCCCCCAGCCCACAATCCTATCAAGCACATGATGATTTGAAGCAAACCAGCCAAATGTTTTATTCAAGCTCTCTTGTAGTGTTTGTATTTTACTGATTATTCAAGTAGGTTTTAAAAACAGTGATCATAACATGCCCCCAAAAGGACAGATGTACAGAGCAATCTGACACATAACTACTCAAAAGTAAGTCCTATTGTGTATAGTAGTGGAGTCCTGTACATACTTAGCTGTGATAAGTCCCATTGAGCTCAATGCTAGCTTCTTCTAAGTACAGACAAGCCAGAGTCAAGCGTAAGTCAGCAATAAAACAGCCAGTGTCAGCGAAGTTAGATCTTTATTCAAAGAAATCAAAACGGTGCAGGTCTAGTGATCCCAGCAACTCTTCCCAGTAGGTCTTGCCCCAATGAGCCACTTGCAAAGACCGAATTTCCCTGCCTTCCCACCAATCTCCAAGGCTCCTCCTCGCCATGGTCCTTCCCAAGCAGTTGCAAAATGCATCTGTGCACAACCAATCTCTGCTCTGCTCTTTTCATTTCTCTGCATGTTCTAGGACAAGGGTAGGCAACCTAAGGCCCATAGGCCACAAGCGGCCCATGGGGGTCGTTTAACCGGCCCACGAGCTGCCCCTGAACTGAGCCACCCACTCGGCGAGTCCCCTCACACTGAGCTAAACCGGCGCGGCGGAAACCACATATGCTCATGCTCAGACACCAGAAATCGTGGCCATGCACATGTACAATCCAGCCCATGGAGGGATCTCTGCTGGAGTGAACTGGCCCAGGCGAGGTAAACCTTGCTGACCCCTGTTCTAGGAGATCTGGGGGAGGGGAGCTGGTCACAGCAGAAGGGGGAGACTCCCTGGATTCTTCAGCAGTTTGTCTCAACTGCCTCTTGGCCGCCCTCCTCTCCAGCCTCCGCTTCAGCCTTGGTGTCTGAACTGCTCTCTGCCACAGCCTCTTCCTGCTCACTAAATCCTGCTACCTCTTCTGCTTCCAATACCTCCTCCTCCCAGTCTGCTCCTTCCTCTCCCTCTGAGCTATGGCCCATGCATGGCATTAAAAGTTAAGGGAGAGACCAGAGACCTTTCAAGCGTCTTCAAGGACATCAGAATTGTTTCCAGATTACTTTGAGATGAATAGACTACTTCCCTTTCATTCCTGTGTATGAGTTATTGTTCTGTCGGCAGCCATTGAGATGGTTACAACAGATGCATTTGTTATGTTCAGACAACTCATCCCAATACGGTAGCTTTATAATTTACAGGGACATGGTAAGTGAAGAGCGAGAAGGAAGAATGGTAGTTTATATGAAGAATGGGTACAATGACCATGTATCTTTCATAAACAGACATTCCATGTTTGCTATTTTAATTAGCGGAGAAAAAGGAACTTGAAGGCCTCGTGGAGAAGCCATCGGCAGTCTGTACCTGCATAAGCTTTTGAAGATTTATTCTCTTCATTTACCTCCAGATATTTAAAGTAAGCAATACTTCTGTCAGTTATAAGTAGGAAAGAGGCTGTTTCTGAGCAAATGCCAACACCTGATTGGAATTCTCTGAAGAATGCCTGAATGAAAATATTGATTCAGGCAAATATTTCAGAGTCTTAACAAGCAAACCAAAATCATATTTTTTTTTCATTGTTCCACAAGACATATATTTACACCCCTAAATAAATAAATGGCCAGTAAACCCATTCAATGTGTTATTAGTTGCACACATGAGATCACTCACTAGGTCCCTGGCACCTACTGCATTGACTATGGCTCTGGCAAACTTATAGTTTTAATCAGTGGTGACTGGTGGACATTGAGAGTGGTGGGGCAGAAGGCAGAGAGACCAACAAAAGATGGAGCCAGAGTCAATAGCAGGCAGGGCAAAAATGAATTCTGGGTAATTGGGAGCTGGCTAAAGGCAGACTGACATTGGTGGTACAGTGCCTCATTTGTCCTGGTGGCGAACCTATGGCACGCGTGCCAGAGAGGGCACTCAGAGCCCAGTCTGTGGGCATCCATGCCGCAGGGCCATATCTTCCATGCTGGGGGGGTGAGGAGGAGGAGAGGAGGGCTTGCATGCAAGCAGGAGTGGAGGTGGGGATCTATCAGAAGTGGAGTGGAGGCTTCAAGCTGAGAGATCCCCGCCTCCACTCCTGCTTGCTCGCAAGTAGGAGCGGGCAGCTCAGCTGAGGAGTGCCTGGCTGCCTTGAGATGGTGCAGGGGCTCTCAGATGCAGCTTCCGGGCTGCCTCCACCTTCCCCAACCCCAACCCCAGCAACTATTCAGCCTGGCTGTCTTCATGGGGTTGCAGGGGATCTGATGCAGAGGTGGGACTCCTTTAAACTTCTCCCTTGAGGGGAGTGCACCCACGAACCCCTCAACGGAAAGGCTGCACCTCCCCAGCTGAGCAGCCCCGATCCAGCTCCTGTTCCCATGCAAGCAGCAACGCTGCCTAGAAGAACAGCCCAATCCCACTCCTACTTGCCTGCAAGCAGGAACAGGCTGGGGAGGTGGTGGTGGTGAAATCCCATGCCTGCTCACTTGCCGCCCCAGCCCGCCTTCCCTTACTAGGAAAATGGAAGTGTGGCACTCAAAACGGAAGTTACTGTATACTCTGCTTCCGAAAAAGTTCCAAACTGGAACACTCATTTCCAGGTTTGAAGTGTTCAGGTTCCAAGTACAGTGGTACCTCGGTTTATGAACACAATTGGTTCCAGAAGTCTGTTCATAAACTGAAGTGTTCACAAACTGAAGTGAACTTTTCCATTGAAAGTAATGGAAAGTGAATTAATCCGTTCCAGACGGTCCGTGGAGTACTTAAACTGAAGCGTTCATAAACTGAAGCGAACTTTCCCATTGAAAGTAATGGAAAGTGGATTAATCCGTTCCACACAGATCCACGGAGTACTCAACCTGAAGCGTACTTAACCCGAAGCATGGGTGTAATTGGTTCTGGAAGTCTGTTCATAAACTGAAGCATTCATAAACTGAAGCGAACTTTCCCATTGAAAGTAATGAAAAGTGACTTAATCCGTTCCAGATGGGTCCGCAGCGTTCGTAAACCGAAAATTCATAAACCGAGGTGTTCATAAACCGAGGTTCCACTGTAGGTCAAAAACTAAGCTGTTCAAAAACTGAGGTACTACTGTATTTATTTTTCCTAGTTTGAACTGTATTTTCTCTCTCTCTCTCTCTCTCTCTCTCACACACACACACACTCACACACACACACACATGGTGGTGTTTTTCCTTGAGTCAAAATGGGAGTACACCTAAACATTTTTTTAGAAAAAAAGCACTGAGTTATACCATAAAATTATATATCAATGGAGAGATAATTTAATGAGGAATGTAATGTAATAACTTTTATGAAGGATTATTTATTACAACATCAGTCATAAAGAAGAAACATGAAACACAGTGAAAAAATGAGATATACAGGTTAAATTGCTGTGTTGGCACTTTGCGATAAATAAGTGGGTTTTGGGTTGTAGTTTGGGTGGGCACTCAATCTCTAAAAGGTTCATCATCACTGTTATAGACCAATCTACCACCAGCAGCAGCAGCACTTTTCTGCTTCAGCATAAAAATGCCTTCATACACAGGTCTTTATAAGGCAGTTGTCAGTATTTATCAATCAGTACCAAAACATCACAATTCTCTCTCCCCATCGCATATATAAAGCATGATAAAGTTGTCTATACTAGACAAATGCAACTGAATAAAAGCCATTCAGATGTAGGGGAGGGAATCAAACTGTCTGCAGGATTGTTGCTGTCTGGATTTAACTGGTGCTAAATTTATTTCTTTTTAAAGGACTTTTACTAGATAAACCTTTGATATATTACAGGCTGCTGCACCTATTAAGCTCAATGCTTAAAGGTTTAAAGATAATTCAACATTTTAGAAAAAACCCTTTGCTTGGAGAGGGTTCTTTTAACCATTCTGCATTCTTGCTAAACCTTTGAATGCCAATTTTATAGTGAATCTTCATAGGTGCAACTGTCATTTGTGCGTCCCCTCTCCCCCCCCCCCCTCCTACAACATACACAATATATCAAAGATTTACACAGTAGTTCATGCAGTAGCAAATCACAGAGCTACTGAAAAGTACTAGTTGAGAGAGAAAATGTAATACAAAAAAATGTTCTGGGTGGAACAAAAGACAAGTGTTCGGAGGGAGCACAATATCAAAAAGGAGCAAGCTCAAAAACTAAGCATGAAAAGGTAATGGCCACCAGCTTAGGTGGCTTTAAAAGGAACTGAACCGGCTCCTGGAGACAGGTCTCTCAATAGTAGCTATTGTTGAGTTCTGTTGAAGCTTAAGGCTCACGTTCCTCAGTGCAAGCAGTGTTCTGTAGAGGCAGCTAGACATTAGAGAGCAGGCAAGTTCAGGACCTCAGACAGCTCCAAGACTTCTTATCCCAAGACAGCTAAGAAAAGAGCATCTCTTCAGACAGACCCAATCGAAGCCTAATGTAGGCAGACAAGACCTAAAGCAGGGGGAGCCAACTCCCATCAGCCCTAGCCAGCATACCCATAGGTCACGGTTAAGGGAAATTGCAGTTTAGCAATATTTGGAGGGCACCACATTGGCTACCTCAGACCTACCTGTAGACTATGAGAGGTTCTCCCTCCCTAGGGAAGCTGGCAGGATTGTTAAAGGACCCTCACATTTGACTTCTGCAAGACTGGGGAGCAACTACAACAGACTCACCCTCAGTCAGAGTATGGCAGGCCTCCATGCCTCTTAATTCTGCAACAGAATACCATGACTATATAATTGTGCATGTTCCACTGTATATTCTGCAATTCTCCTTGCCAATACGTTTGCTACTGCTTCCTCCTCCAGGCATCACAACAACACTACCTGTTACCACAATGACCAACCCCTTCCTGATCAGGTCAGGAATGTTCACAGGCCACACACACACACACACACACACACACACACACACACACACACTGGCCCTGCTTCACACCTTCCTTGGGTGTTTTTGCCTGGTTGGAACATGCCCTCTGATAATGACACTCACTTGCCTGGTTGAAGGACAGAGACAGATGTGTAGAAACCAGCCCACTGTACATATATAAGATTTCCATTGGTTGTTCCTTCCACTTCTGCCCATCACTGGCATATGGCCCTTGAAAGATTACTCAGAAGGGATAGTGCCCCCCCATCCCCCGGCTATAAAAGGTCCCGCCTGGAAAAAGAAACAAGGGGATGGAAGGCAAGCACTTGTATTTGATGCTTGAATAAAATTACAATTAATGTATATCATAATTGTAGGCAAACAAGATTTGTTTTGATCTTTTTTATAAGGCAGCTTGCAGAAAGAAGATAAGTGCACACTGAAAGCTAGATAATGAAAGCAGAATGAAATACAGATTTTTATTGACTTCTTAACTATTACAAGAATAATGGCACACAGCTTGAATATCATCATCAAATCCCTCTTATTAAATTATAAATATTGAAAAATGTTCACATGCCTTTTTATCTAAAAATTCAGTAGCAATTATCAGTCCTCATAATACTTTAGGGGAAGTAAACCAGACTTAAACAGTATAACCAATAAATCTTAAATTTCCATTTAAAAATTATCTAATGTTAACTTTATCTCTAGCAAATTACTTTTTAGATATATAACAAGGCATTATTCTGTTGGAGAAGCGCAGCCTATTTTCTGAAGTCGCCTGGCCAGCGTATGTCAATCTAATTTAAAATTGGAATTGAAAGATTCCATGGACTGTAAAAAAAAACCACACTCATAAAACTATGTTGCCAATGTGTCTTATTTAAGCTAGATTGAACTAACCAATGATCTGAGATTATCAAAATGGTGATGCAAAGATAGAACTGGTGATGCTAGAGCTGGTGCTGGGCCCTGATCAATTGTCCCCCCCACCCTCAGCAGCTCTGGGATATTGGCACAGGTTTGCTACCTCCTTGGCAGCCCCCCTCAAAATGTCACCTCTACAGAAGCCTCTGGGCAAATAGGAGGTCCTTCTGGTCCCCTTCCATCCAGGGAGGAAATGGTTCAGTCTGCCCCTGGGGTATCCTGGGATCTGGACCTGCCTGGCATGATTCCAAGTGGAAGGGCCCCTTTTCCTGAAGCAGGTCTTTATTCCCCCTTGTTCCTGATGTAGATCTTCGCCTACCCCTTCTTCCCTGGTGGTTGGGGGGGGGCATTTTGTAGTTCACCTCAGGTGCCAAAATGTCTTGGGCTAGCTGTGCCCAAGGCTGATATCCTCAGCACTCTTATCAGGGCACAAGCCCCACAGAGCTCACCAGCAATCTATTGCTCCACTATGACAATCACATCACAAATAGCATCCATTAGTCTTATAACTATAGGTCTTTCCAAGCACACATTATTTACAACTAATCCAGAATGCAGCAACTAGACTGGTGACTGGGAGTGGTCGCCGAAACCATATGACACCGGTCCTGAAAGACCTACATTGGCTCCCAGTACATTTCAGAGCTCAATTCAAAGTCTTGGTGCTGACCTTTAAAGCCCTAAACAGCCTTGGGCCAGTATTTCTGAAGGAGCATCTCCACCCCCATCATTCAGCGCCGAGGACCTTCTGGTGGTTCCCTCACTGTGAGAAGCGAGGGTACAGGGAACCAGTCAGAGGGCCTTCTCAGTAGTGGCACCAGCCCTGTGGAATGCCCTCCTGTCAGATGTCAAGAAAATAAACAACTACCTGACTTTTAGAAGACACCTGAAGGTAGCTCTGTTTAGGGAAGTTTTTAATGTCTAATGTTTTACAATATTTAATGTGCTGTAAGCCACCCAGAGTGGCTGAAGAAACCCAGCCAGATGGAAGGGGTATAAATAATAAAATTATTATTATTGTTATTATTATTATTATTATTAAGAGGAAATCTGATACTTACTCACTGTGAGTATCCAAACATTTTGTTAATTAGTCCTTCTGTTGCTAAGAGATCATGTTTTTGTAACACCAAAACTGGCAATTTTAAATAAAAAGGAAAATAAGATTATTCCCCTAGTTAACACATCAATTTGTTCTCACCAACAATGTCTAAAATGTGGTTGTGTGGGTGTCATCACTAAAAATGAGTGACAGAGTCTCTGCCTTTTTCATCGTTGCCATTTAAATCATTTTTCTTGAATATTATAATATTTCTAAAAATTGATCAAACCACCATAGACATCAAATATATTTAAAATGGGGGGCAGAGAGAGACTTACCAGTATAAAATGTAACTCCATTCCACAGCCAACACTTCTCCTTTCCTTTTAGCAAAACTCCGTAAGTTGGCCCTGTTCAGGGAGGCTTTTAATGTTTAATAGATTATTGTGTTTTATTCTTCTGTTGGAAGCCGCCCAGAGTGGCTGGGGAGACCCGGCCAGATGGACGGGGTATAAATAATAAATTATTATTATTATTATTATTATTATTATTATTATTATTATTATTATTAGTTTGGGACTAAAATGAGTATAACCCTAAGGGAGAAGCCCTGGGTTGTTGTTTTCTTAATCATCTGGAGAACACCTGCTTGCAATAAACATTGGACAATAAATTCATTCAGTATTCCCTATCAAGTTTTTTTATTATTATTATTAAAAAGGGCACTCAGGGAGGAGGAGGAGGAGTTTGGATTTGATATCCCGCTTTATCACTACCCTAAGGAGTCTCAAAGCGGCTAGCATTCTCCTTTCCCTTCCTCCCCCACAACAGACACCCTGTGAGGTGGGTGGGGCTGAGAGACTTCAAAGAAGTGTGACTACCAGCAGCTGCATGTGGAGGAGCAGAGACGCGAACCCGATTCCCCAGATTACGAGTCTACTGCTCTTAACCACTACACCACACTGGCTCCCACTACACCACACTGGAGGAGGAGCCGGTGCTTGTTCCAAGTGGCGATGATGGTGAGGGAGCAGCCTGTCGCCTCTCCATGACCACTGCTGCCAGCCTCCTCCCTTGGGGCTCATATTGACTGCTGGAGAGCAGACAAGGAGGAGGAGAGGTTTCTGTCCCTGAGGCCCAGCCCTGTGTGACATGCTGGCTCTGAGAGGAAGGCAGAGGGCAGGGTCACCCTGAGCAGGAAGAAAGGGGGAGCTGCAGAGCAGAGGGCAAGGGGGTCTTGATTTGACAGGGAGAGGGTGTTTGTGTTTGTGTCTAATTTCCCCCCTTTCTAAAAGTTATTTATTGGTGTGTTTTTCTTTTTGTAAATCAACCCAAGAATAAAATAAAACTGGGATTAAGTGGTTTTCTCAGGATGGTGGAGGGCATGTGTGCTCTGCCCCATTGGTGAAGTATACATGAAGGAGCGTCTCCACCCCCATCACTCAGACCAGACACTGAGGTCCAGTGCTGAGGACCTTCTCGGTAGTGGTGCCCACCCTGTGGAACACCCTCCCATCAGATGTCAAGGAAATAAACAACTATCTGACTTTTAGAAGACATCTGAAGGCACCCCTGTTTAGGGAAGTTTAAAATGTTTGACCTTTTCTTGTGCTTTTAATATTCTGTTGGAAGCTGCTCAGAGTGGTTGGTGTATTATTATTATTATTATTATTATTATTATTATTATTATTATTATTATATTGTGGAGGGTGAGTTGTGGGGGAATGAGAAATTCCTGTTTTTATCTGAGGAATGTTGGAGGGTATGATACAGGTCTCCTAAGAGCTCTCAGTGCCATTAACAAATCACAGCTCACAGTATTCTCTCTGGGAAGCCATGACTGTTCAAAGTATTATGGTACTGTTTAAACGTATAGTGAAGATGTGCCATGGGGTCTTAGGGGGAAAATATCAATTAGTGCAATCCTGGACTTTTTTCTAAGTGCATCTGTGTTCCAACTGCAGTGGAGGAGTGAAGACATATTCCTCTGCCTGCACATGTTGCCCTTTTGGTAAGGGTCAGTCCCATAGCTGTCAGACGTAAGGAAAAAACTAGATCCATAATTGCATGCTACTGTATGGTGAATGTCTAGATTGGTCCTAAGACTGCAATGCTACACTTACTTGCTTGGGAGGAAGCCCTATTGAACTCAAGGGGACCTACTTCCAAGGAAACATGTGTAGAATTGCACTGGTTGGTTTGATAGCCTTGCTTCCTATCCATTTCTCAGTATCTCACTTCCTATTAATATTCTTAGATCTTTAGTGGCATTATTGCATAAAAACATCATTGAGAATTAAAGAAAAGCAGGGAGAAGTGATTTATGAATCTGCATGAATCAACAGCCAAAGCTGATATTTGTCTAAGGAGTATGATTCAAAAGTGAATAATTTTAGCTGCATTTTCTCAGTGAGCCCACTTTAGAACAAATAATTTGTGAATTACAGTACGTAATTTGCAAAATGTTGCTGTTAACATGGGGAGCTCGTATCTTATTAGTGATAATTGAATTCAAAGAGCACACACATAGACACCCAAAAAAACTACATAAGGACATTAACGGCAGCTTGGGGGGGGGGGTACTTGGGTAGAGGCAGCCATTTATGGAGGTCACTTGGTGTTAAGGTTTCAAATTAGAGCAGCAGGGAGCTGTAATGTTTTAAAATTGTACCACATTACCACCTCAATTATGGTAATAACAATGCTCTGAAGTATAAAGCCTTATTGTTCAAAAATATCATTTGTCTATTGTAGTGAAGTTTTAACAGCAGAATATGCAAGACCCAAAATCTTTATTTTACATCAATCTATTACAGTACATGTTTTTCAGAAGCTTGGATTCTAAAACAACACATTCACAATATGATAAACTAAGATTATAAACATGACAAGCGAATCCTGCAACAAAGTATTGCAGTGTGAAGTGCTACTGTTCAGAGTTTCAGTCCACCCACCATACATTCTGGGTTCCCTCCTTTGTGATAGTATTCCAAGGCTACTGAAGAAATCCAGTCCTTATCGGGCTGCTTTTGGGGTCCACCTCCTTTTATGCATTTTTCCCTCAATAATTTTTGTACTTCTACAAACCTTGGGGTTTTCCCCAGCTTGCTATTGTGTGAGAAATGAATAGCTCCACTTCACTCCCCTTTGAACATTGGAAATTATAAATTATTGTGTAAGTGTTATTTCTACAAGTGAGCTTAAAATTCTCTCAGTAGAGCATTCAATTCTATATAGTTCTACAGTTCACATTACTGTTATTTTGAATATTACAGAAATATTAAATACTCTGGTACAAAGAGTCTGATTTCCAATAAGTCTCTTAAATTGTAATGGATGTTGCAATTCACAAATGTCATCTAATCATATGGCCGCATTTTCCCCAAATGCTCTGGGGTTGGACAATTCTGCTGAAACCCAGCAGAGTTTATATAATAGAAAAGTATTAATATTTAAAACATCATTCTCTTCTAGTGATTAAAACTTCATAATTTTCATGGGAGTCCCTGCATTCTAAAGTTCCCTTGATAGTGCCATATTAATAAGATTATTTTTGCTTTGGAAAAGTTCCTGTTCACTTTAGAGGTTGGGGGTGGGGGAATCAATATTAAACTTGAAAATATGTTTAAGGGATCTTGAAATTGCTTTGGGCATAATTTCTTTTAGGTAAAATATTTGTTTATTTATTAAACTTCTATACCACCCTTCATCTGAGGACTACATGGTGACATACAATATACCATGTATCTATTTCCCTAAAAGGGTCACAAAGCCACCTGGGAAGTCTGGTGTCTATCAGCCCTTACTCAGAAGGATCTCTCTTATTCTGGAGTGCAGTTAACAGTGCAGAAAGGAATTAAATGTCCCATGTAATTTCATTGGAGAAATAGCTCTTGACTTTATAGTTTTTTTGACAATAGCCTCTGACAGCTAAAATTAGCTTAGCTTTTATTGGAACAGATAATGAACCTCTCTCATTATCCGTTCATGTATAATCCCGTAAATACCAATTACCCCTAATATATTACATTTACCAAAGAGCTGCTTCTTAATTCATGAGTCTACAAGCAACAACAGGCTACTCTTGAGGCTTCTCCGTCTAATTCTATTGCCAAACAAATATCTAATGTAATAATCATTTTTGTCTTATGTGTTTGAATGTAATCAGTTGATAGGCCTTGTGCAGACAGGATGTTCACTTTCCCCCCCGAACCAC
This sequence comes from Zootoca vivipara, assembly GCF_965207765.1. Classification (NCBI taxonomy): domain Eukaryota; kingdom Metazoa; phylum Chordata; class Lepidosauria; order Squamata; family Lacertidae; genus Zootoca; species Zootoca vivipara. The sequence goes on from NC_142587.1 coordinate 62,827,020, forward strand.
AGGAACATGTTGCAAGCTCTCTTCCTCTTCCAGATTTCTCCTTTCATTCTTCTGGTTAACATTACATGTGCGTTGATCATTACTCTCACCAAGCTTAGCTCAAATTAAAGTTTACAAACCCATTTCTAACTATGACTGCAAACGGATTGTCTCCGTCACCATCATGCCACCTTTGAGTAGGGGACGCTGGTGTCCCCTGAGACTATTAGAACAAACGGCAGGGAGGTAGAAAGGAGTTGTGTGCAGAAAGGAGTTGTGTGCAGGCCAATGAGAGGCACAGCCAACTGATGTTGGTTTTGTCTCCATCCTCCTCCCTGACTTCTACAAAGGCAGCACTAAAGAGGAGGATGCTGACTGCCATTGTCACCCCTTGGAAGGGTTGTAAGTATGCAGGTAGGGGAGGGGGCTGGCTGAGGGCAGACTGAGCTCGTTCTGGCAATGCCCTATTTGCCCTGATTGATCCCTACCCATGAGATTCAAGAGGCACATTTGACAGCGATGAATATGTCCCTGAACCTGAAAAATGGAAAGTCTGTCACTCTCCCCACCATTTCTTCACCAAGTCCAAATTGCCCCCTCCAAAGCTGCTGTACAGTACTGGACTTTCATCACATTTGTTTGCATGTAGTTTTATTAGGTCCAGCATGGATGTTGTGCTCCAGCTCCTGTAATTTCTGATCTTTGGCCATATTGGTTGAGCGTGATGGAAGTTGGACTCCAGCTACATCTGGAGAACCACAGATTCCCCATCCTTGCATTAGACCCTTTGATTAATTGCATTTACCATGAAGGCAACTGCAGGTGTCAATAAATAAAAATAAAAAATAAGCAGGAACAATTCTGCAGCAGTTAACTTTGCTCAGACCTCATTAACTTCAATTTGACAATTTTAGGTTCATGCTTAATTATCTCCCATTGAAGCAGAGGTTCCTAAAAATGACAAACTTTGATTGAATCGTGCCCATTTATTTCATTAATAGCTCAAACAGCTTTCCAGGGTGAATAGCTCTCATAGAAATTGCTGGTGTCTGTTAATAATTGCTTATTAATTCATACTGGCAGTCCAGGGAAATGTAAATAGAGAAAATCATTTGCATATATTTGGTGCCTCCTATTTGAGGATTTCAGGGAACTTTTACAAGTGTCTTGTTTTACAGCTCCTATGTGAATTAGGCAGGAATTATTCTCATTACTTGTAAGCAAGGGAAAACACGGTCTAAGCTCAAATTCCACCTAGGAGCTCAGTGCAGTCACTGGAAACAGATTACAAACATAATGACCTTTTCCCTTTTCCCATTTCTAAAAGGAATGTACGAGGCAACCAACTAAACTGGGCAAGGGTTAGCCTCCATTTCTATTAATATGTTAGATGTCACTGGCCATCTCAGGCTGCAATTCTACGCACAATTCCTCAAGTTTCAGGCTGCAATTCTATGGACAATTCCTCAAGTTTCTTTTTGATTCTTGAGTAATTCAGATTGTTCTTCCAAACCGCACACCCTCTACTAGAGCTGAAATTTGAAGAATGCTCAGTGGTTGTTTACCCCCATTATGCACATTCATAGATAATATATTGAACACCATCTTGCACATACATTCATAGATAATATTAGATGTTATAATTCTAATACAAGAAGAGTATCTTTATAAAAAACAACAACTGGAGGTACTGGCGACGGACATTTTAGGTGCATTCAGTTGATACATGATCGTCAACACAGAGATCCCTTTGGATGTGGAAGAAGGTGGAATGGGGGGGAGTGTAACAGGGCAGGGCACACTTATACATGCTCCACTGACACATGTGGGGGGCAGGAATGGACCCCCCACAAGAAATGGTTGCCACCTGTACTGAAATGTCCATTATAATGGTTAGGAGAGAAGTGTATATACTTCAAGGGCTGGCTTTCCCCATATGAACTGACCTGGAGCCTGTGCTAATCGTCTGAGGACTTTCTTCCTCCATGAGGTCTGGAGGGTAGCAACAGAAGAACGGGCATTTCCTGCAGTGGCTCACCACTTGTGGAATGCTTTCTTGCCTTCATTACATATCTTTAGGTGCCAGGTGAAAACATTCTTCTTCAACCAGGCCTTTGGCTAGTTATACAATCAATGTATTGCTTCATTAGTTCATATGTGGCAACATGGGAACTTGCTTAATTATTTTACCTAAGACATTCATCCAGTCTAATTTCGGGGGCCATAAAAGTCCTCAACATTATATTTCATGATTAAATTCTAGATCTTGAACTCTTGAGTTGTGCTTTATGCAAAGATTTGAATGTGGTACTCGGTGACTCACTGCTTTCGCATATCCGAACAAGGCCTTGACCAGCTGGGTCCTTTTCAGTCACAGTTCAGTCAGCTACAGCCTCCCGAGTGTTTATTGCCATCATTCAACAAACAGTAGCTGTGAATACAGAAAGCACACTGTGTGTTGCAAATGTTGCATAATAGAAAGGTGTTTCCCCCCTTCTCTCAAACACTTTAGAACACTGACCTCTGTGGGACTTGCTTCCAAGTAAATATGCTTAGGGTCGTGCTATTAGTTGTGTGGGCTCTCCGTGCTATATTTTTCCTAACAGGGGAGCAGGCTTAAGAAGATTCACACACATGGCACTGTGGAAAAGACTGGTCCTTGGTTCTGATACTGTTTTTGATTATGGCACTTAGCTAATATAATGGCAAATAACACAGCTGTAACTGAGGGCTGACCTTTTATGCTGTGCTTATTCAGTAAACACTCAGCAAGATGAAGGTCAGTACTAGCATCTTCAGTTTAGCATTTGCTATATCGTATTATGCTCCTCCCCCCCCCAAAAAAAAACCTATACAGAATGAAGTACTGTACATAGTTATCATTCAGCTGTCTTAAATATATTTTCACTCTTTTGGATCTGAAAAGCATTATTATTATTAGTTATATTTGCAATCCACACTACTTTTGAGGTGCTTAAACCAACAACAACCTTGTGAGGTAGCTTTTTGTAAGAAATAACAGCCCAGTTGAGACAGCCAACATCCCAAATAATGGTTCAGGTGATTGGGAACAAGCTATTGTGAGCCTCATTCTCAGGCACTCGCCTTCCCATGTTCTCCATCTTTTGTGCAAGTTTTCTGCAAGCAAATCAGGACGAATCTTCTACAAATAGGTGATATGGAGACGCCTTTAGATTAACTGAGCTTCAGTAAAATAACAATCATCTGCTAATCTGATGCAGAAACTAAGAACAGGCAGCAAAAGTCTTTACAGAAAGCGATAAACATTATTAATACATAGCTTATGAAATAGCACAGTGGAGGCATATAATCGGGTAGGATCTACTTTGGCAGCTGCAACTTTGATGCCTAGAGTGGACTCCGCATGTGAATTGGGCCATGTGCATGATCTCATTCTGGAACTGCTGATAGGGTTGTAAGGTATTCATGAGGGGTTATCCCCTTTAGAGAGAGACATATTCAGATAAGATGAAAGCCACATCATTTGAACATCAACTAAATAATAGTGTATTGTGCTGGGATACAGTACTGTCTGTATGATTGTGTAGGCACCCCATGGCTATTGCATTCATCCAAGCCACAGAGGGCCAGGGATAGCAAGTTAAGGCTCTAGCTGAGCTACCCACTGCAAAGTGATTTTTAAAACTCAAGGGGAGAGAAGAAAATTAAAAGGGATGAAGACAAAGCATTTTGGAGCAGAGAGTGGTGTAAATTGAGTCAGTACAGAGCTTTTTTAAGGCAATGGACCTTCACAAAATTAATTCATGTTGCATAAAATGTGAAATATTTATAATGCTGTTATAATTCCAGTAATTATTTTCAAACTTGACAGGATTAACCCAAGCAGGATAAGTAATGTCTAGAATGAAAAACCACCATATCAGGGCAGAAGAAGTCCCATCTAGTCGTCCCCTGACACCCAAAGTACAAGCAGAGTTGGTTCACGTGTGACTTTTCATGCGGGTGTCACAATCTGAAACTTGAAGTACTCAAGCACAATTTCAACTTCCCTGTCATTCCAGGATCCAACTGCTTCCATTGGCAGTCTCCTGCTACTTATTTAAAGCATTTTTTGTTGTCGATCTTTTTGTTTTTAGAAATGCATTCCTCAAATTCTTTTTTACCATCCCTTAATGCCTGCTTGCATTTCTTTTGTCAAAGTTTGTGTTCCTTTTTGTTCTCCATATTTGGGAAAGACTTCCATTCTCCAAAGGAAGCCTTCTTGCTTCTTGTAGGGTCGGAGAACCTACAAGATGTCTTTCTTGATCTGGAATAAACATTGAAATAAGTATTTAAACAATAGGTGCTTGCTGTTTATCATTTCATTATTAAGAAATCTGCTCGTTAACACTTGCATCCTCTTGGCCCTTGCGTAATCTTTACTGATCCAATCCAATCCAATCATGACTATGCCTCACTGCCTCGGTATCGATGTTTTCACTGAGCTAGCCACCATGATACAAAGATATATTTCCAGGTTGTTCACAGCCAGTTCAGTGCCTATATGTACATCTTTTTAAAAGTTGCCACAATGTGTGTTACTTTGAATCAAGATTGAGGTATGTAGCCGTGTTGGTCTGATGCAGTCGAAATAAAAAAAAATTGTCCAGTAGCACCTTAGAGACCAACTAAGTTTGTTCTGGGTGTGAGCTGTCATGTGCATGCAACAAACTTAGTTGGTCTCTAAGGTGCTACTGGACAATTTTTTTATTTATTTCAACTTTGAATCAAATTTGCATTTTGTTTCCCATTTAACCACCTTGGAGAGGTCTTTTGTTACCTTTTCTTTTTTTTTCAAGCTTTTCATAGTCCATATGCTTTTCTGCCTCCCTGAGTAGTATGTAAGTATATTGATATCTATTGAATCACTGCTATCTAAATCTAATAGAATGATTTAATGCAATATGTAGTTCCATTTTGTCAGATCTCTTTTCATAAGTCTTACATGATTTATCCTAAACTGCATATTATAGATGATGTGACAAGCTCACATTTCCAACAAGAAATTCTATTAAATTATCTATTAAATTATATTTGATATAAAAGGACATAAATACAAGGGACAAGATGGAATCTTTGAACTCAGGCAAAGAGGGAGTTAGCAACCTAGAAACGTGCAACATTCAGTTCTGGGAATCCGCATCACAAATGTAACAAAAAATACAAAGCACTTATATTTTGCAGCTTTCTCTCTTTTGGTTAAGTTGTCCCACATTTACAATGGTCATACGTAGCTTAATTTTACACACGGCCATTTCAGTGTGCAGAATAAACATTGTGACACACATTGCAGCTGCTTCCATATGGTTCATAGCTGCCAAGTTTTCCCTTTTCTCGCGAGGAAGCCTATTCAGCATAAGAGAAAATCCCTTAAAATAAGGGATAACTTGGCAGCTATGATATGGGTAATTTATTATGAGTTTATTTAAAGCATTAATACCCTATATTTCAGCTGGAAAGGCTCCCACAGCGCTCGGTATTCTGATTTGTAAAAATAGCACAACTTTCCTCAGCCTTACAATCTAAAAAGGCAGTGAAGGAAGAAGAAAACAAACAAATTCAGGCACACACTTTCTTCACTCACTTTTTCCAGGGGACTTCCATGGTGCCATGAAGATCCCCCTCCCTATTCAGATCAGAAAAAGCTCTTCAGGTCCTGTTTTTACTGCTTCTCAGAGCTCAAAAAAAATCTGACTTTTAATGAAACAGTTGCAGTATTTCTCTCATCATAAATGGCCAATAACACTGCTATTCTGGCCAGGTAACAGCCTTTATATATGACCGTCTTTCCCTCTTGTGCATGGATGGTTTTGTTTCGGCTGCGTAAGAATCTACACTTAGATAATGCAATTGCTAATAGTGACTAGATGATAGATAGATAGATAGATAGATAGATAGATAGATAGATAGATGATAGATAAGTACAATCCCATACTGAGAAGTAAGTCCCATTAAGGTCAATGGCTTTATTCCCAGGTAAATGTGCATACAATTTACTGTATGGATTGCAGCCTAAATAAATAACATATTGCTGACTAGAATAAAAATCAAGAAAACAGTATGTTAGATATGAGCTATTCTATTTGGCAGATATGGCTTGCTTAATTGGTTTTTGCTTTATTAAAATCTACCGATACCCTGACGTAGCTTACCTAAAACTGCCTATTTCACAGCAACAGAACATAAAACTTCTAGTGTGATTTCATGAGTGGAGGCCTATCACGTCAGGAAAATAAGAATTCAATCCACTGTTTCCAGTCAAACCAAGTACCATGAAAAGTTCATGTTTTCATTAGTGCTCACTAACATCCCTTTTACATCATGGTTTCTTTGACCTGAAGGCCATTCTGTTCAGCTTTTGATAATTCATTAGTGCCATGTCTAAAGAGAGTTAGCAAAATTCCCTATTCACTTTAAAATGACATTCATATATCTACCATGTTTCCAGTGTTTAATTGGTTTGTGACAATCATCTAAGAATCCTTCACTTCTATGCTTGCAAGGGCAACACAATCCCTTGCAAAAAATTTTTCAAAAAGTCAGCTATTTTGCTAATCCCAGGAATTATGAATCTTTTAGAAGTAGGTACCTAATTGTTTTGTTTGTTTTTTAACAAACCATAATTTAATTGCACACTTGGGAGACAGTAAATATAATAAAAGGGCAATTGGAACATGTTCATGAAAATCAAACCATTATTATGCTGCAACAAACTCAGCAGAAGTATCTTCTGTTACTCAGGTCAGAAACTTCGTGGTTTACCTTCTGTAAAGGTGTTGGTGCTCAGAGGCAATGTATGAATAATGTATAGCAAGCATCCAGTTGCCTTCTTCTGTGCAGAATCTGAATAACCTTCGGCACCTAAGCCTACTGTCAATAAAGCCCTGGTTCCAATATCACAGGTTTCAAAACATGCACACTTTTCCCCTCAGAGAAAAGATGCCTTAGAAAGAGAAGCTAAACATCTATGTTTTCGAAGGACACCCACAATTTGTTGCATCAAATCCAGCAAATTATGTACCTGTACTCCCCAATGGCATGTTCTTTAGACACAAAATTGTACTGGAGGCAGTATAATGGTGTTAGGAAACACTGAGTATGGAGGCTACCACTGTCCTCGGTATGAGAAATGCTACATCGAATCAGGAAATTGTTTTATAGAATTAGGCCAGAATCCAAGGAACTGTACAATTAGATCTGGGCATCCAAGAGTGCTTTAGACCTCTGCTTCTCAAACAATAGCCCCGTGTGCCACATGAAAGACCCTTTTTGAAACTGATAAGAGTTTGAGCTATGATGTGGGGATCTGTGGTAAAAAGGGGTGGATTTTTATTTATTTAATTTTAACTCCACTGACAAGCTGAAGCCTTTGAAAAGGCCTAAATAGCTCTCTGGGTCTGAGCCTTAGGTTTTAAACTTCAAGGTTTTGTACTAAAGTGGTTTCCCAAACAGTGGCTTGAGAGTGCCAAGAGATTACTAGAATGCTGTGATGGCAGCATAAAGGCTTTTGATGGCAGATCAACATTAAGGTTAGAAAATCTGGAGAAATGCCATGAGGATCTAAAGCACAAAGATAAGACTCTTGCATTTGATAAAATGGAGAATATAAGTGATATTCGTAGCTATATTTGGAATGCTGTAGGAGGAGAAAGACACAAGCCATTCAAATGCATTTTTAAGAGTGACAGCATATTCCTACATATGTCTATTCAGAAGTAGACATGGAAGGATCGGTCAATTTTGGTTCCTCTCCATTTCTCATTTTTCCAAACTTTCCAGTCTCCACATTTCTGCGGCAATTTCCCAGTCATCAGCATTTTAGTGGGAATTCGGTTTTGACTAATATACATGTTTTTTGGCAAACAATGTTGCCTAACAGAATGCAATTTGTCATGTTATTTCTGCTAATACCTCCATATTTGTGCACATTTATCCCTAATACTTGCATTTGTTGGAGAACTGCATCGCAAAATTCAGATAACTCTTAATTTCAAAGGATGTCTCATGTTTCTATTCTGATAGTGTTCACTTTGGGAACAGATTTGATAGATTCACCTATAAATATGAAGTGAATCAAACTCCTCCCCGATCCCTACTCAAAAACAATTCCTTTTGAGTTCAGTTGGGCTTGCTCCCAGGTAGTAGGCACAGGATTGCAACCCTGTATGCATATTTCTGGGAATAAACTCTACTTCTGAGGAGACATGCATAGACCCCTGGCCCTCCTCCTGATTCCCTCTCCCCAGAGCCTTAAAGACTTCCAGCCGTGGTGGGTGAAAGTTTTCCTTTGGGAAACCGCGCTTCGCAAGATGAAATTTTTGCAATACGAAATGACTCATAAAATGAATTAATTTCGTCTTGCGAGGTATCACTGTATCATGGCTTGTTTTGCTCCAATAAGCTATGATCAGTAAGCCAATAACAAACCTTGGCTACAGATCATGGTTTGTTACAAGTGAAGCAAACTACATACGTGGTCCAGGTATAATGCTAAGCCAGGGGCAATGTTTTTTGTCCTTCCAGCATGTGCAAGGAGCAGTGACGTGATTGTGGTTCACTGATGGACATTAAACCATGGTTTATGAGTTACCATGATGTGTGAATAGAGCTATTGTTTGCTAGATTTGTTGTAATTTTATTAGAAATAGCAGTTTTGCCTGAAAATATATTCCCCTTCCTTTAAAAGAAACATTATTTACCATATTAATAAGTAGACTACGGTATTTAAAAATGTAATTTACTTTAGTTGTTGACTATTTGGGATGTCAGACTCTTTTTATCTATGATTTATTTGCCTGCATATATAGTGCCTTCCTTTTAAAGGAAAGGGGTCCTTGGAATTCGTGAATTTCATTGAAATAAATGAAAGGAAAATGTTCTTCTCTGTAATTACATTTAAATAAGCAGATAATCCTGAAGAGCAACAATGCTTTTCCCAGCAAGACTACATGGAAAAGACTAGAAGAGGCTCATAAAAGTCTTTTATTTCAATTAGACTTAACATAGAATTAAATGTTTATGGATGATAGAAAACGGTAGTTATGTTTTGTCTTTATGTACTTTCAGTGATATTTTTAACACCATATGCACAGTGGTGAAAATTACACATTTTATGATATTAAAGTTGTTTATTTCTCCAGTACATGATCTTGTGAAAATGTAAGCACCGTGGAGTCACGCATCGACACATGAATCATGGAATAATAGAATTGTAGAGTTGGAAGGGACCATGTAGATCATTTAATAACCCAGCCCCCTGCAATGCAGGAATATTTTGCCCAATTCAGGATTCGAACCCACAACCCTGAGATTAATAGCCTCTTGCTCCACCAAGTCATCTATCCCAGCTGTGTTTTATTACAAGAGTATTTTAGATAGCAGTGTAGGGACTTTACATAGGAATAGTCACATTTGTAATGTGATTGCACTCAGGTTCCTCATCTGCAGGGACAAACTGTGTAACAGTCACACACTGTGTAATAGTCATATGCCCTGGCATTGAGTTCAATCCACAGTTCAGTTAAGCAAAAGCATTGGATGACAGCAAGGTTATTCTCATAAATATCAAAGGAGTAACACCTTTTTGGGCTAGTGTCTTCTGCCTGCAGAATTGGGCTAATTTTGCAACACATCATGATTTTTGTTTTATGATGCCATGCAGATATACCTATTAATGTTTGCCATTATTATTATTATTATTATTATTATTATTATTATAGAATTTATATACCGCCCTATACCCGGGGGTCTCCTCAGCAGTCTCCTGTTGCCACAATAAGGATGCAGCAATAACATGTTTTAATTTTTGTTTGTTTGTTTAAGGGCTTAATTAAAGAGTAAGATCAACAAAACTCCAGTGACCCCTTCTTTTTTTAAAGAAAATAGAGAGCCCACTTCAGGAAGCAGGCTTTTTTTTAAAAATGGTATAACCAGAAATGTACAACACTTAGGGCTCTGCTTGTAAGGAGGTCATACAACAGTGCATCAAGCCATTGTTATTCTGCATGTTCCAGTACATTTCCATGTCACTTTCCTTACTGCAAAAAAATCTTTTTTTGGGGGGGAGTAGATTTGTTGTAGAAGAGTGCCAAATCCGCTTCAATTGTGAAACCTAATTCAACTGGTAGGCAGTTGAATCCCATGTGCAGAATGACAACAGTCTGGAAGTGGCCGTGGAGTACAATTTAGCAGAACAGCATTATCGAAAGGTGGTTAATAACAACTTTTGACAAAGAATACAATAGTGGGGTTTTATGTGACAGCTACATACATTGAACACTGTCCAACAGAGGATGAGATGGTTGGACAGTGTTCTCGAAGCTACAAACATGAGTTTGACCAAACTGCGGGAGGCAGTGCAAGACAGGAGTGCCTGGCGTGCTCTGGTCCATGGGGTCACGAAGAGTCGGACACAACTAAACGACTAAACAACAACAACACATACATTGATTTCTGTAAAGTATTGCAGATCAAAATACTTTGAGTTAAAATATTAGTCTGTATATATGGTAAGTGCACATAAAGGAAGTTAAGTCTGGAGGCGAACAATCATTTGTTCCTTTATTTATATACGTGACAAGAAAGCTTAATTCTTTTCCACTGTAGTGCTGTGCTCCACATCTCTCTCTCTCTCTCCCTCACCCACCCACCCAACCAACCACACTTTCTCCCCTGCAGCTTTGCAGCCATGTGTTCAAAAGCATTTAGGAAATGGTTTTACGTGTAGAGAATCTGCTTGAGGGATCTGCTGTGTTTTGAGCTCAGCATCATCCATTTTCATTTTTTTAAAAAATGGAGAGAGAGAGAGAAGGAAAGATCAAATAAAAGTTTTTAAACCTCCCTGTTATTAGACTGCAAAGCATCTGAACTCCTGGAATTTATTATAGCATGCCTGCTTTGGATGCTACCCAGCAATTTTTTTTCCTAGGTAGAGTAGGGGTAACTATGATAGAAAGGAATATTATACAATAAAACAGGAGAAGAATCGTTTAGCAGGAAGTGGGTCTTGAGTTTAGCCCAAGTATGTGACTTGCTGTCCTTCGCTTGGTAAGAGATTTCTTTCAAGCTGCCATAATCTTTCTTCATGTGCAGTTTTTCAACAATGTGGAGTTAAGGATTAGCAGACCACCTTTCGCCAGCTCTGTCCATTTCCAATTCTGAATGGATTTGGAGGATATCAGCTGGATATCTCAAATCCATCCATTGTTATTAAACCAGATGCATTTTGATTGTGTCCTTGGGAGTGCAGTGGAGCCTCAAGGCTCTCTCCATTGCTCCTTATATGCCTATCTGATCTATGCTATGCACTGAAGAAATATGAAGCCTGACTGACCATGCTGGGCTGAACCCCCACTTCAATTTGCTTAAATGACAATAATTCCTCACTGCACCCACTCACAGTGTGACAGTCTCCTCACCCCTCCCCAACTCCTAGTAACAGCACCATAACCAAGTTGTGCAGATACAACTGTGCACATGCAAATTAACACAGGAGCACACAAAATAAATGATGTTCAAGGCAAAAGTACGGGAGGCAGTTTGAAACAAACGCTGCATGAAAACGGGGTTTATGCAGGGTTGTTCTTTGGAAATAGCCTCCTACATTTTTGGTGCAAGGCAGGGCCACCTTGACCTACAAGCAATTCCCTCAGGATGCAGAGCATCTTAGGGCCACAGCCAGGCTGTCCTGACCCAGCTTTCACCATGACTTTCACTCATCCTTATCCACTCACCTTTTCCCCCCACAAAGCATTTCATGACATCTGGAAGAAAAGAATGGAAATGAAATATTTTCTAGGGATGCTTTTATTGCCTGCTGTGAAAGAGAGCACAGAGAACAAAGCACTTTTAGATGGACAGAGCACAGGCTGACGTGAGGTCAAAGGACAGCCTTTTCCACTGCCCACTGACATTTGCAGGCCAATGTCAACCAAGAGTCAACATTTGTTATATTTTCTTTGAAGCACAAATGGAAAAAGAAATGGGCCAGGGGAGGAAAGCACAACATCCTGTGGTCTAAACCACAGAGCCTAGGGCTTGCCGATTGTAAGGTTGGTGGTTCAAATCCCCGTGACGGGGTGAGCTCCTGTAGTTCGATCCCAGCTCCTGCCAACCTAGCAGTTCAAAAGCACGTCAAGTGCAAATAGATATGTACCGCTACAGCGGGAAGGTAAACGGCGTTTCCGTGCGCTGCTCTGGTTCGCCAGAAGCGGCTTTGTCATGCTGGCCACATGACTTGGAAGCTGTACACCGGCTCCCTCGGCCAGTAAAGCGAGATGAGCGCCACAACCCCAGAGTCGTCCATGACTGGACCTAACTGTCAGGGGTTCCTTTACCTTTACCTATATGTAAAGGTAAAGGTAAAGGGACCCCTGACCATTAGGTCCAGTCGTGACCGACTCTGGGGTTGCGCGCTCATCTCGCATTATTGGCCGAGGGAGCCGGCGAATAGCTTCCAGGTCATGTGGCCAGCATGACAAAGCCACTTCTGGCAAACCAGAGCAGCACATGGAAACGCCGTTTACCTTCCCGCTGTAGCGGTTCCTATTTATCTACTTGCATTTTGACATGCTTTCGAACTGCTAGGTTGGCAGGAGCTGGGACCAAGCAACGGGAGCTCACCCCGTCACAGGGATTCGAACCGCCGATCTTCTGATCAGCAAGCCCTAGGCTCAGTGGTTTAACCACAGCGCCACCTGGGTCCCTTTTACCTATATGTAGACTATTTAAAAACTGTGATGTTATAAATACATTTATTTTATAGATGATATACCCTTTTAATATACAGTAATTCGATTGAAACCTAGGCCTTGAAATACATTTCTGTTCTTCATAGGGCTATGAAGCTGAAGAAAGTCTTGTTCTAGCCTTTTCTTATGTGAGTATGCGGGTGTAGGTTACAAAATTATTAGCAAGAAGCTATCTTATTCATTTCACATTAAGAATTATGAGCTAGAATGAATGTCGCTTTGATTTGCCTGGTGAGGTAACTCAACAGGTTAAGAAGTGATTTCAAATAACCAAACTGTTTCGGAAGAAATTGACACATATCAAAATTCATGAGTTGACATATTGGGTGTGTGTGTTTTAACCGAGAAGTCTAGATCATAGTGATCATAGCTGCCAGGAATTGGACTTGAAGCAACTGATAAAGCCCACAGATAGATGAGAATAGTAAAAAGGAAAAAATTCTCTGTGTGTGTGTGTGTGTGTGTGCGTGAGAGAGAGAGAGAGAGAGAGAGAGAGAGAGAGATTTTACACACACTATGTATCATTTTAAAGAAACAGGGAAGTGAAATCCTCATACTTAAACCACATTGAAATTTTATTCCAATATTTAAATACCACTTGATATTCACTAAATTTGTATGCTGTTTGCTACATCTAGTAGTAGTAGTGATAATAATAATAATAATAATAATAATAATAATAATAATAATAATAAAGCGGCCCCAGCCAGTCTAGTTTGCATCTTGGGGATTTCATTTTTCAATGTAGATCAGGACAATCAAGAACTAATTAGTAATCGTTACAGCAATAGAAATGACACATACAGTAAATGGAAATGGAAACAAAACCAGCTAAAGACAATTTAGTCCACATTATGTATCGTGCTTCTGACTCATCTAATGTAGGTAGACTAGGAAGGAAATCTTCCCACTTCACTGAGTTGGCCAGGAATAAATGTCCAAGAGCTTCTTAACAAAAGGATGGGTTTCAAATACTGTTCTGGTTTTTCTGCAAGGGATTCTGAATTTTTGTATTTCAGATTTATGACTCCTTGCAAAAACAATTGGGGCCCTGTTTCAGAGCAAATTGGATTATGACATCCATATCTCCTTAACCTTTTAAAAATGTGTACAGATAACACAGATTATGAGTTATTTTACTACTGCACTGACCCAGCTTGGAACACAGGAGCCATTTAATTGCAGTACAAACGTGGTTTCATCGCCAAGAAGCCATTGACAGAGGTTTATTAAATGTACTGCATAGCCATTAGTTCAAATGCAGTGGCTCTGCAAAGTGCCTTTCAAGGTGTTGACTTTATTTTTCAAAATGCCATTTGTACGGCTCGTTCTTCCCTCTCTGTGGCAATCCAGCACTCACTACTATCACGAATAGACTTGCCAGCAGGATTCTGTTTCCAGCTGGTTTCTATAGACTGGAGGTTCTGACCAGAACTGGCAGAACAGAACTCAAACTGTTCCAAAGAAACAGGGTCTATTATCTACCTTCCTTAATGCTTGCTGTGTCACCATATGAATGCAGTGGATACTAATCATAGGAACATTGAGACACACCTTTTTATATAAAGGCCCGTGTGTGTGTGTGTGTGTGTGTGTGTGTGTGTGTGTGTGTGTGTGTTGGTGCAGCTTTCCAAAACCCAGGAAACACGAACTCAAACCCTTACAACATTTATTAAAAAGAAAGAACCAATGAAAAGAACAAACTATTTGAAAATGGACAGAGGCTGATAGCCGGGTGTTGTCTCCTTTCCCACCCGCCACCCACCTTCCTTTAAAGCACTTACTTGTAAGCAGTGAATGCTCACTCTTAGCCTCTAGATTCTCTATTCGGGGACAATGATTCTGGGGGGAATGAAGAATTGGGAATATTGCACCGTAATTTCAGGCACACAACTAGCTAATAGAGAACCCACAATCCCTTCCTGCTTCTTCAGTCCTCCTGCCTCAGCTAGCAGACTGTGGGGATAGTGCCATTACACAATTTAGTTACCGAGTCAGGACCAGCAGGAAATAGCTGGTTTCCCATGGTAACCGGTGCTGGTTGTCCCTCTACTTTTGTGTTATGCCACACTCCTGTGGCAGCCATTTTGTGTTATGCCACACCCCCTCTGTGGCTGCCATTTTGGGACTGGCATCCCCCAGCCCTCTCTCAAATTCTAAATGTGCCCACTCATCCAAAAAGGTTGGTGACCCCCCCCCCCGCTCTAGCATTTTAACAAAGAGCAAACATAGGGACACATTAGAACAATAAACAGCCAACATTTTAATATTTTGTGAGGAGAAATTAATGTAATAAATTGTATTAATCACTGCTTTGAACTGCATGCATTATTATTGCCAAAACTAAGTAATGGCAAGTAATTAAATATTTATAATACCGGTTGCTTATCCTGTAGCCTAATTTTTATTTTTAACTCAGTTTTTTTTTAAAAAAATGAATGCAACTGTTTATTGTCAAACAGAATATAAGCCAATATCTAGATCTAGATCTATTATTGTGCTGAAGCATCAAAGTTTTTCTTTCCATAAATTCTAATTTTTTAAAAAAAAAACTGGTATAGTGCCAGGGCCGGATCCAAGTTTAAGAGGCGAGGTCAGTGATTGGCCCTGTGGTGAGGCCTCTCCCTGTGTCAATGGGCACCCTTGGTATCTAGTAGCAGGGATGGGCTGCAGCTTCCTTCCAATCAGCACCAGGTCAGCCACCATTTTTATTCCCCGTAATGTGATGTGATACCAGGGGCACTGAAGGAAATTGTTATTCCTTGCTGAATGGTGTAGGTGTTGTTCTCTATCTCGGTGACACTCCTAAAAACGGCTGATGCTATCTTGGACTTGCCAAGAAAATTCAGACAAGCCAGTCTGACATTACCTGCAGAGAGACAGTCAAATAAATGAATAGACGAAGTGGGTGAGATAATTAAATGTGCTCAGCTTCATTTAAGATAGCTAAACCACTTTAGGAAGGTTGACCTAATTGTGTTTGAAAGTACTACGATTTATCAGGAAGCACATGAATCCAGATAACTGTGATTTACGTGGCCGAGTTTATTTATTTTTTATAAAGCCACACTTTTCAACAGAAATTGGGAATGAGATTGCTGGAACAGGATTGGCTGCAATCTGTTAAGCAGCATCTTATGGCGAAGGAACTAACCTAAGTAACAGTCATAGGGCATTAATATCCTAAGTTTTAAATCTGCACTATAGTCAGGGCCATCTTTAGCATTTGTGGCACCGGGGTGCAAAAAACTGCCCAGCACCCTTAACTGGGGGGGCAGGCCAAAGTTATTGAGCTTTTGGGGGGCAGCTCAGAGTTGTTGAGCTTTGGGGGGGGCATGCAACTCTCTCCCATGCCTCTGCGGGTGGAGGGAGGAGAGCAGTCCCCGCAGAGGCTTGGGAGGGAAGCTGCATGCCTCGTGTGAGCAGCGTGCGTGCGCTGGGTGGGCCTCTCAACAGCCCACCAATCCCAGGTGCGCAGGAGGGTGGAGCCGGCCAGCTGCCTCAGCACCCGCAGCAGAAAAGCCTGCAGTGTTCCAACTCTGCAGCGGCTGTCGGCTGGTCTGGCTCTTCAATCCCCAGACTCCAAATCTCGGCCCCAGACTTTCGGCCTGGTGCCCCTGAGAGCCCGGCGGCCAGGTGCCCCGCACCCCTAGCGCCTACGGGTAAGCCGGCCCTGACTATAGTCCTACTCAGAAGTTGCTCTCATGTGTTCTTAGAACATGTGAGGGTAGACCAGGCTGTGACGATTAACTACACTCCTTGGTGCCTGCGCATCCAGTGTGAATACCTGGAACAGATTGTTCATGTATTGAGATGTACAAGCAAAAGGTTTCCACAAAATCTTTGCATGGTAGTCTTTGCAAGCCTAGCTGCAGGCATGAAGGCTCCGTCCCTATGGATGTCTGTACTGTACATGCAGACACCAGAGGGCAGGATTTGTCAGCCAGAGAGGTGTAGGGGGCTTGGCTACTCAGTAGCCTGTCTGCCCCCCCCCACCTCCTCTGGCATTTGGAGAATGCAAAGATAAAATCTCAGTACTATGAATCATCAGCTTTTTTCTGCAGTGTAAAAACAGTGATTATTTCTTCCTAGTTAAGTATATATATCAGGCACTTCAGAAAAATAATTCTGCCTCAGTTACAGTTTATTACTGCTGGATTCTATACATATCTTGAATTCTCTACAGCAGGGGTCCCCAGACTTACCGGGCTTTGGGCCGGAGGGGAGTGCGTGCGCAGCGGGCCGGAGGGCGGGGGAGTGCGCGCCCCTGCACATGTACACACACACTTACTGGGGCGGTGGCGCGCTTCCAGGTCGGAAAAAATTGCCGAAAATCGTTTGTGCGCATGCGTATGGGCCTCCCCCGACCCGTAAGTGCACCGGAAATGACCTCTTCTGGGTCGGGAGAGGCCCATACGCATGCGCACAAACAATTTTCAGCGCTTTTTTCCGATCTGGAAGATCGCCGCCGCGCTGCGCGCCGTAAGAGCGGGTGGTGGCAGCGGGAGGCAGGGGTCGGCACGGGCCAGATTGGGTCTACAGCAATGGTTCCCAAATTGTCCCCCATGCAAGGACTTGAAAATTAAATTTCTCTGGCGGAAATAGGGATCTCCCGTTCCATGATGATAATTTTACTATTTATACCCCACACATCTTACTGGGTTGCCCCAGCCACTCTGGGCAGCTTCCAGCATATATAAAAACATAATAAAACATTAGACATTTTTTTAAAAACTTCCTTATACAGGATTGCCTTCAGACAACTCAGGGGTCAGATAATGCCTAACCCTCCAACATTTCTCCAATTAAAAGAGGGACATCCTAAGGAAAAGTGGGACATTCTGGGATGAAATCAGAAACCAGGATGGCTTCTCTAAATCAGGGACGTCCCTGGAAAATAGGGACACTTGGGGGATCAGCCATTTTTCGGCCTATTGTGCCCATTGTAATGCATTGTTTGTATTGAGTTGAATTCCATATGATTCAAAAGTGTAATAAAAGAAAATACAATATAAGAAATAAAGAAGCCAAACTTTAAAATTTATATAACTGCACTTGATGGACTGTCTCCCATCTTCAAACACAAATTTGTAGATTTGCCGCAGATCTACAATGAATGAAACCCATGGGCCACTAGAGGTTTGCAGGCCACAGTTTGCGAAGCCTTGCTCTACAGTATTTATCCTCAAGACTTGCCTATCAGTTAGGCCATGTGATTATGTTTGTTTTATCAGTCAGAAACAGGGGGATGTAATAACACTGAGATAGATTTGGGTTTCCCAAAATCTCAAAAACATTCCATGTCCCATTGGTTTCATAGCAAGACTGAATTGCTTAAAGCTTCTAAACTGATCTGAGTAATTAAAGTGAAGCCAGTAGGATCCGGGGGGA
Source organism: Zootoca vivipara (assembly GCF_965207765.1). Lineage (NCBI taxonomy): Eukaryota > Metazoa > Chordata > Lepidosauria > Squamata > Lacertidae > Zootoca > Zootoca vivipara. The sequence continues at coordinate 62,845,160 of NC_142587.1, forward strand.
TTCCCTGATAACCATAGTAAAGCCATGCTTTTAATATCTGATGAATTGTTGTATTTTAATCTTTGTTGGAAGCCACCCAGAGTGGCTGGGGAAACCCAGCCGGATGGGCGGGGTACAAATAAATTATTATTATTATTATTATTATTATTATTATTATTATTATTGTGTTATTTTACTGTGGGCATCTTAATGGCAATACTGGAATCTGCATTTAGCATCAAGATTGCCACGAAAATTGCTATGTGAAATATCTTAGCTTCTTCCAACTATGCCATCCTAGGTCATTTACAAAGATATAGAAAGTAAGAAGAGTGGTTCCTTCTGTTCCCCAACTTGCATGACATATTACAGCAGGATTCGTAGAGGTCTATGCAAACCTTTACTAATAATACCTTGGGGTAAAAATTAAGGTGGGTCTGTTAACTGCTAAGCAGGGAAATTATTTAAGGCATCCTCATGGGGAGAATGGTCTTCCATGAAGAGATTTAGAGCTGGTTAAGAACCCTAAATTAAAACTTAATCTGCCATTAAATCTTAATCATGAACATATTTTGCATATTTCATTCAATTTGCAGCTATATGGAACTGCAAATTATGCATTAGTGTGCATTAGGGTGGTAAGTAGCCCCAGGACACCATTTTTAAAAAAGAAAGAAAAAGAAAGAGTGGTTCATTATTCTTGTTAAGTTTTCTTCAGCTGATTTAAGCAAGCAATAAGGCAGGTTTCAGAGGAGGCTGCATTTAGCCATAGAAGGAAGAAATGATTCTCACCACTGCACAATGACTCAGAGTAGTGGGAAGGAAGTAATGACACTTATCTGAAGGTACCACATTCAGTTCTGGACACTGCAGTTTAAGTAGGATGATATGCTGGAAAGAAATCAGGGGAAAGCTACAAAGATGGCAAATTCTCATCAGGACAAGTTGAAAGAACACATTCTCTTTCAGCCCAAGTTCATCAGGTATTTGAAACTACCAACATACTCTCCCGGCCTCAAACTTCTTTTATTCTAGGCTAACACGAGTGTAACAGTGATTTCCACTCTATAGCTCCAAGTTGATACTTCAAGCCTATTGGAGAGCAGAATTTCTTTTTCTATGGAAAACCTAGAACAGGGTCCAATAAAGGAGCTGAGAGGCAGCATTTGCATCCTGAAAAGGAGGGAATGTAAAATTGAAGAAGTTGGATGTAGGGAGCTTCTTCTTATATGGTAAGTCTAATCAGACCCCCAGGAAAACCCACAGTTTAGTCCGTCTGTATTTTATTTTCTTTGCACTATGACACAATGATGCTGCATGGAAGTAGGTAATTTGATGAGTTACAATTTATTGGTCCGCTCCAACTGCTCTGGCTTGTGCATAGGAAAATGAAATGTCTCCTGTGAGAGATTTGCGGCTTCCCCTGTTGGATGTTTTCAATTGGAGAGGTATAATGTTGCTTCGCATTTAGTCTGGGACACAAGGGAATAAAATAACTAAACATGAGCATTCTCATTCAGAAAGTTCTTCCTGTTGATTGTGCTCTAAATCATCTGGCTGTTTTGAGCAGTGCATAGAAGCATAATTGCTTTTTATTCCCCTTCCAGCCTTAACTTTTTACCCTTTTTCGTTGTAGGATGGATTTGTTGATGTACAAAATGCTATTATACAGAACCTTTCCTCCTCTGTATATTGTAAAACATTTTGCTTTTGCGATGCACTTTCCTTTATACATGTAAATTGATCTTTTAAAAAATAAATGAATGAATATCCAAATCATAAAGAGGTTAGATATTAAATATTGTAGGTGGGAGGGTCCTCTTTTTGCCACTGCTCTTGTAAAATGAGTTTCCTGTTGTTTAAAGCAGTCTAATAATTTTGTCTTTCAGCATGGACTGTATTCTCACTAAAATTAATTGTCTAATCTAGAGGCAGCCAACATGGTGTCCTTCAGATGTTATTACAGTTCTCACCAGCTTCATTCAGCATGGCCAGAGGTCAGAAATAACAGAAGTTGTAGTCCAGCAACATGAGAGCACCACAATGGCTTCCTCTGTTCTAATCTTAAACTAATTTAACATTGTGCACACTTGTGAGCACAGGCTAAGATCACAACAGCATCATGAGTGGACTTCCATTCACAGAATGGGACTTTCCAACTGCATCTCCTCTGACCATTTTCCCAGGCCTTCTCCCGAGGGTTGAGGAACCCTTCAGGCAAGCATAGGTGTCTGTAGTAAGAAGTGGAAATCTGAGGGTGGAGAAAACCCCAGAAGCTACTCTTCCACAAGAACTACCTTCTCCTCACCAAGAGCATCTTTGGATCCAAGCCAGACTTTTGTGGAGGCTAGCTGTAGAACGAAAGGATGAGAACTTGGGTAGCAAAACAGCACTTCTGTGTCATAGTGTTATCTTAACTCTCTTTCTTCCTCAGCTTCTCTGGGTCTTCTTGATGTCAGCCATTGGAAAAGTAGGCAGAAAACACACCCAGATATACTGCTAGATCTCTGATTATTTGAAGATCAGCAAGGAGTTCTGACTTGCTAATGTTTAAAAATAATAACAGCAAAATGACTGCCACCCACCCCACAAATTATACCAATGAAATGAAGAAATATTACAGAGGGCACCACACAGTAGGTTTTGGAGTGGGAGGACTATAAGCTCAGTTCGTTTTTGGCATTCTGAATGCCTTAATTTTGTAGTCCATAGTTGCGTACTTTTATTAGGACTAATCAGAAAGTCTCAAAAATGTGGCAAGTGTTTGAGTTGAGACAAGATGTTACACAAGTTAGGGAATGATTGAGCCAAGAATAATGTTTTTTAAAGTAGAACTGTAAGGCTGGACATTATACGTATAAATTCCGTGAACATATTCAACCTAAAATGGACATTCCAGGCTAAGGCAGAATCTTGGGCACTGAGATATCAACTTGCTCACTTAGGATTCAAGGATAAAGATGAAAAGAGAGTCTGTTCACCCCCCTATTTATCTGAGAAAATAGCCTGGCTTGTAATCCAGTTCTGTCCAACACTTTAGACCAGGCATCCCCAAACTTCGGCCCTCCAGATGTTTTGGACTACAATTTCCATCTTCCCCGACCACTGGTCCTCTTAGCTAGGGATCATGGGAGTTGTAGGCCAAAACATCTGGAGGGCCGCAGTTTGGGGGTGCCTGCTTTAGACCAAACCACATATTCTAAGTGTTTGCCTTTTGAATGACTCCATTTGGTGGATCTTGGGATTTTAGTATAATGTAGATTATACAAGCCTGTCTGCCCACACCTTGACATAGGGCACAACCAATGTTAGCCCAATCTACCCATTTTATGGCAGATCCTGTAGCATCTTGTGGCAAATGCTTTAGCTCCATTCTGAAAACATGTTGCCAGTTATTTCCATCTTTTCTGGATGACTTTGAAAATAAAGGTTCAGGAAACTCTCTGGTGATTCTTGGCATCTGCTATGAATTCATCCCATTTAATCCTTAGCTCTTTTCTGAGACATTTGCCTTCCAAAGCATTTAGATTATTTTTCTGTATCGTTGGTCAGCTTCCAGCTTTCACATCCATATGGAAAATGGAAATCAGTGACACTAAGGTTTCCAGCAGCAAACGTTCAGATTTAACCTTTTGATCACCAGATTTCATTTTAGGCTGCTAAAATCCATCTGCCATCTGGACAAAAAGCAACACCCTCTGAGCATTCTCAGTTGCATGTACATCACTCCCAGCCTCAAGTCATGTGCTAACATGTTTTTATGTGCATATTGGTAAAAAGAAAAAAGTTTGTTTAAATTTCTTATATATTATTTTTCTGCCTTCAAAACAGCTCCTAATAAATTAAAACAAGGACACAATAAACATAAGATTTTAAAATTAAGAAAGACATCACCAACATAAGGCAGGGTTTGAATGCTCCATTCAAAATTTGCACTTATTTGAATTTTGTGTTGTGGTTCTCCAAACAAACAATGCTTATTTTAAAAAAAAAGCATATGTGAGGTGGAAGTGTGCAAGAGAATATATAAGTGAATATGATATCCATTTTTTATATTAGAATAATTTGCTTGCAAAAATATGCGCATTGGTTGAAATACTTACAAAAATGTGTTTCTTAAGAAAAAATTGAACTAAAATGCTGAATTTTAATGGGGATTTTTAAAAAAACACAACTCACAAAGTGCTGCAGATATGTGAACTGAATTTAAAGTCAGAAAAATGAGAGAACCAAAATTAACAACTCCTTCAGTTTGCTTCTGCCCATTCAGCGTATATTTAGCCTGAAAGAGAGAAGGTTAAGGGACACATGCTATTTTCAAATATCTGAAGGCCTGTCATGCAAAAGTAGAGATCCAAACTCCCCCCCCCCACTGACAGGTCATTGCTGAGTAGCAGGCCATGGCAGCACCTGCAGCTCACCACAGCAGAAGGTAAAGACCAGCTTAGAATGCAGTGGATTTTGGGTCACTTTGGTCCACCCTTCTCCCTGCCTTCAGAATGCCCCTGACTCAGGTAAAGGTAAAAAGGTAAAGGAGCAGTGGACGGTTAAATCAAGTCAAAGGTGACTATGGGGTTGCAGCACTCGTCTCGCTTTCAGGCCGAGGGAGCTGGTGCTTGTCCACAGACAGCTTCCAGGTCATGTGGCCAGCATGACTAAACCGCTTCTGGCGCAACAGAACACTGTGACGGAAACCAGAGCGCATAGGAACGCCATTTACCTTCCCGCCGCAGCGGTACCTATTTATCTACTTGCACTGGTGTGCTTTCTAACTGCTAGGTTTTGCAGAAGCTGAGACAGAGCAATGGGAGCCAGGGGCAGAGGAAGGGGGGCGGTGGGGGCAGCCCGCTGAGTGTCATCACTGAAGGGGGTGTCATCACTGAGGGGGGGTGGCAGTCGGCACGCTGCCCTCCTGCAACTCCCAAGCCTACCCCAAGCTGTCAGGGGAAGGGATGGAGCTGCACCGCCATGCCAGCGGCCTTCCCCTATTCTCCCTTTGTTTTGACAGCTCGAGGGAAGCTTGGGAGTCGTGGGTGAGCAGCGCGCCGTTGCCCCCCACTCCTGGGCTGCTTCCTGGGGGGAAGCCTCCCCCAAGCTATCAAAAGGAAGAGGGAAGGGAGGAAGGCTGCTGGCAAAGCGGCATGGCTTCCTCCCTCCCTCCCCCCACGCCCAGGAAGAAGACCTCCATGGGCAGCTCACTCCACCCTCCATGGGTGGCTGGCTCCGCCACCATGGGCAGCTCGCCCCCTGGGATGCTCGTCCCGCTTCCTGGCCCTGTCCCAGGTGCACAGTATGTGCGCCACTCCGGGTGCCAGAGGAGCTAGCTCTGCCTCTGATAGGAGCTCACTCCATAGCAGGGATTCAATCCGGCAACCTTCTGATTGGCAAGCCCAAGAGGCTTAGTGGTTTAGACCACAGTGCCACCCGCGTCCTCGCCCCTGCCTTACCACATGTTCAGTGGGTGGAAACGGGAGGCATGGCACCAATAGAGTCATGTTTGCCTCGATCTGTCAGTGGAGGCCAGCTAAACTGGGAGAGATGGGCAGAGGGACACCTCCACCTAATCCAAATGCCCCCAACCCAGGGTTGGGATTCTTCTGAAATTGTTCCCTGTTGTTTCAGAAGGCAGAAAGAATGGGTGGGCATTGCAAGAAAACAGATTTCAGCAAAACTTGAGAGGAAACTTACTAACACTTTGTTATGTTTTTTGTTTGTTTGTTTTTACTTTTTATATTGTAAACCTCCCTGTGATCCTCAGATGAAGGGCAGTATAGAAATTTAATTAATAATAAACAATAAACAATAATGCTAGTAGCTATTTTGATGTTGGAAATGGGCTGCCGCAGGCTATGCTAATTCTCTTCCTCCAGATCTGTTTAAGCTGAGGCTAAAAATATCTCTATAACTAAAAGGGACATTTAGATATGTGTATTTATACTGCTTCACAACTTCCTATTCTAAATGATACTAAAAGTTTGCAGATTTTCAAAATCTACTTCATGGCTACATTCCGTAGCTATGAAATTCAGTTTCAACAAAGACAAACTGACAGGTTAGATATATATTAGCAAGGCCAGGCTTACCTATTAGGTAGAGTGAGGTGGGCTGCTTAAGGCAGATGATTTTGGATGTCACTAAAGGACGGGAAATTGTTATTTATTATTTTTGCATTTTTACTGCCAGTGTCCTGGATATTAGGTGAAAATAGGTTGTTTGTGTTGCCAGAGTTCACTATTCTAATGTTTCATGCATCATTCCATTTAGTTTAAGATGGAATTCATGAATTCTAGGTGCCTTGCTTCATTACTGGATTGGTGCCTGTGATCTCATAGTCATATTAAGAGAAAGGATGAAAATGTATTATATTCGCTTTCCTATTAAGTGTGATATAAACTCTCATCTTTGACTTTTCCCTCCTGTTCTTGGCAGCCAACTGTTTCCTCTTAGTTTAGGTTAGATATTTTTTCATCTGCAGTTCACCTGATATATTCCTATTTCCGGCAGAGTAGAGAAATACTTTAAGAGGAAGGAACTTGGCTAAGCTAATATTGTTAACACTGCTTGCTAACGTGACAAGATGAACACATAGTGAAAATATTATATTTCTTTCTTTTTGTCTGCCATTGTCTCTGCCTTACCCCTCTTTCTCTGCCTTGCCCCTCTTTCTCTGCCTTGCCCCTCTCTTGAACTGGCAGCAACACTCGGTGTCCAGAAGGCAAGAAAGCAAAGCCACCACTGACTGTTACTGCACACATTCCATTTAACACAAGGGCTCCAGAGTATGCTTAGCTCCCAGGGTGTGATAAGTTCTCTGCTAGATGCATAGGATGATTGATGTCAAAGAGTGGGAGAGGCGCATGTTGGATTTTCTGCCTCAGATGCCAAAATAACTGGATTGGCCATGTGTACTGTGTACCTTGATTTGGGAAAGGGGGCGCATGTCATTTAGTGTAGCAAAATGCCTACACATCAAACACATTGCAAACTTGTAGACAATATTAGAAATGGAAATCATGGTGTATGAAGCAGTAATTCCACCCACTTCAGGGGTGGGGGGAGGAATGCAAAGCATCAGACTCATAACCACTGGCTGTGATCTTTTTCATCTTAATGGCTTTGTCATCCAACCTTGAAGTTTACTGTGGTTCTTTTAATACCTTTTCCCGTTCTCCCTGATGCATTCAGTGGTCCCTGTGTTCTTCGTAATCATTAACGTATCAAAAGGCTGTAACTATGCTACACCTCCCCCATATGTCATACTTAGCTATCAATGTATTCCACAATAAAGAACAGTAATGAAAGTGGATAATGATCGACAATCAGCTTAAGCTCTATCACATCCTGTAAGCTAGGCAGAGTGTTGTTTCCCAGTGCAGCAGGAATTGCCTTCGATGTCTCCAATGACCTGTGAAATACATAAAACTGATTTATAGAAGAAGCATCTGCTTTATCTGATAAGCCCTACACGCCAGCCTACTAGCTTTTTAAAAACCTGAGTGAGAGGGTTCAGTGTAGTCTTGCCTACTTTTCCTGTAGTTGCTGCCTATGGAGAGTAAAGATTTTTTAAAGAATGGAACAGTATCTTGCAAGGTTCAGATCATACAGTGGCATCTGCAAGGTGGAAAGTAGCACCTGCAAAGTTGCCTCCATGTTTTAGGGGCTGTTCTGGCAAGATCCACTCTAGGGGTCACCATCCCTCAATGAGTCCATTGCTGTTGCCGCTGCCGCCTCCTCTTGGCTATCGCTTGTTTGTCAGGCAGAGATGCAATAAGCAAGTGGCTCACCTGGTGGGGCAGAGCCATTACACTAACTTCGTATTCCACTGAAAAGCAGACTTTTTTGTGGCGAGGAAAGTGATGGTGAAATGCAGTGGAAAGTATGGGGTGCCACTTGCTTGACACAGCACTGTATAATCTCCCTGCAAAAACAAAAAACAAAAAAAGTATTTATTTATTTAAAAGCCTTTCTAAACTGCTTAATATCTCAAAATCTTTCCGTATATAGAAATACAACATAAAAATAATAGAACAGTATTGTATAAAAACAGCAATTATTAATTATTAATTTAGAAATTAATAGAAATTCCGTAATGCTGAATAATCAAAAATAGTCAACACTGTCTAATCTCCCCAGAAATTCTGTGCAAATAAATCTATATGAATGTTCATTAACCAAGACCCCTGAAAGCAACCTTTGAAAAGAAGAGTTGGATGTTAACTGTTTCCTTATGGAAACTGATGACCAGTTCATGTTATTATTCACAGTGGCCTCAGATATACATTTTGAGTTTGTGGGTGGGTGGGTGTGGGGGCACATAATTGAATCGTGCACAGAGAAATTTGTAAGTACTGTATGGGGGAATTATTCATCACCACCCCTCTAAGACCTTTAGAAACAAGAGTGTTTTTGATGTCACCTGCAATGTGAAATGCTGCTCAAAAGTTCTGATATGATCAGGAAAGGGGGCAATTCTTACAGCCAATTGCACTTAACATATTTTGTATGTTAAAACGATGACCTACCAGTATCTATCTTGGACCTGAGACTAGGAGAGAAAATAAATATAAATTGTATATATTGTGAAGGATATTGTACAAAACAGGCATCATCTTAGACTTTGATTGAAATTAATTGTTCCGCAGAAGTATCAAAGTAAGAATTATAGACATGTCACCTTTTGTCAAATGATACAAGCAGTTTCTCAGACTTAGGCGATAAAGTGAAATTAACTGTCTCACTCTTCCTTAAGATGAAATAAATTCATTATCAAGTGTAGCTGAAGACAAATGATGTGAATAAACAAGTTTGGTGGTTTCACTATTTCCCTTTGACACTTTAGATGTCTGAAATATCAGGCAATAAATATCACTGAATTTCTGGACTTGGCATGGTGGCTAATTGTAATAACAATTTGACACAAAATGATAGTGGAATAAATGTTTCTGGAAATGAGGGTGCTTTGGTAATTCACACAACACATCTGATCTTTACATGGAACAGCAAGCCCATTAATTTTATCTTTTACAGCTGTATCTTCTAATAAAGTGAATCATTACCCGGACCTCTAGGGCTCAATTATTCCACTTCTTAGGCAGGGGAGGAGGAGGAGGTGTCATCCGTATTACGCTGCCCAGGGTTATTATGCCTTTACTGCAGTGTTTCCAAGGACACCAGGCAAAAGGGGGGGGTGGCTCTCCCTATGCAACAGGCTAAGTCAAGATTTCCCAAGAGTTGGTATCAAAAGCATTTGTACCACTCAGGCTGTTCCAGTGAACAGAACAGCCCCATGTGACTGCCCTAACAATACAACCTCTGGCAAATGCCAGGGTGGCCACTTATGCAAGGCAGTTTTGAGGCCTCCGTTTTTGTTTTTGTTTTTCCTTTTGAGGGAGCTGGTCTCCCCCAATGTTTAGAGGGCATTTGGTCCTGCCACCTGGCTCCTCACAATGTCACACACAGTACATCAGGACATCACTTTGACCCCCCCCTCAATCATCTTGAGAAGATGGCGCCTCTGTGCACCTCCCCAGAAAGAGGAAACACATCACCCAAAAATAGGGCAAAAGAGGACAGATTTCAATAAAACCTGCATACACTAATTTACTATGTAAGTATAAATACAGTGTATCTCACCATCATTGGGTAGGCTGTTCCCATGTGAGAGGTGTGCCTGTTGAGGCTCAGGCAGTTGATGGGCAACTTTGAGCCCCCTGCTCTTCTTCCTTATGTCTTTTTATCTTTAGAATGAATTCAGATCAGGCAGACCTTTCAATAGAGGACTCCTTCAAATAGATGGCTGTCCACTGTAAGCAAGGATGGAAGGCCAGCCTCACGTAGACCGCTGCAGCAAAGGCAAAACTAATTTAGTTAGCCGCTTTCACAATAGAGAATGCATACAAAATAATGGGGGGAGTTGAGCGGCCAATGCTGTTTGCTGTACAGAACCCAGGAGGACAGCCTATAATGAGTGGTGAACTAAATCAGCTGTAGCATTGTTATTGGAAGGAGGGTCTGCAGAGGACTATAAAGAATGCCCACTGATGTGAATTCAGGAAAGGACACTGGAATGGATAAGCTGACTGCTAGGCAACGGAGAACAACTTGTGGCTTGCCAGAATAAGACATAGCTCAAAAGCTGCAAACCATCATTTTAAAACACTACAAAAATATGGTGGGGGAAGGCAAAACGCTGAATAGGAATGGGCAAAAGGCACTTTGAAAGTCTGAACCATTCAGACAAGACCGTAATTCTGATTGAAAGGGATATAACATATAAGAGCATAGTGTAAAGGTAAAGGGACACCTGACCGTTAGGTCCAGTCGCGGACAACTCTGGGGTTGCGGCGCTCATCTTGCTTTACTGGCCGAAGGAGCCGGCGTACAGCTTCCGGGTCATGTGGCCAGCATGACAAAGCCGCTTCTGGGGAACCAGAGCAGCGCATGGAAACGCCGTTTACCTTCCCGCTGGAAGTTCATGCTTTTGAACTGCTAGGTTGGCAGGAGCAGGGACCGAGCAAAGGGAACTCACCCCGTTGCGGGGATTTGAACTGCCGACCTTCTGATTGGCAAGTCCTAGGCTCTGTGGTTTAACCCACAGCGCCACCCCCGTGACTTATAAGAGCATAGTGTACATAATGACAAATAGTGATGATGCATTGTAGCAAGGTTCTCAGACTTTCTTCCCTCACATTTTTGCCCTTATCAACATCTTAAGTCCACCCAGGCAAGCTATTCATTGGTCTAGAATCATTTCCCCATCCTTACTTCATACTGTGCTTTAAAGGCAGACAGAGTAAGCGGTCAACAACCTCTCCGTCTGAAGAGGATTACGATATTGCAGTGGAGTGCCTACCTGTTGCACAGACACCCAATGCATCCACAGTCCCTGAGAGAATCCTCCTGGCTGCACAGGTGTTGCAGAATTACTGCTGTGAAGAGTACTGCTCTAACCCCAGATTCCAGTATCTATATATATTTTTCCCAATCCACTTACATGACCTTACTGTGCCGCTGATGTCTTCTGGCCTCACTGTTTACAGAGGAAGCACACAAAAGGCATCTCCTTTTGAAATATATGGGCAGAGATCTTTGGGAGTGGGGGAATTGAGAGCAAACACAGCTGAAGCACACCCAGCTGTCAGATTTAGGCTGAAGTCCTCTACACACTTACATGGGAGTTAAGTCCTCAGTGGGACTCACTTCTGAGTCAACACGCTTAGGACTTCTCTGTTAGAATAACAGTTTCTCTGTTACAATTCCCTTTTTAAAGAGACGCTTCCTCCTCCACACAAAATAAGCGCAGTCTTTCATAGGAGACAGCTAAGTCAGACATTTAGGTGGCGACATGGTAAATACAAAGTGGAAGAAAGGAACATGACATGATCTGAAAGATGCTGACAATGTAATGCAATCAAAATTCAAGCAGGTGTTTCCACCCCTACAACGAGATCATACCTGCAACTGACAAGGTCAAAAGCATCACTGCACACACAGCCTTTAAAAAAAAACAACCTGTGATCTGCATTGCAGGAATATGAGTCCCTTCCAACTCTACAGTTCTGTGAACACATTGCTTAGGAGTAAATCCCATTGAATTCAGGTGGGGATATAGCTCAAGAGTGGAGCACACAATGTTTAGCATAGACCAAGTCCCAGGACTCAGCTATACAGCGGCAAATAAAACATTTTAAGTATGTTGTAAAGTGCATTATACAAACGTGCCACTAGATGGCAATGGTGAGCTATGGCAAATTCAATATATTTTTCTTTCTTTTTTAATAATAATTTTCATTAGTTTTCAATTACAATACTCCAATAAAAGCCTCATTATGTCAATACCAAATTATAATGCAATTAATAATGCTAATCTTTCAAATGCCAAATTATACAATTTATGTGCCCCCCCCACGTGCTCGAGTTAATGGTTTGATGATTTACATAATTTCTGCATTCCATAATCTTATAAGTTTCAATTACCCACCAGTCAGAAAAACAAACCCTTATACCACAGCTGCAATTTTAACGACTTCCATCCCCATTAACACATTAAATTATAATCCTCCAGGTGAAGCATATAAAGTCCGTCTTTATTCTTCTTATTCTGTCCATAGTGCTCCTTCCTGTCTTTGTACTGTATTGTGTCTATCTTTTGTCTGTTGTTGCTGTTCTCCATCATGCCTTGGGCGGAGCTAGTTTTCCATTGTTGTTTCTTAAGTCCTCCATTGCTCCTAAATTCAATATATTTTTCAAAACTTTTTTTAAAAATGCATTTTCACAACGTTTTTATATGTGTCTAGATTCCACCCCAGATTCAGTTTTGGAGGCCTCCTCCTAGCCTCCAAGACTGTCCTGAACAAAATGCATCGTCAGCGCTCTGATTCAGTATACTGCCCATAGACAGTAGTAGTAGCAGCAGATAAATTTTAGGACACATCCCTACCACATTTGGCCAGTGAGATAGTTTTCTAGGGAAGGCTGGTGATTATTTTTGGCGACAGGCTTGCGGTGAAGGGTAAATCAAGCTAACAAGGTGAGAACTCAAGGTAATAATGTGACGGTGAACTTGGTTTACCCTTCACTGTCAATCTGTTAGCGGCCATTAAAATCACCGAGAAACTTCTCACACGGGACTACAGCTCAATATTTAGATCAGTCCAAAGTTGCCTCACCTATATCTGCCGTTCTCGTCAAACCAGTCTATGCACCTGATTTCATTAGTCGGGAGGAGGGGGTCTAAAGCCCCACCATGTTCTCTTCCCCTCCCCCTAAGTCTCCACCATATTCACTCACAGACTGAAAGCTCCGGTAGCATGATGGCTTAGAGTGCCAGTCAAAGGTGCAAATCCCATTCTGTCATAAAGATCATGGAGTGACTTTGTGCTAATAACTCTCAGATTAACTAACAATTCAGGGTTGGTGTGGGGATAAAAGGGGAGGGGGGGCGGCACTTTGTATGCCTCGTTGCAGTCCTGAGGGAAAGGCAGGACATAAAATGTAGCTGGGAAATATCAGTGTTGGGCTTCTAGGATTTTACCTTTGCAAATGCATCCATTCTGTAATAGATCACACAGACTTTAAGCAGCAATTCATTTTGCAGTAGAAAAGCAATATTCATTTTCATGCCTCCCCGCCCCCCATCCCCATGTATCTTCTGGTTGGAAGGCAATGCTCGTTTTTTGAACTCCATGAGAAAATAATCAAATTGATGATGCATCCCTTATTTTGCACTTGAAATTCTGCACATAGGAGCTGTATTTTTTATCACAGTCTTCGGAGAGAAATAAAAAGCACAGACACAATCCACAGAAAATTGTTAAAATCTTGCCTTCACAGAATGCTTACAAATGAAGAAAGATTCTTGCAGTTTTGCATAATTTGTTGCACAACAATTGCAATTCAAAACATTCTCTGGAGTTGCTATGAATAATTGTATATTATTATTATTTATTGAATTTAAAGCTCTACCTTTTCTCTAGGACTGTGTAGCACTTTCAATATGGTTCTGAGTTCTGTTTTCAATGTCTCAGCCCCATTTAAAATTGAATTAATTGTCTTAGACAAGTAGATTGGCTTGAACTGGTGAAACTATAATTAAAAGTAGTCTTTCATTATTAATTCTGAACAATCAGTTGACATTTTGAAGTCAGTCACCCTTGTGTAAGCATTATGTCAAATATCAGAAGGTTGTCAAAAGTTATTATGCAAGAAAAAGAAGCTTTTGTGACAGTCAGTTATTTTCATATCAGGAATGACAATTAGTGCAGCAGGTTGAAAAAGGCCTTGTTTGGTAATCAAAATGCCTGAAATTCGAGAGTTGGTATATCTAAGAGTGAGTTTTTGTCAAGGTTCATCTGAAGATAAACACAGACTCTCGCCTCAGTCTACATTTAAATAACTATTTTTAGCACCCTCTTGCTTTCTTGAATGTTTTAAGCGGTATTTTGAGGGGGGAAATGTCATATAAATAAAATGGCTTGGCTTAATGGCTCTCAACTATCAGTTACTGGGAAACAACAATAGGAGGGAACTCTCTCCCTCGTGTCCTCCTGTGGGCTTCCCAATCTGGTTGGTTGGTGTGGTAAAAAGGATACTGAACTAGATGTTCCAACAAAATGATTCATAATGCTTACCAGTTAAAGAAAGAAAGAAACAATTGGCCTCAGAAATGCTGATGACACAACCTTGATAGCAGAAAGTGAGGAGGAATTAAAGAACCTTTTAATGAGGGTGAAAGAGGAGAGCGCAAAATATGGTCTGAAGCTCAACATCAAAAAAACCAAGATCATGGCCACCGGTCCCATCACCTCCTGGCAAATAGAAGGGGAAGAAATGGAGGCAGTGAGAGATTTTACTTTCTTGGGCTCCATGATCACTGCAGATGGTGACAGCAGTCACGAAATTAAAAGACGCCTGCTTCTTGGGAGAAAAGCAATGACAAACCTAGACAGCATCTTAAAAAGCAGAGACATCACCTTACCTACAAAGGTCCATATAGTTAAAGCTATGGTTTTCCCAGTAGTGATGTATGGAAGTGAGAGCTGGACCATAAAGAAGGCCGATCACCGAAGAATTGATGCTTTTGAATTATGGTGCTGGAGGAGACTCTTGAGAGTCCCATGGACTGCAAGAAGATCAAACCTAATCATTCTTAAGGAAATCAGCCCTGGAAGGACAGATCGTAAAGCTGAGGCTCCAATACTTTGGCCACCTCATGAGAAGAGAAGACTCCCTGGAAAAGACCCTGATGCTGGGAAAGAAGGAGGGCACTAGGAGAAGGGGACGACAGAGGACAAGATGGTTGGACAGTGTCCTTGACGCTACCATATGAGTCTGACCAAACTGCAGGAAGCAGTGGAAGACAGGAGTGCCTGGCGTGCTCTGGTCCATGGGGTCACGAAGAGTCGGACATGACTAAACAACAACAGACCTGACTGTGCAAAGCATAAAATGATGCTCAAAAGAATATGCCATGGGGCACAAATTTGCACTCTATATTCTTGTAAAACACAGCAAGATGGAGGATCAGGACAAAACTTGAATTGGCTGGCTCTGCCTGTCAGTGGCTCTGGCTCCACCAGCTGTTGGGCTTCCTGCCTTCCACCCTACTATCCGTAATGGACACCAGATACCGTTGACCCATTCTAATGAACATACATGGGAGGAGTCTGCCATTACAGCAATGCTCCCTCATAACAGAAGAGTGAGTGCAAGAATAGTCACAATCAAAACATTGATCATGTCAGCTGGGGCCAATGAGAGTTGGAGTCCAACAACATCTGAAGGACCATCTCTGACACAGACCAAGGAATCAGCAGGGTGTATAGACACAAAGCACTTGGCATGAGGAATGGAATTACCTTGGTTCACTTTTGATCCTTTTATTTATCCTGCATTCTTATACCTAATCCGAACTGATCTAGAATAGCTAGAGTAATTTCACATACCGATGCACACACTGCAATCAGAATATTGAGACTACACAAGCTTTAAACAATAGAGCTTGGAAACAGAGTCAACAAATATGTGCTGACATATCCTTTTAACCTAAATAACGAAAGTTTGTGCTCTTGCTAATCAGCAATTGATGGTTTGGGTGTATTGATAGAATTAATGCTTTTAAGATGCCTATAGGAAGACAGCAAACTATGCCCCAGAATAAGAAATATATTGAGCCATTATAAAAATGAAGTTTGGGATAAACAAAAAGTACAAAACCATTATGAAAAAAGCAATGTCTGTGATCATTTTAAAAAGTTGGTTCTATTACTTTAGAAGACATATGTGAGAATATAATCAATCTGAGTGCTTCATAATGCTCAGACAAGAAAAAGTGGATGGGACTGACTTGAAATGTTAATTTTCGGCATTGTCTCAAAACAGCAAGTATAAACAAGAAACTTTCAGTTTTTTATCATCTGCAGGCAAACACCTGCATACCATCATTTCCTTCTGATTCACTGAAACACTTATGAGAGCAGCTTTATTTCAGTAAAACTATCCTGGGGAGAAAACAGCACAAATAAAATGTCTTTCAGTCGATGCTTTGAAAATGCAGTTTGCTCATTCTGAAGTGGAAAATGCAGGGATTCACAGAGTCTGCATTTTTTTTATATGTCACTTGCTATATTACTGTCAAAAAAGTAAAGGAGTTCAATTTTCTGCCACTTGTATTGCTTAAACTGCCTTATTTTTCAAAAGTTCAGACAGAAACGTATTTTTTTTCTTTCGCACATTTGTAAAGCACAAAAGAAAAAGCTGGAGGGATCTTAGACCAGATCTCTCCCCTCCCCTCCCCGCCAGACTCCAATTACATTCCTCTATTATAGGATGTTGTACTTGTAGAACAGGTAGTATATGAGCACAGCTGCCTCTTGACATCCAGCTGCACACAGAAAACAAGAGCCCATCCACAGTAGTATTGTGGCAGGGCTTTGAGACAGAAGTCCAGAACTCCATCCTACAGAATGGGCAAGAGGACCCTTAAACACAGCAGGGCTTGTTTATCCCATTTTGAAGTAAATGAAGTAATACACATCACCATGTAAATTCAGGTCATCTAGTAAAGTCAATAAAGTGCAGAACTGGATTTTTAAAATATATATATATATACAAGTGCAGGGGGAATTCCCCACCCTAGTCCTCATAGATTCCCAAAATCCATGTAACCCCAAAATCACACACACACACGAGTCCTGCCCTTTCGATTCTGCTTAGCCCCTGTTTACATTTGAGGAAAACAAGATGAAAATTTAGATGCTGTTTGGATTTTGCTCTACAGTCATACCTCGGTTTAAGTACGCCTCGGTTTGAGTATTTTCAGGTTAAGTACTTCACAGACTGTCTGGAACGGATTAATCCACTTTCCATTACTTTCAATGGGAAAGTTCGCTTCAGGTTAAGTACGCTTCAAGTTAAGTACAGACTTCCGGAACCAATTGCGTTTGTAAACCGAGGTACCACTGCAGACCCTGTGATTTGGAATTAGTAAACCTGTTACAAGCAAAATCTCTGGCTATGCAACCAATATGGTTTAATTAGGCTTGTTACTTTAAGGAAATTCGAGCCTTCAGGCTCTTTTGTGCAAAATATGGTGGGCAGGAGGGAAGGCTTTGAAGCCCTGATAAGCCAAATAAGAATCATTCCTCAGTTTCTGAACATGCCCACATACTGGTATGTTTCTTTGGAGAGTCGTCTATTAAGCTGCAGAGCCACAGTCTGCTAAAAAAAAAATAGGCAGCTCCCTTGCCTCTCTGAGCGAGTAGCTTCCCTCACACCTTTTTATTAATATTGATTTGACCAGTGAGGGAACTTGGGGGGGGGGAGTGCTGAGCAGCATTGTTGGAAAAAGCTACTCACTATTTCATTTTATTTTTAAGTTGTGTTATTTATATTGCATTTTGTGCATGGAGCATTGAGGGAGAGGCCCAGGAATGCCCAGGTCTCATTTTTTAAAACATGGGAGAGTGCAGCCCAGAGGCCTTTAAAAAAAATCTCCTTTAGATCCAAGATGTGTGCAGCCCAGAGATAACATTGGCAAAGAAGGGGCACTCTGCACATGTTCATGCCTTCTATTTCCTCAGCCTGGTTGGTCCTCAGGCTTCAGCATGCTATTACTTACATATTGGCAATAGTCTCCTCTTCCAACCCTACAGACTAGCCCACCAGAAGGTAGAGTGTTGATCTGGAGCCATAATTTAAAATTCATTTGCCATACACTCTTTGTATGGTATTGTTGTTTCCTAAAATGGTGTGGTGCACTGAGAAAAGTATGAGGAGACCCAGGATACAGTGGTGCCTCGCAAGACGAATTTAATTCGTTCTGTGAGTCAATTCGTTTTGTGAAAAATTCATCTAGCGAATCCCATAGGAATGCATTGAAATTTATTTTATTTTTATTTTTTTTCCCATAGGAACACATTAATTGAATTTCAATGCATTCCTATGGGAAACCGCGATTCGCTAGACAATTTTTTCACAAAACGAATTCGTCTAGCGAGGCAACCTCCACTCGAAAAATCTCTTCGTTAAGCGAAAAATTCATCTTACAGGGCATTCGTCTACCGAGGCACCACTGTACTTAGAGATGTTGTCCTAAGAACTCTCTTCTCCTTTTTGTTACAGAATGGCAAATAAGAAGCAATCACAACCCTTCCAAAATAGAGCCCAGCTGGACATGGAGAAAACTCAAAGCAAACCATCACCTTAAGATTGGAACTGGATCGTATTGCATAGACTTTTTTGACGTGTACCTTGATGTATGGAGCTTCAGGAAAAGGTTTGATCTGTAACCATTGTTTGATAAAGCTGTGTTTGTGAGAGTAACTTGATCATTATCTCCCTGAAAATGTGGTCATTCCTTCCATTTGCAGAGAGCAGGAAGCAGGGCCATATGGGTAGGCAAGTGTAGGCTGAGCAGCATTGTTGGAAAAAGCTAGTCACTCTTGTTGTGACATGGGGTTTGTGATTTCAGCTCTCTTGACATAATATGCTGGAGACAGTTCTCTAGTAACACTTCTTTATTAAAGTAAACAAGACTGAGGGCAGGAAGGCTACATTTATAAGGACAGGGAACTAGCTAGAAGGGGATACATTTTGGAGGGAACAATATCAGGCAATCACAGTGCTGCCTTTTGGAGGAAACCAATAAGACAGAGGATCCAAATACAGCAGCTTAAATGAACCAATAGTAGCTGTACCCTCTGGAACCAAAAGGCAGTTACTTTATCCTAATGCAAATACAGACAATAATAATACAGATATAAAATCCTTTGACTCAATACACAACAACTCTTTTATTTTATGTTTTAGTTATGTTGGTTATATTGCATTTTGTGAATGGAGCATTGAGGAGGGTAGAAAACAGTGGTAGGATGGTGAGAGCAGATGACAGGAAGTGGCAGATAGAAATAAGAAACAGGTCTAGCCTAAAGATGGATGAATCTGTCAACTTCAGTTTCTTATTTTTTCAGTCTTAAGTTGACTTTGCCACATTCCCGCATCAGTTGGCAATATTATTATTATTTTTACGTTCTTATGAAAATTCACCAGCACTTTTAAGTATGTGATATTACTTAATGTGCACCTTTCCCCCCAAGCAGTTTCCCAGTTTTTACACTAATATATGTGCACTCTCAGTGTGGCGGGAGCCTTCAGAATCCTGTCTCTGCACAACAGCAGCCTGGTTTGCACCTAAACATTTTATGGATCAGCAAATAGAGAGGAGAAATAAATGCCCCAAAGAGCTCCTTAGACACACTGCATATCACACGTTGCCAAAAGCATACAGATCACTCTGTGCATGCAGCCACTTCAAAAAGTGGCTGGAGAATCTGAACGCTGACACTGAATTGCCAATGGACTCCGAAGATTTGTTTACCCAGTTTGAGAGCTATCCAGAACTATTAACTGAAATGAGATGAGATTACGCCCACAGTCTCTGTGAACCCAAGTAAGGTGCTTGTTTATCACAACACTTGACTGGCCAGCCAAGTCAGGCTGTGGGGTTACAGCTTTTCTCTCTTCCCCCACCCTTCCCATGTTCTTAGTAGATTGGCATATGTTTGATTGATAACTGCATGCAGCTTTATAGTTATTTTTGGTGCATATACCCAGAAGGCCATCGCTGGCACAGTTCTGCAAAGCGATGAGGGTAAATATTCCAGTGAGATGCAGTTCAGTTGTGTGATCTAAATTAGTTTCATTGTGCTTATCTACAGATGAGGTTGCCCTTTAGCTGATACAAATCCAAGAAACTGCAGTACAGCTCCAGTCCATGGATTTAGTTTATGAAAGAAGAAAGAACTATTCATGTCATTGGAAGGCTTTTGTATTAAATCTCAAAGTTTTCCAAATAATGCTTGATCCTGATTTCCCCCATCCCTTGTGGGCCACATTTGACAGATGGCCAAGGCAGCTCAGCTAGCAAAGACCAGGAAAAAAATAGGTCTAATTTTCCTTGAATATTTGTAAAAAGTCAAAATATTGCAAATAGAGCTAGATTCTGAGTAGTTCTCATGGCATAAATTGCCCACCTTACAATATTTTCCCCACTGTCTAGTGTGGGGTCTGTAGGTCACTAACCCTGGCATTTTCACTGCATCATCACCACACCAAGAGGCAGTAGCACACAGAGCTATGGACATAAACTCCTTTCATATTTAACTAGGAGGGAAACCACAGCAGTCCTTGAGTTTGCAAAACAACAGCATTAACATAGCAAAGTGGGATGATTAGAAAACATTAAGAAGATAAAAAGGGTACTGCTAGATTAGAACACATGTCCACCACCTGGTCCAACTTGTATCTGATGAGTTCCCAGCCATTTCCCCCTGAAGGCAAACCCCTTACCCTGTTTTTCATCTTCAGTATCTGCTTTCAGAGTCATCTTGCCTCTGAGCACAGAGGTCCAATTTCACTGTCATCGGTAATTCCTACTGATAAACCTTTCCCCCCACAAATATGTCGAAATCCATTTTTCAGTAAAAGCGCATCCAGGTAGGTATATTCCTTTTTATTAAAAAAAAACAATTAAACATCATAGCATTTTTGTAGAGCAAACTGAATGAGGCATTTCTTAAGCAAAAGCAGCCAAATGTTTAGCTGAAACAATTAATGAGCACATTTCACATGTCAAAAAGCTGTGCTGTGTGAACAATCTCCTGTGCATTAACACCTTTTTGCGACAGATGAAAAACACACCAAGTGAAAGTAGTCAGTGATGCAAGCACTAATTCCACTACTTTCTTGGTTATTTGCTGGTTATCTTATCCCTGCTCCCTTAACTTAAATAGGGATTCTGCTCTGTGGTTGTTGTTTTAATTGGCTTCAGTGCAATTAGAAAGCGTAGCAGTTTCTATACCTGTAGTTTGGACTCGTTTTTTCCAAAGGACCAAGTCCAAGAAAGAAAATCTGATTCTGAAAAGCTGGAAGAACAGAACAGAAGAAAGTAATTATTTATAGAGTGACCCGGGGTTTTCTCATTACTGACTCTTTCTTAAGAGAGAAAGAAGCAACAATGGCCTTGAACTCTTCCTAGTCTTTATTTATGGGGGAGAAGAATAGGACAGAAATGTCTAGACATACTATCCACCTTGCTAGTGCAGAAAATCTACCATGTAATGCTTCATTTTTGGTTGATCCAATCTCTTCTAGTGTAGGCAGATATGTTTCCGTTGTCCACAGAAGAAGATATCTTTCAAAGCATATATTTTTTGAAGTGCCAGCGACAGAGCTCACATCTTTTATTTTACTCACTCAGCCACATGGCTTTTTATATATAATCCAATAGTCATTACTTTTCCCTGCTATAAAATGGTGGCTACTAGAGTAGTGAAGTATACTTTCTCAAGGATGCTGGGAAATGGAGCTCTGTGAGGGACAAACTGCAGTTTCCAAAATTATTTTGTGGTGGGGTTGCTTTAAATGTATGCTGCACATGTAGCACAAAAATGTAGTTTTTCTCAGTCTTGAATCGTTTGTGGTCACCTCAACATGCTGCTTTCAGTCTAGATGCCGATTGGTATGATTAGCTGAAATCCTTTCTTTGATTAGGTTATCCACATCTTTCCCTCCCTGCACACGCCCCAAATAAATGAAGAAGGAAGTGTTGATTGCAGTAAGGATTTTGGAAGCCATATGGGATTGGTTATTCCAATCAATTTCCTCATTTCTACAACTGGGACAAATATGGAAAACGCTACAGGGAAAGTAGGGGAGAATGTTGAAATTTGTTGTGTATTGTGACATTTCTGGGATATCAAGTTTCTGTTTCCTAAACTGTTTTTACTTCTCTACAGGTATATTTGTTAGATAAAAATCGCCTGGAAGGCAATCATGGATTTCCTGAACTTTACTGAACAGAATTATACATTGGAACAAAATGACACATCA
This sequence comes from Zootoca vivipara, assembly GCF_965207765.1. NCBI lineage: Eukaryota > Metazoa > Chordata > Lepidosauria > Squamata > Lacertidae > Zootoca > Zootoca vivipara. Next base: position 62,867,027 of record NC_142587.1, read on the forward strand.
CAAAAACTACTTAAGAAAGTAACACCCAAGGTTCTGGTTTCTCTTACACTTTCTGTGCTAGCAGTGATGACAACCATCATCAACTCTCTAGTGATGACTGCCATAATTGTGACCCGAAAGCTCCACCACCCTGCCAATTATTTAATTTGCTCCTTGGCAGTCACCGATTTTCTGGTTGCCATCCTAGTCATGCCCTTCAGCATTGTCTACATTGTCAAAGAGACCTGGATCATGGGCCAGGTGATGTGCGACATTTGGCTCAGCGTTGACATTACCTGCTGCACCTGTTCCATCTTGCATCTCTCGGCCATCGCTTTGGATCGCTACCGAGCAATCACAGATGCTGTGGAGTATGCCAGGAAGCGAACCCCTAAGCGGGCAGGCATCATGATTGCCGTCATGTGGGTCATTTCCGTCTTCATCTCAATGCCGCCATTGTTTTGGCGGCACCAGGCTGCCAGCAGGGATGACGAGTGCATCATTAAGCACGACCATATCGTTTTTACCATCTACTCCACATTTGGAGCCTTTTATATCCCACTGGCGTTGATTCTGATCCTTTACTACAAAATATACAAGGCAGCTAAGACTTTTCACAGGAGGAGCGTGAGTCGCGTTCTCAAAGAGGAGGCGAATGGACAGGGTCTCCTGGAAGGATCTGAGAAAAGCTGCCAGCCAGCTTCCTCAGCATCATGCGCAAAAGGGAAAGCATCTAACCGTTCAGGAGATTCGGACAGAATGCATATCTCCCTGCGAAGCCCCAATTCTGAGTCGAAGAATGAAAAGGGATGGAAGAGACAACGGATTTCTACCACGAGAGAGAGAAAGGCAGCAACTACCCTTGGCTTAATTTTGGGTGCCTTTGTGATCTGCTGGCTCCCCTTCTTTGTGAAGGAGGTGGTTGTTAATACCTGTGAAAGATGTCAGATTTCAGAAGAAATGAATAATTTTCTGACATGGTTGGGATATATCAATTCTCTTGTTAACCCCCTGATTTACACAATCTTTAATGAAGATTTCAAGAAGGCATTCCAGAAACTTATCCAATGCAAGACCTCTCTGTGAAAAGAAAAAGTACTCTGTGGCTGACTGGTTTTTGGGGGGAGTGGGAATGGATTCACAGTTCTGCTCATGGTAGAAGTGTGCCACCCTGTGCTGGAGATTTCATTAGAATCTAGAGGGTTCTGGTGGGCACCCAGAAAATTTCAGGGATATGGTAGGCTGCAAACACAGCTCCAGCACCGATAGGTGCCATGACCACAGCAGTCCTAGAAGTCTAAGCCCAGCCCTGCAGTCTCTCATGTCTTCTCAGTATGAGAGAACCAAGCTGGATCTGGCAGATGTTAGGTGGAAATCTGTACACACACAGAGAGAGAGAAAGCTAGGTCCACCAAACTTTTTCTGGAGTAGATCTCTAATATTTACATATACATGATTTCTAATAACACTAGCTCTGTTCAAGGAAAGCATTGAAACACCTACATATTGACTATCTCTGTTTTGTATCATTACCATCTCACAGTGAATGTTGTCCACACACTAAGATGTAACCTTTGGTCATATTTATTGGAAAGAAACTAACTACATGCATAGGCCTATTCAGATGGGTGGGAACACTTAACTTTTAAGTGAATTGATCATTACATTGTATACTTGGAGCTCATGTGCTCCTGATTGCATGCTGTAACATGCAGCTGGGAGTACAGGAAGCATCCCAAGGAAAGGTGAGCGTCACTTGAAACTAAGATGATGCACAAGTCTTTTCCAATGCAGTTACGTACTCACTAATCTAGTGACTCCTTTGGATATTAAAAACTGAAACTGTTTTACAAAACAAATTCATTTTTCATCTATTAAAAATGGAAGGATTTAGCTTATAAAATACACAACGAAAATGGAAAACAGACTTTTAAATTCAGGGTTTGACCATTCAACTTCCAGCAATTGAAGTGAAGCTTCTCTCATTAAGGAAGTGTGTTCTTTGAGGTATGTAAGATACGATTCAGCCTGGATTATCTCAAATGGAAGTGATGTATTGAACCCAACTCGTAACACGATTTCTTCCCTCTAAGGTACCACTGAACTTCCAAGACTTGTGCTGGTTGTTCCCCTTACCTCAAGGACTCCAGGAACGTGGTCATTTAACATGTTCTCCCTCTCCCAGGGTTGAGTCTCATAATGAAGCACAAGCAGTGACATGTTTCTTGGGGATTTGGTGGGCTTTCAGTGTGTACCAAATAGATCAAATCAGTGCTGCACTACTCAGCTTGTCATGGTCTAACTGAAATATGACCTTGTGGTGCCAGAGTATTACCATTATTCTTTAAATAATTACACTCTCCATTGCTTAACTGAGTCTGCCATCCTGCATATTTATTTAAAATATCAACCAGACATTCCAGAAAGAAGCAAAACAGCAGATAAAGCAAAGGTACAGTGATAAAGTCTCAAAACTGTTAGCTAAAATTCAACAGAAAAGGAACCAACAAAATAATGATACAATGGACAGAGAGGGACTTGCCTCAAAGTAAAGAAAATAGGATAGCATAGGATTCAACCACAAAAATCCGAAAATATTAACAAAATACAACACAGTAATGGCACTCCCTAAGTCAGGCATTGAATTAAATAAAACCATTAAGAATTCTGTTGGAATAAAAAGCTTCAAAAGGCATATAAAGGTCAGACTGTAACAAGTTTCTTCAAGGAAAAAACTTCATAAGCATTTACTGCAACTTTGACTAGAAGTTCACCACAACCACCTAGAAACTACATCAACTCACATATGCATACAAAACGATCTAGCCCACAGAATTAATTGCCTAAAGCAGCTTTGAAAGATGGCAAGACTGTCTTCAGATAGAACCATTTGAATTATTTCCCCAAGACATAAAATGCTTTGCAGAGTCTGTTTTCACAAACTAGAAGCAAAGGCCATTTGAGAACCTTCTAGTAAGAGCCAAAGTTGAGTACTCTGCTCAATGAGAAGTGTGTTTTTTCCCTCGAACAGAGCCTGCCACGAACAGAGCCTGCACTTTTGAGGAGGACTGCAGTCACAGGTATCATTCACAGGACCCAGTGCACAAGCCCACAACACAAATCTCCATAAATGCATGGAGTGCTCTGGATAAATGCAATTGGCAGGTAGCTGAGGTCCCGCCGGTCCTACATTTTGCAGCACACCCAGGACCCTATAAGTAAAGGGGATGAGTTAGAGAGTATTAGGGCAGGAGGTCTGGAAGTTTACATAGAAGATCTGGGGTTCAACCCCATTGTCCAACCCATAAAAACACTCCTGATCACAAGGTACTACAGTCTTGTGCATCAGTTCTAACTGCTGCATTATTTTTGAGAAACGACCAGGAAGGACTCTGCATTTTTTTTAATAAAAAAAAACTCCACAATAAGCCTACTGAGCTGTTTTAAATTCCTCATGAGATGGGGGAATAACTTTTGCAGTGGGATCCTGCTGGATACATGTAGGCTACTGTATGATTTAGAACCCTGGAAAATCAGGAAGAGCAACGGGGACAAGATTACACATTAGTTCTTGCTCTTCATCATCATGTGGGAGATTTAGGAATACCTGAATAGGCATTCTAGGTGCATGCCAACCTGGAAAGTATGGATATCCCACACACCATTTCTCTCTTCTGCACACATCCATCTATGCTGCTTCATTCCTTGACACTGAGTCTACCGAGGTCTGGAGCCTTGTCCATGCTTATGTACCTTTTGCCCTGCGCTTTTCAGGCACAACTCTATGATTTAAAGCTCTATGTCTGAGCACTCTTTTTGCACCCCAGTGCTTTCCCTGTGCCACTCTTTAAAACTGAAGACCAACCAATGTCTGTTCAGGTTTTCAATGGATTGCCACTTGCTCCGATTTGGTGGCAAAGAGCATGTTTCCTCGGGGAAAGGTCCAGGGCAATAAAAGAGTGGTTGCACACATAACTTTAAAGTGTGGGTCTGTACTTGGAAAGCATAAGTGTAGATAAGTCCTGGGACTTGCAATGGCACTCCTTTACCAATCCTTTAGGATGATCACCACCGCCAACACACACTTAAAGCACAGCAAGTGTTTTGCAAATACAGCATTGCAACCTGGGTCATGCTCTGACTTTGCAAGTTAAGCCATCTCCCTTTTTAAAAAAAGATGCTCTGTCTTTAGCTGCCTGTCATTATGCAGTTCTGCATCTTACAACCAGTGGCATTGGGACCTGTTGAAGCAATGCCTACAAAGGACATAATTTAATGTGCCAGCTATAAGATCGGATGGATGACACCAACATGCCACACTACATTGATGTGACATTACTGTGGCCTGCTTGGCACTTCTCATGCGCGGAATATTCAGAGAAAGAAACCAAATACTGCAACCAAAGAAAAAACACTTCAAATTACACTCCCTGAATGGCTTCATTTAGATCTTTGTAAAATAATCACTCTCGGGGACATTCAGCATAATAGTCAGATTCTGCAAAAGCAACTCTTGAGTTTAAGGCCTTGTTTTTGTATAACTCATTAGAGTCTACCACCTGGAAAAAAATATGTGATTCACTCATTGAGGCTTGAGGTCATACTGGAGAGTAACACAACCAGGTAGAATGGGTCATTTTCATGGCCATCTTAGTTATCTACTCTCTTTTTCATGAAGCGTATTTCTGGGATCCATATATCATTTGATTTTGATTGTCCAGAGCAAAGCTACATTCAAACCATATTAGGGGAAAGCACTGCAATTTTGTTGTATGTAAATATTTGTCCAGTGCAAAGTTAAGTCCGAACACTTTGCTAGAACTGCAGCAACTGCCTCTTCTGATGCAGCAGTTGCCGCCCTAGTTCCAATCTATTAAGGTACAAGTCAGGCGGGAGCGGGTGGGATGGAATCGGCTGGCACTTCGCTTATTCCATAGTCCAAATAGTGTCATAAATCTGCTTTTGCAAAAGGACAATAGCCAAAGAAAAGGAACTCGGCGTAAACTGTCAACCGAAGGACGGCACTATCCTTAAGCCACTTTGTCCAAATTGGATGTTCTGATGTGGGACTTGGAGCTGGGAGCTTCTTAACTTGCGAGTCACAGTGCTGACAATTGATTTATATGGTCCATTTCATAGTGGATGCCGAGTGCAGAAGAATTATATTGCCATTATTTGTAAGACCTCGCAGAGCAGAACAAAGGCAGGGGGGAAGGCGTCGCTGTTAGGGAAGAAGTTATTGAAGCTATCACGTTTGCCTGCAATGTCTCCGGTTCAGGAAATGGATCAATATGTAGATAATAAAGAAGAAAATACCTGTTACATTGTGCAGTCAGTGCTTACATGTAATACTTGCCAAATACAGCAGTTGCTGCTGCAGCGAGGAGTCAAAGGTGGGCTCTTTCTACCCTTTAGGCTGGTTCCAACTGGAGCATTCAAAGATACCAACAATTGCAGGATGTAGCTAAGTAGCTTTTTCCAAATATCACCACTTGTAGGCATAGCTGCCAAGTTTTCCCTTTTCTCGCGAGGAAGCCTATTCAGCATAAGGGAAAATCCCTTTAAAAAAGGGATAACTTGGCAGCTATGCTTGTAGGTCAGTATTTACTTGCCAATAATCTCATGCCACATGAGACTCTTTTACCACTTCCAATAACTGTATTGGGTCACGATATGCCATTATGGCTATAAAAAAAAAGGCAGAAGCCTAGGCAATGGAGATATGGTGTCTAAAGTCCTCCATCCTGGCTCAACCAGGGTTCAGCCAGCTGAGCTGAGGCCAGGATAAGTCCTGGAAAAATGAATGTTCTGTGGGGAGAGACTTATCCCTATTCCAGTCCCTATTCAGCTTGTTTTCCCTCTGCCAAGCTCAGGACAGCTCAGCTGGTAGCCCCACTTCTGAATGGAATTTGGAATAGGGGTGGGTTACATTGGTGTAATGTGCCCCAGTATAAATGACACTGGCTTCCTGGATTGCTCTGTAAGTCTACATATCTGCCAAAAGATTTTGCTATCATATCAATTCTAAGCATCAATTTCAAGTGTCCATTCCCGCCCCCGCCCCTTAGGAATGTTTCAACTGGTGGAGATGAAGTAACTTAACCCCCCCCCCAATGTGCCCCTTTGAGTCCTAATTGGTATTGTGGTCCTAACATGGCCAGTTGGGACTGGTTTGGCTACATTCACTCATCATCCTAAGTCTTCTCTTGAATGGGAATCATCCCACAAATACCCCCAAGGAAAATATATCAGATTTACATTTCCAAGATCCAGGACTGGAACCAAAGGAAAGATTAATTTACACTCGAAATAGGGGCATGTTTCCTTGGGGGAAATACTCTCTATATAAGAATTCCCCAGGGAAGATGGGAAGAGGGATTCTTCATCCCTAGATGATGACCATTTCCAGATTGGATATGTATTACTCAATAACCAAAGGTTATAGCCTCGATTCCTATCACTTTGCTCAATAGAATAGGGCATCGGAAAATCTCAAAGTGTATGAAAAGAAACTGTCCTGAACTTTCTTACTTTTTATATATAACCATTTATGATCTCTTAACTCCAGAGCACCTAGACAATGTCAGTGTTGCTACCCTGTCTGCTTTGAAGATGCTCTTTCATTAGCCTTCATTGCCCAACAATCAATTGTACTTCTTTTTAGCTTTTTTTGCATTTAGAAGTCTGAAAAGCTTTTGTTCACCTTTTAGCATTAGTATGAAATACCTACAAAGAGCACATATATAAAGGTCAGAACTTTGGTGAAAGGAAGCAATTTAAAACAGAATCATCTTCTGCTATTCTTTCTTCTGCCCTTTCTTACCCACAGGGTATCTTCTAATTATGCTTAGCCTCACAAAACCTCATGCCCTCTTCAACAAAGTTTATTTCACTAGAGCCTAGTGTACAACAAGTGCTTCCTGCAGTCTCCATTTTGGGTCTAAGTCTTCATTTGTAAATATAGAAAGCCTCTATATGAGCATCCCCTTCTGCTACCCCAAATCACAGCATTAAATTCTTTTTTTTAAAAAAAATGCCCCCGGGTGGGCATGCAGACACCCCAAGAGAGGACATGTGTGAATGTGTGGCTTCTAGTGGAAACAAGCCCTAGTGGAAACTTCAATATTCATACCCAAACACAACTTTAATTTGCCCCAGCAGGTATGAAGGATGTGTATAAATAGACTATGTTATATGTCTCTTTGAAAATAAAAAATGAGTTAGAAACTGAAAGTACAAGTGGGATTGACCTCAGTGTCAGAACAGTTTGGATTTATCAGGATGTTGTGACTGTCTAAAGAAGCAGATGTTAAGAGCCTGTGCTGCAACAAGACTGGGAAACGGAGGGTGGAGGGCAGATTTCCAGCCCTGCTGTTCAGGCTGCTTCCAGCTAATGACAGAGTTCCACACATCATCTGAGACCCAGGGAAAGCAAGCACAACATCCATCTTGCCTCAGATGCATAGATTCTGCATCAGCCACACGGGCAAAACGGTCCACTTCACCAGGAAAGCAGTGACATCACATTCAGGTCTTATTTATATTTCTACAGGGCTGGAGTCCATAACGTGTGACCTGCAAACATGATTCCTGATGATTCATAAAAGATACATTGGTCGACTCTCCCTGGGATACAACAGAACCTGCTGAAAATTACTTATTAACAATCTCGGTTGGAACTGTGTCGTGTTGTTTTTCTAGGCGGAATGCATATGCAGTGTTTGCCCAATTCCTGCTAGCAACATGGTCCACGTCTGTTAATCTATGCCCTGCAATTAATGGGGATAAATTAGTGTCGCAAAAGGCATCTATAAAACCCTAGCACTAAAACCTTTTACATTAGCAAGTATAGCGTAATGCAGGGCTTCCTAAACTGTGGTCTTCTTCATTCAGGTAGTCCACAGTATGTCCGGAAGACAGGAGAGGGTACATCTATCACATTAAATAGTCAAATTGATTTTTACTTATATTTGTATTGCTTCTTTTCTTTTATTGTATTGTATTTTATTAAATGACCTATGGTGTCCCTATGGGATTTATATTGTAATGCAATCAAATACAATATATAAGAAATAAAAAAAATAAAAAAAATGCAATGATGCAGCAGCTAGCACAGCACATTACAATTGCCACCACAGTCAGAAAAATAATTAGGTGGTCTGCCAAGGCCCATAATGTAAGAACACAAGAAGAGCCTGCTGGATCAGGCCAGTGGCCCATCTAGTCCAGCATCCTGTTCTCACAGTGGCCAAGCAGACTCATCAGCCACAGGTCTTGGTTTACGTCTGTCATTCGGCTCTGAATCTATAACTTCTGACTAATGCTGCCTCCATGATTTGAGGGCTATTGGGCAATACATCTTTCGTGGTTCTCACTACCAGACTTCCTCTGGGCCCAATCCACACATTTGCTCAGAAGGAGAGGTGAGCAGAGGCTGCTGCTCCTTGTCACTCACTTACTAAGGAAGGGCAATGACAGCAAGGGGAGGAGCAACAGGGCCATGGGGCTTCCAGGGTTGGCAGTGGACCCCCTTGCCTGGGCCTTGGCTGGTGCCTGACAGTACCAACCCTGACAGCAGACATGCAGACGACCCCCTTTCCCCAGGAATGGCATCCTCAACTGCTAACCCCTTCCTTAATTCCCAGATTCTGCCTTGCTTCAGCTCTCTGTTCTCATTCCATATCCCAAGACATCTCTGGAGGCTATCTTGACATTAGGAAGCATGATGAGACAGAAGCTGTGTGAAATGTTTCTTGACCAAGCCAGAAAGAGCCATTAGGCAATCTGAAGAGAACCGGAGCAGGCAATGTCTTCTTGACTCTTACTATAGTGATCAATCATCCACCTTCTTTTGACAAATATTGAGACACAGCTCCTTACTATTCAACTTGGTTTCTGTAATTATACCAAGTGTTGACCATTCAAGGCTGGAAAGGAGGGGAGTAACTGGCCTCTTTGATGCAGCTTTTTCGACCTCACTTATCATCTTTTAAACCAAGCCAATTAAAATGAAATTTTAACAACTTGGGGTCATAGTAATGAATAGGCTCGCTTTGCGTTGGCACATCTCAGAGCTTTTGGGCTCTCCACAATTTGAACTTGACAGTGGAACCCACAGCAAGCAGGCACCACTTTAGATACAATCATTTCATAGAACAATAGAATCGTAGAGCTGGAAGGGACTCTGAGGGTCATCTGGGATACTGTACAATTTGCACATAAGAGCAAAACAGCTCAAACTTGGAACAATTGCTAGACAATAACATTGTCTCCAAGGTGCAAATACTCAGCTATCCAAGGGTGTCTTATGAAAGCAAGAAGGATCTCTCTCTCTCTCTCTCTCTCTCTCTCTCTCTCACACACACACACACACACACACACACACACTTCTAATTCCCCCACCATATAGTCAAGATGCAATTGTAAGACTATTGAACTGTAACAGCAAGGGAGGGGTTTTGTATTAGTTTCTCATTTGCAATTGAGCTCATCTTGACAGCTGACTTTTGAATTAGACGGATGAGCAAAACAATCCAATTTCAGAACATAAAAAGAGTCACAGACAGGTTGGAACCACAATATAAAGAAACAAGGATTTTTTTTTTCATGAAGTCATTTGGGGTTCCATCCCGTAGATTTTCAAAAGTTTAATGATCACACTAAACTGAGTATCCTAGGAGCGAGGGTGGATTATGACTAGCACGGTCCCATTCAAAGTAGTGTGTGTGTGTGTGTGTGTGTGTGTGTGTGTTTAACTGCACTAAGTAGAAATTAATTACATCAGCAAGCTAGATCCAAGGAAAATGACTAACCAAGTGTATCATCCACGGAGTATGTACAGCAGGCTTTCCCAACCCAGTGCCCTCCATATGTGCCCATCATAAGAAAATAAGAAGAGCCTGCTAGATCAGACCAATGGCCCTCCAGCCAGTTTCCTGCTCTCACAATGGCCAACCGGATGCCTATTAGAAACCTGTAAGCAGGATCTGAGCACAATAGCACTCTCCATATGTCAAGAATGCTTTGGTGGTGTTTCCTGCTTGGCAGGGGGTTGGACTGGATGGCCCTTGTGGTCTCTTCCAACTCTATGATTCTATGATTCTCCCCTCCTGTAGTTTCCAGTAACTAGTATTCAGAGGCATACTGCTTCTGACTGAGGAGGCAGAGCTTAGCCATTGTAGCAAGTAGTCCCTGATAGTCTGATCCTCCGTGAATCAGTCTGATCCTCTTTAATGCCCTCCATGTTGGTGGTCATCATCTCCTCCTTTGAGAGTGAATTCCACAATAGAACTATGTGTTGTGCAAAGAGATGCTGTTTTTTGTCTGTCCTGAGACTCAGCCAGTGTGGCCAGAGGCCAGAGAAATATAAATTGTGGTCCAAAACTTAGAGAAGGTGCCTGCTTGTGGAAAGCTGATGAACACAGTGTGCTGCTCATTTAAACTGGGGATCATCCTGAAAGATTCGAGGTTCCTTCTTCATTCTAAATGTCCTGGAAACATGTTCATTCTTAAAAATTGGTCTACAACTGAGGAGGTATAAATTGCAAGCCCCATGTCCCTTTTCTCCTTCAGCATTTCTGATACAAGCCAGTACTGAGATAAAGTGTGGCTGTAGCTGCCAGTGAATAAAGGGAATGAAGATTTGCTGCCAACTTCAGGAAACGTCAGTGTTTGTTTCCATTGATCCATATCCAAAAGATTGAGGGAAACTTCTCCAGTCGCTCGATCAATGCAACAATAATAGTCAAATCGAACTGTGAGATGAGCAGCCTCAAGAAAAATTGCAGAATGTCCATCATAATTGGTCCAAATTCATCCAATTCTTCCCCTCATTATCCAACCATCTCAAGCTACAAGATCACTGTCCCATCTGAAACGTGGGTCTCCAACAGCTTGCTATTTTTTTAAGGGAATATCTAAAATATATTCTTTATTAGAATCATAAGTTTAGATTTTGGCGAATATCCTTAAAAATAGCTCAAAAACTTCAAATTTTTGGAGATTTTTTTAAAAAAAACAACCCAATATCTTTTTCCAGCTCAGATGCCATTAGTGAATATGTGAGTATTGCTTTTAAAAAAAAATTGCTCCAACTCACATAACTTTACACAAATGTATATTAAGCTGCATTTGCCATTCTGTTGCCTTTTCAGCCAGTCTGGTGATCTCCTTCTGGATGGAGCGCTTCAAAATCCCTTCTGGGAGTTAGCACCGTAAATCATAGAATCACAGAATTGGAAGGGATCCTATCATCTTGTCCAATCTGCTGCAATGCAGAAATATGCAGCTACCCTATATGCAGAAATATGCAGCTACCTGCAATCTTGGCATTATCAGCACCATGCTCCAGCCAACTGGTACCATCTACATCTCACATCTCTCCATTGTGAGAACTGTCCAGTTTATTCCTGCTTTTTGCTTTCTACTCCTACTCCTGCTTTCTACCAGTCCAGAAAAGGGCATATCCTCATCCTCCGACTGCTGCGGGCCTAAGAATGGCCTTGGAGCCCTGTAGTTCAGGTACCAGCCCCAATTCAGCAGCAAACTCTGAAGTATTTCATGGTGTGTTCTGATCCCTGCACTGAGTCTCGCTGCAGGTCTTTCCACCCTTAGCATCTATTCCAATGCTACCTTTCCTCTTGGCCACTGTGTTAAGGCACTATGGCTAGCAGCAGCAACAAAAGCTATGCCTCATTCTAAGTTACAGCTGCTCACTTTTCTTTACTGGAGATAAAGTTGCTGAAATCCACTCCCCCACCCCACAAATATTGCATATGAAAGGAATAAAATACAACCCCCCCTTTTTTTGCACTTCACTGCATATAAATAGAGAAACACTTCCCTGAACCCTCCCTTCCATTTACTCAGCTCCTTGCTCTTGCTGTTTCCACCCACTGCAAAGATACACACAATAGATGAAGCAGGAAAAGTGGTTAAAATAGAAACAGGCGTCATTTATTCCGTATAATCAGCCAGAAGAAAACCGACAGGGATGGGGGAGGTGAGCATAGGACTGTAGAGGCCACGAGAATATGGTATAAGATACAGCCCCAGAATTGTAGATGATCCAGCCTAAAAGATGGAGGGGGGGATCAAATTAAGGACTATTTGTCCTTAAATTACTTGTAGTAAAACAAAAAGAAAGAAAGCAAACTGAACTGTAACTAGAGTAGCTCAGATGGGAGAAACATACTAGTCACTTGCCCTTGCTGATGTTAGTTAGGACTACGTAAAGGTTCAAACATCTGTTCTTATGTTGCAAGTCTCATTTGTTTCTAATAAGATAAGATAAGATTCTAATAAGATGCTGCATGCATCCTATTTTTTCCACTCCGTTAATCAGGGGTGTTGTAACGGACTTCCAGGGATATTCTCTGTGGCTTCCAGCAAAAAAATGGGCACTAGGGTGATGACTTTTTTTACAACCTCATTTCCCTGTATCATAATTTGATGAACTTTCATTAAAGATTAGATAAAATCTTACTTTCAAAGCACAAAAAGATTTTAAAAAATTTATTTATCAGTTTTTTGACCATTTTTGAAGTCACTGTAAGCAGATATAAAATTGAACCCATCTTCTTATGATAGGAATCCAAATGAAGACACTGAATCCCAGAGCCTCAGCTTACATTAACTCCAGTACCATCTCAACCACCAAAAGGGGCTTTCTTCTTATTTTTCTTCCCACACTGCCCTAGTATATAAATGGTCCCTCCTCCAAATATTAACTCTCATTTCACCAGAGTACTGTTTCCATATTCTTAACCACAACAAAGAGGATTGAAGCAGGAGTTCCCAACCATTCTTGGTTCATGGGCATCTTTTGTGGGCACCATGAAATACCCATTTCACGGAAGAAAAACCTGGTGATGCTCTCTCTCTCTCTCTCTCTCTCTCAAACACACACACACACACACACACACACACACACATACACACACCCTCAGTAATAAACAGAACACTGACACAGACCTCAAAACAAATAAAACACAGACAAAAACCTCCCTCAACCAGAACAAAGATCCATCATTTAAAAAAAAGACTTTAGAATTGGGATGGCCAGGGCTCAGTGTGTGTTAAAGGAGGTGTTTATGGGCACTGTGATGCTTACAGACACCCCATTGGGAACCCCAGGACTCAAGACTCAAGATTCACACGCTGATCACTGGACAAATAGGGCACGGTGTGCAGAAATTACTTTACAAGAGGTCACAAGGTTCAGGTCAAAGCCTATGTGCATTGCCAGTTCTTGGCAAGGTATCATAAAGTATATCTGAACATATTTGCATCACTGTTCTCTCCTCACAGAACATCATACAATCAGCGCAAGAAGCCAATATGTAGGATGGACATTTCTCCAATGCTTTTTTTTTTAATGATACTTTATTGAAAAAAAATCCAAATATAAAGCAGTAAAGTGATACAAAAGAAGAAAAGGGGGAAATAACAAAAACACAACTGTGTAAAGGGGAGGGGGACATTATATGAATATATACAAATATACCCTAACCCATACATTCTTTTATGAATTTGATATTATTATCCTAATACTAACAGAAATATTATTAGTCTACTACATTTTGTATAAAATCCATCCAAATATTGTCGTATTTATCCAAGCAGAGTCTACGTCTGTAAGCAGTCTGTTCGTAGGTTGCAAGTGTTATCATATTATCCATCCACTGATTAAAGGAGATCATATCTTTACTCTTCCAGTTCATCAATATCAGCCTCTTGGCTACCATTAGAGTGCATGAAATCCATTTTGTTGTCCAGTTGTTAACTTCTATACAGGGTGACTCTTCTCTCAGGCCAGAGCAGTGACCCCAAAGGATAGCAGTGGTCAGTAAGTGCATCAACCAATCTCTTTGGTTGTCCAGAATAGAGCTACAAGCCTTCAGACAGCTCTGTGAACACGTTACCAATTTAAAACACAGCTAGGTTGTTCTTCTTCCCATTTTGGATCCAAGCCAGTTTGGTGAAAGATGCATCAAAAATGCAGTATTTTATAGGAAGCTCTGGGTTAGATACAGATTGTGTCTCACATTGTGTGTACACTGCTTCCCAAACTGGAGAGCAGTGGATGCGGAGTAAACAGAGTGTGTACACAGCCAGATATAGCAGCAGCAAAGGTTAGAGCCAGACTGAGCTCTCCTGTATTGGAGAAGGCTTTGCAGATCCAGGTAGACACAACGTTTCCCCAATATGGAGTGTCTCTTTAAAGGGTCCACACATGTCTTCTGGGTGGGCTCTCAGTTACATCAGGCAAGTGAGCATGAACCCTGGGGCAGGACTCAGATCTTAATCTCTGGTTGACAGTTCAGTGGGTGGATGATGCCTCTAGGGTTCATGTGTGGAGAGACCACTTCCTCTCCCAGCCTGTTCCTCCAGAGACTAGGCTCTTTAGGTCCTTTGTGACCAACCCGTCCTAGTCCTGCTGTGGGTGATACATTTGTTAGTTTTCAAATAATGAAGACCTTTATCCTGAAGTATGGCTCCGTCGTTTTATGGAATATTAATTGTAAAACTGTAAGAATGGTTTTGTTGTTTTTAAAGCCTATTTTTTGTGTTTTACATATTACTACTATACACTGCTTTAAGAGCTTCTGGCCGTGAAGTGCTTTATACCTCCATAAAACAAACAAGTAAATAAGCAGAATCAAATCCTTTCGGTGCTGAGCGTTTTGGTACCCTGCTGAAATATTATGAAGGTGGTGCTGTTTTAAGCACAGAGAATCACCTATATATTAGAAGAGTTGCTGTATTGCTCTGTAGCAGTAGCAGCATAAAAACTACAGGGACACTTTAGGATTGAAAAGCGGCAAAAATAGGCAGGTGGAATAAGGCTACTAATCATCCCCCCAATGCTCAGATGATGTGCAGTATTCATACTCTAGCAACCCATAGATATTTGGGGGTTTCTGTTGTCTAATTCAGCCTTTGTTAGCATGCTTCCTAATTCGATACACGTTCACTCAGAGTGAATTGCCATTGTGTTCAGTTGGCTTTAGGTAAGTATTCATGAGACTGCAGCCTTTGTTTATCCTCGTGTGTATATTTGCATCGTAAGTCACTGTTGGAGGGTAGGCTGTTGTCACCGAACACTTGCCAAAAACTGAGGCAGACTCTCCCCGCCTCTCCATTAGCAGCCTCGTGTGTGCAATCTACACCTCCATTGTTCCCTGGTTCCCTGCTAACAAAGACTCTGGCCAGAAATCCAATGGTAACTGCCAGCTGAAGCAACGGGCAGGCACCTATGGCTGGTAATGCTGCGTTATGCGCTTAGAGCATCCCAGAGGTTAGTCAGTCTCTACAGGTCTTAAGCTTGCTGACAGAGCAGCCTGGTCTCGTTCCCAGGCCAGCAGTTCCCCCTAGTGGCTAATCAGAACATGCATTCCTTCTTGAACCAAAATAATCACAACTGACAGACCTTTGCTCGCCAAGAAGCTAAAGTACTTTTTCAGTTTGTTAAGGGTTTCTGGGAGTTGTCACTTTTTGAGGAGAAAACTGCAGTGCTCAGAATCCTTTTCAGGAAAGAATGTGTTTCAAACACACTTTCAAGGTAAAAGGTAAAGGTAAAGGACCCCTGGACAGTTAAGTCCAGTCAAAGGCGACTATGGGGTTTCGCCGCTCATCTCGCTTTCAAGCCGAGGGAGCCGGCGTTTGTCTACAGACAGCTTTCCGGGTCATGTGGCCAGCATGACTAAACCGCTTCTGGTGCAATGGAACACCGTGACAAAAGCCAGAGTGCACAGAAACACCGTTTACCTTCCCGCCACAGCAGTACCTATTTATCTACTTGCATTGGTGTGCTTTCAAACTGCTAGGTTGGCAGGAGCTGGGACAGAGCAACAGGAGCTCACCCCATCTCACGGATTTGAAACGTCGACCTTTCAATCAGCAAGTCCAAGAGGTTCAGTGGTTTAGACCACAGCACCAGCTGTAAAATTAGAAGCAATTATATTTTATGATCTGAAAGCCTCATGAATTACTTCTTCCTTTTCTTGCAGTTTGTCTTACTTGGACTTGCCTCTTATCATCACTGAAATGAATTTGTTTGCTCATCTTTTGGAGATTGTCTAGATATGCAGTATTGTTTTGGGATAATCAGCCACTTTAAACAAACCAATAAAAGTAACGGAACCAAACTGAAATCCTGGAGAGCTGCTGGGCTAAATGGACCAATGGTTTGACTTATTTTAAGCAGTTTCCAAAGCTGGTGTGAAATAACTAAAGAACAGCAACCGGATGATTTAACAGAAGGGCAATATGCAATGGCAGGAAGTCTTCTGTGTGACTGTTAACTAAACACTAGTTTCTTTATAGAGCAGTGAGAGTGATCTCTGAATTGATTCGCTTTACCCTTTGTATTGGGGAGCTTATTTTAACTGCTCTGATTCATTGTTCCCGAGATATTTTTAAAGCAGCGTACATTTGTTATATCCTGAAAAGGGGGTGTTCGGCCTTTGTGAAAACAAAATGAGAGGCCAAGGGCTCAATAAAGCCAATGTAGCACAGCTGTGTTTAATAACGTAGATTTCACCACAGGGATGACTAAACACAAGAAACGTTATTTGTCTTCAGCCAAAAACACTCAATACGAACAGTCCAGTTTTCAGAAACTGCTTCCGCCTTCCTTAGATTTTAGTTTTATTAATTCACCATTTGCTTTGTCAGGTTGGCTGATTTAGGAAAGGGCCTTATGCCTAATATTGTTCAGTTGGGATGATTAATGTATACAAAAATGATTTTATTGGATTTATTATCTTTATGTCCTTCTAGAAAGTGAAAACTTGGGGGAAATTTCACACATAAATCTAGAAAACCAGGACATTCCATTCATAAACCACATTATCTAGGGAAGTAATAGTACCACTGTATTCTGCTCTGGTCAGACCTCACCCGGAGTACTGTGTCCAGTTCTGGGCACCACAGTTCAAGAAGGATACTGACAAACTGGAACGTGTCCAGAGGAGGGCAACCAAAATGGCCAAAGGCCTGGAAACAATGCTTTATGAGGAACTGCTTAGGGAGCTGGGTATGTTTAGCCTGGAGAAGAGAAGGTTAAGGGGTGATATGATAGCCATGTTCAAATATATGAAAGGATGTCATATGGAGGAGGGAGAAAGATTGTTTTCTGCTGCTCCAGAGAAGCGGACACGGAGCAATGGATTCAAACTTCAAGAAAGAAGATTCCACCTAAACCAGGCATCCCCAAACTGCGGCCCTCCAGATTTTTGGCCTACAACTCCCATGATCCCTAGCTAACAGGACCAGTGGTCAGGGAAGATGGGAATTGTAGTCCAAAACATCTGGAGGGCCGAAGTTTGGGGATGCCTGACCTAAACATTAGGAAGAACTTCCTGACAGTAAGAGCTGTTCGGCAGTGGAATTTGCTACCAAGGAGTCTCCTTCTTTGGCGTCTCCTTCTTTGGAGGTCTTTAAGCGGAGGCTTGACAGCCATATGTCAAGAATGCTTTGGTGGTGTTTCCTGCTTGGCAGGGGGTTGGACTGGATGGCCCTTGTGGTCTCTTCCAACTCTATGATTCTATGATGATGATGATGATCATCATCATCATCATCAATTCTATACTGCCCTTCATCCAAGGATCACAGGGTGGTTTATATTATAAAAATATGAAAATGCATAACATAACAACAAGCAAAACATACCCCACAGCACAGTTTAAAAGGCCATAGATTGTTTACATAGGCAAAGGGAGAAGAGGAATGTTTTAGCCTGGTGCCTAAAGATATGTTACAAAGGTGCCAGGGTAGCATTCCTGAGGAACACAAGCTGGGAACCACCACAGAAAAGACCCATGCTTGTGTTGCCACCCTCCAGACCTTTCATGGAGGGAGCACACGAAGAAGGGCCTCAGGTGATGACTGCAGGGTGTGGGTGGGTTCATATGGGGAGAGGTGCTCCTTGAGGTACTGCCAACTTGAGCTGTATAAGGCTTTATAGGTTGAAAGCAGAACTTTGAATTGGGCCCAGAGGCTAATTGGCAGCCATGGCAGTCAGGCCAGCATTTGTGTCATATGTTCGAATCATCTTGCCCTGGTGAGCAAAGGGCCCGCTGCATTCTGCGCCAGCTGAAGTTTGTGGACCGTCTTAAGAAGCAGCCCCACGTATAATGTGTTGCAGTCATGCAGCCTAGAGCATAGCTGCCAAGTTTTCCCTTTTCTCGCGAGGAAGCCTATTCAGCATAAGGGAATTTCCTTTAAAAAAAGGGAGAACTTGGCAGCTATGGCCTAGACGAGGCAGCAGCGTAGCTAGCCACTCAGGTGCCCGGTGCGGCAGCAGGGGGCAGGGCAAGCCGCCCATGGGGCAGGGCAAGCCAAGGCAGGGCTCAGCTGTAGGGTGGCTGAGGCAGTGGGCAGACGCAGGGCCCGCACTGCTCGAAAAAGCAGTGTGGAGCTTGCAGGCAGTTCGCCTGCCCCTCAGGAGGGACGCGTGGCTCAGGCACACTGCAGGCCCCGCGGTATAGCACCCAGTGCCCCCCCCGCCTCACCTAGCTACCAGTGGCATAGGAAGGGGGTGTGGTGGGTGTGGGAGTTATTTTTCACACAAAAAGTGTTGTGAGCCCAATTTTTATTTATTATATAAACACATATTTTTGCCATTTTGTCACCCCCCCTCAGTGATGACACCCGGTACAGACCGCACCCACCGCATCCCCTTCCTATGCCACTGCGTAGAGGCTACCACAACACAGACCGCAGAAGTCAGGCTATCCCTGTCCAGAAAGGGGCAGAGCTGAGCCACCAGCCAAAGCTGTTCGTTCCATGTGAACTGGGCCACGATATTTTCTGCCAAACATAACACTCGGGGGGGGGGGGTCGGCAGTGGATATGAGCAATCTGTTTGTGCTACAAACCTTTACTCTGGAAATATCACAAGATACTTGCAGAAGTATAGTAAGTTCAAGACCTAGTCTACCCACCTGGTTTACCTACCCAATGGCAAATAGACTATGTAGCACTGTATTCCACCAACATTTCTCCACCTACCAAATCTATTCTAAAGAAATTCTATTACCGGGCTCAAACCACAAGGATGAGTTGCTGATGATAGAATCTTAATTTTATATAGGCAACTCGCAATATTCATGCAATTAGCTTGCACGTTTAATGTGCTTGGCAAAAACAACATTTTTTTAAAGGTAGCAAAAAGGGGATGGGTGGGGGGCTTTGGAAATCCTACCTGCCATTGCACCCAATATGCTTTGACTATATGCAGTTTTGGCTTTATGTGCTATCCCCATAATGTAACCACCGCATAAATTCAGTGTTCCCTGAATTACCATAAAACAATAACAACTATTGGTGTCTTTGAATGCAGCATGGATTGTTACTGCAGCACCAGCCAATGGCTGGCACCTGTGATGTACAGTTAATTATGGATTCATAATTATAGAAAATGATTCTTATTTATAAATATGTGTCATGTGTGTCATCTATATACATGTACACACACTGACCACCTTTTTAATACTTCCTTGAGTCAATGATCAATGAAACTGAACTCTATGCAATTACTTCTAAAACCAAGTTAATATGTAAGATGCACAAACATTAGTCATTCAGTGCTGTGCACAAGCTTTTTTATCAATCAGATAAAACAACCATGGGGATAAGTGAGGAAGCTGGGAGGCAGGGAAGTATTTGTTCTGCCATGGAAAATTTAAGACTAAGTTGTGTTTTTTTAATCAGTATATAAAGTGAGCCAGGCTGCATGCTTCACTACCTTTGAGACATTTTAGCCCCAAAGGTAAATTGCTGAGAAAGTTTATTAGCAGCTAAAAAGAGAGCTGCAGTATGAAAGGGCTATTTCAAACTATTGCATTGATTGCTGCAGTAATAGTGTAATATACTACGGCATAGCTACAATAAGCTAGAAAGACTGTGTCTGCAATAATAATTTGGATTTACTTCCCTGAAATGACCCCAGCATAACTCTTTTTCTTTGTTTTGTGTTAAAGGATGGTGGATGGACTTGTTAGCGTTATAAGCAAGTGAGTTGCATCAGCAGGAGCTGGCTGAGGAACTTACACATAGAGTCATACCAAGGCTTAAACAAATGCTTGGTTTAATGGAGAAAGTAAAAATGACAACAATTAAACTAGTCTTACACAAAACACCCACCCAACCAAACCACCCACCAAGAGCACACTGGGAAATCGCCCAGCACAGAGGCAACACTCAACACCCCTGATATACCCTGCATCATCAGCTTCACAGCAACACCTGTCGAGCTGCTCCACAGCTGCAGAGCCCCAGTCACTAGATCTTTCCTGACTCTTAAAGGTACAGTGGAACAATAATGACACTTTTACACAATCATTCAACAGGACTTGGGTTGAAGAAAATGGTTTCAAACTGTTTTTTGACATTCTGTTTAACAATGAACCAATCTATGCAAGAAATACATTTTTTGGACACTACTATAAAAATACAGGATGGACATATAGACACCACCTTATACAGAAAACCAACTGACCGACAAACATATCTACATGATTCTAGCCATAGCTGCCAAGTTATCCCTTTTTTACAGGGATTTTCCCTTATGCTGAATAGGCTTCCTCGCGAGAAAAGGGGAAACTTGGCAGCTATGATTCTAGCTACCATCCCAAACATACCAAACAATCCATCGTATACAGCCAGGCCCTACGTTACAACCGCATCTGTTCCAACTCTACAGACAGAGAATCTCACCTAAGAGATCTACAGCAAACCTTTTTAGAACTAAAATATCCACCTGATGAAGTTAAACAACAGATCAACAGAGCCAGACTGATACCTAGAGAGAACCTGCTGCAAGACAGACCCAAAAAAGAAAATAACAGAACACCACTAGTCATCACATACAGCTCCCAAGTTAAAACAGTACAACACATCATCAGAGATCTACAGCCTCTCCTGGACAATGACAGCTCCCTTTCTCAAGCTCTGGGAGGAAGACCTTTCATTGCCTACAGACAGCCACCCAATCTTAAACAACTCCTCACCCACAATAATACAACCACCAGACTTAACATGGACACTGGTATCAGAGCCTGCAATAAACCCAGATGCCAACTTTGCTGCCACATACACCTGGACAACATCATTACTGGCCCCAACAACATCCAACATACCATCTCAGGACTATTTAATTGCTCATCTTCTAACATTGTGTATGCCATCAAATGCCAACAGTGCCCTTCAGCTCTCTATATTGGACAAACAGGCCAAACCCTACGCCAAAGGATAAATGGACATAAATCTGATATCAGGAACCAGAAGACAGAAAAACCAGTAGGAGAACATTTCAATCTCCCAGGACATTCTATACAAGATCTCAAAGTAGCTGTCTTACTACAAAAGAATTTCAGAAATAGACTGGAAAGAGAAGTTGCTGAATTACAACTTATCACCAAGCTCAAAACCATGGAGGGACCTGGTTTGAACAGAGATATCGGGTTCTTATCTCATTATACATGATAAGCGATCTTCAGCCATCTCAACCCTTGCTTTTTCATGCAAAACCATTTGCAGTCGTTTTCGGTCATCAACAGCTATCAGTCAGTCAATCACCCACTTCCACCACCCTTCTGAGTGATCCCCCCTCCCCTCCCCACCCCCACCCCCTCCCCACCCCTTCTCTATATAAGTGCCTGGGGGCTCCTATTTCACTGTATCTGAAGAAGTGTGCATGCACATGAAAGCTCATACCAAAATAAAAACTTAGTTGGTCTTTAAGGTGCTACTGAAGGAATTTTTTTATTTTGTTTTAATTGTTGTAACCTGCCTTGGGGCCTTGGGGTGAAGGGCTGTCAAATAATGATGATAATGGCACCTGATGAAATGTGCAGGCAACAGGTGCAAAAGGAAGTAGCAGGGCACCTCCAGAAAAAGCACTTTTCTTTTCACATGGTCATATGGAACATTCTTTACCTATTTAGATTGGCATTCAGCTAATGCCAACTGCAAAATACATTTTAAAAACTCAGGCAATCAAAATCAGGGCACATTAATCAACAGAACCAAGGCCATATAACTTCAAAATAATGAGGTGGCCTGAGGGTGTCAGATGCTCTGTATTCCAGGACAAGATCTCTGTGTGGCATAAGTACGCAGTATATATATCTCCTTAGTGATTTGGCAACTCTTAATGGGTTCATTTGAATGTCACTGTTTGCTACATCGTTGTTGGTTATTTAAACGAAGATCTCAAATAAATATCTCATATTTTAAACGTATATTAGAGAATGTGATTGTGATGGCTTTCCAGCACTGCTAGACGAACGAGGTCTCTAGTCCTTATTACCGCTGAATGTCATGTCACATTTAAACGTGGAAGGAAGCCATCAGCCTGTCTCTCCAAATGTCAAGAGTCTCTCAGTTGCCCAAATGGCGACCTTCCCCTGCCCTGCTTCCTTCATTAAAAGATGACCCAAGTATGTTCTCTCCATCTGTTTCAACTTCCAAGCCAACAAGACAGCTATTACTTGCCTAAAAATAGCCACCAGTTAAAATAATAAAGCTTATGCATAGCATTTCATATTGAAGGAAATTTGATATAGAAATAACTAATAAGAAATACAGTATGGACATGGCTAGGGAATAGAAATGGAAAAAGTATGAAGAAGCTCATTCAAGTTCTATGTATAAATAACCATTATTGATCAAGCATCCCTAACTAGCAAAATGAATTTCAATAGGGACACATGTAAGGTTGTACATGTAGTCAGGGACAACCAGCAGCACCAATATAAGGTGGGGGGCACCTAGCTTGCCAGTAGTGAGTGTGAAAATGATTTAGGGGACTTAGTAGACCACATGAGTCAACAGTGTGATGCAGCAGCAGCAGCAAAAAAAAAAAAAAAAAGCTATTCTGCCTTGGTGAGACAACACCTGGAATATTGTGTCCAGTTCTGGGCAGCACAGTTTAAGAAGGATGTTGACAAGCTGGAATGTGTGCAAAGGAGGGTGACCAAGATTATCCAAGGTCTGGAAACCAAGCCTTTTGAGGGACAGTTGAGGGAGTTGGATATGTTTAACCTGGGAAAGAGGAGAGTGAAAGAAGGTATGATAGCCGTCTTCAGATATCTAAAGGGCAGCATAGCCATAGTCAGGGGTGGTGAGAATTGTGGTCCAAAACATCTTGAAGGCACCCCTGTTCTGGACCATCTTTCCAAATCCCTTGCACCCTTCCCTTTGGAAACCCGTTGGGTTCAAGATGCTAAAAAAACAGAAGAATAGGGCAAATGATGCTTCACTCCCTTGTTCATTTAGTTTCTGTTTATATATATATACTGTTTATATATACACACACACTCATATATATATATATATATATATATATATATATATATATATATTCTATTTTAAAATCGCTTTTGAGATGGGATGACTAAAGTATGATACTTTGAAAATGGCTAACGATTTAAAAATGCACTTTGAGACTTGTATTTTGTTTTATTTTCAGCTCATTTCTTGAACTGAATTTGCCTTTTTAGCTGGCTGATACATTCAGCTTTTTTTTCCTCTGGGTAGTCATTGTCAAGTTAGAAGCCACCAGCATATATGTAAATCTAGCACGCACACACACGCACGCACACACGCACACACACCCCATCCAGTTTTGTTCCAGTGTGGCTCACGTACACTAAAGCTGCAACTCGCTTATTAAGGCTGCATTCCTAAACATACGTATCTGGGAGCAACTTCCATGGAATTCAATGGAACTGATGCGTCATCTACCGGTACTTTGGAGAGCATTTCCCAAAGTTTTGCAGAGACTACCTGAAATTTTATCCACCTGAATAGTTTTGTTTGGAAAGGGATGAATTCCCCTGAGCTCTGGAAGAGAACAGGATAAAAATGTAATCAATAAATGTAATAATAGCAACCTAGCTCTTTAAGTTGTACAAGAGCTTCTAGACACTGAAGATAATTTTGTTCACTCTGCATTTTTAAGCATTTTAATTCATACATCCCAGACTAAGGCTGTGTATACACTCCTGTTTATTCTGCATCTTATGTTCCCCCACTACTGGTTTGGAAAGTGGTGGAAACATGACAGTTAACCACAATCCATATATATCCTGTATCCTGTCTTTTAAAAAAAAAATGAAATACTACATGCTGCTGCATTTTCTCCCAAACCAGTTTTGATATGAATGGAAAAAAGAACAACCTAGCTGCATTTAAGCCAATATTGTCTACAGCCTAATACACAAATCTTTTTATACCGGTACTTTACAAATATAATCTTTTTATGTTTTGTACATCTCTGAATTTTAAGAAGAAGAAGAAGAAGAAGAAGAAGAAGAAGAAGAAGAAGAAGAAGAAGAAGAAGAAGAAGAAGAAGAAGAAGAAGAAGAAGAAATTTTAATTTATACCCCGCCCTCCCCAGTCAAAACTGGGCTCAGGGCAGCTAACACCAATAAAATTACAATAAAACATAAAAAGCAATTAATTAAAATACAGAGTAAAATACAATATTAAAATTTAAAATGCAGCCTCGTTTT
Organism: Zootoca vivipara; assembly: GCF_965207765.1. NCBI lineage: Eukaryota > Metazoa > Chordata > Lepidosauria > Squamata > Lacertidae > Zootoca > Zootoca vivipara. Next base: position 62,891,527 of record NC_142587.1, read on the forward strand.
AAGTAGTCCATAAATCCAAGCCATGAGGGAGGAAAACACAGTGGTCAGACTAAGTCCAGCCCAAAGGCCAGGCGGAACAGCTCTGTCTAGCAGGCCCTGCGGAAAGATGACAAATTCTGCAGGGCCCTGGTCTCCTGTGAGTGTTCCACCAAGTTGGGGCCAATACTGAAAAGGCCCTGGCCCTAGTAGAGGCCAATCTAGCCACCTTATGACTCGGGATCTCCAGAGTATTGTTGTTTGTGGACCTTAAGGTCCTCCATGGGGCATACCAGGAGAGGCGGTTCCGTAGGTACGAGGGTCCCAAGCCGCATAGTTTTACAGTAGTTCTTGGCTCACTAAATGTACCAAGATGTATAAAATATGTATAAAATAAGTATTTTAGGATAAAATCTTTTCAGAAATGCATGTGTTGATATAAGATGCATATTTAAGTACTATTTTTAAAAATAGTATTTATTTTTAAAAAATTGCAGGTTGATGCAAAAGTAAAATGGCATGAACAGATGCAAAACTTACACAAACTGGAAATAGATTGATCTGCCCATGTTTAACAGGAATGGTCACAGAAAGAAAACCCAGGAACTAAATTTCATATATATTCTGGCGTATATTCTGGCGTATAAGACGACTGGGTGTATAAGACTACCCCCAACTTTTCCAGTTAAAATATGGAGTTTGGGATATACTCGCCGTATAAGAAATACGACCCGGCGTATAAGACGACCCCCGACTATTGAGAAGATTTCCCTGGGTTAAAAAGTAGTCTTATACACAGGAATATACTGTACATATTAAACGGAAGCAAGCTAATAAATTTCAGCACTTTTCAGAGCAGTTTGCAGGAGCTCATGACAGATGGAAAGTTTCAAAATAGGCATGTGCAATTTTGAACAAATACTTTAAAGAAGGGGTCTGTGGTTGACAGAGAAATACTAAAGATACTAAATACTAAACATCAAAACCTATCTTCAGTTACATTGCTATGGAGAATCTTTCTTGTTAAAATAAGGTTCTTCGACATCATACAGGCACTTAATTCTCCAGCAGAAGTTGGAATGCTTTTTATTTTCACTACATAGGGTTATTGGCTCGTTTCACAGGAGTCCCCGCTGTTTGCTATTGCAAAGCCAAAATAGAAGGAACCAGGCAGAGATACAGAGATATAGATGGGAAATTATTTGTGCTGTGCCACTGACATACTGAGGCATTGACAACAAGTTCTAGAACTGCTTCCTATCAAAGGAGGATGGAGCCAATACTGTAGTCATTTGCGTGACGAGGATGCCCAAAATCCCCCCAAATAACTCACACCAGGACACTTAATTTTGGTTTGGGTTTTTGACATTATTTTGGCCACAACTTTATTTAATTACAATTATTTAGTTGAGTGTTGGCTTAGGCTTTTGGTTAAACCATCTGACCCCCGCTTTGGGACAGGACCAATTTCCATCTGCCCGTAGGAGCAGGACCATTTCCATCTGACCACTTGGGTCAGGACCATCACCATCTGTCCAATTTGGACAGGACCAGCTCCGACTTCCCCACGTGTAAAGGGAAGTCAAGTAAACACCCAATGGGAGAGGAGGTAGCTGTGCCCAGACATTCCCCCCTCTTGTCCAGGAGTGTTCCCCGAGGCTCAGTCTCTGTAAAGAGGCCCCCCAGCCCCGCCATTTGGCGGGGATGTAAGGACGAGAGACAAAGCCCCAGGATTCCTTTAACAGAATACTTCTATATGGAGCAATGTTAAGAATAGGGTCGGCATGTAGATGCCACAGCCCTCCTCCAACAAATTAATTAGCCAAAAGCCTAACCGCCAACCTAACAAGTTGTGACGATTTGCTTAGCAGTAGGCAAAAACCAAATGGCAAGGCCAATCAGCCAGATGGCAAAATTCCTACTGGGCCCCTGAATACAGGCAACCCCTAGAAAGGCAAAGCAATGTCAGGCTAACACCTTAAAACAAGCGGCGGGTGGGAGGGAGATTCAAAACCAGCATGAGTGACCAAATTCAAAAGATGCCAGGAATAAATAGGGGGCCCATTAGCCAATCAGAATTACGCATTCATTCATGCACGCCCCCTAAGCACACTGTCTTGCAGATCCCCAGCATCCACCCAAACCAGGAGGATTTCTACATCCCTTCCGCAACCCGCATTATCTTTGAATAGATCAGCGTTTCTCAACCACCGTTCCGCGGCACACTAGTGTGCCGCGAGACACTGGCTGGTGTGCCGCGACGTGCGGCGACGAGAAGGGCAATTTGCATTGTCACGTGCCTGGCGGCCGCCAATACACATGACTGACCCGCCGGACGGCTTGTGAAGCCTTATTACAGGAGATTGCAACCAACACAGCAATTGGCAAGTGTTTCTTACAGTCATAATTATAGTCAATATAGGGCGGCACAGAGTTAATTTTTTTAACTTTTTTAATGGTGGTGTGCCTCGTGATTTTTTTCACGGAACAAGTGTGCCGTGGCCCAAAAAAGGTTGAGAAACACTGGATTAGATAATGCGCTTTGTCGTTATAGAATGAAATATTGTCTCCAATTATTATGGGTTGGAACTAAGACTCCAGCCTTAAGCTTCTTGTGCTTTTTTACATTTTCTTATGTTGTGTGTCAGCCTGTTCAGCAATAAATAGTGTCTTGTTTTGGGCATACAAAGTGAGTAACCTTGCTTTATACTAAAAGAAGAAGAAGGTAACAGTGGCAACAAGAATGGATATCTGCATTTATATGGACAGGCATACCAGAAGTACCACAGCAGTCACCAAAGAGGAAGATTACCCCAGAAGCAGAGCTTATGAGAATCTCTGAAAATTCTGAACTTGAACATTTGGGGGCATTCAGAAAAACTGCTGAGACCCCAGTAATGGACAGAAACCCCAGAAGCTAGAGAGGCCTACACCCAATGCATTTTTCTGGGGGGACGCAGGGGGACACAAACCCCTAAACATTTTGTGAATCTAAGTTTGGCCTCATTGGGGAACAGTATTTCAATTGAGTAGGAAAATGAGAGTAACCCCTACACATTTATTTATTTAGAAAAAACCACTGCCTACACCTGAGGAGAAGTGTTATTCGTTATTTGTCCTTTAAAGGACTTCATGTGAGTTGTGATTTAAGTGGGGATGGAATGTAGTAATTAGGAATTATAGTTAAATAGTGGGAGGAATTCAATGCCACACTCTTGTGATCATTCCATGATTAGACCAATCATTTCAACTTGCCAAATGGAGCAATCCCCCCACCTCCTCCCCAGTGCACATTTTTTGGGCTTCTTCTGACCCCCAAGCCAATTTGGGGTGCTGCAGGGAGTGTATGGAGGAAGGATGGAGAAGCCTTCTTGTGCAAGCAGAAGTCCTTGTGTAGAGGATTGGCTGACAGGACTCAATAGGTGAAAACGCCGCCCTATGTCCTCGACTATTATTGGTTGGAGCGAAGTCTCCACCCTAGAAAATGCGATCTAGAGAACTCGAAAGCTTGTACAATACTTTGTAATATTTTAGTTGGCCTAACGGGACGGGAGCCACTTATACTGAAACCTATGTCCTTGATTACTGAACACCTTTACAAACACATTCACATTTCTTGCCATCCTCTAAATAGCAGAGGTTTCTGGTGATTTGATTCCTTTTGAGTGTGTTTTGAGGGATTGAGTGTGTTTAATGAGTTCCAGAAAGAATAGAATCAAGGTTGATGTGTTGCATATGTTGTTACACCAAAACATTTCTAGCCAACGATTAGAATATATTTAGTTATACCTTAGCCCATTCTAAAGACTTGAAGCAGGTAAAATGCATTAATCTACCAAGTGCTAACACCCTAAAATCTAACTCCCTAAAACCACCCTGACTAGAAAGAACATACAATGTTTTCAGAATATGACCCAGGTTCAGTGAGGTTCTGTATGTGGGAAGCCAAATTTTATAGCTGTCGGAAAACCACCTAGAACTCCTCTACATACCCTAGAGTAAAACCAGAGCTATGCAAGATTAGCTGACAGTAACATTTGCTTCTGTGATCAGAGAACCAGTGAGCATTGGGGCTGGATCTACCCTGACTGTTGTAACGTTATTAGAACAGTACTAGATATACCAATCTAAAACATCACAAGGCATACTGCTAAAAGTTCCTCCTTAACATTCCTCTGTAACAACACAGTTGCCCTTACTGCTGGTTCCTGGTTGCTCTGCAGTGCGCTCTTAATAACACATTATTAAGGTTACAAGCAATACATTAAGATAAACATTCCTTAACCCTTCCTTAGCGTTCTAGATTCAGGTAGGTAGCCGTGTTGGTCTGACACAGTCAAAATAAATTTAAAAATTGTCCAGTGGCACCTTAGAGTATATGAAGAAGTGTGCATGCACACAGACGTTTATACCCAGAACAAACTTAGTTGGTCTCTAAGGTGCTATTGGACAATTTTTTAATTTTTTTAAATTTTCTTCCTTAGCGTTATAAACAATTAGTGTAGATCCACCCTGGGAGTGATATTTGGACTCCCTGTGTCAGGATAGGGAGCCTTTGGCCTGCCAGCTGTTGTTGGACTACAATTCCCATTATCCCTAACCATTGTGACAGAGCCTGATGGGAGTTGGAGTGCAATAACATCTGAAGGGCCACTAGTCATGACAGTTATGTTGTACCTCCAATGTTAGAGGCAGTATACCAGTTGCTGAGAATAACAATTGGAGAGACTGCTATTGCATTCTATTTCTGCTCTTTTTAATGCCACAGGTTTTCCATCCCTCCTTATATGAATAGTCCCAGATAACAAACAAACAAAAAATGTTCAAGGGGAAGCACTGGCATGATCACATGGTCCATTTGGGGGTTTTAACACATGCAGAATCTATCCTGTTTCTGTCAGCCATGAGATAGAGACAAAAGTGATATGTATGCCTCTCCTAGCCAAGAACTTGAAAGGATCTGAGATGGGAATTCATTCCAAGATAAGATGTTTCAGCTCTCGAAACCAAGAGGTACCAGGCAGTTATTCATCTGGGTAGAACACTTTCAAGCTAAATGAACAAATACCAACCCTGAATACAAAGCCTTGCATGTTAGCTTTATATGTGCAAGACTTACTTTATTAGATGATATTTTGGAAGACTGACATCCAATGACCGAAGAGTAACTATTAGCAGTGCCAGCTCTTCCCACAAACCTGAGAAGATTAGCTACAGGTATCAGGAACAGTGGTGGCTCCTGACTGCGCCAAAGTTGGGTAATTGTATGCATTCAGTTTTGAATACTTAGCTTTGCTGATTTTAGAGGAGAAGACTTGATTAATATGCATGGGTAATTTGTTTGCTTGGCATTAGAGAACACCAGTCAAACAAGAACCTTCTGTCTGTTGTTGATTAGAAATCAGATCCAAAAGAGGCAACACGTAGACCGACAAGGGCAAAATGTATGTCTTTATAAACTGCAGCGAAGCAATAGTCAGCTGCACAATCTATGTAACTAAATTCATCCAGTGAGACAGTGATCCGGATAATTGCACTGTTTCGACGTAGCCTTCTTCAGTATACAACTACAGTTTATGCTGGTCATTGGCCTTGATATAATTATATATATATATATATTCTTCGTCATTGTATTTATTCTTTGTAGTTGTATACTGAAGAAGACTATGTCGAAACAGTGCGACTATCCGGATCACTGTCTCACTGGATGAATTTAGTTACAGAGATTGCGCAGCTGACTATTGCTTCGCTGCAGTTTATAAAGACATACATTTTGCCCTTTACTTGCCGGTCTACGTGTTGCCTCTTTTAATAATAATAATAATAATAATAATAATAATAATAATAATAATTTATTATTTATACCCCGCCTGTGAGGGACAGGGGATATCGCGAAGTCCCTCCCCTCCTGAGTTCAAGCCAATCCCCGAGCACAGGGGGAAGCAGAGAGAGTTCCGATTCCAGTGGGGAAGCAGGAAGTCGTGTCCGAGGCTCAGGCAAGGTAGAGGAGCCAGGGTCCCAGGTGGGACAGGAAGGGGCGAATAAGGGCGGGAGACCCATCCCCCCAACTCCGGAATTACGCAGAAAGAGGAGGGGAAAGAGGATGGGTCTGCCAAAGCTTTTGTGTTGGAGAAAGACGCGCCAAAAGCCATTAGGAGGTTCTGAAACCGACTGACCACATCACTCCGTGTAAATAGCAATGACTTAAGCACTGTAAATACGCAGCACCAATAAAAGAATAAAATGCAGAGCTGCGTAGCGTCGTTACTCTGAAGTAGTCCGCTCCGGCCACTGTGACACCGCCCATCTGGCCGGGTTCCCCCAGCCACTCTGGGCGGCTTCCAACAAAACAGAAATTCTAAAATACAAAAATCCATCAAACATTAAAATACAGAAATCCATCAAACATTAAAAGCTTCCCTAAACAGGGCTGCCTTGAGATGCCTTCTAAAGGTCTGGTAATTGTTGTTCTCTTTGACCTCTAGTGCAACACAGGGGTTCATTTAATTAGTTGATTAGAAAGCAAACAGGAAGTGACATGTCTCAACAGAAAGAAAAAGAGTTTTTGGAAATAGGTTTGGTACTTTTTGTTCAATGGGAGAGGATGCTTAACTCTTTCCCTAATGGTCACTTCTCCACTTCAAGAAGCAGCAACTATGGTGCTGAAGAAGAAAAAGCAAGAGTCTGCTGGATCAGGCCAATGGCCCATCTGGTCTAGCATCTTATTCTGACAATGGCCAACTAGATCTGGCAATATGAAGGCACTGTGGGTGAGCAGTTCCCATGTCCAAGAAATTGGTCAACTGCTGCCCTCAAGGGAGTTTCAATCTGCCTGAAAGAGCAGAGTCACAGTCTGAGGCTGCTTCTGTCCAGGTCTGTCACTGGCAGCTCAGGTATTATTATTATTATTATTATTATTATTATTATTATTATTATTATTATTATTATTACATTTATATATTGCCCTTCATCTGAGGATCTCAGGGCCATTTACAATATAAAAACACAAAAAAATACATTACAAAATGCTACTGGCCACCCCAATCTCTGCTGAGATTCCGGGGGTCTTCTTAGTGCTTAACCAGGATAGGGTCCCTAAACTAAGGCCTGGGGGCCAGATCCGGACCAATTGCCTTCTAAATCTGGCCCGCGGATGGTCCGGGAATCAGCGTGTTTTTACATGAGTAGAATGTGTCCTTTTATTTAAAATGCATCTCTGGGTTATTTGTGGGGCATAGGAATTCGTTCATATTTTTTTTCAAAATATAGTCCGGCCCCCCACAAGGTCTGAGGGACAGTGCTGAAAAAGTTTGCTGACCCCTGGACTATATGGTTTGTTTTACACATACAACCTGGGCTATGATGGAGGGAGGGCAGAACATTACACCCCAACAGGGTTGCTCTTTGCACCCCCCATAGCTTCAGCAAACTTGGATCCAAAGCAACAGGCAGACATGCCCCCGGTCTCTTGGTACAGCCTCTCCTCGCTAGCATGCATGGAGTTCTGCCCGCTTCCACCTTCTCCTCCCCAGCAACACTTGCAGAAAACAACTGCTCCGTTTAAAAGGGGCACATTTCTTCCTGCGGTGACATCACACCCACTGTTACCCTGGCAAGCTCCTCCTCCCAGTTTACATCACCAAACAATGAAATCCTAAGCCTTGCATTTGTCTCTGCTCACTATCCCTCATCAGAGGAGGGGGTCAAACTCCTATGCTGCCTACAGGTTGTGTCAATGGCCCATTACTTTCCTTTCTACTACAGGATGGTTCTTCTCCCCAGGCCAAGAAACATATTCAGCTGTCTTGCACCTGGGTTCCCTCACTGCAAGAAGCGAAGTTACAGGGAATCAGGCAGAGGGCCTTCTCGGTAGCTGCGCCCACCCCGTGGAATACACTCCCATCAGATGTCAAGGAAATAAAGAACTATATGACATTTAAAAGACATCTGAAGGCAGCCCTATTTAGGGAAGTTTTTAATGACTGATGTTTTAATGTATTTTTAACCTTCTGTTGGAAGCCGCCCAGAGTGGCTGGGGAAACCCAGCCAGATGGGTGGAGTAGAAATAATCTATTATTATTATTATTATTATTACATTTACTAACACTAGACATTAGTGGTACCCATACGTTTTAGAGGATCTTTGCTTGCTGCAAACCCATAACAATAATAAAAACAAAGCAATACCTTTAAGCAGAGGTTGGATGACCGTCTATCATGGATGCTTTAGTAAGATATTCCTGTATTGCAGGGGGTTGGATTGGATAACCTTCAGGGTTACGACCCAACATGACAATTCTATGATTCTATAACAGTTTAAAAAGCCACATGAAGAAAGGCCTCTGATTTAGACTAGCCTACCAGAAGATGTGGAATATTGATGTGTGTTTTAATCTGTGTTTATCACTGATTTTAAATGTTTTGAATATTTTAAGTAGTTGTTATTGATACAGTAACTTTATTCTTTTTGTAAACCACTTTGAGGCTTCTCACAATGAAATGGCGCATAAATTTTGTGAAATAAATAATTTACACCACATTTGAAGCGCATGAGAACTGTAGTTCTCTCTCTCTCTCTCTCTCTCTCACACACACACACACACACACACACACAGAGAGAGAGAGAGAGAGATTTTCCAACACCCTTAACAAACTACAACTCCCAATATTTGAGTTTTTTTGGCGGGGGCAACATATGCTTTACATGCATGGGGTATGTACGCAGCCTAGGTTTCAGAGTGTGGGGAACAAAATACTGTAGGCAGGTAAATTTCCAGGATTAGCAAACAGATTGTAATCTCAAAGCATTACAAACTGACTTTTCCGCACAGCCCCTCCTTAGAAATCTCTGAAGAAGTTGGCAATGCTTGAATTTCCTTGGTATTATGAGCCTAACCTAGCAGGGAGATTTTTAATAATTGCTCTGTGCTATTACTGCCTGTCCCTTGTTTATCACTCAGCAGCACTTAATGGTGATTTCTTTTCATTCCGTTTTTACAACACTTGTCTGTCAGAGCACTCTGTACTTTCATGGCATTAAGCAAGCCAGTACTTCCCATGCCCACTTCCAGCCTGGAGCAGAAACGACGGGCATCTCTGCACTCCAAATCTACTGCATATAGGTTTTATATCAACTTAACCAGTTTCATTTCTCCCCCAGGATCCTGGAGATTGTAGGGCTAATAATTCTGTTAGTGGCACAGTGATTGGAATTACAGAGTCAACTACCTGAAGGCAGAACTTAAGAACTCATTTGGTTCTCTTTTCTCTCCCCAACCCCCATCCCCCCCCCAAAAAAAAAACCACAATGGGGCAAAGGGAAACCTGGCCTTTGATGCTACAAACCACAAACTTGGATTTGCCTATAGCTTTGAATGGGCGACTATTGCTTCCACCTTGGAGGGAGAAAAAGAGGGAGATACAAACACTGTGTCCAGAGTCAGCCTGAATGGTGAGTTCTGTTTGTGAGTCTTCATTTTCTAAGTCTGGGTTAGAGATCCCTTGCTTCTTCTTTTTTTCCTCCCAGGTTCCCTGGCGAGAGGAAATCACCACTAAGCCAGTTTAAGTCTGCGTTGGATAAGCCCTAAAGGTTTACAGGTGCTTCATGGGAATTAGGTCAGTAGCTTTGCTGGAAGAGGGAACGAGAGCGGGTGTGGATTCATCCAAGCAGTGCTATGGTCCTGGAGCCAGGTATTAGCTCCCCGGTTAAGAGACCGCAGAGGCCTCACTCTGGCAAGGTATGGGGTACATCTCGTTTTGTTATATTCAGCATTTCAAAATGTGATTGAGCGTGCGGACGAAAAGCTGATCTTATGAATAGATATTGGTGCTCTTATTGTGGGAGAGCCAAATGTTATGCTGTTGTGTAACCAGTGATCATTGCCTAGATATCTGAGATCGAATGTGGCCTACGCTTTTGCAGGGTATACTTTGATCCGCAAAGAGGGAGTAAAGATACAGTGTCATGTCTGTGACTAGGCCAGGGCCTTGGGTTCTTCAGCCCTGATGAAATTGTCAGGTTGTGTTTTGTCTGCAAGCTTTCTTTATATGAGATGCTTTTGATGAACTACTTTGCTGCAAGGCAAGTTCTGCATACCGTAAGTGTTAGGTCCATAATGGAGTATCCCTGGGAGGAAACAGGAAGGGTGGGTGTCAACCCCCACCCACCCACCCCCCCAAAAAAAACATAGGATGAAAGATGGCAGCATATTTGCATGTGCTAGGTCAGAGGTCAGCAAACTTTTTCAGCAGTCCACTGCCCCTCAGACCTTGTGGGGGGGGGCAGACTATATTTTGAGGAGGGGGGGAATGAACGGATTTCTATGCCCCACAAATAACCCAGAGATGCATTTTAAATAAAAAGACACATTCTACTCATGTAAAAACACGCTGATTCCCGGACCGTCCGTGGGCCAGATTTAGAAGGCAATTGGTCCAGATCCGTGCCTTAGTTTGCCTACCCATGTGCTAGTTGATATGTGTAGATGCAAATTCAAAGAGACCTACAATAATTTAAACCGAAGTACAATAAAAATCTGATAGTTGGGGGACATTCTGAACTGCTGGGCCTGCTCCGGCTCCTATCCCGGTGCTGAATATTGATGTGCAACTTCAAGGCCCCTGCTCTCCATTAGGGCTCTTTTAATTCGGACTTGGACTGTCCTTTTAATTCAAAGTGAGACACGTGGCTGCTCTTGGCTGTGGTCCATGTGAGAATCTTGGCACCTGTAATGCACTGCTAAGGAGGAATCCAAAGTTTCTGAGGAAAGCCCAGCTGAGAAGTATGGGGGTGGAGAAAAGATTGGTTATCAAGAAGGTGAACAAATGCAAAGAAGCCCTGTTAAATAAATCATCTTTTAAATCAACCTTTGTTCATTTGAAATGTAGCTGTCCATGCAATTACAGCAGCATGAGAGACTGCAGAAGAAAATTCTGAGGGCAAACTACACAAGCAGGTAAGCTTTTTTCCTGATTCCTCTCCTTCAGATTTTGTTGTGTGTGTTTTTTTAAAATGATTGCTGGATTTTGGCTCGAGGTTCCTGCCTTATCACTTTCACGTAACTCTGAGAGCTAGAAACTTGTGTGTAATATATACACAAATGATAAGAACCACAGGAATCCATCGGATTCCACAGGCTGAAATTTTATTTATTTATTTTGAGTTTCTCAAATTTGATTGCACTATGTTTATTAAAAAGTGTGTGCCCCTTTTCTTTCACTATAAATTATCTATGAAAATAAGGAATAAGCACACATTATGCTGACTGTGCATAGATCATGGGGAGTGGGATCATGCTCACTGGCTCCCTAGCCTATGTGCACCTGTAAATGAGCTTGCTTGCATTATAAGGCCCTGTCTATTCTGTTCCTGATCGCACGTGGGCTCTTGCACAGGTTATGATGAACATTTTTAGAGGGCAGAGGTGGGACCCATGGGGTGATCCTGCTCCCACCTTTACATTCAACAAAACATAGGAAGACCCTATAGATAGTACTTGTCAAGCAAGTGGGCTTGTAAGTATGGTGGCTATATTTAGCTAGAACTGCTAGTGTTTGTGGCTGGAGCTTTTTTATATATATTTTAAAAAGCAGGTATTCATTTTATTAAATAATATGACTAGGGAGCCAGGAATCAGCTGTTCAGTGGTAATTAGAATGACAAGAATAATACGTGCAGGGAATCAGAATGCCACCTAGTCCAATCTCCTGTCTTAGTCCAATCTTCCACTCATTAACCACCATCTCTTTACATATTAACTACATCATCTAGATTATAGTATAGCAAAGCATGGGTTGAGCAAAGTACACAATTATTACAAAGCACTGGAACCGCAGCATCATTACTAAGCTGCCCTGCTGCTCCTCTGGAGTGGGGAACAGGTTCAGCAAAATTTAACCTAGCTTATTAGTCAACAATTATTTGTGGTTACCACCTATCCCTTGCCTTTGGACAGTGGGAGGACTCAGGCAGAGAGGTTAGTCTTTCACTTAGCACTGGGCTTTGTAAAGAGGTTTTGCCCTTACCTCAAACAGAATAAGAGCTCATCTCTCCTCTGAGATCTCCCACATGAGCCCAATGAGAATATTGCTCCATTTCTGGCTGTCCCCCCAACTCCTTCTAATAGAAGTGTAGTCGATAAGAAAAAGAGAAAGAGTCTTCTCCGCTGTGGCATCTGGATTATGAAGTATTTGTGCTAGGGAGCTTCATCCGGCTGCGTCCCTCATTGCCTGCTTTTAAGAGGCCACTGAAAAATGTGTTATTTGAGTATGTGTATTTCTTTGATTTTCCTATGATTGTTTCCCCCCTGCTGTTTTTATTCTTGCTGGTTAATTTTTTATTCCATTTTGTTTTGTTTTGTTACGATGTGTTAAGATAAAACAAGATAAGCTGCTTTCAAGTAGGCATTTTGCCTCGAAAGGAGGAGTGTGCATTTTACTATAAATAAACCTGCAAGCAGCATGCATGAGAGACTCCTGCTATTTCTTACCTTTTCCAAGCAACAGTTCAAAGGCCTCTTTTCTCAAGCCCTCTTCAATTTACTGTATAGGAACTCCGGGAAAAGGGAGGGGGGGGGTTTCTGCTATACGCTGGATGGAGCGATGGTTGCCATTCATTTCTTCTGGCAACCATATTTGTGGAATCCTGCCTATGAATTCTATGCTTTCTTCCACCATACTTCATCATATGCCTAATATTTGTTTTCTCACACTGGGCTCACACTGCTGGCTCCGCTGAATAAGCTGCGCACTATCCCTGATTTCTGTGTGTTATCTATAGTTATCTGCAGGGGGGAAGCCAACATGCATAGGGTTCCCCCTTAAAGACATCCATGACTAGCATGTGGACATCAGGAGTACAGCTGAGAGGTGCCATGTGGCATTGAAAGGAGGATTAGTGGCATGGCCCCACCACTGCCCCTTGGACACACAAATAAGGAGGGAACTAAGCTGTCACTGTAAGAGATGCTGTGGTCCTCACCAACCCTGTGATAGCCTTGGCTAGTTGGTGATTCAGTCAAGATGTGTTTGTGCTGTACAAGAGGCCTGAACCAAGTGTGAGTTGCTATGTGCAAATGAGAGGGAATGACAAACAATAAAAAAAAATCATTAATGAGTAGCTTGTGTCTTTTATTCTAGTACTGTAATGTGCAATGTCTACGTTGTATTTTCAAAGAAAAACTTTGCTAAAGTGCTATGAATAATCAGGGCATCAGTTTGTCTCTCAGAGAAAAATAATCCAGATTAATCAGTATCTTCTTCTCTGACCCACCCCCCAAATCAAAACCTGGAATTGCCTCTGTATTTCTATAATTGTCCTGGTTCCTTTTATGAGCACCTTCTTTAGCTCATTTCACTGGACTAGTTTTCCTTAACAAGGCTCTTTTTCCTCCCATGAGCATCTTTAACAACAGAGTAATTTATTTATTTATTTTATCCCTTGTGACAGAAATGATGTCTCCTCTTCGGCCGAGGGAATGCAAACTGACCAGAAAAGAGGCAGAGAGCTATGGATTCTGTCTGCGCCTTGAGAAATATAAAACAGGGCACCTGATCCGGAACGTGGCAAAGGGGAGTCCAGCTGAGAAGGCTGGCCTGAAAGATGGAGACAGAGTCCTGAGGGTCAATGGGATTTTTGTAGACAAAGAAGAGCATGCAACGGTATAGAACAATTTCATTTGGGGGCCCTTTCTGCTGCCAGAGAAACAGGAAATATTGGTACATCATGCAGCCTGATCCTGGACGCATCAATTTAAAATCTTTACCTTTTCAAAAAGCTCAGGGTGCCCTATATTGATTTAAACCGATAAAATAACCCATAACCACCACCACCTTCATCATGTGCAGCAGCAAGAAAATTATTCACCAATTGCCCATCTCCTCTGCTAAAATTCTGGCAGTTCCGAAAGGCATTTCTAAATCATAGAATCGTAGGGTTGGAAGGTAACCCAAGGGTCATCTAGTCCAACCCCCTGCAATGCAGGTGGCCCATATGGGTATCGAACCTGAAACCTTGGCATTTATCAGCACCATGCTCTAACCGGCTGAGCTAACTATGATGAGGGACATAACTCCTTAACCCAGGGGTGCCTAACCTGCAGGTTGGTGGACAGATCTGGCCCCCTCCAACAATTTTTCTGCCCACCTAAGATCCTACCAGTTTTGGTGACAGCAACAAAAAGAAAAAAAGTAGATACAGCACCAGGGTGGGCAGAACTCAGTGCCCTGATAGGAGTGCAAGTCGCACAGTCATTGGGTTCATCATTTGAGTGGACAGGGGGGTGATAAATCCCCTTCCTCGGCTGATCTGTGTGGATAACAGGAGGATGGGGGACTCTGTATCTTTCTATGTATGCATGTGGAAGTGTGTGTGAGGGAGTATGAGAGTACGGGATAGCTCCACCAACTTTTAGTCACACACCCACGTGGACATGTGGCCTCTGAGGGATTAGCCAAGGGTGAATGTGGCCCTCAGGACTTACCCCCGGGGCCATGACTAAAAAGGCCATGTTTCTAGCCATAGGCAACCTCTCTTTTCATAAAACATGCAGCAGGGCCTTTTAATATTGAGAGCAGCCTTAACTGGCAAGCAGTTTATACAGACCAAACTGCTCCCTGTGGCGTGTTTGTCCCATCCCATTACATTTAATAAGATTTACTCCTGGGTAACCCATGTGCATAGGGCAGAAACCTTTGGGCATATGTAACTCGCAGGTCTCCACTTACAGCACTACAGTTTCCTAGAGAGGAATTGACTATTCAACCCATTTGTATCAGTAGTGTAGATATATCATTAGAGATTTGCTACACCAAACGTTTTCTGCTTTCCCCCCTCCAGCATGGGCACCAAGAGGTAACTTTATGGGATTCCTGGATTGTGACTACTGTATTTTTCCCCAATATGTATTGCACGTATCCTTTGTCAGTAAGTCTCCTCTTGTACAAGGCAACAGGAAATACCTAGGTGAGCTATTTTACTGCTACCTGTGATTACTACTGAAACTCTCATTCTGCCCCTTACAGGTGGCTGATTTAGTTAGGAAAAGTGTGGACTCTGTAGCATTCCTTGTTTTGGATGAAAAATCTTATGAAGATGCACATAAGGAGGGGGTCAATTTTGAAGAGTTGGGTCAAACATTACCAGGCCAGCAGCAAGCAGAACACCCTTCAGTTGTGACAAATGGAGGACCTGGCCCAGTTACACAACCCCGCCTCTGCTATCTGGTGAAAGAAAAAAACAGCTATGGCTTCTCTCTGAAGACAACGGAAGGTGAGAACAGTAAGCATAGACAATGCACATGTAGCATTATATAATATTCATTGTATGCATTCCGGAGGTGGCGGTGGGCATGGTAGTTCAATACAATTCCTTTATGTTGCTTTCATTTAAAGCGCATGTTCCCAAACCCTTTGTTGAAGACCATTATTTGGATTGTGAGTTTTCATGGTAATGAAATGAAAAGGTATTTGAATTAATCTAAAGCTCTGTTGAAGTGCCAGAAGGTACAGCACAAACCTTCAGGAAATATAAAGGCTTTGGTTGAAAACATTTCAGCTGCAGGGACGGGCTAGCACCAACATTTCCCCTCTACAGCTGATGCACACATCACACAGCATCTGAATGGTTTTCCATTGAAATGAGATGTGGGGCAGCAGAGTGTAACATTTTAGGGGGTGAAATTTAATTTTGGCAAATTTCTTCAGTGAGGGGTCTTAAAATTATGTTTTTGGGTGTGAGAAATACAAATCTTTTTTGTGATTGGACAACATTTAGCAAAGGTAAATGATGAAAATGCAGATAAGCTGCTTTGGGAAAACAAAAGATTTTAAATTTTACCTTCTGAAAATCTCAGGTAACGTGGAATAATAATAACAAATAATAATAATAATATAATATGACTGCAAGTTCTTGGCAATGGAAGTGTCTTCTACAATAACAGCAAGAGAACTGATGTGGATGCAGTATATCTGATTTTTGGCGCAACTCTCCAAGGGTATTAAGAAAGATCTCTAGGTATTTTTACTGTGTTTCATGCTGGCAGTCACTGGAATGTTTTGTAACTGCCCAAGAAAGACTTGTTTCTTTAAAGACAAGGAAGCACTTACATTTGGCAATACAATCATAATCCAGGTGCTAATAAACAATGGGAAAACAAGTAGTGTCTAATAAGCAACTATTTTTGCTGGTGGCAATCATCAACCAACATAAACAAGTATACTAATCCTCCCCAAGACAGTATTGAACATGGCTTAAAGAAAGGTTGGGCTTCAGAGGATGAATGACTTCCCTCTTGAATTCCAGGGGCATAGAAAGCAGACATGGTTATTTCCAGTTGGATCACATGACTACTGCCTTTTCATACTGTATGTTCATTGAACAAAACATCTCAAGTCTACACAGCTCCTATTGTTATGCCATTGCTGAGTAACATAGAACATGGCGAGTTATTTAGATCTGTCCTGGTTCTGTCTATTCCAGGTCAGAAGGGATTGTTCATTATAGATTTGTCCCCACAAGGACCAGCTGCATTAGCCGGAGTGCAGCCCAATGACCGCCTGATCGAAATCAATGGAGAGAATGTGGAAAACGACACTCATGAGGAAGTAGTTGAGAAGGTATCTCCAAGCCTAAACTTCAAGACCTCAGTATCCACTAGAGATGTGAAGGCCCAGAAAAATTCAGGAAAAAAACCATTTTCCCCGTTTTTTTCCTGAAGCCTTTTTTGTTTTTCCCTGACAAAATTTAAAAAAAAATTGAGGGGAAAAAACTAAATACTGTGGAGAGGAAATACGAATAATTGTTACTTCTAGATTTTAAAAAATTTGTTTTGTGGAGTGTTTCCCCCCCCCCCCACATAAACTAGTAAACAGTTCAGGAAATTGTTGCTCCATTTGTTACAAATACAAATAAATATTATTTTAAAAGTAAATTCTGTTTGTAATAATTGTTTGGATGCACTATACTTTTAATATGCTAGTTGTGATCATTTTATGCCCATTAAAATTGTCCATAGTTATATTTTATGTTTCTAAAGTAACAGAATGACTTTCAGTCTGGAAAAGAAGTGCTAATGTAGCATTTTTTTTTTCAATTTTTCCGAAAATGTCCGTTTCCCCCCGGGAAAAAACAGGAAAACCCGGGGGGGGGGGGTTCCGAGTTTCTAAATTTCTGGAAATTTTAGATCTCTAGTCTCCACCCTGTTCCTAAATCTTTGGTTACGTTTTCCACCACAGATCTAAGATTGTGGTCCTGAATGAATGCTGGCAACTATTTTCCCAGCGTTAACTCATCATAGTAATAGTATGTATTTGTCTGCTTAAGCATAGGAACGTAAGCTGCCAAAGTCAGACTGTTGCTCCATATTACTTGGTATTATCTACTGGTATATTCACTGGGAGTTGCTCTTCAGGCTTTCAGGCCTGTCCTACCTGGAGATGCCACAGATTGAACCTGGGACCTTCAGCATGCAAAGCAGATGCTCTACCACTGAGTTTCATTAATCATGACAGGTGATTGACAGGTGATTGACAGGTGGGTTGCCCTGGCCATCTGTTAAAGTTGGTCCCAGGACAAAAACGGTCCCCCACCTCTGTAGGTGGCGCTGTGGACCACTGAGCCTCCTGGGCTTGCCAATTGGAAGGTCAGCGGTTCAAATCCCTGCAACAGAGTGAGCTCCCGTTGCTCTGTCCCAGCTCCTGCCAAAAGAACACCAGTGCCGCTGTGCCGGGAAGGTAAATGGCGTTTCCATGCACTCTGGCTTCTGTCATAGTGTCCTGTTGTGCCAGTAGCGGTTTAGCCACAACCCGGAAAGCTGTCTGTGGACAAACGCCGGCTCCCTTGGCCTGAAAGCAAGATGAGCGCCACAATCTCATAGTCGCCTTTGACTGGACTTGACCGTCCAGGGGTACTTTACCTATACCTATACCCATGTGCCTTCCATGTGAGTAATGTGTGAACAGGGCTTTTAGGCAAGGCTTATTGCATAGCCTCTAAAGTATTTAACAGCTAAAACTTATTTCTAATAGTTTCCCCAGCCCAGCCCACTCACAGGGCTGAGTGACTGGTGTCTATCTATCTGCCGTCATACCTTCCACTCAAGTTGCATAAGTAGTAGATTTAGTGCTGAAAAATATATGCTAGTGTCAAGTACTCAGATCCAAAGTGAATAAATACCGGTAGTTAAGCCATGTCTGAATATGGAAGAGCAATCGAACATGCACTCCACACACTGTAGGCTTCATAAATGCCGTTCAGAACAATTTAAGCCTCACTTGTGAAAATGCCATCAGAAAAGATGTTTTGTGCTGACTAGGGATTTACAAGGTCACCTCATCCACATCAGCACTTTGCATATAAAAAGCTCCTCAGCCCTGTCCCACTGTTTGACATGGCTGAAGTACTACCTCTGATCACTGTATGTCTTTGTTCCCAGGTGAGGAGGTCTGGAAATCGACTTGTTTTTCTGGTGTCAAATAAAGAAACCGATCAGTATTACA
The DNA here is from genome assembly GCF_965207765.1 of Zootoca vivipara. Taxonomy (NCBI): domain Eukaryota; kingdom Metazoa; phylum Chordata; class Lepidosauria; order Squamata; family Lacertidae; genus Zootoca; species Zootoca vivipara. The sequence continues at coordinate 62,909,998 of NC_142587.1, forward strand.
AGAGGCAGAACATGCAGCTGAGGAGAGAAATGGCAAGTTTGAAATTATTACCCCACAAACCCCGAAGGCTGGAGCTTGCAAAAGGAAAAAATGGTTATGGATTCTACCTGAGAATGGAACAGAATGGTAAAGGTATGATCTATCTATCTATCTATCTTATTACATTTAAGAAACACCTTTTCCCATACAAGTGTGATGAATATGTGCAAAAATTATAAAAGTCATTAAAAATCTCATTTCTGCCATGGCTCTCCATTTGTGGAAAACACCTTTATATACCAGGCAAAAACATTCTTCTTCAACCAGGCCTTTGACTGACTAGCATCCTATATCCTTTTAAATGTGCTCGTAGGGAGGGAGTGGAGCCGTTATTTGCTTGTTGTTTTCTTGTTTTTATTATGTATTTTGTGTTTTTTTTCTCTTGTAATTTTATGCTGCTAACCGCCCTGAGACCTACAGATGAAGGGTGGTATACAAATTTAATAAATATATAAACAATCACATTCACTCAATAAAAGGTAATTTAGCAGCAGCAGCAAAAATAACTGCTAGACATGCCCCCATGGCTGTGTGAACAGGTGTGCTGTACGCTGTCATCTTAAAAATGGCAGGTGGGGAAAGAGAACAGCATTATTTATTTGGTCTAATCCAGCCTGGATCATCTAATGTTCTTAATAGAAAATGATTTCCCTGAGTTCATAATCAAACAGAATTCGGATCTGAGAAATCTGGAGCCTATTCAATTTCTCTCTTTCGCCTGGAAAATGCTGCAGTGCCATTTGGCTGCTAGTATAACTCGCACTTCTTGAGAAGGCAGCATTCTGTGAGGTAGTCAAACAACATTAAAAGACCTAAGCCACAGGTATGGTCTTAAACGAAAACCCACTAAGGCACTTTACCGAGTATCAGGCCTTTCTTATTTTTGTGTACAGGTCACTTAATTAAGGACATTGATTCTGGCAGCCCTGCGGCCGAAGTTGGTCTCAAGGACAACGACATCCTGGTGGCTGTCAATGGAGAGTCGGTTGAAGCACTGGACCACGAGGCTGTCGTGGAGAAGATCAGGAAGTCTGGTGAAAAAACTGTGCTGCAGGTGGTGGATGACGAAACCGACGCCATGTACAAAATGGTAACAGACATGGTAGAGCACAAGCATGAGTAACTTGGAAGTCACATGAGCAAAACAATGGGGGTAACCAGATGGCTGCAGCTAGCTGTAGTTACATAGTGCAAGCATAGAAATTAGTAACATATGCAGAGAATGCCAACCATTCTTTTTATAAGCAAGTTTCTAGGTTAGAAGGATTAGCCTGAAAGTCTGGTGGAGATTCAGAAGCCACAGGTGGGAGCTGAGAAGGCTTGGCAGGGCGTGGAACTTCCTACATTGCTATACTTTCCCTCCCCTTGTGGCAAAATGACCCATACCAAATATACCAGATCCTCTTTTCCTGGTAGGGACCCAGGTGGCACTGTGGTTAAACCACTGAGCCTAGGGCTTGCTGATCAGAAGGTCGGCGGTTCGAATCCCTGCAACGGGGTGAGCTCCCGTTGCTTGGTCCCAGCTCCTGCCAACCTAGCAGTTCGAAAGCACGTCAAAATGCAAGTAGATAAATAGGAACCGCTACAGCGGGAAGGTAAACGGCGTTTCCATGTGCTGCTATGGTTTGCCAGAAGCGGCTTTGTCATGCTGGCCACATGACCTGGAAGCTATACGCCGGCTCCCTCGGCCAATAATGCGAGATGTGTGCGCAACCCCAGAGTCGGTCACGACTGGACCTAATGGTCAGGGGTCCCTTTACCTTTTCCTGGTGCAGAATTCTGTATGCAAACTTTCAATTTTTAAAAAATGCATGGAATATTGCCAGCTGAACATATAGGCTGAACAAGTAGGTATAGATGTATTTATTTTACTTTGCTTATGTTATAAATTGGTGGAGGCTATTTGGTTTTTTTGTGGGGGGGGGATAGATATAAAGTATTTAATGACATGACTCAAAGCTGAGTAAAATGTTCACTCATTCTTCAACGGTTGGAGGGTCAAAATGTCATAGAACCAGTTTATTCCACCCACACGAGTTCCTGCATCATTCTCTGTGGTGTGCTTATAAATTGATAGGATATAAGGAAAGGAGGAAGGGAGGGACTGACTGTGTCATCTGCTATTACGGAAGAGAGAAGCAAGAAATTTGCAAATATTGCTCATTATATCCCAAAATGTGTGAGGGATGTTTTATTGTCACGCAATGTTTGGTAGCAATGTGTATTTTGCAATAAATGATTTTTCTCTCTCTTTTGGTTACTAAGGCTAAGATATCCCCATGCCTCTACTATCACACAACACCGGTGCAATCTCCATGTGAGGCTGAAGTGCCAACATGTCATACGACGAAAGAGAATCGCAAGCCCAGACTCTGCTATCTGGTCAAGGGTCCCAGTGGCTTTGGCTTCCGTTTGAACGCCATCAAAGGTTTGCCTGGCAAGTTCATCAAAGAGGTATTAATTCAATCCATATGCTGGTGAAATAAACACGATGCCAAATCTGAGCAGCAGTTGCCCAACCCTCCTGCTCCGGAGGTGCACAATGCAGGGACCACTTTCAGACATCTTCATCAATCACTCTAGCCTTGCCCCAGGCTTGCACATTTCCCACCCCACTTTTTGCTGCTGCGTGACCACAAGACTCATGCACAATATTAAGAGTTGAAAGGGGGCCCATGAAAGAAGTTTTAAAAAATTATTTAAATTTATATAATTACAGTTACAGTATAGCAAAAAAAAAGTCACCCTTTCAGTGCATATATTACATCATGCTTAGGTTAGACATAAACGGCAATTCTCTCTTATGATGCAAATTCTGATAAAGAATAGAAGGAATCAAAGTGTTATAAACGATTTTTTCTTACATTCCATAACTGTTTAGATCAGATTCAATTACTCAGTACTGTTAAGCCCCAGATTTCCCCACCACCACTGATCTATTGACGGCATTCTACGATATCCATTTTTCATGCCATGGTGAGCAGCTTTGCACAGTATCTAGATGTTTCACGAATTGCCACCAAAAATCGACAGCCAATTATTTCCTTGGTATTCACTTGAATTCCCTCCAAATCTTGCGATGTCTTATTCTCATCGTTTTTTAACTTCACATCAAACCTTCTCTCGGGACTTTATCCATTTCCGTGCTACTTCTTTTGTGCCACCTGATAGCTAAGAATGTGACCATTGATTTTGTTTTCAAACTCCCGTGCTCTAAATCCGGATGTGAAAATAAATAAAAGTAAAAACCGCTGTCTGAAGCATCACTACAGCTGTGCTTAAAAGAGGGTGGGTGGCGCTTCAGAGAGAGGTTTGGCAAAGTGCTCTCTGAAGAGCCCCCACAGCTAAAAATCACTGTGGTCATATTTAAAGGAAGGTTGGGGTGAGCTGGGGGGTAGGCTAGGGGTGGGTAAGGTGTAAAGGGAGTAGGGGTTGGCCAGGTATGGGGGAAGGTATTGCCAAAGAGGTTGGGCAGGTAGGTGAGGCTGGTGAGCACAGCAAGCAATGGCAGCACCCCCTGGGAAGGAAATACCATCTCACTATTTTCAACTATTGCATTTCATTAATTGTATCTTCACAATGTACAAAGCTTCCTAGCCTGCAGTAACTTAGTGGTCAGAACTACCCCTTACCATACTCTGCCCACCCACTCTCAAGCAATAAAATGTCTGCCTTTTTAATACGATATAATTTCAGGTAAAGGAGGGTGGCCCGGCAGAAAGAGCAGGGCTGCAAATCGATGACATCTTAATAGAAGTCAATGGTGCAAACGTGGAGAACGAAGATTATGACGATGTCGTGGCAAGAATCCATGATGGTGGAAACAAGCTGAAACTAGTAGTATGTGGAGAAGAAGCTTATCAGTACTTCAAGGCCCAGAATATGCCCATCACTGCCCCCATGGCAGATCCACCAGACAGCAGTAATGACCCTCCTGCTTACACAGAGATACAAACCCCAGAGCGAGACGGACCATTGCCAGAACCACGAGAGAGGGTGAGTTACCTTATTTATAAAGGCTGAGGAAAGGGATCTGCTCAAGGTTGCAGTCCTAAGTTTGCTTATTTGGAGAAAACCCTAAATTAAATCACTGGTATTCAGTTCCAAGTTTATATGGCTAGGTTGCAAATAAGTGGTCCTATGATTTGGCCAGAACAACTATGGACCTGGCATGGCTGGGCTTATGCTCAGACTATGCTTAAATCACAGAATGACTACTGCTAATAATGCTCAGTTATTGCGGTTTCTTCTGACCTGGTTTGCATGTAACTAAGTCAAACCATGGCTTAGTGTGAACAAGCAAATGTGCTAGTTCAGGGGTCCCCAAACTACGGCCCGAGGGCCACATACAGCCTGCGAGGCTCTTTTATGCGGCCCCCAGTGACCCCCGCTGCGACCCTCGGAAAAGCGACTGAAATAGCTTATGCGCACATGCATTATTTCCAGTGTACTTCCAGGTCAGAGGAGACTTCTGCACATGCGCACAAGCTATTTCCAGCGCTTTCCAGGTCGGGAGGGTGCCAGAAATAGCGTTTGCGCATGGCCGCGCTCCCCCACCCTCCGGCCCAAAGCTGGGTAAGTTTGGGGACCCCTGTGCTAGTTCCTGGCCGGTGGGGGCGGGATTATGCCCTCAGCACTCTTCCCCCAGCCCTGCTACTGCTACGCTCCTTAGAGCTAAGCTATGGTTTGGCTGAGTGTTACATCTGAACCAATTTTTTCTGGGTTTCCTGCTCTTTTGCTTGTAACATTTGCTTGTTCGTGCAAACTGGGCCTGCTCTAGAATAGATCAGACTGCTGCTGGGAGTGTTTCTTACTTGTTTACTGTTTTTTTTTCCTCTCTCTCTAGGCTAACTCATCATCCTCTTCACTCTCAGTTGCTTCTGAAGATGATGATACCAAATTGTAATGCCAGGGGTCAAGTACCTTCCCATGGTAGTGCCCAAAAGGGAATAGTAGTCTGAAGCAGTTACAAATATTACTGCTCAGAAAATGTTGGCTACTCTCCTGTGCATGCTTACTTGTAACAAAGGCCCATTGAACAAACAAACATGTACGTATAGGATTGGGCTGCTAGATAACATTGCTTTCAGGTGAGGAAGGGATTCTACTGGATTCCTACCTCATTATTGTTAAGCTGCAGGCTTTTTCCATGTGGACCAGGACTGCATGCATTAAAAATGTTACTGTGTTGATTGCAGCCAAAGCTTCCTAATGGAAAATGGTGAGTGAATATCTACCATGCATATGTACACTTACTATATCCCAATTAAATCAATAATCATTCTTATTAACATTTATTGCTCGTATAATTTGAACCATTAACCAAAGCAAATATTAACGTGTAGTCATTTTAGTACAAACTAACTTTAGGCTTTGTTGCCCAACATTTGAACACTTTGAAAACACTGCAGTGTATCAGTTATGCACTGGGATATCTACCAGTACATTGGTTGCTTTCACAGTGTTAATTCCATTTTAAGTTTTAAAATAAATTGTTTCACGGTAGTCTGATCTGTGTCTGCAGCGTATCTGATCAGAATGTGAAAGATTCCGTTCCTGGAACCTACCATTTGACCAGAACCCTCACCCAACTTTTGCCTCTTTCTGATAGCAGATGAGGTCAAACAAGGTGCCTTAACAAAAAGGTGAACCAGCTTTAGTCTACAAAATGTATACACATGAAGATACATGGCTAAGGTTTTTATTTCATTTTTTATACTTGCTATCCTTTTTTTATTTCCTACATATAGTAGATCCCTTGACCTCCTCTAGCAACCCTCACCCAAATCTTCTACAATTCCAAACCTTCATCCATGCATTCTGCCCCCTTGCTGCATCAGGTGGTCTTTCACCTTTCTCTTCAGCCCACGGCCCTCTCTATTATGTGCTGTACGGAGGAGGCAAAAGAAGAAGCTGCTGCTCAGTTTCCAATCACAGTCTGATTGGTGGAGGGTTCCCTGTTCTCTTCCATAAACAGAAGCTGCTGTCCCAATAGTCAAATCAATCAGTACTAAGTCTGGCAACTGTTTCCCCATCAGAAGGCATGGCAGAGAAAAAGTTCATAGATCATTCTTGCTGGGGGTGGGGGGGGGGGAACAGGGTGGAGCTGCAGGCTTTTAGCTGCATTGCTTCTTTTCAGGCGTTTCCTCTGCCCCTTCTTCAGTCTGTTCATGCATATTAGAAGAGAGCTTTTGAATCTACTTAACTACAACATGACCATTTTTAATCCATGTCTCACTGAGCTGCCTTACCTTTGCCCTGAGTATCCACTTCCTAGCCATATGGAGGGTTTCTCTGATACACCTAATTCTGGAATCAAGAGGTAGGTTTCATCAGCAGTATGTTAGGTTACAGTGGGATCCACAAGGAAAACAAACATCATATATGTAATATACATAGGAATATTTTCTATCAAATTTCTGCATGTTATCATTTCTCCTTACAATATGGAATGGAAATGGATAAGGATTGAGCTAAGATTCAATGAAACAGCAAAGGGGTTGAGATATACCTTCTTTGACAAGGGCTACACAGCCCACCAATGATACAGTGACATGCCAGTGCTAGACAAGGTAGGAACAAAACCCTGGTGAGCAACATTCAGTTTGATTGGTCACAAGCTGCCCAGAGCTGCTTTTGAAATATCCAGACCCTTGTTAATTCACCACTCTTCATTCCATCTTCGGAGAAGTAACTCATTTCCAAAGTCTGTAGGGTTATCACAAAATTATTATGAATTGTTATAAAAGCTGGTTTATTTAGATGTTCAGTTCCAGTATCACTACTTCCAGATTAAGACATTTAAGCAGACATCTTGCCAATCACACTTACTAAACATCACAGAATTGTTTCTTCCCATTCTGCTTTTGAGAGAGCTGCCCTTTCACTCCTTGTGATTTATTTCCAATCAAGAACATGCTTATAGCACAAGGGTTGTTTCTTGGGGCTATTTCTTGCCTCTCCTTTTGCCGACACTGATATATTTGGTTCTTGTCAAAGAACTGATAATCCATCGCAAAAAAAGATGGCAATATGCCAAATACTTTGCTTTCGTCCATCACACAATGAAGAACCAAGGTGGATTCAGAGTGCCATGTGCTTTTCAGGAGCCTGCTTATGCGCCAGGTAGAGGAAGAGGATGCTGGAGAGAGCACTGACCAGAAATATAACATCAAACCAGCGGTGGTAGAAGTTGAACTGTAATTCTCCTAGAACTTCCGTAATGATGGTGCGATACTCTGGAGGCATACTCATTCGAATCAGAAGCACTGAAGACACAAAATACATCCCCTACAGAAGAGAGAAAGGGAACATCAGGCATCCCCATTTCCAGCTGCTTACATAGCTAAGAGTGAGCAAGAAGTAGCTTTTCACCATTTGGGGCTATAACCACTCACCATTATTTGTGCCAATAACAGAACAATAACATTAGAAGACTTGCTGCTTGAGATAGCATAGAAAAACTGGAAGACAAAACAGAGAAAACCATCTACATATAGATATATAATCCAATTAAGTACAACATTCTAATTAAATTTCAAGGGACAGTGGAAATGGCTATTCTGCTGCATAATGTCATGGCTTTCTAACCATCAAAATGGTCCGTACAACTGCTTAGCTATCCAAGAGAAGCAGTTCCAATTCCAACAGTTACTTATATACCCATGTTAAAGACACACTGGGAGCATTCTCTTGCCCTCACCAGCAAAGAATGTGGCTCAGGGTGGGAAAGTTGCTCAGCATGACAACACAAGTCATGAGGTTGGTGGAACTACATGCTGCTAAGGGGAAGGAGGGGGTCCAACCTTGTGGTGCTGCTTTTAGTGTTTGCGTGTGTTTTGAGTGTTGTGTGCTTCTGCCCCAAAGTTCTTAAGAGATAAGTTCTGATGAACTCACACTTTTCTGCTTATACTCGTGTATAATAAGAATATGTACAGGCCTACCTTTGTGAGTGTAATCAATAAACCCCTGATAGAGGTGACAATAATTATTCCAACAAGGATAAAGGAAATATGCTGAGACCAGAATTTTACCTGCAATAACACAAAAAGGAAACAGTTAAACTCACAGAGATGTTCATATCTACAGTATGGATTTAGTAGGCTGCTTATTTTCAGATACTGTTTATGCATTCAGTGTCCTCCAGAGAAATTCAAGCAAGAATATTTTCATACAAACCTATAGCAGATAAACCGAGAGTTCTTACCAGGTTGGTGTACACAACACTGGATTTAGATTTCTTTTTAGCATGACTAAAGGTTTATAGGTGTTTAATCTAGGCCAATGCATTCTCTAGTATCTAAGATAGGAGTACTGCCATCTTCTGGGCAAACAGAAGACTGGAACTTAAATTTTAAAGATGCATAGTTCTATTGAAAACCCAGTGATACATATGAATTTTCTTAAGTTTTAGAATCACTCACTTTAGTACCTACAGAGATTTTTAGAAGTAGTTATCACATTGAATTAATATCCAGCTCAGAACAGAGTAGAATAAAATAAGAATAAAAGAACACTGAAGAAAGAAGGTGGATTTTAACTGTCCTCACATCAAACTGGATCCCCAAATAGTTCACAGTTATCTCAATTCCTCGTGTGACAGGGTCCGTCTTTCCAACTCTGTCAAATACAATATTGATTGTTGCCTGATGATGAGAAAGAAAGAGGCATCATATTACTTAAGCTACCTTCACTAAAAACATCACACATACACCGCTGCTTTCACGGGAAATTGCCCAGCATGGTAAATAGGCTACAAAGCATGGATGTGCGTGCACATGCACACACAGGTACACACATACACACACAAAGAGACAGGAAATACTGCCTAGTGATACTATGTAGTTATAAGATGGACATCCCACTTTGGCCTTAAAACCAGTCTTACTGAAATTCAATGAGAGGTCAATTTTAAAAAGTGCCTGAACTCTAGTTGCTGAATAATATTTACATATTAAGATTACAAGATGCAGAAATCTCTCCTTCGAAACACAGCCTTTGCAAAATATAAACTGCCATTCCAATGGCACAGATACATACCATAAAAATTTTCCAGACACAGTAAATTGAGAAAAAGTAGCCCAGGAAGTTGAAGTATTTCCCTTGGAATGTTTTAGAGTATTCTATCCTCTCCTGCAAAGAAGAAAATGTTCAGGTTCAGGAGGCATCGAGATGTACTCTAAAACCAGCACATCATATCTCATGGGTTTCCTATCATAAAATAAAACAATTTCCATCTCATACAGACCATGTGACAGAGATAAAGCAAGCAGGCCCCTTTACAGATGAAGAATCTGTGAAGTGCTCCCAGAGCCACATTTGCATAGGCCCTGGAGTGTATAAATTCAAGTGACACAACAGAATAAACCCAGATCTCCAGGCTTCCAGGAATGCCCTTAATGTCACAACAGCATGCAAGCTCTCCCTTTCAATAAGTTTCAGTAAGGCATACATATTGAACACTTGAAGCCTTGATTAATAAAGGGAAGCACACCTTTTAGGCACCAGGCAAAACTCTGTCTCTTCCACTAAGCCATGGGCCTTGAATTATCTGCAGAAATATCTACTAAAGTAGGTGGGATGTGCCATGAATGTGTTTTTGGCTTTTACTCTGCTTTAGTTTTATGTTACTTTTTAAAAGTTACTTTGAGTTAGAATTTTTTTAAAGTGATCAAGAAGTGCTAATAGCAATAAAATGAACAAACTTATGAGGATAACCATTGCAACATAAAATTGTGATTTACTCTAGTGGACATGATCCCAGAGAAGGCTAATGGCTACTTATCAGAGTGTTATAAAGCTACATCTCCTGTATCGTGTTCACTTGCTGGTAGATTTCTAGAGTCTTTTTTTCCCCTTTCTCCTGCCCAGGAATCCCTTTCACCCATCCATCAGGCATGAGAACAGCCCCCTTTGCCTGCACCTTGGTAGCATGCAGGTCAGCAGTTTCCAAGAAAAGCTGCTGACTCAGCTCCTCCAAAGCATCTACCTCCTGCTGGATAACTGCCAGATCTGGTAAATGACAGTTGTCAAGGACAAAATCATGCAAAATACCATCCAAAAACAATACATATTTCAACGTTCCTTTTCATTCCTGAGCCAACACATGAAAAAAAAGCCTTGACATTTTCTTAAATGGCAGGTCCTTTACTACCGTATCTAACTCCTGGGCTACAAATCAGAAACTGTACACTGCTGCCACCTGCAGGATTACAACTGATGGTGCACGTTGTATACTAACATATATATCTAGCAATACAGTCATACCTCGTTTTAAGTATGCTTCTGTTTTAGTACTTTCAGTTTAAGTACTCCGCGGACTCGGAAGTGTTTACTTCTGGGTTCCGCTGCGTGCACATGCGCAGAAGCGATCTGCGCGATTTGCGTGTGCGCAGAAGCGCTCTATCGGCGCTGCGCGCTGTCGCCGCTCGGATTAAGTACTTTTCGGGGAGGGAATGGCACCCCGGAAACAATTAAGTACTTAAACCGAGGTACCACTGTACTAATGCCAGAACTACATGCTTCCGGGGCAACTTATCGGTCCCCTGAAAATCAAGTTGCTGTGCATTTTCTGCCTCATGTCACTGTGTATATCCAGCAGACAGGAAAAAGCACAACTGTCATTGCAGTCAGGCAAGGAGGCACATAGAAGGGAAGATAACAATGCATGGTATCAAGGCTACATAACGAAATCCATGCCGTTCCTTATCTCCCATCAGCACATGCCAACATCTATGATAATTTCTCACTTATGTAGAAGTGGGCATGAGCATAATTGCCCCCACTAGATCAGGCCCTGGTGCTTAGCACTTGCAGGCTTGAGTTGTTCTCTCTGAGATATGCTCATCTCAAAGAGTGAAAGGTAAGGGATTCTGCATAGCCTGTAATCTGCACAATAGTAAATGGGATCCTTATATTTCCCCCTTTTCCTTTTATCTTAACTCAGCTCCATTATGGTTTCCCCCTTTCCCATTCCCCAAAGTAGAACTAAGGAAATAAAGGATACTTTCGCTGCCTGGTGAAGATGATGCCACACTTTTTATCATCCCCCAGAAACCAGTGGGCTTGTTGTTAACTTCCCCTCTCTGGAACATGTTTCTGTGAACCATCGCTATCCTGATTGGGAGGAAAAGTCAAGTGCTAAAAAAGAGAGACACAAACTAGAACCAAAAACAGATCATCACATTTCAAAGTTTAGATTTTTCAAAATCTGGAATTCAAAACGTTGCTGTCAACGTAACAGACGAACTTTTGAAAGAATGTTTATTAACACAATTCAGGAAAGTGGTAATCGTGCATTTCCTAAGCAATATCAGTAGCTGTCTCCCATGTCATTAGGTGAGAGTCAGGAGGCCTTCACAATTAGGTACTACTGATAAAAGAACTTATTTTATTTTGCTCCTAGGTAATAAAGATAATACAAAGCTTTTTTGCGGACTTTAGCCATTAAAGTAACGGCATTAGTTCACAAAGTTTATGTTTATTTTACTTATGGCATCCTTTATAGGCTATCGGTGCTAACCCTTTCAAAGCAGCTCATATCATCCTGAAACAATTCATCATAATATAACATAAAAACTTCTTTACTGAAAACATGGTCAGTATTATTTATGTAGTTGGTAGTTCTACCCATGAAAATCAAAACTTGGGTGCCTCGTGGAGCACATGAAACAGGCACAACATAGAGGCCACTTCAATTGACTCCCCTTTCTGTGGCATCTAATTCACATGTATTGGCACAACACAAGGGTGGTGGCAGCTCCACTCAAGGCACTCTTGGAAGAAATTGATACAAGTCATTTCAGCATGGTTTGGGGACCAAAGTAGCCACAATGGAAGATCTTTGTGGAATCATCACCTCTCTTGTATATGGCAAGCAGCGACCAATGATGTTCATTCTGCAATTGCTTAAAACTAACTTTTTCTCCCAGGCTTTCAATATCTACCTCCTGTGACCTTGTGATATCTGCCATGGGTTGTTTTATATTGATTTTTTTAGAGCTCTTATATTTTTGCTTTATCACCATTTTAATAAGTTGTATTTTTATTAACCTGATTTTTTTTATAAAAAAAAAAGCTAGTATAAGAATATTTTAAACAAATGCATTTCATCCAGTTCATCAGTTTTGTAACTATTTTAGCTCTTTTATTCTCTGATCCTCTAAACCAGGGATGTCCAACAGGTCGATCAGGATCGACTGGTCAATCCCCGGGAGGCTGCAGTCGATCGCTGTTGATCGTGGGCTCCTTTTCCTTTGCTTTTGTCTAAGAGCACCCGGTCCCACCCCCTCTCCCCTCCCTGCATTTTATCCTGTTCCGTGGAACGAAGAACAGAGTTTTTCAACAATATTTTTGTGAGCAAGTGATCCCCTTGCCCCTGAAAGTTAGGTGAAGTTTTTACCCTGCACCCCTCTCTAAAAAAGCTCAACAACTTTGACCTGAACCCCAATAAAATGGGGATAGATCACCTCCAGTTTATAACTCTGTGAGTAGATCGCAGTCTCCTGGAAGTTGGCCAGCCCTGCTCTAAACAACAGACATCATCCATCCATTGGCAAGTTTCTGTGATGAAGTTACTTCAAAAGAAGTAAAAGGATTTCCTGCTGTAGTCGCTCTCACCTTTTCTTCTTGCTGATGATCATGTCCATGGTTTGGAGGAGACGACGCTCCAGAGCTAGAATGTCTGCATCTGTCACATTCCTGTAACAGACACCCATACAAACCTATTGATATGGTTCTGACCTCCAGCAACAGTAATGGCCAACCCAAAGCTTCCCCAATTCTGAGCCACCCTTCTTAACCCATTCCAGTGGAGCATAGCGAGGAACAAATACTCATATTCTAGATAGGGCCAATAATAAGACTGCACATATAATGCTAGAATCAGCATCCTACAGAGGGGATGGGGGTGGAACTACCAACCCGGAGGAGGCATTTCTGAAAACTTGGTGCTGAAGGAAACAAAAATCAGGAAACACCATTTACCTGAGAAAATAAGACATGTAAGTGTATGGGCAATTGACTGCACCAAACCCCGAAAGTAGAGCCATGAGGGTCACCCCAATCACTCCCACTCGACTGATGAGTTGTTCTATGGATAGAATTCCTAACAGAAAAGAAAATATTAAGTTAATTCTGTCACTATGTTCTCAAGAATACAGAAAAGCACTATAGTTACATTTGCACAAATCATTTTGCTCTAAAATTCCTAGCCGAACTTCAGTTATTTAGCATCTACTGGCATAATTTCAAAGAGATGTGAGTACTCTTCTGTAAGGATGCTAGAAAAAATGTTGTGCCATCTCATACACCCCTTGCAATAAGCAAAGGAATACAGGAATACTCAATTTCTGAAGGACACGCCATGTGCTGAAAGATTCTTTCTAGAAATAATAAATTTTATAGGTCAGGATTTCCTTGGGACTTGCTATTTTTACAAAAAGAGTATGTGATTGCAGGTGACATAAAAAGGCATCCAAGGCCGCAGTCCTAACGCCACTTACCTGAAAGTAAGCCCCACTGAATTCAACAGGTCTTACTTTTGAGTAAACATAGTTAGAACTGCAGTCTAAGAAAGAAACCTATGAGTAAATATGCACTGGACTGTGTGGTATGAGCATCTGATCTATCAAGTGTCAACAAAAACCACTCATTAATTCAGATATCCTGACTTTTCCCCACAATACCATTAAACATGAGGGTCCCTTTTGTCAGCACAGCAAAGCACAGCACAGCTCAAGCATAAATAGTCAGGTTTGCTGTGTACAGATACTGCACAGTGATTCATTTCAGGGAGCTCATAAGCAACAGACAATGAAATGAAATGTTATATGAAACTCACCATGTTTTGGACTGAGAATAGGAAATGGATCCCCCAGTTTCCAGAAGAAATACATGAATGTTAGCCAGACAACACAGGCAAAAAGCAGTCTGTGTCTGTGCACTAAAATTAATAACAAAGAAAGTCAAAAATTATTAAGGTCATTATCTATTTGGAATGACAAGTGTTACTTTGGCTGGCAACCTAAAGCGCTTAGGCCACTATAGCGTTTCAAGGTACATGCAAACTTACACAATCGGATGTTGCTCACAACAAAGTAGCCAATGTAAAAGGGAACCATGAATACAAGGACAAGCAAAATCACACAGAGGTTCAACTTCCAGTGAAAATACCGAGAGCTGAAAAATAAGAGAAGGGCTGTTCACTACCAGATCATCACCACAGAGGAATTTTTAAAATCATTCTTAATCATTTATAGCTTGACAGGACCAGAATGAAACAAATGAGCCCATCAATGGCATTAAAGTGAGTCCTGTCTGAAACATTCTAACATTAGCTGCTATGCTTACCTGCTGTTTAGGACCCCTAGTATCTCAAAAATGATAAGTTCAAACATGGTGCAGGAAAACGCAAAGGTGACAGAGAAGACAACCTGTACAACATACTGCCGCACCTGTAATAAAGCCAGTAAAGCAGAAACAGAAGTCACTTCCACAAGCAAAGTATTTGACAATCATTTCTGAGTTGAAAGAATATGTCAGTCTTTAAGATTTAAACATACAATGGGATACCCATACCTAAGTACTCAAATGAGCCTTTATGGATAGGTTAACAGATAATTATTTCGCCTTCTGTAACTCTTTTCTCTGACATCTGATTAAATGCAGAAAACCTTTTTTAAATTGTAAGCAAATTAACTCTAAACTGTGCTTTATGACAACTGATCTAACAAACGTAACAGTAAGGAGTCCTAAAGTCCACTCCAATGCATAACTATTCACAACTATGTCTCAATGAGGTTTGTACTCAAGTGAATGTGCTTAGGCTTATGGCCTTAGCAGAGCAGGTGTGCAGAGCCTTTGGCCCTCCAGTTCTTGCTGAACTACAACTCCCATCATCCTAAGCCACTGTCCATGCCTGCTGAGGTTGATGGGAGTTGTTATTTGTTAACATCTGGATCAGGGGTAGACAACCTAAGGCCCGTGGGCCGGATGCAGTCCAATCGCCTTCTAAATCCGGCCCGAGGATGGTCTGGGAATCAGCATGTTTTTACATGAGTAGAATGTGTCCTTTTATTTAAAATGCATCTCTGGTTATTCGTGGGGCGTAGGAATTCATTCATTCCCCCGATAGAGAGAGAGAGAGAGAGAGAGAGAGAGAGAGAGAGAGAGAGAGAGAGAGAGAGAGAGAGAGATAGTCCGGCCCCCCCACATGCTTTGAGGGATGGTGAACCAGCCCACGGCTGAAAAAGGTTGCCGACTCCTGATCTGGATGGTCAAAAGCAGTCTGTGTCTGTGCACTAAAGAGAGCTAGCCAATATGCAAACCTACTCAGAAGCAAGCATGGACCATAGCTGTGTAGATCATCTGCTTTGAATATGGAACATCTACTTTCAATCCCCAGCCTCTCCAAGTTTCCTGACTGCAATCTTGGAGAGCTGCTGCAAGTCAGTGAAGACAATGCTGAGCTGGATGGACTTGGTATAAGGTGGCTTCCTAAGTACTGTAAGCCCCTGAGTTTAAGAGGGCTTCTTCTCAGGTAAGCAGGTGTAAGATGCTATAACAATCTGAGGGAGAGATTCCCAGCAGAGAAACTGCCAGCCAGGGCAGAAGGTCTTTTTCTTATTTTTCCTGTCATGGTCAGTTTCTGTAAGGTTTCCCTCGCTGACCACTATAGGAGAGAATAAATCCAGGGCTGGCAGAATTTTGAAGCCAGTTTGGGGACATTTCAGGAAAACAAGGGTGCTTAGGATCCTGTAGATCAGGCATCTCCAAACTGCGGCCTCCAGATGTTTTGGCCTACAACTCCCATGATCCCTAGCTAACAGGACCAGTGGTCAGGGATGATGGGAATTGTAGTCTAAAACATCTGGAGGGCCGAAGTTTGGGGATGCCTGCTGTAGATCCACTGACATCTGCTTCAGGATTGTTTCCTAAATTATTTGAACTCAACTTTTTATCTTCCCATATTGGCAGCTTCACTTTCAGGTCACAATAAAGTTACAGTTGATGGTCCCCACCTCATAATCTTTGAAGAGCCGACGCATGAAGAACAGCCATCCAAATCCAAAGAATAGCACCTGCAGAGGGACAGAAGGGCAGTTAACGGTTTCCAATTTTTCAGTTTCAAAATTCTGAAATCTTAAAATTTCTTAGTACATGCAAGTATATTGCTGCTTTCAAAGTAAGATACTTGATACACTAAAATAAAAGCTGCTTTTAACTGTGGTGTAACTAGATTGGGATGTGTTTCTTCCTAGAAAAAAAACCCCCAGTATTGACAAAAAAAAGAGGTTTCTAAAATATGAAGCCATGCAGTGTTAGAAACTGATATATGAAAGCTAGGAGCTAAATGGCACTATAAACCTAGGTTATGGGTGCTACAACGGAATGTCTAGGCATGTTTTTTTATAACAAGAATACAAAGCTGAAAATGAATGAACTACAGCTAAAATATCATGTTCATTTTTCACATGGTCTAGTTCTTCCCCCGCCCACCCCCGTAATACGAGGGTCTAGTCTTGAGAGTAGCTGGATATGGAGAGGCAGAAAAAGGTTCTCCTTTCCTTCCACTCTGCAGTTTTAATCTGAAATCTCAGGCACAGTACTGCACCCAGAGATCAGAAACTGCTCACGCTAAGGAAATTCCCTGTCACAAAATGCACCTTGAACAATGGGAGTTTCAAACACTGAAGCCATGGCACATGAGAAGATAGTAGCAATAATTCATCTATTTGTTCTGGCACATTAAAAACAGAAAGGAGTGGGAGTCAATATACTTTTTATCCAAGGTTTTGAACTTCTGGAAGTATGTGTCATTAGAACACTGACAATGCAATCCTATTGTATTTGCTTCACACATTTATATGTCACCTTTCAAGACAAATCTCTTCCAAGGTGGCTTGCATAACACCACCATAAAACAATTTTTAAAATACATATATTATCCAATTCCAAAACTAAAGCATAGCAGCAGTTTAAAAGTCCAGCACACAACTTAAGAAAATGCTGATGAATGTCTATGTTTCAACATCCTTTGAAAAACTAACAAAAGTGTGGCCATAAGTACTTGAGTTTTGAACTATTTGTAAATGTTTATTTTAAAGTTCTGCAATCCACCCTAACACATCAGGACACCCAAGATATGAAATATAAACATGGCCATCCATACAAAGGAATTTCCTGTGCTCATGACCCACATGTGTTTTTGTGTATATGGGTAGGTTACAATGTGGTTTTACTTTTTCTTATGTTTTTAAATTGCAACTCACTTAAATGCCTTTTGGTGTAACAAGCAAGTAGGCGGTTTAATTAATAATAATCCAGCAAACAAAGTATGCCAGGAACCCCACAAGCAATCTGAAGAGCCATGGATAAAAATGGACCCCATAAGCCACTTTTGAAGTGCAGCATCCCCACTCCTTTAAGAAACATGGGAAACAAGTTGAAAGATTGCAGCTAGCAGGGAGGGAGAGACAGAGAGAGAGAGATTGACACATTATAAAGTGGGAGGGCCCTAGTCCACCTCCCACTCTATTTTGGCATAGCTGGCAGAGGCCTAGTCTACAGATGCTGCACAATGAGCTGGCAGAACAGGTGCACCACTTCAGAGTACAGGTAAATGTCATTGCTCCTGGAGCTTCCTGCAGGTGAAAAACCTGGAAAGAGAAAACTATGCAGGCAGAGAAATCATAATCTCTTCTGTGCCACCGGGTTAGTCTCTCTTTTTCTTTTTTTAGCATATTGAAGCACTGGAAATGTGCGTCCCTCCCCCCCCACCCACTTTCAAAAATGGTACAGTCCATCCTCCTCCACCTGCTGCCGGAAGTGGTGCCGTCCACCTTCCTATCGCCTCGTTCTGCCTAGCTTAAGTGGGATGAGACTAGGAAGTTCCAACTCCTTTTTCGGGGAGGGGGGTAACATAGCTGTGGCTGCGGAAGGGGGGGTGAGGGAAGGACCGGGGGCCTCGTTACCTGAGACACGACCATGATGCTGGAATCGATCAGGAAGCTCATAGTGGAGAGAAAACCCTCCCGAAGGGGAGAGATGCGTCTCTCACAGACACTCAACGTCTCCCCCTCCCCAATTCCCAACGGCCACTTCTCCCCTTACTCAGTAGGGCTCTCGAGCTTCACCTCAGAGCTGATCGGCTTGGCCCCGCCCCCTTTCCGCTGCCTCATTACCGGGCGCCAGGGCCGGGCAGATCGGGGAGGCGGGGCCACGGAGAGTCATAGGAGATAGAGATAGGAAATGAGAAGAATAGCTCATCGCCTTTTCTGGAGATGGAACTTCCCGGTTTCTTTAGGTGGCTTCCCCACCCACCTAAAATAAAACTAAATTAGATCTAACCTGCTGGGGGAAGGCATGAACTGCCTATGCTGCTGTTGCTGCTGCTGCTGCTGCCGCCGCCGCCGCCTTCGGAAAAGCAAAACACGCTTCTGCCCAATAGCAAATATTACAGAAAAGGTTTTTTTAAAATAAAGAAAAATAGCATTCCGTTGTTTTCTATGGGTAACTCTCATTTGCAACCCAGGAGAAGAAAGACAAACTAGGGTCTAACTATATAGAGACATTATATGTATATGTATATGTATATGTATATACAGTACATGTAGTTTATGGCCGGGAGGGTCAAAAGGGGGCCATAGAGATAGGAACTAGAGTCGCTCACATAACCTGCATTTCCGGGTATTAAACTTGCGCGAGGCTTTGGGGCATCTGGAGGACGGAGCTGAAGAAGCGGGCGGGGAAGAGGCGAGGCATGCAAAGGTTGAGAGGAGGGCGACGCAGGGGCGTGGCAGGATTTTTGCTGGGCGGGGAGCAGAACCTCAGCTATCTATATTTAGGGGTGGGGCAGCTGCCCCCCCGTCTCACCCCCTTGGCTACGCCCGTAGGGCGACAGCGGCTCCCTTTCAACTGGGAGGGCTCGGTAGTGTCTGGTTCGCTGGAGGCGCCTTAAGGGACGGCACTCGGCGGGCTTCTCCAGCAACTAGGGTACCGGCTAACAAAAGGGACTCTGCAAATCTAGAGGGGATAGCAGCCTCATCGAGTCCGTCAAAACCACACACACACACACACACACACACGAGAGATGTTTGGAACTATGAAGATTTCTGTAGGTGTTTTAAGGTCCTACACAATTATCTGCCGGTTGTTTTTGACTCCTGTGTAATCTCATTTTATGCAGCTTGCTTGCTTGCTGTTTTTTTAATGCATCTGTTCCTATCTGTAAAGAAAATGTGTTGTCGAGCAATTTATTTGGAGATTTTATTCAAGGTGTCCCTGGGTGATCATTAAGTAAAGGCTGGATTGAACAAAATCCCGATTTATACAGGATGAAGGCAGCAGGGGAGAGCCCTTGAATGCAAAGCTTTCCTGGTTTCTACATTTGGCTGTCGGCTTTCGCAAACCAGAAATCGAATACCCGGGTGAAGTGGAAACCTCTTGTACTGGGCTTTATGTGCACATTGGCTAGCATGAGAAGTGGGTGTATTTATATGTGACAGGGTGCAGGTGGGAAGTCAAGGTGGGCGAGGGAGTCTGTACTGCACAGATCAGGCTTGAAAAGAGGTAAATCTGCCAGCTCTTCATGTGATTTGTTTAAAAGTCTCGCAGCGTGATTATCTGCCTAAATCATTTAAGTTGCACTATGCTCCCTTTTCAGCCTCAATTTCACATCTGTATTTGCAATTGGATAGATGCATTATCTTAAATCAGATGGGGAACCTCCAGCCTGCAGACCAAATTTCAGGTGTGGGGCTGGTAGAGATGCAGCTGCTAATGTGCAGTTGGGAGCCTTAAAGTGCACTCCTGGTTGTGTATTGGGAAAGGGGGTTTGCTGTCACTGCTGATCTGTGGTGAGGGTAAACCTACTGGGATTGGCTGCGCTTCTGAGTTCCTTAGGAAGGCTGCCTGTTGAAAGCAGGGCTAAAGTCATTTTATAGGCTGTAGCTTCAAGGCTCACTTAGCTTGGATTTTCTTTTCTAGTGCGACTTGCCACACCACAGAGGAATAATTTATCACCCGAGTGTCAAAGTGGTAGCCTGGATTTGGGAGAACCTAGGACCTGGCCTGCTGGCTGGATCTAGTTCACCACCCCTGTCTCTCTTAATAGGTTTTTGTAAAGATGAATGGGGTTTTCAGAGTGGGCTGTCGAAACCTCACAGAATTGGATCAAGTTAATTGCTCTTTGCCTTTACACAAAAGAAGAAAGCAGTGTCTGAAAAGGGGGAAAGTACTTGAGAAACAGGACTAAATATGAGGCTTTGAAATTAAAGATTGACTACACTGTCAAACTTTTTCAAGTGCATTTCCTTGTTTTTCTTTGAAAATAGAGGCTTGCAACCATTGTGAAGTTGTTTATAGCATAGATGTCATCAATCCTAACAGAATTTTGCTGGCCCTTTTAATATCTAGTCTAGATTGCATTCTGGTTTTGGAGGTGTCTTGGTAATAATTCTTGAAATCTTCGTTTCTGTCATAAACATTGTTTGCTCTCTCAGCAGTGTTCCATGTGCATGCATTCTATTGCAATAGAATGCTTGCACGTGATGGAACACTACTAAAGACCCAAGAATTAGAGCATTTCCCAAGGGAAAATCCAGTCGGAGGAGAAGGTTGCTGTAATCTGTTCATCTGAATGTCACCATGGAATTTTACTAGGCAAATGCTCTGCCCCAAATAAACCCAAATATAAATTATAAACTAAGATATTGACAACTCTTTTGTCCCAGGCATACAACTCTTCAACTCTTCCCTTCACGATCCAACCAGTTAAACCAGCAAGCTTAACCATAGCTTTCCATTACATCCCAACTGGGAAACTGGTTACAACAAGGCAGGATATTAAACAAACTTCCAGCTGTTATTAGGCCTCGATACAATTGTTTCGATACGAACTAATCAATAACACTGAAACATCGAAAAAATAGACAAAATCTGTGTCTTTAAATTTTTAAACATTTAAATAATGATTCTAAAAACACTTTTCAAAATTGCACTTCTATAGTTGTAAAAACAAAAACTTAATACAAATGCTGAGTGACCTAAACAGATTGCACAGAAGTAATCACAAGTTTTCTGACTTACCATGTTCGTGAATATACAATACTGCTGTGAAAATACAAAATGTTTTGTGGAGAAATATGAATGTTCTTTTTTCAGTATCGCTTTACCAGTGAAAATAAAAGCATTTTATTATTGGGAACCAATTGATAATCCTTTATTAGTGGCCCTTATCACCTAAAATCTAGAACACTTAAGATGATATAAAGTGATTTCTCTTGTCCTGTTGGGTCCTATGGATCTGAACAGGTTTAACTGATAGAATCTGTGTGCACCAAAAACTTTCATCATCAAGCCCCCTTCCCTACCCTCTATGGAGCAGAGTTGCTGAAGAGACCAGCATTTTCATTTATGTGCCTGTTTTATCAAACAAAGAAGAGCTCACATTGGGATTATTCTCTGTCATGACTCTGAAAGGCAGCTTTGTCTGTGAACAGCAACATTGCTGCTTTTCCGGCATCAAATATGGTCTATTTTTAAATGTAAAACTGCATGTTCAGTAAGAAAGTGAATGATGGGAGTCTGGGATTGTTGTACAGACCTTGTATAAACTCACTCTATAGCCTGTGAAATTCACCTGCTGCACACAGCAATGTAATAGAGAACTAATGTGGTCTAGTGAATGGGACATTGGGATTTGACCTAAGGAGCCTAAGTTCAGTAGCCCTGCTTGAACATCAAATCACTTGATTACAATTCTCTGTTTGCTTTCTGTGAACTTGGAATAATAACGATCGATATCATGTTCTGGAGAGGAGTGAGATAAAGGCTATAAAGAAATTTGAGTATTACAGTGCTATAGAAATGACTCATTTGCCTAATTTTGGAGTTCATATTCACTTTGTTTACTGGGAACACCTAATATAGCAATCATTTTATTGCACCCACGATTAGAGCTGGTTCTATAATGAAGCAGAATAAGGCACTGCCTCAGGCAGTGATCCACCTCCAGCCCTGTTCTGCTTTAGGGTATGGTATGGATGTCTTCAGAAAAAACTAACAGGTCAAGGAGGAGGTATGAGGTAGTAATAATGGTGATGGGAATTTGCCTCAGTGGGCGCAGTGTGCTGCACCCATCCTGGATCCACTGTTAACCAAAACACAGATAGCTTTGATATAATCCTCAGTGGACAAGTCGTTCATCCTCCACTGTCTGAAAGAAAAACTTTCTAGTGCCTAGAATCATAATAATTTAACAATTGTCCAAATTCCCATTCTCAGACCTTTGCCTGTTTAGCTCAATTGTAACCCAGCCACACTACTGCTGTAAGTTAAAACTGCAATGTAGGAAGCTGAATTTTTAGTGCATTTCAGAGTTGTCCAGGGTCATTTGTTAGAGTTTCCCACCCTCCCCCAATACAAATGAGCAATAATCGTACACTATTCCATTTTTGTTTCTTCACAAATGAAATCAACATTGTGGCAACATGACAGTGAATAGGGAAGCTACACTACAAGAAAGTAACAGAATTTGGAGAAGAACTTAAAAGTACACTTAATATATTGTTAGCATACACGAAAAATCTGGAAAACTACCAGAGTTGCCTTCATTTTGTGTGTATTGTGGGGAGGGGGGGGTTAATTTGATGGCGTCTCCCTCTAGCAAACACCAGTGAGAGCGTGTTGCTTGTTGTTACTTCCATGGGGTCCACACCCCATATTCTCTTCCCACCTGCTTGAGAGACTAATGGGGAGGATGAACCGAGACAGCTGTTGCAGGCTAGCTGTGCTTTCGAGATTTTCAGACACACATGCCAAAATAATGTGGACAGCCTTAGGTATGTGGCGTGTTTCCTTGCAGGTTGGGGAGTTGCCATCAGGCTGTGAAACACAAATGTAATTTGGATAGCTGAATGCGATATCACTGTTGTGTCCAAATAGCGTACCCTTTCACACCAAAAACACATTGCTTCTTCTGCAGTGTGATTGTTAATCCCCCCTGCCTGTTGCTTTCTCGAGACAGGTCCTGGGAAAGGTGGCACAAACAACTGGATCATCAATGGGTCCTCAAACTGCCTAGCCTTTCCAAGTGTTGTGCCAGTGATAAAAGCTACAACACAGCCATTAAAGGATCTGTTGTACCTTCAGCTCCTAGATGCCGAAGAGACACACAACCTATTCTCAAGTAGATTTAGGCCCCATCCAGACTGCTGTTTTATTGCAGGCGTTTGTGGAGGTGCATTCATACTACATTTGAAGTGGATTTGTACTTGCTCATCCACACATCATCCTGCTTTAACAGTTGTTCTGCGATGCTCCCCCCAAAGGACACGGATACGTTCTGACGAGCTATGGATCACACGTGACAGAATAGCAATGAATATTATAAATGTGGGGGAATGGGAACGTGTGGAAGCTAATAGGCCAAAAATTTATCTGAATTAGCCATTTGCAATATAAAGTCTGGAAGCACCCTAAGACTTACCTTTTCACAGCCACAAGAAAGCACTCCACCAGATTGTTCAGCCCCATTTTTAAGGACATATTAAAATAAAATATATATATTTCTGAACCATATGCATTTTCAAACACACATGCAGATTTAAGGACAAATGTGTCTTCCTCACAGACGTGCAGATATCATTAGCAGCACTTTGCCTAAATTCAGAGGCGTAGGAAGCAGGGTGCAGGGGCTGTGGTCCGCCCTGGGTGTCATCCCTGAGGGGGTGACATAATGGCACACCGCAGGGGGGGGCGGCACTTACCTCAGGGCCTAGCCTGCAGCGCGTCTCTCTTGGGAGTAGGGCTTGCGTCCGCCAGGCAGACTCTGTGGGCAACTCGCCACGCCGCCCCCCTGGGCAGATTGCTGCGGCACCCCTGCGGGTGGCTTGCCACGCCCCTGACGCCCTTGCCTAAATTAATATACAGTAGATTCTTCAGGTTAATAAGTAAATAGCTTTGCTCAGTGCAGCAAACTATGTTGGGACAATGCTGCAAGTCTTCCAGTGCCCATTGCCAATTGCATATTGTCATGATGAATCAAGACAACAGTCATTTTAGGAATACTTTCACAAAGTATGCCAGTATGCTTTTTCTAACAGTAGGTCCTTGTGCTCATGACAAACCTCTTTTGACATTCTGTTTTCAAAAGTGCATTGTCAACCGGCAAACAAAACTGCTAAAAGAGAGAGAGGGGGGGAGAAAGAAGACTGTGGTTACCATGCCCCCCTGGATGATTATCATAGAAAATTATTAAAATAACAATACTTTGAAGGCTTTGACTAGTATAAACATATTACTGTAATGAATCAGATTAGAGGTCCAATTTGTATAGTATCTTCTTGAGAGATGTAAACAGTTGATGGTTCTGGTGATTATGGCTGACTCTTAGTCTAAATCTTGTTTCCTTGCCATTTGAACACAATGCTTTGAATCCAACTCCCTGGAGCAATAGAAAGCAAATTGGCACTGTTGTATTTGAAGAGGTCTAACACAGCTGTATTTCCCACAAGGGTAGAGAGCAGCATGTAGTTTAGCTCAGGACACTTCATAATGTTTTCTGCCACTATGGGTTGAGTTCAATCTTTATTCACAATTTTCACCAAAACAATTTGCAAAAGACAAATTACAAAAAAAAGAACTCAATCAAAACCATATAAAAACATTACCGGTATAAGTTATTAAAAAGGAAGAACACATAAAACACACATAGAATGATATCATTTTCTATCATTCTTAAAAACTTTTTGTCTCTTTAACTTAGGCACCAACATAGTGGGTTGCTTATTAAATGAGTTACAATTTGCCAATAAGCCATCCGCTTTCTCATGTTCTGACCAAAATTATTTCCCTTTTGGGGATGGAACTAGTCACATGGAGCTCTTTTTATTTTGTATATCATATCATTATTCTTCCTGCTTTTGATCTCTGTACGAACCAGCCCTAACATTTGTCTTCTTAATTATCATGGCAAATCATTTTTATATCATTTGCAATAAATTAGAATGTCACCTGCCTTACTTACTTTCTGAGTCACTCTTAGAAGCAAGATTCTGGACTAGATGGACGCTTGGTCTGATCCAAATGACTTCTTGTTAGAATCTCATATTTCTAAAATGTGTTTCACATTCAGTCTTTCATTTAAACAAAAATCCAAAACCCAACAGATTTATTCTGATTTCCCCCCCTCCCCTGTTACTAAAGACTTCAACACCATTTTAATAACATAATGCTATAACAGGATTGGAGCAGTCATTTAAACAAAGTACAGAAGTGTAAGACTGCAAAGGATGCCGCCACCCCAATAGCAGACAATTGAAACTGTAAAGGGAGCTCTCTATAGGGGAACAAAATACATTGGAATTTGGTTAGGATTAAAAGCCTGATCCCAAACCATGGGAATGAATGCAGAAAAAAATCCCTGACTTCAGTTGACCTCTGAATTAGATGCTAACAGTCCTCAAATCTTATGAAAATTTCTATGGGGCCCATTCTGGGTGTTGGCAGTTTATGCTAAAGGGATTTTCTGAACTGGATTACACCTCCCATTGCAGCAAGCCCTTTGCATTGTTTCAAACTGGAGAGAATTTGCTGAGCTACTGAGGACTGAAAAAGCAGCGCCAATGAAAATGCATACCTGCACATTTCTGTTATTAGTCTCCATCCTCTTAAAAATATTTTACTTGCAACACACAATATATGCAAGTTGTATTTTGCCCAAGCCTACAAAGGATTTGTCATAGTTCTCAGGCTAGTTAGAATGTGGTGGACATTTTCAACACTAGAGATGTGCACCCTGTTTAACAAAACAGACGTTTTAACAAGTGAAATCCAGTTGCTGGTTTTGACCCAGTAGGTGCCTCCATTAATTGTAGAGGAGCCGTGTTTTGTGTGCGACTAGCCCCTGGAGCTCCAAGACCCCCTGAAAATTGGCTCTAGAGAGTTGAGCGGACCCTCCAAAAGAGACAGAAAGTAGTGAGAGACTGCAAGGGGAATTGGCCAAAATTACCCCCACCCTTCCTTTAGTGGCTGTATCTGCTGGCTCTAAAGCCTGTCCATGATCACAAAGGCACTAATTGAACTCCACCCAAAGCCTTTGAATTTCTTTGATGATACAGGTGTGTTTTAATGCCAAATACACTTATTTCCTTGCTACAGTACTCCAACTGAGCTATTCAGGAGCATCTGGTAGGTCACTGTTGATGACCCAGCAGTAAACTTTGGTCTGCTCCAACAAGGCCCTTGTCTTATATTCTTATCACTTCACTGTGGTTTAGAATAGAGACATGTGTCTATCTAAGATACATCCAACCAGCTTCATTCTGCAGTGGTCCTACATAGGTTCAGATTGCAAGAACCAGAATAACCAGGGCAATAAGAGTAGACTATGCAGTCTGCACAGTAGGACGTATGCTACCAGCACTTCAACGATAGCACATATATACTGAGGGGAAAGCACAGTAATGTATTTTTTGGGATGCAACTTTCATGCCACAATAAATGCCTTTATTCACCACTGGCTAGAAATCTTGTTAGACAGCGATAGGGAACCTGTGTTGCTCTGGGTTTCATAAGACTTCAATTCCCATCAGCCCCAGCTAGCATAGGCAATGGTAATGGGTGATGGGGGTTGTAGTCCAACTAACATCTTGAGGGCCACAGGTTTCCCAACTCTGTTGTTATGGATACGTACATTTAGCCACCAGCTAAATTATAACACAAAAAAGGCATTACCATCAAACAACACAATCCCGATCCATTAAAAGACTGGTATTTTGCCACTGAGCCCAATAAGATGTGCAGCTAGAGTATTGCTAGAGGCAGTACTATAATATACAATACATAACAATGTTATACAACTCCATATCTGTTACCTTTGTGGTGTATGAGAAACCTATATACTATGATATACAACTGGAGCAACACCAAAATTATAGCTCAGTTGCTCTATGGTATTCCAGTCTGGCTGCCAGGGTTTACCCAGTTGGGAGAACACGTGCAGGCAGCTTTCCTCTTCAAGATTTTTACTGTCCCACGCTGTGTACCCTATGCAGCCTTGTGTCTAGAGGGAGGTCAACACAAGGTAGAGACTGTCGCCTGAGCGAGATTTCTTCTATGTTGGTTAAACATCTGCCTTACATCAGATAAAGATCCTCTCCTCAGTGAAGTTTTGTTAGACCTCTTTCTTTCCCCAGGGCTACAATAGTTTAACAAGAAGTTACAGCAACTCGGGCTGTCAGTGGAGCTTTTGCAATCAATGTCCCTACCATCTGCCAAGGCTATAATAAAAACTAGGTTGTGGGATATTGAACGCCAGAAACTAACAGTAGCAGCAGAGAAAACATGTCCCCATCTTTATTTTCAACTTTCTTGGGCACATGAAACTAACCACAATTACCTTGAATTTCTGCTTAACCCTCAAGAAAGAAGAGCATTTTCGCTAGCCAGGTTTAATTCAAATCCATCAAACCTCCTTTGGGGAAGGTTCTCAGGCAGGGTGGAAGGAGAAGGAACTTGCCCATGTGAAGACCACCTGGTGGAAACCCTTACACACATCCTTCTTAATTGTAAACTACTGTATATTCCGGCGTATAAGACGACCCCCGACTTTTGAGATGATTTTCCTGGGTTTAAAAGTAGTCTTATACGCAGGAATATACAGAATTTGCTGATCTCCATCAGCAATTTCTAGATCAACTCTGCATCCCCAAATGGAAACAAGAGTTGGAGGTCGTACGTTTTCTATTACTGGGGAATGATCAGGAGCTCACCAAGTTAGTGGCTAAAAATCTCTATTTGGTTTTTTGTCGTCAAAATACACTGCAGACGTCTGATCTCCCTGGAGACCTAGAGATGCGACGATAGACTGCTCTGCCTTTCTTTTAGCAAATGTTTTGTGCTACCGGGGAAGTGGTAATTCTGTATTGATTTGTTTTGGATGTTTGTATGTGATGCCAATAAAAGGTTTGATGATAATGATGATTTAACTAAGAAATTCAAGGCTCTCCAGGATCAGGAATCTACAAGGACCTGCATGGCTCCTTTTTTAAAGCAGAAGAGTAGGGTTTGAGTGCCACACTAAGGCTGTGAAGAACTTCACAACTACAGCAAGGAGCTGTAGCACTTATTTGGAGGGAGAAAAGCACCTTTGCCACTTTGTAAAGTTGACTAAGGTAAGACAGACGATTTCCCCCTCAAAAATGCAAGGGAATGTCTTCCTATAAAGCAATCAAAAAATTTCCCCCGCTTGGCAGGGGCAAGAGATGATTAGCCCCCTGAAAGCAGAAGGGAATTCCCCCACCACCACCACCACTAGTATAAGAAAGGTAACTAAAACAAATCAGTGGCAGAGTCCAGGTCATGTAACACCTGTTCTCCACTGCTTAGGACTTTGAAAGTGCCAACAATCAGCTGAAAACACAAGGCTTTCGGCACAGCTGCACCTTTACCTGCCCCTTTACTTGATGGTGATTTACGATGTCAGGTATAGGTGGGTGAGCCATGGCTTGACCTAAGTGGTTTCACGGGTTATAGGAGGAGGACAAATCAGGCCTATGAGCTAGAGGTTCCACACCACTGCTCTAAGATGATGTGCTCCTCTGTCCTAGAGGCCACATTTATGAAGAGAAACCAGTATTTGCTTGTAAGTTGCTTTGGGTTGCCTGGGACAAGATAAAACAACTTAACATAATTAATTAATTAATTAATATAATATGTGACCCAGGTCCTTGACATGTCCCTCAGAACTAGTTTTTAAAAAATACAGCAGCATGACACAACCACATAAATTGCTCCTAGGAGGCACTGTTGTATCTGAGGAGTCATAACTTCTTTGCAACAACGGGTTGGGATGTATTGCAGGGACAAAACATTAAGTGTGTGAACTGGACCAGGGGATACAAGTATAGGTAAACCACATTTATCTCCACAGGCAAACACTGCAGCTTTTGTTCTTTCACAGGGGGATAAATGGATCTCATTTAACAATACTAATTGCCGGTATCCCTTTTTGTGAGGAAAATAACTTGCGCTCAAGGCTCAACAAGGAAGGAAGAACAAAAACTGTTGTGGCCAAAGCAAACACCGAACAAAGAAATACCCAGGTTAACAGTTTATCAATATCTTATGATAACCAAATGAAGAAACAGGCTTCCCGCATCCCTGGAGAAAAGAGAAGCATAAAAACAGGTTGTGATCGCAGTCGTTACATCTGTCTTCGTTGCTTTAGGAAGGCTTTCCCCCTTGGATGTCAGTGCTGTATATAGTGCGTTTGTATGTGAGGCATTTGTATGTGAAGGAAGAGGGATTCTTTGGTTCAATGGGTCACCGTAGGACAGCTAGCTCCATGTGTAGGACAAACAGGACTGACAAGGCAGTTAGCGTTGATAGCACCTTTCTAGCCAAAAACACTGATAAGAAATAATATTAAAATGACTGGTTTAGCACTTTGTTTGGAGACATCTGAGATATATATGTATTTCTGTGGCTTCTTCAGAGCCACTCGAGCCAGTACCCTCATACAGTCAGATCATCTGACCTGGCGCGACTACTGGCTTTGCTTAGCCTGCTGAGGGGTCTTGTGTCAGCTGTAAGATCAGCGGATGGTAAAGGCAAGTCGTCTCCCAGCGGCTCTGGCTCTTGTTCCTCCTCCATACGCTTGTCACCTTCTCCTTTCTCTGGGGCTTTCTCAGTCACCAGTTCCACCCTCTGTCCCTGGGCTGCCGCCTCAGCCACTTCCTGTTCCGGCTCCTCTCCTCCTCCGACTTTCTCCTCCTCCTGTTCATCCGCATGAGCGTATGAAGGCAGGTGCTCCCCCAAGGCCCTGGAAAGGTCTTTCAGGCGCTCCATGCCGATCTTCTCCTCAAAGTCGTTGAATGAGGGGGGAACTGGGGTGGTTTCTACTCCCACTTCGGTCAAAGGGAAGTAGTGGAACGTCGGCTTCTCCTCTTCCTCCAGCAACTTGTAGCCTTTGACCTTCTGGATAGATGAAACTGTGATAGAATGAAGGGGCTTCTCTGGGGCCTCCTGAGGCTGTTGCTGCACTGGCCTCCTGAAAGCACCCAGGATCTTCTTAAAGCCTAAGTGACTGATCTCCACAAGATTGAGGAAGAGAGAGACTGATGCCACAACCAGCATGAACACAATAAAAACAGTCTTTTCGGTAGGCCTGGAGACAAAACAGTCCACGAGGTTGGGGCAAGGCCACCTGCCACAGCGGTATAGCGGAAGAATTCGGAAGCCATACAAGAAGTACTGGCCCACTATGAACCCTACCTCAAAAAGGGTTTTGAAAAAGATGTGGCAAATATAGGTTCTCAGAAGCGTTCCCTCGAGGTGGAACCTCTTGGTCCCCTTGGAGCTTGCTTCTCTCGTGGCTATAGGGCTCTTCCGGTCTGGATCAAGGGGTGAGTTTTCTTCGTCTTCCCCAGCTTGCTGAGCCCTCTCTGCTTCTTCCCGCTCTTTCCTTTTCTCTTCCATCCTTACAAGGTGTGCAGTATGGCCCAAATAAACCAGCGAGGGAGTGGAGACAAAGATGATCTGCAGGACCCACAGTCGGATGTGGGAGATGGGGAAGGCCTCGTCATAGCACACATTTTCACAACCTGGCTGCTGGGTGTTGCACACGAAATCTGACTGTTCGTCTCCCCATACAAATTCTGCAGCAGTCCCAAGGATTAGGATCCGAAAAATGAAGAGGACAGTCAGCCAGACTCTCCCAATGACCGTGGATTGTTCATTCACCTCTTCTAAAATGTTCCCCAAGAAACTCCAGTCACCCATTTCTGGCTGTTTAAGAGGAAGACAATGATTAAGTTGCATTATATAAAGAAGGGTTTTAATATATTCAGCACATGTTGCATTTCAAAAGAAGGCAGGATATCTCAGTCAATAAAAACCTGAAACTCTTAATCTCGGTGTCGTGGTTTCAAGCCCCATGTTGGGCAAAAAGATTCTGAATTGCAAGGGGTTGCATTAGATGTTAGATGACCCTTGTCGTGCCTTCCAACTCAACAATTCTATGATTCCTGCTGACTTTTAAAACATTCCATGATTTCCCCAATGATCTGCATGGAGAGGGGGTAACAACAATTCCAGATTTAGTTGTTTGAGGTTTGCTGATTTAGGGCACAGGCCATATCCCACTGAAGTCAACAGCATTTGCTTTATTGACTTTGGTGGTTCTGGATTATACACACTGAGTGATGGCCAACTTAGTCTTGTTCAGAGTAAAGCCACTGAGATCAGCGGACTCAGGTGCATTGCTTTGAATGGGTCTACTCTAAGTATGACTAACAGTTGATACTGCTTTTAAAATCCCTATTAGGCTTATACCAGTGAACAGAACAGGTCACCAGAGCAGCTGGTACAAAATCATGCATTGCCATTGAAAAATTCTCTGAAATTCCCTAACTTCCCTAAAAGTTGGTTACAAAATTGTTCCTGCTAATGGGTTAATTTACAATGGTATGCCACAAGTTACAAACAGTCCACCATTTTCATGCTGCTTCTGTAGGGTGTTGGGATCTTGCTGAAAGCATTGATATGCCAGTGATAATGGCGCACATGATCAAGGGGAAACTTTGCTCCAGGATTGGAAGCCACTGTCACCTGGCCCTAAGAGCTTCTTATTGATCACCAAAGGGGTTTATGAACCTATGTTAATCATAGCTGTGTATTGCTGTGTATCAGTTTGCAATGACAGCACAGTGAAGCCACAGTGCTTCACAGGATAAGAATACAAACACACACTTAAACCTTTTATAAGATTCACTGTGTTGTATCCAATAGTCAGAGAAGACCCATTAAAATTGATGGGCATGACTATTTTAGGTTCATTAAATTAAGTTGGATTACATCCCACTAACTGAAAGATGAAAGATCCATTTCTCACAATATATATATATTATTATTCAAAGAGATAATTATATGACTTTTTATAGACATCTGAAGGCAGCATGGTTTCAGGAAACTTGTAATGTTTGATGTTTTATTGTCTTCCGTTATATTTTGTTGGAAGCCACCCAGTCAGATGGGCAGGGTACGAGAAATTTATTGTTGTTATTATTATCATTACTACTACTACTACTACCACTACCACTAAAATTGTGATGAACTTTCCCATATCAAATGGGTAGCATATAAACCATCATTTTATAGCAGAAAAGATCTGAATAGCCAGGGAGATTTTAATTTCTATTTGGCAATCAGTATTCTGTCTTTCTGATATGCATTATAAACTATGGCTTTAAACATCTTGTTTAGCATTTCTCTATAATAGCTGCTTCTACCTCACAAGACTCATTCACAATGCAAGTTAATTTTTCACTTCAGAATCATTTAAACTTAGCATAAATCAACTGATATTTTTGGCATAATTTTTGGGATAATCTGTAATAATTCCACCTGGCATCAAAGTGTCTCATCTTGGCTAACCAACATATCCACACACCATAACTCAGACATCTGTAGCACAGGGAAACAAAGGCACGCTAAATTTTCTATAAGATAATTTAGATGAAACCTCAAAAAGTACTCTGTAACAGGACCACAACATTCAGAAATATTCCTTCTTCCTCCTCCTCTTTTAAGAGCTTCCGCAACAATGAATTTTCTGAACACATTTTCTGCCTCCTGTGTTCTGTTAAAAACTTTAAATACCTTGAGGAAAACCCAAGTATTTTTGTTGCGAAAAAATCTTATGCTGACAAGATTAACTCTAATTTCTAGGGCTTAATCCAGTCTCCAGGAATGCAAATTGTTCACCCAAGAACCAAGGCAATTTACATCGTTCTTCAGTAGCATCCTTTTAGTAACAGTGAATATAAAAAATGGAGACCGAGTTTGAAAAGGCCTACTGAGAGTTAATGGGATTTGTAAATACAACTTGTGTCTGTCCAAATGGCCCGTTCCAAGTCAGGACATCTTTGCAGTTTTCTATGCCCTCCCCAGCCAATGTGGTACAGAGGGATGCACATGTGAAACAAGATGCTATGGCTATTTTACCAATAAAAAACCACTCCATATAGATAGGTGCATGTTGGTAAAATGGCCAAGAGATCAGGATTCGTATAGGCATCTCTCTTGAGCACCATACAGTGGGAGAAAGACACCCCCCAAAAGACATGGAAGCTGGCCCTTGGATGCTGACTGCCTCACATTCCAACCGCTGCGACATCAGCTACCTAGAAGTCAAAAGAAAATCCATATAAATCAATGCCATCAAGAAGGCAACTTGCCACAGTGAAAGGTTCCGCCGAAGAACTGGGCTCCTCTTGTTGCTTGGCGTTCAGCAGCAAAAAAGGTGAACTTTAGCTTCTCCCTGCTCTAAAAGCCCCAACCTTGTCGCACGACTGAGCAGATATGACTGGATCAGCACTGATGGGTGGGCTTTAGCTGCCCTGCAGTCTGTAAGCTCCAAGCCAGACATCTTTAGAAAGTCAATGACATTCGGTGACATGGAGAACAAAAGAGGGGAAAGACCAAAAAGGGAGAGGGAGGGCACATCATAAAAAAAAAGTTTGTGAGTGCTGAATAGGAGCAAAGTGAACAAGCACTGATAGCATAGCACAGGCCAAGGTGCAGTTTGCAGAGTCCAACATTAGCCTACAGTGATATATCCATTTGAGTGCTGGGGAAGTTATCCCCATCTTAAACCTCATCTGCTCATTGCGAAGAAGTGTGCATGCACATATGCTCAATGTGAAGAAGGTATCTGAAGAAGTGTGCATGCACACGAAAGCTCATACCAAAATATAAACTTAGTTGGTCTTTAAGGTGCTACTGAAGGAATTTTTTTATTTTGCTTCGACTCAGACCAACACGGCTACCTACCTGTAACTGCTCAATGTGGTTACTATGGGTCAAAGCCGATGGACTAGACTGCAGCTATGATCACAGAAACAGCCATGGGCTTCCTATATTCATGCTCATCCCCCCCTCTTTTGTTTCCACATACAGTACATGATTGGGTGGAGGAATTTGCTAGTATGACCCAGCTAGGAAGCAGCTGTATTGTTTTGTAGTATTAGGGGCTGTTGCCCCTGCTTGCTCCCCTTGCTCCCCTTGTTGAAACCTCACTGCAGGTGCATTTAATGGAACCCCCCCCTGTGTTAAGCAGCTCACCTAGGCCACCAGCCACCAGCACTGCTTCCTTCTTTGCCTAGCTGCCATTCCTCACACTGCAGTTGGCATGGCCATCTAATGGAAGCCACACAAACGGCAGAGCGTGATGACGATCTTACATTTTTATGTCTATAGGAAGATAGTTTTCATGCATGTGTGCTGAAAACACTGTGTGTTAGTGACTGTGCATTAGCCACTCAACAGGAAGGGCACAGAAGTACAGTGGTACCTCTACTTACAAATAACTCTACTTACGAATGTTTCTACTTACGAATGGAGCTCCGTCCGCCATCTTGGATGCGGTTTAGATAGGATTTTTTCTACTTACAAATTTTTAGATAGGGTTGCTTCTACTTACGAATTTTTTCTCCCAATGCATTCCTATGGGATTCAACTTACATTTTTTTTCGACTTACAAATGTGTGTTCGGAACGCATTAAATTCGTAAGTAGAGGTACCACTGTAGCTGCTACCCTTTTGCAGGGTGCGTTTAGCAAGACTGCATGCCCACACCTGTGTGTGTTGATCTTCTAGCTGCCATGCAATAAAGACAGCCCATAGATGCATAGGCTCCCCCTCACGTTCAAGTGATTTTCTGCTGTTTTCCCTAGGCTATCATTCGGCTACCTCTGTGGCTATGTAACTGCCCCATCACTGTCCCAGGCAGGCAAGCTAAGAGTAAGTCAAAGGATACTTTGACAGCAGACAAAAAAGTCAAAGCTGCATTTCTTTCACAAGTGAAATGCCCTTTTCCCATGTTCAGAAAAAAAGGAAACTTGTTTTTCCTAGGGGGGATTTCTGCAGGTACTCAGAGGCACACAGTTTGAAGTGCAGAGAGAGAGAGAGAGAGGGAGAGAGAGAGAGAGAGAGAGAGAGGGAGAGAGAGATTTTCTGGGGGGGACGCGGGGATACGCGTATCCCAAAACATTTTGTGAATCTTTGTACTTTTGTCCATTTACTGTATTTATTTTTCCTGAATTGAACTATAAAATGGTGATGTTCTTGAGTCAAAATGAAAATAACCCTAAACATTTTAAAGAAAAAAAGCAGTGTGTGTGTGTGTGTGTGTGTGTGTGTGTGTGTGTGTGTGTTTGTTTGTAAAAGAAGACAAATCCAAGTCAGCTTGAACCTTGGGCCACCACTCATTTTGGAAATAAAGCATCACACTTTTTCTTGCGGCAACACAGAGAAACCAAGCTGCCTTTGCAACCCAGACCTTTCCTGGGAGCCCAGTGTGTGGAATGGCAGAGAGGGGAATGAGTGGCACTTTTTTGTTTCAAGAGGATTTCCTACACAATGGTGTCAGGGTAAGGTAGGGCCCTTTTTTTTAGCAGAGCAGTTCATGCATGAGGGCACGTTCCTGTCAGATAGCTAGGACACAGCCGCAGTTTGTGGGACTGGACGACCCCTGCAACAAAGTTATCATCTCTTGATCTGCTTAGCTCAAAATCAGCTTTCATGTTTCCTGCTAATGTGCTGAACATAGCAAACCTACAGGCCATCCGCTAAACGCTAAGGCCAGACACTGAGAAGTCCCCTACAAGAAAAACTGTGCTACATTACTAGAAACCCCCAGTTGGCTCATGTGGTTGGAAAACTTGAGTTTCTAAGTCACTTTAACAAAGTTAGTGTAAGGACTACAGCACACAAATATCCAATGTTACCCGTACCTCTTGACTTCTCCATATGGCTGTGTAAGTTTCCAGAGGACCTTCCAACACTGAGTGCCATAGGTGTGTGTGTGGCTGCGAACTGAACTGGTTAGTTCAAATGTATCAATGAAATTCAGCTGTACCCACCATCTCTGTTTCTTGGTCCTTGCTGCAGCTACCAGATCACAATGTGGTGAGGGCTCTAGAAGCCACAACTAAGATTACCCCCCTATTGGGGTCCAGATCAGGGGTCCTACAGGTGTTGTTGGATGATAACCACCATCATCTCTGACCAGCGGCTGTGTTGTTTGGTGATGGGAGTTGGAGTCCACATCTGGAGGGCCAGATGTTCCTTACAGACTGAGACCATATAGAACATTTTGTAAAAAGTCGGTCTTTAATATAATGGTAGTAAACAAGGCACAACAACATGGCAACCTACTTGGAGGGGGGGCGGAGCCTCCTCTTGTACTCAAATGAAGTAGCACAAATTGTGCTTAACTTTTTAAGGGTTCGCCTGACTCAGTGTGGTTTTGTAGTTTGTTCCCAAAAATGCTCAACAGCTTGAGCCTTGCACCATCGCCACGGGCATGAACAATTCAGCTAAGGTTTCCTCTTATCGAGATATCGGCTTTTTCTCGACACTTTTTATAACTGAGCTTATATTAGTTTATATTAGCCATCCATCTTATGTTATTTTAACCATGGACACACGTTCCTGAAGGAGAACTTCGTAAGATTTACACACTTTTAAAGTTCCTTTAAAACTAGTCACACCAATAAAATATTTTTCTTTGTATATACTGTGTATCAGTGTTTCTCCCTTTGGATCCTGGCTAAGGATAGAGAGTATCATTTTGATTTTATTTTATTTTATTTAGCAAATTATCTGTATTGTAAATCGCTAAAGGGTTTTGTGGTGAAGGTAATGGTGAGTCATTCTGTGGCAGCCATTGGCTCAGCTGCTCTTATCTCGTCACAAACAATTTCTGGTTCCCATTGCCTGAACTGCCCTGATCTCTAGGGCTGCCTGCATGTCGTGCAGTATATTCAACTAACTGTTCCTCAGAGTAGATCCATTGAAAGGAATAGGTCCATTAATTTCAATGGGTATACTCATGAGTAAAAGTGAGTTAATGTCAGCCCCATACATTTAAGGTGCACATACACACGCCCAAGAATCCTAGGAACTGGAGGTTTTTAAGGGTGCTGGGAATGTGAGAGGTAAACTATTGTTCTCAGGATTTGCCGGGAGAGGGATGAAAAGTTTTTTTTAATGTATGGTATGTATGCATTCTAGGATTAGGGCAGGCCGTATGAGAGGGCCTAAGGAAGGAGTTCGGGATAGGAAGAAAGGGGAATGAGTCTGAAAGGGCTGCTGGCCAGGGGAAGCAACCAGGGGTGCTTAGGAAAGGAGGGGTGGCACTTGAGCCTTGTCCACCAAAATGAGGAGAGAAGAACACTAAAGGAATGAGTTTGACCATGAAAAGGAACCTGAGGAAGAGAAAGTAGAGATAACGGACTGCATATTGCTTTGAAGTTGCTAGCTGTTTGACTGCAGGCCTTTGGTTAACCCCACAAGGGGGTGCTGTATTCTCACATTAGTATGGTTTATTTAGGATTGATATAGTAACTTTAGGATGTAACCTGAGCCTATCCCCTTCATCCTGGTTTAGGTGGTTATTAAAGTACCTTCTCCTTTCCTAGGAGGAGTATCTTAAGGACACATGCAGTGGTGGTGATGGTGATGAAAATTTTGATTTCTATACTGCCCTTCATCCAAGATTACAGGGTGGTTTACAATATAAAAACACAAAATGCATACCATAATAACAAGCAATAATCCCCACATGCACAGTATTATTGGTGCTTTCCCCCACTATTTACTGTGTACTGAATTCCATTGTGTGATTGTAGCTTTTTAATGAGGTGAATGACGAACTTTCTTGAACAGGGTTTTTTCCCCTGTTACACAGCAAACATAAACGCTTACATGCATTGCAATGCACTGATTTATGATCTCTATCCACTAGAGTTGTGATCTCACAAGTACATTCTTGTGAACACAGAACAGTGTGGTGTAGTGGTTAGAGTACAGGACTAAGACCTGGGAAACCAGGGTTCAAGTGCTTACTGGGTGACCTTGGCCCAGTCACTGTTACTCAGCCTAATGCCCCTCGCAGGGTTGTAGTGAGGATAAAATGGGGAGAGGGAGAACCGTATATACCACCTTGGAGCAATGAAAAAAAATATTTAATGAAATGAATTGGACACAGTAAATTAACAGTGAACTGACCCTAAACTTTCTACTCCATAGATTTTAATGAACGCTTTATTTTTGTTTTTTACTGGTACCTTCAGAATTTAAGAAAGAAGCTCACCAGCGGAATTAGAGCATAACTCTGCAGAAGGATGTCGCTGTCACTACAAAAGGTCTGGATGGACCAATGGTCTGAGCTGGTAACAGACAGACCCTTCTTGTGGTTCCACCACTGGATGTAGCCCATTTTGCCGTTACATGAGATTGTCCCTTTCTGCAATTCCCAGCTGTAGCCCTAGAGATGTGGTTGCCACCCCTATTGCTGAGCTTCCAAGCATCAACTCAAGATGCAACTTTCCACCCAGGTAAATATTGATGTGTTCCAGGCCATGTGTTATCATTATGCCTGCTGCTGTAAGGATGCAGTGATTGGATGATAAGAATATTGCTGGTTTGAATGACTGTTTAGAGTTTTGATGACGTCAATTCATGGTTTGCTTCGAGTACATTGCAAACCACCCTGGGATCTTCACTCACGATGGGTGGTTTGAAAACAGAATGAATTAATTGATCGGGAATTTAAATCATAGCATTAAAAATGTAAAGTGTTATTCCAGTGGTAGATCCCAAGTGAACCAAATGGCCTGTAGCATAGGAAAGGCTATGTCCCTTCAACAACAACAACAACAACAACAACAACAACGCTATAGTCCCCAAGATCCATGCTTTTTCTTCCATAGTGCAAAGCCTGGATACATTTTTGAAGATAGTGTTTTGATTGAGTTCACATTCGATTCTGTCACACCCATTAGTGTTACACCCTTAAATTCACTCAGATAACATAGGAGAGAAAGAAGCCAAAGAAGGCCCACTTGGCTAGCAGTTGTGAACTGAACACATATTGTTTCCACCTAGTCAAAGGTGATATGCATTTAAAGCACCCATGACTTCCCCCAAAGAATCCTAGACACTGTAGTTTGTGAAGGATGCTGGGAACTGTAGCTCTGTGGGGGCTAAACTACAGTTCTGAGGATTCTTTGAAGAAAACCATTTGCTTTAAATGTATAGGATGTACACCTCAGTCGTCATCTTCTTCCTCAGATTCTGGGGTTTGCAATATAGCCTTATGATGGTGGCATGAACTCCCTGCCACAGCCAGGACTCCACATGTGAGATCCTAGCTTGGCTCCCAAGAGAAAGATTTGGAGCTGTCTCCGTTTTCCTGGTCCTGACAGAATGAAGTAGGTACCTTGCTGTGAACCTT
Source organism: Zootoca vivipara (assembly GCF_965207765.1). Classification (NCBI taxonomy): domain Eukaryota; kingdom Metazoa; phylum Chordata; class Lepidosauria; order Squamata; family Lacertidae; genus Zootoca; species Zootoca vivipara. The sequence continues at coordinate 62,949,338 of NC_142587.1, forward strand.
GAAACTGGCGTCCACTTTTTTTTCACCACGATGTTTTGTTCCCAGAAAACCGGCTGACTCCCTCCAGGGAGGACATCCGTGGGGGCAGTTCCTGTTTCCCTGCCCTTCCAGGCACTAGCCTTCCTGAGCCTGATACAATTGTTTCTCTGGGCACGGTGCAAAATATGCCAGCAAAGAACGGAAGCCTCTCATGCTCCAGCAATTTATTTTTTTAAAGAAAAGGTTCTCGGGCTTGGAAGCAGTTGAGCCTGTAAGTTCTGTTTTCCTAACATGGGATCCAGGCCATTTGCAAGCAATTAATTTTCCAGAACAAATGGCCAGACAGTCTCTGAATCATGGAAGGAGGACTTTCCATGGGAATGTTGCTAGCTGTGTGGTGGGTCAAAAAAGGTGCAAGCAACACAGCTCTTTACTGCTCAGTGGTAGTCTTGTGTTGCCCATACTTGGAGATGCAGGCTACAGTGACTGCAACCCCATTGACTGGAAAAGTAAAGGAATCTAACATATTGGATTTCACAGCTGCATTTCGTGACTCAGCTCCCATGTCTTCAACTCTGACAAATTCACACTTATAAAGGGGCCTGTGGACTGCGACTCAGATCACTCACTGTAATTAACAGGAATTCAGGGAAGGTAAAGCAGATGTACTAACTGAAAAAAATAAACAGCAAAGGGACTAGGCAATGCACTGAGAAACACAAAGTGAAGAAATTATCAATGGGATTAACAGAAAACCCCACAAGGAAACCAGGAGGCGTTTTGATTGTCGAATAACCTCCCTGCCAAGAGATCAGAATCAATGTGAAATAAAGACCGGATATAATCTAACCTCCCTATAAGCTTTGTACAAGCAAATTAGGGTGGAATCTACACACATACAAAAAAAATGCTGTGGAAATGCTTTTTTAAAAAATGTTTTGAAAAATATGGTGAATTTTGCATAGCTCACTGTTGCCATCTAGCGTCACATTTGCATATTGCAATTTGCAATATATTTAAAACATTTTATTTGCAGCTGTATAGCTGAGTCCCAGGATGAACGTTCAATAAAAAATAAGTCATCTGGAGGCACTCAGAGTCTCTTTATCATTGTGTTGTACGATGGTCACTTCTGTGCTGAAAACTAGTAACACCAGGGTTGCTCAGGAAAGACTTCATTTGGTACCGGATACTTAACTGTCTTCCTCAAAGACAAGATGACACAACATAGCATCTCTGTGCTATTTTTAAAAAGGAAGGCTAGGTGGACTCTTGAGGTGTTGGTGTGATACAAAAAACCTTTGGTGCCATTTTTGCATGACTTTCTCTTGCATTGGTATCAATTCCTGGATAATGCTTGTCTTCACATCCTCAGAAGGGTGCTGAATACTTTGTCCATGCCCTCAGGATATAGACAGAAGTGTGACAGTACTTGGGTCCTTATGTGGAAAGTCTCCATCAGCAACTAATCCCCAAAGATTAACACCTTGCAGTTCAGTTGTTATCATTTCTTTTTTAGAAAGAAAAACCTACATTCCAGTTCTCAAAGGTGCTGCACTAAAGAGGAGGGGAACACTCTATAAATAACTCCTACCTATCTCTTATAGAAAAGAAAGGGCTGAACTAGAAGGTGTATTAGCTCTAGACCTGTGCTCTTGGTGGTTTTTAAAAAAACAACTGCTGCTGCTGCTGCTGCAAATTGGGGAAGGGCAGTAGCTCAGTGATCGATTCTCTGCTTGGATGCAGAAAGCCATCCCTAGCATCTCCAGGGAGGGATGGGAATGATTCCCTGCTTGAAATCTCAGAGAGCTGCTGCCTGTCAGTATAGACAATATAGACAGTATAGACAGTACCAAGCTAGATGGTCCAATGGTTTAACTCAGCTTCCTTTGTTACTATGTCAGGGTGAAACACCTGATCTGTATCAGGGCCCAAGCTCAAGGAGGCAGTGGGTCTTTAACATAATAGACCACCAAAAGAGAAAAAGAAGGGCAAACTTTAAAACAAAAAGTATTTAAAATGCTGTACTGTATTGCTTATTTTTTAATTCGTGTCCTTCATATGCCACCTCGTAACATAAAGGTTTTTGGGCAGCTTACAATAAATAAGTTTTAAGACACTGAATCATGGGAATAAAACCATAAAAAGGTAGGGGAAATCTCAAGAAAAGGGTGAATTTTTCTTTAAGACTCTTGAGGCCAGTGGGCTGAGAATTCCACCTGAACAGATACAAACAACAAAATGACTAACTGAACCAATATGACCAATAAAAGCCATGATCATGAAAAGAGCATAGGCATTCAAGGGGTGGGAGATGGGCACTCGGTTTCAGATTCTAGTGATAATTGCAGCTTTTGTGCTAGGAATGATAAGCCCCTCAGGGTTACCAGCGATGAAAGGGTTTTCCTTTGTCCTTTGCCATCAAGAACCAGGAAGCCGGCGTATGAACAGCTGAGATCTGTAAGGACCTGCCGAATCCCGGGTGGCCAAACTGTGTGAACACAGCAGGCCTGGCCGTGTGCTGGCTCGTAGTGATAACATTGTGTGCTGAAATTGGCACGAAGTCTTTGGAAACCGTTTCGTGGGGACCTGCTGCTTACAAGCCACTGCTCTGGTTCTCTATCAGCCAAAGGACTCAAGTGCCCCGTGTCCCTGACAATTTTGCGCCACACCCAAAGTGTTTATTGCATCATTGTGTTTTGCTTCCCCCACCCCCATCCTGCTCCAAGGCAGGCCACCCTTAATAAATAATATTAATTTTTTTTTTAAAAAAAGCTGCCAGCAGACAAACAAGCTTGTATCTAAGATCCTGGGGCAAGACCCTTTTGCTGAGCCTGAGGGCTCACCCACACTTAACTTTCCCTCGTATTTTAGAGGTTCCGGTTTCCGCCGGCAGGAATGGCGGACCTGTTTTCCATCCCTCTGACCTTCGTAAGGAATTTGGCGGTTGCTAGGGGAGTAAATGGCAACCCCCTACCCTCTCCGGGGGTTACGGAGAGGGGCCGCTGGCCCGCGATGCCCCCAGACCCACTCCGACTGTTTATGGAGTGGGGGGAGCTTGGGCTGAAAAGCACTTACGAGGGCCAGGACTCCCGGACGCTAATCTGCATGGCGGGGATTTCCATGGTTAAAGAAGATAATTAGGCTTAAATCTATGGACATACTTCAGAAGGAGGGGAAGAAGCGCTGTTTACTGCTGAGAAATCTATGCTGCTGAGGGAGAGGAGTTAAAGGCTGTATATCATCTGGAAGAAGGATTGATGGGGACGGAGCGATAAGGGAATGGAGTTTTATTTTTCTTCATATGAGTTACTTCGTACCTTCCCAGACGCGATGTCCTGGCTTGTTTGGAGTGAAAGAGAAGCAAAAGACTGTGTGAGTTGAACTTTATAAACTGTTGTTACTGAGCATATTTTTTAAAGATGTGGAGTTGCCGATGAGAAAAGCCCCCCCCCCTAGTCGGACGGAAGGAGTCCTGGACGCGTTCGGAGGATTTATGAGCTGTGACGCACTTTGAATTGGAGCAGCGACCTGAAGCTAAGTTCAGCTATAGGGCAAGGAGATCCATTAATTTACCAAGAGTTTATGGTTTGATGTTTGGGTCTTCTGCCTGGAAAAGCTGTAAATTTTATAAAGATCGTTAATCTTTATGGCTATGAGAGAAAACGAAAGTGATTTGAGCTTTTTAAGATGGCGCTGCTTCGACGCAACAGGGAGCTCCAGACTAAGAAGATTTATGGGGAGGCTGGACTGATTAACCCACACAGGAGAAAGAACATTTGTGAAACCTCGTTTGATATTTATCTCAGCAGCTGGGAAACAATCGGTTGAAAGTGGAAAACATCTATGTGACTGTAAGGGGAAGATCTGGATTATTATGAACTTGGAGGACGATTTGAACTTTAGAAAAAAGACGGCAGTGGACGGTTGCGAGGAATCCCCAATTTCTTGAAGCATGGGAACCCAAATAAAAAATTCTTTAGACGATTTGGCATAACATTCGGTTTGATTGATATATATATGTGTATAATTTGAAATAATGAATGTGATATAATTGGTTTTAATTGGAAAATTAATAAAATATATTTAAAAAAAAAAACTTTCCCTCGTATTTTAATTGTATTGTTTACTCTTTAATTCCCCCACGGTCCAAGAGCTTTTCTTGTTGCTCTGCAACTGTGCCTTGTTATAATCCGATCTTACCCACTGAATTGATTGGTTAAGCAAAACATCTGATAAGATCCAATTCCGTGAGTAAGGTCAAAATTTAGCAAGGCACATCTACGGAACAACAAGAAAAGCTCTCAGAGCTAGGGGAATTATTAATAGGTAAACAGTATGATCAACCCTACTTATATATTTACCTCCTTCTTAGAATCCCACCAGACAATTAGCGATGGGAATAAACAGTAGATGTCCATCTGATTGCTGGCAATCTCTCTCCAGCCTTGAGTTTGGAGGAGAGGACATCTTCCAGCTAGTGGGAGGTGGTCCAGAAACAGTTAGACACCTGTTTGTAGATTGAATTTAGGGGGAAACAGATACAGAAATGCAGATAATGTCTAGAACTGTCAGTGGGCTAAAGATGAAACATATTGGGTGCTCTTTGCAAATTGGCAGCCTGCTGTTGGAGTGCTGATTTGTTTCCACCATGTTCTGCTTGTATGCTTGTAAATCAATATTAGAAAAACACCACCAGTGCTTTTTCAACAAAGGAAGCAAAGCCTGTAGGACTACCATGAAAACTTTTCATCGCCGAGAGAAGTGAAGAACATGGAACAATACTTAGATATTTTAGGTGATTTCAAATATGATCTGCTTTTTCTCTTAAATTGCTTTGAATTTCGGGAGGACGCCAGGCATTATTCTTTTTAATTAATCTGTAAAATTAGGCTTATATTCAAATTCATCTTTTTGACTCTTGGTTCCTCGTTTGTAATTAGTGTTTCTGATTTGCCCTTATCTTTTCTTGCCTCTTGACTGTGGTTTACCCCTCTTACATCCAGTGCTATCTATTTTTTTTAGAAAAAGAAGTTCCAGAACTCACCATGAACACCACCTCGTTCTCTTAGAATGGCAATGGCGCCCACCTGAGAGGCGCCAGAACTCACCTGAGAGGTGCTGGAACCGAGTTCCTGTGAGTTCCCCCTGAAAAAGCCCTGCTTACGTCTGCCCTGTTTGCTGTGATTTGTATTACTTTTGCTTCCTTTATTTCTTTGTTCTGCTAACAGTTGCCTCTCTCCTTCCTGCTTCCTTCATTCTCCTGTCCATTTCCATCTTCTTCTTGACCCATCCACCCAGTGGCACCATTCCCCTGAATCTATGCAGACAAGAGAACATTCCTGTAATTTCTCCCAGATGCTTGGTGCTCAGTAAAGCCTGTTGCAAAGCATTAGCAACAAAAGACTTCAGGAATTTGAAATGCTTTGGGCTTTCCATTTTCAGGCCAAGCAGCTGAAGAGACCAGGAATTCCCTCTCTCTTCTCTCTCTCTTCTCTCTCTCTTCTCTCTCTCTCTCTCTCTCTCTCTCTCTCTCTCACACACACACACACACACACACACACACAGTGTTCTGTTCTCCTTTTACAAAGATCTTAAAATCAGCTTTGCCTTCATGGTTCCAGTTCCAGCAAATGTGCTATCATATATTCTACTGGGTCAATGCAACCTGATCTGCCACCTATATCTGGGAGGATGATTAACAACTAAGCATATTGGGAGCCATCCCTTTTTACAGCCCTCATGCATTTTTGGAATGACAAGCAATGTAAAAAGGCTTACAAAGTCCTCTGATCAGTTTACTGAACGTCCATTGGAATCCATGTGCTCCCTTATATAAATCCAGTCATGTTGTATTTAGATCTACGTGTCTATTCTAAATTAACTTTGGCTGCAATCCTATACACAGCTACCTGAAAGTAAGTTCCAGTGAATTTACTTCAGAGTAGGCCTTACTTAAGAGCACAGGATTGTACTGTTAGGACTTTTTTTCCCCTGCAAGCTCATTCATCCAAGATTTAGACTACTAGCTGTGTTGCAAATTTGATATGATTTAAGAGGTGATATTTGCAATAGGATTTGTGTGTGTTTAATCAGAGTTTGCCACTGGGTTTTAATGGCATTGGAACCATAAAAGTTGCATTTTGATTTTTTTTTTAGAGAGAAAAAACTTGGTTTGAAAAGAACAGAAGGCCATTGCCCACAGAGCAAATGTTCAACGGGGCTTGCTCCCAGAAAAGTGTGTAAAACATTGCAGTTTAAGTGCATTATGAGGAACGGTTGAGGGAATTGGGTCTGTTTAGTCTGGGAAAGAGGAGAGTGAGAGGAGATATGATAGCCTTCTTCAAATATCTCAAGGGCTGTCACATGGAAGATGGAGCAAGCTTATTTTCTCTTGCTCTGGATGGTAGGAACCAATCCAATGGATTCAAGTTACAAGAAAGGAGATTCCAATGAAACATCAGAAAGAACTTCCTGACATTAAGAGCTGTTTGACAGTGGGACAGTCTCCCTTGGGAGGTTGTGAAGTGGACTCTCCTTCCTTGGGATGTTTTAAGCAGAGGTTGGATGGCCATCTGTCATGGGTGCTTTAGTTGAGATACCTGCCTTGCAGGGGGGGTTAGACTAGATGACCCTCAGGATCCCTTCTAGCTCTACAGGGGGGGTGATTGTTTTATGGCTAATAGTACGAAGATATTTACAGTAGTAGAACACGAAGGGTAATGTGAAAGTAACAAAGTCAAACCCTCCCAGTTGATGTGAATACAGTTAGTGGGAGACAAGAAGCTCTCAACACACACACACACACACACACACACACACACACACACACACACACACTGAAACGAAATGCCTAGGGAAGTTGTCTGTGTCCATCACTGGAAGTTAAAAAGAGGATATAAAGACAATGATACTTTATCCTGTGGTACAAGAAGATGGATCAGATTGCTCCCAACCACCCACACGGATCATTCCCTTTCCAGGCTAGGATGGAAGCTTCAGTTCCACCTCTAAAGCTGTTGCATTCTCAAGAGACTGGGTCAGAAGATTCCACTGGGGATGGCATTTTATCAGAACCTCTGGGAGGTGAACCAGCAAGCGATAAGGAAGTGTTAAAAGTCAACAAGGAGGTGTTGTTGATGAGGACTAAGCTGGGCACATGCTCCCTGCCAGCCTGGGGATATTCTGCAGCTCAATGATATTTTGCAAGGGACTTCTCCGGGGAGCAGTTCCAACCTCTCCTTTCTGTGGTCTCAGTCCCAATTATTATCGTAGGAAAGATAATGGCAGGATGAAGATTTCATGGTAGTTGTTTTCCAGAAGTCAAACAAACAGGATGTTTTGAGGATTTCTCTGCAGAAGCTTCCTGCCCTGGTGGGGAGAACGTAGCTCTGTGGTAGTAGTGGACACATGCCGGGCATGCAGAAGATCCCAGAGTCAATCTTTGGCACTAGTTAGAGACATGGGTGTTTTTGTTTTTCCATTTTTGCCAGCTCCAGCCCAAGAGAATCCACTTTTTCAGTTTCTATGTAATAGTTTCCACATGCGAGAAGCCCCGTCAGGCCTTCCCGTGGATACGAGGAGACTCACAGAAATCTCTTTTGAGGTACTTGCACATTTTGCCCCAGAACGTTCCTTCTAGGAGTGCAAGAGACGTGGGGTTGGTTGGCTTTTTAATGAAAGCTCAGAGTCCTGGGCACTTGCCATGGCACTCACAGCAAGATCCATGCTAGGGTCCATTGCTAGGAAGCAATGGTTGCGTGAAATCCAAGGTTTTGCTCCAACTTCCTGGCATAAGAGGGAGTCAACTAGCTCTAGCTGAAGACTGGAAGCAGAAGACTGCTCTCTTCAGCCAAAAGAATAGATCTGTTTAGAGCAGCTGTGGGGGAACCTTTGGCCCACCAGATATTGCTGAACTTTAATTCTCATCATCCTTGGCCATTGGCCATGCTTGTTGGGGCTGGTGGGAGTTACAGTTCAGCAGCATCTGCAGGCCCAGAGGTTCCCCACACCTGTTCCATTCAAGCATTCATATTCAACTATTCTTAAATTGCATCCATGGAGGGGCAAATGACTGACCTTTCTGCATTGAGCGGGAAGGACTTGCACAGGATTGCAAGCAGTGGAGGCTGTTCCATTAAGGCGAATGGATCACAATCTCTCCAACCTCAGTCTGCCCTTAGCCAGCCACCCCCTGCTTGCCTTCTTGCTTGCATCTAGACTAAGGGTGGCACTGCCTGTCATCCTCCTCCTCCTCAGTGTTGCCCTCCTTCTTCAGCAGGAAGGATGGGGACTATGCTAGAATTACTTGGCTCAGCCAGTCACTGGCCGTGGCTCCACCTACCGCTGGTCTCCCTGCCTTCTGCTCTACCTGGTTGAGTTAGAATCATAGAATCATAGAGCTGGAAGAGACCACAAGGGCCATCCAGTCCAACCCCCTGCCAAGCAGGAGAAGCCATCAAAGCATTCTTGACATATGGCTGTCAAGGCTCCGTTTAAAGACTACCAAAGAAGGAGACTCCACCACACTCCTTGGCAGCAAATTCCACTGCCAAACAGCTCTTACTGTCAGGAAGTTAGTTCTTCCTAATATTTAGGTGAAATCTTCTTTCTTGTAGCTTGAATCCACTGCTCCGTGTCCGCTTCTCTGGAGCAGCAGAAAACAACCTTTCTTCCTCCTCTATATGACATCCTTTTATATATTTGAACATGGCTATCATATCACCCCTTCTCCACCCCTTCACCACCTTCTCTTCTCCATGCTAAACATACCCAGCTCCCTAAGCCATTCCTCATAAGGCATCGTTTCCAGGCCTTTGACCATTTTGGTTGCCCTCTTCTAGACACGTTCCAGCTTGTCTGTATCCTTCTTGAACTGTGGTGCCCAGAACTGGACACAGTACTCCAGGTGAGGTTTGACCAGAGCAGAATACAATGGTACTATTACTTCCCTTGATCTAGATGCTGTACTCCTATTGATGCAGCCCAGAATTGCATTGGCTTTTTTAGCTGCTGCATCACACTGCTGACTCATGTCAAGTTTGTGGTCTACCAAGACTCCTAGATCCTTTTCACATGTACTGCTCTCAAGCCAGGTGTCTCCCATCCTGTTTTTGAGCCTTTCATTTTTTTTTGCCCAAGTGTAGTACTGGTACTACTACTACTACTACTACTACTAATAATAATAATAATAATAATAATAATAATTTATACCCCGCCCATCTGGCTGGGTTTCCCCAGCCACTCTGGGGGCTTCCAACAGAAAAATGAAATAAAATAATCTATTAAACATTAAAAGCCTCCCTAAACAGGGCTGCCTACAGATGTCTTCTAAAAATCTGGTAGCTGTTTTACTTTACATTTCTCCCTGTTAAAATTCATCTTGTTTGCTTTGACCCAGTTGTCTAATCTGTTAAGGTCATTTTGAAGTGTGATCCTGTCCTCTGGGATATTAGCCACCCCTTCCAATTTGGTATCATCTGCAAACTTGTTTTGTTTTTAGAATTTGAATGCCACATTTCAGTGTCCAAATGTCCCCAAACCACTCACATCAAAAGCACAGAACAACACAACAACACAATTCATTCATTCATTCTGGCCTTAATCCAAGCGAGAGTTAGGCGTTCTTAAAGCCCATGCAACTGAGGTTGCTTCCAGTCAACCTACTTATGGTGCACTCATCCTGATTTGTTTGCAGGAGGTTCAACAATGTTGGCTTTTTGAAATTGAGCATTTCTTCTGAATTGTCCGCAGGGAGATTAAATGACATTTTGTCAAACAAATGCTCCCCATACATACCTTCCAGTGCATTTTCTTGTCACTTACCTTATTGTAAAACGGCCGGATTTTGAGAAGTGTGTTTATTGTTCGAGATCAACTTCAATTGTACAATTTGAATTTGCTGGGGATGACTGAATCATACCTGAAAATGGCCTGGAAGTATCCTTAATGTGCTTAGGCAAGTACATAACTTGGTGTTGGATTTATACCACTATCTGCACCCCCCCCCAAAAAAATCCAACTCCTGTGTACAGTATCAGTATCAACAGTATCAATCAGTATCACAATCTCCCCAGTATCAACAACAGGGGAGATTGTGGGGAAAGTGGGATTTGCCTGTTGGAAACTATTAAACAAAAAGTGTTAACAGATTGGGTAGGGTGGATAAAACTGTGACTTTCACAGATTAGGAGGGCGAGGAAAAGCTCAGAGCCTGCCTCGAGGCATGATTTGGTGTATCCGCCTATTTGAGAGTGATGCATCAGTCCTGCATGTGATCCTCATATGGGCTAAGCAAAGCTTTTTGGAAAATTATTTTGTAAAGCAAAATAATTGTAAAGCAAAAATTAATTAAATGGTTTTTCCAAAATCAAAGGGAACCGAAGGACTGGTTAGCACAATGCACCCAGTATTTGCAAGCTTTGTTACAATGCCAAGTATACCACGGGATGTTACAACAGAAATGGCAGTTAACATAAATTAGACATGGTTTAAGAGGCAGGCGGAAATTTTCTTCAGAGGAGCTTGAAAAGTGATGCCTCAAACCTGTTTCCAAAGGCCTGTATTTGTCTCCCCCCTACACGTAGCTGTCAAGTTCTCCCTTTTTTAAGGGAAATTCCCTTATGCTGAATAGGCTTCCTCGTGAGAAAAGGGAAAACTTGACAGCTATGCCCCTACATCCAAAACGGAAAGAGGGCAGACATGGAGGAAAATTGATTCTTAAATTATGGGTTGTGTTGAAAATAAAAATAAATGAGGAATTATAATTTGACTAGCATTTGGCAATCGTTCCTTGAGCTTTCAGATGAAGGACCTAGGAGTATGTTGATATATGATGGCCATGAGCCCAATTAAGCACTTTTAAATCCGACTAATTTCCGTGAGAGCATGCGCTTACACCTAGAGGTGTAGTAGTCTGGGGTCAATGGGCTGGGGTTTGTTTGATGACCTCTTACTATTCCTGCAGCAGGGCTCCTCTCTTCCAGAGCCATCCAGTCAGCATGAAATGTAGGCTTTTCAGCAACTGAGGAGAAACCCTCTCACCCCTTGTGCTGACTGGAGCCAATCAAAGCGAAAGCAGACGAGTCAGCCATGGAGGATTGGATCCTTGGTAAACTCTGCAAAAGGTGTGTGGGAAGAACACCAAGAAGGAATTGTTCTGTAAGGGTCCTAAGCTAAGCATTTGGGAACACGGGGTGTTTCTGTTTCAGGAGAAGGGTGTGCAAGCTCTGTTATATGCCATGGAGTTTTGAGGGGAAATGCAACTTAAGTCACTCCGAATAAAATATTGCAGCACTCCAATTAATTGGCCTATTTATGTGTACAGAAAATAGTAGATCTACCTGAAAGCCCTCTCATGGAGAACTGCTTTGATGGTTGCAATGCACCCCTAGTTATTATTATTGTATAATTATAGGATTATTGTGTAATCTTAGAAGGAGACGAGGCAGTAAGGGGATGTAGCTGCGATGGGGCATGGTAGTGCTATTTAAATAAATAGGAATAAAAAGTTCTTAAGTCAACCAGACTCTGTTTGTGTGTGTGTGTGTGTGTGTGTGTGTGTGTGTGTGTGCGTGCGTGTGCGTGTGTGCATGCGTCTTGGAAATGGCTCCATTCTTTGGCCATAATAAGCATCTCATGCATATTTCCTGATTATTTTATTGGACCTATCAGTTAGGGGAGGGCTCTCAATGTGCCCTGTCAACTTGTCCTCAAATTGGTAAAACTGCTGAGCACTTTCATGGTAAGCAGTACTGTGTGTCTTGGGTGTGGGTGTGTCATGGAATAGCGTGCTAAATGTTGGCTCTTTAAGTTGTTTCTTCATTAACTATATAACCTGCAAAACTTTTTAGCACGTCTCTTCTTCCATTAAAAACTCATGAATGCTACTTTGCACTTGCAGAATTGAGCTGGAATTCATATTCATTCAGAAGTTCACAAGCAAGAATTCTGTATATCTTCTTGAAAGTCATCATACCCTTGGCTAAAAAAATAATAAAAGAAATAAATAGAAAAGAAAAATTAACCTTGCCTGTTTTTCCTGCTTTCAGAAAAGGAACTTCATTAGTCATGTGTTCTAGACATATTCTGGGAGTGATATCAAACACACATTCTTACCAATGTTATTTTCTGCTGGTTTGAAAAGAAGCAAAGCAGAGTGATGACTTCAAACTTTACATTTAACATCATTATTTTATTATTTTATTTTCTAAAAAGACAATCAATGATGCAGGCAAATAATTAAATTCTAAACCATATTTTTGCTGAGATATTGAGCTTGCAAAATGGGCTGGGGGTCAGTTAGCACATATATTGACCTTCAAGCCATGTGTTGCTAAGGCATCTCAGAAAAGTTCTCTTCTTTAAGCTCTGCATATCTTCAGTTCCCATATGGAAGACGGACATGTTATGCTTGCATTGTTGACAGCATAATGTATAACAAGTTGCAGGGTTCCCACGGTAAGAGGTGGTGATTGCTGAACAATAGGAGTGCAATAAAGAATGGTCCTTCTAATCAATATCCTGCCCAGACACTGAGTCAAGTAGCAGTCCTGGCCTATCTAAAACATCTGTAGCGTTTGCTAGTTTTTCATTTGTTTAGTGATAACATTCCTTTTCCCAAGGCAATAAAACTCAGGGACTATCACCTCTGTGTGCTTTTCTCTCTACAGCTTGTTTCAGCTGATTCTGTCCCAGCATCTACTGAGAGATCACAGTAATTTGCTCTCCGACACTTTGAGCTGAATGTGATGCGATTTACAATATTAGCTATCTTCAGACCTTTACCAAAACGGATCAGGTGAAGTGGTAGAGAGGAATGTACTAGCCCTACCACCCAGTAGCTGATGGTGTGGTGGCATGCTGCCACTCACCTGACTTCCAGCTGGCCATGTCACTGTCCTTATGGGGAGGCAGAGGGGAAGTAGTGAGGTTGGCATGGTGCAAACATGGCCTGGTGCTCCTGCCCATCTGTTTGTGCCGGGCCAGTCTTCCCACTGTCTCACTCGTCTACCTCCTAGTAAGAAGCAGCAATGTGAAGGGCTGAATATCAGGCAAAGGAATGTCATTCCACTCTGCTCCATTATCACTCCCATTGCTCTCAATTACTGGAGGAAAAGCAAGGAGCCGTGTGCGTTCATTCATTGATGCATTCGGATTTCTGGGAAACCAGGGTTCTAAAACATGCAAGGAAGTTCTATGAGCAAAAAAGGTTCCCCACTTTGCATAGTTGCCCTCCACAAGTTGAGGGTGATGAGAATGACAATGAGGGGGGCAGAGCTAACTTCGTCATCCCCACTGCCCATCCCCAAGTGTTTTCATAACTTCTAATAGTAACACTTGACTTGGGATTTGGTTACACAATTGAACCGGTCTGAGTAAGATTGTCTAGATGTACCTATCTATCATCATGATTATCTGAGCCTGCTGAACTTTTAAATAAGTAAGTAAGTAAGTAAATAAATAAATAAATAAATAAATAAATAAATAAATAAATAGCTAGCTATAACCTGCTTTTCACCACCTGGCTCCTAAAGCAGCTTACAACAGTTGTGCTTCTCAGTTATGTGAAGATGGCTTCTGGCTGCCCCAATTTTGAGATCAACCGCAGCTTGATGGTGCAAGTGAAATTCTGCCTAGGCTAGCTATTGGTGTAAACATTCCTTTTTAGTTTGTGATTATATGTCAAAGCTTGAGCCAGGCTTAATCCCAGGTGGGACTGTGGTCTTCCTTCCACTACCCCACTCACTCTGAGCTGATGCACTTTGATAGCATCACGCACTGTCTGAGGACAGGATCACACTTCAGAATGACCTTAACAGATTAGACAACTGGGCCAAAGCAAACAAGATGAATTTTAACAAGGAGAAATGTAAAGTACTACACTTGGGCAAAAAAAATGAAAGGCACAAATATAGGATGGGAGACACCTGGCTTGAGAGCAGTACATGTGAAAAGGATCTAGGAGTCTTGGTTGACCACAAACTTGACATGAGTCAGCAGTGTGATGCAGCAGCTAAAAAAGCCAATGCAATTCTGGGCTGCATCAATAGGAGTATAGCATCTAGATCAAGGGAAGTAATAGTACCACTGTATTCTGCTCTGGTCAGACCTCACCTGGAGTACTGTGTCCAGTTCTGGGCACCACAGTTCAAGAAGGATATTGACAAGCTGGAACGTGTCCAGAAGAGGGCAACCAAAATGGTCAAAGGCCTGGAAACGATGCCTTATGAGGAACGGCTTAGGGAGCTGGGTATGTTTAGCCTGGAGAAGAGAAGGTTAAGGGGTGATATGATAGCCATGTTCAAATATATAAAAGGATGTCATATAGAGGAGGGAGAAAGATTGTTTTCTGCTGCTCCAGAGAAGCGGACACGGAGCAACGGATGCAAACTACAAGAAAGAAAATTCCACCTAAACATTAGGAAGAACTTCCTGACAGTAAGAGCTGTTCGGCAGTGGAATTTGCTGCCAAGGAGTGTGGTGGAGTCTCCTTCTTTGGAGGTCTTTAAGCAGAGGCTTGACAGCCATCTGTCAGGAATGCTTTGATGGTGTTTCCTGCTTGGCAGGGGGTTGGACTGGATGACCCTTGTGGTCTCTTCCAACTCTATGATTCTATGATTCTAAATGTTGATTTCAAGGGCTGTAGGGGTCATGAGAACAGGCTCCTGCTATCCTCGTCCTGCAAAGGTTGATGTTCAAGGCCACTGCTTTGATGCATGCCACTACCATGCTGAAATTATCTGCTGCTAAAAAAGGCAAGAACGCAGACATGAAAAATCTAATGAATTTTATCCTTAGCAAAATGTTTCCATGAGACTGCAGAAACTCGTTACAGAGGGCATTGCAAACTACTTGGTTTACAATAGAAAGCGAAGAAAGACAACATTCATTTAAATGACTTGACAAAATGCTGCGTTTCTGTTTGGTCAGATCCTGCTCGCATCACCCTGCCTGAAGGATTGAGGACAAAAATGACCATATGTCATTTTTGATGGGGGTGGGAGAGAGCAGCTGTGCCAAGTGGTTTTTGGCAACTTGGTCTACACCAGCTTCTTTTCAAGCTGCAGGAAATCTGCACAAATCGGGCAGCTTGTGCAAAGCACTTTCTGTCTCTCTGCACAGTATTGTTTCATACTCAATGGATTGTAACATTGGCACGGTGATCTTCTGCTCTCATTGATCTATAATCCAAAGCTGTGGCATGTCAATCACTTCCAAATACACAATAAAAGGATGCCCCACAGAATTAGAATGTTAGGAGTTGAATCCTGGAAAATGCACCTGTTTTGTAGGTTTGACTTTCTGTTGCATCCAGACCTTGGTGTTTCTTTCTGCTTTCCTTCTTGAGGAGACAGCATATATATATATATATATATATATATATATATATATATATATATATGGAATATATATGGATAATTGCTACATTTGCTACATTATTATATCAATACAGATAGGTGTACAGGTAGACACCACAAAATGATTGTAACTATTTGTACATTTCTGTAAATATATTTAAGATTTTATAAATATAAATAATAAATATAAAGAAATCCTCCTCTTAAGTTGTAACCCAGAGAGGAACTGGCTTGCTAACAGCCTCCCTTAAGTATTGTGTGATAATGGCTGGCACACGCACACGCGCACACACACACATACCACGCATTTTACATGAACACATTTATGAGAACCATTAAATATATATATGTCCCAAGTAGGAAAATTACCTACACTTTCCCTAGAACACCGATCCAGTTACAGCAGGTGTACATGTCAAGCTCATTGGTCCCATTTCCCCCCCAGAAATATTTTTTCCTGGCTCTGCTGAAACATCTTCAAGACATATCAAGGCCTGTGGTGAAAAGCAAATAGAGATACTTTTCATCACATGGGGTAAAGTATTAACATGATGCAAGCTCCAAGGAGCTGAGTTAAAAGGGCTGTAGGAGGTGAGAAGGGATGGCAGGATTCTGATGTGTCAGAATATCTAATTACGCACATTACCCAATCAGCTGTTACATGACATTTGGTTTTCACTCGGTTCACTTTCCTCTGCACCTTTTGTGCGGGAGGAAAATAGGATCCATGACCCACATGTGAGTAATTAACCCCCCAAAATTGGGAGGATGCCTGGATTCAAAACACAGGGCTTAACACACTCTCCGGCGGGAGAGAGGCCCCAGCAAAGTTTAAAATGGTCACAGAGCTAAGCAGTAGTGTAACGTGGGAATATACCAGTAGGGGAAAAGGGAATATACCCTTTTCATATCCCATTTAGTGTGCTTGCAGCACTTGCCCCCCTCTCTACCCCTCTGGCAATGAACAGACCACACACTGTTAAGTAAGTTTAAAAGCTTTACTTACTCAATCCAAAGGTCTGATTCATGTCTTATTCCTTGCAGCAGCAAGGAGAACACAGCTAGAATACTCTTGGGTACAAAATACAGTAAGATAGTTTCAAACATGCAGTCTGAGCTCGGAGCAAGCTGAATCAGGCCAGTAGCCCATCGAGCCCAGCATTCTGTTCTCACAGTGGCCAGCCAGGAGACGAGCAAGCAAGAGCACAGCACAAAAGCACTCTCTCCTCCTGGGGTTTCCAGCAACTGATACTCAGAAGCATTATTGGCACAAAGTGTGCAGGCAGGGCACAGCCATCATCCTCTTCTAAAGCCTTCCAAGTTGGTGGCCATGACAGCTTCCTGTGGGAGCCAGCTCCAGAGTTTTAATTATGTGTTGCATGAAGAAATCCTGAATCTTCCAACATTCAGCTTTCAACGTTCAGTCAAAGGCACAAAGAAGGGTCTGGGGGCAAGAAGTGAGAAATGGGGCTGTTGAGTCACCTGGGACTTCAAGGATGGCTAGCAAAGTAAGCAGGTCAACCAACCAAGCCATTCAAGAACACTGAAACAAAGTGCCCATCCCATCCCAATGAGTTTGCATAGCAGCTGTCTAGTCAGCTGATTTGTGAACTTTCGTATCACAACTTTGCATCTTTGCTTCGCTTGATTGGATGGTACTAAAATATAGGCACTGCATGTCTGTCTTGAAGCCCCAGGAACACATTACTCATTTGAGGGCACTTGGAGCGTGGCGATCTTTCTCATCAGTAGTGGGGCTTGTGCCCGTTGGGACTGGCAGGGTCAAAGCATGTGCATGTGGAGGGAATCCCTTGCTGACAAGCATGCTCAACCTGCAGTCATTGTATGGCAAAGCTAGCTCGACAATGTGGTGTGTCAAGGGCAGGTTGGATGCCCTATGTGTGAGCAACACAAGAAAAGAGAGAGACATCAAGAATGCACTAACATTTCCAAAATCCATTCACTGCAAGGAGTGGGCAGATACCAGATCACGTGGATGGGAAGGGGCTGGTGCCTCTGTTCTAGTCACTACGGCACTTAGGGACATCTAGTGGGCCCAAAACTAAGAGAGTTTGCTGATGTTGATGTCAGAGATACAAAGCACACACCTTCATGAATCTTCTTAAGTGAATGCCAATAATGCCAGGAACTGCTTTATGGCAGCAAAGGCTTATATTTTTCTTATGCACACAGACAATTCCATTCACTTCCAATTGTCCCTCATCATTTAAACTTAATAATATTAATCTAGTGGAAGCTCTTGTTGCTCCTGGCACTCCTGGCTCTGGATGTGATGTTCATTTATGTAGCAAATGGGCAGGCTGGCAGGTAGTCTCAAAAAAGACTCCTGCACCAGATGTTCCAGAAGCTCCAGAAGCAAGCCCTGTAAGGTTTAGCATTCCAAAGTGCCGATGGCTTCTCAGCAGGCAGCTTTGTGGAGACAGCCATTTCCAAGACGCCCGTGATATACTCTGATTAGTAACAATTTCTTGAGGGCACAGCACTTTGGAGCAGTCTACTCGCTGTCACAATAGACAAAACGCTTGTTTACAAACAGGAGGTTCCCTTTTACACAAATCTGTCAACTTGCCAATGCAAAAAAAGAAGTTCACTTGTGGAAGTTTTTGTTCAGTGATTTTTTTTTAATTAAGGGGGCGGGGATCATCTACAAATGAGGCTTTTCCATAAAGAGGGTTTAGGCACAATAAAAACATATACATCTTATTCATGTGTTCCACATCTAAACCCGTTAATATTTTCTCTGGATACCTTTATGCAACACACCATTGCAAGTTGTGCAAGACATATCTAGCAATAAAATCTGCTCTTGTCTAGGGTATCCCAGATCAATCATATAGCGAATAAATGGATGGGTAGAAGGTAGATTGGGATCAACTGGTAGATCTCCAAGTGATCAGCAAGCATATCGGCTCCCAGTTGTTTAGCAAAAGGTGGCAGGACTGTGGGCTCTCTTCTGATAGTGAAAACAAATTCCTGGGCTGAGCACATTCTCAACACATCCTGTTCCTTAATTCTAGGAAAGTGTATCTGGCTATGGTTGGTACATCTTGAGGTTTGAGTAAAAATCACCCTAAATTCAAGATGCCTAAAGTCTGCCCATCCCTGCTCTGAAGGTACTCCTTAGAGTCTCTTCTAAAGATCTTAAAATGGCCTTGGCCAAACTGGTGCCCTCCAGATGTTCTTGACTACAACTCCTGCCAGCCCCAGCTAGCCAGCACAGTTGGACTGGCTAGGGGCGATAAGAATCATAGTCCAAAACATCTGGAGGTCATCAGGTTGTCCAAGTTTGTCTTAAGATGTGGGGAGGCTGGCAAAGCTGATGGTATCAGGTATTCGGGTTCCAAGCCTAGGCTTAACATAGAATAACTCAAGTGGGGAAACATTGCAGGGACAGTAAGTACAGTGGTACCTCAGGTTACAGATGCTTCAGGTTACAGACTACGCTAATCCAGAAACAGTACCTCGGGTTAAGAACTTTATCTCAGGATGAGAACAGAAACCGTGCGGCAGCAGCAGGAGGCCCCATTAGCTAAAGTGGTACCTCAGGTTAAGAACAGTTTCAGGTTAAGAACAGACCTCCAGAACGAATTAAGTTATTAACCCGAGGTACCACTGTATTAGGGAGAATTGGACACTTAGATCTAGAGGCAACAGGTTGGCTGCTATGAAGTCATCACATTGGCATAAGGACTTCTCCCTGCACAACAGGACTTCTTCTTCTTCTCCTCTCCCTTTGCTCTCCAACATACCCCCAACCTTTTGGGGGGTGGTTCCCCCAACCCCCTGGAGCAGGAGAGGGAGAAGAAGTCCAGTTCCACAGGCAGAAGTCCATGCGCTAATGGAACAACTTTGTTGGATACAAGCCAATCCTTTCATAACCATAAACTCTAAAAAGCATACCCAAGCTTAACGATCAAATCTTACTTGCACTTTTAAGCTGCTGCTTCACTTCCATATCAGTCTACGATCTCGCGCTTTGAAAAAAAAAATGACATAAGCAAGATTGATTTGGTCCAGTGAATTAAGTCTTTTAAACAAACAGTACGTCCATCTTTTCAGTCCAATTGACAACTCTATCCCAGACCCCAGGGGAGGAAACCAATAAACATTTAGTTACTTTGCTATTGTTTTCCTAAAACAATTTGACTTCCTTTGCGATAGCCCCAGATTCCTTCATTAAAAATAGAGATGCCGGGAGGCAGAGGAAGTGCTCGGCTAGAGCCAAGTCACTGCTTACAATAAAGCCTTCTTGGGACCACATTTATATCCCAATCCACCACGATGACTCTATAGGAGCCCGACAGCTGCTGGGGCATGTCACACAGCACTCAGAAGCTAGGAGACCCTACAGCCTGCTTCCTTCAGGTTTTTTGGGAACCTCCTGCCAGCTGCCTGATAAGAAGACGTGCTGCTCTGACAATCTTCTGAGATTTGTTTATCCAATCTGAAGAGTCCTCCATCAGACAAGGATCCCTCCTGGATATACAAGCAGAGAAGGTATGTTCCTGCAAGTCCAAAAATCAACCCCAAAGCTAAATTATTGCGGTAGTAGAAACCTCTTCATCCGTCTATTTTTGTGCCCCTACCCGTGTCTATCAAGAATCTGATAAAATGAGGGGGAGAGAATATATTTTGTAGGTTCTTTTTTTCTTACACTGAAATTCTTTTGTTTAATCAGGTTTGAGCAGATTTTATTGATTGAAGATGATGTGCTGCACAAATCACACATCATCCCAAATCACACTTTCTGCTCTGGGATGGTGGGGAGAAAGGAATTCTTCCCTGACTTGGTAGTAAGTCACAATGCATTTAGTGAAGTTTACATTCACTAAATTGCAGCTTTAACTGAATGAATGTTGGTGGATAACAGGGGGGGGGGGAAGCATAAAGAATGTGCAAGTACTGACATTTTTAGCAATAGCTAATACAAAGTTCACATCAGGGAAGTCCTTTCTTTAGGAAAGATAATTTCCTTTGGTTTGCCACTTTGCAAACTAGATTTTCTGTTTCTTACCCATTATGCAAATAGGATGGTCACATTTCCCCTTTTACTAGTTGTACCTCTGAGTGGACTGATTGCCTTGATTTCTTGTGGCTGTGGGAGAGGAAGGCTGATAAGGTATATAAGTGGAGAATAATATGAAGATAACGACCACGAATCTAAAGTTATAGGATTTAATCTCCAGAAGTGATCTATGCAAAGGAATGCTTCTATTATCTCTATTAGAATCAAATTCCTCAGACAGTTACTGGAGTATAAGCATAAAATGAAATTAAAATGCTGCTTAAGGTTCAATGCACATAAGTGGACAATCTGTGACAGTTGACGTGCAGCAGTAGTTAGCATTCTTTCAAGATTTGATGGCTGATGTGCAAAAGCTGTTGTCACTTGACAGCATCTGAAATGCAGCAGCCGACATTAAATCAGTGTTAAATATGACACTGGACATGCTGTGGCAATCAATAGATGATAGCATAGGTCATATGCAGCAGAATATAGAAACTTTATTTTCATGGTATTCATTAATTAAATCGAGCATACTCCTGAAAATTGAATGGTGATCTCATATTTCATTTCTGAATTTCAGATGTCACCATTTCAGGTCAAATTAAAATTTTGAGTATTTCCCAGATTTTGACATTTGTTAAGTCAGAGCTGAGAGCTGTGAAGGAAAGGCAATCAAAATTCACATTAAAAAAAAGAAAAATCTCTGTACAGTTGAATAACTGGAGGCAGTTGGAGGATGGATGGCAGTTAACGGATTGAGGTTGAATCCTGACAAGACAGAAGTACTGTTGGTGGGAGACAGGAGGCAGGCAGGTGTGGAGGACTCCCTGGTCCTGATTGGGGTAAATGTACCCCTGAAGGACCAGGTGAGCAGCCTGGGAGTCATTTTGAATCACAGCTGTCCATGGAGGCACAGGTTAATTCTGTGTCCAGGGCAGCTGTCTATCAGCTCCATCTGGTACGCAGCCTGAGACCCTACCTGCTGGCGAACTGTCTCACCAGAGTGGTACATGCTCTGGTTATCTCCCGCTTGAATTACTGCAATGCGCTCGACGTGGGGCTACCTTTGAAGGTGACCCGGAAACTGCAACTAATCCAGAATGCGGCAGCTAGACTGGTGACTGGGAGCGGCTGCCGGGACCACATAACACCGGTCCTGAGAGATCTACAGTGGCTCCCAGTACGTTTCCGAGCACAATTCAAAGTGTTTGTGTTGACCTTTAAAGCCCTAAATGGCCTTGGTCTTGTATACCTGAAGGAGCGTCTCCACTCCCACCGTTCAGCCCGGACACTAAGATCTAGCGCCAAGGGCCTTCTGGCGGTTCCCTCATTGTGAGGTTACAGGGAACCAGACAGAGGGCCTTCTCAGTAGCAGCACCCGCCCTGTGGAATGCCCTTCCATGAGATGTCAAGGAAATAAGCAGCTATCCTAATTATAAAAGACATCTGAAGGCAGCCCTGTTTAGGGAAGCTTTTAATATTTAATGCTGTATTGTTTTAATATTCAACTGGGAGCCACCGAGTGGCTGGGGAGACTCAGCCAGATGGGCGGGGTATAAATAATAAATTATTATTAATTTTAATGCTTTCAGACTCGTAGTCTTTGTGTTTACATCTGTCTTACAGAGCTTGTCCTTAAACTGTAATCCTTTCATGCTAAAATACATTTTCGAGTGGGTTTATTTTCTTTTTAAAAAATAAAAATCTGTACTTCTTCCTGGCTTCTAACCTCAGCTGAATGGATGAAGAAACAAGAAAGAATTATGCATGCAAGCACATGGAAAGGCAAGCCCTTTGTGCACAATATTATCACCTTAATTTGTTCGTTTTAGCAAGACTCCCCACTTCTCAGTTCTCTCAGCTGTTCAGGTCAGCTAAGCTATCCAGTGGGAAATCCCTTGGAGAAGTTAAGGCTGATCCTGAACTACCCAGTCTGAGGGTTAGAGAAGGCCAGAGATAGTTTGTGTTTTCCAAATGGGGATAACCTCATAGCTACTGCAGTCCTCAGCAATGAACAAAGTTCATTTTCAGTATGTAGAGACAGCATGTTATCGAGCCTATCCAAACTGAGTGAATGGTAGTCAAATGATCACAAAGTGATGCATGTCAGGGGGGATATAAATCTCTCACTCTCTCTCTGATTTACACAATTTTCACATAAAATTCCATCACATACCGTATTGGCCCATATATGAGCCTCACTTTCTCCAAATTCCAATCGTGAAAAGTTTAAGTGTGGCTTATATTTGTGACCTTATTCCACCGGCAAAGCGGTGTGGCTCTCCCCCGCCCGCCCGCCCGCCCGCCCGCCCAAAGAGCAACCCGGGAGCGCGGGGCAACTGCGCTGCCCACCCACCACTCCCAAGCCTCCCCCAAACCGCTGAATTTTTATAAAGGTGCAGCTTATTTGCAGGTGCAGCTTATATTCAGGCCAATACGGTAATATTTTTTCTTTTGTTTTATCAACTTCCCATCCCATTTTTAAAACCTCTACCTTTTTGCTGCACCTTATCTTCCTTCTTTTATATCATAACCATAATACAATACTCTCTCATTCTTTCTGTTGTTCATAGTTCAAATGCTCACAAATTCACCCTATTGTAATATTTCTTTAAATAGTCTGGGAAAGGTTTCCATTCTTCCATAAAGCAGTTCTCTTATTTTAAGCTCTTAACTTTGCCGATTCAGCATAGCCCATCACTTTGCTTACTTCTTCATCTTTCCATTTCTGTGCATAAGGAATACTAGCTGGAAATAAATCTTAATTTTAGGTAGGTGCTCATCGGTTCTGAACTGGCGGTGACTGACTAGGAACCAGACCTTGAAGTCATAGAGAAAAGCTCAATGGCAATGTTAACTTTGTGTGCACAAACTGGGAAAAAGGCAAATTCTGTATATTGGAAAATAGATATTGTAGATATTGTCTTCCTTTAACAGTAGAATATAAGAAGTTGCCTTACACTAAGACTGATCATTGGCCCATATAGTTCAGTTAGGTAAAAGGGAATGGAAAGGACCCCTGGATGGTTAAGTCCAGTCAAAGGCGACTATGGGGTTGCGGCGCTTTCAGGGCAAGGGAGCCAGCATTCGTCCACAGACAGCTTTCCAGGTCATGTGTCCAGCATGACTAAACCACTTCTGGTGCAACAGAACACCATAGCGGAATCCAGAGTGTATGGAAATGCCATTTACCCTCCTGCTGCAGCATTACCTATTTATCTATTTGCACTTTGAGGTGCTTTTGAACTGCTAGGTTGGCAGTAGCTGGGACAGAGCAACGGGAGCTCACCCCTTCACACAAATTGGAACTGCCGACCTTCTGATCAGCAAGCCCAAGAGGCTCAGTGGTTTAGACCACAGCGCCACCCACTCCCCTTCTAGCTCAGCACTGTCCATAGACCAGTTAGCGATGGCTTTCCATGGTTTCGGCCTTTCCTGGAGATGCCAGGGATTGAACCTTGAACCTTACACATGCAAAACATGTGACCCACCACTGAGCTATGGCTCTTCCCCAAAGGAGATGGGTAGTGAATACCCTTTCTTCACACTTTCCCTTCCCTTAGTTCACTGCACCAGCCACTTTCTTCCATTCATAGCTTACTCTTCAGAAAGGTAGAAATATGGAGCAACAGACATCCCTCTCCTGCATGATATATTTTCTGTGAAAAGGAAGACAGCCCTGTTTTATTTGTGAATGAAGCAACTGCATGAATAGCAACACTGGCACACCTGTAGTTCGGTCCTCATTCTCAACCTCCTCATCTTTCCATCTCTAATATGGGCGTAATAATACTTGCCTGCCTTACAGAGCTGTTGTAGGGAATGCTAAAGTAACGTATAGAAGGAAGAGTTTTGAGCACTAATGGAAAGTGCAATGTATTTCTTGTTGTGCGGTATTATCAGTCTGTCACAAATGGCAGCACGTAAGGGAAGTTCCAATTATGTCTTTTCAAAAATCCTGAGAGCTCTCTTTGTATAATAATCCTGTTTTCAGAGGTTCCAGAGACCTCCCTTTTGAACAAATAGTAAGAAACAGTATGAAGTTTCTTGGTCAATCTACGCTAAACCGCTTTGAGGTGGTTGTTGTTGTTTTTACAATCAAGCAGTGTATAATTTTTTAATGAAATATATAAATAATACACTAATTGGCAGTAGCTCTTTAGGGTTTCAGGTACAAAACTCTCCCAGCCTTTCCTGGCAATGCCAGGGATTGAACCTGATGCTTTCTGCATGTAAGATGCTCTACCACTGCCATTCTCCAAGATATATATGTGTTCTCTACATTACAGAGCCTGGCCAGCATATTCATCTCTCCCTTCCCTCCATCTCCCCCTGCCCTCCCCATAGCTCTTTCTATATTTAGGCCTTGGAATGTTTTTCTACAGTTGCTTCCCCAGTTCCCTGACTTTTTTGCAGACTTCATCTTCTCCCACCTACTCTCTTCTGAGGTTCTTCTTTTTCAGTTCAGTTCCTTCCCTTCTTCAGCTCAGCCCCATCTGGCCCCTAGGCTTACTGTCTACTCCTTAGCCCATCTGCCTCCTGAAAACTCTGCACATTCAGCTTTCCAGACTGCAATCTCCCCGCCTAGGCCCTCCTGCCCTGCCCTAGGATGGACGAGAGCTTTCTCCAGCCAAACTGAAGCTGCAAGCTATTACTGTGAACTTTCCCCAAGACGGATAGAATGTTTGTACATATTACGTGACATCACCACAGTTTAGGCAATCTGTACCTGACTTGTCTCCTCCTTGCTGTCATCACATCATCATAAAATCCATTACAGTTTTGGGCTTTCTCTCTCCCTCTAGCAATGACTGAATGGTCTGGGCCAGTCCATCAAACTAAATGTGTAGAATAATGCAATGGATATCCATGCATTGCTTTGTTGCTCTGTCTTTATCTGCAAGTCAAAAAGAGCTCATACTCTTGCATTATACATGGTCTTTTGAATAAACATGTGTCATGACTCCACAGGTTCTTCTCTGAGCCTAAAAATCAAATGCATATTTAAGTATTATTTGCATTTGTAAAAGACATCCTCCTTGAGACAATGCATTTCTTTCCTTGCCGCAAAGAGACAAACTGCACGTTCCATATAAATGTTTGTTAACAATAGATATGGAGTAGAGGAGAGCTTCACAAGAAAGTTAGCTTTCTCTAGCCAAATTGAAGCTGATCAAAAAGTGGAGAGGGTGCTTAACTCTTTTATAACCCACTGTTTTCCCCATTCCAAACTGTTCCCCATTAGCCTCTGCAATGGGGTCCCCAAGTATAAACACAGACTTGGAGTTTTGGGAGTAAAAGATGCTTGGGGAGAGATTTGGAGCAGGAAACTGACAGGTAGGGAAAGGGTAATATTCCCCATTCCAAATCACACAAACAAACCACAGCAAGAGAAAGATATTCCAATCTTTTTCTGCATATTGGCTAAAGATACTTTTTCACCATTCTATGACACAGGCACCCTTTACACACACACACACACACACACACACACACACACACACACACACACACCTTTTAAGCACATAGCATCACATTGACTGATTTGTGTAAGGTGTGTAAGAACCTGAGTGCAATTTCATAATGTCAGACATAGTTGAAGTGAAGATCGTTAAAAAAAATTCAGTGTTGCAATTCCAAGAGAAGGCAGCGCACAGGTTCAAAGTTGAGGAGTGCCAATTGAGATGCATGGCTAATGTAGCTACAACTGGCTGTTTCACACTATTGCTTTCTTCCCCCAACCTCCCCCTTTCACTGTTTTGCATTCAATAATACACCAATGTATTATGTTGTGAGCCACTTTATGCATATCTCACTGTTGGAAGCTACCATATAAATACCTTCTTTATCTATGATTGTGGATGAGGAGGCCAATCTGGCTTGTATCACTGATACCTGGGTGGATGAAGAGGGTGGAGCTGGTCTCACCCAGCTGTGCCCACCTGTGTACATGGTATAGCATCAGGCCAGACTTGAGGGTCAGAGAGGGGAAGTTGCTGTGGTCTATAGAAATTCTCTGTCTCTCCAGGCTCTCTATCCTGTCAGGTTTGGGGGAGGGTTGGGAGAGTGTGTGGTTCACTCTTCCTAGCACACACCAAGCCTAGCACACACACCCTAAGTAAAACCTGTTTACTACAGGTAACATCCCTCAGTAGCCACTATCATCTGTAGCAAAGCTCTTGCTCTCTTCTGAAGTTTTGATATTGATGCTGGGTCACTCTCTACGTTCTTCTCAACAGGCTGTTTGTGTTGCAAACACGGTCCGGAACCCGCTCCTTCTATTTTTAACTTTTGACCCATGCACAAATGTTGCTTTATGTACATGCATATTTCCTCTGCTCCCCCACCCCGCCAACCAGGCTTTCTGGAAAGTATTCTTGTCAGAATAAGGGAATCTCAGAACATTAGGAATTATGCTTTGATTGGTTGTGCTTTCCAGAATCAACAAAGGACAGCCTGCCTCCACCCCTCCACCCTAACCCTTTCCCTTCTTGAGCGGGTAAAACTGCCTTCAGAGAGCTCTGGTTGCAGAAGGGGCATCACTGTTTCTGAATTTCAAGGAAAGCTTGATAGTGACCTGTTATTTGAAGAGCGCTTGGTGTGCAGCACTTGTCTCTCCTGACAAGTGAGAAGAGCAACAGTCAGCATCGCAGGCCTGCAGAGACAAGGGGAAGACCTCGGAGGAAAGCGGACAAGGGGTGGAGGGAACCTATAAAATGACTCCTTTTTCTAGAACGGTGACTAGGGTAGGGGTGAGAAAGACAAAGGGTGAGGAGGGAAGTGGGTATACATAGGAAGGAGATACAAAGGGGGTGTGAGAAACCACAGGTGGAGGAAAGGAGGAAAGAGAAAGTGGTGGGAAGATGCTTAAAAAGTCCAAGGACTCCATTCCATACGAAGTAACAGAACGAAGAGTTGTTTAAAGACAAGAGGCCATTCAGGTGAGTAAAATGGTCAATGTGACAAACTGCGGGAAGCTCAGGGAGTAAGAATTTGGAACTGGCTTTCTTTAAATTTAAAACAAGCAATAGTAAGAACCATCAGAAATCTGGAAGCATAATGAAATGAGGCAGCCGCCTTCTCTCCGTTTACAGAAAAAGGATGACATGTGCTAAGTTATTTAGATTGGTCCAGATTTTATATTCTTTTGGAGTATTTTTCTTTGTTTAATAGTGTCCATCTAATGTGAGAAAGCTCATGTCCTTATGAATGTTGTCCTTGTTAGTTTTTATTATCTTCTAAACAGTAACCTGTTTGTGCTTTCCTATAACACTGAGCTTTTTCATATAACACTGATATCTAATAACCACAGAAAGCTTTAATGCCTAAAAAGAGTTTGATTTAAACGGATTCTTGTTGCTGAGAAGGCTATCTGATAACTGCAGAAACCTATAACCACTAGAGATGAGCTTTGCTGTCACATGGCTGGATTCTTCTTGCTAGATATAGTTGGAAGCTTTACGTTGTTTCTTTTTTGTATGTGCACATTTTGGAGAATATTTGCTCTTCATTACTTGCATAGTAAAATTGACAGCACTATCTTATACATACTCTACTCAGAAGCAGTTCCGTTGCATTCACTAGAGCTTACTCCCAGGTAAGTGTGCTTCTAAACAGCCTGATCTAAATAAGAATATTTTAGGGGCGGCTTCCAGGTCTGTTCTGACTTAACAGAGGCAGCCTCCAAGACAGTGGGAGATTGTTGGCGAAGGAAAAACAAGGATGCTTGAGAGTAATTATCCTTGCAAATTCACCACCGGGAAAGGAAAAGATCTATGATGGAGACTTAGAGTTGACTCATCCCCATCCTTTATTATTTATGAAGTGAATAAAATTATTACGAATGTAATTGAAATTAATAAGAAATAAATAAAATCATCAAACCATCAAATCTAGCATGCGGGGGGGGGGGCACTTTAGCTAAATTATATAATTCGGTATTTGAACTATTGGTATTAATAATTGCATTATAAATTGGTTTTTTTAAAAATGAGGCTATTAATGGACTGTAATTGAAAACTAATAACAATATTATATAAAAAGAATTTCTTTTGGTGGTAGTGATGAAGTTTGCACATACACTAATTTTTGGGAGGGGAACCAAAAAAGTCACATGATTTGGAAGTAGAAGACAGGAGAAGAGCTTCCTTCTAATTGCCATAACCTCTAGAAACCAGACTCTTCCGAGGCATTTTGACTTGAGACTATGTGTGTCCTACTTTATTTAATGGGACTTAGAAGAACATGTGCATAGAATTAGAGATCAAGGGCTACCTATGGTTAGAGACAGATGAGTGGTCTTGCTAACAGAAGTTTCTTCTTTACTTAAGTTATAAGAATGCTGGAGTTGGCCTCATCACAGTCAGGGTGTTATGGGAAGATGAATGGACCAGAGAAACCAAATGTTCTTGGACCAAGCTGATTGGGGGGGGGCATTGTTAGACCACCAAGTACAATTGCATTGTTATTCTTTTGAAGTGGTTATTACTAGAGGCAAGCCGTGCAAAACCAGCCAACTTGCCCATGATCTGAATTCAGCTGAAACAGCTCTTTTGATTTCCCACTTTTTAATTTCTTTTTTGTTTGGAATTACTCTATTATTTCTGCCAAAAAATTACCATATGATGATTATGTAGTGCATGTCCCATGTGAAACTAGATATCTGGTGTGTGTGTGTGTGTGTGTGTGTGTGTTATATTATCCCACTCCTATTTAATGTATATATGTGTAGATATTTGCATGTCAGTCCATGAATGTTAGGTCTCTGGAAAAATCGAGGCCCTCTTTACCCTCAGCCGTTCAGTCAGGGAAAATAAAAAGTACCATTCCATCAGGATTGATCCCCAAATGCTACCACCACAAACTTGTGCTTTCACTTGGAATGTGTACAATTTCATTCCAATTAACAGACCACAAGTACTAGACTTGTTCTGTGAATTACATTAGGTATAGTTACAGTAGTGGTACGCTCACGATTGCTGTATGGCATTGAGTATTTGAATTCTTTCCCCTCAGCCCTTGTACAAAACCCTAACCAGCACATGGAAGGTGTTTGTTTGTTTGTTTGCTTGCTTGCTTGCTTCTTGCTTCCTTGTTTATTAGTACATTTATACCCCACCTTCCCTCCATTGAGCTCAAGGTGGCCTGCATACTTCTCCTCCTCATTTTCTCTTCACAACAACCCTGTGAGGTAGGTTAGGCTGAGATTGAGTGACTGGCCCAAGCTCACCCAGTGAGTTTCATGGATGAGTGGGGATTCAAACCCTGGTCCCCCAGGTCCCAGTCCAGCACTCTAAACACTACACCACACTGGCTCTCAACTGCACATGCTTGATCAGGCTATTTCATGCTTGGTACTCAACATTTTACATTGCAGCAGAGGCTGCAGCAGCAGCAGAGTATGTTTGCCTGTCCAAATATGGTGGTGGTGGTGGTGGTGATGCAGCCCATCTGGCAGGGTTGCCCCAGTCACTTGAGGCAGCTTCCAACAAATTAAAACACAGTAAGACATCAAACGTTTTAAACTTCCCTATACAGGGCTGCTTTCAGATGTCTTTGGAAAATCAGATAGTTGTTTATTTCCTTGGTTATGGTTCTAGCACAAATAATACGACATGGCTCCTCTTTGTAGCAGTCCGTATATTAGCAAAGCTCCATCAATTCTGGTTGATGCTCTCTATATAAAACCAATCAGACACCAAATTGAACAGTCTCAGCTGCCCCTGGGTCTCCTCTCCGGATTTTCCTATGGTGAGACAATTCCTAAGGGTTCAGAGTTCAGAATGGTGAGAGTCTGAACCCACAGTCTCTTGGGAACTATGCAAAGTATTCTCACTGTTGCAAGCAAGTTATGCATTATTTTTATCACATACATTTCATTTTATCCCTGTACTTTGCCCTTGGGAATGTCAGTACGCGGTTGGAAGGAATCAGAAACATACCAGCATAGGCAATCATTCCTCTCCCAGCTCCTTTCTCTTTGGCCTGTAGGTTGATTTCACATACCCTCCTCTGCTGTCCTTGTCTCCTTTGTGCCATCACGACGCTTGAAAGAAATAGAACGGATGAGCAGTTACATGCGCAGTGGGGGTCAAGAACAGACCAAAAGATCTCATCAGAGAATCAAAACACACACAAAAAGAAAAAGCAGTACGTAAATTGATTTCCCCTCCTTTTCAAAGGAGACTTTAAAAAATAAAAAGCCCCGATATTTAAATACTGAATATTTAAATATTTAAATCTACTGAAAAACAAAACTGCTCAAAAATGTGTTTGATTAATTTGCTCCCATAAAAATTAAAAAATTCAGCCCCTCGCATTTCTGTCAGTAGACAAACTGTTGTTTCCCCTTTCTAGCTAATTTGTATGGAGGTTAGAATGTGGACATATTGTCACATGTCAGTAAGAAACATCTGTCCATTTGTCTACTAGACCAGGTATGGGAGAAAGGAAGACCAGGATCTGTTGGTAGATTACTGGATAATTTGCAATGTAAGGATTTCCTGTCTCCCAGTCACAAGTTACAATACTTTACCTACCCCAACCTAAATTAGGTACCGTAGTTAGAATCCCTGATCTGTAGTTAACTAGATTTGTGCTTACGTATATACAGGCCATTGCACTCATAGGTAATTTACCTGGCCTCTTGAGCCACTGTTTTGCACCCAAACCATGAGCTCCAATTGATGAATCTTGAGGTTCTAGTAAAAATAATAATAAACACCATTGATTCAGCTGCAAGCCAGCGAACACATGGTGCCTTAAAAACTCACACAGAAGTTATGGCAGAAGCTTTTGTGAACTAAAGCCCACTGTGATGCATGGAGTGTTATCTGCAGTTAGATATTCTCTCTCACACACACATACATACACACATGTACATGAAAAGAGACTAGAAGGGGGTAGAGTAAAAAGTGGAGCGAAGCACCGTGGAATTCAAGAAATACAGCTTGTGATGCATCTGTGCAAAATTCAGATGTTCCACGTAATGCTGAGAAAGCTGTATGATGTCCTTATTTAGACCAGTACCATGCTAAGTTTTTGCTATGAGGCATTTAATCATGTTGTTCCCTGTCATTTTTTACCCTGCGTCTCCTTAAATGCACAGATAAAAGCAATCTCCCTTTTACTGACTGCACCACAATACAGCCTGAAAAATGAAGCTGTAGTCTTCTCTTTCCACCGCACTCAAACTATGTCAATACAGTATTTCTTAATCTTCCTAGGTTCATCCGTATTATTTGGCTGTCCTCGCTGGTGTATCCAACACCTCCCAATTTAGTACCAGACGTAAGATTTACATGCTTTGTTACATGCCAGTTCAGTCAGCTTTGAACTCACTGATAAAGATACGAAGTAAAACGCCCATCTGCGCAGCAGCGTTCAGCACACTCACACCCAAGGTATGATAAGGCCACTTAGTATTTTCCTTTGCTTTGCAGTCCTTCAACTCAGTATATTCACAGCATTCACAAACATGGAGGGACGCTTTTGGAGTATACTTTCCAATTCAATTGTCTTACAATAATCTGTGTGGTTTCAGAGGGCAATGTGTAGCAAAACAACAGAGACTCTTATGGCCAGAATGATAATGAGCCAGAAGACTCTGAAATTTCAGAGCATCTCAGAGACAACTAGTGTCTTTTCCCCCCTCTCCCTTTACCTTTGTAGTGTGAGTTCTGGATTAATTATTATTAAGTATCTCGTTTATTTGGTACAGTTATAAAAAAGCAGCAACATAATGTTGAATGCTGCGTTGATTTTAGATTGCCCTGCTGTAAGTCATCCCTGGGATTCCCTTTTTATTTTAATTGAAATGTATTTGAGAGATTTATGTCCCACTTTGGGGCAGAAGCTCTCAAGGCACTTACAAAAACAATTTCACACTGGAGAAACCTTTGCTTGATACTTTAAAGTTCAAAGGCGCACTAGGCAAAGTTGCCTTGGGAGAAATTTCTAGCATGGGCCCCAATGCAGCAAAAGCCCTTTCAGTGGTAGTTATCCACTTAACTTCCAAATATGAAGTTATTCTTCCATGAGGTTCATCCCACAGTGTGGCCATAATGCAGCCTTTTTCAACCTTGGGTCCCCATATGTTGTTGGACTACAAGTCCTATCATCCCTGACCGCTGGTCCTGCTAGCTAGGGATGATGGGAGTTGTAGTCCAACAACATATGGGGACCAAAGGGTGAGAATGGTTGTCATAATGTTTAAAAGCTCAACACTGCATAGGTGGGGCCATTTGTGAAAGTCCTTCATATATGATCGTAGCTGAACCAGAATCAGGAACCAACACAATTGGCCCCGATTACACGGTGCCATACTGTTAAATGTTACAACCACACCATGGGATGAAGCTATGGAAAAACTATTCCAAAGCCACTGCTATGACATCTAAATGGCACCAAAAACAAACAGCATCCATGTTTTCCTTTTGAACAGACATCCTTGTTAAAAAATATCCATACTAGATGGGCTTAGCTTCAAGCTTAGCTTTTGTGCAGTGAATATTATAATATCTTATTTTCACCCATCACAACTTCAGCACCCACCACAAGAAGCATTTTACAGAGAAGGTCCTGAAGGCAAACTCAAATAGGCCCTTTTCCCCATTGCAAGGGGATTTCATTTCCTAGTAGAGATCTATGTGGAAAGGGTCCAACGTACACTGAGATCAAACCTCAAAAGTCAAGTTTCCCAAACTTATATTGGCCATACAGATTTTCATTCAAATTTGCACCAGCCAACAGACTTCCATGTACCATATGGTAGGGAAACGGCCATGCATTAAAAAAAATATACATTTAACCAACTAACCCTCTTCTGCAGAGCTAACAGTCTTTGGTCACTTTCCTTGTGGGAAAACATAGTGCTAGCTGTTGAGGTCTGCTATTTATATCCCTGCAGATCCAATTTTAGCTAGGCCTCCAAGGTGTGTGTGTGTGTGTGTGTGTGTGTGTGTGTTTTAAGTGAAGGATTCTTGGCTTCCCCGCAGCAAATAACAGAATTTCATACAAAGAGAGTCCTCTGAAGCAGAAGCTTACATGGGTGAAATGGCCTGCCCACCTCGTAACAGGGAGTTCTTTAAACTGCTTCACTATTCTTTGCTTGTCAAGAACGCTGCTTTGTCTGGAGCAAAGAGTAATGGAGTACGGTGTCTCTGTCTTCCCTCTCATTCAGCGCATGTGATACCGCAAGCGAAAGGAAGTTATGGCCATGAAAACAAGGAAGGGAAAACTTCCCTCCTCTGAAAGAAGGTAACAAAAGGTTATTATAGCTGGGTGATCTCAAAGAAAGAGTGCCATAGGGATGTCGACCGCAACATCCAGATGTGTAGACACCCGCTCTCAAATGAACAGCATTCACTCACTCAAAGTTGTGTTCTGCTGCCCAACTTACAATGAGACTGTTTTGAGGAAAGGAAATAGATATGTAAGTAGAGGTGTGGTGAATGGAAACACTGGAGAGTTTGGCTACTAGGTTAAATGAGGTCATCGCACAGAGTAGACAGGCATGGGTTTATGACCAAAGACTTAGGCACGAGTGATCCCATGCAAGGTGGCTGACTGAGAGTACTTGTGATATGCTTACAGAGGTGCTTTGATGTATTAAAAAAAAGGAGAACTGCAAGCTTTAGGCTGCACTCCACTGTCTACTTTCTTTGGGAATACTTCCCCTACCCCCCACCCTGGATTCAATGTGACTTATTTCTAAGTAGATGTGTTTAGGATTATTATATTGTTAATTTCTTTGCTAGATTAAACAACTAAAATAACATAGTGGGGCAAAATATGAATTGGTGATGCTGAGACCAAGTGACACATTTTTCAACTTTCCAGAAGTACTTTGACTTAGTCATCCTACTTCAATATACTATAATGAAGTGGTATAATGCTTTATCTACAAAAAAAGTTGCCTTTATCTGCTTGCACAGTTGCTTTTGTGGCAGTTTTGGAGCCTTTCAAATGCCACTCTATCTACAAAGGCAGTACTATTTAATGGGAATTATTTCTCTTCCATTGCATTTGCATTTTTTAAAATGGTGTTTGAAATACACTCGGAGTCGAGAATGAATTTCATGCTCTTTATTCAGCTAGTAGTAGCAAAGGAGAAGAAGAGAAGAAGAATGGCTCTTTTCCCAAAACGTCTGCTTATATACATTATTTACACAATGGGCCTTGCGTGATTGGCTACTTCAGGGCTGCACCTGTGGGCCAATCAGGTTGCAGATTTACTTCTGCCAGCAGCCTGATTGGCTGCTTCTGCAGGCCAATCTGGTTGCGGATTCACTTCTGCCAGCAGCCTGATTGACTGCTCCTGCAGGCCAATCAGGTTGCTGATTCACTTCCACCTGGAGCTGGATTGGGTGGCTCCTGTGAACCAATCAGACTGCTGCATTTTGGATCCTATTCTAGGATTCAGCTCAGTACATAACAGTGGTATATGTTATAACATTGTACACCACCCTGGTATGAGATGATATGGAAGTACAGAAATACTTTTATGCATAAATAAGATTATATCAGTAAGACTCTCTCTCTCTCTCTCTTCTCTCTCTCTCTCTCTCTCTCTCTCTCTCTCTCTCTCTCTCTCTCTCTCTCTCTCTCTCTCTCAGAGGCCAGTCTCTGAGCCAAAATGGGTGACTGGAGCTTTTTAGGAGAATTCCTCGAGGAAGTCCACAAGCATTCCACAGTGGTGGGGAAAGTCTGGCTGACCGTTCTCTTTATCTTTCGGATGCTTGTCCTGGGCACAGCCGCAGAGTCTTCATGGGGAGATGAACAGTCCGACTTCATGTGTGACACCCGGCAACCGGGTTGTGAGAACGTCTGCTATGACAAAGCTTTCCCCATCTCCCACATCAGGTACTGGGTCCTTCAGATCATCTTTGTTTCCACCCCTTCCCTGCTGTACATGGGACATGCAATGCACACCGTGCGCATGGAGGAAAAGAGGAAGCTAAAGGAGGCCAAAGAAGCGTCAGCAGCAATTCAGAGCAAGGGAGATTCTTTCCACCAGCAGGAGTACCAACCACCTGAGAAGGCGGAGCTGTCCTGCTGGGATGAGCCAAGTGGAAGGATCATTCTTCAAGGCACTTTGTTGAACACCTACGTCTGCAGCATTTTAATCCGTACCACCATGGAGGTAGCATTCATCATTGGGCAGTATATGCTGTATGGAATCTTCCTTGAGACGCTCTATATCTGTCAACGGAAGCCCTGCCCCCACCCAGTCAACTGCTACGTCTCTCGGCCGACTGAGAAGAACATCTTTATCATTTTCATGCTGGCCGTAGCAGCAGTCTCCCTGTTCTTAAGCCTGGCTGAACTATATCACTTGGGATGGAAGAAAGCCAAGCAGAAGTTCTCCTATTCTTACAAACGCAGCCCCAGCCTAGTCGCCGGCAAACTGGAAACAGACCCCCAAGCGAAGATGACCCAGAGCTGTACCCCTCCTCCAGATTTTAATCAGTGTTTAGCCAACCCTGGTGGAAAATTTATCAGTCCCTTCAGCAACAAAATGGCCTCTCAGCAGAACACTGCCAATTTTGCAACGGAGAGGGTTCACAACCAAGACGACGCAGACAGGGAAGCTCCATTTATCCAAGTTAACTATTCTCAGACTTCTGAGGTCGCCAATAGCACCACACCCACAATGGTTCCAAATGGCTACTTCCACGACAAACGTAGGCTCAGCAAAACCAGCCGCGCCAGCAGTAAGGCTCGCTCTGATGACCTCTCTGTGTGAATTGTCTCTGATGACCTGTGGGGGCAACAGGAAGGGAAGACTCTCTGATGTGAGAAAAACTTGCAGTGTAGATTTTGAAACCCTGACAGTCTGGGATCCAATCAGCCAGTTCAGCTCATTAAGTGAATGGCCTGGCATATTGCAAAAACTTTATTTCAAAGCTTATTTGATTATTTGAGTTTGTTGACATACAGTCAGAAAGGAGATCTATTTCAAAACAAATACTAAAATAAGCTTTGGTTACTAGAGAAAGGACGGAAGCTGATGTATACTTTGAGTGGATATCACTCTACACTTAAACCAGTATAATCATTCTGATTTTTCCAAAGAATGCAGGAGTGATAATAATAAAAACAATAATTTTATTATTTATACCCCGCCCATCTGGCTGGGTTTCCCCAGCCACTCTGGGCGGCTCCCAACAAAACACTAAAAACAGAATAAAACTTTAAACAGGGCTGCCTTCAGATGTCTTCTAAAAGTCAGATAGTTGTTTATTTCCTTGACATCTGATGGGAGGGCGTTCCACAGGGCGGGCGCCACTACCGAGAAGGTGACATCTTTAGTGGAAGTCCCAAGCTCTTTCATAAACCCCTATATCACTATAAATCCCTGGATTTTTTGATTGGATTTATGATCATTTCAATTTGCAGTGGCTTCAGTTGCTATTTTGGACAAATCGTTAAACTAGCAGACCTCTGCTACTTAATAGGGAGGTGCCATTGATTGTGACATCCATTTCTCTCCTCTCAAATAAAACAGAGACACTGACTTGCTGAGCTAAACCTTGACTTCCCAGATGAGGCTGGTTTCTTATATGCAGCACTGACCTGATGACTATGAGCTTCTGTTCCTCCACTTCTCCACTTCTCTTCTAGCATCATTTTCAGACATTTTGCAAGCACGCCATGGGGCAGCTTCCCTTTTCCTGGAAAAGTGACAAATAAAGTGGTCTTTCCTTCTCATCTTTCCACTGGACCCCCACATACTATTCCAGCTTGCCCTACTTATGCCAAGTAAATGTGCAATGAATTCTACTTGAATTTTTGATATGTCTGTATATAACTACTTTCGAATTTGAATAGCCTCCTAGATAAAGACTAGTAGCTCTGTATGGCAGTAACTGAATAGACTTATTAGAGTTGTTTCAACAGAAATATTTACTCAATGGAAACAATATTTCCCATGGAAAATAATACTTCAATGAGAAACATGAAGAAATAATGCTTTATTTCTAATAATGAGAAATAATACTTTAATGAGGAGCAACCCGGTGTGGGGAAGCACATTCATATTTTGTAGTTTTAAAAATTTTGTACTCTTTTTAATCCATTCTTAATTTTAAATTTAGCGGTGATGTGTGTGTTTGTTTGTTTTTTAAAAAAATGATCAGGCAAGATTACACCATAGCTGCCAAGTTTTCACTTTTCTCGCGAGGAAGCCTATTCAGCATAAGGGAAAATCCCTGTAAAAAAGGGATAACTTGGCAGCTATGGATTACACTCGGGATCAAAAGTAGAGAATGCAAGGGTTAAGAGGACCATTCTAACTAGAATGGCCTCTTGTATGCACAAAGGAGAGGAAATATTTCACCAAGAAACAGGAGCCAAGGGGATGTGAATTCGCGTAAAATTTGTGTACGTTAATTTATAGAAAGATGCAAATTTAGAACGGATTCCTTTAATTGGGAGTAGTACACTTTGGGTTCATCCACACTTCTGATTGTCCCATGCCTAGGAAGCACAGGTCCAAGAGGTTTTCTCATGCTATCTAGACACTGGTCCAAGCAATTTTCCATTTGCCCTGCCACCTTCCTTGAGAAAAACCCGCTCTTCACCACTGAATTGGAGCAAACGTCAATCTGCAGAAAACCCAATTGATGTTTGCTCCAATTCAGTGGTAAAGAGTGGGTTTCCTTGGGGAAAAGTGGCAGGACAAACAGAAGTGTGGACCAGAGCTACATCTCACCTTAGTGGGGAAGTCTGTGTGCCTGCTCGGTCTTCTGTTCAAATGTTAACTATCACAGCTACCTTCAAGGCGACTGCTCTTCCTTCTTTTAGTTTTTTAGCTTTAAACTGGACTTGGATCCAGTGGTGGTGGTGGTGGGTCAACATTGAAAATGGTAGGGTGGAAGGCAGGGAGCCCCTCAGTAGGTGGAGCCAGAGCCAAGGACAGGCAGGGTCAACTAATTCTAGTATTGTCCCCATGCTCCTCCCTGCTGAGTTATACAAGGGCAACACTGAGCCTAAGAAGGAGGAAGCTGACAGGAAGGATCGCCCCCTGGACAGGATATATGAAGGCTACGCCCATTTGCCCTAATGAACCAACCTCCACTGCTTGGACCAGACAGCCCTTCAAACAGAAGGTTGTCCTCTGGCAGACCTTCACACAGATGCCACCAGAATTTCAACATCATTTCTAGAGAGCTCTAAACCATTTCTGTACTCAGTTAGCTGAGCAGGGAGCACTGGCAGAAGCAGATGAGAACTAGGAAAGCCACATAGTTTTGGCAGCTGGAGAAGGAGGGCAAGGGAATCGTAAGGCACCCATCTTACAGGTGCAGCGGTCAGGAATCGGACCCAAGCAATTTCTAGAGCCTCTAGCACTGATGAAAATCTAATCAGAGCTACAGGAAATTAACTTCTCATGAGTTAATTAGAATGATATGTTTCCTTATAGCTTCTCCTGGGTTTCCTGGAGTGGTTGGGTCTGGTCTTCATGCTCCATGTGTGACCAGGACCAGTTTGATACACTTGGGACGCCAAAGGCCCCCGAGGAGCCTCACAAGACCTGTAACATGATTCACTCATGCAAAACCTTCACTGTCTTGCAAGTTCACATCAACTTTGCCATCACGTGACCTCTTAAGAGTGGGAATATTATCTAGTGACGGAGTGTCAAGCATGGTGACACTTACCGTATTCTTAAAATAAAAAAATTCCTTCAGTAGCACCTTAAAGACCAACTAAGTTTTTATTTTGGTATGAGCTTTCGTGTGCATGCACACTTCTTCAGATCTGAAGAAGTGTGCATGCACACGAAAGCTCATACCAAAATAAAAACTTAGTTGGTCTTTAAGGTGCTACTGAAGGATTTTTTTTTTTTGCTTCGACTCAGACCAACACGGCTACCTACCTGTAACATATTCTTAAAGAAACTAGAAAAATACTCAGTTCCAACCCACACCACCACCTTACAGTTTAGACTAGATGCTCAAGATAGCAAACACCACTAACCTTGTAGACTGCTCAGATGACACCCAGGAACAGGGGGATAAGTTTGTTTATCACAAAACTCAGAGAAGGGAATTTTTGTCATCCTCTTTCAGGAGGATCTAGTTCCCAAATAGTAATGTGTTCTGCTGCCCTTTCAAAAACATGTGTTTACTGAATTAATGTTGCACCCCACCAACTTATATTGGGCAAAGAGAACAAGGGCAATGATGTATTTGTGATAGAAGGGTGGATGAGAATCAAAATCCCATGCTTAATTAATATTTGCTTCCCTTATGGCCCCTGATTTCTCCATATTTCAAGAAGGAGGGTGGGAAGATGCATGTTCTCTTTTAAAGAAGTTTCAAAACTATGCTTTGTTTTGTCCTAATAAAGTTTGGACTATAACTTCTCTGATTTGTGTCTGCTCTCAACAAAGCCAAGGTGGGGAAATTTAAAACACTACATAATAAAGCTTTACACAGTGGTTGAATTGTGGCCCCATATTCTGACCTTCAAAAATTGCAACTACTAGAAGGGCCTTGTATTTGGTAGGAGGAAATTCCAGCAAGTTAGCCTGGTTAGTTTTCTGCATTAACTCAGCAATTTATTATGGTAAAAATCCCTATGTCCAGAGACCATGTCGTCAAACCTTTCTTCCATTTTGCTAAACAGCTCTGGCATTTCATAGCATACAAGCAGAAATGAATTGGAAAACCTAGCAGTATAATTATAAGGTATATCCCAAGCACAGGCTCATTGACATATCAGGCTAGACCCAAAGATAGACAGCAGAAGACAACCATGGGTCTTTCCTGTCCTTTATTATATCCACCCAAAAGCCTCACCATCGGGTTGCGGGAACATCCTGAACAGCATGGGCTGTGGTGGAAGTGACTGCTAAGGAAGGGTGACTTTTTCCACTCATGTGAGATTTTTAACCATTATCTCCTCTCACTGCAGTCCTCTAGTCTAGTGTATCAGGAAAGTCCCCCAAATTGGCTTTTTGCAAGGTGAAAGGTTGAGAAAGTGACAGGAAAGTCCTTTGCTTGAGTGGTCTGCTCACCCAACTTTGGATTCAACAGAAGATATTGAAAGATATGCAGATTCGATACTGGAAGTATTTGTGTTCCTGCGTGAGTCGCACTCCTGTTTGTAACACTCAGGCAGACACTCCCTAAAACATGTGTGCCTTCCCCACTGGAACACCCTAGCATGGACGTCAGACAGAAAGTTGTGGTGCAAATGTGCAGCCCATGCTAGTCCTACAGCATCTTTGACTCCAGCCCCTGTGCACGGGGATTTTGTGAAGATCAAGTGTGCTGCACAAACACATCTGCTATCAACAACCATTTTAAAAAGGTATAGGCAGAGCCAGACCTCATCCTGATGCTTGGAATATGCTAGTTCTGTAAAGTTTACACCCTGTTGCTTTGATCGGTGGCCTGTCTTCACAAGGGACAAAGGATCTTCAGTTGTCTTAGTTCAAGACAGCACCACTGAACGCAACATAGTAAAACCCTTTGCCCACAAGCAACATCACTGGTTTGGTTTTGTTTTTAAAGCGCAATGCTTCTTTCAAGAATCAGACTGCAGTCTGATTCTTCCCTCTCTCTTTCTTCACTCTGCACTTTTGTTAGTGATGTTCCCTTTCTCCCTTTCCCAAGCTAAGTACTGTGAATCTTACATATGTCCAAAATGTCTCCAGGGGTGCAATGCTAACATAGGGAGGAAGCTCTGTTGAGCATAGGGAGATTTATAGAATTGGACTATAAACCAAGACAATCTGGGGACAATCAGCTCACCAACAAAGTGCCTATTAACCCAGTGCCTAAAAATCCACATATAGCACTCCTAATGGAGAATCTGTGGTCCTCTAGGTATCTGCTCCCATCATCCCTGGCCATTAGCCACACTTACTGTTGTTGATGGGAATTGCAGTCCAGCAACAACTTGTGGGCCACAGGTACCTCCCCCTTGGCCTAGAATTGGTTGCAATACCCTAGGCCTTTATGAGACTTGTACAGCTATTCCTTTTCAAAAATGGAAATGATGCAGAGGATATACATATCTCCACTCTGGGATGTGACTTGGAGATGACCTGGTACACAGAGGTGGAGCCAATCCAGTACACCCAATAGGGCGACCACACCACTCTGAACTCGCCACTGCCTTTCCCTCCACTCGTTAAGCAGCACTGATGCACAACACTGGGAAGCAAGGTGAGCCCCGACACCTCAACTGCTGTGCTGACCATTCTGCTTCACATGAAGAATTCAAGGACAGACACTGACATTTGGGAGCTGGTACTCCCAGCACTGTAACTCCTTCCAGAGAGGCTCTGCCCAGTGTCCAGTCCAACTTCAGATTATTCCAGACGGTTGGCTAGGGATGGAAGGCTCTGTAAATGTTGGTTCTCTCAGTTTCTCACATTTCTCATTATTTCTGCACCAGTTTGTGGGTTTCCGTTTTTAAAATCCTCTTCAAAATTCTTCAAATCCTTAGTGCACATATTTTTCCCCCCCTAATAATCACATTTTTGTATGCAGTTTTGACCGGTGCACTCCTTTTTGCAAGCATTTTCTCATGATGGAATGCATTTTTGTATGTTATTTTTACAAAGATGTTCATTTTAGGCACAATTTGACCCAATATAAAGCATATTTTAAAACATTAGTTGGTTGGAGAACTGCATTGCAAAATTCAGATAAGTGTGACTTTTGAAGAATGGCTCTGTTTCAGTTCTCATATTATTTCAAAAAGCAAAGCAAAATTCAAACCCAATCCATTGCTACCGGGCTGCATTCTCTTCATTTAAGGTGGCAGCAGAGAGATCTATGAGATCTGAGGGAAGGGGGGAATCCAGGGTTCGTGTTCACTCTCGCAGAGCGAAAGAAAGAACTGGACCTTCTTTCTGCTTCCCTACTTCCAGCCACTTACTGAAGCCTGGATAAGGAACCTACATAATAATATTACTGGGGAAAGCGCATAGCATGGCTTTGTTTTTGATGGAGAATGAAGATTTGTTTGTGGGGCCACCTTAAACCTTCTTAAATCTTTTATTAGAAGCAACTTGGAATTGGCTGTTTGATTTGTGGGCTGAACTGGGGGTCCTGCCCATGTGTTGACCTACTTTGCCATGGATTTTCCTATGCTCCTTCTAATGTGGAATGCCACCCCACTCTGAACTATTTTGTAGCACTGATTCTAAAGCTGTCTGATGATCAGCTGTTGAGACCCAAATGCCATTGCTGAGCCTGAGCTACGCAAGTACGGAATTCAGAATTGAAGCCAAGAGCTTCAAAGAGAAACAGAAACGATTCGAGAAGAGGAGGGGGGGATGCACACTCATCACAAACCCATGAAATCAATGGTAACTACACAGGTACAAAGGTTCTCTGTAATTCCTTCAAATAGCCTAGCATTTCTCTGCATCAAATGAAATACTATGTGGGAGAGAAATAATTTGAACTCCCCATGTATTTTTCTTTCTACAAAAGTAGCTACAGAAATGTGTTAGTGAATTTGGATCTGGGGGAGCCATGACAGTTCTATAATAATAATAATAATAATAATAATAATAATAATAATAATAATAATAATACCTTTATTGTCAATGTACAACCTGTGTACAATGAAATTAACCGAGCCTCTCCCCCCCAAAACACTCAATCTCATTGCACTCTGTGTGCTTGTCGCACAACATACCAACCCCTATAGTTGCACTATATTATTTTTCCATTCAGCAGCCTAACAGCCCACGGATAGAAACTGTTTTTTAGCCTGTTGGTAAGACTGATTGATAACCTAAATCCACACTCTCCCCTGCAGAAAACAACCACCACTGCACTTGGCACTGCACTTTGTTACAGTGGTACCTCTACTTACAAATAACTCTACTTATGAATTTTTCCACTTACAAATGGAGCTCCGTCCGCCATCTTGGATGCGGTTTAGATAGGATTTTTTCTACTTACGAATTTTTAGATAGGGTTGCTTTGACTTACGAATTTTTTCTCCCAATGCATTCCTATGGGATTCGACTTACAATTTTTTTCGACTTACACATGTGTGTTCGGAACGCATTAAATTCGTAAGTAGAGGTACCACTGTACTTGAAAACAGTTTCCCTGGTTCTGTGGTTTATTCAAAATGTGGTTGCTCCTCACCTGGTTAGCGAACAAGGTGTTGTAGAGGTGAATTCTTACCACACATCTATTCAAAGTCCCCGTTAGCTGACACTCATCTCCTTCCAGACCCTCAAAGCCATTGTTTACATTCAAAATTTCCTACATCTCTGTGGAAAGATCTATGAAACAGACGAGTACTTTGCGGTAGAAGAACCTCCAGGGCTGTGCAAACTGGCCATGCTAAATTAGTACATACATTTGAATGATACCATACCAGATATCAGCAGTGTCGGAGGAAGGGGGCGGTCCTCCCTGGGTGTGTCATCCCTGAGTGGGTGACATCGCCCCCCGCCCCCTGGGACACTCACCGCTCGCTGCGGGCTGCTAGCCCCACCCCCTGGTGCGCAGCATGTGTGCCGCTCCGCGTGCCGGAGCAGCTAGCTCCACCTCTGGGTATCAGTGGTTTGTTTTCTCTGTAATTTAGATTGGAATCTTATAAGAACGCAGGAGATGCTCTGCTGCATCAGGTCAAAGGCCCTTCTAGTCCAACATCCTGTTCTCACAGTGGTCAATGAGATGCCTATGGGACACCTGCCATCAGAACCTGAGCACCA
The DNA here is from genome assembly GCF_965207765.1 of Zootoca vivipara. Lineage (NCBI taxonomy): Eukaryota > Metazoa > Chordata > Lepidosauria > Squamata > Lacertidae > Zootoca > Zootoca vivipara. The sequence continues at coordinate 62,993,406 of NC_142587.1, forward strand.
CAACACTTTCCACACCACCAGTTCCCAGCAAGTGGTGTTCAGAAGTGCACTGCCTCTGACAGTGAGACATCAGCAGTCATGGCTAGTAGCTGTGGATAGTCTTATGAATTTGTCTAATCCTCTTCTAAAGCCATCTTATCTGGTGGTTGTCACTGCCCCTTGTGGAAATGAACTCCATAGTTCAACTGTGTGATTTAGTTCAAATTTGTATAAGTACCTGGAAAGTACTGAATAGAGGAAAGAAATTGATTAGAACTGAAGAAGGTGGGTTGGACTGGGGAGAGAAAGGGGGGAAAGGGGACCTTCTGGAACTCAGAAGATGGACATTTAAAGGTCGCCTTCCTGTGGGGGGGGGATTGGGGGCACCCCCTTCTTTGTGCCACTTCTTCCTGAAGAAGGAAGACGTCTGTCTCTCTGAGGCAGAGACACCTTCAGGAAAATTAAGCTTATAATACTTTCTACTGCTAGTTCTGGGGTGGTTGCCTAACCAAGCATTTACCTCCCTCCTGACCAGGGCACTTCCAGCGTTACCTAAGAACAGGGTCATTTTGGCACAATTTGTTTCACCATTTGAGGCAAAATGGGAAGTGCCACCTTGCCCTGCTGCTGCCACCGCCTGCATCACTGATTTCCAGTAAGATCTCGCCAATGTTAGTGCCACTTCTCCACCCCATGGAGGGCAAGAGTGTCTTGGGACTTCTGCCGCCTGAGGCATGGGCGTCACCTCACCTAATGGCTGGGTCGGCCCTGCCCAAGAACATTGTCAGGAGGGAGACCAACCTGCTGCCAGTGTGGTGTAGTGGTTAAGAGTGGTAGACTTGTAATCTGGGGAACCGGGTTCGCGTCTCCACTCCTTTACATGCAGCTGCTGGGTGACCTTGGGCTAGTCACACTTCTTTGAAGTCTCTCAGCCCCACTCACCTCACAGAGTGTTTGTTGTGGGGGAGGAAGGGAAAGGAGAATGTTAGCCGCTTTGAGTTGAGACTCCTTCGGGTAGTGCGGGTTCTCCTTCATGGAGAGCATGTGTTGCGGTGGGGGCCTAGCAAAACTACCCCAGAGTTGCAGGGGAGGGGCTATGAGTTGGCCACCGTTCTGATTGGACCCAGGCTGTTGTTGGGGGGGGAAGCATGTTTCAATTTCAGAAGGACAGCCAGGGGTATAAAAGGCAGGCACGTGGTTTATTCCTCCTCTTTGGCAGCGTACTTTGGATCACCCGCCCTCCCTCCCTATGTTTAGGCCTCTGTGTTGAGCTTGCTGTGCCTATCATGGGGTCATCTGCTTGGCCAGGGGCCCGGTAGGAATTTTTCCATTTGGCTTATTGGCTGGTGCCATGTGGTTTTTGCCTACTGCATAGCAAATGGTCACAACTTGTAAGATTGGCGGTTAGGCATTGGTTATTTGGTTTGCTGTATGAGGGTATATGTTGACTGTGTTAGCCCCTCAAGTTAATGCCTGTGTGTAGGGAAAATTCCGTTCAGGAATACAGGGGCTCAATATGCAATGTCCGTAACCCCCGGTCGGGGGCCAGGGCCGCGTGAGAGCCCCTGGGAGCCTGAAGGGAGAGGGGAGGGCTAGCACACCTGGCTCCCTGTCTCTCCCTGTAGGGTTTCCCCTTGCTGACTTAAGGTTAGTTCTGTCCTTAGGGGACAGTTGGTGAACCAATGCCTACGCAACCACTCACATATTTTGTATTTTAAGAAAGTTGTGGCCAAATTTGTGCCAAAAACCCAAAACAAAAATTCTGTCTTTGGTGTGAATTATTTGAGGGGTGGTTTGGGGACCTCGACACGCAATGATAAAATGGGATATCAAATCCAAACTACTACTACTACTACTACTCTTCTTCTTCTTCTTCTTCTTCTTCTTCTTCTTCTTCTTCTTCTTCTTCTTCTGCCAATCGCAGTCTGCTTGGCAGAAAAACACAGTTGACTTTGTCTGATGATCATGTATTGTAAAGGTGATGACATCCAAAAATTCAACAATTCCTGATAACTTCAGAAAAACCCATTTCAAGCCTAACTGATAACCCTCAGTGGGCAGGAACACAGCAAGAGAAAGAGAGACAGAGAGAGGGAAAGAAGTTAAGAGGGTATTTGTGAGCTACAAATAGAACGAGAAGTTATAAACCTTTCCAAAAAAAGGAGATTTATAATGGAAACTTTGACAAACATAACTATTCTGGCTGTCTTGGCCAGGCACTGTTGTAATCTGCAGCATCTTTCAAATCAGTTGGAGCCACATCTGCTAAAAATATGTTCAGAAGTGGGGAAATAGATATTGTTAAGAGAGAGACAGGTGCTGTTGGGAAACAAAACTCAAAATGGGTCACACCCTTGGTTTAATTTAAGGCATTACCATGGCCATTCATAAATCCAGTGTATTCCTACAGCCCTTTGGAAGGAACCTATGCATTCCAGTGGTGATCTGCACTGCAATCCTATACCTGTCTATATTCGGAAATCTCACTGAGTTGAATGGGGCATTCTCCCAGGAAAGTATTATAGGATTGCAACCTCTTTTTTCTTCTTTAGTATCTTGCCTTCAAAAAGTCATGCCTACTCTTACCCAATCTTTTGCTCTTTTCTTCAAGATTCTGCTAGGCTGCAAATTGATATAATCTCTTTGAAATGCTCTTGCCTTAGGAACTCCCAGAGCCTCTGCACCTCAGCTACCCGGCATATTCACACAATTCCACCCATGACCCCCCAGGGATTACTGAGCTTCTGAAAATAACACACATGCAACAGCTGGGAAGACCAGCAATGTCTTGAATGTGCATACCATGATCCCTAAGACAAGGCTAAAGCCCTCTTTATACATTGCTGGATCCCCACCCATGTCCAGTACTGGGGTGGCAATGGAAACAGAAAGCAGTTCAGAAGGGGATGAGAAACATGGTCCACATAGGAGTACTAAACTTTATTGACATCAATTGCTTGTTGGGTGTATCAGCAGTGGGAATCTACTACCTTTCAAGCCTTTAAAATGACTGAAGGCTTTTCAACACCATTACACATTGGAACAAACATATGACAGCAAATAAATGCTTAAGATTGAACATACAGGCATGGAGGTTACATTCCTGGGTACCGGGCGTATATGTGAAATTGCATATACTGTAGTGGGGAACACCACAGAAAAAGCCTGTAAAAGCTCTGGAAACCCTTGAAACCCCCTTTTAAAAACCAGCAGCACTCACCAGACTATCATGAATGGTGGCTCTCAGTCTTCCTCGTCACTGAAGGACAATGTGCAAACAAGAAGAAATGGGGTAGATCGGCACCTCAAAGTTCCTGGCTGTGATTCAGAAGTAGACAAGTAGACTGGTACTCCAAAGTGTTTTGGATTACTAGATGTTTTCCCACACTTTTCAAGCCATTTCCCCACATTCCTCATCTTTTTGCAGTTTAAATTGATTTAATTATTTCCCAATGCCCACATGTATGCGGTGTCATAGAATCATAGAGTTGGGAGAGACCACAAGTCATGCGCAAGTCACACGAGTGTAAGTGGAGAGACGCCTATTTTGTTATACAAACTTCCCCAGCTACCTGAGAAATGGATGAGAAACAATGGGATTTTGTAATAGTCTTTGTAATAGTTCCTTCACGTACAAATTTCCCAGGTCTGAAGGTACATGAGGCCAACATTCTTGCTGAAGCTAAGCAGGCTCTGGCTCTGGTGAGTGTCTGGATGGGTGACCATTGAAGAACTACCAAGGGCCCCTTCCGGACATCCTTTTTATTGTGCGTTCATGATTATTTGTGATCCCACTTTCAATACTGTCTGAACCTGCCAAAGTTTTAGGGTGGTCACATTGCTAAGTTTCTGATCAGTCCATATTCATTAACTTCCTGCTGAAAGCCCATAGGTTTTAATATCACAACTACCCCATTTCATTTTTGTCTCACTTTTGTTGCGCTATATCCCCTCCAGGTAGAAATAATGTGGCAGCATTGGGGAAGCATTGTAGAACAACCTAAAGCAGAATAAGTCCACCACTAATACAGTCTTATTGTGTCAAGAGCATGTTGCGGAAACATCTGTGATAAAAGACCAGTCTGGAGGGCTCCCCAGTTTCTTTCCCTTTGGCATAATACCTCTGGCAGCCACCTGAAGGCAACTGCCTAAATAACAGCTTCTTAATGGAGCAGAGCAGGTGGAAATGCTCAGCCTTTACTGAAGTCACAATAAAACAGTTCACAATTAAAATGTCATAGGGCTTCAAAACATTTTTTTATCAATTATACCGACCCATTCAAGGCAATATTTATGAAAATGCACCTCTTCCGATTAAATGCTGGATCTTCTCCATATACACACAATATTTGAGAAACTTGCCTAGTTCAGAATGTGCGCACACACTCTCTGCACTGCTTTCCCATCATCAACCAGATCAATTTCTCTGTCTGTCTGTCTGTCTGTCTGTCTGTCTCTCTCTCTCTCTCTCTCTCACACACACACACACATATGCACACATTTCATACGTGGCCCCCATATGCACCTCTGACTGCTTATAGGTCTATTGCCACTACAATGTGCCAAATTATTAGCACCCTCCTACTGCGTGGTAGCTATCTACCATCACTCATTTTCCCTCATTCTCATGTGCAGGTTTTGAAAGGAACCTGGGGGTGGAGCTGCTCTGCATTGATAAAATATTATTTACAAGGAACTGTCAGCTGCTAAATGTTTTTTTATGATTGCCTGTTGACACGAAGGAAGATTACTTTCCTTATCTAGTTCTTTCCCCGTGACACCCTCTCCCCCCAGCCCTCTGGGTGCAGAGACTGTCTCTGGGACATTCGGTTTAAACCCAGGAACATTTTGTTACACTGCAGAGTTTGCCTACTGCTTAAATGCATAGACCATGAATTATCCAGCTTGGTTGGATGAGAAATCTTGCTTTGTTTTCTGCCACTTAAAAGGAGAAGGAACTGTTTTCCAATCTTGGTTTCTACCCAACAGAAGAGTTTTTATTGAGCAGTGCAATCCATTTCCAAATCCCACTATTGCTCTCTAGTGGACAAAAAGATTTTGAACACTTTATGCAAACCCACATTATGATTTCATATTAGATCAGGCATCCCCAAACTGCGGCCCTCCAGATGTTTTGGCCTACAACTCCCATGATCCCTAGCTAACAGGACCAGTGGTCAGGGATGATGGGAATTGTAGTCCAAAACATCTGGAGAGCCGAAGTTTGGGGATGCCTGTATTAGATACTGCTTCTCTTACCTCCTCCTTTCCTTGACACCAGCAGCAGGGCTTTGGGGAAAAGGTGAGAGAATGGACAAAGACATAGAATGCATGAAGTGAAAATACATCCGTCCCCAGAAGCCTCTGGTTTGTGGGGAATGTCCTCGGCACAGTGACAGGACCAGCTAAGTTAAAAGCTAAGTTAAAAGATGCCTATGGGAAGCCCACAAGCAGTATCTCAGCACAGCAGCTCTCTCACCTCCCTGTGGTTTCCAGCAATTCAGAAGTATACTGTATTTGCCAGGTGTGTGTGCCTATGCCAGTATAATCAAATGAGATGCCAGCATTGTTCCTTTATGGGTGAAATTGATGGGCATGCATGTATATTGCAGAAACTCTTGCTTCTGGTGATCCCAGCATCTGGAATAGGTCTTGCGACTCACCACCCTCTCAGTGGCATCCCATACAGGTTGACCCATACATCTCAGTTGGAGCCACTGAGAATAAGTCAGTTCTGATCTGCGCAAGAACTTTAAGAATGGAAAGCAGGGACTTTGGAAGTTGCTCATCAACAGTTAGCACCTGGACAGCTGGTTGATCATAGTCTTCCACACTGTGGTGAAATGTCCTGTTTTCCTATTTAAAGAAATACTTTCTAAATCTACATTTATAGTATAAATGTATAGTATAAATACAAAGCACATACAAATGTTTTGCGAATCCATTATGCATTCCCCCCACTCCCCCCCATGGGAAAAGAGTTTATGCAAGTAAATTCCACTGAACAAATTTGGACTTGCATACATGGGATGCGACTGAAAGTGTTCAGAACTTCCCAGAGGCAAGGAATGGCAGCTAACTGGGCAAAGCAGAATAAAGTGTCCTACGCATTCACTAATAATTTGAAAACTGGACACACTGCAAAACCCAGCAAGATGGGAGAGCATAAATAAGACGAATAAAACAAGATCGCCCGTATGAGTTCAAGTGAACGGTCCTGGGGAGAGATGCGAGACATCTCACAGATCACACTGCCACTCATGTTTGCTGCAGAGAGACCAACCAGAGGGCGGATTAAGCCCGAAGGCAAAGATGTCCTTCCCCCTTCGCCGGCTGCAACATGCTTACAAGCCTGGCCGTGGGAACGCCCACGTCATACACGTGACCGGCTGGGGAAAAGCGCCCCGACGCCCGCTGGGAGATGTAGTCTTCTGGTGGCTCCTGGCCGGGGCAGGCGCCCTGCTGAAGAAACCGCATTTCCCAGGGTCCTCCTGGGGGTGGCGCCGAGTCTCCTGCCCACGAGCGTCTGTGCACGCGGGCGGCGTTGCTGAACTGGGGGAGGAGGGAGGAGGTCTCTGTTCCGCGAGCCTCGGCGTTTCCTCGCGCCAGCCCTGGAAGAGGAAGGCGGGCTTCCCGTGAGGCAACAGTAGCAACAGCAACTTTTGCTTTCGCAACTCTGCCGGCAGCTGCGCAAGCGGCGAGCTGCCTAACTCCGCTCCCCGCCCTCGGACTCGGTCAGCATGAGTTTCTGGGCTCGCGTGGGCATCTTAGGCACCCTGGCGTACTGCGTAGCGAGCAAGAGGAGAGCCCTGGCCGAGCCCAGGAGGAGCAAAGCGCCGCGCGGCGGCGACGACCCGCTGGAGCTGAAGCTGGTGCAGGTTCTTTTCCGGCACGGCGCCCGCACTCCGCTGAGACCCATCCCCGATGTGGAGCAGGTGAGGGGGCCCCGGGGCTGCGGGGAAAGGGACGGAGCTGGCAGAGCAGGGCTCGCCGTCCGCACTCGGCCACCACCCGGTCACCTTGGGCCAGGCAGTGCCTGCCGTCCAGCCCAACCTGCCTCCCAGGGTCGTCGTCGGGATGAAATAGGGAGAGGGGAAACCATCTGTGCCGCCTTGAACCCCATGCAGAAATAATGCACTCAATACATACATGCCTCTTCCCTTTCCCTCTGGCCCTTCCCAAAAACAAGGGCCATGGGGGGCATTCAGCAATATACCCCTCCCTGGGTTGACTCGACCCCTCTTGGCTTCTTGCCCCTGCCATAGGTGCCAACTCCTAGGTCCCCCCAATAAAATATTATTTGCTCCCAATAAAATATTTGACGTGGCTGTCCCCCAAGTTGATGGGCATTGTGATTCAAATAGTGTGTGTGTCTGCAGTGCCTTGTGATCAATTATATGGGGGTGGGGTCACCTGCCTCCCATATTTTATTTGTCAGCACCCCAGCACACACACACTTCCGCTGCCTATTCACTTGCGCACACGCACAAACATGCACCCATCCACACAACCACCCATGTGAGAAGCACAAGGTGGGGACCCCTTTTGCTCTCCTCGCCGTTTGCTGGCTAGGAAGATCTACAGACCACTGATCTGTTGTCTACACTGGAGCTTCAGGCAGGAGCTTTCCCCAGTCCTACCTGAGAACGCCCAAGGTTGACCTTGGGACTTCCTGCATGCACAGCTGATGCTTTGCAACTTTCCTGTTCCTAAGAGCGCAGGTAGGCAATGACAAAAGGAGGGCCAGGAGGCTGTGCAAGTGTGCAAGTGAGTGGAGCCCCCTGGTACCTCCCCCTCTGATGCTGCCCCTGGATCTGGGCAACACAGGCAAGCCTCACACTGGTGGGAAACAGCTAGTTGGGGATGCCTGGTTGTGATAGTAGTAAAAGGAGGGGGGATTAAAGGAACATGGTATCCTTGAGTGTTCAAACCATCTCTGCTACATTGTCTCACTGATCTTTGTAACAACCCTGCTAGGTATGTTTTTTAAAAATGTATTACCAGTGCTGTAAATGGGCATGAAATGCAGCAGCTTGCCAAATAATTATCAGGCATGTTCATGCAGAAATTCTAGTGGAGCAGAAGATGCCCTGGGCTTGGAAATTCCTGGTGCTAACAGCAATCAATTCCTATCAGCTGAGCTAAAAAGCCATTTGGCACGTTAGGAGCAGGTTGGAGGAAGCAGAAGTGGTCCGAGGAGCAGCAGAGGTTGCTGAGCTTACTAGCTCAGGGCTGTCAGTGTGGGTATATTCACGAGGCAGCAGGTGAAGCATAGGTGGGAAATTTGGCTTTGTTCAGTGCCAGTAGCCACCAAGCGGAACACAGGCCAAAGTACAGAAGGTACAGCAATAATACACCTTTATACCGCCAACCCACAATGTGATAAAGTGGCTATTTGCCCCAGAATGCCTTGGCATTCTCTAAAATTTAGGGAACATGGAAACAAACGTGGGAATTATGTTAAAATGTGGGCTGCTGCAGAGCTAAGGGAATGAGTTCCATGTGAGGTCAACTCTATTGTGGTCACTTGCTTAATACCTGCCATTCATACTGGTGGGGTGTGCTAACTTGGGCTGCTCTGCACCCTATCAACAACGAGATGCTTCCTTCATTACCAGCTGGGTGTTACAGCCTCAAATTGTGAGTGCTGGAAGGTGTAAATGCAACTGTATGCCAGAGATGGGGAGTATGCAGTCCTCCAGACATTGCTGGACAACAATTCCCATCATCATCCCTGACCACTGGCCGTGCTGAAGGAAGTTGGAATACAACCCCTGCAATATTCAAAATTGTATGTTATGTGCCTATTGATTAGTGAGAATAGAGACTCATTTATAGTGCTACTTCTCTATAGCCTTGTTTTGTGCATCTCCTCCTATCTTGAATGTTACCAACCCATAGGCTAACTATCCAAGTACTATAAATAATTTGATTGGGGTGCTTGCCTCTTGCCCTTTTAACTTCAGGAGATGCATGCATAAACATGCATTTGCATTAGTGCAGGATAGCAGTGAACATCAATCAGCCTGTATAGTCAGATTTGGAAATTTTTCACTCTGCTTCAACCAGATCAAAGTTTGTCTGTGTCACTTTCTTGCATAAACAGACAAGGCATTGCAACTTCTACTTACCCACTTTGTGAACCACTTACCCAACATCTGCATTTCCTCTTGATTTTGTAGTTGGAATAGAATTAACGGTTGTGTTTATTTTTCCTTATGCGCCATGTTCCTCTCTTGGCTCTACCTGGCAACTTGTGATAACTTCTGGTGATGAACAGATTTGACAGATTTACTACCTAGATCAGTAGGAAGTGCAGTTGTGAAGAAATTGAGATTGCTCTTTTTTAAGTTCCTAAACTCATACACTTTAAAGTGGAATTTCCGGGGAAGTGGCCAAGAACTATTGATGGCAGATATGCTTCTTAGGATGAATACAGAGAAACCCTGATATTTAAAACATTCCAGATATGTGCAAACCTCATTTGTATTTTCTGTGTTGCAGTGTTTCCAAAGGCAAGTGCTTGGAATAAGGCAGGGATTGGGAGCCCCCCATCCAGCCTACCAGTTTCTCCTCTAAGGACCAGCTGTTTAATAACTTAAGAGCCCTGCTGGATGAAGCCCATCTAGTCTAGCACTCTGTTCTCACAGTGGCCAGCCAGATGCCCATGGGAGTCCCATAAGCAGAACCTGAGTGCAACAGTGCTCTAACCACAAATAACTGGTCTTCAGAGGTATTTTGTTTCGGACAGTGGAGATAGAACATAGCCTCCATAGCTGGTGGCCATTGATAGCCTTATCCTCCACAAATCAGGTGAGCAGGGTGGGAACACCTGCCATAGGTGATGCTATAATTGAGGCATTGAGCAAAGACCATGACTTGGTTCTCTGTATTTGTAACCCTGGCTAGAAGAATTGCAAGCAATCCTCTGTTGACTTTTTAACCAACAAAAGAGCGGAATAGAGTATTTTAGCCCTGGCAGTTCTGCAGAGATCCATTTTCGCAAGACTTCCTTATGTTGGCGTCCGTAAGGCATGTGCAGCACATTTCATTAGGGCTTACCCAGTAAATTAACTTGAAACACAGTTCTTATGAAGGGAGAGCAAGCACAAGGCAGGAGAACAATAGACAAAGACACACAAAATGGGAGGGGATAAAAAGAAGGGATGGCGACACAGGTGAGCACACGGAGACTCCAGTCCACATGCCCACCCCCCACATCCCATAGTCAATGCATTGCATTATGGCTTCTGAGCATTCCAAAGCAAACCCCAAACTCCCCACAGGCTGACCCCACTCCTGCTCCTCCACAAAGTCAAAATTTGAGAATGACACACAAGAACAAGCTATTTGCTGCTGCTGCTGCTGCTCCTCCTCCTCTTGTCACACACACAAAAAGGGGCCAGCCAAGAAGGCCTTGCCATGCTCTGACTGCTTCTCCAAACACAGGAGTAGGAGCCCTCCCTACTGCTATTGTAAAAACATTGCTGAGGCTGCAGCCACTTTTTCAAGACATTAGAGCAGGCATCCCCAAACTTCGGCCCTCCAGATGTTTTGGACTACAATTCCCATCTTCCCGACCACTGGTCCTGTTAGCTAGGGATCATGGGAGTTGTAGGCCAAAACATCTGGAGGGCCGCAGTTTGGGGATGCCTGCATTAGAGCATGCATGGGCACACTCAGAAAGTATGCCTACATTGATGTTTTTGTACGTTTCAAAATCCTGGAGTAAGAAGATTGTGAAATGTGTCACTGCCTGCTCCTTTTGCAGCAGCACAGCCTGAGCGTTGAATGAGATGTTTTAGCAGCAAGCTTGCTGAGTTTGTCGTGTGTCTAAGCCCACTGAAATGAATTTGATTTTCCACAGTAGTGGGTTGTCAGCCTCTTCTAGCTACTTGAAGGTCCCAGTTGCCTACTCAAATGCTTTTTCTTTTCCTTCATCCTTGTTTTTGGAACAGGTGGCATGGGACCCTGCTCTTTTGGAGACCCCTGCCGAAACAAAGTTTGACTACACAGTAACAAATCTCGCTGGTGGGCCAAGGCCTTATTCTCCTTTCGAAGAAAGCTACAAAAAAACAGTGCTGAAGGTGACTCAACATGTATTCCTTTGGAAATGTTGCATCTCCATTTATTTTTTCAGCCATTCAACAGAGCTTTTCTCTTCCCAGGGCGGAGTGAATGCAGGCCAGCTGACGAAAGTAGGAATGCAGCAGATGTTTGCGCTGGGAAAACGGCTAAGGAGACGTTACATTGAGGAGACCCATTTCCTCTCGCCAGCATTCAAACCTTCTGAGGTCTTGTGAGTCTCCGAACACTCCAATTTCCTTCCTAACAGCTTTCTTGCTCCTTCCTGCTGATTGTTCTGCTCCCTCCCAGCCACATGGCATATAAGCCTTAGCAAAGTTTCATCCAAAGTCCTCGCTTGCTTTCTCCCACACAGCACTGTGTTCAGTTTGATGCAAAGAATCTCCAGCTAGAGCAGATTAGCAGGCATCAAGTAACATAGCAGCACTTGGTACTGCCATATTGGTGGCCGACAGAGTGCTGAAACCCCTCAAGTCCCACCCCGTGTCAGTTTGTACAGGGAGCAGCCCACTGTGCCCCTATTTCATTGGCTGCCTTCTGTCTTTCAGTGTCCGTTCCACTAACATTGTTCGGAATCTGGAGTCCACGCGGTGTTTGCTAGCTGGGCTGTTTCAACAGCAGAAAGAAGGTCAGCAATGAAGGGGAGCTCCTTGCTCCTCTGTTCGCAGTCCTGCCTTGGAGTCTCTCTCCTAACAGAGATCCTTGCCCTTTACACCACTGTTCTCTTTCTAGGTCTTCTGTTTATCACTGTCTATTATACCATACCCTAGTGCAGTGTTTCTTAAACATGGGTCCCCAGCTGTTGGACTACAACTCCCATCATCCCTATCTAGCAGGACTGATGGCCAGAGATGATGGGAGTTGTAGTCTAACAGCTGGGGACCTGAGCTTGAGAAACACTGCCCTAGTGGATTCTGATAGGCTACACTTGCACTCTAAATGAGGAATTTCACGTTTAGAAGGAACTGGTGACTACTCAGAAAAGGAGTGCTATGTTGGCTCCCTTGCTGCAACTCCCAGGGTAGAGGATGTAGTTTGCAAGGTTCGTGGTGTTGGTGGGCTTTTATCTGTACAGTCATGCAACTGGGTGCAGCTGTTTGGAACGTTTTCAGTAGGTGAGCTCACCGTGGCACCTGCATCTGGCCCAGGAGCTAGTAGCATATTGCAGAGCTGGCCTCAGAAGGGCCCAGACCCTTGGTGCTCCCACAACACTGCCCTAAGGCAAGTAGACCTCTTGCTGCATGCCTGCTTCACAAGCCTTTGTGAATGCATGCAGGTATCATCTACATGCCTCCCTTTACCCAGGCAGGGCAAATATCAGTCATGAGTTTCTGATACAGCAGAGATCTTGACCCCCCCATAGTCAGCACACCTTGCATCACGCCCATTGCACCATGGACACCCTACTACCCTTGAGAACTAAAGGAGATGGAAAATTCAGCAGCCAGGTTGCTCACCGGAGCAAGATGGTCTGAGCATATTACACTGAGCCTGGTCTGACTGCACTGGCTACCAATTAGTTTCCAGGCCCAATACAAAGTGCTGGTTTTGACCTATAAAGCCTTAAAACAGCTCAGGATCACAATACCTCAAGGACCGCCTCTTTCCATATGAACCTACCCAGTCCCTCCTTCTGAGGCCCTCCTTTGTGTGCCTCCTCGAGAGGTCCAGAGGGTGGCAACACAAGAACAGGCCTTCTCTGCAGTGGCTCCCCATCTGTGGAATGCTCTCCCCAGGGAATTTCACCTGGCGCCTTCATTATACACCTTTAGGCACCAGGCAAAAATGTTTCCTTTTTAACCAGGCCTTTGATTGACATTCTATGCCCTTTTAAAATGTTTTATTTGGGGGGGGTATTGGGTTGTTGTTTTTTATTTTGATTATGTATTTTGTGGTTTTGTATTTTGACTTTATTCTGTGAACCACCCTGAGACCTCCGGATATAGGGCGGAATATAAATAATAAATAAATGCAAAATTTACAGAACAAATAAAGAGACAAAGCAGGCAGAAAGAATGAGAAGGAAAGTGGGGGGGGGCAGAGAGGGAAATTGGCTACTTCCATCTTCCTCCCAACTCCCATGATCGGAGTTGTGGTTCAAAACATATAGGGGGACCAGATTGGGGAAGGCTGACCCAGCTATAGGCAACTGGACAGCCATTGTGGACTAGATGGGCCCTTGGCTAATCCAGCTGGCTCTTTTCATGTTCCTAAGGAGAAGGTTCGGAATGATGCTACTGTACTAACTGGCAGCCAGAACAAAACCAAATGGGAAGGCAAAGGCCATACTGCCTGTGGCATGCACCTTGAGGGTTGAGCCTCTATTCAAAACCTTTAGTTGCCCAGCTTTAGAGAAAGAACTTGGGTCCTCTTGATGTTGCTGGACTAACACTCCCACCATTACTAGCCATTGCCCTTACTGGCTGGCGCGGGTGGGAGCTAGAATTCCCAAGCACATCCAGAGGGCCACAGATAACCGACCCTGCTCTCAAAGATTCTATATGCTGCTCTGAGCAGGCACCATACTTATATGTGGAGCTGCACAGAGACCAGGAAGAAGAATCGAACAAACAAGTTAAATCTCAAAAGGTTTAATACTAGGATTAAGTAAATTGCAATGTTCTGCTACCAAAACATTTGTGCATAAACCACTGTTTCTTGCAGAAACTCTGATTGTGTTAAACCTGATTATTGGGAAATGATTAGGAAGGGAAGAATGCTGCACTTACTTGTGGTTTTGTAAACCCCAATGTTTATAACGGTGGCTGTTACAAACTGTTTTGATTAAGATAATGGCATGCTGTGGTGCAAATTAATTTACAAGTAAGAGAATCATGTGGTGTAAGTCGTTCTGTGTAAGAGCAGAATATATCACCAACAAGTATCTGAAGGCATGTGTTAATAAGTGTGCTTTGCTGAGCATTTAGCACAGTGGGCTCTTGCCTTATTAGTTTGCAGGCATGATTTAATGTTTGCTTGAAGCACAAATGTAATTGGGAGCATAGACTTGTATGCTCCCAAGTGCAGGGGAAGTTCCCTAACGAGCTTTGCACAAACGAGGGTCGAGATGGGTAGGCGGTTGTCCTAGGATTATAAATGATTTTAAATCAGTACAAGATGTGTTTGAATTAATTCTCAACAACCCAAAAGTTTAAACCATGAATTGCAAGTGGATTCAATGTTTTTTGTCTTGTACAGGACCCATTACCATAGTTACAGATGAAGCAGACTCTGAAATCCTTTATCCCAACCCAGTGAACTGCCATGGACTGAAACTCCTGAACAGGTAACCTGCCACAAACTCTCTGTCTGGTTCCAGTGTGCAGACAGAAAGTGCAGTAGTTATTGCAGCAAGGCCTTGACCTAAATTATATGCACGAGATCAGTTGATTGCCAAAAGCAATGTGCTCCCCTAAACCCTGTGAACGGTTCTGTACCTGTTCCAAGTATTTAAAAGAATATGTGAGAAGTGTTCAAACTGGGCAGAGGGGCATAGCCTAGCCACCCCTGCTCCTCCTCTTGCAAGGAGGATTGAGCTGCATTCAGAATCATCTTTATCAGGAACTTGTGCAAAGGTTTGCTGGGCTGGGGAGCTGCACATTTTCACATGCTCCAGTTTGAGCCTTCATACACGCTTGAACCTGAAAGACACCTGACTTCCTGGGGGCGGTTGGCTTGTTGCATCCCTCACAGAACAGTTCCAGCGTTCATCTGTGAAGCAAGCCCAGGCTTGCCATTCTTACTTTGCCTCTTTCCCCGCACCTTTTATGCCATTGGAAAAGTCTCCTTAGGGAATGATTGTGTCAGATCATGCCATAGCCTAAAAGCTGCTGACGTGGAAGACTGCGAGACGAGGACAAAATAGCCAAAGCAAATCATGCTCTTATTGTATGTTAGAGTAGTTGTATGTTGTGAATAACTATTTTCAAACAATTTAAATTAAAAAAAAGCAGTTGGAATGAAAACTTATGAAGTAGCCTACCATACTTCTGCGTCTTACAGCTTGACTATTTAAACGACTCAGATGATAGCATTTGTTTCCCCAAACTTATACTGTAGCAACCGGTTGCATTTTGTGGAACGGCTAATGTGCTTGCTGTAGGCTCCTCTGGGATTATGATGGGAAACAGCTCTCCAATGTGCTGCTTGACAATTCTGGTGATTCGGTGAACTGCGTAACTGGTGCCCAGTCAGCTCAAATAAAAGCAAGTGTGATCACGCTTGTGTCAAAAGCCCATGGGACAGAGAGTGAACGCCAATTCCCTAACTCCTGGCAGAGCCAATACGATGCTATTATCATCACTATATTATAAAACAACCCCATATGCAATTCTGCTTCTCCTTTAAGAACTGCATCCGTAACGGTTTCCTTTTCAGGGAAAGCTGTGGCAAAATTAGGTATTTTCAAAGGTGGCTGTAGGCAAGCATGCCATCTTGTCCCTGCAACTGAAGGGCCTGGGGCCGTGCAACATTAGCGTGGCGTGCACACATGATGCAAGCATGCCCCGTGGCCTTGGTCCCCCGCGCCCCCCCCCAACGTGGTGCCCCTGGCAATAGGCTACTCTCATACAATGGTGCAGCTAACCTGTGGTCCCTTCCAGATGTTGCTGGCCTCCTGGCCATGCTGGCTGTTAGGAGGTGGCGTCCAGCAACATCTGGGGCGCCATTGGTCATTAACATCTGCCTTAGTGAGGCAAGAGCTATTTAGTTATTTGCCCTGAAAAAGATCTGAGTCAACCAAGGAAAAATTGCTTTCACATGCTTAAGACCTCTTGCTTTTTTGTAACTGCCATATATACTAGAGTATAAGCCGACCCGAATATAAGCCAAGGCACCTAATTTTACCACAAAAAACTGGGAAGCCTTATTGACTCGAGAGTATAAGCTGGTTCACCACACCACAAACTGGCAGAAGAAGGAAGGGTATAAGCCGGGGGGGGGGGGGCTTTTTCAGCATAAAAAATGTGCTGAAAAAGTCAGTTTATACACGAGTATATACAGTAATTCTGATGCATTTAGTTGTCTATTGCTCGAGCAATCATTTCAAGCCAAACAGCCCTGCACTTTCCCCCTTCTAACAAGCAGGGGGATCCAAGGACAGTAGCTTGTGCAGATTACCATTTATGCATTATTCTGAATCTTTTGTTTTTCTTTGATAGAGAGGGGCTGGCCAATATGCTTCTTGTGCATCCAGGAATTGCAGAGGATCTGAAGACCATTAAAGAGAAGATGGGCCTTGACAGCAAGAATGGGGCGAACTTCTTTCTCCTTTTTGACAACATTTTTGCAGAACAGGTACGCTGTGCCTTCATAGGAAGAAGCCTGTTTTCTTTAGCCATCCAAGTGATTCATGCAAGTCTGTGGGAGAAGCTGTGGTGAAGGCAGTAGAGCAGTGTGACCACCCAGGTGCTGATGGGCTCCAGCTCCCATTAGCCCAAGCCAGAATACCCCATGCCCAGGGATGATGGGAGTTGTAGTCGAGCAACATATGGAGTGCCACGTGTTCACCATTTCTGTGCTAGCAACTATTCAGCAGAGTAGCTCTTGTTGCAAATAGGAAAATGGCCAAGACAGCTCTGGCAAGAGAGGTAACCATGTATCTTCCTTCAACTCCCTCTTCAAACGTCACATTTTTTGTCTTTTGTCTTAATTGTCTGAATTTTAACACTTCCTTTTTATCTTTCTCTCCATCCAAAAAAAAAAAGTGTTGCCTT
The DNA here is from genome assembly GCF_965207765.1 of Zootoca vivipara. NCBI lineage: Eukaryota > Metazoa > Chordata > Lepidosauria > Squamata > Lacertidae > Zootoca > Zootoca vivipara. The sequence goes on from NC_142587.1 coordinate 63,010,184, forward strand.
TTACACTGGCAAAATATATAAGCTCTTTCTTGCTGTCCTTGCTTATGAAAATCTCCAAAGTAGCTTGTATCCACTGAATTTCTCTTAATAGATATTACCTAGGACCCGATGACACAGAAGTAGGTTACATGAAGCAGTTAGCATATCAGAGGTTGGGCCCAATTCTGTAATTCCCTCCTTAGGGTGTATCTGTGCTTTCCCCAATATTAGAGTGATCCCCAGTGCATCATATGAACAGATAACACATCCCAAGTTGGACCTAACCAGACTCTTAAGTGGTCCAAGGTGGGATATTGGCAAAGGCCTGCTACTCCACTTTATCTTGGGTTTGGCACTAAAGATTAAATTGGATGTGGGAAAAGCTTGCGTACCGAGACATTTTAAGGGGTTACATCAGTTACAGTAGAGGGCATACTGAATACTGTATGCTGAACATGACTGTTACGGATGCTTAGGCTTTTAAGTGGCCAAGGATTGTTTTGTTGTTATATCTTATCCTGAGATCAATACATATAGAGTAGGCTAGAAATGTTGTAATGGGAAAAATAATGCTCTAGCTGGGTAAACCAGTATAATTATCAATCAGTAAAAGCAAAGCATTTAACAGCAATAAAGATGTGTGCTTTCAACATTCAGGGCTCCCTTTCTTTGTGGATTCGTCTGAAGAAGCTGTGCACCGTCATTACAGAGCTTCTTTCTCCGAGATGCTTCTAACCACCCCAGGGTTTCCTGCAGCCGAGTTTGAAAGCCATTTTTGTACAACCATACGCCTCACTGAACTGAATACTTAAAACTTGTAGGAAATGAAATGAAATCAAACCCAGGTTCCTCGTTGTAAACTTTCCCTATCCTGCTATTGTCCTTCTGATCCAGTCTCATAGAATTGTATGGTTGGAAGGGGTTCCCAGGGGTCATCTAGTCCAACCCCCTGCAACACAGGAATCCTGCCCACCGCTGTCCCAGGGTGGGCTCGAACCACCAACGTTCTGGTTAACAGCCAGATGCACTGACCCATTATGCAATTGTTTTAAAATTACTGGTTTTATATTTTATTTTTTAAATGTAACTTGCTGTTTGTTTTTATATTGCTTTTGTAAACTGCTTGGGTTTTTCTTTTTGAAGTAAGCAGTAATTTGTTAAATAAACAAAATGAATATTGATACCCTTCAGGTAATCACGTTGCCTGACTGTGGCAGCCAGCATTGTAGTAGCTAACATAAGACATAGGAGGAAATGGTAATCGGAACCATTCATACTGTATGTCTTGAACTGAAATCTGTCCACTTCATGAAGATGTTTTCAGCTTGTCCAAGTTAAAACTAAAGGCTTGTTGTTGTTGTTTTTAAAGGGAATCACTCACTTGCTTATTGTAACAGTAATACAGTATAACTATTCATATATCTATGTGTTCACATTGTTCTTCGTCTTTAGACTTAACAAGGAACTAGGCCAGTCCTCTAACACAACTTGTTCCAAGTGCATGTCCATGTTATGATATCTAACCATAAGCACATGCGTGTCCATGCCTGATCTAAAGTAGTGGTGCCATTTGTCACTGCAGCCTTAGAGTTATTATTTTAATTAACACTATGCTGTCTTTCAGGCACACGATCTGCCTAGTTGCCCTATTCTGAAGAGTTTCATGCAACTGATTGAGCAGAGGGCTATAGACTCACTCCTTTATGTCATAAAATCCAATTTAAGGTGAGCAGTCCCAGGGATGGTATGGGTGGTAAGCCGGGCATACTGCAAGACAAAACACAGGATCACTGTTCCTTTTTTAAAACATGGACTTCTTGTACAGACTAGTTGTGTGTGTCTCTGCTAGCCAGGAACCTTTACTTTTAAACCTGCTCCTGTTCCTACTAAGTTCCGCCAGTTATCTAGAACTGTTAAAAGATGTTGCAACTCTTTAGAAACATTATCTAGAACTGTTAAAAGATGTTGCAACTCTTTAGAAAGATGTTGTAACTCTTGTTAGAAACATTTTTTAATGGATTTCTGTTTTATTTCTGACTAGAGAGACCCTCAAGATGTCAGTTGGTCCTCTACTCAATATGATAGAGAAGAACATTAAGGTGGCAATGGATCCTTCCTCTCCTGAAATCAAGGCCAGGTATGTAGATTATTGGTATTTATGGTATTGGCAGAACATCTCATTGAGCAGCATCTACAAGCTAAAACCATTAAAAGGGGAAATGGGACAGACAAAGGGGAGCAGGAGTTGATGGAACAGTGACAATTGTACCATTTAAGATTTATGTATTTATTTTTAACTGGGTAAAGGTGACTTGTAAATATCCTAATTTTAACCGGGAGTTGTGTAGAACTTGGCTCACAAAAGCAGTTTCATATGAACGAATACAAACTAGGTGCTCATCATATGTGGAAGACAAGAGAACAAAATGAGAGGATGGAATGCTATTACCCTGATAATTCTCAATTTAGCTTATTACATCTACCAACTGACTTGAGATTCAGTGTAAATGCAGCTGCAATACACAATGTGTATATGTCATCAGTAAGACTGAATTTGTGTCACTTGTGCTCTTATTTTAGAAAGCTTGCTCTGTACGCTGTTCATGATGTTACCCTCTTCCCACTGTTATTGGCTCTGGGGGTTTTTGATTTCAAGTGGCCTCCATACGCAGCAGACATGACACTAGAACTTTACCAGCGTTCCAAGGACTGGTTTATACGGCTGCTCTACAATGGAGAGGTAGGAGGCTCCATGCTGGTGATGTTACACATATAAATGGGACCTCAAGTGAGATTTGGGCAGGAGGCAAATCCCATACTTTAGCTTCCACTACATCTAAATACAAAGGCTGTTAACAGATAAATTACTGAATCTGGAATGTGGGGATCTTATACCTGTTTCAAGCTAACTTTTGGTAACTTTAAAGCAACTCTCTTCTCCTTGAAAGGCTGGCAGTACTGATGCTAGTTACAGTACTGATGCTGTATGTCAGGATAGGCCCTGTAGTTGTTACTAGACTACAAATCCCATCATCTCTGACCACTGACTGGTACTATTAGGAGTCTAATAGCATCTGGAGAGGACCACAAAGTATAAGTTTTGGTTTTTTGGGGTTTTTTTGCCCAAGGGCCTCTTGTAATGGCAGTTTTTTTTGGTGACGTAAATGTTGATTTGTCTTGTCTTTCCACAGGAGCTGGTTCCAAGAGGATGCAGGGCTGGTCTCTGTCCGCTGGAGGATTTTCTAAATGCCCTTTCAACTTACAGTGCTAATCCAGAGGAATATAAAATGCTTTGCTCTCAGTGAGAAGAGATGTAGAACAGATAAATGATTAGTAATACTAAAACATTATTCACAACATTGTCTTTTCAAACGCCATAAAGAAAAGTGTCATTCGCTTGTGGTTTAACTCTGCTAACGGGACAGTTCAAGTAATATAAAGTATAACAGGGATGGATGCTGCTGCTACATTTTGGAAATTGGGTCCCTGGCTCTGGTAAGAGTTGGTGGTGGCTTAATATCCAAAAAGTTGTTACTGTAACCCAGTTTTTTAAATTAAGGGAATCTTGCAGGTGATGGCTGTCTGCTGACAGAAGGCATATACCAGTGAAAAGGGGAGACAAGGCAATTTTAAATAACCCCTGACCCTAGCCAAAGCTGCTCCAAAAGACCCCAACCCAGAAACGGAGGGGGTTCCTGAAAATTGCCCATCAGTAAGAGAACATTAATTGGACACCAACCACTCTGCACCTACTACTACATTTGCTTTTGAGCTCCACTAAGACATTCAATGTGCTGAAGCTAGTGCCACTCTTTGTTTTAAGTTCCCTGTGGTCCTTTAGCAGCTAAACTGAACCACTAAACTAGTCTTTCAAAATCATCAATTAAGGCATTTTACTGGAGCTTAACTTTCATTCCAGGACACCTATATATGGCCTTGCTGCTGTCAGAAGCTACAGCCATTAGCAGGGCAAAGTCTCTTTCCTTGGAACCTTCAACCAGCTGCTTTATTATAATTATTGCCATATTCATTTTTAACTGAAGTGTTGCTTGATACGGCTAGGTAGGCCAGAGGTGAACTGTTGTGGAAATGCTACAGTTAGCTAAAATGCAAAAACATGGAAGCGAGCTGATAGAAGCCTGGAAAGATGTAATTGGATACAAGCACTTTGTCAGACTGAATGCTAAAAGCAGGCAGCAATGTTAATATAACCAACCCAAAGACAAGACAGGTGTATAGTCACTGGGTATTCAAAATGGCTGTTACTTGTAACAGAAGCATGTTGAATCAGATTGGTGTTGTGCCCTGTGGGTTATAGGGAATACAAATTGACGACCCAAATCAGTGTGACTGCTACAGCAACCTCTGTACCTAAAACATAGGGTTAGTAATAGTTTGCTCCCTGTGCTAAAAGGGAAATGCAACCTGGAAGAACCTGTTTTGTGTAGCTGGAGAAAACCTGACACATCACAAATATACCGTAGATCTTCCAAAGGAATACTGGGGTAGATGAGGTTAGTTGTTGAAACAGACTTGAAAACAAAGAGGTAATAAGTATCAAGGGTTTTTATATACAACGGTGCTAGCTCCTTTTCACTGGCCCTTTCTTAATGAATGTAAACAGATACCAAACTCATGGCTGTTCAAATATTCAGTTGATACTGTGATTGTATTACAACTGATTCCAAAGAAATTGGAGTTCATACTTACAGCTTGATCAGTACTCAGGCTTTGGAGTTGGAGATCTTCATCTGAAACTTATTTTGGATTACTGAAGGTAAACATTTTACAACTTCATTCATTTTCTAGTTGCCTGACTAGAGTGGATATCTCTGTTCCTGAGCAGCTGCTCACTGCTAGATCTTCACTTGTGCACCCGTGTTAAGGCTAACCTGCCCCCATGACAAAGGTGAGACCAGTAACACAGCCATGCCCTTCTACACCAAGATAGAGGGTGAAAGGGGGTTTAAGAAGCAGCCTATCTGGTGTGCAACATAAAAACCTTATCAGAAGGATGTGATCTGAAACGCACATACAGTATACGCAAGCACTTTAAACTCGATACAAACAGGCATATTTAGAAGCAAGCTAGACTGTAGCAAAGGAGAAAAGAAATAGATTTTTGTAAGAAACAATATATTTTATTTTTCTGACACCACAGCCCTGGCAAGTGGTTTTGTACCAAATTTAATGGAGGTTACACAGAGAACGTTTTACGCTGGGGAACAAAAAAAAAAGATAGCCACAAAAAAAAGGTCAGGATAACTTTTAGTGTCTGTTCCACTCCCACATTAATAAAGTCGGGGGGGGGGGTCCTAAGAAAAGGAGAACGAACAGTAAGACTACTGTAGAATGTAACAGTGTCAAAGTCCAGCCTCTTCCTGAAAGTAGCAACACTCTCAGAATGAGAAGGGGCTCTCCTACATATACTCCCCAAAAATAATACAATGTATTGCAGCTGCCAGAGGAGGAGACAGTAAAGGGAGGGGGGCAAGATGCCTTTTTTTTTTAAGAGTGGGAGGGAGAGACAAAGGTGCTCGACAGCACTCCATAATTTGAAAAATATGTCCTTAACTTATTTTTTTTTAAAGATTCCCCCTCACTGAACTTAAGTTCCTTTTGTGCTTTTCATTAATACTCTGCTCTGAGGTCGTAGTTTGGTTTTTCTATACATTGGAGTTGAAGGAAAATAGTCCAAAGTTCTGAAGATGGATTTTCCACCTAAAAGTAAACAGCCTCTCACCCCAAAGACTAAAGTCTCTGCTAAAATCCCTTTTACAATATAGTACAGTACACAAAAATAACCCCCCCCCCAAAATAACCGAGAGTCCTGGGAGAAGCCAGTCCAAAGGACGTAAACATACAGAGAGAATGGTGCAACTTGTGACAAATGGCAATTCTCAAAATACAGCTACAGATTCTCAAAGCAGGTGCCATCACAGGATATCCAAGTACACAAAAATAATTTTTAAAAAATAAATTTTAAAAAAACAACCTGTTAAAATGAATTCATTTGTTTTCAGGTAATTCCATACATTCGAGATTTCCCAAAGCATCCTCTGGTCTGTTTTTTTTTTTTACCTATTGCATGGCCAAACTGTGCTCCTGGAGCTCTCAGGCAGCCCTCAGGACCTGGAATCTCATCTCAACAAGGATCGAACCATCCAGTCTTATGTAGCAGCTTAAAACATCATGTTCCCTGGATTTCCAGGGCCTTGGCTAAATCCTCCCATTCCTACATCAGCAGCCATTCCCCGGGGTCTCATCTGTGGAGGAATCATGATGTTCTGTTGGGGTCCTATCATGCCCTGCATTGACATCATCATACCAGGTGAACCCACAGGTCCTGGGTGGCTGTAGAGCCCAGTAGGAGCGCGGTCCTTGCCTGGAATCATGCCTACTGGGTTGCTCATTAGAGTGGGCTGGCCAGGCATGGTTGGTTGTGCTGGTGACATCATCCGATGGTGAGGTCCCATCATGCCTTGTTGCAGGAAGGCAGGAGGTCTCATTGGGTTGTGACCTGGCATGGATGACGGTGCTCCAAGAGAAATATCAGGTGCTCCCATGCCAGCTAATGCCAGCCCCATTCTCGGATTCTGTTCTGCCATCATTCCCTGCATGTGAGAAAACCCAGGCCCAACACCCTGTGGCTGCTTGCGGCCCGGTACTTCCCCACGAGGGAAATACTGTAGTGTCTGGCTAGGCTTCTCTGATGGAATAATCCTGGACAGGTCGAATTCTGGTATTCCAGTAGCTCCAGGGCGAATCACTTCCTGCAGCTCCGGATCGGTAAAAACTGAAGGCATGTTGTTTCCTAGGACAGTGAAAGAATCGGGTCCCCCAGGACCTCCAGACTTGCAAAGTGCGGGATCCGTTGAACTTTGGGGCATGCTGGTGGGACGTCCCAGAGGTCCCTCACCGTGGAAGCTCATTCCAGTTGGGAAGTTGCCTTGTCCTCCACTCGGTCCATTATGTGGAAATGGCACCTGCTGGGGAGGGGACTGTACTGGAGGAAACCCCTGTGGGAAACCCAGGCGTCCTTGAGGTACCATTGGTGGATCCTGGGAACCATGACCCATCATTGGATTGTGTGACATCAGGCCAGGGACCCCATGAGGAGGTATACTGGGTCCCATAGCATTTGGAGAGGGCATCTGGTTACTGTGAGTTAGAGGCTGCGTCATTCCCATTGGGCTAAGAGTTGGCATCGGGCCCACCTGGTTGGGACCTGAATTGCGAGGATTCTGGGGGTTAATGCCCATTCCTAGAGAGAATGGGAGGGGGGAAAGTTAAGATTAGAGCAAGTAGGTGATAATACAAAAAGCTTTCAGGAATGGCAAGTACTGCATACGTGACTTCTAACATGGAAATGAGAAATCTATGGATAGCTAAATATCTCATTGCTATACTACAGCCTCACATAAAATAAGGATTATGTCAAAAACACACCAACACAAAGAGGTTGTCCCAAATGCTGGCATATTTTCCATCAGAGACAGTTTCACATACTGGAATCTCTCAATACAAAGACAAATGTCAAGGGGGAGGTTTCACGCTGGTGAAGGTGTAACAACAACTGCTGAAATGAGGGAACCCTTTCCATTGCTGACTTCTCTGCCAAGGCAACCCGGTCACACTGTAATAAGGCATGATCAAGGGTTCACAGAGGACAAGGGCAAGCCCCAAGTATGCCCTAGAAAACATCCACCATTTTCACCAGGGTGAATCAGAAGAATTGCTCAAGCTTAAAAAGAATGGGGGTAACAATTTGGTCTTTTCCTTGAAGTATTCCATAGGTGATTGCTGCAACAGCAGAACATTGGAAATTAACCCTGTTCTAGAAGGGAAAACGATGCAAGTTTACTCCAAATCCTTCTGCAAGAAGCCACTAAAGGAGAAGGCAGTTATAGGAAAGGTATCCAGGAATAACATTGCCTATAAAAAGAGACAGTCCAGAACAGAGGCAGAGTGTGTCATTCTGGAGTTGCTTGGCACAGCTAAGCTCCAAATCTTCCACAACCATCTCACTACATTTTACTGTTGTAGGTTCAAGTCACTTGAACCCATTTATCTCACTATTTACATCAGGTTGGTTAAAAGAGAAAAGGTGTGCCTTTTCAAAATAGAAGTACTACCATCTAAAGTCTAACCATCCTGGAACCTGAATCAAGAACTTGCACACACTTTTAATCTAAGCCTCAACACCTTACTGTGAAGAAGAGAAGTTATCACTCTTCTAAATCAGCTTGACACAAACTCAACAACTTTTAAAACTCTTGATCTAATTGGTGTCAAAATCTGACATCATTTCTCACTTCCTTGGGTAGAACTTGTTTCTGGGTTCTAAGAAAGACCCAATTGAAGCAGCCACAAGCAAGTCACAGAACACACTACATCAATATACGAATGATTCTTAGACTGGGAAGTGGCTCTCATGTAAGCTATGATAAAACGTGATCACTTGAGACACACAGAGACATAATCCCTAGTCTTTTTTCACAAATTACACTTGGCGTAATAGTTTGCGCTATACTTGCAAGTCACAATGCTCCATTTTCAATATGGATAATTACTGTTGGAAAGTTAAAACTGAAGAGGGAGAAGGGTATGATAATTTATGTAACTGCCTACATCAGCAGCCTCCTGCTGAACACTTGGGTTAAGTTACAGGCTGTTTGCTGCCCCCACCTTAAGCCCAAGCCATGTCCATCCTAGGTGAGTAATTCTTGACAACTCAATTTCAGTGAGGCTATTTCAGTGCAGCTATTTCAGTGTGCCACTGTTTTGCCACATGCAAGTTCCAATTTCATTAGCTTCTCCCTATGATATTCTCCAAACCACATGCTACCAGCCACAGCACACCTATACAGCATTTGTTTCTTACCCGAAAGATTGTTCATAGGTGGCAGGTTTGGGGAACGTGCTGGAGGAGAGTCATCATCTGAGGAAGCTACAGTCTTGATAGCATCATGGTAGAGCGGAGTAGAACTGGGCATTGCAAACTTGGACATCCGGGACATCATGATGGAGAGAGGATTTTGAGACAGAGTAGGCTCTGGGGGCATTGTGTATGGACTGCTAGAAGGAAGATTTCCAGGAAGAGTCACAGGAGCAGCCTGGCTAACCGTTGAAGGGGGCGCACCACCTAAATAAATAAATAAATACAAGTTAGCCTTTAACAACTAGTTACCTTGCCTAGAATACTCTGGAAGTTTCACTCAACAGCTTCCTGTGGGGTCTGGGTTAAATGCCAGTTTGACTATATGAAACTTATTTATATCAAATAATATCACTGATTAATCCGGCCCTATATTACTGTCTACTCTGATTGGCAGCAGCTTTCCTCAGGCAGAGAGCTTTTCCCCAGCCCTGAAAAAGGGAACTCTGCCCTCCTTCCCTCCCTTACCCATCTCTCATGCATACTACAGAACATGAATATACTGCAAGGCAACTGCTCCATAATCAGGCTGTCTGCAGTTTATTTAGTACTGTATTTCATTCTCTATGACACAAACATTACCCTACACCAGGCATCCCCAAACTGCGGCCCTCCAGATGTTTTGGCCTACAACTCCCATGATCCCTAGCTAACAGGACCAGTGGTCAGGGAAGATGGGAATTGTAGTCCAAAACATTTGGCGAACCGAAGTTTGGGGATGCCTGCCCTACACTATATGCAACAGGAAGTTCATTTTCAGCCACACACAACGACAACCTTGTCCAGGTATCTGAGGACAACCAAGCCGTCAAGATGCTGTGACATTCTTACATTGGACAAAGAGGGTTCTGACTTAAGAGGCATCATAATCCCACAAGTTCACCCCCACTGGCTTCTCTGCCAATATACCAAATGCTCAGAGAAAAGCACATGTCCCTAGAAGTAGTGGACTCTGCTCCCCTCTTGAATCCACTAAGACAACCGTATTGCAAAGAAGTTGTTGTGAGCTGTCCCGTGTGGTACACAGGCACTAAAAGCGTAGGATATAAAATTTTAAATAAATACATCTCTGGGACACGAGCCATAACAGCAATAGCAACTACGCAGCCCTGTCCATCAATGGTCTTTCTGCATAAATGAAGCTTGAGTGTGTGTACATCAGAGACCAGATCTGCTTTCTCCTGGTAACACTAGTCCCATAAGTACTTACAAGGATGGTACTATAATCTGCAGTTATGCACGAAATACATACTGTATTACCATAAACTGAATTTCAGATCTTGTTACAAAATAATTGTATGAATCAGGGTATTCAGATAAATCAACCAAGAGGAAGAACTAATAAAATAACTGCAGGAAAAGGAAGAGGAGAGGATGTTTTCATACTGGATCCTTCAAGCCATTTGCTTTTTGAGAGCCCAGGTGTCAGAATCTCAACAAAATGCTACTTTCCCTGCTAAATCCCAGTTTCTCAGCAATCTGGACAGTTCATTATCATCACAACTGCTAGAAAAACTATTTCACACCCAACAAATGCAACTACTATGCCTGGTTTTTTGTGTGCAGAACACCAGAATCTCTCAAGACTAGAATGACCGGCACTAACTGGATAATGCCCCTTGACATCCCTACCAGCCATAGTAGCGCCAAACATCCATGCAGGCTTCATGCCATTCAGCAATGCCTGCTGCTGAGACAAAGGTGGGAGGACCTGGCTCAAAGACCAGGAAGAGAGCAAGTTTCATAAATACAGTGGATGCTCGGGTTGCGAACGTGATCTGTGTGGGAGGCACGTTCGCAACCCACAACGCCGTGCCCGCGCACGTGCAGGTCATGATTCAGTGCTTCTGCACATGCACAAAGCATGATTTAGTGCTTTTGCGCATGCGTGAACACCGAAACCCAGAAGTAACCCTTTCCTGAACCTGAAGTGTCTGTAACCCGAGGTATGACTGTACAACAAATACAGTGGTAACTCGGGTTAAGAACTTAATTCGTTCTGGAGGTCCGTTCTTAACCTGAAACAGTTCTTAACCTGAGGTACCACTTTAGCTAATGGGGCCTCCCGCTGCCGCTGCACGATTTCTGTTCTCATCCTGAAGCAAAGTTCTTAACTCAAGGTACTATTTCTGGGTTAGTGGAGTCTGTAACCTGAAGCGTCTGTAACCTGAGGTAGCACTGTAGTAGAGAGAACAAACTTGCCTGCGCAAAAATGTACACCCTCCAGCTACCTAATGGTTGGAATCCCAACCAACAGAACAGTTACCCTTTGATGCATATATGAAGCAAAGCTGAACAGCTTGGGAGAGTTCATAAGTTTAAACGCTATTATTAAATGTGCTGTTTCACATAAGAGCACTAACCAGCTTACTAAAAGTTCCATTTCTTATTCAACAATGCACCATGAGCTATCACTGCATATTTTTAACACATGTCAGACAAGGTCAATGTTTTCCACTGTCAACCCAAGTCTCTCAAGCAATATTTCATTCCAACTGTGATGGAATGAAATCAGGAGTGTCTGCAGACAGAAGAAATGGCAGTGACTATGCATTGGCTGCAAATCCAGCTACCATCAACCAAAGCATCAAGAGGGGAGACACAGAGAAACTTGTTCCAAATCTAGTGTTTTTCAATGCGGTCTCAGATGCTATTCTATAGTTTCAGAGTTATTTCTAACTCTTGCTGAGTTTTATCAAAATGTAACAGATAATGTGTACTATTTGTCCAGAATAAAGTGTATGTAGGTCCTAATAAACCTAAAAATGTTTTATCACAGTAAAACCCATTGGAGAGCTGGGCCTCAGAGCTATAGGAGAACTCCAAAAAAGAGGGGTGGGGGCAAGCATGCCATTGCAGTGATTACTCTGCAACAGTAGAGGGCAATGCAGTCAAAGTGTTGTCTTGGTTGCCTTCCTAATTCCTGGAATAATGTGATTTCACAGACTGAAGAGCTCCCAAGGCTGGCTCCATCAAACAACTGCATGTGAACACTGCACACCTGGGGACTTCCTTTATTAGAACCTTGCAGGATGAGAACAGCCAGTTGACTTTAAGCTATAAATCTGAAAGATTCAATGAGACTTGCAATTCTGTAGGGCAAACAGGACCATGTGAACCAAGAGAGGGGCTTATATTTTGTGTAAAGGCAAAAATCATTGCAGAAATCAACTGGCATCTGCCTAAAAACCATTCACAGCCAAATCTGTGATCTAATGTTAAACCAACTTCCTCCCAGGAGGGATCTGTGAAGCCAAGCAAGACACAAAAGTTTTCCAAATGCGGTTTACCATCTGAATTGTTCGGTGAGAACAACCCTTCACAAAATGTCATTGTTTCAGGAATTTATACGCAGTAATCCTTACAGTACAAAAATACTGCAGGAACCAGCTTGTGATATGCAAGAGAGCTGGTTCTAAGTTTCAATGGGAGGAACTCTCAAATCTGCAGCAAATTTGCTTCAGAACAAGGCAAAGGAGTTTACTCCCCCCCCCTTCTCACATCTATCCCACTTTGGCATACGAGGTTGGATCCAGACATGCATGCCCTTCTGAGAAACATCTCAGATCCAGCAGAGGCTCCTGCTGGAGGAAAGGAGAGCAATTTTTGAAGTTACCCCCCTGAGGCCTCCAACAACACTTCCCATGGTGTTCCAGAAGGTCCCTCAACTCCCTAATAGCTACAGAAGGAACTGCCTCTAGCAGAGTGTTCTGCAAATAGAACTCAATTTACCCAACACATGATACACTAGTAATCACTCCAAGTCTACCCTGTTTCAACCTAGCCTGTATACAAAAGACTATGTTTCTAAGCTAGTGAGAGCAATCAGTTTGTGCATCCATCTCTTCACAGTTCAATTATGTCTATACATCAACTAGTACTATGACAATATATTTACAGGCCCTGCTCTTGTGCCCAACACAAAGCAGTTTATGAGTGGAAAGGCAACAAGCTAGCCTGCCAAGTCTGGTGCATCAGGTTGTCATTAAAAGGAATCAGAGCAGAGTTTGTTTAAAGGAAAGGTAGCACCTTACTGACTATAAAGATAGTGAAGAAAAAGGGTGGTAGAGAAAGTGAGCACAACTGACCTGATTCAACATTTCCCATCATGGCTGGTGAAGACATGGCAAGAGACGCTTTGTGGTTGGGGGGTATTCCAGGACTCTGCAGTGGGGGCTTTGGAGATGAAGTCCATCCAGGAGAAGGTGCAGGGAGGGACGGAGACTTGAGATGGACAGGAGAAGCGGCAGCAGAGCCCATAACAGGAGGAGATTTGATTGAAGCAGCAGCTGCTGCAGTTGGCCCTGCGAGTATCCCTGCCAGCTGGGATGGAGTCTGGGGGGACTTGAGGTTCCCGGAGGGCGAACCCAGCATGGGAGACTGTACCTGGCGCATGGTGGGGGACTTCAGTGGATTTATGCCTGGAGAATGAACCTGGCTGGCACCGACGGAAACATCCAAGGGCTTGCGTCCGAGGTTGCGTTGAACAGGAGGAGCTGTGTTGAGGCTGTTTGGGTTGCTGGAGGGATTCAGAGGTAGTGGTGGCATGTGGCTAAGCCGGTTGTTAGTCCTTTGGTCGGGCCCCATTTGTTCTCTGTGATTCCGGAGACCAACACCTGGGCCCTGAGACATAGGATGGAAAGGTCTCGGGCCCATTCCATAGTCCTGCTGGGGATGCTCACCAAATGGCATGGGCACCATTTTCTGCTGCGAGGGGAGCATCTCCGAGACACCTTGGCGCATTTTCATCATTTCCTCCGGGCCCACTCCAGCTTCCCTCATCTTCTGAGGTATCATTGGTGGATTGGAACTCATGTTGACATTCAGATTCACATCCCCCTTCATGCTACCAGGGCCCATCCCAAATTCCAAGTCCCTACCAGCTGCCATCTGAGGTGGCATCCCTTTGGGAAAGTCTCCCCTGGAGGGGCTCATGGACCCTTCAACCGGCATACGTGGGAAGATGGGGTTATTGCCGGGCTCCATGTGTCTTTGAGGGGGAATCATCCGGTTCATTTCCATGCCAGGCCTGATGCCTTCAATGCTCATGCCAGGGGGAAGTCCTAACTGTTTTTCTGCCAGCTGTTGTTGAAAGATCTCGTCAGGCAGGCCCTGGGGATTGGGGAACCTTTCCCCTCGCCCAGGCCCACTGAACACACCTTGCCCAGGAGGGAAGTTTCGGCCATCTGGCATTTTTGGCACATCTTCCGGCCAAGGGACACCTGAAAGCCCGGGTCTAGAAGTGGCATTTGGGACATTGGGACCCTCCATGTCAGGGTTTATCATTCCAGCAAACCCAGGCAGCCGCATCTGACCACCAGGCACATTGGGATGGGGGGCCATGCCCCTTGGGGGCAGTGAATGGGACATAGTCATACTTTCAGGAAAGGGCTCTGGGCCCCCAGGACCCCAGCCCTCACCTGGGGTCATCTGGTATGGAGGTGGGGGGCCTCTGACCAAACCTCGAGGTCCATGCTGGTGAACCATCATGTCTTGTAAAGAACACTGCTGTACAACCTGCTCCTGCTTCCTCCTCTTTTCTTCGTAGAACTCCTGTTGCAACTTCAGCCAGGCCACCTGCTCGGGGGTCATGTGATCCAGGTGCTCTGGTCCTATAGGACCAGATTGGGAGTTTAAGGATGGTGGCCCAACTTCATCTGGTGAGAAGGGCATGTCTCGGTGCCCTGGAGGGCCAAAGGGAGCCCCTCCTTCTGTCCGGGGTCCTGGCCCTTTACCTAAACTTTGGGACTGAGCCATCAAGGCCTGTATTGGCCCTTCAGGCTTCTTTTGGGGACCATCCAGCACTCCAGAATTGGGCGGGGGAGCCCCAGCTTGGCCTCCAGTGAACTCCTTCTCATCTGGGAAAAGCATACGCTGAATATCTCGCAGAGTCTGCAGGG